>NC_138763.1:22060592-27363092 GCF_965113315.1 Podarcis vaucheri
TTAGTTTTATTTCCCCCTCCTCCTTATACACAAATTAAGATAGATTGGAAGCTTTTATTGAAAAGGCTCTAACCCCAAATTAATAATGAGGGATACTCAATCCTAGTATTAAGTAAAGTACACCTTTTCAGTCTAATTCAATTTATTCATTAGCACAATGGACAATGATTTTGTAATCCAACTATAAAAACAAAACCAAATAAATATATTGAGAAGGCTTAACAGGGTGGCTCCTCAACTTAGCCTCTCAGGAATATAGTGAGCATAACAGACGGGTGTGTATTACAAAACACTGAAAGAGGAGGGTGCAAGTGGTTTCCGAACCCCGGGATTCATGCTAGCCAATTACATATGACAACTTACAATTCTCTCCATGACAGAAGCTTCCTTGAAATAAAAAGAAACTCGTGTGTGTGTGTGCGCACGCGCAAGATCCAGCTGCTTCAAGGAAACAACAGACCCGAGTGGAACGTATTAGCTGTACTTGAATGATAAGATGCTCTTGGTTTCAAAGTTATTAAAAATTGGAGGCATCTTTTCTGCAAGTGACAGTTTTCTGACAGAGCATGTGTTATTCAGGGTGCTGGTTCATACATGGCTGCCCACCACTTGATAACTGCAAGATGCATGTGTGAATGAGCTACCACATCACTCTGAATACAAGGCCCTTCATTCATGAAATAACTGCAGCTGCAATCAAGTGTTGCATAATCATTCAATCAAGTGGTGAAAAAGCAAGGGATGTATAACTACGTAGCTTGGGGTGGGGACTAGCATGACCACTTGAATATCCTTTACAGCAGGGACCCTGTAACTCTCCAGATGTTGCCAGACTAAAACTCCCATCATCCCTGACTGGGGCAGATGGGAATTGGAGGCCACTGACTGGAGGGCCACAGACTCCCTGTGGTGTGAGAAAGGGAGTGGCAATTCGCAGAAAGCAGGTCAAAGTGCAAGTAGATAAATAGGTAAATGGCGTTTCCGTGTGCTGCTCTGGTTCGCCAGAAGCGGCTTAGTCATGCTGGCCACGTGACCCGGAAGCTGTACGTTGGCTCCCTCGGCCAATAAAGCAAGATGAGCGCGCAACCCCTGAGTTGGCCACGACTGGACCTAATGGTCAGGGGTCCCTTTACCTTTTTCACATGGATTAGTTACCTATTAACTTTAACACACGTTATACTTACGATGATGATGATGATGATGATGATGATGATTTCCAGCTGTAATCTGTTTGTTTTAGTTATTACTATTAGTGTTATTAGTACATTTCCCTAATTTTGGAAGGTGTCTAATTTGCAGTTAACGCTAAGTATAGGTTTGTTTGAAACAAATTTACTCAAAACCACATCCTGGGACCTACATATCTCACAGAATCCTTTCTCCTGGGCCCAAGCTCCCTCAGTGTTTGTGTTTCATGTTCCAGGAACCTCCATTATATGATATCAGGTCAGATGCTGCCTATAATGGAATCACAGAATCTTAAGAAATGTAGGGTTGGAAGGTCATGCCAAGGGTCACCAAGTCCAACTCCCTGAAATAACTGAACATTTAGACCATTTCCCATAAAAATAGTGAAGTTTTAGGGAAATGTTTTCTACAATATGTTTTGCTGATTTTAGCAACTGGATATTTGCATTTGTTCCATATTGTAAAGGAACACTAATGTTTTAAATAAATAAAATAATAACAATAGACTGAAATACAATTATTAAAACCACTTCATTGCTATTAAAACCACTGGTAACTGAATAAAATCAAGCAGTTTGACTTAAGTGGGATATGGAACAGACCACCTATTAATCTCAGTAAGAACAATTAAATGAAGCTGAATGTCTCTGTGTATCACATTGTTTTTTAAAAAGTTACTATACGGCATTGGAAATGCTGTTATTATTCCAGTGAACTCCAAGAGACCTAACTGGTATAATACAACATCAACACCATATCAAACAAAATCTATAAAAGATCTACTAAATAAAATTATTTGTGCACATTAACATTGCAAACAACATCTAATGATTATTTCAATAATTCATGTGAGCAGTTTGCTTGGGGTATAAAAATGCATTGACTGTATGTGGTAGTGATAGCCAAGAATGTAAGAGATTCATAAATAAACAAATTAAACCATTTTAACATGTAATGATGCTGTTAGCTAAACAGTTACCTTATTTGAAAATTAGTGCCTAATTTTCTTAACACCTTTTTATGCCAAATTACATTTTATATTGAAAAAAAATCCTATATTTTCCAAAAACATTTTCTTCCTTCTTCCAAATGCTGATACACAGAGTTCCTTTTATATCACAAAAATGTCTTTTCTTTATATTTAAAGTATTCAAGAGCTCTAATTTTGTTTTACTTGGGACTTGATTTCCATAATTCTCATATATTTCATTCAGTGCTGTAGTCAGGTATTTTTAGTTTTAATTAAGAATTACTTTAATTGGGCAGTAGCCAGCAGAATGGAACTTCTTCCTCCTTCTCTCCCTGTGTGCCTTCCCCAAATTTGCTCCAGAGGATTGCAGGAAACCCCAGAACAGATTTAAGGGGTGCATGAGCTAGCAGAAGCAATAATAATAATAATAATAATAATAATAATAATAATAATAATAATAATAATAATAATAATAATATTTATACCCCGCCCATCTGCCTGGGTTTCCCCAGCCACTCTGGGCAGCTTCCAACAAAATATAAAAATACAATAGTCTATTAAACATTAAAAGCTTCCCTAAACAAGGCTGCCTTCAGATGTCTTCTAAAAGTCTGGTAGTTGTTCTTCTCTTTGACATCTGGTGGGAGGGCGTTCCACAGGGCGGGTGCCACTACCGAGAAGGCCCTCTGCCTGGTTCCCTGTAAATTGGCTTCTTGCAGTGAGGGAACCGCCAGAAGGCCCTTGGCACTGGACCTCAGTGTCCGGGCAGAACAATGGGGATGGAGACGCTCCTTCAGGTATACTGGACAGAGGCCGTTTAGGGCTTTAAAGGTCAGCACCAACACTTTGAATTGTGCTCGGAAACGTACTGGGAGCCAATGTAGAAATTAATAGATAAAGTGCTGCTTTGGGTTGCCCCTATAACTTGCTGTCTGCTTCTTGGAGACTCACCAAAGCTTAAACTTCTTTCAAGAGTGCTCTAAGATCTCAGGTTTTCTTTCTTTGACAATGATTAATCTAAAGGAAGTGAGGAGTGTCTTTATTATCTACCTAGGATTTCCATCCAGTACAATGCCCAAAACATACCAATTGAACAAAAGCCACATACACAAATAAAAATCATATAATACATACAAAAACCCAGGAAGAAGTTTATAGGGCCATGAGTGCATGGGTTGACCAATCCTACCTCTTCCAGTAACAGAGAAGCTCATGAATACTTTCACTGGCCAAGATACATGAAGCATGTTGCCCAGCAGCCCATCTTGGTGGTTATTGATTAACATGTTACAAGAGGAATGTCTGCATTGCTGAAAGGCAGTGACTATACACAAATCACTCAAGGGCTAATAAGCTATTAATGACAGTCTGCCACTCCTGAAATGGTGAAATTTCTTTTCTTGACCACAAGGACAAGTCGGTCATTGTTCTAAAATGTCAGACTAGGAGAGGTTGAAGGAGATCAATTTTTTCATTTAGAAAAAGGTATGGCTCAACTGTTATTAATAGAGAAAAATATAGAGGTAAAGAACTAACCAGGAATATCTACTACAGTTGAAGGATAATAACTTAGCTAATCTTAGTATCACTCAAATTCAATTGTTTTCAATCTTATTCTTAAAAATTTAATTATAACTCTTCATCTCTAAGGCCCATTGCTGATACAACACTCCCAAAGACTTGTCTAAGTGATTCTTTACAGTTGAGGAGCAATAATCTGAAATCACAATAGAAGCTTTTTCTCCCAAGTGCTCATGACAGAAGACCAATTCTACAATGCCAGAACGTTTTTTTTCCTTAAAAAAAAGAACTTTTTTCTTCACTTTTTTTGTCAAGAAACCACATTAGAAACATCTTCCCAATGCAAACTTATGATACTACAGTGGCATTTGAAAGTCTCCAGTTTTCTGTTATTTTACAAAAGTAACAGAATCTAATTTACAGTAATGTAAATGAAGCTATTCATTTACATTTGAGTTAACAGGTCTATATGACCATCAGGTGAAAGCTGCATTGCGGGCAGTGAATCCCAGCAAAGCTGCTGGCCCAGATGGGGTGCTGGGAATAGTGGTAAAAAATTGCGCCGATCAATGAGCAGGGGTCTTGACGAGGATTTTTAACATCTCTCTGCAAACCGCTTGTGTTCCATCATGTTTGAAAGCGGCCACCATTATCCCAGTCCCAAAGAAAACAGCAATTAACTGCCTAAATGACTATAGACCCATTGCATTAACATCTGTAGTGATGAAATGCTTCGAGAGATTGGTCCTTCAACACCTTAGAACATGTTTTCCACAGAACTTGGATAAACACCAGTTCGCCCATAGGAGAAATAGGTCAACAGATGATGCCATTGCTACAGCTTTTGACCTTGCAGCAAGTCATCAGGAGAGACCATGGAATTATGTCAGAATGCTGTTTATTGATTATAGCTCAGCTTTCAATACCATCCTTCCGGACATTCTCATCGGAAAGTTAAGGGACCTAGACCTTTCCTCCAACATCTGTGATTGGATTAAAGACTTTCTGAGAGGTCGGACACAAATAGGGAGGATTGGGCCTGTTACATCTATCTCCCTGAAGCTCAGCACTGGCACTCCACAGGGATGTGTGCTAAGTCCATACCTGTATTCATTGTATACATATGATTGCATTTCATCCGACCCATCTACTGCAATTATTAAGTTTGCTGATGACACCACCATAATGGGTTTAATTACAGGCGGAGACGAATCTGTGTATGGGGGGGGAGGTTCAAAAGGTATCCACATGGTGCTCAGAGAACAATCTGCACCTAAACATTGGCAAGACAAAGGAGATGGTGTTGGACTTTCGGAGGAAGAGAGGGGAGCTAGCCCCATTGTATATCGGGGGGCTGTGTGGAGAGAGTCTCTTCCTTTAAATTCCCGGGAGTCCATCTTAGTGAAGACCTTACTTGGAAGGTCAATACAGCCCAGGTGGTTAGGAAGGTCCAACAGAGACTTCATTTCCTTAGGGTCTTGCGAAAGAACAATGTTAGACAGCAACTGATGATTTCCTTCTATTGGTCCACAATAGAAAGTGTCCTCTCATACTGTATTATGGTGTGGTACACTGGTTTGACAGCCATGGACAGAAAGTCCCTACTGTGGGTGGGGAAGGCAGCACACGATATCATGGGCTGTCCCCTGAGTCCGCTAGATGTCATCGCAGAAGACAGTTGCCTCAGAAGAGCAAGGAACATTCTTAGGGATGACTTACACCCTGGCCAGCACCTTTTAAATCCCCTGCCCTCGGGCAGGAGATATAAAAGCATGATAAGCTGCACCAACAGGTTAAAGAACAGTTTCTACCCGTGGGCCATGAGGCTGCTGAATGGAAGACGGCAACATTGTGGCTGACGTTCGAGGTTGGTGGTCGTATGACAGCACACAGAGTATAATAAGGACTGAGAGATTGTGGGGGGGCTCATTTAATCTCACTGTAAACAAGTGGTACAGTGACAATAAAGTATTTTTATTTCTATTCTAAAATAAACAAAATTATATAATTTACCTTCGTTATAGAATTTCCTACTTTACAGTAGTCAACTTTTGTTGTTGTTGTTTGATCTTCTTGCAGTCCATGGGACTCTCAAGAGTCTCCTCTAGCACCATAATTCAAAAGTATCAATTCTTCGGCGATCAGCCTTCTTTATGGTCCAATTTCCTCATATATTCTCAACAAATTGAAAACTATGTAACACAGTTGATGTACACTCAAAATACAAACTAGTAAACTAGTTAATGTTGGTTACCTCACACTTCAAGGGGGAAAGGGGAAGGTTAATAATGGGTACTTGTTGTTGTTGTTCTTCTTGACAAAAAAAACCCAATGTATGAGCACTTATGCTTGTATACTGTAAAATCATAAATAAAACCTTTTTAAAAGCTATAAATCAGCATTCTATTTTGCAAGACAACTGTCCAAGACTTTCTGAAGCCAAGTATTTTTAGGTAATTTCATTAATGTTTCTCCCTATATTTTATTTGCAGTAGTACAGCCCCCACTGGAGGTTTCAGAAAGCCTCATCACAGCCCTGGATTTGCATGAAGTCAGGGGGGATAGAGGAGCAAAAGAGAAGTCAGGTTGGACAATAGCAGTGGCATGGGAGTGAGAAGGGAGGCACACTGAGAGAGTGAAAGTGTGGTTTAAAAACTGGTAAAGGAGGAACACCAAGGGCTTAAAAAATATAGTGTTAACAAGGAGAAATACCAGCTACACTGGAAAACTGAAACAATATAAAGCATTCACTGTACTAATTTCAGTTGCCCATGCTCTGATGACCTCCCATCTGGACTACTGTAATGTGCTATATGTGAACTTTCCCTTGATGATGGTCCAGAGGCTGCAGCTAGTACAGAATGAGGCTACTAGGCTGGTAAGTGGGGGCACTGCCTGATAGAACAATGGATCAATGGTCCTGAAAGCACTGCACTGCACTGGCTGGCAGTGAGCTCTTGAGCCAAATTCAAGGTGTTAGTACAGTAAGCCCACATCTTACGCACATTAACTTGTGTGCATTCAGCTTCATGAGCTTGGCAAAATACGTTTTGTATTGTTTTTTAAGGAAGTGGGCATTCCAGGAAAAAGACTTTGGCAATCCCACCATCTATTGCATTAAATGTGTTTTAACTATGCACGATTTTGGTTTTACGAGCAATCCCCAGAATATAACCTCTGAGTAAGTTGTGGGCTTGCTGTACTAGCATAAGCTCTAACTGGCTTGGAACCCAAGTAGCTAAAACAGCGCCTTCTCTTGGACCATACAATCAGCAAGGAAGTGCTGATTAGTGTTGTCATCAATGGGGACTGCCTGGATGGCAGGGTTTTTTCAATGGTAGTTTCCAACTTGTGGAATGCACTCCTGATTGAGTTCCACCTGTCTTCCTCATTATTGACTTTAAGAAGAAATTTAAAAGCATTCCTGTTCACCCAGGCATTTGATGGCTAGAATACACTATTCCTGTCAACCCCGAAATCACTGGTTGAGACTGTCTTTTTATAAAAAATAATAATAAGGTTTTTAGCTGTTGTTTGAACTATGTTTTTTTATTGTGGCATCTGACACCCTGGGCTACTTCAGGAAAAAGTGTAGGATATAAACCAAATACAAATCATCCACATCAGGTTATACACTGAATGGGAGAGAAAACTCACACACAAACAAAACGGATCTTTAATTTTAACAAAAAGCCAGGAAAATTAACTTGGATCCAAAAAGCCTCTTGGTCAAATAGAAGGCACTTCAACTAGTTTAAGGTAGCAGGGCTAGCTCCTATATCCATCAAGTTTCTCTCTGTCTCTCAGACACAAACAGAATAATTTCTGCACAACTTTACAAAGAATTCTTGAGGGTCTCCTGCCCCTCAGAAGTTTATTTTAATAAGGCACAAGGGGCTGAAGTGAGAAGTGGACAAGAAACTCCAGTTGTCTGAAAGGAACTCTGGCTAAAGTTCTTTGGATCCAAGTAGTCATTAAAATGTAACATTCTCGTAATAACTGTTAACCTATTACATGTGATATATATCAAGCTTGTGATAGTGTGGCAGTTGCCCAAAGGTCCACAATAAATGTGATCATGTGTACCCCTGTATATCCTTGAGTGTGCTTCTAATAGAGAAGTTATGGTAGCCTGTTACTTTATGAAACTGATGATTTTGCAAGTTGCAACCCCCCCATCGCTACATGGTGCAAATGGCTACATGTAACACATGTTCCCAACATGCACACTAACACAATGTAACAGAACATGGTGGGAATCAGAACTTAATCAGCAGAAACTGCCAGTGCTAATTGTACATGTGTATTAAACATGAAATGATTGGTGGAAATTGAAATGCTTTGTTTGAAATTTTATAAATACCACTGCCTGGATCACTCGGCGAGGTTGCAGTTTTGCGGAACAATCCAACTGTAACCTATTGCTTTGCAATAGACAACATTAGACTCCTAACGCCTCACGTTTCTGAGTCTTATGGGCGTAAACTCGGGAGATAAGCTTTTTTCTGCCTGACAACAATATAACTGTATTTAACACTAAGCTTTTACTCACAATTACAATATGCTTACTTAAATAATTTGAATTCTGTGTACTGTATATCTTAGAACTTAATAGAATTTAAATGTCAACACAATTCATAATATAAAGGCATTGTTAAAACAAAGCTGCGTACTTATTTCAGAGATCTCAAATTACTGAAATGCCATATTTATGCATGCAAAATTTGAATGTGTTTTAAAGTACAAGTTTACTGTTCTCAGATCAGGATATGCCAAAAATCCAACACCAAACAACTTTTTGTTTATAATTAAGGCAATCATCAATCCAAGGATTACAGTCCATTTCATTTCATCTCTACATCAAAAAAAAAAAAAAGTAATTTAAAAAAATTAAAATCCCTTGAAACGTAAGATAAATGAAAATGTAAGTGCCTTCACATAATAACAGTAAGCTGACCCTCTGGGAAATGGTTGACTTTCTCAATTCAAGGTATTCAAAGCTCATTCAAAAGTGTTCATTTGGAATGCAGATATCAAAGATGATGCAAATATTCAAGAGAAAATTAGAACTTACCAGATGTTCTAATCCAGCTTTGATGTTTCCAGCATCCCTGTAACAGAAGAACAAAAAGTTATAAATAGATGCCAAACCTTTGTCTGCAATTATTTATGTGCAACTTGGAAAGTTGAAAAAGAAGAGAAAGTCATACCGTCTTCTGAGTATGTTTGTTTTAATATATGAATTGTTTAAATAATAATAATATAATTATAAGAAAATATAAATACAATAAATGGCAGAATGGCAGCCTTGCACAATTCCATTTTTTTTCATCATTATGAGTTAGTCAGAAAAGCATCAATTTATATCAGAAGAAAACATTTCCATCATCTAAGAACAAAAGTAAAATTCTTTTTTTCTTCTTCAGCACTATTGTTATATTCAGATTCAATTTGTATAAATTTGCACGTTAATCAACTAAAATGCATAATATTAATGGATGATGATTTTATTTAATTGAGTGACAAGACAAATGCAGCGAGGAAGGTATACTAAGGCATATATTTGTGTTTCCTACCCAGGCATACTGTAACAAAACTAACATCAAACTAAAATAGTTATTACAAATTACACATTTCTAACACCAGCTGAATGGATACACACGTACAAACAGAATAAGCTAATTTGATCTACACAAGGAGTTGGTTCTGCTGTTGGTTCTGCTGGCCCTCTGAGATGCTTTTTATGTCATCAACTACAGTATAATGGTTTCTGGGTGAACTGTTTTACGCTAGTCTGAGCCCTTCTGAATTGCAAGTTGATGCTATGGCCATTGGCATATGGTATCTCATAAGGTTCCCTCTTGTGCCCTTTGTTGTTCTTTCTTTCCATCCCACCTAACCCTTTCTCCTTTTGATCTGATTCCAAGGAAGCAGTGGAGATTCTGACCCGGTCTCTGTAATCTGCGAAGTACTAGAGGTGAAGCTTAATCCAGACAAGGCAAGTTTCAAGGTTAAGTAAGGAGGTTTATCAGGGAATAGAATCACAGAATCATAGACTTGGAGGAGGACCCAAAGGATCGTTTAGTCTGCAATGCAGGAATCTCAACAAAAGCATTCGTGACAGGTGGCCATTCAACCTCTGCTTAAAAACCTCCAATAAAGGAGAGTCCCCAAGCTCATGTGGGAGACCACTGTCAAACAGCTCTTACTGAATGCTGAGTGGCATAACAGGTGGGCAGCTGACTTAAAGGAGCCTTACTTCTAATACTCAGTTGATCTCCACAGCCATAAAGTGGAGAAATTTGGGGCATGGTAAAGAGCCAGGGCTGGGGAAAGGGTATAAAAAGGTCTAGAGCAGGCATGGCCAAACTTGGCCCTCCAGATGTTCTGGGACTACAATTCCCATCATCCCTGACCACTGGTCCTGTTAGCTAGGGATGATGGGAGTTGCAGTCCCAAAACATCTGGAGGACCAAGTTTGGCCATGCCTGGTCTAGAGGTAGCACTGAAGGATGTCGTTTCCTGTGGATGAGAAGGGATGAGGGGCTGGGCTTAGACTATGTACATAGGCATGATTTGCCACTCGGACAAATTACAATAAGAAAACTCCAGCACTGGATTGATTCAAATATGTGATTATGGTACAGAAGTAACTGTAAATTACAACTTTGCCGTACAGGCACAATCCTAACTGTACAGTTATTTAAATACATTCTAGAGGGTTCAGTATATATTTTAGTAACGATTTTTATTCAGGCGCCCCCTAAAAAACCACCCTGAAGCAAATATGCGTACTTGCCTAACTTACATTTTTTTAAAAATCATCACAGAAAAAGTTGGATTCAAACCCTTATTATAATAATCGAAAGTTACTTTACCACATCATGCATTATTAAAAGAGAATTCAAGCCCTGTATTTATACTGTTTGGTGCCAAAGGTCCTAATGAACTTAATTGCTAGGAAGCAGGGCCTAGGTCACTGATACAGGGAGCATCCAGCTAATGGCATCAAATCTGTCCTCTTCAGTGGTCTGTCTCCTGTGCTGTCCCTGTCATGACTTCATCAATATTTGTGCAACTCTTTTTGCTCTGTGCTGAAAGCAGACTTAATTCAATTATAGATCTCAAAACTGATAAAATGGTCCTGAAGTGGAAAATGGGAAGAGATTATTGGCAAATGAATAAAGATTAGCATCGAGCTAACACACGAGAGTATAGCAGGTCTTTTTTTAAAAAAAATCATTCCCTGTCTTAAGTCTTCTGGGAACAGCGAGTTTCCCTTCCCCTCATGCAGCACATCGATTTCTGAATTAGACTGCAATATTAAATAATTAATATACTTGCCATGATTGATGTTTTGCATTAGTTGAATATTAGGTTATCAATCAAAATCCACTTGGTTTAATGTAATAATATTGAAAAAGTGTCACTGTCTGTTCATCCAATTTGTAGTTGAAGGAGCACAGAGAGTAATAGTGGTGTAACACAAGGTTCTAAAGCAGGAAGTGCTGTAGCTGAACATATATTAGGCAAACATTATGAGACTAACAGACACATCTGAGGTTGTCCTAAATAAACTTTGTGGCACCTGTCACTTTCAATACAACTTTCCTTCCAACCCTATGAATTTGATTCCCACATTATATAGCTGCTTGCAGTTGCAAGCAGTTTTGAGAGCCTTTGTTTCCTGTTGGAGCAGCTGAATATGTAATTTTGAAACTTAAACAAATGAAGATTATCTAGTAAAAACCTAGCTAGCACACAATTTACACTTGTAGCAAGGGGCTAGAATATAAAGACTCATGAACCAAGATCCAAGGAGACTTTAGATTTTGTCAAAAACCATTTTTTTACACCGGATGGAAGAAGGGCATTCAAAAATGAGGGTAGCTTCAAAAGCAGTTTGTGTTGGGGCATGGGGTCTGTTATTCAAAGACAAAAAAGCAGAAATTGCATCCAGCCCCTTATGAGCCGGAGTTGCTCTTAAGATCCAAGTGTTAATCCTTGAGATAATTAAACAATTAGTGTTGCAATCTTTCCCAGGAACTGTTGTGACAACAGTTTCTGGCGCTTTTCAAGAATCATAAACCATGGTGAGCCTTCTATGCAACAAATTATTATTTTTACAACCAGAAAGCATTAAAAGTGACTAAAAATCAGGCTAAGTAACTGGGCAAGAAGAACAATAGATTTGTTATTGCTCACAGATAATTGCTTTAAAATAGACAGTAAAAGAAAGACTTGCCAACATTAATGTATATAATCATCAATATGTAAGTTCTGTACAAAGACTGGTTTTACAAATTCACTATACTGTACCCCCAGCTATATCTAAACTGGTCTCTCAAGCTTTCGGAAACTGAAATACAGTGGGTAAGAACCCAGTATCATTAAATGCATAGGAGCATTCCATTGATTTTGCTGGGATGTAGATGCCAGCTATAATATATTTTGAAGCTTGTTATAATTTATTCTCGTTTTCCTTCATAGAGATCCTATATTCATGCTTTTGTTATGTGTTCATGGCTTTACAAAACTAAGAGATATTTCATAAGAATCCATAGGATGTAGAGAGAGGCAACCACTGCATTCAACTGGTTGCACCAGGTCCACAACAACCTATAACAGAACATTAATAATTCCACGGGATCATAGCTTAAAATTGTTCAGGCATAGTATAGAAAACTACAAGATCTGGCATAAATGCAAAAGGTAGTATTAACTTGCTTGAGAAAACATAATGGAAAAGTAAAATTCAATTCTTGAAAACATTAATTCACAAGCCATAAACATGCAGATATGCAAGTATGTGAGAGATGCAGAATTCTTAAATAAAGATTCATATTTATATAAATTGATACATACAGCTAAGGGGTGTACAAATACTATGATGTATAACAATTTAGGCTTAGCAAACGCAGTTCAGTAAACCAGAGACTATGACTGGTATTCAATGTTAGTCCTACTTAGAGTAGACCCCCCAAAATTAATGGACATAACTAAGTTCATTAATTTCAATGGGTCTATACCGAGTAAGTTTTAGCTGAATACAACCCAATAAAAGAGTATTTCATATATAATAGTGATTCAGAAGGTGGCTTAATTATTATAAGTAAGAAATACTTCATGTGTATAAAAGAAGGAATGCAACGTAACAATGGTAAAATGATGCCTTTTGTGTATCCTCCAAATTCATCACAGTAAGGATAAGCATCTTCCTTCAATGGTAGTAACCATGTTATACTGCAAACCCAAGTATAATATTCTCCTAAACACTGAAATACTGCTGCAGAAAACCTTGTCATTTCTGATCACTGTTATCTCTTGGCCTTTGCATGCACACATTTATACACAGCTGTGAAATATAAGCTGCATTTGTGTACAGAAATAACAAGCTATGGTCATGATGGCTATAATCCTCACGGCTATGAATATGGATCTCTATTTCAGTAACTGGGTGAAGGAAACCTTCCAAAGTGCAGAGTACTTTGTAAAGCTAAAGCCACAAGTTTACTTAACAGTTAACCTTCGGCATATCTGCCCAGTCCATTGCCAAACACGTGAAGCTAACCCTGCCACAGTGCCCTAACAAAGATCAACCACATCCTATGTTTAATTATGGTCCACAGGACAAAACCAAACACTGGCATGTAAGGGAACTTGCAACAAAAGGCCTTTATATAGTACCATATACACCTGTGCAAATTATCGCTCTTATTCATGAAATAACCATTTGCAAACTATGATGGGGCTTAGGTCAAAATTGAAGGTAAATGATGTTATTTCATTTCATTGCATTTCATTGCATTTCATTGCATTTCTATATGTAGGCAATAGCTCTAACGAAATGAGAAAAGCATAAATCACGGCACATGATGATACCAAAAAGAAATAACCCTGGAAGGAAGTCATCCTGAATGCAAAGTCAGGAACCTTAGCAAGGATGTTGAAGAAGCAGGCAACACACAACTGAAAGCCACACCTATCTAGACAGAATAGGAGAACACACTGGACATCTAGAAAGTACAAGGAGCAATCTGCCTGTGATGCAAGTTTTAAAGGAAAGGAACTTGTTGATTTTCAACTTTACACTGAAAATCTAGTCCTTCACCTTATCATTTAATTAAGAAAGAGCACAACTCTGAAACTTCACTGGCATTGCAGCAACCAGGAAGCAAATTTTGGACAGTAAGAATCCACTTTCCAATGCACATTCATCCACCTCATCTACAGAATATCATTTACATTATTGGTGCCCTTTATGACTCTCAAAAAAGGTCCCAACAATGTCTAAGATATTCTGCAGCTATCTACTACATGCAACACATCCACCAATCTAGTTGTCATGTATTTGACATAAATTGGAATTTTTTATTAAACTCACCACTAATATTCCAGGAATGAAAGATGTAGGGGGCTGTTGTTTTTGTTTCATTCAATAAGTACAATAGCTGCACTCTGATGTCACAAAGGGAATCGTGTCATAATGCAAATAAACCAAGGCAATCCTTGGGCTTATATGCTCTGCCCCCTCCAACACACCCACCCATCAGCATTCAATGCAGCCTCATGGAGTTCAGAAATTTTCACTTCCATTTTTATTATTTATTAGTAGTAACAGCTTGACATATCACTCAAACATGATAAACTGTGGTTAATCTTAATTCTGATTTGTATGAAACCAGCAAACTTCATATCATGAGCAATGAAGCTGTGTTGTTTGTTTCAACAAACCACAGTTAAGATTAACAACAGTTTAGTGTTCAGACGTAACGTTAAACTGTAGTTAACTAAAAACTGAAACAAAGGCTTCCGACTGCCTCCCGAAGAAGAGAATGAGAAGAAGCTTCCCCTGGGCTCATTCACATCACAATAAACCATAGTTTAGTTGGGGTGTATATATAAGAAGTGTTTGGCAATTATTTTATCTGATACCATACCATCTGTGTTTATGGGTAGATGAATAAAACGAGTTGGGTAAAGCAGGTAAAAAAAAATGGACTTTCTATATCAATTTTTTTTGTAAAACAGTGGTGGTGGAGATATACTTGGGTGTTTTGTTCAGATACAAGTAATAAGCAGTACCATCAGTGGATTACATTTAAAACTGACATTTTAAGTGTAAAAGACTAATTGATTTTCCATTTTCAGAATGTGTATGTGTTACATTCACCTAATTACTATTGTTCTTAAAACTAATGGAATTTCATTCTGCCAGTAACAATAAGTATTCTTAAACAAATGTACGTAAAATATAAGATTAAAAACTTCCTCACAAAGAATAAACTCCTAGAGAAAAGATGCAAATAAAATTACTATCATAATCTTTTGTTTTTTATTTGCAAGTATAAAACTGAAGAGAAACAAAAGCAGGGAACATAGCATCTGTCATATCAGAATATAAAAAGATGATCCTGGCACAAAATGAAAAAGCTGTAATTCATTTGCAAATCAAGCCTGCCAGTTCTATTTCAAGCTGGCGGTAACTGTCAAGAGTTAACAAGATAATCACTTTCAATCCTGCCTTCAATGGTACATTACACTGTTATTCCATTCAATAAGGCCGTTCTTTGGGGCACTAGATGAATGGTTTTCATTTCTAACTCACACAAAAAGTTGCAAAAAAATAATAATCCACGGGGCTTAAGGAAAAAAAATCCCTTTATGGGCATTTATCTGCCGGCACTTGCTTTTAGGCAAAATGAGATATTTGGACACATTGGTGTCCATTCATTTCCTCTATTCCTTCAGGTCCTCAGTCTGTTGTTTTAAAAACATTTGGCACAGAAGAATGAATTAGACACATTTTTAAAAAATGGATCATATTAAACAAATACTTCCACTTTATTAAGCTGCCTCATAAAGACAACAAAACATTTGAAGGAATACGATTTTACTAAGTTTTAATTTTTGAAAAAAAGAGTTCTGTAAGTACCATTAACATGAAAGAGATGTAATAAACTATTGCTCATTAAATATAAAGTTAACAATTGCTGAAAATAAACTTTATATTAAATAAAAGCATTAACGACTGCTCCATTATCCTTATTGAACAATTTAACATATGGTATTATTTTTTCTGCTTTTTAGCAGGATTTTTGCATATGTTATATCCACAAAATAAAAGGAAGACGTGTTTTCAGATATTAAGAGAAAACAGCTTTTGGAATCATGGTGAAGTGCCAGCAACGTACTGTAGTGGTATAATAATGTAATAAGGTATTTGAAAAATCCGTCAATAAACCTGATAAATATCAGCTGAAAAGTTTTCAAGGGAAGCTTAAATATTAGATAACAAATATTACAAAGCAATGATCAAGAAGACACTGCTATCTTCTCATGGTTTTCAGATAAAGGGTCAACATGGAATTCAACATCATTCTGCCAGTGCAAGCTGTTCTGGGGCTTCTCCTGATGCTCCAGAGCAGATTTGGGGGCAGCACTGGGAAGAGGAAAGGGAAGAACTCCTGTTGCATTAGTGGGAGTCCTTCTGTGGCTTCTGCAAGTGTGCCAGGTTAGTTGATTCCAGACCATAATGTCCTAGATGAGGTAAGTTTCTCCAGCTTCATAATCCATACACAATATAATTTATTTCAGTGTCAACTGGTACCAGACTATGAACTCTTGTGACATCTCCACAAAATTCTGCACATCTTCTAACCGCAAAGGCTTACCTATTACCTAAAAATTTATATAACACATTAAATGGATAATCTTCTGTAAAATAAATCCCTGAGGTTACCTGGTGAAAAATAGTAAGCAATGTTGTTCCTGAATGTCTTTTGATCTAATAATAATAATAATAATAATAATAATAATAATAATAATAATATTTATACCCCACCCATCTGGCTGTGTTTCCCCAGCCACTCTGGGCAGCTCACAGCATATCAGAACATACTAAAACATCAAACATTAAAAAACTTCCTAATACAGGGCCGCCTTCAGCTTTCTTCTTAAAGTCAGAGAGTTGTTTATTTCCTCGACATCTGTAGGGAGGGCGCCACTACTGAGAAGGCCTTCTACCTGGTTCCCTGTAACCTCACTTCTCACAGTGAGGGGACCAGCAGAAGACCCTCAGAGGAAGACCTCAGATGCGGGAGGAGATGCTCCTTCAGGTATACTGGGCCAAGGCTGTTTAGGGCATGGGCCACAAGCGGTCCATGGAGGTCGTTTGACCGGCCCATAGACCCCCACTGCCCACTCAGTCGGCTCTCGTGCGCCGCGCTAAACCAGCGCGGAGCAGAGCGGTGACTGCCTTCCGCGACTCTGACCAGCTTCCCATTGGCTGCAGGAAGCTCCTGCAGCCAATGGGAAGCTGTGCACGCCTCCTCTGCACCAGAAGGAGTGCCGGATATGGCGTTTGTGCATGCATGCACGCGCACACACACTGGCCCACCGCAGCATCTGTGGGACTGTGAACCAGCCCAAACCACAAAACCTTTGCCAACCCCTGGTTTGGGGCTTTGAAGGTCAGTGCCAACATTTTGAATTCTGCTTGGAAATGCACTAGGAACCAATGAAGATCCTTTAGGACCGGTGTTATATGGTCCCGGCGGCAACTCCCAGTCAGCAGTATAGCTGCCGCATTCTAGTTTAGTTGTAGTATCTGGGTCAGCTTCAAAGGTAGTCCCACACAGAGTGCATTGCAGTAGTCCAAGCGGGAGATAACCAGAGCATGCACCACTCTGGTGAGATAGTCTACAAGTAGGTAGGGTCTCAGCCTGCGTACCAGGTGGAGCTGATAGACAACTGCCCGGGGCACAGAATTGATCTGCACCTCCATGGACAGCTCTGAGTCCAAAATGACTCCCAGGCTGTGCACCTGGTCCTTCAGGGGCACAGTTACCCCATTCAGGACCAGGGAGTCCCCCACACCTGCCTACACCCTGTCCAACAAAAGCAGTACTTCTGTCTTGTTAGGATTCAACCTCAATCTGTTCGCTGCCATTCATCCTCCAACTGCCTCCAGACACTCTGGTTAACTCAGATATGAAATACAGGTGTCCTCCCACTCACACACAATCAAGGTCATTGTAAATCTACTATTTTAACTTACTAACGAACTAACGCTTACTTGTCATGATAGCTTCTAAACGTGGCCACAAAGTTTACAGATCTTATCAAGTCGCCACAGGTTGAGAAAGGCTTTGACTTTCATAGAGATTATGGCCCATTAATACTACAGTGCTCTATGGGAGACTGAACCAGTGGCGTAGTGTGGGGGGTGCAGGGGGGCCTGCCGCACCAGGCGCAACATCTGGGGGCGCGCGCTCGCACTCGCAGCTCTCTGCCCCTACTAAAATCCACGGGTTAGGGGGCGCAAATTACTTGCCTTGCCTTGCTGACAACCCACGCTATGCCACTGGACTGAGCTACCTTCGATTTGAGGCTGGTCCGAGGCATTTTTCAGTTGGAACTCACTGGAACTCAGTTCTGGCACTCCTCAGGTGGATTCTATTGCCATTATAAGAGGACAAGGGAGGTGTTCATGTTAAGTTCTGGCGCCTCTTTCTAGAAAAAGAGCACTGGGTGGTCTGTGTTTGTAGACTTAGTTCATTAGTTGCTGCTTTGGAATTTGCATTAAGAGAAACTGTATTCATGCAACTTTGATTGTCTATGGACACATCTGTATGTGTTGCGCTTTTCATCACAAGGTGTTCAAAACTATGTTAAAGGAGTTTGTCATTCACGCAGCAAGAAGGAATGTTATACAAGTTAACTTTTTATGTACATATGATCACGGTGTTTGATACCTTGCTAAACAAAATTTAAAATGTGAGTGAACTGTAGATTTCTGTGTATCTGAAGAAGTGTGCATGCACACGAAAGCTCATACCAAGAACTAACTTAGTTGGTCTTTAAGGTGCTACTGGAAGGAATTTTTTTATTTTGACTATGGCAGACCAACACGGCTACCTATCTGTAACTGTAGGTTTCTGGTTGTTTTGTCTTTTACTGTTTTAAATATAAATTCCAGTTGCCCAGATGGCTAGTCAAGAGCATTTTCACTAAGCTCACTTACATAGTTTCCAAGCCACAAAGATTCTCTAAATAGCACACGGGCACAAACACACAGAGGTATTTGGGGAAACGGAAAGGCTAGATGTCTACCCTACAATTAAAAGAGGGGTGAGAGACATAAGCATAAATAGATAAAATATTTTTGCCGAGCAGTAGTTCCACTAGAATGTATCCAAATCAGCAACAAGTTGGGGAAACCAATTAACAAATAAGTTCTAAACTAAAAATGTCACGCTCTCCTAAATACAAACTGATTTATAGTTTCATAAGCTTTTACAAGCATTATAAAGCTCCTCAGATACATGAACAGAGTTGATAACATGATAAATGTGTATGTGTATAGTCACACAAATGAAATTTGCACTCAGAAATTTGACAGATTACCGTATTTTTCGTCCCATAGGACGCACCTAGTTTTTTTGGGGGGGGGGGGATAAAGGAAAAATTTCCCCCTTTATTTCCCCCCCAAAACCAGGTCGGGGAACAGCGGGATGGCGGCGCTGTGCCTCCCCGCTGTCCCCCGAGCTTGTGGGGTTGCCCGATGTCTTCCCGAAGCGCCGGGCGCTCTGCTTTCAGCGCGCCCCGTGAAGCAGGCTGCTATCCGCAGCCTAGGGAGCCCCTGCTTGGCGCCGGGCTCAGGAGGGTTGCGCGCAGCTTCGCGCCGGGCTCCGGAATGTTGCGCAGAGCTGCGGGAAGCCCGGGAGCGCAGGCAGCTCTGCAGAACCTTCGGGAGCCCGGTGCGGCTTTGCGCCGGGCTCCGGAGGGTTGCGCGGCGCTGCGGGAAGCCTGGGAACACAGGCAGCTCCGCGCAACCCTCGGGAGCCCGGCGTGGCTTCGCGCCGGGCTCCGGAGGGTTGCGCAGAGCTCGGGAGCACAGGCAGCTCTGTGCAACCTTCGGGAGCCCAGCGCGGCTTTGCGACGGGCTCTAGAGGGTTGCGCAGAGCTTCCTGAAGCCTGGAGAGCGAGAGAGGTTGGTGCGCACCGACCCCTCTCGCTCTCCAGGCTTCAGCGAAAGCCTGTATTCGCCCCATAGGACGCACACACATTTCCCCTTCGATTTTGGAGGGGGAAAAGTGCATCCTATAGGGCGAAAAATACGGTAGATAAAATTGATATATGATATTCTCTCTCTCTCTCTCTCTCTCTCTCTCTCTCACACACACACACACACACACACACACACCTTACCACCTTCACCCATAATGTCTTACATAGCTTCCTTGTTTTCCTGCCCTACTATTACTAACAGCTAATAGCCCCTTCAGACCACAGGAGCAAAATCCTGTGTGAACTTTTCCTCGTACAACTTGTCCAGGGAGGTCGGCACTGTGCAAACAAACCTATTGGCTCCATCACTGCATTTCTACAGCACCATCCTCTGCACTGCCTTGCCTATCCCATTCTCCCTCCTGGCAAGCAGCAGAGGCCTCCACTGACAGGAGGCCAAGTAAGTGCTGCCACCCCACCCTGCCTCCTGATACAGTATCTTCAATGGAGGACTTCTTGCAGAAGCCCCCACCATCTGCGACGAGGCAAGTAGCTACCAAAGTAAGGACCGTCATGATAGCTGAGTGTCAGGGAGCCAGCCAACAATAAATCACAAAGAGTAAATAAAGTTAACACTGGCCTCCCTCCTCTCCTGCTTCCGATTCTGCACTTCTCTCCATCACAGACTCTACCTGCTCACTAAACCTTGTTACCTCTTCAGTTTCTGACATGACCTCCTCCCAGGATTCAACCCTCTTCTCCTTTGACCACTCATCGTCCCTTGGGAGTTCCACAGCTGGCGCCTCCTACCATTCCTCTGTCCAGCTAGTCTATGATGTCGATGAAAACTCTTGCCAAAGAGATGTGACTGGCACCTATTTTATTGTCCTTTTGCAGCCAGGCAAAGACCTTTTTCTTTTCCCAAGCAATTTTGCATCTTGCTGGTTTACGCTTCTTTTATACACGTTGTGTCTTCTATCTTATTTTATTTTTTTGTGGTTACATTTTAATTATTTCATTCTCTTTTGTAAACCACACTGGGGATATAGCTTAAGAACACAATAAACCAACAGCCAGACCTACGGTTGCAGGTAGGTGTCACCCAGAGAAGACAATTATTATCATCATCATCATTATCGTCAGATTTTGGATTAGAGAATGGAACAGCTCACATTAACAACATTAAGTACTAAAAATAATTTTAACATACAACAAACAGGGATGAGGAACCTGTGGCCCTCCAGATGTTGATAGACTCTTAAGGCTCCTCAGCTTGGACAGCATGGCCAATGGTTAGTAATAATGGAAACTGTAGTTCAGTAACACAAGGAGAGCCACAATTGCCCTATCCTGGCCTAAAATATTCACAAATGCATTATCTCCTAAGTTTTCATGGGCCCTAGTCCATCTCATCAGATCAAAAAAAGCTTATGACATAAAAAAGTTAGTCTTCAAGTTACTACAAGATTCTTTGTCGTTTGTGCTGCAGCAAACTAACATGGCCACCCCTAACAATTGTTCAAAATACAATGGATTGTGCAAGCAAAAATCCACTCCATGAAACTGGACTTGCTCTCCTTCCTCTGCCCACCCACAAAATCTATTCCCCCAATCTTCTGGAGCAGAATTTGAGGGTATGCAGGGAAGAGGAGGAAGAGGAAACCCTGTTGCACAAGTGGAAGTCAGTTGCATAAGCAGACTTTGGATACAATTAAATATACCTTGATAATTTGAGCACTTAAAACTTGCATGAATACAAAAGAAAACCCAACTGGAAACTAATTTCTTCATATAATACAGAGCAGGCCTTGCCTACTTAATGGAATGAGTCTAGTCAGTTTATATATAATTATATTAAACACTGAAGCAAATAGAGATATTTTTAAAGATTAGTAAGGACGAGAGAATGCAGATTTAGTGTTCTTAGCACAAACAGCAATTGTATAATTTTTATTTATTAACTGCAGCTAAAGTGCATCATTTTCCAGTTTTCTCTCCTAAAACTTTTTTTGTTTCATGCATCTAATTCAGGGGTAAAGGAAACAGCAAGCACGTCTCATCTCAGCATTAAGAGCTTGTGACTATCTGTACTCAATATTTAGAACAGAAGCAGATCATGTCCATGCTGTGCAGAAAAAGATAAATTATAATTCCTGTGTCCTGACCTTTTATTGAACTTATTTCCTCAGAATTTTCTTGCAAATGTAGTCATCTAGGCCAACCGCCTGCAATGCAGGAATCTCAGTTAAAGCATACATGGCAGATGGCCATCCAACCTCTGCTTAAAAATCTCCAATGAAGGAGAGATCACCACCTCTCATTGGAGTCTATTCCACTGTCACACAGCTCTTACCACCAGATGTTTAGTCAGAATCTCATTTATTGTAACTTCAAGCCATTGGTTTGAGTTCTACCCTCCAGAGCAGGAGAAAACAAGCATGCTCCATCTGCCACGTGACAGCCCTTTAGATACTTGAAGGTGGCTATCATATCTCCTCTCCGTCTCCTCTTTTCCAGGCTAAGCATACCCAACTCCCTCATAAGGCTTGATTTCCAGAGCCTTGATCATCTTGGTCAGCCTCCTCTGCACACGTTCCAGCTTGTCAATATCCTTCTTTAACTGCGGTGCCCAGTACTGGACACAGTGCCCTTTTTTAGGGGGAGCACCCACGCAAAGTTGTAAAGCTCCCCCCCCCAGTTTGCCCAGTTGACCCAAGACCACAGGGAAAACATAAAAACCAGCACCGCTGACTACCACCAGTGCTGCGCTGCTGAAATTGCCCTGCCGCACGTCGCCTCCGCCACGCAGCACAGAGTGCCACGCCATGTTTTTGTATCCTTACAACAACCCTGTACAGCTCGTCAACATTCTTATCCACATAGAGATATGGGGGGGGGGCCTATGAGACAGTGGCTTGCTTACAGCCACCTAGTGAATTTATGGCAGAGGCAAAATTCAAACTGGAGACTTCATGATTCATAACTCAAGTCTTTTAGCCACCGGGCTACACCAGTTGTTGAAAAGCTGCTGAGATCTTCTTTACCCCACAGTAATACATTTGTGTGTTTTTTTAAAAAAAATACTGTTTCATAACTAACTACACTACACAATTAGAGCGGAATGATTTAAGAATTATTAACTTCAGTGCTACTTCTTGCCTTATTTTGGCAAACCTTTTTTTTTAATTATTCAAATCACACATGTGCAGTTTCTGGTGCTACATTAAACCCTTGAGATAAAAACTCTCTAACTCTTCTTTTTTTAAACCCTTAAATTAGCAAACATGATACCAAATAATATATGCTATAGGCATAGGTCTTCTGTGAAAAGCTGGGCTCTTCATGTGCTTCAGCTGCGATATAAGCCACTGAGCCATGGCCAATGCAAGCTAATTTGAATAATCAATATGACAACCTTATTTTTCTAATGCAAACAGGATTGATACAGTAAGGTGTCTCACTGCCACATCACAGTCATGGCCTCTTTTAACCCATAATTAGATTTAGGTGATTATCCCTGCTCTTCCTTACAAGTGTACAGCTCGGATAAGGGATGACAAAAGCTATCTGCCACTTATTTATCCTTTGTAGACGATAGGTTATCCAGGGAGATAGAGGGTAAGATCTTCAAACAATTGTTATTCATATCATCTACACTTTAAGATAGTCACAGCCTCTATATGTGCTAAGTGAAAATAGCCCAGAGCAGTAGGTACATGAAGGATGCTTAAGAGCATCAGGGTAACACAGATGGAAATTCAAGGTGATGTCAGCCAAATTATGCCTATCTTAAATTGGTTATCAAAAAGAAATATCAGGCAATGGTGTTTTTCCCCCCAGATTACCACCATCTCCTTTGATTTTTATAACCAAGGTTTAACTTGTTTCAAGGATATGTCTTTAAAATATAACCAAAACCTAGCCTCAGTAAAATCATATTACTAAAATAAGCATAGATAGGAAAAGTCTATGGTAGAAATATAATAACATTTAATTTACAACTCCTCTTATCTCAAGCATTTAAGCTACAATCCTAATATTTAAACAAAATTATAGACGTTCTTCATTTTGTTATGCCTAATAGAAAAGCTAATAAGATATAAAGGTGTGATCATGTTAGTAATATTTGTACCGCATTACATAAAAGTCCAAGAAAAAAGTATCAGGCTGTTTTATACATAAAGCAGGGTGAACATCATGCATTGCAGAAAACATCATGCTTAAACGAAGGGCTGCACCCACAATGGCCTACTTTCAATTAACTGAAAACATTAATTGAAACCAAATGAAATCATTTTCTCTTTGTGTATCTTACAACTTTTTGTAAGCAAAATGGGCATATTTCAGAATATATGTTTGTAAAGCACTATACAATCACATCTCCTATCAGTCTAGAAATTTAAAACTTAACCAATTCATTTAGATAGACTGATATAAAAATAAAGCCGTTTATAATCTGTGCACTACATAAAATCAAATTCTGCATTCAAATTAAATTATATAAATCTGCAATTTTGCATAATCACCCAATTTTACATAATAACCCTGTCTAACTGACTCTGCACATGGGACCAGTATATTTCAGAGGAAGCTACTGTGGAGGTCCTTCCTTTCAACATCCTAGCAACCTAAATTCTGCTCCTAGGACCACAGCTACACTTCTCCATGTGACTGGTACCAATATGCACCACCACAACTGACTCCTTCCCAGCACTTTCTACTTGGCTATCTAGGTGGTGGTCAGTTCACCCTGTGGTCCGTTATGACCTACAAACCTCTACATGACTTTGGACCAGGATGACTGAGGACTGCTTTCTTTCATACCTGTAAATAAATATTTAAAGAGGCTCTCTTCATTGTCCAGTCAAAATGTAAATTGGTTGGGATGCAGAAGGACTTTTCTGCAGCCACATCTTGACTGAAACTTACTGCCAAGAGGGGCCTCTCCAATGATCTTCTGCCACTATATAAAAACCTTTGTTTCCAGCAGGCCTTTGATGCTGAGTTATTAATTGCAATCTTGCTGGCTTATTAGTTGATGGGCTTATCTGGTAGTCTCTCTCATCTCATTTGTGATTGTTTCAAATTATTGTTGTTGTTTTAATTGCTTTTTTAATAAAATCTTGTAAACCACCTTGAGCAGTAAACCCTGGCTGTCTCTTTGCAGTAAAAAATGAAGCAAGAAAAGTTCTGGTTGCAGAGGTGTCTCTCTTCTGCTTAACCATATACTTTTATAGATACTCGCCTGTAACTTCACCCGCAATGGCAACTTTTAATAGCCACATTAGTCTGCTGCAGCAAGAATAAGAAGAGTTTTGTGGCATCACCACATCATCATCCTCTAAGCCAAATTTCTCCAATTTTGGTTCCTCCCATCATCCCTGATCAAAGATGATCATCCTAGCTGGAGGTAATGGGGGTTGTAGTTTAACAAGATTCAAGGACCCAAGTTTGGGGAAACTTGCTCCAAATGCTCCAGGAATTCTTACAAAGACCCTTCCACCTACAATCAATGGAAGGCTGTTTTCCAGTATAATTGCCACAAAGGAGGACAATTTTTGGTAGGGGCCATGGCTGAAGAGGAAAGGTAACCTTCTCCTCCTTAGGTACAATCTCTATGCCAAACATCCTCCTCTAGCAATTACACTTCAACAAACTAAAAAAATAAAAATTCAAGCGCAACTGCTAGGGGTGAGAGTCTGCATGTGCACATGTAGGTATTAGATCTGTATTAAGTGTATTAAAGGTAAAGGGTAAAGGGACCCCTGACCATTAGGTCCAGTCGTGGCCAACTCTGGGGTTGCAGTGCTCATCTCGCTTTATTGGCCGAGGGAGCCGGCGTACAGCTTCCGGGTCATGTGGCCAACATGACTAAGCCGCTTCTGGCGAACCAAAGCAGCACACGGAAACGCCTTTTACCTTCCTGCCGGAGCGGTACCTATTTATCTACTTGCACTTTGACGTGCTTTCGAACTGCTAGGTTGGCACCAATCAGTATACCTGATAAATGTTTTTAAAATCTCAGTTAGAAATGTCAACAGAGAGTGAACAACTTTTTCTGGTTGAAATCTGGATGCGATCTGGTATTAATCCACAAGAGGTCTGCACAAATCGTGACCTGTCATTCTGAGCATAGCCTGCCACATATACATACTGTGGACAGTCAGCTAGATGCCTGAAAGCTCTTTCCCAATCCATTTTGGTTGGCAGGCAAAAACAGTAGCTAGGAGACTGGTGGATCACAAATTGTGCAAGTCTAGTTCACTTTTTTTTTAAAAAAATGAACATTTACTTAAGAGTGTGCTTTAAAGGTGTTTTTAAAAGAGTTTATTAGTCATCAATTGCAAAACTCAATATGAAAATAGGCTCTTGCATTTTCACAGAATCATGTGAAAAAACAAATAAATAATTGACATTATTTCACATTTCCTTGCAACCCAGATTCAGCAAGTGAATAGAATTGCACAAATGCAAATATTCATTCTTATTCAAGTACCGTGGTTTTTTTTTTTTTTTTTGTTATTCATCTGCAGTTTTAATGACATGAATGTCATTTAATGGAAAAGTAAAGGTGGTATTTAAAGACAAAAGTGTAACATTTTATTTTCTAAAAGGCTGCATGCCCTTCTCTCTCAATAGCCTAGACAATTTACAGTACTATCAGATAGTCGTAAGATTTTAGAAACACAGTTCTAACCCTGTTTTAATATTGCATTCAGTGTTATCTTACAACAAAAAGGTCACTACTTTCAATGAATGATTGTTAAGGACTTTTCTGCTTTAGTTGCCTGACAGCAAAATATTGGGCACATGTTTAGGTGATTACTGTATCTCTGCAGTTCAGTATCTGGAGGGTTTCTGAATGCTACTCTAACTACTTAAAGCCAGTAAAGAGATTACAGCTCACACTAACTGGATTTTCACAGCTCCATATCATTCAGTTTGGATTCTTCATACACAGATTAAAAGGGTCCATTTAAACAATAGCCAGCTGCTTTTTAAATGCAAGGTACTTGGGGGGTTCAAAATGCAGCTTTAGGTTTTAAAAAAAATCCCCTTTTAGGTAGGAAAAATCTTTTCTTGAAGGAATGAGTCAAATAAAATCCCACAATAACTCCAATTAAAGTATTATGAAAACACAACAATGCTGCTGGAAGTTTAAAGCTCTATAATTCTCAAATCCATAAACAGTTTCATATAACGTGTCTCTAAAGTTTCCAAATGGGTTAACAACTCTTTTTGAAAACAAGAAATAACAAATTAAATTTAAATACTCCAATACATCAATATGAATACAGGATTAAAACTTAAAAATGCACATTTACACTATACTCTAGTAGCCCAAATTCTTAGTGCATTTCTTATGCATTCATAAGAATTAGATTATCTAGAAATGAGAGCCTAATACTTTCCTTTGCCAGCAAATATATATTTATTGCAGTGCAACATCACCAAACAATGTGACATCATGCTAATAATTAAGAAGTGTTATTCTAGCTTTATAGAAAGTCAAGAGACTTGCAGCCAAGTATTTGATTGGTTATGTCAAATCAATGTGAATTTCAGCCTCTCTCTCTCTATCTTCTGCAGCTTAAAGCCTTTTGCTTCCCTCTTTTCTGTTTTACCCTATTTTCCCTTGCTTTCTGAGGAACCACACTCAAGATTGTCTTTGCTTCTCATTCTTCTTGGCCACATCCTCAGGCATCTGCTCCTTTCCCATGTACACGGATGGCATTATATTAACAACAACAACAACAAAACAACAGGTTAAGTCAGTAATGATACCTTGGGCTAAAGACTTTAGTTATAATGTACACTTAGAAGATTGGGAAAAGCTATGGAAAGAAGGTATAAACTTTACAGCGTGTAATGCTTTGAAAGAAAACATAATGAAAATGATGTATAGATGGCACATAACACCAGTAAAGTTGGCTAAAATGTATAAAGTAAGTAATAAATGTTGGAAATGTAAAGAAAAATAAGGTACCTTCTATTACATGTGGTGGGACTATAAGAAAGTAAAATGCTTCTGGGAAATGATATATAATGAGATGAAGAAAATGTTGAGATATGCATTTGTGAAAAAACCAGAAGCATTTTTACTGGGCATTGTAGGTACAGAAATTAATAGACAGGACAAAAATCTGTTTTTATATGCAACTATAGCAGTGAGAATATTATTAGCACAACGATGGAAACAGGAAGATTTACCAATGAAGGAGGAGTGGCAAATAAAACTGATGGAGTATGCAGAACTGGAAAAGCTGACTGGGAGAATTCCGGAACCAGAAACACCAGGACTTCCTTAAGTTTTGGAAGAAATATATGATTTATTTGAAAGATAATTGCATTAATGTAACATCATTTGTAGGTTTACAAGACATTTTGTAAGGGGGACTATATAAAATATTGTAAAATGATTTAGGAAGGAAATAATGAGGAAATGAAGTTCAAAAGAATTAATTATAATAATAAAATGCTTGATTAGATAGTAAATTTGAAAATCATTAGACAGGATTGATGGAAGTCTCAGGCTATAATAGCCAAAATGAGGATGATGTGAAGTAATGTGAAGTTTTGTTTAGGAAATATATGCAAAAATTAATAAAAATGATTTTTAAACAACAGGGTTTTTTTATAAAGAAAAACCACTTGCAGTCAATGATCCTTCTATCTGCCCTAGCCCCTTGTGACAAAGAGTCCCAGGTAACAAGCACCAAAACCAAAAAACTATATGAAGAGTTTAAAAATGATCAAATATCATCATGGCTAAATCATAGAATCTAAGAGTTGGAAGGGACCCAACCCCTTGCAATGAAATATTTTCAAGATTGCCAGGAACAACATCTTTCAGCCAGGAAATACCTGGATGAATAGGAATGTTTTAAAATTCCATCTAAAAGTTAATAATGAAAGGGACAGACACACCTCACCAAGGATCATATATTCACATCGAAGACTCACCAATCTCTGCTGGAAGTTTCATCACCACCAAAACAAAATCATATAGTGCATTATAATATATATGTAATAGCACATTACAATACAGATATGGAAGCACAAATGTTTAGAATCAAAGTAGCAGTCAATTGTAGCACTTGACCCAATTATCTTTCTTCCATAAGGTTAACTACGTAATTTGAAATTTTCAAACAGATCAGAGAATTCTACAGGTTTCACCTGCTATACAAGACTTAAAATGTGAGTAAAACAGCTGAACAGCCAGTGGCTTCATGGTCAACTTTTAAGTTGACAAGAGAGAGAGAAATCAAAGTTGAGAACTCATTGGTGGCGTCCGGCAGTTTTCCTATCTTCTTTACCACAGCAGAGGGAAAAAGTCATGAGTACAATTCATCTGGATAGGAAGCTCATTTCAAAAGACATTTCGCATTCCTAACTGTGATGATGTACCATGCCAAATTCAAGCTACGACAAAGCAATGTTAAAGATGCCTTCATGACATTATCTCATCTGTTTCTGGCTCACTATAGAAAGCAAAGGGCCCTTTCCAACAACTGATAAAGTTCAAAACCAAAAAAAAGAGCACACGGAGCACACCTCCAGCCATCAATGATTTTGGATATATTGGGCTTCAGACAGTGCGGAAAAAAATACAGTAACATCATCCAATGAGAAGAAACATACCAGATCTTCACTTTCAAGATTACTCCACAAGCCACAACTATCATCTTATAAATGGAAATAGTGAACTATATCTGCCCCGCCCCATGATGACCTGGATTGCAAGTTGCAATCCTACCTCTCAGTGCAAATTATTCAAAGTTTACAACCTAGAAAACTGGAAACAACTGTGAACTGTTGGCCATTTTGCAAACAGAAGGGCTCATTTGTTCAAGAAGGGAACTGAGATGAAGCAGAAGCTCCCTGGTAGAGGAAGAGGGGAAACCATTTTTGCTTATCCTTCCCTGCAGACCCTCACCATCTTGTATCTCAGTCTCCTGAATGGAATAGATTTTCAGGGGATACAAGGAGAAAGTGGAATAAGCAAATATATAGTCTCTCCCCACCCTTTCTCCAGTCCAGTGCATGTCAAAGTCCACTGACTGCAAGTCTAGATCCAACCATGAGAGACCAAAGGACAGCAGAACTATGGTTTTAAAGTTTTCAATGCTGTAGGAAATGTTGCTCCACAGATTTCTCAGGACATCTCAGATTATCTGCTAGTTTGTCACGAGGTGAGTGACCAACATTTCTTAAAATTCTAATAAAAGCTGCTTCTTGTTGTTTTTTGCACTAATGGTGGGGAAATTTCTCAATGCCTTATTGAAGGGGCCACCAACCTTATTGGACCAGCAGACACATTTTGAATTTTGAGAAAGTCCTTTGGGCCATAGTCACAAAATGGCTATTCTTTGGGAGGGGGGGCTTCTGTGATGCTAGATACAAACCCCACCTCCCCTTCTAGTTATCCTATATTTGGGTGTTTTAAAACAGAATACACATAAGGCTCCACATTATTTGTCCCAATCTTTGACCATTATCACGGTTTTTGCTTTTTAATACTTGTGCAGAATAGCAACTTTCCATGTACTATTCCTAAATAATATACTTGCTCTCTATTGTTTGATATAATAAATAAGCAGCTTAAGCAATGGCTTTAATAATGACCACTTATAGCAGACACTTGGTAGGTTTCATTTTATACAAGTAGTTAAAAACGTTTTGGATCAGACCAAATGTTGCTCTTGACTAGCATTCTATTCTATCAGTGGCTAACCAGATGCCTATAGGAAGCCCATAAGCAGAACATGATCGCAATAGCCCTGCCCCATCACAGAAACTGATGATTAGAGGCATATGGTCTCCAATACTGGATGTAATACAAAGCCATCATGACTTGTAGATATGGATATACTTATTCTCTGTAAATTAGTCTAATTTCCTTTTAAAGTCACCCAAATCTGTGGCCATCAAATTCCAGAGTTTAGCAATGAGCTTACAATGAGCACTTCCTTCCATCTGTCCTGAATCTTCCAATAGACATATTCACAGAATGGCATTTAGTTCTAGTATTATGGGACAGGCAGAAAACATCCCTCTGTTCACTTTCTCCTCACCATTAATAATTTCATACACCTCTAACATGTCCCATAGCTTGTCATTTTTCTAAACCAAAAAGCCCAAAACGTTGTAGCCTTTCTTCTTAGGCAAGTTGCTTCAGCCCCTTGGAAAATTTTGGGTTCCCCTTTCTGAACTTTTTCCAGCTCTGCAATATCCTTTTTAAGGTGCAGTCACCAGAAATGTACACTTACAGTCACACCAGGCATATGTATAATAGCATTAAGATACAGGCAGTTTTATTTTCAGTCCTTTTCCTAGTGATCCCTAAGCTAGAATTTGCCTTCTTCTTAACTGCTGCACAATGAGGGGAGAAAAATTCATCAAGCTATTCACCATGACTCCAAGATCTCTTTCCTGGTCAGAAATTGCTAGACTCCATTGGTGTATTTGTGAAGTTAGGAGTTTTGCCCCAATATGCATCCCTTTACAGAAGTGTTCACTAGACATTAAAATCTGTATCATGTAACAAATGGGTTGAATTATTTAATTTGAAATAAGTTGACGCTGTTAACACACTGCAGTTATCAGCTAGTAGAAGACTATAAAAGAAACCTCAACCAAAATTTAAAATTTTACCTTAAAGTATTACTTGCAAAAAACAAACAGGAAATAAAAAACCAAGAAAACAAGTCTATAATTAAGCAAACAATGCTGCCACTGCTGCTGCTTCAAGGTAACACTTCATCCAGTGAAAGTATACTTCATCCAGTGAAACATTTAGCCTTCGCCACTTGTGAAAGACAACAAGATCTCTTTACAATGTCTCATCTTTTTCAATAAATTTTGCATAGAAACATGTTGCTCAAGCACAGAGTTGCCTGCTGTCACACTGGAAGTATGATAAATGTTTAATGAAAACAACACCACACAGCTTGGTGTCAGACAACAGCTATCACACAGACCCACTTTGATCTAAAGAGGCACTTAAAAGGAGTTCTGAACATGCTTTCTACCACAGAACTCTTATAACCTATATGCAAATCAGGCAAAATTAGCATAAATGACTTCCTGCTGCATAAAGTACTAAGAGGTAAGAAAAATATGACAAGCTCCAAGAGTGTCTGACTGCTGTCAAACTAAGAATAGTCCAGCTTTCCTTGTTTATTGTCTCATGTTTTCTGCCAAGTGCTAAAAGCCCATCAAGAGGCATTTATTTATAAAATTGTGGCCAGCAAAAGTCACTAGATAAGGGTATTAGTTATACAGAAAATGAGCTAATTTCAACTGAAAAATGTTAGCCAAAACACTTTTTCTTTGGAAGTCCTTCATAGGGAATACACCAAAAAAGATACTCAAACATGTCCATTCCTGAATTGTAAGTGTGTCTGCCCCCAAGTTACTAGTCGCACTGGCTTCCCATTGGTGGGTCACATGGTTCTTTTAAAATACAAAAGATCCCAAAAATCTTCCCTCCCACCCGCCCCCCCCCCTTGATGGAGCAAGCATTAAGCAGGTAATACAAGCAACAAGTGCAAGTGACATTCATCATGACTCCAACTTACAACTCTTATGTACAATAAAAAGTTTGGCAAGGAGGTTTAGATCTAGGAAAAGTAAGAGAGAGAGAGTCATCTAATTATTAAATGCTAGCACTGAACACAGTGGCTTCAAACATTTCTTCCTGTTGAGTCCACAATACAAGAATCCCAGAGACGAATCTTCCAGAAAATCCTGCAGTTCTTCATCGTGTAGAACATGCTAAAATATCAACATCCAGGTACCATCGTAACCGCTGTCAGAAAACCTAGTCTGATGAGACCTTGCCTTCTGGTGCTACTACTATGACAATCATTTTAAGTAATTCAAGTATTTATTACCACCAGCTATTGAACTATAATATTTCAGTTGAAGTGAATGCCAAAACAGAACAAACTTTCTTAGAAAGAGTATTCCATGGCTTAAGGAACAGTGTATATAGTTTGGTTAATCATTTACCCACTTTTCTGCTCACACCTGCTAGTTATCCCAAAAGGTAACAACTTTCAGTAGCACAAAAAGAGCTTAAGGCTTGTGAGTATCCCTTTCTTATCCAAATAGGGATAGAAACTGGCACTAAATAACAGTAACATGTTGCTGTTAGCAAGCTAAATCTTCAAAATGACAAATAGCTGTATAACAAAAGTTTCTTAGATCCATATTCCCTATGCAGGCATTCTTTGATCATCATCTGATTAAATGAAAACTATATTCCATGTTAAAAGGTATAGGAGGTATGAATTACATCAAGAACCTCCTGTCAAATTTCATTCAGTAGCTTATTAATATTTGAAGTGTTTCTAAACAGTATGAAAACCTTATTTTCAAAGCCCTACATATACAAGATGATCTCTGAGGGAGAGAGACCAATGTTGTAAATTGCTCTATTTTACCAAGATAATATGAATATTGCATAGAACAGAAAATCATGGTACCCCAGACTGTATGAGGGATAATATACTCATGCTGTTATAGCATCTATCCCCTATCACTTCTAAACAGTCTATTCCTTTCAGCAACTTCCAACAAGATCAAATGCCACTGATGTAACTCCTAGAGTTTGGGTCAAGGAGTCATAGCTCTGTGGCAGAACAATGTGCTCACTTAGGCAGTATCAATACTAGGAGTAACCTAAATGTAGTTATCACCAGGTGCAAAATAACATGAAACTAAAAGACATATACCTAGCTCAGTTTCATAGCTGTCAACTTACAGATTTGAAAATAAGGGACCAGCAGCCTCGAAAATAAGGGATCAGCAGCCAAAATAAGGGATTTTAGGCCATCAGCAGGTTGCTAGCATGAAGTGGGGGCTGCCCAGCTCCCCTCATTCCCTGCAAGCCTTCCTTTCGCCGTGCCCTCCGCCTCTCGCTTCTTCCTTGCTCGCTCATCTCTCCCCACCACACTTCCTAGGGAGGGAGAGGGGAAGGGGGCGGTCTCTCCAGCTCCACTGCCGAGCTGAGGACAGCTGCAGCCCCGCCGGGAGAGGCGAGGTGAGAGGGCAGGGAGGACATCGGGCTGCTGTTGCTAACCCCCCTCCCTCCCCGGCGGGGTGGAGACTGCTGCTCCTCCCGCCTCAGTTTTCTTTCGCCCGCCCTGCGGCGACGATGCGCGGCCTATTGGGTTTTCCTTTGAAAGTGAAAGTGCCCTGGGTGTGCAGAGGTGGCGGGAAAGGCTTGCATGGCTGCATTAGACGAGAGGGAGGAGAAGGGGGAGTGGGGGGTGGAGATTGCAAAAAAAAAACCCAAAACCCCACGCACTCAGGGCGGGTTTGGTTTGTTCCTGTCACTGAGAGAAGAGAAGAGGCGGGGGGGGGGATTCTCGCTGAGCCACCGCCGTTCCCTCATGTGAAGGGACTCAGGGATCCTGGAAACTGGGGGGGGGGGTGAAGTGTTTGGGCCGGGGGCGGCACTTTTGCTGCTGCCGCCGCCTCTGTTGCCGCTGGAGAAAGGAGGCGGCGACGACGAAGAGGAAGAGGAAGAAGACAAGGGGGTTCAGGCAGGGGGGGGATTGTCTGGCAGTCCCGGGCTTGGGGGGGGGAGACGGATGCCGTTGAGCAGCGTGCGACTGTGGGGTGTAGTTGTTGCTGCTGCCACCGCTGGCAAGGAGAAGGGTCGGAGAGGCCGAGCCAGACTCAGGGAGGGAGGGCGAGGAGCTGCTTCCTTTGAAACCTGGGAAATTTACGGGACATCATCAATCTGGGACAGCAGCGGGACACAGCACTGGGATAAGGGAGTTTCCCGCCAAATAAGGGACAGTTGACAGCTATGCTCAGTTTAGTCCTTGTCAGAAACCTGGTACAGTGGTGCCTCGCAAGACGAAATTAATTCGTTCCGCAAGTCTCTTCGTCTTGCGGTTTTTTCGTCTTGTGATGCACGGTTTCCCATAGGAATGCATTGAAAATCAATTAATGCGTTCCTAGGGAAACCGCCTTCAGACCAGGTCCGGGGACAGTCTGTCCCCCGACCTCTTCTGAAGGCTGGGGGGGGGGACAAGGGCTTTTCTTCCCACCCCCAGCCTTCAGAAGGCTGTTCTGAAGGCTGGTGGTGGGAAGAAAAGCCCTTCTTCCCACCTCCCGCCCCGCAAGCTCCGGGGACAGGAGGGCTTTGCTGCCGACCGCCAGCATTTTAAAAGCCCCTGCTGTCCCGGGGCGATTTTAAAATGCTGGCGAGCGGGAGCGAAGTCTCTGCTGTGGGGAGATTTTAAAATGCTGGGGGTCGGGAGCGAACGCTTCGCTGCCGACCCCCAGCATTTTAAAATCTCCCCGGGACAGAAGAGAAGTCTCTGCTGTCCCGGGGAGATTTTAAAATGCTGGCGGGCTCCTGCCATAGGCGCGCATCACCTCTCCAGCCAGGAGAGGGTCGCAGGGGGCTGCTTTAGCCCCGCGCGCGCTCTCCCAGCTGGAGAGGTGACCCGCGCCTATGGAGGCTCCTGCCATAGCCCCGCGTTACCTCTCCAGCCGGGAGAGGGTTGCAGGGGGCTGCTTTAGCCCCACGCGCCCTCTCCCAGCTGGAGAGGTGACGCGCGCCTATGGAGGCTCCTGCCATAGGCGCGCGTCACCTCTCCAGCCGGGGGAGGGTCGCAGGGGGCTGCTTCTCTGCTGTCTCCCGGGAAGGCAGGCACGGGGGAGCAAAGACTTTCGCCCCCCGCCGGCCTTCGGAAGAGGTCCTGGACCTCTTCTGAAGGCAGGCAGGGGGCGAAAGTCTTCCCCCCCCCGCCTGCCTTCAAAAGCCGTCGGGAACAGAGGAGAAAGGCGCTGCCTTTCTCCGCTCTCCCGGGAAGGCAGGCAGGGGGGAGCAAAGACTTTCGCCCCCCGCCTGCCTTCAGAAGAGGTCCTGGACCTCTTCTGAAGGCTGGCGGGGGGGGGGCGAAAGTCTTTGCTCCCCCCGCCTGCCTTCAAAAGCCATCCGTGATAGCGGGAAGCGCTTCCCTGCTATGCCGGACTGCTTTTAAAATGCTGGCGGTGGGGAGCAAAGCCTTTCGGCCCCCGCCGGCCTTCCTGGACCTCTTCTGAAGGCCGGAGGGGGGGAAAGGCTTTGCTCCCCACCACCAGCATTTAAAAGAGGTCCCCGGAGATTTCCCTATGGGCTTTCGTCTTGCGAAGCAAGCCCATAGGGAAATTCGTCTTGCGAAGCGCCTCCAAAACAGAAAACCCTTTCGTCTTGCGGGTTTTCCGTCTTGCGAGGCATTCGTCTTGCGGGGTACCACTGTACATGAATTTTGTCTGAAGAAAATACCCCATTTTGTGAATGGTGAACAGGAAAGATCTATTAAAGTATTCTTTTTTTTCTTTTTTGCAAACTAAAAACATCTGGTTAGATTTGGGCCATGCAAAGAAACACTGTTTGCTTCAATAAATCATCATAGTTGTGTTCCAATTACACAGTCAGACATAACATTGCTGCTATGCCGCAAATTGTAGTGTGAAGCAACCAACTGCCTCAAGAAAAGAAAACAACACTTACAGCACACTTTCGCAGCAAATAAGAGTTACTGCTTTTGCCAGGGATGGTTAAGTAACCCATCTGCTCCGTATCTGGAAAAGAACTGACCAGATCCACACCTTCTGGATCATTGTGTAGATCAAAATATATTGTGGCAATCGCCCCACACTTTGAACTGCTATTTAGAATTTGACAAGGTGGTTCATGGGCCGCCTTTAACATTTTTTTCTTTAATACACCCCAAAAGCACATCTTTCTAGCTGCTTGAATCAGCCTTCATTTTTTCCATATACAAAGCGTTTCAGAGGTTGGTGAGGTGACATCATCACATCCCATTACTCCTGGAGTTCAAGAGGCAATTTCAGCACCATTTTCAAAGTGTGTGGGTAGTGTAAAGTAGATGTCCTTTTTGCTATTCCAAGTGGCTACCAAAACACGTTTAAAAAAAGAGAACTTAAAAGAAGGATCACCTTATCAAATTGAAAGTGGATAAAACTGAGGGGTTTGGTGCAGGATATTGTTTTGTTGTCGTTTGGTTTGTTGTGTTGGGGTTTTTTTTGCACATTTATGTAGAAATGAGATGAAACAGGCAAAAGAGGGAACAAAAGTAGAAAAGAACTTGAATGGAATAAGCATATCCCTACTCATGAGCCTACCTCCAATACCATCGTCTAAGAATAATCTTCTTACATTTAAGCTATTTTTAATGTTACAAAAAACTAAATGATACAAGTTTGGTTATTTTATTAACAAGTTTTTGTTAATGAAACAGGGGAATGAATGTGCCGCTGGTGTTGTGGAGAGGTTCTCTAACAATGCTGCCAGTGTAGACATAGAGACAGAGTTGGCTTCCAGGACTGCTGAAGGGTCTGGTTCCAGCATCTCTAGAAAACTATATGGTGTATCCAGCCTGAGCCTGATGCCCACTTAACAAGCTTTTTATACTGCTGTAAACCTTTGTTTCACTGACAAAGCTTCTAACCTAACACAGCTACAACATTTCACTTCAAAGGCCACATCCTTGGAAAGCAACCATCTGTCTACAACTCACTTCATATTCAGTGTTTATCTTATGCTCCTCAACACCACCACCACCATTTCTGACATCACTGGACAAACACTTGTCAAAGAATACAGCACAGATGTAACAAGCCTCGAAGAAAAGCACTCCAGATAACACTAAAAAAAGCCTTTTTGGACAAACACTGGGAACACGAACACTGTGGAATATCTAGGTAGGCCAATGCTGGCAAGTTCAGCAGCAATAAAATAGCATCTTTCTGTGACCGACAAACTTACATACTAGATCTCACCTTTTCTTAAAAGATATTAAAACAGATTCAACTTCTTCTGACCAATGTGAATTATTCCATGGTCCAGATTTGCTTAGACATCATTCTACACTATAGCTATATATATATAGAGAGAGAGAGATTGATATAGGTAGATAGATATATGATATCCAGAGGTTGGTTAAAGTCAGAGTTCAGGTGTATTTTTAACTGGTGGGAAAAGATCGACGCTGTAGGTGCCTGATGCAGTGCTGCATATCTGAAGCAAGCTCACTCGATAAAGCGAGAGCCACCCTTATGAAAGCCCTCTTCAAATTGTTGTGAGATGGATTTCTGCCAGACGCCTTGTGGATAATAGTGCCTCCTCTGACGATCTTAGTAAACAGGCAGGTCTGTACCAAAAGAAGTGTTCTATCAGATTGCCTAGTTGCAAGCTGTTTAGAGCTTGTAAATCCCTAACAAGACGTTAAACTTGGCTCGGGAGCAAATAGTCAGCCAGTGCAATTCTTTTAGCACACATGTTACCTGTGTGTGGCAGAGTGCGCCACTAAGCAACCTAGTCCCCACATTTTGCACCAGCTGCAGTTTTCAAACTAACCTTACCAGCAGCCCCAGAGAGCTCACTGCCATAGTCCAGCCTAGAAGTTACCAATGTGTGAGTCACTGTAGCTAAACAGTTACAGCCATACCAGCTGAACCTAGTAAAAGGTACTCTAAACCACTATGACCATCTGGTTCCCCAGTGACTGCATACCCATTCCTTCAGAGAGTGTGCAACTCCACCTAAAACAGATTAACTTTCCAGTTCCCAAACTTGAGGACAACTCACTCACAGACCTATTTTGCCAGGATTCAGTTTAAGTTTATTGGCCCTAATCCATCCCATCACTGCATCCAGACATATTATTTTAGTCCTCTGTTTCTTTAAACTCTGGATCTGTGAACATGAATGTTATGTCAAGAAAAGAAGGAAGGACAGGATCCAAGATGCTGAACTTATGCTCATAATATATTTTTACTCCTAAATCATTCTGTATGCTGTCTGCAGCAAAATAAAATTAGTAATACTTGCTTAGCTTACAACGTTGTTGAAAATATTACTGAGATCATGCATATGAAGCTCTTTGCACACTCTGAAGTGCTACAGAAATATTCTTCTTATTATGACTCAGTATTGCCACATACACAGCAGAAACAATTGCTACAGATAGTGAAAGACACATGCTAACTTGGTGATAGAAACAGGAAAAACAAGGTCCTAATGAATGGCCTTGCTTGCACATCACATAAACCATAGTTTAAAATACTAGAGTTTAAAATACTATGGTTTAATGTAAAAAAAAAGCAGCCTGCTACTGTACGGTGATCAAAAGTTCCCATAGTGCTCCTCTGCTGCAGACACAGGTTAGAGTATGGCTTGTGTTCTCCAAATCCAGGAGCAGGTTTGTGTTCTCCAAAAAACTCACAAATGGAAACCAATGTTTATTCTTATCTTACAGCTCATTGTTTGTTTGGATGAAACAAACCATGAGCCTCAGTTAATATGGCACAGCATGCCAGGCTTGTCTTTCCACAACACAACAGCAGTGAGAGAAGTGGAGTGGAGCAAGACATTTCCAGCAATGTGCACCAACTTACTGCTCATTCACATTAAACCTTAATTTGTTTTAAACTATTACATGTGAACTGGGCCAATGCCTGTGACTACTAGTTCCTGCAGATATGCTGATGTTAAATACCGTATTTTTTGCTCTATAAGACTCACTTTTTCCCTCATAAAAAGTAAGGGGAAATGTGTGTGCGTCTTGTGGAGCGAATGCAGGCTGTGCAGCTATCACAGAGGGATTGCTGCTTTCACTACGCAGCAATCCCTCTTGCTGTTCTGGCTTCTGAGATTCAGAATATTTTTTTTCTTGTTTTCCTCCTCCAAAAACTAGGTGCGTCTTGTGGTCTGGTGCGTCTTATAGAGCAAAAAATACGGCACCTGCTGACCTGATTAGTGGCCTGCATTTGGGGGCAGGAGAGGACTACTGGAATCTATATAAGATCACAACATATTAAATATTTCTAAAAGAAATTACTTAAAACCAAGGGGGAAAAGAATACTATGATGTTCAAATTATCTCACTATTTCATTAATTAATTTCCTTTGTTACTTACCCACTTTGGGTATAATGCTGGTCCTTTTCTTTTCCTCTAGCCCGCTCCTTCTCTCTTGTCTTCTCTTTATCTCTGCCTTTACGTCTTTCTTTATCACGAGATCTGCTGCGTGTTCTTCTGTGACTGGTCCTTTCACTGCTTCGGCTATAAGACCGTTGTTGAGGTCTGGAGTGGGACCTATAAGGTTGAACAGTAAGCAAAGTGGGTTTGTTTGTTTCTTCCAGTGATGGACCCACACCTTTGTACCTCTCTTCCCAGAAAGATACATATGGCCCCATCACTGCTGGTTTTTAAAAAGCTACTGGGCTTAATTGCAATTACTATATTTTCAGGAATGCTAGACTCCTGCAAAAAACTACCTTGTGATGGTGTTGTACCCTGAAAGGGGTCTTAAAATTGTTTAAATAAACAAACTATGGTTTGCACATATCACACTTTTCCAGTTCAGAGCAAAACAGCAAAATATGGCTTGTTGCTGTATCAGGAATGCAAGTATTTTATTGCAACCTATGAGGGTGTAGAAGGAGGAAGCATGTGATTTCAAGGCTGTTCATAATGCTAAACCATTTTTTGCATTACTTTTTAATGGAGCTCTTAAGATATTCTCCATGAGCACAGACAGTATAATGCAGAACACTAGCTGCTAGGAAGAAATGAGAAGAGATGGTGACAATCACACTTTAATCTTTTATTTTGTACAAACTTTTTAAAAAACCCTCGATTTCATAGTGCAGATATAAAACCATGTATGCTTCCTATTAGAAATCCTGATTTTAAGCATATACAAATGTAATGCAATACACTCATTTAATCTACTGAAACCTGAAGATTGATTAAAATTTCTTAAACAGAATGGTGGTCCTAATGAAGCAGCAACTACCGACAGTTGCCTTAGATCCTTTCAAACAGATGATGAGGAATGTTCTGCAATGAATTCAATGAACTGCCACTCCACATAGCTATAGCTTTAGTGAAAAATGCTGATGTTGCAGATTCTAAATCAGTTTAGAACCAGTCTTCTATAATCCACTCAATGTGGCATTGTCTTTATTGGAAGACGTTGCATGGTTCACTTTATGCCACTAGGAGGTTATCCCACCAATATACCAGGTTCACAGTTCCCCAAAATTTTCTGGAAACATTTCAAGTGCTGCTTCTTACCGATAAAGCTTCCACACACAAAACTTAGAAAGATAACTTTTTCCCTTAGGGTACAAGCTTACGCTGCATTCAGACGCACTAAATCATGGTATAGTGCTGTAAGAATGAATGTGCAAGAGTAAGTCTTAGACCTAAAGACTCTTTCCTTTCTTGCTTTTTTATACACAAGACAATGAGATCTAAAGTCTACATTTGCAGTGTATCACAATCTGCACTTTCTCATTTTGTCCAAATCCTGGTTTGTTAACAAACTGTAGTTGTTGTTTTTTTTACAAGCCACAGTTCTAGGAAACAACATTTTGTTTACAAACTGCAAATGAAAGATTAGAACTGCATATGGAGGAACGTAGCACTAACCCGTGGTTTAATATTACATCTGAATGCAACTTTAGTCTCATAGCTACAACAGGCCCTTCCAAGTGTCCCTATTTTCCAGGGACATCCCTGATTTAGAGAAGCTGTCCTGGTTTCTGATTTGATCCCAGAATGTCCCGCTTTTCCTTAGGTTGTCCTTATTTTCAATGGAGAAATGTTGGAGGGAATGGTAGGATGTCCCTATTTTCAATGGAGAAATGTTGGAGGGTATGGAGTTATCCAACCACTGAGCCATCTGAAGGCAATCCTGTATAGCAGGGGCTGTCAACCTGGTCCCTACCACCCACTAGTGGGCGTTTCAGGATTCTAGGTGGGCGGTAGGGGGTTCTACAGCACAAGCTGAATCCTCCTTCCATCGAGCACTGGTGGGCGGTAAGGAAATTTTACCATCAAGAAAGATGCATTAACGGGTGGTAGGTATAAAAAGGTTGACCACCCCTGCTGTATAGGGAAGGCTTTTTAATGTTTAATGTTTTATTGTGTTTTTATATATGTTGGAAGCTGCCCAGAGTGCTGGGGCAAACCAATGATATATAGGGTATAAATAGTAAAAGAATCATTATGGAATAGGATGTCCCTATTTTCATCGGTGAAATGTTGGAGGGTATGTGACAAGGGTCCACTTTATACAGCAAGGATAGGGAAACAGGCCTGGCAGCCAAGTGTGACCATCCAGGCCTCAAGGATTCTGCCTGGGCCACAAATACCCTGACCAGGTTACCCTTCTCACTGGCCCTACGCCAAACTCTCCCTTGAGGGCTTTTGCTGGCTTGGAAGGTATTCTTAAACTGTGATGATGCCCGGACGGATAGTTGTGTGAGAGGGTATGTATAGAATTTCCTGGCTTTAGTGTGGCTAGAATACAACCTTGCTGTACAAAGGGAAGAGTTGTGTCCTTTGTTACACTCATTTTTGTTTGTATCCACATCTACTTTTGCCTCCAGCTGTACCCACCACTGCTATAAGCATACTCCAGGAGGCTGCTCATGTTGCAAAATGTTCCCCACCCCATTATACATTATGTTGGCCAATGCCAGCACAGTTCAGGTTATGAGATACTGGTCTCTAAAACCATGCTATATAATCCCATGAGGCATGGATTCACTAGTCCAGTTTGAGGCACTTGGGGCTCATGCTGCAGAAGCATTTGGTGCTGTAAAATTCTGATTCACAAGGGTTAGAGTGTTGGACTATGACCTGAGGTTCAAATCTCCCCTCAGCCATGAAGCTCACTGGGTGACCTTGGCCAATCAGCATACTTTAGCCTACCCTACCTCACATTGTGAAGATGAAATGGGGAGGAGGAGGGCTGGGCGATATCAGTTTTTCAACATGGCGGTGTTTCACCAGCCTAACATCGTGGTTTGGCAATATACCGCAATATTGAAAAAACAAGCTGCATTGGCCTCTGCCCACAAAGCACCTGGTGAAACTTCCCCAGCTCTCCCTCACGGGCTGGGACAACACAGCTTGTTTGCACAGCTCAGCTGGGGATCGGGAAGGTTCCCCCTTCCCAGCTGAGACAGCCCCAGGGCTCCTGCTGCTTGTGCCAAATCTGTAACAGGGCAGGCGACATCATTGGTTGTCCTACATCTACTGAATCCCATTCCTACTGAGACCACCAAAGTATAGACCTCTCCTTTTTACTAGGAGGAAAAATAACATAGGGCTAAGGGCTAAGGAGAGATGAGAATTTACCTTGAAATGAAAGTGGGGTACTGTGTGCTTATTCCTATGTTGATTTCAATGAGTCTAGTCCACATATAATTTATTAAAGATAGCATCCTGAATTTTGAACAAGATTCTATTATGTATATTTTCATAGTTACAATCGAATGACAAAGTAGTTTTATCACAGAAAGGAAGACAAAAAAGGAAGTGATGGTGTAGAAGAAATGAACATGGAAAATGGGCTACCAGACCTGCCCCCTCCAAAAAAAGAGGGGAAAGCTTTCAGAGCACCATAGCACACACCCATCATGCCAAAGGTTAAGTCATTTAGTCAAGTTCAAAGATCTTCAAAGACTTCTTAGATCCAGATAAGCCCATATGCTACAAAAATCCTATGAAAAAGCCATTTCTTTCCAATCTTTTTATGTCTAACTTACAGAACACACACAGATGCTTGGCATCACTCAGCATCCCGGAATTTCACACCAGATAATAAGAGTTCACCAAAATATTTCCTGTCTAACTCCTAAGCAATGTCTTTATTCCTTCAGCACTTTGCCCACTTGCTTTTAAAAAAATCCTGAAAAACCTGAAAATATCTATAAAAGACTATTCAGTTACTGCACAATAAGTGCTAATTTGCTAATTTCTTCACAGGTAATCAATTAAAATGTAAAATATTGGATAAAATGACTTGCACTAAATTTAACAGCTGCTCCATAAGCATAATTAGTTTCACAAGAGCCATATGTAATACAAACAGAGACAGAGTTGAAACAAATAAAGCAGATTTTAAAACTAGTTTGAGGAAATCTGCATTTAATTAGCAGGTGGGCACTACAACTGCATACTGTTTTTATACATTTGTATTTATGAAGTGACAGAAGATCTAAGGGCTTTTTAAAATGGCGTTTATTGTTTGAATGAGAACTGTTTTGCTGCATACTAAAGTGATTTAAGCCCTCATAGCTCTGCTTTGAAAAAAACCATAAATGGTGAAAGAAAACATGTGGAAAACTGTAAAACTAGAAAGAATTTGCGACAAAAAACAGATACACATACCATATCCAAAAGGAAACTACACTTAATTAAATATACACTACATCTGGAATATCAGCCTAATAAAATGTGAAACTACTAATTTTCATTGTTCTCTAGGAAATGAGGTCAGTGTCATTTAGCATTACCCCAATTATATTGCTCCAACACACTAAAATGCCATCTAATCTTCTTTTTTTAATAGTTAAAAAATCAACAAGCATATACTTTTCAAAAGTAGAAAAATAGTTTGGGTCTTCTTTTCACCCCACTCTATCAGGCAGCTTAAGCAAATGATATCACACATGAGGACTAGTCTTAAGATGGCATGTGCTAAATTTTAATGACTTATGAACACTGGAAAACAGCACCCACCCATGAATTGGCTTTTCAATAATGTCAAGTTTTTATGGACACACCTATCAATAACAGCCGTTGGTTTAATGACAGTCCTTGTAATTTAAGTCTCCCTAAAAAACGTCAACCAACACTTTTGGCAATATATTTACCACAACAATTCAAATTATAAATAATATTATTCCATTCAAGATACAAGCTATGAGATACATACAACAGAGTTGCACAACTTATTTTCAACCTCATAGGCTGGAAGCAGATTGGCCCATTCCACAATGGAAGAGCTCTTCCACTCACAGAAGGCACCAAGATTCAGCAAAGTCTCCCCACTGGAGCGGGTGATGACATTTCCTCCTTTCTCCTGCAGTCCCTTACATTGCCTCTCATGCTGCTCCAGCAGTCCCCCAACCTTCTGGGGAACTTTTCCTGAGACGCAGAAGGAGTAAGAGCTGATAAAGATTGTCTCCCCGACCCCCTTCAACCAACACAAGCTGAATGTCGCTGAGCAGAACTGGATCCAACTGAAATATTTTCCAGCAGTCATCTTACAGCGTTGTTCCACGTAAAATCTGGTCTTCTTGAATGAATTCAAGACTAAGTGCTCCTTCACCTCACAGTCCATGCCTAGCAAACCTGTTGGCTCACAAAAAAGTGTTGCTCAACATGGATTATCACTGAAGACTATTGTTAAAGGCATCATATCAATTCAACTACACTGTTGGGAAACAAAACTTCTGCTTTATTTGAGATACACCTAAGTCTGCATAAGCCAATTTGGAAGCAATCTATTCACACACATTAATGATCATAAGTGTTTCATTTCCACCTCTAAAGATGTAAAGAGTCGTACAGTACTGGAAAATTATCCAAAATGTTCTAGCACTCATGTGTATATTGGCCTTCCCTCTGCCCTGTGTTTACAAATATCCCACATGCACAAGCAAACAGAACATGTATGCTTTCCGCCTCCATGCCTCACTCCTCCTTCGGTCCTGGAAAACCCTATTATCTTCCTCCCTTAGTCATCTGAAGTGCCTTTTTTATCTAGAGAACCCCGCGAAATACTTTACACAAGTCAAAACAAACAGCTTTTCTGGATGTTCATAAGTTCTGCAGATGTAGGGCTAAGGTTGCCAAGAAAAACACTTAGCGTGATCAGGTATGGACACAAACAACTTTGCTTCGATCTAATAGCTAGATGTGTATTCATTTATTACAGATTTCAAATGTTGAACGTTGTCATACAGGCAACTCCCCACTTACATTATGTTCCGGCCCCCCATGCACGTCAGTGAAAATCACATAAGTAGGGAGTGCCATCTAAACACCCTTTAAATGCCCTCTCTGCCATTCTCTCTCCAGTCCAGATCAAAAATACTGTACCCAAAATATCCACAACTGGAACTCAAGCTCTGGGGTCAGCAGGAGGCCGGAGGACATGCGGAAAAGCGGCAGCCGCTGCTATGCTACCACACATATCAGCTGTTAGATGAGGCTAAGCACCCTAAATAAAACCCTGCTGTGCCTCCAGTCTCTTCTCCGCCCTCTTTGGGCTCCTCTCTCCCTCCATTCCCTGGTATGAATTAAATTGCTTCATTATTTCACAATGCTGCACATATACGGTTGCGCACAAGTCAATCACACATAAGTGTGGGGGTGCCAGTATTTCTATTAGTGCCTTCTACTACTACTAACCTAGGGACGCGGGTGGCGCTGTGGGTAAAAGCCTCAGCGCCTAGGACTTGCCGATCGAAAGGTCGGCGGTTCGAATCCCCGCGGCGGGGTGCGCTCCCGTTGTTCGGTCCCAGCGCCTGCCAACCTAGCAGTTCGAAAGCACCCCCGGGTGCAAGTAGATAAATAGGTACCGCTCCGGCGGGAAGGTAAACGGCGTTTCCGTGTGCTGCGCTGGTGCAGGCTCGCCAGAGCAGCGATGTCACGCTGGCCACGTGACCCGGAAGTGTCTCCGGACAGCGCTGGCCCCTGGCCTCTTGAGTGAGATGGGCGCACAACCCCAGAGTCTGTCAAGACTGGCCCGTACGGGCAGGGGTACCTTTACCTTTACCTTACTACTACTAAAGGGTTTCTTTGCTGGCAGCATCGTTCTACAAGATAAAAATCCACCTCCTGATTCTAAGTTATTTGTTTTAAGATTATTTTACACACAATAAGCAGTGTGGAGTTAGTTAAGAAGCTATTAAGTCATTTGTCACGATATTCTCAACACGTCACATATTAAAATTTTGAAGTATTTGTTGTTAGACACAATAAAAAAATGTGTAGACTACTACTCTAAAACGTAAGATCGTTAAAATTCTGATTTCTAGCACCACTGCATACATAGATGGTTTACCACATTTTCAAAACTCAACATATTTAAATCAATAACATTAGGAACATTTCAATTTTCACCTTGATGAATACTGAACTTTTCCTCTGTTGCACTTGGATGCCCTTGAATCTGAACCCAGAGGTCTCACTTTTCACCCACAATAAGTCATCACTACTAGCCTGCAGCATCTCTCACCACCCCATTCCCCTTGTTTGACCACAGAAAGTTCCAAGCAAGGAGGGGAAGAAGAGTTCCCATATCTCATATAGCTCAACAGTTGAGCTTTCATGTCATAATTTCCAGGCCCCATCCCTGGTATCTGAAGGAAAAAAACACTATTTAAAACTGGAGAGCCATTGCCAGTCATTGCAGACAATACTGAGCTAGACAGACCAGACTAATGGTCTGACTGCATAAGATAAATTCCTGTTGCTAAGTTTCCAGATGCTGGGGGGGGGGGGAGTACTTCCTCCCTGCCATTGGCATCCTTGTGATCTAGTAGTACTCCCTTTCTTCCCCGACATCCACTGGAATTGCCAATCCAAATGACGGGTATTTCACTAGTACCTAACAAAGAACTGATGACATTTATTGTTCTCTGAATATTAGAGTATCTATTCTATCAACTGATTTAAGATATACAGAGGCAGTGGAAACCACCTACAAAAGACAAAAAGGTGGGGGAGGGGACTTTGGGGATGAGGCGGAAAGGGAGATGAAGGGGGCTTGGTCAGGTGTAAAAAGAGGGAGATTGACAAGTGTGTGGGGTTGGTTAGTGATACAAGCAGGGGCAGCAACCTCTAGTATGGCTATTAAAAGCTCAGGTTCAGGGATAGCAGTCAAAACCTGAGTCCTCTACAAGAACATAAAAAGATCCCTCACATCAAGTCAAGAGTTTGTCCTCCTAACAAGTATTATCTACTTTGAATGGCAGTACCTCTCCAGGGTGTCAGGAGGTATACAAATTAAAAGTGAAATGAAATCAAATATGTTCTTCCCTTCTGGCTTTTAATCTTTTCTAAAGCACAAAGAATTTTTTTAGTAAGTGGGTAATAAGTAAATAACAATAAGAATAGCTTGTTAGATCCAACTGATTTCAGAACTAAATTATCCTCAGGCACGATGCTACTGAGAGCCCAAAGTAGATGAAAAATTAAATGTTTGCTGCATTTAACGCATCTTGCAATTCCTTTAAAAATAACATCTACGTGAGCACCTGATCCAGACCAGGAATGTAGTGCATGGAGAAGGTGGTTTAACCTCTATATTGATCAACATGTGTTGCTCCACTTACTTTTGCTTCTGGTCGTACCCATCCCTGGAAATGTACCTAGAAAGGAATGTAGCCTTTGAGTTGAAAAGGGCTTCCCACCTAGATCCATAGACTCATATCCTGCTCCAGGCCCCAAACTCCTATAGAGTTCGAGGAGGTTAAGGTCTCACACACAACCAACGGTGGGATTGGTCAAGTGTGCCAAGTCAAAGACAAATCAGGGGCAGATCCAATTTATCAGTCTCAGCTGAAAGCATGATTCAGTGACAGTATTAGGTATTGAGCCAAAATCCAGGCTAAATTAACTTCTGCACCTTTTCGTTCGTAGCTTCAACACTCTGGAACATTCTTCCTTGAGGGAGCTGGGCAGCCTCCACCTTGATTGCTTTTCATATATTCCATACATTCTTTTGGAAATTCTGAATGAAATCTACTTACTGACTACTGCTATCCCCCACTGTGCTGCTATCCCTCCTATTTTGCTGCTCTTTTATTGTTTAATTGTTGGCTTCAATTTGATTGGTTTATATAATCTTATTGATGGTTTTTAAAATATGCTAACCACCATGGAATTCCTGGATGAATAGCAATATATAAATATTTTGAACACATGAACACTGAAGAGAGGTGTCTGTAGAGCAAATAATAAATGAATCTCCAGGGGGAGGGGAATGTTTCTTATAGTGTTTAATCTACTAGCTGACCTAGGTCATGTTGTTTAAGTGCATGTTACAAAGTTCTCTCCCAATTTAAACGTTATTTTAAAATGTACAAAGATCTATTTATCACATTTACCTTAAATGGGAACATATAATCTTATGTTTTGATATTAAATTAAGTATATTTATCAGAACAGAAAGGATAATATTGACCTCTTTTATTAAGTCTACAATGTGCTTCTCTGCTGTTTGCTTAAAGGTATATGAATGGCTTATGTACCTTGACAACATCCCACAGATGGTCATGATTATGTTTAACAGGACAATGCACTCATTGAAAACTTTTTACAGACGCTTACCTAATGGGATGTCACATTAAATCTGATAAACTACAATAAAATAACTATATACCAATTAGGTCATAGTGAAGAAATCACTTTAACCTGACATTCCAGCATTCACAAATTCTTAAAACAAACTGGTGCACTTACACTGATGTACAACTGAGTTTCTAGAACAAGTGCCGATATTAAGCAACTTTCATGTATCAGAAGATGTCTGACTGTGTGTGTCGAATGAGAGCGAGAGCGAGAGAGAAAGCTGTCAACATCTTGGATATGGATAGCTCTAACTACATAACTCTGGTAAATGTCAGAATTCGATTTGACTGCTTTTTGCTTCCACTCTTAATGCTTAATGACTAATTCCTTAGAGATATCATTGAAAGCCCTAAAATGTTGTCCTTGGGTAGAAACTTTCACTCAGCAATCAATTGGGAGCAAATTAGATGACTGTGTTGAAATGTACTGCACTGTTTAAGCTAACAAATGAACGAAGAATGGTAGGATATGGGAACATATGCCACCTCACTGAAGTTGTTAAAGGGTCTGTTGGAAGAATATTTGGTTTCCAGTGAAGCTAATATGGCATGAGAAGGGACAGTGATGAAAGAATACCAAGTCATATGGAAATCCAAATATAGTGACAGACACAATTATTTTACTAATTGCTAATGAATACAGTAAAGTGATTTCAAAAAGCAAAACTTTGCTTGGACTACTTCAGGTTTTGACCTCTGTATGAGCAAATGCATTTCAAACTGAAGCCCACCAAAATTGATTAACGGCGCCAGCCAAGGCCAGCATGTAGTTGAAGCTTTTTCCATCTATCACATGGCCCCAAGGATGGTTAAATGAACCTTAAAATGGCTACAAACAGCTCAATGACTACACAGAGTCCTGCCAATTAGAAATAATTAGGCAGTCATTTTGGTGGTAAGTCTTTTTAAGTGCATACATAATGATGCAATGATGCTTATTAGCGATCTCATATGAGCTATGCTCAAACAGCCTGAAATAATTATGCAACTATCACAAAGCCTTGCAAATCTCTGTACTTCACCTTAATGCATTTAAAAAACCACTTCATTACCTCCAGTAATTAATCCTCCATTAATTGCAGGAAAAGCCCAGTTTACCATGCTTCGTTTCTAATTATCTTATAAATAGTTATGGTTCTAATTAATGTGTTCATTAAGCTGAATATCTTTCTCAAAGCCATGCTCAGAGCAAAGGTTCCACTTTTGAGAGAAAAGGCCTAACTAGCCATAAGGTGAAGCTATTTTGGATGTATTTGCTTTTATTTTACTATATTCAACCTCCTAATTGGCATTTAAAATCTAATTTGGAAGAAATTCAAGAAGCCTATATAGAGAAAGACTTTTTTCATTCATCTGTAATCAAAAAGCTTAACGGTTTTAATAGACTAACTTTTAGCATACATTTGATATAGATAGGTAGCAGATTTTCAGTGTGAGTCACCAAGTGAAATGCCTATCTATATTCAAAAAGGGAAAAATAACACTTAGTGTATAAAAATCAGGTATTTCTTACCACTGCAAGCTTTAAGCACTTTTATACAATTAGGTAAAATTACTTTTATTATTTGTCTAATCCCTTTATAGACTGAGACCAAAATAATTTGGAAATACACAAGCATATATAAATAGTGAATAATACCGGATATATAGGTACAATATAAAGGCACAATTAAAGGCTTGATTCAGATACAATGTCAAAATGTGTTTTAAAAAGCTTAACCTGACACCCAAATCAGTTGTGTAGCAAAGTTATTTCAGACCCTGGACTTTGAAGGTCTCATACCCACCACCCATACACACTTTTAAGGTTGTGAAGTACAGTTACGAAGTTTCAGTAATGAAGTACAGAATTAGCATTTCTCTTCTCCCTTATTCCAGACATGGAATGTACAGGCAACCCAAGAGGAGCTCACAGTCATTTTGCTCCTTCCTCAAGAGTCCTTTTTGCCCCCATGACGCACCAAGTCAGGATTTAGCTCACAACAGAGTTAGGGAGCCTTTGGCCTACCAGATATTGTTCTCTTCTCTTTCCTGACCATTGGGCCATGCTGGCTGGGGCTGATGGAGGCTGAAATTCAACTACATATGGAGAGCTACAGGCTCACCACCCTTGATTCAGCATGTCATCCAAACCATGACTCATGGTTAAGCTCTCTCCTCACTAATCATGACCTGTAGACAAAAAGCAACCCTTGGATAAAGATCATGGTTAGCAATAAGAAAGCTTAATCATGAGACCTTAGCTTAGCTCATCAGCAGTACAGTGGTGCCTCGCAAGACGAAATTAATTCGTTCTGCGAGTTTTTTCGTCTTGCGAATTTTTCGTCTTGCGAAGCACGGTCAAGTCGCAACTGCACCTCTTCAAGCGGTTTTAAGAAAAAGGAAACAAACTTTCAAGACGTTTCCGTCTTGCGAAGCAAGCCCATAGGGAAATTCGTCTTGCGAAGCAACTCAAAAAACGAAAAACTCTTTCGTCTTGCGAGTTTTTCGTCTTCCGAGGCATTCGTCTTGCGAGGTACCACTGTAAAAAGGATCAGGGAAAAACAAAGCAGCTGCGAGCTCTTTTCCAGGAGCCCACATGTTCACATGGTCTCAGTGAGCCACAATTTGGCTTACCGTTTGATGCAAACCAAGCCACTGTTTCTGCTCACTGCCTGGGTCAGCCACCAATCTCAACCTAAGCTTGCTCACGAGGCTGCTGTGAGGATTTAAATAAATAAATAAAAAGCTAGGGGGAATCACATACAACACCTTGTGCTCCTGCGGAAAAGGCAGGATACAAATGTTAACACAGGAGACTCTACATTAGAGGGAAATTAGAAACACACACAAAGCAACAAAATTATGTGCCCACCTACTTCCACACTTTGAGTGTTACATTCCACTCATTCCTAATATTTTACTGCAAAATAAATATTATTTTCTGATCCAGGGTTTGTACTTTGCTGTAACATGAAAATCCACAATAATTATCACAATTATAACATTGGAAGCTGTTCCTTAACTAGTAAACAGGCACAACTGGCTCTAACAGGTGGTTCCTAAAATACCCACTTCACTCCATCTCAATTTTCATCTCAAGTATCCCAAGGGCAAGGGCATTCAAGGGCAAGAAAGCCAAAAGACAGAAGCAGAGATATTCATCAACTTATTAGCAAGCAACTGTGCTTTGGAGGGACTGAAGTCACCATTCCAAAATTAAGGGGCAGAAAGAAAATTCATCTACTCTACTAAAAATTTTATAGAGTTGACCGTCTGCAAAGCTAGTCAGGTGTAGAAACTATGTCCTTCTATGGAAAACTGTCCCTCTTCCTCTAGGACAGAGATGCCACTTCTATGGCAGATGCCATTAGTCAGCAAGAGGATGTTAGTAACCAGTCATCTCTTGCAGCTGAGGCACAAGTAGCATTATAGCAGATTATGTAGGTCCTAATATAGCAACCAACAAAAAAATCCACCAATAGCTGCCCACGTTGCAACAGTGAACCTTGGTAGAAGAAAGGGGAGTTAGATTTGGAGTAGGGACCACTACAGTCATCTACACCTCTGTGAGGTGGCTCCATGTCACAGTTTCAAGGCCCTGTAGGTTTCCCATTCAGATGCTGTTGGTAGAAGAGGCAGAAGCAGCTCTTTATGAGACAGAACAGTGGAACTGTCTACACATAACATGCCAAAACGTAAGTTCAGCTACTCGAACCAAAGAAAAAATAACCTTCCTGCTAACACACTGGACACACCAGTAAAACATCAGCAATTATTCAGAGGCATGTTCACCACTCAACCAGAAGTCCCCAATCACCAACCACACCAGTTGCACATTTTGCCCTTCCAAGGCATTGATGGCAGTGTAGAACATCCTAATACAGCCATGAATACTAATATGTTTTCTGCTACAGTACGCCAAGAGAAAAATGCCATGTGTATAATTGTAGCATTTTCCATCGCTTCTTATACTTTTGTGTAAGAATTTGTATTTGTAGCAAATATATACAATTCTAGTACAGTGGTACCTCGGGTTACATACGCTTCAGGTTACAGACTCCGCTAACCCAGAAATAGTACCTCGGGTTAAGAACTTTGCTTCAGGATGAGAACAGAAATTGTGCGGCGTGGCAGCAGCAGGAGGCCCCATTAGCTAAAGTGGTGCTTCAGGTTAAGAACAGTTTCAGGTTAAAAACGGACCTCCAGAACAAATTAAGTACTTAACCCGAGGTACGACTGTATTATACAGCAAATGTATTGTATTATCTAACAAGCTACTTATAGTTTTCAAAATTAAAAATAATTTTGAATTAAAAACATTATTTAAAGCTTATAAAATACAACTTTGGAAATACAACTTTGAAATGCAATTAATATTGCCAAGGAAACTTCATACAGATCAAAAGGCACAACCTCTTCCTTTTTTTCTAAAATATGGTTTTGCTGAGTTTGTGGGTCCTGACAACACTGCATCTGAACACAATATAATTCTGCTTCAAGTATTCCATTAACAATTACAGGCCTATAACATGGGTGTCTGTCTGAATCAACTCCTGTGCCATTTTATAGTCTGTCATTTGACTTTTGAGAGCTCTCAAGAGACAGTTAAAAGCACCATTAAGTGACAATATTATGTTGCAGTACAAAATCCTGCCATATTGCCTACTCTTTAGTTACACAAATAAATCTTTGAAAATAATTTGTCCACCTTTGTCTCGATATTCACAAACTGAAATATTTAAAACTTTTAAAATAAGATATAGATTATTATTTTTTGCATATACCCTAAATCCTTAAAACATCAATAAAAGAAGTACATAAAACATTATTAATGGGATGTATATATATAAAGCTATAGCTTAAAGTTTTTAATAAGTAATAGCCATTACTACCGCTAACCCTTGTTGGAATAAAGTGAATCATGCTCTGTATTACGATAAAAATCTATATTTGTTTTGGAAGTCAGCAGGATAGGGTGATTAAACCATTCTTCCTCAACCTCATGTCCTCCAGATGTTTAGGACTACAGCTGCCATCAGCTCCAGCAAGTATGGCCAATGGTCAAGGGTGAAAGCAGTTGCAGTGTATATCAAGTCTGTAACTTAAACCAGAGGCAGAAAACTGGCTGCACTGAGAAAAAGACACAGTCCTCTTTCTTACCACACAGCACTCTCTCCCTTCCTCTACCTCTTAATAAGTGGGGATGGCACTGAGTCCATATATTTTGTCACAGAATCACAGAATTGTAGAGCTGGAAGGACCACAAGGATCATTTAGTCAACTCCCTTGCAATGCTGGAATCTTTTTGCCCAACATGACACTCGAACCCGTGACCCTGAGATTAAGACCTCCTTCTCTACATGGGTAGTATTCAACTAAGTTTTACTTACAGTAGTACAGTAAACCCACAGAAATCAATGAACATGACTGGGTCCATTAATTTCAATGGGTCTACTCTAAGTAAAACTTAGCTGAATACTACCCATTGTATTTAGTGCATTATGATACATTTCATTATAGAAACCAGCAATAATAATATAGTATGACAACATGGTATGAAGAATAAAAATGATGTTCCTTTTAAAACTCAAGTTCTGTTTTTTTAGAACCGCCAAGATCATAAGCGTTGGCATACCATTCTAGTGTGGAGCTTGTCATACAAGCCAAACTAAATTGAAGGAGAATAGGGCCAAATGAAACCAGAGACCCTTAGTACAGATACTGCAGGATCTTAGATTTCGTAAGTTTTGTTCTATGTTCAGAAAGAAAGCAATCTAAATGTTTCTCTGTTCTTCGTAATCCTTCTATTTGAAAAACCACACACCTTAAAACAGAACTATCCTTAATACCGTACTTAAATAGTGCACCTGGGGTACCTATATCTATATCTATCTATATCTATCTGTCTGTCTGTCTGTCTGTCTGTCTGTCTGTCTACACACACACACACACACACACAGAGAGAGAGAGAGAGAGAGAGGAAATTATGATGTTTCTCAGCCATATTTAACACCAAATTAACAGTACTTATACCACATCATTTTTAGCTTTTTCATGCCAATGAAAAGCATCAAAGCAGCTGTCACCAGCAGCTTCTGTCCTTATTGATAACTTAAGAGTCCTTGGCTGTGCCTTATGAAGTTTAATTTCCCTAAGCGGTCAATTAGATCTTACTAATATCCTCATTGATGGTTTGATGCTCAAGGATAGCATGTAAACTTTTACTTCAGCCCTTTATTATTTTATTACATTCAAGATGACAAACTTTCTCTTACTTGCTTTGAGTCTTCCGAACTACAGCCAATAGATCTTAAAATAAATCTATGTGCTATAACCTTCCATACAATTACCAACTCTAAAACAAATCTTTTCAATAAAACACTGACAATTAATACATCTAGCAATATGGATTCTGCTAGGTCCTAATTATTTGTTTTAAATAAAACAAAAAGTACAGCAGAATATTTCAAATGCATATGCAAGTCCCTATGGCAAAAATTAATGAGAAACATTTGCCTCTCCAAAGCAGAGAAGTTGCAGGTCCCTCTTGAAAAGTGTGTTTGTTAAATTTATATACAGTACCGCCCTTCATCCGAGGATCACAGGGTGGCTTACAAGTATAAAAACACAAAAATGCTTAACCTAATAACAAACAAAGTTCTAATCCACCCCATGCATATATAACTCTTCAAGAAAGGTATGTATTGTGAGAACAAGATGCTAGACAAGACAGGCAATTGGCCTGATCAAGAAGGGTATGAATAGACTATGTTAAGGGGTCAGAGGCACTGCTGAATTTCCCTTTCTGACATCACTGTGGAATGATGCTCTAGATCAGTGGTTCAATATGGAGAAGGTTTGGGAACCACTGCTCTAGAAGGGCCTCCAGCCACCATGTCACATGTATACAGTAGACCATGTACAATCTTTGGGTTCCAGATGTGTTGAAGATTTGCAATTTCTCATTTGGTTACTACCACATCCCAAAGTGTGCCCAAATCCATTTAATACGGTACTGTATCAAACATTTCCTTTAGGTAATGAAACCTCTTACAGCATAAATTGTTTTTACCTGAACACTGATTTTTTTTTTTAAATAAAAAGAAGCTATGTAGATACGTAAATTGTATTAAAAGATGCTAGCGCAAGTACTGAATTTAAATACCAACCATATAGCAGGTTTAAGAAATCCTGGTAGCATATCATGGGGAAATTATTGCACCTTGCAGCTGTGATCTCAGGTGTAAGAAGGTCATTTTGATTTTCTTCCAATCAGTTAAAAAATAATTTGAAATTTAGATGTGCATTTTAAAATAACCCATTTGGCTTTTTAGGTCATGTCAGAAAGAAAGAACTGGAAGCTTCATCCCATGTATTTTAGTTTTAACAGCTATAGTTCAAGCTTAAATAATACTTGTCTATATGCCTTCAAAAGGCATGAATGTTTTTTTTAAAGTAGTGACAAGCACATCCTATTTTTTTCAGTAGAATAAAATTTATGAGCTTTAAAAGGCTTTGTGGTTTTTAAAATATGAAATAAAATGTTGGACTAATTTGGCATTTATGCTAGGTTTCCACTGATTTCAGTGAATACTTGTTAATCCAAAGCAACTAAAATGTGTAGTCTTTGAAAGACTGTATATTCACCATCATTAGCTTGGTGCATGCTGTTTTCCATGTACCATTACTATTGTTTCTATGGTGGTGCTCTTTCTAAAAGCAGTGTCGTTGCAGATGTCGCTCTCTTAAAAAGGGACCATGCCTACTGAAAACATTTGCTGCTATAGTGGCATCTGGTCTGTAAGCTACTTCAAGCATATATGGAGAGGGAATAAGGGATAAAATGAGTAGGAGCATTACATAATATGAACAGCTAAAACTACTACTGCTTTATAGAAAAGACATAACCTTTCATATTTCAATGTGCACGGTTTTGGATGTCTCCACCATCAGTTGTCCAATTCATACAATCACCAAAACCAGCCTTTACACAGACAATGATTATCAAATTATCAGCAACTACAACCTGCTAAGATTTTTGGGTGATAGGAAGCATTCTAAGACTTGGATTTTCTACTCCATAATTCCCACCTATAGCCTGGTTCAGACACATACAATGGGGCAATTCAGACATAATGTCAACACATGATTTGGCATTACATAAGTAAGTCTTGAGCTCATTCACTTCCTCCTTCTTTCACATGATCCTGTTATATCCCTGACTTCCATTACATCCAACCTGAGCAAACTATGGTTTGCCCAAACCATAAACTTATCATAATTGCACTCAAACTGACCAAAAAATATTCCATGCCTCAACTATATGTGTATAGCTTTCCCCCCTCAACATAAGTAACATAAGTGGTCTCTACATGGCTGTGTCATATGTTACATTGTGATGTCCACATACATTTCCATATGTGTCCATACTTTCTCACCATACCTCAAGAAAGAGCTATTCAGAAAAACACCGACATTTTTACTGAGTCTTCTCAAGCTAAAGTCTTGACAACTTGTGGGTGGTAATAAATTTGTTTCTCTGTTTAGGTGATAAAGAAATTAACAACAACAAAGAACACGATTGGCAACACTCTTCATCCATGGACTACTTTAAAAAGATGCTGTAGGTCAATATACCATAATGGATTCTCCTGATAAAGTTGCAAATTATATGCTCCAAGGGAGAACATATAATGAAGTGCTTGCTTGCTTGCTTGCTTGTTTGTTTGTTTCTCTCTCTCTCTCTTTGCAAAGTAGTACAATAATCAAAACAACCAGTATTACATATGTAGGGTTGTTATAAGTAGGTTCCTTGCTTAAACTGTTTATACACATTTCTATGTAAGATGTAGGAAATTAACAGAAATTGGCAACTGCCAAATAACAGCTTCTTGCAATGATCAGGACAACTGGTACATGAGAACTGTATTCTCAAACGACATAGAAAAAGACTGGGTAGCTAATAAGACTACACTTTGGAATTGTATTAAAGTAGTTAGTTCTTCACCACATGAAAGTGGGTTTTCAGAAATAACTACATACCATTAAGAAGCAAGGTTCACATTATATCAAAAGCAAGAATTCCTTCCCTATTTGTGGGACAGAAGATTTCTTTTCAACACCTCTGGGCAATTAGCTAGCCGCCGCAAACCAAATGCAATCATACAACGAATACTTCTAACTAGTAGTGCTACCAAAGCTATCAATTATGTCACTGCAGAGCTCATCAATGAAGAAAGTTTTAAACCTAAGGATTTTGACCATCTAAGCTCCAAATCAGTCTACATATGATTCGACTTCTTAATCTTTCATGGCCTTGTCAGTTCTCTTTTTAATTCTTTCCAACATGTCAACATCATTCTTGAACTGTGGTGCCTGAGAACGGAAACCCAAGCGCAACAAAAGTCTCTCTGATCTAAATGGCAGCAAACAGCTGGGGAAAGCTAGCCAGGGGGCACCTGCTCAAGGAGCTAGAGAGGAGCCCCAGATGACAAAGCATCTCAGCCCCAGTGACAAACAAGGTAACAAACAAATAAAAGCAGCCAAGCAAGATGCTGAAGATGTCAACCCAATTTACAGCTGCTGTGAAAAAGGCAAATTCCATGTTAGGAGTCATTAGGAAAGGGGCCAATGTCGTATGTGTGGCATCTCCTTAGCCCATATGTGCCCACTCAACCACTTCAATGTGTAGAACAGGTACTGTTTGTTACAGGTGCCATATAATACTCATTCCAATCCACAGTTGCAAGAAATTGATCTTTTAGTGTGGTGGCACTCACACTTTGGAACTCCCAGTTTACTGATATCAGGCAGGCACCTTCACTGCACTCTTTGATGCACCTGCTTCAAACATATTTGCCTATCCAGACATACAGAAGTTGACAAGTTCTAATTTCTTTTCCCGTTAGTTATTTACACACACACACACACACACACACACACACACAGTTTTATTGATAATGTCAATATTTCTTGTAAACTGCTTAAGAAGTTTTATTACAATCAAGTTGTATATAAATTTTATTAAATAAAAGAAAATAATAAATATATACAAATCCACAGCGAGGCCATACTTGGAATACAGTTGAAGCTTCTGATTGCCTCAACTCACAAAGGATACTGTTGACCTCCGGAAAGGGCAACCAAAATGATGAAAGAGTTGGAGTAACTGTGGTGAAAGGTTACAACATATGGAGTTTTTAGTTTAGAAAAACAGCAAGTAACTGGGGGTGGGAGACATGGTAGAAGTGTAGATTATACATGTTACAGAAAAAGTGTATAGGAAGAAGTATTTCTCTCTCTCTCTCTCTCTCATGATAGTAGAAGCCAGAACAGAGCAGAATGTTGGAAAGTTTGCGGGAAAATAAAAGTATGTACTTCATCACACTTCTAGCCATAATGGCTATGCCTACCGCCACTATTGGAGGCAGTCTGCCTTTTTAGGAATCACAAGAGGGGAGAATACTGCTGCTCCCCGTGAGCATCTGGTGAGAACAGGGTGCTGAATTAAGACAGGCCTTTGACCTGATCCAGAAGGCTCTCCCTATGTTCTTATCTGATGCCTATAGTGATACTTATTTACCTACATACACTAATACTGAATGTTACATTTGGTGTTCATATCTGGAAAACTGTTAAATGTAAGCTCCAATTCCATAGGAGAACACATTAATCCAAGTAGTATGAGGAAACATGAAAGATTTATAATACATTTTATAATGTTGGCAATAATGACTTTGCATCCAGAAATTCATACCTTCAAATTTCAGCAGTTTGTGGAAATTGCTATCTTTTATTGCATACATTACAAATTTCATCCATGTTTACCCTGAGTTTTAAACTTAAGACAGTTTAGTATAAGACATACAATTAAAAAATAGTGCATTATACCATAATTAGACCACAAAACTGCTGAAAATGCAGACTATGACTGCACTATTTGTTTTACTCTAATGAATGCCTTGAGAATTCAAGAATTAAATTATGCAACACATATGGATGACATACGAAACAAATTCTACAATTAATAGAAATAAATAACACCACCAGGAATACCTTGATTCTGTATGCATGTGCAAACTGTATAGAATTCTAATGCTACCATCCAGAACACATAATAGCCTAATAAGAACTGCCGTATCCTAATCTTCACACGGCAATAATTTCAAACTGATATTATTATTCTCATTTCCTTGAATAATATCCATACTCCAGGGTCATTTTCCTTCTCATATTCAATATTGTGCATGCTTGTATCAAGATTCCTTTCTTCATATCCTGTCACAGTATCAATCACTGCCTCCTGTCCACTCAATCCACTTTTGATTTATCAGCCGCCGTCTTTCTGGACTCCATAACTCGACCCAAACCATTTTAACAAGACATTGACAAATAGCACTCAGTATCGCATCAACCTGTTCCACTTAGTAAACTAAGAAACACTAACTGTGACATCTCTGCATAAGTATTCTATTCTATTCCCCAGACTGATGTATATTAATGAGGAGATGGTATTTGAAATGCTTCTTCCACATCAGCATCTAATATGATCAAATTAGGAAATGGGATGATTTATTAAATTTTGTAGAGCTGAAATATTTCTTTATATCACTATATCTGTGGTTTCAGAAAGTGAGCTGTTGCTTTCAATTTTTCTGCTGAGGATGTGCCCGCATTTCACAGAGGAATTATTGTCTTTAAAAAGATTGCAAGAAGACGAAATGTTATTAAGCAAATGCTCAGTAAAACAAACTAAATCAGTTTTAAAATTCCTAATTTAATGTAAATCTTGGTTGTTTTGCTGAAATTCAGTTTGTGATCTTATTAAGTCTTATTTGCATTGTACTGTTTTGCTGTAGGACAATTTTGAATCTATAGCACATAACTAGGGAGCCTCAATTCTTGACCTGAGGTACAACTAAAATAAAATAAATAAATGTAATATGAACACATCTGTCTTTTGGGTGAAGAAAATCTAGGTTACTTGATATGTAAGGTGTGCAGGGGTTTTTAACAAATGAGGGGTTTTTTTAATTAATTAAGAATTTGCATTTCAGATTGATTCACGTGTCCAACACTTTGAACAGTTAAGTCTTTAATCATTTAAGGCTCTAATTTCTATTAGAAAAATACTAAAACCTGGAAGCAGCACTCAATACAAATATATTATATTGCAAGTATCATGATTTTTATGCTAGGCTCAAAATTCTCAGTTCAAAATATCTGACTATGTGTTATATAAAACCTTGATATTCTTCTGTTTTCAGTAGTTCTGAGACTCCCTTTTCTCACAGACCCACCAAAGCCCAAACTTGAGTCACTTTCAGAAGAACACTTTCAGAAGAAAATAAAACTTTCAGTTTTATTTTAAATGTCTTTCAGTGGCCTGGGTTAAACTTTAAACTAGGACTGAGTTTTAGAGAATACTCTTTAGATATTTAAAAATAAAATAAACAAACCTTATTAATGGAACATACTATATATAAAATAATTTTGTATCTCCCCTCAGAGAAGATTTCTTAATGAGCTCCAAAAGTCCTTTCTATCTATGGACTGACACTCTGAAAACTTATGTAGTGTAGAGCTCAATGTACATCTCCTTAAAGGGGCAACACATAAAACTAGCTAAGCTGTACTGTTTATCAATGGAACTAACTAGCCACACATATAGCCAGAATATAAGAATGGGAAGACAATTTGCCAGTGACCTATGTAATAAGGGCACAAAGTAATAAACATAGCAAGAAATGATCTATCGTTAGTATTCTCAACACAGTGAAGATATTTTACGTCCACTTCCCAGTCTGCAGTGACACAGAAAACCAGTACAGATCCTCAACTACAGATAGGGTTCTGTTCCACATCAACCCAAAAATTGCAGAAATTCATCACTTAACAACATTCATTTTGAAATGCTCTCATTTATTTATTGACTTATTCACCCAATTTATATCCCGCTTTTCAATCTGAACAGACATCTGGAATGCTTTGTGATTCAAACCATTTACAGATCCACAGATCATCACAAATCCACTTACAACCTCATGTGCAGAATTATTGCTTTCCAGTAGAAGAAATCGAGGAGTCATCAAAATCCAGTCACATATTTCAAAGATTAGCTTGCAATGGTTTCCCAAGTCTTGCCCTTTTTGCTCGCACATGTGGAAGTTGCTTCCCTATGACAGCAGCAGCTGTGCTGCATGTGTCTATATTGCAACTACATGGGTATGGCCAATTATGTGGCTCTTTCTTAGCCAATCTGCCCCACATACATACCACTGTCATGGTAGATAACACTAAGGAAAAAAGTTGTGTGTATGAGTGAAAAAGTCTCCAGTTGCAACCTTGCTCACAGGTTATTTTATTCATTCTCAGTCCATTGCCCCACAAGAGCATAAATCTCCCGTCTTCAAGACTGTATGTACTCTTCCTTGATTTTCCATTTCCTTCAGAAAATAAATGAGCTATTTTACTGCCAACAAGGAAATATTTTAAAATATTAGGCTGACAAAAAATTTGTCTTAGTGTGTTGAACATGCTCTTTCCATCAGGGATAACACCTTTGCATCCATCAACTTTCTTGGGCTAAAACAAAATAAACTATTTTCTTCATGTGAAATATAGCTCTAACCTTCTAGTACAATCACCAAAATAGTTTTAAAATGTTTGTTTGTATTTTAAATTAAGGTATTTATATACCACCTAATGAAACTACCAAAGTTTCTAAGCAGTTATTTACAAACACTTGTACATACATTTAGTCACACACATTTCTCATGCTTCTTACTTAAAATACTAAACCATCAGCACCCATAATAGCTATAGGCAGAAGCTATGATTTCTGCAGAACGGCTGGATTTTTTGTGATTCCGTTTATAGATCCCTTAACAGATAACGTTTCAAATGCTGATTCTGATTTCCTACATTCCAGTCCACATAGAGAGGACTTATTGCTGGTAACACCTTGTGTGGATCACCTCCTTCATGCTGAAAGCACAATTGCAGCTCCATACAGTTCTGTCTGACACACACTCACAAATTCAAATATCTGTATTTAAATTGAGAACCACAAAGTACTACTAAGCAGTTGGTTTAGCACATCTGCTAGTAACATTAGCGTGAGTACCCTGCAAAACAAGTATTTCTTCTTGTGTTGGCCTGCTATGGCAGTGTATATACCACACACCCTATTAGTCACTTGTAATACTGAACTGCTTTAAGTTTAAACTCCGGGATTGGAAGGTCAAGCTAATTCAACCTTTTGCATTGACGCTACATAACTCTCTAAAGTTAATATAACTATCACTGTAGACAACAAGGCAAGAGAATACAGAGAAAAGTATACATTATCTGGTCAATCTTATTCTCCGAGGGCAAAATGGTCATACCTTCTTGTTCTGCTCTTTGATCTTGATCTCTGAGACCGATATAATTTTCCTCGGTCTCTTGAACGGCTCCGGCTCCGTTTTCTCTTGGATCCATATGAAGAGCTGCTGCTAGATCGATGCCTGTGCCTAAAACAGTAACAGATATTGCCAGAAAGTCCATCAGTGGAGCATAATAAAGTTCACATTTTGCACTTGCACTGCCACTGATCTAGCCTTTCTGCATATATACAGTGAAAACAAAAACTAAAAAATATATATACATATACATGAATAGAAACCTGCTCAGTCTTTAAGATCATCTTCCTAAGCCCTTCTCCGGATGCCCCGGCAATATGGCAATATGGCTGACAGCTGAGAATAAGGCCTTCTCAGTGGCAGCATACCGGATATGGAACTCCCACTCCAGATATGTTTGTTTGGTACATATTTTGTTAAGTTTTAGGCACTGGATGAAAATAGTTTTCTTTGCCTGTGCTTTAATAGACTACAATGGGCTCTCACTGTCGTATGGAATTTTAATACTCTTCACTTACTGCTTAATTCAATTCAATTTGGGATATATATCCTCCTATAAATTAAAGAAAATAAATCATAAATAAATATTCATAAGATTTTACTCCAACGCAAGTCTAGGAAATAGTTCTATATATAGCAAAGAGGGGTGTAATTACACAGTTCCTGGCATAAAAGTAGGAAATAAAGATATACTATAAAGGTTTCTGAATACAATTTCAATCTATGTAGTATTAAAACATATTTAGTACTTTTCCTATTTTTGTACGTAATAACTTACTAAGTAAGTAATGTTACTGCAATGCTTATGTTTTGTTATGTCATTGGCACTGTGATGCTACAAATGCCCATGATTTTCAGATTCCATATCCATTTTTGAAGAAAATGTCTTAAACACAGCAAGTTCAAGATCATCACAGCTTTTGGCAAAACAAAAAGTGAAGACTAGACAATAAGGCTGGTTCGCAACAGTGAAAAGTAAACATGTACTCTTGTAAATCCTCCCAACCCAAAATTTTAGATCATCCCATGCATATTTATTGAGATTATACAGCGTTACACCAGCCTCAGTTGATTTCACAAAGTATTTTTCCCCACTAGTACCTATACTACTTAGAGAGGTACTTCCTTTGGGAAATAGGAAGTAAATTTAAGTTATCATCAATTCATAGCATGCATCTCTGTCCTCCCAGGAGGTTTATTCTATATAGAGAGGTGCTTCCCACGGGAGGACGATGCAGAACTGTCAATTGGGGCATGCACAAGTGCTTGCCAATACAACTGTTCTTGTCTTTTAAATCAAAACACATATGCACAATGGCCAAGACTGAATAAAACCACATTAAAAATCACTGCACCAGTATCTGTAGAACAGTGCTTCACAACAGGAACATAATGCAGCTTCATATAAATACCCAGTGACTGCACATCTTATTGCCCCTTAAAATTATTTCAATACACATCTCTGCAAGGACAGCTCAAAAGCAGCATGGGAAGTTTGATCCAGAAGATAGTATGAAGGACAGCACATCCCTACACAATCAATAACGCATAAGAGCAAACTGCCATTTTAAGCTACATTATCATACCATAAGACCTGCGGGTATATGGCCGTATATAAATTCTTCTTCTTATATTATTATTATTATTATTATTATTATTATCATCATCATCATTATTATCATTATTATTATTATTATTATTATTATTATCAACAACAACATGCCCTATCTTCTCATGCTTAGAAACTTGGTGTGAGTTTTAATCTGCTTTTACTGCTATTTTAACTTTTTGAAAGTCTTAAATTATTGTTTTAATTCTTATTAGGGAAAATTTTGAAGTTTTGTGTTGTTGTTTTTACAATCAATAAATGTATAAATTTTATTAAATAAAATAATTTATCACTGAAGCCAGAGATGGGGAACTTGTGCCCTTCAGGTATTGTAGGACTACAACTCTCATCATCTCTGACCACTGGTTATGCTGGTTGGGACTGATGGGAGTAGTAGCCCAACAATATCTGAAGGGTCATGTTCCCTACCCCTATTTAAAGGTACCCTTCTGGCACTCTAACCAAATACTTTTGAATGCATGTCCCCTGCATAAAAAAGGCACAAAAGCACACCTGAGGTTACAGCAAAGGTTAGCCTGTTTAAATCGCCCCACAAACCCTCTCCTTCCCTATTCTGCTGAGAAAGTTGGAAACTGCTACAATGACCAGCACTTTTTCCAATCAGGCCAAGTAAATGAGCTCAAGTCCAGACAAGCCAGAGCAGAGCAGAGCAATAGGCAGCTCTCAGTGGACTCTTCTGGGTAAAATATCAAGGACCAGGGTCCCCTGAAGTCTTAAGGTAGCTGGCAAAGCTGGCAAAACATTTTGTTCCAGTGGTTCTGGCCCCCTGGGAGAGCTATACAGTCATACCTCAGCTTAAAGCAGCTTCGGGACAAGTATTTTCGGGTTGCACGCTGCAGCGACCTGGAAGTAACCACTATCTTATCTGGGGTGGCCCTGTTTTGCTTCCAAACTGGCAGAAGCTCAATCACCCAATTTCGTTATTTAAAAGAATGATATTCAAGCAATAAGCTAATTGTACATCATCTGACTGGAAGCTTGGTTAATCAACATGGAAGCTGGAGTTAGATTCTGCAAGACATACTTTGCAAACGATATGTCTTATGGCAAGGTGTTCTAAAATGTTCTCAATGTTACTCTATTTAAAGACATATTTATCTTTATCTGTGAAAAACTGGAATTTATTTACTAAATGAAAAGGGAAGAGTTGCTTTTATCAATCACCATAATTTAATTCTTCAAAGATCAAGCAGAATCCAGCATAACCTTGAGATTTTATATTATCTTAACAGGCCAGGGGTGTATCCTACACTGAGGTCAAGACAGAGGTGCTAGCCAAATCCTCAAAGCAAATACTTAGATCTTTCTGGATTCAAATAAGCCAGCTGGTTCTCATCCAGCCTCCAGGGTTTCTTCAAGCTTGGTGTTATCTGTCAGATAGTCATATCTGCAGTGTAAGAGAGATATTCATAAAGCTGCGTGTCATCTGCATAATGTTGGCATTGCAGTTGATATTATCCCACTATGTCCCTTTAGGGGATACATGTCAATATTAAAAACAGGACCAGGAAAAACAAATGTGAAGGCATTCTACCTATCAGAACTTTCTGAAGAAAATATTTAACTATCACCTTTGATTAACTATAAAGAAATTAACCAGATTTATTGAATTTTATTCTACCGTAAGACCCAGATAAAGTTACAACATTATGTTGTCATCTAAAATTCTGAGCAGGCAATTTTATCTTCTATAAAATAATGTCTGATATCCTAGTCTGGTCATTTCTCCTTGATTTACTTTGCCAACATAGGTGAAAAATGTACTGTCTGAAAACTGGGAGGCAATAGACTGTGTTAGGAAAACCTATAATATTTTACATGGGAGAGAATCTCTAAATTATATTTTTAAAAATATCACCCATCTAGTGCCCATGTGTAGCTTACAACAATTTAAAGTCACAATAAAAGAAAAAATAATATTAAAATAACAATGATATAGCAATAAAAAGGCATGAAATATATTAAATATTCATTTATAAGCTACAATGGCAGAATCACAGGTATAAATGACCTGTGAAATAGCTCAGTAGGTAGAGCATAAGACTCTTAATCTCAGGATCCTGGGTTCTAGACTCATGTTGGGTAAAAGCATTGATGACCCTTGTGGTCCCTTCCAATTCTATGATTCTATGAATCCATTCTATGAGTTCTTACTTAGCAGGCAAAAGCTTGTCAGAATAAAAATGTATTTCTTTACCATCTGATGAAAAACAATCAGAGAGGAGGCTGGCCCATGCTTCATGAGCAAAGGTAATACTGGTGGAGCCACTAAAGAAACCGTCTCTCATTCTCAGCAACTATTATTATTTATTTAATTTTTATACCACCCAATACTCAAAGGTCTCAACCCTACGTCACAACCCTACGTGAAACACAGAAAAAGGCCTCTCCTTAATTTTAGGAAGTGGACAGAATGACATGGAAGGAGGCAATTCCTCAGGTATCCTGGGCCTAAGCCCTGAAGTACCGTAAACCGGCAGTGAGCACAGATGTTGCATCATGGTCCCATGGATGTGTGCCCACATCCTTGCTGCTCCTTTCTGGACCCACTGCAGCTAGCTTCCCAAAGACACTTCACAGGGTGGAGCCATGCATAGCACATTGCCCAATCACAATGTAACAAGTCGGATGTAAAGCTGTATCCAGGAATATTCAACTGCAAATGTGATTTTTCAATGGGACTACACCCGCATCCGAAACTCATTTAATCCCTACTCCAGATTCTGTCTTCCTCCTGACCAGGAGCATGTCTGTCTTGTCTACATTGTGCCACAGTTTGTCAGCCCTCATTCAGCCCATCTCTGGGCAACCAGTCAGAACCACAGAAGCTTTCTCACGTACTAGACGGAATAGTGAAAAGGAGCCACTGTCATCCAGTAACGATGCACTCCAAACCCTCAGGCACCAGGCTGAGTTAAGGGTAGCATAGGAGAACAAAACTGCTTTAGCCAGCTCATGGAAGACATCAATGGCCAGTACAGTGGTACCTCGGGTTACGAACGCTTCAGGTTACATACGCTTCAGGTTACAGACTCCGCTAACCCAGAAATAGTACCTCGGGTTAAGAACTTTGCTTCAGGATGAGAACAGAAATTGTGCTCCAGCGGCGCGGTGGCAGGAGGAGGCCCCATTAGCTAAAGTGGTGCTTCAGGTTAAGAACAGTTTCAAGTTAAGAACGGACCTCTAGAACGAATTAAGTACTTAACGCGAGGTACCACTGTAGTCTGATCCTCATACTCATCTCAGAGCTATTTGTGGGTCTAACAGTCAATACAAATTACGGAAAGGCTTTCATTTCTTTTTTTTTTTCAAAAAGGAACCTACCTGTTTGTTAAGTCTGGCACCAGAGGTCCTTCTCTAAATATCCCTGCTGATCTGTAGGCTTTCTTAATAATAATTACTATTATTTAAATGCCGCCACTTGACTGGGTTGCCCGGAGAGCCATGTTTTAGAACGTTTCCCCCAAAAAAGATTACCCAGGATTTGTAATTTAATGTTGCTACAATAACTGCTTTTGTTTTGATGTTTTTGATCTGTTTTATGGTTCTCTTTTGTAGGCTATCTTGGAAATCTGGATTAATAAAATTATGCTGTTAAAAAAATAATTTTAAATCAGCTGGTGTTGGTCCACTGTGCTTCATTAAGTCCAGGGTCAACACAGCCGTCTACCAGGAGATTTTGGAGCACTTCGGGCTTCCTTCCGTAGACGAGCTTTATGGGGATGCTGACTTCATTTTCCAGCAGGACTTTGGCACCTGCCCACACTGCCAAAATACCAAAACCTGGTTCAATGCCCGTGGGATTACTGGGCTTGATTGGCCAGCAAACTCGCCTGACCTGAACCCCATAGAAAATCTATGGGGCATTGCCAAGAGACAGATGAGAGACATGAGAACGAGCAATGCAGAAGAGCTGAAGGTTGCTATTGAAGCTTCCTGGTCTTCCATAAAACCTCAGAAAGCCACAGGCTGATAGCATCCATGCCACACAGCACTGAGGCAGTAATTGATGCAAAAGGGGCCCAGACCAAGTACTGAGTACATATGCATGCTTCTACTTCTCAGAGGTCCAATATTGCTCTATTTGCAGTCCTTGTTTTGCTGATTTCATTTAATATTCTAATTTTCTGAGACTGTTAATTTGGGGTTTTCATTAGCTGTACGCCATGATCATCAAAATTATAACAAATAAAGGCTTGACATATCTCGCTTTGCATGTCATCAGTCTATCTCATATATTAGTTTCACCTTTTAAGTTGAATTACTGAAATAAATGAACTTTTCCACGATATTCTAATTTTCCGAGTTTCACCTGTAGGTGTCTGTCTATATGTTGCCTCCTTGATCAGAAACAGCATGTCTCCAAATATAATTTCTTGGACCACGGCAAAATAGGGCTACCGCATCCATGACCTTGTACTGAACATGCCATGGGCATCCAGTCAGCCATGGCTGAAAACAGAATACTGAACTAGGTCTTTGACAAATCCAACAAGATTCTTCTTATGTTCTTATAATCCAGGTGTTAGAAATTTTCTAACATGTTAGTGGTATTCTGGTAAAATTAGATCCCAAGCTTCTCTTTCATTCCATCTACTGATTTTGGATTTGTTAAAAATGCCACACGCACCCCAAAATTGCTAGATATTGGAACAAGTTTCTGTTCATCTAGGAAGGAACGCTTTATCAACATTCTTGAAACTGCCAAGTTGAATGGACAGATTATGTGCAAAGGAAAATAGAATAGGTCCATCAATTCTATTTTCTGAGAAATAGAGACTATTGTCTACTGGAAAACGCATAATAATTTTATAATTCTGGACTGAGAAACTTTCTTGTAAATATTTGTTTCTTTTCAACTAAAATATAAAAAGAAACATCAAAAGCCATAAGAATGACTGTTAATGATATTACTTTCAGCAAGAAGTAAGCTTTCTTTCATTACCACTATATTTTTACTGAAATTTCAGGAATGTAGAAGTTTTATTTTTTACCAGTAATATGGTAGTTCCTCAACACCAAATACAAACTTACAAAGTGATTACTATTACACAGATAAGGAAAGGAACCACCCTAGATAAAAAGCAGGTAGATGATGTTTATATGTCCACAAATTTATACTAACCAGAGAGCAATAAGGGGACTTAATTACTGATCCTCTCCTTCCACATAACCCAGTGGCGCATCCAGATTCAACCCCATAAGCCTGTAATCCAGTTTGTTTGGACACAGCTGAAGCAGCATCCTATGCAAGCCAAATGAGGCAGAGCCAACCTGCATTACCCACTTTGCATTGAAAATCTGGTTGATTGTTAATGTTGCCCCCCAATATATGGAATGCAGCACTGCACCCATGCAATAATCCAAAATGACTTCAGTGCACACTGGATGATGTGCAAGAAATAACCAGCAGCTCTACCTTCCTCTCCACTAGTGCCTCAATCCAAAAGGTATTGCCAGTTGGAGCAGAGCACTCATGCAGTAGCCCTGGATGAACACCAGAGAAAGGGGGGTATTTTGTTTCTATGTGCCTTTGCTGGATCTTTATGCCACAACCTACAGGCAATGACCGATTGGCATAGGGTTACATTCCTGACCCTCACTCCACCCCGTGCATCAGCAGAGCACACATAAGCTCTCCCCACCCACCCCATTCCACCCCCCTTTCAAGCCACTTGTGGCTTGTCGCTATACGTGCATGCATGGCCGCACGTCAATTGGACACACATAAATTGGTCAATCCTGACAACCTAGCAGTTCGAAAGCACGTCAAGTGCAAGTAGATAAACAGGCGGGAAGGTAAACGGCGTTTCCGTGCGCTGCTCTGGTTCGCCAGAAGCAGCATAGTCATGCTGGCCACATGACCCGGAAGCTGTACGCCGGCTCCCTCGGCCAATAAAGCGAGATGAGAGCCGCAACCCCAGAGTCAGTCACGACTGAGCCTAATGGTCAGGGGTCCCTTTACCTTTACCTAAATTGGTCAGTGCCTGTATATGCCATTATCTACAGCAGAATGTTGGATCAAGCTGTGAATTATGCCTGCTAAATATTTTAAGCAGCCTTATCTGCAAACACTTTCAAAGCCCAATACAAATTAATTCATTTACCTCTTTTCATATGAATGTGAACGAAACTGGAGATCTCGAGACCGTGACCTTGACTTCCTTCCTGATTTTTTACGGCTGTAAGTTCTGCTATCAGAAGAACTGCTTGAAGATGACCTCCTACGGTGTTTCTTTTTTCTTTTGCTTCTACTCTCTTCCTCGGTGTCTGATGAGCGGCGACCCATTTTAACAAGCTATTTTTTAAAAAAGACAAAATAACTGTAAACATCAGATGAAATCTTAAACATTATCACAGAAAGCCTGCCTTACCCTTACCAATCTCCATACACCAGTATTCAGTTTAGACCCAAATCCTAACTTAACATTATTTAATACAGTGGTACCTCTGGATGCGAACAGGATCCGTTCCGGAGCCCTGTTCGCATCCTGAAGAGAACTCAACCCTGGATTTGCCGCTTCTGCGCATGCGCATGACGTCATTTAGAGCGTCTGCGCATGCATGAGCGGTGAAACCCGGAAGTAATACGTTCCGTTACTTCCAGGTTGCCGCGGAGCGCAACCCGAAAACGCTCAACCTGAAGCAACTTTAACCCGAGGTATGACTGTACCACTGCTAGGTAGTTGCTATTTACTTGGGCCTGCTCTCTTGTAACACCTTTTCCAAAGCTACAAACAACAATCCTGATCATATTTACTTTTATCACTGAAATTAAGAGAGCTTGCTTCCAAGTAACAGTCCTTAGGACTGAGAACTGGGAACCCCCAAGTATATGAAGCAAATTTCATTTTTTCCTTGGGGAAGATGGGGAAAAGGTTTCACCCTAACAAATGGATGTTGTCTTGGAAGTCCTAGTATGTTCAAGCACTTATTCCCAGGTACTTATGCATATGATTCCAGCTTAAAGCTATTACCTCCATTAAGGTTTAGTGACATTATCATGAAAATAAACAAGGCAAGAAACTTGGCCTTACACTCAGTAAAAATTGAAGAATGGAACAAGGAGGACTAAAGAGGACATTTTTCTGAGGGTCTAACCTTCTGGAATGAAGGAAAGTGTTTGGAAGAAGAGAAACTAATACAGTATACAATACTAAAACAAGAATCGCCAATTTAGAAGATACATGTCACAAATAGCACAGGCAGAAGGAGCTAGCTTTATTCAACTTGTGAACCTATGTACATTTACCTGGACGTAAATTATTATTACTACTATCATAAACATCACTAATAATAACAATAACCTACCCTTCAGCCTTAAGTCCAATGGTAGGTTGTAACAACTTAGAATGTAACGTTAGGAACAATTAAAAAACTTATAAAAGAATACAATCACAAAAAGGTGGGTCTTAAAAATATACCTAAAGGTAAAGGTAAAGGTACCCCTGCCCGTACGGGCCAGTCTTGACAGACTCTAGGGTTGTGCGCTCATCTCACTCTATAGGCCGGGAGCCAGCGCTGTCCGCAGACACTTCCGGGTCACGTGGCCAGCGTGACAAAGCTGCATCTGGCGAGCCAGCGCAGCACACGGAACGCCGTTTACCTTCCCGCTGGTAAGCGGTCCCTATTTATCTACTTGCACCCAGGGGTACTTTCAAACTGCTAGGTTAGCAGGCGTTGGGACCGAACAACGGGAGCGCACCCCGCCGTGGGGATTCGAACGGCCGAGCATGTGATTGGCAAGTCCTAGGCACTGAGGTTTTACCCACAGCGCCACCCGCGTCCCACAAAAAAAAAAATAATACCTATCACATGTCAAAGGCCAAAGAGGTACGTCTTCAGCATTCAGTGAAAACTACATACTGAAGCTGCTGGGTGCACCTCTGTGGGGACAGACTGACAATCAGTGCAGCTCTTTTAAAACAGGGCTTATATGTGATCTAAATGAAACCCCATTGACCTCAACCAGAATCTCTTCCAAATAATCATGAATAAAACTACACCATCTAAGAGGAGCAGACCACAAGCTTGCTTAAGACATAAGAGTCAGGTCTTCATAGTTGCCTGCTACTCCCACGCTATGATCCTGCCTAATCCATGGTGGAGGGACTACATATTTATTGGTGCTGTCTCCTATATTAGATTTCAAATACACTTGGCAAAATGTTGGACACCATTGCCTTAATACTACAAGCTGAAGAGTACAGAAAACCCATCAATTGACGTTTCCTGCTGGAAACAAGCCAAGTAATCCTCTTCCAATAAACTGATTTGCAACGCAGGATACTAGTGCAACAAGGCTTGTGGAGGGGTGCAAGACATGACACAAGTGTAAAGAACACCATGTGTGGTGTGGTGAAAGTGGAGAGGGAGCCCTTCTCTCACGTCTCCCTCTGGTTGAGACCTTCCACTGGAGCTGAATGTCAGAACAGGCCAAACAAAGAAGAGCTACTTCTTTCACGCAACGCCCACGTCATAGGAAAGTCGCTCCCTAAAGTTGTAGTGAGGCCACCATCTTGGGAGGGCTTAGAAAGAGCACAGACTTTCATGCATGGCGGATGAGGCTATCAATAGCTACAGTAGGCTCCTGGATCCTACTCAGGAAGGCAGTATGTCTGAGTTGTGCACTTGGGAATCACAAGTGCAGAGGGTGGATCCTGCTTGCAGGCTTCGCACAGGCAACTTGGCTGTCCACTCTAAGAACAGGATGCTGGGCTAGATGGGCTTTTTTTCTGATCCAGCTGCATTCTTCTTCTGTTGCTCTCTTTCAACATGACAGAGTGCTGGGTGAGACACGGGGCACCCACTTCAGGTTTCGGGGGGGGGCTTTTGGCACATAGATTGCCAGGGCCCTAAGACGTCTGCCCAGGGCAGGCGTCCTCAAACTCAGACCTCCAGATGTTTTGAGACTACAATTCCCATCATTCCTGACCACTGGTCCTGCTAACTAGGGATCAAGGGAGTGATTGAGGCTGAATTCTGACAAGACAGAAGTACTGTTCTTGGGGGACAGGGGCGGGCTGGTGTGGGGGACTCTCTGATCCTGAATGGGTAGCTGTGCCCCTGAAGGACCAGGTGCGCAGCCTGGGAGTCATTTTGGACTCACAGCTGTCCATGGAGGCACAGGTTAATTCTGTGTCCAGGGCAGCTGTTTACCAGCTCCATCTGGTACTCAGGCTGAGACCCTACCTGCCCGCAGACTGTCTTGCCAGAGTGGTGCATGCTCTGGTTATCTCCCGCTTGGACTACTACAATGCACTCTACGTGGGGCTACCTTTGAAGGTGACTCAGAAACTGCAATTAATCCAGAATGCGGCAGCTAGACTGGTGACTGGGAGTGGCCGCCGAGACCATATAACACTGGTCCCAGTACATTTCCGAGCACAATTCAAAGTGTTGGTGCTGACCTTTAAAGGCCTAAACAGCCTCGGTCCTGTATACCTGAAGTAGCCTCTCCACCCCCATCATCCAGCCCGGAAACTGAGATCCAGCCCTGAGGGCCTTCTGGCAGTTCCCTTGCTGCGAGAAGTGAGGTTACAGGGAACCAGACAGAGGGCCTTCTCGGTAGTGGCTCCTGCCCTGTGGAACACCCTCCCACCAGATGTCAAGGCAATAAACAACCATTTTACTTTTAAATGACAACTGTTCAGGGAAGTTTTTAATGCCTGACGCTGTATTGTTTTTAATATTCGCTTGGAAGCCGCCCAGAGTGGCTGTGGAAACCCTGCCAGATGGGCGGGATATAAATAACAAATTATTATTATATTATTATTGTAGGCCAAAAACATCTGGAGGGCCGAGATTGAGGAAGCCTGGCCCAAGGTCTCAGACTTAAAAGCTGTTCGGGAGAGGCGTTTTCAGAGAGAGGCTGTCCCTCCCCCTCCCCCAATCTTTCTAATTCCGATAGGCCGGAGGAAATGCGAGAGCCAAAGCCCGCAGGAGCATAGTTGGAGGCAACGCCAAACTGACGAGGGCGAGACCTCCCCCCCTCGCTAAAGCCAGCAGGGGACGGGGAGCTTGGCGCTCCGCCTACGCCAAACACCCACGCACCGAGGCCTAAGCAAAGCTCGCGCCGCTTCCCGCGACAGAGACGGCAAGGCCGGCGAGGCTCGTCACGCAGGCGCCTGCGAACTAGGCCGCAGCGGTTCCCTCCGGCCAGACCCGCTCCGACACCCACCCCCCACTTGGACATTGCTTTCGTTTCGGTCCCCGAGGCCTAAGGCCCAACGGGGCCGACGCAACCATAGCAACCGGAGCCACCGGCGCGAGCCCATTTACCTCCGAAGCCGGCGCGCCCGCCGAAGGCCGCTGAGCTTCCGTAGTTTCAGCTTCGGCGCCTCCTTCCGCCGCTCAGGCCTGACTAGACGATCCCCGGAGCTCATCTATTCACGCAGCCCAGCCGAAGAGCGCCGAGTGCATCGATTAGAAAAGCCACTTTTTTCCTCTTCCTCTCCATCCCCCGCGTCTAGTAGACTAGCTAGCTCGCTATTCGGCGTTCTTCTTCCTCTGTCTTTGCTTTTCCTTATTTAAGCAACATTGCTGACCACATAAACAAATCTAATTAATCGGTCCTCGTAGGGATATTTTTTCCCCTTTTTTAAAAATAAATAAATAATGACGATGATGCGGGTGCGAGTTGTCATTCGTGCCCTTTCTTTATTCCTTACCTTCCCCCCCCCACCCGCCTCCTCCCCAGGAAAGAAAGCGGCGTGTGGGGGGGGGGGAAAGGACCCGGAATAAATCACAGAATTCTGTCTGTATAAGGTGCGCTGTGATTAAAACTGCAGTGATTTATCTGCAAATTGCTTTTTTAAAAAAACACACCACCCTGCAATTTTCCTTCCTTGGAAATGATGGGCTTTCTAAGGTTAGGTGCAAATTAGTTTCCCAGTTGAGACTATTTAAGGGTTGTGATGGTTGCGGGAGGAGGGGAGTTTAGACGCCCCGTTGGAGGAGGATGTAAGAATAAAATTTATCGTTTTTCATTTAAGCTAAGAGTAATTAAAGAAGCTCGCTCTTTCCTGGAATTCATGCTACACTGACATGTATATTTTCCCCCCTCGACTCTCTGAGAAACCCATTTCCTTTCTTTGCTGTAAAGACGAGACGCTTTTGTCTGACAGGGGTAAAAGTAGCCGCTGTTTGCATTGCTCTGGGTGGCTTCTGGGTGGTGGGTCAAGAAGAATAGGCCCCGGTCTTCAAACTGCCTGGTGCGGCAGCGCTACGTTTATTCACAGGGAGCTGAAATGCTGTGCTCAATGGGGCAAAGGAGTTTTGGATTTTTTTTTAGATGGGAGATCAGAACATAATCTCACAAGGAAACTTTATGCATTCACGCATATGCTTAAATTTCAGGCATCCGGGCTTAAACTTTGATTCAAAGCAACAAATCCTTTTTCCCCCAGAGTTCAGCTGCGATCCTAAATGTACTTGCTTCTACACTTCATGCTCGCGGTTCCAAGTGATGGTTTGGATTATATCAGAGCAAACCCACTGCTTTCGGCAAAAGTAAATGTTGTGTCCGGAATTTCTTACACCTCCTGAGTTTATTTCACGCAGATTTGCTGGTGTTAACAATTCAGCAGTCCAGCTGGTGTGTTGTTGAGACGCTTAACTTGCTTACAGTTATACCAAACTTACGCTGCAATCCTATACATGTCTCCTCAGAAGTAAGGGCTATTGAGTTTAATGGAACTTACTGCCAGGTAAGTGTGTATAGGATTCCTTGCGCCCTAAATCAGACATCTAGCTCTGATAATTCTGGCATATATAGGCTATTCTATGCAGACTTTCCGGAGATCATGCTTTCCAGTGGAAAGTATAGTATTCACGCATAGAAGTGAAAAATACCGTGAGTATATATCTAATTTACACGTTTCTGGATTCCACAGGGTGATGCCTAATCATGCTTCTCTATCCTATAATCAAATTCCACAGGAAACATCCACTTTACTTGTGTCTTGTCCTTTTTGTATATTATTATTTTTAAAATCTCTGTTTTTTGTGTGTATCGACGGTATTGAAAAGTGGAATCCACGTGGGGATGTTAAAAATTTGCACAAAACTGAATTTTGCTATTTAAAAAGGGAGGCCCAGCCAATTAATTATCTGAAAAAGATTGGTCTCTGAAAGTTTAGCACTCGATGCCTCCAGTATCGGGAGGATGCTGTGGAAGTTTCATTGAAAAGAGTGGGGATTGTTTTGAAGTGATGTATTATTCACTTGAATGTTGTTAGCCATTTTTTTCATTTTCCAATTCTTTTTCCATTAGAATAATTGTGTGTGCTTCTTTTAGCTTTTCGGCCATAAACAATTCCCTCCTAGGCGATAGAACATAACAGTACACATTTCCGTGGCTTCCCTGCAAGTCGAGCATTTTCTCATGTCGGAGCACCCAGTCTGTATCCTAACAGGCTTAATAGCAACAACCACAAAACAGACAGTTAAGAAGAGGTTCACGTAATTTTCCTACAAATTATTTAAAAGTTCACCGTTTGCCTGAACTACATGCAAAAGAAATCACACATTTTAAGCACCTTTTGAGAAGCACCCTTTTCCGTAACATATTGGAAAAGGGATTCAGTTTTATTTTATTTTTAATTAACTCATAATCCGGACTTGGAATAGTTTCCAGAACCACTCTGTCCAAGGTGTAAAGTCTGCACACACCCACCCCAGAAAGCGTTAAGTTCAAATATCTGGACATAATGAGATTAAAGAAAGGAGAAGAAAGGAGAGAACAAACTAGCAATACATATTCCAACCTCGAGTTTTAAAAGACGCTCCCATTTTCTAGGTGAGAAAATGGAAAGAGGCGGTTGTTTTCAAACTACATTTGGACAAGTGCACTCTGCAGCGCGACTGTCAAACTATTTACTAAGAAGGAAGGCCCACTATACGCCCCCCCCAAAAAAGTCTAAAGTGTGAGCTCAACCTTTCAAGTCAGTTCTGTTAATTCGGATACCAACTTCTCAAACCTGTTTTGCAATCCTGTCCTTTTACTGAGATCACACAAGCGCCACTGAGTTCAATGGAACTTAACTCCCAAGCGAATGTACATCGGATTGCAACCTAAGAGTTTCCCGGGTCCTGAAGAAGAGACTGGCCAGATTTTCCCAAATCATTTATGTATCTCAGATCATATACGAATCCATGTATTTTAGTTGTTGTTGTTTTTTGAAGAGCATTGATAATCCACCCCAGAGAGGAAATTACCAAAAAAAAACCCAAAACGACATGAAGAATAGGAACCTAAAGCAAAATGCAGCAACAGCAATCTAATTCACGGCAAAATCACAACAGAAGCTTTAATCTCTCGGCATTTTACAGGAACGGTTTCCCCTCTCTCCATATAACCCGAGCGCATCTCCAGGCTAAACTGATCTGACTGCTTCGTATCTTCCCGGAGCTGTCAGCCTCCCTTCGCATTTCCAAAAGGATGGCTGAATCCACCGCACCAAAACCCCCAATAAAGCAGAAAAGGTCTAGGGAATTTTTACCGGCAAAATTCCCTGAAATGGGGAGCCCCCGGCGCCTTGAGCGCTCCCAGCGTCCCAGGAATTAGCCAGAGACCTAACTTAGTACCATCGCGCAGGCAGGAATGGGAAGGAGACCAATATGTGTGTGTATATATACATCGCACAGCCTTGGGCGGTTTATTCGGAATTATACTCCGTTTCAAATCAGTGTTAAGTCTAGGATCGACGTGTAGGAAATGCAGACTGAGGGAGTGAGTGACAAGACATCCAAGGGACAAACACAGGCTGGGACAATTCTGATGGAGTTCACCTCTCTGCTGCTGTCTCTCCTCCCTCCCCGCAACCCTAAACGGGTCTCAATCGTACAGGGTTTAATTCAGGCTGCGGTTCTGGCTAGAAGCGGTTCTGGCTAGAAGCCCGCTTCGTCCCTGAGCTTCAAGGGCAAGCGCCGTCTTCCCAGGCGGGTTTAGGATTGGGCTGGCAACGTGTGAGCCGAGCAAAGCATTCCGCATTTTTATTTTTATTTTATCTAAAAGGCCCAAGGATCTAGCTGGTTGTTTGGCGGGGGTGGTGTGGAGAGCCGATCAAAGGAGCACTAATCTCTCCTTGGCATCGCGGCTGATTTGGTCCTTCGGCGGGCGAGGAGGCGAGCAAGCCAGCCGGCCAGCCCCGCGCTCTGGTAAAGAAGACGTTTGGGGGTAGCTTTCTCTCTTTTTCTCCTGCTCTTCTCCCCTCTCCGGAGCCAGCCGCCTTGTCATTTTTCCTGTAGCCCCTCCCCTGCAGATCCAGCCCCCTTTCTCCCCCCCCCTCGTGTTTAACTAACTCAGGACACTAGCGCAAGATCCACGCCTAATTAAATTAATTAGGGATTCTTGTCAATCCTGGATTAATGGCCGAGAGCAACCCCTGGCCACTGGATCTGGAAGAGGGGGGTGGGAGGAAGCTGAGGGAGGAGGAGGAGGTCTCTTTTTCTATTTCCCTCCCCCCCCCGCTCGCTCTCCCTCCCTCCCTCCCCCTCCTTTCCCAGTTTGGCTCTTGTTCTCCTTGGTGGTGGTGCTGGGCTGCTCCAGGAGAAGGGGGTTCCTTCCCAGTTCCAAAGGGGAGGTAATTTGCTCCGAACAAGGGGCAGGCTTCGCAAAGTATAAATAGTGGGGACTTCAAGAGCTCCCAGCCCTATCAGATCTGAACTCTTGGCGTGGAGAATTGTCAAAGATCTTCGCGTTTTCACAAGCCCGCTCCAGTTGCGAGGCATCAGCTCCCCTTTAACTCTCCAGCCCCTCTGCGGCTTCTCTCTCTCTCCCCCCCCCCCGCACCTTGCCCACACCCTCCCCCCTCTTTTCTCCCACCCCTCCTCCTCCTCTTCTTCTTCTTCCTCCTCCTCCTCCCTAACCCCCTTGATGTGTTTCTTGGGGGGCTTGGAGCAGCTAGAGGAGGCAAGCGAGGGCGAGGAAAAAAGAGCCCAGCGCAGCGCCGGCGATGGAAGAACTTACCGCTTTTGTTTCCAAGTCGTTTGATCAGAAAGTGAAAGAGAAAAAGGAGCTCATCACCTACCGGGAGGTTCTGGAGAGCGGACCCGTCCGGGGAGCCAAGGAGTCCGGAGGATCCAGCGAACCCGGCCGCGAGGACGGCAGCAGCCCCGCAGCTCGGGGGGCGGCCGGAGCAGGAGGCGGAGGAGGCGGCGGCGGCGCAGGTGGCCGGTCGCCGGTCCGAGAGCTGGACATGGGCGCCGTCGACAGGGCCAGGGACACGGGCACCCCCAAGCTCAGCGAAGGTAACGAGCCCTCCTCTGCCCAGCGGGTCGGGGGGCGCGCCTGGCAGGCTGGCTAGAGGCAGGGGACCGCGCGTAAAGAACCAGATGCTGGGAGTACTAGGGGGAGGGGGAGAATCGGGGGAAGGGTGCTTCCTGGGGTGGGCGGGGTGGGGACCATGTGTGTGGTTTGACTCCGAGGACCCCCACCACCACCACCACCCCAAATGCGCGCTGCTATGTCCGGTTGGACCTCAGCGGCGGGGGAACTTGCCAGGGAACGGATGGAGGAGGCAGAGCGCGCGCGTTGGCGTCCAGACGCGGAGACGGCTGGTCTTCTCGACTGGGGGAAAGAGCCCCCTCCATTAATGTGGATGGATACTTTTTCTGGGCCGTTTCAAAGCGACCAGATTGTAAGAACACCGCAAGCCGGCCATCGCTTGACCGTAGGCTGCTAGTCCGGTCCTGATCGTCTGGGACCTGATAATGTGTGGCGCTTTTTTCCTGGCTGAACTCTAGCCATGTTTTGGGAATGTGGGCTTTTTTGTCCTTTCTCTCTTCCCAATCCCAAGGAAGGGAAGCTGTAAAATCACAAGCTCTCGCCCTCCTGGGTTAGGCAGACCATAGTTTGGCATGTGCATGTGTGTCTAGTTATATGCACAAATATTTCCTCTGTGAGTAAATGGGAAGAATAAAATCCTGATTGTCAGGCTTTGCGTTGAGCTGTTCTGGAAACGGTGACAGGTTTTTGAATCCAGGAGGTTATCCCTGTAATGGCTCTTCTCCCGTTTAAAGTAATTTACGCAGTGTAGTAGCCCAACGTATTGTAAATTAAGATGTGCCGACTATTTTGTTCCCAACTGAGCGAAAATAATATGTGGCCCCGACTTCTAGCTATCAAAATATTTAAGCAGATAATTAATTTGCTCCCACTATGGAGACCCTTTCCTATTTGCAATGTAAAATGAGGGGGAGGGGATGTGGCACTGGAAACAAATGCGAAATAAAACGAATTTATTTCTGTTTAAGGCGGCTTAGAAACCTCCCTAAATATCATTAAAAGTTAGAAACGCAGTGGTTTATTTGTGAATGAAAGTATCAAATATTGGGCACACTAAAAGAAGGGAGCCTATATGGTACTTCTTTTTCTCCAAGTGCATTTCCTAGGAAGGGTGAATAGTTATTTGAAAACAAACCATACACTTTTAAGTAGTTCTGCAATGTTAGGAACTCTGCTAATAAGTAATGCTGAAATCCAAGCGAAGTGTTTCGCTTTTATTCTTCGATGCTCTCGACCTCTTTAAGATTTTATACTGTACTGGTGTGTAGGGTGGTGGGGGAGAGGAAGAGGAATAAATGATAATGCGCTTTGCAAAACACAACACCAAACCTCTCCTGTTTGCTTATCCAAAGATCCCCTCGGCTTTCAAGCATATTTGAATACCTGCGTGCGGTTTGAGGATGCAGATGTCATAGTCGAGGGAGGAGGGTTTATTTCAACTCTTTTGTTCAAGGAAAGTAGCTCTCTCCAGGTCGGAACTGAACAGCAGACATCATCCGGAAATGATTTTATAAACAAATTCTGAATATGATTAGAGACCAACGCAGCTCCAGTAAACAAACTTCGGCGTGGCGGTGGGCAAATACGTTCGGAGAGGGAAGGAAGGAAGCGGGGGAACCCGGTTTGTAGATTAGGAAACCCCCCGCAGTCTGAATGAACCGCGTCACGCCGCCACGTTTACACCGGGCCTAGTGTCCAAAGCGAAATGTGTGAAACGGTTGGTGCTGCGGAAGGACAGACGGGAAACGAGCAATACTTTAATCAACAGGCACGGCGTTCTGCACAGTAATATCAGGTCGGAAGGTCCCTGCCTCAAGGAGCCTACAATATATATTTCGACAGGGTGAAGGGGAAACAGACGGAGGTTTAGTGGGAGGAAGCAGGAGGGTGATCAAACTTTACGCACTCTTCTTAGTTCAAAAACAGTTGCTCCGGTAACGTTACCATTTAGGGAGCTCGTTCTCCACCTCCCTAGTAAATAAAGGCAAGGATGCCTTGACTTCCCCGCAAGCAGGAGGCTTCAAGAAGCCATTGCAGCGGCGGCCGCGCGTCAGATCCCCCATCGACACCTGCTGCTGTGATTTTGAAAAGGTGCCACTTGAAAGGCCACGCGGGTTTCACAGCAGCCAGCGCCAACGTCGAGAAGACGCGGAGCGTAAGGGCGCTGCAGTTCTATGGGATCTTGCCGGCGCTTTCAATGGGAGGCGTGCCGTGACCGGTGCGAGAGGGAGGAAGGGAGACCTTAAAGTCTTTGGGACTTCGGGGCGTGCGTATTCCGGACTTGTTTCTTGTTGTCCCGAACCGGAATTGGGGAAAAGAGGTCCCTCTCCCTTTCTTCCTCCTGAGAAGACGGTGGAGTTCTCAGGACAGACCTGCTGCCCCTTCCCAGACAGGTGTAGACTACGCATTGCTCGGAGCGTCTCTCCTAATAATAATAATAATAATAATAATAATAATAATATCGCTGTCAAAGACCAAGCTGACCGCTGTGCAGGAGGAGAGCCAGCTCTTGGGCAGATTTTTAATGTCTTTCTAGACTTAAACTTAACACACACAAATAAATAAATAGGATGGACCTGCGTTCTGCGGTGGCTTTGGGAACTGCTGGCAGAAACCCCGGGCCCACCTCGATCAAACCGCGCAGGTCAGCGCCCTTAGAACTGAAGCAGGCGCCCGGGTCCGGGCAGGGCAAAACAGAAGTTGAGGAGAACAGGGGCTGGTCCTTTGGAAATAGAGAACTCTCTTCCCAATGACTAGGGTGGCCCTTCCTAGCCTGGAACAAGATCCAGGGCAAAACTATTCAGGGAAAGTCTGCGATCCCATAAAAGCACACTTGTAAGACTGCATACTAAGACTTGTGAATACCTTTTTGAACTCAGTGTGGCTTTTAACTTCTGTGTAGAAGTACCTAGGATTGCGCTGTGGGAGCAGCGGTGATATATATGTGGGGGGTATAAATATAACGCATAAATGTAAGTCCCACTGGATTCAACGAGGCTTACACTTCCTAGGAACAGAGAGGTAGCCGTGTTGGTCTGCCATAGTCAAAATAAAAAAAAAAATCTTCCAGTAGCACCTTAAAGACCAACTAAGTTAGTTCTTGGTATGAGCTTTCGTGTGCATGCACACTTCTTCAGATACACAGGTTGATGGACTTCCATTTCTGAAGTATCTGAAGAAGTGTATCTGATTCTGTGTATCTGAAGAAGTGTGCATGCACACGAAAGCCCATACCAAGAACTAACTTAGTTGGTCTTTAAGGTGCTAGTGGAAGAATTTTTTTTACTTCCTAGGAAGTGCAGCCTCTAAGTTCCTCCTTTGATCGTCCAGGGGACGTGCTGCTGCTTTCCTTCTGGTGGGCCTGGGATCTGAAGCGAAGCCACGAGCGACCCGGGCCAGGTTGCGCCCTCGCGGGGCTCTGCTTGGGCCCTCCTTCGCTTCAGCCTCGCCACTGGGAAGAGAGGTGACCTCTGAGCGTTTCATTGATCCCTGCCACCGCTGCTCCTCCTCCTCCTCCTCCTCCCCCTTCTGCTTGACTTAAGGTAAAAACACAAGTGGGGGAAGGGCCAGAGCTCAGTGGCAGAGATTCTGCTTTGCATGTAGAAGGTCCCAGGTTCAATCCCCGGCGTCTCCAGGTAGGGCTCCAGATTCGCCGGCCTGAAATCGCAGAGAGCCGCTGCCAGCCAGTGCAGACAATCCTGAACTCTATGGACCAAGGCTCTGATATGGCATAAGGCAGTTTTTGTGTTTGTTGGAAACCCAGATCAGGCGCTGGCCTCGTGGTCCAGGGATGGTGGGGTAGCTGCTTTTTTGTTTTGTTTTGCTTGTGTGTCTCTGCTGGTGTTTTGGTTTTGCTTCTTTATTTTGTTGTTGTTGTTGCTCCGTCTCCAGTTTCCCCCGAGCTGAAGGACCGCAAAGAGGATGCCAAAGTGATGGAAGACGAAGGACAGACGAAAATCAAGCAGAGGAGAAGCCGGACCAATTTCACCCTGGAGCAGCTGAACGAGCTGGAGAGGCTCTTCGACGAGACCCATTACCCGGACGCTTTCATGAGAGAGGAGCTCAGCCAGAGGCTGGGTTTGTCCGAAGCTCGGGTGCAGGTAAGCATGGAAATCCTTTCGGCTTCTGCTGGGGAGGGGCTCCTCCACGAGGATCCTGGGAAGGGACCTTCATACGGACTAGCTGCCCTGGGAGCTGGCACGACTCCGGATTCATTCCCACTGCGCTCCGTTCTGAACCAAGAGGCTTAGGATCGCGCGCTGCATTGGCAAGCAAGTCACAAAGTGGACTTGCTTCCTCTTTCATGGATGGTTGGTAGCGGTAGGTTCGGATTCGGTGGGTGCCCTTCTTCTGCAAGCTTTTGCTTGGGGGGGTGAATTGTATGGCGCTAGGAGAGGAAGGGGGCTTCCACCAAAAGGTTGTTCCTGGTCCTGAGTAGACAAGAGTGGCGAATCCGGAGTACAGCAGACCTTGTGTTGTAGTATCTGCGCGCTTTCGGCCTCATCCTAAATATACACCTATGAGTTGGGAGGAAATGTCATTTCCTGGTGCGTTTTGCTTAGGGGCTGTTTCTATCTTCTTAGAAGAATTTTGCTTCCATAGTTCCGCCCACATCTAGATGTGCTGACCTCTCTTGTGTCCCGTTTCTTCCGATTCTCCGCTTGCTATCTTTAGAACCATCCAGGTCTATGGTATTTTACAGTATCATTTTTTAACAAAAAGCAAAGGTCTCTGCCAGAAAGAGCTTACAATCTAAAACTGAAACAGTAGCTAGTGAGAAAAAATTGAGCCAATTGAGGAGAGTGAACAGTGCTCAAAGTAGGCGTGTAAGTGTGGTTGGTAGTGTGCTTAAGTGCGGTCCACGTTTCTATGACTTCGGATAGCTAAGCTTTCCGTGTGGGGAAAAATACCGAGTCCATGTGTATTATATTCTCCTTCTGCCTTTAAACATTGACCCTAGCTCAGTTTCTTTTCTTTCTTTCTTTTTTAAAGTAGAAGGCGGATGTATGAATTAACTTTATAGAAGGGCTGACTAATAAACGAAATTGGGAGTTGCTAAAGTGTACACAGTTACAGTCCATTTACTTTTTTTAAAAGGGGAAGTAATTAAAAAAATCCCCCAGGGACTCAGAAAAGGAACAGATTCAGGCAGCGCGGGGCTTGGCTAATGCAGCCGGATTTCAAAGAGCTGTTTGGAGACCATCTTCCCCTTACACTGTCCAGAGATTGCTGGGGATCTTTGTCAAGCTGCCCCCGTCCCCCACTCCCAGAGGGGAAAAAAAGAGGCTGTGGTCCAGAAAAGGCAGGACTTGGGTCCAGAGGTAGAAGCGCGGCTCCAGCCAGAGGCCCGGAGACCCTTGTCTAGCGGGAGCGAAGGCGACCCGTCATTCCAGCGCCGTTTCCGCGGAAAACTGGGCCGCCTTTGTAGGAACACATGGAGAGCACTTCCAGGCCCCCCGAACATCTGCAGCCGGGAGGCTAAGCAGCGACTCCTGGCTTGTAACAGATACCTTCTCTCTCCCGCCCCCCTTCCTTCCATCTTTGTTGCTCGTAGGCTCTGCCATCTGCACCAAAACGGCTCTTCGGCTCTTAAAGGCTTTTTCTCTGCATCTTGTAATCGGATAAAGGCAGACACTGAACAGCCACGTTGTAGCAAAGGGGTGTGTGTGTGTGTGTGTGTGTGTGTGTGTGTAAGAGGGTTTGTGTGAGAGACAGTGCTGGGGGAGAGCAGAATTTTTGAAAGACATCGCAGCTTAAAGAAAAAGATTTTTCCTTCTTTTTTATCTGCCTCTGCTTTTCTGATTTTATAAACACACACACACACCACGCTATGGAGTGTGGCTGTATGTCCATATCTATATTATATATAGATTTCCATGTAGGCGGCGATACCTACGGAGGGAGATTTGCCTGACTCAACAAAAGAATAACCAGTGCCCACCATAATCCATACAGAATAACTTTCAGAGATTTGCATAAATTAAGGCCTCCTTCCTTTTAAATGGCCCCAGAAAACGCTTCGCTGTGATTTTGTTTCAAACTTTGCTTCCCAGCTCCCATTGGCAGATGGTGGGAAGGCGAGCCTGGAAGGCGGCAGGGGTATGGGCTGGAAGCTGAAATGAACGCCCCCCCCTTCATTCTTCCCTAGCCATCTTTACTCGGAAGTAGACACCGTGGGTTTACTTTCGAGTAAGCACGCTCAGGCGCGCAATCTAACGGCGCGCTTTTCAAAGGTGTGCTGCTTTGTGAAAATGCACAGGATCGGACTGCGCGGTCGCGATCTCGTGCAAGTTCGTGTGGACCGGCTCCCAGGTCAGCGAGCGCGCAGCCCGATCTTGTTGCCTGGAAGAGGGACCGACTCTGCTCAGTGGGGCCTTCTGCTCAGAAAGCGCAACCAGGACCTCCGGCTGTCATAATTTCCAGGATCGGTTGGCATATCTTGCTTCCTTGGAAGGACGCGCCATGGAAAGAAACGTCACACTGCGTGTGTCAGACTCCTGGGATGTTCGTTTGAATGTGGAAACGGACAGGATTCGTGCCTTGACAGTTTAAAGAATAAGATCCCAATCAGCTTTCACGTCCCTCGTTGCCCCTCCTCTCCTCCCCCGCCTTTAAAAGGGTCCTGAGGGAAGAAGGATCACATGATAGTGAGGACCTTTGAGATGGAAAACAGATCTCTCTCCCCAGCGCTTTCCCCCAATATATAAATCTGGGCTCAAGATTTTAAAGCACATTTAAATTACATTGATTTCAGTGGCAGAAATGTGAAACACACTCCCACTGAAATGAATGGGGCTGAAATAAGTGCCCGATCCTCTCCCCCTCCCCGGTTTACTCGGAGGCCGGTCCTTCTGAGTTCAATGGGACTTACTCCCTAGCAAGCAAACCTTATTGAACTCAGTGGGGCTTACATCTGCGTGGAAACGCATAGGGTCGGCCTGCCCAAGCACACCTGCCTGGCCCCAAGGCTGTAGGTACACCTCATATTCTCTCACTTAGGTTTTCAAACTTTTCCCCATTTCCAACTGCCAAAGTTATCTCCTTGCCTGGAGTGAAGCTCTCCCCCCCCCCATCTCTTCCGATGGCAGCAAATTAGATTATCATAATAATGAGACAATTATTCCGCTTCTGTGTTACACTCCACTGCACAGAGGAACAGAGAATTTTCCAACTTCTTTGTAGTGAAGCTTTTATGACAGTAATTACCCCCCAAAAGTGAGTCATTAAACGCTTTGGTGTTTCGTTTTTCTTGAAGATAAAGCTAATTAATATTACAGGCTTTTAATGAGCGCATTCTTCTCGGGTCTTATTGCGCAAACATCTAAACCCCTTTATCACTAGGTTTTTTTGTGTGGTGTGTGTGTCTCTGTGTGTTTTAGCATTAGATAGCACGGCGAGATGGAGGGGAGGGGGGAGGCCTGGTGGGGATTCGGCTGGCGAAAGATGAAACGGGCCCCGAGAAAGTAATTGAGCAAGAACCAGAACAGGCGGCAACTGTCCATATCCTAGAACTGCGCTCTTTTAAGTTCCGATTCTAAAGCGGGTAGGGAGGGAGCGATGCTCAGGCAAAGTTTAGGCGTTCGTCAGCTTCATTCCAGGCCCATCCTAGGCGCCTTCCTTGCCTTTGCAATGCTGGTGGTGCAATCTACTCCCGAGGGCCGGAGGAACATGCAACTGGCCCCCGGCATTGTAATATTTCCCATTCGTTTTAGCAAAACGACTCCTAAGTAAACTCTCCCTTCCCTGGAACGCAGTTTGGAATTATAATGAGCAACAAAACGGCCCTTCTATCCTAACCCTACGGGAACTAGCCAAAATTCGCCCATCTAACTCCCCTGCTTAACGGGAGCGATCCTATTCTTGTCTACTCAGAAGTAAGTCCTATTGTGAGTTCAGTGGGGTTTGCTTCCATGTCGGTGTGTATAGGATTTTAGCTCTTAACTGAAGATTAAGGGCTGTGCCTCACTTTTGCTCGGAAAGGGAGTGAGTTGAACTGATTTTATTCGTAACTCTTTCCAAGTAAGGCTGCACCTTGCACTCTGAGCACACCAACTTGGATAAACGTCTACTGAAACGTGGGTCTTGCTCCGGAGTAAATATGCAAAGTTTTCAGAAGCATCTTTCTTTAGGATTCAAGCCTAAAATAGTAACTGTGAAAGAGGAAAAGGAGACTGATACAATGATGTTTTGGATTTGTTTTGGGTCGGAACTGAGGCGGGGAGAGAGAGAAGGTAAGGGAAATCAGAGAACTAGGTTGGTATTGCATGTGAAGATGCACAAAGTTACGGATTCAGTTACTGGCTTGTTTAATTGTGTGTGTGTTGAAGTTCTAGGGAACTACTTTTATATGAGCTAAAGAATTGAAATGTGGAGCACTACACGTCCAAGGAAGTTGATTACTGTAAATATCTGAAAACGAGACTCCCTCCCAAAACAGAGGAGACTCCATGTTGCAGCTCAAAATGGTCACTCTCAAACTATTCGAGAATTTGAAACTTGCAACACAAGTCATCCCAATTTCTAGACTCCTCTGAACGCGAAACCCTTTGCTTTTTTCTCTTTAGAAAGTCGAAGCAAGACTTAGTCACCTCCCAACAGTTTATGCGACGCGCAGATGGCTGAAATCTGGCACGCACATAATCCAAAATTCTCTGGAGTGCAACATTTCGAAAGGGATACATTTGCTTCTCCCTAGAAACGGGGAGGGAGGGGGCTTGTTGATCCCCAAATCGTTAAGAAACTTCAAGAAAACTGAAATCTGGTTATGTGGTTTACTAAACTTTCTGGATGTAAAGTTTTTTTTAAAAAAACTATGTAAAGTTTTTTTTAAAAAAAAGAAAAAGAAAAAAGGACATGTTTGTACCTAACAGTGTAATCCTATTCATGGCTACCCAGAAGCCAATCCTACTTGGTTTCATGAGACTTTTCCCCAGGTAAGTGTGCGTAGGGTTGTCTCCTAAGTGTCCAATTTACTGGCGTGTTCAGAGGCAAACCAAAGAGGTCTCGCTTGCCCCTTTAATAGTAATACAGAAGAAAGAATTTCAGCGCCTGCGGCTTGTCATGCAGCTATTAAAGGTGCATGCAAGACCCCCTCCTCGTTCCCCTCTGGACACCCTGGTCAAAACGGTGGGCCTAGATTATTTTAGGTCGCACGTGCAGTGCGGAGTTTCCAATAAGATTTGGATTCGGGAGAGGAAGGCTCCCAGTAGGAGCCAGGAAGATAACGCTCCTGGGGTCATTGACTGGTTTTAAGCATGGCCAGAGAAATCACTGTGTGTAGATAAATAGATAGATGCGGCTTTGTATTGAGCTCGCCTTCTTCCTGTCTGCGCAGGTATGGTTTCAGAACAGAAGAGCTAAATGCAGAAAGCAAGAAAACCAACTCCACAAAGGTAGGTGAATTGGATCAGCGGCGCGCGTAAACGGGTTCAAACGTTTCTGGCCCAGGGAATACAACCCTCCCCTTTAAATCCTAGGCTCTTGGGGGCCTCCTGTTGCCTCCCCCCAAACCTCCAGGCTCTTCCTTGCCTAAGGCTGCACACTTACCTGGAAATAAGCCCCATTGGGCACAATACGCGCTGCCAACGCGCAAAGAGCCAAGGGAGCATTCCCAGCGAAGTGAAATAAAAATTAGATGTCCTGTGCTTTTTAGCTCAGTTTCTGACCGATCGCTGCCTCTGTTCTTGCAGGAGTCCTCATAGGAGCAGCCAGCCAGTTTGAAGCGTGCCGGGTTGCCCCCTACGTGAACGTGGGCGCTTTGAGGATGCCTTTCCAGCAGGCAAGTACAAAGGGAGAATCCCGTGGGCGTCAGCCCCACAATGGTAGGAAGAGCCACAAGATGGCCTTCCCGCAGGTGCCCCATTATCCCTCTCTCTCTCTAGTTTGTCAATCATATGCGCAAAAGGAATGTTTAAAAGTTGCCTTCCTGCGGGGGGGGGGAGATTGGACACGTGTGTGTTTTGTCTGGGCATTGAACACTCCGATCCTGAGTGCATGTGCCGTGCAGTCCGACCCGGTCTCTGTGTGCTTTATTGGAAACAAGCTCCCGTTGAGCTCAGTGGGACTTGGCCAGCGCGTAATAAAGGCGCGCAGGGCTGCTGCTGCTGCAGCTTTTCTGCCGTTCGGTGCTGCAGATTTAAATGGTGGTACTGATTTAAAGGGGAATTAAGTCCCATTGGTCTCGAGGGAGCTTACTTCCTAGGAAGAGTGCTTAGGATCCGGAAAGTCCGAAATGTGCTGAGGCGGCATTTGTGCGTACCAGGGATCGGGAAGTGAATCTGGGTTTCCCATTAGATGCTCAGCGGATCTCGTTCATGCTTAGTATTTGGAACCGCCGTGGGGTTTCCTCTCTCGAAAGCGGCACGCAGGAAGTTATACAGTACCGAGTCAGATCATGAGTCCAGCTGGTTCAGGATTGTCTAAAACTGACTGGAAGTGACACAGAGATGGGTGTTCCCAGCAATACCTGGAGTTGGCAGGGATTGAAACTGGGAGCTTTGGCATGAAAAGCAGGTGCTCTACCACGGGGCTCTGGCAGAGGACCACAGCTTAAGGGCTCATTTAAGTCAGGTTCTCTCTCAACTCCTATGCATGTTTACTCAGAACTTAAGGTGTTTAATGTGGCTTATTGCCTAGTAAATTCACTTAGGGTGGCAGCCTCCGTGAACCTGCCCAGCTCTCTGTAGGCTCCTGTGAATTCCTGAGCTTCCACCCAAATGAGAGGAATCGATTTTGATGGGTTTATCAATGCAAAAATACATAGGTGTGCATGACTATATGGTGTGTGTATTTATTTAATTCTACTAATACGATCAGCAGGGGGGTGGCCAGTTGTGGTGGTTTTCAGAAAACAAAAAAACTCCACAAGTTTTATGTGGCTTTATGAACTAGCAGGCATGTAGTCTGTATTAATTTTAACAGGAGAGCCTGAGTCCTACTGATACCGCTTTTATTTCCCCTTTTTTAGAGTAGTGTCTATCTTTAGCAACCTACATTGGTAATGAAAAGCAAACCTTACAAGCCTGATGGTAAGGTACCCCTGGCACGGTCAAGTCCTCTTCCAAAGCTTGTTATCCTCCTAACGTTTTTGGCCTTAAACTCCCACCAGGCCCAGCCAGTGTTGCCAACGGCCTCACACGATGGGAACTGTAGTCCACTCTGGCATAACTTCAACAGGCATAAACATTCCTAACTCAGCCCCTGAATTATGGTAATTACTTGGAAGTTATCTTCAGCTGATTTCAACAGAGCTTCTAAGTAATCTAATTAAGAATAAGTACGTTGGACCTCAAAACTCAGTGGGTTCTTCCTCCATAGCTTTCGTAGATTAATTGTCTTCTGTCCTAGAGAAGTTGCACATTTCAGGCTTATTGACCTCAGTGGTCAATCTTCTAATGGCTATGATATTGGTGTGCTCTAAACTGAAACTGCTCATCATTTGGTTGTAGACAAACAGCTGTCTCTTAAGCACTGGTCCTAGGCACATGAAACTCAGTGCGGCTAACCTCTGACTAAACAGTGGCGTAGCGTGGGTTGTCAGCACCCGGGGCAAGGCAAGTAATTTGTGCCCCCTAACCCATGGATTTGTGCCCCCTAACCCGTGGATTTGCGCCCCCTAACCCTAACCCCCAGATGTTGCGCCCGGTGCAGCCGGCCCCCCCCTGCACCCCCCACGCTACGCCACTGTGACTAAACATGGGTGGGTCTGGGCTGCATGAGCCATGTGTAGGGTGAGAGACTCTCCCTTGCGAAACGAGAGTAAGGAAGGGAGAGAGAAGACTCTGCCGGCCGTCTGCATCCATGATAAATAAAAGCAGTGGCAACAATAGTTGTCTCAAACTGTGGATGGTGCTGGGGTTGATAAGGTGTGGGTAATAACACCATAAAGGTCATATGGGAGATGACTGAGAGCAACAGATGTGTACAGTCATTAGAGGGCTGAGAGGAAAGGAGCAAGATAAAGGAGGGGCCTCTGCACTGTCTTGATGCTATCAAGGCTGCAGTCTTGAAGTTCAGTGGCATTTAAGCAAACTGAATGTGTGCAGGATCCAAGGGCAGGTTAGCATCCACGGTGAATGCCTGTTTCTCCTTTTGCTCTGGGTTTTTTTTAATTAAATGGACCTTAGGGCAGGATAATTACTTCACCTGTCTTCAGATGGTGTGGACAGATGAGCAAGCAAAAGTGTTTAGTAAAAAAATGGTCAAAGCAGATGAGTGAACAAGCAAACTGGAAAAAAGGGCAATCAAGCCCATTCATTGGAAAGCAGGAGTCTGTGTTAAGTGTAGAGGGAGGAGAGAAAGAGAAGTGCAGCCAATTAGCCTCCATTTTGCTTATGGTTGGTCAACTAGCATGCAAAACCAGTTGGCAGTAACCGCAAGCAGAAAACCAGAAGCAGTGGGCACATGAGGGTACCTCTCAGCCATAGCCAAAGCAGCACTACTTATGAGTAGAGCCTGCAATAAGGAACATGCTGCTTGCAGAAGGCACATGACACTGGCAAGTTAATCAATGTAGGACATGGCCCAACTAGTCAGAAAGTTCAGGGAGATTAGGAAGGAGCACCCATCCACAGATCAGTGCATACTTACTGCATTTCACAAGGCCGTCCAGGAGAAATAGCTTGCATATTTAACCAAATCATCAACCGGATTGTCTGCTGTCTAGCCAACCAGAGAGGCTTAGTTTACAAGAGGAAATGTGCTAGGCAGGGATGGGGAACTTTTGGTCCTCCAGCAGTTGTTGGACTTCAGCTCCCATCAGTCTCAGCCAGTCCAGTAAACTCAGAAGAAAGGCGACCAGAGATTATGCATGCCTACGGTCAGAAGTGATGGGAGTTGTAGTCTAGTAACAACTGTCAGGCCACAGGTTCCCATTCCCACGCTGGAGGATTATGCTTGCATGAAAGTAACATAATGTGACCTGGAAGTCTTTTGCGCAATCCCTAAAATATGGCAGTGAGGGGTGACACTCTGCACGTTTATAGGATGACGAGTATCACTTGGCTCAGGGCTCAATGAGTCAAGGCTTAGACCTGTTATAATACAGGCCCCGCGACTGTGCTCAGCAGCAGTTTTTCCCCACTACTTGGGAACTACAGAAAGACCTCATGCGCTTGGGATTAAGCCAGAGGTTTTCAACCTTTTTGAGTCCATGGCTCCCTTAACCAATTACAGTGGACACTCGTGTTGCGAACGTGATCCATGCAGGATGCATGTTTGCAACCCGCGGGTTGCGATTCGGAGCTTCTGTGCATGTGCAAAGCGCGATTTAGCACTTCTGCACATGCGCGACCGCCGAAACCTGGAAGTAAACCATTATGGTACTTCCAGGTTTCAGTGGTCCGCAACCCGAAAAAAACGCAACCTGAAGTGTCTGTAACCCAAGGTATGACTGTACATTCTTTTTGTGGCACCCCTGTGGGGCTCAGGAGCCCAGTTATGTCACCCCTTGCTGGCAGAGCTAGCAGCCTCTCACCCTTTTTCAAACACCCTCCCTTGTGGAGTGCTCCCTCAACCTCCTCTCCCCTCTTTTTGGGGGTCCTCTGGGCAGCCGCTGCTGACACCCCCGTCTCTGAGCTCACCCCAAAGAGAGGTGCCTCCTTACGCCATCCCACGGGGGCCTGGGAAGATGATGCTCCCAGCCTTAGTGGCCCAACGGAGACTGGCCAAAGGTGAATGTGAGGCCAGCACCTTACCTTGGGAGGCAGCAGCGGCACCAGTGGGTGCCTCTGGGACTACTTGGTGGAAAGGCGCCCCTTCAGCACTGCGCACTCAGCTCCCAAGCAGGTCTTACACACAGCAAGAACAAGAAAGGCCAGCCTGGCCTCCCACTTGACTGTCCATTACCAGCTTCAAGGGCTCGTGGACTGGCTGGCTGGGCTTCCTCGCCCGCTTGCTTGCTTACTCCAAGGCTGCCTCAGCTTCTAGCAACCAGCACTCCCTGGCCAGCCCCAGAGGCACCATTCGCCTGGGGATCTTGTAGTCAGGGCGCTGCAACAAACAGCTGTGCAAGCCTTTGGGAGGCAGAGATGCGAGAGGGCATCAGAGGAGGGGGGAAGGAAATAGGGCTGGAGGCCAGTGCTGCCCCTGGCACTACTGACCATCATGCAAGGCACCCCAGGGGGCCATGGTTGAAAACCACTGGATTAAGCAGTAAGTGTGTCTTTTTCAGAAATAGCCTGTCTTAAATAATCACTCAAGGACCTGGGGAAAAACACCACAAATTGTGGTGTGGCTATAGGTAAAGGTGAAGGGACCCCTGACCATTAGGTCCAGTCGTGGCCGACTCTGGGGTTGCGGCGCTCATCTCACTTTATTGTCCGAGGGAGCCACCGTACAGCTTCCGGGTCATGCAGCTAGCATGACTAAGCCGCTTCTGGCAAACCAGAGCAGCGCACGGAAACGCTGTTTACCTTCCCGCCGGAGCCATACCTATTTATCTACTTGCACTTTGGCGTGCTTTTGAACTGCTAGGATGCAGGAGCAGGGACCGAGCAAAGGGAGCTCACCCTGTCGCAGGGATTTGAACTGCCGACCTTCTGATCAGCAAGTCCTAGGCTCTGTGGCTATGCTGTGCTCTAATTCTACAGCTGTGAGGGACTGACTATGATTACTTGGGTCCTAAGGAAAGGCATTCTGCACATGCTCAGGGACTTTTGTTTTGACAGAGGCCAGATCTTTCAGGACTGTGATAGAAGTTCTGAAGCTGAGCTGTATACCTCAAATGCCGTTAACTGGTTATTGCTTTCGTGAATATGATGACTTGGTTGTTTCAGTGCCAGCAATTAAGTTTTGGTTAGTTCTCTCCATTCATTCATTCATTTGTTTGGAAACTGTCTGGTAGCTGGGGCAGTTGCCTTGCATAGAGAAGGGTCCGGGTTCAGTCCCCAGTATCTCCAGGTAGGGGTTGGGACAAAACCAAACCTGGGAGGCCCAGAGTGCTGCTGCCACTGCTTATTGTAAGGGTAGCCATCTATACAGAGATGGATTGGACCCATGGTCTGACTCGGTACAAGGCAGCTTCCTGTGGTGTTGTGCAATTGTAAGGCTTTGGTGCTAACGGATTAAATTCCATTGAATATTGCTGCTGGTTTTCTTCCCAGTAAGCATGCTGCACAAATCACAGAGTGATAGAATGGTAGCATTGGAAGGGACCGCGAGGGTCATCTAGCCCAATCCTCTGGCATGCAGGAATCTTTCGTCCAACGTGGGGCTCAAACCCGCAAGCCAGAGATTATGTGTCTCATCAACCCGAAATAAATCCATGCTGCAATCCTAGTTACATTTTGCTCAGTGAAAGTCCCACTCTTCCCAGTGGGCCTTACTATTAGGCACAAAGGGTTGTAGCTCTCAATCAGACTTGTGCGCACAAACCCTTCTCTCTCTCTTTTAAAGGCAGGTACTAAAAACACAGAGCCCAATCCTAAGCATCTTCAGTGCTCCATTTATGAGGAGTGACATCCTATGGCCTTTTACTATGTGGTGGGTTTTGTGGGGAGGGTGGTTATTGGGTTGTTGTTGTTGTTATTTTGATTATATATTTTGCAGTTTCATAATTTGATTTTGTGAAGTGCCCTGAGACCTCCTGGCAGTCTAGGGCGGTTATATAAATTCAACAAATAAAACAACAAAATGAGGGGAAAGGTAGCAAAGGGGGATCGATGCAAGCCACAAACCCCGAAGGATCCCCTTCCTCAGTCAGTCAAACCATGCACCCCTTTAGTCTCTTCCCCACCCTGCTAAAAACAAGAAGTAGCTGAGGGTGGCACTGAAAGTGTATTCAGAAGTCAAGTCTCCATGAGTTCCGCGGGCCTTTCCCCCTGCCAAGTGGGCTGAGGCGGCTTGGAGCCCTGGAGGCTGTGGGGAGGGTTTGAGATGGCGGTCGTCCTAACACTCTTGTCTCCCCCCCCCTTTCCCCTCTCGTTGCCCCTTTCAGGACAGTCATTGCAACGTGACGCCCTTGTCCTTTCAGGTGCAGGCGCAGCTGCAGCTCGACAGCGCCGTGGCGCACGCGCACCACCACCTCCACCCGCACCTGGCCGCGCACGCGCCCTACATGATGTTCCCGGCGCCGCCTTTCGGGCTCCCTCTGGCCACGCTGGCCGCCGAGTCCGCCTCGGCCGCTTCGGTGGTGGCGGCGGCCGCGGCGGCCAAGACCACCAGCAAGAACTCCAGCATCGCGGACCTCAGACTCAAAGCCAAAAAGCACGCGGCCGCCCTGGGCCTGTGACTCTTCCTGCAGCCGCCGCAGCCGGGGCACGTTGCAATCCCAGCGCGCGCGTGCGCAGAAGACTGCCCGCCTCTTCCTCCTCCCTCCGCGGCCAGCTTTCCTCTACTGAGGCCGACACGGAGCCGGAGGAAGGGCTTTTCCACCGCCACCCCCCACTTTCTGTCTTGGTCCTGCGCGACTTAAAATGTGAAAGACGAAAGAAGCACGAGGCGTTCCCCGGAACGAAACAACTCTCTCTATATTATATAGACCCAAGGCGATGAACAAATAAAAGGAACAATGTGGGTTTCCCCCCCCCTTTTGAAATGGAGGGAGGGGAAGAGCTCCCTTCTACTACTGCTAATAATATAATAAGAATACTAAGGAGGAGAAGAAAACGTAGAGCTTGCTCAGAAACTGGCGGGAAGATATATACTTATTTAAAAGAATTAGATGAAATAGACGCGCAGCTGGGAAGTTCACAGGTTTTGAAACTGACCTTTTTCTGCGAAGATCACTTTAATACGAGAAATTTGATAAGAGAGGCGGGCCTCCTTCCACGTTGCATCAGATACTTGAGTTTTAACAGCCACAGTCTGGAAACGGAGATGAGAAGGAAAGAAGAATTTAAAAATTGGGGGTAGGGGCGGTGGGGTGGGGGTGGGCGGTGAATTTTTTTATATATACAAAAAAATGTGTGTGCGTGTGTGTGAAAGAGAGAGAAAGAGAGACAGACAGACGGTTATTTCTCTGCCAATTTCTAATGGGAAAAGTGAGTGACCGGGACTCTTCTTCTACTCGTGGAGTTCCGGGTCTGCATGTATTTGTTTGCTTTTATTTTTATTTGTTCTTGGCGTCCCTTCGGATCATTTGCACTTCACCTCGATCAGAACCACCACCACCACAAAAAAAATAAAAACCCACACAAAACGAAGCCAAGTCTCTGGATCCCCCAAGAGAGAGATTTTAACCCAAGGCCCCGATCCGGAGAAACCAGCCTTCTGACCTTATGCTTAGCCTAAGCTCCTTGAAATCACTGCGGGGACAGGATTGTAGCCTCAAGTAAGCACTGAAGCTTACACTCCACTCTGCAAGGGAAGATAAAATTTCCACTGAGCACAAGGGCTTACTTTCAAGTAAGCAGGCGCCCTATGACACGCAGATTTCGGATTTTTCTCACCTCTCCAAAAGCCCCCCCCCCCCTTTTGGGGCTCAGCAGTCGAGCCCGATGAGGTCTGGAGATTTCGAAAGTTTGGTGATGGCATTTTGGTCGGTCTTCATCACAAAAAAGCTATTACCATCCTGGTAGAATTTTGAATGCCTTCCACACTTAATGGACCATCTCAGCTGCTTCTGTTTTCCAAGCCGAGCAGAGAAGACTCCACCTCGCATCAAAATCAATAGTCAGTCGCGACTGACATAAATTCTATTGATTTCGATGGAATTGATGCGCGACTAACTGTATCCGGATCGGGGCTTCCAGCTTTTTAATTTTTTTTTATTTAAGGGGGTGTTTAGAGGGGGAAAAAACCACCACTATCTGATTTCCAACCCTAATAAGTAAGGAAACAAATAGCAGTTTGTTTTCTCCCTTCCCATCCAATATAAAGATTGTATTGCACCCACGAGCAGCCGCAATGCCCCGTCCCAATAACGACAGGAAGTCTATGGAGCGCACGCATATATTTTTTTGAAAAGGATACAGGCCGAAGTGTTCCTTCGGGCTGCGATAGCTCGTGGCTTGATAGTTCTGTCCAAACTTCCCATCTGATTTCATAAAGGTGTACCCATTCCCGTAATCTTGTGATATTATATATCTATATATATTTTCCTTTCCGAAAGGCTTATATAGCTATAATCTGGGCTGGTGGAGGGGAGGGGGAAGGAGAAGGAACTACGGAGTAGCCGGGTACCTTCATCCGCTGAAAGCCTTCCAGAGCTGAGGGCACTTTTTTGCCAAGAAAATGGGGGGGGGGGGGAGAAGGAGGAAGAGGAAGAGGAAGAGGAGGAAGACCTCGTCGCAAGTCGAACTCTGCTAGGAACAGAGATTTGTAATTATTTGTTCTCCATGAAAACAGAAAAACAAAAAAAGTTATTTATATTGACCGTATTTTTTCTAGAGTATTTTAAGTTATTGAGGAGGAGGAAAGAAGAAGGGGGTGGGGAGGGGGGGGAAGGAGGAGAAAAGCCGGAGAAAAATATGCTGTTACTTTCCATTTACATGTTGTTGTCCGCACGATCTATTTTGTTCCGCTCAGGTTTGCTCCGCTTTTGATTCATTCATTGTTGACGTCACGATTTTCAATAAGTGCCAAGTTATGAATTAAGACACTTTGCAATCTATTGAATGGAAAAAGAAAGAAAGAGAGAGTAAAGTTTTAGCTGATGGTTTCGCATAACTTCTGTTCGTGGTTCCAATTAAATCAGTAGTGCCATTCTACCTATCTTTATTTCCACCCTTTCTGCCCCCCCCTTTGGTTCTTTCTCTCTTTCTTTCTCTCTTTTCTCTTTTCTCTGTGCGTGTTTAAATCCTCACGGAGTTTGCAGGTTTCTCTCTGCATATTTTAAAGGGCAAACTAATCTATCAAACACGAACGGCTTAGTAGTCCTTCATGCCTTTAGTCCCTTTTATTTCCACTCTAGAAATTTGGTTTAGTATACAGTTTGGTTTAGTATACAGTCTCATCTGAATGCCTATATATATATAGGCATTCAGATAAGATATATATATATTTGAAGAGCGATGGGAATAATGATTTCACATCTCAATTTAGTCTTCATATAATCTAGAAGAGAGAGTACAATCCAGCGCACGTCTACTCAGAAGGAAATCCGACTGATTGCAGTGAGGCTTACTCCCCAGAAACTGTGCCTAGAATTTCCAGTTTTTACCTGGGAGTAAATCCCATTGAATTCCGTGGGGTTTATCTCTGAGTAGGCAACCGTAGGATTGTGCGGTAAGCCTTTTAGACCATTCACGAGTTTCTCTCAGATGGCGCAATTGGGGCAAACGTGCAATAAATTGGGCAGTTTTCGGATTAATAGACAGTTATGAATCGGCGCAGGGGGGTGGGTTTACATTGCTCCTAATCTCACTGACCGTGCAGTCCTACACATGTCTACTCAGAAGTAAGCTTGAGGCCTCTGGACTTACTCATAAGTAAGTCTGAGGCAAGTTAAATGTATAGAATAGCAGCCTTAATGTACGAATAAAGGTTTCACTGAAATTTGCTCTGGGGCAGCTCTAAGCAGTACTTATTCTGTACCACCCTGAACTCACTTTATGGGGAATAAGAAACCCCGTTGGGTTCAATCACTGGCACTTGCTTTTGAGTAGAAACAGGCAACGGGATCGGGCCCCAAAATGTTTACTCTGAAATAATACCCACCGTATTAATTAAGACTTAACGAAATGCTAAACGTTGCCATTTACCTGGGACTAAGACACAATGAATTCAGTGAGAATTATTTCCAAGCAAAGAAACAAACACCGCTCGCAGCACCATGGATCCCTCAGGGTGCGATCCTGCGCCCACGAGTTCTTGCAGTCGTGCTCCCCACTGAGACCAACAGAGTCGATTTCCGAATAAACCGAATTTGGAGTGGGTGGGTGCGATTTTAAGCCGTTCCCTTAAAGTAGTGAAGTTTACTTCAGAACAATAAAGCCTGTCTGTTATTCTGGTAGGCCGTCTAGCCTTTGCGCACCTGCTCTTGAGTAGACATACCCAGAACTGCGCTCAAGGACAAGTCCAACTTTCTCTTGGACCGTCCCGTCCATTGCACGTTTACTCCACAGGCTTCTGTGGGACTGACTTCCGAGTAAGCGCCCATAAGATCACATCTTTCTCAGAGTGTCTCTCTAAATCTCAGCTGCCTTCGTTCCATTCAATAGCCCAGATCACAGAGCAGAGGAAACCAGCTTCGGGGTACAACTGAAGTCAAGGTCAGCCCGATCTTGCTTAAGCTGTGGAATACTTCCGAGTAGACACGTATGGGGTTTTGCAGTGTGAATCCCAGGGAAACGTCTCTCCTGAAACCAGGAAGATTATCCTGGGAAGCGAGACTCCCTTGGCGAGCCGCTTCTTAATTTTGAACTCAGCCTTTTAAGGTCTTCAATCGAAGCAAACCGGTTTGTCAATAAGGCTGTTAGCTTGATTATTCAATAAGCTCGTTATATACATATATTATATATAATATTGCGGGTATCCACTAGAGCGGTCCACGCTCGATACGAACAATTGCAGCAGGAGCTCCAATAATAAGAATGTTTTGGAACGCGCGCTACTGTTTTTAAAACCAAAACAGATCTACATCCATTATATAGAACTACATCTACATCATAATATAGGAAGGCAAGAACGATTTGGAACGTGAGGGGCGCCGTGTAGACAGAAAACCCGCGCGCTAATCAGTCGGATTCCCTCGGATGTAGCTCTCGCCGGGCCGCGATTACTTAAACCAACTTGCGTCCCCCGGGGACAGCGCCGTCGTGAGAATGTTAAATGGGGGCGCAGAGGGGGTCTAGCCCTTGTTCTTGGGGAAGGGGGCGGGGAACTCTGCACGCTTTCCTGTTGTTGCTGGCGTGCTGGGTGGGTGTTCGTTTCAGGTTGCTTAAGAAAGAAAGAAAGAAAGAAAGAAAGAAAGAAAGAAAGAAAAGGAAATTTCCTGTGTTCCTGGGCTGTCAGAAGACCGGTCAACTCCCCTGGTGCCTAACCTTCCCGGCAGGGGAAGTCAAGAACCCCAGGAAGAGGTGGATTGACTGGAAAGGCGGAGAGGGACTGGATGGGATCGTGGCCTCATCCATAGGCGTAGCCAGGGTTATATTGGGGACGCAGGACCCTCACCTGTCACCATCCTCTGTCTGGCTCTGTCTAGCAGATTCGAAATGAAATGTCTCAACATCAGTTGCCTTAAATTACGTCCTTTCTTTTGACCCCAAGGGCTCAGGAAAAAAAACCATGTCAAAATCTTTCTACAATTTCTACTTTTAGTTAAATATTTTTATTTATTTACTTGATGGGGGGCAGCTGCCCCCCCGACTACTTTTCGGCTACGCCCATGGCCTCATCCTGCCTTCTGCCCAGCCTCGTCACAGCCTCAGTGACTTTTCTGCATTCTGATTTTGGAGCGGATTTTAAAATATAAAGTTTACGCATTAGGCTTGCCTGTCATTAACTCACAGAGAGCAAAAAAGGCAAAGAAAAGAAGAAAGAAAAAGCCAAGCCCCTCTCTTTATAGTTAGGTAGAAGTCCATTTGCCATGCAGAGAGGGCGATCAAATTTCATTTCTCTCCCCTTGGCTCAGGGTACCGGCTGCAGGAAGGCCTTTCAGAGGTCAGCCTCGGAAGTCAAACGGTGCCTTCAGAGGTGGCGTTGAGTCCTCTGAGAAAGCAATCGGAAGCCTGCAAACTTTACTTGACAGCCAAAGCTGAAACGCCCTTAGTTGGGGGGCCCCAAGTTAAAGTGCGCCCAAGTTAAAGGTGGTCTTGCTTTTATGAGCGCCGCAACCCCAGAGTCGCCCGCGACTGGACCTAACGGTCAGGGGTCCCTTTACCTTTAAGCGCGGGCCGGATTGCAGCTCCCCCCCCGCCTGCTTACATGGCAATCCTAAATACATTTACACGACAGAGTAATTGGATCACAACTGATGATTGGGCTCCCTTCCAATAAAATGGCCTGAGGAGGGGGAGAATGTCGGGGGCCCCCAACCTATCCTGCACAAGACGCATCAGTGGCAAAACAGCCAAATGAGCCCGATCTGGCATTTTTTGCAGCGCATGTCTGCTCCCAAAACAAGGCTCATGGTGTCCAGTGGGTCTTGCACCCCAGGAAGCAACCGCAGTTAACACCAGATTGTTACAGCCCGCAATCCTGTATACACACATTTACCTTGGAATAAATATCACTTTTGGGTAGCCCTGCATAGGATCGCGCTGGCAATCTCCTGGATTTGAAGGCAGCGCACTTAAATCCCCTTAAAAACCAATGAGACTTGAAGCTTTTTGCCTTTGAATGGATCGGGTCCATTTAACAGCTCGCTCCTTCTCTCCCGCAATTAATAGCACCTCCGCGCAGCGTTTTTAGGGCGCCACTTGCAACGGCTGGGAGACACTTCGATCTTCACTGTCCGCCTTCGAAAAGAAGGCACCGAAACCTGCATTCACTGGAAGTCGATTCACACACCTAACACCTTAACTGTAGCGGAAGGAACGTCCTTCTGTGAGCTGAAAACCTGAGTTTAATCCAGTCCGGGGCTGCGATCCTCTTCACGTTTACTTGGGAGTAAGCCCCATTGAAGATGGGTCTCCCTTCTCAGTGTTAACATGCAAAGAGGTGCGCTGCGAGGCTGCAGCCCTTACACAGTCTTTACTTGGGAGTAAGTTCCAGTCAGATAAGTGGAGCATAAAAAAGCAGATTTTCTGCCCTCTCCCTTTCTCCAAATAAGACCATGAAAGCAATATTAATGTGGAGGAAATGGAATTATGAAGCTATTGGAAAAGGAAAGGAAATGGGAAGAACAAAAATGAAAACGAACCCCAAACAGTGTCAAGCTAGTGTTACTTTGACCTTGATCCGGAAGTCAGAGAAGTTGAATTCACCTTAGGTGATTCCACTCGAATTGGTTTGAGGTTTGTAGCTTTTACCCTACCCTACCCTTGTTTGTTTATATGCCACCTGTCTGACTGGGTTTTCCCAGCCAGTCTGGTCCACTCCCAACAAAATAGAGTAAAAAACACAATACAGCATCAAACACTAAAAACTTCCCAGAACAGGGTTGCCTTCAGAGGTCTTCTAAAAGTCAGAGAGTTGTTTATTTCCTTTACATCTGATGGGAGGGCGTTCCACAGGGTGGGTGCCACCACCGAGATGGCCCAGTGGTGTAGCGTGGGTTGTCAGCACCCGGGGCAAGGCAAGTAATTTGCGCCCCCTAACCCCTAACCTGCCGTCGCTGCCAGCTTCTTCTTGCTGCTGCCTGGTCTGGTCTGGTGTGGTTCTCTCCCGCGCTCAGCGCTGCGCTGGGCGGCCGCTGCACTGTCCCTCCCCCCAGATAGTCCCTCGCTCTCTCTCCGCACCGCACGCCTGGCACCCCCCCTCCACCCCCCCGGCGGCTCGGATCAGATTCGCACAGCCAGCACTGCAGTGAGAGAGAGTGAGTGAGCCAGGTAGGGGCAGAGAGCTGAGAGTGCGAGCGCCCCCCCCAGATGTTGTGCCCGGTGCGGCTGGCCCCCCTGCACCCCCCACACTACGCCGCTGAGATGGCCCTCTACCTGGTTCATTGTAACCTCACTTCTCACAGTGAGGGAACCACCCAAAGGCCCTCGGAGCTGGACCTCAGTGTCCGGGCTGAACGATAGGGGTGGATATATGGGGCCAAAGCCATTTAGGGCTCTAAAGGTCAGAACCAACACTTTGAATTGTTCTCGGAAACACATTTACTTATTAATTACTGCATTTATGCCCCACATTTCATTCCAAGGAGGTCAAGGGGGGGCACACGGTTCTCCGCCTCAACAATTAATTCCCACAACAACGCTGTGAGGTAGGTTGGGCTGAGGGGCAGTGGCTTCCTCCCCCCACCCCCGGTCACCCAGTGAGCTTCATGGCCGAGTGGGGATTTGAACCATCATCTCCCAAGTCCCATTTGGACACTGTGAGCACTACACCGCATTGCTCCAAGGGATTCCCATTGAAACCAAAGCTAGTTTGGGGGTCCAGTCTTACATAATAATCTTCACTGAGGGTGGGGAAATCTCTGTGGACCTCCAGACATTGCTGGACTCCAACTCTCCTGATCTCCACCAGCCAGCAGGTCCTCTGCTCAGGGCTGAAGGGTGCTGGAGAAGCTCACAGTGCATCAATGCAAAAGTCAAGGTTTGAACGATGGGGGCTTCTGTTGGCTTTACAGTCCCGGGCTGTAGCGAAGTGGGTACTTGGAGGTCTTAACAAGGAGGCAGCAAAGTCCCAGAAGCTTATCTATGTCCCTGCTTTGAATGCTCCTGATTTAAGCCAAGATTATGGACACGGTTTTTTTTTACTAATCTCGTTCTGATCTCATTTTGCAGTCTAATCTACAAGAGAGTGGTCCAAGTTGTGCTTTTGAGATCTCCTTGACCGCCAACTGACAGGCCTTTCAGGCAGGAAATTGGGAAGCACATGGGTGTGTGGGTCTGTGTCTTGGTTTGCCCAGCCAGGAACTGGGTAGAAATTGTGCTTAAGCTTCAGGAGTTCATGACCTTTGCTCAAAGCAGCTTAAGATGCCAGCTTCGTACGGAATCCATAACACTAGCAAAAGGAGACATCATGTTGAACTGGGTAGAAATTCAGACTATGAGCCTCTCTCTGCAGTCTGGATTTGAACAGTCCAGACTAAGGGTGACTTCCTGCACTGTTTGAGAGAACTAGACCCCAAAGCCTTAGTTTTATAGGTGTCAGGCCCGGTTTTTAAGACAGACCTAAGGAGATTGAAGGGAAGGGGTTGGATTTCAGCTGGAGAGATAAGTTCAGCCTCACCTCTGGAATTGTGCATGGAAGAATTGGGATCCTAATAGGATCCTAATCCTAAAAATTAAAACCATGAGGACTAGTTACACTTAAACACATTTTAGCTGACATTTTGTACTTTGCATCCTTTCTACGCACATACCCCACCCCACTAGAGTCTTGCCCCCTCCTCTCTGTATTTTAGGGGTTCCTCTTCAATTTCATGCATAGAATCCGAGGGCTGTGGCTATTCTGGCACAGAAATGAAGGCAGACATCCACACCACAAACTTAAACTGCTTTTGACAATCAAAGCCTCTTTCCAGGAAACACAGGGAACTGTAGTTTCTGTGAGGTGGATAGGCATCTCCATCACCCTTAGCAAACTACAGTTCCCATGATTCTTTGAGGGAAATTATGTGTGTTAAATATGTTGTATGAAATAGAAATGTATAGCATGGAAGACTCTAGACACACAGATTAGCGAAAAGCAAAGACAACTAGTAGGAACTAGGCTGCACATGCTCCATCTCTCAGTTTTGTCTTCCAGGAAAGTTAAGGGCCACAGGAGAAAGGGCAAACATGAGGCAGAGAAAAGAGTATTCAGATGGGCATCTTTTGAAGGCCTCTCCAGAGTTCTGCAATTGCCCTTCCAGACTCTCCATTTCACAAGGGTTGCTAGGGAGGCCGACAGCACTTTGGGTCAGTAAAAGTGCAAGTTTTCTGCTAGAGAAATGTGATATTTGTGACCGGAAGCCAAAGCCTTGAACCTGGAAGGAAAACAAACCCTCCCATCTTAGGCATATTCCCTGAGAAACACATTATAAGACACAGGCATCCATCAGCAGGAGTGATTTTCCCAGTGAGGCTGCTATGCCTTTGGACTTCCAAGGAGGAAAGGAATCTAATTGAACTCATGTAAGCCCTACTGGAGGGATGCAGGTGGCACTGTGGGTTAAGCCACAGAGCCTAGGACTTGCCAATCAGAAGGTTGGCAGTTCGAATCCCTGCGACGGGGTGAGCTCCCGTTGCTCGGTCCCTGCTCCTGCCAACCTAGCAGTTCAAAAGCACCTCAAAGTGCATGTAGATAAATACCGGTAGGTACCTCTCCGGCGGGAAGGTAAACGGCGTTTCCGTGCACTGCTCTGGTTCTTCAGAAGTGGCTTAGTCATGCTGGCGGGACGCGGGTGGCGCTGTGGGCTAAAGCCTCAGCGCCTAGGGCTTGCCGATCGAAAGGTCGGCGGTTCGAATCCCCGTGGCGGGGTGCGCTCCCGCTGCTCGGTCCCAGCGCCTGCCCACCTAGCAGTTCGAAAGCACCCCCGGGGGCAAGTAGATAAATAGGTACCGCTTACCAGCGGGAAGGTAAACGGCGTTCCGTGTGCGGCTCTGGCTCGCCAGAGCAGCTTTGTCACGCTGGCCACGTGACCCGGAAGTGTCTTCGGACAGCGCTGGCCCCCGGCCAATAGATGTGAGATGGGCGCACAAACCCCAGAGTCTGTCAAGACTGGCCCGTTCGGGCAGGGGTACCTTTACCTTTACCTTTACCTCTCCGGCGGGAAGGTAAACGGCGTTTCCGTGCACTGCTCTGGTTCTTCAGAAGTGGCTTAGTCATGCTGGCCACATGACTTGGAAGCTGTACACCAGCTCCCTCGGCCAGTAAAGTGAGATGAGCACCGCAACCCCAGAGTCGGCCACGACTGGACCTAATGGTCAGGGGTCCCTTTACCTTTACCTTTAAGCCCTACTGGGCTTAACGGGACTCAGTGGCTAAGTGAAGCTTGCACAGGATCCAGTTCAAAAAGGGTAAAGGACCAGCCCCCCAAGTCACTTCCTCTGGAGTAATTCCATTCAAGTGAGCATTACTACAAGAGGAATACAAGCTCTGGAGTGAGTTCCCGAAGTTAGGCTGTGGGGCAGTTTATCTTCCTGTCCTGTCCTTTTGCTTTATTAGGTATGAGAAGCCGCCTGTTTGTCAGGAAAGACATCCAGTCCTCAGTGGAGCAGAATGAGGAAAGTGCAGCAAGGTGGTGTAAGCTATGAGAATTTCAAAGACAATAACAATTTTTAAAATGTTAATTTTTGGTTTGCCATCATTTTCCTATACATTTTCCTGGGACTGAGGAAACCTCCCCCCTCAACCACCATGGTGGTTACTTCTGTGCAAACATACTCCGGCTTAGCTTGTAAAAGAAATGTGAGTCAAGCTTCCAAGCAAAGGCCTGGCACTCACATTTTAAAAACACATTAGACGGAACTAGCAAGAGAATTGTAAAAGTTATATTTGCTTCGATTGCACACACACACGAACACACAGTGCTGGAGAAAATGCTCATAGTGCCAGTGGAATGCTAGGTTCTGACATTAAAAAAAACCACAACCTGCACCAAACCAACAGCTTTCTCCAAATAAATTGATACCTAGGTAATTCAAAATTCCAGAAGACTCAGCTGATTGGTGATATATATTTATGTGAATGGGTACCTAGTATTATATGTGAAAACTAACTAATGCTACATGCAGCTATTCTAATTCTACACTTTCATCCTAGGCAACTGCCTGGTACCCACCAAATGTATTCAACACCCGCTTCTTATCTGACATGTTTCCAATAAGACTCGCTTGAATACAGTAGTTGGTTCATATTCTTAACATTACTTGGAGGCTGTTGATATATGTAACTCACAAGATGATTGATGCACACAGTATGAATTTTAAATCTTTACAGTATGTTCAAGGTGCTCATTCTTCCTGTCTTCGAGATGATTGTAATAAAAAAATGAAAAATGTTCTTTTACCATAATGGGCAGAGGTGATTGGATGGCATAAGGGGATAATGCATTTTTTTTTTGCACGGGAATGGACAAGGCAGAAAATATTCTTAACACGAGAAATTGGGGAGACGAATAATATAAGCCTATATCAAACACGTATCTAGTTTCATATTTTCTACAATGTCCTCATTTATATCAAGCTGCTCAAGACTTGTGAAATTCTGTGATGGATATTTTATGAACAAACTAAGTTATGTGCCATAGGTTGGTTTCTCCCCTTTTTTGTACAAAAGAGTTTAGCATAATATTTGCATGGGGTTGTCCTGGAACCTGATGCTGTAGAAAAGGCGATCAAATAAATTATATTGGCAGATGTAAATACCCATTCCTGATCACATGCCATTAGCAGGCGTTCATGTAAATTCTTATTCTCTGAAAAAGTGATCCTTCATTTGGTCCATTCTTTCATGTACAAAAGCCTCATTAAGGAATAAGTAAACTTGGGGAATTTGCATTTCTGGGAGATGCGAACGCCCACCAATTTTTCCTTTTCCTTTATTGTTTTTTCAGGATTGAGTCATAAATGGAAACCAAATAAAATGCATCACACTCTTTATCATTATGCAAACAGTGGATTATACCCTAAGTCCTGCTCAGAACAGGGCTAAATCAGCAAATCTGAGTTTTCCCTGTTCACTAACTTCAATGGGTCTGTTCTGAGTAGGAATAATATTGGACACAACCCCACATCTATAACACCACATATTTCAATTATGGGCCCACTTCTGCTTGAAGTGGACCTGAGGGTTTCTGGATGTTCCTACCTGCTTTGAGTGACAGATCCTTGCTGTGCCCGATATCAGAAGCTACTCTGGACAGCTTCATCACTTCTGAAAGTGGCTTGCTGTCTGGCTTCTGGAAAAAGGATCTTATGATGAGACATAACCACAAAGCCTTCTTGTGGGCACAGAACTAAGGTTGTGTAGTTATTTGCATCCCGCCCTTGTAAAATCATATTTTATGGTTATATTTTATAAATACCTTACTGTTTTACTCCTCATCTGGCCCATAAAAGGTCCCTGAGTTCAATCACAATAAAACCAGTGGAAAATACTGCTTAGAACCTCTCTTTCTTTCTTTCTTTCTTTCTTTCTTTCTTTCTTTCTTTCTTTCTTTCATATTGATTACAGTTTTCTTATTTATTTAAAGGAACACTCTGAGCATGTTCAGTTTCATATTTTAAAAACTCACCTAAATCATAGCACCATCATGACTTACAGGAATACAACGGAGCTCACCTCCCCTGCTTTAATGCTAAACACATTTACTCGGGAATAATAAGAACCATTTTGTTGTAGAAAAGGGTAATATATTTTAAAAGTAACAATAATAAAAAGAGCATCTGTAACTATGTACATGCCTGGCTGGCTGCTCCCTGACTACAAAACGTTTTTGTTTTTTTAAAAAATAACAATAAAAAGGAAAGTTTCCTCTATGAGGAAAGATTGCAGTTTTCGGGACTTTCTATTTTAGAGAAAAGGCAAGTAAGAGGCGACGTTATATATGCTTATAAAATTGTGCATGGCACAGAGAAAGTGGATAGAGAAGAGTTTGTCTCCCTCTCTACTTATACTAGAACTTGCAGACATCCAATTACCATAAGCTGAATGTTGGTAGGTCCATATTTCTTCATGAAATACGTGGTTAAACTATGGTACTCATGAGGCATTGGTGGCCACTAACTTGGACGGCTTTAAAAGAAGATTAGACAAATTCAAGGGGGTCAAGGCTATCAGGGGCAATATGTGTCTGAATACTAGTTGTCGGGAACTGCTTGGGGGGCAGAGTGCTGTTGCACTCATGTCCATCTTGCAGGCTTCCCACAGGCATCTGGTAGGTCACTTTGATACTGGGTCACAAGGGCCATTGACCTGATTCAGCAGGCTCATCTTATTTTCTTATATATACAGTGGTACCTCGGGTGGCGCTGTGGGTTAAACCACAGAGCCTAGGACTTGCCGATCAGAAGGTCAAAGGCCTGGAAACGATGCCTTATGAGGAACGGCTAAGGGAGCTGGGCATGTTTAGCCTGGAGAAGAGGAGGTTAAGGGGTGATATGATAGCCATGTTCAAATATATAAAAGGATGTCACATAGAGGAGGGAGAAAGGTTGTTTTCTGCTGCTCCGGAGAAGCGGACACGGAGCAATGGATCCAAACTACAAGAAAGAAGATTCCACCTAAACATTAGGAAGAACTTCCTGACAGTAAGAGCTGTTCGACAGTGGAATTTGCTGCCAAGGAGTGTGGTGGAGTCTCCTTCTTTGGAGGTCTTTAAGCAGAGGCTTGACAACCATATGTCAGGAGTGCTCTGATGGTGTTTCCTGCTTGGCAGGGGGTTGGACTCGATGGCCCTTGTGGTCTCTTCCAACTCTATGATTCTATGATTCTATGATTCTAGGTCAGTGGTTCGAATCCCCGCAATGAGGTGAGCTCCCGTTGCTCGGTCCCTGCTCCTGCCAACCTAGTAGTTCGAAAGCACGTCAAAATGCAAGTTGATAAATAGGTACCACTCTGGTGGGAAGGTAAATGGCATTTCTGTGCACTGCTCTGGTTCGCCAGGAGCGGCTTAGTCATGCTAGCCACATAACCCGGAAGCTGTACGTTGGCTCCCTCGGCCAATAAAGTGAATGAGCGCTGCAACCCCAGAGTCGGCCACAAGTGGACCTAATGGGCAGGGGTCCCTTTACCTTTATTTTTACCTCAGGTTAAGAACTTAATTCATTCTGGAGGTCCGTTCTTAACCTGAAACTGTTCTTAACCTGAGGTACCACTTTAGCTAATGGGGCCTCCCGCTGCCACCGCGCCACCGATGCACGATTTCTGTTCTCATCCTGAAGCAAAGTTCTTAACCCGAGGTACTATTTCTGGGTTAGCAGAGTCTGTAACCTGAAGCATCTGTAACCTGAAGCATCTGTAACCTGAAGCGTCTGTAACCTGAAGAGTCTGTAACCCGAGGTACCACTATACACTCTTCATAAGCCATTGACTTTGCTGCTTTATTTATTTTTCAAAAAAAAGATACGGCTGATTTCTTAGCCTTGCAGATGGCAAGTTCATCCCCTTACCTTGTGCAAAATCACTTCAGGACTAACCTTGGCTCACAGAAGCCCTCTGTGTCATCTCTAAGTATAGTGTTGACCTTTTCCTTGGTTCCTTCTTCTTTTGCTGCGTTGGAATATCAGCTGGCAACGAAAACAGCTTGAATATGCACTACGCTTCAAAAAGCGCAGCATTACAACAGCCAGGTTCCTTTGCCAGATAATTAGGCCGTGACTCCAAAGATGCCTACTAGGAAGTATCCCACCGAATTCAATCCAGAGAGACTTGCTTTCTGAGCATCCGCACCTAGGATCGAGGTTAGAAAGGTATGTTGGTGGGTGAAGATCGAGTTTAGGGCACAGGGGGACCCAAACGACATTGTATCACCCACACTGCAAAATAATAAAAAGAAGAAAAAAAGTAGACAAAGCCAGTAAGTAAAAATAAAATAAAAAGAAGATAAAGCCAGTCAGTAAAAATAATGGAATATACCTGTATTTAGCCATGTTAGGAGTGTAATCCTACACATGCTTACCTGGGAGTCAGTTTAATTGAATTGTGAACTATTCACAGCGGATGTGTATAGCATCGCACTGTTTAATGTCCCATTCCAGGAGGATGACCTAAAAAAGGACCAGATTTCCTCCAAAATGATTCCTGTTGTTATTACTTAGTCGTTTAGTCGTGTCCGACTCTTCGTGACCCCATGGACCAGAGCACGCCAGGCACTCCTGTCTTCCACTGCCTCCCGCAGTTTGGTCAAACTTATGCTGGTGCCTTCGAGAACACTATCCAACCATCTCGTCCTCTGTCCTCCCCTTCTCCTTGTGCCCTCCATCTTTCCCAACATCAGGGTCTTTCCCAGGAAGTCTTCTCTTCTCATGAGGTGGCCAAAGTACTGGAGCCTCAGCTTCAGGATCTGTCCTTCCAGTGAGCACTCAGGGTTGATTTCCTTCAGAATGGATAGGTTTGATCTTCTTGCAGTCCATGGGACTCTCAAGAGTCTCCTCCAGCACCATAATCCACCTGGAGCAGGAACTGGCAGGCCACTCCAGTATCCCTGCCAAGAAAACTCCATGGACAAAGACAACAAGCATATATATATATATATATATATATATATATATATATATATATGATTCCTACACAGGAATGTAACTCAGCAGACTGTCGCCCACATAACCTCCAGGTAAAGGCAGAGATAAACCGTCCTTTAATTATGAAAGCACTGTTGGATAAAAGCAGCAATGCAAAAGCCAGCTCCAGATGGCTGGAATGCAAAACAGGATGTTGTGGTTTGCAACTGTACTGTTGGCAAAAAGGAGGAGTCTATTCTCTGTACTGAGCACCGGATGTTAGCTCAGAGTGTCATGTGACCTGTGCTGGAAGTACAGGGGAGGAGCTGTGACTCTTCTGATGGAGTCTGAAGGGTACAGACACGTTTTCTCTGTACTGCTGAATGACAGGAATAACACATGTAAATAGGACTCCTGTCTGTCTCATTTCCCCTCCCTGGGGAGAATGCAGGGAGGGAGAGAAGTAGAGAGAAGCAGAGGGTGTGTTTTCCTCACATCTAATGAGGAGAATCGCCGGTTTACGACCTAGCCTGCCGAGAGTAGCAGACGGAAGGTAAACAAAGTATCTCACTCAATTGCCCGGGGGAGGCCAGTTTACCTCTGACTGTGAGCTGAGATACTGACAAGCACAACACATAAGGGAGGGCAGTATATTGCCCCCTAAAAGGAAAACCACCCCCAAGGAGATCTCTCCGGGCTTTTGGACTAAAATGAGATATCTAGATGAGGAGGAACTAGGTTTCAACCAGGCAGAACATCCTCTGGAGGAGGCCTCGCAAAACAAAGGTCCTATGACTACTAATGTGAGCATCTTACATCCACCGTCCGAAATCATTGAATCCCTGGGCGGCTCCCCATGTAAGGATACCACCAGAAAGTCCTGTTGATTTCAATAGGAAATATTTGTGCTTTACATCAGAAGGGCCATAGCTCAGTGGAAGAACATTGGCCTTCCATGCAGAAGGTCCCGGGTTGAATCCCTGTCACCTCCAGGTAGAGCTGGGAGAGAGACTCTGGTCTGAAACCCTGGAGAGCTGCTGGCAGTCAGTGTAGACAATACTGAGCTAAATGGATCAACGGTCTGACTTGATATAAGGCAGCTTTCTGTGTTTCCTCATCCCATTGTGAACAATGGGACTTCAAAGAGCTTGGAATTTGTTGGGAACATGGCTGTGATAAATATGGAAACATACAGTTTGCATCAAAGGCGCATTTTCATTAAAAAACCCAGAAGGTGTCAAGAAGATGATGTGGCATTTTAGCTTCACTAAAATAAACTTGTGTTCATGGAGGACCTCTTTTGAAGACTTTGGCCTGTCTTCTTGAAATATACTCAGAGTCAAGTGTGGATTTTATGCTCTTTATTCAGCTCATAGTGGTGAGGAGGAATTAAAGTCCCCTCAAGTATCTGCTTTATATACATTATTTACACAATGGGCTGCACGTGACTGGCTAATTCCGGAATTCTCCTGTAGGCCAATCAGGTTGTGGATTCACTTCTATCTGGAGCTGGATTGGGTGGCTCCTGCAGACCAATCATACTGCTGCATTGTTCTAGGACCAATCAGACTGCTGCATTTTGGATCCTATTCAACTCGGTACATAACACTTCTCTTCATGGCTTCTAAACGATATGGACACTTTTCGTATGTGAGTGCAGGCAATTGTCTCTATGGTCCCCATGAGCTGGGACTTTGATATGAAGGAAGGGTTTTACAGTAACACTCCTGCCCGCTGCAGTTTCTGTTGACCCCCCCAATCCCAACCCCTACTGCTGCTATTTGCTCTAGGAAGGAGATGTCAATGGCAGTTTCCTTTCTGATGTAAATATAAGCCTGGGGAGAGGGTATAGTTGTCAGGAATGCAACAGGCCTCATGTGCTGCAGCTCCAAATTTGAAGTGTCCACTCCTCTCAGCTTCTATTTAAAAGGAGGGAGAACCAGACAGATGAAGTGCAGTCGTGTTTGGCCCCAAATACATTCTTATCCTACTGTGGACGCAGGTGATTCGCCTCCTCTCAAAAGGGACTGGATGATGTCAAAGATACAGTTCTTCTCAGTATGAGGAAAAACAACGAAGAACATGGTTTATACTGGATATTTCAGTGCACTACATCACCCCACCAGTTCTGGAGTGTGAAATAATCCTGTTCTGCAACCACCTAGTTAATGGGCACATTGTTGTTGCATATTCAGCTTCCCATATCAGGAATCTGAAAATGTGTCACACTTAACCACACACAACACACAGCCCTGAAATTTCAGCCCTGGAAACAATTAGATTTAATTCGGAGAAGATAAATATAAGATTGCATGGTAAGCTGTTAATCAGGAAAAAACCACATGTTTCGGCTTGAATGCACACTAAATCATTAACCTCTTAAGAGCTAGTGAGTCTGACCATAAATAAAACCTTAATGGCTACGTAATTGCAGGCACCTGCACAGGTTAGAACACAGGTCCTCCTTTCCTTTGAGGCCTTGATACCGGTTAGTTTAGAAAAGTATTAAGCGCCGCAGGTCTGTTGACGGAATTGCAGGGTGGGCTGTATTAGGGGTCTCCAGTTCTGAAGTACTGGTGATTAATGTGGCCTGGCCAGACTTCACTCTAGATCAGAGATGAGGAACATTTGGCCCTCCAGAAGTTTCCAACAACTCCCACCAGCCCTACCCAGCATGTCTAACTGCCAGGGGGTGATGGGAGTTGTGGTCTACAACATCTGTAGCGCACCATGTTGGCTATCCCTCTTTTAGGCTTTCTGTATCATAATCTGCCAATGTGTTTTTTCCTTCTTTCTTTTTTTTTTGGTATCATTAGTTAATAAAACTAGGACAAGCAGCCCAAACACCTGGGAGTCTGGGGAAGAGGAGTTACAACCTTTTGCGGCATTTTCCTTTTGATGCCACCAACCTTCTTTGGAGAAGAGATGAGGGAGCTAGCTGTGAACTGTCTAGCCTGGTAGGAAGAGCCTCACTCACTCTGAACTGTATGTTAAGCCAGACTCTTGTGACCTCCTGGAGTAAAACAAAACTATAGTAATCGTAGCATGGGCTAGCATGATATTTATTTCTTTACTAGCAGCCTTGTACCCAGCATTCCTTGGGAATTCTAAGAAACTAGAATATAATTTCAGTTTCAAAATTGGTGGATAAAATTAGTGCAGTTCTGAAATATTTAGTCCTCCATCTTGATTCAAAATGGTGTCCGGTTGTACACAAAAATCTGGAAAAACTTAGAATTATATATATATATTAATGCATTTTACATATCTTAGTACATCGATTTTTACAGTTGTCATTGTTTATCTTATAACTTAGAATGATCATAATGCAAAATTTGGTTATGACATCTCAGGCGTCCAAATTGCACAGTGTACAAACAGCTTTCCAAATTTAATCCTGGTTTTCATTTGTAATTTCCATGTGTTAAATCCAGATTATTTCCTTTTAATCGTGACCAATGTGAGAAAAAGCCTTCTCGTATGGATTGTGAACTCAAGTCTCTGTGGTGCAAGGGGTCAGTGCTTCTGGCTGTTAACCAGAAGGTTGCTGGATCAAGCCCAACCAGGGACGGCTGTGGGTAGGATTCCTACACTGAAGGGGGTTGGACTAGATGACCCTTGGGATCCCTTCCAATTCTATAATTCTATGATTCTATTCAATGTTAGTTCTACTCAGAGTAAATCCATTGAAATCAACATACATTACTAACTTAGGTTTATGAATTTAACTAGGTCTACTCTGAATGTAACTTAATTGGATGCAAATGGAAGGAAAGTTGTAGTCTTGTGTGAGTTTGTGAGTCCTGTTCCACTACTTTTGAGAGTATACTACATTATAATACATATATATAGCACATGTTGTCCTCAGGACATCACTTTAACTAACCAAGGGTTACTAACTTCTCACACCAACCTCTATACCATTGTGGTCAAAAGAGCCAGAGTAATGGAATGATTTCAGTAAAAAAACATACGTAGCACACTATGAAATACTTTTTTCTAATTTTACTATTGCGTTCAGAGGGCCTGGAACTCCCAGGAATAAGGATCTGAGTGTTGATTACACTTAACACATACAGATGTTTTCTAAATAAAAAAATTCCTTCCAGTAGCACCTTAAAGACCAACTAAGTAAGGTGGGAAGTAACTTTGGTGGGAAGTCCTTTACGTTTAAGGTGCTACTGGAAGGAATTTTTTTATTTTGACTATGGCAGACCAACACAGCTACCTATCTGTAACTAGATGTTTTCTAAGACAATGGCAATGCCTTTCTATTTGTTTTCTTACACTATCTTTCCTCCATTGTGGAATTCACGGTGGCACAAAAGTGGCTCCCACCTGATCACCCATTGAACCAGAACCAGACTGTCTTAGCTGCAACAAGATGGTGGCCTCAGGCGCCTGAGGCCAATGCAATTTGTTTTCAACTGTTTTCAATATTATATTTTACGTGGTGGAGGGTGGATCATAATCATAATCACCCTATCCTGGGACCTACAGAAATAGGCTGAGAGTCGGTGGGCATTCCACTCATGCAATGGAACTTCTCCTTCTCCTCCTCCTGCCCTGCAGTCTACAGATCTGCTCCTGAAGCTTGGGAGACTGCCTGGAGCAGATTTTGGAGCCATGTGGGAAGCTGTATACAACCATGAGCAGGCAGCTAGTCTTCCTTTCAAAATTTACAGCAACAGGATCTACCATGTCCTTTCTGTCTATATCTAAATAATGGCCTCGGTCCAGTATACCTGAAGGAGCGTCTCCACCCCCATCCTTCTGCCCGGACGCTGAGGTCCAGCGCTGAGGGCCTTCTGGGGGTTCCCTCACTGGGAGAAGCAAAGCTACAGGGAACCAGGCAGAGGGCCTTCTCGGTAGTGGCGCCTGCCCTGTGGAACGCCCTCCCAGCAGATGTCAAAGCGATAAACAACTACCTGACATTCAGAAGACATCTTAAGGCAGCCCTGTTCAGGGAAGTTTTTAACGTGTGATATTTTATTGTATTTTTGGTTTTTATGGAAGCCGCCCAGAGTGGCTGGGGAGGCCCAGCCAGATGGGCGGGGTATAAATAATAAATTATTATTATTATTATTATTATTATTATTATTAAATTCCAAGGACGAGCCTGTGATGAATGCAAGGCATTCTGAAGTCCTGGCCTGGATCTCGGAACGGATCTGCCCACAAACATTGCACCTACTGCTTAACAGTAAGTAGAAAGACTCTCACCTTCTCCAAACCGAGCAAGGAGTATTTTTGTCTGTGTAACTTTGGTGGGAAGTCCTTTACGTTAAGTGAAGGGAGGGCTGGAAGAGGACCCTGGATTTCCATGTACTTAGTGGGGCCTTCCTCGTTTTATGGCTTTCTGGCTTGATTTTTAGCAGATGTCGCTGGTGGAGTTTTCTGAGAGAGGCAATCTAGAGAGGAACAGGGGTATTCTCTTTCAGGAGGGAGATTTTACACCCTGAACAGCTTAGTTCAGGTAAGTTAATGTCAGGAAAGAGACGTCTTTGAAATCTAAAGTTGTGAATATGCTGCTGAACTATATCCTCTGGAACTAGATAAAAGGGAAGCGAATCTGGTCTCTTAGAGCAGTTATGGTGGCAAAACAACTGGTACTTTAGTGTTGGAACGACAGATCAACACCTCCGATAGTACAGTGGACTGAGCTTATAGTGCACATAGCATATAGTGGCAGAAAGGAGAGTATCTAACCATTTGATGTCTATATGAAGACTTGTTTGCAAAGCATGAGGATGTATTGTTCTGAGCTATCAAGGAGTCAGCTACAAACAGGTTGTGTTGGAGAACCATGGACGCCCTTTCCTCTCCCAAACCTTCCTCTCCCTTGTATTCTGTCTCCCCCCACCCCAATGTTCATCCATTTTGAGTGTTGTTTTGGAAATAAAAACGTTTTCTCATACAAGAAAGTGTGTGTGCATATGTGCATGAGAAAAGGTTGCATTCAAAGTAACACTAAAAGCAAGCATTATCAAAGCAGAAATGTATAAAGCAACTACAGCTATTTGTCTCTTTTAAATCCCTCGTTTGTTGTGCAACAATACTGCATGTTGTATCTATGAAAAAGCAAAATAAATAAATCAAGTCATTCCCTTCTACGTTTACTTTGCCATTGGTTCCTGGTAGGCTGCGTGTTACACTGGGGGTGACTTGTTTTAATAATGTGCATCTCTTGGAGCAAGTAGTTCTGGGCCAGAGACCAACCTTGCTGAGATGCTGTGGGAGTCATGAGGGGATATTGCCCAGCGTTGGGAAGGAGTGTGTGTGTGAAATTTTGTGTGTGTGTGTGTGTGTGAAATTTTGGCCTCACGCAGTGCGCCATATTACCAAGGTCTTCCCCTGCTTCTGGGACCCAGTGACACAAGCTGTAGGTTCTAACACATGAAGTAAAAAATTTAACATCGCACCTACCACACCAAAATGAATACAATCAGCTGGGTGTCTTGAATCTTCTTGTCATGTGTAATGGTTCCAAGATACTCATACCCAGGAGGACTCCCCTGCTCAGCGCCTGAGGGCCCCAGTTCTGCCAGTCCTGAGAGATCTGCATTGGCTCCCAGTACATTTCCGAGCACAATTCAGAGTGTTGGTACTGACCTTTAAAGCCCTAAACGGCCTTGGTCCTGTATACCTGAAGGAGCGTCTCCACCCCTATAGTTCACCCTTGACACTGAGATCCAGCACCCAGGGCCTTCTGGCGGTTCCCTCACCGCGAGAAGTGAGGTTACAGAGAACCAGGCAGAGGGCCTTCTCAGTGGTGGCGCCCACCCTGTGGAACGCCCTCCCATCAGATGTCAAGGAAAGAAGCAGCTACCCTATTTTTAAAAGACATCTGAAGGCAGCCCTGTTTAGGGAAGTTTTTAATATTTAATGCTGTATTGTTTTTAACACTCGATTGGGAGCCACCCAGAGTGGCTGGGGAAACCCAACCAGATGGGAGGGATATAAATAAAAAATTATTATTATTATTATTATTATTATTATTATTATTATTATTATTATTATTATTACTGGCCTGGCCTGGCAGGCTCCATAAAGGACTGCTGCCGTTGCTGCTGGACAGAGAGGGCTCTTTTTTTTGTTTTTGCTTTAATTGCTGTTATTTTTTACCTGTGTCATTTTAAACTGTGATATTAATGCTGCATTCTTAGTTTTAGATTCTGATTTATGTGGAAATTGTTTTCCATTTGGTTGTGTATTTTTTTGATGTGGTTTATTTATTGTTTATGACTTTTGTAATTATGTAAATCTTGTCATGTTGTAAGCCGCCTTGAGCAGTGTTTTTAACTGTGGAAAGGCCGCATACAAATAAAATGACGATGATGATGATTTCTTGTGTGGCATCACCAGTGATTAAGCACATTTATATACACACATATATTTTAAGCAGTAACAGATAGCTTAATCATTGCATATTGAAAGCCCAAGGTCCAAACACAAGAGATTTTGTAGACTCAAATGCGATAAAAAATATGGCAGCAAACTGCTGTGCAGAACGTCTTACATCTTTCCGATGATCTTGTCTCTGCACTGCTTCAGAGCTGACAGAATAGCGAACAAGAATGAAGCAACCTCTGTTGCCCTATGGGCAACACCATCAAATATGACAGACCCTGTGGGTAACATTATATATTGCTTTCTCTGACAACCTGGAGAAATATGGCTTTGTCAGTAGCAATAGGACAAAGGTCTTAGAAGAAGTAAAACATATTTTAAGGGCACATCAGTCCTCTGTGCTTTGTAGCCTGCCTCTTCATAAGATCGGGGTGGGGTGGGGTAAGTATGAGAGTTCTTCCCTGCAAAGTCCATGGTGGGGGTCTAGGGTCAAATTAAGTCCTGCCCAACAAAACCCCTTTCAGGGGCTAAGATTATATTAAGGTTCAGAATGTGAAATCCCCATTGAGTGAGTGGTGCTGTAGCAGTTAAGGAACAAGTTTCGGACTCAATACTTTATGTCTTATATCTAGAACGTCCCTGGTCACTGGATGCTGCAGCAAACAGGAAGTAGTTATTGACATCACTTTAGGAGTTCATTCACCACTAGATCATGAGTGGAGAGCCTGCGAAACTCCATGAGTTATCACAGAAATCACAGAATCATACCGTAGAGTTGGAAGGGACCCTGAGGATCATCTGGTGCAACCCCCTACAATGCAAGGATATGCAGCTGTCCCATACAGGGATCGTGTTATGTACTGAAGTTCACACCCTGGGCCAGCAGGGGGATACTGTAGATAGTTATGCAAATGAAGGACCGAAAGTGACGTTCAGTGATTGGATAGTTTGTATGCAAATGAAGGATCGAAAGTGACGTTCAGTGATTGGATAGTTTTAGAAAATGGCAGCAGTTACATTGTCCTGGAGCTCTATATAAGCAGGCTGACTGAGCTCCTCAGTCAGTTCTGTTCCAGCTTACAAATAAAGAGCTACTTTGGAAGAGTCGCTGTGTCGCCTGCTATGTCTACCCACAACTTAACAGATCGAACCTGCAGTCTTGGTGTTATCAGCACCATGCTGATATAAAGCCTTAAATAGCTCAGGACCGTAATACCTCAAGGACCGTCTTTTCCCATATGAACCTACCCGGTCCCTGAGATCATCCTCTGAGGCCCTCCTTCGTGTGTCTCCTCCTCCAGAAGTCCAGAGGGTGGCAACACGAGAACAGGCCTTCTCTGCAGTGGCTCCTCGTCTGTGGGATGCTCTTCCCCTGGCGCCTTCATTATACACCTTTAGGCGCCAGGCAAAAACATTCCTTTTTAACCAGGCCTTTGGTTGATCTTATTAACATCCAACACCCTTTTAGAATGTGGCTTTTTGGGGGGGGTGTTATTGGGTTATTGCTTTTGGTTTGATTTTATATGTTGTGGTCTTGTTGTGAACCGCCCTCAGACCTCCAGGTATAGGCCAGTATATAAATTGAAATAATAATAATAATAATAATAATAATAATAATAATAATGCTCTGACCAACTGAGCTATCCAGCTGTTGGACTCCAGTCTCCATCATCCCCAGCCAACATCGTCAATGGTCAGGGATTATGGGAGGTGTAGTCCATCAACATCTGGAGGGCCCCAGGTTCTCCATCCTTGGCCTAGACTTTCTCAGGATTGGTTTTATCAGGTTAGCATCCCTTTCCTTACTAGTCACATAAATTATTCCTTCCTGCTAGCTTTATCCATCCCCATCCAGTTTCATGTCACTGGATACCAAAGGCCAATAGCGTGGGACAAAAATGTAAGTGAAATGTAAGTCAGCCTTCCCCAGCTTGATACCCTCCAGCTTTAGATGTTTTGTTTTTTTTTTTTTTGTTTTTTTTTATTTTATTAAAGTTTTATTAGAAAAAAGATTCACATTACATGTCAAACTTCAGATACATATAAACATATCATTAAAAAATATGGGAAAAGCGGAAAAAAAGAGAAAAATGAAAGCTGAAAGCAGAGGATTACAAAAAAGCGAATCCTCAAAAGAAAAAGGAGAGACAAAAGACAACAAAGAAAGAAAAGAACAAAAGAGAAAAAGACAGTAAAAAAAAAAAAAAAAAAAGAGAAGAGACCGACTTCCGTTCAACTTGGTCCAGGATACACAATCATCAAAGAATATTTACAGTAGAGCTTACAATAGTATTTAACATCGACGGTATTAATTATCTTCTGCTGTTATATTACTAATACCCATATTGTTCTCAACATAAATTAAAAAATTTTTCCATTCATCTTTAAGTTTCGTAGTATTATTTTGCCTTAATTTCTGTGTTAATCTCGCTAGTTCTATGTATTGATATAATTTCACTTGCCACTCTCCGATCGTGGGCATGTCGGGGGATTTCCAATTTTGTGCAATTAAGATTCTCGCCGCTGCGGTCGCATATTGGAAAAAGGTTTGATCTGATTTTTTTATTTCCTCACCAATCATACCTAGAAGAAACAATTCAGGTATCTTGGGGAAATTATATTTTAGAATTTTTTTCAGTTCATCGTAGATCTTTCCCCAGAATTCCTTCACTGCTTCACAGGTCCACCACATGTGGAAAAAGGTCCCAACCTTCTCCTTGCATCTCCAACAACTGTTATCGACCGTTTTATACATCTTTCCTAGCTTTACTGGGGTCAGATACCAGCGGTATATCATTTTCTCTAGATTTTCTCGGAGGGTTACACACGCTGTAAATTTTATGCCCTTCCTCCAGAGTGTCTGCCATTTATTATAATCAATATTATATCCAAGGTCTCTATCCCACTTCACCATCACACCCTTCACCAAATCCTCTCTTGTATCCCATTCCAATAATTGTTTGTATAATTTGGAGAGGTGTTTATCATTACTCTCTAAAATTTCTATCTGAAATCTTGATTTTTTATCACTCATCCCCTGTTTCTTGTGCTCACTCCATAGTGCATTAATCTGATGGAAGTGAAACCATTCTTTTATCTTATCTTTCAACTCGTCATAGGACTTCACCTTCCAACCTTCTTCTGTCTTAGTTAAGAGATCCTCATAGGTCCATCTTTCTCCCATCATGTTCGGTTTTTTTATTTTGACAATATCCACTGGGGAGAGCCACCATGGGGTCCTTTCTTCGATCAGTTTTTTATATCTATTCCACACCTCCAATAGTGAACCTCTAATTATGTGACTAGAAAACCCTCTGTGAATCTCACCTTTCCCCTGCCACAGATAGGCGTGCCACCCGAACCTAATATCAAAACCCTCCAGGTCCAATAGATCAGTGTTTCTAAGGGTGGCCCATTCCTTTAACCAGCTTAAGCAAGCTGCCTCATAGTATAGCCTTATATTCGGTACTGCGAATCCGCCCCTCTCTCTTGCATCTGTCAGGTATTTAAGCCTTATCCTGGCTCTCTTCCCCTGCCAAATGAATTTAGTCATAATTCTTTGCCAATTCCTAAAACGGGTGGTGCCTTTGATTATCGGGATATTTTGGAACAAAAATAATAGTCTTGGGAGGATGCACATTTTAATCGCAGCCATCCTCCCCGTCCATGAAAGCTTCAGCCTCTGCCAGATATCCAGATCTTTTTTTATTTCCTGCCAGATCTTGTCATAATTATCTTCTACCAAATTTATATTTTTTGGAGACAACCAAATTCCCAAATATTTTACCTTATTCACAATTTTTATACCGGTCCTTTGTTCCAATTGAATTTTATCCTCAACAGCCAAATTCTTTGTTAAGATTTTTGTTTTCTTTCTATTTAGTCTAAATCCTGACAGTCTGCCGAATTCCTCTAATAATTCTATCACCCTACTTACACTGTCCACTGGTTCTTCCAAGGATAGAACTAGGTCATCGGCATATGCCTTTAGCTTAAATTCTTTCTTTCCAATTCTTATCCCCTTCACACCCACTGCATCTCTTATTCTATTTGCAATAACTTCCAGAACCATTATGAAGAGCAGGGGGGATAAAGGGCAGCCCTGCCTTGTACCTTTCCCAATCTTGAATGATTTAGTTAGGCTGTTGTTTATAATCAGCATAGCCTGTTGTTCCGAATAAATTGCTTTGATTCCTCTCAAATAGGGGCCTTCTATACCCGCCTTTTCCAAACATAGTAATAAAAACTCCCAGGAAACATTATCAAAAGCCTTCTCGGCATCTATAAAGATTAGTGCGGCTGGTGTATCTATCCTTGTGTCTAAATATTCAATGATGTTTAATATATGACGCACATTATCTTTCTGGTGTCGATTAGGGAGGAATCCCGCTTGGTCTTTATGGATGTATTTCATTAATTGCTTCTTAAGTCTACTTGCCATTATATCGGCAAAGATCTTATAGTCGTTGTTAAGCAAAGAAATTGGCCTATAATTTTTTATATCAGTTTTCTCAGTTTCTGATTTTGGAACTAAGGTTATGAATGCCTCCTTCCAGGAGCCGGGAATTTTCCCTCCCTGGAGGATGTTATTGATAACATCTCTAAGTACTGGAGCAAGGAGTTCCTCTAGTGTTTTATAATATTTTGAGGGCAAACCATCCGGCCCAGGGGCCTTTCCATTTTTCATCCTATTAATAGCTTCCTTCACTTCCCTTACAGTAATTTCCTTATTTAATTGTATTCTGTCCTCTTCCGATATATATTTTCCTCTTTCCTGCTCCAAGTATCTTTCAGTTTCTATCCTATCTTCAGTTCCTCTTTCATATAACTTTCCAAAAAACTGAACGAATCTTTTTTCTATTTCATCTGGGGCTTCTATGATATTATCTTCCATTATGATTTTACTTATCACATTTTGCTTTTTCCTCTTTCTCAACTGCCACGCGAGTAGCTTCCCGATTTTATTTGCCGATTCAAAAAACCTCTGCTTCATATATTTGATTCTCCAATCCATTTCCTGGTTTAGTATAGCTGAATACTGGGCCTGTAGCACCTTTAAGACACGAGTGGCCTCAACATCTGCTGGATTTGTGGTCAATTTCCTTTCATAATTTCTCAATTGTGTGAGGATTTCTTCTTTCTTTTGTTCTCTTAATTTCCTCCTAAGGTTATTTTGTTGAATTAAAACCCCCCTCATCACTGACTTACTGGCATCCCATACAATATCTATAGTGGGTTCCCCCTTCAAATTCAGATCCAAGTAATCTTTTAAGGTGCCTTTAACTTTTTCTTTCACATCATCATTATCCAGTAGATTTTCCGCCATCCTCCATCTATATTGTCCCTTAAGCCCACCCTTAATTTCCATTACCAACGCGCAGTGATCAGAAAGTGTCCTAGGTAAAATTTCACATCTCTTCACCCTTAAAATAAGGTTTCTCGTCATCCAAATTTGATCAATTCGACCCCAACTTTGATGTGGTTCTGAATAATGAGTAAATTGTTTAGAAGTAGGGTTTTTGTGTCTCCAGACATCAACTAAATCTAGATTATCTTCTAAGTCCTTAAAAGATTTCGGCAGTTTTCCTCTGTTAGAATTCCCTCTCTTTACGCTCCTGTCCAGTTCCGGTACTGGCACCCCATTCATATCCCCGAGCAGGATTAATTTATGCGTTTCTAATTCTAATAGGATTCCTTCAAGTTTCTCGAAAAATTCTGCTCTATTTTTGTTCGGGGCGTAGACCGTCACTACATTGATTTTTTCCCCTCTAAAATTTAGTTGAATCCCTAAAATTCTTCCTTCCTCATCTTTACAGATTTGTACGGGGTTCCACTTCTCTTTTACATATATCACTACCCCTTTTTTTTTATTTACCTCCGAATTAATGAATTCTACTCCTAATTTTTTATTCATCAAAATGTGTTTGTGTTTCTTCGCAATATGGGTTTCCTGGAAGCAAATTACGTCATAGTTTTTGTTTTTCAACACTCTCTCAATTTTATTCCTTTTAACTTTCTCATTCAACCCGTTCACATTCCAGGATAAAAAGTTTAAAGTGTGTGTTATTGTTTCTCTTTATCTATTACGATTTCTCTAACCGGGGTCCCGAACTAAACTCTACTGCCTCTATTACCTGAGAGCTCCCCCTCCTCTGCCGTCTCCGCTCCCACCACGGCTTCATCATCTTCCTCATCCGTTCCTTCCATCCCCTCTTCCTCCTCCCGCCCCCCCTCCTCCGCCCTCCCATCCTCAACCTTCTCCCTGCTCCCGGGTCTGTTCTCTGGCCTTCCCAGATCTTTCTCATACCTTCTCAGAAACTTCTCAGCCTCCTGTGTGTCCAACAATCTAAATTTCTTATCCTTATAGTGGAAGGTAATCCCTTCCGGGAACTCCCATTTATATTGTATCCCCTTTCTCTTCAAAACAGCTACCACCTGTTTATATCCCTCTCTTTTGCGTAATAACCTGACCGGTATTTCTTTATAAATAATAATAGGTCTTCCATCAATTCTTAATCTATTGTGGTAGCTCTTCCTTAAGATTAGGTTTTTCACTTCCGCTGAGTTGAAAATCACTAAACAGTCTCCCAAGAATTTGTTAGTTCTAAAATGTTTAGGTCTTGACATCCTAAAAACATTCTCTATAGAGAGAGCCAACTCTTCCTCCCTTATGTCTAGCCATTTAGACAGTTCTCTAATCATTTTTCCTCTTATATCTTCATTTCTTTCCTCCGCTACTCCCCTAAATTTCAAGTGTAGCTGCTTTTGTCGCATGTCTGCCATGGCTAGATTGTCCCATATCCTGTCTTGTGAGCTGCTTAACTCTCTTAACTCCTCTTTCACCTTTATTGTCTCTCTCTTCTGCTCCCTTATCTCTTTCTGTAATTTCTTGTTAGATTCTTCGATCAGTCTGGACTTAACAGAGAGGTCCTGGATTTTAGCCGAGAGTTCCCCAACTGCTCCCTCTATCCTTTTATCAATTCTCTCTTGTACCTCACCTAGCTTATGTTCCATGCTTAATGTATTCTGTTTAAATTCCTCCTTTATTCTCGCCCACAAATTGTCTAGGTCTTTGATTTCTTCCTGGCGGGACCATTTCCTCTCCCCCGGCGTCCCTCCCCCCTTCTTCCCATCCTTCCCATCCTTCCCCGCCATTCCCAAAATCCCCCCACCCAATTTCTTTACCCTCCCTCTGCTACTTTCCCCTCCCCTTAAGTCCCTCCTTTAAATTTCAACAAATATCAACAATTACAGGCGAAAACAAAGAGGAAACAAAACCGAAAAATAAAACATAGATGAAGCAGTTTTCACCGTCCAAAAATGGCCAGGCTCTTCAGAGTTGAATCCAAAACATAAAACTCCAAGCACCCCCAGGGCAAAGCTCTATGTCAGCATCTGTGCCAGCGTCTATGCCAAAAATCCGGATTTGAAGAGGAATATCAGAGGGGGGCACGGGCAATACAGAGCGTGGTAATTCCGCTTTAAAGTCCCGGCGGGTTCATTCATCGATTCACTTTCCTCCACTAGTCCTGAGTCACGAGTCAACAGGGCTTTCTGTCCACAGTCAAGCCTTAAAGGTATATACTCCACTTTCCGATCCAAAACCAAATCCAATTGCCAGTGGGTAGCCTCCAAGCAAAAAGGCAGAAGGGGGAAAGAAAGGAAAAAGGAAAAGGAGAAGGAGAGGCAGCAGAGGCGCGAAGGGGAGGGCGGAATGGCGATACCTCTTGCCACCTCTCTCTTAAAATAGTCCGTCCACTCCTCTAAGTTCCCTGGGCCGGTCTAAATGTCCTTCAGGAACGGCCAAAAGCGCCTCAGAGCTTCCTTATATCCATTACAAAATTTATAAATGTAGAAAACAAATTAAGCAGTTTAAAATCCGATAGACGAACAGCGGCTAGGAACAGCGTAAACGACATAGAGGGACTGGCTAATGCCGCCCCCCCCTCTTAGTCAATTTTTATAAACAGTTAAGGCTTTTAGGCAAATACGCCGCACTTCTGGTTCCACAACTTAAAGTTCACTCACTCAGGCAGACTTTGCATAGAGCCTCCTCAAACCACCGACTTCCACCTGCGCCATCTTAGTTCCATCGCCAAGTGAACTCCCCTGTAGACTTCAGAAGAAAAAAAAGTAAAAAGATCCAGGCAACACGCAGCTCCACTATTAGTTTTGCGCTTCCAAAAAGAAAACGCGTTCTAAGTAGACGCTACCACACACTGCGTGTGCCTTCCTGCTCTTTAGGAGGTCCGTCGCCTCTCCTGGCTGGAGCCCGAGGCGTCGCGTTGCGGGGGCAGGACTATCCCCAGTTGCGCTAGCGGTCTCCGTCTTCACGCCCCACCGGAGCGGAGAGGTGACCTGACCGCTTCCACGCTGCAGGGGGCCAGACTCCCAAGGGTTCCCCCCTTAGGATTTTTTTTCGGGTTCGCTGCGCCCAAGCGGCTCCCCAGACCTCCGCAACGCCCAGAAAAACCAGGAGCTGGTTCTCTGCGCTCCCTCCCAGGTCGCGACCGGAACCGGAAGTCCAGCTTTAGATGTTTTGAATGTCCCTGCCCATCTACCTCAGTCGGCATAGTTAATAGTCAGGGATGATGGGAGCTGGATGACATCAGATTAGAGAAAACTCCCATAATGAATGGTTGCAGTCTAATTCAGAAGCCATGTACCATGCATGATGTCTGGGAATCATGGTCACTCTTATTGCTCATTTTCCACAGTCCCTGCTACATTTATTTATTTCCTATTCTTCCTTTTGGAAGATCAGGGGAATAGACACAGGGGAATTCTGGACAGCCACCCATATGGGCATTGGCTGGACTCAGACTTGCTTAGCTTCAGAAAGACTGCTGCATCATATAACCAGTGTTTCCCAAACTTGGGACTCCAGCTGTTTTTGGACTACAACTCCCACCATCCCTAGCAAGCAGGACCAGTGGTCAGGGATAATGGGAATTGCAGTCCAACAACAGCTGGAGACGCAAGTTTGCTTTAGATCGTATCCTGGCCTGGACTCTGACCACTGTTTCTCTTTTGCTGGCAGCTGTGCTACTCTGCTAATGGTCACTGGTGTGAAAATCACCTGTCCAGCTAAGCACTTGCCATAGCACTGTATGCTGAATTTGAATATTTGAAATGCTTAGTTTGAGAAAGCACAGGACAAGAAAAAATGAGACTTGAAACTAAAATAGGTGGCCTTGGAATTTATATGCATGTATCTGTAGTTAATAATTCGGAAATTCGGGAAACGTGCAGAGAGGAGGTGGGGGAAAGACTGTATTTTGAAATAAACAAATACCAGATTGACCACAACCCTGCAGCCTCATATCGGTTTGATACGGCTACTTAGGTTAAAGTGCCATTCTCACTTACATGCAGATTTCTTACGGCACAAACAAAATACATATTCCTTTCACATTCAATAAAAGGCCTTAAAAAGGGGAAATCAAATTGGAGGTTTGTTTAACATTGTTCGAGGGGGAAAAGAAAAGAAAAAGAACAGTTAGGGACATTTGGGCAAAGACTTGGAATAGGCAACAGGACTCAGGGGCTCAGAAAGGAAAATTAGAATTTACTGGGGAAAGTTTAGGGATACAGAGGCGTGAATGATGGAGAGAGATGGGGAAGGCAGAAGGTATAAAAATCAGGAAGGGTGTTGGGCCATATATTTTGAACTAGAAGGGCTTTCAAAGGCTTTGGGTCCCTGCTAGGCCTGCCAGGCCTGCCAGTTTTTTATTTTTAAAATTCTAGTCTCCCGGGCAGGATGTTTGCTAACATCACGGCACAATGAAAATATCAGATTCTATCTGTCTGACATTAACCCGGAAGCAGTGGCGGAGCTTCGTGCCCCGGCACCAGGGGGTGGAGAGCAGGCGGGGCGGGGCTGGTGCGTGTACTGGGGGCGGGGCACGCTGACTGCAGGGGCGTGGTGCCCAGCATGGGGGGGCAGTCACGATGGCACCCTACCGGGATCGCGCTGCTGGGGGCAGTGCGCTCCCCCCGCACTCCTCTTCCTCCCCCAGTGCCCGAAAGTAACTGCAAGGGCGCGGGTGGTGCTGTGGTGGAGACCACTGAGCCTTGGGCTTGCCGATTGGAAGGTCGGCGGTTCGAATCCCCACGACGGGGTGAGCTCCTGTTGCTCGGTCCCTGCTCCTGCCCACCTAGCAGTTCGAAAGCACGTCAAGTACAAGTAGATAAATAGGTACCACTCTGGCAGGAAGGTAAACGGCATTTCCGTGCACTGCTCTGGTTTCGCCAGAAGCGGCTTAGTCATGCTGGCCACATGACCCGGAAAAACTGTCTGCAGACAAACATCGGCTCCCTCGGCCAGTAAAGTGAGATGAGTGCCGCAACCCGAGTCGTTTGCGACTGGGCTTAACTGTCAGGGGTCCTTTACCTTTACCTTTTTAACTGCACGGATGGCAGAGTTTTTGTCAATAGCATCTCCTAGAGTGGTGAATGGCACTATTTAGCGGGAAGAAGCTCCAATGAAACTCCTTGTTATTACATATTTTACATGGCTGTTTTTGTATATATTTTAAAATTTCGTATATGGATGTTTTATGATGGCCTATATTTGTAATGCCTAATAAAGGTTTGCCAAAGGAAGAGAGAAAGGCCAATGTTTGGGTCCAGACCCAGCAGAGCCGGGAATGAACCTGATTCATGTAGTTATCTATCAATCAAGAGTGGAGCCAGGATGGGATGGTGGAACTGAGGTGGAATCAGGGTATAGATTAGGTAGAGTCTAGAACATTATAGGTGGAACCTGGCAGAATCTGGGGCCTTACTGTCTTTTCAGATGTTTGTACTGGTTACCTGATTGGTCAGGTTACCTGACTGCCTCATTGGTATACCTAGCCACTGATACTGCTCCAGACCAGCAAGGCCAACTCTCACTTGCTTGTCTAGGACCATCAGTGCTAAGATTTTTTTCTGGTCATGCATTCACTCATTGGGAATGACATTAGTGCTCCGGTTACAGAGGCAGGTGAGTTGCACGTCCTTGCCCTCTACCTGTTGTGCTGTTATTCTTAGAAGGTTACCAGAAGCAGTATCATTTGGCTAAAATGGATAGGGACTGGGGACTTCATTAGGAGCACCCTCCCATTTCCCCACACTTGCGCTTTAGGGCATTGTGTCCCTTTGGAGGTACTTAAGAGGAATTAGAAAAAAAGAATGGCTATTCCAAGAGTGCCAGTATCCTGGTGATGAACAGCTCATCTCAGCTCTCAGCCTGGTTCTCATGCAGCTCAAGTCAATTGAAAAACTATTTTCTTAGACATCCATCAAAGTCCTAGACTGCATCCTTCCAGAAACACCATACAACTTTCTTGGTTGAGCTGACCTATAATAGGCTTGTGAAGCTTATTAAGCAACGTGGCCCTTTGAGGGAAGTACTTTTTGCTATGCAAGGTACTCCTTCCTTCCTTCCTTCCTTCCTTCCTTCCTTCCTTCCTTCCTTCCTTCCTTCCTTCCTTCTGTGGCAGTAAAGGTAAAGGTGGCTGGCTGACTGGACCACTGATACATTCTACAGGCAAATCTTTCCGTGGTGCTAACTCTGTTCAAGAACTGTCAGGACACATCAATTCGGTTCTGAGTGACATAAATGGCAAAAGGGGATACGAGGCGGCCGGAAGAAACCGTTGAATCTTCAACGCACCGAGCGATAAGTGGTTAAAGTTGCACATCTGTAACAAGAGCTAAAAAGCTCTTGTGCTCAGGGAAGGATTTAAATGAATTTTCACTCATTCCAGGGAGAGAACCCAAGACATTTCACTCCCAGTCGCTTCCACAAGCAGTTAGAAATCATCGCCTCTCTTCCAAGGCTCCTTAATACGTCCTTTTAGCTTTACCCTCCAGGTGTCCTTGTCTCTGTAAAGCTGCAGATTTTCAGGTTCCTATAGTGATTTCAGTGAAGAGATCCATTTTTTAGTTCCAGCTTATAGGCTTAGAAATCTATAAGGGACGTACCTACACATAACAATTGCCCAAAGGAGAAAAAAGTAATATTCCGGCTTTTTTTCTTCTTTAAAAAGCTGAGACACCTGGGAGATCAATTATAGTTAAATCATAAACTTTGCAATGTTTCTTACTCTTTAGCTTCGAAGACTCTATTGCACTCACTCTCCTATTCAGCTTCCTATGTTTCCTGTCATCTGTCGCTCCTGCTGGCTGAATAACCTTCCCACCCCCACTTCCACCATATATCTGGACTCACTCAAAAGTTGATCTGGCAGAAGTCACGAAGTCTTGGTGCATGGGATGTTTGGCTGAAAGTTCTGTTCGCATTTCTGGCAGTAGCGTTTCCAAGATTCTGCTGCAAAGAATCATTAAAAGGACGTGTGATCAATTGTGCTGTCCACACTGAAGGCAAAGTTTTGTAAGCAAAGTGACATAATTACATTGTTACGGTTGGAAAAAAAGAGAGGTGGTAGAATTGAAAGTGGTGAAATATTTTTTGAAAATATTTTCGACGCATGTAGCATTCCTCCTCACTGATTGTTCCACTATTTTTGTATTGCATAATGAGAAGTGATAATTGCTGTGGTATGTTAATATTCACATTTCCCCCCCTTGTAGTTTAACAAAATGGCTCTGAATATCACTTGTATGCCAAAGCCCTGTGACCCGCGGTCCCCTGGTGGATAAATAAAGCACACAAGCAAGCAGATTTTGGTTCATGGGTTCAAACAGGCCACAACTTTATTGGTTACATATGTGAGTGGTTTGGCTCAGGCATTGAGTGAAGCTGGACTGTATCTCTACTCCTGCCCATCTGCTGGGAGTCCAACTAAGGCCAAACCACCAATAGGGGAGCCCTAAGATTTACATCAAATAGGGGCACCCCAAGGGTCCCCGTTGGGGTAGTGGTATGGCCCTAGCTTCAGACAGTATTCACACCCTCAGATCCCTTTAACAGTACAGTATACCCTTGATGGGGAGGGGCAGGCGGAGGCTACAACCTCCCCTCTAACCAAACAAAGGCTTACTCAAAGCCTAACCTCACAAAGTTGTGACGAGTGGTACGAGGCAGGCGAAAATCAAATGGTGGAGCCAGTTTGCCAAGTGGGAGAATTCCAGAACACTCCCAACAATATGGCGACTGACATCAGTCCATAGCAAGGTCGTGATGCATCAAAGCAGAAAAAAGAGGGTGAGGAGGGTGGGAGATCTGGCGAAGGCTGTGAGAGGACGGCCTCCTGCTGCACCAGAGTTTAAATTCCCCATGGACATGCCTCCGTTGATGCTGATTGGACAGTGAGGCTCGCCCCTTGAGGGGGGCTCTGCCCAGAATTGACAGTGCGAATAAGATAAGCAGACTTGCCTCTTCCCCAATGATTTTTTTTAAAAAAATGTGTGTATTTTGTAAATAAAAGGAAACAGGTTTATCATATAGTGGACCAACTAATAAAGGTATAAGATAGAAAGGATTTTACATCTGGCATGCATACAAAGTCACATGGGAGATGGTATAGTCTGGTAGTTTAGAGACTGAGCTTAGTCCCGATCAGGTTCAACTTGCCTGAGACATGAGTTCATTACGTGGCCTTAAGACAGTGCCAGATTTAGGGCAATGGGGATGGTTCCCCTGCTCAGGGCACTGAGCTGAGGAGGAGCAAAACTGAGAAGACCCATAATTGATAAGATCCCTTTGGGGGTGCCAATTTTTGGCTTTGCTCAGGGTGCCATATGACCAAAGATTACCAAAGCTTGTCCCTGCTTTAGAAAGCCATTATCTCTCAGTCTCAGATTACTGGCAATATGGCGACAGCAATACTGATTTGCTTTACCGGGTTGTCATAAGGGTGATTGAGATCATATTGTTGGGCTTTGAATATCCTATAGTGGTAGGTAAATATTGTGTTGGCTCCAAAGGTTCCCTTCCTTCCATGGGAGAATATCTTCTGATGGAGGAAGGCACCTTTCGCTGGAGGGAGCCTTGGAATTTGACCCAGTAAGTGTCATGTTATGGTTCATTTATATACCAAAGGCCTCCAAAGGAGGGGACAACATATTAATACAATATGAGTTTTATAAATACAACGAATCAGTCAAAACACAATATAAAATAGTAGAATCAACAAATACCCACCAAACCTGCTTTTGGAAATATGGAGGAAGATCTATACAATGAATAATTGTAAAGAAAGACAAATGGTCATGGTAAATAACATTTCAAGTTTCTGCGGGTGAGAGTGAGAAAACTTTTGGATTTCAGACAATGGAAGTGCAAGTCGCAATAGGTTGTGGAGAAACCTGCCGATGCGATTAAAATGAACTGAAGTTATGGTATATACTCTGTTAAAGCCAACTTTGTCTATGTATATGCATTTAGGGTGTTGAATGAAAAGAAAAGATAAGCAAGCAGGCAATGCACGTGTTGGGAAATTGTCTAAGGAAAGGTACCTGAAAAGAGAGATGCTTGGAAAATCAACAAATAACCATTGGAAAAACACAACAGGATGCATCAAAAAGGCATTCAAGATTTCAAAGCAAAGCGTGGTTTTGCGTTTGGTGTGTTATTGTTCAAATGGTTAATTTGAATTCACATCAGTTTTACACTACACAAAATGCATTGTCTCAGTTACTGCAGGGAAGCGGTTGAGTTGCTCTCTGGAAAGAAATGCCTTCACCCGAGAATGACTTTGGAAAAGAAATACTTATTAGTAGGCCAGTTGTCCTGGAGGCTTCATAAAACGTAATTGTGATTAAGCAGAGCTTGTGGAGCCGCCATAGGAGTTATGACCAATAATAATGTATTGACATTTATGTGGGCATGTTTCCGCAGCCCCCGAGTGCTTTAAGTGTTGCTATTATAGTCGCCAATGGTTTTACGTTCAGGGGAGTGCTTGGCGGTAAGGTCGGGGGGTCTGCTGCATAACTAAGTGTAACCAGAATATTATGTGCCACCATAAAATTAAAATGGCTGAACATATGTTAGGATTCTGTCCATTTGTCTCCTGGGGATGGCCTGGCCCGGATGGTAAATAAGCCGACAAGCAAGAAAAAGAGGAGCTAGAACAGGGACCATTTTGCTCGTGTTCTGAGTTGTCACAAGCCCATGTCTCAGTGCAGAGACATAGCTAGTCTGCTTTTAAGCCTCGTTCGTTTCAGTGAGAGAGTCAAGAACATGCCCAAATCTCACTGTTGAACTCCATGGGATTTTCTTTGCATACCATTGGCTGGCTGGTTTCCTGCCTCCACTTAAGTGGTCGGAATACTTTACTTCCAGCCACTGCAATGTTCTAGGGCACATACAGTTGCATCAGAAAGAAACCTGGCAATGCATTTTAAATGCTCCTAATCGCGTGTTTTTACGCAACAAGGTTTTATTGCATTCTTCACATTATATCAATATTGTAGCTTTCCGTGCAATCTGATTTAAGTCTGCTTTTAAACAGCCCCCCGCAATGTTTTCAATCATGTGAAAAGCTGATTATGTTTATTTTACCATTCTTTCCTTTCTCCCCGCCCCCCCTTGCTATTTTTTTTTAGCACTTTGTAATAATGGAGCCGCTATTAGATGATATCATTGATAAACTTGCTAGTTATGAAGGACCTAAAACCTGAAATGATTCTGGTTCTTTCCAAGTTTATCCCTATGGCACCATCATGTAAGCATACATATGGGACAGTAAAAATGGAAGACGACACATTAAATGACATTATTATAAAATGCAATACTCTTGGAATGATCCCTTATTAAATTAGTCTCTATGATCTGAGATGAATTTCCCCGATCCCTAATCCATCACTGGAGAAATATTAAAAGATAGGTCTCAACTGGTATTAGAATCGCACTCAGTCTCTACTTTCATTATTTTGAATTAGGGTGCTACTAGGGGAAAGCCTCTTAATGAGGATTAGAGTGATTCACTGGCCTTCTTTAGGATTTTGACAAGTAAAATATTAACTCTTCAGTCACAGCTGTCTGAATTAAAATACTTGGCAGCCACAGATGCACAAATTAAATTGGCCTTTATGTTTCCATATTGCTGACCTCCTTAGAGGGGGGAAAACATCAAACTCACCAATAACAGAAAAAAAGAAGAAAAGCTACAGGATGGAAGAAAAATATATTTATTAAAGGATTTATTTTGGAAAAAGATATTGTGTCATTTTTAAACATAGTTGAACAAATATAAAACCCTTTGTTTAATTGTGCGTTCCATACAACTGCAGTGACAGATTAGCTGCAAACAATTTTCTACAAGAAATCAGGCAATAAAATGGTAAGTGAAGTTCTCGTAGGGATTTTTTCGTGTAAATCACCATAAAATATATTTATGTGACCAATATTAGGGCAATCAAAAGCAAATCTTAAAAACAACACAGATTAACACAAAACAGACTTTGGCTGCTTTCATTATAAATACGTCTAAAGATTCGGAATGAAGAAAATCGATCCTATTTGATAAAAAATATTGTACTTCGTAAAGGGTTGTTGAGTTTCAATTAGTCCAAATTAGGAACTCGGTTGAGTGTATGTCAATTATAATATATGCTCTTTTAGGGAAACTTGCAGCATGTAGCAGAGAATCAAGAGACAAAAATAGATTCACTCAACCCCTTCTCCAAAGTCAAAACTGAAAATGTTATGATTTATCATTACACATTGGTTTCTTTTATCTTTGTATAGTCACCTCTAACATCTTTCTCTCTTCTGTAATGATTACTCATTGATCTGAACTCATGACTGGTTGAAGCCAACTTTGAGACAGACATTGATGAATGCATTTTAACCATTTCCCCTTTCGGTTCCAATACTCTGATGAACTCATAAAATGTGTGGCTAAAACTGCAGAGGTGCGACTTGAAGGTTTTTTGTGTGTGTGACTGTTACCTCCCTCCCACCCAATACTTCTGTTAAGGGTTGATTGTCCGTTTCTCAGGAGAATTTTATCTCACACTTTAAAAACATTTGCCTTATTAACTTTATTGTTTTCATCTTAATTCCTGGTAACACATACCTTTGTTTACTTGGCCCCGAGTTTAATGACGAAGGCACCTGTCAAACCGGTGGTATTTAAGGCACCTGGAATAAAAGAATATGTCATTATGTTTTCAACATTATGAGGGTGTTTCAGAAGGTAATGGCAAAACGGCTGCCCACTTTTGGTGCTGAAAGCTGCCATTACTTTCCAAAACACCTTCGTACATTTGTGGCTAGACGGCAGGTGATATATAGGAACATCCACAATAACTGAAAAACCTGTTCATTGTTTTGTGTTTATTAATTTATTGGAGGGATTTTAAAACCAGGCACATAAGGCTTTTGTTTCTAACAGCATATTTGACAGTTTGATAATTCCCCCCCACCCCAAGGCAGAAATGAAGAATTCCTAGAAGGCAATATCATAAATGATATTGACCATTTATATGTATAAAAGGCCACTCTTCCTTCAAAGAACTAAGATGGATACAGATATTTCCTTCCCACCTGCCACTTTATCCTCATAACACTAGCCTCCTGGATAGGCAATTTAGTTATTCACTTTAAAATGTTTAAACTGCCCTTGCGCCCCCCCCCCAAGACTTTAGGGTGATATACCAAGAAACTTAAAATTACAAACACCTTGGGTGGTATCCAATGAAGTAGTGCATTTGCGCAAGGATTTCCATTTGTGCAACAGAATGTCCCCTTTTCTCTCCCTGAGTAGCCCTTGTGCGCTTGGGGGGACACTGGGGAGATAAGTTGCCACATTTACACCACACAGCTAAAGCACTAAAATACTACAGTGGTACCTCTGGATGTGAACAGGATCCGTTCCGGAGCCCCGTTCTCATCCTGAAGCGAACGTAAGACGCGATTGCGTGTCTGTGTGCGCTCGGGTTGTGTTTTGCCGCTTCCGCACATGCGCATGACGTCATTTTGAGTGTCTGTGCATGTGCGAGCGGCGAAACCTGGAAGTAACGTGCTCTGTTACTTCCGGGTCGCCGCGGAGCACAACCCAAAAATATTTAAGCTGAAGCGTATTCATCCTGAGGTATGACTGTACTTTAAACAGTCATGGCTTTCCCCAAAGAATTCTGGGAGCTGTAGTTTGTTAAGAGTACTGACAGCGGTAAAGAGACACCAGTTCTCCTCACACAGCTACAATTCCCAGAGTTCACTGGGAAGAGGGTTTGATTGTTAAACCGCCTTGGGAATTGTTGCTGCATGAGGGGAATAGGCGCCTTCTTCCAACGCTCAGTACGCTTAACAAACTACATCTCTCACGATACATCTCCCAGGAATGTGAATGAGGCCTAAGATGGTCTTCCAACAATGGACATGTCCTACCCCCATCCTCTCTTTTTGAAGAACAAGGTAGCCACAGCTATTTGCATGGTTGGGACACTCCTTTATGAAGGCTGAATATGCAAAGCTGGCGCAGCTGCCTCTGCCACTGCAGGATCTGATTTCTTTCTGCAGGGCCTGTAAGACAGAGTTGTTCCGCCTGACCTTTGGCTTGGAATCAACTTGATCCCCTTCCCCTTTTTCCTTTCTCCTTCTGTGATGGAACTCCTATCTGGGGACTCCCCTGGCTTTTTTCTGGCCCACGTAGGACCAGTCTGGACAGCTGGCCTTGGTGAAGATTTGACGTTTTCATCCCCAAAAAGTTTTTGATTTGAGTTTTTACTGAAATGAGGCTGCATTTTAATGTTGTACAGTGGTACCTTGGGTTACATACGCTTCAGGTTACAGACTCCGCTAACCCAGAAATAGTACCTCAGGTTAAGAACTTTGCTTCAGGATGAGAACAGAAATCGTGCTCCGGCGGCAGCGGGAGGCCCCATTAGCTAAAGTGGTGCTTCAGGTTAAGAACAGTTTCAGGTTAAGAACAGACCTCCAGAATGAATTAAGTTCTTAACCAGAGGTACCACTGTATTTTAATCTTGTTTTTAAGTTGTATTTTAATCAATTGTTTTTATACCTGGTGTTAGCCGCCCTGAGCCCGGTCTTGGCTGGAGAGGGCGAGGTATAAATAAATTGTATTATTATTGTTATTGTTGTTGTTAGGACAAATCTCAGTGTTGTTAAGTGTTTCTCAGTTCTGCAATTGAACAGGTTGAAAGGTTTGCTGGCCCAATTGCTGGTCAGTACTTGGGGCTGCTTTGAGCGATCATTGATCCATTCCTTCAATGACAGGAAATGCTTCATGTACACCATCACTGGGCATGAAATGCCATGTGCATAGTAGGGCCTTTGCAGGAAAGTCAGAGCATTGATGTGAACCTTGATGCTGCTGGACTGGGGTGATTGTCCAGAGATACTCTAAACCTTGACATATGCACAGTTGGAATGGTAAATGGAGAAGTTTGGGTTGATGTGCCAACATGTGCCACATCCTATGCGCGCAGGAAGCAGTGTGTTAGTTGCAATCTGCACTGTACAGTTTCTAGCTTAATGCCAACCATTAAGCAGATGGCTCTATGGCGTCTGAAAGGTCTTTAGGATGATGTCTGAGTCATTTCTAGATCTGTTCCTCCCATTCTCAGGGTTACTCTGGGTCTTCCTCAACAGAAATGCAGGGATATTAAACATGAAGAATACTGCCTCCGATGCTTGTGGAATTTTTGTTTCTGCAAAACTGGAAATGCAACTATTATTATAAACATCTCCTCCCACTAAGAGCAAATCCTCCAACTAATAAAGAAGCTTGAAGTGCAATCTATCAAGGTGTCATCCTGCATTTCGTGTGTTCCCATAGCAGATACAAAAATTAATATTTTATTTCTCTTTGGCAACCCTGCTTTGTTAAGGGGGGAAAAAATCAATTCCAAACATTTTAGTAGCGTCTTGTTTGAAAAGCAAGCACCAATTGTCAAGAACTTGTTGCATAGGCTGAATATTCATCTACTGCTGTGAACCTAATATTTGCCCTGTAGAATTCTATGCTTTCAAAGTGTTTTTCGTTTTAACTAGAATTCTGACTCCTTGCTAAATTCTCTTTCCATTACTGTCTTGACCATTTAGGAAAAAACGTTAACTATTTAATTCAGATGGCTTCTATTTTTAATCCCCATTCCGGCGCCACAAGGACAATGCTACATGCTCTCCCTTGTTTGCTAAAACATTGGAAGACACCCGAAGAAGTGTGGCATTATGCAGACGGATCACCTGCATGCCAGGGTCCGTATGTGAAACAGTTCTGTAGAGAACTACTTAATGCATCTTTTCTAGAATTAAATGTGCATGGATAGCTGCCACAGGGCAAGGCAGAAGGTGGTTTAATTTCTTTTTTAGAACACATTAGTAGAACTCGATAAAGGGTCAAGTAATTTCATCCAAGTTGCCACTAGTTAGCTAAAAGAAAATGACAGTACTTGAAGCTGACACTGTTACATTTCCACAAACATATTTTATAAAATAGGAGTTTAAAATTTCATTTTTTTCCCCATGCAGCAAGAATGATTGCCCGAGGAATACTTCTTAGCTTTAAAAGATTACCTCGCCTGTAGCTAAATAGGGCATTTTGATTAATATTTGCTATTTTGTAAGTGAGGCTGAGATCTGAAATGAGATGGTTACTTTTTAGACAGGAGTGACTTTGGTTCTAAGGCTCACTTAGTTTCCAGGGAGGCTGCACTGGGAGTAATTTCAGCGAATTGTAAGCGGACAGTAACTCCGCAGGGAGCTCTGGCAATCATGGCGGAAACAATGTTTACATCGATCAGCTGTCATGGTGATTTATGGCTTCATTTTGCTGTAATGGAGAATTAGTGGAAAGATTATCAGGGACTCAACACTTTGGCTTGTTACCCATGTCCAGACGAGCAATTTGTCTCCCTGAAGCAGTGAAATACTTGTGACAGCTCCAACACTTGCCCTAATTCAATCAAGAGAAAATGTTGGAATTAATTTGTTACAAGAAAATTTAAATATGTTCAGCAAACAGTAACCGCAGAGCAGAAAGCTGATTTATTGTGCTCGGCAAGATATCGATCCACTTCGATCCAGCCCATGTTGAGGTTTTAATGTGTAATAATTTCCAATTTAAAGCTCCTTTTCAAGATCACGGGTTTAAAGAGAGGGCACGCAAGGTCTCAAGACCTGATTAGGAGCCTGTTGCAATGGCTTTGTCAAAAGCCTGTTTGAATGTAAATTCATAGTTATCTTTTGCACTATCTTTAATATTCTTGACATGGATTTTATTGTGTGTCAAACCTCAGGCCAGCTGCCTGCCACAACCATTAATGAAACATCTTAGGAAATAAATCTCAGCCTTTATACAATATTTTTAAAAACCTGAAGCATTAGATGTCACCAAGGAAGGCTTCACAGCCAGCTATTTTGCTCCGTAAACCATCAGAGAGACAGCAGTTTTTCAGCTTGCTCACACAATTAGATTGAATTATTGTGTAAATGCTATAAGCCTAAATTCAAGAGAGTCTGCATGATCTTTTTTTTTTTTTAAGGTGCATATACAAATCTGTTTTCTTTTCAGACACTTGAGCAGCTTATGCTGTATATAGCTTTGCACTGGAGAAAAAATAAGGTTCTAGATATCAAAATGATCTTTGTAAGTATACATTTCACTAAAGCACGTGACACATATTACCCTTCCCCCCTCACTTTGGGAGAAAAGGGATAGCAATGGGAGACGCTGATCTGCTGTTGTCTTCTGCTTCATTTCACATCTGACCAAGACATTTGATAGCTCTTATTTCCACCCACAGTTCCAACTTTCACTGGGTCAAATTATGCTAAGGGTGTCTGGTTGTATAAAAGATGGATGTAACATCTCTGTGAGCTCAGCTCGTCATTCAAACAAAACAACCATGAGGCAAAGGAAGATTTGCTGGTGTCGGGTCCCTAAATGTCAGTGAATCTGTACAGTAACACCCTATATATCTTTAGTTGTAACTCTTCCATAACATATATTTTTTAATATCAGTGACTACGATCAGAGAGCAATCCTGTACAACCTAATCAATAAAAAGCAGTCTTGTATCATAGGTGGTAGAGGCTGGAGGGTACATTGTTCTTCACGTAAAAGTACTTAGATGTAGGCCCTTATCTTCATTTGGTGCTTCTGTTGGCAAACAGCTACTGAACACTTAAGGTCTACTCATTTATGCAATGCCTATGTCTTAAAAAGAAACTTTTAGCATTACCACATATTCTGCATAATGTCAGTATCTCATCTATCTATCATCTATCATCTATCTATCTATCTATCTATCTATCTATCTATCTATCTATCATCTATCTATCTATCTAATCTACCAACCAACCAACCAACCAACCAACCAACCAACCAACCAACCAACCATCTGTCTATAACTATCTATCTATATCTATCTATCTATCTATCTATCTATCTATCTATCTATCTATCTATCTACCTACCTACCAACCGTCTGTCTGTCTATCTATCTATCTCTCTTGTCTCTGCATCCTGCAATTTCCTGCATCTTCTGGAAACACCCTCTTGATTATCTGCCCCCCAAATCCATAGGATGGATTCATAAAGAAGCATGTGCAAGTGCTTAGTGGTAGAGTATCTAGCTTGGGTGCAGAAGGTCTCGGGCTCAGTCCACAGCAGGGTCTCCCAAACTTGGGTCTCCAGCTGTTTTTGGACCACAACTCTCACCATCCCTAGCTAAGCAGGACCAGTGGTCAGGGACGATGGGAGCTGTAATCCAAAAACAGCTGGAGACCCAAGTTTGGGAAACCCCAATCCACAGCATCTACAGGCAGGGTTGGGAGAGACTGCTGCCTGAAACATTGGACAGTGGCTGCCAGTCAGTGAAGACAGTACTGTGATAGATGGACCAATGTTCTGACTCAGCGTGAGGCAGCTCCATATGTTCCTTCTGCTAGAGACTTGAGAAAGTCCAAGGCTGAGTGCAGCAATGCTTTATTTTTTGAGGTTTTCTTGAGTTAAGCTGGCATAGGAAAAGTATAAACTTCACGGATCTTTTCAGTGATTTGTTGACTGATGACTGATGTGAATTACTGTGAAGGACACTGAAGGCTGATAGTGTGAGTTTCAGAATGTTCCTCAGCATGCTAACTCCTATCTAGGAACCGTGATCTTGATCTAATATCCTTCTCATTTCGAACCACAAAGAGCACTATTCTTAGCTTCACAGAAATGCTGTTGTCTATTTTTGGAAAGGCATTTTTAGTAGATTTAAAACCTGCTGTTTGTTGTGAGGAGATGGGCCTAGTCTTAGATGGTGCTGGGTGTGAAGTAACCACGTCACTAACTTTGAAACTGCTTGTCATATTTATATCTGGGAATTGTTGCCTGTTTTTAATTTCCTCAGCGACTTGGGAAGTTCCAGAGGCAGTGCGACCTGGATTTGGGGTTCTTTTCAAAGCAAGACAGAAGGAGTGCCAGGAGACTTCAGGGGATGCTGCTCATTTGTAACATTCCCTTTACAGGGAAATATACTGGTGAGGAGAGGGAAGCAACAGGAATGAAATCCGCTACATCAGATGCCCAGAGAGAGCATGTAACACAAAGTACTTTCAGCTAGGGATGGGGGATAAATTAGATTCAGTTCTCATTTATAGATGAATCTACCAAATTCTCACTTTTCGAAACAATACACAAACTGAAGCACAGACATCCTTTGAAATCCACACTTCTCTGAACTTTGCAGGGCAGTTCTCCACCCAAGTAATGTGCACAAAAATGCATATACTAGGGGGAAATGTGCATAAAAATGCATATAATAGTGAAAATAATGTAGGAAATGCATTATGTTAGGGGAAATTTCTTGCATATATTTGTCAAAACTGCTTATGTGGCTCGGGCAACTCAGCAAGATCAGTGAGGTATAAATAATAAAATTATTATTATGTTCATTGGGGGAATTTCACCCTGAAACACTGAAAAATTTCCATGAATATTTAACAATAAATAAATTGTAAATTGTGGCAGAAATAAGGAGAACTGAATTTGACGATGGAAAAATGAGAAGTGAAATTGGCAGGCTTGTCCTTCCCTACTTATAGCTTTCTCTTGACTTCTTTCCATCTCTCCAACTGGCAAAATTTCCTTCTTCCAATCTAAAGTTCAGTTTGCCCCATTTCCGCATCCATTTGAAAAATGGATTTTAAGTTCAAATGAAAAGTTGTCCATAATCTTGTGAACATTTCCCAAAAACAAGTAAACTTTTTTTGGTATAGAATTTTGCTTAATATGTGCATTTTTACCAGCAGTTTCCCTTATTATAGTGCCATTTGGTATGTTTCCTATGTATATGATTTTTCAATTTTTTTTAAAAGATTTTGTTTGTTGGAGAATTACATTACAAAATTCAGAGAGTGTGAATTTGGAAGATGTCGAGAACCAGCTCGACATCAGTAAGAAAATCAGTAAGAAATCAGTCTCACACCAAGATGACTTGAAGAAAAAGCTTTGGCTTCAGCCGTGCCATGTTTATTGTGTGCAGTAAGAAATAAATCATCCTCTCTCCTCCAGCACTGCGCTTGTTCTGCCTGGTACTCAAAAGTAACAATCAAAGGAATGCAACCTTGCCCTTGCCCACACAGACAAAGAGAGTGTTATGCTACGTGAGCCAATCATTAGTCTAGCATGAGGTGTTCACGTGCTCATCATGCTCTTAGCAATATCTCGTGCTGTAAAATCACTCTGCAATAATAAGAACTCTGCTCATGCTCTTATGTACAAGCAATCATTTTCCCACATGCCCTCTTTTCTTGTTTATAAGAGGGACCCTTAATCAAAATTGCATTCCCATTACCTAAGCGTTTATATTTTAAATATATAAATTTCCCTTGTAATCCCTGTGGTGGGCCGTGGTCGAAACCACCATTCAGTATATTGGGAAATCAAAAAAAAGCAAGCATTGAATACAATCAGCACATCATAATAAAATCAACAATACACGCAATTACAATCAATAATAAATTTCTTAACCATAAGCCATTAGGTAACCAAGAAAATAACCAATCCCATGGATCAAAACCTTCAGGTGGATTCAAAGGATTATGGGTTATCATTTGTTCCATATAATCAATAATAGCAGAGATATTGGTTGATTGATCAGTTATATACATACAACAATGAAAATGAATTAAGACATAAATTCCACCTTTAGAGGCAAAGATTACATTTAAAGCATAAAAAATTTATAAAGCAACTTCTCTCATTTCTGACTTTTTTTTTTGTTTTTTTGTTAATTATTTTTAAAACAAAGATGATAGAATTAAAAACAAAGCTTCGGTCCAATTTGCCACAGAATAACCCTAAATCAGATTGAAGCAAATATGCAGATTTACTGCTCTTTCTCATCCAGTCCAACCAAGCATAAAAATCTATACATGCAGCCTGTTGTTCATAAGTCATATAGGTTGTGACATAAGTAACTGAGACTTTTGGCCTACCACTCATAGTGGTAACATTAAGAAAACAAGAAGATCCATTAACATACTCATAGGTCCAATTACAATATGGATAATGACCTAAAAATTTATTGCTATTATGATTAAAACAAAAACAATAAGACACTATTTCTGCAAGCAACAAAACACAGGTGATAAACTTATACGATTGTCCTTCATATTATTGCTAATCTTAAATGAAGCATTTACTGGAATGCTAGAATATCGCCACCAAAAAAAGGCTGAAAGCTTTGAGAAGCTTTTTAAAATCATTTTTCTCAGCAGCTAAAAGGGCACTAGCCAAGCATATTTTTTTCGCTTCAAGCATATTCCACTTGCTGTAACTAAAAAGTTTGCAACAAGGTCGAGAACAGAGCCCATTGTCTTCGTAGGCCTTGCTAAAGAACCATATTGAAACTTTCTTTCTGTCCGGGAACCATGCCAAAGCACAAAAATGAAACAACTGGAACACACTAAAATCCCCTCACCCCCTCCCTTGCCAAGAGTCCACAATAGTTCCAAGACAGCCCTCTGTACATGCTCAGGGGAACACATCATAGGGCAGGACTCCTGAGGGAGGAGGAGAAAAAAATCTGGGGGGTAAAATCCAAGTGATGCCAATAAGGATGAGAATGGTAAATTAGTCCAAAGGCCACTTCCGAGCAACCTGTGTGATATTTCATGGCTCGATTATTGGCATGTAAAAACCACAATCCAGAAGAAGTCACACAACCATTTCTGCAGATACAGGAGCCCATTTGCTGTAAATAAGTCTCATGTATTGCTCCTTGTGCTGCTGAGTCAAAAGTCCAAGCCCAATGAAGCGTGGTGACACAGATGGGATGGTTGCTATTAGGAGGCAAAACCCAAGCGATGCCAGTCCAGCAAGGACATCTTTCAAAGCCAGGCTCACTTCCCAAACAAGACGCAGCAAAACTGTAATGATGTTTGGTGGTTGAAGTGGCTTCCCAGGGAAAAGGGGGCCAATGCAGTAGTGATGAAGATGGCCTTTCAGCGTGCCAGGAAACACTGGAACAGCTGTGGAAGAGCCTCTTCCATTGCAGAGGTGATTGTGATCTTGTCCGCTGGATTCTTGTGTCCTTTAAGGGCAGAAAATAGTGGAGACAAAGTGGAGGTGGGCAGGTCCAAATAACTCTTTATCCAATTCAGCTGTCCAAGAATTTGTTGTAAATCCACCAATCTAAGATAACCAGGAAACTGTAGTTGAGGCGTAACTGGAATGGGTGCAGATGCTGTCAGCTTGTGTCCCAGGTACGTAATGGGTAAAGTCCGCTGGATTTTTTCCTTAGCCACTGTCAAGCCAACAGGTTTTATCCTTTGCAGGAATTTGGGACACGGAGGAGGACCAGGCCGTGGCTAGCAGGCCGTGGCTAGCAGTGCCCACTGACTGGCAGGCTTTAAGCATATCAGCAATGGCTATATTTGATGTTGCCATTAGAAGGCGCAGCTCTTGCGTACAGTCCTCACTTGCATCAGCAAACGCAAGCTGGCGTACAATCAGTTCTTGTGCTGCCAGGTCCTGAACTTGCCGCTTGAAGGTATTATACAAGCGATCAACAAATTGTCCATAGGGCTTTGCAGGGCCCTGTCTGACGCTCCCCCATCGGCCATTGTGCTCAGTCTTGTCATCAGGGACAGAGGCCAAAGTCTCTTGGGCTGAGGCTGTGGTGGCTGCCCAATACATAGGATCAAGGGCCAACTGTTGGGCAATGGTAAGAAAATTGCCTCCTCCCGTCAGCCCATCGAGAACATCGGTTTGGGTCAGCATGACGGGGGCTGGGAGTGCAGGAGCAATCACAGGAAAGAGATTTGGAGTATCAGAATCAAAAGGCAGCAACGGAGCTGCAGTACAAAGAATCTCTTCTTGGAGAGGAGTGTAAATGGGGGGTGTGGAATGCGAAGAATGCAGAGGAGGGACGACAGGAGCCGAAGGAGGAAAAATGTCTGCCTGTTTAGGAGGCTGATAAGATGGTGCTTCGGAAGGCAGCATGAGGACTGGGAGGGGGGGCAAAGGAGCTGAAGCAGCGGCCAGGAGGAGATTTGTAGGAGTTAAGCTTGAGATAGCCTTATAAACCTTACAGCAGGCATGCAAAACGTTGACATCAATCTGAGGATGGTTTTGGAAAAACTGTCCTATTTTTTCCCAGTCTTTTAAATGCCAATTCCCCTCCTGAGGAAAAAACCAGGGACAGTGGGTATCCAATGCTTCTATAAGAGACACGATATCCGCATCTGAGACAATGAGGCTGTTGCTGGCCAAGAGAAATTTAAGGTCTTCAAAAAACTTTTTCTGTGGTGGAGAGAGAGACTGCCCCATAATGGCAAAAGAAAGGGGGGGGGGTCGGGAGCACTCACCAGGGATCCACTAGGTGGATGAACGACGCGTCTGCAGCCCTTGCCGGGCGAGATAAGTGCTGATAAGTCCTTAACGTAGTCCAGAATCACATACACGGGGCAGCAAGGGAGCACTCACCGGGATCCATAGCGGATGAAAGACGTGTGGTGAGCGCTGAACGATGAGAAACAACGTGGAGTCCGAAGGTAGTCACACGGGGCACCAATTGTCGAGAACCAGCTCGACATCAGTAAGAAAATCAGTAAGAAATCAGTCTCACACCAAGATGACTTGAAGAAAAAGCTTTGGCTTCAGCCGTGCCATGTTTATTGTGTGCAGTAAGAAATAAATCATCCTCTCTCCTCCAGCACTGCGCTTGTTCTGCCTGGTACTCAAAAGTAACAATCAAAGGAATGCAACCTTGCCCTTGCCCACACAGACAAAGAGAGTGTTATGCTACGTGAGCCAATCATTAGTCTAGCATGAGGTGTTCACGTGCTCATCATGCTCTTAGCAATATCTCGTGCTGTAAAATCACTCTGCAATAATAAGAACTCTGCTCATGCTCTTATGTACAAGCAATCATTTTCCCACAGGAAGAATAGCTGCATCCTAGTTCATATACTGGTTCAGGAACAGTGAATTTGGTACATTCATGGATTCCTCTTCCATCTCTATGAGGTTCAAATCTTTATTCAGCTATGTAGCTCACTGGGTGAGCCTCCGGCCTCACTACAGAGGTGTTTTTTGGGGAGGGGGAGAATAAAAGTGACTAGTGTAGAGGGGTGGTGCTGTGGACCTGGTCTGGTGAGGCGTCAGGGTGGTGCTGAGATCAGTGTTGTGTGCCAGTGGAACTAATTTAGTACTCTTGCTACTGCATGCAAACAACACTGACCTTGCCACTTTTCCTGGTACTATGATGCAGGAGGCCAGGTCCAGGGCATCACCCCTGAAAGCATTTGAACTGGGGAGTTGGGTTATAACTAGTTTAAATAAATAATTAAAGCCCACAGTTTGTTGAAAGGCAATCACACTTTTTAAAGGCTGACTCGTTTTTCTCTCCCTAGTCCTCGAAAGCTTTGCTCATCTTCCAAGTGCCTCTAAGTGTTTAGAACTGAATGTATTGGGGTGCTGCCACATACTGTAGGATGCTCGGGTCTCCTACAGAGCCAAGTGTGGTGTAGAGTGCTGGACTAGGACCCGGGATAACAGGGTTCAAATCTCCCACTCAGCCATGAAGCTCACGGGGCAACCTTGGGCCGGCCGCTCTATCTCTTAACTTAACCTACCTCACAGGGTGTCAGGGAATCCTATCTCGCCCACGGTGGGCAGCCAAGAAGCAGATAAACAAGAAGAGTTCTTACCAAGTCTTTTATTGAATATTCACAGAGAGAGGGGTAGAAATGCCGTCTCTCTTGGATAATGGCGTTGATCTGAGTAAAGTCCCACCCCCTCCGTCTCTCCTATTATATGTCATCCCTGTGTCAGCTGATCTGTGCTTTCTGCCTCTGAGCTTTCTGTTTTCCTACTTTCAATGCCCGCCGGGTTCTGGGAGAGGGGGTCTGGAATGTTTTCTAAAGACACTGAGTCTGTCGGCTGTCTCTCCCCTGGTGCTGCTTCTTCCTGCTGCTCCTCTCCCAATATTTCCCAGCTTCTCCCCTCTGCAGCCTCTGAATTGTGACCTTCTCCAAACCACTGTTCTAAATCTATACTGTCTCCCTCTTCTCTGGGAAGGGCAGGAGGATGGGAGGGTGGTCTCCACCATTCCTCCTCAGTCCAGTCCCTAACATCGGGTTGTTGTGAGGATGAAATGGGGAGGAGGAGAACCATGGACACCACCTTGAGATCCTTGGAAGATAAAGGTGATATATAAATGTAATAAATAAATAAAACAATTTATAGCAGAACTAACAGGCGTTCACATTAATTGTCCTGATTTACTGATTAACAATTAATGTGGACGCGGGTGGCGCTGTGGGTTAAACCACAGAGCCTAGGACTTGCTGATCAGAAGGTCGGCGGTTCGAATCCCCGCGATGGGGTGAGCTCCTGTTGCTCGGTTCCTGCTCCTGCCAACCTAGCAGTTCGAAAGCACGTCAAAGTGCAAGTAGATAAATAGGAACCGCTCTGGCGGGAAGGTAAATGGTGTTTCCGTGCGCTGCTCTGGTTTGCCAGAAGCAGCTTAGTCATGCTGGCCACAAGACCCGGAAGCTGTACGCTGGCTCCCTCGGCCAGTAAAGCGAGATGAGCGCCGAAACCTCAGAGTCGGCCACGACTAGACCTAATTGTCAGGGGTCCCTTTACCTTTTTATACTGATTAAGAACAACTGCTCTGGTTCCATTCTATAGCATGCAGGAAGATGATTCATCCTTTGGGTGCATTCAGACATGGGGATTATTGTGCTAGCTCTTCCATTCTGTTTCTAACATTCCTTTTGCAACGCATCACCTGTTGCATTATGGAACTTTGGCTTTTTGATTGATACACCACCATGCCATGCTAAGGTTTCAAATGTATTTACTTCTGGAAGCAATTAACATGGAAATGAGCACTAAGATTGGGCTGGATTCAACTCAGTTTCTAGAAGTGGCTTTTGCATTGTGTGAAAGAGCACATAAAGCACAAGTAAGGAAACATGGGGGAAATGGAATAAAGTGCTATCGGAATGCAGCCAAAGTCAGGTTGCAGGTCCATTTGGCTCATTAGTGACTGCACTAACTGGCAGCAGCTGTGCGGGTTTTCAGAGAGGAGCTTTTCCCTACCTAGAGATGCCAGAGACTGAACCCAGCACCTTGCACAGCTAAACATGTGTTCCATCACTGAGCCACAGCTCTGTTCATGATACTTTAGCAGGAATATCCTGTTTTATACTTTGCAGGAGACATTTCATTGATTTTCATGAAATGGTCTACAAACATCATAGCAGATGCAAATTGCAGGTCTAAGGACTTGAAGTGGAGATAGGCAGAAATTCGTCTCTACAAACAAACGGGATGAAATGTAAACATTTGAAAACCCCATTTTTTTTGCATTCACTGGCAGGTATGTGTGTCTGTGTAAGGTCTTGCATTCTTTTGATTATGCATGTGTGTTTTCTATAAAAATCAATTGCACTTTAATAAAAAGTAATTACTTCTCAGGCCTCCTTTTAAACATCTTGACCTTGTTTTCTCATTTTGTTAAGATGAAATGTCTTGCATTGTCATGCTGCACATTAAACACTTTCAAAACTGCTAATGATTAAGCCTTTACAAACACACATCTGTAAATCTGTTATTCTAATTTCAGTTTTCATTACCAGCTACAAATGTTAAATGTTTCCATGGTTGTTGATGGAATGCATCTTGTAGAGCAAGCAGTGTTTACACATATGTTTCCTATACTGTTCCTAACCATAAAATAAAACACAGGTTACAGCTAGTAAAATATTATTATAACGTTCTCTTTGCTGTTTGTGAACTCGGCCCTAGAAATCTTTCTTAATGAGTGCAATGCTGACTATCAAATTTAGCTCATTCAAGTTAAAGGGTCTGCAATTGCCAGTAAACACTATATGTGGTAAGGCTCAGTTCCTGTTAGATTTACCAGTTCTGGCCAATCCAGAAGCTTCACTAGTACTGTTATCCAATCTCAAGTGTTGATCTTCTACACCTCTGACATTTCCTCTAAATGCAAACTCAAGTGGCTGAGTTTGGTCAGTAAAAAACAACAGGGAGATATAAGTATGTACGTGGGAATCCCTTAGGGGACAAAAACACAGTGTAATGAGAATTGAGAATTCTCCATAGCTATGGAATGTTGAGCATTAAAAAGGTAAAGGGACCCCTCACCATTAGGTCCAGTCGTGGCCGACTCTGGGGTTGTGGCGCTCATCTCGCTTTATTGGCTGAGGGAGCTGGCGTACAGCTTCCGGGTCATGTGGCCAGCATGACTAAGCCACTTCTGGCGAACCAGAGCAGTGCACAGAAACGGCGTTTACCTTCCCGCCCAAGCGGTACCTATTTATCTACTTGAACTTTGACGTGCTTTCGAACTGCTACGTTGGCAGGAGCTGGGACCGAGCAACGGGAGCTTACCCCGTCAGGGGGGTTCGAACCGCCGACTGATCGGCAAGTCCTAGGCTCTGTGGTTAACTTTGGGGTGTGGAATGGAAAGGCTTGCTGGAAAAGGACATGGCTGGCTTACTAGGAAGTGCAATAAGACTGGTGTCAGTAGTTGTTACTTCCAGGAGGCTGGGGAAGAGATTTACTGTCACTGCTGTCAGCCTCCTCTGGAGTAAGGATGTGGGTGTAGGTTCAACGTCATCTATCCCTCCCCTCTGAACCATATTTAAGCCAGACTCCTTGGGGTGCCGTAAGAACAGTACCAGGAACTTTATTGCTGGTGAACTCTTGTTTTGCGATGTATTTTTGTACTTTAGGCTAGATTGGTGGTTTTTCTTTTTGCAATATTGAATTTATTCTGTGCTTGCCAATCAGTTTTTACCATTTCTGTGTTCATTGGAATGTTGTGTATTTTGCATGTTTGTATTTTCAATGTTTTGAATGTTGAGCTGAAAACACATCGCAACGTTTGGTTGAATTCTTTTGTATTACGTGCCTGGGCACATACAGCCCAGGCGGATTATAACGGTTTGGATTGGATGAAACTCCTGGATAAAAGTATCACCAAAGTTGCAACGAGCTCGATGAAGTTGTTATGAAGTCCTGGACTAACATGGCAGAAAGGCATTCCAGCCTTGTGAAAACTGTGGCAGCCCTTGTTCCAATACCCAGTCCATTTTGTTTGCTTTTCTTGAAACATTTACAACCTGAGGCTTCCCATCATGATGGAATTGATATCACTTGATTTTGGTTTTGATGTTAGATTGCGACCTGCTGTGACCCTCCTGTTGTTGTTTGTCGTTATTTGCTAGTATTTGCAGATGAGAAAAAAGAAAGCTTGCATCTGATTCCAGTGAGATGTACAGATAATGTGTCAAAACAGCAGTCAACCTGACAGTCTGCCATCCACTATCCCCCTCCCCCTTTGCCAATATGTAATTCATTTTCTACAGCCAAAGATTTGGAAGAAATACAAGTATTTAAAAGACATAAATAAATCAGAATTAATGATAGCATCAACAATGTTTTTGTTGCAGCTCTTTGTTTGACAGAACACAGGTTTCACCCTCTGTGGTCTACTGTAGCTCATTGCTTTATATATTTTGTTTACACAACCACTGGCTTCTGTATATTTCACCCCCATAACCCCCAAGGCATAGAAATATCAGGTAGGCAGTAAATGGAGTTCAGTCTGGCAATCTATAAACCTATGAGAGTATCTATGTACGGTACATCACAGCTGGAATTATAGCATACTATGTGAGTTACACTGCGTTCAACGGGACTTACATTTTTAGATAATTAGTAAGGTCCTCATGAAAATCTTAAAATGGATTTCCCCCAACACACACATTTTGTATGCAATTTTACCTAGTATAATAAAGTTTTTAAAGTAATATAAAAACCAAAGGTACAAACAAACAAGGGGAAGAAAACCAAAGTTACCAAACACAGGAGCAGTAGATAGGTTGTATTTTCCAAATAACAATAGAGCAGATAATGTAGGGGGGGAAAAAGGCAGGGAAACACACCACGAAAGCCAGAATTTCATGATTTGGTGGAGGAAGAGTTTTGTTTATCAGAATCTGACACATAAAAAAACGACAACACACTGCCAATTGGCAGCAGTCTCACCTGCCTCATGTTCAAGGCAAAGCCAGTCCAGCCACGAGGCAGGAGAGATCGCTGCTTCAGGTGTGAAAAACCCCCAGGTGGCACTTCCATGGGTGTCCTGCTGACTTTGCTGGGGTGGACTGATTTGGGGAAAGACTGCGCCCAATTTGGGCAAGATTTCAACCAAGAGCTTGTGAGATCTTGCGCAGTGTGGCAGGTAAAGCAGAGCTCACAGGAACCACTGATTCGTTGATTATGGGCATTTTAAAAGTCCTGTGCCTTTGCAAGCAGCAACAACCAGCTGATCATTGACACTTGCAAAGCCTTTGCCTGCTGGCAGGGATGCCACCAAGCTTCCTTGCTTTAAGTACAGCATTTTATAGTTTGGAATTTTACAGCAAAATACTGCAACAAACAAAAAGTTGTTAACCCTGATAAATAACACCGAGCAAAAATAAAATAAAATACCCTAGTTATGTGCAGTTTCACAACTTTGGTGCCTGAATTACCAGCTCTGAGTCTAGCCCCACCTCACAAGGCTGTTGTGAAAATAAAAAGGGGAAGGGGAAGACAATGTACACTGCTATGAGCTCCTGGGAGGAAAATCAAGATATAATCAATGCTTTTTTTCGAGGAAACACAAGGGGTATCTGCACCTCTTTTTTTGTTCTTAAAAAGTGTGGCACTTATTGTAACAACTGCATGGTGAGGACCAGCACCTATTTTTCTAGAAAAAAAAAGCACTGGATACAACTATACAACAAGAAGAAGCAACACACACAAACACACACATTTTGCCAACCTTGATAAACTATAACGAAAACAACAAATCTCTGTGTGAAAGTGCAGCTCGTAGGAATTTTAACTTGCTCTAGCTGTAAGGCGTTTTAATTATTTTATGGTTGCATTTGCCAATTCATTAGGTATATGCATACATAATGGTTTCTGCGTATTATTAAATAACAAGGAGACCAGTAGTGGCTGTGGGGCTGGCAAGGAGAATTGGGGAGCGATAAATCAACTACAGCATTAGTTGATTAATTTATGGATTAAACCAATTAAGAGGGTTGCAGCCCTCTTTTTTTACCCTTCTCAGTGTAAGGTGGTATGTGTTGTGTCTGGCTGGCCCAGAAACAGCCGTCTAAGGAAGGCAGTTCTATTCTCTTTTGTTAGGATGATGTGTATTCCTGGGGGATAGACATGCTTTTGGTGTTTAGAGTCTTTTCACTTGTAATTTGGTTGGGGGGTGGGCTGGGGAGGGGAGGGGAGGGGAGGGGAGGAGAGAGGAAATCCCTCCCCCCCCTCCGAATTGCTTGCTTTGTTGGAATATCTCTGGAGCCGGTTAGCTTGTTGCTTAGCAAAAGTTCCCATTGTTACACACATGATTCCAATAATAGCTATTTATTTTCAAACTGGGGCCCTCCTCTGTGGATAAGGTTCTTGTGAGCCCTTTCAAAGAAGCACTGAAAACATTTAAACTTCTAACATTATTTAATCTTTAAGAGACTCTTAATTGGATTTTATAGCCTACTGGAAGCAAAAAATCTCTTGTTGGTTTGCACTGGTATGTATTCATGAGTTCTGACAAGCGAGAGACTATTAAAGGGAGAGAAAAACCTGAGTCTCTTATGGCATATATGGCACAAAAACGTAAGGGAAACAGGATAGAAACGAGTTAACGGAGAACATTCAACATGGTATAGCTAAACGCCTAATCAAGAGTCCTTGTGATTGTGTTGGTAATAGTCATTTCCCCCTCTTAATGTTACCAATGAAACAATATAAAGTGTTGGTATATTGACGAACGTGTTGGTAGGGAGGTTTCAAAGCAGCCCCAGGGCCATGTTGAAGAGGTTTAGGCCTTGTGTTAATGTTACAGATTTTAATCACTCCTGCAGTAAAGACAACCTGTCGGACTTGCTTAAAGGTTAGTTCCCTCATCAACCAAAGTCAATAAGCCCTTCTTTTTAAATTAATTACTATTAATTAATTACTATCTCAAACAGTTTATTGGCATTGATTTGTCCCTTTTTATACACTTGTGTTAAAGTGCTTTCTGTTCTCTATTCTTGTTATTTTTATTTTTACCTCAGCCAGAGGCTGGTCACAGAATAATGTTAATTTTTAGGATGAGGCTCTTTATTGCTGCTTTCCCCTTGTATGCCACTTGCATCAATATTTTTCATGACTGGTGGACAAATGGGCAAAAAACACCCCTTTCGGAAAGCTATCTAGGCAACTCTATTGCTTCCATATCTGTGGTTCAACTTTTTAACGGATTTCAAACTCTGGAATTGGAGAGTGAGCCAGTTCTAGATGGGGTTGCAGTCGAGAGGCATCCTTCCATCCTCTTCTGCCATTTGAGGCCCAGGTGGCATCAGGGGTGTGGAATGACTTTGCCCAGCAATTGCAGCCTCACCAGCTATGGGCATTCCTGGACCAAGATAGCTTGGTGACAGTGATCTCTGTTTTGGGAACTTCCCAGTTGGATTACTGGAACCTACTCCATATGAGCTCTCCATGAAGGTAGTCTGGAAGCCACAATTAGAGCAGAACAGGGCTGCCAGGATGTCACCAGCTGCAATTTTAAGGTGCTTAAATTTAAGGGGTTATCAAGCTCTAAATGACTTGAGACCCAACTATCCGAAGAAATGCCTCTCCCTGTTTCAGCCTGTCCACACTCTTAGATGTGGAAGGGAGGACCTCCTCATTGTTCCACCACAGGGCCTTTTTTGTGTTGGGACTTTTTTTTTTGGAGTCGTTCCTGGCCTATGGAACACCCTTCCCTATGGACACACCTGGCATCAATGCAGCTGCTGTTTCAGCGCCATGGGAAAACCTGCCTGTTTACTTAGGTTTTCGGGGGCTGCTGCATGTGGGGAACTCAGGTAGTTCCCTGGGTGTTTATAAGAAAATGTGATGTTTTTATAAGCTGGTTTAGTGTGGTTTTGTTGTGTTGCAATCTACCTGGGCTCATACGACAGGCAATAGTCCAGACGTTCTCTTGTAAATCAGAATAAATGTGTAAGTTGAACCTGAACTAAATTTTAGCACTCTTTAGTGCTAAAGATCCACTGATTATTCTGCTGGCGCATATATAGATAATGTGTGTGTGTGTGTGTGTGTTGTTTAAGTGATTTATTTTCCCTGCTGCCTGAATGGTGTTTGTTTTCATAGACAATTTAGATAGAAAAAAAAAGGAGCTGGGCAAATCACATAAGAACACTGCTGTTAAATAATTAATCAGAGCAGGAAAATTCCAATATTAATATACTTTTTATGTCAAAGAAGCTAAAAAATATATGATACTGGAAGGATTGTCTTGCACTCTCTTTTTTGTGGTCTCTGGTTTTGTTCTGTTAATACTGCCATAGATCTCTTTTTGACTCGCTTTTTCACCGACGTTATTGCTGGTGTAACATATCTGGGCTGTTTTGCTTCTCAGTCCTATGTGGTTATATTAGGGACGACCCTTCTCAAACCCACCTGAAACAAAAAGGAAGTAATTATGCTTGGGGTGCTGAAGATGTTCCAAATGAGTACTATTTGGAGAAGATGTCAGCAACTCCACTTCACCTACCAGGGCACAGCAATCTCTCTCTCTCTCTAGGGTGGGGCTGAGGCTGAACAGCAAGGCTGTCCTAACAATTGAGAAATGGAGATGGAGGTGGTATGAATGAGTCACACAGAAGCCATAAACCCAACTGCTCCCCTGAAAAACTCGCTCTATGCAGGGCTGCCCTTGAAGCTGACCCAGAAACTCCAGCGGGTGCAGAATGCCGGGGCGAGGCTCCTTACGGGGTCCTTGCCGCGGGATCACATTCATCCAGTGCTTTACCAGCTGCACTGCCTCCCAGTGGAGTACATGGCCAGGTTTAAGGTGCTGGTTTTGACCTTTAAAGCCCCATGTGGCTTAGGACCCATGTACCTACGGGACCGCCTCTCCTGGTATGCCCCGCGGAGGACCTTAAGGTCCACAAATGACAACATTTAGGAAGTCCCAAGTCGCAAGGTGGTTAGATTGGTCTCAACGAGGGCCAGGGCCTTTTCAATACTGGCCCCGACTTGGTGGAATGCTCTGTCACAAGAGACTAGGGCCCTGCGGGACTTGACATCTTTCCGCAGGGCCTGCAAGACATAGCTGTTCCGCCTAGCCTTTGGTTTGGGCTCAGTCTGACCCTTATGTTTTCCCTCCCCTATGGTTTTGATCTATGGGCTACTTTTAAAATAAGGCTGCATTTTAAATGGTATTTTAACCTGTATTTTAAATTGTTCCCCCTATTATGTTTTTAATAATAATAATAATAATAATAATAATAATAATAATAATAATAAAATATTTATACCCTGCCCATCTGGCTGGGCTTCCCCAGCCACTCTGGGCAGCTTCCAAAAAATATTAAAATACTGTAATACATCAAACATACTGTAATACATCAAACAATGGCTTATGCCTTCAAAGGTGAAGTCAAACCGCTGTGTTTGCAGCTCTAAAGTGACATCCCTGGGGAATAATAATAATAATAATAATAATAATAATAATAATAATAGAGACCTTGGGTGTGCTTGCCAGCCTACTCCTTCCACCATGTTCATGATGGCTTGGCTCTGTCAACCTTCACGTGTCAGAGACTAAATGTTTCTGGCAAGGAGCCACCTCTGCTCTTGAAGGCTTTCTTCACTGTGTGGAACCCTGTGTTATCAAGGTTCTAAACTGAATGAGAAGCCTCGATTGATAGATCTGGCTCGCTCCTGCAGAGCTGGCAAGGGCACCTTCACCCCCCCCCATCATGCAATGGGCAATGCCCATTGAAGTGAGGTCTGAATAGAGCTTGTGGCTCCAGGTGCCATGCTCAAGGTGCTCTGACAAAAGTAATTTATGAAGAATCCTACAACTAGGGATAGGGGAGAAATTTGATTCAGTTTACATTCGAAGGCGAACTCGCCTAACTTGCACTGGCCCAAACAAGAAACACAGGCGTCCTTTGAAATTCGTGCTGATCTGAATTTTGCAGTTGCTGTTCTGCAGCCAAGTGAGGTATACAAAATTGCTTACACCAGGGTAAAGCGTGCATAAGTGAACAGCATGCAAACATGTATCCTAGGAGGGAAAAACAAAAATGCAAAAGGTAAAAATGCATACAAATATGTGCAAGTGAATTTCCCTCTTTAAAGATAATGATAATGATAATGATAATAATAATAATTGTAAACTGAGGTGGAAATGTGGTGAACAAAACTAAAGCTTGGAAAAATGAGAAACTGAGCCAAACTGAAATGGACAGATTTGCCCATCCCTTCACCACACTTTTCTATTTTCTGCAACTTAACAGTGTTAAGACAGGGGACTCCCCTGAGAAGGAGGCTAGTTCACCAACACAGGAGCCAGATATATGGAGAAACGTGACTCAAAGAAGTAGGAGGCCCAGGGTTCGCTCTGATTGTTTAGAAATACACAATCGCTTTGAAGTCCTCTCCCCTAGCATGGAAGACAAAGAACAGACTCCATTTGAGGATCTCTCCCTCATTACAGTCGATCAGGTATATGAAGACGAGCAGCAAAGTCAGTCCTCAGGGAATGTGCAGGCGACCTTGGAACGGACAGCTCACGGAAGAACCCCGACAAACCCAAGAGGAGGCATGTAGTGGTGATAGGGGATTCCCTACTGAGGGGAACAGAAGCAGTGATCTGTGGGCCTGACAAGATGTCTCGGGAAGTGTGCTGTCTCCCCGGGGCTAAGATCCAAGATGTAACTGAACGACTGCAAGGAATCATAAAACCCACTGACAAATACCCCTTCCTCTTGGTTCATGTGGGAACCAATGACACTGCAAGCAATAGCCTCCAGAAGATCAAAAGAGACTACGAGGCTCTGGGCAGGAAGTTGAAGCAATTAAATGCACAAATTGTCATCTCATCTGTCCTCCCAGTTGAACGACGTGGCCCAGGGAGAGAGGGAAAAATAGTGGAAGTGAACAGCTGGCTTCGCAAATGGTGAAAACAGGAACGGTTTGGATTCTTAGATCACGGACTGCAGTTTCTTGAAGATGGACTTCTGGCAAGCGATGGGCTGCACCTCACAACGGTTGTGGGGATTTTGCCAAAAATCTCAGAAACCTCATCAGGAGGGCTTTAAACTGACTAATGTGGGGGAGGGAGACAGTGCTCCTGAAGGTAGGAGTCTATCAATTGATGAAGATGATCATCCAAATGTCATAGACCAAATGGAGCAAACAGCACACAGACCTAGTGGTGGGAGGAAAAAAATCCTTAAATAAGAGACACGGGGGAATGATTAATGGACTTCAATGTCTGTACACTAATGCGCAAAGCATGGGAAATAAACAAGATGAGCTTGAGCTCTTGGTACAGCAAACTAAATATGACATAATAGGCATCACTGAAACCTGGTGGGATAAGTCCCACGATTGGAATGTAAAAATGGAGGGATACAATCTATTTCAGAGAAACAGACCAGACAAGAAAGGAGGAGGAGTGGCGTTATATGTCAGGGATGTGTATACCTGTGAAGAGATCCAAGATTTAGAACCTCAAAGCCAAAGTGAGAGCATTTGGGTCAAAATTAAGGGAGAGAAGAATAACAGAGACCTCATTGTGGGAGTTTACTATAGATCCCCAAGCGAAACGGAGGACATAGATGATGCCTTCCTGGAACAGATGGCCAAGCATGCAAAAGGAAGGGAGATAGTAGTAATGGGGGACTTCAATTACCCGGATATTTGTTGGATGTCAAACTCAGCCAAGAGCATAAGGTCAAACAGATTCCTCACTGGCCTTGCAGACAACTTCATTGTCCAGAAAGTGGGAGAAGCAACAAGAGGAACAGCCATTTTAGATCTGGTCCTAACCAATGTTGATGACCTGGTTAGTGGGGTAGAAGTGGAAGGATCATTAGGCGCGAGTGATCATGCTCTTCTGAAGTTTACTATACAGCGGAAAGGAGCAGCCAAGCATACTAGGACTCAATTTCTTGACTTTAAGAAAGCCGACTTCATAAAACTTAGGGAAGTGCTGGGTGAGATCCCATGGACAGTAATACTAAAAGGAAAGGGAGTTCATGATGGCTGGGAGTTTGTTAAGAGGGAGATAGTAAAAGCACAACTTCAGGCAATACCAATGAGACGGAAACATGGAAGGTGCCTAAAGAAGCCAGGGTGGCTATCTAAAGAACTTTTAACTGAGTTAAGATTAAAAAAGGATGTGTACAAAAAATGGAAAAGGGGGGAAACCACCAAAGAGGAATTCAAACAAATAGCAAGCACATGTAGACACAAAGTCAGAAAAGCTAAAGCACAGAATGAACTCAGGCTTGCTAGAGAGGTTAAAAGCAACAAAAAAGGCTTTTATGAGTATGTCCGTAGCAAAAGGAAGAACAAAGAAACAGTGGGGTCACTCAGAGGAGAAGATGGTGAAATGCAAACAGGGGACACAGAAAGGGCTGAACTCCTCAATGCCTTCTTTGCCTCAGTCTTCTCCGATAAAGAAAACAATGCCCAACCTGAAGAATTTGGAGCAAATGATTCAGCAAAGGAAACACAGCCCAGAATAACTAAGGAGATAGTACAAGAATACTTGGCTAGTTTAGATGTATTCAAGTCTCCAGGGCCAGATGAACTGCATCCAAGAGTATTAAAAGAACTGGCAGATGTGATCTCAGAACCACTGGCAGTCATCTTTGAGAATTCCTGGAGAACAGGCGAAGTCCCGGCAGACTGGAGGAGGGCAAATGTTGTCCCTATTTTCAAAAAGGGGAAAAGAGAGGACCCAAATAATTACCGCCCAGTCAGTCTGACATCAATACCAGGGAAGATTCTGGAGCAGATCATTAAGCAAACAGTCTGTGCGCACCTAGAAAGGAATGCTGTGATCACCAATAGTCAGCATGGATTTCTGAAAAATAAGTCATGTCAGACTAACCTGATCTCGTTTTTTGACAGAATTACAAGCCTGGTAGATGAAGTGAACGCAGTGGATGTAGCCTACCTTGATTTCAGCAAGGCATTTGACAAGGTGCCCCATGATATTCTTGTAAAGAAGCTGGTAAAATGCGGTCCTGACTATACTACCACTCAGTGGATTTGTAACTGGCTGACTGACTGAACCCAAAGGGTGCTCATCAATGGTTCCTCTTCATCCTGGAGAAGAGTGACTAGTGGGGTGCCACAGGGTTCTGTCTTGGGCCCGGTCTTATTCAACATCTTTATCAACGACTTGGATGATGGACTCAAGGGCATCCTGATCAAATTTGCAGATGACACCAAACTGGGAGGGGTGGCTAACACCCCAGAGGACAGGATCACACTTCAAAATGACCTTGACAGATTAGAGAACTGGGCCAAAACAAACAAGATGAACTTTAACAGGGAGAAATGTAAAGTATTGCACTTGGGCAAAAAAAATGAGAGACACAAATACAAGATGGGTGACACCTGGCTTGAGAGCAGTACATGTGAAAAGGATCTAGGAGTCTTGGTTGACCACAAACTTGACATGAGCCAACAGTGTGACGCGGCAGCTAAAAGCCAATGCAATTCTGGGCTGCATCAATAGGAGTATAGCATCTAGATCAAGGGAAGTAATAGTGCCACTGTATTCTGCTCTGGTCAGACCTCACCTGGATTACCGTGTCCAGTTCTGGTCACCACAGTTCAAGAAGGACACTGACAAACTGGAACGTTTCCAGAGGAGGGCAACCAAAATGGTCAAAGGCCTGGAAACGATGCCTTATGAGGAACGGCTAAGGGAGCTGGGCATGTTTAGCATGGAGAAGAGGAGGTTAAGGGGTGATATGACAGCCATGTTCAAATATATAAAAGGATGTCATATAGAGGAGGGAGAAAGGTTGTTTTCTGCTGCTCCAGAGAAGCGAACATGGAGCAATGGATCCAAACTACAAGAAAGAAGATTCCACCTAAACATTAGGAAGAACTTCCTGACAGTAAGAGCTGTTTGACAGTGGAATTTGCTGCCAAGGAGTGTGGTGGAGTCTCCTACTTTGGAGGTCTTTAAGCAGAGGCTTGACAACCATATGTCAGGAGTGCTCTGATGGTGTTTCCTGCTTGGCAGGGGGTTGGACTCAATGGCCCTTGTGGTCTATTCCAACTCTATGATTCTATGAGTGTTGCCCACTGGGAGAGCCAGTGCGATGTAGTGGTTAAGAGCGGTAGTCTCGTAATCTGGGGAACCGGGTTCGCGTCTCCGCTCCTCCACATGCAGCTGCTGGGTGACCCTGGGCTAGTCACACTTCGTTGAAGTCTCTCAGCCCCACTCACCTCACAGAGTGTTTGCTGTCAGGGAGGAAGGAAAAGGAGACTGTGAGCCGCTTTGAGACTCCTGAAGGGGAGTGAAAGGCGGGATATCAAATCCAAACTCTTCTTCTTCTTCTACTTTCCTCCTGCAGTCGTTCACACTGCCAAATTCAGCCCTCCGACTACTGCCAGTTTTCAAGCACTGCCCTCCTTGAGAAGCCTAATGTTTTTGTCTGAAGAGCATATGCATCTCTTGAGGATTTATCCTGCTGCTTAGAAGTTCTTCAGTGATTCTCATCTCCTTCTTTTTAAGGAGTGCCAGTGCCCATAATCAACACACTAAGGGACAGTTTGTACAAGATCACACAATATTGTTTTTTGAAGAAAAGAGCAGGAAGCTTATGATGAATCCACATCCTAGTGAGATAGATTAGGGAGGGTTGTTGTCTTACTTTACTGAAATGTCAACAGCTTTCTGCTCTTAAAACTCTTGCTGATTTTATCTGTTTCATGCTTTTAGTGTTTGTTGTTACATCATTTGAGCATCAAAGTATTTTTTTTTATTGCTCATTGCCAACACTATTGAAAATGCTTCTGTACATTACCTGCTTGTGAGGGGAACAGATTAAGGGGGAAAACACAGTCTTTTAATCATCCAGAAGTGCCATGAGAAAGGTTTTTCCTAATAAATAGCCTAAACCAACCTCTTTGTAGTTTAAAATAGCCCCTTCACGAATTTATCTAAAGTGTAGCTGCAAAAGTTCTGAGCAACTACACAAGCTCCTATTCTTGGTGGATAAAGGGGGACAATTACTTCCCATCCTGTATCTGACGCCCTCTTAAATATTTGAAGTCTATTTCTGCTATTGGGTAATAGATTAATAGAATCTCATCTGCTGTATTTATATTCTTCTTTTCTATCCAAACAGGCTCAAAGCAGATTACAATTTTATCTCCTTGAATACCTCCAGGATAGAATGCCTTTTCTTTAAGGTTTAACACGCATAGAGATGTTCTCCCCGAGAGCGACAAATGTTTAACCTTAAGTACTTTGAAATCTAGTCTTGGGAATATTCAGATGAAAATCTTCATGGAGCTGAAGATCCTCTTAGAAGGGTATTGAAAGAAGCTGTGTGGACACTTGTCTCCTAGATCCTTGATGATTCCTTTTAGTATTCTGTCAATGCATTGCTGGGCGAAGAAAGCAGAATGCATTCTTGTCTTCCAAATTACTTTTTCTTTTTTTTAAAGGAAGAGTTCTGTTTTTGTTGCTACATTTCATTTAAATGCAGTGACCACAACTGGTGACTTTAAAAGCCTCGGTAGTTTAGCTTAGGATAATAGCAAACAAACAGAAGAATCCAAGATGGAAGGTTTGTACTGAGAGAAAAGAGAGAAAACATTTTCCCTCATGAGCTTCACTAAGCACAAAGTGAATCACGGGGCTCGGTTACACAGACTACATGCAAAATGCTCAGCTGTATTAGGCGACCATTGTGAATAATCTGTAAGTGGATATAAACATATGCATTTAATTAGGAGCATACAGATGAACGCTAGAAGGCTGGCATGAAATAAAGCTAACTGGAATGTCTGTGCTGATCAGTGCTTCTTCGGGCCAAAGCATATGTATTTTGTTGCTCTACGATGCTCATTCAACGCTGGTGGTTTATTTCAGAGCTAATAGTTGATACTTTGGAGGTTTCCCAGGTCTGTGGGTCAGTCTTTTGAGTCAACTCTATAACAGCTGCAGATAGACACCACTGCAAAGTCAGCACTCCCGGCCTGTGATCCAACAGGGCTGCTCCAGAGGTAGAGTGTTGTATTGGTTGGCAACCTAAAACCTTCCAAGTCTACAGACTACAGAAAAGCAAGAGAGAGCAAGGAAGAGGGTTTGTTAATCTCTGTGCCCCCTAGGAAGCAATATTCCATGGAGGGCACCTGGCAAAAACAAAACAAAACAAAACAAAACAAAACTTTTCAGATTGCCAGATAAAAGGGGTGAGACACAGAATTCCAATAGGAATGGAGGGTGGCAGAATTTGTGTGAAAAATTTCCCCACAAATTTGCCCCTGTCCTCTGTTTTGACATTACCTTGCTCTGATCACATTGCCAAGTTTCTTACTGTTGTGACATGGATGCTTGCAAGGATCAGGTGTGTCTGAGAAGTCGAAGAGGCTCCCCACTGCAATGGTTGTAGATGCATGCCAGAGTCTCTTCTCTGGACTGAGGCCTCTAAGCAGGAAATCAGGCCATACTATTGCAATGTTTACGAGCCCAAGTGAATAAAATAAATAAATAAATCACAATGTGACTTGAGGACATCCTCGTGTTTCTTATTTGGATTTACAGGAGGGGTGATTGACACTCACAGAGGCGCCATCTTCTGAAGCACATTGAGGGGGCCCTGACACGATGTCCTGATGTCGCTCTGCACCTGACTGCAACCATGGGGGTCCACGGTGGCTTGGCCTCCTGGAGCCAGCGCCTGTAGCATGTCATGATCAGGAGTGCATTTTAAGGCTCCCACTTGTTCCTTTGTGGCTGTGTCTTCACCTGCTCCCGCCTGACGTTACATATGATATCAGGTGTAGGGCAGGTGGGCACATTTTTTGGAGAAAACAGTCCAAAACAGTTGTGTGTGAGACAAATTAGGAGTCCTGCCCGGCCAAATTAGGTCCATGGTCTTGGAGTTCTCTACTGTTGATTTACAGAAAGATCAGTTAAGTTCAAAATCAATACAATTATCTATTCTTTCCCCTAGCATAAAAGATTTTGATCAGATTCTCCTTCAAGTACAGCTAAGGTACATTAAGGGGGGAAATACACACACAAAGAAACAAAACTCCGCCCCCTGCCCATCCATTTGCAGTCAAAGGTTTCCCTTTTGGAAACCTGTCATTATGTGAGAGGGGATTTCTACTTTGATCTTTTTCTTTGGGGGCTCGGACGGCAAAACGATGAACATCCGGTGGGTTGCATTTTACGAACTGTGTGATCCTGCAGCACGGTACATATATAGATATATATCAGTTTGTCCCTTGATGAATTTATTAAAATACAATGGTGCAGAAGGAAATGGAATTCCAATGCACTGCTGTTGTCCTAAGAAATCATTATCATGAGACAGAATTAGAAGCCTGGATGGGAGTTAATGGGTCTCCCAGGCTGTCCAGCCATCATTATGTTACTGTGCAAGAGGCATCAACCGCTTTAAGTCCCATTAGTGTGTTGATGAGCTGTCTGGAACAGGATGCTTGTATCTGAACAAGCAGTTTACTCTAACTGCATTGCATTAACCCCTTGCTGCTGGGTGCCCCTGAGTGCTTTATACATCAGGTTTAGTGTGATAGCGTGAAAGCTTCCTGCCTCTCTTCCAGTGATGTCGATTCATTTCTTTGTGGTTGTTTCTATAAAGGTGGCTGCAATAATGGAGTATTTTGCCACTGAAAGAGAAACCCTGATGGCGTATGAATTAATTCCTGCATTCACCTAGCTTTCCGTTGGGAGAACGGAACGACTGGAAGAAGATAGCTCTTTCGAAATCTTCATATGCTTTCTGACGAGATCATACAGTACAAACGCCTTGTCATTTCCTTTAAAGCTCTCTGTGGCCCCTCTGCCTTTTATTCCTCTGCCCCTACATCCTGATATATCCCTTCCCATGACCCTAGCTCTTCCACAATGCAATAACTTATTATTCTGTCCATCATGAGTACACCTCCCTTTCTGTACATGGAATTCCCTTCCAGAAAAGGTATGTTGGTGTGGCGTTTGCCCACTCATTATGGAGACGTCGTACTGGGGGGGGGGGAGAGAGAAAGGATTAATAGGCTGACCAATAAGAAAGCCCAGGGGCGGAGCCTGACTGTGTTTAAGGCTCAACACAGGGGTTTTGGCAGTTAGTTAGTTCGGTTGGTTTCTTGTGGGTGGGAGGCATAGGAGTCTGAGTTAGAGGCAGAGGGGAGACAGAGAGAGTGAATTGATTACAGTGTTTCAAAGTATTTAAAACTTGTTTGCGTTTTTATCATATGTGGTGGGCATGTAGAGAAATTGAATATTTTTGGGAAATGATATATAATGAATTGAAGAAAATGTTTAAAATGACATTTGTAAAAAAAAAGAAGCATTTTTGTTAGGGATTGTAGGACAAGACCTGCCAAGGAAAATAAAGAATTTATTTATGTATGCTACAACAGTGGCAAGAGTCTTGATAGCACAAGGACTGAAGAATGAGGAAACCCTGACAAAAGAACAGTGGCAAGAGAAATTCTGTCATACCTCAGGTTACAGATGCTTCAGGTTGCATTTTTTTGGGTTACGGACCCGCCGAAACCAGGAAGTACCGGGACGGGTTACTTCCGGGTTTCAGGGGTCGCATGTGTGTAGACGCGCCAAATCGCAACCCACGTGTGTGCAGACGCGCCACTGTGGGTTGCAAACGTGCATTCCACATGGATCACGTTCGCAACCCGAGTGTCCACTGTATATATATCACCCACCTTCCAGTAGTCGCAAGGTGAGTGCTATTAATGACATAGCCAAAACAACACAAATACACAGTGTAGGTTTTAGCGGGTCTGCGGGAATGCTGAAGTTTTCAGAAAGAGAGGCAAATGAATTTGAGGGCCGGCAGGTGCGTGGAAAACTGGGGAGGAGGAATGCAATGGAGTGGTTGAAACCCTGAACATAAGCTCTCTCCCCATTATGCATTCCGCCACAAGGCTCTCTCTCTGTGTGTATGTCTGTATGCATGTATACATTTTAGCAAAAACTCTCTTAAAGCAGGTTCTTAAATTCAAGGAGGCACTCAAGCCCCTTCTTGAGCATGGCCAAGATGTGCTTATGTTGCTCCCAGAGACATGTGGCTGGCAAAGCAAAGTACTGCAGGGAAATGCTTCAGATGTTTAATGGAACCTGACAGCGCACTCAGCAAAAATAAAACAAAATAAAATACTATTTTTCCATTGCATGACAGCTGATATCTATCAGTCAGCAAATTTTAAATAACACAGATGTCAAGAACCTCAAAATAACACTTTGGGTAGCACAAGAATGAGATGGACTATAGCCCACCACACTTCTAACGGTGGTTTTTCATCTCTAAAAATAGCCATGAAATGGCATTTTCAGAGACTGACTCCTGGCTGCCCTGAGACATCTGGAGCCATTTATACCTGGTCAAGTCTCTTATAAAATTTGGGCTTGTACACAGGCGACGTTTGGCACCTTGCTGCCTTAAAACTTCCCCGACTGAAAAGAATGACTGAACATTGCTTGAGAACTTACTTTTCTGAATGAGTCGCCAAGCCCCTCAAATATTCTTTACGCTTTATTCAGTGAAACCTGAAGTAAAGCGCATGGGTGTGTGGGTGTGTGTGAACCCATCCTAAAACAAGCAAATAAACAAAAAGACTGACACATTGTTTATCCAAGTAAATATCATTGGTAAAACTGAACAAAGCACTTACAGCAGAGTGGTTTGGATGGAGTCCAAACTGTTCAGTTGTTAATGCATTATTTATTTTAACAAAACAAAATTGTCTGGATGGGCTTGTGATTTGCTGACATGTTTACCGAGACTGGGATTTTAGTCATTAGCTGACAGTTATCTATCACCTAGAAGTGCTCCGTTCAAATACAGTAGTGCTCTTGTGTTGAGTGTGCGCCGTGAATCCATTTGAGCAGCACGATGCAAAAGGACGGGGTTCACGCCCCTTTAATTAATAGCTGGAAATGAGGTTGGGGTTTTGGCAGGTGCAGCCAGACCTGCTGGCATAAAGAAAAAGCCACACCTGCTGAAAAATTCCCTCACTGCACCAGGAGTCATCATTCTCATATGTGAGAACAGCAGCACACACAGCTATCTGGCCCCAAATACAACCATGTATTAGTACCTGGTAATTGTTACCATAAAGCACCAATGCTGCAGCAAGCAAAGGCTCCAGCAGCTCAGTCAGCTGCTTGTGGCTGGAAAGCCAGACAGGATGTTTGTGACTGTTGCCATGGAAACAAAGGGGCAGTCCATTCTGTACTGAGCACCGGATGTTAGCTCAGTGTGTGTGTCATATGACCTGTACTGGAAGTACATGGGTCGAGTTTCTTCTTGCTGTTGTCGAGTGCAGACGTGTTTCTCTGTACTGATATGAGAGACAGAAATAAAAGATGTAAATAGTTTTCTGTCTGCTTCTTTCCCCTCCTGGGGGACACCAAAGGGGAGAGACGATGAACGGTGTGTTCCTCTCACACATCTGAGATGAATCGCCGGGACCTCGCCTGCTTATCAGCAGAGTGGAGACGCGGGGAGGTCGACAGGAATATCTGCCGGTGCCTACGCTGTGGCACATTCCTCTGACCCAGGCAGAATTCCAACAGTGGTAGCCTTCGGATGGTTGCTGTCCATCGGACATCTGGATGAGAGGCTGGTGAATTGTCCTCCTCTGCTCCATGGAAGCCTGATTTGAGAGGCTGATTCTCTGCAGCCAGAAGCTGACCAGAAGAAGCTGACAGCCAAGCCGATGCTCAAGGTATGATACTTTTAAGGGCTTAAAAGTGTGAATGCAGAATGATTCATTCTCTGCTTCACGGAGAGCGTGCGTGGGAAAGCAGCTCCAACTTAGAAGAGGCCTGCATACCAGGCATTTTTGTGGTTTCCTGTCCGAAGAAAGGAATGCGCTGTTGCTAAGCAACGTCCTTCAGAAGGCTGTGCCTCAGAGAGGAGAAATGGAAAGTTACTCGAGAGGGCTGGACAGTCAGACTATGCTTCAGAGAGGCAAAAACAAAGTTTGTTATGACTAGGTCCTCACGAACTGCTGGAAGGGACTTTCCAACGCAGCCAGTGTCAGAGTTGCCAGGTGTCAAGAGTGTAAACAAGCCAGCTATTGGGTTTTAGAGGCTTGTGTTTTAGAGTCAATGCAAGGACTCAAAATGGATGCCAAGAAGGGGGGAGGTTTGCCTTCTCCACCCCTCCTGACCAATGACAATTATTCATCTTGGTCTGTAAAGATGAAGGCCCTGCTGCAGAATCAGAGACTGTTTGGGGTGATTGAGAATCCCATCCCAGCAGCACCAACGCGTGCTTGGGAGTCACAGAATGTGAAGGCTAGGACTGCTATAATTCTGTGTGTCTCAGATGAGCAGCTTGTGCATATACAGCATTTGGAATTTGCGCAAGAGGTTTGGAACACGCTGCGTACAACGCATCAGAGAGATGCTGGTTCTTCAGCGTTGCTGTATTTTGAGAAGTTGACCAATCTGAGATTAGCGCCTGATGGAGATGTTCAAGCGCACCTGACAGAGATGAAGTTTCTGCGTCAACAGATGGTGGAACGCAATTTCCGTCTACAGGAGGAAGTGTTTTGCTTCATGATGATAAACAGCCTGAACCGGACCTACAAGGTTGTTGCCAGTCAGCTTGGTTCGCTACCTGCTCAGGATCTGACCGCAGAAAGAGTGTGTGCCGTCGTCCTGAACGAACACGACAGACTTGCTGCACTGGAAGTGAAAGACAGAGGGAGGCAAGAACAGAGTTCAAATCTTCCCACTGCTGATGCTACTGGAGAGCACGCCGTAGCATTGAGTGCCATCCGATGCTATAATTGTGGACAGACTGGGCATCTACAGCGTAACTGTAAGAAGCCGCGACAGTCAAAAGGAGCCAAGAACAGCTCTACGAAGCCTGAGGCGTCAAGCAAAAGCCGTACCATGTGCCAGATGAAACCTGCAAAGGCTATGATGGCGAAAGGAACCACGCCAGATGTTGAGAACGCATTCATAATCGATACCGGCGCCACGAAGCATCTCTGCCCACACAGAGAACTGTTTTCGACGTTGAAGAAGCAAAGCTTCACTGTGAAACAAGCCAACGGTCAAGAACTGGAAGCGACCAGAATTGGAACTGTGTATCTTGAGAGTCTGAACTTGACTATAAGCGATGTTTACCTGGTTCCAGAACTGAAATTTAGTCTGCTGAGTGCTTCGCAGATTGCAAAGAAGGGACTAAAACTGTACTATGATGCTAAAAGATGCAAGATCTACAAAGATGGAGAACTGTTTCTCACTGCCAAAGAGAAAGATGGACTGTATTTGTTGACTTTTGATCAAAGTGATTACATGAAATGTAATACTTCTGATTCTAACGAAATTTCTCTTGCAGGTGTGACCAGTGTGAACACCAAGAAGGTGGCCAAGAAGGTCCACAGAGCTTTTCAGCGGGTGTATGCTGATGTGATTGGTCCTTTAGAACCATCTAGAGGCGGTGCAAAATATTACCTTATGTGTGTTGATTGTTACACTAATTATTCTTGGGTTTATATGATGAAGAAACTGCAGGAAACTTTAGAAAAGTTTCAGGAGTTTTGTGACAAGGTTAAAAGTATGCATGATGCTAACATTGATTGTCTTTTCACAGATGACAAGCCAGTTTTTCTTTTACAGGATTTCCAGAGGTTCCTGGATGAGAAAGGGATAAGACACATACTTGCTACTTCCGAAGAAGCATGGAAGAAATGTGTCTGTGTTAGGGTGAACAAAGAATTGCAAAAAGGGATGCATGCGCAATTGCTGAGTTCACATTTACCACATGAATATTGGGCCGAATCTTTAGCGTCCTATCTTCATGTGTGGTTGAGGAAAGTCTCAACAGAGTTGGGATGTTCTCCTTTTGAGAAGCTGTTTAATAGAAAACCTTCTGTTGCCTATTTTAAGGTTTTCGGATCTCATGTGAGAACAGAAGCTCCAAGTGGGGTAAAGAATGCCAGAGGCATCTTTGTAGGTTATGAAAAAGGTCTCTACAGAGTAATTTTGTCTGAATCTGGTCAGGTGATTCTCACAAAGTTTCTAGAGAGTGCTCCTGAACAGGAGAGAGTGATTGTTCACACCTTTGCCACAGATGATTCTGATGATGATGATGATGAGTTTGATCTTATTGAGTTCAGTGGTACTGATGATGATGACACTGATAGCTCAGACAGCTCAGTTGTCACAGTCATTGAGAGGAAATCGCAAATAATGACCAGACCCTCAGAAAAGGATAAACCACTGATTAAGCTTAGTACTGGTTCTCCAGAGAGTTCAAAGGCTGAACCAGAAAGCAGAGAAGAGCAGCAGCTCTTAAGAAGGTCTGAGAGAGCAACGAAGGGTGTACCACCCAAGAGGTATTCAGAGGAGTTTGCTAACCTTGCATATGTTGCTGTTGTAAACGATCAAGGACAGATTGAAGCTGTGTCTGAGTCAGAGACAAAGGCACAACAGAGAGTTGTTAACCGAGGAAATGTGAAGTCACACAACCAGAGAGGTACATTGGTTAAACCAGTGGCGGGTAGTTCCAAGGGTGGAACTGAAACAACAGGGGAATGTTATAAGTATAACAACTGTTTGTTTTCTTCTCTGGATGACGCTTTGCTCGCAGCACGCATTGATACTTTAGGGGGAGTATGTTACCATAAAGCACCAATGCTGCAGCAAGCAAAGGCTCCAGCAGCTCAGTCAGCTGCTTGTGGCTGGAAAGCCAGACAGGATGTTTGTGACTGTTGCCATGGAAACAAAGGGGCAGTCCATTCTGTACTGAGTCCATTCTGTACTGAGCACCGGATGTTAGCTCAGTGTGTGTGTCATATGACCTGTACTGGAAGTACATGGGTCGAGTTTCTTCTTGCTGTTGTCGAGTGCAGACGTGTTTCTCTGTACTGATATGAGAGACAGAAATAAAAGATGTAAATAGTTTTCTGTCTGCTTCTTTCCCCTCCTGGGGGACACCAAAGGGGAGAGACGATGAACGGTGTGTTCCTCTCACACATCTGAGATGAATCGCCGGGACCTCGCCTGCTTATCAGCAGAGTGGAGACGCGGGGAGGTCGACAGGAATATCTGCCGGTGCCTACGCTGTGGCACATTCCTCTGACCCAGGCAGAATTCCAACAATTCCAAAGAAAAAGCCACACCTGCTGAAAAATTCCCTCACTGCACCAGGAGTCATCATTCTCATATGTGAGAACAGCAGCACACACAGCTATCTGGCCCCAAATACAACCATGTATTAGTACCTGGTAATAACCATGTATTACCTGGGAAATCAGTAGATGGTATCTAACTCCAGACAAATTAGCAAAAATGTACAAAAATAAAGAAAGTAAGCATTGGAAATGTAAAACAGCAGAAGGGACATTTTTTCATATGTAGTGGGATTGTAAAATTATAAAGAATTATTGGGAAATACCGTATTTTTCCATGTATAAGACTAGGGCTTTCCCCCTAAAAAATAATGTCCAAAATTTGGGGGCGTCTTATAGATCTTCCCCCATTTTCTTAAATCGGAGCCCCCCAAAATAGGGGGTGTCTTATGGACGAAAAAATACGGTAATTATAACGAAAATATGGTAAATTATAACAAAAAGGATGTTTAAAATAACTTTTGTTAAAAAACCAGAAGCTTTCCTACTAGGTATTATAGGAGTAGATATATCAGGATTACAAAAGAACTTGTTTATGTACACAACTATGGCCACACGAATACTGCTACCACAATTGGGAAGAAGAAGGTGTCTCAGCTAAAGAAGATTGGAAAGTCAAATTAATGGAATATGCTGAAATGGCAAAATTGGCAATTAAACTAAGAGAAAGAGACGACAATGAATTTAAGGAAGATTGGAAGGACTTTATTGCAAATATACAGAAGCAATGTACACAGGTTAATACATTAGCAGAATTCTAGAACTACTTGTAGAGTAATTACATTATGAATGGACAATAAGTGATTCTAATGGTTTTTTAAAAATTTACAACAGACATTCGGTATGCTGACAAATAATGGAACCAGGGAAGGGACTGGGGGAAGTCAATATTTCTTTCTTTGGTTATGAATTTGTATTGTTGTTTTATTTTTGTTATTTTTGGGAAATTAATAAAATATTATTATTTATAAAAAGAAAAGGAAATCAGCAGCTCACATGGTGAAGGGCTGCAACTCACTGGTAGAGCATCTGTTTTGCATGCAAAAAGCCCTAAAGTCAATTGCTGGCTTCTTCATGTAGAGCTGAGGTAGAAGAAGAACCCAGGAGAGCCACTTAGTACAAGGCAATTTCTTATGTCCCTAACTGAGATGGTAGGGGACTCTGCAGTCCTCAGGGTAGTAGCCTTTGATTGTAGGTTCAACATAACTCATTCTACATATAGACTCAATTGGGTCCAGTGGCTTACACTGACTTCTGCCCAAAAAGTTGAAGTGCCTTCTTTCAGTTCACTCATAGGCTGGGGTAGAAGATACGGCCTTCTCAGTGGCTGCACCAAAATTACAGAAGACCTTTTCCCTATAATGACCTGGTCACTCTTTTTCTGGCTGCCTTCCCCCTGGAAGGTGGACCTTGAGAGCTTTGTGGTGAAGCATCACCAACATTCCCAAAGCATCAGGAATATGCCCCTGTACTTTCTTATGTAACCAAGACATTTTCTAAGCCCGAATCTGTGGATAAATATTCTATGCGCCGTCATATTAAAAATGTAAAACAAACATGAACACAGAAGCATTTTTATTGCTCGCAGAAAGCTTTGTCTTCATCCAACTTAAATCTGGGGAAAATATCAGATTAGTTCTAGGAGTTGAGCTGGAGAAATTAATTTTGGTGACAAAAATAAACTGGATCTAATTAGTAATCCTTGAGCAATGGCTCATTAGTGTGGTAGATGAGTAAATGAAATTTCAGCAATAGTGAATGAGAGGATCTGTCTTTGGTTAGGGTTAGGATTTATGAGATGCCCATAACTCTTTAGTTAAAGTTTCTCAGTATAAATCACTACTTTTTTTTTTAACGGATAAAGATGTAGCCTCTTCATGTATTTCTTTTCATGCACTGCTATCACTCTACGAAATGGATTAATTCATTTTTGTAAAGTTAAAAAACAAGTTACTTCTCAGTTTTTGACTGCCATGCCTCAAGTAGCTAGCTTCTCACGCTGGTGTGTGTTGAGGTTCAGCTTTTCTCATTACAAGGCTCACACGAACCCCCCTCCATGGATGGTTAAATTCCATGGAAAGTTACCTTGATGCTATAAAGCTTGCGATTACAAATTTTATGGAAATAAAGCCACTACCCATTGACTGCTACCAGAAATCAATACTTTTGCTATTTGCGGATACCAGCACATATCAAAGCAAGCCAGTGTAAATTTAGCAAGTTGCTGCTGATTCTGTTTGGCCTAAGCCTGGCAGAGGGATCACAAGTCCTAAGAACAATGTTATATGCTGAGTTGCCAGGTCCCATGACTGAGCTGAATGGGTTTAGGATCCAGCCCAAGTCCACTGTGGTTCTGCCCCTGCCAGACCCCAGGAATTCCCCTTCCCCCTCAGGATAGGCAGCTTAGGCTCAGCTGGGATGAGCAAATTATGCCAATCTATCACGAAATTAAAAGATGCCTGCTTCTTGGGGAAAAAGCAATGACAAACCTAGACAGCATGTTAAAAAGCAGAGACATCACCTTGCCAACAAAGGTCCGTATAGTTGAAGCTATGATTTTCCCAGTAGTGATGTATGGAAGTGAGAGCTGGACCATAAAGAAGGCTGATCGCCGAAGAATTGATGCTTTTGAATTCTGGTGCTGGAGGAGACTCTTGAGAGTCCCATGGACTGCAAGAAGATCAAACCTATCCATTCTTAAGGAAATCAGCCCTGAGTGCTCACTGGAAGGACAGATCCTGAAGCTGAGGCTCCAATACTTTGGCCACCTCATGAGAAGAGAAGACTCCCTGGAAAAGACCCTGATGTTGGGAAAGATGGAGGGCACAAGGAGAAGGGGACGACAGAGGGCGAGATGGCTGGACGGTGTTCTTGAAGCTACCAGCATGAGTTTGACCAAACTGCAGGAGGCAGTGGAAGACAGGAGTGCCTGGCGTGCTCTGGTCCATGGGGTCACGAAGAGTCAGACACGACTAAACGACTAAACAACAACAACAACATTTTTGGCTGAGCTGGGGTTGAGGTCTTAACCTGGCTGTGAGGGACTGTGCTGAGGAGGGCTGCATTGAGGAGGAATGGTGGGAGCCACCTCTCCCCTGATCCTGAATCTTCCCAGGAGCAGGAGGACAGCGTAGATTTGGAACAGTGGTTTGCAGAGGGGCATAGTTCAGAAGGCAGAAGCTGGGAAATACTGGATGGGAGAACAGCTAGAAGAAGAAGAAACACTGGGAGAGAGAGGGTTAACAGATTCACAGTCGTTGGGCAGCATTCCTCCACCGCCCTCCCCAAGGTTGAGAAGAGCTCAGAAGGTCTCAGAACAGAAAGGACAGAGGGTACAAGATCAGATTACAAGACGTAGGAGCGACGTAGATTAATAGGCACGGAGGGGGGGGGAGTGAGCCTTAATTGGGAGCACCGCCATTTCTAGGGAGATGTGTTCTTTTGTCTCTCACTGTGATTATTAAAGAATCTAACTGGTAAGACGTTCCCTTCGTTTGATCTTCTTATTTACTGCCACAGGGGAGGAAGTCGATTCCTCGAAGCCTGACACTGGCTGAGCCTGCATCCTAAAGTGCTCATCCTTGTGGATCTTGAACCCATAGTCTCCAATTAATATTATTCTTGCTGCCAAAAAAATATGAATTATTTGTGTACTGATATCCCATATTAACTTTGTATTTTTTGTAAGATCGCCAGCAAGTAAGAGCTCTCAGCTGCTTTATCCGGCTTTGCGGCAACAATATAGCCACAATGTTCAGCTGCAGGAAGGAGAGGGGCATTGAGGGGAGAGGGGTGGTGCATTTCAAATGCCTGGACAGCATCTCTGGCATAAGATATAAGTTAACACGAGATGTGTGTTAACACCACCTTTCAACCATAAAGGGGATGGTTGCCATTGTGGCCTATGGATAATGAGATTTTTCTGTTCCTAGCACCTCCTAAATCTCATGCCAGGAGCATGAATACCTGGTCAAAAATTCATAGGAGAGTAAAAATTAGTTTTCCCACCCTGGTTTAGCCTCTTTCGTGCCAGCCTGGTTTTGGGGCAATTGCTGCTGCTGCTATTAAAAGGCACAGAAAACATTAATCCATAAATTCCAAGATGCCACAGAGTCGCCATTGGTTAATATAATTAACCATGGATTACTGAGATGATTTACATCTGAATGACAGAAGAGAGGGCTTTACTCTAAGCAAATGACATGTCAGGACCATCACAGGTTTGAGTCTGACTGGAATTTTTATCTAGCCCTCATTAAATGACTACACTCTGTGACTTTATAAGTGCCGGGAGTCAAGGCGGATCATTGATGACTGACAATTCCGGATTGCAGAAGATGATAGGTTACCAACAGATGACTCAAGTTGAATAAGACTGACAAATTAGTCCTCTTGCTGCTGGCACAAGTTTTATAATATGGTTATTTTACAACATGCAGAGCGTAACTTCTGTTCTCGGTGCAACTTAGCTGTGGAGCTCAGCTTACTCAACGTTCTTTTGGCTTTTGCATCTGAGTAAATAACTGATTCTCCAGCTGTGATGGTGGAACTTCTGGCTCATAGGCCTAATTTCATAGAATCATAAAATTGTAGAGTTGGAAGGGAACACAAAGGGTCATCTAGTCGGTGCTGCTAACACAGCGGTTTGACTTGATCCCTAAAGGTACACTCCATTCTCTCTCTCTAAATCACCTCAGGCTTGGGAAGGCTCAAGCTGTGGCTGTTGCTAAGTAAGAATCGGGAGTGCAGTCTAAGATCAGAACATTTCAGTAGCCTTCAGTAGAACATTCCTGCAGAATTGGACAAAATGACGGGAAGGATTCGAAACCTGCAGGACCAGAGATTTACAGAAGATTGGAAGAAGTATATGAATTATTTGAAGAGCAACTGCAATCAATAAATTACGCTAGTACGACTACAAGAAGTTTTGTAAGGAGAAATATACAAAGTGTTACAAAGTAGAAAAAGATAGAGATATTGGTTATGAGTTTGAAATGTAATAGGGAAGATAAGAAATGCATACTGAGAGATTAGACTGGAAAATTTTCAGACAGGATTGATGGAAGTCAAAAATTTGAGTAAGATGTAAAAGTATGTTTAATTACTGTTGAAAATGATATGTTAAAAAAACATATATATATATATATATATATATATATATATATATATATATAACATTTTAGTAGCCTTATTTGGACTCTCTTTGCCCCCACACTGAACACAGAGGAACATATTCCTTTTTCATGTCTGCACATAAAGCGCAAACACCTGTCAGAAGGAGGTTTTAATGCACATTTTAGTGTATGCAACTGCTTGCTTGGAATCTAGAACTCATAGTGATCCGAAGGCAGCCTCCTAACAGATGTTCATGCTGTTTGGCATGGATAGTGAGGGATGAGTGTTTGACATCAGGGGTGGGGCTGATTAGCATGGCCCCTCCTCCTTGCAGCGGAGGACTGGAAAAGCTTGGATAGGGCTAGCATGGTATTCTAATAAGTGAGCTTGCTGGAGTTTTGCATAGCAATCTAATTTGTGTCTGCAAATAAAACAAGACGCTTTCTTCTTTCAACGTGCCAGCTTCTATGCTTTCTGTGGACAGAGCTGCTGCCCGCCCCCCTCAAAGAACTACCAGTTCCATTAGCAACGAAGATTCTTGGGAAGACAGTGAATGAATTGCTAGAAAAATGCATTTTTCACGACAGCTTCCCAAAACCTACTTCCCTGGCATCTGGAACTGCCAGTGGCATAGATGCAGTTTGAGATACAGAGGAGCTACAAACTTTCCACCTTGCCATGCCAAGAGGAGAAGGAGAATATATCTGCATTCCCAGGAAAATTCCGATTGAGGACACTGATTATATACAGACTGTTAAGTCTGCCTGGCATCACCATAAACATATTTAAACGCTTCCACCATCTGTGGGAAAGTAACACAAAGTGGATGATGAATGCAGCAGCCCCCCCCCATCCCTGCCCCCCCCCACTTACGGACAGAGCAAGTGTTAGAGGTCTTATACAGGGCAGACAATTGGTTGCAGATTGTAGGAGCCTCTCACCTCTTAAGATCTTCAATAAAGGCCCTGTGATTTTCATTGCATGAAATGAAATCAGTATCAGCCAGCAAAGGGGCATTTACTCCTATGGTCTCACAAGGCTGTCAGATGATCCCCTTGAAGAAATTTGGTTGAGGGTATACAGCCTTGTCTTTGGGAAGGCACTCTGTTTTTGTGGATTATAAAAGAGGAAAAAGTCACACATATTAACAAAACAGAGATGTGTATGGCATCTGGGGCAGATGGATACTGAATAGTTCTCTGGGCATTGTCGGCCAATTGGTGCTAAAGAAGGATAGAACTTTCTTTATGAATGCTACAACAGCAGCAAGGATACTTATTGCAAAGTACTGGAAGACACAAGAATTACCCACTCTGGAAGAATGGCAGATGAAGGTGATGGACTATATGGAATTGGCAGAAATGACTGGCAGAATCCGAGACCAGGGAGAAGAAATGGTGGAAGAAGACTGGAAGAAATTTAAAGACTATCTACAGAAATACTGTAAATGAATGTTAAAATGATGTTGGACTGAAAATAAGTGGTTTTGGTATTAAGGCTAATAAGAATATGTAAATATAGATAGTTATTTGGATGAAAAGATATAGTTATAATAGGTTAAGATTATAGAGTAAAGACAAATGAAAGAGGGTAAGGATTTGCTGAAAGGACTTTGTAAACAGGAATACAAAAGGGGAGGTGTGAGGAGGTCAAGAAAATAAGCAAATGAACTCAAAGATATTGAAAAATGGATTATTTCTTTTTAAGATATTTTTCTTTCTTTTCTCTCTTTTTTTAACTACCAGTTTTCTAGGTTTCTTTTTTGGTAACTTTCTTATTAGCTCTTGTTCTTTTTTATTTTTTATTTTTTGTATGTGTAATAGTTGGTTTATTAAAAAAAATGTTTTGTATGTTTCGTGTAAAATCTTAATAAATATTTTATTAAAAAAAATATGAATAGTTCTCTGTGGTCTGTCCGACTCCTTGTGACCTTGGCCCTCCCAAGTAAATAATCAAGTGGGCCAGGGACCTCCAAAGTTGGTGAGCCTTGCCATTGAAATAGTGTGTGTGCATAGCATCTTGTGATCAATTTCATGGGGTGGGGCTTACCTGGGCCCTCCCAATATTTTATTCAAGTTGGCACCTGTTATGACATGACTAAATGACTAAACAACAACAACATGTATTTGTCTGTGTTTGCCTGAGCTTGAGTCTGGACTAGGGATTCTGAGCTCCTGTGTTTGGATTCGATACATGATGTCCAATCACAGAACATTTCAGGACTTGGGCCTCTGCCATTGGCCCTTGAACTCTGAGTTGTGATTCGCAGCTTGGAAGTTTAGACAGCCAATCATGTTGGGAGTGGGAGTGGCCCAGGTGCTCAGGAATGTATATAAGCAGTTGCTTTGCCCCTGTTTCCCAGTTACGTAGTTCAATAAAGGTTCTTGCTGTTATCACTGTGTCTTGCCTCGTGGGAACCCATCTACACTTCAGCACCCCTGTCTGTCTGTGAGCTGCTGAGCTGCATTAATGCCTTGTGTCCCATGTCTGGACTTTTCCACATTTACTTTTCACTCTTTTCTTTCCAGCCGGAGGTCCATGCTTTAACACAGGCTTCCTCAAACTCGGCCCTCCAGATGTTTTTGGCCTACAACTCCCATGATCCCTAGCTAGCAGGACCAGTGGTCAGGGATGATGGGAATTGTAGTCTCAAAATATCTGGAGCGCAGAGTTTGAGGAAGCCTGCTTTAACGTTCCATGTCAGAGTGTGGGGTTCTTTTTTGCCCCAAGCTTTCTCCACGAAACCCCGTTCTTTAAAGCTGTATTTGGGTTTTGTGTGGATTGACCTTTGCTCTGACTGAGCTTTAAAAAGCATGTTTTCATGGGGAAAGCTTGTGGGGAGAAAAAGAAACTGCGCTCAGACATGGAGCTTTAAACTGTAGACCGTTCCTGGAAAGAGTTGAGGAAAGGTGGTTGTGGAACAGATGAGGGAGTTGGTTATGTTTATCATGGAGAGATGGAAGAGGGAGCAAATAACAAGGACTTTAGCTCAGTAGTAAAGCATCAGTTTTGTATGAAGAAAGCTCCAAGGTTCAGTCCTCAGCATTATTGTCTGAAACCCTGGAGAGCTGTTGCCAGACAGTGCAGGCAATATTGAGCTAGACAGACTAATGATCTGACTCAGTATAAGGCATCTTCCCATGTTCCCATGGGGATGCGGGTGGCACTGTGGTTAAACCACAGGGCCTAGGACTTGCCGATCAGAAGGTCAGCGGTTTGAATCCCCGCGACAGGGTGAGCTCCCGTTGCTCTGTCCTTGCTCCTGCCAACCTAGCAGTTTGAAGTCACGTCAAAGTGCAAGTAGATAAATAGGTACTGCTCCGGCAGGATGGTAAATGGCGTTTCCGAGCGCTGCTCTGGTTCACCAGAAGTGGCTTAGTCATGCTGGCCACATGACCCAGAAGCTGTATGCCGGCTCCCTCAGCCAATAAAGCAAGATGAGCGCCGCAATCCCAGAGTCGGCCACGACTGGACCTAATGGTCAGGGGTTCCTTTACCTTTACCATGTTCCCATGCAAAACATCATCTAATGAAAAAAATCCTCTCCTGTACCACTGCTTGCTATAAGCCCATTGTGAAATATGAAACACTGCAGATGTTCCCAAAGAGAACTCCAGTTCAAATTGTGTGTGATTGACTGCATAAATGGCAAGTTATTGGATGCTAAGAAAGAGTCACTAACAAGCATCTTTATTAAAGAAAATATTAGACAAATTAAATAAAGGCTCTCTGTATTTACAATGCATTCTAGAGCATTGCTGAGTAGATTAGCTCAATAATTGGGCCACACAAGCTGATTCATAAAGTTAATTTTTCCCCTTAAACATGTTGGCATAGATTTTCCTAGATGTTTTACAAATAGTTATTAAAAGCACATTGTGAATCTGAACTCCCTGTGGGCAAAACGTTTTTATGCTTAACTTCCATTTAGTTCAAAATTACAAATGGCTGGGGCTCTGGGAAGAGATCAGAGAACCATGCCCAGTTATCAGAAAATCAGCCGCTGAAGTCAATCTAAGGCAAGCTCAGCAATGAACAGCTCTGGTTGTGGGTGCTGTGCAAATGTTTTAGAAAGTAAAGTTGCTCTTTTGGTCAGAGTCAAAAGGAAAGACTCGATCATTCTATGGACACAACGAATACCTCAGATGCCAGGAACGTGTGTGGCACTGGTTTTCAAACGTTCCCTGTCCAGGGAAGCCTTCAGGGTTTCTTTGTCAGTACTGATGGAGTCTCTTGCATTTTTGACCCAAGAAGAGAGCAGAGGATTCTGGGATATGACTTCAGCCAATGTTCCTCCTGGGTTCCCTGACATGACCCCTGACAATTGGCTAAGATGGCTGGGCAGTGGCCAACAATATCTGGGGATTAAAAAACACTGTTCTAGGGTCATTATTATTATTATTATACCACCTTCTTCACTACTGTCTCAAGAAAACGTATAACAAAACCAGCAAAAAAACCCAGTTAAAATTCCAAAAATAGCCGATACCTTTAAACCAAAACAACACAAAATAGGCACTCATGACAAATGCCAATTTATTGGGAAAGCCTGTCAGAACAAAAATGTTCTCGATTGTTTCTGGAAAGTGCAGATAGTGGGCATTTCTCAACAGAAATGCTGTTGCACAAAATAGGGGCAGTCACGCTAAAAGCCTCGGAAGTATAGAGTTTGCTTTGGTTACTGGCTGCTCTGTTGCCACAAGTGGAAGTGGGACTGCACCCTGGGATGCAGAGAAAGGTGGGAAGTTGCGGATGAACTATCTCACATGTGCTCACCTCTACAGATCTGCTCATCAATGAGTGCTGATTGGGAAGGGGTGTGGCTTAATAACAGATTTGCATGCAGAACAGTTAAAAAAAAATGGGTAAAACCAGTGCTTAAAAAAAAAATAATTAGAAAAAAGGTGCCGGTACTCACCACAAAGTTGTTACAGTAAGCGCCACACTTTTAACATTTGGGGATTATTATTATTATTATTATTATTATTATTATTATTATTATTAATGATATTTATTGAAAAAAGAATTTTTAAAATTACAAAGAAAAAAAAGACAAAATTACAGAGAAAAAAGACAAAAACAGAAAAAAATAAAAAATAAAACCATCATTTTCAAATTCTCCACTTTCATTACCTTCTTTCCATGACCTCCTCCTCCTCCCATCTCTTGTATCTTGATTAATAATTGCCACAGCAAATCCTTTCCATAATTCATAATATTCTGTCATTACATTACCTTGCTCTATTTTCATCTTATCTTATAAAAAACCTTAAAACTTAAATCTTATTTTTACCAGCTTCTCATAACCATTACCTTTTTACCTAGTTCTTTAAACATTCTTACAAGAGCCAAGTAATTTCATTTCAACATTTTTGCAACGTTCATAAAACATTTCTGATGATAAAAAAAAGATAATAAAAACAATCCAATCTTCTTCCAGCGTCCCCCCCTCCCAGTCCCGGGATTGTCAGTCCTTTTTATCCATTAGTCTGGCACATTAACCTGGTGATCTTATATCCGAGGCCTTCAAATCTCTTCCATGTCCCTTCCGCAGTTCTTCTTCATATTTTCCTTTCACTCATGGGAACTTAACATTTGGGGATTAAAAGGTGCTGGTACTGTGTACCTTTGAGTACCCCCAGAAAAAAGCACTGCCTAAAATAATAAAATCAGGAGTTCAGTTCAGGGAAATGCTTGCCTAAACAGGTATGTCTTCAGGTGCCGGCGGGATGCCAATACTGATGGAGTCTCTTGCATTTCATTGGGGAACAACATTGCAATCTCCCCCAGTAATGTCTAGTGATAAAACATGTTTGATGTGGCGTTATGCTGTAAGTTTCCTTGGCCTGTGCGTGTGACAGCAAATGGAACGGAGCACAATGAAGGAGATGTGAATATGGGAAGTTGCCTCATTTGTATATAGACTAAACACATGGTAATGGAAAGAACCATATCTGCTGTCCCTGACCCATCCCTGTTTATTGATTGGTTATCTATTTAATTCCTCTTAGGCATCGCTTCCTAGGAAACATCTCAAAGTGTCTGAATAGTAAAAACGACAGCATTAAGAACACATATAAAACAATTTTACACGTAAAACTGGCTAAAACCATTGGAGCAGAAATACAATTGCACATCTGAACAGATAGAGATCGGCATAAAAATTCTCCACAAAAAACTTGAAGTTTTGTTGAAAAAGGCAACAGATTTGGCACATACACAATGGGAGTTCCAAAATGGGAGTTTACCAAATGGTAAAGACACAATCTCTGTATCGTATAGAAAAGATCTCCTGATCAGATGTAATCTGCAGGAAGTCTTCTCCAGCAGAACGCAGTGATTGGTTGGGTATATAAGGGATGAGACAATCTTCTGTATCCTGGACTCAAGATGTGTATGACTTAGTGCACCAATACTAGCCTTGAACTTTTCTGCATTTGCAGGAAGATCTGAAGGTCTCTTTGTGTTTCATGCATTCTTTGGTTTACAGATGGCACAAAGTGCCAACAATCCAGATTTAGGAATGGGTCCATTACTAGTCACAGTCTGCTTGCATGACTTCTTCATGTGAATGCTTTTTGGAATGTGCTTTCTGACAGCAATTGTTGATTCTGTGGGGGGGGGGAGTAGACAGTAATTCCACACTGGGCAAAAGTGCATTTGCTGGCTGTCTCAAGCACTTTGTTCAGAGGCAAACAGTTCTGGCATTATGTGGGTGCTAATTATTATGATAAACGGAGGAAACTCACATCTGCCCTGCTAATATGACTGTTATTTCAGCTTGCTGCGGTGTCGTTTCAGAAGAGAGAGATCATTGGTTTTACATGGAGACGAAAAGCCTCTTTTAATCCAAGATAGCCTAGAAACATCTCTGTCTCTCTCAGGAAAAAAGAAAGAAAATAAAATCAAAACTGATATTCTGGAAAAGGATAAAAACAAACAAGGACTCTAGGCCAAATACTGCATTGGCTGAGATCCTGAAGTGAGCCGGCGAGAAATTCTCTTCTTATTTGCACTTGTGTAACAAGATTATGCTGCCTAAAACCTATAATTTCTCCCCTTTCTCATCACAAAGGACACGAGATTGATTTGGCAGGAACCAAGTATTTAATGGAGCAACTGTCAAAATGGTAAAATGATTGAAGGGATTAAAGTCGGGTGACTCTTCTAGCAATAAGTGCCACGGAACTGAATGATTTATATGCCTGGAAGGGTTTGTTAGGTTACTATCGTTTCCTAATTAGGACACCATAGTAGCCACTTGGGTCACTGAGAGGGGGCACGGGGGGGGGGTGAGAAGAGGAAGCCAAAAAGAGCATACATCTGCAGCAAACACAAACCGGGTCTCCAATGAGCTTAGGTACCCCAGGCTCTGGGGAAGATGCTTGCAGGAAATCAATGTATTGTTATGAGCAATATTAACCACAAATGGCGAACAATAAAACCTGCTGCCAGTTTGGACCGCTTCAGCTCTAATCCTGGCAAGCAATTTCTCTCGATGGCGATGCAACAATATGCTTACCCCAACATTTCAGAATCCAGTCTTCAAATAGTATTTGTTCCAAATACAAACGAAGTAACTAGAATCTAGGGAGTTGAGCGACGGGAGGAGAAATGAAGACAATGTCCCGCAGCCTCATAATGACACACCCTCCAACATTTCTCCAATGAAAATAGGGATGTCCCATTCCATAGTAATAATTTTACTATTTATACCCCACACATCTTACTGGGTTGCCCCAGCCATTCTGGGCGGCTTCCAACATATATAAGAACATAATAAAACATTAAACATTTGAAAAACTTTCTTATACAGGATTTTGCCCTCAGACGGTTCGGGGGTCGGATAACTCCATACCCTCCAGCATTTCTCCAATGAAAATAGGGGCATCCTAAGGAAAGGCAGGCATTCCAGGATCAAATCAGAAACCGGGATGGTTTCTTTAAATCAGGGGCGTCCCTGGAAAATAGGAACACTTGGAGGGTCTGTGATAAAAAATGGCTAACCAAGTCAGAATTGGAGGAAGCCCTGATAGCGATTGTTCAGCTTGGCTTATTAATTGGCCCGCTGAGCTAAAAAGCCCCAGGGCAACTGAGGGCAAAGAAATGAGCAACCTAAGCCAATAAGAATTGTTTCCTGGTTAAAGATTGTTGCTCAGAGGTTGTAGGGTGGTGATTACAAAGCATTCATATCTGCTTTTCATCTCTCCAACACAACACCTCAGGGCCAACACAGTACATTTTGGCACCTGAAGAAAACCACAAAATGGCATCTCTCCCCCCCCCCCCCCGGGAAGAAGGGTGAGTGAAGATCTACATCATGAGCCAAGGGTGAATAAAGATCTATATTAGGAACATGGGGTGGGGGGTGGAGACCAGCAGTGCCCCCTTGCTGCCAAGAGGCTGCTATAGAGGTGGCATTGTGGTTGGTTGGTTGGGGGGGGGGTGCCAAGGAGGCAGCAAATCCAGCCTCCAGGGATGGTGCATCACACTGCCGTTGTGGTAGCAACAGCAGCAGCAGCAGCAGCAGCAGCAACAGCAGCAGCAGCCAATGCATTCCTTGGACCCTGCCACCCGAGGGAGTCGCCTCACCTTGCTTCATGGTTGGCTCGGCCTGCAGCATCTGATGATATGATGTTGCCACATGGCGCGTGTATTCAAAAGACGGTCTTACTCCTTTCACCTCTGCCTGAGCTCTGTGATCTGCCATAGAAGCACTTCTGAAGGTGCCTGGCAGCATCAGACTGTCCTCGGCAAGAAAATTTGCATTTAATGTGGTGGCTCCACAGTTATGGAACTCACTACTTAGTGAAATCAAGTTGGCATCATCTGTAATAAGCTTTGGGCGCCAACTTGATTATTTCCGCAAGTCTTCTTATGAAAATGATTTATAGTCTTTCTAACCTTCTTGCCAGATGACATATTTTTGTATTTCTGCTTCTTTAATGTATTCTCTTTGACATTTCCCCCCATTATATTGTTTTGATTGGTATTGAGATCCTGTACACTGCATAGATGTGGTACAGAAATGAATTACATTCATACATAGGTAAAGGGTAAAGGGACCCCTGACCATTAGGTCCAGTCATGACCGACTCTGGGGTTGAGGCACTCATCTCACTTTATTGGCCAAGGGAGCCGGCGTACAGCTTCTGGGTCATGTGGCCAGCATGACTAAGCCGCTTCTAGCGAACCAGAGCAGCGCACGGAAACGCCGTTTACCTTCCCGCCAGAGCGGTACCTATTTATCTACTTGCACTTTGACGTGCTTTCGAACTGCTAGGTTGGCAGGAGCAGGGACCGAGCAATGGGAGCTCACCCCATTGCGGGGATTCAAACCACCGATCGGCAAGCCCTAGGCTCTGTGGTTTAACCCACAGCGCCACCAGCGTCCCTACATACATACATACATACACATACATACATACATACAACTAATATTCAGTTTGATGTAATGCTTAGAGTGTTGGACTATGACAATGGGGACCAGACTCAAATCTTAACTAAGCCATCAGCTTCACTGGTTGATGTTGGGCTAGTCACTCAGCCTAACCTACCTCACTGGGTTGTTGTAAAGATAACATGGGGATGCATGCCACCTTGAGCTCTCTGGAAAAAAAGACAGAATAGAAATGCAATAATAAAATAAAATAGCAATTATTATTTTAGTTTGGAGTCTTTAACCTTGATACCTTGATAATGAGTTGCAAAAATAAAGTTGCCTGAATCAACACAAGTTGTGTAATTTTGTCACAGTGAGACTAATAAAGTAGTTTTCGGTGGAAGGTGAATTGCAGTGGAATGGAAACAGCTTTGCATGCAATGTATATAAGGTGGAACAGAAGCAATGCATTATTTTCCTTATGTACAATTTACATTACATATTAGGAAGTTGCAGAGTCTGCCTAAATCAATTGGGAGTGGCCCAGTGCACTCCCTTCTAATAGTTGCTCACCCTTTCCTGCCCTTCCCTATCCTGACCCAAAATCATAGCTTAGTACATTTAAACTGAGCCTCCCTTGTCCAGAATGCCACTACCTGGTCATCATTGCAGCTTCTCCTCACATGATCACCGCTGGAGGTTATGAGGGAGTCCATCCTGCAGTTGCACTGCAGCAACTTAGCTTCCATTTCAAGCATTTTGGATGGTTGTCCCTTATGCCCAAAACACTAGTCTTGGAGGGAAATCATAGGAATATAGGAAGTCAACTTAAAGGAACTCAGCTCATTGGTCTATCTAGCACTGTATTGTATACTTGGACCATCAGGTTCTCTCTTGGGTCTCTATCAGAGAGCTTTTACATCACCAGTGGTGGACCTATGTTTTGGGGGCCCTGAAGCTTGAACTGTTATGAGGGCTCCTTCACAACCAGCAACAAGAACTGGGTAACCACTGTCGGGTTGTTCCACGACAGATCACCACACCTTTACAACATCTGTGCTACTGAGTCTTAAACTTTGGGATTGTTGAAATATATACAACGAAAGATTAATCAACTTGAGTCACTCAACTCAAACTGGGTCTAAAAAAGTAAAGGTAAAGGACCCCTGACAGTTAAGTCCAGCCACAGACGACACTGGGGTTGCGGTGCTCATCTCGCCTTAGAGGCCGAGGGAGCCGGCGTTTGTCCACAACAGTTTTTCCAGGTCATGGGGCCAGGATGACTAAGCCGTTTCTGGTGCAACAGAACACCGAAACCAGAGCAGCGCATGGAAATGCTGTTTACCTTCCCACCAGAGCAATACCTATTTATCTACTTTCACTTTTTGGCATGCTTTTGAATGCTAGGATGGCAGGAGCAGGGACCAAGCAACGGGAGCTCACCCCGTCGCGGGGATTCGAACCGCCGACCTTCTGATTGGCAAGCCCAAGAGGCTCAGTGGTTTAGACCACAGCACCACCAGTGTCCCATGTAATCAAAACTGGGTCTACTAAACCCCAACGTTTTAAGCAATGTGGACACACGTTGCTTCTGGGGCCCCTCCAGGATTAGGACCCCTGAAGCTTAAAATTCATTACTTTTACAGCACATCCACCCATGTATAGGATTCCTTCCTGCCCCTTTTAACTGGAGCTGCCAGGGAGTGAAACTGCATGCAAAGCATGAGCTCTAACATTTTGCTGTGAATCCTCGGAAGAGAAGCAGCTAGTATATTGTTGTTCTGTTTCTGGTACTGCACGTGCATATATTAACTAAAGCTGAAGAACTGGGGACAGACATCAAACTCCCTGATATATATATACCTGTGAAAATCTACGAAAGCATATATATATATATATATATATATATATATATATATATATTTGCTTTCGTAGATTTTCACGGGTACAGGAATGCAGGTTTTGGTGTCTTCGGGTGTCTTCCCGTGTAAGAGTCGGGGTGTCTGTGCGACGTTTCGACGAAGATGACGAGTGAGACCTCGTCGAAACGTCGCACAGACACCCCGACTCTTACACGGGAAGACACCCGAAGACACCAAAACCTGCATATATATATATATATATACACACACACAATATACACTTCTTTATGAGCTGGAGATTCAGCCAGTTCAAACAGTCATGTGTTCTTGATTTGTACAGTACCTCTCCTGCTGAAAGGCCTTTGCAATGTTTACAGCATTTCCCTCCTCCGGCTGTCCAGCGCCCTTGTGAATTAAGCCACTTGCACAGGGTTGCCCCTTTAGCAGAAAACAGAATTACCCCCGGATCATGTCCAGTACTTTGCCCACCAACTAAATTGGCCACTTTATGCTGAAAAGCAACATACTATAGACACCAAATAGCAGATGTCGATAGCAATATTGTAAGTGACTTCAAAATCCCCATCTTTGGGGCTTTTCCTGCCCCATTGTCTGGCATAACAAATCACAACATCCTGAAAGTCTGACATTCTCTCCCAGCCTAGCTTTTGGTGGTTAACAAACATTGCATTTCTTTGGGGGCTTGTTATTGTATTTGACTCCATTGTTTTGAATATCTCTTTCATTGCACTGCAAATTTCTTAACAGAATGCATATTACTTTTATTTATTTCTTTTCAGAGTAGATTAAGGGGAGACAGAATTGTATTTGAATATGGGGCATTGCTTTAAAATTATTCTAATGTGCACTGACGTCCAGAAATTGTTAGGCACCGGATTGCATTGATTTCAGCGAGATTTAGGCGTGCCTAACTTTCTGCACATTTCTATTTCAGGAGAATGGGAGACACTGGGAGATTCAATCCATTTAAACTGATGGCCTGCTTTCTTAGCTCTTAATATCATTTATGGAAATCAAGGCCAACAACACTTTAAAAAATGCAAAACGACTCATTCAGAAGGTGTCTGGAAACATGATTTTCATATATGTGATGAAACATATATTAGAAGGTCCCAATCCAGCATCAGGCATTCTTCAGAACCACTGTGGTTCTGTGAAGACCTTGTGCCCCTTTTAAGTGTGGTGTAGTGGTTAAGAGCGGTAGTCTCATAATCTGGTGAACTGGGTTCGCTTCCCCGCTCCTCCACATGCAGCTGCTGGGTGACCTTGGGCCAGTCACACTTCTTTGAAGTCTCTCAGCCCCACTCACCTCATAGAGTGTTTGTTGTGGGGGAGGAAGGGGAAGGAGAATGTTAGCCGCTTTGAGACTCCTTAAAGAGAGTGAAAGGCGGGATATCAAATCCAAACTCCTCCTCCTCCTCCTCCTCCTCCTCCTCCTCCTCTTCTTCTTCTTCTTCTTCTTCTTCTTCTTCTTCTTAATTCTCCCTCATCCAGAGGACATTCTCCAACTATTGCTGTGCCACACTTTTCTGTTCCCTAAAACCATAGATTCCCTATGCAATTGATGTAGTTCTCCTGTTCAGATTGAGCAAGGAGACAGTGAGGAAAATCAGTAGTTGGAGGAAAACACCAAAGGGACGAGGGGGAAATAAAGGAGGCACAAAAGATTCACAATTCACATTACGTCCTTATATTTTTGAGCCTGGCTACATCTGAATATATTTCATAAAGACATCAATTTGATTTTGATACCTGTTTGGACATCTGGATAGCTTATATTAATTCATTTGTTTAACTTAAGATGCTGAGGGTTAGTATATCTGTAATATGAACGGACAGTGACTTTTTGTTATTGTTAATACTAATGATAATGCTACCTTTTCTTCTTTCCCTTCTTCCTTTGTTAAATTTACAAATAACAAATTAAGAATAAAAAGTAAGTGCAAAATTAATTAATTTGGAAAGAACAAGAGAAGGCAACAAATCAACCCGCTCCAATAAAAGGTTTCTATCTGTACACTGTCAGAGTGATAATTTCTACCTCAGGATGCAGAAAGGACCTTTTAACACAGTCATTGTTTGTATATCGGAAATCTTCTAAAACCCCTTTCTTCCTTCTTGTGTCATTGGACAAGATGATAGTTTATATACAGCTTATTAATTTGTAATGTCAAATAAAAACTGACTAACCTAACCCACGGTATGCTTGCTTGGTCCTGAGCTATTCCACTCTAAACCCTCAGATTATGTTAGATTTATATGATGGCTTTAGAATATGCCTGATTGCTTTTATTCCCAGGTGGCCATTTGTGCAGCTGGAGACCAGCTGGGGATTGTGATTCCTTGGCAGCAGCTAAGCCTGGTCAATGACTACTGTTGGGGTCCATGCAACTAAAGGGATCTTTCCGAAGCTGCTCAACACCCACTGCTTTTCTTCAACTACACTGTCACATAACACACCCAGAGTTTATGAACAGCGTTGACGTTATTGTATTTAGACAAGTGGAGCCTGCAACAAAATATTGGAGGACAGCCAAAAGATATGGAGAAACAGCTCTTTGGAGAAAGAGGAACATGGCTTAAAGACACCACAGAACATCAGTCAAACAGTGGCTCAGTTTGAACATAACAATTAGCCAAACCAAGGCTTCATGTGAATGTATGAGCTGTTAAGATTCCTGCTCTGTGATTGCAGTCATGGAATTGTTGAACATACATGACGGTGTATGTTTTGACTCTACAGAGTGGGAAGTGATGGAGACAGGATGTTTGTGTTACTGTGTTCCGTGAAGTGGGATTATTGTCCTTTGTTCTTTCTCTTTGCTGTCTAATGAGAAAGAGGAAGGAGCTATGAATGCTCTGAGTGTCTTATATGTAAATAAACGTAGATTAGCCAAATGCTAAGCTACTGAGTTCTGTTACATAACTACGAACTCTTCGGATCCCTAAGTGTGCCGATGTCTGTTGGCATCAGTTGCTGTGATGTTCGGGCAGAAGAAGGCTTTTGAAGCTCCCAAATGATCGACCAGGGGGAGAGAACATGCCAGTGTCTCTGCCGGGGTCCTACTCGAGAGTAGGCAGGCTCCTGACATGAGCATGGAGGTTCCCAGAGAGATTTCCATGTCCTCCTTCTGCCCAAGACAAAAAGACAGAGCTCTTCCTTGTATGTAAGAAGGAGATTATTATTCAGGTAGGAATGGTGCAGACTCAGCAGCAGACATAGAGCCCAGAAGTCATGATTTTGGAGCTCAGGATCTAGAAAAGAAGTGCAGATGCCCTAACAAGTTCTGAAGATGTACGTTTCCACACCCCACTCATCAAGCTTTTAAAAATGAGCCATGGTACACTTACTTGTGAGTCTTGCTAACCTTGCAGGAATGCTAGGATTGCAACTGTATGGTCCATCAGGGCAGATAGGTCTTCTCCCATCTGCAAAGGGAGTGTCTGGTTTTAGATAAAACCCCTGACAGTTTCTAGCTTCTGTTCAGTTGTTTTCCCCCTCTAGCTGGACACAACCACCTCAGCCTCCACTGAATATCTCTGCTGAAGCTCTCCAAACCTGGGCTCATAGTTTGTCTCACTCCAGACTCTCTGGAGTGAGACAAACCATGAGCCCAGGTTCAGATGACATGACAATCCAAGCCAAGCCAAGCCAAGCCAAACCAAACCAAACCAAACCAAACCAAACCAAACCAAACCAAACCATGACTTAGTTCAGCAGCAACAAGACAGGAGAAGGAGCAAAGCTATGGTAACCGCCTCTCTGGGAGTCCACATGCCTGCACATTCATGCTAAGACATGGTTTGGCTTACATGCTAACCACTATGCTTAGATGACTTTAGCCAGTTCCAGGTGTTCCTCCAAGTAGTGACTAAATGTGTGGGTGGGTGTGAGTGGGGAGTGCCCCTGATGTTACTCTTCCTACTCATCCTGTCCACCTGCCACATGTTCACCAGAATATCTGTTAAGGGTGGCCACTTGCACACTGCCAAAAAAAGAGGAAATGTATCACCAAAAAAGATGGCAAAAGAGGACACCAATTCGAGCAAAACTTGCATGGGCTAATTTATGTTGTATGTACAGAAGCAAATTTAGAAATAATGACCATGATGTAAATAGAAATGCAACACATCTCACCGTAGTGGGGAAAACCACAATCTGGTGACTTGTTTGCTTGCTCAGTTTGTTGCCCAAAAACTAACCCTTGATGGGCAACTTCAGGGACCCTGTTCTCCCTTCTGATGGTTCTTTATCTTTAAACCAGACTTGAACAACACAGCCCTTCAAAGAGAGGATGCCTTCAAACAGAGGGCTGATCTCTGTAAAGAAAGAATCCATGACAGGTCTAGCTGCAATGGAGCATGTACATGAATTGCTGCTGTACACACGTGACTACTCCATGTGACGCTAGAACTCACGGAGGGAGAGTAGAACCCAGCATCCCCATTGCCAAGGCAGCCAGCCTAGCGCTCCGTATCTTGCCATGTTGCACTGAGGTAGTTTCAGTGCAGCACAGTAAAAGCGAGAGAGCAAGAGAGAGATGATGCATTTGCCTTGGTAGTGAAGATGCATTCTGGGGGAAAAAGAGCTGAGTCGAACAGGAGATCAATGTATGTGCACATTTTTGCCTTCCTGAAAAGCAGTCTCTTCTTGCCAATTTTTTAAAGAGAGACTCCACCAAGCCCGGCAATGTGTAAATAGAAAGCTCCATCATGGCAACTGCAGAGTTTAGTAATGGTCAGGGAAAGCCGTCCTAAACAACAACTCCAAAATGTGTTTACCTGCCAATAAAACTAAGCTTGTCAGACTTCCCCAAGAAGATTGTTCTGCAAAGTGAGTGCCACTGCTGCAAAGGCTCTTTCTCATGCTGGGGGGGGGGGGAGAGAAGAGAGAGAGAGGGGGGGTGTCTTTATTATTTATTAATTAAACTGATACCCCACCTTTCCTCCCAAAGGTGCCCTGGGCAGTTCGTGTATAACAGAAGGGTGTGCCGCTATCATCAACAAACTGAATTCAAAGCTGGTATCTAAAAGCAATGAGGTGCATGTTCAAATTTATTTTAAAACTATCACGCCAAAGTCAAGCAGTTATTCAAATGCATTTATATTAACAACACAGTTGTTGACTTCCGCAAATGCGTGGGAATTTAAGCAAATGTATTTAAGCAAAACAAAGGAAACTCCTGCACTCCATCTAATTCTGCCCCCCTCCCATTAATGTCACAGTAAATTTCAATGTCATATTCCTGTACGTCGCTGCCCTTAATCTGACAGTGTCAGAAGGATCTATCTTCATTTTCTCACTCTTTTCATAATCTAATCCTCAGCTCTAACATGCAATTAGTGCCCTCTTCGCCCTCTGCATACCAAGCGAGGCGGCCGGCTTCAGCGTTGGCTGTGCAATCCGTTTAGCAATGCCGCGCGTAATGAATATGTACATTTTGAGGACCTCAGCGAGGAGGGTCACAGGCAATCAACCTTGAATTCAATTACGCGAGTCAAGGTTAATGACTCGGCGCAGTGGTCAGAGGCATTCAGAATACGGCAGATTAAATCAGCCTGTCAGAACTGACAATGCAGAAGGGACAGAATTACTTGTGTGAGAAACAGGGAATCACGTGAAGATAAAATGGTGTCAGTCTTCAGTGAAGATTACATGGAGTCTGCTGTGGCAAATCTGATTGTAAATCTCCCCTAGCCCTATAATATGATTAGTCTACATAAAGACATGTCTAGATTGTAATGGAGAGTTTGCTAATAATGCTGTCTGAATGCCACCCTCACTGGGTGACTCCAGTCTTGCCTCCTCATCCTACATGCTGATAAGGATGTTATAAATGGAGAGCCAAAAATAATTTTATCTTGTCCACTGCATAGGTATGACTTCAGAAGGGTGTGAGGTTCAGAACCCAAAGAGATCTTGTTCAATAATTTGTTGGAACAATGAGTTCCCAACAGTAACTTAAAATAAATAAGATGTGGTTTTCATTCATTCAGACTACAGGGAGAGAGAGAAGAAGCTTTTAAAACCATTAGGGATGGGGAAGCGGTCTCTGTGCTCCAAGTGAGGCAATCTGCTTCAGGCAGCTGATTTTGGCGATAAGGCCAGCAAATTGTCAGTCATGTAATGTAATATTGTGGCTGAGATCCAGAGTTCCTGTGAGCTCAGTGGGACACAACTGCTGGAGGAAGGGGAGGAAAGCAAGCTTGGCTGACTTCGTATTTCCCCACTAAGCTGCCTGAAATTCTGCTTGAGAGGGTTGGGGAACCCCCTGGAACAGCACAGGTGATGTCTTCTCTGAAACGTTGCTTTAGAGTCTACAAGATGCAACTTCAAGTTTTCCTCTTACAAAACAGGCAGAGTACGTTTTGAAAAATACAAGAAGTGTTTATTTGTTGTACTAGCTGTGTAGTTTCTGTGCAGCTCACCTGGCATCAACTTTGTACATCTTTTCACTAGAAGGTGAAAATCTTTTTTAAAAATACATATTCCCAACTTTTTAAAGTTTCAGATTTTTTTCTTTACACAGTCTTAATTTTTTTATTGTTGTTAGCTATTTTATATTGTGTTTTTATGTGTTCTAATTTAAATTGTTTTAAATATTGCTAGCTGCCCTGGGAAGAAACTTTTTATTGCAGGGTATCTATCTATCTATCTATCTATCTATCTATCTATCTATCTATCTATCTGTTGTAAGTAACATAAATTATTATCTAGTAGAATTACTACCCTTCCTCGGGTCTCAGGTTATGATTTTTTCAAGCAAAGACAAGTAGCTTCTTTTAGCATTTTCTCTTTTAAAATGATCCAGAATATCCAATGACAACCCTAATATTTCTTGTTCAAAGCAGAAATATTTTTAAAATACTCCTCCCTGATTTCTCCAGGAAGAGAACAACAGGCAGAAAAAAGCTCACTCTCCCCAAATCTCTCTTTTTATATCAATTGCCCTGTAGTTAACATATTTGCCTCACTTACAGCAAGCTCAGTAAGCATTTTGGATAATGCACATAAAACTGGGACAGTCCTTTGACAGATCCGGGACTTGCTCCCATGCAACTGCAGCTTCAGATCAAGTTTCTTTTGCTCCGGGGCTACCAGTTTGTGTTCCCATTCCCCAAGAGCAATCAAATTGACTATTGTCCTGGAGCCAACAACTCTGCATGCAATTAGGAAGAGCTGCTTTGAAGCAGCTGCCCAAGTGAGCCCATCTATGCAGCTCACCAGACAAGCTAATTGTTCTGCTTAGCCATGTTTACACAGCACGTCCTGCAGCTCCAGTATACCAGAATGCAGCACTGCCAAAATTAGAGCGGCCATCTTACTTATGGTCAACCCTTCTGACAGCTCCAAGGTGGGCAGAAGTTGAAGGTGAAGCCCTTCCTGATCTGGAGATGCAGGAGTGGGAAGAATCTTACCTTGTTGATTTCTGTCTTAAAAGTGACGATGACCTGATTGCGAGTGGGGGAAAAGTAACAGCCGGAGTCTAGAGGTTTTGGGGTTCCTATTGACGCAGTTTGCAGAGCCATTATGTTGAATGCCAAATTTAATACATTGTTTGTAATAGGCCTTGAGTTCTTTGGAACCACAGGGTTGGTTCACCTATGGGCTGCAATTGCATGCATACTTTCCTGGGTGTAACATAGTGGGGCTTCCTTCTGAGTAAACTTGCATAGGATCGGTTCCTCTATATTTTATTATTATTTGCTCAAAGACTCAAAGAGGAATGTATCAGCGGATGCCACTGAAAAGCCACTTTGGGCATTCTTAAATTGCATCCTTGCAACCCTTTCCCATCATGAGTATGCTGATTGCACAGGTTTCTGATTGCAGGTAGGTCTGTTAATGGATCCAGCAAAATGTGCCTGCAATTTCCCTTTCCCCATTGCGGGAAGGTCGGAGTAAGGTGGTTGGGGCTGGCTCCCATTCCCCTCATGGATACAATTTACAAATGTCTGAATGAGTCTTGTATCTGTGGCGCCATGAGGCTTTAGGTCTGCAGTGGCTCAATCCTAGATGCAAGTCCTCCATCAGGCCACAACCACACACATTTAAAGCACTATGATGCCACCTTAAGCAGCCATAGCTCCCCCCAAGGAATTCTGGGAGCTATAGTTTGTTAAGGGTATTGAGAGTTGTTAAGTGACCCATATTCCCCTCCCAGAGCTATGTTCCCAGAGTTCCCTGTGAAGATTGTTAAGCCACTCTGGGAATTGTAGCTCAGGGAGGGGAAAAGGGGGTCTTCTAACAACTCTCAGCTCCCTTACCAAACCACAGCTCCCAGGATTCCTTGGGGGAAGCCATGATTGTTTGAAGTGTTATCATAGTGCTTTAAAGGCATGGTGTGAATGTGGCTGCTGTCATTCTCATGAAGACCAGAAATGGTTCACACACATGTACATCACTTGAAGATTGCAACCTAAAGTGGTGACTCACGCATGTGTGAATGCAAACCATCATGGATCTGACGCCATAGACAGAACATTCATGCTATCTTGTTGTTGTTGTTTAGTCGTTTAGTCGTGTCCGACTCTTCATGACCCCATGGACCAGAGATCGCCAGGCACTCCTGTCTTCCACTGCCTCCCGCAGTTTGGTCAAACTCATGTTAGTAGCTTCAAGAACACTGTCCAACCATCTCGTCCTCTGCCGTCCCCTTCTCCTTGTGCCCTCAATCTTTCCCAACATCAGGGTCTTTTCCAGGGAGTCTTCTCTTCTCATGAGGTGGTCAAAGGATTGAAGCCTCAGCTTCAGGATCTGTCCTTCCAGTGAGCACTCAGGGCTGATTTCCTTAAGAATGGATAGGTTCTTATCTTACATTGCTATCTTACATCGCCTCAAACATCACACTTTTCAGTTGCCGCCAGTTATACAATAGTGATCAAGCGTAGAGAAATCAAGTGTTATAAAGGCTGGTGTGTTAGTCCAGGAGGAGATCCATAGCTCAGTGATAGAGGACATGTTCTGCGTGCAGAAGGTCCAGGTGGATAGCTCAGCTAGTTACAGAATGGTGCTGATAATGCCAAGGTTGCAAGTTCAATCCCTGTTTGGGACAGCTGCATATTCCTGCTTTGCAGGGGGTTGGACTGAATGATCCTTGGGGTCTTTTCCAGTTCTATGATTCTATGATCTCCAGAAAGGGCTGCGAAGGACTCCTGCCTGAAACTCCAACCAGTGTTGGCAATACTGAGCTCACTGACCCTGCGGACAACTGCATATGTGATTGAATCCACAGTTATTTCTGGAATCGGAATGCCAACATCTTCTTCGATATCTGAGTTCCGACATCTTCAAGGTTATGAAGTGCTATTCTGAAATTTGTTGTATTCAGAGACCTAGCATTCCCCAACCAACGACATTAGCCTCTTGATGTTGAGGAATTTTTATGAGGTAGATTGACTCTGTACTGTTGTCACTCTTGTTCCTGGGCATATGAAATGATTTTGAATCCTGCCTTGCAACTTAACGCGACACCAGATGTAACATGTCCCCTCAAAGCATGTTCTGGTTTCAGGGATATCAAGCAACATCAGGTCCTTCAATATGTTGCATGCTGCTCCAGGTTCTCCCTTGAGAGCTCAAAGGAAAGGCGTGCCGCACTGAGGCGAGGGACTCCTGATATTTTGACAAGTGTTCTTCATTAATTGTGCCGTGGCATTAATTGAAAATGAACGTACAAAACACGTCCATGCATAGAAATGGTTTCTACTGATAACAACCCATGAACTGGATACAGGTGCCAAAAGAAGGCAGTGTGGTGTAGTGGTTAGAGTAGTGAACTAGGACCTAGGAGACCAGGGTTCGAATCCTCATTCAGCCATAAAGTTCACCAGGCAACCGCGGGCCTGTTAGAGTCTCTCAGTCCAACCTACATCACAACATTGTTGTGAGGATAAAAAATGGGGAGAAGAACTGTGTATAGCACTTAAAGTTCCCCGAAGCAAAGGTGGGATATAAATATAATAAGAAAGTATATTTGAAACGGCTATCTGCTATACACTTTATGAGTCATTTAGTCCATTGATAATGTTCCATGTACAAAAGTTGGTCCATATCTGCATTAGTGCTGCCATGGCTCTATAAACTGAGGTGATGTGTTTTAAAACTATTCATCACTCTCTAGAAGATTTATTTGTGATGTGTCATGTCAAAGCTGCATTTATTAAAATCTCCGTATTATAAATCGATTTCCCACCATCCCCTTTAATACACTTTTTCCTATTTTTTTAAAAATGCCATATATATAAAATCTGCACAAAAAGCCATCTCCCTATGATATTCCCATTTTAAAATGTTTCTCTGTGGTTGACACTACAATTTTGTTTGACCTTTTAGCTAAAAAGATCACAGCTGGGATTTGTTTTTTCAGCTATCACCGTTGTCGATCCTTTATCAGGGCGGCCCTTCAGTCAAAGTAATTTGTACTATTTGTCTTAATGCAACAGAGAGATCAGAACCTCCCCTTGCTACTCGAGGTCACTTAATTTGTATTGTCCTGTAGCCAGAAATGTTGGCTTTGTACTCAAGTTTGCCAGAATGGAGCAGCCTGTAACAGATGACATTTGCGCGCGACACGTTCTCGATAAAATCAAGGGAATGTAAGAATTGAGGGTTTCAGTTTCTTTTAAATGGCCACACCCACACCCACAGAAACTTTGCTAGCTGTCATGGTAGCAAACATAATTAACATTTAAAATATGCACAGCAGCATTTGGGGGATAAAGAGCTGTGCCTGTTGATTTTGTGGGCCACCACGATTACAAAATTTGGAATTGTGTGCTTGGAATGTGGTTTGGTGGCATTCCCTTGGTTATAAATGTCCCTAAGAAAACATTAGAAGTGCTTTAAATGTTCTAACATTGCTTTTAAGTTAAATGAAACATACATAAGCATGCTTTCTTCACTACTTTGAATCAGAATTTTGACGGATGCTGGGACGCTTGTCTGAAATTTAAGTATCAGCTTCCCAATACACTAAATTGACTTGGCCACTGTGGCCAGTGGAGGCTAGTCAATAAGGGTGAATAGGCAGAGATATCAACTTGCCAATAAAGGTCCGTATAGTTACAGCTATGGTTTTCCCAGTAGTGATGTATGGAAGTGAGAGCTGGACCATAAAGAAGGCTGATCACCGAAGAATGGATGCTTTTGAATTATGGTGTTGGAGGAGACTCTTGAGAGTCCCATGGACTGCAAGAAGATCAAACCTCTCCATTCTGAAGGAAATCAGCCCTGAGTGCTCACTGGAAGGACAGATCATGAAGCTGAGGCTCCAATGCTTTGGCCACCTCATGAGAAGAGAAGACTCCCTGGAAAAGACCCTGATGTTGGGAAAGATGGAGGGCACAAGGAGAAGGGGACGACAGAGGAAGAGATGGTTGGACAGTGTTCTTGAAGCAACCAGCATGAGTTTGACCAAACTGCAGGAGGCAGTGGAAGACTGGAGTACCTGGCGTGCTCTGGTCCATGGGGTCACGAAGAGTCGGACACGACTAAACGACTAAACAACAACAACAATTAAGAATCTTCTCTTCCGCTTCTACTCGCTTGTCTGAGAGGTAACAGTTAATCAATTAATGTCAGCCCTGCTGCTGGTAATAAGATGCAATGCTGGATGCCCCCATCCTGAAGACCACAAGAAGAGCCCTGCTGGGTTGAGTTGATGGTGCATTCAGTCCAACATCCGGTCCCCACAGTGGCCAACCATGTTGTGAAGACTGAGAGAAAGACCACAGAGCAAAGGAACTCCACACACTTGTCATTCCCAGCAACTTGCATGCAGAGGCCATGCTGCTTCCAACAGGAGGACATTTTGTAGAGTAATTTAGAGGCCACCCTCAGTGAGCTGATTGCCCAAATAAAGTCCAACACCAGGTTTTGCGACATATCCCGAACAGAAGCTTGAATTGGCAGTGGAATATTAGGCGGCTGACAGATAGCTAAATATTTACCTTGAAATGGGAAACATTTGCTTTCCTATCTGAACCGAAGAACAATAATGCTTTTGATACACTTAAGACCTTATAGCTTGTCCTCAGAGCCCCGAGTAATTATCACACTTCCTAAATCCATGGCAGGCCTCGTGCGGTGATCTGCCAGTATCTTTTAAGCCTTTTAGTTGTTTTAACTCATGTGGAAATAAATGTTAAAAAGCCCCAAATAAACAAAATGAGGGCTTAGAAGAACAATAAGGTGTTGTTGCTTTAACAGCTGCAAACAAAATATACACTGCTAGGCATCCGGAATAAAATAAATGGTAAGTTTTACTGAATTCACAGTGAATGAGTGAGCTCTAAAATAATTGCATAGTAAGAAGATGAATCTTATGTACAATGGCTTTGTTTTGGGGGTGGTTTGTTTTTTTGCACCAAATGGTTCTGTTTTGCAGGCATAAAACTCATAATTTGTTTTTATTGAAGCAATTTTACACAGTCAAATGATAGTTGTGTTTCTAATTTACATGAGCCCCTTGTTCCAAAGGCAGCTCAATCTTGAGGTTGTAGGTAACCAGAAACAAAGTTAAGGTGTCATTATTTTGCGGGAGAGTTTCAAGCGCATGCCAGTAAATTTAGGTTTGCTCAATTAAAGTGGATTACAGTGCTTTGCCACCCTAGTACCACAAATCTGCTTTTAAAAAAGGAACAGGTTTTCTTGCGGTGAGGCAGATGATGGGGAAATGCATTGAAAAGTGAGACATGAACAAGCGATTAATCAGAAGATGTGTAAACACCCCACAAACAAATCGGAATGAATGCGGGATGAATGCTCATTGCCATATATCTACGCCATAAAGAAATCAGATGGCATCTAAGCTAAACTCTGCTAAGTTGTGTGCAAGCTAACTGTCTTTTTTTTATAAAATATTTATTTATACAACAAGAAAAAAACACAAAAAAACACAAATACCAAATTACACACAAATTACAAAAATAACCATAGACACATAATTTTCTTGGCAAACAATAAAACATCTATTGGTCTGAACACTAAAGACCCAACTTCCCATCTATTCCATATTTCAAATTCATATTACTTATTGCCAATACACATTTTTTCATAATTAAACTGATTCTCAATAAATCTAATTTCTTCTATCTACCTAGCAACTATTACTGAAGCTAACTGAATGAATTCTCATTAAATACCTGTAGGTCATCTGGATGTGCCCAAGTTTTAAAAGAATATTTATTTCACTTCTACTTTGCTCTTCCTCTGTGCATCAGTAATAGTGCTCCAGCTTTCAGACCATTTTTCTGGGCCACCAACTAAAAACTGATCGGTCAGGCCCGTCCTGGTGACACAAAATGTTTCAAGTGATCACTTGAGATGGCGGGTGTTTACAGCTGACAAGACAAGCTTCCCTGGAAACGCAGTTCCCAATTCAAGACGCTCTGCTCTGCATAACCTTCAGAGGAAAGGATCCCCATAGAACCTCTGTACCCATTAGTTAAGAGAGAAGGCCTGTCCTGGGTACCTTGGGCCTCCTCACCATCTACAGCTGTCAGGGAACTGACATCGGAGCTAGAGGCGGAGGGAAGGCTCTCAAATGATGCTGGAGAAGGGCCCAGCAGGGAGAGAGGCAGCTCCGCAGATGGGGAAGCAAATCAGCGCAACACCAGGGATATAGAGGGGCTGATGGGGGAATCGGCGAGAGGGCTCCAGGACTCTTCACCAGACACCAGCGGGGAGAGCACGGGTCCTCCGCTACCCACGCCCACCCCGCGCAGAAGACTTCCGCGCAGAGAGAGTAGGAGGAGACTGGGTGTCAAACAACTTTTATGTTGGAAAAGATTTAAGAAACGCCCAGTGACGGATTCTGCTAGCAACTGAGGCAGCCACGAATTGAAGGCCTGTCCAGACAGAAAGGTTTAACAAGGCAACATAACCAGGAGAGGCGGCAACTTACGCATGAGCAACCCCATACCCATTACAACAGCTTTCAAAGATTAAAACCACTAAGCTGAATGGTGCACAGAAAGAAATTAAGAGGCAGCATCATGGTTCCAACACAAGTGTGATGTTCTCCCTTTGGCTCCCTGGCACAATTAAGCAAGCAGCTGTATTTTGAACAAACTGAATTTTGGGTGGGTTTTAAAGACATGAAGAGCCCATTACAGCAGTCCAGCCTACACATTACCAAGTAGAGGTGGGGTAAAATTTGATTCAACTCCCATTTAAAGGACCAATTCGGAACCTCTGGAGGCTGCAGCGGACCACTGCAGCAACTGTTCATAGGGTATATAGGAACTGCGCACACAAACACACACACACACAACCCACACAACAGTGCTAGGACTCAAGTCCAGCCCTAATGGTGATGTACCAGCTGTTTTCAGTGTTCCTGTTGTGTCACTCTGCACCAAGAGAGCCTGTTTATCCCATGACACTTTCTGGTCCACAAAAGCTAATGCAAATGTATGGCAGCTTTTTCTTTTAAAGGAGTTTTTACAGAACTGCCAGAGTACAATTGGGAAAATAGGAAAAATCTCCCCTCCTCTCCCATATAACAGAGCAGGCAAGCATGTCAGCAAAATGTCTTATGCCACAAATGAACATGTGTATCTGGCTGGTGCCAGATATTTGCTGTTGTTGGGAAATGTTATGAATGGATGTCATACTTCCGTAAAGCCACCTGAGTCTTGAGCACCATTTGATGCCTAGTTACGGTAGTTGCTCTGTCAGTGCCACCGTTCACACTTTCTGTCTCCACAGAGAGAGCTGATGATGATCCAGATTCTTCCAGTTCTGTCCAATGAGCTGTTGATCTACTACAAGCAAGAATGCAGTTAGTTCTTTTGTGCCGTAGGTCTTTCTGCTCTTCAGTTCAGTACAGAGTCGGCTCATTCTGCCACGTTTGCCAGGCATAGGGTCACACTTGAGCTACAGTGACGCATCTCACAGTTTGTGCTTCCTGGAGCCTCAGCTTCAGGATCTGTCCTTCCAGTGAGCACTCAGGGCTGATTTCCTTAAGAATGGATGCGTTTGATCTTCTTGCAGTCCATGGGACTCTCAAGAGTCTCCTCCAGCAACATAATTCAAAAGCACCAATTCTTCGGCGATCAGCTTTCTTTATGGTCCAGCTCTCCCTTCCATACATCACTACTGGGAAAACCATAGCTTTAACTATACGGACCCTTGTTGGCAAGGTGAAGTCTCTGCTTTTTAAGATGCTTTAGAGCAGTGTTTCCCAACCTTGGGCCTCCAGCTGTTTTTGGACTACAACTCCCATCATCCCTAGCTAGCAAGACCAGTGGTCAGGGATGATGGGAATTGTAGTTCAAAAACAGCTGGAGGCCCAAGGTTGGGAAACACTGCTTTAGAGAGCTAAAAAATTTAATATTGGCACCAGGGGGAGAATTGGTGGGATGCTACGAGTAACATCTCCCCAGTTCATGGCCACAAAAATGTAAAATTATGTGACTGGGCTATCTTAAAGATTTAACCAATGATATTGACCTGGAAATTGTTGCAACTTGCAAGCCTACTAGAAGCTTCTAAAATGCATAGAGCAGCAAGATGGAAGAAAACAGCTGCTCCAATAGTATAGGCTCCTATATGTATGTTTCTGTGTGTGTTTGTGTGCATATATGGAACATAGCAATCCTCTGTAAATTAACCTATTATAGAAGACTGATTAATCAACAATAGACAAATATTTGTTGAAAGATGGACTTCATTTGCAATGTTTTGGAACAGTAAATTCCAGGATAATATTCAACCATGTACTTTCTCTCTACTGTAATTGTTTCCTTATTTTGGCTTCTCCTCTTTGTATGTCTTTTTAAGAATGCTGGCAGCTCTCAGTCCTAAGCAGTCCTGGTACGTTACTTTGTCTCTGGGTATAATAAGTCTTTTGCATGAGTGTGCACCTTGTATTGAGAATATCTGTGGAACAGTGTACAGCTATAGTTATTGTTTTTAACTGGGTGATGATGCCTATAATTCCTCATGCTCATTAAAATTTGAGTATGGCAGTTGACTATCACACATAATCATAAAAAATAAACACAGTTTTTGACGTAGGACACAAGTACCGGTAGCCATTTTGCTGTGATTCTTGCGACATCTTGGAACCACTGTGCTGCCTTATGCCTTCCTTTTGGAATGACATCATTATACTAGAACATTCCTGCATATTTTGCCAAAGGCATCATGCTTCCAAGTAAATATGTTCCTGTTGTGAGAATAAAGCATGGGAACTGTCTACTGTGATAACGAGAGTGGAAAGGAACATTTGCAAACATCCCCCCAAATTTTCAGTATCACAATAGAAGATGTCAAATTCAGGGTATGAATTTGTATTTCAAATGTGATTTCTTCTTCTTTTATATAAAACCTAAAATTCACATGCATTGAACTAGCTGGCCTCTCTTGATTGTTTAACAGGCTTCAGAACTGATACCTCATAAGCAGCTGATTATGATATGCAAATATATTGTCTGCTATCTATCAAGAAAAGCACAGACCCAGAGGAATGTCGGGTGTATTCTGGGTTACGCTCTCGGTTCCCTGTGAACAAAGGGGATCCTCAACAGTACTCTGCATGAACTGAATGTACACCTTAGACTATGATTCTTCCTCCCCTCTCCTATATGTAAATGGAAAGGTTATAATAACTGGAGCTTTTTGGTTTCAACAAACTAAGGTGGAGCTACGTCATGAGAAGACATCAAGCGATGGGGAAGACACCCTGCAGGTTGGCCTTCTCCCATGAAAGCAGATACAGCCCATCTTTATGGGATGTTTCCACACCCATTCCCAACATCTGCTAAGCACAAAAGTACATGGCACAGTTTTGACTAGAGTGCTTGCATATTCCAAATAACCACCTAATTTTCTTCATGTAATGGTAAACCATCTTCTATCCAGAGGAGCCAGGCATGTTTCCCTGCCCTTCCTTCTAGCACTCATCTGTTATCTCCTTGCCTTACATGCCAATTATACTGTAAGTGTTGCTGAGACAAGGCAAGCTCTTTGCTATTACTACAAACCGGTGCCATCCTCTCTACCCTGCCCACCGCAGCAATTATTTTTTTTCTCCCTCTGAAATGAATGGAGCTGTGTGCTGTTTCAAACCGGGAAGCAAAATTACATTGTTGATCCTGAAAATTACCAGCAGCTTGCCGCTCCCACCACCCAATGGCAATTACTCAAGTTGTGTGCAATTAAAATGAAAACCATTTCCATCTCCAGCAAGGACGTGTCATTCCAAGACCAACACAGAACAACTTTCTTTCATGACACAGTCAAATATAAGGTGGCAGAAATAAGAAGGAAAGAGGAGAACGTCCAGCCTGTGATGAAATCCATCCCACCAATTAAAACTCTGTGCAATTGATCGCCCCACTATTTAGATAGTTAATTTATTCCAACGGCATTCCATTCAAATGCTCAATAAGCTAATTACTCTCATTTTAAGTAAGTGCCTCTAATCACTTAGTTCAAGAGATATTCCTTGGAACCATAGGTAGAAGGGAAGCTTTTACTATTAGTATCGCTGTACTTGAAATAAATACCTTTCAGATCCAGGGTTATCACTGCAATTCAACAGTAATCAATTCTCAAAGCAAATGTTTGCGAGGAAAAACGTTCTGCCCTGCTCACAAATTACACTGCTTTCACCCATTGTTTTTGGTGTCCCATATTGCTTGTGGTTTGTGTTCCCACCATTGGCATACAAGTGTGACAGTGCTCAGTACTGTCTGTTTTGAGCTGATAAAGTTTGCTTTCAAAGATTTCCCTCAAAATTCACTTTTCTTGTGTTATGGAATCTAGTCTAACCCCCTGAACTTCTGTTTCACACTAGATCATTCTACATCATTTAGGCTGTAAGCAACTGCCTCCCCCTTTACCTGGGAGTAAGCCCCACTGAATTCAATAGGACATACCAGTACTTTCCCCCCTAGAAAAATAGGTGTTGGTACTCATTATGAAGTTGTTGCAGTAAGTGCCACACTTTTTAACATCAACAACAACAAAAGTTGCCTTGAGTACCCCTGGGGAAAAAGCACTGGGACATACGTCTGAGTAGACATGGTTAGAATTCCATTTTAGTCATTTCATTACTTGCTGTCTATATGTTGACGTATGCAAAAATCTGAAAATGCAGCCGTTTTAAATTAAACAAGTGTCCCTATTTCCCCCCATTAAGAGTCCATTTATCTAACAAGGGAAAGTACAATTTCTGGTGTACTCATATTCTTCCTGCACCTGCTCAGCAATATATTCAGAAATGTGTATTCCTATGTGTGCTAAAATCCACTTACTACAGCTAATAATGCAAGCTTCCCTTTCATCTAATCCGTATATGGAGAAGGTATGAACTTGAATTCATTTCCTCTCTCAATATATGAGGCCTTTCTGTCCATACCTCAGTAGACAATAGAAAGTTATTGCCATGTTGATTCCAAAGAACAAGGTATACAAAATGGGGAATATCTTTCATTAGAGCAACTTCTTTTAAGTTGGGTTATATACAACTTTTTTTTGAATCTTATAACAGGCCACATATCAGTTGTGACCTGACTGCAATGCAATATTTTTTTTTGAAAATTAGTGGTGTGGCTATGGGAGAAAGTGAAGCATTCATTTATTGGTTAATTTATTGCATTTTTATCCCACCCATGCTCTATAGGACTCATTTTATTTTCACAATAACCACTCCATGATGTAAATTTTGCAGTGGGGGATAGGTGCAGAGAGAAGAAGAAGAGTTTGGATTTGGTATCCCGCTTTATCACTACCGGAAGGACTCTCAAAGCAGCTAACATTCTCCTTTCCCTTCCTCCCCCACAACAAACACTCTGTGAGGTGAGTGGGGCTGAGAGACTTCAGAGAAGTGTGACTAGCCCAAGATCACCCAGCAGCTGCATGTGGAGGAGTGGAGACGCGAACCTGCTTCACCAGATTACGAGTCTACTGCTCTTAACCACTATACCACACTGGCTCTCTAAACCAGAGACTGGTTTAATCCCTATGGCTGCATAGGAATGAGATGGACCAACAGCCTGACTTGGTGTAAGGTAACTTCCTATTTTCCTATGATAACTGGAGCAATAGGGGACTTCAGAGACTGGGGATTGGGTTATTGTAAAGTCAAATGTGTCAAGGAAGATGGGTTTAAACAACCTCAATAGCCTTCATACAACATCTAACACCTACCCTCCCACTTTTCAGGACCAGCCTGACAGCTTCCTGTAATAGGGCCCCCATGCCATGTACAAAAGTCAACAGACTGGTAGCAGAATATTCTGTGTTAACATCACCACTCTCCATCCTCCAGCATATGCTGCCTGAGGCAGCCACCTCCCTCTGCCCAATAGTAGGGTTGTCCCTGTCCCTTTTTGTCACAGGGCTCCTGTGCTTTTAACAGGCATATGATGGCAGCCAGAAATGTAATACATGACTGGCTTTTTGATTGCGTTGTCCCTGTTGCACAGGTGCTTGAAAGGTACTGCAGCCTTACAACAGGGAAAAAAGAGGTGGAAGTCAAATCACTGGTGAGCAGGGAGCTGGTATGATGGGAACAGCCAAATTTTATCTATCAATCCACAGTAACTATCCAGATCTTTAACTGCAGTTCTGTTCCGCTGCGTGGTTTATCTGCATTAGCCAAAGCAATTGTTTTGTAACGTATGTGTCTGTTAGACCATATTGATATTCTGTGGTTCTCAATTATGGTTTTGATTCGAATGAAAATTCATCCTGGTAAGCTGTAAGTATTGGCAAGCTTGGTTGTACTTGCCTTTTAGGTGGTCCATGATGACTGCACAACCAATTGGAATCACAAGGAAAGGGTTGGCCCTGTCACTGTTGCCATCTAGTTTGCCTGCCGTAGATAATTCCTCACCTGAAGGGAGACAGACCATGCTCTGATCTGAACTCCCAAATGGGAGAGTAAGACAGTGACCTGGTAACATTTGCCTTAATTGGGCAGCCGAAGAGAAACAAATCACAACAGTATGAGTCTCCTGATGCTTTCCCATATGCTGAGGTGAATATTTGCTGGCATGATGCGAAGGGTGAACATACGATACTGCCTTACACTGAATCAGGTCATTGGTGCATCAAGCCTAGGGCTCTCTGTTCTGACTCGCTATAGTCTTGGACTGAGGTCTTTTTCCTGCAGTTGGACAGAAGCACACCAACATAATTGGAATCAAAGCTACTTCAACCCAAGCACTCTTGGCCTTCTTGGTGTGTGAAACTGGGCTGCTGAGGGAAATCAAGGTGGCCACCATTTTGTTTTCCCTGATGGCTCAGTCCAAGCAACTGAATATCAATGAACTATGAAGATGATAATTGGAAAGAATGTAAGGCATATGATGGATTCACTCTGTAATGCGATTAACGGCACGGAAGAATAAGAAAGCAACAGAAATAAACCTTGATGGTTTCCTTTAATCATATCCTTCTCTTCATGGCATCTTATTGTAAGAGAATGAGGAGATAATCTTTCACACCTAAATATTCCAATTGATTTCTATGTCATTACTCAAATGTGCTTAGGCTACTTAAACGAGACCTGGGCCATATATCTTTTCAAAAAGATTTTTCTTCATAAAATGTGACACCTTTGAAAGTATACACAGTGTTTTCTGAGAGAACACTGAAAGTTAAATAAAGCTTTCAAAAGGATTTATCAGGTAAATGTTATGGATTGCTGTAATTTAATTTATGGGATTAGTTTGACTTTCAATTACCGAGCTTCACACTGAATCACTTTATATCTTGAGCTCTGTAACCAGCACTCCTTACACTCGATCTTTCATTTAGAGAAGGATTATCAATAATTAGACACTGTGGCCTTATTGATCAACAAATCAATACCCACATTAATCATCAACAGCCTAAAAAACAATTCACTCTTTGCATTAAAGAGAATTGGTGCAATCAAATTAGCATCCTTTGCTTATATACGGATCACAGCCTGCGCTTTTAAAAGTAAAGGTAATTTTTTGAAGTAGGCTTTTAAGAAATAAGGTGAATTAGTAGATTGAGTTTCAGGTAGAGTGATCCTCTGAGACTTTCCAAAGGACTGTTCTCCATTCACATTTCCATTCCATCCATTTGGGAATGTATAATTATGATTGTTATCATTCACATCAGCATGTCGCACACAGCCCTTTCGTGACAGTGATGTAAAGGAGGAAAGTCCAGCCTTTGATGTTAAAGTGGTGGGGGCCATGTATTTGTGGCAGTGAGTAGGTCAGATGTCACCCAGGTGCTTATGAGCACCATTAATTCATCTTCATTGGTTTTTAGAGTTGTTTTTATTGAGGTTTTTTTTTTAAAAAAGCGATGAGCTATAAGCTGTCTTTTTGGAAGAGCAGGGTAAGAATGTTTTGCATAAGTAAATAAGGGCACAAACCAATCACATGCAAGTCTAGCTTATGGGTCTTAATTTACAGGCTGGACACCTGGAGAGAGAGACTGAGAGTGGATTGGCTGGATGGATATATTGAAAAGTACTCAGCATACAGATGGCCCAATTAGAACAGTGTTAGCCAATAATTCTTGGTGAGTATATGATACTCAACATTTGTCAGCTATAACCAACCCTTCTGATGCTTACACACCACTCTTGACTGCTTACAATAATTTAAAGCAATAAAGAACAATAACATTCCATAAGCAAACAATATAAGACATAGATAAAGTATATTAATCAGATATTATTATTATTATTATTATTATTATTATTATTATTAATCACTTTACTCACAAAGCGACCCAAAGGGACTTACAAAAATAGTATTGGTATTAAAAACAATTTATAAGAATTATGTTACATATTTTGTGTTTTTATTTTGCAAACCACCCTGTGATCTTCACATGAAGGGTGGTATATAAATTTAATGATAATAAAAAAAACTTAAAATAACAAACAAAACCAATGATAGCTTAAAAATACATCTATATGGATAAAAGAGAGGTCTTACATATCTCACCACACTGAAAGAGGCCACAAATGAATGAAAACCTTCAAATTAAGAGCCCAAAGCCTGGGTAAAAAGAAAACCTGTTGCCTGATGCCTAAAAACATAAAGATGGATTCAAACTAAAATAAATGAGATTCCAACTAAACATTAGGAATAACTTTCTGACAGTGAGAGCTGTTTGCAGTGGAATGGACTACCCTCATTGGAGGTTGGATAGTCATCTGTCAGAGATTCGTTAGCTGAGATTCCTGCATTGCAAAGAGCTGAGCACATGGATTGATAATATGGACAGATTAGCTACATATGAACGAATTGCATGTCGATGCAAATTAAGAATGGATAAATATGAAGAAATCTGGAATGAATATTTAAGCGACAAGGCGGATATTGGTGGGAAGGTGGGGGGGAGGAGAGAGAGGTGGGAAAATATTGTTAAAAGGGTGCAGTCATAGGTATATCAGTGTATTTAAATCTGAATTGTCAAATTGTGTTATTATTGTTGTTTTTTATAATATTTTTATTAATTTTCACCAAAAGTAAAATAGATAAACATATCAACTTAACAAATTTTCTCCTTTTTGGACTTCCATCAGTCATTCTGACAATCATCCGAATTAAACTTTTTAGTTACACATTTCCTGAATTTCCTATTGCCTTTTAACATACCCATCCACACCTGTTTTTCTTTCTTACAATATTTCTTAAGTTTTTACAGAGCTTCTTTAAATGCCACTAACGTTATTTCATTATCACTTATACCTCCCCAATACTCGACTAATTTCCCCCAGTCCTCGATAAACTTTTGATCTCGTTGGTATCTGATCTTCCCTGTCATTTTATCAAGTTCTGCATAGTCCATCAGCTTCATTCTCCACTCCTCCAAAGTAGGTACTTGTTCCTGTTTCCATCTCTGGGCCAATAATATTCTTGCCGCTGTTACTGCATATTGGAAAAGTTTACAGTCCTTTCTGTTTATTTCATTTCCTATGATTCCTAAAAGGAAAGCCTCTGGTTTCTTAGCAAATGTATATTTCAACATTTTTTTCAATTCTTTATATATCAATTCCCAGAAGCTCTTCACTTTCTTACATTCCCACCACATATGGTAAAAAGTGCCATCCTTTTCTTTACATTTCAAACATTTCTTACATGTTTTATACATTTTTGCAAGTTTTACCGGTGTAATATACCATCTATAAATCATTTTCATAACATTTTCCTTTAACGCAGTACATGCAGTAAATTTAATGTTTTCATTCCATAATTTAATCCAATCTTTAAATTGTATATTGTGGCCAAAATCTCTGGCCCATTGTATCATAACAGATTTAACTTCTTCATCTTTTGTATGCCATTCCAACAATATCTTATACATTTTAGATAAGATCTTATATTCATTATTTATTATTTCTGTTTGAAATTTTGAATCTTTCTCTGTATATCCATATTCTTTAAGAGCCTTTTTAAACATTTCAGTTATTTGAAAATAATGCAACCAATCATATACATACTCTTTTACTTCTTCATAGGGTTTCATTTTCCATTTCCCCCCTTCCTTAACAATCAGATTTCCATATGTAATCCAATTCCTTCTCATATTGATTTTTTTAACACTCATGACCTCTAATGGAGATAACCAGTGCGGGATTTTTGGTTCAAGTAGGTTTTTATACCTATCCCATATTTCTATCAACCATCTTCGGAAAATGTGGTTCTCAAAACCTTTATGGATTTTCTTTTTTTCATGCCATAAGTAGGCGTGCCATCCAAATCTGTTATCAAATCCTTCTATGTCTAACAACTCTGTATTTTCTAATTTTACCCATTCCTTTAACCAACAGAGACATGAGGCTTCATAATATAGTTTCAAGTCTGGCAGGGCGAAGCCTCCTCTTTCTTTAGCATCTGTTAATAACTTAAACTGAATTCTTGGCTTCTTACCCTGCCAGATATACCTTGAAATTACTCTTTGCCACTCTTTGAAGGTCACAGTCCCCTTGATTATTGGAATTGTCTGAAACAAAAATAACAATTTTTTCAGCACGCTTATCTTTATAGATGAAATCCTTCCCCACAACGATAACTTCATTCGTCCCCACACCTCCAGATCTTTTTTTATTCTGTTCCACACTGGTAAATAATTATTCTGGTACAAATCAATATTCTTTTGGGCTATCCAAATACCCAAATATTTCGCCTTCTTCACCACTTCTATACCCGTTTGTTGTTGCATTATTCCTATTGCATCTTGATCCATATTTTTGGCAATTATTTTAGTCTTTTTCTTATTCAATATACCGTATTTTTCGCTCTATAACACGCACCCGACCATAACACGGACATAGTTTTTAGAGGAGGAAAATCCGTAGGCATGCCACCCGTAGGCATTCCCTCCATAACACGCACAGACATTTCCCCTTACTTTTTAGGAGGAAAAAAGTGAGTGTTATGGTGCCAAAAATACGGTAAATCCTGCCACTTGGCCCAATCTTTCCACCTCTATAAGTATATTTTTAACACTTTCCAAAGGTTCTTCCACGTTAAGACCAGATCATCGGCAAAGGCTTTAACCTTATATTCATTCCGGCCTACTGCCACCCCTTTTATTACCTCATTTTCCCTTATAGCTTTTAGGAAGACTTCCAGGACCATGATGAATAACAGTGGCGAAAGTGGACACCCTTGTCTTGTACCCTTGGTTATCCCTATTTCTTCTGTAATCACATTGTTAACAATCAATTTAGCCCTCTGTTCAGTATATATTGCCTTTATTCCATTGAGGAATTCCTTCCCCACCTCCATATGCTCTAAATTTTTTATCATAAAATCCCAATATATGTTATCAAAGGCCTTTTCTGCGTCCACAAATATTAACATAGCTTGTTTCTCATTTCTGGCAGCCAGATATTCCAAAATATTGATTATATTCCTTACATTGTCTTTCATCTGTCTGCCAGGTAGGAAACCCGCTTGATCTTTATGGATAACCTCTTGTAATATTTTCTTAATCCTCCTCGCTAAAATACTTGCAAAGATTTTATAATCTGTATTTAATAATGAAATAGGCCTGTAGTTTTTAACTTGTGTCAAATCAGAGTCTTGTTTTGGAATAAAGGTGATAAACGCTTCTTTCCAAATTTGTGTTATTATTGTTATTATGGTTTTTGTTGTAGTGTCTTTTGGGGTTGTTGTTTGTATTGAAAAAATGATTAAATATTTTTTTTAAAAAAGAAAAGAGTTGGACTTGATGACCCTTGAAGTCCCTTCCATCACTACAATTCTATGATTCTGTGATCTTGCAGTACACACCATGTGGAAACACCCAAAGGCAGTGGTGGTTCCCAGGCGGTGGTGGTGGATCGAGAACACCAGCTTCCCTGCACTGCACCAATCTCCCCTCCACCTTACTCACTCTTGCTAAGTGGCAGGAACCCCACTGCCAGGACAGCAGCATTGTGGGTCCGCCCTATCAGTTGAGCTGCTTCTGCCCAAAGGCACCACAAGACTCCTGCTTTTGCTGCTTGTAGAAGTACTCTACTGTGAGTCTCCAGCTACGTGCAACTTGCCTATCTGTAAATATCCCCCAATATTCCAAACATCTCCAGTGATCTCTCCTTTTTTTTAAAAAAAAAAAAATTTATTAACCAATTTCCACACAACAATTTATCAATCCTCTTAATCAATTAATTATTCCCCCCAACCCTCCCTCTCCCCCCACCAAGGACTTCCCTCAGCTCCCCTCCCTGATTTCTTTACATATATTGTTTACTGCATGTTGTAAAATTGTACATATCCTTACTTTGTCTATCATATGTTCAGCTAATAAATTGTGAATGTTTATTCAAAACCTGCCAAAGAGTCCAATTCATTTTGTTGTCTTTTTAGATAGCTTGTAAAAAGTTCCCATTCTTCCTTGAAGTCACAGTTGTCCTTTTCACGCAGTTTATATGTCAATTTGGCCAATTCCGCATAGCTCATCAATTTTTCTTGCCAGAGTTCTTTTGTTGGGACTTCCTCATTCTTCCATCTTTGTGCTAATAAGACTCTTGTCGCTGTTGTAGCAGTGATCTCTCCTTCTAAAGGAAGCCAAATCTGGGAAACTTTTTGCCCCCGGGACTTCTCCCTGCTTGGGAATACTCTATGGGAGTCCATATCAACAATGGGAAGCTGGGAACAGAAGTTCAGTGAAGACCCATTAAACAAAATGTGCAATGACACATAGAAATAATGTTGTTTCCACTACAGATTGTTTCTCTTTATAATTAGAAACAACATCATAAATGTTCATTTTGGGAGAAAAGATTCCTGACAAGGTTTTTGCCCTTTACCCTCTTCATCTAGAGGAGAGGGCGAAAGTCATGCTTTAATTTGGATTTGTTATCCTGCGCTATCCAAAGGATTAGGACAGGCTGTAACTCTTTTTAAAAAATTCCAGAATCATAAATCTTAATTCTCTGTAACAGTGTACAATCTATAAAGTCCTGTTTTCGTGGATTAGTTCCATGCATTAGAAAAATTACAACTAAGAATGATCACCTTTGCTACTTACAGTCAGTTGATTGCCCTTTTTCATGATGCATATTACACAAAGGAAAAATAGATTGAAACAGTAAATTTGATTGATGGCTAACTACTTATCTTGCATTTTCAGTTTTGTCATCAGTGGGCAAGATAATATGCACCTTAAGTGCCAATCCTACTTTTGGGTGACCTGAGATGAAGGAAAAAGTACTTTCCACCTCCTTGAAAAAGTGTACATAATCTTCCCCCAATTATTCCTTTTATAACTTTCAGAAATCTTATTATTTCTCAGCTCTGGCTAACACCCACAGTCTGTTGCATCTGGTAGTGTTTCTTCCATGGGGCTGTATGAAAACAGCACTTAATATTTCCAGTCCTTTTAAAACTTACTAAAATGAAAAGAATGTTGCAGAATGGGCTTCCTTCTCAATGGTGCTATCCGCTCTGCAGATGTCTCTCTCGGCCACTGTCAACAGACCCTATTCTTTTCACCTCATCTTGGAATATAACACATTTCACATAATGAAATACATCATTTTGTGACTCAAAAATGTCTTGCAATAAAACATCTTGCCAGATTCCTCATCTAAGGTCATGCCGCTGAAGCAATCAGGGCAATGTCATTATGAATCAGCCCTTAAGGAATGCAAAGCTATATTAAATTTTTTAAAAAGCTGGCTTCATTTTGCTGCTCAAAAGTTTCACATTTGACTAAACCGTCGCTACTGTATTAACGCTCCCATTCATATGAACCTTTTCAAGGACTGTAAGCCTGGGGGAGGGGTGTTCATTCTTTCTAATTCAACTATTTCACGGTGCCAAGCTACCGAGGTCCTTGATAAATATTTTCACATTTAATCTCTTACGAGAGAAATGTTATAGGTGGGCGGCTTCAGACATTGATGGAATCAGTATGACCTAAAGCATGATGGGAAACAGGAACACATGAGGACATCAGCACACATAGGAAGTAGTGTGAAACTTGGGTAGACACAGGTAACAGTGTATATACATCATTCATCAAATCTCTGTTTTCTGCTGTGGATTGCAGAGACTGGGGAGGTTGTTCCACATACCTAGGGAGCAATCCTATATTCTAATTGCCAGCTCATGTGACAGAGCTTAAGTTTCCGCTGCCTGGTCCCATCCTTGCCTTGTCTCTTTTTTGGGGGGCACTTTCATTTGCCTTGGCTCACCCAGCTTTGGCTAAGCTGACTGAGCCAGGACGAGGAAATTAGGCTGATGCATCTTTGGTTGAGCTGAGTTTGGGAACTTAACGTTGTCTAAGCCTGTCTGAGCTGGAAACCAACTGGCTGAGCTGAAGATTTATGTGGTTATTTATTAAATTTACATACTGCCCTCCGTCCAAGGATCGCAAGGTGGTTTACCAGTGCTGGATTAAGCCCTGTGGAGGCCCCATGGCAGTCGAAATCTCGGGGGGCCCTTGCAAATTGTCTCCTAATAGATTTTTTATTTTACCAACCAACGATTTTAATAAACCAATTTTGATCCATTGTCGCAGGGCTCCTAAAAGTTGTGAGGCTCATAGGCTGGTGCCTACCCTGCCTATTTTGTAATCCTGTGCCGATCCCAGCGGATCTGGCCATACTTAGTGGCAGAATGCATGCTGTGCAAGCAGGTGTTCTGAGGTTCAATTCCTGGCATCTACGGTTGACAAAAGACTAGGTAGCCAGTGATATAAGAGAACTCTGCCTGAGACACTCTGGGGAGCCATGGCCAGTAAAAGTAGTCCAGCCTCCCCAATCTGGTGCCTTCAATATGTTTTGAACTACAACTCCTGTCAGCCTTAGCCATTGAGGCTGTGCTGGCTGGGGCTGATGGGAATTGTAGTCCAAAAGCAAGGGAACCAGTTTGGGGAGCAGATCCCTGGCTACCTCAGCCTCCGCACTGTTTTGGAGCTTTCTGCAGGCTGCCGTTGTGGGCACCACACTGCTCCAATCAAACCTCCACCCAGCCCCAGCACATAGGGAGACTGCATTGTAGCCTAAATCCCATTGAAATAATGACTGACTTGCAATCCCATGCACACTTACTCAGAAGTAATAATAATAATAATAATAGTAATAGTAGTAGTAGTAGTAGTAGTAATAAAATTTTATTTATATCTCGCCCTCCCTAGCTGAAGCCAGGTTCAGAGCGGCTAACAACCATAAAGTAACACAGCATTCTAAAATCAATTCACTTTAAAATCAATTCAAAATCAAATTAAATTAATGGCAACCATTGGGCTAGCGTTCTGTAAGGATTACCGAAGGAGGGGGTCAGACTGTGCCTTGGTCAAAGGCCTGGTGGAACAGCTCTGTCTTGCAGGCCCTGCGGAACGATATCAAGTCCCGCAGGGCCCTAATCTCTTGTGACAGAGCGTTCCACCAGATCGGGGCCATGGCCGAAAAAGCCCTGGCTCTGGTTGAGGCCAGCCTAACCTCCCTGTAAGCCCTTTTGAATTCTGTGGGACTGACCTCGGAATAAACATGGATGATTGTGATGCGTATGTATTTACTTGCAGGGTGAAAGCTTGAGTATAATGCATTACTTATCACAATGCTGCGCATCCCCGTTCCATTGCTGTAAACAGGACCTGGTCCTGAGGAACATTTGCTTGATTGCATCCTGTGGCTAGGATCCAAAGGGCTACTTTAGCCTTGCCTAAGTGCTTAGGTATACCTCCTGGAATTTATGGCTCCCCTGCCCCCCTGTTGAACAACTGGCTCCAATCAGTTTAAAAAGCAACCTGTCATTTAGCATAGGGGACACTTGAGGAAATATAAATCCCAAAGCCTTGTTGGGCACATTTATTTATTACATTTTAAGTCTAGCTTTTTTGTCAAGAAGCTCGGGGTCAGGATACGTGTTTCTGTCGGAGTCAAGCCTTATCAGAGGAACTGGCCACTCTCCAGGCACCCGGCTTGATCTCCTTGTTGACCTCCCTGTCTGTGTTCCCGGCAGGATACAGGCTAGGTCACTATCGGCGATCCTCCTCATGCGCAAGGAGAACACACCACTCTTACCTGCCTCCCCAGGGAGGGGAAAGAGATAGACAGAAATGTATTTACATGGCTTTATTTCTGTCCTTGCAGCATTACAGAGAAACGCGTCTGCTCTCTTCAGACACCACAGCAGAGAGGTAAACTCCACCTCCTGTACTTCCTGTACAGGTCAAATGACACTCTGAGCTAACATCCGGTGCTCAGCACAGTGAATAGACTGCCCCTTTGTTCCCACGGTACAGTCCCCAACAGTCACATCCTGTTTAGCTTTCCAGCCAGCTGCAGCTCGTAGTCGCATTGCTCCTTTTCCATAACAGTTTCTCCCCATCACCACCACCTTTTATCCTCATAACAACCCTAAGAGGTAGGTTAGGCTGAGAGGAAAAAAAATGTGACTGGCTCAAGGCCAGCCAGGAAGTTTCACAGGATTTGAAACTGGGTATGGCTGGTGTAATCACCATATTACTCTCGCGACAGTTCTTTGGACATTAGCAATACACAGATTAGTATTTGAGGAAGGCTGTAAGCTCAGGGACAAAGGATCTGTTTGCATGCAGAAGTTTCCAGGCTCAATAGCAGGCATCTCTAATTATAATTTTTACTGAGTTTACATTTTACCATAATCACAATCCATTAAATAATCTCTTCACCAAAAGCATTGCTCAAACTGAGCTTTGACTTCCCTCCATCCCATTCTCTGGCTTTCATAAATATTCACTTAAATCTTAGCATTTCTATAACCACTGTTTACCTTCTTCTATTTTAATAATTTTATCTTATTAATTGTAAACCAGTTCCCTATATTAACATTACAAAATATTTTAACTCAAACCTACAAATGTTTTTAGATTTTTACAATGTTCTTTCATATATTGTATAAATTTACTCCAGTCCTTTTCAAACAGCTCGTCGTGCTGGTTTCGGATCTTCCCCGTCAGCTTTGCCAGTTCTGCATATTCTATCATCTTAATCTGTCATTCTTCCAATGTTGGAAGTTCCTGCTGCTTCCATTTCTGAGCCAAAAGTGTCCTTGCTGCCGTTGTAGCATACATAAACAAATTTACATCTTTTGGGGGAATTTCATCTCCTATTATACCTAACAAAAACGCCTCTGGTTTTTTTTTATTAAAGGTATATTTAAGAACCTTTTTCAATTCGTTATATCTCATATTCCAATAGGCTTTTACTTTATTACACGTCCACCACATATGGAAGAAATTCCCCTCCTTCTCCTTACATTTCCAGCATTCTTTATCTTGATTTCTGTAAATTTTGGCAAGTTTTGTTGTTGTTGTTGTTTAGTCATTTAGTTGTGTCCGACTCTTCGTGACCCCATGGACCAGAGCACGCCAGGCACTCCTGTCTTCCACTGCCTCCCGCAATTTGGTCAAACTCATTCTGGTAGCTTCAAGAACACTATCCAACCATCTCATCTTCTGTCGTCCCCTTCTCCTTGTGCCCTCCATCTTTCCCAACATCAGGGTCTTTTCCAGGGAGTCTTCTCTTCTCAGGAGGTGGCCAAAGTATTGGAGCCTCAGCTTCACGATCTGTCCTTCCAGAGAGCACTCAGGACTAATTTCCTTCAGAAAGGATAGGTTTGATCTTCTTGCAGTCCATGGGACTCTCAAGAGTCTCCTCCAGCACCATAATTCAAAAGCATCAATTCTTTGGCAATCAGCCTTCTTTATGGTCCAGCTCTCACTTCCATACATCACTACTGGGAAAACCATAGCTTTAATTATACGGACCTTTGTTGGCAAGGTGATGTCTCTGCTTTTTAAGATGCTGTCTAGGTTTGTCATTGCTTTTCTCCCAAGAAGCAGGCGTCTTTTAATTTCGTGGCTGCTGTCACCATCTGCAGTGATCATGGAGCCCAAGAAAGTAAAATCTCTCGCTGCCTCCATTTCTTCCCCTTCTATTTGCAACCTGTTGTCTTTGTTCTTGGCAGGGATATTGGAGTGGCTTGCCGGTTCCTCCTCCAGGTGGATCATGTTTGCTCAAAACTCTCCACTATGACCTGTCCATCTTGGGTGGCCCTGGACAGCATAGCTCATAGCTTCTCTGACTTATTCAAGCCCCTTCGCCACGGCAAGGCAGTGATCCATGAAGGGGTTGGCAAGTTTAGCCGGTGTCAAATACCATCTATACATCATCTTCATTAAATTTTCCTCAAATGACATACCCTAAATTTAAAACAAAACAATAGCTGGCATCTCTAAGGAGGGCTGGGCCCCCGTCTGAATCCTTGGAGAGCTTCTGCCAGTCAGAGTAGAGAATATTGTGCTAGATGAACCAGTGTTCTGACTTGGCAGAAGACAGCATTTTCTGTTCTTCCTGTGTTCTCCTTCTGATACTTTCAGACTACTATATATAAAAAAGATGCGTTTAGAAAAGTGCCCTAAGTATGACTTTCAGTAATGCAGTACAGTGGTACCTCAGGTTACATACACTTCAGGTTACATACGCTTCAGGTTACAGACTCCGCTAACCCTGAAATAGTGCTTCAGGTTAAGAACTTTGCTTCAGGATGAGAACAGAAATCATGCAGTGGCGGCGCGGCAGCAGTGGGAGGCCCATTAGAACAGTTTCAGGTTAAGTACGGACCTCTGGAACGAATTAAGTACTTAACCCGAGGTACCACTGTAGTAGGGCAAGGAGACCAGCAGTAAGTGGCTCCAGAACCAACCAATTCTTCATTCCCCCCCCCCCATGCACACTTTCCCCATATTTACACACTTTTGTAAACATTATTAGATGAAGAACCGCACCAAAAATTCGGGCAAGTGAAAATTTTGAAGGATCACTGTATTGTGGTTCACATATTGTTTCAGAAAGGGCGAATTTGACAGATATGGCTTTACATGACTCCAGAATCAAATCTCTCCTCTGTTCCTGTTCATAGTGCTTGAAACCTAGGTGGTCCTCTGGGGCATTATGGGAGCAAAATGGTGGCGTCCCCAAGAAAATGCCGAAGAATATGTTTAGAATAGTAAGAAAAAAATGAGAAAAAAAATCTCAGAAATTTTTCAGAAAAATGTCTTCTGCGAAAGTTCGGCTCAGCTCTGGTAATTTATATTATTCAGATGCTTGGTTTACAGATTAAGGTTGCTTTCCTAAAAGCACTTACTTTGAAGTATGTTTAATTAAAATCAATGAAACATCCAAGTAAAGATCATTAGGTCCACTGTGCAAATAATGTAATTACTTTGGGATTTAATGGAGCAAAATCTGTGGAATAAGAGTTATTATGTTGTAATTCTGACTGTTGACAATAGAAAACTTTCTTTCCCAAGAAATCACTGTAAATAATTTCCTTGTGAAAGCTCTGTGTGTAGGGAATTGGCTAGTGAAACGAGATTAGAAGAAGATTTAATCATATCAAGCTCATCTCAGTCTCATTTCATTCCTACCTAGAGCTGGTCTCATTTAAGAAAACACCTCCTAGTTCTTAGCCTATTATTGATGGATAAGCAACTGAAGATGCTTGAGAGATAACAAAACGATGGAAAAACAATACATTTGGTTGTCTCACAAAGTGACATCTTTACATATCAAATCCACAGAAATACTCAGGATGCCCCTTAATTTGCTTATGTATTAGGATTTTTTTTTTTAGAAAAAGAAATTGGACCATCTATTCTCTTTGTTTGTTTATTTCTGTATTTATAAATCGTTTTGTGCAATGAGTCTTTAGGCGATGTAAAAATACCAGCAGAATACTGCTCTAGTGGTTACGACAAAATAACATGCTGGACACTAAGGGGCATTCCTTTGGCAACACCCACCAGCTCAGCTCGTCTCTGCAGGTCCCTAACCCTGGCTCAACCACAGATAAGCTGGCATAATGTGTTCATGCTGGCTCAGCCAGAGCTCAGTCAGCTGAAGCAAAGCTGGCTATGCCAAGTCCCCCCAAAGGAGAGTTTGGAGGCTGTGGAAGGGGCAGGACTGGCGGTGTTAGGGAGAACTTAGGCCAGGTCCTAAACTTGTGCAGATTGGTCATGTGACTTGGCAACCCAGTGTATTGCACTATTTTAAAGGCTTGTTACTCCTCTGCGAGGCTTAGAAAGAGCAACAGTAGGAACCTAGTTGCTGAACACAGAGGAGGAGCTAGCTGCTCTGGGACCCACAGTGGTGCACCCAGGGCAGGGTGAGTGTCCCAAGGGGGCGGGGCAGGGTGGGGCAGCAATGTCACCCCTCCCTGGGGCAGACCACACCCACCACACCCACCCTTCCTCCATCAGCGGCCAAACAGATTTATGGATCTGGTGTAACTTCATGGTAGCTTAATTTACACTGGCTTGCTTTACACCTGCTTCTTGTCCGAAGGTTTGCTCCCCAAGGTTTTGTTGAACTTCGCATTCAAATCAAAAAGTAAACTACCCAGTGGATATATTTATGTTACATTAAATTCCACACATATTATGCCTGCATATTGAGTATCCACTTATGCCTCTTCTTTTTCTAAATGTATGCCAAGAGGGTGACTACTAAAGGCTAACCCTATTTTGCAAACTCAAACCAGATTTATACCATTTAACGGTACAGACTTACCTCAAAGTATTCTAGGAGTTTTAGTCTGCTGAGATGTTTTTTTAGAAACCCCTCACACCCTCTTGCAAATGAACAGTTATTAGGGTTGCTAGGTAAGTAGGACTAACTGTTCTAAACCAATTTAAATCTGTAGTGTGGATACGCTTATTTTGAGAAACGGAGATTTCTAAAACATAACTGTGCCAAAAAGCAAACACCAATGCTTTAACTTTCAGAAAAACACAGGGCCCAGACTTGGATGTAGCAGATTTCTTCTTGAGCTTGAGGAAGGGGATGGAGAAGAGATCTCCACAGGTTTCTCCTCCACAGGTTTCCACCTTACACTTGGCCCTTATAAAAGCTGCTCTAGAGGGCTGGGGGATGCAATGGAACAGCATGGGAAGTGGGGGCTTGCAAACCAAATTGGCTAAAATGACCCTTTCCTCCAGTGGAAGCCTCTGTGGTATCCTAGCTCCTTCCACAAATAGAGGTAGTCTTTGTGTTCATGGAGGGTCAAGTCTGCATCCAAGCTACAGGTACAGTTACTGTAAGACCTAGTAGCTTTAAAACTCTTGCCCACACAGTGCACATTCATTAATATTCTAAGCAGGGCTGGCCCAAGACATTTTGGCACCTGAGGTGGACCTTAAAATTGCGCCGCCTGCCAGGGAAAAAGAGATGAGGGAAGTTCTGCAAGGGGAAGAAAGATTGACATTGGGATCTGCTACCCTGTTGGATCCTACCACCTAAGGCATTCACCTCACCTTGCCTCACAGGTGGGGCTAGCCAGGATTCTAAGAATCCTAAGAAGATTCCTTAAATGACTCCTGCCGAAAAGTAGTGGTTATTTCTGAATGATCATGTGTAGGACTATGTCATGGAGCAATGTAATAGGTAAAAGTAAAGGGACCCCTGACCATTAGGTCCAGTCGTGACCGACTCTGGGGTTGCGGCGCTCATCATGCTTTATTGGCCAGCATGACTAAGCCGCTTCTGGTGAACCAGAGCAGTGCACGGAAACACCGTTTACCTTCCCGCTGGAGCGGTATCAATTTATCTACTTGCACTGGCATACTTTCGAACTGCTAGGTGGGCAGGAGCAGGGACTGAGCAACGGGAGCTCACCCCGTCGCAGGGATTCCAACTGCCGACCTTCTGATCGGCAAGCCCTAGGTTCTGTGGTATAACCCACAGCGCCTCCCGCATCCCAATCATGTGTAGGACTATGTCATGGAGCAATGTAATGTTGTTGTTGTTTAGTCGTTTAGTCGTGTCCGACTCTTTGTGACCCCATGGACCAGAGCACGCCAGGCACTTATGTCTTCCACTGCCTCCCGCAGTTTGGTCAAACTCATAGCAATGTAATATAGAGACCCAAATAGGAGAACTTCTTAAACAAGAACTTGCTACCCAGTCCTATGTGTATTTGCTCAAATGTTGCCCTACTTTGTTTAATGTAACTTCCAAGTAAGTGTGCAAAATATTGCAGCTCAGGAATGGACAAGCTGTGGTCCTCTGGATCAGGTATGTTAAAACTTTTCAGACCCAAACCCACTTTGAACCCAAACATGCATTTGGGGACCCATTTCTTAATTTTTCATCATACGTTTGCATGGTGGTAGTGCTTCTGTTGTGACCCACAGTCACAACAGTGTCCTGACCCATCAGTTGTGCTTCAGATGACACTGGGCTAAGACTCTCATCATCCCTGATCAAGTAGGGGATGAGAAAGGAAAAGCTGTACAGTGGTACCTCGGGTTACATACACTTCAGGTTACATACACTTCAGGTTGCAGACTTGGCTAACCCAGAAATAGTGCTTCAGATTAAGAACTTTGCTTCAGGATGAGAACAGAAATCGTGCTCCGGCGGCGCGGCAGCAGCAGGAGGCCCCATTAGCTAAAGTGGTGCTTCAGGTTAAGAACAGTTTCAGGTTAAGAACGGACCTCCGGAACATATTAAGTACTTAACCCGACTGTATAATCCCTCCTTAACAAATACATAAATAGCAACTTTGCTCATTTAAATTGTGTGGAAAGTGTAGAAATGTTACATTTTATAATTCTGTATCTCTTAGAAAACTCTCATTAATACGTCCACTGCTTAGAGGTAGACAACAGACTGTGAATACGGTGCTTAGACTTAGATGCTGCAACAATGCTTTAGAATGGTTAAGCAATAAATGATCAATCTTATTTTCCCCATGGAACGGCTGAAATTAATTCATCACATGGCATACCTTGTCACTTTGCCCTTTCAACCACAAAGAACAAATACGACTGGCAATTCCTTGTACAAAAAGATTATTGGTTTTGCAATTGGTGCTCCACACACAATCCAGTAAGGCCCACAGTTGGTTCTGATTTAGGATTCAGAACTGAGCTTGTCCTCCCCCTGCCTGTTTTTTCTTCCTTAGACAGTGATTGAATTTATGATGTACAAACCTAATAATTTAACATGGAAAATGTACTAGCTTGGTACAATAGATAATGTGTTTGAAAAATGCTTTCACCGAGTTTTGCATTCATGTTTTTGCTGTATATCAGCCTTGCCAAAAAAGGAGAAAAGAATGAAAACCCGTTTGCAGTAGATCATATTCAGATGGCCAGATTTTCAAAGGGGCCTGAAACCAGCCTTTAATTTCACAGGTGCCATTCCCTTTAAGCATGTGGAAATAATGAATGCAAAATTGTGCATGCAAGATTAGAGGCTGCAGCCTGAATCCCCACTCTGCTTTGCATGCCGGTTTATATCTGTCTTTCTGTCGGAATCTGTTCCTCCACCTTTTTCTTTTCCCCTTCTTTTTGCCCGTGATATTAAATAGGTGTCTTTAATGGGTCCTTTGACGCTACCAAGGGTTGAGCACAAAGAAAAGGATAGACGCCGTAGTTTGCGCTGATAGTGATATTTTGTACATATGACACCGAACAATAAAACTAAAGTTAAAAGACTCATAAAAATAGCAGTTATGAGACATGAAGTGATCGGATGGAGAAGGAAGGGCTTGCATAAAGAGGCCTTGGCTCTTTGATGTTTATTACCACTGCTGAGCAAATAGGAACAATGCTGTTTTTCATGAACACTTCTTAGCATTTGGTATTTAACATTTGTTTCCAATTTTTAACAGTTAACATCGTGGGCTTTCATTATGCCATTGTCTTTAAAAATTGCGCGGGCCATCATGGTTGTAATTTATCTTTTGTACGATATAATTTGGAGCAGTTTCAGGCCAGAGAGGAACATCTGTATTGAAAAGCCGGGGATCTGGACACTTTTAAGAGTTCGAGACTGGGACATGTTAGAAGGTCAGCTTCCTCGTAAACTTCCCCTATCGGTGTTGGTTTTATTCATTATATTTGACATATTAAGCTTCTGTATCTTGGCATAAAGGGACACAATATTGCAGCATATTGGCAAGCTCATTTGCTTTTCACAGCTAGTGTTCTGTCCAAATATCAATCCCCCGGGATAAACACGTGTATATAGACTGTAGGAAAATGAGCCTCAGCAGCAGGTGGCCTTTTGCAGCCTAATGAACACGGCAATCTGTTACTATCACCGCACTGCTTTTCACCAGACAATTAGGCAACTAAGCATGTAATTATTCAGGCCAACAAGACGAGCCTCTTCTCTAATTTCATCTTTTCATTGCTGTTTACTCACCCACACTCCCCTCATTAATGAGAGATTTTCCAGTCTATGCTAATTGGTTTCAATAACATTCATTTCAGTTGAAAGGGGAACGATTCTGTTAATTGGAGAATCGAAAGCGCCTTTTCATTTCAAGTGCGTCCTGCTATGGAAATCTGAATCCTCTCAACAGGTTCGGGCTAATGAAATTAAGTTACACAGCCATCGGTGGCATAATAGAAATAAAGTAATTTATTTTCATTGAAGCATGTGCTCGAGGTCCCGAACAATTAATGCAGCTTGTACTGGGGAGAAATAGGAAATCGTGATCCTAAGTAAACAAGGTTTGGTCTGGTTCCCCACCCCCTCACTTTGCTTTTTTCTTTTTGACTTGCTTATTTAACTTCCTTTCTCTGGTTAAGCGGCTAATCTTTTCAGTCCCGTTTCAGAAATAAATAATGTGAAGAATGCTCCTTAAAATAGAAGTTTAATTTTAGAACAGTTATACCAAAATAATCAAATGAAGGACAATTTAAAGTCCTCATTAATCTGTCAAATTAGTACTATGTGGTGGTGTTTTTATCTATATCTATATCTATATCTATATCTATATCTATATCTATAAAATGAAAACATAGTTTAATGTATTGGAACAGTCCAAATAGCCACATGCAGACGATTTAAAATCTAGTTATGTCACTGTACATTTGGGTTTAATAATAATGGAAATCCCGAAGGTGTTTGAGACGCTGCTCCTTGGATCAGCACATTGATGGAAAACTATTAGCTTTAATTCCCCTGCCCTCCTCCCTAATAATAAAGTGACCGAAATGGCTGGGTCCCATTCTGCTACACTGCGTCCTTCAAGAGAAAGCTGCCTATTGCTTCAAGAAATCCAAGAAATCAAAAGAGTTAGGTTAAAACATTTCTGGGCAGAACTGCCACACCTGGATATCTGACAGGAGGCTGATAAATCAACATTTTGATCCTTCGGTAACCTGGTGTCTGTACTAATGGTGCGATAAAGCATGGACTCAGAACTTCATGGTTCCCCATGTTTAGATGGTAAAAGGCATTACTGTACTTTACTGACATCGAAATGTGGCAACAGAGTCTTGCTGTGTTTTTTGCAGTAGGGTTCCTGTTCAGGCAGCTGAACCTGGCCATGTGCCCTAAAGTCTTTCCCTAATGGGACCAGTGCCCCAAATGGTTAATTTCTGAAAGAAAAGGTATCAGTGGCATAGCGTGGGTTGTCAGCACCTGGGGCAAGGCAAGTAATTTGCGCCCCCTAACCCGTGGATTTCATAGAATCATAGAGTTGGAAGAGACCACAAGGGCCATCGAGTCCAACCCCCTGCCAAGCAGGAAACACCATCAGAGCACTCCTGACATATGGTTGTCAAGCCTCTGCTTAAAGACCTCCAAAGAAGGAGACTCCACCACACTCCTTGGCAGCAAATTCCACTGTCAAACAGCTCTTACTGTCAGGAAGTTCTTCCTAATGTTTAGGTGGAATCTAAACATTTGCGCCCCCTAACCCTAACCCCCAGATGTTGCGCCCGGTGTGGCCGGCCCCCCCTGCACCCCCACGCTACGCCACTGAAAGGTATCAGGGTTAAAGCATACCAAAAAGAGATGCCCTTTCACCCAGAAGCTTAGTCCCAAGTTTAACCACAAGTTGGTTGAAAACAAAATGAACAAATGAACGAACAAGCAAGGGTTTGTCTGTTCTGGTCAGTGTGTGTGTGTGCGTGTGTGTGCGCGCGCGCACTGAGGTACAATCCAAAATTGCAAATACATTCCAGTAATGAGTACAAATTGCCTTGACCCAGATTCAAAACTGAAAACAAGCAGTTTAGGAAGCAATCCCAGATCCTCAAAGTGTCCCTATTTTCCAGGGACAGTCTCGAATTTACAGAAGCCACCCTGGTTTCTGATTCGATCCTGGAATGCCCCACTTTTTCTTAGGATGTCCTTATTTTCACCAGAGAAATGTTGGAGGGTATGGAGCTATGTGACTACCGAGCCAAGGAGAACATCTGAAGGCAGCCCTGCATAGGGAATTTTTTTTTAAAAAAATGTTTAATGTTTTATTACGTTTTTATATATGTTGGAAGCCGCCCAGAGTGGCCAGGGCAACCCAGTCAGATGGGTGGGGTATAAATAAATAAATAAATAATGAATGAATGAATGAATGAATGAATTTTATTATTTCGGTCACAGACCAGTTCCAGCCCACATACAATATCAAGGAAGTCATAGAACACATTAGGGATACATTTGAATTTGCAATTAGGTATAACAGGGACAATACAGATATATATAGCAATAGTTAAAAAATATATAAATTAAAACTTAGTCATTAACATATAAGCTAAAATTATCATTTAAAACCTTAATCATTATGATAGCACAGCTTGTTCCCTAAGTTTTATGGCAATCACACAGAATTTGGCTACCCTTAACATGATCTCAGGATCCTTGAAAATTATGAAACAACAGCAACAACAACAGAATAGGACATCCCTATTTTCATCAGAGGGTATGCAATTCTAAGCATGAGAAGCTAGCAGAAATTACGCAGGCTTGAGTTAAACCGGCATAAAGCATGCCAGAGTCAAATTTTGTTCAGAAGCAGGGCTATGCCTGACTGAGATGACTTAAACCAGACAAAGGGAAAACAAGCTTTTAAAATAGAGTTTGGCGTACACCACACTTTTTGTCAGCGTAAGTTCGGCTGAGTTGCCAGGTCATGTGACCCTGCTGAACAGAGGTAGGATTCAGTAGAAGTCTCCTCTTCTACTCCATCGCTCCCTCAGAATGCCTATTTTTCGTAAATCCCACTGGGCTCAGCTCAGCTGGCTGGGCACTGGCTGAGCCAGGATAGGGGAGGTATGCCATTGTAGCACAGGACCCAACCAGGAGAGCTGCAGACCTGTCACATCATAACTTGCTCATCTTGAGCGAACTAGGGTTAGGAATGCACCCTTAGAATACTTAAGAATCAGCTTAGCATTCTTTCTCGCTCTTTCCCTCCCCTTCCTTATTTCAGGAGAAATCTCACAAGAAACAAATTGTAGCAATGCCGAGCAAAGTAAGGGAACCGGTCTCCTTTTGTGAATCAGGACTGAAATGGCAAGCAATAATAATAATAATAATAATAACAACTCTTGAAGAATATCCTGAGTTTCCAGGGAATAATTAAAGAGAAATATTGGCCAATATTTCCTGAACATACAGGGCAAACTAATGAAGTTGTTGCAGATGGACATATTGCATGTGGGAGGCCTTGGCTGTAGGGGTAGGTCAATGGTCAACAGATGGATCTGAAGAGATGGTTTATTGATTATCCTTAAGGTTTGGGGAAAGGAATATGCTCATCAACAGATAGCTAGTTTCCACCAAAGGCCATTTAGGACTAATAATCCATGTTTCATTTGGCAGAGTTGCCCTAGGTGGTTGCATAAAATTGGCCAAACCATTTATTGTTTATCACTGCAGAAAGGAAATAAATTGATTCAAAGAACTGGGAAATTTGGGAACTGCTTTATCTTTAGTGGAAATTTTTGTCCCTTTTGTTGACAGCAGCCAGCTATGAGGCAAAAGAAAGTGTTGGTGTTACTAAACAAGTCTCACCACACTCTGACGTTGTGGCATCATTGTTGTGATGTACGCAAAGCAGGGCAAAGAAACTCGCAGTCTGTGGGCTTGATGGGGCCAGTGAGGCACCCTCCAAAACTCATAGCATCCCCCGCTTTTCGCCCATCCTCATAGCAATTAGGCAGAAAAAAACAGCCTTTTATGGGAGTCAATGGAATGTTTTTTCCTCAGCTGGGGAGGGAAGGAATAACCACCCCATCCTTGCATGCTACATCCCTGCTCCACTTCAAACTGTCCTTCCCTGCATGGCAGTTAGGCTTGGGAACAGCCTTCTATTGGTGCGAAAAGAAGGTTGTTTTCAAGCCAAATAGCAGCTGATTGTTTGCTAATACAATGCATTTGTTCATGTTGTTTTCTCCAGCATATGCATTTTGATGCAAGCTTTACCCTAGTACAGTGGTACCTCGGGTTAAGTACTTAATTCGTTCCGGAGGTCCGTTCTTAACCTGAAACTGTTCTTAACCTGAAGCACCACTTTAGCTAATGGGGCCTCCTGCTGCTGCTGCGCTGCCGCTGCACGATTTCTGTTCTCATCCTGAAGCAAAGTTCTTATCCCGAGGTATTATTTCTGGGTTAGCGGACTATGTAACCTGAAGCGTATGTAACCTGAAGCGTATGTAGCCCAAGGTACCACTGCATGAGCATTTTTGTGCACATGACTTGACAAAGTGCCTGCTCTGAAGGAGGTACTGTATGTGTTGTTTTGCAAGATGTGAATTAGGGAGGTTCGCCTTTCGATGCAAGCCAAATCGAATTGCTCCTCTATCCCTAGTGGAAAGGACCCTAAGCTGCGCTTCAGAGAGAGAGAGAGAGAGAGAGCCCCACCCCACCCCCCAAGCTTAGTTCTTCATGAAATTTACTCCACTCTGAAAGTGAGACCTGGAAAGAGTTAACAACGTTTCCCCCAATCTTCATTCTTGCCTTGGCCACACCAATCACTGGAATCCAACCCCCCTACCAGAATTGCCCAAGAGCAAAAGTAGCATTTGGGCTGAAAAAGGCCCCTTGATGCCCCTGCTTTTATTTGGGCAGTGACAAGTCCTATAGGTCCCCAGGATGACATGGGGCTCAGTTAGTGGGGGCAGAGATGCAGTATAGTACTGCAGAGAGAGAAAAGCCCAGAAGGATTTTTTTTTAAAAAAAGCATACTTTTTAAAAAGACAGGCAGAACATGTAGACAATAAAATACTCCCATTTTTAAAGTTTACAGGGATATTATTTAAAATTGTCAGCAGATCTGCTGAGTATTAAGAGCTCTGCCTGTGTATCCCCATCAAACCAGAGGCAAAGTAATTTCTGCAAAGCAATTGATACGCTCGCAGAGGGGCTCCTTATTTTGATTATAGAAAGTTTTGATTATAGAAAAGAAAAACCACCTTCTTTTTTCCATTTAGTTTTTTTTAAAAAATAGAAAAAAAAATCTGATTTGCCACAGGTATCAAGATATAAAAGAATATGAGCTACAGGGTTCATTTGTGGAGGTTTAAGTAAGTAAAGTTTAGGGCGAATTGTGGTGCAGGCTTTGAGAACTCTGAATTTTACTCCAGAGTTTTGCTTTTAAAAAAATGTAATCAGTGGTTGCAAGAAATGGAGAACAGGGGAGCTGCTTCAACGTAGGTGGGAACATACCTGTGGTTGCGGGGGGGGGGGAGTATTCCCTAGTCCTGTCTTATAACGAGTGATTACTTGGGCTAACTGGCTACAAAACAGATGAGTAATATCTATTTTCTACCTTTGCTGAATGTAATGAAAAACAGTTGAAACCAAAATAAAGTTGTTAATGATGTAATTGATTTTGGAAAAGCTAGAAAGGTTTGACATAAAACCCACTACGAGAAGTTTCTGGGAGTGGTTATTTCAATGGAATCAGTTATACCCAGACCTTTTGCTGGATAGCAGCCGGGCAGTGGAAGGAGAGAATTGTGATGTTAGTAAACGAGAATTACCATACAGTGGTACCTCAGGTTACAAACACCTTGGGTTACAAACTCTGCTAACCCGGAAGTAGTACCTCGGGTTAAGAACTTTACCTCAGGATGAGAACAGAAATCGCACAGTGGCGGCTCAGCGGCAGCGTGGTACGTCATGTTAAGAACGTTTTCAGGTTAAGAACAGACTTCTGGAACGAATTAAGTTCGTAACCAGAGGTACCACTGTATCAGTCTTTCAACATTCCAGATTGTGACATCAGTTCTGCAGTTGTATATTGCTGCAAGGTGCATCTCCATGGATTAAACACTCGCTTCTGTGTGGGATTGTGTCCAAGGTCTCTGTAGATGTCCATGCAGCTATTGGTGATGCATTTGATCTTCAACTGAAACCACCCACCATAAACAAAGTTCTATTCATGAAATGCTTCTGCTCATGGAAGAAGGTTTCCGTTGCAGCTCACTGTGTCAGCCCCAAACCTGGAGGGCTGGTGGAGCCTCCAGAATAGTGTGGGAGCTGCTGCAGGAGGTTGCAGAGGAAGGGAGAATCGGGGAAAATCAGTTCCACTCTCTTTTCTGCGAGTAGGAGTCTCAACTGAATAGCAGGCCCTTTGTCTATCAACAGTCCAGAGGCATCTTTCTGATGCAACCAGCAGGTGAACTGCCACTATCATAAACAGAACCAAATCTGTACATGCAATTTTATCGTTATCACCCACAAACATGGATAATAAGAATCGGCGGGGATTTAACCACATGTTTTCTTTCATAATAGTTTCAATCTCAGCACTGTCGCTTTCCCCAAAGTATTTTTTTAAACCCCTCACCTTTTTTGACCGCCTACATTTTTGAGTTCATCTGGAAACCTTGCCTTCCTGAAGAACATCATAACTGCCAATAAGTAACTTACAGATACCAGTTCGTTTTGATGCCTTCATAAATTTTTAAGTGAGCTTTCCCCCCACTTTGCCTCCTTTTATTCTGCTCAAACGAGCTAATGGAAGACTAAAATGTAATTAACATTATGTAAGGCAAAACATCTATATCTGATTTTATGAAATACAGTGCGTGCTTTAATAAACAATCTACTTTGCAATATTTTATGTTTTATTCCCAGTTAATTGCCTGGTGGGAATCGCCTGGCTTTCTTCTTTTCCAAACAAGAAAAGACTATCAATGTGGCAAATTTAGATATAGATAGATATTGCTTCAATTATAACTATTTGTACATTGAGGTGGTAGCAGTGACAGTATGTAAATGCTATTGCTTCCTCTACCCCTTCTTGGCTTGTAATATATATAATGGGGATGGAGTTATAAAACAATACACTGCATTCTGTTATGAATATTTCAAGAATTATTTCTTTATTTTGTGCACAGCTCATAGTGCTGGCATTTGATTTATAGCTGCACCGATGTACCTGGGGTTGCTAAGGTTACCCAATTTCATTCACCCACAGATATTTGAGATCTACATAATCCCATCACATCATCCACTGCATTTCAAAGTGATGTTGATAAATGGTACCTTGCTTAGATGATATTTCCATTTAGATGTGATATATCTCAGGATTCCTGTCTTTTAAAATATTGTGGTTGATGAAATTTTACATTATGTGCATACACAGACAGCAAAGTTAACATTTCCCACCCCCAAGTTTGAAAAGGCCCCCCAAAACCCACAAAGTAAAGGAGGTATCTGGAATTCTAATCTGTTGAGCTTACTTTTCACTGTGAATTCAAATAGTTATTCTTCAAGTGCTATCAGATTATCTTTATAAGAAAGGACACCTGGAATCTAGCCGTCAACAGAAAGCAAAGGTATCTCATGTAGCTCACGGGTTTGAACCAGCAACTGGTAAGGATGAGCAACTGCAATAATAGCAACAACAACAACAACAACAACAACAACAACAACAAATTAATGTACTTAAAATATATTGATCTCATATTTCTGAAATGTCCAATGTTGCTCTCAAAATAATTCAAAAACACTATTATTAATGCAGCAAGATTAATCCAAAAATAATCTAAATTTAAAATCCAAACTGCTTTAGTAGCCAGCATGCCGCAATCATCAGGGCAACCACCCAAAAGCACCAGATGCTCTTGCTTCCCAGACTGAGGGACTCGGGGAAAAAGGGTCTCTCAAAGATTATTTCGGTAGGTGTGTGGGCTTGTACAATGAGAGGTGCTTTTAAAGAAACTGTATGTACATCTTAGGCAGCCTGTGAAAACATTCAAAGTGTCTCCACCTCAATCATTCTGCCCGGACACTGAGGTCCAGCGCCGAGGGCCTTTTGGCGGTTCCCTCGCTGCGAGAAGCCAAGTTACAGGGAACCAGGCAGAGGGCCTTCTCGGTAGTGGCGCCCGCCCTGTGGAACACCCTCCCACCAGATGTCAAAGAGAAAAATAACTACCAAACTTTTAGAAGACATCTGAAGGCAGCCCTGTTTAGGGAAGCTTTTAATGTTTAATAGGTTATTGTATTTTAGTGTTTTGTTGGAAGCAGGCCAGAGTGGCTGGGGAAACCCAACCAGATGGGTGGGGTATAAATAAATTATTATTATTATTATTATTATTATTATTATTATTATTATTATTATTTATTACTTATTATTTATTATTCAAAGGGTAAAACACCAAAGAAGTTTGCATTGCAGGGGGCTGGATTAGATGACCCTTGGGTCCCTTTTAACTCTATGATTCTATGATTCTATGACTCTTGTGCTCCTGTAAGGATGACAGAGAGGGGTGTGTGTGAGTGTGTAGAAACTCGTTTACCATATAAAGGTAAAACAATAATATTAGTCGCTGTGTCCATTGCTCTTGCCTCTGGCCCTGCCCACTGCTTTCATGTGGCCCCCAGAAGGTCACCCAGGAGGGAATGGAGCCCTCAGGTTGAAAAAGGTTCACTGCCCCTAATTTATGAGATTAACAAAAAATATTAGGGCAGGACCTGTAGCCCAGAAAGGAGAGCACTGTGCTTTATTTGGCAATTTCAGCCCTGCACCACAGTGCTTGAGAAACCCAAATTTGCGGTAGTATACAGAAGCAACATCTAATGAAGGAGCTGAGTTCTCCAACGATGTTGGATTGTTGTCCATATGGCATGAGCAATGTACATGGTACATTGGTGGAATGCTCTGTCCCATGAGACTAGGGCCCTTCAGGATTTAACCTCCTTCCGTTGGGCCTGTAAGACAGAGCTATTCCGCCTGGCCTTTAATTTGAATTCAGCCTGATCTTTTATTTCCCTTCCCTTCCCTCCCCCTCCCCTTTTATGAAGGTCTGAGACCCCACAGCTAATTCTCCCCTGGCCTCCTCGCTGGCCCAAGTAGGACCAATTCAGCCAGCTAGCCCTGGGGATTATCTAATGCTTATTTCCCCTAAATTGATTTTAGAATTTTATTGTTATCCATGTTTTTATACTGTATTTTATGCTGCTTTTATAATTAAGTGTTTTAAATTTGTTGTTATCTGCCCTGAGCCTGGTTTTTGAGCCAGGAAGGGCGGGGTATAAATATTTTATTATTATTATTATTACAGCACAGCGCAAGCAACAAAATTAGGTCCTTGTTCCAAGAAGGTTACAGTTCATGGAAGCATTGATGCTCTAATTTGTTTGAAGTGCATGGTTATTGTTCAGAAGCTGCTCTGTGCTTTCTGCTTATATGACAGTGGTGCTGCCAATAGTACATCCACAGAGGACCACTTCTGGATGGGATCATCTGAGCAAGACACAGTGATAACAGCAAGAACCTTTATTGAACAAACAGAACGGGACAACAGGAGCAAAGCAACTGCTTATATGCATTTCTGAAGGCCTGGGCCACTCCCACTCTCAACATGATTGGCTGCCGAAACTCCTAAACTGCGAATCATATCTCAGAGTTTAAGGGCCAATGGCAGTGGCGCAAATCCTGAAGTGTTCTGTGATTGGATATCATGTATTGAATGATATCAGAATCCTTAGTCCAGACTCAAGCTTAGGCAAACACAGACCACTGAATACATAGCACCATCCATTATTCTATGGGGAAGAGAGAGCTATGGTAAGGAATAAGATTCCTAGAAACATCTTCCTGCTGCTATGGAGCCCCCTAGTGGACTGTATGTTATACAACCACTGATGAGAACTGGAAGAGTAATTTATGCAGAATATCAACATGGATTGAGTTTTTTGGAATTATATAGGGGAACAACATACACATTGTGCTTTCTCCTTTGTTTTTTGAGGAGGCTTTACTGAGGCATACTAAGCATTGTATTTTCAAAAATGAACCTACAAGGGAGCCTCTGTGTCAATGAAGACAAAGCAAGTGTATTACTGGGAAGAGAACTGTGCTGTCAAACAAACCTTCCATTTTCCTCCCTGAAGTAAAATGGAGAGGTAAACAGTTCTTTTCAGATCTCTGGTCTCAATAGTCATCTCCTCAACTAACTAGATGGCTAAAAGAAAGAAAGAAACAACTCAAGAAGTCTAGGGTGAACTAGCACGATCCACAAAGCATACAAAACCATACAACACAATGGGATAAGGATGGTCCAAGCAGATTTTTGTCTTTGCAGTGTGTAAGAGTTGGCAGCTGTTAAATATGAGAGGTCACGAAATATCTCTAAAAAGTCATACAGCACCCACAACACTCTTCATCTCCCCCCCCCCGACTGGTGGAGACAGAGGCTGCTGGCCAGAGGCATTCCCATACTCGAAGCTTTCATAAGTGTGACCCTCTATTTTTATTAAGTTATTTTATGCCAACAATAAAACTGCTCATGCAAGGAACTCTAGGTGCCCAAACAATTAATTAATGCAGGGACAGCATAACATAATAATAACTTTCCAGCTGCATTAGAGCTTTGTCTTATATGCACGGCATAAACGTAGCCAGGCAGCGGTATGAAAAAGTCATAAACAGTTAACAAATTAACTCAGCCTGTCAACTCAAGCAAAAGAAAACTCCACTTCACACTTCCCCGCCAGCCGAATCGTAAACTCTGTGAAATGTCTGGAGGGTCGTCAAGTTCAGGTTATTTAAGAGCCAGGACAAGAGGAATGAGCAACATTTTGACTGGGCAGCTACGTAATCTGTGTATATCCTCCATTTTGGAAAGCTAAGGTTACATCGAGCTCAAGATATTGGTTGTAGCAGCGGTTGCTTGACTTTGGAAGAGAAGTAGTTTCTGAGGAAAGAAAGCAATTTAAAGGCCGTGATCAGCACCAATTCCATCCGAAAGTCCTAAAGGTGGTCTGTGCAGATTAGAGCACTTTGCAGCTGTGCTACTGGATGGGTGGGCACATTTTGCCTGTTCCATTTTGTAAAACTTTCATGATTGGCTGTGCTTGGTCCATACTGCTTGTTTATTGAATGTTGCTATCATTATTTCTGAAAATGGGCACAAAACGATTCCAGTTAAACAAATGATTCCAGTTAAAAAACACCTACATTTGCTTCAAATTACAACATGCACATTTTAGGTAGTATCAATACTCATAGTAATTGAAGTACCCTAGCGTACAAAGTACGTTCAGATTTGCAATAAGCATTTGCTCTTAATTCTGCCTTCAGTTTTTTACACTGGTTGGGTAAAAGCAATATCCTTTCGAGTTGGTTTTTTTAGTGTCTGTCATCACCATTATAAATAATAAAACCAGGTCTGAAGCATTTTCAGTGTATAATTATAATAATTATTATTTGCATTCAAAAGTTTAATCTACTTTCTAAACAGCACAGAGGGCAACATCTCCTGAGAGGGCAGAGAGCATATTTCCTTATTCAGCCACAGACAGCAGTGATTTCAACTACTGATCACGGAATAAGGATAGTGCTGTAATAATCACACACACACACGCACGCACACGTGCGCGCGTGCACACACACACACACACACACAACCTGGTTGTGTGTTGGGTGATAAAATCTTTAAGTTCTCTGCTCCCTACTACATAATAGCAGCCTATAAGATAGCAGGAGGGAAAATACCTCACAAGGTTGTTGGGAGTTAGTTCTTTAAAAAAAAATGCTTTGAGATTTTGGACTGGAAGGAAAACATTATGTTATAGAAATATTGAGAATTATGTCGCCTTTTCAAATAAGGTCATTCAAAGCACTTAGCTGGGGGAGTGGGGGAGAACGTGGTGAGAGGTACGGAAGAAAAGGTGCTTTAAAACCAGGTAATAAAACTATAAAGTTAATGAGGGAACTGTGTTCCACTTTATAGTATAGCCACTTTATAAAAACCTTCTTAGGAGCTAGGCTTTCAGAGTAATACAGTGCGCACTATAAAATGGATGTTTAATGTAGCTGGAGGCCAAGAAAAACATTGTATAATTGTAGTAAGCAGCTCGCTAAGTAAAATGATAGCTTTTAAAGGATGAAATATAGCACGCGTGGCCCGAGTTGCAGCGGCCTCCAGCTTGATATTGCTTCAATAACAGTTTCTTCATTTCGCTCGCAAATGCATCTCTGAGGAGATTTGTAACAAATATATTATCTGCCTGGAAAATAAGCTGTTAACTAGACCTAGTGCCATTATTCATTGTGAATAAATTACCTGACCATTTTGTCCCCTTGGTTGCTTTTTTTTATTATTATTTGACAAAGAAGCAATTTACATTTGGGGAGGAGGGAGAGATGCCACAAAGTTTGAGAAGAGACCCCTAACGCCACTGCCGCCGCCACAAGCCCATAACCATGGATGGGGATGATAAACCTAGTTTACTGGAGTGCAACTACTTTTGTGTTATGGGTTACATCTTCCCAGTGTTCCTGAAGTGGTTCTCTCCCTTTCTTAGTATGGCATCTCAGTGGGGTGACGGTGAGTTCTAGGAGCCTTGTTATCTTAGCCACAATCTCTCCCCTTAAATGCCACATATATCCTAGGTCCCGGTCCGTTCCATCTGCCATGCTCTTCCCAACATAATTGGCCAATGTCTTTTAAAAAAAACTTCCTGATAATCACACGTGCAAGGAAGACTTTCTGCATACAGCTCACCTCCAGTATCCATTGCAGACCCTATTTTCCAGGGACAGTCCCAGATTTACAGAAGCCCTCCCAGTTTCTGATTTGATCCTGGAATGTCCTGCCTCTCCTTATGATGTCCTTATTTTCATTGGAGAAATGTTGGGGGTTATGGAGTTATGTGACTCCTAAGTAACTATACAACCTTTAGAAGACATCTGAAGGCAGCCATGTATAGGGAAGTTCTTTTTAATGTTAAATGTTTTATTATGTTTTCATATATGTAGGAAGCTACCCAGAGTTTCTGGGGCAACCCAGTTAGATGGATGGGGTATAATAATAATAATAATAATAATAATAATAATAATAATAATAATAATAGAATAGGACATCCCAAGCTTTCTCGGAACTGATATCAGCTTGGCTTCCATTGTCCAAATATGCCTTCACCTCATTCTTCAGAAAACCTTGGCCGGATTCTCTCACTCAGGAGGGAAAATACACCAGGCAATATCGTTGTTGAGAGATGAGAAGGCTACAACTTTTGGGCTTTTCAGTTTAAAGTCCAGCAAGAGGTGGCATGATTGAAGTACAGTATATAAAATCATGCATGGTAAGAGAAAATGGATAGAGAGAAGCTTTTCTTCTTCTCTCATACCACTAGAACGAGTGAATATCCACAGAAGCTGAATGTTGGAAGTTTTGGAATAGACAAATAAAGTACTTCACTTAGTTGGCATCCATCTGTCTTGGGAGACAATGGAAGAGTACACCTTCGGGAATATAATCAAACCACTGGAGAGTTACAGCACCTGCTGCGGCTGTTCACATATGGCACATAGTTAAACTATGGAATTCTCTTCCACAGGAGCCAGTGTGGTGTAGGGGTTAAGAGCGGTAGTCTCCTAATCTGGGGAACCGGGTTCGTGTCTCCGCTCCTCCACATGCAGCTGCTGGGTGACCTTGGGCCAGTCACACTTCTCTGAAGTCTCTCAGCCCCACTCACCTCACAGAGTGTTTGTTGTGGGGGAGGAAGGGAAAGGAGAATGTTAGCCGCTTTGAGACTCCTTAAAGGGAGTGAAAGGCGGGATATCAAATCCAAACTCCTCCTCCTCCTCCTCCTCCTCCTCTTCTTCTTCTTCTTCTTCTTCTTCTTCTTCTTCTTCTTCTAGTTTTGTGGATTTAGAAAAGCATTAGACAAATTCACGAAGGATCAGGCAATCAAGAGCAGCTAACCTGATGGCTATGTTCTTCCTCCACCACTGAAGGTTGTGTGCTTCTGAATAGCTGTTGCTGGAAATCGCAGGAGGGGAGAGTGCTGCTGCTTTCATGTCTTGCTTGTGTCCTTCCCATAGGCATCTGGTTGGCCTCTGTGAGCCCAGGATATTGGGGTCGATGGCCCAGCAGGCTTTTCTCATGTTCTTAAGCTGAGCATTTCCACAGTGTGGCAACTGCTTTTAGACAAATGCTCTAAGCTCTAATATGTCAGACCATTGGTCCATAATTCCTGCCCAATAGTGCTTCCTCCAGTCTTCCACGGTTTTTCTGGATCTCAAGCAACGGCACTCCCTAGTCCTCGAGATCCCAGACTGACTGTGGGTCCTCTTGCATGCAAACATGCATTCTGTCACAGAGCAACAACCTCTTTTCTTTACCAGCAAAGGAGTAGTGTATGGGTTTTTTGTGGGTGAGGTGGGGTTTTCTGTGATTTCCACTACGCTAGAGTAAACAAGCAACGTGGGGGCCACGCATTATGATGTAATCAGTGAACAAGACATATGTAAAATTAAAGATCCTGCTATGCATGCAAAATTCATTGCTTGTCAGACTGAAACATCAAATGTTTGTCCTGTGATGGTGCCTTTGCTGATTAAGCAAGGGGAGCTACTGCAGCAGCCCTCTTAATACCCCAATTTAAGACACAATTCCCGGCTGCATTTATATTTACAATGCATTCTCAGGCCGTCTGCTCTGCTCTACACTGAGACACGTTGCAGAGATAGCCAGATTTGAGTCGACATTTGAACGCATGTAAAATTTGTTATCGCCCCCGCGCAGTCAGGAAGTTTGTGCCGTGTCACGCAAACGTTATTTGACTGCTGCTAATTATAGACGTATAAAAAAAATGGTTAAGTCTGCAGAGGTCTTATGAAGCAGACACGAGTCTATAGCTGTTGATTATTAAAGGCTATTATATATTGATAGGTTAGGATTTATCACCGAAAGTATAAACCGATTGCTCTGGATTGGATGCTAGGCATGCCCTGGGGAATAAGCCGCTGAGCTGTTAGCTTGGGGTAATCTATCAGTAGGAGGAGAAGTGTGTTCTATCAATTAAAGGAACAAGCAATTCTACTGATTTGCTGCTGGCAGACTAATAGAGATAATGGGTTTTACTGGACAGGCACAGGTACACAACTGTTGGGGAAAGACAGCAATATTAGATAATTTTTTTTGCAAACACACACACACACACACACACACACACACACAGCCTAGTTCATTAAAGCATTATGACTGCTGCTGCACAGATATGTAACTGAAGGACACCTGGCACCAGTGTGTCTAGCTCAGACGGATCTGCAGGAGATGCAGAGGAAAGGTAATGGGGAGAAGTCTGTGCCTTTCAGTTTATAGGCATACATTAAGGGCTATATGGGAGAATAAAGTTATTTCTATTTATATATGTTTACTTTTGATGATATAACAACCTCTCCATTTCTCCCCAGTCTGACACAGTGTTTTTTAGCACCAGAATCTGATCTGTGCCGCCCTCCCCTTGCCAAGTCATAAATTCTTCCTCTGCCACCTTCACTTACTGTGGATGTAATAATGCTATTTCCAGTGTGAGTGTGTTTCTCCTTGGATAAATCCAGTCGGGGGAAAAGAAAAACCTGTTGTGCGTTGGCTCTTTATAAGAGGGGACATGGCCTGCTAGACTGAGGCCTTCTGGACAACCAGGACACAGGAATTTCCCAGGCAGTATTCAGCCCTCGGAAAAAGCACCTGGGTGGAACGTTGCTGAAATGTCTGGGAAAATCCGGACCTATGGCAGCCCATGTCGGAAGTGTAGATTTTGGCTCAACAACCAGAGTAGTGGTGGGAGGTTTGCTCTGCCAGTCTAGCTGTAGTTCCTCTTCCTCCCTACCTCAGGGGAAAACAGTCAGGAACCTGCATTTTGGTCTCCAAGTGCCAGAGGCCTAGAGTGGCTACCCCCTGCCAACAAATGTCGATATGGTCCCTCTGAATAGATTTTAATTGCAAGCAGATTTGGTAGCCCATCTCAGCTAAAGGAAGATAGGGCCGCCTACACCTTGGCTCTACCTCTCTTTTAAATCAGAACCAGTGAAGGCGGTGAAGGTCCCGTGTGAGTGTCTGGAGGCGGTTGGAGGATGGATGGCAGCTAATGGATTGAGGTTGAATCCTGACAAGACAAAAATACTGTTCTTGGGGGACAGTGTGGAGGACTCCCTGGTCCTGAATGGGGCAACTGTGCCCCTGAAGGACCAGGTGCACAGCCTGGGAGTCATTTTGGACTCACAGCTGTCCATGGAGGCGCAGGTTAATTCTGTGTCCAGGGCAGCTGTTTACCAGCTCCATCTGGTACGCAGGCTGAGACCCTACGTGCCCGCAGACTGTCTCGCCAGAGTAGTGCATGCTCTAGTTATCTCCCGCTTGGAGTACTGCAATGCGCTCTACGTGGGGCTACCTTTGAAGGTGACTTGGAAACTGCAACTAATCCAGAATGCGGCAGCTAGACTGGTGACTGGGGGCGGCTGCCGAGACCATATAACCCCGGTCCTGAAAGATCTTCATTGGCTCCCAGTACGTTTCCGAGCACAATTCAAAGTGTTGGTGCTGACCTTTAAAGCCCTAAAAGGCCTTGGTCCTGTATACCTGAAGGAGTGTCTCCACCCCCATCATCCAGCTCGGATACTGAGGTCCAGTGCCAAGGGCCTTCTGGCGGTTCCCTCACTGCAAGAAGTGAGGTTACAGAGAACCAGGCAGAGGGCCTTCTCGGTTGTGGCATCTGCCCTGTGGAACGCCCTCCCAGCAGATGTCAAGGCAACAAACAACTATTTTACTTTTAAAAGACAACTGAAGGTGGCCCTGTTTAGGGACGTTTTTAATGTCTGATGCTGTATTGTTTTTAATATTCAGTTGGAAGCTGCCCAGAGTGGCTGGGGAAACCCAGCCAGATGGGTGGGGTGTAAATAATAAATTATTATTATTATTATTATTATTATTATTATTATTATTATTATTATTATTATTATTATTGGCATATCCTATTGGTGCCCTTGTACTTATGTCTTCTTTTTGATGCTGAAAAATCTATTTCTACACAATTCCAGTAAACCAAGTGTGATTGAGCACATAGAGATATTTATCCTCTTTATCGCTGAGTATTCGGTATATATTAATGTCCTGCTAATGGGTTTTGACCCAGTTAGGAAGCTAAATCAGATTCATACACACGTACACACAAAATATAATTGTAATATTAAAAACTGAGCTCTATAAAATTGCAAGAAGACCTGGGTTGTCACTGGCTCCTGGAAACACTTGTGAAAGTATATGCCTGTTGAAATAAGAATGTATTTTATCTCCACAGTTAGTGGTTCCACTATTCAGGAAGAGCCCAGAGTCCTAAAATTAATAACCAGCAATGCCACATGTGAATTATAGAGGTTCTATTTCATGCAGAGGGATAAATGAATAATCCTACTATAAACCCATTAAAGATGTTCATGCAGTGGAATGTATAGGTTAATAAAGTGCTCAATAATAAATAAATTAACCTGCTGGTAATAAATTTCAAGGGTTTCTCATCACCCCATTTGAGAACTACAGGGAATGTATATGATAAAAAAATAGGGAAAACTAGATTCAGTAGCAGTTATGTGAAGAAAAGTTGTGCTCACTTAGAATATGTTTTAATTGAGACTCCATTCACTAAAAGACGCCTGTGTTCCCATGACAGAGAAGAGTATCACAACCAGATCTTAGGGAACATTTTTTGCATCTAATAAGCGTGGTAATGCAATCTGAGTTGCTTGCCACTGTCCCAGGTTTTTTATGATTTCAGACCCCCAGTTCCATAATAACATCAGAGAGGTTCTGATGCAATTGCATAAAGCATTGTACAATATTCACAGTCAGTGGAAGCTGTGTACAAAGAAGAAGAAGAAGAAGAAGAAGAAGAAGAAGAAGAAGAAGAAGAAGAAAAAGAAAAGGTGTGCACTTACAAGATCTAGCTTTAACTAATTTGGTACTTCAGAAAACAGACTACTTCATTCTGAACTGCTTTGGAGGCTGTCACATTTGGGTTGGGGTGTGAGTTTGTGTCAGAGAAACGAGGTTTTGTTTCCACCTATTCACTACTGGATTATTATTTTTTTAAGTGAGACTATAAGTACCCCACCTTTGGCAGAAGTGGATGAAATTTGCAGGCATAATGGCCTCTCCAGAGTAGGTAAATCCTGCTGAATTACAGGTGAATTACAGATATTTTTTGTATTGGGCACATTTAATGTTTGGGTTTTTTATTTTTAGGAAATGTTTATAATTTCTTCTTCTTCTTCTTCTTCTTCTTCTTCTTCTTCTTCTTCTTCTTCTTCTTCGAGAATTTGATGAAATTTCCAGGCATGGTAGACCCTTCTGAGGGAGCGAATCCTGCCAGCTTTCAGAAGGATAGCTTTCCTCTGGGGGAAGCCATGTTCTTCAAATGTGTGTGTTGAATGTGCTTTAACTGTATGGTGTAGATCTGCCTACAGCCATTTAATCCACTCTAATATTTATCAATTTATTTAAGTACTGTAATAGATATGAGTTACTCGTGCGTAAACTGGTGCCTTTCTAGGTTAATTTGCCTTGTTAAACCTTTCTGACTGCACAGCCCCTTCTCATCATGGCTGCCTCAGTCACTGGCAGAATCTGTCAGTGGGCGTTTCTTGAACCTCTTCCAACATAAAAGTTGTTTGACATCCAGTCTCCTCCTCCTCTCACTGTGCGGGAGTCTTCTGCGCAGGGAAGGCGTGGGTAGCGGAGGACCTGGGCTCTCCTCACTGATGTCCAGTGAAGAGTCCTGGAGCCCTCTCTCCAATTCCCCCGTCTGCCCCCCTTTATCCCTGGTGTTGCGCTGATTGGCTTCCCCCTCTACTGAGCTGTTTCTCCCCCTGCTGCTGGGTCCTTCGCCAGCATCATCTGGGAGCCTCCCCTTCGCCTCTCGCTCCCATGTCAGTTCCTTGACACGTACATAAGTCATTTTGAGTTTCCTGTGGCAACAAAGCTACAAATAAATTTAATATTGATAATAATAATAATAATAATTATTATTATAATAATTGTGGTAATAATAATAATAATAATAATAATATCTATTCTAAGGGGGAGGGATTAACCAATGACTAATAAGAACACCCACAAACAAGCAACTTGAGTCTCATGAACAACAACAACTAGCTTCCTTTGCGAAAGGGGGAAAATCAGATTTGTTGCTCTGAACATTTTTGTGTCTAACCCCTCCAACCACTGTGACTCCCAACTTGGGCACCAGGTTATGGGTGCCAGTGTGCATGACATCATGACATCACAACACCCCCCCCCCCGGGCTCAGAACCTGACTTCTGGTGGTACCAGGTTCCAATGTCTTGGAAGGCCTCGGAAAGGTGCTTTCCAAGATCTTGTGAGACCTCGGAACCTGACTTCCGGTGGAACTGGAAGCCGGTTCTGTAGTCTCAGAAGGCCTCAGAAAGCATCTCTGAAGCCTCAAAGATTCTGTCTGAGGCCTTGCGAGATCTCAGAAGTTGAATGGGGGCCCTGCAGTGTGGGTGCTAAGCACCCAGAACATTTTGTGGGTGCTCAGGCACCAAGAGGCCCCAATACTTGGTGCTCCTAGTGGCCCCTGAAAGGTTTCCCTAAAGCAAATGTGGCCCCTAGACCGAGAAGGACTTCCCACCATTGTCCTATAAGGCAGTTTCCTATTTTGTTATGTAGGAGTATCTTCAGGAGAAGATCTGTAATGGTGGATTTGCCTTCGCTGAAATACAGCTTGCCAGCTACAAATTTTATTTCCCTGCAATGTACATCTGCAGAAGGGTTTTAGGTGTGCCAGGGTACTCTCAATTCACACAGGATGATGGGGAGACCTAATTGGTCCTGATGAGAGTGCTGTTCAATGGATGCTCTGGACTTAAAATATATTCTAGGATCCTCTGCAACATCCAGGAGTTCTATGGCAGGTTCTTAAATGGGATCTGTGTCCCTGATGGCAAAAAGCTGGACAATCAAATAAACCACACATGTGACGGGCATAGCACATTATTATTATTCTTATTAAAAATACTACAGTTTTTGCCAGACTCTGTATATCCCATGGATTATACAGGCATTTGGAAATTGTATGTGTTTGGTCCCATGATATTCATTGTGAAAACGCAACGGAGCTGCTTTTGTTCACTTTCAACTGGTTTCGAGTGCAAGTCAAAATGTCGTAAAACTTAAAGACACTGCGGTATGTCACCGGTGAAACACATATACTGAAGTGTACATTCGAAATTGTACTTAACCTCTAAAGTAGGCAGTTTTGTAGATTTGATTTTTTGTTTTTTATGGCCTACTCTCGATGACCAGTCATGGCTATAAGTTGAGAGCCGCACACAATGTCCCAAGGCTGTCGACATTTTTCTCATCAAGGAACATTAGCGAAATAACTTTTGAATCTGAATAGGTGAGAGAATAGTAGAAGTTAATCCATGGGAGTACAACCACAGTAATTGATGCAATAGGAAATTATGATTTTAAAAGCACATCTGCTCTATCGCTTCGCCTCAGTTCTCTCCACCTTAATCATTATTACGTTTTTAGTAAATGATGTTTTAGTAATCTTTTTACACGAAGAAAATTTGGTTGTTGAAAACATGTATAAAAGTCTCATAGTGCTTTATATTATGCAGGAGTTCTTCTAAATGTCTCCCATGTAAACCAAGTAAATGTTTTTATATATGTTTGTTTGTTTGTTTAATTTATATGCCGAGTTTTCATCCCAGGAGCTCAATGTTATGTACGTAGTTCTCAGAGGTACATTACAGTGGTACCTGGGGTACATACACTTCAGGTTATATACGCTTCAGGTTATAGACTCTGCTAACCCAGAAATAGTGCTTCAGGTTAAGAACTTTGCTTCATGATGAGAACAGAAATCGTACAGCAGCGGCGCAGCGGCAGCAAGAGGCCCCATTAGCTAAAGTGGTGCTTCAGGTTAAGAACAGTTTCAGGTTAAGAACAGACCTCCGGAATGAATTAAGTACTTAACCCGAGGTACCACTGTATACTTAACAAACTACAATCCTCAGCATTCTTGGCCCGTGGCAAAAAAGCTACCGGTACAGATAAATTTAATAATAGTAATAACAATAACAACAACTACTCTAAGGGGAAGGGATGATCTCAAGTTTTATTTCTTCATTGCATTTATATCTCACTTGTTTCTCCAGCGATCTCAAGGTGGTGTACATGGTTCTCTTCCTTCCTCACTTAATCCCCACAACAACCCCATGAAGTAGGTTAGGCTGAAAGACAGTGACTAGCCCAAGTGAGTTTCATGGCCGAGAGCAAATTTGAACCCTGGTCTTCCAGGTCCTAGTCCAACACTAACCACTACACCACACTGGTCCTCAAGCTTTCATAGGGATGGTTTTCAAAATACGCTGGGCAGACTCCAGTTAAGCCATACTCAGGGTAGACTGAATGGGCATTAAAGTCATACCTCATGTTATGTTTACTTCAGGTTGAGCGTTTCAGGTTGTGTCCCGCAGTGACGCAGAAGTACCGGAAAGGGCTACTTCTGGGTTTCGCTGCTCACGCATGTGCAGATGCGCAAAATGACGTCACTCGCATGCGCAGAAGCAGTGAATTGCGACCCTCGCACGGGCAGACGCGGGTTGCGTTCTGCTCATGTTGCGAATGGGCCTCCAGAACGGATCCCATTCACAACCAGAGCTACCACTGTACTAACTTAATTCCAGCAATTTTGGTGGGTTTACTCTCAGCATGGATACAGTCCAATTTTTCTACATATAACTGCCCCAGCTCCCCCCTGTTATCCATTGGTGTGGACAGAGATTGGAGTGTGGATGTCAGGGACTGGGCAGAGGGGGAATGGTGGAGACCACCTCCCCAGCCTGACCCTTCTAGAGAAGAAGAATTACAGCAGGGGTTTGAGGGAGGTCACAGCTCAGAGACAGATGAGGGGAAAAGCTGGGAAATAATGGGAGAGGAGGAGGAGGAAAAAGAAGCACCAGGAGAGTGACAGCTGATGGACTCAGTGTCTTTAGAAAGCATTCCAGAACCCCCGTCTCCCAGAGGAGAGCAAAGAGCTAAAAGGCAGAGGGCAGTTTTCAGCACCCGCAGCGATGACTCATGAGGAAGTGGGAGAGACGGAGGGGGTGGAGATTCACTTGGGGCAACACCATTATTCTAAGAGGCTGCTTTCCCAAGACTCTCTGCGCTTATTGAAAGCAGATGGTAAGGACTTTCCCTTGTCTTGACTGCTCCTGGAAACCTCCCGTGGCGGCTGGTTCCTCTGCTGCCTGACAGTGGACGGGGTGCCATTATAATGAAGGAGTTCAAATTCGAATGAAGTGGGGATACCCAACACTGTGCTGGACTACAACTCTCATCATCGCTGACCGTTGGTCATGCTGGCTGGGGCTGATGGGAGTTGTAGTCCAAAATGTCTGGAGGGCTGGTTACCCCTGTATGAAAAGAGATAAAAACTAACTGCAAAATATTCTCCTAAAAGGGACACCCCCCCCAGTTTAACCTTGAATGCATCTATGAGCTAACACTTACATTCCCAGGATGTCTGTCTGCCGTCCGCCACCCCAAGAGATTTGAAATGCCATTCCTGAAAAAGACTCAGAAACTAGAGAAGACCAACATCCCAACTATATTGATCTCAAACCTTATTATTTTGATTGGAGGTGGGTGGCAGTGCTGTGTAATCTTGTTGCATTCTTTGCGGTTAGTAGAACAGTATACATTTTGGCCTCAGCTCTCAAACATTTGTTGCACAATTTGTTGGAAGTAATCATACTGCACCTTTACCCAAGTGGAAGGCCAGTTAAAAATTCCTCAGGGAAATTTTGAAAGATTTGCTGAGCCCACAGCCTCGAGTGCAGAAATACTTGTGAAGCAAAACACTCCAGCTACCCAAAATATTATTAGCAACTCCTTTCAACTCCATCCTGTATTTCATATTGCCTTAGGTAAAGGAGATCATACTGCAGCCAATGAGACATGGAAAACAATGTACATTTATGAACCGTTGCCATTGGATTTCGTAACTCCTGAAGGAGGCTGTCAGTGAGCATGCACTGTTTAACACCAGCTCTACGCTTCCATCATCTGTAACCCAAAATCTTAAGAAAATGCCTTTGAGATGATTTCGGTGTTCAATAGTGGTACGTGGGGTGGATCCACCCTCATGACACTGAGATTCCTGATGCTTACCCTGGAAGGGGAAAGGTTGGGACTGTCAGGAGTTCAGCCTACACTCGAGTAGGACCCTGGCAGAGACACATGCACGACTGGCATGTTCCCTCCCTCCTGGTTGATCGTTCGGGAGCTTCATAAGCTTTCTTCTGCCCGAACATCACAGCGACTGATGCCAACTGACACTGGCACATCATGCGTGACAGACCTCAGCAACTCAGCATTTTGGCTAATCTACTTTATTTACATATAAACACACACGGAGCACTGCAACATGGCTCTCTCTCTCTCTAGCATCAGAAAGCACAGAGAAAAAGAACAAAGGACAATAGTCCCACTTCACGGAACACAGTAAGACAAACATCCTGTCTCCGTCACTTCCCACTCTGTGGAGTCAAAACATACACCGTCATGTGATGGACAACAATCTTATGACTGCAATCATGGATCAGGAATTCTAACAGGGACAACATGGTTGTACCAGAGGGATTGTCATTGCCAAGCCGATGGTCTCATTGGAGCATCTGAGCAGTCCTGGCCTGTCTAGTTAAGCAGCAGCGACAGTGGTGTTAGGAGGGCGGATTCACCCCACCACATGCATGGCTACCACCTATCTCATGTGTCAGGTACTAAAACCCAAGGCCAGGCAGATAGATGGAAAGCCATAAGGAGGAAGTTATTCAGGCCAATGACCAGCAGTGGCTCTGGCTTGGTCCCAAGATCTCACCTGACTTCCTGGGCTAGGAGTATTATGGACCATGTCACAACCATACATATCCAACCAGCAACAGTAGTAGCACAGGAAATTACTGTCTGATCTACAGACACCATCTGTCTTGACTGAGCTGTAGGCTGCTCTTAGGAACGTAGGGACTGAATTAGCCCATTGGTCCATCATGATCTGCTATGGAAAAAAACACAACAACCCACTATAAAGAAATAGATAAAAGAAAGGAGACTAAAGAAACCAGAGAACATATGTGGAGACGGGAGCACCATTACCAGAAATCTGTGTTTTTTCTTAGTTTTACCGTCACTGCCAACCACTCGTCTCCTGAAATATCACCATCACCATAAAAAAAGATTTGTTACCACATGTGCTACAGCACTGTAATGACTTTTCCAACAAAGGACTATGCAGAAGAGGAAAACCCTGGATTTTGCAAATATTTTCGCCTAAACTTTAGCATGCGCAATTAGTTGCCCTGGTGCTGAACTTGGCATTGTAACCATATAATTACAGTCTTCCTGGTACTTGATAATCTCCCCGCTTTTGCAGCAGCCCACACAAGGAGACAAACGCGGCTGGGTTTTCAAACAGCTGGAGGTTCTGCCACTGATGGATGTGTGACCAAACGTTTTCACGAGGTCTAATTGAGACACTTTCCTGACTGCCATTGAAGTCAATGGAGCCGAAGCTCATGGTACAATCTGGTAATTTTGGACCACTCTTCCCCAACCTGGTTCCTTCAAGATGTTTTGGACTACAACTCCCATCATCTCTTGCAGGTATGATCCATGGTCAGGGATGATGAGAGTTGTAATCTGAAACATCTGGATGGAACCCGGTTGGCAAAGATGCTTTCAACTTCGGACTTAATGGTCTTACCTAGGGTGAGGGTTGCCTTAGATGGCAATGTTTTGATGAGACTTTGGGAAAGAAAATTATCATTGAGTGCCCTTTGGAACCAACCCTTCTGTGATGCTCAGCCCATGTTGGGCACCCCAAGTCTAAACAGTCTTCCTGATGGGACTTGGGGTTTGTGCAGCAATACCAAAGGGCAGCCCTTTGTTCTGCTGTGCTTGTGTATCTCATCAGATTGCTTGGCTTGGCTCTTTCATGGCACTGATTCCAAGCTTGTTCCTTTGCTTTGACCAGTGCCTTTTTTTGGATAAAGTAAAATAAAATAAAATAAATAAAATAAAATAGAGCTGCTGGTGATAAAAATGCAGTGGGTGCAAGCACGAAATGGCTGTAATGGGCAGCGAAAATGGTGAGTACTGTACCGAGGGGGGTTTCCTGGTATGACCTCTCCCTCCCTGGCTGTGACCACAGGTCCTGGGTCCTGGTCCACTCTTGAGAGTTGCCTATGTTGTTGTTTAGTCGTTTAGTTGTGTCCGACTCTTCGTGAGCCCATGGACCAGAGCACGCCAGGCACTCCTATCTTCCACTACCTCCCACAGTTTGGTCAGACTCATGTTTGTAGCTTCGAGAACACTATCCAACCGTCTCGTCCTCTGTCGTCCCCTTCTCCTTGTGCCCTCCATCTTTCCCAACATCAGGGTCTTTTCCAGGGAGTCTTCTCTTCTCAGGAGGTGGCCAAAGTATTGGAGCCTCAGCTTCAGGACCTGTCCTTCCCGTGAGCTATGCCTATGGCTTAGCTCTAACAGTTTTGCTCACAGATCAGTCTAGTTACCAGCCACATATATGAATTGTAAGGTGTAATCTTACTTAGGCTGCAGTTTCCTCTTTCATTCTGCAGGAATGCAGCAGCTAAGCCCATTCATCTTAGCGCCAGCCGTTCATTCCCCAACATAATTGCAAAAGAATCCCATTGAATCTGATACTGGTATAAAACAACATTCGCGTTCAGTCTAAGAGACATTTCACCCCAAAGGATAACGCTGCGGCAGGTGCTGTTGCAGCTTCTGATGAGTGGCGTGTAATGTCAGTTCAAGATAAGGATATAACATGTTAAAAGGAATCCACTCAATCGGAATCCCACGGCACTATATCAGCACTTAATAGGCCTGGCTTTCCTGGATGGGAGATGACTGGCTAAAAGGCCAATGCAGTATCATTGAAAGGACTGCCAAATTGGTTTCTAAAAACAGGAGAAGACTTTTCCTATCACTCCTGTCCTAGGAGGGGCTCCTGGGGGAACCCTTGTTAAAATACTGCCACCAAACTATAGATGAGAAAAACTGAGTGATTCCCCCCCCCCACCTTCTTCTAATGAAGTTTGTCTGTTGGTGTAGTGATATATATATATACCGTATTTTTCGCTCTATAACACGCACCTGACCATAACACGCACATCGTTTTTAGAGGAGGAAAACAAGGGAAAAAATATTCTGAATGAAACAGTGGACGTATCATTTTTGTGCTTCATGCTGTGGCCACAGACATGTGATCTGATGGTGAATTTGGGGTGACCCAATGCAAAAATCCTGAGAATCCCTGTGGATCCATGCTTTGTAACCACGTTTTTGCACCATTGCAGCCCCAGGCAACAGTGGGTGCGTGATTTTTTTTTGGGGGGGGCAGGCTGTAGCCATGGACATGCTATGTGCTCTGATGGTGAATTTTGGCTGACCCAATGCAAAGATCCTGAGGATCCATGTGGACCCATACTTTTTAACCACGTTTTTGCACCATTGCAGCCCCAGGCAACAGTGGGTGCGTGATTTTTTTTGGGGGGGACAGGCTGTAGTCATGGACATGCTATGTGCTCTGATGGGGAATTTTGGCTGACCCAATGCAAAGATCCTGAGGATCCATGTGGATCCATGCTTTGTAACCATGTTTTTGCACCATTGCAGCCCCAGGCAACAGTGGGTGCGTGATTTTTTTTTTTGGGGGGGGACAGGCTGTAGCCATGGACATGCTATGTGCTCTGATGGTGAATTTGGGGTGACCCAATGCAAAGATCCTGAGGATCCATGTGGATCCATGCTTTGTAACCACGTTTTTGCACCATTGCAGCCCCAGGCAACAGTGGGTGCGTGATTTTTTTTTTGGGGGGGGGGACAGGCTGTAGCCATGGACATGCTATGTGCTCTGATGGTGAATTTTGGCTGACCCAATGCAAAGATCCTGAGGATCCATGTGGATCCATGCTTTGTAACCACGTTTTTGCACCATTGCAGCCCCAGGCAACAGTGGGTGCGTGATTTTTTTTTTGGGGGGGCAGGCTGTAGCCATGGACATGCTGTGTGCTCTGATGGTGAATTTGGGGTGACCCAATGCAAAGATCCTGAGGATCCATGTGGATCCATGCTTTGTAACCACATTTTAAGTGGGGAGGGAAGGAAAAACACAGAAGGCTAAGAATGCAGGAGAGGGCTATAACGTGAGGAAAGGAAGGCAAAAGTTTCCCCCCACCCACCCACACAAGCCAGCCAGCGTGTGCTCTCTCTCTCTCTCTCTCTCTCTCCCTCTTTAAATGGAAGAAAGCATATTTGAATGCTGTGTGTCCCCAAAAACAAAAAGCAGGAAGTCAAATCAGAATTTTAAGCCGAACCTGTAATCTCTCTTCCCTTCACAAACATTGTTCCTCCGGAGCAGGGAGAGGATAGAAGGACGGACGCTCTGCTTTCCCCTCTGCTTGCCTGGAGGGGAGGGGCTTCCCCTGCTCTTTGTTCCGTTTGAGCAAACACAGTAACGAAACAGAGAGGGCGGGCAGTAAGACCCTGAGGCAGAATGCAGGAAAGCTGCCACTTCCTCTCTTCAGGCTTCCCTTCTCCCTGAAGCGCGGTTTGATTTTTGCCTCATTTTTCGGCTCCAGGGACCACACATTCGCTCCATAACACGCACAGACATTTCCCCTTCCTTTTTAGGAGAAAAAAATCTGCGTGTTATAGAGCGAAAAATACGGTATATATATATATATATATATATATATATATATATATATATATATATGCTTTCGTAGATTTTCACGGGTACAGGAATGCAGGTTTTGGTGTCTTCGGGTGTCCTCCCGTGCAAGAGTCGGGGTGTCCGTGCGACGCCTCGACGAGGTCTCACTCGTCATCCTCAGGCTGGTGCCTTCGGCTTCTTGCCACCGACGCTGCAATTCGCACACACAATCTCCAGTATATATATATGCTTTCGTAGATTTTCACGGGTATAGGAATGCAGGTTTTGGTGTCTTCGGGTGTCTTCCCGTGTAAGAGTCGGGGTGTCTGTGCGACGTTTCGACGAGGTCTCACTCGTCATCTTCAGGCTGGTGCTTTCGGCTTCTTGTTACTGGAACAGAGCAGAGTCTGGTGTTTGAGTTCCTATAAATACTGTTGAGGGGTGTGGTGTATAGCCTCCAACGTTCTGGGCAGAGAGGAAGTTCCTAGATTAGTGTGCCTTTTCTTCTTTTGTTCCTTAATTACTTGAGGGATATCTTGGGTGATTTCATGAGTGATATTCTGAATATCACTGGGTGGGTCATTAATTACTTGAGGGATATCTTGGGTGATTTCATGAGTGATATTCTGAATATCACTGGGTGGGTCATTAAGTGTAGATTAGTTGCTAAAGCTCTCGTGTCTTGACCTCTTGAGCTTGTGAAGAGTTTTTCTGAGAAGATGGCTGTGTTGCATTTAGTTGTGCTCTGGCTTGGCTTCGTGTATAGGGGCGAGCTATGGTTTTGTGCCTTGTGCCGGCCAGATCTGTGTAGGGATTGCAGGGGGGTGCAGCATCCGGAGGTGCCACTATAGTTTGGTTGCTGGATGGAGTCTGTAATATGTCTGTGGAGAGGGTCTGGGTTTGGGTCTGGTGTGGTTGATTGGTGACGGCGTTCTGTGTGCCTCTGGTTCTGGTGTCGGTTTTTGTGGGGAGGGCTAATTTCCAGATGTCTGGCAGGCGGGACGTGTCGTCACGCTTGTTCATGTTGTGAGGGTGTTTCTCTATCTCGATGGCTTCCATGATTATTCTCTTGTGGTGATGTTCCATGTTAAAGAGCAATTTGGAATCTGCAAAATTAATTTCGTGTCCTGTTTCTTTCATGTGTTGGGAAAGAGAGGAAGTTTTTTCTTCTTTTTTGACGGCATTCTTGTGTTCTGCGATACGTGCATTTATTCGTCTGTTTGTTTGTCCAATGTACGTGGCTGGGCAGACTTTGCAGGGTATTTCATAGACCCCTTGGTTTTCCAGCTGGATTTTGTCTTTTGGGTTTCTGAGGATATTGGCTATTTTTTGGTTGGTGCAGAAGGCTGTTTTGATATTGTGTTTATGGAGGATTTTGCTGATTTTGTCTGTAGTGCCCTTGATATAAGGAAGGAGGGCCATGCCATTGTTTTCTTCTGTGTCTTGGTTTTTGGGGGGTGTTTCTTTTTGGATTAGCTTCGTAACCCTGTTTTTCTGGTATCCATTGGCGATTAACACATTTGAGATACCAGAAAAACAGGGTTACGAAGCTAATCCAAAAAGAAACACCCCCCAAAAACCAAGACACAGAAGAAAACAATGGCATGGCCCTCCTTCCTTATATCAAGGGCACTACAGACAAAATCAGCAAAATCCTCCATAAACACAATATCAAAACAGCCTTCTGCACCAACCAAAAAATAGCCAATATCCTCAGAAACCCAAAAGACAAAATCCAGCTGGAAAACCAAGGGGTCTATGAAATACCCTGCAAAGTCTGCCCAGCCACGTACATTGGACAAACAAACAGACGAATAAATGCACGTATCGCAGAACACAAGAATGCCGTCAAAAAAGAAGAAAAAACTTCCTCTCTTTTCCAACACATGAAAGAAACAGGACACGAAATTAATTTTGCAGATTCCAAATTGCTCTTTAACATGGAACATCACCACAAGAGAATAATCATGGAAGCCATCGAGATAGAGAAACACCCTCACAACATGAACAAGCGTGACGACACGTCCCGCCTGCCAGACATCTGGAAATTAGCCCTCCCCACAAAAACCGACACCAGAACCAGAGGCACACAGAACGCCGTCACCAATCAACCATACCAGACCCAAACCCAGACCCTCTCCACAGACATATTACAGACTCCATCCAGTAGCCAAACTATAGTGGCACCTCCGGATGCTGCACCCCCCTGCAATCCCTACACAGATCTGGCTGGCACAAGGCACAAAACCATAGCTCGCCCCTATACACGAAGCCAAGCCAGAGCACAACTAAATGCAGCACAGCCATCTTCTCAGAAAAACTCTTCACAAGCTCAAGAGGTCAAGACACGAAAGCTTTAGCAACTAATCTACACTTAATGACCCACCCAGTGATATTCAGAATATCACTCATGAAATCACCCAAGATATCCCTCAAGTAATTAAGGAACAAAAGAAGAAAAGGCACACTAATCTAGGAACTTCCTCTCTGCCCAGAACGTTGGAGGCTATACACCACACCCCTCAACAGTATTTATAGGAACTCAAACACCAGACTCTGCTCTGTTCCAGTAACAAGAAGCCGAAAGCACCAGCCTGAAGATGACGAGTGAGACCTCGTCGAAACGTCGCACAGACACCCCGACTCTTACACGGGAAGACACCCGAAGACACCAAAACCTGCATTCCTGTACCCGTGAAAATCTACGAAAGCATATATATATATATATATATATATATATATATAGCGCCTTTTGTCCCTAAAAAGACCCACCTGGGCAGTTTACGACAATTAAAATCTCAATACTGTTAGAAACAGAGAAGATTTAAAAGAGCAAAGTAGAAATAGACAGAACAGAGATACATTGCTTCCTCACACCAAGATGAGGAGAAAACATTAAACACGGGGGGCGGGGGGATGTAGTAAAGTAAAATGAACCATTACGAGGTGGATGTAAGTCCACGACAATTAAAGTATGTAAAGAGATTCAATCCATAAGGAAAGGTATCATATATGAGAAAAGCCATTATAGGACTGAATCGTATTAAATAGTATCTAACAAAAGACACATATTGAATTTGTTTTTGTCACTGTCTTTGTTTTGTCTTTTTTGTTTTTGTTTTTCTTTTTATATAGGTTGAGAAGTAAGGTTTTTAAGTCTGACATTATTTGATTTATATAGAAGGTACCAAAGTATGTATTTGTTATCGATGTATTTATTTGCATGTTTGAAATAAATATATATATATAGACAGAGCTTTGTATACTTGGCAAGAATAAAATGTAAAATGACTCTGGCAGAGTACGAATGTCTGAACTACCCACCTGAAAACATTAACCTCCCTTGGGAGGGAGTTCAATAATCAAGAGGCTGCCACTAAAAAGGCCTTGTCTTGTGTCCCTACACAGCTCCCTTAGTAGTGGAACACAGAGCAGGAGCTTTGAAGAGGACTGCAACTGATGGACAGATTCCTGCAAGAGGAGGCAGTCCTTCAAATATCCTGGTCCCAAGCCTTTCAGTGCATCCTCTTTCTATACAGGCCTTTAACTTGTTTGACTCTTCGAACTAGTCCTCTCCTCCTCCTCTCCCTGCTCTGAGTCCCAGACAGTTCTGTGGTAAGGCTCTCCCCAAACACCAGCACATTTTTATTTCGAGAACTGGGAACCGGAAGAGAAGGAGAGGAAGCAGCCTTGAGAATGGGGTGGTGGGCTCCATCTTAATGGCAGCTGGGAGATGATGTGCCTGTATTGGGTTGTCCCATTTACCAGGGACAGCTCCCTACTTTTGTACACGACTTCAATATGGTTGTGGGAGGAGGTATAAAAATGTTATGAATGAACTAATGAATGAATTCATCTTTCCCTGCCCCTCCACCTTCATTGTCCCCATTTTGCATCTGAGGATGCTTTGTGAAAATGTTGCTAGCAGACGTTGATGGCCATGCCAACCACATACATAGAAATATATGAAGATGGAGAAACACTGCCTTGCTAAGAAATGCACAGGCTCCCATTTCACATACTAGTGAGATGCATTTCACATACTAGTGAGATGCAAGGATTTATACCTTGGCTTTTATAACCACACAAAAGAGTGGTGGACTCGTAATCCGGTGAACTGGGTTAGATTCCCTGCTCCTCCACATGCAGCTGCTGGGTGACCTTGGGCTAGTCACACTTCTCTGAACTTTCTCAGCTTCACTCACCTCACAGAGTGTTTGTTGTGGGGGAGGAAGGGAAAGGAGATTGTGAGCCGCTTTGAGACTCCTTCGGGTAGTGATAAAGTGGAATATCAAATCCAAACCCTTCTCTTCTTCTTCTTCTAAATGAATACAGCATACAGAATGTTTTTATTTATTGCTGCATGCTATGTGCAAAACTATTATAGTTTTAATAATTGTATGTGATTTCATTGGTCTTACTGTATGAAATGCTGCTGTGATTGGGGTTATTGTTGTCGTTCCTTACTTTTATTTTATGAAGTTTTGTGGCTTTAAATGGGTTCTTGGTTTCCAGTTTGAATTTATGTGCTGGAAGTCACCTTAATGGGGGGCCTCCGAAAGGGGGCTTCTAAATAATTTTTAAATAAAGACATAAACAAAATAAACCGTAAGTCTAGTCTAATGGGGCTGGGGGGGAGTGCTGGGGCACTGGTCCTGGGAACTGTAGTTCACAAAGGGTGCTGAGAGTTGTTGTGAGTTGTTGTTGGGAGACCCCCTACTCCCCTCACAGAATTACAGTTCTCTGAATTCCCTGGGAAGGGGAATAGATTGTTATACCTCTCTGAGAATTGTAGCTCTGTGAAGGGAATAGGGTTCTCCTAACAACTCTCAGCATCCTACACGTCCCAGAATGATTTGGGGGAAGCCATGATTGTTGAAGCGGTATACAGTGGTGTGGTACCTTGGGTTACATATGCTTCAGGTTACAGACTCCACTAACCCAGAAATAGTACCTCGGGTTAAGAACTTTGCTTCAGGATGAGAACAGAAATCGTGTGGCGGCGGCGCGGCAGCAGTGGGAGGCCCCATTAGTTAAAGAGGTGCTTCAGGTTAAGAATGGACCTTCGGAACGAATTAAGTACGTAACCAGAGGTACCACTGTATTGTGTTTTGAATGTAGGGAATGGAAGTCAGCATTGCACTAATATGATTCTTCTGTCAGTGCAAATATTTCTGCCTGCCAGAACAATCTCCCCTCTTCTGCCCCCATATGCTGTTCTGGCCATTCTCCTGAGCTTCCAGAGAAGCTTTGGGGGCAGATATACATAGGGGGTGGGAGAAAGAAAGAAAGAAAGAAAGAAAGAAAGAAAGAGGCAAAGCCCTGTTGTGCTAGCAGGAGTCCTTCTTACCAGCTTCAACTAGAGGACTGGGTTGGTTGAATCCAGCCCATGGTGTAGATATCATCTGACAAAATAAATAATAAGCAAGTCATTAGTCTGCTACGTTTGCCAGCGTGATGTCTCCCAGGGACACTAGCATTACTCTTGCTTATCTATCCCATGTGCAGCAGTGACAATTGTGGCATGGCGTACGCAGGCTCACCAGAGCCATAACCAGGAGGGAAGTGATAGGGGAACAAAGCATATGCAGATTGCCAGGCAACGGAAAAGGATGTATGCCTTTGCTGCTTGCAGCTTCCCAAACTAGGGAGGTCTATGTACATCTGGAATTCTGCACTAGATTCCACACAGCACGATTCCCCAGGGTGGTGGAGATTAAGTATCTCACAGAATGAGCTGTTTATGGTTAACAGTGAAAAACTAGCAGCTGCATATTCCTCACCTCCTTCTGCTAAAGGATAAAGTAGAATGTCATGCATGGAAGAGGCAAAGGGATCAGCAGGAAAAGGATACAGGCACCATATAATGTAGACTTTGTCCATAGTCTACCATTGTATTATGAAATATGTTTTGGACTAGGACAAGTCCATACTTTGGAAGCAGGTGGCAGAAGAGCAAAAAAGGAAAAGAAAAAAAGAATGCAAGCACGTTTTTTTTTGAAAAGTATTTTTCATTTCTTCCCTTTGCAAGAAATACTATTTAAACCAGCACAAAATAAATGTAACCCTCATATTCTTGGAATTATACAGTAAACTGCCCTGTACATTTTGGCAGCAGTTAAACGTATCCATAATCAAATTCATATGGGGCCTCAAATGATCACAATGTTTGGAGAGGAGCCAGATAGTAAGTAATTTAAACATCACAGGAAATTAAATTTTAGAATTCAATTTTGCATAAAGTTTTCTGTAATGAAAATGTCAGACATAAATTATGAAGTCTGATTATATTCTCTTTTTTTAAACTTTTTAATAAAATAATAGAGGCACTTGACAGTCAAGAACAAATGCATATTTTATGTGAGTAGCATTATGTTAAAACTAGCATTCTCTGGAAATAATGGAACAGATGTTAACGCTGCTATATCAGTTATCAGGTGCTCTGTTAAACAGCTTCAAACACAAGTATTTATTAAAAAATGCTAACAGGATTGTCTCTTAGGGTTATCTAATTGTAGGTTTAAACTGTGGATACTTAATATAATTAATTATACATGTAGAACTATATAGTTGCACCATAATTTATTATGTGTGTCAGAGTAGAAATTGCACTTTATTCCATTATGAATTAATTTAATACGGGCAAGGGGAATGAATTTAGTGAAAATATCAAATGGTTCCTAATACAGTTATAAATGAACACTAATTCGAATTTCCCTTCCTTTGGGGAGAAGGAGGAGGAAGAATTCTCTCCTCCCACTTTTCTATATTTTTGGGCTAATTTTAGGTTGCTGCTTTTAAAAAAATATTCCACTGCTATCTTATATGAAAATCACTGCCAGAAGGAGAAGTCACAATGGTTTAGCTCAGAAGGTTTTTAAAAGGGAAGGAGAGATGTCTCTATTGTTCTTATGCTTGGTGGCAGCTTTCTAGAACCATGCTCAGAGACTGCATGCCACTAAATGCCAGATGTTGGGAAACAACAGCAACAAGACAGGTTATGATAACATACGTCCCAACATTTCCCCGATGAAAAGAGGGACGTCCTATACAATGACAACAACTTTATTATTTATACCCCGCCCATCTGACTGAGTTGTCGCAGGCACTCTGGGCAGCTTCCAACATATATAAAAACATAATACAGTGGTACCTACGCTTCAGGTTACAGACTCCGCTAACCCAGAAATAGTACCTCTGGTTAAGAACTTTGCTTCAGGATGAGAACAGAAATCGTGCGGCGGCAGCGGGAGGCCCCATTAGCTAAAGTGGTACCTCAGGTTAAGAACAGTTTCAGGTTAAGAACGGACCTCCAGAACGAATTAAGTTCTTAACCCGAGGTACCACTGAAAAACATTAGAAAGCTTCCCTATACAGGGCTGCCATCAGATGTCTTCTAAAGGTTGTATACTGTAGTTACTTATCTCCTTCGCTCAGGGGTCACACAACTCCATGCCCTCCAACGGAAATTGGGACGTCCTAAGGAAAAGCAGGAAGTTCTGGGGTCAAATCAGAAACTGAGACAGCTTCTGTAAATCCACGACTGTCCCTGGAAAACAGGGAGACTTGGAGGGTCTGTAATAAGCTTCTTAAAGGCCTCTGCTTGGTCGCTGTGGGAAACAGAATGCAGGACTAGAAAGGCCTTTGCTTTGATCTAATTGTCCCCATTCTTAAAGCAGGAATGGGTCCCTCTTCAGCCTGGGGGCCATATTCCCTTCTGGGCAACCTTCTGAGGGCCACATGACAATGGTGGGCAGGGCCAGAAGCGAAGACAGGCATTTTGTACAGTAGACTAGTTACTTCTCTTTTCTCCATCCAGATAAGCAAGGGGGCATCGCCAGATTTCAAGGACACTTTAGGCAAAAATATTCAGGCAGGATGCAGGGCCAGTGAAGGGTGTATCTTTACGGGACAAGTTGTAGTCTGGGGAGAATCCTAAGTTAGACAGAAAGGCTGAATTTAGCCCCCAGGACTGAAATTCCCCACCACTGCCCATGCTTCATGTGAGTAAAGGAGCCAGATGTGGAGGCAATATTGCTCCAGTTGTCTGAGATGTTCATCCAGTGCAGCCCCAACGGCCACCCCTCTTAGCAGTGCCATGCCCTGACCTCCACATTCTGTTGATGAAACATAATATTGTGCTCCTGTGTGGTGAGCATTTTGCATTGCACTTTAATGAAAAAAGATCTCATCCTCCTGGAAGTCAGATCCTGTCCATTATTGCTTGAGAGCATTATGAGGAATGTATAGTACAACTGGATGTATCTGAATGGCATGGGCGACATCCATCAACTGAAATCAGATGCTTAGAAAAATGAGATTGCTATTTACATGGTGGCCAGAGGAACAGAGGGAACAATAAATGCTGGTAAATGTTACTTTTTACTTCTCACTTTTCTGATAGTGAATGTTAATCAGGAGGAGGAGGAGAAAAAAACCCCACCTGGTTTCTTTCTGTCATATCCACATTTGTTTCCTTGTTATCTACACACAATTCCTGCTCCGTGTTTGCAGTCATGAGATTGTTGTCTATCACATGACGGTGTATGTTTTCATTCCACAGAGTGGGAAGTGACAGAGACAGGTTGTTTTAGTATTACTGTGTACTGTGAAGTGGGACTATTGTCCTTTGTCTCTTTCTCTTTGCTGTCTGATGAGAAAGAGGAAGGAGCTAAGTCAGAATGCTCCGAGTGTATTATATGTAAATAAAAGTAGATTAGCCAAAATGCTGTCCTATTGAGTCACGAACTGCCAATATTCTGCAGGTTCCTAACTGTGCTGATGCTTCTTGGTATCAGTCGCTGTGATGTTCGGGCTGGAGAAAGCTTTTGAAGCTTCTGACCAACCAGGAGGGAGAGAACATGCCAGTCGGGCATGTGTCTCTACCAGGGTCCTACACAAGTGTAGAACGATCTTAACAACAAACACACTTTTCATTATTGATAGCAAGCCTTATACTAAATTGGGCTGAATAATGGCTGAGGATTCGACTCAGATCAGAAACCAATCAGGGGCACTTTGTAATCGGTTTAAAATGAAATGGGAGGCAAACAAAGCAGAAATAAAATGTCTGAAACTGGTATATGGAAAAAGAAACGCTGTTGCATGATGAAGCCTTTGTGACGAAGAGTAGGCCAGCAATGAAGAAGAAGAAGAAGAGTTTGGATTTGATATCCCGCCTTTCACTCCCTTTAAGGAGTCTCAAAGCGGCTAACATTCTCCTTTCCCTTCCTCCCCCACAACAAACACTCTGTGAGGTGAGTGGGGCTGAGAGACTTCAAAGAAGTGTGACTGGCCCAAGGTCACCCAGCAGCTGCAGGTGGAGGAGCGGGGAATCGAACCCGGCTCACCAGATTACGAGTCCACCGCTCTTAACCACTACACCAGTGGCCTAGCTATTCCTGGAAAAATGCCTGAGATTGCTTGCAGGGTTGCATTACAGCTCTTGCTAACTGCTTCTACTTCTTTTTTGTCCTGTTCCCCTTCCAATGAAGCATTTTAGGAGATACTTTGGGGGACGCGGGTGGCGCTGTGGGCTAAAGCCTCAACGCCTAGGGCTTGCCGATCGAAAGGTCGGCGGTTCGAATCCCCGCGGCGGGGTGCGCTCCCGCTGTTCGGTCCCAGCGCCTGCCCACCTAGCAGTTCGAAAGCACCTCCGGGGGCAAGTAGATAAATAGGTACCGCTTACCAGCGGGAAGGTAAACGGCGTTCCGTGTGCGGCTCTGGCTCGCCAGAGCAGCGATGTCACGCTGGCCACGTGACCCGGAAGTGTCCCCGGACAGCGCTGGCCCCCGGCCAATAAATGTGAGATGGGCGCACAAACCCCACAGTCTGTCAAGACTGGCCCGTTCGGGCAGGGGTACCTTTACCTTTACCTTGGGGAAATGCAAATGAAGCAAAGTGACACTGCAAAGTGGGAATGAAGCAAAGCAACCTGGGACTCAGCTAGATTGGTAAAGAAAAAGCGTTTTATATGTGTTATACAGTCATACCTTGGGTTGTGAACCTGATCCGTGTGGGAGGCACGTTCGCAACCCGCAGCGCCATGTCTGCGCATGTGCGTGATGCGAATTGGTGGTTCTGTGCACGTGGGTGACGTCATTTTCTGGTTCTGCGCATGCGTGAGCACCGAAACCCGAAAGTAACCCGTTCCAGTACTTCCGGGTTTGGCGCGGTCCACAACCCGAAAATGCGCAACCCGCAGCATTCGCAACCCGAGGTATGACTGTATATGCGATATAACAATGCGACACCAGATGGCGCTGTGGAGTCCCGTCTTTCCCTACCGGATTTCCCTGTATGTGTTTGCAACGCATTTAACTGCATCACTTCTTTGACATGCCTAGATCCAGCCTTAGGCCCACATAAAACAGCTTCTCCAAAAGAGCAACATGACTGGAAGTATGTGCAGATCCTGGCTGTGTACACGTTACTATTCAGCTTCAGTGCACCCCCACCATAGGTGTGTGAAACTAAGTACCCATGACATTAACCACAATCCATATCTGTCTTGTAACCTCTTGAGAAATACTGTTGTTTGATGCGTTTCCCCCTCACAGCAGCTTCTATCCAATCTGAAAATATAGGCTGTGTTTAAGATGAGGTGTGTACACTTCAGACAGGAGTTGCACATGCTCAGATGAAAGCTTCATTGAATTGGCGTTTGGGAGGCGCTGCAGGCACAGGGGAACAAATCAGGTAATGTGCATCTGTTGAAGACATCCCCATCCCCATGGGGTTTTAGCCTCACTTTAGAGGCACTGTCTAAAGAAACTAAGGAGCTGAATGGTTTGTGCATTTTTTAATTGTATCTATAGGCATCTTTCCAACTTCCAAATGCTTATTTTTTAAACGTGGGCTCACTTTTACGTGGGCTTAAAAGCCATATATTTTAATTGGAAGACAGGCGCTGGGAGAGCAGCTGTTTTGACTCAGCTGATAAGGAAAGATTAGAAACTCATCTCCGCGGACGGAGACTCTGCAGTCGTTAACAATCTTAATATGGTTACCACACAAGCACAGACCCACAGTGCTTCAGAGAAATTGTCCAGAACTCAATTGCCAAATTTAGCACCAAATCTGTGCTGGACTATTGTGAATCAGCAACCAGAGGAGCTGGAGCTAGGAAGGTGGAGGCAATTGCAAAATATTTGTGGCAAGATGTAGTTAATTTATCTTCTATGGGCAGCCCTGGTTCTTTATATGGTGTGTGTGCAAGAAGTGGGACTGGAAATGCCTTATCCCAAGTAAGAGGTTTTACTCTAATGAAAGCTTAGTTAACTGGTCAGTTGGTCTGGACTTGTTAGGAGCTGATACATATCGTCCCAGACTACCTCAGCTTCCTCCATATAATGAAGCCTCAACAATGTGTAATAACAATTTTGGCATAATAGACTTGGCTACAACAGAGATTGAAACTCCCCCACAGCGGCAACTTTTACATGATCAGTGTCTACAAAACAAGCTGCAGAGGGAATCTTTGGCAGAATCGACACATTGGAAAAGGAAGCGTGGATCTACACACAGAAATTAAACTGTTATAACAAAAGAAAAAAAACCACTATGTAAAAATTGCTTAGAATTTTTTTGCTCTCTGGCACCATCTAGTGATACATGTTTATATTGAATTCAAATTTTTTTTTGACTAATGTAGCTGAGTCTGAAGTTTCTGGTTTTGATGCCGTAATTAGTACACGGGTTGGGTTAGTGGAGACAATAAATTGTGAGTGCAGCCCTGCAGACTTTCCAGCAAAGAAACTGATGTTGGTGATAGTTTGAAGGTGCATCAAGGCCAGGATAGATCTGAGCTCTCTATCAGATTCAGTAGCTAAACGGACTTCCAGGGAGGAATCATGGCTGATTTTATGTCTCTTATTGAGACTCCATCGACAGATAATTAGGTGGTGATTAATTATATATATATATGATTCAGTATCTAAACAATTAAATGGCATCTAACAAGATTGGAACTTGAACTCAGAGACCTGCTTTTACACCAATATGAATGCTCAAGAGGAGCCGTTTTCCATTCTTGCCTTAACCCCTTCTGATCCAAGGCTACTAATAGTGGATGAGTATGCTGAAAACCGACTTGCTTCCAAGATCTTGGTCTGTCACCTAATCTGCTTTGTTCAAGCCCCAACCTGGCACATTTTGATGGAACTCTGGAGCCTACAAGTTGACACTCCACGTTCCCAGCCCCACACACAGATGGGAGGAAAAGGCTGCAAACAATGGATTAATAAACACACTTGGAAAGGTAGTGAATGAGAGGGAAAGTTCAAATTCCAATGATGCTTCTTCTAGAAAGAAGATGTTCTGCAGGCGGTCATTCATAACTGGCCAGTGAAAAAATCCAGCAGAATAAAGAAACAGGGGCTCCCCTGGATTTAGAAAATGGTTTACATTGCAAATACCTGCCTAATTGTGACCAGAGAGGCAGTAACGAACTAACCTTTCAGGATTCAGATGTATGGGATAAATTTTGGTCTCTAATTCATATATTTGCTGACAGAGAGCTGTTATTGCAATAAAAGGTTGTCCAAATACCCTTCCCCACCCACTTCTGGGTCAGGGGAGCAAGAAGAAGAAGAAGAGTTTGGATTTGATATCCCGCTTTATCACTCCCCTTCAGGAGTCTCAAAGCGGCTAACATTCTCCTTTCCCTTCCTCCCCCACAACAAACACTCTGTGAGGTGAGTGAGGCTGAGAGACTTCAGAGAAGTGTGACTGGCCCAAGGTCACCCAGCAGCTGCATGTGGAGGAGCGGAGACGCGAACCCGGTTCCCCAGATTACGAGACTACCGCTCTTAACCACTACACCACACTGGCAGTAGTGGCACACCTCAGAACACACCGAAGAGACTGTGGAAGAGGCAGTGTACTGAGTGATTCCTGCCACTCTCCAAAGGAGGAATCAATGTATGACTCCCCAGTGAGAGGACTCCCTAGTGAGGGGACAGAGGCAGCAGTGTGTGGATGTAACAGGATATCCTGTCTTCCAGGTGCAAAGATTCACAATATGGCAGAGAAGTTACAAAGTCTTACAAAGCCCACTAACCACAACCCCTTCCTGTTGATTCATGTGTGTACAGCCAGACACAGCCTTTAACATATAGCAAGGGACAAATAATAATAATAATAATAATAATAGTAGTAGTAGTTATAATTATACCCCATCCATCAGGCTGGTTTCCCCCAACCACTCGGCAGCTTACAGCACATATAAAAACACAGTAAAACATCAAACATTAAAAACTAAATAAAGATTAAACTGAAGGCAGCCCTGTTTAGGGAAGCTTTTAATGTTTGATGCATTCCTGTATTTTAATATTTTGTTGGAAGCTGCCCAGAGTGGCTGGGGAGGCCCGGCCAGATGGGCGTGGTATAAATAATAAATTATTATTATTATTATTATTATTATTATTATTATTATTATTATTATTATTAACTATTTACAACCTGCTATTTAAGGGTCCCATCATAAGAGACTATGAGACACTTTGTAGGAAGCTGAATGTCAGGAGCCAGTCCAGACTGAAGGGTCTTGGGGCACAGGTAGTTTTCCCCATCACTGCTTGTTTTCTCCTGTTCTGGAGGGTAGGACCAGAACCAATGGTTTCAAGTTACAAGGAAGGAGAGTCTGATGAAATATAGAGTCGTAGAGTTGGAAGGGGCCCAAGCGTCATCTAGTCCAACCCCTTGCGATGCTAAAGCGTCCATGACAGACAGCCATCCAACACCAGGAAGAACCTCCTGACAGTAAGAGCTGTTTGACAGTGGAATAGACCCCCTCAGGAAGTTTTAGACTCTCCTTCATTGGAGGTATTAAAGCAGAGGTTGGATGCTTGAGCTGAGATTCCTGTATAGCAGGACTAGATGACAACTCTGTAATTCTATTGTTCTATGATTTTTAGTCTACCAAACAGATGTGGCCTAAATGGGGTCCCTTTCCCTTTTCTATAGCAGAATGTAGTCTCCCCCTCCCCTTTGGATCCTATCCAATAATGTTTCTCTCATTTCACTAGGAGAATTCCAGAGTGAGATTTTCACAAACCAAACTGGTTTCATGTCTTCACTCAAAATCTGTGAAACAGCTGCATTGGGCAACGGCAGCATAACCTTCATATAATTCACATCATCTCTAATTATATCACAATTGGGGTTCACTACAGAGTGATCAACAAAAAATTCTCAACAGGTGGACTCATCTGCAGAATGTTACCTAATCATTTATTATTATTTTTATTTATTTTTTGCCCATCTGTCTGCCCAGGAATAACTGACCCAGTACTAAGAGCCATTAGCTTACACCAGGAGTGAGGAACCTCTGCCCAACAGGCCAAATAAGACCTGGCAGGGGGGTGTAATTTGGCCCGCAAGACTGTTTTCCGCTGACTGTGCCCAACTGCACCTGATTTCATATGCAATGTTAGGTGAGGGGCAGGTAAGGTTTGGCTTTAAAAAAAGGAAGAACCAGGAAACTTTAAGCCTGCTCACAATTGCTCCCTAGGAAGCAAGGCCTGAGATTGGCTGTGCTATGGAGTTTCCAATCAGACCTAATGTTATGTACTGAGTTGAACAGGATCCAAAAGGCAGCAGTCTGATTGGTCCTAGAACAATAGGATTCAGAATGCAGGAGTCTGATTGGTCCATAGGAGCCACCCAATCCAGCTCCAGGTAGAAGGGAATCTGCAACCTGATATGCCTACAGGAGAATCCTGGAATTAGCCAATCACATGGGGCCCATTGTGTAAATAATGTATATAAGGCAGATTCTGGGGGAACTTCCATTCCTCCTCACCACTATGAGTTGAATAAAGAGGATGAAATCCACTCTCCACTCCTAGTATATTTCCCTTAACCAGCTCCCATCCGCACGGTACGTTTAATGCAGTATCATACCACTTTAAAGGGTCATGACTTCTCCCAAAGACTCCTGGGTAGTGTAGTTTGTTAAGGATGCTGAGAGTGATGAGAAGACTCCTATTCCCTTCACAGTGCTACAATTCCCAGAGTTCCCTGGGAACAGCGCTTGATTGCAAAGCCAGTCTGCAAACCATAGTTCTGGGAATGGAACAGGGGTCTCCTAACCAGCTGGAGAAGGCTGCTTTAAACTGAGAAGAAGATTGTGATCGAGCATTTGAAATGAGAAGCAGGGGAAATGGTTTAAAGAGGAGAGACATGGTTTTCTTTTAAAACCAAGGCTCCAGGCTTGCAGGTGGGATTGGGGAAAATGTGCCTCTGCTCTGCGCTGTCCTGAATATCTGTTCTGGAAGGCTGCCAGCCCTGTGATGCCTTCCTGATGCCTCTCGAAATGCCAATTCAGCGTGTCGGAAGGCATTGGTAGGGGATCACAGAGCTGGCAGCTTCCCAGCTATTATCTCCAAGACAGGGCAGGCTGCGAGATGTCTTAACTTCTAACATGGAGATGTCAAGGAAGTGACATCCCTTCTTTATAGAGCTTTTTAGCAAAAGGGAGATGGTGGAGGGAGAGCACTGCACACATACTGAAACGGAAGCGTACCTCAGACAGGCCCGAATTAACCATAATGCTTGGTAAGCGGCAGACTCCAAGCAGGGAGGCAGCTGTCCAGTGATTTTCTTCTCTTGACATGCCCTACTGTCAGAATCCCACTGTCTATGATGTTTCTCCCTTATAAAAATGCATCCCACCCCAACATCCACTCAAGCTGCAAATGGAAGGCCCACCCACCCCCTGTCCAGGAAGCAGAGCACGGGATAAGAGTCATCCTCCTGAAATCAGATCCTGTCCTTTGCCGCTTGAGATCATTATAATACACGTACAAATAAAACAAACCAACCCAGTGTATTTGCAGCGACATCCACAACTTTTGTGGATATGCTGTATTACCTTAATCGTCTGGGTCCCCAAGCAGCTTATGAGAAACAAACAAACAAACCCACAAAAGGTACACCATACACTGGAGATTAAAGCATCAGAGCAGCCTTCATGGTGCCTAGGCCTCCTGGACCAGAACAGTTTTAAACTGGTGTCTGAAACTTGTCAGGGATGGTGCTTGCCTGATTCGTAATGGGATGGAGTTCTGTAGTGTTGGGCCCATTCCCTGAAGATATGATTCCTACTTTGACATGCTTCTGGTCTGTGGTGGGGACTACTACTACTACTGTTCCCCTAGATTGTATCAGTGATCAGCCCAGGGCATAGACAAACGCAGCTGCTATTTACTGGGTCTGAAATATTTAGTTCAGGAATGGGCAGTGCTATATTTTTCTAGAAAAAGAGGTGCCAGAACTCACCAAGAGTGCCTCCCTTGTTCTCTAATAATGGCAATAGTGCCCACCTGAGAGGTGTTGGAACTGAGTTCTAGTGAGTTCCAGCTGAAAAAAATCCCCCTGGGAATGGGGAACTTGTAGTTCTCCAGATGTTGTTGGATTGGATTGGCCAATGGTCAGGGATGATGGGAGCCAGGGTCCATCAGTATCTACAGGACCTCAGGCTCTCCATTCTTGGTTTAGCTGATTGAACTGATTACAAATCTTGTAATATTTGGCTTTGAGGGTGAGGTTTATGTTGCTCTTATCATAGAATCATAGAATCATAGAGTTGGAAGAGACCACAAGGGCCATCGAGTCCAACCCCCTGCCAAGCAGGAAACACCATCAGAGCACTCCTGACATATGGTTGTCATAGAATCATAGAATCATAGAGTTGGAAGAGACCACAAGGGCCATCGAGTCCAACCCCCTGCCAACCCCTTGTCAAGCCTCTGCCTAAAGACCTCCAAAGTAGGAGACTCCACCACACTCCTTGGCAGCAAATTCCACTGTCAAACAGCTCTTACTGTCAGGAAGTTCTTCCTAATGTTTAGGTGGAATCTTCTTTCTTGTAGTTTGGATCCATTGCTCCGTGTCTGCTTCTCTGGAGCAGCAGAAAACAACCTTTCTCCCTCCTCTATGTGACATCCTTTTATATATTTGAACATGGCTATCATATCACCCCTTAACCTCCTCTTCTCCAGGCTAAACATGCCCAGCTCCCTTAGCCGTTCCTCATAAGGCATCGTTTCCAGGCCTTTGACCATTTTGGTTTCCCTCCTCAGGACACGTTCCAGTTTGTCAGTGTCCTTCTTGAATTGTGGTGCCCAGAACTGGACACAGTACTCCAGGTGAGGTCTGACCAGAGCAGAATACAGTGGCACTATTACTTCCCTTGAAGTATGCTTTCCTGTGTGGCTGGGTAATACCAGAAGTCCAGGCTGATGCACAAGGAGCCTGTGTTGTGTGCTAAGCCACTCCGCGTTGGTGTGGGAAGGAGACGCAGTTTGGCCTCATTCTACATGCACTGGGACATGTCAAATTGCTACAATAATGCAGGAGCAGCAGTTCACTAGCTCTCAAGCCAATGAAGGGATGTAAGAACCCAAACTTTTACAATATTGGCGCTCTGGAGAGTGCCAACCTCGGGCTGATGGGAGTTGCAGTTCAAAATATATGGTGGGCACCAGGTTGGGGAAGAGTGCTTTAGTGACTAGAGTGGCCTTAGTCCTACCTCTGTGTGAGAAGTCTGGCAGACAAGGGAGAAATATTTTATTGGTCAGAGATGTTGACGCCAAGTTCCCCACTCACTCATGTCCTTTAACCCAGCTACGTCCGTAGACAGCTCGAACTTTCAACTTTGCCAAGGAAGGGGAAGATGGAGGGAAAGTGTGGGGTGGGGGACGCGAGGAAGAAAAGAATTCTCTCAGAGGAATCCAGAGCATTTCCCATAGGCTTCCTGATATAATTAAACACCAACACACAGACATTCATAACCTTTTCAGCACAATCACTAACACATTCTTGGACCAGAAAATGTTCAGGCCTCAGTTAAATATAAACACATAAATGAGCCATAGATTTCAGCTACTGAAATGGAGGTGAGAGAAAATATATATATTTATATTACACACATGCCCCTTTTCCTTCACCTCTGTCTTTATATAAGCTTTGTAACCTATAGTCAAAAGCTGCTTATGACGTAAGGAAGCTCGACAACCCTCATAAGATGTTATAAATGTATAGGCATGTAGGAGGCATGTGGGGCCCTCTCAACTGTCCCGATTAAATTGGTACATCCCATTTTTGATGGGGCCATGCTCTCGTGTGGGTCACATGACTTGCAAGGAAGCACAGCCCTAGAGAAGATGGGTGTCCTTGTTTTCTGCTGGGACACGTTGGAGGGTGTGGTATAAGTCATATTTTCTCAAGCCAAACAAGGTGGACTGTTAGTGTATTTCCCTTGGATAGGTCTTTTGGACTCCCCAACATTGGAAACTCTTACCACACAGGGTTCCCAATAACGGACAAGGCTTGCAAGTATGTTCTGACAAACATATTTAGAAGCCTCTTAAGACCTCGTTGCACAATCCGGCAAGGTTGGGAGTGGAGGTGGGTTGGGCTGAAAAGAGCGATTGGCAAGGTGTTATGTGATAAAACGTGTGACCATTGGTTGTTGAGACTCAGGTCTCATGCACACAATACATTTAAAGCACCGCAGTACCACTTTAAACAGACATGGCTCCCCCCAAAGAATTATGGGAGCTGGAGTTCGTTAATGGTGCTGAGCATTATTAGGAGACCCGTATTCCCTCACAGAGCTACAGGTTGCAGAGTAAGAGGGACTGATGGTTAAACTTACTTTGTGATGAGAATTGTGAGGAGAACAGTTTGCAGAGTAAGAGGGATTGATGACTAAACTATTCTGTGAGTTGTAACTTTGTGAGGAGAATAGGGGTCTCTTAATAACTCTCAGCACCTTTAACAAACTACACTTCACATAATTCTTTGGGGAAAGTGATGGCTGTTAAAAGTGGCATCATAGCGCTGTAAATGCATGGTATGAATACGGCCTTGTTTGCAATGTTCAACTTGCAGAGGAGGCCTGGCCAAATATGATGGCACCTTTCACAGCTGAGGTTTCTCTTCCAGTATTCAGGACAAAAGAATCACTTGAGTGGAAGAGATCATAGGAAAGAGCTTGGGAAGAGAGACTGTATGCAGAACTCTGTGCCTGGGACTACATTTGCAGGGACTCAGAGATCCATTCCTGACATGAATTCAGTTGCAGGGACTCAGATGCAACAGGGTTGCCAGTTCAAGACCTTGCAGGTCTACTACTCTGCAACTTGCGGCTGGCCCATTCTGCAAAAAAAGAAAAAAAAAAAGATGTGTGTGCAATTAAATTGTGTGCGGTTTCTCCGAGTAACATTTGGTATTCTTGACTTACAGGATCCTAATTAAAAGAATGTTGCCTGCTGTATTGTGGCAAAAGCAATCATCTATCTCCTATTAATCCCAGAAGTCAATCAGGGGTCAAGGCCACCCAAATCATTAACCTGTGGCTGGAGGAAATAATTAAACAATCTATGGTTTTAAAAACCCTACACGTTCCCCCCGCTACCAAACCACCCCCCAAATTAACCACTTGAATTAAAAAGACTAAGAACTGACATTGGAAAACACATATTCGTTTTTCCTGACAACGCTCGTGATCTAGGCACTTGATGATTCTATTAGTCATTAGCTAGATAAGTGCAGTGAGCCAGGACAGTGTAGTGGTCAAACTATAGGACTAGAGGGACTCGGGTTCAAATCCTCACTCACAAATGAAGCTTGTTGGGTTGGAACTCAGGCCAGTTGCTGCCTCTCACCCTGACCTACCTCCCAGAGCTGTTGAGTGGATAAAATGTACGGAGGAAGAACCATGCACCTGGGGGATGGGGAGCCTGTGACAGTCCAGATGTTGTTGAACTGCGACTCCCATCATGCCCAGGCCATTGGCCATACTGGCTGGAGTGGATGGATGGGAGCTAATGCCCAACAACATCTGGAAGACCACAAATTCCCCATTCCTGATGTACACGGTTTGACGTCCTTGGAGATGGCAAGTGACAATAATACCTTGTCTTCTATTCTGTTGCTGATGGGCATCAATACTAGCCAGGTTTAGGAAAGGTTCACATATCTGCTTTATGGTATAGCAAGGACCTCTGCGATCTGAAATGACCTGCTAAGACACCCTGATTCATCTCACTCACTTAGGGCCCTGTTGCTGCTGACCGATCCGTCTCTACACGAATGAACTGAGGTCACATGGTGACACTTCTGAGCTGATCATTCCTCCTGATTGTCTCATCGGAGGACTGAGCAGAGAGCTACTGGGAGGCAGATGGTGAGTACAGGCTTTGTTCTGAGATCTTGGGTCTAGGAAGGTGGGAAATGATCAGTGAGGCAGGTGGGAAATGTGCTTGGTTCATTGCATCACACAAAATATCTGCACAGAGTGGGAAACAGTATAGCTGATGAGAACAATTGGGCAGCATCAAGCTAAGATGTACTAGATCAACAGAGCACATATCTGCACAATGAACTTTTGTGGATTGTATGATAAGGTTACCAGGTCCCCCCCCCCCTGTGAATCCGGGGACACTTTTCAACCTCAGTCGGAATGGATGGATTTTGTCAGGGGACTGATTTGTAAATCCAGGGACTGTCCCCGGGAAACGGGGACATCTGGCAACCTTATTGTATGAGCACTTATAAAATGCACTGGCCAAGCCCCTGAAGTCTCTGAAAATGCAAACGGTGTTTGATGAATAACTTATGTGGAAACTGAGTTTCCTGTGGCCTTCCAGCACAAAGTGGGGATTCCTCAATGTGAATCGTAGAATCATAGAATCTTAGAGTTGGAAGGACCCAAGGGTCATCTAGTCCAACCCCCTGCATTGCAGGAATATCAGCTAAACCTGAAGGTCAAAGATTGAGGAATGAACCAGAACTCAGCAGAGTTCCACAGATGCTTTGACCAGCTGGGTAACACAAGAGTCTCAGCACACTGCTGCTGCAGATGGCAGCGACTCAAACCACCCATGGGCTGTTATCTTTCCAACACGCCTTTATGCTCAGATACAATAAGCCACAAGTTCTGGTGCCGTTTGTGAAGGGCACCCCCATCATGTTTCAAGCAACAAGTGATTACTTTCCAGGATCAATTCTGCCTGGCCATCCAAGATTATCTCCACAAATGTCACCAGAAGCAAGGTGGTCAGCACACAATGTTCTTATGCTGCTCATACAGATGGGACCAAGAGCATGGTTCTCTCCCATGGGATCAACACTTTCTCTCTTCCAGACTGTCACTCCCGTGAGGGAGGTGGGGGAGAAATCTTACACCCTGCCTTGATATTTTATGTGAGTTGGTGGTATTTCTTAATAGATGATAAATAAAATATGTGTGCCCTTTCAGAATGGGGTTGCCACGGCAAAGCAGCTCCCACGTTACTAGATATGTATGTGAAGAGCACCTCACCAGGTCAACACAATATGTGACTGTTGTCCTAAACAAGTCAGTGGATCTGTATCCTTAGGGTAATGCAACACCTTCTGTTGTTTTTTAAAAATAGGAGATAGCTGCTAAAGTTTGCCGACAGCACTGCTATAATTTACAGGGGTGGGGGAAGTATTTCAGCAAAAACAACAAAGGGACTTAATGCCTTCTTGAAGACGAACAATTCATTTGTTAGTCCTTTGGATGCCACAAGACCCTTTGTTATTATTCTTATCGTTGTGATGTATATAAAAAGCAACTGCAACCAATGCTCTTAAAATCCGCTGTGTTTTTGAAATTTAATCTTTAAACCTTGCTGAGAATCAGCACCCTGCCTTACAGAAATCCATCTCCAATTAAGTTTGAGAAAATGCATCCGGCAAATATGAACTTCTGTGGGTGTCCAGCCCAGCTTCTGGGCCAGGCAGACCAGAGCGCTGGGCTATAAGCGATCACAAGCTGATTTCCATATTAGAATTTCACAAAAGAAGCATTTGTGTGTATGTGTATTTCTACTATGAAGCATGCACACACATCTAAATATATACAGACACACACACACACATACACACACACACACACCAGGCATGTTTTTTTCTGATACGTACAAAGAGTTAATGAGGCACAGACTGCCATAAGCTGAGGGAAGCGAGGCCATTTGAATTGCTTTGAAAAACTGGAGTTGGATTTGTTTCCTAGGATTTAAATTGGTAAATTATTTGAATTTCTCCACCCCTAGGTGAATGATTTAGATGGCCTTGACCCCAGTCTGACTGCGGGGATTAATGTGGGATAATGATTGCTGAGGCTATCACTGCAGCAGGCATCATTAATTATCCTTATTGATTGTAGCTTTCAAAGATAAAGCATTATGCTGACTGGAAAATACCCTCTTCCTGCAAGGTCAAGGCTAAAATAGGGAAGCTAAATAATTGCATGAACAAACACAGAAAATAAAAATAACCTCTTGGAGGGATTGTGTAATTAAGATCCAATTACAACATTTTAAGTCTTGTTTACAAAATGACAGGGTTCTTCTTGTCAAGTCATTTCCCTGAAAATTGCTCCACTACATGATAATTGCATTATAGCAGGTAACTGAAACAGCACCCTGGAAAGGAGGGCAGAAGGATCAGTTTCCCGGGATATGTGCTAATCTGCTCCGGCGTTTTGACTCGCCCAGCAATGGAAGTGTGAGAGCCTTTGACAGTCTTTGTCTAAAAATACTAATGGTATGTTAAAACAAAACGAGTTAGATGGAGAAAGCAACATTGGCCAAGTCTTATTAGATTTATCTAGCATAGTACAGTGTGGTCTCAATCTCAAGATACCACTGGGATGTTAAATATATAGCCACACACCTTTCATTCCTCTCTTTCTTTCCTTCTACAATCCTTCTGCTGCAGGAAGAATCTCAAGTTTCCAGAGATTTTTGGCTGCAAATGGCCCTGATGAAAGTAAGAGTCATTCAGCCTACATCATTTTTCTTTGTAGTCTGTAATGTTGAGAAAATGAGCCATCTTTAAATATTTGTAGATACTGTACATTTAAACAAAAACCAACAGTGAAGGGGGGGGGGGAAACAATCTGTTTATGCCCTAAGCAGATTTATTCATGAACAGGCTTACAATTGGCACAGGCAGGTTTACTCATGAGTAATTCTGACTGAGTTGAGTTGGACATTTCCTAGCAAGCATTCTTAAAGGTAAAGGTAAAGGGACCCCTGACCATTAGGTCCAGTCGTGGCCAACTCTGGGGTTGCGGCGCTCATCTCACTTTATTGGTCGAGGGAGCCAGCGTCCAGCTTCCGGGTCATGTGGCCAGCATGACTAAGCTGCTTCTGGCAAACCAGAGCAGCGCACGGAAACGCCGTTTACCTTCCCGCCGGAGTGGTACCTATTTATCTACTTGCACTTGATGTGCTTTCGAACTGCTAGGTTGGCAGGAGTGCAAGCTTTCTTAGAACTGCACAAATGCAAATACAAGCATTCAACTTCCAGTTGTTGAACAGCATGCTTCTTCAATTTTGGACATACTCGAAAGTTAAATGTGGTTTAGAATCAGGGCCATAATGTCTCTCTTTTTCTTTTTTATATAAAAAAATGCCCAGGGCATTAATTCATTTTATTTTGTTGATGTATTAATAATTATGTCATTGGATAAAGATGTGATGGGACTCTGTGCATTTCAAGCAGAAACATTTTCCTGACATCCATCTAATTAGAATTATTTGAATCTCAACATTTGTTTTAAGCAAGAACTTCGTTGGCTGGCATGTCAGCTCAGCCATCAACTTCTTCGAAGTCCTTAAAAAATTAAATCTACAAAAACCTCTCCCTTCTAAACATAATGTATTTTTAAATCAAAATAATTGCAGAAATGCATCTCTGGCTTCCAAAATGCAACCATTTATCTAACCTATGGCTGAATGCAGCCTCCTTCTTGTTCATCAAACCAATGTGATTTATGCAAAATTTCTGGTTCCCTGTTGAAACACTTTATTCTAAGGTTGCTGCCTTGTATGTAAATTATTTGAACGTAGGAATCTGCATTATACCATTTGAGGTAATTTGTCCATGTAACTTAGCATTTGCTTTTGAATTATGGTGCTGGGGGGGGGGGACTCTTGAGAGTCCCATGGACTGCAAGAAGATCAAACCTATCCATTCTGAAGGAAATCAGCCCTGAGTGCTCACTGGAAGGACAGATCCTGAAGCTGAGGCTCCAAGACTTTGGCCACCTCATGAGAAGAGAAGACTCCCTGGGAAAGACCCTGATGTTGGGAAAAATGGAGGGCACAAGAAGAAGGGGACGACAGAGGACAAGATGGTTGGACAGCGTTCTCGAAGCTACCAGCATGAGCTTGACCAAACTGCGGGAGGCAGTGGAAGACAGAAGTGCCTGGCATGCTCTGGTCGGACACAACTAAATGACTAAACAACAACAACAACAACAACAACAACAACAACAACAACAACAACAACTTAGCATTGCCTTCTTTGACTCAGGCAGAAGTCTTTCCTATCATCTGCCACCTACGTAATTATTTGAACTGATATTGAAGTTCAAATTGAAGGGATTGAAGTTCGGAACTTCTGCAGGCAATACATGTGTTTTGCCACTGAGCCTTGCTCCCTCCTGCTTGGACAAAGAGTTTTTATCTCCCTGATGAAATCCCTGTATTCGTTGCATGCAGCATTGTTTCCCTTCTGCTGCAGTTCACCTCCTGCCAGAACCTACTACGTTATCTGTCTCACTATCCAGTGTGGCAAAATCACGTAATATATGTAATTTGCACAATTAAATACATAAATTGCTCAAGTTACATTGTCATTGCATTATTCCACTCCATTGTTTGCAGGCTGAAATAGCAACAACAGTGAATACTGATCATATTTGTTAGATTGATGGCACGGGAATAATAAATGAAATTTGGCAATTTCTGCTCTTTTTATCTGTTTTCCGTCAGAATTTTCTGGCATCCCTTTCCACAGGAGACAAGTCCACTGGACTGCATTGTCTCCCACGTTCAGTTCACAAACTTTAGCTTATTTTATTTAGAAAAAAATATAAACCACTAAAGCAAAATATAAATAACTTTCTAAGTGCTATACACAAAACAACGTAAAATAATAATGAAGCATATAAAATCAGCAAAGTTTAAGAATGAAGACTAAATTATCTGTCTCTGGATAGGCTGGTTGGAATAATAATTTAAAAAGTTTGCAACAAGCATAAGAAACAAAGGTGCCAGATCATATTTCCAAAGTATAGGTGCTGCCACACCTAAAGGACTGACTCCTAACAGATGAGGAACAAATGTTATATGGGAAGCTTCACAGATCTGAACAGCTGGAGAGCATGCATGTAGCAAGACAATCTTTCAAGTAAACTGGTCCCAAGCTGTTAAAGGGTTTATATACTTATAGTACATAATTTAGCCCAGTAACAAACTGGAAGCAAGTGAAGATCTTTCAGCAGAAATGTAATAGCTGCAGTTTCTGGACCAACTACAAGGGAAGCCCCACATAGAGTGTATTATAGCAATCTAGTCTTGATGTTGCCAATGCTTGGACTACTATAGCCAAGCTATCCTGGACCAAGAATGGTCACAGCAGTCCTACCAGCCAAAGCCTGAGGCCCGACTCACAAGCACAAAAAGTACAGCTCATGGTTAGCGAGCTGGATTAGGATGACATGGTGAGTCAAGCAGCATGGAGGAAATGAGACTGGAGTGATGCAAAGTGGCAATGAGGTCCTGTCCTGGAGACTGTCTGTTTGCCTGGTGCTGGTTTCTGAGTCATGTGAATGAGGCCATTATGATCTTGGCGCATGTTGAGCTTTTATGTCTGCTCATTAAAGGTCGTGCACTTGCAGGAATATTATTCGGCAACTTTGCGAATTAGCTTACGAAACAGTCACAGCCCAGATTTTACGTGCAAAAACCCATCCTACTCATTTGCCCAACTCCTTCTGTATGTCTCTGTGAAAATAAAATCTATGGCAGAATAGAACAAACAATAGAATTAAACCACCAGCAGAGAATGACATCAGTCTAACAGGCAATGCAATAAATATTTAACAAGGAAAAGCCTGGGAATTTTTATTTTAAAGTTTTCACCTGGATAAAAAAGAACACAATGTATAGGCCAAACAAGCTTCACTGGATAGGACATTCTGTAATTGGGGTGCCAACACTGAAAATGCCCTCTATTTTAGTAGTCAACTGCTGAAGGGTACCCAGGAAAGGATTTCAGAAGATTTTCTTAGGGTCCAGATAGGTATATGTGGTAAGAAGCGATCCTTCAGGTAACCTGGTCCCAAACCATTTACAGCTTTAAAATTTAATACCATCCCTTTAAATTGACTGGCAACCAATGTAGATGGCAGAATAGGATTGTTATTGGCCAGTCCCTTGAGATTTCTCTTAGCACAGAGTAGCTCTTGAACGTTACGGATGTAAAACCAACCAATTAGTAACTTAAGAACCAACCTTGCTCAACAGACTTTTGTTAAAAGTGAATAAGACTTTCTGACACGACACAAGGAAAGAAATGGTGAGAGTGGCGTGGAAAGAAGGCCCACGGAAGACCACGGGTGCACAGAGAGTTAACATTATTGTTCACTTTGCGGAAAAGCAAAGAGCAGATTATACATAGCAAGAGGGGGTAAAGGCATACACAAAGGCACCCATAGCAACAACTTCTAAAGGTAACTTATAGCTACATGGCTACTCCAGTCCTAATGTTCCCCCCTTGATCTTAGTATCATAGAACGCAACTCAATAAACTAGTGAGAGGAAGGGCTCCCTGCGGTGACAAAGAGACCCCCACTGCTAGGACCATATAATGGCAACTTATTGTTTATGGTACAATGTGGAAGAGAACATGTGCAAAAGGTGCGCAGAAAGGTCGACTGAAGAAGTTATCCCATCACCCTCTTCCTTCATTTACTGTGTAACGTAGGCCATTAAATATGGTGTTGAGGAACAGCAAAAAGAGAGAGAGAGAGAGTTAAACATGGCAGGGGGAAAAATGGTTCATGCCAAACTATGTGTGATTCCTTTTTCTCTTGAAAGTTCAGCTTCCAAAGAGATGCATTGAACCTTTGTGAGAGGAACAGCAATAGTTCTCTCCATCTGGTAAAGCATCACACACAGCAAATCAAAATTGTACCATTTCCTATATCGTTTTGTACATGAAGGGAACTACTTCTTCTTCTTCTTCTTCTTCTTCTTCTTCTTCTTCTTCTTCTTCTTCTTCTTCTTCTTCTTCTGACAGTGGAATCATGTTTTTTTTAAAAAAATCTGGGTCCACTTATCAGCTCTTCTGGGTTCAGTTATCTGCCATTGTGCAAAAAGAATTAAACTTTTCACACCTCAGCTGTCTGTTGTCATTTGAACATCTTGATCCCGTTCATGCAACTGATTAAAGGTAAGTAAATGGTGGTAACTCTGCAAAGCAAACACAGGCCATGTATGTCTAAAAAAGAAAAAGGAAAAAAAAGTTTGCTCCAGAAGTAAGAATGAAGATAGCGTCTCAGGATATGGTTGGAAGGGCAATTGCAAGTGCTGGAGCCTAACTGTAGCTACCTCCTTAACAGGGACAGAAGCAACACAATGGGACTTGTTTCTGACTAATCATGCATAGAGTTGCACTGCTTATAGTTTTGCTTTCTTTAAAATGTTGTCCATAAACTCAGGTGCCTTCTGGCAGAGAGATCTTAGAAGGTGCACTTTTGTATTAGAAAGTTAGCCTTTCAACACCACCTGCCACACCTTGCCCCCCGAGCTAGAAAATGAAAGAGATCATTTCCACCAAGAAAATCTACCTTGGGGCTTCCAAACAAAGTTCTCGCTCCAACCATAAATACGTAAATAACGTAGGGATACATGCAAACTACCCTGTGGCTTTACGGTAACAAGAATGGCACTCTGAGGAGCGCGACTCAGAATAAATGGACCACAAGCACTCTGCTGGGTAATAAACAGATTTCGCCGAGGCTCTGGAAGGATTCCATAATTTCAAATATAAAAGAAGTCTCCGCCATCGCTGCTGCATAAATTGCCGGCCTTTAAAAGCCTTATTTTTAGATGATGAGGATAAAATGGAAGATTTTGATGAGATAAGGTCTTCCCTTCCTTCCACACAAATTAATTGTACAATTTAATAAACTAACAGGTGGTTCCACTTCAGACACAGCAGATGTTAGGCTGAATGAATGGAGTCCCCTCTTGTGATCATCCCGTCCCTATGCTATTCCTTCCTTTATATCAATCCCTTTCTCCCCCCACCCTCTCCTTTTCTTTCTATTTGATTTATGAGCAGCTACAGTATGAGATGTTTTGTCTGAATTATATGAATATTGATGACAGGGTAGTGTTGATTTTAGCTGAACTAATAACTTTTATGCTCTTCCTGGAAATGTTTCCTCTTTACAATGAAGTATGGCTCCCTACTGTGGTATCAGATTTTTCACCTCTTTAGAGGTACAGAACCCTCTCTTATATGAATTTGTTCTCCCAAAAGGCACCTTCAATGGCTACAAGAGCTAGTGGGGCACAAAAAAATATTGGTTGGCTCAATGCTGCTACTTTCTGCCTGGTTACTTGTTTTACTTAGTTAATAAAGTAAACTAAGTCAGTTTAATGACCTTCTGCCACTCCTCGGTGGAGCTCAGGACAATGTCTGTGGAGTGCACAGGTAGTCTATGATACAGGGGTTCCTGCTGCTGCAACAGAGAAGATACACACAAACATGGGAGGAACACAGAAATGCAAAGTTCATTTCTGGACATAGTGGGTGATTGAGCCGAGAGTTTTAGTAGGTTTTCGAAAGAGAAATAAACAGCACACGCACTTCCATGCCACTACTGTTTCGGAGTGGGATTCAGTTCACGTACCAGCAAGTTCAGGTTGGATAATTAAAGTGGGCTTTAGTGCGAACTTGCCCCTGCCCCCAACTCAGACTGTTTGCAATAAGGAAAGTGACATGAAAATGGGCCAAAATAGAATGTAACATGGCCATCACAGACCTGGACGGAAACCCAAAGGCCACTTTGTCCCACCTCCTGCTGATAAAGTAGACCCACTGCTGGAGCATACTTGAGAATTTGCCCATCCGGCCTCTACTTAACCTCCCATGGAGGAGAGGCCACCATCAGCAATAGAGATGGATTTGGAGGCAGAATATCATTAAAAAGCTGGAGAAACAGCCTGCTAAGCCACTGAAGGTGAAATAAAGGTTGCCATTCCAGGCGAGCTGTCTATTGAGTATTCAGCCTGATTACTTGACACAAAGTTTCCAAGAAGGTTAGACAATGTGGCTATTTATTGAGCATTCATTCTGATTTGTTAGTAGGCAGGTTGTAAAGCATCGTGCCTGTTATGCCACCTAATAATAATAATAATTTATTATTTCTACCCCGCCCATCTGGCTGGGTTTCCCCAGCCATTCTTGCGCTTCTGGGAGTAATGGTAGAACATAAATATAATAATAACATGAATAGTTTTCTTCAACCTTGGATCCACAGGTATTGTTAGATACCTCCCATCATCCATAGACAGCTTTGCCAATGACAGTGCCGGCTCACCGATGAGGTGGATTGAGACAGCTGCCTCACGTGGCGGAATCCCATGGGGCAGTACCCCTGCAGTCGCTCTGCCTGGTGCTATCTCTGCTGCTGCTGGAGAAGCGAGGAGAATTGGTGGGGCGGCAGCAGGGAGCTGCAACTTCCCGGTTTGCCTCAGGCAGTGAAATGGGATGGGCCGCCCCTGGCCTGGCCAGTGGTCAGGGATGCTGGAAATTGTAGTTCAACGGGATATGGGGACCCAAGGTTGAAGAATACTGTTCTGGATGATGGTCTCATTTTTATCTCAGCCTTTCTCTCAGATGCTCCAGGCAGCAAAGCCTGAAACCAGGATGGAGCAGCAGTCTGCTGAGGCAGAGTTGGCTCCAGCATGTTTCTTGAGGCTTGAATGAAAAGAAGCTGCTAAATTTTAACAGCCTATTAATGCAAAACGACCATTTATGTCCCAGCTGCATCCTTGAAAAACTGTCCCTTAAAGTTTGAAAGCTGTACAAAGTCCTTATACCTGTGCTGTCTGTTTCCTGAAACGAATGCTTTTAAAATGCTGCCATTTTTATTTTATTTTTTTAAAAAAACCCATTTCTAAACCTTTCCTAGCTGTATGTTGTGCTGTACAGCAAGGAAAGGCAATAAACACTGCTAGCGGTGTTAGAACATAATTACTAATTTCCTAGTGGAAATTTGTGAGCGAGGACCAAGTATTTATTATGTCTCCTGAACAGATTTAAGAACTTGGAAATACTCAAGCACTAAATTCAGGAAGGGGAACAGAACAGGACATAATTCACTTTTTTTTAAAAAAGGGAGAACTTGGCAGCCAGAGTTTTATTCACATTTTTAAAAATACTAGTCATTTTATTACAGAAATAAAATACCATGTTTATTCAAGGTCATGTAGAACAACAGCCTGTTGTTAATAAGCTATGCATTTCTCCTAATGAAAAATATGGAAAACATTATTTAGTCACATTGAATGTTAAGATTCAAGAGCAGCAGAAGAGCCCTGCTGGATCAAATCACAGACCCATGTTTGACTCAGGACTCCAGTACCACAAAGGACCATCACTTCCCCATATGAACCTACCTGACTCTGATGATCAAAACCAGAGGCCCTTCTTCGTGTGCCTCTTTTGAGGGAGCTGCAGAAGGTGGCAATGAGAGAACAGACCATTTTAGTCATGCCTCCCCAACTGTGGAAAATGCCACCCCCCACCCCAGGAAATGTGCCTGGTGCAAACATTGCCAGCCTTTACGTACCAAAGACATTTCTGTTTACTAGGAACAGGTGAATCTGCCAATGTCGGATTCTCTCACTTTCTCACTTTTTCCAGACTTCAGTTCTGCAGATTTTCACATTCCTTTGCGGTATTTTTTTGTTTTGTTTTAAGCGCTCATGAAATTTCAACAGCCTTTTAGTGGCAATTGCTCCCTATGTACATGTTTTTAGATGCAATATTATACAGCTTTGCAAAGCATATTTCCCCTGTTATTTATATTTCTCTTAATATAGCACCTTTTTGTATGTTATTTTCACTTATACACTATTTTATTTATTTATTTCATAAAAATTATACACCATTTGGTTGTAACCAAACCTCAAAGCAGTTTGCACACACCTTTATGCACATCTGTGGCACACTTTACCTTAGCATATGCATTTTGGTGTATACTTTACTTGGACGGCAAAATTCAGAGACATGCGCATCATGAAGGACAGCTGCATTTCAGAAAGTGTGAATTAGATAGATTTATGTTTAAATGCACACTGAATCTAATCCCCCCCTCCCTACTGTTTATTCAGGTCTCTGGATCTTAATTTAGATAGCAATGTGGTAAGATCTATGGCGTGTTTTTATGTCCATCAGTTAGAGGGGTGGGATTTGTCCTTTTAATTCTTCTTGATGAGCTTTAGCATTTCTCTGGTTTGTTTCCTGTTTATCCTACAGTATTTTGGAATTTGAATGGTTGATAAGTTGGGTTTCTAAATATGCTGCAAGTCACTCTGAGATGTTTTGTAAAAAAAGCGAAGACCAATTATAATAAAAATCTAGTCCGTCATCCTGTTTCCCACCCGGCCAACCAGATGTTTCTGTTATTCCCCAGAAACTGGTGTTCAGAGGCATGTCTCTCATCCTGGAGACAGTATTTAGCCATCATGACTAGTAGATAACTTTATCCTCTTTGAGTTTATCTAATGCCCTTTGAAAATTACCCCTTTGCAATCCCTCTTCACATGTTATTGCACAAAGGAGCAACATGGATACCAAGTGGTCAAGCGTTTAGGCCTGCCTCTGTGGTCTTGTGGCTTTCCCTAGCCTGTTATATGTTAGGAAAAATCCTGAAGCAGGAAGCTTTTTCTGTTTGTGGAGGTTTCCATCTTACCCCTGCAGGATTAGAGTTCCAAATCCCATGGGAAGCCTAGATGGACAGCACTTCAAATCGTGTGTAATAGTGGGAGAAGGACCTTAGATATTAGGATGGAGTCGCTGCAAGTTTGCCCCTGGTTTTTTTTGCACATAATATGTTGGGAGTATTAGATTTTGAATTTCTGCATGTGCAACCACATGGGCAGGCAAACAAAAAGGAATATTCACATTGGCCTACAACATCTCAGAGAGCCATTTGGTGCTTGCTCCTCGATAATAGGATTACCACTGGGGTGTAAAGCATGGGCACTTGTCCAAGTCCAATTTGTTCCAATAGGTTTTGTGCCAGAGACTTTCCTTTAAAAAATTGTACTAAGTATATAGTTGATAATTCATCTATCCTTAGATTTAGGAGGCAATTTAAGGTATTCCTATTTGACCTAGTTAATGACAAACTGACACTGGTATTGTTAAATTTAGATATATAGTGTGATGATCTGATTCTTAACTAATTAAGGCAAACCGCCTTGAGTTAAATATTTTTAGAAAGGCTGGTGGAAATGGATTTAGACAACAAATCCAATCTACGTCCCTTACAAAGCCAGATTCATAAAGTTTATTTCCTGTAACTAGGTAATAATCATATTATTAGGGCTGTAATCCTATACCCACTTTTGTAAACTTTATCGAGGTCAATGGGGGTTTCTTCTGAATAGGCATGTATAGGATTGTCCACACAAAGCTCACTCTTTTTTCGAAGACTTATAAACCACTTTTCAGAACAATCTTCTTACAAAGTGGTTTACAACCCCTAAAAAAGATCAGTGCTATTTTCCTAGAAAAAGAGGTGCAGGAGCTCACCATAATCGCTTCCATTGTTCTTTAATCATGGCAGCTGACCACAAATGCTTCCATTGCTCTCTAATAATGGCAATGGCACCCACCTGAGAAGTGTCAGAACTGAGTTCTGGAGAGTTCCTTCTGATAAAAAGCCCTGCAGATAACAATCAATAAAACACAACAAGCTATTAATCAGATTACAGTAATATAAATAGGGAATGCAGGGCCCTTCCAGAGCAAGGCATTATGGGTGGAGTTTCAGTAGAGTTTTGCATGAATCTACTATAAGAATATTTAGCTGACGCACCCTGCCTTTTCAGACTGGACTTGTCTTTCCATTCACCTGGACACCTTCCTCCTTACAATTCCTGTGAAGTTCCCTAGTGGAGAGGAGATAAACATTTCAAGCACACGTATTTATTAGTGCCCAGTGGATTGCAGACGCACAAATTGTTTGTATAGCTGCATTAGCATGCTGTCTAATTCAGACCAGTTCGTGCAACGTTTGTGAAGGCTGTAATTAGAAGAGCATTGCTAAGTGCTGGCTAGAAAACAAAATAATCCTGGAATATATTGTCCTTGCCAAGGAAGAAAAGGCGGGAGGGTTATCTCAAGTGCTTTCTAAGACTGGGATATCATTTATTTTCCTTATTATTTCACATTCTGATGGGAGAGAGCCTGCTAACAGTTGAATATTATTGTTTGCAAATTAATGCTGTAAGGCTCTTTTTCAAAAAAGTCAAAGCTGCACTACTTTGATTTCTTCTGAGGAAACTTTTTCCTAATGGTTTGCTACAGTGGTTAATCTTTTTCTTGGCCAATACCAAGTTTAAATCCAGTCCAAATGCCACTTCTCAGTCACAGCTGTAAAGGATTAAAAATGATTATACAGGCATTTGTCATCTTGCCTGATACATAAGTTCATGTCAACGTTATCTTCGGAACTGACATCCAGTTTCATCTTTGAGGTGAGAGAATAAACTGTTGACTAAATGGATTAGCTATAATGCAATTAGTGCCCTATTCACAAATGATTCTTTGAGTGCAAGGACTAAAACACAGGGGTAAGATGTGCATAGAAAAGGGGAAGAAAATGGAGGGAGTGGGGGTGGATGTACTATTCAGTATTTTGCATCCATTCTCTGCGGCACATAGGGAAACAGACTCAGCAAAGAAAGCTTTAATTTGGTAAGGTCGCAATAATGCCATGCAGTGCAAAAATAATTTCATCCAGCAGCTTCAAAGACTTCCGTTCAATACACAAGGGGCACAATCCACTAAGCACCTTTGGGGAAGGGGCTGTAGCTCAGCGGTAGAGACCCTGCCCTGCATGCAGAAAGTCCCAGGTTTGATCCCAAGCATCTCCTGGTTAGGGCTGGGAGAAAACGCTGACTGAAAAAACCAGAGACCTGATGCCAAACACTGTAGACATGGCCTGATTTGGCATAAGGCACCTTGCTTTGTTTACGACAGCTCTTCAACCCCTGTTTGTTGCAAGGTGTTTCTAAGGAGCTTGTGTCCAAGCCACCTGAAAAATGCATGCAGGCTGCCCAACCTCATATGGCCATAGCAGAGGCTGGCAAATATATTTGGTGAAATTATGGTCTTGTTAGGCGGTATACTTCTTGGGGTGCTGGGTGGGTGGACAATATGCCTACTGGACCATAAAGAAGGCTGATTGCCAAAGAATTGATGCTTTTGAATTATGGTGCTGGAGGAGACTCTTGAGAGTCCCATGGACTGCCAGAAGATCCAACCTATCCATTCTTAAGGAAATCAGCCCTGAGTGCTCACCGGAAGGACAGACCCTGAAGCTGAGGCTCCAATACTTTGGCCACCTCGTGAGAAGAGAAGACTCCCTGGAAAAGACCCTGATGTTGGGAAAGATGGAGGGCACAAGGAGAAGGGGACGACAGAGGACGAGATGGTTGGACAGTGTTCTTGAAACTACTAACATGAGTTTGGCCAAACTGCGGGAGGCAGTGGAAGACAGGAGCACCTGGCGTGCTCTGGTCCATGGGGTCACGAAGAGTCGGACACGACAAAACGACTAAATAACAACAAATCTTGGACTTCCGGTTCGGCGCCAGCGCTAATGGCTGCTCCCTCTCCGAGCTCCGGAGAGAGGACGGCTCTGCGAGTTCGGGTCTGACCCGCTACGGCAAGCGGGGGACCCCTAAAATCACAGGAACGGAGCCTGTGAACAAGGAGATTCGGTGGGCACCTGAAGCGCCCCCCTTTACCGCAGAAAGAGCCTTTTTAAAGGCTCCGGAACGACAACGGGGAGCGCGGTGCTGAGAATCGCTACCCAGCCCGCAGGGTGAAGCCGCGTCGCCATTAGTGGAGAGCGCCGATTCCCTTCCTGAATAATCTGGACAAAAAAGACCCGTGAGTAAGATTGAACCTCTATTCGTGTCAAAACTACTTGAAATTAGGCTGAAAACGGGAAAGGCGAAAATTAAGGAAGTCTGCCTTCCCCCGACTGCATGACAATTAAAGCAACGAAAGTTACTGAGCTGCATCCATATGGGATATTGTCTTTAACTGCTTGAATCCGACATTTGGACTTTGACTATCCCCTCTAGCTTGCAGGGCAGAGGGGAGGAATAAGTGATTTTATAAGCTGCATGACCAACTTAAAGGAAAGGGAACTCTCTGCAGCCTTCAACCTGGCACAAACTGCTATTAAAACAAAGGAACACTGAACTGACTTTAGACTCCTGTGAAAGTAACAAAGTGGAAATCTCATTGCTTATTTGTTACAAAGTTTTGGGACTCTGTGGACACAATATATCAGGGAAGGCTGGGACTCTATCTATTGGGAAAGTGTTGCAAGATACATATAGAAGCCTCCCGATAAATCTGCTTTTTAAATACTCTTTGCCTTTGTTTGCGGACATTTTGATTTGCTCCCTCTAGAGGGTAAATTAAAAGTTGCTACGCTTTGGGACAGTGGAATTTTCCTTTAGGAGAAGGCTCTCGTGGGAAACGACCTTGGGATATGAGTGGCCCAGCAGACGAGATAAGCACGAGAGCCAAGACAAGGCAATATCAACAACAGCTACAGCAACACAAGAAAAGAGGCTCGATCTCAGGCATAACCCCTACAGTGACAACAGGACAAGAAAAAGGTACAGCAGTCTCCATGGATGCAGTGTCGCAAGCCCTTCTTAAGATAAACCAGTCTCTGGAGAATCTAACAAAGCAGACGGCAGAAAATACCAAGAAATTGACAGAGAATTCACAGAAATTGACAGATTTAACAACAAGACTTGACCTGAATACAGAATCTATAAACAGGCTTACGCAAGAAAATTCTGCCACACGTCAAATTGCGGAGGAAGCCAGAACTATTGCTGGAGAGACCCAGGAAAAATTAGAACCGATTGCCAGGAAGGTCTATGACCACGATGCAACTCTGGCATTGTGGGAACTACAAAGAAAAGAAAGGAATTTGAAACTACGATCAATTCCAGAGGACGAAGGAGACAATCTTACGGACTTTTTAACGAAAGAGTTTGCTGATTCCTGGGAAGATCTAGAGGAAGACGAATTTAAAATTACAACAGCATTTAGACTGGGCAGAAGACAGAACAGAAAGGCGCCGAGAGACTGTCTGATTACCTTGAGATCGAAGGAGGAAAGAGACAAAATTCTAAGACTGCACTTTGAAAAGGCCTTACAAATTGGGAACTCACCGATACAGATCTTTAAAGACATTCCTAAACATATTTTGGACTTGAGAGCTTCTTATAAGGATTTGGTCTACCTGTTGAAGAAGAACACCATTCTCTTCAGGTGGGAATTTCCACAGGGACTGTCTTTTGACTATAGGGGGAAGAAGGTGAAAATAAAGACGATACAGGATAAAGACAGGTTCCTGCAAAGAAATCAAGAAGATTTACAGAAAGGAACTGTAGACCCAATTGCTGAGCAAAAGAGTGTAATAGACATCCTGAACCTTTCGTTTGGACAGAATCTTCCACCACCAACAGAGGAGGAACAACAATTGGGAGCTGTTGGAGGAATACCAGAAAAATAACAAGATGGCCCTGCAATTCCTTAGCTGGAATTGTAATGGGATGAACAGTCCTTTGAAGAGACGACAAGTATTCCATATTTTGTACAGAGAACAACTGGACTTGATTTGCTTACAGGAAACCCATATAACTAGAGCACACAGGAGACTGCTTATGAATAAAAAATTGGGACAAGAATTTATTTCGTCGGACAAAGTGAAAAAAAGAGGAGTTGTGATTTATGTAAAAGAGAAGTGGGCTCCAAAAATGATGTTCAAAGATGAACAAGGAAGATATTTAGCGGTGGAGATTCAGGTACAAGGAGAAAAATTTTTGATAATTGGGATCTATGCACCAAATGAAGGTAAAGCAGAATTCTTCAAAAAACTCCATGAAACTTTGACGGATTATTTGGAATACAATATGATAATCATGGGAGATATGAATGGTGTAGTCTCTACAAACATGGACAAGACACAAAGACTGACACTTACTAAAGAAGGGAGACTCCCGAAGACTTTCTTCGAAATGACTGAAAATATGGACTTAATAGACATTTGGAGAACAAGGAACCCTCTTGAAAGAGAGGGAACCTTTTTCTCCCATGCAAAGATGACCTGGACCAGAATCGACCAAATATGGGTTACTAGTGGAATGGCTCCGAAGATTAAGAAGGTAGAAATCTGCCCAAAAACCTGTTCCGACCATAACGCCGTGAAGATGGAAATGAAATTTACAACAACTGGTCAGTTTAGATGGAGAATGAATGACACCCTATTTCGAGATAGAGAGATCCACATGAAGGCCCAAAAAACTCTAAAGGACTATTTTGAAATCAATCTAAAGGGCGAGGTGGAAAAAAGAGTGATCTGGGACGCAAGTAAAGCTGTGATGCGAGGATTTTTGATTCAACAAAATTCAATAAAGAAGAGAAAACAGAATGAGAAAAAGGAAAAAAATTTGGAAAAGATAAAAGAAGGAGAGAAAAAATTAAGATCAAAACCAAAGTCCCAGGAGATTTTGAGGGAGATTAAGTTGTATCAAACACAATATATGGAATTGATGAACCAAGAGATAGAATGGAAAATAAAGCAAATGAAACAAAAGACATTTGAGTCGGCAGACAAATGTGGTAAACTTCTGGCATGGCAACTTAAGAAAAGACAGAAATTAAATACAGTCACAAGTCTAGAAGTGGATGGAAAAAATATATTTAAACCCAACGAGATAAGAAATTGTTTTGTGAGTTACTTTAAAAAACTTTATTCCCAAGGATTACAAAATGAAGAGGACATAGATAAATTCCTTAATAAATATGGATTACAAAAAATCTCTCATCATAGCAAGGTGGATCTAAACCAGAGAATAACAGAACAAGAGATAGAGGGTGCCATTCAGGACATGCAATTGGGCAAATCTCCAGGGCCAGACGGACTGACTTCCAGATATTATAAATCTTTAAAGGAATGGCTGATACAACCGTTAAAGGAAGTTTGTAACGAGATCTTAGAGGGAAAAAAGGCACCCGAATCGTGGAAAGAAGCATATATCTCACTCATACCAAAGACAGAGACTGAAAAGACTCAACTGAAGAACTACCGCCCAATTTCGTTACTGAATGTGGATTACAAAATTTTTGCAGACATTTTAGCAAAAAGATTTAAAAGAGTACTGATGGAGAAGATTCACAGAGACCAAGCAGGCTTTCTCCCAAAAAGACACCTCTCAGACAATGTTAGGAATATAATAGACATTTTGGAAAAGTTAGAGGTGAACATAAAGCAGTTTTGATATTTGTGGATGCGGAGAAAGCCTTTGACAATATTTCGTGGAGTTTTATGAAAAAGAATCTTCATGGGATGGGGGTAGGACAAGGATTTGAGAATGGTATGGGTGCAATATATTCCGAACAAAAAGCTAAGTTGATTGTAAACAATGTAATAACTGAGGAACTTAAGATAGAAAAAGGAACACGACAGGGGTGCCCAATTTCCCCATTGCTTTTTATTTCGGTCCTGGAGGTGTTGCTGAACATGATTAGAGACGACCAGCAGGTTAAAGGTGTAAAGGTCGGAACCAAACACTATAAGTTAAGAGCGTTCGCAGATGACCTGGTTTTGACCTTGCAGGAGCCAAACACTAGTACAAAAAGAGTGTTGGAAATAATCCAACAATTTGGACAGGTAGCTGGATTTAAATTGAATAAACAAAAAACTAAAGTCTTAGGGAAAAACCTAATAGATATGGAAAAGAATAAGTTTCAAGAAGAGACAGGTCTGACGGTGGTTAAGAAGGTGAAATATCTAGGGGTTAATTTAACATCTAAAAACTTGAATCTGTATAAGGACAATTATGAAAAATGTTGGTCAGAAATTAAAAAAGATTTAGAAATATGGTCAAATTTGAGATTGTCAATGTTAGGCCGAATTGCAGTGATTAAGATGAATGTACTGCCTAGAATGTTATTTTTATTTCAAACTTTGCAGATTATTGACAAGATGGACTGTTTCAAGAGGTGGCAGAAAGACATTGCGAAATTTGTCTGGCAGGGCAAAAAGCCCAGAATAAAATATAAAATTTTAACAGATGCAAAAGAAAGAGGGGGATTTGCCCTGCCGGACTTAAAATTGTGTTATGAAGCAGCAGCATTCTGCTGGCTGAAAGAGTGGATGCTCCTCGAGAATACAGATATCTTGGACTTAGAAGGTTTCAATAATGCATTTGGCTGGCATGCATATCTATGGTATGACAAAATCAAAGTGCATAGTGCCTTTAAAAATCATATTGTAAGGAAAGCGTTGTTTAATGTTTGGATGAGATACAAAGATCTGTTGGAAAACAAAACCCCTAGATGGTTGTCACCCTTAGAGGCTAAGGCCCACAAGAAAGTTAATATGGAGGTCGGATGGCCAAAGTATTGTGAGATCTTAGAACAGGATGGAGAGAAACTGAAATTAAAGAGCCATGAAAAATTAAAACCCAAAGTACAAGATTGGCTCCACTACTATCAAATAATGGAGGTTTTTAAACAAGACAGGAAAATTGGCTTCCAGGTGGAAAAATCAAAACTTGAGACAGAATTGTTAGAACCCAATATTAAGAATTTGTCAAGAATGTATAACTTGCTGTTGAAATGGAATACACAAGACGAAACAGTTAAATCAGTTATGATTAAGTGGGCACAGGACATTGGTCATAATATTATGTCTGCTGACTGGGAAAGGTTGTGGAACACTGGTATTAAATTTACGGCATGTAGTGCTTTAAAGGAAAATGTGATGAAAATGGTCTATAGGTGGTACATGACCCCAGTTAAGCTAGCAAAAATTTACCATTTGCCTGATAACAAATGTTGGAAATGTAAGGAAACTGAGGGTACTTTTTATCATCTTTGGTGGACATGCCCGAAGATTAAGGTTTTCTGGGAGATGATATATAATGAAATGAAAAAGGTATTTAAATATACCTTCCTTAAGAAACCAGAGGCCTTTCTCTTGGGCATTGTCGGCCAACTGGTGCCAAAAAAGGATAGAACTTTTTTCATGTATGCAACAACAGCAGCAAGAATACTGATCGCAAAGTATTGGAAGACACAAGATTTACCCACCTTGGAAGAATGGCAGATGAAAGTGATTGACTATATGACATTGGCGGAAATGACGAGCAGAATTCGTGACCAGGGAAAGGAGACTGCGGAAGAAGACTGGAAGAAATTTAAGATTTATCTTAAGAACTATTATAAACTTGATGAAGTTTAGAATGTCGAGATTTTACAGAGAGAAAGGGTTGCAGTAATATAAGATTAGATTAAGAAAGGACTATGATGAATTAGGATGGGAAAAAACATTTATATGTTGCTATAAAACTTGGACATGAGGATGCAGAAAGGGGAGGTATGGGGAAGTCCGAGGAAAGAAGTTTATGAAAGGACATTTTGAAATTATATTTGTTTGTTTGTCTGTTTTTCTTTTATGTTTGTTTGTTATAAAAACTCTTGTAAAACCAATAAAAATTTTATAAAAAAAAAAAATAACAACAAATCTTAACTGTGCATGAACATCCTGGTGCTAATACCACCACTGCCACCACACTGCTGCTATTGCTTCTAAATCAACCTGATGCGGCAAGAGGAAAATGGTGGAAAGTCCTGAGTTCAAATCTACCTCAGGTCACAATGGACTCACTGGGTAGTCAAGCCACTGCCTCTCAGCCAAAGTCTACGGTCTCTGTGATTTGATGTCATCAATACTGGCCTGCTGTATAACTCCTAACCCTCTACAGCAGACTTGGGGATTGTGGAGTGGGTGCAAAGCCCCATTATGCAAGTGGAAGTCATTTCACTTGTGCTGTTACTTAGCTGAATTCTGCCCAATGCTTATTTGTGGTTTGCATCTGTTCCTTATGAGTAGATGTTGTTTTATTAATGAGCAAATAATTTTGAGTAGCCTGCAAAAAGAACAATCTTTCTTCTTCTTCTTCTTCTTCTTCTTCTTCTTCTTCTTCTTCTTCTTCTTCTTCATGAAATTAAAGCAAAGCTTTAATGTCACAACAATCCCAGTATTAGGTGAATTCTTCCTGGTTCATTGGATTTCTGCTGAATTGGGAACTGGGAACAGCTTGGCAGGGGGTTGGACTCGATGGCCCTTGTGGTCTCTTCCAACTCTATGATTCTATGATTCTATGCTTCTATGATTCTATGTTTTCTAAAGTGTAAAGATGATTTGTAAAATGAAGCAAACCTAAGAAGGAAAAGGAAAAAGACTGTACTGACGGGGATATTATTTTGCAAAGACAATGTAAACTCAGATTCATGAATGTCATCGCTGTGGTAAAAACTGGCACTCACAAAAGCCTTGTCCTTGGCAGGTTTGTAATAGAAAGGGAATACAGTACTTGCTGTCTGACTGAGCTACAGTATCTATTTAACCACCTCGCTGGTCTTGGCTCCCTGGAGAATCCAAGGGGAGAAATCTCCAAGAATTATTTTCCAAGTACTTAATTGTTCCAGCTTTACTAAGTCTTTCTTATCTACTGACTGCTTCAGTTATCCTGGAAGCGGGGAGGGGGAGAAGGAAAGTACTGTGAGAACTGAAAGAGGCAGACATAGGATTCATAGCTAATTTTTAAGGTGAGACTAAACAGTTCCCTGCATTTCCTTTCCTTTCCACCTTGCCAGATAACCACAAAACTGACCAGCTTAGGTGCTATTGCTTCTTCTTTTGTATAAGCAGATGGAAAAATGAGGACTAGAACGGAAGACCGTTTTCAGATTTGGGCAGTGCAGCCTAAAGCACATCATTTTGCATTTATATTAACTGAGGTGGTCAAAGGGGGGTGGGGGGAAGAAAAAAACAACTAAAAAAAACCCTGAGGTGGTCAAAGCTTTCCATATTTCCATATCCCATACGGTTTTACTTTCAGCACCTGGTGCTACACGTCATCTTCTTTCAAGAGAGAATGTGTTGGAAATAATGGATGCAATGCTAAACTATGGTGGTTAAATATGGCATTTAACTACAGTGGTATCTCGGGTTACATACGCTTCAGGTTACAGATGCTTCAGGTTACAGACTCCGCTAACCCAGAAATAGTACCTCGGGTTAAGAACTTTGCTTCAGGATGAGAACAGAAATTGTGTTCCAGCAGTGCGGCGGCAGTGGGAGGCCCCATTAGCTAAAGTGGTGCTTCAGGTTAAGAACAGTTTCAGGTTAAGAACGGACCTCCGGAACGAATTAAGTACTTAACCCAAGGTACTACTGTATGGCTGAGTAGTTTTTGCAGCAAACTACTATTTTCAAGGCGCATTTGATCGGTTACTACAAATGACCTGATGACATCATTGCAATGCCACAGTGAGATTTGCCATCACTTTAAATTTGATATCTGAAAGCGGAGAGATAAACATGCCCTTTCTTTGAATCCAATGGGAGCAAAATCATTCCCATATGGAATCATTTGGAGGGAGGGGGAGATGAGGCCTTTGCTTGGTGGGAGATCTGTGATTATATGACAGTGATCCATGTCAATGAAGACCAAATGGGTGGTTTATCCTTAGGAAATGCTGTTTGTGTTTCTGATACGTATTTACTATAAGTAAATATTAAGTAATTCAATTCAGCTGACACGCTTATTAAGAACCGAAACCTTCTCGTTTTTCTCATGTTCCCCTATTAGCTTCCACAAGATGCATCAACATGGCGAGGCAGAATCAATCGTTCTAAGATGTACGTAGAGACAAGCCAACTCCATCTAGGTTTGCATTTTAGCAGAGGACCACCGCAGCATCCTTTCCCAACCTGGTGCCCCCTCCAGATGTTTCAGACTACAAAACCTTTCTCACAAGCATTTTAACTGGACTCCCCACCCCCCGATCACAGTGGCCACCAGGCAAAGGCAGCACAGTACACACCCATTTCCCTGAGTCAGCCAAACTTCATGAAACAACACTTTGCAGTGAATAGTACTTTCAGGGATAAAAGCAGGCAGGAGGGAGTGACTTATAGAAGACAACCAGTGCTGTCCTGAACCCGGATCCTGAAGCAAATCAGTAAATTCTTTGAGCATGGATGACCCAACTTCCATGACAAGAAAAACTGAATCCTGCAGGCTGCATTAACAATGCAAATTGAATAGATTTGTATAATTTGGATAATGTATTCTGCTTACTGTTTTGCATAAATTATTCTGCTAGGGAAAAGGTTCAGGAATTTTGCAGGGTATCAAAATTTTGTTTTCTAACCACTGACCACTGGCGTTGCCCACACACTGGCTGCCAAGCACATCTTCACAACCGTCATAGCTGGGAAGCTTTGAAAGCTCCGATTTTTAGGAAGTGGAATTATACAGTAAATAATAAATACCACATTTCCTGGTGTTCACCCAGTCTTGCACTAGAGTCTTAATTAGGGTTTACGTGTGTTGTTGTAAATTCAATTAACCAGCCATCCTAAATGTTTACTGAGATTAATGGCCTTGAACTTCCTGTTCCACAAATAGTCGGATAATGAATCCCACCAACAGCTGTGTTCTCAATGCCCTCTTTTAGTTTCCACCTATCACCTCACCATTTTCATCTGCGCAGAGGAATTCCTGCATTTTCATGTGAGCTCTCTTCCTTGGCAGTCCCTTCCTGCTTCTGCTTAAGTCAAGGTAAAATGCAAGTCCTTCAGAAATGTACGGTACTCACTTCAGTAGTGTGCAGCCTTGGCTAATTTGACAGAGCTTCTGCATAAAACTTTGACTACTGTGGGACGGGCTTGCAAAGCATCCGGGTAGCAACTTCCTGCACTTTACTGACAAAGAGGAACATCACCAAAAAACAAGGATGAAAACAGGAGCAGATTTGCATAACATGTGCATTCCCTCATTTATTTATATAGGTGCATTTTTTAAAATGTTATAATTAAATAGAAATGCAATGCATCTCACTATAGTGAGGAAGACCTCACTATGCCTGCTCAATCTGCAGTTCAAATTCTAACTGTTGATAGGCGATTTCAAGTCCCCTGCTGCTCTCCCTTGTCATGGTCCTTAATCTTAATGCTGGATGTAGACTAGACAGCTGTCGAACAGAGGATGCCTTCAAATAGGTGTCTGTTCTCTGACACTGGTCAATGAACACCAATGATTGCTGAATTATAAAGCAGAAAGGCTCAAGGAAGTCAATGTAGAACCCATTACGGTGGTCAAGATTGACAAATTTACAGTGCGATCCAAACCCAAGATCCACCAGGATGAAAGAGTTCAGATTTGGCAGATTTTGGTCTTTCCCAGCTGAGCTGGGCCTCAGTCCAAGCTATGTCAAAGTTTAAACCCCATGACATGGCTGAGCTGGAGATATGCTGGCATACGTCCCTCACCCTGGTTCAGTCAGTGGAACTTACAGTATCTTAAATTCCCCCAAAGGGGTGTTGTGGGAGCATGGCGTGGCAAGACAGGGCAAGAAGAAATTTACAGCTATTCCAAATCTCTGTCAACTTGGTCATGTGACCTAGCAACCAGGTCCTTTTGAAAGACGTTTGGGTAGGGGTAACTTAAAAGGTAAAGGTATCCCTGACCATTGGGTACAGTCATGACCGACTCTGGGGTTGCGGTGCTCATCTCACTTTATTGGCTGAGGGAGCTGGCGTACAGCTTCCAGGTCATGTGGCCAGCATGACTAAGCCACTTCTGGCGAACCAGGGCAACGCACGGAAACGCCGCTTCCCTTCCCGCCAGAGTGGTACCTATTTATCTACTTGCACTTTGACGTGCTTTCGAACTGCTAGGTTGGCAGGAGCAGGGACCGAGCAATGGGAGCTCACCCCATCATGGGGATTCGAACCGCCGACATTCTGATCGGCAAGTCCTAGGCTCTGTGGTTTAACCCACAGCGCCACCCGCGCCCCAAGGGGTAACTTATGGTGGTGTAAATTGCTCCAGCTTTCTATAGTTAGGACGGCTCTGTAAGCTTTTGTTTGTTTGTTTAAGGCATTCATAAGCCACTCAATTATTCACATTTCTAAGCAAGTGAATGAAGGCTCCTCACTGCACATCTACCTCCATTCACGAATCTGGAACATACAAAAATGGTTCAGAGGCAAGGAGAGTGCTCAGATATGCAGAGATTTCGGAACTAAATTAATAATGAAAGGCTTCCCAGGGGAGAGATACCAAAATTTTGTGGAAGAATAATTTTGAGTTAGCTGTAGTTTGAAGCACTAGTAAAGGTAAAGGTAAAGGTAAAGGTAAAGGTACCCCTGCCCGTACGGGCCAGTCGTGACCGACTCTGGGGTTGCGTGCTCATCTTGCTTAAGAGGCCGGGAGCCAGCGCTGTCCGAAGACACTTTCGGGTCACGTGGCCAGCGTGACAAAGCAGCTCTAGCGAGCCAGCACCAGCGCAGCGCACGGAAATGCCGTTTACCTTCCCGCTATAAAGCCTATTTATCTACTTCCACTTTGACGTGCTTTCGAACTGGGCAGGAGCTGGGTCCGAACGACAGGAGCTCACCCCGCCGCGGGGATTTAAACCGCCGACCATACGATCTGCAAGTCCTAGGCACTGAGGTTTTACCCACAGCACCAACCGCGTCCCTAGTTTGAAGCACTACTTCACATCAAATAGGGCAGCTGGGGTGTGAGTGTGTGAAACAGAGAAGACCAGATTCAGTGTATGGAACTACAGAGCTAGATGGCTGAAACTCACTGAGCTGAGAGGAATTTGAGGACACAGTAGCTTTTAAAGCTGCTCTTTTCTTTGAAACATAGAAGGTCGTATGCATCCCATCATTACACAACTGTAGGCATTAACAGGAGCAACAGCGGAACGCAGAGAAGCTTTGAAAGAGCTTTTGAGGAAATTACCCCGACACAACCTGTGGTGAACTTCATTTATGCTTTTAAATACAGGCCAGCCTTTTCTCTGCTTTATCTTCCTAATGTTTACTACGGCGTGTTCCCTATCTGCTTCTTCCAGCTTTGAAACAGAAGTAGCGGCCTTTCCCCCTGCCCTGGATCAACCAATGTCTCCATTTGACAGAACAGTATGGGGCAAAGATTGTAGACTGCTGTAGTTCAGGTCTATGATCCCCGAACATAGGCTGCTATTTTATTTTTACTTTTTAAAAATGAAATGTAGAAGTGGTGAAACAAGGTTTCAGCTACTGTGATACAAAAAGTAAAGAGGGGGGAGAAGCGTTTCAGTTGATTTCAAGAAGACCTGTTTTGGTTGCACACTTGGAGACTGTTAAATGAGAAATTACTCTACTGGGTGTTGATAGTAGAGAAAAGGAGGAAGAGGCAAAAAAGTTCTTTCTTTCTTTCTTTCTTTCTCTCTCTCTCTCTCTCTCTCTCTCTCTCTCTCTCTCTCTCTCTCTCCCCCCCCCCCCGGTTGGATTCAACTGGATTTCTTTCTCTCCTTTTCCAACCTAACCCTACACAATATTTCAATTGACAGTCACCATCGCTATAATTTTGCCATACTGTTTTCTCCACCTGCTAAAAACCTTTTTCTTTGGGCGACCCTACCCAGGTACATGTCATTTTATTATGAACATTTGTGGTGGTGTTGTTTAAAAAAATGTTTGTTTCTATCTATATTTTGATAATTTGATTACGATAGCTCCTTTGGTGGGATTTAGGGAGGGCTCACTTGAAAGAGAAAAATGTCAGCCGGCTGTCTTGGAATCAAACTGGTAACTTTATAAGATTGGTACATATTAAACAGCAATCCACAAGGGTGCTTATACAACCTGAAGCCATGATAACAAGTGTTCTAGACATGGAAAACGGAATAGAGGATGAATCTTGGAGTAATCTGTGAGGCAAGTTTCCCTATAAAACCATCTCTGCCAGCATCAAGGAAACCATGCTGAAGACAATGCAGAAATTCTGCTTACTTCCAGTTAAACTTTCAAATATACTTCACTTATGTGCTGGTGAGGTTGTGGGGAGAGAGGCATCTATAGGCACATGTGGTGGTCATGCCCAAAGGTGGCAAATTTTTGGGAACAAGTGTTTTAATGAGCTAAGTAAAATTATTTATCATGAAGTTTCCAGAGCTTGTGTTACCAAATATGTATTTAAATGTGATCAGGACTTGGTGGATGTCTCTAAGTGGCAGCACATATGGTTATAGCCACATTTTGGGAGGACTTAAAAGGTGTGAATTTGATCGCTTGGTACTATAGAGTGTTGTGTATTGTCTTTATGAGAAAATTGGCTCACAAATTAAGACTGCCAAGAGGAATAAAGCACAAATATACATTTGCATGAGAATGGTGGAGCTTTGTTTTGTTTAGGAATTCCACAGAAAACCAAAGACCAGTTCCAAAGGTTTGTGCTAACTTGCAGAACACTTAATAAGAACATGTTTTACAGATGTATACCGTTATATGTTGTGGTGTATGTATGGGAACAGAGGTTTTCATAACGTATTTTGGGGGGTCTCCATGAAAATTATTTTTTTTCTGGGAGTACGCAAGGATATGCATACCCCTAAACATTTTGTGAATCTTTGTACTTTGTCCATTTACTGTATTTGTTTTCCCCAATTTCAACTATAAAATTGTGATTTTCTTGAGTAAAAAATGAGAGTACCCCTAACCAATTATTTTTTAGAAAAAAGCACTGTGTGTGTGTGTGTGTGTGTGTATACACACACTGGTCCTTCATGGCTATCACTCATGCCAAAGACCACCTCTTATCTGTGACTTTCAGGGTATTTTCAAGTCCTATATTTCTGTTGTAAGATTATAGCCTGCTTTATCCCTTTCACTTTTAGAAATGCAAGGCAAATAAATATTCCTTCACTTTCAGACATCTGCTAGAGTCTCAGTATGCCTCTACAACACAATACTTAAAAATGTTTTTCATGCTGTCTGTTGATATGCTCTCACTAACACTTCTTCAGCTAGATGATTATTTTGAAATTATTTCTGAAAAAAGGATTAAATATTAAATTAAGTTTGGGGTCATTGCGCCATGCAACACACTTACTTTCTAGCCACTCTGACCAGTATTTGGCTGCTGGACAAAACATCAACAGAGGGATGAAACCTCAGTGATGTATTGTTAACATAAAGCCAGCCAGCTGGACTAGCTACAGCAAACTTTTAATTTACTAGTTATACAATTCCACAGCTGTATTTTCATGGAAAGAATTGCTGTCTGGTTGAACGAGTGTGAAGGAGAGGCTGTTAACAGGTTGGCTTGAGGACTCAGGAGGCCCCCCAAATATTTTTTTATAAATGGATGTGATATGGGAGGGGATGGCATTTCATTTAGAGAAGAGAAAGTAATCTTGGGATTTGAAACCACAATATTCAGAATATGAGGGGAGGGAGATACAGGATTTGTGGTAAAAGTGCCAGACCAAAAAGCAAGCTAACTCTCAGCGAAGTTCAAGTGCCATGTTTTGAGGTGAGGCTAGCGTTTTTAATCTTTTGGATGCATTTGAATGAAAGTATTCTATGTCTTGAGTGAGAGATATTCTGACCAAAAGGAAGTGACTGGAGGAGAAAGAGGAGGTGGAGGTGGGAAACAGAGACATCATCTGCACTATGTATTTAAAGCAGTATCATACAGTGGTTTCATAGTTTGTTAAGGGTGCTGAGGAGATCAGTATTCTCCTCACAGGCTTACATTTCCCAGAGATCCCTGGGAAAAGGGATTGACTGTTAAACCACTCTGGGAACTGTAGCTCTGTGAGGGGAATAGGCTTCTCCTAATAACTCTCAGTTGGGAAAGATGGAGGGCACAAGGAGAAGGGGACGACAGAGGACGAGATGGTTGGACAGTGTTCTCGAAGCTACCAGCATGAGTTTGACCAAACTGTGGGAGGCACTGGAAGACAGGAGTGCCTGGCGTGCTCTGGTCCATGGGGTCACGAAGAGTTGGACACGACCAAACAACTAAAGAACAACTCTCAGCACCCTGAACAAATCAAATCACTCTTCCCAGCATCCTTTGGGGAAGCCATGACTGTTTAAAATAACGATGGCGCAAAAGACCTACGCTGCAAACAGTAAAGGGATGAGAAGCTGTCTGGAGATGGCGACTGAAAAGTATCTGACCATAAGAATCCAAAGCCTTTAATAGGACTAAGTCAAATGTTGCAAAGTAACATATGGGTTTTTTATTCCTCTGGAGCACTTTTTCAGTCTGGGCACCCATCAAAACAAGCAAAAATCTGGGCACAAAGGAAACACTTGAAAAAAAGAGTTTTGGAAAATCCAAACACTCCTAGGAATGAAAGAGAGTCCCCGCCCCCCGCAATCTGCATTTCTAAGCTAACTGAGCTAAATCACACCTCCTCAACTAATACAACTATTGGAGCTTAATTATCCTCCATATTTTGCACCTCTCCACACACTTATCAGTTCAATCCCCCTCCAAAAAGAAAGAAAAAAGAAAGAACTCACTGTACCAAAATATGTTGAAATTCATATTTTAAGATTACACATTGCACTCGGTTTGTACATACCACTAAACCAAACCATTGCTTTATGTGAATGAGCCAATGTGTGGGTTCTTGGAGTGGTTGCGTCAGTCCTCCTTCAGTCCTGCTGCTGTTGACTGGGCTAACCTATGGTCTGGCTCAGCTTTACATCCAAACCCAAGTTTGAAGGTTGTCTCCGCCTCCTCCTACCATGACCGATAAACCAAGAATGAAACTTGGTCACAGTTTGGGGTGTGTGTGGAGAGTAACAAACCATGAGCCAGGTGCAAACTAGATCACAGAAAGGCATGCCTTAAGATAAAACATGGATTTTTGTGCAGAATTTTTTTGGGGAGGGGATTACAGATTATTGGGATGAAATGAATTTATGAATGAACACATACATAATTGACACAGACCAAAAATAGACTGATCCATTACTCCAGAAAATTTGGTCATTATTATATGACATTTTGCTTGGTCCTAATAAAGCTATTTTCTTACTGTGCTTAAATGACTAGCTATAAATTTTGATCATAGGAGGACTCTATAGAAGCTTAAATATACAGAATTTATGGATGCAATCCTACAAATTATTCAGGTTTTTTTTTCCTATCACAACCAACTACTCAGAGTCTTTTATGCAAAATTCAGCTCCCGCTCTAATGGAACAACTACTGCTTCTAATTAATATTTATTTAGCACTAACTCGTGAAACCTAAGTAATTTGGACAGGATGTAGTTGAAGAGAGGGGGCAGGATTTGATAAAGGAGAAGCAGGAATGAAGAGAGGGAGGTTGTGGTATCTTACATTGTGAAAAATAAATGAGCTTGGCTTTCTTGGAAGTCACGGTAGAAGAAATAGGTTTTAAAAAGAGAAAGGTTGGAAACAAGAATGGGTTTTAAAAAGAGAAAGGTTGGAAACAATTTTGGGTTTTCTCAGTTTCTCCTCTTTTCCAGCCTTAAGGCCATGCTTCCATGTTTCCGTTAAAAAAACCCTTCATGATAATTTCTCAGCATTTTAGAAAGAATATTTTGGTTTTGCTTCATGTCATTTCCTCAAAACGATAAAACTGCAGATGACCACCAATTGATAGAAAATACAAACCTAAAATGCTTTATTTCCAAAAGGATAGAACGGAAACAGTGTGTGTGCGCACGCAAAAGAAAGGCAAACGGAATGAAGAGTGTGTTTCTCGTTTCCGACAAGAGTGAGAAGGCTCCTGAGGGAATAAGACAGGGCAAACCATAAAGTTTAGAAAACAAACAGTAGCAGAGCATGGGTAAATCAAATGTATTGCAATGAAATAACTGGTAAAATAAACATGGATTTAAAGGAAACTAAAGCACACTGAAAATGATACTCAGTAGCCCTTGTAAACAAAAATTCGACAGTTATTTTGGTATAAGTGAGGATCCTACTCAAGTTCTGGGGAGGTAAAAGGCATTGTGTGCCAGTAGAAGCACATTGGTTCCTGCAGTAGCGCATTGATGTGCAGGCAGGCTTTCTCTTCCCTTATCCCTCAGGCCCTCACAACCATGTTCCCTGCTGCCACATCCTATCTTATGTAGGTTTGGATTTGGATTTGATATCCCACCTTTCACTCCCTTTAAGGAGTCTCAAAGCGGCTAACATTCTCCTTTCCCTTCCTCCCCCACAACAAACACTCTGTGAGGTGAGTTGGGCTGACGGTGAGGTCTCACTTGCTCTAGATAGGACACTTTTTGGCCACATATTGTTGTTTATAAACCTAAGAGATGAGCTAGGAGCTAATGGACTAATATGGCTGAGTGTTACCAACGCATACCCTTTGAGAATTATGGAGGGAGGATATTTCTGCACATGCTCTTCCGTTCCCAGTTTGAAAAGAGTTGTGGAGTTCCTCAAAGTTATAAGTTTCTTGTCTGGCTATGTAATTTTAATTTATTTTTTTAAAGGGCCTGGAAGTTTCCATTTCCTTTTTGGAGCTGTTGGCAGCCATTTTGAGAAGACAGCTTTGGAACTGCTGCTACAGAGAACTTTTGGAACCGAGAGCGAGCCCAGCAAAAGAGATTCTGTGGCAACAGTCTGAGACAGAAAACTTTATGAAGACTATAATCTAATATTTTATTTATTCATGATGACATTTCTGTAGAATCCATATATACACGTATGATCAAGGCAGGATATTGCTTGATATATGAGCGTTACGTTTTGTTTGCCATTGCACCAGTCCTTTGCTGTAGGTTCCTCAAGGGACCTCGAGTAAAGAAACTTGACTGAAAATACATAAAGGCAGAGTAAAATTTTGCAAAAGGTTACATTGGCGTACTAATACTTGGTCCTACACAGGGCAGCATCTTTTTGCTAGTTCTACTGTAGCTTTTCCATTATACTGTAAACATTGAAACCAGACCATTGTGTTAATTTGTGTCAGTTCCCACCATGCATGCATCCATATTAATTTGGCTCCACTGACAAACGTCTGTGCTGCATTAAAGTTTAAATGCTATATACTGAAGCAAAACTGTCCCATTTGTGCATAATACTAATTGCTATAACAATTATGGCTTTCAGTTGGTTTTATCTTTGTTGAGCTTATGGATTGCTTATTTGCAAGCTTGTATTCCCTAAAGATCAGCCTAGAGAAGGAAAGCTTTTATCGGAAGATATTTTCGGTAATGCCAACAATTACAACTGAAAGAACTTTTTTTTAAAAAAGTAAAGATTTATTTCCTAAGTTTCTCCTGCTCTTGGGTGGAGAGAGGAAGAATATATATATATATATATATATATATATATATATATATATATATATATATATATATATATATATAACATCGTGTAATGAAAATATTCAACACATTTGAAACACTTCACTATTTATATAAGCCAGTAGGAAATAATACATTTGGTGTCATTCAGAAAACTCAAATTTCACAGTAAAGATGGATGTGGGTCTGCAGAAGCTCAGTGCCTCTAGTTGTATGACTGCATCTCCCTTAGCCAAGCTATGAAATGATTGTGATAATATTTATCTTCCCTGCAAGAGTGTTGTGTGGATTAAATTTAAGTGAGGTCAAAAATCCCACTTCAAAACATTGGAGGAAAGGAGTTTCTAAATACCAAATGTTGTAGTAAATTAATTCAATTTCCCTACACCTGCTTCTCTGTCTGGACAAGTGGTTTTTAAAAAAGAGAGAATTAAAATCCAGATGTGCAAAGAGGAGCAATGTATTAAAACTGAAGTAATAAGTATTGGTATGATGCTTTTGGAACGCATCCTGCACAAGTGTTATTTGAAAAGAAAGGGGCTGCAGTGTAGCCTTGCACCGTTCCCATTCACTTTAATGGAGCTATTGTGCTCCATATATCATATATTTTCTCTCTCCCCTGTTGCAGTGACAGGGGGAGAAGGTGTTTGAGATGTAGGGCATACGCTGTTTCTGGCTATACATCACGCATTCACGGCCTGCTTCCTGGCTTCCCGCAGGCATGGTTTGGCCGCTGTGAGAACAGGATGCCGGACTGGACGGGCCTTTGGTCTGATCCACCAGGGCTTTTCTTATGTACTTCATGAAATTACCTTATGCAAATCCTTTCTTGCCCTTGGGCAGATATGGATACACTGAGGCAAAAAGAGTCACAAATGTCATAGCTGGCACAGAGGCAGGATTCATGTCCTTACTGTGGGATTCCCATAGACCTGTGGTTGGCCACTGTGTGGACTAGATAGGCCTCTTTGTGATTTTCTTATGTTTTGAAGAAGTAAATGCTGGAAAGGGGGAAACCTCTTGCCCTTTTTTATTGTATGTCCTACTGCATTCCTACCTCATATAGATTTGTTATGGTTTGGAAAGGACATTATCTGTAAATTTTCCAGTGGCTTCAGGAGTTAGATTATGTTGTCTTATCACTGCCGTCTACTTTGTTTAACTCCTTTTTTAACTCCTTTGTTTAACTCCTTTTTCGTCATCTCTAAGATGCTACTGGACTGTGTGTGTGTGTGTGTGTGTGTGTGTGTGTGTATTCCTTTTTAATGATGACGGTGTCCTGTACGGACATTGAGAAATCTCACGGGCCCAAATTTTTAATTTCATCTTTCAATGTTTATGTTACAGATGAAGCTGCATGACATTGGGCCAAACAATTTGTGCATGTGGTTGAGTATTGTTTCCCTTGACATGTTGAACATTGATTGAACCTTTGATAGTGAGCATGAAAGAACACATTTTACCAACGTATGGGCCCTCTGCAATAGATGTTAAACGTTCACTACGTGAAATAAGTGAGCAGACATAACATACAGAATCTGCTTCGTGGACAACAGAGCATCCTGGGAAATTCATGTTGAGCGTTCTGAAGTCTAGTTTTCTAAGGACAAGCAAATGATATACATCGCTTTATGACATTTTATATCTAATTCCTATAAACTCTGTGATTATAGAAGGAAGAAGTGACAGTTAAGTAGGAGGTGGGTGGGATTTATTTTCATATTATATACTTTACAGCACATTTTGTTCATAATAAATCCCACTAAACTGACCAGGAAAGAGTCTTGTGGATGATGAAGTGCCAATGGAGCTAGATGAAACAGATTATGTAGACTGAGTACTTTTTGAAACTATTGCTCATCCTTTGAATCAAGCCCAGAACATTTAATGAGGTCAAGAGAAACCTGCTGGTTAGGGATGCTGCTGCCAGTACTTCCTCATTCTTTCCTGTCTCTGACATCCATTAGCACCTCATAAATATAGGGAATGTATGAAAGGAGGATATGGGGCAATGGGATGCAGTCCTATTGCAGCAAAGCAGCAAATAAGTTGGCTTCTGCATCCCAAATCACCTTTGCCTGGAGGTACATTACTGCAGAGACCTCTCTTAATGGTTGCAGCCCAGTTACCCCTGAATTGATAATTTACTCTTGAGGGTTTAGATTGCATTCAAGGGTACAAGGCCCAAGAACTCCTGTTGTTCAAATCGACCATGAATACTTATACAGATTACTGTTGGGTGGCAAAAAAGTTAAAGGGAAGAGTGCAGCAATACAGTCTTTGGTAGATTTTCCTCACCTTGTTTGCATATTGCCATTATATTTCAGGCATGGTTGTGGTTATTGTTCTGGAAATAAAACTGGAGGGATTTCAGGGCCTATCGAACCAGTGTGTAGACAACATATTCCGGAATCAATGGAGACAAGTTATTGTCGTCGTCCCCCCCATGTAGCCACACACAATGTAGATCTACCACATATATTTTGCTCCTGAAAAGCGTTTCTTGATAAACTGGTTTATTTTTTTTAAAAAAATATATTTATTGAAATTTTAAAGAATAAAACAAACCTTCCAATCAAACCAAAGAAGAAACAACATTATCACAGCCCAAACAAAACAGAAAGATACAATAAAAGACATAAAAAAGATAAGAAATAAAAAAAGAAAGGAAAAAAACATAAAAAAGACATAAAAATCCAATTTTTTTACTTATTGTTTTCATAACCCTTCTTCCTGACTTCCTCACATCTCCCTTTTCTGTGTTCCTTTTTACACAATCATATTCAGCAATATCTTACCCTCTTTCAAATCTTGGTCTATATTATACATTTCAACCCATTGTGTCTCCAATTTTTCCCCTTTATATCCTTTTGTTTAAATTTGACACAGCGAAGTCTAACTTTTTCTCTCTTGTCTTTTGAAACATTTGTTACATACTCCTTTTACCTATGTTACTGATACCACATTGTCTTTATTATCTTGCATCATTTTAACATTCCAACATTTTACAATGTTTTTGCAAGTAGTCTTTAAACTTCTTCCAGTCCTCTTCCACTAACTCTTCTCCTAGGTCTCGGATTCTGCCAGTCATTTCTGCCAATTCCATGTAGTCTATCACTTGCATCTGCCATTAAACTGGTTTAATTCCAAAAATAAAGACTTATTGTAGATTGCTTCTGCATTACCACTCAATGGGTACTCATTTGAAAACAGATGTAAGTGGCAAGTATCTCCACGATGGCGAGTATATCCACACTTACCTAATTATGTCAGAATCGCTAGTTCCTTCTTCATTCGCCTGAGGCATAGGCAGAGAGGAAAAGACATGGATAACAGAATCATTGCGAGGGTATTCAATACGTATCAGGTAAGCACGCCCACCCTTGCGGACAGCAGGATCTACCTCGGGTTACATATGCTTCAGGTTACAGACTCTGCTCACCCAGAAATAGTACCTTGGGTTAAGAACTTTGCTTCAGGATGAGAACAGAAATTGTGCTCTGGCGGTGCGGGGGCAGCAGGAGGCCCCATTAGCTAAAGTGGTGCTTCAGGTTAAGAACAGTTTCAGGTTAAGAACGGACCTCCGGAACGAATTAAGTACGTAACCAGAGGTACCACTGTATCACAAATCTAGAATGAAAGCAGTATGTAAAGAATAAACAAGAATGATTCTGGATTCAGGGTAAACCCCTACATTTTGTGCTACAAGTGGGCTGGTGTGTACCTAGCTGCAGTCAAATAAAGTTTAGTGGATCTAAAACATCTGACAAATACTTTACACATTCTTCACTTTCCTCAGCGTTCAGGAATTCAGTATAGCGCTATGGCAATCATTCCATTAGTGCAAGCATTTCAGCTTACCAGACAGAACAATTCCCTCTCCTCCTGCTGTGTGCTGTTTTGAGGGTTCTTCCAACCCCACTAGTGTAAGCTTCTACTAGTGGGATTTGCTGAATCTGGCCCAAGGCATTTCATCCAATTTAGTTTTTGCACTTCAAAACTTCCTCCCTTCTGTATGTCCCCTAAATATGTTCCAGTGATTTCCCCAGATCTCTGGAACAGAACTGGGGAGGGCATGGGGTGCACATGGGGGAGGAGAGAGAAGGAAGTTTCATCGCACAAGTTTAAATCCTTGCATTGATGGGACATGTTAGCTGGATAGTAAAGGTAAAGGGACCCCTGACCATTAGGTCCAGTTGCGGACAACTCTGAGCTTGTGGTGCTCATCTCACTTTATTGGCAGAGGGAGCCGGCGTACAGCTTCCGGGTCATGTGGTCAGCATGAGGGAGCTGGGCATGTTTAGCCTGGAGAAGAGGAGGTTAAGGGGTGATATGATAGCCATGTTCAAATATATAAAAGGATGTCACATAGAGGAGGGAGAAAGGTTGTTTTCTGCTGCTCCAGAGAAGCGGACACGGAGCAATGGATCCAAACTACAAGAAAGAAGATTCCACCTAAACATTAGGAAGAACTTTCTGACAGTAAGAGCTGTTCGACAGTGGAATTTGCTGCCAAGGAGTGTGGTGGAGTCTCCTACTTTGGAGGTCTTTAAGCAGAGGCTTGACAGCCATATGTCAGGAGTGCTCTGATGGTGTTTCCTGCTTGGCAGGGGGTTGGACTCGATGGCCCTTGAGGTCTCTTCCAACTCTATGATTCTATGATTCTATGATTAAGCCACTTCTGGCAAACCAGAGCAGCGCATGGAAATGCCATTTACCTTCCCGCTGGAGCCATACCTATTTATCTACTTGCACATTGACGTGCTTTCGAACTGCTAGGTTGGCAGGAGCAGAGGCCAAGCAATGGGAGCTCACCCCGTCATATGAATTCGAACTGCCGATCTTCTGATTGGCAAGTCCTAGGCTCTGTGGTTTAACCCACAGTGCCACCTGCGTTCCATATTACAAGGTATTTCTTATTCCTCCAGTCTTATGATGACTTACTTGCACATGTCACCAAACCATTGTAGATCTAAAATCACAGATGGAACTTTTATATTACCTTACGTTGCCCCAAATGACAACACTTTTCAACTAAGCCAGTTCTCATTCAGCTACCAGACATCAGTTACCGAGAAATTTATATGTGTGTGTGAACCAGCACTTCTTACAAGAACACACATTGTTGTGAGTTGGGGCTTAAACATAGAAACATGGCTTACTGAAGTGTGGATTAGTGTTACTTTATCATGGCCTACTAATAAGCTGAAATTAAATATATATCTAGGAATGTAGGGATCTTCCCAACACTTATGCAATACTGAGCTGAATGAAAGTGATAATGCTCTTTTAATGCAAATATAATAGAATATTCTGTTCTCCCCGTAGGTAAAGGAAGACAATGTTTGATATTTTCACAGTAGATAGAATTAAAGTAATCTTATTTATTTTCAGACAGGAGGGCTTTCCCCGCCCTGCAAAAAATGTATGAAGAGATAAAATTAAATGGTAATAAAGACTGTCATCCCTTAAGTACATTTTTATCAGACTCTTTGCTCGTTCTTCTTTTTACCGGTTTCTTGACACAACAGTGTTAAACTAAACACTTGCCAGATTATGATAATGCCCTGCATTTTTGTAGCTCTGCTATCTGATTTGAAAAGCTTCTTTCTGCCTAAATGCACTTGAAGTTGGTGCTTTTATAAAAACAGAATACAGTCTGGGGTTAATAAGCCTTCTTTGAACCGTTTAACAGTATCTTCACAGCACCCTATTGTTGAATATAAAAATATATTCACAGCAATGAAGGCTGATTTAATTAATTTGTCTAATTAACAAAAGGGAAATTAACGTTATTTCTTGGCTGTTCCATTGTTTAGCGTTAGCAGAAGCAAATGTCAGCTGAATTACATATGAGCTATGACTGCTGCTTCTCCAGAACATAAGGTTATCTCAGTGTTGTTTTAGTGGTACATGAAATTTGATGTCTCTGACAATTCCAGGCCAGCAGCCCATGTGATTCTATAATTACTTTTGCCACTTTCCTTTGGTGTAGTCATTCATTATGAAGCCGCGCTTATCTTGTCATACCTCCATGTCATTAGCAATGCTCTAATGCATTAGTGACCAAGTGCAGGTTTCACGGGCAGTGATTAGAGCCACCATGCTGCCAGCCAAGTGAGTGATGCTTGAAATATCAGAATTGTTCTGCTAATTTCCATCAAAATAATAACAGCAAGATGTCAGCATAGAGAACTGATCTTGTTCAGGGAACGTGTCTGCAGACGGTATTGATATTGACATTGCAATGTCCGGCTTCGAGTACAGCTGAAAAGAACAAACAGCCCATTGCTTTTTCTCTTCTACATATAACCTCACACCTTTATCTAAAAATAGTCTTACACAGCTGTGGATGCTATCTAATATAGAAGCTAAGATGACAATATAATTTGTTATAGTTTCCTTAGGTCAAGTGGGTTTTTAACTGAAAGTTACATGCCTCAGTGGAAAAATCAAACTATTTTCTTCATTCACCCACCTGCTAGGTTGGTATTGTTATGTTGTCCGGGCACTGGTTTGAGGGCAACTGATGGTATCGCATTGTTGAATCTGAACAGGTGTAGGTTTAATGAGTGCTTGTATGTGAGAGATCACTGTGAGCAGTGATCTCTGGGTGGAAAACCACAGGGATCCCCATCTTACCAGCTGTCTAAAGGAACAATGGGATGCAACAAACAAACATTGTCGGCTGTTCCCCCAATCCAGTAATTGTTTATGGATTTGGGAGCTCTGATGTGTCACTGGAGATTATGATGATGATGACACTGAGAGTGGAACCTGTTAAGTGTACATGGTGTTATACATCCTTTCAATTAAAAAGAAGACAGGAGGAAATAGTTCCCCTGTTCATTACAGTGGAGGGAACCTGATTCACAAATGCAAATCATCACCACCACTATCAAATTAAGGACTCCTATATTCATAATATTCTAATGTCATTTGTTGAAAGGAATCTAGGCTGCAACCCTACATATACACTTACCTGTGGTAAGTTCCACTAAACGCAGTGGGGCATTTATCTGAGCAGAAGTGTATAGACTGCACAGTTAGTAATGTAAGAGAAACTCTCTTAATATCCAGTGTGTTGATACATCATTGCATGTAGTATTATTATTTAGAAGACATCTGAAGGCAGCCCTGTTTAGGGAAGCTTTTAATGTTTAATAGACTATTGCACCACATGTTCTAACCCAGGGGGATGCAACCTAAGGCCCGGGGGCTGGATGCGGCCCAATCGCCTTCTCAATCTGGCCCATAGCTGTCAACTTTTCCCTTTTCTTGTGAAGAATCCTATTCAGAATAAGGGAATGTCCCTTAAAAAAGGGAAAACGTTGACAGCTATGATCCGGCCCGTGGACGGTCCAGGAATCAGCTTGTTTTTACATGAGTAGAATGTGTCCTTTTATTTAAAATGCATCTCTGGGTTATTTGTGGGGCATAGGAATTCGTTCACCCCCCCCAAATAGTCTGGTCCCACCACATGGTCTGAGGGACGCTGGATCAGCCCATGGCTGAAAAAGGTTGCTGACCCCTGTTCTAACATCTCCCTGAACAAGAGTTGCTCTAATCCCTTGGTCATTTTGGTTACGCTTTTCTGTTTATCCACCTCCCCAGTATGCACAAGAACTTCACACAGGATTCCAACGTGATTTTGTTTATTTATTTAAAGCATTTCCACCCCAGAGGGGCTTTCAAAGTGGCTTGGATAAGAGCATTAAAAAACTAGTCACCTGCTGGCGTATATATAATCCAAGAGATGACAGAAAAGGAAAAAGCAATGAAGAGGGGAGAGAAAACAAGAAAAAACGCACATGTAAAATGCTAGACTAGATGGGCCTTTGGTCTGATCTAATCGGACGCTTACGTTTTCTGTTGGAAGCCACCTTAGCTGAAATGAGGCATTCAATCCAGAACTCCACGTTTGTCCATTGCTCTCACTTTCACCTCTGAAACATCATCCAGCTTTGTACAGTTTCTGACGCAAGGCCTGAGAAGAGGCTTTCCCCCCACTCCTGTGTTCAGACCAGCATTACGGAAAGTAGAAAAGCCCTCAGCAGTCCTGCTTTCCTAATGTGCAACGTCAGCCTCCCATACAGAAGGAATAATTTAGGAATGGATTAACTTAACAGAAGATACACAAAGTTGCATAATTAAACAAACACAGAGTGCATAATTTATGCACCTAAATAAATGCTGCTGAATTGCATTCTTTTGTCCTTAATGCATTTCCCCTTATTGTTATAATAGAAATTCAGTTGATGTAGTACAATATGTGGATAATATAATTACATTGCGTAAGATACCTTTTATGGGGATGTGTTTTCGTTTGTAAGCAATACATGAAAAACAGAGCAGAATTCACCTTCCATTATCTATATTTTATCTATACTCACCAATACCTGCATTTCCTTCCAAGCATCATATTTCCTGCTCCTCTACAGCTATCTCACCCTCTTCAGTCTCTCTCTATTTTCTTGCGGAAGAAAGAATTGTGGGGTGAGATTATCCCACAGCTGTATTCTGTAGAGAGCCTATCACAGGGGTGGGGAACCTGTGGCCCTTCAGATGTTGTTGTACTGCAACTCCCATCATCCCCAGTCAGCATGGCCAATGGTCAGGAATGATGGGAGTTGTGGTCCAAAGACATCTAGGGCCCATCACTCCTCATCCCTTGTTCCCTTCTCTCTGTCTCTTTCTACAGGCTGAACTGTTCAGCCTTGCCATTTTTGTCACTTGTAGGTGTTGAGGAGGAACTAGCTTTGGGGCTTATTCAAGTACAGTGGTACCTCGGGTTACATATGCTTCAGGTTACATACGCTTCAGGTTACAGACTCTGCTAACTCAGAAATAGTGCTTCAGGTTAAGAACTTTGCTTCAGGATGAGAACAGAAATCGTGCTCCAGTGGCGCGGCAGCAGCAGGAGGCCCCATTAGCTAAAGTGGTGCTTCAGGTTAAGAACAGTTTCAGGTTAAGAACGGACCTCTGGAATGAATTAAGTACTTAACCCGAGGTACCACTGTATGTATGACTGGGTTTTCCTCCCCTTCACTTCCCTGGTCAGGTTGTGAGACTAAGCGTGTTAGAAGAGGCAGCAAAGAGTCCGGCAGTCTCCCTACTAGTAAACAAAAGCCATCTTGCTATCAGGCTCACATGAATGCTTACTCTACATCCTCACTTCTATTTGCATTTGTCTGAGGGGAAAAGCACTTCAGACAACGGCATTTGTCCATAAACTACAGAACTGTTATGGATTGTGGCTCAAGTTGTGTGAATGCGGCTTCAATAACAAGCAGTGGGAGCCCAGTCTTTACTGAAGGCAGTAAGCCAGCCGAGGAGGTCAGGACACACACTGTTTTATATGTTGCGAACTACCCTAAGATCTGTGCATGAAAGGTGGTATATGAAGTAAATAAACACTATCAAGCTTCAGTAGCTCTGCAATAAGCATCAGCCTAGCAGCATTCATCAATGGGAACAGAACAACCCAGTGGCCGAAATGCTATGGCAAGATCTGGTGGGATGAGCAGCTAAGGATGTCCCTCCCATCAGGTGTCAAAGAGATAAACAACTACCTGACATTTAGAAGACATCTGAAGGCAGCCCTGTTCAGGGAAGTTTTTAATGTGTGATATTTTAATGTCCCAGTAGTGATGTATGGAAGTGAAAGCTGGACCATAAAGAAGGCTGATCGCCAAAGAATTGATGCTTTTGAATTATGGTGCTAGAGGAGATTCTTTAGAGTCCCATGGACTGCAAGAAGATCAAACCTATCCATTCTTAAGGAAACCAGCCCTGAGTGCTCACTGGAAGGACAGATCGTGAAGCTGAGGCTCCAAGACTTTGGCCACCTCATGAGAAGAGAAGACTCCCTGGAAAAGACCCTGATGTTGGGAAAGATGGAGGGCACAAGGAGAAGGGGACGACAGAGGACGAGATGGTTGGACAGTGTTATTGAAACTACCAGCATGAGTTTGACCAAACTGCGGGAGGCAGTGGAAGACAGAAGTGCCTGGCGTGCTCTGGTCCATGGGGTCATGAAGAGTCGGACACGACTAAACGACTAAACAACAATTTTAATGTCTTTTTAATCTTTGTTGGAAGCCGCCCAGAGTGGCTGGGGAAACCCAGCCAGATGGGCGAGGTACAAATAATAAATTATTATAATATTATTATTATGGGATGCAGGCGCTCTCTGGTGGAGCCAGGCGGTTCTCGTTTCAGCCAGTGTTAAGTTTCCAACCCTGGCTCATATGAAGATATGCCAGCGTTATTATTTCACCCTGGCTCAGCCAGGCTCAGTTGGCTAAGCCAAGGCCTGCAAACATCCTCTCAAAGGGGTGTTCCGGGGGCTTGGCGGAGGCAGGATCAGTAAGGTGTACTCATGCTGGATCCTAATTCTGTTCAGCTCTGTCCCATGATCTGGCAAAGAGGATCGTGTAAGTCAAACTCTATTATAAAGGCTTGTTCCCTCTTTGGCAGGCTTGGGCAGACACAGCCAGCAGTAGCCTTGCTCCTGAATGGGGTTTGGCTCTGGCATAATTGTGATGTTGTTGTTGTTGTTGTTGTTGTTGTTGTTGTGCTGGGTTAGCTTATGCTAGCTTGCTTTGTGACAGCTTCTTGTGCGTAGAGTTGCTCCCTATGTAGTGATGAGGAGCACTTACAGGTGTTTTTTTAAAAAAATGGCAGCCCCCCACAGTCTAGGAAACAAGGTACAGTAAGCTATAACTCTTCCACTTCCCACAATCCAACACTTCACATGACCCATTCCTTAGCTGAGCCATCCTTCACTTGTGAAACTTCCTTTTTGGCTCCGTGTGGCGATTGGTACATTTCCAGGTACTAGCAAGAATGTAAATATGGTATGAATCAACTTTTTCCACATTTTCTTTTGCAGCCCTTTTATGAAGAACAGATTTTCCACAGAGGAAATTAAAAAGTACATAAAACTGAGAAACTGTGGTGTTGTTGAGAACTGCATCAGCTTTCAGTGTCAATAACTGGTGGTCTGCACTGTAGTCAAATGGTCTTGCTCTTCAGCACAAGTCTCTCTCTTTTCTTCTTCATTTAGCTTCAGTTTTATTTGAGAAGCAATTATCGTGGATCCCTGAAATAACTTTTCCCCAAAGAGATGTGTATCATCATGATGAAAATCTTTTATGTCGGTTCTTTAAATTGCGCTTCCTCGTAAAAACGGCTAAACATTGATTTAATAAATACACTTGATTTGTGTATATTGTTTAAATTAAAAAAAGGCACAGCAAAACTTCGGTTTCCTGTATGGACACTGTAAAATTGTGGAAGGGTTTTTTTTTTTGTTTCTGTTAAATCTGCAGTCAGAAGGATCTTTTCATTTTAACATGACTCCCCCCCCCCGCCTCCCCAACAACAACAACCAAAAGGAATACTTGCAATAGCATTTGGTTCATATTTCTTTCTTGGATGGCATTCTTTTGAGTGATTTCTAAAATAATCTTCTCTCTCAGTGCATCTGTAAACATCTGAAAAGATGATATTTGATTAAGGGCAATTGCTATGGACAGCTTGTGTGTGGGGGGGGACCCACCCCCAAACTTCAGGCAAAATGGTTGTTGGATTGCTATCCAAATGTAAACCACATGGAGGCCAGATGTTGTAAATATGCATTCAGACAAACATCCATTGATAGTTTGGAATAGTAGATGCAGTTCCTCCAGTTAACGGCACTCTTCTACATGACATGCCCTTCTGATGTGCCTTTGTGTTTGCAGTGCTGAAGCTAAGTATTTGTACATGTTACAGTTCCTTTCTTTTCTGCCCGGACACACCAGCCGCAGAACCTTTTTATCGCCAGCGTCTCAAGTGAATTTCTTAACAGCAGATGAGTAGGAATCCATCGACGTAGCATGTGTTTCGTTCTCTTTATTTCTCCCCCAGGACAGGCGGTTTCAGGTCAGCCCCCATTTCTGAGCCTGAAGCCATCCAGGGTGGGGATATATTATTTGCCTTGTTCTGAAGGGCAGCTTTTTCCTGCTGACGGTGGTGATCACATAAATACCTCCAGGCCAGTGTATCTGAGTCATCGGTGAGTGACCTCACTGACAACCTGAAACCACAAAACGCAGCTTATGAAGCTCTTGCTAAAGCAGCCTCGCCAGATGGAAGCACAACAGTGTCAATAAACAAAAATGAGCATGGTCGTTCAGGCCCGAGCTTAAAATTTCCACAAGAGCATGGAACTAATTCCAAAGAATAATGGTGGCATAAACCTCCTTGAGGAATGTTCACAATGCTATTACCTGAAGCACTTTTCAATAAAACCCCAGGTACTTAATAGAGTTTGCTCTTCAGCGCTCTTTCATCTTTTAATCTGTAATAATAATGGCAAGGAACAATGAAGGATTTAAGAAGCAAATACGTTTTTGCACTATTTCATTGGCAGGCGAAGGCCACAGGGACTTTACGAGCTCTTTTCTTGCATGTTCTAAAATGTTAGAACTCCACAGGAACAAGGATCCCCACCCTAGATTCTTCTAAAACCTGTGTTAATTTAATTCCTGAAATTCCCAGCAGTTGGCTATCACCTGATTAATCTCACATTCAAAACAATGGTCAGAGAGCTATGTGCATGTATATTTACAGAATTTACTTTCGGTCCAGGGAACTGGTTGAAACATCTTTAAGAGAACATTATGTTTCACTGGAGACAGATCTGGGCAAAAATTTACCACTTGTTTGTACTGAGACATCCACTTGTACTAAGCTGTTTACAAGATCTATTGAAATCGTCAATAAAAATAGCTAAAAGTAGTTTAAAAGGCTCTTACCTTCATTAGTACAAACGTCAGTTCAGCAGGAGATGGGAGGGCTTTTAAGAATCACATCAGAGGTCATTTTTAGGGTAGCTGTTTAGTGAAGACTTTCCCAACCTGGTTCCCTACAAATGGTACAACTCCAGTCAGCCCCCATCAGCAGAGCTGAAATGGGCTGAAGTTGATTGGAGTTGTAATCCAAAATATCTGGAGGATCCACAAGCAGGATCTGGATGCCACAAAGCTCTCTGCGCTTGAGTCTCCCCAGAAACTGGGATTCAGAGGCACACTACCCAATATTAAGGGAGCAGTGGGCTTCAAAACACGCTGTCACAGCGCTGTCAAGCAAGGCATGTCCAGCGTGAGGAATTCACTATTTATTGTCAAATGCATACCTACAAACTAGGAAAATGCATGTCTGTGAGTCCCACATCTCTCATGTGCTCCTATGAGAGAGAGCCAGTGTGGTGTAGTGGTTAAGAATGGGTAACCCGTAATCTGGTGAACCGGGTTCGCTTCCCCGCTCCTCCACATGCAGCTGCTGGGTGACCTTGGGCTAGTCACACTTCTCTGAAGTCTCTCAGCCCCATTCACCTCACAGAGTGTTTGTTGTGGGGGAGGAAGGGAAAGGAGAATGTTAGCTGCTTTGAGACTACTTCAGGAAGTGACAAAGCGGGATATCAAATCCAGACTCCTCCTCCTCCTCCTCCTCCTCCTCTCCTCCTCCTTCTCCTCCTCCTCCTCCTTCTTCTTCTTCAGCGTGACAGGAGACCGGAGTGATGATTCCTGGGTGCCGCTGCGTTGGGGGGGGGAGGCACTGGCCTCAGCGTTCTCACCCAACAAGCCCTAGTTGACACACACACACCCACCCACCCACACACACACACACACCTTTACTGCCTGTTTTCCTGCTCCTAATCCCCACTTGAATTTGCATCTCCCCTCCGATGAAGACCCTCTGTGTGTGTTTGTGTGAGTTAACTCTGCCTCCTGAACCCCATTGGCATTGTTCTTGTGTCAGCATGGAAAGGGTTAAGCCCCTCCTTTTCTATTGCCCAACTTGTTACCTTCTTAACAACAGAAAAAGTCAATTGGAGTGTCCAAAAGCAACGATAGTTTTGGAAGCTTTCTCCCCCCCCCCCAATAATTTTTATTAATTTTTTCCAAATATCTTAAGCACAATACAGCTTAACAATATTATTCTCCTTTAAATCTATATCTTATCCGAATCAACTTCCTTCCACCCCTCTTCTGGCTTCTCTACATTGCTCTTACTTAAGCGTGTTTACTATATATACATTCTACAAATGTCTATAATTCCTTAATATTTTTTTTGTATTATACTTTAAACATACAGTCCTTATTATATTACATCTTATGGTCTAACCAAATGTTTACAATAAGCATTATGAGTTTTATTTCAGTCCTGTGAGTGTCTTTATTTATGTACAGTTTTCTCTAAGTACAGTGGTACCTCAGGTTAAGAACTTAATTCGTTCCGGAGATCCGTTCTTAACCTGAAACTGTTCTTAACCTGAAGCATCACTTTAGCTAATGGGGCCTCCTGCTGCTGCCGCGCGATTTCTGTTCTCATCCTGAAGCAAAGTTCTTAACCTGAGGTACTATTTCTGGGTTAGCAGAGTCTGTAACCTGAAGTGTATGTAACCTGAAGGTACCACTGTATGCCATAAATTTGGACCATTCTTTTTGGAATTTCTCATCGTCCTGCTGTTGGATTCTTCCAGTTAGCCTTGCTATTTCTGCATACTCCAATACTTTCTGTTGCCATTCTTCAGTTGTCGGAATATCCTGTTGCTTCCATCTCTTCCTGCTGTTGTGGCATACAGGAAGAATAGTTTTGGAAGCTTTCCCGCTATTTTTAAAATGTTTTATTCATACTCAATAAAAAGGTATTATGAAACCTTTGCTTCTGGTTTTGTTTTTTTTAAAAGTACTTACTACACAGAGTTCCTTTTAACACCGTTACACATTTTAATGTATATTTTGACCCTAAGTAAGCTGCTTCTTTTTTTGTATGCCACAGTCTTAGTAGCATGGCATTCTGCTATAAACTCCTTGCAAATGAGATGAGTTACGTGACAGTTAACATGTAAGCCTCATTATTACATCATGCAATGCAAATTGCTAAACACGTTTTAAAAAAAATTCTGCTGAGCCATATTTTAATGTCACTGTCTCATTAAATATTTGTTTCTTTGGCTCAATGAGCAGCAGAATCATAAAGTGCAGCGATAGCCAAGCTCTTAAGTGTTTCTGATGCCTAATGTACACCCTGATGTTGAAAAATAAAACCACAGACATTTAGAACTAATTATATGCAAGCTACGATAACAGATTTATGTTACAAGCATTGAACTATGATCCTGAGCTGTAATAACACGCTTACGGGAGAAGGGAGGGGGGGAAATCTTAACAAGACAGATAGCTCAAGACTGTAAGAGAGAAAACAAGCTTTTGTTTTGAAATGGTCGTGGCTGTTTAGTTATTTATAAATAGCCTGAACTAGAAGAAAGGGCCGAGAATTAAAGATTGATTGGAGCCTCCTATGAAAACCTCTGGCTTCAATTAAATCTTCTCGCTGAGCTAAATCTTCAAAGGGAAAGCAAGATAGCGCTTTAAAAACAAGCAAATATATGTTGCCAGCATTGCTACATTGCTTTTCTCCCCCCCCTCTTTATTACAGCTTATAATGATGCAATTGGTTTAAAAGCAAGTTAGTGCCTTCATGGCAGCATTTACCAGCCCTTTGCCCTCCATAAAGTTTGGACTACAACTCCCATCAGCCTCAGCTGGTGCTGGCGGAAACTGATTTATGGATACTTCCATACACCCTGGCTGTGAGGCTGACTATGCTGGAGGCAGGGTAGCAGTCTACTATGAAGCGAATGAAGCATAAACTTCAGGGCCCCTAATCCCAGATCAGGGCTCAGAAGTGATTTAAGCTAACCTAGAATGGCATAAGAATTTTGAGTCTAGAACACCCCATCTGTTTAATTTTTTGTTGTGCATAGCTCAACAATCCCAAAGCTTGAGAGATGGTAACACAGATGTTATAAAGGTGGACTGTCGTGGTAACTATGAGATAGTCCAATGCAGCAATTTTAATCAAAATATGCAGTAGTTATTTAAGATGATAGATATGAGAGAGAGAGAGAGAGAGAGAGAGAGAGAGAGAGAGAGAGAGAGAGAGAGATCTGTTGTGGAACAACCCCACTGAAGAAAATAACAGTGGTTACTCAGACCTAGTTGCTGGCTGAGAAAGGGCCCCCATATAACAGTTCAAGAATAAAAATATAGGTCCACCACTGTCTGGAGGTCTAAGCAGCAATATAGGATGCAGTGTTTAGTGTGTGCCTAAATCCAGCATTCTTTATCGTGTCAGAAAACATTCGTTCTACCCCAAAGGAACTTGGGCTGCCCTAGACACAGGCCAGCTAAGGCTCCTTTGGCATTCAGCCAAAGGCTGCAGGTTTATGGACAGACAAATCTCTCTCTTTCCATTTTGTGTCTTTTTTCAACCCATAATTGCATTCTTTCGAGTTGACATTAACCTGCAGTTAAAAATAACAACAACATTTGCATTTAAATATAAACATGTAGTTTATTATGCATTTAAATCCATGTTTTCTCTGAAAATGTATGTTTCTCCTTAAATATATATACGTATACAGTGGTACCTCGGGTTAAGTACTTAATTTGTTCCAGAGGTCCGTTCTTAACCTGAAACTGTTCTTAACCTGAAGCACCACTTTAGCTAATGGGGCCTCCCGCTGCTGCCACGCCGCTGGAGCACGATTTCTGTTCTCATCCTGAAGCAACGTTCTTAACCCATGGTACTATTTCTGGGTTAGCAGAGTATGTAACCTGAAGCGTATGTAACCCGTGGTACCACTGAATGAATGAATGAATAAATTTATTACGGTCATAGAGCAGAAGAAAGGGGAAAAAAAAGGAAACATAAAAGGCAGCGATAGTTTACAAGGGAATGATGGTGTCAGTTAAAAGTTATAAAATTATACATCAAAACAATGCACATATACACACACACCCACATACACACACATATACATACTCATGTATGCACTACAGTATATGTATGGGCTTAAAAAAAGGGGGGGCTTATCCAGGAGTCAGATCTTTTGCTTTTTTACATCTAATGCCCTCCGCTTGATCGCGGCCGCAGAAAACTTGGCCACTTTCAATGTTACTTCTGGGTTTTTGTCTCCTAGTAGGATTTTCAGCCGCTGAGATTCAGATCGACCTGGAAATTTCTGAACGATAGGGGAGATAAACAGTAACCTGATATCCCCGTAAAGGTCGCAGTGTAACAGCACGTGTGAAGCCGTTTCCACCTCCTTCAGACCACATGGGCAAACTCGTTCAGCATAGGGTGTGCCCTCGTATCTGCCCTTTAGTAAGGCAGATGGCAATACATCAAATCTAGTAAGGGTAAACGCCCGCCTATATTTTGCAATTTGTAGGTCCATCAAATATGGGGTTAGGTTAAACCCTTTCCCATAATCTTGGATAGCTGGATATTTATCTATCTTGCTCATATGGTCCTGAAGCTCTACATCTCCTATTCGCTGGCTCACCATCATTTTAGCCTTTTCAAAGCCTGAGGCTATAAGTTCTTGTGAGGAAAGCCCCAGGCCCCTCAGTTTTTCATAGAGCGACAATCTCCATTTAGACTGGAACGGGTCTAGTAGAGTCAATGGAGCCACTCCCACTGGGAAAAATATGAGTTTTAGCCAGAAGTGAATCTTCAGGATCCATATCCTGGCATTAATAGGGAGTTGGCCAACCTCCAGCCTAACGGCAGTGTTAGAGACACAGGTAGGTAACCCTAGTAGGGAACGATAGAATTTAGTTTGTACAGATTCCAGGGACTTGAGTTTTTGACAATTAAATATCTGGGTGCCATAGGTCAATTGTGGAAGTATTTTTGCAACAAAGACCTGGGAGGCAGCGGGAACATATTGACCTCCTTTTCTGTAAAAGAATCTTATGATAGCTCTGGAAGATCTTTGCGCATTTACAATGGAATTCTTAATCTGATGGCACCAAGATCCCTTCTCATCAAAAATTATTCCAAGATATCTAAAAGATATCTAAAAGATATCTAAAAGATGTTACTTGCTCAATAGGTTGGTTATTAATTTTCCATTTATGTCGGAGTTTTCTCTTTGATTTGGTGTAGTTTATTATTAGGTGTTCAACTTCGCAATACTCTGTAAGAGCTCGTAAAAGTTTTCTTAGACCCACACAAGAGAAGGAAATAAGTGCCGCATCATCCGCGTACAAAAGGACCGGGATTGGTGTATTATTTAGATTTGGGGAATGAGTACTTGCTTCCTCCATCTTTCCGACTAAGGAGTTTATATAGAAGTTAAAAAGAATAGGGGCAAGAACACAGCCTTGCTTGACACCATGGGAGCTTTGGATTTCCTTTGATAGGTTCCCATAACGGTCGCATCTAACACGGATCCGAGTATTTTCATGTAGTCTACGGATAAGGAGCAAAAGACGTTCTTAACCCATGGTACTATTTCTGGGTTAGTGGAGTATGTAACCTGAAGCGTATGTAACCCAAGGTACCACTGTATAAACATAGATATACTGAGAGATTAATATTGTTACATTTATATCCCAACTTTCCTCCAAGGAGCTCAAAGTGGTGCCCCCTCCATTTTATCTTTGCAACAACCCTGTTAAATAGGTTAGGCTGAGAGACTGCGACTGGCCCAAAGTGACCCAGTGAGCTTCATGGTCAAGTGGGACTTGAACGCTGGGCTCCCAGGCTCTTAGTCCAACACTCTGACCACTACACCACGCAAGCTCAGATGTGTTAATGGACATGGCTACTGATTATAAGTGCATTGAGTGAGTGTTCTATGAAATAGAGTTTGATGTTTTCTGTATTCTATTCTTTATAGGTTTTGATGTTTTCAATGATGTATTCAATTTTTATTGATTTGCGTATTATTGTTTGCTTTTTCTTCGTAAACCACTTAGTGATCTTTTCTGATGAAAAGTGGTATATAAATACTTAAAATAAATACACAAAATAAGTAGCAACAGCAGCAGCAATAGCAATAGCAATAGCAATAGCAATAGCACCAAAGAGAATTTCACAATTTTTAAGGCCCTGCTACATCCACACTATGAAGCTACAGGAAAGGGGGTGGGAGGAAAGGTTCTGTATTGAGTATTCAGAAAGCCTTTTGCTCTCAGTTAAGTAAATTAAACTAACTGATTAATCATTCTTTGGGAACAATCCAGTTAATGAATGCTAAGCTTAATAATTATTTCAGAACACAGTTATAACAGGCAGGATAATAAACAAAATGTGATTCTGTCTCCTTATTAATCTAACATGTAATTTACTAAGCACTTCCGCTGAAGAGTCATTGAAATGAGGAATTGGTTTTCGTATTGGTGGAAATCCCCTAAATTATTATTGTGTTTTCAGGAAGATGGACTTTGCGGATGGAAGGAAGTAGCTGGAATGACGAAGCTCACAGCATGGGAGTGTGACAGGGCCGTAAGGGAGGATAAAGTTGAAAGTGGGGGCCGAAGGAGATGGTACATGAAAAGCATAATTGCATTTAACATATATTGGTTTTGAGAGTTAAGTAGGAGCTGTAGGGGTGAGGGACTCATCTGGGTCCGGTTCATGGGGTGCAAAGAGAGGAGCTTTAACCCTTTCCCTTCCCACCGGTTTCATCCTGAAAATTGCATTGAAGTTGTTGCTGCATTCAGGAGGAGACACTGGCATTGGGGCTGGTGCAGAATGGGTTTAGACAGCTGCTGAATGGAACTGAGTAGGATTTTGGGGGGGAGGGGGAATCACCCTGAATTTGGAGTTCCATTTTTCACCTACTTTGCTCTGAATTTGATGGTGGGATAGAGCTAAATCTGGCTGGTTGGTTTATTTGGTATTAAGTACAGGCAGGTTTAGACAAGGGCCAGCACCCTGAGGTGTGCTGGGTTGAAGGCATTACACACACACACACACACACACACACACACACACACACACCCTGTTGTCAATTGAAAATAATAATAATAATAATAATAATAATAATGTTGTTTAGTCGTTTAGCCGTGTCCGACTCTTCGTGACCCCATGGACCAGATCATGCCAGGCACTCCTGCCTTCCACTGCCTCCCACAGTTTGGTCAAACTCATGTTCGTAGCTTCGAGGACACTGTCCAACCATCTCATCCTCTGTCACCCTCTTCTCCTTGTGCCCTCCATCTTTCCCAACATCAGGGTCTTTTCCAGGGAGTCTTCTCTTCTCATGAGGTGGCCAAAGTATTGGAGCCTCAGCTTCACGATCTGTCCTTCCAGTGAGCACTCAGGGCTGATTTCCTTAAGAATGGATAGGTTTGATCTTCTTGAGGTCCGTGGGACTCTCAAGAGCCTCCTCCAGCACCATAATCCAAAAGCATCAATTCTTCGCAGATCAGCTTTCTTTATGTTCCAGCTCTCACTTCCATACATCACTACTGGGAAAACCATAGCTTTAACTATACGGACCTTTGTTGGCAAGGTGATGTCTGCTTTTTAAGATGCTGTCTAGGTTTGTCATTGCTTTATACCCCGCCCATCTGGCTGGGTTTCCCCAGCCACTCTGGGCGGCTTCCAACTGAATATTAAAAACAATACAGCATCAGACATTAAAAACTTCCCTAAACAGGGCCACCTTCAGTTGTCTTTTAAAAGTAAAATAGTTGTTTGTTGCCTTGACATCTGCTGGTAGGGCGTTCCACAGGGCAGGCGGCACTACCGAGAAGGCCCTCTGCCTGGTTCACTGTAACCTCACTTCTCACAGTGAGGGAACCGCCAGAAGGCCCTTGGCACTGGACCTCAGTGTCTGGGCTGGATGATGGGGGTGGAGATGCTCCTTCAGGTATACAGGACTGAGGCCGTTTAGGGCTTTAAAGGTCAGCACCAACACTTTGAATTGTGCTCAGAAACGTACTGGGAGCCAATGAAGATCTTTCAGGACTGGTGTTATATGGTCTTGGTGGCCGCCCCCAGTCACCAGTCTAGCTGCTTGGTGTGGCGCTCTTGCAAACTGGCGCGTGCCACTTGCCAAACAGCAGGGGTAGCTGGCACCCGCCAGGTCATACACCTACAACTTCCCTTTGTGGAAAGATGGTTTCACCATCCATCATTGTAGCTTCTGTAAGGAAGTTTCTCTGGGGCAGTTTTGCCCTCTGCAAGAGGCACGGGATTTTCTGCCTGCTAGCCTAGGTTATGTCTGCTCACACTTTGCTTTGACAGAGATTTCACTTGTTATACGTCAACAGACACAACCTTTAACCGTATCTATGTGTCCAACCTTCATTCCCGGTGTAGGACAAAGACAGCCAACCCAGAGTCAGGGTCCCTCTTATGTAAAACCACGTGAGCTAAGAGGTAAGTTAGTTTTCCACCCACCATTAAATACATTTTAGGCACCAACTTTTGCATGGGCTTCCTTTGGGTTCTCATAGTGAAATACTGTAATTAGAAAAGAGAAAGTAGCCCCTTTGCCCAAAAGGCTTATAATTCACGTTAGACTCGCTAGTAACATTCACATAAATATTTCAGAGTACTTGTAATTCAGGGTCTTAAGCCTCTTTTACTTCTGTAAGGACAAACATGGGGCCATGAGTGGCTCCGGTGACATTACAATCCAACCCCTTTGTTGGAGAATATTAGCCGGAGCCCTGCTTAATTCATCCCGCTGTTTTCTTATCATCTCTGAATATATATTTAAAATAATTTTAAATTATTGATTAAAGGACAAAAAAGTCATACAGGGCCAGTAGCATAAGCAGGATTAAAGTGTCTTTAGCCACGCTTGGGAATAAAATGTGGCAACCTTCTTTCTTTACTTCAAAAGGGGTGGGGGGTGGACAGGGGATGGTTGATAAACTTCAAATATTTCAAACCTAATCCCATCGTTCTTTTTTTCATTTTTCTGAACAGACAGTGGGGAAACCACGTAACAGTCGCATGCCTTATTTATGACCAGTTTCCCCCCAAAGTTGTACAATTAAAAGCCTTGTCAAAGTTTATAATTAGAACACAAAACCGTGGGATAAAGATACAAGGAGCTGCTTGAGCTCTTTCTTTGTAAATCTGAATTCTGACTTAAGCATTTTTTCATGTTCAAGAGTTGTGGTGGTTTAAATTCATTTACCCTCCTCCCCGGCTTTTTGCCTCCACAGCTTCTGCTGGGCACCAGCTAGAACCCAGACCATAATTATAATGCAAAACAGCATCTCTCAGTCTCATTAATGCATTGCAGACCTTAAGTTCCTTGAAGTTCTGAGGATTTTAAAATATTGATATTCATTAATAGAACGGCTTCCTGCGACATAAAGGCATATTATGGACTTGAACATGCTGGAAACAACTAAAAAAAAAATGCCATGTCAGAAGTGTTTACTGTTGTGAAAAATTGTACCATGTTAATATATGCCTGTTTCTTAAATTCTGTTAGCAGTTGTAAGGCAGTCAGATACCACCCATGGGATTGTGTGCCCTCATGAAACACAATTACAATGAGAATATCTCATTATCTCATTGGCTTTAGCTTACTGTTCTGTTACCATGGTTTCAAATACACAGAGGAGTCTGAAACTAAGAGTGCTGCTAACAAAGAACATATCCTTGTACAATGACATCAGATCATGTTAGACAGAATAGACTTAATTAAATACCCCCTGATGTAGGCCAAAAATATAGAAGTTGTGTATACTTTTCTTTAAAAGAGATGTGAATGTTATTAAATGCAGCTGGGAATCAAAAATATATAACCAACAACCTCCCCCCCCAAAAAAAATGTCCTGTAGTTGTTTAAAAATAAATTGTATTACAACCACTAAGCCACACTGATTAAGCGAATGCAGGGGGATGGGGGAGGGGAGGAGGCAATGGGATCAAATAAAATTAATGATATGCCTTCCCCTGATTAATGTCACACATTATGTATGAAATTTGGGACATATTTCTCCTGGTATTTAGCCACTGGAATTCAAAATGGGAGGTCAACCCCATGACAGATTCGCTGTGGTCCTGCCTCACACATCAAGATATGACTGGATATTGAAGATGTCCCCTACGAAAGAAGATGGTGTCCTTTTGTCTTTAAATATATCCCTTAAGAAGAAGGAGTGTTTCTTCTCCGTGTTCAAGCTCCGGCTTAATATGTTATTGAAAACCAATTGAAATGAAAACAGTTCATGTAACAATGTGCTGGAATTTGGACCAGAACATGGGTAAAGAAAGGAAAACTGTGATAGTGGATGTTTTTCATGCCTTTTTTGTGTTCAAGTGCACCCAGTTAACATGTAGGGTTAAGCATAGTGGCTGGGGCAACCCCGTCAGATGGGCGGCATATAAAGAAGAAGAAGAAGAAGAAGTCATCTAGTAGAAGAATATAGGAAGATGCCTAAATCCAAGCCGGACCATTGGTCCATCAAAATCGGTATAGTCTACACTGACTGGGGCTCTCCAATTATTTAATTTATACCAAAGAAATCTGTTTTAACTCACTTGCAGAAATGCTAATTTAAGGGGAGGGGATTTCTGGAGGCAAGGGAATGCGTCCAGTCTTCATTGCACAGGTGGTTGCTAAGGCTTTGAATGACAATTTTAGGTTATATTTTAGTGATTAAGATTTAACTTACATATTTTTAACTGCTGCTATATCTGTATTGTTCCTGTTATACCCAACTGCAAATTCAAATGTATCACTATCGTGTCTTATGACTTCCCTGATATTGTATGTGAGCTGGAACTGGTCTGTGACTGAAATTAATAAATTCCCATGGGACCATGGGACCTGGGAGGGAGGCCAACCTGGGAGGTGGGGCCAAACTCCAGGACTGGTGGAGCCAAGCCAAGGCCAAGGACGAACAAGCCAATATGGTCATCGTCCCACCGTCTACTCTCTGCTGAGTTCTACAACAGCAAAATGGAGGGGAAATAAGCTGACAGGCAGTAACAGTTAAGATTCCTGCTCCGAGATTGCAGTCATAGGATTGTTGTCTATCACATGATGGTGTATGTTTTCATTCCACAGAGTGGGAAGTGATGGAGACAGGATGTTTTGTGTTACTGTGTTCCATGAAGTGGGACTATTGTCCTTTGTTTTCTCTTTTTGCTCTCTGATGGTAGAGAGACAGGGAGCATGTTGCAGTGCTCCGTGTGTGTTTATATGTAAATAAAGTAGATTAGCCAAAATGCTGAGTTGCTGAGGTCTGTTACGCAAGCTGTGAAGTCTCTGCGGATCCCTAAGTGTGCCGGTGTCTGTTGGCATCGGTCGCTGTGATGTTCGGGCTGAAGAAAGCTTTTGAAGCTTCCATATGAACGACCAGGAGGGAGAGAACGTGCCAGTCCCGCATGTGTCTCTACCAGTGTCCTGCTCGAGTGTAGGACGAGCCCCTGACAGTAACCCCCACCTCAAAGAGTGGTTAGAAGCAAGAAGGCAGGCAGGTGAGGGCTAGCCGAGGGTGGTGGGGCAGTGCCCCACTTGCCCTAATGGCGGAGCCTCTACTGCTGCAGGGTGGCATAGACTGGACAAGTGGGATTGTCGAGATACCCACAATAGCAAAAGGGCAGAGTTCTCTAGCATTCAGAATCTCTGGCATATCATAGCACACTAAGGAATGCATAATTCAGCCAAAGTTCTCATGTGTTTTTGTTTCATTAAAAATTCCACAAATCATTTATTTACCCTGGAGGATATCAGGTGACATAATGTGACAATAATGACATCCCTTGTGGTGTTAATTGATTTTGTCCTGGTAGAGAGGGTAATTTGGCGTCCACCGCGGTTTCCAGATCATGGACTTACTGATTGTCTGCCTAGGTAGTATTACTGTTAATGAAGAGAAAACAGACTTTCCTCTTTAAAAGACAGTATGCTAATTATGACAGACAATAGCGAGCTAGAGGTCATTTATTATTTTTAAAGAGAGAGTTAATTATAAACGACTGGCACAGAAGTGCAAAATGACTGTAAATTAGTAAGTGCAATTCCAAGCTCATAAAAACCCAGTGTCACTTTTTATTAAAAAGAGAGCATTCATGAAATATTCTATCCACCTTAACATTTAAAAGTGTGAATAATTAACAACCTGAAGTTAACAATTGCCGGCTTGTAAAAGCTCTGATTAAAAGCAATGTTTATCATCCACCAAATGAACACAGCTCATTAGGTCAACATTTCCTAATTAATAGTCTTCTATTAGGGGGATAACATATTTTTAGTATCATGGGTTTTAAACATGTCGTTGTTGGTTGTTTATTAAACTTAATCTGCACAATAATTAAAAAATTGTCCCTAAGCTCAAATGGGTTTCCTAGCCTTGGAAAGCATTGAGAAAGGGAATGTGCTTCATTCTAGTTAATTTAGACTCATTAAAAAAGACATAAAAGTTGAGGGTTTTTGTTTTTTTTAACACTCCTCCCCCCTACAGCACTGTCAGTGAGGCAAGGCTTCGAACTGGTGACATAACAGTACTGATAAATAGGGTTTGGGATGAATGCAAACCTCTACCTCTCATGTGCAGAGGGAAAACTTCAAAAATAAAACTTCCAATATAATACTTTTATATAATAATAATCAATCAATCAATCAATCAATTTGTACCCTGCCCTCCCCGGTCAGAGCCAGGCTCAGGGCGGCTAACATCATAAACTAATACAGTATACAAAGAACATAAAAACATTAAAAAACAGGCAATCACTTAATTAAAATACATCTTAAAATTAGTTCAGAGCTAATTAAAATCTGGACAGATGGCAGCCCACGGGTAAAATTGAGAGTGGTTAATATTCTCCAGGGCCAACTGTTACCACTGGTCTTATAAAGGACCTGTGAGCGGTCTCTTTAATGCTTGTTCTTATACAGAAAGAAAAGAATCAGACTGAACCCTGACCAAAGGCCTGACAGAATAGTTCCATCTTGCAGGCCCTGTGGAAAGATGTCAAATCGTGCAGGGCCCTGGTCTCTTGTGAGAGAGTGTTCCACCAGGCCAGGGCCACGGCCAAAAAGGCCCTGGCTCTGGTCAAGGCCAGTCTAATCTCCCTGGGGCCTGGAATCTTCAGGGTGTTATTATTTGCAGACCTTAAGGTCCTCTGTGGGGCATACCAGGAGACGCGGTCCCATAGGTACGAGGGTCCTAGGCAATATATATGAATCTATCATGCAGCCACACTTGGAATACTGTGTACCGTTTTGGTCATTACACCTCAGAAAGCATATAGAGCTGGAAAAGGTTCAGAAGAAGGCATTCAAAATTAACAAGGGGTTGGAGCAACTCTCCTGTGAGGAAAAGTTACTGTTGGTGAAGAACATGATAAGTTGCTATTGGCAGTGGCATAGCGTGGGTTGTCGGCGCCTAGGGCCGTGTGGAAGGAGGATAGGAAGGAGGGAAATGGATGGAGTATGCATGCACGTTCAACTGCCTAATGGTGTCTATGTCACCCAGGAGATCGCAGCTGTAGAGATAAGAAGTATCATTTTGTTGTCTGGAGAAGTTACTTCTTGGTTCTCATGGAGAAGATGTTTTCAACAGAGCACAGCGAAGAAAGCTGGCAGCTGTATTGAGGCAGCACCGGGTGTTGAAATTTTGCATCCCTAACCATTTTGCACTTGGGGTGACTGCCCCTGTGTCCACCCCCACACTATGTCACTGGTTATGCTTGCCTTCTGGAGAGAAGTTGCAATTTTGACAAATATTGATGATTAGGCAACCTGAAAATCAGTTAGATGTGAAACATTGTTGTTGTTTAGTTGTTTAGTCATGTCCGACTCTTTGTAACCCCATGGACCAGAGCACGCCAGGAACTCCTGTCTTTCACTGCCTCCCACAGTTTGGTCAAACTCATGTTAGTAGCTACATGTTGGACGCCTTCCACCCTGAGGGGCTCATCTTCCAGCGTCATAACTTCTATATGCCAGTTGTTTTTGTCCATGGAGTTTTCTTGGCAGGGATACTGGAGTGGCTTGCCGGTTCCTGTTCCAGCTGGATCAAAACTCTCCACTATGACCTGTCCATCTTGGGTGGCCCTGCACGGCATAGCTCATAGCTTCTCTGAGTTATTCAAGCCCCTTTGCCACGACAAGGCAGTGATCCACGAAGGAGTGAAACATAGGGGACATATCAAATGCTTTTTTAGGTAAAGGTAAAGGTACCCCTGACCATTAGGTCCAGTCGTGGATGACTCTGGGGTTGCGTGCTCATCTCGCTCTATAGGCCAAGGGAGCTGGCGTTTGTCCACAGACAGTTTCCGAGTCATGTGGCCAGCATGACTAAGCCGCTTCTGGCAAACCAGAGCAGCACACGGAAACGCTGTTTACCTTCCCACCGGAGCAGTACCTATTTATCTACTTGCACTTTGACTTGCTTTCGAACTGCTGGGTGGGCAGGAGCTGGGACCGAGCAACGGGAGCTCACCCCGTTGCGGGGATTCAAACCACCGACCTTCTGATCGGCAAGCCCAAGAGGCTCAGTGGTTTAGACCACAGCGCCACCCGTGTCCCAAATGCTTATTTAATCATGGACAAATGGTTTGTTCTCACAGCCATCTCCACTGACAACTTGGCTGCTGTGTTGTGCACCAGCTGCGGCTTCCAAGTGGTTTCCAAGAGCAGCATTACACGCTACAGCGTGTTGTGATAGCCTAATCTGGAGCACACCATAGTACAGTGGCCAAGTCATCTGTGCCCAAATTGGGTTGGAGCTGCTGAACTGGCCAAAGCTGAAATTGAAAGTTGTAGCGACTGAAAGTACCCGAGCCTCTCGTGACAATGTTGGATCTAGGAGTCCCAGGCCATACACCCACTCTGTTCCAGAGGAGTGCAATCCCTATAGAGTAAGCCACCTCTCTACCTCGCAAACCTGGGAGCTTGGAACGCTCTGTTAAATCAGTGAGTCTTACTTCTAAATTTGTATTCCTAGTATCAAAAGTTAAGCCCATCAGAGCTCAGGTAAGCATTTTCAAATGTTTTCTGTGTTTTCCAAGGTTTTATTTTATTTTAATTTTTTAAAAAGTATGGTTTTGCTTTTGTGTTGTTTGTTAACCTGGGCTCTTTGGGGAAAGAAGGCCAGGATAGAAATTTAATTCATTAATCAATCAATATTTACATAAAATTCATTTTGCCTGCTAGAACATAGCTTCCCTCTTGTTTTAAAGAAGGAATGCTGAGGCTGGCTTTGCCGCGGCCTGTGGAGGCGTGGCTTGGCTTTAATGATATGCATGAATAATTTATCAGTGGAGTTTGTAAGGGATCATTTGCAATTTTAGGTGCACCATTTCCTTTTGAAGCTCCAGAATAACCCCCATTAATGTTAATGGGGACCGTGCTCACATTAAAAGGAGATGATACCCCTTAGGTGTTTAACATCTGACTTATTGAGGCCTTAAACTGCATTGCTGAATGACATTTCTTTCATTTACCAAGATGGCTTTTTGTTATGCTGCCATTACATGAGTGAAAAAGCGAAAAAGAGAATATGGAAGAGAAGCAAATACCCAGTAAAGTAGCAGAAAAACTTGACTTAAATATAGTCTTGGACTAAGAGGAAAACAGGTCAATTCCAAAGGGCTACAGGTGAGTACTAGAGAACACATGCTATGCATCCAAATGGTTTCAATTTCTAGTGTCTGTAGGTAGGGCTGGGAAGGACCTCCTGGTGAGCTGCTGCCAGTCAGTGCCAACATTACTGAGCTAGATGGACCAATGGACTGACTTGGTGTAAGGCAGCTTCCTATACTCCAAATACCATAAGTAAAATGGGTCAGAGAGCCAGTTAGGCTCATGCAAGAGGCACCTGCCTGGTTTAGTTCTGATCTTTTGAAAACTTGCTTTCCTTCAAAAAGCTCATCCTTCCCACAGCTTCAGTTTCAAAAACAGTTTTCCACATGGCGTTTCGGGTTGGGGCCACAGCACAGAAACACACACACACACACACACACACACACACACTACAAAGTCACTATCAAAGCAATCATGTGAGCAAACACATCTCAGAGATGTGATTTAACATGTCTATAGGAAATAATATGACAGAGCAAAACTCTTTAAAAAGCTAAAAACATATACAGTCATACCTCATGTTACGTCCAGTGGTGTAGCGTGGGGGGTGCCAGGGGTGCCGGCCGCACCGGGCGCAACATCTGGGGGGGCGCTCGCTGCCTCCGGAGTCGCCGAAGAGCCTCGGGCGCAGGCTGTAGCGGAGCCGCATGTCTCGCGGAACCGACGAGCTGTGCGCGCGTCCGGGCTGAAGGCGCCCGGCAGGCAGCGGCTCTCAGCGCTCGCCGCGGAGGACGCGCCAGGCAGCCCCTCCTCACAGCCCCGCCTCCGCCGGTGCTGCTGCAGCTGCTGGGCCGTTGCATTTTCCTCGCCTCTCTGCCCCCCTCCTCCTCCGGGCAAGCGGTGTCGTTTGGGCGGCAGCGCCAGCGGCAACTCGCAGGTTAGGGGTTAGGGGGGGCGCAAATTACTTGCCTTGCCCCGGGTTAGGGGGCGCAAATTACTTGCGTTGCCCCGGGTGCTGACAACTCACGCTACGCCGCTGGTTACGTCTGCTTCATGTTACGTTCTTTCAGGTTACGTCCCGTGGCAACCCAGAAGTACCGGAAAGGGTTACTTCCGTGTTTCACCACTTGCACATGCACAGAAGTGCAAAAGGATGTCATGCACAGAAGCGGCAAATCACAGCCCGCAGATGCACAGACGTGCCACTGTGGGTTGCACTCTTTTCATGTTGCGAATGGGCCTCTGGAATGGATCCCGTTCGCAACCAGAGGTACCACTGTACTCCACTTAAAAACTACTCTCCCTGCAATTCAGTGCATCATAGATTGCAAAGACACCAAGCCACTTAGTACGCACAATATAACAGCTCTCTCTCTCTCTCTCTCTCTCTCTCTCTCACACACACACACACACACTCACACACACACACACCTGTGGGAGATATATGCAGCCAAACATAACTGTGCATAATTGGCAGTGAGAAAGGGGTTAAGGATCACAGAGTTCTAAATTGCTAGAGAAGACTCAGATTAGTCATGATCCCTCACCTCCGGGGGCTAGGGGGGAGGGAAGAAATAAGAGTTGTTACCTGTTCCTTTCTCTCTCCTCATTGAACCATGTAACTGAGCAGACATCTAAAGCTGGGGCTCGGGACTCAGATCTTGTGTTTGAGACTAACTTCTGCATTTTGTAACCCAACATACCTTACCTGTGTTGTTTCTGATGTGGCATTGATGATGCATGAGTGAGACCACTTATTCATGTAAGTAAAGCATTTAAACTTACTTAAGGTTGTGGTCTATTGGGAGAGCACAATTGTAAGCGCTTAATATTGGGGCATTTAAGGGTCTAACAACCTATATTTCCCGTGCTTTGTAAACACTGGGTATATTTCTGTTTTAAACTCTGCTGAGGTTTGTTTTTGTTTTTTGTATAGAGAGTGAGGCAGCCATTATTCTTTTGCATTTCCCCACATATATGGGACTTCAGGATTAACTGGTATTCCCAGTTATTTCCCTACAACACCAGCCCTTATAATGGACTAGTGATTGGAGAGAGAGAGAGAGAAAAGAGAGAGTGAACACTGGTAATTCTTTTGGTGTTTCCTGCAAAAAGGAAATTATTTGTACTGAAAATGTTAGCAATTGCTTGACACCATCTGTTCTCTCATTTACAGAAGCTCGAGGAACAAGTAATTACAGCTAGTCTATTTGGGCCTCTCTTGAACTATCCAGTAATCACAAGGACCTGACAGTTTCCCCTCAACTAGTGCAACTTGGCAGCAGAGAGAGTCTCTGACTTTGTGAATTAGGAGCTTCTGCAAACAAGAACAGGGACAATTCTGAAGAAATCTATAGGATGTTAAGCAAGAGCTTGATTAATTATGACACACATCAAATATTTCAAAAGGTACAAAGTCAAGACTATGTTGGGCTTTTGATGTAGACCTCACACAGATAAACGAGGATCAATGCTGTTTTCAAAATCCTGAAGTTTGAAGTGCTCAGTGTCTGCCTTTCTCTGCTGAGCATAAGTTAGAGATAAATGGCTCTTTCTAAATGACGCAACTTATAGTTTCATGAAATCTGTCTGTTGAAAGGTTATATTGTTTCATATAATCCCTATGCAGATTACAATTCAGTGTGCAATCACTGCATGCGAGTGAGGGTCAGAATTGCACCAGCTAACACCCCACCACCACCTCTATGCATTGAGTCTTCTGCAAAAAAAAAAAAAATTAATAAATTGGGCTTAAAGTTATATGGGGCTGAGATAAGATTGCATTGTGCTCATGGGGGCAAAGGCTCTGGCACTTATTGGTTGAATTAGAGTAATGATGCAGAATGTTAGGTTGCTGAGGGACTAAAGAGTTTTGCAGTCCAATTTCTGTGAGGAAGGAGAAAGTTGTCAGTTCGGCTGGGCTGAAAACCTCACCCAGGAGCAGTTGGAGGACTGAAGGAGCTCCTAGGATACAAGGGAGCCTAAAGCAATAAAGATTATGGAAAGTTAAATTGGCATTAAACCAATAGAAGTTAGTAATGTAAAATCAACCAGGCAGTGACTGTCTTAGAAACACACTGCCTTTCCATCATAGACCACCTTATTGTTTGAGTGAATCCTCCCCCAACGCATTTGAAAAGTTCCCTTTTATTGGAAATCTACGTTCCCCACTATTATTTAATGAATTATGTGGCTCTTTTTCTTATTAAATGCAAACCATAACATATTACCTTGACTTATTCATGTATACCACAGAGAGCAATATGTGCAATGTGGCCAAGATAACCGTTTTGGGGTGGCCTGACCGAGGAACATTCAATCTCCGAATCCTTAAAATCACCGCATTGCCTTAATGATAATGTTTGGAAGTGACAGAGGTGGCTGGTTGCCGAAGATATCCTGCAACGGAGCCGGGTAATTTTCTGCAGCACATCTGAGCATTAGGCATTCATCTCCGTAACTTTCTATGCTAGTCTCTACGTCCCTGGAAAAAGTGAAATGTATTCCTCCCGTGTTAATCATGCAAGAGGCAGAGTGGTCGGAATGCGCTGCACAATGAATTATGAATTTCAGCCCACCCGGGAGTCGATATTTACCATATCACACCGAAATCCATTATGTAGAACAAACATTCTATTTATACAACAAGCTGCAAAACTATTCAACTGACCAGCTGCAGGTTGGAAGACAAGGTAACGGTACATCCCAGCTTCTGCAAACGAGTGTTAGCTTGTGCCATAGTTTTCTTCGTGCATCTCATGCTTTGGTGTGGCTATTGCTAACAACAAAGGGCCGAGTTCTAATTACAGATGCAGGAACCCTGTTTTCTTGGGAAAGTGTGCCTAGGTGAAAGCAGCTGCCACCAGGCCACACGGAAGAGCTTTCCTTTGCAGCATTAAAATAAATTGTCAGGACTTCATTAATGATTCTAGTACCAAAGTCCTTCTTCAATAATATTGATCACAATTACCATTGTTCTCATCGACACAGTGGAATCAAGATGGCTATTATATAGGGTTGTTAGTATTAGTATTAGTATTAGTATTAGTATTAGTATTAGTATTAGTATTATTATAAATGGCACTTCTAGCAGACTAGCAACAGCAGGATGGTGGCTAACAGTGATTTTTAAACTGCCCATGATCTTTCACCACCAAAGCATCAACAGCATAATATCTATTTGTTAATATATGCCTTCAAACTGTCTAACAATGTGATTAGATTTAAACAAATTGCATATTGTCCAAACTTTAATATAGCTGCATTTTTCAGGCACTAATTAAATTTTAAGGTTCATCCTTCCCGATGCTGCCAAGGGCGTCAAAGTGAGGGGACAGGATTTGCTTTGTGTTTCTCTGTCCATTTCAAGCCTTTAATTTTTAATTTGCTGTTCATTTTCCCTTCCATTCAAAATATTGAGAGGAAGAGGTTTAGATTCACTGAGAAGCATGTCTAAATTTGCCCCCAATTGGGGACCAGGAGAGCTTTGAACCAAGAAAATACTCCCTTTTGGACCCTACCAGTTTTGGAGCTCTGACATCAGTTGGTCCAGGGCATCATCATCGGAGAGGAAGGCTCCAACATTAGGTTTCTCTCTCTCTTATGTCAGAGTTGTCTCTGAGGTCAGAGGTGTCATGTATGCATTATGAACCAAATATCTGTCACATGGCCTTTTTAAGAGAAACAGCTATGACCCAGAAGGCCAGCTTCCGGCTGAAAGACTTCCTCTAAGCCCTTACTTTTTGTTGTGGACTTGGACTGGTTTCTTCTTTGCACACTTAGGCGGAAACATTCAGGCCATAGATGACATGCTTAGATAGACAGACAGATAGATCTAAAGCACACACTGCGGGGCAACAGCAACAAAAATTCTCTAATGGCACCTTGGGGCTAATTTTATGAAGTGTGAAATCAATCAACATGGGGTAAATTGGCAACCGGGTGATGGACAAGTGGATAACACTGATTTAATAAATATGATCTCTGCCCTCTATACAAACGCCTATTAATGCTGATTTGGCTCTGTTCGCTTAAAGCAGGTGCATTCATGATGAAGACTGACAGCCGGGGCAAAATGGATGGAAGCATTTGGGAAACAAAGGCTGCTCTTGGCATCCTCACAAAACGTTAATTGGTTAACAAGCTGCAGCTAATGCAGTGATGATGGTGGGGATTTCTTTCCCGGCACTGATATGTTTTGCTCATGTACGTCTCGGCAGCCGTAGCAAGTTGAGGGGCTCATTTGCCTATGAGAGGAAATGCGGGTTTTCTTCTTTGAAGCAAGTTAATATTCTACATGATAATGAGCAGTCAGAGATGTATTCCATCCATGGGACATTTCACCACTGTAGTCTGTTACTTGGACCATAATTTAAGTTTTCACTTAGAATAATACTCATTCTAGTGGGTGTTTTATTTAAAAAGCTCCAGAGAGACCTTTAAGTGAAATATCCTAATTTATATTCCTATTAAGGGAAAGTCTTCAATCTTCAAAAATTCAATAGCTTAGGGGAATATGTTTGAGATGTAATTTTTGTGTTTTTTTATTTTAAGAAAAGCACAGCTAAATGACAATTCCCACCTTGATTTTCAAACAGCTCTTGCTGCAAAGGAGATAACACCAACAGTGTGAATCAGTCCTAGACCTCGGAAGGCTTACACACCCATCGCACAACATCGTAGACTTGACTCACCAAAAAATCCCCATTGTAGCTCTACAATGCCAGAGGTGGATACAGAGACTTTATACAGTAGGCACATGACAATGCAAAGTGATCTTGAATTTATTATCATATCCAAGCTGGTGTTGAATGTGACTGCTATTTTAGGAAACTAATCCTGCAAGGTTATGAATGGTTTTCATTCCCACAACTTCCGTGATTCTCAGGGAAGGGCAGCAGTTGAAGAAGGAGCGAAAAAGGGTTTTCTTGTGTGTTATACCCATCTTTTAGATTTAGGGGAGTTATACCCATCTTTTAGATTTAGGGGAGCTAATCTCAAACGTTTGTTGGGGGAGACCTAGGTTTTTTTTTGTGGGGGAAGTTATTTGTCCTGTCTTCAAGCTTTTTATGATGGAGGACCTCTGTAGCCAACCCCAATGACACGATCTCAAGATGGAAGGGGAGGGAACAGCTGCAGTCGCCTGCGGTTCCTGCGCAATGTTTGCCATCTTGCCAAAGGTTGCAGGCAGCTTTACCTGCAGCAATTGCATGTTGATTGCCCTTTTAAAAGACAAAGTCCAGCAACTGGAGGAACGTGTAGCTACGCTCCAAAGAATTAGAGAGCTGGAGCTCTTCTTGGAAGCAACAGAGCACACCGTCCCCACCAAGGAGGAGACAGGGGACTCCCCTGAGAAGGAGGCTAGTTCACCAACACAGGAGCCAGATATATGGAGAAACGTGACTCAAAGAAGTAGGAGGCCCAGGGTTCACTCTGATTGTTTAGAAATACACAATCGCTTTGAGGTCCTCTCCCCTAGCATGGAAGACGAAGAGCAGACTCCATTTGAGGATCTCTCCCTCATTACAGTCGATCAGGTATATGAAGACGAGCAGCAAAGTCAGTCCTCAGGGAATATGCAGGTGACCTTGGAACGGACAGCTCACGGAAGAACCCCGACCAAACCCAAGAGGAGGCGTGTAGTGGTGATAGGGGATTCCCTACTGAGGGGAACAGAAGCAGTGATCTGTGGGCCTGACAAGATGTCTCGGGAAGTGTGCTGTCTCCCCGGGGCTAAGATCCAAGATGTAACTGAACGACTGCAAGGAATCATAAAACCCACTGACGAATACCCCTTCCTCTTGGTTCATGTGGGAACCAATGACACTGCAAGCAATAGCCTCCAGAAGATCAAAAGAGACTACGAGGCTCTCGGCAGGAAATTGAAGCAACTAAATGCACAAATTGTCATCTCGTCTGTCCTCCCAGTTGAACGACGTGGCCCAGGGAGAGAAGGGAAAATAGTGGAAGTGAACAGCTGGCTTCGCAAATGGTGTAAACAGGAACGGTTTGGATTCTTAGATCACGGACTGCAGTTTCTTGAAGATGGACTTCTGGCAAGTGATGGGCTGCACCTCACAACGGTTGGGAGAAATGTTTTTGCCAAAAATCTCAGAAACCTCATCAGGAGGGCTTTAAACTGACTAATGTGGGGGAGGGAGACAGTGCTCCTGAAGGTAGGAGTCTATCAATTAATGAAGATGATCATCCAAATGTCATAGACCAAATGGAGCAAACAGCACGCGGACCTAGTGGTGGGAGGAAAAAATCCTTAAATAAGAGACACGGGGGAATGATTAATGGACTTCAATGTCTCTACACTAATGCGCAAAGCATGGGAAATAAACAAGATGAGCTTGAGCTCTTGGTACAGCAAACTAAATATGACATAATAGGCATCACTGAAACCTGGTGGGATAAGTCCCACGATTGGAATGTAATAATGGGGGGATACAATCTATTTCAGAGAAACAGACCAGACAAGAAAGGAGGAGGAGTGGCGTTATATGTCAGGGATGTGTATACCTGTGAAGAGATCCAAGATTTAGAACCTCAAAGCCAAAGTGAGAGCATTTGGGTCAAAATTAAGGGAGAGAAGAATAACAGAGACCTCATTGTGGGAGTTTACTATAGATCCCCAAGCCAAACGGAGGACATAGATGATGCCTTCCTGGAACAGATGGCCAAGCATGCAAAAGGAAGGGAGATAGTAGTAATGGGGGACTTCAATTACCCAGATATTTGTTGGACGTCAAACTCAGCCAAGAGCATAAGGTCAAACAGATTCCTCACTGGCCTTGCAGACAACTTCATTGTCCAGAAAGTGGGAGAAGCAACAAGAGGAACAGCCATTTTAGATCTGGTCCTAACCAATGTTGATGACCTGGTTAGTGGGGTAGATGTGGAAGGATCATTAGGCGCGAGTGATCATGCTCTTCTGAAGTTTACTATACAGCGGAAAGGAGCAGCCAAGCATACTAGGACTCAATTTCTTGACTTTAAGAAAGCCGACTTCATAAAACTTAGGGAAGTGCTGGGTGAGATCCCATGGACAGCAATACTAAAAGGAAAGGGAGTTCATGATGGCTGGGAGTTTGTTAAGAGGGAGATAGTAAAAGCACAACGACAGGCAATACCAATGAGACGGAAACGTGGAAGGTGCCTAAAGAAGCCAGGGTGGCTATCTAAAGAACTTTTAACTGAATTAAGATTAAAAAAGGATGTGTACAAAAAATGGAAAAGGGGGGAAACCACCAAAGAGGAATTCAAACAAATAGCCAGCACGTGTAGACACAAAGTCAGAAAAGCTAAAGCACAGAATGAACTCAGGCTTGCTAGAGAGGTTAAAAGCAACAAAAAAGGCTTTTATGGGTATGTTCGTAGCAAAAGGAAGAACAAAGAAACAGTGGGGTCACTCAGAGGAGAAGATGGTGAAATGCAAACAGGGGACACAGAAAGGGCTGAACTCCTCAATGCCTTCTTTGCCTCAGTCTTCTCCGATAAAGAAAACAATGCCCGACCTGAAGAATTTGGAGCAAATGATTCAGCAAAGGAAACACAGCCCAGAATAACTAAGGAGATAGTACAAGAATATTTGGCTAGTTTAGATGTATTCAAGTCTCCAGGGCCAGATGAACTGCATCCAAGAGTATTAAAAGAACTGGCAGATGTGATCTCAGAACCACTGGCAGTCATCTTTGAGAATTCCTGGAGAACAGGCGAAGTCCCGGCAGACTGGAGGAGGGCAAATGTTGTCCCTATTTTCAAAAAGGGGAAAAGAGAGGACCCAAATAATTACCGCCCAGTCAGTCTGACATCAATACCAGGGAAGATTCTGGAACAGATCATTAAGCAAACAGTCTGTGAGCACCTAGAAAGGAATGCTGTGATCACCAATAGTCAGCATGGATTTCTGAAAAATAAGTCATGTCAGACTAACCTGATCTCGTTTTTTGACAGAATTACAAGCCTGGTAGATGAAGGGAACGCAGTGGATGTAGCCTACCTTGATTTCAGCAAGGCATTTGACAAGGTGCCCCATGATATTCTTGTAAAGAAGCTGGTAAAATGCGGTCTTGACTATGCTACCACTCAGTGGATTTGTAACTGGCTGACTGCCCGAACCCAAAGGGTGCTCATCAATGGTTCCTCTTCATCCTGGAGAAGAGTGACTAGTGGGGTGCCACAGGGTTCTGTCTTGGGCCCGGTCTTATTCAACATCTTTATCAATGACTTGGATGACGGACTCAAGGGCATCCTGATCAAATTTGCAGATGACACCAAACTGGGAGGGGTGGCTAACACCCCAGAGGACAGGATCACACTTCAAAACGACCTTGACAGATTAGAGAACTGGGCCAAAACAAACAAGATGAATTTTAACAGGGAGAAATGTAAAGTATTGCACTTGGGCAAAAAAAATGAGAGGCACAAATACAAGATGGGTGACACCTGGCTTGAGAGCAGTACATGTGAAAAGGATCTAGGAGTCTTGGTTGACCACAAACTTGACATGAGCCAACAGTGTGACACGGCAGCTAAAAAAGCCAATGCAATTCTAGGCTGCATCAATAGGAGTATAGCATCTAGATCAAGGGAAGTAATAGTGCCACTGTATTCTGCTCTGGTCAGACCACACCTGGAGTACTGTGTCCAGTTCTGGGCACCACAATTCAAGAAGGACACTGACAAACTGGAACGTGTCCAGAGGAGGGCAACCAAAATGGTCAAAGGCCTGGAAACGATGCCTTATGAGGAACGGCTAAGGGAGCTGGGCATGTTTAGCCTGGAGAAGAGGAGGTTAAGGGGTGATATGATAGCCATGTTCAAATATATAAAAGGATGTCACATAGAGGAGGGAGAAAGGTTGTTTTCTGCTGCTCCAGAGAAGCGGACACGGAGCAATGGATCCAAACTACAAGAAAGAAGATTCCACTTAAACATTCGGAAGAACTTCCTGACAGTAAGAGCTGTTCGACAGTGGAATTTGCTGCCAAGGAGTGTGGTGGAGTCTCCTACTTTGGAGGTCTTTAAGCAGAGGCTTGACAACCATATGTCAGGAGTGCTCTGATGGTGTTTCCTGCTTGGCAGGGGGTTGGACTCGATGGCCCTTGTGGTCTCTTCCAATTCTATGATTCTATGATTCTATGATTCATGAACACCTTTTGGGAGTAACAGGTTCCTATGTTAGCCATCTTAGTCTGCTGTCACAAAACCAGTAAGAGGTCATGAAGACACTTTAAAGGCAAACACATGGTGGACTAGAGTGAGCCAGTCACCAGCTTATTAGCAATGATGGGGGGAAAGCCATTTACACTTCTTCAAGCTGGAGAGATGGGGTGGGTGGGTTTTCAAAATGCCACCTCACGCTGCCTAATAGTAAGAAGAGGTTGGGGACAGAACAAGGACTTCCACAGGGCTGGTTTTGCTGTCAGGTGTTAGGCTTGGCTGTTGGGGAACTCACAAAACACATAGACCGGTTTTTACTGTATTATAAGTTGAAAATTTTGATAAAAGAATCCAAAATGCCTGTAGTGTGGTAAAAGATGCACACAAATGTGTATGTTAGTGAAAATAACATATAAGCATAAGGAAAACACAAATATTATAATATTAGGGAAAACATGTTTTGCAAAAATGTATTAGGCAGAATGGCATAGAAGCATGTGTATATTAGGAAAAAATCACGCCATTATACTGATGAATCTGCATGAGGACTTTTATTTATTCATTTAAATGCATGCATACATACATACATACTTTTTGGGGAGCCTGCCCATCTGACTGGGCTGCTCTAGCCATTGGACTTCCAACAGAAACAAACAAACAAATAAATTTGGAAATGTAGAGAGCTGAACTTACGACTAGAAGAATGAGAAACTGAGCGAAACTGATCAATTTGGCCATCGCCAACTGGGAGTGACCAAAGATTATGGGAGGCCATGATGGCCTGGTTCCTTTGACAGCTGCCCAGGCCACCTATGCGCAGAGGGAGGCCATAGTGCAAATGAGCTTCTTGGAAAGGTGGCATCCCTGGAGAAAAAGCTGACTAGTGAAACCAGTCTGCTTCTTCTGTTCCCCCCATTTCCCACTGGTCATTAATTCTGTGGCAAGGAAAAGCAGAGAAGCTCTCATCATTTCTCCATGTTATTTTTAGAATGACAAAAGAAAGCCGTATTGGAGAATCAAGAAACCTACAGTACACCGTTTTGGTGAAATGTACACCCAATATAATATAAATGTTAATGTGCTGTGCGCAGTGCATATTTGTGAAGGACCACCCTTCCTCTTTGCTTTAGAATTTCTTCCAATGAGATGGTAACTTATCTAAATTTAATCAGTATTGCTAACAGCATGGCACCCCATTAAACTTGTTTATAAACAGAGTAAAATATATATCAGAAGCTCATTAAAATGAAATTTTTAATAGTGCCTTCCTTTTATTTTATTTTTTACTCTATTCCAGGGTTGTCTGAGGCTTCCTGAGGGAGATCATACGTGCATTCCATCGAGTGTGTCATCTGTAAAAAATTATAAATGTTCTCCCTCTTAATCTTTTGTTTGCAAAGCTCTGTGTGTGATTTGTCTTTTTCCTAATGATTACTAAGTGCTCAATACTTGCTTATTCAGGATGCTTATGTCAAACTAATTAGGTTTAAGTGAGAGGAAACCAGCTGATTAGAATGTTATTCTTTGCACTTGAACCAAGAAATGTTGTGTATATATACATAGCAACATTTTTAAACACCCCGACCCCCTCAAAAAGCACTCTGCCTTGCTGGGAAGTAGGAGGTACCACAAGCTCAGCAAGCAGAACAAACTGTGAAATGTATTACTTTTATATAGGATTTCAACTGACTATGTAAGGTCAGAACCTTCAAATCCACCAGGCCTTCTTATATAAGACTTACCACACCACACCTCCCTGATATATTCAGAAGTGTGGGGCTCTTAGAAATAAGAAGTTGAAATAAGAATCTGAACTTAGTCTGTGTTCATTAGATGGCAGTCTGAGCAAGATCCAACTGCTAGGCCCCATTGCCATGCTTCAGAAGGTTAAGGTGGGAGATGTCTGGGATGAAATTGGAGGAAAAGAAGAGCAAGAAATGCTGCCTGCATGATCCTGGTTCCAACTGGACACCACACCTTTTCTGTTCATGTACTAGGTTTGAGTGTGATTTTATTTCAGTCTCCACCCCCATTGTTCTGCCTGGGGTTGAGGCCTTCTGGCGGTTCCCTCGCTGCGAGAAGCCAAGTTACAGGGAACCAGGCAGAGGGCCTTCTTGGTAGTGACACCCGTCCTGTGGAATGCCCTCCCACCAGATGTCAAAGAGAAAAACAACTACCAGACTTCTAGAAGACATCTGAAGACAGCCCTGTTTAGGGAAGCTTTTAATGTTTGATGGACTACTGTACTTTAATATTTCGTTGGAAGCCGCCCAGAGTGGTGGTGGTGGTAGTAGTAGTAGTAGTAGTAGTACTCTTTTCTGAGATGTTATGAGAGCCTCCTTGGGCTATAAAGTATAATGTAAGTATTCTAAAGAAACAAACAAAAATCATCAAAAATGGGCAGCCCAAGGCATTTTGGTCCTGGAGGCAAAACACCCTGCTGCTGCTCCTATGAAGCCCCACCACACTCCCTGGCTGGAGAGGGGGGGGGAATATCTTTTCCAGATCCTCTGCAGACTTTGGTCTTTCAAATTTCAGTGGCATCCCGTGTGAGACCAAAATCCGGCACCCCTCCTGCCTCTCGCCTTCTGTTCTGCTCAATTCACTACGTCATATTTGCAGTGCCCCGTAAGCAGCACCCAGTGCAGCAGATTTGGTCCTGCTGCCGTAATTCCGCCTTTATCCCCTGATCCTGCCCAGTGGTGGGAATTTGGCAGGCTTCTTCCATCTTGATTCGTCAGAAGGGGAGGTGTTCCTCAGAGTTTTGTTGCCAGGGAGACCAGCACTTCTTTGCAGGGGTTAACATCTGAGATGGCTGCCTCACTAATGGACTCTGGTGGTGTGCATTGTGTTGGCTCTCAGAATGGTACCAAACCTTACCACGACAGTGCTCTTTTTATTAATCATGGCAACATGGAAAGAGAAAAGCTGAATCACCACGAAACTAGGATCTGGTCTGCTCAGCATCCCCACTCTGCACGATGCTACAACTAAGGATGCCTCTTGGCTGCATCAATAGGAGTATAGCATCTAGATCAAGGGAAGTAATAGTGCCACTGTATTCTGCTCTGGTCAGACCACACCTGGAGTACTGTGTCCAGTTCTGGGCACCACAGTTCAAGAAGGACACTGACAAACTGGAACGTGTCCAGAGGAGGGCAACCAAAATGGTCAAAGGCCTGGAAACGATGCCTTATGAGGAACGGCTAAGGGAGCTGGGCATGTTTAGCCTGGAGAAGAGGAGGTTAAGGGGTGATATGATAGCCATGTTCAAATATATAAAAGGATGTCACATAGAGGAGGGAGAAAGGTTGTTTTCTGCTGCTCCAGAGAAGCGGACACGGAGCAATGGATCCAAACTACAAGAAAGAAGATTCCACCTAAACATTGGGAAGAATTTCCTGACAGTAAGAGCTGTTTGACAGTGGAATTTGCTGCCAAGGAGTGTGGTGGAGTCTCCGACTTTGGAGGTCTTTAAGCAGAGGCTTGACAACCATATGTCAGGAGTGCTCTGATGGTGTTTCCTGCTTGGCAGGGGGTTGGACTCGATGGCCCTTGTGGTCTCTTCCAACTCTATGATTCTATGGTTCTTCTCAGCATCCAAACTAGGGTCACTGCTACTACACAATGTTGGAAGTAAAGCCACCTGTGATCAGCAACCAAACTAGGGTCACCTCTGCCAATGCCCTAAGTCAGTGTTGGCCAAACTTGGGTCTCCAGCTGATTTTGGACTGCAACTCCCATCATCCCTAGCTAGCAGGACCAGTGGTCAGGGGTGATGGGGATTGTAGTCCAAAAACATCTGGAGACCCAAGTTTGGCCAACACTGCCCTAAGTTCTTCCAAGTATCCATTCACCGAGGAAGCTTCCAAATCTCCTCATTTCCTCCCTGCCCCAAGGAAGGCCAGGTAAAAGTCCTTTAAAAGAACCACTGAACCATGGAGCAGAAACACGGGGGCACTAATAGAAGTAACTGTGCTGCTGACAAATGGGTCAGGAGTCTTCCCCTTCAGCCCAATCCTGGTTTCTGGTGAGAGAAGTTAGGGGTTTCACTTCCCACACTAGATACTGAATGGACACCTTTAAACACCACAGTGCAGTGGGTGCAAAGGCACACACAACAGCTCTCACCTTTTCATCTGCCCTCTAGCCCTCAGTTGACAGGACAAGCAGGTCTCCAGTTATGTTACACATCAGGTGCAGGAGGTAGCAGATAACAGAACCAGGAAGTGAATGGGTGGGAAGAACCTCTACTGCAGTGGTTCTCAACCTGTGGGTCCTCAGATGTTGTTGGACTACAACTCCCATCATCCCTGAGCTCTGGCCTTGCTAGCTAGGGATGATGGGAGTTGTAGTTCAACAACATCAGAGGACCCACAGGTTGAGAAAGGCTGATCTACTGCCTTGAATACTCTGTACTGGAACACTTAGAGCAGCATAGAATGATAGAATTGTAGAGTAGGGACTACGAGGGTCATCGCGTCCCATTCCCTAAAATGCAGGAATCTTTCATCCAACATGGGGCTTGACCCACGAACCTGAGATTAAGAGTCTCGCGCTCTACCAACGGAGCTATCACATCTGTCCTAAATCTCCAGAAGAAGGCCCTTAGATGGCTAAATCCCAGAACGTCCTAGACTCCAAACACTTGGGCACCAGACACAACACATTACATGCAAAAGAAGCATGGAAAAAATGTTACTCTCCTCTGTTCACTCACTGACTGACTCAAGACCTAGATTGTGCAGGTGGCTCATGGGCCGCATGAATATTGACTTGATATAAAATTCAAGTAAATGTCAGGTCAGCAAAAAACCACTTTGGTTACAAATTAGCAGTGAACCTGAATGCAGACGCTTGCAACGCCTTGAACTATGGGCGCTGCTGAACTTCTCCACTGCTCCTCTGCTATGTCAAAAGCTGAAAAGAACTCCGGGTCTGGGGAGGCAGGTCTGATCCATAGTTGTGCTTTGCAATTCTAGTCTCTAACTCCTTAAAATGTCAGGGATAATTAGAGGAGAGAGAAAGCTTTTCGGTGCCATCAGTTTGACCACTGCATACTTCTGTTTAAATTTGGGGGTTGCGTAGTGAAACAGAGACACAGATCAATTAAAGGTCATATCTCTTTTTCTAACATATCGTGAACCTGGAGGCGTGTCCGATCTAAAGGATTGTATGCACTAGCAAGTTAGCGTGCAATAATGTTTATTTAATACTTTACTTTAAGTGGGCTTTCTGCAGCCTGCAAAGTAGTAGGATTCAGGTAGAGAAAAGGAGGCACTAACATTAACCACAGGAATGGCCCAATGGAGGGAAGGGAAATCAGGAATTTACTGCTGAGCTCGCTGGCCAAAATCAGGCCACAGAACCAACAAAATGAAGTATTTCTGCCTACAAGATGTAATTGATTTATATACTTTTCTGTCATGAGATGTGGTGGTGGCCAGTCTCTTAGATGTCTTTAGAAGGGGAATAAACAAAATTCATATTTATTTCATAGAATAATAGAGTAATACAATTGTAGAGTTGGAAGCGACCCTGTGCAATGCAAATTTCAACAATTTCTATACTGCTTTGCACCTAGTTATCAACTTCTCTACAATAAGGTAACAAAAATGATACCACAGGGATAAAAACAGTAAAACGTAGCATTAAAATCAGAAAAATGCACTTAAAATGTCTGCTGAAATAAAATAGTCTTCACCAAGCATGTGAAATTCAACAAGCGTTGGGCCTCTCAGATCTCAGCTGTGAGAGAATTCCACAGAATTGGGCCCACAGTACTGAACACATAGCTTTTGGTGGGTATGAACTATTTGTCTAAGCAATCGGGGACCGTGAACAGTCCCCAAAGACCTCATTCATTGAGCAGGGATGTAAGGAATCAGGTGGCACTTAAGATCAGTAGTGTAGCATGGGGAGGTTGCTCTGGGGGCAAATTTGTCAGGGGTGCACAATTTCAACACCCAATGCTGACTCAATACACCTGTGTGCGTCCATCGCTGGACTCCATTGAAAACAGCTTCTCTGTGCAAACCAGGAAGTAACACCTCCAGACAATTTCAGTTTCGATCTCCTGGGTGACACACACAGCTGACATTCACAGTTGAATGCGTATGCGTACTCTGTCCATTTCCCTCCCTCCCACCCCCACCCTCTGTGTAGCCCCGGGTGCTAGCAACCTGTGCTACGTCACTGCTTAAGATATTTATATATGGCGTTTCTAGACCACAAATACAGAAATTAAAACATAACAGTTAGCACAGCATAGTAGTAGAAAAAGAAGATAAAATCAGCATAGCAAACCCACAGCAGCACCGAAAACTTTTATCAATTTTAACTGTTGTTTTGATTCTTTTTATTGAAATTATGCATTGTCCTTTTTATGCAAGCCGCCTTGGGAGTGTTTTTCCTGAAGAGGCAAGCTAGAAATATTGCACACACTCTCTTTGTTGTTTTTTTCTGGTTCATTTCCTTCATAAGCTACATCAAAACCATGGATTAAAACCAGCAGCCCTAAGGGTTTTAAAAAGCGCTTTCTCCAACTGCTTCAGAAACCTGTGTGATTTTGGTGATCCTTATTATCTGCCTTTGGACAGTAATTAGTTTGACTAGTAAATACTGGACTTGGTTTTCCCAGGTAATTATAACTTCAGAAAAAAGCTAACTGTGGAGGTTAATGCTATTTGAGTAACTGTGGGGTAAAAAAGACTAGAGGCTGTTTTATGCTTTGTAATTCTCTGCTAAGAGTGTCTGTGAAGTTCTCTCCTCTTCTGACAAAGATTTTTTGCTTTGTCTTATTCCATTGTGTGCCATTGATTCTTGCTATCATATATGCTACGTACAAGTGAAATTGTGGACTTCATATTGGCCTTTTGTTGCCTGAAGCTGATGTTCCTTAAAAAAAGAAAAGAATAAACCAACCAACACTTCTTACTATATATCTGAGATGCTTGACCATTTATTCTACTGCTCAAATAGCTGAATTTGTTTGGCAGTGCTTTTACCTAACTTTAAACTCCGAACAAGACTAAGTTTGCTTATTTGGCATGCATGCTGTAGATAATACCCGCAGCTGCATTTTCTCTAGCGCGATGTAATTTTACTCCATGCAAAACCCATTATCCCTTTTCTTTCAACTGGACACAGAGTGCATTACAGCTGGGAGGGAGGAATTCACTTCTGTGTTTCCTCGAGTCTGGCAAAGCGTGTCTTAAAACTTGTGAGTTCAGTTCCTTTATCTCTTTAGGCAATAAAGAAAAGCCAGGCTAGACAACAAGTGTAGAAATCTGAGGAACCAAGCAAGGGGGAAATTCAAACTGTTAGCAGCATTGAAGGCAGCTGTGCTGCTTAAACACAAAGCAACTTGGAGGAGGAAATCGCGGCACTGAAGCCTCTGAAAAGAGCATTTGGAGTGATAGGAAAGTGAAGATGAAGTACCGTATTTTCCGCTCTATAAGACACACGAGACCACATGACGCACCTAGTTTTTGGAGGAGGAAAACAAGAAAAAAAATATTCTGAATCTCAGAAGCCAGAACAGCAAGAGGGATCGCTGCGCAGTGAAAGCAGCAATCCCTCTTGCTGTTCTGGCTTCTGGGATAGCTGCGCAGCCTGCATTCGCTCCATAAGACGCACACACATTTCCCCTTACTTTTTAGGAGGGAAAAAGTGAGTCTTATAGAGCAAAAAATACGGTATTTTGCTGGAGACATGGAGCCGACAGCAGGTCCCACAGAGTAGTATGAAATGCATTAAGAAAACAAGTAATATATTTCATGCAAAAATTGCAACATTACATATACAATGCATATTCAGTGGCTGCTTCCAAACTCTTGGACTCCCATTCTCTGGATACTAGCTAAAGTTGGTACCCGAGCATCTTCCAAAAACACTGCAGAACCTTATTGTTTGCGTTATTTTTTGACGAGGATTACTCCCGGCAGAGACTGGATAACATAGTGTAATCATTTTTATTTATTTTGTTATTTGGTGTCCTTAAAATGCATTGGGTTCAACCTAGAATAGCCATAACAATGTCCGATTGATAGTATCTTCTGGGAGATTGCTCCGGTTACTGCCCATCTAGAGAGCATAAAATTTGGTCAGGCATAAAATCTATGTCAATACTCCCTTAGAAAGTGAAGTGCTGCCTTGAATTAGGCGTAAAGTAATATGACAAATCTACCTCTCTCCTAGGGTATATACTCACGATCATAGAATTGTAGAGATGGAAGAGAAACCATGGATCATCTGGTCCAACCCCCTGCAATGCGGGAATCTCAGCTAAAGCATCCATGACAGATGGCCACCCAACCTCTGCTTAAAAACTTCCAGTGAAGAAGAGTCCACAACCTCCCTAGGTCTCCCCCAACCTGGTACCCTCCCAATGTTTTGGACCACAATTCCCATCATCCCTGACCATTGTCCATGCTGCCTGGAACTGATGGGAGATATAGCCTACCAGGAAAGGCTACTCAAGGTCATATATGTTCAGTTCTGTTAATTGATTTTGTGGAAACTTGCAGATTCTGGCTTCAAACAATTAACTCAAGGCAGTGTCAATTTACTCTTGGCAGAAAGCCAAGGTCTGCTTGACCTAGAAACTACTTACTCTGATTGGTTAACGACCAGCACTCAACTCTGTTATCTAGAAATGCTAGCACAGTTTGGGGTGTGTTAGGTGTGTTAGGAGTGAAGTGCTGTGTATGGTTAAGAGAGAGAAAGAAAGAAAGGATTTATTTTGCTTTGTTTTGTATGCAGAAACTCTGCTGGTTTTATTTTTCCTTTTAATAAATCCTGTAAATAGTTATTCTGAGTCTAGCTGACTAGTCATTACCACCTCGACTAGCTTCTTCGCTGTGCAGGAAAACTCTGCTACGTTTGGGCTAAAGCCAGTAGGGCTATGCCTGACACTTCAAAGTTCCATGAGGTTATGGGCATTGTGCTGCCAGCCTGAGTTGTGGTGGTGTCAGCATCAACGGTGTTGGTTCCAGTAGTTCCAGAAGTTGGTGTTCCTGTTGGTGCAGCAGATGGACACTGGCTGGTTCCTGACTGTTGTGAGCTGGTGACGCAGTGGACACAAGGACAACAGTTGCAGCGTGTGAGTGCTGGGTGCTGTGGTTCCTGTTTTCTCTCTCGGTGGTCGTGAGTAGCTGGTTCCGGGTTCCAGGGACATCGCTCTCAAGATGGCCTCACAACCAGTTCAGATGGCTTTTGAGCGTCTGAATGACTCCAATTACTTGCTGTGGTCGGAACGCATGCAGGCAGTGCTGCAGAGGGATCGTCTCTGGCAAGTGGTGAGTAAGTTTCCTACGAAGCCTGATGATGAAGACCTCGATAAAGACCAAAGAGCAAGGGCCACAATTGTCTTGGGGCTGGAAGATTCCCAGTTGCCGTATGTGAGGGGAATCAAGACAGCTAGAGGTGTGTGGCAAGCACTTAAAGAACTCCATGTGCGTGAGACAGCGGTTTCCAAGCTGTTCATTCGCAGGGCATTGTACAAGGCAATGTTACAGCCTGGGGTTACAATGCAGGAACACCTACACAGTTTACAGTTAAAGTTTGCTGTGCTACAGGAAAGAGACTGTGCATTAGACCAGCAGGAGAAGGTGGCTATTATTTTGAGTTCTCTCCCGGAAAGCTGGGATAATTTAGTTTTGTCTCTAGAAGGCATACAGGAGCATGATTTATCAGTCAGTTACGTTACTGGGCGTTTGATTGAAGAATGGCAGAAGAGGCAAGAAAGGTCGTTGGCTGCAGAGACTTCTACTGGCGGGCGGTTTGGAAGGAGTTCTCATGCCGTGCCAGAGGTGAAGCAAAAGCAGCGTACTGGTGAGGAGTCAGCGTTTGCTGTTAGGCGTTGTTTCCGATGTGGGTCTTCAGCGCATCTAAAACGACAATGTCCGGAGTTGGTCAAGTCTCAGTTGCCGGTGCAGGAGCAGAGACGAGATCAGCAGCAGCAGCAGCAGCGTAAAAGGAAATTCTTCAAACAAAAACAGTCGGCTCAGCTGGTGACCGCCGTGGCCAAGATTGCTGATGAGAAACAAGCTGTCTGGGTGGTCGATTCGGGAGCGTCGCGGCACATCGTAAATTCAGATGAATTTTTTGTTTCCAAGAACTCAGCACAGCGCAGCCAGGTGGCTCTAGCAGACGGAAGTACTTCCGAAGTGATTTCGGGGGGTGCAGTTTTTGTTCCTTGTCTTCGTGAGTGCCTGCAAAATGTACTTTGTGTGCCTTCATTAAGGAGCAATCTGATGTCTGTAGATTGTTTGCTAAAAGCTGGGTTTAAAGTGTATTTTGAAGGAGACAGTTGCATTATTAAGAAGGCTGGTGAGATTTTAGGCACTGCTAAGTCAGAGGGAGGCTTGTTTTGGCTTAAAGCAGGATCTCAAGTTGCAGCAGTAGTCAGTAAATCTCAGCCTGCAGTGAATAACAAAGCTATACATGACAACTGTGTGCACTTATTGCATAGGAAAATGGGGCATGCTTGCTGGAAAAGTGTACTAAAAATGTCTGAATTGGCTGATGGGGGTAATTTAAAGAGTTGTAACAAGTACCTTGATTGTAATGTTTGTAAAAAGGTTAAAACCCACAGAGTCTCTTACCCCAGAAGTGACAGAGTTAGTGAGTCACCGCTACAGCTGGTTCACATGGACATAATTGGTCCATTTGCTGTAAGCAGGGGTGGAGCGCGCTTTTCACTAACAATTGTGGATGACGCCACACGCTACTCTTGGGTTTTTCCCATGAAGAATAAGGGTGATGTGTTCACTAAGTTTAAAGGCTGGGTGGCATCTGTGGAAAGATTTCTGTCCATTAAACTCAAAAGGATTCAAACGGACAGAGGTGGCGAATTTATGTCAAATGCCTTTAGAGATTGGTTACAAAAGCGTGGCATTGGGCATAGGAAAACGAACGTTTTTTCCCCAGAGGAGAATGGTGTTGCAGAGCGAAAAAATAGGTCTTTACAAGATATGATGTTTGCCATGCTTGATGATGCTAATTTGCCCATGTCTTATTGGGGGGAGAGCATGCTCACCGCGTGTTATCTCCAAAATAGGCTCTTTCATCAAACAATAGGTACAACTCCGTACTTTAAATTGTTTCAGAAAAAACCTAAAATTGACCATTTGCATGTGTTTGGATCAAAAGCCTGGGTATTAATTCCGAAACAAATGAGAAAGAAGGGAGATCCTAAGACCAAACAGTTAGTGTTTGTGGGTTACCAGGAGCTGGGAAAAGGTTTCCGTTTTGCTGAAGGGACAAATGGCATTGTGATCTCCAGGAATGCCAGTTTTTGTGAACATAGTGGCTGGGAGAGACTACATGCCAATACTGAGGTTTGGTTTGAACCTTCCCAGGAGCTTCATGACTCTGAAGGTAAACATAGAGAATCAGAGTCTGAGGGGGAGGAAAGTTCAGATAAGAGCTCTCAAGAAAGTGGAGTTAGCCAGAGACCAGTTGCTAAGCAACAAAAGAGAGGTCGTAGTTCTGAGGAGGAAAGTGGGTCAGAAGAAAAATTTTCTCCCAGAAGATCTAAAAGACAAAACAAAGGAGTGCCTCCGGTGCGTTTTTCTCCTGATACTGCAAATGTGTTTAGTGTAATTGCAGAGCCCAAGAGTTTTCAGGAGGTGTTAAAGTTACCAAAAGAGGAGGCAGAGCTCTGGAAACAGGCAATGGAGGAAGAGATGTCCTCTCTGAATGAGCACAAGGTCTTTACACCAGTAGCAGCGCCTGAGGGGGCAAAGATTGTAGGCTGCAGGTGGGTGTACAAACTTAAACCTCTGGTGACAGGAGAGTACAAATACAAAGCTCGTTTAGTGGCTCAAGGATATTCTCAGAGGCCTGGAAAAGATTATGACGAAACCTTTTCCCCTACTGCTAAGGGGGACAGTGTAAGGCTGATTTTAACGCTTGGAGCAAAGAGAAAACTCCTGTTAAACCATTTTGATATCCAGACTGCATATTTACATGCATCAATATCAGAAGACCTGTATCTAGCCGAACCGCCTGGTTATGAGACAGGTTCCAATAGAGTGTTGAAATTAAACAAAGCTTTATATGGTCTCAAACAGGCTGCAAGATCTTGGAACAAATGTTTCCATGAGGCCTTAGTGTCATTTGGTTTCAAGCAGAGTACAGCTGACAATTGTGTTTATGTACGTGGTACAGGCAGTGATCAAGAGTTTTGTCTGATTTATGTAGATGATGTATTGTATGCCTGTAAAACAGATAAACAAACTAAAAGGTTTGCCAAGCAATTGTCCAGTAAGTTCAAAGTGAAAGACTTAGGCCCGGTTAGGACGTATCTAGGGTTGGAAGTGTGCTGGGCCCAAGATGGCAGCTGCCTAATTAGTCAGCAGAACAAAGTTAAACAACTACTGACTACATACAGGATGCAGGATTGCAAAGGGGCAGCGGTGCCTATGGATCCAGGTTTCATAAAAACACTTCATATAGATGAGAGTCCTGAATTTGAACATCCTGATGTCTATCACTCTGTAATTGGAAGTTTATTGTATCTAGCACAGTGGTCCAGACCTGATATTAGCTACGCAGTAGGCATATTAAGTAGATTGGTCTCAAAACCCACACTAAATGCCTGGAAAGGGGTAAAACAAGTTCTGAGATAACTCAAACAGACAATTGGCTATATGTTACAATTAAATTCTTCCGAGGACGAAATGTTGAGTTGCTACTGTGATAGTGACTGGGGAAATTTGCCAGATAGAAAATCTGTCACAGGACTAGTCATAATGGTCGGTGGAGCTTTAATCAGCTGGCGGTCACGCAAGCAAGACATTATAAGTGTGTCATCAACGGAATCTGAGTACGCCGCATTGAGTGAATTGTGCAACGAGGTGGTTTATTTCAAGCATTTGTTAACAGATTTAAATGTAAATTGTGGAGAACCAGTACAAGTTTACATTGATAATCAAGCTTGTATAACCTTAAGTAAAACAGAGGGTTTCAAATCACGTTCCAAACATATCTCTGTAAAATACCAAAATGTACGTTGCTGTGTACAAGACAATATAATCACCTGTACTTATGTATCAAGTGAAGAAAATGTAGCAGATGTATTAACTAAACCATTGGCAAAGAAAAAGAACAAGCAAATGTGCAAGGGTTTAGGTTTGCTGGAAAAATAATCTCCTACATAGGTGTTATTTGATGTTAATTGTCCAGCAGAATCTGTGAGGGGGTGTTCAGTTCTGTTAATTGATTTTGTGGAAACTTGCAGATTCTGGCTTCAAACAATTAACTCAAGGCAGTGTCAATTTACTCTTGGCAGAAAGCCAAGGTCTGCTTGACCTAGAAACTACTTACTCTGATTGGTTAACGACCAGCACTCAACTCTGTTATCTAGAAATGCTAGCACAGTTTGGGGTGTGTTAGGTGTGTTAGGAGTGAAGTGCTGTGTATGGTTAAGAGAGAGAAAGAAAGAAAGGATTTATTTTGCTTTGTTTTGTATGCAGAAACTCTGCTGGTTTTATTTTTCCTTTTAATAAATCCTGTAAATAGTTATTCTGAGTCTAGCTGACTAGTCATTACCACCTCGACTAGCTTCTTCGCTGTGCAGGAAAACTCTGCTACGTTTGGGCTAAAGCCAGTAGGGCTATGCCTGACACTTCAAAGTTCCATGAATATAACACCATTAAAGTATCATTTTAAACTAATGACCAGGACAGGAAAAGCATCCCACACCCAAGACGTTATTACTATTATGTTTGAAATCTCAGTATTTTGCCTTTTAATTCTCTCTCTCTCTCTCTCTCTCTCTGTGTGTGTTTATGTAAATCCTCTGAAATGCACACAGTTACTTAATGGTGCGCTGAAATCCAGACTTGATATTGTTCAAGAGCTCGTTGGAAGAAATTCGAGGAAGGAGGATTAATGGTTTTCCAGCTCAGTGTCAGTAGAAGGCTTTATTGCCCCTTGAGCCACAGCTGGAATTTTCAGATAAAGCCAGCACTGGTTTGACTCCGACTCCCATTGAAATCAACTAGATTTTCCCCTTTCCTTTAGAATGGAAAATGAAAAATATAGAGAATACTATGTGAAGCTTAATAAAACTCTGGGCTCAGTATGTGCATATGTGACCATGTAACAATTAGGAAATAGGAAATTTTTCAACTCTACCAAAGGACTTCCAGGTTTGAAGAGACAAGAATTGCTAGCACAGCACAAATATATACAGTGGTACCTCGGGTTAAGAACTTAATTCGGTCTGGAGGTCTGTTCTTAACCTGAAACAGTTCTTAACCTGAAGCACTACTTTAGCTAATGGGGCCTCCTGCTGCCGCGCTGCTGAAGCACGATTTCTGTTCTCACCCTGAAGCAAAGTTCTTAACCTGAGGTACTATTTCTGGGTTAGCGGAGTCTGTAACCTGAAGCATATGTAACCCGAGGTACCACTGTATATATATTGTGCCTGAAATCTCCACCTACAACCAGAACAAGCAAAGATGACAGTACAGCACAGGCAAGAACAAGCTGCGATACTCTGTGTGATGGACAGCAGAGCCAGACTCAAGTCTGGTGATGCAGTCCCTCTGAAACTCCACCAGAATGCTGGAGCCTCTTGGTTATATGCAACAGAGTCAACAAGCAAGGGGAAGAACAGCACTTTTGTCGGGCGGAGAATAAAAGGAGCAGTTTCAGAGGGAGGGGATTAGATAGGGTTAGGTTTTGGAGATAGGGCTGGATTTGAGGCGTAGGACTGGATTTGACTGAGGGAGAATTGGTTCTGAGTAAAGTTAAGCATACACATTGAGGAGACTATCCAAAGCGAGATGGCAAAGCCTCACAGCTTGGATAGGGAGACTGGGTTGAGGGTCTGGGGAAGGTATTGTCTGGGCACAGGAGGAATGGTGGAGACCACCTCCCCATCCTGACCCTTTCATGGAGGAGGAAGAGGAAGACAGTATAGGTTTGCAACAGGGGTTTGAGGGAGGTAGCAGCTCAAAGGCAGATGAGGGGGGAAGCTGGGAAATCATGAGACAGCCGGAACAACACTCGGCTGACATGTTACCATCAGAAAGTATTTCAGACCCTTCATCTCCCAGAACCTGATGAGCCTTAAAAGTAGGAGGGCAAAGAGATCAAATACAGAGGCCATGTAGCAGCACCTGTAGAAGTGACGAATGAGGAAGAGGGAGAGATGGGGTAGGGGTGGAGATTCACTCGGGACAATGCCATTATCCAAGAAGCTGGGTTCTATAGCCTCTCTCTGTAAAGACTGAAATAAAAAAGGACGGCATGCACACGAAAGCTCATACCAAGAACTAACTTAGTTGGTCTTTAAGGTGCTACTGGAAGGAATTTTTTTATTGTGTTTGAACAGCTCTTGTAAAACCATTCTGCGTGATTAGAAGCTAGGCCTGTCAGTCACCAAAGAGCTCCCTCCCCTTCATATTTATCTTTGTGGAAAACCTGGGATCAAATGTTTCAAATGTCTGCAGTTTTTGCAAATGTCCAGATTGTTCCGAATCGCTTTGGTCCGGCATGCTTCAGAGAACTCCTACTTCAGCTGAGGCAATTTTCACATCTCTCCAGAGTTGCCTGCTTTTTGGGGGGATTCGTTCAAATCAAATTCAGACCCCTGCTTGTCAGCACACTTACCTTCCTCATGCAAATAGCATGTGAGGAAGCCTATAGCCTAAGGTGAGTTCTTCTTAGTCGAAAAGGCAAGCTACATTATTTAGTCCTGTGTCCTTTCAGAGGGTTGGCTGCTGGTTCATCAGATCTTTTGCGACGGGGTGGTGTTCTGAAGGGTAAAGGAAGCAGAAATCCCCCATGGTTCCTGTTCCCTCCACACCTCTGTCCCACCTGGAAGGGAGATATCACAACACCTGTGTCTGGGCGATATGCAGTTTCCAGATAAAAGGGTTTTTTAAACACCAGATGCTAAAATTCAACTCCAGGTAATTGGAGGAAAAGTAAGCATCACACGTGAACAGAATGTTTTACTCTTCTTACAACTTAATAGCAGTCTAGCACCATGAAATGAGCAGTGAGTACATTCCAAGTCACTGCCCTGGCAGCTAAACCAAGCAATACCGGTTTATTGCAAGTTAAAATACAGAAGGGGAAGGGCTGTTTGGATATATATATATATTTGATACAAATCATGTTCAATATTTCTCTTTCATTGTATTAACAAAAAGGGATTTGTTTGTGATCTTTTGGCAAAAGATTGCATTGAACTTCTCAGTAGTTAAAATTTGCATGTACCCTTTTCTCCCTTTATGGTTGTCATTCTATTATTTTTAAAAGGCCATATTTAGAATGACAGGTCTTCAAAGCAGGAAGAGAAAGGGGGGGGGGAGTTGGTGTTTGGATCTATTCAATATTCGGTGACATTACTTACCTAATGCATACAAATCTAATTCATTTTTTTTGACTGATCCCATAATTACAAAATTTGTTTAAAGCTGTTATATTATCTCCTTATTTGACACAATATGGCATAATTTTGTTATAGTATTGAAAACCAAATAAGACAACTGCAGCTGGTAGCGTTTCAAAGAGATATTCCCTTTAAGATGAAATCAATCCCGTTTCAAGTTTATTCCCCTGCTTTATGATAGCGGCTCTAGGGGTGTATTTTGCTGAAAAATGTCTTTTTGATTTTTGAGAAATTCTTTAGATTAATATGCAGCTGTCATTGCAAGGCAAATCTAGATTTGCTTTTATGTGCTTCCTCTTTCCCCAGGCTGCAACTGGTGTCTACCTCTCTTGGAGAAACAGTCCATTCATTTGCGACTGGGGCTCTTTCGAACAGGTCAGCAGCAAAGGATTCATCAACTCATATTCATTTGAAACGTGTCGCACAAGCCCGTATTTACATTGACTGGATCTGCTGCTTTTGCTTACAAGGTTCAATATTAGTCCTTTAGTAGCTCATTTTCAATGCAACGTTATGCCTGGGCGGAAAGAGGGGGGAAATGCAAAGGGTGGTTTATCCTTTTATCCTTTTTTATTATTATTTCAGCATACCTTTTGAAAAGGCATTTAACTTGCAGAACATATACGATAAACTTTCTAAGGAGATACGGTTGAGTAAATAAGGGCTGGCGGCTGTATGTGATGCTTACATTTTTATGCTTAACTACATTTCCTATAGTACCAAACCAGTTTATATATATATTTATATTGCTGTGTGCTCCTCACTTCGCCCAGCAGTGAAAACCTCCAAAGGCAGAGCGACCCGGGTTTGGTTTCCTTTAGAGAACACTCAAGACAGTTTTTATTGCATTAAAAAAATATGGGCTCTGTTTACAGATACTAGTGGTGCCGCAAGGTCGTTTTAGACTCCTGATTTCATAGTCTTACTGGCTCCCCTCTTTAAATGGTAACCTGTGTAACTTCACTTACTTGAAAATGTGTCAATCCAGCCCTGCCGTGTTTGGGAAAACTCCTGCTAATTTTGCTGAGTGGGGCCCTGGAAAACTGCCCCAAAGTCACAGAATTGTAGAGATGAAAGGAATCATCTCATCCAACCTCCTTCAGTGCAGGAATCTAGTCCAACCCAACATGGGGCTCGAACCCACAACTAATGAGATTAAGAGTTCCATGCTCTACCAACAAAGCTGTCCCTGTGTTGGCAGCCCAAAACCCTACCCAATATTCTGCAAAAGCTGCTGTATCTGCCCTTACTCTCCCTATGTCTCTCTCACACTTTTAAGCATTCAGGTAGGTAGCCATGTTGATCTGGCGCAGTCGAAATAAATTAAAAAATTGTCCAGTAGCACCTTAAAGGGGACCCCTGACCATTAGGTCCAGTCGTGACCGACTCTGGGGTTGCAGTGCTCATCTTGCTTTATTGGCCAAGGGAGCCAGTGTACAGCTTCCAGGTCATGTGGCCAGATGACTAAGCCGCTTCTGGCGAACCAGAGCAGCGTACGGAAACGCCGTTTACCTTCCCGCCCGAGCAGTACTTATCTACCTGCACTTTGACGTGCTTTCGAACTGCTAGGTTGGCAGGAGCAGGGACCAAGCAATGGGAGCTCACCCCGTCGCAGGGATTCAAACCTCCGACCTTCTGAGCAGCAAGTTCTAGGCTCTGTGGTTTAACCCACAGCGCCACCCGCGTCCCAGTAGCACCTTAGAGACCAACTAAGTTTGTTCTGGGTATAAGCTTTAGTGTATCTGAAGAAGTGTGCATGCAAACAAAAGCTTATACCCAGAACAAACTTAGCTAGTCTACCTCTTAGTAGTCTCTAAGGTGCTACTGGACAATTTTTATTTATTTATTTTGACACTTTTAAGCAGTCTCTCCCCACTTAGCTACAGAAGGGGTCGCTATGGATGCCCCTACTAATTGGCAGAATGAGCCATTCACCTTAGGTTGCAGATACTTGGGCAAAGGACAGCAGCAGCCTCCTGGGTCTCTTCTGAGTTCCCCTGCCATTCCCCTCTGTTGCCACACAGCCTGTCTTGGGACCCGTAATCTGTCCTGCTGCTTCAGGTACAGGAGATGATGTCGTCCTGTCATCAATGTTGAACCTTCCAATCACATCAGGTTCTGTAGGTGGAATGAGGCACCATCTTGTCCTTTGCCTTAGATGGCAAAATGTCTTGGGCAGGCCCTGGGTGTCACCTTCTCTAAATTCTGATGCGTATCTCATTCAAAACATGCAGATGAGATTCCCATCCGTTACCAGACACTGAGAAAATTGTAACCAACTTTGGCGATCACATAGGGTCCCCAGATGTTTCACCGTCTATTGATCCCTGTGCCACCACTTTATTTCTTGCTTCCACCACCCAGGCCCTACCTGGTACAATACTGAGTCCAGTCAGGTTAAATTGGAACATAAACTTCTGTTTATTTATTGCAGTTTACCAAGCTTGTGGTTTCATAAACGGTATCGGTCACTTACAATCATGGGGTGCCTATCCAGACCTATAACTTCCGCTACCTGCTCTCACTCACTAAACCACCTCTCAGATATTTACTTGTCTTCCTAGCCCCTAACTGTTCCTGACTCAGCTTATTTCGCAACAACAACTCAACCTACCCACAGACTCTATCCCAATTCACTCCCACTCCAACCAACCACCCAACTCCCAACGAACTCCTCCCTTTGCCCCTCCCAGAGCTGGTTTTATAGTCCCTCTGACTCCACCCCCTGGGTCCTGATTGGGTAACCTTTTTAACTATTTCACCACCAGCACTCTCATGTGTTAACGTCACAAGCAATCTCCCTAACAAAGGCCAACCACTTGCTGCAATGACGCCTATTTTTCTAGGAGGTCCAGGATACCTCTGATTCTACGAGGAGCCAGTTCTCTTTAAAAATAAAAATAAAAATGAGCATTCCAACTGAAAACATAAAAACTCAAATTCAATTTAAAAGCACTGAAGGAGGGGAGGCAGCTGCACAGATGGATACAGTTCCCAATGCATTCTGAGGAAATTCTTTATCAAGGGGGAAATGTTACGCTTCTTGACAAAAACTGCTTGGGACATTTCCCCTCTCTGTTGCAGCACACCTAACAGGAAACATGTGCAGCAGTTGTCCATGAGGAAGCTTGATTCCATATGCAGATCTTCTGAGTTGGATTGGGGCGAGGCTGTGTAAACTCCAACTGTGCATTCATAAGCTGCTGTTCTATGAGCCGCCATGGAATGTTTTAAGCAGCATAGACATTCTAAACGTATCTTTCGATACCTCAACACCTTTCTGTCATTGAACGTGGTGTGATGAGAACAACAACAGAGTGCGCCTCTGGGGGTGAAGTCAAACCGCTGTGCTAGCAGCGCCAAAGTGACCTCCTCAAGGCGAAAACCTGGGCAGTGTGTATGGAGCTCCTGGGCTGCCCAAATGACAAGTCCCACCTCTCGGCCTTGCTGATGTAGACGAGACTTGGCACCAGTGGGGCTGCAGGAGCTGCCAAAGGAAGGCATACAAGGCACCATCCAACCGTCTTAGGGACTCTACTCTGGATTTGTGTAGGGTTTACTCATTAGACTTTTCTTCTCCCAAAGATATCCCGCAAAGCAGCAGAGGTTTAGGAGCAGAGTCTTCATTCTAGATGGGACACCTTCCCAGGTTGACAAGCCCCATCTGCCCTCACATCCCTCTTCAGCATATACAGAAAGTGCCTTCTTGATCATTGGACCCACTACTGATCCCATCCACTCCATCCACTGTCTTTGCATGTGGGGGAAGTCTCTAATTCACCAAGGGTTTGAGACCCATTGGTTACCCTCACCTGGTTTAGCCAGCCAGTCAAAGCTGTTTCCACGGTGTGGCTGCTGTCACATGCTGGCAGTTTCTGTGAGCCACAGGTGAGAGCTGGGTTCAGGATGGGGACCAAAGGTGGACAAACTACTCCAGAAGGAACATGACATGTCCCCTCACTAGAAGTACTACCCCTCCCCCAATGCCCCATACACCCCGGAATATTAGTAGACATAATAATATGCCATAAGCTTTCACAGACCAGAGTTCACTTCATCAGATGCATCGTGCGTCTGTTGAAATGGATTATGGCTCACAAATATTCTTGCCCTTCTAAATTGGTTAGTTTTCAGGGTGCCTCAAGACTAGTTGCTGCATCAGACTAGCATGTCTACCCCACTGGAAATTGTTAGAAACCATTAATAAATACTGATTTCATTCATTCAGTGCATAGTCTGCCTCATTCAAACATCATGTGGCTGACCACATGTGAAAAGGTTGTATATATTATGCACCAATTACAAGATAAAAGTTTACAGATGTTAAAATTCCATACCATATCATCTTATCACTAGCCAGGAAATCAGTACCAAAAACAGTCTTACATTGCTTCTGAAAGAACCTCAACACTGGGCTTTGACATTATGAAGTATATAGTAAAACTCATATTTGCTAATCTGGTACATCAGTTTTTCACAAAGCCTAGTCTACTATTTACAGTGGTGCCTCACAAGACGAAATTAATTCGTTCCGCAAGTTTTTTCTTCTTGCGAGTTTTTCGTCTTGCGAAGCACGGTTTCCCATAGGAATGCATTGAAAATCAATTAATGCGTTCCTAGGGAAACCGCCTTCAGACCAGGTCCGGGGACAGTCTGTCCCCCGACCTCTTCTGAAGGCTGAGGGGGGGGGGACAAGGGCTTTTCTTCCCACTGCCAGCCTTCAGAAGGCTGTTCTGAAGGCTGGCGGTAGGAAGAAAAGCCCTTCTTCCCACCTCCCGCCCCGCAAGCTCCGGGGACAGGACAGCTTTGCTGCCGACCACCAGCATTTTAAAAGCCCTTGCTGTCCCGGGGCGATTTTAAAATGCTGGCGGGCGGGAGCGAAGTCTCTGCTGTCCCGGGGAGATTTTAAAATGCTGGGGGTCGGCAGCGAACGCTTCGCTCCCGCCCGCCAGCATTTTAAGATCACCCGGGGCAGCGGAGAAGTCTCCGCTGTCCCGGGAAGGCAGGCGGGGGGGAGCAAAGACTTTTGCCCCCCGCCAGCCTTCAGAAGAGGTCCAGGACCTCTTCTGAAGGCCGGCGGAGGGCGAAAGTCTTTGCTCCCGACCGCCAGCAATTTAAAACAGGTCCCCGGAGATTTCCCTATGGGCTTTCGTCTTGCGAAGCAAGCCCATAGGGAAATTCATCTTGCAAAGCGCCTCCAAAACAGAAAACCCTTTCGTCTTGCGGGTTTTCCGTCTTGCGAGGCATTCGTCTTGCGGGGTACCACTGTATAGCCAAGAAAGCTTTTGGAATGCTTCTAGATCCCAACATTGTTTCGCCAGAAATGTTTCTGTGTTGGCTGAATGATTGTATCGATTCTTCTGTCTTATAACAGTATCCATCCAAATGATTTTAGTGGATCCAAAATGTCCACAGAGTCAAAAACCAGAGGATATATATGTGTAAACACAGAGCTCTTGGTGGCTCTTGGAATGTTTCATGCAAAAACAGTTTAACCAAACTTGACTCATTCACAGTGGCATACTGAGATTGTCTCCATCCTTCTGCCCTCAGAATAAATAGAAAGAACGAGGCCAGGCCAAGCCAGGGCCAAGTTTCCAATGACCAAGTTTGTGGAGGCATTGTGCAAAGGCAAAAGTGTCCTATACGTGTCTCCTCAGGAAAAAAAACCACAAGTCCCACTGAGTGGGACTTACTTCCAGGTAACTTCCATTGCAATCTTACCATGTCATTTTTTAAAAAGAAAACAAAGCTTTCAGATAAATAAATTTACTGTGCAATAGAAGTTACACAAATAAATTGGGGGGGGGATATAATAACATATTAGGGACACAGGTGGTGCTGTGGGTTAAACCACAGAGCCTAGGACTTGCTAATCAGAAGGTCGGCGGTTCGAATCCCTGCAACGGGGTGAGCTCCCATTGCTAGGTCCCTGCTCCTGCCAACCTAGCAGTTCGAAAGCGCGTCAAAGTGCAAGTAGAATAAATAGGTACCACTCCAGCAGGAAGGTAAACGGCGTTTCCATGTGCTGCTCTGGTTCGCCAGAAGCGGCTTAGTCATGCTGGCCACATGACCCGGAAGCTGTACGCCGGTTCCCTCGGCCAATAAAGCGAGATGAGCGCCGCAACCCCAGAGTCAGTCATGACTGGACCTAATGGTCAGGGGTCCCTTTACCTTTACCTAATAACATATTAAATAAAAAGTGTAGAATGTTAACACTCTTTTGCAGTTAGATAATGAAAAATGAGAATGCTGTGAATTGCTTCATGAATTATCCAAATAGGAGTCTGATGGCATGGTGGATACAAACCACAATAACTAAGCCTGTTGTCTCTGTGACTTGTGGATTATTCTCAGGAGAGCTTGAAGCTTAAAGAACATCAGCCCAAGAATACTGGACTGGATCCCCATCACTGTATCACCTACCAACTGTATATAATGCGGCTGTCTCCATATGTATTGGCCATTGCATCTGAATTCACCCTGAATTCCTGAGGATGATGCTCAGGCTGGACAAATTTGAGTTGTCCAAGTTTTTGCATCAGTCGATGATAAGGATGCTTCCTTCTTGCATTCACCAAAAACAAATATTCATGCACAACAGGAGCTTCACGGCTTGCACAAGCTGCCTTATTTACTTTAATGATAGGAGCTCCTGAAACAATATTTATGAATATTCGCCTTTTTGATGATCTTATCATTTATGGCTTCTTCAGTTTGTGTACTTTTCTAGCTGCTTTGTGAGGATACTATCCTGAAAATCAGCATGCAAGTCTACTAAATAAAATCGATAAATAAGTGAACAATTGTGCTGAGAAATCTTGACAAAAAAAAGAGGCGTTTGTTGGTGCTGCCAAAAACATTCACTGAAATGAGTTAGTAGTTTTGGCTCAGCCTGGATAATAATAATGTAAAAATCACATTGTGTAATTAATTTAGCACAGACCGAACACATTAACAAAGTTACACAGCTCACATGACAATTGATAAATGTTACCCTTGGCACCGGTTCAGTATTTCTTTTTTGATAACGCTGTGCACGGAAGTTGGCCACTAACACATGGTTTGCATGAAGTCGGAGTCACATGCAAGTTGTACTTTCAATGCTGTACATTACTCCAGATTATATATTTGTCATGTTAGTTATTAAGCCAAGATGGATTACGGTGCCTTGCTGCTAACAAGCCGTTGCAAGACATTCCCCTGCACTCTATAGACCATGTTCTAGCAAGCTCAACTACATTGTTTTCCAATACTTCCTAATCACTCTATACAATATACGATGTAAAATGATTCCCATTTATATCATACAATAGATAGCAGTGTCGTTTAATTAATTTAAACTAAAGAGGAGTGAACAGCATTCACTCACAAAGCTTTCCTTTGGGATGGTACATGCGAGGGAAAACCCCTTCATTTTATACCGCAGGCAGAGAAAAGCAAGGCTTAGGAAGATAATATTTGCCTGGGAGGAACAGAGGCTGCCACTGTCTTAAGTTGTTAGTATGGCACTGTGCTTACTGATTTGAGGGAGAGGTCCTCAATATTTTTATACTGACAATAGCCTCCCTTATTTTGCCCTTCCTGCTTCAACATGACATTGAGTGGCAAAGCCAGATGAGACCATATAAGACTGGTCCTGTGGAGCCTGCCTTGGTTGCTGGTACACTGATGAGCACCATGTTCAAATATATAAAAGGATGTCACATACAGGAGGGAGAAAGGTTGTTTTCTGCTGCTCCAGAGAAGTGGACATGGAGCAATGGATCCAAACTACAAGAAAGAAGATTCCACCTAAACATTAGGAAGAACTTCCTGACAGTAAGAGCTGTTCGACAGTGGAATTTGCTGCCAAGGAGTGTGGTGGAGTCTCCTTCTTTGGAGGTCTTTAAGCAGAGGCTCGACAACCATATGTTAGGAGTGCTCTGATGGTGTTTCCTGCTTGGCAGGGGGTTGGACTCGATGGCCCTTGTGGTCTCTTCCAACTCTATGATTCTATGAGCACATTTAAGATATTTACATGGACATGCAGATCTCTAAATGACTTGGGGCCCAGATATCTGAAGGAATACCTGCCTCTTTATTGGGGATGGGGGAAGAAATTCATTTAAGTTTGCATTTAAAGGTGAACCTACTTAGTTCTTACTTTCCCAATCTATCCATGAACTGATGCACAGCCAGCCTTTGAAATTCGCAGTTCTCTGAATTTTGCAGTTCTTCAGCCCGCTAACGTGTGCGCAAATGCATATGCTAAGATAACATGCATATATTAGTGAAAATATTAAAACTGAGTAATGTTAGAAGAAATTGCTTTGCAAAAACATGTACATTAGGCAAAAAATTGCATGTGAATGTGTGTATATTAGGATAAATTAACTGGCGAATTTTCACGAGGACCTTTTTTTTAACATTGCAGCAATGTGGAGAATTGCACTTATGAGTGGAAAAATGAATAGAATCATAAAGTTGGAGGGTCATCGAGTCCAACCCCCTGCCAAGCAGAAAACACCATCAGAGCACTCCTGACATATGGTTGTCAAGCCTCTGCTTAAAGACCTCCAAAGAAGGAGACTTCACCACACTCCTTGGCAGCAAATTCCACTGTCGAACAGCTCTAAAAACCAATGAAGATGAATTAATGGTGCCCATAGGCACCTGGGTGACATCTGACCTACTCACTGCTACAGATACATGGCCCCCACCACTTTAGCATCAAAGGCTGGACTTTCCTCCTTTACATCACTGTCACGAAAGAGCTGTGTGCGACATAGAATCATATGAGAAACTGAGAGAAACTAAAATGGATAGATTCACCCATCCCTACTCTCTATCACACATTAAGATCAGCGGAAGTGGTCCTTCTCATTGTTCTGCCATCCAGTGGCTCTCAAAGACTATGTTACAACTATAACTAAGGGTAATTCCTCCAATTGCTCATCATCTTCAACTGAATACCATGCTATCTCTGATGAATGAGTGGCCGAATGAATGATGAAAACAAACTAGGTTACCCTACCTAATAAAGAATATTGGATAGTCCCTGGTTATGGTCTCAAGGCACATGGCAAAATTTAGCAAGGTTTGGTTGTGGTCAGTATTTGGATGGATGACTGCCTCAAAACCACATGTATGCTGCCTTGGGTTCCACGATGAAAGAAAGGCAGGGTAGAAATGTAAGAAAACAAGAGTGGCCAATGCATTCAAATTGAGTCTTCATAGATTAAATAATAAATAGCATAAGGAGGGAATTTAGGGAGGCTAGGGCAGCACTTCTCATGCCCCTGTGTTTCAGCATTCCTGAAGGAGGTGAAGGACTCATCAGTATTTCACAGGTTACCCCACCATCTGTAGTGAGGCTGTTCACAATCCATAATAATGTATTTTTACATTATTGTAATGCCCTACCAAAGGATGCTCACCTAGCCCTGATTATGCTATCCTTTAAGCACCATGTGACTACCCCTTTTATTTTTGTCAAGGCCTTTTAGCTGCTGTTGATAATGTGCGTTAAAAAAAATCTTCCTATCTTGTTTGTTAATGGTCTGCTGCTTTAATATCAATGATGGGCTGTTTTAAATTGATTGCTGTGTTGGCCACTCTGAGAACCCTTCAGGGCTGAAGAGCAGGGCACAGATTTGTAAACAAACAAACCAGCAAATATAAAATGCAACCATGACTAATTCCATTAAATACACGGGTGTTGAGGGAGGGAGTTTCTCTTGAAGATTAGGCCTTTGAAGCATGTTGTGAAAGTACCCCCCACACTTTCCAGTCTGAAACTTAAAATGGTGCCCTTTGTTCATTTAATGGAAGGAATACATTCTATGTAAATGCCCAATATTTTCTCCCCAAAGGTCATATGCTTTCCCCATGAAACTGCATTCTCTGATAAATCTGCCTAATTTTATGGCTGAAGTACTATTGCAGAGATAATGCTTTAATTACAAACACTGTGTGTGTTTGTTTTTTTAAAATCCACCTCTGAAAAAAAAGGTTCATTAGAAATGTTTATGGCACACTAAGCAACATAACACCAATCGCCTGGAGTAGGATTGTATTTTAGCATTCTTGTCCCAGCGGATTCCATTTTTATATTATGGAAATTTCTGCAGACCTTAGGCCATGAGTATTGAACAATTTTCACCTTTTGTGGCTTCTCATTGACCTACAGTACAATATAGGGGGTTTTGAACATAAAAGAATAATTGACAACCCTTATATTACTCCGAGAGATTGCTTACCCATGTGGTAGGGGAAAAAACTTTTAAACTTACAGTTAATTAGGAGTATGTTATTGATGACAAACCTTTAGCGCATTAGAGAGAGGGCGGCAGAGAGAAAGGGAGAGATTAAATTACTTTCTTTGTCAATTGTTATTTAGATCATTTCTCAACAATCGGTTCTTTGGTTTCTTATTCGTACCAAGATTTAATTACAATGTTTATGCTTACCACAAATGTTATTGTTATAGTCAGGCCAATTATTTCTAAAGGCAATCTTACATGATAAAAGATGGGACATCTCTGATAGAGTCAACCAGTGGGTAGAATTTGACGTCATGCTAAGATGGTCGTTCTGTCAGGGCAAGTTTTTCTTGCAGATATTCCCTCTCCTCCCAGCTCCACCATGGTCTAGGACTTCTTCCAACCCTCTAAAGGAGATCTAGGGAGGACATGGGGATCATGTGGAGGAGCAGAAGGGAGAAAGTCTTGTTGGGCAACTTAGGATTCATTACACTGGCGTCTGCTAGCACAACTTAGCTGAATCCAGCCCATTGCATGTAAGCTGGCCATGACTTAAGTCTGTTGATTACAGTGGGTCTATTGACTTTGTGCAGTATTTCTCCTGAGAAGGATATGCAATAATTCTGAGCTCCTTCACTCACTCACTCATTCATTTCATGCAGATTGAAACCCAGGTCTGCAAGGATGGTAGCTTTTGCTCACTACTCTTCATTATATCAGATCTATCACATTAGTGGTGACTAACATTCCCTCCACCCCACAGCAGCTATTTTTGCAGCAACCATGCAGTGGGATCCCCATAGCGAAGGATTGTCTGAAATGATCCATGATTCCGATAAATGATTAATGGTACAATACATTGCCATTGCATTCATTCTATGGAAGGGGAGCCTGACATGGTAAGTGACATTGTGGGTTCCTAAAAAAAGTGGGAATCTCAGAAGATCTTGTTCAACCATAGTCACCCCGCTCTAGAACTGCTCTAGGACCAGCACACACTGGCTACAGTCCCTCAAAGTACTTAATTTTGTCCTCCATGTAAGGAGAGTATGGACTCTTTTCATTGGAGACCCTTTCATATGAATATTGCAGAAGTCGTTGGGCAGGGGGGAAAAACAGTGCAAACACATTGTTTATGAGTGGTGTGAAATGAAAGGAACAGAGGTAACCAACCAGTGCGTCCAAGTCTGGCACACTGCCATCAGGAATCAAATGTTGTAGGTTGTGGCAGTATGTTGTGAATGAGTCTCAAGTAAATTCCCAGCTATTCAGGAATGTCCTAAGCAGCTGCCAAAATGAACAATACAATGATATTTCTTAAGAACGTGGACCCAGTTTCTAGGATGGATTCTCTCTCCTTCCTTGGAGACCTTCCTTTGGAACCAGAGTTGCTAGATGGAGTGGCTTTTCCTTGTAGTGGCTCTGAACACAATGGCAGAAGTTGATAGTGAAGTCATTCTGATTTTTACCAGTTCATTGTAAGGGCTGTATCCAATATTCTTCATACTCAAAATAGACCCTTTGAAATTAATGGACATGAATAACTTGGGTCCATTAGATTCAGTGGGTCTAACTCTCTTATTTCCTGTTGATGAAAATATACTCTTGAGTAAACATAGTCCAGGGACGCGGGTGGCACTGTGGGTTAAACCACAGAGCCTAGGACTTGCCGATCAGAAGGTCGGTGGTTCGAATCCCCGCGACGTGGTGAGCTCCCATTGTTCAGTCCCTGCTCCTGCCAACCTAGCAGTTCGAAAGCACGTCAAAGTGCAAGTAAATAGGTACCGCTCCGGCAGGAAGGTAAACGGCGTTTCCGTGTGCTGCTCTGGTTCGCCAGAAGTGGCTTAGTCATGCTGGCCACATGACCTGGAAGCTGTACGCCGGCTCCCTTGGCCAATAAAGTGAGATGAGCGCCGCAACCCCAGAGTCGGTCACAACTGGACCTAATGGTCAGGCGTCCCTTTACCTTTACCTTTAAACATAGTCCAGTCAATATATTTTTTTTTTTTTTATAAAATTTTTATTGGGTTTTCACATTTTATATAGACAAAAACAAAGACACAAAAAACAAATAAACACATAAACAAAAAAGAAAATAAGAAAACAACAACAAACATATATACTTTCCCGAAAATGTTATTTCCTAACCCTGGTCATTGACTTCCCCCTACCCCCTCCCTTGCATCCCCATTTCCAAATTTATGTCAGCAAATTGGCATTTCCCTGTCTTAATATTAGTCCTTTTATAAAAACAAACAAAATTATTTTTTTCTAAGTTGGACCTCAATTCCCTTCCAACGATTTCCCATTTTGTCTTGAATAATGATCTTTTTAACCAAATCCCATAATCATGAGTGTTGTTAGAACTTAATTTTTCCCTCCCTCCCATCCCCGGTTTGCGTCCCTTCCCAAAGCATGTCCAAAATAACAGTTCCTAGCCCGGGTTCCTCACGTCCGAGGCCCTCCAGTCTCTTTCAGTCCCTCTCCGCCGGTCTTGTTGGTAATCCTTTATGCCAGTCGTCACATCTCGAAAGAGTTCTTTCACCATCAATCCAAAGTCTCTTCCCATATTTGCAAACAGCTGCTGAAGAGTTTCCACAAGGCATGAATCTTGAAGGTAATCAAAGTCAGAGTCTATGTGGAGGCCCCGATTATATTTCTTTATTTTAAATTCCTTAATTTCATAGACTCCCAGGACCTCCACTTTCGTCTTCTGCATCTTTCGTGGATTTATAGTAGATTTGCTCCAATAATCTCCTTGTTTGTATTCCACAGGCGTCAGCTTCTGCTCTGTATTTTCCCACATCACTTCTTCTCTTTCTTGTTTTGTCTTCTCCTCTTCTTTTATTATCATTTCTGGTTCAGCTGTGGATTCTTTCTCATTGAGGTCCTCGTTACATTCAGCAGAACTACTTGTTTCAGAAGTCAAGGTCATCAATTGTTCACTCATAGCCGTAGTCTGCTCTTGTAAGATTCCAACCAAATAGAACATCCTTTCGATTTCTCCCAGTATCTTTCCATCCACAGCCATTGTAATTCCACAGAATTCCCTCTAGAGGGAATCTGGTTACTTAATATTCTTTTCCCCAACAGTCCTTTGTCTTGTTATTGTTTCTTTATTTCCAACAATTTTAGATCAATTGTAACTCTTTTTAATCCAGAGGTAACTTAGGTAGCAATTTTCCACTATTAACAGTCCGTTTGACAGCTTTGACAGCTGTCAAACTCTGCACTTCTTAAACCAGCTCCAAAGCAGGACGCTCCCGGGCCCGGGAGGGGGGGTTGTTTACAACAGAACACAAAACATCCAACACTCCTCTCTCCTGCTCAAAATTTCCAAATCTTGGAAGTTACTGTCTTTTTTTTTTAAAACTCACCCTTTACAGGGTGGGCACTCCAGCTTAGTTCTTTTTTCGTTGCTCTAGATCGTCTGCAAGGTGGGGGGTGCGGACTTCCTTTTAGCACATCCCCCGATCGTCTCAAATTCAGTGGATAAATTTCTTAAAAGCCAAGTCCAAATTACTCACGGGTTGTTTTTTCAGCCGAATTTCAAGGAAGGAAGTCAGCGCTCTCCGGTCATGGCTCGCGGCTTCGCTCAGCAGAGGTAGCGATGGACTCTCAGTGCCACGCCACCCCCCGTATCCCCTCCGCAGCCTTTAAAAAGGCTCTTCGCGAATCAGGGGGGGCGCTTAAGGCACCCGCCGAGTCTTCAGTCCGCAGGCACCGCGCCTGCGGTTTTAAGGGTCCCCGTGTCGCCGGCACGGCAAAGACCCGTCCCCTGCTGAGCCGATTCCCTCCGGAGCTCGGAGGGAATCCGCCATTCCCAGATCGCGTCAACCCCGGAAGTCCATAGTCCAGTCAATATAACCACACATTTTCTTTTTACGTTAGTGTGTGTTGGAGGAAGGGGAAATCCATGAGTCAAAAAGTTATCTCACACCATTGAGTAAATAGCTTTTGAGTACTGCATTCAGTCAGCTAACAGTGTTTGTGATAAACATACTGGCTGGCATCTTATAACTGAAATTAAATTCCTTCATTGTGCTTTGTAGTCTGCTTTTATTCTCCCACCAAAATTTATAGTTTCTTCTATATACTGTAAGCACTATATTTGGAATACATTAGTGAGCTATTTTCGTCAGTCCAGGTTGTATGGTCTATCACATGGAAACGTTTGTTTTTCTTCCTTGGGAAGGATAATGCATATTGAAGGCCCCGGTTAGCCTCCTCCTCAGTAAATTAACTATGGAAAAATCTTTCAATGCACCCTTTCATTTATTTGTTGTATTTAAATTGAACCACACCACTTTCATTTGGTATAATAAAAGATCGTCATCAGTATTAACTGGGTTCGATATAAGTGGTTTGCCTCTCAAATGTATTATAGTTCATTTCATATTTAGTGATGTAGTAATAGCTTAAATTGTACATTGAGGTCAAGCGCTGGTATTGATCCTTTAAAATATAAATATTACTATTAATTAGACATGGGCTTGGACAACTTACCTGACCTTATCAGTTATTCTGATGTACTATTAGAAAACAAAACAGAAATAGCAAAACAACAAAAATGGGATATAACAGGAAAATAGGGTTGACCTTTACTAAATAAATTAGCAGTACATTAGCTTCTAGAATTAGCAGTGAATGAAAACTTTTAAGAATAAGGTAAAGGAAAACAAGAAAAAGAAGAGTGATAAACAATACAAAAGGAGAATTGTACTTTGTCCAGGATATAGCGGAATATTTTCAATGTGTTGCTTGTGATCCTGTCAAGGTTTCTTTCGAAGTTCTGAAATGTCATAAGGAATTAAGTATAAATAGATTAATAGAGTATTAAAGGGAAAAATAAGGTTAGAATGTGTTAAGACAATTATAGGATAGAAAACAGAGGAAGATGGAAAGGAATTGCTGAAACAATTAATAGAAGTGGAATACAAAAAGGGAGGCGTGAGGAGGTCGTGGAAATAAGTGAAAGAAAGATAAGATATCGAAATTGGACTGTGTTTTAAATGGTTTTTGTTTTGTTTTGTTAGTTGTATGTTAGTGTTTTGTAGTGTTTTTTGTACTGTTTTGTATTGTTGTATGTTTTTTTCTTTTTTTGTTTTTTGTAGTGTTGTGTTTAATTTGTTGGAAAACTAATAAATATTATTTTTTTAAAAAAATGTTTCTTTCGAAGTTCTAGTGAAGCTTAAAGGGTTCATTGGTAAGAGAAGCCATCATTAGCCCTCTGAGTGGAGGGTGCCAGTGCCCAGGGTGAGGGCAGGAGGCTTGGACCTCAAGTTCAACAGGAGGCCTCAGATTTGGACACTTATTATTATTATTATTATTATTATTATTATTATTATTATTATTGGCGTTTTGAAAGTTTTGCAACTTGGTTTTTATGAGCACCAGACCAAATTATGGTATGCCCTCTCAGAGCTTAGAGCTACAAATTTAGGCAAATAATTAATGCCAGGAGGGCAGAGTTGGGTGGGCACACTTGGCATCAGGTGTGGGATGAGCTGGCAGATTAACTGTTTCCAGGCACAGTTATGACCAACACAGTCCAATGTAGCTTGGATCCAGGCTATTTGAAGGACTGTATCTCCTCTACATGAGCTTGCCCATGTTTTGAGCTCTTCTGGGGAGGCTTTTCTCTCAGTCCCACCACCTTCACAGACACATGTGATGAGATTACAGAGGGCCTTCTTGGTGGCTGCTCCCAGTTGTGACACTCTCTTCCATCTGGCGTAGACTAGCCTCCTCTCTGCTTTTCTTTCGCCAGCAGGCAAATACTTCCTTGCTCCAATAGGACTTTGGCCACTAAATGGCTGTTGTGGCATTAGATGTAGGTCAAGTTAAATTTATTGGGTAATATCCCAGTAAGTCATTGGTTTTAAAGGGTTTACTCTGAGTAGGATTACCATCAGATATCACCTGTTATGTGCAGAGACGTACCCAGGAGGGTGGCCTTCTCAGTCATGGGTGCCTAACACAAACACTGTCTTCCCTAGAAAAGCTCGCCTGCTGCCAACGCTTACAACTTTTCATTACCAGAAAATGACTTTTTAAAAGTTGGGCAACTGTTCCAGCATGTTTTATACCTGATTTGAGTTGCGTTTGGATGGGTTATGCTAGATTTCAATGATTTTACTGGCAGTATGGCCGCTGCTCTGAAGCTGCACATCATTCTTTGTGAGTTGTTTTAGATAGGAAATTGTGCCTTCAATAACGCTTAGTGAAGGGGAGTTTCTAAATTTACCAGACCCAACAAAGTTCCTTTGTTGCACATTCCAGATTTATAAAATCTGCAGTCCTGAGGACTGAGGATAGTCTGGAAGAGAAGGGAGAAGACGCTGCGGCAAAATGAAAAGGCCATATTGAAAATAATAGTGCCACTTAATCCAAGGCCATAAAAAACCTAGAAAGATGCTGTTGTCCTTCTGCAGTTAAAAGGTTTAAATGCAATGAAGAGGTAGCTTGGCTACAGCCACTTGCCCACAGCACTAGACTATCTCTTTGTAGCATTTACACAACGCTGCCGCACTTGCCAATTGCCATGTGCTGTATTGATTGTGTAGCCGTACCTGTGTTTGAGCTCTGTAAGAATGCAGCAGCCCAAATATAAATTCCATATGATATTCCTCCTGCCAGGGGATTTTTACCTTCGGGTTTGAAGGTGACAGGCCAAATCATGCTTTTTCTTGGAAACTCTCTTTTTTCCAGGCTTACTGGATCTTCTCTTCCTCAGACACCAGAAATCAAACTGTTCCACAAACCACCCAGGGTCACGTCTTACACCCTTCAATAGCGCAGAGCAAGAATAGAGGTCCTGTAATAAACCACAGAGGTATTAATTACCACAGCTTTATCAGAAGGAGCTATTAGTCCTTTGGTCTGGAACTCAAATACAGTGTTGTGTTATTTTAAGTTGCCATGCCATTCGCCCTCTGGGTTTATTCCCATGGCCAGGCCATTTGGCTCCTCATCTCCACACACAATGCTGTTTTGTTTGCTCAATGCGGGTGAGGGAAAGTTGTTGCCTCAGAGCCAATTGCAATTCAAAAACTGACCTCCTTGCATCTCAGCACGCTTCAACCCACCAAACTTAATCTGCATCTTCAGACCATTTCATTGTACTTGTTTTTCCTTTTCTTTGGCCAAATTAAATGAGGTGAAATTGTCTTCCTTTTGAAAAAGGGAGGGAGGGGACATTAAACAAGAACCTCTTGAGAAATTCATTCATTTTTTAAAGTAAGGTTAATTTAGTTTCCAGTGGGTGCCTTTTTTCTGAGCCTTGGTAGACTGAGAAACTACATCAAGCAGGTATTCAGGGAACATGTCAGGGAAGGAGCAAGTCTTGCTCACTGGCCACACCTCCATGCTAACACACTTGCTGGATGCACACCCAAAGACCCTGGGTTGTTTGTTTCCAAAGGAGCGCTGAGTGTCCCATCAGCACAAGGATTTCCAGTTGCACAATGCATTTCCGCCCCCACAGACCCCTAAATCTGTTGTAAGGGTTCTGCCAACCCTCTGGGGAGAACGCAGAGGAAGGGGAGGCAGGAAAGTCCCATTGAGCAGATAGAAATCCTGGCTCTGACAGCACAGATTGGTTGAATGCCCTATGTACAGCATTAGTGTGAAAGGGGCCTTCTATGCTCAGGCTCAAATTGCTGTGATGTATGTGAGTAGAGTTCCTCTATGCCATTGGGACGTGCAGCTAAGCAATGTTCCGGATTGGATAGCGAAGCTGAAGAGATGGGAGGAGGATTTCACATGAATGTTGAATGTGTGGCTAAAGAGGCATGGCCAACCAGCAGCAGCAGCAGCAGCAGCAGCAGCAGCAACAACAACAACAACAACAACAACAACAACAACAACAACAACAACAACAACATTTTATTTATACACTGCCCATCTGGCTGGGTTTCCCCAGCCACTCTGGGCGGCTCCTAACAGAATATTAAAAACACAATAAAACATCAAACATTAAAAACTTCCCTGAACAGGATTGCCTTCAGATGTCTTCTAAAAGTCACATACCGGTAGTTGTTTATTATCAAGGGCATGACAATTAGACACAATCCCACTAACCCCTCACACGTTCACTGAATATGGGTGGGTGGTGGTTCCGTGCATATTTATTTGTTTGTTTCATACCTTATTTCGGTTTTCTGATTTCTGGTTTTAACCTTTTAATACTTTTTATTGTATGGTTGTATGTAGGGTTGTCTTGAATCACTGATATTTCGCTTATGAATGAGACTTTCCTATTCTCCCCCCAAATAAGGGGGCCACTCTGTTTCTGTGGTTGGTTTTCTGCTTTTGTTTCAGGGCTCACCCCATGGAACAGGTAGCAGGTTGAGGACACATTGGACAACTGTGTACACGCGGCCAAAAGAACCAAAAAGATCTCAGTGGTTGGAGGGTAGCAACCATCAAGCAGAAACATATTCAGCCTAGCAGCGCAGAACAGGAGTGCTTGAAATTTCCAGTCCAGAAATGCACACGTACTGAGCCCTCTTTTCGTGGAGAGAAGGCCTGCCGTGGGGCCTAGCCCCAGCTTTTTCAAAGGTTTGAAGCAGCAGATAATCAATGTGAAAGTCCAAATTGCAACATCTTAAGCCATCATTTTTCCATGTAATGCCTCAGAAAAGTAAGGTAGGGTGGGAGGGAGGGAAGAGGAGGGAAGGGGGAAGAGAATGTTAAATGACAGAGAACCAGTTCGGCTTTCAAAGAATAAGTGTAGCCCCAAGTGAAAAACCTGACATAAATGCAACAAGATGGCAAAATAAACAAAGCCTGCTATTCTGAAGTTTCAGCGGTTATTCATCATTGTCAAGAGTTTCTTTACAGTATAACCATTACAGCAGTTCAGAAAACTGGCAGGTCATCTCAGATATTATTTCTATATCTTAAGGATATCCTTTTCAGGGATGTGGGTGGGGGAGAGAACCCAACAATCTAAGACCTTGCGCAAGGGGGGGAAAGTATAGTATTCAACTATATCCTTTCTTTTACAGATGACTTTTAAAGATCAAAACACCTCTAATTATGGCAAGTGGGAAGAAGTAAAAGAAAAATACTGTGGTGCCCATTGCTCCATCCTCTGGCTGTGAGGTTCCTGTCAGATATTTAACGTCTATATGAAGCCTTTGAGTGCAATCATTAGGGCTAAGTGTTTAGTATGGTAGTCCTCGTTTTATGGGACTCCAGTTGAGGTCAGGCAGGCTCCCTCCCTGTTGAACTTCCAGCACCTACTAAATACTGTGGTTTGGTTTTATAGTTTGAACTGATTTTTATTTTTTGTATTGCCTCTTTGTGAGCTGCTTAGATATCAGTTATTTAAATTAAAGAAGAAGTCATGTTGCTCAGTGCCAGGAGCAGGTTTTTCCTGTACTTGAATAAACTAATAGTAATAGTAATAATATATTGTTATTACTAATTGGGTTACAACATTTAACATCCCACACTGTGAAATACTGTTCCAGCAGTGATTTCGCAGGCACTGTCACTTTTGATTGACAGATGCCTCTCAAAGACCTTTTTATGTAGTTAGTCCTATGCAACCATGGGCATAGCCAGGGGACAGGGGGGCAGCTGCCCCCCACATCAGGTAAATAAATAAAAATACTTGACTAAACGTAGAAACTGTAGAAAGATTTTGACAGATTTTTCTGAGCACTTAGGTTCAAAAGAAAGTGATTTAAAACATTTCATTCCAAATCTGCTAGAGTCAGATGTTGATGACAGGTGGGTGTCCTGGCCAGCCCCCCCCCCCCAGCATAAATCCTGTCTAAGTCCATGCATGCAACTGTTTAGTTTCCCTGCCCCCACCAGCCAGTCAAGTTAATGATCATTTTGTACTGGTTTTATGGTGTTTTGTACTTTCTCTGTCATGTTGTATTGTATGAGCTGGTGATACAGAAACACTTTTTATAAATAGATAAATCATCGAAAGAAAAATGCAATATTAAAATCAGTCAAAATGATGTTAGAATCAGTGAGATACCTAGTTAAAAATACACAATAAACTAGACCAAAAGAAAAATGAAGCAACAACAAAAAGGGCAACTTAGCAGAATATTTCAAGAGAGTAAGCAGGAACCACTCAACCTCAGATTGCCCCCAAAAGCTTTCTACTGAGAAACCACCCTAACTTTAGGAGTATCTGTCAATTTGGACCCATAGATACCTACTGTAAAATGTGGCTTAGCAATAGATCTAATAAACAAACTATAGTTTCATGATGTGATATTATATCTCATTCTGGATTTTATCAGCAGTGACTTAGTGTACCCATGCATTGAAAGAACTTAGAAAGATAATGGAGTATATTTGATTACTCCCACCTATGTACTAATACTGATAATAGGAACTTCCCTTATTATTTTGAGTTACTGATCCAGTGTTATTTCCCTTGTTGCAGAAATACTTCTAGCTGAGATCAATCATCTTGTTACTGGTGTACATTCCACAGATAGCTGCTTATAACGTACTATGTGAAAACTGGTAACAATTTCCAGTAGATTACTGACGTGATCATTTACACGACCAAGCTCTTATATTAAATAATGTACCTTGGACAAATTGGGTGCACAACCCTAATGTAACCCTAATGCTGATTGAAACTATGATACTCCTCAATCTCCTTTGTGTAACAGTGTAGTATTAGTTGGGCTTGAACAGTTTGACACATCACTATAGAACAGTAAACATGTTCCTGTATCTAGCAATGCCTACTTTTCTAACTAAGTAATGACAGGAAAAGTAGCAATCTGGAAAGCTATGGGACTAGCTCTGTGTGTTCAGAATAGCTTTGGACGTGTAGGACTTTATAGGTCATAACCAGGCCAATCTGTTTCCGGGCGCGATTGGAAGTACTAATTATGACCTATAAAGTCCCACATGCCTTAGGTCCAAGCTATCTGAAAGACCTTATTCCCTCGTACAAATCTGTCCAGGTTTAAAGATCTTTGGGGCAGGCCCTTCTCTTGGTCCCGTCACCCTATACCCTCCAACATTTCTCCGATGAAAATAGGGACATCTGGGAGGCTTCCAACATTCTATTCGGGAGGACTGGTTGCAAAAATGTACACGTTAGCCAAAACTGCATTAAAAAAATGTGTTTCTTAGGAGAAATTTGCACTAAAATGCTGATGAGTTTTAATAAGGATTTTAAAAAATACCGCAGATTGCTGCAGTAATGTGGAAAACTGAATTTAAGATTGAAAAAAATGAGAAACTGAGAGAACCCAAACCGACAGATTCATGCACTGAAGAGCTAAGTATTCAAGAGTCCTTGTGCCCTTTCCTTTCCTTTATTTTAATTTTATACAATTGTTTATACAATGCTATATCATTTTTAAAAATCAAAGCAATTTAGAATAATATCCAGATAGAATAAAAACACATGAAAAACCAACATCAGGGACTATCAAATAACTGTAATGGAAATATGTATTCTTAATTGCCTGCATAAGGCTGTAGTCGCACAGAAGCTATTTCCATTTTCCTTACTGTTAACTTGCATGTTATATTTGAGCATGTTTAGTGCTTATTTCTGTGTTATTTGCAAGCAGATTTTTTTCCTGAAGCAAATAACATGGAAAGGAGCACTGAATTTACAGTACATTCCATTATATTTCCAGAAATGGTTTTTACATCGTGTGAACGCTCCAATAGGCATCATGTGGAAATTAACAGTTAGGGAAACATCGAGAATGTGAAATAAACTGCTGTTTGAATGCAGTCTAAGCATGGTAGAATAGAAAAGCATTCTGCAGGCATTTAAAGGCTGAAACAGAAGGTGCCTCCTTTCACAATGAAGCAAAATCAGCTGAGAGGGAGAAGTCTGGAATTTCCTAAATGAAGCAATACTTCAAAGATCTCATCCTGAAGAATAATCTAAGCTTTTAATGAAATAATGCTCATGTGAGGGAAACTATAAACAGATATGGCTGATCCTGCAGTCAGCGACCATTGTTGACTCATTACGCACCACACAAATTAAAATTAAAAAAAGATGAATCATGTGTCATAATATTTATACTCCTTCAGTTACTATACTCTAGTAATTAAACACATAAGGTGATCACATGTTATGGGCTGATCTGTGTGTCCACTTTGGTTCAAATGACTTATTCAACGCCGTTCAGGAAAAACTAAATCACAATTCACCTAATGGTGTGAAAAGTTAATTATCAGTGTCAATTAGACACTCAAGTCACTGAGTAATTACACTGTAATTGACAAGGGTTAATTACTTCTATTGTAAATTAAGCAATGTGTGTCTTTCTGAGGAACACTGTACAGGGAGTGCCTGAACTGTTTGGTATGATCGATTTTGATTTTGTTGACTTTTTCCACAGATTTTGAACTTTTGGTCTGTATCGGTTGACTGTGGCCAATCAGGTAGTCTGTTAAATGTGAACTGAGAGTTTCTACTCCACACACCTCAAGTAAGAAATGAAGAAACTGTTGAATCAGGCCCCGGTTTTTTGTTTGGTTGGGTATCTTATCATAATTTCAAAGGATGCAGATAATGGAACAGTGAGCCTTATTCAAATCAGTTGCTAACAGGAAAATGGCAACCTTGTGTTGAGAATCTCCAGAAGACTGGCCTTCTTACCACTGTTGTCACATTGTGCATCTCACCTGCACAACCAATCAAAGATGTGGAGCACGGGCAAGGAAATGTACAGTTTAATGATGCCACAGAAGAATGTAAAATGAGTTTATTGGATCAGGCCTACCATCCTGGTCCCACAGTGGCTGACCAGATACCCGTTGGAAGCCTGCAAGATGAACATAAGCACAACACGAGTCTGCCCATCTGTGATTCTCAGCAACTAGTATTCAGAGGCATAATGTCTCTGACAGTGGCTAGTAGCCATTGGAAGCCTTGTCTTCTGTGAATCTGTCTAATCCCATTCATTATTCTGAAGATTCATTCATTCGTGCGTAAATGGAAACAATCAAAGTTGACCGAATGGCTTAAGGGACAAGGCCAGGCTAAACAAAGTGAAAACGACATTTTAAACATCAAATCTATTAAAAAAAACAAAACAACAGCAAAAATGAAACACCCCATAACCGTACCACAGATAAGGAAGTGGTCCAAAAAGACATCCAAAGAATGGAGCCTTTTACAGGCCACCACCTCCTCAATGCCCGTTTTTAAAGAGGTGCTGCAGAGTGGAGTGGACTGGGTGATGGTTTCTCTGGAGCTGTGCCCAGAAGGTAGAGGGATCTTCACAGGCAGACCCTGAAATGCTGCTCCTCTCCATCAGAAGCATTGCAGCCAGATGCAGGCATGGGCAGGGATGGAGAGAGGCCTCTTGGTGGAGGTCATGTCAAGGGTAAGGTCTATTTCCACCCTGTCTTGTTTATTGCATCCCGGGTGGTGGTGGTGGTGTTGGGACTTGTTATGATTATGTGATCAGCTGTGCACACAGCTAGTAGTGAATCGCCAAGGAGTGAATAATATCAGTCAATCGTTTAACATTAAGATGTGGCCAGCTGGAAAAAAATAATACCATAGGTAGGCAGCAACTTCCCAATGTGTGTGGCACAGCACAGCTGACCTGGCCCAAGGGGAGGTAGAAAAATGTACCAAGGCGGGGAACAGAAAGAATAGTCTTCAAGGCATATGGGGTCCCTCTTGTTAATGCAGCTGGAGATTGATAGGCAGAATAGCTCCCCCCCCCCTTTTCTAAACAGCTTTAAGCTCTTTATGGCCTGATATTTCATTTCAGAATCACAAGTGCTCCATCTAGTGGTTAATGGTTTTCTTTTGCAAACATCAGTTGGTCTTTGTATCTTAATAAAATGTTACGGCTTATGAACTTTCTGCAATTATAATTATTGAAATTGCAGGTTTGTGGGTTGTTGTTGTTTTTAAAAAAGAGTCAGTCTAATTTGTGTGTGTATGTGTGTGTATATGTGTGTGTGTGTGTGTGTGTGTGTGTGTGTGTGTATGCGCACTGAGGAGGAGGAATGCAGTTTAGCAGTTCCATGTTGGTGCTGCCACCAAAATTAAGACACTGAGCTTCCTATCACACTTGCTTCATTTGGCCAACAGCAGTTGTGTTTTATCCCAAGTATTGTCTAGCAGGTTTTAATGCAGCACCATCAATCCAAACAAGTAAGACGATGCACAACTGGTGATAATCTGAGAAGTCAGCTTGGAGTATTTGTGTGTGTGTGTCAATGAGACAATTCTGGAAACTAGGAGCTGGATCCCAAGCGTGCAGGAAAAACACTTCTGCTTGCACAGTTGCTTGCTGGTCTGTGTACAGACTCATAGCTACTTTGTCCATCTATTCCTCCCCTAAAACATACGGCTCAGGACCACAATACCTCATGGACCGCCTCTCCTCATATGAACTGACCTGGGCCCTGAGATTGTAATCTGAGGTCCTTCTTCATGTACCTCCTCCACAAGAGGTCCAGAGCATAGCAACACAAGAATGGGCCTTCTCTGTGGTGGCCCCCTGTTGGTGAAATGCTCTCTCCAGAGAGGTTTGGCTGCCTCCTTCATTACATATCTTCAGGCACCAGACAAAAAGGTTTCTTTGTAACCAGGCCTTTGGCTGATTAAACATTCTAGGTATTTTAAAATGTTTTTGTGGGAGGGGGGTTATTGGTTTGTTTTTGTTTTGTTTTTATTTTTATATTGTGAACCACCCGGTGATGTTTGGGGGAAGGGCAGTATATAAATTTAATTAACAATAATATTAATAGATTCTGGCTTCAAGCTTGCCTCTCCCTTTGCACTTCCCCATCTTGTTCCAAATGATCTCTCGCTGACAGTGATTCCCCAGCAAGCAGGTGACAAACCCTGACCAGGAGATTACTCTCTGATCATCTGATGCCTCTATGATACCACCCTCTGTCAGCATCCTAGCTAATCAAATTTGTAAATCAGAATCACACATACTGTCATGATCAGTTCTCTGTAGACAGTTCTGTGGACAGACGGGATAATTTGCGGGATCTGCACTAACAAGGGTTTGGGATAGTCCTGCTTTATAGGTTGCAAAGGAATAATAAAGAGTATTCGATCCCTAGTCCTCTTGTCCAGAGGCATGTGAAGAGGAATTTACAAGCCTAGGACTGCATAGCCTCAATGTCAGTAACTCTAACCCCAGCAGACTCAAAATGATGACAGGCATCTAAGAAATAACTACCCAGGGAAATGGTGAAAAGCCAGAGACTGTCTAACCACAAAGTAGAGAGCTGAAAACTCTATGTATTGCAAGCTTGGAAGTCAGATTCTGTGCTGATGCTCAAACAACACATCAGATGATTTCTGCAGAAGCAGTCAAACATATGGACAAAGATAGCGAAACTACGAGAGGCGTTTTCAGAACTTTATTTGCTTTCTAGGTGGGGAAGGGAACACACAAACAGAACATATGCAAACACTGCCATTCGAGAAGATCAACTGCAGGAAGAGAGGTAAACTTTCCGCAGAATGGGCAACCTATTTGAAAAGGCAATTCAAAGTTGGATGCAAGAACTTTTCTGCAAGCATATTCGAAATGACATCTGGTGGAAAGAGGAGCTTGAAAATCACAATGCTCAACTACATATGAGAAATCAACGTGCTGTGCACAAAACCAGCAATCTGCCCGCTGCAAGTGTCCTAATGGTACTTGAAGTAGTTCTGGGATGGAACTGAAGTAATTTCTCCACTGGTATTAGTTGCCTGGGGAAATCTGTATATCGACTAATCTGGCCCTTTATCAGTGTAGTTCAGGCATAGGCAAACTCCGGCCCTCCAGATGTTTGGGACTACAATTCCCACCATCCCTGACCACCGGTCCTGTTAGCTAGGGCAGTGTTTCCCAACCGGTGTTCCGCGGCACACTAGTGTGCCGTGAGACACCGGCTGGTGTGCCGTGGGAGGGAGGCGGGCGAGTCAGGCGGCGAGAGGCGGCGGCGGCGGCGAGGATCTGCGTCGAGCCGGGGGCGGCTCCGCGGTGGTGGTGCCGAGCGGCGGGGCAGCGCGCGCAAAAGGGAGGAGTGCGAGACAGCGGAGGAGGAGGAGGCCGGCATGTCCGGGCAGCAGCAGCAACAGCAGCAGCAGCAACTCCCGGCGACGGCTCCTCCTCCGCCCGCTATCGCCGCCACCACCACAACAGCCGCCGCCGCCTCAGCTGCCGCCGTCCCTCAGTCCCTTGCTCTGCTGCCTCCTCCCACCCCGGCAAGGGGAAGGGAAAAAACGTTCACTTTTGTGCGTCCCTCCCGGCGTGACGCTGCGCGCTGACGTCACGGGGCGGGGCTTTAATGGTGGTGTGCCGCGAGATTTTTTTCCGGTAAACAGGTGTGCCGTTGCCCAAAAACGTTTGGGAAACACTGAGCTAGGGATGATGGGAATTGTAGTCTCAAACATCTGGAGGGCCGGAGTTTGCCTATGCCTGGTGTAGTTCAAGGAAGCTTAGGCATAGTTTGACTGTCCACAGTGATAGGGTAAGGGCTGTCAATAAGTGGTAGAACACAAAGCATGAAGAAGGTCCTAGGTTCAGTTGCTGGCATCTACAGGTGAGGCTCAGAAAGACTTCTACTTGAAACCCGATGAACCCCTAACCAGGCAAAGGAGATAATACCAAACTAGATGGACCAACCATCTAGTAAGGCAGCTTCTTATTTTCTAGCTTAGGCACACCATGAAGATTTGCTCCTTTTCCCTTATGGGGTACCCAAGAGCCGGTATAGAGTCCTTAAGTAGTTTCCCTATTGGAAGGAGAAAATAACAGAGGCCAACCAGCGTATATTGAGAAGCAAAGCAGCTAGTAAGCCTGATCTTTATTAAACTGTTGGAACAGGGCCCTCACTCACCACACGCAGAATGAGGAGGAACCCAGAACAATGGTGTGCAAGCCCTTATGTAGGCTTTAGAAATTGCCTACCCTGTAGCTCCAGACCACCCCAAAAAACATCATACATACATCACAGAAGGAGGCAGTCTCCAACAGAAATCCTGTTTGTCAGGATACCTGGTAATGGTCACTGATTGCTTTACCTGGGCAGCCTGGCCATTCTGTTTGAGATGCTAAATACTTAGTTCCTGAATCCAGGCTCACCCTATTCATGCACAAATATGCCCTTAAGACAGGTTTTGTTAGTAAAGAGATGATGGGGAGGCTTCATCACTGCAGAGGAATATTTGAGGTCACTGGGCGACTGAAAGAGTCAAAATGGCTTCAGGGTTGCTCTCCTATACTATTTCAGACACATGGTTTATATACTTATGTATGTGTTTATATACTTACGTAAATGTTTACCTTGTACATTTATGAACATTATATATATATATATATATATAATTAAGTAATTAAGTAATTATATATATATATAAAGTAATTAAGGAACAAAAGAAGAAAAGGCACACTAATCTAGGAACTTCCTCTCTGCCCAGAACGTTGGAGGCTATACACCACACCCCTCAACAGTATTTATAGGAACTCAAACACCAGATTCTGCTCTGTTCCAGTAACAAGAAGCCGAAAGCACCAGCCTGAAGATGACGAGTGAGACCTCGTCGAAACGTCGCACAGACACCCCGACTCTTACACGGGAAGACACCCGAAGACACCAAAACCTGCATATATATATATATATATATATATGACCTTAGAATTCCTATAACACTACTAAGGTCCTTTTAACTGGACTGTTCTAGACACAGTGGTCAAGAGAGCATCCTGAGTCCTTGCTTGGGGTCACCTTTCATGCAACCGTGTGCAGGATTCACCCGTCAGTAGGTGTTGGCAAACTCTGGCCTTTGGCATACTTAAAGATGGGTCCAGATGGCAAGGAAGCAAGCACATTCTGGATATTCAGGATCTTTCCTGAATGATAGCATTCACAAATTAGTCACGTGAATAAGCCATCCATTAATGGGTTAGCGTTCTCTCTCCTCACCCCCACCCCATTCTCTTCATAAGAAGCAAGTTCTAAATTTTGCTATTATAATAATTATTATTTTATTACTTTATTATTTTTAAAAGTAGCCCTATTGGAATCATATATTGGCAAAACCTATTGGTGTTTCGCAACTTTCTGACTAGTTGCAGGACCTTAGCCAGACCTAGCAGAGTAAACGCAGAATCCACAGAAGCAATTGGCAACTTGGCTGCAGACAGGATAGACGAAACAGGAACTTGTAGTTAGGTGTTTATTATATACAGTGGAACAGAAACAGAACACGGATCTTTAGGTAGCTCTCTCATACACGACTCACAACTCCTACACTCACTGAACCACTGAACTTCTGAACTAACACATTCCAGTTAGTAGGCCATTAATTATCACTCCCTTGAGAGAGCTTGACCAATCATGGAGCTGTCTCCATGCCTTCTGTATCACCAGTGGCGTAGCGTGGGTTGTCAGCACCCGGGGCAAGGCAAGTAATTTGCGCCCCCTAACCCGTGGATTTGCGCCCCCTAACCCGTGGATTTGCCCTAACCCCAGATGTTGCGCCCGGTGCGGCTGGCCCCCCCTGCACCCCCCACGCTACGCCACTGTGTATCACCAGGCAGACTTACTCCTTCACATGACTGTTTGGCTATCTGCCAAACCTTAACTGACTGTGTGAGTAGCTGCACGTACACAGATTCCCAACATCATAGGCACAATCTAGCTGTTATTAGCAAATTATGGATGGAATTGGTGGATGGAACAGTGTTAGTTTAGCCACTTATATGTTGCAGAAAATGTTGGGGGCTATATGGGACTCATTTTCAACTGCTGGTTATCATTGGGTTTGGCTTTGAAAGGAGGATGCATCTAGAATCATAGGGATGGGAGGTAGAGCCATCTAGTCTAGCTCTGAGCTTGATGACAGAGCTAGAGCAGGTTCTGGTCCAGCCTCTGTCTGAAGACCCTCAATGAAGGACACCAGCCCCCCAAAGCATTTGTCAAACTGAACTTCCTGTTAAGAAGTTTCTTCTACTGTTTGGCTACTGTCTTGTACGTAAATGGCTCCGACACCCCCAGAAGACTAACAGATAGAAGTGTAATAAATTTACTGACTAAGCTATGTTGCATTAAATACGTATTATCTGTTACACCACCTGATTCCTGAAGTGGTGTCGGAAAATATATTTCACCACTTTGCTTCAAGCCTATTGATTACTGTTCAACTTTATTTTCTTAGTTTTGGGGTCATTTTTACTTAGCTTGGGGTTTCTTTCTCCTTCATAGAGTTATCCCAGCCAATCAGCAGTATATATACAGTGGTACCTCGGGTTACATACGCTTCAGGTTACATACGCTTCAGGTTACAGACTCCGCTAACCCAGAAATATTACCTTGGGTTAAGAACTTTGCTTCAGGTGAGAACAGAAATCGTGCAGTGGCAGCGCAGCGGCAGCAGGAAGCCCCATTAGCTAAAGTGGTGCTTCAGGTTAAGAACAGTTTCAGGTTAAGAACAGACCTCCGGAACAAATTAAGTACTTAACCTGAGGTACCACTGTATATATATGATGACATCACAGTGCTATGCAGCCATTCAGATTTGGCCATGTGATGTCACTAATGAGAAGTGAAGTTGATTGAGAAAGAAAGCAGATTGTCCATATGGAGGATCCAGACACTTAGATGACTTGTTGCCGTCATTCTGTACAACTGTATGCTTTCGTCTTTTAATGCAGCCCTTAAAATATTACTTAAAAAGTGGGGTGGTGTTTCATGCTGCTGAGAACATTTATGAAAAGTGAATCCTTCTCGCGCTGTCCCTATTTAACTTTCCCACTGATGGTGCCCCAGATGTCTCATCATAGCATCTAGCTGGATTCAGATTAGAGCGCCATCAAACAGCACTCACTGTTGCTGAGATTTGCAGCGTCTCTTTCCATTCCCTGGACGCTAGAACTAGGATCATGTCAGAATATGGGCTAAACAGAAGGAAATTTGTTTGATGCCTTGCCTGTGGACTGCTGCAAGACTGCTTACAAATTTAGCAGACACTAAGAAATTGGTAAGCAACGTTAGAAAACGTCTAAGTAGGGACCAGAGAGACTGTCTGACGAGTTCCTGTGAAAATAAATGATCTTGCAGTTATCATAAGCTCCTTATTAACAAAGTCCCGGGAGTACAAAAGAAAAGAAAAAAACACATGGCCCGTTACATTGGTAAGCCTGCTAAGTGAATAAGCAGCAAAAATTCTCACTGAACAGGCTGCTTACACTGATTTAGTTCAATTAGGTTCAGCAGGATTACACCAGTGCAAGGTGTTTGGAAATATCCCTGGGGGTGCACATCTTTACTGAACCAACTTGAAAGGTTCAGGTTAGACACAGCAATTTTGAAAGCATCCCCGAAACCGACGTTTCCGTTCCTGAAAAGTTCATCTGCCAAAACTTCAACAAGCCTGCCGCAGTAGTGTACTGAGGTCTTTTCAATATGTCAGAGGCGAGATTTGCTGATAACCCAGAAAACCTACATTTCCCCACTACTTTAAATGGAGATCTTGCCTTTTGTAAATCTAATGGAATGTGGAGGACCTTAAAATATTGATTTACTGACAGTTGTTGAAAAGAGCAAGCAGGAGATGAAAATCTGTTGTTTATTTCCACTTCTGGTTGCATATTATTTTTTTAAAAAAATGTTATTTCAGAAATTATGAGGGTGGGGGCGGAAAATGAAAGAAGAATCTTAAAACATCTGATTGTATGTGTCTTTTCCTTTTGATATAACACCAGAGAGGGCCAAACCATATGTTGTTTCCTCATGTTTCTAGCTGGAGGCATTGGCAAAGAGTTAATAGGCACTCCTCCCAAGGTCAATCAAACACATTTTGCTACCTGCGATGGAACAGCAAATGGTGCCCACCTTCAAGCCCAGGTGCCTATTGAAATTAGCTTTTCCATCTGGCTGCCTCAACTGTTTTCCATCCAAGCAGGTCACTATAAGAACTGATGCATGAGCTTGCTTTCTTCCTCCTCCCTCCCCATCCTCCCCCCCCCCCGCTTGTGTCATGTCTTTTATAGTGGGGTAGGAGAGCTGAAAATAATGCCAATATACTTCACATCTGGCAACCCATGCGCCCCTTTGGTTTCAGATAGTACATGGGTAGACAAGTCTAAAAAGCCCGGGACACAAATGTATGTACAGTGGTACCTTGGGTTAAGAACTTAATTCGTTCTGGAGGTCCGTTCTTAACCTGAAACTGTTCTTAACCTGAGGTACCACTTTAGATAATGGGGCCTCCTGCTGCAGCCGTGCCACCGCCGCCGCTGCACGATTTCTGTTGTCACCCTGAAGTAAAGTTCTTATCCCAAGGTATTATTTTTGGGTTAGCGGAGTCTGTAACCTGAAGTGTATGTAACCTGAAGCGTTTGTAACCCGAGGTACCACTTTACTGTATTTTCCGTCTATAAGATTCCCCCATGTATTGTTACGGAAAAGCAGCAATGCGAGAGCGAGCTGCAGGTGGCTGGAAAGCAAAACAGGATGTTGATGTTTGGGACTGTACCATGGGAACAAAGGGGCAGTCTATTCACTGTACTGAGCACCGGATGTTAGCTCAGAGTGTCATCTGACCTGTACTGGAAGTACAGGGGTGGAGTTTATCTCTCTGCTGTTGGAGTCTGATGAGTGCAGACGCGTTTCTCTACTGCTGCAAGGACAGAAATAAAGACATGTAAATACATTTCTGTCTGTCTCTTTCCCCTCCCTGGGGGAGGCAGGGAGGAGGGAAGAGTGGTGTGTTCTTCTCACGCTTGAGGAGGATCGCCGATAGTGACCTAGCCTGTATCCTGCCGGGAGACGCAGACGGGGAGGTCAACAAGGAGCTTAAGCCGAGTGCCTGGAGAGTGGCCAGTTTCTCCTGATAAGGCTTGAGAATCCAACATGTATAACACCCCCCTATTTGGGGGGACTCTGATTTAAGAAAATGGGGGGAGATGGCCCCCATGTCTAAGATGCCTCCAAATTTTAGACATTGTTTTTTAGGGAAAAACCCTAGTCTTATAAACAGGGAAATATGGTATATTTTGCTCTAGGCGGCTGCAGAATCGAGTTTACACTTCCAGAGTTAATACTAAATGCATTACTTCTGGTAAATGAGCCACCATAGCTGCTAGAGGGCCATGAAAATTTGTATCCCAGGCTTTTTAGACTCTTTTACCCATGTACTATCTGAAACCAAAGGGTAAAGTAAAGGTAAAAGGTAAAGGACTCCTGGACGGTTAAGTCCAGTCAAAGGTGACTATGGGGTTGCGGTTTTCATCTCACTTTCAGGCCGAGGGAGTTGGTGTTTGTCCACAGACAGCTTTCCGGGTCATGTGGCCAGCATGTAAACCGGGTCATGTAAACCGCTTCTGGCGCAACAGAACACCGTGACGGAAGCCAGAGCGCACAGAGTTTACCTTCCCGCCACAGCAGTACCTATTTATATACTTGCGCTGGCGTTCTTTCAAACTGCTAGGTTGGCACAAGCTGGGACAGAGCAACGGAGGCTCACTCCATTGCGGGGATTTGAACCACCGACCTTCTGATCGGCATGCCCAAGAGGTGCAGTGGTTTAGATCACAGCACCACCCGCGTTCCTTGAAACCAAAGAAGCTCATGGGTTGCCAGATGCGATTCCCTGCCCCCAGCCGCTCTCCTACTGCACTGTAAGATTGTAAGCTTGGAGGCAAGGATCTTCTTACCACTGATCTTTGTAAGCCACTCAGGGTGCTCCCCCCCCCCCACCGCCAAAAGAGCAGGGTAAAAAATAAAAAAACTGCAACAAACAAATAACAATTGTGTCGATATTTTATTGCTGTTAGGTACCTGAACAGTGGGGTACAAAAAATTAATGATAGATAAAAACAGCAGCAGCTATCTTTAGCAGTAAGCAGTAAAAAACCTGACCATGTCAGGGTGGTTGATGGCCCACGACCTGTTGGTGGGTTAGCATCCTTTAATGTTTGATAGGCAGGTCATACAGCTCACCTGTGTTAGTTTTAGGAGCAGAGGCCCAGCAGCCTGAGCAATATCAACACAGCTGATTCATGCGGACCCAAGTATGCTAAGATCAGGGATCTGAAACATAAGATCCCTATGCATTCTTGGATCATAATATGTGGGGTTCTTAATTTGCTGGAACCGTGCATAAAGATAGCATCTCTGGAGCAAGAATTTGTGCTCAAAATTATTATTCATGAACAATCTGCATCATCGTGAACGCTCCACGCTGATAGCGATACAGTTACCTTTCTTGTTATACAGAAACTCAGTGATACACTAAATGTCAAAAGAATTGGTAGGAAATACTCATGAACTGGAATTCATAGGCATCGCACAACAGTCTTTTTTTTCTTTCTTTCCTAGTAATGAGGTCTCTTGCTTTAGAGTCAGTTTCAGATAATGGAATCTGATCCGTTCTAGGAATTTTGCCTGAAACCAGAGACTTAAAAATATCCCAGTGCCCGGCTGCCAGATTTCATGACAGTTATTATGCTTTTAGAAATCTACAAAAGAAAAATGAAATCCACAGGGAACACAAGTTTACTTTGACATTTGTCAACATTTGGTGGACCAGGAAAATTAACACAAGACCTAGCAATGTGATATGCCAAGTCATTATGGTAAATCAGATGTAATAGTTACCAATTATCATAGCATCCCAGGTTCACCGTGATACTGCAAGGAGCTGCCACAGGCTGCAGTGTAAATCCTGCATTATAAGGAAATTAAAAGCTAAATTAAAAGATGTCACCCCAAACCCTCGTTATTTGACTACATTGTTCCACTCCCGCACCTCGTAGGCTCATTTCCAGATAAGCATAGTAATGAAATCCTATTATTAGGGCTTGTCTTTGTCATGCTCTAGTTCAGGGATCTCCCACGATGTTGTTGGGACTCCAGTTACCATCAGTCCCAGGCAGCATGGCCAATGGTGAGGAATGAAAGGAGGGATATCTGCAGCATGGGATCACACCAAAAACCTGATACCAATAGTTTTTTCTAAGAGTGAGATTCCTTCTTTTCACTCTTGCCATGTTGCTCATAATGTGATAAAACTATATTGTGTCTCATCTATCTATCTATCTATCTATCTATCTATCTATCTATCTATCCACACACACACACACACACACACACACACACACACACAACTGAGCCTCCACAATCTCTTTAGCTTTTCTTTATAAGGAAAGTACAGTCATATCTTGGAAGTCAAACAGAATCCGTTCCGAAAGTCCGTTCAACTTCCAAAATGTTCGGAAACCAAAGTGCGGCTTCTGATTGGCTGCAGGAAGCTCTAGCAGCCAATCAGAAGCCGTGGAAGCACCGTTGGATGTTCGTGTTCCAAAGAACGTTAGCAAACCGGAACACTCACTTCTGAGTTTGTGGCGTTCTGAGTACCAAGGCGTTCGGGCTCTAAAATACGCCTGTATCCTAAAACCTTCAGCTTCTTCTCTTTGTCCTCTTCTGCATCTCCTTCTGCTCTGGGGAATGTGTCTTGAAATGTGGACACTTCACACAACGGAAGTATGGAACTGAGACAATAGGAAGGTACCATCATTCAATATCCCCTAAGTCTGAAAGGATTTCTACAATACACTGAACATGGTTCTTATTTGAATTGCCTGAGGTCAGTTCAAAATCCATGTGGTTCTGTGAATAAATGCCCTAGAAGATCTGGTTCAAAAAGTTAACCCACTGCCTTAATTGCGTAGCCCAGATCAACCAAAACCAGGGCTTTTTTTTCCAGCTGGAACTTGTGGAAACTCATTACTAGCACCTCTCATTTGGGCACCAATGCCATTGTAACAGATTAAGGGAGGTTTTCATGGTGAGTTCCAGCACCTCTTTTTCTAGAAAAATAGCAATGACCAAAACAACATCTGTCTCCAAGTTAGACTGTACTGCACTCCCCCACTCCGGAAAATCAGATAGCTTATTTACAGTTCTAGCTAGAAAATCCATATAAACTTTGGTGTCCCCGCCCCCATACAGTGGAACAATGAAGAAACATTGCACATAGTAAAATATGTATACAGTAAACACATGGACACCTGATCCACAGATGCAGCACCCATGGAGAATGCAGCCCACTGGTGCTGTACCTGAAGTACAAGTGGAGAGGGATATATACAATAAATACTCTCTTTTGACTTAAAAACTGGACAGGGAAAGGAATATTCCAAGTTTTAAAATCCCAGAGAGATGAAAAGATGTGCTCTGATGTCAGACTCACTTGGTTGCTACATGGGAATCATGGGATTCACAGGCAATAACTTTCTTGGTTGGTTGCAGGAAGAGTTGTGTCCTCTTTTGGCCTGTTTTTTGGGGAGGTTGGGCTGTAGTTATTTTGCATATATGGAGAGGGGGATCTGAACACCACAATTTTTTAATTTTATGAACTTATGTTTGTCTGTTTCTTCATGTTCATATTTTTAATCAGGGCTAGGCATCCGATTGTGCCTGCTCTACTGTACTGTGTCCTTTAAGGTGGCCCATCTCACAGTTTGAGAACCTTAGTATCCCAAATGGTAATGCTGGTGGACAACAAAAGAGGTTTCAATATGCTCTTAAGGCAAATCTTTAAAAATGCAGTATAAACACCGACAACTGGAAATCACTGGCCTGGGAGTGCTCCAACTGAAGAACAGCCTTAACCAAAGACATTGTGGACTTTGAAGAAGCACGAACTCAGGACGAAAGGGAGAAGCGAGCAAAGAAGGCATGTTCGACAAATCCTCACTGTGATCAACTCCCACCTGGAAACCTACTGTGTTCCCACTGTGGAAGGATTTGCAGATCCAGAATTGGCCTCCACAGTCACTTACAGACACACTGTTAAGAACACATTCATGGAAGACAATCTTACTCAGTTATGAGTGATTGCCGAAGAAGGAGGAGGAGGAGAAGTAGTAGTAGTAGTAGTAGTAGTAGTACAGTGGTACCTCAGGTTACATATGCTTCAGGTTACATACACTTCAGGTTACAGACTCCGCTAACCCAGAAATAGTACCTTGGGTTAAGAACTTTGCTTCAGGATGAGAACAGAAATCGTGCTCCAGCAGCGCGGCAGCAGCAGGAGGCCCCATTAGCTAAAGTGGTGCTTCAGGTTAAGAACGAACCTCCGGAACGAATTAAGTATGTAACCAGAGGTACCACTGTAATATGTTTTAGACTGAGAATGACTAAAGCCAGGATATCACTAGAATGTCACTAGAATCACACTGTCACATAGAAAAGAAATGCAGATCTAGATTGCAGGAATTAACCAAGTAGTTAAAAAGTAAATAAAATATTTGCAACTATGGATTTAATATGGGTGGGGGAAATAACTTTATTTTTGGGATGGACAATCCCCTTAAGAGTTAGCTCTTCTTGAAGTCCAGTAACCGAAGCTCAAACAATATCCTGGAACTTTAGCTTTGGCTTTCCCCCTCCTTCGTGATATTGTATCTGTCCAAGCGTAAGCACCTGATGGTATGTTGAGTCTTTAATGAGCATCACCCCTTGCTTAAGAAAAGCCTTCCAGACTTCAGAATGAAACGCTGCAAAATATGGAGGTTAGGAATCTTCATTTATGAGCAGAGGTTCAACTTCCAAGGCCACCAAGCTGGGTCTTCTCTCCTTCCGCTTGCGATACAAAATAAACTGTGCAGTTATCTGGGTGCTGAAGTCAGGGAAATTATTAGTCACTTGAGACAGAAAGACAATTTATACAGTGATCGCTTTCGAGTTACGAGCAACAAAAGTGAATGTTTAAATTAGGCAGCCAGAAGGACATTAGAAGCGTCCTGAAAGGCCCATCAAGTCTAACATTCTGTTCCCACAGTAGTCAACCAGATGCAGAGTGGAAACCCACAAGCAAGACATGAACTCTCCTGCTTATAAACCCCAGCAATCAACTGGTATTCGGAGGCAAACTGCCTCCGTTACTGGACAAAATATGGCCATGAGAATTGTAGCCACCAATATCCTTAATTTCCATGAATTTGACTAACCTCCCTTTAAAGTCATCCTACTAAAAGATGACCACAATTGGATATCATTCATCGTTAAGATTCAATTCAGACTTCACACAGGACACACAACAGAATCGGTGCAGATATTTGTGGCCAGGGAATTGTGTGCCACTTTGCTCATGGAGACCTTTTTAAAATAATAATAATAATAATAATAATATTTATTAAAAGTTTAAGAATTAAAGAAAAAAGAAAAAAGAAAGAGAAAAAATAAACAATTACAATACATATAAAAAAGCAAAAGACACAATACATCAAAACAAAAACAAAAGCAAAAACAGTTAAAAACACGTCCAATATTTCCATATCTTTATCTTTCATTAACTTGTTTCATTGACCTCCTCACACCTCCCTTTTTGTGTTCTAGTTATTATTTCAGCAAATCCTTTCCATCTTTCACTGTTTTCTGTCATTTAATTATCTTAATTTATTTTAACCTTACCTTACCATTAAAACCCTAAAACTTATTTATACTTAACTCCTTATAACATTTCTACTAAAGCCATATAATTTCATTCCAACATTTTTCTAACACTCAATAATTTTACAACATTTCTCTAAATAATTTTTTTTAAAGACTTTTTTTCCAATCTTCTTCCACCGTCTCTTCTCCCTGGTCTCGGATTCTGTCAGTCCTTTCTATCAATTCCATATGGTCCATCAACCTGGTGATCTTCTGTCCGAGGCTCTTAACTGTCTTCCATGTCCCTTCTGCAGATCTTCTTCATATTTATACATGCACTTTACTTTATCTCCTGCTGATCTTGTTCTTAATTTCCTTCCTTTGGCACTGAGGAGTAGATCTCGGGGAAACTCCAACCTAGCAATGTCTTTATTCCTTCTCGGCAGGTCAGCCCATTCTCCATAGTCCGAACTAAAGTCCAAAAGATATTTCAGAGCGCCAATCTCCCCCTGACCCAAATCCAGATCCCAAAGGCCAGAGCATCCCTGCATAGGAGGATCTATCCAACTTTCCTTCTCCAATCCAAGCAGGGCTCCATCCCACCAAATCTGGCTTTCTCTAGATTCAATCATAAAGGGCAACAGCTTATGTTCATCAAATTGCCTCTGTAAGGCCAAGGCTCTCTCCACTTGAATTACTTGAGGTTCAACAACAACTTTCTCCTTCGTCTTCTCCACAGCTTGCCATGTCAAAACAGATTCCTGGGTCAATTCCTGAGTAATTTCTGTATAGGTATTCCCTTTTTGTCCCAACTCAGTCATTTTTTGTCCCAAATTGTCAATTTTAGTAATCATCCCATCCGTCTTCTCATGAAGCTGTTCCAATAAAGCACTTGTCTTGCAAAATGCAATCACTAAGGCTTCTTCTGTCAACATTCTTGTCCAAGGTCAGACTCTGATTCTCACGCTCTTTAATCTCTGCAGCTGAAAAATTCCCCAGCTCCACTCCTGCAACAGTTTCAAAAGCTCCCTCTAGGGGAAACAATTTCTATTTGTATCCATCCATTTAAACATAGATCCAGTGACAGAATTAGTTTCGATTTTCAGTTACTTTTTTTGCTCCTTTTTAAGTGCAAAAGGAAACAATGGAAACAATATCTTTCTCTTATTTAACTATCTGTCAACATACGTTTTATCACAGTCAATGAACTTTCCCAAAACGTCAATCTTACTGGCAGCCCGTTCCCAGGTTCGAAACGGTGGTGATTTATCTTTCTTCACTCTCTCTCCTGCAGGCTTAAGCAATCTAGAATTTCCCCCCAATTCTCCTGCTTCCAAGGGGGGGTTAGTAATTTTAACCGATGGAGATTTAATCCTTTACAAAAGACTTTCCAGGCTTTAGCTTGCAATGTCTTTGCTTCAATCTATTTACAAAAGAGGAAGGCGGACTTCCTGTTTGAAAGCTTCCCGTTTCGATGCCAAATTAAGAAGTTTAGAGATCCAATTTTCCGTTCTACTCACGGGTAGTTGTTTAGAGTCCAATTGTCCACAGGAAAAAGTCAGCAATCTCCGGCAACAGCAATGCGGCTTCACTCCGTGAAAAAAGCAGTTGATTCGAAGCACCGCGCCGCTCACCCAACGGCGCTCCGGATCCCCGAACCCGGGTTTCCCAGCGAGTAGGGGAGGTGCAAAAGGTGCCAGCCGAATCCCACGTCCACAGGCTTCTCCCGCCTGTGGTTTTTAGTGGGTCTCTGCCTCGCCGTGGCAGTCCAGACCCTGATTTCCACAGAGCGGATTCCTCCCGATCAGAGGAAATCCGCCATTGCCGGAGGCGGTAACCCGGAAGTCTGCTCATGGAGAACTTTGTGGCTAGTGATTTTCAAGTCCTTTTAAGTTCAGTGCCGTAAAACAACGTTAGAAAATGGGCAAGAAACACACCGCCATGGTCACGGAGGTCAGAAGCAGATTTTTGAGAGAAAAATCCTCCCAGAGTTATGTTTCCAGCTACAGCCAAATAGACCTGGACATGGTTTTCACCGCTGGTGGAATGCTTTTTGTTCAAACTATGGCTAGAAGCCATACAATAGGCAAAACGACCACAGCAGCAGGCAACACTGTTTTTGTACTACAGTGGGAATTATGGACTGCTTCAAGCCTGTTAACTAGGATTCATTTCAATTAAAGTAAGAATTAAAAGAGAGGGGTCTATGTGACCTCGGTTCTTGCGCATTATCACGATTTGCCTTGGTTCTCCCAGTGCTGTGCATATTCACAGAACTATGCACTAAGTATATCACAGGGCACATGCAGCTTTTACTACACCAATACTGGGTGGGTTCCACCCCCTTTGGCACTTCTATTATTCTCTTGACAGGGCACACTTAAACACAATATCGGCTGATCTGCCATAGCCGTGTTATCAAGTCTGCTTTAACTTATTAAAAATGAAAACCTAGCCTCCCAACCACCTTTGGTTAATTAACCTTTTGGTAATTATGCTAGCAGTTTATTGTTATCTAGTGGATAGGAGAAGGGACGTGGGTGGTGCTGTGGTCTAAACCACAGAGCCTAAGTCGGCGGTTCGAATCCCCACGATGGGGTGAGCTCCCGTTGTCTGGTCCCAGCTCCTGCCAACCTAGCAGTACGAAAGCATGTCAAAGTGCAAGTATATAAATACCGTCTTTTTCGCTCAATAAGAGGCACCTGACCATAAGACGCACCTAGCTTTTAGAGGAGGAAAACACAAAAAAATATATTCTGGATCAAATGTTGTACTAAACTATTTAAGGCAGCAAAGCGGGCGGATTCTGTCCTCTTTGCTGCTTTAAAGCGAGCCTCAGAGGAGGGAAGGAAGGGGAGCCATGGCTCCCGTCCATCGCCCCTCCGCAGCTCATTTTAAAGCAGCAAATTTAAAGCAGCAAAGCAAGTGGCTCCTGTCTGCTTTGCTGCTTTAAAACGAGCCGCGGAGGAGGGAAGGCGAGCCGCCCGCTTTGCTGCCATGGCTCCCCTCCCTTCCCTCCTCTGTGGCTCACTTTAAAGCAGCAAAGCGGACAGGAGCTGCTTACATTCGCTTCATAAGACGCACAGACATTTCCCCTTACTTTTTAGGAGGAGAAAAGTGCGTCTTATGGAGCGAAAAATATGGTCGGTACCGCTCCAGCGGAAAGGTAAACGGCATTTCCGTGCGCTGCTCTGGTTTCGCCAGAAGCGGCTTAGTCATGCTGGCCACATGACCCAGAAAAACTGTCTCCAGACAAACGTCGGCTCCCTCGGCCAGTAAAGAGAGATGAGCGCCGCAACCCCAGAGTCGTTCACAGCTGGACTTAACTGTCAGGGGTCCTTTACTTTTTACCTTTAGTGGATAGGAGATGGCTGTAAAGCAACATTTAAAGCTCAAGGTGTAGCTCACTCAGGTTAAGTGAAACCTGTTAGATTAAAGTCAATATAACCCACTGAAGTGAAGTAATGTCACTGAACTGTGTTATGGAGTGGATAAGTATTATTACCCTAGCAAACGAATAAAGTGGGATGGAATAAAATGTTCTTTTTCTGGGTTTAAAGACTTGACAGTCCAGTGTGGCACTTTAATCTGAACAAGTATTCTGATAGATAATGCCAGCTGTTTAAAAAATGTGCTTCTCTAACAAAATTAAGGCTTATCTGAAACAATTCCTTTCTATATTAGAGTGGGCATGAAGCACATACATGGAATGTGAAGCCAACCACATTTCTACAATTTGGTGAAAAGATTCCTTCCCCCTCCTTTCATTCTGGAGCATTTTGTGTCGTTTAGCAGATGGCTTTATAGACTAACCATAAGCTTTTATCTGGGACAGAGTGCAATTTGCCAAACCAAAACCAGAAACAAACAGCACAGGCAAAGCCAATAAGGTGCAGCATTTATTTAATGAACGCTTCCTGATGCAAATTATGCTAGAGACCCGTGATATAAGGTTGTCATCAATTACTTATTAATCAGCTTGTAACCACAAAACTTTATGGTAAGTGTGCTACATGCTATATAATATTGTATGTATTTTACAGCCCAATCCTATGCAATGGGACTTGGTGTGTATACAGGATAGCAGACGTAGGGGTCAAACGTATGCATGTTTACTCAGAAGTGAATCTCAACTGTGTTCAGTAGAGCTTATCTCCCAGGGAAGTGTGTACGTAAGATTGCAGACTTAAACATTCTTCTTCCTTCTGACAGTTTTTCAAAGCCACACTTTCAAGTATAATGATACAGTATATGGACAGATGGATGTGATATACCGTACCTTTTTGAATCCCATATAACAACAAATATAGGCTGAACACATTCAAAGATGTGTTCTCAACCAAGCAAACTGAACAAATGTGTGTGCTATGATATAACAGCTAAATAAATAAAAATATTTTAAAAATGTCCAGTAGTACCTTAGAGACCAACTAAGTTTGTTCTGGGTATAAGCTTTCGTGTGCATGCACACTTCTTCAGATACACAAAAGCTTATAACCAGAACAAACTTAGTTGGTCTCTAAGGTGCTACTGGACAATTTTTTAATTTTATTTATTTATTTAAACTGACCAACACAGCTACCTACCTGAAGCTAAACTTGGTAAACCTGTGCCAACTGGGCAAGGATTTGATGACAGGGTACCCTACTGAATACTGTTTCCTTACTACAACCCCAAAGGCCTTTTCACCTAAAAGCTATTACTTCATCATATGCCTGCAAAATGCTATTTACCAGGAGGCTGCAGTGATACTAGTCATTTTCATCTGAAAAGGATACAAAAATATCTAAAAACAAAACCCCAAAGCTCCCAATAAGCCAGGGGAGATGATGCCAGAAATAAAGATTTATGAGATGCTGTGTTGTAGGCATCTTTAAGACAATGCTTAGACCATAGGTACAGTTTCCCATCATGGCTAAAGCAAAAAGCAGATAAGAGGTGCCTTCTGTGGATCTTCTTTGGAACTAAAAAATAAATGTGAAAGCAGTGTTATAGCAAAACCACACATACTTTTTTCTTTTTCTTTTACATGCATGACCAGAAATAAATTAGGAATCCTATGATAACTATCTTGGCCTCCATGTGTCTTTCTCATTGGCAACCTTTTAAGAGTAAGAAAGGAACACAGGAATAACTTTTTACTATTGGTTCATCTAGCTCAACACTGTCTACAATGACTGGGATCAGCTCTCTGGGATTCCACAAAGGGATTCCCCCCAGCCCTACCAGGCGATGTCAAGAATTGAATCTAGAACCTTGACATGCAAAACAGGCTTTCTACTACTAAATACTTTCCCAAATTTACAGGCCACTATGGGTTAAACCACAGAGCCTAGGACTTGCAGATAAGAAGGTCAGCGGTTTGAATCCACGCGACGGGGTGAGCTCCCGTTGCTTGGTCCCTGCTCCTGCCAATCTAGCAGTTCGAAAGCACATCAAAGTGCAAGTAGATAAATAGGTACCGCTCCAGCAGGAAGGTAAACGGTGTTTCCGTGCGCTGCTCTGGCTTGCCAGAAGCGGCTTAGTCATGTTGGCCACATGACCCGGAAGCTGTACGCCGGCTCCCTCGGCCAATAAAGCGAGATGAGCACCGCAACCCCAGAGCCAGCCATGACTGGACCTAATAGTCAGGGGTCCCTTTACCTTTATAGATACAGCATCGTAAACCTAATAGGCAACCTATTAAATCTTTGCTACCTTTAGTGGAATTATAGGAATTTATTCAAATTAGCCTCAAATGCCGAACAATCCAGTGCTCCCAATCTCTGCAGCTGACCCCCAACTTGATCAATAAATGTTGCATGTGGTGTGCACTGTCTTTAGAAATAAGTAATAAAATACTTACATTTTTATACAGCTGGGGAATTCTAGATCCCAAATAAAAGAGACACGATATGTAGCCACACACAAATCCTGACATCTCAATCATGCCATGAGACTTCTGAAGATAACAAAACGCACATAAGTTTAAACACAAAAAGCAGCATTGCCTCCTAACCTATGCACAGCAGTCAATGCAATTAATTAAGAAATCATTTAAATAAATGGGGGAAAGTGGTGTTAAACTGAGTCTGCTAGTTAGCATTGGGGTTTTAACTACTTGGAAATTTTATACCACACTACCATCAGTGTAGGGAAATCAGTGTAGGGAAATTGGAAATAGTTATACCACACTACCATCAGTGCAGGGACGTGGGTGGCACTGTGGGTTAAACCACAGAGCCTAGGACTTGCAGATAAGAAGGTTGGCGGTGTGAATCCCTGCGACGGGGTGAGCTCCCATTGTTCGGTCCCTGATCCTGCCAACCTAGCAGTTCGAAAGCACATCAAAGTGCAAGTAGATAAATACGTACTGCTCCGGCGGGAAGGTAAACGGCGTTTCCGTGCGCTGCTCTGGCTTGCCAGAAGCGGCTTTGTCATGCTGGCCACATGACCCGGAAGCTGTACACCAGCTCCCTCGGCCAGTAAAGCGAGATGAGCGCCACAACCCCAGAGTCGGCCATGACTGGACCTAATAGTCAGGGGTCCCTTTACCTTTACCTTACCATCAGTATCAAGAACAGCAGAAGCAAAGTAATAAAATAGAAACATTTAAAAGTTGTACCTCATTTGTTCCTGAAAGAGTATTCTGGACTTGGTTCCGCAGCAGTAACGGACCAGGTAAAATCAAACCGAGTATGATGCACATCAAGACCCAGATGACACAACAGTTTTTCAAGTTTATGCCACCTTGAAAAGCAAATGAAAATCAGGGCCAACTAAGTACTTCATTATTGCTTTTAAAGAAATCTAACATTTGTTTGTGAAATACAGAGACATAATATGTGATACCAATAGTTTCAGGCCAGCATCTGAACTGGTGGCAATAGCATGGTTTTTTTAAAAAACCAAACAACCCCCCCTTCCTTTCAAATGCCAGGCCCTCCCTCAAAACTGCCTCCCAAGCTTGGGGCCCTCTGGAGTGGATCCCATAAAGCACAAAGGCTTGTCTACAAAAAGCAGCTGAGCGTTATTAGCAAATTATACAAGTAACTTGTTCTGCTGCACAGAAATGTCTAAGGGTAACTATCATGCTAAAAGTAGTAAACCATGGAACATGGATGAATGCAGGACAGTGCAATCCTATGTCAGTCTGCTCTGAAGTTAGCCTTACTGAGTTCAATTGTATTTTACTCAGTAGGGGGGGGGGTTAGGATTGTAGCCTAAACCTGGGCATATTTTCTGGATTGATTTAGCAACCCGTTTACTATCCAATCATTATCCAGGATATCTATTTAAAATAAATGAGTCCCAAGCAGTGTATGGGAGCGACAACAGAATGTCCAGGCACGCTTTTTTATAACAAGACTACAAAGCTGAAAATGAATGAACTGCAGCTAAAATATTATGTTCATTTTTCACATGGTTTAGTCCTCATCTGAAGATTGCAAAAACCAAAGCCGTGCGTCCCCTGCCTGCCCCTCCAATATTCTTAAGAAGATCTCTTCTCCAGTCTTCTCCAGAGAGTGGCTGGAAGTGGGGAGGCAGAAAAATGTCCCCCTTTCCTTCCACTGTGCAGTTTTAATCTGAAATCATAGGCGCAGGACTGCACCCAGAGCTCAGAAACTGCTCGCGCTAATGAAATTCCCTGTCACAAAACATGCCTAGAACAATGGGAGTTTTGAATGCTGGTCCCAAGTTCTTCTTCCCTTGTTTAGTGCCAGGAGGATAATGTGTGTGACTCTCATAATTCAGGAATGCAACCTTTTCTAGAAGTAGGTGCATCCTAACTGCAATAACATTTAGTGTTTAAGGCATCTCGAGTCTAAGCCACCTAGTGCAAGCATGCTATTTAAAAGCACACCCGGAGTTAAAGCAGTTTCTAAGTGTTAAGAATTTGTTTTTAAAAGCAGCAGCAAATTACATCCAGCTGCAGTCTCCAATCAACACTCACATTTTGTCGTCTTCTGATTTTTTAGCTTATAATAGGCAAACTGGGATATCATAATAATGTCCATGTTAACGTAAAAGATGGCAGTGATTATCTGAAAAAGATGAAAAGAACGGTGCATACTTTAGTGCAAAACATCCAAAGTAGGCAAAATAGCATCTTTACTTATATCCCATTTTTATCTTTTATGCAAATCAAGGTAACAGGCAATAAAAAAGAATTCCAAACTTCTGTTGTCTGTGGTCCTTTCCCACCTCTTGGGGGGGGGGGGATTTAAGGCCAAAGGAAGGCTATGAAATGTGGGGCAAGGATTGACTATGTCACTATGTCCACATTGCACCTTTCCTTCTGCGTATTCAGAAATCTATGGCAGACTGGGTGCCAACTTCCCAGCCTGTTGCAGCCAACCAGCCCCACGACACCATGTGGCCCAATCTCTTAACAGAGAGAGTGTGAGGTGAAGGGAGAGCAAAAACCTCTTATGCTGAAGAAGAGCGGAGGTGAGAAAAGTGGCAGGAAGCGAGGAACAAGGATAGGAGGCCAGGAGGTTGGAGAGTACTCTGTGGGTTGTAGAGAGAAAGGGAGGGTTGCTACAGAGATGAACTTCAAAGAGATCTGTGTGTGAGAAGTGAGACAAAGACAGAGATAAGAATATAAGAGGAGGCCTGCTGAACCGGGCCAAAGGCCCAGCAAACCCAGCATTTTGTTCTCTCATTGGCAACCGGATGGGAGTGAAGAGAGAAATAGAAGAGGGTACACAATGAGGCGTAAAGAGAAGAGGAAGGAAAGGTTAACAAAGGGGTTCATATATATCTGTGGTGGTGCAGGGAGAGAGGGAAGAGAGAGCGTGCTATGGAGTACAAAGAGAGGGAGCATTAATAGAGCACTGGCTTAAAAGAAACACCGAGTGAAAAAAAATTGGGGGGGGGGTCTTTTTCATGGTTAATGACTCCTGTTGAGTTGGTAAAATAAAAAAAAAAACAGGCAAAATTGGCCTCAGGTCTCTACTAAGCCAGATACAGTCATACCTCAGGTTGAATGTGGTTCAGTTTGAGCGCTTTCGGGTTGCGCTCTGTGGCAACCCGGAAGTAATGGATCATGTTACTTCCAGGTTTCGCCGCTCACACATGCGCAGACGCTCAAAATGACGTCACACGCATGTGGGGAAGCAGCAAAACATGACCAGCGCATGCGCAGATGCGCCGTTGTGTCTTACGTTCCATTCAGGATGTGAACGGGCCTCCGGAATGGATCCCGTTCGCATCCCGTGGTACCACTGTATTTAAAACTTGGACTACTTACCTGTATTGGAAGTTGATTTGTCAAGTAGCACCCAATAAAACTGGTGAGGTCTCCAGCAATCCAGCATAGCAGAAAGCCCAATGAAAGTGCTTGATCCACTTTTCCATTCCGATAGGCAACATACAGTTGACTGGGGGAGAAAAAAAAATAATCCAAAGGATGCGCTGCATTTTACACAAATAAAATCTAAAAATAAGTGCAAACTGCAGAAGATGTGAAGTGGGCAGCCCCCAAGGAAGCTCACACCAAACATGTTCAAAACAGTTATAAGTGTTTATCATATTATGTTCTAATACTGCTCTGATTATTTCTGTGCTGCTAATCATTGTGAGTTCACTAGCTCAAGAAGTGTGGGGTTGGAAATTTTAATTAATAATACATAAAATGTATAGCACAGTAATAGTTCTTACACTTTGCTAATCAGCCCTAATGAAAAATACACAAACGTATCATACATACTAACAGCACAGAAATAAAGACAAGAAGGAGCTATGAGCAACAGCTTTTATAATGCTTCAGTTGTCACGCTCAGTAATCCTGAAAAAGTGCACATTCACACTTAAAAATGGCTAGGGTCACACAAAGCTTTCATAACAGACTTGAGAGCTTTATTCAAGTCTTTGAATTGTTAAACTGTTCATGGAGCTCATTACCAAAAGTGACCCATTAAAAAAAATCCCATTCTACAAAAAGTGACATTTTTAATGACGACGCCCCTTTTGAGTAAAACCCAAGGGGCTCAAAGGCTTTGCAACACAGGTTTTATTCGGCACAAATTTCCAGACAGTTGGTTCAATAAGTTACAGGCTTCCCCAAGATAACAGACTTCAAAATGAATCCCACTTAACTTCAGCCATTTCCTCCCTGCTGGGAGAATTCCATGCTCTGTTCCTGCTATTGCCAACCTACATACTTGAAATGAATGCACAGAGACTAACCAGCAATTGAAAGAGAAGCAATAAGTGGTACAATGGGGGCAGTCCAGGAAAAGAATCAATGGGAATTTTGCCATTGATCTCAAATGGGATATGGATTGCTTTGAACAATTCCAACGCTCTGTAGGTTAGAGAGAACATTGGCAGAAAGCAGAAGGAAGAATAGGGGAGCTGCAGTGCTAAATATCTACTCAGAAGTAAGCTCCAGTGATATCAATGGGAAAAACACATTCTTCTTCCCCTCTCTTTCTTGCTATGTGACAATGGCTGTATCCATTTTCACAATATTTCACTGAGCGAAGTGTTTTACAAACCTCCCATTTTCCCTCCCAATAAACCTGTGGTGATGGTCTCTGGTATTCCTGTTGTACAAGTGAGGAATTGAGAGAGCGAATTCATCACTGAATGAAATCTTTTTTGAAGCTAGCCTTCCAAACCCAAGACTCTATACTTTATGCCCAAACTCCCATCAGTCTGGACCAGCATGGCGACTGTTCAGGGAGGACAGGAGTTGCAGTTCAAAACACCTGGAGGGCATTTCCTACCCCTGGGTTACATCATGATACCAGGGGGGAAGTTGGTTGCTCTTTTCCAAGAGAAGACTATCACAGTAGGTGACTTAAAGCTCTTTTGTGACCTCTTCAGCTTCAACCAGCTAGATTGTTATACTTTGTTACTGCAAGTGATGTATGTACCGGGGAAACAAACTGCAGCACAAACGTTGTATTTAAGTTCCTGCCTGGAACCATAGGTGATGAGGAATTGCATACAGGTGCAGGCTGGTGGAGTGGGAAAAACAGCACTTCTTCCTCTGCACTCAATGGTTGCCAGAGAGGATGAAAGTTACACTACAACAGCATCTTGAGGGCACCTGATTCCAGAATACTATGTTACACACTCCTACCTCTACTTTTTATCCCCACCATATGTGGGTCAGTCTCCTTGCAGTCGGGGTGGGGGAAGAAGCACAGGTGTGGCAGCTTGTCATTTGAACCAAACAACAGAATGGACAGAATACTGCCTCGGCCCAGTATACCTGAAGGAGCGTCTCCACCTCCCATTGTTCAGCCCGGATACTGAGGTCCAGCTCCGAGGGCCTTCTAGCGGTTCCCTCACTGCGAGATATGAGGTTAGAGGGAACTAGGCAGAGGGCCTTCTCGCTAGTGGTGGCCACCCTGTGGAATGCCCTCCCACCAGATGCCAAGGAAATAAACAACTATCTAACTTTTAGAAGACATCTGAAGGCAGCCCTGTTTAGGGAAGTTTTTAATGTTTTATGTTTTATCGCTTTATTATTATTCTGTTGGGGTCCACCCAGAGTGGCTGGGGAAACCCAGCCAGATGGGTGGGGTATAAATAACAAATTGTTGTTGTTGTTACTATTATTATTAGTTAATAATAATAATAATAATAATAATAATAATAATAATAATAATAATAATAATGTACTCTGCCCTCTCCATTTAAGTGTGTGAAATGCACACGTTTTAATGATGCAGAGATCAAAGGAGAAGGGGGTGACGTGTTTTTATTTGCTCCAAATAGCAAAGATTAGCGTAAGTCACCACAACAGTAGAGTGTAGCAAGCTAATTTGTCAACCATCAAATATTGCTTTAAACAGGAGAAACATGCTGCTCTGGCATATCCTATTTATTCGATGCAGATAGGGACAGAAATGCATCAAAGAATGAACCTTAAAAAAAAGAGAGAGAGAGAGGCAGCTTCTGAGAAGAGCTTCAGGCAAGATTACTCATGTATGAATCTGAGAAGTACTTAAAGATTTTAAACTCACGGTAGTGCGGCAAACAGAAAGCAGACAATGGAGATCAGGCCTATGACAACACTCCAATACTCCCACGCATTCCCGACACACTCTTCCAGGAGATGCCAAATCCAGGGTGTTCCATTTAGACACAATCTCCTATCCGCGACTGGGGAGATATTAAAAGCATGTGGAGGCTGCTGAAGAGCCATCTATTCAAGTTGAGGGATATTATTTCAGAAGTTGGCTCAGTTCTGAACCCCATGCAAATCCATTTACCAGTTCTGAATATTCTCTCTTCCCCTTCAAAGCTCCCACATCCAGATGGATGATTGGGTACAACAATTTGTTTCCAACCTCACAGGAGGGCCTGCCAAATTCAAAGAAAATAAAATACATCCAGCATTCATACATCAATTTAAAAGACAAATCCAGCTAATTATTCTATTTGGACACATATGAAAGGCAAACTCCAAAGCAAGAAAGAAAATTTAAAATATAGATGTTAACCCACTCAGTATTTGAGTATTCTTATGCCAGTTGAAATGGGCCACTTTTCTATACTGGATCTCAGGGCACAGTTTCTTAAGTGCCATTACTTTGCTATCATAAGACAGTCAGAGAACAGTAAAAACAGTAATATAGTTGTACCTGCTAAAGTGTCCACTACAGCAAAATTGTAATTTAACATTTCTCCACCTTTGAAAGCATGATACATTCATATATGGGATGTATTACTATAAATAAACAAACAACTGCATTAGAGTAACAGAAGGAAAAACAAGTGTTGAACTGTTTATAATGGTTTTCCTTAATATAATTTGCTACATTGCATATTGCATAAATTCCATTTTATGTCATTACTTAACACTAATGACATGGGGGTGCGGTGGGAGAAGCTTCATATTTGCCTGGGTGCAGCAGTTTACTGATTGTATTTTTCATTTCCTTCCTTGCCCCCAAGACTTTTCATAAGCTAATAACAGAGGGATCAATCCATCTGGAAATTCTCCAGTACAAGCCCTGTTGAAGTAAACAGCAGCTACAATACTCTTGCATGGCTCATAGTCCAGTTGACTTGCCCCTGTTACCCTAGTTTTAAACGTTAAATTGGGAGGCAATATTTGATGCAGTCAATATGACTTGGATGGGGTTTGTAAACTTGTTTTGGAATGTTTCAGTTTCTTCTCATTTACAGCCTTCTTGTATATGTCTTCATGCTGTCTAAATAACGCTTTGATTAATTGTTTTTATTATTAAAACAATTAATCCTAAAGCAAAGGAAAAAAAGAAAAAGAGAAGAAAAATGGTAGAACATTTGTGATGTGAATATGTACTACAGAACAAAATAAATTAAAACTAAGCACCATATTTTTATATTGTTTGTTAAGTAATACGGAATAACTGGCAGTCACTGATCCCATGCTTGCAACCACAGATATGGATACAAATCCCTCATCTGTGACCCAACCTTTTGCCAGACTGTTAAGTACTGTATAGAGTGGTTCAATGGCTTTAACGAGTAAAATTTATACAGTTATCTGCATCCTATGTGACTAATTTGCACTGCAAATTAAAGCTAGGATTTTCATCTAAATCTCTAGAGTTCAAAAATTTATTTAATAAAATATGAAGGTGCTTTGGAAGGTAACAGCAGTATGTCATGTTGCTGGTACTCCCTAAAATTCACAAAATATTATGGAGGAAAAATATTATTACAAAACTTTGGATACCTTTGAGTCTTGTCTCTTAAGTGTAATAATTAGCACAAATAGAACTGTATGAAGGGGTGGGAAAACAAAGAGGGGCTGCTGGTACAAGGTTGATTTGCAGCACAGTGTGTTTAGCAGAAGAGAAGGATATAGCATGGGACTGCATCATTCTCTTGAGATTTTACAGCGTTAGCTAAGAATTACACACACCAATAGGCTAAATCTCCATTCCATGTCCTCCATGAGTTGACTGTGAAGTCTTGTGCAACAAACCCCCTTTCCCCATAAATGGAAAGTGATGGGGGGTGTACTGGAAATATGGAAAGTGATGGAAATATGGAAAGTGATGGGGGGGGTGTACTGGAAATTGTGGGACAATGCTTGCTTTGACACAAAGTCATCTGCAAACAAATCAGAATGAATGCTTAATAAACAGGGCATATGGAAAAACTGGAACTTAGAACTCGTTACCGAGCTGCTATGCTACAAATTACCCATTTGATCTACCCTGATCTACCCAAGGTGCCGCAACCCCACTTTTTAATCTAAAGGTACATAAGGTATCGTCCCATTTTATGTAAACAAAGATAGCTACATATTTCCTTTCTACTTGACTTTATTACCTTCGTTCCTTTGAAAGTTTCCCCTCTGCCACGCATTAAAGGCATTGGCAACAACCTATTAAGGAAGAAAAAAAAGCGCCACCAGACTGTATTATTTCCCTGTCTCTTTTCAAATTTGAAATGGAGACAAAGAAAAATCAAACTGGAAAAAAAATCCAAGATAACAACCATAAAACTAAAAGTCTAATACACTGGAAAAAAAAAATCAATGCAATGCATTATTAAAGTAGAACTCACTTCATTACCTCGGGGCTTGCATATCCCTGGGAGGCCTCTGTGGTAGCTCTAACAACACAACGTGGTACATGTTGGAGTATCAAACTAGCAGTTAATATTGTTGGGAATTAGCATCATGTGACCTGGAAGTGGGGGGGGGGGAGAGCACATTCTGGTTTAGTCAGGTGAATACCTCAGTACTTACTGAAAGTATAGCTAAATATCTACAGTCATCTTGGGTAACTTGCTTTTCATGTTTAACCTGACACATCAGGACGTTAACCAGCACCAGTTATTATAGGAAGCAAGCAGTTCAAAAGGAATTATACAGGTAAGCTGACAATCCTCAGGAGGCTGAAGGTCTGGCCTTTGGTCCCTTGCTGCACAACATCTCCTCTGGTGCATGTTATTCTGTTGTCTTTTGCTAGTTAACATTTATGCAACACCAGCCATTGTCAAGCAGTATGCTTAGTATCAACTAAAAGCTTTCATAGAAAACCTGTCAGCTGGTCAAGACACTTAGATGCTTTTTGCCAAATCCTGCACTTCACCTACATAAGCTCAGCTTCAAGGGCTTATCAAGGAGGGTGGAAATTCAAGACTTCTTGCTTTAGCTTCAAAGCTGTATCACTTTATCCTGGAAGGAAACCGCATTTAACAGAAAGGTGCTTCTGAACAAGCTTAGGATTGTGCTGGAAAGAACAATATGCAGCTACACCAAAAACAGGCCAGAACTACCAAAATGCAAGGGTAGATAAGCATAGACAGGATCACTTCTTGTAAAGGAGCATTCCTGCAGTGACATGGGTGGTAAGTAAACACATAGATAGCTCTTAAAACTTTGGTGACACTGTGTGATCAGGATCATCCCACCACTTTTAAACTACTGTATTATTATTTTTTTACTGTGAATATATAGTCCCCACCCCGCGCCTGAAATGGAACATTGGCTACAGGATTGTTGCTATTATTATTATTATTATTATTTACTTCTCAAAAGATCCTGGAAAGGGTACATCCAGTTTAAGGGAGGGATGAGTGCATAGACTGGCATTTAGATGTCAATGGTGTTGTGTGGATGCTGCAATAAATAAATAAGAATGTATGAGTGTACCTATCCCACAATAAACACAAAGGCAGCCAGAGGTGCTGGGATTAAGAAATTCTTGCTGCGTTTACATTTTTCACCTATTCACTGGCCTACCAGAAAAAAGTTAACGTCAACCTTTTTGGATGAACAGTGAATGGATTTTTTTTTTTGGGGGGGGGGATGCACCTGTTTTCCCTTCTCCAAAGCTTCCACGCATTCATTTGATCTTCTGAACGAGCACCCAGGAGGTCAGAAACAGGGGCAGCAGGTGTGAAGCCAACCCCCCCCCCTTCTCCACCTATGCCCGCCTCCCGGGTAAGGCTACGTGTGAACAGGAAGAGAGGTGGCTGCGGGAGTTTCTTTACCTTTCGATCTGGTCCCGGGAAGATGCTAAACCCTCAACCCCAGCTGATTTGCGGGCGTTCACACGTTACATTCCACGAGGGCGGAGCCTGTGCGGAGAAAAGATGTCAGAAACAAAACATTTGTAAATCAGTCAATCAATCAATCAATCAATCGATCCAGGCAGATGGAAGTTTCTGACACTTTGCCCTAGACGCAACGGAGATCTCACCACAATGCCGTTTATTTTACACCCAGGAAGAGAACCCGGCTCCAGCTTTTGTGGAGAAAAACATATTTTAAAAACTCCATTAAGGATGAAGCCGCTACCCCAGCCCACCCCCCAGTATAGGAGAGGCACCCACCCCCGCGAGCCGAGAGAGAGAGCCGGTCCCGGGAAAGGCTTCGTCGCAGCGGCCGAATCCGTTGCCGTGGAGCCGGGCTGAGACCGAGCGCGGCGAGGAGGGCCGGCAGCCCAGGCAGGCCTCTTCCTTCCTCTCCCTGCTGTCCAAGCCCGGAGCTGCGGGAGAGAAGCCGGAGATGGCGCCGGCTGGCCTGCAGCTCCCTCTGCTGACAGTTGGCCGCCTTCCCTGAGGGAAACCTCCGAGCAGGAGGAGGAGGAGGAGAGGAAAGGCCGCGGGGGCTCCGAGAGAGTAGGCGGCCTAGGGCCCTGCTCCGGCCGGTCGTCGTGAGGGACTTCCTTTGGAGTAAAAAGAACGGCTGTTTTTGTTGTTGTTGTTGATGATGATGATAATAATAATAAAAAGTTTATTATTATTATGAATTATTATTGTTGTTGTTTGTTTATTATTATTATTATTATTATTATTATTATTTTCTCAGGAAAAATCTGAGGTGTGGAAATCTGGATGCTTCCAGCAACCTTGTCCAGTTGCTTCAATTCGCACCTGGACCCATTAGGATTTCTATTACGGTTCCACAATGGAAAATGCTTTCTGGTGCTAGCCGCCCTGAGCCCAGCTCTGGCCAGGGAGGGCGAGGTATAAATAACATTTATTATTATTATTATTATTATTATTATTATTATTAATAATGGAGCATGCTTTCTTCTTTTCACCCTCCACGCCTGCCAAAATTTCCCTCCCCTGTGCAAGCACAAAAAACGGAAATTCATCTAATTTTGCAACATCTGGTCACACTTGGAGGGCGCAATTGTTTTGAGCATGGGTTACACTATAATACCGGCCTAAGCGCGCTAGCCTGCAAGCAGGGATCGCTTCCACAAAGTCATCTCCCCTGGGGAGAGGGAAGTTGTACAAGGCTAGGAAATGAAGTAAGGCTAGTGGTTCTCCCTTTACCACCTAAATCATCTTTAAGGACCCCCCCCCCATATTTTACATATTTACCATAGCTGTTTTGTATCTCTTCTACGTTGATCCTAATATATTTCAAATGCAATGTTTCAACATACGGAATTGTATTTGTGATCCATGTTTCCCACTAGGCACTCATACAAAAGAAATCAAACAAGCATCTGCCAGCACAAAATTGGCACTGGATGCCCAATTACTCTTACTGCAGAACGTGATACAGGAGTCCTGTGTTTTCAATAGTAAATGTAAGGAGGATTAGTGGGGGGAAATCTAGAAAAACTTTCTATCCATGTTCATTGCAGGTATCCTGATTTTATTCCTGTTTATTTAGAGCTGCATGTCTGCAAATTCAGTCGGACTTACTTCACTCGGACTTACCATGTGTTTAGGACTGAAACCTTATAGATCCTGAGTTGTTGCTTACTTTCCCGCTGCTTATTTCATCAGCTATATAGCCGCACTGGAAAGAAGATTGCCTTGTAGCCCTGCAAACTTATATCTGAAAAGTTGATCTGAAAAAGCCACTTGGCAGGTTTAGCCATAAAGCCACATATCACTTACCGGCTAGCTTGAGAAAAAGATACTTTCTGTGGATTGGCCTCAGTGGAGTTCTCCTAACTATTTTTGATGACACTAGTTCTAGTAGTAACCTCAGTGAGTGAGGAAACCAATGTTATCTGATGTTAGCGCAGGCTTTTCTGTTTCACCATGCATTGAGTTTTATAGTTCCTCAAACACTTTATAACAGTCTGTATCACAATCCAAAGTATTCATTAGCATCTTCTTTTAAGAATGGCTTTGATTGAGCATCCAGTTGTCTATACATTTGTCTATACAGTTGTCTATCCAGTTGAGAGCCAGTGTGGTGTAGTGGTTAAGAGCGATAGACTCGTAATCTGGTGAACCAGGTTCGCGTCTCCGCTCCTCCACATGCCGCTGCTGCAGTGGCGTAGTGTGGGTTGTCAGCACCCGGGGCAAGGCAAGTAATTTGCGCCCCCTAGCCCGTGGATTTGCGCCCCCTAACCCGTGGATTTGTGCCCCCTAACCCATGGATTTGCGCCCCCTAACCCTAACCCCCAGATGTTGCGCCCGGTGCACCCCCCACGCTACGCCACTGCGCTGCTGGGTGACCTTGGGCTAGTCACACTTCTGTGAAGTCTCTCAGCCCCACTCACCTCACAGAGTGTTTGTTGTGGGGGAGGAAGGGAAAGGAGAATGTTAGCCACTTTGAGACTCCTTCGGGTAGTGATAAAGCGGGATATCAAATCCAAACTCTTCTTCTTCTTCTACATCTGCAGGCATTGCACATCTTTTAAAATTAACATCAACATGTTAAATACATGTGCAAAGCTGCCTTCAGTTCTTATTAAAGAAATTCAATGCAACAGTAGTACTATATATTGCTTATTATGAATGAAGCAAGGCACCATCTAATAAATAGCTTTGCACTTACATACTACTGCCCTCTGCTGGACATCTGCTTTGTCAATACAGTACTGTACAGTGGTGCCTCGCAAGACGAAAATAATCCGTTCCGCGAGTCTCTTCGTCTAGCGGTTATTTCGTCTTGCGAAGCAACCCTATTAGCGGCTTAGCGGATTAGCGCTATTAGTGGCTTAGCGGCTATTAAAGGCTTAGCGGCTAAAAGGCTATTGGCGGCTTAGCAGCTTAGAAAAAGGGGGGAGCGGAAAAAAATCGGAACACGTCTTGCGAAGCAAGCCCATAGGGAAATTCGTCTTGCGAAGCAGCTCAAAAACGGAAAACCCTTTAGTCTAGCGGGTTTTCCGTCTTGCGAGGCATTCGTCTTGCGGGGCACCACTGTATACTGTACCTAGTAGCCTTGATGCCATCAGTGTGATGAATAACATCATGTGATAAATTACATTTACCATACACCACTAATTGCCTCGCCTGCAGTTTTCTCACTAATCTGTCTTCACTATGAGTTATTATAAAAGCCAGAGAAATGTTGGAGTGGCTCCAAATTTTTATTTTTAAAAAGCTGCTGTGCCATAACAGCGACAAGTTTAAGATGCAATGGCTCCAAAATAGCCTTGTTAAAACTAAAAGACCCTCATGAAGAAGGGGATGCATGCAATAAGTACATACCCATATCTTGCAGTTCCAAGACTCGCGATTTGGACCTTGCTTAATCTTGCACCTCTTACTGAAAACCTCTACCACTATCCCAAATCTGAAATGATGCCCAATTTTAAACTTTAAAATGTTGAAAGTTGTGAATGACTGACAGCAGATAGAGAATTTTGCCATTTTGATCTTCTGTTGACAATTGTTTCATTGAAGCATGTGGAATTGTACTCTGTAATAGGCTGCTGGTCCAGATAGACCTGGTTTGCTAAAGCTTTTACACAGCACAGTCAGAGATAAATCCCACTGAGTTCAATTATATTAATCCCCAGGTAAGTGTATAGACTTAACTAGCTGAGCAAGATGACACTGTCTCTTTAGTTCATTCAGAATGCTCAATGTCTGTTTCCCCAAAGCCTGGTTTCTGAAACCACGTACGGTGGTGCCTCGCAAGACGAAAAGAATCCGTTCTGTGATTCTCTTCGTCTAGCGGTTTTTTTCGTCTTGCGAAGCAAGCCCATTGAAGGATTAGCGGATTAGCGCTATTAGAGGCTTTTAGCGGCTTATCTGCTGATCGGATCAGCTGATAAGCGGCTTAGCTCTATTAGCGCTATTAGCGGCTTTTAGCTGCTTTTAGCGGCTTATCTGCTGATCGGATCAGCTGATAAGCGGCTTAGCGCTATTAGCTGCTTTTAGCGGCTTTTAGTGGCTTATCTGCTGATCGGATCAGCTGATTAGCGGCTTAGCGGCTTAGAAAAAGGGGGGAAGGGGGAAAAACCAGCAGGAACTCGCAAGACATTGTCGTCTTGCGAAGCAAGCCCATAGGAGATTTGTTTTGCGAAGCACCTCCAAAACGGAAAACTCTTTCCTCTAGCGAGTTTTCCGTCTTGCGAGGCATTCATCTTGAGGGGCACCACTGTATCATAGTATATGATATGATCTGATGTGAGTCACCCTACAAGTACTATAGCATTCATGGCTGAACGCAGCTGTGATTGGGGGTAGGGAACATGCCTGTTTGGGAATGGTAAATGCACTGAAAGAATGTATTAAATGAATCAGGTCCTTAACCACCTGCAAAGTTTCAGAAGACATTACTGAGAAGAAGTTTTCATGAACAGAAACTTACTTCGTGGGCCACTTAATATTCAGTTTCTAAAACCAGTGAGCTGGCCACAGTTGTATTACGAGTAAGAATCATATGTGGACTATATAACATGGATTGTGGGAAGGTGGTGACTGCCCCTAAATGGTATCTTGCAGCGCATGTGTATGTATGCTTACTGAGAAGTAAGTTACATTGAATTTGGTGGCACTTACCCTTAGGTAAGTGGGTGGAAGATTACAGCTTTAGGGGGGACATCACCTTGCCAACAAAGGTCCATATAGTTAAAGCTATGGTTTTCCCAGTGGTGATGTATGGAGGTGAGAGCTGAACCATAAAGAAGGCTGATCACAGAAGAATTGATGCTTCTGAATTATGGTGCTGGAGGAGACTCTTGAGAGTCCCATGGACCGCAAGAAGATCAAACCTATCCATTCTTAAGGAAATCAGCCCTGAGTGCTCACTGGAAGGACAGATCCTGAAGCTGAGGCTCCAATACTTTGGCCACCTCACGAGAAGAGAAGACTCCCTGGAAAAGACCGTGATGTTGGGAAAGATGGAGGGCACAAGGAGAAGGGGACAACAGAGGACGAGATGGTTGGACACTGTTCTTGAAGCTACCAGCATGAGTTTGACCAAACTGCGGGAGGCAGTGGAAGACAGGAGGGCCTGGTGTGCTCTGGTCCATGGGGTCACAAAGAGTCGGAAACGACTAAATGACTAAACAACAAGTTAGTCTGGACATGAGGAGGAAGCTCCCCTGGGCAAGAAGTATGGAGGGGAGAGAGGGGATCAGGAATGGGTAACACCTTCCTCAGGGGTAACTGAAGTAGTGAGGTAGTTACCCCACACTGCCTGTTGTTGTTGTTCGCTTAAAGTGGCAATCTCTGAATCCCCTTATACCATTGGTTACTTCCACATTATGTCACAGCAAGTCCAGAAATCATGAATGTGCTGTATGAAAACTGCGAAAAAAACAACAACCCTGTTTTATAGAGAGAGGAGAATTACACAAACTCTGTTGTCTGTCCTATTCTGTTAGAATGCAAAACACAACTGAAATTGGAATAGCTCGCTAGCAACCACAGTAAGGCAATGGATACTAAGCTCACCTCTGAAAACTGCTTGGCAATTTAACACTCCAGCCTGAAATCCATTGTGTGGAAGGACATTCTATCAAAACCAATAGCATTATTTCTATTTACTACATCAATATAATCCTCAACTTTGCCTTCCTACCTACTATGGAGCTCTAGCAGTGGTTAAATACTGAACCACCTCAGTCTCTTGAAGAAGCAGTCAAACATTTGAGATCCAAAGTATAAAGGAAAATGCAAAGTGTCTACTGGAATAATTTATTCATCTCTCTCCAATTGTTGGGGTGCTTCTGTCCTATGAACAAACAGATGGCTTTTATCTATGTATCCAGCCAGACTCTTTTACTAATGCTAAGTCCCCTTATAAATAAAAATAAATTAGCATTTATTGAGATTTTATTAGAATGCTACGAGTTGAGAATCCTTTTGTGACATCTTTGAACACATTTGGAATCAGGAGTTGCTATTGCTCCCGGTAAACCCAAAGTAAAAAGTGACTTAAATTATCTTCTTTACTTCAATAGTTCCCACAGTTTGTTTAGGAGATCCACCCATACAATTTTGCTTCTCTTCTCTCTCTCGCCCCCCCATGTTTAATAATAGAAGGGTTGTCTGATCTAAAGATAAGAAAGTATAAGAGGAGAGAGCAGGGGTCCTAGCATTGCCCATCAATAAACGATCACCTGGACAGCAGACTGCAAGCCTGCGTTTACACCATACATTTAAAGCACACACATCAAAGAATATTGGGAACTGTACAGTACTTGGTTAAACGTGCTGGGAATTGTAGCACTGATGGGAGTAAACTACAGTTCCCAAGATTCTATGATGATTCAGAACAGAAGCTGACTTCCAGGCAGACACAGCTGATCAAATTCAAATATGGTAGCAGATAGTTTTCAGTAAAGCTAACCGAGGCACTTCACATAGTGTCCATGATACTAAGGAATTCTGTAAGCTCATGGTCTGAAAGATTAGCATGGCATTTTTGAAATGAATTATCAAAAGCTTGGGGGACGTGTTTTGTTCTGGTTTAATTACTGCCCAGTCAATTGCTTACTGTTGTCTTTGGCAGTGAAGCAGATTTGCTTGGCACTGTTAAATTTCCTGATTACTTGTTCAAACCTCATCTGTGTTGTTTGGAAAGCGCATGCCCTACTACTTGCTACTCGCACAATTACTCAAGGAGCTAGAGTTGTGAATGAAATAGTTTTTTTCATAACTGAAAATCGTTGGGTTTTATTTTCCCTTTCCATTCATTCACTGGAAATCTGGATACTAACACGTTTTTTAAAGTACATGAGCAGTGAGTCAGTGCCGCTACTAGAAATGGCTTCCAGTTTTCTTGTGCCTCTGCAGTTAGTAAATCTATAGAGTAAATGGATACAGTAAATGGATTTTAAACTGCAGGGAAGGATGGGGAAAGGAAAGGGAATCAGAAAAGGCCCTTAATTGCTAGTGGGCATGGAGAGGAGGCACAGTCAAAGGCAGATGGAAAACATGAGCAGTCCTCTAAACAACATCTGCATGATGGACCCAAAGCCATCCTTAAGGACCCCACCCAGGTCCAGAAGTGAGCTCAACAAAGTTATTCAAAAATAGAGGCCAATCTAGGTTTTTACCAGGCCTATTAGACCCAGACTGCCTTTAATTATAATGAGTTTTTAGGGAAACTGCATAGAAGCTGCCATGGAATGGGTGTAGAGTAATGTGGAACAACAACTCCAAATTCAGCATATTCAGGAACTCATCAACTGGCCAAGGTTCAGCCTGAGCTCCATCTAAACCAGTGTTCTACACGGCAGCTATTTTCATTCATTCTGTTTGAATGAAGTCATGTTATTTTTTGTAACGTGAGTTACGTTTAATAAATATGAAAAGTGGGATACAACATTACGTATTTATGGAGATGATTTGGTTCACCTGCCATGCAATAGCAAAATGAATAATACATAATTCTGAAATTATGAGCTTCTTGCAACTTTGATGTATTTTTTAAACAGACAAAATGTGAATAGTGCTGCAATTCTGTGTATGCTGATAGCTAAACTGATAGTTCCCCCAAACCTGTTGTTCAAGCCCTGTTGTTCATATTATAGTTACCATCATCTCAGCTATTCTGTAGTTCTAAGTTTTCTTTATTAGTGTGGGCCCTAAGTAGCTGTGTCAAAATCTAAACCTTATGGGTGCCTTCTCCAGGGTATCAGTGGTCAACTGTTGTTGTACAGCAGGCAGAAGTTACTGCTCTGGTCTATTGGGTAAGCAAGGCTAAGGGCCAAACTCCCAGCATCTACAGCAAACTTGGTTAATCCTTGCTCCCAACTGTGGGGTGGTGGTATTCCATATTACTAATACCCTCTGTGCCTGAAGCTGGTTTCGAGACCTGAAAATGTACTGTCCCAGGTAGTCCACCAAGACAAGTCTAGCTGAATTGAAGCTCCCAATTCACTCCCAAGTCAGTGGCAGTCTGCTTCCACCCAAACAGAGCACTTTATGCAAGACACCAGGGTAGACAATGGAAGGTCTAGGTCTTGAACCAACATATTCAACCAATAAAGTTTTTTTCTTCTTAACATTAGGGCACATCTTTCTCTTGTATTATTAAAAAAAAGATTCTCAAAGTCATTATATTTTTAATTAAGGCTATTTTTTAATGCACCGTAATTCTTTTCTTATCAAGTGACTCTAAGAAGAGCACTGCCAAATCAAACCAACAGTCCATTTCATCCAATACTCTTTCCTACAGATGCTAACCAGATGTCACCAAGAAGCCCACAAGCAGAGCTTGGAAGGCAACAATATAAGGACTGGGGGGAAGAAAAGGTATTTGTGGCTACTGGTTGACCTGGATTTTGGAACATCATTCCAGTGGCGGGCAGCAGGCAGGGGCACACGTCCTGGGGGTGTGGCGGGTTGGGGGGTCAGCCGTGATGGCACCCCACCAGGAATGCGCTGCCGGGGGCGGGGCGCTCCCCCCGCACTCCTCTTCCTCCACCAGTGCATCATTCCTGTGATGTAGCGAACTAATTGTATCCATGATATTTGCCAGGGGAAGCCCTGAACACGATGAGAGGGTGATTACGTGTCCTATAGTGACTTCCAGGGCACTGCACCATGTTTTTGATCTACAATAAAGGTTTGTGATGAGTTTGCACATTTCAAAAGTAAGATTAAACTTGGCTAGAGTACCATTTATCTTTTAAAGTGTTAATCTGATTTATCTCCATTTTGCGATCTCTCTCCCTAATGTACTTGACAGCAAAATTCAATCGTTTTTACTACTGAGCTGGGCTGAAAGGCCAGTGCTCAATTTTCTGCTTCTCAATTTTTATGCAATGTGTATGCTTGGGCACTTGATAAATTCAAACCTTGGGGACAGCGCTACCAAGTTATATTGTGAACGCAAAGGACTATCTGTTGACTTATATAATAGAGATTATTGGTTTAAATTTTTTAACCTTATGAGGAAAAAAATTGATCCTCCACAATATATTGTAGAAGTTTAGTGAGTCTTTTTTCTGTTCAGGTGCTTACTAGAAGTTGTGTATCATTTTAAAATAATGGTCTCTTTCTTGGGAGATAATATTGAACTAACTTGGTTTTTTTTATTGAATAGCAGAGTAATGAGACACAGGATAAAGATAGCATGGGAGGACTGTAATAACCAGTATGGCCAGGATCCAGAGATCTTCTGCCATTTCCAGTAGCCCGTCATTTGCTGCTTGTTCTACTGCCTCACTGTAATTTTAAATAAAAGCTCAGGGTTTCCCCACCTTACTACCTAATAATGTGATTAAGATACTTGTAAAATGTTATCATATTTGATTAATTTTGATAGGGACTGGAGAGCTGGAACTTTGTGAATGCAACCTAGATTTCTGATCCAGCATATCTAAAATGTCTTAGTTAACAACATCAAAAATCAGCAAGTGGTGGCAATTCATGATCTGTGGTGTGTTTCAGTGTACTAAAAGAGTAAGCCTGGAGTAAGGTGTTCTCATGCTAATCTGGTTTTCCAGTGTTCGGGGTGAGGGAGAACTGGAGTGAGGAAAGGTGTAAAAACTCCATAAAAGGCCTCTCAGTTAAGTCACAATGTGTTAGCGAAACATTTGGCGAATCATAAATCATAGGTATCATAGTTCGTAGCCTTGTGACCTGACTCTGATTTTTGCGGTGGCAGCAACATAAAGAAACCTTCTTGAGATTCCTACTGCCTAAAACAATGATTACAACTAAGATGTGTTTTTATGCACTTTTAATCCTCCCGCTGTATTTAACGCACATGTTCTCCAAATTTGAACTATTTCATTATTAGAAATTAAGGATATTCTTGAATTTAGGGGGCTTGCAAAAATCATTGCACCCTTAACACTATTATTTTAGTTGTTGGTCCTCAAGATCTACATTGTTACATGGGGGTTCTTCCAAGGCAAATTTCAACAGTCAGTCTGAAAAGGCCCAGCACTGAAAAAATAAATCAAAATTAAATTCTGAAATAGTATAAAATCCTTAATTTTATAAATCAGCTCTGTGGATTATGACAATTCCTCTCACTTCTGATTCCCACGTGGTGGGCCAAGATCTTTGTATACAAGACGACAGACAGATGAAGAAAAGTATTGTTTGCCCTTGTTCCAATCCCATATCCCCTTTTTCGTAATAGGTATGTAAGAAGCTGCCACATATCAGATCTATGTCTCAGTCTATTTGCTCATCTAGCCCAGTGTTGTCTAACAGGCAAATGTTTTCTAGAATCTTTCCCATAACTTTTAATGCCTGGGACTTGCATGCAGAATAGGTGTTCTATGCTGAGGCTGAGCTTTTGAGACCTTTTCTTGGCATTCAGAGTGCAATATCTGAATCAGAAATAATCAGGCATTAGTTATACAGCAGAAGTACTTTTCTCTTAACGTTGAATTAAACTGTACTGCTTACCTTAGTCATACTTGGGAAGTATTTGCTCAAGGCAGGTGGTCTTCAGTGCAACTCCTGAAGCTTTTAAAATACAGTATAATAAGAAAAGTATGCAACATTTTGCCAGCTGAACTGGTCAGGTACTCTCAAATGGCACGTCCAACCATGCCTCATACTTCTGTGAGTTCAAAGCATCACCTAGGAGCTCAGCAGCTCAGTAATGCTCTTCAATTAGCACAGAGTGCTCCAGAGTTCATCAAGTATGCAACTCAATTAGCAAAGCTCCCTGGATTGGTAACAATAGTGACATGAAATGCAGTTCTCCAGGCCAATAAAATATGCAGCTCAATTAGCAATCCATGCAGGTTGAAAATTAAAATATGTAACTTGATCTTCCAACTAGAAGATGGATGACTAGTTAAATTTTCAGCCTATCCGTTAACAACAGTTGTCGTATTTGTATGATGGGGATGAGAAATACCAACCGTGATACTTGCTCAGTTTTACCATTCCTTTGCTGATCTGTGCGCCCCTGGCTTACTGAGAATTGATCTACACTTTGCATGGAATCAGGTGGTAGAATTCTGGATAGTACCACTTCAAATTGCAGGTGGGGAATTATATTTTTAAATTATAGTTGTGAATTGTGATTTTCTGTTTTACTCATGGTTATTGTACATAGGTGTGTTACAGGCAGCGGCTAACATAATCAACCAATATATACCTTTAAAAAAATGTTTTCTCACGGAAAAAAATGTTAACATGTCAGAGATTATTCGTGTTAATTTACTATGAGCAGGGAACATAGGAAGCTGCCTATTGCATTGGTCTATTTAGCTCACTGTTGATTGGCAGTAGCTCTCCAGAGTTTCAGACAGAAGCCTTTCTCAGTCCTGCTTGCAAATGTCAGGGTTTGAACCTGGGACCTTCTGCATGGAAAAGAGATGTTCCACCATAGGCATGCACAACACATTTCATTAGGGTGTGCATCCAGGCGATTTTTATTTTTTATTTTGCAAATATTTATTGAATGTTCATGCTCAATACTAAATGACACTATTTTTAATTCATCAAACAAACTAAATAAATTGAAACTTTTGAAACTAACAACTAAACTAAGAAACATAAAAAATGAGATACAAAATATCATTTGTTGCTGCAGTGATAATCAGGCATATGCAAAGAGACAGTCAATTTTCATGATCTTTATCTTTAACCAGATAGTGAGCTAACCGAGATTGACCAAAGCAGATGAAGGTTTCTTCATCTTCCTGTCCTAGAGAGTCTCCACAAAAGGTGGTGAGCTTGGTGGGTGGTGGAAGAAGGGAGAGACAGGGTCATGAGACAGAGACAGATGCAGGCAGAAGAAAAAGGCTGGAATGGATCTGCAGTGTCTGCCTGTGTCTGTCTTTAGAAGCAGTGGTGGGGTGATTGGCACTGGAGGAGTCCCTCCTCCATTGCTGCTGCCATTGGAACCAGTCACCCCATGGCCACCGCCACTTCCAGATACAGAAACACACAGACACTGCAGATCCATTCAGGATCCATCCAGGTGTTTTTCTTCTGCCAGTATCTCTGTCTGCTTGCTTTCTTCCCTACTGCCACTTCTCACGGAAGCTGAGCGAGCCAGGTGTCTAATCTGTTGATATTGCAGAGTCTTTTGCACAACGGAATGATGAACAGTACGTGCCACATGCTTAAAGTTGCTTTATTTTCAGTTCAAAGTGGAGAAATTACAAACATGCATCTTGCCTCTGCGGGAGCAGAGAAGCAACAGTCCTTCTCCTCGGAAAGAAGAACACCGAGAGAACAGTGAAAAACAGGAAACCAGTGTACGTCACATCCAGCTTCCCATTCCCGTGGGAAAACCCAACAGTACTCTAACTGTGGAATGTAAACATTGTCTTGTGACAAGCACTTCGCTGCACAGTGAAGGAAGCAGAAACCAACATCCTCCCCCTTTCTGTGAACATCACTGGGCAGCGTGTTCGTACAATATCAGTACAAACCCAACTTTTGTACATAGGTACAGTGTTGATCCCTTGATACAACCTTGGACAATACATCAGCAGGAATTTCATTACCTGGCATATAGGACACCGTTACGAGTCCCTTCTGAATATGTTCCCTAGCATGTTGCAACTTCAATTGCAAGTGCTTCGTGCTTTGCTTACAACCTTCCGAATTCAGCAAAGCCAAACATGCTTTGTTGTCCTGGTAAACCTGGATTGGACATTTGACAGGAATTCTCATGTCTTTGCACAATTGTAACAACCATTCACAATCCTTAAGTGAATAAGACAGTGCATTCAGTTCAGCTTCACAAGTACTTAAGCTAATTGTTGTTTGCTTCTTGCATGACCAATCAAATAGACCCTGATTGTACATGTAGCAAACTCCAGACGTACTTTTCCTGTCTGCAGTGTCACTTCCAAAACTTGCATCTGCAAAAATCTCAAGACCACCAGACTTCTGATTGTTAAATCTCAGTCTGTAATGCATAGTGCCTTTCAAATAGCGTGCTATGCGTTTCAGAGCTTTCCAATCCTTAACAGTAGGATTGTTGACTTGTCTGCTTAGCAAATTACAGCTAACAGCAATGTCAGGTCTTGAACATCTGGCAATGAAGTTTAGCTTGCCTAGCACACTTCTGTACAGTGTAGTGTCAGAAAATGCTTCTTCAGTGTCTTCTACCTGATAACCTGTTGTCATCGGTGTGTCTACAGGGTTAGCATCCATCAGGTTCAGTTTGCTTAACACATCAGCAATTTTCCGTGATTGGTGTACTAGAATGTTACCACTTTGATCTTTCTCTATCTCCAGAGATAGGTAGTTGTTTACCTCACCAAGATCTTTCATGTCAAAGTGCTCTTTCAGTTGCGCTAGGGCGTTATTGTACATTGTGACATCTTTCCAAAAGAATAAAATATCATCAACATAAAACAAACAATACAGCTTCTTTTGCCCCTCCTCTTTGACAAACACACATGGATCAGCTTTCCCTTGCTGAAAACCTAGAGAAAACAATGCTTCAGTGAGTTTTGTGTGCCAGCACCGTGCACTTTGTTTGAGACCATAAAGGGACTTCTTTAGAGCACAAACAAATCCCTGTTTTACCTGTACGCCATCAGGTGGAAGCATATATAGTGATTCACCTAGAGATCCGTACAAAAACGCTGTATTCACATCGTGGTGACTAATGTGTAGATTCTCCTCTGCAGCTAGCTTGAGCATAAGCCTAATGCTCTCATACCTCACTGTGGGTGAGTAGGTCTCGTGATAGTCTTCACCTGGTACCTGTGCAAAACCTCTGGCTACCAATCTGGCTTTGTGTCTGACTATCTTGCCATTTTGATCAGTCTTCGCTTTGAAGACCTATTTGCTTCCAAGCAGTTTCATTCCTGGAACTACTGGAACTAGCTCCCAAGTTTTGTTCTTTTCTAAGGAATCAAGCTCAGCCTTCATTGCATTTAACCATGGCTCAGCTTCCTTAGAATCCAAACTCTGGATTTCTTGGAAACTTGAAGGTTCAAATATCTTCTTGGAGCTTTTAACAGCTGCTACTGCTGTCTTAGCATATTCATCAGCAAATCTCTTTGGAGGTCTGCCTTTTGTGGCTCTTTGTGACCTGCGAATTAGCCTTTGGTCTTCAACACTCTCCTCTTCCTTCTTAGGAGAAAAGTGGCCTATTGTGAACAATGGTTCTTCCAATTCCTGATCAGAGCTTTCAGAGGGTCGCATAGAGGCTTTCGCACTCATGAAATCCTCTGAATTATCCGATTCAGTTTCAGACTCAGAATCAGAACCTTCATCAGTGGGTGTGGGTTGTTGTTGCTTATCCTCAGTCTCATCACTGTCATCAGGATAACATTGAAAAATTCCCACATTCTCCCCCCACTTGGCATTGTACTCAACACTTCTTGTGAGCCTAATTGTCTTAGAGTCAGTCATCATTATTCTGTAAGAACCTTTCTGATAACCTAGAAAGATACCATGCAAACCACGTTTGCCTAACTTGGAGCTTTGTGGTGAGTGAATCCACATGTCAGAACCAAATATTTTCATGTGTTTGATGTATGGTTTCTTGCCAAACATCTTCTCATACGGGGTACAACCAATCGCTGAAGATAACCTGCGATTGTAACTGTAAATAAAACACGAGAGAGCTTCGGCCCAATAACTCTCTGGAAGATTGGCATCATGCAGCAAGGTTTTTAACCCTTGAAGCAATGTCTGATTTGCCCTTTCGCAAAGTCCATTCTGCCATGGCGAGTGAGGACTGGACAAATCGTGTTGAATTCCTTTCTCAGTCAGAAAAGCTTCAAACTGCTGAGAAGTGAATTCTCCCCCGCGATCTGTGAAAAGAGTTTTTATCTTCTTACCATGCACATTTTCCAACCAAGCACAGAATTCCTTGAACCTTGGAAAAGCCTCTGATTTCTGCTTGAGATTGTACACATAAATATACCTGGAAAATGCATCAATGAGAACCATGAAGAACCTATTGCCACCCAAAGAGGGCGATAGTGGACCAACTAAATCAGCATGAACAACCTGGTATGGTTCTGTAGCTTGCCTACTAGACACCTTACCTTTCGCAGCCATTTTCACCTTGTTTGCTGCGCATGCCTTGCACTTCATGTGGTACCTGCAGGGTTTAATAGTCATACCTTCAACCAAGGCAGGCATTTTAGATACTGCCTCAAAATGCAAATGACCAAATTTCCTGTGAAAATCATGAATACATCCTGCATGCAAACTTTTGTTAGAACCTGCAATGCAACAAGTCTCATTCTGCACAACATCATCATAATACAAAACAAACAAACGATCAACACATTCAGCATGCAATACATAATCGTCTTTCTTTGTGATGGTGCATTTCTTGTTCTTGAAGGAAACGTCAATGTTGCGTTCATTCAGCTGCATCACACTTAGAAGATTGTGTGTGGCATCTGGAACATAAAGTACATCCTGTATCGATAAGTCCAAACTGTGAAGAACAACAGTTCCGTAGCCTTCACTGGGGATCGTGTGATCATCCGCCTGGTGAATCGCACCTTCCTGCGGTGTAAAAGACACGAACAGTCTCTTATCGTTGCACATGTGGTGGGTAGCTGCTGAATCAACAACGAAGAAAGATCTAGACGTCTTCTGGACCTTTGCGACGTTTGGAGTGAAGCGTGAGACCATTGCCTTGTGCTGCGTTGTCCTGGACACCGGACCTTTGCCTTTGCTTTGGCCTTTTCCACGCAATGAACTTCCGCTGTGCTGCTCTGTCTTGGCCTTGGGATATCTGCATTCCCTCTTCATATGGCCTAGACGTCCACACGAGTAGCATTTCACTGCCTTCAAAGCTTTGGCGCCCTCTGGTGGTTCCACTGCACTCTGGGATGACGTCTGTGAAGACTCCCCCTTATCCATGCAGCTAGCACCCCGGCGATCTGCTTCATTCTGGATCACGGCAGTAACATAGGCTACTGTGAGCTGAGCAGTTGGTTGAACAGCAATCTGAGTGGCAACGGACTCCCAACTTGGTCCCAAAGAATGTAGTATCATGAAGGAATACACAGCCTCTGGAAAGGTGAGTCCTCTCTGTTGCAGCTCGTGTCTCAGATTCTGCATCTCCATCAGGTGTTTACGCACATCCCCACCTTCAGCAAGAGCCATATCATGCAGCTTGGCATAGTAGTACATTGAGGAACCAGCTTCTGTCCTCAAGTGAGCTTCTCTTAAAGTATTCCAAATTTCTCTGGCTGTGGTCTTTCCACGCAACAGACAGAGCTCTTCTGGGGATACTATCAATGTAAGTGTTCCCCGTGCTTTGGAATCCTTAGCAGTCCATTCAGCTGTAATTGGAGCTGGGGGGTTGTCTGTAATAACATTAAACAGACCTTCTTTCCGCAGAATTGCCTCTGCATAAAGTACCCACTCCGTGTAATTTTTCTTATTGAGCTTAGGAATCCCAAAAACTTCAACCAGCTTTGCTTCAGCCATCTCCGCTGCTTTAATCAAGCTGCGTCACTGTACAACTTCCAAAAGCACTTGTGAAAAGTACTTTCGCTTTTCCAGGCATCCAAGCTTGTGAGCTTGTGCCATTGCCTATATCGCGGCAAAACAGCTTTTAAAAGTTCAAAGTCCAGCCATAAAGCCATAAATTAGAAACTGGCAGGCTGCTCTGGAGCATGAGCACATACCTTCATCAATCAAACTTGACGCGCAGAGCAGATAACGCGATCCGTTCCTCTGTACCTCTGCCGGCATTCCGACTCGGCTGCTGGAGTCTTTAATCTTCAGTTTGATTTACGTCTTTCTGGGCCCGGAACCAAAATGTTGATATTGCAGAGTCTTTTGCACAACGGAATGATGAACAGTACGTGCCACATGCTTAAAGTTGCTTTATTTTCAGTTCAAAGTGGAGAAATTACAAACATGCATCTTGCCTCTGCGGGAGCAGAGAAGCAACAGTCCTTCTCCTCGGAAAGAAGAACACCGAGAGAACAGTGAAAAACAGGAAACCAGTGTACGTCACATCCAGCTTCCCATTCCCGTGGGAAAACCCAACAGTACTCTGACTGTGGAATGTAAACATTGTCTTGTGACAAGCACTTCGCTGCACAGTGAAGGAAGCAGAAACCAACATAATCATAGCTGTCAACTGTCCCTTATTTGGCGGGAAACTCCCTTATCCCAGCGCCGTTTCCCGTCCCTTACTGATGATGTCCTTTCCTGTCCCTTACTGATGATGTCCCTTAAATTTCCCAGGTTTCAAAGGAAACAGCTCCTCTCCCTCCCTCCCTGCCGGCCAGGGAGGCTCCAACTGTGGCAGGGGGTTGGACTCGATGGCCCTTGTGGTCTATTCCAACTCTATGATTCTATGATTCTATGTGTTGCTTGGCTGTGTTGCTCACCCAATAAGGAGTCTAAGAACAACTGGGGGGTGGAGCTTGCATGCCTTGTGCCGATCAAATCGGCTGCGTTGCCTGGGGACTCGCCTTTGCTCAGCGCTTCCCAGCAGAGAGGTGACGGTGGTTTTCCTTGCTGCATCCTCTTTGCTGGGTTGCTGCGCTGTGGGAACCACCGCTTGAGGCTTCGTTTGGCTGCTGGCTGGGCTTTCTGCCTTTGGCTTGGAGGGGCTAAAAAGTTGAACATACCTGTCTGTGCTTGGAATCGGATGGATACGTCATCAGCGGCCCACTCACCCTTGCCGGGGAAAAGGTCTGTCTGGAGCGGGGGCACATGGTGTGGGAAAAGGAAAGGAGCTGGTTCAGTACAATGGCGGGCGGCGATCTTGTGGGAGGTGGGGCTTTTGGATTTGTTTTGGAGGTTTCTTCAATTGACTGTTAAGGGGGAAAGGAAAGGAGCTGGTTGACTAAAATACCTTATTTTGGCTGCTGGTCCCTTATTTTCAAATCTGTTAGCTATGTGTCTAATGCATACTCACCCCTTTTCACGATCCCCAAACAGACCTGTTCAGAGAGGAAACCTGGCACATCTGGTGCACATACCTGTATGCTCCACCACATCACCTGCAGTCTGAAATGGTGCAGTTTGGATTCCCACCACAACTATACATAATGTGGACAACAGTAAATTTTGAATAAAAAAAATGACTCAGTTGAGGAATGGAGGAATGTGGTTGTACAAGAAGGTGGCTTGGAACGTCATCTTGGAACTTCAAAACTTACCATCAGAAATCATCCCTCTGACTCCCACAATTTCAGAACATTGTTTAGTCCCCTGTGTCTTGCTGAATTGACATTCTGTATGATTTAGAGACTTGCCCGTTAGAATTCAGGGTCCAGGAATATCTTGACGTATGGGAGCCCATGTCAGCAGTGCCGTTTTTGCTGTTTCCCCATAAAAATAGCTCAAAACCAATATGTTTTGGCGTTTTTGCTAAATTTCCTACTTTGTCAATGGGCTACATCTCAACTAAAAATCAACTTGAGGCAACCCTTTTAAGATTTGGCTAGGCTATAATCAGTGCTTTTTTCTGGGAGGACGCAGAGATACACATACCCCTAAACATTTTGTGGACTTAAGTTTGGTCTCATTGAGGGGCAATATTTCAATATGAGTAGGAAAATGAGAGTACCCCTAAACATATTTTTTTGGGGGGAGCACTGGCTATAGTCTGGTGTATACATTTTCTTTTGTAATGTGATTTCATTTATTTGTTTGGTTTGGCCCTAATGCAAAGAGACCCAGTCCTGGTCTTGTGTGTTATCTTATAATCTTATATCTGATGGCATGTATCAATGTGTGGTGTTTTTTCTTTCTTTCAAGATTATATGTTTCCAGTATGATTTCCTACTTATATGAAATCAACAGAGCTTATTTTTAAAATTAAAACATTCAATTGATAGACCATAATGGTTAATTATTTACAAGCAAGTTTCAGTTTAAAATGAAATTGTAAGTGTCAGCATTATCATTATTAAAATTAAAATGCATTCTTTGAGAAGTAGTTAACATACCTCATTTAGTTTAAGTGTCATGAATACTAAAACGTTTTTCTCCCTATCAGTACATAATTACATCTAGGTAAAATAGTTTCTCTATTTCAGCCCTAGGACAGTAAATGCAACACTGCAACTCTCTATAGAAGAACAAATAGAGTTGCAAGTGTTTAATAATTTTCCTTGCTCTTTTCTGCACCTTTTCTAATTTTGTGGTATCCTTTCTGAGATTATCAATTATTTTAATTATTTGCCTTAGCCATAAGCAACTGCAAATCCACCATAAAACAAAAATGCGGGTGTTTTATTTCTAATATTCCAAAACCACATTAGCTAATACTCCTAGCATAACTAATTTATGAGTCCTATCCAACCAGGTTATAAAGAAAAACTTTCTCAATATCACTATCTCAGCAGCATTTGGAGTGAATTTAAAATTGCATTCATGTACACAGATTGTTCCCCTTTTCTTGCTAGCTAGTCAGGCAAAGGATGCAGCAGACCAAGTAATTATCATAATTTGCTTGCTAGCAAGCATTCTCATTCCTGAACAGGGGAACAAAAGAGACACTGTGCAAAAATGGGGCCAAGAGGCTGTTTCTATATTTAGCATAAATGGGCACCATCCAGCCAAGTTAAGCATTTTTAAGTCCTGTTGATGTCAAGTGGATTGTTGAGCATATGCTTATATATCTGACTGGCTCATGCTTTAAACTTCAGTCTAAGGGCCAAACTCAACATGACGTTAATTGTGTGGATGCAGCTAACACACACACACACACACACACATTTGCTTCTTCTTTGGTGATCACTCGTAGCCAAGTAATATTTTCTTCCATGGACACGTTTTAACAGTGAGTCTGTAAGTGACTATGGAGACCAATTCTGGATCCACATGTCCTTCCACAGTGGGGACATAGGTTTCTGGGCAGGAGTTGATCACGGTGAGGGTTTGCCAAGCGTGTCTTCCTCTTAGTGCGTTTCTCCCTTTTGTCCTGAGTTTGAGAGTCTTCAAAGCCCATGACACCTTTGGTAGAGGCTGTTCTCCAACTGGAGTGCTTGCAGGCCAGTGTTTCCCAGTTGTCTGTGTTTATACTACACTTTTTAAAGGTTTGCCTTGAGAGAGTCTTTGAGCCTCCTTTGTTGACCACCAGCATTACACTTACCATTTTTAAGTTCGGAATAGAGTAGTTGCTTTGGAAGACGATAATCAGGCATCCACACAACATGACCAGTCCAGCGAAGCTGATGTTGAAGAATCGTTGCTTCACTCTTTCATGCAAAGGTGAAGCACCCTTGGCACTGCAAGGGGTGGGGAGGAAAAGGCTTATAATCCCTCCCACTTCACCTTCCAGAGAATGAAAATGGCCTCCTTCACCAACAATGCTGCTATTTGAATTCAGAGGGAAAGTTCTTCCTGCTGGCGCGTCTTTCATATCCAAAACAAAAACATCATTGAAACAAAGGAAATCTCTCATACCTGCACACCTTGATTGTATCCACCTGCTGTTGGTATTGTTTTTGATGGCTACAGGCTACTTACGACATTGATTATTTTATTGCATTTATACCCCACTTTTTCCCTCAAGGTGGCACACATGCTTTCCCCCTGCCCTCTTCCTTTAATCTCCACACCAACCCTGTGAGATGGGCTAATGACTGGCCCAAGCATCATGGACAAGCAGGGATTGAAGCCTGATCTCCCAGGTCCTAGTCTGACACAGTAACCACACTGGCAAGGAATCACCTAGTAGGAAACCACCTGGTAGGAATCAGAAAGCAAAACAGACAGGACCGATGTTAATGAGCAGACATGGCAGGGGAAATCAGGAGACTCAAATGAGGGCTCAGCTCCAGGATTTGTGCGCCAGGGGGAGCTTTGGAGAAGGCACACCCAGGGAACCCCTTCTGATCTCATGTGTGAATTTTCGCATAGTGCCTTTGAGTTTCTTGGGATTCTTGGGCAAAACGAGAACAGGGCCACTGGTTGTTGTTGTTGTTTAGTCGTTTCGTCATGTCCGACTCTTCATGACCCCATGGACCAGAGCATGCCAGGCACTCCTGTCTTCCACTGCCTCCCGCAGTTTAGTCAAACTCATGCTGGTAGCTTCGAGAACACTATCCAATCATCTCGTCCTCTGTTGTCCCGTTCTCCTTGTGCCCTCCATCTTTCCCAACATCAGGGTCTTTTCCAGGGAGTCTTCTCTTCTCATGAGGTGGCCAAAGTATTGGAGCCTCAGCTTCAGGATCTGTCCTTCCAGGGAGCACTCAGGGCTGATTTCCTTCAGAATGGATAGGTTTGATCTTCTTGCAGTCCATGGGACTCTCAAGAGTCTCCTCCAGCACCATAATTCAAAAGCATCAATTCTTCGGCGATCAGCCTTCTTTATGGTCCAGCTCTCACTTCCGTACATCACTACTGGGAAAACCATAGCTTTAACTATACGGATCTTTCTTGGCAAGGTGATGTCTCTGCTTTTTAAGATGCGGTCTAGGTTTGTCATTGCTTTTCTCCCAAGAAGCAGGCGTCTTTTAATTTTGTGGCCACTGGATCTTTTGCCAAATGAAAAAAAAATGATGCTGCGTTATAATATGTCGACCATTGTCTACACTTGGCGATGCCAGTGACTGAACCTGGGACCTGCTTGCAAGAGAAATGCTGTACTGCTTAAGCTATTGCCCTTCCCATAAATGCATCTGACAGTTGCTCAAGGTGGCTGCCCTCAGAAGCCAGTCCCATTAGGGCTATATAGGTCATGCCAACACAGTCTGTCATATCCAAGGATCCAGCGTTTGCATAAATCCATATAACACTTTAAGTTTTAAATTGGGGGTTTGGTGCAATGCCAGCTACTGTTTTTGAAAGGCTCTCCACTCTCCTTCTTTAGCCTCTTGTATTCCTAAAAAAAAAAAGAGAAAAAAAGTTCAGTCTCCTAACTTTTCTTTCCCTGATAAGAGGCCCTACGACTTATATTAACTTCTAAAAAATGCTCTTTGCTACGTTGAGCAGTTTATTCATTAACTGACTAGAGAAGCACTCATCTCCTCTTTCAGGAAGGAAAACAAAACAAAGAACCCCAACCCTGTACTATTAGAACTGTAATGATTCAAAGGCGCAAATCTACTCCTGTTGCCTTTTTCACTCTGGCCACTTAAGTTTTGTAACCAATTAATCTGGTTTTGGAGTGACGGAGTTTGGGGAGAGAAACAGAGGGAAGATATTTGTTTGCTTGATTCCACATGACAACTCCAGGGTAACTGAATAGACTGTACGGTTGGTTTGACAAGGCAGAACATTCAGCCAGCAGCTTCACATACCAGAGGCAGGGGGTTGGCAGGGGGACTCTGACAGTTGTAATGGATTTTATCAGAATTTCTCCAAAGGCTTGACTGTTTTCTCTTCAATTATTAATGCTTTGCAGAGGGGTTGTTTGCCCCTCTTTCTGCGAGGTAATGAATAACTATTAACTTAAACCAATATGCATTCCTATTAGTTTTTTTTCCACGGATGAATAATGAATTGTGTGCGGGGTTGGGGGGGGCAGAGCCTCAGATTTCTGCATGTCAAAACACCAAAGTTGATTTCTGAGGGAGCATAAAACGCAACTTTAGAAGTTGTGGCGGTTTGGGAAACGACATGGCTATTGCTACAGATGTTTGTGTGTGAACTGGCATTAACGTTGCTCTTTAATATGTGGGCTGGCTATGGCGTGAATTGGGTTCAGATGCTACTGGAAGAGGAAGCAGGCTCTGTTTAGACCGCAATGTTTCACTGTGTACATATAGATGGATTCTTTTCACCTTTCTTAATTTCACTTCAGTTCTCCAGGACAACGCATTTTCTCTCCCGCCGCCTTTGTTTACAAAATGCTGTATTGTGGCAGCCTTAATTTGGGGGCAAGTTCAGTTTAGGAGAACAAAAATATCATTGTTTCATTGCAGAGTTTCTTTAATAGATGTCTAGCTGCCAGTCACTGAGGCAGACCCCAAGAGCATTGAGGAAACGCTGTGTAGTTGCACTCACAATGGATTCTGAGGGTCCCAGTCGACTGATTGTGATATTTTGAATTGAACTTTTTCTGAGTTTAGGCTTCTCTGGGATGCTTCATTTTGTCTGCCTCCAGTTTAAACCAAAATCAAGTTTAGCTATAAGTTTGTAACGTGTCTAGAACTGTTTTGGCTCACCTAAGTACTAATACACTAAATATTATGAAAATAAATAATAACTAACAACAACATGTTATGCATGCTTACTCAGAGGTAAGTTTCATTGTGTTCAAAGGGGCTTACTCCCAGATTGTATGTGGAATTGTATTTTGGTTTCTCATTGTTCCCATTTTAAGTTCATTTCTCTATATTTTGATATCAGCTTCCAATTTTAAAAAAAATTCTTGTGAAAAGTAAGCAGAATTATAGTGCAAATTTTCCCTAAGATATGCATTTTTTATGCAATTTTGCACAATGTAATGTTTTTTGCATATGGATTTTCCCCCAAATATAATGCATTTTGTATATTATTTTTCACTAATATATTATTTTTATGCACACTTTACGCAAGTATATGTCTCTTGGTACATATTACTTGGCTGGAGAACTGCACTGCAAAATTTGGAGAAGTGTGAATTTCAAAGGATAGCTGTATTTCGGTTTACAAATTTGTTTAGCAATGTATGAATTAGGTTGCTTCACCTTTAAATGTGAACTGAATTGAATTTCTCCCCATCCACACTTCCAGGTCAGTGAATACAAGACTTCATGCTAACAGCGCAATCCAGCATGAATTCAGCCCCTTAAATTCAGTGGGGCTTACTCCTAGGTAAGTGTTTCTAGGGTTATATCCTTATTTACTTACGTTTTGTCAACTCTGCACCTCTTAACCTTCAACTCTTTATAGAAACATTAATTTGTGATTGAATATTCAATGCAGAAGTATTGCAAAGTACTGTAGAAGATTACAAAATAACATTGTGATATTCCTTCATCTTCTGCAAATGTATTGTTACTGCTCAGTTGTCACTAAACAGCTCAGAAGGATACATGAGCAGCTCAAATACTGTAACAAAAGTTAGCTACATTTGTTTCAGCATTTCAGGCGATAGTCCTCAAAGAACTGTTGTCCTGTAATAACCTGATTATGGGCATTTATGTTGGTCAACTAAATTCGGAAGGACATATTGCCTGTACTGGATCCCAGGTGTTGGTCATGTTTCTAATCTAATGGTTAAAAGGGGGCAGTGTTTGCTTCTGATTCTGGCTGAAGAATCACCTCACAAATAAAAATATATAATATATTCATAGCCTTTAAAATTTAGGTTTACAGTGGTACCTCGGGTTACATACGCTTCAGGTTACACACTCCACTAAGCCAGAAATAGTGCTTCAGGTTAAGAACTTTGCTTCAGGATAAGAACAGAAATCGTGCTGTGGCGGCGCAGCAGCAGCAGGAGGCCCCATTAGTTAAAGTGGTGCTTCAGGTTAAGAACAGTTTCAGGTTAAGAACGGACCTCCGGAACGAATTAAGTACCGGTACTTAACCTGAGGTACCACTGTATTTTAATTTAAGAAAGTGGAGTGCATTTTATGACCTCCTTTTGTCAAGGAAGGAAGACTACATCCTCATGCTAAATATTATATAGACTAAAGGCAATCCTAAAGCGATATCCCCCAGGTTAGGGTCTAGCAGATCTCCAGCTGAGCATATCTACTTCTTAGCTTGGCTCAGCTGGGACAAAGCTGGCTGAACCAAGCCTCAGGCATTCTGAGGGTGTTGTGGAGTGGGACAGGAGGAAGTTTTAGGCTGGATCCTAAGTTTCTCCAGCATTGTCACATGATGTGGCATAAATTAATCCAGTAAAAAGGAGGCTGTAACAAACTATTTTGGGTGGCGCTGTGGGATAAACCACAGAGCCTAGGACTTGCTGATCAGAAGGTCAGCGGTTTGAATCCCCACGATGGGGTGAGCTCCCATTGCTTGGTCCCAGCTCCTGCCAACCTAGCAGTTCGAAAGCACGTCAAAGTGCAAGTAGATAAATAGGTACCGCTCCGGCGGGAAGGTAAACGGCGTTTCCGTGCGCTGCTCTGGTTTGCCAGAAGCGGCTTAGTCATGCTGGCCACATGAACCGGAAGCAGTACGCCGCCTCCCTCGGACAATAAAGCGAGATGAGCGCCGCAACCCCAGAATCGGTCACGACTGGACCTAATGGTCAGGGCCCCTTTACCTTAACAAACTATTTTACAGCTTCTGCTGGGATTTAGGCCAGCTCCAGCCAATAGTAGCCCTGCCCCTGAACAGAGTTTGGATCTAGCATACTTTATGCCATCTTAATTTAAACCATCATAATTTATGCTGGCTTCCATATTTAGGATTGCTCCCTAAGCATCTACATCTGATTGATTTGTTTTTTCTTTCTATAATTGATTAGTGTTCAAAAACTGGAATGTAGAACTGGAGGCTTTCAATGGACTAGGTCAGTCCTTCTATTCCTCTGAAGTCAAACTATTTACCTGTGAGGCATCACCAGAAACTGACGCTGGGTAATTTGGATACAGGTAGGCCTACCAACCAGGAAATATGTTAGTGGCCCAACCAGTAAAACTATATTTTATCATGTCACCCATAGTGGTGTCTGGAGAGGAGGTAAAGTCTATATTTTTCTACGCTGTGCCTCCCACCTGTTGGGTTCCAGCTGTTCTGCCCATCCCTGATGCTGGACACCAGTATTTTGAAAAACCCTTTTAAAAAAAATCTTATTTATTGTATTTAAATATTTTTACATCAGTTTTCTGCCCAGATCATCAAAAAGTTTAAAACATCATTAAATACAAACATAAGGTTAAAAGAAATACAGTCACTAATTTTTTTAATCCCCTAAAATTAAAGCTATCAAAAGATTTCACAGGAGAGGAATAAAACCCCAGACTAGCAGAGATCTGGTGAAGCAAAGGTGTGTGTATGTGGTTTTGTTTTGTTTTTGTTTTTAAATTCATTTAAAAAAAAACATGAAGAAAGGTCCATCTGGCTGCCTGGGAGTTGTGGGCACAACAAACGACAAGATCCTGTCTTGCACTCCAGCAGCCTGATAAGCCTCTGAACATAACAGGATGCGAAGCAAGGCATTCTGAATAACTGCAGTGTTTGGACAGGTTCATATGAGAGAAGGCAGCCTTTCGAGTTGGCCACACCAGAAGGATGCTAAAATGTACGCTGAGATTTAAAGAAACTCTTGCATATTGTCGATTTCCAACTTTTCTTTTCCTACCAGCGCTGCAGCAGAGGCAGCCCCTAAATGGGTCTAGAATGTAATATAATAAGTCAGACTTCTGGTCTATCTAACCCAGCCTTTCTTAACCTTGGGTCCCCAGATTTGTTGGACTACAACTCCCATCACCCCTAGCTAGCAGGAGCAGTGGTCATGGATGATGGGATTTGTAGTCCAACAACTTCTGGGTACCCAAGGTTGAGAAAGGCTGATCTAGCTCAGCTTGTCTGCAATGACTGGCAGCAGCTCTCCGGGGTTTCAGATGGGACATTCCTGGTTGTTCTACCTGGAGATGCCAGGGACTAAACCTGGAATCTCAGGCTTGCAAAACACATACTCTACCACTGTGGATCTTTGGGTTTTGCCCATCTACAGGAACATAAGCTCTAACGACAATGAAAGACATGTATATACCCCCAAATTAGACTCTACTATAAGTAAACCATCTTTATAATAACTTTCCCTCTGTAATAAATCTCCCCCTTTCAATATGGTAAGGAATCTTTTAAGTTAGTAATGTGAAATTTGTAGGTGAAAATAACAGTGTGTGTACAGTGGCACCTCGGGTTAAGTACTTAATTCGTTCCGGAGGTCTGTTCTTAACCTGAAACTGTTCTTAACCTGAAACTGTTCTTAACCTGAGGTACCACTTTAGCTAATGGGGCCTCTTGCTGCCGCCGGGCCGCCGGAGCCCGATTTCTGTTTTTATCCTGAAGCAAAGTTCTTAACCTGAAGCACTATTTCTGGGTTAGCGGAGTGTGTAACCTGAAGCCTATGTAACCTGAAGTGTATGTAACCCGAGGTACCACTGTATAGTGAACCATATAGATGAATACTAATTCTTGGGACAGCTTCATTAACTATAAGCAGTATAAAGAGCTGAATTTACAAGTGCAAAGTATAAAACATATGCAGAACAACTTGGACTGAATCACTTCCCTGAATACTTTGGTTGCAGCTGGCATCTTTATTTGCTTACGTGAGTTTACATGCTGTCTATGGCCTGGTTAGTCAAAATGAAGGGCAGGAGCCCGTCGTGACAGAAGGAAACTGAGAGACATGTAAGAAACAATGGCTGTTTTGTAGGAAGTGTCTCAATGTATGTGTCTGATCCCATGGGAACTGCAGCAGACCATACATGCTTTGTGGAAGTAAGATGCTCTCTTTCAAGATATTGTTAATCCTTTCCTTTCACTGGAAACATATTTGTGAATGTTGTTGAAAAGTTGCCTGGGAGATTCTATGAATTCTACAACAATAAAAATAAAACAACTTATGTTGCTCCGGAAGGATGCAAAGGATGGCAAACATGTTATGGCCAAAGAGGAAAATTTATTATTATTACTATTATATAGTTATTTATTTATACCCTGCCTTTTCCCCTGATAGGACTTTAATATTATCCAGAATGAGAAAATGAACACTTGGTACTCAAAAGTTACAGTTTGCCACGTGTCTGATGAAGGTTTTGGATTGAAACCAGTCTAGTTTTATTGATTTTAAACTGGCTTTAAGCCTAAACCTTGCTAGCCAGAATGCCTGCATCATTTCATTAAAATCAATGCAAACATGACATTTATGTTGAACAAAGTCAGGTCTGGGTTGCGTTTCATATTTAAGGTTCGGTTAGAGAATTTGTGATTAATAAATTGTGTAGAATGTAGATTCACACATCTGTTTTCAGCATCAGAGCAAACAGGCCATCAGGTGAGACATTGCTGTGTTGGGTTCATCCCACTGTCTAGAAGCTACTTTCCCCACAGTCAAGTTAGGTAGCCCCACCATCCTTGGGCAAAACATTCCCTGCAAACATATTGCTGCTATGTCACTTTTAAAGGCACAGACATAAACTATCAGAATGTAAAAGCTAGTTTTAAATGTGTGTTGTTGAAACCTCCACAAAGTTTGCCTCATCTCATATACCAGCTGTGATCTAAGCTGGAAGGAGAGAGCCTGGGCTGCAATTAGCCCATGCTCTGGTAACCTCCTATTTAGACTAATGTAATGCGTGGTGGATGGGGCTGCCTTTCAGTGGCGTAGCGTGGGGGGTGCAGGGGGGACCGGCCGCACTGGGCGCAACATCTGGGGGTTAGGGTTAGGGGGCGCAAATCCACGGGTTAGGGGGGCGCAAATTACTTGCCTTGCCCCGGGTGCTGACAACCCACGCTACGCCACTGCTGCCTTTAAAGATGGTCTGGAACAGTTAGCTCAGACTAATACTGCAAGGTTATTAAGTGGGACTGGTCCCTTTGACCATTTATGTCTGTCCTTGTCAGCTGCCCTGGCTCCCCATCCATTTGTGGGCCCAATTTAAAGTACTGGTTTTAATCTTTAAAGCCCTAAACAACTTGGGATCAGTTTATCAAGAATACCCTCTTCTCCCATATGTAAGTACCTGAACAGTAAGGTCTTTTTTCGAGAAGGTTGAGAAGCAAGACATAAAATGAAAGGTTGAAGGAAGTGAATGTTTGCTGCTTAACGTGAAGAAAATTAAGGAGAGCAGGGAGGGCAAGTGATAAATTTCAAATATGTAGAAGTTGCCTTCAAAACATGTAACAATTATTCTCTTGTTCAGTTAGCATGAGGTTTTATTTTTCTGGAAGAAAATATTAGGAGGAAAAAACAAAGCTTGAGGAAAAAACCTTTGACTGAAACATGTTACACCTAAAAGGGCAAGTCTCATTTATAACTTCCTTAAATAACTGCTTGAGCCAAATGCATTTTTCTTAGAATTGTTCCTGTTTCCTTAAAGCGAAGGGGCAAAAAATGTAAGCCGGCAAGTTTGCTTTGTGCTATAAATCACTTAATCTAGTTCTATTCAGGCTCTAGTGATAAGAGGTAAATGACACAAGGCTTATATAGGCCCCAGAGGCAGGCAGCACACCTTATATTGTGTCATATATACCTAATAAACACATTGCAGAATACATCTGGGATGAATCCCCCCCCCCAAAAAAAACCCTCCTTCAGGGAAGAACTAGAGTTTAGCAGTAGAGCACATGCAAAGGTCCCAGATTCATCCCTGGACATCTCTAGTTGAAAAGATGAAGAAAGGCCACTGCCCAAGACCCAAAAAAAACCATTGTCAGTCTAAGCAGCCAGCACCAGGCTGGATGGATCAATGGTTGACTAAGACAGCTTTCCATGTTTTTAAAGAAACACGATCTTGTGGTAAGGGCTGCGCCCCACTGTAATATGATAATCAAAAGCTGTGGATTCCACTCACCAGCCTCCTATTGGGCTGGGAAATCTGTGACCCTCAGATGTTGTTGGATTATAATTCCCACCATCCCTGAACATTGGCCATGTTGGCTGGGGTTAGGGGGAGTGGATCTACATCTGGAGAGCAGCTCTCTGGAGAGTTCCCTATCCTTGGACAAAATGATGGTGGGTCAAGATGAGAAACACTGATTTTGACAGCGGTTGCTGACGCTTCATTTCACTTCCATCTTGTGTTTATTCCTGGAATGTACAGTGGTGCCTCGCAAGACGAAAAGAATCCGTTCTGTGATTCTCTTCGTCTAGCCTTTTTTTTGTCTTGCGAAGCAAGCCCATTGACGGATTAGCGGATTAGCGCTATTAGCGGCTTTTAGCGGCTTATCTGCTGATCGGATCAGCTGATAAGCGGCTTAGCGGCTTAGAAAAAGGGGGGGGAGGAAAAAAACACCAGCAGGAACTCGCAAGACATTGTCGTCTTGCGAAGCAAGCCCATAGGAAATTCGTTTTGCGAAGCGCCTCCAAAACGGAAAACTCTTTCGTCTAGCGAGTTTTCCGTCTTGCGAGGCATTCGTCTTGCGGGGCACCACTGTATAAAGAAACGAGAGGCTGAAATGAATTCAGGAATTGTAATACTGGGACAGTATTACACATTCAGATTTTTTCAAAAAAGTGTGCCCCCCGCCGTTGATACTGCCGCCTGAGGTGGTTGCCGTACCATGAGTCATGGGTAGGCCAGCCTTGTTATATTGGCTTCAGAAGAGCTCTGTTGCTATGGCTACTCCAGTCCTGAGAAGTGAGGGCACTGATAATTCTCTTGTTAAAATCGGCACAGACTACAGTTCCCAAGATCCCCTGGTTTCGAGGAAATGACAAACCCATTGAACTCTCTCTGTGTGTAGAGGCTTCCTGAGTTGCATTGCTATGCCATGTTCATGTTGAAGTGCACAAATATGTTGGGGTTGTGGGTATTACATATCATAAACTGACCCAAGAGGGCTGCAGGCAGCTCCTTCAGGCCTTTTTTGTATTCATGAGCTGTTTTATTCTTTGGAGAAATAATGGCTTCTCCATAGAAGTTTCATTCATTTGCTCTCTTTCAAAGAACAAAAAATATTGCAAGCCCACTGGGGTTTCTTCCCAGGAGAGGATAGTTTTCCATCAACAGAGAGCTCTCTTTTATCCACTGGAAACAACAGGCACTCAAGTCGAACAGGCTTTTTCGGCTTTTGTCCCAATAATAGAGGCTTTCATTCACAGTTAAGGCTGCTCTGCTTTTAGGTCCTTTCTGGTCACCTGACGAAGCCCTGGGTAACTTTTTAAGGCTGCTTTAGGCTGCATTCCTCAAATTCTTTATTCGTGGCCCTGTAATTAACAGCTTCAGGTTCACTGCGTTAACAGTAGATTCCATAACTTTCCACTTGTTGTGCCCTTGGATGCTGGACTGTTGCAACAAACAGGCAAAGCTGCACATCAACCCTGATTCTCAAAATACGCAACTTTGCTGCTGCAAAAAAAGAGAGAGAGAGAGAGAGAAACCAAAAAGCCCTACCTGTGGATGCTGTTCTGGAGTCATGTTCAGGTAAAGCATTGTATATGCTTCCTTTCTAAAAGGGTTCCTTTCTAAAGTAAAATCAGAAATGCCGAAAAAGCACCTCTATTTTGAACCTGTTTTCTCATACCACAGTACTTTTGTTAATTTCAAGTGTTTTGTCATTTAGGCTACTGAATCAGACAGAGAACCTGACCTGTCAGTGCAGTTTTGATTTACCCCCTGCCTCGTGTTTTATTGCTAGGCTGTGTTTGTTAATTACCAAGATGCATACTCATTTATGGATAATTCTGTAATATTAGTTTTTAAAAGGGCAAGAGGAAAAGATGACAAGTGTCCATTTTATGGCAGGAAAAATGATACACAAACTGGATGTTTTTATAGAGGCATTTCCTGCCACTATACTTTATTGTGTTCTACACAATTTTCTTTTTAAATTCTATTGACATGAATGGTATTAAATCAGTGTCACTGGGACTAATGGAAGGAGGTGGTTCAGTACAAACTATTTTACTCTTCCAGCTTTGCAGTTAAAGGTCAGACTGACATTTTAGGTGAGATACAATTTGAATGTTTTTCTCAGGAAGAGTCAGGAAAAGACTGTGTGCTTTTTGAGCTTAGAGCCGCTGTGACTACATTTTGTACCAGGACTGAAAGGTACTGGCAGTGAAATGTGTGCTGGAGGTGACCTCTTCCTACTGCATGCCTAGCAGAATTATATAAATGGGAAGCTGGCTTCCATTCCATAATGTGGCCTATCTCATATACACACACACACACACACACACACACACACACACACACTGATATACACACACACACAGATAATACACACACACACAGATAATAGCCAATATCCTCAGAAACCCAAAAGACAAAATCCAGCTGGAAAACCAAGGGGTCTATGAAATACCCTGCAAAGTCTGCCCAGCCACGTACATTGGACAAACAAACAGACGAATAAATACACGTATCGCAGAACACAAGAATGCCGTCAAAAAAGAAGAAAAAACTTCCTCTCTTTTCCAACACATGAAAGAAACAGGACACGAAATTAATTTTGCAGATTCCAAATTGCTCTTTAACATGGAACATCACCACAAGAGAATAATCATGGAAGCCATCGAGATAGAGAAACACCCTCACAACATGAACAAGCGTGACGACACGTCCCGCCTGCCAGACATCTGGAAATTAGCCCTCCCCACAAAAACCGACACCAGAACCAGAGGCACACAGAACGCCGTCACCAATCAACCACACCAGACCCAAACCCAGACCCTCTCCACAGACATATTACAGACTCCATCCAGTAGCCAAACTATAGTGGCACCTCCGGATGCTGCACCCCCCTGCAATCCCTACACAGATCTGGCTGGCACAAGGCACAAAACCACAGCTCGCCCCTATACACGAAGCCAAGCCAGAGCACAACTAAATGCAGCACAGCCATCTTCTCAGAAAAACTCTTCACAAGCTCAAGAGGTCAAGACACAAAAGCTTTAGCAACTAATCTACACTTAATGACCCACCCAGTGGTATTCAGAATATCACTCATGAAATCACTCAAGATATCCCTCAAGTAATTAAGGAACAAAAGAAGAAGAGGCACACTAATCTAGGAACTTCCTCTCTGCCCAGAACGTTGGAGGCTATACACCACACCCCTCAACAGTATTTATAGGAACTCAAACACCAGATTCTGCTCTGTTCCAGTAACAAGAAGCCGAAAGCACCAGCCTGAAGATGACGAGTGAGACCTCGTCGAAACGTCGCACGGACACCCCGACTCTTACACGGGAAGACACCCGAAGACACCAAAACCTGCATATATATATCAGTATATACACAAGACTGGGTTGCAATGGACAGGGAAGTGAGTGTGCAAAGCAAGGTAGCATTCTAAAAATTTAGCTGATACTTCCATGTGCAGTGTTGCCAAGAACTGAAAAGGGGCTGCTTTTCTTTAGCAGGGTAAAGAGGAGGGTCATAGTGAAGTAAGAAGTTGGATTGCATTTAGGATATTCACATAGCCCTCTTATCAGTGATAAGAGTATCACTCAGAGAGAATAACAATCACAAGGGTGAATAGGCAAACTTGCTTTTTTGCTCTGGGTGTCAATTAGCCCATGAGATTAGTGACATGAGATTTTATTTTATTTTATTAAGTCCATCAGTTCATTAGCGGGCACATGCCAGATTCAAAAATTAGAGAGTGGCATTGCTTGTGCCTTGGAGTGGTTATCTCTCTACTCTACTAAGGCAGCCAGCCGGAGACTTTTGCAAATTGTAAGCGGGATTGTAAGCCTGACTTTATACCACAGGCACTGTTGTGTGTGTGTGTGTGTGTGTGTGTCCAGTGTACAATGTGCTAACATTGACAACATGAGTTCTGAGATGTGCTGAATTCATGTTTATATTTATCATTACAATATATTGCACCCATCCTCCAAGGAGATCAAGGTGGCGCCTGTAGGTCTCCTTGTTAATTATCTTCAGAACAGCCCTGGGAGCTAAATTGGTCTGAGATACTGTGAGTGGCCCAAGAGCATCCAGTGAGTTTCATGGCTCAGTGGGGATTTGAACCCTGCTCTCCCACATCCTAATCCAACAATCTAACCACTACGCTACACTGGCTCTTCTTCATACATCACAGCTGAGAGCTCAGGAGCAGCCCTGAACTCAATCTGCTAGTTTGTGGCACGGCTGTCAGATCACTTTTGTGCTGTGCTCATATGGTAAAGGTGTTTGTGTGAACCGATGCTCCCATCAGGCTACTGTACTTTAGGCTACTGTATACTCCCATGGCAGTCGTGTGAAAACCTTGCCATGATGTATAAACCAGCTATTTGTTTAGAGCAAAACTCTGCTGAAAAGAGTTACATTTGCCTCTAATTCTAATTATACACTGAAGAGATCGAGTTGCAGGAAGCCTGATGGCACACCATCTGTTATTATTTCAGGTACGAAGCCAGGAAAAGCAAAAACCAATAGGTTCTTTTATATATATTATATAGGTGGGTTTTTTGCTGAATGCAAAATATTGAGGCTTCTTCTTTTCTAAGTCCTGTTGTATTTTTAAAAAATATCCTCATGATGACAGATTGCTAGCAGTTGAAAAGTTGACTGAACCCAGATCCTGCAAGTTTATGTGGCTACCCTTGACATTTGTTTTCTTTTAAAAATGTGCTATACATATTGCACAGACCTGGCTAAGTGAGTTTTTACAGGAGGTTGTTGTTTGCACCATGGCCTGTGTAGCTGCTATAATTGCACAGCCATCAGTGATGTACGTGTGTGTGTGTGTGTGTGTGAGAGAGAGAGAGAGAGAGAGAGAGACCCTTCAACTTGGCTGTTGCTGGCAGGTAAGGTGCCCTTGCCCTAATGACAGGGCATGATCTAGCTGCAAAAGACAAGGATTAGATTGGGGATGCAAGATCCAGACTCTGCAGGAGGGGTCCATTGTGGGCTTCTGCTGTGTGCATCTGCAGAGAAAGTCTTGATAAATAGGTCCAACAACGTATTCTATCATGGCAGAGGGGTAACATGGGGGTGCTGGCAGGGGCACATTCCTCCTGACACCCTGCCATGTCGTGAGCTGTTGCGCTTCTCACGGCAGCCTGCAGCCTGGGGGGCAGGTGAGAAGGATGCAACAGGGCAGGGCACACAGCAGTGCTGTGTTTGCAGAGTGCAATGAGCTGTTGCGTCCTTCTCACCTGCTCCCCAGCTGGTGGAGGAGGACGCAACAGGCTTGAGCTGGCGGCTTGAGGAGGACGCAACAGGAATGTGCCCTGCCAGCCCTGCTCCGTTTTTGCGAGTCTCGCAAAGCGATGTTGGGCTTTCAGGGTGCCGTGAGTGCACCTCTCAAAGCAGAGCAGCATTATCTGAGTCGGGCGGCCGTGCTCTCCGCTGTGTGGCCAGATGCAGCTTGGCCCTGCTTAGTTCCTACAGGCGCATGCCTGCCTCTTGTGCCAGCGGGGAATGCTCCACCACTGTACTATGGCACAAACTAGAGGAAGGACAAATAAATGCCAACGGAGGAGAGTGCTTTCACCAATGAAAGTGCTCCATTCTGCTCCATTCTATCAAACTACATGGGGACGTTAGCTCAAAAGCCTTGCAGTTAGATGCTAACACATGGTTCCAGCCCAAAATAATGGGAATTCCAAATTTTATTTTCCATTGAAATGTATGAAGAGATAATACGACCTCATAAGGAATCAAACGCCTGGCCTTTCTGACTTTTATTGGCCTTCCTTAGTCTTTCGCAGCCCTTCTGCCAGGGTTCCATTTAACTTGAGATGCTGGATAGTGAACCTGCAACCTCAGTGCAAAACATCTGCTGGGCCATTAAGCAATCACCCCTTCCTCTGGTGCTTGTGCATGTGGGTTCCATTGTACAACAGAACTCATGCATGAACCCATTGAATAGGGGGGGGGTATCAATTCAAAGCTTAAGGAGTCTATATAGTTGATTTGTCCCCCCACCTTTCTAACAGATATGCGTTGCACAAAGTGGCTCCCATCAGTTAAAAGTGCAAAATAAAAATATTACAACAATGCAAAAATCACAACATTACAGTCACAAATTAAGAATATGCAGATAGCAGCGAATTTGACAAGGGCAGGGACAGCAGATGAAATGCACTTGCTCATGAAAACCAACTCAGCCTGACGAACTAAAGGTCTACTTGTGATCACTTTGCATAGCATAGAATATGGTTTCCCCTCCGCTCCCCCAAATATAACTTTTCATTTTAAGTATCGTAAGTTTCCAGCCCTTCTTACTGGAGGCAGGGTGGGAGGGATCTTAATAACGCACAGGAAATATTTGCTGCAAATGTTTCTGAGAAGCACATGTGGTTTTGCCTTTTAGGGTCAAAGGAGTATTCCCGTTGTCTTACCATTCACTAGTATATTTCCTCACCATTGGCATCTTCTTTGTTCTTTAATGCTCTATATATTTTCTGTAATGCTTCCATCATCAGCATATAATTCCTGTTGAAATCAAGAAAGTTTGGGGCAGATCTTGCTATTCCGTTATTTATCTTTGGCAAAACACATCTAATATCATAAGCTGGTTAGATGGGTGGGGAATATTTATTGATTTTATATCCCGCCTTTCTCCCAGTGCAGGACCCAAAGCAGCTCATTACATGAATAAAAAACAGATTCTGCTTTAAGAAAAGAAAAAAGACCAATAAATTGTTTTATTTATTTAAACGTATTTAATTGTTTTTAATAAGTTACAATATATAGTTGAGTGCATTTCACTTCTGCATTGAAATGCTTAAAAATTTAATATAGTACTGTGTTAAATATTAAATACTGTAAAAAGGTAAAGGGACCCCCAACCATTAGGTCCAGTTGCAGACGACTCTGGGGTTGCGGTGCTCATCTCGCTTTACTGGCCAAGGGAGCCGGCATACAGCTTCCGGGTCATGTGGCCAGCATGTCTAAGCCGCTTCTGGCGAACCAGAGAAGCTCACGGAAACACACACTTCCCGCTGGAGAGGTACCTATTTATCTACTTGCACTTTGATGTGCTTTCGAACTGCTAGGTTGGCAGGAGCTGGGACTGAGCAACGGGAGCTCACCCTGGAATTCTAACCGCCGACCTTCTGATTGGCAAGCCCTAGGCTCTGTGGTTTAACCCACAGAGCCACCCGTGTCCCTATTAAATGCTGTATAACTGTATTAAAAATTATTATAGTACTCGTGTCTTTGTGGTTATATCCATGATTATTTATTTTTTTTAAAAAAATTTAGAGAGCCAAGCATTCTTGTTAATCTATTTCTTCTTCTCAGATTATAGTAGAAGAGGTCAAAAAATATGTGAAAAAGAATCCTATGCATGGGAGAGGGGCATGTTCTTGATGATGGATTATTGACTGAAGCACGTTCTGGCCGAACAATCAACTATGCACCATCTCTTTGGACTCGTTTTGGGACAAAAGGATCTTTCCCGTGCAGGGGACCTCTTCTCCTTAGACGATTCTGAAATAGAAGGATGTCTGTCAGAAGCTCTCGAGCAAATCAAAACTATTAGTTCATCTCCAGTAAGTAATGCATTTATTGCCCCTTCTTTGATTGTGAGATGGAATGTATAATAATGGATCAGAAAACGTGAGCATCTCAAAAGAGCTGAAGAATGTGAGGGTACAATCACACACACACAGTGGATGCAGAATTTCACCCTCAGTTTACCATAGGTAAAATGGGACCGAGCTTTACACGATTATTGTGAGAATAAATTTCCAGTCATCCACTGCCTGAAATGGGATAAAAGGGGGGGGGGGGCGAGCAAGATAGTTTTTATAGTAGTGTGAGGGTTTCAAAATGGGCCAGCCTCAATTATGTACACCTGAAAAGAAGTCCATTTTTAGCAAGGTGGGGAAGGGGGAAATAGGTATCCTCCCCCTCATTTTGCACATGCTCCTTTACATTGCACCAACTCTTAGTTCTTAACATTTGAAAACCATTTCATAAAAAGATTTTGCTTAAAAAACCAAAAGTCTAAAAGTTAATTCCCACTAGAGGGCATCAGTGATACGTATTTTTCGTTGCACACACGCTTCCATATGATTTCCAAATTCAGATAATTCAGTTAAGATGTCACGTGAATGAAGCCTTAGAAAATTACAGATATCATTATTCTCCAACATTCCCCCCCCAAAAAAAAATCATGGAGATGGGCAGAAAGGAATGAATAAAATGAGTAGGATAGAGAACCTTTTCCTTTCAAAGGATGGAATAAGAATTTGAGCCTTTTCTGCTTGGGGGGGGGGGGTGGGAAGAAAGAAAAATTGGGAAGGAATGTGAGAGGGGCTGATAATAAGTTCACATCAACACCAGCACATGAGGTCATTCCTTCAAATTGATTGGCAGTAGGATCAGAGGAAAGTAGTACCATCCACAGTGTGTCACCAATTTATAGGGCTCGTCTACACTTCTGCATGTCCAGTACTGAGAAAGCAAGGGTCCGAGCAGTTTCCCATTTGTCTCATGCTTTCTAGGTTTGGGTCGGACTGGTTTTGCTTTTGCCACGCCGCTTTCCCTCAGAAAACACGCTCTTTGGAGCTAGATCGGAGCAAATGTCAATCCAGAGAAAACCTTCTCATAGAGCAGTGACATAAATAAAATTGAAAGTTCTGTCTAAAGCTATAGATTGGTATGGTGTATGGGAGAGATTTAACCTCCTTGGTTCATTCTGATGACACTTGAGTACCGTACCTAAGCCTCACAAACTGTTTTGCCTCAATCAGGACTACCAAACAAATGACAACGACCAGGCAGTTGTGGAGATCTGTATCACTCGAATCACAACGGCCATCAGGGAAACAGAATCCATAGAGAAACATGGGAAAGCCCTTGTTGCACTCTGGGAATCTTGCTTAGAGCACAATCTGAAACCTTCGGGGAAAGATGAAGATACACCACACGCAAAGATTGCTTCTGATATTATGAGCTGCATTTTGCAGGTGAGAGTGTTCTACCAAAGCACATTGTCCTTGGCAATGATCAATGCTTTTCTCCACAAACAACCAGCTTTTGGTTGACTGGAGAACTGCTCTAGACTTGATTTGGAATCTCCCCATAGTCACAGGCTTTCTCAGGTACCGTATTGGTCTGAAAATAAGCCACACACGAATATAAGCTGCACCTTTAAAATTGGAGGGAGGAAAAGGGAAAAAAGACAATACCCGCCTTCCCCTTTCTTTACAAAGGCTTGGGTGAGGCTTGGGAGCAGCAGTCTTCCCCGTTCGTTTTGACAGCTGGGGGAGGCTTGGGAGTTGTGGGCGGGTGCTGCACTTTTTTCCTGACCCCCCCCCCCGTCCTCCTGGGCAGCTGTTTCAGCAGCAATATCATAAGGTTGCGATTGCAAATGTAAGCCACACTTTAACTTTTCCGGATCGGAATTTGGCAGGAAAGTGTGGCTTATATTCGGGCCAATACAGTAACTCTTCCTCTCTCACACAGCCCAGCTCACCTTTTGGGTTATCTCCAGGCATTCAGGGATGTGGGTGGCGCTGTGGTCTAAACCACAGAACCTATGACTTGCCGATCGGAAGGTCGGTGGTTCGAATCCCCACGACTGGGTGAGCTCCTGTTGTTAGTCCGAGCTCCTGCCCACCTAGTAGTTCGAAAGCACATCAAAGTGCAAGTAGATAAATAGGTACCACTCTGGCGGGAAGGTAAACAGTGTTTCCGTGTGCTGCTCTGGTTCACCAGAAGCAGCTTAGTCATGCTGGCCACATGACCTGGAAGCTGCCTGCAGACAAACGGCGGCTCCCTCAGCCTATAGAGCAAGATGAGCTCGCAACCCCAGAGTCGTCCACGACTGGACCTAATGGTCAGGGGTACCTTTACCTTTACCTTTTACCAGGCATTCAGTGGTGAATGTGTCTTATCACATTGCCTTATCAGTGCATATATATCCTGTATTTTGCTGTGAATTGTTTGGTGCATTGTTTTTAAAACCAGCTTCACACCAGTCCTTAAGCCATTCCTAAGTCATCTCCAGCCAACATACGAACAACTTCACAAAGGGTAAACACATCCCTTTGTTTCAATGCCTCCCTGTGTGTACCCAAATTGAAGTGTATCAGATACTAATGGCTATGTTGATGTGAGCAGCTGGGGGGGGGCAGCGCTGTGAAACACACCTGAAAAAACCAACAAGTTTGCTGTTCTCTAACTTGGTCATGTGAATACACCCTTGTTTTCAGTCTTAATTCTTAATCCTGCCATTCCTGACTGCAAACTTTCAACAGCACTAAAATGTTTCTTGCTATCTCACCCTGGCTCCCATTCAGGACTAACCCCAAAGATTTGCCTTGCTTTAAAAATCATATTAATCTGTTTTGACTCTTGGTTGTTTTCATCCAAAAGGTAGAGAACATGATATTGGAGAGGGAGAAAAAGGGCTCCTAGACCTGGTTTCCCATCAGTGCGGTGGCAAATTAAAACTCTCTGTATGCCCAGTTCTCTCTGTTTCAGCTTCAGAATTCTAGGACCAGGTCCAAATAAACATTTTATGCAATGGAAGTTGAAAAAATTATCCTGGATCCAAGACAGGTGTTGATTTCCAGAAATATAACTCTTTAATAAACAGAACAAGCCCCCATTGTCTCCACTTCGCTTGTTATTGTAACGCTGTCAAAACAAAGGGCCCTGTTGCCTGGAGTATATTAATTGCCTTAAAATCAGTTGTACTTGTAATCAAGACGCAAACAAGGGGCATGTGATCAAAAGCCTCCCACTGAATTTGATGCTCCTTAGGCTGCAATCTCCTAAGTAAGTTATTCCCATTACAGTATTTTTATACAAAGAAGTACACCTGAGAGAGACAAAGAGAGAAATGCTATCAGTTGCCGTTCCTGCCAGAAAGTCCAGAGATGGTACAAGTTGCCTGAGAAATCCAAGCTATTGGGAAAGGGATTGCAAAGTGCAATTGCCTTTTTGTGTTGGTGCAAAAACAAAACAAATCGTAGCTCATTGTAGAGCACATATGTGGCCTTCAGAAGTTCCCAGGTGTAATCGTAGCACAGTGATTACACAAGGTGTAATTGTAGCACCTTGGGCCTAGAGACCAAATGCAGCCCATCAGTCCTCTCTTGTCTGTGTTATGTACTGAAGTTCTCACCCTGGGCCAGCAGGGGGATACTGTAGATAGTTCAGGACCACATATGCAAATAAGGGATCGAGAGTGACGTTCAGTGATTGGATAGTTACAGCTCCGTTCTAGTGGAGCTCTATATAAGCAGGTTGGCTGAACCCTTCAGTTCAGTTCAGTTCTGTTCTGGCCTGTGAATAAACAAGAGCTGTTTGAAGAATCACTGTGTCGTCTGATATGTTCACCCACTACTTAACAGTCTGGCCCTCAGGATTCTTCCCAGGCCACATTCCTCACTTCTTCCCATCACCCTTGAGTGCTTTTGCCTGGCTGCAACATGCTCAATAATGCCACTTCTTTGCTTGGATGGAGGGCAGAGAGAGGTGAGTGAGTGTGTACAGGAACTAGGCTTAGTAACATTCACTTTTGTGGCTTCACTTTTGCACCTGGCCCCTTGCACCCCTAACATGTGGCCTTTGGAACATTGGCTCACCACCCCTAGCATCTCAAGTTAAAAGGATCAAGTGGCCAGTGACTGGGGGAAAAACCCATCTGAGATCTTGGAGAGCCACTGCCAGTCAGTGGACAATACTAGTCTATCTGGGCAAATAGGTATAATGCAGCTTTCCACATCGCTAGGATCCAGCTCTCAAGTTATGTGCATCTGTGCATGGCCGCATTGATGGTCCCACATCATCTGAAACATTGTGAGGGATCTCAGGGCACACCTTTTAGGCCATAGTGGACAGTGGGGTGGGTGGTAATGCTCACCTGGCCCCCAGTTGTTCACCTTGCTGCTGCATACTGATGTGAGTAGAAAAAAGTCAGCAGTGAGGTTGGCTCAGTGCAAGCCAACAGAGCCAGTCCAGCACTCCTGCTGGTCTGTTTGCACTGCACCAGCCTCACTGCCACCTTGACCTTCTATGTTCTACTATGCAGCAGTGACACTTGCAAGCAGAGGTTGGATGAGTCCCATCACCCCACCCCTCCCCCTGCTGCTGCTCTCAGGTCAAAACATTGCAGCTTTGTCTTGAAAAACCATTCCTTCAGTTTTTACATAGACGGACCATTGCTGCTTTTCTACAATAGCGTGTAAAAACTTGTGATAATTTTCACAGCTAATATTAAAAGGAGAGGCCAAGAGAATCCCAAGATGGTGCTAAAAGGAACATGTTTAGAGAAGCTCCATGGTCTTAGCTGATGGACCCAAGCAGATTCTGGTTCAATGACTTGTAATAAATGTTGCTTTTTTGGTGCTTCTGTTTTCCTCAACAGAATTATAACCGTCCTCCCATCATGGCATTGGCTGTCCCCGTTGCAGTCAAGTTTCTGCAGAGGGGTAACAAAGAACTGTGCAGGAACATGTCGAGTTATCTCTCCCTTGCTGCAATTAGCAAAGCAGATCTGCTAGCCGAGCACACAGAAACCATTGTAAAAAGTGTCCTGCAAGGTAAGAAATATCAGAATTGCTCTATTCTGATTTGCCTATTTGGTCCTGTAAGGTTTTCTATACATGTGCTGTGTTTTTTTTTTTAAATAGATAAATAAAATCTAAAGTTTTACAGTCAAGATGGTTTCAGAAACAGCAATCTGAATGCATGCCTTAGATTTCATGTTCATGCAGTCATGTTCAGGGGACTCCATGTGATTATGAGGCCATGTTCTTGGCCATACTGCCCCCAAATTTTGCAGATTCCTGGCTCAGTCCTTGATGCAGATTGAGTTTGGACTTCAGGAGTGGGTTAGACAGTGTATGTGAGATTGGAGCAAAAACAAGGTCTCACTTCCCTGTCAATGTGTGGGCCCCTTCAGGGTGAGTAATGTAATGTAACATAATGGGTAATGTTGTGTGTGTGTGTGTGTGTGTGTGTGTGTGTGTGTGTAAGGAGGGGCAGGCCTTTTGTTGGGGGGTAGAAGCTCAGATTGCTTTGTATTTTTATTGATTTTGGGGGGCAGCTGCCCTCCTGCCCCCCTGGATATGCCTGTGTGTGTGTGTGTGTGTGTGTGTGTGTGTGTGTGCAGCCTTCCACTACATAGTGTCTTCCAGATGTGTTGGGCTACAACTTCTAAATCCCTGGGCATAATGGTCAGGGAAGGCTGCATTATGGAACCAGAGAATTAAAGAGTTGGAAGGAACTCCAGATGTTATCTTGTCTGGCCCCCTCCATGCCTGCAAATCATCCCTTCCACTCGAAACAGATAGCGACTTTCTACATAGCTCAGAATCTCACACCAGGGAGTGTCTGCAAGAGGATTCAAGCAGGCATTCCAGAGGTTCCTGATTGGTTTCTATAGCTGCAAAGCACCCATAAATGCATTGACAGAATTGGTGAAACCTGACAACAAGAGCAAACATTTTATTTTCTTTTTTTAATTTGGGCATAATTCTGCTGAGTAGAATTACCACCTCTTTTTTAAAAAATGAGCACAATCCTACCCCATTACCAAGGAGTAAGTCCCATGGAATACGTCCTTATGAGGAGACACTGGTAAGATTGCAGTGGGTGGGAAGTGGGATACTCCTCCATGATATGCACACACACATCCCACCAGCACTTTTTTTCTGGGGGCACTTAAGGGTATGCAATACCAGCACCTTGCCCACCCCGCCCCCAATGTTTAAAGGTGACAACTTCATGGTGAGTCCTGGCATCTTTCTTTCTATTAAAAAAAAAAGAAGCAGCACTGCACCCCACCACATCAGGCATGCTGGGTCAACCCCAGGAAATCGTTCCACTGTATACACCTGGAATTCACCACTCAAACAATTTTGGAGTCAGCGTGAAACTAGTCTGAGGGAAAATGCATCAAAATGCAGCATTTTCAGAAGAAACCAATGGATTGTGCGTAATTGTGGATAACGTCAAGTGTACTTGAGTTCAAAGAACAGAGGTGGCAATGCGCTGAAGCCAGAGTAAACCACCCTGAGACCTCCGGGTATAGGGCGGTATATAAATTCAAATAATAATAATAATAATAATAATAATAATAATAATAATAATAATAATAAAGGGCATTGTGTACATACCCTGAGTGTGTGTGTAAAAACTAGGCTGCTGTTTACTCCTGTGTCTACCACTTTCATGCCATTCCTTGCTTGCTATGGGCCAATTTTTTATAAATTACGTGCAACAATGACTCTATCATTAACTTAAATATAGTTAAGAGTTCTTTGTAGTATTTAACTTATATCCCATTTATTTTCTTTCTTCTTTTCATTTCCATCATTCGACCAGTAGGTGTTGCTCTGGATATCTAAGATGAAATTGCAAGGGATGTTTAGTTTTGTAGAGATGCTGTAGGAACTAAGAAATAAGCAGGCTGCCTTCTGTTGTTATTATTATTTGTAAGAAAGCGGGAGAATTTGAAAAATATATATACATGAATGAGCAGACACTCTAATCCATAGACAGCCTATGTGCATGCAAAAATGTGCTTCTGTGCACATGTTCCTAACTTGTCTGCATTTCTGTGTATGCAGTTGGATGCTAGGTGCAAGATTCCAGCTGTGGTGTGTGTGTGCATAGAGCTGTAATATCTATTATAGTGTTGGCCAGCTGTTTGGGACCCGGACAGTTGAGACTGGGTTCAGATTCCTCTACTTTGGCTATCTCTCCCAGTCGTACTTTGAAATCACAGAATCACAGAATTGTAGAGTTGGAAGGGACCATGGGGTTATCTAGCTGAAGCCACTGCAATGCAGGAATTCTTTTGCCCAACGTGGGACTTGAACCCACAACCCTGGGATTAAGAGTCTCATGCTCTACTGACTGACCTATCCCAGGATTGAATTTAGGACCTTCTATATGCAAAGCCTGTTGTCTTTGTCCATGGAGTTTTCTTGGCAGGGATCCTGGAGTGGCTTGCCAGTTCCTGCTTCAGGTGGATCACGTTTGGTCAAAACTCTCCACCATGACCTGTTCATCTTGGGTGGCCCTGCACGCCATAGTTCATAGCTTCCCATGGACTGCAAGAAGATCAAACCTATCCATTCTTAAGGAAATCAGCCCTGAGTGCTCACTGGAAGAACAGATCCTGAAGCTGAAGCTCTAATACTTTGGCCACCTCATGAAAAGAGAAGACTCCCTGGAAAAGACCCTGATGTTGGGAAAGATGGAGGGCACAAGAAGGGGACAACAGAGGATGAGATGGTTGGATAGTGTTCTCGAAGCTACCAGCATGAGTTTGACCAAACTGCGGGAGGCAGTGGAAGACAGGAGTGCCTGGCGTGCTCTGGTCCATGGGGTCACGAAGAGTCGGACATGACTAAACGACCAAACAAAATATGCAAAGCAGATGCTCAACCACTAAGCTAAAATCTTTCCTTTAAAAGTACCCAAGATCTTTTCAGTTTCTTTAGTGCAATTAACTGGGATTAAAACTTCATGTTTTGCTAGCACAGCTGTTTAAAGGACTGGGCTTTAAGGGGCTTGGTATAAGTACATCTGTGGTTCCCTTGCTGCCCTTGAGCTGATGTAATCAGCAATTGCAGCATTCTGCACTAACTGCAGCTTCTGGCTCAAGCGCAAGGGAAGCCCCACGTAGAGCACATTGCAGTGATCCAGTTGTGAAGTAACCAACGTGTTAACTACTGTGGCAAGGCTTTCCCTTGCACTGGCAGCTGTTGACACAAAGGTGGTATTAAGCTATCTATAATCTGCTATACCACCACAGCTTCTCCTTCTGCTGGTGCAGAAGTTTAAAGTGATTCTATTCCTGACCAGCTAGCTCACTGGAGTCCATTTACTTGTTCCCTTTTAGGATAATTCCCTATATGGGACAATCAGAGACCTCATCCCTGCTGTCTTCTGTTCCTGCCTTCCCCATCTTGGTGCCCTCTGGATCTTTTGTACAACATCTCCTATCAGCCCCAGCCAGCATGGCCAGGGATAATGGGATTTGGAGTCCAATACTTCTGGAGAGCATGAGGTTGGAGACAGCTGTTCTAGTTCCCGTACGGTAACTTTTGAAGTTCTCATAGAGCAGGTTTTGCTGGAATGACCAAAGATCTAGTACAGGCCTTGATTTCATCTGGCTTAGTTTAGTTCAGTTTTATTTGGACAGTGGCCATTGAGTATTACTCACTTCTCAGGCCCCTGAATATGAGATTATTCTGTATGCAGAGAAGCATACAGTGGTACCTTGGTTCTCAAACTTAATCCGTTCCGGAAGTCCGTTCCAAAACCAAAGTGTTCCAAAACCAAGGCATGCTTTCCCATAGAAAGTAATGCAAAATGGATTAATCCATTCCAGACTTTTAAAAACAACCCCTAAAACAGCAATTTAACATGAATTTTACTATCTAACGAGACCATTGATCCATAAAATGAAAGCAATAATCAATGTACTATACTATAAAATAAATAAGACAGTATTGTAGATGATAAAAAAAAAATCTTACCTGCACTGATGATCATTGTTTGGATGGGGAGGGGGCTTTTATCCATTTCCACGGTCACACAGTCAATCAATCAGTCAATCAATCAATCAATCAATCAATCAGTAGCTGAACTGGGTTCCACACAGTCACAAAAACAAATTAACCGAAAAAGCCTCAAAAACTAAATAGCAAAATAAATAGCAGAAACAAAAGCGCCAAACTTAATCCATTCCGGAAGTCCATTTGACTTCTGAAATGTTTGAAAACCGAGGCACAGCTTCTGATTGGTGCAGGCACCCTGGAAACAATAGCAGACAGCCGCATCGGACATTCAGCTTCTGAAAAACGTTCGAAAACCAGTACACTTACTTCCAGGTTTTCGGTGTTTGGGAACCAAGGCATTTGAGAACCAAGGCATCACTGTACCTAGATTGTATGGACAAGAAAGACAAGAGGAAAGAGATGTGCCATTTCAAAGCTGTGCTTGCTTTGGCAATTCAGACCTCTTGAATAAAATTATAAGAAATGCCAGTCTGATAAAGGATTTTTATTTACAGTACAATTTTATAAAAAATAATTTCAATAATGTTAGTACAAAATCAATTTACAATATAGTACAGCTGTATCCATTCCAAACAAGAAAATTACAATTATCTGAATGCTAGGTTGGTTTCCAGTATAAATAATATCTTGGACACGGCACTAGCTTTATTAAGGTGTACATATCAGTTGCAACAAAAAACAAAACAAAACAGCAAACATTACTTCAATACTCTTATATGGTACATCTGTAAAATTCACATTACTAATATAAAATCTACAAACGGGATATCCAGAAGACAGCATATTAGCTCTGCAGAAAAAGAGCTCCAGCCATTTGTTTGCATATATTTACTTAAGGAAAGTTATTGAGCCAAAATCTGTCCTCGGATTATCATGAATGACACCTATTTGCTATGAGTGAGAACAGCTTCTGCACAAAGGACTGTTATTACAACATAATTATTGGATAGGTTCGCAAACTACTTTTGATTATGTTTTAACTCTTGCTTGCTGAAACAACATTTCATCCACACCTCAATTTATTGCTGCATTCTTACAGTACTAACTTGTCATGAGATATATTTAAGAGCACATAGTATGGCTGCCATATGGAAGCCATTTTAAATTGTTCCTCATGGCAGCTGTTTCTGTGCCCCGGAGAATGAGGTTCCTTGTGGTGAGAAGGCCTCCCACTGACTTAGTAACTACTTGTTCTAGCAGCAGATAATGTCTGCTATCTTCTAAGCGTCTCTCAGTGCTACTCATCCACCTACCCTCCCTCTGGCACAACTTTTTTCCTTCTTGGACTCAGAACAACAGAGGAAAGTGGGAAAATATTAGAGTGATGTAGTTGTAGCTGCTACAGTCACTTGGAGGCTTTTTGCCATGCTGAGCCTTATCCAAGGGTTCCCGTGTGGACTAGGCTGAAGTGGCGCCTCATGAATTAAGCATTCCCACCCCACCCCCATATCGCTGCTTGTCTGTTGAGATATAAAGCAACTCCCCTGTGGAAGCTCTTTTGTATGACCAGTTCCTTAAACATTCAGGCTTCCTAGATTTTCTGCATTTGATGTCTTTACATGGACTTTTGAAGGGCATCTGTTCAGGGCCCCAAAACATACTGAGCTCCTCCATGAGGCAGAAGCTCTGTAACCCCCCACCCAACTAAGTTGCCACGAATGTTACAAGCCTCTTCTCCAGCTTGTCTTGTTATCTCTTTGCCACTGAGGACTCTGTTCCAAATATTAAAGCCAGTTATTTTCCCGGAGAAAGCTAAAGATTCATCGAGACTGCCTCCATCACAGCAGCGATTCTTTTCTTGGCCAATCTTCAAAATCCCACCATCTGGAACGATGTGGTTCTCAGCAATTTCTGTGGAGGCAGCCACCACCTTCCCGTTTACCCACAGTGAAATACTTCCATTAACTGTGCTCCAAATGCCACAAAGGTGAATCCACCGTCCAGAAGAGACGACATGTTGGGCAATGACCTTGTTGTTGTCATTGCTTACAGCAAGAACAGCTGAATCATTGCTCAGATACAACTGAATTTCTTGGGGATTTATCTTTGTTCCATAGGAGAATACAATAGTTTTGTCTAGAATTTCCGTCACTTTAACCCATGTGCAGACAGTGAAGGAGTAGAGCACCATTGTGGAAGTTGGGTGAACACTCACATATATCTTTTTGGAGCGCATTGGGAATAAAAGGGCCATCTCACAACCTGCAAAAATAACGGAATGATGTTACCATCAACTAGTTAAGTTACAACCAAAGTAATTATATGAGTGCCATTCCTTAGGTAACCAAAATGGCACCATCCATACATCTCCATATGTACGACCTTGAATGACTTGGAATGCAACCCCAATGCAAACTGGGAGTTGCTTGTAAGAAGTTCTGTTTGTTGGTTAAAAAAAAAAAAGGGACATATATTCCACCACTGAATTTGGGGGATTTTAAAAATGGATTTTCACCAAAATTCCAGTTTGAAAGTTTTAGTTTTCCAAAACTAAGGTTCTTTTGAAAGCCCACAATAGAAGGAAGCAACATTTTAGGACAGACAGTGGAAGATGGAAAAGATTTATTGCAATTGTGGATTGTGTTCTTGACATTTTGATCAGTGCATCTTTTTTTAAACGAGTGTCCATAAAACCTTTATAGGATCAGCACATCATTAGATGCTTTGTTTAGGGCACTTTTATTGTATGTTATTTCCTGTTTGAGATTACTTGTATTACACCAAATAAACAGCAGTATTACACAGAAAGAGTGTAATACCTCAAAAACCACATAGAAAAGGCACCTTGCAAATAGTCCTCAAGAACTGCATGTTATTTGATGGGATATAAGTGACCAAAGAACAAATTCAAAACAAAATGAGGGCTATTCTGGCCCCAACTATTCAAGCACTGATGGCCAAACTTGGCCCTCCAGCTGTTTTTGGACTACAGCTCCCATCATCCCTAGCTAACAGGACCAGTGGCCAGGAATGATGGGAATTGTAGTCCCCAAAAGCTGGAGGGCCAAGTTTGGCCATCAGCGTATTATGGGACTGGTGGTGGTCAATCATAGAAGTGCTCTAATAAAGAGATCACAGGATTTTTTTGGAGGGGACATATTATTGTATGAGCAATGAACTATGTATGAGCAATGAACATTTGTATATCAAGTTCCTAGAGCTAAAATGCATCTTGAAATCACAGCTGTAAAAACCGGGCCAGTCACGTGCTTTTGGCTTTGAGTGTGTTAACAACCTTTTGACCACTGAGAAGTGGGACATTAGGACATGATTCTGTGGGGACTCTTCTTTACAGAGAACAGAGCTGTGTGAAGAGACATGGCTTTTTAATTAGCAGTATTTCTGGCTATATTATCAAGGGGTAGCCAAAATTAAAGCCAGCTTCATAAGACACCAGCAACAGTGTGATCAGAAAAACCCCTTAAGAGTCCGCCTGGCAGGAATCCACGATACACAAGAAATCAAAACCAGTTGTTGAAAACTCTTTTAGAAAAGATTTCCAGGGGGATCTGTGGGGTATTTCAAAAATACACTCTTCTTGTTCTTAATCATATTACGACTTTCCTTCCTCCTCCTATCAAAACATATGGAATGAAATTCTGTCTGTAGTAAGTCTGTTGTGAATTAAGAGCAGGTCCTGTGAATTCGGCTGAGTTATTCTGGACTTCACACTGACTTCATCAGTTGGGCAAAAATGCGGAAAGGAATCCAGCCAAAGTTAAGAGTTTTTATGTCCCGTTAATTTCTATGGGCTTGAAGCCAGGACTGCACATTGCAGCTGACATGCGGCTGCTGTAGAAAACAGAAATCCCGAATCTCCCCCTCCTCCTCCTTTCTCCTCTATAATGTCTGATAATGTGAAACATGTGTGACATCATTGCATTGTGAGTTCCCCCACCTCTCAAGCAGCAGCCAATGAAATGGAGTGGGAGGAACCTTGCAAGGTGATGTTGCGTCATATATTTTGCGTTACCAAATGTTACAAAGGAGAAGGGAAGGGGGAGATACAGGATCGCCCTTAAAAAAGCAGGCACACATCAGCCACGCCATTTAGTTCCGGCGTAACTTTCCCATTGAAGTCCACAAGCGTTAAATGGGCTTACCTTTGGCTGGATCATACCTGTATGATTGTTACTCTTAAGTATAGTGAAAATGAGTGGTTTCACCTTTATTTCACAGCTGCAAAGGTTTGCAAAAGAAATGTTAGTCTGATGCCTCCTTCTTTAAGCAACTCAGAATGTTGATCCAGGGAAAAGTGAGCTGTTAATATCCATTTGTTAGCTCACCTGTTAAAATAATCAAAGGGCCAATAAGAATTTCTTAGAGGTCCTTAGGAATTGCTCTATTCAAAGTAGAAACTGCTGCATGCAAAAATGCATTTTAACCACTATATTTTAATTTGGCCTTATATTTTGAAAGTCAGTGTGCACCAGTCTGTGCTACAGGGTACTTTCCCTGCACCCGCCCCCTCCACCAAAATGTGTGCGCGCTCTCTCTCTCTCCCTCTCTCTCTCTCTCTCTCTCTCTCTCTCTCTCTCTCATAAATTAAAAAGCAAACCAACACTTTTTCCTTATAGTCTTTTGTTTCTTGAATTTAAGAAGTTGCCTGTAGTTCTTGCAAACTTTCTCTTGAATGTGCAGGAGTCCATTCTCATACTGCTGCTTTCTATCAATGAGTATAAAAGGAATATCTGTGCAGTGAGATTTTACCTATTTCGACTAATGAATGCACAACACATGGTGTGGGTTTATTCAGCCATCTGTTTGCTTTTCGGTCCCACTGTAGTCAAATAAAACAAAAGAAACTTTTATGTTTCAGTTTCACAGGCAACTGATGCTTTGGAGGCCAGTGATTGGCACTGCCAACCAAAATCTGCAGTTGGCATCATTTACCCCACAGAGCTGCAGGCACCCTTGAACTGTGGTAAATGCTGGTTCTGTGTGGCTAGTTCTAAACGCAGGAGCCTTCCTCTCTATATTAACTTAGTATTATAAGTATCTTGATTTTTCCTTTAGTGGAATATTTCCTCGAATTGATATTCATCTAGGTATTGCCTTAAAAATCCTCGTTGGGTTGTAAATAGGAGCAGAGAAGGATAAGTTCAAAAACTATTTTATGAAAATGGTTATTCTATTCATCGTAACATGAGTCATGACATGCATAACGGTGACTTCTGCCCAAGCACTTGAATGGTGCTGGTATTTCAAAGAAAAGTTGCAGGGGAATTTTTGTGATGGATCGCTATGCAGTTGGGCTGCACAGGGTGAAAGCTATTCTGCCTTCCCGAACCCCTGTGGAGAATCTGTTTATGCCCTGAAGCATGAGAATTGATGAATAGCGTGTTGACATAATCGGTGAGCTCACGGGGTCAAGTTTTGTTCATAAATAGCCTCAGAGGAATGCTGCGAAGGAGGCAGCAGGTAGGTTGCTGGGAAGAGGAAGGAAAAGAAGGGACCGAAATGGAATGGAATAAGAAGTTTCTTTTTGTGGATTATTGTTCTTATTCTTGCAAACACGAGGGAAAGTCTATAGCTGGAAGCAAGGAGTCAAGAAGACATTAAGGCCTTGGAAATGTGTAAGCTGTAGACCAGTACAGTGGTACCTCGGGTTAAGTACTTAATTCGTTCCGGAGGTCCGTTCTTAACCTGAAACTGTTCTTAACCTGAAGCACCACTTTAGCTAATGGGGCCTCCTGCTGCCGCCGCACTGACGGAGACCGATTTCTGTTCTTATCCTGAAGCAAAGTTTTTAACCTGAAGCACTATTTCTGGGTTAGCGGAGTGTGTAACTAGAAGCGTATGTAACCTGAAGTGTATGTAACCCGAGGTACCACTGTACAGGAGTCTTTCTGTTGGTCAAATATAGGAAACGATGTTGCCTTTTGCACCATCCAGTATTATGCTAGCTATAGTCTCCTTGTTAGGCATCCAGTAAATGGGTTTTATGCTGTGGGTTCGTGTTCTTTGGCTGCCATATTGTACAATCTGGGCATCTGCTAAACACAGTTTGCTCCCACACAATATGCCTTCATCTCAGGCTTCACAATGATGCTTCCCCTTGTATAATCAAAGCATGGATTGGCGCTATTTAACAAGAGTTGCTTAAACATAGTTGTTTGGGAACGGATGTGAAACTTATTAACTAACAATAGTTTAACTTACCAAATGGCAACAAGTGCTGTGTGGTCCTTTTCTGGGCTTCTTTCAGTTCAGCTTTGGTTTCCTGCAGTTCTTGCCATAGCGAATTCAGGATGGAACCGCCCCCAGTTGCCATGTCTCTGGATCGGTCTCTCTGCAGAAAGCCCCTCTGCTGCGGATCCACCTCGGCTCCCCTCTGCCAAGTGTGCTCAATGTGACCCAGCTTGCTGGACATGTTTTGGCTCAGCTGCAGAATCTCTTTGAGGATCTTGCCTTCCGCAGATACATGAGGCGCCCCGGGAAAGTCCTCAGTTTGCCTGCTGCTTTTGGCCAGCATCTGGCCCATTTGGCTGACGATTTGGGAGGCAGCTTTCTCTGTGGAAGTGGTGCACGTGCCAGCCAAGGTCTGCACTAACTGGAGCATCTCCCCTCTCACCGCTTGCAGCTCCACCTTAAGGATTTCATCGAGGGAGTGGAGCAGCATATTCTCTTTCATCTGCGAGTTCTCAAGCATGATGAAGAGTTTGTCCCATTCTGTGTGTTCTCGCTGGCAGTCGCACGAAATACCTAGAGCAGAATAAACACAGCGGCTGTTAAATCTATGTTTCTGTGCTGTGGGTTATTTTTTTCCTTGGAGCAAAGTTGTCTTTGAAAGAAGTCTTTTGGAGCACACTGTTTTCGGTGTGCTTCAAAACTTCCCACAAGGGTATGACTTGTTCAAATAGTGCCGGTGGTGTTATGTGGCCAACCTTTGCATTGTAAAAGGGAACTAGAGAAAAGAACACAGGCGTCTGCCTTCTTTTACCTATAAAGGTCTTGTAATCACCATGCTTTTTTGGGGGGGGGGTTAGCTGGCTACAGCTTTTACAACAGTGAAAGCGTAAGAAACACGAACTCTGAATGTTCTTTCCTTCGCTGGCTACAGAAACAGCTAGCTTGCAAGACTGAGACGAAATAGGCAAAAGAACTACTTACTTTCTTCCGTTGCAGGAATTACACTTTCGACTTCATTGTCAAAATTGAAGAAAAAGAGGTCATCGTACTCATCCTGGTTCTGACTAGTTGAGGGAGACCAGAGAGCAAAAAACAGGATCACAAAGGAAAGCATTTCTTTGAATTAGGATTCCCCAGCTGTTTCCTTGAAAGTCTCAGCGTGTTCCTGAATGAAAAGGTCTCTAATAAGAAACTGAGCAGAGATGATTCTAAGAGAGGGAGTTGCAGAAAGCCCTTAAATAATACTCTGAGAGTGCCTGAACCTGAATGAATGAGTAATGCTAGTGCTAGTGCTGTAATCGGAGTGCTTCTGGTTATTATTAATTTTTTTTTTTTTTTGGATGGGAGTTGTGGGGAGGAGAAGGGGTGGGGGGTGGGAAGTTGCACAATCCTGAACCTTAAAAGTTTGAAATGTGGCTGGATTACCTAGCAGTGTGAAGGGAGAAATCATGGGGAAAACTCCTATTACGAATTGCAAAGCTCCTTGGAGACTAGTTTTTCTTGAAAAATATTCTGAAGGATGAAAAGCCAAGAAAACAAGTAAATTGTGAATTTGCTGAAATGAAGAGAGACTGGAATTTCAAGCTATGGTTCGAAAACATTTTAGAGTACATTCCAAGTTACAATCCTTTTTTTAAAAAAATGAGATTTTGCATAACTTTGAAGTTTCCCAAATTGAAGTGTACTGGGTTGGGTTTTTTAATGCAGTAATTTAAATATATCTTAATCATAATCATAATCAGTGATACATTGGGTTGGACTAAGACCCCTTTTTCTATATGAAATTGCAGCTGCTCACTTGTATAGAAGATAATAATAATAATAATAATAATAATAATAATAATAATAATAATAATAATTACCTATCTGACTGGGTTGTCCCAGCCATGATCACCAATTGAACATATTCTACATCCCTCCTAAGACTGGCAATCAGCTGTCCATCATAAGATCATGAAATCATAGACTTCTAGAGTTGGAAAGGATCCTGACGACCATCTCATCCAACCCCCTGCAATGCAAGAATATGCTGCTATTCCATAGGGGGGTCAAATCTTCAACCTTGGTGTTATCAGTCCATGTTCTAACCAACTGAGCTATCCAGGCCCCCAAATCATGGATAAATTGGGAACTAGGATGGGCTGCTGCTAACAAAGTGCCAGGCGCTGGATGTGTTCCTCTCCTCACCACCCTTGCCACCAGCATTCTTTTCTGCATCCTTATCTTCCTTGAGAAGACTTGCTCAAGGAAGCCTTGACCCACAGATGTCTTGCTGCACCTAGGCAGTAGTCTGCAGGTGGCTTTAGATTATAACCCTGATTTTGCTGACACTCACAACAGCCCTGCAAGATGGATCACAGGGCTTCCTAGTTTGCAGATAGAATGCTTAGGCTCTAAGATGTCCCTTGTTCAAGGGGCTGTACCTGGTTAAGCTGGAATTTGGGGAACAGAAATTCAAAATGCATGATCAAAGTGAACATTCAATCCACTATACTAGAACTATTCAAGGAGGGGTGCCTTCTCTAGAGACTGAAACTGTCTGTGACAGCTTCCAATTTATACTTAGCCACCTGTATGATATATTAGTCTGCTGAACTTTAAAAGAACCCATGTCCATTCTGTGAGAATCAGGATATCCCTGCTAGAAAGCAGTGGCAGACTTTGGGGCTCTCAAATTTCAGAAGCGCCCTGCGCGGCACTAGAATTTGGCACCCCCCCAACCTCTTGAACTCCATTCTACAGCATTGCTTTAGCTGTCCCTGCAGTGTGACACCCAATGTGACCGGTTGCGCTACCCTAAATCCACTTCTGCAGAAAGGTGCACAGTCGTACTTATGGAAAGACTTAAGTGGGAACTGATGACTCATTGTCTTTAATGACTCATACCGCTGAGGCTGGAGAACTAGATGTGAGAGGAGTTGTGTGGTTTACACACATGCAAAATACAGACCCAAGCTGCCACCCGCCCTCTCTCATTAATGTTCAATAAAATAAAATATGCAAAACGATACTACTGTGCTGAAGATTTTCCTGCCCCTGCAGGCGCAACCACCAATGAAGAAGAGGCGGGGGGGGGGAGCTTGCAGTATAGTGATGACAAGTTACGTGTTCAGTAGACATTACTGGAAGGCAGAGAGAGGATCAGAAGAGATGAGGCTGCTGTTTTTGAGTCGTTGCATGGCTTCTAGCCTGCGTAGCTTTGGCTCAGCATACATTATTACAGGCCCATGTAAATACAGCCATTCTCCAACTATGCAGAACTGTGCCATTTAGCTAACATATGAATTGGCCTCCAGATCTGCCAGTCAGGGTTTTCATATGTGGAAATGTTCATTGATTTACTCCTACTTTGTTCTTTATGAATTGGCTGTGGTTTCGGTGTATCTGTAAGCTGCGTTGTGCACAGTCTTTTGTGGAATAGGGGAATACAATTTAAGAAGAATATTGATCAGCTGGGTCATGTGCAGAGGAGGGCAACCCAGATGACCAAGGGTCTGGAAAAGACTCTCCTCCCTGAAAGAGAGGGGAGTGGTTGTGGTCGGGAGCCCGAGCACCGCCCAGCAGGGGGCGTGGCCCCCTGCCTCCAGCTCACCTGGCTGGCGCTCACGCCCCCCGGTGGCCACCCAACCAGGTGCCGCGGAGGGGGCGTGTTCAGCAGCCTTTTGCTGCAGCGCCAGCCTCTCCCTGGCCTCATTCCTCGTTGTCGCCCCGTCGCGAGTCACCGACCCTCCACTCCCTTTTAGTTAGGGCTTAGGTCATTGGCCTTGCTATGGACCTTAGGTTGGTTGCCCGGGGGGCCTGGTAGGAGTTTTTCCATTTGGCATTAGGCTTTTTGGTTTTTTCGCCTACCTTGTAGCAATCGTCACAACTTTTGTGGTATTGGTGGGTAGGTTAGGCATTGGAATAATGTGTTGTGGTGTGTCGAAGTGCTAGGTGTGGCCATCGCCTATGCCTTCAATTTTAGGGGTATTCCGTTAAAGGAATCTGGGGGTCGTGTATTCCGTCCGATGCCTGCTTGGCGGGAGGCCATGGCACGACCCTCGGTGACAGCAGGGGAGAGCTTATAGTTGGATTAGCATCAACAGGCTCCACCTACTGGTGAATAAACCCACTTGTTTCGATCCAATGCCTAAGCCAATACCTTTTCATTGCTGTAATCAATAAAGTTGTGGCCTTTTCTAGCCCATCAACCTTATATCACGTGTCCATGTGTCTTCATGTCACTTCGCGGTGGTCGGGTCCTCGAACCACAACCGAGCCTTATGAAGAACGGTTGAGGGAGTTGGGTATGTTTAGCCTGGAGGAGAGGGAACTGAGAGCAGATATAATAGCTATCTCCAAGTGTCTAAAGGGCTGTCACATGGAAGATGGAGCAAGCTGGTTTTCTCCTACTCCAGAGGCTAGGACCTGAACCAATGGCTTCAAGTTACAATAAATGAGATTCCGACTAAACATCAGGAAGAACTTCCTGACAGTAAGAGCTGTTCGTCAGTGGAACAGACTCCCACGAGAGGTGGTGGACTTTCCTTCCTTGGAGGTTTTTAAGCAGAGGTTGGATGGCCGTCAGTCATGGATGATCTAGTTGAGATTCCTGCATTGCAGGGGGTTGGACTGGATGACCCTCAGTTTCCCTTCCCACTCTACAATTCTATAATCATCATCACAGGATACATGCTGCCTACTGAGTGGGCATGTTTTGTTCTCTAGTAAAAATACATGGGTTATAACCGTTAGCTCTACTCGGAACAGACCCATTTAAATGAATGGACTTAAGTTAGTGATGTCCAGTATTTTCAGTGGGGCTGTGCCGATTAAAAATAACACTGGATATGAACCCATGAGTGCAATATATATGCTCCTTGTTTCACTTTTGAATTGTGCAAAGAGACGAGGAACATAATGCATAGTTCTGAGAAAGATAGAAATCTAAAGTGAGAAGCTGCCCCAAAGTACCTTTTCTCACCTTTTAGGAGAGCCATAGGATTAAAGGCTTGCTAGGGGCTCTCAATTGCAGGAAAGAGCCTCCACGTTTACAGCATGGTCTCCCTTCAGACCTTCACTCAACACATGGAGATCGGAGAGCGGGATGCAGAACTGGGCAGTCGTGCGCAGTGTTGGGCGTGGAGCCATCAGCACAACTCTTTAATTATCTGGCGTCCCCTCACATGGATAACATATGAAACAGGCTCCAAAAGACCTAGCAGTTCCCTGTAGGTATCTAGCCATTTCTGTTACAAAACTGAGTTCTTTCCAACTGTGGCCTCATGGTTTCATAATTCATGAACATGATATGGGTGACTGCTTTGCCAGAACCTTTATCAATGTCGATCATCTATGCTGTGACTGATAAACATCTTGCCAGAATACACAGTAGTGGTAGTATGTCGGGTCAACAACAGGGCAAGATTTGGTCATCTGAAAGTACTTTGTTCATAGCAGCATCAAGAGCTTCCAAAAGATGGGCTAGGGGAGCAAGAGATGCTTCCTTTTTATCTTCATAATTCATGCCAAACAATCCCCCCCCCAGAAGAATCCATTGACCAACTTTTCCCTCACACCTTTTAATTCACAAGGACTCAACTGCATTCCAAGGTTTATATCTGAAGGCACCTCTGGATTTAAGAATGAACATCTGCTCACATCCTTTTTTAAAAAAGAAGAAGTCAATTTGGAAATCCCAGGTTCATGCTCACTTCTTTTCTATTAGTAGTAAGTATGAAATATATCATTAGCTCCAAATCACTATGGAGGCTTAACAAACATGGGTGAGTAATGATGATGTCAGGCTTCTTATCCCAGAGAGCCCCTCTGGAATTATTCTAGTATTGTGAAGAAAAATTGGATACCTAATTTCGATAGTTAAAACAGGAGTGGAGTGGTTCATGGAGGCCTGATAAGTTAAGGCATAGATCTCTTCCATTAAAACACAAAACCCAGTAGGAGTGTTGGTTCTGCTGTCTCACTGGGAGCTTACTTAATTGGAGGCAGCCTTCATCTGGTCCAGTCACTGCGTTGGCAATAGTGACTGACTTGCTGTGAAGCGGGAAAAAGTTGTGTGATAGCCATCAGGCCTATGAGGAAATCCTTCCCGATCTGCTGCTGACTCAGACATTCCTAGACTTAAAAGACTGATGATGCTGTTCGTTATCCCATGGGGGCATGGATCCAAAGTGGAAGAGGACAAGGGTGAGAAGTTACTCGTCATGCAGTGCAAGTTTCTTCAGAATGATGCAGTGTGCACATTTTTGTTTGTAACAGATGATTGATGTAGGGTGTACACGAAATATCTAAAGCAGGCGTTTGAATCATAGTTAGGAAAAATGGTCCAGCATCCTGTTTCTAATGGTGGCCACCAGCTAGAGTTTTCCAGGAATCTGGCAAGCAAAGCATGAAGGCAATCTCCTTCCTTCTCTATTTGGCACCTGACAACTGGCATTCATGGCTATCTTGGCTGTGAGTTCTGGGAGACCTGCTCCCTGCTTTTCTGGCCTTTTCCTTCTTGGCCATGGAGGGTGTGGCCCTGATTGACTCCAACTACACAAGCCAAGGCTGTTGAAGAGGCCAGATACCATCTTTGTTGTCTCTTAGTGGAGACCCAGGTCATCAAGCCTGAGCTTCCACAGCCATCCCCACCATGAACTGGTATTGGCAGGACTGGCCGCAACAGCAGCAAATATGTTCTACACTTATGACAGTGTATTATTCTCTTGCTAACTATGTTGTTTTAAATGTGCATTTCATATTTGATTTCCTTTAGTAACGTTTTCTTTCTAAATGTTAAAGATAATTTGTTTTCCTTAACTTTGCTGCATTAAATATGCATTCCGTAGTTGACCTTTGTAATATTTAATTTTGAAATCTTCAAGGTAATACTTTAGTTTCCTATTAATTGTGTTGGTTTGAATGTATACTTTATATTTAACTTTCTTCATTAATGTTTTACTCTGGATTGTTTTATTTGATGCTTTAATGTAGGTTGTTAACCGCTTTGAGATTTTTCTTTTTAAAAAATAAATCAGTAAAGGAATGCAAACAACAACAACTGCCTCTGAATGTGGAGGTACTACTTAGATACCCTTCTCAATGTGTTATATTTAATTCTAATCATCTGGTGAATGAGCTGTGTCAGGTTTCTAGGAACAGACACCATCTTGAAGAAACACATTCTTCAGCTGCTGATCACCACTGACCCAAAATGAACATAGGGTGTAATTCACCATCATGCTATTATGATTGGTCTGTCAGTGCAAGCATTTCTGGTTGTCAGATGAAATGATCTTCCGCCACCTCCAAGAGCTTCATGACCCCCCCAAGAGCTAATATGGGAGAGAAGCGGGGGGGGGGGGCTATTGTGCTAGTGGGACTCAATATGCTGGCTCCTGCTGGTGCAACTGTTTCAGGGATGCCCAAACTTTTTTCAAAGAGAGCCAGATTTGATGGGGTGAACATGTGTGAGTTGTTGAGCTTCTTTTAGGATTGAAGTTGTTCAGCTTTTTTTGGATTTTACACCCCGAAACAGACTTTGAATATGCCTGGTTTAGTTGAATCTGTCCTGTGGAATCCATGTCCCTTTGCTAATAGGGCTAGAAAAAGGGGGGGCGGGGGGGCGTTACTCTACTAATACATCCCATCAGTGCAGGATTTCTGCTTGTGCAAATAGACTTTTTCCCTTCTCTTCCCCCTGCACATCTCCTTGCCCTCCCAAAATCTGCTCCAGAGGGTTGAGGGAGCCCCTAGAATAGATTTAAGGGAGGGAGAAGAGAGGGGAAATATTTTGTTATGCAAGCAGAAATCCTTGCATTAGCACTACATTGGTTGCCTTCGCACTACATTGAATTCTACCCTATAATTCTAAACTTATGCCAGCAATGTATGTCACTGTGTTTCATGCACAAAAATGGCAACGGACAAATCTGCCACTTGTAACTGCCTGCTGGGGTGCTGCTGTTATTTAAACTTAATTTTAGGAAGGCGCTGCAGCTTGCCATTACAGCTTGCAGGCTTGAAGAACACAACATTCCCCTCTTGAGATATTGTGGTTTAGTATCTGTTTAATGAGAAATTGAAGTGTTTGCCATGGGTCCCAGGCACAGAGCCTCATAGTGCAATTCTTTGCATGCTTACTCAGAAGTCCCGTTGAGTTCAGTGAGGCTTACACCCAAATAAGTGGCTATAGGATTGCAGCCTCAGGGGAGCAGGGGTGTCATTCAAAACCCAAAGCAGACCACTTGAACTGTTCCCAGTGTGTCCCAGGCCATATTCCAGAAGAAACAGCTGATGGAGAAGACATGCTATCAGCATTTGACATTAACATCTAAGCAATGCAAAACGTTGAAAAGGCACTTTAGGCATCTCTTGCAATAGCACCTTAGTTGAAAAGGTTTTCAGCTAATAGCATTAGGACTGAGGCAGGCACAAACATTTCATTGAAAGAGGGATAGTCAGGATCTGATTCCATATCAGTTCTTTAGGCGTTTCCAAAAAACATTTGAAGATTTTCCATTTCAATTATGTACATTTTACATGTGTACTTTCCCTGAAATAGAAATTTATGTATTCTTCTCACTGCATTTCCCCCTCAAATACACATTTTCCCCTTAAAACATACATTTTGGATGGCAGATAAAGCTGGTCGAATACGCTGAAATGGCTAAATTGACACACAGAATTCGCAGTCAGGAGGAGACAAAGTACCAAAAAGAATGGAGTAAATTTATGGTTTATATAAGTGAGAACTGTACAAATAGGAAAACATTGGCAGGATTGAAGTGAATCTTATGTCATGGTGTAATTTTTAATTAAAGAAACTGTGAATTATAGATTGGAATAGGAAAACTTGTGGAAGGGAAAGACGGAAGTCAACGGCTCTATGGAGCATAACGTAGGATATATGTAATAAGACATGATGTTTTTGTTGGTTGGTGTTGGTGTTCTTAAATCTCAATAAAATCATTTAAAAAACAATAACAACACACATTTGGTGTGTTGTTTTTTTGAACCAAAACTGCTTTGCAAACTTTGGGAAAGTGTGCAGTCCAACCGATAGTTGCATTTCAATACGCATGTAAGTTTGGGAGCAGTGAATTGTTTTAAAATGCAAACCAAATAAATTTCTCCTTCATCCATAAAGCCAACTCTGATTTGGTCCTGACTTACAGTATAGACTTTTAGGACAGTTGTGATTTAATTGTTGGAGATGTCGAACTATACATATGGCATTCCAGATGCAGGTAATTACAGGGTGAAGGAATGCCCTAACAGCTGATGTTTCTACTAAACAGCCTGAAACTCTGCTATCATGCAACTGATGAGTGACCTGGTTGTCTTCCATGTTAAGAGAGTGAGCAAATTTAAATGAAAAAAAGCATAGGAGATCGGCATACACATTTTTTTTGATGGAAAGTGAATCCATAGGGGCTTTCAGTATGTTTAGAAGATTTAGAGAGTGAAACCATGTAATATAGTGATAGGCAGATGTTTCCCATATGCTGTCAGCATGGAACTTCAATCACTCCAGGCCCAGCTTGTACAATGTTTCATGTTATAGATTTCTCTGTGAAGCCTGGCTTCAAATTAAATTGTGCACGCACATCTTCAAACACACTCTTCAAAACTGTGTGTGAGAATATATATTTTTTGTCCTGGTTGTTCTCTTTCATTTTCCATGCTTGAGCAACTCCCTAGTCCCCAGAAATTGCATCCTAACTGGTTGTATTTCAGTTTACCTTTTTGCTAATTTTATACTTTTAAGAACCAAATATTGTTTCCAGACCTCCTTTTAATTTGGTTTTCTTTAAAAAAAGAATCCAACAAATGGGGAGGGGGTAGCTAAAATGCATTGGCTTGTCTTCCTTTTCATGCTTGTTTAGCAGTAACCTTTGCAGTGGTTTAGTGCTCAATTAAATATCGATATATTTTTTCAAAAATTTAAGCAGCTTGCTTTTATGCACAAGGCCATGTTGCCTCGCTTAGCCGCATTCCACATTAGATAATGTTTTGATTTCTTGATGCAATATGTATTTTCCTTTTGTTGTGCCATATGTTTCGACACAAACACCAGTTTTCACAAATCTCCTCCCCAGAAATCATGGGTAATAAAATGCCAATTCCATTATTACTTTATCTTTTCGCTTTGAGAGATGTTATGAAGGGAGAGACTTGCTGGCAAGAAAGACCAATACATTCTTTCATTCTCGTTTTCTCGACAGGGAATGCAATGTTGCTACGCGTATTACCCTGCTTGTATGAAAAGCAATCGCAGCCAATTAACAGCCACCTGAAGGATCTGGTATCGCTGATGTCTCATCTGGAGCAGCCTGAACAGCAGCACCTTTTACGGCTTTTGCTTATAGTTGCAAAGAAAAAACAACCAGAGGTAACACTTATTAATTCATATTTTTCCACCTTAGTGTAGGTGGCTGTTCATTCAAGGGAGTCTGTAATTTAAATACCTTTTCAGCACAATCAAGTTTCCCATGTTATTAGGCCCTCCTCCAGAGAAGCAGACACAAAGATTCTGTTTGCCCGTTCAATGTATTTGTTAAGTTGTGGGAGAACATATCAGACGACACAGCGATTCTTCAAACAGCTCTTGTTTATTCACAGGCCAGAACAGAACAGAACTGAAGGGTTAAGCCAGCCTGCTTATATAGAGCTCCACTAGAACGCAACAGTAACCATTTTCTGTAACTATCCAATCACTGAATGTTACTTTCGATCCCTTATTTGCATATGTGGACCTGAACTATCTACAGTATCCCCCTGCTGGCCCAGGGTGAGAACTTCAGTACATAACAGTATTTCCTTTCAAGTAGTGCCCCTTGAACCTTAAACTTTCATTTAGACCTTGCTGAGTTCATGAACAGTTTAGAGATTAGGCGCAAAGAGGGGGAAGCAGGAAAATGCACTCTGGCAGAATTGCAGCTCGCTGCACACACCCTGTGACTATGTCCTCACACTGAGAGTGCTGAAATTTTGCACACTGGCGTAAACCCTCCCTCTCTCCAGGACATCACTCCGATGTGGTAAATACTAGGTGATGCTGCGTTTACTCAGCCTGTTCGCTGTTTGTAATTGTCTGTCCAGCTGTAACACTTATTTTGTGCACCTGAGACTATGCACACAAACGTAAACAGATGGCCTTAAAATGGAGTTTGTGAACTTACAGCCCTGCAGATGTTGCTGGACTACAGTTCCAGCCATCCCTGACCATTGAGCATGCTGGCTAGGGCTGATGGGAGTCGGGATCCCACAACATCTGGAGCACCATAGGTTTCCCAGCCCTGACTTAAAGGTAATGGACCCCTGAGCATTAGGTCCAGTCGTGGCCGATTCTGGGGTTGCAGGGCTCATCTCACTTTATTGGCCGAGGGAGCCGGCGTACAGCTTCCGGGTCATGTGGCCAGCATGACTAAGCCGCTTCTGGCGAACCAGAGCAGCGCACGGAAACACCGTTTACCTTCCTGCTGGAGCGGTACCTATTTATCTACTTGCACTTTGATGTGCTTTCGAACTGCTAGGTTGGCAGGAGCAGGGACCGAGCAATGGGAGCTCACCCCGTCACAGGGATTCGAACCGCCGACCTTCTGATTGGCATATCCTAGGCTCTGTGGTTTAACCCACAGCACCACCCACGTCCCAGCCCTGACTTAGAAGGGTATAAATCATGGGTAGGCAAACTAAGGCCCGGGGGCCGGATCCAGCCCAATCGCCTTATAAATCCAGCCCACGGACAGTCTGGGAATCAGCGTGTTTTTACATGGATAGAATGTGTGCTTTTATTTAAAATGCATCTCTGGGTTATTTGTGGAGAATAGGAATTTGTTCGTTTTGTAGGTTTGTAGAGATGAATAAAGACAGACAACAAGATATTTTCTTTCAGAGAGCTTGCGTGTGTGCCAGATGAAGGTGAGAGAGAGAGAGAGAGAGAGAGAGAGAGATCTTTTTTTCTCTCCGGCCCACAGCATCTCCTTTTATTCAGAGTTACAAAAGCATGGCCACGAATGTGCTAGTGGCTGATTGGCTTAACACAAGACAAAGAAACTGAAATCTTATTGGCTCATTTGTATGTAAGGCGGGCTTACATCGTTCCATAGATCTTTGGCACATGAAAGCCAGAATGTTAGAGCTGTATTTAGACAGGCATATAAGCTCTTAATCCACCTATGACTAAGATTGATAATGTTATAACGAAGGTGTTTACTAATGTTTAGATTGTTATATAAACTCACACAATTAATTATACATTGAGGATTAACACATCATTGTGATTTATACATCATTGTGAACTAAAGGTGAACTAGAAGAGAAAAAAGTGTGGTATGCAAAGAATGATATACAAAAGGATCTGTGCCAGGCACAGACTTGTAGCTCTGTGTATGCAAGAGAGAGGAAGCGTGATTGATTATAAACAGGTCTTATAGTCTGTTTTAGAAGCAAAGGAGCTAGAAAGAATTCCCAAAATGCAGGGGGGAAAATAACCCGTGTTTTACTACACTGGGACATAGAAATAACATGTCTACATCTCCTCCTTTTTTTTCTTCTTTGCGAGGTAAGGCAACTAGGTGAATAATAAAGCAACAATACTTCCGGATTAGTGGTTTGCCATCAAATGCCGGAAATAAAACTGCTAGGGTGGATGGGGCAAAAGTACTTCAAGATTAGTGGTGTGCCAACGAATCTCAAAATAATCTTATCCACATCTCCCCTTTTGTTTTTGTTTTTTCTTACTGGTGGCGTTGCCATTTCGCATAATAGGCTGCAAGGAGCGCGCTAGGTGGTGGTGGAGGAGAGAGAAGGCGAGAAAAAAGATTTGTAAGGCTAGGAATGCATTGGAGAAGGCAACAAAACAAAATTAATATACATACAATAACAATGGTATAATAAAAGACATCGCGTAGCCATTTGAGATTAGGTAGCCACGCCGTCGACCACAAGGAAAAGGAATCCCAGAGTCCTGAAAATCCGATATCCTTTTTAATGTGGTGAGTGAGATTTTGTAAATGAGAAATTTGCCTTTGAACGGCCTTAGAATTATCAGTGATGTTAAAACAGCACATTTCCTTGAATTGTTCGCAACCATAATGATGTACCATGAGTAGATAGTCCAAAGCAGCTCTCGACTTTAATAAACCATTGCGAAGTTCAGCTTGCTCTGTGTTGAGAAGATGAAGCGCCTTAGACGTAATATTCAGGGATTTTGCTGCAGAGCAAGCTAAAGAATTAATATTTGCGCTATTACGTACAGCCAAACCTGGAACACCTAAGAGAGAAACAGCTAAAGAGATGTATTCAGACCTGCTAGGGAGAGAGACAAGATCATCACAGTCCTCAGACAGTTCAACACTGCGCTGATATCTAGAGTAAGAGAAATGATGTTTCTCAGGCAATATGATAGACAGACGGCTTAAGCAGCAAGGTGTACCGTGGCTAATGTTCGCTGGAATGTAATTGAATGTGTAACCTGGGCAGGACCAAAACCAGCCTGCTGGTAGTTCTGTGTACTTATATACATAAGAAATGTTTACATAATCAGAGCAATTGAAGTTATTTTTGCCCATTTTTATGCAATTTGTCTTTTTACAATTTACCATACGGGCGCAGCTGACGTTATAAGAAGCCACATATGGTGTTGTCAAGTCAATTGCTAACGGTGGGCGTTGGCGCACTTGAGTGCCCCAATTATGGTAGCCAGTATATCCAAGAGTGCGAAGTGAATCATTTTGAGGTAGGGATGTGTAAAACCAAGTATCATTTTGTATGTCATGAGGATCATGGCAAACAGGAATGAGACAAGATCCAAGGATATCACCAATGGCTACTTGCTGAGTAAGGCAAAATGCTGAGACATTGAGCGTTCTTGCAAACGATTCCCATACATTTAACGATGTGGAATCACCAATAGGGAGAGCTGAAGTAGAGAGAGGCAAAATTAAAATACTGAAAATGAGAATTATCATGGAATTCATATTAAGACAAGCAATGAGGGATAGAAGTTGATTAGTAGGGCTTGCTTCCAGCTGCTGTTCTCTCCTATACTGTTCAGCTTGAAGAGAGAGCGACTTTATTTGGCCCCACGTCACTGGGGGATTGCGATGTCCCCGCTTACGAATCCTGGGGGGGCTGGACGTCACATCGCTGGTGATCTGGAGTTGGTGGTTGAATTGAGGCAGTGGATCTAGAAGAGCCTGTCGCCATGCCATGGTGCAGCCGAATACAACGTGCAGGAACCCACCGAGCACCCTGTGGAGTAGAAACTGCAGCGTAACCCTTACCCCATGTAATCAATTTCACTGGTTCACTCCACTCATTGGAGGGTAGAATTTTATAGCGCACCAGTGGAGCTGGAAGAATTTCCTTTTGCTGGAAATGCTTTTGAAGACGTGTGTAAGAGTGATGATCCTGTATGGAGATATTCAAATGATTAAGAGTGAAAAGCACACTAGACAACCAACTTTCCTTTTCTGAAAGTGAGTTTGGAATGCCTGCTTTCTTTTCCTGCCTGATCAGTGCAGTTTTCAGGGTACGATGAGAGCGTTCAACTATAGCTTGGCCTTGAGAATTATAAGGGATGCCAAACAGATGATGAATATCCCAAGTTTCACAAAACTGAGCAAAGCCTTTTGCACAATATGCTGGGGCATTGTCAGTCTTTATAGAATGAGGCTTGCCCATAACTGACATTGCACGAACAAGATGATTGCAAACATGCTTAACTTGCTCACCTTTTTGAGGCGTGGCCCAAAGGTAGCCAGAGTATGTGTCGACAGAGACATGCAGAAACTTCCAGGGTGAAAAAGGGGCAAAATGAGTTACATCCATTTGCCACAACTGATTTGCTTCCAGTCCACGGGGATTAACCCCAGGGCTGGGATGGCCAATCTGATTGCTGCACTGGGGACACTGCTGAATTATAGCTCTTGCCGCTTCCAATGAAATTTGAAATTGGCGGCTAAGGGCTTTTGCATTCTGATGATGAAAGGCATGACTTTCAATAGGAGAGACAGGCAAAATTTTTAGCAAGGAGTCTGCTTTTGCATTTCCATCTGATATGAAACCTGGAAAAGGTTGGTGAGAGCGAATGTGCACTACAAAAAGTGAGTGAGAGCGAGCAGAAAGAAGCATTTGTAAAGATAGGAAAAGACTCAACAAGTTATCATCCAATAAAGGACTTACATAACTGCCTTGCATTCTACATATAACGTTTGAAACATATAAGCTGTCAACAATCAAGTTAATTGGTTGTGAAGAAAAATGATGCAGAGCTTTTACAGCAGCTGCAAGTTCAGAACGCTGAGCAGATTTTTGTGGGAGAGTGTACAGGCTATGCCACTCCTCATTCTGTTGCCAAGCAACAACTCCCCTAGAAGGAGCCCCGTCAGTGAAAACAGTCAGGGCATTCAAAGGAACAGGGGACAAAATAGAAGAAAAAGACATAGGAAATTGCTTGCTCATTTGCAGGCGAGTATCGGGTGGAATATGACAATCCACGTGACCCACAAAATCAGCTAAAGCACACTGCAAATCCATGCTAGTGGAGAGAGCAGTTTCCCATTGTTCTAAAGGCATAGGCACAATGATTTGATTACAGTCAATACCAAAAAGATGCTTACAACGCCGTCGTCCCTTGCAAATGAGCTGAGCAAGGAGATCCACTAAAGGGTTTATTGTATTCCTTGGTGCATGATGTAAATAAAGCCATTCTAATATGTGAATTTTAGATGGACCCATCTGTATAATTGCAGCAAAAGGTTGTACAGAATCTGTCATTATGACTACATCAGGCATAACATTAGGGATTGCTCTATCAACCCATTGAGTACGCATGATTCCTTTCAACTGTGCAACAGTGTTCAGTTGATCAGAGGTCAAGGTGATTTGCTCACCAGGAGACCGATGGCCTTTTAAAGCTGAGAACAGTGGCTTTAGCACTTCAAGAGGGATTTTAAAATAAGGCCTTATCCAGTTAATATTTCCCAGCAATTGTTGCAGTTGTACATATTTCATTGTTTTTGAAATATGAAGTTCAGGGATTATTGGAATAGAATAGCTAGCTATCATTTTATGTCCTAGATACTGAAAGGGGGGGGGGATTCCTGGACTTTCTCTGGAGCAATTTTTAAGCCATACATAGACAAACAGATTATTAAATCATGTTTCCAATTAGGGGGAAGGACTGGAGAATAGAAAACAAGATCGTCCGTATAATGACATATCTGAAGATGTGGATACTTAAGACGGAAGGATTGAAGTGCCTTATCCACAAAATATTGACACATAGTGGGGGAATTTATCATGCCTTGAGGCAGAACCTTCCAGTGATATCTCTCAGATGGTCTACAATTATTTAATTCTGGAATTGTAAAAGCAAAAAATTTGCGATCCTTTTCATGCAGGGGAATAGAGAAAAAACAATCCTGCAGATCTACTATAGCCAATTGATATGAATGTGGAATCATATTTGGATTAGGCATACCACATTGCAAAGGCCCCATGGGTTCAATAATACTATTTATGGACCTCAGATCGTGCAAAAATCTATATTTTCCATTTTTCTTCTTTATTACGAAAACTGGGCTATTGAAAGGGCTGACAGAAGGTTCTATATGGTCAGCTAATAATTGCTGATCGACCAATTGTCTCAAAGCAATCAATTTCTCTGTAGTAAGAGGCCATTGCGGAATCCATATAGGATCAGTGGACTTCCAAGTAAGTGGAAGCACAAACTTACTCATTTATTTGAATCGTTGCTTGTAATTGTTGCAACAAATCTCTTCCCCACAAATTAAGATGGATTTTGAGCACACAGGGCTGAATATATGCAATAACTTCAGAGCTATCAGGCAAAGAGACAGGCAGCCACTGTGCGCTTTTGTAAGAAGTCTGATTACCTCCCACGCCCCACACTTCAGGAGAAGTTTCAAGCTGCCAACTTGGTTCCCAAAAATTATTGGAAATAACCGAAACATCCGCACCAGTGTCTATCAGACCCTCTAATATTTTTCCATTAATTTTATACTTACGAAGGAGTTTCTCTCTTCCAATACGTTGGGTCACAGCTAGAAGCTGTGGGGAAAAAGATAAAGAGAGCCTGTGCAAATTAGTGTCAACAGCAGAAACAGCATCAGGTGGAGAAGGCAGCATCACCAATTGCGCCCAAGATTCTCCTTTTGTTAACTGCATGGGCATATGGCTCCAAAATTGAACCATGATTGTGCCCACATAGTCAGGAGACAGGACACCTGGGATGACCTGAATGCCTTGTTTTGCAGCAGAAAATTTTGGTAAAATTAAACCTGTGACTTTAGAAGGAAGTGGGCCTGTCATTTGGCTGGCCATAATTACAATTTCACCAGGTAATGCAGTGTATTTGGTCTCTTGATTTATCAAATCAATAACAAATTCAGAAGGCACATTTTTAGAAACCTTTGCAGCAGCAGAAACTAAAGGCTGACAACTCTCTATTCTTGGGGGCCCGAGAGTTGGGGCCCTAAGGAGTTTCCCTGAGACCTACATTGATTTGCCCAATGATATCCTTTCCCACACTTTGGGCATTTTTTGGAAGGCCTGGTCGTGGTATTTGCAGTATTATCCTTACGTGCAGTTCCCCTTGGGGCTGTGCACTGTCTGGCAAAATGACCTGGACGCAGGCAGTTAAAACAATTTCCTGTTGGTTTCGCTGAAGCTTGGATTGCAGAAGCAAGCAATGACATTGTATGTGAATGCGTTCCAATTTCTGCACACGCCTGTATCATGTCTGCAAGACTAAATTTTGAGCGAGTTACAACAGACTGCAGTAGTTTTTTAGAATCAGAATTAGAATTCTCATAAGCCAATTTTTTCAGCAACTCATCCTGAGCTGTCACATTGTCAATTTCTCTAGTAATCGATTCTTTTAATCTATCTATAAATTGATGGTAAGGTTCTGTATTATGTTGTTTAACATTTACAAAGGAACTCTGGGGCTGTCCTGAAACAGGAATTTTACGGAATGCACGCTGTACACAAGTTGCTGTGCGTTGAAAGTGTGAAGGTGACAACACGGCTTGGGCAGCCAAGGTATCAAAAGGTGGAGCACCAAAAAGCTGGCTTGCTGTATGCATTGGATCAGCCAGAGCTATGGCAGCATGTTTAAATTCATTTTCAAAAACTAAAAATTGCGCTGCAGTCAGCATCATCCTCATTAGATCTTTCCAGTCACCCGGAATCATTGCATAAGAGGTGGATATGCCCTCTATGATACCCGTAACATAAGAAGATTTAAGACCTGAATCACTAATGGCTTTCCTTAGGTCCTTCATTACAGCATAAGGCAATTTCTCATGATATACCTGTAGCTGATTACCTCCAGGAGCATTTTGATAAGTGAGAGGAAAAATTAATGGCATTTCACCAGCCCAAGCAGCTGTTTCTTCCAATGAAAAAAGCCCATCTTGCTTAGCTTGTAAAAGCCCAGCACGGACGGCTCCATATTGTTTTGGCAAAGCAGCATGTTCAGAAGACAAAGAGGAAGGGACAAAGGCATGCTGATTTGCTTGTTTAGGCAGAGAAGGGGGGTGAGGGGGGATGGGGGGAATTTGTAAACTGAGACGGTTCAGGAGCAATGGAAGGAGAGGAAAAAGGAGGGGGGTTTTGGCTGGGTGATGAAGGAGATAAAGGAGGCAAAATCAGAGGGTATGGTGGGGGAGGTGTTTCTGCAGTTGCCAGCAATGGAGAAATTGAAAGAGAGGCTTGTTCTAATTTCGCAATGGCCGTTGCGCATTTTTGCCATGTGAGTAGACAGCTGATTGGAGCGCGTGGCTCAGAAAATAAAATTTTGCCGATTTTCTCCCATGTGCTAATTTGCAATGAGCCTTCTGCTTGATAAAAGGGACATTGATGATTTATTTCCTGTATTAGCTGTTCAATCTCTTTTAGAGAAATTTGAACTTTGTCTATTGTCTGTCTTACTAACGAAAGAAGTTCTTTCGCGTGAGCCATTTGCACCTTACTTAAATCCCCTCCCATACTAACGAATTAAGCGCTTTAGACTTTTCCCAGTCGGATTAGTATGAGGAATGCTTTTGGCTTTAAAGGGATCTCTATGGGGATCTGATTACTTACCTTTCTTCAGAATCACGTCAAGGGGTCACCAGATGTTCGTTTTGTAGGTTTGTAGAGATGAATAAAGACAGACAACAAGATATTTTCTTTCAGAGAGCTTGCGTGTGTGCCAGATGAAGGTGAGAGAGAGAGAGAGAGAGAGAGAGAGAGATCTTTTTTTCTCTCCGGCCCACAGCATCTCCTTTTATTCAGAGTTACAAAAGCATGGCCACGAATGTGCTAGTGGCTGATTGGCTTAACACAAGACAAAGAAACTGAAATCTTATTGGCTCATTTGTATGTAAGGCGGGCTTACATCGTTCCATAGATCTTTGGCACATGAAAGCCAGAATGTTAGAGCTGTATTTAGACAGGCATATAAGCTCTTAATCCACCTATGACTAAGATTGATAATGTTATAACGAAGGTGTTTACTAATGTTTAGATTGTTATATAAACTCACACAATTAATTATACATTGAGGATTAACACATCATTGTGATTTATACATCATTGTGAACTAAAGGTGAACTAGAAGAGAAAAAAGTGTGGTATGCAAAGAATGATATACAAAAGGATCTGTGCCAGGCACAGACTTGTAGCTCTGTGTATGCAAGAGAGAGGAAGCGTGATTGATTATAAACAGGTCTTATAGTCTGTTTTAGAAGCAAAGGAGCTAGAAAGAATTCCCAAAATGCAGGGGGGGAAATAACCCGTGTTTTACTACACTGGGACATAGAAATAACATGTCTACAGGAATTCGTTCATATTCCACCCCCACCACCCCCAATATAATCTGTCCCCCACAAGGTCTGAGGGACAGTTGACCGGCCCCGTGCTGAAAAAGTTTGCTAACCCCTAGTATAAAGGGATCCTTGCCCTGGTGGCAGAGTTGGCCATAAAGCCGTTTCTCGCTTTGAAGCCGCATAAGCCCTTGAAAAATTAAAGCAGTAAAAGCTCTTTTTTGCTTTATTAATCTGAGGAAGGTGTGTGTGTGTGTGTGTGTGTGTGTGTGTGTATGACATATGTATTTATGCAGAAGTATAACTAAATTTAGATGCATTTGCATAACCTCAAACAACTACATATATTTACATATGTTTATGACAATACTAATTGCATCTTTATAATGCCCATCTGCAGCACTGAGTCAGAGGTAGGCAGTATAATTCTACAAAAATAAAGGCTTTCCATTCGTTTAGTTCTTGCAAGTCGACTAATTGCAGTAAGTATGAATTTGCAGAAGAGAGTTGGGTTCAATAAATTCTACCAAATAAACTGTCACTGGTTTCCAAAATGTTATTGGCCTGATGAGTGACGTTATCAAAATCAGTGTTAATGGAGAATTGATCCAATTACGGTAGGTCCTTCAGTGGATCAGAAGAGATTTAATGGGATGTGCGCAGAAGTATCAGAATGATCAAGATTGACTTTGTTGCCTTCCAATTTGAGGAGAAAAGGGGCATAAGGGAGTAAGCATGCCTGTCATAATCAAGCCATCTTCTGATTAAAGCTTCTTAATATTTTATGAATTCCTTACTCAGTTATTGTAGTTCAATCTAAAGGTGTTTTTAAAAGGCTTCAGTAGTTTTTAGACCGAGATTACAGTGAAAATCTGCCCGAATTTGAAGAAGCAAAAAACACAAACAACAGAAACATTGAATGTTTCAGATATGGTTCACAAGGATGTTTATGAGATATAGGCATTATAACAAGCTTCAAGGATACCTAGTTTGCAGAGTATAAATTTCAGCGGTCTTTGTAAAAATAAGAAAAACTGCAACAGCCAGGAATTTAATATCCACCTTTCAGTACGTACAAGGGAACCTTCTCAAAATATATAGTTGCAGAGGAAATATTGAGGCATCAGGCATAAGCCTGCATTTTATTAATGTTTGATCAGGGCTTGTATATTAAAGAGAGCTTAAAGATTTTCAAAAGTTACATGCCAGGCAGACCAGCTGCTTAAGAAAACACTGGCAATGTTTTTCCTAGACAAGGGGCCCCTTGATTTATAGCAGAAAACAATTCTCAAAGTCGTAAAAGCTGAAATTACAGGACACTGACCCTACATGTTACAGAAGATAAAAAAGGCAGAGATAAACATAATTAATAGTTGGTAAATAGTAAAATAATATCAATGTGCCTCCCAGTAAATGACCCAGATCTTCTTTCTAAGGTTAAAAGGCCAAGACCAAATGGGGAAGCATCTAGCTGGCAAGTCTTTTTTTCTAATGGGAAAAGCAGCTGGCTGAAGGAGGGGTTGTAAACTGGAGAGGCTTCTTTTGAAGCTGTTTTTTTACTGAGTTCCTTTTTACTTTACAAAGGCCTTATTCCTTTTAAAAGGCTACCTATGTTATGTATTAAATATATTGTCTTAAATGTAATTATGCAAAGGATTTAAGAAATGCTAGATTTCATATAGTTCTAAGAGTTGTATTTTGAAATTAAGTCAGCCACCAGTCTTGCCCCCCTTGCTAGACAAGAGACGCCGTCCTGAGCAGTCCTGATTTATTAGTTGTCAAACATTTGTTTAGAAACCTTCAAATGAGGGAGATCTTTCAATGTTGATGTGAAACTCAAGATCCTTGACATATGTTTAAGATAAAAATTTAAGATTAACCATTTGTTTTAGAAGGCAATAGGGCAAGGAGGGCAAGAGGTGAGCTGGTAATTAAGATGCCTTGTTGAGACACATGTAAGATATATTACTACTTATTTGTCATTTATAGATGTAACAATATATAGCTCTTTGTGTTCCATATAAGGACAGGAGGATATGGGTGTATCTTCTAGGATTGGTTCTAGCAATCAGCCAATAGGAATTTCAACCAGGCTGATTGGACAGAGGCAGCCACAGGAGGAGCAAAGGGGGCTGGATTAAGGGAATATAAGTGCTGGCCATAATGGCAGGAGGGCAGGCCAGAGCTTGGTAACCATATACCACTGTGCCTCTCATTTATTTGTCTGACAAATAAATTATTATTTTAATTTCTCTATTGCTGCGTTGAATATTTCATTCCAGCTAAGCGTTAACCACAAGCAGGGTGCTACATTTTATGGTGCCTGCGACTCGGATAAGTGGTCTGCTGGAACGCAGCCCCTTCGCCCTACTGGGCAGGGTACAAGAGAGAGGACCACTCACTGCCTACCCAGCGCGCACTGGAAAGTTTTTTTCCAGGGGAACGCAGAAGTCTCATCTGTCTGATACCCTGCTCACTGGCGGCGACGGACCGGGGGGAAACGGAACCAACCAAGGGTAAGTGCACAAAGGGATTTTTGGCCCTCCAATTAATTGGGAGGAAGAGAAGTCTTGATCAAACTTCTGCGTCTCAGTAAGTGGGAACTGAGTACGCTAGGTGGTTGGGTATATCAGATGGTGGTCTGGTGGGGGAAAAGGGAAGAATGGGAGGTAGTGTGTGGTGAAGTATCTAGCGCATTGTATGTGTGAGAAAGTACAGAGCAATCTGTAGCTGACCTGAGTGTGGAGTGGGTAGTACTTCGGTTCTCAGTAAGGCGACTTCACTGAGCAAGGAAACTCACGAAGTGTGTGTGTGAGTGACTGAGTGGATACTTCACAGGGCCATACAATGGGAGTTGGGGGTTCAAAGGGGGGAAATACACCTCTTGAATGCATGTTAAGTAATTTTAAGAAAGCCTTCTCAGGGGCATATGGAGTCAAAATGACGCCAGAGCGCCTGAGAACGTTATGTGAATTAGAGTGGCCGAAGCAAAATACTGAATGGCCATCTCAAGGAACCTTTGATATAAATTTAGTAAGCAAACTTTGGTCTAACATCGCCAAAGAAACTGGAGGGTGCCCAGAACAATTTTCATATATAGATTCTTGGCTGAGCACATTAAATAAAAATCCTCCATGGATAAGGGAATGCAAAGTCCAACGATGCAAATTATTGGCTGTAAAAGCCGAAGCTAGGAAAGGAATCTTGCCAAATAAACTCAAACCCATTTTTGAGGGACCAGAGGAAGAGCTGCTTCCACCTCCACCCTATGCTCCACATCGAAGGGAGCCTAATCCAAACACTCCACCAGTTGTAACCCCAAGGCAAGAAAGTGGAATGAATAATGGGGCTGGAGTCACAGAACTTGATTCCTTGATAGATTATGATAAATATCTTCAGGAGGCATTGGAGGCCTATAATAAAGCCCAAGCAGAAGTGGTTATTCCACCTGTGAGTCCCAGTAGAACTCCATCTACAGTCTCTTTTAGTGGAATAACTGATTGCCTACCCCAAACTCCTGTACATCCAAGTCCTAGAGAATTATTACAGAAGTTACAGGGAGACCTTAATCGGTCAGCAAGCAATACAGCCAGGCGTATAAGGCTGCTAAAAGAACGCCTTGGGACAAATACCATCCCCTATGATTTGAGGCCCCTAGAGCAAAGCGAAGAGAAAGATCACGTACTAGCCCCTCTCAGAAGAGTATTTGATGCACTTGAGGAGCCTGTGCTGGTTAACGGGCAACCCGGACGACGGCCACCTCGAACTTCGACCCTTCAGTACATTCCATTCACAACTACGGATCTGATGAATTGGAAAACACACACCCCATCTTTCGCAGAAAAACCTCAGGCTATGATGGACTTGGTGACTTCAATAATAAATACTCATAGTCCTACTTGGACAGATTGCCGCCAGCTCCTGAATACTCTGTTCACCACTGAGGAAAGGAGAGACATAATTGAAAAGGCACAGATATATTTGCGTGAGCAGGCCAGAGTGGGAAATGTTTTTAATATTGACCGTCATCTCCAAGACAACTTTCCCTTGGAAGATCCTAATTGGGATCCAAACAATGCAATTCATCTGGCCAGGCTTACCACCTACCGCCAGACGCTTGTGCAAGGTATTCGCAGGGCATGCCAGAAGCCCACTAATATGTCTAAAGTCTCAGAAGTAGAACAGAAATCAAATGAGAGTCCAGGAGACTTTTTAGAGAGGCTGCAGGAAGCCTATCGTATATGGACTCCTTTTGACCCTGAAGCCCCTGAAAACAGTAGAATGATTACTGCTACATTTGTGGCCCAGTGCGCTTCTGACATTCGTAAGAAAATTCAGAAATCAGAAGGATGGGAAGGGATGCTGATGAGCCAAATTATGGCCATTGCACGCCGAGTTTATCGGAATAGGGATGAGGCTGAGAAACAAGAGAAGAAGAAGTGGCAGAAGGAAAAGATGGTAATGCTGGCCACAGCAGTGAAGCAAGACTACCGCCCCTTAAATGGAGGAAGAGGGCGGGGAAGGAATCCACCACTGGGAAGGAATCAATGTGCGAATTGCAAGAAGGAGGGTCATTGGAAGCGGGAGTGTCCTGAACCCCTGAGGTTGGAAGAAGTACGCCCAGGCCCAGGCCCAGGCCCAGGCTCCGGCCCAAGAAACCAGGGACGGGGACGGGGAATGATCCGAAATGGAAGATATCAGAGACCTGGACAAGGACAGAGTAGAGACAATTTCATTGGACTGGCAGAGGAGGATTTTACCCAAGACTAGGAAAGACCGGACTCCATAAAGTTAGGCTTCCAGGAGCCCACGGTCACGATTCAATTAGGAAGCCATTTAATAGACTTTATGATTGATACTGGGGCTGAATACTCAGTACTCCCAGAACTATTGCAGAAAAAGGCATCCAGCAGTGTAGTCATTAAAAGTGCCACTGGTCAGTCAGCTAAGAGGTCTTTCCTCCAACCTTTGGAATGCCAGATTGGGGGACATCGTTTAACCCATCAGTTTTTGTATATACCTGAGTGTCCAATACCTCTCTTAGGTAGAGATATGCTGTCCAAATTGCAGGCCCAAATCACCTTCACTCCTCGAGGTCCAGAAATGAAACTGCCATCAAAGGCAGCAGGAATAATTTCCCTCTCAGTACCTAAGGAACAATCATGGCGCCTAATGTCAGCCCTGCAAGTCCAACCCACATTGGAAACAGAGTTAAACAAGCTCCTCCGAACCCTACAGGTGCCACCAGGAGTATGGGCCGAAAATAGCCCACCAGGAATGGCCAAGAATATAGCTCCAATTGTAGTAACCTTAAAACCTATGGCTACCCCTGTATCTGTAAAGCAATATCCTTTACCCCGGCGAGCAGCAGAGGGCATCCAGAAACATTTGGACCGCCTATTAAAATATGGTCTGCTTAAACCCTGCCAATCAGAATGGAACACACCCCTTTTGCCTGTTCGAAAACCTGGGACAGATGAATACAGGCCAGTGCAGGACTTGAGGCTCGTAAACCAGGCTATCGAGACCTTGCACCCAAATGTACCAAACCCATACACCTTGCTGAGTTTGATCCCACCAGAAGCAACATTTTTTACTGTATTGGACTTGAAAGATGCATTCTTCTGTTGCCGGCTGGCACCACAGAGCCAACCTATATTTGCCTTCCAGTGGGAAGACCCTTTGACAGGAACAAAAGGCCAGCTAACCTGGACAAGATTGCCCCAGGGATTCAAAAATTCCCCAACTTTATTTGGCACTGCCTTGGCGAAGGATCTAACAAGTTACCCCTCAATACCTGGAGAAAAGGTGGTTCTGCAATATGTAGATGACCTTATACTAGCAGCAAAGGATTTTGATACCTGTAAAGAAGGTACAGAGGAACTGCTCCACTTGCTCTGGGAAGCTGGCTATCGAGTTTCCCAGAAAAAGGCACAGTTATGTTTAGAAAAGGTCAAATATTTGGGCTTTGACATCTCACACCAACAACGAGCATTGAGACCAGAGAGGAAAGAAGCTATTTGCCTTATCAAGGAACCTACCACAAGGAAACAACTTAGAGGATTCCTGGGAACAGCAGGGTTTTGTAGACTATGGATACCTGATTTCAGCAGTTTGGCCAAGCCCTTACATGAAAGCACTCGAGGTGCAGAAAAGGACCCATTCGTATGGGGACCTGAGCAGCAACAAGCTTTTTTAGTTATCAAACAACGACTTATGGAGGCCCCAGCCCTTGGATTGCCTAATTCGGAAAAACCCTTTCAGCTGTATGTACATGAACAGAATGGGATTGCAGCGGCAGTCCTGACCCAGAGATTAGGAAGTTGGAACCGTCCAGTAGCTTATTTGTCAAAACAATTGGACTCAGTAGCAAAAGGATGGCCTCCATGCCTAAGGGCAGTAGCGGCCACTGCAAGCCTTGTCAAAGAAGCTGATAAATTTACCTTCGGCCAGACGATGTACGTGAATGTACCTCATGCTGTTCTGACACTCATGGAATATAAGGGTAGTTATTGGCTAACGAACCCAAGGATGGCTAGGTACCAAGGCCTATTGTGTGAAAATCCCAGGATTCATCTACGAGTAGTGAATATGCTCAATCCAGCGACTTTGCTGCCCCTACCAGAGGTAGATGATGAAGAATCACATGATTGTCTCCAAGTAATGGATGAAGTTTATTCCAGTAGACCCGATCTGAAAGATGAACCATTGAAAAATCCAGATGTTGTATATTATACTGATGGTAGCAGTTACCTGCATGAAGGTGCCAGACGAGCAGGATATGCTGTGGTCACCAATGAGGAAGTTGTGGAAGCTGAAGCTTTGCCTGCTGGCACCTCAGCACAAAAAGCTGAACTTATAGGTTTAACTAGAGCTCTGCAATTGGCAGCCGGATGTAAGGCAAACATCTATACTGATTCTAAATATGCCTTCTTAACCCTGCATGCACATGGTGCTCTATGGAAAGAAAGAGGTCTAATAGGAGCCCACGGGAAGGCCTTGAAATATGGACCTGAAGTAGAAATCCTGTTAGAAGCAGTATGGGCTCCAGAACAGATTGCTGTAATGCACTGCAAAGGTCATGGACGAGGAAGGGATCCAATAACCAGAGGAAATCATGCTGCTGACAAAGCAGCTCGAGAGGCAGCCCAAAAGCCTGTGGGAGGATTTATAGCAGCCCTCATACCAGAGGTAGTTCCAGAAGAAGTTAAACCTCACTATACCCCAGAAGAGAGGAAGTGGGCTGAACAGGAAGGAGCGGTTGTGAAGGACGGTTGGATGATCCTGCCAGACAATAGGATTTATGTACCTCATCATCTAGCAGGCACAATTGTAAGAAATTATCATGAATCTACTCACCTTGGCGGTACTGCAACCAGAGAGAGTCTCAGTCGGAAGTTGTATATTATTAATCTATCACAATTAGCAACTTGCATTTCACAGAAATGTGTTCTTTGTGCTAAAAACAATCCCAGGCAGGGACCGGTACAACCTCCTGGAATCCAACATGTGGGATATGTCCCCATGGAAAGCCTAATTGTGGACTTCACAGAGCTGGTCCCTTCTAAGGGATTCAAGTACCTCCTTGTGTTTGTAGATACTCTTACCGGATGGGTTGAAGCTTTTCCCACCCGAACTGAAAAGGCACGAGAGGTAACTAAGAGACTCCTCACTGAATTGATCCCGAGATTTGGGTTACCTAGATGCATTGGAAGTGACAATGGGCCAGCGTTCATTGATCAAGTAGTACAAGAAGTATGTCGAGTCCTACAAGTGAAATGGAGACTGCATGCAGCCTATAGGCCTCAGAGTTCAGGGAAAACTGAAAGAATGAATCGGACTTTGAAAACCCAATTGGCAAAATTAACCCAGGAAACGGGATTGGGATGGGTAGATGTGTTACCCATAACACTGTTTCGTGTTCGGTGTGCACCCACAAAAAGACTTAAGTTGTCACCTTTTGAGCTCCTGTATGGGAGGCCGCCCTCCTTTGTTCAGGATATTCCAGCTGACCTCAAACAAATAGGAGACCATGTGACACAGGAACAAGTGCAATCTCTCTCCCGTGTTTTTGTTTCTCTTAACAGGTGGGCCCTCGAGCGCACGCCGTGCAGCATTGCCGAGCCGATTCATCAGTTCCAGGCTGGCGATAGCGTATGGGTGAAAGAGTGGAAACGTGATCCACTTGCACCTAAGTGGCGTGGACCTTACACCGTCTTGCTCTCTACTCCAACAGCGGTGAAGGTAGCTGAGGTGACCCCCTGGATTCATCACTCCCGTTTGAAGAAGTCCGAAGGCAGTTGGACGTGCAAAGGTGACCCCTCTAATCCTCTTAAACTGACTCTCTCCAAAAACCCCTGTATCTAGCCCTACCGGGAACGGGCTAGGTCACGGGCAACATTAGACGACCGGCCTGCTGCAGTCACAACCTGGAAGCTGGCTGACCTGCGCACGCCTGAAGCTTGAGGAGCATCAGAACCAGCGATTGTGAAAGGAAAGATTCTCTTATACAATTAATTGACTGCCCCCCCCCTTGTGGAACAATTATCAGAGATATTACTCATTGGGGATCCTCGGGATATATGTTTTGGTCTTGGTGGTTCCCCATTTCTGTCACTGGGGGAATTATATTGGGACTAATATTTATCTGCTATCACAATAAGGTAATCTTTTGTGGAAGGAATGCATATGCTAGACATCAACATGATTTTATTATTAATCCTGATCCCTTGGAAAGGGGAAGGGTCCTTGAATCTGACCAAATTGACTAAATATGGATTCCGCCATGACCACAATATGTGGGTAGGTTTAGCTGAGATGGTAGCCAATGTTGCAAATAGGACCAATTGCCTTGTTTGCTCTCTTGGGCCAGATGATTCAGAGGGAGGTATGCCCTTATTACCGATACCATTAGATGCCTTTGGTATGGTAAGCGAAATACCACAACAAACAGAAATACAGAATTTCCCCGGATGGAACTCAACTAAACCAATACGAGTTATACCTGTACAAGGGGAATTCTGTGTACATAAATCATCAGATGCAGCTGATTCTACTATGATAGGCTCTTCTCATTGTCGCTATACTTGGGATAATATTAAGAATACCTGGGCACACGGTACTACCTATCGAACTCGGAATGCCTTGCCCTGTGCACCTCCTTTTATTCATGCATGGAAAGTGGTATGGAACATAACTGTGACAGAAAAAGGCAATCTAACATACTGCACTGTGAACTCTCTACCTCTTTTGTTATTTCGCCTTCTGTACTCCACGTACCAAAAACCTCAGACCAGATGGTTGTGGTGGATATGTGGAGAATGGGCATACAAGAAACTCCCCTCCAAATGGAGTGGGACTTGTTTCCTGGGATGGGTATTACCACCAATGTGGATTATGCCCACTAATTTGGCCAAGCGAACACGAAGAAACGCTGATATTTCTCGTATAGCAGGAGGAAGTACCCAAAGTTGGAGCGGTACTGATGATTGGCCACCAGAGCGCATTATAGCCTATTATGATCCTGCCTCCTGGAATCCTGGTGAGCTCATACAAGGGGCACGGGATCCTATTTATAATCTAAACAGAATAATTCGATTGCAAGCAGTAGTGGAACTTGTAACCAATGCAACGGCCCAGAGTTTGAGACTTATTGCACAACAGTTGGATGAAAGTAGAGCCGCCATTTTGCAGCTGAAAATGGGAATGGATTATGTACTTGCCAAGCAGGGAGGCCTATGTGGAGTCTTGAACTTGACAGGGAATACCTGTTGCTTTAACATTTCAGATAATGGTGAGGCAATCCGTGTGTTGGCCACAAAGATGGAGAATATAGCACATGTCCCAGTACAAACATGGGAAGGATGGGATATGGGGTGGCTCACCAATTGGTTACCTAATGTCACAGGACTCAAAGGGATACTATTGTCTTGCTTGTTTTTCTTGACAGTAGTGGTAATGGTTTTATGTATGATGCCATGTATCATTTCATGTTTTAGAAGTACAATTAGCAAGATGGTTTCAAATGAAACTCTACCTCATATCATGGCCCTATACAGAGCTTTACCTCAGGAACATGATGAAGGTCAAGCTATCAAGGACACTTGGGATGAAGGTCCTTGAGCTTGAAAGGGGGGAATGAGGCATCAGGCATAAGCCTGCATTTTATTAATGTTTGATCAGGGCTTGTATATTAAAGAGAGCTTAAAGATTTTCAAAAGTTACATGCCAGGCAGACCAGCTGCTTAAGAAAACACTGGCAATGTTTTTCCTAGACAAGGGGCCCCTTGATTTATAGCAGAAAACAATTCTCAAAGTCGTAAAAGCTGAAATTACAGGACACTGACCCTACATGTTACAGAAGATAAAAAAGGCAGAGATAAACATAATTAATAGTTGGTAAATAGTAAAATAATATCAATGTGCCTCCCAGTAAATGACCCAGATCTTCTTTCTAAGGTTAAAAGGCCAAGACCAAATGGGGAAGCATCTAGCTGGCAAGTCTTTTTTTCTAATGGGAAAAGCAGCTGGCTGAAGGAGGGGTTGTAAACTGGAGAGGCTTCTTTTGAAGCTGTTTTTTTACTGAGTTCCTTTTTACTTTACAAAGGCCTTATTCCTTTTAAAAGGCTACCTATGTTATGTATTAAATATATTGTCTTAAATGTAATTATGCAAAGGATTTAAGAAATGCTAGATTTCATATAGTTCTAAGAGTTGTATTTTGAAATTAAGTCAGCCACCAGTCTTGCCCCCCTTGCTAGACAAGAGACGCCGTCCTGAGCAGTCCTGATTTATTAGTTGTCAAACATTTGTTTAGAAACCTTCAAATGAGGGAGATCTTTCAATGTTGATGTGAAACTCAAGATCCTTGACATATGTTTAAGATAAAAATTTAAGATTAACCATTTGTTTTAGAAGGCAATAGGGCAAGGAGGGCAAGAGGTGAGCTGGTAATTAAGATGCCTTGTTGAGACACATGTAAGATATATTACTACTTATTTGTCATTTATAGATGTAACAATATATAGCTCTTTGTGTTCCATATAAGGACAGGAGGATATGGGTGTATCTTCTAGGATTGGTTCTAGCAATCAGCCAATAGGAATTTCAACCAGGCTGATTGGACAGAGGCAGCCACAGGAGGAGCAAAGGGGGCTGGATTAAGGGAATATAAGTGCTGGCCATAATGGCAGGAGGGCAGGCCAGAGCTTGGTAACCATATACCACTGTGCCTCTCATTTATTTGTCTGACAAATAAATTATTATTTTAATTTCTCTATTGCTGCGTTGAATATTTCATTCCAGCTAAGCGTTAACCACAAGCAGGGTGCTACATTTTAACTCCTCCTATAAAAGAGACTTTTCAGCCTGATGTGGCCCATTTTAGCCTTTGTTTGAGCCTAGGTCATGTGACACCTTTTCAACATAATCTCCATTCTCTTGTTAATGTCTGTTTGCGACACCACAGGGACTCTTTGGGATCTGCTCTGTAAAAATGTCATCTGACATTTCAAAAAAAACAAAACAAAAATCAACCATCGAGCAATTTAAAATTTGAAGCAGCTGTATGGTATAGCATATAAGGAGCTGGACTTAGATAAGGGAGATCTAGATTCATTCAGAAGCTAATTGGAACTTTATCATATTTTAGCCTAGCCTACTTCTCAGGGCTGTTGTGAGGATGGAATCTAACAGATACCACTAATGTTTCAGGATATAGCTGCAAAGGTCTTTTAAGAAAAAAGGAAGATGTTCGGACCTTTGATTTTGCAGAAGTCTTACATACAAAACCATGTTATTACATTGCCAGAATTGTGGGATGTGAAACACAAGAGCAGTCTAGTACAACATTCCTAGAGTGAACATGTTTACACATGGGGAGGAATGTTTGTCCAGCCAGCAGGTAAACTTCCTGTTTCCTTCTGGGCTGGGACAGACTTCCTCTGCATGTGACTAGAGGTGGGTGTGGCCTCACCTGTGCAGGTAACGACAAAAGCACAGGGCAGGGCAGCCATCTCTCTCTCTTTGACTACATGCATCGAAGAAGCAACATCTGCTTAGCCATAGACACTCTCTTGGCTTCACAAGAGAGGACAGAGGGACTGTCTCCTTATGAGATAGTTTCCAGGTATATGTTACCTATCTAAGCTAAGTCTGCCTTCTGGGATCTGATTGTGAACAGAATCTGAGTAAACTCTTTTTATACTTTTATAGAAGACTGTGTCGTGTCTTATCTTTTATGAGGGAATAAGAGGAAAATACCAGAACAATTATTATAGAGGTTTTAGTGAGCCTGAGCGAACGCATCCGCTGTGAATTTAAAAAGGGGAATGTTACTCTGCTAAATTGGGGAGCTTGTTGACACAAGTTGGAAAGGCTATAATCAAACAATATATCCTCTCCTGCATCCCTGAACAATTCCCACAAGAATCGTTCCATCAAGGCATTCCAAGTTTCCATATTTTGATTACATTTCTTGGGCCATCAGATGAACAGTGCTGCCCTTTTATTGCAAATATAGCCTGGGTTTGCACTATCATTCTTGGCTTTAAATAATACGGTTTATTAAGACAGGAGCAAGTATCCGGACTGGGCACTCTCCTCCTCCCTCCATCATACTTCTTTTCCTGATTGGTTAACGAGCAGCCCAGAGCAATACATAACAGAGACCTCTATCTTATTCCAAGCCAGGTTCTTTGTGTTGATCCCAGAGTACAACAGGAGGAAGGGAGAAGGCAGGGAAGCTTGACTGGTGCTGATGCTTGTTCCCAGCTTCATATGCCATGATTTATGAAGCCTCAAATGATTGTCCAAGCCAGGCTAATGTGTCCTGTTTTTACAGTGGTATGATGCTTATTTCTCATATTGCCAAGGTTCTTAGTCCTTGCCCTTGTGAATCTATGTCCTTTCATTGCGGCGTATGGACTGACACTGATTTAAGCCAGCTCAGAGTCTGGCTCCTTAATTTCATTCTTTGCTCTAGGAATCAGACCTAGGTTTTTAAGGATTCCTTGGGGACCATGGGATTTTCTGTTATTCCTTCATTTACTGTGTCATCGGATAATTCCAACTTCTTTTAAATCAATAAAACTTCATACTAGTCTAAGGGGAGAAACTTGAGAATTTTCTATGTTTTTCTTCTTCTTCTTTTAAACACACCAAAGGATTTCCTTAATTATGAAATGCTACATCTATGAATGTATAACCTCAGGCAGCAGCCTGCTCCATATGCCTTGTGCTGAGCTGAACTTGCAATGACTTCTTGGATAATTCTATATAAGGAGAATAATACGCAGAACGTTTTTGAAAAATTAACATTTCTATTTCCTTCTGCCTCTTTCTTTTTAGGTGCTCAAAGAATGTATCCCTGCTCTCACTGGTCACCTAAGAGATCCCCATCACAATGACCTCATCCTAAATATACTGATAGAAATATCGGACTATGAACCAGAAGTATTGACCAATTTGCTTCCAATACTGAAGGAGATTGGGGAGAGTTTCCCAAGTCTGATTGGACAAACTGCCAAGATCTATGGAGCGGTTGGACATGTTGATGAGGTATGGAAACCGTTATGTGCCAGGAATAATTTTTCCATAAACTTATTACCTATAGTGTTACTGGCCAGCAGTCAGAACTTACGGGTAAATCTGTCACCAGCTACCAGGAGAATATGGGAACTGAGAGCAAAGGCAAACTGAATGGTGTCTACTTTGAACATATTTTAAGGAATAGTCCTCTGGCCTTCATAATGATGGGCTGGGGGATAGTTTGAAGGGATCTACTTAATAAAGCCTCTCTGAAGGAACACAGTGGACCAAAAACCCCAGTGAGATACATTTTCATGAGTTTCTCCTGAGGCAGAATTCTGGGGTCATGGGCTGTTTCTGTTCAGTAACTATTTTGGGGTGGAGTTCAGTCACATACCAGCGAATTCAGGTTGCACAGTGAAAGTTGATTGGAAGCCATAGCTGTCAACTTTCAGATTTGAAAATAAGGGATCAGCAGCCTCGAAAATAAGCGATCAGCAGCCTCACCTGTCCCGGGGACAGTCTACGGGATATCTAACAATCCGGGATAGCAGTGGGAAGCAGCAGGAAACGGCACTGGAATAGGGGAATTTCCTGCAAAAAAAGGGAAGGTTGACAGCTATGCTGGCGGCATGGCTCTCTCCATTGCCTGACAAAGAGCTACTTCTCAGCAACATCGGAGGCTCCTTGTATTCTTCTCCCCCCTTTTGATGGCAGTCTCCTGACGGTATGTTTCCATTCCACATCAGTATATGAGAAGTTCACTGTTGTTGTGGATAAGAAATCATATTATGAGGGCCCCCCCCCCACTTACAGTCTGTCTCAGAGCAGATTACATTAGTTTACCTTCTGCCCTCTGACAGCAAAATGCTGTGTTGCACATTCATGTGGTGTTCTCTCGAGCATTCTAATCAAGGCACTTCAGGAAGCAGTTCTGACCCGGGGCCGACCTGCACCAAGGGAAGTGTAGAATGCTTATTGCCATACCGTGCTTTTCCTTGCACGGGTCATGTCTGAGCCACAAACAATGTTTTATGTAACACACTCGGGGGATCTATATGGTGAATGTGTGCATCTCTCCTCTAACCACACGTTGCGTCTGACTGTATAAAAATACCTTCCGTTCCTACTATTTAGCTGTTAGACCATTTAATCTTCTCCAGCACTACTCTGTCTTCCACTTCAGACAGCTGACTGTTGCAAGCATGCTCTCTGGATATTCAAAATAAAATCCCTCTGTTGATACTGTATATAGTGGTGCCTCGCAAGACGAAAATAATCCGTTCCGCGAGTCTCTTCGTCTAGCGGTTTTTTCGTCTTGCGAAGCAACCCTATTAGCCGCTTAGTGGATTAGCGCTATTAGCGGTTTAGCGGATTAGCAGCTATTAAAGGCTTAGCGGCTAAAAGGCTATTAGCGGCTTAGCGGCTTAGAAAAAGGGGGGGGAAGCGGGAAAAAATCGGAACACTCGCAAGACGTTTTCGTCTTGCAAAGCAAGCCCATAGGGAAATTCGTCTTGCAAAGCAGCTCAAAAACGGAAAACCCTTTCGTCTAGCGGGTTTTCCGTCTTGCGAGGCATTCGTCTTGCGGGGCACCACTGTAGTGTTTGATAGCTGAAGGCACTTTTCCAGTGGACTTGTGTGACAGATAACAACTCTAAGCCCACTTGTATTTTTGGGTTATATCCTGCCTATCTATGTAGGGACTATAGGAAACAATTGTGGAGGTGCAAGCGCAAGTTGGGTCTCGCGAAGGACATCTACAAGGGTCTTGGCTCAGGTTCTGCAGGCTTCTGACCAGGCTCAGCATCAGCCAGAAACACGATCCAACCTCTCCGGCAGTGCTAGTTCAGCCCCAGACTCAGAAGAATCCACAAAGATGTATTTCATAGAATCATAGAATTGGAAGAGACCACAAGGGCCATCGAGTCCAACCCCCTGCCAAGCAGGAAACACCATCAGAGCACTCCTGACATATGGTTGTCAAGCCTCTGCTTAAAGACCTCCAAAGGAGGAGACTCCACCACACGCCTTGGCAGCAAATTCCACTGTCGAACAGCTCTTACTGTCAGGAAGTTCTTCCTAATGTTTAGGTGGAATCTTCTTTCTTGTAGTTTGGATCCATTGCTCCGTGTCCGCTTCTCTGGAGCAGCAGAAAACAACCTTTCTCCCTCCTCTATGTGACATCCTTTTATATATTTGAACATGGCTATCATATCACCCCTTAACCTCCTCTTCTCCAGGCTAAAAACATGCCCAGCTCCCTTAGCCGTTCCTCATAAGGCATCGTTTCCAGGCCTTTGACCATTTTGGTTGCCCTCCTCTGGACACGTTCCAGTTTGTCAGTGTCCTTCTTGAATTGTGGTGCCCAGAATATACCAGAAATTGTGGTATTTCTGGTATATCAATTAATATAAAAGGCTGCTGAATATCAATATTATTGGGCTTGGGGGGGGGGGAATACTTCCAGTACAAGTAACTGCTGTTTAAATGCTTAAGGAACTAGTACTATTCACATACAGCAAAATAAGACATGTGGGTAGTCTGGCTAGGAAAAGTAAAGGAAAAGGAAAATGTGGTATAGTATATTAATTTCTGAATAAACTGCTTTGTATGTTAGAGGTACACTCTAAGCCTGAGCCCTTGAGAAGGGAAAGAATGAACTGCATGTTAAATACTTTGTAGTATTTATACAATAAATCTTCACTGTACTTAAGAAGGAAGTGTGCCTTTGGTGAGTTATGCAGGGTCTTGTGGGTAAGTGGAAGTTTTAAACAAATAATTTTCTGGTATTAACTTTCTGAAATTACGAAAGGTTTCTCATGACATGTGGTCTTATTTGCTCTGAAGACGTTACACCTATCGCATAGACGTTATGATACACCATGCTTTTAATGAGATTTTTTTGAATGATTCCTGTGGCCAGGTATATTACAGTGCAGTCCAGTTCTAACAATTTCCACTCAGGAGTAAGTCCAGCCGAATTCAATGGGACGTACTCCCAGGTAAGCGTGGCTCCGCTTGCAGCCTTAGCGCACAGTGTGCCTCACAGCAGTTAAAGAGTCGGTTGAGCTGAAAGCTGCATACCGTGGCATTACAATAGCCTTGGATAAACGACTGATTTGTAGCTCTGTGACTACGCTTGATTATAGCCAGAAAATGACTGGAATGTTGTAAAGATAAACATTTTAAGAAACATAAAAACAGTGCCTACGTTACAGCAACCAGAATAGTTTATTCTGTGTTCTGAACTTTCCAGATCTTCTTAGCATTAGTTTCACTGATTTCTTACCTATCCACCCGGCCCCAAATCTAGAAATGATGGCAACTCACACAAGAAACTGGCTTTGTCTGTAACATCATGAAACAAACTTTTTCCCAATTTTGCTGATGTCCCTTGCCAGCTACCATAAATTAATAGGTTTGAGTTCTTCCCCCACCCCCGCAACACAACAGTTTTTCTTGTTTTATGGATGAAACTAAAGGCAGTGTTTTCTTTTAGCTCTGAGATTGTACTTACACCCGAAACCACTGGAATAAACAATCTTCCCATGAGATCTGTATGCCTGGTGCGTACATCTGTGTGTACCAGAATGGGATGAGTGAGTTTTGAGAACCACAGGACATATTAAGTATTTTGGTAGGAAGCTATACAGTACATTCAAATTTCTAGAAATATATGAAAATCCAATCATTTCTTCTAGTAGTAAAGTGGGTGTGGCCCTGTACCAGGCAGGAAAAAGGGTTGTAAATTAAACAATAGCCCTGCACATGACTACTGCCCTTTAAGTTGCACAAAATGTAGAGAGAAGTTGCACATTGTATGAGGGAGGGAAGGGAGGAAAATTGAGGGGTGGAAACTAACTTGCTTGATCCCCTAATAGTGATGAATATCGTTCAACACACACACGCACACACACTTCAGGGTGCTATAAGCATTTAAGTGCTCTGGCCCCTTTGATACTCAAAAAGTCATTGGAGGGGAGATTAATTAGTTGTAGAGGGAAAGAATGTCTTCCCATCCTAATTACCATAATAGTTCTAAAAGACTGCTTAAATTCTAATACAGTGGTACCTCGTGTTATGGACGGGATCCGTTCTGGAGGCCCGTCCGTAATGTGAACTGCCCACAACTCGAAGCGCTGCATCTGTGCAGGCGCACAACGTGATTTAGCGCTTCTGCGCATGCGTGAGCGGCGAAACCCAGAAGTGACCCATTCCAGTACTTCCAGGTTGCCATGGGACGTAACGCGAAAAGACGCAACATGAAGTGGATGCAACACGAGGTATGACTGTAAGAGCAGAGCCCCTAACAGCTGCCACGGAGGGATTGAAATGGGCCTGGGAGATGTCCAACATCAGGTATAGCCAGCTATTGTGTTAGGCTGTTGACCACCAGCTTTCCCTGAACCTCAACAGTGAGACTACAGATTTCCCAATTGCCTACCCCCTACCTCCCATGATGATTACCTGGGCCCATAACTTATACATTGGTAAGGCAAACCACAGTCTACAGAAAACTGCGTGTTGCAAGGTTCAGGACAGATTTTTAAAGAAAAATCTTCGTGCAGCACATAGCTATGGAACTCGCTTCCCACAGGAGGCAGAGATGGCTGCCAACTTTGATGGCTTTAAAAGAGGATTAGACAAATTCCTGGAGGAGAAGGCTATCAACAGCTACAAGCCATGATGTGTGCAGTTTTCCAGAAAAAGAGGTGCCGGAACTCACCATGAATGCCTTTCTTGTTCTCTTACAATGGCAATGGCTGAGAGGTGCTGGAACTGAGTTCTGGGTAAAAAAAAGCCCTGGTAATAATAATAATAATAATAATAATAATAATAATAATAATAATAATATAGCATGAAACAAATGTGCAGCTTCATGAAAAATTTGCAAGATTTTTTGTTTTTTATGAAGCACCTCAAACTTCAAGAGGCACTGCTTTTAAGAATGGTAGTGGAGAGCCCATAATTTATTTTTAAAATATTTCCTATGAAATTAACTAGAATTCTCTACTTCTTTCTCTACTGACTCTTCTCTTCTTATTTTATGATCTGATACCTTTGAAACATGACCTTTTATTATTATTGTTGCGATTTTGACCTAGAAGTATTGTGGGACAATATTGTTTCTCTTTTTACCTATCTTGCTTCACCCCATAATATTTCCTGGGTATCCTGTAGAATGGACTGTGATACTTTGTTCTGCAGATTGTCATGGGGTGGCTTGCTGACAGCACCTTCAAGTAATAAATCTTACTTTATGAGAATGTAGCCCTTGGCAAGACTAGAAGACAGATTGTAAGCTCCCTGATAAATGACCTGCCTTCAGACTTGAAGTCCCACTTCTGATGGCTGAACCAAGGGAGACCCTCGAGTAATTCAGTGTCACTTTATCAAGTTATTGCACGTTGTATTAAGCATTGTCTCTGGTACGGCAAGAGATAACCAGTGTAATAGGAGCACATAAAAAATAAGAAACTTAATGAAGAAAATGTGTCCTTGTGACACAGCTTTTGATGGAGGCGTCTTTCTATGAGTTTGCCATTTAAACTGTGAGGCCATGATCCAACACGGAGTTAAGTGTGCCTAGGGACATAGAAATCAATGGGCTTAAGCGTCCTTAGCTCCATGTTTGATTGTGCCTGGAGACTTTCACAATTCACTTTCCTGCAAGGGCTGGAATGTGATTCTATTTTCCTAGTTTTGTCTCTACTCCAGCTTAATTGGGGGAATGCTAGGAATGTGGTTTTTTCTGTATCGCTGAAAACCTACAGGGCCCCTGGTATTATAACAATGGCCATTTCTCATCTAATCTTGTTTAAAGAAAAAGAAAATTTATCCTATAATATGTTGGGTGTGTGTGTGTGTGTGTGTGTGTGTGTGTGTGGCTGATTTCCTTCCCTTCCCACCCCCAGCACGTGAACTGTTTTAGAAGCTCCAACAATTCCATGTCTTCAGTATTTCTAAAAATGTTGCTTGGAACCAATTGCAGATTTCCAAGTGAAACTGAAATCCTATTTTAGTGTGCCAATTGAGTGTTAACTTTATATCTGCTTTCCTGTTTCCTTGAATATCCTGTGTGGTCTTCTCTTAAAGCATTTACTTGAGATAGCTATGTATCCTGTTTACATATCCCATTTAAATTTCCTTTATAAACTACTGTAATTTATCATTTGTTTTTAACTTTTGCCCTGGCTAATTAATATTCTAATTAGTATTCTTAAGGAGAGGGTATCAGTACAGCCCATCACAGTATGAGACAAAAAGGGTGAGTTTGGAAGTCTATTACACTTTGTCTCAGACATATTGGGAGGATATATAGGGCTAAGTGACTCTCTCTCTCTTTTTGTACACTTCAAAGGCTGTGTGGAATGTAGTCAGAAACAGCTTGGGTGACCTAGGCACCAGGCATACACAGCCTCAAAACTTTAAGTATTTGCTCTGGTGACTGTGCTTGCTTTGTCTGCAGCACATTGCTTCCTAAATTAATCTTCAGTGTTTTTGAACTACTTAACAGAAGTTGATGTTGTCTGCATACCTTAAGCTCCTGAAAAACTGGAAATGTGATAGCTATCAATATATGTTTGCATGTTTTTTTTCTGTGTTATGACATTAGTTGCCTTTTTCTTGTTCTACAAAGAATGTACAGTGTTACCTTGGTTCTCAAACTTAATTTGTTCTGGAAGTCCGTTCCAAAGCCAAAGCGTTCCAAAACCAGGTGTGCTTTTCCATAGAAAGTAATGCAAAACAGATTAATCCGTTCCAGATTTTTAAAAACAACCCCTAAAACAGCAATTTAACATGGATTTTACTATCTAACGAGACCATTGATCCATAAAATGAAAGCAATAATCAATGTACTGTACTATAAAATAAATAAGACAGTATTGTAGATGATAAAAATGAAAATTTAATTTATTTCTTCCCTGCACTGATGATAGTCATTGTTTGGATGGGAGGCTTTTATCCACTTCTGCAGTCACACAATCAATGAGTAGCAGAACTGGGTTAAACACAGTCACAAAAATTAACCAAAAAAGCCTCAAAAACAAAAACGCAAAATAAATAGCAAAAATAAAAGCACCAAACTTAATCAGTTCCAGAAGTTTCTTTGACTTCCAAAATGTTTGAAAACCAAGGCGCAGCTTCTGATTGGTGAAGACCCCGGAAACAATAGCCGACATCAGCATCAGACGTTTGGCTTCCAAATATCATTCAAAAACTGGAATACTTACTTCCGGGTTTTTGGAGTTTGAGCACCAAAGCGTTTGAGAACCAAGACATTTGAGAACCAAGCTACCACTATATATCTACCCTCTAAAGCCGGAATAGATGATCTATGGCTCTCCATATGTTGTTGGACTACAACTTGTATCTTCCCTGGAAAACGAGTTATTGATAGATATGTGTTGGCACTAACATTTAATATCTCCCAGATTTCCAAAGGCACCTGTTTGTAGAATGAAGGTTTGGTGGTGACATTGCAGTGCTTAGTTCACTAACGGATTGAAAGTCTGTATGGGTTTGAGCTTAGAAAAAAAATTCTTAAAAAGAGCTATTTAAAGGATTCATCCACACTTGCATTTTGCCCCATCCTTTTTAGGCACAGGTCCGTACTTTCCCGGTCCATGCCCAAGCATGGTTCCCCCTGCCCTGTTGTTTCCCTAGGAAAACCTGCTCTTTTATTCTGAGTTGAAACTAATGACAATCCTGGTTTTCAGTTCAAGCTCATCATTCGGGGGGGGGGGGACACCTTCAGATTTCAGAAAGTTGCAAGCTGCTGTGCTGAAGTATAGGGTCCTAAATAAAATCAGAGGCCACACCCATAATTGTATTTCTACAACTGAAAAGACTTACCCTGTTTAATTTGTGTCATCAGCCACAGAGCTGTTAAGACACAAGGCATCTTTTACTTGTTCCTGTACCAATACTTTCCACTGCAAGCTGCTCCAGTCAGAAGAGAGTGGCTTTCTTTAGCAGGGAAGATACAGGAAATGCCTCACATTCCTTCCTTCTGATTGCTTTGCAACAGTGATTAAGTGACTATGTGACATTAGCACCAGCAGTGCCTCCATATAAGCTAATAAGCCTTGGAGTGTTATCTCCATGTTCAGCTTTATCATTTTTTATATAACTTTGTGATTCAAGGACCCCCCCCCCCCAACTTGGGGATAAGAAAGACACAAGGACACAGTATATAAGGTTAATGGGCTAGAAAAGGCCACAACTTTATTGATTACAGCATGTGAGAGGTATTGGCTTAGGCACTGGATAAACAGCAGAGCTTGACTCCACCCCCTCAGGGCAGAGTGAGTCTAACAAGGGTTAACCACCAGTAGGGGGAGCCTGTTAATGCAAATACAACTGTAAGCTCTCCCCTGATGTCACCGGGGGTGGTGCCATGGCCTCCAGCCACCAGCAGGGCATTGGGCAGGATCCACAACCGCCAGATTCCTTTAACGGAATACCCATAAAGTGAAGGGGTAGGCGATGGCCACACCCTGCCCTTCATACACCAACAACATATTCCAATGCCTAACCGCCAATACCCAAAAGCAGAAAATTGGAGCCACCTTGGTTAATAATTCTCTTAATTCATGCCAAGGACACTCTGGATTGAAACCAATATATTGAGAGAGCGGCTCTTCCTAAGACAGTATTAATATGCTGCCCTTGGAAATCAAAACAATATTTATGAGCCATCTAATAAAATTATTCCTTGGCTAACAATATACACTACACTCTTCTTTATTCCGCAATGGCTTCTGTTCATTGCAGGAAGTAGATGCAATAAGGTGTAGGGTAATTTTTTTAATGCATTTGTTCCCACCTCTGATGAATAGTTAGTGGTTTTGTCTCATTGCTCATAGTAAGTTCTGTGTACAGAGTACAGAATCTATGTCCCAAGACATTGAGCTGCTTGCGTCATGCAGGATACTATTTCTAATCCAGTAAATACAGTACTTTGTTTGGTTACTGTCCCATCATGATTATTTCCCAGTCTTGAGTCCTAGCCAAGGACTGAGTCTGGCTCCCTCTAGATGAAGAAGAAGAAGAAGAAGAGTTTGGATTTGATATCCCGCCTTTCACTCCCCTTCAGGAGTCTCAAAGCGGCTAACATTCTCCTTTCCCTTCCTCCCCCACAACAAACACTCTGTGAGGTGAGTGGGGCTGAGAGACTTCAAAGAAGTGTGACTAGCCCAAGGTCACCCAGCAGCTGCATGTGGAGGAGCGGAGACGCGAACCCGGTTTCCCAGATTACGTGACTACCGCTCTTAACCACTACACCACACTGGCTCTCTTAGATCTTAGGCAGGCCCTTTAACTGGGTACGTCTGACAGTCAATGGGTTGATTGTCAGCATCCCTGGGCCATTCCCCTCCTTTTGCTTCCCTCCTGAGTAAGGAGAGAGAGTTGGGAGAGTTTGGAACAAAATCCTCAACACCTTAATAGGTTGTTCGTTGTTTTCTCTGGTGCTGCAAGCTCTTCTGATTGTAGGAAAGTGCTCATAAGTGGAGGGGAAGGCAGAGAACCTGCATCCTCCCTTGGGAGATAAGGTAGGAGGACAGGACACTGGAATACCAAACTGAAAGATGTACCCAGGAAGAGGAAAACACACCATGTGGTTCAGTCCCACTCTACTTCCAACAGCGTACATGCAAAGTCATTATATCCGCAAAGCCGGTTAACATGGAGAAGTTGTGGGCAGGAACAGTGAGTGCATTCCAGCTTGCTCTCCTTGAGTTGATGCTGCGTGCAATTTGAATGGCTGGAAAAGACTCGTGCGTCCTATAAGGCGATCTGAAATGTAAGCTGCAGATGTCGTTCAGTGGAAAGACTCCCATTTTATCCCTTTGGAGTTGCTGAGCTCTACTTTGCATGTGCCTAGACCTTATACCTGCGGTGGGCAAAATGATATTTCCTCCTAATGTATCTGCTTAAATGTTTAGTCGCTGACATTACATTCTGTTACCATGCTGAATTCTCTTAAGTAGTTTTGACATGCAGACTTCGTAAGGTGTTTGGTTACAGCCCGGCTGTGGCATTAGGAGTAACGCTTACTTGAAGGGATGGCACAGATGGGGCATTTTCATCACTAGGTCCAGTTTCAGTGACATCCGGAAGACCTTTCACGAGGTATTTTAAAATATTTATGGAACTGAAAAGGGAAAAAACAGCAATGGGGAGCTTGCCAGCACAAGTTCAGTATCTATCATCCTCACACTTTGAAAAATAAAAAAGTGTAATCACTTTATAACTGGACCCTAATGACTAACTGGTTAATATTTGAGTTATGAATGCTTAACTGTGGCAAAGATAGTTGGTCCTTGCCTTGGTCTTGCACCTTTATTTGTTGAAATTTGCTGATTTTGAAGTTTTGGATTGTCTGGGACAGTAGTTAACTATTCTGATTGGGCTGCTTTTAAACTATAAGGAGGGTGCTTCTTTCAGCTTCGACTCATTACTATGTAATCTGAAATTTGCATGAGATTTATTGAGTATTGACATTCCATCACTTCCAAAGCCTTATCCAAAAATTCTAGTGGTCATGGTCAAATCCACACATCTTTCATGTTGTGCTTACATGAATTAGTGAGGTCTGCATTCCTTTAAAATCATAACTGTTTTGTGAAAAACCACCTTCATTCTTGAAAGCAAAAATTGGATTCATCAGAAACAAATCATGTCTATTCTCACAATACTTTAACTCTTCCATGCCTCGCCATCTACATAAATTGCATTCTCAGAATTAATGTCACATTTGGCTTGTTCTTTAAGAGGTTCCCTCATTCAGTTGACAGAGACTGGAGGCACAATATATGACCCATCATAGCTGTCAACCTTCCCTTTTTTTGGTGGGAAATTCCCTTATTCCAGCGCCGTTTCCCACTGCTTCCTGCTGCTATCCCGGATTGTTAGATATCCCGTAGACTGTCCCCGGGACAGGTGAGGCTGCTGATCCCTTATTTTCCAGGCTGCTGATTCCTTATTTTCAAATCTGAAAGTTGACAGCTATGTGACCCGTCTCTGCAAAGGACTTACCTCTCAAAGTGAACCCTACTCTGGTTTGGGGGAGCTAAATATGGGAAAGGGGGTGGTCCTCATTCTCAGCACATCTCCCAAAGATATAAGACAAATGAGTTGGGTTCTACTGCAAGAGGCCTTCCCTGGGAAATGGTAAACTCAAGGGGAAGAGACTGGTCTTATATCAGTTTTTGCAACCTCCAAACAACTCTGATGTAGTGGCTGACCGAGACACAGCAGGGGGAGGATGTTGATTGCACAATTTGTTGTTTCTTGTTTACAATTGCAAAATGATATAATGCATACTGCAGTGTGACTGCGAGTGGCACATGTAAGTGCATCTGGCCCCTTTACTTAAAGCAAATAATTTACATTGGGCAAAACTGGAATGGGAACATATGCTTTAAGCAATAAATCCACTGCTCAGGATTAGGAAACAACTGCAGGATGAAATTCTTCTACCAGTTTTCACACACGGGTTAGGGAAATGTATTGATCTTAAAAATGATGTACAATTTGTTCCTCTCTTTATCCTCTGCAGTTTCAAATCTTGGATTTCATAGGCAATTGTTCCTCCCAGATTTAAAAAAAGATGGTGCTGGTATTTCTTTTTTCCCTACCCTTTAAATTTTTATATAGCTTTTAATGACTTAAGATGAGATAGAGATATTTTAAAATGAAATAAATCCAAACCACTTTTTATCTTTTCAAAAATCCACTAAATTTGTGGTCTTTTGTTGTTGTTTATTATTCATTTGAAAATGGACTGGAGATGAATTAAACAGAAACACAGCTGGCACTATAAAAGCTGAAGTTGTTCTGCAAAACAAATAATTAGAATACCCATTAAAAATAATAAGCATGATTATCTAGTTATAAGCATTCCATGAGAACAAAAGGGCAAAAGACGTCACTTTTTTATTGCAGTGTCCAGTTGAGAAATACAAGCAATAAAATAGTTTCTACCCAGTAGTCACCCCACTGACCTTTTCCTTATCTTTGCATTCAGTCCAGTGATTCATCTTGCTTGGAGAGTCTGTGTCTGAAATCCTTCCCCCAAATTGTCTGCGTTTTTTCTTAAAATTACTATGATTTTGTTCATACATCACCCTGCCTGTTACAAGTAATGATTTAAGGCAGGTTTAAGGGAAGTAGCATTGGTTTGCTGCTACTTCCTTGTTTATAGGAAGAAGATAAGTGTAACATGATAATGATGGTGATTTCAAAATGTCCCCACTTCATTCAGACCAAAAACATTGATTCTTCCCCATGGTTGAGCTCTGCTGAAAAAAGCCCCCCCCCCAATTCTGCACAGAAGATGACTGTGCACAGTACTGATTGGCTAGTCTCTGGGAAGTCACTGAGAACCTCTCCCCAAATAAGTGCCCACCTGGGGCTCTGGGTGGGTGGCATTTGCTGCATGGCGTGGCTGCACTGGGTCCATGGAGGCCGCCATCTTCTGGCATGGCCAGAGGAGGGAATGGACACCTGGCACCACCTACCTCTTGCCACAAATGGCCTTTCAGGTATGGACAGGCAGTGCCCACAAGGCCAATCAGGGACAGGGGCTCGGGGGCTGCACCCAACCTGCTCCTGGCCTATTTAAGGGGGTAGCCAGGTTTCTTCTGATTTCTTCTTGCAGAAGAGTACGGCCTTGAGGTAAGGCCTCTTTGCCTGTCTGTCGGCTTGGTCCGAAGCAACAGTCTGGTAAACAGTGGGTTAAACATACTTGGCTGTCTCCCACCCCCCACCCCTTTGACCTGTAGAGCCTAGGGCTTGCCGATCAGAAGGTCGGCGGTTCGAATCCCCGCGATGGGGTGAGCTCCCGTTGCTCAGTCCCTACTCCTGCCAACCTAGCAGGTCAAAGTGCAAGTAGATAAATAGGTACCGCTCCCGCGGAAAGGTAAATGGCGTTTCCATGCGCTGCTCTGGTTCACCAGAAGCAGCTTAGTTATGCTGGCCACATGACCCAGAAGCTGTATGCCGGCTCTCTCGCCCAATAAAGCGAGATGAGCACCCAACCCCAGAATCGGTCACGACTGGACCCAATGGTCAGGGGTCCCTTTACCTATGATGTGCATTATGTAATAAGATGCCCCCTCCTTCTTCCCCCTTCACAAATTCACTGCCCCACTTTGCTGTCACAACCCCTGCTGGCCCTAGCTCCCATCGTCTATGCATTGGGTCAGAAGGTCTGAAGCATGACGTTTTGCGCTAAAGACATGGACCCCTCCATTTGGAGCCCTGCACCATCAGGAGAGAGTGTTCATGTCCTCGGCTCCTGCTAGAGGGTTTCCCACAGGTATCTGGGTGCCCACTGTGAGAACAAGATTCTGGACTAGATGGACCATTGGCCTGAACCAGCAGGGATCTTCCTTCCGTATATACTCGAGTATAAGCCGACTTTTTCAGCACATTTTTTATGCTGAAAAAGCCCCCCTCGGTTTATACTCGAGTGAGGCGGGCGGCGACAGTGTAGGGACGAGCGGCCAAAAAGGAGCCCTTTCTCGCTGCTGGTCCCGCCGCCACTGGCCTCTCACAAGGGCAGGCACAGGAGCTGCGGTTCCTGTGCCTCTCCCAACCGCGGCCCCTATGCCTGCTCTTGCGAGCGGCAGAGGCAGCGGTGGAGGAACAAGCGGCCCAAAAAGAGCCCTTTTGGGCTGCTCCTTTCTCCTCCACCGCCGCTGCCGCCATCACCAGGTTTGTGGTGTAGTGAATGGGCTTATACTCAAGTCAATAGGTTTCCCCATTTTTTTGTGCTAAAATTAGGTGCCTCAGCTTATATTCGGGTCAGATTATACTCGAGTATATACGGTATGTTCTTCCAAGTTAGTCATGACTTGCTGTTGAATTTAGTTGATCTTGTAGGAACCTCTAGCCACTGTCGGAGGAAGACGGGGGCAGGGGGAGCGCAGCGGCCCCGGCACCACGATCCCGGTGGGGTGCTATCGTGGCTGCCCCCCCCCCCGTGCTGGGCACCACGCCCCCGGGATGCGTGCCACGCCGCCACCTGCATGAAGCTCCACCACTGCCTCTAGCAAAGATTTTACAATGCAATGTCTGTTGAATAAATTCTCCAAAGTTGAATTATCAACCCTTTATAATGCCCAATAGTGGCGGTAACTTTACCAAGATAAATCTAGAGTCACTCCACATTTGTCTTCTGCTGTTTCCTTAAATTTTTTCATGCAGCAAAATAAAATAGCTTAAGTGGTTGCAACACTTTATATGAACATCATTCCCCTGTCAACAAATGTAATTGTACACCATAAAAATAGAAAATCTGCTTCCCATAAGGAACATAGGCCTACCCACTCAAAAACCAAACCTACAATAACAATGGTAACTAAAATGCAAGCATTATTTTTACAAGAGACTTCTGATCTTGGTCTTGCTAAAGATTATTGCTTTTAAGTCGATGAGAATTTTTTAATAGACTTTTTGTGTGCACGTGTGTGCATATTAATTCCATATCCTATAATGGTATAGTTCATTATTCCTTGACAATTCCTTCTAGAGGCATAGCAGAATTTCAGCACGTCTGGATTTCTGCCAGCAAGATCAAAGTAGGAAACGGCTGGATGATGCTTCCTGGCCCTCTTGAGTCTACTGCAGATATTGTCTGGGAAACAGACCTGCTCTTTAAATATTACTTAAGGTCTTGTTTATGTCTTGATCTCTCTGACCCTAAAGAAAAAGTGAAGGGATGGGTAGTATAAAATCGTGATTTTCCAAATATATCAGCTACCTTTTAAATGCAAACTTTCTATTTGTTGAGCCCACTTCTTGAGATCTATATTCTATGTCCTCTCTGCTGTTTCTGAGGAATGAATTAGCAAGGTCTTTCTTACACCCTCATTGTACTCATACTTCAATATTGCCTACTTCCTAATGAGATTCATTTTCATGGTTTTGAGCTGAAAGACTGTTGGAGTTGTCAAACTTTTTTATGGTAGCTTCTTCTGGCCATAGCTCATTTATTCTTCACATGTGTTGTTGTTTTTATCAAAAGGCTGACTGCCCCAACTGTCTTTCAGTTCAAAACACTGGAGTTGACTCCCATTAGGAAGTAGGTGGGCCGTTTTTCAGACCTTCATGAAACCCCCTTGGAACAAATCACTATCTATATATCAGCAGCTGTTTCTGTAGTTCCTGATTGGGAAAACAGCCGCTGCATGACAAAATTGACAGTTCCCCATGTTTCCATTTGAGTAAAAGAAAATATGCTAGGAGATCCACTTACAGATCTCCTGTGTAACATGTAGCTTGGCCCTGTGTCTGCTTCTTGCTAGGTTTTCATGGCTGATACTGGAGAGGAAATCTAAGCCACAATCCTATGTATACTGTTTGGGAGTAAGGCCCATTCTGGGAATGACATCTGAGTAAACGGCGTTTCCGTGCGCTGCTCTGGTTCGCCAGAAGCAGCTTAGTCATGCTGGCCACATGACCCGGAAGCTGCACGCTGACTCCCTCGGCCAATACCCTTTACAAGCATAGCAGACCCTCCAGTTTTCCCTATTTTCCAGGGACGTCCCTGATTTAGAGAAGCCATCCCGGTTTCTGATTTGACCCTGGAATGTCCCTCTTTTCCTTAGGATGTATCTACCGTGGTACCTCGGGTTAAGTACTTAATTCGTTCCGGAGGTCCGTACTTAACCTGAAACTGTTCTTAACTTGAAGCACCACTTTAGCTAATGGGGCTCTTGTTGCCGCCGCGCTGCTGGAGCACGATTTCTGTTCTCAGCCTAAAGCAAAGTTCTTAACCTGTAGCACTATTTCTGGGTTAGCGGAGTCTGTAACCTGAAGCGTATGTAACCTGAAGCATATGTAACCTGAGGTACCACTGTATTTTCATTGGAGAAATGTTGGAGGGTATGGCGTTATCCAATCTCCAAGGCAATCTTGTATAGGGAAGGGTTTTTTAATTGTTTAAAGATTTATTGTTTTTATATATGTTGGAAGCTACCCACAGTGGCTGGAGCAACCCAGTAGGATGCGTGGAGTATAAATAGTAAAATTATCATTATGGAATGGGACGTCCCCATTTTCATCAGAGAAATGTTTGAGGGTATGGCATAGACTGCCCATCTTTTCTTTTACAGATGTTGCACTTGTGTCAGTTCCTACTGATCTAGATCGGCTGTTCACCCATTGGAATCGTATTCCTTTCTTCTTGGCCTCTTCCAATTTTACTAAGCTAGACGAGCACTACAACCTCATTCCCTAATTAGGATTTATAGTTGCCAATCACTTTCCTCATTTATTTACCCTGTGTACAATATACAAGACACTAGAGAATTTGAAAGGGGTCAGTGCTCCCCCTTCTATCTTTATACACATTTTGCTTGAGTTATTTAAACAAAGACTTTCATTAAGTCTGTGTAACATGTTTATCCCAGCTGTACTTGAGATTTTTATTTTTCACGCAAATGCTCAAGTGGTTTGAATTCCTCCCCCACAAGTGTTCTGTGGATTTTATTTTTCTGGTAAAGTAGTCTGAAACTAACAGCGTTCACTTTATAAAACCATCTTTTTCTCAATTGAATAGGAAAGAGCCAGGATCTGCCTGATCTACTTGGTTAATCAGCTGGCCAACATGGAGCATTCATTTCACCATATTCTTCTGTTGGAGATCAAGCACATCACAGACACCTTCTCCAATATCCTGGGTATCCAGAGCAGAGACATTTATCGTATGAGCAACAGTTTCACAGCCATAGCAAAACTTCTCATCCAACAGCTGGAAAACGACGCCACCGCTGAGAGCAGGTAAGCCCAGTTCTTTTGTTCTTTTATATAGGTAACATAGCACATTAATGAATATGTGTGGCATCTTAGATGTGCTATTGTCACATTTGAAAAGGATTTAACCATCAGATGCCTTTCTTTTTAAAAAGATTTTATTTATAATTTTTCAGGGAAAAGATACAATTAATCAAACATTTTCCAATAAACATTCAATTAAAAAAATGACTTCCCTTCTCCCCTTCCATGGTTTTGTCATGGTTATCTTTTACTGCTGCGTATTATAGTTAATCAACACCTTCTTTTCTCAACTTTATTCTCAAGTTAACTTTTACTGCTGAACTTACGCCACACCTGCTAACCTACTAACATGTTTACAGTATATATATTTTTAATAATCTACAGGCATTTTCCAATCCTCCTTGAAGGCTGTCTCATTTTGTTCTCTAATTTACTAGTCAAACTTGCTGATTCTACATATTCCATCAATTTCAACTGCCACTCCCCTTTCATGGGTACTGCCTCCTCCCGTGGTTTTGGGGCATATAATATTCTCGCTGCTGCAGTCACATACACAAACAAATTATTTTGGCTCTTTGGTGCATCTGGTCCAATTGTCTGGTATTTTGGGGAGAGACCTCTTAAATATTTTTTTTATCTCATTATGTATCATCTCCTAATATCACTTAGCTACTCTACAAGTCCACTACATATCATAAAATGTACCTGAGACATATTTCTTAAAGGATGGTGTTTTCTTATCAGCTGTGGTCTGATGATTGGTCATGTAGATCTGTTATTGGAGGATTTTATAATTGTTGAAGTTTCAGGAGGAGGCTCTTATCTAAACCCTGGAGACCCTAAATATGTGCCACCAGCTCATATGTGAGTTCTGCAAGGTAAAGGTAAAGGGACCCCTGACCATTAGGTCCAGTCATGGCCGACTCTGGGATTGCGGCGCTCATCTCGCTTTATTGGCCAAGGGAGCCAGCGTACAGCTTCTGGCTCATGTGGCCAGCATGACTAAGCCGCTTCTAGCGAACCAGAGCAGCGCACGGAAATGCCGTTTACCTTCCCGCTGGAGCGGTACCTATTTATCTACTTGCACTTTGGCCTTCCTTCGAACTGCTAGGTTGGCAGGAGCAGGGACCGAGCAACGGGAGCTCACTCCGTCGTGGGGATTTGAACCACCGACCTTCTGATCGGCAAGTCCTAGGCTCTGTGGTTTAACCCACAGCGTCACCCGCGTCCCATGTGAGTTCTGTAGGGCAGCAGATTTGAAAACAGCTTGTCATGCCATAGTGTGCAGGTGTAAGACTTCCTGAAACCACACTGTCCCTCACTGTACACATTGAGCATTGAATACATGGAAGAGATTCCAATGGCCAGCAAAGAGCTTACCTTACAAGTGGTAGAAGAGATGTGAATAAATCTCATATCAGTCAGCTTATTAAGGTACCTGAGAAGGGAAGGATAAAAAGGTCTGTTTTCTGGGAAGTATTTGAAAGTGCGACTCCATTATTTAGCAGTATGGTTCAATTACTTTGAGGGACTTTGGCTCATATACTACAGAAAGAAAGGATGCATTTAAAAAATAGCAAGGATACACCACAGGCATTTTCCCATTCAGCCGCTCTCACACAAATACCCCAAACATCTTTGTCAACTATAGAGTTGGCAAAGCAATTTGGGTGCTTAGCAGAGGAAGCTGCGGAAAACTACAGAACAACTCTGGCGTGCACTGAAATGTTTACCTCATACACCTTTAGATTGTACCCAAAGTTAATAGTAATATACCTATATAGTGTTCCAAGTATTTCATCTAACTTATCTCTTTAAACCTTAGAGTAGCCCTCTTTAAATTATTGCCATATCAGTAACCAAAGGATGAGAAAACGGAAACTTGAATAATGCCACCTAGCAAATTTATGGCAGAGCCATTCTCTTAGCCACTATGTTATACCAGCTTTTTGGTGCTACTTGTAAGAAATTTGCCCATTTGCTCAGACATTTCACGCTTTGAAGGGAATACAGCTAGTACCCAAATTGTCACATTCTCTTTCTTGCTTCACACATCGTTCATTGTTTCTTTGTGTAAACTGCTTTGAGGGTTTTGGTTTTTGGGTTTGTTTGTTTGTTTTACAATCAAGTAATGTGTACATTTTATGAAATGAAATAAATAAATAAATAACTGGGAACTATAAATTCATAGTTTGAGATTGCAGGAGATGTTTAAGGAAACAGATAAAATAGTATTGGTCTATGGGTTGCATCCAGTTCTTCATGAATGGAGTAGTACTAGCACAATGGGATTTTCCCTTCCCATGTACCCCTAAACGCTGCTTGGGGAGGGCCCCCCACCCCTCTGGAGCATATTTTAAGGAGGCTGCAGGGGAGAGGATAAGATGAGGAAGTGCGAGTGAAAATCTGATGTGTTGGACACAACCCTATAACTGTATTGATATAGCTACATGCTACACTTTTTAACATAGCAGATGTTTTTCAAGTCTGCTTTCTTAATAAACTCAATAAACATTAGCTAAGGCTGAATATTGGATTATAAAAGTTCTAGAAAAGCCTATTGTAACTGCTGCAAGCATAACAATGAGCACCAGTCTTCCTGTCTCACATCTAATACCTTAAAATCCCAGCAAACATCTCATTTCACTTTCCACTGGGGTATATTTTCATTAACATGATATAACCAGCTGTTTTTCAAATAGCTGTCCGTTAGCTCTACGCCACTCAGCTTCATAAACACTTTGCTGTACTTGCTTCCCAAAGCAAGTTTTAAATGTTTTCATATGCTCAACTCTTTAAATGGTTACATTTTATTGAACTTCTAATAAGTCCTGTTCCTTGCACTCGATGCAAATAGCCATTTTAAGTGCAAGCATACAAAAAACACACAACCCATGTTAAATACAATTTTCAAAGCCTTCCTTAAAAATGTCAGTGTGTCCAAATGAAAAAGAAAACAGTACAAACTATGGACACAAACCTGTCAGAATTAAAGTCTATTGATTCCAATGGGAGTGCCCTTAACTTCAGCAAAATCATTGGATTTCAAGTGTGCTCAACTTTCACTGGCATGTGCCCAGTATTTTAAAAGCATTCACTCTTATAATAAAATAGCACAAAACCTGTAAGGATACAGTAATTATTTTATTTCATCTATCCCTAGCGTGCTCATCAATGAGTGAGTGTCGTATTAAGTAAAGCAAGACCAACTCCTCTGTGCAAACACAGTTCGCCTCAAACCTGGTGTGATAATATATGTCCAATAAGGACAGGTCGTTTTTGTTGTTATATGCTACTAATGTGCAGTAATCCCTTTTAAATTGCATGAGAGCCTCATCACTGGTATTAAGCAGATTATAAAAGGCAGTGGCGTAGCGTGGGGGGGTGCAGGGGGGGCCGGCCGCACCGGGCGCAACATCTGGGGGTTAGGGTTAGGGGGTGCAAATCTACGGGTTAGGTGGCGCAAATCCACGGGTTAGGGGGCGCAAATTACTTGCCTTGCCCCGGGTGCTGACAACCCACGCTACGCCACTGATAAAAGGTCAAGAAGAGATGGGAAATCACACATATGATAAGATGCAACACAGATGTCACTGGCAATACAAATATGAAAAGCAGCCTTATGTTTGCATTGGGAGCCAAAATACTGGATAGAATTAAAAATAGATGTAATGGAAACTTAGTGGACTTGAAATTCTGCAAATGTCAGACAAACTAACCTGGCAAACGTGATGAAAATATTAATTACTAATAGCTTTGTATCAGAAAATTGAAGTGTATGCCATATGTATCTCTAAAGGCAACTCATAGAGGAAATAACCTATCCCTGAACTCAAAGAAGTGTTCTGGAAGCCCAAAGGAGGTTGGGAAGAGTCATTCCGCAGACAAAGCCTATGATAAGATTATAGAGGGAAGCTGGCTGACAAATAAAATGTTCTCAAAATGCATACCCCTCAGCATCCCTCTGATCAAAACTGGGACACTTGCTTTTTCATCTCAAGCTTTCATGGGAGCCAGCTGGTTCTCACACAAGACCAAAAAATGAGCATCTTTTGATCTGGCACTCTGGCACAAGTGACTTTGCACTAGAGTGTTGGACCGAAAAACCGGGACATTCCAGGATCCAAAGAGAAGCCAGGGTGGCTTCTGTAATTCCAGGATGTACCTGTTAAATCAAGATGGTTGAGGAGCATCTGAAATAATAAATCATAGCTCTGAGTGTAAAACAATACTTGTCCCAAACTCCCAAAACCAGGTTCACACTTTCCCCTGAAGATTTGGGGTGGGGTGGGGAGAAGGTCAAGGAGAGAATCTGCATTGTTCTGGTAGAAATGTAAGTTCTTCCTCCAATATAAGCCAACAAGATTTGAAGTATAAAATGGTGGTTTTCTTGAGTCAAAATGAGAGTACCCCTAAACATTTTTAGGGGGTAAAGCACTGCCTATAGGTGACCTGCAGAGGCGGCACCACAGTGCCAGACAGCCAAACTCCTCATACCAGACTGTAAACAGGCAAGCCGTGTGTGTGTGTGTGTGTGTGTGTGTGTGTGTGTGTGTAAATGACCAGAGCTGCAAGGCAATGCAATCCATGAATTTCCGAGTCTCCCTCAGCTTCCCATGGAAGATAACTTACAGGTCTCACTAAATTCAATAAGAATGTGTGCCAATCATCTTCATTAAAACATATCAGGACTTTATTAATCTGCCCTGAAGAACTGCAATAGGACAAGTGGTATTTGTATATTTGATTTTTTTGCATTATATTGTTACTAACTCACAGGACCACCACTGTTTAGGATTCCAGCCAGTTAGACAGACGGCCTGCTAGGCTTTCCTCCAGGTGAGTATAAGCTGTTACATAAAGAGCACCTTGTTGGCTTATATTGGAGGAAGAACTTACATTTCTACCTGAACATTGCAGATTCTCTCCCTGACCTTCTTCCCACCCCACCCCAAATCTTCAGGGGAAAGTGTGAACCTGGTTTTGGGAGTTTGGGACAAGTATTGTTTTACACCAGCGTTGTCCTGTTTTTTCTCAGAGCTATGATTTATTATTTCAGAGGTAAGAACAGGATTTGGTCTTCAAGGGCAAGGATCCAAAGTAAGGATCTGGTAAAGGTAAAGGTAAAGGTACCCCTGCCCGAACGGGCCAGTCTTGACAGACTCTGGGGTTTGTGCGCCCATCTCACATCTATTGGCCGGGGGCCAGCGCTGTCCGGAGACACTTCCGGGTCACGTGGCCAGCGTGACAAAGCTGCATCTGGCGAGCCAGCGCAGCACACGGAACGCCGTTTACCTTCCCGCTGGTAAGCGGTACCTATTTATCTACTTGCACCCGGGGGTGCTTTCGAACTGCTAGGTTGGCAGGCGCTGGGACCGAACGACGGGAGCGCACCCCGCCGCGGGGATTCGAACTGCCGACCTTTCGATCGGCAAGCCCTAGGCGCTGAGGCTTTAACCCACAGCGCCACCCGCGTCCCTAAGGATCTGTTAGGGACCTCTAAAACAATCTCCTCTTGTTGAGGGTAAATCTCTCGTCTTATGAAACTGGTTTGCTCACAGGATTGATGACAGGACACGACAAATCCTTTTACTTCAAGGCAACTGTCTTGTGTGCTGTCAAAAGCTGAAGCAACAGAAAGTTATACGTAAAATGAGTTGGTGTTTCCTGCTGGAGGAACATGCACAAAGCCAGTTCAGCGCCAATAGGTCTCAGCTCTTGAACAAGAAGGTTGATTCCATTTGTTACTATTTCCCGTCTGTTACTTCATTTTTACAAATATTCAGCTTAACACTCCTTGGCTTCAATCCGTTGTCTGTCATCTGATAGGTGTAGTTTATGCTTGTGCTTCAGATACGTCCCTCCAGTTGAAGTCACTGGTATGTGAACTGGAATAATGGCTGCCTCTCAGGTTGTTGTTTTAAACCATTAGAGATGGTGTAAGGTTGTTTGAAGTTGAACATGGGATGAAGAAACTCAATGCTGCGTAGTTGGACTGGGTGCACACATAAGCTATCTGCTGTTCTTTCCTGAAAGAAATGGTGGTGATAGGAAAATGGCAACACTTAGGTCAACACTGCCTTCAAGTTGATATGGCTGTTTAGAAATCTGCTCATCTCTACCTCTAGTTTTCTCTAGATTTATAGATTTTCACTGTACCATTCTATACAGAAACCTGTGTGTAAACCCTAATGACCAGGGGTCAGCAATATGTATCTTGCCTGGGCTGGATTGGTCCCGTGGAGATCCCTCCATGGATTGCGGGCACGCATGAGTGCGTTCACCTGCAATTTTCACCATCTGCGCGTGCACAGATGCAATTTTCGGCAGATGCGATTTTCAGTGCCGTGGAAGTGAGTCCCTGCACTGTGCTGCGCCGGTTTAGAACAGTGCATGAGCAGGCAGTTTGGTTCGGGGGTGGCTCAGGGGCCAGTCAAATGGCCCATGGACCTTAGGTTGCTGACCCCTGCTAATGGCTGTAAACGTGCTCAAAAGTTGACACTTGTCATGCTTACTCAGTATGCACCATATAGTGAAATGGACAAAAGTGGTATTGTGGTCTAAACCACTGAGCCTCTTGGGCTTGCTGATCAGAAGGTTGGCGGTTCGAATCCATGCAACTGAGTGAGCTCCCATTGCTCTGTCCCAGCCTAGCAGTTTGAAAGCATGCCAGTTCAAGTAGATAAATAGGTACCACTGCGGCAGGAAGGTACATTGCGTTTCCATGAGCTCTGGTTTCCGTCACGGTGTTCCATTGCACCAGAAGTGGTTTAGTCATGTTGGCCACCTGACCCGGAAAGCTGTCTGTGGACAAACACTGGCTCCCTTGGCCTGAAAGTGATATGAGGGCCACAAAGCCATAGTTCTCTTTGACTGGAGTCCTTTACCTGTTTACCTATATAGTGAAGCACACAGATCCGCAATGGTTGTACAGCCTGAACCCATTTCTTACATGGAAAAGCATTCCACCTCATAATTATTCAGTGTTTGAAGTAGCCCTGACTCTGAGGTCAGATGCAAATATAAAAGATGATTTTGAGTTAACAGTGTAATTTGAAAATTTGTGTGTCGACAATAATTCATTCCTTTAGGAAACCTGCAGTTACTGTACTTATAGGGAAGTGACTTTTCATACAGTAATTGTTGGCCTGAATCCTTTGACATGGGGAATTTTGCATATTATCTGATGTAATTAAAACCATGTGTTAATGAAAACCATGCAGTATTAGAATGCCCCGGCCCCCTGCTGATCCTAAAGATTCAGATAATTCAAATGTGAATGAAGAATTTTAATACATAGTGATTTCATCTTAGAAATCAACCATGGTCAACTTAACAACAAACAGAAAATGCAGATCTACCGAAACCTCCCAACCACAATTCTTGAGAATAACAAGGCATGAAATTTTCATTGTATCCTTTTTTTGTTTTGTTTATTTTTCTTAATAGCCGGATGAACTGAATTCCTTTTCATTGTAAGCGAGGCTTGAGCTGCCATATCTGATTTGGCTCTTGCAGCCCTTGCACCTTTTATTTTCACTGCCATTCGTCCATTTTAAGACAGCCCTTTGCCAAGATAAGCAATGTTGAAAGTGCATGATGATATTGATGTGCTCTTTGGAAATGATCCAGTGTAGGATATTTTTTCCCCAGGGCCATGCATCTTGATGATGACCATTTGCTCTTAGGAAGGTTCATATCAGGGCTCACCAAGCAACTTTTCACCATTGTTCAAAGCTTTTTCAGAACCACTAAAATCACTCTAAGTAGAGATCCTCCTATAGAATTTATTTTAGTGTAAGTCCTTTAGGGAGAGCAGAATACTAATCACTTTGGGTTAGATAGCTTTATGCAGGTTGCCTTTGAGCTCCCACCTCTTCCTATATTGGTAGCAGGGAGATTTTAATACTGGCCTACCTCTCAAGCTTGCTGTAAATATTGCTGAGATAATGTATGAAAGGCACTTAGAACAGTTTCCGGGCATAGCGGGCAAGTTTATGAAATATTTTTCCAAATGTCAAAATTCTAGGGCTATGATGATTTACTTAGAGTAGACCTGCTGAAGTTAATAAGCCTAGCTAAGTTAGGGCCATTGATTTCAGTGGTCTACTCTTAGTGAAAATTAGCTGAATACCACCCTAGAGTTTGGGCAGAACGTCTTGGAGTGAAACCTATTCAAAATTTTCACCAGTAATTAGTTTTATTGATGACTCTTTTCCTAGAAGAGGCAAGAGAGGAGGAGACATATCTCACAGTTGTACATAGTATGAAGGCTATAAGTGAAGCATTTCATGCTTGTTCCATTAGTCTTACTTTCCAGCAAACAGTTTGCCTGGAAAACCACATTGTTCTGGAGGTCAGCCTGGACGTAAACAAGCAGAATACAATGTTGTACCCCCTGAAGAGGATCTCCGGGGACAAGATTTTTGGGGCTGGCTTTGGCGAGGCAGCACAGAATCCTCTGTTCTGAGAATTCCACTTGTGTGATATTAGCTAACTAGAGGAGTCTTAAGCCAAGTTAGATACTTTATAGATTGCTAAGCCATAGTAAACAATGTACATGCAAACGTAGAACAAAATGTCCCTTTAAAAACAACAGACTGTTACAAACATTTCTTTCTATGACCTGACATTGATGCAGACTCTTATGCTGCCTTGAACACATTTTACCCTTTACATATTACATTTAGTGAATTTTCTTTTTTTAAATATAATCTTTATTAGGGTTTTTTAACATATCATTTTCAACAGTAATTAAACATACTTTTACATCTTATTCGAATTTTTGACTTCCGTCAATCCTGTCTGAAAATTGACCAGTCTAATCTCTCAGTATGCATTTCTTATCTCCCCTATTACATTTCAAACTCATAACCAATATCTCTATCTTTTTCTACTTTGTAACACTTCTTATATTTCTCCTTACAAAACTTCTTGTAGTCCTACTAGCATAATTTGTTGATTACAGTTGCTCTTCAAATAATTCATATACTTCTTCCAATCTTCTGTAAATCTCTGGTCCCGCAGGTTTCGAATCCTTCCTGTCATTTTGTCCAATTCTGCAAAGTCCATTAATTTTGTCTGCCATTTTTCTTTCATTGGAATTTCTTCTTGTTTCCATTTCTGGGCTAACAATACTCTTGCCGCAGTTGTTGCATATAAAAACAATTTAACATCTTGCCTATTAATGTCCTGACCTATAATACCAAGTAAAAAGTGAATTTTCAATCAGATCTCCATTTGGTTCATGAGTAGAATGAGGATCTAATAGTAGGAACTCAGAAAAGTTTATGCAGTTCATTGCCACAAGATGTAGTGTTGAGTTTAAACACTTCTCATGTGGTTCCAGAGGGACCCCAAGTATTCAGTGGATGTGCATACAGGAGAAAGTATCATCCCCCACATGTCTCTACCCTAGTATGCGTATGTGAATGCACACCTACAAATTGCCTGTAAACGTACACTCAAATGCACATAGGCATCTCTCCCTGTTGCTTATGAGGCTTTATACCCTAACTTATCCTTAACTTTCAGCCATTTGTCAACTCCGTCACAAAACATCCATAAGCTCTCCCTTTTCCAATCTTGGACCCCTACATAGAATCAAAGAGAATACAATATGGCTAGCACAGCTGTATCTCCTATCCTTTTAAGGCAGGTATGGGGAACTGGATCCAACTGGGGGTAGATTCGGGGGTTACCTGACTTCAGCAGGTCACTTTGACAGGTGAGTGAGGGCAGACACCTGTCAATGATGCCAGGAGATACCACTTCAAAGAAGGAATTGGGAGCACACTTAGGGGCCACTCCCTAAGTTCTTCCTTCCTTTCCTTTTTTTGCAACCCTGGTTTTAATGCAAGCTGAGCCTGTGAAGGAAGGAAGGAAGGACCAGGAACACACCTTTCCAGCTGTAATTTGGTGCTTTTTTAATGCATTGCCTTTTTCTGGGTTGGAGGTTCAAGGGACACAAACCTGCAGTGGTCTTTTTGAGTTCAGGGAAGGAGTTTCATAGGGACACACCAGCTATTTCCAACCTGCTACTATATTCAGTGCTATTATTCTGGGAGAAATAAATGGCGGAACTCACCATGAACACCTCCTTTGTTCTCTTTAATGGCAATGGTGCCCACCTGAGGGGTGCCAAAACTGAGTTCCTGCTGGAAAAAAGCTCTGACTTATATTGATGTTGGTGAGGCTCTAGCAAACTGTTTGCAGATGGCTATTTCGAAACTGACTGTGGGATTTATGGTCTGACAGTGTGGTCTTTTATCTGTGTACTATGATGCTTTTATTGCATTTTATTGGGGTAAATTAGATTTTTATTGTAATGCAAGTTTTTGTTTTGAATATGATTTATTACTGGAAGCCATTCCATGGATTGTGTTTTGTCCAGGAACAAGGTGCAACTTGTGTGTGTGTGTGTGTGCGTGTGTGCACGCAGCTATGTATTCTTGCCATAGTGCACCAGGACAACATTGCTTCCAGGCACTCTGGGGGAAAGAAAATGCCAGCACACAAACCACTGAAGGGAGAGAACGCCTCTCTTGTTTCTGCCACCACTGAAAGACTCCATCTTTGTTCTTTGCAACCCCCTTCCCCACTCCACATTTTGTGTGCCCTGCAGTCTGTCTGGAGGGCACTACAAAGATTGTTAAAATTATTATTTTGATGTATATATAGGAATATGTGTCACCTATGGGTTAAACCACAGAGCCTAGGACTTGCCGATCAGAGGGTCGGCGGTTCGAATCCCCACAATGGGGTGAGCTCTCATTGCTCGGTCTCTGCTCCTGCCAACCTGGCAGTTCGAAAGCACCTCAAAGCGCAAGTAGATAAATAGGTACCGCTCCGGCGGGAAGGTAAACGGCGTTTCCGTGCGCTGCTCTGATTTGCCAGAAGCGGCTTAGTCATGCTGGCCACATGACCTGGAAGCTGTACGCCGGCTCCCTTGGCCAATAAAGCTAGATGAGCGCCGCAACCCCAGAGTCGGCCACAAGTGGACCTAATGGTCAGGGGTCCTTTACCTTTATGTGTACACACACACACATGCACATTTATATACATTGACAGCAAATTAGTTGCAGGTGTCTAAAGGCTGCTTGTTATATATAGCACTTTTACTAATCTGTTCTAAATTGCATTTTAGAATGCTTGCCTTAGAGATGTCCAGCTGGTATTCAAGATCATATCACTGGGAATTCTTCCTCTAGTTCTTTGCTTAGACATCCACATTTATTTCTCATCTATTGTTCTCTTAGTAATATATTCAGCAGTAGCCCTTGAGGCAGTTTGCACAATACGGACATAGCCACACTGCACCCACATGGAGGCCTCTACACAAGGTGATGATGCCATTCATTCAAGCAGGGGGCAAGCCAGCCTAGGCATCCTCACAGCTTATAGCTGGTGGTGTCAAAAGTCCCTTGTTCTCGAGTGCCAGTGTGGTGTAGTGGTTAAGAGCGGTAGACTCGTAATCTGGTGAACCGGGTTTGCGTCTCCGTTTCTCCACATGCAGCTGCTGGGTGACCTTGGGCCAGTCACACTTCTTTGAATTCTCTCAGCCCCACTCACCTCACCAGACGAAGGGAAAGGAGAATGTTAGCCACTTTGAGACTCCTTCGGGTAGTGATAAAGCGGGATATCAAATCCAAACTCCTCCTCCTCCTCCTCCTCCTCCTCCTCTTCTTCTTCTTCTTCTTCTTCTTCGCCTTCTCCTCCTCCTCTCCTCCTCCTCACTGATTGTAATATATTTCCACAGAGCGAAATGTTTGAAATTATCTTGTAAAAGTTGCCTCTAAAGTCAATTTAGTCAACTCCTTATGACAGATATATGGTACAGCCTTTAATTTATTTTGGCACATTTTTACACCAGTCTTTGGCCAAATATGACATATGGGAAGGAGCTGTGAGGTAAGACCGACAGTAGAGAATTATATAGCACAAGTCAGAAAGGTGTAGGCCTGGACTAAATGGGAATGATGATCCCTCGAAAGAACCTGGCCACAGATGCACTTGGAATAAATGCTGGCATATATATGGACCCTTAGAGATGCATATATATTTTTTAATTCTACCACCTGCAAAATAGGACGATGTTTCTGTTAACCCCCCAGTTTTTCACCTCTCCTAGGGTAGAAGATGTTGCTGAAACAGAATCTCCTTCTCAGCTGGATGACTTAAAATCCACTATGAATGGGAATGAAGACGATGAAAAGCTTCAGGTTAAAAAACAAGCTTTTGAAGAGAAAATAAACATTGACAGCAGTACGCCTGGATCTGTCGGCCGGCATAGTCTTGGCCAGGTTTCTAAAGAAGAAAGGAAGGACATGAGGTTTAACAGGTATGCTTCAATGCAGGGTGTCAGCGGTTTTGCATGCTGATTGGTTTTCCCATACAGTGGTGCCTCGCAAGACGAAATTAATTCGTTCCGCGAGTTTTGTCGTCTTGCGATTTTTTTCGTCTTGCGAAGCACGGTGTCGCGAAAGTTTTGGAAAAGCTTCAAAAATCACCAAAGTCTTTAAAAACCTCAAAAAAGGCTACCACACCACGTTCTATGAGTTGCTCCTCGAAGTCAAGTTGCAACTGTATTAGCGGTGTTAAGAAAAAGGAAACAAACTTGCAAGACGTTTCTGTCTTGCGAAGCAAGCCCATAGGGAAAATCGTCTTGCAAAGCAGCTCAAAAAACAAAAACCCCTTTCGTCTAGTGAGTTTTTTGTCTTGCGAGGCATTCGTCTTGCGATGTACCACTGTACATAATTTTTGAGGGAGAAAAACCCCCAAATGTTAAAGTGAACAGGCAAGTTACATAGTACCTGTGGGCATCAGACATTTAATTGTACCCAGACATCTTGTCAATAACTCTAAGAGCTGGATAAGATCTACGAGTTATTTGTTTAACCTACCTTGTGCTCCAGAGTGCAGGGGGAGGTGCAAAGGAACACTGGATTTGAAAAAGTTCAGGCAAAAATGAAGATCACTTTCCGTAAGTATAGTTGGCAAAATTCTTTTGGCAATTTGGACACCTTAAAAGCAGATTTATAAGCACTGTCAACGAGTGAAAAGTATGCAGATATACATCAATATATAGTCAAAGCAGATCCAGAGAAAACGAAAGGTACAAATGCAGCAAACAATTGGTTAGAATTAATCTGGCATAATGCAAAATTAATAAAGACAAAGCATTAAAAGAGATTGTATCACATATGTAAAGCGTTAGGGATAACAACAGCAAAAGAAACCCACCCCCAAACAAGAAAGTCCTATCTAGGGCAGTATTTCTTTGTAAATAATGTTAATCTTCAGCTTTTTAAGATGTTGAATTAAACAATCGAACAAGCCAGGTCTTGCGCTAACTGTCAGCTAGACTGGGCACTGATCAAGGGCTCTAGGAGCTCAGAAGGGCCCTTCACCAGCCCAACTAAGCTGTGCCACCCTGCCGCCACCTCGCTGGGCCCCTCGGTCATTTTCATGGTGGGATAGCTGTTTCTGAACGAGAGTCAAGCTTGGCTCACATCTGCAGTGGCTCCCCACCATTTTCATTGACCAACAATGCAATGCCCCAGCCCTTCAGAGCTATGAAATCTATGGGTATGAGGGGATGATTAGCTGCTTGTGCTTAAAATTGTGCTCCCTCAGAGTTTGTGCGGCTCCACAAACCTCTGTGTGTGACAGAGCTCCTCAGACATGTCTGCTCTAGTCACTAGTAGAGTCTGACAGTGGCTGCCTGCGGAAGCGCTTCCAGCAAAGAAGCTCCTTAACGGAAACGCGTCTCCTGGACTCACGACGTGGCAGCTTCCGGCGAAGCATGGGTCTCCCTATGGTTGCTTCTGACACCTCCTCGCTGTTTTCGCTGGACGTGTCTCTCACCCCTCCCTCTCCCCTGCTAGTTCCTGCCTTGGCTGCTGCGTCTCTCTCAGCATTCCTGAGATCCTCCTCCAGAGACCCCTCGCTCCCCCTGCTGGTCCCTGCTTTAGCTGCTGACTCCCTCCCAGCCTCTGGGAGCCCTACCACCTCCCTTTCCTCTGATGTCAGTTCCCTGACAATGGGTTTCATAGATCTTTGTACTAGAGCGTTGCATTTCCTGGTAAATTAAAATGGGAGGCAGCAACCATGGGTGGGAGCTGAGCGTAGCTCCTGTTCAAAAGCGGCACTTCTGCCTCTTTGGTTAAAATGCCACCCAGGAGCCCAAGGATGTTGCAGTTGCTACAGTGGCAAGGTTTCTTAAAACAATTTCTGATAAATAACCCTGTTAAGAATTTTTAAGTAGAGATGCCAGCTGTCCCAGTTCTGAAATCCCAAGGCCATTATGATCTGAGCCATGTGCCCCTCTAATTTCAGCTCAGTTTGGGGTGACTTGGTAGCAGATCTCTGACAATGCCATCCTTTCCTACTGCTAACTTTTCTTCCACTACCACCCTTTTCCATACAGTCCCAGACCAACCAAAACCCTTTTAGGGCAATTGTAATCATATAGATGGGATGCGGGTCGCGCTGTGGGTTAAACCACAGAGCCTAAAACTTGCTGATCAGAAGGTCGGTGGTTCGAATCCCCATGACGGGGTGAGCTCCCATTTCTTGGTCCACGCTCCTGCCAACCTAGCAGTTTGAAAGCACGCCAACGTGCAAGCAGATAAATAGGTACCGCTCCAGCGGGAAGGTAAATGGCGTTTTCGTGCGCTGCTCTGGTTTGCCAGAAGCGGCTTAGTCATGCTGGCTACATGACCCAGAAGCTGTATGCCGGCTCCCTCGGCCAATAAAGCGAGATGAGCACCACAACCGCAGAGTTGGTCACGACTGGACCTAATGGTCAGGGGTTCCTTTACCTTTACCTTTAATGATATAGAGGGGTGGAGCAGGTCGGTGCCCTCTGGTTCCACTTCTTCCATCACATCTCCTGCCATCCACACATTAAGGAAACAATGGTAAAGGTGAGCCTGGTGTATATGTATGTAGCTCTCGATGTGAGATGGAACACTGCACAATCAAGGCACCTGATCACATGGCGAATGTACAGCAAGACAACCCCCCTGATGCACAAATGCTGGGAATCAGAGTCAGAATGGCACATGACGGCCAGTCCAGAACTAGTGGCACAGGCCCATTCTCTCCTCCACCTCATTACAATAACATAGGGGTGAAGTTGCAAGTTGCAAGTGGGTGGGGGCAGAACTGGCAGATATAAGACTGGCAAAAGCCATCCACTCATTTGATAATAGAAGGCTTCACTGAGTGGCAAGGAGGGAGCAGCTTTTGCCTTTGTTGAAACTTGGATAGTTTTCTGTGTTAATCTCAAAGGCAGAAGAGCATAAATTTACACTGAAATTCCGTTAAAGCAGTGCACTTACATCCCAGACCGATTCTTACGAATTTGCTTGGCACGCAAGTTGCAGCTGACAACATCAGTTGAAACATTTTTAAAAAATTACGTTTTCAATAGAGGTCACATCTGTTTTCAGCGAGACAAGATGAATCATCTATGAGGTTCGCTCATTTCTCAAGGACAAAACTGTATATTTCCTTAATTATTGGAAAGAAGTTTAACAAACAAAAATACTTGCAGTAGATATGGCTATTTCGAATGGTTATTTCTCCTGTGCAGTGTGATTAATTTTTTCATTTGTTTATGTTGTATATACTCTGAGTCACTGTACTGATATTTGGATTTGAATGCGTATTATTACATGAGGTGTTGGCCACATTGAGATGATCAGCAAAGATCAGCAGTGAGCCTCCAGCTTTTATGTTCCCTCCTTACCTCTCTCCTTCCTTCACAATCAAACTTTTTGTTAGCAGCAAATAATAGCTTGCCATTTAACTTGACAACTATAATAGGTTTGCACAAACCAGAATCCCAGACCATCATCCCAGACCGGTTTGAGGAAATCAGCTTCGGTTTATGCAAAGCAACTATAGTAATGGACCCCTGACCATTAGGTCCAGTCATGGCTGGCTCTGGGGTTGTGGCACTCATCTTGCTTTATTGGCCGAGGGAGGTGGTGTTTGTCTGCAGACAGCTTCTGGGTCATGTGGCCAGCATGACTAAGCCACTTCTGGCGAACCAGAGCAGCACACGGAAACGCCGTTTACCTTCCCACCAGAGTGGTACCTATTTATCTACTTGCACTTTGACGTGCTTTCAAACTGCTAGGTTGGCAGGAGCAGGGACCGAGCAACGGGAGCTCACTCCGTCACGGGGATTCAAACCGCCGACCTGATCGGCAAGTCCTAGGCTCTGTGGTTTAACCCACAGCGCCACCCGCATCCCTATAAAGCAACTATCATTTGGTGCTAATTATGGTGTGGTGCTAATTAAGGTTCTTCCCCCCCCCCCATGCACCACAGTCCATTTTGCCTTTTCCCCAAGCCATTTGTTCCTGCCTTTGTTTACACTGCAGGTCCAAAAGTCTAGCTTTGCATGCTGTCCGTTTGAGGAGTGTTCATTCTGACAATGGACAAGAGATGGAGAATGGAGATGTTACAGCCGGCATCTCTTTCACAGATATCTATCTGAGCCAAGAAGCCGACAAATTGCCTTCTAGTGCAGACACTGAAGAGTCGCAGCTGGAACAGTCTTCACTTTCGCACCCAAGTATCAAATGTACAGAACCAGAGAATCTGCCAGAACCCGTTAAAGAAAACTGCCATGAAGGGAGCCCGAAGACAATACAGAATCCTGCCGAGTATCAAGATAAGCTTTACCTTCACTTAAAGGAAAATCTCTCTAAAGTGAAAGCATATGTCGTGGAGATGGGGAAGAAAATTCCTCTCCCAGATGAGTGTGTTATTGAAGGTAAGAGGCCTGACCCTTTGAAATGATGGGAGCATTTTAGAAAATACTTTAGGACCCTCTTTTAAGCTGTCAACCAGCCTCCTCTAAGCATGAGTTCTTTTCACTAGCTGAAACGTGTTTCTGCATAACGGCGTTGTTTTAAAAGGCACTGTCTTGAGATTCCTTCTTGCCTCCGCATTGTTTCTGTGCTTCATTGTGCTTTATCCCATAAAGGACCTGCTAGCACGCTGCCCTTGCCTGCTTGCTGTGTGCTTCCACTATCAAGTCCTATATGTGCTCAGAGTTCCTAGGACTCTTGTTCATGGGTTGTATCTAACTAGCTTATGCTCTGAGTAGTAGACTCACTGTAATGTATAGGTTGGTCATGAACGCAATGAACTAAGGTCCAAGTATTACTGCTAGTGTATAAAGCCTTAAAAGGTTTAGGACCAGGTTACCTGAAAGACCATCTTGTCTCTTTTACACTGGCCAGATCACCACGATCACCTGGAGAGATCACCTTCTGAGGCCTCCTTGAGAGGTCCGGAGGGTGGCAACATGAGTACGGGGCCTTCTCTGCAGTGGCTCCCCGTCTGTGGGATGCTCTCCCCAGGGAAGTCCGCCTGGCACCTTCATTACACATCTTTAGAATCATAGAATCATAGAATCATAGAATCATAGAATCATAGAATTGGAAGAGACCACAAGGGCCATCGAGTCCAACCCCCTGCCAAGCAGGAAACACCATCAGAGCACTCCTGACATATGGTTGTCAAGCCTCTGCTTAAAGACCTCCAAAGTAGGAGACTCCACCACACTCCTTGGCAGCAAATTCCACTGTCGAACAGCTCTTACTGTCAGGAAGTTCTTCCTAATGTTTAGGTGGAATCTTCTTTCTTGTAGTTTGGATCCATTGCTCCGTGTCCGCTTCTCCGGAGCAGCAGAAAACAACCTTTCTCCCTCCTCCATGTGACATCCTTTTATATATTTGAACATGGCTATCATATCACCCCTTAACCTCCTCTTCTCCAGGCTAAACATGCCCAGCTCCCTTAGCCGTTCCTCATAAGGCATCGTTTCCAGGCCTTTGACCATTTTGGTTGCCCTCCTCTGGACACGTTCCAGTTTGTCAGTGTCCTTCTTGAATTGTGGTGCCCAGAACTGGACACAGTACTCCAGGTGTGGTCTGACCAGAGCAGAATACAGTGGCACTATTACTTCCCTTGATCTAGATGCTATACTCCTATTGATGCAGCCCAGAATTGCATTGGCTTTTTTAGCAGGCGCCAGGCAAAAACGTTCCTTTTTAACCAGGCCTTTGGCTGACCTAATCAACATCCTATACCCTTTAAAATGTGGCTCTTTTGAGGGGGGCATTATTGGATTATTGCTTTTATTTTGATTTTATATATTGTGATCTTTTTTTGTGAACTGCCCTGAGACCTCCGGGTATAGGGCAGTATATAAATTCAATGAATGAACGAACAAACAAATGAATAAATGAATGAGAAGCCCTCCTAATTTCCCCACAGTTGTCTCCTATTGGGTTCATTTCAATGTGAACCAAAGCTTTTAGCATGGTGACTCCAGTAATTAAACTGTGCCATTATTGTAGAATTTGCTTTTACTGTTGTAATTTCCTGAGAGTTCCTTAAGTACGATTATTGAGGCAAAATTCCCAGAGTAGGACACGTTGTAAAATTGATGTGACTGATACTCCATACATGCACAGCCATGCCTTCATGTCCATTGCACGTGGAGCACTTAGCTAATATTTCCAAAACTCCATAAACTACTTGTTCTGAAATTTGGCTGCAATCTGAACTTCTTTAATTTCTGCACTTGGTACATCAAGAGCTAGGCTCTTCTTCATCCCACCCATTTCTTAAGAAACTGTTCACAAGTTCCTGCTACAAATAATACACAGCTGTTTGGTGTTGCATTAGCCAAACTGGAATTTGCTGCAATTTTATTAATATTAAATGTAAGGAGTATGGTGAATACACAATCTGTGTCAAACCACACATGACTAACAGTTTGTTACAACATGACTGTACTGCAAAATACAAGGTATAAGTATGAAGAGCTCTCAGAACTGCCACTTCAGTTGTGTCAGTTGTGTTCTATATACCTTTAAAATGAAACATTATTTCTTTGATTAGTGTTCTCAAGAAGCATCTATCATTTTGAAAAGCAAAATAATCCCACTCAAAAATACATATTCAGGGTGCTCTCTAGGTAGGCACAAGTATATTTGTTTACACACATGCACATAAAAACAGGAAGTGACACCATGTTAAGTGGGAGGGGCAAGGGAGCAGGAGGCATAGATCTAAGAAATGTGTTAAATGGATGCACATATCTGAACTTCCAGTAAGACCCTTGGAAATTTGGGGCTGTGCGTGAGAAAGTGAGAGCCATGATGGCTTAAGGATTTTCATGACAATCCCAGTATTTTCAGGGCATTTGGAGGGTTGGGTATACGTTGGGTAAACACACTTGGGATTCGGGTGAGTGTTGCTTACTGGTGCAGTTTTGAGCAGTTAGTCAACAAATCAGTGAGAATTTGTATAGAAATGCTTTTAAGATTTAATGAAACCTACAGTTGAGAAACCAGTTTAGTTCCTTGTTCTATATTTCTTTAGGGAAACTTCACTTAATCTATTTAAGGACCCCTTCAAAGACCTAGGAGATCCCAGAGTGCAGGAAACTTGTTCTACTGGTAGCTTTTCTCATACGATGATTTAGCAATGGTGTGATATAGGCCCTGCTATTGAGTCCTCTCTTGGCAAGAAAGGAAAAGGATTGTGATTCACATAAAGCTTCCGTTTGCCATAGTTAAGCGATGGGCTTATCCACACTTTTGCCCCACTCAGCCTGGATAACTCAGTTGGTTGGAACATGGTTCTGATAATGCCAAGGTTGCAGGTTCGATCCCTGTATGGGACAGCTGCATATTCTTGCATTGCAGGGGTTGGACTAGACGATCCTCGGGGTCCCTTACAACTCTAAAATTCTATGGTTCTTTCCAGGCACAGGTCCATGTCCAAGTACCCTCTTTTTTGCTCCACAGCTTCCCCCTCAAAAACCCGCTCTTTAAAGCTGAATTGGAGCAAACAGCTATTCAGGTTTTCTGTGGATTGTTGTTTGCTCTGATTCAGCTTTAAAGAGCAGGTTTTCGTGGGGCAAGCTTCAGAGAAAAACAGTGGGGCCGTCAGACAGAGAGCTTTAAAGAGCAGACTGTGCCTGAAAAGTGTGGCAGAAAGGTAAGTGTGGATAAGCCCTAGCTGTTATGGTTCTTATAACTATGTATCCCACTTTACAGAGGATAACACTCTATTTGAAGGGTTGCCTGCAGACAATCCACAATCCTTCAAGACTCCTCTATTTGAAGAGTTGTCCCATCCAGTTCTTAAAGTACAGACCCAGAAGAAGGGATGGAAGCAGACGGCTTGAAGTTGCCCTTCAGCAGTTACCTCCTGAGCAGCAAGCACACAAGCCACACAGCCACACCATGGAGGGATGCACAGCCTTTCTAGTTAATTATACAGCAGTTAATTATTCCAAATTTGCATCAACACATATCAATTAGTGTGTGCAAGTTTTATGCACTCCTGCACCCTATTTTCTCTCTTTTCGGTGGTACACTTCTTCTTTAGCAGGCCACCCTAAGAGTAACTCTCCCGCCTCCTGTTCCTGGCAAGGACTTTGCTTGAGTTGGGTAGCAATTTTGAAGTGAATGGCTAGTTTAGTTAGTTTAGGAGTGTCCTTTGCTTGGCTAGAAATGTTATCTTTTGTTGTGAAAATCAAACCCCATGACAACCTGGCACAGGTTCATATTTATGTCTATGAGGCTGCAATCCTATACATGCTTAGCTAGGAGTAAGTCCCAGGGCACTCAGTAAGCAGAAGTAGTTCTAGAATTGGGCTGCATAACTTGGAGCTCAAGTTTAGTGCTTAGGTATTTCAGAGGGGGAAGAAACAAGATCCAAACCATAAAAAAACTGATCTGTTAAATTTAATAAAGAACCTGCTTTACATCTTGCTTAATTCCATCCAAGATCACTTATTTAATATTTATATATGAAATAGCTTCTAGATCCAATGCACCGACAACCACAATATTTCATCTTTCTTCCTTACTTTCAAAAAATTACCATCTTTTCCACCTGTTTCTCTTTTTATTTAAAAACAAAACAAGGAGGGGTCGTTTTCATCAGCTTATATTTCTCCAGATGTCTTGCGATCTTCCTTCTTATCTGCGTTTCAGGAATTTTGCTTACTACAAAGCTAGGCTTACTGGTTTATAATTTCCTGGAGAACCAGTTCGTTTATTAAATCTACTTGGACTTTGTTGGCTGGGATTTCCAGCTGGTTCTATTTCTGTATATATCTAGTAGAACAGGATATTTTTCTTTTTCCTGTTTGATCTTACAGAAATTGATTACTTTGACATATTTTGAGATCATTCTCAGGTTGCCTGCACACATGAGATCAATGCAGTCAATATTGTGACCTTACGATCAACAGCATGTAAGACAGGAAACAAGTGGGAAATGTATTGCTAAAATCACAGCTAATTTTAAGCAGTGGCCTTAGATGTCCACCTATTATCTGATTGACATTAGCCTGTTTTTATGGACTTTACACATAAAGGGTTCTGTCCTAAGAGCCTTCTATTGAGCTAGTATGATAGCAAAGATAGCTTCATTCAGACATTTGGTTCTGACCACATGAAGGATCCTGTGATAACATACAGGTCTAGCCCCATCCTCTTGACAACAACACAACTGCCAGCCAGGCCACTGGCTGACACATGAATTGTGTTAGCCTGAATGGGTGCTTCTGTGCATGTAGGGTTTCAAACATGTAAATAAGAGCCCTAGTCAAACAGGGTTCCTGACTGTGTCAGAAACCCTATTCTCATGCAAGACTATTATTGCATTGGCCGGCATATTTGTGATTGTCATGAGAGCTAGCCCCACACATTCCAAAAAGATGTTTCATTTGTTTGGTACCCACAGATACTGATTGCCTGAATAGGGCTTTGGGGATTTTCCTTGGAGCTGGTTCCCACTTCCAGCTAAAACTTGAACATAAGAATGAAAACTTTTAGAAAACCCTACAACTGAAGTGACCAGCTGAAATGAAATTCCCATCAGGGTCCATGATAGCTCGCATTCCGTCGCATAAATCATCATATTATATTTCAATGCTGCATAGTTTTCATAAGTAGTTTTGATGAGTTATTGTGCATTTTATGTTAGATTGGGGGAAAGCAAATTGGTACGACAGTTGTAAAGCTTTGTCTTAAGCTCTGCATTGGCTTCCCCCCCTTGCTTTTATTATTTTCTGTAGGATATAAACTTAAACAGCAAATATTTGATGGAGTGTATGACAGAATTCCCCTTGATAACTAGGGCAAGACTGCCCTTGGTCTGAATTTGGTTGGTGTTATGTTTTATGCTGTGCTGTGAGATAATTAGTACCATATGATGGGATAGATGGGAAAGATCACTGCTCCCCTGCAGTGCTTGCTTCTGGAACCTTTTGATAAATTTAAGCATGGCATGAGCCAAAGCATGATTGAGAACACATGGGCTTCTGCTAGCTCAATGCAACCACAAACTTGCAGAGACGCAGAGCAGCATTTCTGAAAATCAGTTGTGTTTTCACTATGCCAAAAATAAAAAATTAGCTGGCCTCTTATTATTTAAATCTGATGTTAAGCTCCAGACCCAAAAGTACTGTTCCCATACTGTGAAAAGTTCACATGCCAACACTCAAACTGGTTCTTCTATGTAGGCTGCCTTTACCAATTGCACTTTAGTACCCATGGCAGCACAGCCAGTATTTATAAGAGGGGCACTAATCTGCTGCTCAGAAATAGAACTAAGGACCTTTTCCCATTTTCATGACTAGGAGGGGGGCATTATTTAGCCAGATGTCACAGCTCTGCATGGCCTTACCTTTTCCAGTGGGTGCGGATAGCAGCTTCAGTGGATAATTTTCAGAGGGCGAGGAAGTGCAACGTGGGGAAGAGTTAAACCTTCTTCCCCTGATGCCACAGTCCTGACCGGGGCTCGTCTCAATAGCTGATTTCTGTAAAAGAAATATAGGTTGATAATTCCTATCATGGAACTCCCACATCACCTAAAATGTTTGCTTTAATTGCTAGGGAAATCTTACTTCAGAGCTAGAAACTCCTTGGGAAGGGAGCAGAGGTTCTGTTTCTGTGAGGTGGTTTGGAATGGATCAGAAGTGGAGTGGGTGTGGGTGGGTGGGTGTGTAGTAAACACTGATGTAAGCAGTTTCCCCATCAGCTGAATCTTTATGCCGCTGCCAAACAGGCACCGTAAGTTGCTTGCTGTTGGCCATTTTGATTAAACTTTAAGCTACTGTGAAACGAACTAAAGGGCTGGTTTCAGCATTACACTTTACACCTATTACTGCCTTTTTCCTGTGATATACTCTGAATCCTGAAGTATATCTGCATATCCTTGTTTGGACTGTTCATATGGACACATAGAGAGAATAAATCCTCATGATCATACATGTCCCAGGTGATTATTTTCATGTTTTATGAATTTATTCCTTTATATGGAAATTTCTGTCTTGCCCTTCAAGAAGCTATGGACATTTTTCTCTGCAAGTTTTGCCTTCTCAGGCAGTTACACTCGGATGGACATTGGCTTCTTGCACTACTGATTACCACCTAGATTAGCATTATTCTTCTTCTGCTGCTGCTGCTGCTTTCCAGTGCATTTTGGGTTGTTATGCAGTGTTTTAAAGCTGTTCTAAAGACTGGTGTTATGCTCCTGAAAATTGTGGATTTAGAATGAATCAGTTTGCCATGTGCACAGAAACTCTTAAGTACAGTGGTACCTTGGTTCTTGAACTAAATCCATTCCGGGAGTCCGTTCGACTCCTGAAACCGTTGGAAAACCAAGGTGCGGCTTCTGATTGGCTGCAGAAGCTTCCTGCACTCAATTGGAAGCCGTGTCAGATGTTCAGCTTCTGGAAAACGTTCGCAAACCGGAACACTTACTTCTGGGTTTGCAGTGTTCTGGAGCCGATTTGTTCAACAACTAAGCTATTCAAGAACCAAGGTACCACCAAACATGTGAGTGGGCTTTGACCAGCAAGCAAGGCAGTGAGCTGAAAGCTCTTTTTGTGCCAGGAAACCCCAAATGTGTGAAAAGGGCTTTTAAGGGCTGCCCACCTTGCCTGGGACTTGGCTTGCACAATTTCAACCAGCGTATGGTTGAAAATGCATAAGTCAAATAAGGGATTGCAGTAGCTGTATTGCACCTTTATTTCTCCAAGAAGATGAATGCAGATGAAATGACGGCCCTCTTCCCATCCTAACAGGGACGCATCTAAGCCTTAACAATGGTAGTGGCACTTCATACTGTTGGACCATTCCCTGGTCTCTGATTGCGAGTCTTCCATCCCAAAGAAGGGCCAAGGCTTAGATCTGATGCAAGAGAAGTGGATAGCTAAATGCCAGCAATGACATAAGGAGCAAGCAGCAGTCTGAGCAAGGGGAAATATCCACACTTCATCCAGGCTGTTACTTTAAATTCATCCATGCAGCCATTTTCCTGTAGCTTTAGAGCTCTGCCTTTTCTCTTTTGTCTTTCATGGAATGCATTTTCTAACCTTCCTTTGTTAACCTGCAAAGGTCAAATGTGTTCACAATAACCGAATAATCGTCTTGCGTACTGCCACAAGGAAAACACAGAAAGGGATACTATGTAAGGTCACCATATGTTGTTGATTTAAAGAAATTCCCCATATTTCAGAGCGTGATGGGTCTCTTTTATTGTGCAGAGATTTCCTACTGCTTAGGGTATGGCTTGTGATAAATGCTTATCGCAATGCCTGCGGCTTTTATTATTTATTACGCCCCACCTATTTCCAAAGGTAGTTTCCATACTGTATATCAGTAATCTGTAATAATAGCCAATATCATGTTTACAAGTGTCTGTGTGTCTGCCTCCTCCCCTTGTACGGCTTTGTCAGCATGGGAGGTTTGGAGATCCCCACAATTCCCTTTTCTTCAGCAATTTTGTATCACCAGCGATCTTGCCTACCTCAGTGCCTACCCCAAACTCTGGATCATTAACAAACAAGTGAAAAAGCACAGGTCCCAAACAGTGGCGTAGCGTGGGTTGTCAGCACCCGGGGCAAGGCAAGTAATCTGCGCCCCCTAACCCATGGATTTGCGCCCCCTAACCCGTGGATTTGCGCCCCCTAACCCCCAGATGTTGCGGCCGGCCCCCCCTGCACCCCCCACGCTACGCCACTGGTCCCAAATACGCTAATCTCTGTTCTATTTGCATACAGCTACTGTTCTCTTCCCATTGTTTGTTGATCATTTTGCTGGGACGAGATTAAATTCATACAGCCCAATAAAAAGGTACATAACAGTTAAGGACATTAAGACTGTATGCATACCATACGTTTAAAGCACACAGCTTCCCCTGAAGAATTCTATGAACTGTCATTTATGCCTGACAGAGCTATAATTCCCAGCACCTTACAGTTCCCACTGCTTATGTCATGTATATGGCCTTCAATTCTTGCCGACTTCAGAAAGCATATTTTGGTCATTCAGAGCCTTTGGTGAAGAGGCATAGTATAATCACTTGCATTTACAGATGACAGCCATCTTCCTCAATGCCTAATTTAGCTTGGGACATTCATAAAGACGAGTCAGCAGAGATGTTGCTTGAAGAAAGTGAAAGCTGAAGAATATGAATGGATGAAATAGTTCTCATCCTGCCTCATTGTTTTGGGCTTCAACACCAGTAGGTCCTACCAGCATTGTCAGCAGACCATGATGATGGAAACCCAGCCAGATGGGCGGGGTGTAAATAATAAATTGATTTTTTTTTAAAAAAAGCTGTTGTTCAACAACATCTGGAGGACCTCAGTTTCCCCATTCATCACCTGGGGGATTACATGCTTGAATATCACTCCTTACTATATCCCTGAACATGCAAAGCTTAGCACATGAGGGGCAAAGATTCTAGAAAACAAATTAGGTAAGCTAGTTCTAGGTACAGGACTAGATTCAGTATTAAAGGTAAAGGGACCCCTGATCATTAGGTCCAGTCGTGACCGACTCTGGGGTTGCGGCACTCATCTTGCTTTATTGGCCGAAGGAGCCGCCGTACAGCTTCCGGGTCATGTGGCTAGCATGACTAAGCCGCTTCTGGCGAACCAGAGCAGCACACAGAAATGCCGTTTACCTTCCCACCGGAGCGGTACCTATTTATCTACTTGCACTTTGATGTGCTTTCGAACTGTTAGGTTGGCAGGGGCAGGGACCGAGCAGCGGGAGCTCAGCCCGTTGCGGGGATTCGAACCACCAACCTGACCGGCAAGTCCTAGGCTCTATGGTTTAACCCACAGTATTAGACTGTTGTTAAAAGAAGACAAGATTCTGGGATTCACTGGAGCTTTCAAGAATATAAAGAATTAAATGGTCATTTAATCTGCACTGATTCTATCTATATCTATCTATCTATCATCTATCAATCACCTATCTATCTATCTATCATCTATCTATCTATCTGTATCTATCTATCTATCTATCTATCTATCTATCTATCTATCTATCTAATTTTACTTTAGATAGACAGCTCCATCTTGAATAGATTGTTGACTTTACTGCTTCAAAACAGCATCAAATGAAGTTTAATACAAGCTATGATTGGCATCTCCTGTCTAACTTTTAAGTGGTAGAGGAAAGTCTGGGAAACTATTACATTTTGTGGGCCTTAATCATATACATATTTGGTTATCTTGCGGGTAGCTGTTCCTATGTGAGCTTCTTAAGTCTCAAAGTCACTGATAGAAATAATAGAATCCAGAGTGGAGAAAGCATTACAGAATAATCGAGAATGGCTTTGGACCTTATGGAATGCCAGGGGAACAGGAAGGACAACTTTCCCAAGAGTCTAGAAAATGTTCTACTTCAGACAATATAGAGAATTCCAGGAATTCCAGGGGGGGGGAGGAAAAAAGGATGAATTTTATCCGTCCTCTCCCATTCAGCAGTGTCCAAAGTTGCTCAGACTTGATACGTTTTGGGGGGGTCAAACTGGTATATGTGATTTTAAACATCTCATTAGGAAGCTATCATTTTAAAAAACAACAACAACAACAATAATAATGGTAGGTGAGGCACAATTTTCATCAGGACCACAATATGCAGAAAGGGGAGACTTAACCCTTTCACAACCCACCATGGTCCCAACAAAAATCACTCTCACCAGTCACCACACTGCTATCACAAACCCCGGTGTGTGTGTGTGCTCCCATTGGCACCAGTGGGAGCTTTTTCTCTGGGACTAATGCCATTTTTGAGGGGTGGTTTTCAGCGGTAATAAGGCTGCGGCAAAAAGCATTAAACCTCAGCTTCCTGTGTGCTTAGGTCATTGTGATCTACCCACTATTTAAAATGCTAATAAAAAAACCCCCTGATGGTCTTTCTCCACATATTTCATGCTAAACACATTGTGGCTCAGTTTTTCTAGCACACTATCTTCTACTATTTATTGGTGGGGTGGTCTGCTCCAGAGTCAGGAATGGGGAACGGACAGACAGGACTGAACAAAGGGATAGCTCTACCCAATCTACTGTAATTTAACATGGTGTCTGAACACAGCCACACAGACCCATGTGGATCTCCCTTTGATACTGTGGTGAGGATGAGTTCCTCCTGGCATTTTTTATTTTTATTTTGGAAGAAAATTACTTCTGAATATAGTAGATGTGAGTTAAAAGATAGCTATAAGAGACTGCCAAATGTATGTTTCATTTGTGTGTTTGTTTTTTAAATGAAATGAAATTCGCAGATTCTGGCTTGTGGTTTCTGATTCGTTTCATGTGAATGAACGTTGTGTTTGGGCTAGTGCCACGAAATAGATGCCACATAAATACGTTTCTTCTGTGTCTCACTGTGGTTCTGTTCAAGGACAAAATGGAAGATTCTTCTTCAATTAACAATTACTAAAAATAAAAAAGACCACGATGACAGCTGCATGTTTTGAAGTAAAGCTACAAATTATGTTTAAACTGGGGGATGTGTTTTAGGCCTCAAAGAGCCTATTAGTTAACATAAATTAAGAAGCTTTTTAATCATGGAACCCACTGATTAAACAATAACCAACAGTGAACAGTGGTTAACCAAGTATACTTTAGTAAACAAGATTGTGAATGCAAACTGAATACAGATTTATTTATTTAAGAAAGCATCAGGTGGTAAAGAGTCACACTTGTCGAAGAAGCGAGTGTGTCGTGTACAACTCATTTGAATGTTAAGGGGTCTAGGCATATAAATATAAGGCATGAGATAAACAAAAAAACAGATCTATACTGTAATTTACAGTATAGACAGTACAGTCTATTTACAGTATAGTACTGTACAGTAATTTACAGTATTAGTACAGTAGTACCTCGGGTTACAGATGCTTCAGGTTACATACTCTTCAGGTGACAGACTCCTCTAACCCAGAAAAAGTACCTCAGGTTAAGAAATTTGCTTCAGGATGAGAACAGAAATCGCATGGCGGTGGCGCAGCAGCAGCGAGAGGCCCCATTAGCTAAAGTGGTACTTCAGGTTAAGAACAGTTTCAAGTTAAGAACAGACCTCCGGAACAAATTAAGTACTTAACCCAAGGTACCACTGTACTTAAAATATGCCTACCATTGGACTTAATACTCGTTGCAGCAACAGAAGATAAAAGAATCTGGCAGTCTCCTCCTCCTATTGTAGTATCATTGCCAGGCAATTGTTCAGGTCTTCAGTACTGCCAATGTGATAGTTTGCCACCTAAGACGTTCTGCAAACACTATTCTGAGGAGACAGCTGAGCATACGTTGGCTTGTCCGTTTGGGCCAAAGTGACAGCACACTGAGAGATCTATCCATTTCTTCATGACCTCAGAAATTTAGGTGCACTTAAGAAAACACAGACAGAGATAGAGACTGCTGGTGTTTATTATGTCTTTTTAGCTTGTATGCAACCATGAAGTGGTACATCCAAATAGTGGGTTGCATCCAGATCCCCATGTAGACAGGAACATGGCCTTCTTATTTATTATCCATAAGACGGACTTGTCCTTGGATGTATGGTCATCTTCTAACATGCAAATGAAATTTCATAGTAAAGAATGAAAAGTATGCGTGTGCAGGGCTCAGAATCACATCCATAATGTTTGTTATGGATTTGTTGTTTGTTGGCGGATGTTACCTTACCACACCCTTCCGTAGGGATGAATTTTATAACATGCCATAATATTACAGTACTAGGTATCAGCGAAGAGTGCAAGCCTTAAGTGTAAAATAATCATGTTTAGGTATTCATGAAATAATAACAGCTGATGCTAATAACATGTATTTCCCTCCCAGATACCGTCAGAAGTTGTGTAGCAAAGTTGTTCTTCAGCTGTCCCCTGAAAGGACATTACTGCCTGTACAGTAAATCCAGTTTTACTCTCATCAGTCAACAGCCTCAGCTTTGGATCCACATCATGTTTCTCTTTCAACAGGTGTGTGCAATATGTACGTATCAACAGTGGCACTTTTATCATTTAAAGGTTCCTCCCACCCCACTCCCAATTAAAGTCTAAATTGTTATCTCTTTGGAGATGCTGTTGACCCTTATCACTGTTGTTGTGAGGTGAGTATTATTATTCTGGGTTTGCAGTTACTCTGGCCCTGATACTAACTGGGGTCATTGCTAACTATGCTTTCCTTGTAAGGCAGAATTTGGAATGGGCTTGCAATTTGAGGTTTTGCAAGGAACATTGGTCCTTGTATTAAGCACAGTTGGCATTGGTCTAGCATGAAACCATTAATACCAACAGGGCAATGGATGGGGAATTGCACCAGAAATGGGGGCAGGTTATTGATTTGCAATCTGCATTTTTCAGGGAACCAGTGTTATGTCTACCTCAGACTTCCAGGATTGTCATTATTGTGATTTTCCGTCTGCTAATAATGCTGTTTAACATGCCTTTAGCTTTAACTGTACTGTATGCTGCTTCTGGCGGTTTGGGTTTTTATTTTATTTTAATTATTTCGCAACATTTTACTCGATTTTGCAATCATGCTGGAAAAGGATAAAGACCGACTACGTAAATTGCTTTTGCATGCAAGTTGTAATAATATGGAAAATGTGGCCCATTTCAAACAATGTTAATGTTCTTGACTGATTTTCTTGTTACCATGTGATGATTCCAGCTCTCATATTTTGACGCCTATCTACACAATAGTCTAAATACAGTATGAATAACAGGCAGTACAAATGAAAAGCAAAACACAGCTCAGTATCAGTATCCCATTCCCACTGAAGGGAAAGGCAGTGTGCAAGAAGAGAGCCGGTCCAGGAATCCCAACCCAATTTCAGTGCTGTCAAATTTCATTTTATTCTTGCACATCCTAATTCAGAGACAAATTAAATGATCAAGACACAAAGGCACCAGAGGAAGGAGGCGGAGTTGTCCTCCCCCGCCCCCTACAACGCCCCACTGCAGATCACAATATTCCTCTGAAGCACACACACACACACACACACACACACACACATATATATATATATATACACACACACATTGCATTTCGGCAATTTATAATGTGGTGATATACATACCCACTCTGATGCAAGGGCTGCTAAGTTCAATAGTACTTAATCCCCAACAAGGGAAATACGTAAGCTTCACTGAACCCATTGGGACTTACTTCTGAGTACAGGATTGAGCTGTAAATCTTCAATATAGCAAAGAGAAGATCGTACAATTTTGCTTTGAATCTTCCACTCACCCATACGCACAAATTTATTTGCCTCTCTGCCACTGAAATAGCACCCCTATAGAGATTTCTTCTCTGACATGGGGCTGTCCTCACACCCCTCCCCACCTCAAATGGGGGGTCGCTTTTTGTGGGGCCGTGTGCAGCCCCTAAATCCTACATGATCCTCGGCAATTCAGCCAGGCTTCGCCTCCCCAAACTAGATACCTGGAGCCTAACCTCAGACAGTTAACCAATCCCAGTTGGGGAGGTGTTGCCAGGGGAGTTGACTAGGTAGGGTTAGGACCGCCCTGCACACACAATAGAGGGTGGAACTTACCTGGGAGTCTTCAGTCGGCTCCAGAGCTTCTCCCACCCTGCCCTCCCTCAGTTTACACCTTCCTTTTGCAGGTTAACCTCTTCTTTACAGGTATGCGGGCGCTGCTACGGTCATTGATGGTTGCTGTTGAAGGACCGGGAAGGAATTTCCCTGCATTTGCAGGTTTTGCCTTCCCCATAGCAAAACATCACAACAAAGGCAGTTTCAGGCCTTGGGTGGAATCCTTTAGACCAGTGTTTCCCAACCACTGTTCCGCGGCACACTAGTGTGCCGCGAGATGTTGCCTGGTGTGCCGCGGGAAAAATTAAAAAATTCGAAAGATTTTTTTTATTTAAAAAAAAGTCAAATTTTCGATTGGGGCGCTGTCACTAGATGACCCCTGGGGTTCCCTCCCTCCCTCCCGCTCTGTGCCTCCCTCCTCCTCCGGGGAGGCCCTTCCTGGCTCTCGGCCAAGGCTTGGCGGCTGCCACTCACTCACTCGCTCGCCCACCCGTCCCTCCATCCCTGCACCCGGCCTCTCCCCCTCTGTCCCCGGCGCGGGGGCTGTCGGGATCCATAGTCCCCTCGCCCTTGGGCTCCGCGCCCGCGCGGGGTGCGCGAACTACATTTCCCAGCGTGGCCTGGCGGGCCGGGCGTTTTGTTTGAAGCGCTCTTCTCCCGGCCATGGAATGAGCGCGGCGGCGGCGGCCGGGCGGGCAGGGGCTCTTCCGTGCAGACCCCGCGCAGCCTGCCTGTGGAGATCGGGCGGCAGGATGGAGCCCAGGGATCCCCGCGGAGGTGGAGCGGCGGAGGCGGAGGCTGCCCCCCAGGTAGGGCTGCGTCGGGGTTTTTTTATTTTTGCAATGCTGCATCCGCGCCGGAGGGGACGCATTGGACCGCGGGGAGACCCCTTGGCGGGCGTGCAAGGCAATGCATGCGTGCAGGCGTTGCATGGAGTGCAGCGCAATGCAATGGCAACGCGGCGCCCTGCATGCATGCATGCAACTTCCACCGGCGCTCCGGACTTGGCAGGTGAGGGGGGTCCCCAGTGGGCGGCAGAGAGAGCCGGGAGGGCGAAGGGGAGCCGCGGGGGGAGCAGCGCTGCTCCCCGAGCCGAGCCCGGGGGGAAACTTCGGGTGTTGGAAGCGGAGGCTGGCGGGGGTCCCTCGCCTGCAAAACCTGGTCGCCTCTCATATATTTCGTGCATTGCATTCATCGCCCGCTTTCTCCTCCAAGGAGCTCCCGGGGGCGCGCGTGGTTCTCCCCGTGTTATCCTCGCAACAACAGCCCTGCGAGGTGGGTCAGGCGAGTGGCCCAAGGGAGCACCCAGGGATTGTCCTGGCCAGGTGGGGTGATTTGAACCCTGCTCTCTGCCCGGTCTTCGTCCTCATTTAGCCCCCACATGTGCATGACTGTGCATGACTGAGGTTTTCCCCCCTCGTCTTGGCTATGGTGTGAGTCTGTGCTGTTAATTAATGGGGTTCTGCCTTCGGAGAAGATGAGCCAGCCCTCAAGGAGGTGATTATGTAATTTGCTAGCAATTCATGTCCCTCCCGGCGTGACGCTGCGCGCTGACGTCACAGGGCTGTAATGGTGGTGTGCCTCGAGATTTTTTTCATGAAACAAGTGTGCCTTTGCCCAAAAAAGGTTGGGAAACACTGCTTTAGACTATCTTCCCTAAATTGGGGGGGGGAGGCATGAAGCGCTGACCCACACGCCCCCTGCGGTGGCGATCCCAGGGTTCCCCATTAAAGGGGTTGTGTGGAAGGGAGTCACTGGCCATATGCCATTAGGTTGTCAGTGCTGTCCCCTGTGTTGCGGCGAAATGGGGGGTGGGCTCTCTGCTTAAACATACATTTTCCAGACCTAGCCCAATCCCCACACTGCTGTTCCCTAGATCCCCGGACGGGGGCTGGGAGAGATAAACGCCCAATGCCTAAGCCAAGGTCTCCCTACATCTGAAAGTTTAATAAAGTTGTGGCCAATTTTAATCCCATAACAGGTTGTCATGAGTCATTATTCCTCCCCGGGGTCGCCTGGGGTCGGGGGGTCTCTGCCTGGCCACGCAAAGTTATAGCTGGCATTTATTTACATTGTGCAGTGTTTAATAACATGACCTGTTCACCAGGTATTTGAATCTAGAAAGCATGGGGCACAGAAACTGGAAGCTTATTTTCCTCTTGGAAGCTCTTCACAGCCTTCTCCTTCCTCCTTAATTACCCCTGCCCGTCACTACTGTTGACACTCCTGTCAATCACAAATTGACACTCCTGCCATTCACAAATCCTGCTATTGAGCTGTGGCACGACTATTATGCTTGGCCAAAGCTGAAGAAACAGGACTAGCATGAATCCCAAGAGACCAATCGGCAGGTAGCTTAACACCTATTGGAACATTTCCATTTGCATTTATGTACTATGGCAATGATTCAGCAAAACTTTCAAGTCGCACGCTTCCTTTGAGTGCCTCATCTATTTACAGTTAACCGGAGGCTAAAAACTGAATGTTTATTTAGATAATTGTGTGCACTCTGTCAAAGGTCCCACAGAAGCAGTCTCTGAGACATCAGAAAATATATTTCTTGCCCCAGGCAGATTTTAGGAGCCAAGGGTAGGAGAAACTTGTGGTATCGATGTTAAGGATATGGAACTACAGTAAGAAACTGAAGTAAGGGTTGAAGCATCTGAGTGAATCTGAACAGAATAGAGAATTAATTGAATCAAATAAAGGAAATAAAGAATATTAAAAGGAAGTGTATATTGGAGGAGCTAATGGGGAAAGAATGTTGAATGATGGGGGAGGATGCAAGGAGCAAAGACACCATTGATGAATGAAGCTACTATAATCCAGCAAGTTCACTGAAGAATAAGGTTAAAACCTGGTCTTGGGGAAAATAATAAGGTGAAATAGTTAAATACAGATGAAAATCAGCACTGAGGAAAACATGGTGACAGATGGGTGTAAGCCATGTATTAACAATATTGAATTTAGAAGACTGAAGGTAAACACAGTGGAAAATAAAACATTTTTTTTAAAAAAAATCTGGGTTAATAATTGCACTGCAGTCGCTGTGCCACATTGGTTTCCCTTTATTTTGTAACTTCCTGGGAGTTATAATTTTTATCTTTTTTAAAAATGACAGGGCATAACAGTATTACCCTGCTGCTTTCAGTTACAGTCTGGTTTCAGATTCAGGTTTTATGTACTGTATAGTGTCGGTCGCTTGAATCAGTTATAATGTGTTGAGGATGGGGTTGCCATGCCTCCCTGTACCTCAGCTTCCTTAGTTTGAGCCTCAGAAAGACATGAGAAGGGGGAAGGTTTAAATTATCCATTGTCCCACTGCTCTCTCCCTGATACAAAAATTAATAGGATTGTTTCTTTTGCTATTGACTCTGAGAGTTTTGGGAAGTCATCAAATAATTAACTGGGTTGCATGTCAGAACTTTTCTAACCTGTATTTTGTATTAATTGTCAGATTGGGGAGGAAACACTGTTCATGACACTTTCTTCTTTCAATATTGCCCAGCAGAGTTTGTTCCCAGAAGCTTTGTCCATGCAAAATAATTCTGTACAAGCCTTGAAAGCGTTGTGGGAGAAAACCCAGCTGAAGGGAACACACAGCTTTGAAACTGCAATGGTTCAGTCTACATTTCCACACCAAAAGGTATTTCTCTTTCCTCTCCACCCCCAGTGAGCATTCATGAGGGTATGATGTGTACATTACTATATGATAGATCAGTGCAGTGGCCACCAAATCTGGACAGAGAGATCAAATCAATGCTGCTCCTCAGGATCATAGTGAAATTTTAGTGGACCATTGGCTGTGGAGTTTATGGGCGAATGCTAGAAGCCTCTGAGACAAGATGGGCTTCTTGAAGCACTGAATTCAAGTACTCCGAAGCTGAAAATTCATGGTTGTGAATAAGAGCGTGGATATAATCAAAACTGAGGAAATGGGGAGAATCAGTTGGATGCTGTTATCCCTAGATATGAACTCTCTAGAAAGGACAGAGAAGTACTGGGAGTGGTGTAGCTGTGCATGTTAAGAGGGTATAAAATTCAGATAAAGTAGAAAACTTGAAGGGACATAGCATACATTTCGTTTCACATGTTCACAAATATAAAAGTGGGAACAGAAAGTTGTTACTGGTACTTTTAACAGCACCACATAGGAGAGGGCACAGTCTCTTTCTCTGCTGCATGGGTAGCAAATCTTGCATGTGGACTTTTTTTGTCATTTAGTGCAAATGTATTATTCCTCTCAACCTCCTAGACATGCCGTTATTTTGATTACCTTTTGGAGCCTGAAAAGGAGAGGAAGCATATGGGTTTGTCCAAAATGATGAAGGCTATCCTTTTGTCTTGGTCATTTGTCTGACTAACCTAACTTACCGGAATGAACTTTTGTAAATACATACTTTTATATAGACACATGTGAGCTTGCATGCAGAGCTTGTCTCCTTTTTCATTTTGGCACAGTCTCTTGTTTTTAAATGCTGTTCAGAGGTACCGTATTTTTCGCCCTATAGGACGCACCGGCCCATAGGACGAACCTAGATTTTTTTTGGGGGGGGAAATAAAGGGGAGGAATTATTTTTTTTCCCCAGGTGCAGGGCTGGGGCAGGGGAACCAGAGCCATGCTGCGCCTCCCCGCTGTCCCCCGAGTTTGCGGGGCTGGCGACGGGGAGGAGCAGGCTTCTCCTCCCCGCCAGCCTTCTAACAAAGTTGGGGGACAGCGGGATGGCGGCGTTCCGCCTCCCCGCTGTCCCCTGAGCTTGTGGGGCTGGCGGTGGGGCTCTCCTGAAGCCTGGAGATTGAGAGGGGTCGGTGGGCACGACCCCTCTCGCTCTCCAGGCTTCAGTGAAAGCCTGCATTCGCCCCATAGGACGCACACACATTTCCCCTTCATTTTTGGAGGGGGAAAAGTGCGTCCTATAGGGCGAAAAATACGGTAGGTTGCCTTTGATCATTTAGCCATCATGGCTAATACCAATCCATAGGCCCATCCTCCATTACTGGGGCATAGTGGCAGAGGACGTTAGAACATAAGAAAAGCTTCCTGGATTAGGCCAGTGGCCCATCTGGTCCAGCATCACATGGCCAAGAAGATGGGAAGCCTGCAAAGAGAATCTGAGCTCAGCAGCATGCTGAGAGCAACTGGCATCAGAGCTATGCTGCCTCTGTCAGTGGGGATGGAACATAGTCATATCTTCTACGAGTTCATCAAAGTTAGTGGCCCTCACTATTTTTGTCAGGAGTGAATCCCATAGTTTTACTGTTTGAAGAAGCACGTCCTTTGGTCTATTCTGAATCTTCCAGCATTCAGTTTAATTTGATATCTCCAAGTTCTCAAGGACTGCCTCTTCCCATGTGAACCAACCCAGACCATGTGACCATCATATGAAGCCCTTCTTCGTGTGCTCCCTCCACAAGAGGTCCAGGGGGTGGCAACACAAGAATGGGCCTTTTATGCTGTGGCTCCCCATTTCCCTAGGGAGGCTTGCCTGGCGCCTTCATTACATATCTTTAGGCGCTAGGCAAAGTGTTCCTCTAATAACCAGCCTTTAGCTAGTTAAACCTTCTATGACCTTTTAAATGTGAGAGGGTTTTTTGGTTCGTTTTATTATATATTTTGTTTTCTCGTTTTGTATTTATCTGTTGTGAACCACCCTGTTATCTTCAGATGATGGGCAGTATACAAATTTGAATAATAATAATAATTCTATTAATAATAATAAAGTGGGGAGGGACTTTTCTCTGTCCACTATCCATGCCATGAATACTTTTATGCACTTCTATCGTATTGCTTAAACTAAGTTTAATAAGTTTCTGAACTTGTCAGTGCTTGCATTGATGTCCTTTGTACTGTTTTTTGAAAGGTCGTTGAGTTTTGTCCCTAATCCCTTGCACATGCAATTGATATCTGTATGGAAAATGAAAATGCTACTTGGCTTTTGCTCTTATTTACAAAAAGAGAGAGAACAGCTGCCTTTTGCAAATTCACATAATTGTGGGCTATGGCACTGACTCGGCAGGGGTAATGATTTGTGCATGCTCTGTCCTGTCAGCCTTTGCCCTTTAAAAATATCCCTGCTTCAAAGCAATTGCAATTTCAAAGATGGCAAAGAATTCTGTTTCAAAGCAAAGCAAAAGATTTCTGGTCAAAGCTATTAGCCTTTAATTGGTGTTCAAGCAAGTGACCAGCATGGATTTTTTTTAAAAAAAATGTATTTGAAGTAAGTCTTAACTACCTACAATTTTCTTTTAAAAAATAGAAAAACTGCACACAAACACACACACATATGCACAACCCTAACTTAAAATTGCGTTATTGAAGTCAAGCAAGGAGAGATGCTTTTCTAAAACTTTCACTGACAGAAAAGATCCAAAAAACATGAAGACCAGTAAATAGCAACTTTTGTCTGAATGAGGCTAAACTGCTATAGGATTGACCATCACATTAAAAAATAATAATTTAAGTCCTCCCAATGTCCCCACAAATTGAACAAAAATGATGTAAGTAAAAATTTTTTTTTTTTTACAAACAAGAGACTCACTTTGTGTCCAGAGCTGCTTACTTACACAAAAACGTAGTGAAATAAAAAGCAAACAGCAAAACTTCTCAGGGAACAAGCATACTCCTAATGCCATGTTGGGACATTTTTGAAGCAATCCTCACTCCTCCAATCCTAACTTTCCAGCTGTGATGGAAAGGCCTCATGACAAGAGATGAGAGTAGACGCATTCGACGTGGGACTGAATTTAAAGCAATCAGATCAAGTCACATTTTTTTTCTGCTTAGAAAAAGTTTGGGTGGGGTTCGAATCCGCATGGCGAAGTGAGCTCCTGTTGCTCGGTCCCAGCTCCTGCCCACCTAGCCATTCGAAAGCACACCGGTGCAAGTAGATAAATAGGTACCACTGTGGCAGGAAGGTAAATGGCGTTTCCGTGTGCTCTGGCTTCCATCAGGTGTCCTGTTTTGTCAGAAGCGGTTTAGTCATGCTGGCCACATGATCCGGAAAGCTATCTGTGGACAAACGCCGGCTCCCTTGGCCTGAAAGCAAGATGAGCGCCACAACCCTATAGTTGCCTTTGACTGGACTTAACCGTCCAGGGGCCCTTTACCTTTTTTTACCTTTACTAGCCTACAAAGCCTTGAATGGCTTGGGACTTGAAGTGCTTACTTTCCCCAGTATCAGCCATCTCAGGACCTACAATCAGCAGTGGAAGCTCTGTTGGTGGAGTGAGTGTTGCCTGGTTGGCACTGACCTATGGCAGAGCTTCCTCAGTGGCATTTCCCTGTTTGTGGAAATCATCCCTGGTGAGTTGTCTTCCCCTCTCTCTTGATTATTAGCATCCAGGAGGAACTAAAAAACTTTCCTACTCACCCATGCATTATTTAATGAGTAAATCAAGGAATCTGAAGGATGCTGTTCTCTGCAACCTTGCAAATACTAGTTGTGAACCTGCTGCCATTTACATTTTTTGAAATATGTTCTTTATTTTCATTTTATTTTCCTACTTCGTTGTTTTCCATCCTGGGCTCCTTTGGGAGGAAGGGTGGGACAGAAGTCTAATAAATAAAATAGTAGTAGTTTTAGTAGCTTTATCATAATTTTAAAAATCTTTACTGCCCTTTCTTCAAAAAGCATCCATTTCTACTCCACTCCTTCATTGTATCCTGCAAAGTAGGTTAGACTGAGAGATAATGAGCTGACCATGGTCACCCAGTAAAAATTTGACCAAGGATTGTCCTTCTCCTAGTTTAATATAACATGCTAATATGATAAGTCTTGTTCAGCATTCACCACCCTGGCTCTTAACCCTATGAGGTGTAATAGGGGTTGTATCTGAGCATAGGACATTGGGAGAGAAGCTTACAATTTCCTGCTGCTTTCAGCTCAAAATCACACACGCCCCAGTGATGCTTTGATCTGCTAGATCTTCCCTTTAACTTTGGGTAAAGTATAGATAGCAAAGCAGGATGGGGAGAGGGATTTGGAGCTGGAAAGTGACTAGAGCGGAAAGGTCTCACTGTCTTCCCTTCCTTACTCCCCGATCCACAGCCTACCCAAGCTCATTTTGGCTTTTAAACAATGCAGAAAGTTGAGGGTGGCACTCTGTGTAATGTGTAGTTTGAGCTTTAGAGACACAGCGCTTGACTGAGGGAACCACCAAGAGAGAGGAAAGTGCTTAGGAAAGTGAAATCCGTCTTGGCCAGAATTCTAATACATCATAGGCGCCGACTCCATGGGGCTTGAGGGGGCTCGAGCCCCCTCAAAAAATTTTTGGGGGGGGCTCAGCCCCCCCAATAATCTCGGGCGGGCGCCCTTCCAGCAGAGCGCCGCCGCCGTCCCCCGCCTCCTCCTCACCTGCTCCTTCGCCAGCCAGCCAGCCGCGCGCCCTAATCGGAGGCACTGCCGGAAATCCCGCGAGAACAGGGGAATCCCGACTGGCCACACCTCCCAGCCAGCCAATCGGCTGGCTGGGGGGCGTGGCTTGCCCTATTTAGGGCCGGAGCCACTTTATTTGCATATTCATGAGCTTATTTATTATTCATGAGCTTTCCCGGGCCCCCCCAATATTTTTTCTAAGTCCGCGTCCCTGTAATACATCATGCAAAATTCCCCAAAGACATTGAACATGCAGCAACAGCAAGTGCTATTGCTCTCAAATGTATTACTTGCATAATCATATTACGAGCAGGACAAGGGCTCATAAGAAAGATGAACAAGCTTGCCCTGTTGCTCACGTTCTGTAAAAAATATGTGCTGAGTCTCCTTATCGCTACAGCCGTCTCGTTTTTGCAGAACTGGAGCATGCTAATCCCTCGTAGAAAACTTTGGAAGCTCCTTCTACCTCCTCTGTTTGCCAGCTGAGCTTCTGAAGGGTGGGCTTTGCGTCTTTTTTAAAAAAAAAACCTTCATGGCTATTTTCTCTTACTGGGAATTCCCTGATGCTGAGGAAGCAGGGGGAAGCCTATCACAAGCTGGCTATCGCTGAAAGTGGTTGCATATCTTCATCCTACGAAAGACGAGCCAAAACTAGAGCCAAAAGTCAGAGCCAAAGTAGAGCTGAAAGCAGAAAACTTGTCGGTTTCAATGCAGTTCAGCTTCAATTATGTACAAAGCTGGGGACACAGAGGATGTTTTAGAAAACAAACAGAGTGCTGGAAGGGAGTTTTGACCCTCACCTCCCACCTTGCCTCCTTCCAGTTGGAGTCATTTCCAGTAATTGTCAGAGCCCAGCAGTGAGACTATCAGGGCAGGACACTGGAAGAAGAAGAAGAAGAAGAAGAAGAAGAAGAAGAAGAAGAAGAAGAAGAAGAAGAGGGAGGAGGAGTTTGGATTTGATATCCCGCCTTTCACTCCCCTTCAGGAGTCTCAAAGCGGCTAACATTCCCCTTTCCCTTCCTCCCCCACAACAAACACTCTGTGAGGTGAGTGGGGCTGAGAGACTTCACAGAAGTGTGACTGGCCCAAGGTCACCCAGCAGCTGCATGTGGAGGAGCGGAGACACGAACCCAATTCACCAGATTACGAGACTACCGCTCTTAACCACTACACCACACTGGCTCTGGGGCAGAAGTATGGGCCTGTAACCAGCGGAATGACCAAGAGGATACTCAATCCTAATCACGTTCATTGCTTTCACTGTGACTTACTTCCAAGTAAGGAAGTCTGGGACTGCAGCCTTAGTCCTATTGATTTCTACAGTGTTCCACAGCATAGCTGTCAACTTTTCCCTTTTCTTGCAAGGAATCCTATTTGGAATAAGGGAATTTCCCTTTTAAAAAAGGGAACAGAGACAGAGTATTGACTTAAATGTTTTGTGCTTTGTAGGGTAAATAACTAGGCCCAGAGAGCCTCAGGTGTGATGAGATGCAATTTTCATGTAAGCTCTCCAAGAGAACATCTGGACTACATCAAAGGTTTTGCAAAGATTAGATCTGTACCTATGTGCTTCTCATATGAATCTGATCTCCCCCACTCCCTGTGGTTTGTACAACGTTTGCCGTCAGTCTGCAGGGATGCCTGAATATGTGCACTGCAGGTATGGAGACAATCATGCAGACAGTGAGGCATGTGCAGCCTGCATGCCAGTGTTAATGCTGTCAGCATGAAGTTCTTCAGTCCCATATCATTCCTGCTTCTAGGGTTACCAATTTCTGCTGCTGCTCATAGTACCGCAGAAACACACTGCTGTTTACGAAGGATATTGACAAGCTAGAACGTGTGCAGAGCAGGATGGCAGAGGTGACGAAGGGTCTGGAAACCAAGCCTTTCCAGGAATGGTTGAGAGAGCGGAGTATACTTAGCCTGGGGAAGAGAAGACTGAGAAGTGATATAATAGTCATCTTCAAACACCGGAAAGGCTGTTACATGGAAGACGGAGCAAGCTTGCTTCCTGTGGCTCCAGAGTGTAGCACCTAACCCAGTGGATTCAAATTACAGGAGGGGAAATTCTGAATATACGGTACATTAGGAAAAGCTTTCTGATGATAAGAGCTGTTTGACAGTGGATGTCAGGTGTGCGTGCAGGAGCCAGGCCCTGTGGCCAATAGGCATAGCTGTCAAAGTTTCCCTTTTTTAAAGGGAAATTCCCTTATTCTGAATAGGATTCCTCGCAAGAAAAGGGAAAAGTTGACGGTTATGCCAATAGGACTTTGCAGGACTGGGGCCTTCCTAAGTTTGTTCTGAAGAGGCACAGGTGAGGCCGATTGGTAACTCACAGCACCTGGTGGCAAGAGGTGGGAAGGGATATAAGGTCAGCATTTCCCTTTGGCTCTTTGCCATAGCAGCATGCTCCCTGCCTTGCTGTGTTTGGCTTCTTGCTTCCTGATCCTTGAACCTCGACTTCTTGACTCGCTGCTTCTTGATCCTTGGACCCTTGAGTTCCTTGCTTCTTGATCCTCAGACCCCTGACTTCGTGCCTCCTTGCTTCCTGACCCTCGGACTCTTGGCTTCCTGACTCCTGGCTTCTGGACCCCCGTTCCTGCTCCCACCCCACCATCTTGCCCCCAGTCCTGACGTCCCCTGCCGGGACTTCGATCGCCCATGAACCGGACCGTGACAGTGGAAACCTCAGAAGGTGAATACTGATCGCAAAGTATTGGAAGACACAAGATTTACCCACCTTGGAAGAATGGCAGATGAAAGTGATTGACTATATGACATTGGCGGAAATGACGAGCAGAATTCGTGACCAGGGAAAGGAGACTGCGGAAGAAGACTGGAAGAAATTTAAGATTTATCTTAAGAACTATTATAAACTTGATGAAGTTTAGAATGTCGAGATTTTACAGAGAGAAAGGGTTGCAGTAATATAAGATTAGATTAAGAAAGGACTATGATGAATTAGGATCGGAAAAAACATTTATAAGTTGCTATAAAATTTGGACATGAGGATGCAGAAAGGGGAGGTATGGGGAAGTCCGAGGAAAGAAGTTTATGAAAGGACATTTTGAAATTATATTTGTTTGTTTGTCTGTTTTTCTTTTATGTTTGTTTGTTATAAAAACTCTTGTAAAACCAATAAAAATTATATATATAAAAAAAGAAGGTGATGGACTCTCCTCCATTTGAGGTTTTTAAACAGAGGTTGGATAGCTGTATGTCAGGGATTCTTTAGCTGTGATTCCTGCATTTCAGGGGATTGAACTAGAATGACCCTTGGGAACCCATTCCAATTCTACAAGTCTATGATTCTATGGAATTGAGAAGACACCAAGTACATCTTACCAGTCCATGTAGCCAGACTGGGAACTTGAACTTTCAACAAATTCCTCACCAGACTCCCAAGTACCATACTTTTCTGTCTATAAGACGCCCCCATGTATAAGATGCCCTCTATTTTTGGGGACTAATTTAAGAAAATGGGGGGATATGGCACAGAGTTACAACCCCCACTTTTTAGTATGATTTTAAAGGAAAAAAACAGTCTTGTGCATGGAAAAGTATGGTAAGCTTAGTAGTCATGGGATCAAAACACATTGTCCTCTTACAAATCAGTAACTGTTTAAACAACAAGACGGACAGAGCAGGTATCATTTGATATTTCTCAGAGGAGGAACCTGTAGGTGCACTCAAGAATTTCAGTTGAGACTGATGCTTTTAAACTTATTTTAACATATTGGCTGTGATTCCTGGAAGACCTGCTCCCTGCTTTTCCACCTGGGAAAAGGGGTTGAAAATAAAACTACCGATATCCTAATGGGCATTGTACAAATCTATAGTTTGTACTTGGAACACTGTGTACATATCACCATATCTTATGCTTTTTAGCTTAGAAAGAAAACATGGTTGGGGTATATAAAGTTATGCATGGTGTAGAGAAAGTAGATGGGGAGACGTTTTTCTTCCTCTCGTATAATACTAGAATGTGGGATCATCCAATGAAGCTGAATGTTGGAAGATTCAGAACAGGAAAAATGAAGTACAGTCATACCTTGGATCCCGAACGCCCTGGAACTCGGACATTTTGGCTCCCGAACGCTGCAAACCCAGAAGTGATTTTTCCAGTTTGCAAACATTCTTTTGGAACCCGAATGCCTGGCAGGCCTTCCGCGGCTTCTGATTGGCTGCAGGAGCTTGGTTTTTGAACGTTTTGGAAGTTGAACGGACTTCCGGAACAGATTCCGTTCGACTTCCAAGGTACGACTGTACTTCTTTATTCAGCACACAGCTGAAGTATGAAATGCACCACCACAAAATGTAGTGATACCCACTAACTTAAAGGTAAAGGGACCCCTGACCATTAGGTCCAGTTGTGGCCGACTCTGAGGTTGCGGCGCTCATCTCGCTGTATTGGCCGAGGGAGCCGGCGTACAGCTTCCGGGTCATGTGGCCAGCATGACTAAGCCGCTTCTGGCGAACCAGAGCAGTGCAAGGAAACGCCATTTACCTTCCCGCTGGAGCGGTACCTATTTATCTACTTGCACTTTGACGTGCTTTTGAACTGCTAGGTTGGCAGGAGAAGGGACCGAGCAACGGGAGCTCACCCAGTCACGGGGATTCGAACCGCCGACCTTCTGATCGGCAAGTCCTAGGCTCTGTGGTTTAACCCACAGCGCCACCCATGCCCCTACGCACTAAGTTAGGTGGCTTTAAAAGTGGATTAGACAAATCCATGGTTACTAGCTATGATTGCTGTGTACCACTGCCAATGTCAGAGACCGTATGCCTCTAAATGCCAGCTGTTGCAAATTACAAGTGGGAAGAGTTCTGTGGGGCTCAGGTCTTGATTGTGGGCATCCAAGAGTCATCTGGTTGACCACTGTAAGTACAGGATGCTGGGCCAGATGGACCTTTAGTGTGATCCAGGTCTCTTCTTAAGTTTTTATGACATGAATTATTTGTACTCCATTGGCTTCAGTTGTGGAATGCCAATTTTGCAGCTCAAGCAAGGTCTTCTGGGGGGAAAGACCTTTTAATGGAAAATGGAACATGAAAAGGCAAATTGATAAACAGCAAAGAAAACTTGCGAATGGTGATCTACTAAATCTGGGCTTTTGGTGTTTTTATTTTAATTTACAACTAGTCCGTCCTATCATAATAAAGCATGTCAACTTCACTACTCTGTTACATTTCATCAGAGACAGCCAGATGTTTTATATCAGTCAGAGAAATTTCGAATGCCGGGCAGTCTGGTTAAAGAAACTTCTCTTTGCTGTGGATTTTTTTTTAAAGGCTTCATTTTACCCTAGCCAATTGAAATAGCATTTTTAAACATTTGTCACAACTACTCAGGAGGTAGGGAAGACCTTATCCATCCTGTCTATCAGTTATTTGGCAGAGTTCCCTCAACCTGGACGTATGCCAGCTTTTGCTGTAGCTTTCAAAATGCACATGGATGCTCTGAAGGGATTTAAAAAATGGATTGTGCTTTGTACCAAAGACTAGTGAGGATGCAGTTTTGCATTGCCCATCACTTGATGCCCAAGTCTGCATAATGCTAAACCATGTTTTGTTAAACTATGGTTTGTTAAACCATGACTTGTACTATCCCACCTACGTGGAATGCTGTTTCCCTGATGGAAATCTTCTCCCAATGTGTACAAGAAAAAGCAGTGCATTAGATGGACATTTATGTTAGTAGGATATTGTGAGGAAAGAGTTAAGCACCTCTGCCAAATCCAAACTGGAGGCTCATGCAACTGCTTCGTCAGCCAAAGAGAAACATATTTGGAAAGCCAGTCGTGGATTTCCCACAGCACATCTACCCTGGTCCAGAATAATTTGTTGAAACAAGAATGGCCAAAAGGCACATGATTCTACTGAGGCTAAGCAGGCCTAGTCCTGTAAGCCGCTCAGTTAGGAGACTGCTGGGGAACCATGTGTAAGCTTCCTTGAGCTCCTTGGAGGAAGAATCAGGTATCGGTGTGATTAAGAGGCAGCATGGGGGAAACTGGGTTCAGATTGCCTTCCAGTCATGAAGCTTTCTGGTTGACCTTGGGCCAGTCACCATTGCTTGGCTTCACCTAACCTGAAGGGAAAAGACAGGTTCAGCCAAGGTTTGAGAGGACCACCTACCTCCTAAGATGGTTGTGAGCATTAAATGGACACAGAGAAACATACATGCTATCCTGAGCACAACCCACCTGTCAATTAAAAGGAGCAAAAATGATGTCTAGGGAGGTTGGCAAGAAACATGAGCTGAGGCCCCTAGTATAAAATACAAGGATGACATTCAATTTGTCATATTGTCAATCATACACAAGTAGTGTTTTATTATGCAGCTACCTGACAATAATAGCCTGTTATTCTTAAGCTGAAATCCCATGCAACACTTTCTTGAGAATAAGTCCGATCAAACCCAAAGAAATTTACTTCTGAATAAGTACATGCACAGGTGATGTATTAAGTTAGATATATTTTTAAAAATTGCTGGTGCTAAATTCTGGTGAGAGGTTCTTCTCCCACCCCCCCTTTCCCCCCCCTTTCTCTTTACTTCCACTCATGTAAATTTGAAGTTTACACAATCAGCAAATTTCTCTGGCAGAAGAACATACCCCAGTGACTTCAGTGAAAGGGTTTATGACTTGTATAATTGTAACAGACTGCAGAATATGGCCAAATCAGTGCATATGGGTTAAGCAGAGTCTTTTTTTAAAAAAAGAAATTAGCTAGCAAAGAATGTTGTGTTGTACTCTTCAGTATGCACATACCGCAGAAAATATTTTTATAACGTAGTTCAAATATTCTGGTAAGTAAAATGTTTCCAGATGTATTTATTTCCTAACAGATTTCCGGTCAATTGCTTCATGGATATTTATGAAAGTACATAGGCTATGTTACTTTTTAAACAAACACGGCAACCTTCTTGCGATTCATTTAGAAATCATTTGTGTTAGCTCATGCTGTCATTTGCGAAGGAAATCTTACTCTGTGTCCTTTAAGGCGTCAACAAAATCTAGGTAACAGTTCCCCTAAAGGGGGAAGAAGAGAAAACTTTGAACAAGTTTCTTGTGGGAGATAAAATGGCATTTCTGTTTTGTCATCAAGCTAAAAGATCCTGTTCTAATAAAATTCAGCCTGTTACAAGAAAGGAGATTCAGACTAAACATCAGGGAGAACTTTCTGATAGCAAGAGGTGTTCAACAGTGGAACAGACTCCCACAAGAGGTGGTGGACTCTCCTTCCTTGGAGGTTTCTAAGCAGAGGTTGGATGGTCATCTGTCATGGATGCTTTAGCTGAGATTCCTGCATTGCAGGGGTTGGACTAGATGATCCTGAGTCCCTTCCAACTGATTCATGAAGAGTCGGACACGACTAAACAACAACAAAGGACACATGTTCCTCACTAGATGCCAGATAGTCCAGCAAACAACAGCATGAATCCTCTGCAATCCACAATGACACCTTCACTTTAGCCTGTCATTAGTACAAAAGTGAAGACCATTCAGTGTGGACTACTCTGCAACACTGAGGATCTCTAAAATAATCATTGTGGGGCAGGGCTGAGAAGCCATTTTCATTTGGAGGGCCACAGGAGAATCACTTTCCAGGCGATCAGACATAGTGCTCAGTCTGCACTCTGTACAGCTTTTAAAAATTTCATTAGTCAATCACCAAAAAGTTGACTGGAGTAGTTACAGAACAGCACACAGCGTAATTGCTATATTATACGAGACTGAGAGCTTGAATCCATTGCTTATAAACTTTTACTTTCAGTTCCCATTGCTTATAAACTTTTACTTTCAGTTCCCATTGCTAGAAGTACTTAACCTTATTACTTTTTATTTTGCAGGTAATAAATTGCACATCAGTCAAGTCTGTTCCTAACAGGGTTGGTGTCTCTCTCTCTCCCCCTCCCCCCTCCCCCGGTTTTCTTTTTTGTAACTTGCCTAGGATCTGGACCATGTGCGGATACATCTGGAAGAAGTGAGGTTCTTTGATTTATTTGGTTACAGCGAGGAAGCAGGGGCTTGGCAGTGCTTCATGTGTAATAACCCCGAAAAAGCAACAGGTAACGAGTTTTTCCTGTAGTAGTGAGATATACAAGTAATAATGTTCAGAATCTGACAGTGCTGAGGGCTGCTCTGTGCAGACGATATGAATTAGGCGACCAAACCATTAATGTCTGTAATGAACGTGTACAAATGGAGAGTCACTTACAGCTGCAATCCTAAAACACATTTACAAGGCGGCGATCTCCTTGAATTCAATAGGACTTTCTCCCAAGGACAGCTGCTTAGAATTCCACTGTGTATTGCATCTCGGCTGAATGTTTTGGTGGAAATTCACCAGATCAGGAAGCCAGTACTTCTTAATTCAAAGGGCGAACTGCAAATCTGTGTGCCACATTATCAAGGTGCTGGAACATTTATTTACATGGGGAGAATTGTGGTAAAGAAAACCCCAGCATTGATATACACAAATATAATGCAATACTTTATCTCTCTATAGCAGGTATGGGGAACCTTTGGCCCTCCAGATATTGCTGGAAGTAGTGGGCTAAATTACTGGAGGACTTAACTAGTGTGCATATGCAAGTGTACCTATCCAAGTTTCATGTGTCCATTTAAAAATATTTAAGCTAATGAAACCATGCCCAGCGAAGCCATAATAATGATTTTTTTATACGTAATTTTCGAAACCTGTTGGTTGGCTTCCCATTGGTAAACGATGAGCTCTAATTCCTATAATGACTTGGCTGGCTTTATTACTGATTTCTGCTTCTTTGGGGTGTGGCTCAGTTAAATGGACTTACACCAATTATTCTTTTGGGCCAGCATGTTTGCACAAAAAACATTTCATGGTTTGGGACAGATGGAGATATGAGGGGGAAAACAGATGCCAATTAAAATGAGTTGCCATCTGAAGATGTGACACTACTGAAATCATACAGCAGGGTGGAAACAGCTGGCAATTAGGGAGTTTGGACAACTTTCTAATGCTGACTGCTGGCTATTACACAGAGTTGAAGACTTTCTAAATTTTCACTAACATCATCAGAGAGTTTTGCATTTGTGTGAAGTGCTTTTCATTGTATTTTACCCAACTCGGTTTAGCACAAGTCATAATTAATTTTCCAGCATTTTTCAAAGAAAACTGGGTTCATTTTATTCAGCAGCACATCTGCTGAAGGGTATGATCTAGACAGAGTCATTGCTCGATTAAGCAGTTTTTCTATGCAATCCCTGGACAAAATAAATTAAGACTGAAAATCCTAAGCACATCTACAGGGAAGCATGTTCCAGTGAAACTAATAGAACTTGAGTAAATAATAAGTTGCTTACTTCCAAGAAATTAATTAGGGGTTTGAAAGGTTTTCCTACCCAATCCTGAGAGTTTAAATTGAGGACATCTAAATTACCAGTTAATATCTAAATACAAACTAGGGCTGCTAAAACCCAGCTTACCTTCAGTCACCAAATTCCATTCCATTCCAGAGAAAGGAAACATAATTGTTATGAGATTCAAGACAACCCACGAAGAACAGCTGTTTAGGTGCCTGTGTATCACAAACTTGAAAATGGCCAGGATCCAACAAATAATTAAATGAAGGGCATTTTTACTTCTCAAAGAGTGGACCCAATTCCACATCGCAGACTACTTTTACAACTGTTGGACATTTTAAGAACAGGGGACCTGCATAGAATATTATAGAATCATATTTTCTGGACACAGGCAGTAGGCAATCATGGGGGGGGGGGCAGTGATCAGGATTTGGGCATCATTTTGTCATGCTTACCCCATCTCCTAAACAAAGCATAGCCACAAAAAATAAGAGTTCCTGTCTTTAGTGTCTAATGTAAGTCCAGAAGTTCCATCTCTGGACAATGAGGTGAGTTATTTCCATGGACTCATCAGTTATGTCATCAATGTTACATAAGTCCTGGAAGTTTACAGGTGGTTGTTGATCTTTCTTTGGTTTTCAAGCTTTTCTGTACAATATATATAAATTGTAAACTTATGTACTTCTGAATATCTGGGGATAATAGAAACCAACAACTTATTCTTGCACAGTCCCATTTCTTTTCCAAACTAATAGGCACTCTACCATGCAAGTTGTTCAAAGGAAAGAATTCCACTAAGAATTCCACTCCATCCATGGATCTAGGTAGCTGTTCCTTTGTCTGGCTGATCTTACAGTCCCAAGTGAAGTATAGGGCAAATCCAAAATGTTGCTGTTTTCATATGGGATTCAATCTCATAGTGACAAATTGAGGTTGGGCAATTAAAGTTGATTTGCCACTCTTCCATAACAAACCTGCTTCTCCCCCCAAAAAACCGAACCTTTTGGCAATAAGGGAAGTGGTGGGAAAATGCACTGGAGAGTATTGTATTGGACAATAGGTAGATCTCTTTTCAATCCCGCCATTGTAGAATGTAGAAACTATGACTGAGACAAAATGGCTTCCCTTGTTTTGCAAGTGTCAAAAAGCACCTTTCTGTTTCTGTTATTTTCAGTGCTTCGTGATAATACGTTCAACATTCTTCTTTTTTAAAAAATAATTTTTATTCATTTTCCAAACAATTTTATACAATCAACACCTAATTTATCACTCATTTTTCAGTTTTTTTTTTTTTTTTAATCATATTTATTAAAATTTCCAATAATAACAGAATAGGAAAATAAGAAAGATAAAGGAAAGAAAGAAAAAGAGAAACTAACTTAGACCCTTCTTTTCATAACCTTCTTTCTGGGACTTCCTCCTTCCCCTCCCGATTGTATTCCCCTTTATCCAAGTTGGTTCCACAAGTTCTCATCCCCAATTAAACCTAATATATTATACTCATAAACCAATTTAAATTTACACCATCTTAGCATCACTCCTCGTCTTATAATAGAACAAAGTTTTCCCCAAGATCCGCTCTCATTTCTTCCACGAGTTCCCCCTTTCTAAAAAAAAAAGAAAAAACAGAAACGTAAAGTATCAAAGTTATAAAGAATATAAGATAGAAAGTATAGAGAAATTCAAAAAGTTGGTTACAAAGCCTTTGGATTCTAAGGTTCCCCCTCCCTTCCCCGGTTTTGATTCCCCATGTCCATTTGTCTGTATGTTGTCGGCCTGGAGATCTTAAGTCCACAGCCAAATTTATCTCAGTCCATCATGCTGTTTTCTTCGGATTTGATTGTCTTAATGATGTTTAACGTCGAAAATCCAATCTAATAGAGGCCTTTAATTTTCTTTAATCTTTTGTTGCTCCTCCCATTATTCTTTCCGTGTCGTATTCAGTCATCTACTCTTTTATTTCTTGGTTTCTCAGGTTTCTGTCTTGTTCAGCTGTCAAAACATTCTTGTTCCAAAATTTAACGTCTCTACAGAGGTTTGTTATTCAGGGACACAGACTTACGTCCAGTTCCTTTCTTGCTTCAATGGAAGATTCTATTGTGTTATAGTCACCTCTGTAGACAAAATAATATTTCAGTTCTGCAGCTTTCCCAGGAGATAAGACCTTTACACATCCCAGAGTAGTTTTCCACATACGACACTTGTAATGTCCCGAATCCCCTCTAGAGGGATTACAATAACTTTGTATCCTCTAATCCAAAAGTCAATTTGTTGTTTCTTTTTCCCGACAGTTTATATCCATATTTATATCAAATTGTAACAAAATTAACCAGCAAAGAACTTGTAGCAAAGTCCTCTTTATAATTTCCAGTTTTGACAGCTCCTTTGACAGCTGTCAAAATCTCCATCTCTCTTCGCCAGGCTGTCCGAATCGCCCCGGTTCCCAGGGGGGGGGGTTGCTTTTTCCTCACCCTCGACTCCTCTCCTCCAGCACAGTTCTTATAATTCACATCGTGGAGTTGGTAATTTTTATCATCAATAAGCTTCTGAATAGATCTTGGTTTCTCAGTCCTTGTTTTAGCATGTTTACAATCAGGGAGGGGACTGACTTCCTTTTTTGGATCCCCTCCCGCTCGTGCCAAATCCGGAAAAATTTTTCTTTTTTCCTCCTTTTAAACCCGGTTGCCCAATTACTCACGGGTTGTTGATCAATTGTCCGAATTTCCTTTGGAAGAAGCCAGCGCTCTCCGCCGAATGGCATGCGGCTGCGCCCGGCAGGGGAAGCGGAGGACTCAAAGCACCACGCTACTCCCCGGCGCCCGATCCGTAGCCTTTAAAAAGGCTCTTTCACAAGCCGGGAGAGCGATAACGGTGCCAGCCGAGTCACCATGTCCACGGGATCCGTTCCCGTGGTTTCTAAGGGTCCCCGCGTCGCCGGCGCGGTAGGACCCAGCCCCTGCCGAGCAGACTCCCTCCGGAGCTCGGAGGGAGTCCGCCATTCGGCGATGGCGCCAACCCGGAAGTCCCATTTTTCAGTTTTTGACTTCCCTCAGTTTCTCTGTCAATCTTTCGTAAAATTTCTATTTGTTAACGCATTTCAAAACATAATATTGCCTTTTAGAACTCCTTTTCCTCTTACTCTCTTTTTTGCACTATTTCTTACTATCTCACAGTCTCTTCAAAACCAACAAGCGTTGTCTGTACATCACATATGTTTTTCAGATATTCTGTAAATCTCCCCCAGTCCTCGATAAACTTTTGGTCTTTCTGATATCGGATCTTCCCAGTCAATTTATCCAATTCTGCATATTCAGTCAATTTCCTTCTCCATTCTTCCACTGTTGGAATTTCTTCCTGCTTCTATCTTTGGGCCAGAAGTATCCTTGCAGCAGTCACTGCGTATTGAAACAGTTTACAGTCTCTCATTGATTTCGTTTCCTACCATTCCAAAAAAAAAGCCTCTGGTTTTTTAACAAACGTATATTTCAACATCTTTTTCAATTCATTGTATATCATTTCCCAGAAGCCTTTCACCCTTTTACACTCCCACCACATATGATAGAAAGTTCCTTCTTTTTCTTTACATTTCCAACACTTATTGCATGTTTTGTACATTTTAGCCAGTTTAACTGGCGTTATATACCATCTGTAAACCATTTTCATTACATTTACTTTCAACGCAGTACATGCCATAAATTTTAATCTTTCATTCCATAATTTCATCTAGTCGTCATATTGTATATTATAACCAAAATCTCTTGCCCAATATATCATTACTGATTTTACCTCTTCATCTTTTATATGCCACTCCAGCAACATTTTATACATTTTGGACAGATTTTGATAATCATTATTCAATACCTCCGCTTGAAATTTTGATTCTTTACCTTCATACCCACACATTTTACAATCTTTTTTAAACATTTCATTAATCTGATAGTAATGTAACCAGTCATAAACAAATTCTTTCACCTCTTCATAAATTTTCATTTTCCATTTCCCCCCTCTCTTATTACCAATTCTCCATATGTTATCCACCTCCCCCTCATATTGATTTTTTTCACACTCATCACTTCTAATGGTGAAATCCAGTGGGGGAGTCTAGGTTCCAACAAATTTTTATACCTCTCCCACACCTCTATCAATGATCTTCGAAAGATGTGGTTTTCGAAACCCTTGTGAATTTTTTTCTTTTCATACCATTGATATGCATGCCAACCAAATCTGTTATCAAATCTGTTTTCTGTTTTTATCTGTTATCTGTTATCTGTTTTTATTTCAGATAAAAACTGACCTCTTTTTCCGCCTTCTTTTCCCAAAGCCTTCCTTTTGTATGCTCCAATTATATTCCAAAATCCAAATTTGGCTTAGATTCTTTATTTTTGAGAATCGATCACTCGCCCTGCAAGCCTGGGGCTGCGTTCTCGAGGGTGAGGCAATGGCTTCCCCGGTGCCTGCTTTCTCCGCCCGCCGTTCTCTTCGCTCCTGTTACGGAGTTACCTGACGGCCGGGCGATCTGCAAATAGCTCCGCTGGGCTCCTGACCCTCTGGTTTCCCTCCAGAGGGGTTTGGGGGGGCTACCGCACCCTGTAGCACCCCCGTTTACCTTCGAGAACCTGGACTTTCTCTCTCCCGAGAAAGTCCCGCTTGCGTCGGGTCCGTGGCTCGACCGGAAGTCCCAATACGTTCAACATTCATTTGGTTTTGATGCTGTTCTTCTCAGCACCATTTCCGTTCTTCTAAGCCTTCACTATCCATGGCAGGAACATGTTGTTGGACTTTGATTAGGTCCAGCCACCATCTAGCAGCTCAGGGATGATAAGAATGATATTACAGCAAGTTCTGGAAAGTGGCAAATTCCCAATTCCTGGTTCATGGCTTAATTTGCTCACAGCTATGCCAGCTGATGTACTTTTGACAATGCTGTGCCAACACTTTGCCCAATATGTCACCACAAAAAAGTTGTAAGTAAAATCAATTAATTAAACAGCCGTGTGGGCAAATGAAGTCAAGTGCAGGAAAAGAAGAATGGAATTGGGAATTGAAGAGTTGTCACTACAGAAACAAAAGTGTGCTAGTCAGCAACGAAACAAATCAGATGTTCCATTTGGTGGATCCTCTTTCAGCCATCTCTCAGGCTGCATCAAATGCAAATTTTGAAATCAGAAAATATTGTTGCGGGCCTAATATTAACTCTTGGGGGAGTAACAAATTACTTTGATTAATAAATTTGGTTGCATGTGCAACTGCAGCTAAATCAGTGAGGAATCTAAAGGTCGTTAAAAGCCTGCATTTATAATTTTTCAGTAGACTCCTAACATATTGAATTTCCTAAATGGAATGCTATGTCTGCTTTTGATAGTTCTTAAGGAAAATTGTTCAGCTCAAAAGACATAAAATGTCTGTTTAAAAGACTTAAATGTATGGTTTTGCCAGTTCCTGTCTCTCTTAGTTATTATTTAAAAGTAGCCACTTTCAAGGAGAAAATATATATATATATATATATATCTCCAAACACTCCAGTGTGGAACATATTGAATCAAAATGTTTGACATTAGAAACCTCACTATATTGGGGGCTTTCTTTGCTCATTTCCTGCTGTCATAGCAAAAAAATGAAATGGGTTTATTTTTTGAGTAGTCATCTGCCAGATGGGGAGCATATTATTTTACAGGCAGCTGGACTCCTCACCCTGGAAATACATGTTAGAGACTACTGATATCCATTAGACCCTTTGTCTTCAGCTGATGGGTCGTGACCCACCCTAAGGTGGGTCACACCCAGTGACACTGCAGCCATTTATGTTGTTTGTTTAAGTTTTCTTAAAAGAAGGAAAAAGCAAAAAAGCAAAGGAAATAAGAAAGGAGGAGGATAGGAGAAATGCAGACTGCAGACTGTGGGGAGTCAGACATGTATATAATCAAAACTAAATGTTTGGTCCTATGTTACGAACTGGGATTGAATGTGAGTTCTGGGTTTTAAAAGGGATTTCTGCACTAAAATCCGACCAGAGACATACCATGCGCAGCTCTGTCCATGCCTCACCCCTTAGCATTTGCTCCCTCATAGTAGTTATTTTATTTCTTTATTTTAGTGCGTTTCTATCCCATGTTTTCCTCCAAGGAGCTCAATGTGGTGTATGTGGTTTACCCACTGGTCCATTAATCCCTGCGTCTTGTTTCGTGCCTGTGTTGTGTTTTGCTACCAGCCAAGTCTATCACCTCTGAGTGTTCCCGATTTCCAGCTTTCCAAATATACATTTTAAAAAATATTATTTATAAAAAAATATTTGTGCACCACTATTCATAAAAAACCTGTTTACGACAGATGTGCATAAAACCATACAGTAAAAACGATATATATATAAAAAACCAGAAATCAGATCTGATGGAAAGATGTATTCTGTAGGCCTGACAGAATAGAAGAGCTTTCAGCAGGCGTTTAAAAGTTGCCACCAAAGGTGCCTGCTGAATCTCTATTGGCAGATTGAAGACACCAAAGACTTGGTTCCTTGTTGTCATCAGATGAACTTTGGCAGCTGAGGGAACAGTGCTCCTGCAGGTGATCAAGTGGGATGTAAAGGTTCAGGTGGTCCCTAAGGTTCCCTGGGCCTAAGTTGCTCAGGACTTTGTAAATGAATGCAAGGACCTTGAACCAGTGCTTTATGTACTGCAAGGCTGAAGGACTTCTGACCTGTAGGCATAACTAGGCCAGGCTGTTTCAACCAAGCCACATTTAATCTCATAAATGTTGTCAAGTGTGGATCCAGGTAAAGATGGAGTTTGGAAAACGGAGCTTTGTTGGCCCTGCTGATCAGCTGATCGGTGGTCCCTACAAAGCCCCTTGCACAGCCCTTACCAAGTGCTGTCAGCTGATATTCAGCCCCTGGAAAACGCTATCCTCAGCACTTACCTTGTGCTGAATATCAGCTGATCACCAGCACCTGGGAAGCACACTTCGCTGCCCATTCTGCTTGAGTGCAAACCATGTGAACAAAAGCGGGACATGTGTTGTCATTGTGATGTCAGATGATTGAAAGTTGGTTGCCCAATCAGATGATTGAAAGTTGCCCACGTGTCAGACTTGGCCTGCGGGGGTATATGGAGATAATGGTCTGGCCCAGTGTTTCCCAACCTTGGGCCTCCAGCTGTTTTCGAACTACAATTCCCATCATCCCTGACCACTGGTCTTGCTAGCTGAGGATTATGGGAGTTGTAGTCCAAAAACAGCTGGAGGCCCAAGGTTGGGAAATGCTGGTCTGGCCAGTGGGGTGCCCAGCCTGAGAAGTATGGTTTAGGAGACAGCTGTAAGTGACTGAATGATGAGTTTCATCATCCAGTGAACACATCCTCAAATCCCAGAGGCAGAGCTTTCCCATCAGCTCATGTAAGTTGAATACTTTCCAATGGAAGGAACCAGAATATTCAGCCGAAGACATCATGCAATGTACTTTGGCGCTTGAGGCAGAAAAGCCCACAAACACCTCTCTCCCTGTCAGGAGAAGGACAACCATCAAATGATTAACAATTTTGCAAACCTTTCATCAGACTTCAGATCAGCTCCCCAAGTCATCTCCTCACTCTTCCTAATGCACGGGCCAGCCATGAGTTAGGACGGATCAGATATGCATGTACCAAGCTGGGAAAAAGAAACCCTTAAGAGTCCAGATGAGCAATGTCAGTGTGGTTCATAATTCTGCCATCTGCCCTGGTCCCTTTGGGCAGCAGATGGGTATTATCTGGAGGAGCTGTTCCAGGAAAAGTGCAAACAGGGCCTGTTTCATATAAGGGTAAAGGTAAAGGGACCCCTGACCATTAGGTCCAGTCGTGGCCGACTCTGGGGTTGCGGCGCTCATCTCGCTTTATTGGCCGAGGGAGCCGGTGTACAGCTTCCAGGTTATGTGGCCAGCATGACTAAGCCACTTCTGGTGAACCAGAGCAGCGCACGGAAACAGTTTACCTTCCCGCCGGAGCGGTACCTATTTATCTACTTGCACTTTGACATGCTTTCGAACTGCTAGGTTGGCAGGAGCAGGGACCAAGCAACAGGAGCTCACCCCATCGCGGGGATTCGAACCGCTGACCTTCTGATCGGCAAGTCCTAGGCTCTGTGGTTTAACCCACAGCGCCACCCGTGCCCCTTTCATATAAGGGTAGAATTACACATTGTGAGACATGTCTTCACACTGTCATCATCCTTTCACTGCCCGTCAGTTATGGTGGAATGAGGAAAACCACAACCTCATGGCATCAGAGCACAGGCTTACATCAAGAGCTCAGCTTGTTCAGGCCAATGGCCCATCTAGTCCATCACTCTGTTCTCACAGTGGCCAACCAGATGCCTATGCAAAGTCCCCAAGCAGGACCTGAGTGCAATGGCACACTCCCTGCTTGCGATTCCCAGCAAATAGTATTCAGAGGCACACTGCCTCCAATGGAGGAGGGGGGAAATGTAACACGGAGATTCCATTTTGGGTGGAACCCCATGTTTTTCGTAAACGTGTAGTTTTGCTCCAAACAGCTTTTCTTACAGGCAATTAAAAGGCAACACATTTTTAACCAGAGAGTTTAAAAAAACAAACCTACTCATGAAATCTCTGTGTGGATTTTAAAATTATTATTCGGAACTAAAATAGCACAAGGCACAGAAAGGGTGGGATGTTGTGTCCAAGACCATAAAGTAGTGGTTCTCAGACTTTCTTCTCTGGGTCACACTTTCAAAATAAAAATTTGCTCAAGCCAATTTTGTTGTTGATAAGGTAAAAAATACATTGGTAAACGCAACTAGACTTGTCCTTAGTATCACTTTGAAAAGATACCTATCCATATTCTGTAAATAAAGAAATTGATACCATACCATACTGAAATGTTTAAATGTTTCTTTGTCCTTCAGTCTTCCTGCTAGTGTGGCACACAACACCCTTTGAGAACCACTGCCATAAAGCCAACAGGCAATACAATGGCTCCTTAAAATATTATTTTGGGGTCTCTTTTTCTATATGTACATTCAGCTGGTCACTATTTGCAGGCAAAATTCAATCACATAGCCAGTACATTCGCACAATAAAAGTTGGCTTGGCACATTTGCACAACAAGTAACACCCCTCCCCCAATCAGATTTTTGTGGTAAGTAAAGTCATGGGGAAATGTGCTGGAAAGTTGACTATCGCCAACTTCATTTGACCTGGCCATAATGCTCGACCACTGACATCATCTAACCTCTCCACAAACTTTGTACATATGAATCAGGACGAATGCTCAGTAAGCAGATGATCTGGAAGGGACCCATATCTCATCCATTTGATACGTGTAGAGAACAGAAAATGACTCATGGACCATTTTCCTCCAGCACTCTTGCTTTCAAACGCAGCCCCCAGTTATATCCACCTCACAATGGGATCAAAGCGCAGCCAGCCAAAGACTTCTTCTCATCACTGCTAACACTCCCTTCCAGTAAATCCACCGATGCCATCCTCATTTGCACAAACTCACAAGAGAATAATTTGCTTTAATGAAACTCTGATGATTTATGGTAGCTGTGTCAGGAATTTCAAGACTTGTTTCAGGACATTTTGTACCCTTGACAATAACTTCAGCTGGCAAAGTTGGAAATTCCAGACTCCTTTCTCAGTGTTTATTGCATTTTTGAGTGGGTAGAAAGGTTGTTCCATTGTGTTTGGAAGGATACACTTCTTGTATTTAGTGAATTGCCGTGCCTTACAAATATTAAGTTTTCTTCTAACTCATTCTATAAGGCTGTTGTGGTGGGGTCAGTCTTGGAAATGAAGATCTCATTCTTCATGAACTATTTTAATGTGAATAATATACAATATATGAATATCCATGTACATGCTGAAAATTTTCCAGGGTCTAGCAGTTTGTGCCAGAGATCAACTGAGTTGGTTTTGTAATTAGGGACTGAGTAGTTCCAATGAGAGTCACTCATTGGTGATGGATATACTGTGCACCATTTTTCTTCAGTTGCTTCATACACCGATTTCTAGAGATAACTCAAGGAGACTTTAGACTAAAGTGGAAAGCCTATGGCTCTCCAGATGTTAATGGACAACAACTCCCATCATCGCTAAGCTGCCATAGTCTCATTGCTGAGCAGCAGCATGCAGAGCTCAGGAGAGTGGGAGGTCAGCCAACCAGAAGAGTCTCTGAATTATACTTGCCTGGAGGTAGAGTCAGCATCCAAAGTCAGGTCCAGTCCTAGGGTCCACCAAACAGCAAGCCGCATGGTCAGATGGTCCAAGGTCAGGTAATCTGATGACCATGCGGTCAATGGTCAAGACAAGCAGGAAGCGGCAAGGCAGGGTCAGGAACTACAAATGTTACCAACATCTGACTGCTTCTGGAAGCTATGCTTAAGAAGGCTAAAGCCAGCTGGTTCTCATCAGTGCCTTCTCCTCTGTATCCTTGAAGGCTGATCAGCTGCAGGTGGAGTCAATCCGCCTTCTCCCCCTTCAGGCTGCTGTTCAACAGGCGAAGCTGACTCCTGGCCCGTGGCATAAGCATTGACTATGCTGGCTAGGGGTAATGGGAGTTGAAGTCCAACAGCATCTGGTGGGCCATACAGTCTACACACCCCTTTAAGGTTGTGTAGCCCTCATTGATGCTAATAAGATTGAAGCAATATACAGTGGTACCTCTGGTTACATATTTAATTCGTTCCGGAGGTCCGTTCTTAACCTGAAACTTCTTAACCTGAAGCACCACTTTAGCTAATGGGGCCTCCCGCCGCCGCTGCACAGTTTCTGTTCTCATCCTGAAGCAAAGTTCTTAACCCGAGGTACTATTTCTGGGTTAGCAGAGTCTGTAACCTGAAGCATATGTAACCTGAAGCATATGTAACCCGAGGTACCACTGTATATATATCGTGTTTTAATTGCAATCCTAAAGTTTCCTAAAGATGCCAAAGACCATTCTATAGAATGCCCTAGCTTGACAGTGTTTTATTGTCTGGACCAGGGGTCAGCAGAGGGCTGGTCCACTGTCCCTCAGACCTTGTGGGGGGCGGACTATATTGGGGGGGGGGTGAACAAATTTCTATGCCCCACAAATAACCCAGAGATGCATTTTAAATAAAAGGACACATTTTACTCATGTAAAAAGACGCTGATTCCTGGACCATCCACAAACTGGATTTAGAAGGCTGGATCCGGCCCCCAGGCCTTAGTTTGCCTACCCATGGTCTGGACCCTGGAACCCCAGAGATGTATTTAAGGAAGCAAAATGAACCAGACTGAGTGAAAGAACTGAGATTTGGGTCTTCAAGTCTTCCAGCCAATCAGGTCCTTTTCTAGCATACTTCATTCTCTCTCCCCCCCCCCCCCCGGTGCTTGTGCATCTGTACCCAGCCACTAGTTAGCCTGATGTTACAGAAAGTTGGCTGATATTATAACAGCCCAATATTTCAACATCAACCTTTCTCCATTAACAGCTTAAATCACTTCACTACCTAGGAAATACTGTGGAGGGGCTAACTACACATGATGTGCAAATGTGTTTCTTAGAAATTCAGTGCGGTTTTAATTTATTTTCTTGTCTTTTCTTTAGATTTATGGGGATTGAGAGTAGATTCAATCAGACTTACTCTCAGTTAAGTGTGTATAGAATTGCATCTTTAGACTGTTTTTGCACACGTAGTCCTATATTTTTTCTCACATTGGCTTATAAAGCATTCCCTTTAGAGAAAAACAAAAGTCATGTTGTGGAAATTAGTAGCAGAAATACACATGTATTTTATACCCCCGGGTGGGGGAGCTTGGGCCTGGGGGTCGAATGCTGCCATCGTGGCCTCTCTATGGTTTTTAAAATGTGTTTGTAGGAGAGGGGTTATTAGTTTGTATTTGTATTTGTTTTATTTTGTATTCTCACCTTCTATTTTTATGTTGTGAACTGCCCTGGGATCTTTGGGTGACGGTTAGTTCTCACTTTACTGTTGGGTTATGAACCTAACTCTTGATAAAAGCATTTGTATGTGGGTAGGAGAATCGTGTTTAACTTTCCTTTTCAGCCAACATTTTTCACATTGTTGAGGGATTCTCAATGAAGTCGTATGCTGCGAGAAGCGTTTATTTCCCAGTTAGGCAAATATTTAAACATTTACTTCCTTGAATCCTCTCTGCATAAACACGAGCTTTGTGAATATCTGTATTGAAATTTCAGGATAGATGCAAATAGCACACATCTTCCATGCACTGTGGAAGAAGTGAAGGCTGGTGGGGGGGAAATGGTGATCATACAGTAGGTTTCTGGGTGGTATGCAGCAGATTGACAGTAATTTCTTATTTCCAGTGACTTAGCAACCGCAAGAAGGCTGCCGTTCTAATGAGCACCTAGTGCAGAACTAAACGCAGCACTGACAGCACAATCCTATACATATTTACCCCAAAGTAAATCCCCAAGAATATTCATTCCACGTATGTAGGTATAGGAGTGCAGTCTTAATGCAACAAAATCCCAAACTGGGATGCTGACTAGGACATAGCCTATGCGCGCCATTTGTGTTTTCATGTGCAAATTTCGCAAAAATGGGTTGGTCTGGGCATGTTCCAATGAGAAATGTTGTTAATTGATGCAGGATGCTTCAAACAAATGGTTGGAAACCTCAAATTCCATACTCACTTTTACATCTGGTCCCTTAATTTTTTCTTCAAATAACAGATATGTGACAAGGAATGGAGAAATCAAGAGCAGGACCATCGCTCATGGAGAAATTACCCTTTCTTCCCTGCCATTTCCCTTATTAAAATGCCCCCAAACTGCTGTTAGCCCTCTTAGGAGATAAATTTCCTTTGGTGCTGATGGAATATTAAGGGAACACTCTCAAAACCTAGAGTTGTAGCCAGAGTAGCATTATGTAACTTGTTCCTTCAGCACAAGAATCTACACTTGTGCAACGGAACTCCCCCCCCCCTTCCCCACACCAGCAAATGAGATTGTGACGTCTGTTTTGTGAATTGTTTGGTGTGCATGACTTTGAATTCTTAGGCTTCATCCCAGCCTAGTTAGCCCAAATGAATATTTTGCTTGATGCACGTGCCCACAAGTCTTTAGCCAGAGAGGCACTTAGTATCCACTTTTGTTCTTATCAATATTACGGTAAGGTAATGCATTTAACTTTTAATCGGACGGATTGAGATAAGAAGCTTTGTTACAATGCCGGCCAAAGCACTTCATCCAGTGACTAAGATACCATGGAAAAGGTTGCTTCCATTAAAGTCATAAGATTCTACCACAAAGAGGTTAGAAGGTTGCTGTATAAAACTGTACATGTTTAGACAGCTTAATTGCAAAGAAAATAAAAAAAGAAGTATTTGGAATACTAGTTCATTGTGACCCTCTGAACTTTTTTTGTTTTAATTACTCCCTCAGACATGTTGGCATCTCATCCGTTAGGGCGCCCTTTAAAGTTGACATTTCTGCATAGCCATGGATTTATCCAAATATACACAGTGGGAGTTAGAATTAAAAGTTGTCCATGGCCACCATAGCTCTTCAGTGACACAGAATTTCTTGCGCCCCACGCTGCTGAGACGAGGCATCGGAAGGCCAAGAATATTCACTTGGGCCTGAAGTTTCATAACAAGAAACTGCTTTTCAAACATCACACAAAAGCTTGTGTTTCTCAAAGCTTATGCAACCTTGTCCTGCTGCAAACAATCTAATCTCTTGCAATTCTAAAAGCAGCGTCTACAGGCTCCCTTGTAAAGAAACAGGCTTTGCTAAAAGTAAAGAAAATAAGACTCATTACTTAGAATCCATTCCTTTAAAAAACAACACTAGTCAGGTACCCCCAGATCTATAACTAGAATAGAGTAGACAAATCTGTGTAAAATGATTTACTTTTGCAGACAAATTCTGGGTGTATTATTTATTTTATTTATTGAATTTATATCCTGCCCTTCGCCACAAAGGAGCCCAGGGCATCAAACACATCTACAATTCCTACACAAGAACATTCTAAAAAATTAAAAACATTCTAAAAACAGATACATTGTTAAATTTCATAATTCTTTCTCAGAGTTGACAAGAACAGTATTCCTCAGCCACCCAATGTCCTCTTTGTTCTCTGGGAGATTGGCTGCTAACAGCTGCAGAGGGACAGAAGGAAGGGAAATCTTGTTTATCAAATAATTTTGAAAATTATTTTGCAAATGGATGGAATAAGTTTAACTCCTTGGTATGAAAAAAAATGGGCTGATTCAGCCATAGCGCTAAAGTTTCCTATTGTACAAATAAAACCCAGTAAGATTTGAGCCCATGTACTCCTCTTCCAACACAAGCGCAATGAGGAGTTTAGAAGGTTCCCCTTCTGTTTCAGATGAACGATAGCTTGTCACGTCACCTAAACCCAGGCAAACTGTGGTTCATCTGAACTATGGTTTCTTTGCTGTTGCTGCTTGTTTTGTGGGGTGGGGGGGGGATATAGAGAAATGGCTTATATAGATGCCACATCCTGGGCTTCTGATTCTAAATTTTCTATAAAGTCTGAGCCACCAAAGGAGAAACAAGAATTCATAACAATATTCTCTCTCTCTCTCTCTCTCTCTCTCTCTCTCTCTCTCTCTCTCTCTCATATTTCCACAGTCGTCAATCAAGATGGCCAACCCTTAATTGAAGGCAAGCTGAAAGAAAAGCAAGTTCGGTGGAAATTCATCAAAAGGTGGAAAACCCGCTATTTCACGCTTGCTGGGAATCAGCTTCTCTTTCGCAAAGGGAAATCTGTAAGTTGGGAGAGAGGGGAAAGAAATCATTTAGAAATGTCCCTGCATAATCAGGCCTTAAAATTCTTGATGATTATTTCTCATACATCACAAACTTTAACGAGACACTCACATGTCTGAAAAAGCTTATTATACATAACATACCAAAAGTGAGTTAACATGTATGCTCATCACTCAATCGGTGCAGTACCAGCTGATGATTAAGGACTTTGCCCTAATTTTTAGTGGTTTCCCAGGGCTGACTTTGTTCCAGGCACTCTTGGATGAGACGAAATAATTAATCTGTGCCTTGTTTTGACACAGAAACTGAATTGGTTGCTTTGAGGAGGCGGTTGTGATCATGTTGTGCCTCTGTGAGTCACAGATATAACAGAAATGTCAAGAGAGAGGTGTGGGCTTGAGAGAGAACTAGAAATAAGACAATTGGTAGATTTATCCCCTGAGTTATATTTCTGGAACACTTAAAGTATGTCTTGTAAAGCCTTAACCAACTTAAGCCATAACAAATAGATTAACCCATTGGCTGAATGAATTTTTATTTGCATCAGCCATCGGCCAAAGCAATAAAACGACAATACGATATACAAAGAATAAAAATAAAAAAGTCAATTATATAAAATAGATTTGGGGTTTTTGAATCAATAGTCAAATAGTGGGTCTTATTCCAATTGCCCTGGCTTAAAACCTTGCAACCTTTGCTGTCACCTGCTCATCTTGATCCCATTGCCTGATGGTTAGTTTTAAGAATACATCAGACTTCAGGTTGATTTTCTCCCAGCCTAATTGGATGGATTCTGCTACCAATTGTATCATATCTGATTGACTTAGAAAAAGGACTTTTGCCGTAATGGAAGATAATTAGACCTGCTTTCATAACAGAGCAGGAGGCACATAAAAGTACCTCTATTCTCAATGGTAAAAGAATATCACATCATTAAAAATGGCAAGGAGTTTCTTTATGGGTGATCTCATTTGTAAATCAAAGGAGTGGGTATCTTTCTGGAAAGCAAATGGATTTGGCAGATTTGAATTGCTGAACAACCATTTCTAGCGGGCTCGAGGATTTTAAAAGAGAGAGATTAATTTTTGTTCAGGTTTTTCCCCCCAAGTAACATTCTAAGCACTCTTCTTCTGCCTAAAACAATAAACAGGATTTCATCCAGAATTATTACAGTTTTAATGTGGATTTCTAGGTTAAGGTGCAATTGAGGCAGGTGCAAACTCATTAAAGCTCTGGTTACATGCCCCACACCATTACCCAGCTGTTTCACCTAATAAAATGACAGCATCATCCCCTGTGGATCAGTCCGCTTTTTAATTTTTGCATATAATAGGTAACAGCTACTAAGATTTCTGTGGCGCTGTGGTCTAAACCACTGAGCCTAGGGCTTGCCGATTGGAAGGTCGGTGGTTCGAATCCCCGCAACAGGGTGAGCTCCCGTTGCTCGGTCCCAGCTCCTGCCAACCTAGCAGTTCGAAAGCACGCCAGTGCAAGTAGATAAATAGGTACCGCTCCGGCGGGAAGGTAAACAGCGTTTCCGTGCACTGCTCTGGTTTCACCAGAAGTGGCTTAATCATGCTGGCCACATGACCCGGAAGCTGTCTGCGGACAAACGCCGGTTCCCTCGGCACAGAGCCAGTGTGGTGTAGTGGTTAAGAGCAGTAGACTCGTAATCTGGTGAACCAGGTTTGCGTCTCTGCACCTCCACATGCAGCTGTTGGGTGACCTTGGGCTAGTCACACTTCTCTGAAGTCTCTCAGCCTCACTCACCTCACAGAGTGTTTGTTGTGGGGAGGAAGGGAAAGGAGAATGTTAGCGGCTTTGAGACTCCTTAGGGTAGTGATAAAGCGGGATATCAAATCCAAACTCTTCAGCCAGTAAAGCGAGATGAGTGCCGCAACCCCAGAGTCGTTCGCGACTGTAGTTAACTGTTGAGGTCCTTTACCTTTACCTTTTTACTAAGAGTTCTCCAGCCTAATTGGGCCTTGAAGTTCCTTCCATACACTGTAAAGATGGCAAGGGATCCTTACACTCTCAACAAATGGTTACCAGTGTACCAAATATAATCATGGCGAACTTGCGTGCTGAGTTATGATAGCCTTGTTGCCATGGCAGATCGTGCCCAGTGCCAATTTGCCAGCATTGCAGCTCCTGCAATACTCCAGAACGTCAGTGCCCTCATGCCAGCTCTTCTTGCCTTGCATTGTGCAAAGCTGGCACCATGGAGCAAAATGGAGAGGGAAGCATCACTGGTGGGTCACCAACAGGTTGTCAGCAACACACAAAGCTTTCCAATGGATCGTCACTAGATGCTACCAAGGCCAATTCCTGGAAGAGGAGAACAAGTACAGTACCTCCATTTAGCTCCCCTAGTAATTTCTCTGGGCTTACATACAGCTAATGGGATGGAGATAAATGAACCATGGGCTTCAGTTCAAGCCTTTGTATCTTAAAGGCCCACCTCCTGTCCCATTTTGTACTTTTGCACCAGAGGAAGCGTTGCAGGTGGCATGGCTGTGGAAGCCTGCTGGATACGCTTCTGCATGTGCCAGGTTGACTCTGAGAAGAAACAGAGCACTTCATAGCCCAGGGTTATCAGTCGGGCATCTTTCACATGCATTAAGACTGCTTAAAACCCTGGTGGGAAAATTGCCCAAATCCTACATCTCTGGATTCAGTTAGAGAACTGTGCTTATGTTGAAAGAGGAGAAACTCGCACATTAAACTATGCAAAAATTTATTGATGTCTCATTAAGCCGCACTCCTAAAGATTGACTCCAGTGGAACAAATTATGTTTTAAGAGTTATTTTTTCCTCCCTGGAGACTTTTGAGTGTATATCTGCCCTAGAAACGTCTGGCGATGTTATGCCATTTAAACTGCCACAGCTTCTCTCCAAGGGCCCTGAGAATTGTGGTTTGGTAGGGGTGCTGAGAATTTTCTCCTCTCCCTTCTTATAGAGCTATAGTTCCCCGGGTTCGCTGGAGAAAGAAAATGGTGTTAAACTAGTTCAATACTGTGGAATAGCATAGTGATGAACAATATGTATGAACCACATCAGCAACAGGCCACTTTTGGCAGATTAACCAACCATGTACCATATATACTCGAATATAACCCGACTTTTTCAGCATATTTTTTATGCTGAAAAAGCCTCCCTTGGCTTATACTCGAGTGAGGCGGATGGCGGCAGAGGGACGAGCGGCAAGAAAGGAGCCCTTCATAGCCCAGGGTTATCAGTCAGGTTAGAAAGGGCTCCTTTCGGGCTGCTCCTTCCTCCTCCTCTGCCTTTTCTGCTGTCGGTGGCAGCGGAGGAGGGACAAGCAGCCCAAAAGGAGCCCTTTCAGGCTGCTCCTTCCTGCTCCACCACCTTTGCCCCTGTCAGTAGTGGCAGAGGAGGAACAAGCAGCCTGACAGCAGCCCTTTTGGGCTGCTTGTTCTTCCTCCTCCGCTCCGCCACCACCAGGTTTGTGGTGTGGTGAACCGGCTTATATTCAATATGTTTTCCCAGTCCTGTCCCCCCTAAAATTAGGTGCCTTGGCTTATATTCGGGTCAGCTTATACTCAAGTATATATGGTATAGTCAGAACAAACCTTTGAACTCTGTTTCACACACACACCCCATCTTCACTTCCTTCTCTGTTTTAGAAAGATGACCCAGACGACTGCCCCATTGAGCTCAGCAAGGTCCAGAGTGTCAAAGTGGTGGCCAAGAAACGCAGGGACCGCAGCCTCCCTCGGGCCTTTGAAATATTCACGGACAGTAAGACCTACGTTTTCAAGGCCAAAGATGAGAAGAATGCCGAGGAATGGCTCCAGTGCATTAACGTAGCAGTTGCCCAAGCGAAAGAAAGGGAGAGCAGGGAAGCAACCACATATTTGTAAGAACTCTGGGCCTGTTATATGATTCACAAGGCTAGCACACACGAATATGTAAAATATCTCATCATCTGAGTCACAGAAGGAGAAAAAAAGGCAATATAAGACCTCATTGATAATATTGCTCAAGCTGGGCGCCGTTGCAACATCCTTGTTTATGAGGAGTGGTGCGGGGAGTAATGCAACTAATGCCATGTCCATTATAGTTGCTTCAGACTGACAAATGTGCTTCCAATCTCTCCTGTTCTATAGTGGCTGCATTCAGGCAGCACTTTATTCTATTTTCTCGACATTTCCACACTGGAACATTTTTGTGTTTTATGCAATCATTCACACATACTTCAGGAAATCTAGCAGAATCTAGTGGAAGTTCAACACTCGTTTCCACGTTAATTGCTTCCAGGAAGAAAAAATAAAAAACCATTTGCAACTTCATTAACCCCTTGGAAAAACTGTGGGAATCTTGTGCTGTAATTTCACAGATCCCATCACTGGCTGTCACGTGAAATGGTGGTGCTGTTCTGGCATACTTTCGTCTCCCACCATTTTCGTGGGTGAACAGAAGCAGGCATGCTCACAAAGGATGCAATGCATACAGTGGTGTTTGCTTTTGTGTTACGACACAGCCATTGATATGAATGGAATTTAGCACAGCATGGTGATATATCTGTCAAAAGGCTGCAGTTCTGTATGCAGCAGATAATGCAGCATAAAAGGAATGTTGGAAACAGGGACAGAAGCGCTAGCATTACAACCAGAAAACTATCACAATAATCCCCATATCTGAGTTCACTCAGTGCTTGTTCGGGGGACCAATGCATTTCTGTGCATAGAACGAACATGGACACTACAGAAGCAACATCTTGCTCCTTGGATAATACCTACAGATGTACATGAGATTGCCTTTGTCCTGAGTATTGTTCAAGTAGCATGCAATAGAAATCTGTTCATGTGTGCAGAGTGACACAGTGCCTGGACCCTGCTTTCCAGGGGCAGTAAGAGGCCTTTAACTTTTTTACCAGCTCTGCCAACCATGTCTTTCTTGAAGTGCGCCCTGGTTATATTAATGGCTCTAATTATCACCACCATCTCAACAGCTGTTTATCCACACAGCCTTTTTCGACTGACTTTGACTGCACTTTGGGTGGATGTAGGACCCACTCAAGGTGGGCTTTGTACATGAACTCTGCTATATGTTTTGCCCTGACATCACTGCATGTATCCCGCCTGCCTGCCACCTTCTGTGCCTCCGGCCTGCCACCACGATAGCACCCAGCACAAACTCAGGACTGCTCACTAACAAGATGGCGACAGGGTGGAGAGATCTTCCCAGGCCACAGCTGTCTGTACACATTGGGCCGGATTCAGCTAAGCCGTTCCAGCAGCAAAAGCCAGTGCAAGGACTCCCGGTAATGCAACTGGGCCTTCTCCCACCATGCGCCCCCTACGCCTCCCCAAAATTTATTCAAGTGGGTCGGGAGAACCCCCAGAACAGTGTGTAGGAGAACCAGAAGGGAAGTGATTCCATCAGGCAAGCAGAAATGCTTGTACTGATGGAACAATCTCATCAGTTGAATTTCAACTGTTGAATTCCACCCATTGATTGAAATTGGGCCTGGAATATTTTGAGGATAGTCGCAGACATGTGAGCAACAGAGATTGTAGATTATGAAAGCGCTGGAGGTAAACAGGATCTTCTGTCCATCTGTCTTACCCACTGGGGTATGTAAAGGAGAGTAAATTCATTCAAGCCAATACAACACAGGAATTAAAACCTTTGCTGAACTCGCTGCAGTCAATGCAGCTTCCTTAAATACCTCAGCTACAAACCTCTTCTGGTTTCTGGGGAAGGGGGGTCCAGTGGGTACAGGCTGGGCTGACTGGCACCACTGAGGGGGGTGGCAAAATGCTGGGTGGACTCACTGTGGGGCCTGCAGTGCACCCCAGCCACAAATCTCTCCGGGGAGTGACGCAGTGGCTTGGCCGCCCACAGGCTCTGCACTGCCCCAGACAGTCTGCCCGCTGCCTCCCCCCCCCAGCTGTAGGGCGGCTGAGTGGGAGGACGCAGGCAGACTCCTTGGAGGCCCTGTGGAGTGTCCTGCCCCGGCTGGCCTCGCCCCTGAGCGCAAGGCACGTGCGCCGCCCCAGGCGCCCAATCGGCTTGCTGCGCCGCTGCTGGTTTCACCTCCCACTGAAGCACAATGTTTCTGGTGCCTGTGATGAACGTATAAGCTGGTGTGCCAAAACACACCCACACGTATCCCAACCCTATCAGCTGTGGCTAGTACTGCAGGTGGTCACCCGCTTCATGAATTCGAGTCTTTGCTAGTGTGGGTGAACTCTGAAATATTATGCCTGGATTTAATGCCTCTGGCACTTTGATTGGAAAGTCCATGGATAACATTGTAAGTGGGGTGGGGGGTGAGAATACAAGCCCAGCCCCATACACAGATTGCTTTATCTTTCCACTGGAGATATCTCATCAGAGCCCAGAGAGGCTTCTCATCCTTTCGGCATTGCTGTAATGTGGCTTGGGGTTAATGGGGCAGGCTCTTTATCTGCAAAGCATGTCAAAATTGGGCTGGAATTTTAGCATCATAAAGACTTTTATGATGTTGGCTTTGCGTTAGATCATTTTTGTGCCTGTTTCCTATATGTTAATAGTTACTTCATTATTATTGTTTTAACTCCTGGTGTTTTCAGCTTCCCTATATTTACCTTTTAACTCCTGGGTCTTTATCCTCCACTAAAACAAGACTGGGGGACGTTAATTGCAGTTGTACACATTCATCTTTATGCCTGTGTACTCTGCAAAGCACCATATACACCGATAGTATTATAGAAGGAAGAAATAACAATAGTAATAACAATATAGGACAGTACAAGGCCCTCGAGTTTTCATCTCATAAGCAATAAGTTCTCTGCCCGCAAAAAGCTTACATGCTGCCATATTAATGTATGGCAGGATGAGAGAGCAGTCAGGAGCTATGGATAGCCTGGAGTTTGGGATTAACCATTGTACTTCTAATGAACAGAGGAAAGTTCATTACTTTAAAAATATTCCTTTTTAAAAATCAAGTAAGTGTTAATTTGCGTATGTGATTTACAACTACCCGCCAGCCACAGTCTTTGTATCCCCATGGCTATGCAAGTCTCTATGTAGAATGTGGATGTCACTGCTGATCTAATTTTGTTATCTCTAACACTGCAGTATCCTTAAGTGTACTGTTCTTCTGAGGGGATGTTGTTCAGAAAATAATGTTTAAATTAAAATCTAGGAATTTCCTCTATCTTAAAGCTTTCTTATCCGAAGTTTATCTTTAAATTTGACGTATGCCATATTTTTTTCTGCCAAGCATCCCTCTACTCCATTCGTTCAGTCCCTGGGTGGAAAAGTGTCCGTTCTTTTCCATTTGGAAATGTCTGCTGCCCAGTTAAGAACTGTGCTTGTCCACCGTTGTATTACTGTGCAAGGAACATCGAGAAAGAAGTACGTCCTTGCACTGGGGGCCAAGTCCTGGCAAAACCTGATTAGAAAACTCGGTCACACTGCAGTTGAAAAATGTCAAAAGTAATTGTACATAAGGAAACGAGCTGCGCCCCCTATCCAAGGACACGTCATAGAGATGTTTAGGTAGGTCTCTTTAGGACATCCAGTTCTTGCAAGGTATACAAACCAAATGTCATTTTGTGTGTGTGTGTGTGTGTGTGTGTGTGTGTGCGCGCGCGCAACACATAATCAGATCCATTGCCACAAGATGTTACAGTGGTTGCTAGCTTAATAGGCTTTGAAAGCACACATTCATGCAGGACGTTCTGCCATGGCTATTTTATTAGCCAAGTGTGTGTTCTGTCACTGCTGCAAGCTGTCCCTGGAGTTGCTCTATTGTTGATTTAGTGGGGGAAACAACCTTCTCCCAGTCCAACTCAAACAGAAAGCGGGGGGGGGGTAGGAATCTCTGAGTAGTTCCTCCTTTGTGTTCGTTATTTCTTCTGTGCCTGGGTGTTGTTGTTCATTTTGCTGAATCTGACTTTTTAGTGTATGTGTGTGTTTTAACATGGTTCCACTAGGAATTTCACAGGCCAGAACATCTATCAATGCAGTACTTATGTGGATTTCTCTGGGCAAAGTTTCCCCGACCTGCGACACAAGCGTAGAGCATAAACACATGCCTTAAAGCGTTTCAAATTATAGACTTGGCTTGCACCTTCAAAAAGGTTGGCAGCAGACCCTGCCTCAGATAGACAATATATCTTATTCCCGGTCTTCACACTGTAATTGGAACAGGAAGTCATGCTAAATCATGTCACACGGTGTGTGACTGAGAACAAAAAACCCCCAGAATGTGAGATTTGGGAGAACTTTGAGACCAACAGGATATTTACTGATAAAGAGAGATAAAAGTTAACAATGGCACTAATGATGTGGGTTAGGGAAGAAGGAAATCTGACAAGCAACCACTACAGCTTTTTAACCAAGTCCAGACTCTCTCAGCTGCTTTGGATGCCTAAAGACAATTCTGAAATTTTAAGGTTCTTGGAATAACTGGAGTAAAGAACATTTAGCTCCACAAGTTTTGAAATGTGCATACACACAATGGGCAATACTGAACTAAGCTTTACTGAGAGTAGTCCTATTTAAATTAACAGATCTAACTTAGCCATGCTCATTAGTTTCAACAGGTTGGCTCTGAGTAAAAATTAGCTGAATGTCTTGAAAGCAATGTTCTTTAAATGGATGATGCCTACACAACCTCCTCCTGTTCCTTTGCTGCAGTTGACGTCAGAAGGCATAAATCAACATTAGATTTGTCTTATCCTACAAGAACAGAATCCTTGCCTAGGAATTACTGTTAATTCCTGATAATGGAAGCAGATTATCTGCCAGTTTGGGGAATAGAAACACTACCCTTTGTAGGGCACCTTACATCTCTGAAGCACAAGGGAGGAAAATATATTACGTCGTCTTTCCTGTAATGATAGCTAACTTCAGTTGCCTGAAAGGCCACTGTTAAGAATCTGGAAAACTGAACTTATTCCTTGCCATGGGGGAAGACAGTGGGCACAGCCAAGACAAAGAGCCAATTCACCCCACACAAAATCAACTCAGGACATATAGGAGATCCAGATTGCGCAGGGGCTGACCACATTCCAAACTGGCAGTCCTCTGCTTTCTGTGACTCACAGATAAATGAGTGTACGTCGCACAATGGAGGAAGTAGAAGTCGCTTTGTGGAAGGCAGGTATCTCAGTGGTGCATGGTTTGCAAAAGGTCCCAGGTTCATTCTGCAGCATCTCCAGGTAGGACAATGTGTGGGGAGGGGACTTTTGTCTGAAACCCTGCCAGACAGTGTGGAAGACAGTGGTGAGCTAGTCAGACCAGTGGTCTGACTAAGGCAGTTTCCTAAGTCATGATCCTACATCATTAGTAATGTGAGTGTGTTGCAGGCTGATGTGATAGATCAGCGCCTCTCAACCTGTGGGTCCCCAGATGTTGTTGGGCTACAACTCCCATCATCCCTGAGCTCTGGCCTTGCTAGCTAGGGGTGATGGGAGTTGTAGTTCAACAACATCTGGGGACCCACAGGTTGAGAAAGGCTGTGATAGATGCTCAAAACAGACACACAGCGAAGGCAGCAGGAGGTGCCTACATAAGGAGATTAGATTTATTAGATTTCTATACTGCCATTCATCCGAGGATCACTGGGCAGTTTACAATATAAAAACACAAAAAATACGTAACATACTGTAGTAACATAGTAACAAAGACAATACACATGTCTGCACATGCACAAACAGACCTATAGTTTAAAAGGCCATAGTTTGCTTAATTAGCAAAAGGCCTGGGAGTAGAGGAACGTTTTTCCCTGGTGCCTAAAGATATGCAATGAAGGTGCCAGGTGAGTTTCCCTAGGGAAAACATTCCACAAATGGGAAGCCAGCACAGAAAAGGCCCATTTTCGTGTTGCCACCCTCCAGACCTCTGGTGGAGGTGGCTGACAAAGAAGGGCCTCAGATGATGATCGCAGTGTCCTGGTTGGTTCATATGGGAAGAGACAGTCCTTGAGAACTTGGGGACATCAAACTGGGGACATCAATTCATTTGGTTAATTATGTTGGAAACTTTTTTCCCCCCTTGTATGAATGCCCCAATAGGACAAAGGGGATTCTGGAAGGGAGAATGGGAGTCAGATAATGGCTGTAGGCAAAGAAGGAATCATAAAACTAAACTACACCCACTTGATAAGTATCCAGATTCTTATTTCTAAGTGTCCTAAGACTCTGAATACTCATGGTGCCACCCCTCCTTTTTATCATCCACATGATCATTCCCAATCCAGTCAGTTCTGGTCCCTTAAAAAGAGAGCACATAAATTGGGGGCTCTATATAATGAGGTTCATGGCCAGCTGAAGACATTTTGCTACCTTGGGCAACGGGCAACATGCCCTCCAGTTTCATATAAAGAAACCAGCTGGACTGGTTGATGAATCTTGTGATGGGACAGTGTCTTCCACTGCACCCAAGGACAGCAGGCTAGTTTAGGGGGTACAGGGAAAGCAATGTAAACAGCATCTGTTTTGCAGAAATCCCAGATGGTTAGAGCATTGGACTAAGACCTGGGAGAGACGAGGGTTCAAATCCCCACTCGGCCATGAAGCTCGCTGGGTGACTTTGGGCTAGTCGTTGCCCCTCGGTGTAACCTACATCACAGGGTTACAGGGATTAAAGGAGGAGCTGATGGACCATGCATAGCACCATGAGCTCCTGGGAATAAAAAGGGGGGTTATGTTGGGAATCAAGCCTTTATCAGGAGAAACTGGCCACTCTCCAGGCACCCGGCTTGATCTCCTGTTGACCTCCCTGTCTGCATGTCCCGGCAGGATACAGGCTAGGTCGCGATCGGCGATCCTTCTCAGCGTGAGAAGAACACACCACTCTTTCCTGCCCCCCCCCCCGGGCAGGGGAAAGAGATAGACAGAAACGTATTTACATGCCTTTATTTCTGTCTTTGCAGCGTTACAGAAAACACGTCTGCTCTCTTCAAACTCCAGCAGCCGAGAGAGAAACTCCACCTGTACTTCCTGTACAGCTCATATTACACTCTGAGCTAATTCCGGTGCTTCGCACTGTGAATAGACTGTCCCTCTGTTTCCCACAGAACAGTCCCAACATTCCCATTATGTTTTGCTTTCAAGCTACCAGCTCGTGGCCACATTGCTTCTATATTGTAACAGGTTATAGATACAATGAATGAAATAGCTGAAATAAATGAATGAATGAAATGGCACTGCCCACTCCCCAGCTTCTGCCAACTTGCGGCATCTGCATGCAGAAGGGATGAAGCTCCTTGGGACAGCACATGCCTCATGTGTAACACAGAACAATTCAGGTTCAGTTCCCGGCATTTTCAGGTGGGGCAGGGGGAATCCTTATCTGAAACCCCTGACAAGTGCTGCCAGTGAGTGTAGACAGTGCTAGGCTAGATGGACCAATACAGGTAAAAAGGTAAAGGAAAAGGACCCCTGGAAGGTCATGTCCAGTCAAAGGCAACTATGGGGTTGCGGCACTCATCTCACTTTCAGGCCGATGGAGCTCGGCATTTGTCCACACAGTTTTCTGGGTCATGTGGCCAGCATAACTAAACCATTTCTGGTGCAACAGAACACCGTGACGGAAACCAGAGCGCACGGAAACACTGTTTACCTTCCCACCGAAGCAGTACCTATTTATCTACTTGCACGTTGATGTGCTTTCAAACTGCTAGGTTGGCAGGAGCTGGGACCAAGCAATGGGAGTTCACCCCTTCAAGGGTTTCAAACCGCCGACCTTCCGACCAGCAAGCCCAAGAGGCTCAGTGGTTTAGACCACAGCGCCACCCGCGTCCCTGATAGACCAATATACTCTGACTTGGTTGGACCTGGTGTTAGGCAGCTTCATCTCTGAGGTGCTTTTCAATCGTCTTACAATGTGGTAATGTATTAGCTGGAGCATTGTGGCGGGGCAGGGGGCAGGCTGATACCTGTGTCGCGGGGGGATGGGACCATTTAATTTATTTCGTAAGCAGTGGTACTTTGAGTAATTTGAAATCCACGTGGATGCTGAAACCTTTGGAACAAAATTACGGTTCCCTGACTCCAGCAGAATTTTGTGTGAAATTGTCCCAATTTTGCAGCCCATTATTTCACTAAAGCTATCATCAGCCATCTTAAATCCTTCCCTTCAGCCTAAGTGTTATTGGAACAATATGGAACATAAAACTGCGAAACTGAAGAGACCCCCTGCTTCAGAGCCAAACATAATTGCATGAAATAAGAAGCATAAGCTGGGTCCCCCTGTAGTCGATTATACCTTGGAATACAATAAAAGGGAAACATCATTGCCGCGCTTTCGCGTTGCCCTTCTGGAAAGACATAAGCAAAAAGGCATCAATCAGAATACAGAGGAAGCTGTCAAAGTATATGTGTATATATCCCACCGCTGCATATTTTATACTTCAACTGCCAAATAAACTTTTATAGGGTTTTGTTTTTTCAGTGTGACATTCAAAGTAATGTCCATACTCAGCCTGAAAGCTGCAGAGCTCAGAATGCCATTGTTATGCTGTTTATATTGGATTATCAAGGTTGTGCACCCATGCTAGCCATTTGGTCTGGAACAGAACTCGTCCCTCAGTTCAGTTTTGGCTTGGAGTTTTTTTAAAAACAGAAGATCCGGATGTTATTGTTGCCAACCCGTTGCGTTCTAGTTTTATGAGTGCAATTGTGATCAATTTTATGTGCACCGCACAGCAGCACTATAAAAACAGCTTGTACCCTGCTGTTCAGTGGCTTGCTGGGGAAGGAGGGGATATTCGGAGGCCCAATCCACACTCGGTTCATCCTCCCAAGAGGCTAGTATGCGTTCACTTGCTTCCAAACAACCCTTTTATTGAGCATTCATCCTCATTTGTTTGCGCACACACCAGAAATTTAAAGCACATGGGGCACTGGAGTTTGCTCAGTGTGCTGGGAATTGAAGCTCTCTAAGAGGTAAACTAAAAGGGACGCGGGCGGCGCTGTGGGTTAAACCACAGAGCCTAGAACTTGCCGATCAGGTCGGCGGTTTGAATCCCCGCGACGGGGAGTTGCTCGGTCCCTGCTCCTGCCAACCTAGCAGTTCGAAAGCACGTCAAAGTGCAAGTAGATAAATAGGTAGCACTCCAGCGGGTAGGTAAATGGCATTTCCGTGTGCTGCTCTGGTTCGCCAGAAGCGGCTTAGTCATGCTGGCCACATGACCTGGAAGCTGTACGCCAGCTCCTTCGGCCAGTAAAGCAAGACGAGCACCACAACCCCAGAGTCGGCCACGACTGGACCTAAAGGTCAGGGGTCCCTTTACTCTTTACCTTTAAGAGGTAAACTACACTTCCCAGGAGAGTGGCACCAACTTGAATAAAATATTGGGGCAGCCTCTTGCTCCATCCCCTGCCAGAAGGTCTCCCAATAGACGAAGGGAGGGAGGCTGGAGCCAAGTCCAGGCTGAGGGTGCCCCCCAACCTGACAGAGGCTGCACTGCTTCCAAGACCTGAGCAGTTGGGTTCTGGGTGCAGGAGGCGGCGCAACCTGGCATGAGGCTGACCCTGAGAGACTGAGCTAGGTGCTCACCAGGGGATGACAGCAGGCCCTGCCTGCACACCGCTCCCTCACCCCACCAGGATGCTAGCAGGGGGCAGCAGCCAATTCCGCTGTGGGGGCTTGTGGGGTGTCAGGTCTAGGCCAAGGCTGCAGGACGGCAGGAAAGGAGGGGGTGCCCTGGAAAAGAGGGAGGCAGGTCTGGGAGAGACCCCTGGGTGGTCGCTGCAAGTCAATGTAGACAATACTGAGTTTGATGGACCAGTGGACTGACTCAGCACAGCAGCTTCCTATACAGTGGAACCTTGGTTCTCGAACAGCTTAGTCGTCGAACAAATCAGCTCCCTAACACTAAAAACCTGGAAGTGTGTGTTCCGGTTTTCGAACATTTTTTGGAAGCCAAACATCTGATATGGCTTCCGCTTGAGTTCAGGAAGCTTCTGCAGCCAACCGGAAGCCAAGCCTTGGTTTTTGAACATTTTGGGAGTCGAGAACCAAGGTTCCACTGTATTCTTAGTTATTCAGGGAAAACAGAACCATCAAAACAAATGTCACACTGGCAAATGGCTAAAGAAAAGAAAAGAAACGCAAGCAGGAAATAAGGATTACGTGTTCCACATTTTAAAAGTTATTCAATTTACCTCCTGAGCAGAGCATCAGTCCTAGCATGGGCTTTAAGAAAGCTTCATCCAAAATTACAACCCGCAAACGCACTGGACCGGAGCACCTTTTATGAAGAATTATGCGGCTCTATATATTGACTTTTATTTGGTTTTTTTCCATTATTGGTCCTGTCCTTACCCCCACAGATGTCAGCAGCCACACTTGAGAAAGGAATGGGGACCCCTCCCTCCAGCCCTCCCAGTTTTCTGGTCTAAAACCAACCTTCGGTTGGCTACAGAAGGGCAATATTCTTCTTTCCCAGGAAACAATTCTTCATCTAGCTTGCACAACTTGCCCTTGAAATGGAATAATGCAATTTAACTTTCACCAAAGCAACATATAATCATTTTACTGGGAAAGAATGAGGGTTTTGTTTTCCTTTGTTGAAAATACCAAACTGTGGGAGGTGGGTTGTTTAAAAAAAAAACACACATATAGCAATCATCTTGTGGTATTCAGAGCAAAAGACGACAACAACACACAAACAAATGTGCAAGACCATAAAATGCCAACAGGTTTCCCAGAACGGAGACCCTCTAAAGCCAAGAAACATTTCGCTGTCAGGGCTGTTTTTTAAAAAGTACATTTTCCCTTTAAATGAATGCACAAAAGTCAACATAGTTAATCCACTCTGTTCCCACATACTGAATAGAATCCTGCTTCTCACGATATTTCCTGTGAGAGAAGAAATGGCTCTTCCATCTCCAGCAATGAATTTCAGGACAGGTTCCTCTGATTGGTCCTGCCATCACAGCCCCAAATTTCTCCATCTCATCAACCCTATTTTATCTACAGTTACAGATAGGTAGCCGTGTTGGTCTGCCATAGTCAAAAAAAAATTCCTTCCAGTAGCACCTTAAAGATCAGCTAAGTTAGTTCTTGGTATGAGCTTTCGTGTGCATGCACACTTCTTCAGATACACTGAAACAGAAGTTGCCAGATCCTTCTATATAGATCCTTCTATATAGTGAGAAGGTGGGGAGGGGTATTACTCAGAAGGGTGGTGGGAATGGGAGATTGGCAGATAGCTGAGATGAGCCTGTTGACGACTCTTAACGACTGCAATAGGTCTTACAGGAAAAGGCAAGGGGTGAGAAGGTGAAAAATGGCTTAGTCATGTATAATGAGATAAGAATCCAATGTCTTTGTTCAGACCAGGTCTCTCCATGGTTTTAAGTTTGGTAATGAGTTGGAAAGAGAAGCTGCTGAATTGCCTTTTCCTGTAAGACCTATTGCAGTCGTTACGAGTCGTCAACAGGCTCATCTCAGCTATCTGCCAATCTCCCATTCCCACCACCCTATTTTATCTGTGTAGGCTTCTGCTTATGCATTCCTTTGCTACCAGCTGACATGAGGACCTTCCATGGAGAGGCCTGAGGGTTGACTGAACCATTACAAGCCCCTCTGCAAACTTCTGCAAGTGCCAGGAATGGGAAACTCCAGCTGCCATCAGCCCCAGCCAGCATGGCTAATGGTCGGGGATGATGGGAGTTGTAGTCCAACAAGATTTGGAGGACCGTAGGTTCCACATCCTTCTGCTAGAGGGAGATGGGCCCTTAATTGTTTTCGCAAAATGGCCACCGAAAAGCTGTCATGTGGAAGGCTGTGTCGGCCCTCTGGCTTGCTCTGATGTTTGAGGAGGACTTGACTGCAAGCATAGTTCATCCCCCAGTAACTATTACAGTGTTATCGCTCTGAGGTAAATGGCTTTGCCACTCCTGCTTTGCCACAGATACATGCAGGCCCTGCTTACCAAACACAATGCATTCCCTGCAAATTGTTCATTACACAAGCATTTGGATTACAAGTTAACAATTTCCATTGATTCTTATGGGGAAATTTCCCAACCATGGAACTTTGACCCCCAAAAGAAAAAGGAAAAAGGGGGGACACCGAGAACCCTCTCCCAAACACTCTCTAATTTATCCAATCACGCCCCTTCCCCCACCCTTAATTCCTCAGCCAACCAGCAAAAGGCAAACAAGGACGTTAAAAAATGCTCACTGTTCAGATATCTGAATCTGCAGAGTTTATAGTGAGGTCTGGGTACTGTTAAGTTGTGGGTGAACATATCAGACGACACAGCGATTCTTCAAACAGCTCTTCTTTATTCAGAGGCCAGAACAGAACTGAACTGAAGGGCTCAGTCAGCCTGCTTATATAGAGCTAGGGTACAACGTTACAGTAGCAACTTTCTAAAACTATCCAATCACTGAATGTCACTTTCGATCCTTCATTTGCATAACTATCTACAGTATCCCCCTGCTGGCCCAGGGTGAGAACTTCAGTACATAACAGGTACGAATTCCTCATGTTCGGATTAGTGTAAAGCGAAAACTGTGAAGTAGGCAATCCACTTAACTCACATTATACAGTAAATCCCATTAAATTTTAAAACAACAACAATATCTCTATCCTCTTGCCTATATGGCCAGCCTTCCAAAATGCTGCTTACATAAAGCTGAGAAGGGAAGAGAAATTAATTCCCAGAAGAAATGATTTTTTAACATTGTGTTCAAATCTGAGCTGCACAGAGGGTTGACACAAACAAGCCCATCCAACCATTGCCAGCCAACCCTTTTCCGCCCCTTCTCCCCTCTCCAAAACCAAAGATATCTGGACATTCCTGAGCTTTCTTTTGACCCAAATCCAAACGTGTCACGGTGCTCAGTTCCATTACTGTAGACCATGTGCAAATTTCCCCGCTAGGTGCCATCAGCACTTTTATTCCTTGTGTCATGTTATGCAAAGAACATTTGCCTTGACCCTTCTGACTCCCGCAATGATAAATGGCAGTGACAGTCCCTTCTGGCCTCACTGGCTGTAAAAAGGAGAGCAAAATGGAAACATATGAGGACCTTGGCAAATACTGCCTTGGCTCACGCCTCTTCAGAGTCCCAGCTAACTGGCAAATCGGCTGCAACAGGGGCGGGGGATGCAAATGTCATCTCTCCAAGATTGCTACTAGGCAGCAGGTCCCCCACGGCTGTGGGTGGGTGGAACTGGCTGAGGCCGGAAGAGGGAGAAAAGCTGGCACAGCAGAAATGGAAATGTTGCAACGGACACACCACCAGGAGTGCCGTTTCAGTAAACATGGAATTGTAAAGCTGATAAGAACTGTTGTGCCAAGGTGTTTCTGTCCGCCGAGGCATCTCTGGTGCATACGATTATTTTTACAAGCCAGATTTAACGGCGAAAGAAGACGTCCTCCAGCCATATGAAATGTGTGAACTAATGGTAGAAGCAAAGGAATGCTACTCCTTTGTCTCTCTCTGCACTCAGTCTTCTCATGAGTTTGGAATGATCCAAGCCATTGACTCCAGACACATTTCCACTTCTGGGAATAGCATGACTAGGTTGACTAATCCAAGCAAAATGTGCACAGATCTGCTGATGGGAACCACTTTAAAGAGAATGGAATCTGTTTCAGCTCAGCATTCTGAGGGCCCCTGGATGCCTCCTTCTGGCAGCTGGTTCCATGCCTGATTCCTTTGCCTCCACCTGCGTGCTTCTGATCTCCAGACCCTCCAAGTGTCCCTGTTTTCCGGGGACGTCCCTGATTTCCGGGGACGTCCCTGATTTAAAGAAGCCGTCCCGGTTTCTGATTTGATCCCGAGACTTTCCCCCCACTTTTCCTTAAAGGTAAAGGTAAAGGTACCCCTGCCCGAACGGGCCAGTCTTGACAGACTCTGGGGTTTGTGCGCCCATCTCACTCAAGAGGCCGGGGGCCAGCGCTGTCCGGAGACACTTCCGGGTCACGTGGCCAGCGTGACAAAGCTGCATCTGGCGAGCCAGCGCAGCACGCGGAACGCCGTTTACCTTCCCGCTGGTAAGTGGTACCTATTTATCTACTTGCACCCGGGGGTGCTTTCGAACTGCTAGGTTGGCAGGCGCTGGGACCGAGCAGCGGGAGCGCACCCCGCCGCGGGGATTCAAACCGCCGACCTATTTTCATCCAAGAAATTTTGGAGAGTATGGAGTTATCCAACCCTTGAACTGTTTGAAGGCAATCCTGTACAGTGGTACTTCGGGTTACAAATGCTTCAGGTTACAGACTCCGCTAACTCAGAAAAAGTACCTTGGTTTAAGAACTTTGCTTCAGGATGAGAACAGAAATTGTGTGGCAGCAGCAGGAGGCCCCATTAGCTAAAGTGGTACCTCAGGTTAAGAACAGTTTCAAGTTAAGAACAGACCTCCAGAACGAATTAAGTTCTTAACCCGAGGTACCACTGTACAGTGGTACCTTGGGTTACATACGCTTCAGGTTACAGACTCCACTAACCCAGAAATAGTGCTTCAGGTTAAGAACTTTGCTTCAGGATGAGAACAGAAATCGTGCTCCAGCGGTGCGGCAGCAGCAGGAGGCCCCATTAGCTAAAGTGGTGCTTCAGGTTAAGAGCAGTTTCAGGTTAAGTACGGACCTCCAGAACGAATTAAGTACTTAACCTGAGGTGCCACTGTATAGGGAAGGGTGTTTGTTTAATGTTTAATGTTTAATTATGTTTTTATATGTGTTGGAAGCTGCCCAGAGTGGCTGGGGCACCCAGTAAGATGTGTGGGGTATAACTAGTAAAATTATCATTATGGAATGGGATGTCCCTATTTTCATCGGAGAAATGTTGGAGGGTATAGCTGACCTCATCCACACAAAGTGATGGATCTCAGAAGGGGCGACGCATCGGCATGGCAGCGGAGTCACCAAAGTGGAGTGAAAAAACTTACAGATCCTCATATTAGTATGGGAGCAATCCACTGCGGCAGCCGCTGCCATTTTATTTTGGGGGGCCCTCCGAATTTTGTGGTGATTTGTACTCATGATGGGATCATGATAGTAATCCTGCATTCAATACTGTTTCATGCTCCATGCATGTCCTGTAGCTTCTTGCTGAAATCCTAGAATATCCGGGTTGGGGGGGGGGAGGCTGTCCTGTTTTCGTTGCTCTATAGTGCAAGAGTTGTGGAATTCCTTCTCTGCAGAGGTGTATGTTTGGCACCTTCATTATACAGTTTTTGATGTATGCTAAAGATGCATGTCTTTACTCTGGCTAGAACAAGTTCCCCTCTGCATGACAATGCAGTATCGTTTGGGCAGCATCACAGAGCAACACATAAAGCCGAACAATGTGTGGACAGTTCAGAATAAATCCACCACGGATGCGATGTTATGGCATCTATGACATGTTGTAAAATACCGTATTTTTCGCTCTATATGACGCACCAGATGATAGGACGCACCTAGTTGGGGAGGGGGGGACAAGAAAAAATACATTTTGCATCCCAGAAGCCAGAACAGCAAGAGGGATCTGGTTTCTGGGATACCATGTGGCTGTTCTGGTTTCTGGGATAACTGTGCCAAGCCTCTTCAGGGCAGTGGGATGAAGGCTCCCCCTGCCCGAAGAGGCTGCACGTGGCTAAGGCAGAAGCCAGGGCAGGCACGTGGCTGAAGGGGCGCTGTGCAGAGAGGGAGAACTGTGCAGCGCCCCTTCAAGCGAAGCTGGAGAAGGCTTCCAGGCAGGCGCGTGGCTGAAGCCTTTGGAGTGCAGCGGGACCTCGCGCTGCGATCCAAAGGCTTCAGGTTCCTTTCGCTGAAGCCAGGAGAGTCTTGCTCTCCTGACTTCAGTGAAAGGAACCCGAAGCCAAGGAGCCTGCATTCGCTCCATAGGACGCACACACATTTCCCCTTAATTTTTGGAGGAGAAAAGGTGCGTCCTATAGAGCGAAAAATACGGTACACCTGCAAAACAAACCCACCCAACAGTCTGGAGGGGCCCACATTCATTCATTCATTCATTCATTCATTCATAATATTTAGATGTTGCCTGTCAGGGAAAACCCTCCCAAGCCAGTTTATGAAATTCATTGCATACAAATATAGGACAATTAAGTTTCATATACATGTTCGAGGCTTTCCGCTGGAGCTGAAACCCTATGGTTAGAAAACTAGCACATCGGTTAAAAAGCTAAGCTAGGCTCCCTTCTCTCAGACTTGCTATCTTTCCACTGGGAGGGAATTTCTGACATGAGAAAGCATTCAGTCATGTGATTCCCCTGTGGGTTTCACCAATGGTGATGTGTTCCTCAATATTCAGAAGCAGTTGCCCATGTATATGGTACACTTGATCTTAGCCAAAAGGCCGAGAAGCGATTTGCCCATGTATATGGAGGGTACTGCTTAGGTTAGGAAAACACACAGACATCTAAATCTCATTCCTTCCCTTCCATACACCCCAGCGTTTTTTTTTTTTTTAAAGAAACATATGAAAGGGAACTACTAGAATTTGTCTCCAGTATGGTCAAAAAATGTATGGTGGTCCTGGAGAATTCAATGCACTTCCTCTGATAATAAGAAAATGCTGTGCATCAGTATGGGAGAATTTAAATTACACCTGCAGAGGCAGTGGACATTGATGAATTAGATGTCAAATTGAGGAAAACATTTAATAGACTAAATTACATCATAAATCTCCCAGTTGCCTAATTAGCTGAAGAAAGAAGCTAAATGAGTCTCGGCTCAAACCACGAGGCCATTGAAACGATTTGGAACATTCGGAATTTGCTGATATTAACGTCAGGCTTCTCCAGCTCTGGCACAACAAAAAGGTCTGATGTTCTGAAGGCCGTTTCATCACTCTACTTTGAATAGATGTACTTATTTTGATGTACGGAATTAAATTCTGGCATTGAGTCTGATCCCACGAGTGTTGCTTAAAACATACAGTAGACAAAAGCGTTCGGTTCACATATGTGACTCTAATTGTCGTGGCTTTGAAAGGCTTCACTAAAAGAGTCCAGAGAGTTGTCCTTTATGGATACTGATAATTTTCTTTTCTTCCATCCTACATTCCCAGGATTTGGAGCGGGGGAATTCCAATCCAAAAATGGTATGGAGAGCTCCCCCCACTCTCTGCTATAAACTCTCAAATCTTTCTGGACTGCTACGAGACTTCCGGGGTGGCGCCATCGGTAATGGTGGATTCCCTCTGACTCGGAGGGAACCGGCTCTACAGAAATCAGGTCTGTACCGCTACAGCGCAGCGGGGACCCTTCAAAAATCACAGGCAGGTGAAGCCTGTGACCGTGGGACTCGGCGGGCACCGTTTGCGCCCCCCCCCATTGGCAAAGGAGCCCGGCAACGGGCTCCGGAGCGGAGCGGGGAAGTGGCGCGGTGCTGTGAGTCATCTGCTTCTTCCATGGAGCGAAGCCGCATAGCCGTTGCCGGAGAGCGCTGCCTTTTTCCTGGGACAATTTGGCATCTAAAATAATCACCCGTGAGTACTTAAACATTGAACAATTGGACTTCAAATAAGAACTGGCGATTAGAAAGGAATTGGACTTAAAAATGCACCTTAATTTGGCACTGAAACGGGAAGGTCTAAACAGGAAGTCAGCCTTCCGTTTCCTTGTAGTCAGAAGAAAGCAAAGATAACGTACACCAGAGCTTAGAAAATCACTTTTAAAGGATCGGTTTTCACCATTTAAAATCGTTGAACCCCCCTTCGGTAGCAGGAGAAGAAGGGGGATCTTTTTTTGGACTGTTTAAACCTGCAGAAGTGAGTTTAAAGTAAAGTAACTTTCCACCGTCCTGACCCTGGAGCGGGGTGTCAGAATTGACGTTTTGAAGCTCATTAACCAGAGACAAATGCTTTTGACAGATTGTTAAAAGAAGAGTAACATTGTGATTCCACTGTTTCCTTTCACATTTTAAAGGAACAAATATTGACAAAATATCTTAAAGAAAGAAACTGTGTTGCTATTGTCCTTAAAAGAAAGAATAACCAGAAGTTCTCCCCCTAGAGGGGACCGTGAAACAGTAACCAATTCTAGGGAGCTTGCAGCTGTCAAGATTACAATCGTGGGAAAGGACTTGTGACCTTGCAGGACAATGTTTTCAGAAGCACTGTTGGGTGCTCTCTGTAAAATAAATGCCCTATTGGATCATTTAAGTCAGAAGACGGATTTGATGACTAATGCGGCCAGAACATTTGAACAGATAGTGGGAAACTATATGGAACCCACCCAGGAACTTAAACAGGAGTGTGGAAGGTGATAGACTATATGGGACTGGCTGAAATGACTGGCAGAATCCTTGACCAGGGGAAAGAGACGGCGGATGAAGATTGGAAGAAATTCAAAAATTATCTTAAGAAATATTGTAAAATTGAGGAATGCTAAAATGTTGAGGTTTTAGGGGGGGGGAAGGGATTACAGCTGTAAAAGATTAAGTAAAAGAAATGAATAAGGGAAAAAATTGATAAAACCATGGGCTAGGATTTGCTGAAATAAGCTTGGAAATTGGGATGTAGAAAGGGGAGGTATGGGGAAGTCGGTGAAGTAAGGTTTAAGAAAAAAGGATATGAAATTATACATGTTTGTGTGTTTTTTGTTTGTATTGTGTATTGTTTGTGTCTATAAAAACTGTGAAAAACTAATAAAAATTTTATTTAAAAAAAGGAACTTAAACAGGAGTGTGTCCTGATAGAGCAGATGAGAGAAGAGGATGTTGCAGAATCTTGGACGCCAGAGATGTGACAAATGAACTTGGAAAAAACCAGATTAGGAAAGACAAAGTTTGGATTGATTTGGAAATGGGGGGTTGGACTGACCCCCCTATGCAGGGATGTTTGGACTTTCTGAGTCTGGCAATGGGCCGTCAGAGGTTTGGAGCTGTTGGGGCTTCCAATTTTGGAGGGAATTTGAAAAAATACCATATGGAGTCTAGTCTGGACTATGGGAAAGGGGCTGATTTGCTGAAAAGGGTCAAAAACACTACCAAGCTGGAGTTCCCACGAGTGAAAGGAAAATATGAAGAAGAGCTGCGGAAGGGACATGGAAGAGACTTGAAGGCCTCGGATATAAGATCACCAGGTTAATGTGCCAGACTAATGGGATAAAAAGGACTGACAATCCCGGGACCGGGGGGAGGGGACGCTGGAAGAAGATTGGATTGTTTTTATTACTTTTTTATCATTAGGAATGTTGTATAAAATTGATGAACGTTGGGAAAATGCTGAAATGAAATTACTTGGCTCTTGTAAAAAATGTTTAAAGAATTAGGTAAAAAGGTAATGGTTATGAGAAGTTGGTAAAAATAAGATTTAAGTTTTAAGGTTTTTTTATAAAATAAGATGAAAATAGAGCAAGGTAATGCAATGACAGAATGTTATGAATTATGGAAAGGATTTGCTGTGATAATTTTTAATTAAGATACAAGAGATGGGAGGAGGAGGAGGTCATGGAAAGAAGGTAATGAAAGTGGAGAATTTGAAAATGTTGGTTTTATTTTTACTTTTTCTTTTTCTGTTTTTGTCTGTTTTTGTCTTTTTGTCTTTTTTCTTTGTAATTTTAAAAAAATTCTTTTTTCAATAAATATCATTTTTAAAAGCAACAACAAATCTTTCTGGACTGCTACAAACACATAGGCAACTGCATTTCAGTGATTTTGTTCTCACCTTATGGAATCATGTCTGAAGATAGCATTGTTGTGCACCACCCCAATCTGTGAGCAGTGTGAGATTCCAGGGCCAATTTGGACTCCCTGGCAGGCCCAGTTTGGCCCATGAAGAGGAGGTTCCCCATCAATGTCCTAGGGTAAAGTGCACATAGAAATGCAATTATTAGCATTCTGTTGGGGGGAAGTTGCTTTGCAAAACTATGTTTACTATGCAAAATCGCATACAAAAATGTGTACATTGGGATAAATGTACACTAAAAGGTAAAGGTAAAGGGACCACTATCTGTTAAGTCCAGTCGCGGACAACTCTGGGGTTGCAGTGCTCTTCTCGCTTTATTGGCCGAGGGAGCCGGCCTTTGTCCACAGACAGCTTCCGGATAAGCTGCTGGTGAATTTTCACTAGGAATTTTATTGATCACAAACTAGTGTGGAAATATGGAGAACTGAATTTAGGTTTGGGAAAATGAGAAGCAGAAAAGCTGAAACTGTTAGTTTCACCCATCCCTACTCCTGAACGTTCAACCTCTCTTATTTCTGACATCTTTTTTAAATATTTGGAAACAATCAATGTACAGACCTTCAGCCTCCCCTGCTCCCCACTCAGCAAAGCCTATTTAGTTACCTCAACGTTTCCTCACAGGATTTGCCTTCTACACATCTCATGATGCTCTTAGCTCTCTTTTGAATCTTTTCCAAGGTGTCAACATCGGACTCCAGCTGCTGTGTCCCAGACCTTAATGCAATACTCCAAAAGAGGTCTTCTTGCAAGAGCTGAGCGAAGCAGTAACATCACTTCCCAGATCTTGGAAGACACACAAAATGCCCACCCCACACCCCCAAGTACACCAAGTACATGTGTGAAGCATCAATGTGCATAGAGGGAGGGGAGCAGGATCATACCCGCATGCACCTACTGGCACCTCTCCCAATCCCTATGTGCACTGAGCATTACTTCTGAATTAGCCTAGGCATACACATGTTTTTTCTACATGGGTAGGTTCTTTCACAAGCCTATGAGCAAGATGAAGGCACATCGATTGTAAGATGTGCATCATTCCTTTTAATGCTATCCTTGCCTCAGCTGCATATTTCATCTGTGCACACTCTCCACAAAATCACTACAAAACATTGAAGATGTTCTTTCCTGATGTATTTTTTATTTGCATAACCTTCCTCGTGCTCTGTTTCTCATTTCTCCTCATTGGTTCTTTAAAATGCTATTCCCTAGGCCTGGAGCAGACAACATGCTTCACTCCAGAGTTGGCCACTACTGCCATCATCCCTTGTCTTGGGCCAATGCTGGCTATAGCTGAGGGGAGCTGGGCTGCAATATCTGGAGGGCACTACAATGACTATGCCTGCACTAGATGATGGAATTCATTATGCTTTATTAGTAGGTGATTAAAAAGGAAAACTGCACAATTATCCAAAGAAGCAGAATTCTTCCTCCCCTCTCTTTCTCTCCTTAAATGTCATATTCTGTAACTCCCGACAGCAGCAATGCTATTAAGCCAAAAAGAACATGAAGATGACACATCATTAATTTCCTCTTTTCCAGCATAATTTGGAATTTTTAAAAGGGTGTTTTTTTAAATAAATTAAAAATGTCATTGGTGACCAACTTGGAAACACATGTCTTGTCTAAGCATCTGTTTTAAATAAACCTAAGTAAGGGCTGTGTTTTCCATTGCACTGTACAAGAGTAGGAGGCCACAAATGGAACGGCATACAAGAGACATGTATTGTGCCACTATTGTGCCACGGAAACCCAGGATTCTGCGCTCAGGATCCAAATGAGAAAGGATTTGGGTCCAGATAAATTGAATTGTTAGGTTGCCTTGCTGCTGCAAATAGGGCTTGCTGCAAGCTTCCAAGTTGCAGGGGGTGTGCTTGCAAAATTAAGGCTAAGAGTGATTTGGCTCAGGATGAGGGCTGGCGTACTATTCAGCGAACAAAGAAAAACCCAAACGAGATTCTCCTAGATACTGATAAGGTTCAGACAAATGGTCAGGTTAGGAAATCAAGCCAGGGAAAGCAGCAAAATGGAGGGATGAAACCAGAAGCGCAATCATCATACAAAAAGTCAAGACCCAGGTGTCAGTCTTTGGGGATACTAGGTGTTGGGCTGGACCATAAAGGAGGCTGATCACCAAAGAATTGACACTTTTGAATTATGGTGCTGGAGGAGACTCCTGAGAGTCCCATGGACTGCAATAAGATCAAACCTTTCCATTCTGAAGGAAATCAGCCCTGAGTGCTCACTGGAAGGACAGATCCTGAAGCTGAGGCTCCAATACTTTGGCCACCTCATGAGAAGACAAGACTCCCTGGAAATGACCCTGATGTTGGGAAAGATGGAGGGCACAAGGCGAAGGGGATGACAGAGGATGAGATGGTTGGACAGTGTTCTCGAAGCTACCAGCATGAGTTTGACCAAACTGCGGGAGGCAGTGGAAGACAGGAGTTCCTGGCATGCTCTGGTCCATGGGGTCACGAAGAGTCGGACATGACTAAACGACTAAACAACAACAACAACAACAACAACAACAACAACAACAACAACAAGGTGTTGGGCTGGAGGCTGCAATGGGAGCTCAGGTACAGCCGTGCCAGATTCTAGTTTAAGATAAGGCACAGAGCAAAGAGATGCTGGCTTTGGGTAGGTTAAGCAGAGTATAGACACAACCACAAGGCAGCTCTAGAGAAGCACCAGCAAGGTAGGAATCAGCAAAAGGAGACAAGGAGGAGAAGAGATCAGGGTTGGTGCAAGAAGTTGGGTTCCTGCAACCCGAATAGCCATAGAATGATAGATTGCTGCAAATGTAGTTATGTGCCTGGCAGTGCTCTGGTCTACAACTGCCTGATCAAATGTGGTCTTCTGGATGTCTCTGCCTACACCGCTCCACCCTCTTCTTGAGTGCCTGGCTGGATTGTGTCCTTGGACTCTGACAACATCGCTTGCTTCCTTTGGTGGAGATTAGAGAGGGGTACGTGTATGTCTGTAGAAACTAGCCTGCTTGGACAAAAGTAAAGTTGACATTCATTGCTCACTCTGCCCGCGTTTGCCCCTGGCCCTGCCCAGAACTGGCATGTGGCCTACAGAAACATGCCTAGAAGGAAACTCCTTGGGCTACACACCCTTAGGCAACCCTGAGCCCCATGGAAGAGCACAGGCCTTGCATGCAGAAAGTGCCACCTTCAACACTTGGCATATTCAGTGAAGGAACCGATGAGGTGAAAGATTCTTTGCCTGAAACCTGGAGGGTTGTTGTGAGACTGCTGGGTGAGATGGATAGCATGGTGTGATACAGGGCCAGCCCACTCATGAAACAAGGTGAGGCAACCACCTCAGGCAGCAGGATCCACAGAGACAGAAAATCCAAGGCACGTTCTTTGGAGGCAATGTCAACTACCTCCATGCCCCCTCCAATGCCACTTGGCAAACCGGAGGAGTGGCTCCCATCCATAGGGAGGACATGATATGGGCTGCCCTCTAGGATCTCCTGAGCTCTGCACCCACCCAGTGTAATTCAGAGCGGACCCCTTCCTCTACAACCCCACAATGGCTTTTGATTTCCACTTCAACCATTGGGTAGGGTTGATTTTATCCCCCCCCCGCATTGTTCCCAGTGTAGATCTTCATTCCTGCCTTGTTCCCAGTGCAGACCTTCGCACACCTGTTCTTACCTGGGGGCAGAGGAGGTACACCACTATGTGGCTTGCCTCGGGTGCTCAAATGCATTGGGCTGGCCCTGATGTGATATAAGGCAGATTCCTAGGACAACACAGTAGCTCCTCAAGCTGTTCAGCCTTCCACTTCTTAAAAGCCCCCTGCTTCCTAATCTCTTCCCCTCTTAGCCAGTGCTATTTTTCTAGGAAAAGAGGTACTGGGACCCAATATGAACACCTCCCTTGTTCTCTTATAATGACAGTGGCGCCCACTGGAGAAGTGAGCTCTGTTGAGCTCTAGCTGAAAAAAGGCTATGCCTGCTTCTCCTTAGATCTGTAATTCCTAAGTGGAACTACCTATCTGTCTCAGTCCCTTTCTTTCTGTCTGTCCGTCTCTTTCTCTTTCTCTCTCTCTCTCTCTCTCTCTCTCTCTCTCTCTCTCTCTCTCCCCCCCCCCTCTCTCTCTCTCTCACACACAGCATCCCTTCAGTTGCCACGTCTTCTGTGGCTTTTCATTCTCGCCCCCTATTGAAGATAACGCTAAGGGCAGCTCCACCCTATACATTTAAAATGTATTAAACACCATTTAAAGCATATGACTCCCCCCCCCCCAAAGAATCCTGGGGACTGTAGTTTGTGAGGGAGAAACTGCATTTCCCAGGATTCCCTGGGGGATGGGTAGAGTCACGTGCTTTAAATGTGCATTGAGTATGCTCTAAATGTTTAGGATGGAGCTGACCAACGTATCTGTGAGTGTGTACACACCATATAGAACATTTAAAACACATAGCCACCCCAAAGAAACATAGGAACCAGTGCTGGATTTACGTATAAGCTAAACAAGCTATAGCTTAGGACCCCACTCTCTTGGGAGGCCCTCCCAAATTTCACTATTAATATCCTTCTTAATTGTATTTCAGTTCAACAATTACTTTGATAAAATACATATTTTGCTACGTGCAAATGGCTTTAGATACCTATTAGGTCCATTAATTATCATATAGCATATATTAAAACACAAAAAAACAGCGACAATTTGTTGTTGACAAAGGACAGCTGGACATATAAAGGGCCCCATTACCTTCAGGAGCTTAGGGCCTCATCAGGAACTGTAGGAACAGTAGTTTAAGAGTGCTGGGAGATGTAGTTCTTGAGGGATAAACTGCAGCTCCCAGAATTCTCTGGGGGAAGCCATGTGCTTTAACTGAATACATGGTGCTTACACAACCTCTGGCTGCCCTGCAGATATTCAGCCTTGGTTCCCTTTGGCTCTCCCCTTTCCTCCCCTGATGCCTCCTCCGCTGTTGAAATGTATATTGTAAACTCCTCAGGGTAGGCTTATGATCCTCTGCTAAGTGCCAAGTACGCTGCATAAACATATAGCGTAGCTGGAATCAGTTTATTTGCTTAGTGGGCAAAATAAATACGTAACGTATACCCAGTGGTCTTATTTGAGGCAGCTGCCACTAAACAGAAATATGTGTGGATTCTGAACTAGTGGGTTGCCATGAAGCTGTTGATACACACAGCTAGGGAGCAGGATCAGCTCCACGGTTGAGAGGACAACCTTGACAAAGTGGTGGGCCCCTCGTACGTTGGTGGGGTGCCCCGACTGTGGGCTTACCTGACTACAGCAACAGGTGACTGTAAATCGGCCATTTGCATTTCCCACAATGCCCTGGGAAAGCACTGGAACATTGTGTGAAATTTAGCAGGGCACACTACACTACACCAGTGTGGTGTACTGGTTAACAGCGGTAGACTCGTAATCTGGGGAACCGGGTTCGCGTCTCCGCTCAACATGCAGCTGCTGGGTGACCTTGGGCCAGTCACACTTCTCTGAAGTCTCTCAGCCCCACTCACCTCACAGAGTGTTTGTTGTGGGAGGAAGGGAAAGGAGAATGTTTGAGACTCCTTAGGGTAATGATAAAGCAGGATATCAAACCCAAACTCTTCTTCCTCTTCTTCTACTCTACCGGTGGGCTCTGCCAGGGAGCTAAGACCCCAGCAGCTTCCAAGGCTTCCACATTATGCCCTCAAGCCTGCTAGGAAGACTTGTTGATCAGAAAAACAAATTGGGCACTGCATCAAAATTGTTGCAGCGTGCAGTGCTTCTCATCAGGGTTCCTGTCACTCCATTCTGTCTCCCCTCCCCCAGGTCAATCAATATTCTGCGCTCACTAAGCAAGTAGCTCTGTCCTTATTGGGGTGGTACTGTTTTTGAGGGGTCCCCTCCATTTTTGCTTCGTTTGGATGGACAGTTGGACACCCTGATGCTCAATCCTGCGTGGTTGGGCTGCACACTCTTGCTCTGAATCCCAGCAACTTCAATTATTTGCTTTCTCTCTTGAAGTTTATGGGCAGATCTGCCCCTGAGGACATCTCAGTTCTCCTTATGAACTGGGACAGGATCCCTCCAGACAGTGAGATGGTTCTTCCTACTCTTTATGTATGTTAGAGGTAGAGTTGAACTGTTCATGCGCAGGCCAACAGGTCACTGTGCACGTTCAACACACAATCTCTCCATGAAGTGGGAATTGTGCACATTCCCCAGTCAGTCTGCATATTGGCCCAGTCAATGTGTATTATTTCAAAACAATCTCTGGTGGAGATGATGTATAATGCCTGGAGAATGTTGGCACATTATGCACATCCCCAAGACCTATTGAGGAGTATTATCGTGACTGAATAATGTGCACTACCTCATCTTCATGGACACCTTATGTGCAGCTAACACCACCCAAATGCCAGAGTGTCCCATCCCCCCACCGCCCACCTCATCAGTTTCTCAACTTTCCATGCCAACAAGTTGTTATGAGGCTGTTTGGGGGTCTTGCCTACCCCCCCCCCCGGCAAAAAAATATTTTCAATGTTTTTGAATATGTGTGTATGTTGGGGTCTGCCAATACATCTCCCTTCTCTTTTGGTGGTGTGGTTTTGCCTACAGAAGCACGATCCCAGAATATTGGTATATAGAATTGCAGGCAAGTGGCTTTCGTTGTTTTACTGTGCTAAATGTGCTCTGCCAAAGCCTTTTAAGTTTTGAAAGCAAAGCTATGTTTAAGTGAACTGGCAACAACGGTGAAGGCTAGGCAAACACAGTCTACTGCTTTCTGGACATCAATAACAGCCCGTCATCATATGTTGCCAACAACAAGCTAGTTCCATGGGATTCCTGATGTGAGATGACTTGAGGGAGAGAAATCACACTGAGTTCACGTGAGTCCACCCACCCCTCTCTGTCCGTAGTTCTCTTCTGGAAAATGGATTTAGGCAAAGCCTTGCTGGAGCCCCTGTGGCTAGATATGCGGAGCCTCTCATGTGGATGCTGTAAATCATCAAAGGATGCTAAATCGTTGATCCGCAGAGAACTTGACTATGCACACGAGGCAACAAAACGCCTCAAATAGGGGAGACAAACAAACATTCTGGAGACACTGGAATTCTTGCTGGTTTAGAGCATGCATAGCATGCATAGTTGCAGCAAAGAAACTCTCCCAGTTCAGTTGTGTTATGTGCAAAGAATTTTGGGGCAGGCCCAGCATGGGTACCCGCCACAGTCACCAGGGTCACTGGCCCCGTGTCGTAAGAGGTGCTAACGGATGGGGAGCAATGCTGGCGCCGCCACTGCGACCAGATACGGCGGCGATTCCCAGGAGAAAACCAGGAGGAGGAAAGGTCAGAGGAGTCCCAAGGGAACAGAGGGGCAGTGAGGCCCATAGACCAGGAGGGGCCAGCAGGAGAGGCAGAATCAGTAAATACAGAGAGGACCCGCGAGGGTGAAAGGACACCGGAACCAGAACCACGACTGAGTGAGCCGGTTGCGCCAGACCAAACAGGCCCATCACAGCCAGCATCCTTGGAACACGAACCAGAACCTGAACCCCGGACCAGGGAACACCACAGGCCGCAACGCACACGTAGGCCGCCGGCGTACCTCGAGGACTATGAATGCGACCTCCCGGGCAGGACTGGAACTTAGAGGGGAGGGGTGTTATGTACTGAGTTGAATAGGATCCAAACTGCAGCAGTCTGATTGGTCCTAGAACAATAGGATCCAAATTGCAGCAGTCTGATTGGTCCAAGAACAATGCAGCAGTATGATTGGTTGGCAGGAACCACCCAATCATGCTCCAGATATAAGTGAATCCACAACCTGATTGGCTTACAGTAGAATTCCAGAATTAACCAATCATGTGCAGTCCATTGTGTAAATAATGTATATAAAGCAGATACTTTGAGGGGACTTTCATTCATTCCTCCTCACCACTATGAGCTGAATAAAGAGCATGAAATCACTTTGTGACTCTGAGTATATTTCAAGTTGACATGAACCCAATCCACCAGCCCCAGCCGCGCTCCCTCATGTTCCCTGGTCTGTAACTCAGTGGCTCAGTCGCCTGCATCTCCGAGAAAACATTCCCTGCTGCCGGTCAGTGTAGACAACACTGAGCTAGGTTGGTCTGACTTGGTATGAGGCAGTTTCCTATGTTCCTCCTCTTCGGTCGCTTGGCACGCTCTAATCGTAGTTTGCCAAGATGTCCAAATTGCCATAGGGACGCAGGTGGCACTGTGGGTTAAACCACAGAGCCTAGGACTTGCCAATCAGAAGGTCAATGGTTCGAATCCCCACGACAGAGTGAGCTCCCGTTGCTCGGTCCCTGCTCCTGCCCACCTAGTAGTTCAAAAGCACATCAAAGTGCAAATAGATAAATAGGTAAACGGCATTTCCATGCCCTGCTCTGGTTTGCCAGAAGCGGCTTAGTCATTCTGGCCACATGACCCAGAAGCTGTACACCAGCTCCCTTGGCCAATAAAGTGAGATGAGCACCGCAACCCCAGAGTCGTCCGTGACTGGACCTAATGGTCAGGGGTCCCTTTACCTTTTACCAAATTGCCAAGCTATGTTTAGCACTGCCTCTAGATCACGTCTTGCAAACCTACATTGAACCATGGTTCCAAACCATGGTTTTGAGCCTGGTTGGTGTTGAACTCAGAGGCCCTAGACTCTTGGAAATAAGAAGCTGGGCTGAGGCTATGATTATTAAATGAAGACGCTTATTTCAGGGTACTTTCCAACAATTGCACTCGCCTTCTACACTATATACTGAAATTGAGGAAGACAGCAGAAAGGGACCTTAAGAAGCGTAGCAGGGCGCAGGGCCCTAGTGTCTGCCTTGGCCTGATGGATTGCACCAAACATGTCATGGGCTGGTCCCTTCAGCAAAAGCAATGAGTTTATCGGTCAGGCCTTACCGCTCCAAGTTCAGCTAAAATGCCAAATGGGAAACTATAAATCAAACAGCACTGCGGTTAAAATAAGTGTCCGACCACATTATCGTCTTATAAAAGAATGCCAGTTCAACATAATGGCCTGGTTCAGATGTCTTAAGAGCTACAGTCGGAGGTTCTGGAAGGCGCTAAAGACTCTTGAGCTCTATTCGCACACACTCTCTACTTCATATTCTCTCAACATAGTTGGCCATGGTGCCCAAATTGGCAAATGATAGTTAGCGCCTTTGCCTCTAAATCAGGGGTTGGGAACCTGGGGGCTGGCTCTGACCTGCTAAGCCGCTGCAGGGAGCTTCTCAGGGCCTTGCAAAACCCAGGCAATCCATCCATCACAGACTTGGTAACTTAAATCCATTGACTTTGATCAGTCTACTCTGAGTATGACATGTTTGGGTATCACTGCAGTTATTAAAGACACAGGAACACAAAGACACTGAAAAGTCTAAACCAAGGAGAATGTTAAAGCCAGTGATATTTTTTCAAGAAAAAGAGGTGCCGGAACTCACCATGAACGCCTCCCTTGTTCCCTTATAATGGCAATGGTGTCTACCTGAGAGGTGCCGGAACTGAGTTCCGGCGAGTTCCGGCTGAAAAAAGCCCTGGTTAAAATACTAGTTCCACATTATTATTATTTTACAGTCATACCTCGGGAAAATGTCCTTCAAGTTAAGTATTTTCGGGTTGCGCTGTGTGCGCATGTGCAAACAGTCAAAATGATGTCACGCGCATGCGTGGAAGCGGCAAAATGCGACCCACGCATGTGCAGATGTGGGTTGCGCTCGCTTCAGGATGCGAACGGGGCTCCGGAACGGATCCTGTTCGCATCCCGAGGTACCACTGCATTTAAAAAAACCTAGAAAGACTGAAGTCACTTCCAGGCTGCAACACTATCAAAGAGAAGATTTGACAACACTCACAGCTAGCTAATTTTAGATAATTATTGTTAATTTCCACCCACCGCCTTTACCGAATGAGCGAACTACAATGAAGGCACACTAAATCTTATTGGTTTAAGTGCTCTTGTCCTAACTGGGCTTTGTTGGGATTCATTCGGCCCAGTGAATGGTAACTATGTTATGCAACCAAAACAAGAGCCCACGACACCCATTCCGAACAATATTCTTTCTGTTCAGAGAGCAAAGTGCTGGTGCAAGGCGAGCGAAGGTTCCACAGGCCAGCAATAAATTCTCTTGTAACACAGTCTATTATGTTTGTCTGTTTGGAGCTGGAAATAGCTGGGGAGCCTTTCAGGTTGCACTGGGGCAAGTCCCATAATTCTCGTTACAGGGTTTTCATGTCCTGTCACTTGTGGCATAGTAATGGGCTGAGATAATGTTTAGATTGCCATGCTAACGTGTTCGGATGGCTCCCTACTGAGCAGTTTTAGAGGGAGTGCTCTACATACAACTCCAGAAACACACACACACACATCCCTATTCTAAGGATGAAGGAGCCGCAACATTTGCAGAATCAAATGTTTTAAACAAGGTAAGGTGTACCAGCTATTTACCACAGGATGCTTCCTTTTCTTTATATTACCTTTGGTTACTGATGGTTGTCCATCTAATTTCTCCACATTTTGAGATGCAGTTCTTCAGCCCAATAACGTGGACCAAACGTGTGTCTTGAAGTAATCATAAGGTGCATATGCAAGTGAAAATAATGTACAAAAGGCATTCTATTAGGGGAAATTACTTGCAAAAATGTGCATTTTAGGCAAAACGGCATACAGGAATGGTGAGAAATGCATGCTTTTATAAAACTCTCTTTTAGAAAAAAAAAAGTTTGCAAACTGTTTTGGAAATTTAGCACACTGAACCTAAGACTGAAAAAAAATAAGAATCAGAGAGAAACCAAAATTGAAGGATTCACTCATCCCTTATTTTATCTACACTGTCATGACGGTGCAAAGAGATTAGTGGTCAATGGGTGTGATCCCGAACGTATCAAATGTTGTAGCAGTTTGCTACCAAATACCTACTTTCCTAGAGTTGTCCCTGACAGTAGGGAAGAGGGCCAAATTGAGAGGGCTGCATTCAGACCCCTGGCCGGAAGTTCCCAACTTCTGCCTTACGCGGTCTGTGCCCTCATACATTCTTTTAAATGCCTGAATGGCTTGTTACATTGACATTAAACGGACTCATATGCTTGTTCCTGTGCTATGCATTCATTTCATGTTCACCCTAATTCAGTTGCATATACACTATACAGCCTGCAGAATAAATGTTTGGCAGTGGTGAGCCATGTGCTGAAAACTCCCACCTCGCACCTTGTTCCTGTGCATCTGTGCCAGGATGTCTGCTTTCTGTTAGACTAAAGCTGTGTGCAAACTTCCCTCTCCCGTTGCTCCAGTGAGAAGCAAAGGGAGAGTTCATAAAGTACTTTGCTAACCTTAAATCACAGCCGGCATAGCATGGAGTGATCTGGGACCAGCCCCCCACACTGAGCCCTAAGAGTAAATACCCTGACAAAGTGAGCACATCAGCGTGTTCTGCAATCTGATGGCTGGGGTCAACATCTCAGTGGGGTATGAATCTTGAAGCAACTGACAACCAGCTTGTGCAGTGCATTGGATCTCACACATTACCTGGCTGCGCATTGGGACAGGAATCGCGTGCTGCTGATCTCTGCTCTAAATATTCATGTCACAGAAAAGAGCAATTAACACCAACGCCAAATCATCCTTCAGACTCAGCTGCTGCTTGTGTCGAAACACCATCCACCAGAGATGGCCAACTCCCTCGGAAATGAATCAATTTGATTCAAGAAGAAGGTATTTCTTCTTGAATATTTCTTGAGCCAACTCAAGGGGTTAAGGCAAGGAGAGGGAACCTCATGTCTGGGGGGCCAAATGTGGCCCTCTGAGTCTCTCTACGTGGCCCCCGGGACTCAGAATAATAATTATTTATTATTTATACCCCACCCATCTGGCTGAGTTTCCACTGCCACTCTGGGTGGATCCCAACAGAATAATAATAATAATAAAGAGATAAAACATCAAACATTAAAAACTTCCCTAAAGAGTGCTGCCTTCAGATGTCTTCTACAAGTCAGATAGTTGTTTATTTCCTTGACATCTGATGGGAGGGCGTTCCACAGGGCGGGAGCCACTACTGAGAAGGCCCTCTGTCTAGTTCCCTGTAACGTGGCTTCTCACAGCGAGGGAACCACCAGAAGGCCCTCCTCGGAGGTGGACTTCAGTGTCCGGGCAGAACAATGGAGGTAGAGACGCTCTTTCAGGTATACTGGGCCAAGGCCATTTAGGGCTTCGAAGGTCAGCACCAACACTTTGAATTGTGCTCAGAAGCGTACTTGGGAGCCAATGTAGGTCTTTCAGGACTGGTGTTTTGTGGTCTCAGTGGCCACTCCCAGTCACCAGTCTAGCTGCCGCATTCTGGATTAGTTGTAGTTTCCGGGTCACCTTCAAAGGTAGCCCCATGTAGAGCGCACTGCCGTAGTCCAAGCGGGAGATAACTAGATCATGCACCACTCACTTCAAGACACTTACCCTCCCCAGACCCCAGGCCCAAGCACCACCGCCCTGCCAATCTTTTTTATATTTATTTTTATATTTTACAAGGTTGTTATTGTACTTCACCAGATACCTTCTGCCAAAAATCGTTCAATATAGAACAGTGAAAAAACATACATTTTAGAGAAACATTATCCCTATTGCATCTCCAACAGTTAAATACCTTAGATAACCCTTTTCTAAACAAATGTAATGGGGTACAATATATTCTAAATCAGGGATCAGCAACGTGCGGCCCACAAAGACCGTTTTACCAGCCCATGAGCCACCCCTGAACTGAGCCACCCACTAAGCAAGTCCCGCACACACTGCGCTAAAGCGGGGACTCGCTGAGTGGCACCGGAAATTGCATCTGTGCATGCGCAGATACTGGAAATCACATCTGCGCATGTCCAGACGCCGAAGATTGCTTCTGCGCAGGTGCTATTTTTGGTGTCTGGGGATGCGCAGAAGCAATTTCTTGCACCTCGGACATGCGCAAACGCGATTTCTGGCGTTGTGCTGCGCTAGTCCAGCCCACAGACAATCTCCGTGGGAATGATCCAGCCCATGGCCGGTAAACCTTGCCGACCCCTGTTCTAAATATTATTTTTTATTGTATGAGTCTCAATTTAAGATCCAGAGACACCCTTGTTATAGCAGTTAAAACAGTTTCCCACTGTGTGGTCGAAATCGAGATCTCTAATTCTTTATTCCAATCCTCCCTCGGTACCTGTATATCAAATTGATTTGCTAATAACAAAGATTTATATATACTGATGGCCAGTTTTTTTGTTGCGTAAGAATTCATCAACTGCTTCAGTCCGCCTGTTGCTGCCCATGCTGCCGGACACGTGAAGGGGCTTTCTGAGAGGGGTGCTCTTCCTTCAGGACAGAGTCCTTCCGATTCAGGATGGATAAAAGAAAGTTCTTCTTTAAATAGAATAAGCCCACAACATCTACACATTTAACTTGTGCGCATTCAGCTTTTCGCGCTTGACAAAAAAAGAAAGAAAATTAAAAGGGGGTAGAAAGCAGGCAGGCATCTGGGGGGAAAGGCTTTGGCAATTGAACCCGGTGTGTTTTGATTATGGCTTTGTTTTAAGGTCCCCACACACTGCACATTAATGTGCTTGTAGGACCAGGTGGTTCAATTGGTATGTGAATAGCTGAACTATAAATTGTGGCATACCATTATCCAGAAGTGTTCTAAATGAGCGAGTATTTAGTTCATCTTTCTTGTTACCTGTTCAGCACTTTTTGGATAATTCTTATAGTGGAATGCTGCCTCCTGCTGGATCGAACAGAACATGGCAAAGGGAATGTGCTTCATTTATGAGACGTACTTAATTTTCACCAACAGGATGGCTATATTTAACCATTAGAAACTAAAGGGTAGATTTTCCGAAGACATCAGAAGTGACACACTTATATTGATGCTTTCTATTTATGTATCCAGATATATACCCACACCACTTAATAAAAACCTCTAAGGAGTTTACATACTTTTAAAAAGCAAATACACATAAAAACATGGGTAAAGCCATCAGTTCTAAAACAAATCTACATAATAAAATTACATATCTGGATAAACTTGTCTGAACAAAAAAGTTTTTGGGAGGTGTTGAAAACTTTACAGCAAAGGTTCCTGCGGGAAATTCAAGGGGATAGGTGCTGCCACACTGAAGGGTCAATTTCTGGCAATTGCAGAACAAACATTATGTAGCACTTGAATAAGTTCCACCGATTGAAGCTGTCAAGTGGGCACATATGGGCTAAGATAAACTGGTCCCAAGCTGTTGAAGGTTTTATTTGCTGATTGTTGGCACCCACCTGGCATTTGGCGCGACAATGGAGGAGGGTGCCTTTGGGGGTGAAGTCAAACTGTTGCAGTTGGGGTTGTAGAGGCAGATATGGAAGAGGAAAATGTCTTGTCGTATCTGGTGCAGATGAAGGGGCCTGCCTGCTATCAAATTGGCAGTATTACCAGAGGAAAAACTAGAACAGAGAATATATGAAGAATTTCTCAACTTTGTCTAAAAACTGTTTTGGTGAAATGCCGGAAGGCAGGAGCAATGCTGGATGAGAAAGAATGGGGAAACTGGGTTATCTGTCATCACACCTTTCCCGTTCTGCAAGATACAAAGCATCTCACAAAACCCAATCCTGTGTGTGCTTGACTTTAAGTCCCACAAAGGGTACCTAGGACTCAGTTATACAGTTGCAAATAAAACATTTTAAGGGTGTTTTAAGTGCAATATACAATGTGACACTAGATGGAGATGGTGAGCCTTATGGAAAATTCAATGTGTTTTTAAAAACGCTTTTAAAAAAAGCATTTTCAGAACTTTTAAAATATGTGTGTAGATTCCACCTTAGCATGTGAGAGAGAAACAGTCACCAAAAGAACTGACTCAAAGCATGTGTGGTTGCTTTTAAATCAAAGTGAAGATGCTCTGATTCTCAGCACATCCTGAATTTCACAAACTGGACTGCACAATCAGACTGAGTCCCACTACTGCACACAGCAGATAGGAAAATTTCAGGGTCATCAAGAGTGGAAAAGTCCACACAGAGGAATGTTGCACTTAAGCCTAATCACTATTGTTTGAGCCCAGGCGGAGACCCCCTCCTTTCTTGGTGACTGAACGAGACCTCAGCTTAGGCACTGGGCGTGTATCCCTCTCAAACCTCCAGCTGGGGGAGCTGAGGCACAGCAGGGTTAATAAGCCTGATCACTATTGTTTCTCAGCTACCGTTTCCAAAACTTTTAGTTTGCCACTGAACCGAGAGAGTTCAAAAGTCTCATACATAACTGCTGTGCTCACCTTGATTCTCCAAACAGTGAGACCCGACCTCCTTTGGAATGAGGTCACCAGAAGCCTTTAAACATACAGTATGTAAACATACATTTATACAGGTTGAACATAGATGAAGGGGCAACATTAAACCCCAAGTTCGCAGCATTCACACCCAGTCTTTAAGGGAGCAACTGGCAGCCCTAGATACTGTTAGGCTTTTCGGAGTCTAAACTCAGCCCTCTAACTCTCTCCTGTGTCTGTCTCAAAGAAACAGAGTCTGTCCTTTCCTTTCTAACACTTATTAGCCAGGTGAGAGGCATCCCCCGTTCCAGAACCCATTGTTAAAACCAGCTACAGTATTGTGAACCATCAATAAAGCCCACCTACCGGGTGGTGCTATGGGTTAAACCACAGAGCCTAGGGCTTGCTGATCAGAAGGTCAGCGGTTCGAATCCCCGTGACAGGGTGAGCTCCCGTTGCTCGGTCCCTGCTCCTGCCAACCTAGCAGTTCAAAAGCACATCAAAGTGCAAGTAGATAAATAGGTACCACTCCGGCGGAAAGGTAAACGGTGTTTCCGTGCAGTGCTCTGGTTCACCAGAAGTGGATTAGTCATGCTGGCCACATGACCCGGAAACTGTCTGCGAACAAATGTTGGCTCCCTTGGCCAGTAAAGAGAGATGAGCACCGCAACCCCAGAATCGGTCGCAACTGGACCTAATGGTCAGGGGTCTCTTTACCTTTTACCTAAGAAAAAGGGATCTGCCAAACTAAACTGGCTCAATACATTTGACCCATATGAGCAGCTGCCTTCTTACAAACACAGAATCACAGGGTAGAAAGGGACCCCAGGAGTTCATTTAGCCCAGCCCTTAACAATAGGATTGCTGAACACAAATTCCAAGTGTGAATGGCAAAAGGCAGCCATTGCAATAAAAGAATATGGCTTTGAATGAATGTTCGGACTTGTCAGATGAAGCGACATTGCCCTGCGCCATGCCTGGAATGAAGGTCAATCTGTCAGACTGAGCGATACACACAGCATGCACACATTACAAAATAGTTGCACTCTTCATCTCCGCAAGAAATTGTCCCTGCAAACTGAATACCTCTGTGTAGGATTCATTTGTCAACTGCATTGGTAAGGACGGTTATGTGAAACCAAATAATTCCACTAGATGGCACAAGATTATTGGCGTTGGAGCACAACTAAAACGAAGTTCTACTGACCTGCAGATTCTACCTAAAAGCAAAATGCAAGCTTAGTTTTCCGTTCAAGCTCTGTTTAGGCCCAAAGTACAGCTTACAAGCTAAAGAGGAGGTGCAGACCTTTGTTCAAAGTGAAAGCTCAGATTGTAGCCCTGCCTTAAAATTTGACTGTTTAAGTTTGGAAAAGTGCACACCGAGGCAGGAGTATTGTGGCATCTGAATATAGACTGCATTTTTAATCAAGGCTTATATTGGCTTATATCTTGATCAGGTTCCTAAATTAAATGGGCTTAGATTTTCAAATGTTTCATGCCAGGCAGAAGACCAGCTGCTTAGAGAACCTTGGCAATGTTTTCCTCCTAGACAAGGGGCCCCTTGATTTATAGCAGAAAACAATTCTCAAAGTCGTAAAAAGGGGGAATTACAGGCTGAGAGTGAGGACACTGACCCTACATGTTACAGAAGATAAAAAAGGCAGAGATAAACATAATTAGGAATGAGTAAATAGTAAAATAATACCAATGTGCCTCCCAGTAAAATGAGCCAGATCTTCTTTCTAAGGTTAAAAGGCCAAGACCAAATGGAGAAGCATCTAGCTGGCAGAAAGAGAGCATTTTTGGGAGAGCATTTTTGGGAAGTCTTTTTAAAGCTGTTTCTTTCTTAAACTGAGAGAGTTAAAGGGCAATAAATGTTGGGAAGAGCTAATGGGAAAAGCAGCTGGCTGAAGGGGGGGTGTAAACTGAAGAGGCTTCTTTTGAAGCTGTTTTTTACTGAGTTCCTTTTTTACTTTACAAAGGCCTTATTCCTTTTAAAAGGCTACCTATGTTATGTATTAAATATATTGGCTTAAATGTAATTATGCAAAGGATTTAAGAAATGCTAGATTCTTATTTCATATAGTTGTAAGAGTTGTATTTATCCTGAAATTAAGTCAGCCACCAGCCTAGCCCCCCTGCCAGACAGGAGACGCCATCCAAGCAGTCCTGATATATAGTTGTCAGGCATTTGTTTAGAAACCTTCAAATGAAGGAGATCTTTCAATGTTGATGTGAACTCAAGATCCTTGACATATGTTTAAGATAAAAATTTAAGATTAACCATTTGTTTTGGAGGGCAATAGGGCAAGGAGGGCAAGAGGTGAGCTGGTAATTAAGATTCCTTGTTGAGACACATGTAAGATATATTACTACTTATTTGTCATTTATAGATGTAACAATATATAGCTCTTTGTGTTCCATATAAGGACAGGAGGATATGGGTGTATCTTTTAGGATTGGTTATAGCAATCAGCCAATAGGAAATTCAACCAGGCTGATTGGACAGAGGCAGCCAAAGGAGGAGCAAAGGGGGCTGAGGGAATATAAGTGCTGGCCATAATGGCAGGAGGCCAGGCCAGAGCTTGGTAACCATATACCACTGTGCCTCTCATTTATTTGTCTGACAAATAAATTATTATTTTAATTTCTCTATTGCTGCGTTGAATATTTCATTCCAGCTAAGCGTTAACCACAAGCAGGGTGCTACAGTATAATGAGCTGAACATTTGAATTCCCAGAGGAGCGTTCACACCCTCTCCTTAATCCTCACTCAGTCGTCCATTAGAGTGTCTGACTAGGACCTGGGAGATCAGGGTTCAATCCCTACTCAGCCACAAAGCTCACCTTGGACCAGTCACTGCCTCTTGGCCTAACCTACCTCACAGGGTTGTTGTGGGGACTGAGGAGGGGAGAACCACGTATGCCATCTTGAGCTCCTCAACGGAAAAACTGAGATATAAAGGCATTTTTAAAAATAAATAAATCACCATTTCCAGGAAGGGGAGGGGAGTGTGAATTGATTTAACAACACCTCCCCCCTTTAAATTTCCACTCACTTGAGTCTAGAGCACTTGATTCACACACTTGTTTTTAAGTAAGCGCCTGCTACTTTAAATGGCTGCTACAACAACTAGGGGAAGCCAGCCAGGAATGTGGCTAGCCACAGCTGACAAAGCATCTCAGTCCCAATGACAAAGGGTCAAAGTTAAACAGGCAGGTGAGTTAGCCACCTGTGTGACTTTAGCAACAGGATAAGGCCAGAGGAATCAACATTCCCCTTTTCTTATCTCACAGGTTGCAAATTTCCAAGTAAACAGCCCTAATTTACCGTATTTTTCCGTCTATAAGATGCCCCCATGTATAAGACGCTCCCTGTTTTGGGGGACTCAAAAATACACAGTCCACCCTCGGCACTATCTGTGTATAAGACACCCCCTAATTTTCGACATTATTTTTAAGTGGGGAAACCTAGTCTTATACATGGAAAAATACGGTATTTAAAAAAATAAAATAAAGCAGTTATGAAGGTAGTTAGCTGCCAGAGATGTGGCCATGATCTGGTGTGCTGCAGAGTTAAATGTCCAACAATTTGCCTGCAGGTAGTAGTTGTGTGCAGTGCTTTTTATCTGGAGGGACACATGCCCCTAAACATTTTGTGAATCTAAGTTTGGCTTCATTGAGGGGTGGTTTTTCAATATGAGTAGAAAAATGAGAGTACCTCTAAACTTTTTTTTTAGGGTAAAAAAGCACTGGTTGTATGTGTGATAGGTATAAGGAGATATTGACCAAAAAGGCTGGCTACTATGAACTAGGCAATAGAGTATAATAGCCAGCCAAAGGTCATAAGAGAAAACACATGTGACCCTTAGATGGGAACAACCATGAAGATGTTGACTCAGAGGACACCAGCTGCGAAAAGGGAACGTTCAGTGCTAGGGATTGTTAAGAAATGGAAAATGAAACTGCCCAATTCATGATGCTTTTATGCAGATCTATGGCGTGGCCACATGTGGAATGACATCCGTAGTTCTGGTCACTGTGGGAACATTTATATAATTTAGCAGAGTTTAAAGAATCCCCTATTTGAGTTTATGCAGCGACAAGCGGGTTGCTAACTCGTTTGAGTCCTATCAATAATTATACCTTCCTGGTTGATAATCCCTTTCTGTCCCTCTTAAAGAAAACACACATGAATCTGAATCATATTAACATAAACTACTTTACTACAGTGGTACCTCGGGTTACATGCGCTTCAGGTTACAGACTCCGCTAACCCAGAAATAGTGCTTCAGGTTAAGAACTTTGCTTCAGGATGAGAACAGAAATCGTGCTCCAGCGGTGCAGCAGCAGCAGGAGGCCCCATTAGCTAAAGTGGTGCTTCAGGTTAAGAACAATTTCAGGTTAAGAACAGACCTCCGGAACGAATTAAGTACTTAACTCGAGGTACCACTGTATCAGATTCATTCAGGTTTACAGAGTTGTTCCTGAAGGCAGGCTTAGGTTACATAACAGATAAACTATATACTAGATAGTAGTGGGTCATGAGAAGACTGCATCCGAGCAGTTACCAGTTAACACTCCTTGCAGCAACCGACCAACTGACTAAACTGCCTGCCACATAGAGGCAGTTAGTCCTCTTGGAATGTTAGACTTGACTGACAGCTTTATATCCCACAGTCCCTGCATCTGAGAAACATCCTGTTGCAATACAGGAAAAGGTGCAGAAAATGACGGCCAAAATGACCAGGGGGCAGGAGCAGGGAAAGTTTACAACATCTGGGATGTTTTAGTCTAGAGAACAAGTCAAATAAGTGAGGGCATGACAGAGATGTATAAAGTCAAGCGTAATGTGGAAAGTGTTGATAAAAAGCTTTTCTCTTCTCATAATCCTAGAACCTGGGTCCTAGGACAAATAGTGGGGAATTTGTGACAGGCAACAGGAAGTTGTTTCTTCAAACACAGTGTGTTTAAATTCTAGGACATGGGTAGGCAAACTAAGGCCCAGGGGTTGGATCCGGCCCAATCACCTTCTAAATCCGGCCCATAGACGGTCTGGGAATCAGCGTGTTTTTACATGAGTAGAATGTGTCCTTTTATTTAAAATTCACCTCTGGGTTATTTGTGGGGCCTGCCTGGTGTTTTTACATGAATAGAATGTGTGCTTTTATTTAAAATGCACCTCTGGGTTATTTGTGGGGCATAGGAATTTGTTCATTTCCCCCCCCCTTCAAAATATAGTCCAGCCCGGCCCCCTGCTGAAAAAGTTTGCTGGCCCCTGCTCTAGGACCTGCTGCCTCAAGTTGTGGCGATTGCCACCAACGACTTTAGAAGGTTAGGCAAATTTATAGTGAAGACAACTAAGAGCAGCTGCGAGTCGTGATAAATATACACTATGTATAGGATCCTAGACAGGTGTGTCTCCACATCTGGGGGGAGGGGGCTGAGCAAGCAACCCACTTGGGACCCATTGATGGAGCTCTAGCAGCTGCCGATCTCCCCTCTCGTTTGTGAGGGTGTGGAGTCGGGCAGCTAGCAGTGACCCGACCCTGCTGCTTGTTCATAGCGTGATTCGGCAACAGCATCGTTGCTGCTGGCTGGGAGACAGGTGGCCATTTGGCTTCTGCCCCACTAGATTGCCAGCAGCATTGACAAAGTGTGCCAGCAAGCGGTGGAAGGAGGAGCAGGAAGTCAGCTCTGTGGCAGTAGGCATTGGGCATCAAGGAGTAGGCAAGCCTCACAGGGTGCCTTGGGCCCTAGCAAATGCTCAGGTATGCTGGCGGCTGCCACCAGGCTTCCATAGCTAGTATGCCTCTAATACTAGTGGGGGGGGGAGCAGAATGTTACAGGACAAGTTTTTTCTTATAACACTGCATACATGCGCAAGTTGAACTTTGTCGGAAGTTCAGGAGAGGTTGTGGGCGCAAACAAATCACATACCGTACTTCGGTAATCCTCATAGAACTCTAGCCCAATGGTTGCCATTGATTCTGAATTGATTTTAGAATGAATTGATTTTAGAATGTATTTCAATTAATTGATTGTGATTTTATCTAAACTGTTGTTAGCCGCTCTGAGCCCAGCTTCGGCTGGGGAGGGCAGGATATAAATAAAATTTTATTTTTTTTATTTTATTTTTTTTATTTTTTTATTTATTATCAAGCGAAAGCATCCTCAACCCTTCCTCTCCTGTGTGCTCAGCAACCTAAAAATGTGATTTGCAAGTGCATAGCCAGGATTTTTGTTAGGGAGGGCAGGCTTTTGTTGGAGGGGGGGGGTCAGACCTCAGATTCGCAGTGGTTTGTATTGATTTTGATTGATTTAGCAGCTGCCTCCCCCCCTTGGGGGTGGAGAGAAGGACCTCGCTGTCCTTCAAGCCTCTAATGTGCACACAGTTGTCTGCAGTGCCCTGAGAACGGGAACCGAGCGGCCTGCCCTCCTGCCTCCACATTATTTCCCTGTCAACCACGGCCTGTTCCCCCTTGGCCCGCTTCTTCGGCTCTGTGCCGAAAGTAGTTCCGGCTCGCCCTGGAGGCTGCGGAAGGATACGAGACCGACCAGAAAGCCGCGGCATGACGACGGTGCCGATTCCGAAAAGTCGTCTGGCATGCTGGGAATTTCCCACGTGCGCGTGCGAGCTGCGCCAAGCTCTTGCGAAAAGCCGGCGAGGGCGGAGACTGGCAGAGAGGGACGAGGGGAGGGCTGGGCTGGGGAAGCGGCGGAGGTTAGCTTGCAAGACGTCGCAGCAGTGAGAGAAGCGTCTCAGCAGCTGAAATATAGAGTGGAAGTCTGTTGGGTTTGCATCCATCCAGGCGCGCTTTTTTTATAACAAGAATACAAAGTTGAAAAGGAAGAAACTGCACCTAAAATATTACGTGCATTTTTCACGTGGTCTAGTATTAATCTGAAATCTTAGGCGCGGGACCATAGCTGTCAACTTTTCCCTTTTCTTGCAGGGAATCCTATTCGGAATAAGCGAATTTCCCTTAAAAAGAAAGGTTGACAGCTATGCGCCGGACAGTACCCAGAGCTCAGAAGCAGCTCACGCTGTTTAGGGAAGCTTTTAATGTTTAATAGGTTAATTTATTTTGGTGTTGGAAGCCGCCCAGAGTGGCTGGGGAAACCCAGCCAGATGGGCAGGGTATAAATAATATATTATTATTATTATTATTATTATTATTATTATTATTATTATTATATGGAATTCCCTGTCTCAAAATGCACCTAGAACAGGGGTCAGCAACCTTTTTCAGCTGGGGGCCAGTCCACTGTCCCTCAGACCTTGTGGGGGGGCTAGACTATATTTTTTTTGGGGGGAGAACGAATTCCTATGCCCCACAAATAACCTAGAGATGCATTTTAAATAAAAGCACATATTCTACTCATGTAAAAACACGCTGATTCCCAGACTGTCCATGGGCCAGATTGATAAGGCGATTGGGCTGCATCCGGCCCACGGGCGTTTTGAACACTGGGAGTTTTGAACACTGCTCCTGAGCATACGCAGAGTGCACCTTTCTCTCGCTTACCAGGAAACTCCAGCCAGAGCACTTACAATGCAGACAAGGAAGTCTCACCTCCTGGCATTTGTTTGCCTCGTAAAATGAAGCGCAGTTTGGGACATTTGCTCAGTCACTCAGCTGAACAGAGGGAAGGCAACTATTTCGACCTGCGTTCAAATAGCGTGTGTGGGATAAGAGGCCTTCCTATTGGCTCAGAACTCTGTGTTGCTTCTTAACTGTCTTCACTTTGATGGGATTTCTTCATCTGATGCTTTGTTACATATGTAAATGTTGCAGTGAGGTATAGTGGTTAGAGTGACAGACAAGAATATGGGGCGGGGGAGAAATCTGAACCCATATGCCCTGCACAGCCTTGGGCCAGTCCTCCAACCTAGCAGGACTAATGGGATAAAATGGGACTGGAGCAGGGCTGGATTTAGGTTTGACGAGGCCCTAAGATACTGAAGGTAATGGGGCCCTTTATATGTCTAACTGTCTTTTGTCAACAAGAAATTGTCGGTTTTTTGTGTTGAATATATGGTAATTTATGGACCTAAAAGGTGTGTAGGTTTTATTTTATTTGTTTTTTATCTTATATTTTGGAAATGTACATCCAGTTGTTTTTTTCCTTTAATTTTTTAGGCGGCTCCCAAGAGAGTGGGGCCTTAAGGTATAGCTTGTTTAGCTTATACGTAAATCCGACACTGGGAGATACTATGTATACAGTCTTAAGCTCTTTGGAGACAAATGTGGACAAACAATTACTGTATTTCCTACACAGAAAGCACTTTTTAAAGCATTTTTTTTAAAAAAAACACAACCACCACCCACTTGTGAATAGACGTATAATACATGACGTGAGTTTTCTGTGGCAGAAGAGTGTGGTGTTTGAAACAGCTGTGAATCAGACCGGAACACCATCTTGTAGTTTGCCTCAGGTGCCAAAAAGCCTTGGGTGAGCCCTGCTTCCATCTTCTTTTGGGCCGTTGCCCTAACTTGCAACAGCATGGAATGGTGCAAGCAGAACTGTGTACAGAACTATTTCTAAGGGCACATAAAGGGAACATACTTCTTATGCTTCCCTTTGTCTGCTCGTGTGCATAATATGCAGGCGTGCAACCAGGAAACCAGGGGGATGGAGGTAAGCCACACTCCACCTAACTGATCACAAGATGTGGCACGCATGCACCATTTGAATGGCAATTCCCATCCACTTTGGCAGGGCCGCCCCCCTAAAATACTTCATGGAGGGCCGTTGGTTCCTATGCATGGGCGTAACCAGGATTTTTGTTTTTTTTTGGGGGGGACACAGAAGTTCAGATTTGTATTGCTTTATAGGAGGGGCAGCTGTCCCCCTCCTTGGCTATGCTCATGCTCCTATGGCAATAATATACAGTGGTACCTCAGGTTAAGTACTTAATTCGTTCCGGAGGTCTGTACTTAACCTGAAACTGCTCTTAACCTTAAGCACCACTTTAGCTAATGGGGCCTCCTGCTGCCGCCGCGCCGCCGGAGCACGATTTCTGTTCTCACCCTGAAGCAAAGTTTTTAACCTGAAGCACTATTTCTGGGTTAGCGGAGTCTGTAACCTGAAGCGTATGTAACCTGAAACGTATGTAACCAGAGGTACCACTGTATAAAAATTATATATATGTCCTTGCAAGTAGAAACATAGCAGAGCAGCGATAGGCTGAGCTAAAACATCCCTGAAATGCTACATTTTCTACTTGCAGAAAGAGGTGGGCTGGAAACTAGCAGCTGTTCGTATTTTTTTTTGTAACATCAAGGAACATTTTTCGAAACTGCATTCCGACGCCCTGAAATAGCACCGGGGGGGGGAGGGGTAGCGCAAGCGGCTCTTTCCAAGCGCCTCTTAGCAGCTCGAGCTCACCGTCCCCTCCCCTCCCCATCTCGCGCAGGGGAGTTCACGCGCGAAGAACGTGCCGCTCGCCTGACGTCAGCGTGGGAGGGACTCTTTTCTCCCAGCGCGCCCCGCTCCGCGCTGCGTCATCGGGCGCCGGGCGCAAACGCGTTATTCCGTGCGTGGCCGGCTCCGGGTGCGGTCGTCGAGGCGAGCGTGTCGGTCGCGGTCGTTCGCCATGGCCTCCTCTAGCGGGACTCATCCTTCCCCCGCCGCCTCAGGCGCCTCGCTCGCTCCGGCCGCGTCCTCCTCGGCTCCCTCCGCGGGGATCCTCATCGGGGACCGCCTGTACTCGGAGGTGTCGCTGACTATCGACCACTCGCTCATCCCCGAGGAGCGGCTCTCGCCGACGCCCTCCATGCAGGACGGGCTGGACCTCCAGAGCGAGACGGACCTGCGCATCCTGGGCTGCGAGCTCATCCAGGCCGCCGGCATCATGCTCCGCCTGCCGCAGGTCAGCGCCGGGGGAGGGGGGCTGCCTCCGACGGGGCCTACCGCGGAGCCTACTCAAGGCCTCGGCTTTGTGGGCAGGGGAAGGAGAGTGAGGGCGGGGAGGCCGCCGCCTAAGGGCGCCTCTTCTCTTCTCCCGCCCGCGCTGACCCGAGACGGGGCTCCGTGAGGGGAAAGGAGGGCGCTGGACACAAGATGGCGGCGGATTGGCGACCTCGGCCTGCTTGACAGGCCCGGCGCCGATGCCGCTTCCGGAAAAGGGAAGGTGGGAGGCGTTAACTGGCCTCCGCGCATGCGCGCTTCGCCTGTTACTAACATGGCTTATCTTCCTGTCTCTTCCCCGCCGGGGGATTGTCTTCGCAGGTGGCGATGGCGACCGGGCAGGTGTTGTTTCACCGCTTCTTTTATTCCAAGTCGTTCGTCAAGCACAGCTTCGAGGTGAGTTTTTTTGGTGGATGTAGGTAGGCTTAAGGTTTTTGTTAATTGTGGTTTTTTGGGGAGGGAGCAAGAGGTACTGAAGGCCATTCAAACGTATGAAGTGAGTGTTTTCAGCTAGGATTGTTCATCTTGACTCCACTCTTTTGCCTCAGGCAAGGAGGCAAAACAGCAGTGTTTCTGGCGTGGGTGGATTTCTCTTTGGTGTATCTCCCATTAGGGTTAGCTCCTAGTCGTGTTTATAAGCTGTTGTGTATGAACCCCCATGTGGAAACAAGTTTCTCACGGCAATGGGCTTCTTTTTCAGATTGTTGCGATGGCCTGCATCAATCTTGCTTCCAAAATTGAAGAAGCGCCTCGTCGCATAAGAGATGTGATCAACGTTTCCCATCACTTGCGCCAGTTAAGAGCTAAAAGGTAAGATCAGCTCCGCTTTTGGTATACACAACGTACCACTGTACACTGTCCCACTGTAATGTAGTCCAAAGACTGTAGAGGTTCTGCTTGGGTAGGTTGGCTTGATCAGGTTGAAGGTGATAAACAGCTGACATAGGCTTGAATTTTGTTGATTTTGTGTGTTAGTGTGACTTAGTGGATTGAAGTATCTCTTAACTCTGGATCTCGAAATGAGCTGGATGAAGTCAGGTCTGAGCTAGTATTGTTTGGTTTGGTTTGATTTGATTTGATTTCCTTTTTTGTTTTGTAGTGGAACCTTGTAGTTACCTTTTATTACGTGTTAACTCTACTGAAAATGTATATTGGGTCCTGTTGGACCACTGTCCATGTTTAGTGTAGTAGAGAGTGTATAATTGTCTCTCCAGCTCTTAGCAGAAGACTGAAGTTTACCCTATTTACGTTTATAGTAGTGGTTTTGTTGGGAAAGTTGGGAAAGTTGACAGCTTGGTTTGGTTTACAGCATATACCTGTTTTAATGGTATCTTCAAGATATAAACAAAGGAATCCTGGAAGCAGTGTGCATCTAGAATTACAGGAACAACACTTGTCATTCAGCATGATTGTCTATACATCAGATGAGTCTCAATTTTGTGTGTGCTTTTGTGATTGTTGTAGAGCTGTCCCTATTTGTGGGTTTGTAAAGCTTTAAAAATAAAGGAGTAAGGAAAGATTAAACATAGGAAAACTTGCACACTATCTTGAATATTTTTTTCTGAAGCTGTCTCTTGATTAATTAGTAAATACGTATAGGCTTGATTTCAATGATATCCTCACTACTTAGGGACATTTTTAAGAGCTTATTTTTCTCTGCCAAATCTTGTGGGATACTGAGGCATTCTAAAAACAGCATACAGATATGTGTCTTACCGCTTAAAAGCATATCTAGGCAAAACAAGTTATCTTTCAGAAAGGTAGATTTAGTTTATACACAGGTAACGTGCACATGTACTAATATACTTTCTTTTCAAGTCTTTTTTTATTTTAAAAAGAATATTCAGCTTCATTTGAATGAAACAGTTGCACCTAAGACTTTCTCCCTCACTGTCTAGATTTCAAGTGAAGTTGTAATTAATTAATAATATAAATATTTCTTGGCCTGCCAGGATTTGAAAAGTAGCATGGCGGGTAGATGAAAAACATAATTCTTTAAAAAAGAAGTCTTCCCATAAAAAACCTGGCATGTCATGTTGGGTTCTGATGTCTTACTCAAGCAGATGTACTTTACTTAATTCATTTTTAGCTAACTTAAAAACACTGTCTGAAAAGTCTGGAGCAAGTCAAGTCTATAAGAAATCTTACATTTTTGGCATGCAGGCTCATTTTAAAAAATGCGATGAAAGCATTATTCTGTGCGTGTTACAGTTTTACAAACAAATCAGTTGTACATGTTATTAACTTTAGCTCTTTTTTCCCTTGCAACCGACTATACAGCGACCAGCTACATTTACCAAAGCCTGGGTGATGTGGAGTGGTTCATAGAGATGAAGCTGTCGTCATGGCAACAGTGAGTGACGTATGGAAAATCCCCAAGGAGAAGCCAGTGCTCTGAGAATAGGTCACTGGAATCGGGGAACTGACAGGTTGGCCGTTGGTGAACCATTTGGAAGAACTCCTGTATCTTGTTTTAAGCTTTCATCTTTGCTGTCCAGGTTTTTGGAAATTAGCCAAATGTTAGAATTTTAATTAGCAAATTTAGGTATGCTGTGCTTAATATTTTGTCTGTCACATTTCAATGCTTTATTTTGTGTATTTAATGAAATCTTCACCTTTAATGTAGTTCACTCAAGTACAATTGTAGTATTTGTTACTAAAATCTAGTACTCACTGGAAAAAAGACTCGTTAGAAAAGTTTTTACTTTGGAATAAAAAAGTGGTTGATGTTGTATAGCACTGACTGCCACAAACACGCAAATTTATGTTTAAGAACATAAATAGCATTTAGTAAACCAAAATGCTTTTGCTGCTACCAAGGTTATTCACAAATAGTAAATTTTGTGCACATTCCATATGATTAATGTACAGTTTTGTAACTGGGGGAAATAAATACTTTAAAAGTAATAAGCATTGCAATCATAGGCAGGTGTGCACTAAAGTATCTATTTTAAGCTCTCTGCACATGGGAATTTTTTACTGGGAGGAGCAACATCTTATTTGGCTTTGCTTGCCTGAAGTAATTCTCAGCATCTCCAGTTAAAAAGGGATCTTTGGTAGTAATCCTGGGAAAGCTGCTACAAAAGTCAATTGTCAGCAGACAAGAATGGTTGGATTTTTGTCAACAGTACATACTGTTAATGTGAAGCATTTGGAATTAGCACAACATTTGTGCATGCATTGGAGCTGTCACATAATTTGTATCGAAGGCTATGCCAACAAACCAACAGCAGTGAAAACATAACAAATATAATTTTCTCTTTGCTTGTACATATTACTGCATTCCTAGTGGGTCAGGTCACTCTTATTTAGTATTTCACAGGTTGGGGCTTAAATCCTTAACCTGACACCTTTTTAAGCAGAATTTGAAAGAGTGTCATCATAACACATGCCATATCTGCAAATATACATGAATGTTGATGGGCTGTTTGATGTAACATCTGGATACACTTATACAAATAATGTTAAAGTTAGTTACCTTGCAGAGTTGCTGCTTGATCGCAGTCATGTGCATGGTTTAAGTGGAAGCAAGTCTCGCAAGTGAGGATGAAATTAATTGGGAATAACCTCTGTTGAACTCTAAAGTCGGACTTTGATTTGATACGCACGTGTAACTGATAAGATGCCTACTGCCATCTTAGCAAGAAATGCTTCCCCTTGTTGAGCCATTATTCCAGCTCTGAAGCAGTGGAGTGAAATTTGTAGGAAGGTTATTTCCTCAGGGTATTATGCTTCAGAGAATCATGTTCTTTAAAATTGTAATAATTACACTTTTTAACACAACTCTAAATTTATGCAGTGCCATGGCTGTTTTCAATGCCTAATATGTAAGCATAGCTGATGTAATTCTTGGTTTGATACGAAAGCACCCTTTTTGCATTCTTACTGTTATGACTATGGTGAACTCTACACACAACTGCATAAAGTTTGCATATGCCAATCATTCCAGTTGGAATGTTGTCTAGTTAGGAAGAGCACTAATGTGGCCTTTAGTCCTTTTGAAAGGTATGTTGTATTCTGATAGCTAACTCTATCTTGGCCTTGTATTTAACCACAGTCCTGGTAACCATAGTTAACAAGGAATTCCATGCAGAGAGATCTCCTATCAATACTAGTCTGATTTATTTCCCTGTGTTGCCTATATAGGAAGGGAAGCCTGTCACTCTGCCTGTCCTTTTGCCAGCTGAGGGCATTCTTAAAAGTAGTCTCCTAAGATGCAAGTAACCTGCATTTCCATAGTAGGTGCAGAGAGGGAGACGTCCACTCTTCCCTGTCCAGCGTCGAAATGTAGGATAGCTAGCCACTAGGCAGTCTGTGGACTTACTTGATTTAGCTGGACAGGTTGCATAGAGCCAAACAGGAGTTTGGTATGTAGTTAAAATGCAAAAATGTAATGACCACAACCTAGGACTCTAAGCCCAATAATTGACATACTATCGCAATAAATATAAGATCTTAAATTTTTTGGTAGACAGATAATCCGGTATCTTGAGATGGTTTCTACAATCTTTTTTGGCACTATAAGGTGGCATCTATTCCCCCTCCCAACTACTTTTTTTATAAAATATTATGGGTATTCAGGTTAACAAGTTGCCAAGTCTAATTAGATTTGCATCTAAATTAGAAGTAAATTAATTTGCAACGTTAAAAAGGTATATTTCTCTGTCAGAAACAGTTTAGTAGGGCTGATATTGCAAATCTACACTTTGAGACATTTAGTAACTTGCATTAAGTTATGGATAGGGTAGCTGTGCTGGTTTGTAACAGCAAGATGACTGAGAGTTACATTTGGAACAGGGTGTGCGTGATAATGAACATTCTTCTGAGAAGTATATAGTGCATCAACACTCTGCCTTACAAATATTTGAATTAACCTTGGGCAGTATACCAACAAGAAATGGAAACAGGAAATACTGTATGTTATGAAGCATCTTTCACAAGTGCTAATATACAGATTTCTTAAGGTTTTCTATGTTGAGCACAAGGTAAATTTATATCAGTGCACAGAATCTTACAGGCTGTTTTGCCTAGGTTAGTTCTGTTGCACTACCAAATAATTTAGTGAAGCTAAGCTGTCTTCAATGCAGTAATGTGCCTTTGGTTTTTGGATCAGGATAATCTAGGAAATATATAGTGCAACCTCACTATCAAGTTTTCATGAATGAAGTGTCATTCTATCATAAACAGCTAAAGAATGCAGTTTGAATTGCTTTTATCCCTGTTCTAGTTAAATGCAGGGGCAGAATTGATTGTGCTGTAGACAGTTTATGATTCTTATAAATAAAAGGATTTGAAACACCTAAAAAAAGCCCCATAATCTTCAGTCAGTTTGCTGAATGTCAAACATTGTAAAATGCAGTAAGTAGTACTGATTGTGTATATACTTCAATCCCTGTGCATGGTGCTTTAGAATATAAGAGGACACATCACTACCTGAGGATGTTTACAATCTCAACATAGAAAACAATGGAAATGAAGGTAGGGGAATACACACACACTGCACACAAGCAAGCTAAAATATTTTAATATTAAAATAGTATTCTGTGTGCATCTTTACATAGAAAGGCATTATATTGCTTGTGGATAGTACATAACTAATGAGAAGAGACTTTGTTTTAAGGCTATCCATAACCAATATAAGTTATTCATACATAAAGATGCTTGTAGAAGACACCATAATAATGCCACAGTAAAATATTTTTAACTTGCTCCTTGTAATATATTTTAAATTTAATTAATGGAGAGCAGTATAAAGTTGCCTCAACTGTATTAACAAACTAGGTTATGTGCTTTCTTAGTGATTTGTGACATAGATACAAGATAAAACATGATTATAGGTATTTAGAGGTAGGGAAGGAATATGTTCATAATAATAATTTATTGCTTATACCCTACACATCTTGACTGGTTTTCCCTAGCCACCCTAGGGAAATATATAAGAATATAAGAAACATAACAAAACATCAAACATTAAAAACTTGCTGATACAGGGCTGCCTTCAGATGTCTTCTGAAAGTCGTGTAGTTGTTTATCTGTGTGACATAATGGGAGGGCATTGGACAGGGCAGGTGCCACTACTGAGAAGACCCTCTGCCTGATTCCTGGTAACTTCATTTCTTGCCGGAGAGGGAACCACCAGAAGGCCCTCTGAACTGGACCTCAGTGTCTCGGCTGGCCGGGTGGGGTGGGGGGAGACGCTCCTTTAGGTATACAGGGCCAAGGCCGTTTAGGGCTTTCTGATAACATAGTTCTCGTTACCATAGCATAGTATTCATTTTTTGTTTGTTAGTACATTTTAAAAATAAGTCTACATACAATTTAAGAAATCTAGATTATTCTGTGATCAAGATAAATGACTGAAGCATAGCTTTGTTTTATTTCCCATGCATAACACATTTATTTTTACAGATGTTGAAACTACAGTTGTAATTTGAATGATGAATTCACCACTATGCTCCTTTTCAGAGTGGAATCTTCCCAAAAGACATCACTAGGAATTACTTGGAATTTAGCCTTGTATATCATCTCTCTTATGTGAACTGAAATGTTTTTGAATGTGAAATTCTGAATGTTAATAGGAAAACTTTTTAAAGTTAACATAGTTGTACTGAATTAGTTAACTTGGACAGCACAAGATTAAAGCTAAAACTTGTTTGCAGGAGTTTAGAATCTGGTTTCTGTTGCCATTAGTTGGTTGGAAGGGAAAACAGAAAAGCCGTTGTCTTCGATATAGAAAACCGTTTTGACTCTATTTCTTACAAACTATAGGACTCCAAGCCCATTGATACTTGATCAGAACTACATAAACACCAAAAATCAAGTAATCAAAGCAGAAAGGAGGGTGCTGAAGGAATTGGGATTTTGTGTTCATGTCAAGCATCCACATAAGGTGAGTCCACGAAAGTTTCTTCAGTATTGAACTGCGCAAATCTCTTGATGGTGACAGGAAAGGTAAACAATTCCTAGATATGACTGTATAACTCAAGAACACATGCCTGTTTCTAGGAAGAGGGCAAAACTCCTAATTGTAAGCTAAGGTTAGGGGGAGTGGAGTTTTGAATTTTCATAAGAAATGGGGGTTGGTAGATTATGAGATTTAAGACTTAGGTTTGCCTTGCTTTATGTTCAAGATGGATGTGAGTACAGATGTTCCTTAACATTTAAATGGTGTTTTAATTACCTTTTTGTTTTTCTTCCTCTCTCAGATCATTGTTATGTACTTACAAGTCTTAGAATGTGAACGTAATCAAACACTCGTCCAAACAGCCTGGTAAGTTTTCCTCTTCTCTCTCTTAGCCAGGAAAATAGTAGCAGAAAAAAAACAAGCTTGATGTCCAATATACCAAAGAATGAACTGTAAGTTTGTAAACGCTTTGTGAAATGTGTGTCGTTGCTTGTTTTCTGCCTACTATTTTCGTGGCTTTCATAGCACATTTTCTTGGAGAACTCAATTTAACTTTGTTCTTTTTTCTACTCTTTGATTAAAGGGTAGCCTCTGATGGTAAGTCATAGAACTCTGCCCTCTGCACCACAGCTCATGACCTGAGGATGGCCTGATTGGCTGCCTCTCTCTCCAGCCAGTGCAGTGCAAGCTCTCAGCCAAGATTTACTGAAGTGGTCCATATCCATCTGGCAGCATCTTCTAGTTCTGTCCGGGTGTCAAAAGGATTTGTATATCTGATTCTAGAAGTATCTGTTCAACATACATATGAAATGTGTATTTGTTTTCCTAGTTATGACATGACCTGTCAACATAAATGGTAAAGTCTAGCTGTAGCATGGATTCCTAACTAACTGCTTTTCCAGTTTTGTCTCAATTTGGCTTCTAGTGGTTGGGGGTTTTTTGGCGGTGGGTTGTGCATGCAGAGGGACTAGCACATGCCTAACTATTTACTGTTTTGTGTATTGAGCATATTTTTCACAACCAGCAAACATCCATAGTAGATTAGTTGGCATGTTTGGAGGTCTCGCCCTTACGTTCAGAAGCAAAAATTTATTACTAAATTCTGAATAACAGTTTTGAGTACCAACATTTTCGGTGATTAAGAATGTTTTTAATTTGTTAGAACTTGACTTCACAGAGTTTTTATAGTTTATATTTGTATCTCATCTATATAGATGTCATTCACTTTGTAAAGTCTTTGCAGCCTCTCTGCACATGAGGCCATTAAAAGTCCATGGAAACAGCTGATAAAAATGATTTAGCAAGTTCCAGTCACATCCCACTGTTTTTAGTAGAAGTGTTAACCACGTACTTAATTCATTCCCATGACGTAATTGGAATGCACAAGTGCTTAACCATTTACAAAAATAATATGAAGCTACATTGGTATATAAATTTTATGAAATGAAGTACATATCCTGTAAATCTTGTTTTTTACATTGTATCATAGGTGATGCATTTAGCTATTGTAGCTGTTGACACACTAAAACATACTGATTTGTTTGACAAAAGAATGAATTAACAATTTAAATATGTAGTTTTTAAAGTGGTCATGTGAACAGATGATTTTAGAGTTAAATCTTAGTTGATGGACACTTCATAGAATAATCATGAGTTACATAATAGTATGTAAAGCCATAGTGATGACTTGCATTTCCTTGTGGTGATAAAGATTGAACTCAAAATAAAACTCAGCTTGTATTTTCCTGAGTTCTAGAGAGATGACAAGAGCCTGTATGTTGGAATGATCCTGGGGCATTTGAGGCATTTTGTCTTTAAGACTTATTTTGACATTTTGGAATCTAAATTAATAGTATGAAGGAGAAGAAAAAATAATAAAGTAGATTGAGTCTCCAACTTCATGTTTTTGATTTCATAATAGGCCTTAGAACTTGGAACAAATTCACATTCATATTTTTCAGGAATTACATGAATGACAGCCTCAGAACCAATGTATTTGTTCGATTTCAACCAGAGACAATAGCATGTGCTTGTATCTACCTTGCAGCTAGAGCTCTGCAGGTAAGAATTTGTCTTCTGTTTTCACTCATACCTTTATTTCAACAATCTTTAAATAAAATTGCCTAGTTTCAGATTCTGACCTGTTTTTGTAATAATTTCTCCTCCAGATTCCTTTGCCTAACCGTCCCCATTGGTTTTTGCTTTTTGGAACTACTGAAGAAGAAATTCAAGAGATATGTTTAACAACACTTAAGTTGTATACGAGAAAGAAGGTAACTGTTAGTGTACTTGCAGGTTGGGTGAAACTATATACATGCTAAAAGACGTGCTTCTCTTTTAGGGAGTTGGGGAGGAGTGTTGCAATTTCTTACACAGAAATATTTTAAAATTTATATCTAGAAGCCTTCACCCCACACCTAGTGTGTAGAAATGTGTGCTATACTTTTGAGAGGCTCTGTTTTGCTTCCAAACTCGGCCATTAGAGGAGGGTCTGAACAGCCTGGAACAGAAGCTGTGTATTCATGAGAGCAAATTCAAGCAGCCCTGATGCAATTGCTAAGTTGTATAAACTCCAGGACTCTGCTGCATGGAAACTGCTAGCATGCTATGATAAAGTAATTTAATTTTAAGCTCCATTTTGGCAACTGACAAGGTTTAGTATTTTAATTGCTTTTTAAAACTTGTATTTTATTTTGTATGCCTCTTTGGCCACAATCAAAAGGAAGGGTGGAATAAAAAATTAAATAAGATATTTTGCTACACATGTGTGTGTTTATATGCCCACTCTGGTTCTCCTTGCAGCCTAACTATGAATTACTTGATAAGGAAGTTGAAAAGAGAAAAATGGCACTTCAAGAAGCTAAACTAAAAGCAAAAGGATTAAACCCGGATGGAACACCAGCCCTTTCCACATTGGGAGGCTTTTCACCTGCTTCCAAGCCCTGTAAGTTTTTTGTAACAATGTCCATTTGATTCTGCGTCTACTTACTTAATTCTTAAAAGAAAAATTGGAACAGAATTAGGAGTCCCTGAATGTGGCTGAGCAAATATTACATCTTTATATATAGGCATCTCCCCACTTACATGGGGCTAGGTTTCCAGGTACTGCATGGATATGTGAAATATAGTGGGGAAACATCCTACAAACCTTTGGGAACCCCTTTAAAAAGCCAGCAGTACTTGCCAAACTGGCATGAATGGTGACTGTCTTCCTCATTACCAGAGGCCTCCACTAAACTCCGCCACAGCTGCTCCCACCAAACCTCCTTTTTCAAATTCTCAGCACTCCACAGGCCTCAAGAGTCTGTGCAAAAACTCTCATGGGATTGCTAGCTGTTTTTCTGCTCTTTTTGTACCATTCTTAAGAGTTTAACTTAATTTATTAAATTATTTACTGGCACCACACATATATACAGCCATGTACATGTGGTAAGATACCTGTGCTAAACATTTTTAAGATGAAAATGAATTAAAACTACGTTAGAAAGAAAATTGGGGGTGACATCTTATCTGTTTCTTCAACATTCTTACCATAAGTTACTTCAATTCATAGGCTCTCCAAGGGAAATGAAAGCGGAAGAGAAATCTCCGTTGTGCATCAATGCAAAAATTGTCAAAAAAGAACCAGAAGACAGACAAGTGGTTTCCAAGAGCCCTTACAATGGGTAGGTTGCAGCCTGTAAAATATGATTTATTCACTTCATTCTCAGTTGTATGTCGTTAAGTGCATTTGTAAACTGATATGATGCTTACTTTTTTAATCCAGTATGAGAAAAGAGAGCAAAAGAAGTAGAAGCAGCAGAAGTGCTAGCAGATCAAAGTCAAGAACAAAGTCACGGTCCAGATCCCATTCCCCAAGGAGACAGTGAGTATTTAAATAATGGTTAAATATAACTTAAAATATGCTTTCCTTCTCCTATATTTTTCTTAAGGGAAGCTTAGTAACATGAAAATAAAGAGCAGTTAAGGGCTTCTAATGTGAAAATATCATGCCTTCTGCTTTGAAACAACAATACAAAGTTACTAAAGCTGTTTGAGTAACTTTTATGATTAAATATCAAAAGTTGGCAACTTATAAGCTCTTGGAACACTGAAATGAAATAATAAATATCAGCACAGTGTTTTAGCTTAAATAGGCAATAAAAACAAGATTATCTTTTGTGGATTTGGTACATGCGACCTAGCCACTGCTGTGCCAGTAAACTAAATTTTGCCACCCTACTTAACTGAAGAAATACTGCATGAAATAGCATTTATGGGAGTTTATATAGCCCTGGGATTCTCCCAAGTGGACAGATGCAATAATATATTCTTGCACCTAAGAAGTCCCGTCTGTTAAAATTTGAAAGCAATTTTTATATATTGTAGGCAGATAGAGATATGAGTGAGAGAGAATCTCAGGTGTCTGATACGGTTTTCTTTAGTAATGAGCTGGGGTGCTGTTTCACTTACTGTAGGCAATAGATAATTTGTGTATTGTGACAAGTTTAATTTTTATTTTGCAAATAGTACAATTAAGAAACAGTAACAAAGCAGTGGTGTATATGTGTGGAAAGCAGTGATAAGCATTCGAAACAGTATAAACAGTAAGGAAAACAGCTGATACAGCCCCTCCAAAAACCCAGCACAAGTAGTAGGAGGTGATCTCTCGAGAGTTATTCATGAAAATTAGGAACAAAAGACCATATAGTGTCAAATTGATTAGATGTAGATGCTGTTTCACATCGCGTAAGCAGTAGACAATTTGTATGCTGTGCAAGTTTAAATACTGTGCTGTTTTGCATTTTAAGTTACAACAATAGACGGAGTCTCTCTGGAACCTACAGCTCAAGATCCAGAAGCAGATCACGTAGTCACAGCGGCAGTCCTCGGAGGCATCACAATCACGGATCACCACATTTAAAACCCAAGCACAGCAGAGAAGAGTTGAAAGGTGCAAATAGACATGGTCACAAAAGGAAAAAGTCTCGCTCCCGTTCTCAGAGCAAATCCAGGGACCACACAGATGTTACCAAGAAACACAGGCACGAGCGAGGACACCACAGGGACAGGCGAGAGAGATCTCGCTCGTTTGAAAGGTCGCATAAAGGAAAGCACCACAGTAGCAGTCGCTCAGGACACAGCAGACACAGGCGCTGACGGGGCAGATTGAACTGTCCTTTAGTTACACTTGCATATTATACCATGTGCGGGACTGTTTGAAACTTGAAAAGAAGTCAAATTAGGATTTAATTTGAAGCCCAACACCTTCAATGAGTAGGACTTTTTTTTAAAAAAAAAAAGGTGTTGAATTTTTGCACATAAAATACCTTAGCAGTATCAAACTGATTTAAAACAATGATCAGGTTAAATTGTATGTGTTAGAGTTGTATCAATATGAAAACTGGAGAATTTGTTTCTGTACAAATGTACCTTATTTTTATACACACATACTGCAGACATTTCTATTTAAGTATAGTTATTTGTTTAAAATAATGGTGAATACTTTCTTACACTGGTTTTAGTCTGCATGTGTGAAAACCTTTTTACAAGAAATAAAATATACCGACTGTTCTTTTTTTTTTTAACTACTCTGTTGAATACCTCATTAAATCATCAAAATGTGGAAATTTTCATACCAAATTGCTATCTCTTTAATGCTTGGTAACACAGACACAAATCTGCTTCACTGGAGCTTGTTTTGAGTTAAATGGTATAGGAGCTTGATGTTTTACAAGTAGCATGGCTTGATTATTTTTCAGAGTATAATTCAAGGAGTGAGTTGGATGGAACTAGTCACTAGACGTTCGTGCATGTAAATGGCCAGTAATTATTTCCCTTCCTCCTCATCCCTACTTAAACTTCATATTAGTGTTTTGCAAGCTTGCTGCTCAACTGCAGTAATAAAAAGGACTACAGCCAGTCAATGCAGCTTAGACAAACTGAAAAAGCTGTTGTGCTAGTAATAGGAAGTGCAATAATATTACAGTGGTGCCCCGCAAGACGAAAAACCCACTAGACTAAAGGGTTTTCCGTTTTTCAATGTGCTTCGCAAGACGAATTTCCCTATGGGCTTGCTTCACAAGACGAAAACGTCTTGCGAGTCTTGTGATTTTTTTTCGCTCCCCCCCTTTTTCTAAGCCGCTAATAGCCTTTTAGCCGCTAATCCGCTAAGCCTTTAATAGCCGCTGTCAGGGAACTGCCATCAGAGGCAAGAGGAGAGGTAAGACTCTCCAATGATGCAGGGGAGGGAACTAGCAAGGAGAAAGAGAGAGCTTCCGCTGGGGAAGGAAATCCAGGGGACACCAGGGAGAAGGGGGAGGCTGAGAGTACTGCGGAGGGGAGGCTCCGAGACTCTTCCAGTGAGATCAGCGGTGAGAGCACAGGACCTCCACTTGGCACGCCTACGCTGCGCAGAAAGCTTCCGCGCAGAGAATCTAGGAGGAGACTTGGAGTCAAGGAATTTTTATGTTGGAAGAAGTTTAGGAAACACCCACTGACGGATTCTGCCAGTGACTGAGACAGTCGCGTTGTAAGGGCTGTCAAACCAGGGAAAGGTTTAGCTATACAACCAGCTTGGAGCAGTTTGCAGTTTACAGAGAGCCAGTGTGGTGTAGTGGTTAAGTGCGGTAGTCACGTAATCTGGGAAACCAGGTTCGTGTCTCCGCTCCTCCACATGCAGCTGCTGGGTGACCTTGGGCCAGTCACACTTCTGTGAAGTCTCTCAGCCCCACTCACCTCACAGAGTGTTTGTTGTGGGGGAGGAAGGGAAAGGAGAATGTTAGCCGCTTTGAGACTCCTGAAGGGGAGTGAAAGGCGGGATATCAAATCCAAACTCTTCTTCTTACGCACAAGCAACCCCAATTCCCATCACAGCCGCTAAGCCGCTAATGGGGTTGCTTCGCAAGACGAAAAAACCGCTAGATGAAGAGAATCGCGGAACGGATTATTTTCGTCTTGCGAGGCACCACTGTACAAGATTTTTAATTCTTGGTTTTTCATGACTAGGAGACGAGGATGACCATAATACGTTATCTGTCCTGGAACAAATACTGTGGATCTATTGTAGCAGCCCTGAGCCTTAGCTTTCAGAGAGCCTTTCGGTAGCAGGAAGAGGACCCCCTGTATCTTATTCCTCATGTCTTATGTCCTTTTCTGCCACAAAAAAATGTTCCTAATGGTGACCTGTAAACATGCTACCCTTCTCAGCTTGTACAGGAATTTATATGTAGAATTTGACATAGTTTTGAGGGGATGTGGCTTATGCGTAGAGACAAGGATAACACTGTCCAACTGGAATAGAGATGGCACACTAACAAATTATTTTGACTACGCCACTAGTTCTGATTTTGTTCTTGGCAGACCACTGCATTTCCTTTAAAGCTCCTATTTGGAATGCCACTTAGACTTTTGAATTGAACCTCAGCTGCAGGAGGACTTGATTTAATTTTGCATTTAGCACTGCTCAGAAAAAGTAGCATTTTCTTGTTCAATGTTCATGGCCCATGTATCCTGCTCTGAACCCTGTATCATAACTTTAAAGCGATGCAAAAAGAAGAATACAGGCCTGGATGGTAGGAGGCTAGGCTTTGAATTCTGTTGCCTTATTTACAATAATGCTCTAGGATTACTTTCCATCCAAAAAGTAGTCTGCTTTAACCATGTGCTTAGACCAGGCTTCCTCAAACTCGGCCTTCCAGATGTTTTTGGCCTATAACTCCCATGATCCCTAGCTAGCAGGACCAGTGGTCAGGGATGATGGGAATTGTTGCCTCAAAACAGCTGGAGGGCTGAGGTTGAAGAAGCCTGGATTAGACTGACCTTAGTTTTTTTCATTGGTGTAAATATTTCCGATGGTGTCCTCTTGAAATTGTCCAAAAAAGAGTAATTTTGAGGGTTGGTGTATACATACATGCATTCTAAAGTGCTGCAATTGTACAAAATGAGTGCACTGGTTGCAATTTATGGCCCATCTGAAGTACTAGGGATGGCTAAATGAAGGATAGTGATGGTTATCACTGAGGAAGGTCAGGAAATAGCATAGGGCAATGTCCTGTCCTGAGTAACCTTGGAATAATAAGTGATCTGAGAAGCTGACTGCCTGGTGTGACTTTTATCATGTGCATACACACCCTTTTTAGACTGAAATCAGTAGCCCCAGGAACATTCATTGATTATGGTCACATCCATGCCATACATTTAAAGCACTTCTCCTGGCAACTACTGTTTAAGGGTACTGGGACTTGCAGCTTTATGAAAGAAAAATTCCCAGGATTATTTGATGGCAGCCACACACACTTAAGTATACAGTGTGGATGTTACCTATAAGATGGCATGTGCTGCTTTCACATTTGGGAGCAGGTTATGGTTAAGTTTGAGCCTCAGCCCAGAACATCTGCAGGAAACTAGGAGACACACTACTGCTAGGGTGGAAAGAGGGCTAGACAGATGTCCTGGTAACTTGCTAGCTGCCACCACCTTGCATTCTCTGCCACTGCTGGTTGTATTATCTTGCTGAAAGCGACGTATGACTCCCATTGATTATTGGAGTTGGATTGCACCCTTTGTCCCATGAACCCTGACCTCCTGTGGTATCCTCTTTGAAGATAGCTATTTGGACGCTGAATCCTTTATAACCAGTGACCTCAACTGGAAAAAACCAAGTTCTCATATGATCATAGCTTTCGCAAACCCAGCAGAGCTGTATAGCTCAAGTCGCAAATTCCTTTTGACCTCAGAAACATAGCGTAGCCTTGCTTGATGAGCTCCGAGACCTAAAAGCACATTTTGTATTCAGCGTTTTAATTGCAGGGAGGACTGCAAGGTGCTACCCAAGTATTAAATTTACTTGACCCCAGGCTGCGTCTCTGATATCAACTTTGACGACTGGCTAGTCAAAGCACAGCTCTTGGTACACCTATTTGCCACTAGATGACTGTTTGTTAATAGGAATTTCTGATGATGGTCCACAATAACTTGAAGAATGTTTAAAAAATGATTTTTACATTGAGAGCTGCATATGCTAGAGCAGGGGTCAGCAACCTAAGGCCCATGGGCCAGAAGCAGCCCACAGAGGTCGTTTGACTGGCCCACGAGCCACCCCTGAACCGAGTGGCCCGCTCGCGTGCTGCGCTAAATCAGCGCAGCACATATACAGTGGTGCCCTGCAAGACGAATGCCTCGCAAGACAGAAAACTCGCTAGACAAAAGAGTTTTCCGTTTTGGAGGTGCTTCGCAAAACAAATTTCCTATGGGCTTGCTTCGCAAGACGACAATGTCTTGCGAGTTCCTGCTGGTTTTTTCCCTCCCCCCCTTTTGCTAAGCCGCTAAGCCGCTTATCAGCTGATCCGATCAGCAGATAAGCCGCTAATAGCGCTAATCCGTCAATGGGCTCGCTTCGCAAGACGAAAAAATCGCTAGACGAAGAGAATCACAGAACGGATTCTTTTTGTCTTGCGAGGCACCACTGTACTCGCTTCCGCGGCGCCGGAAATTGCATCTGCGCAGGCACCGGAAATTGCAGGCACACATGTGCGATCCAGCCCACAAAGGGATCTCCATGGGACCGATCCGGCCCAGGCAAGATAAACCTTGCTGACCCTTGTGCTAGAGCTATCAAAAAGTAGCATACAGAAGGTAGCAATTTAAACGAGGAGGCTTGGGTTTTCTACAGATTACTGTTTTCCTGCCTTGCTTGAAGATCCTCATCAGCTGAAAGGCCAATACCAAGCAGATGCACAATCTTGCACAGCAGCTGAGCAGAGGAACTGGTGTGTAGCCTCTGCTGCTTCTCGCAGCCTGCCAAATCTTCACTAGCTGAGGAGCAGCTGCTGAGGAAATAGTATGCCTACTCCAGGACTAATGCTGTTCCATTCCTTTGTCCAAGCCGGACCCAAAGCTTCCCATCAGTCACTATTGGCATGTCGTCCCCCACGTCCTTCACTGCTGTAGGAACACCAACAGTGGAGGAGAGAAGATGATGCTGCTACAACTGGAAATATCTCCGCGGCGTGAGGGAGGTCCTCAATATGTTATTGTCAGGGGCTCAGGAACAGAGGTACAGGGGAGAGAGGAAATGGAGAGCGAAGGGGAAGAATCTGAGGGCAGCGTAGGAGAGTATGACAGTGACCCGAGAGATTCCATGAGCTTCTCCAGCGAATCAGAAGATTCCCAGAAGGAGGTGCCGATGGTCAGGGCAAGGGGGGTCCCAGGGGGGACGCACCAGAAACAAGGGGCCAGCGGGGACTCCCAAAGCGGCAGCGGGAGATCAGGACCAGCTTCCCCACCAGAGCGTAGTGGGGGGGAGGAGTCCCATGTGTCAGGGCCAGCGTCTCTTCCAGCAGGGAGAGAAGATGAGTCAGGGCTGACCACGCCTCCATCGGAGAGTGGGGGAATGGAGGGGAGGTCAGGTCCAGCTAGCCCCCCCGAAGGGGGGAGCAGTGATGGGAGCAGTGTAACGGTCAGGAGGAAGGTTGGCGGCTGGGCGCGCGCGCCAAGTTCAAATGTACAGGCGCGTGGGACAGCAGAAAACCCGGATTGGGAACCAGGTCCTAAAGCCCGCCGGAGGCAGGGGGAAGACTCAGGGGACTCAGCGTCAGAAGAGTCTAGGAAGGGCGAGACCCCAGCTGACAGGCGGGGCCAGAGGAGGAAAGAGCAAAGGAAGAGGTGGAGCAAGGCTAGAGTCTTAAACTGGTGTCTGGGGGGAGGAGATTCAGACGGAGCTTCGGCGGTCTAGAGTTTCAGACGTAGAGCTGCACGCTGCGGCTGTTAAAGTGAAACTGAACTTCAATAAAGACTTTTGTATATAACAGATGAACTGGCGTTGGTCCTTTGTGAGCTGGGACCTCGGGCAGCTCTGACAGTTATGCTCCCAGGACAACCTCCCATCCTTAAAAGCACTTTTGCATTACCGTTGATCTCAATGAGATTTTGGCATGTTCATACTCTATGATTCTATACTCTTGGCCCATTGAAACCAGTAGTGCTTTGAAGTGTGTCTGTGATTTGTCTGCTCTCAAAGAGAAGTCTCTCTTACAATATGTATATCAATTGCTCTTACGTGCTACTTGCAACACTCCATTAGCCAGTGTGCTTTCCAAAGGCCTCTGGCTAGCTATTGTGACGAGCCGAGTGCTGTTTTGATCCATCAAGTGATTACATTTTTATAATGGCAACTGGTTTGCTAATGTGTCTGAAACGGAGGGTCCAACCTCAGGGTCTTAGGAGAATGATCATACAGAAATACAGGAGGAGATCAGAAGCATCTTACAGGTCACACTGAGCTCTGGGTTAGCATTGCATCCCAAGTGGAACAGCTTCATTCAGTTTGGCAATTTTTTCAATAGAAGGGAAAGCAGAACAGCAGTCTCTACACTCTGGGGCTCCATCTTGAGAATCCCCATTCTCAAGACTTGTCGGTTTGCTGAGCACCTGTCTCTGAACCAGACACCTGAATGATGGTGAATGGTGATTCCCCCCCCCCCCTTTTAAAGGAGAGATTATTTTGCTTTTTTCCTTCATAACGATTTAGACAAATTTATGCAACCATAATTTATCAGTATTTTTTAAAAACCCTTTAATTTCAATTTGTATTTTGTATGAACTGAACTAGTATTTTAAATTCTCTTTTTTTAAAAAAATGCTTTGGACAGCCTGCTGTCTTGACAGTGAAATCAGGGCAACCTTAAATGGCTTGACACCGACAAACAGGCTTTGCCCTCCTGTAACACAATACGGCTGAGCATGAGAATTCACAGCTTCACGCTGGTAACTGCAGCTGCAGCCAGTGGCTAGGCAAGTTCCCAGAAACTCAAGTCATCTGGTGAAGTCATGCCTTGCCAGAAGTCCTGAGTTGAGGAGCCTCGTAATCTGTATAATCTTTGTGCATAGTCAATGCGAGAGGTGACAGTCATCATACTCCCTCTTTTGCAGATGCAGAAAGCCAAAGAACATTTAGCAAGAGAAGCTAAGTGGAGTAGGGGCTACCCTGACCAACCACTTGATGGAAATCGAAATGACCTCCTTTCTGACATATGCTGGAGGGAGAACAGCTGTAGCTTCAGCAAACAAGACCACCAGGAGACTATACATAGGATCACTTGGCAAGCGTAATTTGCATTTCCCAGCTGTATTGAACATTGCAGCTCAAGGGACACATACCTTTCCAGGAACCTTCTGAGGGCCACATGCTAGTGGCAGAATGGCAAGGGTGCTTCCCAGCCAAAGGAATGCACACAGCGCCTTCACTGAGAGAAATAACACAGTTCCTCTCCACCAGTTGATGTACCTTTCCCCAATGGCCTGCATGCATGTAGCTGGAGACTACGCCTGCATGGAAGTTGCCTCTGCTCTTCCCGCTTCACTCCTCTCCTGGTCCTGGGAGCCAGTGGTGCAGGAGAGGGTGGGGAAGCACCCGACCTTTCACTTGCCTGGCCTGCCTCTTCCTCCTCTTCCTTCAGCTCTGAAGCTTCCCCACCTCTGATTCTTGCCCCCTGACTGGCACAGGCCCACACAAACCACTGCACCCCTCTCCCGAGTCAGACTCCAGGCCCCCTTCCCCTGGCGCACCCTCATCAAGCGCCCTGCCAGTCCCTGGCACAAAAGTGGCCAGAGCATCAAATGCAAGTTTCACAGTTTCCAGGCAGGCTCACGTATCCTCTATCCTCCACTGAGACAAGCAAGAAACATGGTCAGAGTTCAAGGCTGAAATGGTAGCAGTGCCAGTTAATGAAACAGCTTATTCTAGCTCCGTTGCAGGAAAGATGTAGCTCAAGTCACAGGGCTTGCTCTTTGCCAGTAGCGGTATGTGATGTGGCAGCAGGTCACATCATGTACTTTTGAGAAAGGTACGCAGAGGGATCCTGGGCCGAGGCGCCACCATGTCACTAGGACACAGAGGTTTTAAGAGGATGTTGCTTAGAACACTGGCTTCTTTCTAAACAGGCATTTTCAAAGTTCTGCGTGTTTGGGGTGGGGATAGGGAAGTTCAGGGCGATCACTTCGTAACGTTCTTTCCCGTTATTGTTTTGGTTCATCAGCTTCTTTGCACAGGATCAGGGCTTGTACTAGTGAGTTCTGGAGGGTTATCAGATTGTTCTTTTGAGGACGGTGTCCTGAGTTCAAAGTATCATCAAACTGAGTTGCTGTTGTTCCTCTAGGGAGATCATTTCAACCGTTCAAATTTCAGCGTTTTCATACTTTTCTTGTGCTTTTGGATTTAGCCTTGAGCTTTTGTACCTTCACTAAGATGCTGGCTGCTGTCTTAGTCTTTGGGGACCAATACAATTAGCTGAAAGGGCATCACACGAACTGTAGAAAGCTGCTATATTATTATTATTATTATTATTATTATTATTATTATTATTATTTAAAAAGTGACACCTGGAAGTGCAAATTTGAATCTTTTGGCAGTAGTGTCCTATTTTAAATTGAGAAATCAGTTAGGGTGTGCTTGTTTCATTAAGGGTTGCCTGCTTCGGGGGGCCTATATTTCATTTGCTTTGTGGGTCAAGGTAGGTATTTTGCCTGTTTGGGGGAGAGAGGTTCTGAGCATCATTATTTTTTCTTCTGCAAAATGGGCATTTTGTGGTGCACATAACCATTAAAACTCAAGTGAGGAACCTGTGACGCTCCAGATGTTACAGGACTACAACTCCCACCAACCTTTGTGCCATTTGCTCTGAAGCATGAGACCTACAGTGGCCCAGGTATTTCTTTTCGCCAATGCAGGGATGATGGGACTTGGAGTCCAGCAAAATCTGGGGAGCTTTAGGTTCTCCATCCCTGGTCTAGAAGATAATAGTAATTTAGTGGAAGAGTTTTCCAGGGCAGTGATGTGACTTCTAGCTAGGCTAGAAACCCAGAAACTTTCACACACACCCCAACAGAACACTGTCAATACTAGACTGACTTGCCTGTTTCCTACCCACAATGCTTTTTCCAGTTAAACAACTATTCAGGTGAATACTTGCTACTAGTAACAGGCGGGCAGGGCGGGACTCATTAATTCACTTAATCCTCTGTCCCATTTGCTCAGGAGGTTGGTACCTGTGGCAAGCCAGATGTTTCTTCTGGGCAGCTGCAGCTAAAACATGCTCTTTGGATAGGTTTGCTGAAACTAGGGCTGGCCCAAGACATTTTGGCACTGAAGCAACCCACAAACTGGCAGGCTCCCCCACTGGGGAAGAAGCAGTGAGCAGAGAGTGGGTGGGAACAAAATGGGGAGGGGGCCAGCAGACCTCCTGTTTGCCAAGGGGCTGCACTGGGGGTTGGGGGAGGGGTCTGCCAAGGACACTGCAGATCCGGTCCCCAAGGAGAGTCCCACAGCTGTTGCTGCTACTGCGGCGGCAGCAGAAATCAACACATTCCTTGGAGGCCGGATCTGCTGTCCCTGTGGATCTTTCCGCCTGAGGCAGTCTCCTTACTTTGTCTCATGGGTGGGCTGGCCCTGGCTCAAGCCCAACTTCTTCAAAGCAACGGATAAAGCTGCCAGTGACAGAATCCATCCTTAAACTGTGACTAAGTGCAGACTCCATCAACATCCTCCAGCTTCCACCCCCCACCCTGCTCTCCCCTCAGCCAGTGTTTTGCTTAACACCTAACCTGATGAAGAGTTCTGGCAAACTGGAAAGCTTGCCCGCTATTTTGCAACTGTCTGGCTTGATAAGGGTGTTATAGCCTTGCAGTGTATTTTTGTTGTCGTTTAGTCATTTAGTCGTGTCCGACTCTTCATGACCCCATGGACCAGAGCACGCCAGGCACTCCTGTCTTTCACTGCCTCCCGCAGTTTGGTCAGACTCATGTTGGTAGCTTCGAGAACACTGTCCAACCATCTCGTCCTCTGCCGTCCCCTTCTCCTTGTGCCCTCAACCTTTCCCAACATCAGGGTCTTTTCCAGGGAGTCTTCCCTTCTCATGAGGTGGCCAAAGTATTGGAGCCTCAGCTTCACGATCTGTCCTTCCAGTGAGCACTCAGGGCTGATTTCCTTCAGAATGGATAGGTTTGATCTTCTTGCAGTCCATGGGACTCTCAAGAGTCTCCTCCAGCACCATAATTCAAAAGCATCCATTCTTCGGAGATCAGCTGTTGCTTTTTGCAAGCAATTCCGACTACCGGTCAGTAGGTGGCAGTTTTGCTACACAGCCACAGGTATGCCAAGCATCCTCGCTTGAGGTCTTGCATCAGGCAGAGACATCTTAATGCACAATTTTGAGCACAGAGCATGCGTTACAGTGAGGTGGGGCTGTTAGAGCTCAAAAGCAGAGTTAGAAGTACACACCCCTGGGGACCTGTCTGACCTCACCTGAGACCCTGGAGAACTGCTTCCAGTCAGGCTAGACAGCACTGGGCCAGATACGCTTGACTTGGAATAAGGCAACTTCATGCACTTTGATGCTGGGCAAATCCTACAGCGGGCTGGAGACAGGAAGCTAGGGCCCAGCCTAATGCAACCATTCCCAACTTTTAAAAACTCTGGTTAATTTATTGTTTATTTTATTTATTACGTTTATGCACTACCTTTTCCTTCTGGCAGCTCAAGGCTGGTTCTCCTCTTCCCCCTTTTGTCCTCACGACGACCCTGTGAGGTAAGCTAGGCTGAGAGATAGTGACTGGCCCATGGTCACCCACCGAGCTTCATGGCTGAGTGAGGATTCGAACCCTGATATCTTTTGCCAGGTCATAGTCCAGCACTCTAACCATTACACCACATGGGCTCAATCCATTAAGCCCATCTGCCTGTTGAGGAGCAGGTCAGTGATACGGGCTGGTGAAGAGAGCATGTCATAGAATCATAGAATCATAGAGTTGGAAGAGACCACAAGGGCCATCGAGTCCAACCCCCTGCCAAGCAGGAAACGCCATCAGAGCACTCCTGACATATGGTTGTCAAGCCTCTGCTTAAAGACCTCCAAAGAAGGAGACTCCACCACACTCCTTGGCAGCAAATTCCACTGTCGAACAGCTCTTACTGTCAGGAAGTAGCTGCTTCAGTCTAAACACACAGACAGCACTTGCCAGAAGTCTTCAGACCGGCGCTGATGCACCGGCTAGGTCAGCATGCACATCTACAGCATGCTGAGGCTATTCAATGCATTCCCAAACCGCTTTTTAATCTGGGGACTCAGCTACATTAGTCAAAACACAGCATCATAAATGCGTTATAACACCATGACACCAGGTGGCGCTGTAGAGCTGAAATCGCAACTCGGTGATATTTTCAATTGTGAGCTTTGCAATGGTTTTTTGCAGCGTTTTCAGAGCATTTTTTTTTTAAATAAAAAAATAGCTGTGTAGATCTAGCTCAGGACTGATGGCTACTGAAGGGCTGAATCTACTGCTCAGCCCCAGCAGTGCCCACTGCAGTGAAAGGTTTTCTCCATCCATCAGCAGAACTAGCCATGGGCATAGCCAGGATTTATGCTGGCGGGGGGGCAGGCAGAACCTCGGTTAGTTAAGTATTTGTACTGATTTACTTGATTTTTGTGGGGGGGGCAACTGCCCCTCCCTGTCCCCCCTTGGCCATGCCCATGGAACTAGCCAGGCTGCCGTGTGGAGCTGAAGCTCAGGGATTAAAGTAAATAGATGGGAAGCCAGGGAGGAAGATGGGAAATTGCTAGGGAGCGTCTGTAAACCAGACCTCAAGTGCCGCAATATGGGCTTGGAGGACGGGGCTTCTTTTTGCAGTCCCAAACAGGCAATGAGAAACAGGAAGTTTATCACACCTTAAAGGGAAAGGGAAAGGGACCCCTGACTGTTAGGTAAGTCCAGTCGCAGACGACTCTGGGGTTGCGGCGCTCATCTCGCTTTATTGGCCGAGGGAGCCAGCGTACAGCTTCCGGGTCATGTGGCCAGCATGACTAAGCCGCTTCCTGCCAGAGCGGTACCTATTTATCTACATGCACTTTGACGTGCTTTCGAACTGCTAAGTTGGCAAGAGCAATGGGAGCTCGCGGGGATTCAAACCGCCGGCCTTCTGATCAGCAAGTCCTAGGCTCTGTGGTTTAACCCACAGCGCCACCTTCGTCCCTATTGCACCTTAAGCGGGGCCAACATATGCCTGAAGAGCTGCGGCTGTTTTTAATATTTTGCTGGAAGCCACCCAGAGTGGCTGGGGAAACCAAGCTAGATGGACAGGGTATACATCTAATAATAATAATAATAATAATAATAATAATAATAATAATTTCTCCTTTTCCCCTATGCATTGCACAGCAAGGAATTATTGCGGCACAGCACAGCTGTACTGGCTTAATAGGCTCAGCTTCAGTTGTGCCCATTTATTAATAGTTGCACTGCCTGTTTTCTCACTGTGTGTGCTGGTTGCTGGTGTCTGTTTCATTTGAACCTAGCACTGGAACATACCATTCAGTATCGGATACAAACAGACTGTGTGCCATTGATTGTGTCCTCATCCTGATTTGCAACAGCAAAGGACACTGCACTCATTTTCTGCTGATGTCACCCTTGGGCTGGCAGCTGCTCGTCTCCTGGGCTCCCCCCCCGCCCCCCCAACAACATCCCTGCTGGCTGGGGCTTATGGGAGTTGCAGTGCATCCGAAGGGCTCTAGGTTACCAAAGACTATGTTACAGCAATCTGTCTTTGTTTCACCATGCCGTTAGAATTGCTTAATGAGATGCCCATACTTGGATTTGTCTTGCTGTGGTTGGCATCCGTCTGTCTCAGGAAGCGATAAAAGAGTGCACCTTTCGGGATGAAGTCAAACTGTTGTTGGAAGGTTGCAGTGCCTGCTTGTGGCTGTAGAGACCGATATGGGAGAGACATGTTTCCTTGCAGCTGGGGCAGACAAAGGCGTTTCTTCTCTCTGTGCTTCTTGGTAAATTCCCAACATTCTAAAAACTCTGCAAGTGTTCTAAGATTTACCGTATTTTTCGCTCTATAACACGCACCAGACCATAGCACGCACGTAGTTTTTAGAGGAGGAAAACAAGAAAAAAAATATTCTAAACGAAATAGTGGATATATGATTTTTGTGGTTCATGCTGTGGCCACAGACATGTGATCTGACAGTGAGTTTGGAGTAGCCCAATGCAAAAATCCTGAGGATCCATGTGGATCCATGCTTTGTAACCATGGAGGAGGGAAAGAAGGGGAACTATGGATCCTCTGCTCACGACTGCAGCAGATCCCCCCCCCGCCACCCACAGGCATTCGCTCCATAACACGCACAGACATTTCCCCTTACTTTCTAGGAGGAAAAAAGTGAGTGTTATGGTGCAAAAAATACGGTAGGTTGTATCCAATGGTAGTTTTGTCTTGAAGAAAGTGCTTCTGCTCCCACAAGTCTGAGCTCCCCTGCTTTTGAACAATTTTGCAAGGGCGAGCACCATTCAGGGCTTTCTTTTGGCTGGGCAGGATAATGAAATGCCGGACAAGTATTTATAATATTGCGCGGTGTAAATGGTGTTTTCCCAACTCTGTAGAAGTGTAGATATACTTCCCCCTCCCTTAGTATTTAACACTTCCAAATTAATGAATGGCTTATTTCCGTAAATTTAAACATTTTTAATTGCATTTGCATATTTATTCAGTTAGGACTTCCACATTTATTTCCCCATGGAAGTGATTCATTCCTTTGGCTTGCTCACTGCCGCCCTGTGAGTGTTGAGATTTTCACCCCTCCCATTGACAGAATCTCCTGATCTGATGTTTTGAGAAAGGAGGGGGTGGAAACTGCTCTTCTGCTCCTGACTGATTGCCTGACTCCGTCTGTGGAGAGAGTCTTATCTATGTAGTGACTAGATGGCTGAGAGGGAGATGTAACACTCATGCAAGCGAGTAGTTCGTTAGTTTGTAGTAGCTATTAGAAATAATAGGAGTTACTCTTCACAGCTAGATTCCGCGTTATTTATACTGGTGCTCACAATGCACAGCTGTGAGTCCAGTGCACTGGGACCTGTTTTCCAGGATTGGAAGGACTCTGAAAGTGCTCCAGTCGCCTAGCCCAGTCAGGGCAGAACCAGTTATTGAGCCCAGTCACTGCACATTGGTCGAAAGGCGTACTGACAGTGAGGTCCTGATTCACTCAATGTGAAACAAGGATGTCTTGCTTCCATCTGTTGAAGTCAGGGTGTGTGTGCATTTCCTGTCTCTTTTCTGCTTGATACCTGTTGTGCCAGCAGGAGTATAGCATCTAGATCAAGGGAAGTAATAGTGCCACTGTATTCTGCTCTGGTCAGACCTCACCTGGAGTACTGTGTCCAGTTCTGGGCACCACAGTTCAAGAAGGACACTGACAAACTGGAACGTGTCCAGAGGAGGGCAACCAAAATGGTCAAAGGCCTGGAAACGATGCCTTATGAGGAACGGCTAAGGGAGCTGGGCATGTTTAGCCTGGAGAAGAGGAGGTTAAGGGGTGATATGATAGCCATGTTCAAATATATAAAAGGATGTCACATAGAGGAGGGAGAAAGGTTGTTTTCTGCTGCTCCAGAGAAGCGGACACGGAGCAATGGATCCAAACTACAAGAAAGAAGATTCCACCTAAACATTAGGAAGAACTTCCTGACAGTGAGAGCTGTTCGACAGTGGAATTTGCTGCCAAGGAGTGTGGTGGAGTCTCCTACTTTGGAGGTCTTTAAGCAGAGGCTTGACAACCATATGTCAGGAGTGCTCTGATGGTGTTTCCTGCTTGGCAGGGGGTTGGACTCGATGGCCCTTGTGGTCTCTTCCAACTCTATGATTCTATGATTCTATGATTCTATGTTTTGAAGGGCCCTTGGGCTGGATGCCTCCAGTGGACAACTTCACCAAGCAGACCCAACGCCTCCTCCTTCTGCCATTTCACACTTGCTTCCTCCTTCTGAGCCCAGAAGGATTAGCGCATGGACAAACGGAGGGGTGCTGCTGCAGATCTCCTCATTCTGGTCGCTGCTTGCATGCTCAGAGAAGGCAGGTGGTCAAACAGCGTGGGGTGAGGAGAAGCAACAGAAGCAGAGCCAGAGGTTGACAGAGGGCCCTGTGCGGAAGGATGGGCCTTGTCAGGTGCCCAATCAAGCTTACGCATGGTGCCCACTCTGTCCCTCTTCAGCACAGTTTCCCCATAGGCAAAGGAGACACTTTAATATGGTTGCTAGGACCTCCTGGCAGGTACATCAGAGGCTTAGCCAAAAGCACGCTATGTAGTTGGCCCGCAGGGAGAATGACGGTGCCTGCTCTGCTCTGTGCCAGTCGGTCGTGTTGCGGCGCAGCAATTAGGGCAGCGTCACTCACCAGTCTTGGCAGGGGAAGAGCTCCTCTTTCCAACTGCAGCAGCCTAATTGCAAACATAAAAGTGCTTCCACTACAAGTCCGTGGCACTTAATTTATTGCGGCACAAACAAACGAGTGAACAGGGCATTCTCTCCAGCAGCCTCATCGTGGGCTCAGGAGAGCCAGAGGGGATTAGGAGAGAGAGGCAAAACAGGGCGGTGGCGTCAGAGGCATTTATCTCATGCCCTGGACTCGCGGGGTCGTTGGGGCACCGGGAAGCGATCTCAAATGGAACTCCTGGAAACAATTCCAGAAACCCAGCTGGCGGGATGCAAAACGGGTTAATAGTTTAGAAGCTGCTTTTTCACCCAAAGGCCGCCAAAGCAGCTTACAGTTTAAGACGCACGATCAAATATAAAATCACAGCCATCAAGCAATTAACTGAAAAATAGCAGGCACAAGCAGCAGTTAAGAAGAACCCCCAAATGTAAAAACATGACAGCCAGCCCAAAGCATAGAGAATGTGAGCAAAGTCCCAGAAAAATAAAGGTTTCTTATTTGTAAAGGTAAAGGGACCCGTGACCACTAGGTCCAGTCGTGACCAACTCTGGGGTTGCGGCGCTCATCTCACTTTATTGGCCAAGGGAGCCGGCGTACAGCTTCCGGGTCATGTGGCCAGCATGAGTAAGCTGCTTCTGGCGAACCAGAGCAGCACACGGATATGCCGTTTACCTTCCCGCCAGAGTGGTACCTATTTCTCTACTTGCACTTTGACGTGCTTTCGAACTGCTAGGTTGGCAGGAGCAGGGACCGAGCAACGGGAGCTCACCCCGACTCCGTCGTGGGGATTCGAACCGCCAACCTTCTGATTGGCAAGTTCTAGGCTCTGTGGTTTAACCCACAGCGCCACCTGCGTGCGTCTCTGTTTCTTATTTGAGACCTTAGCAATTGTTTTTCCTATGTAGTCCACTGACAGTCTAGATCTACTGCTCTTTTTTTTTTGCCTTTGAATAGCATTTCTTGACAAACTGGTTTCATTGAAAAAAATGTAAGTTCATTGCAAATTGGTTATGCATTACCGCAGAGTGTGTTCATTCGAAATCAGAGTTGGGTGGTCCTGGCAATGGGGAGGGGGTGTATCTACACCTGCCTGACGTTGTTGTGTTTTACAGGGTAAAAGTGCTTTAAGTTACAGCCAACAGGCAGTACTGGGATGAGGTAAAACTCTTTGAAGAGCCATATGGCCCATGCAAGTCACATTCTGAATGCTGAGGAAGTGCAATAAGGAAATTTGTTCTGTTAAGTGAGAAAGCAGCTCATCAGCGCAGAGTGACTTTTCTCCTTTACCTGGATGTGGGAGGAGAGCAGTGGAGAGAAAGCATGGTTGAGCCAGACTTCCTGTTTATGTGTGGCAGGTACAATGCTTGAAAAGGAATTTGTATGGGGATGCCAGGAGGGATGATACATAAGTTCTGGGGTGTGGGACTATCTTGCACAACTCCAGTTGGAATACTTTGCCTGCTGTGAAATAAATAAGAAGCACTCATTTGCCCTATCCCATTGCACCAAGGCAATAAACAAAGCAGTGCTATCCATCTAGTTCTGTTGTATTCCTTGGCTGATGAATTCCACACCTTTGTGGAATTTTGGAAATCAAAGGATGCATTCATAGCGATGAACTCGGGGCATGTACACATGAGGAGCATAAAACTCGACAAGAACGTTTCTCCTGCTGTGTTTCAGGCTGCCTTTTCTATTCCATCACCCGATCACCTAATTTGTTTCCCTAGGCTTGCAACCCCTCTCCAAACTCCTAATCCATGAAGCTGTCATCTGCACATGTGCAATGGTTGTCTCAAACAATGTGTACATCTTAGCTTAACTCTGGTCCAAGTTTTCAAATTGGATGGAAGCTGGTTTGAGGGAAAACACATCAAAGAGCAGCATTCCTCAAGAACGTACAGGATAGGTATGGATTGAGGCCAACACCATGTGTTCTAGGTTTCCAACAAATGTGGTGGGAGCACACTAGAGCCCAAGTAAAGGGTAGTATGTGCTTTGTAAGAGTGCGCACACACTGTGTTTCACCTAACTGTACAATCTTAAGCACGGAACTCAAGAGAACTGCGTTCTCAGAGCCAACAATAAAGACTGAACCAGGAACCTTCTGCACACAAAGCATATTAAAAAAAGTTTTTAAAAGGTAAAGGACCCCTCGACGGTTAAGTCCAGTCAAAGGCAACTATGAGGTTGCGGTGCTCATGTCACTTTCAGACCGAGGGAGCCAGCGTTGGCCACAGACAGCTTTCTGGGTCATGTGGCCAGCAGGACTAAACTGCTTCTGATGCAACGGAACACCATGACGGAAACCAGAGCGCACGGAAACACCGTTTACCTTCCTGCTGCAGTGGTACCTATTTATCTACTTGCACTGGCGTGCTTTCGAACTGCTAGGTGGGCAGGAGCTGGGACTGAGCAACAGGAGTTCACCCCATCACAGGGATTCGAACCGCTGACCTTCTGATCGGCAAGCCCAAGAGGCTCAGCTTATGTGCTACCACTGAACAACAGCCCTTTGCTCAAGAATAATTGCAAAAGAACAATCCAAACAGAGGGCTCACCCACACTTCTGCTTGCCTTGCAGCTTTCCCCTGAGGAACCTGCTCTTTGGCACTCAATTGGAGCAAACGTTGATCCATTCCCCCCCCCCCGTCCCAGGCCAAAACCACTAAGATCCATGTCTAGAAAGCATGAGCCAAGTGCAAAATCGCTCTGAGCCATGCTTTCTAGGCAAGGGACAGTCGGAAGTGTGGATCAGCCCTAAGTAAATGCATCCACCAAAACAATCACAAAAACAAGGTTGCCGATTATCTGCAAACCTAACAGGATAAACAGACCCAAACATGTATATTATCACTGAGGAGGAGTCACAGTGTCCGAATGAACTGCCAGGGTTCAGCATGCACCAGCAAGAGGGAACAGGGGAGAGCTGATCAGATTAACGAACAAAAGCTTAAGTATTTACACAGCCTTCCTGTGTGCCTGCGAGTGATGCATTCAGTAATAACAGTAAGAAGGGCTTGGACACACTGCCTCCCAGAACAGAATGGCTACTGACCAGTGTCACGAATGAAAGGGTACAGAGGGAAAGAAAACTCCCTCTTGTTGTTTGTTCCTCTTTCAGCGCATTAATTCTCCGCGGTGCATTCCATCTGCGGTGGGGTGCGGCCAAACTTTTGCCACTCAGATGAACCAACGCACTGAACTTAAGAGCATGTGCTCCATGTACAACTAGCATTTCCAGTCTCCTTGTGGGTGAAAATATGTGAGGGTTTTGTGTGTGTGTGTGTTCTGCATGTACAACCTGTCTGCAGTGAGTGTGTGTGTGTGCGCTCTGTGTGAGTGTGCATGAGAGGAAGGCTATGCGTGCACCACACGTTTAAAGGACATTTAGAGCACATTCCCCCTTCCCAAATAACCCTGGGGTTTACCCCTCGCAGAGCTACAATTCCCAGGACCCTTAACAAACTACAATGACTAGGACTCTCTGAGGTAAGCCAAGTGCTTTAAATATGCTTTAAATTAGGGTCGCCATATTTCAAAAAGTGAAAATCTGGACACACAAGCTTTTGGGGTTTGTTTGTTTGTTTGCAAAGGTGTTGAGATTTATTTTAATTTTTTATTTGCAAAATCTCTTGACATTTGAGGAAGTTCACCAAGAAATCAACACCAATTTTTGGAAATTCTATGACATATGGCAGCCCTATTTAAATGCATGGTGCGGCTGTGACCTTAGCACATTCAACAAATAACCAAAAAATTGACACTGGTACAAGTGTTTTTCTGAATAGTTAAAGAACCAGATATAAAGGCTTAGTCCTAATCGCACGGACCTGTTAATCCAGTCAGACTCACAGGGTTAGGATTGCACTGTTACTAGAGGGTCATTGACTGTACATTTTATTTTTGGCATTCTGGGTGGGAATAAAGGAGAATTCAAATGAAAACTATGGTGGTTGGTAGAAAGGAATATACATGATTACTGCTCAGGGAACCAGAGAAAGTTCAAGTGAGGTTGCAGCTCTGACAGCACAAATAACTAAGTTTATTACTTGAGTTGAACAAAATTAAACGTGATTGGGCCATGACTGTAGCAGCGGCTACAGGGTTAGGCCGGGAACCTACATGTGAAAAGGAAAGGAATTCATTAGCTGGTTTGAATGCAGACACAAATGTGAGGAGAGAGGGGTGTTTTAAAAGAAATGCTTGAAGCTCTGTGCTTCAAGAGTACATCAAGGGGCAGGCGATATCCAGACTGCATTAGTCAGAGTTTGGTTCAAGCAAGACCCTTTGCTCCATATCATTTCATTCCAGCTGCTTCTTGTGCCAATATACTTTCCACATACTTTCAATACGTACACACAGGGATTCGTGCTGCTGGGAAGATCATAGGCAGGGAATTAAGATGAAGAGTCAGTGTGCCATAGTGGTTAGAACGTTTGACTTAAGACCTGGGAGACCAGGATTCAAATCCTCACTTAGCCATGAAGCTCTCTGTGTGAGCTTGCGTCAACCACTGCCTCTCTGCTTAACCTACCTCACAGGCGTGTTGTGGGAATTAAATGAGGGGTGGGGGGTGTAGGCCACATAATAGTAATAGTAGTAGTAAAGGTAAATGTAAAGGGACCCCTGACCATTAGGTCCAGTTGTGACCGACTCTGGGGTTGCGGCGCTCATCTCGCTTTATTGGCCGAGGGAGCCGGCATACAGCTTCCAGGTCATGTGGCCAGCATGACTAAGCCACTTCTGGCGAACCAGAGCAGCGCACGGAAACGCCGTTTACCTTCCCGCCAGAGTGGTACCTATTTATCTACTTGCACTTTGACGTGCTCTCGAACTGCTAGGTTGGCAGGAGCAGGGACCGAGCAACGGGAGCTCACCCCGTCGCGGGGATTCGAACCGCCGATCTTCTGATCGGCAAGCCCTAGGCTCTGTGGTTTAACTCACAGCGCCACCCGTGCCCCTAATAGTAGTAGTAATTATTGTTGTTGTTGTTGATTTATTTTATTATTTTTAAACCACACATCTGACTGGGCTGCCCCAGCCACTCTGGGCAGCTTCCAGCATAAACTAAGCCAGCCCATGGTGCCCTTTTTAACCCATTCTCAGTGTTGTTTTTAATCACTGACGCCAGAAGCTGAATTTGAGTAAATATTGAACAATTGGTTTCCACAGCTTGTCATTTTACTTCAGAAAGATGCACTGAAGACACTTTTAAAAAATTGGCCTGCTCTCTAAATTTTGCTTTCAGATTGCACAGTAAGTTCAAAGTTCCAATATTAGCTTTTCTGATTTCACACAAACTCTCTACCATACCCCACTTTCTAATCCTAGGAAAGAGGGAAATCAATTTATGGCTAAACCTTTAAAAAAAATGGCAAAGAACATGCTGTGATTTGATGCAAGCTTCCTTTAAAAATAAACAAGTTCAGGCAGTTCCCCACCACTGCTTATTCTTTGATTCCTCTATGACTAAGTGAAATATTTGCCACCAGTGTTAATTACTAAGTCAATAAGGATAGAGACGTTTTAATGAGAGATTTCCTGTGAAATTATAGCAGTCGGTTTGGTGCCAAGGTTCTGAAGAAAACACAGGTTTTTTTCCAGCTGATAAATCACATGCCTGTTATACAAGTTGACTGTTTTTAAAAGAATAAATGGGAACCAAGAGATGCTAAGCCTTTGTAGCTTTCACTGAACTCATTTCCGCATAGGAAATGGCATTAATCCCATGTGTATTTTGCTCCATGTACACCTATAGAGGCATAGGCATTTTTACACGTGACGAATTACACACTGGAGTCATGCAATGCACATCATTCTTCTTCTTGCTATTGTTCTTTACTATTTACATCTCACTTTTCTACTCCTAAGAATGCAGGGTAGTCTATAAAAGGATGAATGGTAATGCAACACAGAATAAACATATAATATTAAATAAAAATAAATTAATTAATGTCCAGTCGCACCTTAGAGACCAACTACGTTTGTTCTGGGTATAATAATAATAATTTGAGTTTGCCTAGTCACTCTGGGCGGCATCCAATCAAGTGTTAAAAACAATACAGCATTAAATATTAAAAACTTCCCTAAAGCCTTCAGATGTCTTTCAAAGAGAAGATAGCTGCTTATTTCCTTCACATCTGAAGGGAGGCTGTTCCATAGGGCAGGCACCACTACAAAGAAGGCCCTCTGTCTGGTTCCCTGTAACCGCACTTCTCGCAATGAGGAAACCGCCAGAAGGCCCTCGGTGCTGGACCTTAGTGTCCAGGCTGAACGATGGGGGTGGAGACGCTCCTTCAGGTATACTGGGCCGAGGCCGTTTAGGGCTTTAAAGGTCAGCACCAACACTTTGAATTGTGCTCGGAAATGTACTGGGAGCCAATGCAGATCTCTTAGGACCGGTGTTATGTGGTCCCGACGGCCACTCCCAGTCACCAGTCTAGCTGCCGCATTCTGGATTAATTGCAGTTTCCAGGTCATCTTCAAAGGTAGCCCCACATAGAGCGCACTGCAGTAGTCCAAGCGGGAGAGAACTAGAGCATGCACCACTCTAGCAAGACAGTCAGCAGGCAGGTAGGGTCTCAGCTTGCATACCAGATGGAGCTGGTAAACAGCACCCTGGACACAGAATTGACCTGCGCCTCCATGGACAGCTGTGAGTCCAAAATGACTCCCAGGCTGCGCACCTGGTCCTTCAGGGGCACAGTTACCCCATTCAGGACCAGGGAGTCCCCCCACACCTGCCCACCCCCTGTCCCCCAAAAACAGTACTTCTGTCTTGTCAGGATTCACCCTCAATCTGTTAGCCGCCATCCATCCTCCAACCGCCTCTAGGCACTCACATATAAGAATTCATGTGCATGCTCCATGATGGAAGAAAGTCAGGATATAAATGTTAAAAAAATATATATTCCATTGCCCAAGGCAGCTGCTACACTCTGCCTAATGGTAGGGCCAGTCCTGTAACCAGTTTTCCCCCCTCCTTTTTTTGCGACTGGGGGGGGTAGATGTAACAGTGGAAGAGGTCTGTTGGACCTTTATGTCCTTATATCCTTGAGCTGCAGTGCATTTTGTGGATTAAATTGTTTATAAAATGACTAATGGCACAAAAGGCTCCCTGTTCATTCAGGGGTACCTAGAACATTACACCATAACCATGGCTCCATGTTGGCTGGGGTGTGTGAAACTATAGACAGCTATGAGTCTTTACTAAATCAATTATGTCTGAGTTAAACTCAAATTAAACTCAAATGTAAGAGGAAATAGAAATGCTTTTGATAAATTCCATTTCTGCAGATGGCCTCTCTAACCTATTTCCAGGCAGAGGTATGCTTTTTAAATATAAAATAAATCACTTTTACAGCATCTTTGTGTCTCGTGATGATTCAGACAAATATTTCCTGATTCCAGAAGCCCTTCGACGCATCATTACATTGCAACAGCCCTATATGTGACTATTTCCTAGTCAAATAATAATATATTGCAGAACAATGGTTTGCTATCAAGGAAACCAAGCATAACAAATAAACAACACTGTCTCTTGACACAATAAAACTTTGGGCTATTTGTTTGCCAACTAATCCTAGTTGCCCAAGCAACAGCAAAATTAATTGCTCTGGTACTGGAGCAAAACACATACATACACTCCAATGTATAAACAGATACCTTGCATGTATAGATACAGGGCAACTTAGAAACATTGGCTTTGTCCCAAACATATTCACAACAATCAAAGATTGTCTTGACAACTCTATTTTGTTATGGTTAATCAGAAACAGAAACTTTACTAGGAAAGCTGCAAACCAGGATGTGCCAATTTAAGCACTCATTAACCACTTTATTTTTGCACAAGTAGATTTGACCCTATGAAATATTTTCTGTTTTCACCTTTAACGGACCGCAAGCTGTGCTGTACTCTCTGTGTAACTTATTAAAGCAAGAAGTGAACTGCAGTAAAGGGAGAATGTCCTGAAACAGCCGAAGCCAGGACTCAGAACACATGCTCATTTCACAAGCTTTGCAAACGAAATTCTCATAGGCTATTTCATCAGTAGAATCAATGAAATGAAGAAATAAATAAGCATTACAAAATATGGCTTTTTCCTCTCTGTTGCCCCAGCAAAACTGTGGCGCCTGTCCCGATGGTCAGCTTTTGCCTTGACTACTGCAATTTTCGCTCTGTTTTTCATTTTCTCACGTTGGCCCTGTGTTTCCAACTCCCTCTCTCTCAGCTTCCCCCTCCCTCTTCCAAAACAGATGCAGATACTGCGGGGGGGGGGCGAGGATGCCACTGCAAATGCTAACTGTTATGTACTGAGTTGAATAGGATCCAAAATGCAGCAGTCTGATTGGTCCTAGAACAATGCAGCAGTATGATTGGTCCGCAGGAGCCACCCAATCCAGCTCCAGGTGGAAGTGAATCCACAACCTAATTGGCCTACAGGAGAATCCCGGAATTAGCCAATCACGTGCAGCCCATTGTGTAAATAATGTATATAAAGCAGACATCCTGGGTTAACTTCCATTCCTCCTCACCACTATGAGCTGAATAAAGAGCATGAAATCCACTCTCGACTCCAAGTATATTTCACTAACCAACCACTGCTGAATTCAAACGATATGAGTGATGTGCACGGCACTCATTCTGTTAGCACAACAATTTACACTTGTACAACAGAACTTCCTTCCCTCTCCTCCCTCTGGCATGTGTCCCACGACTGGTGCAGTCGCACTGCCAAAACAAAGCTGTGCAACTGTACAACAGAGCCAGAAAGGAGCAAAATTTTAGAGTTGCACAGGGAGCTGCTGAAATTTGTACGCCCAAAGTCCGCCACTGCCCACCCACTTCCCAAATCTGCTTTGGAAGTTTGGGAGAAATCATTTAGGGAGCAGATGGGGGAGGAGAGGAACCTCTGTTGCGCAAACATAAATCCTTGCACTGATGGAATGGGGTTCTAGTACATTGGATACAACGCTAGATATATATAATAATAATTTACTATTAATTATCATTCAGTTTCTAAGCAACATAAGCATGTGCATTTTGTACCCTGCTCCCTGTTCCCAAGCTTTTAAAATATCATAAAAAGCACCCGAGACCAAACTACTGTATTTCAAACAGCACATCATTCATGCTATTGCTTTCTGGGCTTCTGGCTTGCTTGCGCCTTCTATGTATTCAATGCAGACCAAGATATCCCATTTTGTCGCCTGGCCTAAATCTTGATGCCTTGACAGGTGACCTTGTATTTGGCTGTATTGGAACACACTGCATTTGAACACAGAGAACCTTGCAGGCAGGCAGGCAGGCAGGCCAGCTGCCTTTTAGATGTTCTCATTATCATTACTGCACCAATCTTTTTATTATCTGCCGATCCTCAATGGCCAGCAGTGATTTTCGACTTCCTCCAGATCCCTGTTGAACGCATTTAATCACATTGGGGCTAATAAATGGAAGGATATTTTTAACCTAATTTTAAAATCCCTCTGCGTGTCCTTTTTCATTTTGCATTTCTCAGAAACTGATAATTAATTACAGCTCATTTGGTTTGGTTTCGTGCGCAAGTGTTTTTAAAACCATGCGGCAGTGCTGGTTTGGCAGACTGGCAGATGAAAGTTACTTCCACCCTGAAATGCCAGTGAGGGTGATTCAGCCCAGCTTGTCCCCATTATTAAACATTTCTATAGCACATTTATCTGTAGCGAAGTGAGGCAAAGTTTACAACAGGAAAACCTTGCTTCTTGAGTTTTGACCATATTACATTAGACAATATAAAACTTATAAACACTGTAGGATTTAGCATAAGACAAGTTGCAGTATAATCACATGCCAGTTTCCCCCCACCCATTTTATTGGTATGCCGTCTTTCCACAGTTCAAACTCTGCTCAAGGCAGCTTACAACACGAAAAAATGCATAACTACTATATAACAAAAGTATTCATAAACAATAAATAAAACAATTTTAAAAATAGCACACAGCCAAACTGAACAATTTCCACATACACCACAAGATCTAAAGCAAAGATACAAAGAAACCAACGCCAATAAAATTCTCCTCTTTTTTTGTAGCTGGAGTCAGTCAGGGCCTGTTATGTACTGAGTTGAATAGGATCCAAAATGCAGCAGTCTGATTGGTCCTAGAACAATAGGATCCAGAATGCAGCAGTCTGATTGGTCCACAGGAGCCACCCAATCCAACTCCAGGTGGAAGTGAATCCGCAACCTGATTGGCCTACAGGAGAATCCCAGAATTAGCCAATCATGTGGGGCCCATTGTGTAAATAATGTATATAAAGCAGACATTTCGGAGGAACTTCCATTCCTCACTATTATGAGCTGAATAAAGAGCATGAACTCCACACTCGACTCCGAGTATATTTCAGGACCCTACCCTCCCAGGCCAGGTGGGAAAAGGCCCATAAGGCAGGTGGCAGGTCTTTCCGGACGCATTTCCTACTCTACAATTCTACGATTCCATGAACAATGTTTTTAGAAGTCCTATCGCACTGTTCAGAAAGCAATTTCTGCCTTTATCTGCCCTACTCTCACGATGCAAGTCATTTCCTCCTGCTGCATGCCAGGACCAGCCCTGTGATGGAGGAACAACGGCTGTGTCCACTTAGAGGTAATAATAAATTCTCCATTTTCTGGCTGTTTATTTGGCCTTCGCCAAATTGTGCAGATGGGGCTTGCATTCCAAATCACCGGAGGGCGTCAGGTTGATGAAGGCTGTGCTAAGGAGCTTTTGCCCAAGGGCCCAAATACCCAGTAGAATACTTCCAAAGAAATATGTAGATTGGGGGACAGAGGAAAAGAAAGAGCAGCTCCTCTATTCTGCATACTTCTACCCCACATGTGGCAGCCTTCCAATGCAGTGGCGTAGCGTGGGTTGTCAGCACCCGGGGCAAGGCAAGTAATTTGTGCCCCCTAACCCGTGGATTTGCGCCCCCTAACCCTAACCCCCAGATGTTGCGCCCGGTGCGGCCGGCCCCCCCTGCACCCCCCATGCTACGCCACTGTTCCAATGGAAACTGGAAGCGAAGTCTGTGGCCTATGTGCTGCTCTTGTCCTCTGCCCTCTCTGGTTTTACCTCACCCCTGTGCAATGGTATAGTTGCGCTGCCAGGAGTCTTATAGTACACTGTTTTATTGAAGAATGGGCCATTTTATTGCAGGCTAAATTATTGCACCGTAAAACTGTAGCGGGGCGATTTTATTCCACTCCACACAGAAGAACTATGAGGAAGTTATGAGCACAGGGAGTCAAGCGACCTCAGGAACACCCGGCTTTAGTGTACAATTGCAGAACAGCAACAACAACAAAAAATGGGGAAGGGAATGAGTGAAGAAACAGCTGCCGAAGAAGAATGTAACTGGAAACGATATTCCCAATACCATGACAACAAGGCGACAGTGGAGCTAACAGTGACAGCATGTCCCTAAAACTACTCTTCCTACTGGGATTCAGATTTTGTCATTCTCAAAACCTCTGTTTATGGTCATACGATAAGACAGTTCTTGCCTGCGTTTCATCAAGATATCACATGAGGGCTACAATTAGTGTGCAGGACTCCTGAGCTGTACATTCACCATAAATGCATAAATGCTCAACATGGCCTGGCCTGTTCCAGGGTATACTGAAGTCCCGTCACCGAAAGCTTTAGAGAAAACCATGTATTAGACAGAAGACACCCCCACATTACCTGTAACGATCTCTGGCAGTCAAGCAAGCCCCAATAAGAAGTAATGACTCTCTGGCAGTTTTATGTACGTTTACAACAAAACACATCCAGAGCACGGCTTCTCGCCTGCTCGCATTGACGATAGTTGGTCAGTTTGTATCTTTGCCCCTTCCACAGCAGGAAGGGTGCCAATCTCCCGCCTTCCCCCTCTTGCCTTTCCATTGCCCTCTGATCTTATCCTGTCTCCTAGAATGGGGACTGAGAGGCTGACATTCACCCTTCCCACTTTCACTTGACACAGTCTCAGACCTCTGCCTATCTGCTGATTGCCTAGCAATGCTCTGGCTGCCTTCCAACTCTCCCTCTTCTTGACAGCTGACAGTGTCTTCCTTGGGAGGGGGGGAGGAGGGTCGAACTGCCCTTTGTCAACTGTCAGTCAGCTCTCCTCTGCAGAGTCGGTCCCTCTTTCACTTAGCTCAGTTTCTGTGTCTCTCCCCCTGTGCTCTGGTGAGCCGTGTTCCTGACATTACCTATGCCAATGTGCCCAGTGACCATGCACCCCGCTAGCCGAACCTTTGACATTCCTTATAGAACATCTGAGGTGTTTTGACCAATTGAAGAGACGTTCTTAGTAGTTCCACCACCCTCAGAAATTCAGGGGCTGACAGCCCTGGAGAGGGCATTCTCTGTGGCAGCCCTTAAGCTGTGGAATCCCCTCCCCAGAGGCGTGTCTGGCACCTTCATTGTGCAGTTATGGTCATATGCTCAATATGCACCTCGTTACCCCAGCTTTTGACACCTGAGGGGGGTGTGCGTGAATAGTATTTATTCTTTATTCCAGGCTTCCTCAAACTCGGCCCTCCAGATGTTTTTGAGACTACAATTCCCATCATCCCTGACCACTGGTCCTGCTAGCTAGGGATCATGGGAGTTGTAGTCCAAAAAACATCTGGAAGAGACACAAGATTTACCCACGCTGGAAGAATGGCATACGCAACTGATGGACTACATGGAGTTGGCGGAAATGACTGGCAGAATTCGTGACCGGGGAGAAGAGACAACAGAAGAGGACTGGAGAAAATTTAAGGACTATTTACAAAAATATTATAAGCTATATGAATGTTGAGAATTTGCTAAGCTTTGGAGAAAACTAGCTTCAGTAAAAATATCTGAAGGAAATTTGGGTAAAATTTATGAAAGTATTAAAGTTTAGAGTAATTTTTGGACTTAATATATGGTATTAAAATGATTTAATAATAGGTACTCTAAATTGAAAATATGGTTAGTGGAAGATACAAAAACACATGAAACAAGGTAATAATTTGCTGTTATCTTTATTGTAAAGAATGCAGGGTTCGGAGGATGTGGGGAAGTCCGATGGCTTTGAAAGTTGTGATTGAAAAATGGAAAATTTCTTTCTCTGACTCTTTTTTCTTTCTTCTGTAAAAAATGCTTTTGACGTATATCTGACTATACACCTGTACCTGGAAAAAAAGCAATAAAAAATATTAAACAAAAAACAAAAAACATCTGGAAGGCCTTCTTTATTCTCTTTACTGCAAATTGATTTTAATGTTGCATTTTAAAATAGTTATAACCTGCCCTGGATCCTTACAGTGAAGAGTGGGGAATAATGTGTTCAGAATTAATGTGAAAGGAATCTATGCAATGGAAGCCATGTTCCCTGAAATTCAGAGCACTAAATAGCCTGACCAGCATATATTTCTCTCTTACCGAAGATGGTACATCTGATTATGAGGGAATTTTGGAGGAGAAGAAATTAATAGTCTCCATCTCCATCCGTTTTCGTGTGGGTTTAGATTTCGGTCTCCCCAGTCTCTAACAATACATCTTTTTCCAAAGCAGCTTACCCTAATAGAATGCATTTTTGTATGTTATTTTCACCCATATATGCATTTTTATGCATACGTTGTCCCAGTAGATGTATTTTTGTACACATTCCTTGGCTGGAGAACTTTGCAAAATCTTGACAAGGGTGAATTCAGAAAGGTGGCTAGGTTATGGTTTGCGCATTGTTTCGGAAAATGCTAATTAGGTAGATTCAACTTTAAAAGAAAACTTAATTGAATATCTTCTCCAACCCTCGCTGCAAACACACCCATTGCTGGAGCAAGGTGACATAACAACAACAACAACAACAACAACAACAACAACAACAACAACAACAAATAAATAAATAAATATTTGTACCCCTCCCATCTGGCTGGGTTTCCCCAGCCAATCTGGGTGGCTCCCAACCGAATATTAAAAACAAAAAGGCTTGTTATAGTTGTGCCACATCATTCCCTTCCAAAAAGATGTGACGCATAGCTGAGATTATGAACACACACACACCCCACACACACTTTGGGTTCAGCAAATATTAACCAGCTGTTGCTTCCCCAAATCATTGATGAAAAAGCATGAGTTGTTTGGGAGAACAGGACCAAAGCGCAGTCCGTTTCTGTTACTGTCTCATGAATCATCACTTAAACTCACAAACCTAAGTGGGTCAGAGCGCTACCAGTTTGGTCTTTCTTTCTTGAATCGCTGATTGGTGGCTTTCACTTTTTATTTATTTTTAATTAAGCCTTCAGACAGCTTCATTAAGATCTGCCTTTACCAAGCTGCGTTTCCAAGTAATGCCTTTTGCAGTCGTGGATGGGTATTATAATAGGGTTCCATATGCAGATAGATTTTGTATCTGTGAGCAACCGCAGGTGGAGGAACATCCAGGATTACCGGTATTTATCACAGTGCCCACTATGCACAGAACCTAGGAGACACTTTTTAAATCCCTTGTTTGTCCAGGAAAGCTGTCTACCCCAGGCGGAGAAGGTTCTATGGCTGCTCAGTGATGCCCCAGTGACTTATAATGTGGCCCCCTTTGCGCTGGCAGCAAAAAAGATCCGGAAGAATCTGGACAACATTGCAGTGAACTGTAAGGGAGATACAGAGGTCTAATTAGGAAAATACTGCATGCTGTATGCGGTCCCCAATTGACACATGCACCTGCATTTTATTATTTTGATGGCTCTGGCAGTGGCTCTGCTTTTTATATATACAGTGGTACCTCGGGTTACAGAAGCTTCAGGTTACAGACTCCGCTAACCCAGAAATAGTACCTCGGGTTAAGAACTTTACTTCAGGGTGACAGCAGAAATCGCATGGCGGCAGCAGGAGGCCCCATTAGCTAAAGTGGTACCTCAGGTTAAGAACAGTTTCAGGTTAAGAACGGACCTCCAGAATGAATTAAATTCTTAACCCGAGGTACCCCTGTAGTTATATACTTATATAGATGATATTTCTTTTCCTGAAAGTGCTTGTATGATTTTGTCATGGCCTTTGGCTTTTGCTTTGCTTAAAAAAAGAAGAAGAAATCTTACCTAAAGATGTTTACAAATCAATAAAATGCAGATTCACATGATACATTTAAAGCACATCCAAAATACATTTAAAGCACATGATTTCCCCCAAAGAATCCTGGGAACTATTGTTTTCCTCTCAGATATACAATTACCAGAGGCCTTAACAAGCTGTGGCTCCCAGGTCATTCATTTCTATTTGTAGCTCAATCATCAATACTGAAAAGTCGGGGGGGGGGATATACATTTTAAAAACATCTATTAAAACTCTCACGTTAAACTACACTTATTTAGGTACAGTGGTACCTAGGGTTAAGAACTTAATAAGGACTGACAAAACCCTGAACCAGGAGGAAGGGACGTTGGATGAAGATTGGATCTGTTTGTATTTCTTTTTTTCACCATTAGAACTGTTTTATAAAATTGATGAATGTCAGAAAAATGTTGGAATGAAATTACTCGGCTTTAGTAAAGATGTTTAAAGAATTATGAAAGAATATTATGGTTATAAGAAGTTGGTAAGGATAAGATTTAAGTTTTAAGCTTTAAGGTTTATTTTCCTATAGAAAGATAAGATTAAAACAGTTTAGGGTAATGTAATGACAGAATATTATGAAATATGGAAAGGATTTGCTGGGATAATTAATAACTAGGATACAAAGAAAGGGAGGAGGAGGTCAAAGAAAGAAGGTAATGACAGTTGAGGATTGGAGAATAATGAATTTGTTTTTAAATGTTCTTAATTGTTTGTGGTGTATTTTTGTATTTTTTCCCCCTGTATTCTTATTTTTGAATTTGTATTCGTATGGTTGGAAGGGGTTTGGTTTTTTTGGTTTTTTACTTTGTTAACTATTTTTATTTTGTATTTTCTTCTGCTTTTATTTTATTTTGTAACACTTTGAAAATCTCAATAAATATCTTATAAAAAAAGAAAGAACTTAATTCGTTCTGGAGGTCTGTTCTTAACCTTAAACTGTTCTTAACCTGAGGTACCACTTTAGCTAATGGGGCCTCCTGCTGCCGCCACACGATTTCTGTTCTCATCCTGAGGTAAAGTTACTATTTCTGTACTATTTCTGGGTTAGCAGAGTCTGTAATCTGAAGTGTCTGTAACCTGAAGTGACTGTAACCCGAGGTACTACTGTAATTTACACTACTCCTACCCATAGGGAAAATGAATAAATAGCTGAAAAAGAAAAAGAATGATGAAAGTCAGGTTAAAACCAAGACCCAGCAAGGATAAACTGCTGTCAAAATGGCATCTAAAATGCCTGAGCAAATGAAGCGAGCAAAATGGTAGGATGGAGAAGAGCCAATTATCTATTGCACCCCATGATTTATAAACTGAGATCTGCATATAGAAAGAAGTGCATACCTACTCCTGAGTTCCTATTGATTCTAAACAGCCCAATTTAGAGAAATGAGAAAAGGGAGAAAAGCCTTTATGTTATTGCTATTGTTAAGTGACGGAGAGTCGGAAACCCCTGCAAACCACCCAGAGATCTGTCTACCAGTAGACTCTGATCGACATTCTGCCTATCCATCCTCTATCCTTCATGTACAGCCTATTCCTGTAGAGCACTGGTATTGTTGCATTGTCTGAGCTGGAAGTGTGACTTAGATTACAGCATACCCACAAGCTCCCACAGTGTTATCTCATGTTACGTTTGCTTCATTTTTTTCAGGTTGCATCCCGCGGTGACCCGGAAGTACCGGAAAGGGTTACTTCCGGGTTTCGCCACTCGCGCATGCATGCACACAAGCACCAAATCGGGCCGTGCACCTGCGCAGATACAGCGCTTCAGGTTGCGGGCTTTTCATGTTGCAAACGGGTCTCCGGAACAGATCCCGTTTGCAACCAGAGGTACCACTGTATTCATTATGATGAGAGGGCAGGCTGTCTTTTACACATAAGCCTTTCTGCCATTACTGCTCCTGTCATTTAGGAATTCCTGATCTGCATCCAAGGAGATCCAACGGTGAAAAACAACACTCGTTTGCTTTGCAGCTAGGAATGGGCCAAACTATCCATTTTGGTTTCTCTCTGTTTCTCATGTTTCCACTCTTAATTTCAGACCTCTGCCTTTCCAAACCAGCCTGCAATTTTGTTTATTTTTTTAATCCTCATAAAAATTCATCAGCTTTTTAGAGCAAATTTCCTGCTAATAAACATTATTTTCTAAGCAATTTTGTCTACAGTACCTATTTTCACCAGGCAATTTCCCTTAATGCAGTACATTTTTGTACATTGTCTTTCCTAATGTATTCATTTTAGTGCACACTATTCCCTACTTTATGCAATTTTGTATACACTGCTTGGTCGGAGAACTGCATTGCAAATTCGGAGATATGCAAATTTCGAAGTGTGGCTGTGTTTACATTTGAGTATTGTTTTGGAAACTGCCAATTAGATAGTTTCGCCATTTAAGAACACAGAAGTGGTACAGGCAATAAACAGTTGTGGTGTGGAATGCTCCTATTCTTTCAAGATATTCATTCCACATACCACTTGAATTTTACATCAACACCACAACCAGCAACCATTTGACATTCTGTGACCACTGAACAAATGTCAGTCCTCATTTGCCTGAATTTTCTTTTTGGGGGTAGGGTTCTCCACAGTAGGTTATTTTCCAGGTTTTGCTTTCTCTCTACTTTTGCAAACCTTTGGGTTCCCCTAATGAACTTGCTGATACTTTCCTATTTTGTGTGGAGTGTGCCCGTTTTGCTATATAGGGAGTGGCACTCAGATAACTGAAATTGCTATTAACATATATGATAAAGAAATGAAACTAATATGCCTCCCCAAATTCTCCATTGCAAATCACTGACACTGAATATTCACCAAATCTTTTCATTTGAAGAGCAGTATTTGATAGCTGACACGAAGCCATCCATATTTGACAGCCAACATGCAGTTGTATTTAGCATTTCAATGGAATTGTGACAGCTGGCAGGCAGTGATGTTTAGATTTTGACAGAAGTTGGCAGGAAACACACAGCACTGTTGAATATTTGACGGGTGACACGCAACTGCATTTAGCAAATAGCTGGCTTTTGAACTATTTCCCACATTCGTTTAACTGACTGGGGAACAGTCCTGCTAAAAAGTCAACAGAAACAATCAGACTTTGAGTTTGGGAAGCAAGTAATTCATTTTAATGACTTTTTATTCCCCCCTCAAAAAATAATAAAATAAAAACCTGCTGGCATCTAATAGCCATTGATGTCTCACCCAAATCTGATGTTTGGTGCTTGAACTCCCCACACAGTCTTTGTCCTGATTCCCAGGAAAACTGTGATTGCACAAATGAACTGTAGAAATTGGTGCTCAGGGATAAGCCTTTGGTGTGAATCACTCATCTGAGGTTTTCAGCTCGATTAATCATCCTTCCTTTCTGTTCATAGACACTTCTTCATGTGCCAAGACGGCAGACATTTGTTGATCCTGGTGGGTCATCCTAACACCAGAGAAAGGGGGGGGGGAGAGAGAAAATTGATTGATTTATTTTGCTGCATAAAACCAGTGAAAGAAAACCCTTACTCCCATTGTCTTTATTTCAACGGATATTCAACGGATTGAGGTTGAATCCTGACAAGACAGAAGTACTGTTTTTGGGGGACAGGAGGTGGGCGGGTGTGGGGGACTCCCTGGTCCTGAATGGGGTAACTGTGCCCCTGAAGGACCAGGTGCGCAGCCTGGGAATCATTTTGGACTCACAGCTGTCCATGGAGGCACAGGTCAAATCTGTGTCCAGGGCAGCTGTTTACCAGCTCCATCTGGTACGTAGGCTGAGACCCTATCTGCCTGCGGACTGTCTCGCCAGAGTGGTGCATGCTCTGGTTATCTCCCGCTTGGACTACTGCAATGCACTCTACGTGGGGCTACCTTTGAAGGTGACTCGGAAACTACAACTAATCCAGAATGCAGCAGCTAGACTGGTGACTGGGGGTGGCCGCCGAGACCATATAACACCGGTCTTGCAAGACCTACATTGGCTCCCAGTACGTTTCCGAGCACAATTCAAAGTGTTGGTGCTGACCTTTAAAGCCCTAAACGGCCTCGGTCCAGTATATCTGAAGTAGCGTCTCCCCCCCACATCATTCTGCCCAGACGCTGAGGTCCAGCGCCGAGGGCCTTCTGGTGGTTCCTTCATTGCGAGAAGCCAAGTTACAGGGAACCAGGCAGAGGGCCTTCTCGGTAGTGGCGCCTGCCCTGTGGAACGCCCTTCCAGCAGATGTCAAAGCGATAAACAACTTCCTGACATTCAGAAGACATCTTAAGGCAGCCCTGTTCAGGGAAGTTTTTAACGTGTGATATTTTACTGTATTTTTGGTTTCTATGGAAGCCGCCCAGAGTGGCTGGGGAGGCCCAGCCAGATGGGCGGGGTATAAATAATAAATTATTATTATTATTATTATTATTATTATTATTATTATTATCATCATCATCATTATCATTTTTTTATTATTATTATTAGCTAGGGTGGGGAGCATTATTTAGTCCATAGGCCACATTGCCTTGCCTGGAGGCAGTTGGAGGATGGATGGCGGTTAACAGATTGAGGTTGAATCCTGACAAGACAGAAGTACTGTTTTGAGGGGACAGGGGGTGGGCAGGTGTGGGGGACTCCCTGGTCCTGAATGGGGTAACTGTGCCCCTGAAGGACCAGGTGCGCAGCCTCGGAGTCATTTTGGACTCACAGCTGTCCATGGAGGCACAGGTTAATTCTGTGTCCAGGGCAGCTGTCTACCAGCTCCACCTGGTACGCAGGCTGAGATCCTACCTGCCTGAAGACTGTCTCGCCAGAGTGGTGCATGCTCTAGTTATCTCCTGATTGGACTACTGCAACGCGCTCTACCTTTGTGACCCGGAAACTGCAATTAATCCAGAATGTAGCAGCTAGACTGGTGACTGGGAATGGCCGCCGGGACCACATAACACCGGTCCTGAGAGATCTGCATTGGCTCCCAGTACGTTTCCGAGCACAATTCAAAGTGTTGGTGCTGACCTTTAAAGCCTTAAATTGCCTCGCGCCTGTATACCTGAAGGAGCGTCTCCACCCGCATCATTCAGCCCGGACACTGAGATCCAACGCCAAGGGCCTTTTGGCGGTTCCCTCATTGCGAGAAGTGAGGCTACAGGGAACCAGACAGAGGGCCTTCTTGGTAGTGGCGCACGCCCTGTGGAACGCCCTCCCTTCAGATGTGAAGGAAATAAGCAGCTATCTTATCTTTAAAAGACATCTGAAGGTAGCCCTGTTTAGGAAGTTTTTAAAATTTAATTCTGTATTGATTTTAACACTCGATTGGGAGCTGCCCAGAGTGGCTGGGGAAACTCAGACAGATGGGCAGGGTATAAATAAATTATTATTATTATTATTATTATTATTATTATTATTATTATTATTATTATGCAACGGAATGGGCGATTCACCGGGCTAGAGAAGAAACTATTTTTTTAAAAAAAATTAGTTTCTTCTCCTGGCAGATTCACAAAATGTTTAGGGGTCTGCATCCCCGTGTCCTCCTAGGAAAAAAAGGCCAGGACATGGGGACTAAGTGGGTGTATGATGCACACAAGGATGTTGTAAGGGGCAGGGTTAACATGCACACCCCAATCCTGTCCACACTTTTGAGTGTTTGCATGTTCAGGCCGATACCTGAGCACACCTTTTTGAAGAGGTGCTCCTAACAGTAACAAGAAAGCAGCTTATGTTGTCATTTTCACCTCTGTTTTTGTCCTCTCCCTTTCCATTTCCTAGGTAACACTGTTGTCAATTAAACCTAATCCTAACACATCTGAGCGGACAGGGGAACAATTTGCAAAATAGAAGGAGGCCCTTTTTGTAGCCTCAGAGAACTTAGGAGTTGCCTCGTCTTCCATCTGAAACTTGGTTCCTAACGAGTTTCGACCGAAATAGAGTCAAGGCCACACACACTTCCTCAAGTATTAGTGGTTACTCAAAATATTTCAGAGAACAGCTGAATAGTGTGCTGCTGACACAGCCAGTGTTCCAAAGTCTAGTAGCAAAATGTGGCGCTGAAGATAATCGGTCTGAAAATATGTCGAAAACAATAATAAACACTCATCTCCTGTTTACAGTGGTATATTCTTTAGCAAAGGAAGCGGAACCTACAATCTGGAACAAAAAGGAACCAGCCAAGCGTCTAAGCAGCAATTCTCTGAGCAGCCCTCTGCCTGACAAAATGATTCAGCCACATGGTTCGGCAAATATTTATGAATAACGAATTTGTCCATGGAAATCTGGAGGAGTGTCTGACAAACCACCAGCTGGAAGGGGAATGTGGCTGACATAAAATATGACTTGTAACAAACAGCTGTTTCAAATTGGCCCTCGCAAATCAGCCAAAACCCAGCAAAACAGTGACCTGCCTGCCTGCTTGTTGGTTTATTTATTTTTTGCTGCACAGAAAATCCACAGCGAAGACAGCTACTCAGTATCAAGTCATACAGGCTGGTCTTTCGAAAGCGGTTTTGTGTCTGCTCCGGTGTGTGTCTAGGCTGTGATTCATCACACCCTGGAAACCCCTTTGGAAGCAGGGAGATTTCTTAGAGTAAAAACAGAAGAAAAATACATGTGGATCAGCTCTGTGTCTGCCCTAGCTAGGCATTAGGCATTACCAACCAAAGAGGGCACCTATTTGCCTCCAATCTGCATAGTCTAATTGATATGTCTAGATGCACATGTAGAATAATTACTATAATCTAAATAAAAATGCATTAAGCTCACTGTAAGAGGGAAGGCTGTGGCCTGGTGAGCTTAGTCTGCTGACCTGTGTTGATGGACAACTTCAAGGCCCCTGTCTGCTCTCCCTGATGTTTCTCTAGGTATATCCAACTAAGTCAAACTCAAAGGAGACCCTTGAAATTAATGGACATGGCTACTAACTGGAGGCAGGAACGCTTCTGAATACCAGTTGCTGGAAATCCACAGAGGCATAGGAATGGGTGTGTGGTGGGTGCGAGCCACCCCGGGTGTCAACCCTGAGGGGGGTGACAAAACTATCAACAATTACCACCCTCCCCTCCGAGAGGTGGGCGGGGTTTGCGGCCTGGATTCCAGATGCCACCCTCCTTGCCTTGGTGCCTTCGCCCCACCCCCAACCCAGCTGGCCAATCAGCTGCGGGCTGGGGCAGGGCGAAGGCCAGGAAATGGCTGGTGCTACTTGGCCCAGTCTCATTTTGTTCCCCTCCAGGCCGACTTCCTGTGTGGTGAGCCAGTGTGGTTAAGAGCCAGTGGTTAAAAGCGGTAGACTCGTAATCTGGTGAACCGGGTTCGCTTCCCCGCTCCTCCACATGCCGCTGCTGGGTGACCTTGGGCTAGTCACACTTCTCTGAAGTCTCTCAGCCTCACTCATCTCACAGAGTGTTTGTTGTGGGGGAGGAAGGGAAAGGAGAATGTGAGCCGCTTTGAGACTCCCTAGGGTAGTGATAAAGCAGGATATGAAATCCAAACTCCTCCTCTTCTTCTTCTTCTTCCCGGGCTGCTGTAGCAGCCTGCTGAAGCCGAGGCCAAAGATGCTGCCTGTCCTGTGTGCCCTCTTCGGGCCCCAATCCTCCTCTGAGAGGGAGGAACAGCGCAGCGTCGCCTTGGGTTTTTGGCAGGCCGGCCTCCCCTTTGCTGTTCCAACAGGCTCTTCTTGTGTCCAAAGTTTGGCCCAGAATTAATTTTTATGCTGAAACCTTGAATTCACAGCACCACTCTTGGCTGTGATGGAAGAGGAATATATGTTTTGGAGAAACTGTTATATTCAGAGTTTGCTTCTGCTAAAAGGAGGGGGCTGGGAAGTGGTATCTATGAGAGTTGCAAGTGAAAAATCGTGCATGGAGAGGTGGAAGAAGCTTTTCTTCTTTTTTGTGCAGTGTGGAACTCTCTGTACAAAACCTTCACAAAGTTGGGCAGCACGTAATGCCAGTCCTTGTTAGCGACAGCTATATGGAACGTGTGTGTTCTCCCTCACAACCAATTATTTGGACAAGTGAACAAAGTCATCTCCATGCTGATGTCGTAAAAAGCAGAGCATCACTGCAAATTAATTTGTGACATGCCTTGTCTAGACTTTTATGGCTACATAAGCCAGAAATCAGAGTTACTCAAGGCTATATATATATATATATATATATATATATATATGATTTACACACAAAGAAAAATACCGTGGAGCATAGCGTGTGAGATTGTGTAATTTAGTATCTGTGGGTTCTCCTGATTCTGATGGGCAAAACACATACATTCAGACTAATCCAATCAACACATTAGCTCAACCATATGGAAGCCATCATAAAATGGAGTTGGCTCCACACGAGGGGCAATAAATGTGCACCATTTTGTTGCCCTGAATGAAATGGAATGCCACTAACTCCAGCTGGGAAGGGTCAGTGTCAACATGCAGTCTCCATGTAATTTGAGTCATCTCATGCAAAGTGTTTCTATATATTACAGCCAGTGCTGTTTTTCTAGAAAAAGAGGTGCTGGAGCTCGCCATGAACACCTCCCTCATTCTGCTAAAATGGCAATGGCGGTCACCTGAGAGGTGACAGAACTGAGTTCCAGTGAGTTCTGGCTGAAAAAAGCCCTGATTACAGCTCTTCCAATCATAGAGAGTGGCAGCCACAGGGAAGCACTTCATAGTAGGCTGGCATGGCTGAGATAGTATGCAAATTGGCCCTGAACTCTGGCCAAAGGAGAGAATTACAGGAAGCCAGACCTACAGGAGCCATCCAATGCTGTATAGGTCAGAGCAGACCATAATATATACCCTACACTCTGTAAAATCAGCCAGGCTATGCACTCAGCTTAGGAATCTTCTCTGCTCTGGAACATTTCAGAAACATAAGAAGAAGCTGCCTCAGTCTATTTGTCTGTTTAGCTCAGTGTCCTCTGCTTGTGCCTCTCTATGGTCTTGGTCTTTCGTCGCCTGCTGCTTGTTGACTGGATATTCCAGAGACTGAACCTGGGGGGACCTTCTGCATGCATAGGCCTACAAGGTTGCACAAACTCCTTCTCATAATTATCCTCTATCTTGGGATAGATTTTGAGATTTTTCCGTGTGTTCTGAGTTTCAACATGTAATCATCTGCTTCAGATTTGCATGCAGAGCAAAACTACACTATAAAACAAAACTATAAACACAGAACCCAATAAAGGAAGCCGATGAAAACCAACAAAATCTCATTCCCACGGTATGGTCTGAAGGCACATGGGGCCACTATCTTGCTAAAGCTAAGTTGCAGTCAGTGCTGGGATAAGAGACCACCTTGGATACTACTTTGAGTTCCCTGGTAGAAGAAAGGTGGGACGGAAAGGTAAATTAAGTCAATAAGCAGTGACACATCTCTGTTGCCTTTTAACTTTTCCGCACAGATAGCAGAACTGCACACAGCAACACACTAATAAATTCAGCTTCAGCCCACTGAACCTCATCCAGTCTCCTCTCGGCTTTCCTAGACTTGCTGCATTCCGAGACTTCCGGGTTAGCGCGAACAGCTAATGGCGGATTCCCTCCGAGCTCCGGAGGGAATCGGCTCCGCTGGAGACGGGTCTTGCCGCGACGGCGACGCGGAGACCCTCAAAAACCGCAGGTGCGGATACCTGCGGACCTGGTGACTCGGTGGGCACCTTAAACGCCCCCTCTGACTCACGAAGAGCCTTTTTAAAGGCTACGGAGAGGGTACGGAGGGTGGCGTGGTGCTGGGAGTAGACCGCTACCCCAGTGGAGCGAAGCCGCGTGCCATGGCTGAAGAGCGCTGACTTTTTCCCCTGAATTCGGCTTGAAAAGAAACAACCCGTGAGTAAGCGGAATTTGGACTTTAAAATATCTATTTGGGAATTCGGTACGATCGGGAGGTGTGTTAAAGGGAAATCCGCACCCCCCCTTTTGCAGACGATCTAAAGCAACAATAGAAGAACTAAGCTGGAGAGCCTACCCTTTGCGGGGTGAGTGAAAAAAGATATTAACTTCCTCGATTTGGCAAAAAGAAATTTTGAGCTGGAGTGTAAGAGTGGAGTTTTAGAAGCTTTCTTTGTTCTGTACAACCCCCCCTCCCGGGCCCAGGAGCGTCCCGTGTTTGAGTCTGTGGAAGAGCAATACGGAGTTTGACAGCTGTCAAAGCTGTCAAACGGGCAGTTTAAAGTTGGAAAATTTTTATTTGAGATCTCTCTGGACTAAAATGAGTTACAATTGAACTAAAATTGTTGGAAACAAAGAAACAACAACGAGTCAGAGGTTTGTTGGGAAAAGATTACTAAGTAACCAGATTCCCTCTAGGGGGAATTCTGTGACATTACAATGGCTGCGGATGGAAAGTTACTAGCGGAAATCGAAAGAATGTTTTATTTGGTGGGAATCTTACAAGAGCAGAGTCTGACTATGAATAAACAACTCACGGCCTTGACTTCTGGAATAAGCAGCTCTGCTGAATGTATTGAGGACTTGAATGAGAAAGAATCTGCAGCTGAACTGGAAATGATATCTCAAGAAGTGGAGGAGACTAAACAAGGAAAGGACAAAGCACAGATGGAAAGTACCAACCAGAAGCCTACACTAGTGGAGTATAGGCAAAGAGACTTTTGGATCACATGGATTACAAATCTGCGAAAGATGAAGGAGGAGGCCCCTGGAGGATATGGAATACAGGAACTTAAAATAAAGAAGAAATATGATTGGGGCCTCCACTTTGATTTTGTCTTTGACTTTGACTTTGACTTTGATTCTGAAGTTGAATGGTTTGTGGAACTTCTGCAGCAGTTGTTCTTAAATTCTCTTGTGGGAAGAAAATCTGGTTTGACGGGGATAGACCTCCTACGAGACTCGACGGCCAACACAAAGGACTACCAACAAGACCGGCGGAGAGGGACGGAAAGAGACTTGAAAGCCTCGGATGTGAGGAATCCAGGCTAAGAACTGTTATTTTGGACATGTACTGGGGAAGGGACGAAAACCGGGGATGGGAGGGAGGGGAAAATAGAATGCTAAAATCACTCAAGACTTTTGGGTTTAGTTATTATGATCTTTATCTAATATAAAATGGGAGATCGACGGAAGAGAATTTGAGTCCAACTTAGGAAAGAATCTATTTGTTATAAAAGATGCAATATTAAGATGGTAAAGAGGAGAAATAATAATTTGCTGATATAATCATGGGAATTAGGATGCATGAAGGGGGGTGGGGGGAAGTCAAGGAACAAGGTTAAGAAACTAGGTTTTTTTTTTCTTGGAATTATACATGTTTTTGTCTTTGTCTTTTTTGTGTGTGTTATGTCTTTATAAAATGTGAAAAACCAATAAAAAAATTATATATATAAAAAATAAAAATCAATATTTAAAAAAATAAAAAATAGACTTGCTGCATTCCTCTGAGCATTGCCTTATCTCACCTTGACCTTTGCACTTTTGTTGCTGTTCAGGAGCTTAATCCTGATAGGGAGATGGGGTTTGAGCTCTAAAAAAATATTAAAATGTCATCTTGAATTGTGCATGAAAGGTTATTTGAAAGCGACTGCAGGCTCCAGAGCGTATCAGACACACCAGCAGTCTGATTACATTCACAATCTTTCTCCAGTCAATTACTATACCATTCCCCATTGAGGAAGGGTAGCTATTTTTAGCAGCATGTGAGAAAACCAACGTCAACAGCCACAAACAGAGATTAAGCCAGCAATGGGTGGAACATGAAAGCAGAATGGCTCGGTCACCACACCCAGGGAATCAGCTGACACATGACCTTTCTCTTGGAACTATTTTCTACTTTATGGGGTGTCTATTTGAGGCTGGGTTTTTGTCTGGTCTGCACATGCAGTCCTTTCTTGAGGGCTTTACGGCAACGAATGCTTACATTCAGACCTCATAACTGGAACAATGAAATTTGCCACCCACATAATGCTCCACCCACATGTATACAGGAAACAACTGGCTAGTAAATCAATTTAGCATGGGGTCTGGGCATGCTTATGCTCAGGAACATGGTGTCGCTGGTCACAAACCATACGTGCAGTTTTATGTGGCTCAGAATGGCCTGGAGGTTCACGCACGTACGCAGCGTTTCAGCATGTCAACAATGAGGTGTGTTCCGAACGCGGAGCTGATTGACTGCAGGTAAATGGCTGTCACCAACCTACCTTTGTGGTGGGTGTGACGAGTCAAACGTACAAACTTTATGGTCTGGGACACCCAGAAGCCCTTGCATATCTGAACTCTGAGGATCAGCAAAAAAATATTGGTAGTGAAAGAAGTCCATCTAGACAAGACTCTCATTGTGAGGAAGGACATACCAGGCCTCTCCCTTTCCATTGGCTTTCTGATAAAAAGATCTGAGACCAGGAATACAGCAAACATCAAGAATGCATGGCAACTTGCCTAACATGTTACAGGAAACTAGTAACTACCCTGTGGCACAGGTCTTCACCTGGGTGTGCTGACAGCCTTGTGACCTGTGAATGGCTTGAAGCAGGTTATACCAGCAACACCCCCTTCATTATCCTTTTAAAAGAGGTTTTGAAAGAGAAGGAGAAAGAGATAAGTAGAAGGGTTTTTTGGGGGGGGGGTTAGAGAGAGACAGAAGGAAAACAGAGGGAGAAAGATAACAGAGGGGGTGGTAGGTTTGTTTAAAGTAGATTAGCATTTTTTAAAAATTGCTTGGTGGGTGCTGAATTTCTGTTAACTCCCGGGGCTTACCTGACAACCATATTTATTTGGATTATCAGAACATTACCTGCCTTCCTTGGAACACAGTCTCACAATGTTACCAGCATGTTCTCAGTTTTGACGTATATTAGCATTAGGAGATTTAGGAACCACAGCAGGAATAAAAATGTAGACATTTATAACTTTCACATGTGTTGTAAGAAAGCGAATAATTCAGCACTTACTATGGGGGGCTTTGTCCTCCAAAATATGGAAAGGTAGAGGTCTCCATGCATTGTTCTCAAAGCTCAGCACACCACCGTAAATTATACATATTACCTTGTGCATGACAAGACATGGAATTGCTTTGGTTTTTCATTTGAAGATGCTCACATCATGGTTTTTATACTACTTATTAAGGTAAACCTCTGGTTATAGGTTACCCACAGGACAGAGGCATGCAGGGAATGGAACGAAACCTTCCAAAAGCTTATCCACCCATGTTTTCTCCTGCCAATTAAAGGCTTTGTAGCTGGGCCTGACATAGGGCAGTGGTGATTTCATATGTCAAGGAGAGCTAATGCACTTGTAATTGATTATTTTTCCTAGGTCTATCTATCCTCAGGGGAGTTGTGGAAGATATCAAGAGGCAACAACAACAGAACATGACATAAAAAACGTGTCCCACACCTCAGCAACTCCCCCCCCCAAGAAAATCTAGCCTATGATTGAAAGGCCATTTTTCATGGGAGGGAGGTAAACAAAAACAAATAACTACCATGCCTATTTTAGGAACTGAGAATTGAAGGGAAAATGTTCTTGTCCATCGAGTCCACTGTCCTGCCAATGTACAAAGGTTCTTCAGATAATATTTTCCATGGGATTTTCCGCCCTGTCCAGTTTTAAAGTGAGCAAGTTATGATGTTTCCATTTCTATTCTAGCCTCGAGGGAACAGAGCACAGAGGACATCCTGCCCTCTCCATCTTGTTTGCCCAAACTTTCCATTGCTAAAAGTTATCTTCCAGCCTTGGAACACCCAACCTTCTGTTACTTTTGGGGGAGATGTTGATGATTGCAAGGAAAAAATAAATATAGATATAAAAGAGAATTCCTGGATGCCAAGAACCAAGTTTGGGGCAAGTAGTCTTTGGTAACAGAACCCTAGCAGAGATTTTAAATCGCGAAATATGTAGCAAAGCATGGAAATATAGGCTGTCAGACCTTTAAAATATGCCCTTGTGAGTTCCAAAATTCCCTTCTTCTCCTAGCATAGAAAAAACCCCACACACATTATGTATTTGCTAGGAGATGCCTGATCAGTTCTCTGTGTTGGCCAGGATATGTATGGCAAAACATCATTGTTGAGACTCATCCCTGCAGAGGCAATATTGGGGTGACATTAAAGGCTCACCTTACTGTTGGGATTCGCAGGATACTGGATAAGTCTGCAGGCTTCAACAGGATGATGCAATACTCTGCTGGGTCAGAGTGACTCAGCAGGAGTGTGATTAGTGTAATTGGCTATCACCTGTTTTAAAAAGGAAAGCCTGTTTAACAGGAGGTGTGGTGGTTGTGCTGTAGTGTGGTGGTGCTGTGGTGGAGAGTATTCGTTTGTAAGTACTCTGTATGGACTGTTTCTTTTGTATATAGCCTGTATATAGCTCACATTAAAAAGGACTGCACTGAAAAACCTGGAACTCTTAAGTGTTTTGCTGAAAACGCCGCGTGGAATACGCGACACTTACTTGGCCTGTAAATGCTCAAATATGTTAAATGTTTCGAGTGCTTAAGAAAAGCTACATATCAATGCTCATGATTGTGAACACAATTCAGCCCAAACTGAAATGAAACACTTTTATAGCAATTGGTGACAAATGTTGAATTATTTACTTTTTTAAACAATTCATGGTGAAAAATTCACATCTAGATAATAGATTCTTGTTCATACCTCATTTCGCTTAGAGATAAACTGCTGAAAGTTTTTTTTTAAAAGTGGGATATAATTTTCTTGAAATAAAAAAATAGAAATGTTCATGTATGCAACTTTCAGAACAAAGTAGTGAAATTGCAATGTCCGGTTCTCAAGTAAGTCAGGCAATACTGTTGCTGTTGAAATAAATATGGCTCTTAGCAAACTCCCTGAATTTAGAATGCATTCACATATGCCACCAAACCACATGCAATATAATGAAAAATGCAGGTGATAAGATAAACATTTCCCTCCTTTGCTTCACTTCAGCCTGCATTCTGCCACTGGGAGACACCTCTGACTTCTGGAAGAAGAACAGAGCATCATCAGAATTAACAGTTTGTTCCTTGGAAAGTCACAGTAAAATGCTTTGACGGGATGGCTGCAGGAGCTTGCCAAGGGTAAGGAAGAAGCTGGTGAATTATGCCTTAGATGACTTCAGGTTTATGACTAGCTGATTCCTACAGTTCCCCGTGTGCTAAGCAGACCTCCCCATGGCTCTGCAAATATTGTTACAAGGTTTAGGTGCCCTTGCTTCCTCCCCAATGGCTTTCTATTCCTACTTATGTTCATGTTCGCTGAGCTAAGACTGAGCTTGCCATCCAGGACCTGGTTTATATAAGCAGCAGAACTAAGGGAGTGGGAAACAACAGGTTGCTGTGGACGAGATAGGCTTTTAATCTTCTCCAGCAGGGCTTTTCTTGCTGTACCGCCTCGGACTGCAGACAGTTCCCAGTTGCTTATTAATATGAAAATTCCACGAAAGTAGAAAATCAGCACATCGGGAAGAAAGGTTCTTCTAGCCCAGTTCTCTCCCTGCTGTGCTGTCCTCTTCTTACAAGGATTTTCGTTTTTCTTTTGCTAATGTCAGGGAACAACGATGGGATTCACGCACCTGCAACCTCAAGTGGTATAGTCAACTCAACCTCTCAGAATTCTTCCGAGCAGTACAGCAAGGTGTGAATGGACTGCACCATTTCTGACTGCAGGCGGGATATACCATTTTTACATGTTTCCTCCATGCTCTTTCTTTAATACGTAGAAAAATCAGCACAGCAGAAATATAGCCAGGCTAGCCTTTTATCTTCCCTGCTATGCTGGCTTTACATTTGACTGGAGTTTCACATTAAGGAAGAATTCAGAAGTGTTATCTCCTTCTCAGAACCCACTCTGCAACCTCAGCACTCAGTCGCCTTGTTCTGCTGCAAGGCCTATGTTTTCTTTATTAGCAATGGCGTTTATATTAGTTTTAACTTCCACCTTTGCTAGGGGGATCTACCATCTCCCTTCTCCCTGCAGGAGCATCAGGAATCCATCTCAGAATACAAGGCCAACCTTTTACATAAGCCGTTTAAACCCTCCCTGACCCTCCCACCAAGTCTGTGATTTATTTATTTTTTTAAAAAAATTTAATTAATTTGGCCCGACCCTGAGAGATTTATTACCTCAGCCTTTCGGCACAGACACCCATAGAGCTAGTTTCAGAAGAGCCCCCCAAATCGCGCCCTTTTGGTGTCTTTCAGAATTCCCCCCTCTGAGAACCTTGACACGGAGGACGAGCCAGCAAGACCCTCTTTGCGCCTCCCGGTGACCCCCTCCATGGAGAAGGTCAACCTTCCTTTCATGAACAAGCACCAGCCACCCACCGAGCTATTTAGAAAAAAGAAGCTTAAAGGGCAGCTCGCTGCCGGCACTCAAATCTCTCCAGGTTCCCTTTTGTCACTGAAACAACCCCTTGCCCTCCTTGCTTCTCTCGCCTCCCTTTCTCAGCTGTTTGCAAACTTTGCTAAAACGGCCCCAGCTGAGTCAGGGTGATCAAGTTGCACTGGCGTAGATCTCTGGCTGATCCAGGAAGCTCCAGGATCAGCCAGAGATCTGCTGCACCCTCAGCTGCTCAACGAGGCAGGTCTCGCCATAGGATTGAGATTCCTGCATCGGTTGGGAATCCTGTAGGGGGTTGGACTGGATGACCCTCAGGGTTCCTTCCAACGTTGCGATTCTATGATGACGCCATGAAATCACCAGTGAGTGCATCACAATGCATTCGCTGTGGGTAATTGGAGCTTGGGGCGAAGAATGTTACTGAATACATCATACCAACCGTCAGAACGAATGCAAGTCGTACTAAAGAGGAAATAAGCTGTGATCTCCAGAGGTGATCCTGTTGCGTGAACAGAAACGGACCAAAAGCTCAGCATCTCCTTCGCTCTGTTGAGATTTCATTGTGAAACAAGATGGCTGCCTCCTCCCTACTTGTGTCCTGGGAGAAATGGACAATTGGGCAACTGGGCATGGGCAGGACATCTCCCAGTCAAGGATCTTGTGTACTGCTGGTGTGGATGGGCTTGGCTTAAAGGAGAAACCCAATGCCTAGGTTTCTCCCAAGATCTACGGATGAAGGGCATCGTACCAATTTAATAAATAATAACCATGAGGGATTTGCTTACTGGCAATGTTGCTGAGTTAATGGCGACTGACTTGACTATAAAGGAGGCAGGCAGGATTTTGTACAAGATTCTGGAGGGGCCCAGAAGTGTGGGGCCCAGGCAGCTGCCCCTCCCTCTAAAGCCAGCACTGTAGGACCCTTTCTCAGGTCATCTCACCCCGACCCCATCGCCATTTGCAGAGTTGTTCACCTCTCCAATGAATGCTTGAAACCCGATATTCTTTCTGAATCAACAAAAGTGTATACTAACTAAACCCACATAGATTTCTTTCTTCTTCTTTTTTTGTAAGGCCCAAACTAGAGGCCGCCTGATGGGGCCCTAGTCTGTAAATATAACAAGGGTGGTCTCACTTTAACAGCCAGATGAGTGTTCTCTCCCTCCATTGCTCCAGGCACTTTTCCTCCTTTCACTAGTGGAAAAACAAGCAGAAATCTTTCCTACATCTTTCACACAGCGGGCCCCTTTCACAAAGATTGCAGCTCTTCCACATCTTCCAAATTGTGTGAGAGCTGCAGCCTACTCCGACCTTTACTTAGGCTGCAATCCTCTCCCTGTTTACCTGGGAGCAAGCCCCATTTCATTTACTGGAATTCACTCCTGAGTAGACATGTATAGAATTGCACCATGAATGGCCCAGCCCAATACGACATGACTGCGCCTACTTCCAGATTCTGGTAGCGGGGCTCATCTCCCAAAAGAGTTCTTCAGATCCAATAGTTCTGTGTGTGCATTTGGCATGTTGGCTTAAAGCAGGGGTGGGCAACCTAAGGCACGGGGGCCAGATGCGGCCCAATCGCCTTCTAAATCCGGCCGGCGGACAGCCTGGGAATCAGTGTGTTTTTACATGAGTAGAATGTGTACTTTTATTTAAAATGCACCTCTGGGTTATTTGTGGGGCCTGCCTGGGTTGCTGACCCCTGGGCTTAAAAACATAGAATCATAGAATTGTACAGTTGGAAGGGACCACAAGGGTCATCTAGTCCAACCCCCTGCAATGCAGGAATCTTTTGCCCAGTGTGGAGCTCGAACCCATGACCCTGGGATTAAGAGTCTCATGCTCTACTGACTGAGCTCTCCAGCCTTGTCAGAACATGAGAAAAGCCTTCTGGGTCAAGCCAATAGCTTGTCCTGTCCTCACAGTTGTCAATCGGATGCCTGTGGGAAACAAGCAAAACTTGAGCACAATAGCACTTTCTCTGCCCTTGTATGGCTTCCAGCAACGGGCATTTAGAAGCATTACTCTCTCCAGCATAACCATCATGGCTAGGAGCAGTACTTTTTTCCCTGGTGGTACTCAATGGTACGCAGTACTATTTCCATCAACAGGTTGCACTGTTCCTCTTTGCCTGCCCCGCAATGCACACTCTCCCCCTGGACGCACTGCTGGGCTGCTGCCTTGCTGCGCCACGAGTTCTGGTGGTGCAATTATAGTGTCTGCAGGGCCATCTTTACCCGGGGGTGCAAGGGGTACAGGGCACCCGGACGCCAAATTCTGGGGGGCGCCAGGCGCCCGCCACTGAAACCGCCTAAGCTCTTAACTATCTACCTGTTATGAAATAATAAATAATTTTGATCAAGCTAGAAAAATAAAATACATATATACCTAGGTATTACCGAAATGTATACCTACTGTTTCACTAAAGGACTTTCAACTTTGTGCGCTCATTTAGCAAAGACGCGCCACGCCAGCGGCAGCACTTGTCATTCACAACAGTGGCACTTGTCAGACTCAACGACAGCCGCTTGTCATTCTCAGCAGCATCGTGCACGCAAAATTAACTCTTACATCAAAATATTCTTTTATGTATTGTATTGAGCTGCTGTGCAGCAGCAGGGTCAGCAGCTGCCTTGACACAACTGATGTTTCTCCTAAGTAGGTACCTAAACAATACTTATACCGGTAAGTTTAAGTGTGGTGGTGTTGTATACTTAAGTATAAGTGTGTAGTAAATAAATGAGCAAATAAAAAAGTTTGTTTCTTTTTCTTCCCTTCTTTCATAAACAAGAGATAAGGTGTAAACGTGGTGTCTGACATAAGCATAATAAAAGTTAATTTGGGGGCTAAACTAAATTTGGGGGCGCTGGGTGGATCTTGCACCCCAGTGATGCATATGCTAAAGACAGTGCTAAGTGTCTGAGTTAATCCCCCCTGCCCCCCTACACATTGTGTGGCGATCTTGAGGGAACAGAGCCTCCTAACTGGGTTGTTGAAATGCAAATATGCCTTCAATGTGGCAATTGGAGGAACAGGCCTGCTCGTATTTTCCTGGAAACAAAATGGCCAACGTTGAGCCCAGCGTTGGACGAACTGCCCTCCCTCACGAAAAGACCTACGAAGTTTCCACATGACTAGCGACTGCAGACGTATAATAGGTTGTTTTTACTTATCAGATTTTCTGCAGTAAAGAGAACTGTGCATTACGTAACTGCAAAGGAGTGGGGGGGGGAAGCTTTCATAACAATGGCATTGTGCGGACAAAAAAACTTGTGCGCATAAGCTGCACTGACTCCACAATAAGCTGTTTATCTTGCAGTGATATTTGAGAATGCCTTTAGCAAGCAGCGGAACTGCATGTAAGAACTCAGTTTATCTCTGCAATTATTTTAATATATTTATTCAGCATTGCTTCTGCTTCAAGCTACAGTTTCTTTTCAGCACCTGAGTCTTGGTTACACTGAATACCACTTCCAGTTTTCATTTTTGTTACTGATCTGCTCAGATATTCACTGTACAGTGGTACCTCAGGTTAAGAACTTAATTCGTTCTGGAGGTCCGTTCTTAACCTGAAATGGTTCTTAACCTGAGGTACCACTTTAGCTAATGGGGCCTCCCGCTGCCACCCCGTGATTTCTGTTCTCATCCTGAGATAAAGTTCTTAACCCGAGGTACTATTTCTGGGTTAGCGGAGTCTGTAACCTGAAGCATCTGTAACCTGAGGTACCACTGTATTGTTTCCTAGATACTTTAAAAAAAGAGTGTGGTTTTGGTTCAGCTCCCCTCTCCTCTAATATCTTAGGGATCTGTTTGGTGCCTAGTGGGCCTGTTTGATGTCAGTCAGCTGAGTACATATTTGCAGTGGCTACACCTTAAGCACTGAGCAAGGTGCGAATGTTCCCCTGAACATTTTTAATGGGCTGTTAAGACCATAAAACGTGTCACCAAAACAGAGCGCTCCATTTAAGTAATTGAAATGCAGTAACACGGTGCAGCTGTTGGGCTGTATATTCAGCTGACCTAAAGAACAGATTGAAAGACAAGGACATGAGGCCATTCTCCCCCTCCCTCTTTCCATAACTCAAAAGAAAAGCAGAGCGAGGCTCTTAAACAAACTTACCCTTTCATGGAATGTGTTCTGTCTGTAGGCATCAGAGAAGGGAAGGCAAGACTGAGGTGTAGTTGGTCTTTGTAACAGCTGGGGTACATTGTAGGGTAAGCAGTCGGGTTGAACAAATCTATCAATTTTGGCTTCTCTCCGTTTCTCACTTTTCCAGCATTAAATTCAGTTGTGTACATTTCCACAGAAATTTGCAGTGTTAAAAAAATCCTTCTGAAAATTCATCGGTTTAGAGTGATTCCCCCCCCCCGCCCCAAACACACCTTTTTAATGTTGTTTTGACTAATCTACATATTTGGCAAGCATTTTTCCACAATACAAGGCATTTTCGCATGTTATTTTAACAAATATAGGCACTATCCTGCTCCAAGGGCCTTCTGGCAGCTCCCCTCACTGCGAGAAGTGAAGTTACAGGGAACCAGGCAGAGGGCCTTCTCGGTAGTGGCACCCTGTGGAACGCTCTCCCATCAGATGTCAAGGAGATAAAGAACTACATAACTTTTACAAGGCATCCAAAGGCACTGGGAAGTTTTAAATGTTTGATGTTTTATTATGTTTTTATATGTGTTGGAAGCCACCCAGAAGGGCTGGGGAAACACAGCCAGATGGGCGTGGTATAAATAATAAAATTATTATATTATTAATGCTTACTTATCCCTAAAAGATGCATTTGTGTCCACATTGTTTGATTAGAGGCCCTTCTTTTAATCCTGCCACCATCGCAGGCACGTTTGATGGCGACGTGGGAGAGGGCCTTCTCGGTGGTTGCTCCCAGACTTGGCACTCCCTTCTTAGAGAAGCTAGGCCAGCTCTCTGCTTCTTGTTCTTCCACCGACAGGTGAAGACTGTTTCATTCCTCCAGGCTTTTCAGAACTGATTGCTCTGAAGCAAAGAATAGCGCTGACAGTCAGGTGCCTGACTTTATAGAGATTGGTTGCCTCTGTATAATGAGCGAGATTACATACAGCCAAATCCACTGTGTTCAAACTCAGCAGTCTCCCTGTATTTAACAGGTTTGCTCCCTAGTACTGTGTTTTTAGAACTGCAGCTTTGTGAATGTGCTGGGCCCAGAGGTAACCCGTGAAACACGGTCCAGGACCGGTCCAGAATCCGAAGGTTCCGCTGGAAGTCAGTCCAACAGGGCCAAGGCAGGACACGAGGCAGGAAACCAGGCAAGGACAGGTACAGGATCTCAGGCAGGATCTAGCATACAGCAATGTTGCTTCCGCAACCTGGGGCAAGGTCCGACAGCCTTTTATCTTTGTTGGGGTAGCGGCTGGTCCTGATCCCCCGGAGACTCACCTCCCTGTTCTGCTCAAAGGCAAGCACTCCTCCTGCGAGTACTTAGGTCTATCCTTCTCTCAGACCTTCGTCTCTGCAGCTCGGGAGACATCGGTGGGTTACTAGACCCAGAAGCCGCCTCAGCCTCCCCTGACCCAACCGGTAGTGGAGCAGCTGTAAGTCATGGCCCAAGGCAACAAGGTAATCCCCGCATCTTGAGCCAGGGCAGGCTCAGGCCCCTGACTCGGCCCAGCTGGTGTTTGTTGCAGGGGAACCTGTGCAGACTGGGACTCTTCAGGATCAGGCCCCAGACTTGGTTCAGGTGATGCCTGAGGCAAAGGACCCGGTGCAGACTGAGTCTCCTCTGGTTCCGAGCCCGAGCCCGAGCCCCAGGCCATCACAGTGAAGCAATCATAAACACGCTCGCTTCCTTACTCAGAAGTGAGTCTTGCTGATTTTACTCCTAGGTTCATAGCCCAAACAAGTTTTGCAAGGATCACTAGTAAATGCACCCACCTGGTGTGAACAGAAACAGCTTTGTTTCAGAAGACAGAGAGCCCTTGGTTGAAGAGCCTCTGAGAAGGTAAGAAATGGCTGTTCAAACCCAATTGCAAAAATAAACACAAGAGCCCTCCTTCCTCTTAGAAGCTGCTCCACTCTACCGTGAAAAGAAAAAGGGAGTACCAAGGAGTGTCCAAGTAGGGCTTGAGAGTCCGTCAGAGCTGTTCCCCAATCTGTCATAACAGCCTGTGGTATTGGTTTAGGATATGGGCTTCAGCCAAATCGGGTGTTCAGCCCTAGTAGTTCTCTCTTGGACAGCAAACTAAGCAGACTCCATAGGTTACCTGGTCCCACTGTCCCCCTGATCTGGTGAGGGTATTGTACTTATATTTAAATTTCTAAATTTGCATCTAAAAATATAAAGGTAATGTTTTGACTTAAAAGGACATGGCAGAGTGAAGCAGCTTCTAAGAGGAAGGCGGACTCTTGTGTTTATTTTTGCAATTGGGCTTGAACAGCTATTTCTTCTCAGAAGCTCTCCAGCCAAGGGCTTTCTGTTATATTTACCGTGTAAAGATAAATTAGCATATGCTTTTCTTATGCAGTGCTGCATCCTCTTCTTTGGCAATGTGTAAGCAGCCACTAGAGGCACCTTCACATTTTTATTGAGACATGAGCCCAGTTTTGTGTTCGCAAGCATGGGTTAGTTTTTCCCCATTTTGCTTTATTACCTTTTAATATTTTAAGGCTTTGATTAAAAACAACCACCGTTTCCCCCCTGGAAATGTCTCCTTTAGGATGGAGCCTAGTAAATCATATGGAGGAACGCAATCGGTTGCCTTATATACTGAGTCAGACTTTTGGTCCCTCCAGCTCAGCATTGTGTACTCGGACTGGCAGCAGCTCTCAAGGGCTTTAGACAAGACTGTTTCCCAGCCCTACCTAGAGATACGGGGGATTAAAAAAGTACCTTTTGCATGCAAAGCGGATGTTCCACTGCTGAGCAATGGCCAAACTTGAGTGGACTATAGAAATTTATGGCTTCCTAGTATGAGTTGTCTGGCAGAACATGGTATTACTGCTTGCCCCAGGAAATGCTGGCTGATCTGCAATCCTAGACTTTATCTCAATGTTGCTGAGGATTTCCAGTGTCAGGCCTTGGTAATCCTTTGCATACAGATGCTTCTCTTTTTGCAGTTTCAACTCCCCCTCGTAAATGGCTCTGGGATTTTGCACAAGCTTCGAGCATTTGTAGAGGAGCATACTTGTAGAGGAGCATAGAGTAATGAAAGCAAACAAGATCCTGACCCCCATCTATGGGGTACCATTTGTTGACTGCAAACAGCCGCAGGTGCCAAAACCAGACCTCCAGGATGAGACAGGTGGGGACCTCTTTACAATCAATGCTTTTATTTCACTCTTTCATACACAATCCTCCTTTTGAAACTTTGTTACACACACACACAAACACACACAAATGCAAAGAATCCGAGGAGAGCTTTAAAGACCTTTTTCCACCATGCTGTTCCCTGCAGCTGGCCTTTTGATTCGGAATGTGTTCAATGTAATCAAATGCCTATTTATGCTAAATTGTTCGTCAACTTTTTGCTGCAATTGAGACATTCAAAAGCTGCGAAATATCTCCAGCTGTAAGCACGGACCCTGCCCCACACCTTGATGCCTGGAATCAATATGGGTCCCCCTCCCCTTTTTTATCGCATCTGCAAGAAATAAACAAGACATTTTGACAAGCATCTCCCACCCAGGTTGCCCAGGAAAATGCAGAGTGCATTGCATGTCCTTCCTTGAACTACAGCCAATAACGACCTCTAAAGTCTTTCCTTTGACATTTTTATGGTTCCATTATGTCATCTTCATTATGCTCTCAGCAAGCTGATGTTTAGAATGGCCCCCAAGTAACTCCTTCCTTTTAATTAGAAGACTTAACAACCTACATTGTCGTTAAAGCATCGCGCTGAAGGACTGCTTGCGAGGTAATCAAGGAGAACCCAATATACTGGCAGCTGTGCCATAACTTGGGAGAAAAAAAATGCTCTTTCTCTAATTTTCTAACAAGAGCTGGACTCTGAATCGTGCACCAAATATAATACCTAGTCCTGTTTTCAAGAAGATATTGCAAGGTACAAAGATGGAACGGTATATGCTGTGCCTTGCTGAAGGGAACCCATTATTCAAAGAATATGTTAAAGTTTCCAAAATGAGCAGGATTTAGAGTGTAAAGGTTATTTTAACAACAATATGATGTGATGAAGGGACACGGGTGGCGCTGTGGGTTAAACCACAGAGCCTAGGACTTGCCGATCAGAAGGTCGGCGGTTTGAATACCCGCGATGGGGTGAGCTCCCGTTGCTCAGTCCCTGCTCCTGCCAACTTAGCAGTTCGAAAGCACGTCAAGTGCAAGTAGATTAATAGGTGGGAATGTAAACGGCACTTCTGTGCACTGCTCTGGTTTGGGCCACATGACCCAGAAGCTGTATGCCGGCTCCCTTGGCCAATAAAGCAAGATGAGCGCAGCAACCCCAGAGTCGGCCACGACTGGACCTAATGGTCAGGGGTCCTTTTACCTTTACCTTTACGATGTGATGAATCTCTGGTAACAATATAATGTATGTCTAAGAAGGCAGTGCTGTTGGTTCACGCTGTGTCAGTCTCCTGCAACGTGAGATGGAAGAAGCCATGCAGAGCTGTGCCCCACCCCACCCCCAATTTTGCTGCCCGAAGAGACAAAATGGCAGCCGCCGTTCCCCACCTCACAAGCCAACCAAACTGACGGGTGAATCTTGCTTCAACGCAGAGGGACTGTGTCATGGCAGAAGGGTCCATTGGAGGGCGCTGGGCAGGGCACACCCAGCTCTGTTTTCCTGCAAAGGAAAATGGCTGGGGAGGACTGAGGGAGAATGGCAGGACGGAAGGCACCACTATAGCTGCCTCTCACAAGCCCCAGCTCCTGCCACCAGAGGCATCTTGCTCATTTGGTCCACCGGTAGGGCTGGCTCTGGCAGAAACACCCCCACCCCTAATCTTTCCTCATTCCGAGCCGGACTTTGCAGCCAACTGCAGCCAGCATTTTTGCATGTGTGAAACCATTTGTGCTAATAACGCAGCACGCTGTGATCTTTGGGCTGATGCAGTCCAGAACTAGGTGTCTTTGGATAGGCTGTGCCGTATTACTAACCCTTTGGGGTCAAGAGTTTTGGGAGCCTATGAAAAAAACATTCTGTCCTGCGATAGGCACAGAGCGTTCACTAGTAACGTTGGGCTTTCATTCTGAGACTTGTGTTAGCGTCAGTCATCGTCCCTTAAGGAATTATGTGAAATATTTTTAACTCCTTGGGTCTGCTTGCTCTGCATTAACTATAAAACGAACCTTTAACAGATGCTTATTAGACTTAAAGCAGTGGCAAAACATCAAACAGCATGAGTTCCTGTACACGTCTCTCTACTTTCTGTTCTAATAATCGGGGAAATTTTGTTTCTCCCCCATTGCATATTCTAGTTTAAATAACGGCGTAACTCTGTAATAACAGGATATTTGCTGCCTTGTGGGTACAAAAAGAACCTACTTTTATTTATTGAGAACGCAGGTCATTTATGTTCCTGGTGCCAGTAGAAATTCATGACAAACACAGAGTTCTGGGTGGCTAGATTGTAATAACTCAATATTTGTAACCCTATGTTTGCTCAGTGGACAGAAGAGTCTCTCTTGAGGGCTGGACAGAGATAATGTAAAAAGGCAGGGCCTTGTTGGAGAGATTTTGTGACTCATGTATTATCGAGTTGAGATTCTGGCATTGCAGGGGGTTAGACTAAATGACCCTGCGGGTGCCTTCCAACTCTACAATTCTATGGCCCAGGGAGGAGTTCATAATATGACATTGGGGGCTCAGGGTGTCCATTGCACAAATTGTATCTCCAGGAGAAACCTTCTGCCAGAAAAAGCCCCTTGGCAGAGAGCTTTTGAAACAACCTCTTTAAAAGATGGCGGTGATTATTATAATGTGCTTCAGAAAATGATGGATGCTGTTGAAGACTCAGCATAAATGAATACTCATTATTATTATTTGCTTCTGGAGCGTGTGCAACATACTAGGTACTTATGGGAGGAATAAATACCTTCCAGTTGCTGTAATCAAGAGCACATATTAGCAAAACAACAAGGCTTGTTGAAAGAAAACAGAATTCTGAATTGGTAGAGTGAACTACACCGCTTCAGACTGTAGGAGGCTGGGTGATTAAAAATAAATAAATGAACACTTCCAGGCCTAGCATGAGCCCAAAGCATTCCCAGTCAGATGCCAGGGCCTCAGGACCCAACTGTTGCCCAAGACCCGCTGTTGCCCAGCCCAGCCCAAGCCCCCTCTCCACTCCAGCACCAGGCAATCCACCGGCACAAGCCTGGGAGCCACTTTTCAGATTTCCTACGATGTCTCTGATGTGGGCATTTGGTCAGATCCCTCTTGGAAGGAACTGTGCTCATCAGCCTGTCACTGAAGCCACTGATTTCAGAACAGGCCCATCCTCTCACCCCTATAGCCCCCCACATGAAAAGCTCCCTGCAGCTGTGTTTATTAAAAAGTACTCTTCCCATCCATTTGCTGCTGCCTTTCCTGTTCCACCACTGCTCTCCTCACCCCTCAGTCACCTTCCACAGAATCCCCGTTGTCCTTCCCTCCAAGTTTACTAGGCAGAAGCAGCAGTGGGGGTCCCCCCTCTCTCCCCCTTACATCTAGCCCATGGCTGGCAAGGCTCCAGGCAGCCACCATTTTATTTTCCTAAGACTGCTTCTGGGCCCACCGGTCTGCCCCAGGACTGGAAGTGAAATATTTTTTTAAAAAATTGCAGGAGCGAGGTGCCACTTTAGGGATGGTTGGATCAACATAAAATGGCACCCTCCGTGCAACTACCAAAGCAGGAAACGCCTAATTAAAAATCTCAAGAGAGCCTTTTGCAGAATCGGGCTTGCTTCTGAGTAAATACTGTGGAAGGATATTTATTGGCTATGCTAGGGAGACAGGAATTGATAGAAAATATAGCACTGTATTAAGCACTAATTCCACCTGCTAATTGCAGAAAAGCATCGCCCCAGCCGTAGAAGCAGCTCCATGGAGAATTCTTTCATGAAACATGCACTTAGGATAATATGACATGGCTTCTTTCCTCCATCATGACTAATTAAATCCACTTACTCCAACCTAGCGGGTCCGAAGATCAGACTGATAAAAGGTTCTTATATTTCTGTCTAGTTAGAAGCTAGCGTCTTCCTGTATGCCCTGGAATAAAATATCCATCCTAATATAAAATACCTTGCAATATTTTCTGCCTCCTCCAGACATGCCTTGTTTTTTTCCTCTCATTCACTGGATTCATTAACCATGATTCCAGCTTCTTTTAGCTTCGGTCTTCAGGTAAAAGCAGAAAGGAATTAAAAGGAAACAATTCCTGTTTCATTCCGGCCTGAGATGGCACACACTTGTTAGTGAAATCTAGCTGCACCGCTGAGCAGAGCACTTAAAAGATACGATAGTTACAGAGGGAGCCTTTTTTTATGTGCCTTTACTAAAAGGAACATTCCAGAATAAAACCATGCTCTTGTAATATGCTATTCTGCTGTCAAACAGTTTGTGCCACGAACAGTACCAAATCTGAAAGTGCCTTTGCTTAGTGAATAATATAACTGGCCACATGAAGAAGAAAACATTGTGATAAAGCTAGTTCTGGCTGATAGGATTCTTCATGTTTAATAGAATCTAGGTTTGATGGGGGCATCTTAGTAGGACAAATATGGTTGGTACAGAGCAGTGGAGGTGTTGAAAATAAACACACACACACAAATTTATTTGCTTGTAAGATGAACTTTTGAAACTATTGCTTCTGCTGCTTCCTGACACTCAGTTAGCCAAAACTTCCAACAATTTTGCTGTTATTATACAGCTGTTATTATACATCGCTGAGCCACCGCCAACATCTTCAGGTGATTTGGCTTCCGCTCAGTGCAATGTTTTTAAAATTTTGCGGTAGTTTCCTTTGCCCCACAAGCAGTTTGTTTATTCCTCAGGCAAATATTCTGCTACTTCTCTTCATTCTGCAGTGCTTGGCTATTTGCACATCTAACCTCGAAGTCAGAATGAGAAATACTGGTCCTTTACGAATACTATTCCGTTTGAACAGAGCAATTCCACCACAGCACAATCATGCGTAGGACAAAAACCGAGGTTGTGAGGTGGGGGGAATTTTTGCATGTTTTTATTAACTTTTTAACAACAGAGGCACGCAGTGTGAAAAATACCACTTCAGGATAGTGTAGGTGTGAAGTACTTTAATCAATTTACTATATCCTCTACACCCGTTGTAGAGAGGCCTCATTCTCATTAACGTGCTATATCTGTGTCTGCATCGTACTACTTCAGACTGAATACATATCCTGCACACACACAAATGTTTTAGCCCAGTCTTCTCCTTGCCACACTAGTTTTCTATATGCAGGGACAAGGCTAGGCTTGACACCCCTGACATCTACTTTGCTGTAGGGAAACATTTCCACCCTGCTCTTCAGTTTATCCTTTATGTGAAGCCCCATCTGCAGGCAGAAGCCCATACACAAGATTGCTACTTTAGTCGGAACCAGACCTAAGTCACCAGCATTTACTAAGCAAAATGCCGATTCATGATTTCAGCATAAAACATAAACATATGTGAGATTAAAAACCACTGCTTAGCTTAATTTGATGTTGCTTGTTTATAAAACAACAAACTCAGCACTAGAAACATGCTAATTGCCCGACAGTAAAATCTGGTATTTTCCCCTGTGGGCCACACTGAGGTGGCCTAATGACCTATGCCACTGTTTTTTTCCTGACTCTTCTCGATAAAAGAGAGAGAGAGAGAGCGCGCAGTCCTTGACTCATCACAGCTCACTCATCTGTCTTTTTAGAACTGCTGTGATTCTCTTCCTGGATTCATCTAGAGATGTTTTTCTGCTTGGGGACTGCAGCGCAGGCAAAGCAGGCAAGCTTGCGTTCATGCTGCTTTTGTACCTATTAGAGAGCGGTGCTTTAGTGGCTCTTGAAATCCCACAGTGTCCCGAAAATGTTATTCCTTTCCCACAGTTTGGGCTCCTCTGCCCGTGATTGCTGACCAATGAAGCGGAGGTTAGGCTGCCCTGACTGAGAGAACACTGTGACAATTGGAAGTTTCCACCGAGTTTCTTTAGCTCCATGACTTGTTCTTTGGCTTGAGCCAAGGCTTCGGTGAGCTCATACCGTTCCTCACACTCCCTGCGCACTGTGTCCTGGAGAAGAGCATTCTGCGAGCATAAAGAAACACATATTTCATAAGGCATTTGTCAGGGAAGACAAAAAGGAAAGGTATAAATATTGCGTGCTTTCTTCTTAAAACGTAGAGGACTCAAGGAACAGAGTGCACAGGCCACTACGCATTATGTGCTGAAAAGCTTGAAAACAGATAAGCAACGTATTCATGTCAATAAAAGTATTGGCTGCCGCATTCTTCTGCCTTGGGTGTGGTGACAGAACATCTGTGCCTGGGATGCAGAGAGGTACTTTAGAGTTCAGATGCGCTCAGGGCTCTCTAAAACTGTCTTTCCTTTGAACAGTGCAGAGTGCCATGACGCATCACAAACTGCTTTTGAAACTCACCTCAGCTTCAAAAGCGGTTTGCTTTTTGGAAATACCACTGTTCATTTTTAAAAATACCAAATATACAAAAAAAAAACCACATAGTCAAAAGGTAACTTAGGCAAGAAGAACCTGCTGCACAAATATAAGATGGGGGGGGGGGGCAACCTGGCTTTCCAGTAGTACAAGTGAAAAGGATCTAGGGGTCTTAGTAGACCACAAACATAACAGGAGTCAACACTGTGATGCAGCAGCAAAAAAGCTAATGCTATTCTAACCGATGTATAGTGTCCCAATCAAGGGAAAAACAACAATTTTATTTATATGCCACCCATCCGAATGGGTTGCCTCAGCCTCTCTGAGTGGCTTCCAACAAAATATTTAAAACTCAATAAAACATCAAACATTAAAAGCTTCTCTATACAGGGCTGCCTTCAGATGTCTTCTAAAAATAAAATAGTTGTTTATTTTCTTGACATCTGATGGGAGGGAGTTCCACAGGGTGGATGCCACTACCAAGAAGGCCCTCTGCCTGGTTCCCTGTACCTCCAGAAGGCCCTCAGAGCTAGACATCAGTGTCCGGGATGAATGGTGGGGTTGGAGGCGGTCCTTCAGGTATACAGGACTGAGGCTGTTTAGGGCTTTAAAGGTTAATACCAACACTTTGAACTGTGCTCAGAAATGTACTGGGAGCAAATGCACCAGTGTTATACGGTCCTTAGCAGTAATCCTTTGTATGCGAGTTGTGATATTGTTGAGTGTGAGTAGTTTATGTTTGAGTGGCTGGTCGATAAGACAAAATGTATGAGGCAGTGAAAGGTTCTGGTGGCTGTGCGGACTGCTGAGTGAGATTGGCAAGTTGCATGAATGTATGCTATATTGCTTGAATAATCTTCATTATGATGCCTTATTAATGCTCTCTGGTTTTATCTATATGGATATTCTTTGTACATTTGTTCTCTTGTGTAAATTATTTGACATGGTTTTTATTGTACAGTGGTACCTTGGTTTAAGAACAGATTAGTTTATGAACAACTTGGATTAAGAACGCTGCAAACCTGGAAGTAGGTGTTTTGGTTTGTGAACTTTGCCTTGGAATAACAATATGCTCCGCTTCCTGTAGAGTGTGTTCCATTTGTAAATTGAGTCCCCCGCTGCTATGGGAAAGAACACCTTGGTTTAAAAATGCTTTGGTTTAAGAATGGACTTCCAGAATGGATTAAGTTCATAAACCAAGGTACCACTGTACTTATTATGTGTGTGTATATGTATGTGTGTCTCATTCATACACACACTCTCTCTAAATGGTCTGTAAATTAAATAAACAAAAAATAAACAAGACAAATTATGTCTACATCATTCATAATTTTATAAATCTGCCTTGGGTTGTCCATTTTATTTTCAACCACTTTTCTCAACAGAATTGTGGTTAAGGTTAAATTAGAAAAGGATGATAATGGTAGAGGAAAACATCCACAATGATACTAGATATTCAAGCTGCATTTAAGTTAATAAATGGAGCAAAACCCTTTTTCCTGAGTCATAGTGCATAACCCAGCATTAAGAATTATACTGTGCAAGCCACATTGAACTGAATGTCAGTTGGATGCCTTTTCCAGCAACTGTATAGGACTTAGATTTGCTGACAACAGAACTGCAAAGGCCGTATAAGGAAGCTCACATGGTTCAGAAACGTCTTTGGCGATGTCTATGTGCCTCAAGCCCTTGGAAGGAGTGAGTTGGAATTTTTTTAACACACACGTGTGGCTTCTGTCTGATGCCCGGATGTGGGCTAGGACCATGCCATGACCCCAGTGGGGACCCCTCGGGGTGCCCCTATTTGATGTAAGTTATAGGGCTCCTCTTACTGCTGATTTACTCTTAGTTGGACTCCCTGCAGACAGGTGGGAGTCGAAATACAGCCTGGCCTCACCCAATGCCTAAGCCAAACCACTCACATCTGTAACCAATAAAATTGCGGCCTATTTGAACCCATAAGACAAAATACTTGTGTACATGTGTTTATTATCTACTAAGGAACTGCGGGTCATAGGGCCTTGGCATGCAATAACCATTGAGCATTAAGGGCTGGGAAAGTGTTAGACGGTTTTGCATTTTATAAAGAATTAAAAGCAAACAAACCCCAATAGAGTCAAGGACATCGTGAAGGATCTGATTCTAAATTATGAGCTCAGTCTGATTTCATTAGTAGTCCTATTTCAGTCTGAATCTGAATAATGAGGTCTTATTTTAGTATGAATCCAAAATAAGACCTTGTTGAGAGAGACGAAATCACATCAAGCAATTTAAAAAATATTTAAAAGCAAAGGTGGTGCTAAAATATTTAAAGGTGATATATTCACTCTTTCATCAATACCTCAAAATTGACCGGCTCCCACCCTGCAAGCAACATCAAGAAAGTTTGGGGCAAGAAATAAACTGAACAGCCTCTGGTTGCAAATGTCTATTTGAATGGCTCAACTTTTCCACCTTTCAGTGGGAGACAGGGGGGCATATGGTACAGTCTCAGAGATAAACATATTTATTTTAGTAGCAGAGTTTTATGATGAGCTAAAAAGCTACCCAAACTCACATGGGTCAGTACCATATGGCCTAGTTGTATCTGTTTATGTTTGCTCTCAATTTGATATTGTAGTTAGCAAAATTTTGGGTTTGTTTTTTTTTAAAAAAGATATGAATCAAGGACTTGCTCTCTTATTGACTGCAGAACATCATTAGGGTGGTTTGCGCCATTAACAGTTGTATAGGAGAGGAAATTTCAGCAGGTGTAGCTTGCACCTGTCTACCTTCGTTCTAATGCCACACAAAGGGAAATATTTGGATTGTGGAGATTTAGCAAAACATGCCATCATTTTACCCAAACAAAAAGACAAAACCTAACCATCATACTTGCATCTCTTTCCCCTAAGACAAGGATAGTGAACCTGTGGCCCTCCAGTTGTTGTTGGACTACAACTCCCATCCTGGCTGGCCATTGGCCATCCTAGCTGGGGCTGATGGGAGTTGGAGTCCAACAACATCTGGAGGGCCACAGGTCCCCCATATCTGATTTTTGTTTCTATCCGTTGATCAGTACTGTGGCAGAGGATCTCACTACAGTCCTATCTGAATTGCCTCTTTGCATCCATGCTGGTTATTCATGTTTTAGGAAAGGGCTTATTCACATATGGGCTAAAGACATTAATCTTGTCTTGTTTGGCCCTTAGGTTGCCTTATCTGCAGTACCCTTTCCAAAATACGGCATGAATTTGTAGAAAGGGGTGTAATCACCCTGAGATGGCCTATGTCCCTGCATAGGCTTATCTTGCCTGATCTCAGATGGCTGCCATTTTGTGAACTCTTTTTGATTTTGGTGTTTGGCTTCTCAAATGTTTCATACTCTCAGGAATCTGAGCTATTTAAATATTATTATTTTTTATAAACCTCCCAGTTCTTAGCCTCTTTTTGGGTGTATTAGGGTTTTCATTTTTTCACTGTTTAATTATTTTATTATAAGCTACCTTGGGCATTTTTTTAAACCAAAAACTGGGGTACAAATTACTTTTAATAAGTAATCCAATCAGTTGTCACAAGGAAAATTAGCCCATTTGGATTGATAATTTTTGACATCTGGCTCGTAATTCCCACCCACAGCTGAGTCTTTGGGGTTTATTCTATTTTGGAATATTCTATTTTGGAATGTCTTGTTCTGGCCTATGTACTACTATTCCTACTATATTTTGCAATATTCAAGGTCACTACCACAGTCTGACTGAACTTGACAGCTACATTTCACAGGGCACTTTTATTGTGTCTGGGGCACTTTGTCTGTGGCTAGCAGAGAACTCCCTGGAGACTTCAAAAGGATATGTTCTCTTTGTTGGAAGAGAAGCGGGAGTGGGGAGAAATGTAGACACAGCTTCTGTTGAGGGTCATGCGCAGAGTGAGACAACCTTGGTCAATCTGCGGCCCTGACTGCTGTTACCACAAAGGATGCCTTCACCCTGGGGCCAGACTACACTCATTCAGGAATGATGCTGCCATGGATTTTACTGCATCATTGTTGCTGTTTCTACGGGCTGATAACATTCCATGAATATGTCCCAATAGAAAGGTTTCCTTAGATCTTTCCTCATACTCTTGGGCTTGGATCAATACCCCAAATTCCTGGTTGTATCCTGCAAACCAGACATGCTCGAGGGATGAGTTCACACACAATGGCTCATCACTTGATGGCAGCAACACTCAAATGTGTGAAAGTCACTGCAGCTCAAATGCTACACAAAGATGTACCTCTTCCAAAAATTTTGTTTCGTCTGACATGACATTTATCAGTGGAGCCAGTTCTGATCAGACAGCTATGGGTGCTTTCAAGTGCTGAGCAATGATACCTTTTTGCATGTTGCTCTGAACATATGAAAGTCAGCAGCATTGTGCAGTGTCCCTGCTCTAGACCTCCCTGTGCCTGACTGTCTGCAAAGAACTTGGTTGGCATCCATCTGTCTTGGGAGATAATGGAGGAGTGAACCTTTGTGGGTGAAAAGAAACTGTTGGAAGGTTACAGTGTCTGCTGAGGCTGTAGAGACCAATATGGGAGAGACATGTTTTGTTGTAGCTAGGGCAGATGAAGGCATCCGGTTGTGCTGCTACAGATGCACCATGGTATTTCTTCTCTCTGCGCTCCTCCCAGCAAATAACATATGCATGTACTATGATATACATGTAGGGCTTTCTGGGAAAGCGGATTTCTTAAGTATTGGAGGACGTGGGGAGAACCCTACTACACTGATGCAGACAGTGAAATGAGCATGTAGAATTTGGGAGCTAGGTCAGTATGTGCAACCCCACTCCCCTCTTCCACATGTTCAACATAATGGGCTTAACAATCCTAATGCAACAAACCACTGTTTGTTCAACCAGGAACAAGCTCTGTGCCCGATGTTCCCTCCATCTCTTCCACTGTGTCTTAACTAAATACTTCCTTATTTCTTAAGACAGTTTCTCATGATGTCCAAACTGGGAAACTGTGTTTTGAAAGATCCCTACATACCAGGACATCAAAACACAAGTTTATCTTGGTTAGATATTCTAGTTTTTGGCTCTGATGTCATGGACAAACAGGTACACATTAAGCAACCAGGAAGGTACACAATAGAGGAGGAAAAGGTTGGGGAAGAAAGACTGTGCAGGTACATGGCTTGTTCCATAGTTTGTTGGACTGGGATGGTTAGGTCTCAACCAAGACAAGGCACGGAAAGGACCTAAGAGATGAGACATTCAATTGTGAACCCTGGTTGAATTCATACCTCCTCTTGAACCTGACTCATTTTCTGAATCAACTGCGTTTGCTCTTGAGTCAGTTTTTCCAGCGCATAAGTTTTCTTCTTTATTTCTTCTCTCATGTCTTCTGTCACTGAATGATGGGCGCTCTGTTCCTCCTGCAGCTGGAGCTCAAGCACGGCAACTTGTTTTTTTAAACTTTGCCATTCCTCCTCTCTCTCTCGGCGCTTCTCTGTAAGCTTGATCTGGGCTTCACAGAGCTTCTTTTCAAGGGTGCCCACTTCCATCTTCAGGTTATTTGTGGCACTTGATATCAATGCAGGAATCTGAAAGACAAATAATGACATTCATTGGTTTGCAAGGTGTGATGGCAAGGCACTCCTTTGGTTAAACACATTTTCAATAGGGTTAAGTGAGGTTTCGAAAGACGGAGAAAGATGTGAAATCATCACTTCATAAATCAGCAGTGCTAACAATAGTTCAGATAAAATGTGTAGCCTTTTTTCCCTTTAAAAGGGGGTGGGTTTTTTCCAGTTTATTGTGGACTTGATGCTTGCACATTTTACACCGTGGACCCACACAATATTGTCTTCCTTAAAATGCCATTAGGTATTATTTACCCATTTAATCAGGATTTACCTTTTCAGGGGAAAAAACCTAGATGTTGAAAGGAAAAGCAGAAGGAAAATGGCATATCTGGTTTAAAGTGGGGGCATGGGACAGCATCTTGATGAGGATAATGCTTTGTGGAAGATGCCAAAAATATGCATTATTATTATTGCCTTGCCTTTTTCCTAATGGGACTCAAGGTGGCTTCAAGATAAAAACAAGTATTGCAAAAAACATAGAAAATAATAATAATTAAAAACAATTAAACCATGACAGAATCAAAACTATATACATATATAATATCTGTTTAAATCCAAGTCCACAATAAACAGCTGTGTGGGCATGCCTGTTCTTTATGTAAGTGTATTACTGCAACAGGACAAGAGAGAGAGCAAACTTCGCCATATCAAGGACAGATCACAAATGAATGAACAAGGAATATTTATTATGTTATATATTTTATTCATTAATTTACTTTGCTTTCCAATAAACGAATAAAACAAACGGCAAAGAACTAAAAAGATCCATAAATAATGTAGTAGAAAAGTTTTAAGTATCCAGAAGTCAGCATTGAGATAGAAAGTTTTGCTCATAGAAAGCCCTGCAGAACAAACAAACAAACAAACAAACAAACAAACAAACAAACAAGCCTTTGTGACATGTCTGAAGACTCTGTGTGAGGTGAGGATGTTAGCTGCTGGATTTTCTCAGGGAGGCAGTTCCATAATGGAGTCTAACCAATGAAAAGGCCCTGTTCCCAGTGACTGCCACTCTGATCTTAACAAATGACAAGCTCTGCAAAGCAGATCCTGCTTCTCAAATCCAGAATTTCTGAGGTGATCCTTGCCAAGTGAGCTGCAGTGCTGCACAAAGGCATGGCGGGGGCTGTGAGAGAAGTTGGTGGCTGTTCCCCTCTACAGAGGTGGCTGCCAATGCCTTCTCAGCTTCCTTTACTTTTACGGTCTTACTTGGGGTTGATGTATTTCAAAAAATGAAAATTCAGACGCAAAAGTTGTTGAGGGTTGGGGGTTTTTGGGGGGCAAAGTTGCTATATATGCTCAGGTTTCCCTGGGCGTTTTTACCGATTTCTGCAAATTCCGCCCAGACGCTATTTCTGACGGGCGAATTCCGGCTATGACCGGGAAATTCTGGATATATGGTGCCCTAATCCTATCTTCTTCCCAGCTTCTCTTTCATTGAAGAGGAAATGTCCTTTTTGGAGGGTGGCGGGTGTAGAAGGAAGAAACTCCTAGCCACCTTGCATACAAAAGGTAAGACACACTTCTTCCTCTCAAAAATGTGAAGAATTTGCTTTCCCCCACCTCCAGCCAACTGGATTAGGGGGAGAGTTCATTCCCTCTCCAAAACTTACAAAAATCACTGGGAAGATACTTGGGTCCAGCGCTATTGGAGATGGAACCTAGAACTTTCTGCATATTCTCCTCTATTGAACTTTGATCACTTCCCCCTTCCCGGCCCCAAATATGATCTTTATACATTTTCAAAACAGGAGAAGCCAGAGCAATAAAATAAAAATTGGGTTAGGGATTTTGGGCTTATACCAAGATGTAACACTGCAGTAGATTGATTGCACATTCTTTTATCATTTGATAATCAGAATTTACTTCAAGCACATAGACATGTGAGAATTACCCTGTTTACATGATCAGTTTTCCTGGGACAGCCACCATGGAAGTCACTTTGGACTCTTTGAAGTATCAGCCTCAAGGGCCAGAGCTCAAGAAGTAAAATGAATGGAAAGAGGGTTCCTGACTCATTTCTTTTCTGAAGTGGGATAAATGTGTTTAACAGCAGAGCTGCTGCCTCTGATTGATGGATTTCACAGTCACACAGAAGAACATTGTGATCTGTAAAAGTCCGAAGGGAGTCGCAAAGGGGTGTGCCTGAAACTCCCAGGGATTCCTCAAATTTTGTAGACAGGATTACAACTCAGAAATGACAATCTGGGCGTCTTGACTGTATAAACAAGTCCAGTTTGAGCAACATGCTGTAACTAAAACACTCTTTTGCTGCTTGCCCATGTCAACAATAACTATTGATTCTGGGACTGTTTATTGATGTCAGCTCCAAATCTTCAAAACCTAGACTGTGACTCTGTCTGTGTCTAACACCCTGACTGTGTCTAACCGCCCCATGGTATCATATGATCTACACGATGAAATTAAGTGAATTCCCCCCTTTGTCAAAATCCCAAAGCAGTTTATTTTTAGTTGCTAAAACCTTAAGGTGTAGCTGGTCATCGTGATCTTTCTGATATTTTGCAATCAATTCCTGATGCTTTTGTTTCTCAATTTCTAGTTCCATTCTGGCTTCCTCTTTGAGGCTGAGAATCTCCTCTTTGTGATGTGCTTGTTCCTTTGCTCTATCAGCTTTGATCTAGAAAGCGAAAAACCTGGGTGTCAGTAAGTATCTGTTCAACTCGTGTCTTGTTTTACATTGAATGTACGGGCACCCAATTCAGAAAAAGGTGGTGGTAAAAAATTCTGTTAATCAAGATGAACAGCCTGTATGTATCTATTTATATCTATAAATTTTCATTAGTATGAAATATACAAAGCATGCAAAACCATAATATATATATAATGCTAATCACAGAGAAATATAAAAGCTATCAGCAATATTGTATGAATACACACAGATACAGATAGCTGTTGTTGCCATCTGAAGTGCCTGATTCACCACTGGTCTCTAAACTTCACACAGCCAGCTAATCTTATGCATGTTTACTTGGAAACAAGTACCTCCCTGCTTGATGATGCTCAGTTCCAGTTAGTGTACATAGGACTGCAGTCTAAGCTCCATTCCAATTGTTTTCAATAGAACTTAAGTGCATGCCAACATATTGTTTTGAATGATCTGAATATGGGTTGTATTGCTAAGAGTGAATGATTAACACAGTGATTTTGCCTAAAGAGTTGCCTAAATGGGTTTGGGGATTTGTTCCCCAATGACTCTCGCCTCCAAAATGCAACACCTCTTAGAGCTAGAAGGCAATGCAAAGAAACAGCTTGAAGCCAGTCTGAAGAATGAATTTGGGGAGAGGGAATGGTGGGACATTTGTCTGTGGAAGGTGAAGTACGGGCTCTTTCTGGAAATCTTAAAAACTGTTAAACACATCTCTTTGCTTCCATTTGCATAGGTGAAAATAGTCTCCACTATTCTTTGCCCCTCTCTCCCAACAGAACCTAAGCTCTGTAACGTAACCTCAGGAATTTCTCATTGCTCAAGGAAGTGAGAGCACACCCAGAACTTTTGCTTGCTCTGAAAAGCATTATTTCGATTATATCTCAAAGGCAAATTAGCAGAATGACTGGAGCCCACACAAAAGGATGATCTCGTTATTGCAGCTTTCTAATCAGAGATTCACACCTTGGCGCACTCTCAAGCTCTCATTATGAGAATTTCATGAACATTTATGAGAAATGTCAACATTTTTTGGCACAGACAAGCAGTGGGGGAGCTCCAGCCTTTCAACCTGGCAGCTGTACGGATTTGGCCCACAAGGCAGTTTGGTGCAAGCCATACCCATGTTCCTCACACTTGCTATAATGTCAAATGTGGGGCATGTTGAAGACACAGGTGAAAAGGAACATGGCGGCAAAGGACTATCAGGAGTCTTTAAATGCACCTTCAATAGTTCCTTGGCAGGCAGGGCTTATACTTGATGCCTTTTAAATGTGCCCTTGCCCTCTGCTATGCTCATTTTGCTGGGCTGATGCCCAACCTAGAAAGAACCCCAACCCCAGTCAGATTGAGTACTGCTGGACATCTCTTTGGGGAAAGAGGGGAGAACATCCTCAGCTCCCAGATCGGGCTTTTTAACCCTGTGAGATGTGTGGGCAGCACCCATTCTGTGTATACTTCTGCTTACAAATCAGGATAATTGTGTTTTTCCTATCAGGACATCACCTCTGTGCTGGTAAAGAAGTGGACCTCATCACTGCTGAAGTGCAGCACAAGTGTTTATTATATGTTGCATGTGCAGGTCAGGGAAGTGGCTGAAGTACACTTAAACATTACTAACGGGGGTCTGAAATGAAAGTTGACTGGCAGTATTGACACATCACTGGAAACTACTCTCAGGATGAAAATGTTTCCCATTTAGCAAACACCTGAAATCAGGGGAACTAATAACCATAATAATGAGGTTTCTGAAAGACATTTCTCAATTATCTTGTTCAAGTTGCATAGCAACAATTGATTTCTTCTACTTGCAGAGCATTTTTATAACTCCGTGCATTCAATGCCAAAACACCACTTGAAGCAACTTAATTTTAAAAGAGATTTTTTCCCATTTAACAAAACATGTGGATTGATTTTTTAAAAAATAAAGGGAACACATTATGCCTATGTAATGGCACAATGACCCAAGAAAAATACAGCAACATCTCTTTGGTCTGATGAGAGCATTTTCAGAACACTTGACATTCAGCACATTTTAATACTGGTTAGCAAATCTAAGTGCTGTCTCTTATTTCTGTTAGTTCTTTATCCATTTTAAATGTCAAGCTGCACAACAAATTCTGATGGTGCAAACAGAGTGACCTCATGCTAAAATTACATCCTATATGTGAGAAATTAAGTTGTTTAGGACAGCTTGATATATTTATTAATAAAAGCCTAAAATGATGATGAATGTGTATAATCTGTGCCTACTGGGATAAAAGATGTGAACATTAAGAGCCTGGCATTGAATGCTTGGGGTTTAATGACCAATCATGAGTAAAGAACATAAGTAGACTTTTGAGGAAGTTGTTTGAAACAAAAGATTGCAGATCCCTCAGCCCAAACACCTGAATAGAAGGCAGAGAACAGCTGTCTAATATGGAACTTATTCACATAATCAAGTCTGTAGATGAGCCATTATATGTTTGTTATAATCATGAAAACGAGGCACCACAGAAAGAACCTGCAAAAAACCCCGACGGCATTCAGTGGAGTAAGTTCACACATTCAACTGCAAGTAACCAAGTGATGCATGTGTGAACTGCTCAAAGAGGGTTTTAAAAAGCAGCATATCAACATGTCTGAGGTTTATTGCATGAACAAGCAGTGTGGTTTGCAAGAAGTGGAGGAGACCAAGAGCAGATTCTTCACTGTGAGAAAGAGTTCAAAAGGAGACTCGCCATTTCGATACAGTGGTACCTCACAAGACGAATGCCTCGCAAGACAAAAAACTTGCTAGACGAAAGGGTTTTTTGAGTTGCTTTGCAAGACGATTTTCCCTATGGGCTTGCTTCGCAAGACGGAAACGTCTTGCAAGTTTGTTTCCTTTTTCTTAACACCGTTAATACAGTTGCGACTTGACTTCGAGGAGCAACTCATAGAACGCGGTGTGGTAGCCTTTTTTGAGGTTTTTAAAGACTTTGGTGATTTTTGAAGCTTTTCCAAAACTTTCCCGACACCGTGCTTCGCAAGACGAAAAAAATCGCAAGGCGACAAAACTCGCGGAACGAATTAATTTCGTCTTGCGAGGCACCACTGTACTTCAGCAATTAAGCAATATATAAATACCTTAAACAAACAAACAAATTGTCAGGCCTTTCCATAGCCAGTCAATAGGTGACACAGTTCTGCTTGTATTAGATTAGGAACTGGAGGAAAGTTGGACACTAATATTTTCAGGAGGTCCCACGCTAGTGTATAGAGCTGCGTTTGCTTGTTGCCCTGCAGATTTTTTTGACTACAACCCCCACCACACCTGAGGGCACCAGGCTGGCAAAGGCTGATACAGAGGGTCTGAGACATGTTTTGTCTCAGCTGAGGGATCCTAGCTCACCTTCCCAGACAAATGTTGCCTTTTGCGTCAAATACAGTGATGAACACACAAAATGGCAGTGGAAGTGTGCTCCCTGGTCACATAATGGCTGAAGATATTGAGTCATGTGTTTTATAGCATTGGGTCTTTAAGCAGGAATGCTAAACCCTGCCTCTCCAGCTTTTACATTCACCATGTTTTTTAAAATGCCATACGCTGCCCTGTGTTTCTGTGGAGTTGTATGTTGGAATAAACATTTTAAATAAATAAATCAGTATTTTTTTGTACAGTAACCTTAATTTTGGATGAAAAAATATGAAAGTGTAGATGAACAGAAGCTGTTAGGAAATGAGTGTCGGGCACATTTGCCTGACAACTGGCTGAGGTTGGAGAAAACAAATAAACGTGACACTGGAAATCCAGTATTACCTTTTCCTGCCAGTTCTTTTCCTTCAGCACCTTCTGCCTCAATGTTTCCTGCAGTTGCTCCATTCTGCTTCGATGGGAAATCAGCAGAGACTCCCTAAATATGACAAATATCCATGAACACCAGAGTTTCTATGGAAAGAGTGGGGGAAACCAGCTCTAGCTTATGAGATTTACCTTCCCTCTCACCATTCAACTACAACACATGCTCTCTCTTTCGAATTAATTTTGGTTGCTATTACTGCAATGGGCTCAGAAATCTAGTCAGAGCCCGTGTATGCTTCACATTATAATTAAAAATATTGATGTAGTTGACTCCAACTCTCTCATGTACCGCACTGTATTTGTAATATTACTGATGTGCAATCTTGGGAATATATTGATGTAAAATACTTCTCTGTGCCTGAAATAATTTTCAGCTCATATGACTGGATAAATATTGACACGTGTGGCATCAGATGTAGGCAAGGTGGGCATGGCTTCACAAAAACAGCCGCGTGGGCCACATGCAAAGGCCTCAGCCCTGATTTCAAGGCTCTCATCATTCTTCCCAGTCCTCTTTGGGCACAGAGGTCAAAGCAAGTACTAACATGCTCAGCCCCAATTAGATGGGAGCTGGTGGTGGTATGGGTACCATTTATACTCCACTCAACTATCTCCCAGAAAAGCAGCTTCTTGCTTGGGAAGAAGGAAATGATTCTGATAGCCAGCTGATCCCCAGATTTAAAAGTGAGATCACTCTGTGACCTGCAGAGTATTCTGGGTGTGTTGCCCTGGAAAAGATTTTCCTTGATTTAAAGGAAGCTGGCAAGGGCTGGGAACACTTGTTCTAATTAAAATCTCATTGCTTGAAACGATGCCCAATAGATGCTCTGCAGGGTTCCTCTGAGTACACAGAGCTCTGTGCAAGAAGGTCTGTGAATTTTTGCACTGTTAAGAGAAAGCACCAGCTTTTGCTTACATGAAGAACTGTGAATGTATCAGAGCCCTTGGTTGGTGCCACAGGGCGGAGGTGGGTATGTTGTGATTGCTGATAGATCTGGATTGCAATCTACTCCAGTCTGTTCCTGTTAAATGCCTCTTTGTCAGAAGGAGTACTTTCAACATATATAGATGGGAAAATGAACGTTGCAGGGAGAAAGAACACTCCTAGCATTTCTGTCCCAGCCAGTAAAACTTGATTCAATTAACTATACAAATAAATGTTTGCTAGCTTATGAAGGTCTGCTGTGGAGAAGTTTAGCAAGTGCAGCTTCTCCTGTGAAGCAAGAACTTGCTGGACTCCTAATTTCCATTACTACTGCACTGTTCTGAAAGAAGCAAGAGCCCATTCATTCAAAGTTTCACCTGCAACTTTAATTTCTATGCGGTAACGTTATTAGTCACCCGGTGGTGGGATTTATACATACATGAAACTTCCACTTGCTCAACTTCCATTGAGCTGTGTGAATTAAGTGGGGCTACATGTTCCAGCAGAATGCAGACACCATTTGGAAAGGCTACAAAATGACATCTGCTCAGTGACTGATGGGCTACGGAATCCACAGTTTGTTGGGCCTCTTTACAGACCATGTATTTGGAAGAGAAAGACTAAGGGTCAAACTAGGTGATAAGACATTGTGGTGGTTTTAAAACAGCACAATTAGATTGGGGCCCTGACCCTGAGAGAAGGTGTTAATCCTCTTCTCTGCACCATTCTTGTCCCCCCTACCCAAGGTATTTGCCCCACAGGAGAGAAAAAAAATGCATATCCCACACAAGTAGCTGAATATTATCCCTAGGAAGCAAATGGGCTGCCCAACATAGATTGGGAACATGACACAGAAGAAGGGTTAAGCCCCACTTCCCCAGCACTGCAGTTCCAGGCTGAAATCCTCCCCTCCTCACAGCTGCTTTTAAACTTTAAGAAACAATGGGAGATCAGCTCACATATCTCCAGACATCTTGTCTTGGCCAGATTTCAACCCCTCTCCATGTCTAATGTAATCCACGTTGTGTTTCCACTTAGGGGCCCTTTACAGAGCAGAAACATGGTATTACTGGGGCTACTGTATTGAATAAATTGGTAATGTTACAGTATTTCACTGGGACACAGTTTGAAAATTTTATAAATCATGCAGAAGGTCCCAGGTTCAATCCCCAGCATCTCCAGGTAGAGCTGGGAGAGACTCACTGTCTGAAACCCTAGAGAGCCACTGCCAGTCAGTGTTGGCAGTACTGAGCTAGATGGACTAATGGTCTGACTCAGTACAGGGCAGCTATGGGGGAGCTTGGATTAAAGAACCTTTAAGAGCCTATCCAAAACCCATTGTCAGTAGATGTTGAATCAGTCTGCAGAATTCACATCTTAGGTAATGTAGTTAAATTAAACACCACCACTATGGGCCAATTTCGCTGTTAATGGTTTCCCTCTGAAGAATGCATGCAGAGAACTATGTCGAAAGCTTTGCAAAATCCACACAGATGCTCCATGGGTATTTTTTCATGAAGGAAATAAACCAATCTCAGCTTCAGTGAAAGGGTCTGCCTTAGAAGATGGTGGACTCTTCTTAGCTAGAGATTTTAAGCCAGGGGTGGCAAGCCATTTTGGCTCCAAAGACTACATTGTTTATCGGGATCTGTCTTGGGGTCAAATTTGACAAGTGGGTGGCTTCACCCACTTGTCTAAATTCCATTTTCTCACCTCTCAAAAGTGGGAAGTGGTTTGTAAAAGACTTTGTGAGTCTCCACCCTTCTTTTGTAAGCCCCCAACCTTTGATCTTTAATCTCTACTCATCAGCTGACAAGAGGTGATTAAATCCTCTTCCCAAGGCTGCACAATCCTGTTCTATGCTGGGAAAAGGGCAGTGCAGCCAATGCATGATTAAATCCTGTCCTTTGACCTATCAGCTGACATTGCCAATGATGTCAGCTGATGGTCAGGTGGCTATTGCTTGGGGGAAATGGCATGGCAAACCAAACTGGACCCACTGGAGAGCCAGGATTGACTTGTGAGCTGGAGAATCTCCACCCCTGTTTTAAGCAGAGGATGGATGGCCAATGATCATGGATGTCATGGCGGCACAATTCCTGCATCAGCAGGAGGTTGGAATAGTTGACCTTTGAGGTTGCTTTCAACTCTGTGGTTCAAATTCTACATGCATGTCCCCACCATATCCACACACATCCCACAGTACTGTAGATTGGGAGCAATAACTTGAAAGCATGCAGCTCAGGGAGGGGAAAGGTTATCCCACGAGAGTTCTGCAGAAATGAGGTGTTCACTAGCCAATTATAATTATTTGCTTGCACTCTTGTGAAAATGAAAACGCCTGCTGTATAAATGATGCTGCACTACTGAGGATAATAGATTCAGGATTAGACAAATTAATGGAGGACATGGCTATCCCTAGCTACTAACCCTGGGGTTGTAGCCAATACTCTGAGTAGCTAGCCCTACTCAGAGAAGACCCATTGAAATGAATGAAACTAAAGTCATGCTCATTCATTTCAAAGGGTCTGCTCTGAGTAAGACTAGCATTGACTACAGCTCTTGGTGGTTAAGTTCTTCATCACTTGCTGGGAATCTCAAGTGGAGAAAGTGCTCGTGCCCTCATGTCTCACTTCTAAGCTTCCCATAGGCATCTCATTGGCCAGTGTGAGAAGAGGATGCTAAACTAGGTGGGTTCTTTGATTTGATCTAGCAGGGCTCTCCTTATGTTCTTATGTCATTCCATTGCAAGCATTATTTGAAGATACCATTATTTGAAGAAGCACCAGAAAGATCGCTCATAGGATAGCATGCTTAGAGAAACAGGCAGGGAACAATTTTAAAAGCTTTAAAAATATATATATACATAAAAAGAGATGAACATAATTGTTATACGTGAATATCATCACTGAAACAGATATGTCGTAGCTGAGAACTGATCTGATGTGATGCCTGTGTCTGATGTGAACTACTGCATCATTCAAACATCAAGTTAGCCTTGAACTCACTAGGTTGCTTGAGAGAAGCTACTAGGTCCCCATCAGCAACATGTGGACAATATTACTGAATCATCTCCCAGAGATGTCAGCAGTGATCATGGAGGGTGGTTGTGGAGGGCAGGAAATAGCCACTGCTGCTGAGCAGCTAGCAAACGAGGCAGTTGGGGCCCCACATCCTTAATTTCAGATTGTGGTGGAAGGCAGGGGGCAGTGCAGGCCTTCCAAGAAACATCCACTTATAGAACAATAGACTAATAGAATTGGAGAGTTGGATGGGACCACGAAGATCATCTAGTCCAACCTCCTGAGATGCAGGAAACTTTCGGTCAACACGGGGTTCAAACCCACGGTCGTGAGATTAAGTCTCATGCGCAACCAATTGAGCTATCTCTCAGGACACTTGTAAAGATGTGAATTCTCCCTCCACACAGATTGCTGCTAAGTGGTGGTGGTAGTATGTGAAGCATCTGAGACATTTTAAGTACTATATATCTACTGCACCCAATCCAGAGGAAATTAGTCATGATTCACCACTGGAAACCAATTAATTTATTTATATTAAATGTGTATGCCGCCCTTCATTGGTAAATCTCAGGACAGTTCACATCTTGCAAACCGGGTTTGTTAGCTGTTGCAAAATTCTCTTGGTGACTTAAATGGGATTTAAACATGATTAATTTCTTTTAGATTGGGGTCAGCATTTCTGTTCTAATCCTAGGCAGTTAAGGCTGAAATCCTAAACACACCCACTAGAGATTAAGCCTTACTGCGTTCAATAGGCTTGTCCTAAAAATATTTTTTTCCCCCTTATTATTTAAAATATTTTTAGTTCAGTGCACAGTTAATATGCTGTGCTCTGTAATGATTTATTTTGGGTGTGGAGGACTGTGAAGAGTCAACTTGTAGGGGACTTTCAGTTCGACGATATTCTCAGAAAGAAAATCTAGGCAGAACATCCTGTCCTGTAACGCTATGCATGGCAAGTCATTTCTGATTACCTTTCTTGCCTAAGCATTACCACTTCTTCCTCTCGCTGCTTGAGAAGACTCTTAATCGTTTCCAGTTCGCTCTCCAAATGGTCGGTGCGTTTTTTTAGCTCCTCTTCTTTCTTCTCTTTCTCAATCACTTCTTCCTGTAAACGTCCAGATGCTTGTTGGCAGGCAAGCAAAGACTCTTCTCGCTCTTTCAGGGTATTAGCAAACCTAAACGCAAAAAAAAAAAAGACCGCATGTCATAACCGAAGCAGTCGGTAAGCATATATAAAATGTATTCTGACATGGCCCTTACAGTAAATGCGAACTCTATGCAAATAACTCTTCTGCATTATACCAGTGTGGTTATGCCAGTGTGAACAGACTGTGTACTGATGAAATATATAAAACAGCACAAGAAAGAGAGCGTGATACGTTACTATTGTCATCATCTGTTATTAATAATTCCGTGCCTTAAAAATGTAAACGTTTTACAGAAATTGATGAGGGGAAAGGGAGTTATCATAAAAGGGTTGGGGAAGAAGAGGAGATACGAGAATAAAAAAGAGAAAATCAGCCCAAAGCAAAAGAGGAGAAAAGCTAAGATAAATGAAAAATGTCGGTAAAACCATCATGTGAATAGAATAATTTGATTTTCCACATTTCGGAGCAGCATCTGCATACAGTTGTAATAAATTCTGACTCATACTGAGATGTGGATGCTCCAATTTCAGATGTCAGTTTCTGGAGTTCACTTTGATAGTCTTCAACTTCTTTTGACTTCTTTCTAGAAAATAAAATGTAGTATTATAAATCTACTTGCCTTTAAAAAATCAACAGAATCCTTCTCATACAGTAGCCTTTATTTGTTAATGCTCTCAATAAGATGTTTTATTTTACCTTTTGGCAAAATACAAACAGGAGAGTGTTATTGCACTTTTGCCCTGCTTGTGGGAGGAAAATGTTGGACCACGTAGGTTTTCTCTCTCTCTGGCAAGCTCTTCTCATGTTCTGCATTTTGTTTCAGTACATACTTACGTTGACTATTTAGCTTTAGATGGGGGATTATTAAAACTGTTTTTAAAAAAATCTGCAACAAGAATGACTTTGAAGAGCATTGTTAACACATGCACACATCCCTTCCGTTTAAGTGGTGACTACATTTCCTTGCTCATGCTCCAAATTATTGGCACCCTAAATGAAATTACGAGCAATTCTCCTCCATATCCAAAAATTCAGAAAAAGTATTAGGACAGAGTCAAGAGAGGTAATTATCATAGGAGTTGATGCTTTTTGCATGGTTGTGGACTGTTTCGGATACCCTTTTGGCTAAAGGTTAGATGAGCATACAAAGGAAGTGTACTTAGAAGACATCTGAAGGCAGCCCTGTTTAGGGAAGCTTTTAATGTTTGATGTATTCCAGTATTAAAAAATAAATAAATTGGAAGCTGCCCAGAGTGGCTGGGGAAGGCCAGCCAGATGGGCGGGGTATAAATAATAAATAATTATTATTGTTATTATTATGTCACTTAGTAGGAGCTGAAAAAAGGATGAGGAAATGAGAATCTGAAATAAAGGGCAAGTTGAAAGTGGGTAAAGATGGGTGGGGTATAAATAATAAAGTGTTATTATTATTATCAAATTATTGATAACAAATTCTTTATGATGCAGTAGTACAATGCCACATTGTCCATTCCCTATAATTCCAGCAGTTTTTCCAGGTTTTAAAAGACATGTCCCTTGGGATTGTTTTGCTCGCAAGTGTTGTCTTTCCTTAAAATATATGGGTAGGCTAGGGAGTGGGGTGAAGGGTCTGCATAGAGCTCTTCTTTGCCTGGACTGATTTAAATCAGGATGGCTCAGAATAACTAATACTTGACTTTTGTGACTTGATGTCACAAAAGACTATACCAGACCTGGCATCGTTTCTGACAGGTAAGGCAGAATGAGGACTCAAGGATTAATCCAATCATCCAGAAAGAGAGAGCAGTCACATCGTGGCATCGGAAAACACTGCATTTGTATAAAGATGTGGGGCTTGTACTTTGACTAATTTATTGTTTAGATTTTGTACTCAACAAACGTCTCATTAACTAAAATCCAGGCGTATTGCAGGAGCATTACATCACTTTCAAGCATAAGCCCAGTAGGAAATGCATAACTTGGACAAGGCAAATACCTGCTGTGTATTGCTATAACCAATATTTGGAAACAGCTCAACTCATGCATAAGGAACTACTGTACACGCCACTGACTAAGGCTGACCAAACTGAAACATGTCTGGCATTCCAGGTCCTCAAAGAACTCCACGAAAGAATATTTGGAACCTCTCATGTGTTGTGCTGAGTTTTTCTTTCATACTCATAACCCAGCCAGATGGGCAGGGTATAAATATAAATATCAACAACAACAATAGCAACAACATGCTGTGGATACATTATTGGGAAGTTTTGAATGCCTGATGTTTTAGTATGTTCTGATATATATTGTGAGCCACCCAGCCAGATTGGTGGGGTATAATAATAATAATAATAATAATAATAATAATAATAATAATAAGTCATTTGAAGTCTCTGCATTAGACAGGTTTTGTTTAAAATATCTATTTCCACATTTTTGGTTTTTGTACTTTTCCTTTTCCTTTCCACATCCATGCCAAAGTTCAACTTTTTTTTCTTATCTACTGTTTGTGATAAATAGTGCAAACACATTCACTGACCGTTTCCTCATCCTGCTTTGTTAAAATATAGGTTGAAAGTAAGACACAGCAGTACCAGAAGTGTGGCTTCTACAGATTAAGGTTGGGCCTTCGGAGTATAAAGACGTACTCTTCCAACCTCAAACACTTGCTATGACTTCAAACCTTTCCAGTCTCCCACTGTTTTCCCACAGTACTGTCAGAACTCAGGATCTGGAGGCAAACTGGAAGCTCAGCCAAGAAGCAAATGGGGATGGTAGTCTACGAATGGTCAGGGCCAACCCTGCTACTTGGCAACAGGGTAAAAACGACATGCTTCAGGCAGCAACATGAACTGGGTCGGGACAGATAAAGGCAGGAACTGATGTCTAAATGGTATAGCAATACTTTTCAAAAACTTGGCTCAGCACTGAGAGCAACTTAGACAAGAATCAGGTAGAACCTTGCTATCACATTTGTGGCACCTGACCCTTGTTTGTGATGGTACGTGCAACAGTACTCTCTGCTTATCTGCAGGTGTCTGTTGCTTTCTTCTCAATTTTGAATAATTAACAGTACAAAAAAGGGTTAAGCAGTCATTCCCGCCTGCTGGACTCTAATGAAGGTATCAGCTTATTGTAGTTACAATTTATTGCTGTATGTAAGATACTGGTTGTCAAATTAATTACTTTGGTGCTGATGTAGTGTACATAATTACATATATTCTGTAACTTTGTGTTTCTTTAAAAAAATGAAGGCAGAATTCTGAATGCCTTTTCATTCATTCCTTTTATTCTACTTTCAGAAGTAAAAAAATAATTAGACAACTGTCCAATGATTCATATACCTAATTATTGTCAAATAACTGCTACATGAAAGTAAACACATTTGCTGAAGAATGTCAGAAGACCTTTAAGTCTAAAAAATTTCTTTTGAAATTTGTCAAGTCAATGATTTCCAGAACAGGCTGTCACAATGATTTATGTAATTGCTGAATTCAAGCATTCAGTTCAAAAGAAAGTTCTACAGCCATTACATGTGGCATGGAAAAATGATGTCTTGACTTAATATCATTATGTGTTAATGTTGCCAGTAGGCATTCCTTTGAAATGTATAGATATTCTTTGGCAACATGATTCAAATATTCAAAGATTATAGCTGTAAATCCATGACATAGACACCACAGATGCTAATTTAGTCTGAATGCCGCTAATTATATACTAAAAGGACCTAATTCTGAGTACCAAAACTAAAACTAGGAAGTATAATGCATGATAAACTTTGGAATAAGGTCAAAACAGTGAACTCAGTGCTGCTACTGCTGCTGCTACAACACACAAACAGAGAGAGAGAGAGAGAGAGAGAGAGAGAGAGAGAGAGAGAGACTTGTTTTTGTAGAATAAATATTTCAGGAACCTTGCTGCTGTTAGCCATGGGCAAGCTGCCATTCTTCCAAGCAACCTGGTTGCTTCAGATGTCACTGAAGTTGCCATTTGTGATATATATGTACAGGTGGGCAGCTGAGAATATAGATTTTGTGGGGGGAATAGAACTTTTTCTGTATGAACCTGCAAAGCTGCACAACTGATCATCCTTGTGAGGAAAGTAGGAGAAGGGGCACAAAGTACGTAGGATCCTAGAATCATAGAATTCAAGTTGGAAGGGACCCCAAGGCTCATCTAGTTCTGTAATGTATCCTACTCAATATTGATCCAGAGCAGATCAATGTATAGTTAGCAGAGTAAAAACTTAAAACACGTTGCAGGATTCCCCCAAAATAAGACCAGAGGCAATTAATATTTCATCCAGCAGAGCTTGACTGCTACTGAAGGCAAATGAACATAATGGTCACAAATCCAATACATTCAGGATTGGCACTGTTCCTAAGAAATTCAGTTGCAGCAGACTTAAACTTACAATAACTTATAGTAAGACTAAACCTTAACATTAAGCGCACTATATAAAAAACACCACACCAGTTGGAAAGAGAGATAGAAAAGAGTGAAACCCAGACTCCTTCTGGCCTTACTATTATTGTCAGCATGACCTTGACAGAGATAACAGAAACAGTTTAAGCCAGCTGTACTCAGCTTCTCTGAAGGAATAACCCACATATCATGAACCTTCTGCTTGTTTCTTTCACACAGAGAAGCTTCCAGAACCTTCTTGAATTAATTAGAATAGGAAAGACTTTCTGCACTAAGTACTCAACCCCTTGCAATACAGGAATCTCAGCTAAAGCATCCCATGACAGATGGCCATCCAAGGTCTGCTTAGCAACCTTCAAGGAAGGAGAGTCCACAACCTCCCAAGGGAGACCCTCTCAACCATCCACATTAGGTAAATGAAAGCCCTTCCTCGCTATTCACACACCTTACCATAGATGAAAAGGGCCTCTGCTAGGCACATCAACTGGAAGTATATGAAAAACAAGTAAAGAAACAAAGCACTTATGTGGTAAGGTTTAATCAATATACCAAGGGTTCTAGTGTGAAAGATTTAGGAGGCCTGCCCCATCCCCACAGCCTCAGAAGCTGTGTGCCTGCTGATCCATCCATCTCCAGGCACCTGAGTCCCTGCCTACATAGAAACTCCAAGGATTTATCTTCTCGCCAGACGTTTCCTTGATCTCCTGTTTGCCCTAGTGATCCAGGTTCAGTGGGATTCATTTGAGCAGACAGGAGAAATTTGTTTGACTCTTCTGCTGACAAGACCACCAGACCTCCCAATTCCCTTACTCTCCAATTGTTCCTGTAGCCTCAGGGGCATTTTGTAGCCCCCACCCCAGGGCATGCGTCAAGATATCGACCCCCTGCTGGCACCAACTCACTTCCTTCCTTGCTTTGTTTAATCCTGGCCAGGTTGTTCTTGTTACAGAGTTCTTGTTATCAGTGCGATCCAAAATGTCTTTACATGGATGGCTTGCTTAAATGACTATTTACTGAATAACTACACAACACTTCAGAGGGAAAATGTTTCTGTAGCGCCGCTGATGAAGTAACAAAAGGAACTGGGCATTCTCACCCCATGATTGAGCTGCAATTTCAAAATACAGACAATTGCTTCCAGTTTTTGCTCTCTTCTATGGAAGTTCTGTAAAATGAAACTTTCTGTTCTATCTTGCAGATGGAAATCAAAAGGCATGAATGGAAGATGAGCTTTGGAAAATGAAGTAGGAGGGAAAGGGATATTTCTTATTGTACTCAGCAAGTATGCCGCCCAAATGGAGCCAGGCCCCTGGGTGATCATTCTTGCTGGAAATGTCTGCTGAGGAGTGATAATAACTGACACCTACTAGACGGAGAAAGTCCCTCCAACATGTTCCTGATTCTGTGCACACAGAGCATGGACACATTGCTTAGTTATCTCTTTGTTAACCATCACTTGGTCTGACATAGAACAACTGCTGTTTCTTCCACATTTGCCAGGGCTGGTTGGACATGCACTTCTTTATTCAGATCAGAAAATTAACTGCTTTAAATATTTACTGCGGTTTTTGGTTTGAACTGTGAAAGGCCTTTTCCTATTGAGAAAAAAAATGATATTGTTGTTTAAAATGTGTTTGTGGGTTTAACATGGACTGGTTTGTTGTTGTTGTTTTAAAGAAATTGATGAGCCTACTCATTCATTCCTCGGCTCCTGAGAATCTGCCCTGGGTTAGACAGGGGTGGGGAGGGGATCTTGAACTAACACCACTACCAGCCAAGTACCATTTTCCAGTCTACATCACCAGCCGCTGGGTGGGTCCTAAAGCCCAGCTCAACAGGCTCACTCCTGCTGTGGGAGATGGTTCATGGTGTCAGCAGCCCACACTGAGCACTGCTGGTCAGTCACTGAATCTGCCTGATGGCTAGTTCTGACTGAACCATCTTGCTTCTACAAAGGTCACACAATCACCACCACAAGACTGCGGGGCTGCCTTCCTTTTGGTACCACTCAGAAGCTCATTTTTACACTTTGCCTCACATCACCAGCCGCCACTAGCTCACACTGCACACTTCCTCCTCAGCTCTTCTCAGAGCAGGAGAAAGCTGGTGACTGCATCATGCAAGGCTGCATCTATTGGAGCACAATACTTCCCTCTCACCTGGAGGAAACTAGATGGAAGTCGGGAGCAAGGGAGAAAGAATGCTCAAAGCCTGCTCCTGGTCTCTGGCTGAATAGAGTCAAGTAGCAATTGCAAGAGGCTAAATGTGTCATTTTGACCAAACTGCGGGAGGCAGTGGAAGACAGGAGTGCCTGGCGTGCTCTGGTCCATGGGGTCACGAAGAGTCAGACACGACTAAACGACTAAACAACAACAAAATGTGTCATATGATGCCAGACTCAACACCACCAATATTTGATGCAGGAGTAGAGATTACTATGAGAGCACCACAGAAGAAGGCAGGCACACACACAGAAACGGATGCACTGGTAGTCTCCTGGTTAAGGTCAGCCAGAATGTTATTCCAGTGCTCAGTTCTGAAATATAAATTAGGCACACATTTAGGAATATATGAAACTATCCTTAATTTTCTTGTCTTTTCTTACGGTAATTATAGGTGAAACAACAGGGAAGATTGGGACTTCAGATTGCGGGGAAAGCCTTCAGATTGGGGGAAAAGTTGACAGGCATGTATTACAAATGAGTGATGTGCTGCCTGACACTTTAAATGCGGGCAGTGTATGTTCTCAATGTAATTTAAACCTAGTATGTGATCATTTACTGTAGCAACCACCAAACACTGAATTTGTGGTGCTGGTTTTTCAGTAAGTCAGGAATGAAAACAGGCAAGCAGCATAACAATTCAAACCCCGCTAAAGCTGGAAACTTGGAGAAACTTCTCATCATTATAACATTACTTCACCTATTAATAACTCTAGTTAATCTTTATATTTATACTTAAACTGAAATAGAATATACTACTTCGCTAAATTAGATCCAGACTCATTATGGAAACTCATTATGGTATATTTATGTATATGCAATCACTGTGTTTTTCATTTCAATTACTGTTAAAATATTTGGACCGCTTAGCAACAGGGTATTTGTAGATTTGTTTTTCCACCCCCACCCCCCCAAAAATATGTGAATGCAAGAACCTAAATATCATAAAGAAACTGTACATATATTTCAAGAAAGGAAAGCCTATTGAAAAGAATACTGACTGATGTCTTTTGAAATAACAATCCATGTACACTACCTCTGAATGTAAAATGTACCACAAATATAAAAAGGAATTTCACTCCTGAATTTGTTATGGTTAAAAGTCCACTTTTGATATAGCAAGGAAAAAAGTATTAAGGTCAAATATTACTAATCAGAATTGATGCTTTTGAATTATGGTGCTGGAGGAGACTCTTGAGAGTCCCATGGACTGCAAGAAGATCAAACCTACCCATTCTGAAGGAAATCAGCCCTGAGTGCTCACTGGAAGGACAGATCCTGAAGCTGAGGCTCCAATACTTTGGCCACCTCATGAGAAGAGAAGACTCCCTGGAAAAGACCCTGATGTTGGGAAAGATGGAGGGCACAAGGAGAAGGGGATGACAGAGGACGAGATGGTCGGACAGTGTTCTCGAAGCTACCAGCATGCAGGAGGCAGTGGAAGACAGGCGTGCATGGCGTGCTCTGGTCCATGGGGTCACAAAGAGTCGGACACAACTAAACGACAAATTACTAATCATGACTGTATCTAATGAATGCCGGGAACTGTATGACAGTGGAAGAGCACATGCTATGCTTTCCATGCAAAAGGTCCAAATTTGAACCCCAGACATTTCCTGGATGGGCTGGAAAATCTCCTTTCTGAAACCTTAAAAGCTACTACTAGTAGGTGTCAATAGCGTTGATGCAGATGAAGTAAAGACCAATAGTCTGACTTGGTACAGGTAGATCTTATAAGACCTAGGCTTGTGTGCATAGCCCATCCAGTGATGTAAAAAGGGATCTGACAATTTGTCCTTCTTGTGAGGATTCTCTGGCCTTCACAAGCAGGGGTTGCAGGGAGCTGAAACTTGCTATTATGGGTAATGAACTTTTCACCATTCTTGCCAATAATGCTTCTTCCACTAAAGTTTGTTTATACCGGCTATATCATTTCCACACGCTCAGTGGCAGGCCTCCCTCTTGTGGGGCAAGTGTTTGGGCTTCTTTGTACAGAACTGTGTTGCGGTTTGAACAAGCCATGCAGCCACTCGCTCGCAGTGCATTCTCTGCCCATATTTTGCGGCAGGCTTTTCTGCATCTCTTATATAAGCATCTGCCTTGACTTTGGGTGTGTGCAGGTGTTTTTCACTCAGTTCTCAGCCTCGCGTGTTCCTTTTATGAGCTCTACACTCTGACTTGGCAGGATTTCCTGTTTTCTTTGTGGCTCTTGCATTCACTTTGTACAAATGGGTCTCACCACCACCACCTCTTTGCTGCTGGAAATTGTACGTTGGAGGAGTGAGAAGGTTGTGTGCCACTGTTCCTTATCACTGCAGTGCCAGATGCCATGAACTCAAAATCTGAAACAAAAATGGGCTTTTGTCCATACTGGTCACTTCCCACAAATCACATCAGCCTGGCTCACATGTGACATAATATGTGCCTTCAGGTGTGGGGCAGGTAGAGACGTAGCTGCCACTGCAGAGTCAGGAGCCTTAAAGTGGCCAACCAATGGCTATTGAGCATGATAACTACTATGGAGTTCCATGTTTGGAGGCAGTGGACCTTTGGCTTGATCCAGCAGGGCTGCTACGTTCAATTTCCTTGCAGTGTAAAAGATTCCCAGTATCTCCTGAATTGTTTTTCTAAGTTCTCTACTCATTCAAAAATACACTATGCATATAACCTCGTTAACTCTCTTGATCCCCAAATCTAGCAGTGGCAAGGATATTGAGTTGGAAGTTACAGGGTCACCAGCAGAGGAGGAAGACTGGGTTTCTGGCCCTAAGCATGATGCTGGTGCTCAGGAGTCCACTGACGCCAAGACTGGCAGGCAGCACCAAGACCCACAGGACCACAGCCGGGAAACTAATAATAATAATAACAATTTATTTATATCCCGCCCTCCCCAACCAAAGCTGGGCTCAGAGCGGCTAACAACAGTAAAATGATACAATGATTGACTTTTTTCCAGGCCTGAGGAACTGAGTGTCCCACACTCCTACAGTACAATGGGCAGGGAGTGCACCGAGTGGAAAATCCAGGAGCACAATAAGAGAAGTGTCTGTCTCTTTAAAAGACTATTGCTCTCCAAAATAAGAGGAAACATAGGAGATCAAAAGGGTTCATTTCATTTCCAGCTCTCCTTGGAACAAGTTGATCACTAAGACGTCTATAGGTTGCTTCATGGGATCAGAAGAGGACAACAACCTACAACGTAATAAGGCACCAAAAAGATAATAAAATAGTGTTATGAGTTTGTGGGTCCCATACTCCCCTAAATTTCTGGGTCCAGTAGATGTTAAGATTTAATTAAGGCTTGGGGTGCTAAGCTGTGTGCTTGACACTTCTAATCCCCTGGAATCAGTAAGTGTTAAAAGTTAATTAAGCCAGTAAGTGTTAAAAGTTAATTAAGCCAGGCTAGTTTGCTGTGAGGTGATGGGCTATTAAGAGATAAAGCCGTAGCTTAGGTTAGAGAAGTTAGTGTTAGGAGTGATGTCACTGAGAAGGAAAGCAGCAAGCTGGGGGCAGGGAGAGAGAGAAATGGTGTCTGTCTGAACCCAAGGCTGTGACTATGGGAGAAACAAGACCCTCATGAGGTGCTAATGCTACGAACCCCTCCATTGTAGGCTCAGGTTGTATATATGTGTAAATAAACCCTGTATCTTAAAGACACCACAGCCTCATTCTGAAAGGAAACATGAAGCCTAGGTAAGTGCCTGGAACCCCTGGAATCTTGCACCACTCAGAGATTGGGGTGGTGTGAAAGGAGACTGAGGCTGCATGAAACAATATGTTCCATGTCTTATATATTTTGAAAATAAAAATCAACACTACTCTCAGTCCTTAGCAGACTTCAATAAACTAACCTAGTATTCATTATCTCTTACATTTTAGCACATAATTACAGGGGAATCAGGCAGGAAAAAACGATACCTGTTATGAATAAAATTTATACCTGATATGAATAAAATTAAGTGTCTTACACGAATAGTTCTTTATAATGGCTGATTTCGGCAGCTGCTTTCTGGAACTTGTGCTCAATTGTCTCTACTTGACTTGTTAAATCTGAAATAAGAAATTGTTAATATATATTATCATCATTTAACATTATTATTCCATCCTGCGTTCTTCCTCGAAAGCCCATAGTAGGCTGCGCACATTACAGCAGGTAGTCTTTTTTAATGCTCTCATTTGCATGTCACTTTAAACCGCAGTTAAAGGAAGTGGAACATGGCCATTGAAGCTAGTAGCCATAAAGCCATCCAAGTTGGTGGCCATCACTCTCTCCTGTGGGAGCTAGTGCAATAGTTTAATTGTGTGCTGCATGAATAACTTTCTCTTATATGTCCAGAATCTTCAAATGTTCAGCTTCAGCCATATCAGAGCTTAGCTCCCAGCAGTTCAGGAGCAGCAGGAATGAAGGAAGAACCAAGCGCCCATGATTTCAGCATCATACACCAGCATGCTGTGCATTCACCTTACTTCATCTGTGATTTAAAGTGATACAAGAACAAGGCACCTTTCTACGAAACCAGTGTAGCAGGAACCCCCCACCCCAATCATTCAGTTTGTACAAACTTCACACACTCACACTCACACACTACATATGCCACACTTCTGTTATAAATTCATAGAAAAATCAACCATACATCGGATTTGCACTGTTCCATTTTTGTGTTACTCCATATGACAAGGACTATCAAAGGGGGGTGGCTTGGTTCTGGTCAGCCATAATCCCTTCACCATCCCAGCACATCCACAGGAGCCCTGCCCAGTTGCTATGCCAACCCTGATGGTCCTAGACAGAAGACCATCAAGATCACAAAGAACTTGCATATGGGAGTGGATTCAGCATGGACTGAAACAAAGGACAATGATCAGATCTTCCCTCTGGGGGCAGGAAACTGCCAACTCCCCTTTGTCTCCTGGAAGTGACTCATGGGGAGGGGGAAAGGAGGAACCAGCCAGGTGACAGGACACTCAGGTTACCACCACAACTCCTCCCTCAACCCCTCCTTTCTGTAATGTATGCATGATGTCAACCCCTCCTTTCTGTAATGTATGCATGATGTTTCTGGGGGTGGGCTTGACCTAGAGGATGGGAATTTCAAAAGTTTTTATAAGGTCTTGCACACCATCTTTCTGGGTCTTTCCTCTCTCCTGCAAGTGAGGGGAACACCCTGTTGCAACAGTTCAATAAAGGCCAAGCCTACAGGCTGCTGTTTTGCTCCAAGTTATCCTGGTTGGTGTCTTTGTTTTTGTCCAAGGGAGCCCTCGGATTTTTCTGGTAACACCAGAAGTGTATAATAAACATCCTGTATATAAGCTTTTTGTAAAAAGAAGTCAAGCAGCGTCAACTTCTGAAACTGATAGGCACTGATGGGAATTGGTCTTTCAACAGATTTTGCATTACCGATAGGAAGTAATTAGTACGTTTATTTTGTTTTCTTACTGTCTATTCTAGACTGATTTTCAACTTGCACATAATATTGTAATAACCTGTACTCTAAAAAATCATTCTGGAAATAAAAGCCAGTGGTTTATACAACAGTCCAATAAATCCAATTTCAGAAAGGAGATTCTTAAAAAATTATTCTTGTGCTGTCCTATCCTTAAGGTGCTATAAATTCTTATACATTATCATTAACCTAGGGAACATTTATAAAAATCCAAACAATTGATATTTTAGGCAGCTGGTATAGACAAGTGATGATACTATTAACTCAGAGAGGGCAAATTCACACTTTACAGTTGGTGAGATTTTTGCAGATGTAGGAGTCACTCCTTCATCAGCATCCATGGGGCCAGTGTAATGCGCAAAGTGGCAGATCACAGACCTCAGCTGTGGAAACATCTTGCCAGGGACTGCTAGGCCACCCATGTACAATGAAGCTAGAAATGGGCAGCAAGAAGGGATAGTCATTTACTAAAGGTAAAAAGGTAAAGGTACTCCCTGACCGTTAGGTCCAGTCGCAGACGACTCTGGGGTTGCAGCGCTCATCTTGCTCTATAGGCTGAGGGAGCCGGTGTTTGTCTGCAGACAGCTTCTGGGTCATGTGGCCAGCATGACTAAGCCGCTTCTGGCGAACCAGAGCAGCGCATGGAAACGCCGTTTACCTTCCCGCTGGAGCGGTACCTATTTATCTACTTGTACCCTGGTGTGCTTTCGAACTGCTAGGTGGACAAGAGCTGGGACCGAACAACGGGAGCTCACCCCGTCATGGGGATTTGAACCACCAACCTTCTGATCGGCAAGCCCTAGGCTCTAAGTGCCCCATAAATAACCTCATAACCAAACAGCATTTGATGATAATTGCTGCATTAATCTTGGCACAGATGTCCCACCCCTTGAATTTGAAACTATTTTTACCCTGATGTACTTCATATGCACATCACCGATAACTCTATCGTCATTGTTGTCTAGCATATCCAGAGCACCTGGGTACTACATGTACCTAAGGTGTGTAATCTAAATAAAAAGGAATGGAAAATGAATGACAACTTAGATAGAACCTTCTTAAGATGATGTTCAAAAGAAGAAGACAAATGGTTTCCCCCAAACATTAGTTTGCTTTGAACAATTACAGTGGGCCATACAGGCAAATGATCACTGCAAATGATGGAGAAAATAAAGAAGTTTCACAGTCACTTCCCCCACCCCCAGGAGTTAATCTGTCAGCTTTTGTTAGCACACAGTGGCTGCCAACTTGCCTTGCTTCCTGCACCCTGCTGTGGGTATACTGAAGCACCTCAGATTGTACATCTCCCAAGCCTGCTGTTTTCCCCTCAGTGAAATCATTTAAGCCAACTGACTGGCAGTGGCAGGGTACAACAATAACAAAGCTTCAAAATGCCTGGACAATCCCAGAGAAAGACACACACACACAAACACAAACACACGCAGCCACAATAATGGGAAAATACCCGAGAGCTTAACATTCCAGAAAAGCAGCCATGTCAGCCTGTAAATACCTGGTTGCATATAGCCTTGGGTGCTTAGTTTCTGAGTGGAAAGGTGACTCATAAATGTTTTAATTAATAAGAGCAGTAGGAAGACAACAGGTACCTTGGACTTAGTGACACATGACAGATTAAATTCTAGTTCTTTAGTTCAGTGGTTCCCAATTGGTGGTCCGTGGACCCGAGGAAGTGTGCGTAACCCATCTGAGGGGTCTGCAGCATCATTCATATAACAAAACCTATCATAGATATATCTAAAAAAATCAAAAGTCCATTGCTTGGCCTTTCAAAAACAGAGGGTCCGCATTTCTTAGCTAATTGGGAACCACTGCTTTACTTACTTGTGGCAAAAAAATCGGAAAGTTTCATTTGTATTCAGAATATTTAGCTTATTTTTTCATAGAACAATGTTTTTTATGCTGCCCTTCAGATATAAGCATGTGAAAAATCTGACAAGGACAAAAAAAACCCCAACCCACACAACAGTAGATTATATCAAAAAGGTATTGTCAACAGCTATAACAGAAGCGGTCATGGCGACCCTTTTGTTACAGCTCGAACATTCCAGAGATGTTAAAGATGGCATACAATGACGCCAAATGTTGAGATAACAATAGGTGAACCTTTTACATACCACCCCAACCCATCTTCTTAGTAAAACCTCATTTACCGAGAGGAAAACGAAAGTACACACAACTGGAAGAGCTGTTATGTAAAAATGTTTCAATAATTATTTCAATATAGCAATGGCAAACCTAAACAGCATCTTAAAAAGCAGCGACATCACCTTGCCAACAAAGGTCCATATAGTTAAAGCTATGGTTTCCCCCACCTGCCAAACTAGCAGTTCGAAAGCACCCCCGGGTGCAAGTAGATTAATAGGGACCGCTTACTGGCGGGAAGGTAAACGGTGTTTCCGTGTGCTGCGCTGGCTCGCCAGATGCAGCTTTGTCACGCTGGCCACGTGACCCGGAAGTGTCTCCGGACAGCGCTGGCCCCCGGCCTCTTAAGTGAGATGGGCGCACAACCCTAGAGTCTGTCAAGACTGGCCTGTACGGGCAGGGGTACCTTTACCTTTACCTTATGGTTTTCCCAGTAGTGATGTATGGAAGTGAGAGCTGGACCATAAAGAAGGCTGATCGCTGAAGAATTGATGCTTTTGAATTATGGTGCTGGAGGAGACTCTTGAGAGTCCCATGGACTGCAAGAAGATCAAACCTCTCCATTCTTAAGGAAATCAGCCCTGAGTGCTCACTGGAAGGACAGATCCTGAAGCTGAGGCTCCAATACTTTGGCCACCTCATGAGAAGAGAAGACTCCCTGGAAAAGACCCTCATGTTGGGAAAGATGGAGGGCACAAGGAGAAGGGGACGACAGAGGACGAGATGGTTGGACAGTGTTCTCGAAGCTACCAGCATGAGTTTGATCAAACTGTGGGAGGCAGTGGAAGACAGAAGTGCCTGGTGTGCTCTGGTCCATGGGGTCACAAAGAGTCGGACACGACTAAACAACAACATGACAGATAGCCCAGTTGGAGAGATCAATGTGCTTGAGTAAGTTGCCTTATGCAGACCATTGGTCCATCCAGCTCAGTACTGTCTGCACCAGGAAACCTTTGACCCTCCAGATGTTGCTGAATTGCAATGCACATCAGCTCCTGCAAGCATAGCCAGCAGCCAGGGAGGGCGGGAGCTGTTGTTCAAGAACACGTGGAGGGCCAAAGGTTCCCCACACCTGGTCTACATTGACTGGCTGCAGATATCCATGGTTTTAGATAGGATACTTTTCCTGCCCTTTTAGGAGATGCTGGCAATTGAACCTGGGGCCTTTGTATGCAAAGAATGTGCTCCACAAGGCTAAGCCACAGCCCTTCCCCAGCAGGTGTTTGTCCTGGGATAGCTCAGTAGGCAGAGCATGAGACTTTTAATCTCAGGGCCGTGAGTTCAAGCCCCAAGTTGGGTTAGATAACCCCTGTGGTCACTTCCAACTCTACAATTCGATTATTCTATGAAATATAAGAGAAATAAGTATGCTTTACATATCACTTACTCATTCTCTCACACACAAATTATCAGGCCTCATCAAAATACAGGAAAAAACAAGAAGTTCCTTAAGAAAATTGGAATATTGTAGGATTAATGTTACAAATAACCTAAAAGTTAATCACCTGATGAGTCAGTCTAGTCTGTGAAGGGTTATGCTATAATAAACCCTGTGAAGGGTTATACCACAGAAAGGCAACAGAATACCAGGGCTGCATGGCTGACAACTAAAATCTATCATAGGCCTTACACTTTTCCCACTGGAAATGCTTACATTTGACGACAGCATGCATGCAGAAGCTGCAATGTGTGGGGGCCATTCTTATCAAGGATTGGCCTCCACATTCATGCCAGCCACTACCAAAAACACATACTACACCAAGTATGTAAAACCTCCAGGTAATAAGGCTGATTCGTGGGGTGAGCAGCCTTTGCACATTACAGCTTGTGCATACAGCCCCTTGCCACAAAGAGCATTTACAGTGGTACCTCCCATCTCTTGCAGGGGCGCAATTAGTGCCAGCACCGTCCATTAAGAGTTTGGGTGTAATCTTCGACACCTCCCTTTCCATGGAGGCGCAGATTGCAGCTATAACAAAGGCGGCATTTTTCCATCTCCGCCAAGCTAAGCGGTTGGCTCCTTACCTCTCTCGCCCTGACCTAGCCACTGTGACCCACGTGACGGTCACCTCTAGACTGGATTATTGTAACTCGCTCTACGTGGGGCTGCCCTTGAGACTGACCCAGAAACTCCAGCGGGTGCAGAATGCTGCAGCGAGACTCCTTACGAGGTCTTTGCTGCGAGATCACATTCACCCGGTGCTATACCAGCTGCACTGGCTCCCGGTGGAGTACAGGATCAGGTTTAAAGTGCTGGTTTTAACCTTTAAAGCCCTATACGGCCTAGGACCCTCGTACCTACGGGACCGCCTATCCTGGTATGCCCCACAGAGAAACTTACGGTCTTCAAACAAAAACATCTTGAAGGTCCCAGGCCACAGAGAAGTTAGGCTGGCCTCAACTAGAGCCAGGGCTTTTTCGGCTGTGGCTCCGATCTGGTGGAACACTCTGTCACAAGAGACCAGGGCCCTGCAGGACTTGACATCTTTCCGCAGGGCCTGCAAGACAGAGCTATTCCACCAGGCCTTTGGCCAGGGCACAGCCTGACTCCCTCCCTCGGCAATCTTCGCGGAGCTCTGGCCCAATGGTTGCCAGTGGCTTGAATTAATTAATTTTATAATGAATGATTTTAGAGTGTTGTTTATGCTGTACTTTTGTACTGTTTTATTGTTGTTAGCCGCCCTGAGCCCGGCTTCGGCTGGGGAGGGCGGGATATAAATAAAATTTATTATTATTATTATTATTACCTTGGGTTACATACGCTTCAGGTTACATACACTTCAGGTTACAGACTCCACTGACCCAGAAATATTACCTCGGGTTAAGAACTTTGCTTCAGGATAAGAACAGAAATCGTGCTCTGGCGGTGCGGCGGCAGCAGCAGGAGGCCCCATTAGTTAAAGTGGTGCTTCAGGTTAAGAACAGTTTCAGGTTAAGAACGGACCTCCGGAACGAATTAAGTACTTAACCCGAGGTACCACTGTACTGCAGTTTCCTGTCAGGGTGTAAGGGGCATAACATGAGGATCAGCCTCAGGTTATTGATAGGACTGTTGCTGTTCTGAGCTCCTTGAACGGAGGGAGGGAAGGAGGGAGGGATAAAAATGCAATAAATATGTTTACTGTGCTTGTTGACGTCATGGTGTTGAAGATCTTATTTTACAAGTAGCAAGAGAAAATTGACAATTATTTTGCATGCCTGTCTCTTTTAGGTTATGTTCTCTGCAAAAAGTTCTATTCCGGTTAGTACAATGAAACATTAAGCACATGGGAAATTACAAATAATGGCTTTCTGCACACATTTTTTTTAGTCTTTCTGGCTCCCCTAGTGGGAATAGATTGTTTTGTTAGACATTTCTTTTAAAATGCTTCCATTTACAGCAAAGCAGAAACATAACTGATTAAAATATATTTTGGTTTGATTAGTTATTTCCTGGGAAAATAGTAATTCAGCCTATTAAGTTTTTATTTTTATTTTCCTTCATGACAGTCATGATGTTGTTGTCTGTTTGTTTGCTAAATACCTATACCACCCTTTATCCAAGGAACATAGGTAGGTTTACAATGTAAAATGTTTATTGAAAATAAGAGAACATTCACCCTCTTCTGGGGATAAACAGGAATTTAGTTTACTGATTTTCCGGTCATACTGACCTCTAAGAACAGAAAGGCAGATTGGAGAAAGAAATATGAATATTTAAAACTACTTCAGTGAGAACAAAATGTGCAATTATTAATATGTGGTTTTTATTTTTACTTGTCAGCTGTAACTGCTCCATCACTGCCTGTTACTCAATGCATTTATCACTCTTAATAAAACATCTAGTTCTAGATAACTGCAGCTTCATTAAAACAAAGTAATTAGATGTTTGCGGTTCCCCCCCCAGCCCACTGCTTAAACTTTCTCCAAGTGTGTTCGCTGTGTCAATGGAATATTACAAAAGGGGGAGGGAGGGGCATCTCAGTCTGCGTCTGCTTTCCTATCTGTCCCTTACAGTGGTGATGTTACAGCACATAGTAAAGAGGATCTTGATTTTATGCGGCAAGAAGAGCAACGGGACTAGAAATTTAAACTACTGCAATGTGTTATACGTGGGGCTGTCTTTAAAAATAACTCAGGAACAGCAATTGGCCCAGAACAGGACTGCAAGATTCCAGGACTGGAACGGAGCAGTTTGATGCCTGTGTTTTGCAAGTTGCACAGAGCCCCCATCCATATTCATGTACAATTATTGTGCAGCTTTGACTTCTAAAGCCCCAGGCAGCTTGGGATCAGGTTATCTGAAAGGCTACCTTCTCCTTTAAGTATCCCAATAACTTCAAGGTCTTCTCTGGAGGCTTAGCTTCAATTTCCCTGTTGAATGATATGAGGTGGGTAGCCAGAAGGCTGTCTTGGAAGGAGCACCTCTGTTATGGAACCACCCTCCTAAAGTAGGTTTGCCTGATGCAATCCTTGTGGTCTTTTAAGTTCACCCAGGCTTTCTAAGTAATTTATCTAGGGTTTGCAGAAAGTTTTGGGTTCCTTGCTGTTATTTATGCATATTTTATGGTTTATGCCTTATTTTTTATTTAAATGTATACTTCTGGATTGAAGACCGCTCAGAGAACGTTATGCTGTGGGGAAGCAAACAAATGTCAAAAAAGAAATAGGCTGTGTGTGTGTGTGTGTGTGTGTGTGTGTTTGCCACAGGAGCTTGTGAGGCTCAGGCAGGTGTTTTACATCTCCCTCATTGTCCTCAGATCCAGTGGATTCCTTGCCGTTACATGTCAAGGGCTCCTTCTGCAACAACAGCACATGCTAAAATGGCAAATTCCTCTGTTCACTGCTGTATCACCGTTACCATTGGCCCTGTAATGAAAGCCATTCCGTACCATAACTACCGCTGTTCAGGACTTGAAATCACATACTGTGAGAGCAGCAGCGCTCTACAATTACACTGTCATTTTGATGAAGCAAAGCTACTTTTTGAATAGCACAACCTGTACACTTTTAGAATATTTTAGTTGCCGGTCAGGATCACAGACTGAATGATGGCGTTGGCTTTGAAATGAAGTTTTTGAATCAAAACAGAAAGGCAGCCCACTTTTAACAAAACAACACCCATTAATGCCTGCATTGGACTTGTAAAATGACTGAGAGGCTAACACGACACTTCTTCAGTTTCAGAGAGGAGACCACAAGACACAATTAGGAGAGCTGCCAGAATGTGCCAAAACAGACAGGCGTTGGATGAGCCTAAGAACTCTGTGCCTGGCTCCATTCAAGCTTCACCAGGGATGCCAAAGGCACTAAAATGATCAGCTAGAACAAAGGGTGCCTCTAAATGAATCTTAAAAAGAGATTCACAATACTGAATGCTCTTTTGAGCTCTCGTTTTAATGCATTTATTTATTATTAAAAGTTGTATCCTGTCCACATGCTGTTGCAATGTATCCATGCTATCAGGGAACTGCCATCGGATCAGGGGCGAGGGGGGGAAAGGCGGGTGGATTACAGAGAGCCCCCAAAGATCATGGGAAGCAGCACTTCCTCAGCGGAGGAAGAAAGCCACACCTCTAGTGGAGAAGAGATGCAGGGCTCGGAGGATGCAAGGCGGTGCCAGGACACCTTGCCTGAGCAAAGCGGGGAGGAAGGAGGTCCCCCTTTACCCAAGCCTTCCTCAGGCAGTAGTCTTTCGCGCAGAGAGGGGAGGCGTAGGCTGGGGGTCAAGAGACTACTCTGCTGGGGAAGATTTAAGGACCGCCCACTCTCAGATTCTGCTAGTGAATGAGCAAGACATGGAACAGAGGCGCTCTGCATTGTAAAGGTTTCTTAGCATCAATAATAAAGCTCTAGAACAGACTAGTGAGGCATCTTGCCTGATTGCTCTCAAGAAACCACCCGATAGCCATAACACATGTATACAGCATATTATCTAACCCATCAGTGGAATGTGCTTTTCTCCACTGGGGGGGCTGCTCCATCACGCCACCTCATCTCCCCTCTTTGACAAACAAAGAGCCCTACGGCTGAGTGCCGAAGATGGAAGCAGTACGACCTCCTCCTGTCTTTGGCAATCAGCTGCTAGGAGCTTTAGGACACATAATGCAGACACAAAGCTGGTGTGTAGCACAGTGCTTAAAAGAGACTCCTCAAATTTTGGCCACATCCATGCCATATGTTTAAAGCACATGGCTTCCCCCAAGGAATCCGACAGTTCCCACAATTACTGGGGGGAAGCTGGTACGTACAAAGCATTGTGAGATGCTTTAATATATCTCTGAACATAACACAAAATCTCTCTGTGACAGGGCAAGATGTTTGGAAGTAAACACAGATGCAAAAGTAAATGGCACAAGATTATGTAAGGCAACCTGAGAAGACTCTTCTCAGTTGGTACAAAGCGTGAGCCACCAGAAACACGTAATAAGAGGTACAGTCATACCTCGGGTTGAAGTTGCTTCAGGTTGAGCGTTTTCAGGTTGCGCTCCACGGCGACCTGGAAGTAACGGAACACGTTACTTCCGGATTTCGCCGCTCACACATACGCAGACACTCAAAATGACGTCACACGCATTCGCAGAAGCGGCAAATCGCGACCCGTGCACGCACAGACGCGGGTTGTGTTCTGCTCTGGATGCGAACGGGGCTCCAGAACGGATCCCGTTCACATCCAAAGGTACCACTGTACTCCAGGTTCTGCTCTGGCTTACTTTACGTCAGAGAAAAATGTTGTGGAGAGATTTGTGTTTTTGTTTTTTTAAAATAATATTTATTGAAAATTTTAAGATTACAAAGAAATAAAGAAAAAAAAGAAGGAAAAAACAAGTAACATTTAAACAATACAAATCAATAAAAAAACAAGGTCAAAAAGAGGGGGGGAAACAAAACACATAATACATCAAAATCAAAAAGCAAAAATAGACAAAAAATTTAAAAACAAATCCAATATTCCCAAATCATTAACTGAAGGGGAGAAGTGGTAGATGGGAGAAATCCACCTTTCTCCAGCCTTCTGTGTTGCCTCAGAAATAATTTTCTGGAGATAAGTAAGGCTATTAGAGGAGTCTGGCAAATCTGGTCCAGGATCCTGTTCTCAGAGTGCACATGGGAAGCCCAGAAGTAGGACCTGAGTGCAACAGTACTCTCCCCCCAAAAACCAAAGTGGAATGAAATTGCTGTGGTGGTATGAATGCACTCTATGGGCTAGTTTGGATGTAATGAAGAATGATGGTTTCTCAGTACATTAATGAACAGTTGGTTCATGAGCAACCCTCTCCCCATGTGGCTGTAAGGAGATTGGGAACACTGCTCTTCTTTCAAAGTAGCCACAGTTCCTCGTTATGTCTGTAGTTGGAGAACTGTGGCTGATTTAAACAGTGGTTTCAAATTAGCCGGGTTCTGAAAGTACATTTTGATCCTGGCTTTCTCCTTAACATACCACCGTTTAAAGAAACCACCGTTCTCTTAAGCTCAAAAATAATGGGGAACTGTGGTTACTTTGAAAGCAGAAGTGAAAACCATAGAAACAGAGGAGGAAGCCCATGTGAAATGATGGCGCATGAAGATTTGCACATGTACCTCTAAGAATGGCCGACTACGGCAAGATAGAAGTTTTAAACATGCTGCTTGTCAGTGAAGCCAGCTGCTTGTTCTAAAATTAACACCTACCTTGTGTTTTCTTCTGTAGTTCGTGACATCTGTTTTGTAATTCACTCTCTCGTAAGAGAGTCGCCTGGAGTTGCTCAGCTTGCTGCTCAGTTGTGTCTGATATCAACCTTAAACGCTGCACCTCCTCCTGGAGGAGCAGATTTTCCCTCTGGCATTCACCCAAGCTTCGGTTCAGATTGGATGTTTCTGAAAGGTAATTGGATTTCTCATCAAAAAATAAAAAATAAAATTCCAGATACCATCACAATAAAAATGACTGTCCTCTGTTGTACAGAAACAACTCTTCAAGAAAGAAGGATGAATTTCAATTAATTTTTGCTGGCTGTTTAAGTACTACAGATTCAGTATCTACACCTACGAAGATGCCATCACTGTGAAAATAAATTATAAATAAATAAATATGATTTTGATACCTTTGTCCCAGCTTCAATTTAATTGTCAATTTGTATAGTATTTCTGTATTTGACAAGTACCAAGCATATTTGGCTGCTCCTTGTCAAGACTTCCTTTGGCTAAATATGCATAGTTATTGCCAGTCACTGCTGGAATATACATTAATTGTGACAAGTCAGGGCTGAAGAACCAAAAATCAGAGGTAATTGTAAGTATGGTCTGTACTGCCAAGTGCATAAACAGTTACAGAATTTCAAAATGGCACTGCATGCAGATAGGTACAATGTTCTCAGGTTCCTGAACCTTAATTTCCTGCCATCCAAATCAACATTAAAAAAAGAAGCACTTTTAGAATGACGTATTACAGAAAGAATGGGGAAAGCATGCACATATTTTTACATTTGCCTCATGTAAGATAGTCAGAACATTTCTGCACCAGCTACTCAGAAAAACCAGAAACAGTGTCGTATTCAGCAAGAAAGGCACATGTATCAAGTCAGCTGCTCTCAACATTTACAAAACCCTCCGTAGTTAACTGACCAAAATAACAACACATCTGAATAGGAGGATCTGGGATTTCATGCAGATTACAAAAATAAAAAAATTGCATAAAAAAGAATCAGGGTCACATATATCTAGGGCAAAACAACATTAAAATGGATTTTCTTATAACATATATTATCTAGTCAGATGTCTGACCGGGGCCCAATGTCAAAATAATTCACTCATATCCCTATATCCTGCTATTCTGTTCTGAAAAGCTGCAGTGAATTTAACACTTGCACAAAAACCTGAGATCACCTGGAAACAGAGAGAACAGCAGTGGCAGAGGCAGCATCCTGCCAATGTGCCTCTTTTGCCCTTTGCGAACGAGAGCACAGCGAGTTCTCCCATTGCCTACCCCTTGAGGCGCCTTTGGAGACTTCAGATTCCATGACCCTTCATCTCTATGACTTAAGGGGAAGGTTGACAGTTGTTTTTCCTGTGAGGCAGAAAATTCCCTGTGTTGGATTTTGCTCAAGTCATTTCAACGTGACCCATAAAAAACGGTCAACAGTCATAAGCTACTGCATGCAGCTAATTTTTGTGGGCAAAAGCTGGCAGGGAAGGGAGAGGGCTGAGTTTCAATTTTAGAGACCTGGACCCAAATCAGAGCTCAGCTATGAAGCTCGAGGAAGCCATTCTCTCCGACGCCGAGACCTCATTGAAGTGGGAAGCCCTTGCTAAGGCTGTACACATTTCAACTCACAGGTGGAAACTCACAAGACTAAATGCCCAGTGGTAACTAAAAACTTTCTTTAAAAAGCACATTTGCATAGGAGAACAGACTTCAGTGAGGCTGGGGCACAAGGCTTCTCCCTGACATCTTGCTTTCTCTGTAGCATTATTATAATTAAAGATCCCATCATATTGCAGCCGACCATCTAAAGTAGTACGGGCAGTGCACAGGTTTACTGCCTCAGCAATAACTAGTTTTTAGTCTGATATACTTTACAAGGGTGCTGCGAAGACAAAATAAATCAGAAGTGTAAATCACTATTAAAAGTCTGTAGAAATGACCAAGAATCAGATGCTGGGGAAAGTTGTAATCTGGTAATTTACCTGTCAATGCTGTTAAATTAATCTTTTTTATGTGTAAAAAAATCTCTCCTTTGAGTGCACTCCATTGGCTGAGAAAGTCAAATATTCCTCCTTTAACACTGTGTACCTCTCCTTTGATAAAGGGAAGGAGAACAAAGGCTTTCTTTAGGATGAATTTATGTCGTTCCAATGTTTTTCTGCCAAAAAGGAAAAAAAGAACTAATTGGTAAATGGTTTTTTTAAAAACAAAATAGCACTTTGAAAAAGAAACATTTTTAAAAATCATTGATTTATATCAATAAAAGAAGCTAATTGAGTTTTCTGCCTTGCAGTTGGATTCATCAATACTTGGAATATGTTTCAACATTTTCAGCTAAGCTTCATATGGCAATTATGACTATCTTTACCAAATACCTCATTGTGCAGCTGGCATACCTAGCACATGCACTTTTGAATTTAATTTGCATGATTTTTTAGAATTATATCATTGTTTGGACAAAATGGCTGCTCTACAAAAGATTACAGCTAATATTCAGACATAATTTTCATGGATTAATTTTTTTAATGCCAAACAATTTGTAGGCATCTTGCATTTTTGGATAATTTTCTGATTTGGAAAGACATCAGTCTGTCAAAAATCTTGATTTGTGGTAGAGATGGCCAAACTTTGGCTCATGAAGTATAGCTCCACACAGTTAAACAAATGAATGTGTATTAATGAAGACGCTTGTAGGGAATTCCTGTGTGAGGGCTTTCAGTTTGCTGAAGCCATTCTCCTTTTTACTCCCAGCCACAAACTGGGATCAAGGGAGAAGATGGGGAAATACCATGGTGATTTGTTGTGGTCCAGTGCAGGAGGTTTCCAGGGATTATGTGCTAGACTAGGGAATTGAGAGAAGAAGTAAGCAGGCTGGTTAAGGGGGAGCTGGGTAGAGCAGCAAAAGCAGAGGCACACATAGGTAGACAGAGGCTTTCAGGAAGTTGGACAGTGATGACGGGAGCACAAAGCTCAATTTAGGATAGCAGTTGACAACAGAAGACTATGTATGCTTCACTTCTCAGCTGCATCACTATTAGATAACTCTTGGGCACACAAACACTGGACATTGCCAATATTTAATCTATTTAGAAGGTTATAGAGCTAGAAATAATGAACACTAGAAAATACTGGACGCAATTAAAAAAATACACTTTGGGGTCATGGACGGGGTGAAGTAAAGAATTCAGACCCACTATAACTCCAACCCAGAAATGCATGTGGAGATATCTATGTGTCGTTTTGCTTTCTTCACCAAATGGCAGTCCCCCTTCTTCCCCTATGAGGAAGATCTGATCCCAGGTTACAGCAAAATATACTTTCACTTGAACATACAATCTGTTATTTGTGATTGCTTGCAAACCAGAATGCTACCTGCTTGTTTGACATCATAACATCTGGATGCAACCTATGACATGGGTCACATGAATACCTACGTTGTGATTGACTGGGAAAAAGCCACAGTGAGCCTTTGGGTGTGTACTTTTTACCTTTACTTCTCCCTATGTGACAGAAGGTGAGTGAAAGGTTCCAAATTCACTTTAGAACCACAAACTCAGAAAATGGTGGTTTTTCTAATTAAAGTTTATTAACAAACCAAAATCTGAAACCACCATTTAATCATGATTTGTTTAAACTAACTTTGGTTGGAACAAGCCATAGTTCCCAAATACAAATATAACACACCTGATCTACTAATCATAGTTTACAGAAAATCATAGGAATGAAGCATTTCAAGAAAAACATGTGGCAGCTAATGCTATGATTTTACCAGATATATCCTACTGCATGCATCACAAAAAAGTTAGTTCTCCTACGTACTGCCTTCTGAAATTTCTTACCGCAACAGCTGTGTTTGTCTGCATGAAACTTCATTCTCTTTCTGGAGGCTCCTCATCTGTTCATTTAGATTTTGTATTGCTGCATGCTTATTTTCAAGCTCCAGAGACAAAAAATTTATCCTACAAGAAGTTTAAAAAATGAAAAAGGAGGGGGGTTAAAAAAGGTAACACCACCATCTGCCTAATAAGAAATAAATGCCTTGGATCCAAAAGCCCCCTTCCTTGAGGAAAAAAAGCATCTTCTGTTCATGGAAGGGCAGCTGCTGATGCAGTGGAAGACCGTTGCACTGGACATGTGAACTAAAGCCCTGAAAGGCTATTGTTAAATACCTGATGATACAGTGAGGGATGGGGGGAACACCCCGGCATTCTGTTTTTAAATATTGTGCTGACATATCTGCCTTTTACACCAGTTGTAAAGTCATGTTTTGCTCAGCATCTTCTGCTCAACAGATAGCATGCTCCAACATAAGCGCTTTTTTCTTTCCTTTTTCTTTCTTTTTTGCTGGCACAGCAGATCTTTCCATTATCTTTTGATCACTACACAGTTTTAAAACAGAAGGATTTTTGTCTTCATTTCCCCATATTCTTACAGCCGGAAACTGGCATGATTTTGCTTTGGCAGGAAGAATAAGGGGAGGGTGGTGACGGTTTTTTAATTTGCTGTTAAGTTCTACTAATTAATTGTAAGATATTTTACACTTCTTTCAATAACCACAAAAGTCATTCGAGATTCGGATTACATACAGTTTATTTAAATTTAAGACTGTTTATCAATTAATTAAAAGCCTGGCGATTAAACAAAAAGTCTTGAGATGGTTAACATTCTTAGACTACAGTTCAAAGCCCTGGTAGGCAGCGGAGGGATGTGATGAAGTGGCATAGCCACTGTCACATCTGTAGCCCTGCTGCTCATCCCTGCTGTGGTGGGACAGGGCAGCTAAGTCATACTTGGAGATGTAACTAATTTAAGCTCACTCATTTCAGCGGGTCTACTGTGGATATTCCTTTAGTAGAATACAACACATGGAATACTGAGGAACTGACCATTCAGTCATGCAAAGACAACTTGCCTTAGATTACTGGCTCATTTATTCATTCATTCATTTCTGTTGGTAAATAAAGGTCTGCTAAACACTTTGTAAAGCCATCTTTTTGTGGTACCTACGTGACAACCAGAACTGGCTTTTTAAAGGCAGCTGAAGGTAGTTTGAAAATGATTCATGCTAGCCATCTTCATGCATTCAAAAGGGGGGTAATGTGCATGGAAGGGGGCAGCCACTGCCCCCAATCAACCTATGTCCACTATGCACAGGGGTGTTTTGTGAACAGCTTGAGTCCAGACTGAGTTGATTTTAATGGTGACTTAAGTCGTGATTTTTTACACTGATGTCAACGGGACCCAAGTTCAACTCATTTGGGGTTGTGGTCCACCTAAGTTCTACTCAGAGAACATGTGCTGAAATAAACAGACAAGTGGGTTATGTCCATTAATTTCAATGAGTCTGCTGAATATGATACATACTAGATACAACCCTTAGTCTGGATGCAACCCTGTGTGTAGTTTGGGAGCGCAGCCTGCTATCAAGATGTTCCACCATCATCATCATGTTCATCATCTCCAGCTCTGAATGGCTGAAAAAAAGCTGGTGTGTTAATTTACCCCACTTTCAGCTCAGGTAAACCAATTTGCAAGTTTTCTGTACTCCAGAAACGGGCAAAACTGGTTTGACCTGAGGCAACAGTAGGACAAAAGGAAAATATGGGGAGGGTCTGTATCAGTGGTAGAGCATATGCTTTGCTTGCAGAAAGTTTCAGGTCTGATCACCAGCACCTTCTCCAGTTAAAAAGTTCAGGTAGGAAGTGATGTGAAAAACCTCTGCCTGAAACCCTGGTAAGTCCCTAGCTGTCAGAGTAGGCTATACTGAACTGGATAGACAATAAGGGCTCTTTTCTTTATAAAAAGCCAAATTCCTATGTGAATAATACAACATGAAAAGTGAAACCTCTTAAATCACATGCAAACTTTTAAAAAGCTATCTGTCCCTAGCCTTGGTGTTCCTTGTTAAACCTCTCACAATGGAGTACATTTCTTTACCCTATAAAACACATCCCACTGAAGCTGCAAATGTGCTGAAATACCAGACGCGATCGGCAAATCCAAAGGATGTAAGAACTATGGTGTGTGAATAGCACAGTCTTATGTTGTGCCCTTTTCTCTGGCGTCCAGCTTCCGCCAATCGGATGCCCTTACATAGCTATCAAGCAGTTTTCACTTTTTAAGAGAATCATAGAATCATAGAGTTATAGAGCTGGGAGGAACCCTGAGGATCATCTACTTCAATCCCCTGCAATGCTGGAATATGCAGCTGTCCCACACAGGGATTGAACCTGCAACACTGGCATTATCAGCACCACACTCTAACTAACTGAGCTATCCAGGCTAGAAGTCAGGGGGTTGCATCCCATGAAGCTCTACTTAGAGCAGCCTCAATGAAATAAAGATAACTAATTAATGCTTTTGAATTATGGTGCTGGAGGAGACTCTTGAGAGTCCCATGGACTGCAAGAAGATCAAACCTATCCATTCTGAAGGAAATCAGCCCTGAGTGCTCACTGGAAGGACAGATCCTGAAGCTGAAGCTCCAATACTTTGGCCACCTCATGAGAAGAGAAGACTCCCTGGAAAAGACCCTGATGTTGGGAAAGATGGAGGGCACAAGGAGAAGGGGACGACAGAGGACGAGATGGTTGGACAGTGTTCTCGAAGCTACCGGCATGAGTTTGAGCAAACTGCGGGAGGCAGTGGAAGACAGGAGTGCCTGGCGTGCTCTGGTCCATGGGGTCACGAAAAGTCGGACACGACTAAACGACTAAACAACAACAATGTCATCATGTCCATTAATTTCAGTGGGTCTACTCCAAGTAGGATTTAGTTGCCTAAAAACCACTTTATTTAATTCACAAATGTATGCATTTCTGTGTACTCATGCATCTCCAAAATATGGAGGAGCCCCTATGTTATTTTTCAGTAGCCTGACCTTGACCACTTGACTGGACCCCAAAAAGATTTCACTTCAAAAAAACAGAATGGCCAATGAGAACAGTATGGAGCCAGCATGGTAGTGGTTAGGAGAGTCAGACCACCACTGAAGAAACCTGGATTCCATGATGAAGCTCACAGTGATCTTCGACCAGTCATTCTGTCTACCTAACCTGACACACAGGGTTGTTGACGGGGATGTGTATAATGTATGCTGCCCTGGGGTCTTTGGAAGAAGGATGGGATTAAGACATTAGTTCAATAAAACACATGCAATCTGTACACTGGAGACTTGCACCAGTTGGAGAGTTCTCCCTGAAATTTAATGTGTGTGAACAGGCTTCTGATGAAAATGACCGATGTTTGCAGGATCCTGTGAATAAGGCGTTAAACATTATTAAAGGCAGAACTGAATGTCCTTCTCCTTGGACATTTTAATCAAACATACTGAAAGTTTTTGAAATGAAACACATGTATCTAATCTTTATTCAAGGCAGTATAAAATATAATAAGGAAGTATAGGGTTACACCATCAATATGCACACCAGCAATTGCTTGCCAACAGAGGCCTTTAGCAACACCAGAGACTGGTAGCTTTTGAAAACTGAATTACTTAAGCTAATAAAACTTGCAGTGACACTTCTTGAACCGAGCTTATTGTTCCTTATAAAGTAATTATATTCATCTGCATTTTACTGCAAGGATTCAGGATAACATTTGATACCCATAAATTACATACTGTCTCCCTTTTGAAAAATAAACAACCAACAACTTCATCACATTTTCTTTTGCCAAAAAAGAGCATTTTTTTTGTCCGATTCCCAGGATTGGGTGATAAATATCTCCCAGGAATGCCTTTCAGTTTAGCTGAAAATTTCACATGACATAATTCTTACTGGGTGTGCAATAAAGAAGCAAATACAATCAATTATTTTTAGATCAGCACTTCTGAAGTTGGCTGGTGTGAACCTCTCCATTCCTTCTCCCAAGTAGGAACACACCTCTTTGAGGATCCCCCAGTGTGATTGAGAAAAAAGAAAACAAACATGAGGTTTACATGACAGCGGCTGTTCTCAAGGCATAGTTGAATTTCCAAGAGGCAGTGTGGTGTAGACCCTGAATTTTCAGGGAAACATATAGAATTGCAGAGTTGGAAGGGATCTCAAGGGTCATCTAGTCAAAACCCCTGCAATGCAGGAATCTCACCTAGATCGTACATGACAGGTGGCTTTGCAACCTCTGCTTGGGGGAAACCATTTGCAATGGGGTAAGAGTAAGGGCAAAGTAGCAGACACTCTCCCAAGCTTAGTGTCTAGGGAAGTGAAGGAAGTTTCCCTCACTTGCAAGTTGCCTTCCTTCAGTGAAAGAGAGACAAACATGGCTGAAGTTTGGGTGATACTGGTTTAATATTCTGTAACATCTTAGACCAGGGGTCAGCAAACTTTTTCAGCACGGCCCCGGTCCACTGTCCCTCAGACCTTCCGGGGGGGGCGGATTATATATATTTTTAGGGGGGAGGGAAATGAACGAATTCCTATGCCCCACAAATAACCCAGCAGTGCATTTTAAATAAAAGCACACATTCTACTCATGTAAAAACACCAGGCAGGCCCCACAAATAATCCAGAGATGCATTTTAAATAAAAGGCACATTCTACTCATGTAAAAACACGTTGATTCCCAGACTGTCAGCAGGCTGGATTTAGAAAATGACTGGGCCGGATCCACCCGCCAAGTCATGAGTAGGCAAACTAAGGCCCGGGGGCCGGATCCGGCCCAATCGCCTTATAAATCTGGCCTGCAGACAGTCCGGGCATCAGCGTGTTTTTACATGAGTAGAATGTGTCATTTTATTTAAAATGCATCCCTGGGTTATTTGTGGGGCATAGGAATTCGTTCATTTTTTCTTTTCTCCCCCCCCCCCCCGCCCAAATATAGTCCAGCCCTCCACAAGGTCTGAGGGACAGTGGACTGGTCCCCTGCTGAAAAAGTTTGCTGACCCCTGTCTTACACTATTCGTGCAGCTTATAAGGTGACTCTAGTCCACAAAAGCTTGTGCCATTAAATAGACCGTTGGGTTACAGTTAAGGGAAGCAGGGCCACTCCATAGGCTCTGCTGAGAAGCCAGCTTCAGCTGACTTTTCCACTCCCTCAGTTATCACCTGGCAGCAGCCATTAAGTCAGGTTGCAGGCGGAGGGAGGGAGGGAGGGAGAAGGAGGCCCACTCTATAAACTCAGCTGATAAACCACCAACTTTGGCCTCCTTCTCCTTGAACTGTTTCCTTTCCAGCTGCTCATCATAAGAACTTTGTAACTGAAAACTAGTGCCTGTGTTTGCTTTCCCCTCTCCTTCCTCCCAATCCCTGTTCGTTTTATGCTGTTATTGTTCAAAGTATTGTAAGCCTGAGAACTGTCCTATTTTTAATCTTTGTAAGTCAAACTGGGAGCCTTTGCAGATGAAGAACAGGGTAAAAATGCTTTAAATCAGTGGTTCTCAAAAGGTGTAACAGGGGAGGATGGCAAGTGTGGCAGGAAGATTCAAAGACAATCAAAGAAACATTTAAACATTTCAGTACAGTATAGTATAGTATGATTATTATTATTTTGCACAATATGGATAGATCTTTTCAAAATGAGAGCAGGCACATCAAGTGATACTGAGGACAATCCTAGCTGAGATCTTTTTGTTTTCCAATGTATTTCTTAAAAATAAGAAATTTGGTGTGGTGCAAGCAAATTTTTCCCCTGAATGTGTGGCCCAGAGAATAAAGTTTGAGAACCACTGCTTTAAATAAAACAAGCCTTTAAGGTGCTGCAGGACTTCTGGTTGTTTTGCTGTGAAGACCTAAATCAAGTACCTTCCAGAAGTGTTTTTTGCTTCTTAGTCTTCTGAGGAAGAAAGTTAGACTCCTCAAACTACTATGAAGCTGCAGTTGCTGAATATTGAGACAGACCACCTCTGGTCCATTAGTCTGAGATGTTTTTAACTGGAGAGAAACCTAGGATTAAACATGGGACCTCCTGCATGTAAACATATGGTCAACTACTGTGTCATGGTATGCTCCCCTCAAACTGCCCCTCACAGGCCTGTTCATAACAGGTGAGATTACTTCATTTTCTTGAAGACCTGCCTGCTTTTCTCAGCAATATGTTTATTTGACTCTATGAGAGTATGAAAAATACTGGTAAGTCAAGCACAGTGTTTTAATTACAAAGGTTGATTATAATTTTTTTGGTTCAAATGTGCAAAAAAAGCATGTCCTCCTGGCTGTGTTTCCCACATCAAAAAGTCAAACTGGAGAAAGAAAACTCTTTGTCACTTTCCTAATTTTTAGCACATGAAACCATGAAAAGCATACTATGCTCCATGGATAATTAACTCTGGGCACTAAAGGGAGGGGGGAATAACAACTAAGAACATGCTGATCTCCTCTGCACTTGCACAGTTCACATAAACTGTGAAACTGAACATCTTGCTATCACAGCCAGCATATGGTCATCTGCTAAACACAGGATAAATTGGCACAAAGCGAGATATCTTGAGAACCAGTGCTGATAAGGAAAATAGAAGGCAGGAGAAAAGAGGTCAGCAGGCATCTAATCCAGGAAAAAATGACGGGTCCTTCCTCAAGGCTGTGTAACTGGTTAGCAAACACCATACAATCTTGCTAGGGGACCTTAGCGACCACATTCATTTTCAATTTCATACACAGACTTGTATTTGCACACATAAAGAAACTGAAGGCCTGCTTCCAAAGGTAGATGAAAAGTGTAGTTGGGAACCATCTGTAGAGAAGCCTAGGCTGGCAGGATTTCTCTCCCCAACACCTCCTGCTTTTGAACAGCATTCCTATGCAATGACAGTTTCAAAAGTTGATTTCCCTGCAGCATGGGCTGATCTTCCAGAAACACACCCCCAGGCTGCCCTGGGTGCACAGAGCTAATTGGCCATGCGGGTGGCGCTGTGGGTTAAAGCCTCAGCGCCTAGGGCTTGCCGATCGAAAGGTCGGCGGTTCGAATCCCCGCGGCGGGGTGCGCTCCCGCTGCTCGGTCCCAGCGCCTGCCAACCTAGCAGTTCGAAAGCACCCCCGGGTGCAAGTAGATAAATAGGTACCGCTTACCAGCGGGAAGGTAAACGGCGTTCCGTGTGCTGCGCTGGCTCGCCAGATGCAGCTTTGTCACGCTGGCCACGTGACCCGGAAGTGTCTTCGGACAGCGCTGGCCCCCGGCCTATAGATGTGAGATGGGCGCACAAACCCCAGAGTCTGTCAAGACTGGCCCACTTGGGCAGGGGTACCTTTACCTTTACCTTTATGTATTGTATGGACGTGGGTGGCGCTGTAGGTTAAACTTGCTGATCGGAAGGTTGGCGGTTCGAATTCCCGCGACGGGGTGAGCTCCCATTGCTTGGTCCCTGCTCCTGCCAACCTAGCAGTTTGAAAGCACATCAAAGTGCAAGTAGATAAATAGGTACCGCTCCAACGGGAAGGTAAATGGCATTTCCGTGCGCTGCTCTGGTTCACCAGAAGTGGCTTAGTCATGCTGCCCACATGACCTGGAAGCTGTACACCGGCTCCCTCAGCCAATAAAGCGAGATGAGTGCCGCAACCCCAGAGTTGGCCACGACTGGACCTAATGGTCAGGGGTCCCTTTACCCCTTTACCTATGTATTGTATATCACAGGCAATGGCAAACTTGACTACTTCACATGCACAAACAATCAGTGGAGAAATTGAAAGCTGGAAAGTGGCTACATTTTTAAAATAAATAAAATTAGTCTTAGATTAGCAAGTATACAGATATTTGATGTGCAAAATAAGTAGAATTCTGAATCATGATTTGTCAGTCATCTGAAACTGTGATTTGTATTGATATAATCTTATTCAACACAAAGCAATTCCTTCAATAATATTTTTGGAGGCATTGATTTATTAATATATGCAAACACTAAAATACAGTGCCTAGAAAAATAATACTGTTTAATCAGGGTTACTGTTGTATCTTATCAGGTTTTTCAGTGACATAAGGTGATAATTGTGTAAAAGAAATCCTTCTCAGAATCACAAATGTGTTTGGCTCTGAGCTTTGTAATTTTCCTGTCTGTGTGCAAGCCATCTTGTGCTAGGTTTGCCCGTTTCTTTCTAGAGTTTAAGTGACTCTGAGTTTTGCTTAGCAGTTGTTCAAAACAACTGGAATTGGCTTTGGACTACAGTGGTACCTCGGATTACAAACACTTTGGGTTACAGACTCCACTAACCCGGAAGTAGTACCTCGGGTTAAGAACTTTACCTCAGGATGAGAACAGAAATTGTGCGCCGGTGGCGCAGCTGCAGTGTGAGGTCCCATTAGCTAAAGTGGTACCTCAGGTTAAGAACAGTTTCAGGTTAAGAACGGCCCTCCGGAACGAATTAAGGACGTAACCGGAGGTACCACTGTAGCAGCAAGTTTTCTCTCACCGTAGTGCAAACCACTGGAAAAGAATAGCACAGTCTCACAGTCTAGGGTTGTCAGACACAACATTTCCTCCTTCAGGGAGGACATACATGCTGATAAGCACATTGACAAAGATATGGGTCAGATAAAGCTCAGTCAGCTAAATTTAAAACAATACTGTACATTGAAAAGGAAAACAATGACGTTTCTCATACTTCTGGCACTAAGTTATATCTTGGTATGGAACACAAGTGACAGCTTTCAGATTACATATTAAAATTATACACAGGAGTTTGTAGGACAGAAATATCAGTAATTTGTAAATTACAAATAAAGAGCACTCAAGAGGGATAGCTATATTAGTCTGCTGCAGTAAAAGCAACAAACCTTTGGCACCTTAGAGAACAACAGATTTAATGTAGCATCAATTTTCCTAAACTAAAGTCCACATTGTCAGAAGATAATGGAGATTTTTACACAGATAACAGTTCAAATGTGATAAATCCAATTATAGAATAACATCTACCCCTGACTAAATAACTATATTGAGAAGCATGTTCCCATGCAAGAAACCTGAGCTGTCTGCTGACCAGCAAGTTTGCATATTAGCTCGAAAGAGTAAAGAGACATCCATGCTTTGTGAAACACTAGTTTTAGGAGAGTAGCTCTGTTTCCAAAAATGTACTTTCAAAACAATCAGAACTATTCCTATTTCCCACATGGTATGACCTGCTGAAACAGATAACACAGCCTACAGGATCCTGCGTGCTTGATAAAAACCTCCAGCTGCGCTATCTGCAAGCCTTTTCTGAGAATGAGTCACACTGAGGGTATCCAAGTCAGAGGTCACACATTCATCAAATGTCATTCAAATATATGAAGAAGGGGTACAAATCCAGATCCACACTTCACAAAGATAGCACTCCTACATCCGGCTGGGCCCTGCTAGATCACAGCTCTACAGCTAGCAACTTTAAAATAACGTAAACACATATTCCATTCAATCAACATGAAACCAGCTTACCAAACTTCATAGACCAACAAGGCCAAATCAGTTAATGCTGGGGCTCTCAAACAGGAGTCCCCTGGTGATTAGCAAGGCTTATTACCCAATGAGATCCGCTCTGCCCCTGCTTCAGGTGTTTCTTGTCTCAAGGACCTTTGCACTCTTCCTTTGTAAATTGGAGAAAAGTCCACAGCTCAATTGTCTGGCAACACCTGGGCTCCGAATGCAGTGCATTCAAGAGAAAAGATCAATAGCCCCTTATCTTTTGTACGCAAGGCACTTCCTCAAATTTCCACCCAGGCCTCAAACCTATTCTTTTTAACCTTTTCCCCTCTGAGTTTTGAGGTCCTGTTGTTCCTGCCTGAGTTATCATACAATGGATCCTGGCCCTGCACATTTACCCAATCCCACCCTTGTTTCCTCTAATAAGGCTTTCTGATGCTGTAATTTTTCAAGATTATGATGCCAAGAACCATCTTAATAGATGTGGAAGTAAAGGTGAGTGGCAGAAAAGCAAAGAAACAACCACCTGTAACGGGAAACACAAGCCACTGAAAATCTAGAATAGAAAGCCATTCTAAGGAATCATTCATAATCATTATTATCCTACCTTACAGAACTGTTTTACTAAGATAATGTATGAAGTGCTTCCAACATTCCAATTCAAATGCTAGGTATTATTATAATTTGCTGAGATTGCTCATGTCATACCTAGTCTATCTGTCAAAATAAAAAAAATTCCTTCCTGTAGCACCTTAAAGACCAACTAAGTTAGTTCTTGGTATAAGCTTTCGTGTGCATGCACACTTCTTCAGATACCTAGTCTATCTGGTGCCACAAAAAGATTTTTAGAGGCCAGTGTTGTGAGTGATAAAACTTTTGCATTTCAATACAATTAAACAAGTACAGGGGTATTTCTGTTTTAGCCAGGTGTGTTATCTGTATTAGGATTTGTAACCTAAAGCTACCAGTACTGGCCAAATGACATGAGTGTTCAGTGTAGACGTGACAATGGCTGCCTGCAAACCGGCTTTCTATGTTTCTGTGTAACATGGTTTAGAACTCAGAAGCTAGTCGATATGACATGCACTGCTCCCCCTCCCCTTCACCTCTCTCATACAATTCCCCTCTCCCCTTCTGTAGTCTCAAAGTTTGGAATTACCGTATTTTTCGCACCATATGACGCACTTTTTCCCTCCTAAAAAGCAAGGGAAAATGTGTGTGCATCCTATGGAGCGAACGCAGGGGGGAGGCAGACAGGAAAAGCCCCCAAGAGCCGCACACAAGCTCTGTGCGCGCTTGTGGGCTTTTCCACAGGAGGGAAGAGGAACTGACTGGCCGCATCAGTCCCTTCTCCCACCTCCCAGAAAAGCCAGGAGAAGCCGCAATCTCTTTAAAGGGGTTGCACGGCTTCTGCGGGCTTTTGCGAGAGGTGAGGGAATCCCCCCACCTCCCAGTAAAGCCAGGAAAGCCCTGTGCAGCGTCTCCTGGCAAGGAGAGGCTGCACGGGGCTAAAGGAGAAGCCAAAACAGCGAGCCGGATCCATCCCGCCCCCTGCCTTGGCTTGCTCCATAGCTGTGCACAACCCCTCCGGCAAGGAGAGGCTGCACAGGGCAAACCTTTAGGTTGCTAAGAAAATTATTAAACTGGAATTTCACCTCTGATGACAGAAGATTTAAAAAAACTTTCCTACCATGACGTTACTGACTGTTACTAAACAATTCAAGGAACAGACACTGACCTCTAAAGAATCAGTCAAACTATGGTTTAATGAACATCAATTCATCGGGATGCAAGCTGGGTCTGGCAAGACAGCCAAAGTTTGCTTTTCCTTGAATGACATTAATGAGTATGTTACTTTTTAAAAAACAAGGATGAATAGCACATTCCAACCTTTCTCTTTTTGATTTGCTAGCTGCTGCACACTGTTCAAAATCTTGATTTAGCTGCTGTAGTTTCTCTTGAAGTGTTTTCTCCCGTTCTATGCTGCCTTCATAAAACTTCACCTTCACTTCCATTGCTTTTACTTTCTCTTCCAGCAGCTTAAACTCATGGAGGATCAAATAGCTGACTCCACAATATTTACACACTGTCTCTTCCCGGGACATCTAGAAGGGAAATGGTAAGCAATATATTTAGAGAATGGATTAAATGAAGTGAAGTAGCAAATCACATACAAAGCTGAGTTAGGCCACTGGAACATCAAGCCTCAATTGTTTATACTTTGACGGGCAATGAATCTCTGGGATCTCTGATTGGAGTCATAGGTGGAATCTAGACACCTATAAAAAACGCTGTGAAAATGCTTTTTTTTTAAAAAAAAAAAGCGTTTTGAAAATTGTATTGATTTGCCATAAGCTCATCATCTCCATCTAGTGTCACATTTGTATAATGCACTTAAAACGTTATATTTGCAACTGTATAGCTGAGTCCATAGAATCATAGAATTGTAGAGTTGGAAGGGACCCTGAGGATGCAGGGATATGCAGCTGTCCCATACAGGGATCGAACCTGCAGCCTTGGCATTATCAGCACCATGCTCTAACCAACTGAGCTGTCCTGGGATATCTTCTGCATACAAAGGATGTGCTCTAGAAGTGAGCTACATCCCTTTCCCTACTGGATAGTAGTAACATTAAAAAAAAGTCTAGGGGGCAGCAGAACAAGAAATCACAGCTATTTCCCCCATCAATTAGACTGTTTGCTATATTAGCCAATGAAGGAACAAAACAGAGATTAAGATATGACCAAAAAGAAGAAGAGTCTTGCTACTTGTAAATAGCAAAGATCATCTGAGCCCCTGCGAGTGGGAATTTCTATCTGGGGAGGCTCTCCTGTTCCCTTTTCCTGCTAGCTGTAGCAACATGTAGGTGGGTGTTGCTTCTGAACAGAATTACTGTAGATACGGAGAAGCCATTTCTACAGTGGGAACAGTGTCTTCTGTCGGGGGTTGCTGTGTTCCAGTCTTCCAACTCTGCCTTTGCCATCTGTTAGTTGCTGCAACCAGCGAGAGATGACAACAGAAAAATAAAAAAATTCCTTCCAATAGCACCTTAAAGACCAACTAAGTTAGTTCTTGGTATGAGCTTTCGTGTGCATGCACACTTCTTCAGATACACTGAAACAGAAGTTGCCAGATCCTTCTATATAGTGAGAAGGTTTCTGTTTCTCTGACATCAAGAATCACAAAACAGAGAAACCAGTAGGAGAACACTTCAATCTCCCAGGACATTCTATACAAGATCTCAAAGTAGCTGTTTTACTACAAAGGAATTTCAGAAATAGACTGGAAAGAGAAGCTGCTGAATTGCAACTCATCACCAAACTTAAAACCATGGAGAGACCTGGTCTGAACAAAGACATTGGATTCTTATCTCATTATACATGACTAAGCCATTTTTCACCTTCTCACCCCTTGCCTTTTCCTGTAAGACCTATTGCAGTCGTTAAGAGTCTTCAACAGGCTCATCTCAGCTATCTGCCAATCTCCCATTCCCACCACCCTTCTGAGTAATACCCCTCCCCACCTTCTCACTATATAGAAGGATCTGGCAACTTCTGTTTCAGTGTATCTGAAGAAGTGTGCATGCACACGAAAGTTCATATCAAGAACTAACTTAGTTGGTCTTTAAGGTGCTACTGGAAGGAATTTTTTTATTTTGACTATGGCAGACCAACACGGCTACCTATCTCTAACAGAAAAATAGAACATGGTGGCACTCAGGCAACTGGGGCAGGGCCGTATCTCCAACCCCTGGTTAAAGATACTGAAAGTTGCGAAAGGTCTCCATCAGGTCTTCACATAACCTAACAAGGGAAGGAAGCATTTCTCGTAAGAGGAGCCCTGCTGGATCAGACCAAAGGTTCATCTAGTCCAGCATCCTGTTCTCATAGTGGCCAATCAGATGCCGGCAGGAAGACTGCAAGCAACAGCACTCTTTCTACTTGTGCTCTCTTTTGTTCTTTAAAAGGGGTTTTTTTAAAAAAAAAATCAAGATACTGAGTTATTGACTCCTTTGGAGCACTTCAGACAAATGAATTATCATCTCTTGCCTGACAAAACCACATCTGCGGTCCACCAAAACCATGATTAGGGTAGTGTTCATAGAGAGCATCATGTGATGCACTGCACATGTCACTTATGAGTCACACAGAAACTATGAAATCTGGCAGGTGTGGGATTATTAATCATCTACACAGGATGTATTTCAGCACACAATTACTTATTTGGGTGAAGCTGAGTTTCTTACTATATATATATATATATGCCCTGCAGCATAACTTTGTTCCCCCTACACTATCAGATCAGTAATTCTCCCCTGCAAATCACAACCCAATTTAATTACTCCTGCTTGTGTGTATATGCAGAAACAGAAGTACTGAAACAACATTACTCAAGCATGTAGGATTACTTCAGGTATATTAACGACATGCAAAATTTTACCTTGAGAAAAGAGGGCAAGAACCATAGAACTTCCATGTGAGCACACATGTTTCTATCTGTGCTCCTAGGGTACCCTTATCAAAAACATTTGAATTCTAAAGCTACCAGAATCTGCCAAATGATAATTTGGCATTAGAATCTGGTGCAGATGTAACAAAAGTTCTCAGCAAACTATGGTTTAGCACTCAGAAGCCAGTCCTGGTAACAGGTCTGGTGATGTCCTCCCTACACCCCCCCCCAAACCAATTCACCACCTGGAGGACCACCCAAAAATAAAAATATGATACAGCATGAATCCCTCCTGCATGTGCACAGGCCACCGGACCATGTTACTTTTTAAACACCTAAGAAACCTTGCTATTGTGGAGACAATCATACAAACACCGGCACCAGACTTTAGCTTAAACAATGTTCTTGAGGGGAACATAACAACTGTATTGCAAGATTAGACCAACACAGGTAGGCAGCTCACAAGAAAAGCATGGCAGTGATAGCTTTCTCATTTGCTTGCCCCCAGTATCTTGTACTTAGAAGCATATGGCCTCTAAACATTGAGTGATCATACGTAATGTCATGCAGCCATTACAATAACCTCCAGCAACTCTGCAAACCCAGTCAGCGAAGGCAGTTTAGGGTTCTGAAGGGTAGGATAGAGCAATATGTAGTAGTAGAAGAAATGGCAATTTGAGACAAATAGGGGAGGCTAGTCATCAGATGAGCAAAGGCACATGGAAGGGAAACATAATGAATGGGGCAAGCAGAAACAAGGAGCAATCTAAAGAGGCCTCCTATCAAGCAATGCAAGTTGAATGACATTCTCTTCTGAGATCACCAATGGTCACCAAAGGGAATTGGCAATATGTATGCAGCCTAAATCACCACACAAACCAGTAAAGCATTTATAATGCTGAAGTAATTGCATGATTATTTACCCAAAACCATGTCGGGACAGGACCTGTCATCAAATTATCAAATAGATTGTAAAAAAAACAAACCCCAAAAAACAAACAAACCACCCCACAGCATATATAACTCCTCATATTTCCATGAATGAAGAAACACTTTGACTATACTACAATTATTTTAATTTCATATTCCACTCAAAGCCTTTGAGAGAAGAGGGATGACTGTTATCTGATAAGAAAGTTTCCTGTGAAGAACGGGGAGGGAAAAAGAGATTCAAATGTAAGCAAAAGGGAAGAAAAGACAGTCAAGCTTTGCAGCAGTCAAAACAATGAACACTAATAAGATGTAATTATGAGACAAGCCATAACCAAATTAAGCATTCCAATGCCATACCTCAGTGCTATGCATTTTAACTATTCTTTGATAAAACTATGCGTCTGAGATGTTGGCTCCAGGACTACTACGCCAGCCTTTATTTATCCTAATTCTTTTTTTTGCCTCGTGAAGCCTGATCATAGCTACAGTGGCTCTGAAGGAAATGAAAAATTAATTCTGTTTTTCCTGGCAGTTACAACCTGTGCTTGGAAATATGAAACTGTTATTCAGAATAAATACCATAAGGTTCCAAAGTACTTAAATTACTTATTGAAAGGGGACAAACTGAGCTGTAATGTGAAGGGAAGGGAGGGACTGTTATCCCAAAAAGAACATTGTGATTTCTTGCAGCATCACTGCTTCTGTCTTTCAAAATAAACAGTTTTAGACATTCCACTCCAGTATGAGAGGGGAGGGGGAGGGGGGGATCCTGCTTGCGGTCTATCTGGAAATGTCACAGAAGTGTTAATTACATTATAGTTCCTAAAATGAACAAGATGCTTTTAGCATTGCTAACGAAACTGGGTTGTGTTTAGTTGAGAATTATCACAGGCTCATCTTCCTTGCTCTTCAAGAGCTTGATTGTACCTTTCACTGTATATCCCTAATCTCTCATGGGGGTGGGTGGGCAGGGGGTGGGCATCTTGGGACTCACTCTGTCAAGATTTTAGTTCTCCATATACATGCTTCAAGCACAGGTAACTTAACTGCTCTCTGATTAAAGTATGATTAAAAGTGCCAATAATACATTTTAAGCATAGGCAACATAATGGATCAATTTGATCACAACTTAACATGCATTTGAGCCGCATCTGCCAGGTCTGTGCCTATGATTTCTGAAGTGACAAAGGACCCTACTCTTGTCCAGATTGCACATTATACAGAAACAATTCCAATTTGTTATGTTACACATAATGGGAATATAGGGGAGGCTGGGATAACATGACATCAGGCATGCGTGTGTTTAAGCCTTTTATTTGTATATCCCCACCATTCACGAATATGTTGCCCTGCCCATGGAGGATCCATTAGGCTAGAATGCTGAGTTAAGGTGGGGAGGGACCTGGGGACAGAAGGACGCGGAACAGAAAATGCTAAGGGTTGTCCATAAAAAGCAGGAGAGTTTTGAGAAAGCAAAGGAATTTACTTGCAGGGTTCTCTTAGACATCTAATTGGCCATTGTGAGAAAAGGATGCTGGACCGGATGGGCCTTTGACCTGATCCACCAGGACCCTTCTTAAGTTCTTCTTCTATTGGCACCAAGTAATGATGTACAAAATCAAGGCTGTGAAACCTTTGGCCCACGAAGGGCTGATGATTCACAGGAAAAATCAAGAGAGGCAGGAAGTTTGCAGCCTTTCAGGATTTCATCGCTCTTTCTAAACCTCTCTGCCATCCCATCTCTCTCTTCCTTTCTACGCCACGCCATGTCTGTGGGCTGTAGGTTCCCTACCCCAGTACTAACTGAAAGCACTAGGAGAAACAAACTCAGTATTGTTTTATCACAATCCAACCAAGAATCCATCCCTTGGGTTAAATGGAGATAAGTATAACTGTGTTATAAACAGAAGTTTACTTCCTTATAGACATTGCTTCAAACCAGGGATTGAGTCAGAGGTCAGCATCGTGGAGACCTGCCAAGGCTCATCAAGCCCCAGTAGGGGGCCTGATTCCAATCCCTGGAGACTCCTGGCTCTGGTGATGTTCCTCATCTTCCTGCTGCTGCCTGTTCACCTGTCTTTGCCAAGCAAGCAGAGAAAAGAATGAGAAGCAGCAGTGACCACAGCACAACTTAACATCTCCCTTTCTCTTTCTCTGGAGGTTGGTGAGGATTTGGCCTGAGGTGGGGAGAGGGAAGCAAATGGATATAGCAACAGTGGGGAGGAGAAGGAGATGGGTACAGCGTGAGTGGAGGATCAGCTATCTTGCCCAAGGGCCCCCTGGAACTGGCACTACTTCACACAGAAACACAGGAGTAAATATTGTTTAAAAGGTTAAAGGAATCAGTACTTGTAGCAAAGTACTGCACTGCCTGTACTACATGTGAAAAGGATCATGGGGTCTTAGTAAGTAGAACATAAGCTTAACATGAGCCAACAGTGTGATGCAGCAGCAGCACAAACACAAAAAAGTTGCTAATGCTATTCTAGGTTGTATCAGCAGAAATATAATGTCCAGCTGAAGGGAAGTCATAGTCCTGTCTTATTCTGCCTTGGCCAGACTACACTATGTCCAGTTCTGGGTGCTACAATTTAAGAAGGATATTGACAAACTGGATTATGTGCAGAGGAGGGTGACCAAGATGATCAAGGGTTTTCTCCTGCTCTGGAGGCAAGAACGCGAACAGTGGCTTCAAGTTACAAGAAAGGAGATTCCAACTAAACGTCAGGAAGAACTTTCTGACAGCAAGAGCTGTTTGACAGTAGAACAGACTCCCATGAGACCTTGGAGGTTTTCAAGCAGAGGCTGAAAAGCTATCTGTCACTTATGATCTAGTTGAGATTCCTGCAATGCAGGAGGGTCGCCTAGATGACCCTTTGGATCCCTTCCAACGCTACAATTCTATGACTCACAATTTTAGTATAGCTCTTATTCCACTCCCCGCAATGCATTATGAAAGACCCTCCTACCCCTCCAGGTAATTTGTGCTGTCATGTTTAATAGGACCAATTACCTGCTCAGAACTCTGCAAGCGCAGTCCCTGATCTAACAACAGGTAGTCAATATTTTCTGAATGCACATGTAGCTCCTCTTCCAGCAAGGGAATCTATGAGTGGAAGCTTGCACAAATCTCCCTTGTTCAATTAAGAATTATTATATATGGCAGAAAACTGGAATACTAATCCCTCTTTAATAATGGAAGTATTACTTCTTCAATCTTGCATTTAAAAAAATGAAATGCCAACAGGCTTGTGGCACATTATGCATTACACAAATATCTCATGTGCCACTATATCCTGTTCCCATCCCCACATCTGTTTTTAAAATGTGTACTCTGGTATCCATAGTCATATTTAAAGACAGCTCATACTGAAAGATAGTTGCAAAATATTTACATGTAAAGCCTTTTCATTTTAACTTTCAGAATTATAATTCCTGTTTTATAAGGCTGCTGAAAAATGTGCAGTGCGATCATATATGATACCCATGTCAGAAGTGAATCCCACTGGGATTTATCCAAAAGGTATAGGATCACAGGCTTAGACATGACTGTATTACCAATACAATGAAATAGATAAGTTACACATCAAGAACATTATCACTGAATACTGTTATTACACAGTGCAAGCAGATACAGTTACCCAGTTTGTGGGTACATACTAACAGAGCTTCGTGCAAACAAGCAGGCTCCCAGACAGATCATGGCTTGTATTTTGACTGGAATAAGATGAATCACAGGCCTGGGTTGGGCATAATGCTAAAACAGTTCACAGAAGCACCACAGTAACAAGACCAGAGGTGGAGCAAAGCGGCTGTGATCTTCTCCATAGGAACCTGCATGTTTGCTCATTAATGCTAAACCATTGAATGAAGCCCTTAGATATATAATGTTTTCTTGAAATGGCTGCAGAAAATCCAGCAATGGGAAGCACAAAGAAAACTTGATATAAAATCAATATAAATCAAAGTGTCCTCACTTTCCAGGCTACTGTTATTTTTCTTTATTTCTTACTCCTCAGCCCCCTTTAATCTATTTTGCAAAATTACTGTACTTCAAAGTCCTGTCCCACTCTCGTTCAATCCCTCCTAAGTATCAGTCTCTAGTAGGCATGATAAAATGGTAATTTGGCTTCTCTCTGCCAGGGCTTAAAAGGGGAAATGAAGTGTCATTTTTAATTATTTGGTATTTGTTCAAAAACAGCTATATGAAAACACTACAATTTCTGTTGAAATACAGTCAATTATCTTTCCAAAAACACTGGCTTGTACAGAGTACTTTATCTCATTGCATGATTTACATTTAAAAACTGAACTGAAACAAAGCAATTCTTCTATAACTAGCATATTCAAGTTTCACTCAATTTCCTTTCCTTTTTTTTTTTTTTTTTGGTCATTTTTGTCACTGCCCTGGAATAATTGCAAAATGCTGCCTCATTAACAACTTCTATCTGCACTTCTTGTTACACAGCTACTAAGGGCTTCAAAACCAACATAAATAGTGCTTCTTAATTTGACATGGCACAAACAGCATGCCATTACAAATATGACTTTATTTCTTAACATCTTCTCCAAACAGTATGGCTTATGAATGTATACTAGTAAGAAAAGCCATATACGTATCACGTGCAGGTCTTCACAGAAATGCATTCTATATATTTTAATTAGTAAGTGGTTTTTGTGCGTCTACTGCTGCTCTTTCACTAATTTATAATTATTTTTATTCTATTGCTCTAGATAATTTATACTTTTGATCTCTGGAACTTTTGCGCCAGTCCCTCCTCCATGTTCAGTAATGCATGCGCATCACACATTACTGAGCATGTGGGAAAAGGCTGTCAAATGGAATCTCTTTAAGTGCACAGAGGTTTGCTATTGAGGGAATGGGTTTAGAGAGAAAGACAAAATCATTCCCTATGCTGCTATTACATGTCAGTCACTTTTAAGTATTTTAAACATGAGGAAGAAAATATTTATATCTGTCTAAAGCAAGATTCTTCTCTTCTAATAGTGTGTTAGTCGTATTTTGCACAATCGGGATACCAGCAATCCTAAAAGAGCACTGCATTCAATGATCTAGTACTATTTATGCTATACTTTTAAAATTCTCATGGGTTGGATTCTAGACACATCAAAGAAGTTGCAAAGTTTGCATGAGAAATCAGGTTAGCAAAAACAGAACTCCACAGCGCCATCTGGTGTCACAGTGTTAGAATGCATAAACAACACATATACTGTAAAGCATTTTTTCTTTCCCAATGGAGCTGAGCCCCTGTTGAAACCTGTGACTCATTAAAGAGAAAAAAACCTTTCTGTAATTCAGAGGACATAAGACCCATATCATCCTTCTGCCTGGCCAACTTTCTAGTCTTCCTCCTTCGTTTTCAAACCCTTTCATTTCCAAATAGCTTTTAGTTGGCAGAAGCTAAATCTGGCTGCTTTACAAACCCTCCCATCTCAAGGTTCCTTTTTTCTCCAACTGATTCCACAATCTGTCAAATTTTGGGTGTGTGTGCATGGGTTTATTTGTGCAATATAATTTCTTCAAAAATCCCAGGCGCACAATTCCAAGAGGCAGCACACATGTGCAAATATTAATATATATTGAGGAGCAACAGACATAATGGAACTATGGCAATAGTTCTGTTATGGACATGACAACAAACCGCAGACAAATAAAATAAATAAAATATACCAGAAAGCAAAACTGCCAAGTTTGCTCACTGTAGCATACCTTTCTTATTTCCTCAGGTAGCGGATGCACAGGAATATGTCGGTCCATATTCTTCTATGGTTTAAATACAGATTTGCAAGACTGGCACACAAAACTGTTAAAAGATTATAAACAGACAAAACTGATTATAAGTTTGAGATGAAAATTCCCCAGTATGACCTGCCTTGCTTGTGGTTTGCTTTGGCAGCTCAAATGGCAGGTGTACAATATTCCAACCCAACAGCACAATCTGACAACAGCATTTGCACATGGAAAGACATTCAAAAGCAATCAGCTACAACATGGACACACAAAAATCAGCTGTTTGTGGGACAGAGTCTGACACCTGACCCACAAGGGTGCTGCTAGTGCACTGATGTGGGTAGAAGGTGGCTGCTGCAGGAGTTTTGAAGCATATACACTCACAATGATGGTTACCTACTAGACTGACTGGGATGAGTCCAAGGCACCAACAGATACTACCACTCCTGTCCTACATATCAAGAAAAAGAGGTGCTTTAGAAGATTTACTCTGAATTTTTCAGAAACACCAAGCTTTGGGGATAATATGAGGAAGGAAGACTCCATCTACAGTATACTATAGCCACTCCCACCAGCTCCCCTCATGGACGCGGGATACTACAGTAAAAAGGGAACCAATCCTCATTTTCATAAAGCTCATTGGACTAAAAACAGATTACCTCACCTGTGCATATTAGTCACCGGTCACAATAGAAAGGACTATGCCAGATGGAAGCACAGTGCGACTCTGCAAGGGTCCTGCGGCCCGCCAGATATTGTTGGACTCCAATTCCCATGAGCCCCTGCCAGGATGGACCATGGTCAGGGATGATGGGAGTTGTAGCCCAACATCTGGAGGGCCACCATTTCCTCGTCCCTGGTGTAAGGCAAGTTCCTATGTACTGTAAGCAGGGGAGGAAAGTATCCAGTAGTAGCAGCAGCTGGTAGCTGCCTCACCTATCTCACCTCCCATCTTATAAACATGGTGTAGAGTTTAGTGTGTTAAGCAAGGAGATCCAGGTTAAAATCCCCTCTCAGCCATGAAACTCATGGCCCAGTCTCTCTCTCTCTCTCAGCCTAAACTATCTCAGGGTTTATGTGAGGATTAATAATAATAATAATAATAATAATCAAGGCGGCTTCCAACACAATAAAACACAATACAACATCAAACATTAAAACCCTCCCTGAACAGGGCTGTCTTCAGATGTCTTCTAAAAGTCAGATAGTTGTTTATTTCCTTGACATCTGATGGCAGGGCGTTCCACAGGGCAGGCGCCACTACTGAGAAGGCCCTCTGCCTGGTTCCCTGCAACTTCACTTCTCACAGTGAGGAAACCGCCAGAAGGCCCTTGGAGCTGGACCTCAGTGTCCGGGCTGGACGAGGGGGGTGGAGATGATCCTTCAAGTACAGTGGTACCTTGGGTTAAGTACTTAATTCGTTCCGGAGGTCCGTTCTTAACCTGAAACTGTTCTTAACCTGAAGCACCGCTTTAGCTAATGGGGCCTCCTGCTGCTGCCGCGCCGCCGGAGCACGATTTCTGTTCTCATCCTGAAGCAAAGTTCTTAACCTGAAGCACTATTTCTGGGTTAGCGGAGTCTGTAACCTGAAGCGTATGTAACTTGAAACGTCTGTAACCCGAGGTATCACTGTATACAGGGCCGAAAAAAGGGGAGGGATAACTATGCACACAGAGCTTCCTGAAGGAAGAGTGTGGCAAAAGTGTAATCACAAATGCACAAAAAAATATGAATATTTTGCAAGTTACAGGTGAGAAAAAGCACTGCCCCTGCCCCAATCCACTCCCTTTGTCACATAACCATTAAAATACAAGGCCCCATGTTCATCTCCTTTGCCTCTGGTTCTCCGAGGGAAGCGAAATAAATGAAAATAAACTTCAGCAGCCCGGCTGGAATCTGCTAAGCCAAAGCAACGGGGCTTTACTTTTGTGGCAAAAAGCAGGCCATCGCTGAGCCAAGCGCCTTGCTTGCCCCGGAGAGCGAAGCGCAGGGACCCGTGGAACTGCCTCATGCCAAGACCCACTGCGCTATCTAGGTCAGTAGTGCCGACACTGACAGGCAGCTGCTCTGCCCCAGGGTTTCAGGCGTAAGAAGCAAGCCCTCGCCGAGTAAGGCTTACTCCCCGGTAACTGAGGCGCTCACTCACCCGAGCAGGAGGTGAGCAGAGCAGCGCGGAGACGGAGGGAGCGGCAAGCCCTGCGGACACACCGGAGTAGGTCGCGCCGCTTCCTCGTTGCCCCGGCAACCAGCTTGCCCGCCAGGCAAGGAAACCAGAAGTAGGGCAGGCGCTAAGGGCGGAAGTCTCTCCTCTGGCTTCGCGTCCTCCCACCGGGCGTGCGCCGTTGCTGCCGAGCGTTCCGCGGCGTTCAGTCAACACGTGCCGCTTATAGCCCCGGTCCTGCGCGCGTTTGATGGGAAGCAAGCACCGCTTGAGCGCAATTTCATGGATTTAAATGTATATACCGCCCTTCATTGAAAGTTCACAGGGCTGTTTACGTACCAGATAAGACCAGATCAGTTCTAGGAACTCAAGTAGAATAAGAAGGGGGGAAATACATCATAAAAAAAAAAACAGATCTGGAGGAAAACTCTTGGTAATGGCGTTTATGCACTGAAAATCAATAAAACTTCTTTTTCAAAAAAAAACCAAAAAGGATAATAATAACAACAACAACAACAACAATGGTATAAACATTATTCCCTCATAAATCACCAGTTACTCATGGGAGCAAATTATGTTCACTGCAATGAGACTGGCCCCTCAAGTCCGCATGGAGTTTTGGAGCGCAGCTCTTTACATGTCTGCTGAGTGGTAACATCCACACAGTAGCAGTTCCAATGAGAGCAACTTCTTCTCCCATTTTCCTTTCAAACTGAACCTGTTACCTTAATTCCCCCTGCCCAAAATACCTGACAGTTTCTTCTGTCCCTCTCCCCTGATTCTTTTACATTAGCTTCTTCCTCCTACAACAGCTTTCCTCTTATGCCTTTCCTTTCTACTCCCTCTTTTGTTTATTAATAATATTAGAAATATTAAACCTTCATTTCTCTATTATTTCCTTCAACACCTCCTCCTCTGGCCCTTTCCTCTCCGAAGATGGAGACTCAGGAAGCTGCCTTATACAAAGTCTCAAACCATTGGTCCATCTATCTTGGTACTGCCTACTCTGACAGCAGCTCTGCAGGCTTGCAGAGCAGGTTCTCTACCAGCTCTTCCCCTTCCCTCCTCGCCACCTGACCTTTACTCAGCATGCAAGGAGTATGCAGCTGCTGGCATTGCAGCATTGCTCCAGACAGCAGGCACAGCTAGGGGGCAGGACAGGCAAGTGAAAGGACACCTGGCAAGCTGTGGCCTTGCCTGAGAATGACTCAAGGGTGACCTACTGTCGGAAAAACACAGACCCATGCAAATTTATCTCATAGGCCTGTGCGCCGGATCCTTCAAGCCCCTAGTGACACCACTGGTCGCCACAATGCCCTTGTTGTTGAACTCTGGTGTTATGTACTGAGTTGAATAGGATCCAAAATGCAGCAGTCTGATTGGTCCTAGAACAATAGGATCCAGAATGCAGCAGTCTGATTGGTCCTAGAACAATAGGATCCAGAATGCAGCAGTCTGATTGGTCCTCAGGAGCCACCCAATCCAGCTCCAGGTGGAAGTGAATCCACAACCTGATTGGCCAACAGGAGAATCCTGGAATTAGCCAATCACGTGGGGCCCATAGTGTAAATAATGTATATAAAGCAGACATTCTGAGGGAACTTCCATTCCTCCTCACCACTATGAGCTGAATAAAGAGCATGAAATCCACTCTCCACTCTGAGTATATTTCATCTGGAATGGGGGGAAATGACCAGGGTGGTTGACTCAATTGCCCTCAAGCATCCTATCCTTGTTGGTGGATAGGATGGTTTTTGAAGGAGCTGGAGAAGATGAAACTGTGAGAGTGAACCCTAGAGCTACAATGGAGGGGGGGGGAAATGGGGAGTGAGCAGGGCTGACCACAAGCCAGATTGTATGGCAGGACCTCCTCTGTAGTGCTAATTGTGGCCAGAAATATATACAGCAAACCCACCGCTTACACGCTTTTAACTTGTGTGCATTCAGTTTTATGTGCTTGGCCAAAAAAAGAAATAAATAATAGAAAGGGGCCTGGCGCCTGGAGAAAATACTTTTGACAATCCAACCCACCACTGAGCTCAATGCATTTAACCGTACGTGATTTTGGCTTTAGGCACAAGCCCCAGAACGTAACCCCCCCATGTAAGTTATGGGCTTACTGTATCATACCACCACCATTCTATCTTTGCAGAGCCATTCAGAGGAGCCAATTTGAATATTTTGGAATAGATGTATATCCTATCAAGAACTCTCTGTGATTGGAGAAGTACAGTGGTACCTTGGGTTACAGACGCTTCAGGTTACAGACTCTGCTAACCCAGAAATAGTACCTCGGGTTAAGAACTTTGCTTCAGGGTGAGAACAGAAATTGTGCAGGAGCAGCAGGAGGCCCCATTAGCTAAAGTGGTACCTCAGGTTAAGAACAGTTTCAGGTTAAGAATGGACCTGCAGAACGAATTAAGTTCTTAACCCGAGGTACCACTGTATATTCGCTCAGAAGCAAGCCCCAGGGAAATCGATGGGGCTTGCTCCCAAGTATGTTTCCCTGTCTGTGATCTTGTAAGCCTCCGCTCTGCAGCAGCTGTTCCAGGTCTGTTCTGCTGGCGGAGCAACACTCATTTTCCTCTTAGCCTTTTTCTAGTAACGTAATGCCAAAGCTGCTGCCACTCAGCCGCTGTGCAACTGCTGAACTCCAGTGAACCCGAGAGCAACGGAACGGGACTTAAGCCTAATTGTAGCGTTTTGCCTCTGCTCCCATGAACTCTTGGCCTGGGCACGCTGTCATCTCTTACCGGCTTACTACCGCTGCTGCACGACAGACTGCAATGTCCTTGCATGCACTCTTGCGATGCCGCAGCCCGGTTGGTGCCCCCAGCTAAAATTAGCGGCCAGCGCTTTGGACGGGCACAGCACATTCAGGCACAATAGGAAGGAAGGAAGCCAGGAAAACAGGGACCTCCTGACCATTTTAATGTTAACGGAACCTGATTTCACTAGAACTCTCTGTGAACCCTGAGCCGTCCCTTCAACCCAGGTCATTCCCCCTAAACTGGGACATCTGTTTACCCTGTACTTGAACTGCCTTTGCTCTGCCAGCCCTGGAGGAAAGCTCTTTCAGAGCAGCGTGCAAGCAAAAGGAAACAAACTAATAAGGGAGATGATCCTCAGGAGTGGGCAGCGTTTCTATTAGGGCTCCGTCGCAGTGGAGTTAATTCCACTCATATCTTTAGACCTTTCCCTTCATTCTCAGTGATTAGTCCTTCTAAACCTACCAAGGTCAAGCCTTCTGAGACGCCTTAGCAGGGCTTGATGTCCACATCCCAGCTGAGTTGTTTTGTTTCCAGACCACTGCTAACTATCTGAGGTCTCAAGATTGATCTTAAGATTGGCTCAGAGATATACAGCCCAACAGGACAGTGACAATAATCCACCAATAGCATACAAATCAATATGGCTAACCTGATCCAAAACACCCACCTACCTCACCCACACACGAAAACAAAGATCACCACAGCCAATCACAAGCAAACAATCACACCCTAGGCCAACCCCAACCTCTCTCACCACCAAAGGAACACAAGCGAACAACACAAGCAACACTGACACCAAACTCTACATACATTAAACATAATAGAAACACCGCCACCCGACCCCACCCCTATCCATCTTCCCTCTCTCCACCCCCTTTCTTTTTTCTTTTCTTCTCCCCCTAATGCCTCAACAAATGAAATGGATTTGTAAAAATGTTACATGAAAAAAAAAAATATACAAAGCACTACACTTCTGTAAAACAAGAAAATCCTGAATAAAAATAAATAAAAAAAAAGGATTGGCTCAGAGGTTTTCATTCCACCAGCTTGTTTGCAGAACGAACTGGTTGCATGGTGTGTCTACTTGTTTCAGACATGACCTGTACATCACTTGGTTACTGAGACCTTGAGGACTGGAAGCAGAATGTGTGAACTCATTTGGTGGCTCGTTTGCACAACATTTGAGATTGCAATGCATGATAAAACATGTGGGTGAATCAATGATAAAAGACCCTCATAGTCGTTTCCCATATACCAGGCATGGCCAAACTTGGCCCTCCAGCTGTTTTGGGACTACAACTCCCATCATCCCTAGCTAACAGGACCAGTGGGAATTGTAGTCCCAAAACAGCTGGAGGGCCAAGTATGGCCACCACTGCCACGCACTGAGATTTGCACACCCACTCACGGCTTATCCACACTAACAGAAGCTACTGTGAGGGCTTTCATTAGAAGCCACAACCAACATTTCATAGCTCGTGCTGTGAGCAGTTTTGTGCAGCTAGTTTTGTGCAGCTAGTTTCTTAAGTATCTGGAAGGGGTTTGCCTGCTATCTAGGCCTGGTCTACGTCACAGAAGGACATCCTGTCTTTGTGGGGCCTGTTAACATACTCTGCTTCTACAGACCCCACCAAACTATGACCTTCAACCTTAGGGAAGAATAAGGAGACAAACTGCAGCCTTAGTGGAATGCTCTAATGATCACGTAGGGTACTCCAAAGGGGTGGGAAGGTTTTTTGAGTGACAGATATGCAGCCAGTGTGGTGTAGTGGTTAAGAGGGGTAGATTCGTAATCTGGGGAACCGGGTTCGCGTCTCCGCTCCTCCACATGCAGCTGCTGGGTGACCTTGGGCCAGTCACACTTCTTTGAAGTCTCTCAGTCTCACCTCACAGAGTGTTTGTTGTGGGGGAGGAAGGAAAAGAGAATGTTAGCTTTGAGACTCCTTAAAGGGAGTGAAAGGCGGGGTATCAAATCCAAACTCTTCTTCTTCCCCAAAATACACCTGGAGACTGTGCTGATCCCTTTATTGATTGCTGCTAGCCCACAAGCAGACAAGGAGGTTTCAAGGAAGAGCTATAGCTGATAGAGCAGCTGATTGAATGCAGAACCTCAACCCCAGGGGCTTAATTCTGCACACCAGGTCTCTCTGGGCCAAGCTTCCTTTCCAGGCCACAGCCCTCCTGTGTGCCCTCTTTGGAATGCTTTTGTCTGACTGAAATAAGTCCTTGAACTGTGATGGCATCTCTTGCTTGCCTAGATGAAAGAGAGAAGTCTATGCCAGTGTTTCCCAACCACTGTTCCGTGGCACACTAGTGTGCCGCGAGATGTTGCCTGGTGTGCCGCGGGAAAAATCAAAAAATTTGAAAGATTTTTTTTTTTAAGTCAAATTTTCGATTGGGGCGCCGTCACTAGATGACCCCTGGGGTTCCCTCCCTCCCTCCCGCTCTGCGCCTCCCTCCTCCTCCTCCTCCGGGGAGGCCCTTCCTGGCTCTCGGCCAAGGCTTGGTGGCTGCCACTCACTCACTCGCTCGCCCACCTGTCCCTCCATCCCTGCACCCGGCCTCTCCCCCTCCGTCCCCAGCGCGGGGGCTACCGGGATCCATAGTCCCCTCGCCCTTGGGCTCCGCGCCCGCGCGGGGTGCACAAACTATGTTTCCCAGCGTGGCCTGGCGGGCCGGGCGTTTTGTTTGAAGCGCTCTTCTCCCGGCCATGGAATGTGCGCAGCGGCGGCGGCCGGGCGGGCAGGGGCTCTTCCGCGCAGACCCCGCGCAGCCTGCCTGTGCCCCCGCGGAGATCGGGCGGCAGGATGGAGCCCGGGGATCCCCGCGGAGGCGGAGCGGCGGAGGCTGCACCCCAGGTAGGGCTGCGTCGGGGGGGTGTTATTTTTGCAATGCTGCATCCGCGCCGGAGGGGACGCATCGGACCGCGGGGAGACCCCTTGGCGGGCATGCAAGGCAATGCATGCGTGCAGGCGTTGCATGGAGTGCAGTGCAATGCAATGGCAACGCGGCGCCCTGCATGCATGCATGCAACTTCCACCGGCGCTCCGGACTTGGCAGGTGAGGGGGGTCCCCAGTGGGCGGCAGAGAGAGCCGGGAGGGCGAAGGGGAGCCGGGGGGGGGGGAGCAGCGCTGCTCCCCGAGCTGAGCCCGGGGGAAAACTTCGGCGTCTTTGCGCCGGGTGTTGGAAGTGGAGGCTGGCGGGGGCCCCTCACCTGCAAAACCTGGTCGCCTCTCATATATTTCGTGCATTGCATTCATCGCCCGCTTTCTCCTCCAAGGAGCTCCCGGGGGCGCGCGTGGTTCTCCCCGTGTTATCCTCGCAACAACAGCCCTGCGAGGTGGGTCAGGCGAGTGGCCCAAGGGAGCACCCAGGGATTGTCCTGGCCAGGTGGGGTGATTTGAACCCTGCTCTCTGCCCGGTCTTCGTCCTCATTTAGCCCCCACATGTGCATGACTGTGCATGACTGAGGTTTCCCCCCCTCGTCTTGGCTATGGTGTGAGTCTGTGCTGTTAATTAATGGGGTTCTGCCTTCGGAGAAGATGAGCCAGCCCTCAAGGAGGTGATTATGTAATTTGCTAGCAATTCATGTCCCTCCCGGCGTGACGCTGCGCGCTGACGTCACGGGGCTGTAATGGTGGTGTGCCTCGAGATTTTTTTCATGAAACAAGTGTGCCTTTGCCCAAAAAAGGTTGGGAAACACTGGTCTATGCATGTAACACCTTTGACTTTTGTGTCACACCTGTGTTTGCTTGTGGTCCTGCCCACGACTGGCATGAGGTCCCTGGAAGGTTTCCCAAGAGGAGAGGCAGCCCTCAGGCTGAAAAAAAGAGATTCCCCCATCCCATATTTACATGCAGAAAGTCCCTAACATCCCCAGGTACGTCTGGGACAAAGGCTTCTCCGAAACCCCTTCATTGCTACCAGTCAATGAAGACGACACTGAGCTCAGTCTAGTGATAAGTTCCTATATCCCTGTAGCTCTCTGAACCTTTAAAATAATTCATCCCCTGTGCACTGGTAAATACAGTAGAGGATATAATTTTTTAAAACTTTCTTAGGGGTGCCATGTGTCCTTTTTTTCCAGGACAGGTCTTCTTTTTCATGGGTATGTAAAACGAGTCGTCATAGCGATCCATAGTTAAAAGTAGTTGTCAAATGTGTCCTCTGTTTTGCTCTTCAAAATATGGCAACCCTAAATTGAGACCAAGTGTGTTACTGATTTCCTTACTTGTGACTGTTTGATTATGTAACACAACTCTTGATCAAGCATCTGCTACCATTCAGAATTATAAAGGGCTTTCAGCAAGCACAAAGGAAGGGAAATAAAGCAGCATTACTGTGGTGCCATTTGTCAAGCAGATTTTCACTCCTGCAGGGCCAATTCCACCAACTGTTACTTCTAAAATGAAGAGGATGTGGCTGATACAATATCAACAGCAAAATCCTGTGTATGTCTACTGAAAAGCCCCATTAAGTTCAAGGGGACTTACTCCCATGCAAGTGTACATAGGATCACAGGCTGCAATTCGGTGCACAGTTGTAAGTCCCGTTGAATGAAGTAGCACCTACTTTTGAGTAAATATGCAACAGGCTGTAGAGTTATTATACAACTCTTCTCATGCCAAACCCCAACAAGCTCTGCTGCTGGTTAGTACCAAGCCGGATAAGGGTCTTTCCCCCACATACTGCTAAGCACATCTGCCTCCCAGTGAGTTGCACAGTGAAATGAGGGTTTGCTCAGATATTGTTCTATCTAAGGTAAAGGTAAAGGTACCCCTGCCCGAACGGGCCAGTCTTGACAGACTCTGGGGTTTGTGCGCCCATCTCACATCTATTGGCCGGGGGCCAGCGCTGTCCGGAGACACTTCCGGGTCACGTGGCCAGCGTGACAACGCTGCTCTGGCGAGCCAGAGCCGCACACGGAACGCCGTTTACCTTCCCGCTGGTAAGCGGTACCTATTTATCTACTTGCCCCCGGGGATAGCTCTACATAGCTCCTTATTTCAGACATAGTGATATATCAATATATCACGATGTTTCGCTGGCGATATATCATGAAGCTGAAAACCAGGTATCGCCCAGTGCTACTGTTCACCTCTGCAAAGTTCCATTCTTACTTCAGACATTGTGATATATCGGTATATCACTATGTTTAGTTGGTGATATACAGTGGTACCTCAGGTTAAGTACTTAATTCGTTCCGGAGGTCCGTTCTTAACCTGAAACTGTTCTTAACCTGAAGCACCACTTTAGCTAATGGGGTCTCCTGCTGCCGCCACGCTGCCGCAGCATGATTTCTGTTCTCATCCTGAAGCAAAGTTCTTAACCTGAAGCACTATTTCTGGGTTAGCAGAGTCTGTAACCTGAAGCGTATGTAACCTGAAGCGTCTGTAACCTGAGGTACCACTGTATTGCAATGTTGAAACCAGACTGGTAGCAATGGCCCAGCCATATTGGCTACGTGGAAGGTTAACCTGCTTAAACACACACACACACACACACGGTTAACCTGCTTAAAAACAACAACACACAGAAGGTTAACCTGTGGGGAAATGCTGCTTTGAAAAAAAAGTCTGGTGTATTTTAAGGGCATATGTTGTGAATTGAGAAGTTTTATGTACTTTTCCGTAACTATAGCAATGTCAACAATACAAAACAAGCAAGCATCATTGGGTGCGGGCCAGAGAAGCAGAAACATATATGCCTTGGGCACGCATGCTTTATATTCAACAGGCCCATTTAATTCTTGGTAACAAGTCACTCCATGTGTAGAAACAGGTGCTCCTGAATAATAATCATGTGCGATCTCAAACATGCCTCCACCTCTCTAAATGGTGTCCCTGCTGCAAATACTTATCAACATGAGAAGATCCCTTGCTGGGTGGATAGGCTCAAAGGTTCACCTTGTTGAGCATCCTTTGAGGTTCGTCTTGTTCAGCATCCCACAGTGGCCAATCAGATACCGCCAGGAAGCCCGACAAGCAGGGCGTGGAGGCAGGAGCTGGAACACTCAGCCTCACCATGTCATGATGAACAGCAATCGATAAGCTTATTATACTTGACTAATCTAGCCAAAAGCATGTCTGTGAGGAAATGCTGACTCTTCAAGCACTGATCCTGCCAGGTACAATAAGAAAAGCCAACCTGGCTGGAACAAATGTTTACTTATTATTGCCAAGCTGCCACAATGTTCTCCTCCCACGCTTGACAAGGGTAAAGTTGGAGCCTGGCTCCCAAGAGCATATTAGAGAGCAGAGGTAAGGAGAGTTCTGGCGTGGGGTGTGTGTAAATGAGACACAGAGAAGAGGATGATGCTCCTATACATGCAAAGTAAAACGGAACACAAGCATCTGAACTAGCAGAAACTGTGCAGGGATACCAAGGGCCAAGATGATAACAAGTTCCTAACCGGAACAGCTCACACCCAAATTAAAGTCTAGGCTTGCTGAAACTCCTGGCGTGTCTTCCAGCTATTGTGAATAATTTGCGAGACAACCATACAGCAATCAGAGCTCCACTAGAATAGCCTAGAGATGATGGGAACAAAGTGGATTCAGTAAATATTTTGCAAAAGGAAAAATGCAAGAATGACCCTACACTACAGTCTAAGGACTTTAAGTTGTGCTTCATAAAGTGTGTACTGTAGTTAGGTTCAAAATGTTTATTATCTTAGCGCAGGCAGCCACAACTTCAAAAGGTCCCTTTCTTTTGTAGAAAGGTCTACTGTAATTTTAACTGGCAAACATAAACAGCCACCCAAGCCTCCATTTGCTTCGTTTTCCCTCTTCTGCCCAGGGAACGCATGTTTACATTTAAACTGCTTCAAAGCAAGAGTTATAACACTGGAGGGAATGTGGGGGAGGGTCTCCCCGCCCCCGCCATCTGAATGACGGCATTAAAAAGGGCCTCGCTCTCTTCAAAACTTCTTTCACCAGCTGGAGAGGCGTGGGAAATGTTTAATCTCTCAACGCAGGAACCTCCCTTCCTCCGTCCTGGGAAAAGTTCTGTTGAGAAGTTGGGGGAACACCCTCGGGTTGCAGCCCTATGCAGGCTTACCTAGCAGCAAGTCCAGTGGAACTTGCATCGACACGCACAGGAATATTGCAGAGTAAACATGCATAGGAGTATTGCTGGGTAAACATGCGCAGGATCTGGCTGCCAACCAGCCGAGGAGGGGATGAGAGGGGGCGACGGCTGCTTGCAAGCAATCGTTTTTTCTCTAGATAAGAGAGAGGACGTCGCGTTCCCGTTCCCGCCGCGCTCCCAGGACGAACGCCCCTGCGCTCGTCCCCGGCGCTCGCGTGACTGGCTCCCCGGGCCAGGCGCGTTGGGCAAGCGGGAGTCACAACGGCTTAGCGCTTAAGCGGCTCCTCCCCGCCGCGGCACCTGCACGCCAGCCCGGCGGTAGCAGCAGGAAGAGGGCGCCGGGGTCACTGGGGCGGGAGGGGAAAGCGAGTGCGTGCGCGCTCTGCCGCCAGCCCGCTGATCCCGTCGCAGCACGCAAGCCTGGAGCCCAGAAGGCAGCGGCAGCTGGCCTTGCGTGCCAGCGCCGCACGCAAGGCACTGCACACGACGGCGCCCGGCACGGAAAGCGCCGCCGCTCGCACTGGACTCGGCCGCGCCCTCCCCGCGCACGCAAGCAAGCCCGGGTCGAGGAGATCGCCCTCCCCCCAGGGGAGGAGGGGGGCGTGGGAGGGAGTCCCCAGCGCAGCGCAGCGCTGCAGGGCAGGATCCGGCCGGCCCGGGGAAGCGTCTGGCGCTGCAACAGATCGCAGCCGCAGTAGCAGTCATGCTCTGCTTCGCCGAGACACGCAGCCTGGGCGCATAGCGGCGCCCGGGGAGCAAAGGAGCCAGATGGCACTGCAGGGCACGACTCGGCACACCGGGGAGAGGGGAGGGAGGGCGGGGAGAGGGAGACCCCCGTCGCCTCACTGCATGTCACGATCGGAGGAGGGGCGGGGGAGCTGGCACTGCAAAGCACGGGAGATCTCAACTTGGAAGCTCGTTCCTCAATATCTTGAGTATTTTTATAATATAAAAGGAAACAGCAGGGACAGAGCACGATCTGTTTCCCTGGCTATACAGCACTGCTGAGATCCAGAAAAGAGGGCGATCATCCTTGTGGGAAGCGGGGGGGGGGTACCCGCTGTGCGCCATTTCCATCCTTCAAGTAACGTGTGAAAGGTTCACCACCTGCCCTCGCAGAGGGATTGCTACCTACTCCCGGTCCCTATGCCTCTTAGCAACGACAAGGCAGGCGGAAATTCAACCTGTGCGTGACGACGCTTTCTTTCCCTACATTTTGCAGAGGGTCCCCGCTCTGTTTGGGCTTTTCTACTATCACGCCCCTTTGAAAAAGATACACAAGCGCCCTTTCAGAATGTAAAGCTGGCAATCGCGCGAATACAAAGGGCGTGCGATCTGTCCACTTGGCGAGGATTTCTACACGTGGCGAGAGGCACTCTCCCCTTTATTCGAGCTCTGAGCCCTTAGGTAAATTAATTAAATCCGGCCCTTGGATGTGTGTGAACGCAGAAGCGGTGGCCAGCAACACACACGCCCACCCTCCCCAGGGCCCCTTCTGACATGTTAAGGCAGGCTCAACATCACTGACGACCAGGCCCAGTGGGGAGGAGGAGGTGCGGAGTTATTCGCTGAATTAAAACCTGCTCTTCCAAGAAGCGCACATGATTCTCTTCTTCCATTTTACCCTCACAACAACCCTGCAGATTAGCCGGTGGAACGATTGGCTCGTGAGCTGGAGATTTCTCATTCTAGGCCAACCGCTTAAAACTACTGGGCCCTGCCTCTTACTCGATCGGTGCGGATGAAAGCAGGACGGGGCGTGTGGTTCGAGGGATGGCAACCTCTGACCCACTAAGGCTCATAGATCTGGTGTCACGCACGCCACTCCAGGCGCCCCAGGGCTCAGCCCCATAGCCAGTTTCGAAGATCCGGCGGTGACGTGACGAGAGTGCCTCTGCGCACGCACAGAGAGGCACGCGCCCCTCCCAATATTGGCCCATTCCCTGCTCCTTTGGGGATGGACGGAAGGGCTTCTCGCTCAGGCCCCTCTCTCGGTTTAATCGCTCGTGTTGCAGCAACGACCCCAGGAGGAGCTCCTCCCTTTCCCACCCGCTCCGGGCGACCCGACAACTCCTAGCCAAAGTCCCCTCCTCCTCCTTCTCCTCCTGGCGCGTCCTCGCTTCTATTTCTTTTTCAGCTGCGCTTCGCGTGTCGAGCCGCCTTCGAAGGCTGCAACTCCCTCCGGGCTGGGCTTGGAGACGCGCTGCTGGGAGCTTTGCGTGCCGACTCGAAAGCTGGCCTGACTCGCTTAATCCGGAGCTTGGCAATGGCAACAACAGCAGCAGCGCCGTCGGCCGGGCCTCTTTGATCCCTTCCAGCGGGACAGGTTGGCTGGAGGAGGCGGCCGTGGGGGTCCTGCTTTCACCCCGCCTCCCCACCCCCGAGCCCTGGCCTTGCCACGGGAGGCGACCCGAGCGCCCAAACAGCGTGGTTCTTGACGTAGGGACGCGCGACACGCGTCCGCCGGCCGCCCCCCTCCTCTCTCGTTAACCCAATTGCAGCCCGGAAGCGGCCACTGTCAACACCCGAGAGCGCAGCCATCGCCGGAGATGAGGCAATTACCTCGTCTGCCTACTCGGCGGAGCTATTTTGAGATACAAAGGCGGCAGAGCACGCGCGCGAGCCCCCCTGCTGGGCTCTGGGAATGCGAACGCGGGGGAGGATCTGGCGCGGAGTTCCAGTCCCGGAAGGGTGCTCAGCCCCCGCACCTGTTCTAGGAACTCCCCCCGCCGCCGCGGTTTCGTTCCCCTGGAGTATCTGATTCGGCGACGCAGCTAGGCGAAATGGCGATGCCCACGAGCATGTGCAGAGTGCCCTTCGCAAGTGTAGACGTGACGTGTACGCATCTAGGAGGACACATTATGATTGCAGTATTATTACTAAGCATTAGTGTAACTAGAGTAAGCCGGTAGAGGTACCTGTTTTGGGTGGAAACTGGACACGGTGCAGGAAGTATGTTACAGGTCGCGTTACCTACTGTTATTAAAACATTGCTAAGTTTCATAATATTTTTTTTTCATCATGGCATCATTAAGTCAATGAACTGAGCTAAACATCAGACAAAAATGGACCTCTGAGTCAATCTGACCATACATGGACACTGTTTGTTGATTTACCTGGTGTCCTTCCTCCCTAGCCATTTCCTTATGCTATATTTGTTTTTATTATACCTGTGATCTTCTGGGAACAGTCAGCTATGGCATGGGTCCCAGTCTCTTTACCCAGGCACATGGGCATAGCTGTCAACTTTCAGATTTGAAAATAAGGGATCAGCAGCCTTGAAAATAAGGGATCAGCGGTCTCACCTGTCCCAGGGACAGTCTACGGGATACGGCACTGGAATAACAGAATTTCCCGCAAAAAAGGGGAGGTTGACAACTATGCACATGTGTGTAGCCAAGTGGGGGGGCAGGGAGGGGCAACTGCCCTCCTCCAAATCAATAAAAATCAATAAAAATACATAGCTAACGGAAGTTCTGCCACTCCTCTAACAAAAGCCCTGCCCCCCCAACAAACTGAGCAAGTCCATTTTCTACCCAGCAGATAAGAATAGGCACTATTCCTTCAGAATGACCCCCCCCCCTATTTTGCGCAAACTGCCATGAGATTAAAAAATAATGATGGGTTTTGAAAAATCACACACAAGAAGTCCTGAGACGGCCAGTATGGTGTAGTGGTTAGAGCATGGGTAGGCAAACTAAGGCCTGGGGGCCCAATCGCCTTATAAATCCGGCCCGCGGACAGTCCGGGAATCATTGTGTTTTTACATGAGTAGAATGTGTCCTTTTATTTAAAATGCATCTCTGGGTTATTTGTGGGGCATAGGAATTTGTTCATTTTTATTTCCCCCCAAAATATAGTCCGGCCCCCCACAAGGTCTGAGGGAAGGTGGACTTGCCCCCTGCTGAAAAGGTTTGCTGACCCCTAAGTTAGAGTTAGACTAGGAGACCAGGTTTTGAATCCTAGCCCAGCCCTGAAGCTGACTGGGTGACCCTAGGCCAGTCACAGTCTCTCAGCCATAACCCACCTCACAGGGCTGTTACGGTGTTTAAATGAAGAGGGAGAGAACCATGTATTGCCACCTTGAGCTTCTTGGAGAAAAATGGTGTGGTATTAAATGCAATATATAGACTAAACCTAAGGCCTACTTAAGATTCAGTAGCCGTTCCAACAGGCCTGCCAGAAATATTTAAACTAACATTCCACAAGTGTTGTAAAAGTGTCCTGCAAGCAAGTCTTGGGATGCGGAGGTTGCTTGCTATGTAAGCAAGAAAGGCACGAAGACGTGAACTCTGGAAGGGAGAAATTGAACAGCACGGTCCTGTGCATATTTACTTGGAAATAACTTTCCTTGCTTTCAGACCAGGGTGCGTGGAATTGCAGCCTTAACTCTGGAAACCTGGTGCATATTCATTCTTTGATAGTTGCTGTATTGAGTGACTATGCTTGGATGGACAGATCAATTGTTTTGTTGTGCTTTGGATGTGAAACAAAAGGAGGCACCATGTTTGTTTGGGTGAGTGAGAGTGGGCATTTGTCCAGCTTGCTTTTGGGTAGCCCATGCTTAGGGAATTTCTCATGGATCGGATCTGTCTTTCCCCCGACTGTTGGGGCCACCTCACCTTGCCTTAAATGCAGTCTCACCTGTGTTTACATTCTAATTTTGGGCCCAAGTCAGATAAAGGATTCTTATGCAAGATTTCCGTATGCAGTGCCTACTCAAGTACAGTCTTATGTGTTCTTTACTCAGAAATATGTTCCATTGAGTTCAATGGCACTTCTCAGTAAGTGGGAACCTTGCAATTCCAAACTCACCTGGAAGTAAAGCCCTTTGTGTACCCAGTGGGACTTGGGGTTGTATCCAGAAAAGTCAGCCCATTAATGCAAGGACTTCTGCTTGCACAATGCAAATCTCCCTTCTCTCCTCCCCAACACCTTGTTGCCACACCCCACCCAATCTGCTCTCCGGAGGAACATGGGGAGAGGAGAGAGGGGAAGTCCTTCTGCAAACAGGATGGTTTTGCTGGATGCAGCCTTTACTTCTCAGTAGACATGAATAGCACTGCACATTACCCATCTCTTTAAATCCACCACCGGGGTGGCTAAAGCCTAGTGAAAGCTGGCAGTGGGTTTCCCCTGTTCTTTCAATGCATATCAAGTTATCAGCGTGTGGGGTGGTGACCCCAAGCCGCCTTTGGAGTTACCAGGATGCAGAATCGGGGTGGTCCAGGATGAAAGTGTGGTCCTTTGTGAGAGCACCCAGAGAGAGAAAGGAAGGCTTTGATCTGATCATGCAGATACTTTTTTTTTATTTTGGCTGCATTAATTTTAGCCCAAGGAAATTGCCATCTGTCCCTGTTGCACCAGAAATAGTCTCTTTCTTCTCTCATCTCTGTCACACACACTTTCCTTTAATTTATTATATCTGTGGATTGACTTGCACAGCAACCAGAGGGTAAAAAGGGAGTGCAGTATGTGTTCTTAGTGTGTTTGCACACCTGCTCCGTTTGGTATGTGATAGGGAGATATGTACTGGAAGCAGCACATACTGAGAAATGCTACAGGTAGGTCATTCTAAGGACTATACCACTTCAAACTGCAGACTGGAGATCATGTGTAACGTTTCCCTCCATATAAAAAAGTAGAACATTTGGAGACTGGAGACGGTGCAATCCTTCTCTCTGGCATGCTTCTTTTCTACAGGCAAGGATTTTTATTTTTACAGGGAGAAGCATTTGAACACACAACTCTCCCACCTGCAACCTGAAGGCTACACATGCATCCCAACAGTTCTCTGGTTTGTGTAGTTTGCCTGGGGTTTCTGAGCAAACATGAATAGAAAGGCTGTAAATTCCCTCTGTACAGCCCTAGATAACGCAGTCAGATTATCCCGCATTTCCAGACGCCCTTTCTCCTTCCCTGTTTGCAGATCCTTTTAATAAATCATCACTTTAGCGCACTGCTTAGCACTCGTATGGCGCTTTACAAGGTGAAAGCTCCTTACAAACATTAACAAATCGTGAACTGTCACGTAGGAAGCCATATGTTCAAAGGTCAAAATTGACTGCTTAAAGCTCCATCTTTTAACACTAACTAAAACACCTACCCACCCTAGGATTTCTCTCTCCAACATCCTTGGACTTCCCCCTTTGGCTATTTAGTCGTAAATCAACCGTGGATAAGCCCACTGACATCAGTTGCCAAAGAAATCCGAAATGGTTCAGATGATGCCTTATAGTGGACTAACAGGTTGTTTCTCACATACATGAGCATTTCAGTGTAGGAAACATGCCTTTATCTTCACTCTGAAATGTATTTTTCCCCCCTCACGGTCTCGTTTAATTGCAGCAAAATACTAATGTTGCATTTTCAAAATCAGCAAGTACACCCCCCTCTACCACCACATTTATTTATTTAAGCTATTTCTAGCTTAGCTCTTCATAGTGGGGTACAATGTAATGCGCGTAATAAAATAAAACAAAACAAAATCACATTATTTATAATAACAAAACCACATTTTAAAACTGAAAACAGCAGCAACAAATAAGCCTTGTGCAGCAATGGCAAAGCCCATCTCACAACCAGGCCTAACTATCCATTAGAGGCCTGTTATCTCCCCTGCAGGTTTACGCAGTAATTTGTACCTAAAGACTTGCGGCAGGAGCAGGGAAATGCTGGATGTGATGTGATGACGTCATGTCACACGCGTATCATTGACTAGACATTTCGAATGAGACTTGTGAGGGGAGAACACAGGTTGGTAGCAATCAACCTAATGTCTAGTTAGGAACAACATGGGGGTGCTTTGGCCCCTAGACCAACTTCAACTTCCATCCCCAGTCACATGGGCATAGCCAAGATTTTTGTGTGTTCATGGTTCAATCCTTAGCATTTTCAGGTAGGGCTGAGAATTGCCTGAATCTGAAACCCTGAACAGCAGCAGCTGCAATTCAGCTAGGTTACAATTCTCACCCATGCGTCTTTGTCTATACATGTCTGCCAACTGGAGGTAAACTGCAGTTCACTATCCCGATATAACTTCACTATCCCGATATAACTACCGCACAGGTAGCGGTAGAACATCCTAACTGCAATAGCCCTCTCTCTGCCTGCCCTGCTTTTAAATGCTGTTGGCCAGGATGCGTGCAAAGAAAAGAGGCCACAAAGGGAACCTTCCCCCTGACTCTTAATTCTTATCACCACTGGAGATATTTAATTCCTAGCCTTGAATGTATCCGAGAGAAAAGCCAGTGCCTTTGATCAGCGTTCGAAAACAAAGGCGCGCCTTCCTCTCTGCGTTTGATTTTGCCCTTTGAACATATGTTCCTCCTGCGTGAGCCTCGCACGGTAATTTGCTTCGGTGGGGAGCGTTTCGGAGAAGGGGGGGGGGACATCGGGGCTGCGGGCGGAAGGCATGGGGAGAGGGAGGAGGAGCTGGGGACAGTTGCCTGCGAGCAGCCTTCGCTCTTCTCACGCTATCGCTGTGCAGATTTCAGGCGAAGGGTGTCGTCGTGCACATCGGCAGCGAAATCAGTTTAAATAACCACAGTGTTGTGGTGGTGAAATGGAGTAGTCACGCAGCAGCCTGCCGGGAAATCTGGGGAGGGAGGCCTGGGGACCCCCCCCCCGCTCCTTCCCCACGTGCAACCCTGGCTGGCTGCCTATTCTTCGCACTGCCTGATTTGGAGAGGGCGGAAGGGGGGCGCTTGCCAATTGCGCACGCGAACGACGCTCCGGCCCCAGCTCTCCCTTTTGCAAAATTGAAAAGCGCAGCGGCTGGGAACAGCTGACTCACACGGCCGGCAGATCGGTATAGAGCAGAGTTTAAAGCGTGAGAGGCCGGGAGCTGCGGGGGCCGGGAGAGAAGGGCGCGCGAGGAGAGGCAAGGCGCGCGCGGGCCCACACGCCCGCCTGCCCGCCCGCCCCGCGTCCGCTGCCCCAGGCGGTGGCGGCAACAACAATGGGGAGAGCCACTGCTGCCTTTCCTCCACCTTTTTCGTTCCTTCCTGCTCTAAAATAAACGAGGTTTATTTTCTTCCTTTCGCTCTCTCTCTCCACCTTCCTCTCAGATCAGGCAACGTGGAAAGCTTACTAAACTAGAAACCAGCCCCAGAAATAGCTGTGGCTCCTGTTGTTGCCGTGGGTTGGACTAGATGACCCTTTCCAGCTCCACAATTCTGTGATTCTGTGAAGAGAAGCTGCTCAACTTAATTTAGAAATATTTTTTTCTTCAAAGCCCCAAGATCCTTTGTGTACAATAGGATGCAGGCAGACTCGAGAGATTTCACCACCCAAAAGTGCAAAGCATTGTTCCAAATACAGTCTGTTATGTGAATTGGTAAAGTTTAGCACAGGCAATGCAGGGCTGCTGTTATACTGTTAGTTCTACATATTTTTGGTACTATGCAAAAGTTGTCATGTACAAAGTCTAGTACAAAGGCAACTTGTGTTGGTGGGTTGGGACTCACACTTTGGCCTCAGCTTGACCAAATTCAGCACCACCACACACGTGGAGATGGAGGAGCAAGAAAGGTTCTTGAAATTTGGGCTGAAGAGGGGTCCTGTGTTTGAAGAGATTAAAGACCACTGATGCTCAAAACAACAAAGGAAGAGCTTATTGGAACATAGAGTCAGGCCATTGGTCCATCTAACTCAGTATTGTCTCCATCACACTTAGCCCATGGTGCTGCCCGCCTGATGTTACTGGGCTACAGTTCCCATCATCTGCCACCCCTGGGTATGCTGGTGAGGCTGATGGGAATTGTAGTACACCATGTTAGTCACCAGTGATCAATAATAATAGTAATAGTAGTAATAGTAATGTATTTATACCCCGCCCATCTGGCTGGGTTTCCCCAGCCACTTTGGGCGGCTCCCAACAGAATATTAAAAACATGATCAAACAATAAAAACTTCCCTAAGCAGGGCTGCCTTCAGATGTCTTAAAAAAGTCAGATAGTTGTTTATTTTCTTGACATCTGGTAGGAGGGCATTCCACAGGGCAGGCGCCACTACCGAGAAGGCCCTCTGCCTGGTTCCCTGTAACCTCAAGTCTGGGTTATCATGCTATCTCTGCTATGATCTTTGCTGAGACCATGAGAAAATTAAGGCTGGTTTGCCCAATGTGAGTCTTGAGAAACGGAGGTCTGCACAGAATGCTCAGCTGTATTTGTTCTCTCTCTGTGTGTAGACAAAGGTGGCAGGGGGGGGGGGATACAGGAGGACTCAAAAGAGATCCAGCAGAGAGAGTCAGTTAACACAGCATGGGGAAGGAGGCGGCAGAAACTGAGCTGGAGGAGGTCTCTGGGAGCAAAGGCAAGGGCGTTGCATTTAATGCATGAGGTGTCGCGGTGCCAGCTAAGTGGCTCTGAGGAGAGGGGCACACGGTCAGGATGACAAGCGTAACAGATGCTTTTGGCAGCAGTTTGGACAGGCTCAGAAGGGGGCAAAGGCAGGCATCTCATAAAAACGGCCAGAGGGAAGGTGATCCAGGCAGAAGGAGGCACAAACACTGGGAGCTTTTTGGAAAAGATGGTGGGAGGGGTTTGTTGGTGCTATGGAGGCGGAACCAAAAAATATTAATATTGTTAAGAGTTTGGGAGTGGGTGGGCTGCATGCCTGGAATATTCCTGGAATAACCGGGCTAGCTTCCTGGTGAGGCAATAGCCTAGGTAATGGGCCATTAAGGGAACAAAGAAGGTGTTGGCAGACACCAAACTGGTGAGGCTCCTTCCCTCAACTGGCTGGTAGTTATAAAGACAAAGGCCAGAGTTGAGAGTTGAGTGATGTGAGCTAGAAGCCACAGAGAGAGAGAGAGAGAGATTTCTGTTTGAATCCAAGGCTGAGGCTATGGGAGAAGCAAGGTGCTTTTGGGGTGTTGATGCTGTGAACCCCTCAAATGTAGGCTCAGGATATGTGTGTTTGTGGGGAGTGTGTGTGTGTGTGTGTGTGGAGCAGCCAAGCATACTAGGACTCAATTTCTTGACTTTAAGAAAGCCGACTTCATAAAACTTAGGGAAGTGCTGGGTGAGATCCCATGGACAGTAATACTAAAAGGAAAGGGAGTTCATGATGGCTGGGAGTTTGTTAAGAGGGAGATAATAAAAGCACAACGTCAGGCAATACCAATGAGACGGAAACATGGAAGGTGCCTAAAGAAGCCAGGGTGGCTATCTAAAGAACTTTTAACTGAGTTAAGATTAAAAAAGGATGTGTACAAAAAATGGAAAAGGGGGGAAACCACCAAAGAGGAATTCAAACAAATAGCCAGCACGTGTAGACACAAAGTCAGAAAAGCTAAAGCACAGAATGAACTCATGCTTGCTGGAGAGGTTAAAAGCAACAAAAAAGGCTTTTATGGGTATGTTCGTAGCAAAAGGAAGAACAAAGAAACAGTGGGGTCACTCAGAGGAGAAGATGGTGAAATGCAAACAGGGGACACAGAAAGGGCTGAACTCCTCAATGCCTTCTTTGCCTCAGTCTTCTCCGATAAAGAAAACAATGCCCGACCTGAGGAATTTGGAGCAAATGATCCAGCAAAGGAAACACAGCCCAGAATAACTAATGAGATAGTACAAGAATACTTGGCTAGTTTAGATGTATTCAAGTCTCCAGGGCCAGATGAACTGCATCCAAGAGTATTAAAAGAACTGGCAGATGTGATCTCAGAACCACTGGCAGTCATCTTTGAGAATTCCTGGAGAACAGGCGAAGTCCCCACAGACTGGAGGAGGGCAAATGTTGTCCCTATTTTCAAAAAGGGGAAAAGAGAGGACCCAAATAATTACCGCCCAGTCAGTCTGACATCAATACCAGGGAAGATTCTGGAGCAGATCATTAAGAAAACAGTCTGTGAGCACCTAGAAAGGAATGCTGTGATCACCAATAGTCAGCATGGATTTCTGAAAAATAAGTCATGTCAGACTAACCTGATCTCGTTTTTTGACAGAATTACAAGCCTGGTAGATGAAGGGAACTCAGTGGATATAGCCTACCTTGATTTCAGTAAGGCATTTGACAAGGTGCCCCATGATATTCTTGTAAAGAAGCTGGTAAAATGCGGTCTTGACTCTGCTACCACTCAGTGGATTTGTAACTGGCTGACTGACCGAACCCAAAGGGTGCTCATCAATGGTTCCTCTTCATCCTGGAGAAGAGTGACTAGTGGGGTGCCACAGGGTTCTGTCTTGGGCCCGGTCTTATTCAACATCTTTATCAACGACTTGGATGATGGACTCAAGGGCATCCTGATCAAATTTGCAGATGACACCAAACTGGGAGGGGTGGCTAACACCCCAGAGGACAGGATCACACTTCAAAACAACCTTGACAGATTAGAAAACTGGGCCAAAACAAACAAGATGAATTTTAACAGGGAGAAATGTAAAGTATTGCACTTGGGCAAAAAAAATGAGAGGCACAAATACAAGATGGGTGACACCTGGCTTGAGAGCAGTACATGTGAAAAGGATCTAGGAGTCTTGGTTGACCACAAACTTGACATGAGCCAACAGTGTGACGCAGCAGCTAAAAAAGCCAATGCAATTCTGGGCCTCATCAATAGGAGTATAGCATCTAGATCAAGGGAAGTAATAGTGCCACTGTATTCTGCTCTGGTCAGACCTCACCTGGAGTACTGTGTCCAGTTCTGGGCACCACAATTCAAGAAGGACACTGACAAACTGGAACGTGTCCAGAGGAGGGCAACCAAAATGGTCAAAGGCCTGGAAACGATGCCTTATGAGGAACGGCTAAGGGAGCTGGGCATGTTTAGCCTGGAGAAGAGGAGGTTAAGGGGTGATATGATAGCCATGTTCAAATATATAAAAGGATGTCACATAGAGGAGGGAGAAAGGTTGTTTTCTGCTGCTCCAGAGAAGCGGACACGGAGCAATGGATCCAAACTACAAGAAAGAAGATTCCACCTAAACATTAGGAAGAACTTCCTGACAGTAAGAGCTGTTTGACAGTGGAATTTGCTGCCAAGGAGTGTGGTGGAGTCTCCTCTTTTGGAGGTCTTTAAGCAGAGGCTTGACAACCATATGTCAGGAGTGCTCTGATGGTGTTTCCTGCTTGGCAGGGGGTTGGACTCGATGGCCCTTGTGGTCTCTTCCAACTCTATGATTCTATGATTCTATGATTCTATAAATAAACCATATTTCATAAAGACACCACAGTCTTTGCTGTGCCTCATTCCAAACCCTGGGTAAGTGCCTGGAACCCCCACAGTCTCACAGACTTGGATATTGGGGTGACATGACGCAACACTGTCGAGAGATGTCAAAGAAGAGGCTAAGAGCACACAGGAACTGTGTGTGTATGTTTGGGGTGATTGCATTATACTAGGAAAGCTTTAAATGGAGCTTTTGTTTTCATGGTTTTTAGACATGGGCTGATTCCTGGGCCTCCTATATACTCACAGAAGTTGTGCTGTGCTGAGAATTGTTGGGATACCCCCTATTCCCCTCACAGAGCTACAATTCCCAGAATTCCCTGGGGAGAGGGATTGGTTGTTAAACCACTCTGAGAATTATAGCTCTGTGAGGGGGAACAGGGTGTCTTCCCAACCACTCTTCTAAACACTCTTAAGAAACCACAGCTTATCTAAAATGTACAAGCTTTTGCTGGACTGGCATACGAAAGATGAACAAGTTAAATCGGTGATGATAGATTGGGCAAGAGATTTAGGATATAACATAATGTTTGAGGACTGGGAAAGATTGTGGAAGAAAGGGGTGAAGTTCACCACATGTACTTTGTTAAAGGAAAATATTATGAAAATGTTGTATAGATGTATAGATGGTATTTGACACCTGTAAAATTAGCAAAGATGTATCATAATTGTGATAATACATGTTGGAAATGTAAAGAAAAGGAAGGAACATTCTTTCATATGTGGTGGACCTGCTCCAAGGTGAAAGACTTATGGAAAAGATTTATAATGAATTGAAAAAAATGTTGAAATATACATTTATAAAGAAACCAGAGGCCTTTCTTCTTGGAATAACAGGTTCGGAATTGCCCAAGAAAGATGTTAATTTATTTTTGTATGCCACAACTGCGGCTCATATTTTGTTAGCTAAAAAGTGGAAAACTCAAGAATTACCAACAGTAGAAGAGTGGCAGATGAAGATGATGGATTGTATGGAGCTAGCCGATCTAACCGGAAGACTCCACGACCAGAAGGAGGAGGAACATCACGAAGAATGGAAGAAATTTAATGATTATTTAGTTAAATTTGTTAAGCTAAAATAACTGGAAATAGCGTCCAGATACTTAAAGGGCTTAGGATTGTATCTATGTTAACTGATAAAATAATATGTTTAATACAAGAAGGAGAAGATTTAAAGACGTTAATGTTTAATTTAAAGGGTATTAAAATTGGGATTTGGGAAACCGTAATAAGGATATGCAATGAAATTCAACTAAGGGGAAACGAGGAAGTCGTTTTACAAAGTAAATAACTGTTATTTTCAATAAGGTTATGATTTATGTTTGTTATGTTTTGTTTGTTTTATGTTTTTGTTTGTCATTGATATTGTAAAAACTAATAAAATTTTTGCAAAAAAGAAACCACAGCTCCCAGGAGACTGTTTAAAGTGGTATGACACTGCTTTAAATGTATAATGCAGACGGGGCCTCATGCAGTTTCTGTTGTAGTCATTGAACCTGGCAAGAGAACTGTGAGTTCATTCCCTGCCTAGTCACAAAACCTACTGGACGGCCTAACCTACCTCACTGGGTTGTTTTGAGGATAAAATTGCATACTGCAACTTTTAGCTCATGGGGGAAGCAGGGTTTACCATTGCAATGATAATAAATTAATAATAATAATAAATTTATTAGTCTTCAGGAGTGCTACTTTTATTCAGTAGTAAATGTTCATCCTGCTTTTCTTCTAAAGTGGTCTCCATAGGATGATTCTCAGCTTGGCAGTTTCCCACATGACCTTGCCATGTATCCTCAGATGACAACTTGCCCCAGATGTTTTAGACTACAGTTCCCATCAGCTAGGATTGCCATATTTTGAAGAGCAAAAAAGAGGACACTATGACGACTCTCATTTTAAATACTCCTAATATATGTAGGCCATAGAAGTTGTGATAGGGGCAGGAGAAGTGAAGAGGAAAGCAAGTCTTCAACCATTAGTTATGTCTATCTCTTATCCAGAAACTATAGCCGAAGACGTTTCGGCAAATTTCTAAAAATCCACCAGCACAGAAATGTTAACCCTGAAAAAGAGGACGTGTCCTGGAAAAAGAGGACACATGGCAACCCTTCATCAGCTGAAGCTGATGAGAGTTGTAGTCCAAAATGCACTAAGAACACCAGGTGGGCAAAGCCTGCCTTGAAGTTTGAAATAGCTGTCCTTGTCTTTTCCATTTGCTGTTCTGGGCTTCCAGCCACGTCCTGTGGTTCTAGATGGGCTAAGTCAGCCTCTCCCGAGTTTGCTGTTACTGTACTCTATTTCTTCTTGTGACATTCCGTCCATGGTGACTCAAAGTCGCCGTCATGATAGCCAAAATGATAATACTGCAGTGTTATGGTGTGAGCAGACAAATCAAAACAGGTGGCAACCCCACAGGACAAGACAGGGTGTGCTTTTTATGATGTGCTCTTCCCGTAATTGTGACCTTCTGCTTCACAGCTGGAAATAAATATCGCCTAATAAAAAATGGGCCTGTTGCAATTTGGCTGCCTTTTACCTTCGTGGCAAAACTCCCACTGACTTTGAATGAGAGCAGCGGCACAATCTAGGGTATAATTTGCTTCCATTCTGATTTAACTGGGAACACCAGCAATCAAATGCTAATAAATCTGGCTATAATTTTGCAAAACGAAAATATAGCCAGAGACCTGGGAGGATATGAAAATGAAAGATAAATATTCAGCACGACCACTGACCACACTACATTAATCACAGCTTGAACAAGAAATCCTGTTTATTGGATTTATGGTAATTTCCATGTTTGGTAACATGCCATTCACCTCTTGCACTCACACATAAGACAATAATAGCAAGTGGTAACTTACCTTTCGCTGTGTCGCTTGAAATAAATGACCATAAACAACTTTTTAGCCAGGAAAATGGTGAGTGCTAGATGATTTCTCAGCTAAATGATCATTTAATTTCCAACTCTTTGATTCAGTGGGGCTTACTCCCATGTAAGTAGGGTGAGGATTACAGTCTCAAACATTAAAATACAAAATCAATCAACACACAAACAGAAACGGGGGACCTGTGGACCTCCAGATGTTGTTGGACTCCAACTCTCATCAGCCCCAGCTATCATGGCCAGTGGTTGGAGATGATGGGAGTTGTAGTCTAACAATACCTGTAGGGTTTTTAAAAGCTTGGGAAAATTAAAAGGTTTTAAAACTCTTGTCAAGAAAGGTATAAGCAAAGTGCTTGGTGAACCTATCTGTAGAGGGCATTCCATGGCCTGGCCACCACCACTAAAAAGGCCCTGTTCCCCAGTACAGTGGTACCTTGGGTTAAGTACTTAATTTGTTCCGGAGGTCCGTACTTAACCTGAAACTGTTCTTAACCTGAAGCACCACTTTAGCTAATGGGGCCTCCTGCTGCCGCCGCACCGCTGGAGCCCAATTTCTGTTCTCATCCTGAAGCAAAGTTCTTAACCTGAAACACTATTTCTGGGTTAGCGGAGTCTGTAACCTGAAGCGTATGTAACCCGAGGCACCACAGTATCTGCCCTTCATATCACTGTTGGCAGAGAGATACACAGACACAGACAAGGGTCCCAAGGATGATTTCATGGTTTGGTTAGGTATACGTGGGAGGAGGTGTTTCTGGAAGCATGCAGTAATTTAAATTTCTCATACCAGAAAACTGAATTGTGCTCACCTCTTTCTCCTTGCATGGTTCCTGGCAGCTTCTGGAAGGGGGAATTATTTAAATAAGAGAAATGGGGTTGTTGTTGTTGTTTTTGAAAACCTCTCCCTACAGTGCCACAGACTTATCCAGTTCTCTCCTTGTAGATGCCTTTACCTGCAAAAATAAATAACAAAATAAAATTAGGAGTTGTGATCACGAAACTCCCACATCCTGCATGGTTTAGTGCTGTGGAACACTCACGAAAGAAACATTTTCTGGAGTGTGTGCTTACCTGGCACACCCTCTTGATTGTTCCCACATTTCTGTGATTCAGCCATGAACAGTGTTCTGCAATTTTATTTTGTAAGGCACCCTTTAGTGCAACATGTGAACCTTCCCATTTTCAGAACCTTCAGTCCATGCCTTATTGTTACCGATACTTTGCAGGGTACGAGTGTTCAAAATAGAAAATGGTTTAATTATTTCCAGTGCTCAATTTGTGTAGCAATTCATCTGTGGACAAATGTCCTGCTGTTACTGCTGTAATTTTTCTTACTTCCTCCAAAAAGTCCAAGGTGCCTTAAATTGTCTGGGCCAAGAAGCCGTCCTTTACCTGCAAGGCATAGCATCCATTTAAGATGCCCATGGGTCTTACTTTACAGAGGACTGCTAGAGGTTAGTCATCTCTCTGAAGGAGTCTCCCATTTCAGGGTTACCCTGGAGTAGACACACATATTCTATCTCCCAATCCACACTGTGTCTGGGTTTGAGAGACTGGTGCTGGGCCAAGGAGACAGAATGAGGATGTTGTTAGTGCACTGTTGTTGTTGTTTTGTTGTTTAGTCGTTTAGTCGTGTCCGACTCTTCGTGACCCCATGGACCAGAGCACGCCAGGCACTTCTGTCCTCCACTGCCTCCCGCAGTTTGATCAAACTCATGCTAGTAGCTTCAAGAACACTGTCCAACCATCTCGTCCTCTGTCGTCCCCTTCTCCTTGTGCCCTCCATCTTTCCCAACATCAGGGTCTTTTCCAGGGAGTCTTCTCATGAGGTGGCGAAAGTAGTTAGTTAGTGCACTACAACCTCCCTAAGCGAGCTAGCAGGGGCAGTCTCGGATGTGGTCTTGAAGAACTTCTTCGAGGTAGTGTTGAGAGACTTAAATATCCCTGCTTGAGGCTACCTCAAATGCACAAGACTGCAGGGCCCCTCTGTGCCTTTGACACCTAAGATGTGTGTCAATCATAATATATCACCTAGTCAAAGGTTTTCCCAATAGGATGTACAGTCATACCTCGGGTTACAGATGCTTCAGGTTGCGTTTTTTTGGGTTGCGGACTGCTGAAACCCAGAAGCACCAGAATGGGCTACTTCCAGGTTTCGGTGGTTGCGCATGCATAGAAGCACTAAATTGCACTTGGTGCATGCGCAGACGCGCCACTGCGGGTTGCGGATGCTGCAGGTTGCAAATGTGCATCCCGCACAGATCACGTTCGCAACCTAAGCGCCCACTGTATTTATATTTAAATCATACTGATTCTTTCTGAATTTGCATTTATACATATAAATTAGCACATGCAAATTTCATGCAAATCACATCATTTTGGGTGATGCATTTCTATCTTCTTCTTCTGGGGGGCGTGCATAAGTGACCAACCTACTTCCATGGTTTTTTTAACAGCACACAATACCACATTGCTCTTAAACTCATCACTATAGCCAGCATCAATTCAGAATCAAAATCAGTGAGATGCTTTGCATTATTCCTGCTTATCTGCCAGTCGAATTTTGTACTGTTTGCTTTCATTTTAGAATAGTAAGTACTGTAGTGTCTACAGTCGTACCAGTCTGAGAAAGAGGCCTGCAGCACTGTGCTGTCACTTAGGATTAATCATAGCCATAGCCACAAGAAAACTGTGGGGACAAGCCATCTCACATTTGACTGTCTATAAGGTCTTTTTATAGTTGGTGCTTCTCTCTTCCCATACGGAATATAAGCTTACTTAAAACAAAACAAAACATCACGACCTTCCTGACGTCCTTTCGCATGCAATGGAGAAGGACATGTTGCCTTTCTGCTCTGCAAGCTGATCTGAATAACACCCCCTTAGCTCAACACAGACTCATATTTTAGATTTAAACATAGGACAAAGTTATTCAGTTCATTTCCTGGGCACGGCAGATCTCTAGTCTGACCTGTTATAACCCATGATAACCACCATCTCCCCTATGCACTGCCAGCAGACTCCCTACCCTCCACAGCCCACTGCCAAGTCTTGGTCCTTCTTGGCTGACGTCTGTCTTCTTCCAGTGTTGCATGTACACCAATAAGTGTACATGCCCAATACAAACAAGAAACTCTGGTAGACCCTGCAGAGAAAGATACACAGGCAATGGTGACAGATGGGAAAGCGGCAAAGGTTGAGAAGGGATTAGCTGGAGAAACTAAGCAGGCCTGACACTGATCCACCATGAACTCGTTGAGGAAGAGGTGTCTATTGGTTTGGAAACAGGAAAGCAACTCATATAGAACTAAGTAATTATCAGAGCGACAAAAGAAAGTCCATCTCCACACAGAATGATCATTCATTTATGGAATTTGCTGCCACTAGTTAGGAGCATAAGGAGCTACCTTAAACTGAATCAGACCATTGGCCTATCGAGCTCAGGACTGTATACACTGACCAGCAGCAGTTCTCCAGAGTTTCAAGTGGGAATCTCTCCTGGTCCTCCCTGGAGTCGCCAGGGATTGAACCCGGGACCTTCTGCATGCAAAGGAGATGCTCTACCACTGAGCTATGGCCCTTCCCTTAAATTGTGGGGATGGCAATTGACTTAGATGACACCAAAAGTGGATTAGACGCCTCACTGGAGGCTGTGCCTATGCCAGGCTATTTTGCTCCTTAGGCAAGGCGAACTACTTGCACACAAACCTCACCCCAAAATTGCTAATTTCAATTTTCAAAAGTGTAAGGGGGGGGTGTAAAACACAAAACTGCTCAATTTGTTTTAAATTTCAGGAAAAAGCAATGCAACCATCTCAAATACAAAATACAAAAAAAAAAAAGCCTTGGCACATAAATCACTTTGAATAATCTTGCCATTTGGGATGTTAAAATTCCAGCCACATTGAAATCTCACTTTGTGTGTCTCTTCTTTTGCAGATTTTGTTACCAATTCCTTCGAGTTGAGTGCTGATACTAGGGCACGTTGAACTGATCTAGCTGCCAAGCCAACTAGTTTCTTTTGCAACACTGTTGAATGCATGCAAGTTTGTATAAGTTTGAGCTTTGAGAGGCTGTGTTCAAAATCTGAAATAAAACCCAGATAATACCAGAAATTTATAAGATGTAACAAAAAACCAATCTGTTTAAAACTGTGCCCCTCAGAGGTCTGCACTGCACCCCTCAAAGGTCTGTGCCCTGGGCAGCTGCCCATATGGTCTAATGATAGCACCAACCCTGCTTGGGGGATAATTTTGCCCATTAGTCGTGATGGCTATGCAGAATCTCCAGGTTCAGTGGTTGTGGTTGAGAGCAACAAGAGGAAAGAGTTAGTGCCTTTCTGTCCTCATGGACTTCTCCATAGGTATCTAGTTGGCCACTGGTATTTCCAGATGGAGGCTTTTACTTCAGGTCCTGTATACCTGAAGGAGCATCTCCACCCCCATCATTCAGCCTGGACACTGAGATCCAGCGCCGAGGGTCTTCTGGCGGTTCCCTCATTGCGAGAAGTGAGGTTACAGGGAACCAGACAGAGGGCCTTCTTTGTAGTGGCGCCAGCCCTGTGGAACACCCTCCCTTCAGATGTGAAGGAAATGAGCAGCTATCTTCTCTTTAAAAGACTTCTGACGAGATCGGGCGTGTTCAGGGTAGTATGGCCGTAGACCTCTTTAAAAGACTTCTGAAGGCAGCCCTGTTTAGGGAAGTTTTTAATATTTAATGCTGTATTGTTTTGGAAGCTGTCCAGAGTGGCTGGGGAAACTCAGCCAGATGGGCGGGGTATAAATAAATTATTATTATTATTATTATTGTTATTATTATTATTATTATTATTATCACTGAATCGGTTAACTCGAGACACTCTCAAGCCATATTGCTCTGGTCTCTGTGCTTGAGCTCAAACTCTAGTTTCCAGTGAGTCGATTCCTGAGCTAGGCTCTTGTCTACAAAATGCAGCTCCCATGGAGGTCTTAGTCCATGGGGCATGTTCTGAAATTAACTTCAGAGATTCTTAAAGGACTGCAGTCAACATGTTTTGTTAAGGCAAGAAGTTTGTAGGCTTCAGGTCAGATGTAGGACCTTCATTAAAGTTCTGTGTGGGCTCACATCCCAGTCTCTCTCCCCAACTTCCTGTTTGTGTTCTAGGTCTTGAGCATCTCCACTTAGTTCTGTACCTCATGAGACATTAGCTTCAGCACAGATGGCACAAATTAGTGAGACACGATAGTTTTTGGGATGCCATGTTCTTAATACCTTTTATGTTATGGTTTATTTCCGTGTCACCTTAGAAAAATCCAAAAGTCAAGTGGTTCAACAGAATACAACTGATAACAAATTTAAAATAGTAGTACATCAAAAACACATTTCGGGTGTTGCTGGATTAAAATTACCAACATACCTGGCCATTGGCCATGCTGGCTTAGGCTGAGGGGAGCTGGAATCCAACAAGATCTGTGGCTCAGGATCACAATACCTCAAGGTTGTCTCTCTCCATAGGAACCTACTCAGACCCTGAAATCATCCTCTCAGGCCCTTCTTTATGTGCCTCCCCCATGAGAGGTCCGGCAGGCAGAAACGTTCCTGTTTAATCAGGCCTTTGGCTGATTGGCATCCAAAGCTCTTTTAAAATGTGTTGGGAGAGGGGGAGTGAAATATACTTAAGAGTCGAGAGTGGATTTCATGCTCTTTATTCAGCTCATAGTGGTGAGAAGGAATGGAAGTTCCCCCAGAATGTCTGCTTTATATACCATTATTTACACAATGGGCCCCACGTGATTGGCTAATTCCGGGATTCTCCTGTAGGCCAATCAGGTTGCAGATTCACTTCCACCTGGAGCTGGATTGGGTGGCTCCTGTGGACCAATCAGACTGCTGCATTCTGGATCCTATTGTTCTAGGACCAATCAGACTGCTGCATTTTGGATCCTATTCAACTCAGTACATAACAGGGAGATTATTGGTTTGTTTTTGTTCTTATTTTTATTATGCATTTTGCATTTTTTTAATGTTGTAATTCTATGTTGTGAACTGCCCGGAGGTCTACGAAAGAAGAGCTGTACACAAATTTTAATAATAATAATAATAATAATAATAATAATAATAATAATAATTGAAGGGCCTCAAGTTCCCCACCTCTGGTTTAGCGGGAAGCAGTGTTGGGTCACCCAAGCTGCACCCAAACCATGGCAGTCAATAGCCTTAATGGCACAGATGAAGGCTGCTGCTGTTAGGCTGCAAACAGAGCTGAGTTTAAGAATGAAGACGTGTCTCAGTTCAGCGCATTAACGACAGCACGTTCTGCTGTTGGCACGTTTCTAGCTTTGAACGTCCCCCCCCCTTTCTCCTTTAACCTTTTTATTTGCAAGTGTTCCCATCATCTGCAAAATAAGTGCTGAGGGAAAGAATGCTCAGGCGTGGGTGCCAGCATAATCGACGTGATTTCTTTAACCTCTAGGGAACCTGTTTGTCAAGTGGTGGATTTAGATCTCTTAAAAACCGCTTTTTCTGGCTGGCGTCTGACCTCGGCATGTGTACTATTGCCAGGGGTACATGTGAAGTTGCACGATTTTTGCTTGGTGTTGGAACTGCCTGTGGTCTAGTTACTTAAGCGCTTGCCAGGCCCGATTCTCGCAACCATCGTGGGAATAACCTATATATTGTGACTGATGACTGGTAACTGAGGTTTCCTCATATGTTATCTCGTTGCATTATCACCTTCCACACTCATGTCTCAAGGCAGTGTAGGAGATACCACAACATATCCTCCAACATTTCTCTGATGAAAACAGGAACATCTTATTCCATAACAAAAACAACAACAACTATAATATTTAGGTAAAAAAAGTAAAAGGTTTATACCCCACCCAACTGACTGGCTTGCCCCAGCCACTCTGGGCAGCTTCCAACATATATGTTGTTGTTTCGTCATTTAAGGTAAAGGGACCCCTGACCATTAGGTCCAGTTGTGGCCAACTCTGGGGTTGCGACGCTCATCTCGCTTTATTGGCCGAGGGAGCCGGCGTACAGCTTCCGGGTCATGTGGCCAGCATGACTAAGCCGCTTCTGGCAAACCAGAGCAGTGCACGGAAATGCCGTTTACCTTCCCGCCAGAGCGGTACCTACTTGCACTTTAATGTGTTTTCAAACTGCTAGGTTGGCAGGAGCAGGGACCGAGCAACGGGAGCTCACCCCGTCGCGGGGATTCGAACGGCCGACCTTCTGATCGGCAAGTCCTAGGCTCTGTGGTTTAACCCACAGCGCCACTCATGTCCCTACAGATTCTGACTTAGAGGCGTTTAGTCAAAATCCCACAGATGGTAGCTTTGCCCCATTGGCTCCTCAGCCAAGCACATACACCAAAGGTCTGAACCCTCTTTGTGTCCAACTCTTTGTAACCCCATGGACCATCCAACATATATAAAAGCATAATAAAACACTAAACATTTTTAAAAAACAAAAACACTTCCCTATACAGGGCTGCCTTCAGATGTTACTTATTTCTTTGGCTCAAGTGTCTATCCCCTCACAACTCTTCCCCCCCCCACACACACATCCCAGCTCGCCCTAAAACACATGCCCTTCACTCAGAGCTCACGCTATCGCCAACCCTCTTAAGGTCTTGGAAGCAGTTTGAGCACTAAGAAATAAGTTTTCCCCCCCTGTTGGTTAAATGTTTGACATAGTGTTATATGGACGTCTGGTTGTCTTGCATTTGTCCGGAGCTGCTGCTTGTTTTATCTGTGCCGCCCAAGGTCTTGGTTGTTTCTCTTGCAGCCAGACAACCACGCGAAAAATCTGCAACACTGCTTGTCAAAACACTTCCCCAAAGTTGACCTTGGTTGCCACTTCCCCTAAAAACAGTCCTCTTAATAGCTGCATATACAGCTGCTTCAGGATGCCACCCTCTATACAAAGGCCTTGCTGAAAGAAATGCTCCCTAGTGCCCCATAAACATGCCTACAACACAAGTGTCCGATAAACACCCACTCTGCCATGGACTGGATGAAATGATCCCTTGGTAATGGGTCATGGTTCCAGATCTTGTTTCAACTACAACTCCCAGCAGCCTCTGCAAGCGTGGCCAATGGCCAGGGATGATGGGAGCTGTAGTTAAGCAACATCTGGGGGTGCAAAGGCTCCCCGCCACTGGCTTGCAGGCGTCCAACACTGGCACAGCATGAGCGAGTCTATGCTAGCCTTTTTCTCCATTAGCTCTCCAAAATGCTGCAGTTGGAGAAGGAAAACAGCTGGAATGGGCCTCCTTTTGTAGGATGTTGTGTGGGAGGAAAGGGGCAGCGATTTGCAGCCTCCCAAATGCTACACCAGCTGTGGATTGTTTAGGTCCACTGAGCTGGATGCCGGAGAATGTTGTTTGGCGTCATAGTTGGCAGCACCTAAACAATTGCCTAGCAATAAGAACATAGAACAGCTGTGCTGGTGCAGATCAATGTAGTCCAGCATGTTATTTCCACAATCAGACACCCCATGAAGTTAATTGAGTCAATAGGCTGTTGTTCTTCACGCCCAACTGGTATTTAGAGACATCACACCTCTCATCCTGGCAGGAGCATATAGCCATCACGGTCAGTAGCCATAGCAGTCTATGAATTTGCCCAACTCCCTTTTAAATCCACAGATTTGTATAAAGTAGTGTTGCCATACATCCGGAATTTCCCGGACATAGCTGGTATTTGTTAAGTTGTGGGCGAACATATCAGACGACACAGCAATTCTTCCAAAGCAGCTCTTTATTTGTAAGCTGGAACAGAACTGAACTGAGGAGCTCAGTCAGCCTGCTTATATAGAGCTCCAGAACAATGTAACTGTTGCCATTTTCTAAAACTATCCAATCACTGAACGTCACTTTCGATCCTTCATTTGCATAACTATCTACAGTTATGCAAGGTCCTGCTAGCCCAGGGTGAGAACTTCAGTACATAACAGTATTCAGCCTTCGTAAGCAGTGTCTGGGAAAATCCGGACGTATGGCAGCTCATGTTGGTAGTGTAGATTTTGAGGAATTTCATTACAAATAGCTCAAAAACTCTCTCTCTTTTTAAACTGTTGGCATTTTTTTTTTTAAAAAAAGCTCAGCCTCTTTGTCCCCCCCCCAAAAAAACCCCTTTTGTGTCTGGATTTTCACTTTTTGAAATATGGTAACCCTATAGAAAGGCATGATGCTATTGGCAGCTTTGCTTTCTATACCTGTTTCATTTTCAATATCTGCTCTCCCCCAACCTCCCCTAGACTCTGATAAATCAGGGGTGTGGAATTTTTCTCATCCTGATGGCAACATGCCCTCTGGGGCAACCTTCCAGGGGTCAGCGGTGGGCAGAGAAAAATAGAACAGTGAATGTAACTTTTAATCTTTGTACCATAAGCTAGTTTCCACACATACCTACCTGACTCTATGCATCCTTTTCTTTAGCTAGGCCAGTGAAAAGCAGTATCAGAGTTCAAAGACTCATTGCAGGCAGGCAAGAATTGAGAGAGGCGCGAATCAGGGCCAGGGAGGGGTATGCCCTGGGAAGAGTCCCAAGGTCCAGACAGAGAGTCTTGGGGGCCACATTCTGCCACCAGTCTAAGGTCCCCCCCCCCTCAAAGAGATATGTTCTTCTCACAGCTCTAAAAAGGTTTGAGGTTTGTGTGGCTTCACTGATTTTATGGAAAGAAATTGGTGGTCCAGTGACAGCTCGCGGGGAGAATTTGGGATGCTGGCTGTCTCCTGGCCTATATACATTAATTAGGGAGTAGCAGTCCCTTAGCAGAAAAAACAAATAGATGGCGCATGGAAAAGAGGCTTCTGGAACATGTTCGTGTACATGACACAGCCTTGCTTATGTAATCTCTTCTTCCTGTGCAAACTGCCCTGTAATAGATGTACATTGTACACCCTGTTTGTGTACAATTATATGCTCTAGGTCACCTTACCAGCCCTCTACTCCAGCCCCTACAGTGTCTCCCAAAGGGTCCAGTCCAAAGATGCTGTACTGTGTGTTTAAAGCGTCTCACGAAATCGCTATATAATCGCTGTCTTATGCCAAGTCGTGCTTAATCCCAATCATCAGCAAACAATGCCTTTCTTGGCTTCTCCCATGGCCAATAAGACACAGCTGCAAGTCAATGTGCCGAGCCAATTTCATGCTTGGTATAATTCTATTGTTTTAGCCTCCTTCGGAGGAACACCCAAAGGGCAGATCTGACCCATTGCCTCTTTCATGTCGATGACACATTACGTGGCGTGTGAACTGACTGAGGCAGCTGGACTGATGTGTCATTACTACGCAAGGAAATTAAGGCCAATGAAATTTATGAAGTGCAGAGCCTGTCTGGAGACAAACTCCCTGATTCGGGCTGCTCACGCAGTCGTGCATAGTCTGAAAGCTGGCTGTAAGCTATTAATGGGGAAGTCAAAAATGACACCATGCAAGAAACTCCCCGAGAAATGTAGCCTCAGAACATGGTGCAAATGCAACAGAGCCAGACCCTATCACTGAGAATGCACTCTCTCTCTGTGCGTGTGTCTTCTTGTGCTTCTTCCGTCTGCTTATTTTTTGTTTGTTTTTACAATGGTGGGTGGCTTTTTCCAAAAATTGCTCAGCTGCCTTGAATCTCATTTTGCGGAATGGTGGCATACAAATCTTCCAGTCGAATCTTCCGGGGTTCCCAAATTGTGGCCCACAAGGGTTCATTGTCTGTGAATTTGTGGTTGAAAACAGGAGATGACACAGGCTGATTGGTTGGTTGGTTGGTTGGCATCCGTCTGCCTCGGGAGGCAATGGAGGAGTAGTGTCTTTGAGGGTGAAGTCAAACTGTTGAAAGGTGGCCGTAGAGACTGATGCAGGAGAGACATGTTTTGCTGCAGCTGGGGCAGGTGAAGGCATCCAGTTGTGCTGCTGCAGATGCACGATGGTGTTTCGTCTCTCCGCACTTCTCCCAGCAGGTCATTCCTGCTATGAATGCATGGCCTGACTATCTGTCTCCAGGCGCTGCGGTCGTCTGCAAGGCATTCCCACCCAGCAGGGTTGATGTTTACCAGCCTTTATGTCATGTTGGTCTGCCACCGGGCCTGGTGCCTCAAGCCAGCTCGTCATAGAGCATGTCCCTGGGGTTCCTGCCATTTTGCAGACATGACCAAGCCAGCGTTGACGTTGCTTAGACAGGAGTACGAACATGGTGGGAATGTGGGCTTGGGAGAGCTCAGCTTTGTTTGAGACTGTCCTGCCATGCAATGCCCCAAATCTTCCTGATGCAGCACATGTGGAAGGTGTCGAGGCATCGCTCCGGGCAGTTGTGAGCTGCTCAAAACTCACTTCCACAAAGCAGCATGCTCAGCATGCAAGCCTGGTAGACCTTCATCTCGGTATTGAACATCACATTCTCCAATACCCTTTTGGAGAGGCAAGCCATTGCTGTAGCTGCCTTGCCAATACAGTGGTACCTTGGGTTACAGACGCTTCAGGTTACAGGCGCTTCAGGTTACAGACTCCACTAACCCAGAAATAGTACCTCGGGTTAAGAACTTTGCTTCAGGATGAGAACAGAAATCGGTCATCAATACTTGTTAATTGAATAGAATTAAAGACTAGTATGCACATATGACATTTACATAGGTTAATTAACTCTTCACATGCTCATTGCTGATGCTCAGAACACTAATTAAATACCTCGAACCCTCTGCATAACCCCTTTTCTAATACACCATATTATATCCTAATAGACCAGTAATAGCATACAAGTTTTAATTAAATCTTAATGTTTACTAAACCTAGACATTTAGCACCACAGATCTATTGCAATATTGATTTTTAATTGCATTTTTATTGCTTCTTTGATTTCTTGTGTTTTCTTGTGGTACAATTTGAATTCTATGGAACTCACATTGTAATACAATAAAATTACCAGTATATGGAATTCATATTCCATATACTGTTCCAGTAACAAGAAGCCGAAAGCACCAGCCTGAAGATGACGAGTGAGACCTCGTCGAAACGTCGCACAGACACCCCGACTCTTACACGGGAAGACACCCGAAGACACCAAAACCTGCATTCCTGTACCCGTGAAAATCTACGAAAGCAAATTCAAATAATACAATATACAGTGGTGCCTTGCAAGACGAAATTAATTCGTTCTGCGAGTTTTTTCGCCTTGCAAATTTTTCGTCTTGAGAAGCAATGCACGCTGGGTATTAACGGTTTTAAGAAAAAGGAAACAAACTTGCAAGACGTTTTCATCTTGCGAAGCAAGCCCATAGGGAAATAAGTCTTGCGAAGCAACTCGAAAAACTCTTTCGTCTTGCGAGTTTTTCGTCTTGCGAGGCATTCGTCTTGCGAAGTACCACTGTATAAGAAATAAAAGAATCAATAGAAATACAACTTTAAAAAAACATACAGCATTTAGCAAAGCAAATTACCTACAATTGCTACAACAGGACAATAAATAAATAAATCATTAAGTACTCCACCAAGGCACTCAGCAATTTTTAAGTAGTCTATGTTTGGAACCACTGCTCTAAATAAATTAAATCAATAAAGTATAAGTAACTATGCAACTGCTAACGAACAAGTTCAAACAAATAAAGAACACCTCCCCACACATACAAACAGAAAGGGACAGAGCTTAGTAAAAATAGCTCAGTACGAAGTTATGCGTGGCAGATATGTACAGGGATTTGGGGTTTTAAATATAGGAGAAAAAATTGGTTTCCCCGCATCCCCGCCCTCTCAGAAAATACCTGTGTGTTATAACAGGAGAGAACTGAACTGACTGCCTGGAATATGATTCAAAGGTGACAAACGGGGAAGCAAAGTCACCTTTGTGGGCTGGCATGATGTGGGCGGGTGCCATTTTCATACTGAAAGCGCAGAAGATCAAATCTATATTGGGAAACCAACAACTCAGAAAGAGAAGGGTGGGTGGCAAAGCCTTCTGAAGCTCCTGTCCCACCCACCTCTTTCTGGCTGCTTATTCCTCACCATCCTCATGTTCATTGACAAATTTAGAGCCTGGTGATGATGAAAATCATGCCAGCCCACGCTGGCTGATAACTGAATGGGTGTTGGAAGCAGAACTGAATGACAGCTCTGACATAAGGAAGGAACGACTCCTCTGCTTTTCTATTCGAGTCTGTCGCACATTCTCCTTTATGACCTGTTTGCATTGGAAGGCGATTTAGAATCGTAGAGTTGGAAGGGACCCCAAGGGTAGGGTTGTCCCCAGAATGTCGCCAGATTTGCAAATCTGTCCCCAGGAAACATGGCAGTGGCATCCTCAGCAGCCCGGAGCCAGCCTGGTAGCGCAGTTGGCTCTGGCTGGCTTCAGAAGCTGCTTGCTGCCCGCTGCCATGGCACCTGCCATGTGGGCTAACACATCATGTGGGGACTTCTGGCAAGGAAAAATGGCGGGCACCACGGCAGCAAGCAGCTCCTGAAGCCAGCCAGAGCCAACTGCACTACCAGGCTGGTTCTGGGCTGCTGACTGCCGCAGCCTCTGCTGAAGGGGAACCAGGGCCGTCCAGCAGCGCAGATCTCCTGCCCCCTTCCCCCTTTGTTTTGACTGATCGGGGAGGCTTGGGAGTTGCGGGCAGGCGGCCGTTGCCCAGTGTTTTAAAAACTCTGCGCATTTATGTTTCACAGGGTGTGAAAGAAGGGCTTTGCACCTTTATACAACATGCATGTGTGCTTGGGCCCAGGGTCTTTTGCCTCACCATCCCCACTACTGACTCCCTGTTGCTACTCAGCTTCCAAAACAAAAAAAAAGTGTCCTCGGATCTATTGGAAAAAATCTGGTAACCATACCCCAGGGTCATCTAGTCCAACCCCCCTGCAATGCAGGAATCTCAGCTAAAGCATCCATGACAGATGGCCAACGAACCTCTGTTTAAAAACCTCCAAGGAAGGAGAGTTCACCACCTCTTGTGGGAGACTGTTCCACTGTCAAACAGATCTTACTGTCAGAAAGTTCTTCCTGATGTTTAGTTGAAATCTCCTTTCTTGAAAGTTGAAGCCATTGGTTTGAGTGCTACCCTCCAGAGCAAGAGAAAACAAGCACGCTTCATCTTCCATGTGACAGCCCTTAAGATATCTGAAGATGGCTAACATATCTCCTCTCAGTCTCCTCTTTTCCAGGCTAAACATACCCAGCTCCTTCAAGCGCTCCTCGCAAGGCTTAGTTTCCAGAACCCTGATCATCTTGGCTGCTCTCCTCTGCACATGTTCCCGCTTGTCAACATCCTCCTTAAATTGTGGTGCCCAGAATTGGTCACAGTATTCCAAGTGTGGTCTGACCAAGGCAGAATAGAGTGGTACTATTACTTCCCTTGATCTGGACACTATACAGTGGTACCTCTGGTTAAGAACTTAATTTGTTCCGGAGGTCCGTTCTTAACCTGAAACTGTTCTTAACCTGAAGCACCTCTTTAGCTAATGGGGCCTCCTGCTGCCACAGTGCCACTGCCATGCGATTTCTGTTCTCATCCTGAAGCAAAGTTCTTAACCAGAGGTACTATTTCTGGGTTAGCAGAGTCTGTAACCCGAAGCGTCTGTAACCCGAGGTACCACTGTACTACTTCTGTTGATGCAAAGTCTCCAGATATAATTTGTTAACAAGTTACCCCAGATCCATTTAGGAGCTTCTTGTGTTGGGCAAATCTAGCTGAATTCTGTGATGTCTGAAGATAGCTTTGGAGACCAGGAAAGATGTGGTGATAACAAATGAGTTTCTTGTAACTTGTTTAATCTAACTGAAAGATAGTCCACCCACCCCCCAGCCCTAAATAGTCCTATCCATGCATTTCAATAGTTATGGATGAATCTGAACCGGCAGCGGCAGATTTAAGTGTAGTGAAACATTCCACAAAATAAGACAACAGAGGAGAGATTTCTCCTAAAATTGCTCTTTCAAGAAAGAAAAAAGAAGGGGGTTGCTTAATAGAGCAGAAGATGCTGAATTACAGATAAATCTATTACTTACAGTCTCTCGGGTAATGCATTAACCAAATAGGTTTTATGCATGTTAAAAGCAAGGAATTAGAAGGGTCAAATCCTGCCCTAGTTATGCATAGGCCCCCTTTGCTTTGTGTCAGTGGGCATTTTGTTTAGGTGGCTGATCTGTTGTGGAGAGGTTAACATTTGTCTTTCCTCCAGGGCAGGACTTGAAAGTGCTCAGCTCCTGAAACTGGGGCGTGATTTTAAAAGGCTCTGCTTCTGAAGCTTTAGGCACCAATCCCCCCCCCCATAAAAAACCCCAATGTCCAGCTTTTCCAAATAGATTTCTTACATAATCAAATCCTGTATACAATGTGGCTCGTATTTCACTTTCCCATGCGGGGAGAATTTCCTTGTGTAGTACTACTTGGTTTTGGTTTGAAAGCGCATTTGGGTCACCATTTGCTTGATTTACAAAAAGATGGAGGAAAGGTAGAGGCAACAGTAGACATTCCGATAAGGCTGCACGGTAGTAGATTCTCAGAGTATCACAGAAAGCGGACTCCAGGAGCGGAGATTGTAGCTGCATTGCAATTGCTCTGCTTGCTATGCTGCACTGAGTTAAATTATGGCTTGGCCATAATAATCTGAATCTGGTTTTTGCTCTATCCAGGCTAACCAGGAACTGTAACCAAGGCTTGGCCTTATTGCTCATGGTTTGCCCTGGAGAGCTAGACCATGAGCCCAGGTTTGAATGATATGCTAACCAGAGCTTTTTCCCCCAGCCAGAACTCATCAGAACTCAGTTCTGGCACCTCTCAGGTGGGCACCATTGCCAATTCAAGAGAACGAGGGAGGTGTCCATGGTGAATTCCAGCACCTTTCTAGAAAAATGTCCCTGGTGCTAACCCAAACCATGGCTCAGGGCAGTGCATAGTTTTGTCCCCATCCTCCTCCCTGCCAAGTTCTACAAGCGCAAAACTGAGACTAAGTGGAAGCTGACAGGCAGTGCTGGCTGTGACTCAGAAGGCAGACAGGTGGGGGCTGACGGAGGGCAGGTCGAGGTTAGTGGGACAGTGTCTCATTGACCCAAATGGACCGGCCTCTTCTGGCAACAGCAGAATGGTAAGAGGAGCAAAGCGGTTGCGATCTCTTTTCTGGGAGCCCGCACACTTGCACATTCATGCTAAACCATGGTTTGGCTTAGTGTGCCACACAAACTAGGCCCACAAGACGTCCTGTGCCCCCAAAGTGTCTGCAGTCAGTTCACTGCTTACTCGTTTTGTCACTGTCTGCACTCCAAAACTCGCACCCTTTGCATCAGCTCCGCTTTTTTAGGGGGAGGCGATGTCATCATCTTCAAACTCTGACGTGTATCTCATTCACAGACACAAGAGAGACTCCCAGCTATTTCCTAACCATTAGCCAACGGGTCTCGGCTTTTAACCAGCAATCTGCTGAACAAACAGATGGTTGGCCAATCGCTGCAATAATGGAAAGGCATTAAAAGGGAGGACGGCAGCATAATAACGACAATGAACATCCAGCATACTTGTACTGAGCGGCAGAAGCTGTACCGCCCTGAAGGGGCAGCTCTGGAAACCTAGGAATGTGCTTGGCAAGAGCACAGAGCTGGGATCGCCAGAGCGCTCTCTGTCACTGTTGACTCCTGCAGAGGCTGCATTTGCTCAACCACAGGGAACACTCAGCAGTGCTTGGGCTGAGAAGCAGCGTCTCCCTGTTTGCCTCCCTGCCAGTTCCAGGTTGGCACCTCCAGGGCTCCACGTCCTGCCCTCTCTGTTGCTTTTGCAGCTGAAAACCAGGGAAGGTGGGAAAACTCTGCTCCTCAGGGCGAGAACTTACATCAGGGATAGGGAACCTCAGGTCCAGGGGCCAAATTAGACCCTCCAAGACAGGACTCCACACCACAAGCCACGGCCCTTCTCCCCAGGCCACAGCCTTCACTGGCCTGGCCTCGCAGCCTCCTTGGGTGTTTCTGCCTGGCTGGAATGTGCCTGTAGCATATGTGGGTTTCTACGAGCTGAGATGCAATCATAACAGCAAGAGCTGATGGCAAACATAACAGTCAAACAGGGGCAAAGCAACTGCTTATATGTATTTCTGAAGGCTGGGCGACTCCAACTCTCAATGTGATTGGCTGTCTAAACCCCCAAGCTGTGAATCATAACCAAGAGCTTAAGAGCCAATGGAAGTAGCCCAAACCCTGATAATACGTCGGGATTGGGTATCATGTATCAAATCAAAACACAGGGCTCAGGATTGTAGTCCATGTGGGAATGTTCAGGGAGGCAGGAGAGGATATACTGGATTGTTTAATAATATTCTTCCTAACTTGTGTTAACAAGATCTATATCTTAGCAGAGTTTAAACATTTCCCTTTAAACGCACAGCAGTTTGCTTGTTACAGGTTCGTCTGAACCCCTCTATATATGATTCCTGGTAAGATCCCTTCTTGTCCCTCTTAAAAAGAATAGACATGACAATCTTATTAAAGTCTCTATAAAATTTACTCACATTCATTCAGTTCACAGTTGGATCCCTGAAGGCAGACTTAGGTTGCAAAAGTATATATACATGTGGAACTATCCCATAAGGGAGTTAGTCCCAAGTGACTGCAGACAGGCAGTCACTTCTGGTCACACATAGAGAAAAACAAAATGGAGAACAAAATGGAGAAGAGAGGAGCAAAAGAAGATGGTGTGCTCCTCTTCCCCAGATTAGGCCACACACACCCTCTAGTCACATGCAGAGGAAGTTTGTCCCAACTCAGGAGGAAACAGGAAGTTTTCTCCTGGCTGGTACAAAGCATCTCCTAGCTAGCATGTCCATTCTAGGAATGTTGTACTTGACTGCCTTGTGTTTCACATCCCACAGTCCAGACTCAAGCTCAGGTGAACACAGACCGCTGTATACCTAACTGCATACATCTGTCACTCTGCCCACTTTTGCCTTTGCCCTCACCCAGCACTTGCATGCGGCCCTTAGAAGGTTGTTCTGAATGGAACGTGGCCAGCTTGATGTGGGTGGGTGGGACTGCATTGCAGACCTAGTGTTATGCACTGAAGTTCTCACTCTGGGCCAGCAGGGGGATACTGTAGATAGTTTTCACTCAGGTCCACATATGCAAATAAGGAATTGAAAGTGACGTTCAGTGATTGGATAGTTACAGAAAGTTGTTACTGTTGCATTGTAGTGGAGCTCTATATAAGCAGGCTGGCTGAACCCTTCAGTTCAGTTCTGTTCTGGGTCTGTGAATAAACAAGAGCTGTTTGAAGAATCTCTGTGTCGTCTGATATGTTCACCCACAACTTAACACCTAGCTTCCCAACACCTCTGCCAGTTACTGAGAGGAGGAGGAGCTTTGCATGGCACAGTCACTGCAGTGGGGCCAATCTGATGCTGCCAATGCTGGGAGCTCACAATGCTGAACTCCCTGCTGCTCTTCTTTGCTCTTGGTAACCGACCAGGGATCACAAGCAAAACCCTTTCACCTGTGCTGCTGTGCTGACCACTACTAGCCCCTGGGTTGGAAAAGGTTCTCCACTACAGACACAGGTGAAAGGGAGGCTGGCCAACTCTCCAAGCAGACAGAGCAAAATCTGGCAATCGGAAGTGGTGGTGATGACGAAGCCCAAGCCCTCCAACATTTCTCTGATGAAAATAAGGTTGCCATATTCCATAATAATAATAAAGATTCATTATTTATATCCCGTCCATCTGACTGGGTTGCTCAAGCCACTCTGGGCGGCTTCCAACATATAAAAAAGCATACTAAAACATACTAAAGCCTGCCTTCAGGTGTCTTCTAAAGGCTCTATGATTACCATACTTATCTCCTGGCTTGGGGGTCGCATGACTCCAAACGCTCCAACATTTCTTTGATGAAAATAGGGACATCCTAAGAAAAAGCGGAACATTCCAGGATCAAATCAGAAACAGGGATGGCTTCTGTAAATCTGGGACTGTCCCTGGAAAATATGGGCACTTGGAGGGTCTGAAAGCCCACTAGGTCAAACAACAATGCCAAGAATGGGTCAAGTGGTGCATTTAGGGAACACTAAGGTCCAGTGATAGAACCTGGCATGAAAGTGCAGCCCAGGTTAGTGGACAAGGCGGATGGGGTGAGCTTCAACCCCCACCCCATTACAGCCTTGTGTTTCCAGCAATTGACTCCAGAACAAAGCATCACCCTCATTTCCAGGTGTGTCTCGATGTCTGTGTGGTTGTGCTTTCTCAGCAGGTTGCGTACCAATGAACAGACCTAGACCAGGGAGCAGATTAAGGGGAAGAGTGGTTTCTGAATTAAGCAGGAAACACCATTTGTTTATTACTTTCAGTACTGCTGCAGTGCCATTCCATAGTAAATATAGTTTAAACAGGTGTCTGTTGATGTTTCCAGTTTCAATTCTAGTTGAAATGTTTCATTTTTGTAAGAACACCGTGTTTTCAAACGTACTTCAAACATTGATTATTGCCAGTAAAATGGAGCCTGGTCCAATCCTTTCCATGTTGCTTTGTAAACATATATTAAAACACTTTTTTTTTTAATTTGAGGATGCACTTTTCCACTTTACAAGTGCCTCCATGAAGACAGAAGACAGGTGAGGATGAACGACAGAAAGAAACCCTAACTGGAATATTTCCACCCCCCAGGAATTAAGAAGGAAGAAGACTCATGTCGTGTTATAAGAGAGGGAGGGAAAAAATTATCTGTCCACTTTCTGCAATTCATTCATGATGTTATGAGTTTGTGAGTTTGGGGGCAATTACCCCCCAAAACTTAAATTAGTAAATGTTATAATTCAGCTAATATTTGGAGTATTAAGGAAAGATGCCAGGCACGCTGTAAAATCATAAGCTATACCGGTATCCCTGTTCAGAAGATCAGCCTACAGAGGTGTCATTAAGTGACAAGGGAAGAGAGCACCCGACCATTAAGAGCGATTGAGAGTGCAAATACTTAGTGGACAGAGATGGAAGGAAGGAAGGGGAGGTTGCCATGGGTATTGGGGGGGACATGATGTCACTTTTGCAGGAGGCTTTTGAAACAGAGGTTGCCAGGGTGACAGGGTGGATGAGAGAAGGGTTTCTGGGAAGAAGGAGCAGGAAGTGGAGAGAGAACTCCATGGAAGACCAGGGAGTGTGACTGGCTTCCACTCTGGACCCAAACTTGATGTAGTTACGGGAGAAGCAGCAAGAGATGCCCTTGAGATGTAATGTCCAGCACCCCTTCAACTGAAGGCTTCAGCTTGTAAATATGTGTAAATAAATCATATTTCATGCAGACACTACAGCCTCTGTGGTGCCTTAATTTCCCAAAGGAAGCACAAACTTTAAGTGCCAAGACCCCTGGAGTCTTGTGCGCCACGCAGCAGGGATTGAGGTGGCCAGTAACAATAATTTCATAAATTTCCATTATGTTACCTGTTACTTGCCTTTTTCCAGCGGTTCTCAACCTGTGGGTCCCCAGATTTTGTTGGACTACAACTCCCATCATCCCTGACCACTGGTCATGCTGGCTAGGAATGATGAGAGTTGTAGTCCAACAACATCTGGGGACCCACAGGTTGAGAAACATTGCATCTAAACTAAAAAGCCTCATGTGCTGCAGCCTTTCCTCATGGGGCCATTGACCCTGTTCTGAAAACTCCAGACATCCCGTGTCAATCACTGTGGACAGTGCTGATGGACTAATGGTCTTACTTGGTATAAGGCAGATCCCTGTCTTTTTTTTTCTCTTTTTTTTTGGTGTGCCCTTGTGCTTATTGCAACTGCTTCTGGCCTCTTCTTTTTTGCTTTAATATTTTTGTTTAAGTTATGGTGCAACACCACAAAGAGAAGTTCTGGGCTTGAGGGAACTGCGGTGATAGCTAACTTCCTTATTCTCAGCGCCTCCGAGCTCTGCCCCAAAGGAATTGGGAAGAAGGGGATGGTGGCAGCAGTAGCTTTTGGCTGCTGCGCCCAGTGCTGGAAGGAAAAGTGTCGGGTGTGAGGCAACCGCAGGCATTGCTAATGCCCTTGTTCTCAGTGCTTCTGGGCCTTACCCCTTTTGTGGGCTCAAGGAACAAGGAAGTTAGCCGCATCTGTGGCCGCCTCTCGCTCAGCCTCTGTCATGGATGCTTCAGCTGAGATCCTGCCTTGGACCATGTGACACTTGGGTTCCCTTCATCTCTACAATGCTATGATTCTAAGGCACAGACACAAATTTGCATGTGCATTTTCCTCTGTATAGATACAAATGTATGAGTCTCTAAGCAAATTAAGCTGGTGAGCGGCTGGAATCTCACTGGCACTTTGCAGAATGCCCTGCAGGCTTTGAAGCAAAGTAATTTTGTTTAAAATTAAAAAGTGGAGGAGAGTGGGAGAAGACCCACAGAGCCCAGCACACGATTCTGGCTTGGGGCCCTTGGGGCATGTTCGAACAGCCCCCCTGATCAAACTCATGCTTAACTCTCCAACAAAAATGATTAGAAATAGCCTAAGACTGCACAGAACAATGCTTCCTTTATGATGCTGCCGGCCTGCATCTTATCATTACCACAGGCTATCTGTTTCGGTCATCTTTTGAAGAGACACGCCTTTTCCCCTCCAGGCTTCCCCTGCTCATTAAAGCTGGACCCTGTCTCCTGTATGTTATAATTCCTTATTGCATTTCTGTAACCTTTTGCTGCTGCTTGTAGTAGTTTGTATTTATTTTGTATTTGTGTGTGTGTTTCTAAATTTGCTGTACAGTGGTACCTCGGGTTAAGAACTTAATTTGTTCTGGAGGTCCATTCTTAACCTGAAACTGTTCTTAACCTGAAGCACCACTTTAGCTAATGGGCTCTCCCGCTGCTGCCGCTGCACAATTTCTGTTCTCATCCTGAAACAAAGTTCTTAACCCGAGGTAATATTTCTGGGTTAACGGAATCTGTAATAATAATATAATAATAACATTTTATTTATATCCGGCCCTCCCCAGCCAAAGCCGGGCTCAGAGCGGCTCACAACAGTAAAATAAATACAACATTCTAAAATCATTTCATTCTAAAATTAATTCAAATCAGATTAATGGCAACCTGTAACCTGAAGCGTCTGTAACCTAAGGTACCACTGTACTACATGCAGCAGTTTATTAATTTATTTATGCCATAAGGTTTCTGAACTTAAAGTTAGCTGCATGGCGCCTTGCATTTGCCCGACTTGGCAATGAGGGCAGGGGTGAATGAGGTCTATGGGGAAAGGGCATAGGTTGACTTATATTTCCTGCTGAGCAGGAGGAAACTTTAACGATCCCATCCAACGCAGGAGGGTTCCTTTCCATTCTTCTTTTTAAGATTAGGAAACACAGCACATTCTTCGGTTGGCAAGTGTCGCTTTCAGAATGACATAATTCATCCATGCATAACCAAACTGCACGTCTGGGGCTCCAGAAGCGCTTCCTGTTTGCTGAAACAGCCTGTTTTCTGCTTTTGCTTCCCCGCTTCCTAGGAAACAGCATTTAGCGAGAACACGTCTCAAAATGAGCCACAGCTATGGTGTGTTTAGAACCATGACCGTGCACAAAACACAAGTTCAAAACTAAACTAAACCATTTCCTGGCTGTAAACCAAACCCAAGTACTGGAGGTTTGGCATTTGCTACTGATTACATCAGATGATTTCTCCCCCCCCCCCCGGGGAGGGTGAACTCTGAAGGCTGCGTGAAGGATGTGCTTCAGAAAGCATAGTCAAACTCCCACATGGTGTAGTGATGGCCACCAACATGGATGATTCAAAAAGATTAGAGGATAAGGCTCTGCTTGGAGAATAAGGTTTTTGATGTTTACTAGCCACAATGACTGAGGGACGCGGGTGGCTCTGTGGGTTAAACCACAGAGCCTAGGACTTGCCAATCAGAAGGTCAGTGGTTCGAATCCCTGCAACAGAGTGAGCTCTCGTTGCTCGGTCCCAGCTCCTGCCCACCTAGCAGTTCGAAAGCGCGTCATGTGCAAGTAGATAAATAGGTACTGCTCTGGCAGGAAGGTAAACGACGTTTCCATGCGCTGCTCTGGTTTGCCAGAAGCGGCTTAGTCATGCTAGCCACATAACCCGGAAGCTGTACGCCGACTCCCTCGGCCAATAAAGCAAGATGAGCGCCACAACCCCAGAGTCATTCGCGACTGGACCTAATGGTCAGGGGTCCCTTTACCTTTACTAGCCACAATGACTATGTTTTGCCACCAGTGCTGGAGGTGGTATGTCTCTTAAGACCAGTGTCTGGGAATTTCAGGTGGGGGAAAGCTGTTGTGCTCAGGTCCTGCTTTGGGGCTTCTGGTTTGCCACTGTGAGAACAAGATGGTGGACTAAATGGGTAGGCTAGACTAGGCTGACAAAACATGCCTGCCTGGCTGGCTGATGATTACTCCATCAAGACGTGTCCTTAACGATGGAGCAGAATCTGGGTACCATTATTATTTTACCAGCTGTCCTTCTGCTGTTCACAGAGAGGGTCAAGGAGCACGGAACAAATGTCTAAGTTTTGATTTAATTCCAGGCCAAGTCTAGCATTCTTCCTACCGCACCATATTGACACCTTGCTTATTTTCCATCTTTGCTGATGCTAGATTGGGGTGGAGCCCCATTCAATTCAGTGCTCCAAAATCCCCTCTGGGCTCTCACTCTCAAGGTCTGAACAGAGAAACCTGGGAGGCAAAAATCTCATTTGGTGTATCACAAATGAGTATGTTATTGCAAAATCAGGGAACTGTGAGAAAGTAATTCATATGCACGCACGCACACACACACACACACACACACAAAACAACTTTCCAGGTGACCTGGCAGAATTACTCAGAGGAAGTACTGTTTGCTGTGCAAGCCAAGATATTATGGAGTGACTGTACAAACCCTATACCTGTACTTATGTCTCAGTTTATGTTATTACTCATTATCGCAGGTGAAGATGAACAAGGTAGCCTAAGGCTGCAATTTCCCGCCTACTTACCTGGGAGTAGTGGGGCCGCCTTCTGAACAGACAGTCCTTGCATTAGGCTGCACATCAGCTGCAATCTTAAACCCAGTTAGGCCCACTCTTCATACTACCTAATCCACATCACAGCTGCTTCCTTGCGGCAATCTTCTGTTCCCACAGTGTCTTGTGTACGTGACTCCTTGTGCTTGTTTTTTCCTAATACCATGCTTGCACAATACCACCCAATTAGCTTCAGCTGTGCTTTCCTGGACCCCTCTTAAAAGGGCCCATTTGAATGATGCAAAGTACCGTAGTTCATCCCATTTCTCCACCGTAACTCCATTTCCTCCGGTCCTCCCTCTATTGATTCGCCATCTGGCTGATCCCAAACAGGGAGAGTGACCCTGCAGCTCATTCATTTGTCTTACCCTGCCTTTTGAGCAAGAGCCTCTTCAAGCCAGCCTCCACTCCCCCCCCCCCCCAAAGAAGCAGAACACAAACCGGCGTGTGCAGTGAAAGAGACATATGGATTTGCTCACACAAGAATCTAAAGGGTGGGGAAACACATTTCGTTCTGATAAAGCAGGTTCAACAGCCACTTCTTCTCTTTACGGAATTTAGCAAGGGTATTGAAAAAGGTTAAAATTCCACCACTCAGTTGTTCAGTGGAGGAGGGGGCATGAAGAGTCGCCTCTCACTGAACCTGCCAAGCAGATGATTAACAGAATCTCAACTTTCCCCAGAAACTACTCCTTACAACACCAGTGCTAAATTCCTAGAGAGAGGCTGCAGTTTTTAGTGCTTGCTTCAGCACTCTCCTTCCACTACTGGCTCTGAAACTTGTCCCTCCCTAGTCTCAGGTGTTATGGATGCTGGGAAGTGAGAGAGCCTCAACAAGACCAGCCAATTCAATGCTTGGAAGACTATAACTCCCATCAGCCCCAGCCAACGTGTGTCCCATTCCTAGAACTGGTTGCTCCATGGACACAGGATTGTTTGTCAAACATTCCTATGTGTGCACCAGCAAGAAAGCATGCACAATATCTGCAGCTCCTTTAGGGGTGGAGGAAGTTGAGATACAATTTGAGAACACTGTGTATTAAATACTGCTGCATTGCTCTCAGCTTTTAGCTTTTCTCCACTAGTAGTATACTTCCGACAGTGGTCTCCTGTCTCGCTGTGGTCAAATTCTAGCCACTACGTTCGTCACAGTCAAATTTTGGTATTCTGTTCCTAGGTTGCTTTTTGTGTAACGATCAACATTCAGGGCAAATCTATCAAAATTCTCAAATTGCAAACAATGACGGGGAAAGTATGAAGCTTAGCACAACAGTGTTCTCTCCGTAATTGCAGCCATTTAGATGGTCAGGCAGAGGATGGCGTGACCACCACTGACCCATGTTTCCCCAGACATCTCCCTGACAACATCAAATTAACAACCTTGTGATGTGACATCACTGCATTCAGTATTTCCCTACCTTCCAGAAGTGGTGGCCAATAAATTGAATTGCAGGTAGCAAGCACTGGATATGATACCTCATCATATATTTCTTTTACTGGATAGGGTGGCATCCATGAGCTGGTTTGTGCCCCATAACATCCAGTTCAGTTCTAGGTGCATCAACCTCAATTCACCCCTATGGAGACGGAGCGAGCCAGTTGAACGATAGAAAAGAATTCTGTGCCTATGGCAAGCACTCTCATCATTGGGTTTTCTCTTATAGCCAGACAAAGCATTCTTCAGTTCCCAGCCCCCAGATCCCAACCCATTGTGACTGGTCTCCACAAGTCACTCGATTATTTCACAGCAACAAGTTGTAGCAATTGACCCTGGAGTGGGTAACACATGTAGCAAGCAGGAAATGTACCAGTTTGGAAATACAGAGCGTCTGTTTCCAAAGAGCTCAGGCATTATGCATTTCTTTTTCTGCATGTACCTTAAACTTCTTTATCCTGCTAATCATAACGTTCAGTTAAATGAATGTTCAATTCAGCTTACATCAGGAGAAGAGTTAGTGCATGCAGACTATGGGGAAATCTGTTTTGCATCTTTGCAGATGTAGTTCGAAAGCACGTCAAGTAGATAAATAGGTACCACTCCAGCGGGAAGGTAAACGGCGTTTCCGTGCACTGCTCTGGTTCGCCAGAAGTGGCTTAGTCATGCTGGCCACATGACCCAGAAGCTGTACGCCGGCTCCCTCGGCCAATAAAGCGAGATGAGCTCCGCAACCCCAGAGTTGGCCACGACTGGACCTAATGGTCAGGGGTCCCTTTACCTTTACCTTTAGATGTCCACCAAATCTTAAGAACTTCAAAAGAGCCTGCAGGATCAGGCCAAAGGCTATCTACTGCAGCATCCTATTCTCATGGTGCACAACCAGATCCCAATGGAATGCCTGTGGGCAGAATATGAACCCCACCACACCCTCAACACATGATTCTCAGCCATTTTTAAAAAAATTCTTTCCCTCCCACCCCTTCAAGCAAGCAAACAAAACTAACACAGGAAACTGGAAGCTGCTGCAGAATTTTGTATAGGAACAGAGCAGACTGCATTATACAGAATCATAGAATTGTAGAGTTGAAAGGGACTCCAAGAGTCCAGCCCCCTGCAATTCAGATTCAGACCATTTGTCCATCTGGTTCAGTATTGTCCACACCACACTGAGTCATAGAATCACAGAACTGTAGATGCTCTTGAGGTATTCAGGCAGGTTTCTCTGCAAGCCCTACCTGGAAACTGGTAGTGGGAGTGATGAGAAAAGAGGGCTCCACCCCACCCCCCAGTGCCATTTCCTCTTTCACACTACCACCCATCTTTATATACCGAGGAATGGAAATCAGTGGGGAGCCTCAGGATCTAGAGAGACGGAGCAGAACAGGAGGTTACGGGGGAGCCACTCTCTCATGGCAACTCGCTAAGGGCAGGGATGTGTGAACGAACCTTCCTCCCTGTCCACAATTGCTTTATGTCCACGTAACATCATGCAGCACACAGGTAACTAATGGAGTTCTCTCCCACCGGAGGCCGCGATGCTCACTGACTTGGGGGACTTGAAAAGCGGAAGAGGCTAATTCATGGAGGATAAAGCTATCAGTCGCTCCTAGCCATGATGGCTATGCTTTGCGTGGTCTTCTCCCCAGGTCCTGCTTGCAGGTATCCTGTAAGCATCTGGTTGGCCAATGTCAGAAGAGGACACTGGAGGAGATGGGCCATTGGCTTGATCGTTCATAAGGACGAACCTACATCCTTATGAAAACCAGCCAAGGGTTTTGTGGCACCTTGAAGACTTAATGAATTTTGTGATGACACAATATTTCTGTGGGCTATAGTTCATTTTGTCAGATGCCTTAATGAAATGTGTCCATCTTTAAGGTACCCAAGGGCTTTTTGTGGACTTTGTTGCGACAGACTTAACAGGGTTACTCCTCTTGACTATGAAACAATCTTTTTTTGTGTGTGTACCCCTTTGGCTTTGCAATTTGAATACCACACACTCCCGCTTCTTATGCAGTGGAGTCAGACATGAGTTCAAACAAACCGGAGTGCTGCTATCCTGCCCAGTTTGACCCTGAGTCACTCTTAACAAGCAGAAGCATTTCCCAGCTGCCACTTCTATGCAAATCCAGGATCCCATCCTGCTCTTGGGTAGAACAAACTGTCCCGCCCCTTCTTGTCAACATCCTTTCAAACATTTGAAACTATTAACCTGTCTCATCTTCATGTCTTCCCCCCCAGGCTCAACACACCCAACTCCTTCAGCTTCTGTTCTCTCGATTTGTCATCCAGACCTTCCTTCTGCAGGGCAGGGTCAGGTTGAACTGACTTGCCTGCCCTGCTTTCCCCTCTCCTTTCAGGCCCTTCCCTGATGTGATTTAAGTGTACAAAACATGCGTACTCAGGATCTCTCACCGCTTAAGGCGTCACCCATCTGCATTAAGTCACCCTGAGAACTCAGCTCTAACTTAAAAGACCTAAACAGTGGCTTTGCTGATTCAGACTAAGATCTAGCTCAGGCATCCCCAACCTGCGCCCCCTCCAGATGTTTTGGCCTACAACTCCCATGATCCCTAGCTAACAGGACCAGTGGTCAGGGGTGATGGGAATTGTAGTCCAAAACATGTGGAGGGCCGAAGGTTGGGGATGCCTGATCTAGCTAGTCTAGCATCCTTTGCCATAATAAGTGGACACCTGGAAGCCTAGCTAGGGAGCTTAGGGGAGCCAGTGTGATGTAGTGGTTAAGAGCGGTAGTCTCGTAATCAGGGGAACCGGGTTCGTGTCTCCGCTCCTCCACATGCAGCTGCTGGGTGACCTTGGGCCAGTCACACTTCCTTGAAGTCTCTCAGCCCCACTCACCTCACAGAGTGTTTGTTGTGGGGGAGGAAGGGAAAGGAGAATGTTAGCCGCTTTGAGACTCCTTAAAGGGAGTGAAAGGCGGGATATCAAATCCAAACTCCTCTTCTTCTTCTAGCTCAAATTGGCCTGTTTCCAATCTACCTGTTCATCCCTGCTCAGTAACAGTGATAGGTAACATGGTGCCTTCCAGATGTTCTTGGACTACAACTCCCATCAGCCCCAGGCAATATGGCCAATGGTAATGGATGGTGGAATTTGTAGTCCATCATCTGAGGAGCATCTATCTTGTTGGCTAACCTTGAAGACCTTCTCTTTCTCTCCATCAGTGAATCTTTTCTTAGGTGTCAAACCTTGCTACTGACAACTGGAGGGCTCATAAGTATACATGGAACCCCAGTTAACTATTTATAGAGTTTATAGTTTCAAACACCTTTTGAATTTGGAATCTTGAATTTATCAGCCAGGCCAATTGAAACAAAATGCCTTTATTCTTTTTATCTTAATATTTTATTTTACGCTGTCGAGACCCCAGCAAAACCTTGAGAATAAGATGGTAAATAATTTCTGATCCAGGGAGAAAAACGAATTAAAAAGTAAGAACAAATAATTAAACATAGGAAAGAGGGGAGTAAGATGAGATGCTGCAATTATCTTAAAGCTAAGAATGACAGTTCTGCCACTATAATGTAAGGATTTATCACATCTGGTAACTCACTATTCGAAAATAAAAATACTATAACCGTGTCCTGCTTTTTGCCTTCTCTAACCCCTACTAAGGCCCTTAACTTGGCTATATGTGCCTTATCCTAAATCCATATGTTCCATTTGTCTATATAGTAAAAGGAGTAGGCTTCTTCCAATTACACCTATTAATTCATAATGAATTCATTATTAAGAAATTAGAATTTCTATATCCTCTGCCACACACAAAAAAGGTCGCCTTAAGTGTTGCCCAGTGACTTTTAAACAAAATTATGTTTTAATTGCCCTTGATTTCAAAAGGAGGAAAGAGAATAAAGCACTTGTTTACTTCTTCCTCGCTGAAATCAATGGGGTCTTAAAAACACATAACTTTGGCTGCATCGTGGCCATTGTTTCTCAAGGTGAATTCTGTGTAGTAAGGGACTAATGCCTGTAATTGTCCATTAAAAGCAAATCAATCTCACATCTATCAGGCAAGAGAGAGGCCATAGATTTTCTTTTTCCACACAAACAGGATGTCAGTGCTCTATACATGCATCTGTGCTCTCCCCCCACTCCACCCCACCTCCGCTACCCCATATGTCTTTTCGGACAGCATTAAAACAGGAAATTGATGCCACTGGGTAAATATTCATTCTTCCCATCTTTTCTCTTGCAAAACAAGTACAGATTTGCTGCGGCTAGACTCACTTCCTGCAGAACACTGGTGCTTACCTCTGTTCCATGCTGGGGGGGGGGGGCGTGGGGCGGGGACGTTCTCTGGCTCAACTTAAGAGAATTCTGATGTGGAGTAGGAGGAGCCAACTAGTGTATGTTGAAATAACATCAATATTTGCAGCACAGCCTGAGAAACATACCGAAGGATGGTGCTTGCTTCAATTCCCCCAGACCAGTTCAGACAAGCTGGCTGCTGTGAAGGCATAGGGGGCCTCTTCTCCCCTATGGACTCCACTCCCCACCAGGGAGAGCTTGAAATGCTGGTATCCTGTCTGGTATTTGTCCTCCAGACGTGCTCAGGGAAGGGTGTGAACTGTGTCAATGCTGAGAGTTATCTGGGCAGGCAGGTAGGAGAAAGACGCAGGGTAAGGAAATACGGAATTCTCATTTTTCCTGCTCAACAGCAATTAATACTCATTCCTCCATATTCACAGCCACATGCTGCATACATAGGTAAAGGTAAAGGGACCCCTGACCATTAGGTCCAGTCGTGACCGACTCTGGGTTTGCGGCACTCATCTCGCTTTATTGGCCGAGGGAGCCAGTGTACAGCTTCCGGGTCGTGTGGCCAGCATGACTTAGCTGCTTCTGGCGAACCAGAGCAGCTCATGGAAACGCCGTTTACCTTCCCACTGGAGCGGTACCTATTCATCTACTTGCTCTGGTGTGCTTTCAAACTGCTAGGTTGGCAGGAGCAGGGACCGAGCAACAGGAGCTCACCCTGTTGTGGGAATTCGAACTGCCAACCTTCTCATCGGCAAGTCCTAGGCTCTGTGGTTTAACCCACAACGCCACCCGCGTCCCTTTGCTGTATACATACCATACACTTAAAGCACGTGACTCCCCACCCAAAATCTGGGAACTGTAGTTTAAGAGTGCTGGGAATTGCAGCTCTGCGAGGGGGAAACTACACAAGATTCTTTGGGAGAAGTCATGTGCTTTAATATATGGTGTGCACATAGGTGTGTACCAAGTCAGACTAGTATTGTCTGTCTAGCTCAGTACTGTCAACTCCTGACCGGCAGTGACTCTGCAGAGTTTCAGGCAGAAATGTTGCGCAGCCGCACAGTTGCTACAGGATCCGACGCACAACCATTGCTTCTAAAAATGGCAACCTAGGTCCACAGTGACTTCCCCGATCTCACAGGTAACATGACCATTGGACAGGGTTGGTATCCCAGAAATTCACTCCATCAAAGAAGAGAAAGCTAAGGGACGCATTCCCAAGTAATATTAAGCCCCAAGAGACTAATAAACTATACTGTGCATGAGCCAGGTGATTGTTCCTGACCCCAAACCAAGTGAACTAACAACCCAGGAAAAGGATCGATTAGTGTTAAATTCAAATCGGGGACTGGAATTTGCTCTGGCCTAGCAAGCCAGGGTTGCTAGCCATGGTTTGCTGTTGGCTTCTGAATCTGTGGCTTTATGATTTTGTAAGGGAATCCAAAATCCTTGGATAATGACTCATTATGCTTGGTAGACCCACCAACCCATGAAAACAGAAATTCAAGTCTTAGAGCCTGAGTTCTCTCTGTGGAATCAGAACCCTGGTGGTTTGCGGTAGATCTGGAGAGAGAGGGCGAGACGAGCTGTGTTGATGGTTATGGTGGGTAGAGCTTAGTGTAAAATGTATTATTTAATCAAAGTGTACAGCTTTCGGGGGGAGCAGGGGGTTACTGTCTTGCCCTTTGCTTTCTGGCAACGGTCCTTAAAGCCAAAAAAGGAGGGAGGGATGAAGAAATAAAAGAGGAAAGAAAGCAATCAGGAAAGGCCTTTCCCCGGCTTAGTTTGCAATTCTAATAATTGATACTTAGAGCTTGCACCCGAACTATGCAAACAGAAGTCCTGGTCTGCAGAAGCAGCCTGCAGGAAAGGAGATGTAAAACCTATCGTGATAAGTGAAGGCAGAGCCAGGGCAAGAGCTGCTGCAGACTCCAGTCATGTGGGTGAACAACATTGCGTTTCTCCAGCCAGCCAGCCTGTGTTCCAGAGCAGACAGCTGCTAGACAACACATGATGTCGACATTGCAGCTGGGCTTCAGGCAACGCCAAATGGTGCACAGAGAACCTGCAGGCAGCATTACTAATGGTTGGGCAGCTCAGACTTGGACCCAAGACATGAGAAAAGCATGAACTGTAGAATCTGAGGAACTAGACAGCAAGAGGAGAAAAGCCAACACACAACAGTCAAGTCTTTTGCCTGTACAATTGGATTTTCATAATGGAGTTTGGTCTAATTTCTTCTTGAGCATTTGGAGTTGTCAACGCTACGGCTTCCAGATCCCCGCTACTTACTCTTCACTACCAAATGTGGCACATATTTAATGGAAGGTCAATAAAGTTGCTGGTATACCTTACGAAGAATGGTGTCGTTTTTGTTGTATGAACACACATGGTGCATTACATAGTAAAAAAAAAAAAAAAAAAGGCTATGCCCCAAGGTGCTTACAATGTAAAATAGGCAATGGGGAAGATAATGGTGTGGGACTTTCCTCATAGCAAGTCCAGTCTTTTGGAGGAGTGGGTTGTTGCGCCAGACCTATCAATCCACTGCAATTGCATAACCAGAAATTGCTAATATGTGATTGAGTCTTGCTTGAAAATAGCAACAGCCTGGAAGCACCTTCTGTGTTTGTCACTGGGGGTGAGGGGCTGCTGTTTCTACCTATCTTCTCCCACCCTGCAGCCTTGAGAGCCTTCATACGGGAGCTACTTTCAGAAGGTCTCTGAAGGGATTTTATGGCTTTTTCAGTTTGAGCGTAAATGATGGATGAAGTAGGGGGATGTGTCATTTTTGAGATTTATGCTCACTTAAATTTTGATGACAAATGAACTATTTTTTAAAATAAATATTTATTAAGGTTTTTACAATGTTACAAAATGAAAAAGAGAAAAGAAAAAATACAAAATAAAAATAGTTAAAAACAATTCGATCTTTTCATCACTTATCTTTCATTTACTTGTTTCCCGGACCTCCTCATACCTCCCCTTTTTGTATTCCAGTTCAATTTATTATTTCAGCAATTCCTTTCCCTCCTTATTTTATCCTGATCTTTAATCTTGATATATTGTAACCTAAATTTACCTGTTAAGAATCCATTTTTTTTCATATTCTTTTATATCATTACAGCTAGAAACCCCTTAACTTCAATCCAACATCATTCTAACATTCATTAATTTTACAATATTTCTGTAAATAGTCTTTAAATTTATTCCAATCTTCTTCCACCGACTCTTCTCCCTGGTCCCAGATTCTGCCAGTCATTTCCGCCAATTTCATATAATCCATCAGTTTCATCTGCCATTCTTCCAGAGTGGGTAGATCTTGTGTCTTCCAGTACTTTGCAATAAGTATTCTTGCTGCTGTTGTAGCATACATAAAGAAAGTTCTGTTCTTCTTTAACACCGATTGACCAACTATGCCCAGAAGAAAGGCCTCTGGTTTCTTCAAGAAGGTATATTTAAATACCTTTTTTAATTCATTATAAATCATCTCCCAGAAAGCCTTAATCCTTGGGCATGGATGACAAATGAACTATTAATTGACTTTCTTTTCAGTCTTACATTGAACTGACATCATACTTTTTTTAAATAACACATTGTTTAGCACTCCTGTATGTCAGGCTGTTTTTAGGCGAGCCGCTATGAGCACAGATATATCGGTGGGAAATGCTTTATATAAATAAATGGACTATAGCTACATCTTGATTCCAAATGCGAGCACACGGAGGCTACGGCACCATGCACTGCGCAACCTGATATTTCACACAGTGAAGCTGCCAGTGCATATTTTGAGATAGTTGAGAGATGATCGCAGGAGAGTTATGCTTTTCAAAAATAAAAATATACTCTTAAGCTAAACAATAAAGAAAGCCTCCTGGCTTTGAAATTGTTAGAAGACTGCTTGTTGCAGAAGAAATAAACCCAGCTTATACAACAGACAGGGTGCCTTCAGCAACATGTAACTGGCCAGCTGGGCTCAGGTAGTGACACTTATGAGAAGAGATATGTTACATGGGCATCCCTCTATTCCACTGTGAAATGTTGGAAGCTGAGCCCTTAAAGAAGCCAGCAGTTTTGCATAGGTCCCCCACCCCCCTTCCCAGCAAACCACTAGTGTCAGGAGCCGGCTCTGCATGAGATGACAGCCTAAGCACAAACCTCACACCCACACAATCTCACCTCCTTAAACCCCCCACTATCCCCACCATTGCAATGGCCTCTCAGTCAATCTTTCCATCTTCCGGGCCTGTTTGGGGTCTCATTAGCTAACTGGTTATTATGGCCATTGGTAAGGATCTCTGCAGACCTGCGTTTTATGCAATGGTGACCTGCAGCATGTTCTTGACACAGTAATGTTGCATTTTTGTGTGCATTATTTTGCTTTATTCATTGTTCTGCAGTGTTTCTATCCATCCATCCATCCATCATTTTATTTGTAGGCCGCCTTTCCAAAGTTGAGACTACGCTCGAGGCGCCTTACAACATATCAAAAACTACGTAACTACAAACATAACAAAAATAGTCATAATCAACAAAGCATCAAAAAGCACACAACCAAACTGAACGATTTCCACATAAATCAGAACATCCAAAATAAAGATACAAAAAACCAGCAACAGCAACCAGGGCTTTTTTTTCAGCCAGAACTCAATGGTGGGCACCATTGCCAACGCAAGAGAACAAGTCTGGTTTGCACGGTGAGATCTGGGACCTCTTTTTCAAGAAAAATAGTACTGACAGCAACGCTCCTCCCCCCTCAACAAAAACTCCAGGCCCCGTCCCCCCCCCCATTTTTCCAAAGCTACCACATTTTGGCTGTCTGGAGGGGCTATAGAGGAACAAGAGCAGAGCAAAAATGAATCAGAACATTTTGGTATAAAAAGTTACAGGATTTCAGCAGGAAGTTACAAGACACAGTTACAACAGAAGGCGCTTCAACCTTCCAACCTTTTGACTTCACCCCCAAAGGCTTCACTCCTCCATTGTCTCCCGAAACAGATGGATGCCAACTATACAAGATATGCACTGACTCTAAATGAAGCAGTGTGACTGCCCCAAAACGTTTGCAGACACAAACACTATAGAAAATGGGACTACACATGACGCCCCCGATTGCATATTAATGATGATTTGTGCTCATGATGCTAAGTATACCTGGAGGGGCCCTAATTCTGCCAAAATTATTTTCACTTCTTGTAGGTTTGTTTCTTTCCAAATTGTTTTTACTACTTCAACTATATATTTTTTATTGTTGCATTGTGCTTGTATCTTATTGACATTCGCCATCTTGAACGGCATCTGGTGGAGAGGGCAGGATATAAATTTAACAGATGAAATCCTGCCAATCAAAAGGAAGACCGCTTCGTCCACCTGTCCAAATTCAAATGTTTGCGCTGGGAGCATGTGGAGTCTCAGGACGCCAGCGGTGCAGACATGCTCCTGTTTGTCTGCCCTGGCCTGGTAGGAACAAGACGTTCCTAATATTTCGCAGATTCCTTGCCCCGCTGTTTGTTCACATTCTCTCTGTTGTATTTCATCTCAAGCATCGACTGGAAAAACAAGCGTGCTCACAGAAGGGAATGCAGAGTTGTGACACACCACCTCATTTCTCTCTCCCACCCACTCCCCGTTTCAAAATGGCATGCGTGCGTGTGGCTGCTGTGGTGCTCCGATAGGGAAACTCCGCTGCTATGCACCCTTTGAGTTCCTCAATCCTTCACGATTTAGAAGCTGGATTAACCGTGCCTTGCCATCCCACATAACAGCTCTTCTGAACTTTACAGCCCAGTGAGGCCTTGTGAAACAGAACCATCCCTCCACACTCCTTAGCAAGATCCTTATCTTCCTTCTGCAGAAAAGGAACTTCCATGCTGGTTTGGAGAAGTCACTTTGTACTGTACTTGCATGCAAATAACAAAACATCTTGTATTCCCACTCCTACCTTATCCTTTAGGGGCATGACCAAGAGCTACCCACAGCCCTCTCACCCTCATGTGTGTCTTATGCAACAGGAACTTCTGTGCACTTCTAAAGGAGATGCCAACACACTCCAGACTTAAGGTAGTTTTGACAGTCTTTCTCCCTAGCTCCCAGCTCCCTTTTCTCACTTAGGCTGTGATCTCAACATACATTTAATGCACATACAGTATATTACATTTACTGAATTGATATCCTGCCCTTCCTCCCAAAGGAGCCTGGGGCAGCAAGCAGATACATGATTTAAAAGCAGCCACAAAGCAAAGCATCTAAAACAGTTAAACGTAAAGGTAAAGGGGCCCCTGACCATTAGGTCCAGTCGTGGCCGACTCTGGGGTTGCGGCGCTCATCTCGCTTTATTGGCCGAGGGAGCCGGCGTACAGCTTCCAGGTCATGTGGCCAGCATGACTAAGCCGCTTCTGGCAAACCAGAGCAGTGAACTGAAATGCTGTTTACCTTCCCGCCAGAGTGGTACCTATTTATCTACCTGCACTCTGAGGTGCTTTCGAACTGCTAGGTGGGCAGGAGCTGGGACCGAGCAACAGGAGCTCACCCTGTGGCGGGGATTCGAACCGCTGACCTTGTGATTGGCAAGTCCTAGGCTCTGTGCTTTAACCCACAGCGCCACCCGCATCCCTCCTAAAACAGTTAAAATGCCCTAAAAACCAAGTGGAATTAAAAAAACCCATCTAAAACCAGAGTTAGAACATTCTGAAAGCAGGTAAAACAATTCTTGCCATGATCTGAGGGGCTGCCAAGAACAGTATTCTCCAGCCACTTTCATGACTTCCCCCAAAGAATTCTGGGGACAGCAGTTTGCGAAGGGTGCTGGGAATCATACCTCTGTTAGGGATAAACTACATTTCCCAGGATTCTTGGGGGGGGGGTCTTTAAAGTCTGTGGGCACAACCTTATCTTCTCCTGCAAAACCCGGCTGGATCCAGCTTTGGAGAGCAACGTCAGAAAAAATAAAAAGGAGGCCCAGGAGAGACGACAGCGGTGGGCCCTGCCAGTCGCTGGGGACCTGGAAGCCGCCTCAGGGTGCTGAGTGGCGACACATGGCAGTGGTGGGTGGAGCCAAAGGCAAACGTGGGCAGGCCAACGACAGTGAATTCATTTTTTTTTAAAAAATGATATTTATTAGGAGTTTAAAAAATTACAGAAAATAGAAAAAAGGAAAACAATAAAAAAATTTAACAGAACATACCTTACAATACATAAAAAGAAAAACATAGAAAAACAATACAACAAAACAGCAAAAAGAAACAAAAACACTAAAACACACATCCAATGTTCCGTATCTTTACCTTTCCTTTACTTGTTTCATCGGCCTCCTCACACCTCCCTTTTTTGTTTTCTAGTTCAATTAACTATTTCAGCAAATTCTTTCCATCTTTCTCAATTTTTGTTCTATAGTTTATCTTAACAGTCTAACCTTAATTTTTTTTCATCTTGGCCCATTATCAATCAGTTTTTACTTAATTCTTTATTACAATTCTGCTAAAACCAAATACCTTCATTCCAGCATCCTTCTAACATTCATTAATTTTGCTATATTTTTGTAAATATAATTTAAATTTTTTCCAAGACAGTGAATTCAACCTTTATGCAGTGGGCTAGTTTCCACACACACACACACACACACACACACACACACACACGTCTGGATTTAGGAAGAGGAGGCACTGGCAGGATTCGAGCATAGCCAGGCCAACACAGGGTGTGAAGCTGGCCCAGTGAGGGGCGTGGCCCTGGGGGGAGTGGGTGTGGCCTGAGGAGTGTTCCAAGGGCCAAAGACACCTGAAGGGCCACATTTCACCTCCAAGCCTTAGGTTCCCCACCCACGATTTGTAGGTAATCACAGTCAAATTTGCAGGTAATTTGACTGTGCATGGCAGAGTCACATTAAGCCTAGTGCATGTTGACACATTATGCATCATGCATGTTTACTCAGACGCAAACCCCACTGGGTTTAATGGAGCTTCCGCCCACATGGGGGGCACATAAGCGATTGTGGCTTTATCTCTATTAAATATGCAGAGTAACAAAGGGAAAAGAAAGACCTGCCAGATCCCCTCCCTCATCAGAACAACCAGCCATGACGGTGAAGACTAGGCATCTCACCAGAACGTGATTCTCAGGCAGACTTTACATTTCCTTGCTTTATCATCATTTCCTTCAAGGGCAGATGGTGCTAACAGGATGTTGAAACAGCACAGCCTGTATCACTGTCAACAGTGGTTCCCATCTGCTTGCTTACCTGCCTTTGCGTGAATAAATGGCACAGCATGAAGAGGGTGAGAAATTATGGTAATAAAATACATACCAAGACGGTCAGCAATATGTAAACACAAGTTCTATGAGGAAAGGATGACAGAAGTGGGCAGGTTTAGGCTGGAGAAGGAAAAGTTGAGCAATGAACTAGGATGTATGCACATATATTGTAATTGCATATTTCCTGGGATGGCAGCACGTCACCGCCAACCAAAATCCAATCCAATCCGATGAAAATCAAAGAAAAGGCAAGGAAAATCCAGGGGAAAAAAGAAACAAAGGAACATTTGTTGGCGCATATTACACCATGCGAGGACCCTTCTTTCCAGTTTGGGCAGCAGGGTCGAACTGGAGAGCGTGGGATGACGTCTCTTCCCACAGCAAGGACCTTTTTCTCACGTGACCTTGCCCAACCAGTGAGGAAGAGGAGAGTCATCCCAGATGTAAAGGGCTTTCCTTCGGAGTCTCTGAGAAATGTGGAGATTCCTTTCCTCCACGTGGTTAGGAGCCAGGGTACCATCTGAAGGCACATGAAGTTGCCACCTTGCTGAAGGTCTGGTGAGTTTCTGGGTGGCAGAGCAGCTGGAAATCATGTACATGGTGGGGGGGGGGGAAAGGAGGGATGCAAATGCCCCCAAACAAACCAGGGATTATTTTGGGTATCTAGTTTGGGCTACATCAAATGGGTTTAATTTGCAGCAGAGCAGGTTTCAGGAGAAGCATCTTGATAGCAAGAGAAGTTTGACGATGGAACTGGAGAGGCAATAGGTGCTCTTTTGCCAAACACCTTCCAGCTATCTGTCGGGGATGCTACAGCTCTAGGTTCCCATCCCTGAGTGGGTAGGACTTGGACTAGATGGCCTTACATGGACCCACTCCAGCTCAATGATTCTATGACTCTCCTCTGCTCTACACAATCCATGTCTGCTGCTTGAGTTCATCAGCGGACATGGTCTATATATGTGCTGCCGAAGCGAGCACCATCAGCGGACATGGTCAAGGCAGCCTGTTGAAGCTATGCAGGCCTGGGACTGGCCAGATGGGAATCCCATGTACACAACCTTGGCGGGACAGAAATGTAATGACTAAATTCAAAGTCCAGCATACAGTCACAGCTGAAATACAGTCATAGCTTGGGTTGTGAACGTGATCCGTGCGGGAGGCATGTTCACAACCTAGAATCATAGAATCATAGAGTTGGAATAGACCACAAGGGCCATCGAGTCCAACCCCCTGCCAAGCAGGAAACACGATCAGAGCACTCCTGACATATGGTTGTCAAGCCTCTGCTTAAAGACCTCCAAAGTAGGAGACTCCACCACACTCCTTGGCAGCAAATTCCACTGTCAAACAGCTCTTACTGTCAGGAAGTTCTTCCTAATGTTTAGGTGGAATCTTCTTTCTTGTAGTTTGGATCCATTGCTCCGTGTTCACTTCTCTGGAGCAGCAGAAAACAACCTTTCTCCCTCCTCTATATGACATCCTTTTATATATTTGAACATGGCTATCATATCACCCCTTAACCTCCTCTTCTCCAGGCTAAACATGCCAGCTCCCTTAGCCGTTCCTCATAAGGCATCGTTTCTAGGCCTTTGACCATTTTGGTTGCCCTCCTCTGGACACGTTCCAGTTTGTCAGTGTCCTTCTTGAACTGTGGTGCCCAGAACTGGACACAGTACTCCAGGTGAGGTCTGACCAGAGCAGAATACAACGGCACTATTACTTCCCTTGATCTAGATGCTATACTCCTTTTGATGCAGCCCAGAATTGCATTGGCTTTTTTAGCTGCCGCGTTACACTGTTGGCTCATGTCAAGTTTGTGGTCAACCAAGACTCCTAGATCCTTTTCACATGTACTGCTCTCAAGCCAGGTGTCACCCATCTTGTATTTGTGCCTCTCATTTTATTTTATTTTATTTTTTTGCCCAAGTGCAATACTTTACATTTCTCCCTGTTAAAGTTCATCTTGTTTGTTTTGGCCCAGTTCTCTAATCTGTCAAGGTCGTTTTGAAGTGTGATCCTGTCCTCTGGGGTGTTAGCCACCCCTTCCAGTTTGGTGTCATCTGCAAATTTGATCAGGATGCCCTTGAGTCCATCATCCAAGTCGTTGATAAAGATGTTGAATAAGACCGGGCCCAAGACAGAACCCTGTGGCACCCCACTAGTCACTCTTCTCCAGGATGAAGAGGAACCATTGATGAGCACCCTTTGGGTTCGGTCAGTCAGCCAGTTACAAATCCACTGAGTGGTAGCATAGTCAAGACCACATTTTACCAGCTTCTTTACAAGAATATCATGGAGCACCTTGTCAAATGCCTTGCTGAAATCAAGGTAGGCTACATCCACTGCGTTCCCTTCATCTACCAGGCTTGTAATTCTGTCAAAAAACGAGATCAGGTTAGTCTGACATGACTTATTTTTCAGAAATCCATGCTGACTATTGGTGATCACAGCATTCCTTTCCAGGTGCTCACAGACTGTTTGCTTAATGATCTGCTCCAGAATCTTCCCTGGTATTGATGTCAGACTGACTGGACGATAATTATTTGGGTCCTCTCTTTCCCCCTTTTTGAAAATAGGGACAACATTTGCCCTCCTCCAGTCTGCCGGGACTTCGCCTGTTCTCCAGGAATTCTCAAAGATGACTGACAGTGGTTCTGAGATCACATCTGCCAGTTCTTTTAATACTCTTGGATGCAGTTCATCTGGCCCTGGAGACTTGAATACATCTAAACTAGCCAAGTATTCTTGTACTATCTCCTTAGTTATTCTGGGCTGTGTTTCCTCTGCTGAATCATTTGCTCCAAATTCTTCCGGTCGGGCATTGTTTTCTTTATCGGAGAAGACTGAGGCAAAGAAGGCATTGAGGAGTTCAGCCCTTTCTGTGTCCCCTGTTTGCATTTCACCATCTTCTCCTCTGAATGACCCCACTGTTTCTTTGTTCTTCCTTTTGCTACGGACATACCCATAAAAGCCTTTTTTGATGCTTTTAACGTCTCTAGCAAGCCTGAGTTCATTCTGTGCTTTAGATTTTCTGACTTTGTGTCTACATGTGCTGGCTATTTGTTTGAATTCCTCTTTGGTGGTTTCCCCCCTTTTCCATTTTTTGTACACATCCTTTTTAAATCTTAACTCAGTTAAAAGTTCTTTAGATAGCCACCCTGGCTTCTTTAGGCACCTTCCATGTTTCCGTCTCACTGGTATTGCCTGAAGTTGTGCTTTTACTATCTCCCTCTTAACAAACTCCCAGCCATCATGAACTCCCTTTCCTTTTAGTATTACTGTCCATGAGATCTCACCCAGCACTTCCCTAAGTTTTATGAAGTCAGCTTTCTTAAAGTCAAGAAATTGAGTCCTAGTATGCTTGGCTGCTCCTTTCCGCTGTATAGTAAACTTCAGAAGAGCATGATCACTCGCGCCTAATGATCCTTCCACTTCTACCCCACTAACCAGGTCATCAACATTGGTTAGGACCAGATCTAAAATGGCTGTTCCTCTTGTTGCTTCTCCCACTTTCTGGACAATGAAGTTGTCTGCAAGGCCAGTGAGGAATCTGTTTGACCTTATGCTCTTGGCTGAGTTTGACATCCAACAAATATCCGGGTAATTGAAGTCCCCCATTACTACTATCTCCCTTCCTTTTGCATGCTTGGCCATCTGTTCCAGGAAGGCATCATCTATGTCCTCCATTTGGCTTGGGGACCTATAGTAAACTCCCACAATGAGGTCTCTGTTATTCTTCTCTCCCTTAATTTTGACCCAAATGCTCTCACTTTGGCTTTGAGGTTCTAAATCTTGGATCTCTTCACAGGTATACACATCCCTGACATATAGCGCCACTCCTCCTCCTTTCTTGTCTGGTCTGTTTCTCTGAAATAGATTGTATCCCTCCATTATTACATTCCATTCGTGGGACTTATCCCACCAGGTTTCAGTGATGCCTATTATGTCATATTTAGTTTGCTGTACCAAGAGCTCAAGCTCATCTTGTTTATTTCCCATGCTTTGCGCATTAGTGTACAGACATTGAAGTCCATTAATCATTCCCCCGTGTCTCTTATTTAAGGATTTTTTCCTCCCACCACTAGGTCTGTGTGCTGTTTGCTCCATTTGGTCTATGACATTTGGATGATCATCTTCATCAATTGATAGACTCCTACCTTCAGGAGCACTGTCTCCCTCCCCCACATTAGTCAGTTTAAAGCCCTCCTGATGAGATTTCTGAGATTTTTGGCAAAAGCATTCCTCCCAACAGTTGTGAGGTGCAGCCCATCGCTTGCCAGAAGTCCATCTTCAAGAAACTGCAGTCCGTGATCTAAGAATCCAAACCGTTCCTGTTTACACCATTTGCAAAGCCAGCTGTTCACTTCCACTATTTTTCCCTCTCTCCCTGGGCCACGTCGTTCAACTGGGAGGACAGATGAGATGACAATTTGTGCATTTAATTGCTTCAATTTCCTGCCCAGAGCCTCGTAGTCTCTTTTGATCTTCTGGAGGCTATTGCTTGCAGTGTCATTGGTTCCCACATGAACCAAGAGGAAGGGGTATTTGTCAGTGGGTTTTATGATTCCTTGCAGTCGTTCAGTTACATCTTGGATCTTAGCCCCGGGGAGACAGCACACCTCCCGAGACATCTTGTCTGGCCCACAGATCACTGCTTCTGTTCCCCTCAGTAGGGAATCCCCTATCACCACTACACGCCTCCTCTTAGGTTCTTCCGTGAGCTGTCCGTTCCAAGGTCGCCTGCACATTCCCTGAGGACTGACTTTGCTGCTCGTCTTCATATACCTGATTGACTGTAATGAGGGAGAGATCCTCAAATGGAGTCTGTTCTTCATCTTTCATGCTAGGGGAGAGGACTTCAAAGCGATTGTGTATTTCTAAACAATCAGAGTGAACCCTGGGCCTCCTACTTCTTTGAGTCACGTTTCTCCATATATCTGGCACCTGTGTTGGTGAACTAGCCTCCTTCTCAGGGGTGTCCCCTGTCTCCTCCTTGGTGGAGACGGTGTTCTCTGTTGCTTCCAAGAAGAGCTCCAGCTCTCTAATTCTTTGGAGCGTAGCTACACGTTCCTCCAGTTGCTGGACTTTGTCTTCTAAGAGGACAATCAACATACAATTGCTGCAGGTAAAGCTGCCTGCAACCTTTGGCAAGATGGCAAACACTGCGCAGGAACCGCAGGCGACTGCAGCTGTTCCCTCATCTGCGCATGCATGTGATGCAATTCAGCGTTTCTGTGCATGTGTGACATCATTTTGTGTTTCTGCACGTGCGCCGAAACCCAGAAGTAACCCATTCCAGTACTTCCGGGTTTGGCGCAGCCCACAACCTGAAAACGCGCAACCCGAAAACGCGCAACCCGCAGCATTCGTAACCCAAAGTATGACTGTAAAGTCATAGGGTTGTAGCTGTCAGGGACTGGTTGGCTGAAGAGCAGTAGTAGGAGGAACCAATCTGGGGGTTTCCCTTGGGGGTTCCCCGAGGAGGAAGACTCAGAGCTAGGGGGTTCATGGTGGGACACAGAGGAGAGGTCAGAGGGATAAGGTTGGGAAGAGGTGCCGGATGCTGAAGGGGCAGCAGGGTTTAGTGAGCAGGAAGAGCTGGTGACAGGGAACAGTTCAGACTGAAGCAAAGGAGGGGGGCAGGAGACTGCTGAAGAATCCAGGGACTCTTCCCCTCCTGCTGCAACAAGCTCCACTCCCCTTGGTCTCAAAGTACCCCCAGAGTAATGAGAAGAGCAGAACAGACCAGAGGTGCGCAGATGTAGTTTGAGACTGCTTGGGAAACATCTGGAAGAGGAGGAGCCTTAGAATAAGGTTACCAGACATCCCCGTTTGCCGGGGACAGTCCCCGGATTTACAAATCAGTCCCCATACAAAATCCATTGAAGTTGAAAAGTGTCCCCGGATTCATTGAAAAAAATCTGGTAACCTTGCCTTAGAGAGGTGTGGAAGACAGGGACCTTCAGACCTGGCAGCTGCTCAACAGGGGCAAGACCAACTCGGAAGTGTTGCTGAGACCACTAGGCTGAGTTGTATGTTCATTTCCTTGAATAGAATTAACCTCACTGACACTGGAGATGCGCTTCCTTTATTGCTGACCTGCATCTGGCTCCAGCCCTGACAGTAGCCAATGTGAGTCACCTTAAGAGAAGACCCACTGAAATTAAGGGACACGTCACATGGAAAATGGAGGAAGCTTGTTTTCCACGGTTCCAGAGACTAGGACCCAAACCAATGGATTCAAGTTACAAGGAAGGAGATTCAGACTAAACATCAGGAAGAACTTTCTGACAGTAAGAGCTGTTCAACACTGGAACAGACTCATGAGTGGTGATGGAAGAATGGCAGACGCAACTGATAGGATACATGGAACTGGCTGAAATGACTGGCAGAATTCGAGACCTGGGAGAAGAGATGGTGGAAGAGGACTGGAAAAAATTTAAAGACTATTTACAAAAATATTACAAGTTGTATGAATGTTAGGAGAATGCACGTTTGAAAGAAACAGGGCAGCAGTAATTTTATTGTAAGACATATGAAAATAAGTGAAAAAGACGTAATTTGAAGTAACATTATGTTCGAGTTAAGTAGTTTATTCTATGATAAAACCACGCAAAAGTTGGAACATAATACTGGAGATTTATATAATAAGAATGGAAGTAAGGTAATAATTTGCTGCATGTAACGATATGATCGAGAACGCAGGGAAGGGAGATGTGAGGAAGTCTGAAGATTATGAAAGTATGATTTGTGAACAACATTTATTCTAATTTCTGTCTCTATTTTTTTCTATCTTTTCTGTACTTTTCTATCTTTTTTGTATTCTATAACTCTATTTTATATTCTTCTTATATTTTTGTATGTCATATGGTGATGGTAATATGTATGTTTGGTGTTTTAAAAAACTGTAATAAATATTTTATTTTTAAAAAAACATGAGTGGTGATGGGTGCGTCTTCCTTGGAGGTTTTAAGCATAGGTTGGATGGCCATCTCTCCTGTATGATCTAGTTGAGAATCATGCATTGCAAGGGGTTGGACTAGATGACCCTTGGGGTCCCTTTCCAACTGTACAGTTCTCTGATTCTGTGACTAACACAGAGCCGTTCATTTCAATGGGTCTACCCTGAGTAGAACTTAGTTGGCTCTCCATTATCCACACCATTCAAGGGTTGCAGGGCACTGCCTGATCACCTGTGGCTGCTCCAAGCCTGTTAAAAAAAAGTCCTACCCCTTCAAGACATCTTTTAAGGAGGAAATCCAGGCACTCCCTTGATGAGAGCAAGGAATCAGCCTCCTTTTTCCTGGAGTGCAGCCAAAGCTGATCTGACCTCAGATGCAAGTGGGAGCTAGACACAAAGGATAAACCAAGTTCATGAAATGGTTATTCCGCCCGTTTCTTGCTGCATCAGCATTTCGTAGAAAATCCAGCCTGGTTTTTGTAAAAAAACAAAGCAAAAAAGGAGAACATTGGGATGAGAGTGCAGATGGTGGCCATTATGAGCTTAGTCTGTCAGTCCCTGTTACTCTGGCTGTTTCAAGTGGTGAATGCTCTTACAATGATGGTGAGCCACGTTACATTTCGCAGTAAGTTTGGAATACAGACACGGGGTTTGTTAGAAATATGGAAAATAAAGCACTCATCATTCATTTTTCTGACTGGGGGCAGGGTGTGAGGGTAGGGGAAGGGGAAGAGCTTCAAAATAACCCAACTCTCGCTCGCTCGCTTTAAGAGAAATAAGTTTACCATGAACATAATCAATTCAAGGTCTACTGTGAATGCTGACAAAGCAGTATCTTTGAAAGAGAAAGCAAACTAACCAGCGGAATTCCAAAGCTCTTGAATTAATGAGGAGATCACTTAAGGAAAAGGGGCTTGTATCACAAGAATAATCTGAGGAGTATAGCTTGCTTGCTTGCTTGCAACCCCCCCCCAACTACATAATGTACTCAGCATGACGTTTTTGTTGGGATACTGCCAGGCAGACAAAGGCCATCATGCCCCATGCCGTCTCCGGATGATCCAGCGATCTCTCGTAGAAACGCAGTATCAGTTAATTAGCGACATGAGCCCCAGAAATAGCTTCCCACATTCCAGAGCTCTTGCACGCTCTATCAGCAGACTTTTGCACAGCGAAAGATGCACCCAGGAGAGCATATTTACAAGTTTATTCAGCGTTGGTCAGAACAAAGAAAAAAAACATGACTGCCTGCTTCAGTGTCTCAGACACAGAGAGAGAAACGAAAGCAATAGACAAACAGAAACATCCTGTGAACAGGAAATACGTAGGATGTGACTCACAACAGCCTGTCCCCTTTTAAGGTGGAACGGAATATCCTAACAGTTTTTGCAAGCCTACTTTTACCGCCAGCCTGTCCACACCAGGAAACCATGGTTTACCAGATTTGGAACAATTGGGGACCTGAAACCTTGGTTTGAATATGGTTTCAGTTCCAGGTCTGTTGTGAAGATGGCAACCACCATTTCACTGTTCTGACAATGTGAAATGGTGGTGATTTATATATTTATATATGTCTCATCCTGTTGCTGAAATGATAACTACGTTGGAGCAAATCATTCCTGTAAGCGGAGTGCATTCCATAGATGAGGCAGCACCTGAGGCGGTTATCCTGTGTCACCACATGGGTGAGCTTCCCTCAAATGGTGGCATATGGGCCTCTAGTAACAATGATGGATCCAGCAATGCCCTCAGGCAACATACCCATCCCTCCAGTGGGAGTGCAACCCAGTTCAGAACAGGCCGAACACCAGAAACAGAAACCAGGTCAATCATCCATCATCACCCCTTTATCCAGCAGGGATACAGCTTTGGTTTATTGGTCCTCAGCCTGTTCATCCAGGAAATCTTCATTTCAGTGCACCAAGTTGGGAGATAGGGATCCGGCAGAATACCTGTGTGCAAGACTCATGTGTATCTTTAAAATCTTACGTTCAAGGCAAGTTCAAGCTGAGATTTCATCATTATTTCATCATTCCATCACACAAAGTGATTTATGTAAGTTTTAAGAAATGGGGCAGTTCAAACAGCACAGTTACGACATGGCTTCTTAGGAACTGGACCAAACAAAACTCACATGCAGATGCATCCAGAAATGTTTCCAAAATGTACGGAATCTTGCCATTATTTAACTATTTCTTCCAGATTTCACCCCTACTAGACCAAATGCACCAGGCAGCCAATGCACTTTGGGAAAAGCAGCATGCGGAGTAGAAGCCACCCAGACAAGAGCTTTGTCTTTCCAGGTGCCTTTTTGTTTTATTGCAAAGTAAATACACCAATACCAAGCCATACATAAAGAATAATATAAAGAAAAAGAAAAAGAAAAAAATGCAAAGAAAAATAGGCAGTAAAAGAATAAAGAAAGGTATAATATTTCAATACAATAAACACTATTTTACAAAATAATAATAGTAATAGACTTCCATCACTCACACAACACTTCCTTTCACATTTCATATTTTGTCTGTATTTCAGTATTATTTTCATCTTAATATATAGATAGGTATATATGCATGTTTCCCCTTTTGCATTCACGAGGTCATTCTAGACACAGCCAAATTTTTACATTAGAACCTTCTAAATAATCTCTAAATAAGTCTTTCTAAATAATCATTCAAGCACTCCCATTCCTTCTTGACTGAATTCATTGGCTTTAGCCTTATTATATCCGTCAATTTGGCCAGTTCCAAATATTCACATAATTTAAATAACCATTCCTCTTTGGTCGGTACCTGGTTACCCTTCCAGTATTTAGCCACCAGGATTCTCGCCGCTGATGTTGCGTACAGAAATAATTTAGTATTTTCTTTAGAAATATCACTATTCAATATTCCCGAAAGGTATGTTTCTGGTCTTTTGCTATGTGAAGTTCTTAGTAACTTTTTTATTTCTTCATGGATCATGTCCCAGAACTTGCAGGCACCACTGTCAATACGGAGTTTTAAAGCACAGGGTGGGAAGGAGAGAGAGAATAAACTGCAAACCACCCAGAAGACACCAATGCATTAAAAAGGTAAAAGTAAAACGGAGGACACAAAGGGCAGGTGTCAGCAATGCCTCCTTCTCAGAGTACTTGTCCTTGACATCTGCCCAGACATTCCAGATATTGTCATTGGCTCTAAAACCCTGCTTACATGTGTGTTCTTGGGAACATCCCTGCTCTGCAGAATTTGGACTGCATCTACTAAGCTGCTGGAAATCTGCTAAGGAAATATGAGCAGAGAAATATGGGTACAAGGAGCTTTTTAAAAGGAAGACAACCAATCTGAGCCTCAACTCCCACCAGAACACATTTAAACAAGCCTGAACTAAGGTCTGGAATGGAATGTCTCATATGGTCTCTATTATTATTCACAAGTATCCAGGCCCAAGAACCAGGAATTTTCCCCTAACCTTACACGTGGTCTGCACTGCTGAGCTGTGGATATTCTAGCAATGTTGGAAAAATGTTCTGACATTATTTTCTCTTCCTCAAAAATGCAAAAACTTCTGATACTACTTTTTATGGAGGGGTGGAGGGAAGAGTCATGTTTTCAACACCATAAGTCTATTTATTTATTTATTTGCTGTCTCCGAAGAATTTAGGGTGGGCAAAAAAGAAAAAAATCAACACCATTAAAAATGAAAACGTTTGAAATCTGCCTTCAGAAGAAACCCAAAGCACAAATGGTTGCCTTAATAAATATTTAGAAAGTTTGAATGAAAAGTGTTCTTGGGTTACTCCCATTTGTTTCCACTGCCTTCTGCAAAAGACCTTTCCTGGGGAAAGGGACTGAGTGTTATGCCACCCTGGGAATTTCAGCTCTCAGCACCCTTAACAAATCACATCTCCCAGAATTCTTTGGGGGAAGCCATAACTGGTTAAAGTGGCATCATAGGACTTTAAATGTATGACTTGGCTGTGGCAGCAGACAACAGCAGTGGTGAGGAGGAAGAGCAGGTACCACAGCACTACTTGCTCATTGGCTCTCTCCTTGGCAAGGAAGGAAGTGGCTGCAATTGCTTTGGAAGATAAGCAGTGCTGGCAGACCCTCCAACTGTCCCTATTTTCCAGGGACAGTCCCAGATTTACAGAAGCTGTCCCCGTTTCTGATCTGATCCCATCCCGCTTTTCCTTTGTTGTTGTTGTTTAGTCGTTTAGTCGTGTCCGACTCTTCGTGACCCCATGGACCAGAGCACGCCAGGCACTCCTGTCTTCCACTGCCTCCCGCAGTTTGGTCAAACTCATGTTAGTAGTTTCAAGAACACTGTCCAACCATCTCGTCCTCTGTCGTCCCCTTCTGCTTGTGCCCTCCATCTTTCCCAACATCAGAATCTTTTCCAGGGAGTCTTCTCTTCTCATGAGGAGCCCAAAGTACAGGAGCCTCAGCTTCACGATCTGTCCTTCCAGTGAGCACTCAGGGCTGATTTCCTTAAGAATGGAGAGGTCTGATCTTCTTGCAGTCCATGGGACTCTCAAGAGTCTCCTCCAGCACCATAATTCAAAGCATAAATTCTTCGGCGATCAGCCTTCTTTATGGTCCAGTTTTTCACTTCCATACATCACTACTGGGAAAACCATAGCTTTAACTATACGGACCTTTGTTGGCAAGGTGATGTCTCTGCTTTTTAAGATGCTGTCTAGGTTTGCCATCGCCTTTCTCCCAAGGAGCAGGCGTCTTTTAATTTCATGGCTGCTGTCACCATCTGCAGTGATCATGGAGCCCAAGAAAGTAAAATCTCTCACTGCCTCCGCTTTTCCTTAGGATGCCCCTACTTTCATCGGAGAAATGTTGCAGGGTATGCAGCAGGTGGTCATAATGGCAGCAAGGTGGTAGATTTGCTGAGGGGGGGGGCAGAGAAGGTTTCCTTGCCCAAGGACCATCCAAAACCTGGAGCTGGCACCGATGGAAGAAGAGGAGGAGGAGCAGCAGCAGCAGCAGCAGCAGCAGGAGTTTGGATTTGATATCCCGCCTTTCACTCCCTTTAAGGAGTCTCAAAGCGGCTAACATTCTCCTTTCCCTTCCTCCCCCACAACAAACACTCTGTGAGGTGAGTGGGGCTGAGAGACTTCAAAGAAGTGTGACTGGCCCAAGGTCACCCAGCAGCTGCATGTGGAGGAGCGGAGACGCGAACCTGGTTCACCAGATTACGAGACTACTGCTCTTAACCACTACACCACACTGGCAGGTGAAGGCAGGCAAACTAATGCCGGTGTATTAGAAGAAGCAAAGATCTCTAGTGTAGAAGCAATGATTCTTCAACATCAACTTCGTTGGACTGGTCATGTTGTTCAGATGCCCAACTATAGTCTTCCAAAGCAACTACTCTATTCCGAACTTAAAAATGGAAAGCGTAATGCTGGTGGTCAACAAAAGAGGTTTAAAGACTCTCAAAGCAAATCTAAAAAAGAGTGTAGTATAAATACTGACAACTGGGAAACACTGCCTGCGAGCGAGAACAGCCTTTAACAGTGTGATCCAGCAGCTAAAAAAGCCAATGCAATTCTGAGCCGCATCAATAGGCGTATAGCATCTAGATCAAGGGAAGTAATAGTGCCACTGTATTCTGCTCTGGTCAGACCTCACCTGGAGTACTGTGTCCAGTTCTGGGCACCACAGTTCAAGAAGGAAGGACACTGACAAACTGGAACGTGTCCAGAGGAGGGCAACCAAAATGGTCAAAGGCCTAGAAACGATGCCTTATGAGGAATGGCTAAGGGAGCTGGGCATGTTTAGCCTGGAGAAGAGGAGGTTAAGGGGTGATATGATAGCCATGTTCAAATATATAAAAGGATGTCACATAGAGGAGGGAGAAAGGTTGTTTTCTGCTGCTCCAGAGAAGCAGACACGGAGCAATGGATCCAAACTACAAGAAAGAAGATTCCACCTAAATATTAGGAAGAACTTCCTGACAGTAAGAGCTGTTCGACAGTGGAATTTGCTGCCAAGGAGTGTGGTGGAGTCTCCTACTTTGGAGGTCTTTAAGCAGAGGCTTGACAACCATATGTCAGGAGTGCTCTGATGGTGTTTCCTGCTTGGCAGGGGGTTGGACTCGATGGCCCTTGTGGTCTATTCCAACTCTATGATTCTATTCTATGAAAGGTGTCATGGACTTTGAAGATGCTCGAAGTCAGGACGAAAGGGAGAAATGTGCCAAGAGGAAGGCACGCTTTGCAAACCCTCACCGTGATCAACTCCTGCCCGGAAACCTATGTCCCCGCTGTGGAAGGATATGTGCATGCAGAATTGGCCTCCACAGTCACTTACGGACTCACTGTTAAGACTGTGCTCATGGAAGACAATCTTACTCGGCTACGAGTGATCACCAAAGAAGAAGGGACCACCAAAAAGAAAAGAGGAATATCTAAATAGTGGGAAGCCCCACTATCACCCAGCTCTGTGCCAAGTCTTCCAGTAACAGTAAGAGCTTGAGGCAGGAAGGCAGGGAACAGAATATAGTGATCAGAAGTAGAATTAGCCAGGACATTCCTTTTAAACAGCTTCTACCGTGCCATGATCAGGAGTATTTACAAGCTGCTAGGTTTTACATCGTCTGCTACACTTTGTACCCAGCCCTTTAGTTCAATGCTAGAATGATTGTTCTGTACTTACAAAATCCATCACATCCCACAGAACTGCCAATCTCGCTTCCTCTGTCTTGCTCTTTTTCACAAGATGCCTTTAATCCCAGTGCAGATCAGGCCTGCTATTATTGAGCTTGTAATTGGCAAGAGACCACTTGCACCCATGGTTGATGTGCCTGGAAGTCTCAAGAAAAAACAGCTTTTTTAATTTAAAAAATGTACAGGTTTTTTTTTTAAATCTTGATATTTCTGAAAGTCAGGAAGCACATTTTATTTTATTTATTTTTAAAAAATATTTATATATCACTGTATCATACATCACAGCAGTTTTACAACAATATAAAAACATAAAACCAAACAATAAAATCACAAAAAGTTTTTTAAAAAAAACAAGAAGAAATTAAAAACAAACACCAATGGACCATTGTGGGGGATATACTGTGAATTGTCTGCATAGGCCTGACAGGGGAAGTCATTATGAACAAGAGAGCATGTGCAGAGTGCATTTTCGTCACTCACAAATCAATGGCCGCTCCCCACCCCACCTTCTAACAGTTGCATTCAGACAGCAGACCTTCCCGAAACACAGCTGCCTAAGCACAAAGAAATAACTGTCCGAAATAACAGAGGTAACATTACGAGGTAATTTGATAGTAAGCATGCAGAACAGAGACGGGAACGGCCTGCAAATTCACACGCAGTCCTCGCCAAAACGCAACCATTGTGTATCACGTTAAAACAAACAGCGTGTGCATTAATGGTGTCTGGCAGCAACAGAGAAGAACATCTCTGTACTCGGCAAGCGATAAATTCCAAGCATCCTTCCACAGCATCCTTCTGTGCTTTGTTCTGTGGAAGATTTTAAAGCTTCGCTGGCTAGAACAACCGTCTTCAATTCACTCTGCTTTAACTGAAATAGAACAGGATTAAAGCAATATGTGGAGGCAAAGGACATTTCTAAGACCCATATGCATCTCTCTCTCTCTCTCTCTCTCTCTCTCTCTCTCTCTCTCTCTCTCTCATAGCTGTCCTGACCCAGGTACATTCATTTTATATTACATTTATACCCTTATTTTTCCTTCAAGGAACTCAAGGCTCCTCATTTTATCTCTTGCTCCTCATTTTATCCTCAGAACAACGCTGAGGTGGGTGCGGCTGAGAGGTTGTGAGTGGCCTAAGGCCACCCCACTGAGTTTCATGGCTGAGTTAGACATTTGAACCTTGGTCTCCTAAGTTCCTAGAACTTGCTGGAATTCAGGTGTGGCACCTCTCAAGTGGGTGCCATTGCAAAAGAGGCATTCACGGTGAGTTCCAGCACAGTCTATCCCGTCTAGAAAAATAGCACTGGATTTTATTGTCATGGTGCCTCACATAGAAACTTGGGAAGTATATGTTTGCAGGACTCTGGGAACTGTGTTGTTAGATGCTTTCCTGGATTCCCTCACTGGGGACCATTAACACACGGGTGGGGGGCCTCAGGCCCAGGTTGCCAAATGCGGCCCCCTCAGAAGTTTCCTCAGGCCACACATGCCTGTCCCCAAGCCAACATCCCTCAATGACCTTTCTTCGCACCCACATGTAGTTTGGCCCAGCTGGAATGTGTTAATATCACCAAGGAGTGTGGTAGAGTCTCCTTCTTTGGAGGTCTTTAAGCAGAGGCTTGACAGCCATATGTCAGGAGTGCTCTGATGGTGTTTCCTGCTTGGCAGGGGGTTGGACTCGATGGCCCTTGTGGTCTCTTCCAACTCTATGATTCTATGATTCTATGGGTGAGGGACAGAAACTAGACTAATATAGTGGTACCTCTGTTTACGTACTTAATTCATTCTGGAGGTCCGTTCTCAACCTGAAACTGTTCTTAACCTGAAGCACCACTTTAGCTAATGGGGCCTCTTGCTGCCGCCACATGATTTCTGTTCTCATGCTGAAGCAAAGTTCTTAACTTGAGGTACTATTTCTGGGTTAGCGGAGTCTGTAACCTGAAGCGTATGTAACCCAAGGTACTACTGTATACAAAGGTGAAATTTGCACCTCTTGCTCCATCCATTTGCCTCTGGCCCTGCCCATCACTGGCATGTGGCCCTTTGAAGGCTGTTGAGAAGGGAATGTGGACCTTGGTCCCCAAAAAAGGAGAAAGATCCCCACTCCTCCATTGAAACCAATTCCTATTTGTAGTAGTATCAAAAAGCCAGCAGAGGGAATCACATTTCCTCTGTCCTGCTGACCCCCATATAAGAAACGGGGTTAAAAAGGGGGGGGGGAGAGAAGCATGGATGTATACTGCACAGCTCACCAGGATTTTGCAGCACAAAGCTACTGCCAGGCCATCCCAAGTCATGTCAACAGGAAGCAGCTGCCATGTTAGTTATTCATTTTATTTCTCTGGCTTGTAGACCATGCTTCATGACGTTAATGTGTGACTCCCTGGGCAGCTTCCAACAATGCACAAAATACAATAGTACATAAAGTATCGTAGTTATTTAAGCACAACAACACACTTGATAAAAACGAACAATTGAGCATCAGAATAATAAAACCAGGCACTTTTTTTTTCCAGATGGAAGTTGCCAGAAATCAGTTCTGGCACCTCTCAGGTGGGCACCACTGTCATTATAAGAGAACAAGGGAGGTGTTTGTGGTGAGTTCTAGCACCTCTTTTTCTAGAAAAAAATAGCACTGAATAAAACCAAAGGCCTAGGAGAATAGGGCCACACTCAGACCATATATTTAAAGCACTGTGATGCCGCTTTAGACATTCATGGCTTCCCCCAAAGAATTCTGGGAGCTGTAGTTTAAGGCCCCCTGTTCCCCTCACAGAGCTACAATTTCCAGAGGGAAGCAGGGGTTGATTGTTAAACCACTCTGGCAATTGGAGCTATGTGAGGGGAATAGGGGTCTCTCAGTACCCTCAACGAACTAAAGCTCCCAGATTTCTTTGAGGGAAGCCGTGTGTGTTTACAGTGGTATCATAGTGCTTTAAATGCATGGTGTGAAAGTGGCCTAGGATATTCCTATCAAGAGGTCAAGGGAATACCTATATAGACACATGCAGGGCTACCTATAGAGGTGTCCTCTGTGAAGTAGGGCATGTCACCACCTCCCTCCCTCCAATTCCTGGTTGTGAAGACCACCACACATTTAAAGCACATTCCCACCCCCCAATAATCCTTGGAACTGTATTTTTAAAGGATGCTGGGCATTATAGCTCTGAGGGGTAAACTACAGTTCCCATGATCCTTTGGGTCTCAAAACAGCTGAGAGAGAGAGAGAGGGAGAGAGGCCAGCACAGGACTATCAGAAGGAACTTCCTGTCTTCTAGCACACCCTGGCCTCAGTTGACATTGCCTCGGAGGATAATCTAGTGTTATGAGTTAGTGGTTGCCAGACCCTCTTATCCCTAGCTTCCTGATGAGCTAATCGACTGGGTGATGAGCCATTAAGGGGGATTAAAGGGCTCTGTGGGAGATGGCAAATGAGTGGGGCCCCTCTCTCAACTTGCAGATAGTGAGAAGGACAAAAGCCAGAGTTTAGAGTAGAGTGTAGCTCAGGGGTCAGCAAACTTTTTCAGCAGGGGGCCGGTCCACTGTCCCTCAGACCTTGTGGGGGGTCGGACTATATTTTGAAAATAATAAATAAATGAATTCCTATGCCCCACAAATAACCCAGAGATGCATTTTAAATAAAAGCACACATTCTACTCATGTAAAAACATGCTGATTCCCGGATTTAGAAGGCGATTGGGCCGGATCTGGCCCCCGAGCCTTAATTTGCCTACCCATGGCTATAGCTCTTATGTGAGCCAGAAGCTTGAAGAAAAGCTGCAAGCTGGAAAGGCACAGAGAGAGCACAATATGGCTGATTTCTATGGGAGAAACAAGACCCCTTTGGGCTGTTGATGCTGTGAACTCCTTCATCCTAGGTTTTGGAGATATATATATATATATATATATATATATATATATATATATATATGTTTTGGTGCATTCGTGAAAATCTACGAAAGCAAATATATATATATATATATATATATATATATATATATATATATATGAAATCATATATCATAAAGACAACACAGTCTCTGCTGTGCCTCATTTTTAAAAGGAAACATGACCCCTGGTTAAACAGAAACCCTGGAATCTCACACTGCTTTGAGATTGGGATGGCATGCAACACTATGTTTAAGATAGGGCTGCAACATTTAGTCAGTTAAACAGATAGTGCCATCCATTTTAAAACAGTTTGATCAACTAAACAAGTTGGTCCAGATTAGTAGGAGAATAGATGTTCAAATGTTTCAATTATTGTTTTGATACCTGTGTTAGAATTCCTGCTCCGTGATTGCAGTCATGAGATTGTTATCTTTCACATGACGGTGTATGATTTGACTCCACAGAGTGGGAAGTGACGGAGACAGGATGTTTGTATTACTGTGTTCTGTGAAGTGGGACTTTTGTCCTTTGTTCTTTTTTCTCTTTGCTGTCTGATGCTAGAGAGAGAGGGAGCCATGTTGCAGTGCTCTGTGTGTGTTTGTATGTAAATAAAGTAGATTAGCCAAAATGCTGAGTTGCTGAGGTCTGTTATGCAACTGCAGAAACTCTGCAGATCCCTAAGTGTGCCGGTGTTGGTTGGCATCGGTCACTGTGATGTTCGGGCTGAAAAAAGCTTTTGAAGCTCCCGAACAAAAGACCAGGAGGGAGAGAACATGCCAGTTGGGCATGTGTCTCTGCCAGGGTCCTACTCGAGTGTAGGCTGAACTCCTGACAACCTGTACATATATAAAAATTCCAAATATCATGTGCCATAACAGAAAACCATATGAGAGAAGAGAACACACCTCTTCTATGATGATGTAAGCTGTAAATGAATGCCCCCCCCAAAAAAAAATTATTTCCCCCTTTTAGAACTGCTTTCCTCAGGCAAATTTTAGCATAGATTTAATCAGTTAATCAACTCAAACTGATGGTTAATCAGCCAAAATATGCTTAATAGGTGGACAAGTCCCAGTTCGAAGCATAAAACATTCACTGCAAAGAACTGAAAATGCTCTTGTGCCCTTAGCAAATTATCGGCACTTAGCACAGGATGCACCTGCTGGCTGCTTAAATAATGTACCAAGAAGACTGTCAGGAAAAAGCATTCCTTGTCATTTATGTACGTGGCTCTTAGCATCAAAGAATTCAGCTGCAAGCAGTTATCAGCTAGCTTTCTGTAAAAAGCACTCTGATTAAACAATAAAGGGAGTAAACTGGAAATGTTCAGGTGCGATGACACGATAGGAGAAGGCAGACACCTCTTTGAAACATGCATATGCAACAGTTTCTCATGATAACAATTCTTACCAGCAGCAAATTACTCCACGTCTTTATGAAAGAATTACTGGATTTGGCAAGGTTAATAAAAACTATGACTCGTTTCAGACAATGTGGGCCTTTTAGCTTTGGAGTACTATTATTAGTCATGAAAGAAAGGGCGGACTTGTCCCTGCTGCTTTTATGTAATTTGTAGTACCTTTTGCTCCTAAATCACCAGGAGTTTCTGTAATTGCCTCCAGTTATGTTCTGGCGATGGCTTCTTATCGTCTCCTTTTTGTCAGAAAATGCAAGCATGTCCTTTTGTCATCTGCATTATTATTGACATTTATCCATCACAAGTTGCACAGGTAGAATGTGCAGCCTAAGAGATGAATAGCTAACCACTCATAGAAGTTATTGGGAAAGTCTAAAATGACCCAGGGCAGAGGGAAGAGAGGAAAGGAAGGCAGCAATTAAGCCTTTTTGAGACAGGCATTGCGTAAGCAAATGTTCCTTAGAGCATCTGCACTGCATACAGAAAAGTCCCAGGTCCAATTGTTGGCATTTTCAGGTAGGGCTGGGAATTGTCCTCTGTCTAAAACTCTGAAAAGATGTGTAGATGCCAAGTTAGGTGGACCAGTGGTCTGTCTCTGTATAAGGCAGTGTTTCCCAAACTTTTTTGGGCAACGGCACACCTGTTTAAGGGAAAAGATCTCGCGGCACACCACCGCGGCACAGCCCCGTGACGTCAGCGCGCAGCGTCACGCCGGGAGGGACGCACGAAAGTGAAAGTTTTTTCCCTCCCCCTTGCCGGGGAACCTCCAAGCTTTGGGGGTGGGAGGAGGCAGCAGAGCGAGGGACTGAGGGATGGCGGCAACTGAGGCGGCGGCGGCTGTTGTGGTGGCGGCGATAGCGGGCGGAGGAGGGGGCGGCGGGGCTTGAGGAGCCGTCGCCGGGAGTTGCTGCTGCTGTTGTTGCTGCTGCTGCCCAGACATGCCGGCCTCCTCCTCCTCCGCTGTCTCGCGCTCCTCCCTTTTGCACGTGCTGCCCCGCCGCTCGGCACCACCACCGCGGAGCCGCCCCCGGCTCGACGCGGATCCTCACCGCCGCCGCCTCTCACCGCCCGACTCGCCCGCCTCCCTCCCACGGCACACCAGCCAATGTCTCACGGCACAGTAGTGTGCCGCGGAACACCGGTTGGGAAACACTGGTATAAGGCACCTTCCCGACCTTGTAGTTTTTCATTACAGTTATCGATGTTCTACTCCTGCCATTGTTGATAATAGAAGCCTTGTAGAAATGATAGTCTTATTAGGCCTACTAAAGACAATACTTTAGTACAATACTTTCCCAGTAGTGATGTATCAAAGTGAGAGCTGGACCATAAAGAAGGCTGAACGCCGAAGAATTAATGCTTTTGAATTATGGTGCTGGAGGAGACTTGAGAGTCCCATGGACTGCAGGAAGATCAAACCTCTCCATTCTGAAGGAAATCAGCCCTGAGTGCTCACTGGAAGGACAGATCCTGAAGCTGAGGCTCCAATACTTTGGCCACCTCATGAGAAGAGAAGATTCCCTGGAAAAAAACACTGCTGTTGGGAAAGATGGAGGGCACAAGGAGAAGGGGACGACAGAGGACAAGATGGCTGGATAGTGTTCTCAAAGCTACCAGCATGAGTTTGACCAAACTGCGGGAGGCAGTGGAAGACAGGAGTGCCTGGCGTGCTCTGGTCCATGGGTTCACGAAGAGTTGGACACGACTAAACGACTAAACAACAACAAAAGACAATACTCAGAGTTGCAAGGAAAACTCAAAAATTGTATGGGAAATGAGCAGCCCAATATCTGTGTGCCTGCTACTTCCAAGTTCCTTTTCCAAATATTGCAAGGAACTGCAGTAAAGTAACCACCCCGGCTTGTATTTTCTGCATATATATAGTCCAGTTCCTTTCTCCATTCACCAACTTGGCTCTACATTTCTATGCCTCTATCCATATGAATCTGAGCACAGATTCAGACCGTTAGTACATCTAGCTAATATTGTCTACACTAACTGGCAGCAGTTTGCGGTGTCTCAGGAAGAAAAGTTCAATTTGGCACCGCTCCATACTTTTAACTGGAGAGGACAGGGATTGAGCCTAGAAAGCAGGCAGTCTGCCTCCGATTATGGCCTTCCCTCAAACTTAGTTTCTCAAGGAAACATCCACACCACAAATGTAAACTGGTTTGAAAGTGGTTTCGACTATCATGGCTTCCCCCAAAGCAACCAAATAAAGTAATATAAACTAAAATTCTCTCTCCCTGCCTCCCATCATGGACACCATCTGCTCCTTCAGACTAGTTGAGTAACAAATAATTGGAAACTGCAAACTGAACAGACACAGCAGTTGTCATTATCGCACAGTTCTGGGCCTGTTTGCCGAACAGTGGTTTTCTTTCTAATTAATTAATCAATTAATTTATTTGAACCGACTGTCTGTACTTTCAAGACACAGAATTTATTTATTCTTTTAAGTCGTGCTGCGATGCATGTCAAATGTCTGAGGAAACAGTGGCGGTAAAAGGAATATTTTTGCCGCGTAAGGGAGCGTGCCTGCTTTGAGACCTGGCTGTTTTCCCTCCTTATAGGATTTTGGGAAGTGTTACAAGGAAGAAAGTGTTAGTAGGCTGGCGTATACTGTCAGAAACTGGCTGTAGGGTGATAAGAGATACAGTATAGTGCATCTTAGGGGAAAGGGACTCTGCACAGAGGAAGAAAAAAGATCTCCTACAGAGAGGAACTGGCGCGAGCTTCAGGAAATCAATGACATCTGCTTTGCAGTGCATGGATGCCTACAATTTTTTCCCACGGAGAGGAACTTCGTGAAAAATGTGCATGTTAACACCAATGGGTGCCACCACTCACGGGGCTACTGCAGGTCACGCTATACACAGCTGCAAAGGCTAACCTTCTCATGTTCCATCTATTTAAAGTGTTCTTCTTGCCAGCCCTTGCCATTTTCATTGTAAACTTTTCAAACTATTAAGAGTCAGCACAGAGCTGTCAAAATGAGGATGTGTGTTAAAATGTGGAAACCCAAGCCAATGGTTTGGGGTTGTTGTTTTTTTGCTCAGGTTTTCAGTTTCAGGGGAACCCAAATGATTCCTATGCTTTTAATATATTCACAGCATAAAGAAACTTGGCACATGAAACGTCTCCTATCTTTTTATTTATTTTTTACATAATAATGTGGAAGAGCCCATTGTCAAGCAATTTCCCCTTCCTTGCAGCTTGCGATTCTGCTGCCTGTAACTTTATATTCCTACAGTGACACATTCTCATGTTTTGCAACCACTCTGCGATTCTAGCCTTCAGTTCTGGAACCGTTTCACTGCTGCCATTAGATCTCTTTTCACTCTGTTTTTGGGCAGTTCCAGACAGTGATTATCTTGCGGGGGCTGGATTTAAATCACATACCAACACATTCAGCTTCACCTGCTGAATTTTTGCATGTCACGCAGCTGTTAAAGCTCCAACAGAGCTGCCAGAAATAAAGCTGGCAACTCCGGTCAGTGATCCAAAGTTAATCACTCCACCAGTGTTCTGGCATCTGTGTTCACCAAACACTTGAAACAGCAATTGAAAAAATCCAAGTTTTGTGCTCAAAGATTTGTGCATTATGTTTCCGAGCACAATTCAAAGTGTTGGTGCTGATCTTTAAAGCACTAAATGGCCTCGGTCCTGTATACCTGAAGGAGTGTCTCCACCCTCATCATTCAGCCTGGACACTGAAGTCCAGCGCCGAGGGCCTTCTGGTGGTTCCCTCACTGAGAAGTAAGGTAACAAGAAACCAGGCAGAGGGCCTTCTTGGTAGTGGCACCTGCCCTGTGGAACACCCTCCCATCAGATGTCAAAGCAACAAGCAACTATTTTACTTTCAAAAGGCATTTGAAGGCAGCCCTGTTTAGGGAAGTTTTTAATGTTTAATGTTGTATTGTGTTTTCAATATTCGGTTGGGAGATGCTCAGAGTGGCTGGGGAAACCCAGCCAGATGGGTGGGGGATAAATTATAAATTATTACTGTTGTTGTTGTTGTTGTTAGTGCAGCTTTTACATCTTCCTCCATGGATTATTTGGAAAACACGAGTGGGAAAACCCGGTTGTGTGGCAGCTCATATCGGAAGTGTTGATTCCTGCCTGGATTTTCACTGTTTGCAATATAGCATTCCTGGTAGTGGTTAGAACTAGGACCTGAGAGGTTGGACTAGGACCTGAGAGACCAGGGTCCAAATCTCCACTCGGCCATAAAGCTCGCTCGGTGACCTTGGGCCAGTTACTGCTACTCAACCTAAGCTACCTCGCAGGATTGTTGTAGGAATTAAATGAGGAGGGGGTAGAGAACCACGTACACCACCTTGAGCTCCTTGTAGAGAAAAAAGCAGGAACTAAAGGCAAAAAATGCATAAATAAATTCCATTCTACTCCCATCTATTACCTCCCTCCCATGTTAAGCAGTGTTCTGTGGCCACAGTTCTTTCAGTCTTCATTGGACTGTGTGGGATTATGGCAGGCGCAGACACAAGGGAAATACTCCTACAAACTTGAGGGTACTTTCAATAATGCTGATACCTACAGTATGAATAGTACTGTTTTGGCTGCATAAGGGCCAACATCTGCACTATACATTTAAACCACCGCGATACCACCTTAAACTGCCATGGCTTCCCTGAAAGAATCCTGGGTGGCAAAATTTGTGAAGGGCATGGAGAAGTCTTGATAGAGTCTCCACTATTCCCAAAGTGGCTTAACCCTCAATCCCTCTCTTACCTGGGAATTGTAGCTTGGGGGGAGGAATAGGGGTCTCCTAGTATCTCTCAGCACCCTTATCAAACTACCCTTCCCAGGATTCATTGCGAGAAGCCATGACTGCTTATAGTGGCGTGATGCTGCTCTAAATGTGCCATGCAGATGAGACCTTAGAGAACTTATTAGTAGATATCAACCTCCACCAACCTGGCGACCTCTGGATGTTTTGTACTACAGCTCTAGGTCACATTTCAGGCTAAAACTCCCATCATTCCTGTCCATGGGCTATTCCTAATTGGGGAATTGTAGTCCAAGGCTGGGATATAGGATAACTAACCTAGTTAACAAATGGCCCTGTGAGATCGGAAGTGTTACCATTCATTATTTGACAGCCTGTGGCAGAGGAAAATAATATATGGCTTTCCATTTTCTCAGGCTGACACCCACAGGCCCTCCCATTCCATTCCACTCCTCTAGCTGTACTTATCATATATGGGAACCAGCTTCATCTGGGGGAGGGGGAGGGAAAGACCCATGAGGGTTAAAATTAAAAAATTAAATATCTACAACGAAGCCAGTCAAACAACTTTTCACTCTAATTGTTCCCCTGCATATGATGCATTGTTTACCACCCTATAAATAGTTTGCTGAACACTGCGCACACAGCAAAAGTGAAATGGGATACGGTATGAGGAAAGAGCTGTCACAACAGCTCTGAAGTAGAGAGACATGCATATGCATTACTTCTGCCTTCAGCCTGATTAAATTATACCCTGCACACCTGCAATTTTGGGTTTAAATGGCCTGATATATTTCCCTCCGATTTGCCCGCCGCATACTTGATGCTCTGTTTGGCTGCCGTGGCTTCCGCTGTTGAAGAGACCGGGAAAACACTGTGTATCTTTGCTGCTCTTGACATGGGTGCCATTGCCTTCACACAGCTGGAGCACTTCCACCGAAGCCAAATAAAAATAAGAAAGGGCAGGGGGAAGAGAATATATGGTCTGAGGGTTGTAACCAACCATGACTTGGCTCTTGCAACTAGGCAGACATCTCAGGTAGGACATCAATCGCAGAGCTGATCTGTGCTTTTATTCAAAGGATCTGGTGGAAGCCAAAGTTCAGTTTCTACCCTAGATGTCATGGACCGGTTGGAAGCAGAGGAATGGTGGTAGGAATCAGCTGGGGAACCACCAAGGGAAGATGGGTCAAAGCCAGGGGAGTGGTGGTGGGACAACTACCTCAGCAGCCAGCCTCATCTCTGTGTCCTGGCCTGCCTCCTCTCCTGCCTCTGAGTCTGAACTGCTCTCTGCCACAGCCTCTTCCTGCTCACTAAATTCTGTTGCCTCTTCACAGCTTCTGACGCTTCCAGTCTGCTCCCTCCTCTTCCTCTGACCACATATCAGTGTCCCACCACCAATCCCCTGGCTCTGATCCTTCTTCCCCTGGGGGTTCCTCAGCTCATCTCTAGCCAACCAGTCCATGACAAAAGCTCCTCTTGAAATAGATAAATGTTGAGAAAGGGGGAAGCTTGCAAGATGGGAGTGCTGCAACCCTAATTTTTGTTGGGATTGTAGCATGGGAAGAAAGGGTTAAACCTCCCTCCCCAGTGCACTGCATCCTGATCCCCCACATGCCTGCTATTAAAAAAAAAATGGGAGGAAAGATACATAAATTGTGATCATGCATTTTGCATATAACAAGAGCAATGCAAGTCAGGACCATTGCTCCATGTACCTTAATACTGTCTACTCTGACTGGCAGTCATTCACCAGGGTTTCAGTCTGCAACTTTTTCCAGCTGAACCTGGGAATGGAACCAGGGACTTTCCACCTTCAAGGCAAATGCTCTCCCACTGAGCTACAGTTTGTACAAGTGTGATTTGGCTCTCCTCAGCCTACTAAAACAAAGCATAAAAGTAGGGTTTGTCAGAAACATGGCCACCCCTGTCTCCGAGCTATTTAAGCAGTTCTGGCAGCCATCTTGCCATACCAGGGATGCCCTTTCTGCTCCCCTCACAGAAAACAAGGGCCTACTGTGCTGATGCAGTGTATCAGCCCTGCATTAAATATACAACTCAAATAGGCTCTTGCTTTATTTATTTTCTCAAGGGCAAACAGCTGGCAACGCCTTCATATTTACAGGCCTTTAAAATTAGGACGTTCTTATCAGATATGCGGGGTCTCGGCTACCCTTTCAAGGAGTGGTATTTAATAACCAGGAACATATGTGCCTAATGAGCTGTGATTATGATGGAGACGCACAACCTTTCCACAAAATCTGAGGCGGCTCAGTGTAAACAACTCCTCCGTGGGTTGCTCTGCTTCTCATGTCAGCTTGACCCAGGCTGAGCAGGGAGGGAGCATCGTGGCAAAGTCCCCCAAGGATATGCCAAGCCCAGAGATCTGTTTTCTTTGGGAGAGGATGTGCTTGCATGGTGAAGTTATTTCCAAGCGCTCGCAACTTCCAGGGTTTTTACGAGAGCCGTGTTTCCTCTCTCTTCTGTTGTTAATAATACCTTTGAAATGTGGTTATTAACCAATGAATCTTAAGCCCTTTCAATATACAGTGATACCTCGGGTGACATACGCTGCAGCTTACAGACTCCGCTAACCCAGAAATAGTGCTTCAGGTTAAGAACTTTGCTTCAGGATGAGAACAGAAATCGTGCTCCAGTGGCTCGGCGGCAGCGGGAGGCCCCATTAGCTAAAGAGGTGCTTCAGGTTAAGAACAGTTTCAGGTTAAGAGCGGACCTCCGGAACGAATTAAGTACTTAACCTGATGTACCACTGTACATTTAAGCAGAACTCCACTCCCACTTCAGCTAGAGCTTGCTGTAACTCAGTTCTGGCCCCTCAGGTAGGTGCCTTTGAAAAGGGGAGGCGTTGAGTTCTGGCACCTCTTTTTCTAGAAAAACAGCACTGCATTCAAGGTTTGCTTCTTTTGAGTGTGGTGCTGATAATGCCAAGGTTGCAGGTTCGATCCCTGTATGAGATAGCTGCATATCCCTGCATTGCAGGGGGTTGAACTAGATGATCCTTAGGGTCCCTTCCAACTCTACAATTGTGTGATTTTTGCCTTCCCCTCTTTATATCAACCACTTTCATGCATTCAAAGAGTGCCTTAACACGCAGGAAGACACTTTTCCCTGCTACCCTGGAGCCTCTTCAACAGCACAATTCTACCTGTGTCTCCTCAGAAGTAAGGCTCATTATGTACAACTGGGCTTGCTCTCAAGTAAGTGGGTACAGGATTGCAGCCTAAATGCAGGGCGGGCCTCAGCGCTTGGCAGGAGAAACTGTTGATATGACCTGACCCAGGGCTCCTCTAATTGGGGTGGAGCTGACCTGGCATTTCTCACAGCACTAGTAGCTGGATTTCACATTTGCCAACCTAGCATTGCTCTGGGCATTGAGGAGGCCCAGCCCACAGGAGTGCTTGAAGTGATGCCACTGCAGACAAGTAAGCTAGCTGGTTCCCAGACAAGAGGAGGGAGCCTGCCAGATAAGGCTTTGCCTAGGTGGCCATGTATCCTCCTTTACAGAGGACCCTCAGCCTTCTGTTCATTTGAAAGGGCTGCCTTATCCAAGCTTATTTTCAACATTAAGAGCCCCAAGAACAGTCCCTGCCTAGGACAAATGGAAAACCTCACAATCCCTGCTTTCTAGGCATGGGGACAAGCAGACGTGTGGACAAGGCCTTAGTGGCAGGTTTATTCTGCTTTATTGATTGTTCCGAGGTTCTTTCATGATGTTGTAGTAGTGCAATAAAAGCAGCACAAAGAACACTAACCCCTGGCACATTTGTAGTATGAAAAGTTACGGAATTTCAGCAGGAAATTACAGGATACGCAGGACTGCTCCCAAAACTATTGCAGGCACAAATGGCCTTGAAAGGGGAATTTCGTCTGCCACGCTGATAGCATCATGAGCGCAAATCATCATGAATGCACAAGAAGAAAAGGATGTCTGGAGGGGCCCTATGTTACTATAACTGCAAAGATGTACGAATTTATGCGGAGTCGATGTGACAACATGCATTGTAATTTCTAAGCTAACATTTATCTGGCATTATATGCTGCCGGACAACCACCCAACCCCTGTGCACTTAAGATAAAAACAAAGGATCATTTTTTCCCCTTTATCAAATGGCAGGACTCTGCTGCTGTTTACAAAGGAGAGGCAAAGTGCTGTGCTATGGAGAACAGCTTGTGGTTAATCGAGGTGGCTTGGAAATTTGAGACCCAAACTACCACGGCCTCCTACCTCCCCCCACTCCTGCCGTGTTCAAAAAAAACAACAACCAGCCCTGTGTTTTTGTCCCTGCTTCTGATGGTAAACAGGGAGCAGTTCTTGCTGGCTTCTGCTTTTTACAGGTCACATTTCAGATGGAAAAAATATCCTGAGAGTCTCCCAGCAAAACACATCTGAGCAGGCAGGCCACTTCCAGCTTGCTGGGAGTGCTGCTTCCAGCTGTGCCTCCCCTTGTTTGCCATCCATTTCTGCAGCACTTTATTTCTTAATACAGAGTTATTTGTCACTGTGAAGTTACATGGGGTCTACTGGGATGAAATTAGCAGCAGCCTTGGCAAAAAAAGCAAATTGCTTCGCACGAGGAGGTATCAATAGAGGAGGAAGAGGAAGGAAAGAGGCTATGTACACATTAGCGGCTCGAAAGGCAGCCAGCTCCCGTCTCCTCTGCAAGGTTTCAAGTCACACTCTTACATTGCTGTACAGAGCAGAGAGAGGCAGAGATGTCTTCACCCAAGACCCATTACGTGATTTGTTTCCCCATGCAGAACTCCAGTTCACTGAAGCTGTCATCTTGGCATGTGCAATGACCCCCTGAACTGTACACACCTCAGCTTAACCTTGCCTTCCATTTTCCAATTTGATGGAAGCTGGTTTGAGGAGTGTTTCTCAAGGAGTGTTTCTCAAGGAGCTACAGGATGTCCTGATGCCCTGGGCTTACCTGGCAGCAAGTCAAGTCCAAAGTTCAAACTCCAGGGATCAGTCAAGTCCAAAGTTCAAACTCCAGGGATCAATCCACGCAAGCGAAGTCCAAAGGCCAGGAAACATAGTTCAGGGTCAACCCAAGAATGCCAAGTCTGAAGTCTAGGAGCCAAGATACAGTCTAGACTCCAACCCAAAGAACAGTCCAGGAGCATCTAAGCTGAGGTCTTTCAACATGGGCAGTTGAGCAGACACAGCACCTCAGCTCTGCTGCCCTTTTGTACTTTGCATGCTGATTGCAGCATCTGGGCTTGATGAGGCAGGTGACCCTCACCTGTTAGCCTACTCCAGCTGAGGAATTACACCCCTCCTCCCAGAGCTAGTGAGCCCCACCTGGCTGGCTAGTGAGGCCTGCCACAGCCTCCTGGAGCCCACTGCTCTCTATGCCTCAGAGCCTGCCATGTTCAGGGAGACAGGGGCCCCTCTGGCTCTGGTGATGGTCCTGCTCCTCTGGTTCCTGTTCACTGACTTCCATCCTCTGTCATCCTGCAAGTACTTCCTTCCACATCCCCTGCTTGACCCAGTGTGTCCCAGTCCCAGCTACACCCCTCGCCAGGACCATCTTCCTCCTCCCCATCGTCCTGCCAGTTCATGACACAGGATACCTATGGATCGTCACTAACATTGTTTGCATGGTTCCAGTTACAGATAGGTAGCCGTGTTGGTCTGCCATAGTCAAAATAAAAAAATTCCTTCCAGTAGCACTTTAAAGACCAACTAAGTTAGTTCAAGGTATGAGCTTTCGTGTGCATGCACACTTGTATCTGAAGAAGTGCATGCACACGTGCATGCACACGTGTATCTGAAGAAGTGTGCATGCACACGAAAGCTCATACCAAGAACTAACTTAGTTGGTCTTTAAGGTGCTACTGGAAGGAATTGTTTGCATGCTGCTTCAAACACCCGTGATGGAAGTGTCTCGGAGCTGGAGTAAGTGATACTCTATAGTGTGCACATAGCCTGAGTGATAGTAAGAAACTTTGAAACACAGAGAAACATTACAGCCCAGATGTTTGCGGAAACAATATGCAGACTGGTTGATATTTTAAATTCAGTGCCACAACCTGGATTCAATTCCCCCTCTCTTCCAAGATTGCTTTTAGGCTGGATCTCCCGCATCATATCTGGTTTGTCCCTTTCACCTGTAACCTAGTTTTTAAAATCTGCAGGAATCCCACGTCACCATCTCTACTGCCACACTGTCCCAAATGGCGCTGTCAAGAGAGCACCAGCAGCAGTTTGCAATTCACGTAGTGAGGCAAAGAAGCTTCCATGGACTCTTACCGTTGCTTCAGGGCATGGCACAACCCACCCTGTTGTTGCCTTTTGCACAACAGCCCACCACGGGTGGGACAATTAACAGCATTAAAGCTGAGGAAAACTACTTCCCTCTCCAACCGACCAGAGATATATCCCACTCACTCTGTCACTTGAACCTCCAGCTATGCTCGGAAGTGCTGCCGTGCTGCCCTCCTCCATCCTAAAAAAATATATGTAAAAATGCCAATGCACTAGCATGGCGGCAGCCGTACATTACGTGGCAACCGTGGTGAAGTGGAGGGAGAAGGCAGGGGAGCACATCTGTGGGAGAGCCAGGGTGACTGACAGATCCTAGAATCATAGAATCATAGAATCATAGAATCATAGAGTTGGAAGAGACCACAAGGGCCATCGAGTCCAACCCCCTGCCAAGCAGGAAACACCATCAGAGCACTCCTGACATATGGTTGTCAAGCCTCTGCTTAAAGACCTCCAAAGTAGGAGACTCCACCACACTCCTTGGCAGCAAATTCCACTGTCGAACAGCTCTTACTGTCAGGAAGTTCTTCCTAATGTTTAGGTGGAATCTTCTTTCTTGTAGTTTGGATCCATTGCTCCGTGTCCGCTTCTCTGGAGCAGTAGAAAACAACCTTTCTCCCTCCTCTATGTGACATCCTTTTATATATTTGAACATGGCTATCATATCACCCCTTAACCTCCTCTTCTCCAGGCTAAACATGCCCAGCTCCCTTAGCCGTTCCTCATAAGGCATCGTTTCCAGGCCTTTGACCATTTTGGTTGCCCTCTTCTGGACACGTTCCAGTTTGTCAGTGTCCTTCTTGAATTGTGGTGCCCAGAACTGGACACAGTACTCCAGGTGTGGTCTGACCAGAGCAGAATACAGTGGCACTATTACTTCCCTTGATCTAGATGCTATACTCCTATTGATGCAGCCCAGAATTGCATTGGCTTTTTTAGCTGTCGCGTCACACTGTTGGCTCATGTCAAGTATGTGGTCAACCAAGACTCCTAGATCCTTTTCACATGTACTGCTCTCAAGCCAGGTGTCACCCATCTTGTATTTGTGCCTCTCATTTTTTTTGCCCAAGTGCAATACTTTACATTTCTCCCTGTTAAAATTCATCTTGTTTGTTTTTGCCCAGTTCTCTAATCTGTCAAGGTCGTTTTGAAGTGTGATCCTGTCCTCTGGGGTGTTAGCCACCCCTCCCAGTTTGGTGTCATCTGCAAATTTGATCAGGATGCCCTTGAGTCCATCATCCAAGTCGTTGATAACGATGTTGAATAAGACCGGGCCCAAGACAGAACCCTGTGGCACCCCACTAGTCACTCTTCTCCAGGATGAAGAGGAACCATTGATGAGCACCCTTTGGGTTCGGTCAGTCAGCCAGTTACAAATCCACTGAGTGGTAGCATAGTCAAGACCGCATTTTACCAGCTTCTTTACAAGAATATCATGGGGCACCTTGTCAAATGCTTTGCTGAAATCAAGGTAGGCTACATCCACTGCGTTCCCTTCATCTACCAGGCTTGTAATTCTGTCAAAAAACGAGATCAGGTTAGTCTGACATGACTTATTTTTCAGAAATCCATGCTGACTATTGGTGATCACAGCATTCCTTTCTAGGTGCTCACAGACTGTTTGCTTAATGATCTGCTCCAGAATCTTCCCTGCTATTGATGTCAGACTGACTGGGCGGTAATTATTTGGGTCCTCTCTTTTCCCCTTTTTGAAAATAGGAACAACATTTGCCCTCCTCCAGTCTGCCGGGACTTCGCCTGTTCTCCAGGAATTCTCAAAGATGACTGCCAGTGGTTCTGAGATCACATCTGCCAGTTCTTTTAATACTCTTGGATGCAGTTCATCTGGCCCTGGAGACTTGAATACATCTAATCTAGCCAAATATTCTTGTACTATCTCCTTAGTTATTCTGGGCTGTGTTTCCTTTGCTGAATCATTTGCTTCAAATTCTTCAGGTTGGGCATTGTCTTCTTTATCGGAGAAGACTGAGGCAAAGAAGGCATTGAGGAGTTCAGCCCTTTCTGTGTCCCCTGTTTGCATTTCACCATCTTCTCCTCTGAGTGACCCCACTGTTTCTTTGTTCTTCCTTTTGCTACGAACATACCCATAAAAGCCTTTTTTGTTGCTTTTAACCTCTCTAGCAAGCCTGAGTTCATTCTGTGCTTTAGCTTTTCTGACTTTGTGTCTACACGTGCTGGCTATTTGTTTGAATTCCTCTTTGGTGGTTTCCCCCCTTTTCCATTTTTTGTACACATCCTTTTTTAATCTTAATTCAGTTAAAAGTTCTTTAGATAGCCACCCTGGTTTCTTTAGGCACCTTCCATGTTTTCGTCTCATTGGTATTGCCTGACGTTGTGCTTTTACTATCTCCGTCTTAACAAACTCCCAGCCATCATGAACTCCCTTTCCTTTTAGTATTGCTGTCCATGGGATCTCACCCAGCACTTCCCTAAGTTTTATGAAGTCGGCTTTCTTAAAGTCAAGAAATTGAGTCCTAGTATGCTTGGCTGCTACTGTCCGCTGTATAGTAAACTTCAGAAGAGCATGATCACTCGCGCCTAATGATCCTTCCACATCTACCCCACTAACCAGGTCATCAACATTGGTTAGGACCAGGTCTAAAATGGCTGTTCCTCTTGTTGCTTCTCCCACTTTCTGGACAATGAAGTTGTCTGCAAGGCCAGTGAGGAATCTGTTTGACCTTATGCTCTTGGCTGAGTTTGACGTCCAACAAATATCCGGGTAATTGAAGTCCCCCATTACTACTATCTCCCTTCCTTTTGCATGCTTGGCCATCTGTTCCAGGAAGGCATCATCTATGTCCTCCGTTTGGCTTGGGGATCTATAGTAAACTCCCACAATGAGGTCTCTGTTATTCTTCTCTCCCTTAATTTTGACCCAAATGCTCTCACTTTGGCTTTGAGGTTCTAAATCTTGGATCTCTTCACAGGTATACACACCACTGACATATAACGCCACTCCTCCTCCTTTCTTGTCTGGTCTGTTTCTCTGAAATAGATTGTATCCCTCCATTATTACATTCCAATCGTGGGACTTATCCCACCAGGTTTCAGTGATGCCTATTATGTCATATTTAGTTTGCTGTACCAAGAGCTCAAGCTCATCTTGTTTATTTCCCATGCTTTGCGCATTAGTGTACAGACATTGAAGTCCATTAATCATTCCCCCGTGTCTCTTATTTAAGGATTTTTTCCTCCCTCCACTAGGTCCGCGTGCTGTTTGCTCCATTAATTGATAGACTCCTACCTTCAGGAGCACTGTCTCCCTCCCCCACATTAGTCCAAAGGAGCAGCGTTTCAAATTGGTTTTGTACAGATTAGCATAGACAAAATCAGAATGGGGAGAATAAGCAAGCAGAGGCTCGATACTGAAGAACATAAGAGGGCCCTGGTAGATCAGCCAATGCCCCACCTAATCCAGTCTGCTGTTCTCACCAGTGGTCCATTAGATGACGCCAGGAAGTCCACAGGCAGGGCTTGAAGGCAGCTGCCTTCACTCTTTGGTCCTGGGTCAGGCCAGTAGCCCATCTTGTCCAGAATCCTGGTCTCACAGTGGCCAACCAGATGCCTGTGGGAAACCTGCAAGCGAGAAACTGAGCACAACTGCACTCTCTACTCTTGTAGTTTCCAGAAACTGGTATCCTCTTTCCTTTCCGTTGATGGCATTCACACCTAACAGGACAGGCGCCATCTTCCCAAGTTGATTGAAGGGGCCTGACGCGACGTCCTGACATCTCAAGAAGTGAGGGGGTGGAGCTAAACACCCTCTAAATATTGAGGGGCCCCCAACCCCCTCAAAAAACCCCACCTTTTTGGGGGGGGTGACCCCTAGGATCTGGCGCCTTTGCCAACCACTAGCAGTTTCTGTGGTAACAGAATGGTTGTTTGCATTTCTAATTAGCTAAAGGGACAGGGAGAAACTATTAGCCTTCATAAAAGCCTAGTGGGAAAGTTTGTACCTTTATCTGAGGACCATAACGCTGTGTTCACTAATCGCTGCGCTACCATTATTAGTTCTGTCACAGCAAAACTGAAGTTGTGTACTCATTACCAACTTAAAACAATGCAGCTAGGTCATTCTTTTTCTTAATTCGGATTAAAAAAAAATGCGACAAGAGGACACATACAGGACAGATACGAATTCTGGCTAATGTCATGTGTACACTGCTTCCCAAACAAGTAGTGAGAGCACACTGGATGTAAACAGAAGTGTGTTCATCACCTTAGTCCATCCAGGTACATCATTTGAAGACAGAAATAGAGCCTCTGTTAGATTGAGCTTGTCTAAGGGATGTTCTGCTTCACATTCTGCATTTAAAATCTCCAAATATTTCCCTTTCTTCCCCTATGAAGCCAATCTTTATTGACTAGCATCTAGCCAGCCATTTCCAAATTTGTTAAGAGCTGAGTAAAGTGGCTCCATATAACTTGGCTTCTCGTGGGGGGAATGCACTCCGGTTGGGAGTCACTCATGAAATTTGCAAAGAAGAATGTCATGCCTCACTTCCCTGCTGGAATCTTTCGTGTTCTTGCCAAAAAGATATGCAACATTAATGGTCATTAATTCCCTCAGATATGCAGAGAGAACTTAGATAGGGAAAGAAGTTCCGTGATAATTCCACGCCTGGTGACGGGATCTGCTAAAGGCCTGTCACTGAAAAATGAACCGAATGCATTGCAAGGGGGAGATTAATCGGCATCGTACAAACAGGCTCCTTCAGTACAAGGGGGAAAGAGGGAAATGGCTCAAATGTGAACATCACCAGAAAAGAGCCAAGAGAATAAATCCTCCCCTTACATTACAATGACATTATTTCCACACCCCTGGTGTCAACTGCCATTAAGATCAGGTCAATGAATAATCTCAGGTTTGTATCTACATCACATGGTTGCATTGGTTTTATACGCTAGAGCCTAAAATTACCTAGCTGCACCCAGGGCAAAGGAAGGGGGTGCGGTGGGTGCGGGCAGTCCCAGGTGTTACCACTGACGGGGGTGACAAAATGCCAGGCGGCACTCATTGCGAGGCCTGCAGCACGCCTGAGCCATGCGTCTCTCCTGGGAAAGATGCTGTGGCTTGGGCGCGCACAGGCTCCACACTGCCCAAACGGTCCACTCGCTGCCTCCCCCCCTACTGTAGGGTGGCTGAGTGGGAGGAGACAGGCAGACTCCAGAGGCCCCATAGTGTGTCCTGCCCTATGGGCAGCTCGCACCCCCCTGCAATGGAGGGAGGTTTTCTTTTGCCACTCCCATCTTTTACATGATACATTTTCATTGAAAGCACACATTAAATGGCTAAAAGGGGCTTTGATTTGGTGGGGTCTAAGGATTTGATCAGGCATTCTCAGCACCAGTTAGAGAGTAGCAGATCCTCTCTCCACAGTGGCCTGCTAAATGACCATGGGAGGTTTCAGAAGCAAAGAGAGACAGCATTATCCATAATCTCACATGGTTTGTTGCTGGTATCTCATATTCATACTCACATATCCCTACCTCTCTGAACACAGAGGTTCATTTTCTTTCTTTCTTTCTTTTTTTGGCTATCTGTGCTAGAAGTCCCCCAAAGACCAAGCCTCTAAAAAAGAATCCAATCCTTTTAGAAGCTCCACATGCTAATGCATTTCTCAGAATCCCATTAAAATTAATTTCATAGGCTAATTAGGTGCTGTGTACAAGCTGAACTCGTTTTTGAGCACGCCAGAAGCGGAATTCTTGAAACTGCCTGATCAAATATAAATGCTATAGACAAATTTCCTGGCCTCAATACACAAACCCAGAGTGAAGCAGGATAAATCTTTAAATTAGATTTTTATTTTTTAAAGAACTTTGTGGCATTTAATGAAAGTAACATAAGACGACCTTGTTAGGTCAGACTAACCAGAAGTTTATGGAAAGCAAGACAGGAGCACAGTATTCCTCTTCCATCAATGTTCCCCCAGTGTATGGTATTCCAAGGTGCCAAGCCACTGACCCTAGAGATATGATGAAGCAGCCATTTATTTATTATTATTACATTTATATCCCACCTTTCTTCCAAGCTTAAGGTGGCCTCTGTGGTTCTTCCCCATGCTTGTCCTCCTTCACATCCTCAGGTGGGTGTTGTGGTTCTACAAAGGCTTGAGGTAAAACCGGCAGCCATTTTGTCTCGCTCTGAAAAACTGGAGGAAACGTGGCTTATTCTGAGGCCTGGCAGACAGACAAAGGGTTGGGTGGTGTGCTTTGAATGGCAGGCAGAAGCTTCTAGGTTAAGTGTAGCAGTTTGTTGGCTTCTGGTTGTAATGAACTACTTTGGCATTTGTGTGTGGAGGGAGGGGGAAAGGAGATCGCTTGGAGCACTGGATGAGAAAGGGGAAGCTGTAGGAGATATGGCATGGCTGTGGGAGTTTTGTCAGTTCACAGTGGGAAGGTGGGTGGAGGGTAAAAGGAATCTGCTGGGTGAGAATGGCTTGAGGGGGGTTGACTAGTGCTGACTGCATTCAATCCAGATTTGGGTTTACTGTGGGTTGGCCTTCCTTCTTTCCCAAATAAACCCACCGTATGCTGTTCTCCTTGGCTAATTATCCATGATAACCCATGTGTAAAGGTTTTGAATGTGACCCTAAAACCTGTGTCTGGCTTTAAAAGGTACGATGTGGGTTTAAAAGAGGATTAGACAAATTCATGAGGGATAAGACTATGTATTGGCCATGTTCTATCTACTAGTTGCTATGATTTGGAATTGGGAAGAGCAGTCAGTTCCTGTCCGAAGCCTTCTCAGAAGCATGTGGTTGGCCACTGGGAAAGAAGGAACCTGGACTAGATGGACAATTAACTTGATCTTGCAGGCTCTTCTTGTGTTCTTAGCACTGTGGCAAAGTGCTGTCTACCGTACATGCCCATTGCATAGGTGGGCATAGAAACCCTGTACTGTAAAAAAAACTATATTTGAACGGAGGGAATTTCCATTATTGTCAAGGTGTTTCCACTGCTTCCTACGGAGCCTTGGTTCCATTTCCCACTGGTATGCTCTGTGACATTGCAGAGATCAGCAGCCCGCACCAGGCAAGAGATCTTTAAGGGCAACAGCCCCTTGTAAAATTATTATCATGTTGTGTTGCCATGGTGAGACAAAACACAGACCTGCAAACAGAGAACTCAGTCTATTATGATGTTTCCTTAAACAAAATAAGAATAATTCAAAGGTCAACACTTATTTCAAATGCCAGTAAATTCGAGGAGAGGTCCTCAAATTTTGAACAATTTTGCCTCCAAAAGCAAATATGGTAAAGGGAGTTTTATTAGCCTCAGCAGTTTAATGACTTCGATCAAAGTTCAGAAAGCAGTGTGTGTGTGTGTGTGTGTGTGTGTGTGTGTGTGTGTGTTTAGGTGTGTGTGTATATGTGCAAAGCCTCACCCAGGGAACGTGTCAGCAATAAAAGTGAACTGCAAAAGGGGCATTATTTCCCAGAATGTCTCGAGAAGCAGCAGATCCCATCATTCACTTCATTAGGAAGCATTAAAAACAGATGTCTTCTGCCAAGACTTTCGGAAATGCCCATCGTTATCACAGGTGAGAGGAGGCAGCATGCCTGGCTCTTAGCCAGAAGGTTAGTGGTTTGACCCCACCCAGGGATGGCTGCGGGCAGGATTCCTGCATTGCAGGGGGTTGGACTAGATGACCCTTGGGGTCCCTTCCAACTCTTCTGTGATTCCATGGCACAAAGTCCCCATTCACATCATCCCTCTGTTTATATACTGAGCACGCAAATAGCAAAGAGAATCTGTGTTTGCTGGTCCCACCTCCAGCCTTCATGTCACCATCAGCTCCACCCTCCCCACTTTTAACTATATACAGTGGTACCTCGGGTTAAGAACTTAATTCGTTCTGGAGGTCCGTTCTTAACCTGAAACTGTTCTTAACCTGAAGCACCACTTTAGCTAATGGGGCCTCCTGCTGCCGCCGCGCGATTTCTGTTCTCATCCTGAAGCAAAGTTCTTAACCCGAGGTACTATTTCTGGGTTAGCGGAGTCTGTAACTTGAAGCGTCTGTAACCTGAAGCGTATGTAACCCAAGGTACCACTGTATGTGTAGAAAAAGCCCCTTCCTCCATGGGAAAGAAACAACCTTATACCAAGTCAGAACCAAAGGAAAGGCACGGAAAAACTGCAGGAATCTCCAAAAGCAACATGTAGATCATAGAATCATAGAGTTGGAAGGGACTCTGAGGATCCTCTAGTCCAGGGGGCAGCAAACTTTTTCAGCAGGGGGCCAGTCCATTGTTCCTCAGACCTTGTTGGGGGCCGGACTATATTTTGAAGGGGGGGAAAATGAACAAATTCCTATGCCCCACAAATAACCCAGAGATGCATTTTAAATAAAAGGACACATTCTACTCATGGAAAAACATGCCGATTCCCTGACCATCCAAGGGCCAGATTTAGAAGGTGATTGGGCCGCATCCAGCCCCCGGGCCTTAGTTTGCCTACCCATACTCTAGTCCAACCCTCTTCAATGCAGGAATATGCAGCTGTCCCATACGGGGATCAAACCTGCAACCTTGGCATTATCAGCACCATACTCTAACCAACTGAGCTATCTAGGATGATCAGATATTTATAGACAAACAAGCATGTCTACATGCGCAGTTGAACATATTTACAAATATACAGTCATACCTTGGGTTACAGGCATTTCAGGTTGTGTGTTTTCAGGTTGCGCACTGCGCCAAACCCAGAAGTACTGGAATGGGTTACTTCCGGGTTTCGGCGCTCGTGCATGTGTGGAAGAGCTAAATCGCGCTTTGCACATGCGCAGAAGCACTGAATCTCGACCCATGCATGTGCAGATGCGGTGCTGCGGGTTGCGAACACTGCAGGTTGCGAATGTGTCTCCCACATGGATCACGTTCTCAACCTGAGCATCCACTGTATGTAGAAGCCACATGTATTTTTCTTTTCCTTTTCCTCCATGGAGCTTGAGGTGGTATACATGATTCTCCCTTCCCCCATTTCATCCTCACAGCAACTGTGAGGGACAGTGACTGGCCCAAGGTCACCCAATGGACTTCATGACTGAGTGGGGGGTTCCAGCCCTTGTCTCCCAAGTCATAGTCCAACATTCTTGATACACCACACCGACTCTCTTTAACAAGGGTGGGGAAGCTGTTACAGGACTCCAACTTCCACCATCCCTGAGCATCGTCCAAAGCTGGCAAGGACTGATGGGAGATGGAGTTCCACAACATCTGGAGGGCCATGGGCTCCACACTTGATGTTCTTTTTAATTAGGCGAAAAGCAGATGAGGAGCATTGCAGGAGCTTGCCAAACCTTAAGCTTGCGCCTTTCCAAATACCTGCAGGGAATAACACTTGAGCTCAGCATAGCCGGAAATTCAGCTTTCCCTTGTAAATACCTTCTTTGTAAAAAAACACACACACAAAAACACAACACAAATAAATAGAAAAACCTTGGGCAGAAGGAACCTGTTTCATCATGGGTGATGCTGGTTGCATCCTGAGCCTCTGCAAAGGGAGGAGGGGAGGAGGGGGAAGGGAGGCAGGGCTGCCTGCCAGCTCTTGTTTGATGAAAGGATAACCCTGTCGAAGTCTCGCCTGGAGGGCAGCAGCTGAGTGAGTCACTGCCGAGAAGTTGTCAGGAACAAAGCTACCTTGTGGTCAGGGTATTTGTGCCAACGGAGGAAAGTATGTCCAGATCGTCTTGACCTATTCCCACAGTTTTTGGGGAGCTGGGACAGCATGACACTTATTTAAATCATCTGAAGCCTGACTCAAACAAGAGCTTGGCATATTAAATGTTTGATTTCGACTGCCTGAGCACTCCTTTCGATTATGTAAAAGACAAGCTCCCTTTTGTAACTTTCCGAATGGAGATAGTTCCCAAGGTCAGGCTGGGCCAAAATCTAATGGATGCAGTACTTGCATTGTTCTGGATTCCTGCCCCACCTCTCCCCCCCCAACCCCCCACCACCACTGTGTGGGACTCACTGGCCATCCTAAGCAAGCTTATCATTTCCTGAGATGTGAGTGGGGAAGCGACAGACTTGCTCTGACACTTCTTGTGCCTCATCCTGGCTCCCAAGACCACTCCAAAAGCTAATGGAGGGTAGTTTATTAGGGAGAAGGGTACTGCCCCCACCAACCTCATTCTCCCATCAGCCAGCCTCTGGGTGGCTGCCTGCCTTTACTTGTTTATTTTATTACATTTACATACCACAATTTCCTGCAAAGAACTCCACCCTCTTCCTATCTCTGTGGGTTCTGGGAGACCAGCAGGCTCAGGAGCTGGTCACACCAGGAGGGTGGGCCATTGCATCTTCAGCAGCCAGCCTCCACTCCACCTCTTGGCCTCCCTCTGACTCTGACTCTGGATTGCCAGACTCACCACAAAATCCAGTTCCTTCTTCAGCTTCCAACATCTCCTCCCCACCCCCACCCCCCGGCTTCTCCCTCTAACCACTCATTGTCGTCCCACCACCAGTCCCTGGGCTCTGAGCCGTCTTCCCTTGTAGGGGTTCCTCAATTGGTGCCTCTCACCACTGCTCTGCCTACCAGTCCCAATGTTAGGCGACCATTTTGCTTTTTCTCAGTCACGTGTCAAAATGGCAAGCTGTCAAGCTACCGCTGCAAACACTTTGGTTTGTGGCAACGTGCTAAATCACCATTTGGTCCTGTGACAGAATGTTGCCTCGTGCTTAAGGCGCACTACATGTTGCATACTGCTCTGTGTCTCATATCTCTCTATCTGCAGTCACTGCAGACAACATAGGAAACTGCTGTATGCCAGGTCAGACTATTAGCCCATCTAGCCTAGTTCTGCCTACTCTGACTGGCAGCCCTTCTCCAGGATCTCAGGTGGATGTCCTCCTCCTTACCCTGCTCCACCACCTGGAGATACGTCCTAGGGATTAAGCCTGGAACCTTCTGCCTGCAAAGGAGCACTCTGTTATGGTCCCTCCCCAAAAACTGGGGGAGGTAGGGAGGAGCTTCATAAACTTTTCCATTTGCACTGTTTCCCTGCCATACACACTCCTATCAAACTTATTTGAAGGAAATACACAGGTGTAGTAACAAGGGCAGTGCAACCACCAGGATGTATAGGTGCGTACCCATGCTGCACATGAAGTCCAAGGCATTAATTGATGACATTGTGCCTGTTTAGGGTACTAGAGATCTCTCTGCAGGTGGAGGATGGCTGCGTCCATCAGTTTCCCCTGTGCGTTGGTCAGCGTGCACTGATCTACACACATAAAACAAATTCACTCACAGGTGTCTTCCAAAAACCCATCCCAAACCCCAAAGTCCCATGATCAACTCCCGCCTGGAAACCAATGTGGAAGGATGTGTGGATCCAGAATTGGCCTCCACAGTCACTTACAGACTCATTGTTAAAACCATGTTTATGGAAGACAATCTTACTCGGCTACGAGTGATCGCCAAAGAATGCAGACTCATGCTTTGCAATAGACGTCAAGAACAGCAACTCACAGGGGCTCATCAGCCACTTGAAATCTGGACCTACAAAGCCAAGTAATCAGTAGTTGAAAAGGGCTCGGGTGAATTGGCCCTCGTCTAATGAAGCACAGATTTCTGATTAGCAAGGAGACTGGCAGGATTTTTGTTAGAGAGGGGCAGAACCGACGTAATTGATCAGTTAGGTAAGTATTTCTGTTTTACTTGATCGGGGGTCCAGAATTGTGGATCCAGAATTGGCCTCCACAGTCACTTACAGACTCATTCAGGAGTCCATTTGCTGGTGAAAAGGGCTTTGGACAAAAGAGCTAAACAGATAAGCACTCCATCCAAGACCGTAGTAATTAGTAGGTATCCACTCCTCACTGGACTTGCAAATGATGGGTCACAATGGGTGGCTTTTCCGCAAAGCAGTCCTCTCACCTCATGCATGGGAAAGTTGCCTTTCTGAAAAACAATTCTTTGTTATGAAGACCAGGTTGTCTGGACTGTTCTCATATCAAGCTGGCAATGTGCTGAGGTCGTCAAGCTTCCTTCCAGGTGACCCTGCCATCTGAAGTGAGACTGCCAAGTCAGAGACTTTTGAAATCTTCAGGACCAGGATCAATATGGAGGAAGTTATATTTATCCTATTTTCCCTTTGAGCACTTCTGCAGAAGAGCTCTCTGTAACGTGAAATTCAATAAAAGTCATCAGCTCGCTTTGGTCTGTAATTCTCGTTGTGCGGGACCAGCAATCTGGTGTACAGTCTGATCCATAATTCTGCTGCAAATACAAGGGCAAGCAAGAAAAGGGCATAGCTTCCTGGAAGAGCCTAGGCTTTGCATGCAAAAAGTTCTAGGTTCAATTCCCAGCATCACCAATTGAGAAGACTGGGAAAGACCTCTGCGTAAGACCTTGGAGAGCTGCTGACAGCATGGGCGTAGCTGGATTTTCCTTAGGGGGGGGGCAGGATTTTTGTTAGAGAGGGGCAGAACCGATGTAATTGATCAGTTAGGTAAGTATTTCTGTTTTACTTGATCGGGGGGGGGGGGGCAGCTGCCCCTCCCTGCCGCCCTTGCCTATTCCCATGACTGACAGAGTTGTATATGTTGGAGAGAGAGGGTTGGGAGAGAAATCCTTTCTCTCTTGTATCAGAGTTAAACACAATAGCAAGTGCTTCAAGCCCATTAAAACTTGGTTGGATTTCCATCTGCAACCATCCACTTTTAATCAAATGTTCCCCACTTAGGCTAGAATAAATCACGACACATAGCTTTGCAATTAAGTGAATGTTTTACTCATAGAATCATAGAGGTGGAAGAGACCACAAGGGCCATCGAGTCCAACCCCCTGCCAAGCAGGAAACATAGATTCCAGAAGTCACAGCAAACAAGTCCACAGCCCAAAGAAGAAAAACAGTTCCAAACAACTTTAAAAGTACTGGGTTTCCTCACAAAAAGATCATGCAGTCTTTGGGTTAGCAAAGATACAGGCTGTCAAATCTCCGTTTAGAAAGAATATTCATTCATGTGCAGCATTTGCTTAGTTGGGAACCAAAGCTGCATGGCTTCTTCTTTGCTTGTTCCAGAAACATGGAGGGGAAAAAAGGGAAATGGATGGGGGAGGCTGCTGAGAGGCTACTAAGCCACACCCACACTGGTAACTTGAGCTCAAGGCTCAGGTTAACCCTTTCACGCATATAAGTGTGAGTTGGTAATTGTATATTACAACAGTATATGCTACCCAGCCTTTCACAGAGGCCTAAACTAGCCTGTGGTCCCAGGTGTGAAAGAGTCTGCATGCGGAACATTGGCTTCTGCATGTGGAATAGAAAAGGGCACCAAATTGTTTCTGGAAGCAAAATATCCTGGGCCACCCCTGTCTCCACACCGTGCATTGTTTTATAAACCCGTCGTGTCATTCACTATGCTGCTTCACATGTTCCTGTTATACAGAGAAACGACATAAGACATGGCAGCAGCTGGAGCCAGGCAGAACCAGTGAGAGATCCTCATCCCACTTTGAGAATCAACTCCTTGCAGAGCATCAGAAGTTACTTGATGTTGTTGTCGGATTCTTTTCTACATTATACTTCTGGAAATTCCAGTGAAAACCTTGCATAAAAGAAACAAAGAGGACTTGGCAACCTACAAGTTTTGCTGCAAACACCGGCAAGTGGTTTTGTCATAACCTTTTGCTCTGACATCATTCTGTGAAATTATAAGTTACCTTAGCAACAGTGGGTGGAGGTTTAAAACCCAGTATTTATTGGATCTATGTGTTCTTTGTTCTCAACTATCCTGCCTGCTCAGTTCTTTCTGCTGACAAGATAATGGAGACCACACAGTGTCAAAATACTTACACCAAAGAGTCGTGTTAAGCTGTGCGTTTAATAGCACAGGTTGTTCAGTTCCACATTTTTCTGCCAGAGTCATTGTTCCATTCCCCATTAATAGAGTTAATTCCCTTCGCTTACCCATGAAACACAACTTTGTTCTTCAGGCCCATACACAAAGCCGAATAGTAACATGGGTTTTATTTGATGATGCCAATAATTTTTATACTGCAGTAGTAGAGAGGGATAAGGGAGGCGTCATAGCTCAGTGGGGAAGGACATGTTTTGCCTGTGTTTGATCTCCCAGCACAGCTGAAAAGAATTCCATCTGAAACCCTGGAGAATGACGGCCAGCCAGAGTAGGCAATAATATTGAGTGAGATGGATCAGTAGTTCGACATTGTATCCGTCAGCTTCCCATTCCCCCCTCTAGGTATCATTGCTGCTTTATTGGGTGTTAGCATCAACCAATAGGAATAAATGGATTTGAGTGTGGCCCCCCCTAAGGGTGTTCAGCAGAAATAAAGCTTTCTTCTTTCAATGGGGCTTAAAGGTAAAGGGACCCCTGACCATTAGGTCCAGTTGTGGCCGACTCTGGGGTTGCGGCACTCATCCCACTTTATTGGCCGAGGGAGCCGGCGTACAGCTTCCGAGTCATGTGGCCAGCATGACTAAGCCACTTCTGGCGAACCAGAGTAGCGCACGGAAATGCTGTTTACCTTCCCAACGGAGCGGTACCTATTTATCTACTTGCACTTTAATGTGCTTCCGAACTGCTAGGTTGGCAGGAGCAGGGACCAAGCAACAGGAGCTCACCCCATGGCGGGGATTTGAACCGCCGACCTTCTGATCGGCAAGTCCTAGGCTCTGTAGTTTAACTCCCATCTAAATGTGCATAGGATAGTGTGGACTGATTTGTTGAGGTTTACAACATTAGCCCTGCTTGTCATTACTCCGAATTATGGTCCTGTTCAAAGGAAAGGAAGGAAGCAAAGAAAATCTTGTACAATATTAATTTTAGGACTGGGAGAGATCACACAATCACTTAGGTAGGCTAAATGAAGAGCACCCAGGACCCTTAGCAAAATAAACTTCACAAAATGCCACAAGGATAGAACAGCAAGGGAGAAAAGATTAGCAGAGCATTGGCACCCAGTTTCCTTTTCCTTTTATTTTTGTTTCACTCTGTCCATCATTCCGCCCTCCCCTCCCCAGTCTAAGGAAGTCCCATAATCTAAGACGTTCAGTAGAACAATTTAAGTTTTTTAAGCTCTGACAAGAAAATCTGTTGCTTTAAGGCAAGCTATCTCTCAATCCCTCCATCAGCATCTGGGAAACAATTGGTTGGTTCTTTAAAATACTGCCTTCCTCACCAACCTGTTCAGGTGTATGCTTAATTTCACTGTTCCTGCATTGCAGGGGTTTTGACTAGAAGACCCTTGGAATCCCTTCTGTGATGAGAGCACAACCTTTTGCATGCTTACTCAGTAGTAAGGTAAAGGTAAAGGTACCCCTGCCCGAACGGGCCAGTCTTGACAGACTCTGGGGTTTGTGCGCCCATCTCACTCAAGAGGCCGGGGGCCAGCGCTGTCCGGAGACACTTCCGGGTCACGTGGCCAGCGTGACAAAGCTGCATCTGGCGAGCCAGCGCAGCACACGGAACGCCGTTTACCTTCCCGCTGGTAAGCGGTACCTATTTATCTACTTGCACCCGGGGGTGCTTTCGAACTGCTAGGTTGGCAGGCGCTGGGACCGAGCAGCGGGAGCGCACCCCGCCGCGGGGATTCGAACCGCCGACCTTTCGAGCGGCAAGCCCTAGGCGCTGAGGCTTTTACCCACAGCGCCACCCGCGTCCCTTACTCAGTAGTAAGTCCCACCAATTTCAATAGAAATTCCCCCTAGGGTATATTGGATTGCAGCTTTAGACTGGTGTCCTCTCTAGGTTTCCTAATCCAAGGGTGTGGGGAGAATTCCTATTTATCATCTTTGTGTCCTCACAAGAATATAGCTCCATTTTTGTACATTCAGGCCGTGCCTTTCATTTAAATGATGGAGAAAGCGGTAGCAATTTCGCAGTGTTTGTGGAAACGTGGTAGCTCCGACTGTCAGATGGGTTTTTGCTTGTGACCTTAAATCAGGCTTTCAATTTTGGTTTCCAAAAAAGGAAAGCCAAAACACCGACTCAATGGCATCCTCCCCAGCTACTGGATACACAGTATGGCCCTGTCAGCTGCAATTCATTCATATTCTCTGGGGACCAAACCCTCGGCCAAGTGTACACAGAGCTCTTCAGTTTTTGCAAAGTTTCCCACAAGGCCATAAATAGCTACTGAAGCCTAGTCTATAGCTCCACCTTCCTGGAATGCCTTGAGCACATGCTTATTACTGAAGCCTACAATGGTTGCATCTTCCAGACTGGGCTTATAAAACTAACAACTTTCTAGCAATCATGGTTTGTTGTTTTTGTTTAGTCGTTTAGTCGTGTCAGACTCTTCGTGACCCCATGGACCAGAGCATGCCAGGCACTCCTGTCTTCCACTGCCTCCCGCAGTTTGGTCAAACTCATGCTGGTAGCTTCGAGAACACTATCCAACCATCTTGTCCTCTGTCGTCCCCTTCTCCTTGTGCTCTCCATCTTTCCCAACATCAGGGTCTTTTCCAGGGAGTCTTCTCTTCTCATGAGGTGGCCAAAGTATTGGAGCCTCAGCTTCAGGATCATGGTTATCATTACTTAATTGTACCCAGTTCCACCTTTGCAACTTCCAGGTCTCTTTTTAATAGCCAAGTCCTATAGCACTGGGTATTAATCAAAAGCATTACTACTTAGCACCTTTGAGAGTGAATATCATCTTTTATGGGTCATTTCCTTTGGGTGCTTCCTGATTTTTGAGTGTGTGGTTTTGGCCTCGTAACCTACCCACCATGAAAGGCAAAAGGTGGGTCGTCTCAGGTACAAGAGCCCTAGCATCTGTGTGGTGGGATGAATTATAATACTGCAAAGATGGAGCCCATTACCAAGAATAGACTTTTCTTCTCCCAAAGACAACCTGCAAGGCAGTGGAGGTTTGGGATAAGAGTTTTCCTTCTCCAAGATGGTGGATCTGGGTGGATGAGCCCCATCTGCCCCTCACTTCCCTCTATAGCAGGTGCAGAAAATGCCTTCTTGACTATTGATCCCACTATTGGACTTGTCCACTCAATCCACCAGAGCCTGTCTTCACATGCAGGGGAAGTCCATAACGCACCAAGAGTTTGATACTCTTTGGCTACCCTCACCTGGTTTGGCTAGCCAATCAAAGCCATTCTTGGGGGTTGGCCACAGGTGAGAGCTGAGTGCAAGCTGGGGAACAAAGGTGGACAAACTACCTGTCATGGTCCAGTTTATGGGTGGTCAAAGTCCTGGTGGAGGACTGTGGGACCGGGTGCAAGACGGCGGGCTGGGAGCAGGAATGGGAGTCCAGAAACCAGGAGTCAGGAATCCAAAGTTCCAAGGATCAGGAAGCAAGGAGTCAAGAAGCCAAACGCAGCAAGGCAGGAAGCGTGTTGCTGTGGCAAAGAGCCAAAGCGAAATGCTGACCTTATATCCCTTCCCAGCTCTTGTCACCAGGTGTTGTGAGTTACCAATCAGCCTCACCTGTGCAGCCACGCCTTGCCTCTTCAGAACAAACTTAGGAAGGCCCCAGTCCTGCAAAGCCCTACAGGGCCTGGCTCCTGTATGCATTCCTGACACTTCCCCAGAAGGAGTACGACATGTCTCCCACCAGAGGTTGTGCTCTCTGCATTTTTCTTGAAGCTGATGAGTGGCGAAAATCATGTCCATTGTCTCCCTAGAAGATCAAAAACCATTTTGGAAATCAGGAAGGGTAACCTCCGATACTGTTAGGAGATGGTTTGCTAACATCCTTGCAGGAATTTTGCCGGCTGCAGCTAATAAAGAGATGCCTCGATAGTTTCTGCAATCGGTTCTATCACATTTTTCAAAGAGATTGATTCTTATCTGCCGCAGCCCTTACCCGCCTTCACAGCTGTTGTAAACATACCGCTTGTTATCACCCACCTGTTCTGCTGTTGAGGACTTTTTGGATCATTCTTTGTCTAGCTAGTCCCCTTTGACTTTACCGTCTTGGGTGACCCTGCTGGGAGTACAAGACACTCGACAGCTTTGCTCACAAGGGTCATAGGAACGTGCAAGCCCACTCACCACAACAAGGTGATGATCCAGCGAGTGATCCCTCCCTAACACCACTATCAGTGTTTGTAAGGAAACTAATTACATGGTTTAGCTCATGCAATGGGTTCTGATGGAGAGGTAAGAAGATGGAAAATTTGCTACAAAGATACCAACTTCTGTTGGGATACTGATCCCCATGACAGAAGTCATGAGGTGAGCAAAGGAGGAAGGGCTCAGCAAAGGGAGGATGGGTTGTATGGTAGCAGGGCACTGCACAATCTTATTTACATCAATAGGGCCAGATATTGGTTTTGTGTCAGTAGAATTTTGGGACCACAAAATGTGCATATTAAATCAGAAACACCAGTGCCAAATGCTGAGGCCTTAGCAGTGGTGTTCAAACTTTTTTCAAAGAGGGCCAGATTTGATGAAGTGAAGGGCTGTGAGGGCTGACCAAAGGGCCAAAGGGTTGAAGAAGTTGAGTTTTTTTTAGGATTTTACCACAGGAAATAAGCAGACTTTGGACATGCCTGCGCCTAGCCAAAGAGATTGCTGCATCCATCTAGAGGGAAGATGCTGTAGATGATCTCCCACCACCTCCAGACAACTATTAAGGAATGAGCTAGGTCTCAGCTGCTGTTTCCTCACAAGTGCTCTTAAGCATTTTCTCATCCCTTTCTTCCTACTCATTTCCCCTTTGTCTCCTTTGGGAGTGCGCATTTGTTTCTCTCTCCCTGAATTCAGAGAGAAATGAAAATGAAAATACTGTATGAGCTGAGTTGCAAAACACAAAACGACCAGCAGCATAGAAACTCTACAGCGATTGTTATCTCAGATGAAAGAAACACTGACCGACATCTCTAAATAGTCTTCCTTCCCCCTTCCCCTTTCTCACCCGTATTATCACAGCCAGCCTTTCCACTGCTCTCATATAAAGATTTTCTGTGATCATAAAGATTTAACTGGGACCAAGTCTTGCCCTGCTGTGAAAAAATCCCCATGTTGATTGCATAGTAGTTAAAGTTTATTGTAATAATAAGAAGAGCCATTCCTTTGAATGGCTCTCAGGGTGAATTCACTGTCCTGAAACCCATAGTCTTTCTTATTTGCGATGCACCCAGAGTGCATGCAGACATATCTGTAAAGGAGTCAATCTGGGTATTTTATGGAAGACAGTTGAATCCATGGTAACAGTGTGTATTGGCTTAGTTTCAGTATGGATATACAGTATATAAATAGGTAAAGGTAAAGGACCCCTGGACGGTTAAGTCCAGTCAAAGGCTTGCGGCACTCATCTCGCTTCAGGATGAGGGAGCCAGTGTTTGTCCACAGACAGCTTTCCGGGTCATGTGGCCAGCAGGACTAAACTGCTTCTGGCACAATGGAACACCGTGATGGAAACCAGAGTGCACGGAAACACTGTTTACCTTCCCGCCGCAGCGGTACCTATTTATCCACTTGCAGTGGCGTGCTTTCAAACTGCTAGGTTGGCAGGAGATAGGACAGAGCAACGGAAGCTCACTCCGTCACAGGGATTCAAACTGCTGACCATCTAATCGGCAAGGCCAAGAGGCTCAGTGGCTTAGACCACAGCGTCACCTGAGTCCCTACAGTATCTGCCACATAAGGCACTATGTGTACAATAAGCTATGGTTTTTTGATGTTCTAGACATGTATGAATCCACTGTTATTGATTGCTGGCCAGAAACCTCTGCAAATTGTGCATATAGACATTTGGTTCTCTGTGGATGTTCCAGGTCGCACTGGATCTTGATGGAAAAGCATCCCTCAGCATATGGAGTGTTGCCCATCTTCCACAGCTCATCTTAGAGCGGCATAAAGATACAACTTGGTCAGTGATAGAATGTCGCCTCCACAAAGCGCTGAACCCTTACATCCATTCCTGAGTCAACAAGCTATTTCCCACAGTTTGGCGCATGCAAATGTTTCCTGAAACCAGATTTCCCAAAGAATTCATAAAGGCTAGGAGCGTCAAAAGATTTATGGCTGAAGTTGTGTGAGGGCCCCAATTCACACCGCAGCAACTCTTACTGCCGATATACCGTATTTTTTGCACCATAACACTCACTTTTTTCCTCCTAAAAAGTAAGGGGAAATGTCTGTGCGTGTTATGGAGGGAATGCCTATGGGTGGCATGCCTACGGATTTTCCTCCTCTAAAAACTACGTGCGTGTTATGGTCGGGTGCGTGTTATAAAGCGAAAAATACGGTAACTGTTCAAGAGGAAACTTCATATCCCCGTTTGGGTGCAGGGGTGGAACTTGGTCGCCATATGGTACGGAGCTGCTAATTTGATAACACTTTTGCAAGATGCTCTGTACATTCCGGAGCCGTTGGTATGGAAACAGCACAAACACTGCCGCTATTTTGCAAGGCTTTTGCGTCAGGTCCTGCTGATACTTTCACTAAAAAGAGAATTCTAAAAAGATAGGAAAAACCACAGGAACACAGGAGATTGGTGAGAACTGTAAATTAGCTGAGATTTAGAATATATTCAGAAATTGTCTGCATACTTTAAGGCTTCTATAGACCCAGCCTGGAACAAAGAATTTTGCATAAGGAAGTTATCAGCAGTGTTGCCTTGAGAACTCTGATATTTAACTCCCCACCCCCTTCTTTCCCATTCCCAACGAAAGCTGAAGCGAGACACACATTAATTCGTTGGTCCCTCCAATGATGGCTAAGTTACTCCAGCCAAATGATTGCAGTCTTTCCTCTACCTTCCCTCTCCACTTAATCCTGACCTTTCAGAGCCTCTTTGTGCGCCATCGCTCTGAAGAGTTGGGGTTATTAAACCCTAAACACTGTATTGCTCGAGCAGCGGGAATACCCTGTCCCAACTTTGCTGTTCTTTCTCAAGTCCTCCCTGCACTTCTGTCTCAACCAACTGACCTAAGGCATATTCCAAAAGGGAGTATTTGCTTTGCTTTCCAGGTTCCCTTTCTTTTTGCAGCCAACATCAAAGTGCAGTCTAGGGTCTCCTCCCCACTGAGACCCTCTCTCCCCATATATATATACAGTAACCTTGGCTTTGATCTACAAGGTGCAGCAAACTCCCCTTGTAGATTTGTCAGGGAGAGAGGAGGGAAAGAGAGGGAGGGAGGGAGAAAGATAGACCACATCTTTATTGCTAAGCTGGAAGCTTAGCAGCTGCAGGAATATTACAAGTGAGTACCTGAACTCACATGTGTGTTCATATGCACACCGCTGAGATGTTTAGGATCTTTTGCTGGAGTTTTGATGTGCGCTTGTTATGGATGCGTGTGAATCTTTAATCTGATCTTCACAGGAGCTCTCACACAAAGAAATAAAGAAAGCTAGTTTTATTATCTATCATCCATCTATCTATAAAAAGACATGCTGCTTTAGACAGCAGAGTTACAATCTAAGCAGATAGCAAATTACAACACATACATTGATTAAAGAGTAAAAGATTCCCTAACTATTCTAGAAGGCCTACAGAAGCATGGGCATGACAATTTAGCTATAAACCTACACTAGAAGGGGGGCGGGAGAGGAAAGTATACCTGCCCTTAAAGCAAAGCAGAAGTGGCCATCCTGTTTGCTTAACAGACTTGAGATAGTGAGCCATTATTATCTGCACCGGGCCATCTCTGTCTGCGATCTGCCTTCAAACCACCTTACCATTGTGTGGGTGGATCCCACTGAGGAGCTGAATATCCTGTACTTGACAACTAATTTTGCATGTGTTAATCCTTAAATCAGTTGTGTGTGAAGAACTGAGGATATTCCTGAATGCCTTTCTGCAGGGGGCTGGAATCTGGCTTGTTCTACGGTCACCAAAGTTCATCATGAAGGGTCTCATGTCATAATAAAGTCAATCTTACACTTATGCCATGATCTACAGAGATAAACCATATCATAAATTTGGGAAATACCTTGGAATTTAGAGAAGCATGTCACTGTATGAGTTGTTTGACCCAGGAAGGTCCTGAAGATGGGGGTTTAAGAGGGGAGTGGAAAGAAAGTACAGTTTTTCAGAGTTCCCAAACTCAGGATGATATAAGGGACATGAGATCAAGCTGCACAATAGCTGGTGGGCAATGTGTAGGGAGTCAAGCAGACTGCTAGAGCTGGGGGGGAAAGTATTCGTGGAAAACTCAGAGCTATATATTTAATAAGATGCATTCAAGGCATTATGTGTATTTGCATGATTCTTCCTGACAGGTAAAATTATAGGCTCACTTTTAGCCCAGGAGGAATTCCAAAGGCACGAGGGCTATCCTTGTTGTTTAGTCATTTACTCATGTCTGACTCTTCGTGACCCCATGGACCAGAGCACGCCAGGCACTTCTGTCTTCCACTGCCTCCCGCAGTTTGGTCAAACTCATGCTGGTAGCTTTGAGAACACTGTCCAACCATCTCGTCCTCTGTCGTCCCCTTCTCCTTGTGCCCTCCATCTTTCCCAACATCAGCGTCTTTTCCAGTCTTCTCTTCTCATGAGGTGGCCAAAGCATTGGAGCCTCAGCTTCAGGATCTGTCCTTCCAGTGAGCACTCACGGCTGAGTTCCTTAAGAAGGAGGGCTATCCTACTTATGCATTTGACATTGGCACCTAGGGATTTGAAGTCCCCTGTCCAACCTTGGTTGGCAGGGCTGAATTGGGCTGAGGTTCTAGAGAAGTCTAAGATGCGATTGGGGAAAGACTGCAAGTTTCCCCTGTAAATGAATCCACTCTCCAGAAACTGTCTGGGCTGGCCACCACAGAGCGATTGCAGTGTGTGTGTGTTATCTGGATGTAGTATGCCCCCAATAGCTTATGCAGGAAATACGATGCTGTTATAGCAGTCTTGTGCAAAGCTCATTTGTCCTCTTTCCTCCTCTGTCCATCTCAGCAACCACCCACAGTGTGTCTGTGTGCCAGATCACCCAGCAACAGCCTCTAGAGTTACCATTTCAGTTTTGCCAAGGGGAAGACTGTGTCCAAACTGAAAGCATGGGAGACAGTCCTTCAAAATGTGACTGTCGGTGAGTCAAGAGAAAGCCCCACACCTGCAATAGTACCATTACCATCTGCCGTGGAATCAGCCCTGAGTGTCAGCGCACGCGGCTTAGGAGGATCAAACATGCAGAATGATTTCATGCATTTATTCTAGTACATTTTCTTCCTTCTGCTGTAGAACTCAGGGCACGGCACATGGAGGACCCGACGTGGTCTCGGCCTGTTCAAGCACTGAATGGTCCCAGACCTGCTTAGCTTCAGCAAGGTGGCTCCACCATTTGTCCTCAGACTATGCCCTGGCTGGGACATTTGATCCCCGGAACGAACACCCAGTGACTTGAGCTGCAGGCAAACTAGCTTGTTTCCCAGGAGAATTTTCCGGGAACAGCTCACACTGTTCACACCAGATAGCAAACAGAATCGCTGCTCCACTTTGGGATTAGGGCAGGGTAAGTCTGTTTGTTCCTCTTTGTAGAGGAACAAACTTTCCCCGAGATCAATGTCTAAATTGACACTGTCAGGAACAGCAGATAATATGTGGTCTGGGAAAGCTCAAGCTTGTCACTCCCTGGCTGGCAGATCTGATGAAGGCCTAGCAAAGGAGAGTCTTCTTGAAAGGCAGCTCCACCCACAGACTGCATTTTTGCACGGGATGCAAATCTACCCAGCTGCCTGGGGAGGCTTCAGTTTAGGTGACAGGTTGGAACCCTCCCTGCCAGCAGATCTCCTAATGACTATATGCAGGGCAGAGATTGCTTGGTGATAATTATTTATTTGCAATATGTTTGTGCTGCCTTTCTGCAAACCTCCAAGGTGGTGTACAGTAAAGGTAAAGGGACCCCTGACCATTAGGTCCAGTCGTGGCCGACTCTGGGGTTGCGATGCTCATCTCGCTTTACTGGCCAAGGGAGCCGGCGTACAGCTTCTGAGTCATGTGGCCAGTATGACTAAGCCGCTTCTGGCGAACCAGAGCAGTGCATGGAAACGCCGTGTACCTTCCCGCCGGAGCGGTACCTATTTATCTACTTGCACTATGATGTGCTTTTGAACTGCTAGGTTGGCAGGAGCTGGGACCGAGCAACGGGAGCTCACCCCATCGCGGGGATTCAAACTGCCGACCTTCTGATCGGCAAGTCCTAGGCTCTGTGGTTTAACCCACAGCGCCACCCACATCCCGGTGTACAGTACAGTAGCTCAAAACAGTAATACGGATGCCTTTTTTGTTTTGTTTTTTAAATCAAACCAGCAACAAGTTACAAGAAAGCAGCAACAACAAAAGAGCAACAAGTTACAAGAAAGGAGATTCAGACTAAACATCAGGGAGAACTTTCTGATAGCAGAAAGTTTTGTTGCTGAAATGGAATACTCAGGACGAAACAGTCAAATCGGTTATGATCAAGTGGGCACAGGACGTTGGGCATAATATCATGTCAGCTGACTGGGAATGGTTATGGAACACCGGTATTAAATTCACGGCATGTAATGCATTAAAGGAAAATATTATGAAAATGGTTTATAGGTGGTACATGACCCCAGTCAAACTGGCAAAAATCTACCATTTGCCCGATAATAAATGTTGGAAATGTAGAGAGACCGAAGGTACCTTTTACCACCTCTGGTGGACGTGCCCGAAGATTAAGGCTTTCTGGGAAATGATCTATAATGAAATGAAAAAGGTACTTAAATGTACTTTTCCTAAAAAGCCAGAGGCCTTTCTCTTGGGCATTGTCGGCCAATTGGTGTCTAAGGGGGATAGAACTTTTTTTTTGTATGCCACAACAGCAGCAAGAATACTTATCGCGAAGTATTGGAAGACACAAGATCTACCCACTTTGGAAGAATGGCAGATGAAAGTGATGGACTATATGACATCGGCTGAGATGACAGGCAGAATCCGCGACCAACGAAAGGAGACGGTGGAAGAAGAATGGAGAAAATTTAAAAGTTATCTTAAGGACTATTATAAACTCAATGAATGTTAAAGTGTTGCGGTTTTCAGAGACAAAGGGATACAGTGATATAAGGTCAGAATATAGAAAAGACTAAGATGACAGAGGTGCGAAGTAACAACTGGGAGTTGCTAAAAAAAAATAATGGACATTGGGATGCAGAAAGGGGGGGGGAGGGGAAGTCCAAGAAAAGAGGTTTATGAAAATATGCTATGAAACTATACGTGTATGTTTGTCTTTTTAAGTGTTTGTTTGTTATTTAAAAACTTTGTAAAACCAATAAAAATCTTATAAAAAAAAAAACTTTCTGATAGCAAGAGGTGTTCAACAGTGGAACAGTCTCCCACGAGAGGGGGTGCACTCTCCTTCACTGGAGGTTTCTAAGCAGAGGTTGGATGGCCATCTGTCATGGATGCTTTAGCTGAGATCCCTGCATTGCAGGGCGTTGGACTAGATGACCCTGGGGTCCCTTCCAACTCTATGATTACTAAAAACAAATTTAAAGGTAAAATTAAAGGGATGCTTCTCGACACCTCTTCTTAATGCAGAGGGAGAGAGACAGGCAGACCCATCATAACGCTAATGCAGGCATAGGCAAACTCTGGCCCGCCAGATGTTTGGGACTACAATTCCCATCATCCCTGACCACTGGTCCTGTTAGCTAGGGATGATGGGAATTGTAGTCCCAAACATCTGGAGGGCTGGAGGTTGCCTAGGCCTGCTCTAATGGGAGCACATTTCACCGTGTGGGAGCGACACAGGAGAAAGCCCTCTCATGTCTGACGTCAAGCCGACTTCTGCAAGTGGTGGTACCATTAAATGAGGCCTCTCCTGCAGATTTTAATAACTGGACAGATGATATCTTAGCCAAATTCTAAACCCTTTAGGGCTTTAAAGGTTAAAAGCAACACGTTTGATCGCTCCTGGAAAGCATCTAGCTTGGGATTTCCACCAAAGAGCTCAGGATGGCATACCCTGGGTTTCCCCATTTTATACTTACAATAAATCTCTGAGATAGACTGGATTTAGAATTAGTGGTGTTTCCAAGATCACCCACTAAACATCATGGCTGAGCAGGAATTTGAGCCTGGTCAGACCCAGTACTCTTCCCCACCATACCCAACAGTGATTCTATAAAAGTGTGGCATTATGAACAAGCTGTATTCCAAAGGCATGCATAGATTTTTCTGTGATTTGTTCTGACCGAGATATTTTACTGCACAAACAAATCCAGTGCTTTGCTTATCCAATTACACACACACACACACACACACACACACACACACAGTTTTCACAGTCCATCTGGTTAAAATTTACCTTAAACTTTTAACAACCTTTTCTACAATAAATATTTTCCACACAAAATGTACAGATCCCTCTTCTTATCTCTGGACGTTTGCAGAAATCACGTCCTGTGAACATTGAGAAACGGCTTATTCTTGCGATGAAAGTTACATGTTTCCTCTCCTAGGCGTTGAGCCTGCCCTCTGTGTGCGGGAAATAAAGATAAGAATCATTGCAGATGGTGGTTTGCCCATCTATCACACAATCTGTTTTCTGTAAGGAGGAAATGGAGACCTATCATTCGGGTAAAGCACAGAACGGTGAACTGAACAGAAATGCAATAAAATATCAGCCAGGTGTTCCGTGCTGAGTGCTATACATGTCTGATGCTGTTCTCAGGAGTAAAAAAAGATTAATTGCAAACCAATTTTCCCCATTTTAAGGAACAAGCACAACCTTGAGATAAAGCACTGATTAAAAAAACAACCCCAACCCTCATTAACTTCAGCAAAACGTGGCAATAGCTATTAAGTTCTTGGGGGAAAGTGATTGTGTCCTCTTGGGTTTCATAGGGAAAGAGGGAGTGTAGTTGGACATGCACCCTGGACTTTAAGAAGGCTTTAAAGAGCTGTTACTTGCAATACTGTGTCCAATTCTGGGAACCACAATTTAATTGTGTGCAGAGGAGGGCGACCAAGATGATCAAGGGTCTGGAAACTAAGCCTTATGAGGGGTGCTTGAAGGTGTTGAATGGTTTCTTTAAATGTAGAGGTTCATCATTGTTCCACCTGATGTGTATGTCTTTAAGGGGCCGGAGCAAGGGCCAGAGCAAAATAACGAGATCCAGCTTTACAGCTGTGAAACATAGCAGGTGCTGCTGAGTTGCATTGATTAAGCTGTGTCAGCAATTGGGTGTAGTATATAAGGAGCAGCACCTAGCTCTCCCATTACCCTGGGGGATGGGTTGGTGGTTGGGTCTGGTTTGTTGATGTATTTAGTGTACATGGAGTTTTTGTTTTTCTTATTAAAACCTTCTCTAAGTACTTTTTGAGTCCCTTTTTAATGCATGGTCTCCCCAGCAAGCTCTCTCCAGCGTTACTATACTGCAAATAGCCAACAGAAGGAGCTGGGTATGTTTAGCCTGGAAAAGAGGAGACTGAGTGGAGATACGATTGCCATCTTCAGATGTCTTAAGGGCTGTCATATGGAAGAGGGAAAAAGCTTGTTTTCTCCTGCTCTGGAGGATAGGACTCAAACCAATGGCCTCAAGTTGCAAGAAAGGAGATTCCAACTAATCATTTGTTAAAACCTTCCGACAGTAAGCTGTTAGGCAGTGGAACAGACTCCCACGAGAGGTGGCGGACTCTTCTTCCTTGGAGGTTTTTAAGCAGAGGTTGGGTGGCCACCTGTCATGGATGCTTTAGCTGAGATTCCTGCATTGCAGGGGGTTGGACTAGATGACCCTTGGGGTCCCTTCCAGCTCTATAATTCTAAGTATTGAGAGGGGGTGCTGTAAAGGCAACAGAGCGGCTTGAAAGAATATGGGCTATAGCTAACGTGAAGGAGTGTGCGTGCACACGAGAGGAAGCAAAAATCCAAAAAATGTGTAGGAATGGGACCGGATCCTGCTCTAGTTAAGTCCTGGCCTCTTATGCCACACATCTGCATCAACAGATGTATCCATTAAGTTTAGTAGCTCCAGATGTGCGTTTGTATAATACATGAAGAACAAGTGTAATGCATCCCAAATACATCACTTTGTGTTGGATTTGTTTGTTCGTTGCTGGTTTCTCTCCCCCCCCCCACGCCGCCCCCAATTTCCCTTTTCTTTACAGCTAATTTCCTCAATGGTCCTGCTTGGTCAGTCTCTCCTACCACACCTTGGGGGCCTGTACATTCCAGCTGGTTTGCCTATGAGCCGAGCTACATGATCAGCAGCAGTAGCATGTGGTCAGTCTTGCCCGATGGCACCTCTTCAAAACGCTCATGGAATGAGGGGTCTTTGCAGTTGGAATGCTCCTTTTTATGAAAGACTCTTTACATCCTCTTTTCTTCATGAGATACTTTTTTGGGGGGCTTTGTCCTATTGCTTACTGCAAGAGTGGGGCACCTCAAGCCTGGGGGGGGGTGGAGATATGCAGCCCTCCAGATGTCTCTATCCAGCCCTCCCCGGATCTTGTCCATCACCCACATTCCTTGAGTCCTTTTGCCTGCCTGAAATGTATCCTTGAACTGAGATTCAGGGGAAGAAGGGTTGTAGTTCGTGGGTAGAGCATCTCCTTTCCATGCAAAGATCCCAGGTTCAGCATCTCTAGGTAAGGCTGGGTGAGAGACCTCTGCCTGAATCTCTGGTGAGCCACTGCCAGCCAGTGCTAAGCTAGATGAATCAAGGGCCCATCCTATGTATTAGATATGTGGATTGTTGTATGTCACATGTCTGTTTACATTCCAGCACAGCTTGCTGGGAACTTCCGTTTGTGTATAGCTTTTGTTTAGTGCTTCCTGCTCTTGGACATGAAAGAAGAGCAGACATGTTTTCTTTGTCCTGAACTATGGTGAATAAACAGCTTGTAAATATGCTTTACATATGCCTCTGTCTGCTACTTCTGTTGTGTGTTATTCACTCTGCTGGTTAAGGCGTGCTCAAGTTTCTGAAGGCTTCTGAAGCTGTAAGTCGCTGTTTGATGCTGTCCCAAAGGACTAGAGTTTGCCCGGCTGCTGGCCGGTGGGCTGGAGCCAGCTGGGGGCCTGCAAATTGCCCGTTCCCTTGGACGCATCCCAACACTATGCTCCTATAATGCCTCTTGGTGATGAGGAGCCTGTGTTTGTGTGTACAGTGGTACCTCTGGATGGGAACGGGATCCATTCCAGAGCCCCGTTCGCATCCTGAAGTGAATGCAACCCGTGTCTGCGCATGCATGGGTTGCGATTCGCCGCTTCCGTGTATGCACATGAGCGTCTGTGCAGGCGCGAGCAGTGAAACCTGGAAGTAACACATTCTTGTTACTTCCTGGTCACCACGGAGCGCAACCCGAAAACGCTCAACCTGAAGCATATTCAACCCACGGTATGACTGTATAGAAACCTCTGACTTGTGTAGCTGGAATGTAGCTGATAGTCACATAGATTGCTCCGCCCACTGTTACCTTTGGCCTGGCCCACTTTGAACTCAGGAGACACACCCTGCTTGCATGTGGCCCCCAGAAAGCTGCCCAGGAGGGAAGGTGGCCCTCGGATTGGAACAGCTTCCCCAGTCCAGCTTTCTGTGTACAGTGTGCAAGTCAATTCCTCAGACATGCTGTTTATTTTGCTTCTGGAGCTTCTCGAGTCCATCCCTTTGTCCTTCCCTTGCTCCTCCTGCTGTTCTTGAGCAGCTGAAGTACACTCATCGGGAGAGTGCTGCAGAGAGAATAGCCGTTTTGCCCAACGTGCTGATGTAGGAAGCTACCCAGAATTGCCTATTGATTAAGGCCAGGTCTTCTCAGAAACAGAACTGCAGCAGGTGCTGACAAGGCAAGATAAATATAATATACTTATTTGGTGTGTCTTCTCACCCAACCCACCTCTAAACTTTGTTGGCTCCAGGGACCTTGGATACATCCCCCCACTTTAGTTGGTCTCCTTAAACAGGAAGTGACAAGACATGAAAATGAAGGGTTCTCTTGCAGCTGATCTTCCTGGCAGGGTTAGAAACTGAAATATGAAAGCTAGGAGACCTTATACCTAGATTATGGGCGCAACAATGGAATGTCCAGGCACGCTTTTTTATAACAAGAATACAAAGCTGAAAATGAATGAACGGCAGCTAAAGTATTATGTTCATTTTTCACATGGTCTATTCCTTCCCCTGCTCACCCCCCTAAAATTCTTAAGAGGGTCTCTTCTCCAGCTTTCAGAGTAGCTGGAAGTGGGGAGGCAGGAAAAGGTCCTCTTTTCCTTCCAGTCTGCAGTTTTAATCTGAAACCTTAGGTGCAGTACTGTACCCAGAGCTCAGAAACTGCTTGAGCTAATAAAATTCCCTGTTGCAAAATGTGCCTAGAAAAATGGGAGTTTCGAACACAGCTTCCTGGGTACTCTTTGCAAAGCTCAGAATGGTGCTGCGGTTAAAGTGGCGGGACCTCTGCTCTGCACATGCCCAACCGTGCCATTTTCCCAGAGCCACAACAAAGCGATTTTTCTACTGCTCTAAAGATATGTGTGGGAGGCAACTTCCACCCATGCTTGGCTCTTTAAGAGTTTGCACTTGCCCCGTAAACTCCTCAACCGAAGATTATGGGCAGAGGTGGAGCCGAGAATAAGATAGCGGCTTACTGCAAACAGTTCATGCCTCACCTCATACTTTGAACGACCACGATGCAAATTCTGGGCTCTTAGACAGAAGATAATCTTCGCCTGCTACGGATGGGTTAGAAAATCAGACTTGAGTATCAAAATGGTCTGAAATGCAACCAGTCATGGAAATGATCATGTGTCCTGCTTTACAGAGGGCAATTTTCTCTTTGAAGGAGTCCTCTCTGTGCATGGCTGAAAAATAAAGAATTCCAGGGAGGGAACACAGGTGCCTGAAAGTTGCCAGCTGTTAGCTCCTGGGCAGCAGACTAAGTATACTTGCTCACAGCTTCACCCTTGGTATCTGAAGAAGTGTGCATGCACACGAAAGCTCATACCAAGAACTAACGTAGTTGGTCTTTAAGGTGCTACTGGAAGGAATTTTTTTATTTTGACTATGGCAGACCAACATGGCTACCTATCTGAAGCTTCACCCTTGTATGCATTGGATTTTGACTTAAGTTGTAGTGATAATTTCTAATTTTGCATATACACATACCAATGAAAAGGTGCAAATTTTATGTAAATCTGCATCCTCTGTTTTTGGGTGGGGCTTAATTCACTGCTTTACCAACCCCATACTTTTCTGCAAGCACAGGCCCTTTGATGGAGGAAAAGTGAAGTTGCCACCCTTGGCAGCTGATTTTGGGTATCATTAGAGCAGAAAAATGTGTTTTTCCTGCCAGGGAGAAGTGGGGAAAGAACTTGTGGGATTCTGGTCCCAAAATACTTTGGGTGGCCTCGGACACCATTTTCTGTTCTTTGTCAGCCACCTCTGCTTTTCTGCATGACAGAAACCCTTTTTGTGCATTATTGTGTAACCGTCCTCTAAGCCAGTGTTTCCCAACCTTTTTTGGGCAAAGGCACACTTGTTTCATGAAAAAAATCTCGAGGCACACCACCATGCCAGATGGGGAAAGGTCACTTTTTACTTATGTAAAAAATAAAATAAAAAAATAGTAACAGCATAGAAGGTAATGGTTAGGCTAGCATCCCTCTTCCAAATATGCTAGGTTTTTATTTGCAGGGACTGTTCTACATGGGAAAGCATTCAGCACTGTCATTCTCCCATCTGCCATCTGAATTGGTACTATTCTGGGTCAACTTACTCTGCTGCATGTGTAGATGAAAATGGCACCAAGTGTGGGGGAGGGGGCAGAACAGGTTTCAGATACAGGATATTAAGCATACACGTACTTCAGATTGAACTGGTTGCTTGCTTTGCAAGTTTTCATTTCCCAAATGACTGCCTTGGCAAGGGCAATACCTACCAGGCTCAACGCCGGTCTCGCGCTGCCGCTTCCCGCGCTCTCAAGGACCCGGGAGGAGGAAGGCGTGAAGGGAATCCCGAAGGTGCGAAAACCTCGCGCATGCGCAGGCCTTCCGCCTGCGACAGCCCAGTAGGCCGGCCGAAACGAGCGGTGATGGGATGTGGGAGGGAGCTCGCTCGCCGCCCCGCGTGTGCCTATGTGGGGCACGTTACAGCCCCGTGACGTCAGCGCCACGCAGGCAGCCAGCCAGACAGACGGTGAGAGCCCCGCACTGGGCGGCCTCTCCTCGCCGCTGCCGCCCCGCCTCTCGTCGCCCGACTCCCTCCCACGGCACACCAGGCAACGTCTCGCGGCACACTAGTGTGCCGCGGAACACTGGTTGGGAAACACTGCTCTAAGCACCCGCATTGCTGAAATTGGATTGATCCAAACTACAGCCAGACAGTGTAGCAGTGCTAATTAATGCACAGTTGGAAATGCATTACTCAGCTGAGGGAGACAACAGGTTCCACAATGCCAAGAGCTGCACAATCTTCTCTTTTCTTGCCCTATGCTCTCTCTTGGTTTCTCTTGGTTGGATTGCATTAGATTTGGGTCCAAACCACCCCCTTTGCTATAGATTTTCAGTGGCATAGGCCATATTTCATTTGCACTCCCGACTCACACAGCTAGCAACAAATTTCCCTGCATGCTGTGAGCAATGCATATTGTTCTTAAGTTACCCAACAGTCAAAACCCCAAATGAGCTCTTCATTATCTAAGATTGGAGTTGCATGTGAACCAACTGCTGGTCTTGGGAAATGGTGCAGAACCTGCAAGAAACAGTGTGCGCAGACCACACAGGGTCTCCTATGAACTTGTCGAGGGCACCGCTTCCACATTTTTCTCACAGCGAAGAGGCACCCACTTCTCTATGCTGCTCTCAGGCGATAAACAAGATGCCAACCTCATGCTAGCGGGCTGTGCGACGATTTCTTCATTTCTGGACTCACTTCTCATTCTCATCCGCTGCCCACATGCAGCTTCCCTCCAACCCTGAAACTGGACTTTGCCATCCCAATGCCTGCTTTTTACATGTTGGCAATTCAGCAGCTTTAATGGGTCCTAGTTAAAGAGCCAAAATCAAGCTCTCAGCCATTCATGCAAACTCGAGATCGCCTTCAGTGCTGGCCCGCCTGTCAAAGGTTGATGCACGGGAGCAAGTTCTGCTTCACCAGCACATTCCCTGCAAAGAACATGAGCACATAAAGCAGGCCTGAACGCAGCCCATCAGCTGACGTCACTTGGGGGTGAGCATGGTTTGGGGGGGAAGTGGCCTTGTGGGAAAAGAGCTTCCCCACCCTTGCTCTAGGGGGAGATGTGTTTCCCAGATGCTACCTGCAGAGACTTGTATGGGATATCACTGCTGTGGCCACAACACTTGCAGCCAAGCTTGAGAAATCTTTGTGCTAGGAGGCGGCAGAAGACGGAAGCAGCAATGCTTTATAAGCAAGAGGTTTTAACATTGGCATATGGACTTGGATTGCTTGGAGAGGCTGTTTTGCAGCAGCATCTGAACCAAGAAAACTCCTCTGTGTGGGGTTTTTTTAAAGGTGCAAAATCTTCTCTTTGGGCTTGCATGGAATGTCAGCTGCCCAGGAAGAAGGAAAGCTAGGTTAGGCTGTCCCTGTGCCTTGAACAGCAGCTTGATTTGCACAAATCAGCAGGCAGAACATTCTGCAACATGGAGCCCAGGATCTGCAGATCGAGTTGCAGGAGCAAACGCTGGCAGCCTGAGAATGGCGCAAAGCTTAACCAGGCAAGCCGGACTACAAATAAGCATTTAAGACGCACACGTTAAGGTTCTTTTTTTAAAACATTAAGTTTACTAACATAAATAGTGTTTATAACAAAAGGCACAGGTTTTTCTTTTCTCCCCTCGACTATAAACAATGGAAAAATATTTACAGTTTGCACAGAATATAGCAAGTGCACAATTGGTCTTTTTTCAGGAGTTTTAAAAATGTCTTTTTTTTCTGCCCCCACCCTCCCTAGCCCCTTAGCATCTTTATTCAGAGTTCCGCAATTGTTTATTTTTCCCCTTCCGCAGCAAAAGGGATCCAATTCTACAAATATCAGGTTAAAAAAAAGGTTGTTACAACAACAAATCAACATGAAGCAATTCTCTCTTTTTTCCCCACACACTCTGCCCCCCCCCATTTTGTTCTCAGATCACAACGACGTTACTAACTTCTTCATACTGGATTACGAAATAGGGATAGCTCTGGTCATCGTTGAAAATGACGAAGATCTGAGGCTCAAAGTAGTTGTCCACGCAGGAGTCGTAGAGGTCGCTGGTGATGCTGTTGGGGTTGACGGGCGGAGGTCTTCGCATGGTGTGGTTGCCGACTGTGTACCTCCCCGTCAGGACTTTAGCCAGGAACATATAGTGGATCCCTTTGGGAGAGCGCTTGGAGAAGTTGTGCGAGTAGCTGGCTTTGCGGGCAAAGTAGCTGCCTTGCCCAAACATGGTGGCATGCTTCCCACAGACCCGGGGGTCAAAATTATGCTTGCAGATTCCGTCAACCACATCCTGCGAGGTGCCGTGGAACAAATGTCTTTCGTTCATAATCCGGTCCAGTCCTGTCATCTTTTTACACATGTACTCCTTTTTCCTGGAAGCGGGAAAACATAAAAGGAACCAGTGAGCTCCAACAGGCACGTGGCAAAAAAATATTCACACAAAAAATCGCCATGCACTAATCGATCTGGAACAAAACAAGCACACCCTCGTTTGTGCTGTGTGTGGGGGGGGGGGTTAAAGCCTGAAGATTGTGTTGCTGATACTGAGTGTATGGGCCTAAATCACAGGGTGCAACAATTTCGGCCCCAAAATATTCCTGTCTACATAACTCTTGCCTCTCTGCTCTTCTTAAGGGGAGCTTAAGTTCTGAGGATATTACCTCAGACTGGAAGTAGAGAGCTAAAAACAACAGAAGTCCAGCATAATGACTTTATTGCCAAGCTTCTGGGACATGTCAGATTGACAGCTGGGGACTGGTATACCTGAAAGTATCATTGCTTTCATTGAAATAACAACACACCTTTAAAACACACACGAGTGCCTTCTTACATATACTATACTAGTAAAGTTAGGGAAAAGGCTAGCTCAGAACACAAACACACGAACATTCCCCTTCCTTGTTGTGCTATGTATCTATCAGTAAGCAGCATTTTACATGGAAGAGCATTCAGGTCTTTGATTCTCCCACAGTTACAGGGATTTCTGGTTTTCTGATTACAGGTAGGTAGTCGTGTTGGTCTGTAGTAGTTGAAACAAAATTTTTAAAAAATCCTTCCAGTAGCACCTTAAGAGTAAGGTTACCAGACGTCCCCGTTTCCTGGGGACAGTCCCCGGATTTACAAATCAGTCTCCACACAAAATCACTTGAAGTCGAAAAGTGTCCCCGGATTCATTGAAAAAAATCTGGTAACCTTACCTTACAGACAAACTAAGTTTGTTATTGGTATGAGCTTTCATGCGCATGCACACTTCTTCAGATACACTGAAACAGAAGTCACTGTTAACAGTTGTCAACAGGTTTACCACACCTATCAGCCAATCACCCATTCCCACCACCCTTCTGAGTAATACCCCTCCCCACCCTCTCACTATATATAAGGATCTGGTGACTTCTGTTTCAGTGTATCTGAAGAAGTGTGCATGCACACGAAAGCTCATACCAATAACAAACTTAGTTAGATTTCTGATGCACAGGTAAAAGCCTCCACCTAGACTGGAAGATGGGCCGCCTCCCCGCCCCACATAGTTTTGCTTCAGTGTCGCTTGCAGCAAAATGTGTCCCCGGTTTAGCAAATTTAGAAAGAGGCCAGCAAACTTCAATTCAAACTGATCACTTTTAAGAGCTCTCCAAAAGGAACAGTTACTCCTCAAAGTCCTGAGCTGCCAGGTTCAACAAAAAGACTTCTCCTTTCTAAAAAACAAAAAAACCCCAACCAACCAACCCAAAAATGGTAGAACAGGAAGTGGTAGTTCTTTGGGTGCTTCAGAGGAATTTCTGGGCTTTAGCTAGCATTCCTAACAATGAAGAGCCACAATCAAACACGCTCCCACAACTCGGGTGTTTTTGATTGGGTACACAACTTGCTAAAACAGCTACTCATTTTTAACAAACTGGATCTGCAGACCCCTACACCTTGTATTAACAATAAAACTGCACTTCACAACGGGGGCAATTCATTTTACAGGGACGTTGCAGGACTGGGATGCCTGCAATATGCAGCTGGTTGGACCAGATGACGTTTGAGGACCCCCCTTCCAACTCAACAATCCCCCCCCCAACAAAAGTAGGGAGGTTTCCCCCAATTAATGAGGAGGAGGAGAACCGTTATTATACGCTTTGGCTCACCTCTTATACTTCTCCCACAAAAACTGGTTCTGAACTCGCAGTATTTTCAAAATTTTGTATTTGGTCTCTGGCACAGTCTTATGAAAGAGGTTGTAAATGGTTCTGTAGCTTTTGTCTTCCTTTGACACAGGCACTTGGACGAAGTCCTGAGCTGGATCCATGCTGACCCATGTTTCAGGGTAGAAGTTTGGAGAGGTAACGGCAGTCGGGGATAAGACTTGTGAGTCGGTTGCCGGCGTCACGGGTACTGTGGGGCTGCCACCAAGAGTCCTAGGGTGGAGAGAAATTGGGATATTGTATCAACACAACAACAACAAAATAGTAATCTGAATATGTACTTTTAGAAGTATTTGGAAACAAGATTTCTTTTGTTTGGAGCAGGGCAACTGGTCACTATAAGAACCACCCTCCTGCATTGACCCAGTGACCCATCTAGTCCAGGATGCTGTTCTCACAGCGGCCAACCCACGGGAGACTTGCAGATATAGGGCAAGATATAAATTCAACGAATAAAAATAAAATAAATGAGCGCAACAGCACTCTCCCCTCCTGTGGTTTCCAGTTTTATTCAGAAGCTCACTGCCTCGGAGACTGGAGGAGGAACATCACAGTTATCTAGGTTGCGGGTCATACTTGGGAACAATCGCATGATATACCATTATACCTTCAAGCCTAAGTTTTTAATTTAGAAAGCTAGGGGCAAAAGGACCGACCATCGGGATAAATAGCAGCAGCTCGTATGATAATATTACTGGGATCCACGGACACGGAGTCGTTGTGGGGTTTTCCACTGGGCTTGCAACGTTGTGCTGCAGCATGTTTTCGATGCGTATGACCTGTCCTGGTGATCGCTCCTGCGTCTGCTCAAGCCAGTCCCTGGTGAGGAATCCCACCCCTCCTATGATGGAGAGTGTCACCCGAAGGAGACAGAGTTCCTGGAACATTAAGCTGCCGTCAAGAAGGTCCCACGAGCACAGACCACGGAACACACTTCCGTGTATTTAAAACCCGAACACTAGGTGTTCAAAGCCGGGGTACAGTTGGCTAACAGAAGCGATGGACTTCATTAAGGCTGCTACTGCACTGGGCACTTAACAACGGGAAAGAGGAATGTTTTCCACTCTCTTTGTACAGAGTTGTGAACAAGGTGCCCCCCCCCCCACTCACAGGTTTCCCTTTCCTTTTCTTCTTCACAGAGTTCAGAAAAAAAATAACCAGATTTTTTTATTTATATAAAACAAAAGCTCAATGGAATTTCCGCACAATTTCCCCACGTGTAAAAGGCCCACTGTGCCGATGTTCTGACCAATTAGATTGCTCTAGCCACTTTCCTCTCTATGGTCTGTCTCTCCTCTCTAGGAAGCGCCTTTATAGCATTTCCTTCGGTTGTTTCCCCTAAACCGTAGAGGACAACCAGAAGTACAGTGAGGGGAAAGGGAGTATTTAATTCTCCCCCAAACAAATAATGGCCCAATGAAAGAAAGGGGGGGGGGGAACTACCTCCCTTTTCCAACATTTGGGGAACGGGCAACGCCCACTTGGCTAGTTAGAAGCCTGGAATCCAAGTTGCCACTCTACTTCCAGCTGCGGGAAGCACCCTAGATCAGTTTTCTCCCTGCTGAATTTCTGGGAGTTTCAAACCACACGCAAGTCTTGTGACCTAAAAGTCTTGTGGAGCAGAACCCAAGGGATGCATATGATGAAGGGTCATATTCCAAAACGCTGCAATAACAGCTGGTCCTTAAAGGTACTATAAGACCTTGTGATTCCTATGAACAGATTGTCATAGCTGCTCCTACATTAACTAATTTTGAAGTAGCAACCACCCATACTAAAGGAGATTTGCCTCTTATGGAGCTAGCCAGTGTAGCTCAGCCCACCACCAACAGGGCTCCTAAGCCTCTATAATGTGGGGTGAAGGCAAAACCCCACCCAGTGCAATTCCTCTGTCCAACAGAGAAGCAACAAGCAGATTTTGAAAAGGACCGGAGCCTCACCAGGTCAGGCACCAGCTCCTGGGAATTATTATCCAATCCTAAAAGGCCTGATGAACTGTCATAGTGATTGGTTCTGTTATTGGCCACTGATGCAAAATTTCCAGAGCTGCTCCCCTTATTGACCATCTCCTATACAGTGCTGGGGAAATAACGCAAGGAATATCAGAACAGAAATTCCCTTAATACAGCCGGGGGACCCAGAAGAGAGTATGGTAAGCACAGAGGTCATACACAGAAGTTGGATAAATCCAAAGTGCAACTGAAATGCAGGTGTTCAGCATTCCCTTAACGGAATCCAGAACAACTGATTGCAAGGACATCTACAAAGTCAGAGGGAGCTGTAATAGATGGGGTTAGGTGCATCTGAAGCATGATCCTATGCAGTTAAGCCCACCGGAACAATCAGAAGGTTCATTAACATTTGGGTAAGTCAAGAGCTCTCAATAAAGAAACATGGGCGCTCCAGTGTTAGGAAAGGGGTTGTGGCGGATTCACCCACGTCCATTTGCCCCGAAACAACGTCCGCTGCCGAAAGGGAGTCCCATCACTTACTGCAGGTATGGCATGAGGATCACACAGGAGCGGAAGAAAGGTCTCCTCTTGATTTCTCTTCGAATGCACGAATTCTGCTGGAAGCCATCTTTAATGTTCAGGGTGTAACGGTTGTGCCACGTAACAAACCGGACCTCTGCCAGCCCTCGGTAGTTGGCTTCTTCTATCAATCGCACAACAGGCTTTTTTAAAATAAAAAACAAACAAACAAACAAACCCAAGTAAATATTTAATAATCCACGCCACTGGTGCAAATATACCTTGCTTCCCCCCACTGTTTGTTTTTTTGGTAGAGTTTTCCAGTTCTGCTGTCATTAAAGATAGTGCTAAGCACCGCTATATGCATTATCCTGAAGGATTATAGTTGGCAACCCCCCCCCTCCACCTTTCCGCCACACTGAAATGAAAGTTTGAACAACTGAGCAGAGGCTGATTAAATTGAATGGCCTTTCCAGTCTTCAGCTTCCAGAAGGAGAGGACACATGTGTATTTAAACCTCTCTCATGAAAGTTAAGGGTGTTGAGCATCAATTGGGTGCTCCCTGAAGGGCCACTGGTGAGCAGTTGCACAAGGTCTTGTTTCTGCAAACATGTCAAGAGTTTTCCTGTCGACCCAGCACTCCCCAAGATCTGACTGTTGCTAGATTGCAACTCCCATCATCCCTGATCATAGGCTATACTGGTTGGAGCTGGTGCGAGTTGAGAGTCCGGCCACATCTGGAGTGCATAACATTGACTAGCCCTGAACTGGTCAATGGATACTTCCTCTCCTCTTCCTCACCCATCTGTGACCTGCTGCCAAATCTGCCCCGGAAAGTCTGGAGAAACCCAACAGCAGGTAGATGGGAAGTCCCACTGAGCTTGCAAAACTTTGCACGGGTAGCTATTTTTCTGGATATGGAAAAAGCTACCAGTTTACACACAGCCTTTTCATTTATCCTTGAGCATCTTGCAAAGCAGGTTAGGCTAGTTAACAGTGATTTATAACAAAGACCACGCAGTGGGGGGCATCATGAACCAAGGCTTCCCACATCCATCCCCCCCCCAACATTATTCCTGAAACTTAAGGGCGGTGGTGGTGGTGAAATACCTCTGAATATTCTCTCCAGCCAAAATGATCCCTGCAGAAATACTTCCAGATGGTGTAGTAGTTGGAGTTGGAACCTGTACACACAGGCGTAGACAGCCTCCTCAGCTGGTCAAATTCAGTCGTATCATAGAGCGCCAAACCATTCAAGTCGACTAAAAACTCATGGCCCCTGGGGGGAGGGAGAAGAGAAAAGGAAAATAATTCAGTTTTCTCTATCCATTCAAGAAGCGACTGGAAGTTATGACATTTCAGCAGTTGCAAAGCTTTGCCAATTCTTCCTTCTACAGCAGGCATGGCCAAACTGGGCCCTCCAGCTGTTTTTGGGACTACAACTCCCATCATCCCTAGCTAATAGGACCATGGGTCAGGGATGATGGGACTTGTAGTCCCAAAACAGCTGGAGGGCCAAGTTTGGCCATGCCTCTTCTACAGACTGGAAGGCAAACCAAATACGACCCACAGTTCCGCAAATGCAACCTCTCAGCCTAACGAACCTTACAGGGTTCTTGTGAGGATGTAATAGGAGGAAGAGGAGAATTACACATATCAGCTCAATCTCCTTGGGAAAAAGCCAGGGGTATATAAGCAATTTATTAATAAATTAATCATCCACTTTTAAAAAGTGACTTGTGGAAGATCAGGACAAAAGCAACTGGGCTCCATCCTTTCATTCCACAGCACCGTCGCAAATAATCACCCTCTCCCCCAGCAGCTGCTGCTTTTTCGGGAGGGCGGATGCTTCAAATCTGGGACCACGGTGTGTGTGTGTGTGTGTGTGTGTGTGTGTGTGTGTAGGAATGGGGTCAAACACCTCCCTGCACATCATAGCAGGAGTTATTTACATTTTAAGAGCATGCATGTCAATTGCATAACCTGACTGACTGGGTTTTGCGCAGGGGGAGAGACACACACAGACACACACGCACGCACGCGCGCACACACACACACACACACACATATTAAAAGCAGCGACCTATTAGGAGCAAGGAATACAAGCCAGAAGAATGAATACAAAACAGAACGCAGGCGTTGTAGGATCTGTATGTCCTTGCCCCACATCAGGGAGAACATTCCTGGGTAAGATGGATTTTCCTTGCATCAGTTCTGGGACAACACCCTCCTCCCCCTCAGTCTGCAATCATGCATAATTTTTGCTGAGAGGCTACACACCTACTTAGGCTATCAGCTGGATGCAAAATGCTAATCAGACAGGAACCAGGTGCACGCTCCCATCCCCCCAAAAACCCCTTGTGAGTCAAATGCTCCAATTCATTTATGATGCCATCATTTAGTGCAGTGGTACCTCGGGTTAAGTACTTAATTTGTTCCGAAGGTCCGTTCTTAACCTGAAAACTGTTCTTAACCTGAAGCAAAGTTCTTAACCCGAGGTACTATTTCTGGGTTTGTGGAGTCTGTAACCTGAAACATATGTAACCCGAGGTACCACTGTACTTCTTCCCTGCGGCCAAAGTTAAACACGGCACGTGGTCTGTGGCGCAACAGAAACAGGGGGCAAAGGAATCACGCTAGATTCCTTGCACTACACTAGAGTTGTTCTCTAGATCAGGGCAGCGGGCAACACTCTCCCCCAAATTTATAATCATACGCTTGCCGTCCGATGCAAGACATCTCGAGGTGACTTGAACACGCAACTGAAGAGAAGCACCACCAAGTTTAACAATAAAAACAATACCCACTCCTCAAAATAACAGAAACAGCAGTGAATGAGATTGCCATATCCCCTCAACAGCTACAAAGGTAAAGGGACCCTTGACCATTAGGTCCAGTTGTGAACGACTCTGGGGTTGCGGCGCTCATCTCACTTTCTTGGCCGAGGGAGCTGGCGTACAGCTTCCGGGTCATGTGGCCAGCATGACTAAGCTGCTTCTGGCAAACTAGAGCAGCGCATGGAAATGCCATTTACTGCTACATATTTTCTCCAAAAAAGCAGGTGGTTTGTAAAGGATAAACAGGGCAGAGCGCCACATTCCTTGCTGCACTTCTGCAATAACCCAGTGGGGAGCTCTATTAAGAAAAAGTGTTAAATTGCTGACAGAGAAGAAAGCCAATATTGTTTGTGTTTTGGAAGAAGAGAAATAGGCTGGTGTATTGAGGGGAGGGAACGCTTACAATATGTGAGGAGGAATAAGTGATCTGGCACCACCACCTCTGAGTAAGTAACATGCTAGCTGTGGCACAAACCTTTCTATTCAACAGCCTACGTCACCAGATGCATAAAAGAAGCAAAGATCCATTTGTGCCATGACATTTAATAAGAGCACTCCACACACAGGCAGGCAGAGATCATCGAGCTCCAGATTACGACATGTTAATGTGTAATCCGTAATGACTGGTGGACTTTACTTCTTTGCGGCAACTTAGCTCCGCTATCAAGGAAACTGTTTTGCAAATGGGGAAGTGCAAGCTCGATTAGGTGCCGCGCACCTGTTGCCAAGTCACCTGCTAAAACTTCTCTTTCAGTCACCTGTGCAGGAAGAAGGGAGGTGAAAAGATAAGATGAAAAGATAAGATAAGCAAAAGCTATTGATTTTTCCCCAGTTACAAGATTTAAGCTGCAGTGGATTTGGCAAGACAACTTCCCTAGCCGCATTCCCTATAAGCATGCAACTTCAGGGATGCTAAAGTGTAGCTTGGGGTGGGGGCACATTGAGTGAAACACCACGGGGGGGGGGCACTTACAGCTGCCCTACAGCTGAGGGGGAGGCAGTGACAGAGAGAAGTCCAGAATCAGATGCTGGAATGGGTATTAAGTACAGTGGTGCCCCACAAGACGAATGCCTCGCAAGACGAAAAACTCGCTAGATGAAAGGGTTTTTCGGTTTTGCGTTGCTTCGCTAGACGAATTTCCCTATGGGCTTGCTTCGCAAGACGAAAACGTCTTGCGCTTTTTTCTTAAAGCCGCTTGAAGAGGCGCAGTTGCGACGGACCGTGCTTCGCAAGACAAAAAACATCGCAAGACGAAAAGACTCGTGGAACGAATTATTTTCGCCTTGCGAGGCACCACTTTACGTAGTTATTGACTTCACGGTGCAACAAGAGCAGGCACATCTATCACAATAAGTCTACAGAATGCTCTCCCCAGGGAAGTTCACCTGGTGCCTTCATTATACACCTTTAGGTGCCAGGCAAAAACGTTCCTCTTTAATCAGGCCTTTGGTTGATCCAATTTACATCCTATGCCCTTTTAAAATGTTTCTTTGGGGGGGTATTGAGTTGCTGTTTTTATTTCTATTAGGCATGCTGTGGTTTTATATCTTGCTTTTATTCTGTGAACCACCCTGAGACGCCCCAGGTATAGGACGGTATATAAATTTTAATGAATGGATGAGTGAATGAATGAATGAATGAATGAATGTTCAATGAAACTGAATTTTGGAAGATTCAAGGAATAGGAAAAGAAGTGAATCTCTTCACACAACACATAGTTAACTAAGGCAAATTAACTATGGCAAATCCTTAATAAAAATAAAATAAATAAAATAATAACAACTATGGAATTTGCTCCTACAAGAGGCAGTGATGGCCACCAACTTGGATGGCTTTAAAAGAGTATTAGACAAACAGTTATCAATGGCTATCAGCTTGCCCTAGATGAGAACCTGGCAGCCTCCTTTTTGGGGTCTGCCCTGTGCAGTAACAGGTGTTAGCATTCTAGCAGCAGCTTGATGGTCATGCACGATACTGCATACAGATCTGTTGCGACATGCAGAGAAAACCCAGACTGCGTTCTGTACCGTCACTGACACACTTAGATATGGCAATACAGCATCTGAATTTAAAGACAGGCAAACGTCATAGGCTCAGGCTACAAGGGGTAAATTGCCCAGTTTCTTCCACCGTGGTAGACCTAGTCGTAGAATTGAAACCTCCACTTGTTATACTGATTAAACTTTGTCCCTGTTTCAGATTGGCTCTGGGCAACATATTATTCAATATTATCAATTTATTCAAGACTGCCTGTTTATTAAACTGAATGAATTATTTGGTATATGCAAAGGGATTTGAGGAGGAATGCGAGTCCTTAAAAGTGTTTTTGGAATTTGAAACAGAATTAAAATTGGTAATCCTTTCCAAAAAAAAAAAAAAAAAAATCAAAGAAAAAATGGCTATCAGCCACAGTTGCGTTCTTCTACCACCACCACTGTCTAAGGCAGGATGCCTCTGAAGACCTGTCGCTAGGAATCCCAGGTGAGCAGAAAGGTGCTGCAGATGTCTGCAAATGTAAATGGGGAAGAGTGCTAAGATGCTCAGGTCCTGTCCTCCTGCGTTTTTCAGGGTCATCTGGTTCCTCAGTGAGAAAAACAAGATGCTGGGCTTGACCCAACAGGTGCTTTAATGTTCTTACTTGGTAGTTAAGTTTTGGAACACGGTTCAGCACAGCTTAGGAGAAAACAGCATTCCCGACATAGTTTTAATTTAGTCTCAAGTGTCGAGAAACACAAGGCAAATGAGGCCAAATTCAGGTTGCGGAACGAATGTCATCTGACTGGTTATAAACAGTTTCACACTGATTTTTGCGCTGGAACTATGGAAAGTCAAGCAAAAATTTTCCAAGGCACATAAAACACTGGCGATGGGAAGTAAGCTACAAAGAGGGAACCAACAGCAACGGACCTCTTTCACCTTTAACATTCTGCACCCAGGTGCATGTTACAAAAAAGCTTTCGGCAAAATATATACGTAAGCAAGTGGAGTTTTGCATGTGCCTGTTTACACAAATGCAGATACAGTTTCAAAGAGACCGCCCCAGGATACAAAACACGTTGGAATCACCTTTGGGAATTTGCAAACAAACAAGGCCTTTAAGAAGTGAGGGTCCCACTATCCATTTTCAGGCTATTTAAAGCTGTTTCCAAGGCTTATTTTAGCTTTGCAGAAAACCTTTGCTCTGTTTAGGCTTGCTGAATATTAGCCCTATGGGAGCACCCCGTTCCCACGCTAGGGGAATTGAAAGTGCCATGTCTTCTTTTACAAGCACTGGTTGCAAAGCTTTGTGGCTAGAAGCAGTCAACACTGGACTGATCTGGGAGCCCCTACATATTTCAGCAACACAGCATTTCTGCTCAGCTCTGATAGACAAAGCACCGTGCAAGAGGTTTAAGTATCATTAATTCTGTACCTACAAAATGTAGATAGGTACAGAGTTGATGCTACCTACTCAACAAACCATTTTTTTTTTTTTTACAATGTTACAGAGAGTTTAAAAAGCAATAAGCACATTGGTGTTATGCAGACAGCTTGCCCTGCACGCTGCTATTTGATTACATTTTGATCCTATCCTTGCTCCAGAGAGTGCACAGATGGTACTTTCTTGTTCATTTTATCTTTCCATCTCACCTAAAAAAAATTCCTGCAATGTAGGTTAGGCTAGAAGGCTGTAATTGGCCAAAGGTCACCCAGTAACCTGCCTGGCTAAGTGGGGATCTAGACCAATGTCTTAAGGATCACACCGCACTGATTTCTCCAAGTATAACTGGCATAAAGTTTCTCACCCACCCACCATCTCACATCTGTGACACACACCCCCTCAAAATCATGCACACCTGTGCCCATCAAATGTGCTGCAAAATTGCTCGGAAGTTTTCTTGCACACACGCTGCCTTGAGTCCTGAGTGTGAGTCAAGCTCAAGTGCTCCTAAAATGAGTAGCAGCAGTTTTAAAGTGAACAAGGCTAACATTTGAGTGCCAGAATGAAAACAATTAGCAATGCCACCCTCTCTGCCTTGCCCTTAATCGTTGGCAGTTGGATTTGCAAGCCTGCATTATTTTATCCAATAAATACAGGTATGGGAGATGAATATTCCCCCAAAGGTGCCAGACATAGTCTGTAGAGACAGGGCAGCAAGCTGACGTACCTTACTGGGAAGTTGGGTGGATAAAGGGGTCATGATATAAGGTCCTTCAAAGAAAGGTGGGGGCCAAAGATGAATAAATCCCCTAGTGACTTTATAGAGGTACCTCCACATTACCAAGCCACCCAATTCATAAATGATTTAGTATTATTATTGAAAATGACCAGGAGGAGCCTATTCCACCCGGCCTCTTACAGTACTATATTTCTGATTTAATAAAATTATTCCTATGCTTGCTTCGATATGAAGCGCTCGCAACCTCAATAAAGCTGTTCGGAATATTAAAACAGAAAGCATGCTGGGATGTTATTGTCTCATTTGTTGGCAGCCGGTTGAGATGGAGAAATAGCCGGTCTACATATTTTATAAGCCCACTGCATGTTCAACAGGATATTTGAGAATTTAATCTGACAAGTGCATTAGTGAGACTTGATAAATATTGATTTGCTTGCACATTCCAAGGGAACAACTCTGGTTTATATTGTATATTTATGCTACGGATCCCCAGGGGGTTTGAGTCCAGGTTTATCATCTCTTAATATTACAGCCAACGCAACAGCCTCTTTGGAAACTCACCTACAATTCCAACCTTTGGGAGCCCGGACTGTTTTTTGTGTGTGCCCGTAGCAAAATTTATTAAGTACTTTCTAGATAGTCAAGGGATTTTAGAAGAGAGCAGAAACATGTAAGATTAAGATTTTTTCTTTTTCTTTCGCCAGGAAGAACTTGTTTTCGACAGAGGAGGATGAACAAGGAAGCCTAACTGCACGAGAGTAGATGTCAGCTTTATTTAAAATTGTGCGCTCACCTTTCAGCACAACTGAGATCAGCTCGAGAAGACTTGCCATTGGGGGTGGCCATTCTGCCCGGGAAGTTCCTTATGTGACTGCAAGGATCCCCACCCCCCATCCTCAGTGCACTGCAATGATGTGATGCCCTCTCAAAGAGGTGTATTGTGTGAATCCTGAGCAAGCTGACATTGGTTTGCCCAGGTTCCTGGTCATGGGAGTTCTACTCATGTATATGTGGCATGGACAAGTTCGGGGCAGGGTGGAGAGGGAAGCACACAGAGGCATGTCGGGGGCATGAATACACCTCAAACGTCCTAACAAAGGCACCCCCAAACTCGGCCCTCCAGCAGTTTTGGGACTACAACTCCCATGATCCCTAGCTAACAGGACCAGTGGTCAGGGATGGTGGGAATTGGAAGTCCCAAAACAGCTGGAGGGCAGAGTTTGGGGATGCCTGTCCTAACAAAACGGAATTGCCAGTAGTGCTACCTGGGACACACAAGCACTTCTGAAGGAAGGCTGTTTCCATACACCTTTCTAAGTAGAAGAGATTAGTAGACAGGATGAACTTGATTAGTTGAGGATGAACTTTGAATTCCTACTGCAATTCTTAATCATTTGCTTGCATAGCTTTAGTCAGAACTCTTGAACGCCACAAGTGCAAAGGTCTGCAGTGGGCTATGGGGCGGAAAAAGTTAAAATGCTGTGCCCTACTGAATATCGGGTCTGGAAAGAGTCACAAAGCCATGGGTTTGTCAGAGCAGCTGCGGTAAGGAAATGACATCCAAGAAAATCTCACATTAGCTGTTGGCCTCTATGCAAAGGCAAAGAATTTTGCTTACTTGTATTTTGTACTGAAGTTCACCCACTCACTTAAAAACCTCCACAAGAGGTTGCCACATGTTTTATGCTCATCTAATTTTAGGTACATGTAAGTACCTCTGGCACAGGGCTAAGAAGACACACCTCTTGGCCCCCATCCCACAACATATCTGTACCTGACTTGAGCCAAAGGGGTACCAAGATTCATGGTACAAATATTACCAGAATGTTTGCTGTTTTAAAATAGCCGAAGCTGCACCAATGTTTTGGAATGAGCTTCTGCTGACACTATGGATGTTTGCTTGGATGGGGAAAGAGGGGGCGGGGGAAAGAAAATAGAAGCCGAGGAACAAGCGGAAAACGAAAAACACTAAAGTCAGGAAAAAGCGTTGTGTCAGTACATGTTAGTCAGAAGGCACACTAGTGCTCAGGAGAGCCTGTTTCTTCCCAATTGGAAATTAAAAGCAAAACAGGAGAGAAGAGGGGTTCAACCCACTTGGAAACGAGGTTGGCTGGGGAAGGAAATGTTCTCCCTGCCATAGTGTGTCATAGCAGAAAATATTCAATACGGCTGCAAGTTCTGCGAAGCAAGAAACAACTCATCCGGGAGTAGCCACATTTGAAATAAGTGGCTTTGGCTTCTGAAGCCCTACCTAGCATACTTAAGGAAACTACTTCCTTCCTCATGCCTCACTACGATCTCAAAGATCAACCAAGAACACCCACTTGGTTTCACCTGGGCTGTCAAATGAAGTTGGCAGGTGAGAGATGCCTTCACTGTGACTCCTCCAGCTGGTAGGGAATTCCCTTCTGCTAGCAAGTAGCCCAAACTCAAGGGGCCCCATCTGCATTATACATTCAAAGCACTGCGATACCACTTTGAACAGTCATGGCTTCTCCACAAAGAATCGTGGGAGCTGGAGTTTGTTAACGGTGCTGGTAGTTGTTAGGGAGACCACCTCCTCGCCTCACAGAGCTACAATTCCTGGAGTGCCTTAACAACCAATCCCTTTTCCCCCAGGGAATTATGGCATGTAGAATTTGCACTCATTGCCGTTTATTATACAGTCAAAAATGAAAAATGCTCACCAGCCAACATCAAAATTAATGGAGAAACAATCAGCAGCTTCTGAGAGGGAAGAATGATTTCAGAAAGGAGGAGAAAAAGAATTTTTTTTGGCAGCATTGTAAGAGCTCAATGCCATAGGAGTCATAAAAATATAAACCGATTTATGGAGGGGCATCCAAGTTCTTTTAGCCATGTATGTCTGCTTGCGCCATTCATTTATTCAACGGCATTTTGTGACCTGGGCTCTGACCACCACACACCGACTGCAACAAGACTGGATCTATCTGACCTTCCATATACAGAACCTCCCATTAAGCAAGGTGCATTGAAGGGCCATGTTCACGCCATACTTTTAAAGCACTATGGTTCCACTTTAAACAGCAATGGCTTCTCCCAAAGGATTCTGGGAGCTGCAGCTTGCAATGGGTGCTCAGAGTTGTTCAGAGACTCCTATTCCACTTAGCAGAGCTATCTTTCCCAGAGTTCCCTGGGAAAGAAGAACTGTATCACTGTGAGGTGAACAGGGAGTCCCTACAGCTCCCAGAATTCTTTTTTTGGGGGGGGGGTCATGGCTGCTTGAAGTGGCATCACAGTGCTTAAAATACGTGGCATGAATGTGACCAAGGTGACTCCTAATCTGCAAATTCTGGGCGGCGGCAGAGACAGACAAGGAGAAAACGTGTTTGAACTTTCATTAAAGTTTGAACTCATTAAAGGCCTTGCCAAGTCAGTGAAGTCAAAGTCAGGCCACCGTCACATGGATCTCTTGGGCGCACAGAATGTTTAGCTGCCGTCTCCGGGTCAGAATGCTCCTGACGTGGGACGAAAAGGGCATCATGTCTCATCAGCTACAGTCCAACAACTGTTCCCTTACTCTGGTGACTCTGCATTGATTCATCAGCATTGGTCAAGCCGTGTGTGCCTGGAGTAAACAGACCGCAGTTCTGAGGGAAGGGAGGAAAAACACCCCATGCACAACACACAGTGTGAAGTTTTGCTTAATCACTCTTGGAAACTGGTTCACAAAGCCCTTTGTTCCCCTTTTCGCCTAGCAACAGTAACTATTTATATGCGGCAAAAATACAAGCCAAAGAAGTCCCCACCGCCAGTGTAACTCCTGGCTGTGAGCATCTCGCGCAACACGGGATCAGGAGAGGAGGAAGAACGGGCTAGAGTCAGTTTTAGCTTCCAGGGCACTGGCAAACACTAGGCAGGGCACTAGCACATCTCTGCGTGAGGTAACATGCATGCTTTGTTGCCAACGTTATCTGTCAAAATAATGCGCTAGCAAAGGAAATGTCTATAAAAGTTCCTGCTCCAGCAGGAGCGGGCCAGTGGAAAACTAGGTTTTGCAACCAGAGCGCACAAAACGGAGTTCCTTGCATAACAGCAAAGTCAAAACTCTTCTTTGCTATAATAGGTTGTCGTCGATATTCATCATTCCAAAAAGCAAGAGAGTTGGGCCTAACTGAAAGGAAGTTGGTTTTTCATGGCCATGCAGCGATTTTCAGAAAAGAATGCTTCATTGGGCAGGGTAGCATGTTTTCTGATAGTTTACACAAAGCCACAGAAAAGCAGAATATGATACTGGGCACAGAACTCTAATTTTATATTTTTTTAAATGCACATTTTTAGTCTTCATGGTGTATGCATTTTCACAGGTAAACCTGAGAGACTGGGCAGTACCTGACAATGGCTTCATAGCCAGGGGAGAGCTCAGGAAGATTTCAAATGGCCAAGACCTTGTTTCTGCTCAAAGATCACAGAATTGTTTGCTGCCTTTGAAAAAGGAGAAGGCCTTCCATTTGTGGAAATGTACACTATTTATATAGGACGCAAAATCCATCTTTTCTTGGCATAAGATTTTATTTAAGCCACAGTGCACAGTCCTGATCACAGGGTACTGAAAAGGCAGTTTCCCAAAGTTTCTGGCTTCCCAAACCCAACTTGTGTTCTTCAAAATGAAAAGAGTGCCTAAAAAGCGAGTATCTTTTAAAAAAAAGAAATCAAGGATTCCCAAAATCAGAAACACAAAAGGAACAGGAAGGTGTTAATACATTTCATTCGTTCAAATCCAAATCTGGCAAACACTGACAACTTTGGTTTTATAGCCTCTCTATAATATAAAGTCACTTTTCAAGTAGTCTCCAATCCAATAATAAAATGTTTTATTCTAATGATTATCCAACAGGCTGGTTAGTCAAGCTGAAAGGAATATACAAACTATTTATCTGCCCAAGGAATTCATAATGGCAGGAACACACTTGTATCAGAATAAAGATGGAGCTGGTTCCTCACATTACCAGCTCATGCCCAGATTTAGGCTGAGCTTCACAGACATCGCCATATCAGTAAGGATGCACTTTTTGTGTGATGCAGGATCTGCTATAGAACCTCATACAGAAGGCAAGAGAAGCCTTCCCTAGGCTCCCAACTCTCTCAGGTGACATGGATTTATCCTGCTTGGGGAATCGCATTTAAGGCATACAAATTACCCAGCCTTTCCCCATTCCACAACCTCCCACTACTTTTGCACAAACTGTCCGAAGGCCTCCTTTAAGATTATGTCTATTGCCAAAGCTGGGAAACTTCTGTGTTAACATGCTGGCCGCTTATCTCTTAACTTCTCAAACAGTGTCTTAGTCTATCTTTCCCACATATGCACAGCCAAGCCCTTGAGCTGTACCAGGCACCCAACCTGTCAGTCAAAGCCACCTGGCTGCAAACACCATAAATACAGAACAGTGCTGCCTTTATTGCTGTGTCCCTTACCTTTGACCGTTGACAAATGCTAAGTGCTGAGTCTACAACCTGAGCAAGCTGATCCTACCTAGGCTGGGTGGGTAGTGAACTCTCACAATGATTCTTCCGTAGGTTAGCTAGATCTTTCAACACTCACTCAGCTTGCTAAAACAGGGGTAGCCAGTGGGCTGCACTCCATACATGGTTGAACTGCAACCCCAACACTGGTTGGTGCTTATGGGAGTTGTTGGTTGAACCCATAAAAACATCTGGAGGGCCATCCCTGTCTTAAAAGTACAGTTCCATCTTTCCCCTTTGGTTTCTTATTCTCAATAAAATCTTTCCTATGTTCAGGTTTGAGTGTGGATTCTGCAACAGGGCTAAGGGACCGCATTCCTTCCATGCACTTAGGCCTTTCTGCTTTATGGTACAAGATGTGTGCCTACTAGGAAAGCATCCTGTCCTCACAAGGATGGAGAAGTGTTTGTGGGTGCTCCCTCGCCCCATAAAAAATAACTGGCTCATAGCCCTAGTCTTTCCCACCCAGCCAGAGCCTAAGGGGAAAGAGGAGTGGTGACAGACTACTTGCACAGCTGGCCATTCTGGCAAAGGCAGAAGCGCCATTTCTTTTCACCCATGGCCAGTGTAAGCCTCTGGCTTGGCTCTTTGGGGGATCAAAAGGCTGCACTCCTCTGCCTTACAGAGCACTCTTTCAGTTTCCTCCTCCTGTTGCCCGCTCTCCACAGTCACCCCTCTTAACCTTCTCAAGTTCCAGAAACCTCAATGCAACTGGCGCAGAATCTGTATATTCTTGGTCCACACGTGCGCCACGCATTTGACCTTTCCACCCAAAGGCTACTGGAGCCAGGACAGAAGTAGCAAAGAGGCTGACGAGAACTCTTAGCACAAATACCTTTGCAAATACTTGCCTGTTTTTTCTCACCTTTAATTAAAGGCCATCTGTACAGAGACCTGCGGGTATAGGGCGGTATACAAATTTAATAAATAACACTAGGAAACCATTTACCACAAGCACAGTGTCCTGCAATAATGGAAAGTATGGGGTTTTTTAAGCATCTGAACATAACTACTGTCTGCTTCTGCATTGAACTCACTGCAATGACAGTCTCTAGGTGCTTTAAACAAACACAATGGAAAACCACCCCGATTGCATAGAAACGGAGTGGGCAGAAACTCCAATTTTACCCCCAAAATGTTGAGGAGCACAGAAACGTTCCTCCCTACCTCTCACTTCTTTTCCAAGCACTTTTCTCCACAGCTAAGCTTCAACAACAGAAGCTAGGAGACACCTGCCCTGGATGAGAAGCGCTTGTGGGAATGGGTGATGCGGAGCTTTTTTGGGGGGGGGGGGAAGAGAGAAAGCAATTATCATAAACTGCAGAGACTGCTTCAGAGTACTATTAATCAAGGGTTAATAAGCCTGATTGGCTGCTCTATTAGGTTTACCTATGTGCAGTTTCCTTTCCTGTGAGAATGGCACGGAAGGAACAGGATGGCCTACACCTGGAGCCAGGTGACAGCTGCTTCCCCCCTCAATCTTATCTGCATAGTAACAGGAGTAAACAGGAGTCTGCTGACAATTCTCCTGAACCTCCTCTTCTACAGCTTCCCCAGATCCACACAAGATAAAAAGCCAATAGACTTGCTTCATATGTAAATACAGGCTTTGAAAGGGGTGGTGGGGAGGATACCAAGAATTCGCTGGAACTCAGCACACCAGAAATCAGCAGTCATTCACCTCTTTCTTGTTTAGATATTTTGCTTCTCCCCCCCTCCATACACACACCCAGTAAAAGTAAACAGCTGAGCGGATAGAGAAAACATCACAAAATTCATCTGTTCTTATTCATAAGGGGTTATTCTCCTTCATTTCGACAGCTGTGCAGATCACTCAGTTGTAACTTTCAAAAGCAAAGCCAAACTCCCATCTCCAGGAAGTGTGTTTGGAGCAGAAAAACATGCAGACTTAAAACAAGAAGCTACAGTTTTAATAACCACTTTCTCCCACTTAGAATGTGAGCTGTGTTGGAAGGGGGGGGAGAGATTCCTAGTGCATGAACTTGATAATGTTGGGCAATATTATTACCCACTTATTTTCATGGAAGTTTTGAGGACACCTCAACAGTAGTTATATGTACCTTATGTTGCTAGAACAGCAATGAATTCAGTTTGGAAAACCTGATTGGCAGAGTGGAATAAAACAAAACCTGTTTGAACTTCTTCCAACGCAGGAAAACGAAACCAATAAGTGTTTCACAGGGAAGTGGACCTACAGGTGAAAAAAATCTTAAGGTTGTAGAAAATGGACTTTATCACTCCAAGTGCATTTAAAAAAAATGTTCCTCTGTATAAGAATATGAGAAGCCCCGCTAAGCAGAGAATTAGTGCAGCAAGGACAGGGTGGTTCACTATGTGCTAGCTTTCTACCTGCAGGCGAGTGCTTTCTGTCCTACCAACTCAGGAAATCTCAATTCTGCTGCATGTTTGTTATCTGTCTTGAGATGAGCATGGGGACCAAACAGCGCTACAGCCAAGTGCTGGCCTCCCCCAAATTAACTCTGAATTTCTGAAAACTAAATTTATGAGAAAGGAAGAAGAAATAGAACAATGGCACTCTGCATTTGAAGAACAGTATCGACCCTAGGAATTTTCCTCAATATGGCAGGTGTTTTAGAACCCCATTACAGTGCAAACTGTAAGGGTTTTACACAAAAGCAAGCCCCACTTTGTTTGCATGGTCTTACTTCCAGGTAAGTGGATTACAGCCTGACGGTTCTTTACCCTGGAGGTTGGCAATGAGATACAGAGATACAAATGAAAGAATGTCGGAACACATCTGGTCAAAAGCCACCAAGGGAAGGCATTTCTGTTTTAATATGCTGCAGCAGGGTAATAAGAGTACACCTATTTATCAAAACAGGGACACTGGTGGCGCTGTGGTTTAAACCACAGAGCCTAGGGCTTGCCGATCAGAAGGTTGGCGGTTTGAATCCCTGCAACGGGGTAAGCTCCCGCTGCTCGGTTCCTGCTCCTGCCAACCTAGCAGTTCAAAAGCACGCCAAAGTGCAAGTAGATAAATAGGTACCACTCCAGTGGGAAGGTAAATAGCGTTTCTGTGCGCTTATCTGGTTCGCCAGAAGCGGCTTAGTCATGCTGGCCACATGGCCCAGAAGCTGTACACCGGCTCCCTCGGCCAATAAAGCGAGATGAGCACTGCAACCCCAGAGTCAGTCACGACTGGACCTAATAGTCAGGGGTCCCCTTAACCTTACCTATTTATCAAAACAGGAACTTCTTTTGTAAGAGCCCCATGGAAATGAACGAGGTGTTGAGCAACAATAGGGGCACGCATGCCTGCATTCCATCACAGCGAGCTCATATGGCAGTATTCCATCTTTACCCCATGGTAGACAGCAAAAGAAATGGATGGAATCCTGAAATTAAGGGGGAGGGGGGCGCAGGTATCACACAATCTATCCTGAACTGTTTCTATGCCAGCTAGTCACTGTAAGAACTACTATTTAAGAACTAGTGCCTGGGTTTGCTTCCCCCCCTCTTCCCTCCCTGTCCCTTTTACCTTGTGTGTCGTGTTTCCCAGAGTGTAAACCAGCAGACAGGGACTCTCCCATGTTTTTTAACTGACTGTACACAAGCCATTCAAGGGAGCCCTTTTTGGCTGAAGGGCAGGGCGCAAACACTCTATAAACAAATGCGCATTTTAGAACAAGCAGGGGGCAATACCTATTGAAAAAGAAGCCATTTGCGAGCCACAGAGAAGTACTTTAGTCCCCAGGGGAGCCAATGGCTTAGGACCTGCGAACTTACTTAGGAGCACAAAACAATGACAATATTATGGACACAGAGCATAATGATGGGTCACTGTGCCATGTAAGCTGTATTCAAAACAAAGGAAGGGATATACATTAAAAAAAGAACCCCCCTGCTGGTTACTATCCGAGACTGGCTGCAGCTTGTCCTCTCCTGGAACTGCTGAAACAGACATTTCCTTGTTGCATGCAAGCTTTATCGCTCAGCTTCTAAAGCTAGGCTGACCAAGAGAGATTAATAGCTTTAGCCCAACAGGGGTGGTAACCATGTGAACCATGAGGCTCTGGCAAAACAAACTCAGGCGCTCAAGATGGCCAGGTGCAACAGGCCACTATCTGCACCCAGTTGCCAGGAGACACAACATCTGAGGAGGAAAGGGGAAAGCCAAGTTGCATTGACCACAGGGCAAAGACTTGCAGGAGCCTTCTGAAAGTTACAAGATTCCCAAGTCATTTTAAGTCAGAAGTAGCTGGGCTGCCAGGACTGATCAAACACCCAGAGTTCACAAAGGATCTCAGAAGTAGCCCAGCCTAAGCCTCTGCTAATAAGGCCATTCTGAAACATCTGCAACAGGTGGCCCAACCAGGCTTTGCTTAAACAACCTCAAACCAAAGAGCTGTCTACTCTACTGTTCCTCCTAATGTTTAGCCTACATCCTTTTTTCATTTGAACTGACTGGTTCACATCCTACTACCCTCTGGAGAAACAGAAAACCATTCTGATTCATCGCCCAGGGTGTGGTTTTTTTATTACAGTATTTAGTTTTTCCCCCCTAAGTGCTGATAGTTCTCTCCTTTCAGGTTTTGCTTTAATGACTAGTGAGCCATTGTGCATAACGGGCCTCACTTGGGTCAGGCCTGCATTAGCTAGCATCCTTTTAAAGCCAAATCTTGCTGCCCATCCCTTCAATCAGGCTCCTCACACATTACCTGTATGTCACCAGGTGTAGGATGGGTGACTGACTTGCTCCAAACAGGAAAGTCTGGTGGAGCCAAAGGCCAAAAGTTGTTTGTTTTGTAGTTTTATGTTGTGAACCGCCCTGGGATATGTGGGTATACAACTTTAATATAAAAATAAACAAAAGTTTCCAACCCTTGACCTAGATACCAAAGAATCACCTCAGGAGCTGAAGTTCTCTTGCCTCACCTCAGGAAACCATACAACCCTGTAAAAGAGGTTAAAGGCCAGGCATAGGTAAACTTGGCCCTCCAGACATTTTGGGACTACAACTCCCATCATCCCTCGCTAACAGGACCGGTGATCAGGGATGATGGGAGTTGTAGTCCCAAAACATCTTGAGGGCAGAGTTTGCCTATGCCTGTTAAAGGCAGTCTTGAACACCAAGTCTGAATTATGTTTAAAAATTTCCCTTACAACAACAAATACTACAAACGCAAGGAGTATGTGGGAAATGGGATTTTTCCTGAAAGAAAGCATAGCAGCAGAAACAGTCACTGAAGTCCTAGTGTAAGATGGCAGCTTTGCCATCTTACACATAGGAAATTGAGAAGAATACAATATTTATTGGTATGATGAAATCTTCTTACAAGGGAACTTCTGTGACATTTTGTCTTCCCTGCAAATGATGATAAATGTTGGGCTGGAAAGAAACTAATTAGGATGTTGCCACAGTTAAGTGTAAAATCATGTGGGTGTTTCTACAGTACCTCACACATGGCCTTGATGCTGACTTGCAACTTGTGAATATAAAACATCACAGGAACAAGTTTCCTATGGAGGCAGATCTCTGTGGGTGTCGATCAATGAATGAATGGGTGGGTGGGAAGCTGCAATCAATGAACTTCAGTCCACTGATTTCAATGAGTCCATTCCAAATATGACTAATGTTGGGCACTGCATGTAGCTTTCATGATGATCTTTACATGGAAGGTATTTCCACACAGGGAAACTGCAACTGATGAAGCAATGTCCTGGCTACAATTTCAGCAACAGCAAAAGTAATAATTTACACAACTTGGAAAAGTAATAAATCCAAAGTGACTCCACTTTGATGCAGGACGAGCCCTTGTGTTCAGATAAGGGACTAGCGAAGATTAGCACCAGGTGCCGACTTGCAAGAAAGAGCAGCGTTTTATCTAGGTTGTGACAAAACAGAATGAAGGTTTTTAGATCTACTCCTCCTGCTCCCAGATTTCAAAGCAAAAGTTTCAAACTCTGGATAACCACAGTGAAACACAAACAGCTCTGAAGCATTAAGAAGAATGCTTTTGGCACACAAACAAAAATGCTACTTGAACCACTTATTCAGGTTTAGTACTGCACAGTCTGAAGGGAGATGGAGAGATTATCAGGCTCATTATTTACAACATGTACATTATGGATTCCTCAGACCCAAGCCATCCCCAACAGAAGTTCATCCAGCTTCTCCTTGATGCCAGATTGAGAAATTCCACAACATCCTCAGGCAACTGTTCAACCACCCAGCTGTTCCTGCTATTAGACAGGCCTCCCTCCCCTCCCAACTCTAAACTCTGCACTGCTTGCAACTTAAAACCCACTGCTGCCTCCCTCCCTTGTTAGCACAAGTCCTGCAGGAGTTCCCTTGCTGCCTCGGTTCAGCCGCACATGCCAGAGCCTGGAATTTGCAGGCAGCGCCTGAAGGACCAGCCTGACAGCACAAGCAACTCAGCCAGTTGCTTGGGGCAACGGTGGTTTCTTTACAGATGCCAATGAGGCAATCCCAGCAGGATGCCCCAGGAGCCCTTGTGATGTCACAAAGGATACCAGGGCGTCCACTCGAGTCACGGCAGTGGAGCTACTTTGAATGGCAAGGAGCCCAGGGCTAGGGCTGAATGCTTGTAGAACCTGCCTTACGCCTCCCAACCCCCACCCATTTGCTCTAGTTGCAACTACTTTGCGTGACAAGGAATTGGTTCATATTTCAAAAGTGCCAGAACACCCTAATTGGCACAGTTCCTTTGGAACGATGCAGGTACGCAGACTGAATCCGGAACACTGTGTGTTCCTTCGCAAGAGCCCAGGCATGTGCAGTAATCAAAGAGATGCAGCAATGCCACCTTGACAGGAAGGCAGCAGGGGAGGGAGAGAGGGAGAAAGAAAGAGAAGGCATAACCAAAGTTTAGCTTCCAAGGGCTTCCACTGGCAGCCTTTGCAGGCTGGCTAAAAAGAGGACATTCCACAATTCTTTCAGCTGTGCAAGATAAAAGGAACGACTGCTCCGCTGACATTTTCTTCCATCCTGTGTGCAGCAGCAAGTGGCACAAAAAAGGGAAGAAATCCAAGCAATGTTTATTATTCTGTTTCCAAAACACAACCGTGCCAGCCAGACCCCAAATGGTGGAGTGAGTGCTTTTAGGGGTGGCGGTGTTTTCCAAACACACATCTTTTGGGTCCGTGGCCGCTTTACAGATGTTATGGGACCACCTTGAAAACATGGTGCGACCTCCTCCCGCTTGGCTCTCCTCAAGGATGTACTTCATTTACATGGAGCTGTATGTGTCAATCACCAACTTGGCTGGGTCTGAAAATAGCCATATATCCTTTGAACAAATGCACTACTCCTTTAAAAACATGCACATGGGCCAGCTCTCTTTAATCAGCCTGGTTGAGTTTTTCTCCCAAAACTAGAAGTCAGGAAAGCCCAATGAAGCTGCATGTTGGAAGATGCACAGCTGACAAAAGTACTTTTTTTTCTTTTTACACAGCATATGAACTATGGAATTTGCTCCCAACAAGAGCCACCGACTGTCTTAAAAGCGAATTTTGAATTAGGATTAAAGAAATTCATGAAGAATAACACTCTCGGTGGTTACTAGTGACGGTGACTAGGTTCTATCGCCACCAAGTTTCCAGGTATCAAAGTCAGAGAGAGTGCTGTTGGGTTCAGCTTCTGCTTTGGGGCTTCTCATAGACATCTGTTTGGCCATTGTGAAAGCGGGATACTGGGATTGGGATGAGCCACTGGACCGATCCAGCAGGCTCTCCTTTTCTTCATATGGGACAGGATTCACTCAAGAGTAATGTGTGGATTCTCCCCTTCCCCTGTAGACTACTCTTCCAGTGCCTTAAGTTTAGTCCACTTCTCTTGTGGCAAGTGTGGATACCAAGGGTCTGTAGTTACTCTGGACTAGTTAATACCAAAGATTAAAGTCCAAACACCATGGCTGTTTACATGCATCAAAAGCACACTTCTACTGCTCCTAAGTTTTAACAAGATCGTAACACAGAAAAAACACACCACTTACTGGTTCTTCTATTTCCTACTGTCTACTCAGCCTTCTTACAGTTCAAGCACATAGGCTAATAACCCTTCATCAGATGTGCATCCACATGCTGTGGTTTAGAAGCACCCTCTCAAATCTAGCTGGGCAGTTTCCATTGAGGTCCATGAATGCTGGGTGCTGGACACAATGAAAAAAACCCCAACTATGCTGTTTGACCTACAACTTCAAGTATTCTTGAACTTTGGCCATGCTGGGTAGGGGCTGCTGAGAGTTGGAGATCCCAAAATGTAGATGGCCACAAGGCCCCCCAGCCCTGTTTTAAATGAAAGCCTGTTTAAATTGGGCTGTTCAGTTATCAGCTCACCTGAGATTACATGGATACTTTTGAAGAGATTAAGGGCATGCCACCTAAAAAGCTACTAATTAAAAGCAAGACAAAGGAATTTTAGTAGGTCAATAATTCAAGGTAATAGAGGCTATATGCAAGAATGCACTTTCGAGAAAAGGGTTCCCCAGATTTGGCTAAGATTCCTTTATGTTTAACACAATGACAGTTAAGGCAAGAAGGGAATCTTATCACTCACCGGTATCTCATTTTGACTTTGTCGTTGTCCGGATTGCAGTAGAGCCTTTCCATTTGCTCCTGGGAGTCAGTGGTCACACTCTGCCACACTTGTGTGGCTGTCCTCCTGACTTGCCAGTGGTAGGGCAAGACCGTGTGGTGCCTGGGGCAATCGCTGCCGAGGAGGCAGACCCCCTGCAGAAAATCCACGCAGATGTCCACCCCGTCCTTCTGGTGGGTGTGATATTGCAGCTGGTTTAAGAGTTCAAACACAAGGTCGAGGGACGCCTCCTCGCTTTTGTCCTGGAAAAGCCCATCTCCAAACTTGTCCGCCGGATTCAAGTGGCATTGACCCATGAAGCTGTTGTTGTTGTCCTGGAGCACCACAGGATAACCTTCAAGTATCTTGTCAGGGCAGGAAAGAAAGGCAGCAGCATCGCTGGAGGCAGCATGCAAGGAGTGGTCCTGGAATGGCTCACTTGCAGAAGAGGTAACGGAGGGGAAACTCTGCTCCCCAGGCTGGGCCTCCTGGTCAGGAGACCCATCTGATATTTGTCCTTGAACGTCCGAAGTCCCTGCCACCAGCACTGCCATGCTGCTGTCCGGCTGAGCGCAGGGAGCCGCGATGCCCAAGACCTTCTTCACGACAGGTTCATGCAAGCTGCTACGGCTGCTCTTCTGTCCTCTGCGCCGGAGGAACGCATCCAGGGCGCCAGACCCCAGCAAGGTGGTGATGATGGGCCGCAGAGCCCGCAGTGCCCCTGTGTCCAGCAGCTTCTGCACGTCCTTCTTTTTGAAACAAGGCCTGACCGGCGGGATCTTTCCGGACATCCTTGCCGGCATAGCAAAGGCCTCTGAAGGAGCGGAGCCTGGCACCTCCTGGCAGCAGGCCGGCTGAACTGCGTAGGGAGGTCCCAGTTCGGTTTCCATCGCTTTGAGGGTCTTCTTCCGAGTCACACAGGCGCCTAGGGCAGAAGAAGGGAGGGTGGGTGGGTGGGTGGGTGGGTGGGAAAGAAAGAAAGAAAGAAAGAAAGGGTTAACCTCTCCCTTCTAGTGGGGCTCAGGGTTGACACAAAAATCACATCTCCCACACACCCCAAAAAACGCCACACCCCCGTTTATAGCATGTGAGCAGTCCTTAGCAAATACAAAGACTGAAACCAAGTAAACAAACACCAACATTTGTTTCCACCCTGTTCCAAGGATGTAAGTGAGGTAGGGCGAATCTACCTTTTCTTGTTTACTGGCACAAGACTGTGGCTCCTTCCTATTCACACAGATGCAAGTCTTGCTGCTCCTTTCTGTCTCCCAAAGACCCATGCAGACAGAGTTCTCGCTGTCTATCTAGCTATCTATTCACATTCACACACACACCAGGAGTGCCAACTTGGAATAAAATATTGGGGGGGGGTGTCCCCAGGTAAGCTCTGCCCTGCATAATTGATCACAAGATGCAACACATGAACACCATTTGATTGGCAATGCCCATCAAATTTGGGGGATGGGGGCTGGCCGGCTCAAATATTTTATTGGGGCAGGGGCAAAGGGACCTCTGCCCCTAGGAGTTGGTTCCCATGACACACACAGACACACAAAAACAACCCACACCTATGCCAACTGACTTCCCCAACCCGTGCCCGCGGATACATACACAAAGTCTCTCCCCCAGGGAAACGCAGGGTGATGTCTCCCCCCTCCCGGCACCCAAGTCACTGGAAGTTGACCAGATTCCGTGTGCAGCTCGGAACCGAATGAGTAAGAAGAGCATGTGAGAATGCGAAACTGTCCTTGCAGCGGCTCCTCCCCAGAAGGGCGGATTCCTCAAGAGAGACCTTAGAAGAAACGCACATCCCTCGGGTCGCCCTGCGCGCCGCCGCCCGCCGCCCCACTTGCGGGCTGGGAACTGCCTCGTCATTCCCTCTCCCGAGCATCTGAGGTAGTTTCGCATTCCCACAAACAGCTAGTCATCCCGCCTGAATCACACGCACCAGCCGCTTCTGACTAAGCAGCGAAGGAGCGGACAAGCTGCCCTGCCACCTGCAGGACTTTCTCCGGCATTGCAGCTTCCAAAAGGGGGGGAAAGGTTTTTTTTGTATGGGGTTGGGCACACATACACAGAAGCCACGATGCTCCAGCGCCTGGGAATATTTTAATTGGAAGATCAAGAGCCGCATTTCCATGTGGTTAAGACAACTCTCGGTTTGGGGTATCTACATTGCTAGAAAGGACCCTTACAAGTTATATAATGTGTGCATAGAGCAGTTGGGAGATACAAAAAGTATGAATACATATTTGAAACAGATTTAGACTGGCTTCTACAAAGGAACATCTATTAAACTGGTGCAATATTCAGAATCGGAACTTCTTACTGCTCGTGAAGCCAAGGTTTGCTTTATACAGATTTAATAAAACTGCATAATAAGGATTTTTTAAAAAAATTCCTTCCAGTAGCACCTTAAAGACCAACTAAGTTAGTTCTTGGTATACCAAGAACTAACTTAGTTGGTCTTTAAGGTGCTACTGGAAGGAATTTTTTTTTATTTTGACTATGGCAGACCAACACGGCTACCTATCTGTAACTGAAATAAGGATTTTGTTAGGCATATGCCGCCCCTAAGCATCTGGGTGAAGGTCTACCTATTCTTCCGTTTTCATGGTGGAACAAGCCAGCCTTTATTTACTTGAAATTCTGCCCAGCTGAACAGCATTTTTTTCATGAGAAGCTTACTCTGCGCGAGGTGTCCTGACCTACAAGAATGTTCTCAAGCCAGTTACGGCCAAGTTAAATCTTTCTCCATTTGTCTACTCAGAAGTAGGTCCTATTGAATTCAGATTAGGACTGCAGTTTAGCCTGCCTCCCCATCCCCCTTCCGTGAAAATCCCACAGCCTGGCAGTCCGTGTGGCGCTTAAAGCCAAAGATGACTCCAGCAAAAAAGGAAGTGCAGAAAAGACACTGTCACCAGTTCCTTGAGCGCAACGGTCACTCACTTCCCTTCCCTGCTTTGCAACACCAGGATCGAGGAAGGTCATCGAGAGGTTTTTGCCCAAGCGATAGGTGGGGCACCACCTTCCGAGAAACTCTATTGTTTGCAGAGCATAGAAACTCATCGCGGATTAGTCACCCCCGCACACAATTGCCCCGAATGGTGCAACAGGGGCCATCTGGATACTGCGATGTGGCAGTGGATAGAGGGCCTAATCCTGGCAGCAGAGCAGTGCGCGACCCTTCCAGATTAATGAATGCACAATACTGAAAGCGTGGAAAAACTCTTGGCAAGCCTGCAATGAGCCGAAGGCTCCGCTCCAATTCCTGCGCAAGGCGCTTTGGTTTCATTCACTGGCCGGGAAGCCCGGAGGGGGAGTCGACAGCTCTTCCGTTTTTTGAAGAGTTGACTCTACGGCTGGGATCGACCCCCCTCCCCCTCAGTCTGCTTCGGCCAGGCCCTTTAAGTCCTCCCCTCCCCCAGCCCCGATGTACTCACCCCACCTCCCCGGACAGAGAAGCCCCCAGGGGACTGCAATGCACACCAACTCAGAAGCACGTCCCGTGGAAGTCCGCGGGACTCCCACTTCGGGGGAAAAAATACGTCTAGGATCGCCCTTCAAGGCTGCAATCCAAAAGCCACTCTTTCCTTGGAAGTAGGACCCGCAGTATGCGATTTATTTTTTTAAGGGGCGGGTGGGTGCGCCGAGCAATCGCAACCCAGTCCTTAATTTTGGAATTTGCGAGGGTTTTTTTTTTTCTTTTCACCTTGCTCGCCCGTTTGCTCTGCAACCCGGTCCTTGTTCAGAAGCCCAGCCGCACTTGCATACAAGAGCGCTCGCTTCCAAGTTAAATGCGCCTAAACAAAAAATAATCATCTCAGCAGTAAAGGACTTTTCCCCTTTAAAAAAATAAAAATTAACACGCGAAGGAGCACCAAATCCTCTCTTTAATTCAGCGCCCCTCGACAAGTAGCTTCTTTCATTTTTTAAGCAAGGAAGCAAAAGCCTCGAAGGAAGTTACCGGAGTCTGCTCTTCGCTTCGCCTCTCCGCTGGCCGACTGCAGCAAAGGCGACCGACCCCAAGGCGAAGCAGCCCAGCCCGAGCCCAAGGGCTGCTGCTGGTCCGGCGTCGACGGAGCAAGGGAAAGCCGGCCGAAGAGGAGACGGAGGCGGCGGCAGGAGCAGGAGCCCCGGCGTCTCTCCTTCCCCGCGTTCAGCCCGCTCTGCCCCCGACGGCGGCGCACCTTAGGCTCGGGCAGCGGCGCTCGCTCGGCCCCTTCCCGCATGTGACCCAGCGGCGCCCATTCCCCTTGCAGCTCCTCTCCTCCTCCTCCTCCTCGCCCTTCGGATTCCAGCGGCGACTGCTTCTCACATGTTCCTCTGGAGCCGTTTTAAGTACCGCTTCCTGAAAAGCCCTCGGCCCGGGCAGCTGCACCATCGGGGGGTGGAGCTTTGCATGCGAAGCGAAGCCTCGCCTGCCTTCCTTCCCTTTCCCCTCCCCCTCCCCCTCTGCTTTTATTTGCAAAGCTCTCCCTGACTCGCCCAGCCGCGCCGTCAGTCCGTGCTCGCATTCCAAGCCGGGCTCCGCCTCCTCCTCTTTCCCTGCGCTTTGCTGCCTCGCCTTAAGCCAAGCCCATCCAATCAAGGGCGGGGGAGGGACTGGCTGCTTCGCTTATTTGCATAGCTGGGATTCTAAACTCTGTGGGTGGGGAGGGGGGCGGAAGGAAGGGAGCGAGCGAGGCGCGTGCACATGTGCGCGTTCTCACGCACACCCGGAGCGCCCTGGAGAACCGGGACCGCTTGCATTGCAAAAAAAGGGGCACTTTGTTCCAGGCAGGGCGAAGTTTGTTGCACTGCAAGAGGCGCTGCAGACACGTGCAAACACACACACACACACACGCCCCTCTTCTTCCTAACCCCCCCCCCGCGCGTGCACACACACACACACACCCCTGCGGTAACCCGAGAGGCGCCTTTGAACCGAGCACTGCGAGGAAACTGGGCGTGGGAACGGGGGGGCCGCGTCGTCCTGCGCCGCGATTGGGCAATCTGAACTTGCCGAGCAACAGCCCCGGGTCGGATTTCGGGGGAAACGAGACTGAAGCATGTTAGTTTCTGTCTTCGAGCTGGCGAGGGGGAAATGGGAAACAGAGAATTGGAGCGAGCGGCGGGTTGTCGCTGTCACCTTGACATATTGAGGAGCTGGCTTAGCAGAAAGCTATCTCCCCACCTACCCCCCCCCACCCAGTTAATTCTTCTTTGTATTGCCATCGCCATAAAGCAAGGAGCCGGGCCAAAGAGGGTGGGGACGAAAGTCGAAGCTGAGAAACGGCTTCGAGAAGAGCGATTCCGTGCAAGGAAGTTGTTCGTGAGAAATGAATGAGCAGATTTCATATTCGCTTTTGGCACACAAAGAACCCCCCGAGCACTGATGACTTGTCCTGTTGGGAAGTATCGAGGTGCAAATACGAAAGGGGTAATTTAATCGTTATTTACTCAACGCACCTTCCCGTCTCATTCATCTCCTACTATTTGCATAGAGAAAGCTGCGGGGTTGCTATTGCTTTAATCGGCAAAGTATCTCTGGGATTGCCATTGAATTTCCCTCGCAGCAAAATCCCTGAGCTACAGAATCCCCATTTTACAGAGAGGGAAACTAGAGGATTGCAGGTGTATTTCCCTGTAAATTCCATTGGACCCCGTGGGGTTTACTTCTAAGTAAATATGTATAGGTTTGCACTGTAAGGGGAATACTTGGGAGTAAGACCCAACATTCGAGGATAGCCTTCAGCATGAGTTACAGTATAAATTCAATTATTGCTAATTATTAAATAAATAATTAAATTTGTATGAATTAAATTCATCCATAGATCTCAAGGCGGTTCAAAATACCTCATAAAAATGAGGACCAATCCCACAAACCAGTAATACACACACACACATACATATACATATACACACACACACTACAGTATATTCTATCAAATACTATATTTTCCAAATTATTTTTATTGATTTTCCAAATTATTACAAATCAAACTGAATTACTTTAATACAGTTTCTTAAAATTAGGTTTTCCGCTCTTGTAGCAAACATATGCAGAGTGGGTGTACCGGGGGGGGGGCTGTTGCCCTGGGCGCACTTGGAGGGGGGCTAAAACAGGCGCCCTCCCAGCAGAGATCGGGCACGCAAGGGCCTGCTCCTCCAGGGCGAGGGACGGGCTTGTGGAGGGTGAAGCTCATGCCCCATCTGGCGGTGAGGGCCTGGTGAACCTGAGCGCACACTCACCTTGGGCGCTGGTGGAGGTGCTACACCTGTGACTCCTGCTGCTACTCCTAACGCAGCTTTTAAAGGCAAAGGCCCCCTAGCCAAACGGAAAATGGCAACCCTATAACTGAATAGGTTGCATACTTCTGCTGCCCCCTTTCCAATTCCTTACAGGCTTTGCTCTACAGTGGTACCTTCAGGTTACATACACTTCAGGGTACAGACTCTGCTAACCCAGAAATAGTACCTCGGGTTAAGAACTTTGCTTCAGGATGAGAACAGAAATCATGTTCTGGCAGCGTGGCGGCAGCGGGAGGCCCCACTAGCTAAAGTGGTGCTTCAGGTTAAGAACAGTTTCAGGTTAAGTACGGACCTCCGGAACGAATTAAGTACTCAACCCGAGGTACCACTGTACTGTATATTTAATTTGTACATTAAATTTTTACCTGCAAACAATGTCTATTGATTCTGGGTAGTAAAAAAGAAAAGAAAAAAAGACCACATTTTGAAGTCAACATTTTGATTGCATTTATTAAGAACAATGAAGTTAGCATTTTTACCATGCCAGTCCATGCGACACTTGTGTTTGCTCGCTTTCGCCACCACAAGGCCCTTCCTCGGTTGTTGTTTTTTTTTTAAAAAAAACATGGTGTACATATTTCCTCTGCTTTTATGACTGAGGAAGGCAAATAGTGTGTTCTCTTTCCCCTTTAACTGCCACCTTTCCATCATGCTCCTTTTGCATGCTGTGACCAGCTTGTTGTCCCTCCCTCCTGCATGCTTCTAGCATCCTCTGTTCTGAACATTATGCTTGGCAGTGACATTTGAACAAATATGTCAGGTCTACCTGGCATTTTACCCTTCTGAACTGTCAGGCTGTATGGAGAGGCAAGCAAGGAGATCTGACACATTTGTTCACATGGCCCTGTCAAGAACACTGCTGAGGACTTGGCAGAAAGGTAGCTGTCAGGCGGCTTTGAAAAAGGGCAATTCACCTGTAAGCTTCTGGGGAAAGGCAGCTATTCAGCTACAAGCTGGGCGGGAGGGAGGTGGAAAACTATTTCTGCTGCTGTCTGTCAAGGGGGCTGTTAACAATTCGCGGCCTTATCATTATCCATACTCTGCCTCTCTCTCAAGATGACTTACAGGCAGAATACTTAACCAAGTCTTCTGGAAAGGATATTGTAGAGCTGGGAAAAGGTTCGGGAAACTGATACAGGGGATGGAGCAACAACTTCCCTTTGTTGTTGCGGCATTTTGGACTTTTTCTGTTTGGAGAAAAGGAGGGGCGAAAGCAGTGGCGCAAAAGAGGTGTTGACAATTATGCATGGAGAAAGCAGCCAGGGAAATGTTTTTTCTCTCTTGTAACGCCAGAACTCGTGGACATCCAGCCAAGATGAGCGTTGGAAGACTCGGGACAGATAACAGAAAGTACTTATTCACGCAGCCTGTGGAACTCACTCCCACAAGAGGCAGCGGGGGCCACCAACCTGGACGGGTTTAAAAGAAGACTAGACAAATTCATGGAGCATAACAATTACTGGCTTGATGGCTGTGCTCCACCACCAGAGCCCATCTGCTTCTGAATTCTAGTTGCTGGAAACCACAGGAGAGTTCTGCTGTGTTCCTGCTTGCAGGTTTTCCACAAGCATCTGGTTAGCCTCTGGGAGAACATGATGCCTGACCAAATGGGCCATTGGCTTGATCCAGCAGTTCTTAAACTTAAGTTCTTAAACTGTCTTTTGGCATAGCCCTGCTTCTCCTTTACACCCGCGGGTGTGGCAGTAGATGTAAAGTAATAGAGGGAGTAGAGGGAAGTAATAGGGCCACTGTATTCTGCTCTGGTCAGACCTCACCTGGAGTACTGTGTCCAGTTCTGGGCACCACAGTTCAAGAAGGACACTGACAAACTGGAACGTGTCCAGAGGAGGGCAACCCAAATGGTCAAAGGCCTGGAAACAATGCCTTATGAGGAACGGCTAAGGGAGCTGGGCATGTTTAGCCTGGAGAAGAGGAGGTTAAGGGGTGATATGATAGCCATGTTCAAATATATAAAAGGATGTCACATAGAGGAGGGAGAAAGATTGTTTTCTGCTGCTCCAGAGAAGCGGACACGGAGCAATGGATCCAAACTACAAGAAAGAAGATTCCACCTAAACATTAGGAAGAACTTCCTGACAGTAAGAGCTGTTTGACAGTGGAATTTGCTGCCAAGGAGTGTGGTGGAGTCTCCTACTTTGGAGGTCTTTAAGCAGAGGCTTGACAACCATATGTCAGGAGTGCTCTGATGGTGTTTCCTGCTGGGCAGGGGGTTGGACTCGATGGCCCTTGTGGTCTATTCCAACTCTATGATTCTATGATTCTATGTTCTGGACTGTTGCCCAGTAAAGGACTGGATGAGAGCCAACAATCTGAAACTCAACGGATACAGCATTTGTATGGTCAATCCTGACCACATCTAAAAGGAGACCATGAGAAACTTCCTATGTATCGTTTGAAGAATACCTGCATGAGAAGGAAAACCATGCACTGCAGATTAAAAACCCATCATCTGAGAGATTGGAGGCAGTTGGCTAACATATCAGAATTGCAAAAGGTACAGTCATACCTCATGTTATGTTTGCTTCAGGTTGCGTGTTTTCTGGTTGCGTCCCGTGGTGACCCGGAAGTAACGGAACGGGTTGCTTCTGGGTTTCACCGTTCGCACATGCGCAGATGTGCAAAATAACATCACGCACATGCGCGGAAGCGGCAAATCGCGACCCGCGCACGCGCAGACGTGGGTTGCGATCTTTTCAGGTTGCAAATGGGCCTCCGGAACGGATCCCGTTCGCAACCAGAGGTACCACTGTATTTTAGAAGTGCCTCTCATTTGGGATGGAAATCACCTGTGTAATTTATTTCTGGAGGGCGGAGGGCGAAAGCTTCTGTGTGTATGTCCTATGAACCACTAAGAGGAAGGCGCATGTTTCAAAACTTCCTGCACCATCGGTCTCACTATTTAAAAACACAGATGCTTTTCTCCTGGCTGGAAACAGCGAGGCATCTCAGGGGAGTTTGATGTTATGTTTTGCAGGCTTATTCATCATCTTGACCTAATCAGTTGGAAGGCTTGGTGGCAGAGCAAGACTCTGGAAATGGAACCAGGGAGATAAGACCCACATCCGTTCCTGCATTGCAGTAGAGGCCTCATAGTGTAGCCCTCAAGATCCGTCTGTCTCACCCACCATGCAAGGCTGTGTGTATGGGCAGACGTGCACTTGGAGACGACCTTCAGCTAGGGAATGACTTCAGGAGGAAAACAATACACCGGCCATGATTCACAAGAGACAGTCATCCGAACTGTATATCAGAAAGCAGGCTTCCTCCTCCCCCGCAAAACATTAGCAGCCGCTCCTGTCTGCCTGTGAACATGCAAGTGCCGTGCACTGATGTGGTTTTCTACCACCAAAGCACAGAAACAAAATTAGCAAGAGGAATGAAACAGAGAGAGGCTTCCAAGATCCTTGCAGTCTGGTGTTTTCGCAAGGGTGGAACGTGGGGCTGAGCTAACACATTCGTCGAAATGTCCATATCTAAATACAGTATTCATCTATATAGTGCTTCCATACCTTTCAGCCTTCTGATCTGAGCACTCTCCTGTACTCTCCTGTGAATGGAATAAAGGAAAAGATACTGAATCGGACCACTGGTTCCTACAGTTCAGCATTATCTGCACTGACTGGTCTTAGGTCTCCACAGTTTTGGGAGGGGGTCTTTCTCAGTCCTATTTGGATATGCTGGAGATCAAACCTTGGACATTCCCCATATACAGCCTGTGGGAATGTTGACAACAGTAGGAGAGGATATATTGATTAAATACTATCCTTCCTCACTCACGCTAGTGAGCTAGTAGCAGAGCACATTCCCTTGTACATTGCAGGAAGCAGTTGATGGATTCATGAGAATCATTTGATTTAAGCAATCCAGTCTGGCTTGTCCAGATTGAATTGTTCTTGGTATATCTCCTTTAGTTCCCTCTTAAAAACAATCATGACACAACAGTCTTCTTTTAAAAGTAATGATAAGGTTACTGAAGGCAGACTTTATCTTGTAGTTACAGTTACAGAGAAAAGTGTGGGTTCATCCTCTGTGAGGGATGAGCCCATGTGCTGCTGGCCAAGAGCCAGCAGACAGCAAAAGGCGAAATGGAGACAAGGGATCAAGAGAGTCAAGAGGAAGATGGCTACGTGACTAGCCCCTTTATAGGGTCTGCCAGGGTCACTCCCATCTACCTGGTCACATGCAGGGGGAGGATGCTCCAGACCAGGTGTGACAGGAAGTCCTCCTGACTGGAGCAACATTCCCCTGTGTGTCCACTCTGGGCAAACAGGAAATGTTGTATTTGAGTGCTTCAGTGATGTTACATCCCATACAGCCTGTGCTCTGCCACTGAGCTACAGGATGCACATCTATTGCATCCAGTAGTTATACTCCATGGTAGCAATTCATTGTTCATTTAATAAATGTGCTTGTGTCAAAACTGTAATGGAAAAGTCATGTTACTGGCCAGCATGAAACCTCCTAAACTTTCACAACATAATAGTCCTTAAGCCACCTTCCTTTAAGGCAGGGATCAGCAAACTTTTTCAGCAGGGGGCCGGTCCACTGTCCACTGGGGGGCCGGACTATATTCTGAAAAAAAGAGGAACGAATTCCTATGCCCCACAAATAACCAGAGATGCATTTTAAATAAAAGGACACATTCCGCTCATGTAAAAACACGCTGATTCCCGGACCGTCTGCAGGCCAGATCTGGCCCCGGATCTGGCCTACTCATGCTTTAAGGTGTTTCTCCCGACACATTCCAGTGGATGTGCCCAGGAGTCGCTTCACAAGCATAACAATGATGTGTCAATGGCAAATTTGCTAACCACATGCTCCTCACTACTTGAGCTGTGCCAAAGGCATCTCCTACTCTTTCCGTACAGGCTGCAGGAAAACAGACTGGAGCGGGAAGCATGGTTTTGTAGCAGAACAGGTAGGGTTGCCACCTGGTCTATCCTTGTGCTTTTAACAGCAGCCGGAACCGCAGAAATAAGCAGGGGATGCTTTTAATCGCACGGAAATCAACATTCTTCCTTGCTAATGGCTGCACATCAAGCTGTTATTAAAGGCACGGCGTGGAACATTGTGTCTGTGGATAAGAACTGGTGATAAGAGTTCATTAAAAAAGAAAAAAAACACTCTGGTGAATCGGACCAAAGGTCTATGCAGTACAGTGGTACCTCAGGTTAAGTACTTAATTTGTTCTGGAGGTCCATTCTTAACCTGAAACTGTTCTTAACCTGAAGCACCACTTTAGCTAATGGGACCTCCTGCTGCTGCCGTGCCGCTGGAGCACAATTTCTGTTCTTATCCTGAAACAAAGTTCTTAACCCGAGGTACTATTTCTGGGTTAGCGGAGTCTGTAACCTGAAGCGTATGTAACCTGAAGCGTATGTAACCTGAGGTACCACTGTACAAGAGTTGGCCAGCATGCTGCTTTCCAGAGGCTATGGACTATAATTCCCATCAGCCCCAGCCAGTATGGTCAACAGTCAGGGATGATGGGAGTTGATTTCAAAGGCGCTATATTGGCTAACTCATTACCTCCATTTTGTTTCTGACAGTGGTTAGGCATTTCCTTTGCAAAGCTTCCAAGCTGGGCATGAAATCACCAGCATTTAACAGTGTTGGCGTTTGGAGTTGGCGTGCTCAAAAAAGCTGAGCAGAGCACACTGGATCCCTGTTGAAATAGTACCTTTTTACCTTGCATATAATCTCACTCAGATTACCAAATTTAGGAGACTAACAAAGCCTTTTGTTTACTGCAGGAAGTAGATCCTTCATAGAAAAAAAGATCCTAGTTCTATCTAACTAAGGCGTTTGAGACATGCTTGCTCTTACACACATAGAGAGGTCTCCTCCCTCAAGGTGAGGATGATGAAGAAGGAAGTAGAAAATGAAGCAGCAAAAGAGCAAGCAGAATGATCAAGGGGTGGAGCAAGTCCCCCAGGAGGAAAGGCAGCAGCATTTGGGACTTTTTCACTTACAGAAATGGTGAATAAAAGGTGGCTTGGCAGGAAATTTTAAAATTATACATGGCATGAAGAAAGCAGATAGAGAAAAGTCCCCCCCCCCATAACACTAGAACTCATAGACATCTAACGAAGTTGAATGCTGGGAGATACATTCAGATAAAAGAAAGAACTTCTTCACACAGTGCTTGGTTAAACTATGGAACTCCCTGCCACAAGAAGCAGTGGTGGCTACTAACCTGAATGGCTTTAAAAGAGGATTAGACAAATTCTTGGAGGATAAGGCTTCTCAATGGCTACTAGCCAGTATGGCTATCTTCTGTCAAGAGACCACATGCTTGTAAATACTGTTTGCTGGAAACTGCAGGAGAGGAGAGTGCTCTCGCACTCGTGTCTCGCTTGTGGGTTTCCCACAGGCATCTCCTTTGGCCGTTGTGAGAACAGGATGGGCCCCTGGCCTGATTTCAGAAGGCTCTTTTTATGAGAGTATCAGCCCGAAAGCGAAAGAAGATCAATAGGTCTGTGCAAGGACAGTCTGGGAAGATCAGAGGTTCCTCTCTGTCTACCCTTTGCTTGAAAGTATGTCAGCCTACGGTGCAAGCTGAGTAGCGCTTCCAACAACCAGCCTCCACTATTTGCTGCTAAGAAATATGCAGCCTTTGAACATGGGCTCCTGCCTGTAAAGTACTCTAGTACTCTCAAAGCAACGCTGCATTTATTCCAGTGCACATGGCAGTTTATTCTGTTTTGGGCATGTTTCAGTCACCGGTTTTTCCCACAGACTGTGCATAGATCTGTGTGTATGTGTGTGGTTTTTAAAGAAACTGTTATTAATTTTGCTTTGCCGCAGCAGCTGCTTGCTAATCACGCTGTCATCTGTGCCGCAGTACGCTGTGTGTGTACATGTGTGCTTTGCGTGTGCATGCCAGAACATGGTGGGTTAATTAAACATGGCGGTGCCATTGGCAAAGATGCTTCTGTGTGTGAGTCACACACTTGCATTTGATTAGTAGTCTTCAGCGGAAGGTGAGGTTCCTTGTCCTGTCAATTTTAAGTGAGCCGAGAGTTAACATAATTCCGCACATCTTGGTAATTAACACCCTTGAATGAGTCAATTGTGCACAGCTGACTAATAAAGTCAAGACCATTGGTCACATGACACACCCAGCTTGCCAGTTCTTTTGGCAGGAAATTTGGATGTAAGAAAATATGGGGTTGTGCACCAAAATGCCAAAGTTCTCCTGCATGCTTAAGATAGCAAAACTTGTACATAAAGTATGGCCATTTATAAACAGCAACAGATACTTTGAACCATTAGGGTCTGGTGAATCATCTTCAAGTTTCTGAGGCTGAAGCAAAGCAGGGCTGGATCCTTGGATAAGAGGATACATGCAGCCTCTGGGTAAGAACAGAATATAATTAATATACTGTATTGTATAATGTTGAATCTCTCAGAACAAGGTGGGCCTATTTGAAATGTTGATTCAACATTCCCCCCCCCTTTTTTTTGCAGATAGACCTGGATTGAATTGTTAATTAATTGACTTGGAAGGTTACTAATATGTTTTGTGATGCATAATCATCTTATTACTGGGCTTTTATGTTTATGAGAGGTGATTTGGGCATGGTTTACTTTGGAAAGGTGGCATCTCTCCCCCCCCCACCCCCCGCTAAATTATGATAATACTAAATAAACTGAAACAAAACTGTTAAAAGTGTTGCTCATGCAGCAAAGCAAACAAACCTTGAAGCCTTAAGATTATCTTATTGTTGTGCTTTGCTCTGGTGTTTATGAGAAGCGCTTCGGGCATTGCTTACCTTGGAAAGATGGCATCTAGAAAACTGAGGATGCTGATGAGAAATAAATGGAAATGAAGAAAAAAAGAAGCAGCCGCTTGAATCCTTACGATCATTGCTAAAATTTATTACAATTTTATCCCACCCTTCCTCTAAGGTTTACACCGCCCCATGTTATGCTCACAACAACCCTGGTAAGGTTTGTGAGATTGGGAGATAGTGCTAGGCCCAAGGTAAGTTAGGGAGCTTCAGGACTGAGTGGGGATTTGAACCTGACTCGTCCTTCCCTGAGATCTGTAACACACTGGCCACCAGTTACATCAGAGGTGGGGAACCTCAGGCAGTTGGCCCTCCAGACCTTGCCATCTGGCCCTCAGAACTCTCGTCAGGCCACACATCTCCCCAAACCTGCTTCACACCCCAAGTGTTTTCCCCCAAGGCTGGAATCTGTCGTTGAACCCTGACTATGCCTCTGGCTAGCCTGGATGGAAGATACAGAGAGGATGTGCAAAGTGCTCAGAAAAGAGCCTTCTGTAGAAACGAGCATTCATTGCTTTGGCTGCTTTGGCCTCTGGCCCTGTTTATCACTGCTATGTGGTCTTTGGAAGGGAGCCCAGAAGGGAACCCTTGAGCTGAAAAAGGTTCTGAGATATGAGAGGAGATATATCTCAAGGGCTGTCACATGGGGAAGAAGCTTGTTTTCTCCTGCTGTGGAATGTAGGACCCATACCAATGGCTTCCAAGTTACAAGAAAGGAGATTCTGATGAAGCATCTGGAATAACTTTCTGATGGAGCTGTTCGACAGTGGAACGGTCTCCCTTGGAAGGCTCTCCTTCCTTGGAGGTTTCCAAGCAGAGGTTGGATGGTCAACTGCCATGGATGCTTTAGTTGAGATTCCTGCATTGCAGGGAGTTGGACTAGATGACGCTTGCAGTTCCTTCCAACTCTACAATTCTATGATTCTACGAACCCTGATCAATATACAGCTATGGCAGGTGTGGTGGGGCTGAGTTATGGAGCTGAAGGTGTCATCGCAGCTTATCTGAAAGTCACCCCATTGAACATTAGTGGAACTTAAGTCTAAGTGTACTCAAGGTTATGTTGTTATCAGGATAAATCCAGGTTTGCCATGGAGCAGACAGCCAACAGTGGGCTGCTGCTAAAACCTTCTGTCCATTGACATTCACACTTTGCATCTTTAAGTATACATTTCAAGTTAGGTGTGCACCTAGAAATGTGTAAGGAGGCCTTCAAACCACAGATAAAAGAGGTGTTGCAGATGCAGAGACATTTTGTCTAATGACTACCTGGGAGGAGGAGAAAGATTTGCTGATTAAGTCTCCTAGGAACTCCCAGCCTTGGAATAATCAAAGGCACCAGCCTGGGGTCAGCTGTGAGATGCTAATTCTATGGGCATGCACACATAGCCAGTTCCAGTGTAGACAATTTGAGCACACATTCTCATGGGAAATAGTAGCATGAGCAAAATAAGGAGCAATCCCTTCCCATAGTTAAGTATATTCAGACATACTGTACTTTGTAAGGATCGCTAATTAAGGAGTTGTATGGTTTACTCTCTCATCAGTGCCTCCAGAATGAGATTAAGAGAGTTTGGTACTGGCGTCGGAATCCTTGGATTCCTTCCTTGCCTTGCAAGACTAAGGTAATGGAATTCCAGTGATGGTATGAAGCGTACTTTATAAGAGAATCTCCCTAGAGCAACATGGGGTCTGAATGTGCAAAACAACCAAATGAAAACTAGGAGAGGCGAGAAGCACTTTTACCTAATTACATCACAGCAAAACGTTCTTCATAATTATTAATTGGAGCCTTAAGTCTGAACCCAGAAAAATTTCACACGGGTGCTTCATAATTCTTCCTGCTCTTGGATTGCCCCAGTGCCTGAAGCCAAATATTTTATGTTGCCATTTGAATTAGATGGGTGGGATTGCGCTTTTCCCTTTCCTGCCCCCACATTTGCAAGGACATGCGCCGGTAAGTAATACCAGGAGCTGCAGAAATTGAGGCAGTGGGAACAAATGCACAGCACTGAACACACTGGCAAAAGTATTCTGAGACTTACAGTGCAAACTTAACCATGTCCACTCGGAAAGGAAACCCCTTTGAGTTAAATGGGACCTACTCTGACAGGGAAGTGTATATAATAGGACTGTAACCTGAGTCACCCCTTCATGGATCACTGCCTTGCCGTGGCGAAGGGGCTTGAATAACTCAGGTACGAAGCTATGAACTATGCTGAGCAGGGCACCCAAGATGTACAGGTCATAGTGGAGAGTTTGACCAAACGTGATCCACCTGGAGGAGGAACCGGCAAGCCACTCCAGTATCCCTGCCAAGAAAACTCCATGGACAAAGACAACAGGCATATAAAAGTTATGACGCTGGAAGATGAGCCCCTCAGGTCGGAAGGCGTCCAACATGCTACTGAGGAAGAGCGGAGGACAAGTACAAGTAGATTCAGAGCTGATGAAGCGGCTGGGCCAAAGCCGAAAGGACTCTCAGTTGCGGATATGCCTGGAAGCGAAAGGAAAGTCCAATGCTGTAAAGAAAAATATTGCATACCAAACTGCGGGAGGCAGTGGAAGACAGAAGTGCCTGGCGTGCTCTAGTCCATGGGGTCACGAAGAGTCGGACACAACTAAACAACTAAACAACAACAACCTGAGTCAATATAAGATCTTTTAAAACATGCAAACGGTGAGAATGCAAACAGGAGTATGGATTGTTCTGCAACAAACCTTGACATTCCACACAGGCAATGGAAATAATATACAGCCTATTTTGAAACACATGGGGTTACGTTAGAAAGGATTAGGCTTACTAGTTATTTATCTCAAAACTAGTTGCGTTCAATGCTAATGCTTGGTTACACGTTGTACTGGACACAGAGGCGGCATGCAATGCAGTCCTGTAAGTGTCTACTCAGAAGTTTCACTGTGCTTAATGGAACCTTGTTGTTTAGTCATTTAGTCGTGGTTGGACAGTGTTCTCGAAGCTACGAACACGAGTTTGACCAAGCTGCGGGAGGCAGTGGAAGACAGGAGTGCCTGGCGTGCTCTGGTCCATGGGGTCACGAAGAGTCAGACATGACTAAATGACTAAACAATGAAACTTACTCCTGGGTAAAAGTGCATAGCGTTGCTTCACTAGATCATTAGAACAGCCTTCCTGGATAAGGTCATAGGCTCATCGAATACAGTGGGTTGGGGACAACTGAAACCATCCTTGACCCTTGACCAGCCAAACTGGAATTGATGGGAACTAGAGTCCAACTTACCTAATCTAGTCTCCAGCAATGGCTGGTCAAATGTCCCTGAATCACTCACACATCTATCTGCAGCTGATCTTCCACAGTCTCTGATACCCTTAGATATATTGCTCTTTAGCTTGGAGGTTCCAGTCTAAATCACTGAAATATTGTCTCCCCCATTTGTCTAATTCCTTTAAAATAAAATAAAAACTTTACACAGTGCCTTTTTTTAAACTGTTACTTTACACACATTATCGGCCTAAATCCATAACATAGGGCAGTATTATGTATAACCCCCCCCACAGCGCTGCATTTCCAGGGCAATCCTACACGTGTCTACATGGAAGAAGGCCCTTTAAGTTCAACAGGACATATGCCCAGGTAAGTGCATGTAGAGGTTGCCACCTAATTCTTGCTTGAAAACTAGACCGATCCTAAATCCATGTTCTAAACCAGCCTTCTCCCACGTGAATTAAGATCTTCCGCAGAGGACCTTCTCCAGATCTCTCACTATTGGAGGAGAGGTGGGTGGAGACTGGCAACTGAGGACAGAGCCTTCTCTGTGGTGGCGCTCCAAACTCCATGACAAAGTTCACTTTTTATCATTTTGGTGCTAAGTTAACCCCCTCCTGGGCCATTTAGCTTGGTACTTTGAATGCTGCTTTTTATCTGATTTTGCAGCTGCTGCTGTTACTCACAGATTTCTTGTTATTACATATGTTTTTCATTTTACTGTTGTGTTTTTAATCTGTGCCATGGGTGTAGCCAAGGGGAGGGCAGGGAGGGGCAGCTGCCCCCCTAAATCAATAAAAATACATAGCAAACTGAGGTTCTGCCCCCCCCAGCAAAATGCCTGCCCCCCCAAAGCTGGCTACACCCATGATCTGTGCTGTAAATCATTCCAAGAATGTTTAGAGTAACAATCCTTTGTGTTCTTATCTGTGATTAAGTCCCATTTAATTCACTGGGGGTTGCTTCTATGTAAACATGGGGTTGTACCACACCTTACTCAGAGTAGACCCATTGAAATTAATGGGCATGGTTAACTTTGGTCCATTAATTTCAATGGCTCCACTGTGCATAGGACTTAACTGGATGCAACCTCTGCATAGGATTGTGCTATAGCTAAATAGCAATGCAACCTTATCCATGTCTACTCAGAAGTAAGCCCTGTTTGAGTTCAATGGGACTTACTCTCAAGTAAGTGTGTGTAAATTGAACTGTAGCCTAAATATACTATCTAGCAGTCACAGCAAAATCAATTTGGGAATGAACTGTATATGTTAATTGTTAATTATGAAGAAGGCACACAGTCCAAATTAACATTACTTACATATCATGCAGGTGGATAAACCTGAATAAGCCTGATCTTCAGCTACTCTGTTTAGGCAAAGAACGGGGCTTACTTACAAAGAAACCAACACTTCTGAGGACAGAGGTAATTACACCAAATTACTGCACTCATGCAGACAAACCCAATTCCCAGTGGCTATATATAGTTGTGTAGATGCGAAATGTGAGTGTTTGTATTTTCATTAGGCAGCCATGTAATTTAAGATGATATGTCATGACACAAGCCAAAGGATTACAAAGTGATTTCTGAGGCTATGCCACACATAGAGGCAGCAGCCGTGACCACCGTGAAGGCATGATCTCATTCCTAAATACACGTTTCTCTGCCCTCAGCAATAGAGCACGAGCTTTAATTAATTCTTTTCCACTGGCAAATTGCACTCAGAATGTGTGCATTAGTTTATAATTCAGACTTCCACGCAGTAACTCAGTGTGTACCCTTCCTTTCCATAATGGATCACACAAGGTGGTTTTCTCCCTGAGCTTTTTGTACGTTTTAAGAAAAACAAATCCTGGCTCCAGCATTTTTCTTGATCTTAGACAAAAATCAAAGAGAACCACCTTTTACACCTAGGTTCTATTTTTAAAATGCCAGCTGTGTTTAGATGTAACAGAAAACCTTGGTGAGGCTTCACACCAAATGAAGTCAGCGTAATAAAACAAAACAAACCCAAATCCCATTTTAGAGTTATCAGAATAACCTTCCATGAGCCTTGGGCTGGTGTGTTTCCCTCTGCAAGAAGGGGCAGAAGATTAACTGCAGTTTAGTCTGTTGTTCAGACCATAAACAGTGGTTAATCTTAACTACGGTTACTTGAAACAAGCAAGCTTCGTAAGCTGTGCTATGAATTTGGCCTGTTTGAACAGGTTAAACACAGTTCATCTGGGTATAGGCGACGTGGCAAGCTGCGGTTAATCCAAAACTGAAGTGAAAGTTTCTGAAGTCTCCTTGCAGATGTGCTGGAGGAGGACAAGTGCAATAACTCGTTCTTATTATGCTAAACTGTGGCTTAGCATTATGTCCAAACTAAGGCTGTTTAATAGGATTCCACACAATTTTAAATACATCCCATGTGTTCTCTCCCCCCTCATTATCCTCACACACATCCATATCCAAGTGGCAGCTCGCATTCCCCCCTTTTAATGTGGGTTTTCCTGATCCATGGATAATGCAACAAGGAAGAAAATCACATAAAAGCACATGTTGTCCAATTGTGGATGTACTAAAATGCATTATGTGGCGTTCTTTGGATGTGTGTGGTGATATTTTGGTGGGTGCCATTCTTCATCACACACCCTACTTCCATTGGCAAGGCCTCGTTAGTAGGCTCTCCTCTCTCTCTCTCTCTCTCTCTCTCTCTCTGTGTGTGTGTGTGTCTGTTTGTGAACATGCTCAAAATGGACCTCAGGTTTCTGGAACTCAGGTTTCTGGAACTCAGGGATGCGAGTGGCGCTGTTGGTCAAACCACAGAGCCTAGGACTTGCCGATCAGAAGGTCGGTGGTTCAAATCCCTGTGACGGGGTGAGCTCCTGTTGCTCGGTCCCTGCTCCTGCCAACCTAGCAGTTTGAAAGCACCTCAAAGTGCAAGTAGATAAATAGGTACCGCTCCAGCGGGAAGGTAAACGGCGTTTCTGTGCGCTGCTCTTGTTCGCCAGAAGCAGCTTAGTCATGCTAGCCACATGACCCAGAAGCTGTACGCCGGCTCCCTTGGCCAATAAAGCGAGATGAGCGCCGCAAACCCAGAGTCGGCCACGACTGGACCTAATGGTCAGGGGTCCCTTTACCTTTATTAACTGAGGAGAGGAGAAAACACCACACTGTGTGAATGCATCCTTTTAAGCAGTGTCCTCTATGGGGAACACTGAGGCAGAGTTCATTTGAAAGCGCTAATGAGTGGACAAAAGTACTATATTTTAAGGGGGGGGGGGAATGAACGATTTCCTATGCTCCACAAATAACTCAGAGATGCATTTGAAATAAAAGGGGACATTCTACTCATGTAAAAACACGCTGATTCCTGGACCGTCCAGGGGCCGGATTTAGTAGGCGATTGGGCCGGATCCGGCCCCTGGGCTTTAGTTTGCCTACCCATGGCCTGAACCAATGGCTGCAAGTTACAAGAAAGGAGATTCTGGCTAAACATCAGGAAGAACTTTCTGATGGTAAGAGATATTCAACAGTGAAGCAGACTCCCTTGGGAGGCTGTGGACTCTCCTTCACGGGAGGTTTTTAAGCAGAAGTTGGAAGACCATCTGTCATGGAAGCTTTAGCTGAGATTCCTGAATTGCGGAGGTTTGGACTAGATGACACTTGGGGTCCCTTCCAACTATACAATTCTTTGATGAAAGCTAGAGTCCAGCAATATCTGGAGGGCAATAACTTCCCTATCTGTGGTACAAAACACAAGGACTGTGTACTAAATACAAATTGATTTGATCATTGCTTATTATGATACTGGTACCTGATATTTTGTGAGTTCTTCCTCTAAAACATTTCTCTCTTGCTCTCTCCCTTCGGAAAAGAGTTCCAGATAAAGAAGTGTTGTTCTTTTAAAGTTCATGGCTCTGCTAATGGATTGTTGGGAGAGCGGGGGTTGGAGTTGTATTTTCTTTTCTTATTATTGTACATGATGTCGTTACATTGGTTTGAGAGTAAAATATTATACATTTATTTCAGAAATTGCCCTTGAGGACACGAGACAGCTCAAAACACACAAGTCTTTAGATTCTGATAATAAAAATTCCAGAGCACTTGCAGCCTTGTTTGTATTTTGGGTTGGTGGATTCCTGTTGCTGCGGTAATAGATCTTTCTTTCTTTCTTTCTTTCTTTCTTTCTTTCTTTCTTTCTTTCTTTCTTTCTTTCTTCTTGAATTAACACCTAACATTTATTGACCCAGAAAACGTGTCATTGGAGATTAATTTACTGTGTTTATTCATTTATTATATTGGAAGCCCACCTTTTAAAAATACATTATTTTTTCACTGAAAATAAAAATGCCAGCATCAAACCATAGACATTCTGTGATTTTAAATATTATTTTAAATAATTTTAAATATATTGTTGACGATATATTTAGGTGCAAATTTTGAAACAATTCAGATAGTGGGGAGGGACTGTGTGATCAAGTGACCTTTGTGCTTGCTTATTCTGCTGCCTAGCTGCTGCGTGTAGATGGTCAACTTCAAGGCCCCTTGTGGCTCTTCATCCTTAAGCCCGATTTGGACCAGGCAGCCCATCAAGCAGAAGAAGAAGAAGAAGAAGAAGAGAAGAGTTTGGATTTGATATCCCGCCTTTCACTCCCCTTCAGGAGTCTCAAAGCGGCTCACATTCTCCTTTCCCTTCCTCCCCCACAACAAACACTCTGTGAGGTAAGTGGGGCTGAGAGACTTCACAGAAGTGTGACTAGCCCAAGGTCACCCAGCAGCTGCAGGTGGAGGAGCGGAGACACGAACCCGGTTTCCCAGATTAGAAGACTACCACTCTTAACCACTACACCACACTGGCTCTCAAGCTTCCTTCAGCTTGAGGGCCATCATCTGTAAAGTAGGATAGTAGCTTCTCTATTGTGAAGCTGCAGAGTGGTGGTCCACAGACAGGGCAAAACACTGCCTCCTTCTCTGCAGACCCTCTCAGATGCAGAGGTGGCCCTCTTGATGACTCCATCACCCTCCAAGGCTCAGTGGCGGCCCAGGAGAGGGCCTACTCTGTGATGGCCCCTAACCTGAAAAACTCTCTCCCCACAGAGTTGCACCTGACAGCTGGCGCCTTCACTCTACAGCTTTTTGCAAGTGCTGAAGGCACACTTCTTTACATCTTGGCTTTGACACTTGAGATGAAGAGAAGAAGAGTTTGGATTTGATATCCCGCTTTATCACTACCCGAAGGAGTCTCAAAGCGGCTAACATTCTCCTTTCCCTTCCTCCCCCACAACAAACACTCTGTGAGGTGAGTGGGGCTGAGAGACTTCAAAGAAGTGTGATTAGCCGAAGGTCACCCAGCAGCTGCATGTGGAGGCGTTGAGACATTTTGACTAAGAACCAGTACAGGGAAGTGGACAGAGGGTTTGGTACAAATCTCTGTTTACCCATAAGGCTCATGTTGGACCAGTTGCTTTCTCTCATCCTAACTTATCTCGCGGGGTGGTTGTGAGAATCTTGGTGGTGGGTGGGGGGGATAAATCCTATATGTGTGATAAATGACAGATGGGCAACACTGAGTTTGTGGGATCTGCTCGGTGTTTTTACAAGAAGTTTGGCAATTAGCTGTACTGGAAAGATTGTCTCACAAACTTCAAGTAATGAGAGGTCAAAGAGAGACGGACAAGTTTTTGGCAGACTGGTTTTTGTTTATTGATTTTATAAATAGCCAGGAATCTGGTAGAACAGTTCCAACTGCATATGAAATGGTTTGGGTTTAAAAAAAAGGAAAAATAGGATCATTTTAAGAAGGGTTCGAGGAATTAAGAAAAATGAAATGTGGATCTAATTAATGGAGTCATTTGTTTTGATTATAGGTTATAAAAAAATGAATGCTGTAAGGGGAAAATTAGTGTTATGTATTATAGCAGATTGAATATTACATTACACAGAAGATTCTTAATCCTGCTTGTAGACTATATAGTGTTTTAAAGAAATGTAATTTGAAGACTAAAAAAACCATCTCCTAGTGGGGGAGGAGGGCTTAATTTATATTTATACTTTAATCAATATTACTTGTAGGAAAAATATTTTTTTAAAAAATGAATGTAGAAAAAATACAAGACTTCTGAGACCCCAGGACCCTGGAGTCAGGTGCAAAAACGTGGCTGGCAGTGGGTGGGTATACTGTACAATTAGATTTAAGAAAAAGCGTGCCTCTGAGCACATGCTCAACCCAGGAATTCATTTTCGGTACCAGAACTTAATTAAAGAGTCCGGTCACACTAGAATCTACTTACCACCACCAGCCAGGTTTTCTTCATATCAGCAGCCAAATTTAGAAGAGGGGAAAAAACCCTTTTTGTTGTGATGCAACCGGGAACCAGAAACCTTGCTGATCTACTTCAAATCACTCAGAAATCTACCAGTAGATCTTGATCTATCTTCTGCCGAACCCTGTGATGATGACAATGATAACGATAATAATTTCATTTATGAATTGGTTCTTACGAAGCATCTCAAAGTGATTTCATCGTACAATAAAAACATGTATAAAACAATTGTATATACATAAAAACAGATAAAACAATCATGAGTATTAAAAAAAAACCATTTCAAAACCAATACAGATACAGTGGTACCTCGAGTTAAGTACTTAATTCGTTCCGGAGGTCCGTACTTAACCTGAAACTGTTCTTAACCTGAAGCACCACTGTCAGGGAACTGCCATCAGTGCCGGAGGGAGAGAGCAAAAGCCAGAGGGATTCCAAAGAGCATCCAGGGATCGGGAGAAGCAGCCCATCTTCTGGGGAAGAGAATCAGCGTAGCACCAGTGGAGAAGGGGGGCAGATGGGGGAAGCGACGAGGCGGTCCCATGACTCCTTGCCTGGGACAAGCGGGGAGAGTAGGGGTCCTCCGCTGCCCACGCCCTTCTTGCGCAGAAGGCTTTCGTGCAGAGAGAGTAGGAGGAGACTAGGCATCAAAGAGCTTCTTTGCTGGAAGAAGTTTAAGAAACGCCCACTGACGGATTCTGCCAGCGATTGAGTCAGCCACGAGTGAGTGGCTGTCTGGACAGAAAAGGTTCACTTAGGCCAGTGTTTCCCAACCTTTTTTGGGCAAAGGCACACTTGTTTCATGAAAAAAATCTCGCGGCACACCCGCTCCGGCCCTAAATAGGGCAAGCCACGCCCCCTCCAGCCAGCTGATTGGCTGGCCAGGAGGCGTGGCCGGATGGGATTCCCCTGCTCTCGCGGGGGCTGAGATGGGATTCCCCGCTCATGTGGGGGCGGATGGGATTCGCTCGCTCGCCGCCCCGCGTGTGCTCGCCGAGCATGCGCAGGCCCAGTAGCGAGCGGCGATGGGGCTAGCCGGAGAAGAGAGGGCGAGCCCCCTCCGCTCCGGCCCTAAATAGGGCAAGCCACGCCCCCTCCAGCCAGCCGATTGGCTGGCCAGGAGGCGTGGCCGGATGGGATTCCCCTGCTCTCGCGGGGGCTGAGATGGGATTCCCCGCTCACGTGGGGGCGGATGGGATTCCCCGCTCACGTGGGGAAGGGCGTGATGCCCGCAACCCCACCTCCTGGGGCAGGCCCGGAAGTGCAGGCCCAGTAGCGAGCGGCGATGGGATGTGGGAGCTCGCTCGCTCGCCGCCCCGCGTGTGCTCGCCGCCGCTGCCGCGCCTCTCACCGCCCGACTCGCCCGCCTCCCTCCCACGGAACACAAGGCAACGTTCCACGGCACACTAGTGTGCCGCGGAACACGGGTTGGGAAACACTGACTTAGGCAACCCAACCAGGTGTTTGCACCCCGCCGGGGAAATAAGCACCGGCTTACACACAAGCAACCCCTAGAACCATTACAACCACTTTAGCTAATGGGGCCTCCTGCTGCCGCTGTGCCGCCGGAGCCCAATTTCTGTTCTTATCCTGAAGCAAACTTCTTAACCTGAAGCACTATTTCAGGCTTAGTGGAGTGTGTAACCTGAAGCGTATGTAACCTGAAGCATATGTAACCCAAGGTACCACTGTACTGAATAAGAGAAACTAATCTCTTAGAATGCTGTTGAAAGAGAGAAGTCTACAGCAGATACGGCAATTGCCTAACCTGTAACAGGAGGGACTACCGTAGTTCTAAAGGGTAGGTTCTGCCACTATAAAGGCCTGATTCTGACACTGTGTGGAAATGACTTCCTGATGAGATGGAATCTGCAGGATGCCCTCTCCGCCAGAGCACAGTGATTGGTTGGGAATATAAAGGACGAGATGCTCTTTTAAGTATCTGAGTTCCCAAGCTGCACAGGGCATTGTAATTCTTTCAGCCAAGGTATAATACAGTGGTGATATTCTTTCCAATGAGTAGCTCAGCTGCCACTTTTTTGCACCAGTGACATTTTCTGGGTCAACTTCAGCCCCACATATATTCCCGATAAAGGCCATCCATCAAGATGACCAAAGCTGATTCAGTCCCAGGCTCAAACCAGTGAGTCTAGGGTGAACGAAATCACCACTTCTTTCATGCTGCAGGGTATTCGGCGGGCGGGGGGAGCCTCCAGCCGAGGGGCCAACTACAGCCCACCGGGCCTCTTAATCTGCCCCATGGAAATGTGCCCTGAATACCTCATGCCTTTGCACATTCTCTGAATGGGGCTGAAAGGTTGTAAGCACCACTTGTGTGTGGTAAACACAGCTATACTGTCTCTAAACACTATTTTAATTAACCTGGCTCGTAGGATTTCTTCTTTTTTTAATCGTCTATGAGCCATTCAAGTTTGGGGGATATTGTGGGACCAGCGCCTTCGGAAGAACTTTGTTTTCTACCTTCTGGTTTCTTAACAGCTCAGAGAAAAATAACTCTGGAAGGTGAAGAGGCCCTTCTCTCATTAAGGTTGTGTTTATAAGCATACTTACCAAGGAGGACATTCCAATGAAATCAAGGCTGCGTCCAGCTGCATCACCCTCTGTAGTCAGCTGCCTGAAACCTAAGTGTGTTTGCATTTTCATTTTCTCAAACACAGATAGCTGAACTTTGAGACGACTAAAAGGAAAGGCTCTGAATGACTCAGGCTGTTGTGTGGTATAGATCTCGCTTGCAAGTCACACAAGCCAGGTCCTCTTTCAGATAAAAGGCGCAGCAAAGCCCGGCCGCCGCTCTGCAAACCAGTTTGTACAGGAAGGCCACCGCCCCTTCTGAAACCTCGGTGTGACTGGGAAAGGGGGCTAAACACAGTTGTTAAGTTATTTCGAGAGATTAGTTATCGGAACCAGAGGAAAACTAGCCACAATGGCTGCCTGTTTTGCAAGAGAAAAAGGACGGGTGGGAGCAGTGTTAGCGAGAGACATTCCCTTGCCTCTAGGGTTGGCGTTGGAAGGCAGCGTCTGTGGGTCAAAAGGCCCTGGGAGGGCCTACAAAGAACAGGAGAAGCTGTTCACACCTGCCCTGTCCCTCTGGGCAGTGGTGAGGATTGGAAATCTGCATCACTGCCCAGAGGGGGAGAACAGGCTGCTTGCTGCTCTTGACGCTTGCCAGCTGCCAGGTACAAGGAGCAGCTGTCACCTGCTCTCTCATTCCAGGGAACAGACTGGAGAAGGAGTTCAAAGTAGATGCCTCTAGCAGGGTCAAGGAAGGAGTCCTTCGCAAGTTGTATTGCCAAGACCTCCCCCTGTCCTCACAGAGCCTGGGGTGGCTCTGCTTGCCTTCCTAGCTCAAGAAACATAGGCGGTAGCAACAGGGATGTTGCCTTTGTTCAATCCAGTGTTGCCGTTGTACAATTCAGCAGGGAGGAGGATGGGGACAAAACCAGAATTAGAGAGCTCCCAATTAGAATTGGCTCTGGTTCTATTTACCGTTGGCCTCCTTGCACCCTGTCCCAATGGAAACCGGACTCCACTGCCCAAAGGTATTGTAAATTCCTTTACTGGGAATGAAACTTGGCCTGAACAGGTGAAAACTAGAAACCCTAATCACTAGAGATAAAGATTCAAAAGCCCAACCCAAAATATGCCCTAGTTTGTGGAGCACAGAGGTAACCAGGAAGAGAAGTGGAAATCTTATGCACTCGCACTAACTTGGGTGTAAGTCTCACTTAACTCTCTGGTATTTCATTCCAAGTCAATGTGGCATAGGTTGGGTTGCACACCTGATAATGCCAGTTGTCCCTCCTCTAGAGTCAAAACGATGAATTTATGAGTCAGAGAGTGACAGCACCAGGTGAAAAATAAATGTGTTGCTTTTCCTGACTTGTCTTTTACAGACTGGATGCATATCGGTTATGTAACTCGCCCGTATTTCTGCTGCAGGACAACAGAAAATATTAGAAAAAGTTTGTGATTCCTGTGTCCCTACATTCTATTGCTAAATCACTGCTCTCCTACTTAATGCTTATATTTATCTGAGACGGTCGTATAAACAATTATTAAGGAGAAAGAAACTGGAAGCTGAAAGAGCCGCATGGCACAGGTTGGTTAAGGCATCGCACGAGAAAGATACTACTTGCTTTTGGCGAACCATATCTGGTCTACTGGACCAGGAGCGCACTAATTCCATCTGTACAGTGGAACCAATGGAGTGGTTGCGCCATTTTCAATCTTTGTTCTATGACCAGGAAGCCCAACATTACAAACTATGCATTCAACTGGAGGACCTACCTCATTGGCCAGCAGTAACTCCGAAGGAAGTTGAGAACTTAATCGTACAATTAAAGAACAACAAGGCCCCAGGGAATGATTACATCCCTGCCGAACTTCTGAAGTCCAACATTGGCTGGTGGGCCCCCCTGCTGGCGTCTTTATTTTCTTGGATCGACTCAACGGGTTTACTCCCAGATGGTTGGACTGAGGCAATAATTATCCCAATCTACAAAAAAGGTCCCATGACAGATCCGGCGAGTTATAGACCAATCAGCCTTCTGCCTATACTCAGCAAACTATATGCCAAACATCTTTATACCAAGCTAACTAGCTGGCTGGAAACTGAAGCTATTCTAGCGGAAGAGCAAGCGGGTTTCAGGCAAGGCAGATCCACCATAGACCATTGCTTCACCCTAGCCTATTTAATTGACAAATATGCCAAAAAATCCCGTGGGGTGTTATATGCAGCCTTTATTGATCTAAAGGCTGCTTTCGATTCAATTCCACGTGTAAGACTCTGGGACAAATTGAGCACCTCTAGCATAGACAAAAGACTATTATTTCTGATCAGCTGTTTATACAAAGACACGGTGCTGCATGTAAGAACTTCGTTAAATGGCCATCTTATAGGACCAGTTCCTGTCAGTAAGGGGGTCAAGCAAGGCTGTATCCTGGCTCCAGTTCTATTCAACATCTACATCAATGATATGGTTAACTGTTTGTCATCTCCGGACTTCCACGCCCCCAAACTGGCTGACAAAGCAATATCAGTGCTTTTGTACGCTGACGATGCGATACTCCTATCCCGAACAAGAATAGGTTTAAATAGGCTCATAGATGAATTCTCAGCATACTGTAGAAGAGAGCAACTTGCAATAAACTATCAGAAAACCAAAATCATGGTTTTTGCAAGGAAACACAGACAGTACAGTTGGAGGATGGATAACCAGACAATTGAACAAGTCAAAGCCTTCAAATATCTGGGTATCGTTTTCCAGTCGACCGGGTCCTGGGATGTCCACCAAAAATGTGCCAAAGAAAAAGCTGCTCAAAGCATCAAGATGCTGTCCCGCTTCTTCTATACGAAGGGGGGCAGATACATCCCAGCAGCCCTTGAAGTTTATCAAGCAAAACCTCTGGCGCAGTTATTGTACGGGGCGCAAATCTGGACGGGGACCCATTGCTCCAGTCTTGAAACTGTCCAGTCCAAATTTCTAAGGCAAATACTCGGTGTCCCCCCCTGTGTTCCAAACGCAGCATTGCGACTCGAGGCCTGCCTTCCATCTGTGGAAACTCGGACCTGGCAGAGAACATTTAATTATTGGCTTCGTCTTAATCTGAATCCTCCTGGTCTACTGCCGTTAGTAATGCAAGATCCTCACGAAAGCAAGTGGTTTAAAACTGTGCATAAAAAACTCCTTACATGCGGTCTGCACTCACAGTCCCTACTATCAATGGGCCTCATCAAAGCAAAGAGTCTAATAGGCCAGCGCCTGAAAGACATCGAACGACAAAACAACCTGACTATCTTAAAGAAACTGTGCCCATGGTATACCTACTTTCCCCCTTCTCATTTTGACTCTCCAGCCTCATATTTGTCTAAACTAACCATCCCAAAATACAGATGTGCCTTTACATTGGCTAGATGGGATGTTCTTCCCTCTGCTGTACTCGAAGGTCGTTACCAAAAGACCCCATTTGAAAAACGACTCTGCCCATGTGGAGATGGTAACACGGAAACAGTGTCCCACGTCCTTTTTTCTTGCCCTCTTTACAAAGACCTAAGGAATGAGATTATTACTCCACTCATTCTCTCCAACCCCGGCCGTTCAACAGACATTACACTGCATTTTCTATTATCTGATACGAACAGTCAGATAACAGAGAAGGTCGCGAGGTACATCGAGAGAGCTGTGAAATCGAGGGCCACCATCTGAGTGACAGACCTGTTCACCCGACGGACCTCCTTTTGTCTGTTCTTTTCTTCCTTTTATCCCTATTCTCATTTTTAACTTGTACAGCTGTGGCCTGTTGGCTTTGCTAATAAAGTTTTGATTTGATTTGATATTGCTAAATCTGATGCAGGAAAATGAAGCAGTAGAGTTATTGAGATTATCCAAATGGACCGTACCAGTTCAGAATATATACAGTAGATTATGCCCTCTGAGGAATGGTCAAAAGAGCTGGGAATAGCTAACCTGGGGAAGAGTAAGGTGAGATGTGATCGCAGTCTTCCAATATCTGAAGGGCTGGCACGCAGAACATGGTTGCTGGAAGCTCTTTTAAAGCCATCCAAATTGGTGCCCGTCTCATGGGAGCAAATTCCATGGTTTTCACTAAGCACTGTGTGGCGGAGTCCTTTTTTTGTCTGTCCTGAATCTATCAGCATTCATCTTCAATGGATGACCCTGGGTTCTAGCAGTAGGAAAGAAGGAAAAAAATGTATCCTTATCCATTTTCTCCACACCGTGTATAATATTATGCAGCATTCCTCTTATCAAGTGCAGCCACAACATAGGTTTGTATGTCACCATGATGGCATTGGCAGTTTTGTTTTCAGTTCCTTCCCTAGTGATCCCTAGCAAATGCTCCATACTGGGTCAACATCTTCACCAAGCTGCCCACTGTGACCCCAAGGTCTTTTTCCTGGTAAGTCACTGTCAGTTCAGACGCCAGGAGCATATAAGTGAAAATAGGACTTTCTGCCTCAATGTGCATCATTTTTCACTTGCTTGCATTGAACCTCACTAGCTTCCATTTTACTGCCTATTCAGCCACTTTGGAAATATCCTTTTGGAGCTCTTCACAATCCCTTTTTGTTTTAACCACCCTGAAATAATTTTGTATCATCATCAAACTTGGCTTCCTCACCCCTAACTCTAGATCATTTATGGGCAAGTTATGGTCCCAATACCGAGCCTTAGGGGCCTCTGCTTTTTGCATCCCTCCATTGGAAAAGATGGAGCAGACTTGCTCTCTGTGTTTCTGAGGGCAGGACTAGAACCAATGTGTGGACATTGCAGGGAAGCAGAAACACTGGAAGAAACCTGATGGGGAGAGCTTTTTGACCGTGGAACCGACTGTATTGGGGAACCATGGGCTCTGCTTTCCCAAAGGTATTGAAATAGAGGTTGGATGGCCACTTGCCAAGGATGCTGTAGTTGCATGCTACATTGGTCAGGAGGCTGGAGTCAATGACCTCTAGGTTCGCTTCCCATTCTTGTGATTCTGCAGTGTTTATGAATGCTCCTCTACTCCCTACAAGTAGAAGACATACACAACAGGGAGTGAGTTGGGCTAGACCCTCTCTCTGTAGTTTACTTCTTCCTTTTACTTCCCTCTCCTGCAGCCATAACTGGTACCGTGGATTCTACCATTTCATAATTCTACCACGTTGTTCTACTGGGAACGAAGATTCCAACTATTTGATACGCCATGGGGACACTTCATGAAGGTAGACACAGGGGTGTTTGTTACATTCTTTATTCTTGTAGGCTACTCTGTCCCAAACATTAGGGGTAACAACTACTCAGTCCAGATGTGAAACTGCACCACTTAACCCTGGGAGAGATTCAAAGCACTCCATTTACTTGTCATAAGCAAAGGAAGAATAAAGCAATATTGGCATTTGACAGAGTAGTCAGGGTCCTCTTACTCCCAGATGTCCTGTAAACAGCAGAATTAATGGTTCAGCGTAATATTTGGCTTATTTATTTTAGGGGGAAAGATTACACCCCACCCCACAACTGCAGCGGGTTGGACTAGACGACCCTCAACTGCACAAAAAAAGAAACTGACTTTCTAAAACTTTATGACACAGAAAAATAAACTACCCCAGCTTGCCTGGGCATGACGCTACTGCTGCTTTTGAAAAATTCCAGTTTCAAGTGTATATAGCATTGTTCATTGGGTATATCTCGCATTTCCTCCAAGGAGCTCAAGGTGGTGTAAATGGTTCTCACCCTCTCGATTTTATTCCCGCAATAACCCTGAGAGTGAGTGGCTGGCCCAAGGTCACCTAGAGAGTTGGGATTTGGACTCTGGTCTCCTAGGTCCTAGTCCGACACTCTAACCACAACTACTTGCTTAGTCATTGTTTGCCACCTCTAGGGAACTCTACAGCTTCCTAGGCTTCTTGGTGGTGGTGTTAAGAGTCATGATACTGAAACTGCCGTGTTTAGCCTTTTCCAGTTAAGCAGCCAGGACATGAAGTATGGCCTCTTGGGCTCTCCTTATCGATAGTGCAAACTTTAGCTGTGAAACTTTATCGCCCAAGCCAAAAGTCAAGAATATTGCTACCCTATTTTTATCTTTTTATGGGCTTCCCTAAGGATAACTCCTCACCCTCACGCTGGCCTCAAAGGAGTTCCTGCCGTTCCTTTGTTCTCTTCCAATCCCATGGAATTCCCCCCCCCATTAGCCCTCCAGGCCCTCCCCCCCCCCACTGATGTCACACTGTGCTCCGATCACTCTGCATCTCCCTGGAAACCCCCAGCTGAGACAAAGGCCCTTTGGGCATGATAAGTCAAAGCATGTCCCATCCCATTTTTAGTGTTTTAAGAGTTGCAAAGTCCCTTTTTCCAAGCATAAATAACAAAGCAATTATCAATCACACATGCACATGATGTGCGGAGCAGGACAGATGCCCTTCAGTTTGCAAATTAGGCAGATTAGTGTTAAATTGTGAAATGGACCGGTTTGTCCCAAATCTCCCCTCTTTCTCTGAAATGGGGACTTTATATCACCCAGGAGTTGCTCAGACCAGGATTTAGTCTAACATGAAACATGATGCATTTTTTGCATTGTCAAAAAAAAAAAAAAATCTGTGTGGTTGGGCATATGTTATTTAACAAGGAGGTAGGTCGTTTCTGAAAAAGAAACAGATGAGAAAAGAGAATTAGGAAATAAAGATGAATATTGGTTCCTTACAAATCTCCATAACCTTACATTAATATTTTATTATGGGACTACGAGAATAATGTATTAATTGACTAGTCAAAGGCATTCACTGACTCACACTGAACTCTACTTAAACAGAATGTAGCTATACAATCGTTTACATACAGAAGACCACGCAGTTGTGCCAAGGTGATTCCTCACACATTATGCTGAGCATGTTAACTTTTCTTTTGTTTCAGGATGGGGGCCCTCAGCTTCAGTCATGCTTTGGGAAGGAAGGAAGTCTTGGCACCCAACTATAGGTTAAGAAGGGGAGATAATCTCTTCCCCCAAATAATGGGAGGACAGAAACATCCCCTTACTTCTCCATTCATTTAAGTTCTTCCTTTAAGTTACAGAAAGTTCAGGGGTGGCCAAGGGGCTGGCTGCTTATGCAGAAGAGGAAAAAAACTTAGAATAAACCCTGGTCCAGACCCTGCTTTAATGTGTGTCTACGACTGGCATGTTAGCTTCCACATATTTTGTTTCAATAGTCATTGCTGTTACTGTTCACACTGGTGGGCAAATTTGACAGAATGTGGCCTGTTTTTATCAACAGGCCCCCTTCCACCGATACCCTTTTCTGTTCTTGGCACAGGGATTGCTGTACAGTGGTACCTCAGGTTAAGTACTTAATTTGTTCTGGAGGTCCATTCTTAACCTGAAGCACCACTTTAGCTAATGGGGCCTCCTGCTGCCGCCGCACCGCCGAAGCACAATTTCTGTTCTCATCCTGAAGCAAAGTTCTTAACCTGAAGCACTATTTCTGGGTTAGCGGAGTCTGTAACCTGAAGCGTATGTAACCTGAAGCATATGTAACCCGAGGTACCACTGTACCTGTGTATGCACACCTTTATTATTCTTCAAAACCCACAATTCTTCCCTTGGGGGTTCCTCAGATGGTTTCTCCCACCATTCATGTGTGTCCAGCCGGTCCATTACACTTAGCCGGTCCATCTGCACTATGCTGACCTCCATGCTGTCTTGCCCTCTTGGTAAAACCCACCTCCCAGGAAGCTAACGTACCAGCTCCACTCACCCACAAGAACCATTTCTGTGTGATAATGAGAAACTGGTGGTGTCTGTGGATGTATAACAGGTTATTTTTACTTATTGAATTGTCCGCAAAGCGAGTAAATCTGAATTAAATGAAGAAAAAAGTATGGGCAATTTGATGATGATGATGTAATGTGGACGATGTGAAAAGCATCTGAGCATGAACAGTACGTGTTCCACAACAAGTTCCCATCTGAAATCCCACATGCAGTATCATCCAAAATATCCAAAGTTCCTGCTACATTTGTAGAGACACATTTTGCACAGCAGTGACTCTTTATCATCTGGTAAAAGGTACAAAACAGGGTGGTTTTGAATTAAGGTAAGCAAAGTGCATTATCTTCACATGGGAACCCAAATCTAGGAGGGAAAACACCGCAAGGAAGATCATTTACAACAAATGAGGAACTAAAACTTATTGGTTGAGCAGCTCAAGAAAGACTTGCAAATTGGACTTGATATAAAGCTTTCACAAAGCAAAAATAAATCACTTTAGAGCTGCGAAGCAGCATATGAAGCAAAAGCAGGAACTACAACGTGTGAATTGGAAATTATTCCTCATGGTAGTTCTACAAAGGCCAGACTTGTTTTTTCTACCCTACTTCTTTGCTGGCTGGCATCCGTCTGTCTCGGGTGAGGTGTCAAACAGTTGGAAGTTTGCAGCGCCTGCCGCTGTGGCTGTAGAGACCGAGGCGGGAGAGACATGTTTTGCTGCAGCTGGGGCAGATGAAGACGTTTCGTTGTGCAATGCAACATTTATTTGTACAAATCAACATTTCAAGGAGGAACAGGCTAATTCCTCATGCTGGCCAGGATTCCAGAACTCTCACGTTTCCTGTAACTGGGTATGTTCCATGCAACACGGGAAATACTAGGTTTTTACAGGGTATTGGTGGCTATTTCCCTCGCTTTGCAAAACTCCCAGATAATTATGGGAAGGTATGGCTGTGAAGCTGGCTGGATCCCCTCTCTGAAGCAATTTTTTAGCATACCAGTTAATCCAGACCTTACAGCTGCTGCTTCTGCTGGCAACCTCTATCCAATGCATGCTTACTCCGAAGCAAATAATAGTGTTCAGTGAGGCCAACTCTCAGAAAAGTGTTTACAGAATCGAGGCCTTACAGCAGAATCCTATATGTGTCTACTCAGAAGGAAGTCCTGTTGTTTGCAGTGGGGCTTATTCCCAGGTTGAGTAGGCACATAGGATTGCAACTGTAACAATCTTTTAAAAATCTGTAAGGAAGATCTAAAATGTGTGTGTATGTGTGTATTTTACAACACTTTTATCTGTCCAGCTGTGACACGAATGTGCCAGTAACTAGGGAAGCTATATAAATTCTTAGGGTAAAGGAATGTTAACAATGCAGACATCAAACAATTAGGTCTATCAGTATTTGAAATTGGTGAGAGGAGGAGCTGTGTTTGCTCAGCTTCTTTGAAGGGAACATCAACTTCAATAGCGAAGTTGTTACATTTATATGCAAAAGTCATGTATAATTTGATGGGGGGGGGATGCATTTCTTCACCCTCCAACTGCCTTGAAGGTTTCCCACAGGTACCTGGTCAGCCACTTTGAAAACAAGATGCTGGACTAGACAGGACATTACCTGATCCAGCAAGTTCCTCTTATGTTCTTAAGACACTATTGCAAAGTTTATGAGCAGGTTCTGGAATTTCCCTACCTTTAGATGCATTTCTTGAAATGCCTCTTGGATCTGTCATGTAAATGCTCCAGATAGCCATCTTCCCAGTCATTGCTTACACAATGGCAACCAAGTGATGAGATTATTGACTACTGTACTGAGAGCCACATAAGGAAAAAGAAAGCAAAATTGCTAGTATAACTGAAGTTGTACTTGTAGCTCTGGCCCCATCTGGTGACATAAATGTGAACTTCCTGTGTCCTGAAAAAAATAACCTTTGTGAAAAAACCAGAAGCCTTCTTGTTAGGTATTTTAGGACAAATAAAAACCGGACATTATTTATGTATGCCACTACAGCAGCAAGAATTCTAATAACACAAAATTGGAAGACTGGAGAAATACCATCTAAGGAATAATGGCAAGAAAAATTGATGAACTATGCAGAATTGGCAAAGCTAATGGATAAATTGCATGAAAAGGACAATAGCAACTTTGGAAAAGAATGGGAACCTTTCACAACATACTTGCAGAAACAACAAAAAAACATGGACTCGTTGGCAGGATTTAAATAAACATTTACAACTTTATTTACAGAGAACAAGAAATATAATTAGTGATAACAGAACATTATATATAAACAACAGAATGTAACATTTGGTGTAAGAAACCAGAAATGGAAGTTGGGGGAAGTCAACAGGGAGGGGGAAACTAGAAAATGGATGTTAAATGATGATATTGAATATTTGTTATGAGAAAATGACAGCATAATGACTCACCGATGGACCCCAGAAATATCACAGGTGTGGCAAGCATTCTTTCTTTGTAAATAAACTTGTACTCAGAAACTATGACAGCGATAGTTAAATACCCTATACAGTAATGTATACCTCTTTCTTTTGGTTGTTGTTGCTCTGCTTAGTGACTACTCAGGTTTATTTATTTATATACACAAATTTGTACCTCGACTTTTTCTGGTGTCTGCACACCATTCAGGCTGGCTAACAATTAAAACCAACCTCTAAACACACACACACACACACACACACAGAGAGAGAGAGAGAGAGAGAGAGAGAGAGAGAGAGAGACATGAAGCAGATTATAACAAAAGCCTTGGTCAAAAACTTACCTGTCAACCACCTGCCTAAACTGCAAGATTCTTGCCCTGCAGTAAAACATCATTATGGATGGAGCCAACCAAGCCTCTTGGGATGAAGAGTTCCAAAATTTAGGTGTGGCCACAGAAATTCCCCCCCTTTTTTGGGGGGGGGTTGAGGTATGGGATTGAGGCATGTTTTTTTGGCTCCTGGATCCCTGCAGAACAGACTGGTCTCCAATACAGAGGGTGACCATCTTTACTTTCAGTAACAACGCCAAAGAAATTTGTGTTACCAACACTGCTTTTGTAATTAAGCTTTAACATAACCCTCAAGAGTTCACTTTTTGCAGTTCATTTCACATATGGACTCTGATTCATGAACACTTCCGCATATCCTATAATTGCAAGGTTCACTCAGAAGTCTTATAGGTGAGACACTTTGTCAAAACCTTTTGACAATCCACAAATACACTTAGCAGACCTCAAGATGCATTGTCTAAAGTGTTTTGCAATCCATCTAGTTTTTATGATGTTTTCACTGCTGCTGTTTGTTTGCTTTATTGCTGGCTCGTCTTTGCTGGTTCGATGATATTGACTTATTAATTGCGTATGGCTTCCTTGAACTATGAGAAAAGGGCAGCGTACAAATATTTTAAATAAATAATCCATCACCCTCAGCGTCTTGGTCAGGTGCGCTATAATTTACTTTGATCACTAAATTACTTTTGAGGCCTGGTATTTATGTAGAGGTAATTCTGTAGAGAAGACTGCTGCTCCTTTTACTTTTTTTTTGTCTGCACAGTGTTTCTATCCAGGGAAAACTGTAGCCGCTCCAACTTACCTTTATTTGGCTTGGAGAAATTAGTGTCTGCCTTTACATTGTGACCTTCTCCTACATGGCGCACTACGTTCCTTTGAAATCTTTGACCGGCAATCATTTATGTACAATCACTCATTGCCATGTTCCACCTGTCCCACTGATTACAAACCCATCTCCCTGTATTCCTAATGCTCAAATCACTGACTACCACAAACTACTAAACCCTTACCAAATATCTCTGGTGAGAGGGTATCAGTTGGTTAGCCAAGGAATGGGCCTCTTCTAAAGGATCATTTCCCTCTTCATCAAAATGACACTCTCCTTCCCCCTACACCCTAATTTCTGTGACGGCAGAATAGCAGTCACCCTGGAAGTGGGAAAACACCACCACATCTAAGATACAGAGAAGTCTCCATAACATAAGAACTCAGCGAATGAAATGAAACAATGAAGTTCTACATCTATGGTCAAAGGTTGTGAATACCAGTTGTTCATGCCTAGCATGAGGGCTTCCCATAGGTGCCTGCTTGCCCACTGTGAGAACAGGATATTGGACCAGATGGGCTATTAGCCTGATTCAGCAGGTTCTTCATAAGTTCTTAACATGGGAAGATTCAGAACAACAACAACAACAACAACAACAAAGCACCACTTGGCTACTCCCAAATTCACTCAATGAACAATGAATTTTGCTACCATGTTCTACTTCCACGGCTGGAGGCTGTATGCCTCTGAATACCAGCTGCTGGAAATCACAGGTGAGCAAAGTGCTGCTGCACTCGAGTTCTTCCTGTGTACTTCTGAGTGGCATCTTTGTTAGCCACTCTCAGAACTGGATGCTGGACTATATCGGCCTTGGCTGCAACTAGCAGGGCTTTTCTTATGTCCTCGCGGCCTGGTTTACATACCTTTCTGCCTCTCCCAGCATTTGCAGGCTGGCTACCTTGGCTCCAATGGGACCAAACTGATTCCAATAGACAGGAGCTCCTTGTATTCAGAACACACCTATGATTTCTACCCTGTATGCAGAGTGTTATTCGTGTGATAGTACGGGTGAAACACTTATCTCATGACCTTTCAGCTGAGTGTCTTGACCAGTTTTGTCTGCAAGGCTTGGTTATGTTTCCGTTGTTGTATTTTTAAAAAAGGCTTATATTTTTACTAGATCTGCACCCTGCTTATGTGCATAGGAGGCAAGTGAGCTGGGTTGCCCTAGCTCAGGTCTTAGATGTGCCCAGATATTCAGCCTGACCAAGTACTTTCTGTGAGGCTTTGTGAGCTGAGGCTCCTGCTCATTGAACTGTCTCCCTCACAAGCTAGCCCTAAATTTATGCTGCAGGCACTGACAGAGGAAGAGGCGTGCGGGGGGAGTGCACCGCCCCCGGCAGCGCGATGCCGGCGGGGTGCCATTGCGGCTGCCCCCCCTGCACTGGGTGCCACATCCCTGCCTGCTCTCTGCCCCCCGGTGCCGGAGCATGAAGCTCCGCCACTGGCTGCAGGCAGCAAGATTTCAAGGTCCTAGTTATATGGGGCCTGCACCCCCCATGAACTAAAGGGGTAGTAGGCCACTCGAGCCCTTCAGGTAATGCATCTGAGGCACCCTAAGCTTGGCTAAATCAGCAGCTCCGGCAGTTGCTATGAGGACCTGTCTTCAGTGAGAATCTTTCTATCACCTTTAAGATCAGCCAAGGATGCCTTATTGAAGGTACCATCAGAGCATCAATGTGCCATAACTGAACAGCAAGGGAACATGAAGAAGTGGGTGTCTCACAGTTGCAGAACGTGCTGCTGTTGAAGCTAGTTCAGTAATTTTTTTACGAACAAATTTGTGATGTCAAAGGCAGCTTTGGATATTTTTCAGAGCAGTTCACTGTTATCATACAGACAAGTGAAGTAGTCATTTCGCATACAGAACACAGCGATTTTCAGAAACAGTAGTTTTATTAAGTAGCTTATTTATTTTGCCCCCAATAAATAAGCCCCAAAAGAAGGTAAATAAAAACCAACTCAAGACAAACACAGCCTGAACTTTTGAAACCATTGTAACTGTTATTGGTTGTGAGAGTTCTAGCTTCATATTACCATAATTAGTTCACTGAAATGCATGCTCTCTATTCATTGGTCTATCTGTTTAAGCAATTGGAAGTTAAACAAATTATTAGCAAAGATGGCCTCTGTTAAAAATGGGATCCCATGCTACGGGTGGTAAGGCTTTGAGGGAAGGGAACAGCCAACTGATCACATCTGTTGTGTAGGACAGCAGGACACATGTCTAGCCAATATGGTGCCCTCCATATATTTTTGGACTACAACTCCCATCAGCCCCAGCCAGGGAGGAGAGGAGTTGTAGTCCAGCAATATGGTGAGGACCCCATGTTGGCTAACAACAGCACAATACACTCACCTACATATTATCCAACAATGAATGGGTGAATGTTTGGGCATGAGACAGTGTGGTCAGATAGGAAGATGACACAGAAGATATTGCATACACAAAAACATATCCTCAAAGTAGGCTACGTACCAGTCCTCCATACTGGGGAAATCCCATGTCAGATCTGCATTTCCCTCTCCTGTAAATCCATACACATATACCACCAATATTTTCATGGTTACAAGTTAAGGCCCCAATTAAGGATACAACCATATCAAGGATTACTATTTTGTCTTGTGAATTCTACACCATCCAGGAAGGCTTTAAGATCTCACATGAAGTACGTGATGCAGCCCTGCCTGTCCCTTTTGTGAGAAGCACATTAATCTTCTGATACAGCTACAAACGTATTAGAGACACAAGCCAAACCGTGATCTGATTATGTTTTCTAAACACGTTGCAGCCTTTGGACTCTTGTGGGGATTCGTCATGAGTCACGAGACACTTGAAGCATTGTTCCCCACTCAGCGACTCTCCACGGCCCCAGCGACAAGAATTTCATCAGGTTGCAGATAAAATCTTAATGTGTGTATCAGATCAATCAGAGAGTGCATCTGAATATCCCTGCTGTCATTGAACCAATCCTGTTACGAATTCCTTTGTTCAAACTGGGGAACCCCTCCCATACCAACAGGCCTAAGGCATTTACAAGACAAACAATAGAAACCTAAAACCTTAAAGCAGCTCAGGTCAACATGACTTGCAGCCTGACATTGTGACTGTTGTTGGCATATGAGAAGGGAGAAAACGTTGATCAGGCTTTGTCCCCAGCAACTAATAGTTTGGAAAACAGATGCAAGGCATCAAACTGGGGCATCAAAAATCGTAAAAACAATATGGCATATAATGTGCCCAGTTGTAGGGTTTCCACATATGGGCCTTGTTAGGGTATCTGCCCATATTACCAAACTAGAAATAAGGCCTGGTTGAATTTCACACTAAACCTTGGCTTGTGATGATAGGAATGAGTTTCAGCAAGCCTAAGGCTTCTCCCTCCCTTTGCTTCCTCCAGTGACCATGAGGAGGAGAATGGAAGTTTCTGCTTCTGTTTTTCCATTTAGTGTAGTTTACCATTCTGTCTGAATCCTAAACTGTAGTTAATCTTAAGAGTTGGTTGGAACAAGTCAGCTTCAAAGCCATGTTTTGAAGTCAGCTTGTTTCAAGCATGAAGAAAAAAAAGGACTGCCAAGAGCTCCAGATGCCAGAAATCTACTTTATTGCAGGCCCAAGGCATTAAATTTATTCTCTAAGAGTACATTTTAAGAAACAGTGCTCCCTTTCAAGGTATACTGCTGTTTAACTGCATACTAAATCCAAGCACTCCCAGATGTACACAGATTGGCTGGGGAAACCCAGCCAGATGAGCGGGGTATAAATTATTATTATTATTATTATTATTATTATTATTATTATTATTCACAGCTGTACAATCATGTGTTGATGCTTCTCAACAAGACTATTTACATGGAGCTAATCAACTCTGTTTTTAAATATCTATCTAAATTTAGGTCCCAAGAATATTTAAGTATCGACACATAACTGTTTCCAGGAGTTAGGACAGTATATTTCATGCCTACAAAGATCATATTGCAGAAGCCCTTGGGAATAACTACAGGTCCTTCTTTCCACATTTAAAACTTATTCACCAATCACTAAATATAGCTATCACTTCTGAAACCTTGTTTGGAAGGAGATTTACCCTTAGCTGACTGGCACAAATTTTTGAAGCAGTCAATTTCCATGTGAAACAGAACTGCTGTAGGCTATGTGTATTTTGCAACCACAAAAATTCACCCTGGAACTAAGCTTTCGACAAGGGCGGCTTCCAGAGAACAATTAGGTAAAGCAGGCTTAACAGCTGATTCATTCTATGGAGGCTTTTTTCAAGTAAGAACTACCTGTTTGAGAAGAGAAAAAATGAGGTTTTTGGGCTGATAAGCATGTTATTAGGCAGTCTTCTAAAAGCTGGAGAAGCTCCACAGTGGCAGTTATTTACTTTTGGCCACTAGGTGCCTCATTGAGCTCTCTCTCTCTCTCTCTCCCCCCACCCAATATCTCAGACTCCTTTTATGGAGGCTGCATTTTGCTGTGTACTTCAAGTCTGAATTTACTCTGAGGCTGTGCAAGGCTAGGAAGGCTCCCAAAGTCAGGTTTTGTACCTCTGCTACTTTACAGTAACACCACTGCATGCCAATAATTGGCTCTTTAGCTAAAAAAGGCTCCCACAGCAATTTACATCAATGGAAGCTAGCATACTAAATGCCAAAATATAATATTTGGGCAAAAATCTGGCAAATATTTAAGCATTCAAAAATTCTGACATACAAAATTAGACATACAAATACACAAAATTGTTATTAGAATTTTGTGTGCAGAGGGGTAAATTCTACAAAAATCTTAACATCCACAAATGCTACAGCATCATCTAATGGGCAAAGGTCTTATAGGCAGCAATCTTATACCCATTTATCTGGCAGTATGCACTATTGAACTCAATGGGATTTACATTTAAAAAATGGATTGATTGTATTTCTAAAAGGTATTACTCAAACAATGAAAGAGGTGTTGGGATTTCCCACCCTTTAGTTTTTACATTTTAGTGCCAAAATATCACGTCTATGCATAAAAAAATGGGTGGTCAGTCTTCCTGCGGGCAATATTTCCTCACTAAAAAGGAGTAGTGGTACTGGTGTTCACCACCTTAAGCAACAACTAATCATTAATTTTAGCCATGACAGCACTGTGCTTTCAGTGCTATGGGAACTGATATCAAAACAAGAGTACAGTACAACTGTCAATGGCTCCTCACAATGGCTCCACATGTCTTACTCAGATGTAAGCCCTATTGAGTTCAATAGGGAATACTCCCAGATAAGTAGCAACCTAATATTGCGAGCCAACCCTGTACAATTATTTTAAAACGCTCATTTTATTTATTCACCACCCACACTGCACCCTTGCAGAGATCACACTGATCCCCATGGGCAAAGAGGAGTAGAAGAACCATAGACACAGGATAGCTGGAAAAGTCTGCTCATGATACACTGGAATATCCTGAACACTATACAAGTGCAAAAGAATATCCTGAACAGAGTCTTACATGAAAACCTCTGTTCCAGCCTCCCTATGCTCCCAGTTATTGCCAGACTTTTAAAGCGAGGAACAGAAAAGCATCGGCTTTTGCAGGGGGAAAACACAGCCCGTTGTGGAAAACTTGAGACAGGGCAGCTAATTTCTCAAGCAATCTCAACAATTCAAGACTTCTACCCACTTAGTAGACCCCCTAGCCATCTTTAACATACAACTTTTTCTACTAATTGCTGTCAGTACAGACAGAACAGGAGCGTATGGAAATAAACAAAAGCCAACTTCTGACCACGTTACAAAAATCACCGCTCCGTTTTCAAAAGCAAATCTAAAACATCAATTTATTTATGCTCTAAAACGGAGGTCGTATTAAACTTCTTCGTAAAGCAGCATAACTACCACTAAAAAAATAAAATAAAATAAAAAAGATACCTACACGCACGAATTAAGCAAGTATTCAGAGTGGGAAACCAAGAGGTCGCTACCCTATATAACAAATGCACCGTTTATTCTGCAGCTGAGCCAAAACAGAATGGGCTTCAATGCAGACTCTGCAAGCCACGCCCCCTCCGCTTTTTAATCCCGGCTGCAGAGAAGAGCCAATAAAACTCTGCCCACAAGCCCCGCCCCTGAATCCAAGCAAAGGACACGTCAGCCGAGTCCTGATGACCCGGATGTACAGGCTTGGCCCAATTCTCCTTGCTTATTACTTTTTTTTTAAATGCTACACAGACTTACTCTCTGCTATTATCCAAACACTCGTAGCTCCGCGGTAGAGATAATAATTCTATCGAGAGAAACGGGGGACAGCGGCGGTTGGGGTGTGTGGAATTGACAGGCGGCAGCGGAAGTAGTCTGTGAGGAGAGCGGCCGTTGGTCGGCGGAAGTCCCGCCTCCCAGGCCGTTGCGCCGCGTGTGCTTTCGTGGGCGAGTACGGCAGCCGCGCAGGGTCAGTCCCGGTCTTCCTTTCGAGCTCGGGAGACAGAAGGAAGCGGCAGCGATGGCTCCCAAGGGCGGTAGTGGCGGCAGCGGCGGCGGCGGGGCCCGGCAGCAGTCCGAGGAGGAGCTTCTCCTGCAGGACTTCAGCCGTAACTTGTCGGCCAAGTCGTCGGCGCTCTTCTTCGGCAACGCCTTCATCGTCTCCGCCATCCCCATCTGTGAGTGAGGAAGGGTTGGGTCGCCACGTCTCCCTCTCTTCGCCCTGGAAGAGCTGCTCTGTCAGCAGCGGGGGAGGCAGGGATCCCCCTCCCCCACACGCGAGGCTCCTCCCGGGGCGCGGTCTTCGGGCGAATCCGGATAGGAAAGGCCACAGATTTCGGGGTTCGAAGGGGACCCCCGAAGGTCATCCAGCCCAACCCCCTGCTGCAGTGCAGGGGCCACAGCTAGAGAGGCAGTGACGGACGGCCCTTCGACCTAGAATCACGGAATTGCAGAATTGGAAGTAATCTAGGGTCGTCCAGTCCAGCTCCCTTACTGCAATGCAGGAATCTCAATTTAAAGTATCCGTGACAGATGTGGCTATTCAGCTTCTGCCTAAAAACTTCCCAAGGAAGGTGTGCCCCACCCAGTGTTAGAAACGGGAGATAGGAAAGCTAGTAGCTAAATGGCGCCTTAAACCTAGGATACAGGTGCCACAATGCGCTTTTTTAAAATAACACGAATACAAAGCTGAAAATGAATGAATGGCAGCTGGTCCTTCCTCTGTCCACCCCCCTAATATTCTTAAGAGGGTCTTGTCTCTTCAGTCTCCGGAGAGTAGCTGGAAGTGGGAAGGCAGAAAAAGGTCCTCATTTCCTTCCACTCTGCAGTTTTAATCTGAAATCTTAGGTGCGGTACTGCGCCCAGGGCTCATGAAATTCCCTGTCACAAAAATGTGCCTAGAACAATGGGAGTTTGTCAGGAAACTGCAATTACTGTCAGAAATTTCTTCCTGGGGTTTAGTCGGAATCTCCTTTCTTGTAACTTGAATCGGCACATATTCCAACTGTCCATATTGTTCTTAAGCTTAAAATGGCATTTCCTCTTTAGGGTGGCTTCTGGCCTTCTCTTAACTTCAAAGCTGTTATTCACTGTGGACACGCATTGCAGTGGGATATAAGAAATATTATTATTATTAAAGTATGTCTCTTTTTTGAACATCACAAAGAGAATATGGAAGTATTGCTATGTGGTTCATATTATCCACTTCTTTGGTATAGATTGAGTGAGGCAGAAAAGGTGACAGCTTATAATATATACAGTGGTACCTCGGGTTACATACGCTTCAGTTTGCATACGCTTCAGGTTACAGACTCCGCAAACCCAGAAATAGTACCTCGGGTTAAGAACTTTGCTTCAGGATAAGAACAGAAATTGTGCTCTGGCGGCGCAGCAGCAGCGGGAGGCCCCACTAGCTAAAGTGGTGCTTCAGGTTAAGAACAGTTTCAGGTTAAGAACGGACCTCCGGAATGAATTAAGTACTTAACCCGAGGTACCACTGTACTTCAAGCTCCATGCAAGATTATAGAAGTGCCTGTATACCACTGATTCTCACTAAAGGGGACAATGTGCTGATGTGAGACAAATAAACAAAATTGGCTGCTCATCTACATTTCCATTAGCCCATCCACTTCCCCCCCTAGTAAAACGCGGTTTAGTGTTGAATTGGAACAACAGCAACCGAGTTTCCTGTGGATTGTTGTTCTCTGTGGGTTTCCTGGGGGAAAGAGGCTGGGCAAAGGCAAAACCACAGACCTGTGCCTAGAAAGCGCTAGACAAGCAGTAAACTGCCCAAACCTGTGTGTTTCAGGCACAGGACAGGTGGGAGTGTAGAAAGCCCCAAGTCAAGTTTCTAAGGTCTGCGTGTGCTTTAAGGATTTGAAGAGCAAAGGGTTTCAAAAACTATTTAGAATAATAGACCACTAGGTGGCATTGCTACACCTTTGTTGGGTGTTATCATGTTTGTTGACTGTAGTAAGTAAAATGAAAAGAAAAGACAAATGTGCTTGAAATCAGTTTCACACAATGCTTCTGAAGCTATTCATCCTTGTGAATGTGGCATTCTGTTAGTTGTTGGGTCAGTCCAAAGATGACGTATTTCTTTCACATTCAGATACTCCCTTTCCTTTATTATTTTGCATGCTGCTGTTCAGGCAAAGGAAGACATATGTGGTAGAAGGTAGAATAGAAGATTATCCAAAACAGTATGTAAACTGGAGATACATTGTTCAGCTAATCAACATGAGTTGTTGTTGCTTAGTCGTTTAGTCATGTCCGACTCTTTGTGACCCCATGGACCAGAGCACGCCAGGCATTCCTGTCTTCCACTGCCTCCTGCACTTTGGTCAAACTCATGCTGGTAGCTTCGAGAACACTATCCAACCATCTCGTCCTCTGTCGTCCCCTTCTCCTTGTGCCCTTCATCTTTCCCAACGTAGCTGCCTTATATAGAGGTGGGCCCGTTGGTCAATCTAGCTAAACTGACTGGCAGTGGCTTTCTAGGGGTTAAAACTGGAGACACGTTCTGCGTTCAAAAATCTTAACCACATGCACAATGTTTTTTCCTTAGGGCTCTACTGGCGAATATGGCACATGGATCTTGTTCAGTCGGCAGTTCTCTACAGCGTTATGACCCTTGTCAGTACATATCTGGTGGCTTTTGCCTACAAGAATGTAAAGTTTGTTCTTAAGCACAAGTAAGCATTTGGACAGTTCTTTTATATTTCTAGTGCTTGGGGTGGGTTAGAATGTTTATGGGGAAAATGAATGGGAGCTAGCAAACATCTTGCGATATTCCCTCAGACTACATCACCCTGGCTACTAAAAACCATTTCAGATCAGCCTTTCTGTATTTCTGGAGATGGTCTTTGGAGGGTCTATGAAGCAAGACAGTTCCAGAACTAGGCAATATCCGTTTTAATTTTGGACAAAAAATATTTTGAATGGACGTTTTCTTTGGAAGAGCACTTGTACTTTTACTTAGACCAGGGTGGTCCAATTTTTTGTACCAAGCGGGCTGCAATAGTACTTCAACACAGAACTCGCAGGCCACACACTGAATTCCATTTCCATATCATAAATTAAAGTGTTCACAATAGGTTTAATAATACTTTTAAAAAAACCAATTAATATATATAATTAAATACACAATTAATAGATTTAATTATTAAACAAATTTAATACTCAAACAGATGTATGCACTTTTGTTAAGAATGCATGACACAAAAAATAAGGCATAATTTTTTTTTAATCTTGAACGTTGCTGAGGGCCGCCAAAAACGCCTTGTGGGCTGCAGGTTAGACTATCCTGACTAAGACCCTAGTAAATATTCATGCATCCTGCTCCTAGTTAATGGTTCCAACTGTTTGTTTCTCCTTCAGTGAACTCTGTGTTGTATCTAACAGTTATATTCAGAGTAAACCTACAAACATCAATGGGCCTAAGTTAGTCCTGGCTATTCTTTTCAGCAAACCCATTAACATTGGTTACAACCCTGTGATTGGAACCATTGAGATGGGGCTTGCCGGCCTTGTGGCTCCGCAATATGGGCAGTGAGTCTTTCACAGTGCGGAGGGCATTTTATGAAATGGCTAGTATCCTTGGAATTTATTCTGATCTCCCCACCCCAAAAACATCGGGAATGTAAAATGCTTTCTCTTTCAGAGTAGCCCAGAAGAGGGAAGATGCCGTTTCCAAAGAAGTAACTCGAAAGCTCTCTGAAGCAGACAATAGGAAGATGTCGCGCAAGGAGAAAGATGAGAGGTGACGGTCAAATGCATTGTACAGCTTTGTTTGCAGGCAACCTGAATTACACCCCTCTGTTCATAAAGAGGGATTTATTTCTGTGGTTTTGTGTTTGTTTTGACTTGCCTTGTTGATTACCACCATCTTAATGCCTACTTTGTTTTGGGCTGAATGTGTTTCAGATGTCACCAGTATTTTTTTAAAGCAGCATGGTTTGTGTATAGTTCATCATTTTATATAACTTGATGCATTAGAAATGCTTTAAAAAGCGTTTTATCATCCTAAAAAGCTCTTCAGTGGTGCTAGATTGAATACTTGGCAGTAACTTCCCAACCTAAGCTTCTAATTCTTCATTAAGTTACTATTTCATAGCAGGAGATTCAATCTTGCTTTATTAAGTTTGAGTTATGTGCTTTTTTTTTATAAAAAAAGATCTCTAATAGCTAGAAACAAAGACTACATTCAGATAGCAATTTCCCCCCTTTCTCCTGATGCACCCATATCTGATAATTCCAACATTTTATGCAATTTTCACACAGTGTAAAAACTGCTTTTGGAAATCTAATGGAAGTTTGGCGCTCATTACTGTGTTTCCAAAAAAACCCCCCTGTTTGCCTATTGACAGCTGGCACGTGCCTTCGCTGTACTACTTTTGACTCTTAAATAAAATAATCCTTTTTTCAGAAACTGGAATTTAGCATCTAGGTCATTTGTCAGTGGAAAAAATATGCCTAAATTGTTTGAAATGCTGCTTTTGCCTCTGCAGAATTTTGTGGAAGAAGAACGAAGTTGCAGACTACGAAGCAACAACATTCTCCATCTTCTACAATAATACACTCTTCCTGGTCTTGGTCATCATTGCTTCCTTTTTTTTGTTGAAGAACTTCAATCCAACCGTGTATCCTTTCCTTCCAAAAATTTCAAGTACTTTGAGATAGATGGGTTGCATAAGTCAGGTGCTGTAGCTGTACTCTCAAGAGATATAGTTTCAGGGCCTGTAATTCAAAGAAACCAGACACATAATGGATACAGTTGTAGCAAAAACAGACAACTTTGCACATGCCACCACAACTGCAGAGCAAATAGTGCAAGGGCATTATAAGGACAAAGCAAATAGTCCTACCAGTAATAGAACAGAATATATGGACAGTGTTGTGACACTATTTTATTAGTGACTAAATTACAGGGATGTGTGGGGTATAAATAATAAAATTATTAAAAATTTTATTACAGTGACCAGCTAACTGAATGTTACTGGAGGTACTTGGGACATTCAGGTTCTTAATCTCTGTAAAAAGTTTCCAGTCCTCCTTAGGATTCTCCCACCCTCTGGAAAAGTAGGCATTCTAAAAATCATAATAGCAACTGCAACATGTCATTTTCTGGAAATATTTCTTCCCTTTTGCACAGCCACCAGTAACCCACAAACAGAAAGGAGCCTCTTGATGTGGGGAAGCTTTTGTGACATCATTGATACTCATTCTAAACTCAGATATATAAACCAATTGCCAAATGGCACCTTAAACCCTGGTTACAGTTGCCACAGCAGAATGTCTAGGCACAATTATTTCGTCAAGGAAATTTATTATCATCACTATTACTCATTTTATTTCTATAGTCATTTTATTTTTTTCTTTATATTTTTAAGAGAAAATCTCAAAATGGTTAGTAACGCCTTAAAACATCAAATAAAACAATACAGAACAAAACAGATTAAAGCTTCAAGGAACATATTTCTGATCCTTCTCTAAGTTACATTTACTTTCTCCATATTTATTTACCTACTTAATTTATACAGCTGTCCTGTAGCAGAAATACTCTAGGAAGCCAGTGTCAGACTGGGACCTGGGAGATCAGGGTTCAAATCCTCACTCGGTCATGAAGTTCACTGGGTGACCATGGGCCAGTCACAGCCTATTAACCTACTTCGCAGGGTCGTTGTAGGGATTAACTGAGGAGCGGGTGAACCATGTAGTCTTTGGAAAAAAAGGTGGGATATAAATGCAATAGATTAGCTCTTCTGCTTAAGAAATCTGGAGAGGCCAGCCAGATGGAGATTTCAGTCGCTAGCCTGGCGTCCAGTGGTTGCAATTGGGTAATTTCTAACATTATTCTAGAACTGTTTCAAGGGGTCAATGTTTCCCCATGGGCACAAGTACTGCTGTTTGTGCCAAGGTCCTGCACAGTACAGATGAGCTGTGTGTAGGCCTTATGCTCAGGCTAGGTTACTCCAGATGTGGCTTCCTGCGGGGCTTTCTCTAACCCAGTGTTTCCCAACCGGTGTTCCGCGGCACACTAGTGTGCCGTGAGACACCGGCTGGTGTGCCGTGGGAGGGAGTCGGGCGGCGAGAGGCGGCGGCGGCGAGGATCCGCGTCGAGCCGGGGGCGGCTCCGCGGTGGTGGTGCCGAGCGGCGGGGCAGCGCGCGCAAAAGGGAGGAGCGCGAGACAGCGGAGGAGGAGGAGGCCGGCATGTCCGGGCAGCAGCAGCAACAGCAGCAGCAGCAACTCCCGGCGACGGCTCCTCCTCCGCCCGCTATCGCCGCCACCACCACAACAGCCGCCGCCGCCTCAGCTGCCGCCGTCCCTCAGTCCCTCGCTCTGCTGCCTCCTCCCACCCCGGCAAGGGGAAGGGAAAAAACGTTCACTTTTGTGCGTCCCTCCCGGCGTGACGCTGCGCGCTGACGTCACGGGGCGGGGCTTTAATGGTGGTGTGCCGCGAGATTTTTTTCCGGTAAACAGGTGTGCCGTTGCCCAAAAACGTTTGGGAAACACTGCTCTAACCAGCTTACCTTTATATGGGAGTCAGTTGATAGGTTTTCTGGCACCAGGTCTGATTGCTTTTCAGACACAGTGGCACATTCCTCAGCTGTTCCATAGGACGGGCTATAGGTACTGGGGCAACAGCTTATTCTGCTGGAGGGCTGCTTTTGAGGAGCAGATGGGTGGAATTCAAGGGTCTTGCTTCCCTCTCCAGTTGTGATTACAAGCCAGTCCTTTGACCACAAGCTCCTCCACTTACATAGAATCATAAAACAGCAAAGACCTGATGAAGAGAGCACAGCAGAGGTTATATTTTCTGAGAATCCTCGGAAAAACAATCTCTCAAAGGACCCGTTGATGGCCTTTTACCATTGTACTATTGAGAGTGTATTAACGTATGGTCTGTGTGTGTGGTTTGGGAGCTGTACGGTCACGGAAAAAACAATGCTGTCCAGGGTTGTAAGGACTACGGAGAGAATAATTGGGTGCACTCTTCCCACCTTGGATCAAATCTATGCTTCCAGGTGTCATAAGAAAGCTGCAGAGATAGTGCAGGACAGTGCGCACCCCAGAAATGATCTCTTTCAGCTTCTGCCTTCTGGAAGAAGGTACAGGGTTATAAAGACTAGGACTAGCCGCCTGAGAAACAATTTCTATTCAAATGCGATTTTGGTTTTAAACGCAGTGTAAGGTAGTCTCTATGGGAGTATATTGTATTTAATTATGGGGTATCAGAGTTTTTAGGGGGCTAACCAGTCTGGGATAGCAGGCTTGTTGGTTTTTGAAAGTCTGATGTAGATTCCCCCCCCCCCATTCCGTTGCTCTGTATGGGACAATGACAATAAAGATTATCGTATCGTATCGTATTGTAACTGTTCTTGGAAGGGACCCGGGAAGGGGTCATCTAGTCCAGTGCCCTGCAATGCAGCGATCATCTTTGCCCAGTGTGAGGCTCAAACCCATGACCCTGAGCTTAAAGAGTCTCACACCCTACCAACTGAGCTATCTCACAGGCCTCTTGCTTCTGGGATGGGATGCATAGTACTGGGTTTGATTCTTGGACTTGGGATAATAGATCCCTATTTATACGACACCCTGTTTTTGTAGCAGTTGCAATGGTAGTTGGGAGATATACTTACCACCCTGAGTGTTTGGGCTTTCATCCTTAACATGCTGCTTTATCAGAAACTACATCCTGTCCATCAGCGCTTCATCTGGATTGATTGCTTTGCTGTCTACAGGTTCCAAGTAGACAGAATTGTTTGGATGGGTCAGTCCTATCCAGTCACACTCAGCAGCCTGGATAGAGAGGTGTTGCTTTTTTATAGCTTGAAGACATGAGAAACTATTTTTTACAAGAAAACAGAAAGGAAACACAGATTATGGTTCCTTCATAAAATAACAAAAATGAGTGCACCAGGTAATGTCATTTTAGCTCATGAAATTGTTTTTCAAAACACAAATATGTTACAAATAAGTTTCTCTTTTTTTCTGCCAGTGAGATGGGCTTTGTTGACTTCGAGCAGTGACTTCATCCCGTAACCTTTTGTAATCATGTTTGAATAAAAGCTTAAAAGAAAATACAGCCTGAAGCTTCTTCCATTGTGATATTGTCCTGTTTTCTGTTCTCTGCATTGCAGTCTTTAAAGAAATTTTCACTGTGTTTAGTTGAACTTACTCTTAGGGAAGTGCATAGATTGCAGCCTTTGCCCGGCTTTTCCAGTCCTTTTATCTTGTGGGTAAGGAATGTCTTCCTTCTTTCTTCCATTGCAGAAAAGATTCTCACCCCCATCATAGGGTGAAAACTGAAAATGTGAGTTTCCATCATCTTATTCGGTTCAGACTTGTTAATTCACAGCAGTTTGCCAATAGTGAAATAGCATGCCATAAAAATACATCCTACTTTAATTAAAACTGAACTCGCCCTGTGCTAAACTGAAATGAAATGAATTTGAATATTCTAGTTTAGTCCCATGTTTCCCTTTCCGTATGCACCTCTAAATGCTGTATATCTGATATGCCGCAATTCCGAATCTGCTACATGCAGTAGTTTGTATACCCTGCCCCCAAAAACCACTACCCTTCATATTATAACAAGCAAATGGAAGCAATGATTGAAGGTGTTGCAAAGAGGACAGAAGCTTAACAAAAGATGATTCAGTTAAGAGGAGTGATCACTGATATTAATTTGGTATAAATCACTGTCTAAAGAAATTTTGCATGTGGGATGTGCGAGGCTTTCTCCAGTAGTAGGAACCCTAGGATTTGAAATGAAACTGCATGCAACAGTCATCTAATAATTTAAGTCTGCAAATGAGGCCTGTTGACCAGATGCCCTAAACAGTTTTTCTAGCATGAGGTCACAAACAGTTAACATTTCTTTATGGAAGGGTGGGCTGCAGGTTTACCACCTCTGTGAAAAGTTTTCTTTCATTCTGCTGGGCAGCACCCTCCCCCTTTTTTGTAAACTCTACTTCCTTTAGGCCAGTGGTAGCCAAACTTGGCCCTCCAGCTGTTTGGGGACTCCAATTCCCATTATCCCTGACCTCTGGTCCTGTTAGCTAGGAATGATGGGAGTTGTAGTCCCAAAGCAGCTGGAGGGCCAAGTTTGGCCACCACTGCTTTAGGCCGTGCTGTATCCTCAAAACTGCTGAAAATAAGCTAAATTCATTGTTATATGGCAGGTATGATGATGTCGCGGGGCATTACTGAACTGTCAGGATTTCATTGGGCAAAAAACTTTGGGGCTGTAGCAGTCGATTCCATGAATTAAGTTTAATTGTTCTCTTATCCTTTCTGCTGTTGATCAGCAGCAAGTAGCTGACTTTTCTCTGTAACAGTGGTGATGGAATAACCCTTGTTAATTGCTTAAAATGTGAAGACAATGGGGGGGGGCAGAGACACCCTGAGGATTTCTGTGAAGCCATGTAGGCTGTCTCAAATGAAGAAAAACTTCGAATAAATCTTCCGAAGAAGAGAGTGTGTCTCTAAGGCAATCAAATATCCTGACCTCCCCCTTCCCCCCCAACCCTACTGCATTCCATACTTCAAATCAACGTATGTTAATAGTCACTGGTATCTTATGAGAGACACTGCCCTTTAAATCTGTCTTTAGCTAATGCTCTCGATGAATGAACATTTTCTTTCCTATCAATCACTCTGTGTAATGTGGTTATCCCTACTGGGAAAGAAAAGTAATATGTATTGATTTTCAAAGTAATGAATCAGAAAGATACAGTCCTATTTTAATCCTAATGTAGGCTCTCCACCACTACCCTCCCTGCCCCCGCTCCACCACTCCAAATTAATGGATCCAAAGTAATTAAGCTAGGTGCATAAAATGCCTTTATTATGTCCAAGCAGAAATAGAAAGCAGTTCCTAGTATACAGCAGCTGAATTCATTTACACAGACCATTGCTTTGATTAAACACATTAAAAGAGGAAAAAGTATTTTTGTTCTTTAGAACTCGGTGCCTTCTGTAAGCTCTGTTGCCAGGACTGTCCGATGAACAGTTCAGATGCAAAGGCCCTGCTTGATGGAGGGGAGGGAGGAGGAGGCTGCGATTCGGAAGCTTAAGCTTCACACATGGTGCGACCTATATGTGCAAATGCACCTTTGCTGCTTTCTGTGGGACAGTACATGTTCCATGTTCTAACCCAGACTTCCCTCTAAGTTCATTGCAGCAGCCGGAGCAAATCTTTGGTGAAGAATGAAAACAGATTTGCTCGTGCCGCCGAAATGAGATGAATAAGTTGTGCCAGGCAGAGAAAGACTGTTCATTGAAGCTTTGCCACCCAGACCAGATGAATGGAGTTGAATACATGTGCATGATACACCTGCCCACCAGGTGAACTGGAAGATTTGTGGATATGAAACTTGGCTTTATGGCCATTTGCCTTTAGCAACAAGAGCAATTATCCATGAAAGCAGGTTTCACAGCAGTTGCCCCAGATCCAGGCTATCGTATGCAAAAAAGATGAAATGCTTGTTCACCATTTTGGGGTAAGGATACTCATCTGGGGCCAGAGTTAGGCAATATGAAATTACTGCTGATAAGGTACAGCATCAAAAAGGAAGCCATTGTGTAGCAGTGGGTATTTAGTATGCTTCTGGATCTGGGTCTTGAGCTGCAATCCTATGGATTAGGCCCCACTGAGCACACAGATTGCAGATCGTGTCTGTCCTTTAGAGTGCAGGCTGTGGAAGTGAGATGTAGTAAACTAAAAGGATATTTGTACTTTCCATATAAATACAGTGTTCCCTGCTCAAAGGCCTTGGCACCTCCCCACCCCCAATTGTATGCACTTATATAATTTATTACAGAGGTGAGGAGCCACTCCAGATGTTGGACAGTGGCTGGGGTTGACGCAAATCAGAGTCCAAGATCTGTAGACTCTCAGGCTCCCCACCTGTCTTTTACAGTAGTGGATCTCAAAACCACTATTGAGACTTCAATTAGACATGAAAAAGTGGACCTGTCCACAAACGTAATAAAACATCTCAGCTGAGAAGACCTCATTTCTGTTGGCCAAGCCCATTGAAGAAAAAGAAGAGTCCATGATAAGGTCTTTGCAGCCCACAAAATCAAAGTATTCATGGAGATGACAGGGTTGTAGCTGGGAGGGTGTGTTGTTCCTAAACGGTGTTTTCAAATGCAATGGTTTGAAGGATTTCTAGAATACACATATCATATGATAGAGATATACAAATCAAGAGGCACAAAACAGCTGCATTTCATCACTGTGGGATCATTGCCAATTGAATACAACCATGCAAATGGGGCAGGATAGGAGTGGGAAGAAGGGAGAGGAGATCTCCTTATCTGTATTAATCATCTGCCCATCGAATGAGACAGATGGATGCCAACAACAACACCTACCCATCAAATGATTGCTTTCAAGAGCAGAATGGTGTGGGATCAGCCTTCTACCTGGCTGTGCTGCCTAGGGCAGATGGATCTTGTACTCCAAAACATTGGTGGGCACCAGGTTGGGGAAAGCTGTTCTAGACTCTTTCTAGCTCTTTGATTGCTGATACTTATGGGCTGATTTACACACAACACTCGCAATTTTCAGTAATGCTGACTTCTAGCTACACTGCTAAAGGAGCTTGCCCAAACCAGCCAGCTTCCATTTGCACTTGGCAAAGCTTGATGTTTTTGGCATCCCACCACTGGTACTTAAAAGAAGATGCTCTTGTTGCATCAAGATGCTCTTGTCCATCACAGGCCATCCTGTGCCATTGGCATGTGCATGTTAAGTCCAGTGCTTGGCAATGCTTACCATTCAGCAGCAAAAGATCACTGAAAACCACAGCTGCCATGTGCCAAAACAAGGATTGGGAACCAAAACCCATGATGTAATGATGATTCTAAATACAGTTTGGAAACGAAAGTGAGAAAAGGCAGAGGAGATTGGGCAAACATAACATTTCCTGGGATCCATTAAAGTGTGATGAAGTGCTTATAAACCGCATCAGGCTTTTCGATGGAGGTACAAAAGGGGAAATGAAACCCTTTCCAGTACACCTTCAGAAAATTGTACAACTCTGCACATTTTGTACATTTATTATACATTATATTAGTTAAGTTTAAGTAATCAAAGTTGCAGTAACTACGTCTACAAGCTGCCAAAGGAAAGCAGGTTCTAAGAAAACAGCATTAAATTATGGCATTTTTTATTTCCGTTTTTGCAGCAGCAAAATGATTATGTGAATTTTACTTGCCTAGCCTAGCCTCTTTCAGCCTGATCCTGAGCACGTTGACTCAGGTGGGGGGGGGACCTCTGTTCTGATGGTGCAAACCTCTAAGGGGGAACATGTGGCCCTCTCCAGACGTTTTTGGACTCCCAGCTCCTATCAACCACTATGGCCAGCAGTTAAGGATAAATTGGTGCTGTTTTCCAGCAACATCTGGCGAGCCGAAGGTAAACCACCTCTGCTTTAAGCAGGTGATAGAACTACAACCTTTACTCTTTTTATTTTTAAATGCCGTAAAGCTAATGGCTACAATCCAGCTTAAGTTAAGTCTCCCCACCCCCAAAATGGGGAGTGTAGAGCATATGCATTCAATCCTGTGCACTTTTCCTTGGAATTAAATCCCAGTGTGTTCAATAGGGTTTACATACTCCCTGGTAAGTGTGCACAGAAGTGTAGCCAATGGTTGCTTAGCTTTGGATGGATCGAGTCCATTCCCCACCCCACCAGTGAATCTGGAGCTACCATATACAACCTGCCTCTGAAATCCTAAAATAACTGGAAGGCAAAGATGCCATCCTCTGTAATTCTTTGATTTTCTGCCTTTAAATGGACAGCCCGTACTCCCCTAAACAAAGTCCAAACTAGGCTAGTACCCTAGAACTCAGATGCAGCATAAAAAAATGCAAATGGAAAAAACACACCCAAACTTACTCATCTTCAAGATAGCTTGAAGAATTTTTATGCTTGAAATTGTCTGATATGCGTCTTTGACCTATACCTGTATCTGGCTTTTGTGTTCGTTGAAAAAATATATCTGTACATCCTTCTTCTAATTTCCAAGTAACTAAAGCTTAGAAGAAATCTTTTATTGTTTCTTTACAATGTGTATTTTCACTGCATAAATGGGAAGTGCCGAGAGGATAATAAGGGTCAACAGGGAGCGGGCACGACCCGGCGAGAAGTTGTGCACAAACTCTGCGGAAATGAATGCTAGCGCACAATGTCCTGCAGGATCTCATTCGTTTCAACAGGGCTTGTGCTGGAAAATCTGACTGTAGTAAAAAAGAAGAAGAAGCAAAAAAGCAAAGGCAATCTCAGCTGTAAAGAGAGATCGGCTGTGCTTTTGGATCCCGGCGCAGCACGCCGCCTTGGAGAATCTAGTAAACAACAGAGACTGCCGAATAATTCTAATCAGGATATTATTGACTTGGTACTGTACTAAGTACAGAGCGCTATTTTAGCCATGCAGTCCAGTTTAATCATGCAATGCATTAGGATCTGTAGTCCTTCTTGCTGTAAGGTTTGTTTCCCAAGATGTTATCGATCTCGTTCACAATGTGGGACGTCATCTTCGGAAGAACCTGTAAGCATAAAAGCGGGCGGCATACGTTCAGGATCATTACGTGCTTTCAGTTCGCCAATTAAAACAAAAACGACATTTTGCTCCAAAGGAATGCAGGTAAAGATGGGTTATGCTCTGTGTTCAGAACTTACATACATTTGAATAAATTTGCCTATTTTGATCATCCATTTGTTTCGGCTCATCACAAAGCAGGATTTTGTACTTGCCTGTATGGCACCAAGATTCTCTATTAGCTGCTCCGGATTGGAAGATCCTAAGAGGACAGAGCTCACACCCTCGTTACGTAGACACCAAGCTGGGAAGACAGAAAAGCCCATGGCTGTGTTAGGGCTGGTATCGGTTGATGCTGGTGAGCAACCTTAGTTCAGAGGCTTATCTCATGCAGTGGTTAAGACCTTATCATTCAGACATTTTTCCAGATAGGTTTTTTTTTTAACACCGCTGTGATAAGAAGAAAAAAAATATTATGTGGCCTTTGGCTACAAACAAAACTTGCTTATGCACCATTTGCAATATCTATTGCAGGGACCTGTCAGGGACAGGCTAGACCATGGGTAGGCAAACTAAGGCCCTGGGGCCGGATCTGACCCAACTGCCTTCTAAATCCGGCCCGCGGATGGTCTGGGAATCAGTGTGTTTTTACATAAGTAAAATGTGTTTTTTTATTTAAAATGCATCTTTGGGTTATTTGTGGGGCATAGGAATTTGTTCATTCCCCCCCCCCAAATATAGTCTGGTCCCCCACAAGGTCTGAGGGACAGTGCTGAAAAAGTTTGCTGACCCCTGGGCTAGCCACTGAAGAGCGGTCACTGTGTACAGAGGAGAGGACATTGGGAGAATGGGGTGTTGCAGACTGACTTGGGTTAGTGACCTGGGGGAACCTGTAACAGCCAGGAGACGAGAGTCAGGGGCAGGAGAAGCTGCAGGGTTGAATAATGAAGAACAGGTGCAGGAGGAGGAAGAGATAGACCAGGCTGCTGTAGAGTTGAAGGCTTCCACATCTTCTCCTGCCCACACCTCTCCTGCTCTGCTGTCTTCCAGGACGAGAAGAGGATTGAAGAGGGAGGAGCAGAAGCAGGTTGAGGCAGAAGCTGAGGCAGTCTTCACCTGCTTGTGTGTAGCTCAGGTGGGGAAGATACATAACCTGAGGCCTCTCTGTTGCTGCAACAGCCTCATCGAGTGCACGGCTAGGAGTAGCTGAGGGACCTACAACTGATAGACATGCCTTTTCCTAACTTGCAAGTGTACTTTTGACAATACACTTAATTCTGCCCTCTGGACATTCCATACTGTGACAGGACACCTTTTCAGCTCAAGGGCCACATTCCCTCTCTAGGCAGCTTTTCCAAGGACCACATGTCAGAGGTAGGTAGAGCCAGAAGCAAAAAGCAGGCAGAGCAACAAAATAAATGAAATTAGGAGCACACAGGTGATGGTGCCGAGGTGAACCGAAACCTATTCTGTGCAGCCACTTTGGGCTACTGCCTTCTGGGGAACGTCCATTGCCATCACGTACTGCCTTTGCTTTCTCCCCGGTTGCAGATGACGAGAAGCTTGTTCCTTTGCTGGTTTGCCAAACTGTGACGAGCGCTTCACGGCTTACATTGTCTAGCCAGCATCCAGAGAAGTGGGATTGGGCCGCATTGCTTACCTGGTTTCCCAATGTGGAGGACGCTTCTGGTAACTGACAGAAAGAGGCGGAGGGGTGAGGTGATGGGCAGGTTGGTGCGGTGCAGGTGCTATGGCAGGAGCAGGGAATGAGCTTCCCCTCTGTGTCCGCACCATGCTTGCCTCCCTAGTGTCTCGCCCCTCTCAGCTACCAGCAGTGACCTCAGCATTCGGAAGCCAAGTAACCAGCACTGCCCCATCTTGCTGGCTGCTACAGAATCTGAATTGTTTTGTTTTGTTTTAAACTTATTCCTGCACTGAATGTATTAGCTGATTTTTTTTTTTGAAAAGTCATCTGCCAGGGCCAGAAGTCATATTTGAACTTCATCGGACCATTTATCTCCCACCCCGTCTTCGCTGTGAAACATTTAAATCGTGTCTTTGGCAAGGCAAGAACGAGACAGCACAGTTAAACATGATTAATGGTCTCTCTCGAATTTCTGCGCTGTGTTAGCTCTATTTTCGCAGCCTGAGTCAATCAGGGCTACACAGCTGTTGGGAAGGAACTGTGCTGGGGGGGGGGGAGATTAAAAGGGGAAAAAATCCAGTCCTGCTCATGATTATTTCATAGTAATCGCTAGCCCAACTTTGTTGCTGTCATCCATAAAAACAGCTATTCTTCCCACCCCCAAAGATAATGCAGTCGGTAGCTGTATCCAGTATCCGGCAAGGTACTTGGATGACTTTGTAGATATTTGCATTCCATAACCAGGCTTGCTGTATTGTTGGGTAAAACAATAGACATCCTGGAAAAAGACAGCATTTTTACTGCAGCAGCAGGCGGAAGGAAATTAGGGGATAAATCACAGGTCAGAAGTAGAGCATTTCTTTTCTGGCAGAAGATCCCAGGTTTGGTTCTTGGCATCTCCAATTAAAAGGGTCTCAGAGTCGGGGGATATATCTGCCTGAGAGCCCCAGGAGCTCTACTGCTAGAATAAACAGCACTGGGCTACATAGAGAAATGTTCTGATTCAGTATAAGGCAGCATCATACATTCATTCCCGCTAGGTCTCTGTGGGTCACCTGAAGATTTGGCTTGCATCCATATTGGGAGGGACTTGCAAGTGGAAATCGGAGAGAAGTTAGTTTGATCCAGTTAACATTTTTAGGTAAAGTTACCTAATATGTGCTGCCCGAAACAAGGTGTGAACTAAAACAAAAGCAATCTTCAAATTTTGCAATTCTTTGAATTTTGCAATGCAGTTATCAAGTCAAGTAACACATACAAAAATGCACATACTGGAGTAAAGTGTACATAAAAATGCACAAATCAGTGAAAAAAAATGAATTCTGTTGGGGGAAACGGCTTTGCAAAAAATGTGTGAATTTGGCAAAACTGCATACAGATACATGCATATTAGATTGAATTCACTAAAATGGAGATGAAATTTCACAATTGCTAACTGATGTGGAAGTGTGGAGAACTGATAAAATTTGGAAAGTGAGAGAAACAAAAATTGACAGATTGGCTCATCCCTGCTTGCAAGCGCAAAACCACAGGAGCTGAGAACACCCGTGCTGAGAATCAGTGAGGGCCCAGGGCCCAGTGTGTGTCCCACTTCAGCCTGAAAAACCCAAGTCTAAATCAGTACACTATCTTGCCTCTGTCAGTCATGGCAACGTCCTTTGCAAATATGAGAAGAACAATTATCCTCTGCCAGAAGCTGTTATTTAATCAGATTCTGCTTTGTGGGAATTATCTCAGTTACAAGGGGATTTATCTTTATTGCCCTAACTGTGAACTGTCCTAGTGTTTTGAAAGGACTTCCTTCTAAATCAGGGATAGTTGATGTGCTTCCTGCCAGATGTGGACCTTCAACTCCCATCAGCCCCAGCCAACATAGCCAGTGGTCAGTGACGTTGGGAACAGTTGTCCAACAACATCTGGAAGACCCCCATAGCTTTTCCTCTTCGCTAGCAAGTCTTTTAGCCTCTTTCCCAAAGGGATGCTGCATCTGTTCCTTAGGATTTCATGGTACACTCAATTTGTTTTAATCAGGGTTGCAATTAATTAATGTTTAATTTGTTAATGATTATTTGATTAAACCCTTTTAATCAGCCAAATAGTGTCCCTAATTTAATCAGCCAGCAGGTTTTTCTATTAAAAAAATATTTTTAAGGCAAGTACTATCTTAAAAGAGCATTTCCCCTTTTCTTTCACATATTAGGGACCTTCTAAGATTATGCTTGCTATGACAATGTGGTGCACATTATCTAGAAACACGTACGCTTCCTACTTCAGAAATATGGTTTTTAACCCCTTAAGTAAATATATGGAAATATAATCAATAACCATAAACCAGCTGAAACTCATATGAGAAGGGGCATGGTTCAGTGGTAGAGCAAAAGGTCTTAGGCTCATTCCTAGGCATGCATCTCTAAGTAGGGCTGGGAGAGAACTCTGTCTGAAATGCTAGAGAATAACAACAACAACAACCATTTATTATTTATACCCTGTCCATCTGCCTGGGCTTCCCCAGCCACTTTGGGTCAGTACTGACCTAGATGGTCCAAAGAACTCTGTACAGTCATACCTTAGTTGTTGAATGCCTTGGTACTCATATGTTTCGGCTCCTGAATGATCAAAACTCAAAAGTGAGTGTTCCAGTTTCCAAACATTTTTTTGGAAGCCGAACGGACTTCCAGAACACATTCGAAAACCAAGGTATGGCTGTATATGATAGCTTCCTATGAACCTTAATTGATCATAAGACGCTTGATTAAGTTGGGTGTTGTTTCTTTATGCCACCCTCAGATTTGGAAAAGCAGTATAGAAATGATGTAGATAAATGCACAAAATAAAATTAGCCATTGAAGACCACTGCAACCAACTCTCAAAAAAGGCATTGGATAAGTACCTCCTTTGTATCGCAAGCAGCTCACAGTGCCAGCCCAACTGAACATCACTAATGATATAGGTTTCTGGGGGGGGGGGTGTATTTGTCTATGTGTTCTTGACATAATAATAGTTCATTAAAGGTAAAGGTAAAGGAACCCCTAACCATTAGGTCCAGTCACGGATGACCCTGGGGTTGCGGCGCTCATCTCGCTTTATTGGCCAAGGGAGCCGGTGTACAGCTTCCAGGTCATGTGGCCAGCATGACTAAGCCGATTCTGGCAAACCAGAGCAGCGCACGGAAACGCCATTTACCTTCCCGCCGGAGCGGTACCTATTTATCTACTTGCACTTTGATGTGCTTTCATTAGTGGTGGATTATGGGGCTATACTGTAACCAAAGAGGGATTCTCCACCCCACCCCACCCCACCCAACATTTGTGGTATGAAAAGTTACAGGACTGCAGCAGAAAGTTACACACTATGCACTGATTGGAAGTGAAGCAGTGTGACTGCCCCAAAACCCGAGCAGGCACAAATAGTATTGAATGCGGAGTTGTGTCTGACTTCGTTGATAGCATCGTGAATATGAATAGTTATGAATACACAATGCAAAAGACATTTGGAAGTGGCCAGAAGGAGACTTTCAGAATCACTCACCAACAGCCAGCTGAGGTAGGGTGCATCCGAGGCGTTCAGCAATGGGGAAGAGATCTTTCAGCTTCGACTGCTGTTTCCTCCCTTCCTCGCTCACAATCTTCTCCTTTAGCCACTGATAGCACTGGGGAAGCAGAAGACAACAAGATGTTAAAAGGAAGACAAACCTTAGAACCCTGCAGTTTAAATCATGCACTGCTCTGTTAGAGCCACTCTCTATGTCACAGCTGCCAAGGGTGCTGGCAACTCACTGTGCAAGCTGAGGCCATGGAGTAGCATTTCCCCATCAGCAACGGCAGGGGTGCAATGTGAGATGCGATAGCTTGAGCACATGCAGTGAACACTAAACATTATGGCAGAGGGATGGGAAACTGGGCTGCAGCTGCCTCTGGTATGACATATTGGCCAACTCAAGGAGTGCTTTCTCTAGGCAATACTTGTTTTCCAATGTTTTAGTGCTCTCTGGGTGAAAGAAGGAACTCAGTGAGTTTATGAATGCTACACTCTGGAGAGAAATGGGGGAGAAATGAGCTCCTGGCTCTCAATCGCAGAGCCAGCAAGCAAACAAAAACTCAGTTATCCTTTGGCCGCCAATCTCTAGTGCTGGACAAATCCATTTTCCTTAAACATGTGGAGCTTTGATGATTGCTTTCAAACATACCACAATGATTTCAGCGTGCTGCCATCCTTCAAAATGTCAAACAAGGTTGCTGTGAGGGGCATGGGGTAGTGGTGGTTTGGCAACAGTGACAGTAATAATAATAATAATAATAATAATAATTTATTATTTATACCCCGCCCATCTGGCTGGGCCTCCCCAGCCACTCTGGGCGGCTTCCATAAAAACCAAAAATACAGTAAAATATCACACGTTAAAAACTTCCCTGAACAGGGCTGCCTTAAGATGTCTCCTGAATGTCAGGTAGTTGTTTATCGCTTTGACATCTGCTGGAAGGGCGTTCCACAGGGCGGGCGCCACTACCGAGAAGGCCCTCTGCCTGGTTCCCTGTAGCTTTGCTTCTCGCAATGAGGGAACCGCCAGAAGGCCCTCGGCGCTGGACCTCAGCGTCCGGGCAGAATGATGGGGGTGGAGACGCTCCTTCAGGTATACTGGACCGAGGCCGTTTAGGGCTTTAAAGGTCAGCACCAACACTTTGAATTGTGCTCGGAAACGTACTGGGAGCCAATGCAGGTCTTTCAAGACTGGTGTTATATGGTCTCGGCGGCCGCTCCCAGTCACCAGTCTAGCTGCCGCATTCTGGATTAGTTGTAGTTTCCGACTCACCTTCAAAGGTAGCCCCACGTAGAGTGCATTGCAGTAGTCCAAGCGGGAGATAACCAGAACATGCACCACTCTGGCGAGACAGTCCGCAGGCAGATAGGGTCTCAGCCTACGTACCAGATGGAGCTGGTAAACAGCTGCCCTGGACACAGATTTGACCTGTGCCTCCATGGACAACTGTGAGTCCAAAATGACTCCCAGGCTGCGCACCTGGTCCTTCAGGGGCACAGTTACCCCATTCAGGACCAGGGAATCCTCCACACCTGCCCGCCTCCTGTCCCCCAAAAACAGTACTTCTGTCTTGTCAGGATTCAACCTCAATCTGTTAGCCGCCATCCATCCTCCAACCGCCTCCAGACACTCACACAGGACCTTCACCGCCTTCACTGGTTCTGATTTAAAAGAGAGGTAGAGCTGGGTGTCATCCGCATACTGATGAACACCCAGCCCAAACCTCCTGATGATCTCTCCCAGCGGCCGCATGTAGATGTTGAAAAGCATGGGGGAGAGGACAGAACCCTGAGGCACCCCACAAGTGAGAGCCCAGGGGTCTGAACACTCATCCCCCACCACCACTTTCTGAACACGGCCCAGGAGGAAGGAGCGGAACCACTGTATAACAGTGCCCCCAGCTCCCAGCCCCTCAAGACGGTCCAGAAGGATGCTATGGTCGATGGTATCAAACGCCGCTGAGAGATCCAGCAGAACTAGGAAACAGCTCTCACCTTTGTCCCTAGCCCACCGGAGATCATCAACCAGTGCGACCAAGGCAGTTTCAGTCCCATGATGAGGCCTGAATCCCGACTGGAAGGGATCCAAATGGTCCGCTTCTTCCAGGCGTGCCTGGAGTTGTTCGGCAACCGCTCGTATGTCACAGATAAGAGGCTATACTAAACAGGCTGCAACAGCAGCCAGTCAATGTGTCCAGGCAATTCATGTCAATATGCCCTTGTTAAGTTTCCTTTAAAAAGGCTTAGAAGCAATTCTGGATACAATTTGTGGCTGACATGCCAGCTTGATTTAATCAATAACGCCAGGAACGAAAACACTGATCTAAGTGTTTCAGAGCAGACTAAAGGCTGTGGAGGGACATCTGTTGGTCTTCAGTATATATACCGAGGCTGGGAAACCTTTTTCAGCCTGAGAGATGCATTCATTCCCTTGTGGGCAACCATTGGGGGCCATGGGCAAGTGGTGGATGGTGTCAGAGGCAAAAATGTGTAGCAGCACACAGCTGGCCATCCAGTCTGGTGCAAAGATGCATAGCCACGGAAAAGTTTAAACTGTCTCTAGGTCTCCTCCACCTCTTGCGTAGTGAAAGCCTATCATGTATTCTTATCTAGCCCCACACAAATGAATCTTACTAATCAGTGTTATGTACTGAGTTGAATAGGATCCAAAATGCAGCAGTCTGATTGGTCCCAGAACAATGCAGCAGTATGATTGGTCTGCAGGAGCCACCCAATCCAGCTCCAGATGGAAGTGAATCTACAACCTGATTGGGCTACAGGAGAATTCCGGAATTAGCCAATCACGTGCAGCCCATTGTGCAAATAATGTATATAAAGCAGATACTTTGAGGGGACTTTCATTCCTCCTCACCACAATGAGCTGAATAAAGAGGATGAAATCCACTCTCGACTCTGAGTATATTTCAATCAGGGAAGCAAGAAGAGATAACATGGAAACATGTATGTAACAGGCAACTTGGATGTTCTCCAAGAATACTTAATGAAATCAGAATCTCTATCCACTTTATGAATAAAATCAAAATGGCAAGCAATGGGATAGGCTTGTATTTCATACTAGTCATACTCGGCCTAGACCTCAGCAACAATGTTCTCATTAATGCTGAAATCTTGATTGTCAAGGGAATTATTATTATTGTTGCTATTTATTAAATTTGTATACCGCCCTTTACTTGTAGATCTCAGGGGAAATTCTTTCCGTCATTCAAACATGTGCTTCTTCACACTTTTCACCTACCATCTTGAGCTCAGAAAAGATGTTTCTCTAGAGCACGGGGGGAAATATATTGTGATCGTACAAGTGGTTAGCATGGGGAAAATACCTTCAAAGAAGCCCTTGAGCTTTCGGGAATTCCATTGGCGTATTTCCCTGAGACAATCCCACAGGCGAGAGGGGACCACGTCATTGCTCCAACTCCTGCAGAACAACCAATCAGACAAGAGATAGCACTGAGATACAGTGGTACCCTGGGTTACATACGCTTCAGGTTACATATGCTTCAAGTTACAGACTCCGCTAACCCAGAAATAGTACCTCAGGTGAAGAACTTTGCTTCAGGATGAGAACAGCAATTGTGCTCTGGCAGTGTGGCAGCAGCAGGAGGCCCCATTAGCTAAAGTGGTGCTTCAGGTTAAGAACCGTTTCAGGTTAAGAACGGACCTCCAGAATGAATTAAGTACTTAACCCGAGGTACCACTGTAATGTTAACATGATCCTGTAGACACCTCTCTCTCTCTCTCTCTCTCTCTCTCTCTCTCTCTCTCTCACACACACACACACACACACACACAAAAGTGTGTTACGGATTACATAAGCATAAAAAAGCAAACATATAAAGTGGTGCCTCACAAGACGAAATTAATTCGTTCCGCGAGTTTTTTCGCCTAGCGAATTTTTCGTCTTGCGAAGCACGGTGTCGGAAAAGTTTTGGAAAAGCTTCAAAAATCACCAAAAACCTCAAAAAAGGCTACCACACCGCGTTCTATGAGTTGCTCCTCGAAGTCAAGTCACAACTGTATTGACGGTGTTAAGAAAAAGGAAACAAACTTGCAAAAAACGCAAGACGTTTTTGTCTTGCGAAGCAAGCCCATGGGGAAATTCGTCTTGCGAAGCAGCTCAAAAACCGCAAAACCCTTTCGTCTAGCAAGTTTTTCGTCTTGCGAGGACTTCCACTTCCTTGCGGGGCACCACTGTACCACAAATGACCAAAGTACCTTTGCTATGAGGAAAAACTACATCATTTGTCCTTTACAGTTTAGAAAAACAGAAGGCTGAGCTTCCAGGGGCTGGAGGGCCGGAGGCAACATGATAGAGTTTTATAAAATTACAGATGGTGTAGAGAAAGAGAGATGTTTTCCTCCCTCCTTCATAATAATAGAAATTGGGAGCATTCAGTGGAACCATTGCTTAGTGGGCAGAACCACAGCAGATTCCTGACAGTGGGACCAGTGCTGTTTTACTGGGAGACGGAGGGAGAGGGATGAAGGCCGTATTTGCGGGTTCCCCAGCAAAGCTGATTCAGTATTCCCACAGCAGCTTCTGCACAGCTTCTACCGCTTGGTAAGCGACAGCGACTCCATCTCTGGGCAAGCTGCCCCTGAGTGAAACTGATTGGCAGGAGGTTCAGGAGAGGCAGAAACAAGCAATTCTTCCCGCAAAGCATAATTAAAACATGAAATTCATCGGCACGGGACATTGCGATAGATGCAAACTCAGACGGCTTTCGGAGGGTGGGTCTGCTGGCGGCTGTCAATCATGAAGACTGAATCATAAAGATTGAATGATTCACTGCCTCTCTTGAAAGGCAGTGAATATTAGTTGCTGGGAAGCAACAATGGAAGACAACTATTTTTTATTTTTTTTAGTGATTTAAACAATTTCTATATTGCTGGACTTGTGAGTGGTGTACAAGAAATACAATACAGAAAAGGGAAACATTTTAAACTATAAAATCAGACTCCAAGTTAAAATGCTTGCTGGAATAATAATAAAGTCTTCAGTAGGGGCTAGAAGCTGCACAGGAGGTGCTGGGAGGTGCTGTCTGACCTTAGCTGGAAGATTGTTCCATAAAATTGGACCCACAACAATAATACATGGCTTCTGGAGCATCTGAGATGCGCATCTGAGCCATGGGGGACTGCTAACATTGAAGACTTCAATAACTGGGCAGGGATATTAGGGATTAGGTGGTCCTTGAGGTACCCTGGGCCCAAGTTATTAAGTGCCTTGTAAATTAATACCAGTGCCTATTGCCCTCATGCTCTGCTCATGAGTTTCCTAGATACATCTCATTGGAACTGGCATAGTGGAGGGGGAATGTGGGAGAGTGCATCTCCAGGACCTTTTTCCAGAGTGACAGCCATGTTTCCAAAAATGCATAGATTGGTGTAAGGTGTGCCATTAATAACGAATACATTTGCATGGATAAAGCCACACAAAAATGCATTATTTCAAGAAAAATTGCTTGCAAAAAAGTGCACATGAGTCAAAACTGCCCCAGCTTATGCCAAGCTAGCAGTTTGAAAGCACACCAATGCAAGTAGATAAATAGGTACTGCTGCAGCAGTAAGGTAAACAGCATTTCAGCTCTGGCTTCCATCATGGTGTTCCATTGCGCCAGAAGCAGTTTAGTCATGCTGGCCACATGACCCAGAAAGCTGTCTGTGGACAGACGTTGGCTCCCTCTGTCTGAAAGTGAGATGAGTGCCACAACCCCATTGTCACCTTTGACCAGACTTAACTGTCCAGGGGTCCTTTATCTTTTTACCTTGTTGTTGTTTTGTTTAGTCGTTTAGTTGTGTCCGACTCTTCGTGACCCCATGGACCAGAGCACGCCAGGCACTTCTGTCTTCCACTGCCTCCCGCAGTTTGGTCAAACTCATGCTGGTAGCTTCGAGAACACTATCCAACCATCTCATCCTCTGTTGTCCCCTTCTTCTTGTGCCCTCCATCTTCCCCAACATCAGGGTCTTTTCCAGGGAGTCTTCTTTTCTCATGAGGTGGCCAAAGTATTGGAGCCTCAGCTTCACGATCTGTCCTTCCAGTGAGCACTCAGGGCTGATTTCCTTCAGAATGGAGAGGTTTGATCTTCTTGCAGTCCATGGGACTCTCAAGAGTCTCCTCCAGCACCATAATTCAATAGCATCAATTCTTCGGCAATCAGCCTTCTTTATGGTCCAGCTCTCACTTCCATACATCATTACTGGGAAAACCATAGCTTTTACTATACAGACCTTTGTTGACAAGGTGATGTCTCTACTTTTTAAGATGCTGTCTAGGTTTGTCATTGTTTTTCTCCCAAGAAGCAGGCGTCTTTTAATTTTGTGGCTGCTGTCACCATCTGCAGTGATCATGGAGCTCAAGAAAGTAAAATCTCTCACTTCCCCTTCTATTTGCCAGGAGGTGATGGGACCAGTGGCCATAATCTTCGGTTTTTTTGATGTTGAGCTTCAGACCATATTTTGCGCTCTCTTCTTTCACCCTCAATAGAAGGTTCTTTAATTCCTCCTCACTTTCTGCCATCAAGGTTGTGTCATCTGCATATCTGAGGTTGTTGATATTTCTTCCGGCAATCTTAATTCCGGCTAGGGATTCATCCAGCCCATTCTTTCGCATGATGAATTCTGCATATAAGCTACCTACTTGGAAGTAAATTCTGCTATTTTCAAAGAGGCTTTCTCCCTAGTAAGTGTTCTTAGGATTGCAGCCCATGGCACTTTTTGGTGTGGTAAAGGAACATACTAAAACATTGTAGTTAAGCATTCTGCTTCTTTAGCCTGACACCATGCACCACTATGGACCTGCTATATAGGGTTTTGATGACACTATATTTATTATAATAATAAATCAGAGAGGAAAGCCATTGAAGAAGCCTGGCAGACATGCTGTCACTTACCTCTTTGCACAGGGATAATTGCTGCTGGCAAGAGACTAATTGCACCTCTGATAATTATTGAACAGCAGGGGCTATGAAATATTTTCCGAGCAGACACCCTTTGCATAGAAATGATTTGTTCCTCATTCCCTCGCGAATATTAACAATACAGCCTTTCTGACATTACCTATCTTGTGATACAATTCCGGCAACTGAACCTCTACTTTCTCTCTTTGGAAAAGGTGGTATTCTGCTTGTTCGCACACGGGTGGAATCATATTAAACTGCCTCGCTACAGAATAGGCTTCCTGTGGAGAGTCAGCAAAAAAAGAATAGCACATTAGCGGAGAGTTCTCCTGGGAGAAATGACAGAGCATTAATCAAATCAACTCTTTCCAAGGCAGTACACAATACAGATGTTTTATTAGTGTTGCAATGTTTAATACATTTGAACAAATTGATTAAAAGAACATCATATTAACAGGAAGCCCTATTTTTTTTTTAAAAAAAAATACAACTACAGTCGTACCTTGGTTCTTGAACGCCTCGCCAGTCGAATGTTTTGGCTCCCGAACGCTCAAACCCGGAAGTGAGGTTTAAGAATGATTTTTGTAAGCAGAACGTCCGACGTGGCTTCCACAGCTTCTGATTGAGTGCAGGAAGCTCCTGCAGCCAATCGGAAGCCGCGCCTTGGTTTTCAAACGTTTTTGGAAGTCGAATAGACTTTCGGAACAGATTCCATTTGAGAACCAAGGTATGAATGGCGGGGAACATCTTCTGTCCTGCTTATGACAAGGCATCACTTAAAAGCACCTGCCTGTACCATGAACACATGCAGCCTGCTTTTCTTCTCTTGAATTATTTTTCTTATATGCATGTCTATGTGGATTTCATCAAATCTTTCGAGATTTCTATCCATCCCCCAACCCACCAATGATCACACTACCTACCACAGCAAAAGGGGTGTGGACTGTCGAATTTTGGATTGCTTCCAAGTAGGTGGCTCCTAGAGCTGCTGCTACCACAACTTACTCTGATTAATTAATTAATTAATATACTGCTTAGTGCCAAAATAGACTTCTAAGTGGTTTAGAAAACAGAGGAACCAGGAACACAAAAACACTGCTAATGAATGCTTTCCCGCTGTAAGGTGGTTTTCAGATTGCCTTTTGTACCGTTAGGGGCATTGCACTTTTACTGTGCGCCCATGCTGGTATGTTCCCTGAGTCCCTGTAAATAACTAAATTAATAATAATGATAATGATGATGATGATAATAATAATAATAATAATAATAATAATAATAATAATAATAATAATAAATGTCCCAACGAGCACAGCACAGCTGCTGAGAGTGGGAAAGGCTAATTTCCACTTTACTTGGGCAGTATTCTGTCTGTCTGTCTATCTGTCTAAAGTGATGCTTAAAAATAATAACCGAATATTGAATTAGTGCTAAGTGCTTATGCATTTATGTCCTTATAGATTCAAGCTCAATTGCCCATTGCTGAACACAAAACATTTTTTAAAAAAACCCCTCACAAAGTTTTTAACATTTGGACTGGAAGTGCAGATTGGAAGCACTTATCTAGAGAAAAATGCACTAAAATGACAGTGAGTAGGAAGGCAGTGGGGAGTCCATTTGTTTTTAAAAAATCATTTTAAAATGTGTAATGGAGCTATTGCTGAACTTTAAAAAAGTATATAGATGGACCCGTGCTTAAGAGACTTTAGCATAAATAAAACTTAAGTGATAACAGGAGTGAAAAAGCAATAGCAAAGGTGTGCTGAGTGGGCAGTTGGTTTTGGCAATAGGGTTACTGTCTTAATATTTAACTGCACACATCAAAACTCCAACCTTTTAAATAATAATAATAATAATAATAATAATAATAATAATAATAATAATGAAGAGAAGCTATGGGAGTCTCTACCAGCTATGTTCTTCTCTTCTTCTAAAAAAGCTAGACTTTTTGGAGCCTGGGAAAAGACTGAAGAATCGGAAGAAAAATACAGGAAGGCAATGATTGGACGATGGCACTGTGCGGATGCCCCGTAAAAAATGAGGGAGCAGACCATGGCAATTCCACACATCACACCTGGCGCTGTTTCAATGCTTGCAGCTCTAATAACGCCGGATCCTCTCGCAAAGCTACCTTACCATTATTTCCATGGCACTCCATCGGGAAGTTCCCCAGTACATGGCCATGCCTTGGTTTATCACGTGAGTCATCGCCCGGACAATTTCTAAATTGGAAAGAGAGAGAGAGAACAGAAACATATCATATGCAATTGCAAGCAAGGTGGTTAGCAGACATATGCATTTGGGACCAAGGGTCTCTGTGTGTGTGAGATGCAACAAGGTCGTACACTTAGCAATCCTCCCTAAAAATAAAGTTGGCCTTTTCTTATTTCTCTTTCCATATGTCGGCCTGCAACTTATGCTAACAAAGGTTGGAGTCCAGCTTTCAATCCTGCATTTATAAGTTTGCCTCTTTTATGCGTTGCGAATCAAAAGTAACCGTGGAAGAAAAGGCTCCCCCCTTTACGTATTCAGGTGGTATGAATGTTCTTACAGTTTACGCAATAGTGTACAGTAACACCCCACCTTATGCACATTTAACTTGTGCGCATTCAGCTTTATGAGCATGACAAAATAATATTTTTAAAAATATCAAAAGAGGTGGGGTTCTGGGAAAATGACCGTGGCAAACCCTTCCACCACTGAGCCCACTGGATTTTGACTATACTGTCATACCACATGTTACGTTTGCTTCATGATACGTTTTTTCAAGTTGCATCCTGTGGCGACCCGGAAGTACCGGAAAGGGTTACTTCCAGGTTTCGCTGCTTGCGCATGCGCAGAAGTGATAAATCACACTTTGCACAAGTGCCAAATTGTGCCGCACACCTGCGCAGATACGCCGCTTCAGGTTGCGGGCTTTTCATGTTGCGAATGGGCCTCCAGAACGGATCCCGTTCGCAACCAGAGGTACTACTGCACATGATTTTGACTTTAGGTATGATCCCCAGACGCAGGTGGCACTGTGGGTTAAACCACAGAGCCTAGGGCTTGCCGATCAGAAGGTTGGCGGTTTGAATCCCCGCGACGGGGTGAGCTCCTGTTGCTCGGTCCCTGCTCCTGCCAACCTAGCAGTTCGAAAGCACATCAAAGTGCAAGTAGATAAATAGGTCCCGCTCCGGCGGGAAGGTAAACGGTGTTTCCGTGCGCTGCTCTGGTTCGCCAGATGCAGCTTAGTCATGCTGGCCACACGACCCGGAAGCTGTACGCCGGCTCCCTCGGCCAATAAAGTGAGGTGAGTGCCGCAACCCCGGAGTCGGCCACGACTGGACCTAATGGTCAGGGGTCCCTTTACCTTTACCTTATGATCCCCAGAACATATCCCTCACAGAATTTGCAGACGTACTATGAGAATATGCAACCATATACATGTCTGACCACCTGCATGTTGCTGAGGCAACTAGAGTCAAAATACGGATAAAGAAAGCATATTGAAACAGCTTTGGTAGATCTCAGTGTGTGTATGCCCAACCTAGGTGTTGAGCCTATTTGCTGCTGCCTCCATCACCCGATAGTCTCTGGCTGGTCATCTGGGTATTCTGGACTTTGGACCCCTAGCTGTACCATCTTCATGAAATATTCACATATCCCATGATAGCCCTATGGCATGGTCACGATAAATAAACTCACTGCAATCCACCAGGTTGTGGGTTAATATCGAGTAGATTCAGTCAGCACACCTCACAAATGTCTAAGAATCATCTGTCTCCAGGTGTTCTGGTGTCTACACTGTCCCTGGATTGTGGAAACTGATTGGCTGCTGGGCAACTTTGAGCCCCACATCACATCTCTGGGGCTGATTGCAGATGCAAAATATTATCCTTACTTTCACACAGACAAACCCTGGAAAATCATTACCAGGAATATGGAAGGTTGCCAAAGGCTATTATTACAAATTGTATTTGCTGTTATTTTGTGAGAGGCTAGTGTAATTTATGTACAACTGAGGAGAATCAACGCATGATTTTGTGAGTTTCCTACTAAGCAAAAAAACACACCTGTCCACAAAGAGAAAAGTTTAAAACTTAAACAACACAAGAGGGCAGCATTGTAGAAAGAGATACACGGGAATACTAACTTTTGGGTTTTTTTTTGCTTTTAAACTTCATTGGATTAATTTCTCAAGTGGAAATCAGCTCATTGATCCAAGGGCAAGATGTGCAAGGCTTGCACAGTTGTGCTTTTGTACAAAGCCCTGTATTTGGGCCCAGGGCATGGTCTAAAGTGGCAACCTTGCTAAAGCTAATGCATGTCACCCAAGCAGAACATTGTCACCATGTGGATACGCTTGTCCTCCATGAATTTGTCTCATCTTCTTTTAAAACCACCCAACTTAGTGGCCATCACTGCCCCCTGAGGGGGCAAGTTCTATCATTTAACTATGCGCTACATGAAGAACAACTTCCTTTTTATAGAAAGGAAGCCTACAATGGAAACATAAATAAATTTCAGTGGGTCGATTCCTACAGCCATTTTGGGATGATGGCTGTTCCGCTGATGAGGAAATTGGTGCACTCACAAAGACTCTGACATGGCTTGTGCCTGTGCAGGATGCTGCAAGGCGCGAAGAGTCTCCTTCTTTGGAGGTCTTTAAGCAGAGGCTTGACAACCATATGTCAGGAGTGCTCTGATGGTGTTTCCTGCTTGGCAGGGGGTTGGACTCGATGGCCCTTGTGGTCTCTTCCAACTCTATGATTCTATGATTCTATGAAATCATCCTCTCTCTGCCTTTTCTGTGTGTAACTGCAAACAGAGCAACGGGAACACTGGGAGTGGTGCGTCAAAAACTGATCTAGACTTCATGCAGCACATAGCACCACTAAGGAAACAACTGCCTCACCCTGTCTAGCATGACTAGAATTCAGAAAAGACCAAACTTTCATCCATAGTCAACATGAATTAAGGTAGTGAGGACAACTGAACCATCCACCGGGTCTCTGCATACTTCTCCTTCTCTAGCTTGAACTGTAGATCTTGCACTGAGCTAGGAGTTAGGCTTGTTGTTGTTGTTTAGTTGTGTCCGACTCTTCGTGACCCCATGGACCAGAGCACGCCAGGCACTCCTGTCTTCCACTGCCTCTCACAGTTTGGTCAAACTCCTGCTGGTAGCTTCGAGAACACTATCCAACCATCTTGTCCTCTGTCCTCCCCTTCTCCTTGTGCCCTCCATCTTTCCCAACATCAGGGTCTTTTCCAGGGAGTCTTCTCTTCTCATGAGGTGGCCAAAGTATTGGAGCCTCAGCTTCAGTATCTGTTCTTCCAGTGAGCACTCAGGGCTGATTTCCTTAAGAATGGATAGGTTTGATCTTCTTGCAGTCCATGGGACTCTCAAGAGTCTCCTGCAGCACCATAATTCAAAAGCGTCAATTCTTCGGCGATCAGCCTTCTTGATGGTCCAGCTCTCACTTCCATGCATCACTACTGCGAGTTAGGCTAGATGACTGTTAAGGTCAGCTCTATAAATCTTTGAGGCCGTTGTCTTCTTCTCCCTTAGGGCTGGCCATGTTTGGTTGTGGCTCTCCGTGGTGTCCAGCAGACCTCTCTCCAATGACCTGCTGCCTAGTCCTTTTTACTGGAGATGCCAGAGATCAAACATGGATGCAAAGAACAAGCTCCATCATTGTGTGACAGTTTGAAAACAACCACATTGTTTTGTCTTCTAGCCTGCGATGCATACATTGGATTAATAAAGTGCTGCTGCTGCTGCCCTTCCCATAGCCCAGTATATATTCCATCTAACCCTCTGAGCTTTCTGAAACCACTGCAAGATCAGAAAAGCCAAGCCAACTAGTGACCAGAAAACATTATACGTGTTTTTTCTTTAATGAAATGTGTAAACTGTGCCAGTTTCTATGGGCCTCGCTTAGTCATCCATCTATTGAGTTGACAGCGCAGGGGATGATTACATTAGAACTTCTTAACGCCTCCAGGAATTTTTCACTGTAGAGTTTATTATCTCCCATGCCCCAGCCATTTATTTTTATTCAAGGCATTGTTGCTTTTTGGAAGTTAACTCTTTTATGTTCCATTTTTTTATGTTCCATTATTTTAATGTTGTATTTTATTTTTGTTTTTAAGTTGTAATCACTCATCTTGTTTTTATTATTGCTTGTAAGCCGCTCTGAGCCCGGCCTTGGCTGGGGAGGGCGGGGTATAAATAAAAAAATATTATTATTATTATTATTATTATTATTATTATTATTATTATTATTATATCTTGCTGCACAATCTTTGCTTGAATGAGGAAAACTGTATCAATCAACACAGAGTTGCCAACCTTTGGTCTTAGGGGAGGGAAACTACAACTATAATCCAGAATGCGGCAGCTAGACTGGTGACTGGGAGTGGCCACCAAGACCACATAACACCAGTCTTGAAAGACCTACACTGGCTCCCCAGTAAGTTTCCGGACACAATTCAAAGTGTTGGTGCTGACCTTTAAAGCCCTAAACGGTCTCGGTCCAGTATACCTGAAGGAGCGTCTCCACCCCCATCATTCTGCCCGAACGCTGAGGTCCAGCGCTAAGGGCTTTATGGCAGTTCCCTCATTGTGAGAAGCCAAGCTACGGGGAACCAGGCAGAGGGCCTTCTTGGTAGTGGCACCCGCCCTGTGAAACATCCTCCCACCAGATGTCAAAGAGAAAAACAACTACCAGACTTTTAGAAGACACCTGAAGGCAGCCCTGTTTTGGGAAGCTTTTAACGTTTAATAGACTATTGTATTTTAATATTCTGTTGGAAGCCACCCAGAGTGGCTGGGGAAACCAGCCCAGAGTGGCCGGGGAAATAAATCATAAATCATAATCATAATCATCATAATAATAATAATAATAATAATAATAATAATAATAATAATAATAATTACTATTATTATTAAAGCTGAACATACTCTCTTTGAGAGTGTTACTTCCATGACCTTCAAAGAGTAACAGGACCTGTCAGTCATGGATCTCCCCACATTGCATCTCATGGGTACCTCCAACGTTTCAAGATAAAGCCATCATAATATGAACCCATTTCGCAGTAATTAGGCAGCAAAGGTGTGAAACAGTATTAACTAGGTTTTCTTTCATAGAACCATAGAATTGCAGAGTTGGAAAGGGTTCAAAGAGTCTGCTAGATGCAACCTCTGTTGAAAAACCTTCACTGAAGGAGAGTCCATGATGTTCTTTTATCATTCTCGGTCCTCTTCAAGCTCATCTTTCTGAGAGGAAGGCCTTAACTTTCAAACCAGGGACTGCAATTGCTGTGGGTACTACAAAATTCCCATTCCAGAGAAGAAAAATTGGCAATGCTCAGAACCACCCCTGCAACTCCTCCCCCAACCCAGGCAAAACACCTACCGTCAAAAGAAATAACACATATACAACAGAAGCAGGAAATACTCAAATACTGTAGACAACACATCACAACCTCCATATCGCTGAGCCTTTCATTCAGCTGGAGAAACCATTGGAACCGGCAGTCCTGCAGTTTCTAGTCTCTTGCCATTGCTATCATATCTCGTTTCAGACCAATTCCGATGCTGCTGATTTTTAACGAATAAATCATAATAGTAAATGCAGCTTCCAGTAGCCAAAGGTGTTGCTGCACTGTGGCTCGTTGGGATGAAATATCACACTCAGTCTTAATTGCAAAGCATCCGTTTAGAAAAACAAAACACATAACAAGCCAAAAGATGGCTTCATCTCTCAGGGCCAGAACATCAGAACTCGTGTGTGTGTGTGTGTGTGTGTGTGTGTGTGCGCACACGAATGAACAGTTCAGAGTGACATAGAGTGCACCGTTGCCATGGAAACTCCACACATGGTAGGGATGCCAACAAATTACCTCTGCCTTCCTTATTAGCAAGATCCTATGCACAGTTCTTTGGAACTAATTCCTACAAACTACACTGGAAGTTACACCAGTGGATATAGGATTTCAGCCTTATTCTCTACACTTCTGATACAGGAAGAAAGCAATGCCTCTGATTACTGCGTGCCCAGAAAGGAGTAATGAGAAAGATATTCACAAAAGAGGAGGACGGAAACAGAGTATTTTGAAATGTTCAGAGTTCCTGCCCCCCTCAGTATTGTTGCACGTCCCTCTAATCTCTGAGCAGTGCAAGATTCCAGGGGTCCCAGGTACTTACCCAGGGTTCCTGTTTCCACAGAGACTGGGATGTCTTTATGATATATAGTTTATTTCCACATATGCACAACGTGAGCCTAAAATGGAGGGGTCCACAGCATTAACACCTCCAAAAGGGTCTTGTTTCTCCCATTTCCGCAGCCTTGGATTCAAACAGAAATCAGACAGTGCTCTCCAATGCTGCTCTGACTCTCTCTCCAGTTTGCTGCTTTATTTGTAGGCCACATCACTGCCAAACTCTGCTCTAAAACTCTAAAGAACTTTGTCCTTCTAACTAACCACAAGCTGGGAGGGACCCCAGCCATTTGCCATCTCACACAGAGCCCCTTTCCTTTGCTTCCCTTAATGGCCCATCACCCAGGCTATTGCCAAAACATGAAGCTAGACTGGCTTATATTTTAACATTTGATGGATCCAGTGGTTAGAAGGGTCTTGCACAGAAGGTATAGAAAGCTCCCCCCCCAGCCCCAAACTCATAACAATTAGAGTGTTATTCTCCTCGGCATCTTTAATGACATTTGTGACATTTGTTGTTGTTTAGTTGTTTAGTCGTGTCCGACTCTTCGTGACCCCATGGACCAGAGCATGCCAGGCACTCCTGTCTTCAACTGCCTCCTGCAGTTTGGTCAAACTCATGCTGGTAGCTTTGAGAACACTATCCAACCATCTCGTCCTCTGCCGTCCCCTTCTCCGTGTGCCCTCCATCTTTCCCAGTATCAGGGTCTTTTCCAGGGAGCCTTCTCTTCTCATGAGGTGGCCAAAGTATTGGAGCCTCAGCTTCAGGATCTGTCCTTCGAGTGAGCACTCAGGGCTGATTTCCTTCAGAATGGAGAGGTTTGATCTTCTTGCAGTCCATGGGACTCTCAAGAGTCTCCTCCAGCGCCATAATTCAAAAGCATCAATTCTTCGGCAATCAGCCTTCTTTATGGTCTAGCTAGCTCTCACTTCCATACATCACTACTGGAGAAAACCATAGCTTTTACTATATGGACCTTTGTTGGCAAAGTGATGTCTCTGCTTTTTAAGATACTGTCTAGGTGACATGTAAAATAGATAATAGAATAGAATTTTGGCGATGCAGGAATCTTTTGCCCAACACGGGGCTCAAACCCGTGACCCTTAGATTTAAGAGTCTCCTGCTCTACCAACTGAGCCATCTCAGGTCCTCGACTACTGTTGTAAATGGGCTAAAATAGCTCAGCCTCCTCCCCGTCCACTCTGTCAATTACGGTTCCATGGATATTAAACTAGCACAGACGCTCCCTCTCTCTTGCCAGCAAATCATAGCAACCCTCCTTTCTGTGTGACACTCAAATCACATGAGCAGCCGCGCAGCGAGAGTATTTCCAAAAGACAGCGGTGCAAGGGATGTAATTATCACAAACACCATGTGGAGCTCTTTGTTTTCTCTTGTCTATCTGCCGCGTGCGCACGCACATGTGTGTGTGTGCAGCCTCCCACGAACTGCTTAATTCCCTGTCAGTCTAGAATGTGAACAATGAAGTGCGGTCTCCATTATTCTTCCTTCACCCAGAGATTGACTTATTTCGCTGCCGCCGCCACCAATTCGCGTATTAACCCCTCAGATATGCCCATAGGGGGGATGTCATGAGGCAGCAGCAGGAGATGGTGAGAGGGTGGAACAAGTGATGCTTGGCAATAAATAAAGCCTGAAGAAGGAAGAGTAGGATTGAGAAGGATCAAAAGCTTGAAGGCAAACCTCCTTCCTCTTCCACTACCCCTTAAGATTGTTGCTGTTCCTGAAGCAGAGTGTGCAGAAGATAGACTGGGATCCACAGGTAGATTGTCATATGCCCTCTTTTCTCAGGAAACACCCTCTTTTTCATGGGTAGAGTCATCATAGCGTTTCATAGTTAAACGTAGAAGTCGACAAATGTATCCTCTTTTTTTTTTTTTGCTCTTCAAAATATGGCAACCCTAAATAAATCCCTCTTTCAACAAACTTTATAAAATAATTGTCCCAGCTTTTTCGAGCATCTCCTGTGCAGGTTGTAAGCTTCCCACTTTGAACTGTGAGCACCTGTTTTTCTTAAGAGAAATGTACCACATCAAGGGACTGAGGCAGCATAACTTAAAGGGCCATAAACATCCTGTGATTCTACACACACTAAGAGCGGAGGAAATCCTGTGTGGCAAAAAGGTGGGTTTTTGCAGCTTTGGCAGGCGGATTGGAGAAAGGTAGCCTTTATCTCCCTTCTAAAAATTGTTTTTAAAAATGCAATCACTTTCACTATTTTTAGATATGTATCTGATATAGATAGATAGATAGAGATATAGATATATAGGTATAGTATAATATAATATATAGTATTATAAATCACTTAGTGATGCCTCGTGGGAAGAAATTCATAAACGACATAAATAACAGCAGCAGCAATAAATAGATCTCTGCGTGATTTGCAATAGATCAGCATGGGTTTCTGACTCCACATCATGGAGCATCAGATAGCAAAAATTAAAAAGCTTTTTCAACCCTTCCAAATTCAGTTGCTGAAAAAGGATGCTGGGGAGCGGAGGGGGAGCAGGAACATTTGGCTCCCAGGCCTGATCTTCCCCATTCCTGTTTTACAGCAATACGTACATCTTGTCCAGGGATGTCTCAACCTGACTTGGCCCAAGCCCAGTTCCCTCCATGAATTGGCCTGATTTGGTTCTGAATCTAGCACACAGTTTTACTGCTGACGCCCTGACAAAATGCTGCAAATTTAGCATGGTTCATCATTGCTAACGCTGCGAAAGCTTTGTGAAAGTTCAACATTAAAAGGCTTCTCTCTGGCATTCCGCTATTTGCTCAAAAGGTTCTTTTGCACTTTGTCAAAAGCAGCAAGAAAAGAAGTGCCGTGTTGACTTGTGGAACAGCCATGAAGGCTGCTGGGAAAGGTCAAGATCATCCACTAAAGAGCTGAGTCGCTGACAGCAAGCAGCAAAGACAGTGCAAGTTCTGCTGCTGCCATACATTGTACAGCTTGTCCAACGGTAGGAGCAGCTTACTAGGTGAACCGTGAAGAGTTGACTGTAGGAAAGAAATGTCCCTAAGGCTAAAGCTGCAATCCTACACCTAGTTACCTGGGATGAAGCTCCATGTGACTTAATGAGATTTACTTCTGGGTCAACATGTATAGGGTTGCACCGACAGTCTCTCTTTGAATTATTCTCACCTTCTGGGTTGCACAGATGGCTGTCAGAGGTGTTGCCATTCTGCTGGCAATATTTCAAATTGTCTTCAGTGCCTCAAGTGGAAGCACTTAGTGGAAGCATAAATACTTGTCACTATAACCAAGAGGGGGAGCTGCAAAAATGTGTAGACGGAGCTGACAAACCTCCCTCCTCCATCATCTGCTCTCTGATGTGTAGTTATCCCTGCTGAGGATTAATGGGATGAGTCACGAAAGGGCTTTTACTGCTTGCGTGTCAGTGCGACGAAGAGGCTGGGCAATTGCCTGTACATCTGCAGAAGCAAACAGGTAGGGAAGCTTCGAAAAGGTGCTGCAGCCCTGTGGCTTGTGGCAGAAGGTGAGGAGGGTGATGCTGCCTGAGCGGTCACTATAGATTCTGTATCAGGGTGTCACCGGACTAAATAAATCTTGCAGCACAACCCCTTGCACACTTGTCTAATTAGAAGTTTAGCCCCAGTGAGTTCAGTAGGACTTACTCTCTGGTAAGTGTGTATAACAGGCATGGGGAACCTTTTTCAGTCTGGGGGGCATATTACCTTCTGGCTGAATTTCAGGGGGCCGCTGAGTGGGGAAATAACAACAACAACAACAACAATGTTCAGTTGTGGGTGAACATATCAGATGACACAGCGATTCTTCAAACAGCTCTTGTTTATTCACAGGCCAGAACCGAACTGAACTGAAGGGTTCAGCCAGCCTGCTTATATAGAGCTCCACTAGAACGTAACAGTAACCATTTTCTGTAACTATCCAACCACTGAACGTCACTTTTGATCCCTTATTTGCATATGTGGACCTGAACTGTCTACAGTATCCCCCTGCTGGCCCAGGGTGAGAACTTCAGTACATAACAAATAAAGCAATAAAACATCAGACAAACTTCTCTAAACATGGTTGCCTTCAGATGTCTTCTAAAAGTCAGATAGTTGTTTATTTCCTTGACATCTGATGGGAAGGCATTCCACAGGGTGGGTGCCACTACCAGGAAGGCCCTGTGCCTGGTTCCCTGTAACCTCACTTCTCACAGTGAGGGAACCGCCAGAAGGCCCTTGGAGTTGGACCTCAGTTCCCAGGCTGAACGGGGTATGTATGTATGTATGTATGTATGTATGAATGAATGAATAAATAAATAATACTGGGCTGAAGTCATTTATAGTATGGCTTCAGTTACAGCAGCACAAGCTGTGCCTTTCACCAGTGGCGCTAATGCGTAATACTTTTCCTCAAAAGCAGGACACAGGAAGCCCCCATTCCCTTGCTTTCCCTTGTATAACTGGTGAGCTGTTGCACCAGCCGTCCTAGTTTTTATGCTCCAAAACAGCCCTTAGCTTATGGCTGTAGAAGGGAGATAAAAGCTACCTTTCTCCAATCCGCCTGCCAAAGCTGCAAAAACCCACCTTTTTGCCACACAGGATTTCCTCCGCTCTTAGTGTGTGTAGAATCGCAGGATGTTCATGGCCCTTTAAGTTATGCTGCCTCAATCCCTTGATGTGGTACATTTCTCTTAAGAAAAACAGGTGCTCACAGTTCAAAGTGGGAAGCTTACAACCTGGACGGGAGATGCTCGAAAAAGCGCGAAGCAGATGGCACAGAACATCCAGGGTCAAAATAGACAAAGCAGAATGCTAACAGCTGAGAGGGGTATTGGTACAGATGCACATGGCCATCAGAAACTAGCACTCATCAAAAAAGGGAATTGCAAGAAGGCAGCCTGGTAACAAGAGTCGGGGCAAACTCCATGCTTCTTGTTTCAATAGCTAACAAGAGTCGGGGCAAACTCCATGCTTCTTGTTTCAATAGACTTAGCCAACTATGTGAATGTCAACCCCCCCCTCTCTCTCTCACACACAACTTAATGTTATATGTACCATGATTGCAATCCTGTACAAGGTTAGGTGTCTCAAATCCCATTGACTTCAATTATCTTCATAGTTAGTAGGCTACTGGGCTTTAAGAGGTTTTATCTATGTGCAAGATTGCAGGCCTGTTTTTTATCTTTCTATATATTATAACTGACTGAGCAAAAGGTTATGTCTCCCTCCAAGATACAAGACATGTTATGCTCCGTGACCTCATCAACTGCTGGCAAATTTGCACTAGACTTCGTCTCCAGTGAAAACTCTCAACCCTACAACCGTAGGGCATTGTCAGCAAGCATCACATCAAAGCAGCCTTTCAGAAATTGATATTGGCGTTTGTTCCAATTTACACTAAAGGGCTGCATCGTTTTGCTCTGCAACCTCTTACAAATTCATCTACGCAGAGATTAATCTACATGTAGGAAATTGTGCCTGATCTGTGCATTTGGGGGAAAACAAAAGCCCATGTCACAGATTATGTGTTTGGAATAAGGAGTTCTCCAGCTGAGCCTGGGCTCAGGAGAGGTAAACTGACTGAAGTCCTTTATCCTGGCTGAGATGGAGATACTCTGGTGTAAGTCCTCTATCCCAGCTCAGCCAGTTCAGCTGGGACTCAGCCGAGGCTGGGGTAAATCCCTTAAAAGTGGTGTTTTTAGGGTGTGGCAGAGGGAGACTTGCTCCGATTTCACACTCCATTCAGTCTGGTCATGAGATCTAGCAAACCAGCAGAAACTACATTGGCAAAAAGCTTTATTTTAAAGGCTTATTTTCCCTCACAGCTGAGCAACGGTTAAGATACATCAAAATGATTTACTCCCGTGTAAACAACACTGGCTTTCTATAGTTTGGATTGTGACCACAATCTCTGTAACGTTTTATTTCCATGGTTGGCGACTGAGGCTGAAAAGAAATTGCGAAAACACATACAAACCCCTGCAGCCAACTTTAATTTGCTTGACTATGTCAGGAAAAAGAAATATTTACATACATGGAGTGGATGGCATCAAAGTTGCTTTGGGGATATTAATAATCTGGCCCTAGGGTTATAGACACAGTTAACACATTCTTCCGCAGAGCTGAGTCCACACACAACTTTCTCAAGAGTGGAAATGTGAAAGACTCCAAGAGATTAAGACTGAGATGTTTTTCAAGTAATTTCCCTCACCTGAATACTTGAGGAGAGCCATTTTCCTGTTGGTATAAGCTCCTGAACTGGGGCCAGTCAAGCAAAATCTTTTATTAAATCTCTCACTAACCTTCCATTGGGGTATTATTGTCTGGTCGATTTGCAAAGACGACATCCACATACTCAAGCTGCAGCCTCTGGAGAGAGCCTTTTAATCCTAGAAGTAAAATAAGGAAGCATTAGAAAGAGAGAGAGAGAAAAAGAGAGAAGACGATGTGTGGAACCCAACACAAAGAATCTGATGACTCAAAAATATCACGGGCCTGAACCATCTTTAAATCTGCTCCAGAGATCAGTGACGTTATGCTATTAAAAACAACCAAAGCATGAGTTTATGCAGAATTCATGGCCCTCCACATTTTTTAATTTTTTGAAAATCATAATTACATTGAAACTTGGATTGGAGTCGACAAGCATTTAACCACAGTATCCTTCTGCGCTTGTCAAACTGTAGCCTCGGGGGACAAAGCTGATAGTGCAGATTTTGTTTCACAGTACGCCTAATCAAAATCGTGTCAGAGTGAATTATTTTGCATACTCCGCCTCTCCCTGCAAGACTGCACTGGTATTGTTCCATGGAATTAAGCCCTGCCACTCAGCGAACCACTAGGATTTAAAATCTGGAGGTGAATCTGGCACTCTAATATACAGTCATGATTTCCAACCTGGTACAATGCTGCCGAAGGCAGATTGCAAACAGGTATCCCTGCAGCAGGGATGAGCAAACGCCTGTGAATCTTGATTTCTTTCAGTTTTCCAAATCTTAAGTTCAGTTCTTCTTCATTTCTTCGTCAGTTTGTGATTATTATTATTTTAAGTGAAAAAGGTCCTCCAGCAAATTCACCAGCATTTTAGCACGAAATTCTCCCAGTATGTACATTTTTGTATGCAATTTTACCTAACATGCATGTTTTGGAAGCATGCATTTCCCCCAATGCAATGCATGCATGCTATTTTTACTTACCGTATTTTTCTGTGTATAACACGCCCCTGTGTATAAGACGCTCCCTATTTTGGGGGACTACAATTTAAGAAAATGGGGGGCAGAGATGGCCCAGAGTTGTTGAGCTTTGGGGGGAGGGGTTCCCTGAGCTTTTTTTTGGGGGGGGCAGAATGCCAATGATCACTCAACTGACTCACAAACGCTGAGAATCGCACTCATCAACAAAGCAAACAAGCGTCTGCCTGCTCGCCGCCAGCAGCCAGCAATCACCCACCCAATTGTCGAAGCAGAAGCCAATCAAAAAGAGCCCTTGCCGCAGACTCCACCCACCCACCAAATTGCCTCAGCGACAGCCAATCCTAAGCAGCCCTAGCCGCAGACACCAAGCACCCACCCAATCACCAGTGACAAGCTGCTGCTCACGGCTGAAACAAATCGCCCGTCCCCACTCTGCACTATCCATGTATAAGACGAACCCTGATTTTTAACATTCTTTTTGAGTAAAAAAACCCTCCTCATCTTCGACACGGAAAAGTATGCATTTTAATGCACAGTTTGCCTTAATATACAGTGGTGCCTTGCAAGACGAAAAGAATCCGTTCTGTGATTCTCTTCGTCTAGCGGTTTTTTCGTCTTGCGAAGTAAGCCCATTGACGGATTAGCGGATTAGCGCTATTAGCGGCTATTAGCGGCTTTTAGCACTATTAGCTGCTTTTAGCGGCTTATCTGCTGATCGGATCAGCTGATAAGCGGCTTAGCAGCTTAGAAAAAGGGGGGGGGGAACAGCAGGAACTTGCAATACATTGTCGTCTTGCGAAGCAAGCCCATAGGAAATTCGTTTTGCGAAGCACCTCCAAAACGGAAAACTCTTTCGTCTAGTGAGTTTTCCGTCTTGTGAGGCATTCATCTTGCGGGACACCACTGTATGTATTTTTGTACACATTACTGGCAAAGAGGTTGTTCCATCCGGACAAGTATTTTGGCTTGCCAGATGGAACAATCTCCCCTTCTCCTCCCCCATCCAATGTTCTGGGGTTTGTCTCCAAGCCATCGGGGGTTGCATGGGGTGGGGGGGGAGTCCCATTGCCCTTACGCAGGGCTTCCACAGGCAGGACTCACTTAGCTGCATCCTGCCCTAAGCGCATATCTGGTCTTAAACATGGACTCATTACATCTTAAGCCACTATTTCCTAGCTTCAGCTCTTTACTTGCAAGCAGCTAAAGAGCAATGCAGGAATAGCAACATCATTGGGTTGTTGCCAACTATTCAGATTCACTGAACTTAATGGACATGATTCACTCAGACCCTCCAAGTGTCCCTATTTTCGAGGGACAGTCCCGGATTTACAGAAACCATCCCGGTTTCTGATTTGATCCCAGAATGTCCTGCTTTTCCTTAGGATGTCCCTATTTTCATCGGAGAAATGTTGGAGGGTATGTTAAGTCCACTCCTTTCAGTAGGTCTACTCTGAGTATACCTGAGCTGGGTAGAGCCCAAGGCTATTGCAATATTATGCCAAATGCAGTGCTTTTTTTCTAAATAAATGTTTAGGGGTACTCTCATTTTCCTACTCATATTCAAATACTGCTCCTCAATGAGGCCAAACTTAGATTCACAAAATGTTTAGGGGTATGCGTACCCCTGCTCCCCCCCCCAAAAAAAAGCACTGGCCAAATGTATCGGAAGCACTTTACCATAGTAACACATTATCACATGCACACCAAGTATTTTTTATTCATACGATATACCTTCAATAATGTGTTTTCTTGAGAGTCCTCTTTCTGTTTCAGCTCTGCAAGGAGAAAAGGCATACATTTTCATGTGAGCATTGTTGTTGCATACCCTTTGACTTACAAATGGGATTCTGCTGCGTCAAGAATAGTCTCATAGGACCTTTCACTAATAGCTAATACCTTACTGGTTAAAGCAAACAACTGGTCATATTGAACAGCTATCCCAAAACAATTATCACACATTGCTATATCCTATATATATATATATATATATATATATATATATATATATATATATGTTAACCTTGGCTCCAGCACTAGATGAATAATTCTACATGAACGCTTTTACAATTCACAGTCCGGAGCCGGTCTTTCATAGTTACCTATCTGTATCGCTGCATAGTTTGCCAGGGCAGAGAATTCGAATAGACCAGCCCAGTTGCAATGTGGATTCTCTCAGGGCTGATAGGTTAAAATTCTTAAACAGAGCAGGCTCCCTAAATTAGGGTTGCTGTGTGCAGGGGTGGAGGAAGGGGTGTGTGGTGGGGGCGGACCATCCCAGGTGTCTTTGCTGAGGGGGAGGGGTGACATTTGGCATTCGTGGGTGGGCGGCGCTCCGAATGTCCGCCATCGGCAGCTCGCTCTGCCCCCGGCTGCAGGGTGCACACGCCGCTCTGTGCACCTGAGCGGCTATCCTGCGCCTGGGAGGGCACCCTCTGTGCCCCACCCCCCTTGGGAGCGTGCCCACCCTGGGCAGTGCGGGCATACACTCCACCGCTGGCCGTGTGTCCTCCTTTCCCCGGACATGTCCTCTTTTTCAGGTGTAAAATTTGGTACAAATTCCATTTATAATTTGCTTTGAATGGCCATCATAGCATTCTCTTATTTTGCTCTTCAAAATATGGCAACCCTACCTAAACGGCCTGGGTGTTTTGAAAGCTCAAACAGCAACACTCCCTACTTGTACAGAGCATATACAAGAAATAATGCCCAAGCAGTAGTAATCCAATAACAAAACATTTATACCAAGATAGAGCCGGACACCAGTTTAGTCTCTCTGAGTGTGTGTGTTTGTTTGCGTGTGTGTGTGTTTTCTCGCGCACATAAAACCAACCAAAAACCTATTGGTTCAATTAGAAAGCCCATTTTCAACTTCCTTTTTAAAAAAGCCTTTTCAAACTGTTGCAGGAATTTATGTACAGGTTGGGGGGGGGTGCCCCTCCAGCAGATATCATGCACATGCAGCCCACTACCAAAATCAGCTCAATCACTTTTGTGACTTTTGTGATTTGTCCCCACAAAACCCTTTATCACAGTTTCTTCCTATCTATTCAAAGGGCCTTTGCTGCATGATACCAAACGTAACAATTCACTGATAAATGTATCTATGTACTGGCTCACTGGGAAAACATCAGAAATTCCTATAGACATGTGAGTTCAGCTACTCAGCAGCCCCTCTGCCTGAGTGATAATCCCTGGCCTCCTGATACCTGAGTGCCAGACAGGTAGCCATTCCAGAAATAACAAACCCAGATGAAGACAAAAGGGTGTGAGTAACTTGGCTGGGAAACAGGGAAATGTAAAGATCTCTTTTGTTACACTTGATGGGTGTTTGGTGGAGGGCAAGGAGAACCATAGGGCAGGGTCCAGGATGCTCAGATTATTGCCACCAGACCTCCCCTTTCATGATGTAACCATGATGTATTAGTGATGTAGTTTGGAGGGGGGGATGTAACATGGGGATTAGCAGCTAATAAAAGTTTGGGTTCTCTTTTGTTTGGGGCTTCCATCTTGTTCCACCTTGTGGCAGGTGGGAGTCCTGTTGCGACAGTCTTCAATAAAGACCAAGCCTACTGGCTGCTGTTTTGCTCTAGTATTCCTGGCTGGTGTCCTTGTTTTTTGTCCAAGGGAGCCCTCAGATTTCTCCGTTAACAAAACAGAAATCTGAACCAAGTCAAATAACTCCGATTTGTGACGCAGCTCCCTGCAATACCAAAATTTCTCTTTCTGTGTTTATTCTTTATTTTTATTTTTTTTAAAAAAAGAACAACAAGAAGTTTTAGTGTTGCTTTCCATCTCCTTCAACTCTACTGTCTGTAACAAGAGCCTGAGTGTTGGCAGTCAGACACACAGGGGTTTCTGAACACACGCACCCGCAGTTTCGGAAGTCCGTGGAAAGTTATATTGCAGCTAAAATTGCCAACTGGCAAGCAGCCAGACATCCTTACTTAATAGGAAGGAGTTCAAAGACATTTGGCATGTAGGCTACATTCAAAGCCTGCATTTTAGCTTAATTCACCAGAAGGAAATCTTCATGCTAATTATCCAGGATCAGATTCCTATGTATCAAAGAGAGCATTTCCTCCCCTACATAGCCAGGACGTGCTATGAAAGGAGCTGGATTCTGATTAAACTCTCATCTGAGCAGCAGGAAAGAAAGCAATGGCTACCTTCCCCCAGTTCCTGAAATGGCCATTTTAAAAGTGCAAAAATATTTTTTTGGCTTCATCAGCATGCTTTTGATTTTGTGTGTGTGTGTTTTGTGTTCATTTTCTTCCCCAGCCTGCATGCTGCAGCTGGAAGTTAGACAGGAACAACCTCGTTTGTGATCTGCAATCTAAGAAGTATGATTTGAATTTTTAGTTGCCGCTTCACCAGACACCTACAGACTTCAAGCACTAGAGGGAGGGGTGGTCCGTTGGCCTGTTCTTATGTTCTTAAATTATGTTCTCATTGAAGGCAGCAAAATCCCACAAGCACTGCACCCCTCTCTGGCAGTAAAAAAAATGCAACAACAAAACATTAAATACGGCAACTAACTGTTTCCTTCCATTTGATGACACCTAAAATCAGTTGCCTCACTCTGTCTATCAGGTGAAGTGTTTTTATTTTAAATGACTTTTAAAAAATAATAGTTAAAGCCTATTCAACTCTGGGTTGGGCACAACAGTAATAGTAGTAGTAGTAGTAGTAATAATAACAACAACAATAATAATTATAATAAATTATTTCTACCCTACCCATCTGGCTGGATTTCCCCAGCAACTCTGGGCAGCTTCCAACAAAAGATTAAAAATACATTAAAACATCAGTCATTAAAAACTTCCCTAAATGGGGCTGCTTTCAGATGTCTTCTAAATGTCATATAGTTGTTTATTTTTTTGACAGCTGATTGGAGGGCGTTCCAAGTAATTTTAGCCAGCAAAATTTGTACAGAGTTCCTGTGAACAGAGGGAAATAAATTTTTCTCTTCCATTTAGGCCAACATGGGGGGGGGGGAGAGAGAGGCGGTCACATTTTATTTTAAACAAGATGGTCTTTTTGACCTGGTCTTACTACAGGGAGTGATCTGAGCTTATGCCCCAGGGGGTCACAGGAAGATATTTTTAACTTTCTGACATTAAATAAAATGCTGCCATTTTTGGCAAAGGCTGAATATGATTTCCTCTTTACTGCTGAACATTACGCAGTATGCACACTTTTTTAGCTGAGTTTGGAGGAACGAATGGGAGGCTATTTATATATATCATTATTATGCCTGCAATCCTGCACCCATTTAGATTGCTGAAATTGATTCAAATGGTCTGTTAAGCAGCCTAACTGTGCAAAGAATTGCAATTTCATGTATGTATGTATGTATGTATGTATGCATGCATGTAATTTAAATCTTTCTAGGCTACCTCATAGGGAAAAGCCCTCTCAAGTTGGCTTACATAAAAAAAAGAAAAGGGAGAAATAACACAATTGCAATAAAACACCATCGTGTTAAAACAGCAGTCAAAACATTTTATAAATGGCTTGGATGAAGGAATTGAGGGGGTGCTCATCAAATTTGCAGATGACACCAAACTGGGAGGGGTAGCTAATGCTGCAGAAGGCAAAATCGGGATTCAAAATGACCGTAACAGATTGGAGAACTGGGTGCAAGCTAACAAAATGAATTTCAATAGGGACAAATGTAAGGTTCTGCACTTAGGCAGGAAGAACCAGATGCACAAATATAGGATGTGGGACGCTTGGATTACTAGCAGTACATGTGAAAAGGATCTAGGGGTCTTGGTGGACCACAAATTTAACATGAGTCAACAGTCTGATGCAGCAACAAAAAGAGCTAATGCTATTCTAGGCCGCATCAACGGAAGTATAGTGTCCAGATCAAGGGAAGTAATAGTACCACTCTATTCTGCCTTAGTCAGACCACACCTGGAATACTGTGTCCAATTCTGGGCTCCACAATTTAAGAAGGATGTTGACAAGCTGGATTGTGTGCAGAGGAGGGCAACCAAGATGATCAGGGGTCTGGAAACTAAGCCTTATGAGGGGCACTTGAAGGCACTGGGTATGTTTAGTCTGGAAAAGAGGAGACTGAGAGGAGATATGATTGCCATCTTCAGATATCTTAAGGGCTGTCACGTGGAAGAGGGAGCATGCTTGTTTTCTCCTGCTCTGGAGGGTAGGACTCAAACCAATGGCTTCAAGTTGCAAGAAAGGAGATTTCAACTAAACATCAGGAAGAACTTTCTGACAGTAGGAGCTGTTCAGCAGTGGAACAGACTCCCACTAGAGGTGGCGGACTCTCCTTCCTTGGAGGTTTTTAAACAGAGGTTGGATGGCCATCTGTCATGGATGCTTTAGCTGAGATTCCTGCATTGCAGCGGGGTTGGACGAGATGACCCTTGGGGTCCTGTCAGGGAACTGCAGGCAGCGAGGGAGGAAAGAATTAGAAGATACAGGGAACAATCTCCACTGCTCAGTACTGAGTCCTCCTCAGAAGACAGAGAAGAGGATAGTGAGTCTGGGGAGGAAGGGGTGCTTCAGAGAGAAGGGGATCCACGTCACAGGGGAAAACGGAAGGGGCTGAGCCGTTGGCTCTGTTGGTCTCGAGGGAGAGGGAAAAGAGAAAGTAGTTAGAGCAATGCGTCATGAGAGACGGGTCGCTTTGTTTATTCTGCATGTAATCTTGTCAGAAGAAAATAAAGAACGGAATTTATGGCTGGCTGCTGGGAGTGTTTTTCTGCTAAGTGCAGCAACGCATGCAGCTGGCTAGCTGACAGGTCCCTTCCAACTCTCAGATTCTATTAAAAGCGTGCCACACTCAATATAAAATTAATTCAAACAGCTAAAAAGAACAATTTAGAACCACCAGCTTAAAAACCAGCAGCAATATAGGCCATGAAAAAGTCCCACCTGGCATACAAATTAAAAGCAAGCAAGCAAACAAACAAAATAAACAGGTTTTCAGGGTGCATTGAAATCCAGCAGTGATGGAGCCAAACATATGTATTCTGGGAGTCCCACAGATGCAACCACTGAAAAGGCCCTGTCTTTGGGGCCTGCAAATCTAGCAGATCTTATAGGGCTCTGCAAGCAAGGCCTCTGAAGCTGACCTTAATGCCTGGGCAGGTTCATATGGATACATGCTGTGCTTCAAGAATGAAACCTATTTAGAATTCATAAAGGAAGAGGATGAGGATAAACCTAGAATTAGTTGGCTCTGCTTGTCATTGGCTCTGGCTCCCCCTCCCAGATTCCTGCCCCACAAGCCTCAATGGGCACCAGCCACCCCTTAAGGCTGATGGGGAAATATTATGAGGGGAAAGGGCCTTTCGAATACTCTGAGAGGCCCAGAAGCCCGCTTCCTTCTCTTTAGTTTCACTATACTATTTGCCAATATTCAGGAATGTCAGCTTGGCCCCGTGACTGTGGGTGCCTGGGGCTATGGGTGCCATGCACCTAAATTTGTGGGTGCACGGCCCTTTCATGGGGAATTTTGTGGGTGCTCAGGGGCCCAGGGAGTTGGCACCTATGCCAGTATTGATTTGAGGCACACAGCAAGGCCTGGGGTCAGTTGCTCCCACTGCTCCCTAAAGGGGGTCATGTGAAGGAGAGAATTGGGTGGCGATAAGAAAAGTTTAGTACCCTGCCCTTTTGCCTGCTGACCTTCCCTCATAAGTGTGCTAATTATCCTGGCAAATGCTAGGCCAGGGGTCCGCAAGGTTTACCTCACCTGGGTTGGTTCACTCCCATGGAGATTGCTCCGTGAGCCGGATCATGCCTGCGCAGACGCGATTTCTGGTGTTTGCATCTGCACAGAAGTGATTTCTGGCGCCGCAGAAGTGAGTCCCCGCTCTGTGTTGCGCCAGTTTAGCGCAGTGCGCAGGGACTCGCCAAGTGGGCGGCTCGGTTCAGGGGCGGCTCGGGGGCAGTTTAAACAACCCCCGTGGGCCGCTTGTGGCCCATGGGTTGCAGGTTGCCGACCCCTGTGCCAGACATAGGGGACCCTTCAGGTGTTGTTGGGCAAACATGGCCAGGGATGTTGGGAGCTGTAGCCCAAGCCCAACCACATCTGCAGAGTCACAGGTTTCTGTGGGAAAATGGTTGTTTGTACACAAAAGCTTTTATTATTGCAGAGTGATTCTGCGGCATGAGATATTGCTTGGGCGTGATGAGCACGTGAACATTAATGATTGGCTCAAGTAGCATAGTACTCTCTTTGTCTGTGGGCAGGGGCAAGGTTGCATTCCTTTGATTGTTACTTTTTAGAGGACAGGGCAGAACAAGCTTGGGCTGGAGGAGAGAGAGGATGATTTTTTTTTACTGCTCTCAATAAACATTGCGCTACAGCAGTCAGAGCTTTTTTCAAGTCATCTTGGTGTGAGACTGATTTTCTTACTGATGCCGAGCTGGTTTCTCGACAGGTTTCCCTCACCAGGGATTTTTTTCCAGCTGGAACTCTCCGGAACACAGTTCCAGCACCTCTCAGGTGGGTGCCATTACCATTCTAAGAGAACGAGGGAGGTCTTTATCATGAATTATGGCCCCTCTTGTTCTAGAAAAATAGTACTGCCCAACACTGATATAGCAAGTGGTACGAAGAAGCTAAGAAAGTGATGGGAAAATGCACAGTGGTACCTCGGGTTACATACGCTTCAGGTTACAGACGCTTCAGGTTACAGACTCTGCTAACCCAGGAATATTACCTCAGGTTAAGAACTTTGCTTCAGGATGAGAACAGAAATCGTGCTCTGGCGGCATGGCAGCAGCAGGAGGCCCCAATAGCTAAAGTGGTGCTTCAGATTAAGAACAGTTTCAGGTTAAGAACGAACCTCCGGAACAAGTTAAGTCCTTAACCTGAGGTACCACTGTAGTTACAAGTGTGAGCTAGCACACTTGTGAATCAGAATGGATGCTCATTAAATAGCCAGTGGTTTCTAATTAGGATGAATGCTCAAGAAACGGTTAGTCTGAAAGCTACCTAGGATAACTCCCAACTCTGCTCTCAGGTTTAAAAAATGATGGCTCTTCAAAGAAAGCAAATTATCTTTCTTGGTTTCACCAACCTAAATGCATTTTGATGGTACAAAGCCATGCGGTACATTTTTTACTTTTAATAACAAATGTTTTCTACAATACAATGATTAAAAGGAAACTTACTTTCCTCCCCAATAGAGTTTTGTTGTAATGACCAGACTTGACCTCCTAAACAAATAGAACACATAAAAATTGAAAAACCGGCCATTATTTCTTTTGCAACTGCACCCTTCCTAATACAGCCATGCCTGAAATTCATCCATAAAGAAGAAAGGGAAACAGCAATAGCTCTTACATCATAAAACTCTTCCATCAAAACTGTGCAGTTATAGAACAAGCTCTATACGGAAACTGACAGAACGTTGGCACTGTGACCCACACACACAAAGGGTGTGTACACATTACTGGTTTACAATGCAGCTAGGTCCTTATTTTTCTTAATTCGGTTTTGGACCAGGCATTGCAGGAAATGTCCAGGACCCTTGAATTGCCTTTGCCTTTGCCTTTGCCATAGCTGTCAACTTACAGATTTGAAAATAAGGGACCAGCAGCCTCGAAAATAAGGGATCAGCAGCCAAAATAAGGGATTTTAGTCAACCACCTGAAATACAAAGTTAAAATGGACCAGATAATTTGGGAGAGCAGCGCCGGTTTTTAGCCCTTCGTTTCCAGAAGTTGCCGCTCAAGACACTAGCTGATGAAAAACTGCAATTAAATAACTACAAGCAGCCACCACTTTTCGCGCAAAACGAAGTCCAAGCTACGAAGATGCTGCTGCAGTTCTGTATCTTTTCTCTCGTGCTCCATCTGCAGCTCACAGTTCCATCAGGCGGGGCAGGAGGAAGAGAGGGGGAAAAATAGTGCCCGAAGTAAACCCGCAGATCAGACCATCTATGCTCGTCTACCACTACAAATCTATGGGAGAAGCACTTGCGGTCCTTCCTCCGCTTTCCCCCTCTATGGTTAGCCCTTGGAACACCTGCCCGCACCTCTGCCTCCTCCTCCTCCTCTCTCTGAACTGCTTTCTCTATGGTTGCCCGCGCTCTCCTCTCAAGGCTCCTCAGTCCCAGTGGAGAGGGGCTCCCGGGGGCCGAGGCTGGTGAGAGGAGGCCAGAGGGGGGCAGGCTGGGCAGCCAAGCAACACATTTGGAGCTTCCCTCCTCCCTGGCTGGCAGGGAGGAAGGGAGAGGAGCTGCTTCCTTTGAAACCCGGGAAATTTAAGGGACATCATCAATAAGGGACAGCAATGGGACACGGCACTGGGATAAGGGAGTTTCCCACCAAATAAGGGACGGTTGACAGCTATGTCCCAGGCCGGCCGCTTCTTCCACATAACACCAGCAAAGAGCAACTTGGAGGAGGTTAAGCAGCCTGAAAAGTAGAAGAATCTCAATACTAGCCTAGTGTTGGCTTTTTTGTGGGCAGGTTTGCCAAGCCTTTGTAAAGCAAAGGCCCAAGATTCAGAGTAGCTCTGTAAGTCCTGATTTAGCAGTCCCAATTCCACCATTGCATACCAAAAATTGAATGCTTAAAGCTTTACATTACCTCCAGCCTTTCTTTTTTATTATGCTTCCCAAAATCACCTCGGCCCTGTGGGAGGAATAAAAAAACCCAGATGCACCATTCGGAAGAAATGTTTTTGGACATAACAGTATGGTACCACAATCGTTTATCGTTTTATGCTAACTGTTACAGGTCTATTTATTGCATTCAGTTGTTCATTCATTCACAATATCAGTGCTTGAGTTATTTGCACAATTTCATTGCAGGTCAGCATTGATGCTGCTTTGAAAGAATTCATCTGCTCCCCACTGTGTGCTTAGGCACTTCTGAGCTTGAAGGATCACCAACAATAGCTAGTCTTGATGCTGCTTGGTAGTTGTCTTCTAAATCAGGGATGGAGAACCTGCAGCCCTCCAGATATTGTTGGACTTCAACTCCTACCAGCCTCAGCTAGCATTGCCAGTGATCAGGGATGATGGGAGTTTTCGACACATCACAGGAGGAACCAGCTTGGCTTAATTAGCTTTTGACACATGTTGATCACATGATTTAGAAGTGTCTAGTACACAGCTTCAATACACATGGGTCTGGCCTAATACACATGAGTCTAATACACAGTGTCTAGCTTTGTTTTAGCACTCCTGAACTTAATTAAATTCTAGTACCCACTGGATGCAGGGATTTAAGGGTGTCTAGCACTTGCAACTCATAACAATATTTTATGTATGATGGAATTATTTATTTTAAAAAACCCAGAACACAACTGAAATATTCAGCTGAGAAATTAGCACATCAACACATGGTAGAAATTAGACGGCCATAGGGCCATTTTATCCTAATGCCCCTTGTTACTCATGCACGTTTGCTAGATTCTTCTGTTCTGCCCAGGTGCTGCAGCAGAGCTGCAAGTTAGTTTCTTTAACTGGAAGCAACAAAGGAAGCACAGATACTTACTTTCCAGCTGCGTACACCTCTGCTGTGTCAAACAGGTTTACTCCACTCTCGTATGCGATAGTCATGAGCTGTTCCGCAATCTTTGGGAAAGGGAGACATGACATTAGTCCTAGAGAACACGAAAGGTACCACCACCATCTACTGCTCTGTGCTGCAGAAACTACCCATAATAGAGCGCGGGTTTGCATAGAGAAGGACCAAGGAACTTCACCCAAACCAAACCCCAATTTTTAAACCATAGAGAATGGACCAGAGGTTTTGCAGCGCAGGAAAGAGGACTGCTGCTGCTTCTACTGCCACTTCCCATTTACTCAGTAGTGGCTGGTATTTATTTGGACAGACAGAGCCAACTAGCTATGGTTCGTCCCCTCTTCCTTGCTGCTGAAGTCTACATGGGCCACACTGAGACTAAGGAGCAGGAAGCTGACAGGTAGAACTACGGCACCCCCTGGACTGGTTCCCAGTAAGAAGGTGGGAAGTGGGGGCTGGTGAGAGCAGACTGAAGTGGGTGGGGCAGCACCCCATTCACCCTAAGGAACCAGCCTCCGCTGCAATTGTCACCCCCCAAAAGTAAGAAGCATCGCGGACTTCTGGTCGGCGCCAGCGTTTAATGGCGGTCCTCTCCCTGAGCTCCGGAGAAGGACTGCTCCGTGAGTTCGGGTCTGACCCGCTACGGCAAGCGGGGGACCCCTAAAATCACAGGCGCGGAAGCCTGTGAACAAGGAGACTCGGTGGGCACCAGAAGCGCCCCCTTACTGCGAAAGAGCCTTTTTAAAGGCTCCGGAACGGCATCGGGAGTGAGCGCGGTGCTGAGAGTCGCAACCCAGCCTGTGGAGCGAAGCCGCGTCGCCATGAACGGAGAGCGCCGATTCCTTCCTGTAAATTGAAATTGGACCGAAAAACCCGTGAGTAGGATTGAAAGACTACCTGGGACTTTAAAATTTAAATTTAAAATTCGGCCGGAAATGGGAAAGGCAAAAATTAAGGAAGTCTGCCTTCCCCCGACTGCATGATAGATTAAGCAACGAAAATACAACGCTGCATCTGAATGAAAATAACCGTATGACTGTTTAACCTTGGCATTGGACATGACCTCCTCTCTAGCAAGCAGGGGCAGAGGGGAGAAAAAGTAACTCTATTAACCTGCATGACTTCTTAAAAGAGAAAAGTTTTCCGCTGCCTTAATCCCCTGAGACGGACTGCCAAAATAAGACACCAGGATAGTGAACTGTATTTAGAACTTGTTGCAACTTGTCACAAAGTTACATAGTTGAAGTTCTACTTGATACAAAGTTTTGGGGCTCTGCTGCAACAACTTTTTGGACAGTGTTGACAGAGAAACTATATAGAAAAAGTGTTGCAGCATTTGTACTGAGGATTCCTGGTTTCTTTGTTCTTTGTTCTTTGTTTCTTTCACTTGGACATTTTGGATTGCTCCCTCTAGAAGGTTGAGGAGTAACAGTTGCAGAGCAACGGAATAAGACACTGGGATTTTCCATTAAGGAATTGTTCCTGTGAGAACGTCCTTGGGACATGAGTGGCCCAGCAGATGAGATAACAACTAGAGCTAAAGCAAAACAATTACAAAAGAAAAGGGGCTCAATAACAAGTCTAACACCAGCAGGAGCAGCCGGGCAAGAAAAAGTGACAGCTGCTTCCATGGATTCAATGACACAGGCGTTACTCAAGATAAATCAATCTTTAGAAGCTTTGACAAAGCAGAGTACAGAAAATTCACAAAAATTAACAGAATTAACAGCAAGACTGGACTTGAATACGAAAAGTGTGACATCTAATACAGAATCTATAAATAAGCTAATTGAAGAAAATCCTGCAACACGCAAGATTGCAGAGGACGCCAGAAATATTGCTGAAGAGACACAGGGAAAATTAGAACCGATCTCCAAAAAAGTGAATGAACATGATGCGGCCTTGTCTTTGCTGGAATTACAGAGAAAGGAGAGAAACTTGAAATTAAGATTAGTTCCTGAAAGTGAAGGGGACAACCTTGTGGAGTTCCTTACACAAGAGTTTTCTGACTTTTGGCAGGATGAATTGGAGGAAGAAGAATTCAAGATAACAACAGCATTCAGATTGGGCAGGAGACAGAACAGAAAGACACCGAGGGATTGTCTGATTACTCTCAGATCCAAGGAAGAAAGAGACAAAATATTAGACCTACACTACCAAAAGGCCTTGGAAATTGAAAATTCTCATATACAAATCTTTAAAGACATCCCTAAATACATCTTGGAGGTGAGAGCCTTCTATAAAGACCTGGTCTACCTGCTGAAAAGGAACAACATACCTTTTAGGTGGGAGTTTCCACAAGGACTGTCCTTCAACTACAAGGGAAAGAAGGTGAAAATAAAAACAGTTCAAGACAAAGAGAAGTTTTTGGAGAGAAACCACGAGGACTTGCAGAAGGGAACGGTAGACCCAATCTCAGAGGCAAAAGGAGCAATAGATATCCTGAATTTATCATTTGGACTTAAACCACCGTCGGAGGAAGAGCAGCAACTTGGAGCGGTTGGAGGAGTAAACGACAAATAACAAGATGGCCCTGCAATTCCTTAGTTGGAATTGTAATGGGCTGAACATCCCCACGAAAAGACGCCAAGTTTTTCATATTTTGAAAAGAGAACAACTGGATCTGATTTGTTTACAAGAAACCCATGTGACCAGGGTACACAGGAAACTACTTATAAATAAAAGATTAGGACAGGAATTTATTTCATTGGACAAAGTTAAGAAAAGAGGAGTGGTGATCTATGCAAAGGAGAAATTGGCTCCAAAAATGATCTTTAAAGATGAACAAGGAAGATACCTGGCAATTGAAATACAAATACAAGGAGAAAAATTGTTAATAGTTGGAATTTATGCACCAAATGAAGGGAAGGCGGAATTTTTTAAGAAGCTGCATGAAACTCTGATGGACTATTTGGATTATAATGTAGTAATGATGGGAGACATGAATGGTGTGGTTTCTACAAATATGGACAAGGCACAAAGACAGACAATTTCCAAGGAAGGGAGACTTCCAAAGACTTTCTTTGAAATGACTGAAAATATGGACTTAATAGACATTTGGAGAACAAGGAACCCTCTCGAGAGAGAGGGAACTTTCTTTTCCCAAGCAATGATGACCTGGACCAGAATCAACCAAATTTGGATTACTAGTGGGCTGGCTCCAAAGATCAAGAAAGTGGAAATCTGCCCAAAGACTTGCTCCGACCATAACGCCGTGAAGATGGAGATGAAACTTATAACAACTGGACAATTCAGATGGAGGATGAATGACACCCTGTTTCGAGATGAAGAGATCCACAGAAAGGCCCAAAAAACTTTAAAGGACTATTTTGAAATAAATTTAAAAACTGATGTAGAAAAAAGCGTGATCTGGGACACAAGTAAAGCTGTGATGCGAGGATTTCTAATTCAACAAAACTCAGTAAAAAAGAGAAAACAGAATGAGAAGAAGGAAAAGATCTTGGAAAAGATAAAAGAAGGAGAGAAGAAATTGAGATCAAAACCAAAGTCACAGGAGATCTTGAGAGAGATTAAGTTATATCAGACACAATATATGGAATTGATGAATCAAGAGATTGAATGGAAGATAAAGCAAATGAGACAAAAGACATTTGAATCTGCAGATAAATGTGGTAAGCTTCTGGCTTGGCAATTGAAGAAAAGACAGAAATTAAATGCAGTTACAAATCTAGAAGTGGATGGAAAGAATATATCTAAACCCAATGAGATTAGAAACTGTTTTTTGAGTTACTTTAAAAAATTATATTCATAAGGACCGCAGAAGGAGGAAGATATAGATGAATTCCTTAAAAAATATGGATTACAAAAAATCTCTCATCAAAGTAAGGTGGATCTAAATCAGAGAATAACAGAGCAAGAAATAGAGGGTGCCATTCAGAACATGCAACTGGGCAAATCTCCGGGACCAGATGGACTGACTTCCAGATACTATAAAGCTTTGAAGGAGTGGTTGATACAATCGTTAAAGGAAGTCTGCAATGAGATTTTAGAGGGAAAAAGGGCACCAGAATCGTGGAAAGAAGCTATATTACACTCATACCAAAGACAGAGACTGAAAAGACTCAACTTAAGAACTACCGCCCAATATCATTACTCAATGTGGATTACAAAATCTTTGCAGACATTTTGGCAAAAAGATTTAAAAGAGTGTTGATGGAGAAGATTCATAGGGACCAAGCAGGCTTTCTCCCAAAAAGGCATTTATCAGACAACGTGAGGAACATAATAGACATCTTGGAACTATTAGAAGTGAATATAAATACTAAGGCAGTTTTGATTTTTGTGGACGCGGAGAAAGCCTTTGACAATATCTCTTGGAGTTTTATGAAAAAGAATCTTCATGGGATGGGGGTAGGCCAAGGATTTGAGAATGGTATGGGTGCTATATATTCTGAACAAAAAGCAAAGTTGATTGTAAATAATGTGATAACTGAAGAACTTAAAATAGAAAAAGGAACATGACAGGGGTGCCCAATCTCCCCATTACTTTTTATCTCTGTCCTGGAGGTGTTGCTAAATATGATTAGAGATGACCAGCAGGTAAAAGGGGTACAGGTCGGAGCTAAACATTATAAGTTAAGGGCCTTCGCAGATGACTTAGTACTAACCCTACAAGAACCAGACACTAGTACAAAAAGGGTGTTGGAATTAATCCAAGAATTTGGCCAAGTGGCTGGATTTAAACTGAATAAACAAAAGACTAAAGTTTTGGAAAAAAACTTAACAGTCATGGAGAGGGAGAAGTTCCAGAATGAAACAGGGTTGGCAGTGGTTAAGAAGGTGAAATACCTAGGGGTTCATTTGACTTCGAAGAATTTGAATTTGTATAAAGATAACTATGAGAAATGCTGGTCAGAAATTAAGAAAGATCTAGAAATATGGTCAAATTTGAAATTGTCAATGTTAGGCCGAATTGCAGTTATTAAGATGAATGTATTGCCTAGAATGTTATTCTTGTTTCAAACATTGCAAATTCTTGATAAGATGGACTGTTTCAAGAGGTGGCAGAAGGACATTTCGAAATTTGTCTGGCAGGGCAAAAAGCCCAGAATAAAATTTAAAATACTGACGGATGCAAAAGAAAGAGGGGGATTTGCCCTGCCGGACTTAAAACTGTACTATGAAGCAGCAGCGTTTTGCTGGCTGAAAGAGTGGATGCTCCTCGAGAATACAGATATCTTGGATCTGGAAGGTTTTAACAATGCATTTGGTTGGCATGCATATCTATGGTATGATAAAATTAAGGTGCATAGGGCCTTTAAAAATCATATTGTCAGAAAAGCTCTATATAATGTTTGGATAAGATATAAAGATCTGTTGGAAAACAAAACCCCTAGATGGTTGTCACCCTTGGAGGCTAAGGCGTTGAAAAAGCTTAATATGGAAGCTGAATGGCCAAAGTATTGGGAAATTTTGGAACAAGATGGAGATAAGTTGAAGTTACAGAGTCATGAGAAATTGAAACCCAAAGTACGAGATTGGCTCCATTATTATCAAATAATGGAGGTTTATAAACAAGACAGGAAAATTGGCTTCCAGGTGGAGAAATCAAAACTAGAAACTGAACTGTTAGAACCCAATACTAAGAATTTGTCAAGAATGTATAATTTGCTGCTGAAATGGAATACACAAGATGAAACAGTTAAATCAGCTATGATTAAGTGGGCACAGGACATTGGTCATAACATTATGTTTGCTGACTGGGAATGGTTGTGGAACACCGGGATAAAATTTACGGCATGTAATGCCTTAAAGGAAAATATTATGAAAATGATCTATAGGTGGTACACGACCCCAGTCAAGCTAGCAAAAATTTACCATTTGCCTGATAATAAGTGTTGGAAATGTAAAGAAACTGAAGGTACTTTCTATCACCTTTGGTGGACGTGTCCAAAGATTAAGGCTTTCTGGGAAATGATATATAACGAAATGAAAAAGGTACTTAAATGTACTTTCCCTAAGAAACCAGAGGCCTTTCTCTTGGGCATTGTCGGCCAATTGGTGCCAAAGAAAGATAGAAAATTTTTTATGTACGCCACTACAGCAGCAAGAATACTCATCGCAAAGTATTGGAAGACACAAGATCTACCCACTCTGGAAGAATGGCAGATGAAAGTGATGGACTATATGACACTGGCTGAGATGACTGGCAGAATCCGCGACCAGGGGAAAGAGACGGCGGAAGAAGATTGGAAGAAATTTAAAATCTATCTTAAGAACTATTATAAAGTTGATGAATGCTAAAATGTCGAGGTTTTGAGAAAGAAAAGGAGATTACAGCGATATAAGATTAAGTTGAAGGAAAGATTAGGAAGACATATGTTTGATAAAATCATTTAGAAGTTGCTGAAATAATTTTGGACATTGGGATGCAGGAAGGGGAGGTATGGGGGAGTCCGAGAAGTGAGGGTTATGAAAAAAAGGTTATGAAATTATACATGTTTGTATGTCTTTTTATTTGTTTGTATTGTTTAAAATTTTTTGTAAAACCAATAAAAAAATTTATATATAAAAAAACAAAAAGTAAGAAGCATCAGTGCTGATTACAGAATTCAGGAATCTTTCACACAATGTGAGGCTCAGACACACGATCCTGAGATTCAGAGTCTTATGCTCTCCTTTGTGCTTTGAAGACACAAAGTAAATTTGGCCTCTGCAGCAAAGCAAAAGTAGTATATATCCATATTTATTTCCACAGTTTCATGTTGGGCAGTCAAGTACACATTTGAAAAACCAAGCATTAGCAGCCACAGCAGTAATTACAGATGCCACAAATGGTTATGATTTATTTTGCAAGCCTATTTAGGATCGGCTATGATGATGCCAGCTAGCATAGCTGAATCAGCGTTGCCATTATATGAAGTACAATGCTCAGGGGATTGAAGAAACTTGACCATTGCAATAATGATGATGAAATAGTTGGTCAGAAGGAAATTATGAAAACCAGGCTGCTTGTTTTATAGTTGCATCAAAATGGCGTCTTGTTTTAGCGGCAGGAAAGGCAAACTTAAATGACCATTTAAAACAATTACAAATCTCTCCATTGCAGGTGAAAGGCGATTATAAGGAATGTGCATAGTACATCCAGCATTTCTGAAGTGCTTCCCTTATAAGAGTTTTATTCTGGGACTGGTGCCATCTCTTCCCATTGTTACAATCAGGCCCCATCTGCAGTGTTGTATCCGACAGTTATAGCTTCCCCCAAAGAAATCTGGGAAGTGTAGCAGAGCTACAATACTCAAAATTCCCTGGGAAAATGGAGTGGTTGTTACTCAGATAACTGAAGCTCTGTGAGGAGAATGTTGTTGTTTAGTCATTTAGTCGTGTCCGACTCTTCGTGACCCCATGGACCAGAGCACACCAGGCACTCCTGTCTTCCACTGCCTCCCACGGTTTGGTCAAACTCATGCTGGTAGCTTCGAGAACACTGTCCAACCATCTCATCCTCTGTTGTCCCCTTCTCCTTGTGCCCTCCATCTTCCCCAACATCAGGGTCTTTTCCAGGGAGTCTTCTATTCTCATGAGGTGGCCAAAGTACTGGAGCCTCAGCTTCAGGATCTGTCCTTCCAGTGAGCACTCAGGGCTGATTTCCTTAAGAATGGATAGGTTTGATCTTCTTGCAGTCCATGGGACTCTCAAGAGTCTCCTGCAGCACCATAATTCAAAAGCATCAATTCTTCAGCGATCAGCCTTCTTGATGGTCCAGCTCTCACTTCCATACATCACTACTGGGAAAACCATAGCTTTTACTATACGGACCTTTGCTGGCAGGGTGATGTCTCTGCTTTTTAAGATGCTGTCTAGGTTTGTCATTGGGGGGAATAGGGGTGTCCAAACCACTCTTAACACTCATAACAAACTACAGCTCCCAGGATTCTTTGGGGGAAGCCATGACAGTTTAAAGGAGTATGATACTGCTTTAAATGTAAAGTGCAGATAGGAGCCTAAAACTAGCCTGACCTACCAAGCCAAAATCAGCCTCTCTCTTGCTCACCGTAAGCAAGATAAACCCATGTGGTTTTTGTCCGAAGGCATGGCAGCAAAGCTCTCTCAAGCTGGGCTCAGAATCAAACTTAGGAATACTGGAAAGCCAGATGCAAAATGAAATGTGCCTTTTCAAAGCTCCAAACTTTCTTGCTCGCTTGGATCAAAAAAGAAGTCCTGGCTCCTCACCTGTCTTCAACATCTTCCAATCCCCCCATACCCAGCACCCACAGGTCCCAAACACATTCTCTGGTCCCTCGCCTCTTTGTTGGCAGTTCCACAGGTATGGTGACAATGGTAACTGAAGAGGCAAAATGGAAACTTTCTCCCACCCTACTCACTGTTGCTCAGACTGAGTGATGTTGTGATCAGGGTTTGGGGACTGGATCCAGCCAGCAGGACTGATTCTTATTTCCTCCCTTGATGGCTGGTTGGGACCAAACACCTGTCAGTTATCATAGAGCCATAGCATTGTAGAGTTAGATGGGTCCTTTAGTCCAACCCCCATGCAATGCCTGATGTCACCATGACCCAGAAAATCCAGGGTGGGGGAAATCGCGGTTCATTTCAAGGAAAGTAATGCAGGGCTCCTCAAGGGCTGTCAATTCATTCCTTTATTTCACAACGTCTGGCTAATTGGGCTGCAACTGGAATGAGGAGTCCCAGGTACATTTGCAGAGCTGGCTGTACCAGTAAGCAGGGTGAGTTAGTCGACCTCAGAGATATCACTAGAGGAATGTTGTGTTCCAAAAGCAAGGAAGGATTGGACTCTGATTAATAAAATATACATGAGGCTTGACCAGCAAGACTCTGGAAGTGCCAATAATAATCCATCCACACCTTGGCCCAGGTCGTTTTATTCACAAAAGAACTTTTTTTTTAAAAAAATAATCTTTATTAAAGTTTCAAAAGGTTACAAAAAACAAAACAGAAAACAAAAGAAAACACAAAAAACAACAAAAAAGATTCCACCTTTTAGATCTCATTTTCTATAACTTCTTTTCGTGACTTCCCCACGCCTCCCCTTATTGTATTCCAACTCCAATTGTTTGTTCAAACAAGTTTTTGTCCTTAATGTCCTAATCATAAATTGTTAATTTACTTAACCATGATTTGTTAATATGATTCTGCAGTAGGTTTATGCCTTATCATTATTATCCTTATCCTTAGTTTAGTTTATTCAACAATTTTTTAAAATATATACCTTAATCATATATGAAAGAAAAAACAAGAAATATAAAAACAAGAAAAAAGATACCTTTCCTAAGATTTGTTGGGAAAAAGCACCAAGGCAAAAGCCAGCTCCAGATTGCTGGAATGCAAAACAGGATGTTGTGTTTTGCAGATCTACTGTTGTAGAAAAGGTGGAGCCTATTCTCTGTACTGAGCACCGGATGTTAGCTCAGTGTGTCATGTGACCTGTGCTGGAAGTACAGGGGGTGGAGTGGAGTCTCTTCTGATGGAATCTGAAGGGAACAGACACATTTCTTTGTGCTGATGAGTGACAGGAATAAACATGTAAAAAGGACTCCTGTCTGTCTCATTTCTCCTCCCTGGGAGGATACAGGGAGGGAGACAAGAAGAGACAAAGCAGAGGGTGTGTTCTCCTGCGTCTGATTGATGAGGAGAATCGCCGGAGTTATGACCTTGCCTGCCGGGAGACGCAGCGGAGAGGTCATCCAGTGTCCAGCTTAATTACCTCGGGGGAGGCCAGTTACCTCTGACTGTAAGCTGAGATACTAACATATGGCAGCCTTCGGATGGTTGCGATTCATCGGACATCTGCATGAGAGGCTGGTGGAATGTCCTCCTCTGCTCCAAGGGAGAAAGCAAGCGTCTGAGAGAGGCCAGAGGCTCAACAGACGGCTGGTGGAAAGAGGAAAGTGTTTCCAAGCAACGGAGCTCAAGGTATGCTGCATTTCGGGCTAAAAGTGTGAACGCAGGTTGATTAATTCCCTGGTTCACGGGAGCTGCGTATTTGAAAAATACAGCTCCGGGAGGAAAGGCCTGCAGCTTGGAAGCTGAAGCCTGCATTCCACAAATTCCTGTGGTTTGAGATAAGAAGTCCTCAATGCACTCTAGCTAAGTAACGAGCATGGAAAGTTACTGGCTACGCAGATGGACTGTGAGGCTGAGCCTGGGAAAGCGAAACAAAACCACGGAGTGTGTTTTGACTACACGTTTTGAGAGCTCTTGGAAGGGACTTTCCAGAGCAGCCAGCGTTTTGCTGCCAATGCAAAAAGTAAACAACTTGCAGTTTGCCTGCTAGAGAAGAAAAAAACAACTATTGGATTTTACAGTTTGTTTGAGGCTGTGAGCCAGAGGCTTGGCTTCAAGATGGATGCCAAGAAAGGGGGAGCCCTGCCCTGTTCATCTCCCCTGACCAGAGACAGTTATTCATCAGGGTCTGGATGGATAACTACCCCAGAAGGGGTGAGCCGAAATGATGCTGGCCAAGTTCCTAAGAGCTCATCGAAAGCTGAGGAGAGCTTTGACCCCAGAGGGGAGAGTGCAGGAACTGTGGCTGTTGGAACTGTTGGTGTTCCTGAACAAGGTGCAATGAGTGTTGCTGACAAGGGGAGGGTAGAACAGAGTTCGAATCTTCCCACCGATGATGCTACTGGGAAGCATGGAGTAGCATTGAGTGCTGTCCGATGCTACAATTGTGGTCAGACTGGGCATCTACAGCGGAACTGTAAGAAGCCACGACAGTCAAGAGGAGCGAGCAGCTCTACGAAGCCTGACGCGTCAGGCAAAAGCCGTACCAAGTGCCAGGTGAAACCTGCAAAGGCTATGATGGCGAAAGGAACCACGCCAGATGTTGGGAACGCGTTCATAATCGACACGGGGTGTACGAAGCATCTATGCCCAAACAGAGAACTGTTTTCGACGTTGAAGAAGCAGAGCTTCACTGTGAAACAGGCCAACGGTCAAGAGTTGGAAGCGACCGGAATTGGGACTGTGTATCTTGAGAGTCTGAACTTGACTATAAGTGACGTTTACCTGGTTCCAGAACTGAGATTTAATCTGCTGAGCGTGTCGCAGATTGCAAAGAAAGGACTGAAACTGTCCTATGATGCTAAAAGCTGCAAGATCTACAAAGATGGAGAGCTGTTTCTTACTGCCAGAGAGAAAGATGGACTGTATTTGTTGACTTTTGATCAAAGTGATTACATGAAATGTAATTCTTCTGATTCTATCGTAATCTCTCTTGCAGGTGTGACCAAGAGCGCCCGGAAGGTGCCGAAGGTCGACAGAGCGTTTCAGCGGGTGTATGCTGATGTGATTGGTCCTCTAGAACCATCTAGGGGCGGTGCACGATATTACCTTTTGTGTGTGGATTGTTTCACTAATTATTCTTGGGTTTATATGATGGAGAAACCACAAGAAACTTTAGAAAAGTTTCAGGAGTTTTGTGACAAGGTTAAGAATATGCATGATGCTAACATTGATTGTCTTTTCACAGATGAGAAGCAAATTTTTCTGTTACAGAAGTTTCAGAAGTTCCTAGATGGAAGAGGGATAGACCACAAAGTTGCTGTTTCAACCGAAGCGTGGAACAGGGGGGGTCTGTGTGAGAGTGAACAAAGAATTGCAAAAGGGGATGCATGCGCAATTGCTGAGTTCACGTTTGTCACATGAATATTGGGCCGAATCGCTAGCGTCCTATCTTCATGTGTGGTTGAGAAAAATCTCAACAGAGTTGGGATGTTCTCCTTTTGAGAAGCTGTTCAATAGAAAACCTTCTGTTGCCTATTTTAAGGTTTTCGGGTCTCATGTGAGAACAAAAGCTCCAGGTGGAGTAAAGAATGCCAGAGGCATTTTTGTGGGATATGAAAAGGGTCTCTACAGAGTAATTTTGTCTGAATCTGGTCAGGTGATTCTCACAAAGTTTCTAGAGAGTGCTCCGAAGCAAGAGCGGGTTGTAGAACACACATTTCCCACAGGTGACGATTCAGATGATGATGATTTTTCTGATGTCACAGATTACAGTGGTACTGATGACGATGACAGTGATAGCTCAGAGAGTTCAGTTGTAACAGTCATTGAGAGAAAATCTCAAACACTGGATAGAATTTCACAGGTGAAGGAAGAACCACAGTTAGCCATTGCTACTGGTTCTCAACAAAGTTCAGAGGCTGAACCAGTGAGCACAGAGGATCAGAACCTCATACGCAGGTCTGAGAGAGTCACAAAGGGTGTACCACCAAAGAGGTACTCAAAAGAGTTTGCTAACTTAGCTGTTGCATGTGTTGCTATTGTTAACAACTCAAAGCAGAATAAAGCAGTGTCTAAGTCAGAGACAAAGACACAACAGAGAGTAGCTAGCCAAGGTAATGTAGAAGCACTCATTCCTTGGAAGCCAGACAACCAGAGAGGTACACTGGTGAAACCAGTGGTGGGGAGTTCCAAGGGTGGAACTGAAACAACAGGGGACTGTTATATGTATAACAACTGTTTGTTCTCTTCTCTGGATCATGTTTTGCCAATTGATGCTTTTGGGGGAGTATGTTGGGAAAAAGCACCAAGGCAAAAGCCAGCTCCAGATTGCTGGAATGCAAAACAGGATGTTGTGTTTTGCAGATCTACTGTTGTAGAAAAGGTGGAGCCTATTCTCTGTACTGAGCACCGGATGTTAGCTCAGTGTGTCATGTGACCTGTGCTGGAAGTACAGGGGGTGGAGTGGAGTCTCTTCTGATGGAATCTGAAGGGAACAGACGCATTTCTTTGTGCTGATGAGTGACAGGAATAAACATGTAAAAAGGACTCCTGTCTGTCTCATTTCTCCTCCCTGGGAGGATGCAGGGAGGGAGACAAGAAGAGACAAAGCAGAGGGTGTGTTCTCCTGCGTCTGATTGATGAGGAGAATCGCCGGAGTTATGACCTTGCCTGCCGGGAGACGCAGCGGAGAGGTCATCCAGTGTCCAGCTTAATTGCCTCGGGGGAGGCCAGTTACCTCTGACTGTAAGCTGAGATACTAACAAGATTGTCCTTAATTCCCATCCACGGATTCCCCATTCTTATAATAATAAAAAACATTTAATTTTTACACTACAGAGTGAGAATCAGGCCGCCTTTGGACTTCCAAACCCCCACCCTTCTCTCCCCTGTTTTGGTCCCAAACCAAAGTCCAGTTAGTCCATCTTTTTAACCTGGTGACCTTATGTCCGAGGCTCTCAAATCTCTCTCAGTCCCTTTCAGCCGGCTTCTTCGAAAATCTCTCATGCTTGACATCCTGGGTCGAAAAGGTACCTTCTCAGTGTTGACCATGCTTCTTCCAGCCATGCCTATTTGTTTAAAGATGGAGCTCCAACTCTGCTTCTTGAATTTGTAAATCCCAAATGGTCTAACTTTCACCTTGGTCGAATTAGAGTTCATCTTAGCAGGTCTCCGGCTCTCTTTTATCTTTTGTGGTGTTTCAGCCACCCCTTCTTTCAGTTCCTTCTGTTCAGCAGGTGTCTTTTCCTCCTCTTCAATTTTTGGTTTCTTTTCTTGACCAGCTGCCTGTGTTTTGAGCATCAAGTTCCTTTCCAACTCAATAGGTGTATTTTCTGTAAACTTCGGTTTTGTGGGGCTTGTAGTCAAAACATGGCCTCGCTCGCTCGTCTCTCGCAGCTTTCCCACGAGAAAAATAAGCTCTTGCAAGTCAGCTCGTATTTCCCGACCTAGTTCCATTCTTGTAATGTCCAAGAATCCCCTCTAGAGGGATTCTGGTTACTTTGTGTTCTTTTCCCTTCTGATCCAGTAGTCAGATTTATTTGTATCAATCTTTCTTTACTTTCAATATTTTGTAACAATATAACCGGTTAAAATTTAAGCTTTCAGTTTTTCCCAACTTTGACAGCTAGTTTGACAGCTGTCAAAAGTTTTCTGTAAATCCTCAGCAGGCTCTTTTCACAGGTTACTCCCGGGCTTGAAAAAGGTGGTACTTGATCCAAACAAATAAACTCTTGTCCTCCAGCACACTAGCTTAGTCCTTTAAATCCATAGAATTTATATTTTTTATCCAATCACAACAATTCTTCTCGCAACCTTAGATGACAGATACTTGCTTTACGCTGTTTACAATAGGGGGGAGATGGACTTCCTTTTTTTTTCCACCTCCCCCGCTCGTGCCAAATCCAAAACCGAATAATTTATAGTCCAATTTCCAAGTTACTCACGGGTTGTTGCTCTTGATTTTAAGTCCAAATTTTGGCAGGAAGAAGTCAGCGCTCTCCGACAAACGGCATGCGGCTGCGCTCGGCAGGGGAAGCAGAAGACTCACAGCACCACGCCTCTCCCCGGCACCCGTTCCGTAGCCTTTAAAAAGGCTCCTTCACGAGTCGGGAGGGCGCTAACGGTGCCAGCCGAGTCACCATGTCCACGGGCTCTGTGCCCGTGGTTTTTTAGGGTCCCCGTGTCACCGGCACGGCAAGACCCAGCCCCCTGTCAAGCCAATTCCCTCCGGAGCTCGGAGGGAATCCACCATTAGTCGATCGCGCTAACCCGGAAGTCCTCCACAAAAGAACTTTTTACACAGTGTTCGTAAGAACCAATCAGATTTCCTCTGAGCATTTAAAAAAACACACCATATGGGACAAAGTCAGATCAGAAGAAATCCTTTTAACTACAAAAGACGACTTTGAGCATGCATACATATCTGAGAGTAAATAAAATAGGACTAAAGGAGGAATGCATTCAGCAAAATCCTGGAGGTCATAAACCGGCAGAAAAGGAAGGAAGGATGGCAAGGGAAGAGTATTTACCATCTCCTTGTGAACTCTCTTCCTGGCCCTTAAGAGCTACCTAAAGATTAACAAACTACATCAAAGCTACCTTATATCTTTATGACCCAGGATGCCTGGTGAAGCAACTGGGCTGTGTTTCGAATGCTTATACGTGCCTGTCAGGCATAGAGAAAGAAAATGGCAGAGGTGCAGAGAGTTGTGGGATTTGATCAGAAATTATTGTCAATGAATCAAACCCAGTCAACCCAATGCTTTCATTGCGGACACAATGGCTTGCTCCATATTTCATAATTCCTCATAGAAATCCCACCTGACCCCCCACACTCTTGATATTTGCACCCCCACATTGGAGCAGAAAATGGCCTGTTTTGTATTTATTATTTTTTCTTTATCATCATGACAACAGCATGTTGATTTTCTGCCTCAGGTGCCAAGACTATTCTTGGGCTAAGTGTCTCTTAGGGATCTTTTCAGCTGAATCACAATCACTTCTGTTAGGTCTGCAGCTGGTCTCCCAGAAGGCAAAGTTACAGAGAAAGCGCTCGTTATTTCTGTTGCCAAACACAGCCTTCATTAACTTGGTGGCTTCTAAGTGTCTTGAACTACAATTCCCATCAGCCTTAGCCAGCTGGCTGGGGCTGATGGGAGTTGTAGTTCAAAATGTTTGAAGTCTATCAGGTTGGTGAAGGCTGGCTTCACTCTTAAAACTTAGACATAACAGCCTGCAGGTGACAAAGTGCTTGTAAAAGTCATTTGTGGCTGCCTAAGATTTTGGCACTTTATTTCACTCCCTGCAGCATTTCCTCCTGTCACAGTGTTCCACTTACTGGATTAGTCCCGTAATCAGTCATTGTCTTTCCCCACTGCATATAACCTCTCTTACATGCAGCAAATAAAATAAGCCTTAGACAATTTGTGGAAGGAAAAGAAATATCTCCATGTAGCAGGGTTTTCCCCCCTTGCCATTCTCCTGAATTTAAATGTTCTTCAAATGGCACTTCCGTGTCACTATTGCTTCTTTGAAATAATTTAAAATATTGATCAGAAGGAGATAGCTTAAGTATAGGAGATGACAGGGAAAACTCATTCTTAAATGTCCTTTTTTTACACCTTTAGTTAAGGCTTAAAATTGGGTTGTCAGGCCTTTAGTGCAATACAGGTGCCTTGTTTAAGGACTCAAAGTAATCTCCTCTTAAGGGAATGTGCCACCATAATGCCCTCGGTGAAGTCTTCATTTTAGTCCATTACTATGTTGGCATAACCAAAGAACTGCATCAGGGGAAACAGCCTCTCAGTCACCTTTTGTGTTTCTGGCCTTTTACCTTATCTGCTGGGGTGGAATCACCAGGAAGACTGCATTGTAATAATGATAAGAATAAAACTATCCGGCTGCAAAAGATTGTGTCTTTGATCTACAGAGGCAAGTTCTCTTTAGAGTGGGTGCCGAAAGCTTGAGTTTGACAAATGTTATGGTTTAATTAGAAATTGCATGTTGGCACCAGGAATAGCCAGACCCAAGTGTATGCTAGGGTAGTCAGAGATGTGATGGACTCACTGATAAGCCTCTGTAAAAATGCTAGTTAAGTAGGCACACTTCCCGGGTTGTGTGTTAGACATTGTAATCCAAGCCAAATCAGCAAGTGTTAATGAAGTCAGAAAGACTTCTTTGTGAGGTGACCTCCTGGGGTGGGGAGAAACAATTAGGGGGTTCAGAGCATCAAAAGATTAGGTGTTCACACAACATAGGATCAAAGGATGTTAGAATGCAAATGTGAGGCATCCTCCTGTGTTAGAAAAGGAAAGCCTAGCCCTAGAAGCTATGGAGTGTGAGCCAGGAATGATGGAACCAGGAAGCAGAGAGGTTAAGCTGGGATGTTCCCTGCAGAGCAAGAGAGGTTGCAAAGAAGGGATGCTGATGCTCCTACTATGGAATAAGCTGGCGTGTTTTGGGCTGCTAGCCCCTCTGTTGAAGGTTCTAGGTTGCATGTATATGTAAATAAACCATATGTCATAAAGACACTATAGCCTCAATTGTACCAAAAGAAACACAAACCCTGCATGAGCGCCTGAAGTCTCACATACCGCTCAGCTGAGACTGAGGCAATTCATAACAGGTATAAATTAAAAGGATAAGCAGAACAATGGAAGCTCATCCCAAGTGTCCTGTAAAACCAGGAAACAGTTTATAAAACAGCATGGACTTAGTTCAGTAAATTAGCTCATAGGATGGAATCAATTCAATAATTTTTGTAAAGGTGTAAATTTAAATTTGGCAATAATAATAATAATAATAATAATAATAATAATGGCAGCTATATATCTCCAATGCTGCTGCTACAGAGCCTATTAACTACACATTCCCCACTTCTTGTCACCATTATTAGAAATCATTGCGAGGGCTTCTCAGCGGCACAATTTATTTCACCAACACTTGCAGGCACAGTTTCTTTTCTCCATTGCTATGCAGTGCTCTGCCACTTTTCATTTTTGCAGCTGAGCAGGCTTATTTTGGAAAACAACATAGGGCTCTAATCTACATGTGTCCCAAAGGAGACACTGAATAGTGGAGTGAACGCTCCAATGGACTGGAATATTCCCACTATGGGGAACATCTGCCAGAATTTTGCAGGGGTCTTCAAAGTGCTCTTGTAAGTTGCACAGTGTTGAAGCGCCAATGCTCTGATTTAAAAAGAAATAGAGCCTATACATTCTATACATGTGTACTCAGAGGTCCTAGTATGTTCAGTGGGGCCTACTCCCCACTGTTAAGATTGCAACAACAATGGCAGGAATTGTGCTTAGAGCAAAAAATAAATGACAAATTCCCCTATTCTAAATTCTTTGTTGTGGTTGCTTTTCAGTCCAATACAGGTGAGTTCTGAAGCTGCGCTGATTACTGAGTAGAGCAGTCAGGAGAGGCAGCTGTGTGTTGCTTTATTTCAATCACTCATCTAAGTGACCCTCAAAACACAGAACCCACCATCCAAATCTCCAAGGCACTTCTAAAGTCTTTGGGAAGCACTGTGTCTCTCAACAGGAGTTGCACCAGGGAGTAAAGTCCAGAATATTTGGGAGAACACAGACCTTGGCCCTTCCTTAATATTTGCCATGTTGCAATGAAATACACATGAAAACCTGCCCAGCATTCTTTTGGGGGGAGTGCTCCTCAAAGAAGGAACTTACCCCTACTGGCCCCCAATTGTTGGACTCATTAATACACACTGCTATTTTTCTTTCAGAGATTTAAGAAGTCACCCAACTAGAAATATACAGTGGTACCTCGGGTTACAGACGCTTCAGGTTACAGACTCCGCTAACCCAGAAGTAGTACCTCGGGTTAAGAACTTTACCTCAGGATGAGAATAGAAATCGCGCAGTGGCAGCGGGAGGCTCCATTAGCTAAAGTGGTACCTCAGGTTAAGAACAGTTTCAGGTTAAGAATGGACCTCCGGAACGAATTAAGTTCTTAACCCGAGGTACCACTGTACTTTGCTCTTTCTGTACCCTGCCTGATGTCCGCCACCACTGCCAGCAAGGCCAGCGGTCAGGAAAGATGGGAGAAACATCTGGAAGGCTGCATATCCCCTATGCTTGCTTTAGTGATACACAGCTGGAATACTGATGGGGGCAAGCGCCTTTCATGTGTCCAGCACACCATTTTGAAATACTGCAGAAGCAGAGCCAGCGTAAGGGATTATGTGAAGGACAGATGGTCCCCTTTCTTGGTGGACAGCAGCCAACTAGATTGGCAGTTACTCTCACTTGTCACACATCTGAAGCAGCAAGCCAGGTTAGGAGGGGCGAGATAAGCTGTGCAGCACACTCAGCTCTGTCCTCTAGCACGTTGCCACCCGCCGAAAGATCTGCTTAGCAGCCTCTCCCACCCCGAGCCCGGAAAAGTCCCCTCATAGGTCTTCTCCCTTATAACCTCCCTTCAGCTCATGTTCAAGCAAGAAAGACAAGTTTTAAAACCTGAAACCTGAAACCCATGTATTTACTAGCTTGGAGTAGCTATCAAATGTCAACAACTTGGACCCTGTTGCCCACCATCACGGGCCGATGTCATGGAGAGAAAGAGAGGCCAGTTTTGTCAAGCCAACCTTACAACGCGAATGTAAGAAATGGGTGGCGCAATCCTGCTGAGAGATGTTCCATTGAATTCAATGGGACTCACTCCCAGGAAAAATAATAATCTAGGATTGTAGCCTCTTAACCACTGTTTTAGCATAACATAGAGAACATAGAAAGGTGTGGAGAGGAGTGCCTAAGAAACTACGAAGATAATACCATGTTATCTGTGTAACCAAACACTACTGGGGATATGTTGCCAGTAGGAGAGGTCTTGTGTTCATAGTAATTTGTAGCTGGTGCCTGAGGTTATCGACTGAGCCCATGTTGGAGCTGAATTGCGAATCAGGTCTGCTAAGCTCACAACTCACGCTCCTCACTGCCCTGACCTCAAAATGTATTCTTCATATCCCTGTCAGTGGTCCACAGGTGTCTTTTCTCTTCAGGAACATGTTTAAAAAGGTATTTTAATTGGATCGCAGAGCCATTTAATGCCAGAGGTGCTGTCCATTAAATTCCAGGTTCTGAAAAGATGTTCTGAAGTGCATGAAAAGCACAAATCCCTTTTCTTTTATGTATGATCATTCCTTTGCCGGAATGGACTCTGTACATTCTGTCATCTGTGGTTTGCCTTTTAATTAAAAAGACATATAAGAAATAAGACACAGCCAAATCTCTCCCCCCCCCAAGTTGTAGTTAAATGAAACTTTGCTTACCTCGTCTGAAATTTGACCTCCAAACGTGACCCACGTCCCTAGGAAGAAACACAGTGATTTGTTACTCTTTAGGGCTTTCCTTTAATATATGAAACACATAATAATTAGGAAACTTTCCCTCAGAGAATCTCCCCAAGCTGATTTGTTCGACGAGCTTTTTCCTAATGAGAACGTACTCCAAGGATGTTGAATGCTTTCAATTTAATTGCCTGACAAGCGACAGTGGCCGGGTTTCCGTTACTTAAACAGCCTTGTCATAGCTAGGTAGGGATTTCTCCTTTCTGAATAGGACATGGATGAAATGTTTCGATAGGAAGAGATTACAGTCAGTCAGTGAATGCACCGCTCCTGTTAGCAATTATGGGTAAGTCAGTATGAAAAAGAACCCATGGTGCAGCTAGAAGCTAGATTTGATCAGACATCCGCTCCACATGGCAGTTCCCACATTAACTGCTCTGCGCAGAATTTCTGAATAGGCGCAAGTCAAGCTCACTTAATTCAGTTTGCAGTGCAGTCCTCTACATACCTTGTTAGGAGCAAACCCCATTGAGTTAAATGGGGTTTACTCACAGGTGAGAGAGTGCAGAAGCAAGCCTTCCCCTTCATAGCAACCTCTGAATGTTTTGGAGTACAACATCCTTCAGTCCCAGCCAGCACCCAGTCAGCTCCCAAAAGCACATTGAGGTCATGGATGTTGTAGTCTAAAAGGTCAGAAGAAGGTTAAACCACAGAGCCTAGGACTTGCCGATCAGAAGGTCGGCGGTTCGAATCCCCGCGACAGGGTGAGCTCCCGTTGCTCAGTCCCAACTCCTGCCCACCCAGCAGTTCGAAAGCACGTCAAAGTGCAAATAGATAAATAGGTACCGCTCTGGCAGGAAGGTAAATGGCGTTTCCATGCGCTGGTTTGGTTCGCCAGAAGCAGCTTAGTCATGCTGGCCACATGACCTGGAAGCTGTACGCTGGCTCCCTTGGCCAATAAAGCGAGATGAGCGTCGCAACTCTGGAGTCAGTCACGACTGGACCTAATGGTCAGGGGTCCCTTTACCTTTTAAGGATTGAGTCACGGAGCCCTATTGGTCAGTTTATGCGAGTGAAAACTTCAAGAACATACTTGCAGCAGTTACACAGCTGGCTTCTGTATGTGCCGCTAGATCTGCAATCAGCCATTACAGATTCATTTTACTCTGGTAGGTGGGGGGGGGGAGAGTATGATCTTGTATCCGATAACTCAGCTAGTAGAGAGAGCAGGATGTCGTGACGATGCATAGTTCCTGCCAGCGCTCATTGCCACCAGCTGTAGAGAGATAATACCCTGGGATTTGAAAAACCCAACTAGAGCTTGGATTATGCATATCATTGCATTGTAGGCAACATTAAACCTATTCAGGCACTGTGGAGAAAAATATATATACGTTGATAAACAGGCAAGGGAGATAAACCCGACAAAGCCCCACGCTCAGGCTTAAGCAATAGAGAAAGATTGAAGTTCTTCATGAGAGCCTCATTCTCTGGCAGGGGCAGCAGGAAGCCAATTGCTGCCTGTTGTGTCTTTCCTGCCCCCCCATAGCTGTCAACTTTTGGATTTGAAAATAAGGGATCAGCAGCCTCACCTGTCCCAGAGACAGTCTATGGCAGCCTTTCTCAACCTGTGGGTCCCCAGATGTTGTTGAACTACAACTCCCATTACCGCTGCTAGCTAGCAAGGCCAGAGCTCAGGAATGATGGGAGTTGTAGTCCAACGACATCTGGGGACCCACAGGTTGAGGCTGGTCTACGGGATATCTAACACTCCGGGGTAGCAGCGGGAAGCAGCAGGAAACGGCGCTGAAATAAGGGAATTTCCTGCAAAAAAGGAAAGGTTGACAGCTATGCCCCCCCCCTGCCAGCCACATACTGTACTGTGGTGAAGTCTATGGTGGGGAGTACAGCAATGGTGGATAAACTTGGTGTGGCTTGCCTTTCAGTGAGAACCTACACAATGTGCACTTCCTAAACCATTATGTGAATTGAAACTCAGTTGGTTAGAGCATGGCATTGGTAACATGAAGGTTTCAGGTTCGATCCCCTTATGGCAGAGGTTTTCAACCTTTTTTGAGTCCACGGCTCCCTTGACCAAGTGCATTCTTACTGTGGCACCCCTGTGGGGCTCAGGAGCCCAGTTATGCCACCCCTTGCCTGCAGAGCTGGCAACCTCTCACCCTTTTCAAACCCTTGTGGAGTGTTCCCTCAGCTGCTTCTCCTTTCCCCTCTCCTTGGGAGTCCTCTGGGCAGCTGCTGCTGCCATCCCTGGTCTCTGAAGAAGGAGAAGAAGAAGAGTTTGGATTTGATATCCTGCTTTATCACTACCCGAAGGAGTCTCAAAGCGGCTAACATTCTCCTTTCCCTTCCTCCCCCACAACAAACACTCTGTGAGGTGAGTGGGGCTGAGAGACTTCACAGAAGTGTGACTAGCCCAAGGTCACCCAGCAGCTGCATGTGGAGGAGCGGAGACGCGAACCCGGTTCACCAGGTTATGAGTCTATCGCTCTTAATCACCACACCACACTGGCTTTCCTCCCCTCCCCACCACAAAGTGAGGTCACTGTGGAGCTTATAGCCATGGCTGGTGCAATAAACAGCTGTGCAAGCCTTTGGGAGGCAGAGATGTGAGAGGGCATCAGAGGGAGGGAGGGAAGGAAAGAGGGACAGAGGCCAGTGTTGCCTGCGGCACTCCTGAATATCATTCAAGGCACCCCAGGGTGTCACGGCACACTGGTTCAAAACCACTGCCTCGTGGGACAGCTGCACTTTCCCGCATTGCAAGGGTTTATACAAGATGATCCTCAGGGTCCCTTCCAACTCTAGAATTCTTTGAAAGACAGCTATTTTCAGAAATTCACATTTCTCTGAATTTTGTGATGCAATTCTCCAACCCATAAAACCCCCCAGCATACAAAAGTGTATTTGTTAGAATAAAGTGTGCCTAAGAATTGGTGAAAATAACAGCAATGCATTGTAATAGGGAGAAATGCTGCGGGGGGGGGGGATATTTTGGGCAAAATTGTATACAAAAATACTGTGTCTTAAGAAAGTTCTGGAATGCAGATTAATGTTAATGAGGATGTCCTCCCCACAAAAGTTTGCAAACAGATGTGGAAAGGTGGCAAACTGAACTTATGATTGGGAAAAATGAGAAACGGAGAAAAACTGAAATTGATGTATGTGATGAGCAGACTTGTGCAGTCAGGGATCTACATTTGGGGGGAAGCCTATATGCACAGAGCAGGGTTCCCTTGTGTCCCCCAAATAGTAAATGGGGTGAGGGGAGGTCAGCATAGATGTGGCAGTAGGGGCAGGATCAGCAGACACAGCCCTCTTCTCTCGTCCGCAATATTGCAATCATGTGTGAAGGGGAATACATAGTTAACCTTAATACTAGATGTAACTCTTGCTTCATGGTGTCAAGATGAGTTTCGAGATTTCTGAAACCTCTCATCAAACATTAAGGTCATCATCCACTGAGAAGTTCTCCCGTCTAGGCCCCATGAGAATGATTGAGAGCTGTGCAAGATCACGCAAAATTCGCAACAGCTAATGGCACAATCATTCTGTTAATCTTTAAAGGTTCTGTGTTTGTTTTCCAGTAATGGATTAACTCAGCAACCTCCCTGGTAGTGAAAAGTGAGTGTGAGAATGATTTTTAAAATGAACATGTCTGCAATGTAGAAGAAATATTATTTTTCTCCGTAGTATTTTTCTAACTTCTCTTTATTATTTTAAATCTGTTTTTGCTCTTTAAAAAGTCCTATCACACACAAAAATCTCTCACCTGGAGCAAGCATTTTTGGGGGGATTTTGACAGTTGGGACAAAGTTGTGCGTTCTGTTGTTCAAGCTTGCCAACCAGTGCCCTAGTCATTTGTTAAGGGGTATCCTTTGCAGGTATGCAATATGCTAGTAATTCTCTCACTGTGTGATCTATCTATCTATCTACTGTATTTTTCGTTCAATAAGATGCACTCTTTCCCTCCTAAAAAGTAAGGGGAAATGTGTGTGCGTCTTATGGAGTGAATGCAGGCAGGAGGCTCTGCTCAGCACTCCCTTTAAAGAGTCGCGCAGAGCGTGTGTGCGGCTTTTGGGGGCTTTCCCCCGAGGAGGGAGAAGTGACTGAGGGGCTGCCCTCTGTCCCTTCCCACACCTCCCGGAAAAGCCAGCAAGAGTCGCTGCCAGGCTCTGCTCAATGCTCGCTTGTAAGGGCTCCCTTTCGTCCCTCATCCCGCTTTGCTGGGAAGCAAAGTGGGAGGAGGGACAGAAGGGTTTAAAGCAAGAAAAGCGAGAGCCGCTTACATGCTCTGCGCAGAATATTTTTTTTCTTGCTTTCCCCCTCTAAAAACTAGGTGCGTCTTATGGTCAGGTGTGAAAAATATGATATATATCATCTATCTATCATCTATCTATCTATCTATCTATCTATCTATCATCTATCTATCTATCATCTATCATCATCTGTCTATCTATCTATCTATCATCTATCTATATCTATATCTATCTATCTATCTATCTATCTATCTATCATCTATCTATCTATCTATCTATCTATCATCTATCTATATCTATCTATCTCTATATCTATCTATCTATCTATCTATCTATCTATCTATCTATCTATCTATCTATCATCTATCTATCATCTATCTATCTATCTATCTATCATATCTATCATATCTATCATCTATCTATCTATCTATCTATCTATCTATCTATCTATCATCTATCTATCTATCTATCTATCTATCATCTATCATCTATCTATCCATCCACACAACAGTTAACATATATAAAAACCAGTTAAAACAATAGCAGATATATAAAAAAATTTAAAAGATTCATATACAGTTTAAACAGCTCATGTATAAAATCAATTCAAATCCAATACAGATGCCAATTGAGATAAAGATCTTCATTCAGAAGATTTGCTCTGCTCTTGTTCATCAAATACCTAAAGCTGAAAAATACCACAGATGAGTAAGAGCTCAAACAGCCTTTGCTTCTGTCACCATCACTTCAGTTTGCACATCATGATGCAGAAGACAGGGTGCTGTAGTGTGAAAAAATGGGAAATTTAAAAATCACCCATGCTCTTTATCACCTAGTTACTGTGTCACTTTGATTCAATCATAGACGCAAAGCAGCCCCAAACATGTCTCGCTCAGAAATGCATGTGTGTTAATATGCGCATTATCAGATAGTTGGAAAGGCTTAATAAAATGAACCCCACCGCCTGACTCCTACCCTGTTCCCCATTTTGATCAAATAATGCTCAGGGCCGGTTGAAGACTTTTTGCCGCCTGAAGCAAAGGACAAGATGGGGCCTCTCTCATTTCAGCACAAAAGCTAACCCAATGGGCAGCTCCATCTTACTTGAACACTGGTGATGGGAGAGTATTCTTCACCAGAGCCAGGCCAGGTCATGTGGCATGCACAGCTCTCTCCTCCAAAAGAGGGGAATGGTTGGAGGGCTCAGGAGCAGCAGCCATGGGGCTGACAGCACAACCTCCAGCATCTGCTACCTGTGGCGATGGCTTCAACTTTACCTAATGGTAGGGCTGGCTGTGATCATGCCCTCCCCAGTCTTTTCAAAAAACAGTAGCTTGACGTTAGAAGGCTAGAAGAAAACCACAGTGCCACCTATGACAGCTGCTGCTTACCTGAATGGGCAGGGCACCAAGAGAGGTTGGGGCTTTGTACATGTTGCAGGAATTTATGTATAGGGTGGGGGGTTTGCCCCTCCAGCAGATATCATGCACATGCAGCCCACTACCAAAATCAGCACAATCACTTTTGTGACTTTTGCGATTTATCCCTACAAACACTTCATCAGTTTCTTTCTATCTATTCAAAGGGCCTTTGCTGCACGATACCAAATGTAACAATTCACTGATACTGGGTCACTGGGAAAATTTCAGAAATTCATATAGACATGTGAGTTCAGCTACTCAGCAGCCCCTCTGCCTGAGTGATAATTCCTGGCCTCCTGATACCTGAGTGCCAGCCAGGTAGCCATTCCAGAAATAACAAACCCAGATGAAGACAAAAGGGTGTGATTAACTTGGCTGGGAAACAGGGAAATGTAAAGATCTCTTTTGTTACACTTGATGGGTGTTTGGTGGAGGGCAAGGAGAGCCATGGGGCAGGGTCCAGGATGCTCAGATTACGGTGCTTGCACCAGACCTTCCCTTTCATGATGTAACCATGATGTATTAGTGATGTAGTTTGGAGGGGGGGATGTAACATGGGGATTAGCAGCTAATAAAAGTTTGGGTTCTCTTTTGTCTGGAGCTTCCATCTTGTTCCACCTTGTGGCAGGTGGGAGTCCTGTTGCGACAGTCTTCAATAAAGACCAAGCCTACTGGCTGGTGTTTTGCTCTAGTATTCCTGGCTGGTGTCCTTGTTTTTTTGTCCAAGGGAGCCCTCAGATTTCTCTGTTAACATACACCAGGAGGAGCACAGGATTTGTTCCCCTGGCACACCCATGCAGCCCCAGCCTAGGAAGCCAACAACAAACCTTGACTCCAGATCATGGTTTGTTTCCGGGAAAACAAAGCATGATTCTGTACTCACACCTTTTGACACGCCAAGGTACTTGGCTTGCAGCTCCTGCGTTCACAAGATGAGGAACAAAGTAGGAGTGATCTGTTCATTGCCAGTATGTCATAAACCATAGTCTACCATGGCATGTGAAAATTGGCAACCATAAAATTCCTTGCAGAATCACCATGCATCTCAGAAAATCTTGGCAAAAACAAAGACCCAAAGAAGATAAAAAATGGAAAAGGAAATATTAGTGGTGTCAACTCACAAAACCAACTAACCTGCCTGGCTAAATAACAATCCAGGAAAGAAAATCACATTTCAAAGCCTTAATGGTTTTCACTGTTAAATGGGTGAATTAAAATGGTATTGCTAACTTTATGAAGAAACCTTCCGACTGACCTTGTTAAATATCGCTGCACATTTCAAAAGGTTTAGGGTGACTTACTGTTTGGGTGCAGAGGCACAAAGGAAGAACAAGAAAAAAGTAATAATGGGCGCACTTTGTGGATTTAAGATAAGAATGTATGAATAGCAGAATGTATGGTCCTACTGAAGATAGGAGAAGGGGGAAGTAAGTTACCAAAATACCAAAGCATTTGGAGATAAACATGAATGTTGGAAGTATTCTGCACCTGCATGTTCCTGATGGGACAGTCTCTCTAACTAATGCCTGCTATTTACTCTAGCACTGGAGAAAGGCAGATTCACAATGCTAATATGATTCACTCTGTTAATTCCAATATTCAGCTGCATAGTTAAGCTTTGGAACTTGGAGAAATAGAGTTGATCATTAGTTACATTCTTGAGTAAAACTAGCCTCTCTGTGTATTTTATAAATTTGTCCACGGTCCCCTCATACAAGCCAGTTTGTTGTTGGAACATTTATTTGATCTTTATTTATGCTTATGCATTTTGATGCATTTTAATTTATTTGTGCATTGACATATGCACAAGGTTGTGCATTAGGTGAAAGCTAGCGTACCATACTGCAGCTAAGAAACTGAGATTTGAGCTAGAAACTCCAGCCTTCAAATGTCACCCCTGTAGGGACAGGCAGATCAGTCTATTTCTGGACTGTGTCAGTTTCTCATCTATTGATTCATATACCCAGTCCATCTCATTTTTTTTCCACCCCCCCCATAAATATATGTATCCTATCTCAATGGGCACATTTCTAAACATACTTTTAAAATCCTAAAATGTACATTTGACACATTTGTGATAATGAACAACCACCAGCAGTTGTGGAGATTGCTAAATATATGTGAAGCATTTTGAATAAAGCCCTAAACAGCTTTGGCCCTATATACCTGAAGGAGTTTCTCCACACCCATCATTCAGCCCAGACGCTGAGCTCTAGCTCCGAGGGCCTTCTGGCAAGTTCCCCCATTGTGAGAAGTGAGGTTACAGGGAACCAGGCAGAGGGCCTTCTCGGTAGTGGCGCCCTCCCTGTTGGAACACCCTGCCTTCAGATGTCAAGGAAATAAACAATTATCTGACTTTTAGAAGACATCTGAAGACAGCCCTGCCCAAGTGAAGTTTTTAATATTTGATGTCCTATTGTGTTTTAATTTGTTGGAAGCTGCCCAGTGTGGCTGGGGAAACCTAGTCAGATGGGTGGCATATAAACAAGCAAACAAACAATCCAGTCACATCAGCTCCCTGGTTTTCTGGGTAGCTTAGCTGGAAGCAATGAAACAGCTGGGGAGTGTGTCTGTGGAAGGCTTGTGATAAACCCAACCGAACACTGACTAGAGCCCATTTTAAGGATTTAAGGAGGGTGCCTAAGAAACCATTGACAGGGCTCATGCTCTCCACTTTCAAATATTACTTTCAGGGGCTGCTTCACCGTCCTTGAAATCTCTTGCAATCCTTCGCATTAAGCCATTTCAGCCTTCCAGTAATTTCTCCATTATGATTCTTTCAAAAATGACATGTTACCAAAGCAACCGAGGAAACCTGAAAATGTTTACATGCAAGTGCTTTAAACCTCATAGGCAGAGGTAACTTGTAAACACTGGGAGATGAAAATCCCAAAGCACAAAGAGCCAAGCATATGAGCATATTACTTCCAATTTTTGAATTGCTTTATCTGCTAGTGGAGGAGCTGTCACTTATCTAGGTACCAGGCAGTGAAAACAGATGTTTACTTAGGAACATACAAAACAGCCAAATGCAGGTATCAAACTATTGGTCCACCTACCACAGTATTGTCTGCTCTGGCTGACAGTGGCATTCCAGAAGTTCCAGAACTACAACTCCCATCATTCTTGTCCATGGACCAAGCTGACTGAGGATGATGGGGGTTGGAGTTCAACAACAACTTGGGACACTGCGGTAGAAATTCTATGGATGCAGGAAATCACTGCAGCTGGGCACCAAACTGCCATTTTATTTCTCATCCACTTGCCTTCTGGAGATTTCTTTCAAAATATTGATAATTACATATTCAGAAATAATGGTAAACCATGGATTGGCAGTGGGAGCACTCCCTCTTCTTCTCATGGGCAAAGGTTAGAAACTTCAGACCTTTTACCATTTGGTTCCAATCTGGCAAAGCTTACACTGAGGTTTGGACTGAGGCTCCACCCACATCATGGCCTAATGTACACAGCACTGGTTACTACAGTTTAACACTCATCCTGGGAGCTATAGCTTACCATTCAACTCCCAGCATACATAGAATCATAGAATTGTAGAGTTGGAAGGGGGACCACAAGAGCTATCTAGTCAAAAACCCCTGCAATGCAGGAATCTTTTGGGCTAATGTGGGGCTTGAACCCACAACTCTGAGATTAAGAGTTTCATGCTTTACCATTGGAGCAGACTACAGTTCCCACAGGATTCTTTATGTGAGGGGAATGATATGTTTTGAATGTGTGTGGGAGCCATGAAGCATGGCAAAGGCTTGTAGCGCCGCCTGGTGCCTCGCTGACCTCGGTGACCTGCATGTCCGTGCCTTGCAGTGTATTAAGTGCATAGCCTTATATGGAGTTATGTTCCCCCTCTGGGCAGTAATTACCCTATATGGCGATGGGTGGGTTTAAGCCATGACCGGATGTAGGTAATGTGAGACATTGGCAAACGGCCATGCGACAGGAGAGAACAAAGGATAATAAAAGTTACGAGAGAGAGAGAAGTTCGAAAGGAGCTGCTCATACCATCCTGAAAATATTGCTGGCTCTCTGTGTCTTTATTTTATGCTAAACCACCATTTGTCACAGCTGGCTTCCGTCAAATGTGCTTCGATGGCATGGTGTATATGCAAGCTTATGTCCAGTCTTTATTGAACATTTGTTCTGATTTATTTGTGGGGAGCTTCCATGACGACAAGCATTCATCCTGACCCAACACTTTTAGTGCATTCCCTGGTCGCTTTCTTAACTATAAAAACCAGATGATTCTTATTACAGTGGTACCTCGGTTTAAGAACAGTCCGGTTTAAGAACAATTCGGTTTACAAACTCCTCAAAAGTGGAAATAGTGTCCCAGTTTGAGAACTTTACCTCAGTCAAAGAACGGAATCCGAATGGCGGAAGGGCACCGGCGGCGGGAGGCCTCATTAGGGAAAGCATGTCTTGGTTTAAGAATGGTTTCGGTTTAAGAACAGAGTTCCGGAATGGATTAAGTTCGTAAACTGAGATACCACTGTATTTTTTTAAAAAACTGCACCTGGTTTTGTTGTGCAAAGTGACAAACCTTTAATCCACTTGAATAGCACAAACCTACATTTCCAGTATGTGCCTGAATTCCTCCTGCAAAATACTGACAGCCTGGTGGCAACTTTAATGCGTTTCTCTAATGACTGCCAATTAGACTAAAAACAATCACTTCAGTACTCCTATGAAAACTCTAGAGTATCCCAGCAAATATTGAAGGTTTAATCCTGCATGGTCTATGATTCACCTAAACACTGTCTACTCAAACATGCCCAGTAATTGAGAGATCTATGTAGGTGCCTGGGCTTCCATGCTGCATAGCAATTTGTCTGATTCAACTCAGGGAGAAAATAACAGCTAACTGTCTCTAGCATGAATTGACTGGAATAACAAACAAAAGCTACCCTAGAATTGTATCACAAAACCGAAAGCAGCAAGCGTGAGAAACCAGGGCAAGAGATAAAATAGCAATTTAAACATCAAAGGAAAAGCTAGAAATATTAATGGATTAAGGATATTGTTTTCCACACACTAGACATTCCTAAGGGTGGTGGAGCCAGCATGACGGGGGCAAGAGAATAAGGTCATTTCCAACGTTTTTGATCACTTTGTTTCTGGAAGGGTAGACACTATCCTGTGGTGCTGAAGTCTTGGGTAAAATTGCCTCAAAGGTCCTATATTAATTATAAGGATGCGGGTGGTGCTGTGTTCTAAACCACTGAGCCTCTTGGGCCTGCCGATCAGATGGTCAGCGGTTCGAATCCCCATGATGGGGTGAGCTCCCATTGCTCTTTCCCAGTTCCTGCCAACCTAGCAGTTCGAAAGCACGCCAGTGCAAGTAGATAAATAGGTACCACTTTGGCAGGGAAGGTTAACGGCGTTTCCATGTGCTCTGGCACTCATTACGGTCCTCAATAGTGGTTTAGTCATGCTGGCCACATGACTCGGAAAGCTGCCTGTGGACAAATGCCGGCTCCCTCAGCCTGAAAGCGAGATGAGCGCCACAACCCCATAGTGGCACTCATCGCCTTTGACTGGACTTTACTGTCCAGGGATCCTCTACCTTTTACCTTTACATTAATTATAGCCCCCCCCCAAAAAAAGGACTCATGAGATGAGAAAACTCCATGGAAAAGACCCTGATGTTGAGAAAGATTGAGGGCACAAGGAGAAGGGGACGACAGAGGATGAGATGGTTGGACAGTGTTCTCGAAACTACCAGCATGAGTTTGACCAAACTGCGGGAGGCAGTGGAAGACGGGAGTGCCTGGCGTGCTCTGGTCCATGGGGTCACAAAGAGTCGGACATGACTAAACGACTAAACAACAACAACAAAAACTTAAAAAAAACTAATAAGAGGATTCTCTCCTCCTTTCTATATCTTGAAACCCTTGAGATGCTGAAATAAGGATATGTCACAGAACAGGGTGCTATCGATTATGTGAATGATCCTGAGTTACATAGATAATTCCTTAGGAACATAGGAAGTTGCCTTATATTGAGTCAGACCATTGCTCCATGTAGCTCATAGAATCATAGAACTGTAGAGTCTTCTAATCCAACCCCCTGCAGGCCAGGAATCTCAACTAAGGCATCCCTGATATTCAACCTTTGCCTTCAATGATGGGAGCCCATCACCTTCCGAGGGTGTCCATTCCACTGCTGAACAGCTCTTACCATCAGAAAGTTCATCCTAATGTTTAGTCAGAATCTCCTTTCTTGTAACTTGAAGCCATGGATTTGGGTTCTACCTTCAGAGAAGGAGAAAACAAGCTTGCTCCACCTTCAATGTGATAGCCCTTCAGACCTTTGAAGATGGTTATCCTATCTGATCTCAGTCTCCTCATACGCAGGCTAAACATACCCAGCTCCTTCAACCATTCCTAATAAGGTTTGGTTTCCAGACCCTTGATCATCCTGGTTGCCCTCCTCTGCATACATTCCAACTTGTCAATACCCTTCTTAAATTGTGGTGCTAAGAACTGGACACGGCATTCCAGGTGCGGCCTGACCAAGGCAGAATAGAGAGGTACTATTACTGCTTCATTGATTTTTTTAAAAAAGAACCCTCTAAGTGGTGTAAAGGTAAAGGTAAAGGTAAAGGTACCCCTGACTGTTAGGTCCAGTCATGGACGACTCTGGGGTTGTGGCACTCATCTTGCTTTACTGGCCAAGGGAGCCGGCATTTGTCCGCAGACAGTTTCCAGGTCATGTGGCCAGCATGACTAAGCTGCTTCTGGCGAAACCAGAGCAGCGCACGGAAACGCTGTTTACCTTCCTGGCGGAGCGGTACCTATTTATCTACTTGCACTTTTTGGCGTGCTTTCGAACTGCTAGGTGGGCAGGAGCTGGGAGTTCACCCTGTCGCAGGGATTTGAACCGCTGACCTTCTGATCAGCAAGCCCTAGGCTCTGTGGTTTAGACCACAGTGCCACATGCGTCTAAGTGGTGTACAAATATATAAAACAAAACTTTAAAAAACATTGATTTAAAACAGTTCAAAACTGGCATTTAAAACATTCAAAAGATTATTAAAATCAACAATAGAGGGGAAAGAGTTAAAACAGATGCAACTTCTATATGTCTGGATAGACCTGCCTAAACGAAAATGTTTTAAGCAAAAATAATTCAGCCAAGGAGCCTACCGGATGCCAATAAGCAGGGAGTTCTGAAGCGTAGGTGCTGCCACACTAAAAAAGATTTCTTAAAAGTGTGAAATAGGTATTATGGGGCACTCATAACAGTGCTGGTTTTGCAGATTGATGTGGCCAAGTGGGGGTATATGGAGCATGTTGATAATCCCATCACTTCAACAATATTCCCTTTCAGTAGGCAGTGGAGCACCATAAAACTGATTCAAGATAACTGTTTGACCATTCAGTGATTGACTGTTGTAATCTGGTGCCAAGCACTCCACGACAGCGCTGTTCAAAAGGGCCACTGCAGTGCCCCCATGTGTTCTGCATATGCCCATGTTAACTGCAGCCAAAATGTATGACTCAAGATCTGGAGGTGGAGAGCAGAGTAAGAGCAGTTCATATATACCGGTATACTGAGCTTCTTTGGAACAATTAAGGGATTAAGGATTTCCTCTTCCGAGCAGCGAGTGCGGCAAACTGTATCCCCAAATATCAGACTGTTGCAGGCTTGCTGATAAATATGTTGTTACTAAAACGTCTCTGGGCTTAGAAAGTAACCGTAAATATTTGGCATTTGCCAATTGATTGCTAGCTAAAGGGAACCATGAAGGCATTTTAAGTTACGAGCAAGTGAATTGGGGTGGGTTGTGAGGGGAAGATCACATATTCACTTGGACATGTACGAGTCCCCTATTGCCAATTCTTTTTTTCCGTGCATCGAAGGCTCCTTATCCGCTAGAACTTCTTCCGGAATGTCATTTTTCTAGTAATTGCTATGGCAAGCAGCCATGTGTTTCATTTTCAAAGGGCAAATCAAGTAGAATTGGCCTCTTTAGTTTTACGCTGCTGTATTATATTTTTACATCTCTTAAAACAACAGCAACAAATCTCATGATCTCCCTAATTCTAGATCTTTCAAAAGAAGGGAATGGTCTGCAGGCTGCTTTCCCCGCCCTCCTGTTAAATAAAAATCCACTTGCAATTTCTTACCACAACAGCTTTGTATCTTCCTAAAATGCACGTGTGTGTCTGTGTGTGTGTGCATGTTTTCACATAGCAAAGATATGTATTTGCTAGGCCACATTTGACTATGCACATAGAATAAACAACTCTAGTCCATTGGACTAGATGAGCCTTTGAGGTCCTTCCAACTCTACAGATCTATGATTCTATTCAAATACAGTGGTGCCTTGCAAGACGAAATTAATTCGTTCCGCGAGTTTTGTCGTCTTGTGATTTTTTTCGTCTTGCAAAGCACGGTGTCGAGAAAGTTTTGGAAAAGCTTCAAAAATCACCAAAGTCTTTAAAAACCTCAAAAAAGGCTACCACACCGTGTTCTATGAGTTGCTCCTCGAAGTCAAGTCGCAACTGTATTAACAGTGTTAAGAAAAAGGAAACAAACTTGCAAGACGTTTCCGTCTTGCGAAGCAAGCCCATAGGGAAAATTGTCTTGCAAAGCAGCTCAAAAAACAAAAAACCCTTTCGTCTTGCGAGTTTTTTGTCTTGCGAGGCATTCGTCTTGCAAGGTACCACTGTAGCTCTATTTGTTCCAGCTGTAAAGTCCCAATTCTGGATTTGTCACCATCAGCAATTCCATGTCCCATACCCACCTCCCCCATCATTGACAGAAAGCTGCCCGTTCAAATGCTATAAGGCAAATAGATCTGGAATGACAGGAGATCTGCATGACAAAGTACTACATTTTGATAACTGGGAACTCTGCGTCTACCTTTCATGAGTGAAGATTTGAGCAATAGTGGTCAGCAGGTGAGGGCAGTGGCTGCTATCTGACCTCCCTTCACTGTCATAGCTGCGGCATACCAGGGAAAGGGCTGTGAGAGGGTTGGTGAGCTGCAACCCATCATGGTTGGGAGCACTGGACTGGCTCTGCTGATGTGTTTGCACTGCTCTGACCTCACCGTGCCTCCGTCTCTCCCAGTAAGCCCAGCAATGCTGGTCATGGGGAGGTCAGTGTATTGCCAAAGGGACAACGGTTCTTTTAGGGTTTTGAACACAATGAAGACATAAATGGAGAGAGGGTTAAATATTTCATTAAGTACGTCAAACAAAGCTACACAGCTTTGTCACAATCTCATGCCTCTTGGCTTTTTGGGTTCCTGGGAACTCTCTCAGGAACAGGCATGACCCCTGAAGACCGTCCAGAGGTTCTCACTAACACAGTCCCTGGGGCTTATATGCCCTTGGGGCCCATCTTCACCAAAGTTACGTAAACCACAGCTTGTGTTTGGGTAAAACATCCACTTCCCATCAGAGTTGAAATACTAAATAATACTAGGCAGGAAGTCAGCACAGATAACTTCCAAGGACTCTTTACTCCAGGTGTCAGCTGCAGCCTTATCTTAAAGATAAACATTCATGCACATTTATATCCCATGAGAAACTAGGCTGCTTATTTGTGGAATAAACAGAATTAACCACTTAACGGCTCAGGATTTAGACATGATCTGGGAATGAGAAGGGCAATTGCTAGGCACCACCTTAATCTCCTCACGATAACAATTGTCTTCCACAATATCGCAAATGCCATCCTACTGCCCGGCCAGCTGCTCCTGCTATTAAGTCAACACATTTTCATTTCCCCCCCTTCTAGCTATGAGAGCTAGAACTTTGCTATTTTCAAAGGAGAAAGAAAAAAGATTAAATTTACATTACAAGCCTCATCTTTCCCTCAAAGGTAACCGAAGCCTAAGTGTGGGACAACAGCTGCAGTGTGAGAATTTAAAAACAACCAACCCTACACTGTATATAAATATATGCTGCTGTTTCTGCTAATAGCAGCCCATCTGGAAACTGCCAGATGCTGGTGAACGGCTAAAGGTCTAACAGTTGAAGCGTGGTACCAAAGGATCTGGTCAGTGGCACTGGCAGAACAACTAACATGCCAAATCCACACAGCAAAAGGAAGTGCAAGCTCTTCTTCTTTTTACACAGCATGGCAACTCTTTATATCACATGCAAAGGTGATGGGGGGCTGACGTCACAAGCGTGACATCATGTGTGATGTCAGGAGGAGCTTCAATGGCTGGCGGCTCCTCCTCCTCCTCCAGCAGGCGGCTGCTTCGAACCTCCTTCACCTCCACATCAGGCCACTGAAGTCACACCTTGCTCAGCTTCTCGCTTGACCTCCTCTGCCCCCTGATTTTGGGGAACATTTGGGGAACTGCCCCACCCAAAAAACATTTGGGCCCCCCAAAGGCCTCAGCACTCATGAGGTGGCATCCCTGTGAGACAGGAAAAAACAGACAAGGACTCCCCCCAGTTTCATGGTGGACTTTGGAGAGATCTCCTTGATTGGAGCATCGTCTTGTATGCTATTTGTACCGCATGGCAATGTATATTATTTTCAATCATGACTCCTCTAATGCAGAGGTTTTTAACCTTTTTGAGTTCATGGCTCCCTTAACCAACTGCATATTTTCTGTGGCACCCCTGTGGGGCTCAGGAACCCAGTTATGTCACCCCTTGCCTGCAGAGCTGGCAGCCTCTCACCCTTTTTCGAACACACTCCCTTGTGGAGGGTTCCCTCAGCCTCCCCCCCCCCTCCCCTGTGTTTCGGAGTCCTCTAGGCAGCTGCTGCTGCCGTCCCAGGTCTCTGAGCTGAACAACCCCCCCCCCACAAAGAGAGGTACCTCCTCACACTGCCCCATAGGGGCCTGGGGCTTGTCCGTCCATTCCCAACAGCAAGGCCTGGTGGACTGGCTGGCTGGACTCCCTCGCCTGCTTATTCTGAGGCCACATAGGCTCCTAGAATTATGGAATCATCTAGTCCAACCCCCTGCAATGCAGGGATCTCAGCTAAAGCATCCATGACAGGTGGCCATCCAACCTCTGCTTTGACAAACCTCCAAGGAAGGAGAGTCCACCACCTCTCGTGGGAGTCTGTTCCACTGACGAACAGCTCTTACTGTCAGAAAGTTTTTCCCAATGTTTATTCAGAATCTCCTTTCTTGCAAAGCCTCTCCTCTTCCCAGAGGGGGAGTGTTGTGAGCGGGAACCGTTCCTGTGTTGGTTCATCTCCCAGGCTGCCGCCCGGGAGATAAAAATAACAAAAACCGTAGCATTTATTAATTTCTACGGTTTACCCTACATCTATAACACCATGCAAAGACAGTCAAGATATTTGTAACAGTTCTTGCCCGTTATACATTGCAAAATGAGAAGAGGGGGGAAAAAAACAACACAAACCAAACCATAAAAGAAAGTTAATTCTGTCTGAGATCCAGGGGCTTAAAGTTGGAATTTTACTATCTGTAAAATTCTCCCTTATAATGAGAGCCGTTCACGTTTGCTTCAGAGTGTGACTGGTTTCAAGAAAGGCCAGGATCCTACACATTATCATGTTTTTATTGTTGGATCTTTAAGTGGAGTTCAAGTTAATCCCATACTAAAGGCAGGGTTTTCTGCCCAGCCCTCCCCTTTGTGTAACTTAACTTCTTTCTGCTTCTTCTGCATTTCCCTCTGTTCTTTAACCTTATCTGAACAAGATTCCCTCTCACCTTCCCTTACACATGCATTCCTTTGTTCTGCCCATAAATCCTCAGTCCTGTCTTGCTCCCAGCCAACAATGGCACCTCTTGCTCCCAACAGATGCCTTTTCAGCAGCCCCAGCTGCATGCCAGAAGGTTTCCTTTGTCTTGCCTTCAACTCGCCATTCCTCTTCCGGCCTGCCAGTACTTAGAATCAGGTAATCTGCAAGAGCATTACCAAGGCATCACCCCCCTCCTTCGCAAAGCCTAGTAACCTGGTGCAGTCAGACCTCAGAGCCCTCTTTGGGCTCAGGAAAAAAAAGGTGTGCAGTGCTGGCCCTTGACTGATATCAGAACTGAATGATATGAAAATGTTTGCGCCTAAGGATGACCAAACCTGTCATTTTTTGTTTCTTTCTGTTTCTCGTTTTCACACCCTTAAGTCCAGTTTTCTGGACCAGTTCCTGATTTTATTTTGAAGTTTTCATGAACAAACACCTACCAGCATTTTACTGCAAATGTCTCCTCATATACCGTTTTGTATGCAATCTAATACAAATATTTTTATAAGCAGCCCCCCTGACCATAGGGCATTTATACATGTTATTTTCACTCATGCATGTATCCATGCACACATTCTTCAAGTACATCCATTTTTGCACACATTATTTGATTAGAGAACTGCCTCAGAAAACTCAGAGAAGTGATGATTTTGAAGGATGGCTATATTTCAGTTCATATAAAATGTCTTAAAGGTAAAAGTATCCCTGACCGTTAGGTCCAGTTGCAGACGACTCTGGGGTTGCGGCGCTCATCTTGCTCTATAGGCCGAGGGAGCCGGCGTTTGTCCACAGACAGCTTCCGGGTCATGTGGCCAGCATGACTAAGCTGCTTCTGGAGAACCAGAGCAGTGCACGGAAACGCTGCACTTTGACGGGCTTTCGAACTGCTAGGTGGGCAGGATTGGGGACCAAACAACAGGAGCTCACCCCGTCGTGGGGATTCGAACCACCGACTTTCTGACCAGCAAGCCCTAGGCTCTGTGGTTTAGACCACAGCGCCACCTGTGTCTTATATACTGTAATGTCTTAGGAAGCACATATTAGATAGATTTGCCTTTAAATGTGAACTGAATCAAATTTCTCCACTAACCTTAACTGCACTCTAACAAATTTTTAACTTAGTATTCCCCAAAGGAAAAATAAATCAGGTTCAAAAAGTCCAGCGATTTACCAGGAACTGGTACCAGAAAATATATCCCTGGTAAACAGAAATAGTTGCAGTGTGTGAAATCTGGCAAATTCCTCTTCCATGCGGACCTACTTCTGAAGTCTACTGTGAGAATAACAATAGACAGCAGAACCCTGTGATTATGGGAAAAGTCATATAAATAAAGAAGGGTTTTGTGGCAACGAACAGGTTGCATTTCAGGTTATAGGGTACACTTTGTTGCCAGGGTATGGTCTTGAGGACGTTTAGATATCTCTGCTTATAAATTGATACGTTTTCTCAGGATTAATCCAATTTCAGGTTGCACAAAGCCTTGGGAGCAGTCAAATTTGATTATTATGTTTTCACTCTCATCTATGGACCCCACAGCGTCGAAAAGCTTACGTCTCATAGCAACACAGTGAGGTATGCTAAACTGTGCCAGATTCCACGCAGTGGAAGGTTTTCAGAAAGAGCCCCCATACGATAAGCAAACTCTGGAGGTATGAATTTCAAAGTCGTCTTAGATTTAGAGGCAGTGAGCAAATGACACACATAGAACTCATTACTGGTTGGACTTGCATGCAAACTGGGGTCTCTTTGAAGCTATGGAAAATGTCACTGCAATGCATGCTTATAGGGCTGGATTGTGCTCTTCCTCTAAATGGAAAGTTGATGGATTTTTTTGGTCTACTGCCCAATATATGTACACAGAAATATATCCCCTGAATAAGAACATTGGAAGCTACAAATCTGAGTAGAAAAAATTCTTTTCTTTCCGGGGGTACAACTCTGAATCTTGCTTGATTTGAAATCACTGTTCCTGAATCTAGCTGCCCTTAAATTCATCATACATGGGACTCGAAAATGTTAAATAAACTGCTTTCTTGACTGTGCAGATTATCTGTTTGAAAGCACTGTTTGATCTTAGAGGCACTAAAGGCAAAAATATGCAAGATGTATGGAATATAATATTTTTATATGCCCCTGTAGATGAACTAGATGCATGCAACATTGACACAGTTTCATAGAAAGTGAAGTCAAATAAATGCACGTGTCATGTATTCATGCAAATTTTCAAATCAAAAACAGTACTGGCCTCCCATTTGTGGAATACTCTCCTCAAGGAAATTCACCTGCCAGTGCCTCTGCTAACATCTTTTAAGCATCAGGCATTTGACTTGCTTGTTAACATCTCTCTTATCTTTATGGGCGTTTTAAGTGGCTAATTATTTCTTGCTGATCATGTTGGCCTGCATGCGCTTGGAAGCGGGTGGGGGTATCTGTTTGTTACTTTTAGCATTAGGCTGCAATCATAACCCCACTTACCCGGGAGTAAGCCCCACTGAATTCAATATGATCTACTTCGGAATCAACATGGTTGGGATTGCATTGTGGGAGTATAATAATTTGTAAGTGCTTGTTGTCACCATTTTAATCTTGTGTATATTTTTCATCATAATATATTTTTGCATTATACTGGGCATCTAAGAAATGGAATAAACAGAGGCAATAAGAACATGGGAAACTCACTATTATTCACATTTTAACCCAGAGCTACTACCATTAGCAGAATCATGCAGATGAACATGGCTAGTATAATTTCTTCCCTCTATCCTTAAAGTAACAATAAAATACTCACCTAGCCCCAGACACGAAACTCTTAATCCAGACTTTCCAAGGTTTCTAGAATCAAAATAAGAAGACAATTAGCTCAGATTTCAATTGATATAATAAATAAATTATATGATTACCGTTACCAGATTTATCTCTGTGCAGGCAGTAACATGTGCTAATCATATACATGTTTCACACACATTGCCTGCACACATGCAAGTGAGCTTCACCTTCCCAATATCTGCACACCAGGTGTATATGCATTTTGTAAGATAGTACCCCCCATGTGTGCATTTATTAGAAGTATTTATATATCACCCATTAATAAAGTTTTCTGTATGGCTTGTAGAAACATTAAGAGTACAATTATAAACTGTAAGAAAAAAGGGGAGGAGATCTTGTGCAGCATGAAAACCTCAGTGGAAGAGAATAAAACCAATGAATTAAACACACACCCTTAAAAGGCGTGGAAAAACAAACAGGTTTCCTTCTAGCCCAGAAAAGAGCAAAGGAAAACAAGTGTTGTCATTGAACCCTGGTTTGTTAAACTCTATACAAATCTGGAGTGGAGTCTCTAAGATGGGTGGATGGCGCCTTGCATGTCTCCTTCCAGCAACTCCTGCAGCCAAACTGGTGCCAAACATCGCTCTGCTTTCCTTTGGACCACTTCAGGGAGGCTGAGAGGTCTTGTCTTCTGGGCAACCCAGGACCTCCATTCACACTACCCAGGCTTGCCCCCTGGGGAGGTCACTTTGGTGCTGATACCGCAGCAGTTTGACTCCACCCCCAGAGTTGCACTCCATTGCCTCTCGCGGCAGACAGATGCCAACAACAACAACAACGTCAGGGAAATATTTGGGTTCACTACCCAATACCTTGTGGGTTCAGCCTGGATAGCCAAGAAAATCTAGATTCCAGAGGTCAGCAAAACAGGACGTTCTTTTCTTAAAAGCATTGCAATGTATGCAAAAGAGGAAAGTATCATGCCAGGTAAAAGGCACAGTAATATTTAAACTTTGAGCTTTCATAAACAATAGCTATTCTGTCTGGCTAAGTCATGTAGCATAACAACACCCTTCTGACATAGCAATGGCCTTCATCCTTCATCCTCCTACAGTTTCTCCTGCCTACGTGCTACTTTGTCCTTCTCTCCTGGTTCTCTTGCAAGCACAACGTTCACATCCCACCCTTGCTCAGCCCTTCTTTCTCGCACTTCAATTTTCATTCTATATTTTCTATAATTCCAAAATTTTCTCTGACGTGCGATGAACAGGCCTCCCTAGTGGAGCACTCCACTGGGGTACTACCTCTGAAATGGTCCTGTCCTAAATACATGTCTGCCACACCTCATTCGGTGAGGGCATCTGGAGATGAGTCTCTGAGGATAGTCCTTAGGTAAGGGACACCAAGGAAGAAGAGTTATTTCAGGTAATCTGATCTCAAGGCATTAAAGGCCAAAGCCAGCTGTCTGGAGCCAGAGGCAGAGGCAGGACAGCAATAAAACATCCAGTGTCAGTGAAGTTAACCCCTTATTCAAAGAAATCAAAGCAGTGCAGGCCTAGTGATCACAGCAACTCTTCCCAGTAGGTCTTGCCCCAAAGAGGCAGTTGCAAGGACTGAAGGTGCCTTCTTGCTGCTCTCTAAGGCTCCTTCCCTAGCAGCTTAAGGCTACTTGGCCTGGCCTCTCTTTGCTAGCAGCACCCACTGGAGGAAGGAAGTCTTGATTCCTTCCAGCGGATGCTGCTAGCAGAGGGACTCAGAAGTGGCGGTGGTTTCACTAGCAATATACCACTGAGTGAAGGCAACAGTGTGGTGTACTGGTTAAGAGCGGTAGTCTCATAATCTGGTGAACCGGGTTCTCATCTCCGCTCCTCCACATGCAGCTGCTGGGTGACCTTGGGCTAGTCACGCTTCTCTGAAGTTTCTCAGCCCCACTCACCTCACAGAGTGTTTGTTGTGGGGGAGGAAGGGAAAGGAGACTGTGAGCCGCTTTGAGACTCCTTAGGGTAGTGATAAAGCGGGATATCAAATCCAAACTCTTCATCACAGTCTGCTCTTCATACCGGTCCTGGGAGATATATGGATCTATTGCCCAGGCCTAGTGTGTGCTGGTGCCCCTCACCTGTGCACAGGACTCCCTTTAGAGACACAGATGCATCTCTGACACATCAAGTTTGGACTTGAGAATGCAATGTAGGTACAGTCAGAGATGGGGGTCTCAGCGGGAAGGATGGCAGAGGATCAAACTAGGGACATTAATTGCATGTGATTGCAATCAACAAGTTTAGTTTGTGGGATTTGTTTCTGATATCAGGACTGGGATGGTAGTGCATACGGAGGAGGGCTTACCCTCCCATTGTTATAGTACCAATGACAGTCTGTCTGTCCTCCCTGGGAGCAGGTGGCACTGTGGTCTAAACCACTGAGCCTCTTGGGCTTGCTGATTGGAAGGTTGGCGGTTCGAATCCACGCAATGGGGTGAGCTCCTGTTGCTCTGTCCCAGCTTCTGCCAACCTAGCAGTTTGAAAGCACACCGGTGCAAGTCAATAAATAGGTACCGCTGCAGCAGGGAGGTAAACAGCGTTTCCATGTGCTCTGGTTCTGTCACCATGTTCCATTGTGCCAGAAGCGGTTTAGTCCTGCTGGCCACATGACCCAGAAAGCTGTCTGTGGACAAACGCCAGCTCCCTTGGCCTGAAAGCGAGATGAGCACTGCAACCCCCTAGTCGCCTTTGACTGGACTTAACCATCCAGGGCTCCTTTGCCTTTTTTATCTGTCCTCCCCACTCCCTAAAAAACTCTGGCAATAACCCCCATAGGCACAAATGGAAACTTCCTTCCAGGAACCACTAGCAGCCACTGTACTATTTCCATCAGGGCTGCAGCATGGGAGGAAAGGGTTAACCACTTCCCCTACGCATTGGGTCCTGATCTTATTGCCCTGTGCACTTTTTTCTCTCCCAACCCATGGCTGCTATTGGATTTTTTCAAGCCAGACATGTTAATTGCAATTACCCAATTATCATCATGCTTCATTTGGCCTTTAGGCAAACCCTCCTCCTTGCCTCTAGGCTCACCTATGGCACACAGACATTTCAACACCGCTTTCAGAACTGGAAAGATGAGGCTTCTGATTCTCCAACAGCTTTTTATTGTTACGATTTCATAACCCTGAAGTCTTAAGTATGGGTTTCACAGGCAATGATAATTGCTGTAAGAGTCTGAAGTACTAAATACCTCTCAAGAAGCAATACTGGATGGCTTCTTAATGTCTGCACAAAGAGGAAGATTGGAATGGGCTGGACATTATTGGATTTGCGCGTCTGAGGATGTGGAGACGATACTGTAATTTGGGGCAGGGCTGCACAGATCTCTTCCGTTAGCTGTTTTCAAGAAGGATGTATTGTCTTTTATTACCAGAGAGGCTTCTGCTGAAGCTTCATGTTGTAGTTGGGGAAATAAGTGGATATATTTAGAGATGTGTGACCTGATGTGAGGTGTGCTGCGCATCTTCAATTTCGGATAGTCTAGCCAGCATTTTGCATGCACTGTAGTAACACTGATTAATGCATTGGCAATATTTGTAACCCAGAGATTGCATTTTTGCACCAGTTCAAACTTCTGGATGCTTTGCAAGGCTTTACAGTAATCTGGTTTCAGTACATCTGTGATTTGGTGTGATTACCACCCCCTGCATCAGTTATTGTGAGAGAACACACTCAAAAGACAGTAGAATTAATAAAGCAAGATGTCAGGAAAGATCACTATCATTAAGGCTAATGAGCGTGCTACGTTAAACATGGACCCTGGCTCAAAGTGATCTCTGTAGCATGTAACTCCCTTTTAATTATACCTTTCTGCTGGAGCACTTAAATTATCAGCTGTACTGATAGCAATTTGGGTGCTTTCCCCCTGTTTTGCTAAGATAAAAGGTATAATTTGCTAACAATCTCTCCACCTTTGATTCAAGAAACCGTCAGCAGCTCTAGCCTTCTGGGTAATTTTATGCAGCTGCGAGCATGTGTTATTTTAAAGCAAAACGTGCCTGAACTGTTTTTCTCTTAACATGGCTTACTTCGGCTGGAATCAAACTTAGCGGCTCATAGAGCTAGAGACTTGGCCAAGAAATAACGCCATTCAACCTGCCCTACACGTCTAATAAACTGCTGAGCACTGCAGGATTACAACACAGACCTGCTGATTTTGGATAGACAGATGGGTTAAAAACAAAAACAAAAACCAAAGTCTGCTCAAATTGGTCTTCATTGGGCCAAGCTAATGAAACCAGACGAATTTCCATCCATAACCCTTAGCACACACTTGAAATTTTGAGAAAATGGCTGCCGTGGAGGCACGACATATCGCTAAATGGCAGCAGTGGGCCCACAACAAAACACAGCTGTGAGATAATGGCTGTCACATCTACAGGAACAGAATACAGAGGTACCTCTGGTTAAGAACTTAATTCGTTCTGGAGGTCCGTTCTTAACCTGAAACTGTTCTTAACCTGAAGCACCGCTAATGGGGCCTCCTGCTGCTGCCGTGCCACTGGACCACGATTTCTGTTCTCATCCTGAAGCAAAGTTTTTAACCTGAGGTACTATTTCTGGGTTAGCAGAGTCTGTAACCTGAAGCGTCTGTAACCTGAAGCGTCTGTAACCCGGGGTACCACTGTGTGAACTGAGGCTGCAAAATGAGGGGAGGACATTCCCCCCCCCATCAATGGAGGAAAGGTCCCTACATCGGTCACCGCCACACTAACTCATACATGCCCTCCAACATTTATCTGCTGAAAATAAGGTCACCCTATTTCACACCTGCCATCATTTCTCCAATGAAAATAGGGACGTCCTGAAAAGCAGGACATTCCATGATCAGGCCAATGGTTCATTTAGCCCAGCATCTACTTCTGACAGTAGCCACCCAGATGCCTTCTAAAACCCTCCGAGTGTCCCGATTTTCCAGGGACAGTCCTGGAATTATGAAAGCCACCTTGGCTTCTGATTTCTTTGAGGGAGCATCCCTGTTGCCTCTCCATGGCTGCCACTGTCAGCCTCCTCCCTTGGGCAGCTCGTAGTGGCTGCTGGAGAGCAAGTGAGGAAGAGTTGAAGAGGCCGCCACTGGTGGGGCTCGGCCCCACATGCTGGGCTGGCTCTGAGGGACAGGCAGAAGGCAGGGCCACCCTGGGTGGGAATGAAGGGGGAGCAAGGAGTCTTGGAGGAGAGGGAGAAATGTCCCTACTTTCATCTGAGGCATGTTGGATGGTATGAGAAAGACTGTAAACCTGTCTAACCCTGACAAGTACATTTTCACACAGGGAAAGCTGTGTATGCCCCTCTCCCCCCTTCCCAAAGTACCATATAAATGCTGATGTGTGAGAGTCTTAAATACATCTGTTTTCTTTCATTGCCTTGGCACCAATTTTCCTAACCAAAAAATGCCCCCCTTTAAAAGCCTTTTCCCAGTACAGCTTTTTCACAGAACACCGTTCATTCCTTAAGGTACATTGATTTGGATGGATCTTTAAACTCCACAAACTCAAACTCAAAATTACAGTGAGCTCTGGAAATGAAACAATGGTGGTTCATTTTTTTAAAATATAGGCTGTGGCTTCTTTTCACTACTTATCAATTACCAAATGTAGTATTTAAAATGCTGTAAGGTTACAGCTGTCTGTGTGGCTGACGGAACATCACAGGCTAGAGAGCTCAAAACTGATCTCTTGGGATGACGTAGAATTCTAGATTACTTGGTGAAATGTTCCACCCACTTCAACATGCTCTTTAGGGAACTCAAATCCACTTTGCCTTTTAAAACACGTATAGAAATTATTGTGTTTCTCTCTCTTCTGTGTGTTTTTTTAAAGTCCACAAGCGTCCTGCTGAGGGCTAAATTGCAATTCATGGTTGACTAATGAAATGTCCATCATTATGATAGGATGAGGGGAGGACTGCACACTTACAAGAACCTCTGAGCGTGGGGGTGGTATATTCCTGTGAGATACACTGCACCCTTATGGGAGCTTGCTTTTAAGATTCTCTTCATCTTAAAGATATAGCAACACACGTCAGTGATGATATTCCAGATGAACTATTTAAAATTTTAAAAGATGATGCTGTTAAGGTGTTACACTCAATATGCCAGCAAGTTTGGAAAACTCAGCAGTGGCCAGAGGATTGGAGAAGATCAGTCTACATCCCAAACCCAAAGAAGGGCAGTGCCAAAAAATGCTCCAACTACCGCACAATTGCACTCATTTCACACGCTAGCAAGGTTATGCTTAAAATTCTACAAGGCAGGCTTAAGCAGTATGTGGACCGAAAACTCCCAGAAGTGCAAGTGATAAGCATTTAAACTCAGGTACATATCCTGGCTTCATTGTCCTCTGTCCTTCCTCACTAGTTGCCACTGCCCAGAAGAGGAAAGAATTAATGTGAGTAAACAGAGGGAGCAATAAAAAGTAGCTTAGATACTATACATGTCACCCACCGCCTGGTGACCATTTTCACCAGTCAACACAACGGTTCTTTACCCTGTTTTACTGTAGGGAGACAAAATCTCCCCCGCAGCTTGTTTGTCTCCATAACTGCACTATCCACATGCTTATAAATAATTTGAGAGAGTGCCTAAGGCACACAACTGAAGTCATCCATTATCACTTTAAGTTTCCTTAAGCAGTCATTTAGCTTTACAGCTCCCTTCTCAACGACCCGATGTTGAAGTGTTAATCAGGAAGAGAATCCACTGAAGGCAAGAAGAGAAAACTGTGTTATGATAGCTAAGTGGTGGTGGGTGGGTGAGTGGGTGGGTGGCTGTGGAATGGATCTGGTGGGTTATCTAGATCCTTCTCTCGGCAGGCCATGTTCAGTGGATGGGGCAGGGTGCCTCTCTGTCAATTGACCTGCCTTTGCCCCACATAGTTTGAAATCAGACTTTTTTGCAGAGGGAGCCAAAACCCACAAAACACTGCAGATCAGATGACCTGCACAGTGCTTTGTATGCACCAGCAATCAGCTGTGTGTGTACCCCAATGTATATAGTTTGAGCATGGAAATAATGTTGCTTTCTATCATATATATATATATATATATATATATTTGCTTTCGTAGATTTTCACGGGTACAGAAATGCAGGTTTTGGTGTCTTCGGGTGTCTTCCCGTGTAAGAGTCGGGGTGTCTGTGCGACGTTTCGACGAGGTCTCACTCGTCATCTTCAGGCTGGTGCTTTCGGCTTCTTGTTACTGGAACAGAGCAGAATCTGGTGTTTGAGTTCCTATAAATACTGTTGAGGGGTGTGGTGTATAGCCTCCAACGTTCTGGGCAGAGAGGAAGTTCCTAGATTAGTGTGCCTTTTCTTCTTTTGTTCCTTAATTACTTGAGGGATATCTTGGGTGATTTCATGAGTGATATTCTGAATACCACTGGGTGGGTCATTAAGTGTAGATTAGTTGCTAAAGCTTTCGTGTCTTGACCTCTTGAGCTTGTGAAGAGTTTTTCTGAGAAGATGGCTGTGCTGCATTTAGTTGTAATCTACACTTAATGACCCACCCAGTGGTATTCAGAATATCACTCATGAAATCACCCAAGATATCCCTCAAGTAATTAAGGAACAAAAGAAGAAAAGGCACACTAATCTAGGAACTTCCTCTCTGCCCAGAACGTTGGAGGCTATACACCACACCCCTCAACAGTATTTATAGAAACTCAAACACCAGATTCTGCTCTGTTCCAGTAACAAGAAGCCGAAAGCACCAGCCTGAAGATGACGAGTGAGACCTCGTCGAAACGTCGCCCAGACACCCCGACTCTTACACGGGAAGACACCCGAAGACACCAAAACCTGCATATATATATATATATATATATATATATATATATATATATATATATATATATAATATTTAAAATTTAAATATATATATATGAATGAAACTTAAAAGCCCTGGAGCAAGCACTCAGGGGCGTGGGTTTAAGCCCCAAGTTGGGCAAAAGATTCCCTCGTGGTCCCTTCCAACTCTACAATTCTATGATTCTATGGCTCCTCTCTTTGCCAAGCTCTCTTGCTATTCAGCAAGCACGCCATCAAACAGAGTATTTGGCAGGTTATAGCCTCCTAATGAAGATGTGATGAATGCTATCATCTGCTATAGAAATGTTCGTGCTGCAAGACATTTAGTGGTGTCATATTTTTTTTGGCAGGTGTCAGTCGAATCATTTTTTTTTTTGCAGGTGAAAGATTAAGGTTGCCTTGGCAGCGCAGGAAAAACTCATCTGTACTCATTTTTAAGTACACAACAGAAATGAAACTTCAAAATATTGTTTCACCGTATATTAAAAATTAAGGGACCTGCAGCCTGCTCATTTTTCATGCAGTGAAAACTGTCGCTGGCTCTCTGAGAATTAGGCTTAACAAAGCCAGTTTTTTTTTTTTGGGGGGGGGGGAGGCACAACAAGGCTGATAAAGAATTTGCAGGTGCTTTCAAAACATTTCCTTTCCCCACCCACAAAAACCAAGCTACCCAGCAGAAGGCCAGTTGAGATGCCACACCTACAAAGCCTTATCTAAGAACAGGGATGGCTAATATTTCTTGGCCTGAAGGCTACATTCAGCCTCTGCCAATCCTCTGGGGAGTGGATCCCAGTGGTAGGTGGGTGTCAGGCTGGCAGAAAAGTCCTTCCATCTGTGGGGCCACCCCACACTCTTGTTCCCACACACATGCACAGAGGACAAAGAGGCACCCATCCCCTGCCCTTTAGGTGACCCATGCAGATCAATTGAGGATGGGAGCAACTCCATGTCTCCATTCGCCAAATGATCAGTCTGAGGTCCAGGAAGACCTTGATCTGAATTGCTATCAGGGCTCCAAACTCTGCCCACGCCAATTCTGTCTCCACTTTTCTTTTTCTCTGCCAAAATCAGTGGAGTCTGGGGGAGGGGACTTTTATCCGGCCCCTGTCTTAGAATATGAGTTGCTGTAGCAAACAGGGATAAAACAGAGGGGGGGGGGAGAGTCTTTCAAACAGCAAAGTCATACGTGGGGTGGGCTCAGAAGTGTTCTCTCAGTTGGGCTCCAAGACTGGAAATTAGCTCAGCGGTTGGGAAAAGCCTTTTTGGATCTCCGTGTATGGAGGCGGAAGGGGGCAGAGGGAACATTCTCAGCTAGGTTCTTGGAATTGCAAAACAGTGATGTATTTTAAGAGCATTTGCTAGAGTTACTTTTAGTATTGCATAATAATGGGAGATGCAGGTGCTCCTGAATAATAATCGCATGAACTACAAGGCCTTGATTTTATTGCAGCGGTGGGAACCTGTGGCTCTCCAGGTGTTTTTTCACAACATCTCCCAACATCATAGAATCATAGAATCATAGAGTTTGAAGAGACCACAAGGGCCATCGAGTCCAACCCCCTGCCAAGCAGGAAACACCATCAGAGCACTCCTGACATATGGTTGTCAAGCCTCTGCTTAAAGACCTCCAAAGTAGGAGACTCCACCACACTCCTTGGCAGCAAATTCCACTGTCAAACAGCTCTTACTGTCAGGAAGTTCTTCCTAATGTTTAGGTGGAATCTTCTTTCTTGTAGTTTGGATCCATTGCTCCGTGTCCGCTTCTCCGGAGCAGCAGAAAACAACCTTTCTCCCTCCTCTATGTGACATCCTTTTATATATTTGAACACGGCTATCATATCACCCCTTAACCTCCTCTTCTCCAGGCTAAACATGCCCAGCTCCCTTAGCCGTTCCTCATAAGGCATCGTTTCCAGGCCTTTGACCATTTTGGTTGCCCTCCTCTGGACACGTTCCAGTTTGTCAGTGTCCTTCTTGAATTGTGGTGCCCAGAACTGGACACAGTACTCCAGGTGTGGTCTGACCAGAGCAGAATACAGTGGCACTATTACTTCCCTTGATCTAGATGCTATACTCCTATTGATGCAGCCCAGAATTGCATTGGCTTTTTTAGCTGCCGCGTCACACTGTTGGCTCATGTCAAGTTTGTGGTCAACCAAGACTCCTAGATCCTTTTCACATGTACTGCTCTCAAGCCAGGTGTCACCCATCTTGTATTTGTGCCTCTCATTTTTTTTGCCCAAGTGCAATACTTTACATTTCTCCCTGTTAAAATTCATCTTGTTTATTTTTGCCCAGTTCTCTAATCTGTCAAGGTCGTTTTGAAGTGTGATCCTGTCCTCTGGGGTGTTAGCCACCCCTCCCAGTTTGGTGTCATCTGCAAATTTGATCAGGATGCCCTTGAGTCCATCATCCAAGTCGTTGATAAAGATGTTGAATAAGACCGGGCCCAAGACAGAACCCTGTGGCACCCCACTAGTCACTCTTCTCCAGGATGAAGAGGAACCATTGATGAGCACCCTTTGGGTTCGGTCAGTCAGCCAGTTACAAATCCACTGAGTGGTAGCATAGTCAAAACCGCATTTTACCAGCTTCTTTACAAGAATATCATGGGGCACCTTGTCAAATGCCTTGCTGAAATCAAGGTAGGCTACATCCACTGCGTTCCCTTCATCTACCAGGCTTGTAATTCTGTCAAAAAACGAGATCAGGTTAGTCTGACATGACTTATTTTTCAGAAATCCATGCTGACTATTGGTGATCACAGCATTCCTTTCTAGGTGCTCACAGACTGTTTGCTTAATGATCTGCTCCAGAATCTTGCCTGCTATTGATGTCAGACTGACTGGGCGGTAATTATTTGGGTCCTCTCTTTTCCCCTTTTTGAAAATAGGGACAACATTTGCCCTCCTCCAGTCTGCCGGGACTTCGCCTGTTCTCCAGGAATTCTCAAAGATGACTGTCAGTGGTTCTGAGATCACATCTGCCAGTTCTTTTAATACTCTTGGATGCAGTTCATCTGGCCCTGGAGACTTGAATACATCTAAACTAGCCAAATATTCTTGTACTATCTCCTTAGTTATTCTGGGCTGTGTTTCCTTTGCTGAATCATTTGCTCCAAATTCTTCAGGTCGGGCATTGTTTTCTTTATCGGAGAAGACTGAGGCAAAGAAGGCATTGAGGAGTTCAGCCCTTTCTGTGTCCCCTGTTTGCATTTCACCATCTTCTCCTCTGAGTGATCCCATTGTTTCTTTGTTCTTCCTTTTGCTACGAACATACCCATAAAAGCCTTTTTTGTTGCTTTTAACCTCTCTAGCAAGCCTGAGTTCATTCTGTGCTTTAGCTTTTCTGACTTTGTGTCTACACGTGCTGGCTATTTGTTTGAATTCCTCTTTGGTGGTTTCCCCCCTTTTCCATTTTTTGTACACATCCTTTTTTAATCTTAATTCAGTTAAAAGTTCTTTAGATAGCCACCCTGGCTTCTTTAGGCACCTTCCATGTTTCCGTCTCATTGGTATTGCCTGATGTTGTGCTTTTAGTATCTCCCTCTTAACAAACTCCCAGCCATCATGAACTCCCTTTCCTTTTAGTATTGTTGTCCATGGGATCTCACCCAGCACTTCCCTAAGTTTTATGAAGTCGGCTTTCTTAAAGTCAAGAAATTGAGTCCTAGTATGCTTGGCTGCTCCTTTCCGCTGTATAGTAAACTTCAGAAGAGCATGATCACTCGCACCTAATGATCCTTCCACTTCTACCCCACTAACCAGGTCATCAACATTGGTTAGGACCAGATCTAAAATGGCTGTTCCTCTTGTTGCTTCTCCCACTTTCTGGACAATGAAGTTGTCTGCAAGGCCAGTGAGGAATCTGTTTGACCTTATGCTCTTGGCTGAGTTTGACGTCCAACAAATATCCGGGTAATTGAAGTCCCCCATTACTACTATCTCCCTTCCTTTTGCATGCTTGGCCATCTGTTCCAGGAAGGCATCATCTATGTCCTCCGTTTGGCTTGGGGATCTATAGTAAACTCCCACAATGAGGTCTCTGTTATTCTTCTCTCCCTTAATTTTGACCCAAATGCTCTCACTTTGGCTTTGAGGATCTAAATCTTGGATCTCTTCACAGGTATACACATCCCTGACATATAACGCCACTCCTCCTCCTTTCTTGTCTGGTCTGTTTCTCTGAAATAGATTGTATCCCCCCATTATTACATTCCAATCGTGGGACTTATCCCACCAGGTTTCAGTGATGCCTATTATGTCATATTTAGTTTGCTGTACCAAGAGCTCAAGCTCATCTTGTTTATTTCCCATGCTTTGCACATTAGTGTACAGACATTGAAGTCCATTAATCATTCCCCCGTGTCTCTTATTTAAGGATTTTTTCCTCCCACCACTAGGTCCGCGTGCTGTTTGCTCCATTTGGTCTATGACATTTGGATGATCATCTTCATTAATTGATAGACTCCTACCTTCAGGAGCACTGTCTCCCTCCCCCACATTAGTCAGTTTAAAGCCCTCCTGATGAGGTTTCTGAGATTTTTGGCAAAAACATTTCTCCCAACCGTTGTGAGGTGCAGCCCATCACTTGCCAGAAGTCCATCTTCAAGAAACTGCAGTCCGTGATCTAAGAATCCAAACCGTTCCTGTTTACACCATTTGCGAAGCCAGCTGTTCACTTCCACTATTTTCCCCTCTCTCCCTGGGCCACGTCGTTCAACTGGGAGGACAGATGAGATGACAATTTGTGCATTTAGTTGCTTCAATTTCCTGCCGAGAGCCTCGTAGTCTCTTTTGATCTTCTGGAGGCTATTGCTTGCAGTGTCATTGGTTCCCACATGAACCAAGAGGAAGGGGTATTTGTCAGTGGGTTTTATGATTCCTTGCAGTCGTTCAGTTACATCTTGGATCTTAGCCCCGGGGAGACAGCACACTTCCCGAGACATCTTGTCAGGCCCACAGATCACTGCTTCTGTTCCCCTCAGTAGGGAATCCCCTATCACCACTACACGCCTCCTCTTGGGTTTGGTCGGGGTTCTTCCGTGAGCTGTCCGTTCCAAGGTCGCCTGCACATTCCCTGAGGACTGACTTTGCTGCTCGTCTTCATATACCTGATCGACTGTAATGAGGGAGAGATCCTCAAATGGAGTCTGCTCTTCGTCTTCCATGCTAGGGGAGAGGACCTCAAAGCGATTGTGTATTTCTAAGCAATCAGAGTGAACCCTGGGCCTCCTACTTCTTTGAGTCACGTTTCTCCATATATCTGGCTCCTGTGTTGGTGAACTAGACTCCTTCTCAGGGGAGTCCCCTGTCTCCTCCTTGGTGGAGACGGTGTGCTCTGTTGCTTCCAAGAAGAGCTCCAGCTCTCTAATTCTTTGGAGCGTAGCTACATGTTCCTCCAGTTGCTGGACTTTGTCTTTTAAGAGGGCAATCAACATGCAATTGCTGCAGGTAAAGCTGCCTGCAACCTTTGGCAAGATGGCAAACATTGCGCAGGAATCGCAGGCGACTGCAGCTGTTCCCTCCCCTTCCATCTTGAGATCGTGTCGTTGGGGTTGGCTACAGAGGTCCTCCATCATAAAAAGCTTGAAGACAGGACAAATAACTTTCCCCACACAAAAAAACACCTAGATCTCCCCCAACAAACGTTTGAGACTAGCTCCCCTAAATCTAAAAGATGGATCTAACTGTGCGCGCCGCTAGCCACAAAGAAACACACACACACAAGAAAACCCTTTTTGCTCCTTCTTCAACTGATGCCCTGCAAACTCTGATAAGCTCCTCCCACAGCTAATCCCCTGCCTCAACAGAAACCCTGCCCCCTCTGACCTTTACACAGGGAAAACAGCTAATGAGCCACAAAGAAACACACACACACAAGAAAACCCTTTTTGCTCCTTCTTCAACTGATGCCCTGCAAACTCTGATAAGCTCCTCCCACAGCTAATCCCCTGCCTCAACAGAAACCCTGCCCCCTCTGACCTTTACACAAGGAAAACAGCTAATGAGCCACAAAGAAACACACACACAAGAAAACCCTTTTTGCGCCTCCTTCAACTGATGCCCTGCAAACTCTGATAAGCTCCTCCCACAGCTAATCCCCTGCCTCAACAGAAACCCTGCCCCCTCTGACCTTTACACAGGGAAAACAGCTAATGAGCCACAAAGAAAGAAACACACACACAAGAAAACCCTTTTCGCTCCTTCTTCAACTGATGCCCTGCAAACTCTGATAAGCTCCTCCCACAGCTAATCCCCTGCCTCAACAGAAACCCTGCCCCCTCTGACCTTTACACAGGGAAAACAGCTAATGAGCCACAAAGAAACACACACACACAAGAAAACCCTTTTTGCTCCTTCTTCAACTGATGCCCTACAAACTCTGATAAGCTCCTCCCACAGCTAATCCCCTGCCTCAACAGAAACCCTGCCCCCTCTGACCTTTACACAGGGAAAACAGCTAATGAGCCACAAAGAAACACACACACACAAGAAAACCCTTTTTGCTCCTTCTTCAACTGATGCCCTGCAAACTCTGATAAACTCCTCCCACAGCTAATCCCCTGCCTCAACAGAAACCCTGCCCCCTCTGACCTTTACACAGGGAAAACAGCTAATGAGCCACAAAGAAACACACACACACAAGAAAACCCTTTTTGCTCCTTCTTCAACTGATGCCCTGCAAACTCTGATAAGCTCCTCCCACAGCTAATCCCCTGCCTCAACAGAAACCCTGCCCCCTCTGACCTTTACCCAGGGAAAACAGCTAATGAGCCACAAAGAAAGAAACACACACACACACACACACACACACACACAAGAAAACCCTTTTTGCTCCTTCTTCAACTGATGCCCTGCAAACTCTTGGTCCTAGAACATCCTTGACCACCAAACATCGTGGGTGAGGCTGATGGGTATTGAAGTCCGAAATCTGAAGGGTCAAAGGTTCCACACTGCTGTTTTTTTCGTTGTAAGGTAATTGTCTGTCAGCCACCTCAAACTTTTGTGAGAGTATAGATGTTTTAACTAAATAATAAGTGGGGTGGAAATCCTCTTCAGACTTTTACAAGCTCTCCCCCAACTTGGCTAAAGTTTTTTGAAGGCTATCAGGGGAATGATTTGGGTCTGGGTGCAGTCAGAAGGCAGAGCTTATGGTTTCATCATTGTCATATGTTAGGTACTGAGTTGAATAGGATCCAAACTGCAGCAGTCTGATTGGTCCTAGAACAATAGGATTCAGAATGCAGCAGTCTGATTGGTCCTAGAACAATGCAGCAGTATGATTGGTTGGCAGGAACCACCCAATCCTGCTCCAGATAGAAGTGAATCCACAACCTGATTGGCTTACAGTAGAATTCTGGAATTAGCCAATCATGTGCAGCCCATTGTGTAAATAATGTATATAAAGCAGATACTGTGAGGGGACTTCCATTCATTCCTCCTCACCACTATGAGCTGAATAAAGAGCATGAAATCACTTTGCGACTCTGAGTATATTTCATCATATTTATTTGCATGCTATTTGCCCATAAGGTTGTTCCCAGAGCAGCTTGCAACATGTCAAATGAAGCGCAATAAACATATATAACGAGGTGCACAACACAGCAATAATCTACAAAGCATGGAGGATAGTACAGTGGTACCTCGGGTTATAGGCGCTTCAGGTTACAGACGCTTCAGGTTACAGACTCCGCTAACCCAGAAATAGTACCTCGGGTTAAGAACTTTGCTTCAGGATGAGAACAGAAATCGCACGGTGGCGGCACAGCAGCAGTGGGAGGCCCTGTTAGTTAAAGTGGTGCCTCAGGTTAAGAACAGTTTCAAGTTAAGAACGGACCTCCAGAACAAACTAAGTTCTTAACCTGAAGTACCACTGTAATGGAATAGCAACTTCCCCCTCTATCTTAGCACCAGCAAACATCTACAAGAATACCACTAAATCAGGGGTCAGCAAACTTTTTCATCAGGGGGCCGGTCCACTGTCCCTCAAACCTTGTGGGGGGCCGGACTATATTTTGAAAAATATAAATACCCTGCAAGCCAGTCCCGCAGCTGCCTCCAGACCTGGAAGAGGAATGCAGTCTGCATGTGCCGCCCACTCACCAGTGTTGTTGACGAGCAGCAGCCGCTCCATCAGTCTGTCCCCACAGAGTTCCCAGGCGGCATGCACCACACGCGCTGTGGCCTGTTGTCCGAGGCCAGGTTGGCGGGCAGGCCATGCATGTGGAGAGTTGGACAGGCGCATAGCTGTCAACGTTTCCCCTTTTTTAAGGGAAATTCCCTTATTCCAAATAGGATTCCTCGCAAGAAAAGGGAAAAGTTGACAGCTATGGACAGGCAGTGCACAGCTCGCCCTCCAGCTGCTCCAGTGCAGTTGCCAAGTGCACCACCACCAGCAGCGCGCACCAAGCTCCGGTTGAAGCCCTGTGATGCGCCCGTCACAATGCCCATGGCCCAGACCTGCCATCCACCCACCCCTCCATCCATGGCTGTGTCAGGTTTACCTCAGCTGCAGGCGGCGAGGCTTCAGATTGGCTGCAGGAACTTCCTCCAGCCAACCCAAAGCCGCACCAGCATCACTGCCCACCCAGAAGCTGTGCCAGCGTTATGGAAGTCAGTCCCCATGTGGCGAGGCATCTGCAGTGCACGGGGACTAACTGAGTGGGCGGCAGGGTCTGTGGGCTGGATTTACAAGCCTGGGGGGGGGGCTGCATCTGGCCCCTGAGCCTTAGTCTGCCGACCCCTGTGCTAAAGGTGAGTAATTTGAACACGCACCATGAAAACATATGTGCCTTTCATTAATGGCTATTTGTTAACATTTGTAGACCACTGCTCACCAAAGTGCCATAACAACTGACAACTAATAATGGGGGGAATGAAAATGCTTTCACTTGCCTGTGGAAAGTCAGCAAGGAAGCTATTCAAATTTGCTTTGGCTGGGAGTTCCATGAATACTGGAGATGCAACAAAAAAACGCTCTGCTTCTGACAGGCTATTTTAGGCTACATCCATATGATACATTTAAAGTTGTCTTGCTCCACTTTAAGCTTCCCCCAAAGAATCATGGTTACTGTAGTTAAGGGTGCTGAAAGTTGCACCTCTCTGAGGGGTCTCCGAACAACTCTGAGAATTATGAACAAATTAGAGTTCCCAGCAGTGCCATAGCTATTGGGTGGGGAGGCTAGCTGGGTTTTTTGCCCCAAGTGAATCCTCAAGAGGGCCGCCACTGAGGCTCCCAGCCTCTGTGTGTGCGCGTGCAAATACACCTGGGTGTGTGTGCCAAACTGGGTCTTTGACCTGGGTGAAATAAAGCCTAGTTTCACCCTTGGTTCCCAGAATTCTTTGGGGAAGGATGTAAGAGTGCTTTAAATGTATGAGATCACAGCCAAACTAGACATCTATGGTTTCTTGGACAATGTGCAAGATGGCCGGCATGAATAGACAATGAAAAAGGGGTGACCACATTTACTGTGACAAGTTAACCAACCCACCCCCCACCTTAATCTAAACACTTTTTGCAGTGCTAAAGCCAATGCATACAGTGGTGCCTTGCAAGACGAAAAGAATCCGTTCTGTGATTCTCTTCGTCTAGCGGTTTTTTCGTCTTGCGAAGCAAGTCCATTGACGGATTAGCGGATTAGCGCTATTAGCGGCTTTTAGTGGCTTATCTGCTGATCGGATCAGCTGATAAGCAGCTTAGCGGCTTAGGAAAAGGGGGGAGGAAAAAAACCAGCAGGAACTCGCAAGACATTGTCGTCTTGCGAAGCAAGCCCTTAGGAAATTCGTTTTGCGAAGCACCTCCAAAATGGAAAACTCTTTCGTCTAGCGAGTTTTCCGTCTTGCAAGGCATTCGTCTTGCAGGGCACCACTGTATTCCCCACATAGGTAGAATTTGTCGCAAAGAGAACATTTATTCAACAAATAAAATGAAATTGTGCTGTAATTGCAAAACAAGCAAACAAAAAAAGCAAACTAAAAATACTTCTTTTCATAGTACAGCCATTTTGTTGGTTTAAAGGTAGAACACATCGCAGTAACACAAGTCATAGCACACAGAGCTAAAGAAGGTAAAACTCTCCTAGGTCACTTGAGAGTCCCACACTCTTTGATGTCCTATGAAATACCAAACAGGCTAGCCATCTCATTCATGGAAATGGCACAGACAGTTTACGTATGAACTCCTGTATTGTGTGACATGTTCAGAGTGTTTGCAGACTAGATGAACCATCTTATCCTGACTCCTGGGAATAGCAAGCAGTGTCTCTGTTGCCCGAAGACATGACGCTCAAGAAGATCAAATGAGAGTCAGATTTTTCATGAGCACACAAATATATCTAGCTGCAAGGTCAGCAGCCAACAGCCATCACAGATGCTTTCGGTTCCTCATTATGTGCCCAATTACAGTGGTACCTCAGGTTAAGTACTTAATTCGTTCTGGTGGTCTGTTCTTAACCTGAAACTGTTCTTAACCTGAAGCACTACTTTAGCTAATGGGGCCTCCTGCTGCTGCTATGCCGCCAGAGCACGATTTCTGTTCTCATCCTGAATCAAAGTTCTTAACCCGAGGTACTATTTCTGGGTTAGTGGAGTCTGTAACCTGAAGCGTCTGTAACCTGAAGTGTATATAACCCAAGGTACCACTGTAATGATTATGGTGATGTGTAGATTTTGGGGTGCCCTGAGTGTGTAGGAAGGGGAAAGAATCAGGATCGCACCTGCTGGTTCCACTCTCAGCCTCACGTGTGAATCTTGTATTCTGTGCCAGGACCTGCATACTTTCCAGATACCTTTATTTATTTAAAGTACAAGTTCATTAAAATCAATACTGTAAGCAACAGACAATACAGCAGCATGCCTAACCAACTAAAATACGGCAAGTCAAACTAATAGGTCTATTTAGGAATGCCCTCAGCTCACAGAAAGTCTGACCATTTTTGGAACGTTCAGCAGCACACCCATAATATTTATGGTGGGAACCATTTCATGACACCATTCTATGTTATTTTCATTTATCTTTTATCTGTCACAAAAGTCCAATAGTACACAAAAGGCAGGGCCGATCCTCACTTCCACTTGTACTGCTGCTTTCCCCTGGCGAAAACCACTCTTCCGTGCTCAATCGGAGCGAAGAGCAATTTGGGTTTTCTCCAGATTGACATTTGCTCAGATTTAGCACCAAAGAGTGGGTTTTCCCTGGGAAAGGAGCAGTGCAGGGGAGAAACCCTTGGACCCGTTCTTTCTAGGCATGAGACAAGTGGAAGTGTGGATGAGTCCTCAGTTGCAATTCCTTTTGTGGAACAGCAATGACATACCAATTTCCCCCTGCAAGAGTACGGCAGCCATTTCGGGTGGCTTACTCCCACACGATTTTGGGCCAAGGTCTCACCCCGAAAAAAAGCATTTTTTTCAGGTCCACAATCTCATGTAGGTCACGTGACACACACAGGATTTCGGACCCAGAAGATGGTGTCCCAGATTTGGGCCTCATTGTGTTGGAGGGTATGCAGTAACTGGGAGCTGTTCGTCTGGGAGCCGCCCGAGTCTTTGATCCTTGCTGGAAATCCTTTCCTTTTGCCTTCCCTGTGGAAGTTTGTTTTTTTGCTCCCTGCCATCAGCTGAGAATTGGCACCCTGCTTAGCTTAGAAATGCTCCACCTGAGCTGGAGCTATTTGGAAGAATTAAGCTGCATAACACAGGCACTTACAAGCTTTATATTACAAGTTTTGCATTTCACCATAGCGTAGGCATGCCAGCATTTCAAGATGCCCTGATTTCTTCAGTAAGCGGCTTTTGCAGATTGACACATCATTATTACATTCATTTCGCCCCCCCAGTCTGTTTGCGAACTACTGTTGTGCTAAATATCAGCAACTCCTATCACATCTTTTTGGGGTGATGTAAAACAGGACTTTCTTTAGAACATGTGGAGCTCTCCAGCAGCTTCATCTTATCTCCTGGAAAAGAACCACCAGCCCCACAAAGAAGCTCCTTCATCCAGCTGATAAAGGAGTAATGAATTTATTTTTAGCTGGGAGATTACAGTGGTAGGGGAAGAACTACAGTTGTCAAATTTTGCATTTTAAGCGCTCTGGTGTTGGGGCAGGATCAGTGACCAAACAAGGGCTCTGGCACTTTAACCAATAGCTTTTCAGTGTAAAACTATATTGGCTATATTGGTGATGGGTTGTAGTGGATGTATCTCCATGTCTCAAAGCCCCTTTCAGGCCCAGAAGGGGGCTGTGAAAGTGCAAGAAATTCAAAGCCTCTGGATTCGACATGATTTGTACAAATTAGACAAAAAGATTTCAAACTATTGCCTTGATCTGGATGTGCAAGCAGAAGAAATGAATCAAACTGAGGGAAATTTCGGGGGGGGGAATGAAAAATCTCACAGGGTTACAGGGTGTTGATTTGTCCTTTGAAAAACCCAAAACATTTTGCCACTGCCTGTGGTGATGGAGGAGTTCCTCTTGGCAGTCAGTGGCTGCTATCTTTCCCCTGCCCTTTTCCCCAAATGCCTCTAAACAACGCTACTTTATGACACAAATATTTTCCCGGGGGTATTTGTGCTGAGGAAGATTTGGTGTATTGGTGTGAAATGTGGAATGGTGGTCATCAGACTTCAGCTCCAGGTTTTTTGGGGGAGGGGTACTGTGTAAGAGAATCCCAGTGAGGTCCACTCCTCTCTTTCCTAAGGCACCACTGTCTACTCACCTGCCCCTCAAATGAAAAAAACAAACTACCATTTATAGGGGGGCTTAGAAGGTGCCCAATGATGTCTACCTGGTATCAGGGATAAGAAGTCAGATTCATCATCTTCAGGTGAAGTGTTCAAGGACTCTGAATCAGAAGGGGCTCCATGAGCCGGTCTAATTCCTCGTCCATGCAGGGTTTAAGGGCGAATGGGACCTGGCGGGCCTTGACCCTGATGGATCATATGGGTTCCTCAACCTCGGCCCTCCAGATGTTTTGAGACTACAATTCCCATAATCCCTGACCACTGGTCCTGCTAGCTAAGGATCATGGGAGTTGTAGGCCAAAAACATCTGGAGGGCCGAAGTTGAGGAAGCCTGGGATAAGCACACAGGGCCAGCCCCCAAAGTGCTTCTGTTGGACAAGCCTGTGAGAGCCAGTGCCCCTCTCACCTGGGAATGTGGCACTGCCATTTTGGTCTCAGAGACTTTATTGCAGAAGACCCTATGGGACTGGAGGCTCCTCTGCTCTGGTGCGATAGGAGACTACTGGAAACAGGGCTAGATCCCTTTAATTGAATCAGCATCTTCCAACACAGATGGGGCTAACAATTATAGGGTGCACCTGCTGCTCATTCTCAGGTTAGTTCTTGCTTCAGAATTCTGTGTTCCTAGTGTGTGGCCTGAGCCCTGCCCCATTTTGCAGGGCCTTGAGCCTGAACCATGCTTTACTTTAGCCTGTGCCCTCCCCTGTCTTGTACCTTCACTATGAGTCCTATGTCCTGCTTGCCGTGTATTTGACCCAGTCTGGGCCTTCTCACAGAGCAGGACACCACTAACCCTGGCTCTGGTTTTAGGGAATACCGGTATATAATATTGGGCTCTATCATGGGCAGATAGTATAACATCTCTGGTTTGGACAGTATGACTATCAGAACCCTTGCTTGCTGTGGCCATCAACTCCGTTGCCCATCAGTTACCTCCATCTGGAGAGAACACACTGGCCACATATAGATTTGCCTTGGACTGCTTGTGTGTGTGGCTGGCCCCTGACTTTTGCAGTCCATAACTTCACCACTAATTCATGAATGCTGAGAAAATCACAACCCAACGTGACTTTACTTTCAGTCCAAAATCCACTTAGCTTGACCTACACTCCCAGTACGTTTCCAAGCACAATTCAAAGTGTTGGTGCTGACCTTTAAAGCCCTAAATGGCCTTGGCCCAGTATACCTGAAGGGGTGTCTCCACTCCCATCATTCTGCCCAGACCAATGCCGAGGGCCTTCTGGCAGTTCCCTCACTGCGAGAAGCCAAGTTACAGGGAACCAGGCAGAGGACCTTCTTGGTAGTGGCACCCGCCCTGTGGAACGCCCTCCCACCAGATGTCAAAGAGAAGAACAACTACGGTACCAGATTTTTAGAAGACATCTGAAGGCAGCCCTGTTTATGGAAGCTGTCAGAGGCTCAGGAACAGAGGCACAGGGGAGAGAGGAGATGGAGAGTGAAGGGGAAGGATCTGAGGGCAGTGTAGGGGAGTATGGCAGTGACCCGAGAGATTCCATGAGCTTCTCCAGCGAATCAGAAGATTCCCAGAAGGAGGCGCCGATGGTCAGGGCAAGGGGGGCCAGCGGGGACTCCCAAAGCAGCAGCTGGAGATCAGGGCCAGCTTCCCCACCAGAGCGTAGTGGGGGGGAAGAGTCCCAGGTGTCAGGGCCAGCGTCTCCTCCAGCAGGGAGAGAAGATGAGTCGAGACTGACCACACCTCCACTGGGGAGTGGGGGAACGGAGGGGAGGTCAAGTACAGCTAGCCTCCCCGAAGGGGGAAGCAGTGACAGAAGCAGTGACAGGAGGAAGGTTGCCGGCTGGGCGCGCGCGCCAAGTTCAAATGTACAGGCGTGCGGGACAGCAGGAAGCCCGGATCGGGAACCAGGTCCTAAAGCCTGCCGGAGGCAGGGGGAAGACTCAGGGGACTCAGCGTCAGAAGAGTCTAGGAAGGGCGAGACCCCAGCTGACAGGCGGACCCAGAGGAGGAAAGAGCAGAGGAAGAGGTGGAGCAAGGCTAGAGTCTTAAACTGGTGTCTGGGGGGAGGAGATTCAGACGGAGCTTCGGCGGTCTAGAGTTTAAGACGTAGAGCTGCGCGCTGCGGCTGTGAAAGCAAAACTGAACTTCAATAAAGACTTTTGTATATAACAACGAATCAGCGTTGGTCCTTTGTGAGCTGGGACCTAGGGCAGCTCTGACAGAAGCTTTTAATGTTTAATGGGTTATTGTATTCTAATATTCTGTTGGAAGCCAGATGGGCGGGGTATAAATAATAAATAATTATTATTATTAGTAAGCCAGTTTAGGATAGCAGCAGTAGGGTTGAGCTGCACAGGCGTTCCTCCCTACTTCTCCATAACGAAGCCAAGGTAGACTGAGTTTCTCAAAGGGTTTTGGTATGATGATGAGCTAATTTCGTGAATGCTTCAACACATGCCAGCACTGCAGTGCACCGAATGCTAGTAAAGCCTGCTTTCCAGGACCGAGTGAGCTCAGGATCTGAGCAGGGATTCAGCTCAATCGGCTGAAGTTACTGAAAAGTCTGCAGCAACACTTCCTGGTGGGAGTGAATGTCCCCAAGGGCTTAGCTGGCATTGGCAGTATAGCTGTTAAAATATGCCATTGTATGAGTGAGAAATAAGACCCCTGTGGGCAAAAGGCATTACGCAGGTGCAAATTGTTAGGAGTCCATTTATTACATTGGTAAGAATAACCTCACGCCCACTGCAGCTCTCACCTTTCCTCCAAGCACATTCAAAGTTTTCACGACAATCCACAATCGCACTCTCAGATTTCCTCCTTCCCTGTTACCAAGTGGGCATGATTGGAAAGAAGAGAAGGGTAGGGACTGCACTTCCCTTTCTCAACATGGGCTATGGGAAAGGGCCTCTATAGGTGCAGCAGCAGGTGTGGAGCCTTGGATGGGGGGCAGCTCTCAACAGGTACGAGGCAATGTGCAATTCTCCATAGCAGATAATTTGCTGATTTGGAGAAAATGAGTTCAGTCTCCCACAGAAATTGCCAATGAATCAATATCTCAAGGCACTTGAACATAGGAACATAGTAAGCTGCCTTATACCAAATGAGTCAGAACATTGGTCTATGGGCAGGAATGATACGTGTTGTAGTCTGAAACTTCTATAGGGGGTTGGAGTAACTGGACATGAGACAGGGTTAATTTCCTTCAAGAGCATAAATCACCCTGTGGATGAGCTAATCACAAGTGCAAGGTCAGCCAAGCCAGTTGCTATGGTAACAGCCCAAGGCCCCAGCTATATCTGTGATTAATGCAAGTCAGCTCAGTTTGTTACTTTGTGAGTCATCAGTCTCTTAGTGTTACTTGTCCAGTGTTACGTCTTGAATTGTTGAACTTGTTTAGCGCAGTGGAGACACTTTATACTTGTATATATCTGTATCTGCAAAAGCCTACAAAATGCATACATCTATGTCCAGAACTGTTTTACTGAGCCTTATCTTCTGCAACAGTACCTTTCTTTGCTTCCCTGTCATGACTGGTACTGGGAACAACTTCCACCGCATGGGTATATCATAGGGTACCATGTTGGCTACCCCTGTTCTACACTGACTGACAGTGGCTGTCCAAGTTTTTCATACGGGGGGACATTCTCAGTCCTACCTGGAGACGATGGTGCTTGGACCTGGGACCTTCTGTATGCAGAGCAGCTGCCCTACCACTGAGCTACGGCTCCTTGTATGTTTTCCTGATTTATGAACTTGCTCCAATGAGCATACAATTTAGCAGTAGTCTGCTCAGCGATGAAAATTTACTAAGGATAACTTTCATATATAATGGGTGTTGTTCAACTAAGTCTCCCTCAGAGTAGATCCGCTGAAATTAATGCCCCCAACTTAGCTGCATCCATTAATTGCAATGGGTTTACTCTGAACAAAACTTAGCTGAATGCCACCCCATGGTTATAAATTTAGGACATATGCCATGGCAGACCATAGGTCCATCTAGCTCACTATGGTCTATGCTGGTTGGATTTCCAAGGCTGCAGAGAGGAGTTTTTTTCTCAGCCCTTCCTGAAGATGCTGAGGACTCAACCTGGGACCATGGGAAACAGATGCTCTGCTACTGAGCCATTCTCTACCTCTCAAGCTGCCTAGAGGAAAGAAAAGCTATTCTAAAGACACAATGCAATAAGCAAGCTAAAGATGATCACAGTCCCATACTGAAGGGGCAAGACAGATGGAGTCAGGTTTTTTGCACATGCTGGGCATTCAGAAGACTTGTTGTTGAGTCTGGTAGGTGACCACTGTCAGGGAACTGCCATCAGAGGCAAGAGGAGAGGTAAGACTCTCCAATGATGCAGGGGAGGGAACTAGCAAGGAGAGAGAGAGAGCTTCCGCTGGGGAAGGAAATCCAGGGGACACCAGGGAGAAGGAGGAGGCTGAGAGTACTGCGGAGGGGAGGCTCCGAGACTCTTCCAGTGAGATCAGCGGAGAGAGCACAGGACCTCCGCTTGGCACGCCTACGCTGCGCAGAAAGCTTCCGCGCAGAGAATCTAGGAGGAGACTTGGCGTCAAGGAATTTTTATGTTGGAAGAAGTTTAGGAAACGCCCACTGACGGATTCTGCCAGTGACTGAGACAGTCGCGTTGTAAGGGCTGTCAAACCAGGGAAAGGTTTAGCTATACAACCAGCTTGGAGCAGTTTGCAGTTTACGCACAAGCAATCCCAATTCCCATTACAACCACATAACATTGCCTTTACATCACAGGGATGGGCAGCATGCCCCCCTAGCGTAGGGTTACCAGATGTCCCCGGTTCCTGGGGACAGTCCCTGGATTTGCAAATCTGTCCCTGGACAAATTCTGTCCCTGGAATGTCCCCAGATTTGCAAATCTGTCCCTGGGAAATGTGGCAGTGACAGCCTCATCAGCCTGGAGCCAGCCTGGTAGCACAGTTGGCTCTGGCTGGCTTCAGGAGCTGCTTGCTGCTCACTGCTGCTGCCACTGCCAAGGGGAAACCAGGGATGTCCGAGGGTACAGATCTCCTGCCCCCTTCCCCCTTTGTTTTGACAGATTGGGGGAGGCTCTGGAGTCATAGGCAGCATGCCGTTGCCCAGTTTTTAAAAAACCTCAGAGCATTTATGTTTCACAGAGTGCGAAAGAAGGGTTTGCACCTTTATACAATATGCATATGTGCTTGAGCCCAGGGTCTTTTGCCTCACCATCCCCCTTACTGATTCCCTGTAGCTACTCAGCTTTAAAAAAAAAAAATGTCCCCAGATTCATTGAAAAAAATGAAGATTGGACAATTAATAAGTTAGCATAACTAAGATGCCATTCTTACCATCAAAGAACTGAAAGAGTTTAAACTCAAGTATGTCTAGATGAGATTCCGAGATGGTAAGCAGGAAACTAGACCCCAAGTGCAGGACAAGAGCAGGATCTGAGCACAAGATTTCAGATTGCTACAGTTCAGAAAGACAAAACAGTAACTCATAAGAACATTAAACCAACAGTGTAGATACCTCTGTAAAAAGGTAAAGGTAAAGGTACCCCTGCCCGAACGGGCCAGTCTTGACAGACTCTGGGGTTTGTGCGCCCATCTCACATCTATTGGCCGGGGGCCAGCGCTGTCCGGAGACACTTCCGGGTCACGTGGCCAGCGTGACAACGCTGCTCTGGCGAGCCAGAGCCGCACACGGAACGCCGTTTACCTTCCCGCTGGTAAGCGGTACCTATTTATCTACTTGCCCCCGGGGGTGCTTTCGAACTGCTAGGTTGGCAGGCGCTGGGACCGAGCAGCGGGAGCGCACCCCGCCGCGGGGATTCGAACTGCCGACCTTTCGATCGGCAAGCCCTAGGCGCTGAGGCTTTTACCCACAGCGCCACCCGCGTCCCAGATACCTCTGTAGGAGGTGGAAAAATAAACCCCAAGATACAGTACTTCTATTTCACAGTGATTGCTATATGCCAGAATGGTCCAAGGCATACATACGTTTACAAGGGGTTGCAAATGCTTTGCTTAAGATAACAGGCTAAACAGACCAGACAAATTCCAAGACAGAAAAAGACACAGTGTGTATGAGAGAGCAGTTCACATGTAGCCCTTTGCCTACTTTAATGTAGGTGGCAAGGGGGGGGGGAGGTGGCTGGCAGAAAGAGAGGCATAGAGGGAGAGAGATTAACGAAGGCAGCATCAACCATCTTTGGCTCCAGCCCTGCCCAATACCAATGCATGCACCCCAGCAAATTTAACCCTGAAGCAATGCACGTATCCCTCAGGAGGAAAATGGTTTCTCATCCTTGCCATATAAGAACCAGAGAGAGAGAGAGAGTGAGCACAGATTGCTAGAATTTGAGGCACACAGGAGCGCATTTGATGCTGATCTAATGCCTGGGCTCTGTTAGTGGTGCAGAACATACTTAGATTTCCCAAGACTTCAGAATTCCTCGTGTGTATATTTACCAAACAGAGAGCATGAAATGACCAAGGGAAACGGCTTCAAGTTTAGAACCGGAATTGCAAAAGAAAGCAAACCAAGCTAGCTGCACTTTTGAAATGCCAAGTACTTGTTAGCTGGCAACGTCGTGTTGTGAGATGTGACACAATGTCACGCCACAACTCTCTGAGAAATTAATCAAGTGTGATGAAACCCATTGGAGGAGGAGGCTTCCCTCTGGGGCTGAACACGGCGATTTGCCAGGAAGATTTCGAAAATGTGATCATTATTCATAAATGGAGAGGGCTTATTTCAATCAGCTCTGCTTCTAAATCCTGCTAATCTCAAAGGGCTTTCTGAAGAGAACTACCTTGAAAGTTGCAGCTTTGATCATATACATGCAGTGCATTTGATCCCCATGCTTGTCATTTCAGGTTGTTTTTTACTCAGCCCACATCCACACTATGCGTTGAAATAGTGTTGCCCAAGGTTGTTGGACTTCTCTTGGCAAAATCACAAAACCCCACAAAATTTCCATTTTTGAGATATTTTAAGGGGAAAACGGCAGTCAGAACTGCCGACATGGGCTGCCATACAGCTGGATTTTCCCAGACATTTGGCCGATTTCCGCCTGGTCGCTGCTGACGAACACAGTATTCCGAATTTGTCTGGGAAATTCCGGACGTATGGCAACCTTCATTTGAAGTACTATAATACCACTTTAACAACATGTATGGCAACCTTCATTTAAAGCACTATAATACCACTTTAACAACGTCTTCCAGTTTGTTTGTTTGTTTGTTTGGTAGGTAGGTAAAAGAAATCAGGTTCCAGTACTCATGTTTTGATAAAAAAAAAAAGTCATCAATGCCAGCACACAATGACTGCCATGGGCTTCCAAAAAAGAGATGACAGTGTCTGATACTGGTGAGTAACTTTTTATATATATAAAAAATATGCACTGATGGCTTACCCCAAAGAATTCTGGAAACCTGTAGTTAGTCAAGGCTGCTGAGAGTTATTATTATTTATTTAATTCATTATTTCATTTATTATTATTACTACTACTACTACTACTACTACTACTACATGGACTTTTTGTGGTTAAGAAAAGGATAGGGAAATGCACTGAAAACTGTAGGTTGAATGAATGAATAATAGGAAGATGTATCAATGCAATGCAAGCGAATCAGACTGATTGCTCAATGAAGATCAGCAAAACATAGTGCTGTTTCACATTCTCGTCTCACTTTTAACTCATTGTAGTTTCCCCTCACTTCCTGCTCAGGGCCAGTCACCAACTCTTGGTCTAACCTACCTAACTCAGCTGTTGTGAAGAGGTATAACATGACTGCAAAAGGTGCTGGTATCAAAGGAATCAACCTATTTATTACAAAGGTATTAGGAAAATTCAGGTACAGGGGATATTGTTCTCGTTTTCCTGATTCTAATGCTATTGCTTCTGTCCAGTTTTCTAATGTTCCTTCTATACCTGTTGGGTTCAGGAACTGTGGCTTTTTAAAAATTATTTTTTACCATTATACCAGCACTTTGTGTTAAAATCTTCTTCGTACCAGTGGGTGTGGTGCAACACAACAGTGAACATCATTGAACAATGATGTTACTCCCCCTCCCTTTGCACATGTGTTCTTCTCCCCCCCCCCCCCCAATGATTCCTTCATGAAAACCTAGGGAAAGAACTGTGCACTGGTATATACTGCCCTAGATTTCATCACGTTACTCCCATGATTTTTCAGCTTAATGGGGCTATAAATGGATTCCCTCCCCTGGAATCAGATAACATGGAAATGAGTGCTAAGCATGCACTATATTCCATTAGTTTTCTGGAAGTGGCTTTTCCATTGTGTGAAAGCTCAAGTATAATGTGAAAATTAACAGAGAAGTATCGGGGGAACGGAATGAACTGCAGTGTGGATGCAGCCACAGTTAGGCACTTGCTGTTGGCAGGACATTTGGAGGTGGCATGGCATTGGAAAATGCCTGGGGATTATACTCTGCAGTGCTTTTGTGCGAATCTCGTAGTTTCCTTTATCTGAAAGACAGATGCAGCTAGCAAGAGATCAGATGAAAGAGGGTACATTTACAGAAATCTGGTTCCTGGTTCCTGTTCCTCGCATATATTGACAGGGGAGTGTGTGTGTGTGTGTGTGTGTGTGTGTGTGTGTGGCCTCCAGATACTTGGAGGTATTTTGGGATGGATTTGCTGAATTAACCAGATGGAGGGAAAGCTTGATTCTTGTATAATGATATTTTTACTCAATGACTCGTGGTATTCCAGTAGGTGTTTATTATGATGCTAACAATTAACAATAAAGAACTTTGGCTGCTGATTTGTTTTCAGATCCAATTCAAAATTCTGGGTTTTTTCTAACTTTTAAAGCCTTATATAGACTCGGACCCCTATACCTAAGAGCACGTTTGCCTATAGAACCTGCCCAGACCCTTCAATCATCATCTGAGACCCTTCTCTGGTGCCACCTCTGAAGGAGGTCTGGAGGGTGGTGGTGATGAAGAACAGTGTCTTCTCTATAGTAGCCCCCTGTCCAGTGGAATGCTTTCCTGAGGAAGGCCCATCTGGTGCCAGCTTGGGTATCATTTTAGCACCAGGCAAATGCATTTTTGTTTTCTTGGGCATTTGGGCAACACCAATGACTGGACATTTTTATTCTGTGTTTTAAATATATTTATAAATATCCTTGCACTTTATCACTGCTTTGAATAGCTCTGGGACTTTTTGTTGTGGGAAGGGATGCATGCATTCCATACACCAGTGCTGGCCAAACTTGCCCCTCCAGCTGTTTGGGGACTACAATCCCCATCATCCCTGACCACTGGTCCTCTTAGCCAGGGATGATGGGAGTTATAGTCCCAAAACAGCTGGAGGGCCGAGTTTGGCCATCACTGCCATACACCAATGAACCAACCAATGACACACAGTTGGATACAGCTGAAAGTGTCATGGAGCAGACACACACACACACACACACACACACACACACACACTTCCCATGGATACTGCCATATGGCAGTATGTTATATAGGCAACACAGCCAGGACACTTCGAGTTTTTGACTTTCAAAATTAAGAGTCATCCAGATAAGTCTAAGACAGAAGCAGAACACTGCTTGACATGGCCTCAGAGGCATTATTGTAGTGGTCCTTTTCTCTCCCTTTAGCAGAAGATTTGACAAACTCTGTGCCTATTCCCCTTGTCAAGCTGGTTTTCTATCAGTGCCGTGTCACTGCCAGCAATTCAGTTGCTCCCTCTTTCCACTGATGTGAGCCAGAAGAGGACAAGGCATTTCTTACATCTGGTATATGTAGCCAAAGAGGCCCTTAAGACAAAACAAGCCAAGTCAGTGCCCTATGAAAAACCTTCTGGCGGGCCTTTGAGTATCTTTGCGTAACATTTGTGTGGGTCTGTGTTCCTGCGACTCTTTCTGCTGGTATCTAAACCTGCATTTTGCAGTAATATCATCAACAAGGGTAAGGGCAGTGGTAGTTAATGCAGAAATCACTAACTATCCTAGATGAGATTTGGGTGTGATGAGCTGTGTGTGTGCTCCTGAAGCTCGCCAAGAATTCCCCATCAGTTCTGCAAGGTTAGTGCTAGATGTAAACTCCTCTTTGATAAATTAGTTTTAAGTGTAAACTCATCTCCTCTTTGATAAATTTACCCTGTCAATCAGAGTGTGCCAGAAGTCAGCAGACGGCATGAGCAGAACTGCTTGACAGAGTTTTGTCAGGGAACAGAATGACTGCATCCCACTTTGCCAAACCAGTGCAGCATTCAGCACCGATTCTGTAATCCGTTCCAGTCCACATGCAAAGGTGGACATGTTGGTAAGTCCTATATAAATCCTACTTTCTGGAATTAGTTCCTAGTGGTAGAGTTGGACGTCAGTTGCAAGCACATCATGCATTTATTTGGACTTGATGAATTAATTTAGACGCATTCAGAATATAGGAAACTGATCTGCATCAAACCATTGGTGCATTTAGCCCAAGATTGGCTAGGTTGACCAGGAACCTGCCTCATACTGAGTAAGACCATTGGCCCATCTAGCCATCTGCACACTGATTGACACTGGCTCTCCAAGGTTGTAGACAGAGGCCTTACGGAGCCTTGCCTGTAGATGCTGTGAACTGAGCTTTGGACATGATCTACCATTGAGGTTGTCAGGCTCTACTTCTTCAGGGGGTTAGACTGGGAATTCAGAGAGGAAGAGGGAATTGCCTTCAGGGCCAGTTCCAGAAGCACCTAAAAAGCTGGAAACAGTGCCACAAAAGAGCCTGTGGTGCCAGTACCCCTCTTGCCTGATGGTATTGTGTTGCCCTCCTCAGACACAGAGGATTCCAGCTCAGAAGCCCCAGTGCAACCAGAATCTCCCCTGCTGTGTTGGAGTCCATTACTGCTAAAGCAGGCTGTGCCCCTTTAAATGAAGGGGCTTCTCCCCATGAAGGCGGAGTTAGTTAACAAGACAGAGCTGCAGCTCTCATTTAAGGCTCAGCTGATGGATGGCTAATGCTGAAGCAATATCTGAGTTATCAATGGGAGCACAGCATGGAGCTATCCAGGGCTGAAGCGCCTTTCCTGAGTCAGTGCTCACAACAGAATTGCTATGGCCCCTCCCCAGCTGCCATCTAGGGCTTCGGACAGGAATTTTCCCCAACCTGCCTGGAAATGCTGGGAATTAAACCTGGGTCTGTCAAGAGCAGGAGTAGGCAACCTAAGGCCCATCACCTTCTCAATCTGGCCTGAGGATGGTCCAGGAATCAGCGTGTTTTTGCATGAGTAGAATGTGTCCTTTTATTTAAAAGGCATCTCTGGGTTATTTGTGGGGGCTGCCTGGTGTTTTTACATGAGAAGAATGTGTGCTTTTATTTAAAATGCATCTCTGGGTTATTTGTGGGGCATAGGAATTCATTCATTATTTTTTTCAAAATATAGTCTATCCCACCACTGGCCCACGACTGAAAAAGGTTGCTGACCCCTGGTCTGCAGGAAGAGCATGTACTCTGTCACTGAGCTATGGCCCTTCCAGTGATAAGATTTATTCTTCCTAATTTTTGTGTGCAAAGATTGGTGTCTCTTAAGTGTGTGTGTGTGTGTGTGTGAGAGAGAGAGAGAGAGAGAGAGAGAGAGAGAGAGAGAGAGAACTTAACAGGCCAAGTTATCAGCTGAGTAGGTGAAGTTCTGACTTAGCACATCTGAGAGAGAGAGAGAGGACAAAGAAAAGAAATAGGAGGAGGGAAACCACGACTATTGCTGCAGCCTGGAAAGTACATAATAATACACTAAAATGATCTGTGCCCTTTGCCATCATATGACAAGTTGCCTGTGTTGTGCTCTGCAATTTTTCTAAAGAGATTAATTAAAATTGTTTCTCATATAGCTGGCATGTAAAAAACCACAGCTACACTTCTTTTTAAAAATCTGTCTTTGTTCGAGTCTAACATCTTGAGAAAACCAGGAGCGGAGAGGGCAGAAAGCCTTCTGAGCTATATAAGGTCAGCAGATGTAGATGGCGAAACCACACGTAGACTCCTGTTTCTGTATAGCTCATGCTAGAATGAGGGTGCAGACCTGAACTGACATTTACTCATTTGCCAGACATTCGCCTCAATTTGATGTAACTAGGGAAAAGCTTGATCAGTTTGTGGGGGCCCCAGCCCACAACTCTGTCATTTTTGCTGTGTGTTGTGGACTGTTGGGTGCTTAATGAGCTGCCCTTTTTATTCCTAGCTCATGCTCTACTGTCTGAGCTATTCCAGTAGTCATTAATATGGTTGGTGTTTTCCTTCATCTCTCTGATAGGGTGACCATGTATCCTACTTTACAGAGGACCATTTTCTGTTTGAAGGGCCAAGTCAAATTTAAATATGCAGCAGCAAAAGAAGAGAGAGCAGGAGAGGCCTTCAAGTTGTCCATCCCAAGTCAGCACCGGGACAGCAACTTTTGCAGTTACAAAGGTTACTTTGTCACAATCTCTGTTTGGGTGACCAAACAAAGGGGGTGGGAAGGGTGATGCAGAAGAGACCCACTCCCCTCTGCGCAAGATGACAACCTTAGCAAACAGTTCACAAATAAGAGATAAGAAGCACCACAACTTATCCTCACAATGACGCTGCCATATGATTGTTTCATATGCCGGGTTGATCTTCAGTGAGCAATGAGCTGAGTATGAAAGAAGGAGTGTCCGTGTCACATGCCCAAAACTGATCTGCATGCAAGTGATCTAACTGGGTGACTACGGTATTTCCCACCTTCTCACCCACCCATAACCTCCCACCAGGCAATCCTGACTCCTTGATGTGTATAAGATACTCATGTCCTCAAAGTGTTAGGTGGCACGTTGGGAGGATGCAAAGTGAGCATCTTTTGTTTAACAGTGGTGGTTGGTTTTTTTAACCTTCAAAGGTTATGTATGCTAAAGGTTTCATCATGAACCAGAACCCAGGCTCTGTTTGCTGTCTGGCTTTGCCACCCCTGCTGACCTCAGCTTCACATTAGGTCTATGTTTGAAGGTAGTTAAAATAACTTGCAGCTTGTCACTTGCCACTTGCAACTGATACAAGGATGCCTCTCTGGAACAGATTTAAACACATGCCACGGATGCAGTCGCAGCACCCAAAAACTTGTTATCTTCCTTCAGCAGATTCATTCTTCCAAATTTATGAATTACATGTCCTGTACATTTTATTTTCAGGCTAAACAAGAGTAGAGTGTGGAAAAATGTGTGCATTTCCAGCTAACACTCATCTTATTGCCTTGCATTTGTTTTGCTTTGCTAAATTAAATAGAACCAAAAATAACTCAAATGGTCCGCTTTCTTACTTAGATGTTTGGTTGCCTATGGTGCCTTTCACAATCCCATCACCACCTAAGAAATCTAACTTTGAGTGATGGCTTTGCCTTCTGAGCCACATGGCCGCATCCCACAAACCACATGGTGGAAGTAACTGCTATGCTGTGATCTTTGCCAAGCTGCAATGTCTCACTTGTCACTCACATGAGGAGGCGTGTGTCACTAGACCAGGGATGTTTGTTCACCACCAGCACAGTCTAAACTCAATTACTACTGCATGCAGTGGAGTGGGGGGGGGGAGATGGTTTCGTACAGACAAATTCCACATGATTCATGATGGCTCTGCTTAACTTGGACTTCTGGATGATGCCAAATCTGGCAAAGAAGCTGGTGACTACTATGAATTTCTAGATTGCCCCAGAATGATTGCTAAAGTGTGTCCCTTGGGTTTCAGAATTAATCACAGAAGTCATTCCTTTTCTCTCTGCAGAACATTTACATTTTTGAGGTCAAGGATGCATTTTTTTAAAAGCCTGCTAACCAACCACTGTTCCTTTCCTCTTTGGACACCTTCAGAGCACTCCTGATCTCCAATCCATGCTGCTGAGAGAACTGGTGGTCGGATGTGGCAGATGTCTCCCTCTGATGGGCTCCTTTCTGGAGTGATGGGGACTCCCTGGAGCAACCAGGCAGTCAGGGAACAGTGGGGCTAAATGATACATCAGAGCCACTGAAACTCTGCCACTTGTGCCAGTTAGGGTGAAAGGGGCAGCACGTTAGTGCCAACTCCAGGCTGATGTGCTATTGGGCTGAGACACCCTTTGGCTGCTGGACTGACTTAAGATCACCAGATCTCTGGCTGGCTCATCTCCACCCCTCTCATCCCTGCTCTGCCCTGCTTGGGGGTTTTTTAATTGCCGGGGGGGGGGAGATAGCTTCTCTTTACCTGCCTCTACCAGGCTCCTTGTTGCTCCTCTCTTCTACGCCGAACTTAAAAATGGAAAGCGTAGTGCTGGTGGTCAACAAAAGAGGTTCAAAGACTCTCTCAAGACAAATCTTTAAAAAATATAGTATAAACACCGACAATTGGGAAACACTGGCCTGCGAGCACTCCAATGGGAGAACAGCCTTTACCAAAGGTGTAATGGGTTTTGAAGCTGCTCAAACTCAGGACGGAAGGGAGAAGTGTGTGAAGAAGAAGAAGAATAGTAGTAGTAGTAGTAGTAGTAGTAGTTTGAACTTAATATCCTGCCTTTCACTCCCCTTAAGGAGTCTCAAAGTGGCTAACAATCTCCTTTCCCTTCCTCCCCCACAATAAACACTCTGTGAGGTGAGTGAGGCTGAAAGACTTCAGAGAAGTGTGACTAGCCCAAGGTGACTAGCCCAAGAGCAGCTGCATGTGGAGGAGCGGGGAAGCAAACCCTGTTCACCAGATTACGAGTCCACCACTCTTAATCACCACACCACCCTGGAACGCACACTTGGTAAACCCTCACTGTGATCAACTCTCGCTCAGAAACCAATGTCTCCACTGTGGAAGGACGTGTGGATCCAGAATTGGCCTCCACAGTCACTTACGGACTCATTGTTAAAACCATGTTACGGAAGACAATCTTACTCAGCTACAAGTGATTGCCAAATAAGAAGTTGCTCCTCTGAACCCATGGACTGTTAGTAGCCCACTACCCACAGTTTCCCCACCAGAAATAGCAAAGTATAGTGTGGGATGAAGGAACTCTTACGCCATGCACTAAGGTATATTGAGCTAAGCAGGCCTGGCCCCAGCCATACAGCAAGGTGAAGAGTCTTGCTTTAGATGGCACCATGAATGGAGGGGAAAGAGGTAGACAAGAATTAGCCAAGTAAGGCTTTGTAAAGCATCATTCCTAGAAGGAGGGCACTCTGTGGGCTATGCCAAGCAGCAAAATAGCCTAAAGTGGGGGACAGGGAAACTGTGGTCATCCAGATGTTCTTGGATTCCATGAGCTCCCAGTCAGCATGGCCATGTTAGTTTCTGTTCTTATCACTGAGCAGCTGCTTGGACTCACAGGACTCTGTTTACATTCCTGGGATTCCATACTATTGGAAGTCTCATGGGAAGGGAGACGGGATGTGACGTTAGTGGTTTCCTGTTTCCTTTGTTCCTTTGTTCAGTTGCTCTCTGCTTTCATAGAGAAAGGATGTTTATTCTGACTGCGTAGCTTAGAAATAAAACTCTTTACAATGTAGCCCAAACCTCTCATCTCTTTCCTGTGCTGGAAACTCTGCTGAATGGAACGTGCCTTGGAGCCTTATCAAAGGTTCAGACTCGGGGGAAGAAAATGAGCTTTATCAGCTTGGCCGAGCGGAGATCCCGACAGGCCATTGGTAAGAATGATGGGAGACCACAACATCTGGAGGTTCATGGGTTCCCCATTTCTGGCCTGAGACTATTTCACACAACTGCTTTTCCACCAAGGAAAACCAGCATGCACTGGGCAATGCTGTTGTGGCAGTTTCGGAAGGGTGTCACCCATTCCTGTGAAAAGCTTCATGACACACTCCACCACTAAACAATATTCTGAATTTTGCAATGCCGTTCTGCTGCCAAGTGATGTGTCCAAGAAATGCATATATTATGGTAAAATGTGCATAAAATCCATATAGTAATAAAAAGCATTCTATCAAGGAAAGCTGCTTCACAAAAAACATACGTATTAGGGAACATTGCATACAAAAATGTTGTATTAGGAGAAATTTGCACTAACATGCTGAAAAAATTTAATGAGGACCTTTTTTAAAAAAATGCAGACTAATGTGGAGAACTGAATTTAAGAGGGGGGGAAATGAGACACTGACAGATTTTTCTCTAATATATATGTAGATATTGGGGTTGTATTAATATATGAAGATTGCCTCCCAACTTGTAGCAGTGTATCTTCAATTTTTTTAATCATTCAAAGTCATTTCATTCCTTCTGACAAGATGCCAGAAGACACATCGATCACAGCAAACATCCCACCCGTTCATTTGCGCCTGATCGGTTCTTTACATAATGTTGCTCAATTTCATCTGCTTCACGTGAACTGCCTTTCTCCTGGAACACCTGTTTCCCCAATTAACTCGTAATATCTGCTCTGTATTGCTGAGCTTAATATGCAGCTCATTAAAAAGGTTCACCTAGTTCGTGATCAGAAAAAAGCTTTGTAAGTAGGGGGAGAAATCATCACATGAAAAAATATGCTGCTGTTAGCTGAAATGAAAGGACGTCTCTACCCTAGTGATCACATAAGCCTCGTTTATCAACTGGGGGATTATTTTAAGATCTGAAAAATGATACTCAATGCCGCGTGGGGAAAAAAAAGCTAATAGCCACCTAAACTTTGTGTGACAGCAGCTCTTATTTAAATTATGGCTTAAATTCTTAGGCAACGTGCTGACTAAGCAGAAGCGGTGGAATGAAATGTCAAGGGATGTTGCCACAGTTTGCTGCCCTGAAGCAGCTTGCAAGACCCTGCTCTCGATTGCAACCAGGTAAATCAAAGATGATGTGATTGAGGTTAATGAAGTTCCAGTTGCATTACATGCTGAATTAGGTCATAATTGGGACTGCTGGTCTGTGAAAGAGATCTCCCATAACATAACATTGAGTGATGCAATGTTGGTGCAGGGGTACCCAGTGTTTTGTCTCCTGGATGATGTTGGAATTGTTGGGAATATTCCATTCCACCTTAAGGAGCAGACATGGAACTGTTGCGTGTCACATGTCTGTTTACATTCCAGCACAGTATGCTGGGAACTTCCGTTGTGTGTATAGTTGCTGTTTTTTCCCTGTCTCTCTGACAAGACAAAGAGAGAGATGACATGTTTCTTTGTCCTGATTTATGATTAGTAAATCTGTAGTTGTAGTATGCTTCCACAAGCCTCACGCCTATTCTGTGTGCGCAGTTTCTATCTGCTGACGTAGTGTGCCCTGGCTTTGAAGCCCGGGTCGCTGATTTACGTCGGAGCAGAGGACGATGGGTCTTCGCAGCGGGATGGCTGGAAGGAGATGGCTCAGCTGGGGGCTAGTCAGCTGGCCTTGCAACCCTCTGCATGCTGACAGGAATATGACCCCCACCAGCCCCAACCAATGGTGAGGGATTTGGGGAGTTTTTAGTCCAGCAATGTTTAGAGGGCACCCTGTTGGCTACCTCTAATAGATGAGCATCTTTCAGCACTGCAAAGACGACAACAACAACAACAACAACAGATAATTGTATTATTTATACCCTGCCCATCTGTAGGATGGGGTTTCCCAAACTTGGGTCTCCAGCTGTTTTTGGACTACAACTCCGATCACCCCTAGCTAGCAGGACCAAGTGTCAGGAATGATGGGAATGGTAGTCCAAAAACAGCTGGAGACCCAAGTTTGGGAAGCCCTGCTGTAGAAAACGAGTGGGCAGCATGACAAAGAACCATAACTCATTTTTTCCATGGGGGGGGGGGAAGGAAAGTGAGCAAGGTCCCTTGCAAAAAGGATAGGCAACATAAGATGTTAGAATATGCAGAACGTGCAGCCTTAACACAGAGAATAAGAGAGGAAGAAGAACATATATTTAAAGAAGAGTGGAAAATATTTATTGAATATATGGACAGCAGCTGTACACAGCTGAAAATGCTGGCAGCATTAAGATAAATTCAACAGAGTAGACATTATTTGACTGATGTATAAGTGGGAAATTGATTTGAATGGTTATAGTAAAATATGCAGGAAAGTATATGTAATATGAACCATGGAAGGAGAAGAAGGGAAGTTACTGGATATTTTAAAGCTTGTAAAATGTTTATTTTGAAATGTAGAAAAATGAAAACTCTATTATGGGGAGATATGGATATACATAGAGACGTGAGTGGCGCTGTGGGTTAAACCACAGAGCCTAGGACTTGTCAATCAGAAGGTCGGCGGTTCGAATCCCCGCGATGGGGTGAGCTCCCGTTGCTCGGTCCCTGCTCCTGCCAACCTAGCAGTTCGAAAGCAGGTCAAAGTGCAAGTACATAAATAGGTACCGCTCCAGCGGGAAGGTAAACGGCATTTCCGTGTGCTGCTCTGGTTCACCAGAAGCGGCTTAGTCATGCTGGCCACATGACCTGGAAGCTGTACGCCGGCTCCCTCGGCCAATAAAGCGAGATGAGCGTCGCAACCCCAGAGTCAGTTACGACTGGACCTAATGGTCAGGGGTCCCTTTACCTTTACCTTATGGATATATATATATATATATATATATATATATAGTCATAGCTCGATGACATAGCATCTGATTTACACGGAATAAGGATCTTGAGTCGCTACCAGCACCAGCTAAAAGGAAAGAAGCATTGGAAAGACATAGTCAGAAGACAATACTGGCCTAAGCTGACCAATGTGGCAGGGTAGCTATGGGCATTTTATGCATGAGAAGAGGGGCTACCCTTTGGGGAAAGGCCGTGGCTCAGTGGCAGAGCATCTGCTTCGCATGCAGAAGGTCCCAAGTTCTATCCCCAGTATCTCCAGGTGGGGCTGGGAAGGACTCCTTGTCTGTAACCCTGGAGTGTCACTGCCAGTCCACATAGACAATACTGAGCTGGAGGGATCAGTGGTCTGGCTCTGCAAAAGGCAGTTTCCTGTCTTCCCCTGCTGACCTTTAAAGCCCTAAATGGCCTCAGTCCACTATATCTGAAGGAGTGTCTCCACCCCCATCGTTCTACCCAGACACTGAGGTCCAGCGCCGAGGGCCTTCTGGCGGTTCCCTCACTGCGAAAAGTCAAGTTACAGGGTACTCGGCAGAGGGCCTTCTTGGTAGTGGCACCCACCCTGTGGAACGCCCTCCCGCCAGATGTCAAAGAGAACAACAACTACCAGTCTTTTAGAAGACATCTGAAGGCAGCCCTGTTTAGGGAAGCTTTTAATGTTTGATGATTATGGTATTTTAATATTTTGTTGGAAGCCGCCCAGAGTGGCTGGGGAAGCCCAGCCAGATGGGCGGGGTATAAATAATAAATTATTGTTATTACTACTACTACTACTACTACTACTACTACTACTACTACTTAAGAATTTCTCTCAGTTTACTTTTTATGTCAGAGTAAGGCTGGTGGGAAGTTGCTTATAGCAGCAGTGTGCTGAGAGTAGAAACGGATGGGTCAGACTGTTTCTAGACTGCATCCATTTTGCATGCCTCCTTTATATTTGAACTCTGGCCTCCCAGGTGCTAGTTTGACACTCTAACCACTAGTCTACACTGACTCCCCTTTTATAATTGGATGTCCTACATCCACTGGTGTCTCACCTGCCTTTGGGGACCATTTCAGCGAAAAGTTTCCGCCAAATCCACCAGTCACCACTCAAGGCAGCAACACCCAGAACAGGGCCTTTGACAAAGATCTCAAAGGAGCAAAGTTCATACGAGTTCAGACAGTGATTCAGATACCCTGATATCAAGCTGTAAAAAACTTTAAAACAAGTGCCTTATCTTATCATATGTGGTGGTCTTGTAGTAAGGTTAAAGCTTACTGGGAAATGTTATACAGTTGTGCCCCGCAAGACGAAATTAATTCATTCCACGAGTTTTTTCTTCTTGCGAATTTTTCATCTTGCGAAGCACGGCGTCGGAAAAGTTTTGGAAAAGCTTCAAAAATCACCAAAAACCTCAAAAAAGGCTACCACACCGCGTTCTATGAGTTGCTCCTCGAATTGAAGTCGCAACTGTATTAGCGGTGTTAAGAAAAAGGAAACAAACTTGCAAAAACCGCAAGACGTTTTCGTCTTGCGAAGCAAGCCCATAGGGAAATTTGTCTTGCGAAGCAGCTCAAAAACCGCAAAACCCTTTCGTCTAGCGAGTTTTTCGTCTTGTGAGGCATTCGTCTTGCAGGGCACCACTGTATAATGAAATGAAAAGAATGGTTAAAATAACCTTTGCAACAAAAAAACTCAGAAGCTTTTCTTTTGGGAATTATAGGGACAGAGCTACCTAAAATGTATAGAAACTTCTACATGTATGTGACTACAGCGGCAAGAATGTTACTCGCCCCAAAATGGAAAGAAGCAAAGGAAGAGTGGATACAAAAATTTATGGAATATGCAGAAATGGTGAAACGTACAGGAAGAATAAGACATCAAGATAACGAACTTTTTATAAAAGAATGGAAATGGTTTATTGAATATTTACAAACAAACTGTAAACAGATAAGAACATTGGCAGGATTATTGTAATAACCTGCAGTTTCATAAGCGTATGTATTTAAAGAAGATGAATAAATGAGCAAATTAAGTTAATCTGGATATGCAGAAGATATTAAAAATAAATTTAAGGAACCGCAGAAAGAGGGGGAAGGAAGTCAAGCTTTGAAATGTCAAAATGATTGTAAAATTAGTGAAATGTATAAACTTGAAAAGAATGAATGAATGAATGAATGAATAGTGCCTTATCTTGCCCCCTGAAACAAATAGGAAGATAGCAGAGATTAGTGCAATTTGTTCCCATCAGCCGACTTCAATCAATACTCTGACTGCCATATTCTGAAACAGTGGGATGTGGTTCTGAGCAGTTTTCTGAGTAGTTCCTAAGTAGCTTCCAAGGGCAGCCCTAGGCACACTGTACTGAAGTAGTCAAGTCCAGGTGTCATCAGGTGCCGCAATAACAGTTATGACTGGTTGGAAGAACTTGCATCACAAATAAGCCCAAAATGCATTTTGGGTATCATTTTGTACTTGCAGAGAGGGCGCTTAATTTGTCCCTAGAGATGCAGGGTTAGGAAACGGTGATAATTATTCATTTTTAATTAATTCTAAAATATTGGAATTAGTGAAACAACTTGCGAATGACTGGAGCTTAAATTTAGAGCTGTATCCAGGTAACAGGAATGCACTGCACTGTGTCGCCCGCATATTATAGTTATTTTAAGGGGATGATGTCTGTGTAAGCTAACATAGGTGACACAATGGACTTGTGATTTGGAAGTGCTTGTCAGTGATACTGAATATAACTACACTTTATTAGTCATATATGAAATGTACCAGGGGAAACGCTAAGCTCTCCCTCTACCTCCTTACGGGGAAGAAGAGAAGGAGAAGCAGTCTTTGGTGGTGTACAGGTATGAATTCACCTTTGCAATTAGCATATGAAAGCACTCAGTGCCAATTTTCTAGAAAAAGAGGTATAGAATCATAGAACTGTAAGACCATGAGGGTCATTGTGGCGATCACACAGGGTCCCCGGATGTTTGACGGTCTATTGATCCCTGTGCCACCACTGTGATTGCTTCCCTGCTGCCACCAACCCATTTCTCTCGGGTACACACGGAGTCCAGACAGTTGTTAACTTTAAACCAAATAAACAAGTTTATTTTATACGCATTAACAAGTTTGTGGTTTCAGATAATTTCTCTTGTCAGTTTCTTAATCTTAGTTTCTTTACTGGCCTATACCTTCCTAATAACTCCTAACTGATTATTCCAGCTGTCTATCTGACTCCTCTTAACAGATTCTCTCACTCTCTCACATCAAACTATCCCAAGCCACAGACTTATCCCCCCCTCTCCCTTCTCTAACACCCGACTGACTCCTTAACAACACTAACTCTCACTCTAACTCCTCCCCTTGGGTTCCCACTGGCCAATCACTTCACACTCATTTAACCCTTTTCTTATGACCCAGCATGACGTCACCTAGGAGGGGCAAACACCACAGTCATCTGGTCCAATGCAAGAATCTTTTGTGGACTGTGGGGCTTAAACCCATAACCCTGAAATGAAGAGCCCCATGATCTGAGCTGACCATGGACATCTCCTTTGTCCTCTTAGAATGGCAATGGTGCCCACCTGAGAGGTGCCAGAACTGAGTTCTGGCGAATTCTGGCTGGGGGGAAAGCCCTGGAAGCCCTAGAATTCTAGAACTGATATGTTAACAATGCTATAGAGTGAGGTCCCAGCCAGAGGAAGTCCCAGTGCATAGGAATGTAAGAACAGCCTGCTGGTTCAGGCCAATGGCCCATCTAGTCTAGCAACCTCTCCTAACAATGGCAAACCAAATGCCTGTGGGAAAACACCTAGCAGGATCCAAACACAAGAGTCCTCTCCCCTTCTGTGGTTTCCAGCAAAGCCACTTCTGAGCTAGAGAGGAGGTGGGGTTGTGGGCTTCCCCCGCGAGACTGGGGGAATCCTTGGTCGCATCATCTCCCTTGCCAGCAAATCAGCTGGCCTGGGAGGTGTGGCCTGCGCTATTTAGGGATTTCCCTCTTTCTTCGCTCCAGCTGATCCGGTTTCCCATCCCTCCCACCCTTTAGGTTTTGCTCTCTGACATTGCTATGGACTTCGGTTGGTCGCCATCAAGGGGTCTGGTAGGATTTTTTCCCACTTGGCAAATTGGCACCAGCCATTTGGTTTTTCTCCTACCTCATAGCAAATTGTCACAACTTCTTCGGCATTGGCGGTTAGGCATTGTTAGGGGTATTGTTATGCAGATGAGGGGGGGGGAGGAAGCGCCATCACCTTTCCCCATAACGAAGGGTAGTCCGGTAAAGGATTCTGGGGGTCGTTGCCCTGTCCGAAGCCTATGGAGGTGTGGGCCTAAGGCACGCCCCCGAGCGGTGACCCCGGGGGAGCTCCTAGTTGATGTGCATCAGCAGGACTCCCCCTACTGGCGGTTAACCCTTGCCGGTCTTCTAGCAATCAGGCTGAAGCCGGTTAGTCGATAGGACCAATGCCTAAGCCCATCAGTTCTTGCAATCAATAAAGTTGTGGCCTATTTTCGCCCATTAACCTAAAATACTGTGTCTGGTGTCTTTATTTCCGAAGGGGAGGCGGGAACTCGCCACGCAACTGGTATACAGAAGCGTTTACTGCCTCTGACCAAGGAAACAGATCATAGCCATTGTGGTTAATAGCCCATGCTTCAATCCAGGGCTTTATGGGAAGGAAATATACTAATAGGATGTATCATTTTAGGGGGATAAAACTTAATTTTGGGAAATTTCTTCACTGATGGGTCCTGGTTTAAGGTCCTGGTTTGGACCTTTAAAGCCCGTTGCGGCCTAGGACCCTCGTACCTACGGGACCGCCTCTCCTGGTATGCCCTGAGAAGGCCCTTAAGGCCCATAAATAACAATACTTTGGAGGTCCCGAGCCTCAGGGAGGTTAGATTGGTCTCAACTAGGGCCAGGGCCTTTTCAATACTGGCCCCAAATTGGTGGAACGCTCTATCACAAGAGACCAGGGCCCTGCGGGATTTGACATCTTTCTGCAGGGCCTGCAAGATGGAGCTGTTCAGCCTGGCCTTTGGCTTGGACTCACTCTGACCCCTTATATGGGATTTGGTATATAAATTTTCCCTTGGCTTTTTTGCCTGCCCGTGTAGGACCAGCATGGATAGCTGGCTCGGTGAATATCTGATGTTTCCTCCCTTTATGGTCTTTATTTATGGGCTACTACTAAAATGAGGCTGCATTTTAAGCCGTATTTTAATTAACTCCCCCCCCCCCTTTCTATTATGTTTTATTGTAATTTACATTTGGTGTTAGCCGCCCTGAGCCTAGCCCTGGTGGGGTATAAATAAAAATTTATTATTATATTATTATTAACTGCAGTGTTTGCTTCCACCCTCATAGAGCAGATTCTGGGACCTCATTCTTCATTGGTGCCAAAGTGGTGGAGGGCTCTGTCTGCTGCCAAAATAAGAAGAGATGAAATTTTCCAGGTGGGCAAAACTCAGCTCTTTCAAATTTCAAAACCCAGCCTGCACTAGTCTAATACTTAGAGATGGGTGGTGGACTAGGTCTGGGGAGACCCAAACTCAGCTTCAAAACACTGTTCAGCTATGAAACTCACTGGGTGACATTGGGTTAGTCATTTTCTCTCAGCCTAAGTCACCTCACAGGGTTGGATAAGAGGAGAGAGAGCCATGTACGTGGCTGTGAGCAACTTAGAAGAAAGGTGATCAAGAAAGGGTAGTAAAGGTAAAGGTAAAGGGACCCCTGACCATTAGGTCCAGTCCTGACCTACTCTGGGGTTGCGGCGCCCATCTCGCTTTATTGGCCGAGGGAGCCGGCGTACAGCTTCCGGGTCATGTGGCCAGCATGACTAAGCCGCTTCTGGCGAATCAGAGCAGCACACCGAAATGCCGTTTACCTTCCCAACTGGAGCAGTACCTATTTACTTGTACTTTGACGTGCTTTCGAACTGCGAGGTTGGCAGGAGCAGGGACCGAGCAATGAGAGCTCACCCCGTTGCAGGGATTCAAACCTTTGACCTTCTGATTGGCAAGTCCTAGGCTCTGTGGTTTAACCCACAGTAGGATGTAATAAAATAAATAAATCCTAAATCAAAAGAAAGCATTAAGTCCTTGAGCCAATATTTTGGGGGATGCTGGTCTAAAGGAAGTACATGGTGTTCCTCTTTACTTTTTGCAAGGTTTAATTGTAACTCTTGGATAATATTAAGGGGAGGGAGGTGGGTCTTAAATGCAAATTACAAACAATAGTGTGTGTGTGTGTGTGTGTGTGTGTGTGTGTGTGTGTGTGTCAGTGCCATGGTAACCAGGATGAAGCTTGTGAAGTTAACTCCAGCAACCCATGTAGAAAGCTTGGTAAGAACACTGTTTCTATGGCAACTAGGAGATGATGTAGGGTTCACATTAACCTTTTGGCTGGAAGACTCATCTGAGCTACACCAGAGTGTATGCAAGTGAGTTACCCAATATATTAGGGGGGGAAGTTTTCAGAAATGAAATTTTCAAATCTTCTGAGGACCAACGAACAAAGTAACTGCATCCCTCTTATGTAAAAGGAACAGAAGTGACCTGGTCTGCTTTGTAGGTTTCAACATTTCTAAATATTTTGTTTGATAACCTCCTAAATGTCAAGAGAAGGGAGTCAAGGCGATGTGAGGGTTAAAGCATCAGGTTTTGGTGTGTGAAGCCCAGGTTCAAGTCTCTATTGACTTATGAGTCTCCCTTGGTCTACATTGAGACCAGGCCCTTCTGTGGGCCAGTTCAGTGGATAGAGCAGGAATGAGCAACCTCAGATCTGTAGGCTGAATGAGACCCTCCAAGTTTCTCCATCTGGCTTTCCTGCCTATACCCTCTCTCTCCAAGGCCACAGTCTTCATCAGCCCTGCTTCTCACACTCTGCAAGAGTTTTTGCCTGGCTAGCAAGTATCCTTGAACTCTGGAAATGCCCCTTGCCTTGCCTGCCTGGAGGACAAAGAGGGTGTCTCTGTGCATTTATATTTCCAACATTTCTCTGATGAAAATTAGGACACCCTATTTAATCATAACCATAATTTTATTATTTATATGTCACCCATTAAAATTTTGAAAACATCCCCATACAGGACTGCCTTCAGGTGTCTTCTGAAGGTTGTATAATTACTTATCTCCTTGGCTTGGGAGTCACATAACACTATACCTGCCAACATTTCTCCGATGAAAATAGGGACATCCTACCGTACTCTCCAACATTTCTGATGTAAATAGGGACATCCTAAAGAAAAGCCAGGATCAAACTGGCAACTGGGATGGCTTCTGTAAAACTGGGATTGTCCCTGGAAAATAGGGACACTTGGAGGGTCTGATACAGAAACTGATCTATTGTGCAAAGGTAAAATTTATATTCATTGCGCCATCCATGTTTGTCTCTGGCTCCACTCGCCATCCGCATGTGGTCCTTGGAAGGCTGCCCAGAAAGCTCTCAGGCTGCAGTGGCGTAGCGTGGGGGGTGCCAGGGGTGCCGGCCGCACCGGGCACAACATCTGGGGGGGGCGCTCGCTGCCTCCGGAGTCGCCGAAGAGCCTCGGGCGCAGGCTGTAGCGGAGCCGCATGTCTCGCGGAACCGCCGAGCTGTGCGCGCGTCCGGGCTGAAGGCGCCCGGCAGGCAGCGGCTCTCAGCGCTTGCCGTGGAGGACGCGCCAGGCAGCCCCTCCTCACAGCCCCGCCTCCGCCGCCGCCGCTGCAGCTGCAGCTGCTGGGCCGTTGCATTTTCCTCGCCTCTCTGCCCCCCTCCTCCTCCGGGCAAGCGGCATCGTTTGGGCGGCAGTGCCAGCGGCAACTTGAGGGTTAGGGGTTAGGGGGGGTGCGAGTTACTTGTCTTGCCCCGGGTTAGGGGGCGCAAATTAATTGCGTTGCCCCGGGTGCTGACAACTCACGCTACGCCGCTGTCAGGCTGAGAAAGTTCCCCCACCTCAGGCTAGGGTGTTATGCTGGAACTAGGAAAACAGGAGTTGTTAGGAGACTCCTATTCTCCTCACAGAGCTACAATTCTCAGAGCTGCCTGGAAAGGTGGATTGGTTGTTAAACCGAGACTGTAGCTCCGTAAAGGTTACAGCTCTCTCCTAACCATGGCTTTCTGTTCAGCCGGAACTCTCCGGAACTCAGTTCCAGCACCTCTCAGGTGGGTTCCATTTTAAGAGAACAAGAGAGGCCTTCATGGTGAGTTGTGGCACTTCTTTTTCTGGAAAAATATAGCACTGCTCCTAATGAAATGCAGTTCCCAGGATTCTTGGGGAATCCATGACTGTTAAAGTGGTATCATAATGTTTTAAATGTACAGTGCAGATGGAGTGTGAGTTGGTCAGTTATCATGTGAGATTTGATCTGCAATGGGGAATGAACAAAAGCAAGCCTAAGCAAACATGCCCTTTAAAGTGTGGACTTCTAAGCAAGGGATCCAAAGTCTTGGGAGGCACATTAAATTTTCAAAGAACTGCAGACAAAGCCTATTTTGCCATCAGGGGCTTTGTTTCTCTAGTTTAAAAGTTGTTTTTCTAAGTCTCTTTCAGAAATGTAGTGAGTCACGATAGTTAACCTACTCCACTTGGGGGAAAAGAATGCCCACTATTACACCTCAGAGAGGATTGTCAATATGGTTTAAACGAGTTGTTTATCAAGCTCCAAAGGGTAGATGCAAATTCTGCCCCCACCCCTCCACAACAACACCATCCTGCAAGCCCCGCAATGTTGTTCCACGGGAAGTCTCGCTTTGAATCGCAAGGCTCAGATTTCCCACTACGAACGAACCGCCATGTGTAACGAACCACAAACATCTAGCCACAGGGAGAAAATACCCTTATACAGGAGGCTCCGCAGCGAAGCTGCCACCAACACTCGCAGGCTTTGTGTGTCTTACAATGACAGCGCCACATCTGCATCGTGAGCACACGCGGAGCTATGTGAGAGAAGCAAGCCTACAGCTAAGCTGCGGATGGCCTCAATAGGAGGAGAAGTTGTGGGGGAGGTATAAACAGATTTGCAGGCAGATTTTTTGATGTGTTTGACTTTCAAAGTGAGACAAAAGGCAGGCAGCAAAAAGGAAAAGATGCAGAGGAAGGGAATGTGTCGGAACACGAAAGATGGTAGCGTTGAAGGAACCATAATGGCCTGTCTAAAGAACCAGATTACCCAACAACGTATACGTACTTCTACATCAACCAAATAGAACAGCATTCCCCTGATCCACCAAGCTTATAACTCCATCCAAAAACAATTTTAAAAAAGAGATTTGTTTGACATGACTTATTTTTGAGAAACCCATGCTGGGTCTTAGTAATCACAACATCCTTTCCTAAGTGCTCACAGAACAACTGTTGGATTATTCTGATCTAGGACCTTTCCTGGTACCAATGTCAAACTCACCATTCGGTAGTTATCTGGGTCTTCTTTCCCCCCTCTGTTGAAGTTGGGGACAACATTTGCCTGCCTCCAGTCTGCAGGGGCCTCACCTGTTCTCCAATAATTCTCAAAGATCATAGACAAAGGCTTTGAGATTACACCTGCAAGCTCCTTTAGTACCTTTGGATCAGGCCCTGGGGATTTGAATTCATAGCAAGGGTAGTGTAGTTAGGATCACAACTAAAATGATCTGCAAAGCGGCACTAGCTGTTCCAGGGGCACATCCTGTATCCACACAGCTGGTGTGGATACAGACTTACATGTATGCATGTCACTGAGGACCACGGTCTTCCCCACTTCTCACTCAAGCCCACCCTTGCCAGACTGACTGTGAGAGAGCTTCAGAATTCCTATGCATTATGTAGTGAGTCTCCAAGGACTATCGCCAATCTCTGAGTAGTGCTTGACAGATATATGCCTTGCCGGGAAAGAGCAGGCTACAAGCCTCTCTAATGGGAACAGAATGATGGATATTACTGTCTCCAATCCCTTAGCTGTTCTTCTGACTATGCCTAGAGGCTGCCTTGTGTCTTCATCCCTCTGCAATTGCCGGACAACCAGTCATTTTCCTCCCACGGTAATTAGGGCAGAGTGAGTGGCTGGACTTGTCGCACCATCTCCTAGTCTTGCTCAGTGCGCAAAGGTGGTTGCAAAGCTAAATGAGACGAGAATGAAAAAGCAATTGATACACTAAAAGTGCTTCTTGCTAGGCCTAGCAATATGAAGAAGTCAATGGCGAATAGCATATGCCTGGTGTTCGCAGGGCTTCTTACACTGCAGACTGAGGCCATTTTTGTCCGAATTGCTGCAGCGATTGATAAGAGCAAACATGGCTCTCGTGATATTTATTCCTGCATTGCTGGGGGTTGTACTATATGACCCTTGGGGTCCCTTCCAACTCGACAATTCCATGATTCTGTAGTAGAACTGGGTTGTGATTCACAATCATTTTATTTTATTTATTTATTTATTGAGGCACTGATATATTTTAAATCTTTCCTAAATATTCAGGACATTTTTACACTTCCACTATTTATGCGCACGTGTGAATGCTGCCCAAATGGTATAGAACAGGGGTCGGCAAGGTTTACCAGCCATGGGCTGAATCACCCCCATGGAGATTGTCTGTGGGCCGGACTGGCACAGTGCAATGCTGGAAACCGCGTCTGCGCATGTCCACAGTGCTGGAATTCACTTCTGCGCATGCCCAGAGGCCAGAAATCATGCCTGCGCAGAAGCGATTTTTGGCATCTGGACATGCGCAGATGTGATTTCTGATATATGCGCATGCGCAGACGCCATTTCTGGCACCACTCGGCGAGTCCCCGCACTGCATTGGTTTAGCACAGTGTGAAGGGGACTTGCCAAGCAGGTGGCTCAGTTTAGGGGCAGCTCATGGGATGGTAAAATGGTCTTTGTGGGCCGCACATGCTGACCCCTGGTATAGAAAGTACAAGAGAGCCACTCTGAAAGGAGATGCAAATTCAAGCCAATGGATGTTTTATTTTACAGGTGCAGGAAACATAAGGGGCACCTTGATGCTACAGTCCAAATCCAAGACAGCCTTCAAGCAAGATGGTGACCTCAGATGTGTTGGGGAACAACTCCCATCAATCCCAGCAAGTATGGTCTAAGGTTGGTCCCAGGGCCTGCCTGTCTGTCTGCCTGCCTGCCTGTCTATCTGTCTATGAAATACTTGGCACACAGAGAGGAGAGGGAATTGTCATCAGGACTGTGACATGCAGGGTGGGGAAGTCTAAACCTCCTCTGCCAGTTGCAATCTCTGTGAAATCCCCACTTCTCATGGCTGCCCCCCCCCCGGAGCTAATTGGACTGGGGAAAATTTCATGGAGCTCATTGCTGGGGAGGAGAGGCTCTCCTGCCCATATTTTCCCCATGTCTAGGACTGAATTTCAAAAACACACACAGCATGATCACATTGTTAATGCCTCATGTAGTAAGGCACCATGTGTGATAAACCTGAGCTAGGAATGGGTAAACCCACCAATTCTGGTTTCCTCACAGTTTCTAACTTTTCCAATCTTATATTCAGTTTGCCTCATTTCTACATCAACATGCTCCTTTTAAAAAAATCAGTATGAAAATTCATACAGATTTGTATTTGTATTTCTCCTCATATACTCTGTTTTGTATGCAATCCCCCCTAATGCAAGGCATAAGTGTTGCAAGCTGTTTTGCCTTTTGCACATAATCTTCATTTCTGTGCAGTTTCTCCTAATATGTATTTTTAGAGCACATCTTTTTTTCTGTTGGCAAATGGCATCGGAAGATTTGAGGAAGTGAACATTTCAATGAAGAGCTACATTTTGGTTTGTGTATTGTTTCAAGAAGTGAAAATGAAAAGGCAAACTGAATGAAGTTATATATTTACTATTATAAACCAGTCTAATTTATACATTGCACATCATGGACTTGTTGCCTTCTCTGGTCCTTGGGGAGTGCTATTTGGAAAGGATGCAGCCAGTGAGCCACCTGCCAATTCTGCTTTTAATAAAATTTGTTTTTACACTGCGAATCCAGCATTTGTGCAACAGTGAACATATGTTTGCTACAGGTCACTGACGGTGAGCTAGTAATGGGATCACAAGGTGGTGATTTACCACAACCTACTTGTTACTTGAGGAGGAGATTGTGTCATCTGCCTTTAATACTCTTAACTGTCATTAAGCCATTAGGACATTTATTGCAGCGGTGAGAAGGGGTTTGCTTTCTGCTGCTTGAGGTTCAGCTGCCTGGTGCCTTGTGATGATTTTATTTCCCCTCTTTTTCTGCCAGCTGGATCTGGGCGAAGCATCTTATTGCTAGGTGGAACTGACTCATTGTGTAGGTTGAAGTCCCTACACTAACTTCCTGGCAGTGGGTCGCTGATGCTTACTGGGAGGCAGAGGGAGAGGCAGTGAGGAGGTCAGTGCACTGCAAATGCACCAATGGCGTCCATGGCTGCATTGACGCCATACATTTAAAGCACTGTACCACTTTCAACACACCTGGCTTCCCCGAAAGAATTCTGGGAGCTGTAGTTTGTTAAAGGCTCTGAGAGTTGTTAAAGGTAAAGGTAAAGGGACCCCTGACCATTAGGTCCAGCAGTGACCAACTCTGGGGTTGCGGCACTCATCTCGCTTTATTGGCCGAGGGAGCCAGCATTTGTCCACAGACAGCTTCCGGGTCATGTGGCCAGTATGACTAAGCCACTTCTGGCGAACCAGAGCAGCGCACGGAAATGCTGTTTACCTTCTCGCTGGAGCGGTACCTATTTATCTACTTGCACTTTGATGTGCTTTTGAACTGGTAGATTGGCAGGAGCAGGGACCAAGCAATGGGAGCTCACCCCGTTGCGGGGATTCAAACCGCTGACCTTCTGATCGGCAAGTCCTAGGCTCAGTGGTTTAACCCACAGTGCCACCCGCGTCCCCTGAGAGTTGTTAGGAGTCCTCTATTCCCCTCCCGGAACTATAATTCCCAGAATGATTTCTCTCTTCATAGGGAACTCTGGGGATTGTAGTTCTTGGAGGGGAACATGGTCTCCTAACAACTTTCAGAACCCTGAACAAGTTACAACTCCCATAATTCTTTGGGGGAAGGCATAACTGTTTAAAGCAGCACCACAGTGCTTTAGAACCCTAAACAGCACAGAGCTCTAAACGGCCTCGGCCCAGTATACCTGAAGGAGCGTCTCCACCCCCATCATTCTGCTCGGACACTGAGGTCCAGTGCAGGGCCTTCCAGCAGTGCCCTCATTGCGAGAAGTGAATGTTATGTACTGAAGTTCTCACCCTGGGCCAGCAGGGGGATACTGTAGATAGTTTTCACTCAGGTCCACATATGCAAATAATGAACTGAAAGTGACGTTCAGTGATTGGATAGTTGCAGAAAGTTGTTACTGTTCCGTTCTAGTGGAGCTCTATATAAGCAGGCTGGCTTAACCCTTCAGTTCTGTTCTGTTCTGGCCTGTGAATAAACAAGAGCTGTTTGAAGAATCACTGTGTCGTCTGATATGTTCACCCACAACTTAACAGTGAAGTTACAGGGAACCAGGCAGAGGGCCGTTTCGGTAGTGGCACCCGCCCTGTTGAATGCCCTCCCGTGAGATGTCAAAGAAATAAACAACTACCTGACTTTTAGAAGACATCTGAAGGCAGACCTGTTTAGGAAAGTTTTTAATATTTGACGAATTATTGTATTTTAATCTTTTGTTGGAAGCCACCCAGAGTGGCTGGGGAAACCCAGCCAGATGGGTGGGGTATAAATAATAATAATAATTATTTCTATTATTATTAGATGTACGGAGTTAATCTGGCTGATGATCTGGCACTCCCGTTTGCACTGTGCTGACCTCCCTACCATGTCACCCCTTCCCCCTTTCCTTCAAAAAACAACCCACCTGCCAGCAAACTAGTATAGCAGCTCCACTCCACCTGGTGTGCTGCTCCTGTTGTTGGGTCTCTTAGTTATTAACTGTTTAATAACATGTTTAATGTGGGTATTAAATTGATCTTGTTCAGTGGAAGTTGGTCCATTAGGTTCACGGTCTCACCATCCTCAGCTAGCCCCCACCTGCCTGCTGTCAGGGAGTGGGCAGAGGAGGAATGGTGGAGACCTCATCCTGACCCTTCCAGGGAGGATGAAGAGGAAGGCAGTATAGATTTACAACAGGGGTTTGAGGGAGGTTGCAGCTCAGAGGCAGATGAGGGGGAAAGCTGGGAAATCATGGGAGAGCCAGAACAACACTCGGCTGACATGTTGCCATTAGAAAGTATTTCAGACCCTCCATCTCCCAGAACCCAGCGAGCCTGAAAAGTAGGAGGGCAAAGAGATCAAATGCAGAGGCCATGTAGCAGCACCTGTAGAAGTGACTGTGGTGGTCGGGTGGGATTGCTATGAGGAATTATGAAAAAATGAAGCAAGCCATTGTGTCAGCGATCAAAGCATTGCTTTGACTGGGCTTGGGTCATTTGGCATGAGTTCTGATTCAGTCCCACAAGCCTCTGCATCTCTGCCCCATTTTCTCTACTGCCCATATTCTCTATGCCTGACAGACACATATAAGCATTCTAAAACACAGACCAGTTGCTTCACCAGGCATCCTCAGTACATAAGATAAGGAGGTCGCTTTGATGCAGATTTTGTTAATCTTTAGACAGATCTTAAGGGCCAGTAACAGAGTTTACATGGAGATGGTAAATGCCTGTCCTTCTTTCCTATGGGCTTATGACCTCTGGGGGTACTAAATGCATTCCTCCTTGGTTCCTGTTTATTTTAGCTTAACCATGTATGCATGCTCAAGTAGTAAATAGTTTCTTTGTAGTTAAAAGGATTCCTCTGATCTGACTTTGTCCCACGTGGGGTTTTTTTTGAAATGCTCAGAAGAAATCTGATTGGTTCTTACAAACGCTGTGTTAAAAGTTCTTTTGTTAATAAAAGGGATCTGGGCCAGGGTGTTGCAGATTATTATTGTGGACTTCCTCCCTGAGTCTTGCTGGCCAAGCCTCATGTCTATTTTATTAATCAGGGTCCAGCCCTTTCCTTTGCCTTCAGAATGCAACAGTGATGAATGAGGAAGTGGGAGGGACGGGGGGGGGGGTGGAGATTCACTCAGGACAACGTCATTATCCAAGAGGCTGCGTTCTATAGCCTCTCTCTGTAAATATTGAAATAAAAATGGACAGTAAGAAACTTTTCCTTGTCTTTATACTTTCCTGGGCAACCAGCCGGGAGCCTCTGACAGCATCCTGACACTAGCCCTCTTTATTTATAATCATTCAGGGTAGTTCAGCCTGTCATTGACTCTGTCTCCGCCTACTGCTGGTCTTCCCACCTTCCATCCAATGGGCACCAGCCGCCATGGATGGTTAACCTACTTCTTGGTATGTTTCATGCTTGTTTCAACTTTAGATATGTTTTAAATGAATTGTGAATTGTTGAATTTGTGATGATTATGAATATTGGTTGCACAACAGTGGACACTACTCAGAGTAGACCCATTAAAACCAATTGAGCTACTCCATGTATGGCTAATGTTGGATATCACCTATTGCATTTAAATGGTTTAATCTGTTTGAATCCTTCCCACCACTATATATTTGTGGAAATGTAGTATACAAGCAAATTGGCTGTGAGTACTCTTATTTTCACCCTTCCCTCACTATTTCTCCCAAGTCTATTGTTCAACAAAGTTCCTATTTGCTGGAATATGTTCAAACAGAGCACTTCAAAAGAAAATTGTCCTTTGAAATCTGGTGAGTAAGTACTACAAAGCTTAGTCTAGCTATCATTTCTGGAGCTGTGTTCTTTAAACGTTCAGATTCCCGTCTTACCCAAACACTCTGGAAGCCACCATACTTTTCAGATTTATAACAGAAATACAGCCAATATCAGTACAATTCATGCTTTTGTGAAATATTTGCATGCGATCAACATGAGCACTGCTCAGCCTGAATACAATAAGCCATATACTTCTTATTTTTTGGAAACTGTCTATGCAGCATACAAAGTGAGTTAAAAAAAATTCTGAAGATTCAATGTATAGGGATGGAATTTTCTGAAAATCTTGATGTCAAGCTTATTTGCATGGATTCTTATTTTTTTTTACCTACTTCCCATCTTGCACCTTAATCACGACAGGAAGCAAGTCCACACACCCTACCTGGTTCTGCTAAAAGTGTCAAAAATTACATATTATATGCATTATTATACATATTATTATTTGCATAATACTATACACACATAGGGACGCAGGTGGCGCTGTGGGTTAAACCACAGAGCCTAGGAATTGCCGATCAGAAGGTCGGCGGTTCGAATTCCTGCGATGGGGTGAGCTCCCGTCGTTCGGTCCCTGCTCCTGCCAACCTAGCAGTTCGAAAGCACATCAAAGTGCAAGTAGATAAATAGGTACCGCTCCAGCGGCAAGGTAAACGGCATTTCCATGTGCTACTCTGGTTCGCCAGAAGTGGCTTAGTCATGCTGGCCACATGACCCGGAAGCTGTACGCCGGCTCCCTTGGCCAATAAAGCAAGATGAACGCCGCAACCCCAGAGTCGGTCACGACTGGACCTAATGGTCAGGGGGTCCCTTTACCTTTACCTTACCTAGAACATAAACACCATAGCCAGTAGCCATTGACACTATGCTGCAGATTAAATTTAGTGATGGATCTGGAAAAGTTTGGAGGCTTACTTGCTACGTACTTTTTGATACTTAGGAGTTCAGTGATTTTTTTCTTCAGATACCATACAGGTATTCTTATGCACATATAATTTTGCTTCTAATTAGTCAGGCTTTCAAAAAATAAACTCTGACAATGTATGAATGGCTCAGACATAAGCGGATGCTCAATACAAGAGGCTGCCCAGTCTGGGCAAAGCAAAATCAGGTAGAAACTGCCTCTTACAGCTCTAGCTGGAAATTAACATGGGAGGGAATAAGGGAAGGTGCCTGCCTAGTAATGAGGGAAGAGATGAACTGAATATTAAAAAATAATGGTATCTTATCTAGGAACACAGGAAGCTGCTGAATATAAGGTCAGACTATTCACTCATCTACCCAAATATTGTCTTTTCTGACTTACAGTAGCTCTCTAGGGTTCCATGTGAGGTTTTCTCTCTCTTCATATTACCTGTTACCTTATCCTTTAAAAAACACACAACTAAAACTGGAAATGCGAGCAATTGAACATGGGACATTCTGCATGAACAGCATATGCTTGGGGAACTGTAGCATACTAGAATTTCAAAGCTTAATAATAATAATAATAATAATAATAATAATAATAATAATAATAATTTATTTATACCCCGCCCATCTAGCTGAGTTTCCCCAGCCACTCTGGGTGGCTCCCAATCAAGTGTTAAAAACAATACAGCATTAAATATTAAAAACTTCCCTAAACAGTGCTGCCTTCAGATGTCTTTTAAAGATAGGATAGCTGCTTATTTCCTTGACATCTGATGGGAGGGCGTTCCACAGGGCGGGCACCACTACCACGGAGGCCCTCTGTCTGGTTCCCTGTAACCTCACTTCTTGCAATGAGGGAACTACCAGAAGGCCCTCAGCGCTGGATCTCAGTGTCCGGGCTGAACGATGGGGGTGGAGACGCTCCTTCAGGTATACTGGAATGATACAGTTGCTCCTGAAGAAGAGTCTTATGGCCGACTCGTGGCAGGTGCCTCTGTTCACTTCGTTCACCAGCCCCTCAGCCAACCCCTCCTTCCTTTACACTGGTCCAAAGCCCGCTGCCTGTACACCTCACCCAACCCCTCACCTCACAGTTCACCCCTACCCATTTTAAGGGAGGGGAAGGCACTTCAGAGAGCCGTTTCCTGTTAAACCTTCCTGCAGCCATGTTTAACAGAGAGCGGAGGGGCTTCACAGAGCAGTTTGCAGAGGTGCTTCACACAGCAGTTGGCCCTTAATGCATTGTTCTCATTCATGTATTCAGCACCTTTCAAGTCTCCTTCTTTCGTCTGGAAGATTATTATAGAGGAAAAAGCACTAAAGGCAGAGTTGCAAAATGATGCTACATTCTCTGCAAAGCAATGGACAGGTCACATCCGCACCATGAACTTCAAGCACATTCAAAGCACTTGGCTTCCTGGGAACTATGGTTTGTTAAGGGTATTGGAAATTGTAGCTCTGCGAGGGGTAAACTACAGTTTCCAGGATTCTTTGGGAGAAGACATACACTTTAAATGTGCTGTAAATTTATGGTGATAATGTCATCCAGTTTTATTTGACCCAGATTTAGTTGTGAGCCATTGGCCACATTGAACAACTTAAGGTCCATAATGATCTATGCGCAACAGTGCCATTCACATCAAATGCCACACCCAGCCAGTTCTATGAGACACCAGTGAACAAGTCCATCACAATGTGGAGAGTAGATGCAGATCCTGGCTCCACACATGGCTCCTCCTTGCTGGATTATGTCTAGGGAGCTCAGTTTTTCAGAAAAATATAAATGAAAGGGCAGAGGACACTCTGACAATAGGTCATGCAACCATTTGACGTATTCGTTTGGACTGGGAATCTCTACTATGGTAGAATATTTATGATTAAACGTCCTGCCAAAGCTGCAGCCTTTATTTACAGCTATACCTTCAAGTAAACATGAATATATTATGTAGCTGGCAGAAACTAATTTTAAAATTTGTGTGGGCAGGAGAACATTCAAGAACGCTTGCTACAAAATTTTTCAATGCAGAAGCTATAGGGAGGTATGGATTTATCAAATTACGGCCTGCAGTTAAATATCATGGATGGGGTGCCAAGTGTTCTGGGGAAGGAGAAGCGCTACTTTACCTTCCCCTTTCATTATATTTCTATTTTTGCTACATCTTCTTTCCTTGCTTGCTTCAGCTGAACATTCAAGCCTGTTTAGTCATTATTTTGGAGCATGCAGGAAGCTGAGTGAGGTTAACCCCAGCCTCTACACCAGGCACCCCCAAACTCGGCCCTCCAGATGTTATGGGACTACAACTCCCATTATCCTTAGCTAACAGGACCAGTGGTCAGGGATGATGGGAATTGTAGTCCCCAAACATCTGGAGGGCCGATGCCTGCTCTACACATTCAAGGGCTAAATTTACGAGGAGTCGAAATGCATGTACCCAAACATACATAAGTTGCTGGATAAGTAAGCCTAAAACTTTGCAATACCCAGGCTCAGGGCTTTCCCCCCCATCTGCAGCTCAGTGGAGCTCAGCTCCTGCACCTCTCAGGTAGGTGCCATTTCCATTCTAAGAGAACAAGGGAGTAGTTCATGGTGAGCTTCTGCACCTCCTTTTCTAGAAAAATAGCATTTACCAGGCTGAACACACAAGCATTAAAAGTATGGACAGGGGTGTGATAGGGGTGTATGCAAAGCCCTAACCCCAATGCATGGAGCTCCAGATAGAATCAGTGATTTGCTTTTGAGGAGTAATTATGCACGGCTCTGTCTAACATCTCTGTACTTCAATCAATCAATCAGCCAATCCATCAACTAAGGTGTGTCTGTGGTTGGGTGGATGTATCTGCTTGTATTGAAAACACAACCACAACTCTTGTGAGCTGCCAAGAAAATCACAGTGAATGCTCCACTCGTAGTTTGAGCAGGAATGGTTGTGCAGCCCTGACACTGTTTCGAAAATGCATCTCCAAATCTCACAGTGCGGTTCCCCGGCTGTAGAAACGCATACACTAAAGTGTGAATAAAAGCGCACATAAAATAACATATAAAAAATGTAACGTGCAGAAATGTATTACATATGGGGAAATTGCTTTGCAAAACTGCATATTAGGCAAGTCTGACTAAAGAAATATGTACATTAGTAAAACTGCACTGAAATGCTGGTGAATTTTTATGAAGCCTTTAAAAAATAAATAAATCACACACTAATGTGGAAATGTGGAGAAGTGAACTTAAGATTGGAAAAATGAGAAAAAGATAAAACCTCAAATTGACAGATTGGCCCATCTCTCATTGCATAACATAAAACTAAAATTTATTATCAGCCGGGCTGCCTGGGTCGTCCTCACACTTCACCCTCGACTTAACCACAAGTGAATACAAGTTCCGTTCATCCTTTAATTAATTTCACTGCGCTCCAGTGTCATCCTGCGTGTTGATATTAAGATGATACTTTAAAATTAATTGCTTTTTCAATAGCTAACTGATGGGGTAAGAACTGTGACAAGGAGGAGTGCCAGGAAGCAATACTAGAGGTTTTGGTGATTTTGTACTAAGGCTGAGCTGCATTACAGGTTCCAAATTTCCACCCAGTATTATGTGTATTGTATATGTGTACACCCGATCACAGTATACAAATTAAAGTGGGTATCATTAGAACAAGAGCAGCCAACCAGATGCCTATGGGAAGCCTGAAAACAGAACTTGAGCACAGCAGTACTCTCTGCATCTGTGATTTCCAAAAACCTGTATTCAGAGACATACAGCTTCCAATGGTGGATAGAATGCGGGTGGCGCTGTGGTCTAAACCACTGAGCCTCTTGGGCTTGCCAATCAGAAGGGCGGCAGTTTGAATCCCTGTGATGGGGTAAGCTCCCGTTGCTCTGTCCCAGCTTCTGCCAACCTAGCAATTCAAAAGCACTCCAGTGCAAGTAGATACATAGGTAGCACTGCAGATGGAAGTTAAACAGGATTTCCGTGAACTCTGGTTTCCATCACAGTGCCCCGTTGCTCCAGAAGCGGTTTAGTCCTGCTGGCCACATGACCCAGAAAGCTGTTAGTGGGCAAACGCCAGCTCCCTCGGCCTGAAAGCGAGATGAGCGCCACAACCCCATAGTTGCCTTTGACTGGACTTAACCCAGGCCCGTCTTACCCATTGAGGCTAGTGGCACAGGGTGCCAAGTTCTGGAGGGCACCATGTGAGAGTCTGGGGACACCGAATGAGCGCACTGAGTGAACGAGGGTGTGTGCACCGCTCCAACCAAGTGTCGGCTCGGTTTTTTCCTTTTTAGCCTGCAGGCGCCGAATTCTGTGAGGCGCCAGGAGGCTAAAAGAGAAAAAACCGAGCCACTGCTCAGCGGGAGTGGCACACGCGCCCTCGCTCGCTCAGCGCAGACCCGCTTGCTTGGTGTGCTGCCTGCCGTGGCCACCGTGGCACGAAGAGGCCAGCTAAGCTAGGAGGTGCCGCGTCCAGCCTCTGCCTCTTCCCCACCGGAGGAGCCACCCTCTAGCCACTGCCCACCTCCTCCAGCCCTAAAAAAAGGTCAACTCTGGTAAAGGGGGGGAGGAGCCGGAGGGATCTTTGCACCACAGCACTGGATATGCTTAAGACAGCCCTGACTTGACCATCCAGGGGTCTTTTACCTTTACCTTTACCTAGAACATGGGGGTGCGGGTGGTGCTGTGGGTTAAACCACAGAGCCTAGGACTTGCCAATCAGAAGGTCGGCGGTTCGAATTCCTGCGATGGGGTGAGCTCCCGTTGCTCGGTCCCTGATCCTGCCCACCTAGCAGTTCAAAAACACCTCAAAGTGCAAGTAGATAAATAGGTACCGCTCCGGCGGGAAGGTAAATGGCGTTTCCGTGCGCTGCTCTGGTTCGCCAGAAGCGGCTTAGTCATGCTGGCCACATGACCTGAAAGCTGTATGCCGGCTCCCTCGGCCAATAAAGTGAGATGAGCGCCACAACCCCACAGTCAGCCACGACTGGACCTAATGGTCAGGGGTCCCTTTACCTTTACCTTACCTAGAACATAAACACCATAGCCAGTAGCCATTGACACTACGCTGCAGATTAAATTTAGTGATGATCCCTGGATCTGGAAAAGTTTGGAGGCTTACTTGCTACGTACTTTTTGATACTTAGGAGTACAGTGATTTTTTTTCCTTCAGAGATCCCTATATATCATCCAAGCATGAGATGAAGAGCCCTGCTGTATCAGTCCAAAGGTCCACCCAATCTCGATTTGCATTTTTGGCAGTCTTCTCAGGAACATAACTAAAATGTAGAGGAGGTGACATAAATGAGCCGGGACGAACAGCAGACAGGAGCTGGGATGAAGAATGGCTCTGCTTATCTGTCAGTTCCCTCTGCGATATTTTATGTCAGCCCAAGACTCAGGACTGTAGTGATCCTGGATGGAATATTGGATCTCGGTCCTATTGGAATACCAAATGATACTGTGCAGTGAGAGCTGCAAAGTTTCAGCTCCTTGTAGAGTGAGTATAGATAGGGGAAGATGGAGCTCCAGCTCTGTCAATTGATAGGTTTATCATTTGGCCAATGACCAGCAAATGGTGATAAACAGAGAAGCCATTTCTCCTTTCCGCCTTGGACGATTTGCTTTCTCCAGGAAAGAAAAAACTCAACATTGCTTTCCATAGATGTTATATCAGAGGTCACCAACCTTTTTGAGCCTGTGGGCATGTTTGAAAGTTCAGAAACTATTGCAGATACCAGGCACACACCATGGTCAAGTATACACCACAGCCTATGATACTGGCAACCGTTTCTTTTAAGCCTGATTGAAGGGGAAGGGGACCCCATGAGATGTTACAACTAGGGTTGCATATCTATACCCATTTTCCTGAGAGTAAGCCCAACTGATTTCTACAGGACATGGTTCCATGGAGATCTGCATAGGATTGTGCTAAAAGTAACGACTTAGCTTGATTGCATATATATATATACACAAATCTGTACCTTTATATCTAAATGTGATTGGCAAAATAGAGTAAGTTCATGGTGGTCATTTTGGTAACCCGCCAAATAGATGGCTCTCCTACTGGTGCTAAGTCCTATCAAGTTGATGGGCCTAGGAAACTTGCAGGGGGAAATATCAGTCCAAGGTTGTGTCTAGGGATACGAGAGAAATTTGATTCAGTTCACATTTAAAGGTTAAAAACTACTCAATGCACACTTTCTGAAACAATCTAAGAACTGAAACACAGCGAACCTTCAAAAATTCTCTGAATTTTGAGGTGCAATTCTCTAGCCAAGTAACATGTACAAAAATGCAAAGGAGAAACTGTGCCTAAAAATGCATATATTAGTTAAAATAACACACAAAATTTTACTTTTAAGGAAAACTGGCTTGCAAAACTGCGTACAAAAATTTGCATATTTGCACTAAAATGCTGATGAATTTTCATGATGACTTTTTCTTTTTAAAATCGCAAACTGATGTGGAAACTTGGAGAATGGAATTTGTCCAATTCTCTCTTAAAGCCACCCAGGTTGGCAGCTATCACTTCCTCCTGTGAAGGCAACATAATTTAACTATGCACTGAGTGAAGAAGTCATTTCTTTTTATCTTCCTCGAATCTTCCAACATTCAGCTTCATTGAATGTCTGTGAGCTCTAGTGTAATGAGAGAGGGAGGAAAACTTTTCTTTGGCCAATTTCTTCACATGCCACAACATTGGTCTGACATGTGTTTTGTGGTTGGGGTGAAGAAGAGGCTGGGACAGAAACTGTGGCACAAGGATGGATACATGCAAATGGCAGAATGGTTATTTAAACCCGGGTCTCCTCTCCCTTCAGTCTCTATGAATTTCTGGCTCCTGCTCACCATTCTTCTGATACTGTATATTGGTCACTTTAGGGCCAAGTAGGAATTTTTGACCTGCCTGTGCCACTTACTCCATGAACAGATTTTTCACCTACTCAGTACAGTAGTCCTGGTGCAGGCATGTCCAAAGGCCGTTTTAGGGGCCTAATCCGGCCTGCCGGTCAATTTAATCTGCCCCCGTGGCAGTATATGTCATGGAGTATGTTATGTACTGAGCCAGCATCCTCAGAACATGAGCCAGAACCCAAACCCCTGACCAGGGAACACCCCAGGCCGCAACACACATGTAGGTGGCCGGCGTACCTAGAGGACTATGAATGCAACCTCCCGGGCAGGACTGGAACTTAGAGGGGAGGGGTGTTATGTACTGAGTTGAATAGGATCCAAAATGCAGCAGTCTGATTGGTCCTAGAACAATAGGATCCAGAATGCAGCAGTCTGATTAGTCCGCAGGAGCCACCCAATCAAGCTTCAGGTAGAAGTGATTCCACAACCTGATTGGCCTACAGTGTTGGAAAAAAAGCCTTTCTCGGGAGAAGCTGGCAACTCTCCCAGGCTCCCAGCTTGGTCTCCAGCGACCTCCCTGGCTGCAATCCCCGCAGGTTCCAGGCTAGGTCTCGATAGGCGATGCTTCCCAGCGTGGGAAGTGCACACCCACTCCCTCCTGCTTCCCTAGCAGGGAAAGTAGATAGCCAGAAACGTCTATTTACATCCTTTATTTCTGACTTTGCAGCACTACAGAAAACATGTCCGATCACTTCAAACTTCAGCAAACAAGTGAGAAAGACTTCCTGTACATACGCAAGAGGAAGGTCTCATATTACACATTGAGCAAATTCCGGTGAACTGCCCAGTGAACTGACTGTAACATTGTTTCACACAGTCAACCCCATCATGTGATGTAAACAAGCTGGCTGTCTGCAGCTGCGATGATCTCATATTGTAACATACAGGAGCATCCCAGAATTAGCCAATCACGTGGGGCCCATTGTGTAAATAATGTATATAAAGAAGACACTTTGGAGGAACTTGCATTCCTCACTACTATGAGCTGAATAAAGAGCATGAAATCTTGACTCCGAGATTGAGTCTTGACTCTGAGTATATTTCAGGGTAAAATCCTAAAAGAAGTTCAATCCTTAAAAAAGCTTAACAACTTAGGTTGACCCTCATGCATATTCACTTCATCAAATCCGGCCCTCTTTGAAAAAAGTTTGGGCACCCCTGCCCTGGTGCAAAGAGGGACAGTTGTTGTCAACTGACCACATTTGCAGAAAGGTTAACAGGTAGGGGATGAATTTAGGGCCATCATCCTTAGGCACCTTTGAGGGTAATAGACACATTTTGAGGCTTGCCACTCAGGGCTGTGAGGCTGTGGCCAGGAGTGTCTCTGGGGCTGGAGTTGTGGGGTACTTCTCTGCTCACCTGAAAGGGCTGGAACATAGGGAGAAAGGGATATTATATTTGCAAATTAATGAAATGTAGACCTAGTACTACCCATTTACATGCATCTTGCCCCTATTGTTTTTCACCTCTCTCCCTGTATATGATTCTGTGGTCTTTCTACATGAAGCAGGCATTGCCTCCAGGCTGGTTCAGATCAAGGTGTGTAGCTTCTTAAGCAAAAACCTTGCCATTTCCACCTTCTCTGCAATGGGAATTCTGATGAAGGAATACAAACCCTGCCATAATATCTACAAAGGAACTTAGTTCTCAGTGCTGCTTTTGAATCCACACCTAGTTTCCAAGAGGGGCCTCTTGTAGGTGCAGCAAGACAACCTTGAAACATGGCTATCCATGAAAGATTTGTCAGATCATTAGATCTTTAGTGGCAGATTTGCTGTTTAGCTTGGTTGCTGAGGCAACTGCATTTTCTATTTTTGTGCAGGTATTAGAACTAGCAGCAGCAGCAGCAACAATGTGGAACTACTTGCTACCTTCCTTTGCAGGCTACTGATTCATACTGTTTGACCTTTCGTGTTTCTTCAATGCAGATGCAGAACTTCCTCAGCTCATAAGCATTCTGCAGATTCATCCCTGAAGATTTCCAATGTGTTTTGTTGTAAGGATTCGAAAAGCCAGGGATGACATTGCGTTATATAACATAAACACATAGGACTTACACAAATGCAGACAAACACCCACACCGCACAGAGATGCAACGAGACAGCTTAATATTCGCCTGGGTTCTTTTGCAGGAAATGCAGCCTTATTGCACAACCGAAGGAGCAGGAGGATAATCTAGCTGAAAGGATTTTAGGGAACACAGATTTTGTGGCTGCTGAAAACTGTCACAAAGGAGGCGCGCAAGCAGGCTGTTAGAAAGAGGAGCAAAATCACGTTCTGTGGGCAAACACTGCTGGCTTCATAGGTGCCAACTCCATGGGGCCCTGGGTGCCCAAGCACCCACACAATTCCCCATGAAAGGGCTGTTGTTGTTGTTGTTTAGTCATTTAGTCGTGTCCAACTCTTCATGACCCCATGGACCAGAGCACGCCAGGCACTCCTGTCTTCCACTGCCTCCCACAGTTTCGTCAAACTCATGCTGGTAGCTTCGAGAACACTATCCAACCATCTTCTCTGTCATCCCTTTCTCCTTGTGCCCTCAATATTTCCAAACATCAGGGTCTTTTCCAGGGAGTCTTCTCTTCTCATGAGGTCCAGCTCTCACTTCCAATTTGTGGGTGTCCAAAGGGCTGGACACCCTGGCCAGAGGATTGGAGAAGATCAGTCTACATCCCAATCCCAAAGAAGGGCAGTGCCAAAGAATGCTCCAACTACCGCACAATTGTACTCATTTCACACGCTAGCAAGGTTATGCTTAAAATTCTACAAGGCAGGCTTAAGCAGTATGTGGACCAAGAACTCCCAGAAGTGCAAGCTGGATTTCAAAGGGGCAGAGGAACTAGAGACCAAATTGCAAACATGCGCTGGATTATGGAGAAAGCTAGAGTGTTCAAGAAAGGCATCTACTTCTGCTTCATTGACTATGCAAAAGCCTTTGACTATGTTGACCACAGCAAACTATGGCAAGTTCTTAAATAAATGGGAGTGCCTGATCACCTCATCTGTCTCCTGAGAAATCTCTATGTGGGACAAGAGGCTACAGTTAGAACTGGATATAGAACAACTGATTGGTTCAAAATTGGGAAAGGAGTACGGCAAGGCTGTATATTGTCTCCCTGCTTATTTAACTTATATGCAGAATTCATCATGCAAAAGGCTGGGCTGGATGAATCCCAAGCCAGAATTAAGATCGCTGGAAGAAATATCAACAACCTCAGATATGCAGATGACACAATCTTGATGGCAGAAAGTGAGGAGGAATTAAAGAACCTTTTAATGAGGGTGAAAGAGGAGAGCGCAAAATATGGTCTGAAGCTCAACATCAAAAAAACAAAGATCATGGCCACTGGGCCCATCACCTCCTGGCAAATAGAAGGGGAAGAAATGGAGGCAGTGAGAGATTTTACTTTCTTGGGCTCCATGATCACTGCAGATGGTGACAGCAGTCACGAAATTAAAAGATTCCTGCTCCTTGGGAGAAAGGCGATGGCAAACCTAGACAGCATCTTAAAAAGCAGAGACATCACCTTGCCAACAAAGGTCCATATAGTTAAAGCTATGTAGTGATGTATGGAAGTGAGAGCTGGACCATAAAGAAGGCTGATCGCCGAAGAATTGATGCTTTTGAATTATGGTGCTGGAGGAGACTCTTGAGAGTCCCATGGACTGCAAGAAGAACAAATGCATCCATTCTTAAGGAAATTAGCCCTGAGTGCTCACTGGAAGGACAGATCATGAAGCTGAGGCTCCAATACTTTGGCCACCTCATGAGAAGAGAAGACTCCCTGGAAAATACCCTGATGTTGGGGAAGATGGAGGGCACAAGGAGAAGGGGACGACAGAGGATGAGATGGTTGGACAGTGTTCTCGAAGCTACAAACATGAGTCTGACCAAACTGTGGGAGGCAGTGGAAGACAGGAGTGCCTGGCGTGCTCTGGTCCATGGGGTCACGAAGAGTCGGACACGACTAAACGACTAAACAACAACATATATATATATATATATATATATATATATATATATATATATATGCTTTCGTAGATTTTCACGGGTACAGGAATGCAGGTTTTGGTGTCTTCGGGTGTCTTCCCGTGTAAGAGTCGGGGTGTCTGGGCGACGTTTCGACGAGGTCTCACTCGTCATCTTCAGGCTGGTGCTTTCGGCTTCTTGTTACTGGAACAGAGCAGAATCTGGTGTTTGAGTTCCTATAAATACTGTTGAGGGGTGTGGTGTATAGCCTCCAACGTTCTGGGCAGAGAGGAAGTTCCTAGATTAGTGTGCCTTTTCTTCTTTTGTTCCTTAATTACTTGAGGGATATCTTGAGTGATTTCATGAGTGATATTCAGAATACCACTGGGTGGGTCATTAAGTGTAGATTAGTTGCTAAAGCTTTCGTGTCTTGACCTCTTGAGCTTGTGAAGAGTTTTTCTGAGAAGATGGCTGTGCTGCATTTTACACAATTTACACAAAGAATTTTACACAATTTACACAAAGAAGAACAGAAAGCACTCACCAACCTGAGGAAAGACAACAACATAATCATTCTCCCAGCAGACAAAGGCAACGCCACTGTTGTGATGAACACATCGGACTACCAAGCAAAACTATCAAATCTACTCCAAGACCCTACCTACCAACCTATAAAAACAGATCCCACCACCTATCTGGAAAAAACCACCAAATCCAAAATAAAAGCCTCTCCTATCAGTGAAGAAATCCAGCTAAGAATCATCCCCAGAGAAAAATCATCCAGATGCCCCAAACTCTACGGTCTCCCCAAGATACACAAAGAAGGAACACCACTCAGACCAATAGTCAGCTCCATAGGCTCACCTCTACAAAATCTCGCTAAATTTCTCGCTAAGCAACTTCAGCCCTATGCAGAATCCATCGCTTCACACGTTACTAACTCCTTCCAGTTCATAGAAACAATAAAGAAGCAATACCTACATCCCGATGACCTACTTGTGAGCTTCGATGTTGTATCTCTCTTCACTCAAGTGCCCATTAATGAAGCCTTGACAGCCATTCAAAACAAATACAATCCCCCCAAATACATCCTGGACCTGACCAACCACTGCCTAACCAACACGTACTTCATCCACAATGGACAAAGATACAAACAGATAGAAGGAGCACCTATGGGATCACCCCTCTCACCGGTCATCGCAAATTTGTACATGGAACACTTTGAAACCAATGCTTTAGACAAGTCAGAACACAAACCCAAACTTTGGCTCAGATATGTTGACGACACCTTTGTAATTTGGCCACACGGGAAAGAAAAACTAGATAGCTTCCTCACACATCTCAACAGCCTACACCCCAAAATACAATTCACTATGGAAATAGAAGACAACAACCAACTCCCCTTTCTTGACGTCCTAATCTACAAAAAACCTGATGGCTCCCTAGGACACACTATCTACCGGAAAAAAACACACACCAACCGCTACTTACATGCACAATCACACTACCACCCTGCACAAATAAACTCCGTAGCCAAGACTCTCATCTCCAGAACCAAACGCCTGGCTGACAAAGACCACTTGACAACTGAGTTACAGAATCTCTCAAATGTGTTAATCGCCAATGGATACCAGAAAAACAAGGTTACGAAGCTAATCCAAAAAGAAACACCCCCCAAAAACCAAGACACAGAAGAAAACAATGGCATGGCCCTCCTTCCTTATATCAAGGGCACTACAGACAAAATTAGCAAAATCCTCCATAAACACAATATCAAAACAGCCTTCTGCACCAACCAAAAAATAGCCAATATCCTCAGAAACCCAAAAGACAAAATCCAGCTGGAAAACCAAGGGGTCTATGAAATACCCTGCAAAGTCTGCCCAGCCACGTACATTGGACAAACAAACAGACGAATAAATGCACGTATCGCAGAACACAAGAATGCCGTCAAAAAAGAAGAAAAAACTTCCTCTCTTTTCCAACACATGAAAGAAACAGGACACGAAATTAATTTTGCAGATTCCAAATTGCTCTTTAACATGGAACATCACCACAAGAGAATAATCATGGAAGCCATCGAGATAGAGAAACACCCCCACAACATGAACAAGCGTGACGACACGTCCCGCCTGCCAGACATCTGGAAATTAGCCCTCCCCACAAAAACCGACACCAGAACCAGAGGCACACAGAACGCCGTCACCAATCAACCACACCAGACCCAAACCCAGACCCTCTCCACAGAAATATTACAGACTCCATCCAGTAGCCAAACTATAGTGGCACCTCCGGAAGCTGCACCCCCCGGCAATCCCTACACAGATCTGGCGGGCACAAGGCACAAAATCACAGCTCGCCCCTATACACGAAGCCAAGCCAGAGCACAACTAAATGCAGCACAGCCATCTTCTCAGAAAAACTCTTCACAAGCTCAAGAGGTCAAGACACGAAAGCTTTAGCAACTAATCTACACTTAATGACCCACCCAGTGGTATTCTGAATATCACTCATGAAATCACTCAAGATATCCCTCAAGTAATTAAGGAACAAAAGAAGAAAAGGCACACTAATCTAGGAACTTCCTCTCTGCCCAGAACGTTGGAGGCTATACACCACACCCCTCAACAGTATTTATAGGAACTCAAACACCAGATTCTGCTCTGTTCCAGTAACAAGAAGCCGAAAGCACCAGCCTGAAGATGACGAGTGAGACCTCGTCGAAACGTCGCACAGACACCCCGACTCTTACACGGGAAGACACCCGAAGACACCAAAACCTGCATATATATATATATATATATATATATATAACAAGCTCAACCAAGCAACAGAGTGATAGAACCGTAACCTTTATTAAAAGAGTGGAAGCAGTCAAGGCCTAGCCAATCAAGAGTACAGCATCAGCCAGCTTGGAGGGACTGGTGCTTTCTTGGAATGTTTCAGCAGCATATTTGTTTGGATGGACAGGCGGAATCTCCCCAACCCCAGGCGACCCCCATGCGGCATAATGACTCAAGACAACGTGCTATGGGATTAAAATTGCCCACAAGTTTATTAAGTTTCAGATGTAGGGAGACCTTGGCTCAGGCATTGGGCGTTTATCCTTCCCAGTCCCCGGCTGGGGATCTGGGAGACCTCAGGGTTATCCAGAATGTGTGGAGATTGGGCTGGCTCTGGAGAACATATGTTCAAGCAGAGAGCCTGCCCCCACCGCTGTCACAGGGGAGAGAAATGACAACCTCTCAGCATATGGCCAATGCATCCCCTCAAGACCCTTTTAACGGGGAACCCTGGTATCACCGCCACAAGGGGGGCGTAGACTAAAGGATTCCGCCCAAGGCCTGAAACCGCCAAAGTTGTGACGTTTTGCTACAGGGAAGACAAAACCTGCCAATGCAGGAAAATTCCTTTCCGGCCCTTCAACTGTGACCCTGATGTAGCAGTGCCTGCGTACCTGTGGAGAAGAGGTTAACCTGCAAAAGAAGACTTAACTGAGGGAAGGGAGGGTGGGAGAAGCTCTGGAGCCGACTGCCACTTCGCAGGTAAGATTCACCTTCTGTTGTGTGGGCAGGACGGTCCCTCCCCTTACCTGGCCAATCCCCTGGCAACACCTCCCTGGGTGGGATTAGGCGATTGGCTGAGGTAGGCAGAGACCTCCAGGTATCCAGCCTGGGGAGGATGAAGCCAGCCTGAACTACAAGGAATCGCACTGGGATCCGAGGGGCTGCGCACGACCACACAAAAGCTCCCCCATTTGATGTGGGGAGCGGTCATTCCATTACTGATGAGATAGACGAAGCCTTAGGGTAGTGGAAGCACACTCTTCAAGATGTTGGGAGTCACCTCAAGCAGCAGAATGGGATGCGCCACCCATGGCGGAGGTAAACTATCGCCATAATGGCAGCACAATTCTATGTGTGCTTACTCAGAACTGAACTCCCAATGTATGCAATGGGCTTCACTCAATCGATAGTTAAGTGTGTTAGGACTGCAGTCCTCATCACCATGTAACACCTATCACACATCTCTTTTGGGACAATTTGGTCCAAATCTAACTCCATCTTAGAGCAAAACATGCACATGAAGAAAAGGTGTTGGTGGTCGCTACATCCAGAGTTGAAACAACTCACTCCTGTTACCGCTTTGCCTGCTCACATATATCTCATGTTTTATGCAGCTTAAAGGATGACTAAAGACGCTGGCAGATGTGATCTCAGAACCACTGGCAGTCATCTTTGAGAATTCCTGGAGAACAGGCGAAGTCCCGGCAGACTGGAGGAGGGCAAATGTTGTCCCTATTTTCAAAAAGGGGAAAAGAGAGGACCCAAATAATTACCGCCCAGTCAGTCTGACATCAATACCAGGGAAGATTCTGGAGCAGATCATTAAGCAAACAGTCTGTGAGCACCTAGAAAGGAATGCTGTGATCACCAATAGTCAGCATGGATTTCTGAAAAATAAGTCATGTCAGACTAACCTGATCTCGTTTTTTGACAGAATTACAAGCCTGGTAGATGAAGGGAACGCAGTGGATGTAGCCTACCTTGATTTCAGCAAGGCATTTGACAAGGTGCCCCATGATATTCTTGTAAAGAAGCTGGTAAAATGTGGTCTTGACTATGCTACCACTCAGTGGATTTGTAACTGGCTGACTGACCGAACCCAAAGGGTGCTCATCAATGGTTCCTCTTCATCCTGGAGAAGAGTGACTAGTGGGGTGCCACAGGGTTCTGTCTTGGGCCCGGTCTTATTCAACATCTTTATCAACGACTTGGATGATGGACTCAAGGGCATCCTGATCAAATTTGCAGATGACACCAAACTGGGAGGGGTGGCTAACACCCCAGAGGACAGGATCACACTTCAAAACGACCTTGACAGATTAGAGAACTGGGCAAAAACAAACAAGATAAATTTTAACAGGGAGAAATGTAAAGTATTGCACTTGAGCAAAAAAAATGAGAGGCACAAATACAAGATGGGTGACACCTGGCTTGAGAGCAGTACATGTGAAAAGGATCTAGGAGTCTTGGTTGACCACAAACTTGACATGAGCCAACAGTGTGACGCGGCAGCTAAAAAAGCCAATGCAATTCTGGGCTGTATCAATAGGAGTATAGCATCTAGATCAAGGGAAGTAATAGTGCCACTGTATTCTGCTCTGGTCAGACCACACCTGGAGTACTGTGTCCAGTTCTGGGCACCACAATTCAAGAAGGACACTGACAAACTGGAACGTGTCCAGAAGAGGGCAACCAAAATGGTCAAAGGCCTGGAAACGATGCCTTATGAGGAACGGCTAAGGGAGCTGGGCATGTTTAGCCTGGAGAAGAGGAGGTTAAGGGGTGATATGATAGCCATGTTCAAATATATAAAAGGATGTCACATAGAGGAGGGAGAAAGGTTGTTTTCTGCTGCTCCAGAGAAGCGGACACGGAGCAATGGATCCAAACTACAAGAAAGAAGATTCCACCTAAACATTAGGAAGAACTTCCTGACAGTAAGAGCTGTTCGACAGTGGAATTTGCTGCCAAGGAGTGTGGTGGAGTCTCCTACTTTGGAGGTCTTTAAGCAGAGGCTTGACAACCATATGTCAGGAGTGCTCTGATGGTGTTTCCTGCTTGGCAGGGGGTTGGACTCGATGGCCCTTGTGGTCTCTTCCAACTCTATGATTCTATGATTCTATGATTCTAAGACGCGTATAGATTCCTCTGCATAGTGCAAGTGAGAAGTCATATAAAAACTACAGCACTAAATGTGTCCAATAAAATAAGTCAATAAAATGCTGCCCAGTCTTACTAGCCAGATGGTATTAAAACTTCCTACTAGTGATGTTCCAGTTTCTGAAGTTTCAAATATCCAGTCTGTGAACGCAGTGGCAGATATGAAAACCCAACCTAATCTCCAAAAATAGTCACCAGTGCATATTAATGAAACCAATTGCTTAGCGCTGTATTGTATTTTGCTTTGAACTAAGATCCCATCCTGAAACTATGTAATTAAGCTCCTTTGACAGATGCACTGCAAGAGCCTAACCAGTGGGAAATCTTTCAGCTCAAGATATTTTAAACACTGCTAAGTGCTACAGGTTATGTTACATGTACACAGCTGATGGGCACCAGAGGCTTGAATGAAATTTGAAAGTTGCTAGGAGTTTCTAAAAGGAGAAGAGAATCTTTTTTGCCTATTTAAGATAAATAAAATAGATCTCAAAGTCTCCTTTGCCTTCCTTTCAAAACCCCTCATCTTATAAACTCTTGTTATAAGAGGGATTGAAGCAAGGAGAGATACATTACCATGTGTTCCACCCTGTACCCAGCTGGGTTGTCAACAGCAAAGACTTTTATTTGCTGGAGTGATGAGCACTGCACAGATGCCTATAATCTGCTCAGGCAAAAGAAAAAGAAGCTTCATATCCAAAGATTCGCTTCTACATTACCTTGAAACACTTCATGCGCCTGATGAAGTGAGCTGGCTGTAGTCCACAAAAGCTTCTGGTACATTAAATTTGTTAGTTTTTAAAGCGGCTGCAAGATTCATGGTTTCTGAAATCACATCACAACAGAATGTTGCCATGGGGAGTGTTCCCTGTTCAGGAGTTTAGCCACTCCACTCCCTCATCTTTTGTCCCCCTGTGGCCACTGAGCATGCACAGATATTATTGGACTGTTCACTTTCCCCTTAATTCTGCACCACCCCAAAGATTTTTTTAAAAAAATAATAAATAAATTCTGCAACCTTGAGAAACCTACTTGGCTGATACCTCTCCTGTTGTTTGTGGGGTGTGTGTGTGTGTCATTTTTTTACTACATAAAACAGGGGTGGCCAATGTGAGGCTCTCCAAATGCTTTTTTTTTATAAAATTTTTATTGGTTTTACAAAAGTTTTTATAACAAACAAACATTAAAAAAACAAAAGACAAACAAACAAGTATAATTTCATAATGTCCTTTCATAAACTTCTTTCCTCGGACTTCCCCATACCTCCCCTTTCTGCATCCTCATGTCCAAATTTTTATAGCAACTTGTAAATGTTTTTTCTCGTCCTAATTCATCATAGTCCTTTCTTAATCTAATCTTATATTACTGCAACCCTTTCTCTCTGTAAAATCTCGACATTCTAAGATTCATCAAGTTTATAATAGTCCTTAAGGTAAATCTTAAATTTCTTCCAGTCTTCTTCCGCAGTCTCCTTTCCCTGGTCACGAATTCTGCTCGTCATTTCCGCCAATGTCATATAGTCAATCACTTTCATCTGCCATTCTTCCAAGGTGGGTAGGTCTTGTGTCTTCCAATACTTTGCGATCAGTATTCTTGCTGCTGTTGTTGCATACATGAAAAAAGTTCTATCCTTCTTTGGCACCAATTGGCCGACAATGCCCAAGAGAAAGGCCTCTGGTTTCTTAAGGAAGGTATATTTAAATACCTTTTTCATTTCATTATATATCATTTCCCAGAAAGCCTTAATCTTCGGGCATGTCCACCAAAGATGATAAAAAGTACCTTCAGTTTCCTTACATTTCCAACATTTATTATCAGGCAAATGGTAAATTTTTGCTAGCTTAACTGGGGTCATGTACCACCTATAGATCATTTTCATCACGTTTTCCTTTAAGGCATTACATGCCGTAAATTTAATACCGGTGTTCCACAACCTTTCCCAGTCAGCAAACATAATATTATGACCAATGTCCTGTGCCCACTTAATCATAGCTGATTTAACTGTTTCATCTTGTGTATTCCATTTCAACAGCAGGTTAGAGGCTCTCCAAATGCTGTTGGACTCCAAGTGCCATCAATTGCAGTCATCATAGTCAATGGTGATGGGGAGTTGTAGTGCAAGAACTGGAGGGCCCCATGTTGTGGACAAAAGCAATAACACAGCCTGAACATTGGAAATAGCAAGAGCCGCAGAATTCTAGGGATGCAATCCCATCCGTGGGTATAGTGCAATTCTCTGCGCATCTCTTCATGTTAGTCTCTATGGTTAGAGATGTTAGTCCCTATGGTGTTTGCTAGGGCTTTTTCCCAGGTAAGTGTGTATAAAAACTGAGCTCAGCTGGACTTACTTCCAAGCAAACACACATAAGATCTGAATGTGTGGCGAGCAAGGATCTAAAAACCACCACTTACACAAATTGCAGAGATTTTCCATTTTCCAAAAATGTATTTCATGTGCCCTTTGTTGTTGTTTGGGCTCATTATGTTATTTGAATTTGTTTGCTTTTCCCAGGTCGATGCAGATTAGAAAGTTGCATTTGGAAAGCAAACAAGCATTGCATTTTCAATCTTTGAGTCATGATTCATTTGGCATATTAGAAAGCTCCCGAAGAGAGCAAATGCAATTTTTTAATATTTATTTTTATTACACGTCTCTCCTGCCCTTCTGCTCAAAGGAGTCCAGGACTGCAAAGAAAGAAAACAGCAAAAAAAAAAAACACCATTAAAAAACAAATGGAAACATGTTAACTATTTAAACACATTAAGAAGAAGAAGAAGAGAAGAAGAGTTTGGATTTGATATCCCACTTTATCACTACCCTAAGGAGTCTCAAAGCGGCTCACAATCTCCTTTCCCTTCCTCCCCCACAATAAACACTATGTGAGGCAAGTGGGGCTGAGAGACTTCAGAGGAGTGTGACTACCCCAAGGTCACCCAGCAGCTGCAGGTGGAGGAGCAGGGACACGAACCCAGTTCACCAGATTACGAGTCCACCGCTCCGAACCACTACACCACACTGGCTATAGAGGTTCTGGCTTTAGAGGTTCTTAAGAACCTCTAAAAACATTTTGAAGCTGCTCCATAATCTCACAGCTAATAACTTTAAAATTGCCAGGAGTGGCATATTTCAGCCATCAAATGTCTGGATGAAGAGAAATGTTTTCAAGTCCCTGCTGAATGTTAATACTGAGGGAGACAGACACACCTCACTCATTCCACAAATTGGGAACAGCCACTGGGAAAGCCCTGTCCTGAGTCAGTGCCACCATCAACGGGGCCTTTGTTGATGATCATATGGCTTAAGGTGATTGATAGGTCGTATTGTGCATTGTGGGGAGACTGGCATAAAAAGGTGCCTGAGAACTCGTTCTACCTCTGGCCCTGCAATACAGTGCAACAAGATGTAGGGCAATCTAGCACTGATAAGGGATGTTTGAGGTGTCAATGAAGCAGCTGACTGCAATGGAATCACTAAAAGGATGGCATCATTAGGGGAGAGATGATAGATCTTGGATGTCAAGCTAGAGGAGGAAGATATATTTTATCGGAGTAAGAATTGTACCAAAAAGACATAGAAGACTTTGAACAGCCACTCCTAATTGCTGAATGTCTGACAGTCGATTTACATTTACACAATGACTATCACTCCATCATTTGAAACTTCCATCATATGTCTAACGTATTTGTCTGGGCTTTCGCATTAATTACTACATGAGCTGGATGTATAAATCTAACATTAATTGTTTAACACAGTTTGTCTGGTTTCTCCTCCTCCTCCTGCCATCATTTATGGGTTTTGCAGGTATACCAGTTTTAAAAAATAGATGTGATCAGATGTCAATCAGTTAATTTGTCCTGATTTTTTAAAAGAATTTTCCACAACTGGGACTAAACAAATTGGTGTGACTGTAATACTAAATATCATCACGTGGTTATCAATTAAAAGCAACCAGATAAAACTAATACCCTAAATCAAAGACTATTTAATATGTTGTCAAAGAGGGTCTACCAATTCTTTCAATGTATCTTCTGGAGAACTTACAGCTCAGTGGTGGAGCATCTGCTTACATGAGAAGTTTCCAGGTTCAATCTCTGACATTTCCAGATAGTGTTGGTAAAAACTCCCTGTCTGAAATTCTGGAGAGCCTCTGCCAGTCAGTGTAGACAATATTAAGAACATATGAAGAGCGTTGCGTTGGCCCTATATAGTCCAACATTCTGTTCTCACCGTGGCAACCTAGAGGCCTGTAGGAAACCTACAAGCAATACTTAAGCTCAAGAGCACTCTGCCCTCCTGAGGTTTCAAGCAACTAGTACTTAGGAGCACGTGCCTCTTACTGTAGAGGCAAACCATAGCCCTTAATGACCCTTATCCTGCATGAATTTGTCAAACCCTCTTTTAAAACCACCCAAGCTAGTGGCCATCACTGCCTCTTGTGGGAGCAAACTCTATAGTTTATGCGCTCTTTGAAGGAATACTTTATTTTATCTGCCTGGAATCTTCCAATATTTAGCTCCATTGGATGCCCACTAATTCTGGTGTTACAGGAGAGGGAGGAGGGAAACGTTTCTCTATCCACTTTCTGGATAGTTGTATAAATTTCTGTTTTGTTACCTTTTACTCTCCTTTTCTCTAAAAAGTCCCAAATGCTGTAACCTTTCTTCGTAGTGGAATTGCTCCATCCCTTTGATAATTTTGGCGTTCCTTTCCCGAACCTTTTCCAACTCTACGTTATACTTTTTTGAGCTAAGCGGTCTGATTCAGTACTAGGCAGCTTCCTGTGTTGTGTCCCATGTTAGTTCTCATGAGTTCTTTGGCAGCTTGACAGGAATTCCTCAGTGAGATGAAGAGCTGAAAGACAGCTCACTCACTACCACTGATCTTCCGCAACACTAGCCACAAGAGGGTTGGCGGTTTGAATCCCCGTGACAGAGTGACCTCCTGTTGCTTAGTCCCAGCTCCTGCCAACCTAGCAGTTCAAAGGCATGCTAGCGCAAGTAGATAAATAGGTACTGCTGCGGCGGGAAGGTAAACAGCATTTCTTTCTTTTTTTAATATACTTTTTATTAATTTACAACAAAAACAAAAACACACAATAATTTCACATCCAATTTTTCACAAAGTATTTCTTTTCTGGACTTCCTTCAGCTTTTCCGTAAATCATCCATAGTCATTATTTAAGTTACGCATTCCTTAAGTTTGTATTGTCATTATTTAAACCTTTCTATTCCCTTTTAACAATACTTCTCAAATTTCACAGTGCTTCTTTAAATCCCTCTAGTGTTATCTGTCCCTCACTTATAGGTAAACAGCATTTCTTTGTGCTCTGGTTTCCGCCATGGTGTTCCGTTGTGCCGGAAGCGGTTTAGTCATGCTGGCCACATGACCCGGAAAGCTGTCTGTGTACAAACGCCAGCTCCCTCGGCCTGGAAGTGAGATGAGCACAGCAGTGGCAGAGGAGCCCTCTCCGGCACCCGGAGTGGGGCAGCCCATATAGATTGCGCATGTGCGGCATCCCGTACGGACTGCACATGTGTGGCACCCCACACATGCGCACTCCATACAGAATGCCACACATGCACAGTTTGTACGGGATGCATTGTGTCCGTATAGACTGCCACTTGCATGGCGTCCATACAGGCTGCGTGAGAGGCATACCATACAGAGTGCGCATGTGCGGCAGCCCGTATAGACGGCATGCAAGCGGCAGCCCATATGGACTGTGCATGTGTGGCGACCGTATGGGATGCTGCACATGTGCAGTCCATATGGGCTGCTGCTTGAACGGCAACAGTACAGGCTGCCGTGCAAGCGGCATACTGTATGGACTGCGCATGTGCGGCATCCCGTACGAAGTGCATACACGCGGCAGCCCGTACGGTCGCTGTGCGAGAGGCAGCCAGTATGAACACCCGTATGGATGGTGTGCGAGAGTGGCAGCCTGTACAGACGCCACGCCAGCGGTGCTCATATGGACTGCACGCGTCCTCGGCCACTCTACAGCCTTGGGAGGCAGGGGCCATCTTGTCACACACCCCCAGAGTGGCACCCGGGGTGGTCCACCCCCTCCGCCCCCCACTTTGTATGCCCCCGGAGTGCTGCAACCCCATAGTCACCTTTGACTGGACTTAACCACACAGAGGTCCTTTACCTTTTACCTACCTGTTATGGGCAGTGCTATTTTTCTAGAAAAGGAAGTGCCAGAACTTACCATGAACTTGTTCTCTTAACTGCAATGGTGCCCACCTGAGAGGTGCCAGAACTGAGTTCTGGCGAGTTCTGGTTGGGAAAAAAAGCCCTGGTCATGGGTATAGGAAGATCACAGGAAGTTGTCTTATACGAGTACTGAGCCAGTTGCCTATACCAATCAGCAGCAGATGTCCAGGGTTTCAAAGTGGGAGACTTTTCCATCCCTACCTGGAGATTCTGGGGATTGAAGCAGGGACCTTTCGCATGCAGAGCACGTGACACACGCCCAGTTCACAATAAGTCTGAACCAGGTGTGCACCCCGGGATGTTGCCCCAGAAGAAAGGGTGTAGACACCCAAAGGTTCCATGTCAGCCTCTGATACAGATACTGTTCCCTGAAGGTTGAACATTTGAAAACACTACATGACATCACTGTGTATCAGCCACCAGCACTAACATCCATTAAAATACTGTGTTGCACATCAGCTGCCAAATATTGTTAAACATCAGCTGCCGGATATCAAATATTGAAAATGAATTCCCCCTGCATGTCACACACAGGCATCAAAGAATTGGCAAATACCCTGAAAATATCACATTTGTAATGGAGAATTTTGAGAGCAAATTCATTTCATCTCTCCCTCAGCCTTGCCAGGTGCTGCTGAAAGGATGGAGAGAAGGTAAGACCTTCCATAGAATTAAAGAACTGCAGAGTTGGAAGGGACCACAAGGGTCATCTAGTCCAACCCCCTGAAATGCAGGAATCTTTTGCCCAACATGGGGCACAAACCCATCATCCTGAGATTGAGAATCTCAGGCTCTAATGACTGAGCTAACCCAACCAGGTTATGCTGCTGAGAGCCTGGAGGGAAGGCAAGAATCTTGTATATTTGGTCCAGTGCCCAGGCATCACCTTGTCGTAGCATATTTGGCCATAACATGGAAGGCAGGAGAGGAGATGATGGAATTCGCAATAGTCAACTGTAATAGGTATGAGTCCCATGGACTGCAAGAAGATCAAACCTCTCCATTCTGAAGGAAATCAGCCCTGAGTGCTCACTGGAAGGACAGATCGTGAAGCTGAGGCTCCAATACTTTGGCCACCTCATGAGAAGAGAGGACTCCCTGGAAAAGACCCTGATGTTGGGAAAGATGGAGGGCACAAGGAGAAGGGGACGACAGAGGACGAGATGGTTGGATGGTGTTCTTGAAGCTACTAGCATGAGTTTGATCAAACTGCGGGAGGCAGTGGAGGACAGAAGTGCCTGGCGTGCTCTGGTCCATGGGGTCACGAAGAGTCGGACACGACTAAACGACTAAACAACAACAACAACAATAGGTATGAGTTACTCGTGCATAAACTGGTGCCTTTCTCAGTTAATTTGCCTTGTTAAACCTTTCTGACTGCACAGCCCCTTCTCATCGTGGCTGCCTCAGTCACTGGCAGAATCCGTCAGTGGGCGTTTCTTGAACCTCTTCCAGCATAAAAGTTGTTTGACACCCAGTCTCCTCCTCCTCTCACTGCGCGGGAGTCTTCTGCGCAGGGAAGGCATGGGTAGCGGAGGACCTGGGCTCTCCTCACTGATGTCCAGTGAAGAGTCCTGGAGCCCTCTCTCCACTTCCCCCGTCTGCCTCCCTTTATCCCTGGTGTTGCGCTGATTGGCTTCCCCCTCCACTGAGCTGTTTCTCCCCCTGCTGCTGGGTCCTTCGCCAGCATCATCTGGGAGCCTCCCCTTCGCCTCTCGCTCCGATGTCAGTTCCCTGACATCAACCAACAGTTAAGGCCAGCAAGCAGCGAAAAAAAGAACATCTTAGTCACTTAGAGCACCAATGGAATTGAAGTAGGCAATAATGTCATTACACAGGTTGGAATCTGGCCAGGCCATTGGCTTTTACACCTTTGCTGACACTAGAGGAGTGCCCAGGGGAGCAGTCAATACTGCAAGTGGTCAGATGGGTCTCCCTTTTGCATCTCATTTGGAAGGCGACAGCAGAGCATCCTTCTCTTTCCTTTTTCTGTTTACTATGCAGAGGCATTGCTTTCCTTGCTTGGCTCTTCATTGTGATTCTAAGAATCTAATATGGAACCTGCCGCACTGGGTTTTAGCAGGGGTGTTGTGGTTGGTGGGGTGTGGGTGCACGCTTAGCTCTGGGTCCCTTGCACCATGCTTTGGGTCTCTTGGCCTGCTTTTTAAAAAATGCAGTCTTTCCATCCCTTTCACTAGAGTTCCTCCCCATCTACGTATGTTAATTCCTAGGCTCAGCCACAGTGGTGCAGGTCTTGGTAATTGCTAGACCAGCCTATTGCAATGTGCTCTATGGCTGCCATGTGTCTGGGATTTCCTAGACATATCTGGGCTTGGTCTGTTGGAAATAGCATCCAGGCTGAATTTCTGAAAATTGGTAGAAGTGTTGGTTTTTTTGGCGAATTTACTTAGAAATAGTTCAAAAACTCCTCAAAAAGCTCAACAACTTTTGTGTCCGGATTTTCACTTTCTGAAATATGGCAACCCCATCTACCCTTAAAGCTGGTTCAGGAATTGCAGCTAGCACAGAGTTCTGTGACCTGCCATACCAGTACTGAAAGTTCTGCACTGGCTGCTAGTATATTACCAAGCTAAATTAAGGATATGGCATTTGGTGTAGAAAGCCCTCAACAGTCTAGGACCAGGTTGCCCAAAGGGCAGTCTTGTCCCTTATACATGAGCTAGATCAACAGTATCATTTGGAAGAGTTCTCCTGCTCGTTCCACATTTATCTCATGTTCACTTAATTTCTAGGTGAACCCGGCAGGTTCTGATTTTTTGCTGCTGGTTGTAAATGTTTTTGCTTTGGCAAGTATTTTCAGAGAATCAATTTGATTCCATGTTGGTTATTTGTTCTGCATTTTAATGCTTTTATACAGTGGTGCCCCGCAAGACGAATGCCTCGCAAGACAAAAAACTCGCTAGACGAAAGGTTTTTTCATTCGCGATTTGCCTCGCAAGACGAATTCCCCTATGCGCTTGCTTCGCAAGACGAAAACGTCTTGCGACTTTGTTAAGCCGTTTAAACCGTGCTTCGCAAGAAGAAAAATTCGTTAGACGGCAAAAATTGCGGAACGAATTAATTTCGTCTTGCGGGGCACCACTGTAATTCTGGCAGACCAACTCTGTGTTACAAAGATGTTTGCAGATGGGACCTGAAGGCTGGCAACCCCACCATATGGGACTCAGATCGTGCTTCCACAGCAGTGATCAGTGAAGGAATGACTGCTGGGAGGAGCACAGAGAGAAGATAACACCATGGTGCATCTGCAGCAGCACAACCAGATTCCTTCATCTGCCCCAGCTGCAGCAAAACATGTCTCTCCTGTATCAGTCTCTATAGCCACAGCAGGCACTGCAACCTTCCAACAGTTTTACTTCACCCCCAAAAGGCTGCTGCTCCATTATCCCCTGAGACAGACTGTGATGGTCTGGGATTCGGATTCAGAGGCTGAACCTGAAGAATCCCACCCTGCACAGGATTCCCTGCCTCCAGAACCAGCTGAGCCGGGGTTGAGCCTGAAGGGTCCTCACCTGTGCTGGATCCTCAGCTGCAGGCACCAGCTGAGTCTGCTCTGGCCCCTGAGGGGATGGAGGACCCATTGCCTGCAGGTGCTCCACTCTCAGCCCCGGCAGAGGAAGCTGAGGTTGCCTCTGGGTCCGCTAACCCTCCAGCCTCTCCTGAGCTGCAGAGGCTCAGGGCAGAGAGGCGGAGGGAACTAAGTTCCCGCAGGAGGAGTGCTCGCCTCCAGGCCAGGAGAGGTGAGTCACCTGAGGATCGGGGCCGCCCTATGCCTCAGGGCAGATAAAAGCCACCCAGTCCCAAGTTGCGGGAGCAACTTCGTTGGTTGGCAGTTCCTGCCTGAACCCTGTCCTGCTATCCTGCCAGAGCTCCTGGCCTCACCCAACTACCTACCCTGCATCCAGCTTCAGCTTTTATGGACTGCCTCCATACTGCACCTTTGACCTCAGACTGGACTCGGACCTCACCTCCCGGTTAGCCCATGGGACCAGCACACAGACGGACGCCAACAACAACCAGCAATTTTATGATACTTTAACGTTTTCATCATACACCATCATGCTACTGTTTATGATCTGTTGGCTTATAAATATTCTTAAAAAGAAATAATAGCAAGATCCCTTCCCAAGGTGCAAGGCTCTAATATCATGGTTTTGTCTTTTGGAAACTGATGTTGCTTTTTTTATTAAGAAAAATAGCACCATCTGTTTGAGTGTTTGCCTGCTTTCCACACACTCAGCTTGCATATTTGTAAATAAAAGACGATTGGAACTGATTCTGTAGGAAGTTGCTTCCACCACTCAAAGAAATAGGAAGTGTGATAGAACTTCCACCTTTAGTATAAACAGCAGCTTCTACCATAGTTTAACAAGGGCCTTTTCAGTGGTGGCGCCCCAGTTTGTGATGCTCTCTGCCCCTGGGGAAGTAGGTCTGTTCCCTACAATGACCATTTTTAGATGTTGACTGGAGACACAATTGTGCACCTGACCTTTGGCAACATAAGCAACTGGTCTGGTTGTGTTAAACTAGGTTTTTAATCTTTAGATATGTATTCTTAAAATATTATGATTACTTATGGTTATTATTCATTACAGTTGTATACAGCCCTTCATCTGTAGTTCTCAGGGCAGTTGATAGCATAAAAATACCAGATAAAAACAAAAAACATATAGTATAAACACAAACAGCCAATAACCACCCCTCCCCCCCTTTAGACATGGTGTTTGTATTACAAGGCTTCCCTGTAGGTGTGCTGCTCAAAGCCAGATGCTCATATATCTCCAGGGAAAACAAGCCTGCCTTCATAGTGAACCCTTGGGTTTCAGTTGTATTTGTTTATGATGCAATGTGACAAAAGGACTTGGAGGTATTCAGGTTCATCAACACATAGGCAGGATAGCCCACCAGTCCACAGCTGCCTGCAAAAACCAGCTAAGGCGTAATATTCGACTGTGCTGTATCTATAAAAGCTGCATGCAGAGAAGCATTATCTGCAGGTGCTTTGAAGGCAAGCCATATTCACTGACACAAGCAGGTCAGGTGAAGGCAAAAGTACAAGCCCAAATGAAATATGTCCAAACCAAGGTAGTGGTGTAATTGGTCATTTCTCATACTAGCAGTCAATCCTATTCATTTTGTCTGAAGGCATAAGGCATCCACCCAAACCAGTCTGCAAGTCAGAATAGTTCAAAGGGTTGCAGAGCAACTGAAGCACCAAATTTTCTACCCAGAAGTTCAAAATGTTGTAATTCAGACTTACCCAGTTTGAATTTGGTTGCACCACACTAAAGCCAGCAACTTCTACACTTACTTAATATTGAGGTCCTATTCCCTGCTAACTTGAAGCCCGGGAATCATGTCTCTGTTGTCTATGGTTTCACCAGATATTGCAATGGGGAGAGCTAGAAACCTTTTTGAAAAGAAAATAGCACTAGAGGTCAAATGCTAAATTTCTGCGCAGCACTTCCACAATGTTTTATTGCACCTTTAATGTCACTTTTATTTTATCCCCACTTCTAAAACTCATATATGCACTGTATGACTGCAAAATAGAATCCATTCACCGGCTGGAACTATAGATATGGACTAAGAGCTGTGTGCACATTGAAGCAGTGATGGACTGCTCTAACATTTTCTGTAGCCTGCCACCATTGTTCCACGATCCATTATGAAGTGCACTGCACAGTAATGGTTTTCCAGAGCAGAATAAAGAATAAAACACTCTAAGCTTAGGTTACACTTGAGAGACTCCTTCAACAGTAGTCCTAATTTTTTTTAAGTCACAATAGCTCACAGATGGTTCTTATGCCAAGTTATCTGAACTGCTTCTTTGGTTCCTTCTGGGTCTGCCCACAGCTTGCTAGCAATTGTCTCTATCTTATGATTCCCATACAATGAACTAAAGTGAGACTGGAGCAGATGCTGTACATGAGGTCATGCTCTGTGCTACCACCTCTGGCATGAACATACGATGCAGCGATTTCCCAGATGCTCTTGGCTGCACAGAATAGGACAAGGAAGCCCTGGATACAAGCAGTTTTCGGCTGATGAAATCAACAGGGAGTAGCACAAAAAAGAGAGAATTTCTTCTCCTAGTGCCCAACAGTCAAGGAACCTGGGCAGAAGGGAACTGTCGAAAGGTACTTGAGAAGCCCCACAATCTCTGAAAGAATTTTGCCATAACAGTATTTCCCCAGGCAATAGCAGTCATTAACAAGGAGAAAACCCTGAGCCTGGTTTGTTGCTGATGCTTTTTATGTCCTGCTCATCTGGAGACCAAGGCTGTGTACACACTATACCTAAAAAGCACACACACACCCAAGAATTCTGGGCACCGTAATTTGCTACGGGTGGCTAGAAATTGTAAATTAAAATACTCAGAATTCTTGGAAAGGGAAAAATGTACTTCAAATGTACTTCATACTTGTATGGTGTTTATGCAGCCCAAGTCCTTTGATGAAAAGTTGACTAGAGTTAGGTTATGTTTCGCCTGGAGAAAAGACAAGATATAGCTGTCTTCAAATGTAGAAGGTGGAGCAACTTTGTCCTCCGTCACTCCAGAGGGTTTTAACTCAAACCAATAGTTCCAAAGGACAAGAAAGCAGACCTCAGCTAAACATTAGGAGGAACTTCCTGAAGTCATGATCTCCTTGACAATGGAGCAGGCTGTCTTGGAACCTGATGGACTTGCTTTCATTTGAGGTTCATAAGCAGAGACTAGATGGCTATTTATGGGGGAAATTCGGTGAAAGCTAGATTTTTCATGAGTCTCAATGTCCTCAGAACTTTGATTCTGAAAATTCTGAAACCTGTACATCTATAATCAAGGCCCACCCTTGTAAAAATGAGGGTTTAGGACTTTTTCAGCCTAAATGTCACATTGTCTCCCTTCTGGAGGGGGCACACCCACTTCTGGGCAGGGCCAGAGGCAGTGGCATGGCATGGAAAACACAGGGGTGGTTGCCCTGGCTGCAAAATTGTTAGGGCCACAAAATTCCAGCACCTGGTGCTGCTTCAATACAGCTGTGTGCTTCTGTCGCTAGGATTCATTGAAAACGGCTTCTCCATGCGAAGCAGGAAGTGACCTATCCAGACAATGGAATGACTCTTCTTTTCTTATCTCTGCAGCTTCAGTCTCCAGGGTGATGTGCAGTTGAATGCACATGCGTACTCCATCCATTTCCCTCCCTCTGCCCCAGGCACTGGCAACCCATGCTACGTCACTGGCCAGAGGCAAAAGTGGGTGAAGCAACCAATGGGACTCCCATATTTATACAGCAGGCTACATTCCAGCCATGAAAAAGTCAGAGGATTCTACACACACACTTTTGTTCATCCAGGCAAGCAAGAGGCATTATCACAGTTCAATGACACATTCTAGCCAGGCAAAAGTGCTCAAGGAGGGCACAGAGCAGGGCTGGTATGGGGTTTGGCCTGGGAGGGAGCACTGCCTGAGGAGAATTTCAAGGGCCAAACAGAATGACATGGAGGGCCCTGTTTGGTCCCTGGGCCTGAGGGACTCCACCCCTGACATAAATGTAGTCAAGGGAAGCAAGCAGGAGAGAGAGAGAGAGAGTTTATTATGTGGTTACTGTCGTATGTCGGTATGGGGAAACTGGACTAGGGTTTTCATGTCATGTTTCATTCAGAATTTCATCCTTCTCAGGAACATTTCAGAAAGGCCCACTAGGCCTCTGGCTGTGGCGATGTGGATAAAAATACAAGCACATGCTTACATCATGTGCATTTCAAACAGATCAAATGTTCAGATCAAACCTTGCATAACAGATCAAACCTTGCATAAAGCAATGCTAATGTTCTTTTTTAAATAAGGAAATAATCACAGACTCCAAAATAACTAGATAATAATAATTGCTTCCTTTCTCTTTATCTCTCCCCCCCCCCCCCGCTCTCGCTCTCCCTCTGTTGATATTCTCTCTTTTTGCACGTTTGGTGAAAAAGAAATACTTTCATGCCTTACATACAGTCCAGCTCTGGCCTTATGTTTTGCTTATGTCTATCTATATTATCAGATATTGAAGGAAACCAACGGGGACTGGGAAGAGAGAAGTTACAAGATTTTGTACAGCCAGCTATCAGAGTTACAAATGCCCTGGAGAAGTGATGCTGTTTCTAAAATATTCTCAGGAAAAGACACATCTACCCATCTCATGTTATCCCTCAAGCAGTTGTTCTCCCCCTGCATACACCAAACCACACAACGAGGCCGGCTAGTGGAGAAACCCGCAATCCACAAGCCAGAAGAGTTTCAAATTATTTTCCTTTCCCACCCAGTATTCATCAATTGAAAATCAGCAAATTTCATGAAATGTGCACATGCCCTCAGGGGCAACAACAACAATCTGGTTTTGAATCTTCTGGATTTCTTTTACTCAAATTTGGATACTTTAGTGTGTTTTGATATTGGTGTTTCACTGATATTTAATAGACTGTACGATTAGAGATTTTAAAAGTATTAAGCAGTACAGAAATGCTTTTAAATAATATTTTCCCCCCAAAGCTAGTCATTTCATATTCATGGGTGGAATGAGGGGGCAGTAGCACCCATCTTGATGAACACAATCCGAATATTCCCAGCTTTCTTTTTTTAAAAAAGAGCGAGAAAGGTTCCAGCATTTCTAGAACATGAGATATGAGGGGAAATATACAGGTGCTATTCTTCACATATTTTTGCAAGAAACTAGCTTTACTCTCCCTCCCTCACCGTGGAAAAATCCCTATGGACACACATCTTCCTATCTTCTCTACAGAATGTTTCTGTGTAGAGCTAACTGAAGATTTGCAGATATTATTTCTTTTTAAAATTCTGATATTTCCCGCTGCCTCTTTTTCTTGTTCAGCAACAAACTGGTCAATTTGCCGAATTTTCTCTGGATATTCCCCACCATTTCCTTTGGTGATAGCTGTCGTCCTTTTCTCCCTCCCAGAATGATACTGGGTTCAGGGCATTGTAAAGTATTCCAAACGGTTGACAAATTCCAGGCTGAATGGAGGAAGACATTTGAAACAGAGATTTGCAACCGACACAATTAATGCAACAATAAACAACCAACCTTGCATAACACCCCAGAAAAGATTCCTCAATCAAATCAGGACGGATACACAATAAATTTAGAAGTGACATCAGTCCCTCTTCAAATTTACCATGTCTTAAAAACCACCTTCTTCTCTTTTATCAACTTGTGCTCGCAAGATCAACGTGAGAGGCCTAACTCTGTGCTCCATCTTTGTTAGAGCTAGGGTAGGTGGTCACAAGAGGAAGAACAGTTTCTGTGGTGGCACGTTGATGATGGAACGTGCTGTATTGAACCAGTAACCCTCTTCATTTACTTTTAGACAGTTAAGGACTGCTTATTTCAGCAGGCTTTGTCCATCTGATGGTTGCTATTGTGCTTTTAGGTAAAGGTAAAGGGACCCCTGACCATTAGGTCCAGTCGCGAGGACTCTGGGGTTGCGGCGCTCATCTCGCTTTATTGGCCGAGGGAGCCGGCGTGCAGCTTCCGGGTCATGTGGCCAGCATGACTAAGCCGCTTCTGGCGAACCAGAGCAGCGCACGGAAACGCCGTTTACCTTCCCCCCGGAGCGGTACCTATTTATCTACTTGCACTTTGACGAGCTTTTGAACTGCTAGGTTGGCAGGAGCAGGGACCAAACAATGAGAGCTCACCCCTTCATGGGGATTTGAACCACTAAGCTTCTGATCGGCAAGTCCTAGGTTCGGTGGTTTAACCCACAGCGCCACCCACGTCCCACTGTGCTTTTAGTTGTACCTAAATGCTGGTGCTGCTGTTTGGCATTAATTCTGAATGTAAGAAGAACCTCTGTAGAGCAAGTCAAAAGCCTATCTAGTCCTGCATGCCTTCCTCACATTGGCCAACCAGTTGCCTATGAGAAGCCCAAAAGCAGGACCTGAGCACATTACTTTCCCCACTTGTGAGTCCCAGCATCTGGTGTTCAGAAGCATACTGCCTTTGACAGTGGAGGGAGGGCAGAGCCATTGTAGCTAGTGGCCATTCATAGCCTTGTTCTCCATTATTATTATTTTAATGTTCTTAAAAGTTTAGTTTTGTTGTTCTAAATGAAGCTCTTAGCTGCTTTGAGTACACCTTATGCAAAAGTGGGATCTTGCCATACATATGTGAATAATAATAATAATAATAATAATAATAATAATAATAATAATAATATACTGCCCATCTATCTGGGTTGCCCCAGCCACTCTGGGCAGCTCCCAATAAAATATTAAAAACACAATAGAGAAGTTTCTTAAGAATTACTTCGGTACCTTAAAATGTAAAGGTACTGAATGTAAAATATAAAATTCTAGGACTACATTTGGAAATGTGTATCATTTCTGTGGAAAGGCTAGCAAATCAGTCTCTCGTTGGGCATTTAAATAGCTAAAGGGTTTCCTTAAGAATGAAAAATCTCATGTGATTATATTTTTTTACTGTGCAGATGGATTTGTTTTCACACTCAGATGAACTGAGATCTAATATTTACCATCGCAGTTGCTTGTTTAGGGTTCCCTTCCCACCCTTCCTTTCATTTTATCCTCCAGACCTCACATTTCCACATATCTTAATGCGCAGTTCAACTGCTAAGAGCGTGTCCAGAACATTTTAGAAGTAACACGGACAGTGCTGTGGGGCTACAAATGGATGCTGGTTGAAAGATTAGCTTATCTTTCAAGCTTGTTACCTGATTTTTCACCTTCCTTCAGGAGCAGTTAAAATTTCTTTCTGTTCTCTAGTCTACATCGATATGAAAAAGTATAAACATACATACTAGAGGAGAATCTGTCATCAGTAATGGGGCTCAGGGCTGCTGGTGAATTTTGTTCCTGTTGAAGGGAGTCCATAGCACAGAGTTATCCACTAAGCACAAAATTTATGAAACGGGATATTCACTGGGAATGCTGTATTGAAGGCAATTAAAGTAAGGACACACACACAGGGAGAGAGAGAGAGAGAGAGAGAGAGAGAGAGAGAGAGAAGGCTGCTTTCAAAAAAACCATAGGAGATAGAGCCTTTTTTCTCCCAGCCAAGCATTTCAACAAAAAACCTTTTCAAAGATTTGCAGCACCTATTAGGACAGCGTTAGAGGATATGGACTTTTTCTGGGCCACCGAATTAACGAACCATAATATGAATAGATTTAGAAGGACTGAAAATATTTTCACTGGCTTGTCAGGTTGCTGCCATCTCACATGGAGTGGAATCTGAGACTCCTGCAGGCTTTAATGCTTCTTTCGACAAGGTAACATGTGGTGTTATTGGAGAAGGCACTGTGTGCTGAACTGATTTGTTTTCGAGTTCAATCTGGCCGTGGCCAAGCAGTGAGTCTGTGAGCTCATTTGCCTCCGTGGGCAGGGCCTGTTGCAAGACAGGTCCCTTCCAACGCTACAATTCTGTGATTCTAAACTTCGGATCACATGCCATTTTGTTCTTCCTCAATTTGGCACCACATGCCAAAGCCTCTTGACAACGTACAGTATCATCCCATATCAATGTAAGTACATCCCATATCATTGGTGCCAATGTGAAATCAATAAAACAAAGCCACAGCAAGGAGGACAAAGGGATGGAAACCAAAGAACCCTTAGCCCAGAAATGGAATCAAGAAGAAATTCTGATGAAAGAAGAATGGCAGACGAAATTAATGGACTACGCAGAATTGGATAAAATGACAGGAAGGATTCGAAAGCTGCGGGGCCAGAGATTTACAGAAGACTGGAAGAAGTATATGAATTATTTGAAGAGCAACTGTAATCAACAAATTACGTTAGTAGGTGTCAGAGCTGCCACCCAGTCCCAGCTCACATAGGACCAAGTCCGCCAGCGTTCACTTTATAAGAGTCTTTATTAAGTTACAGGTTTCATTTCCGAACTGCAGCGTGCAGCTCTACACCTTCTGCCCTAGGTCGGCGAAGACCCGTCTGAGTCCCCGCCTCTTGCACACCAGCTTAATACCCTAGCCTTGCTCCACCTCCTTCGCCTCTCCCTACGTCTCTGGGTCCTTCTGCCCCCCTGGGCCTCCTCCCTTCTACTCTCCTCTGACGCTGACCCCCCTGATCCTTCTGCCTCCTTGCGGCGGGCTTTGGGACCTGGCTCACTCTCCGGGCTGCTTACTGCTCCAGCTTCCGCTGCATTTGAACTTGGCGCGCGCGCCCAACTCTCTACTTTCCTCTTAACCGTTGCCTCGCTCTCTGAGGAGGGCGTGACCACCCCTGACTCGTGCCCTCCCTCCTGCTGACAGCCTCCGGAACCCGATGCCTGGCTACCTTCCTCCCTGCTGCTCTCAGTCTTGAGCGTGGGTCCCGACTTCCAGCTGCTGCCGCCCTCAGTTATGAGCGTGGGTCCCGACTTCCAGCTGCTACTCTCTGAATCTCCTCTGTTCCCTTCCTCCTGGGGTGTCCCCCCGGATCCCCCCCTTGCTCTGCTCACTGGGGCTCCCTTTTGGGAGTCCTCTGACTCACTGCTTAGGCTTGGAGATCTCGGGTCGTCATCATCACTCATTTTCCCTTCGGATTCCTCCCCCTCGCTCTCTGCTTCCTCCCTTCTCTGCGTCTCTGCTCCTGAACCCCTGACATCCATCCCCCCCTCGAAGCCCCCCCTTCCCCCCTCCCCGCTTTCAGGTGTGGTTGCTGGGTGCTCCATCATCACGGGAGGGAATGCCGGATACAGTTCGCTCCCCGTGGTTGGCCGCCAACTGAAGACCTCCGAGTCTTCCTCCTCGCGGTCGCCGATGTTGACCTGTTCCGCTTCCATCTCTGTACCGCTGTGCTCGAACCCAAGGTCCTCCCCGAACACGTCCATGTCAGTCTCTGCGTCGGTCGCTCGACCTGGCATCTCCAGCCACTTCCGGCGCCATTGCTCCTCCGGTCGATCGTCCCACCAATACGAGGTGTCTGACGCCGAACCCGCCGGCGATCCTTCTGGGGAACGGGTGCTCAGTGCGGGTTCCCCGTCCGAGTCGAATCCATGGAACGTGCTGGAAGAAAGTGTGGGCGTGAACAGCCAGTCGTCGAAGAAGCTCGCTGGCATGGGTCTGTGTGGGAAAAGGGCATGAAACTCGTCCTTGAGCAGGGGTTCCTCCAAAGCGTAGTCTGGCACCCAGCTATTGGCGCTGGCCCGGGTGCCCTCTCTGGCTAGGAGGTATTCGACTCCCTCTTCCCCCCATCTGGAGTCCAAAATCTCCGTGACCTCGTTGATGGGGTCTTGCTGCGTCACCCCTCGCGTCTCCGTCCGCTCCCGGAACGGACTCGGTGCCGTCCCTGGCTCCTGGAATCTGTGAGGTGCCTTGTAGGGAGTGAGCACCGACCTGTGGAACACCGGATGCATTCTGGAACCCTCCGGCAGCACCAGTCGGAAGGCTACCGGGTTGATCTGTGCTTCGACTTGGTACGGACCAATTTGCTTGTGCCCCAACTTCTTCTTGGCTAGTGACCTGGTCGGCACTGCGTGGGCTGCCAACCAGACCCAGTCTCCCACTTGGATCTCTTCGCCAACCCGCCTGTGCTTGTCAGCTTGCACCTTGTAGGCGTGCTTAGCTAGCTCCAGCTGCCGTCTGAGTTGATCGTGTACCGCCTGCAACTCTGACGCGAACGCGTCCGCCGTCTGTGGTTCTCCGTCCCCCACTCTCTCCCGTCCCGGGAAGGTTCTGGGATTCCTCCCATTGTTGGCGAAGAACGGCGTCACCCCTGTGGACACGTGCTTCGTGTTGTTGTAAGCGAACTCGGCGAGCGGCAGGTAATCCACCCAGGTCGCAGGTTGTTGATTGGCATAGCATCTCAGGTACTGCTGCATGATGGCATTGACCCTCTCTGCTTGCCCGTTGGTCTGCGGGTGTCTTGCTGATGCCAGATCGACCTTGACATTTAGAAAACTCATCAGCTTCTGCCAGAAATTCGATACGAACTGGCGCCCGCGGTCGGACAGGATAGACCGCGGCAGACCATGCACTTTGAACACGTGATCTATGAACAGTTTGGCGGTTTGTTCCGCCGTGGCCACCTTCGCACACGGAATGAAATGTGCCATCTTGGTGAACAAGTCCACCACCACTAGTACAGCTGTCTTGCCTCTCGAGCTGGGTAGATCCGTAACAAAGTCCAGGGCCACCCTCTCCCACGGTTCAAACGGCGTTTGCAGCGGTTCCAGCAGTCCCGCCGGTGGTTTGTGCACCGGTTTGGCCCTCTGGCAGGTGTCGCACCTCGCAACGTAGTCCGCGACTTCCCCTCTCAGTCTGGGCCACCAAAAGTCCCTTGCGACTAATTCCACCGTTTTTTCCGTGCCAAAGTGCCCGGCCGTGGGTGCGTCGTGCAGCTGCTGCAGTACCCTGGCGCGAAGTTCGTCTCCCGGCACGTAGATGGCCCCTTTACGTAAGAGCAAGCCGTCTCGTATCTGGAACTCGTCGCCCTTCGCCGTGCCCTTGTGCACCTCTGCCATCTTCGCCTGCGCGAAGGAGTCGTCCTGCAACGCCCGCCGCACCGCATCCAGGTCTACTGTGGCTGAAGCGCACGCCCACGCTGTTGGCGCGAAGATGTGCATGGCTGCCGCTGGCGTCGCCTCTTCGAGGTATTGCGGTTTGCGGGACAGTGCATCCGCCATGACGTTGGTGTCGCCTGGGACGTACTCTATTCGGAAATTGAAGTCAGCAAAGAACTCCGCCCAACGTATCTGCCTCTGGTTCAGGAACTGAGCCGTGCGCCAGTGCTCCAGATTCTTGTGATCCGTGCAGACCTGCACCGTGTGCTTGGCGCCGATCAGGAAGTGCCTCCACGCCTTGAAAGCTGCATGAATGGCCAGCAACTCCCTGTCCCAGATGGTGTAGTTCTGCTCCGACTTGCTGAGCTTTCTGGAGTAGAACGCTCCCGGCCTCCAGACCCCCTGTGGGTCCCTTTGCAGCAGGACAGCTCCCACTGCTCTATCGGACGCGTCTGTCTCTACCCGCATCGGTCTGCTGGGGTCGATATGCAGCAGTTGCTCTTCCGACGCGAAGAGACGCTTGAGTGCTTGAAAGGACTGCTCCGCCTGCTCCGTCCAGATGAATTTCTTTTTCTTGGAGCTTAGCGTGTCCGTAATGGCCGCCGTCTGCATCGCGAACCCCTTGATAAACTTGCGATAGAAGTTGGCGAAGCCGACAAACCGCTGGACCTCCTTCCGGTTGCGCGGGCTCTTCCAATCCAACACCGCACGAACCTTGGCGCTGTCCATGGCTAGCCCCTTGTCCGACAACTTGTAACCCAAGAAATCCACCTCCGTCGTGTCGAACTGGCACTTCTCCAGTTTGGCGTACAGTCTATGCTGCTGCAGCCTCTTCAGCACCTCCCGAACATCTTGGTCATGGGCTTGCTGCGATTCGGAGAATATCAGGATGTCATCCAGAAAGCAGACGCACTTCTTGTAAAGGAGTCCCGCCAACACATGATGCATGAAAGCTTGGAAACAGTGAGAACCGTTTTGCAATCCAAACGGCATCACTCTGTATTCGTAGGTGCCCAGAGGCGTGAACATGGCTGTCTTCCACTCATCGCCCTCCCTCATGCGGATGAGATTGTACGCACCTCGCAGGTCCAACTTGGTGAACACGCGTCCCTTGCGCACCGTCGCTAGTAGGTCGTCAATCCTGGGCATGGGGAAATCAGAAGGCTTGGTCATCTTGTTTAAGAGGCGAAAATCCACCACCAGTCTTTTTTGGGGCGTGTCTTTCTTCTTCACGAAGAAAACAGGACTGCCCCCTACTGCCCTGGACTCCCGGATGAAACCGCGCTGCAAATTGTGATCTATGAACTGTTTGAGTTCCTGTAATTCGTCCTCAGACATGGAATACAGCTTCCCTTTCGGCAGCGTCGCCCCTGGTAGGAGGTCAATCTTGCAGTCATATTGCCTGTGCGGTGGTAGCTTGTCAGCCTCTTTCTCGCAGAAGACCTCCAGAAAGTCTGCGTATTTGTGGGGGACTGCTTGCAACGTTCCCAACTGCAGTTGTGATTCCTCCTCCTCTCCCTCCTGTCTGGGCAGGATGCAGTGTTCTGCGCAATAAGAGGAGCCGAAGATCAGCTGTCTCTGGTACCAAGCCAGTGTCGGACTGTGCCTGTCCAGCCAACTCATGCCCAACACAATGGGCGTGTCCGACAGTCGGGTGACATTAAAACTGATGACTTCCCTGTGGTTGCCAAGGCGCATCACCATCGGTGGCGTTTGCTTCACCACCTGCCCCCCTAGCAACTCTCTGCCATCCACTGTGACGACTTGCAGGGGCAGAGTGGCAGGCAGTAGCTGTATAGCGTGCTGCTCCACAAAATCCTGCGCTATAAAGTCTGCGTTGCTTCCAGAATCCACAGAAAGCGGCACTTCGATAGTGACGCCATCGGGTAGCTGGAGAGATGCTGTGAGCTGCACTACTGGTTTGGGTGGGAGGGGGTCCGTGGGTTGCAAGATCGCTGGGGACTGCTTCACTGATGCGTCTGGCTGGGCCCCAGTGCCTCTGTCTCCAGCCAGACATCGTCGTTTCCCTGCTGTGGTTCTCCTTGCTGCGTTGCTGCAGTCACCATTGCTGAGGCTGCAGTGTGCTTGTGGAGCCTCCGGGGACACTCTTTCGCCAAATGGCCTGGATCCTCGCAGATGTAACACTTCCTGTTCCCTCTAGGAGGCTTCGCTTTCACTGCTGTCGGTGCTTGGGCTCTGGCTGCTGACTGAGCCCTTGCACCTCCAACCTCCATCGGTTCCCCTCCCCCTCCAGGCGGAGGTGTGGATTGCGCACGCGCTGCTTCTCTTGGAATGAAAGAGAAACTTCTCGCTGCTTCGCGCCCTCCACGTCCTTCATCTCTGCACCATGGACGTTCTTCCAGCCTCACCCCCACAGTCAGCGCCCTTTGGACCACCTCCTGCGTGCTTCGGGGCCTCTCCCCCCTTGCAATCTCATCCTTGACCGCAGAGCTTAGACCCTCCCAGAACAGGTCTCTGACAGGGGGCGAATCCCGGTCCCACTCTAAGGCACTGACCAGCGCAAAAAAGCGGGCGTGGTACTGCCGGACGCTTGCCCTCCCTTGTTTTAGTCCATGAATCTCCCGTCGGGCAAGATCCACATCAATAGTAGACAAAAAACACACATCCATCGCTTTGATAAAGGCATCTGCATTCTGAAGCGCCGGATCTTTATCCCTCCACAAATTGCGTAGCCACGCTTTAGCATCCCCATGCAAATGGGATAGTATGAACCCCACTTTCTCTTCCTCATCTCTAAAGTCTTTTGCCAGCAGTTGCAGTGCGCACATTACGTCTGCTCGAAAATTGGGGTACTGTTGTAAATTCCCATCGAAGTGAGCCACAAGCCCTCCTGCTCTCCGTGCCAACCCAACCCCCTCCGGTCTGGGTCCTGGCTGCCCGTGTTTAACCCATGCTTCAAACCTGGCGTGGAGATCTCTGTAGGCGGCTGCCGCATCCTCCTCCCTCTTCTTGGATGCCAGTACCTCCGCGTTCAATTGGGTAACTGCCTGTTGCAGCGCTGCAACTGTCTCTGCTTCCGTCATCTCTGCTAACCGTCGTGAGCTTGCTCCCAAACACCGATCCCCTCCTCCAGCTGCCTCTCTCTCCGCTGCGAGATATCAGGTGTCCGAAGCTTTTCTGAGACGGGTCTTACTGTCAGAGCTGCCACCCAGTCCCAGCTCACATAGGACCAAGTCCGCCAGCGTTCACTTTATAAGAGTCTTTATTAAGTTACAGGTTTCATTTCCGAACTGCAGCGTGCAGCTCTACACCTTCTGCCCTAGGTCGGCGAAGACCCGTCTGAGTCCCCGCCTCTTGCACACCAGCTTAATACCCTAGCCTTGCTCCACCTCCTTCGCCTCTCCCTACGTCTCTGGGTCCTTCTGCCCCCCTGGGCCTCCTCCCTTCTACTCTCCTCTGACGCTGACCCCCCTGATCCTTCTGCCTCCTTGCGGCGGGCTTTGGGACCTGGCTCACTCTCCGGGCTGCTTACTGCTCCAGCTTCCGCTGCATTTGAACTTGGCGCGCGCGCCCAACTCTCTACTTTCCTCTTAACCGTTGCCTCGCTCTCTGAGGAGGGCGTGACCACCCCTGACTCGTGCCCTCCCTCCTGCTGACAGCCTCCGGAACCCGATGCCTGGCTACCTTCCTCCCTGCTGCTCTCAGTCTTGAGCGTGGGTCCCGACTTCCAGCTGCTGCCGCCCTCAGTTATGAGCGTGGGTCCCGACTTCCAGCTGCTACTCTCTGAATCTCCTCTGTTCCCTTCCTCCTGGGGTGTCCCCCCGGATCCCCCCCTTGCTCTGCTCACTGGGGCTCCCTTTTGGGAGTCCTCTGACTCACTGCTTAGGCTTGGAGATCTCGGGTCGTCATCATCACTCATTTTCCCTTCGGATTCCTCCCCCTCGCTCTCTGCTTCCTCCCTTCTCTGCGTCTCTGCTCCTGAACCCCTGACAGTAGGACTACAAGAAGTTTTGTAAGGAGAAATATATGAAGTGTTACAAAGTAGAAAAAGATAGAGATATTGGTAATGATTTTGAAATGTAATAGGGAAAATAAGAAATGCATACTAAGAGATTAGGTTGGAAAATTTTCAGACAGGACTGATGGAAGTCAAAAAAATTGAATAAGATGTAAAAGTATGTTTAATTACTGTTGAAACTGATACGTTAAAAAACTAATAAAAAATTATATATATATATATATGTATATATATATATATATATATAAAACCAAAGAACCCTACAAGAAAAAAGCAGTCATCAACAGACTGACAGGGAAAAAAATTAATGATCGAGATAGCAAAAGTTGTTAAAATTATGACACAATAAAGCTAGCAAAAGCTAAAATGATTACATCTTGTTGCCACCCTCCATACTTCAGCAGTAAGGCCTGCATCGTTGATATTAGGGTCTAGGTAGGCACACAGACACGGGTGGCGCTGTGGGTTAAACCATAGAGCCTAGGACTTGCCGGTCAGAAGGTTGGCGGTTCAAATCCCCGCAGCGGGGTGAGTTCCCATTGCTCGGTCCCTGCTCCTGCCAAGCTAGCCGTTCAAAAGCACATCAAAGTGCAAGTAGATAAATAGGTACCACTCCGGTGGGAAGGTAAACAGCGTTTCCGTGCGCTGCTCTGGTTTGCCAGAAGCGGCTTAGTCATGCTGGCCACATGACCCGGAAGCTGTACACTGGCTCCCTCAGCCAATAAAGCGAGATGAGCGCCGCAACCCCAGAGTTGGCCACGACTGGACCTAATGGTCAGGGGTCCCTTTACCTTTACCTTTTAGGCACATAGAAGTAGAGGCATTCTGTTAGGTCAGGGGTTGAGAAACTCAGGTCAAGGGGCCAAATGCAGCTCTTCAGGCCTCTCGATCTGGTCCTCAGAACTCTCCCTTCCACACACCTTCTCCATAGGAGAAGGACTTCATGGGTTCTGCTTTGCACCTTAGGGTTTTGGCTTGGTTGGAATGTGCCCTCGAACAAATCTTTGGCTTGTCTAAATGTGGAATAGAGTGGGGTGTGTTTATAAACCTATCCTACTGTACAGAAATTACTGGGATGCAGCAACACTCAGAATGCCATCTGCTTCACTGGCACTCCAAAAAATATTGATGCCCCAAGCAAGGAAATGTTGTACATTAATGCACACAGGCAGTGTATTTTTTTAAAAAAATTATAATATAAAGGAGCAAAGCTGCTTTGGCAGGGGGAAATTTATAGTTTATGTAAATCTGTGCTTAACCATTTTTAGGCATGTGAGGTTGACCATTTCTCTGATGGCAATTTTTCTACTCAGGAACACCTTCCGCCCAGCTATTTTCCCACTCGTGGACTAGGGTAAATGTAGACTTGGAACCCCACAAGAGAGAAGGAAAGAGCTTATGGGGCAACCTTGAACAGAAAAATAGCTCAATTTACATCCATCTAAATCTGCATGATTTCAGTGGAATGTCAGCTGCACCTCCTCATTAATAGGGATTCCCACCCTCCTGTGTTTGACTCTACAGCTGGTCTGTGATCTGGAACTAATCCCACAAGTTTGTTGTACGCATGAAGGGCTCTCTTCATTGCTGAATCACACATTAATTCTCTCTCTCTCCCCCCCCCTCTCTCCCCTCCCTTTATATAAACCACTGACAGGGCCATTCTTTTCAGCTGCAGCAGTTCAAAAGCTGCCTACCAGACGTAGGAGGCAAAGTACTGTGTAAGTAAATGAAAGATTAAAATAATAAAGCACTAAAAAGTATTCTGTACAACAGCTCTGCCTTAGTATTATCCAGGTCTTACAGAGACTTAAAAATGGGCAGGTGCTCATCATTAGTAGGTACCAAAATACACTATTTCTAATACATAATTCTAAATAGCATCTACATTTTTTAAGCAGTGACATACATGAAACAAAAAGTAAAAAATGCAAAAAAAAAAAAGTTCACTAGAAAAGTATGGCAAAGCTCCATGACCCATACCTTGGTTATTGGATTGTTCTGCTCATATGAACCTAAACACAACACCCTTTCAATGTAGCTCAGGTTGAGAGATAGCAACTGGCCCAAGGTCAGTTGTATCTGAATGGGATACCTGGAACATGTCATGGGTCCCAGATCAGGAATCATACAAAGCCTTTTACAACAGTGGCCCCAAGAAGGAGATGGATCCACTGCCTGGTCCTTGCCATGTAGATCCACTGTCACTGAAGCCCTCCTTGAAACTGAAGAGGCATCTCTGCCAGCAGACACTGATGACTGGACCACAGAGAGGATTAGGAAAGACACAAGGGGCCTTCTTGAAAATGTTCCCCCAACTTGAATCCCCACTGCCTAGAAGAACTGAACACCTGCAGGGAAAGGCACTGGCTCGTTAATTGTCCAGATGCACCACTCAGGCAGCAGGGTTCTCACCTTGATCACCCAGCCCAGACTATCTGTCAGTTACTGCAAGGCACTGCTGAGACAACATCATATTGTCTCAGAGGTCAGGGCTGCCTGGGAGTGGGTCCCAGCCAACAAAATGGCTGGGGCAGGTTCCACAGGGGGGGATGCACTGGGAGGGCCTTCTGGTGGTTCCCTCACTGCAAGAAGTAAGGTTACAGGGAACCAGGCAGAGGGCCTTCTCAGTAGTGGCGCCTGCCCTGTGGAACGCCCTCCCATCAGATGTCAAAGGGTAGAAGACATCTGAAGGCTGCCCTGTTTAGGGAAGCTTTTAATGTTTAACAGACCATTGTATTTTAATATTTTGTTGGAAGCCTCCCAGAGTGGCTGGGGAAACCCAGCCAGATGGGCGGGATATAAATAAATTATTATTATTATTATTATTATTATTATTATTATTATTATTATTATTATTATATTTCTCTTTGCATGCATGGCTGCTAGCCATGGTCCTGAACCTTACCCCTTGTCCAGGGTCCTGAATTTGCTGCAGTTTCCAGCTGATTCCAGAGCTCAATGTCTGCTGTTCTCAATTTTGTTTGGGCCACCGCCTTCCCTTCCCTTGGAGCTGCACATCATAATGGATCAGGACGGATCCCTGCAGCTCAGTGTTATAACCATTACACCACACTGGCTCTCCATACAGTCCTGTGCATGTACTGTAGTGCACCTATTTGAAACTTTGGAAGATTTAGCACGGTCAGCAACACGCTCTGCATGTGTGCCTTCAGTGTACAAAAACTGCAGATTTAATCCACTCACGTAGATTCAGGTGGCTGTTTTCCTTCGTGATCAAATCAGTGAGTTCTCTCAGTTTGCGATCTTAGTGAGGAGAGTATTTCTGGCTGTTCATGGAAAAGGGTATGTATAGAACCATATATAGAGTTGAAGGGGGTCTTGTAGCCTATCCAGTCCAACCTTCTGCTTGATGCAGGACATACAGAGCTAAAACATCTGATTGATGGCTGCCTAGCACCTTGGTGCTTGAAGAACTCCAGTGAGGCACAGCCCACCACCCCTCTAGGCCATTGGTTCCACTGAGAAACTGCTTTCACTATCAATAAGTTTCCATAGAGCAGAGGAAGCTGCCTTTTTCTGAGTCTGACCATTAATCTATCTGTATTGTCTAGCCAACAGGATGCGGGTGGCGCTGTGGGTTAAACCACAGAGCCTAGGGCTTGCCAATCAGAAGGGCGGCGGTTCGAATGCCCGTGATGGGGTGAGCTCCCGTTGTTTGGTCCCTGCTCCTGCCAACCTAGCAGTTCAAAAGCACATCAAGTGCAAGTAGATAAATAGGTACTACTCCGGCGGGAAGGTAAACAGTGTTTCCATGCACTGCTCTGGTTCACCAAAAGCAGCTTAGTCATGCTGGCCACATGACCCGGAAGCTGTACGCTGGCTCCCTCAGCTAATAAAGCGAGATGAGCGCCGCAACCCCAGAGTCGGTCACGACTGGACCTAATGGTCAGGAGTCCCTTTACCTTTATTGTCTATCCTGATTAGCAAATGCTCTCCAGGGTTGCAGATGGAGATCTCTTCCAGTCTTACCTGGAGACGCTGGGAATGGAACCTGGGTGTGCTCTACTACTGAGCTACTTCCCTTCCCTAAGGGACCCTATTTGCCCCTCTGTGACTTAAGCTTCTTAGGACTAGTTCTGTACCATGGGATGGCAGAGAATAAGTTTTTGCCCTCTTCAGTGTATGTATGTATGTATGTATGTATGTATGTATGAGCTAATAAACTTTTCTTCGGGACAATAATTTCCCAAAGCAGTTTACGATCACTAAAATGTGTTAATAACTATCAATAAAATACAACAGCAACTCCTGGCTCCTCCCAGAATTGAGTTCCTTAAAACGCGGCCACCACAGAAAAGGCCTTGTTCCTTGTGCCCACTTTTGTTGATGGACATCTGCCATAAGATATGAGTAGGCTGTTATGGGTGCTAGGAGTCTTGAAGGTAAACTGGTCCCAAAAGACACTGAACAACAGAGGTTTAGATCAGGGTTAGCCAACATGGTACCCTCCAGTTTTATTGTCAAACTACAACTCCCATAATCTCCTTCCATTGGCCATTCTAGCTGGGGATAATGGGTGCTGTTGTCCCACAACATCTGGCCGACATCACATTGGCTATCCTTGGCTTTGATTATTGTTACTCTTTCCATTTGGGAGATAAACAAAAACTGTACAGTGGTACCTCGGGTTAAGAACTTAATTAGTTCTGGAGGTCCATTATTAACCTGAAACTGTTCTTAACCTGAGGTACCACTTTAGCTAATGGGGCCTCCCGCTGCTGCCACCACGCCGCTGCTGCGCAATTTCTGTTCTCATCCTGAAGCAAAGTTCTTAACCCAAGGTACTATTTCTGGGTTAGCGGAGTCTGTAACCTGAAGTGTCTGTAACCCACGGTACCACTGTAAAAATATAGGCTCTCTTCTTAGTTCCTAGCCAATGTCAATTTGCTCCAAATATGAATAAAAGGCTGTATTCCCAGGTGTTGGGATTATGAGGGAGGGAGGGAAGAAGGGAAGGAGGGAATAATGAGATACAACCTTCAGAAAGCAAAGTTTATGTCACAGTGCATCAGAGCTCAAGGAGCAGAATTATCATCAATGAATTTGCATTCAAAAGATGCTGGCCTTCAGAGAAATTAACAGATATGTAACTTTTTATTCACCCAACCCTATACACATGCTACCATATGGCTGCAGATTTAATAAGAGAAGCTTCCAATTGTATAATACTTATTGCAATGCTGTACGTTCCAAAGAAAATTCAAACACAGAAGGTGATCAAATCCTCTGTTTGCTAAGTAGCTGTGTGCAAATTCAGTGAAAGGGCAGCTAGTTTACAGTGCCCAAACTTTACATAAGAAAGCTGTGGATATTTCCCAAGTACGCTCAGCTCTCACATTATATCGGTATCATCCTAAAGCAAACTGGTTAAATATTAACTTGAGAGAAACCTGCAGCAAAGGCCGCATACAAATAATATATTTAAAGCACATATTTAAAAATCATGGGAACTGTAGTTTGTTATGAGTGCTGGGAATTGTAGTTCTGTAAAGATAAGTGGCAGTTCCCAGGGTTCTTTGTGGGGATTTGTTTTAAATGCAATTTAAATGTATGGCGCATACACAGGCAAAATGTGCTCCTGATCAGAGTGCCAACTACCCCTGCCCTGTTATGCACAGCTCCATTCTTCACTTAAAGAGACAAACACCCCATCAAAGTCCCACCAACACAACAAAGAAACCCTTTCTCTCCCCAAGTAGTTCTACGTCCCTCTGATTATTTATGGGAAAACATTTCTAACTTCATGCAGAGATGGAAGCAGTGCCCATAATAGACAGCTGGTTGGAATACCCAGCACACATTCCAACATATCTTTCAATGTCCAATGCGCACACAGAGTTTGAAGGAAGTGAATCTCCTTCTGTCCTGTATGTTAATTCATACTAGTTCAGGTGTGGAATGATGGGTAAAGGATTTACATACACAAAAGCTACTTAAGATAAGAGGATAGGTAGATAGAGTGGAAGAAAACAAAGAACTTGCTCTTTGCCACAAGTCTCTGCCTTCCAGTCAACTCTCCTGCCCTTGTCTTTCCCTTGCAAACCTCAGCAAACTTCCCATTCTCCCGGTTAGTCATGCTCTGCCAAATTTCTTTAGAGAATGTGCCTAGTATATCCCAAAGAAGGTATGAATCAATACAGATTTCTAAAGACTCTGCCCTTTACTCGATAAGAGGCTCCAGTTGTACAACATAGTGTTTATTTCTGTCTATTTGTTAAGATTAAGGTGATGTCCATATATCTATCTATCTGTTTTGTTTTATTGTAAATCACACTGGGATGTCTCACAAGTGATTTATCAATGAAATAAACAGCATACAGAGATAGTTCTTTGGTGCTGTCTCTTTGTGTGGCAAAGAAATAGAAATCTCAGCAAGGAGAGACAGGTGAAGACAGAGAGCTCTGCAAACGAGAGAGGGCTCCTCCAATGGTTCCCTTTGACTCCTAAAGGGTCACTAGGGGCTGATGTGGCTTCAGTGACTAGGAGTGTCTTTTACCAACTTTGGCTAGTAGGCCAGCTACAGCCATTCCTAGACAGGAATAATCTGGCCACAATGGTCCATGCATTGGTCCCCTCAATACTGGCTACCACAATGCATTCTCTGTGGAGCTGCCCTTGACCTTAGTCTGGAAACTACAGTTAGTGCATCATGCTGCTGTGAGGTTGCCATCTAGAGCTAGCCATCCTCAACATATATGTGGAAGCAGCTGCATTGGCTGCCCATATGCCACCAAGTGAGGTGCGGGGACTTGTTTAGAAAGTCCTAAACAACTTGGGAGACTACTTGAGAGAAAGTATCTCCCCTTATCATCCAGCCTGGCCACTACACTCCATGACAGAGGACCTTCAGGTGGTACCAAGAGATCCTTTGATTTGCCTTGCATCTCCTAGTAGCAGGGCTTTCAGAGTTGTGGCCCCTTTGAGGTGTAATTCATTATCAGTTGGGATAAGGCATGCTCCAACAACCTTCTCTTTTAGATGCGTGCTCAAGGCCTTTTAATTTCAGGCTTTAGTGAATGAATTGTTAAAATCACTGTCTGCTGATCATCTTCTAGTGTTGCAGTGTTATTTTAACCTTTATTTACTGTGTATTTTATACTTAAATTTGGTTTTCTGTACACCACTCTGATATATTCTAATGTGAGCAGCTGTCTTTTAAAATAAGTAAAATAAATAAGGAATGGGTGCCAACTGATGAGAGTGTTGGAGGAAGGCAAAGGGTTCCTCTTTTCTTGGACCATGAATGGGTGCAGATTTAGCCTCCACTAAATCTTCACCCCTCAGCCAACAGTCTCTGTAGTAGAGACTGCCGCCTCCCTTACCACCCTTGATTATTGCTACTTCTAATGGCTTATTGTGTAGAAGAGCTGGATAAGTGTAAACCATCACAGTGCCCCCCAAATTACTCAAAAACTACTTGTAGATGTCCCCCCAGAATATAAAGACTCTAGACTAATTATGAGGACCTCTAACTACAGGGACCACTGCTCTTTATCCTTATGTCCCATCACCAAGCACCAATATGTCTTCAGACCCTCGACCATCAAGATAATTCTCTAAGATCTGGGCTGCTTGCTATGACAATAATCATCTACCTCTGGAAAGCACAAGTATTCCCAGTAATGCTAAACTAGTATTTGTTAACTAGTGCAATGTTTTTGAGAAGGAAAGTGATTTCACCTTGAGCTTGATCATACTCAACGAGAGCCTTCTTCCAGAGCAAGGGTGGCTAATGACCATTTTGAGGGCAACTTTGAGGAAACTGTAGCTCAAGGGTAGAGCATCCGCCTTGCATGGAGATGGCCCCTGGTTAAACCACCAGCATCTCCAGGTAGGGTTCTGAAACCCTGGACAGCCACTACCAGTCATTGTAGCCAACGCTGAGCTAGATGGACCAATGAATCTAACTCAGTGTAAGGAAACTTCCTATGTTTGTATTTGCCTGCCAAGCAATATTCTCTCCCACCCAGCCCTTGGCAATTTTGGGGGCAGTGACAAAAAGGAAAACAATGAACATATACATAGTGCTGAAGTGGATGAATTGCCCTCTCCCTGGTCACCAGGTGGATCATTTGATGAATGGAGAGGGGAGTGATGATAACCATCCCCAGTTGATCTCCATGGATTAGTTAAGGTGTGTGCATCTGCACCTGTCTGTGTGCCTACATGTGTGAATGTGCATCCTGTGTGTATGCATGAATTTGCAAGTGTGCATGCAAGTGTATGGGGTGGCCACACCCACTGCTGGCAAGCATATCCTGGAAGTTTGGTGACTGCCTCAATTAGACCAACCAACCCCCCCCCCCAATAGGTTAGCCACCCCGTCCTGTGACTGCTAATAATGATCAGTTCCCTAGCTCTATTTGCTAAGCAAGACTCCAGCTGCAATCTTACTCATGACTTACTTGGGAGTAAACTCCACTGAACAGAGTGGGATTTAGTCCTGATCAAGCAACACATAAGATTGTACTATCTGAGTGACTTTCCCAAAGCCACCCAATGAATCCGGCAATTTAAAGCCATGTCTCTTGGGTTCAACTCCAACACTATCCACTGCATGACATCAGAAAACTCTGTGGGTTGTTCAATGACTAAGTCACAACTCTGCTCATAAGAGAGCCTATGAACGCCACCATCTCTCCCCCTTATTTTTTGGAAAACAAGCCATTCTGACATCAAATGTCGTATGCTGGAAAGGAGGCATTAAAAAAAAAGAAGTGCAAGATTAATTGCAATTGATTGATTGGCCAAGCAAAACAAAACAAAACCACATAAAACTTCAGTCTGCAAAGTTTCATTTGTGACAGTCTTCAGTTCGCTCTCCTTTCTACTTTGCAGAGGAGATGATTTGGGATAACAGATGATATTTTATAGGGACAAGCATGTTGCTTTGCCTGCATTTCACAAAAAGCAAACCCTTCCCTGTCCTTAGACAGCAAGTCACTTACAGGCCTATGAGTGATAATTAGAGCACCAAAGACCATCTAACTTAGTTTAACAGGCGCTGCTGTTTTGCATCAACCAGCAAGTGCCTTGAGAGGCAAGCTTTTTCCCAAACAGAGCCTGGAGTGTCATCTATTAATTCCAAGTCCTAAATGCAAGTAAGGAAAAAGGCAAAACATCCCATGCAATGCTGCTCCCCTGAATACTCGGTAGAATTCAAATAAACCAGAAAACCCAGAATACAGAATATAGGGGACTCTGCAAAAAAAAGAGAGAGAGAAAGACTGAAACCTAGGTAGGACTGGAGTGACTTTCTAAAGGCGTCAAACTTTCCTTGCTGCATCCATTTCTTGGACTCTAGAAATTTGCTGGTGGGGTTTATGCATAGATTTCCTGGTTGGTTAGCAGACAATCTCTCGCAACGTGGGGGGTGGGGTGGGGAGTGAGAGAGGTCACTGAAACAGTGTGAATAAAGAGTTTTCCCATACCTATATTTCATGCCCGTCTGCTTTGCAGTGGACTCTTTTAAGGAAATGTGGTGCTGAGGGGTAAAGGTCCCAAGACTGCGAGCGATAATCGCCACCGTCCGGAATTTCGCCCGGGCTGCATTGACTGAGTTCGGGGTGGTGGTGTTCTGTTTGCTGATAAGTCGGTCTTCCCCATTCCGGTTCTTGAGGTTGTGCTCCGTGCACGCGATGGAGACTTGCATTGCGCTCTCGCCGAGCCCTCCTTGACAGAAGAGAGAAGACCCCTTTCGGATGGCAGAGCGCGACTGCGGCGCGCCGAAGGGGCCGGTCCCTCACAATGCAGCTGCAGGAGACTTCAGAGGGGCGCTCTCCAACTTCGGGCTCTGCTGCAGGACGGAGGCGACCCGAGGCGCTGTCCCCCTCGCGAGTGCTGAACTTGCTAGAAAGCCAGAAACACCAAACGAACTGGCAACGCCGCGCGTCTTGATCGATCCTCCACACTTTGCAAGGATTCCTTCTCCTCGCTTGGATCCGGCTCTTAAATCGCCCCCTCCATTTGCTCTGTGGCTTTCAGAAACCTCGAGCCTGCATCGTCTTCACCGCAAACCCCAAGCAGCAGCATGGGGGCTGCTTCAATGCTGGCTTGACTCCGCTTGCTGGATCGAAATCAATGCAGGCGCGTACTGCAAAGATGCGTCTGCAACACCCGGTGGACCATGGAAATGCTGAAGGCGCAAAGCTCAGGAGCCACCAAGGAGCACCGGATCACGGGGCAGGTCTCCGCAGACCCAGGATATCTATCTGAGCCTTGGTCGGCTCCTGCAAAAAAGCCTCTTCGGGATTCCCTTGTCTTTTCCCCCACCCCCTGACAGCGAGGTGAAGCTGCACTGGATGAACCCGGCGCTGCAGCTGTGAAGCTGAACATGCAGCGCTCCCTTTAAGAAGCTGGCAGAAAGCGGGAGAGGGTGGCTGGCTGGCTGGCTCCCTTTGTGTGCAGCAGCAAGCCAGGCACTTGCAATGGGTCGGGCTGCCCGGATAACTGGCAGCGCAGCTGAACGGAGAGGAGGTACCCCCCGCCCCCCACAATCACGCTGACTGCGCCCAGCGATGCTCCAGCATGCTGTAGCGTCTCGAAGTATGTTGGGAGGGGAAAGGAATTACTATTCCAGGGCACGCTGCCGAATTAACTCCTTAATCCCTCTCATCTGCCATGCTTAAAGCCCCCTCTGCCTTCGCAATCCGTCCCTTGCCAGGAGGGCCAGGGGTTAATCTCCTCTCCTCACAAAACAGGTCCCTGGCTAAAATAGATACCCTGTGGCACGCCCTTTGATCCCCGTCACACAACTCGCTGCAAAATCAGATTATCCCCAAGGACTGGGACAAAGGGAGGGATGCGTGCCGAGGCGCAGGGCGGTGCGAGTGCAGGCGAGAGCGTTCAGACATCCGTCATGCGCTGGATTGCTGGTGCTTAGATGCCCGCCCGCCCGCCCACCCCCACCCCCCATTGCTTAGGGTGACACTTTTGGCAGGCCACAACATCTGCTCCCCACCAAAGGGAATAAAACCCCACGTCCCCAAACGCCTGCTGTTATGTGTAAAAAGGTTTGATCCTGCACATGTCAGTAGCTGGTCAAAGGCAGAGAGCAGCCATGTGTACAGAAGCTTCAGTCTTAATGAGCTGGAGGTTCGTTGTGGCCATTGGGCCACAGTCTCTGTCTCAACCTCTTAGCTCTCCATCTGTGAAATGGGAGCAAGAGCAGCCTGTTTTATGGAAAGAGCTGAGCTGCCAGTCCGTCTGCTTGACTTTGATTACCCCTTTTAATTGGTTTTTTACATATATATATAAATGTAAACAATTTAAAGACTAATAAATTGAATTAATTAACTAATAATTCTGCACCATGCTGGAACTGGGCCTTCTATGTGGTGGCACCTACTCTTGGCAACTCCCTCCACTTGCACATCAGACAAGCACCTCCTCTATTGTCTTTCTGTGTCTGCTAAGTACATTTTGCTAAAGCCTTCTTTATCCCAGTTGGTGTCTGTCTTGGATTTGCATTGACTTTAGGTACAGTATGTGCTGTTGCTTTAAGCTGTTTTTTATACAGGTAACTCATAACTTAGGTGCATTTAACTTGTGTGCATTGTGTGCTTTGACAAATATTTTTAAAGGGGGCAAAGAGGGGGCAGGCATCAGGTTGGTGGTAGAAATTTTGGCAATTCCACCCGCCATTGCACCCAATGTGTTTTGACTTTATGCAATTTTGGCTTTAAGCAATGTAACCTGTCCGTAAGTTGAGAGTTGCTGTATATATGTTGTGTGTGTGTGTGTGTGTGTGTGTGTTATTATATTGTATATTGTAAATTGCTTTGGGATGCTTCATGGGAAGTGATTGATAAATGAAATAAATGAAATAACAACAACAACAATAGTAATTTTTTGAATTAGTGTTGTCTTTTCATTGTGGTCCACCACACACACACACACACACACACGCATGCCGGTTGTGTTCCAGGTCATCTTGCATGTTGTTGAAATACATCTAAGTCCTTCCCATCCTGTTCCACCCTCGTCTCACTCCACCACCTTCCAGGGCCAAAAACAGCATGCACATTGATGGTCATGCGCCAATCAAACACATGTAAAAAGGTTGCCACCTGTATGGTGCTTGGACACATAGCTTGAAATTCTCATGCACATTCAGGCTTGGTTCTCCTATCACATTTTAAGATGTTCAATGACAGAGAAACAGTTCCTGAAACAATTGCTGAAGTTGGCGTGGCAAGGTTTTTATTATTATTTTATTATTTCTTGAATTTGTCAGTCACTTTATGTTTATCTTACAGCCAACTCTGGACTCTGGCATCTCTGAGATGTTCTGCAGGGATGGGACAGTTGTGCTCTTTATTCCAAAGAACAGTGTCAACAACTCTGTTGCCCTCTAGGAACCTAGACTCCAATTTGCTTGAATTTGTCTATCAAAAAAATGCATTCCCTCAGGGGCCTGGAGCAAAGCAAGCCTTGTCTTGGGACTCAGCTATACAGCTGCAAATAAAACATTTTAAGTGTGTTGTAAATTGCATTACAGTATAGAAATGTGACACTAGCTGGCGGTGGTGAGCTATGGCAAATTCAATATATTTTTCAAAACGTTTTTTTAAAAAGCATTTTCACAACTTTTTTTATATGTCTCTAGACTCCACCTTGGTTCCATCACAAGCTGAAGTACTCAAAATAAGGGAGAAGTTGCCCTTCACCAGTGTTCTGTGTCAGAACTTTAGTCACTCTCCTAAAATGCAAATGAAAAAGGGGTTTGGGGTGGGGTTTTTTAAGTGTGTGTGTGAGTGAGCATAACTAAGACTTTCTAAGCCGCTCTGCATTTAAAATAGGCTGCATCTAAAATATCTCAAAGCTGACAGGACATTTTTTGTCACAGCGAAGTGTTCAGAATAAGGATTTGCGACTGTGACACTATACTCAAATACATGAAATGGCCAGTCAAGCGAAGGCCTTTGCTACCATCAGTCATCTGGCAATGCTGCAGAGCAGCTCTTGAAAATACCCACCAGCTTAGCTAGGTAAGTACAAGTGGGGTAGTTGACTGCTGAAAAATCAGAAGACCATGGAAGGGAGGGCTGACAAGCATTGGGAGGAACAAAAAACTAGGAAAGCACCTCCAAATGGGTGCTTTTTTATTTTTGGGAGGGTGGGAAGGTGTATTCTGCAACATGCCATTGACACATGAATAGTACATTAGATGTGGATTTATAGTGGGCAGTTCACACTTCGTTTTACTTTATTACAGTTGATCTGCGATGCTTCCTGAATGATACTACTAGATTGCCATCTAGAGGGGCACTCTTGTAGTAAAGTGCAACAAAAGCGAGACGGAAAGTAAACACCCCGGAACATTTGCAGCATAAAAGGTTAGACCATTTCAACAGTAAAGTATGGGGAGTGCACTGAAAGGAAGCAAAGCAGTATAGTTCTTCCTATCACCACCTTGAAAGGGTTGCAGGCTCAAAGAATATTGAAAGAAGGAGTATATATTTCTGCCCTGGTACCACCAGGAACACAAATCAAGATGAATGCACAATAATTGGGATATCTGTAGAGGCCCCTAGACAGTCTGGAGTGCAAAAAGAAGAAGCTCCCATCATTTCAGAGTTACTGAAATCGGTGTGTGTCCTCTGATGTTTTGAAAAATATATAAAAATGCTACGTCAACTTTCTCCCTGAAAGTTTATAGTCCTTAAGCCTATGGCAGCATGTGAGCAAGATCTAGAGACATTTTTTGAAGCGGGGGGGGGGTGTGTGGAGTCAGGGTGGCATACAACTAAATGTTACTCAGAGATGACTCACCCAAATTAATGAATTGAACTTACCCATAACCATTAATTTCAATGGGTCTACTCTGAGTAAAATTAGTTGAATGCCACTTTACATGCCAGGGGAAGAAAAAAAAAATGCAGCCTGTGTCTATTACAATCAGATTTGCATTTCATATAATTTATCTTGTTTCTCCCAAAAATGAAAATGCTACTCTGGCCTTGAAAATTTCATCAGACACTGCTCACATGCTGTCATAGCCTTAAGCACCAGAAGCTCCCTTTTTGAAAAAATTAAGAAGAAGAAAACATACTCAATGCCAATTTCTGTGCTTTTTAGCTGCACTTGTGTAGAGTAATCAGCAAACCAAAGGGACTGGCTCAGATATTACGCTGCTAAATATCCTGGCATCTTCTTAAAATGTCACTGCTAGAGTTACGGCACACAGGCATTCCATTTTTAGAAGCACAAAGGATACTTGCATCTGCAATGCCCTGTATTCAGAAGTCTATTGCAACAGAATCTGGTTTGAGACAGGGGTCAGCAAACTTTTTCAGCAGGAGGCCGGTCCACTGTCCCTCAGACCTTGTGGAGGGTCAGACTATATTTTTTTGGGGGGGGGATGAACAAATTCCTATGCCCCACAAATAACCCAGAGATGCATTTTAAATAAAAGCACACATTCTACTCATGTAAAAACACGCTGATTCCCGGACCGTCCACGGGCCGGATTTAGAAGGCGATTGGGCCGGATCTGGCCCACGGGCCTTAGTTTGCCTACCGCTGGTTTGAGACCAGACATGCTCCAAGAGTGAAGCAGTAACAGTGCACTCCACTTAAACACAAAATGAGTTTATCGAGTATGAAAGATGGACAGCATCTATATAACACACCCTGCAACTGAGAGATAGCAGGCGCCACAGCCATTGCATAAGTGTAAAGTTTTCACCAACATATGTGCATGCCTTTAAAGCAACGCAAAATCCATTGCTACAGATAAACAGGTTTAATCCCTCTTCCTCAAACAGGCTCACAAACTTCTCACATGTAAAAAAAAACAAAAACTTTTAGCCAAGTTCACCAGACTAAGAACATCTTAAGATAAATAGGAATCCTTGGCTGCCAACACTCACGGCTCCTTGTCCTTCCCCAGGAATGGAGGACAAATTCAGTTTTGTTTCCATTTGAATGATGAACTACCTAAGTCACACTCCTTGAATCAAAATGCAAAGCAAAAAACCCCCCAAAAACCCAGCTGTCCTTCAACATTCACTCGTCTCCAAATTTTGTGGGGTAGTTCTCCAAACCAAATAATAAGTAGTAAACACATATCTTGGTATGTGGGTGGGTGGGTGGAAATGCATCTATTAGTAAAAAAAACCATACAAAAATGCATTACATTATGGAGTGTGACTTGCAAAAATGTGCGTATTATTTATTTATTTTACTTACATATTGCATTTATAACCTGCCTTTTCCTCCAAGGAGCTCGAGGTGGCATACAAGGTTTCCCCGCTCCCCATTTTATCCTCACAACAATCTAGTGAGGTAAGTTAGTCAAAACCACATGTAAAAATATGTTTATTAGGAAAAATCTGAACAAAAATTCTGATGAATTTTCATGATTTTTAACGACAACAACACATTTCTGCAGAATTGTGGAGAACTCAATTGGGGGAAAAATGATAAAATCAAAGAACTGAATCTGGCCATCTAAATTTTTGCCTTTTTGGATTGTTTTACGACCCCAAGCTATATCCCAATATATATTTGAAGTAGTAGTAAAATGTCCCTCAACTAAACCTAGGGTGTGGAGTCGGGAGAAGTCTGCTTCTGTGGATCATTTTTTGTTTGAAAAATACTATGGAGAATGTTTCTCCCAATAAGTTCTTAACAATGCCTTGGACACATAAGCATTGCAGGGGCAAAAATCAATGTATTTCGTGGGATATTTCTTGTCTCAAGCTTTTCTTTCTTTTGTTCTCAATTTAAAAAACTTCTGAGCCTTTAAATTTCCACCAATGAGCCATTTGTTGTTGGAAAAATCTTCCCTAAACACATGCTAGTTGGAACAAAACACACACACAGTCCTCAACAGTAAAAATCAAGAGACCATGGGATATTTTCTGTACCAGAAAGAAAAATGTAAAGAGCATATAAACATAAATAATTATATCTGTATGCTGTCATTCCACAGTTCAACCCACACTCAAAGGTGGCTTGCATCCAGAAAAAAAGTGCATAACTACAACATAACAAAAGTAGTTATGAACAATAAATAAAACGTAAAAAATATGCAACCAAACTGAACAATTTCCGCATAAATAACAGGAAGATCTAAAAAAAGAGATACAAAAAACCAACAGTCAATAACTCCACCCCAAACAACACCCTATCAAGTGCTGAAACAGCAAGTATCTGAAATTTGGCATCAATGTTTCCTACAGTGCAGTCCTTGAAGGACTATGTCATAGGTCTACTTTTGAGTAACTTCTGCAATGAGCAGTGCACCTGTAAGCTGCCAAGAGTGGCTGGGGAAACCCAGCCAGATGGATGGGGTATAAATAAAATAATATTAATAATAGATATTATTATTATCAGGGTGCAAAACCGCAGTGCCAAAGGTCCGAGATAACAAGCACTATGTGTTAAAAACAAAGCAAGATGTCAAAGCAAGTTGCTGAAGACACAAAGAGCTTGTCCCCAGCTGGAGATTCACGTGTCCAGGTTCATCTTAAGACTTTTAAAAATTCTTCTTTTACCTTTTTTTGCCTAAGGACCCCCAAAGCTGCCTCTGAGGCCCCCCCCCTGACATTGGGCACAAAGGCATTTAAATGTCATTCATTATATAAAAAGCCACTTATGCATTAAATAGCAAATGCAGAAATCTGCATCCGTAAGTTCCGTAACTATATATATCCCCCTGTGTTCTTCATTCCATTTCTCCGTCCTGCAACTGCTACAATTATGTATCTTTTGTTATGCATGATGCTTTGCTTATCGCACTGAAGACAGTAAGGCGCAGAGTTGAAAAGAAGAGAGGAGGCAGTGGAAAATCCAGATGCAAGGCTAATTGGAACAGTCGCAGCACAAGTGGTCCATGGTGCCAGATGGAAACATCATTTTCCCTTTAGAGCCGAGGATGCAGAGGATGGATAATTCCTTAAACCACTTTCCTGATTAGAACCCCAGAGTCCATCTTTCCTGTAGGTATGCCTCAGCCATAGAGCTAAGGAAGGCTAGAGTCACACACAATTTTCTAAACTGAAAAAAAAAACACTGTATTGTTATAGATTTGAGGTACCAGAGTCTATTAGTGAATAGCAGAAATTAATAAACAGCAGTATTTAGATATTTGGGGTATAAGGGGGAAATACAAGGTGCCGAGGACTTTCTGGTTTGCATCGCCGCAAACACAAAAGTGACACAAAAAGGGGCAAAAATAGTGTGGAAATAGCATCTAGAAATCCCACAAGGCTTTGCAAATGCAATCCCAGGAGTCTTTGCACAGACCTTTGAGACCTGTGTAGAGTTGAAGTTTGAACAAGGGTTTAGAGGGAGCAATTGTGGTGGAGTTGGGTGGATTTTTTGGGGTTTTTTAAAGGGTTATATAAGGGTTTCCAGAGGTTTAGAGGCTTTTTCAATGGTGTTCCCAATACAGTGGTACCTCAGGTTACAGACGCTTCAGGTTACATACGCTTCAGGCTCCGCTAACCCAGAAATAGTACCTTGGGTTAAGAACTTTGCTTCAGGATGAGAACAAAAATCGTGCGGCAGCAGCGGGAGGTTAGCTAAAGTGGTACATCAGGTTAAGAACAGTTTCAGGTTAAGAACGGACCTCCAGAATGAATTAAATTCTTAACCCGAGGTACCACTGTATACACAATTTCACTTAAATGCATGATGCTTTGGAACGTAACCCAGGCATAAATGGGGAGTTGGCTGTACTAGGCCATTAAGGGCCCTTGACAATGCAATGGAACTGTCCTTTCATGCTGCTCAGCAAAGTGGACAGAGAGAGGGGATCAGGAAAAGGTTGCCAGGGTAACTGGGTGTGATGTCACAGGAAGATTTTGAGCTTTTTGCACCAGGCTTGGAAGAGCTGGGGCTGAAGGGAATGGGCTGTGTCATGCAAGGAAGAAGTGTTGGGAAGAAGAAGAACAACAACAAAGGAGAGGACCATCTTGGCTGCTGGCTGAAAAGGCAGAAACCTAGAGGCTGAGGAACATGGCTGGCTGCTCTAGACTCAAGCAGCAGAGAGGGACTTTCTTGAGATGACCATGGTGCAAGATCTGCAACTCCTTCAATCTACACTCAGGTTGTATATTTGTGAATAAACCATATATCTTAAAGTCACTACAGTCTCAACGGAAACATGACCCTGGGTGAGCACCGCTCTGCAGAGATTGAGGGCTGGCGTGCCACCTTTGTAACAACATTATGGGAGGGAGGACCATGATGCAAAGCAGGGGGAGGGCACTCTGCCCTGTAACCATATGGTGTAAGCCCTACTTGTTTTTGTTGGGATACTGCCAGGGAGACAAAAGCCACGTCGATTCCAGACGTGTATCGACCTCTGTAGACACGCAGTATCATTCAATTAGCAACACGAGCTCCAGAAATAGCTTGCCACATTCCAGAGCTGGTGCACGCTCTATCAGCAGATAATGCACAGCGAAAGATGCACGCAGGAGAGCATTATTTACAATTTTATTCAGCGTTGGTCAGAACAAAGAAAACATGACTGCCTGCTTCGGTGTCTCAGGCACAGAGAGAGAAAACAAAAGCATAGACAAAATATAAACTTCCTGTGAACAGGAAATACGCAGACTCTGTGACTCACAAAGCCTGCTCCCTTTTAAGGTGGAACGGAAATATCCTAACAGTTTTTTTTACTTAAGTGGCTGCCCTGAATTTGACAACAGAGGTGCCAGGCAGCTTGTATTGGAAGTGGGATTTGACTAGCATCATCAATGCTCACTAGGTCAACCTCTCATTGTGATTCTGTTTGATTTGGCTGTAGTTTCAATTCCCTCCAGACCTCTTGAGTTACGCACATAGGGGTCAGTATTGCTGTTGCTGTTCCTCTCACCCAGGTCTTAATATTGACCACTAATGAGACTGATATTCAGGGACTGAAGGAGAAGCAAGCCTACCTCCTTTAGTAGCATCCTCAGCAAGCGGCCATACAGAATGACTTTGGCTACTCTAGTTGCAGAGGCTAATCAGGCTGGCATGGGACAGAGGATACGGTATGAAGAAACTTTCCAGCTTTGAATGGTTGCAGATGCCCTTCTGTCATTACCTACGCAGATGGCTTCTTAAAGAAACCCATCAAATCACAGCTGTTGAAAATGTTAGAGGAATGTTGTGGCGCTGCTACGAGCAACCTACTCTGAAGAGTTGGCAACACACAGCTTGCTTGGTAGATAGATGGCACAGCTGCGATTCAGAGTCACGCTGAATGGTGAAAGAACACTTTATGATTTAGCCAACTCTGCTCTACAGTCCATTGTTAGATCTCATACAAGATATTATGTGATTCCTTGGATTGACACTGTCACCATAGATATCAGCTTGTCAACCCAGAAGGGTTTCTTCAGCTGAGCTGAGGGAATCGTTGTGCTATCTACTCTACTCTGAAGTTCAGCAGAATGGGATGTCCCTATTTTCTTCGGAGAAACATTGGAGGGTATGTAATAGCATTAACAGTGCTGATGACAATAATAAAACTCTTCTTAACTATGCAGGTCCTATCAACGTTTAGGTAAGAGGGCTGCTATCTGCCATAGAACAATGTACCCCTTAGTGTGATAACAGCTGCTCTAGCAGAAGGCACCAAGGTAATGATATTGATGGGATGAGGACAGAAATAGGAAAGGCCTGAGCAAATCTGCAAGAGATGTTCAGGTGCCAACCTTGGTGCTGCTGAAGTTTACCCTTCTCCGTGGGTTGTGTGTTTGTAATCTGCCAGTTCCACTGGGCAGAGGGAAATGCATACCCAAATGGCCTCAGAGGAAAGGCCAGAATCCCACTGTGACTAATGCTGCCGCTGAGTTGCACAAGAGAACAGTAAATGGCTTGAAGAGATTACATCCCTCTCTGATTGCAAGCTGGAAGAAACAGTGTTTCCTCACACTATTTCCTGGAGCGTTGCCTAGGACGGCTCATTTAGTTCCGTCTCCTTGCATTCAAATGACTAGGCTTTCAGAATAAACGTGCTGCAATCCTTTATGGAGGGCAAACGGGCTGCTGTCAGCTCACTTCCTGCTCCTTTGATTGGTTATTCAGACTTACATGTACAAAGCACATTATCTGTGCACCAAACACAACTTGGCCTTTGGAGGGAACAGCCGTAGGATGTTAGCAAAGATCCCAGCTCCAGTCACTGGCATCTCCATATAGGACTGGGAAAGGAACACTGCTTAAAATCCTGGAGAGCCTCTGCCAGTCAGTGTAGACCAGAGCTTTCCAAACTGTGCATTGTGACACATTAGTGTGTTGGCTGCAGTGTGTAGGAGTGTCACGTGAACACTCCCCATGCTCCCCCTGGGACTGGAAAGGGAATAGTTTAACTTCCAGTTAGCTAGCAAAACTGAATTACTGTGTCACAAACTGATACATGTCTAAAAAGTGCATCACAAACATGAAAAGTTTGGAAAGCTCTTGTGTAGACAACAGTGAACTAGACGGAACAATGGTCTGACATTGTGTAAGGCAAGGAAATTTTGTCTTTTTAATTTTATTCTGGAATGACAAATTACAAGAGGTGTTAATCCCTTACATTTCATTAAGATAGATTTGACCTTTAGCTTTAAGACCATCCTTCACTATATTTTGTAATCTTATAAGCTGCCCTTGATTATATTTATTTGATTATATATATATTTTTTACTCTGAGTCAACAAAGAGCACTTAATTAAAATCGCCCAGATGTTTGACTCACATGATACAAAGGCAGTGCTTTCTCCATGGGGGACGCAGGAGTACGCATGCCCCTAAACATTTTGTGAATCTAAGTTTGGCCTCATTGAGGGGTAGTATTTCAATATGAGTAGGAAATTGATAGTACCCCTAAAAAACCCTCACTGTAAATAGGTAACCTGTAAAATGTGGTTAATTGTCAGTCAATAAGAAGTCCACAAACACCATTTGGATTTCAATCGGAATATAGCATGCTGCTTCGCACAGCAGTCAGCCCTGCAAATTTGGTTATTCTGAACTTGACATTCTGCGTGCAACTGAAATTTTTTTAATGAAGCACTTATTTTGAAGTATAACCTCATAATAATAATAATAATAATAATAATAATAATAATAATAATAATTTATTATTTATACCCCGCCCATCTGGCTGGGCCTCCCCAGCCACTCTGGGCGGCTTCCATAAAAACCAAAAATACAATAAAATATCACACGTTAAAAACTTCCCTGAACAGGGCTGCCTTAAGATGTCTCCTGAATGTCAGGTAGTTGTTTATTGCCTTGACATCTGCTGGAAGGGTGTTCCACAGGGCGGGCGCCACTACCGAGAAGGCCCTCTGCCTGGTTCCCTGTAGCTTTGCTTCTCGCAATGAGGGAACCGCCAGAAGGCCCTCGGCGCTGGACCTCAGCGTCCGGGCAGAATGATGGGGGTGGAGACGCTCCTTCAGGTATACTGGACCGAGGCCGTTTAGGGCTTTAAAGGTCAGCACCAACACTTTGAATTGTGCTCGGAAACGTACTGGGAGCCAATGCAGGTCTTTCAAGACCGGTGTTATATGGTCTCGGCGGCCGCTCCCAGTCACCAGTCTAGCTGCCGCATTCTGGATTAGTTGTAGTTTCCGAGTCACCTTCAAAGGTAGCCCCACGTAGAGTGCATTGCAGTAGTCCAAGCGGGAGATAACCAGAGCATGCACCACTCTGGCGAGACAGTCCGCAGGCAGATAGGGTCTCAGCCTACGTACCAGATGGAGCTGGTAAACAGCTGCCCTGGACACAGATTTGACCTGTGCCTCCATGGACAGCTGTGAGTCCAAAATGACTCCCAGGCTGCGCACCTGGTCCTTCAGGGGCACAGTTACCCCATTCAGGACCAGGGAATCCTCCACACCTGCCCGCCTCCTGTCCCCCCAAAACAGTACTTCTGTCTTGTCAGGATTCAACCTCAATCTGTTAGCCGCCATCCACCCTCCAACCGCCTCCAGACACTCACACAGGACCTTCACCGCCTTCACTGGTTCTGATTTAAAAGAGAGGTAGAGCTGGGTATCATCCGCATACTGATGAACACCCAGCCCAAACCTCCTGATGATCTCTCCCATATTATCTCTCATATTATCAGCAGTGCTATGTTAGCTGCAAATGATATGAAACAGCACATCTGAACAATTTTTTCTGACTGTTGTGGGAATTCTCTTCTGGCTTTAATTGAGATGACTGCATTTTGCATTGACAACCCTGGACAGGCATGCCAGTTTCCACCCAACACTGTGGGTGCCCGGCACATGTGTGTGATGTCACGTGTGTGTGTGACATCACACGTCGCTGCCACTGTGGGAGGGGCCAATGGAGCGGCCCACCACAGCTGCAACGTGTTGGGTTGCCCGGCCAGGCACCCACAGTAAAAATTTTGTGGGTCCCTCAGCAACCATGGCTCCCAAGAGATGACACCTATGACCCTGGATCTCTCTGGGCAGCACAATCCAGGAGCTATCTCTATCCAACTCTTCCAAAGCCCAGTCAACCTGGTCCTGGTTTCAGCAGAATCTGGTGCACAGCCTTAGCTGAAGTGGCAGTGTGCCATTCTCTGTACTATATTAGGCCCTACTGTACCAATCCACGGTTCTAAAAATGTTAAATCAGGCTCTCTGAAGTGGCACACTTTTAAAAGGCCAGCAAGTGCACTCCTCCCAGACATCTCTTAAAGGGCAGAAGCATAGCGCCAAGACAAGGTTGAAGCAGTGTACTCCCTGCTAACAGCTGCTTATTGCAGGTTGTAAATAAAAACAGAGTTTCCAAAACTCCTGTGAGACACCCCCTTGCACAGCCCAGGCAGCACAAGTAAGATTCAATAAAGCGAGTGTGTAAATTTGCATAACCTAACTTTTATGGTGGAAAAGGGTGCCTCCCGACTGTCACTGTTTTGTAGGGTGGATTCAAGCACATTCCAGCAGTGGCGTAGCGTGGGGGGTGCCAGGGGTGCCGGCCGCACCGGGCGCAACATTTTGGGGGGGGGCGCTCGCTGCCTCCGGAGTCGCCGAAGAGCCTCGGGCGCAGGCTGTAGCGGAGCCGCATGTCTCGCGGAACCGACGAGCTGTGCGCGCGCCCGGGCTGAAGGCGCCCGGCAGGCAGCGGCTCTCAGCGCTCGCCGCGGAGGACGCGCCAGGCAGCCCCTCCTCACAGCCCCGCCTCCGCCGGTGCTGCTGCAGCTGCTGGGCCGTTGCATTTTCCTCACCTCTCTGCCCCCCTCCTCCTCCGGGCAAGCGGCGTCGTTTGGGCGGCAGCGGGGGGCGCAAATTACTTGCCTTGCCCCGGGTTAGGGGGCGCAAATTACTTGCGTTGCCCCGGGTGCTGACAACTCACGCTACGGCGCTGCATTCCAGAACTTTAGGTTTGCACAGTTAAAGTTCTGTGCCGTCCTGGTGCAAAAAAAAATTGTACGTGCACTTTTTGCAGTTAGGAAAGTGATGAGGAAAATGCACTGAAAAAATGGAGTGAACAAGCAATTAAAGGGATGACATATAAATACCCCATAAGGAATTCAGGATGAATCCTTATTGTGATATAACCACCCTATAGACAAATCAGAATCAATGCTCAATGAAGACCGCAAGCAAAATAGGATGAAAGGTCAACTGGGAGTGTACAAAGGCATGGAATATTGTGATATTGATCATATATATTGGAATGATATGGTGTTATGGTCTGAATGGTCTCTCAAGGGTGTCCCTCCCCCCTTCCTGCAAAAGAGGCAAAAACTGGTTGGTCAAATTTAGCCTGGCAGACCCCCTTTTATAGAAAGGTCAGCACCAATGGCCCTAGAACGGTCTTTCCTTTGTATGGCTAAGGAAATGGCAGGAGAATTTATGCAAGGGGGCTTAGCTTCCCCCTCCCCCTCACAGCTACAGAAATGTGCTAATTTGATGGGGGAAATGAGCAGTTCAGAGTCAAACAGAGGCGTTGCAGATCAGAGAGCTTAAAAGGAGCTCTGGAAGCATATTTAGAGTGTGAGATCCACCCCCATGGGAGCAGTAAACTTTGGGTTATTAATCTGTGAATTGCCACCTAATCTCAACCAGTATATTTGTAAGGTCGTGGCCGACTCTGGGGTTGCGGTACTCATCTCGCTTTATTGGCCAAGGGAGCCGGTGTACAGCTTCCGGGTCATGTGGCCAGCATAACTAAGCTGCTTCTGGCAAACCAGAGCAGCGCACGGAAACGCCGTTTACATTACCGCCGGAGTGGTACCTATTTATATACTCACACTTTGATGTGCTTTCGAACTGCTAGGTTGGCAGAAGCAGGGATCGAGCAAGGGGAGCTCACCCCATCAAGGGGATTCGAACCGCCGACATCCTGATCAGCAAGCCCTAGGCTCTGTGGTTTAACCCACAGCGCCACCCGCGTCCCTAAGTATATTTGTAAATTAATGCAAATGCCAAAAACCCCACATAACCTGGCTTCGAAGGAAACCAAGCATCAAGGTAAGCCCTGGAAGACTTGAAACCTTGGCGCTCAGAGAATCAAAAGGACTATACATTTCTTTAAAATAAAATAAAAAATGCTGCACAGGCAAGACATATCCCATCACACATGGTATGATTTTTACAGGCATTGCATGTGACATTGTGGGGTCCCCTCCAAAAGCACAATCTTGTGTTCAAATTTAGCCTCAGGGAAATCTGGGCAAGAAGTCTTTCTTTTTGCGTTGCTGGCTCCAGTGACATCTCTAAATCCAACTTCTGTGAAGAGGAAGTTAGCAAGGATAAATAAATGTGTGCGTCAGTATTCAATCGGCTATGAGGAACGGCTAAGGGAGCTGGGCATGTTTAGCCTGGAGAAGAGGAAGTTAAGGGGTGATATGATAGCCATGTTCAAATATATAAAAGGATGTCATATAGAGGAGGGAGAAAGGTTGTTTTCTGCTGCTCCAGAGAAGCGGACACGGAGCAATGGATCCAAACTACAAGAAAGAAGATTCCACCTAAACATTAGGAAGAACTTCCTGACAGTAAGAGCTGTTCGACAGTGGAATTTGCTGCCAAGGAGTGTGGTGGAGTCTCCTACTTTGGAGGTCTTTAAGCAGAGGCTTGACAACCATATGTCAGGAGTGCTCTGATGATGTTTCCTGCTTGGCAGGGGGTTGGACTCGATGGCCCTTGTGGTCTCTTCCAACTCTATGATTCTATGATTCTAGGATCTGCTGGCATGTTCGTGCTGTGAACCTTCCATTTCATACTCAGCCAGTATATGATTATAAATAAAATTTTATATCATAAAAAACACTATTGGTCTCCAGTGATCTTCATTCCAAGGAAGCCAATCTGAAGGAATTTTTACTGGAACTCCTTAAACCTCTCCCCATTTAGAGACTGTGGTGTCAAAAATAAAAATAAAAATAAAAATACCAGTGAGGGAATTCTGCAAAAGATGGGGCTGGCTTCTCTTACTGTGCTTTCACAATTCATGCCTAGCTTATAAACAATCATTTTGGGCAGGAGTGGTGATAAATGAGGCTGTAACCATTTAGACAATGTAACTGGTATCTTTCATCATTAATAAGGAAAGGTTTTCAGAGGGTAGTTTAATGTGTGATGTATATTACACCAAATCATTATGATCTGGTTTATGTTGTACTTTCTGCAGTGATCAAGTTTTTCTTTTCAAATTATGTTTTTAATTAGTTTTAGGCATCTGCTACTCTTGACTGAGCTGGTATCCTTGAAACCAGAGTATTGGCTAAGCAACAGCAAAGGACATTGACTGATATTTCCTATATCAAACTTAATTAATTTTTATATAGGTTCATTACAATAACTGCTATTATTCTTTAAGAAAATGCCATTAGGAAGCTTGACAGATCAAATTAATTTGAAGTGTATGGTGCTCATCTGCAATCCAAAATGGTTTTTCATACATCCCTGTGTTACTTGTGAGCACATGTGAATGTCCTTAATGAAGAATAGATATCAACAAGTCACTAGGAAAGTGGTGCGACAGGAAAGCATCAAGGAACCAGATCTGGCTTCACTCTATTTTCCAAAGGCAAAATAAGACACTCATTTATTCAGGCTCCAATAATAAAATACATTTTTAATTGCATCTTGAATGGAAATGGCCCATTTGGGGAAAACGAAGAAGGATTTGCCTTGGGTAGGTGACAGGCTGAATATGGCAATTGGAACTTGCAGATAAACTTACTGTCGGCCCACTATAAGCTGAGAGAGAACAGAACACTTTTTCGGATGACTGGTAGCCTTTCCTTGCCCTCGTACATCAATTCAAACCCTGGGAAGGCCAGACCTCCACTCTCACAGATACCACTCTGAAGGGATATGTTGCCTTGACTGAAATAAGCAAGAGGTGTGAAAGTATAGTTTGATTTTATGCATTCAGTTCTATGATGCAGAACACCCTGTTTAGGGACTTTCTGCCGGCTCTTGCCTTCTGTCCACTTGCCCATTCAGCCGCTGGCAGGTTGGCTGAACCAGGAGAGCTGGGCAGACGAACACCTCCACCTCATTCACACAAAGGGTGGCTGTATTATTCTACCCATCAGCATCCAACACACTTGTACAATTCACTGCACGTCCAGCTTGACCCTGACTCAAGCTGCCCCCAGCCTCCTGCTTGGTTGCTAGAAGGCTCTCACCACAGTAAGAAGAGAAGTGAAAATGTCCTTGGATGAGCTTACTTTCTCTGGTTGAAGTTAGCCCAGCTTGGAGACAGCAGCTTCTCTGTGAACAGCAAACCTGAGCAGAATACATTTTTTGTATTTCCCCAATCTACTTTCCCTTAACTTGGAAGAAAACAAATTGAGCTAGAATGTTATAGCTACATATTGGAGGTGGTGGGGGGTGGTGCAGTTCCTCTGAAGGAAGCCTCAGGGGTCTGATATGCATTGGCATTACATTTGCTTTTCTGCACCCAGTGGCTTCTGCCATCTGCCTCTTGAAACTAGTTGTGAGACGTGTTTCAGCGCATGAATCCTTGCCATGCCCAGAAATTGTTGGTAGCAAGTGCTAAAGTGATCATGTGAAACTAGCCATTGCCTAGTCAGATGACTATTTTGGCAGGCTGTTCAGATATGCTGCTGTTCAGCCAGGGCCCCTGCCTAGATCTTACATGACAGACCTCAAACTTCAGGCATATATAATAACTAGTGCGGAGAAATTAAGCTTTCTGTCCTAGAGTGTGCTGTTCCCTAATTATGTTTTATTTCTGAGAGAATTTGCTTCATGTTATTATTTTACTTAGAGCATTTCTTTTTTTTTATAAATAACAACATGTTAGGAGTTTGGCTTAAGATAACACACATAAATGCATGACTCCAATGACTACTAGACACAATGGCACAGTTCAGTGCTATTTTTCTAGAAAAAACGGTGCACAATGAACACCACCCTTGCTCTCTTACGATGGCAATGGCACCTACCTGAGAGGTGCCAGAACTGAGTTCCAGCTGAAAAAAAGCCATGGCTATGTTCTACCTCCACTGGTGGAGACAGTAAAGGTAAATAACGCCTGGACGGTTAAGTCCAGTCAAAGGTGACTATGGGGTGCGGCGCTCATCTCGCTTCAGGGCAAGGGAGCCAGCGTTTGTCCACAGGCAGCTTTCCAGGTCATGTTGGCAGCATGACTAAATCACTTCTGGTGCAATGGTACACTATGACGGAAGCCTCTCCAACCTTCCCACCACAGTGGTACCTATTTATTAATTTGTACTGGTATGTTTTCGAACTTCTAGGTTGGCAGAAGCTGGGACGGAGCAACGGGAGCTCACTCTGTCACAGGGATTTGAACTGCTGACCTTCTGATTGGCAAGCCCAAGAGGCCCAGTGTTTAGACCACAGCGCCACCTGCACCCCAGGTGGAGACTGTACAACTCTGAATACCAGTTGCTGAGAATGGCAGATGAGGAAAGTGCTCTTGCGCTTAGCTTAGGTCCTGCTGGCCAGTTTCCCACAGGCCTCTGACTGGCCACTGTGAGAACAGAATGCTGGACTAGATAGGCTACTGGTCTGATCCAATAAGTTCTTACGTTCCAGTAACAGAGGTAAAAAGGTAAAGGGACCCCTGATCATTAGGTCCAGTCGTGACCGACTCTGGGGTTGTGGCGCTCATCTCGCTTTATTGGCTGAGGGAGCCAGCGTACAGCTTCCAGGTCATGTGGCCAGCATGACTAAGCTGCTTCTGGTGAGCCACAGCAGCACACGGAAACGCCGTTTACCTTCCCGCCGGAGGGGTACCTATTTATCTACTTGCACTTTGACGTACTTTCAAACTTCTAGGTTGGCAGGAGCAGGGACTGAGAAACGGGAGTTCACCCCATCACGGGAATTCGAACCACCGACTTTCTGACCGTCAAGCCCTAGACTCTGTGGTTTAACCCACAGCGCCACCCGTGTCCCTGCAACAGAATCACAAGTGGGAGGGTGATATTGCACTGATTTTGCTTGTTGGCTTTCAATAGGCACCTGATTGGCCACCATGACTGGTACTGTAGGGTTCTTATGGAGTTGGACAGGAGAGGATTAATAGAACTGGAGGCTGCCTTATCACGCACAGCCTGCCACAAAGCCTGATTAGAATTACAGAAACACTTTCTCACATTCTGCTGGAGCATGAGATGCATTTTACCAAACTTACCAAAATGGTGCTTTAAAAAAATAACAAAACACTATGCATCTGTGCCATGCCCCAGTCCTGGGTCCATCTGTGACTCTGCATTATTGCCACACCCTCAGTTATGTCCTGTTCCTAAGCACAGATCTGATCATGGGCTCAGGCCATAAGTCATATTTCTCAAATTATATGCGACTGTTCCTAAGAGGTAGCTTAAATATTAATTGCAACGAGAAGCAGATTACCCTCTCCTTTAAGTGATTGCTCCGTATATTTAGGAAACTGAAACTGTGCAAGTTTAGAAACATGTATTTAAGAAGCCCTTTTGATATGTGAAATGTAGGATTCTATCCTAGATCCACATCTTTGGAAGTAAGCCCCAAGGAACTCAGTAGGGCTTACTTCTGGGTAGCCGTGCATTGCTAGGTTTTAAATTCTCTGCAATCACTGATCAATGTGCTTTCAGTCCTCAGGGTGTCTCAGTTGAAAGCAGGTGCTGACACACAGATTGATATATATTTCATCCTGGAAGATTTATAAGTTTAGCTGATCCAATTAAAGTAAGCCAAGAAGCTCTCCAAATGTTCCAGAGTTTGAACTATATTTTAACGCTGAGCTCAAAAGCCACTGCCTCTTACTTTTTCTTAAGTGGCATATCAGCATTTATAGTTCCCCCTGCAGCATGGGATGGTGATCTATCATGTGCCTATTGGAATTTTAAGGGTCTCTATCTTTCTGTCACTTCAAACACAGCACTCTCTGCTAAGGCTGCCAGTTAAATTTCATAGATGAAGACACCCCAGGCAGCTATGAAAAGCAGATGGGTATTCTCGTGGATTCTAGTACTGTCAATCAAAATAACATGGGATTGTAACAGCCAGCACCCACTGGGGTGGGTGAAGGGGAAAATGTACTCTCTGCCTAGTGGTCCCATCATAGAATTGTAGAGTTGGAAGAGACCCTGAGGATCATCTAATCCAGGAATATGAAGCTGCCCCGTATGGGGATCGGACCAGCAACCTTAGATTTATCAGCACCACACTCTAACCAATTGAGCTATCCACTTGGATAACCACAAAACAATAGTAAAAGCCCCTGTGCCGTAGTGCCTGACTAGAACCAGAAAGGCTTGGGTTTGAATCCTCACTGAGAGATCTTGGGCCAGTCACCATCACTCACCCTAACCTTCATTGCACTGTTGTTGTGAAGATAAAAGGGGGGGAGCTATATATTGCACTGAGCTCCTTACAATAAAAAAGGGATATGAAATAATAAATAATTGTGCAAAAACATAACAGTGCAAGCACAGTCAATTTCTGGCTACCACTTAAACACTGGAACATTTTGACGGCATAAATTACTAGCATGCTGGAGTTTGTGCATCTCCTGCAAGACATACTTTTGAGTTTGGATGGCACAGATAGCACAATTAAGTCAATAGGATAGCTTGCAAAGACCTGGGGTGGATGTGAGAATCCACGCAGGTGTGTATATTTGGAGCAAGATTGAATCATAGAATCATAGAGGTGGAAGAGACCACAAGGGCCATCGAGTCCAACCCCCTGCCAAGCAGGAAACACCATCAGAGCACTCCTGACATATGGTTGTCAAGCCTCTGCTTAAAGACCTCCAAAGTAGGAGACTCCACCACACTCCTTGGCAGCAAATTCCACTGTCGAACAGCTCTTACTGTCAGGAAGTTCTTCCTAATGTTTAGGTGGAATCTTCTTTCTTGTAGTTTGGATCCATTGCTCCGTGTCCGCTTCTCTAGAGCAGCAGAAAACAACCTTTCTCCCTCCTCTATGTGACATCCTTTTATATATTTGAACATGGCTATCATATCACCCCTTAAGCTCCTCTTCTCCAGGCTAAACATGCCCAGCTCCCTTAGCCGTTCCTCATAAGGCATCGTTTCCAGGCCTTTGACCATTTTGGTTGCCCTCCTCTGGACACGTTCCAGTTTGTCAGTGTCCTTCTTGAATTGTGGTGCCCAGAACTGGACACAGTACTCCAGGTGAGGTCTGACCAGAGCAGAATACAGTGGCACTATTACTTCCCTTGATCTAGATGCTATACTCCTATTGATCCTGCCTTTCAGGTATTTTTTGCATGGGAGTAGAGCACCCAAGCCACAGCTTTGGATTCTGCACAGAAAGCAGTTCAGTTCTCTGTCTCTTTCCAGTCCCAGTCCCAAGCCTGGACATACAGAGAGACCTTGATGACGTCATCTCCAGCAAAAGGAACAGAAAGAAATAGCCACTTCAGTTCACCTTCCAAAAGGATCTCCAGCTACATTCTGTACAACAGACAAACCTTCTTTTTCAAAATCTGACATTTTCCAGTCAGGAAAGTTATGGGGTCCAAGACTTCAAAACAGTTATAGGAATGTGGTTGGGTTTGATGTCTTTGGAGGGTCCCTTCCATACTTGTGAATTTAAAGCTGAAAAATTCCGCAGAAGAGGAAGATTGCAAAAGGGAAAGGGGAAAAGGTCAAACCAGTTTCTTTGTTAAGAAAATAATCTAGTCTGTTAAGTACCTGCTTTGTAATGTCAGCTTCCTCATTGCCCTAGCTGACATTACAAAGCAGGTACTTAACAGACTAGATTATTTTCTTAACAAAGAAACTGGTTTGACCTTTTCCCCTTTCCCTTTTGCAATCTTCCTCTTCTGCGGAATTTTTCAGCTTTAAATTCACAAGTATGGAAGGGACCCTCCAAAGACATCAAACCCAACCACATTCCTATAACTGTTTTGAAGTCTTGGACCCCATAACTTTCCTGACTGGAAAATGTCAGATTTTGAAAAAGAAGGTTTGTCGCGCAAAGGCACCAAATCCATTTTTGTTGTGCGGTGTGAATTTGTTGGCCTGCGACTGAATCCCACCTGCAAAATAACGGCAGCTTGGAAGCAGCCTGAGAAGGTGAGAAATGTGGATTTCTTAAAATGGGATGCTTCAAAGTTCTTGTTGGTTACTTTGTGTAATCAGTACATCCTCTAGCGCAGGTTTTCACCAGCAATCCATGTAAATGACAAGCCGGGAAAAGGAAATGAAGGTTCATTAACTGTATTGTAATTTATCGGCCTGTACTTTCCCCACAAGAATCTGGAGAAAGTCAGTGGAAAAGAGCAAGGCATGCTCCTTCACCCCATGCAGCCCAAGTAACAAGTGCCATAACCCAATTTTTCCTTTCCTACTGAGCCAGCACTTCAGTGTTCAAAGCAGAATGCATGCTGCCAAGATGATAAAGCTCCACTGCTCCAGTACGAGGCCAGCATTATAAGAAAAAGCTCGCCGCCTTCCCAGAATAGACACTATTGCGGAGGAGACTCATCTGTAACATCCTGTGGATAGTGTTTCTCCTGCTGCAACACGGATATGATTAGCACTGTGCAGCTGATGCCACACATTGAATGCCAAGCATTCCTCTGTGCGCATGAGTAACCTGTGTGGCAGTGTGCTATCCCCAATAGAAGTGCTCCTGTTCAGAGTGCCAGGCAGCCAGCCCGCCATTTGCCATGGCCTTCAGTGGCAGAGTCCTCCTGGGAAACCAGGGTTCAAATCCCCACTCAGCCATGAAGCTCCCTCAGTGACCTTGGGCCCATCACCATCTCTTAGCCTACCCTACCTCACAGGGTTGTTGTGAGGATGAAAAGAGGAGGAGGAGAACTGAAATATACTCGGAGTCAAGAGTGGATTTCATGCTCTTTATTCAGCTCATAGTGGTGAGGAGGAATGGAAGTTCCCCCAGAATGTCTGCTTTATATACATTATTTACACAATGGGGCCCACGTGATTGGCTAATTCCGGGATTCTCCTGTAGGCCAATCAGGTTGCGGATTCACTTCCATCTGGAGCTGGATTGGGTGGCTCCTGTGGACCAATCAGACTGCTGCATTCTGGGTCCTATTGTTCTAGGACCAATCAGACTGCTGCATTCTGAATCCTATTGTTCTAGGACCAATCAGACTACTGCATTTGGATCCTATTCAACTCAGTACATAACACCAACCATGTACACCACCTTGGAAGAAAGAGGTGGTATACAACTATAATAAATACATGAATGAATAAATAGCAGCAGCACCAAGGGTGAGAAAGATTCACTCCTCCTAGTCCTTCTGCACATAGCAGCTTCTATACAACTGGGAATCCTCATCAGTCAGAGTTCCCAATGGCACAGAAGCTTATAAGCATCTCCAGTCAAATGCATGCAGGAGCTGTCTTCAGATATTTGAGCTGTAAGAAGTGTCCTCCCTGTATCTAATAGCAGAGGCTTCCAACCAGCCCCTATCATTTGAAAGAGACAGGCAGACTCCAAAATGTCAACTGTTTCTTCAAACCTCCAAAGAAATATAAGCAGTCAGTCAAACCATCTGGGACATCGGTTGTTATAAAAAGAGCTTTTATCTGCAGACTTCTAATCAAAGTAATTCATTCAGGAGGAACAGCAAATGAGTAATTATCCATGTTATATCACCAGTCTATATATTGATACACGAGGAAATTTTAAAGGTTCCAAATTAATGTTAAATAGGAACACAGGAAGTTGTATTGCACTGAGTCCAACAAAACTGCAAGTAAAATGTAAACATTAGGAGAAATGCTGGTTTTTTTTAAATTCGGCCTTAAGCAAACAAAAAGAGACCTGATACAGAAATGCAGTGGAAATAACTTAAGGTTGAAGACATGAGAAACAGAGAGACCAAGACTGACAGATCCAATCATCCCTATCTGTCATCCCACACAAAACTCCCTGCACATTTCAGGAAATTCAGCAGACTACAACTTCTCAGAAAAAGTATCTATGCCTACAAATTTTGTCGACTTCTGCATTTTTTTTTTTAAAAAGGATAGGCCTTTGTTTATCTCCACATTCTAGCTGACAAAGAAGGCATCTAATGTTTTCTTAAATGAGTCAAGGTGACCATATTGAATCCAGGGTGAAGCATAATGTTACTCTGTGGTTCTAAGGTGAGGCACCCCCTATCTCAGAGATGAGGAATTGGACAATGCTTCAGAGGCCACTGACTGATGTCAATCACCCAACATCATGTGACATCAGATGCTTGAAACTTCAGGCCACATCTGCAAAGGAAGAATCAGGGGCACACTCACAGTAAGCTTAGTAAATGCATCTAAAGTAAAGAATACCATAGTAAGATGACTGAAGGAATGAACTCAGTCTAAAGCCTGCAGCTAACTTCATCAAAAGTACTTTGTAAAAATCTCTGCAAAAGTCTGATCCTCACATCTCGTGGCAAAAAAATTTGGAGGCAGAAGTAAAGAAATCCAAGCAAATTATTGTACCTGGTGGTTGGCAAAGAAAGCTAGCTGCTATTTGACTTTTTTCTTACAAAAAACAACACATGCTAGTGTATTTGCAAGTAAGAGTGCAATTTACAGTTTGCAATGATTACACATATACATCAGAACAAAAGAGATTTCTATGCCCATTGCACAACCTTGAAGTAGCTAATCTTTTGGAACCATTCAGTACACCAGTTAACACAATTAATTCCCTGTTGGGAGTCTTAAATGACTGCCTGGGAAATTCACTTTATTAGACCCATTCTGAGGGAAGAATATGATGTCTCCGAATCAAACCAAACAGTTCTCAGGCTGTCAGGCGACAGAGGAACCAACCCCCACGGCAGGTTGCCAGGAATGGATAAGACAAGGAAAAGTCCTTACCAACCGCTTTTTATTCAATATTCACAGAGAGAGGCTTGGGAATAATGGTGTTGCCCTGAATGAGTCTCCACCCCCTCAATCTCTCCCATTTCCTCATGTGTCATCGCTACAGGTGCTGAACAGTGCCCTCTGCCTTTGAGCTATTTGCTTTCCTACTTTCAATGCTCGCCGGATTTGGGGGGGGGGTCTGGAATGCTTTCTAAAGACACTGTGTCCATCAGCTGTCGCCCCTCTGGTGCTTTTTCTTCTTCCTCCTCTTCCCATTATTTCCCAGCTTTTCCCCTCATCTGCCTCTGAGCTGTGATCCCCCTCAAACCCCTGTTGTAATTCTGAACTATCTTCTCCTTCTCTGGAAGGTTCAGGCTAGGGAGGCGGTCTACACCATTTCTCCTCTGCCCAGTTCCTGACACAGGCTTGCTCTCTGCATGACATTTTTCCCTATTGAGAGGTAATTTCCACGTTAGGAAACCTGTGCATATCATCACTTGTGAAGTGTGGCACAAACATTTATTCCGTACTGAGAATACACCAATCAAGAAACTGACGCAAACCACACTTCCCCAACATGTACAGCCAAGGGGAGGGCCATAGCTTGATAACAGTGTGCACTGTGGTTTGTATGCACTTAGGTTGAACCTAGAATGAACCGAGGTTCAATCTCTAGGTAGAGCTTGGAAAGCTCCTGTCTGAAATCCTGAAGAGCTTAAGGCAGGAACAGACAACTGAGCTAGAAGGACCATTGGTCTGACTTGGTATAAGGCAGCTTCCAATGTTCCTACTAGGACTGGGTGATATCTGGTTTCCAACATCGCAGTATATCACCAGGTAAACATTGCACTATACCGATATATCACGATATCTGAAATAAAGATGGTGCTATGTCGAGGCAATGGCTTCATGGTTTTTCCTGCATCGTGATTTTTGCCGGCACCTAATCTTGTGATTTGCCAGCCCCTGCAGGAGGCAGGGGAGAGCTGAGCCAGCAGAGTTAACAGGGGCTGCAGGAACTGAATGAAGCTTTGGTTGACTTCACAACTTCCACAAATTGTGATTTTTGCATAGCACACTGTATTGCCAGGTCAAAAATTATGAAACTGATATCACAATGTGGACTTCAAACCAGTTTGGGACAATATATCAATATATCGCCCAGCCCTAGTTTCTACAGTAAAATAAATGCTTAATAATAATAAATTTTATTTATACCCTGCCCTCCCCGGCCAGAGCTGGGCTCAGGATGGCTAACACGAGTAAAATTACAGTAAAAACATAATGGGGGGACACACCAATTTAAAATACAGCTTAAAATGCCATTTAAAATGCAGCCTCATTTTAAAAGTAGCCCATAGATCAAAACCATAGGGGAGGGAAACATAAGGGTCAGACTGAGTCCAAAACAAAGGCCAGCCGGGACAGCTCTGTCCTGCAGGCCTTACGGAAAGATGTCAAGTCCCTCAGGGCCCTAGTCTCCTGTGACAGAGTGTTCCACCAAGTCGGGGCCAGTACTGAAAAGGCCCTGGCCCTAGTTGAGACCAATCTGACCACCTTGCGACCTGGGACCTCCAAAATGTTGTCATTTGTGTACCTTAAGCTCCTCTGCGGGGCATACCAGGAGGAAGTTAGAGCAGAGAGAGAAATGAAATTATCAAACAGCATTTCAGACAAATTTGTTCTTGATCCTGGTAAGATGCAGTTAATCACCCAAACCATATATTCAGTACAGCGACTAACAAAACAGAGGTGTTAAATTCTTGCAGCAAAACGTTTCGGCTTCCACCTTTATGAGCTGCTCTGGTTAAAATGATGCTTTTTTAAGGTGGAAAATGCAGGGCTTTGAGGGTGGAATGCTCAGAGGGGCTTCCTTTGCTGAACTGCAGTGGTGCTGGTACTATTCTCTAGGATGAGGCCATGCATTGCTGATGTGTCTAGCATGTACATCTAGAAGTTCTTGCTTTAGGGACTTCCGGGTTGGTGCCTCCGGCAATGGTGGAGTTCCTCTGATTGGGAGGAACTTGCCCCGTGGGAATTTGGGTCTGTACCGCCGTGGCGAAGGCGGAGACCCGTAAAAATCACAGGCGGGAGAAGCCTGTGAACATGGGATTCGGCGGGCACCTTTTGCGCCTCCCCTACTCACGGGGAAACCCGGTTTCGGGGATCTGGAGCGACGTGGGGTGAGCGGCGCGGTGCTTCGAATCGTCTGCTTCTTCCATGGAGCGAAGCCGCATAGCTGTTGCCGGAGAGCAATGACTTTTTCCTGTGGACAATTTGACTCCAAAGTAATTACCCGTGAGTGGAGTTGAGATGGGAGAATCGGATTTTAAAAGTTTAATTTGGCATCGAAACGGGGAGGTTCAAAACAGGAAGTCCGCCTTCCCTACTTGTAAACAGACTGAGGCAAGGAGGCTGTAGGCTGAAGTCTTGGAAAGCCTTTTGTAAAAGCCTAAATTTCCATCGGTAAAGAGCACAAAACCCCCCTTGGAGGCAGGAGAAGAGGGGGGGAAGTTGTGGAGTGAGTATGCCTGCAGGAGAGAGTGAAGGGAGTTAAAATAAAGCCACTCTGACCCTGGAAATGGGCTGCCAGTAGGACTGACATTTTGGAATGTTCATTGACAGCACTTAGAACGTTCCTTGACAGCTAGCAAAGGAAGAGAAATACATTGTTTCTATTGTCTCCGGCTGCTTCTAAAAGGGAGTAAAAAGTAACTGAAATCTGAAATTAACTTTGGATTGTATGAGTTGTGTTTAAAGGGGACATTGTTTCCCCCTAGTGGAAATCTCTGAAATTGGTTACTTTATAAGAGCTGGGCTAGGGGGACTTCCAGCTGCAAGATAAGAACTGTGAGACTCTGAGATTGACCTTGAATTTCTCAAGTGTTATGGTAAATGGAAAGGAAAAAAAACAGGTGACATGTCGACAGAAGAGGCCTTAGTGGTCGCTTTAGTGAAAATAAATGATTCGTTGGAACAGCTTCACAGGAAAATAGACAATCTGGGACAAAAGGTGAACACCAACACAGAAACCATTCAGAGATCGATACAGGAATTTACGTCGACACGGCAAACTGCGGATGAAGTCAGGGAGAAAACCCTTGCTGCTGAATGTAAAACAATACAACTGGAGTGTGAAAGAGCCCCATCCATTCAAAGGCAATTCGATGTGACATCTGTTATGATGGAACTTAAAGGAAAACAGACGAATTTGAGGACCAGTGCCCTACCTGAATTGGGAAAGGAAAGCCTGACGGAGCTTCAGGAGGAGACTGGACTAACATCGGTTGAGAAAGAGAGGCTTTTGGGGGCCAGTATGACCGCCAAAAATGTGAATTTATTTAAGGGTAACTGTGAAGGACGTTGGATTGAAGAGAAGGGGGATTGGGAAATATGGACAAATCTGAAGTTGCTATTGTTGGGCCGAGTCGTTGTGGTGGGGATGAGGGTTGCTGGGATGCCGGGGATGTTGCTTTTGTTTCAAATAGTGCAAGTTTTGGATGGGATGGATTGTATCAGGAGGTGGCAGAGGGATGTTTTTGGAGTTGTTTGGCAGGGCAGGAAGCCTCGAGTAAAATTTAAGATATTGATGGATGCTAAAGAAGGAGGTGGACCTGCCCTGCCAGACCCCTAAACTTTGTTGTGAATCATCTGCTCTTTGCTGGCTGAGAGAATGGTTGTCTACTGGAAGCACAGAAGTGTTGGATAATGCCAGATGAAGTTGATGGACTAGATAGAATTGGCGGGAAAGACTGGCAAGATCTGAGACCAGGGAGAAGAGTCGGTGGAAGAAGACTGGGAAAAGTTTAAAGATTATTTATAGAAATATTGTAAAATTAATGAATGTTAGAAGAATGTTGGAATGAAGTTATATGGCTTCAGTAGAAATGTTATAAGGAATTAAGTATAAATAGATTAATAGAGTATTAAAGGAAAATAAGGTTAAAATGTGTTAAGATAATTATAGGATAGAAAACAGGGGAAGATGGATAGGAATTGGAATTAAGTGTAAATAGATTAATTGAGCTTTAAAGGGAAAAATATGGTTAGAATGTGTTAAGACAATTATAGGATAGAAAACAGAGGAAGATGGAAAGGAATTGCTGAAACAATTAACAGAAGTGGAATACAAAAAGGGAGGTGTGAGGAGGTCAAGGAAATAAGGGGAAGAAAGATAAGATGTTGAAATTGAAATTTTAAATGGTTTTTGTTTTGTTTTGTTTTGTCTTGTTTGTTTCTTTTATTATGTTTTTTTATTATGTATTGTATTGTATGTTTTTTTTCTTTTTTGGCTTTTTTGTAGTGCTGTGTTTAATTTGTTGGAAATTTAATAAATATTTTTTTTAAAAAAAGAAGTTATTGCTTTAACATCATTGGATTTATTGGCATCTCTGTAGCAATTATTGACAAGTCTAACAGGCTGTGGTTCTCCAGAATCGAAGTGTATAGCAACAGGGTTGCTCCATTTTGGGGGGTCAAAATCACCAATATATGGTTTCTGAAATGTGTGCACAGGCTGTTACAGAGATTATTGCCAGGTTGGGAGAAGACTTGTATATGAAACAGATCTCCAGCTGCCATCAACATGAATTAAAGACCTTTAGATGCTAGTATCAACAGCAGCTGTTGATCTCTGAAAGGTCTATTTCTATAATGTTCTGGGCTGGGTTTCAGCAAGTGCTGAATACTTTTCCCCCTGCAGTTTTCTCAGAGTTTCTGTAACTCAATTCCACCAGGAAAGCCAGACTAGTCACTGATTAGTATTGCTTTACTATTTAACTTATACTAAAATTGATGTCCTACCAATAAACATAAATAAAAGCTGTCTTGGTAGCTTTTTCAGCCCCAAAGGGATATAGAAGGACATTTACAACATATGAAATTAAATTCTCAGTGGTGCTCATGCAATCAATAAAACAATAACATTATAGTAAGGCAATAACACACTAAAATCACAACCGAGAGGCAACACATAAAAGCTGCAGCACATAGAAAACTGCCTCAGCCTCCTTAAACCTTCCAGCTCTTTTCATTTAAAGATCACTTGGCTCTGCTAGGTTAATGCTGGCCTGCATACAAAACATCATATTTCATTTCCTAAAAGCCCGCTTTCACATAAGTCTTAGTTATATCAACAAAGGAATTCTGTGAGTCCCAGATCACACAACATAAATTATCCATTGGACCCAGACTTCTTGCTGTACATATGTTTGTCTGTACACCCCCCCACACACACACACATGCACACACATGTACAGAAGCTACAATTCTGAAGTCTAAGTATCTGGCTAAGGTCAAATTTGCTCCAGTTACAACGGCTGTTTAGGCCAAAACATTCCAAAGCTCTATTTCAAAATATTAGCTGCTTCCAAATTAGATGTTTACTCTAGAAATGCCATCTGTTGCTCACACACTTTTTACGGGGGAACCAGACCACATCACTGCTAGCCCACTGCATTCTTGAATTTTCTGTGTTGTCCTCCCACTCCCTCCCCCCCCCCGGAAATGATTAATGACATTTTTTTGTTATCTTAAAGCACAGTCACAGCACCACTCTGTCCAATGTGGACTGGTAAAATGTTATTGAGGCTCTTGGGGGTTACCACGCCTTTAATTAAGCCCATCCTTCTATGAAAAAAATTATTTTCTTCACCTCTAATTCTTTCTGTTTCATGCAGCCCCAGTATTGTTGATGAATTCCTAATTAATTGCCTCTTGATAAATCAGTTCTTGTTCTCATGGGTGTTAGTAACTGTTTTGGTTTTTTTAATAGCCGAAGACTTCTATTTCTCAGTAGATGAAAACAAAAAACACAGAGAAGATTCCAGGAATGTTTTCTCTCTAACACACGTCTGTATACAGTGGTACGTCGGGTTACAGATGCTTCAGGTTACAGACTCCGCTAACCCAGAAATAGTACTTCGGGTTAAGAACTTTGCTTCAGGATGAGAACAGAAATCGTGCGGCGGAGGCGGGAGGCCCCATTAGCTAAGGTGGTACCTCAGGTTAAGAACAGTTTCAGGTTAAGAACGGACCTCCAGAATGAATTAAGTTCTTAACCCGAGGTACCATAGTACAAGGAACAGGAACTAACTAATTATGTGTTAACGTAAAAGGTAAAGGGACCCCTGACCATTAGGTCCAGTCATGGCCGACTCTGGGGTTGTGGCACTCATCTCGCTTTACTGGCTGAGGGAGCCGGCGTACAGCTTCCGGGTCATGTGGCCAGCATGACTAAGCCGCTTCTGGCGAACCAGAGCAGCGCACGGAAACGCCGTTTCCCTTCCCGCCGGAGCAGTACCTATTTATCTACTTGCACTTTGACGTGCTTTCAAACTGCTAGGTTGGCAGGATGTGATAATGTAGCACTCAATAATTATTAATGTTGCAGCTAAGCTGAACAGGAATCAATTAATGGCAGAAACATCTAATTAAAGTTGTGGGAACTTCTGCTGATCATCACTTACTTCTGGGTAAACATTATTGAAGGCTCTTGGCCAGAGGACCAGATCCTGATGGCAAGCACTGTGTTATATTTAGTGTTGGCTGGAGCCACCGATCTCATTCCGCTTTTAGCTGATGGCAGGAAAGCATTGCCTCAACAGTGCTCAAGGTCCCCTGCCTAGCAGCAGCCTTCATTTCATTCTCTTTGCTAGTGAACCAATTTAAACTGAAACAAGTCAATTCTGAGGAGGGAAAGACAGCAGACATCCAGGGACTTATGACCAAGTCTGTTTGAAGTGATACCTTAACTGTGATTCCTGCTAGCTGAAAACACTAAAGCGTTCGTCAATATCTTTTCTAAATTCACTCCAGTCACTGCTAGGAGATTTGCAAGGCCGGATTTGACTGAATCGGTGCCCACGTGAGGCATGCAAAAGGTAGCATTTCAAATTCCAAGGGCTAAAGTGCTCAGAGAATTTATGCTCTGTAAAGGTCCAAAAGGATAGGGAAAATGAGTCAATTACCAATTACCATGCAGAGGAGAGAGACCAAGCAGTGCTTAGTTGCTAAGGGCTCTCTCTCTCTCTCTCTCTCTCTCTCTCTCTCTCTCTCTCTCTCTCTCACACACACACACACACACACACACACACGGGGGGGGGGTTCCTTTGCCCTCCTGCAGCTTTCTTCCCACAGCATTGCTCCAGGCACTTCAATTAGCTCACTTTGGTTTTAAGAGTTCAGCTAGAGGAGAAGCAAAACTAGCTTTGGTAATGGAGGTAATGGACTATGTGGGATAACTTGCCAGAGGATTACCTGCACGGTCCCCACAGCTGAACTTAGGCTTCTGCTTTCACTGTGAATGGGGCAGAGACTACAATTCCCAGCATCCCTGACCACTGGTCCTGCTAGCTAGGGATCATGGGAATTGTAGGCCAAAAACATCTGGAGGGCCGAGGTTGAGGAAGCCTGTTTAAACACATTGGTTTTAGCCATCATCACATCTAAGCTGGTAACCAGGTGGCCAAAGAGCTCCTCCTCTTCCTCCAGGTCTAACCAGAGAGTTTAATGAACATGTAAAAGCCACAGAACAACACAGTAGTAGGGAATCTTTTCCAGCCTGAGGACCACATGCAGTTCTGGGCAATCTTCCAGGGAACACTGGTCAGTGGTAGTCAGGGCCACAGGCAAAAGTGAACAGCAATGAATGTCAGTGTTACCTTTGTGCAGTAGGCTAGTTTCTACACACACACAAACACGCCATCCTTCTCCATCTTTCACCCAGGCAAGCAACAAACATGAACAGAGTTTGAGGACGCATTTCAGCCAATCAGAAACACTCAAGGAGAATGCAAAGCATGGCCAGTGAGGGGTGTGGTACTCCATGAGCCAGAGAGAGATACCAGAGAAGTGCATTGAAAAATTTGGAGAAGAGCTAATTTTTAAGGTTTGCTGCATGCAGTTTGCATCTTTTTCCACAAAAGTGCAAATTAGGCAAGTTCATATTTAAATGCAAACTGAATCTAATCTCTCCTCCACCCCTGTCCTTTACACAATTTCCCATTTACACCCATAACTGAGAGTTAGTCATCTTTACACCCATTGCTTCCTAAAATGAATCTAAACTATGGAAAAAAACCCCAATACAGCATAAAGGTACACCTGATCAAAAACAGCATTTATTTACTTTATATTTTTTTTCCATTCTTCCTCATGGTGCCTGTTTCCTTGGCATAATACCTCATAGGGCAGGTGGGCTGGAGAAAAACACATTATTGCAGTTCCCCAATCTCTCTGCCAGCAAATATTGAAGCACACAGGAACACTGCTTTTATGTTTTGCAGTTTCAAAAGTACAGTGAATGAAAAATTCTCTTTTCTGTTTCAAACCAATTTGAGTTCCCTGCCTCTCTTACAAAGGCATTTCTTCACTTTTTTTTGGTTTTGCTGATCGGAAATGCTTTTCACTTTTGTGAACGTTGCATGCATAAGACGGTATGAGAGCTCACTAGTGTGTACTCACCCCTGGGGTACTGCATTCTAACCCAAAATGGTTGGTGAAGGAAGACAAGTAGACAGGACAGTTTCTAGGATAGTAACAACAGCCAAACTACTGACACTGCCTCCAGACTTTTGGAGGACAGATTCAAACACAGGTTTGTGCAATTAAAGTGGATTACAAAGGTCTGTATAGTTAAAGCTATGGTTTTCCTGGACCATAAAGAAGGCTGATCGCTGAAGAATTGATACTTTTGAATTATGGTGCTGGAGGAGACTCTTGAGAGTCCCATGGACTGCAAGAAGATCAAACCTATCCGTTCTTAGGGAAATCAGCCCTGAGTGCTCACTGGAAGGACAGATCCTGAAGCTGAGACTCCAATACTTTGGCCACCTCATGAGAAGAGAAGACTCCCTGGAAAAGACCCTGGTGTTGGGAAAGATGGAGGGCACAAGGAGAAGGGGACAACAGAGGACAAGATGGTTGGATAGTGTTCTCGAAGCTACCAGCATGAGTTTGACCAAACTGCGGGAGGTAGTGGAAGACAGAAGTGCCTGGCGTGCTCTGGTCCATGGGGTCACGAAGAGTCAGACATGACTAAACGATTAAACAACAACAACAAACAGTTGTCATATAACCTTCCCACAAACAAATCAGGATAAATGCTCAGTAAAGACCAAATGCACACTCTAACCTCTGCATAGGTTTTGTGTAAGTAAATTGGGATGAATACTCAATAAACAGCTCATCTGGAGGAGCCCAGAGACGCTTTCAGAAAGTGAAAAGCACTATGCCTGCAAAAGACAGATAGAAAACGAATTGGGGCAATTGTCTTTTTACAGGTAGTGTAATCTCAGTAGTATGGAAGCCACTTGAAAATGTTATCACCACTGCAGATTGCAGTTGTTCACACAATCAGCTCCCAATGAATTTGCAATGATTTTCCAAGAGAGAGAACTAGCATGAAAGGAGCAAAAAAGTACTGTCCACAAACAGCTTCCCAAGCAGGGCAGCCACTCTGCTGTTTTCTGTTCAGGCAGCTACTGTGCTATTGACTTCTATGCATGAATTGGACCTCAAGCAGTATCTTGTTCCTGCCAAGCAAGCATGACAGAGCTCACCAGCTCTGCCTCAACCCATCTCCAATCACCTGCTGTTCAAAAATCCCTGGACATGGTTCAATGGATGGAAGAAGAGAGAGGAGGAGAGATTTTTATGTAAGGAGAGAGGAATCAAGATCCGCTTGTTTTGCTCTTAGTTTGCTGTAACCAAATGTTCCAGGTTTTTATTTTTTCTTTGCTTGTTTTTCTTTGGTATGTAGAATCTTAATAAACTGTTCTTTAAAACTAAATGAGTGGGGGAGAGATTCAGCTGCTTTTAAGATCACTTGTTATTTCCTTTTTAAAAAATTTCATAGGAACTATCACAATGATACCTATACAGTGGTACCTCGGGTTACAGACGCTTCAGGTTACAGACTCCGCTAACCCAGAAATAGTACCTCGGGTTAAGAACTTTGCTTCAGGATGAGAACAGAAATTGTGCAGCGGCAGCGGGAGGCCCCATTAGTTAAAGTGGTACCTCAGGTTAAGAACAGTTTCAGGTTAAGAACGGACCTCCAGAACGAATTAAGTTTTTAACCCGAGGTACCACTGCACATTTCCTACAGTTACATCCTCCACCCTTTGAATCAAAGGGATATGTGCCTTTGGCATACATATCTAGCTCATGGATTGTTCCGTGGCTTTTACATGTCTCTCGCTTTTTATGAAAAGGGGAAAGGGATAATTACTTCAATGCCATATGTTTTGGCCATTATGTGAGTGCCTGTGAAATTATTGCTTTAAAAAACAATTACACATTACAGTAGAGTCTGTTCGTCATGCAAAGCTGCTAGCTGACCAGGGCCTAACCTTTTAAAAAATTAGTCTAATTAGTCAAGAGACTAAAGCAACCACATGAATGCATTCTGGTGCTATTTTCTTGTGGGAAGTCAGGGAGATGGTCAGTTTTGAAACTGCATTTTAAAACATCTAAGAGGCTTAAAATTAATAGGCTCTGGCTGAGCAATTTTCAGCCAACAGAATTGGTATGAAAAATCCCAAGAAAACATTAGAAGCAAATGTATAGGGAAGGTTCTACTGTGGGACTATTACTAGTGTTAAGAGAGTAATTAAGCATATAAATGGGGGAGCTTTTTCCACCTGAGGGAAACATTCTCTTCTGGGCAACCTTCCAAGGCCACATGCCAGTGGTGGGAAGGGCCAGAGGCAAAAGTGGGTAGAGCAACAAATAAAAATGTCACCCTATAAGATTTGGGACCCAAGCAATCTAAAATAGTGCCCTTCCTAATACCAAGCATCTTGGGCCTTATGATCAGCATAGGAAGCTCTGCTGGTGGTGCCACCATTGGAGAGGTGAGCCAGGACAGGGCCTTCTCAGTGGCGGCCCCTCATTTGTGGAATTCACTCCCTAGTTAGGTGCATAAGGCTCCCTCGCTATTACATTTTAGGAGAAATTGAAACAGTCCAGTTTACCCAGGCATTTGATGACTGAAAGTTCTGTCCCTGGTCACTGCAAAATTATTAGTGATTGCTTTTGGGAGTTTCGGGCTCTTATTTAGAAGTTGCAATTGTATTGTTTTACTATTGACATATTTACCAACCTGGGCTCCTTTGGAGGATGGTGCAGGGTATAAATTCAATGAATAAATAACTGTTAGAGCGCAGCAGGCTAGTTTCTGGACACAACTCACATATTCCTCTCTTAAAATAAAAAAAAATCCTTCCAGTAGCACCTTAAAGACCAACTAAGTTAGTTCTTGGTATGAGCTTTCGTGTGCATGCACACTTCTTCACATTCCTCTCTTGTTCATCCAGAGAAACAAGAGACAGTATCAGGAAGGCTATGTCAGGCTATGAGAACGGCGCTAACTCATTGGTAGAGCATCTGCTTTTCATGCAGAAGGTCCCAGGATCAGTCCCTTCTGGGAGAGGCCCTTGTCAGAAATCCTTGAGATCTGCTTGCCATCCATGGCAGACAATACTGATCTTGTGGATCAATGGTCTGACTCAGTATAAACCATATTCCCATGTTCTTAGATCTCCATGCCAAGTGGTGCTCCAAGCAACCTGGAGACAGAATAGACTCGAATAACACAGCATGGTATAGAAACTGAAAATCAATCTTGTCAGTTTTCTGGACTAGCTATTGTGCCTGAACCTGTTTCCAATGCTCAGAGAAACCCACTGTGCCATATAGAATGCTCACACCATCTGTGCATTTAACAGAAGGAGGCAATGCTAAAGAAGCCCATCAGCACCAACCTGATATTTGTTCAGCTGTGTTTTGGGAGCAAAACATAAAAGAGATTTGGGAAGTGTTTAAACCTTAGTGGACAATGACTTCTACTTCTGCTTCTTTGAATCCACACCGTGGGTGCAGAAGTTAAGCAGCGGGTAACAAGCTCTTTCGGAAGTCCACAAATGGATTTTGGGGGAATGAGTTGCTTTTGCTACTTCAATATATACACTTCCCTTTCGTATTGATTTGAAACGTAAGTGAACATTCTGTGTTCAGCTCCTGCTGACTTGGAAGGTACCTTTCAATTGTGCGCAATTGTTCGTCTGCCACATCTGTTTTTGAGATTTTCACACTAAGAGAGAATGCTTAACTCACTTAAGTTCAGGTTGAAAGCAAATCCATTCATTATTTCATGCTGTTTAATTTAGTATGGAAAACAATGAATTGTTAATAAGGGACACTCATCAAATTCTCATAAGCTGATTTATTTATACAATGATTAGTTTTTCTTCCTCTCGTGCAATGTTAACAAATCCTGCTAATTCATCTTATTGTTGAATAGCAGAATGCTAATACTACAGCTTATTCCTCTTCTTAGCTAGATTTTGTTCATTACCCTCCACCCCACACACAAACTTTTGTTTATATTCTACTTCTTTAAAGCTTGCTTTCATGGTTAAATGGTAGAAGTACTCAGCAGGCAGAAACTTGCAGAGATCCTCCAAGGTTTTCCCAGGTTTGTTCCATTCTCCAAGGTGTTAAAAGCATACTTTACCACGGTTTTCATTGGGGGGGGGGATCTGCAAGAGCTAAACATGAAATTGCTTAATAAAAGACCTGCAAGATTTGTTATAGCTTATGAACATGGTGCAGTTGTCATACCTCCTTCATTTATGAGAGATGTATGTTTTATTTTCAGGAACACACTCAGGACAAACTTCCGAAAGGTTGGACATATAGTGGAAGGGTGGGGTGGGGTTTTTCTCAGAAGGGTAGTAGGAAATGGGTGATTGACTCAATGGGTATGGTAAACCTGAGGGGAAACCCCTCCCCACCCTCCCACTACATATAAGGGTCTGGCAACTTCTGTTTCAGTGTGTCTGAAGAAGTGTGCATGCACATGAAAGCTTATACCCAGAACAAAATATATATTTCTATTCAGAGGAGGACAGACGCTGGCTAACAGCACAATCCTAACCATGTCTGCTCAGCACTAAGTCCCATTGAATTCAATGGGCATCACTTAGGTAACTGAGGTTAGAGTTGCAGCTTAAGTGACTGTAAAATAAAAATGATTTAAGGAGGAAACACGGACCTCTACCAGACTCTCCCCCCCCCAAGCTATAGTTTCCAAATAGTATCCCATTTGTTCCAACAGTCTTCTCAATTGAGGAAAGGTTGGAAGAAGTACCACATTCAGCCAAACAGAGAACTGCAGGGAGGAGGCAACTATAATGCCTTAAAGTCTGAGAATAAGCAGGATGGGTTAAAAGCAACCAACTCCTAAAATGTGCTACAAGCTCAGATGAAAGCACTGCAGAACAACCCCAATGTAAGTATAAGCAGACGAAGACAGGACTGATCACGGATCTGGCAGAAGTCCAAGTGCAGTCATCTCACTAAATTAAAAGCACACTCATCATCTGTCAGTGAATGTAGGTACCTGTATAGCATCCCTGTGGCAGCTTTGACAGTTTGCTGTATCAACAGTCCATGCATAAGCAAAAACTTCTCCAGTAGCTTTTGTTCTGCTGGGCTCCTTAGTTCTCCAGGCCAGCATCTTACTGGAAGGCAGACTTTAGGAACCATTTTTTGCCTCGTATCCTTCAAAGGTGTTTCACTAGACTTCTGCACACCTCTTTTTGGGGGTGGGATATCAGTACACACTGGCTTGTACAGATTCATCTTCTACTGTAAAAGCCAAGAGCTAGACCCCACACCGCTCAGATGCCAGTGAGGTGTAGTGGTTAAGAGCAGTGGACTCGTGATCTGGTGAACCAGGTTCGCTTCCCCGCTCCTCCACATGCAGCTGCTGGGTGACCTTGGGCTAGTCACACTTCTCTGAAGTCTCTCAGCCCCACTCACCTCACAGAGTGTTTGTTGTGGGGGAGGAAGGGAAAGGAGATTGTTAGCCGCTTTGAGACCCCTTAAGGGGAGGAAAAGGTGGGATATCAAGTCCAACTCCTCCTCCTCCTCTTCCCCTCCTCCTCTTCTGTCCACAGGCTTCTCTAAGAACCTCTTGCCATTATGCTTCTGTTTTCAGAAAATGTTGTGATCCCCAGAAAATACTGCACCATATTTTCCATCCAGTTCCCCAGTAGGTTCTGCTTACCATCTCATTTTAATGGATGCATAAAATGAACCACATGGTCACAAATGGTCAAAGGGAGCTGGGAACTGCCATGGGAATAGAATGCCAACTCTGTTTCTCATGCAATTATATTTAGATAAAGAAAAATATGTTTGTTTGGGATTCAGCCCTCAGTTCCAGGCTCCCACAGAGTTTATTTAAAGTCAAGATTGATTGTGTCATTCCCAAATATCCTTTTAAAAAAATAATAAATAAATAAATAAATAAATATAATGTTATTTCTTTGTTGCAAAGAAACTAAATGTATTTTTCCTCAAGGTAGTTCATACCTTGTAGAACGTGATAGTTTCCCCAGTGCTGAACTTGGAATGTTTTCTTGCTGAAAATAGTTCACCCCTCACCTGCCAATCTATTCTGAGATGTGGTTGTGAGCTTGCTATGTCATGGTTTGGAATTGGTGCCTGTGATGTCATTAGTGATGAGTTCACTTCACATTCTTATCAATCTCCATTTCTAACCCCTTTCTATTGTAAGAACGTCTTTGTAGTAGCTAAACTTTCCCCTCTGTATCACCAGAGGGCAAGACTGTTCAAATAGCCTCAACATTTTGTGAACTTTCCTTATTACCGACCTAGGCTTCTGAAAGCTAGGGCTCCATTGCTGCAGGACATATATTCTTTTTTTAAAAAAAAAGAAAGAAAGAAAGAAAAGTTAATTTGATCACCTCTTCAGCAAGGCTACCCCTCCCTCCAAAGAAATGGTGAAATCAGCAGTGCACCTCTAATCACACCTACTCAGAAATAAGTCCAACTGAATTAAATGGGGCTTACTCCCAGGTGGGTGGGGCTATTATTTGTGAAACACCTTCCACATATATGCCCCAAGGTGATGTACAGACGTATCATTTAAAGCAGATAAAATCAATTTAAAAGCAATACAGGGACAACCAACCAACACTAAAGGCAAGAACTTTCTCAACAAAGCTTGTTGAAACTACAATGGACCCAGTTGTTTCCAGATGGTACAAATAGCTATTGATGATATTTATTTCACAGCCTTAAAAACTTTCCCAGGTTCTATCAATGCCGTTGAGTGAGATATTCTATCGGTGCTTCCCAAAGTAGCCTCTGGTACACCTCTTGTGTATTGACTATTCCGCCGCCGCCGCCCAATAAGCTGAGGCACAGCATCAGACCCTTGAGAAGAATATCCTCCTCTCTGGTATAAACATCCACAGAAGCTAGAATAACCTTGCCTCGGGCATTTATGGCTCTGGGGAGCTGTATTGTAATAGCCAGGCCATTCCTAACCCCGTCTTTCTTTCCGTCAGTAATCCATCAAACAGAATGTCATTAGATAATCAACTCATCTGATGATGATTCATGGCCTCAACTAATCTCTAAATCTTTCAAAAGCAGATCATTCAAGATTGAGCTGCAAAAGAGAACATGCTTTGGAGAAGATTATATTTCCGTGCAACGGAGAGACTTATTCCTGCTTTGCAAGCAGTGGTTGACCAATAACCTGTGGGATTTCGATGACCTTGCCAATGCCAGTTGTTGAAATGTTTCACCAAGGTCTTATCTCCAGTTCCTGGTTATAATACTTAAGGTCAAAACTTGCTTTTAACATCTGCTTTGGAAACCTGATAGATATTGTTGTACTATCTGCCAGTTGGACAGATCCAAAATTGCAGCAGTCAGGCTGATATTCCAGCTTGCACATTGAGCAGGAACATACCAATCTTGGACACACTGACAGTTTTCAAGTCTATAATTTAGCAACACACCTTCACTCTCCTGTTCTTTCTTATTTAGGACATGTTCATAGATCTGTCACTTTGGGGAGCTGGGCTGGAGGCAGTTGCATGATGCCACAGAGGTCATTGCAATGAACCGCTTTACTCTGAATGGCTAATCTTGTCTTGTCTGCTTGGGGAATTAGCAAGAGCCACACCATTTACTATGATTAAAATATGTACTTATGCAAAGTCGTTGGCAATGAGTAAAACGACTTTGTGGCTTAAGTACCAATACAAAAATATAATCTAGCACAGGTACCCCAAACTCATATTGCCTGAAGCATTCAATGCTTATTAATCGAAATGTGGGAGAAATTTCAAACCCAACATCAGGCTTCTGCTATTGATTCAAGAACTATACAGCAACATAGAAATGAGGGTCAGAGTAGGTTCAAATGGTGGTGTGACAGATACTTTTAAAAAACTGCAAGAGATGAAGCAACGTTGCCTTCTAGATCTCAGTTACAGATAGGTAGCCGTGTTGGTCTGCCATAGTCAAAATAAAAAAAATCCTTCCAGTAGCACCTTAAAGACCAACTAAGTTAGTTCTTGGTATGGTATGCACACGAAAGCTCATACCAAGAACTAACTTAGTTGGTCTTTAAGGTGCTACTGGAAGGAATTTTTTTATTCTAGATCTCACTCTTTTTAACTTTTACATTTATGATTTGATGCCATATGTAGCCAATACAAACTCCCTCTCTCCAGTAATTAGGAACATATGATTTACTGTTCCTCCATCTTTCCCGATTGGGGCCTCAAAAAGCTCTTGGAAGTATCCAACTCATACGGTAAACAGGAAAGCCCATCCATAAATGAATCTAAGACCAAGATGAAAATTTGAGCAGACACAGTCCTGGGTATAGATGATGCTTGGATCAGCAGGCTATAGAACAGGCCTGCTCATTTAGATGCCTGGGTGTACTCTTTAATGAAACTCTCTCTTGAAAGTGTCATATGGAGATAGTGAAAGGAAGGTCAAAAAAAAGGTAAAGGACCCCTGGATGGTTAAGTCCAGTCAAAGGCGACTATGGGGTTGCAGCACTCATCTCGCTTTTAGGCTGAGGGAGCCGGCGTTTGTCCACAGACAGCTTTCCAGGTCATGTGGCCAGCATGACTAAACCACTTCTGGTGCAATGAAACACCATTACAGAAGCCAGAGTGCTCGGAAACACTTTATCTTCCCGCCACAGCAGTACCTATTTATCTTCTTGCACTGGAATGCTTTTGAACTGCTAGGTTGGCAGGAGCTGGGACAGAGCAATGGGAGCTCACTCTGTTGCAGGGATCTGAACCTCCAACCTTCCAAAAGTAAAGGCACAGATAATGACAGGGGCATTGATGAAGGTCTATTACAATAAGGGATGGCAGCTGATTGAACCTGCTTTAAAGGTATTTGGTAGCTTACCCAAATGCTTTATGTCATTGAAATATGGGGCTCCGAATCAAACTCCGTTAAAGTTTTGGAAACTGTGCAGAACCATTTTTTCCATGGAAACGATACTCTTTACCATCAGGAATATCAGCAGCTGTTCTTCATACAGAATCTGGCAAGAGTGGACTGTATCCAGTTAAATTATAACAATTTTAAAGCTTAAAAATGGCTCCTATGTCTATTGAGCATTTTCCTACTCTGTGCTATATGGAACTGGATGATAAATAACCTCAGCATAGCAGCTTGTCAAATGTTTTAGACTGTTGTTATTTTCTAGAACTGAGCTCTGCTTTGACCTTGAATAAATTCAACTAAGGGATTGGCTCTTCTAGATAGAATCTGGACAGGACCTGCAACCAATTAGAAACACCAAAATTCCCTTGGTATCCATTATATGTTAACCTACCCCTTATATATAGACCCAAGAGATCACTTTCTGAAACCTTTGTTCACACAAGCAAGCTGGTACACACCAGCAGAACGGTCCAGTTTCTTTTGAGTGACAACAATACCTCTGTAACACAGAGAGTGGCCCTCTATGCACTGGCTGGGAAAAAAATAATCAGGAAAAATGAGTTAGATAAAATTGCTACAAATTGTTGTAGTGATTTGGAAGTTTAAGTTGAAATCAAGTTGGATGTGTTGGTGTCTCTGATAACCTCTGTATTATATCACGGGTGTTGGTTCATATTATGGATGTATTATCTGTATTGTTTTATTGGTACTGTTGCTGTGGGTTTGTCATGGCCTTTGGCTAGAACAATAAATTCATACTGAAGACTGAATAACTCCTATTGCAGAAAGAGAGGATGGGGAGCTGGAAAGATGGCCTTATATGCAATAGAAGCAAGTGCGAGAGAATTAGGCAGGTAGAGTGGGTACCTAAACACACCGGGGGGGGGGGAATTCACATGCAAATGACTGGGGCTTGGACTAATGCAAAGGTCTGCAGAAGGTAGAAAAGCAGGGCAAAGTGCTCATAATTACCTGTCCAAAGAAACAGGGATGTGGCTGAGCCTAGGGCTGCTGAACAGTAATTATGAAAAGTGGATTGTGGGTCCTTTTGGTATAAAGTGAGTAAGCTTGCACACTTACTCTGCTTCCTGAAAGGATACTCAAAAGACTCAGGCTGTGACGGAGTGACTGAACGCAAACAAACCTTTATAGGCAGCCCCTGAGCCAAAGTCTAATTCCTCTCTGGGTTCCAAGAACCTTCCCAATAAAGTTCCAAAAATAGATAAAGCTTCCTTTGGGATAATCCTGGTTTGTGCCTCAAGCAAGGAAACAGATGGAAAGGGGAAGGAGGCAAGGGAAGACTGAAGAAAGCTAATGTGTCTGCAGGAGTTGAGTCTAGGGATGCTAAATGGCAGCGATTTCCACTCCAACCTGTATTTGTCACAATCAGCACGTTTCTGTTCTACTGCAGTTCAGCTTCTTCCAAAATACCGTATTGGCCCAAATATAAGCCACACTTTTTTTTCCAAATTCCGACCATGAAAAGTTAAAGTGCAGCTTAAATTTGCGACCTTACAAAATTTGGCTTCTACAATATCATTGCTGAAACAGACATACAGTAAAATGGAACGGGTTTGAGTTCCTGTGGAATTTTAAGGGAGCGGCTTATATTGTCTTTTTCTCTCTCCCCCCCCCCTTGAATTTTAAAGGTGCAGCTTATTTTTGGGTACAGCTTATATTCAGGTCAATACAGTACTATGCTATTTATCTCCCTGTCTGCTGTTCAACACAACTTGCAGAACTATTTGCATAACTGATGTAACTTACATTCATTTCAATGTAAAGGAAACATCGAAACAATGTTTTAAAAGGAATCAACTTTGTAGCTTTGCAGCCTTAAAAACAACAGCCACAATGTGGAGGAATACTAATTGTATCTTCTTGACCAACTTCCATTCCTGACCACTGAAGAAGATGCGAATTGCAGCACTATCCGCTTCCTTTTCCGCTTTCATCAGAATTCTCCTGAAATCCCTGTCTGGAGCACAGAGTTGAAGCAGACTTGGAAAAGAACCTCCTGGGGGATTCCTAAAAGCCAAGCAAAAAGATGCTGCCTCCCGGGCAGAACAAAGCTGGAACCAAGAGGTGCCCAGTTTCAGGAAAGGCACTTCCTTGTGGCCATTGGATCTAACAGAAATGGTGATCTTGTTAAGGGCAGGGCAGGGTAAAAAGGACATTTTGTGACAAAAGAGTCCGGTACTAAACATCACAACATCATTTCTCCACCAGAAAATGGTGGGGGATCTCTGGTCAATGTGGAGTCACAGACAGATAGCTGAGGATGTTGAGATTATTGCATTACTTTTCCTGGTTATAATGCTAGTGCTTCTATCCCAGTTTCTAATGTTCCTTTGACACTGCATTAACTCTTCCATTATAGAACTGTGGTGTGTGGTTGTTGTTGTTTTTTTTTAAAAAAAAAATCAATATACTGCTGCCATGCTAAATTTCATTCACACCAGGGAGCATGGTGTGACACAATGATGGATGTCATCAGATCACCCATGAAAACAGTGGGAAAGTATGGCTGCTTATCCAGTCCAGGGTAGGCAGTGGTTGCAACCCATCACAGTGGCTCTACTACTGTCCAAAGCAGGGGTCAGCAAGGTTTACCTTGCCTGGACTGAATCAGTCCTGCAGAGCCCCCTCCGTGGGCCAGATAGTGAGCGCGCACACCTGCAATTTTCAGCGTCTGCGCAAGTCTGCACATGCGCAGACGCAGTTTCCGGCACCACGGAAGTGAGTCCCCAGGCTGTGCCAGTTAGCGGTGCAGCGTGGGGACTCACTGAGTGGGTGGCTCGGTTCTGGGGTGGCTCATGGAACAGTTAAACAGCCTCCGTAGGCCACTTCCGACCCATGGGTCACAGGTTGCTGACGCCCGGTCCAGAGCAACTCCATTGCTGCCACAGCCATTTGTTTCTTCCCCAGGAGCATCATGGGGCCCCTGCCAGACCCAGTCTGAATTTGCACCAATCCGCAGTGGTGGGGGGGGGCGGCGCTTGGGAGCAGACAGTCTTCACTCAGGTCCGCTCCCACCTTACTGTAAAGCTGCCTTATACAAATTGGTGCACCTAGTACTTTACAGGTGACACTGTGGGTTAAACCACAGAGCCTAGGACTTGCCGATCAGAAGGTCGGCAGTTTGAATCCCTGCGACGGGGTGAGCTCCCATTGCTCGGTCCCTGCTCCTGCCAACCTAGCAGTTCGAAAGCACAAAGTGCAAGTAGATAAATAGGTACCACTCCAGTGGGAAGGTAAACGGCGTTTCCGTGCGCTGCTCTAGTTCGCCAGAAGAAGCTTAGTCATGCTGGCCACATGACCCGAAAGCTATACGTCGGCTCCCTCAGCCAATAACGCGAGGTGAGCGCCGCAACCCCAGAGTCGGCCACGACTGGACCTAATGGTCAGGGGTCCTTTAGTACTATACATTCCAATCATCTGATTCTTTGCAATGTCCCAGGCCAGAGCAAAACTTACAGGTATGTGCATTATAGCTAAGGGCCTCCCAGATTAATAGTATACATTGTTGGCTGAGAGGATACATTTGAAATGTGACTGCAAACAACACCATTGTTGAATTCTAGTATTTTATTGTGTTGCATTGCTTCCACTCCTGCATTTCTCCTGTTCCCCAGTTAAAAGCCTTGGAGTCTGGTCCATTAGGGCCATGAAGGTCTTCATTGGTGCCATCAAATAGGAGAGTCAGTCTAAGTAATTTTTTAACAAAGTCGACTCCAGCACTTCTAAAAAAGAACATTTTGCTGTATAATATGCAATTTCTAAGCAATATGTGTTAAATGAGCCAGACAGATGGCTCCAACCTATCAGTTTTCTTTGCCAATGAGTGAAGCCACAGCTATTATGATTGATAAGTTACTTTGAAGCCCAGCCCTAGAATTATTATTATTATTATTATTATTATTATTATTATTATTCCACCTCCTCTGTTTTGATAGCCCACGGAATGACTTCTTGAAAAGGAGGGGGTCAGACCCTCCAAGTGTCCCTATTTTCCAGGGACATCCCTGATTTAGAGAAGCCGTCCCATTTTCTGATTTGATTCCGGAATGTCCCGCTTTTCTTTAGGATGTCCCTATTTTCATTGGAGAAGAGTTGGAGGGTATGGAGTCATCCACCCCCCGCACTGATTGAAGGCAATCCTATATAGGGGAGGTTTTTTTAATGTTTAATGTCTTATTAAGTTTTTTATATATGTTGAAAGCTGCCCAGATTGGCTGGGGCAACCCAGTAAGATTCATGGGGCATCAATAGTAAGATTATCATTATGGAATGGGACGTCCCTATTTTCATCGGATAAATGTTGAAGAGTAAGAAGTGCTGTGCCCGTTTTTCTTCTCCTTTCTTTGCTACCCATGGAAAGGGTTATTGAGGGACAGGGAAGACTTCTTGTCCCTGGAGGGGCTTTTTCTGAAAAAGTGGCCAGAGGAAGTGCCAAGGTCTGCTTGCCTCGCCTTTGCTGCCCACAGGCCTTGTGGCACATACAGCAGTCAGCTGCTCTGGCCAGGGAGAGCCTCTTAGATATTATGCATGTGTGTGGAGTGCTGGAGGAAGAGAACAGGGCCCACCCATTTGCTGTTCTATTTGTTTTGTTTTGCTGCCAGCCAGCTGCATGGAGCAATAGGCAAGCACAGCTGTTCGTTTTGCTTTGTAGCAGACAGCTACTTGAGGGACATTTTGAAAAGATGGGGGTGGGAGCAGGGTTGGAGGAAGGAATTCTGGAATTGTCCTGTTGCTGCTGTGCTTGTTTTGCTGCCTGCCGGCATGTGGTGCAGGTAGGCACTTGAGAAGGGTATCAGTTGAATATGACAATATGGAACCCCTTTCAAGTTTCTGCTTCGTGCCATAAGATTGTTCCAAAGCTGGTGTGGACGTAGAGGGAGAAGCCTTGTGTAGAGTCACCATAATTGTTATCACCTTTTCCCACATTGTTCCCAAGTTGTTTGGGAGCAGGGGCAGGGTAGAGCCATTCATCATTACTATCAGCATAATGATTGCCACATTTTTCCTGATTGTTCCCAATGTTGTTGTGGGTTTTTCTGAGGGTTGGGGGTCATCCATTTCAGAGGCCTCATAATTATCATCACCCTTTCCTCCTGCCTGGCTCCCAGGCAGGACTGTTCCCAAGTTGTTGGAGAGAACAGGGAAGTACAATGCAAAGGCAGAAATGTTATTACCAGATCCTCATAAATTCCTAATACTGACCTAGTCACATTTATTCAGGCAAACAAATAGGGACCCTGAAATGGCTGTGCCCCTTGGACCATATATCTGCCACTGTCTCAGACAGAGGTCTTTCCCAGTTCTACAATAAGAGCTTATTTTCATTAGAAGACATTAGTGATTAAACATGACCTTAGATACACAAAGCATATAGCCTGCCACTGTGTTATAAAGTGGTTATTTATTTCATCCATGCAAATACAGAGAGAGACATCAGCTGAGCACAAATCCTATAGATCTTAGATATGGGTCAGCAACAGGTGGCCATGGGCCAATTTTAACCCTAAATTGATGTTATCTGGTCCCTCAGTGGTCAACCCTGGAAATAGAGAGTCGTGTGGATAAGAAGCAGCTAAATTAAGGGGGCTTTTACATCAGGTCATTTTGAGAGGAGGCAGTGAGTACTGTCATCCTTTTGTCTAAGAGAAGGATGGGGGATCTGTGGTCATCTATATGTGGCTGTACTGTAACTTAAGTCATGTCAGTGGTCAGTGGTGGCTCAACAACATCTGGATGGCCACAGGATCCTAATTTCTGGTGTAGGAGAAGTAAAAAAAACTATTCCTAAAAATTGTATGGATATCCAGCTCTTGTTTTTCTGTTTCCTTTTCTGGAATTTTGCTGGAACTTGGTTTGTCTTCTTTGTTCTGATTTATCTGCTTGGCTCAGTTTATGAAATCACTATTGGTTGCTGAGCTGAATTGGGGTGCTGCTATTTTAAGAGCAAAAACTTGTTGCTTCCTGCAAATGCTTCCCCCCCCCCACATTTCGAGAACCCTTTAAGCTGTGGGGAACCAGAGCGAAGTTATAGGAAAAGCAAAGCTACAAGCCAAAATTCTCCTCTTGTCTGACTACGCCTGATATATTAGAAGCTGCCCTCTGACCAAGTCACAATCACACTCTCAAAGTAGCCACCCCGTAGCAACAGGCAAAACTGATTAGTGAAACAAGAGCTTTTGCAAGAGGGTTTCCTGGTGTCTAGCAGAAACAAACAAACAAACCCACACCAACAAACCCATATCTTTAAAATACATTAAAGCATCACCGCAGAAAACAACTTCTGTGAATCCTTTGTGTACTCAAAAAGGTATCGTTTCAATTATCTGTCTTTCAAGGGCAGCACATTTAAGGAGCTTACCTGTGTGGCATGCCACTTATATAGGCTACGGTGTATTCATGGGATAATTCACATGCCTTGAGGTACCAGGTCATTTCCATCTCACGCAGGAGGGCTGCCCGCCGGGCCTTTAGCTGCATCTGGTCCAAGGTGGTCTTTTTGGTGTCCTTTTCCACGGAGACCTTTGGAAAGTGTGTTGGCTTCTTCATCTCGGGGTTTCTCACAGTCCCCCCAGTACGAGCTGCAAGCATCTTGGTGCTTTGCCGGTTCAAAAGGCACACACCATCTAAGTCTCTGGCCTGAAATCATACAAACTGATTTTTTTTTTCCAGCAGGCACTTTCATCCCTCTACAACCTTATCCTGGTCGCAAAGCTGTAATCAGATACACATCTACAGGGCTTAAACTAGAAAGCAGAGCTGTACCCTTTCCATGGACACATCTGGTCGCAGTTTTCTACCTTTTGATGTCCTTGACTGCAACAAGCACTTTATTTTTAAATTTTTTTGAATACTTTTAAATAAAAATCTGGAGCAAATCCAGAAGAGGCTGAGTGTGGTTCCTCTGTTTAGAAAGCAGGGGTGCTCTGCACATGCTCAGAGCCACTTGGCTACTACTGCACACATTCTATCGCCCAAGTCTGGTAGCCCTGGCAGAAATTGGAAGGCAAGACTGCAGGAGATAGCAAATTTCATAACAAAGGGAGATGGATGCAGGTTTAGCCAGGTTTATGCAGCATGTGAATTTCACTGTGTACAATCTTTATACAGTGGTACCTCGAGTTACATATGCTTCAGGTTACATGCGCTTCAGGTTACACACTCCGATAGCCCAGAAATAGTGCTTCAGGTTAAGAACTTTGCTTCAGGATAAGAACAGAAATCAGGCTCCGGCAGCGCGGCGGCAGCAGAAGGCCCCATTAGCTAAAGTGGTGCTTCAGGTTAAGAACTGTTTCAGGTTAAGTACGGACCTCCGGAACGAATTAAGTACTTAACCCGAGGTACCACTGTATCGTCAAGCCTTGGGGTGTGAAGATGGAGTTTGCAAAACAAATTAGGGCTCCTTCACACTTCTGCTTGCCTCATTGTCATCGTTTTCCCCAGGGAAAACTTGCTGTTTAACCATTGAATTGAAGCAAGTATCAACTGAGTTTTATCCAGATTGACATTTGCTCTGGTTTAGTGCTAAAGAGTGGGTTTTCCAGGGGGGAGCTGTGGGGCAAAGGCACAACCACTCAGACCTGTGCCTAGAAAACATGGGAACAGTGGGAAACTGCTTGGCCCCATACTTTCTAGGCACAGGACAAGTGGAAATTTAGAGAAGCCCCACATCTCTGCTGGGGGCTTGCAAGCATCAGGTTACACCCCCTTTTTTGACAACCTAGAGTCCGCCTGTTGCCCAATTCTGTGCCAGGCCATGAGAGAAACACAAAAGTTCCTGATGAAGCAGAAAACAGATGCAAAGAGAAGCATAACAGTCTTTATATTAGCATTTCTTGTTTATTTTATCAAATGATTTGCTTGCAAGATTACTTTTATTAATCAAAAGAAGGCAGTGTTGTCTAGAGTATGTTCAGTTTTGCAATTCTTTTTAGTAGTGCCTACTTCTTCATCTGTCAAAAAGCCACTAAAATATTGCAATGAAACAATGGAAGGAGATATACGTATATATGCATGAAACCAAAGGTTATGGTTGGTATTCAACTAAGTTTCACTCAGGATAGACCCACTGGGTCCATTAATTTGGCCAAGGCAGATTAATTGGATGCACAAGGTCCATTAATTTCAGTAGGTCTGCAGTGGGTAAAATTTAGTTGAACACCACCTCGTGAAAAAAAGTCCAGAGGTTAACATAGCTGAAAATCTGTGGAACAAGGCAGGTTTCCTCAATCCTGAGTTGACATTGTAGAATTTCTGCACAGGTTTTATGTAAGCAAATCAGGTTGAATGCTCAGTTAACAGGTTGTCTGGAGGAGCCCTGGCTTATATCAGATGGTTATCTGCAGCTTGTAGGATTTGAAGAAAGTTTATGCAAAACCAAAGTTCGTTTTTTCGTGCTTTTTATTTTGTGAAACTAACAGCACTACCCCAGGAATCTCTTCTGAAAAATAAGTCTATATTTAGTAGGGTTGCCATATCTTGAAGAGCAAAATAGAGGACCCCCCAAGCCACACCCATGCGCCTCTTTTCATGGCTCAGGCTGGCAGCAGCCATGGTGTGCAAAGCAGCCCAAGGACAAGTCTAACCCCCCCAAAAAAAACCCTGAACATTTCCTTTAAAATGTAAAAATCCACCCAGATGGGCATGCTGACCCCCAAAAGGAGGACATGTCCAGGTTTTCCTGGACATATGGCAATCCTATAGTTAGTTCATTGGGACTTACCTGGAAGTAAGTGTAACATTGTAGTTGCAGCACAGAGCTAATTCAGAAATGCAGAAAATATAGAGGTTGCTACTTAAAACATTAAGTAAATACAGTTGCAGCTAATCTGAAGTATTAGTTGCTCATTTCATAACAAGCCATTGTCAAGGCAGGCATTCCCTTAACACAATTGTTTAGTGTTAGCATGCATTAATCCGTTCAGGTGGCAATACCTTCTTGGCCACCCAGGGTAATCCCAAACCAGCCCATGAAAAATGTAGAACTGATACACAGTGGATGGCTTTGCTCCTAGAAAAGGGATCTAATGGTCTTTAAATATTGATTCCGGGATTCTTCAACCGAATTTCCATAACCAGTTCAGTTTACTCACAGTCAGTTGATCAGCCATGGCCAAGCTGTTAATGTACAAACCAAGGCAATGTATCCTTTGTGGAATTAATGGACACAATTTTCCCACATAGTTTATGGGAGGCGATCAGAGACTTTTTGCAAGACCGTATATCAAATAGGAGATTTCAGAAAGGAGGAACGGAATGAATTTTTGCAAGGTACAGCTGCAGGACAACGGAGAAAGCTCTTGGACCGAAGGAGAATTCATTGGAATACAATACAATCACAATACAGGTCAAATAAAAGTGTGGATGAGCTCATTAATTTCAGTGGGTTTACTCTGAGTAACACATAATTGAATACCGCCCAGTGGTAATGCCAAAGGCCATTTGCCCTGAATTCCAGTTGCCAGGAATCACAAGTGGTAAAATGTGATTCTACCCAGTTCCTTTCAGGCTTCTTGTTTGCACTTGGTTGGCCACTGTCAGAACAGGAAACTGGTCTAGATGGGCCAGGGAGCTCATCAAACTGGTTCTTCTTATGTACTCCCAGGTGAGTGGGGTTAGGATTGCCACCTAGCTTGTCCCATTGATTTAAGTGGGTAAAGGTTAAAAGGTAAATGACCCCTGGATGGTTAAGTCCAGTCAAAGGCGACTATGGGGTTCCAGCGCTCATCTTGCTTTCAGGCTGAGGGAGCCGGCGTTTGTCCACAGACAGCTTTCCAGGTCATGTGGCCAGCATAACTAAACCGCTTCTGGTGCAATGGAACACTGTGACAGAAACCAGAGCGCACGGAAAAGCCATTTACCTTCCTGCCGGAGCGGTACCTATTTATCTACTTGCACTTTGACATGCTTTCAAACTGTTGGCAGGAGCTGGGACAGAGCAACAGGAGCTCACCCCGTCGCAGGGATTTGAACCGCCAACCTTCTGATCTGCAAGCCCAAGAGTCTTAGTGGTTTAACAAACTTAGTCTGGCTCCAACCCTGTGAGGAAATACTTTTCATGCTGCTACAAATGCTTGTTTAAAGGACAGTAAGGTGAGGCTTGCTGGGTATCCTTTCAGCATGATCCTTTCTCTTGTAGGTGAGCTCCTGTTAGAAGGCCAGCTTGTTATTTAAGGGAAAGGGACACAGTTCTGCAGTCCTGACTTGGGGAGGACGATGTCCCATTCAAGCTCCTGTATTCATTGACTAGTGTGCTGGTTGATTGTGTGTTTAGATCTGTGTTTTTCCAAATAAGCAAGTCCCTGCCTCTTAAATCTGCCTTGCACCGTGTAACCCTGGGCTTTGTTTTCTGAGGAGAACAAGGCTTTGATTAAATCCTGCTTTTAAGAAGCGGCGAGAGTGTTGCTTCTTCCGCAGAGCAAAGGATCCATGAATGGACCCCCCCTTTTGGTGTTCTCATTTTGAGGTTGTGAGATTATATTTTATTGATAGCATTTCCTTCTGTTATCTAGGAGCATCACTTTGAACCTGTTGTTGTCGTTTAGTCGTTTAGTTGTGTCCGACTGTTCGTGACCCCATGGACCAGAGCATGCCAGGCACTTCTGTCTTCCACTGCCTCCTGCAGTTTGGTCAAACTCATGCTGGTAGCTTCGAGAACACTGTCCAGCCATCTCATCCTCTGTCGTCCCCTTCTCCTTGTGCCCTCCATCTTTCCCAACATCAGGGTCTTTTCCAGGGAGTCTTCTCTTCTCCTGAGGTGGCCAAAGTATTGGACCCTCAGCTTCAGGATCTGTCCTTCCAGGGAGCACTCAGGGTTGATTTCCTTAAGAATGGATAGGTTTGATCTTCTTGCAGTCCATGGGACTCTCAAGTCTCCTCCAGCACCATAATTCAAAAGCATCAATTCTTTGGCGATCAGCCTTCTTTATGGTCCAGCTCTCACTTCCATACATCACTACTGGGAAAACTTTGAACCCAGAGGACTCCTATCTTGCATTTGGGGATTCCATATTTTCTCAGCCCAAAGTGTGTTTCCCAGTCAGTAAGCACTTTAGTGGCAAGTGCCTCAAAAGCAAGTACATTCACCCCGGCCTCCCTCCATTCTCGTGAAGATCTGCTGTTTCATCAACGCTGAGTTTGTGCACAATCTGACACACAACAGAGCGACTTCTTGCATTTACCCGGAACAAACAACAGCTGTGCTTGCTTTGCTTCCACAGTCCTTTTGTTTGGGTCTTGTCACAGAGAGTCAGATTAGATAGTAATGCTTAGGCTGTCCTCTACTGGTGTGGAGACCTTCCTACACTTGGAACTTGAATGCTGGAGAAAATGGGGTCTCTCATTAACATTTCACATTAGAAAGCAGGGTGCATTGCAGACATAGACCCACAAGCCTTAATTCAATTTTTATGCGTTATGGTGGGAATTGCAGTCCAAAACTTCTGAAGGGCACTAGGGTGGCGAAGGCTGCATCATGCCACTTGGGTTATTTCCTAACACGGAGTGGGGAACCTCGGGCCCACGGAGAAAATGCAACCATCCAAGCTGCTCTGCCCTTGAGATTCCCTCCATGCAACCCTGCTCCCAAATCACACGCCATCTCCTCATGCCACATATCCCCCAACATTTCCCCAATGAAAATAGGGAAATCCTATTCCATAGTAATAATAATAATAATAATAATTTAATTATTTATTCACCACCCAGTAAACACTTTTAAAAATCCCTGTACAGAGCTGCCTTCAGAAGTCATCTAAATGTTGTATAGTTACAGTACCTATCTCCTTGCCTCAGGGGTTGCATAACTCCATGCCCTCCAATATGAGAATAAAGACATCCTAAGGAAAAGCGGGACGCAGGTGGCGCTGTGATCTAAACCACTGAGCCTAGGGCTTGCCGATCAGAAAGTCGGCAGTTCAAATCCCCGTGGCGGGGTGAGCTCCTGTTGTTTGGTCCCTGCTCCTGCCAACCTAGCAGTTCGAAAGCACGTCAAAGTGCAAGTAGATAAATAGGTACCACTCTGGTGGGAAGGTAAACGGCGTTTCCCTGCGCTGCTGTGGTTTCACCAGAAGCAGCTTAGTCATGCTGGCCACATGACCTGGAAGCTGTTTGTGGTCAAACGCCGGCTCCCTCGGCCAGTAAAGCGAGATGAGCGCCGCAACCCCAGAGTCATTCGTGATTGGACGTAACTGTCTGGGGTTCTTTACCTTTACCTTTAAGGAAAAGTGGGACATTCCAGGATCAAATCAGAAACTGGGACGGCTTCTGTAAATCTGGGACTGTCCCTGAAAACAGGGACACTTGGGGAGGGGGTGTCTGGGAATGTCCTGCTTTTCCCTAGGCTGTCCCTATTTTCATCAGAGAAATGTTAGAAGGTGGAGTTATGTTACCCCCCCAAGCCATGGAGAGAGTAACTATACAACCTTTAGAAGACATCTGAAGGCAGCTCTGTTTAGGGAAGCTATGTTGGAAGCTGCCCAGAGTGGCTGGGGCAACCCAGTCAGATGGGTGGGGTATAATAATAATAATAATAATAATAATAATAATAATAAGCAGGACACCCCTATTTTCATCAGAGAAATGTTGGAGGGTATAAAACCCTGGAGAGCCAATTCCAACTAGACTAACCAGTAACGAGCTAGGTATCTATCTCAGTGTGTCTCATGGTCCTGCTCTGAAGGCTGAGCATTCCGTTTTTTGAATGTGCATCGTTAGTGTGAACACCATGCATTTGTTAAAAGGAGGGGAAAACAGCATGCTTATCCCACCCTTTGCAGCAAAGCTATATTCACCCAGTTACACGTGGGCTGTTTCACCTGCCATTTCCTGAAGTGCAATAGAGGAGGTCTACAAGCCAATTGCCGGAGAAACCGCTGTGCTAGCCTGGCTTTGTGGAGAGGGCCCGCTGTGTTCCGTTTACCGCAAAAGCCTGTTTGAACAAAGGAGCCATGTGGTCTGTTTCCTGGCTTCCGAGCTAATAATAAACAACTTGTCAAAGGCCTCCCAAGGGGCTGTTGCCAGCCTCACCCATTCCCTGTGGGACACAGCTTAAGTGGGTGCTTCAGTTCGCTCCTCACAATCAACAGGTTGATGACATTCGCTGCTCCTATTTGAAATAATTTCCTCATCAAGAGATGCATGGTTCCCCACAGGGTGTAAATATGGCCTCTCCATCCATAAAAAGAAACCTTTGGTGTGATAATATATAGACACCTGAACTTAGGCAAGTTTGGCTTTTTGAAATATGGCTCTGCCATGTCACGTCTGGTTACCGGGTTGTTGTTTTTAGGACTATTCATAGGCTAGTTTCTACGGGGTTAGCTGGCCCTCTTCTGGCCAACAGGCTGAAAAACATTCCACCTGGCAGGTAGCTGAAAACTACCTGGTCCTAAAGCTAGGTAGCTGTTTTTGCAAGGCCCTTTTGGTAACAATGCAGCTGGTGAAAATTCTTCTAGTTAACCTGGGCTTGCAGCAGTTGTAGAGTTTGGATTATCTGCGCCCATCACCCACAAAATGCAATCACCTGGAAACATTCTTCATTAGTGACTAAGCCACTGCTGTTTTCTGCTTTGTCCCCATTCTGAAAGGAGGGGATATCACAGTTCATGGAGGAGGAGGAGATGCAGGTCCAGGAGCCAGATGTGGCCCTCTTGGCTTTCCTGTCTGGCCCTTGTAACTCTCCCCTGGCTACACCCCCAGACCCCTCCAAGTGTCCCTATTTCAGGGTCATCCCTGATTTAGAGAAGCCATCCCAGTTTCTGATTTTTTCCTGGAATGTTCCAATTTTCCTTAGGATGTTCCTATTTTCATTGTTGGAGGGTATGGAGTTATCTGACCCCTGAGCCATCTGAAGGCAATCCTGTACAGGGAAGGGCTGTTTTTTAATGCTTAATGTTTTTATATGTGTTGGAAGCTGCCCAAAGTGGCTGTGTGGTGTAGTGGGTAAGAGCGGTGGACTCGTAATCTGGTGAACCAGGTTCGCGTCCCCGCTCCTCCACATGCAGCTGCTGGGTGACCTTGGGCCAGTCACACTTCTCTGAAGTCTCTCAGCCCCACTCACCTCACAGAGTGTTTGTTGTGGGGGAGGAAAGGAAAGGAGATTGTGAGCCGCTTTGAGAATAAAGGATATGAAATCCAGACTCCTCCTCCTCCTCCTCCTCCTCCTCCTCCTCCTCCTCCTCCTCCTCCTCCTCCTCCTTCTTCTTCTTCTTCTGCAACCCAGTAAGATGCATGGGGTATAAATAGTAAAATCATCATTACGGAATGGGATGTCCCTATTTTCATTGGAGAAATGTTGGACCATCCCTCACTGGTCCTGTTTCACACTCGTATGCTTTTGCCTGGCTGTAATGTGTCCTTCAACTCTCATAATGCCTTCTCTATGAAGGACTGACGTTTATGTGTGTACAAGTCTACAGTACAAAGGTAACATATGAATCAGTTGCTCCACCCACTTTTGCCTCTGGCCCCGCCTACCACTGCCATGTGGCCCTCAAAACATTGGCCAGAAGGGAATGTGGCCCTCAGGCTGAAAAGAGTTCCCCACCCCTGCCCTATTAAGGACCAATCTGGATTCTAGACACTAGACATCTTCACTGTTCTTTTCCTGTTCTTCCCACTGGAATGCTGTGAATGAAATATGATCTACACATGCCGTGGAATGAAATTTCAGGGAAGTGGAGGTGGAAGAATTGACTGGATTATATTAGGCTGTGAGTCATTTTTAATTTATTTATTTATTTTAAAAAAGCTCACCAATCAGAAAATTAGCACAGCAGGGAGTGGATTATGAAATAACCTTCCACCCAGATGTTATTTTTCTCTCTCCCTCCCTTCTCACTGGAAATGTAATACGTGGGAGAACATTATTGGATTTATTCCCTGTCCATCAATAAAATATCTAGGATAGCTTACAAAGTTGAAAAACAATACACAGAGAAAGAGAGTAAAATCGAAAAGGTTTTCACCAGGTGCCAAAATGATGCTAGTGTAAATAGATGTCAGGGACTGGCTGTATGCAGGAGGGACAAGAACCAAGCAGGGCAACCCCCAAGGGTAGAAGGGGGTTAGTGGTGGGATGGTGAGTGGTCAGAGGGAGAAAAGGGAGAAAACAGGGAGGAGGTGTTGGAAGCTGAAGAGTTAACAGGGCTTAGTGAGCAGGAAGAGGCTGTGACAGAGAGAAGTCCAGGATAAGGGGCAGAAGCTGAAGCAGGAGAGGAGGGAGGCCAAGAGGCAGAGATGAGTCCAGCTTGTGAAGAGGCATGGGTGCTTCCCCTTCCTGCTGTGACAAGCTCCCCTCCCCTCTGGTGTCCCAGAACCAGAAGAGGCATGAAGGAAAGTTAGAGGTGGAGGAAAGTTAGCTTCACACAAACGCAGTCTCAGATTGCTTGGGGGAAACCCTGGAGAGGAGGGGACTCAGTTGGCTGTGGGGAGGTGGGGATCTTCAGCCTCAGCAACAGCTTCATGGGGGCAAGACCTGCCAGAGATGAGTCTGTGGGCTCATTAGGCCTGACACTCCTGTGCAGACCCTGTTTTGGCTAATAAAGAGTTAACTCCAGCTTGCTCAGTGTGATTTACTGCTGGCTCGCTCCTGTCAATAGCTGGTTAACCTCAGGGAGAGCATTCCAAAACTGATAGCCAGTGTTGTGCAGTGGTTGGAGTGTTGGACTAGCACTGGGAGGTAAAGGTAAAGGTACCCCTGCCCGTACGGGCCAGTCGTGTCCAACTCTGGGGTTGCGCGCCCATCTCGCTTAAGTGGCCGGGGGCCAGCGCTGTCCGAAGACACTTCCGGGTCACGTGGCCAGCGTGACAAGCTGCATCTGGCGAGCCAGCGCAGCACACGGAAACTCCGTTTACCTTCCCGCTATAAAGCGGTCCCTATTTATCTACTTACACCCAGGGGTGCTTTTGAACTGCTAGGTTGGCAGGCGCTGGGACCGAGCAACAGGAGCGCACCCCGCCGCGGGGATTCGAACCGCCGACCTGACGATCAGCAAGTCCTAGGCGCTGAGGTTTTACCCACAGCGCCACCCGCGTCCCTTAGCACTGGGAGGACCAGGGTTCAAATCCCTACTCCGCCCTGAAGTTTACCTTGGGCCAATCACCATCTCTCAGCCTAAACTACCATGTATGGGTGTTAATAAAATAGAGAACCATGTATGAGGTTTGTCAACCTGCTTGTAAGGAGAAAGCAAGGCCACCAGAAGGACCACATAAGCAACCAAGACTTAGGATAGTAGGGGGTTTGGGGGGGGTTGTTTTGTTTTTTTAAGGGATTTTTTTAAGCAAGCCCCGTCTCTGCAACAGTACGAGAGGCCCTGTGCAATGCAGCCACTTGGGGCAGCAGAATGACTTGGGCCAACCCTGAAATTACAGGAGGCGAACAAAACAAAAGCAAAGCAGTAACCATGGCAGCAAGATCATAAGCAATTACTCTGAGAAAACAAGGCAAGAGTGGAAGCTGCCTCAGTGCTACGGATGCAGCAGAACCCATTTGCTTCAGCCAAGGATGCAGCCCAGGACTTGACAAAGTCCAGTACAAGGTGCTTTCTATTGCATTCTGCACACGCGTACACAGAGAAGATATTCACCATCAGAAGAGAAAAGAGGTAATAACATGAACAGTTAAGATGTAAATGAGGCACAGTTGGGAACAAGCGGAGTGTTCCTCTATTAAGGTGAAGCCAGCAGTATGTTTCTGTTGAGGCTTCAGTCCCAAAGGAATGCCAACTATTAACTGGAACAGCTTGAACAAGTATTTCTCCTTTCCCTTGTGAAAAGCAGCTGCTGTATTTTTCTTGCCACAAACGGCGCTGAGCAAATTAGACAGACAGCATCTGCCTGTAATAATCGTCTCCCCACAATCTGAGCCTGTCACTTCCACTGTCCTTCCTTCCTAGAATTCCATTTGCAGGCTCATTCTTGGTTGACAAAACCTTTGCTTTTGAACTGATGGGTTGAAATATACTCGGAGTCCTGTAGTGATTTCATGCTCTTTATTGCAGCTTGTAAAACAGTGATTGACTTGCCCCCCAAGCCTCAGGCTTTTATATACATTATTTACATAATGAGTCCCGTCTGATTGGCTGATTCTGCTTCCCTCCTGGAGCCTGATTGGTCTTTTCCTGCAGGCCAATCGGTTGTTGCAGTCTACAATCCTACCAACCTAATAGGCTGACTAACTTCCTCCTGGAGCCTGATTGGTCTTTTCCTGCAGGCCAATCAGTTGTTGCATTCTAGGATCCTACTTGCCTATTGTTCTAGGATCCAAGCTTAGTACATAACATGGGTTATAAAAAGAGGGGTCTTGCCCTACTTCCCCAAGTGGTAGGAGGTTCCGCGGGTGGCCTCTTTTCAGAGTCTGATTGCAATGAGGAAATGTTGGCAACTTATCAGGCCTAATAGTTGTATGTCCACAAGGATGCATGCAGAGCATATTGGAAGCAAATAGGCTCCTAATGCAAGGCAACACTGCCATCCATCCCGCCTCAGACTCTGTAAAGATGCCTCCACCTGTTGCCAGCTCCAGACACAGGTTGGTTCCACAGGCATTCTACAAGCATTGGGGTGTGGGTGGCACTGTGGTCTAAACCACTGAGCCTCTTGGGCTTGCTGACCAGAAGGGCAGCAGTTCGAATTCCCGCGACGAAGTGAGGCTCCCATTGCTCTGTCCCAGCTCCTGCCAACCTAGCAATTTGAAGACATCCAGGGGTCCTTTACCTTCCCCCCCCCCCACAATTAGCTGGATTCAGAATTACCATATTTTTTGCTCTATAAGACGCACCAGACCACAAGACGCACCTAGTTTTTGGAGGAGGAAAACAAGAAATAAAATATTCTGAATCTCAGAAGCCAGAACAGCAAGAGGGTGAAAGCAGCAATCCCTCTTGCTGTTCTGGCTTCTGGGATAACTGTGCAGCCTGCATTCGCTCCATAAGACGCACACACATTTCCCCTTACTTTTTAGGAGGGAAAAAGTAAGTCTTATAGAGCAAAAAATACGGTAGAATGAAGGATTCATACAAGTTCTTAATATAATACAATATTATCTGGTAACACTTGGCCTCAGGGTATTAGTTTACTTGCACACAAGTGAGTCATGTTTATCAAAAGTCCTTTCCAATCTTAAGCAATGTTTTCCCCCTTAAATAGCCTGTTTTAATGCTTCCTGAGGATAAGTGGGGCATTAGTGATGAATAACTCCTTGAACAGACCTGGTTAATTGCCTGAATGCCAGTTTCTGTTTGGAGAATGGGAGTGGGCTTTAATTACTGTTTCCTGATTATTTTCTTTGAATTGCTACAGAAAAATAAGGTTGGTTCACTATTAAAAAGAGAAAGAGAGAGAGAGAGAGAGAAAAGATAACAGTCTCCACCTCACTGCATAATGTCCTCTCTGCATGATCAGGAACAATCAGGTTTTCCAATCATGGGAAGAGAACCAGAGACATATTCATACAGAGGCTAGTTTCCTCCCTTCAGAATGAATCTGTGTAGGGTGAAGCAGGTGTTACTTTCATTTGTGAAAGAAGTTATAAAGTCAAAATATGAATCTGAGACCCATTTTATGAGTGTAAATGGGGAGGGACCAATCTCCAAATTATTGTTTGTTTGCTTGCGTTAGTTTTCTGTGCCACTCTTTGCACTCCAACGTTTCCACACAATTAAAAAGAAAACACAGTTCAGATCATTAGCTCCTTATACAGTAAGCATATATCTCTGATCATATGAACAAGCCATCAGCTTAAATGAAACTTGTCCCACTCTGCCTTAACATACCAGGAATGCTTCCAGTGTGGACAATTTAGCAGCACCAGATCACTGCTGTTCTGCTTTAAGGCAGAATAGCAACTCCGCTTTCAAGAGACCAGTTTATCAAGCTTTCTTCCTGATTTGTTTGTGCAAAAAAAAAATTTCAGGGAACTCCTATTGTTATGTATTAAGATTAGTGGCAGTTTTCACTTAGGGCCACCAGTATGTAAATGAAGGGTTGAAAACAGAAACACTGTTTACCTTCCCACGACAGTGGTACCTATTTATCTATTTGCACTGGTGTGCTTTCAAACTGCTAGGTAGGCAGGAGCTGGGACACAGCAACGGGAGCACATTCCACAGGGATTTGAACCGCCGACCTTCTGGTCAGCAAGCCCAAGAGCCTCAGTGGTTTAGACCACAGTGCCACCTGCATCCCAGATGTAACCCAGAAAGGTAGGACTGACATCCATTGTCCCCCCCCCACACACCACTAGTATGTGACCCTCAGCTGCGAAAGCTTCACTTCTCCTGGCTGGAATCCAGTTACATTGAGGCATATTCTGCTACCCAATGATAACCCTTAGGATCCTTTGCACTGAGCAAGGGCTAACCTATTCCTGGATGGCTACAAAATGTCTGCCACTAAAGACAAAGGCAATTTTGCCTAAGTGATAGTAAGAACTGCATTGCCATTTTCACGCCAGATCACCTTCCTGCTACTGCAGTTCCTCAAGTGCCCCATTTATCACTTTGGTTATGCTCACAGGGCCATAAATAAACGCCCCTTGTTTAATTTACAGAGCCTAGTGGAGAGCAAGGCATTTCTAAACGGAGGCCTCCGTATTTCAAGCTGACCTCAAACCTGACTCATTTCCTGGAATGGATAGGTGGTGACGCAGATTTTCCGCAGGATGATTTACTTCTCAAATTGTTAATCTGAAGGTGGGCCTCTTTCCCTGGTGATATTTCAAATAATCCTAAAAGAGTGTCAGGGAAAGTGCATGTCGGGGAATCAGGAGGGCAAACTGCAAAATTAATATGGCCTGCATATCTTGTCAGAGTTGGGCCGCAGTCTGGAGCATGTCAGGAGCCAAGAACCGGGAGTCAACAGTTTCTCACGCATTGTCATGGACTAGGAGTCACCTTCACCTGCTTAACAGCAGCCTGAAGGTGAAGTGACTCCACCTGCATCTGATCAGCCTTCACAGAGGAGAAGGTACTGATGAGAACCAGTTGACTCTGGCCTTCTTAAACAGAGCTCTCAGCAGCAGTCTGATGCTGGAAACACCACCTGTGGTTCCTGGTCCTAACTTGCTGCTTCCTGTTGGACTGTGTGGGTCCCGTGGGTTACCCGAGAGGCAAGGTCCAAGTCCAGTCCGTGGTCAAAGTTCCAACGTGGAGGCAGTCCGTAGTAGCTGAAGCTGGCTGCAGGGCAGGGTGTTGGGTGAAGTCAGGAACAGGCAAGGAAGCAGGGAGCCAGGGTGGGTCAGGAGCTCAGGCAGGAACTAGCAACCAACCCTTGGAGGAAAAAGGCATTGAAGAAACTCAATATGGAGGCCAAATGGCCAAAGTATTGGGAAATCTTGGAACAAGATGGAGATAAATTGAAATTACAGAGTCATGAGAAATTGAAACCTAAAGTACGAGATTGGCTCCATTATTATCAAATAATGGAGAACTACAAACAGGATAGGAAAATTGGCTTCCAGGTGGAGAAATCAAAATTAGAAACTGAATTGTTAGAACCCAATACTAAGAATTTGTCAAGAATGTACAACTTGCTGCTGAAATGGAATACACAGGATGAAACAGTTAAATCGGCTATGATTAAGTGGGCACAGGACATTGGTCATAACATTATGTTTGCTGACTGGGAATGGTTGTGGAACACCGGTATAAAATTTACGGCATGTAATGCCTTAAAGGAAAATATTATGAAAATGATTTACAGGTGGTACATGACCCCAGTCAAGCTAGCAAAAATTTACCATTTGCCTGACAATAAGTGTTGGAAGTGTAAAGAAACTGAGGGTACATTTTATCACCTTTGGTGGACGTGCCCGAAGATTAAGGCTTTCTGGGAGATGATATATAATGAAATGAAAAAGGTACTTAAATGTACTTTCTCTAAAAAACCAGAGGCCTTTCTCTTGGGCATTGTCGGCCAATTGGTGGCAAAGAAGGATAGAAGTTTCTTTATGTATGCTACGACAGCAGCAAGAATACTCATCGCAAAGTATTGGAAGACACAAGATCTACCCACTTTGGAAGAATGGCAGATGAAAGTGATGGACTATATGACACTGGCGGAGATGACTGGCAGAATCCGTGATCAGCGGAAGGAGACGACGGAAGAAGACTGGAAGAAATTTAAAATTTATTTGAAGGACTATTATAAACTTGATGAAGGTTAAAATGTCAAGGCTTCTAGAATGAAAGGGTTACAGCGAGATAATATTAGATTGAAGGAAATGCTAGTAAGACATATCCTTGACAGAATTGTTAGAAGTTGCTGAAAAACTTTGGGCATTGGGATGCAGAAAGGGGAGGTATGGGGAAGTCTGAGAAACGAAGTTCATGAAAATTTGTCTATGAAACTATACATGTTTGTATGTCTTTTTATATGTTAGTATTGTCTTAAAATTTTTGTAAAACTAATAAAAATATAATTTTTTTTAAAAAAGGAACTAGCAACCAACCATGTTGCTCCCGCAACTTGGGACTAGGGCTGGCCAGCTTTTACATGCCCCGAGGCATAGGGCGGCCCCGATCCTCAGGTAACTCGCCTCTCCTGGCCTGGAGGCGAGCACTCCTCCTGCAGGAACTTAATTCCCTCCGCCTCTCTGCCCTGAGCCTCTGCAGCTCAGGAGAGGCTGGAGGGTTACCTGACCCAGAGGCAACCTCAACTTCCTCTGATGGGGCTGAGGGTGGAGCACCTGCAGGCAATGGGTCCTCCAACCCCTCAGGAGCCAGAGCAGACTCAGCTGGTGCCTGCAGCTGAGGATCCAGCACAGGTGAGGACCCTTCAGGCTCATGCCGCAGCCCCGGCCCAGCTGGTTCTGGAGGCTGGTTCTGGATCTCTCAGGTTCAGCATCAGAGTCCGAATCCCAGGCCATCACATGGACCCTCTCGGCTCTGCAATCATCTGGATTCCCTGATCTCTGGACTGTTGGACTTCATATATGGATTCTGCTCTCAAGCAAGAGTTACTCAGAGACTCCTAGCCTCTGCTTGTTCAGCAAGAGAACTGAGACGGGGCTATGACACACAGGGCTCTTCCAGACTAGCCCTTCTCCTGATGCTTCTCCCCAGGAAACCCAGTCTTTGCCGCTGAATCAAAGCAAACATCCACTGGAGTTTCTCCAGATTGACATTTGCTTCGCTAAAGAGCAGGTTTTCCCAGGGAAGGCAGCAGGGGAAGGGCAAAACCACTTAGACCCATGCTTTCTAGGTGCAGAACAGGCAGGAGTGTGGACAAGCCCACAATGTTTATCTTCTAAGCTACAGGACAACCTTGCTGACAAATATTGGATAGAGCGTAGAAGAATTGCTGTTTGGGGGAAGGGCCGTCGCTCAGTGGTAGAGCATCTCCTTCATGCGCAGAAGGTCCCAGTAAAGCTGGGTATGTATGCCCCCTGTCCGTGTCCCTGGTCAGCTGCTGCCAGTCAGTGTAGACAGTAGATGGACCAATGGTCTGTCTGATTCTGTTTTGCCAATGTTTTTACTGCTTTGGAAAGATTAAGGGCTTTTGCAAAGGCATGGTAATGAACTTCCATGTTCCAACTCCCCTTCTCAAAGGTAAAGGAAGGGATATCACAAACCCTTTGCCTTTGTTTAAAAAGAGAAGGGCTAAAAATATGTGACACGGCCTGCAGCAGACTTCTTGAAGGACAGACAAATTAACCCTTTGTGGCTGCATGACTGCCAACCCATCATCATAGCAGAAAAATGCCATCGTTTCCAGGAAAGGGATCTTGTGTCCAAACTATTGTGCAAAATAATGTTTCTCATTTTGGTGCTCCGGTCTTTGAAGCTGCTTTGTGTAGTTCTTCATGCCTCCCATTCGATTTCTGGCAAGTATGGCTTTGTTCCCCCTCCAAGGCTTCCAGTCAGAGGTAGCGGGTGTGTGTGTGTGGAAAAATCAATGTTGCATGAATCACGCGCTGCATTGTGGAGATTTACTTTGGAATTGCTCCTTTTGTTTAATATCATATTCCCCGCATGCAGTGCTGATGCTAGGGTGTTTTGCACCCTAGGCATCTGCCTTCCCCCAAAATTTCAATTTTCAAAAGCAAATGTCTCGTAGTAAAAAATGAAAGGCAATTCTAATGGGGAAAAATGGGGGGGGGGTTGCAATGTACTATTTACTTCAAAAGTGATAAAATTCTTCAAAATATAAAAAATAAAAGTAAAATATTATCAGGAATTAAACAACAACAACAACAACAACAACAATAATAATAATAATAATAATAATTTATTAGGTATACCCTGCTCATCTGGCTGGGTTTCCCCAGCCACTCTGGACAGCTCCCAATATAATATTAAAAACACAATAAAACATAAAACTTTTAAAACTTCCCTATAAGCTATAACAAAATCTAATCTGTATAAAACTCTGCCCCTCAATGGTCAGTTTTGAGTCCTAGGCATCTGCCTAGTTGGCCTAATGATAGCACTGGCTCTGCCTGCGTAATATTGGTGGCTGGTGGAAGTTCAATACATAGAGAGTTGTCTCTGTATGGCTGTGCTTCTCAAAAGTCTAAAAAACTGAAGTCCCACATAAAAATTGCAGGGAGTCATCCTACAGGTTGGCAGCCCTTAGTTTCAGCCAAAGTGTTTTTCTAGGATGCTGCCTGCACTTTAGACTAACAGCCCCATCGCTCTCCGAGAAGAGAAGGCACATCTACCATGACATTATCCACACAAAGCCTTGGCTGAACGTTGAACCCTGTAATAAACAGCAGCCCTGCTCAATAAATCTCTTGATGGCCCATGGAATTAGAGAACTAGAGTAAGCTCATTAAAGCCACTCAGTTGATTATGACAGCAATTTACAGTATGTTGTGCTGGGGCTCCCGGTGGACCGCCTGCACTTTGCTGAAAGGACAATGCAATCAATTGCAAAACAGGCAGTTGAAAGAGGGGAGGAGAAAGTGGTGGATTTCTTCATGAAGCTGGTGGGGAGAGCATTGAATACATTAATGCTTTGCACAGGTCAGTAAATCCAGCAAACTGTTTCCTGCAAAACATCCAGATCTTTGTTGCATGTCATAGTGAAGGTGGTCAGCTGCGCTCTGCATTGCTCATGTGAAAACAAATTATTAGGTTTCAATTAAAAGATTGCACTGGGGTTTAGGTTCCCTGGTGGGTGACTTGCAGCTTTTCCTGCTTGTAACACTGCTCTGATTTAATGCTGGGCGCCTGGCAAATGAAGACTAGCTCCTTGTTTTGACCAGACTCCGACAATGGCCTTTCAGTGGGGACCATTCATGCCCCTTCCAGTAAATCCTAAAAAGGTGAAAAACTGCCTTATTTTGAATTAATAATAATAATAATAATAATAATAATAATAATAATAATAATTTAATTATTTGTACCCTGCCCATCTGGCTGGGTTTCCCCAGCCACTCTGGGCGGCTCCCAACAGAACATTAAAAACACAATAAAACATCAAAACTTCCCTAAACAGGTTTGCCTTCACATGTCTTCTAAAAGTCAGATAGTTGTTTATTTCCTTGACATCTGACGGGAGGGCGTTCCACAGGGCTGGTGCCATTAGCGAGAAGGCCCTGTGCCTGGTTCCCTCTAATCTCACTTTGTGCAGTGAGGGAACCGCCAGAAGGCCCTCGGTGCTGGACCTCAGTGTCCGGGCTAAACGATGGGGATGGAGATGCTCTTTTGAGTCAGACCAATGGTCCATCTAGATCAATATTGCCTACACCAACTGGCAGCAGCTCTCCAGGATTTCAGACACGGGTCCCTCCCAGTCCTGCCCAGAGATGCTGGGGATTGAACCTGAGACCTTTTACATACCAAACCTGAGCTCTGCCACTGAGCCACAAACTTCCCCCTGGTACATCTGCAGCGCAGGTATAGCCTTGCGTTTCTGAACATAGTTCCTCTCATAGTCAGTGTGGTATAGCTATAAGTGGATTGGTGGCAGGTCAGGTGTGATGGACAGTCATCCTCGTAGAGACCCAGTAACCAATCAAGGCTGGGCAGGGTGTCAACCAACCAATCAGGAATGAATGCAGAGTTAAAAGTTGGTACCCAACAGTTAAACTTTCAGATAGGGCTTAGATATAGCCTGGAAAGGGATTAGGAATTTGCTAGGTAGAGCAACTGTGATTATTACCCTGAGGGGAAGGGAAAGATCCTAGAAAGGGCTGGGTGTGTCTTTCTGGATTATTAGAACAAATAGTCATTTTAGGAGAAGCTCAGAAACTGGTTAAAAGTGGAAGTTTTAAGTAGAATACTCAATTCTTTCTGTAAAGTGGTTTTGACTGAAATAAAGTGGTGTGCCTCATCACAGAAACCATTAAGTTTTAACTCTCATTCATTGTGTTTAGATAAAAATCCAGTTTTGTTTACCATGTGCCTCATCCTTACATTGATCCTTTGGTTGAGGAATAAGGGGTCATAGGTTTTCATGGAAGATAAGGCTCTGAATGGTTACCAGCCATGATGGCTTTGTTCCACCTGCACTGCTGGAGGCAGCCATGCCCCTGAATACCGGTTGCTGGAAATCGCAAGTGGGTAGAGTGCTCTTGCACTCAGTTCCTGCTTATGTGCTTCCCCATGCCATCTGGTTGGCCACTGCAAAAACAGGACACTGGGCGAGATGGGCCATTGAGTCCAGCAGACTCTCTATGTTCTTTGATACAGTTGACGCAGTGCAGTAGTATAACCCTTCCTGAATTATCTTTGTGGAAATGTCCATTGCCCTTAAAATATGCCTCTGTGCGCACAATGAGATACATGAACGCCATTTGGAGGAAGTCCTTGGGTGTTTGGGGAAAGTCTGGAATAGTTCCAGACATGCATTTGCATGTCACTCGAAACTCATTCTGCCAGAATGCTCCTGGGAGCGGCATCCCACCAGCCCAGAGTCACTGCTGTCCTTTGCCAAAGTTCTGCCGAGATCAAGAACAAGTGTCACATTGCTGGGTGCATCTGAGGTCAAGAAACAAAACAACGCCTCCTGAGGCTATAGAGCACCATCAGCAGATTTCCCCTGAGTGCCCGTAAGACAGAGGGCCAAAACAGATGCTCACCCCTACGCACTGAAACATGTTAAACCTGACCAGGCAATTTTCTTTAATGAAGCTTTGCAAACGAAAAGTCTTCATTTTGTGCCTGCTCTACAAGCCAACTTACCCATCTCTCATGTGATCATTTATTAGTGGAATTAAAGGGGGGAATTTGCGAAACATCTCAATGATTTTTTTTCCTTCTAAAAAGTGATTCCAATGCAAGTAATGTATACAAACCAGCAACACACATTTTACCTCTGCAGGTGCTCTTCGTTTGCTGTGTAGGACCAGAGCAGACCCTTCGTTGCTTGAAGGAAAATACTATACTATCCCCCTCCACACACATTTCAAAGGAGAGAAGCTGGCTCGATCGTCTGCTGAATCTTACTCCATTGCTGGCAATGAGATAGTTTCTCCTTCCATCTTTGGGCAGCAGATTAGCTGTGGGGGTGCAGAACTGGCCACATGGCATTAGAGATGGAAGAGAAATGCGTTTAAAGCTGAGCTTGCCTGATTTCCACTTTCTGATTCAATGCACAAACCAAAACTCAGCCATCCTTCCAAGTTTGCACACCTCTGAATTTTGCAAAGCAGTTTACCAGCCAAGTAGTGCATATAAAGATGCATGTACCCAGGTAAAGTGTACATTAAAAAAATGCAGATGTTCAGAAAATAATGTAGAAAAATGCATTATGTTAGGGGAAATTGCTTGCACTTTGTAAATTAGGAGAAAAGGGCACTAAAATGCAGATAAATTTTTCATGAGGAACTTTCCCTGCCACTGCCCCAAAAAGCACAAGCTGATGCAGAAATGTGGAGAACTTAAAAGACTGAAAAAACAAGATGTTGAGAGAAAGTGAACCTGAGCGGTTTGTCCATGGCTAATGTGGACTGCAGTTTCCTATGTGTCTGGGTATATCCAATCAAAGAGTGGTCAGCTCACAGGGTCTGTATGCTTGGGGACCTTATTCCCATTGGCCCATCTAGCTCACTTACTATGCCACAGATAGTGACTGGTGGACCTCCAGATGTTGTTGGGCTACAACCCCCATCATCCTTGACCATTACCAATGCCCCCCTGGGGCAGATAGATGCCCACAACATCTGGAAGGCTTCAAGTTCCCTAGCCCTAGTCTTCATTGACTGGCAGAGGTTCTCCAGGATTTCAGGCAGGGAACCTTTCGCAGCCCTGCCTGAAGATGCCAGAGACTGGACCTAGGACTTTCTGCATGCAAAGCAGGTATTATGCTGCTGAGCTACAGCCCTGTAGCCTACAGATCCTGCAAGGCATGCACATGTGAACAGCTCATATGCCCGTATGTACAGTCCAATCATGCCATGCACAATTCCTGTCCTCTGACTATGTGTCAAATGCATGTGCATGAAGAACATCTTCACAAGGCCAACAAAACATGGCTTTAAAGGCTAGTGATGGAAGGCACAGTAATGAGGTCCATCTCAAGGGCTGCATCATTTAACTGGGCCTCATCTGGTGATATGGTTAATGCAGAAACAATGCAGAAATCCCTCTTCTGCATTGTTTCGGTTCTGGGGGTAGCTGCTGTTCTGGAGGTAGCTGCCACAGCTTTTTGGCAAGCTCTGGAAAACAGAATGCTTCCCAGGCAAAATGCACGTGGACATGAACATACTCCCAGCTGCCAGACAATTTGCTCCTTCTGATGAAACCATTGCAGAAAACAACCTTTACAAACAAATCAATATTGGTTTCACTCTCTCTGAATAACTTGGCTCAACAAAGAGCAGAGGTGTATACAACGCAAGGCACATAAGGTACAAAGCATACCAGGCTGTTAGAGGTCTCAGTAAACACTGCCTCTGTTCCCTGTAATAACACCAACAGTAACAGAAATAAATGGAGCTGGGAAAACAGGCAGGGAATACTACCTCCATACCGCTGGAGAGCCAATGCTAGGGATGATGGAATGCTCCAGTCCAGCCAAGGCAGTGCTGTTACTACAACTCACTACCCTATTTTGGCTGTTTCTGCAAAAGTCTCCCAGCAACATTCCTCAGTAAATCTACCCCTCCCTCAGCAGCGGAGAGCACTGTGGGGTGGAGCTGCCCTCCCAATGATGGTGTCAGTCCTGCTTACCTGGACAGGGCTGAGGCTGTGGGTGGTGGGTGGGGGTGTAACAAGGTTGGAACTACACTGTTGCATTGATGGGAGCTGCAGGTTGGCAGCAGCACACCCAGTGTTGCAGCCGTGGGGTCCTGAGCCCACTGCCATCCCAGCTTAGTTGAACCCAGGTAAGCAGCAGCGCCACTGGCCTTAGGAGGGTGGCTCTGTGGCTCTGCCAAAACCCTCTCTCTTTTTAGAGCAGGACATTTATCCCCATATTTTCTAAAATGCATCTTGAACGATAAGTCATTTTGCACAATCACTTTTGGGGGAATTCTTCTACAAGCCCATTTTATTTAGTCATCCAGGGGCCAGCTGCAACAAGCACAAATTTCTTGGCCTGCTCATACTGGAAGCCCATGCATTTTGCGAGCATGGCAACCAATTTACCTAACTAATTAGGAACATAGGAAGCTGCCTTATACTGAGTCAGACCATTGGTCTATCTAGCTCAGTAGTGTTCACACGGCCTGGCAGTGGCTCTCCAGGGCTTCAGACCAGAGTCTCTCTCCCAGTCCTACCTGAGATGCCAGGGATTGAATTTAGGACCTTCTGCATGCAAGACAGATGCTCTTCTGCTGAGCTATGTTCCTTTCCTATAGTTTGTGCATCTTCGGGAAGAGCAGCAGCTCTGTGATAGTACATGGATAGCTAATGCAATCATGGCCAACTTGGTACCTTCCATAAGTTTTGGACTACAACTCCCATCAGTCCCAGCCAGCATGGCCACTGGGCAGGAATGATGGGAGCTGTAGTCCATAACATCTGGAAGACACCATGTTGGCTACCTCTAGACTAATGCAATTTTAGGCTGTACTAAAAGCGCCATAGTTCCTAGGTCATGAGAAACAATCATGCCACTTTGTTCCACACTAATTAGATCGCCTCCCCGTAACCATAAAATAGCATAAAGCAGGTTGTAAATAATTTGATTTATTGGAAAATATCAGAGGCACTCTCATGCAGTTAGTTGATCCTATGCTGAGAGGGTTGGTTTTTACATGGAAAAGTCACTGATTGCATGGTTTTGAATGGCTGGCCTATTATAGGTGGAATCGTAGGGGCTGGATCCTAGGAACCATGAGTCTTCCCGTCTTCTCCTTCCTGGTGCCTCCTCCATAAACTCACACACCAGAAAGCTTCTCTGGAGAGAAGGAACCCTCCTGAACTACGTAGCTGGGGAGGCTGCAGCCGCTAGTGGTGGTGAGTACCTGTGGCCCCTTCCCTTGTGTGAGCAGAAGTTTCTTTCCGCTTGCAGAGGGTTGGATCCAAGCTATTATATGTCGTTGTGAAAATACAAAGCTCCTCCTGTTATTTTCTCAGCAAGCAATCAGCTATGCTTTATTTGTGCTATTATTCCCCAACAAGCAGAAGGGGGGGGGACTTTGGTAAGGCATCTTCTTTCTCTCAGCATAGAGATGGGAAAACGTGTGCAAATAAACTAGTGGAACTGGTGAAAGGCGAAAGCTTTAAAAGTTCTAATCTTCAAGAACCGTAGAGACAGTAGTGTTGTTAACTTCACTGGTGCACGAGGCAGAGGTTGGCGGTGCGCTCTTGTCGTTGGTGGCCGCTCTTCCGCCTACGATTTCTTCTGTGTTTCTTAAAGGTTTCAGCAAGATAATGTAACATTTCGGCACAAATATGCAGCCCAGCAAACCGAAGCTGGAAGCCAGGATGGCGAAGATCTCCACGGCCACTTTGAACTTCCCTCGTGTGCTTAAATAAGCGGGCACAAATGATATCCATACGATGAAGAAGACCAACATCCCGAAGGTGACGAACTTGGCTTCGTTAAAGTTATTGGGCAGCTTGCGAGCCACAAAGGCCGTGAGGAAGCTCAGGATAGCGAGGAAGACGTCAAAGCCAAACATGACACACAAGTACAGGATGGAGCCTTCGTTGCATTCGTAAATGATTTTTGTGATGGAGAACTGGGTGTTCTTGTACATGCGAGGAGGATTAAGTATCAGGTAGGCACAGACGATGCCCACTTGGGTAAGGACAGAGTTGAGGACAATAATCTTTTGGCAAATCGGCTTCACCAACATCCGCGCTTTCTCAGCAACCTTTGAGTTCATGGCCAGCTGTGTCAGGCAGAGCGTCACTGTCTTTCCCAGGACGCAAGACAGGCAGACGGAAAAACCCAAGGCTAAGGTCACCTGCCGGGACATGCAAGACCAGTCTTCTGGCTTGCCAATGAAGAGGATAGAAGTCATCAAGGTCCCGACGAGAGAAAACTGAATGAGGAAGCTCAGCTCCCGGTCGTTGGCTTTCACGAGAGCTGTGTTCCTAAACTTGATATATACGCCAGTCACTGACAGGACGACGAGAGCCCCAAACACAGACAGCGCAATCAGTGTCATCCCTAAAGCATCTTCGTAAGCCAAGTACTCCACCTCCTTAAGCACACATTTATTTCTCTCGTTGTTGGACCAGTAATCTTCCTCACAGCCTGTGCATTCCCTTGCATCTGGAGAAGAAAGAAACCCGAAACTAATTGTTAAAAAAAAAAGGCCATAGGGGAGCCTCAAGCCCTCTTCAGACCTCTCTCTCTATCTGGCTCTTGGAATTCTCCCAGGCCACCCCCCTCTCTGCCCCTGCTTCACACCCTAAGCCTGAGTGGAATGTGCCCTCTACTAATGCCTGGATAGCTCAGTTGGTTAGAGCGTGGTGCTGATAATGCCCAGGTTTCAGGTTTGATCCCTGTGTGGGACAACTGCATATTCAATTGCAGGGGGTTGGACCAGATGATCCCTCAGGGTCCCTTCCAACTCTATGATTCTGGTGCCTTTTTTTCTTGTCTGGATGGAGAGCACAGAAAGGTGAGTGTATGTAAAAGGTAAAATGTGCCTCAGTTTCCCTTCTGATTTTTGTCCAGAATGGTTTAAAACGTACCCATGAACGCAGGATGCATTTTTCTCACTGCTAAGCAACCCCAGAGAGTTTTTCACACGTTACAAATTGGAGGGTAGTCTTCCAGGTTAAGGGTGGGTCATAGTCAAAGACTATTAGGGTAACCAGGATCTACTGTGTGACATTCACTAGGGACCCGTGATCATGAGCAGCAAACTGAAATCCAAGAAGTGTCTGATTACACAGTTCTAATGAGCACTAGCCACTGCTGTAGGGTGGAAGATGAGGCAACCAGAAGATATGGGCAATCACAAACAAAGCCACCCCTTAACTAGTTGTAAGCAGCAAGGCAGGCAGGTGGGTACAGGCTGAGGACAGGCTGAGGTTGTGGAGGGACCCCATTCACCCTCCATTCAGCCTCCATTGACTGATGACAAGATCGCTCAGCAGCCCTAAAAACAAACTCAACAGCTATAGGACCGGAAAGATTCAAACAGGGCCCATGGGACCCAGAGTGACATAGTGGTTAGAGTGCCATCTTAGGAGAGGGGGGAGGCCCTAGTTCAAGTCCCCACTCAGCTATGGTGTATTTTAATATATGTGGTTCTAAGGTGACCTGCAGTAGTTTAATATCTAGAACTATAGCAGCCATTCTCAACCTTGGTTTCCCCACACGTTGTTGGACTACAGCTCTCATCATCCATGACCACCAGTCCTGCTGGCTAGGGAAGATGGGAGTTATAGTTCAACAACGTCTGGGGACCCAAGTTTGAGAAAGGTTGACCTATAACATTAATAGTGCGGTTCTATACATATATACTCAGAAGTCAGCCTGTATCCAAGAACTTAGAGAAACTGCCTGCGTCGAGCACTGTCTTTAAGAAAGCATTCCCTCCTGCAGCAAATGTGTGCACCATCAAAAACACCAGGGGTGTTTTAGGCACACTCAGAGTAAGCTCACTTAAATCAATGAACTTAAGACCATTTGTTTGAAGGGATCCAATCTGATTACGACAGTTGGATCTCTCCCAGGGATTTCCCCTCTTCAGAACTATTGTTTCTTCCCCCACTCCAATATACACATTCTAGCAGATGCAATTCATTCAGTCAATTGACAAAAGCACCTTTCTTTAAGCAAGCATAACTGTATTTTAAAGAAAAGCATAATGCCATCACCATCAACTTTGTGGTGCCAGCCATGGCCCTCGCCACCTTTCAAGCAAAATTTTGATATAAAGTGTCCGCTATAAAAAAAAAAAGGATAAGGGGGGAAATAATTTAAAACATTAAGTGTGTGTGTGTGTGTGTGTGTCCCCAAAAAGAAATCCAAAAGAAAGAGCTCTGTTGCCTTCTTAGAAGTCCTCCCCCCATGATTGATCCTTTCCATTTCTTCAGCTCAGAGTTTCCATGTAATTAAAGCACACAGTACTGAAAGGTGTGAATGCACACTTTGCAGCTGTTGGTGCTAGTGCCTGAATAGTGCTCATGCGGACATTCAGTACTCAAGTACAAAAAAGGCCAATGAGAATTAGACCTCAGATATTCTCTTGCCAAGTGACAAACTTCCTTTATTCACTGTCCTCTCAGTCTGTCCTATTCAATCTTCAGCTCATACTCTCTTCCTCCCTATTGCAATGAAGCCTCAGAAGAAAAAGGAAGGAAAGAGAAACTACAACTGTAGTGGAATATAGGATTCCAGTTTGAGACAATGCAAGACTTGGACTTGAGTTAATTTTCAGCTCTCTAGAGTCTACGCCAAGGATGGGGAGCCACCCCCCCAAAAAAAAGCTGTTAGACTTCAGCTTCCACCAGCCCCAGCCAGCATGGCCAATGCTGAGGGATGGTGGTGGTCCATGGACATCTAGAAGGTCTCAGGTTCCCCATCCTGGGTCTAGACAAATGTCCTCTTTTCCCCCATTGGCTAAAATGCTGATAGGCATCCATACCTGTTATATTACTGATCTGTCCTTCGGCACACCTTATACAATCATAACAGCATGAGGGCTTTCCTTGCAGGATCCCCTTCCGATAACCAGGTTGGCAGTTCAGATTGCATGTAGAGCGTGGACGCTGAAAGGCACAGAAAAGACCTGTTATTTCTCCTATGTATCTGTTTTTGCCATGCAACAAGGAGGTGACTATTGTGGCTGTTATATTTCCCCCTCCTCAGTGACTTGGAATGATGCTAGGCCTTTCGTGGAGATACAAAATGGCAGGCTGCCCACAACAGTTGCTGCTAATGCTGAAATCTTTGACGGTGGGGGGAGAGAGGAAATGAGAAGTCATGCTGGTGCCATTGCTAATGGACACCCTCAACAAACTGTTGGGGGATTTCTCCTCCCTTGGAGAATCCCTCAGGATACAAAAATGGTGGAGAACTTGGGAGGCCATTTTTACTCAGCTACAATCACATCCATGTGTCCCGAGTTCATTAGGTGCCTAGCAATGCACCTGACTGAGAGCCTTGCTAGGTAGCTCTCAAGGAGATTCTCAACCAGGAACATTGCTAGGCACCTTTTGGACCTGGGACACAGGTCCATGAGACAAAAGTGCATGCCAATTAATACATATAAGTAAAGGTAAAGGTACCCCTGACCATTGGGTCCAGTCGTCCACAACTCTGGGGTTGCGGTGCTCATCTCGCTCTATAGGCTGAGGGAGCCGGTGTTTGTCTGCAGACAGCTTCCAGATCATGTGGCCAGCATGACTAAGCCGCTTCTGGCGAACTAGAACAGTGCACAGAAACGCTGTTTACCTTCCCACCAGAGTGGTACCTATTTATCTACTTGCACTTTGATGTGCTTTTGAACTGCTAGGTGGGCAAAAGCTGGGACCAAACAATGGGAGCTCACCTCGTTGCACGGATTCGAACCTCCGACCTTCTGATCGGCAAGTCCTAGGCTCAGTGGTTTAGAACACAGCACCACCCACATCCCTAATACATATTGGTACCATTGAACAAATTTAAATGGTGGGTAGTTGTGTGGTCTCATTGGCATTGCACCTTGCAGCGAGCCCAGTTGTCTTGTGAGTAATAATAATAATAATAATAATAATAATAATAATAATAATAATAAAGGAAGGGTGCAGTAGATTCATGGCTCGGGCCCGTGGGTCACCCCTTACCACTTCCCCTACTCTCTGCAAGACTTTAGAGCAGCAGCTAAGTATGATAAGTAGTAATATATGCAATATATGTGCACAGTCAAGTTCTACAAGGCAGTTTGGATTGGGAAATATAGAAATCTGCTTTATGTTGACTAGGGTTGCCATATGTCCTCTTTTTTCAGGACATCTCCTCCTTTCCAGGATAAAAATTTCTGTCCGGGTGGATTTTTAAAATTTGGCAAAATGACAGGGGGGGTTGTTTTTTGTTTTACAGTAGCCCAAGAAAAATATTCTAGTGCATTGGTCTCAGATCTAAGGCACCCAGCTAAGCTAGTCTGCAGCAGAGAATCACGACAGAGCAGCATCTCAACTAGTTACACACTGTATAAATCCTGTCTCTTGTGGCTGAACTAAAAGGACACTGCCTCAGCTACAAGATCTTGGAGGAGGAGTCTGGGAGGGCAAGAGTTAACATCCCCCTGCCCTTAAGTAGAGTCCCATACATGTTAAACAGTTTAATAAATTGTTCTGTTCACAAAATTGTGAGCATACTTACATTCACAAAGATGTGAACATGAGCCCAAATACTTTCATGTGGCAAGTGAGGGAGCAATATGTATTATTATTATTATGTTGTTGTTGTTGAACGTTTAGAACATAGCTACTAGAATATATAACAGCTTCTATAGCCTACATATGGTAGCGGTATTTAAAATTAGAGCCGTCAAAGCGATCCATAGTTAAAAGTGGAAGTTGGCAAACGTGTTCCCGTTCTTGCTCTTCAAAATATGGCAACCCTAATACTGAGTCAAACCATTGGCCCAGCTAAACTCAGTTTTGTCCACACTGGCAAAAAGAAGAAACGTTTGTATATGCAGAACTCACAAAATTGACAGGGAGAATTCGGAACCAAACAACACACCAGTTCAGTTAAGAATGGGATAATTACAGAGCACAGTGGTACCTCGGTTTGAGAACAGTCCTGTTTATGAATGATTCGGTTTAAGAACTCTGCAAAACCGGAAGTAGTGTCCCGGTTTGAGAACTTTACCTCGGTCTAAGAATGGAATCCAAATGGTGGAAGGGCACCAGCAGCAGGAGGTCTCATTAGAGAAAGCACTCCTCGGTTTAAGAACGGTATTGGTTTAAGAATGGACTTCCTGCTTGGCAGGGGGTTGGACTCGATGGCCCTTGTGGTCTCTTCCAACTCTATGATTCTATGAATGGATTAAGTTTGTAAACTGAGGTACCACTGTAAACTTAATAGAACATTGTTCCCATATGAAACCTTTAACATGCTTTGACTCACTCTTGCAATATAATATGGTATAAAGAAAACAGACAATATATCTTAAGTTAATTGTGATAACAAATGCAGGTGTTGAGAAAATGAGGGACCCACGCTGAGAGAGACGGAAGTCTTAAAGGATGGAAGAACCTTATTTTATGTACAGTGGTACCTCGGGTTACATACGCTTCAGGTTAGATTCGCTTCAGGTTACAAACTCCGCTAACCCAGAAATAGTGCTTCACGTTAAGAACTTTGCTTCAGGTTGAGAACAGAAATCGTGCTCTGGCGGCAGCAGGAGGCCCCATTAGCTAAAGTGGTGCTTCAGGCTAAGAACAGTTTCAGGTTAAGAACAGACCTCCTGAAAGAATTAAGTACTTAACCCGAGGTACCACTGTATATGTAACATTTATTTCATAGTAACATTTTACTTTTTATATAATGTATTTTTGTTAACAGGTGGGTGGCATATTTTCTTTTTAATTTTGTGATGTAACATACAAATTCATATATATATATATATATATATATATATATATATATATATATATATATGCTTTCGTAGATTTTCACGGGTACAGGAATGCAGGTTTTGGTGTCTTCGGGTGTCTTCCCGTGTAAGAGTCGGGGTGTCTGTGCGACGTTTCGACGAGGTCTCACTCGTCATCTTCAGGCAGCCTGAAGATGACGAGTGAGACCTCGTCGAAACGTCGCACAGACACCCCGACTCTTACACGGGAAGACACCCGAAGACACCAAAACCTGCATATATATATATATATATATATATATATATATATATGGGGGGGGGAGTGTTGTTCACACTGGCAGCATTGCCAACACCAAAACCAGGGCTTGAACCTGACACCGTCATCATGCAAATCAGGTGCTCTAACACTGAGCTATGGCACGTCCAACAAAATGTGTGTGTGTGTGTTTGCTTGTGTAGACACTTGAAAAGTCTATTCAAAGGAGGTGTGGAAAGAGGGCATTATGTCTCCATCGGAAACATTATGGGACTTTTATAGCCAGAATCTTCCAGGGTGAGATAACAAGTCATTGCAGGCTCCTTGTTGCTGCAGATGCCACAAGAACAAGAACAAGCCCTAGCACGACACTTCCTCACTTGTGGTTTGAAAACAGTAGCCAAAATCTATAGCACTGTGGTGTTAATCTAGAAGGAAAGGGCGTGTGAAGAGTCCTGAGAGTAGAATGAAGCGTGTTTTATCAAGGGACACAGATAGATGTGACACTGGTGATGGAAGATCTGTCGGTGAATTTACTGCAGTTCTTTTTAATTGAAATAGCAGCAGGAGTGGGTGGGGGAGAGAGAGAATCACACAGGGACAGTGATGGCATGCTGGTCTTTGCCCTTCTTCTCCAGGCTGTTTTCCGAATGAACATCCTGGCCCCAGCTGCTATTTGCCCCCTGGAGGAGGAAGCTCAGAGGCAGCCACAGGTTTTCTGAAAATCTCACACAATCTGCTCACGGACTTCCAGCTGTCAGACCCTGTTGCACATGCAACTTTGGCTGTCATGCAAAGTGCACAGGCAGTGCTTGGCTCTGGATTTCCAGCAACAGCAGTGAAAATGAGCCCCATGGCTAGCATGGGATGTGAACCTGGATCCAAACCCAATATTGTGCATACTAGGTAGGATTGAGCCCCTTTTATTCTTGTTCCTCAAAGAGCAATTGTTAGACTTGTTTTAAAATTAGGGTTACTACAAACAGCCAGATTGATTATAACAAACAAACTTTACAAACAGACAGACAAACAAACAAAAAGAGACCGGTGGAAATCCCACCAGTTGCCACATGGACTCTCAAGGGAAATCATATAAATTCTTCTGAAATTCACTTTATGTCCATTGGGGTTGTCAATCTTAGAAGGAAATATGAGAAAACCACTGAAGATGTGAAAAGTCTATAAACTACTCTTTGGAACCATACATATAAGAATAGTATGGTCAAGGGAATAAACAACTATCTGACTTTTGGAAGACATCCAAAGGCAGCCCTGTTTAGGGAAGTTTTTAATGTTTGGTGCTTCATTGTGTTTTTACTATTCTGTTGGGAGGTGCCCAGAGTGGCTGGGTGGGGTGCCCAGATGGGTGGGGTACAAATAATAAATTATTATTATTATTCCTGTGAAATTTGTGTGAGTTGTAGTAGCATGGATGGTTAAACTAGAATAGTGGTCCACAAACCTTTATGGCCCACCACCTTCTTGGTTCCATAAGGTCATTCCCAGTGCCCCCTACTCCATAAAAAGCATTATTCAGAATAGTGATTTGTATGACCCAATAAAGAAGATAACACATTAAGATTCAAAACAGTAACAGTTAATTTCGCATTTAACATATTTGAAATCCAATTAAAACGATTTAGCTTAATTAATTCAACCAAAGTGATGAACTTCATCCACTGATACCAGCTTTCCCCCTGCCACCCACTTGCTTCTTAGCAACCCCCCTCCCAGGTAATTCCACACCCCCAGGGGGTGGCACCACCCATTTTGGAAATGACTGAACTAGAGGCATAGAAAATGCAATTCACTTACTGCTCCTGCTGGATTATTCCAAAATATTGAGTCGTTCTGGATATGAAATTCCATATCGGTTTCCGACGTCATGTTAAATGTTCCAACAGGCACAAAGGCAACTTCGCCATTCTCACCTTTTTGCCAGTTTAGAATGTCATATGAAGTATACACATCTCCCTTATCATCTATGTGTACGTCCTCTCCAAGAACCGAAAATGTCATTCTATTCTTCATGTAGTACATTAGCTACAAATCAGGAGACAAAAGTAAGGATGTGTCAAACCTACATCCAGACTGGATGACTGTAATACTCTGAGCAAGGGGCTGCCCTTTACAGGGGCTGAACACTTCAGCCTCTGTAAAATCCAGACGCCAGAATTCTTGGATATGTGTGTACCTGTGGGATGGGCAGGCGAGTAGGGTTCGAATCAGTGGCCCTGTGGTTACCAATTCATTTCCAGGCTCAGTATCAAATAATAGTACTAACTTCTACTGTTTTGAAAGGGATGCGGGTGGCGCTGTGGGTTATACCACAGAGCCTAGGACTTGCCGATCAGAAGGTCAGCGGTTCCAATCCCCCATGATGGGGTGAGCTCCCGTTGCTCGGTCCCAGCGCCTGCCAACCTAGCAGTTTGAAAGCACATCAAAGTGCAAGTAGATAAATAGGTACCGCTCCGGCGGGAAGGTAAAACAGTGTTTCCGTGCACTGCTCTGGTTCTTCAGAAGCGGCTTAGTCATGCTGGCCAATAAAGCGAGATGAGCGCCGCAACCCCAGAGTCGTCCGTGACTGGACCTAATGGTCAGGGGTCCCTTTACCTTTACCTACTGTTTTGAAAGGTTTAGGATAAAAGTGGGGAACCTGTGACCATCCCTCTCCCCACACCCACCCCCCAAAAAGAAGAAGTTTCTGGACAATAGCTCCCATCATGCCTAGCCACAACCCTGCTCGCATGAACTGCTGGGAATTTCAGTAAATAAATACAAAAATCAGGAAGGTATCTGTTTTTGTTCCCTGGCTTCGGGTCAGGTTATTGAAGTGCCCCACCCCACCCCATATGTGCACTGTGATGCCACACACTCTCAAGAGATCCTGTCTGTTCTTGGATATTTGCAGAACATTGACTAAATGTTTTCTGTCTGTATTTGAGTCAACTGTTTTTCAGGATGACCTGTCCTGCCAGAGCAGGGATGCACCAGCACATCCACCTGGTTCTGTTGCTACTGTTGAACAGAAAGCTGGCATTTCCCCCCATTGCATCAAGTTTGTTGGCTACGTCCCTCTATAAATAGCTCGTTAACTATTTGCAACCTCAAGGATTAGCTACTGTGGTGGCACTCCACGGGAGCTGCTCTTGAAAACGCATTAGGAGATTAAGCTAGGGCAGGGCGGCACATGGTCCTGTATACCTGAAGGAGTGTCTCCACACCCATTGTTCAGCCTGGACACTGAGATCCAGCACTGAGGGCCTTTTGGCGGTTTCCTCATTGCGAGAAGTGAGGTTACAGGGAACCAGACAGAGGGGTTTCTCGGTAGTGGGGCCCACCCTGTGGAACGCCCTGCAGATGTGAAGGAAATAAGCAGCTATCTTCTCTTTAAAAGACATCTGAAGGCAGGCCTGCTGGGAAGTTTTTAATATTTAATGCTGTATTGTTTTTAACACTTGATTGGAAGCCGCCCAGAGTGGCTGGGGAACCTCAGCCAGATGGGCGGGGTATAAATAATAAATTATTATTATATTATTATTGGTGGCCATTTCAGCACTGAGGTTCCTGTTTTAAACCTCCTCCATGGCCAAAGACTGACAGAGAGCACCTTTCCCCATATGGTAAGGTCATCTTTGAGAATCCTGATCCAGGTTCCTTCCCTATGGGGCTTTTTCAGCGATTGCCCCAGCTTTTGGAAATGCCAAAGATGTGCTTTTGTGTCCTTCTGATCTGATTTTTTAGGCTCTTCTGTTTATAACAGGGCCTGCAAGACATAGCTGTTTCACCAGGCCTTTGGCCAAGGCACAGTCTGACCCCCTCCTTTGGTAATCCTCACAGAACTCTAGCCCAACGGTTGCCATTAATTTGATTTTGAATTGATTTTAGAATGAATTGATTTTAGAATGCTGTGTTACTTTTATTGTTGTTAGCCGCTCTGATCCCGGCTTCGGCTGGGGAGGGCAGGATATAAATAAAATTATTATTATTATTATTATTATTATTATTATTATTATTATTATTATGGACTTTCAATACACAGGCAAACTTAGGTGTTCTATCAAAGGAAGTCGCCCCATAGAATCATAGAATCATAGAGTTGGAAGAGACCACAAGGGCCATCGAGTCCAACCCCCTGCCAAGCAGGAAACACCATCAGAGCACTCCTGACATATGGTTGTCAAGCCTCTGCTTAAAGACCTCCAAAGAAGGAGACTCCACCACACTCCTTGGCAGCAAATTCCACTGTTGAACAGCTCTTACTGTCAGGAAGTTCTTCCTAATGTTTAGGTGGAATCTTCTTTCTTGTAGTTTGGATCCATTGCTCCGTGTCTGCTTCTCTGGAACAGCAGAAAACAACCTTTCTCCTCTATATGACATCCTTTTATATATTTGAACATGGCTATCATATCAGGACTGTATTAAGGACTGTATTCAAGGAAGGTGCCCCATTTGCACAAGGAGTTTTGTTTGCAAAATGGGGTTTCCCTTCCCTCTCCTTTCTCCATGCACCCCCTCCAATCTGCTCCAGAAGGTTCAGGCAAGCCCCAGAACAGATTTGGGAGGTGGAGGGAAGTGGTAGGGGAAACTTTTTTTTTAACCAGGTGGTGGGGGCTTAGGGGTCTTCAGGGCCCCCTCCCACTTTTCAAGGAGGGAGCTAGGCTCCCCCAAAATCCTGTGGTCCCACTCCTCCACCCCACTGATATTGCATGGGGAGGAGGAGGCAGAATGTGGAGCCCAGCAGCCCTGCTCCACCTCCACCTTCCGGCTAATGTCACACAGGCAAGAGGAAGCTGAGCCCAGAGCCCAGCTCGTTGCTTTGCATTCCCCACCCAGCACACAAGCGCCAGCATCACAGTGGCAGGATGTCCCTGTGACCCAGCCCACTAGGTAGGGGCGGGACACGTCACGTGACCTGCCATGTGACATGCCCCCGCAATGGGGGGGGGGGCAAGTCTTCACCCTTGTTTGTTGCTGAGCCATTAAGTCATTGTGCAAATGGGACACCTTCCTTGAATACAGTCCTTAATCTATGAATGACGTCTTCTGTGTCCCAGGCAATATTACTCGCTTGCTTTCTGTGTTCTTATTAGGTTTGGTTTGCACAAACCTTTTAATGCCACCTCTTGTCTTTGTAGAAATGTATGAGATTTATTAGCCGACAAATGCCTGCAAAGGATTCTGAGGTCTGTTCTAAAGACCATGCTTTGTTTTCATGGGAAATGGCTTTGTGCATTTGATTGTGTTTGTGTGTTTGTACAGTGGTACCTCAGCTTACAAACACCTCGGGTTACAAACACTTCGGGTTACAGACTCCGGAAGTAGTACCTCGGGTTAAGAACTTTACCTCAGGATGAGAACAAAAATTGTGCGGCCGCAGGAGGCCCCATTAGCTAAAGTGGTACCTCAGGTTAAGAACAGTTTCAGGTTAAGAACGGACCTCCGGAATGAATTAAGTTCGTAACCAGAGGTACCACTGCATGTATGCATGTATGTATGTAGAGGTGAGGGATATATTCATTTCAGTTTACAATTAAAAGTGAACCTACCTAATTTGCCCTTTCTGAAACAGAAACACAGCCCTCTTTTGAAATTTGCATTTCTATGAATTTCACAATGTAGTTCTCCGGCCAAGTAGAGTACAGTGTGCATTAGAATGCTTCTCTTAAATTTACATTTGCAAAAATTGCTTTGCATAAAATGTGTATATTAGGGGAAAGTCACACTAAAACGCTAGTGATTTTTCACAAGGACTTTAAAAAAATATACAAACTACTATGGAAATATGGAGAATGCAACAATTCTCTTTTGTCATGCAGAACATCTTATACAGAAGGTCTTGTACAGAAGATTTTGATTCTCCTGTATCCACAACAGTTTTCTTTTGCCTGGCAGTGCACTATGGAGTGGACTGTTAAAGGTGCGTCAATTCTGTTGCCTCTCTGCTTGCTTGAAGGGGGGTCCAGATTTCAGGAAGGATGGGGCTTGCAATACCAGCTAAGAGAGTTTATTTTTGCTTGAAGAACAGCAGCCTACTATATGAGGCACATGAGAACATCTATTCCTACAATAGCATTTGAGAGAAGTCACAGCCTATGAGTTCAATGTGGATTTAAGTGGAGGGATGCAAAATTCGGGACGCGGGTGGCGCTGTGAGTTAAACCACAGAGCCTAGGACTTGCCGATCAGAAGGTCGGCGGTTCAAATCCCCATGACGGGGTGAGCTCCTGCTGCTCGGTCCCTGCTCCTGCCAACCTAGCAGTTCGAAAGCACAAAGTGCAAGTAGATAAATAGGTACCGCTCCGGCGGGAAGGTAAACGGCGTCTCCATGCGCTGCTCTGGTTCACCAGAAGCAGCTTAGCCATGCTGGCCACATGACCCGGAAGCTGTACGCCGGCTCCCTCGGCCAATAAAGCGAGATGAGCACCGCAACCCCAGAGTTGGTCACGACTGGACCTAATGGTCAGGGGTCCCTTTACCTTTATGCAAAATTCAGTGAGATTTCTCATGCGACATGTGTCCATTGGTTTCCTGGTGCTGGAATGTCTGTGTCATCAACAACTGCTTTTGATGAATGGCTACACTTAATAATGCTGCATTTTCTGCATTTATTTCCTTCTGATCTGTAACTCAGGATAATACTGACTAAGTGGACTGTAGTCTACAAAAGCTTATGCTATAATAATTTAATGTTCTACAAGAGTTTTCATTGTTTTAACTGCAGCAAGTCCAAAGGCATACATCAATTTATTCAAACAGTAGCTGTCAGCGGGTCAACTTTGGAAAACATTTTGGGGGGGGCGGTGAATTGTAAGGTTCCCCCAAAGAGAATGGGGGTCAAAAGAGGGGAGCATTATATTGGTAAGAGGACCCAAAGAATGTTATACATTTATATTATATTAGCAAAACTTACAACAGTGGTGGACATGTGAGAATGTGGCTCAGTTCTGGGAGAAAATATTTGTCCAAATAAAAGCAATTACTGGGCAAAATGTCTCTAAATGTCCAGGGCTGGGTCTCCTCAATCTTTTCAAGAGAGACAATATTAACTTACAGTCTAAACCTTTAATCAGTTATCTTCTACTAGAAGCCAGGCTCATAATAATGAGATACCAGAAGAATTTAAAGGGGTGTTTCATGGACAAATTGGTAAAACAAAGTACGGCGAATAGCACTTGTGGGAAAATTAAGCAATAAAATAAAATTTGCGCAAGGCCTGAAGCATGAATACTACAGTGGTACCTCGGGTTAAGAACTTAATTCATTCTGGAGGTCCGTTCTTAACCTGAAACTGTTCTTAACCTGAAGCACCACTTTAGCTAATGGGGCCTCCCGCTGCCGCTGCCCAATTTCTGTTCTCATCCTGAAGCAAAGTTCTTAACCCGAGGTACTATTTCTGGGTTAGTGGAGTCTGTAACCTGAAGCGTCTGTAACCTGAAGCATCTGTAACCTGAGGTACCACTGTACTTGGGGATTGAATGGCACAGCTTTATTATGTATATGGCTAAAAACATATACATAAATGCCCCTACATTATAAAAAAAATTGGTTAACTTAAACTGTTTATCGGCTTCTGTATAAATTGTAGTCTGGGAATAATAACTTATGTTATTTGATTGTTCTTTGTTATGTATTGCTTAAACACCAGCTTCTGGGTTAGGATGAATTATGTTATTATGTATATGTATGTTATTGTTATATGTCTGAAATAAATTAATAAATTGGTGCCTACCTGCCAGGGCTCAAACTCATCTATCTTGGTACAGTCAGGGCCGGATGAAAATGGTCCTTGTCCCGGTTCACAGGTGCGTAATTGCTCAAGGCCATAAGCAACAGCATATACAGCCTTGTAGACATTATAAGTTATCCTAAGTTCTGAAACATCCAGGTAGGTATTGTTAAGTTCTGCAAGATTCTCCTTTCCTGTGCACAAAACATCCGAAGCAAAATTGACTCTGTTCTCATGGCCAGTTACATTTTTTCTGTTGTCTGTATTATACGATATGTTGGCATTCGGCCAAGTGCAGTTGAATGCAGACTGCCAAAATTCAATTGCCATGTCATCCTCAGGATCTTCACCTGGACGTACGTCGAGAAGAAATTCTTTGAGCCCTGGTATGTCACCCTTTCGTACACCAAAACCAATAGCCCCACCAAGAAGGGGGAAATATTCAGGCCTAGCGATTAAGGCTGATGTGACCCATGCTTCACTTGCTATCCAGGTTTTACTACTGATGTTGCTAACCATCATCTCTTCCAGTAAGGGATGGAAGTCAATATCAGATGAGTAGACCACAATTACCGTAGCAGTGCTGTTTTTTATAGTTTCGACAACTTTTTTTAGCTTTTCCCTGGAGTAAATTTTGGGGATTGTTTCTGAGAAAGCAATACAGGTATAGGTGTTCTCCACTTTTTCTTTAAAAGCTTTGACGCCGTATTTGCCATAATCATCGTCAGCTGCTATTGTGCCTATCCATCTCCAGCCAAAATGGTGAACTAAGTCTGCCATTCCCTTAGACTGTACAGCGTCGCTTGGAATAGTGCGAAGATAGGTAGGGAACTGGTACTTATCAGTGAGAAGTAAAGAAGAGGAGGCGTAGCCAACCTAAAAGAAAAAGAGAGAAAAACAAGCAAGGTTGAGGCAAATGTTGCTGTCCCGTGCGCTACTGTTTTCTCTCAGCCGTTTGCTACTACTGGACATCTCTGTTGACTGAGAGCAATGGAGGCTAACAGGAGGGACTACAGTTCATTAGTAGAATGTGATTTGCATGCAAGACATGTCAAGTGCAGTTCATGTCATCTCCAGTTCAAAGGACATCAGATAGCAGATTATGGGAAATACCTCTGCCTTAGACCCTGGAGTATCATTGCCAGTCAGAGTAGACAACACTGATCTAAATGGACAAATAGGGTTCTCTTCCTATCACCAAGTGGCTAAGGACCAGGAACTGAAGGAGCAGCAGAAAGGTCAGTAAGAGGCGGGCAGGGGTAAGGGAAACTAACATACATGTATTATCCAAGTCTAGGAGGGCACTGGGAAGACAGACTGCTTGAGCCAAAGAAGGGCCAAAGAAACAGCAGGGTGATGGGAAATAATCCCACACTTCAAGTAGCTGGTTCTTGTTGAAACGAAGGAGTATGGACAGAAGAAGACTGATTTTGCTGGGATCTGTCAGGATGCCATCTAGCTTCCTTTAGACAGACACTTTGATTCAGATCCTTGCCTGTAATCAACGCTGCCTCCAGAATTATCTTAACCAGGTCCTACTTCCAAAAGTTGGCCTTGTCCCTCCTTATGAGATTTTTCACCAGTGCTCTAACCTGACTTTGATCCCTGAAACTAATATTTTCTAACTTTATGTTCACAATTACAGATGACAGGGGAACTCCTGGTACGGGGGGGTGGTAATAGCTTTGATGCACAGGAAACTGAGGTGGTGCTATATAAACCTTCTAAAGGGCAAGAAACTACAAGAAGGGAAGCAGCTCAAGGGAATGACTCATGGTTTCAATTGTCCCAATACTAATGCACAGAGTATGGGAAACAAGCAAGAAGAATTTTAATCTTAATACAGGATGGCAAATCTGACTTAACAGACATTACTAAAACCTGGTAGGATGAGACTCATGACTTTAATGTAGAAATTAAGGGGTATAACCTGTTCAAAAGGAATAGACAAAACAGGAAGAGAGGAGGAGTATTATATTTAAAGTATGTGTCCATTTATGAAGAGATCCATGACCTGGAGCTTGGAAAGCAGATTGAGAGTATATGGGCAAAAATTGTAGGAGAGATAAACAACAGTGAACTTACTGTGGGTGTCTGATACAGACCTCCAAGCCAGAGTGAAGACTTGGATGATGCCTTCCTAGGACAGACTACCAAATCTTCAAAAGGAGAGATATACTATTTATGGGAGACTTCAACTACTCCAATATCTATTGAAACAAACTCTGCCAAGAATGTAAGGTCCAACAAATTACTCCATTGCCTCACTGACAATTTCATTTCCCAGAAAGTGGAAGGAGCAACAAGAGGATCATCTATCTTGGGTCTAGTTCTCACCAACAGGGAGGAACTGATCGACAAAGTGAAAGTATTGGGAACCTTGGGAGGAAGTGATCATGTCCTCCTGAGTTTCATTGTACACAGGCAAGGGAAAGATGAGTGCAGTCACACATGCACTCTAGACTTTAAGAAGACTGATTTCAAAAAGCTTAAGGAAATACTGGGTGAGATTCCATGGTCAGAAATACTCAAAGAGAGGGGAGTCCAAGATGGATGGGATTTTCTTAAACTTTCTACTGAAGGCACAAATACAGATGGTTCCAACAAGAAATTGACGTGGGAGGCATCTAAAGAAACCAATGTGGCTGCAAAAAGAGCTTACAGATGAGCTGAGATTTAAGAAGGGCATGTATAAGAAATGCAAAAAAAGAGGAAAATGTGAAGGAAAATGATACAACAGTTGCAGGAAGGTCAAGTGGGCCACAGCTCAGGCCTGCAAAAGAGATTTTTCCACAAAACAGTTCATAATAGCAAAGCAAATTAGAACTCAAAAGAAGAAAGCATTACTTGTACTCTTTTGCAGAAGGATGAGACTTGCTCCTCTGTACTTGTTTGTTTAGTAGTCATGATTTTTGTAACTCAAGCTCAGAATGTACCGGCTCATATTTCATAGTATTTGTATGGACTTTGCTCAGGATGTCAAATTGCAAAAATCTGCCACCCCATTCCTTGCAGAATGCAGAATGCATCGTGGAGACTGTTGCCACATGGGTTGAGAACTGACCAACCCATTCACCCTCAAGCCAAGGCTCAGCCATGGGCAATTTAGAGAAATGGACCAATGAGCTAGAATGGAAGGCAAGGTAAAGAAGCTGGAGAGGCAGGACTCGCTGGCAGTTCTAATACATTGCTATTTTCCATATAACACCTTTCAAAACTTCCAGAGAGAGGGAATGTGGTTTGTTCTGGAGAATAAAGACTCCATTCCTGGCTCTGCTGCCCATGTTTTCTGTATATGAAGGATTGGGAGATTGTGGCCTTCCAGATGTTGTTGGACTCAAACTCCCAACATCCCTTACTATCAACCATGCTTACTGTGGCTGAAGGGCATTGCAATCCTGGAAAGCCATAATTTCCGCTTCCCTACAACATGTCCTTCTGATGTAAGAAGAGGACCTTCTGTTGGTTTTTTACAGTAAACATTATAGTGGCGGGAAAGAACAGTTTTCACCCTGAGGGCCACATTTCCTTCTGCACAACCTTCCAGGGGCCACATGTTGGGCAGGGTACAATAGGCTAGTTTGGTACAATAGGCTAGTTTCTACACACTCACACATCCCTCTCTGTCCTCCATCAGACAAGCAAGAAGCATGACCAGAGTTCAAGGACACAGTCCAGCCAGGCAGAAACGCGCAAGGAAGGTAAGAAGCAAAGCTAGTGGTGGGTGTGGCCTGGGACAGGGGGTGTGGCCTGGAGAGAGTCCCAAGTGCCAGATATAGAGGCCTAGAGGGAGGCATTCAGTCCCTGGGCCTGAGGTTCTGCACCCCTGCTTTCCAGGATTCCTGATACCTGAGGGAAATAGTAAAGCCCGAGGATTCTTGAGGATGCAATGGAAAGAGTCGATCCACCAGCTCCAACGACTGCTGCTAGAGGAGCACCGGTGCTGCATCGGAACACAGGGGTTGTTTCATTCTGCCCAGTGAGGAAAGCCAAGGAGTTCTCAACCGTCTTGGACATTGTATAGCATGTGTCGTAGATCTGGTAACCCAGCTTGATGCCTGGCAGAATATCCTCATCCTTGTTTATGACGTTTATGGCGTGTATCATGGCTTTGACCCAGCGGTAACCCCGGAAATTAAACCTGCAAAGAAGAAGAATATGAAGGCATGCAGGACTTTCTCTAAAAGAAAAGAAAATTACTATAAGGAAAGCTGCATCCTCCACATTCACCAGAGATTGTTCATACTGGTGAGTACTGCGGTAGAAGAAGCAACCTCCACAAATGGGGCCAGAATGGGGTGAGGCGGAAGAAGGCTCCCCCCAAGTAATTGCCCACTCCCATTGCTGAACCCCATGCTTACTTCAAGGATAAGCACTTTCTGCATACAAATTGTAGCAAATCACTGAATTATGTGCTCCAGGGATGCGGAACTATGGCCTTCAGGATGTTGTTGAACTACAACACCCAACATCTCAGGCCACTGACCAAGCTGGCGAGGGCTAATAGGTGTTGGAGTCCATCCCTGCTATGCTGGCACTTAAAACCAGGCTGAAATCCTAAGCATCCTTACTTTGAAGTTCCCTTCATCAAAATCAAGACGACTCATTTAAGAGAAAGTATCTTTCTAGAGGGACACGGGTGGCACTGTGGTCTAAACCACAGAGCCTAGGGCTTGCCGATCAGAAGGTTGGCAGTTTGAATCCCTGCAACTGAGTGAGCTCCTGTTGCTGTGTCCCAACTCCTGCCAACCTAGCAGTTCAAAAGCACGTCAAAGTGCAAGTAGATAAATAGGTACTACTCTGGCGGGAAGGTAAACGGCGTTTGTGTGTGCTGGTTCGCCAGAAGCAGTTTAGTCATGCTGGCCACATGACTGCTGTCTGCGGACAAACGTCGGTTCCCTCAACCAGTAAAGCGAGATGAGCACCACAACCCCAGAGTCGTCTGCGACTGGACTTAACGGTCAGGGGTCCCTTTACCTTTTATATTTATAGAATAGGAGCATTAATGTGAAATACAGTACACTGATTTCTCTACTCCATAAATCTAATCAACTAAACCCAATCAGCTAAAATTCCTTTAACCAAATGATAGTCCTATTTCTCACCATGCAGCAAAGTAAGCCAGGACTATTGCTCCATGTTGCAGAAGTGTGCTGAGGCAAGGCTTTAACCATTGAGACCTTGCTCATGCATAGTTCTAACCACTACATTACACCAGCTCTCACCTGCATCTTTAAGTTTCTTCATGCTGGTGCATAGAGTCTATGCCATAGACACACTGCATCTTTAAAGCCTATTCAAAGCCTGTTCTTTCTCTCAAAGAATTCTGGGCCCTGTAGTTTAAACCCACCCCAGTTACAATTCCCTAAACCTTAACAAACTACAGTTACGAGAATTCTTTGAGAGAAAGAATGTGCTCTGAATGTGCTTTAAAGGTATAGTGCAATTCTTCTCAAATTTGGGCGGGGGCTGCACTGTCTCCTTGGTTCCATAAATTCATCCCCAGTGCTCCCCTAGCCTATAAAAAGCATTATTCTGAATAGCACGACCCACTAAGGAAGATAATAATATAATAATATTCCAACAATAGGTAAAGGGTAAAGGGACCCCTGATCATTAGGTCCAGTCGTGACCAACTCTGGGGTTGTGGCACTCATCTCGCTTTACTGGCCGAGGGAGCCGGCGTACAGCTTCTGGGTCATGTGGCCAGTATGACTAAGCCGCTTCTGGAGAACCAGAGCAGCGCACGGAAACACCGTTTACCTTCCCGCCGGAGCGGTACCTATTTAGCTACTTGCACTTTGACGTGCTTTCAAACTGCTAGGTTGGCAGGAGCAGGGACCAAGCAACGGGAGCTCACCCTGTCACGGGGATTCGAACCGCTGACCTTCTGATCGGCAAGTCCTAGGCTCTGTGGTTTAACCCACAGTGCCACCCATGGTGCATATTTATTCTAATGAAAAGTATTGAGTTTAATTAATTCAACAACATTGATACCAGCTTTTCAAAATCTGGTAGTCAGCCCTCTTTGGGAACCGCTGATATAAGCACATACATTGCCCTAATGTAAAAGAGAAGAAACAGGCAGAGTTTTCCATCTGATTAGCTCCACCCTCAACTACATGTGCTTTTACTTCCTGTGCCTGATGGGCTTTTGCTTGAACCCTCTGCAAGCTTATAAAGGATGGTTTCTGTTTTTTGTAGGTGGGTGTATTAGTTCTAGTTTTTGAAATAGTATGACTTGTTCAGGGCCAAGAGTAAACAACAACAAAACATTTCCTTTATCACCCTCCTATTCTCTAGATTGACATCATTTGGGGAAACTCAGGGAAAATAGAACACTTCCATTATGCTCCAGGCCTTGCGTTAAGAGGCTTTCAGGTTGTAATAGAGGGAAGGGATTGTTAAAAGTTTTTGTATGAGAATGCACAACACAGTTCTCATACACCAGAGTCACATTCACACCATAAATTTGATGAGAAACAGTCAAGGCTTCCACAAAAGGATCCTGGGAGCTGAAGTTTGTTAAGGGTGCTGAGAGTTGTTATGAGATCCCCATTCACCTCAAAGAGCTGCAATTCCCAGAGCTCCCTGGGAAGAGGGATTCATTGTTACACCACTCTGGGAATGTGGCCTAAAAGGGTGAAGGAGATCATCCAGATCCATTTTACCTCCCTGTTTCATTTACAGAACCAAAGAATTTGAAGTGTAGGTGGACTCCCACAAAGCAAGACACAGTGATACAGTGGTGCCCCGCAAGACGAATGCCTTGCAAGACGAAAAACTCGCTAGACGAAAGGGTTTTGCGGTTTTTGAACTGCTTCGCAAGACGAATTTCCCTGTGGGCTTGCTTCGCAAGACGAAAACGTCTTGCGTTTTTTGCAAGTTTGTTTCCTTTTTCACCGTTAATACAGTTGTGACTTGACTTCGAGGAGCAACTCACAGAACGCGGTGTGGTAGCCTTTTTTGAGGTTTTTGGCGATTTTTGAAGCTTTTCCAAACGTTTCCGACACCGTGCTTCGCAAGACGAAAAATTCGCTAGGCGAAAAAACTCACGGAACGAATTAATTTTGTCTTGCGAGGCACCACTGTAACAGCAAGAACATTTATTGAACTAACAGAATGGGACCACAGGGCAAAGCAACTGTTGATATACGTTTCTGGAGGCCTGGGCCACTCCCACTCACAATGTGATTGGCTGTCTAAACTGCCAAGCTGTGAATCATAACTAAGAGTTTAAGGGCCAATGGGAGAGGCTCAAATCCTATAATGTTCTGTGACTGGATATCCTGTATTGAATCAGAACACAGGGGCTCAGAATCGTTAGTCCAGACTCAAGTTCAGGCAAACACAGACTACTGAGTAAATAACAGAATTGTAGAGTGGGAAGGGACCACGAGGGTCATCTAGGCCAACCCCTTGCAATGCCGGAATCTTTTGCCCTACATGGGGCTTGACCCCATGATCCTGAGATTAAGAGTCTCATGCTCTACCAACTGATCTCCATGTAATCTTGGAATACCAATACTTTGAGATGTAGAATGTCTTGCCAAGTGAGATGTGTCAGGTATAGGGATGAAGGAGAAATTCGGTTTTGTATTTTAATGTGAACCTATCTAATTTGCAATTCCCAAAATATTACGTGTACTGAAACACAGGTATCCTGTGTTTCACACCTTGCTAAATTTTGCGGTGTGATACGCCAACAAAACAGTAGGTATGAAAATGCATGTTTTAGGAGGATGCATGCATAAAAATAAGGGACACGGGTGGCGCTGTGGGTTAAACCACAGAGCCTAGGACTTCCCGATCAGAAGGTCGGTGGTTCAAATCCCCGCAACGGGGTGAGCTCCCGTTGTTCAGTCCCTGCTCCTGCCCACCTAGCAGTTTGAAAGCACGTCAAAGTGCAAGTAGATAAATAGGTACCACTCCGGCGGGAAGGTAAACGGCGTTTCCGTATGCTGCTCTGGTTCACCAGAAGTGGCTTAGTCATGTTGGCCACATGACCCGGAAGCTGTACACCGGCTCCCTCGGCCCATAAAGCAAGATGAGCGCCGCAACCCCACAGTCAGACACGACAGGACCTAATGGTCAGGGGTCCCTTTACCTTTACTGTGCATAAAAATGCGTATGTTAGTAGAAATGTATTATATTGACAGGATCTGGCAAATTATGTATAGTAGGCAGAACTGCATGCAAAATTAGGAGAAATTAGGAGAACCAGGGACTTTCTGAAAGCAAAGCAGATCCTCTGGCACTGATCTATGGCCCTTCCCCGGAGCCCCCCCAAAAATGCTTGGAAGGAAACAAGGAGTGGGTTTTTATGTGAAAGGAGTTTGTGTTTGATTCTAGGTACGACTATCACAAATTCCTGAGCTTGAGTATGAATAAGTTCACCTGACTGAAACACTGTTTCTACCTGGTTCTGGCAGGTGGACCTTAGAATTCTAGCAAAAAAAACCCCCAACATAGAGTAGTATGACCCACTGAAAGAAATGACCATGTCCAAGATAGGTCTACTCTGACGAAAACATAGCCAAATACCATCCATAGATCCCATAGGGCTGATGTCTCCCTTTCTGTCCCTGTGCTAAGACTTCCATAATACAGTGGTACCTCGAGTTACATATGCTTCAGGTTACAGACGCTTCAGGTTACAGACTCCACTAACCCAGAAATAGTACTTTGGGTTAAGAACTTTGCTTCAGGATGAGAACAGAAATCGTGCTCCGGCGGTGCAGCGGCAACAGGAGGCCCCATTAGCTAAAGTGGTGCTTCAGATTAAGAACAGTTTCAGGTTAAGAACAAACCTCCAGAACGAATTAGTAAGTACTTAACCTGAGGTACCACTGTAGTACTGTTTAAATACCTTCTACCTATTGTTTAGCAGCTAAAGAATTCCCAGAAGAGAGCAAGAAGCAAACCTACGACTCTCTTCCAGTTTACATAGCAGTTGGTAGAAAGGTCAGCTGTATCCCTGCTTTGTATTCAGAGTGCATACCCCACGATCTGGCAATGCATTCCAGTACGTGGTATTACTCCCAGTGAGATGGCTGCGATTCCTAACAATCATTGATGCCAGATACTTTATTGTTACAGAAACCACAATGAATTATTTTGTCACTTGCCAGCATTCACTCTGGACCAATAAAAGCGAGAGAGAGAGAGAGAGAGAGAGAGAGAGAAATACTTTCCCCAATTAAATCTCAAAGGATTGGTGGAAAGTGGCTTGCCAGCCTCAGAAAAGAAAAACATTTATTGGATTAATTGTATCACTTACAGTAAGTACTTATACACTCTTGTTTTGGTTATTTTCCCTCTTTCTTTTCACATTTCCTTTCTTTCACATTATTTTTTCACTGAAAACATATTATTTATGTTTTCCCTGAAAACACGTTTTTGTGTGTGTGTGTATGTTAACTATAGAGCAGGTGGGAGAATGTAGCATTGCCTGTACAACTCCCCTGCCAATATCTTCTCTCACATGCACTGCAGATATTGAGATACACACACACACCAATTCACTCCCCACAAAGGGCACGTGAAGTTTTAAAGCTTCCCTTAAGCCTTTAATATTTCTAATGTCACCGTTTTTCTTGTAACTATTTTTCAATGCCGTATCTCTACCTTCTAATCCATTCCCTCATGGAACTAATCAGTGATTGCAATTAATTAAATGAGCTTTATTTGAAACAGCTGCTCAGAAATCCATTGGCACCAGGAGGGCTGGGCTGGTGTGGAAACTCAGTTTGCAAAGCTAAGCAAATGCTGGTTACTAAAATTTTTGCAGTAACTCCTTCCTCCAGTACCAGCCATTATGGTGGTGGGGTAAAGGAGAAATTCAATGTAAACCTAACAAATTCGTACTTTCCGAAACAATATTCATACCAAAACACAGCTATTATTCAAAATTCACACTTCCCCGAATTTTACAGTGCAGTTCTCCAGTAAAGTCCTATATAGGAGTAACATTTGAGAACAGCATGCAAAAAAATACATTACAGAGGGAAAATTGTGATGCAAAAATCTGCATATGAAAAAAGAGATAGAGACAGAACCCAGGGTTGTGGATTCGAGCCCCATGTTGGGCAAAAGAGGGAGTTGGACTAGATGACCCTCATGGTTCCTTTCTAACTCTACAATTCAACGAATCTACAGTGGTACCTGGGCTTAAGAACAGTCCAGTTTAAGAATGATTTGGTTTACAAACTCCACAAAACCGGAAATAGTATCTTGGTTTGAGAACTTTACCTCAGTCTAAGAATGGAATCCAAATGGTGGAAGGGCACCAGCAGCAGGAGGCCTCATTAGGGAAACCATGCCTCACAGTTTAAGAACAGTTTCAGTTTAAGAATGGACTTCCGGAATGGATTAAGTTCGTAAACCGAAGTACCACTGTATAGTTCTATGGCACTGAGAAAGAACTGAGAAGCAAGAGCCAGAGCAAACAAAGATGCTACCCCCTGGCTGTTCTTTATAACTTCCATCACTTACCGTATTTTTTGCTCTATAAGACTCACTTTTTCCCTCCTAAAAAGGTAAGGGGAAATGTGTGTGCGTGTTATGGAGCGAATGCAGGCTGCGCAGCTATCCCAGAAGCCAGAACAGCAAGAGGGATTGCTGCTTTTGCTACGCAGTGGTCCCTCTTGCTGTTCTGGCTTCTGGGATTCAGAATATTTTTTTTTCTTGTTTTCCTCCTCCAAAAACTAGGTGTGTCTTGTAGTCTGGTGTGTCTTATAGAGCGAAAAATACGGTCATTTATTTTGTATGGCTTGCTTGGGCTGCATTTGATCCTAATGCTGGCTTAGTGCACCAGTTTTGCTGTCCACTGAAAGTTAAAGCTCTAAATAGCCTTGGACCCTAGGGCATTATGAATTGTCTTTAACACCTCTGTGATTAAGTCCCTCTTCTGACTAGAGCAGGGGTCAGCAACTTTTTTCAGCTGTGGGCCAGTCCACCATCCCTCAGACCATGTGGGGGGCCGGACTATATCGGGGGGGGGATGAACGAATTCCTATGCCCCACAAATAACCCAGAGATGCATTTTAAATAAAATAACACATTCTACTCATGTAAAAACACACTGATTCCCAGACAGTCCGCGGGCCGGATTGAGAAGGCGATTGGGCCACATCCGGCCCCCAGGCCCTGGGTGTCTGCCCCTGGATTAGAGGATAGTGGGGCAACTTTTTCCAGGTAAGTGATGCTAGCAGATTGTGCTTGTAAGAAATGAGTTAATAGCTGATTGCCCTTTTTGCCACAAGCAGAAGAAAAAAAAACACCAAACTTGGTTAAGAGACAGCATTATCCATTACGCATAATTATAGAACCTCGTGGCAATAAATAAATACAGTTCATATTCTAGATAACTGTGATGGATAGGTAAATGTGTGGGGGGGGGGTTATTGTTTTGTTTTTGTTTTAACTACAGTGGTACCTTGGTTCTTGAACGGCTTAGTTGTCAAAGAAATCGGCTCCCAAACGCTGCAAACCCAGAAGTAAGTGTTCTGGTTTGCAAATGTTTTTTGGAAGCCGAACGTCTGACACGACTTCTGCTTGAGTGCAGAAAATTCCTGCAGCCAACTGGAAGCCGTGCCTTAGTTTTCGAACTGTTTCGGAAGTGGGACGGACTCCCGGAATGGATTAGGTTTGAGAACCAAGATGTTTGTTGTTTAGTCGTTTAGTCGTGTCCGACTCTTCGTTACCACTGTATTTATTTTGTGCTTTTATTTTGTGTTTTTATCTTGTGAACCTCCCTCAGATCTTCGGGTGAAGGGTAGTATGTAAATTTAAACATCAACAGCAGCAGCAGCAGCTATAGCCCTCTGCTGTTTCGTTGCTACAGATTCAGACTGGGAGATTACACATATACAAAGTGCATATATATTACATTACATCTACTAGGTAAAGGTAAAGGTACCCCTGCCCGTACGGGCCAGTCTTGCCAGACTCTAGGGTTGTGCGCCCATCTCACTCAAGAGGCCGGGGGCCAGCGCTGTCCGAAGACACTTCCGGGTCACGTGGCCAGCGTGACATCGCTGCTCTGGCGAACCAGAGCCGCACACGGAAACACCGTTTACCTTCCCGCTTGTAAGCGGTCCCTATTTATCTACTTGCACCCGGAGGTGCTTTCGAACTGCTAGGTTGGCAGGCGCTGGAACCAAACGACGGGAGCGCACCCCGCCGCAGGGATTCGAACCGCCGACCTTTCGATCGGCAAGCCCTAGGCGCTGAGGCTTTTACCCACAGCGCCACCTGCGTCCTATTACATCTACTACATATTTTTAAAAGTTTGTTTTGTTTGCTATGCATTTGCATGCCTCTTAAGTTATCATAACCAGATTTGTTTTTCAGATCAAGGAGCTGGTTCTCATCTATGTTTGGATAAATTTGGTTGCCATTTTGAATCAAGATGGCTGACAGAACCTATCAAAACAGTACCAATTTGAACCACATTGGTGGGGGGTTGAGGCAGGCATTCCTAGAATTCCCAAGCAACGCCATGCAGAGGGCTGTTAGCATATAATAACAGACAGAATGAAATCTGAATGAGATGGGAAAACGCTGATGTGGCAGAATGGATGGTAGACTCCCTGCCAATTAGAAATCATCAGGGAGAAACTTTCCATTCCAGCTTTCCCTACACTGTCTCAGTGCTCTATTTGGCATATAGAAACCATTTTGTCATATAAGCATGACATAAATGAATGAATGAATAAATGAATGAACAATTTGCATGGAGTTCTTTAAGGTTGGGGAGGGCCATTCCAAAATGCCTATTTTTCCCCACCAGCAGTCTCAAGTGGTATAATCCTTTCTACCCACTCAGCACTGTACCTCCTTATTCCACTCCAGGGACAGACTCCAGCTAAATGAATTCATTGTCAGGGACTGGCTGGACAAGGAGGAGTGGTGGGAGGCCCCAGCCAGGGACCCCCAAGGGAAATCCCAGAGGAGGAAGGCTCAGAACCCAGGGATTGGTGGTGAGACACTGAGGAGAGGTCAGAGGGAGGGGATTGGGAGAGGGTGCTAGATACCAAAGGGCAACAGTGAGAAGAATTGCACATGACACACGGCATGTGATGCTTGTGTGACATCACACACATCCGCCACATGCCAGTCCCCCTCAATCTTGGGGGACAACACGGCGCCTCAGCCTACCATGGAGGAAGCTTCTCCTAATGTCCAGACAGAATCTGCTTTCTTGTTAGTTCTATATCCTCTGGAGAATGCTTGCTGCACCATCTGATATCCCTGCTGCTATGTGAAGACATGGTCACTCTTGCAGCAGTAATAATAATAATAATAATAATAATAATAATAATAATACCAATTTGAGGACCCTCCGGCACGTAAGAAGAAGAGATGGCTGGACCAGACTAGTGGCCCATCTAATCTAGTTTCCTGTTCCCACAGTGGCCAACCAGATGCCTGTGGGAATTCTGCAAGCAGGATCTGACCACACGAGCACAACAGCATGCTCTCCCAAATCTCCTTCAGAGGGTCAGGATGACCCCCAGAACAGTGCACAAGGGAGGAGAGGGGTGATTGCTTCATCAGGCAAGCATAAATGCTTGCGCTAATGGAGGCATATCCTTAGTGCTATGGCAAATCCAACCCAGCAATTTTTATTTAACGATAACCCTCATCCCAGGAAGCATGAGAGAAGCATTGCTGCTTATGGTGTGAACCCTCACTCCACTGTAGGCTCTGTCCTCAGCAGTGATGGCTCAATGCTTTGGCGGTCAAGATGCCCTCAATGGGCTCTGCTCCATGAGTTCAGCCCACCTCTCTCCTGCCCCCAGAGGGCAGGACTAAAAGCAAATGGGTAGAAACTGCAGGGAAGCAAGTTATGACAAAACAACATCCTAATGGAGAGAGGTGTTTGACAGCGGAACAGTCTCCCTCGGGAGGTGGTGGGCTCTATTTCGCTAGTATTTACCGAAGCAAAGGATGGGTGGCCATCCCTTTGGTATGCTGCCAACCAAGCAGGAAAACCACTTCAGATAAACTGCCTCCTGACGCTTGGCCTTTGCTCATAGTTTATAACTTCAAAATGCCTTCCGTATCTGATTAGGAGCATGGGCTGCTGTTTTGCAATGAGTCAGCTCAATGAGTCTAGCACTGGGTTTCCCAAACTTGGGTCTCCAGCTGTCTGTGGACTACCATTCCCATCATCCATGACCACTGGTCCTGCTAGCTAGGGATGATCGGAGTTGTAGTCCAAAAACACCCAAGTTTGGGAAACCCTGATCTAGAAGCAGCTCTCCAGGTTTTCAGGCAGGAAATCTCTCCTAGCCCTCCCTGGAGATGATTGAACCTGGAACCTTCTGCATGCAAAACAAGATACTCTACCTCTGAGCACTGGCCCTTTCCAACAGAGGTGACGGCAGGACAAAAGAAGCAAATGCCTACACACCTGAGCATCGATACCTATATTATATATCCCCTTTCGGCCTCTGATGCACTTATTGTCTGCCCCCAGCTTAGGATACTGAGAAAGCCTTTGCCCAGCTCTCACCATGAATAACAACACACACACCCTTGCCTTGCCACAGTTGTTTTTTCAAGCAAGGGGAATGCAGAGCATCTATTTCATGTGGTCCCAGCTTCCATCCCCAGCATCTCCCAGTTAGGGCTGGGAGAAAATCCCTTTGTGGAACCTTACAGAGTTCCTGCCAGTCAACTCTGAGCTTGATGGATCGACGCTTCTGACTCTGTATACGGCAAAAACTCTCTGGAGGACTAGAGAAGAGGAGGAAGCAGCTTACCCCTCACATTTTGGAGAATTGGGTGGTGTGCTGGTGGGATCTTCTTCCAGGATGGTCCTGAAATGCATAGGGAACATCCCTCCGATTACGTGCATGGCATCCTCCGCGTTCACGTAGCCGCGCAGATCAAACTTCCCAAGCAGCCGGCACTCTTCTTCTCCCTCCCCCCCAGCTGTGTCGCCTTCCTCGCCTCGGGTGGGCTCAAACACGTACAAGGCCTGCATCAGAAGCCCTGTGAGCAGCCAGAACTTTGCACAGGCCATTTTAACTCTGAGCCACTGGAAGGAAATAATTGCTGCTTCCAAAAAAAAGAGCAGAGGGTTTTTATGAGGCTCTCGCGTGTTGACTGTTCGCCAGCCTATGAAGGAGAACGACTGCTCCCATGAGGATCCACACAGGCGGATTCTCTTTGCTGCGACAGCTGCCAAGGCACAACCTCGTCTAGGAAGTACTGGAAGGATAGGAAAGGTTGTTGTGGTTTTTATTACTATTATTTTTCAAAGAACTGCTCCTTCCCCCACTAATAAAAATGGAGTGACCCACATCTTTTCATGCATTTCCCTTCTCTCATTCTGATGCCATTATTTCCCATCTTTTGCTTAAATCTTTAGCGCAGCTGCCTGCGTACAAGGATAAATAAGCAACGATGGTTTAAGAATCATTGCTGGATCAGACATGGAGGACACTTAGGCCACATTCACGCCACTGTTTTAAAGCACTATGGTGCCACTTTAAACAGTCATGGCTTCCCACAAACATCTGGGAACCACAACACTTGTCCATGGCAACGGATACCGTAACACATTAGGGCATAGGTAGGCAAACTGAGGTCCGCGGGCCAGATCAGGCCTAATAGCCTTCTGGATCCGGCCCACGGATGGTCCGGAATCACCGTGTGGATCGCCAGCACGCACGTTCTTTCCCTCTCCTTCACACGTCAGTGGTGGCGGTGTCTCCTCCCTCCCTCCTTCTGGCTTCTCCCCGCCCTGCCTACAGGAGGAAGGGGACTGGGCTTTGTTGGTGCCAGCAGCACTCAAGCAGCCGCCATTTTAAGCAGCCCGTCTCCGGAGCCCTTTCGCGCACCGCTCATCGTCCCACCACCAGCCCCTGCTGTTCGCAAGACACAGGCAAGCAACCACTGGGGCTTGTGGTGCTGTTGCATCATTCCCCTCCCCAAAAAAATACATAGTCCAGCCCCCAACAAGGTCTGAGGGACAGTGGACCGGCCCCCTGCTGAAAAAGTTTGCTGACCCTGCATTAGGGTATGAAGGTGCCACAAGTCACTTTGCTGCAACAGATCAACACAACTTACCCATTTTAAAATCCCCAATGGGAGGCTCTTTCCAAGCCTAAGTGCTGCATGTGTGCAGAAGCAAGGCAGGCAGATCATGGGCCAGATGTGAACACCCAGTAAGCCACATCTGGCCTCTTGATTGACATTCCCCCTCCCTCCTTTTAAAGCAGCAGCTTTCAGTCATTCGCTCCCCAGGGAGTCTTTTCCAAGTCAACACCTTTACTGAGCATGCTGGAGGTGCATTTTAGAGAAATCCAGGGGTATGCTCTTAGGCCCTGTCTCTTTGTTTATGCAGGTGACGGGCTTCAACCAAATTAAAGTGAGTTGTGATGAAGGCCCCATCTGCACTGCACATTTAAAGCAGTATTGCACTGCTTTCAACATTCTCATGGCTTCCCCCAAAGAATCCTGGGAACTGTGGTTTATTACAGGTGCAGAGAGATTCTAGGACACCCTTTTCCTTACATGGCTACAATTCCCAGAGTTCCCTGGGAAGGGGGATTGATTGTTAAATTCACTCTGGGAACTGTAGCTCTCTGTAATGCAACAACCATCTTGGCTGAATCTCTACTGTAGGCTTAAGGTAAAGGTAAAGGTACCCCTGCCCGAACGGGCCAGTCTTGACAGACTCTGGGGTTTGTGCGCCCATCTCACTCAAGAGGCCGGGGGCCAGCGCTGTCCGGAGACACTTCCGGGTCACATGGCCAGCGTGACAAAGCTGCATCTGGCGAGCCAGCGCAGCACACGGAACGCCGTTTACCTTCCCGCTGGTAAGCGGTACCTATTTATCTACTTGCACCCGGGGGTGCTTTCGAACTGCTAGGTGGGCAGGCGCTGGGACCGAGCAGCGGGAGCGCACCCCGCCGCGGCTTAGAACTGTAGGCTTAGAACACTGAAAATATGCAACCTACCAATACTTCTTGGCAAAAATATGGTGGTTATACCAGAACACAGAACAGCCACCCTGGATTTTGGTACACGTATTGCATACTTTCCAAATGCTCCGTTGAATAGTGCTGGGTCTCATGTTGTCATCAAATGATTCATCACTCAATGTGGACTTGGTTGCTCTTTGATCCTGCCGTTCACCTTTTGTTGGAACTCTGGTTTACCAATTGAATATTACAGTGTCCGCTTATGTGCTAAGTATTTTAGCAAGATTATGATATGGGTAAATAATATATCCCATGGGTAGGCAAACTAAGGCCCGGGGGCCAGATCCAGCCCAATCACCTTCTCAATCTGGTTGCAGACTGCCTGGGAATCAGCATGTTTTACATGAGTAGAATGTGCCCTTTTATTTAAAATGCATCTCTGGGTTATTTGTGGGGCATAGGAATTTGTTCACTCCCTCCCCCAAAATATAGTCCGGCCCCCCACAAGGTCTGAGGGACAGTGGACCGGCCCCCTGCTGAAAAGGTTTGCTGACCCCTGATATATCCCTATATGTCAAGGAACGCTGGGGTACATGGTGGGAGAAATGAAAGCTGTGAAGGGGAGGGGACATGATTGAGGTTTTTTTAATTACATGTGGAGAAAATGAATGGAGAGGAGGTTTTACCTCACTCTTGCGTAACCAGAGTTTTAGGGAACCAGGGTTATCTGATGAAGCTGAATAGAAGATCCAGGGCAAGCAAGATGAAAGACTTCTTTACACAGCACAGGGTGTAGTGATGGCTACCCAACTTAGTCTTTAAAGGGGGATTAGGCAAATAAATTCATGGAATATAAATCCACCAACACTGGGAGAGGGCTATTGCCCTCATCTTCTGCCTAGACGTTGGCCATGGTTAGGAACAAGATGGGCCTTTGGTCTGATTCAGCAGGACTTTTCTTATCCTCTTATGACCTTACCATACCATGACTACTGGGAGCCAGTGTGGCAAAATGGTCAGAATGTTGGACTAAGACCTGGGAGACCAGGGTTTGAATCCCCACTCAGCCATGAAGTTCCCTGGGTGCCTTTGAGGCCGTCACTATCTCCTAGCCTACCCTATCTCACAGGTTGAAATGAGAGGATGAAATGAGGAGGAGAACCAAATACACCACCTTGAGATCCTTGGAAGATGGAATATAAATGTAATAAATAAATACTGTGAGGAGTGGGATTTGGTCTCAAGAGTACTTAGGCACTGGGCTGAAAGGGTTGGATGCTGACCAGAGATATCTACATTTAAATTGCTTCTTGCTGGCAATGAATAAGTCGCTTCCTTCTTGTCTGACCTACCCAACCAGGTTGTTGTGAGGAGAACATAGTATAACACTGTGTGCTGTCCTACGATCCTCTGGGGCGATGTTTGCTAAAAGCCAATATAAACACCTCACGACTTGTCACTACTTGTCTTTACCTGGTAGCAACAGAAAACACCTGAACCCCAGAAGGTTACGAAATCCAAAATGGGCACCAGGGGAACAGATCCAGTGAAGGCAGAAGTCTTGTTTTCTTTTCTTTTTTCCCCTCTGCAGTTATGATTCTAAGGGAAAGGTTAATATTCAGGGAGATGTGAGAGTCTAGCTGTGAATTTGACAGGCCCCCATTGTATCTCCTTCCTACTCCTCTTTCCTTTTTCCTTCCTCTACCTATTTAAATCTTGTAATTATGTAATTAGGATGTTTGGAAGAAGAGAAAAGCAGAGTTGTGAAATCAAAAGGCTGGAGGCGGAAGTGGTGGTTACAATTTTTTTTATTAAACCCCCCCCCCGAAAACATCATTCTTCTGTAAAACAATTATTTTTAATATGTACCTATTTGTTCAGTTAGCAGGCTGCAAAAAAAACCCCAGAGCTGCCATAGTGTAACCAGGGAGTGGGTGGGTGGAAATTTACCTCAGAAGCAGCCTGAACAACCAAGAAATCTTTAATAAAAATACATTTTTTAAAAAACCAGGGTTGCAAAGTGGGCATTGCAGGTCAGCTATATTATACATTTTCATAATCATGTACTGTACAGCCTTTCCTTCTAGGAGCTCAAGGCAACATATTTAGTGCTTTTTCCTGTGACGTTTAATCAGCACAAACACCTTCCAAGGCAGATTAGGCCCAATGTCAACAACAATGTCAACAAGAGTACTGTATCTCACGCTGATAATATGCTGGTTATTAAAAAATTAAAGGATGCAATGTTTAAAAATACATGTTTTAAAGGCAGCAGATAAAAAGCTGGAACATCAACTTCTTCCATGTCTTACTAGAGCTATGATAGCACAGCACTGCAGAATCTCCTAAGTGCTCTGTGACCTTTTTATCTGACCTGGTTCCTGAGACAAGGTGAATTGGCTGAAGACTGAGTGCAAATGGGAGATTCAGGGGGCCACCAGGTGGCGCATTGGAAGATGGCCGACAATAACATCTCTCCGACCCATACGAGGTAATTAAGAGGCTGCTATGGGAAGTATGCAGCCTTCCCGCCCCCCTCCCAAGGAGATGGGGGGGACTGCCTTGCCAGCGGTGTCCATAACACACCCCCGGATTCGAAAGAAGGGGGTGCCGGTCACTTGGCACAAGCCCTCGATGAGGTCGGCACTTCCTGATGCTGTCTCCAATCAGCGCGTGCTGGTTCGCTTTAGCTCGAAAATATAATTGGAAACATATAATTGGAAAGAAGCTAAAGCACATACATCAAGCAAAGTTCGGGAGATAAGACTGCTGATTAATAGATCTCTGTGACCGGAGCAGCGGATGGGACAAATAAATCAAGTGATGAACCACCATTAAGAGACTGGTATGTTTGGAGTGAAACAGAAGGGGAGTGGAGGAAAAAACTTTTCTTTTCTTTGCCTTATGTGAATATTAATAACCCTCCACCCCAGAAAGAAGATCGTTGCATTTTATTAATCACAAGCAGGAATTCAAGAACCGTGTGGAGTAGATTATAGATTAAAGAGATGGCTGGTAAACAACGGAGAACGGAGGAAAAATTTATGACGCAGCTTTAAATGGCGTCTCGCTAAGACAGGCTTGTCTAAGAAAGATGGGGGGGGAGGGCCAGGATCATCGGAATGTGAATGATTGGAATGTGATCTTAACCTGACAGAGCCCTCCTGATATACTTGGCAAGCCTGAGAAAATCAAAGGACAGACCGAAGATAAAAAATTTATGGAAGTGTGGAATAGCTGTCCCTAAGTGATATGATCTTTGGAGAGTGTAAAACCCACACAGAGGATGTCTTGTTTCCAACCCGCTTGTGAAGATTATCAGAGATCGCAAAGAAAGGAATATATGATAACAACAACAAGATGAAGAAAGTAATAAAGAGACTATCTGGAAAGAACTGGATAGAACTGTTTAATTAAAGCAGCAATATAAGTGATGCTTGGACCTCCGTTCGGAGCTTGATGTATGGGTACCCCCAACAAAATTTAAAAATCTGGCTGTATAATTTGGAACTAATGTGATTTGGAAATAATGTAATTTGATTGGCCTGTTAATAAAAATTATTAAAAAAAAAAAAGCAAATGGGAGATTCAAACTTTGTTAAGTAGACCTCAACTGAACTTTGATGGATTCTCATTTTTATTTTTTTTTACATATTTTCATCTTCCATGAACCTCCAGCCTGATTTCATACAATTACATCTCCTGCAAATACTGGCAGTGAGCACCAACAGGATTGCAGCTGAGACACCACCACAGAAAGCAAAAGTGTTGTATTAATGTAGCGAGCTCAGAGGAACTCTTGACGTTTGCAAAAGTACAAAAAAGCCACTTTAAAAAATATTTAAGGGGGGGTAACCTTCCCCAAAAGCCCAATGAGGACTAAACATGTACAGTGCCAACCGAGTGTTTAAAGTCCCTGGTGGGGGCCCCTGAGAGGGCAGGGGGTGGGCAGTGAAATACCATGCCTGCAAAGAATGACATGCCTTTACTTACCGTTCACACTCTGCATTAAACATTCGCTGATGATGGTGACCTGAACCGTTATGGTTTTAAAGTTCTTCATCCACCTTTGTTTTATTTGGAGCTAACTATTGAGACTGGACATAATCTGTGTGTCTAGAAATGTTCTTTGCTGCATTTTTTTCCAGCCTTGCATTCTGAAGTTGTTTCCCACAACCAGCAGAATACCCAAATACAGTGGTACCTCGGGTTACAAACGCTTCGGGTTACAAACTCCGCTAACCCGGGAGTAGTTGTTCCGGGTTACGAACTTTGCCCCAGGATGAGAAGAGAAATCGCGCACTGGTGGTGCGGCGGCAGTGGGAGGCCCCATTAGCAAAAGTGCCTTTCAGGTTAATAACGGTTTTGGGTTAAGAATGGACCTCTGGAACGAGTTAAGTTTGTAACCTGAGGTACCACTGTACTTGAATATATCATCAGAAATGCTGCCTTCCTGCACTTACTGATCTTCTGTTGTTATAATATTAACTAACCCAAAGCTACTCAAGACAACAAGTATGCTACTCTTCCTTTAAAACACCAGGTGGCAGTAAAACACTGACAATAGAGGGAGATGTATGTTTTCTCACACACAGTTGTCTAGCTCTACAAAAGTATTCTTAATTTTGTTCGTGCCTTTGAAATTACACAAGTCACCTTTTTTGCCAGGTATTGGTATGGAAAGGGCTTTTGGTTTAATTTTTCATGAAGGGCAGGCAAAACTTAAGATTTGTGACTCTAGCGCTTTGCATTTAATCACACAACCATTCCTTCCACGACAGGCTTGTCCAGGATGAAAATAAAGCGGCCCCTATGTTAGAAAAGGGACACGGGTGGCGCTGTGGGTTAAACCAGAGCCTAGGACTTGCCGATCAGAAGGTCGGCAGTTCAAATCCCCGCGACAGGGTGAGCTCGTTGCTCGGTCCCTGCTCCTGCCAACCTAGCAGTTCGAAAGCACGTCAAAGTGCAAGTAGACAAATTCCGGTGGGAAGGTAAACGGCGTTTCTGTGCACTGCTCTGGTTCGCCAGAAGCGGCTTAGTCATGCTGGCCACATGACCTGGAAGCTGTACGCCGGCTCCCTTGGCCAATAAAGCGAGATGAGCGCCGCAACCCGAGTCGGTCACGACTGGACCCAATGGTCAGGGGTCCCTTTACCTTTATGTTACAAAAACAGCGGCCCCCATTACAGCTGACATGCAATAAAAGCTTGTCATTTCCCAATTCCCTCTCCTCTGCTTCAGGTGAAACCATTTTTCCCTCAGCACAAAGTGAAGGCGCACCAAGCACTCAGCCAACGCTCACCTGAGCCGCTTCCCCAGGCCTCTTTTGTTACCATGTTAGGCAGTGACAGTGTGTTGGGAATATATAGAAAGGTAACGGTCCACTAAGAGTGTGCAAGTTCATAGGAGTCCCAGAATGGCACTTTTTGAAGGTGCGATTCATTTTCTGAACACGTCCAAAGGCAAGAAAATGTTTACTCGAAAGAACCAAGCCACTGCAAAATATCATATGCAAATATTTATATTTAAAGCAACAATTACATTTTCTAATACTAATTGTTTTCCAGCTTACTTCCTGAGAAAATGACAAGAATCGCAAGAAACACTGAATATCTCTTGCTGTGGCTTAGAATTAATTTACTTCAAAGCTTTGTGCAAAATATAAGCCCTTATAAGGGCATGGGTATCTGTGCGACAACAGGAGCGTTTATTGGACTTTCTCCTCAATGTGATTCAAGAGGGAGCAAAGTTAAATAAGAGTTCAGCATCCTACAAGGATCCTTGAAGCAACCTTTATATAGCAGCAGACGTTTAAGTCTTGTAGCTCCCAATCATCTAGCAACACAACTATTTTAACATTCTGATCAAGCATGGCTACTTGAAAGCACGTCCCATTGATTTTAATGGTCTTTACTACTAAGTAAGTTTAGAAATGCAGCCTTGAGCCTTTAAGCCTCAAGCAGGAATTCTTTAGTCATAAATAAAAAGTGGAACCTGCGACATTCCTCTAATTTTTGGGACAGCAGCTAAAACAGCACCAAGAAGAGGAATACAGTGGTACCTCGGGTTACATACGCTTCAGGTTACATACGCTTCAGGTTACAGACTCCGCTAACCCAGAAATAGTGCTTCAGGTTAAGAACTTTGCTTCAGGATGAGAACAGAAATCATGCTCTGGTGCCGTGGTGGCAGCGGGAGGCCCCATTAGCTAAAGTGGTGCTTCAGGTTAAGAACAGTTTCAGGTTAAGTATAGACCTCCGGAACGAACTAAGTACTTAACCCGAGGTACCACTGTATAACCTTCCACTAACCTACTCCCTACTGGCGTACTCTGGTCCATGGGGTCATGAAGAGTCGGACACGACTAAACAACAACCACCTACTCCCTGGGATCCTACCTTACATCTGGAAGTGCATTGCTAACACATATAGTGATAAGAGAATAGCAAGAAGAAGAAGAAGAAGAAGAAGAGTTTGGATTTGATATCCCGCCTTTCACTCCCTTTAAGGAGTCTCAAAGCGGCTAACATTCTCCTTTCCCTTCCTCCCCCACAACAAACACTCTGTGAGGTGAGTGGGGCTGAGAGACTTCAAAGAAGTGTGACTGGCCCAGGGTCACCCAGCAGCTGCATGTGGAGGAGCGGAGAAGCAAACCCGGTTCCCCAGATTACAAGACTACCGCTTTTAACCACTACACCACACTGGCTCTATAATATTGGCTATCACTTGCTGCATGTTATTCAGTCCTATATTCCAGATAACCTCGTTTTGCACTCTGAAGTCGCTAACCGTCTTGGACTAATGGGAACATTTTGAATTTTGCGAGAGTGCTGAGGTCACCAGTCACAAAATGGCTGCCATTTTGTGAGGCGTTACACGTTAGAAAATGTGCACATCGTTGCTTCCCCTTCCCATCCCCTAGGCCTCCTAGTTACCATGGGGAGTCCGTTATGTCCTGCTGGTTCTGCTTGTGGAGATTAAAAAGGCCCAAGAACCCCATTTTCCCCCAATGGCAAGGCCTAGGTTGCCATCATTACCAACTTACCTGGGAGTAAGCCTCATTAACAACAAACCTGTTGTTGAAGTAGACATGCATACCATTGATCCGTATAGTTAACCATACAGTTAACTGAACATCAGCTCCTGCACAGCAAAAGACGCATCTAAAATATGGGTTTTGGATGGGTGGCAAACAAGGTTATGCTTACATCATTCATATGAAAAAGGGTATTTAAATCCATTCCAGGATGCACAGAATTAACACAGAAGTAGACTACAACTCCCATCATCCCTAGCAAGACCAGTGTTCAGGGATGATGGGAAATGTAGTCCGAAAACAGCTGGAGACCCAAGTTTGGGAAACACTTACTCTAAAACATTTTTTTAAAAAAAATCTATTCGCCCTTGCATTTCCAGTCTGACCTTGCCAGCAGACCAGGTCTGTATTAAGTGATATGCCTGATAGGATGGGTGCTTGAGCCTGGGATTCTGGACTAGGACGCAAAATACTCAGGTCACATTTTGAAGCTCCAGACACCAGATGGCTTCTCTCCACTGCTTGTCCTGTCATAGTTTGTTTCCGTGGTATTCCTCTGCTCACCCAGAAGAGCCAACCGTTGTCCACAGCAGGCCTTAATCATTTAGGGAACAAATTCCAAAGTGGGGAGTTAAGGATTGGAAGGAGTGTCTTTAAAATAAAATAATAATAATAATAATAATAATAATAATAACAACAACAACAATCACACAAGTATCCAAATGGGTAACTTTTATTTGTGGATAAAAATTAAGGCTCACAGTACTTATCATTTACAAGCAGAAAATGTTTTCTTTCTTTAAAAAAACGAGAATGCTAGGAATTATTTCCCTATACAAATTCCTTTGAATACGTTGACATGTCTCACTGAAGGACTAGAGAGGGGTAAACAAACTCAACAAGAGCAACCGCATTCATAAGCTACATTCCCTTCTGGACCACAAGAAGACGACAATCTGTGTTTCTCCATCCGGCTGAGATTACATGAATGAACACGATGAAATACATTCAAGGACTGGAAGGATGGCAATGAAGCTACATTCCACTTCTCTCACAAACTAACTGTGTGGTTTTTTAAAATAAAAAATAAAAATAAGAAATACCCTGCTCCATACAATACTGGAATCTGGATTCAGATTTAACAAATCATGATGCAATGCCTCTTACACATGTGTTTGCTTCTGGCTGCAATGTTAATCTTCTTAATAAAGTTTGCCAAACTCCCATTTTCTTCACAAATCTTTTTTTAAAAAAACAAAACAAGCTTATAAAGTTATAGCCCAGAGCTGACTTAAACGTATACATTTGTTAAGATGGAAATCCTATAATTTGACTATCTGTGCATCTAACATAGTGAACATGGACACAAAATACTCTTAGCTCCAGCTGCAAAGGTTACCGTCAGTAGACACACCACTCAGTTAAACCCTCTAGCTCTTACGAATGGAACCATGCATTATATATACCTCATTTCTCTAGCTTGGACCATAACTATAATAGAGTTACATATTATATGTTGAACATCAGCTTTAAAAAAAAGGACATTTAAAATGGCCAAGTAAACAATGTCAAAGCACAGCAATAGCTCAAGGAACATCCCCCTGCTATGAACCTGACTGTCTAGGAGGCATCTGAATAAGAGTTCCCACCACGCAAGAGCTTGCAAGTGATCATTACATTATACTCTCAGGTGCCATAATCTCACCAGCAGGCATAAAGAGGACTTCCTAGTAGAGTTTGCTAAGAAAACACTTGGGTCTGGATTGCTCTTCTGCTCACTTGACCACACCCATTCCCAAACACGGACTATACAGGAAAGCACTTCTGTTGCACACCCTGGGTTTGGATGACACAGGGCAAACAGATTTGCAAATCATCTGCCATGGATGCTTCACAGTTGAGATTCCTGCATTGCAAGGGGTCAGACTGGATGGCCCTCGGGGTCCCTTCCAACTGTACAATTCAATGATTCGCCTACTGCATTCCTACACACTGGACCATGCCACCTAGTTTACTCGCTCATGTACATGTTCCAAGACCTCTGCAGGAAAGGTCTTCAGGAGACAACATGTGGCATGGTGAGGCAAGTTAGCGTAGCAAGAGAACCACCAGCTCATCCCAGCTCTCCAAACGCCAGGTACACCTGCCCCATCATAATAATGGTTTTATAGCGAGTACCTTTTGCCCTTATTTCCCTTTTATTCATCCCTCTGCTTTATCCAGCCAGATGTTCTACCACACATCCGGCAAGACCATCCAGCGATCCCTGACCTCTGCATCTTAACCAGCCATGTTTTGGTTAATTCACATAAGGACAGCGAAAATCATATTGAGCAGAAGGACCCTTTTTTTGTCAACAGAAGCGACTAGTTCACTGCCCCTCCAGCAGGTTTTCACTTGTCCTGCGGTGACCTTCCGATCCATCAATGCATGGCGGAATGGTCGTCTGTATCCTGCTAATCAACGCAGTAATACTTGGGCACTTGAGAACTATCGGGTACAAATCAAAGTTTGTGCAGGGTTACAGTGATTTGTGGTGCGCTAAGGCCGTATTCAGAACGGGTGAGTGAAGTCGTTGCAGCCCTATTCTCTTTACAGTGGTGCCTCAGGTTACATACGCTTCAGATAACAGACACCACAAACCCAGAAATAGTGCTTCAGGTTAAGAACTTTGCTTCAGGATGAGAACAGAAATCGTGCTCTGGCAGCGCAGCAGCAGCAGGAGGCCCCATTAGCTAAAGTGGTGCTTCAGGTTAAGAACAGTTTCAGGTTAAGTACGGACCTCCGGAACAAATTAAGTACTTAACCTGAGGTCCCACTGTATTCTAGCATTTTAAGCCCTCTTCTACCATCTTAACAGCTATGGCCTCCTACTAAGGAACCCAGGAACTATAGTTTGTTGGGAATTGTAGCTCTGTGAGGCGTCGAACGACAATTCCCAGCACCCTAAACAAAGTAGAGTTTTCAGGATTCTTTGAGGGAAGCCATGATTGACCGTGGATTAAAGAGTGCTTTAAATATAGGGTGTGAGTGTGACCTTAAGGCTGTTCTCCTGTCCACCCTGACAAGATGCTGTAGAAGCAGCTCCATGTCAGACGAAGCTATGTGGCTCAATACCCGCACATATTGAAAACCACCCAGCTTCTGATCCTTACCCAAACCAGAGCCGAGAGGTTAACTCTATTTACCGTATTGTTTGCTCTATAAGACGCACCCGATCATAAGATGCACCTAGTTTCAGAGGAGGAGAACAAGAAAAAAATATTCTCTCCCTCTCTGCGCAGCACCTCTCTAGCAAAGCGGGAGGAGAAACAGAAGGGGCTCCTGCCGTTTCTCCTGCCGCTTCGCTGAAGGGGCACTGCATAGCTTTCCCTCTCTGCGCAGCACCTCTCCAGCGAAGCGAAGTCAGAACAGCAAGAGGGATCACTGCGCAGCGATCCCTCTTGCTCTTCTGGCTTCTGGGACAGCAGCACAGCCTGCATTCACTCCACAAGAAGCACACACATTTCCCCTTACTTTTTAGGAGGGAAAAAGTGTGTCTTATAGAGCGAAAAATACGGTAACCCTTCTGACTTATTGGTGGTTTATTTTTCAAGAAATGCACGAACTAATTTATATCTAGATTGGCCCGGCTGCCTCCAAAACCCAATCACATATGAATCAGCACATTTTAGAAGAAGAAGAGTTTGGATTTGATATCCTGCTTTATCACTACCCAAAGGAATCTCAAAGCAGCTAACACTCTCCTTTCCCTTCCTCCCCCACAACAAACACTCTGTGAGGTGAGTGGGGCTGAGAGACTTCAGAGAAGTGTGACTGGCCCAAGGTCACCCAGCAGCTGCATGTGGAGGAGCGGAGAAGCGAACCCGGCTCACCAGATTAGGAGTCTACCGCTCTTAACCACTACACCACACTGGCTTGGAAAGGAGTACACAGAGAGCAATTATTCCCTTGCTTTTCCAAAGCAGCCTCGTATAAAATATAAGCCCAACGGTATGAATGATAGTTCAGCATAAAGACAAAGACAAAAACTGAGAAAGGGCAGATAAGATTTTGATGGCTGCAAGGTGGATTGTTCCTCCCTTTGATTTTGCCTGAACCGCAAGATGCATTTCCAACTGTATACATAATTCATGTTTGGCTCCCTTGTAACTGATTTAATGTACATTAAATATAGATATCACTGCACGGTGGGGGAAATGTATGCTTTTACATTTTTAAACAAAACTTGCTTTAAAAAGCATTATGGAGGAGGGACAGGAGAGCAAGGGGGGAGACACAGTCATTATTTGAGTGCCAGGTGTTATTGTTGTCTTAAAAGTCAACACTTATTGCCATGGGCTTAATACTCCAAACGATATGGAACAGGAATTCATACAGTACGCAGCAAAACAAATTATACATTGATTCCACAACTCAACAATACCTACTACTCCATTTGGCAAAATATTTATTTATAATAAATCTGTTTCAAAAGCAGTTGTTGGTCGCTTCCCCGCCCCACCCCGCCCCCCAAACCCATTATTTTAATAGGCTCCGACATTGGTTTTGGTAAATGTAAATAAACGGTCTCTTTTTACACAGTATACAAAAGAAAATGAAAATAAAAAATAAAAAGAGACATTGAAATGACGTAACAGTAGAAACAGTCAATAAGACCCCAAAAAGGCAAAGCAATATGAATCTATCTGCACATAGGCAACACTGCCCTAATTATTTACCCGTACGTATCCTCAGCCCACTTACCTTACCCCCTGCCCCCCCCGCCCCCAACATCATTCTTAATTTGCAGATTATGCTCCAGGAAAGGGGGGGGGGAGAGAATCACATATGATGTAGCAGCAGCTCCAGCGACTCTGTTTCACAGTACTGCATGTCAACACTGGGAATGGTTTCTGATATAATTTAAAACTGCATACAGTACTTTCATACAAGGAGGGGGAGGGAACAATTATTCCCACTCAGTTGTTCCTGGTGGTTTTGAAGTCAAGTCATACATCACCCGGGAGATGCCAGGAATCTTCTTAATCTCTGCCACCATCTTCAACACAACCTGCGTTTATTTAGGAACAAAACAAAGTGAGAAGAGCAGTTAAGTGACAGGCTCCCTGGTCTGAATGAGGGATAAATCGGGGATGTAATGTAAGGCACAGGGTATTCATTAGACTACTTTACCCAACTGTCTAGAAAGGAGTAGGAATGATGCATCAAAGTTTTAGAATAGAGCCTGGTATTATTTTGTTTGCAAAAAAAAACAAAAACAAAAAATCAGGCAAACATTTTGGAAAGGAAGCTCATACACTTACTACAGTCATACCTTGGAAGTAGAACGGAATCCGTTCCGGAAGTCCGTTCGACTTCCAAAACGTTCGGAAACCAAAGCACGGCTTCTGGTTGGTTGCAGAAAGCTTCTGCAGCCAATCAGAAGCCATGGAAGCCCTGTCGGACGTTTGGGTTCCAAAGAACGTTTGCAAACCGGAACACTCACTTCCGGGTTTGCGGTACGTGGGAGCCAAAACATTAGGCTTGCAAGGCATTCGGGTTCCAAGGTACGACTGTACAGTGTAGGCCTGGGCGATGTACTGATACATCGCCCAGGAGCGGATTGAGGGCCAGAGCACACATTTATTTCTGTGCCACAAAAACGAACTTTGAAACTATTTTGAATAAGAGAACAAACACAGTTTCCATATTAGCAAAGAAAGAAAAGGCCGTTCCGAATGATTATTCTGAAAGTTTTACCTCTTCTGGTATCTCATTGCCGGGAGTCGCTGCAATACCCGTCATGAAATCACTAGTGATGAAGGTCCGAATGACCACAGATCTTTGACAGGAAGGCTGCTTCTGAAGGGGATCCCGGTCAAAATGCAACGGTGTCAAGATGACTGGCATCTGGCTGATTTTTCCGGCATAACCTTGGCATAAGAAAGCAAGAATATTGCAATTCACGAACTGTTATACGGACCGAGAGAGCCGGCGTAGCATAATGATTAGAGCAGATCGTCAGGAATGATGGAAATTGTGGTGGAACAACACCCAGAGGTTGGCAGGTCCCCCATCCCTCAATTACAGTGCTGGACTAGGACTTGGGAGACCAGAATTCCTACTCCTGATTCAGTCGTGAAGCTCACGGCTGGTCTTGGGCCAATCACTATCTTGGCCTAATCTATGTCAAATGGTTGTTCTCAGGATAAACTAGGGGGAGGGAGCTCATTTTGCCATCCTGAGCTCCTCTAAGGAAGGGCAGGATACAAACGAAAACAAAGAGCAGCATAAAGACAGACTGTACTCTATGGTACAATTCAGAAACTGCTGTTGGTTAAGAGCTGAATGCATCAAATTAGTTTCCTTTAAAACTTTCATGTGATTCACTTTTGATGTAGTTTTTCTGCTACAAAATCAAGAAATTGCAGTGTCCCAGAAGAAAATTCAACTTTCTGAAGCCAGGGTTCTACAAAATAAACATCTGTTATGCAAACTTTTACTTTATTGTCTTGCACCAAAATCTGGGTTGCTTGATGAATTCTGAACTGCTGTTAAGTGGTCTTTGCCAATGGCGACTCAAGGGCAGCAGACCTCTTAGCAATTAACTAAGCAATGACCTTCCACTGAACAAATGCACATACTAACCAGACTCCCTGAGAATATTGTGAGCCTCAAAATCAGCTTGCCGCAACGTGCTGAGGACTCCTGTTGTCAGGAAAGTGGGAGTAACGTCTGTGGGAGGTTCTTTGACAGGTGGGCCAAACACATAGACCACTCTACGGAGGGAAGAAAATGAAGCGTTGGAGTGTGTGGTATATTGCAAACTGAATAATGCAAGCACTTTGCTGGCTAGGGCTAAAAGGAGTTTCAGTCCCCAACTTCTTGCGCCAGGTTAGGGAAAGATAAGCAATACATCTATAAACTACCAGAATAGCAGACAGTATTATAAATTCTGGCTTTGTCCAACCATGTAAAACTTGGGTGCACAGTGCCTTTAATTGCCACAGGCGGTCGTTAAATCATTTCTTTAAAAAGCCAGGTATCCCGTTTGGAAAACGTTAACATTCAGAATATGTGCAGTCTTTTTATTCCAATACTAAAGCAAAAGTTTCCTTCCTTCCTTTGCTTTAAAAGCCCCCACTGTTAAGAGCACTCATGCCTGCAGCACCTGACACTTAGCTTTCCAGTATACATTGGTACCTTGGTTTTCGAATGAATTATTTTCTCTTTTTGAATCGAGTGGAATGCTTCTTTAAAAAACGAGGCTTTACTCTGAGTTTGTAGTATGAAGAGCATTTTAGCTACTGTGCCCTGTAACTGACACATACAATACTCAGATCCACATAGAAGGGTGCCTGCCATCTTTGTGAGATGATGATGATGATGATGATGATTATTATTATTATTAATTTATTTATACCCCGCCCATCTGGCTGGGTTTCCCCAGCCACTCTGGGCGGCTTCCAAAAGAATATTAAAATACTGTGATACATCAAACATTAAAAGCTTCCCTAAACAGGGCTGCCTTCAGATGTCTTCTAAAAGTCTGGTAGTTGTTGTTCTCTTTGACATCTGGTGGGAGGGCGTTCCACAGGGAGGGCGCCACTACCGAGATAAGCTTACAGAGCCTTTATTGCTTGTGAATTGCTGCTGGCCTCCCTTTGATGGTCTCTGGCCTACAAGTTTCACAATACCAAAAGCTTTTGACGTGGCTTCTCTCTCTTAAGGTCAACCTTTTCATCTCTCCCATCAATTCACTGTGACACTAACAGTGCAATCCTACGCATGTATTCAAAGGGACGCACTCAGGGTAGCAGCTGACGACATTCATACAAGCCTACGTGTGCTTACACAGAAATAAGTGCCGCTAAACAGAGTGGGGCTTACTTCTGAGTCAAGGCAATTCTGTCATAAATGTTATGACTATGCCGAAGTACAATTTTATTTGATAAATGTGTTGCAACTGGTGCATTTAATGTGGTTAAAGCGATAAAATAAGTTTAGGTTTGATAAGAAGGTACTGCATATGTACTTCGATTCCCAGCGACCCTAAAACAAGATCCCTGCCCCGCTGGCTTCAAAATTTCCAAAAGTTTTACATCTCCAATTTATAATAAGCACTCAAAAAAGGCAGTAGCATATTCTTCTATACGGTAGTTTCGTTTTTACTTCTCGTGTGTAAGTCAAAAATTTACCAAAGCAATAATGTAAGCACACAACAAAATCAGCAGCAGCTGTATTTTGTTTAAATACTGCAGATATATACCGGTTTATGTTGTGACACATGCGGGGGATGAGTCTGGATAGGAACATAAGGGACTCCCAGTGTGGCGCATCTTTGCTGGAGATCCCACATACATAGCTGTAGGAGCGGCAATCACCCTGCAAAGCAGCAAAACAAAATCGACAGCTGAAACATTTGCTGAAACCTCATCTAGTTCTTTCCTTGCAACAAGTTATATACCGTTCAACACTCCAGTTTGCACACTGCCATGTATGGTGATTAAATTAGCAAAAATTAAACCAGAAAAAGCTTACTTGAAATGCCTGTTGAAATTATGCCTTCCCAAAATGCCTTAAATTCAATGGGGCGGGGTCCTACCTGATGTCAGCCAAGGGGCAGCTTCACAGAACCAGGCACATAATGCTGAATATGCACAGATTCTGGCAGATATGAGCCTTGCATCTCGGTCATGGGGGACCACTAATCATGACTCCCCTGAAAACCTCTGAGATCAGACAGGAATATAAAGCATCAAGTGGTCTGTACCCTGGACCCAAGTTAAGGGCCTTGCAACAAGGACTGGTAAGGTAGGGCTGAGCGATATCCCATTTTAAACATTGTGATATACCTATACAGTGGTACCTCGGTTTAAGAACAGTCCTGTTTACGAACGATTCCGTTTATGAACTCCGCAAAACCGGAAGTAGTGTCCTGGTTTGCAAACTTTACCTCGGTCTAAGAACGGAATCTGAACAGTCGCACCGGCGGCAGGAGGCCTCATTAGGGAAAGTGCGCCTCGGTTTAAGAACGGTTTCGATTTAAGAACGGACTTCCAGAACGGATTAAGTTCGTAAACCGAGGTACCCCTGTATCACGATGTCTGAAAGAAGGATGCAACTATGTAGAGGCAAACGGAGTACTGGCAGCTGCTACTACTTAGGGGTCTAAAACTGATGCATTTTTACCTACCTTTAACAGCTGTTATTTTATAGTAATAAGCAACAGGAAGCAGGAGCCACGAGAGAAGTGATAGCCGGATTCGCGGTTTCCCCCATATTGGAATTTTTTACACAGTGCACATGCATGCGCGCACACACATACACTGTGATTCTCGATAAATTGCCAAGTCATACATTATGAAACGGTTATCATGATACGGACGTCAAAACAATTTTGGACAATGTATCGATATATCACCCTGCCTACTGGTAGCACATGGGTAGCCAGTAGAGTCGTACCTCAGAAGTCGAACGGAATCCGTTCCAGATGTCTGTTCAACTTCCAAAACAATTGGGAACCAAGGCGTGGCTTGCGACTGGCTGCAGAAACCTGACGGACGTTCGGGTTCCAAAGAACGTTCGCAAACCGGAACACTCACAAGGCATTTTACTTCCGAGGTACGACTGTACAAGCTTTTAAGCACCAGAGTTATGGGCTTGTGAAAGCCCATCCTCATCAACTCTAGCTTGTGGCATCTTAAGTCAGCCAGAGCATCCAGGCCAAGCCCAAGTGTTCCACACATGGTGCATTGCAATGATCAAATTGCCAACCTAGGAATCACCAGGGTGAGGCAAGACCCTTTCAAGGATGTAGCTGGCAAAAGGCACTCCTAGCCACCTGAGCTTCTAAGCAACTAAAATGAATCCAAGTGCAGCCCCGAACCGTGAGCCCCTTCTTTCAAAGGGATCGTGACTCTGTCCAGAACAGACAACTGGCCTATCTCCCAGAGCCAATAAAGCTACAATGCATGCAGTTCTGAGCCTTTAATTGGCCTTGTGCCTGACAGGTGCCTGAACTGCTCCAGGAAAGCAGAACTGGTTTGTTTGTTTGTTTGTTTGTTTACTTATTGAAAAGCATTTCTCCACCCCAATGTATTTCAAGTACAGTGGTGCCTCGCAAGACGAAATTAATCCGTTCCGCGAGTCTCTTAGTCTAGCGGTTTTTTCGTCTTGCGAAGCAACCCTATTAGCGGCTTAGCGGATTAGCGCTATTAGCGGTTTAGCGGCTATTAAAGGCTTAGCGGCTAAAAGGCTATTAGCGGCTTAGCGGCTTAGAAAAAGGGGGGGAGTGGAAAAAATCGCAAGACTTGCAAGACGTTTTCGTCTTGCGAAGCAAGTCCATAGGGAAAATCGTCTTGCGAAGCGCATCGAAAAATGGAAAACCCTTTCATCTAGCGGGTTTTTCGTCTTGCGAGGCATTCGTCGTGCGGGGCACCACTGTATCACTAAGTGGCATAGAAAAACAGCACAATAATAATAATAATAATAATAATAATAATAATAATAATAATAATAGGACAGTATAAGGAGGACAATAAAACAAGTCTTATAAAAGCAGAACAGGTAAAAGCAGAATTTTGTCTGCAGCGAGCAAATTGGTAGGAATATACGTATGAGCCTCCAGCTGCTGCTTCTCCAACGGAAGCCTGAACCTGATGGAATACAGTGTGAGTGATGCTATTTAATCTTAAGAATGCTTCAGTATTTCCAAGCCTAACCAAAGTGAGCATTCAGACATTTAGAGGCTGTAACATATATTTTTAAAAATAGCTCTTCCATGGCTTTAATCCCAATCCATTTTGGAGGTATTCTATTTTGGCTCCAAAAACGCTAAATTTGTTACCTGCAATCTAGCCACGCAAGTTTTAGGTATGATTGCCACAGCAGCAACGCACTCACCTGTACTCCTACAGTTTTGATTGGCAGCAGAAAGGCATTCAACGAATGTAGACTTGTGATTTGCATCAGTTTCTCCTGGTCTTCCTCAGTTGTACATGCTTTGACCCTCTGCAACAGAGTGTGAGGCTGGACAGCAAAGGGAAAAAGTCCAATCAAAACATCTGAGATTATTACTCGGCTACGTCTCACTGGAAGCTAGTGTTTTGCATAGAGGCAGAGGTTGGAAAATAAGGGGCTCTTCAACAAAGAGGCAAGGTGTGTGGCTAGACCAGTGCTGCCATATCATGTTAGTTTAAGGTCCAATTTGTTATTTCTAAACCACCCATCATCTACTACACACGGTACAAATATATAATCCATGGGTTGGCAGACTAAGGCCCAGGGGCCGGATCCAGCCCAATCACCTTCTAAATCTGGCCCGCGGATGGTCCTGGAATCAGCGTCTTTTTACATGAGTAAAATGTGTCCTTTTATTTAAAATACATTTCTGAGTTATTTGTGGGGCCTGCCTGGAGTTTTTACATGAGTAGAATGTGTGCTTTTATTTGAAATGCAATTTTGGGTTATTTGTGGGGCATAGGAATTCGTTCATTTTTATTTTCAAAATATATTCCGGGCCCCCACAAGTTCTGAGGGACAGAGGACCGGCCCCCTGCTTTAAAAGTTTGCTGACCACTGAATCAGAGTTATTCCCAGTTGAAAGCACTTGGCTACTCCTGTGCTAAATGCAAGATACAGTGGTGCCTCGCAAGACGAAAATAATACGTTCAGCGAGTCTCTTCGTCTAGCGGTTTTTTTGTCTTGCGAAGCAACCCTATTAGCGGATTAGCGCTATTAGCGGTTTAGCAGCTATTAAAGGCTTAGCGGCTAAAAGGCTATTAGCGGCTTAGCGGCTTAGAAAAAGGGGGGGAGCGAAAAAAATCGCAAGACGTTTTCGTCTTGCGAAGCAAGCCCATAGGGAAATTCGTCTTGCGAAGCGCATCGAAAAACGGAAAACCCTTTCGTCTAGCGGGTTTTTCGTCTCGCGAGGCATTCGTCTTGCGAGGCACCACTGTAACATGGTGCTCTTCAAATGCTGTTGGATTCGACTCCAACCAATCCAGCCACCATAGCCAATGGCAAGGAATGCTGGGAGTTGTAGTCCCAGCAACACTGGGAGGGCACCATAAGGGTAGAAACAAAGACAGAACACATAAAATGGGGAGGGGATTCATCTTGAGAACTTTATTGAAGGAAGAAAAGACACTGCAGGGCCTACTCTGCAAACAATGGCTTAAGCAGAACTGACAGGGAAAGCCAGCATAATCTGATGGGAAACACAGGAAGGGAAGTTGAGGATATGGAGCAGGAAGGATAGGAAGAAAGTGCACTAGAAAGAATAATGTCTTCAGGGTTCTTCAGCAACTGGCTTAAAGAAATTGAAATAAAGGGACAATTAAGCCAAGCTTATCTATCGCAGTGGCTTATCATAATCCACATAGGAATTTATACCCTTCAATTCTAGTCACAATAATTACCTTTTTAACACTCGCAGAAAAGTCTGCTATGATTTTCAAAATGTTGTTTGTTTCAGGGAAGTCTTTGCAAACATACGGTTCTTCGGCACATATTACCCTAATTGCAAGGCCAGGACCTGGGGAAAAAAACAGTATTGAAACAGCACCGTGGAATCAGTTACCAACATATAAGTGGCAATTCGTTTTTCAGTAATGCTACGTACATGACTGCACTTAGGAGTGTTTTGGCCATGCTGCCATTTATCTGCAACACGCTTGGCTTGCATATGCAAAAGCAGCAGTGAGGTCTGAAGCACTATTTACGCTTATTGTGAGGCTTCACTTGAAAAAAAGAAAAGGGCTGTATGCTCACTCCTGCTCCCAGCTCCATGTGCTACTTCCTTGATCTCCCTTGCCCTATATTTGGCTTCCGTTTCTCCTGCCCACCAAATAACCCAACCCCCTTCGCATGCTTCAGCTGAAAGGCAAGCTTGGAATAGTTTACTCTGCATTGTTTGGAAAGACGATCATGTAGTGAATCCTGCAAGACCTGCTCCCTGCTTGCCTGACTTATTTTCACCTGGCTTAGGAGGCCAGGGCCTTGACTGTTTCTGCAGTTCAGGATGGCTACAGATTGTGTGGGGAGGGCATTGTCTAAGGCAGGCATAGGCAAACTCGGCCCTCCAGATGTTTTGGGACTACAACTCCCATCATCCCTGACCACTGGTCCTGTTAGCTAGGGATGATGGGAGTTGTAGTCCCAAAACATCTGGAGGACAGAGTTTGCCTATGCCTGGTCTAAGGGTCAAGATTTAGCTTTGGAGGTGTATTATTTTTGCTGTTAACTAGGTTTTCTTTTTATGGTTTAATTATAAACTATCAGTGGCTTGTTAAATTTCATTGCTCATTTAATAACAGGAGGCGTTTCCATAAGCTTATTGCTCATGACCATTTAAACTTTGTGATGCCTTGCAACTGTTAGTGAGCCAGGTTAACCTTTTGATGTTGTGAGACCCGCTGAGCACCGCTGTATTATGGAAAGGCAGCATACAAATACGCCGTGTTGGAATTGCATACAAATTCAGTAAAAATTATAGTTTTAAAAAATATTCCACTTAAAACTGTGCAGGTTTTTGACTACAATAGAGTTTCTACTGCAAAGTTTTAACACTGTCTATAGTCTGTCAGTTAGGCTCCAACCACAGTCATATGTATACACACTTCCAGGAGCCGAAAATCTTTCCTTTTGCAGAAGGGCAGCGGTGGATCCACTTCTTGGTGAATTCTGCTAATGCGATGATGCCCTGGGCAGCATCAAGGATCACCATGGTTGAGCAGGGAGTCCACCATTAAGAGCCCCCTGGGAGATAAGACTCACTGAGGGAGGAGGCCCCTGTGAAGGATGTGTTGCTCAAAGTTCCCTCAAAACCTGGAACAGAAACCACCTATACAGTGGTACCTCTGGTTGCGAATGGGATACGTTCTGGAGCCCCGTTCGCAACCTGAAAGGAACGCAACCCGCATCTGCGCACGCGTGGGTCGCAATTCGCCGCTTCTGCGCATGACGTCATTTTGTGCATCTGTGCATGCAGTGAAACCCGGAAGTAACCCTTTCTGGTACTTCTGGGTCGCCGCGGGGCGCAACCTGAAAAGACGCAACCTGAACCAAACGTAACAAGAGGTATGACTGTACCTGGGAATGGGTGTCTTGAGACCAGCTCTTCCGGCAGACCCAGTTCTCTCCCAAGCACTCTCACTTCGTCCTTATGGAAATCTTTCAGTGGTTCTATTACCTTCCCCTGCAATGGAAAACAGGGCATTTCGCATTCGGGCCCTCTCTTTGGAGTAATACAGAACTAATGAGAAAACAAATCTAATACAACGATGCAGCTATACAACTGGGACTGTAATTTAAACCTCGCTTCTCCCACCCCAATGAAAATGTCACAGGAGCCAAAGCAACAGGGAAGTGATTCAAAGCACTTAGTAGGGAAGGCTTAGAAACTGCTGCCATAAGGCACAAACATATTCCATAAAATTAATGCAGTCTAGCTGTTTTTGGGGTGACTAAACCAGAACAAATTCTGATGTATATCATAGACTGGATCTGAAATGGTTGTTCTGCTTATCCAGTATAAAAATCTCTTTGTAAGTTGTCCTGTATACAAATACCCATGAGATGTTGGGTTAGTATTGGGGGTGGGAGAAGGCCTTTATACATGAAAGGACCACCACGAATTTCTAAAAGCGTTCCTTGAAAATACTGCCTAAAATGCTCAACGCTACATACAAAGCCATGAAGGAAATGCAACAAGTCTTGTGTTTCTTACCACAGTCAACCGGCCCATCTGAACAATTAGACGTAACTTTCTATTTACCTCTTCCCTCAGCTTTCTGATGAGCTCTGTGTCGTTGTGATGAGTCTTGATGACTTCTGCTTTGCCACTGGCAACCACAGAAGCACTTTCAATAAGGTCGGGCCTCAACGTTCCCTGAGCGAGGAAGACTTCTTCCGGTTTCAGGTTCATTTCTCCAATAACTTCATTAGCAATCTACGGGGTTTGGGGGTGGGAGAAGAGGAGAAGATGCTTCCCTGTAATCAAGTCCTCAAATTTTATTACAAACTGTAAGCTTCATTTTTCCTCGAGAACTGCAGCCCTCTCTGCGTGATACAGTGGTGCCCCGCAAGACGAATGCCTCACAAGACGAAAAACTCGCTAGACGAAAGGGTTTTTCGGTTTTGCGTTGCTTTGCTAGACGAATTTCCCTATGGGCTTGCTTCGCAAGACGAAAACGTCTTGCGCTTTTTTCTTAAAGCCGCTTGAAGAGGCGCAGTTGCGACGGACCGTGCTTCGCAAGATGAAAAACATCGCAAGGCGAAAAGACTTGCGGAACAAATTATTTTCGTCTTGCGAGGCACCACTGTATTCAGGCTCCGTGCCTTCCACTTAGTAGGAAGCATAAATTTAATTTACCAACGTTTATCCATCCCCTTTTATTGTTAATGTAACAACCGATTTTACCAAAGCTATGAACTCTGTAACACTGGGAAGAAACAATGAACTGTATGACAATGTAGCCTTCTTCACATTTTTTCAACTGTAGATATTGCACTATTACAACGTACTAAATGTATTGTTTCTGTTGGCACAACAATAAGCATGTGTGTGTGTTTGTGTGTGAGATTAATGTTTGGCATTTTACACACTGTGTTTCTACCACAGTTTTTTTTTTTACCATGCAAGCTGTTAGCAAAAATGCATTCGTTATTTTTTAGCCAAGCTAGCAATAAATAAACTCTTAAGAGTCTGTTCCAGCTGCTGCAGCAACCTCTTTCTAATGATGCAAGCATTTCCTTTATAGCTATTTGTGAATTAAGTGTCAGGGGCAGAGAAAAAGTGCTTTAAGGGCCTGCTCTGCCAGTGCAGAATTACAACATGGGCATTCTGAGCATGCACAAAATGCAAAGGACAGTGGGTAACCTCTACTGGACAAAAGGATGGGTTCTACTTTAAAACCTATTACATTTCATCTATATTAAAAGCTGGACTACAGTTATAGGTACTCTTGTTGAGGAGGGAGCTGCAGCCCTCGAATATTCAACTACTTCCACCATTTCAGTGATCTTCCTGGCTATTCCAGAGCTGTGGAACTTCCTTGAAAAAAAGGAAAACAACACTTCTCAAGCCAGTATGGCTCAGTCTTGTTATTCCTATTCAGATCTCCTTACAAATCTATACCACAGACCCAAACTGACTAGAAACATCTGGGTGAAACATCTGGAGCTACCACCAATTCATTTAACCAGAGGCCTCTAAGTCCAAGGAAAAAGTGAAATAAGGACGTATTAAAATAAGAACAGTATATTCTAACTAGCCATTACACTTGAAATATATCCTAAAGGAGGTAACCTAAGGTCTTCATAATGAGATGGGGGTTGACCCTTTGGGGTGTAATATCACTGTGACGATACCTCGGTCATGCTACTAGCACATCTCTGAACAAGAATGCTGTCAGGGGTTCAGAAGCAGAGACGCAGAGAAGGGTGGAAACAGAGAGCGAGGGGGAGGAAGCCGAAGGGAGAATGAGTGATGATGACGACCCGAGATCTCCAAGCCTAAGCAGTGAGTCAGAGGACTCCCAAAAGGGAGCCCCAGTGAGCAGAGCAAGGGGGGGATCCGGGGGGACACCCCAGGAGGAAGGGAACAGAGGAGATTCAGAGAGCAGCAGCTGGAAGTCGGGACCCACGCTCAAGACTGAGAGCAGCAGGGAGGAAGGCAGCCAGGCATCGGGTTCCGGAGGCCGTCAGCAGGAGGGAGGGCACGAGTCAGGGGTGGTCACGCCCTCCTCAGAGAGCGAGGCAACGGTCAAGAGGAAAGTAGAGAGTTGGGCGCGCGCGCCAAGTTCAAATGCAGCGGAAGCTGGAGCAGTAAGCAGCCCGGAGAGTGAGCCAGGTCCCAAAGCCCGCCGAAAGGAAGCGGAAGGATCAGGGGGGTCAGCGTCAGAGGAGAGTAGAAGGGAGGAGTCCCAGGGGGGCAGAAGGACCCAGAGACGTAGGGAGAGGCGAAGGAGGTGGAGCAAGGCTAGGGTATTAAGCTGGTGTGCAAGAGGCGGGGACTCAGATGGGTCTTCGCCGACCTAGGGCAGAAGGTGTAGAGCTGCACGCTGCAGTTCGGAAATGAAACCTGTAACTCAATAAAGACTCTTTTAAAGTGGACGCTGTGTGGCGTGGTCCTATGTGAGCTGGGACCTGGTAGCAGCTCTGACAGTAAGACCCATCTCATCAAAGCTTCAGAAACCTGAAACCTCGCAGCGGGAGCAGAAGCCGCTAGGGGAGGAAGAGGGGTGTCTGTAAGCAAGCTCACAAAGGTTAGCAAGATGACGGAAGAACAGAGGATCTCCGCGCTGCAAGAGGCAGTGACCCAGTTGTCCTCAGAGGTATTGGCTTCCAAGAAACGGGAGGAGGAGACTACAGCCGCCTACAGAGACCTACACGCCAGGTTTGAAATGCTTGTTAAGCAAGGGCAACCGGGACCCAGACCGGAGGGCGTGGGATTGGCACGGAGAGCAGGAGGGCTTGTGGCTCACTTCGATGGGACTTTGCAACAGTACCCTAATTTTAGAGCAGACGTAATGTGCGCACTGCAACTGCTGGCAAAAGACTTTAGAGATGAGGAAGAGAAGGTGGGGTTCATATTGTCCCATTTGCATGGGGATGCCAAAGCCTGGCTGCGCAATTTGTGGAGGGATAAAGATCCGGCGCTTCAGAATGCAGATGCCTTTATCAAAGCGATGGATGCGTGTTTTTTGTCTACTATTGATGTGGATCTTGCCAGACGGGAGATTCATGGACTAAAACAAGGGAGGGCGAGCGTCCGGCAGTATCACGCCCGATTTTTTGCGCTGGTCAGTGCTTTAGAATGGGATCGGGATTCGCCCCCTGTCAGAGACCTCTTCTGGGAGGGTCTAAGTTCTGCGGTTAAGGATGAAATTGCAAGGGGGGAGAGGCCCCGAAGCACGCAGGAGGTGGTCCAAAGGGCGCTGACTGTGGGGGTGAGGCTGGAAGAACGTCCATGGTGCAGAGATGAAGGACGTGGAGGGCGCGAAGCAGCGAGAAGTTTCTCTTTCGTTCCGAGGGAAGCAGCGCGTGCGCAATCCACACCTCCGCCAGGAGGGGGAGGGGAACCGATGGAGGTTGGAGGTGCAAGGGCTCAGTCAGCAGCCAGAGCCCTAGCACCGGCAGCAGTGAAAGCGAAGCCTCCTAGAGGGAACAGGAAGTGTTACATCTGCGAGGATCCAGGCCATTTGGCGAAGGAGTGTCCCCGGAGGCTCCACAAGCACACTGCAGCCTCAGCAATGGTGACTGCAGCAACGCAGCAAGAAGAACCACAGCAGGGAAACGACGATGTCTGGCTGGAGACGGAGGCACTGGGGCCCAGCCAGACGCATCTGTGAAGCAGCCCCCAGCGATATTACAACCCACGGATCCCCTCCCACCCAAACCAGTGGTGCAGCTCACAGCGTCTCTCCAGCTACCCAACGGCGTCACTATCGAAGTGCCGCTTTCTGTGGATTCTGGAAGCAACGCAGACTTTATAGCGCAGAGCTTTGTGGAGCAGCACGCTATACAGCTATTGCCTGCCACTCTGCCCCTGCAAGTCGTCACAGTGGATGGCAGAGAGTTGCTAGGGGGGCAGGTGGTGAAGCAGACGCCACCAATGGTGATGCGCCTTGGCAACCACAGGGAAGTCATCAGTTTTAATGTCACCCAACTGTCGGACACGCCCATTGTGTTGGGCATGAGTTGGCTGGACAGGCACAGTCCGACACTGGCTTGGTACCAGAGACAACTGATCTTCGGCTCCTCTTATTGCGCAGAACACTGCATCCTGCCCCGACGGGAGGGAGAGGAGGAGGAATCACAACTGCAGTTGGGAACGTTGCAAGCGGTCCCCCACAAATACGCGAACTTTTTGGAGGTCTTCTGCGAGAAGGAGGCGGACAAGCTACCCCCTCACCGGCCATATGACTGCAAGATTGACCTCCTACCGGGGGCGACGCTGCCGAAGGGGCGGCTATACTCCATGTCTGAAGATGAAATGCAGGAACTCAAACAGTTCATCAAGCATAACCTGGAGCGTGGCTTCATCAGAGAGTCCAAGGCAGTGGGGGGCAGTCCCGTTTTCTTCGTGAAAAAGAAAGACACGCCCCAAAAAAGACTCGTTGTGGACTACCGCCTTTTGAACCAGATGACCAAACCGTCTGATTACCCCATGCCCAGGATTGACGACCTCCTCGCGACGGTGCGCAAGGGACGCGTGTTCACCAAGTTGGACCTACGAGGGGCGTACAATCTCATCCGCATGCGGGAGGGCGATGAGTGGAAGACGGCCATGTTCACACCGCTGGGCACCTACGAGTACAGGGTTATGCCCTTTGGATTACAAAATGGCTCTCACTGTTTTCAAGCTTTTATGCATCACGTGTTGGAGGGACTCCTCTACAAGACATGCGTCTGCTTCCTGGATGACATCCTGATTTTCTCGGACTCGCAGCAAGCTCACGACCGAGACGTGAGGGAGGTGCTCAGCAGGTTGCAACAACATAGACTGTACGCCAAGCTGGAGAAGTGCCAGTTCGACACGAAGGAGGTGGATTTCCTGGGATACAAGTTGTCGGACAAGGGGATAGCCATGGACAGCACCAAGGTTCGTGCGGTATTGGATTGGAAGAGCCCGCGCAACCGGAAGGAGGTCCAGCGGTTTGTCGGCTTCGCCAACTTCTATCGCAAGTTTATCAAGGGGTTCGCGATGCAGACGGCAGCGATTACGGACACGCTCAGCTCCAAAAAAAAGAAATTCATCTGGACGGAGCAGGCGGAGCAGTCCTTTCAAGCGCTCAAGCGTCTCTTCGCATCGGAGAAGCAACTGCTGCATATCGACCCCAGTAAACCGTTGAGGGTAGAGACAGACGCGTCAGACAGAGCCGTGGGAGCTGTTCTGCTGCAGCGAGACCCGCAGGGGGTGTGGCGGCCGGGAGCGTTCTACTCCAGAAAGCTCAGCAAGTCGGAGCAGAACTACACCATCTGGGACAGGGAGTTGCTAGCCATTCATGCAGCTTTCAAGGCGTGGAGGCACTTCCTAATCGGCGCCAAGCACACGGTGCAGGTCTGCACGGACCACAAGAATCTGGAGCACTGGCGCACGGCTCAGTTCCTGAACCAGAGGCAGATACGTTGGGCGGAGTTCTTTGCTGACTTCAATTTCCGAATAGAGTACGTCCCAGGCGACACCAACATCATGGCGGATGCACTGTCCCGAAAACCGCAATACCTAGAAGAGGTGACGCCAGCGGCGGCCATGCACATCTTCGCACCGACGGCGTGGGCGTGTGCCTCAGCTACAGTAGACCTGGATGCGGTGCGACGTGCATTGCGGGACGACTCATTCGCACAAGACAAGATGGCGGAACTGCTCAGAGGCACGGCTACCACGGACGAGTTCCAGGTGCGGGACGGCTTGCTCCTACGCAAAGGGGCTGTCTATGTACCAGGAGACGACCTTCGCGCCAAGGTACTGCAACAGTTGCACGACGCACCCACGGCCGGTCACTTTGGCACAGAGAAAACGATGGAATTAGTCGCGAGAGACTTCTGGTGGCCCAGGCTGAGAGGGGAGGTCGCGGACTACGTCGCGAGGTGCGACACCTGCCAGAGGGCCAAGCCGGTACACAGACCACCGGCGGGACTGTTAGAACCGCTGCAAACGCCGTTTGAACCGTGGGAGAGGGTGGCCCTGGACTTTGTGACGGATTTACCCAGCTCGAGAGGCAAGACAGCTGTGCTAGTGGTGGTGGACTTGTTCACCAAGATGGCACATTTCATTCCGTGTGCGAAGGTGGCCACGGCGGAACAAACCGCCAAACTGTTCATAGATCACGTGTTCAAAGTGCATGGCCTGCCACGGTCTATCCTGTCCGACCGCGGACGCCAGTTCATCTCGTCTTTCTGGCAGAAGCTGATGGGTTTTCTAAATGTCAAGGTCAATCTGGCATCAGCAAGACACCCGCAGACCAACGGGCAAGCAGAGAGGGTCAATGCCATCATGCAGCAGTACCTGAGATGCTATGCCAATCAACAGCCTGCGACGTGGGTGGATTACCTGCCGCTAGCCGAGTTCGCTTACAACAACACGAAGCACGTGTCCACAGGAGTGACGCCGTTCTTTGCCAACAATGGGAGGCATCCCAGAACCTTCCCGGGACTGGAGAGAGTGGGGGAAGGAGAACCACAGACGGCGGACGCGTTCGCGTCAGAGCTGCAGGCGGTCCACGATCAACTCAGACGGCAGCTGGAGCTAGCTAAGCACGCCTACAAGGTGCAAGCTGACAAGCACAGGCGGGTTGGCGAAGTGATCCAAGTGGGAGACTGGGTCTGGTTGGCAGCCCACGCAGTGCCGACCAGGTCACTTGCCAAGAAGAAGTTGGGGCACAAGCAGATCGGTCCGTACCAAGTCGTAGCGCAGATCAACCCGGTAGCCTTCCGACTGGCGCTGCCGGAGGGTTCCAGAATGCATCCGGTGTTCCACAGGTCGGTGCTCACTCCCTACAAGGCACCTCACAGGTTCCAGGAGCCAGGGACGGCGCCAAGTCCGCTCCGGGAACGGACGGAGACGCGGGGGGTGAAGCACCAGGACCACATCAACGAGGTCACGGAGATTTTGGACTCCAGATGGGGGGAGGAGGGAGTCGAATACCTCTTAGCCAGAGAGGGCACCCGGGCCAGCGCCAATAGCTGGGTACCAGACTACGCTTTGGAGGAACCCCTGCTCAAGGACGAGTTTCATGCCCTCTTCCCACACAAACCCATGCCAGCGAGCTTCTTCGACGACTGGTTGTTCACACCCACACTTTCTTCCAGCACGTTCCATGGATTCGACTCAGAAGGGGAACCCGCACGGAGCACCCGTTCCCCAGAAGGTTCACCGGCAGGTTCGGCATCAGGCAACTCGTATTGGTGGGACGATCGACCAGAGGAGCAATGGCGCAGGAAGTGGCTGGAGATGCCAGGTCGAGCGACCGACGCAGAGACTGACATGGACGTGTTCGGGGAGGACCTAGGGTTCGAGCACGGCGGTACAGAGATGGAAGAGCAACAAGTCAACGTCGACGACCGCGAGGGGGAAGACTCGGAGGTTTTCAGTTGGCGGCCACCCACGGGGAGCGACCTGTATCCAGCATTCCCTCCCATGATGATGGAGCACCCAGCACCCACACCTGACAGCGGGGAGGGGGGAAGGGGGGGCTTCGAGGGGGGGATGGATGTCAGGGGTTCAGAAGCAGAGACGCAGAGAAGGGTGGAAACAGAGAGCGAGGGGGAGGAAGCCGAAGGGAGAATGAGTGATGATGACGACCCGAGATCTCCAAGCCTAAGCAGTGAGTCAGAGGACTCCCAAAAGGGAGCCCCAGTGAGCAGAGCAAGGGGGGGATCCGGGGGGACACCCCAGGAGGAAGGGAACAGAGGAGATTCAGAGAGCAGCAGCTGGAAGTCGGGACCCACGCTCAAGACTGAGAGCAGCAGGGAGGAAGGCAGCCAGGCATCGGGTTCCGGAGGCCGTCAGCAGGAGGGAGGGCACGAGTCAGGGGTGGTCACGCCCTCCTCAGAGAGCGAGGCAACGGTCAAGAGGAAAGTAGAGAGTTGGGCGCGCGCGCCAAGTTCAAATGCAGCGGAAGCTGGAGCAGTAAGCAGCCCGGAGAGTGAGCCAGGTCCCAAAGCCCGCCGAAAGGAAGCGGAAGGATCAGGGGGGTCAGCGTCAGAGGAGAGTAGAAGGGAGGAGTCCCAGGGGGGCAGAAGGACCCAGAGACGTAGGGAGAGGCGAAGGAGGTGGAGCAAGGCTAGGGTATTAAGCTGGTGTGCAAGAGGCGGGGACTCAGATGGGTCTTCGCCGACCTAGGGCAGAAGGTGTAGAGCTGCACGCTGCAGTTCGGAAATGAAACCTGTAACTCAATAAAGACTCTTTTAAAGTGGACGCTGTGTGGCGTGGTCCTATGTGAGCTGGGACCTGGTAGCAGCTCTGAAATATATCCTAAAGGAGGTAACCTAAGGTCTTCATAATGAGATGGGGGTTGACCCTTTGGGGTGTAATATCACTGTGACGATACCTCGGTCATGCTACTAGCACATCTCTGAACAAGAATGCGTTCCCAAAAATGTCGGGAACTGCTGAATTAACAGAAAAGAGGCTTTTTCAGCTCCATGTCTAGAGATTGTAATTTGGAAGCAAAACGCCCAAATCAGCTAATGAGCACACACACACACACACACAGCTAGCAAATGTAAAACTTTAAAACTGTGAAAATTCAACATCCTCCTCTTGAAAACCAGGGCAGGGGGGAAGGGTACATTTGAAGTTTCTCCCTAAATTCTGGAACTGATACCTTCACAAAGGTGTCACCAATAATTTTGCGTTTTTCCTCGGGACTTGTTGTCATATTCAGTGTTTTGCTAATCCTTTTTCGTGGAGTTCTGTCTTCCTCAGAGATGGGCAGAGTTGTTGTGCCGTTGTAGAACGAATGAGCTGCATTTACCACTGAAGAAACAGACAAGGTTTGCTGTTAAGAAAAACTCTGAAATTATATGAGAACTCGAATTCTCAGATATTCCCTTACCCATGTCCAACTAAAACATCTTTTTCCCCCCTAACAAAACATTTCCTTTGCTTCCTCCCCCCCCCACCAAGTTATACTATAACAGGCCTAGGAAAACTCGGCCCTCCAGATGTTTTGCGACTACAATTCTCATCATCCCTTGCCACTGGTCCTGTTAGATAGGGATGATGGTAGTTGCAGTCCCAAAACATCTGGAGGGCTGAGTTTGCCTATACCTGTACTATAGCTTTATCAATTGGTGGGGGGGGGGGTACTAAAGAAAAAAACAATTTGGCAACTAAACTGTACTAAAGAAAAAAACAATTTGGCAACTAAACTGTAGAATCTAAAAACATACTGAACGCTGGCTTTTACAGACTCTTGTTTATTGGCATAATAAAAGGCAAAATTGTAAACTGCAGCCAGTCATTACCCACAAGACAGAGAGATGAGAGTAACCTTTCTTCCATGACAGTGTGTAAGTAATCCCAAAAGATGACAACAAGAGGAGGCTTGTTATATTATCGCTACTATTGGCACGACACTTTAAAAAGCAACAGAACCAGGAGACAGATCCCTGCTCTGCAAACCTTACAATAGAGACATAGGAGAAGCGAAGATTACAGGCAAGGAATACTGACAACATCTGGTCTGGGAGCAGAGGGACTACCTCACAAAGTCTGTGTCATTCTTGCTTCCGGACTCGGCCATTAACCAAGAGGAGGCATTTTCCCAGAACAAATGACTATCCTAACTCGGAGCCACTGGAGAATGCATTAAACCAATCATTTCATGGGAAAATATGGCAAATAATAACAATAACGTATTATTTATACCCCACCTATCTGGTTGGGTTTCCCCAGCCACTCTGGGCCACTCTCAACAAAATACTAAAAACACAATAAAACATAAAACATTAAAAACTTCAGATGTCTTCTAAATGTCAGATAGTTGTTTATTTCCTTGACATCTGATGGGAGCGTGTTCCACAGGGCGGGCACCACTGCCGAGAAGGCCCTCTGCCTGGTTCCCTGCAACCTCACTTTGCACAGTGAAGGAACTGCCAGAAGGCCCTCAGAGCTGGACCTCAATGTCTGGGCAGAACAATGGGGGTGGAGACTCTCCTTCAGGTATCCTGGGCTGAGGCCATTTAGGGCCTTAAAGGTCAGCACCAACACTTTGACTTGTGCTCGGAAACGTACTGGGAGCCAATGTAGGCCTTGCAGGACTGGTGTTACATGGTCTCAGCGGCTGTGAAAAGGGGCGGGAGGGGAGTAAGGGGAGTAAGGGAAAGTTGGAGCCAGACAGGCATACTGGGGGGAGTTTATGGGGCAGAAAGGGAGCGTTGGTGAGCCTGAAAACAGATGGATATTCGACAGAGGGGGTAGCTTCTAACATTGTGCCAAGAGAACTTTTATTTCTAATCAGCAGACTGTCCTGTTTGTTTGAAGTTCCAGCAGATGTTTTCCAAGAAAAATAAAATCCTAAATTGGTGTGCACTCCCAGAGTCATTGGCCATGCAGAATGGGATGGAATCCAACAACATTGGAAGGCACCATGGTGGCTAGCTATAGCTGTAGAAGAATCTGCATTTTGTGGGCTACAGACACTGAAAAGAAGTTAATGGTCTGAAACAAATTAATGTTAAAACTAACTAACTAAGTGACAAATGCAGAAACTAGCATTATGGAAAGAAACCGAAACAAATTAATGTTAAAACTAACTAACTAACTAAGTGACAAATGCAGAAACTAGCATTATGGAAAGAAACCGGAACTTCGGGATTTTTTTCCATTTTTTGTATTTGTGAAGAAGGGAGTGCTGTTGTACCTTTGACTTGAATTCCCAACTTTTTGAGTGCTTCTTCCACAGACTGGCTTTCCCTCTTGCGCATGAATCCATTATCTATGTGCACTGCTATCACCTGGTCTTGATTTAAAGCCCGGTTCAGTAAAGCTGTACACACTGTTGAGTCCACGCCTCCACTGAGTAAAACCTGCAAGGGTTGATGGGGGCAGGGCGAGAGTCATTAAAATGAATTTCAATAAACAGAAAAATGCCTTCATCTACACAGTGAATTTCATTTGCTTTACTACCTTTCCATAGTTTACTGAAGTACCAAAGCCACAGTACACCAAACATGGTAGGATAGCATCCCACTCTTTTTGTAAAAAATGGCATAGACTAAAGCAGCCTTTGCTGACCTGATGCCCTCCTGGTGTTTTTGACTACAACTCCCATCAGCTCCAGCCAGCACAGGGGGCTGATGGGAGTTGCAGTCCAAAACATCTAAAAGGCACCAGGTTGGAGATGGCTGGGCTGAACTGTGTAAACAGGAAGCAGTAAGTTGCATCATAAGCAACTGCTATTCTTATGAAGAGGAATGAGCCTTGAAATCAAACTTTCAAAATCTTACCAAGACTTTTGACGAGCCTACTTTTTCTTTTATGTCTCGAATGCACTCCAGTTCTCTGTTTTGAACGGTGAAGGTGCCGCTGCAGCCAGCAATATCATAAAGGAAGTTTTTCAGCATTGCTTTTCCATTCACTGTTAGGCTAACTTCAGGATGGAACTGGGCTCCGTACAGTTTTTTAGATTCATTTGCTATAGCTTGGGGTGTGAAAAGAAAAATCAGAACACTTAAGAATCACATCAATATGGACAAGAGATCATTTATATTTGGGTGGTGAATTGCAAATAAACAATAAAACTAACCAGAGGGAAGTACTGTATTTTTTGCTCTATAAGACTCACTTTTTCCCTCCTAAAAAGTAAGGGGAAATGTGTGTGCGTCTTATGGAGCAAATGCAGGCTGTGCAGCTATCCCAGAAGCCAGAACAGCAAGAGGGATTGCTGCTTTCACTGCACAGCGATCCCTCTTGCTGTTCTGGCTTCTGAGATTCAGATTTTTTTTTCTTCTTGTTTTCCTTCTCTACTAGGTGCGTCTTGTGGTCTGGTGCATCTTATAGAGCGAAAAATACAGTATTTGTTAAAGTATGGTTAAATTTTGTATCTACCACCATCCTTCCTGGGGAAATCTAAGCATATACTATTGTTAATCTGTGTGTAGATGCACATTATTATTATTATTATTATTATTATTATTATTATTATTATTATTATCATCAACCTATTAGTCACTTTTTTGACAAAGTTAACACAAAGCAACTTACAACAATAAAGAACGCATACATTAAAACCAGTATAAAAACAAGAGAAAAATCTAAAACACATAGCAAAGAATTCAGCTATGCAAGGCTTAAATGTGGTTAATCTGAGGCAAGAAAACAAACAGTGTATGCTGAACAAAATACCAGAATAAGACTTTCTTTTTGTAGTAAGGATTGCTCTTGGCTTACTGATCACGATTCAAGTGAAATAAACCCTTGTCTGGACATAACACTGAACCAGGAATCGTGGCTTGCTCCCCACGCATGATAGCAGGCAGGCTCAGAACCACCCAAATTATCCTGAATGTGCCAAACCATCAACTGTGATTGCCCATGATGTGATCTGGGTCAAAGCTGTTTCCCACATGAATTCCTTTGCAAGATGATCACAACACTGTGGTATCCAAACTTCTCTAATTTAAAATACTATTAAAAAAATTAACTCCATGCAATTTATCACTGAATACTAAGATGACGGCCACACTTTTCTGTTTCAATTGGACCTTGTCAATACACATTTTTAAATTCTTAACCTTTGCTAGGAATCCAAGATGCAAAATGCTTGCCATTTAAATGTACAGATATGGGAGATTCCTACTGCAGTGGACTCACTGAACTCAGTGGACTTAAGTCTGTTGATTTCAATGGGTTCATTCTCAGTATGGCTAATGTTGGATATCGCCCATTAGCTTTGCATTGTCTTTGTTCCACATTTTGCTTGACAGGTTCTTTATGAGCCAATCAATGGTTAACAATGAGGAAAATACAAACCTGCTATAACATTTCCGGACTGTGCAACAACCTTGAATCCATCTGCTACTTTATCTACACTATCTCCATGAGTGAGGAGCACAATCTCGTCCTTCTGAAGTCCCCTAAGTAAAAACAGGAAAAAACACGATCACCAAAACAATGCTTATTACTACTACTACTATTATTATTTAAAGCCCTTAATGCAAACTTAAGTACACAATAGTTCTATTTATTTATTCCACCAATTAACATTTTTCCTTATTTCTTCAAAATGGTTCAGAAGGAACAGATTATGTCCAGAGCAGAGTACCATATTTTTCTGTGTATAAGATGCCCCCCAAGTATAAGACGCCCCCTGTTTTGGGGGTCTCAAACTGAAGAATATGGGGGAAGATGGCTCACCCACACACGGCGAAAATTCCATCCCTTGTCTGTCCCCTCGCCGGCAGAAGCTTCCAATTGCTTGCCCAATTGCCGCAGCGTCAGCCAATCAACCCCAGCCCTTGACGCAGCAACCAATAACACGCCCAACAGCCGCTGACAGCTGCAGCAGCAACCAATCAAATGTCCACCCTATGCACTATCCCTGTATAAGACGATCCCCACTTTTTAGCATATTTCTTAAAGAAAAAAACCTAGTCTTATACACAGAAAAGTACGATAATTGGGGAGGAGCACAGGGGGCCGGAGGAGGAGGAGAGGAGGGGTAAGTCTTTGTCCCGCTGGTGAAACGCTGAATTCAACCTACATGTTTCCATTAAAAACTGCCATATAAACCTCAAGGCTGTCCCACAAATTAGTTTCCCCTTCCAGTACCTGCATACCTGAACAGTGAACATGTGTTATCCAGTGTAATGCTGAAGACTCCATCTTCTCTGACATCTTTTTTGTGTACCGTGCCTCCAAACACCTTGTTCATCATCTGACAAAATCAGAAAAAGTCAATGAGCTCCCACAATCCAGTCCTACCATCAGCAACACTGAACCAGCAACAACACGGGCTCCCCTCCACCTTTGCACCAGTGCCACCACACACAAAATTAGCCAGGGATCAGGCAACTCATTCAGCATGATGGAAACCCATAGCCAGCAACAAAGCCGCAGCTAATTTGGATATTAAAATTCAACACTGCATGTAATTTCCATAGGATTCGTAATCCAGCCTCTCTTATGTTTGCCTGCGCTGCTCCCCTCTACACCACTATACAGCAATAGACTGGTTCTCATTTTGTTTTATTTTTAATTCCAAAGGATTCCTACTAGCTACTGAATGATGGGGAATGCTATGGAGGGGAAAGAGAAGGTTTATTAGCTGCTTCTGCCTTTCTTTGGGTATCTAACTTGCATGAAAAGCACAAATTTAAAGAGTTACCAACAACATATGTGCTCAATTCTGGGAGAAAAATAAGCCAGGTTTAATAAGATATTGTTGCTTTGCAGGGTTTCCCAAAATGGTCAATAGTGATCCCCTGGGGTCAATGGGCTGTGTGTAGGGGATGAATGAAGACCTAGAGGTGGAAAGGGGCCTGGGTGGAAAAGGGTTTTTTGCAAGGCATAGGGCACTAATTTTGAAACTGGAAGTAAGACGTACGAGCCGCAGAAATGAAAGGTATAGGCATGTATAGAGTGCCTCTCCCTGGCATGGTGACTGATGATTAGTAAAAGTTGCTTATACACTGATATCACTTGCCTTTATTTACATTCCAAAGACTTTGGGGTTGGGGTCAATGAAAGCTTTATAGGCTTGACAAGGAGTCAAGGAACTCAGAAGTGTGGGAAACCCTGTCTTAAAGAGCCCCGAAGAACCTCAGCCCTTCTCAAAGTGCCCTCTGTACCCTAAATACAAAGAGGCAACAAGAGAGTGTGAGAGAGACAGGGCCTTTTCAGCAGCTACCCTGCACTGCAGAATGCCCTCCCTAGAGAGGCTCACCTGGTACCCATAGTGACATATTTTCAGCACCAGGTGAAGACTTTTTTTCTCATCCATGTACTTTAACATTGTTTACCACTTTTAACATTAAATTTTATTTTAAAAAATATTCGGCTTTAGTCTGCCCTGAGAGCATTCAATCATATTATTTCCCTCTTCCATTGGGATCACCATACCCCTTTCTATATATTTGCATTTCTTCCCTGTACCATTGTTGCATTTTATCACATTTATTATTTTACTGTATTATGTTTTGTATCATGGCAAAATTGTACATTCCTAGAAGAATGGGTTACTAGGAGACCAGCAAACGCAAATAAAGTTTAGACAAATTTCCTTGACTAGGAGAGATTAGCTAATTGAACCAGTTATGTAGCCTATCATATTTCGCCTCCAACTGCAGTGACTAGAGAAGAAAATAAGAACACTTATTTGGGAGAAAACCTCACACAGCCCAGTGCAATTTTCTGTCAGGCACTCAATCAATAGGGCTGCAAAACATCCCAGAAGGCCTGTTCACAGCATCTTTATAATCTTGAGAGTATTTCCGCTAAAGGATAAGATAGAGTTATATGCCTCCTCTTTAATTAGCCTCCCAAGGCAAAGGGAGATAATTTACAATATTCTTCAGCAGGCTATGGAGCACTGTTTAGCATCATCTTTGCTCACTTGGCAATACAAATAAATGCCTGCCTAATTTTCTCCTATGCCCTATTTAGTTCTTTTGTCCTTGGCCCCACCCCTAGAGCCCACAGCAGCCAAAACACTGAGGGGGATGCATTTGAATATTGCATAACACTAATATCACGGTTGGGTCAATTCCACACAGCAATGCACATTCTGAACTGGTCTGAAGCACAAAGCTTATACGCTCCTTGAAAACACAACCCTGCTGCACAGATTCGGGTTGTTTCCTAATCTGTTCCATTCCTAATTTCAGGACAAAGGTTGAAATAAAGGTGTTCCCAGCAGAGGCCAGATTTGAACACAGGCCCTATTCTACCGCCGAAGAATGTTTCAGAGGTTTCCTAGGCATTTCCCCTCGAGGAACACCTAACAACCTCCACAAAGGAGAGGTGCATTTGCTTGTTTCTCAGCATACATTGGGGGTAGGGGGCGAAATCCAATAATACAATGTATTAACAGAGGTACTGGCTCTGAAACATTCTGAAAAGGGTTTGTGGTAATTGATTGTAAAGGTAAAGGTACCCCTGACCGCTAGGTCCAGTCGCGGGCGACTCTGGGGTTGCGGCACTCATCCCGCTTTATTGGCCGAGGGAGCCGGCGTACAGCTTCCAGGTCATGCAGCCAGCATGACTAAGCCGCTTCTGGCGAACCAGAGCAGCGCACAGAAACGCCGTTTACCTTCCCGCTGGAGCGGTACCTATTTATCTACTTGCACTTTTGGGCGTGCTTTTGAACTGCTAGGTTGGCAGGAGTGAGAACATATTCAATATTTGCTAGTTGTTTTATTGTTTGCAAAACCATTTCTAATAAAAAAATATGATTCTTCACACACCTAAAAGAATCCTCTGCAGAGTCTAATAAGCAGTTTGAAGGTTGGAGGTGTGAAAATTGCTTCACGCTACAATCACAAGAAAACATCTACTGGATAGCCTCATCTTGTGTCACTGGATAGCCACTGAACCCAGTTTCAATTGCTTGTAAATTCTTAGGACTTAATCTCACTGACAGCTGAATTGGCTCACCTGTCCTTGGATTATACTGCTCAAGGCTAAAGCTCAGAACGCATTGCTCCTCTATTCTTCCGATTCCCTATACATGGAAGAATATCTACTGTTCTGTGCTAAGGGTCTGGATCAGGCTTCCTCAGCCTCAGCCCTCCAGATGTTTTTGGCCTACAACTCCCATGATACCTAGCTAGCAGGACCAGTGGTCAGGGATGATGGGAACTGTAGTCTCAAAACTTCTGGAGGGCTGAGGTTGAGGAAGCCTGGTCTGGATGGAAAGGCAATCATGTAAGTCCCTATCTGGAGTCAGAGCGCTATAACCTTAAAACAGATTTGTCACCTAATAATAATAATAATAATATAATAATAATTTATTATTTATACCCCGCCCATCTGGTTGGGTTTCCCCAGCCACTCTGGGCAGCTTCCAACAAAACACTAAAATACAATAACCTATTAAACATTAAAAGCTTCCCTAAACAGGGCTGCCTTCAGATGTCTTCTAAAAGTTTGGTAGTTATTTTTCTCTTTGACATCTGGTGGGAGGGTGTTCCACAGGGCGGGTGCGACTACCGAGAAGGCCCTCTGCCTGGTTCCCTGTAACTTGGCTTCTCGCAGCGAGGGAACCGCCAGAAGGCCCTCGGCACTGGACCTCGGTGTCCGGGCAGAACGATGGAGGTGGGGACGCTCCTTCAGGTATATTGGACCGAGGCCGTTTAGGGCTTTAAAGGTCAGCATCAACACTTTGAATTGTGCTCGGAAACGTACTGGGAGTTATATGGCCTCGCTGGTGTTATATGGTCTCGGCGGCCGCTCCCAGTCACCAATCTAGCTGCCACATTCTGGATTAGTTGTAGTTTCTGAGTCACCTTCAAAGGTAGCCCCACATAGAGCGCATTGCAGTAGTCCAAGCGAGAGATAGGTAGGGCATGCACTACTCTAGCGAGACAGTCTGCGGGCAGGTAGGGTCTCAGCCTGTGTACCAGATGAAGCTGATAAACAGCTGCCCTGGACACAGAATTGACCTGTGCCTCCATGGACAGCTGTGAGTCCAGAATGACTCCCAGGCTGCGCACCTGGTCCTTCAGCGGCACAGTTACTCCATTCAGGACCAGGGAGTCCTCCACACCTGCCCGCCTCCTGTCCCCCAAAAGCAGTACTTCAGTCTTGTCAGGATTCAACCTCAATCTGTTAGCCGCCATCCATCCTCCAACCGCCTCCAGACACAGGACCTTCACCACCTAATCTACTGTTTGCGATAACTAGGCACCATTAAAGGGTGCGTTCAGGCAGGAGTGTGTGTCCAAACCATCATAAAAGTGATCTAGGTGCATTGCCCTTCAGGATAGCTCAGTTGGTTAGATCATGGTGCTGATGATGCCAAGCTTGCCAGTTTGATCCCCTGATGGGACAGCTGCATATTCCTGCATTGTAGGGGTTTGAACTATATGTTCCTCAGGATCACTTCCAACTCTACAATTCTATGATTCTATGTCTGCATTGGACATATGGAAACATTCAATGCACTGCTATTCCTGGTTTCCAGCTCCTTTAGTGATATGTATTAATAAAGCACTAGAGTATCTGCTTTTTTATTACAGTGTTCATACAGATGGGGGAAAGCCATTCATTATTCCTTCAGCATCGCATCATAGCAGAAGATTATCCGTTCCACTCAACCAGTGGGGCCAATGTTTCTATCTTGGATTACAGCCTTCGCCAACGACAGACTACTCCTTGTGCGTATAAGCATGACTATTGCAGCGAGCAATCTGAAAACTTGCTTTATTATTATTTCTCACTATACTATATTTGATCTCGCACAAAGCCTTGCTATTTGAGGGAGTTCTGTTTTGACACGGCATTCATCGCGCTTGACTGTTTCCACATTGTTGCAGCAAACTTTTAAGCAGCGGTATTTGATTTCACAGAGACGAGCAGACCCCCGTACACAGTCTTTTGCAAGCTCACTCAGGCTCAGTCATGGGGCTGGTGTTGTTGTTCCTGGATTTGCACACTAATGCGCTGCAGTACAACACCGAGATAGTCCCACTTCCCGGCACAACACACACTTTGGAATTTGTAGACAGAAACCAGTTTTTGCTTCCCCAAATTTAGTCAGGGCTTTCCAATGATTTCTGGGCTTTAGACTTCACCCTTAAATAGAACGCAGGACCTGCCCATCTCGTTCATACCAAAGGCTTTTCAAATCCAGCAATACTCTGTTCTCACAGTGGCAAAGCAGATGGCTATGGAGTGCAATACAGTGGTACCTCGGTTTACGAACAGTCCTGTTTGCGAACCATTCGGTTTACGAACTCCGCAAAACCGGAAGTAGTGCCTCGGTTTGCGAACTTCACCTCGGTCTATGAACGGAAGCTGAATGGTAGAAGGGAACCGGCGGCAGAAGGCCTCTTTAGGGAAAGTGCGTCTCAGTTTAAGAACGGATTTGGTTTAGGAACGGACTTCAGGAACGGATTAAGTTCGTAAACCGAGGTACCACGGTATAGCCCTAACCCAAACAGGTTCCCTATTACTTACTTCCGATGTAGAAAAATGAACTGTATAAAATACTTTCTTTTCAAAACGAGAAACACAGCCACATTGGAGCTCTCAGCCTCATTCGTGCTGCTCTCACAGAAAGCTGGACTTCCCTCGCTGACACTCTTAGGCTCAGTCCCTGCTCTCTATTTCACGATTCATTAAACTTTTCCCACTAGACCCATCCTGCAGGGCACGTGGTTGGGTAAACCACCACGGTTCTCATGGTCTTGCCAGTTCCAATTGCTCTTTCCCCTCCTCCCATTTTGTCAGGGAACTGCCATCAGCTCAGAGGCGAGAGGTGGAAGGGCAGTTGTGTTACAGGGAGCCTCTGAAGATCTTGTGAAGCAGTTCCTCCTCTGGCGAGGAGGAAAGCCCCACCTCCAGTGGAGAAGAGGTCCAAGGACCAGAGGATGCTAGGGAGAGCCTCAACACCGAGCCTGAGCAAAGCGAAGGGGAGGCAAGTCCCCCTTTGCCAGCGCCCACTCTGCGCAGGAGGTTTGAGCGCAGAGAGGGGAGGAGAAGGATGGGGGTCACATGACTTATGCTGGGAGAGGTACAAGGACCGGCCATGCCCAGATTCTGCTAGCGATTGAGCAGACATGGACTTGCGACGCTCTGCACTGTAAATAGTTTGTATTAATACAGTGGTGCCTCGCAAGACGAAAAGAATCCGTTCTGTGATTCTCTTCGTCTAGCGGTTTTTTCGTCTTGCGAAGCAAGCCCATTGATGGATTAGCGGATTAGCGCTATTAGCGGCTTATCTGCTGATCGGATCAGCTGATAAGCGGCTTAGCGGCTTAGAAAAAGGGGGGAAAGGAAAAAAAAAACAGCAGGAACTCGCAAGACATTGTCGTCTTGCGAAGCAAGCTCATAGGAAATTCGTTTTGCGGAGCGCCTCCAAAACGGAAAACTCTTTCGTCTAGCAAGTTTTCCGCCTTGCGAGGCATTCATCTTGCGGGGCACCACTGTAATAAAGCCTGGAAAAGACAGGTTGGAGTCTTGCCTGTTTGCTCTCGAGCAACCACACCATCACCTGATACATTTGCTTTAGAAGTTCATGCTCATTTTAATGTTTGCAATTCTCCTGGCTCTTGGTCATCCCTCTGGCCTTTCTAAGTTTGGATTTACCTCTTTCCTCAGCTGCTCTTCTTCTGTGCTCTTGTTCCTGGCCATTTCAGGACCTATATTCCAGAAGATCTCTCTCTCTCTCTCTCTTCTTGATTCTTGTATTCAAACCTTCTTCCTCCGTGGCAACTCATTCTGCTGGTCACAACTTAGGCCTTGTCACTCCTTCACACCACTCCAATTTTCGCTCCAGCTAAGGTATGTCAGGTCTAGCCTTTCCAAACGCCATCCTTTTCTAGCTACCGATTCTAACAAACTCCCTGTTCTATTTTACATTGATTATTGCAATCATTTGCTTACTGTTTCTTCCTACCCCTCCACTTAAACCTATTATCTCTATTCTCAACACTTCCCCAAGTGCTTCATTTTCTTCTCTTCATGCTTTAATCGCGTTGCACCTCTCTTAAGGGTTCTCTCCACTGGTTTCCTCTATTGAACCGAGACTGCTGCTGACTTCCAAGCCTCTTCACGGTCTTGGCCTGTTATCATCTTAGTTGTTTTCTCTCTATTCTCCTTCCTTGGTCTCACCATTCATCAGATACTAAGCTTCTTACTAAGCTTCCACTCTCCCTTGTGCTATTCCTTGTCTTGTGTATTCTCTCTCACGACCCCTTCGGGCACGGAAATCTCTCTTGTGAAATATTTGGCAGCCTTGCTCTTTGTTCTCATTTAATAAATTATTAAAACACACTTTTTCTCTCTCTCTTTGGCATTTCATTCTTGATAACGTCCCGCTTTGATGCATTTGTTTTCCTATCATCGGGGCTTATTTTCTGCCCTCTTAACTTTTTGCTATTGTTTTGTTTTTGCAACATTTCCCTCCAAACCACCTCTCATATTATTATCTGGATTGTGAGCCTACAGAGAAGGCTCCTAATATTCATATATCTAAAGCACTTATTTTTTACAAGTAAACGTAAGGTCTGTGCATGTACAGTTCTCACAGTGCCTTAATGAGATCCCCCCAGATTAATTTGCGTAAATGCTAAATATCAAAGCAAACTTAAATACCAATGCAAGCCCATTTAATATAACTGACAGGCCACAGCCATCCTTGTTTTTAAAATTATGCATGTTTTCCCCTCAATAGTGATGGCCTCAAAAGGCTCATGAATCACCACACAGCAGGCTTCTGTACACTTTGAACAACAGATGTGCTTGCAAAATCCTTGTATCCATGCATAGATTGCACCTGGGACTGCACTGAGCGTGATATGCAAGGAATTAATACACAACCATTTCTCAATTTCTCAACCAATTTCTCAAAAGGGTCCTTATCTGCATCTGCTTAAATCAGCTTCAAACATAATTTTCATGCATTGTGCAGCTTATACAACACACACAAAAGCCAGCAATTTGCTCTTAACGGAGCTACAAAAACATACAGCCATAAAATGATATTTGCACCTGCATGCCATAGCAGATTCCAAGAACTGGTTTGCCTATCGTAAATATTGCTGGGTCGAACCAGGGAGCATCTTCTGCATAAACTGAATTTGGTCCTCCGGATATGATAATAGCCCTGCAAAAGAAACAGGTATTTTTTTTAAAAAAAAAGTAAAGATTGATTTTTGGAACTAAACCACTTTAATAAAATTTCCATTTTAATACCTACTTTCAAAAAAACAAAAAACCTTTATAAATAAAGTTGTGGCATCCTGATCTATAAAATGAGCAAGCCATGCTTTGCTGGAACAGTGAATTCTCAAGACTGACATTAAAAAGACTTTTTTTAAAAAAAGATGTTCATTAGTGCAGCTTTTAAAAAATTAGAAGCAAATAAGAACCACCCTGTAGTTAGATGTGATTCTGCCTTTCTACATTTCAGAATCCAGCAAAAACAAAAATTATGCTATATGCCAATGACTCACATCTCCTAGTTTAAAGGTTGAGGGGTATTTTTGATCCAAGAATCTGAGGTTTCTTTGTTAATTCTTACAAAGAATAATTCTTATAGGTGTTGTGAAAACTTTTTTTTAAAAACACCCTATAGTTTATTATCATTTCCACAGTATTATACAGCAGTATAGTCCTTTATTTGTGCAGATGATTGGTCGATGTGTGTACGTTTGGCTGTTGCGGCCCTGCGGGTGAGCGATTTATGGCACCCCCCCAAAAAAAAACCCCAAGTCTTGGCAATCCCCTCCGTATAAAAGCTCAACAACTCTGGGCAATCTCCCCCCCATTTTCTCAATTTTTAGTCCCAAAAAAGAGGGGGCGTCTTATACCCAGGGTGTGTTATACATTGAAAAATACAGTATATCCCACTTAAATATATATATCTCAAAGTAATTTAAAACCAAAGTTTAAAAAATATACAATAAAAATCACAAACATAGTTAGAAACAGATTTACTGTATTTTTCCATCTATAAGACACCCCCTATTTGGGGGGACTCCAATTTAAGAAAATGGGGGGGAATCTATCCATGTAGAAGACACCCCCAAATTTTGGACATTATTTTTTAGGGGGGAAACCTAGTCTTATACCCGGAAAAATAAGGTAGCTGTACAAGAACACAGGTGTTGCCTAAAAGCCCAGGGAAACAAAAATGTATTTGCCAAACAACAAAATGGTGACAGGGTTGACCCTGGGGACAACATGCCATAAACGTGTGTGTGTGTGTGTGTGTGTGTGTGTGTGTGTGTCCCTGTGAGGTAGGTTAGGCCCAATGTCACCTAGTCAGTTACATGGCTGAGTGGGGATTCGAACTCTGGTCTCCCATGTGTAACAAAGCTCAGCATTAACTTTGGACACTGATGGCACAAAGGGGCATTCTCAGTAGCTATTTTAGAACAACAAATCGTCCTGTCTCTAGAAAATCTCCAGAACCGAATCCTAAATATTATCTAGAAATACTTAAAAGACAGGGAAGGATACTATATATCTAAAAGCTACCAAAAAGAGTTCACTAATGTAGTAAAAACTTGGAAAACAGCTCTTTGTAAAAGATTTACATATGAAGCCAATTTATGGAACGCTTTCCACTGTATTAATGATTTTTATATTTTTTTTTAGATTTCTGAAAATTACTTAACACTTTGTTAACCAGACTTTAAACATCTGGAAATAAGTGAGGAGAGGAGCTATCATTCTGATATCGAACTTCAGTGTTGCAATAGGCACTTTATTTGTAGGCGTGGGCAAACCTTTCAGCTTTTTGGCTTGAGGCTCTTTTTTAATGCTCTTTTCTTTTTCTTAGGGGTTGACAATATAAACAAGCAGCAAAGTTTTTTGTGGACAGCACCACTACAGGATGTGTGAACACAAAAGGGTGGGGGGGGGTGTTACATATTCAAATATTCTCCCCCTTGTGTTGCAGCAGAGGAAGGAAATCTCCCTCTGCTATGCAGATTTTTTATTTTAAAAAACCCTGTCAGGGGAAAGAGTTAACTTAGCATCCTCACAGGCCATCTTCAAAGCATGCAACCTGATGTACTTTAAGCCACTTGATCCTTTGATTGCACAAATTGGCCCTTAGGGCCTTAAGGAGGTGCCCTAATTACTTAAGGCACTTCCTGAAGGCACTAAGCCTATTCCTACCTCCTGAGAGTATTAAAGAAACATATAGGTTTTAAGGGGCAGGAGAATTGTGGTACATTTCCTCTGGGACAGAAGATGGGGAGAGGGGTAATTCACGTGAGACTCATCACTACGATTCCTGCTCAGCTCAAAGTTTTACACTTAAAATAGGTTTCTTGGGATACAAATAAGCTGAGCAGACAGGCAACTAATCAGTTTGTTTTTAATGTAGGAATTTGTAATAAATCTGCGAGCGCCATTTGCTGGATTTCTGAACCAAATTCCCTGTGCCGTTCATACAAACTATGAATGTTCAGACAGACCATTATTATGTCTACTGTCATCTACAAAAATAAGCAGAAGTGAAGCGGGGGGGGGGGGAGAATAATCTCCAAATTTTTTCGCTGGAATGCGGAAACGGAGTGTGTGTTTTTTACAGCTTCAGCTCAAGGAAATCACAAGCTGTTTATTTGACTTTGTAACAAAAATGGAAAAGTAATATTCCCTGAGGAGAATCGGCATACCGAGGGGGCATTTTCTTCTGTGTATTGAGCTTAAGTTGTGAATGTTTCTGTTGTCACAATCTTTCCAAAGGAAAACAGGCATGTTTTGGAGCAAGACACAGGCAATCTATGCATCAGGCAAAGAATGATCTGAACAGGAAATTTAGAGAAGACAGTGTTGTCATGGGAAGCCCGTTATCTTACGCAGGAACAGATTCCTTGCGAACCTTTACTCCTGTTGTGAAGACAAACTATCTAGAGAGGGGCTGGGTGTTTCAAACAAGCATGGAAAGGAAGTGGGAGGAAGGAGTATGTGGTTGTTATCCTGCCTCATCCCACTACCCCTGGTTTATAACATCCTAACCCACTTCATGATCACTTCAGGAACTCGTGGAACTGGCTGGATTTCCAGACCTCTCTGAGAAACATGTATGAGGATTACTTTCCTGTTGACAGCCTTGTTGAACTATGAAATGGCCGCACATCATCTACCCGTTCAACTCCTGCCACTCACTCTGTTGACAGAGGCTCCCTCCTTCCATTTAACAGAAGACAGAGCTCTGGTTTTAAACAAAAAAACAAGCAACCAGCTGCAATAATAGCATTTAAAGACTGTGCCACAAAACTGGTAGGTTTAGGAAAACAAGTGTATACCTGTTGTCTCTGCTGCTACTGCGTTTTAGACATTCTGATAAGAAAAGCTTTTTATGGGGAGGTAAATGGACTTGAAATCTAGGAGGTTTAAGCTGTTACCTTCTGCATTCAGTCCTACAAGCATGTTTGAATTCATTCTCATTGGCAAATCCTAGAGTTGGCTAAATTGCAGGCCTTTATTTGTTGTTGGACTCCCAAACCTCATCAGCTCTAGCCAGCATACTCAATAGTCAAAGATTATGGGAGTTGTAGACCAGCAATACCCAGGGGACCAAATGTTAGCCACCAATAGTTTTAACTTAGGCACTAAAATAATATTTTCCTACGGCTGCTGTACCACTCATCTGTTTTTTTACCAGTAATGCTTGCTTTGACATTGACTGGGTGCCATTTCTCCTATGAATCTTGTTAGGCCACAATTGTGGCACTGGAAGTTCTACGTCAAGGTTGCTTCCACCATCCTTGGCCACTGGCTGGGGCTGATGGGAGCGTTTGTAGGGACATAGGTGAGCTGCCCCTGGTCTAAGTGTGTGACAGTTCAAATAGCTGCTTGAAAAGCAATTACTTGCTCCTCAACTGAAAGGTCCAGAGGGTGCAATAAGGAAATCGCTTGTTGTCTTTTCCCCTCATCTCTCTATTAAGGAATCCTGATGGATTCCACCTTAATACTACTGGGGGGGAAACAGCAGAAAGGTTTCGAGTGAGCTTGTCCTCAGCACGCTGATAATACCCAACTTGATCTTTCTGTTCCATTCAGCCCTTACTTCCCACGATCACAGTGTCTCAGTAGAGGGAAAGCTCACAGGTTTTCTGATCTGAAATGGGTCAAGCCAGGAATCCCACCACTGAACTTTAATCTGACCCAGTGTTTGCCATATGTGAAGAAGAAGAAGAAGAAGAAGAAGAAGAAGAAGAAGAAGTAGTAGTGTTTGGACTTGATATCCCGCCTTTCACTCCCCTTAAGGAGTCTCAAAGCGGCTAACAATCTCCTTTCCCTTCCTGCCCCACAACACTCTGTGAGGTGAGTGAGGCTGAGAGACTTCAGAGAAGTGTGACTAGCCCAAGGTCACCCAGCAGCTACATGTGGAGGAGCGGGGAAGCGAACCTGGTTCACCAGATTATGAGTCCATCGCTCCTAACCACTACACCATGCTGGCGCTTCCAGGATGCTGACATTCCAGGATGGTCCTTGATGGGTTGGCTATCTAAATCCCCTCCCTCTCAAGTCTAGAACGCTTTCAGAAGGATTTTGCATGTGTTTAAACATCTGATATGTCGAGTGTCAGATCCAATCTGCATTTGCTTTTTAAAAATAAAAATTAAAAAAGCAGGGCAGTATGTTGTATGGTCTGTATCATCCCACAATATTCCTGGCAACTAAATGACTAAATGCCCCCTCTATGGAACACTTCCTAAACATAGGAGAAACATAGGTTATAGTGAAGGTTCTAGAGTAGACTTCTATCCTGTACTGGTCTTCTGCCTGGCAAGGGCAGCATTCAAACATTCAATCCTCCATCTCCACCCTTTAATGCAGTGATGGCCAAATTTGGCCCTTCAGCTGTTTTGGGACTACAACTCCCATCATCCCTAACAGGAACAGTGGTCAGGGATGATGGGAACTGTAGTCCCAAAACAGCTGGAGGGCCAAGTTTGGCCATCACTGCTCTAATGGTACAATAATCCCAGGAGAAGAAACCATGTACATTTTCCTCGGTACATCCCTCACTAGGTGTTCCAAAGTGATGTTCCAAAGCTGATATCAGAAAATTGATTTGACAGTCAAGTTACTCGTTTTAAATAAAAGCACCATGCAAGTCCTCCTCCTGGCTTTCCAGATGAAGTTTAGAACTTAAAAGGTAAAACACAAAACAGAACGAATCTTACCGGAATCCCTGTTCTTTGATGGCAAAGGCAGGTGTTTCCAAAGGGAATATCTCCGACTGGACAAATAGTTCTCTGACTCGGCGATCTATGACTTTCCCATACTGCGCCCCAGCATCAAGTATCACTACAGCTCCATCGTAGCGGCAGAGACCATCCTTGAGATCTTCTCCAGCATTCTCCAACTGTGAACATTATTTACATAAACACTTTTATCACTCGGATTATCAGCGCAGAGCAAGAACAGAAAATTAAACTACTTTTTAAATGAGAAGTAAGTAGCTAAGTTAATTATTTAAGATGCTTGCAAGCTCTTGCTTTGGGAAGTCTCTTGGAATAATTAAGAATGCATGGTTGTTGTTGTTGTTTTTAAAAAAGCAACAACAACCCTAGACTGTAACATTATATGAAATAAATAGAAAATTTAGGAGAAACAGGTTGCGTTAGTCAAGTTTAAAAGATACTATTTATTAATGAATATAGATGCAATGTTGGTCATTTTGCACCCCTTCCTAGGGCTCTAACCCATCCTTCCTTTTTGCCACTGCTTCTGCTAGAAGCAGCATCTAGTAATTGGCAACACTTTTATGGGAGAGGGTCAGCCAAGAGGAGGCTTGTAACAGCCACTCAGCTTGGGCAAAAACGTACTACTTTCAGGTGAACAGGATGGAAAGATTTTAGAAATGAGATGAGACTGCATCCCTAATCAGGCTAAGGATGTGTCACAATAAATTACTAGCTGCAGAGACAGATGGGCTAATAAAATGCGTATTCTAGCAAACTTTGCGGATGTATCTGGAAGCGTAGCTTAGAGATTCAGGTGGTATAGGATGTGAAATTGTTTATAATTGTATATATACCGTATTTTTCGCTCTATAAGACGCACCAGACCACAAGACACACCTATAGTTTTTGGAGGAGGAAAACCAGAAAAAAAATATTCTGAATCTCAGAAGCCAGAACAGGAAGAGGGATCGCTGCACAGTGAAAGCAGCAATCCCTCTTGCTGTTCTGGCTTCTGGGATAGCTGCGCAGCCTGCATTCTCTCCATAAGACGCACACACATTTCCCCTTACTTTTTAGGAGGGGAAAAGTGAGTCTTATAGAACAAAAAATACGGCATGTGTGTATGTGAAATTGTACGATTGTTTTTATTGTGAAACTGCTTTGAGGTATTTCAAGGGAAGCGACTGATAGATGGATATAAATAAATGAATTGCACTCACAAAGGGAATAAATGGGGCTACTTGCATACAAATAGGTCTGCCCATACCATATTACTCTCCTTCACAGTATGAACTGGAATGACCTATGCATTAGGGCTTCAAAACTGGTTTGAAGTCCATATTGTGATATCAGTTTCATCATTTCTGACCTGGCAATATATCACGAATCATGACATGTGTGTGTGCTATGCAAAAACCACAATGAGGGGGAAACCGTGAAGCCAGTCAATGCTTCTCTCAATTCCTGAAGCCCCTGTTAACTCTTCTGGCTCAGCTGTCCCCTGCTCCATGCAGTGGGCAGCAAATCGCAAAAGCAGTCACTGGCAAAAATCAGGATGCGGGGAAAACTGTGAAGCCAGCCAATGCCTCTACATAGCTCCATCCATATTTCAGACATTGTGATATATCAGTGTAACACAATATTTAGCTGGTGATATATTACAATGTTGAAAACCAGATTTCGTGCAGCCCTGACACACACTTTAGTAATTTTTTTAAGTTAAGAGTCTGACCGCAATCAGAAGAAAACTCACAGACAGAACATTTCCTTTATACTGTGCAAAATTAAGCATTTTCTCCTTGGCGCATAGGCTGCCACAATGGAATGCCTAGGCACCGTTCCCACCCCCAATGGGGGGATGATGTTGATGAAGAAGAAGATTCATTCCACTTCTATATAGCTTTAGATTTTAAAGAACAAAGCTCAAAGCATTTTACAGCACATCAAAACATCAGATAAAGCAAACCAGAATAAAACTATTTCAAGGAAAATATTGCAGATCCTTCTCTAAATGACATTTTGCTTTCCCCAGTCGCCAGCCTGTCATGCGGAAATCTCCGCATGGTCGCAACTGGACCTGCAACAGTCGCAAAACGAGTCTGGCACCTGGCTAATTTTGAACACTGTTTATGGCTCAGGTGTGCATGAACTTGGGCAAGGAAAAAAACCCCAAATTAGGAGCTGGAGCTGGAGAAGGTACTGTTCTGTTGGCCAGGCACAGACACAAGTATTTTTATACTAGGCCTCTACAACCCAGAGGTTTCATGTTACCTAAAGACCTAAACTCACCAGACTTAGGTCCCAGCCTGGTTCCAGCAACCCTGGTTCAAGTCCTAATGTCCACGGCATCAGGGAGCCTTGTATGTCATTTGTGAATAAGCAATCATTCTTGATTTAAGAAATCAAGGCTGCTATGCATCATTCCATGCATGCTCTTAAGGAAGAGGTACGGAATGGGTACCACGTTAAAATACTGCAGTCAGTCATGTGCCGCATGCATCTCACTCTAATCAATTTGATTTTATAAGAGTGCAACTGGATACAAGATTACAGATTTCGACTGGGTGTTAAGGCAATCTTGTAACATTTGTGTGTTTGTGTGACTATAACTGCCAAATGCAAAAGTAACAGAGGATTAAATATAGCAATATCCTCGGGGTTTAGAGGTTTGCAGTGTTTATGTACTACATCTGTTTTCAAAACAAAATACAAAAGCCTCTTCTGCCATACAAGCACAAATTGAACATTTCAGGGGGGTGCATTGGGCAAAGCTTGTTTTTCTACTTCCGTTTACATTCCTTTCCCCTAGTAAAGTAGCACTAGGTGGCTGACAATATTCCAGAAACTTTTATTTCCTCTCCGTTCTCCCTTCTATTTTCCTCCTTCCCCACTTGTGGTCTCTCTCTTGCACGGGACATGGGTGGCACTATGGTCTAAATCGCTTGCCGATCAGAAGGTTGGCGGTTCAAATCCACACTCTCATTGCTCTGTCCCAGCTCCTGCCCACCTAGCAGTTCAAAAACATGCCAGTGCAAGTAGATAAATAGGTACCACTGTGGCAGGAAGGTAAACGGCATTTCCGTGAGCTCTGGCTTCCATCATGATGTTCCGTTGTGCCAGAAGCAGTTTAGTCATGCTGGCCACATGACCTGGAAAGCTGTCTGTGGACAAACGCCAGCTTCCTCGGCCTGAAAGCGAGATGAGCGCCACACCCCATAGTCACCTTTGACTGCACTTAACCATCCAGGGGTCCTTTACCTTTTACCGTCCTCTTGCATGCTAACTATGGTTAACACCACAACTTAACCAAACTGAACTCTAACATAGGTAGTTCTAAACTTTGAAGTCTGAAGCCACTGAATTCAGATTCGGGATTAAGCAAACTATGGCTAGGGTTCAATTTTAGCAAGGGCTCTATTTTTATACTTTGTTGTTTCAACTTTTATTTGTTAACTGCCCAGAGAACTTTTGAATGGGTTGTACAGAAATGCTGAGACGCGGGTGGCACTGTGGGTTAAACCACAGAGCCTAGGACTTGGCAATCAGAAGGTCAGCAGTTCGAATCCCCGCGACAGGGTGAGCTCCCATTGCTCGGTCCCTGCTCCTGCCAACCTAGCACTTTGAAAGCACGTCAAGTGCAAGTAGATAAATAGGTACCACTCCGGCGGGAAGTAAACAGTGTTTCCGTGTGCTGCTGTGGTTCGCCAGAAGCGGCTTAGTCATGCTGGTCACATGACCTGGAAGCTGTACACAGGCTCCCTCGGCTAATAAAGCAAAATGATCACCGCAACCCCAGAGTCGTCCACAACTGGACCTAATGGTCAGGGGTCCCTTTACCTTTACAGAATTGCTGTAAACACACACACAAGAGGAGGAGGAGGAGAGACCAAGGAGTGTACATGATCTCTTTGCCACGATTATGAGACTGACAAAATGTAAAGTGAGCCATGACAGAACACCAGTGTTATATCAACTGGGGGCACATGACTAAATTTTAACTAGATTTTTTTGCCACTGAATTATTAGAGAAAGGAAATCCCTGCTGTCCTGCCATTAAGTGCCTATTTCACCTAGCCATTAAGGAGATGAGAATTGTGGGATTATAATTTTTTTTAAAAAATGTGGAAGCACACTTGAGTGCTCTCCCAATTCTCCACCTTCCTCTGGTTGAAGGTTAAAGTCACAGGTTGAACATTCCTGTGCTTGATGTCATATACTATATTGTATGATGTCAGGCCCAGGATGGTGGCTACAGTTTACCAAAAACTGCCTGGTGGGCCAATCTCCAAGGCCTGGCAGGCCTAATTAGCTCTGTGAGCCAGAGGTTCTCCCCTGCAATTAAGGGTTATTATTTATTTATTTATTAAATTTCATCTAAGAATCGCAAGGTGGTTTACAGTATAAAAACACAAAAATTAATAATGTAACAACAATCAAAATAATACGCACACCCCAGCCACACACAGTTGAAAAGGCCATAGAAGGTCTGGCTGAAGAGGAATGTGTTTGCCCAAGGATATGTAATGAAGGCACCAGGCGAGCTTTCCTGGGGAGAGCATTCCACAAACAAGGAGCTACCACAGAAAAGGCCCATTGTCCATGGAGGGAGAACAAAGGAACAAAACTTTTAAGTCTCATAAAGGCAAACTGCTTTCAGGATGTCAATACCATGGGTTGTATTTGCCATGCACCAGAGTAAGGAAAGTTGCCTATTGCTCAGGCTGATTGAACGACAAATGGTTAAGTCATGTCATAATACAGGGGTCAGCAAACTACGACCCCTGGGCAGGATCAGGCCCACCTGGGTCCTAAATTTGGCCCACGCCACAAAGCCGAGATTCCCAGCGATGGCAATGGGAGGAAGAGGCCAAGCAGCGGCAGCTCTTCCAATCAAACGCCGCGCCTAGTTTACCGCAGTGCAGGGACATCTCTGCCAATCAAATGCCATACCTGGTTTGATTGGCAGAGCCGCCGCCGCTCAGCCTCTTCCACCGCCACCTTGATGCTCCTGTGGGCCAGAGATCGAAGTGGACAAGCTCACTCTGCCTACCCGCTTCACGAGAAGCAGCAGCAGTGGTGGGGATGGTGGCGGCAGCCCCTGGGAAAGTAAGCACAGCGCCTTCTTTCTCTAGGCGGGGAGGATGCCCATTTCACGCCAACACCGCCAGCCCTTCGGCGAATGAGGCAGGCAGCAAACCAAGAAGGTGACTGGGGCTGGGGTGGGTGAGGAGGAGGACTACTTGTCCCCCTTGCAGTGTGCATAGGAATAGATAGGTAGGTAGATAGATAAGATAGTCCGGCCCTCCACAAGGTCTGAGGGACAGTGGACCGGCCCCCTGCGGAAAAGGTTTGCTGACCCCTGTCATAATACCATCATGTGGATTCACTCTAAGTGAATGCAGAGTACTGTGGTCAGTAGCTGCAATAGTAGGATTCTACATGGCACATAGTTTCGGATACAACTGAAATTAGATAAAAGGGAAATCATTAACAAGCTAAGAACATTTGAATTGAAAAACTTCATTCAGGAAAGAAGGCTGTGACGGGAGACAAGGGAGGTCAGAATAAAATTACAATAGGCCCTTTTCTTCCCTTTTCAAGAGATCAGATTGTGTAGATTAATTCAAATCACAAGCGTCCGCGCGGAAATAAATCATCTCATTCATGAGAAGTCTGCAGTTATCTGTGACTGTTCAACCAAACAAACCAATTACATGATGAAATGTTTTTTTTTAGTCATCTCATGATTTGCTTTACTGGCAGTTTCCTGTGCAAGTTCTAGAGATCATGAACACCCCAAATTGAAACAAAGATGAGAGCCCAATCCTATACTAGCCTAGCCTGCAAAAGGAACCCCTTCTTTGCTCTAATGTCAAAACACTCAAAACACCAGGACTGGTGTAGCAAAGGTCATTGACATTACTGGTGGGTGGGTGGAATGTGTGGCATGCGTATGCTAACTAGCTATGTAAGTAGCTGGGAAAGGAAGAAGGGAAATAAAGGCATCAAATAAATATAAATCAAATCTATACGCCTTACCTGGTGCATGCTCTAGTTATCTCCCGCTTGGACTACTGCAATGCGCTCTACGTGGGGCTACCTTTGAAGGTGACTCGGAAACTACAGCTAATCCAGAATGCGGCAGCTAGACTGGTGACTGGGGGCGGCCGCCGAGACCACATAACACCGGTCTTGAAAGACCTACATTGGCTCCCAGTACGTTTCCGAGCACAATTCAAAGTGCTGGTGTTGACCTTTAAAGCCCTAAACGGCTTCGGCCCAGTATACCTGAAGGAGCGTCTCCACCCCCATCGTTCTGCCCGGACACTGAGGTCCAGCGCCGAGGGCCTTCTGGCGGTTCCCTCATTACGAGAAGCGAAGCTACAGGGAACCAGGCAGAGGGCCTTTTCGGTGGTGGCGCCCGCCCTGTGGAATGCCCTCCCATTGGATGTCAAGGTGATGGACAACTACCTGACATTCAGAAGACATCTTAAGGCGGCCCTATTCAGGGAAGCTTTTAATGTATGATATTTTAGTGTTTTTTGGTTTCTGTGGAAGCCGCCCAGAGTGGCTGGGGAAGCCCAGCCAGATGGGCGGGGTACAAATAATAAATTATTATTATTATTATTATTACCTTGCCCCTATACTATGGAATTTCCTCTCCAGAAAGGCACATCTGGTGCCTTCATTGTACAGTTTTCATCATAGGCTTCCTTTACTCTGGCTTTTTGACACCTAAGATATATATATATATTAGGACCCAGCTTCGTCTTCTGATTCTAGATTGTTTTAACTGGTTTCAATGTTGCACTTTTTACATCTCTGTAATCCACCCTAGGTACTTACAGAGAAAGATGGATGGGAATTATCATATTCACCACCATCCAAGATTATTTTGCACTGAAAAATAAGTATCACAAGTAAATTTAAATGCCATTTGACCAGGTGATGTTAAAAAAGCTTTTGCTGTGGCAGACACGAAAGCCCAAGTAAAAAGTGCAATTTCTACATAATATCAACCACAGGGCTCTGAAGATCAGCTAAAGATTGATTTGGACTTTCCGACCACAACATTCTCAGAATCAGCATACTTAGGGATAATTAACAATTTAAAGCAAACAGATTCCCAGCATTAAATGAAGTCCATTCGGCATGCTTGACACATACGCTCACTCATCTCAATTCAGAGAGCTGTTCTGAGTTCACAGATGCCAATGTTCATACAGAATTCTCCCCCTGCCCTTTTGTTTCTAAGTTGAGAAACTTAGCGGTGGACATGGAAGGTCATCCATACAGGAGCAGTTCTCTGTATCTAATGCAGTGTTTCCCACAGCCCATCTGCCACATTCACTTTTTACAAGGCAAATCCACTGGTTACATCGTGTGGAGAATATTTCTTATACTTTCCCTAGTGACAGCTATGTGTTTAACTTATCACGATGACTGTTAGTTGTCAAACCTCGTACCTGACAAGGCTTGGTCATAACAAACGTCCCCAACGTGGAACTGGCAAGAGGAAGTAATTGGGAAATTGATTCAAAGATGAATGTGGAAAGGGGGTGGGGGCTCAGTCTGACAAAATCATAACGTTCAAGTTCCCCAAAAAGAGCAGCAGTACCCACTCACCCACCTATGAGCACAGACTCCCAGGAAACTACAGCTGATCAAGGATAATTCAGTTTCCCTAACACAAGGGAGGGGGAGAAGACAGTCTGTCTTCATCTGCACACATTATACAAGGCTTCCCCAATCTGGTACCCCCTCCAGATCTCTTGGACTGCAGCTCCTGTCAGCCTTAGGCAGCATGGTCAGTGCTCAAGGATGCTAGGGCTTGTAGCCATGTCAAACTGGCACCAGAACTGCCACTGAGTTTGTGATTTGGATGTTATGACAGGGATGAGGAACTGTGACCCTCACAGGTGCTGTTGTGATTCCAGCTCCACAGTCACAGCCAGCATCACTAATGGTCCCAGATGTTGGAAGTTGTAGTCTGACAGCATCTGTTAGGTAACAGGCTAGGGAACGGCTATATTATATACCACATGGGTACCCACTTTCCATAGCCACAAAGAAGAAACTGTGGAGGCATCATGGAGAAAGCTAAACTGCTACCCGAAACCATCTAGAAAGACATACCCCCTAGAAAAGTTTTGAAAGAAGGGGGACAGTCCCCTAGTATTCTAACTGGATAACCCTAGTCAGTGTCAGTGAACACAGCAGCCTTATAAAAGATGCCATAGAGAACACCTTGCTCATCGTTCCTCCTGCCAGAAAGCATTTAGAAAACTCCAGTATTTACCAGGCATATGCAGCTAACAGCAAACAAGCTTTCTAAAATGTTATACACATGCATGTTTTTAAAGGGGAGGGCAGGCTGCATTCCTGTACAAAGTGAGTTACACAACCCCATTGACTTCAATGGGTTCACAAAACCTTGCACAGAATCAGGCTGAAACAAAGGCAAAAATCGTCAGAAGATTTGTGCAACAAGGAGTTCAAAACTTCCTTATGAAGAGACTGGAGAGAAATCTACTAATATAACAGGTTCATAGTCTGGGAAAACTTTCTGAAAACTGAACACTTTCACAGCTCAGGCTGCAAAAGTTTTTTGTGTTGCGACCTGTATACGCTTAAGAACTGGAAGTGCAAAGAAAAAGTAACCGAATCTTCTGAAGAAATGAGAAAACAGAGCAGAATTACTAAGAACATGTCCAATAAAAATGCTACGGTTGACACAGTTGGTGTTAGCTGGTTGTGCGCTGCGTATTCTGATCACTCTCACTCTTATTCATACATGCTTATTTCACTCATTCACCCCCACCTTGCAAAATTAGGTGGGTTACATCAGCTACGCAGCCACTGTTCTCTACCATACAAAATGACCCACCAGATCAGAATACTGCAAGTCTATAAAGGCAAGCAAGGCATTTACAAGAAGGCAATGCCAGCCTCTGGAACAAATGCTCACTGGGGTAATCTATCAAGAACATGCAACACCTTTGTTAAGAGTGTGGTGAAGCTTGCTGGGACTCAGGTAAGTCCTTTAAGTTTTTGCACCAGTTCTCTGGAATTCTCTTGTCTCAAAAGTGTTCGAAATTAGCCAGGTGCATTTGGCACCTGGCTTTCGACCACTTGTGACCAAGTGAAGATGCCTGGGCACCAGGATGGTGCCTGATATCTCCACCATCTGAAGATGCATGCCTGGGGATCCTTGGATCTGGACTGTTTTCACACATTTAACACCCCATCCTGTAGAATTCTGTCTGTTATATTTTATCTGCACAGTCAGAAAATGAATTTCTGGAACCAAAATGCTTTTTCTGTGCAGCAGGAAAAGAAAGAGAGGTCGGAATAGGCCAATATTTATGTGCACTGTCCCTGGATCAAGTTGCTTTTCCTCTTTAAGTTCTCAAAGCTCTTAACCTAGCTCAAGGTTACCATCTGAACTAGCCAGATGTTTAACTGAGAATCAATCACGGTCTGTCCATCTAAGACTTTAGAACTGTCTTGCCCCAAAATAGCAACTAGACGTTTTGCCAACTGTAACCCCGGTTTAAGGAGCCATTTGGCACCTAGCTTATCTCATAGAACAGGGTATATCATAGAATCATGGAGTTGGAAGGGAACCTAAGGATCAGCTAGTCCAACCCCCTGCAATACAGGAATGTGCTGCTCTCCCTTATGGGATTAAACCGGCAACCTTGGAGGTTGTCAGCACCACGGACTAACCAACTGAGCTACGTCTTATTCATCTTGAGTTTCCAACACTGCCTCAAAAGTGAAGCAACTTCCAACACTGTGCTGGTTTTTTAATCTGTTTTCTTTTCTCCTGTGCTTTCTCAAACCAGTCTGTTTTATTTCTGTTACTTTTAATGTTTCTTGGTCTTCATAAAATCATAGGACCGTAGAGCTGGAACCAGGTCATTTAGCGATGGGTTTTATATTTCTATTTCTGCACACTGCTTGGGCATTCTCTGGGCACTTTATAAATTATGAAATAAACGATGTCTCTTCCATACCATTAATGCCTTTAATCTGAAACATTTGCTCAGTGGTAGAGCATCTGCTTTGCATGCAGAAAGTCCCAGGTAGGCCTGGGAGAGACCCATGTCTGAAATCCTGCAGACCTGGTGTGTGCAATACTGAACTAGCAGGACCAATGGTTTAATTCAGTGTAAGGAAACTTGCTACACTCCCCTTCTCCAGATTATTTGAAGAGCCAGAAAAGGGAATTCCAAGGGAAAGAGATTGTGCCCATTTGATTCAGTCTAGACAAATAGGATTTTGGCTATTTCCCCCCACCATCCAGTAGCATATTACCAATCTAGTAACGTCTCTGCTACTAAATCAAATGTATGAAGTTTTCTCTAACAGGAAAAAAGGCCACGAGGTCTGACTCAACAGACATAAGCCATTCCAATCCACTTATGTTTATAAACTACAACTCCTGCTTATTATTTATTAAATGTACACATCATTAGCATCCTCTGAAATAGCCTAATATTGCAGCGCATCATTCCTCGGTCTGCTTGGTAGAATATAAACTTTATTGCTTTTGAATCAAATCTAGCTTTGCCCATCTATACAGAGCTTCAAAGTTCTGGAAACTCTTATTTGGGAATCAGGGTTGTGTGAGAGACACAGACTTGTAACATATTTGCTGTATCAAAAAGGGGGGAAGTGTTGCTTTCAAGTTAAGTCTGGGGTGCCCTGGGGAACAACCATCAGACAACACAGAAGCAATTTGGGCATACGAGTGAAACTTTCCAAAGGTGAACCCGGAGAGTTGTCTCCACCCCACCCCTCAACAAGGAAGGAAAGAGCAATTCCTCCAAGACTTCTAACAGTACCAGAATTAAAACTTCAAAATGAGTATGCTTTCAAAACGTCCCTGTTCTCAAAGTTTCTCAGACAGGTTAGACATACTTTACAGACAAGCATGCACTCAAAAGTAAGAGTATGTGTGTGTGAGAGAGAGAGAGTGTGTTGTGCAAAGCCTTTGACCATCCCCATAAGCAGAGTTTTAAGGGTGTTACGAGAACTTACAGGCAACTGCAAAAGTACGAGGATACAATAAAAAAAAAATATTGTTATTTTACCCTGGCTGAGCCCACCACACTTCTTAAACACTGTTTCGGTCAGGTACAAATTCCCCCACACAAATCCCCATCTACTAAAAGGGGGGGTAGGGGGGGGCGGGTAACTGCCCCATAACAAACAGCTGACATTGCTTAGGCTTATGGGGGAAGAGGTCTTTCGAAAAGAATCAGACTTGGGCAAAAGTTCTTTATCTCCCCCCCCAAAAAAAATAATAATAATCGAGCCCGCTCTGCCAGTGGCATAGGAGCTGATTGCCTTCCTTTGACCAGTAATAGGGGTGTGTGGGTGGGGGGCAAGAAAAGAAAGAGAAAGTGGGGGGGGGCTCGTTCTGCCAGGCAAGGAGGCAGCAGCCGCAGCAGCAAAAACAGCCCATGTGGGGCAAGTGGCAGCGGGAACGTGCCTGGAGGGGAAGGGGAGGGACTACCGCGGACTTCGGGGGCCGGGCGCTCGGCGAGCTCCTTCCTTCCCGGGTGCCCGCGCTGGGGGAGGCGGGTGCCAGCCACCCTCCCTTCCTCTTCCTCCCCTCCCCCCCCCCGCGCCTTTTCTCCCCATGTGCCCGGCGTGAAGCAAAAGGGGGACGCCGCGCAAATGGAGAGGGAGAGGGGTGTCGTTTCCTGAAGAGGCGAAGCTCCGTGGGGGTGTTTTGCTTGGGTGGGGGGCCACCCTAGAAGGAGGTGGAAGCCGCGCGGGGAGCCGGGCTCGCCCTTCGCCCCAGATGGCTCCCGCCTCCGGCACGACGCGCCGCCGCCGCCACCACCACACACAAAGCCCCCCGGAGGAAGCTCGCCCGGCAGGGCCGGCGGAAGGCGGAGGGGCCGCGGCGGCGGCGCTCTCCCTTCCCCGCCTGCCTCGCTCGCTCTTCCCCCTTCGCCTCCCCGTCCCTCCCGCCGCCGGCGCCGCGGCACTGACCTTGGCGTCTCCATTGCACACAGCCATAGAGCCGGCCGGGGTTGGAAACGCCGGAGGCTTGGAGGGGGACGAGCTGCTGCGCGCCCGGGTCCGTGTGCGCACAGCCGCCGCCGCCCGAGGGAGAGGGCGCCGGGAAGCAGCGCGCAACGAGGCGGGCGGGCGGGAAGGAGGACGAGGCTACCGAGGGGCCGCCGCTCTGGCTGCTGCTGCTGCTGGTGCCGCCGCTGTGCTGCCTCTCCGCGGCCGAGATGAGCTAATCCTGCCCGCCCGCCCCGCCAGGACGCGCCGCCCGCGAGGAGGAGCCCGGCGCCCCGCGGACCGCCTTCTTCGGCGCCGGGCGGGAGAAGCAGGGCAGGAGCGAGAGCGGCGCGCCGAGCCCGCCCACTGGCGGACGGAGAAGGCGCGGGGAGGCCGCCGGGGGAAGGGAACGCAATGCTATCCATTTATAGAAAGAGGGAGACTCGCCCGGGGGGTGCCCGCGCGGCTCGAGGAATAAAGGCTGGCATGAAAAGAGGGAAATGCAGGTTTTGGAGATGTTTTGTTGTTGTTGTTTGCCCCGCTTAGAGGGCTGCGATCCTCGGCACGCTTTTTTTACCCGAGGGTAAATGCGGCCAGTTGCAGTTGCGCCCGGCCGGAGGAAAAACGGGAAGGGGGGGGGATTCCTACCAAAAGTCTCGAGGGAGGTAAAGGGTTAAAAAAATATGTCACGGCATTTGAGAGTCCGCGAAAGCCATGCCACCCAAAAATTCTATTGGGGGTGTCTCGATCTTTTTGTAACCCGCTTTGATGGGTTGGGTTTTGATGAGGATGATGATGACAGTATTTGTAACCCGCCCATCTGGCTGGGTTGCACCAGGCACTTTTTAGCAGTCAAGCGGTGTATAAATGTTATGCAGTAAATAAATAAGATGCTCCCTGCATAGCAGGGCTGAGGAAGCTGAGATCATCCGAGTTGTTGCTGGACTTCCACTCCCATCAGACCCAGTGGTCACAGATGGTGGGAATTGTAGTCCCAAAGCGTCTCCGGCCTTTGATGTGTTGCATAAGGCAACTAACCTCACGGTTAGATTTCCTAGCTCCTTTCCACCATCCTATCAGGGTTTTCCCAAACTTGGGTCTCCAGCTGTTTTTTTGGACTACAACTCCCATCCTCCGCAAATGGGGCAGGAGTCAGGGTATAAATATCCAAAAAAATATTTTAGATCTACTTTAGCTTAAATACCTAAAAATTTGTCCCCGTGTCTTGTGATTACCTCACTAGGAACCTGCTTATGAACTTGAATGTGCATTGGCCACAGGCTCCATCCCAGGATGTGGCTGAGGCAAGTACGTAGTCCTCAAGAAATCTGAAGCAAAAGGGAAGCAGGGTTCTTGATCACAACTTCCTAATTTAGTTATTGCATTTATATGTCACCTTTTTCTCTTTTATATATATATATTTATTTATTAAACTTACTGTTTTACAATTTAGATTATTCATTTAAACAACCTTAATGTATCAGTGACTTCCCTTCTTCTCTTTCCATGGTTCATTTTGCATAACAAATCCCTGCATATTTTACATAAATTACAAAACTATTCAGTATTCCATTATTACATCCATCAAAACTTATTTACACTGTTGAATTTATCTTAATGCTGCCAACGATTTCAAGTGCACACAATTTCCTCCCATATATTCAATAAACATTTTCCAATCTTCTTTAAACATATGTTCTTCTTGTTCTCTTATTCTATATGTTAGGTCTGTAAGCTGCACATTTTCCATCAGTTTAAGTTGCCATTCTTCTTTAGTTGGGACCTCGCTCATTTTCCATTTTTGGGCTAACAAAACACGGGCTGCAGTAGTGGCATACATAAATAACCTTTTTTGACACCTGGGAATTTCCGTCTGAATTATCCCCCCAAAAAAGACTCTGGTTGTTTTTTTTGGGAAGTGCTTTGAAACATTTTTTTCAATTCATTATGAATTATTTCCCAATACTCTTTTACCCTTTTACAGGTCCACCACATATGAAAGAATGTACCCTCAACCCCATTGCATCTCCAGCACTTACCTGATTCAGTCTTATACTGTACATCTTAGCAAGTCTACTCGGAGTTAAATACCTTCTGTAAATCATTTTCAGGTAGTTCTCCATCATATATGCCACCTTTTTCTCAAGGTGCCATACATGCTGTACCCCTGATTTAATCCCCACAACAAACCTGTGAGGTACGTTAGGCTGAGAGTCAGTGACTGGCCCAAGGTGAGCTTCACGGCCGAGTGCGGATTTGAATCCTGGTCTCCCAGCTAATAATCGGACACTCTAACCACTATGAAATGAAAACTGCCATACTATCCCCTAAATTTGGCGCTGTGGTCTAAACCACAGAGCCTAGGGCTTGCCGATTGGAAGGTCGTGGTTCGAATCCCCACAACGGGGTGAGCTCCTGTTGCTCGGTCCCTGCTCCTGCCCACCTAGCAGTTCGTCACTTGATCTTAGCCAAAAGGCCGAGAAGTGATGCCAACCTAGCAGTTCGAAAGCACAAAGTGCAAGTAGATAAATAGGTACCGCTCCGGTGGGAAGGTAAATGGTGTTTCCGTGCACTGCCAACCTAGCAGTTCGTCACTTGATCTTAGCCAAAAGGCCGAGAAGCGATGCCAACCTAGCAGTTCGAAAGCACAAAGTGCAAGTAGATAAATAGGTACCACTCCGGTGGGAAGGTAAACGGTGTTTCCATGCGCTGCTCTGGTTCGCCAGAAGCGGCTTAATAATGCTGGCCATATGACCTGGAAGCTGTATGCCGGCTCCCTCGGCCAATAAGGTGAGATGAGCGTTGCAACCCCAGAGTCGTCCGCAACTGGACCTAACAGTCAGGGGTCCCTTTACCTTTTACCATGGGGGGGGGTCTATGTGTGTTGTACCTCTGCTCTGAAACCTCTGCTCCAGGGAGTGGAATGAAATACAGTACCTTGGATGCTATCCACTTGAAAAAGAAAAAGGAAAACATTTTTGCTGGCACCAAGACAGGGGTAAACTGCCCCACTCCCACGTTGTTCCCCAAGAGCAGCAGATTAGGCTTTGGGTCTGCAGAGGCAGAAGTAACAAGAGATCTGAGGTGGCATAATGGACAGTACCACTTCAGACTGCAGGTGGTGGTGGGTGCCTTTCAGGATTGCTGCCTTGCGTCAAAGAATAATAATTCCTCCCCTTCAAGTCCCTAATGAGTACAGCTGGAAACACTCTGAGCTAGACCTCCTCTGATGTGCTAGACTTTTGCAAGTGTGCTTGGTGTTTTTTTAAGGAAACATTTTAAAGGGCCATCCCCACCTGCAAAATGAAATGGCACACTCAGCTCTGCCACCGCATCAGAATTCTTCCACCTCACAATAGCTCTGTTTTCACCTTTGTTATGTATTCTGAGAGTAGGAGCAGGACCCTGCTGGCTGGCTGGCCTGCCTCCCTGGTCTCCACATGTTCAGATGAAGGCGACAACAGGCGCTATTGTGCACAAATAGGCACTTTATGTACCTGGTGCAATAACCCTCTTCATGTGGTAAATAGGTACTTTATGTACCTGGTGCAATAACCCTCTTCATGTGTTATGAAGGGGCAGGCAGCAGCGTTGAGAGGCCTAGCTCCGCCCTTTCCTGGTCATTTGGGTTACCCTCAATTTGCAGTGATTGCCTATACATGAGGCTCCTTATGCACTTTAGAAACCTGGAAAATCAATGTTCAGGGAGCCTCCACGAGTGCTAAAGGCCCCCCCCCCATCCCTCCACTTCAGACCAGTCACCCTCCACAAGTTTAGGGCAAGGGCAGAGTTAGCGTGCTTTTCCTTGCTGCCCACCTCTTGTCTTTGGTTTACTCTGAATCATAACACCCGAGGGGGGCGTGTGTGCATTCAATCGTACACATGCAGAACCCTTTCTCATCACCATTTGAATGTTTGGAGCTTGTAGGCGAGGCCAGGGCCGACAATCCCTGTCTCCACATGCAGTGGACCTCGGGTTACATACGCTTCAGGTTACATACGCTTCAGGTTACAGACTCCGCTAACCCAGAAATAGTACCTCGGGTTAAGAACTTTGCTTCAGGATGAGAACAGAAATCGTGCTACGGTGGCAGCAGGAGGCCCCATTAGCTAAAGTGGTGCTTCAGGTTAAGAACAGTTTCAGCTTAAGAATGGACCTCTGGAACGAATCAAGTACTTAACCCGAGGTACCACTGTACTAACTGAACGGGTAGACCAAGGGTGACTATCTTTTTCATTGGCTCAGGGGCCAAAACCGTCTAGGGGCCGCATGGCAGTGGTAGGTGCGGCCAGCCACCCCACACTATCATGTCCACCACAAAAGCTCACACACCCCTTATCAGCTAAATGAGGGCGATCTCCAAACATAAAATGACCAATCTGCATCAAACTCTACTCATAAAATGATCCACCTGCAATTTGCATTCCCCACTCCCAACTTGGTGCTATGTCTGCTTTAATTCTTTGCCTTTCCAAAATTGAGGGGTGGAGGTCTTGGGGTGAGAAACATTTGCTTGGGGAGGTGGGGAGCTGGACCAGGCCATCTGAAACTGGGAGTTAGCCTTCATCTCACTTCTCACAGGGGAGCTAACACTGCATGTGAAGTCAGTGGCGTAGCGTGGGGGGGTGCAGGGGGGGCCGGCCACACCGGGCGCAACATCTGGGGGTTAGGGTTAGGGGGTGCAAATCCACGGGTTAGGGGGTGCAAATTACTTGCCTTGCCCCGGGTGCTGACAACCCACGCTACGCCACTGTGTGAAGTCTTCTTTTCTACCAGACAATGGAATTGGGTCCTCTAACGTCTATGGTAAAACTTCCTGTCTAGGTCAAGGAAAGGAAGCCGGGCTGCTCTGGAATCACCCCCAAGAAGACCTGTTTCTAACTTTTCTGTTTGTTTTCCCTATGATAGGGGTTGCACCCTGCCCATTGCAATGGTTCTCAGCATTGTCACATTATTGGAGCGGCAGCTCTGCTAGGACTGCTGCTGAGGGTGGTGAAGCAGACAGGAAGCCAGACTTTGCCATCTTCCTTTTCCAGCGGCTGCCCTTCACTAACCTGCCACCTTCTTGATATTTTGGACTACAGCCCGCATCAACCTCAGCCAGTCAGACTGTTCTGGCTGGGGCTGATGGGAGCTGTAGTCCAAGACATTTAGAAGATGCCTCATTGGTGAAGATTGCCTTAACAAGAGCCCTTCTCCCGGCCTAGGATGCCCCTCAGAACCAGCATAGGGCCTGGAAAACACCCTTGGAACACCTTTACAACTTCACTCCATACCTTCATAGATCCAACCAGTGTGGTATAGTGGTTAAGAGCAGTAGATTCGTAATCTGGTGAACCGGGTTCGCGTCTCTGCTCCTCCACATGCAGCTGCTGGGTGACCTTGGGCCAGTCACACTTCTTTGAAGTCTCTCAGCCCCAGTCACCTCACAGAGTGTTTGTTGTGGGGGAGGAAGGGAAAGGAGAATGTTAGCCGCTTTGTGACTCCTTCGGGTAGTGATAAAGCGGGATATCAAATCCAAACTCCTCCTCTTCTTCTTGTCCACACCAAAGTTTGAGCCACGGTTCAAGGGGCTTTTAGGTGATCATTTCTTTCCTTTATTTTGCAATCAGGTCTGGCACAAGGCATTTTGCTGCCTGAGGTGAAGGGCAACATACTTCTCAACAATTTCATATACAGAAAGAAGCTGGATTGACAGTTAAATCTCATTTCAACACTGGTGATGATGCAATGGCATCTTCCATGACATCTGAAGGCAGTGAGCTAGCTTAGTGGGTGGCAGGCCATGCAGAGCAAACACAACTCTGCCCTTCAACATTTTGCCCACACTCCCCATCCTCCATCATCTGCCACCTGAGGCAGCTGCCTCAGTCTGCTTAACAAAAGGGCCAACCATGTTTGTGATATTCTTAAGGGTTTTTAACTCCTCCTTGTTAAGGCTGTAATACACTGTACACTAATATTTTCAACGGATGAAAATCATTCAGATTTTGGTTTAGCTGAGTCCTCAGGTTCACTTTAAGTACACAAACGGCTTTGGCTTTGTTACGTTAGTTTGATGTTTAGCAAACTGAAAGTTCAAGCTGGATTAATTGGCAAGTCAACAGCTGAAGTTCAAGGTTGGTGGATTAGATGGTTTTGTATGCAATCAGACTGCAAAAGAGCTGGCCTTGCCAAAAGCAAATCAGACATTTTAGCGGCAGCCCTGAAAAGGCTTTCAGTCCCTTAAATCTCAAGTGGACCCACGAGGCTTCAATACCGCTGTTGTTGTGTGCTTTCAGCACTTGTGACCAAGGGTCTACCTAAATCTTCTGAATGCTTTTGGCTACTTCCATAAGAGTCCCTTATATCTCTCCCCCCCATTCAAAAAAATAAAAGTATCTGTGTGTGATTATTGTTACACCAAACCATGTTCAGATGTTACTGTTTTCATCTCTCAATCTGCAATCCTAAATATACTTTCTTAAAACTAATTTCCATAAGGAAATCAATTAGATTTATTTTCAAGCAAGACTGAAACTCTCTGAACACGTACGTAGGAATATATTGAACTCAGTATTTGAACAGAAACATAAGAATGATTGAGCTAAAACAATGTGCTCCTTTTCATATTGAAAAAGAAAACCACACTGAGTTCTCCGGGGCAGGCCCAAGACATATTGCTGCCTGAGGCAAAACAGAAAATGGCAGAGCCCGCAAGAATTGTAGTTTGCTAAAGGTGCTGCTTTAGACCAGGCTTCCTCAACCTCGGCCCTCCAGATGTTTTGGGACTACAGTTCCCATCATCCCTGACCACTGGTCCTGCTAGCTAGGGATCATGGGAGTTGTAGGCCAAAAACATCTGGAGGGCCGAGGTTGAGGAAGCCTGCTTTAGAGCATGGATAGAGAATATCAGGTTCAGAGACCAACACAGACCTCTAGGCTGCTCTGTTGGGACTCAGGCCACCCTCTCTCCAGTCCTGCTTTGCACTCTCCTTGAGTGCCTTTGACTGATGGTGAGGGGAGAGACTCCATCAGGCAAGGCCTCCTTCCACCTGCCTTGCCCACCCTCTAGTCTCTGCTTCTCAATTTGTATTGTATTATTTTATGTAGTGTGCCTTGCCGTTGTTTTATTGATTATAGTTTAGAAATTATTTATTGTAACTGTTGAGTGGATTTTGGTTTAACTTTTATATGTCATTATTATTTAATACTATTCTAATGATTGTTGAATGTTACTTTTTGATGTAGGTTGCCTGTTTTAAAGTTATGTTTTATTATCACATGTTTGTATTGCATTAGATTGTTATAAGATGTACATTTTTTGTTTCTTCAGCTTGTAAACCGCCTTGAGTATTGTATGATAGAAAGACGGTATACAGATTAAAAATAATGATGATGATGACTGAAAGCAGGAAAGCCAGGGTTGCAAAATGGGGAAGGAAAACGGGGGAGGCCAGGGGGGTGAAACGGAGAATGAAAATGCAGCGGGGAGAGGAGAGGGAAAATAGGAAAGCCACAGGGACAAGATGGGGGACGAGAGTGGCAGGGTGAGAGAAAGCCGGAAAGCCAGGGGAACAAAAAGGAGAAGGAAAAAGGAGGGTACTTTCCTGCCAAAACTGCTCCAGGGAGAGGGAGGAGGCATTGCCGCTGCAAACAAGCAAGCAGGCAGCCAGCAGGGTGGCACAGTACCCAGATGCAAATTTGCTGCCCCACCCAGAGTGTGTCAAGGCAGGAATTGGGAGTAGGTCAGCAATAACTCACAAGGAGCCAGTGAAGTTAACTCTCTGTTTAAAGAAACAAATACAGCTAAGGCCTAGTGAGCATAGCAACTCTTCCCAGTAGGTCTTGCCCCAATGAGACAGTTGCAAGGACTGAAGGTCCCAGCTTCCCGCAGCTCTCTACGTCTCCCCCCACCCTAGGTCTTTCCCAAGTAACCTGAGGCTCCTTCTTCTTGCCTGTCTTTGCTCTGCCCTCTTCATACCTCTGAAGGTTCTGGGAGACAAGTGGGGAGGGGAGCTGGTTGCAGCAGGAGGGGGAGACCCCCTGGCTTCTTCACCAGCCCGACTCACCTCTGCCCCTTGGCCCACCTCCTCTCCAGCCTCCATTTCTGCCTCTGATTCTGGGCTGCTCTCTGCCACAACCTCTTCCTGCTCACTAAAGCAAGCATAGGCAAACTCGGCCCTCCAGATGTTTGGGGACTACAACTCCCAACATCCCTAGCTAACAGGGCCAGTGGTCAGGGATGATGGGAATTGTAGTCCCAAAACATCTGGAGGGCCGAGTTTGCCTATGCCTGCACTAAAGCCTGTTGCCTCTTCAGCTAACACTACCTCTACCCAGTCTGCTCCTTCTTCTCCCTCCAAGCACACATTGCCGTCCCACCACCAATCCCCTGGCTCGGAGCCTTCTTCCCCTGGGAGCTCCCTTGGGGGATCCCCAGCTGGTGCCTCCTGCCTCCCCTCTTCAGCCAGCCAGTCCATGACAAGTGCCGCTTGAGGCAGCTGACTCAGAAAGCCTCATGGTAGCGCCGGCCCTATTGCAATGCAATGCAGTCATACCTGGGTTACAGATGCTTCAGGTTGCGTTTTTTCAGGTTGCAGACCGCCAGAACCCAGAAGTACTGGAACGGATTACTTCTGGGTTTCGGCGGTCGCGCTTTGTGCATGCACAGATGAGCCAAATCGCAACCCGCGCGTGTGCAGACACGCTGCTGCGGGTTGCGGACGCTGCGGGTTACAAACGTGCATACCGCATGGATTACGTTTGCAACACGAGAGTCCACTGTATTTAAAATGGTTTAAAATGAGTTGGCACAAAGGGATCTCTCCTGCCCATTTAAGGTGGCCCTTTATGGGTGCTTTTGCCTGAGAAGGTGAACAAGCAGAAACCTAGCTAACCAGGGCAAATTCAGTTTGAAAGTTTCCTCTCAAAATCAACTATCCCTCCTAACAGTGATACTACTGCAGCTTAGCTGGATGGGGCTGGGGTGTGGCAAGGGGATGGTGAGGTCTGGGGTACACTGGTGCACCACTGCTGCCAATCTGATGTTTCATGCAATGTGATGCTACAGCCTCAACCTTGTTGCTGATCTACTCTGCCCTGTCCAGGTAAGCTGCAGTGTCACCAGTGTTAAGAGGGGGGCTGAATGATTCTGCCCAGTCCTACTGGCCACTACTGATTTTGCCCTAAGCTCCCAGCTGTGTATCTGTTTCTAAGCCCTTGGTTTTTGAATGCAACCTAAACGAAGGATAGGTACAATTTCTCTCCCCTTTAATTCTCCCTTTCAAATTGCATTTCCCCCCATTCCCCTCCACCTCCTCTGAAGCTGAACTGCACAACCATACCACAACCCTGCTTTCTCTCTCTGTTCCTTGAAAGGCTTCAACAGTCCATCAGTTAATTGCTTCTTTTAATATATTCTTCCAATAAACCCTCATTTGTAGAAAAGCTCTGATTTCATCTCCATTGCTCTCCTGAATACATTGCACGGGCGCTCTGCTGTCTAGTCTAAACAACCCAGAGTTACTCGCACTTGACTCTTTTTGTGTTATGCCAGTGTTTTGGTTCCCGGGTCTGCTCAACCAGCCAGATAACAGCCTGTCCTCTAGCAGAACAGAGCAAGGGTCATGGTGGAAAATGGTCTCTTTAGATGTGATTCATCTTCATTCATTATTCCTTGAAGAAGAATAAACAGTCTGCAGATGTGCTTGGAGATGTGTTTTGAAGGTGGATGAGCATGCAATGCCACACCATATATCAGGGATATTGGTTCCCTCAGCCTCTCTTGGATAAACACCATTTTGCTTATCCATGCTTCATTCGTTTTCCACTGCCACCAATTCACTCTGAATGTTTTCAAAAACCTCCTAGCACCTGGTACACAAGGCTTAAGTGTGAGAGCTGGACACCAACACTAGAAACAGGATAAACCTTAAACTGAGGTTATTGATTTATTAAAGGAATACTGTGTACTATGCACTGTGAGTAAACTGCTCCTGTGCCTGAGAAAATGGTCGGGATGGGGTTGCACGCCCCTGATTTTTGCAGTCTGGGGTGCTGCTTCTGAATCCAGCTCTGTCACTGGAGACTCAGGTAGCTTCAATGGCTAGTAGTGTTGGTTTCTGCTCTCTTCACTGTGCAGCAGAGTGCTTGTCACAAGACAATGTTTACATTCCACAGTCAGAGTACTGTTGGGTTTTCCCACGGGAATGGGAAGCTGGATGTGACGTACACTGGGTTTCCTGTTTTTCACTGATCTCTCGGTGTTTCGTTATTCCGAGGAGAAGGACGGTTGCTTCTCTGCTCCAGCAGAGGCAAGATGCATGTTTGTAATTTCTCAACAATGAACTGCAAATAAAGCAACTTTAAGCATGTGGCACGTACTGTTCATCGTTCCGTTGTGCAAAGGACTCTGCAATACCAACATTTTGGTTTTGGGCCCAGAAAGACGTAAATCAAACTGAGGAATGCCGGCAGAGGTACAGAGGAACGGACGGCGTTATCTGCTCTGCGCGTCAAGTTTGATTGATGGAGGTATGTGCTCATGCTGCCCGGAGCAGCCTGGCAGCCTGCCAGTTTCTAATTTATGGTTTTATGGCTGGACTTTGTACTTTTAAAGCCGTTTTGCCGCGATATAGATAAAGGCACAAGCTCACAGGCTTGGATGACTGGGAAAGCGAAAGTACTTTTTACAAGTGCTTTTGGAAGCTGCTGTACTGTAACGCAGCTTGATTAAAGTAGCAGAGATGGCTGAAGCAAAGCTGGTTGAAGCTTTTGGGATTCCTAAGCTCAATAAGAAAAATTACACGGAGTGGGTGCAGTATGCAGAGGCAATTCTGCGGAAAGAAGGTCTGTTTAATGTTATTACAGACAACCCCCCAGCTCCAATTACAGCTGAATGGGCAGCTAAGGATTCCAAAGCAAGGGGAACACTTACGTTGATAGTATCCCCAGAAGAGCTCTGTTTGTTGCGTGGCAAGACCACAGCCAAAGAAATTTGGAACACTTTAAGAGAGGCTCACTTGAGGACAGAAGCTGGTTCCTCAATGTATTATTATGCCAAGCTGCATGGTATGGCTCTTGCTGAAGGTGGAGATGTGCGTAAACATCTGATGGAGATGCAGAATCTGAGACACGAGCTGCAACAGAGAGGACTCAACTTTCCAGAGGCTGTGTATTCCTTCATGATACTACATTCTTTGGGACCAAGTTGGGAGTCCGTTGCCACTCAGATTGCTGTTCAACCAACTGCTCAGCTCACAGTAGCCTATGTTACTGCCGTGATCCAGAATGAAGCAGATCGCCGGGGTGCTAGCTGCATGGATAAGGGGGAGTCTTCACAGACGTCATCCCAGAATGCAGTGGAACCACCAGAGGGCGCCAAAGCTTTGAAGGCAGTGAAATGCTACTCGTGTGGACGTCTAGGCCATATGGAGAGGGAATGCAAATATCCCAGGGCCAAGACAGAGCAGCGCAGCGGAAGCTCATCGCGTGGAAAAGGCCAAAGCAAAGGCAAAGGTCCAGTGTCCAGGACAACGCAGCACAAGGCAATGGTCTCACGTTTCACTCCAAAGGTCGCAAAGGTCCAGAAGACGTCTAGATCTTTCTTCGTTGTTGATTCAGCAGCTACCCACCACATGTGCAACGATAAGAGACTGTTCGTGTCTTTAACACCGCAGGAAGGTGCGATTCACCAGGCGGATGACCACACAATCCCCAGTCAAGGCTACGGAACTGTTGTTCTTCACAGTTTGGACTTAGAGATACATGATGTACTGTATGTTCCGGATGCCACACACAATCTTCTAAGTGTGATGCAGCTGAATGAACGGAACATTGACGTTTCCTTCAAGAACAAGAGATGCACCATCACAAAGAAAGACGATTATGTATTGCATGCTGAATGTGTTGATCGTTTGTTTGTTTTGTATTATGATGATGTTGTGCAGAATGATACTTGTTGCATTGCAGGTTCTAACAAAAGTTTGCATGCAGGATGTATTCATGATTTTCACAGGAAATTTGGTCATTTGCATTTTGAGGCAGTATCTAAAATGCCTGCCTTGGTTGAAGGTATGACTATTAAACCCTGCAGGTACCACATGAAGTGCAAAGCATGCGCAGCAAACAAGGTGAAAATGGCTGCGAAAGGTAAGGTGTCTAGTAGGAAAGCTACAGAACCATACCAGATTGTTCATGCTGATTTAGTTGGTCCACTATCGCCCTCTTTGGGTGAAAATAGGTTCTTCATGGTTCTCATTGATGCATTTTCCAGGTATATTTATGTGTACAATCTCAAGCAGAAATCAGAGGCTTTTCCAAGGTTCAAGGAATTCTGTGCTTGGTTGGAAAATGTGCATGGTAAGAAGATAAAAATTCTTTTCACAGATCGCGGGGGAGAATTCACTTCTCAGCAGTTTGAAGCTTTTCTGACTGAGAAAGGAATTCAACACGATTTGTCCAGTCCTCGCTCGCCATGGCAGAATGGACTTTGCGAAAGGGCAAATCAAACATTGCTTCAAGGGTTAAAAACCTTGCTGCATGATGCCAATCTTCCAGAGAGTTATTGGGCCGAAGCTCTCTCGTGTTTTATTTACAGTTACAATCGCAGGTTATCTTCAGCGATTGGTTGTACCCCGTATGAGAAGATGTTTGGCAAGAAACCATACATCAAACACATGAAAATTTTTGGTTCTGATATGTGGATTCACTCACCACAAAGCTCCAAATTAGGCAAACGTGGATTGCATGGTATATTTCTAGGTTATCAGAAAGGTTCTTACAGAATAATGATGACTGACTCTAAGACAATTAAGCTCACAAGAAGTGTAGAGTACAATGCCAAGTGGGGGGAGAACGTGGGAATTTTTCAATGTTATCCTGATGACAGTGATGAGACTGAGGATAAGCAACAACAACCCACACCCACTGATGAAGGTTCTGATTCTGAGGCTGAAACTGAATCGGATACTTCAGAAGATTTCAAGAGTGCGAAAGCCTCTATGCGACCCTCTGAAAGCTCTGATCAGGAATTGGAAGAACCATTGTTCACAATAGGTCACTTTTCTCCCAAGAAGGAAGAGGAGAGTGTTGAAGACCAAAGGCTAATTCGCAGGTCACAAAGAGCCACAAAAGGCAGACCTCCAAAGAGATTTGCTGATGAATTTGCTAAGACAGCAGTAGCAGCTGTTAAAAGCTCCAAGAAGGTATTTGAACCTTCAAGTTTCCAAGAAATCCAGGATTTGGATTCTAAGGAAGCTGAGCCATGGTTAAATGCAATGAAGGCTGAGCTTGATTCCTTAGAAAAGAACAAAACTTGGGAGCTAGTTCCAGTAGTTCCAGGAATGAAACTGCTTGGAAGCAAATGGGTCTTCAAAGCGAAGACTGATCAAAATGGCAAGATAGTCAGACACAAAGCCAGATTGGTAGCCAGAGGTTTTGCACAGGTACCAGGTGAAGACTATCACGAGACCTACTCACCCACGGTGAGATATGAGAGCATTAGGCTTATGCTCAAGCTAGCTGCAGAGGAGAATCTACACATTAGTCACCACGACGTGAATACAGCGTTTTTGTACGGATCTCTAGGTGAATCACTTTATATGCTTCCACCTGATGGCGTACGGGTAAAACAGGGATTTGTTTGTGCTCTGAAGAAGTCCCTTTATGGTCTCAAACAAAGTGCACGGTGCTGGCACACTAAACTCACTGAAGCATTGTTTTCTCTAGGTTTTCAGCAAGGGAAAGCTGATCCATGTGTATTTGTCAAAGAGGAGGGGCAAAAGAAGCTGTATTGTTTGTTTTATGTTGATGATATTTTATTCTTTTGGAAAGATGTCACAATGTACAATAACGCCCTAGCTCAACTGAAAGAGCACTTTGACATGAAAGATCTTGGTGAGGTAAACAACTACCTATCTCTGGAAATAGAAAGAGATCAAAGTGGTAACATTCTAGTACACCAGTCACGGAAAATTGCTGATGTGTTAAGCAAACTGAACCTGATGGATGCTAACCCTGTAGACACTCCGATGACAACAGGTTATCAGGTAGAAGACACTGAAGAAGCATTTTCTGACACTACACTGTACAGAAGTGTGCTAGGTAAGCTAAACTTCATTGCCAGATGTTCAAGACCTGACATTGCTGTTAGCTGTAATTTGCTAAGCAGACAAGTTAACAATCCTACTGTTAAGGATTGGAAAGCTCTGAAATGCATAGCACGCTATTTGAAAGGCACTATGCATTACAGACTGAGATTTAACAATCAGAAGTCTGGTGGTCTTGAGATTTTTGCAGATGCAAGTTTTGGAAGTGACACTGCAGACAGGAAAAGTACGTCTGGAGTTTGCTACATGTACAATCAGGGTCTATTTGATTGGTCATGCAAGAAGCAAACAACAATTAGCTTAAGTACTTGTGAAGCTGAACTGAATGCACTGTCTTATTCACTTAAGGATTGTGAATGGTTGTTACAATTGTGCAAAGACATGAAAATTCCTGTCAAATGTCCAATCCAGGTTTACCAGGACAACAAAGCATGTTTGGCTTTGCTGAATTCGGAAGGTTGTAAGCAAAGCACGAAGCACTTGCAATTGAAGGTGCAACATGCTAGGGAACATATTCAGAAGGGACTCGTAACGGTGTCCTATATGCCAGGTAATGAAATTCCTGCTGATGTATTGTCCAAGATTGTATCAAGGGATCAACACTGTACCTATGTACAGAAGTTGGGTTTGTACTGATATTGTACGAACACGCTGCCCAGTGATGTTCACGGAAAGGGGGAGGATGTTGGTTTCTGCTCTCTTCACTGTGCAGCAGAGTGCTTGTCACAAGGCAATGTTTACATTCCACAGTCAGAGTACTGTTGGGTTTTCCCACGGGAATGGGAAGCTGGATGTGACGTACACTGGGTTTCCTGTTTTTCACTGATCTCTCGGTGTTTCGTTATTCCGAGGAGAAGGACGGTTGCTTCTTTGCTCCAGCAGAGGCAAGATGCATGTTTGTAATTTCTCAACAATGAACTGCAAATAAAGCAACTTTAAGCATGTGGCACGTACTGTTCATCGTTCCGTTGTGCAAAGGACTCTGCAATACCAACAAGTAGTGCCTTTTACCTGCTGCAGCTTGTTTAACAGCTATGGCCATTCCTGGATGGGGAAAGCCTTGCCATGGTACTTTATGCATTTGTTACTTCAAGACTGGATGGCTGCCCTGTGTGGGACTTTCCTTATGCATAATCCGGAAGCTGCAGTTAATGCAGAACGCTGCAGCACGATTGCTGACAGGAGTGAGGCCTTGTCATCATAGAACGCATATGCTCAGAGATCTGTACTCGTTGCTGATTTGCTACCTGGCCAGGGTCAAAGCGTTTTTATTAGTACAGTGGATGCTCAGGTTGCGAATGTGATCCGTGCAGGATGCATGTTCGCAACCCGCAGCATTCGCAACCCGTGCCTGTGCTCTCGCGTGTTGCGATTCGGCACTTCTGCACATGCGCAAAGCGCGATTTAGTGCTTCTGTGCATGCATGACCGCCAAAACCCAGAAGTAACCCGTTCCGGTACTTCCGGGTTTCGGCAATCTGCAACCTGAAAAAACGCAGCTTGAAGCGGCTGTAACCCGAGGTATGACTGTAACAACTTGGGACCAATTATCTGAGATCGCCTTGCTCCAGGGGGGCCACCAGGTGGCGCGTTGGAAGATGGCCTACAATAACATCTCTCTGACCCATACAAGGTACTAAGGGGCTGCTATGAGAAGTATGCAGTCTTCCTAATCCCCCCCAGGATGCGGGGGGAAACTGTCCTGCCAGCGGTGTTCACAATGCACCCCCTGAAACGAGTGACGGGGTTGCCGAACACTTGGCACAGGCCCTCGGTGAAGTCAGATCTTCCTGACGCCGATTCCAATCAGCGCGTGCTGGTTGCTGCAGCTTGGAATTATAATTGGAAACATACGTTTGGAAATGAAGCTGAAAACACATACATCAAGTAAAGCTCAACTGACAAGACTGCTGATTAATGGATCTCTGCGACCAGGAGTGACGGACGGATAAGTAAATCTTCTGATGAATTACCATAAGGAGACTGTATGTTTGGAACGAAGGGGGGGTGGGTGGAGGAAAAACCTCTTTTTTTCCTTCATGATGTGACATTAATAACCCTTCACCCCAGATAGAAACAAGATTGTCGCGTTTCTATGAATCACAGGCAGGATTTTAAGAACTATGTGGGACGGAGTATAACAGGAAAGAAGACGGGAGAACGGTGAGAAAAGAGGAAAAAATTTATGACGCAGTTAAAAAATGGCGTCCCGCCATGACAGGTCTGCCGGAGGAAGAAGGACTGGGGGAGGAGAATCAGGATTGTTTGATGAGAAGGAATGCTGGAATGTAAGTTTGACCTGACAGAACCCCCAGACTCATTTGATTTATTCGGTAAGCCTGAGAAAAATAAAGGACAGATCGGAGATTAATTTTGTTTATGGAAGCGTTGTACGGAGGCTGTCCCGGATCGATATGATTTTTGGAAGAGTACAAAACCCACACAGAATGCCAGCTTTCAACCGGCTTGTGAAAATCATCAGAGATCGCAAAGAAAGGAATTTATGATAACAACAAGAAGAGAAAGGAAGTAATAAAGGACTATCCAGATCAAACTGGACAGAACTGTCTAATTAATGCAGTAAAATAAGTGATGCTGTTTTGGACTCGAGCTGAGCTTGATGTATGGGTACCCTCAACAAAATTAAAAATTTGGCTGTATAATTTGGAATCAATGTGATACAGATAATGTGATGTGATTGGCCTGTTAATAAAAATTATTTTTTTTTTAAAAAAAAAGAGAGATGGCTTTGCTCCACATGTGCCTGCTCAACCACTTCGATCAGCAGAATTGGCCCACATAACACCCATTCCGCATTTGCAAGAACTCGAACATTTAGTGTGGCAGCGCCTGCACTTTGGAACCCCCCTGCCTGTTGAGATCAAGCAGGCGCCTTCACTGTACTCTTTTCAGCACCTGCTAAAAACATCCTTGCTTAGGCAAGCCTACGCAGATGCTTAGAAAGTTGTGGTATTTTTAATCCGTTTCAACATTTTAACTTTTGAGTGCCTTAAAGTGCGGTTGTGAATTTTTTTTGCTTTGAGGGTTTTTAACGGTCAAGCCATGTACAAATTTTATGAAATGGGACAATGGCATCTGGCTGTTAACCAGAAGGTTGGTGGTTCGAGCCCAGCCAGGGACAGCTGTGAGTAGGATTCCTGCATTGCAGGGGGCTGGACTAGATGACTCCACCGCCACAATTCTATGACCCAAAACACAGTTTCTGAAGTGACTTGCCAAATTAACCCCAGCTAAATACATCCACAATCCAGCCCAGCAATTGGGGTCAATCTGTCTCTGAACCCAGAAATGTCCTCTGGTATTACAGTGGTACCTTGGGTAACATACGCTTCAGGTTACATACGCTTCAGGTTACAGACTCTGTTAACCCAGAAATATTGCTTTAGGTTAAGAACTTTGCTTCAGGATAAGAACAGAAATCGTGCTCCGGCGGCGCGGCGGCAGCAGGAGGCCCCATTAGCTAAAGTGGTGCTTCGGGTTAAGAACAGTTTCAGGTTAAGAACGGACCTCCGGAACAAATTAAGTACTTAACCCGAGGTACCACTGTACTTCTGGCTGCTTGGATAGTTTCGCTTGTGGAAACTGGCTACCTTCCCCTGATCTTCACCAGACAAGTATTAACAACATACTGGGTATTAATATTCAGGTTTCTGCCCTCCCTCCCCCCACCCACTGCACCTCCCTCGCCAATCCAAATCCCCAACTGCCTATCCTCAATTTACTCTGTTAATTCCCAACAGACTAGAACGTCCAGCCCACCAGAGCTGGCAGTCACCCAGACCAATCTCGAATGATTTTACCTGCTTAATAAATTCTCACCCTTCTCTCCTCTCAGAACTACTGCCAACCAGACTTGCGACATCGCAACCGTACAAGGCCTCGAACTTTGACCGTCACGGAATACAGCATTTCTCCACAGTATCAGCTGGTGAATCCAAAAGTGCTGAGACAAGGCCATGCGCCCATTCCATTTACGTATACCCATTCTCTCTCACGCAAACAGGCATTTCTGAAACCCTGCGTACCTACTGTCGGAGTCTTGTCCTAAATGCAGCGCCAATCTGACCCAAAACAAAGCAGCATTGTAGAATTGTACAGTTGGAAGGGACTCTGAGGGCCATCTAGTCCAACCCCCTGCATTGCAGGAATCTCGACTAAAGCATCCATGGCAGATGGCTATACAGCCATCATTCATATCATAGAATCATAGAATCATAGAGTTGGAATAGACGGTTCTGAATGTGCCAGTAGCAGAGAAAGGAGCAATCCTGCAAAGTTCTGTTCAAACCTGAGACTCATATCCAAGCCGAACGTCTGTCAAACGAGGCTGTTGCATTTCTCCCCACCCTCCAGTAAATGGTCCGAGGAAGAAAAATATTTATTCTTTTCCTTGAATAGAAATGTCTGCTAATTTTTTTCTTCATATTATGCATGCAGATATGTCTATAGTGTCTTATGGGAAGGACAGCTGTATAGCAGAATGATCTCTCATAAGTGGCATGTCTGTCCTTTCTAATGCTACAAACTAGAGAGACTAAAGACAGAGAGGTTAGCAAAAGAAAAACGAAAAGAATGAAGCTGGCAACTGCTTTATACTTGCATTAACCCACACCCACCAAAACATCCCCTCCAAAAACGCTATTATGCATATTATATGAACTGAGAGACTTAGTACCCAGTCATAACACATCTAGAAAGACAAATGTGGTGATTTTACCCCGAGAAATTTGAATAATTCCCTTCTTTTACAAAGTGCTCTGTAATTAATCCCCTGTCATCTGCAGGAGATGGGTCGTTATCCAAGTTATCCTGATTCATTGACTAAGATCCATTTCGTGTAGTTTTACAAAGGTAAATTTAATTAGAATTGTCATTTTGCAGCATTATTCCTCTTCGTCAAGCTCCAGCATGAATCCAGCCGCTTTTCTTGTACTATACTGTCAGGGCAACAATAGCTGATGAAGGTTCAGGTGAAGGGGAGATGATGTTGCCAACATTATAACATCTCCAGCTCCCAAAAGAAAACAAACCCCTAGGATCTGGGCTTAGGGAGGGGGGGAAATGAACATTAAAAAAACCCAAAACCATAAGAGGCTGTTGAATCAGTCCCATCTATGAGAAACACACAAGGAGGATATGACATGAGTGCCATGACACTTTCCCAGTTTATCCAAGTTTGAGAGCCAGTGTGGTGTAGTGGTTAAGAGCGGTAGATTCGCAATCTGGGGAACAGGGTTCGCGTCTCCGCTCCTCCACATGCAGCTGCTGGATGACCTTGGGCTAGTCACACTTCTCTGAAGTTTCTCAGCCCCACTCACCTCACAGAGTGTTTGTTGTGGGGGAGGAAGGGAAAGGAGAATGTTAGCCGCTTTGAGACTCCTTAGGGTAGTGATAAAGCGGGATATCAAATCCAAACTCTTCTTATCCTTCCCAGCCTGATGGGAAACAAAGCAATATGACTTCCCCAAAACTTACCCACTTGCAAGCAAAATTGAAAGCTGGATCCTGTATAACCACCCCATACCATGATGAGCACAAACCATCATGAATCCACAATAAAAAAAAAAGATGTCTAGAGGGCCCTTTATAGTAAATAGTAAACGTTTGGGGGATTAAAGGTTTTTCATCTTGCGCTGTGTAAACTCACCTTGTAGTTTCATGTTCTGCTCACTAGAGGTTGCTAGCGGTTGTTGTTTTTTCAAAGAGATGAAAGCACATTTATAACAAAATTGGTATACCAATTGATTTTTTTTCTAGATGTGAATCTGAATAAAAAGTCCATCAAGAAAAAGCAGCAACAGCTCTGGCATCCCATTTAAGGCTGCAATCCTGTCCTACACAGGCTTACTTGGGAGTAAGTCCCACCATACACAGTGGATCTTACTTCTGGGTAGATATGTACAGGATTACTCACCTGGGACTTAACATTTGGTCAGGGATACGACGTTTGTCACAGTAGCAGATCCCATTCCTTCACATTAATATTTTCTGCAAATAGAAGCCGTGCAAATAGTCTGGAGATATCTAGTGTACGCTGCATGATTCACTGAAAACACACAGGCACACATCCTCCATCTAACAAAATGAAATTGGGGGGGGGGGGGTGGAATACATGCAGGAGAGTTATCTCAGAACTCTCTTTACCATGACTTTGTTCCACTTCAGAAATCGCACCCTTTCTGCTCAGTTTAGATTAGAACAGCTTTCTTTGTAGAATCACATTCTTAGCTGGTTTATGCAGGGCTCAATCTAGTTTGTAACATAAACTATCTGATAAGCCTCTAGCACAATTTGATAGCAGGACTGGGCTCCACTATTGTTAAACACACAGTTTTATAGGTGTTTTCTATTCCAATCTTGAAATTTCTGCTGTGGCCAAAACAGACTTCTTTTCTGCTGGTTGCTTTAAACTTTTGCACATATTGGTTTGTGTATTGCAGGCATAGGCAAACTCGACCCTCCAGATGTTTTGGGACTACAACTCCCATCATCCCTGACCACTGGTCCTGTTAGCGAGGGATGATGGGAGTTGCAGTCCCAAAACATCTGGAGGCCCGAGTTTGCCTATGCCTGGTGTATTGGGTTGGATTCAGACTTAAGTTTCAGAGGAAGCCTAGGCACATCTACTCAGAGGTTTTACAGAATCCAATGAGGCTTACTCGCAAGCAAGTATGCATCAGATTGCATCTTAAGTTGCACTTAGGTCTCATTGCAATCCATGCAATTAAGTTAAAGGTAAAGGGACCCCTGACCGTTAGGTCCAGTCGCGGATGACTCTGGGGTTGTAGCGCTCATCTCGCTTTACTGGCTGAGGGAGCCAGCGTACAGTTTCCGGGTCATGTGGCCAGCACGACTAAGCCGTTTCTGGCAAACCAGAGCAGCGCACAGAACTGCAATTAAGTTAGTCATTGCTTAATTTAAGTTGCAGTGATAGTCCAAATCTAAACATGTCTCCTTGGAAGGTTATGTTTCCCTCACTGAGCAGCAGCTGCATGTCACAAGACAATGTTTTCATTCCACAGTTCAGTTACTGTTGGGTTCCCACGGGAAAGGGAGACTGGATGTGACGTATACTGGTTTCCTGTTTCCTTTGTTCTGTCATTTCTTTGTCGAGAGAGTTGCTCTCTGCTCCCACAGAGGCAAGATGTAAATTTGTGTGTTTCTCCGTATAGCGAAATAAAATAGCAATGTAGCCATACCTGCTTGTCCTTTCGTTGCGGACTACGAGATTACACTCTGCTGGGCTCAGGACGACATGAGCCATATCAGCTCCAGATGGGCCGGAGCTGAATAAACTAAAAATCTACTCAGAGGTTTTACAGAATCCAGTGAGGCTTACTCACAAGCAAGTATGCATCAGATTGCAGCTTAAGTTGCACTTAGGTCCCACTGCAATCCATGCAATTAAGTTAAAAGGTAAAGGTACCCCTGCCCGTACGGGCCAGTCTTGACAGACTCTGGGGTTGTGCACCCATCTCACTCAAGAGGCCGGGGGCCAGCGCTGTCCGGAGACACTTCCGGGTCACGTGGCCAGCGTGACATCGCTGCTCTGGCGAGCCAGAGCCGCACACGGAAACGCCGTTTACCTTCCCGCTAGTAAGCGGTCCCTATTTATCTACTTGCACCCGAGGGTGCTTTCGAACTGCTAGGTTGGCAGGCGCTGGGACCGAGCAGCGGGAGCGCACCCCGCCGCGGGGATTCGAACCGCCGACCTTTCGATCGGCAAGCCCTAGGCACTGAGGCTTTTACCCACAGCGCCACCCGCGTCCCTTGCAATTAAGTTAGGTAAAGGTAAAGGGACCCCTGACCTTTAGGTTCAGTCGTGGCTGACTCTGGGGTTGCGGCGCTCATCTCGCTTTATTGGCTGAGGGAGCCGGCGTACAGCGTCTGGGTCATGTGGCCAGCAGGACTAAGCCACTTCTGGCCAACCACAGCAGCACACAGAAACGCCGTTTACCTTCCTGCCGGAGCAGTACCTATTTATCTACTTGAACTTTGACGGGCTTTCAAACTGCTAGGTGGGCAGGAGCTGGGAGTTAGTCATTGCTTAATTTAAGTCCCATTGATAGTTCAAGTCTAAACATGTCTCCTTGGAAGTAAGCCCTCTTGACTTCATAGGGCTTAGGCTTAGGCAAGAGGGTTTAGGATTGCAGCCTGACAGAATTAAGTTATGTGCTGTGAACAGTCTTCCTGCTTTTAGTTTTGTTCCGATTGCATTTACTCGAACTGTATGTTACCGCACTACAGATTGCTATGCTCTATTGCTAATCTTTCTTTTCTCTTTTATTGTTTTTATTCATTTCTTACAGGGTTCCTTGTGACAGGGAAGAGTAGGGGAATAAGCTCCCTGTAGGTGCACGTTCTCTTGCCAAAGACTGGGACCAACTTTGGCCTTTCCTTTGCCACGATGTTCTTCCCAATAGGGAGAGGATGCTACTGTCTGACAGTCCCCTGGCTAGCAGCAGAGGGCAGTGTGTCCTACAGGTTCAGAGCCAATAAGAAGCTGACATACATTTGCATACAAGTTGGGTAGGGTGGCCAGGTAGAAAGGAGGGTCAGGGCTCAATGCCTTTAAGCATCACACAGGCGTTGAGGTTTGTGCTCTTACCATCAAGTGACAAGTTGCTGCTGCCCAAACCCCTTCTTTTGCACTCGTGTCAGAAGTAATAGTCAACTAAGTCATAGAATTGAAAGGGATCACAAGGGTCATCTAGTCCAACCCCCCTCCCTGCAATGCAGGAATCTTTAGCCCAACATGGGGCTCAAACCCACAACCCTAAGATTAAGGGTCTTATGCTCTAACAACAGGGCTACCTCAGCGTCAGGAGTCTTGCCCTCTTTTCCATCTGGTCCCCTGAACGGTGCACTTACACTTGACCCTACTAGGTTACAGACACAGATCACAGATAAAACATTCATTTTCCAACTTCTAAGTAGAGGCAGGGTGTTAAGATCTGCCTGGAGAGTGGACAAAGCAAAAGCAGCAGGGAGGCCAAAGGCATGCACAAAATAGCACCCACAGTGCTGAAAGGGCCTTGGGAAGACCTGTTTTTTCAGCTGTGTAGGCTGTAGTTCTAACCCAGGAGTCAGCAAACTTTTTCAGCAGGGGGCCGGTCCACTGTCCCTTGTGGGGGGGGGCAGATTCTATTTGGGGGGCACATTCTACTCATGTAAAAATATGCTGATTCCTGGACTGTCTGTGGGCCAGATTTAGAAGGCGATTGGGCCGGATCCAGCCCCTGGGCCTTAGTTTGACTACCCATGTTCTAACCAGTACAGTGGTACCTCGGGTTAAGTACTTAATTCGTTCCGGAGGTCCGTTCTTAACCTGAAACTGTTCTTAACCTGAAGCACCACTTTTGCTAATAGGGCCTCCTGCTGCTGCTGCGCCGCCGGAGCACGATTTCTGTTCTCATCCTGAAGCAAAGTTCTTAAAGGGATCCTCAGGGTTCCTTCCAACTCTATAGTTCTATGATTCTATGGTTCTATGATTCTACTATTTCTGGGTTAGCGGAGTCTGTAACCTGAAGTGTATGTAACCTGAAGCGTATGTAACCCGAGGTACTACTGTATTTAAAACACCACTGGGCACCTCTAGAACATTGGTTTTTCAACCAGGGACCCTGAGTGCTGCCCACACAGCAAGGAACTGAGTGATTCAAGAAGAGAGCAATTGCTTGGGGAATTGAGTGATGACTTTACTCGCCCTGTGCCTGACTTTGGTATTCTGCTCTGATTTTAATCCATGGACATCAAGCTTGATACACAAAGCTATGAATCACTTACTCCGGAGCAGTCTTGGAATTATCCCACTAGCATTCAAGGAAACAATTGAATATGATACTGACATGATCCAGACTATTGGTTCAGATCCACACTGTACATTTTAAGCACATTGCTTCCCACAAAGAATCACAGAGCTACTATTCCCAGCACCCTTAACCAGCTACAGTTCTTGGGATTCTTCGGAGGAAGCCAAAAACAACAGAGAATATGAAACCAATCTGCAAGTCACAGATGTTGCATAGAGAGGCAACCAAGTTCAGTCCCTGACCTGGATTTCCAGTCGAAAGGATCACAAATGTTCCTAAAACATTTTGCAAGGCTGTCACCTTTCACATTCAAACACTGCTTTCAATGTTCAGTCGTTCCTGCAGGAGCCAGCCCAAAACCTGAGATCACCTTCAGAGGCCCTTCTTTCTATACCACCACATTCAACCAAGAGACTCAAGATAGAGTCTTTTTAGTGGTGGCTCCTGCCTTTGAACATCCCTCCCCAGAGATGCTTTCCTGGTGCCAACTTTGTTATCGTTTGAGCAGGAGGCAAAAAACTTATCTGCAGTTTGTTTTATCACACACAGGGTTTTAACTGCTGCTGCTGTTCTATTGCTTAATGCAATAAACATTTTAAGTTGCTGGGTTTAATTAACAGCTGCTCTGACAGCCAGCCATTTTGGCTTCCATCTTTGTCTCAGACACTGCCATAAAATAAGAGAGGAGATACAGCACAAAATAAAATAGTGCCACAGCAATGATTGTTAGTATCAAACGCCAGCAATGAACACATTTCTAAACCAATGTTCTCAATAGGGCTCCCAACACTAGTTTGGCCGATCAATACAGAAACAAAAAATAAAATTGCAATGTTGCTTCATTGAAACAAGATAGAGCTTCTGAGACTTCCTAAGGGATATGGTTCTGTAAATTTAGCACTTTCAGCAAGGTAATTGTGTCGTCTCATATTTATCAATTGACAGAACTTATTTATTTATTTTAAAGCTTAAACATGAAGAGAAAACCCAGGAAACATTTTGGTAAAATAGAAAAATTAAACACGTTTGTTCCATTTTACAAGTCAGCTATTTTTAATCATGAAATGGTCCAGCCGTTTTGTTCTGTTCTTCATTACGACTAACAGCTGTTTCAAAAGCAAACCTATTTTGTGTGTACCAGTGCCTCAATTTACAGCACATTATAAAGGAAAAAAACGAACAGTCAAGAAATATTCCAACATATACATTATACTTCTGCTTCCACTCTCTATTACAGTCAAAGGAATTGGTTTCACAGAGTTCCTGGCCATTACTTATATGATTCACACTTAAATCAATTTGTCATCCATTTGAGCAATATTTTAGTTTTTTTCATCAACAAGTATGTACACCTTCAACAAGTATGTACATCTACAAATCCTTTGTAGATTAACTTGCTTTATATATAGTTTGTATCGAGCAAATAGTTTTAGCCTTTTTTAAAAAAGGCAATATTTTATTATTCAATACTTCTACAGTCATCTCTGATGAACCTTTGAAGATATAAAAAGAATATTCTTCAAACTATGAACTTTATAGCCAATAGAAAACCCAGAAAAAAACAGCTTAAGCTTTGTAAATCTAATCAGAACTGAAGACAGCATCACAGAGTGCAGATGAGAGCTCAAGTGGTAGTTATCAAATAATACTTTTATCACAACTCAGCATATCTCCCCCCTTGACAATTTCTCCTTTCACATGACGTGATTATTGCTATAGAAAACATTTTCTTGTGAACCTTATATACAAGTGAGAAGATGTGTTCCACTTTTTGTGAGGTAATTGTACTTGATTGCCATTGCCATGAATGATCAAAATTGCTGTCAAGGAATCACACATTATCTTGAAAATGGGAAGCAATTTTATGCCAGGAGTATCACGTTATTATTTACTCCAATTAAAGGAACACCATATAGAACTTTAATTAGACCTGTTCTCCAATTTACATCATTTGTAGCCTGCACCTGAAATTATATCAAGCAGCATAATTTACCTCTCAAATAATGCAGATAGCCTTAAATAACTACAGGTCTCATTTTGTTCTCATTTAGTACAATTCAGGTAAGTGAAAGGTGGATGCTTAACCTATAGCAACTCCACAGACTCTGCTATCTCGGGTGCAGGCACAACTCGGGATATGCTTCCAAATCTATAGGATTTCCTCTGTAAAATCACATCAGTGATGAGTGTCCAAGAATTCAACACAACAAGTTTAATACAAATGTGTTTAAGTGCAAAAAAGTAATGCTGAGCACTTCTTTCATTCTCGGAGTATGCTGAAATTTCTTTTAATGTCTCTCATTTTTTAGGAAACTTATTTCAAGCTTTGCTATTGATTCTGGGTTTTAGTTTAATTAGCCATTCACAACATTTACTCTACCGCATCAGACATTTGTTTAAATGCATAGCCTTTATTTTTCTTGGCACCCTGTATAAACCGTAATACAGAACTGGAAAACATAAAAAGCCTCACTGGCTAATTTCCTGTGCATGTTCTGCAATCCAGACACCTTTTTTCTAGAAGCATCCCCTCCCTAACATTGTCTAGAGACAGTTAATAAACGTTCTCTGTTAACAGGCTTTTCATTTATGCTGCGGCAAACCAAAAATAAATGGAAATGATAAACACAAGTTTTAGCCACTAAATATTCTCTCATTAACTATCATACACATATAGTATTAAAGTAGCATTGTTTTATTCGTCCCACCTAGCCAATAGGGATGGATCAAAATTAAGGCAAACAAAATCAGTTTATTGTAAACAATGAATGAAAACTAAAAGTACTTAGTGAGAGCGCCAAGGATTTTTCATTCAAGTAAACAGGTCTGATTATTCATATGAACTGAACTACAAGATATTAATACAACAATATCACCATGTTAGAATATGCCCAGAGCGGGGGGTGGGGACTAGAGTGTCTCAAACCCTATGAGATTTACTAACAGACCCAAAACCCAGCCAACACCATGCCTTCAACATCAGCTTGATCTACAGAAATCAACAGGTACAACTCTTTGCTGTTAGAGATCAGCATTATCACCTAACAAATGTCAGCAAATCAAGCTGCTTTTAAAGGGGCAGGAGGGACCAATAAAAATGTCATCCCTATATTCTACCAGCCAAATCTAAATGAAGTTATTGGAGCTCAACCAACAGAACACACAAACAACCTGCAATCTCAGCACATACTGCCTACCTGCAGAACATATTAAACAAGTGGCCACAGGGAAGCAATGTGTAACCCAATTTCCTGCCAAAGTCACTAGTTAAATATGTTTAAACTGGATGCTATCTAGTTTAGGTCCATGAATTCAATCAGAGTATTGCTGATTTAACTAGTTTATGAATATCATTGATAGGCTGCAATCTTAAAATCCGATTGGGAGCAGTCCAGGAGTTCCCCCTATTATTGTAAAAACAAACAGCTGGCTATAAATATAGTTTTAAGGTTGCAGAAGGATCCCTGAAATCCACAAACCACTTAAACAGCTATAAATCTGAGTACTGGGATCTTAAGGTGTTGGCAATTTCGGTTATACATTGCTCTTCAGAAGGAGGGGAATATAGATCAAGGGCAGACTAAGAATGTTTTTCTCTCTGTTGATTTTAAAATCTCTCCCAACCCTATGATCCTAACTCTGTTTCCCTGGAAGTAGGTCCCACTAATTTCAGTGGCATTTACTCCCAAGTAAGTGTGCTTAAGAGCTGTGTAAACTTCCTTCTCAAACAGGCTTAACATTTATTTACACTCAGAAAAGAGCTTTAAAAGAAAAACAGTACACCGTAAATCACAGATTCACTTGGAATCAAGAATTAATATCCATTTCAGAAAGAATTGACCTCTTGAAATAACCAGTAAAACTGAGACAGCATCAAGAGTATGACACTAGCCTGCCACACCTTTTGAAGGTATTTTAATATCATGAGAGATGTACAAAATACATCCAACAACATACTATAACAGTGCCCCTTTCTTATGTGATATACATTGTATTGTACATCCTTAAGGCACCAAAGAGAAGATTCCCTCTTAATAATGAGAATTGCAAAAATCGCGTTACCAGTTGTAGGAGATTCCAGGCAACAGCCAGGAATGATTGAATGACTTACATTAGAACGATATGAATGTCCTAAAACAATGAAAGTACAGACAATCCATCAACATTTCTTTTCAAAAGGCACCACATCTTTTGCCTAGTCCTCTTTGGGCCTCATAAAAGAAAAAACAGCAATTCTTGAGAAACAGCATATTTGCTTTTTCAAGCAAGCTGAATTCACTGGCCTTATATGTGCCCCTAATCTTTTGGAAGCCCGTTCTTCAGTACTAGTCAATATGCCTGCCTGCCTACCATCTACCAGGTGTGATCAACGTAAGCTGCTTCTCTCATACAAATGCTGTCCTGAAGAAACCACTTCTATCTGCAAATCAAGTGCCTTGAAGTCAAGTGTGCACATTAAAAGAAAAGAAAAAAGCTAAATTTTCACCATTATAAAAATATTCCTCTTATAAATCTTTAAAGCTTGTAGAAGCCAGGAAAATACATTTGAGAGAATCTTTTGATACTCATTGTTTTCTCCCATAAAGCGTAGTTATGGTCAGCAATTAAAAGGGGTTGTGGAAAATGTATCAGATTGATTGTTCTCTCTACAGCTTATTTTACCATATACATTCAACATTTACATTTAAATCAAAATGTTATGGTTTCATAAAAGTTTTGTTTAGAGATAATGTTAAAGAAATCAATCAGAAGACAAAAGGCAGACGCTGCAACTTAGCACAACAGCTCTGTAGTTTTAAAGTGCTGTTTCCGGTATGATTATTTATTCATTTTTAACTTAAGGAAATATTGTTGGTGTGTGTGCTTTTTTAACTGATCCATATACTACTTTCCTGGCTTGTTTTTTTGGAAAGTCATTTGGCATAAAACGGCCATTTCCCCCCTACATAGATGTATTTATTTTTTTTGTGTACTCATTATGGGATAAAACCATAACAACTTTTGCCAGTGTTTTCCTATGAACTGGTTCTCCTGCATTTCCATGAAGACGCCCTCTCGTTCTGCAGCTTTTTGAATTTGGGACCGAGGAACAACCACCAAACAAATCCCAAAGCCACGCATATTAGGGATTCCACGTAATAACCATCCAAGGTAATAATACATGATCCGCCTTCTTTTGTACAAAGCTGCAAGAGAGAATGGGAGAAGGGCGTCAAAAGATGTTATACGGATATATGTATTAACAGAATAAGTTAAAATGCATTGATGAAGCATTCTAGATGAACACACTGCTTTTATCCTTAAAAATATAGTATGTTGGGTGGTATCTAACTAAGTGGTACCCCCACTAAAATCAGTGGATGTTACAAAGTCCATTGATTCCAATGGGTCTGCTCAGAGTATGACTAACTTTGGTTGCCACCCATTAATAATAATTTTCTATTACAGGTAACTCGCAACTTGTGTACATTTAAATTGTGCAGATTTGGCTTTACATGCTTGGCAAAAAACAATATTTTTTTAAAAATAAGAAGGGGTGGGCATCTAGGGAAAAAAGACGTTTTTCCCAGATGCCCACCCCCTTTTAAATTAAAAGACTTTACTTCTGTAGGGAGTAATGCAGCTGCCTTAAGCTTCATAATGCCCCATCAGTGATGTCTACTGGAGCAAAACAATCAAAGCATGTGGGTTGTAGCCAAAGCTGAAGGAACAATTATTCTTTCAAGATGATCTTATACGAGCATTCTGGGAAAGTCTTACAACTTTGCTATCACACTACTATGTGGCTAAAATCACACTGTTCAAACCCCATAAGGTGAATAAAGCGAAGGTCTTGCATAGCTAACACAGGAGGTGCAAATTATCTCACTTGATAATATGCAAGAGCAAAAGCTATTCCTAAGATGCTTTTTAAATGGGGAGGAAATATCAGTGCAGAAAGTTAGTGTCAGTGCATCAAGACTAGTACTGGAATGAAAGCGTCTCTTATAAGAAACTTACTTCTGCAGCAGCTGCAGTTCCGCAGTTATGTCCTTGAGCTCCGGCACACTCCTTCACTGTAAGTGGATCCACAAGCCAAAGAGCTACTGTTGCCGGCCAGTTTCCACCCAAATTCGACACTGTGTTAAGTAGCGTCATGTACGTTCCGCCTATGAGTGGGTCACTAACTTTGGCATTGAAAGCCATTATAGCAACATACATACTGTACAGCGTAACCTGGGGGAAAGACAGATGAACACAAAGAGAATTACGCAAGAGAACAGCTTCAAGTAGCAACGGCTATTTTAGTGAAATGTCTTATGGAACACTGTGGAGCTGCCTTTTAACATGAAATGTAGTCAAAAGGGGCCAGCTGTTGAGAGCTGCTGGGGTCTTGGAAGACCAAAGATTCCCACTTTTACATATCTTGTAGGAAGAAACAAAAACAGTGGTTTTGCAACAAAATAACCCTCCAACACAAGATTTCAGTAAGGAAAACACTTACATAGTGCCGTGGAAGAGCTGGGAAAAAATTCACATCTGGCAATCTGTATACTCCTAGGCTTGGTTTGGTCAGAATACAGTTTACACTTCCAGAGTTAATGCTAAACACATTACTTCTGGTAAATGAGCCACCACAGCTGCCAGAGAGCCGTGAAAATGTCTGTCCCTGGCTTTATACACTCATCTACCCATGTAACACCTGAAACTAAAGGGGCACATTGGTTGACAGGTGTGAAATATACTGGCATTATTTTCAGCTCTCCTACCCCACTATATTTAACATGGAAAAGAAAGAAACTGGTCCATCCTTCTCTAGTACTAACAGTAACAGTAAAGACTTGTAGATAGTAGACAAATGTGTTTTAGGAAATTTAATATACCTTAAGTGGTGACAAAGCCTAAGCTCAATACATTCTTCATATATATATATATATATATATATATATATATATATATATATATATATGCCTTGTATCTACGTAGACTACTCAAATACACACACACACACAGCAACTTATTACCTGATGCAAAGCATAACTCAGAAGCAATATAATATAGTAATAGATGGGAAATCCTCCTTCGTATTTTACTTTGGGAGTCCACCAAACCAAGAAAGCAAATTCCAACCCAAACAGTAACCTGTAGGAAAAAGATATGGGGAAACACGTTGAATACCCAAAACCCCTCATCATGTCTGCATTAAACCAATACAAGCTAGGAAGGCAACCCAAAAATTTTGACAAGGGGTAGACCTGAGACACGGCAGAGTCAGATTATGACCCAGTGGTGATTCACTGGCCAGTTTCTGGTGGGCTACCTAACGGATGCAGATTTTGAAGAATGCTGATCTAGATGAACCTTGGGTTGATTCAGCAACGCACCTTAAACAAGGTCTGCTTTGCACATGACAATAAGCAACTGTGCAAATGTGCTGGCTCGCACACACTTTGCTCCTCCCTGGGCCTTTTAACATCAGCAGATGGCAGCTAAATCAAGGTTTTGCTTGCCAAATCATGGTTAAGATGTCTCCCCCTTGACCATGATCTGCAACTTAGCAAGTAGATTTCAGGAATTCTAGTTAAAAAAGAGGCAGGCCATGCAAGACTGAAATCAGCCCCTTTGATAGTAAGCTGCCTAACCTTGGGGTAGTCAACATGGTCCCCTCTAGATGGGCACTCCAAGGCCCATCAGCCTCAGCCAGCCAATGATGAGGGGCGATGGAGGGGTTCCAATCCAAAGCATATGGAGAATACTATGTTGGCTACTCCTACATAACCCGTTGTTTCCCATCCATATAAGCTGGAAGGAAATGAGTGATCCATGAGACACATTCTGTGGTCTTCATGGAAATGAAAGGCCCCCAAATGCCACAAAAGATAAAACAATAAACACATCTAAAAACAATTCCTATACAGATGCAGACTGGGAAATATCTCTACGTAAAAGACTTGTTGAAAGAGGAAGGTCTTCAGCATGTGTCAAAATGTCTACAGAGGCGGCACCTATCTAATATTTAGCAGGAGGGCATTCCAAATGGCATGTGGCACAACACTTAAGGCCCAGTTTCAGCATCACACAGAATGCGGACCTCCCTATAAGATGGTATCTGCAGGATGCCTTCTCCTGCAGAGCACAGTAACTCATTGAGTATCTAAAGACTGATTTAGGTATCCTGATGCCAAGCTGCCCAGGGTTTTATACATCAGAACCAATACCTTGAACTTAGCCTTGTCCATCTAATGAAAGCTAAGTGTGGAAAAGAAAACACTTGTTCTAACACAAGTGGAATTTTAACCAAGCACAGCTCTTGTAAAGGATAATTTAGCAAAGCTACAGCACTTCATTATAAATTGCGTAGCGAACAAGAGTAGGGGATTTTGAACCAATAACCACGGCAAAGCTTTCCAAGTAAAAGCCCAACGTGCACATCTCATTGCTTTTAATGGTTACAAAATTATAGTTTCACATTAACAGAGTTGTGTATTATCAGGTTTAACTATCAAGAGGCTTTTTACCTAAAAGGCATAGCTTTGTAAAATGTGTTCAGGGGCTGTGGACCTGCTGTGTATTTGCTGATAATCAGAGGCAATATGATCTGCAGTGGAACCATTGGAACAGCAAGAAGAGCCAAGTGTTCTTTAGGTACTCCTTCTTCTACCAGTTTGAGGCCTGTGACGGCATCCGCTGCCGAGAATCCAATCTGCAACATAAAAACCTTTTACAATCTTACGCACATACAACAAGGTTTTCCTGCTGTACTGATATGTAGTAACTTATTCATGGTCACCCATCCCTGGACTTTCTGGAACTTAAATCCAGATCCAAACTCCCAACACTGCGGTCCAGAATAGCAATCAGTATTTAAGAAGCAGACCGTGAAAGCGAACCTGTGGTCCTCCAGACAACTCAAATCATCCCTGATCATTGGTCATGTTGACTGAGGTTTATGGGAGTTGGCACCCAATGATTCCATAGGTTCGCAACCCCACCTTTGGCTTAGTCTAGTGGTTCCAAACATTTTTTCCCCATGGACCACTTGAAAACTGTTGAGTGTCTTGCAGACCACTTAATGATTTTTCTGCTCACTACAGCAATTGTAATGCACTGTACTGGATGATGTGTGATTTTAATTGAATCATAGAATCATAGAGTTGGAAGAGACCACAAGGGCCATCGAGTCCAACCCCCTGCCAAGCAGGAAACACCATCAGAGCACTCCTGACATGTGGTATTTTTATTGTTTCTTTTTCTCTTACATTGTTCAGTTATTGAATGCAGATAGTAATAAAATAGAATGAAATATAAGAAATAAAAAGAAACAATCAAAATACAGCTAAAAATCAGTATTACATGTCACATACAACCTAAATGAAGCTTGCAGACCACAGGTGGTTCATGGACCAGTTTGGGAATCACTAGCTTAGACAAATTAAATCGTGCCCCTCCGCTTATAGAACATTACGCAAAATCCATGGACATTTAGACATTATGCAAAATCTATGGTTTGCTTTTTTGCCTGAGTCTGTGTCAGTTTATAAACCATGGTTTGTGGTGGGCCATCAAAGTAGGGTATGAAACCTTGATTTGAGATTGCAGCTTCTTGAACAATCAGAATCATTCCAACATTTGACAGGAAGCAACACAGCTGATAACCATATCAGGGCAAATACGGGAGGCTATACAAAAATAATTACAGTGGTACCTCGGGTTACAAACTTAATTCATTCTGTAGGTCCGTTCTTAACCCCAACCCATTCTTAAACCTGAGGCGTGCTTTCGCTGATGGGGCCTCCTGCTGCTGCTGTGCGATTTCCATTCTCATCCTGGGGCAAATTTCGCAATCTGGAGCAAAATCTGGGTTAGCTGAGTTTGTAACCTGAAGCGTTTGTAACCTGAGGTACCACTGTATTGGATCAATAATCTTGCAGTGCTAGCATGGCTTCATAAATATACCCCAAGTAACAATCCTACTTGTTAAACAAGTAGGAACTGCAACAAAATGTTACAGTGTGGACGACTCTTGTCCAGGGTTCCAACGGTCTAGTAATACCTTCTTCCGGGTTATTTAACAGAGCTTCCCCTTGCATGCCAATACCTCCCTCTTTCAGCTATGATAGTCACTGAGAAACAATCCGGTTGGCTCTCAGGAGCTGAGTTTGTTTTTAGAACAAACTCGTTCAACAACTGTTTTTTTAATCCAGCTCCCTGGCAGAGAGGCTTCGGTTGCGTATTGTTTATGCAGTCTTGCAAATTAGAAAAAGTTTTAAAGAAAGAACCCTAGGAAAAGTTGAATGATCGTGCTGTAGTTTAATAAGCTGAGACATGCTCAAGCCTTCTGCCTGTGAGTTTTGTTGCTGTGCTACCAATTCCCTCCCTGGCATGCTGCAATATGCCACAATGCCAGCAATTAACCAGAGTTAAATCAGAACCAGAAAGGGGGGAGGGGCTATGGTGACTAGGTTCAGAACAAAGAACTTGAAACTGTAGTAATCATGTTTTTTTCTGATTCAGACGTAAGAGGAAATTATGGTTAATTGAGGACTTCTAGGATCCATTGCAGCACACTATGGGGCCATCGTCATAATCCTCTTTTATATCCCTGCTGATTAGGTTAAGATATGACTGCTCAATTGCAGCCATCAGGGAGCCAATGACAACGGCTCTCTTCCTCTCTCAACTGACTGCATTCAATGAGCTCTCAATCAAAGAAAGAGCAGCCCTCTGAAGACTGAGCATGAGGCTCCCTCTTTTCCCTCCCATGTCAGAGAATGGTGTAGAAAAATACAAAAAAGTAACAGCACAGGCAGCATTACAGAGCTAACAAGGGTCATGTTCTCTGTTAGGGACAGGAAGAAAACAAAAGTGGGAGCTTGCCATCCCCTGGAATGCCAATTCTGAAAAGTCCAATAGTTTAAACACTTCAACCACTGAGAAATGCAATCTTGTTGTCATTTCATTTGAACTCTCTGCCTATTGACATCAATGGTTTTGACACTAGATGAAAGCATTTTTGTTTAGGCAAGCTTATCCAGAGATGCAGAAGGTTGACATGTATTTTAATCTAGTTCATTCCTTCTCAATTTATTCCCACATCAACCCTGTAAAGTAGCTTAGGCTGAGAGGCAGTGACTGCCACAAGGTCACTCAGTGGGCTTCATGGCCAAGTGGGGATTTGAACTCTATTCTCCCAGATCCTAGTCCAACACCCTAAACCATTACACCACATTGGCTTCCCCCTCTGCACACAAAGTAATGTCTGTAAAGGGATTCCAATCTATTGCTCCTACAGAGGTGCATACCTGAGATGACACACATATTGCTTTGTATCAACTCAGCTACAATGCTACCGTATTTTTCGCACCATAGGACGCACCGGACAATAGGACGCACTTTGTTTTAGAGGGGGGAGAACAAGAAAAAAAAATCTCCCCCTCTCTGCCCAGCGCCCCTTCAGTGAAGCGGCAGAAGGCGCTGCACAGAGAGCGGGAGAACTTTCCCCCTCGTTTTCCCGCTCTAAAACAAGGTGCCGTTTAAGGTGCGTTCAGGCGGCTACCTTGGAAGCCTGGAGAGCGAGAGGGGTTGGTGTGTGCACTGACCCCTCTCGCTCTCCAGGCTTCAGGTTCCTTTCGACCTGCTCTTTGGGGCTGGCGGGGGGAAGCCCACCACCAGCCCCAAAGAGCAGGTCAGGGAGCAGCGGAAAGGCGCAGCGGAGAGGCTCCTGCCATAGCCGCGCGTCACCTCTCCAGCCGGGAGAGGGTCGCGGGGCTATGGCGTCTTCGCTCCATAGGACGCACACACATTTCCCCTTCATTTTTGAAGGGGGAAAAGTGCGTCCTATAGAGCGAAAAATACGGTATCTCATAACTTACATGGTTCAGGACCACAATTCCTTAAAGACCACCTCTCCCCATATAAACTGATCCAGACCTTGTGCTTGTCCTTCTCTATGTTCCCACTCCTGAGAGGTTCAGAGACTTACAACATGAGAATGGGTCTTTTCTGTGATGGTTCCCTCATCTGTGAAACACTCTCCCCATAGAGGCTCACCTGGTGCCAGCATTACATGTCTTTAGATGCCAGGTGAAAACATTCCTCTTTACCAGGGTGTTTGGCCATTAAACAATCTATGGCTTGTTAAATGTGGCAGAGGGGACTGACTATTATTATAATTATTTTATTGTTATGCTGTCTATTACTATGTTCAGTATTATGCTTTTATTATTATGCTCCATGTATTTATGTTCTTAATGTTGTACACCACTCTGGGATCTTTGGTTAAAGGGTGGCATATAAACCAACCAACCAACCAACCAACCAACCAACCAACCAACCAACCAAATAAATAAATAAATAAATAAATAGCAATAGTAGCTCTCTTCTCAATTAATATGTTTTCTGGCATAGTAGCTCCTAAGACTGGCATAAAAATGAGGCACGTTCCCAAATGATAATCACAAATCATGTACTCACTTTTGCTGTTAAAATCAGGGCACAAAATGTAAGGACTGCTGGCATTTTTACTATTGAGAAGAGCAGCTTGTACGTATCCATGATGCCTTTTGTTTCTTCTTTTGATGGGTGTCTTTCCCTATCTTCTTTCTTCAAGAGTGCGACCAAGGTGGTAGTGATTAAGAAAACAGCACCCCAGTAAAATAGGAAATCTGAAGGGGAAATGAAACCTTTTCCATTATGAAGACACTTGATGCTAATAACATACTATTTAAAACCAACACTAAGACTAGCTGCAACCTTCATAAAACATTTCACAAAACCAATTACTGGCAATTTATGCTGGATTATTAGCTCATCCAAATAAATAAGGGGCTCCACAGAAGCAAGCAGTCTACATAGTGCGGCCTTAATCTTTGCCAGAAGAAAAGATGTCAGATTAATCCCCGTAGGAATGGATTTGGAGACCACAATGTGAATAAGCAAATTAACTTAAGAATAATGAAATTTAAGAACTCATTTAAGCAAATACTCTTATCCCCAACCTCAAGAACCCTACTTAACAAACTGGAAGCATTGTGATAAATTAAAACGTGCATGCACAAAGCAAGATATAAAAGTAGCCAGTCTGAAATCACTGGGACCTCTGTTGCCTCTTTGTTGTGTCAATCTGACATAACAGTAACCCATAACTTCCATACAGACGCTCTTGTTGTCAAGATCAGTAGAGGGGGCCTCCTTGGTAGTTCCACTGCCCTCAAAAGTTCAAGCAGGGTGCTGTGGGAGAGGGAATTCTTTGTGGTAGTTCCTAGGTTGTGGAATTCCCTCCCCACAGAAGTACATCTGGCACCTTCATTATATTATATATATTGTATTAATCACATTTTTTCAGAAACATACACAATGTCCAACATATGCTAAAGACACACCTCTTTGCTCTGGTCTCTGGCAATTGAGATGTGTATTTTCAGGAACCACCCTATTCCTGTGACTACAATTGCTTCTAAACTGTTTTTAATACCATATGATTACATCTTACATTTCAATTGTGTGATTTCAACCTTATGCAGAAGCTTATGGTGGCAGGAAAGTAGATGTGTGAAAGTAATGTCTCGTTTCCCATTCTTGAAGAGAGTTCTGAAAAAACTAGATTTGACAGGTCTTTACCAATTCTGCTTCTAGTTGTAAACCTATACTATAACTCAGGCCTGTCCAACCGGTTGATCATGATCTACTGGTCAATCACGGGATGCCCATGGTCTTTCCTTGTCAATCGCAGGCTCCTGACACCCCCCTCCCAAAAACAAGCAGGAAAAAAAGCTCAACTCTGGTCAATCCAATGGGTAGATCTCTGCCTGTTTGTTATAGTGTGAGTAGATGGCAGTCTCTTGGAAGTTGGGTGTGCCTGCTATAATTGTTCATTTTGCTTTGGGTCTTTTCACCATAGCTTTCTGAAGTATGTTACCTCTCGTTATTATTAATGTTAGCAACATGGATGAGGACCACTAGCTTAGTTTAGCTTATTAATTAATTAAGATGACATGGCAGCTCCATTTTCAAGCAAAGTAATCTGGGCAAAATGTGTAAATGCAGAATTGCTATCTAGCATGAACCAGCAAATGCCAAAACTTCTGTAAGATAACACCGCATTTTCACTAAGTGTACTAATATAGCAGCATGTGTTCTTCCAGGTTTCACCCATCCACCCACCCCACCAGCTTTTTATCAAAATTGTGTATCAAGATCAGACAGTTCCTAAACAAATGTGAACCTTCAAAGTTGGGCAGCTGATATAGCAATCTGGAATAGCAAATCCACACAAGTACTGTAATTCTTTTTGCAGTTCTATAAGAGGGGCGTAAATGAAATGTTCCATGGTAGACTAATCCATCACCACTTCTTACCACACTACACATGAACAACTGTCAACCTGAAGAGGACATAGAAGCTGTGGGGGAGAGATAAAAGGGGCTCTCGGATAGATCTGCATCATTACATTCATTTCAAAAATTTATACCTGAAAGCGTTACAATTCCTCTGGGTTGAGGCTGAAACCGCAAATACTTGTTGCAGAAGGAGGCTGATTCCAGAGCCAAGAACAAGACATTTCCCAAGAAGTAGCCAGCTGTCTGTCCCACAGAGTTACAAGTGGAAGCATAGCCCACATTCTCCCGAGACAACATAGTCAATGCCCAGCCATCTACAGCTATGTCCTGAGTGGCTGCCAGAAACTCAAACAAGAAGAAGGTCACTGTAAGAGCCACCACATCTGGGCTTTTGCCATCCTCCTCCCCAAGCAAAGAGTCCACCTGCCTGGAAAGGTACATCATAAAAAGCCCCAAGGTGTACTGAGTGGGCACAAGCCACGACTTGCGCCGGCCAAAGTTCTTGAAGTACACGGCATCCACCAGGGGGGCCCACAGCAGCTTCAAGCTGAAAGGCCAGAAGACGAAGCTGAAGAAAGCCTGGTCCGTGTAGCTCACGTTCTTGCTTTGCAAGATGAGCGGGATGCTGCCGGCGAGCCCCAGCGGGATGCCCTGCAGCACGTAGAGGAAGAGCAGCAGCAAGATGCTGCCCAGCTCCGCTCGGTAGCCCCGGGGTGTCCCCAGCGGCGTGGCGCTCGGCTCTTGGAGAAGCGCCTCTCGGTCATCTCCCACTTCGGCGCGGCCATCCCCGCAGAAGTCCGGCGGCGGGAGCTCCCTCTTCAGCATATCCACCGAGTTCTGGTAGGAGCCCGGCCGGCGCTGCCGGCTGCTGTCTTTGTAGGAGATGGTGGGGGACATGTCGCACACGTAGTCCAGCGCCGTCGTCCTCGGGACCGGGGAGCCTTTCCCCCGCCGCGGCGGCGGCAGCAGGGCAGCTCAAGGGAGGCTTCCAGCTCCGCCCCGCCTGGAAGAGGGGCCCGGCCTTCCCTCCTCCGCCCCCCACCTGGGCCAAACCCGCTCCAGGTCAGAGGGGTCCCCTCACACCCGCTGGAAGGACGGAGAAGTCGAGGACGCTTCAGGCTCGTCAGCTGGAAGTCACGGGCCTCCTCGCGGAGCTTCCCCACCAAAACGAAGCAGTAGCTTCTTCCTCGTCGACAAAACACCAATTCCCCTTCTCCCGGCCCCCCAAAAGTCCGTTAGGAAACAATGGAGGGAAATAAATTCCTGCCCACCCCCCAGGCCCACCCCAACCCCACTTTCTACCCGGCACGGTCCGACGCGTCAAGTTCCCCGGCTGGAAACACAACCCGGCTCGCAAAGGTACCGCCAAGGCAGCCGAAGAGCTCTGAGCAGCCGTGGTCCTATCTGACTGGAGGAGCAGGCGAGCTACGTCACCGGGAAGCCATCCTATCAAGGGGGAGAGAAGGGATAGGGAAGAACTATAGAGCGGGCTCGAAGGAACGGCAGCTTCGCTTCCGGTTCTCAAAGGAGGTGCTTAAAGGCAGGGCAGAGAGGCGGGAAAAGATCCGAGAGGGGTAGAGCGGCTTTTTGGAGGCCGGAAGTGAAGAGCCGCGTGCTTTTTTTGAGCAGCTGCAGGGGTTGCGTTGTGTGCGCCTGCTTCAAGTTTTGCAACTGCCCGATCCTCATTGATACCTGCAAACACCTAAGCAACCCCCCCCATTAACCCTAACCCTGCCTCCCCAAGAAATAAGTCCTGTGACGTGCCATTGCCCTTCCCTCTTCTGGCAAATAGGTGTATAGGGCTGTAGCTGGCTTACCTGGGAGCAACCAGGTAAATTCAGTAGTCCTGAGAAGACGTGGTTAGCTAGGGTTGCCCGCCTCTCCTGTGTTGTCCCATATCCCAATGCAAAATGCTACGTCCTGTATTGATACAGTTTTGTATTGCAGGTTTCTGCCAAAGGATCCTCTCTTAAATGCATGTGATTGGAAGGGCGTGTGAAGCATGGGCTTAGCCAGGATTTTTGTTAGGGGGTGCAGAACCTCAGTTTAGTATTTTTATTGATATCTCTTGATTTAGGGGAGGGCAACTCCCCACGCCCATGGTTTAAGCTCTGGGTAGCCAAGCTCAGACACGTGTTACAAATCCATCCGTGTGTTGACAATAGGCTGCAACAGATTGGTAATGGGTTGCTGAAGTCACATTATTATTATTATTAATTGAATTTATAGAATTTATATGCCGCCCTATACACGGGGGTTTCAGGGCGGTTCACAGAATAAAATCAAGATATAAAACCACAAAACACGTAATAAAAACAAAAACAACAACACTTCAGCACTGGATACAAAAATAAAAATCGCCCCCCCCCCCACTATATTTGGTCCTAGTTAGGACTGCGCTGTAATCAGTTTACGGCAAACCACGAAGGGGAAGCTAGGAGAAGGAAGGAAGAACATCGGCGTCGACTGAATCTTTTTTATTGCAGCAGCAGCAGCAATGAAGGCGCGACTCCTGCAAGTGTCCGGCAAGCGGCGCTGCGCCCTGGTGCACGCGGAAGCCCGAGGAAAGGAAGGCGCAGGCAGTGGCGGCGCCTGGTCAGCCATGGCGGGGCAACGAGGCGGGGAGCCGGCGAATTACGTCTCTCGCCTCTCGGCATGGGCGGACGAGCACCTCACCCTCGTCCGGGTAGGAGCAGTGGCGAGGGAGGGAGCCGGTTGGCGCCTTGGCAGGGCGCGCTTGCTTGCCGTCGCCCTTAGGTCTTTGGGGATAGGCTGAAACGAAAAGAGGTCAGAACGGCGACGACCAAGACAATAAATGGGCATGTTGAATCTCTGCAGCCCGGGATCCCTGCTGCTTCTCCAAATATGTCGTGGCCGTGCACCATCGTTGGGGATGGGCACTAAGCATATGCTCAGAGGCGCTCTTTCCCTTCTTGATTGCGTGCCCTGGAGGCACGGGAACAGGTTCTGGTTTGTTGCTCTGCTGCGCCAGGCTATAACAGGGACCCGGGTGCGGGTGGAGGGGGGAACATGGGAGTCCCCTCTTTGGCCTATTTTGGTTCTGCCTTTGCTCACATGCACAATTTGCTTCACTGGCTGAGGGGACAAAGGGATGCATTTGGTCCTCCTTGTGAGGGAAGGGTTTGATTTCGTGGAGTCAAACGATGTTCCTCCGCAGCCCAAAGACGTTTGGAAATACTAACTTTTAAAGGTGTTCTCCTTCCTTCAAAGTATAAAGTGTGTGGGGCAAAGAGGAGTTGGGGAACGGGGGTGATGCAGACTTGGGAAATAGTTCTGGAGACAAGACTGAATGCCACAGCCACCAGGTCTGTAAAAAAAGGTAAAGGACCCCTGATAGTTAAGTCCAGTCGTGAATGCATTTACCTTCCCGCCGGAGTGGTACCTATTTATCTACTTGCACTTTGACGTGCCCGCCGACCTTCCGATCGTAAGCCCTAGACCAGGCTTCCTCAAACTCAGCCCTCCAGATGTTTTTGGCCTACAACTCCCATAATCCCTAGCTAGCAGGACCAGTGGTCAGGGATGATGGGAATTGTAGTCTCAAAACATCTGGAGGGATGAGTTTGAGGAAGCCTGGGCTCAGTGGTTTAGACCCCAGCGCCACCCGCGTCCCTACCAGGTCTGTAGCCCTGATCTAAATTGTGCTTGCATTTACGCTTTTAAAAGACCTTCCCTGTGGCTGCAATTACACTTTTAAAAGACCACAGGAGATTTAGGCTTTATTTGGTTTAATTTTAAAAAGTAAGCTGTTCAATTAATTAAGGCAACATTTTGGCTGTTCAAAATATTTTTAATTGATTAATTGTCTAAACTGGAGGTTTACACCACATCAGCTGGAATCAAGGGGTCTCAGGAGGGAAATTCTTCAGGGGTGCACCGTCTTAAATACTTGTCTTTTTTCCTCAGACAAAACACATTTTAAGGTTTATGGCAGCACATATATCACAACCTTTTTGAAAAATGTTTTCAGCTTCAAGGCTGAAGTTCTAAAAGCTATTGCAGTAAAGAGATATTTTGCTTGGTTGAAACAAAAGCAATACAGTAGTACCTCCGGTTACAGATGCTTCAGGTTACAGACTCCACTAACCCTAGAAATAGTACCTCGGATTAAGAACTTTACTTCAGGATGAGAACAGAAATCGTGTGGCGGTGCAGCAGCAGCAGGAGGTCCCATTAGCTAAAGTAGTACCTCAGGTTAAGAACAGTTTCAGGTTAAGAACGGACCTCCAGAACAAAGTAAGTTCTTAACCCGAGGTACCACTGTAGCTACTTCTGAATTCTCAGACTAATTGCACTCGTATTCACAGAAGGAAGTCGGTTTATGAGGCTTGCTCCCTAACAGGTGTGTTTAGAATGGATTAAAGTATGCAAGTATGCAAATATCAGGAGATCAAGAAACCTAGGGCAGTAGATCTAGCACTAATGATCAGGAAAAGTCCGAGCATAAAGGTGTGTTAAAAATAAAATTAAAAAGATGGAAGCTTGCTACTATCCATGCTTCCCAGAATACTCATATGAAAATTTATGCACATGCCGTAAATAAAATTTAGAGGATTAATCTATTGCAATTCATTTCACTGAGTTGCCGCTTTTCCCGCCTAGACTCACTCTCACTAGCAGAGATTTGGGCAAGGCGTGAACAGCAGCAAAGGCTTGCATAGAACCCATATGAAGCTGGCTGCATAAGGAGAGGAGGTGTGGAAGAGTATCTGTTGCTATTCACACTCTGGAGAGAGAGGAAGTTGGAAGTGAAAGTGGTTGAGGTTCAAAATGATGAGAGTGTGTTCCTTGTTACCAGAGGCCATTCTGGGAGTCAGATGGGAGACCTCTGGGTTCTGCTGCGCTACCTGCGGAACCTGGGTCAAAACCAGTAAACAAATAAAAATCGGCAAAATAGATTTTCAAGATGACATATTTTCTAAGATTTATAAATGACTGGCTCATTTGTGATGGGCAACAGTTTCAGAATGGCAACATCTCTGAGCAAATTCAGTATGTCAATCATCTGTAGTTTAGTGTGCACAATGCTATGATGGCCATGTTCAAGATACGTTCCTAAGCATATTTACTCATAACCCAAAGAGGTTTCAGTAGTGGTTCCTTGCCATCCTGGGAACAAGTGAGAAGTGGGGCCCCACAGAGTTCTGTCAGGGTTGAAACTGGGTATGCTTAGCCTGGAGAAGAGGAGACAGAGATGATATGATAGCCATCTTCAAGTATCTGAAAGGTTGTCGCATAGAAGAGGGAGCAAACGTGTTTTCTGCTGTTCCAGAGGGTAGGATATGAACCAATGGATTCAAGTTACAAGAGAAAAGATTCCAACTACTGTAAATGTTAGGAAGGAATTTCTGATGATCAGAACTGCTTTGAGAGTGGAATGGATTTCCTTGGAAGGTGGTGGACTCTCATTCATTGGAGATTTTTAAGCAGAGGTTGAGTGGCCATCTGCCAGGCATTCTTTAGCTGTGATTCCTGAATTGCTGGGATTAAACTAGATGATCTTTGGAGTCCCTTCCATCTTAGAAGTCCCAAGTATTTTAATGAGGTTTGGGGGTTGCAGTTACTTGCATTTTAGCACAATCCCATGCATATTTACTCCAAAGTAAGCTCTACTCTAAAGCCGCTTTGAGGTTTGTTTGCTTTTTACTACCAAGTAGTATATAAATTTTATGGAGAGGGGGATACAATCCCAAGAGTAAGCCATGTGGAATTAAATAAGACTTCTGAATAGGCCCAGTTAGGATTGTGCTGCTAGATAATGAATTCAGCAGATGCCCCAAAAATAATTATAAATTTTGTATCATTTACTTTCCTTTTATTTATTTAACTTTTTCTTTAAATAATGGATTGCTTAGAGAAAACTAAATCTGAGATCCCTTTGTAAACTTAGTTTTGTTGTTGTTGTCTAGATTAACTGAAACATAAGTCAGAAAACCTTTCTGACGCATAACTGTGGCTGCTCTCAGATATATATTTTTTGCTTTTCTCTTTATAACGATAGCATGCTCTGGCTTCAATTAAATGAAAGTCATGTAGTGGAGACTTAAACAATTTATGAAATAATTTATTATGCTATTTTCTGCAGAACATCAGCACTGGAATGGCGATAGCTGGAGTAATTTTACTTGCAAAGAGTGTAAAATTGGTAAGTTATGTATTGAATTTAATAATGTTTATGAGTTGCCTGAAGCGGTTAGGTGCTGCACATAGCACAAGTTCAATAATGAGCAGTAATTGCTTGCTTATCTGTAATTTTTAGCCAAAGTCTATTACTGTAATTGAGCCTTTTCAATCTGAAGTGTACTTTTAGCAGAATATTTAGATCTCTAGCCTGCTTGATCCCTAGAGTAAGCTGAAATTTGAAAACACAAGCAGATTCACTGCAGTCGGTTTTCTAACTAGAATGAATATAAAATAAATTACTGTCTGTTAAAATGGTGGTTTTATCTACTCAGGGCCAATTGAAATGAAAAGGACTTAAGAGTCCTTCCCAGAACTGTCAAGCTTTGTTGATTTTTCACTCTTAGGACTTTAAAAGGTTTAAGGAGCATCTCTCCATATATCAATCCACATAATCATTGAGATCCTTCAGGGAGTGTTGTAATTGCCAACTAGGTAAGATTGGCTGATGCATGGAACGGGCTTGTCACTCATAGCCCCTCCTCTACAAGAAGACCTGTCAAAGCCCATCATCACTTGTTCTTAGAAACAAGACTTTGGGGGTCTCGTTTAACATATTTAATTATACTTAACGGTGCACCACATTTTGGCTGTTCAGTTTGTTGTGAAAAGACGACATCCAGCTGCTCCAGTTTCTCAGTTAATCAAAATGGCCTAGAATATGGCCTAGATACAGGCATGAAATATCAGTTTGCCTTAAGCTAGGAATTATTTTTTGTTAGGGGAGGGGTCATACCTCTGGCGAGAGATACATTGTGTTCCTTCTGGGGTAGTTCGCCACCTTTGATCTCCACCCTGCTCTCACGTGTAGCTCTATAGCAGTGTTTCCCAACCGGTGTTCCGCGGCACACTAGTGTGCCGTGAGACACCGGCTGGTGTGCCGTGGGAGGGAGGCGGGCGAGTCAGGCGGCGAGAGGCGGCGGCGGCGAGGATCCGCGTCGAGCCGGGGGCGGCTCCGCGGTGGTGGTGCCGAGCGGTGGGGCAGCGTGCGCAAAAGGGAGGAGCGCGAGACAGCGGAGGAGGAGGAGGCCGGCATGTCCGGGCAGCAGCAGCAACAGCAGCAGCAGCAACTCCCGGCGACGGCTCCTCCTCCGCCCGCTATCGCCACCACCACCACAACAGCCGCCGCCGCCTCAGCTGCCGCCGTCCCTCAGTCCCTCGCTCTGCTGCCTCCTCCCACCCCGGCAAGGGGAAGGGAAAAAACGTTCACTTTTGTGCGTCCCTCCCGGCGTGACGCTGCGCGCTGACGTCACGGGGCGGGGCTTTAATGGTGGTGTGCCGCGAGATTTTTTTCCAGTAAACAGGTGTGCCGTTGCCCAAAAACGTTTGGGAAACACTGCTCTATAGAAACGCTGGCCTAAACTATTTACCCCCAACCTATTTCAAAATTTAAAAAAAGAGTACAAAGGCCTTTTGACTTAAAAAAAAGGCAGTCTGAACAAAACTCCTGGTCTCTCTTACTGAATGCCTTACTAAACAACGAAACAAAACCCTTCTGGAAACTGGTCTCCGGTTTCCTGAGCAATAGCTCCCTAGCCCCTAGCTGTGCCATTCCAACTCAGGTAAGGTAAAGGTAGAGAGACCCCTGATCATTAGGTCCAGTCGTGGCCGACTCTGGGGTTGTGGCGCTCATCTCGCTTTATTGGCCGAGGGAGCCGGCGTACAGCTTCCGGGTCATGTGGCCAGCATGACTAAGCTGCTTCTGGCAAACCAGAGCAGCACATGGAAACGCCGTTTACCTTCCCGCCGGAGCAGTACCTATTTATCTACTTGCACTTTGATGTGCTTTCGAACTGCTAGGTTGGCAGGAGCAGGGACTGAACAACAGGAGCTCACCCCGTCATGGGGATTTGAACCGCCGACCTTCTGATCGGCAAGTCCTAGGCTCTGTGGTTTAACCCACAGTGCCACCCATGTCCCCTTCCAGTTCAGGTATGGGAGAACAATTTTATAAATATATTCACGGAAAATTCAAATCTCCCCGCCAGTTTTTATGATGAAGATTCGGCAGAACTGTCACTGCTCCCACAATGGAGCCCGGTTACAGTGGAATAAATTAATTGGGAACTTGAAGAGTGGTAAGGCCCCGGGAAATGGCTTTATCTCAGTTGAATTGATCATATCAAATCAGCACTGGTGGGCTCCTCTTCTGGCGGCACTTTTTACTATAGCAAAAAACTCAGGCAAAGTACTGTCTAGCTGGCAACATGCAATAGTAGTGTCAAGGTGGTGTCCGCTCTTCACAGTTAACACCCTCTGCTCACTCAGAGAGATATTTACAGTTGTACCTTGGGTTAAGTACTTAATTCATTCCGGAGGTCTGTTCTTAACCTGAAGCACCACTTTAGCTAATAGGGCCTGCTGCCGCGCTGCCGGAGCACGATTTCTGTTCTCATCCTGAAACAAAGTTCGTAACAGTTTCTGGGTTAGCGGAGTCTGTAACCTGAAGTGTATGTAACCTGAAGCGTATGTAACCCGAAGTACCACTGTACAGTTCCTTATTTACATATGTACAAACAGCTACAGTTCCAAATCATGCGTCTGAATCCGATGAGTTACATTCGGGGAGTGGCTTCCTTCAGCTCCTTCTCCAACACAGCAGACGTGAGAATCTCACGAGATGTCTTTGATCCCTGCATTTTAACTCTGCTCGCCTGTGCTGAAGGCACCGCTTCCCATTCTGAACTCCCTGCTTGGTGGCAGGGCTCTCCAGCATCGCAGAGCCCTGACACCACTTGACTGCTCTCCGCTTTCTCCTCCCCTGCTTGTCTGTCATTTCCCTGTTTTCCCCGTCTGACTTGTCCCTGCTCTGATACTCCCGCTTCCCTTCACCCAAGGGCGTTCCCTATCTGTTCCATGACAAGTAGTCCCAGTCTTTAAGAGACGTCAGCCAAACGTGCCTTCTAATTATAGGCCAATCAGTCTGCTTTCAACTATAGGAAAGCTGTATGCCCGCTTTCTCTGTAACAAACTGACAACTTTTCTAAATGACTATAATATACTATCTGAAGCTCAGTCAGCTTTCCGCAAGAGCCACTCAACATCAGACCACTGTCTCCCTCCTAGCCGAGAAGTACACTAGACCTCTACAGGGAAAACTCTTTGTGGCCTTTATGGACCTGAAATCTGCCATTGACTCCATCACCAGATTCCAACTATGGTCCAAATTACCGGTACATCTAGTACTGAAGGATAAACGTCTCCTATAGCTTATAAAAGCCCTGTACTGTGGAAGCAATTTGCAGGTTAGGTGTGGGTTGCAGGGCCAGCTCTTGGACTGTATTGAGATGGACAGGGGAGTGAGACAGGGATGTATTTTGGCTCCCACTTTGTTCAGTTTGTTTCTGAATGACTTAGAGGCAAGCTTAATGGACCCTGATGACCATCTTCCAAAAACAGGGACGAGAAAGACCCCTTTCTTGTTGTATGCGGATGACGCAGCCATTCTCTCCCAACCCAGACCTGGCCTGAACTACCAACTAAGGAAATTCTCAGACTACTGCTCTGATAATGGGTTACCCATCAATTATGAAAAATCAAAAGTCCTGGTGTTTGAGAAGAGATTGTCCCCGAGTAAATAGGTACTGGACAGTCACAAACTAGAGCAGACCAAATTCTTCCAGTACCTAGGGCTTCTATTTCATCATTCCAAGTCCTGGAAACTTCATTGGTAAACCGCCTATCAAAAGGCAGAGGTAAGCAAACTGGCTATACTATTCTTTTATACAAGGAGAGGCCATTATGTTCCATCAGCCCTTAAGGTATTTAATGCAACATCTGTCTCTCAACTCCTCTATGCCTCAAATGTCTGGTTCAATGGCTCATTCTCCAGGTTCGATGGCTTCCATGCAAAGTTTCTCCGGTCCCTCCTACAAGTTCCAAATTGTGTTCCAAATGCAATACTATTTTCAGAAACAGGTGAATGTCCTCTATCAACTAAAGCATGGTGGGCTGTCCTGAGATAGTGGCTCAAGAACTCAGTCTTTGGCCTAGGGAAGGGGTTACTTCCATACCTAAACAATGAGTTTACCAGCTCATGGATGAAAATTATGGTTAGAAAAGCCGCTTCAATTGGTATTCCACCTTCTCTCCTGTACCATCTGGGCTTTGATACCCATCTGGGCTTTGATACCTCTGAGGCAAAGGCTCTGGGACATATCACATAGTGATCTCCGATCTCAATCTCATGTTATCTGTGGCCCATTAGCAGTAGGAATTCACTATGGGTTTGAGTTCCAGACACCTGCATATCTTAGAAATTTGTCTGTACCAACATATCAGCATCTTTTCACCAAAGCCAGATTAAATGTATTCCCATTAGAAGTGTTAAACGGCATACTGAGAGGTATCCCTTATCAAGATAGGATCTGTTGACTGCATGAGGCATATTTTATTGCATTGCGGACAATATGATCAAGCTAGGGAACTATTGATTAAACCACTATTGGCAAATCGGCAGGGTCAATCTGAAGCCTACCATATCAAATATCTTCTGGATGACAAGTCCAATAATATCACAGTGGCCGTGGCAAAGTTTCTTTCAGTAGTCATACGAATCAAAGATCAACATACCCATGACTAAACAAATAATGCTTCCGTCTCCCTTCCCTGGGGGTTTGTCTGTATGAATCTGTATTTTATTCTGAATCCATGTTATGGGTTGTTGGACCGCAATAAAGATTATTATAAAATAATCAGATTTCAACCGGAATATCTGGGAGGCATTTCTTGTTTTTTTCACATAATTTGGGACAGCTTTTTCACGTGTTACTTTCCCCTACAAACCTTTTTTGAGAGATTGGCTGGAAAACAGCCTCATGTGTTTCCTTGAAACGCAATAGACTAGTTGGGCATTAGTGTTTCAAGGCTCTGTTTGTGTCCCAGGCTAGTCACGTATTTCACAGACAAAACATATTTGGCTATTTCCCAGCCAAATCCTTATTTGTTAAGCAAGCAAATGAGGAAAACTGACATGGAAAGGCTGTATTGTAACAATTGCTTGATGGCCCAAATCAAGCTTCACTTCTTTAAGGATGTAAATCACTAGGATATTAGCTACTTTGTTCAGGACTATGTTCTGTGTAAAAACAGCTGCTTTTATATGCGTTCTATTAACCTTCCATTGCTATTTTATGTTGCGTTGTTTCTCTCTTCCCAAATCACCCAGGATGTTTCTCTTAAATTATGTTTGATTTCCTTTGTCAGTACCTGTATGGGTCTTCCGGCACATGGCAAATAAATATTGACTTTCCTGGGCAGTTTTCCACTTTGCGATCTATGTTGATCTCCTCCTATGAGTATATGAATCATTTTCTTGGCAGTGTGGAAACCTATATTGTTCAAATGGGGGTTCGTAATTTACAGATGAGATGGACAGTAGCATCACTGTGTGGTTTTTTTTAAAAAAATCTGCTTTCACATGATTTTTGTTTTATTCACAGAACTATCTGATGAGATACATTGCTTTAGAAAAGGTATCTTATACTGTTGGTACACCCTCTCCTTCCCAGATGGAGAACGGGATACCTCGTGTGTCAGGGAATTGACATAGGAGCGAGAGGCGGAGGGGAGGCTCCCAGATGATGTGGGCGAAGGACCCAGCAGCAGGGGGAGAAACAGCTCAGTAGAGGGGGAAGCCAATCAGCGCAACACCAGGGATAAAGGGAGGCAGACGGGGGAAGTGGAGAGAGGGCTCAGGGACTCTTCACTGGACATCAGTGAGGAGAGCCCAGGTCCTCCGCTACCCACGCCTTCCCTGTGCAGAAGACTCCCGCGCAGTGAGAGGAGGAGGAGACTGGGTGTCAAACAACTTTTATGTTGGAAGAGGTTCAAGAAACGCCCACTGACGGATTCTGCCAGTGACTGAGGCAGCCACGATGAGAAGGGGCTGTGCAGTCAGAAAGTTTTAACAAGGCAAATTAACCGAGAAAGGCACCAGTTTACGCACGAGTAACTCATACCCATTACATTGTGTGTGTGTGTGTGCATGTGTATGCAATTTGTTTCATGTGTTCAATTAGTGACGGGCCCATAAGCAATCAAGATTCAAATGTCACCCACTGGGATTTCTGAAGACCAAATTGACAGGCCCCTGATTTCTTCTTTTCAGGAGCTGTCATCTCAGGCTGGTGATATAGTGAGTGGCTGTGTGCAAGGGCCAGTGCAGAAAAGTGGTATGTATGAAGCAGTAGCAATATTAATAGTAGCAGCAATACCATGAGTAGTAGGTTGGCAGGGAGTAAAAGAACAGATAATGGCAATGTGAGAGACACATTACCACTTCATTGACTATCCTCCCTCTTTGCCATTGGAACGCTTTGCCTCCTGCCATCCATCTGGCTTCTGTTGTTACATTTAAACACCTCCTTCAAAACTTGGCTGCTCACCATCTTTCTCCAACTCAGTCTTCCACCTTTACCGTTCCCCTCCTCTGCCTTTGCTTTGAATTACATTTTGTATCTTGCAAGCCAGAGGGTGGGCTTTGTTTTTAAAAGGTAAAAGGTAAATGATCACTGGATGGTTAAGTCCAGTCAAAGGTGACTATGGGGTTGTGACGCTCATCTCGCTTTCAGACCGAGGGACCTGGCTTTTGTTCACAGACAGCTTTCCAGGTCATGTGGCCAGCATGACCGAACTGCTTCTGGCGCAACGGAACACTGTGACGGAAGCCAGAGTGCATAGAAATGCTGTTTACCTTCCCGCCACAGCGGTACCTATTTATTGACTTGTGCTGGTGTGCTTTCGAACTGCTAGGTTGGCAGAAGCTGGGACAGAGCAACGGGAGCAGGGATTTGAACTGCTGACCCAAGAGGCTCAGTGGTTTAGAACACCACACCACCTGCATCCCTTTGTTTTATAATCAACTTGTCTAGTTGAGATGTAGCCTAGGAGTCGGCTTCAGTGTGTGAGCAGGTCTTGCTATGTTTTAAATTTTAAATTAGTCAGCGCTGTGCAGTTTCTGTGGCCAAACATGGTTTCACTGGAGTATTTTCCATGTTAAGAATATGTCATGTCAGTTGCTTTTGGAAAGCCAGACTAAGCGCAATAAGCAGACTTGTTTCATTATGTTTATTTACAGAACCTTCGGATGTTGTTTGCAAGGTCTTCTGTTTCTGTGAAGAGACCTTGCAGGACAACAGGAGAGAAGGATTGGGTAATAAATTAATTCCTGGTGGCTTGACCTCCTCAGTAATAGAAGCCAGATGTGATATGAGCAACATAGCAAAAGACCATTCTGGTGGTAAACTCTAGTTACTCTGCTGGGCCCTGCTGCATTTACCAGCTTCTCCTACATCCGTACTGCTTTTTCAGAGGTGGGCATCCACCCTCCACACTTCTCTTCCCCTCCCCACCCCCCAAAACCTGGCTCCTTTTCCTTCTGAGATGAGTTGAGGCTGAGGACCTGATCCCATTGAGGGAAATGTGCCAAAGTTGCTAGTAGCACGTTGCTAGTAGGGTGTCTATAGGGCAACATCATATGTTAAATTTTGAAATGTCCCAGGAATATACTTTAAAATGGTAAAATGCAACAAGCATGTTTGCAAGCCCATGTCTCACACAGATAATATTCAGAAGGGAACTGTGAGGGGTTGCTCTCCCTTGTTGAATGTGCACTCATCGGCAGCCCATAATGTGTGAAACAGCTCTTAAGTAAAAAGAAGAAGAAGGGGAGAGATATACACATATATTTTCTCGTAAGGCCTGATTTTCTTCAATTGTTTCAATGTATAGCCCATTCTATGTCAGGGGCTTGAAGGTGAGTTGTGATATGTGGATCACAGAGTCTTAAACTGCTTCATAGAATAGGTTTATAGAATGACAACTTGCCACTGAGTGATACCTGTAACGGGTTATAGCTTGGAAACATTTGCTTGGAAACATCTTGTTATGTGAATTAAATGATTACAGAGATCTATCCGGACATTACAAGTTCTCCATTTTTTTATTCCCTCTCCCCTGTCTCTTTCCTTTTTTCATGAAAAGACAACCAAATTCACAACTGCTATGGAAATACCAGTGGAATTTATAGAGAAGAACGTTAAGTTGCGGGGACGGTTGCACCGAATAAGTGAACGAGGATTGGAAATTGAACATGTTCCCATTACCCTTCCAATCATTTCATCTTTGCAGAGAAGATGTAAGTAGGATGAAAGACATGCGTGAGCCCATAGTGGCCAAGTCAAACATTATTTAACTATCTGCAAACTTGATACTGTTAATAGCATGATTGTCACAGTCTGTACCTTTCCGCTCATTTTGTCCTGACCTCACCCTTCCACACAATTCCACCACCCCAATCATGTAGGTATGTATGTACAAACTCAGAATAACACTTCATGCATTTTATGAAAAGGAGTTTATTCCAGGAAAGCTTATGCCACAAGAGTCCTTTTTGGTTTTGATACTTAATAATATCCCAATCTGCCTGGTATCATTGAATGGAATCCCCAGAAAATGCATACCCAAAGCAAATACAATATGTACTTAGACATTGCAAAAGAATTTGAGTGCTTTAACTGTAATCCTAGCTACGTATTTAATTCAATGAGACTTGCTCTCAGGGAAGTGGGGTTAGGATTGCTGGCTTAATCTCTTTGAGAAGTCCATGGGAAATGAAATCCAGCAAAGTGAAAATAGAATAGCTAGTACCCAAAGTGTTGCACAACTTGTTCCACTTAACTCAGAGGCAATTCAGGGTTGCTTTTTCCCCATGCTACATGAGATACAACTGAGGAGAATTTCAAAAGCCATTTGCTTGGGGTCTACTGTTCAAGTAAAAGGTAGCAAAAATCTTACTGAGCTGAGCATAACTAAGCCCTTGGGCTAAAAGTAATTCTTAAGCGTAGTGATTCTGGAATTCTAGAACTATTGTACCTACCATGTGCTCCCTTCTTACTTCTGCAAGGCTTGATGTAGAGATAACATTGTATTTCCATAACAGTGTCGCACAGATGAAAATAACTGCATCGTTGACTGTTTTCCTACTTTAAAGACAGAGGGCCTAGTATTTTTCAAGTGTAATCCATCCTATCCTAGCTACAGAGCGAACATTTTCTAAACGAGGACTACTTCACACGTTACAGCTTGAGCAGCTTGTACTTATAGTATAAAATTTGAAGCACGTACTTCTTATTTTCTCAAGCCTTCTGCACGCCTTGGAAACACATGCTGTGGGACTAAGGTTAACTGTCACTCTTACAGGAGATTATTTACAAGGGTTGTCTATGTTATTTACGTTCCTCAAGTGTTGTTCTGTCAGGTGCACAGCGCAGGTGTATAGCCTGTACCTTTTTAAATAAGCAACGTCAAAATATGTTTTCCTTTTTCATGCCTGTATCCCGGCCACTTTTGATACAGAAAGCCGTACAGCACAGTTGGTCTCTGGTGATGGAAGGTTATTATATTCCACATCATTGGAAATATGAATGAATTGCTAAAAGCTGTAAGCCGTCACAATGCATAGAATACAAATAATTGATTTAAAACTGAACAACAACAGCAAAGCAAGCATACAAAAATGCAAAAATCACACCTGCATAAGTTAAGCACTCCACTTCTCACACTTCCCCTTATGATACTTGTCTTGGTGCCTAGCTCTCAACTTACTTGCAGCCAAGGCAAAGTTTGCAACCAGTGCAGTAATAAATACGTTATTGCCAGCCAGCAAAATAGAGATTTTCTCAAGGGGAGGTGGGTTTGAAAGAGAGCAAAGGATGTAGTCGAGGAATTTTTTTCTAGGGGATGTATATAAAGGGCACTGTAACAAATAGGGTTCAATGTCCTCCACATTTCCCGACTCACAGATGCAAAGTCTTTGTTATTAAATCTTCCCATTAGATATGCAGAGGGCATGCACTGAGAACACAAAGCTCTAAATACTTTTCTAAGTGTTCCCAGCATGAGATTAATAAAGTATTGCTCCATCCCCAAAGATGTTTTATATATTGGATATCAGGATGCGTATGCCATCTGGAAAAGGTCCCTCCGTTTAAGTCCAAATAAATTTTTTCTTTGATGAGTTGCTTGACTCTGTTAGAGGCAAAATTTGGTAGCGAGTCCACATTAATCCCATAATAATGGAGAATATTGGAAATATTACAAGGCAAATGATTTCTGAAGTAGCTTTGGCTCTTTCAGCCTATGGCAAATGTTAACTTAAAAAAAAAAAAAGCCCCCAAAACCCACAGTTCTAGCTGTAAAACCAAAAATATTCACTCAAGCTGCGAAATTTTCCATGTAAACCTAGCAGATCAGAACCCCAGCTGCTTAGATTTATTAAGCCAACAAAGTGTCTCTGATAATGTTGTAATTAAACAATGTTATTGTGCATGCATCCTTAGGGAATTCAGATGGTTTATTGCTGATCAGACTTGCTGGTGTGGAGCTAACACCAGATGGCACGGTCTGGTTGAAAGAAGAGGTAAAACCCCCACAGATGATGTGGTTCCAACTTCTGGGAAGGAAGGACTCAGCGCTTGATTGCCTTGTGGTAATAAGTAAGGTAAATAAAAATGGGGGCAGGGGGAATGGATATGCATCCATGGAACCTAATCCTAAGCATATATACTCAAGACCCTCTGTGTTCACTGGGACTTATTGCCAAGCAAAAATGCATAGAGTTGCAGCCTTAATCTCTGCATATTTAATATTTTTAAGGTGGGCGGCGCTGTGGGTTAAACCACAGAGCCTAGGATTTGCCGGTCAGAAGGTTGGTGGTTCGAATTCCCGTGACAGGGTGAGCTCCCGTTACTTGGTCCCAGCTCCTGCCAACCTAGCAGTTCGAAAGCACATCAAAGTGCAAGTAGATAAATAGGTACCACTCTGGCAGGAAGGTAAACGGCGTTTCCGTGTGCTGCTCTGGTTCGCCAGAAGCGGCTTAGTCATGCTGGCCACATGACTCGGAAGCTGTACGCCAGCTCCCTTGGCCAATAAAGCGAGATAAGCGCACAACCCCAGAGTCGGCCACGACTGGACCTAATGGTCAGGGGTCCCTTTACCTTTAATGTGGCTGTTGTTTTCTGTAATTCTTGTGTAAGACACTCAACAGCGCTATCGATGTCTATTCCGAACAGGGTAGATTTTCCAGTATCTGCCTAAATGAAGAAATCCTGAGACGAGGGCTTGGCAAGACAGTCCGTATTGACGGACTAGCTCACGAATCCCGGATATATTGGAAACTCCACAAGAGGCTCCTTCGAGCTGAATTGAAAGCCGTGAGGAAAAATAAAGGAATCTGGAAAGAAGAAACGTTAGTTGAGAAGCTGAAAGAGCGTATAAGAAACAACAGATACATGCAGAAGTTAAAACAATTTGCAACATGGCTAAGCATCCGCCTCTAAAATCGAGGGGTTTGTCGAGGAGGAAGAACACACACACACCAGATGGAGAAGGATGCAACACTGTATTTTCCTCCTGTCAGAATATCACAACTAATGCCTGGCCTTCTGTTGGTGGCTTCTGCCTTAGGGGAAGAAAACGAAAACATCACAGAACATGTTTCTGGAGGAGATAGATGCACATAGCATATTCAGATATTAGTTAAGTTAACCAAAAGTATAAAAACAGAGACCCAAATCTAGGCCACGTAACATTCCAGCAAGAGAATAAAACTGAAAGCTTGCTTTATAGACGGAAATACTTGAATTAACTGGGGTATGTCTCATCCATGCATGTGGCTGCTGTCAGTCCTTCCCTAATTGTGGAGCACCTGAATTAGGCAGCAGACAGAATGGAGAAGCCTTTTTTCTCCTGTGAGGTTGTGAGTGGTATATAGGCTCAGTTCCCAGGATTGGGAACCACCATTCTTAATCAGCTAGTGCTGATTTCTTCTGCTGCATCAGCCTGTGATGAGGTGGTAATGTACTGAACAGTAACTTGAATTCCTAAATGCTCTTTTGGGGTAAATTTAGTTCACGGCATCAGCATGAGCACAGCACCTTTCCTGTAAACTGATGCAATTTGACATTGGTGCTGCCATCAACTGAAAACGTGGGCATTTGCCACCGGTGGGTTCCGTAGTCTCTGTTCCCAGGGATATTACAAGTGTACGGTGTCATACATTGCACCGTGCACAAGCTTTAAAATTCGGAATCGCAGTTCTTGGTTTTTGGTTCTGGGAATATACCAGGACTGTTCTAGAAGAAGTTGCTTTCACTTGATTCTGGTTGTATTCTGAGATTTGGTTCTAATGCAACTGATGTGTGGGGTACTGCGCCATGTTCTGTGCTATCTATGTGAGTTGTGATTGGCTGAAATCCACTGAACCGTGTGGGGAAACAGCTTCTCATGAACAGCTTCACACCCTCCACTGAGCAGTGCCTACATGACAGCATTACAAACCACTGCACATGGTTGTGGCTTGCGTCAGTTAGGCCTTGGTTGGTTCCATAGGAGCTGAACAGATTTAAAAGGGACACTGCTTACATGGCTTTTGAAGTGCTTTCTAAGGTTGCAGTGCCAGTTGAAATGGAAATTCATTCCTGTATGACCTTCGTTATGTATTCCTGCCAAGATTAATTGACCTGATTGATGATCATAAGATCTGAGCACTTGACTCATGTTTACTTTGGTGGAACATTATGTATGCCTGTTTGTTCTAAAGCATTTAATTTATCTGCTTAGCTAGAATTTGGCGGCCCGATGATAAGGCTACTGTTTTAATAATCTTGCTAAACAATCTAGAATATGATAATATTGTACACGGAGGATTAAACATAGTATTTCTCTTGTTGTCCTGTATAATTTTTGCACATTGCTCCCTTGAAAGGAGTTTGTCATATATATAGTCATTAAAAGCTTAACATACTTAGTTACGTATTTCTATACCTTGAACAAATGAAGTGACCTTTTCCTCTCTTGGAAGTTCCCTAATATCATTTTCCTTAGCCGTATAGCTGAAAGCATCACAACTAAAAATGTGTTTTGTATGTGCACAGAGCATCTGTTACTGGCTATGACAGATGGCCCTTGGTGCACGCACGTATTTTGTGGTTGCCAACAGTGAGGGAAGCCCTTTTTGTGAGCCTGCATCTCAGGACCGTCCCTTATGTCTTGTCGAAAGGATAAATCAATAGGCAGTGCCATATTACCTGAGACTGTCATTATTGTTTATGACTCCTAATAATTAGTACTATGTGCATGGGTGTATCAACAGAAGAATGGAGAAAGAGTTGAGGAATTGAGCTGGATCCTTTCTCAGCTAAGAGGCATAAAATTGGAAAGAGGGGGTCTTGGCGAGGGGCTTGCTAACTGCACTGAACAATAATCATGTCCTTCCTGGACAGTCCTTGGCTCTGCCACAATGCCTTTTTAGTATATTTTTTTAAGGCACTACAGAGGCTGTTCCTCCACCCCTCCACGCCTCTCAGCAAATCCAAAACTAGGCTTTTCATTGCAGCAGCTGTGCCGATTGCAAAACACCCATGCAGTATGAAAGAACGAATGAAAATATGCATCCGTGCAGTATGTAATAATAATAATAATAAGAATTTATTTATACCCCGCCCATCTGACTGGGCTTCCCCAGCCACTCTGGGCGGCTTCCAACAAAATATTAAAATACTGTAATACATCAAGCATTAAAAGCTTCCCTAAACAGGGCTGCCTTCAGATGTCTTCTAAAAGTCTGGTAGCTGTTGTTCTAAAACTCTGGTAGCTGTTGTTCTCTTTGACATCTGGTGGGAGGGCGTTCCACAGGGAGGGCGCCACTACCGAGAAGGCCCTCTGTAGCTTGGCTTCTCTCAGTGAGGGAACTGCCAGAAGGCCCTCGGCGCTGGACCTCAGTGTCTGGGTAGAATGATGGGGGTGGAGACGCTCCTTCAGATATGCTGGACTGAGGCTGTTTACGGCTTTAAAGGTCAGCACCAACACTCTGTAAGGCTCTGCAGTTCTGTTGTGTCACCTCAGCTCCTGATGTAGACCTGAGCTGTCTTTCAACAGAAGCTGGGCTTTCCCAATAAGGAAGGGGTAGGAGTGCAGCTGGGGGCAGGGTATTCAAAGCCGGGAGTTTCCTTTCCCCTCTTCTCCCCCCCCCCCCGCAACTCTGCTCCCAAAATTCAATCAGAACTGATAACACCGAGTAGTTCTGTTGTGTAGCATTTCTGGATCAGAGCCAAGGCTCACTGTTTTTTGCTACTTATGTCAGAAATAATGCCATATTCTGTTCTGTGTTTCCCCTCCCCAGCCCCATTTTGTCTTTTCTTTTTTTTGCATTGAATAAATTTGTGCTTCTATATTACAGTAATGGAATTTCGGGCAGATGTGGATAAACTTTAAGTATTTGTGTTGTTGTTGTCATTTTTGCAAGCATTTCACCTGTAGGGTAAAGGGACCCCTGACCATTAGGTCCAGTCGTGGCCGACTCTGGAGTTGCGGCGCTCATCTCGCTTTATTGGCCGAGGGAGCCGGCGTACAGCTTCTGGGTCATGTGGCCCGCATGACTAAGCTGCTTCTGGCGAACCAGAGCAGCGCACAGAAATGCCGTTTACCTTCCCACCGGAGCGGTATCTATTTATCTACTTGCACTTTGACGTTAGGTTGGCAGGAGCAGGGACCGAGCAACGGGAGCTCACCCCGTCGCAGGGATTCGAACTGACGATCTTCTGATCAGCAAGCCCTAGGCTCTGTGGTTTAACCTACAACGCCACCCGCGTCCCTGCGCCACCCGTTTCCCTGTAGGAGTTTCACCTGTAGGTTTTCACCTACAGGTTTCACCTACAGGTTTTCACCTGTAGGAGTTATTTAAAGAAGAAGAAAATAAATGTCATGTGCATTTCTTTCATTACCTACCAGCAATATTAGAGAACAACCTAAATATATACGTCATTTGAATGTTTCAAGATGTAACATTTGAAAATGAATTTTAAATGGCTTGGCTGCTTTTGGCACCAAACATCTTGTCTCTACGTAAGACTAACATCCACTTCTGTTATATTTGCTAGTAACACTTCAGTCAATTTCTACTAATAGCTCAAGGATCACTCCTCATGCTACAAGGCAATTTTGACTGATGAGCAGTGACTGCGGAGAGGGAAGGAAGGTTCAAGCCTTGCTTCTGGTAGTCTTGTGTTGGCCAACAATGCTATCAGTTTCCATCTCTGTAGGCTACTTCCAGCATCTGTTCCCACACTCAGTAGACCATCCTTGCTTAACCTGGCATCTTTTAGATGTTCCGGACTACAAATCCCATCATCCCTATTGGCCATGCTGGCTGGGTCTGATGAGAGCTGGGAGTCCAAAACCATATTGAGAGCAGAAATCTGGGGAAGGTTGGGCTGTTGCTGGCCGTCAGGTTTTGCTCCTTTCTGAAAACGACACCACTGTTTAAACACACTGTATGTACGTGTGTATTTTTTTGTCAAGCAAACTTTAGAATTAATAGCTTGACATTGAAAGAGATGCTGAACTCAATCTATCACTAATGTCTCTCAGAGTGCAGTTGTGTTCTAAAATTAATTTGGGGAAGCACACATATCACCCCCACCCCCACGCTCTCCCACCAGCTGAAAGAGAGCAGAGAAGTAGGTTTGCTGGCTAGTACTGTAAAGGTTTGCTGGCTAGTAGTGTGAAGGGACGCGGGTGGCACTGTGGGTTAAACCACAGAGCCTAGGACATCAGCATCCTTCTTAAATTGTGGTGTCCAGAACTGGACATGGTATTCCAGGTGTGGTCTGACCAATTCGGTTTAGAGGACTTGAGGAAGAGCACAAATGAAACTACCCTAAACTTTAGAAATAATGTATTTTACAATTGCTGCCCTCTTTTAGTCAAGCTTTTATTAAATATCAGTTCGGGGAAGAGTTTCTTTGTGCTGTGCTTGGAAACCTGCACAGCCTTTCCCTGTACATTTTGGATATAACAAGGGTAGAAACAAGTAACTTTGTGGCAACCAGGTGGGGAAACTGAATTGGGGAACTCTGGAGAGTTCATCAACATCTATTTTTATTGTGCAGCAGCACCTTCAGTGATTTAGTGAAGATTCATTGCTGGGGGGAAGATAGTAAAGAGTCCTGGAAAAACAGCATGACTGCAGAAACCCTGCTGTTAAAAGTCTGGGAATGCGATAAATTCCTTCATGGTGGCCTCAGTGGCTGGTGGACGTAATACTTCCAAGCTTCTAGCTAGAAACATGCTTGCCTCTTCTGCTATTCCATTGCAAGAATTGGTCGACATTTTACTTTCGTGGTAAGTGGAATATTGAATGAAACCATTGTCGAGATTCGAGTCGTTTTGAAAAACCCAAGTTTCTAGTCCTACTGATTAGGGAGTAATGCTTGGAAACTTGTCAGCTGATGATTCCGAAATCCATGTAAGGGGTCATAGTGGTGAACTTCAGTCGGAGTAGAGGGGGGAAAGGACAGCTGTGAAAGGAAACATAGCTAATTAATAAAAGGAAGGGGGAGGTAGTGCTTCAGAATGCTTGCAGCGTTCTGTTTTGCGATGTAGCATGCCTGATAGATTTCCTTTAGGCGGGGAAAGAGGCTCTTACTTTGCTTATTATATGTACCAATTTGCTTAGAGCACATAGTTGAAAATAAATCCACTTTACACCTGTGATAGGCAGTGATCTGAATGGTGTGGGCAAAGGGAACTTCATGCAGAAATAGTCCTTGTCTCTAGATGGGGATTGGGACATTGCTGAAGGGAACATGACTGAGGAAGTGCCATCAACTTTGGTGTCTGGCCATAAAAGCAAGCCTAGAGGGGACGAATGTCAGCAGATTTCAGGCACCCTCTTTGCTGTGAGATTTGGGGAGCTGACTTGTAGGGTTGGGCAGTTAGTGAGAGCCAGGAGACAAAGGTTCTGAGTGGGGTGGAATGTCAGGAGGAGAAGAAATTGATAACCGTATATATTTATTAGTACGAATGGTTTTCTTGTGTATTTTTGTAACATTTGTTGCCTCAGTTTGCTATATTGTGGTACAGAAATGATTTAAAGGATGATTATACAGTGGTACCGCTGGTTACATACTTAATTCGTTCTGGAGGTCCATTCTTAACCTGAAACTGTTCTTAACTTGAGGTACCACTTTAGCTAATGGGGCCTCCCGTTGCCGCCACGCTGCCGCTGCGCAATTTCTGTTCTCATCCTGAGGCAAAGTTCTTAACCCGAGGTACTATTTCTTGGTTAGCGGAGTCTGTAACCTGAAGCATCTGTAAACTGAAGCGTATGTAACCCGAGGTACCACTGTATAAAGTGCAGGGCCATGTCCTACCCTCCTCCCAAATTCTTTGAACTAAAGTTGCCTACACCATTAACCTATTATGAATTAATCATTATTACCATTATTTATAGTTTATTAATTATTATTATTATTAATCATTATTCTGCACAATTATTTTAAATTGTTCAAATGTTTAAAGCATGGCTTTAGAGCAGGATTCACAAGCTAAAAGTGGAATGAAATCCTGATCTGCGGGCATTCCATTGTTGATTTGAATAACTTCAGGATTTTATCGTATCTTTTAAGAAAAGGTAGCTTTGCCCTCTTTTGCTTCCCAAAAGGAACGCTCCTATTCCGTTCGGATAGGCCACTAAGCTAGTGTTTGCCAAGGACCAGAAATATCTGGTCAAATTACTTCGGCGTGAGATAGGAAATCCTTGCGGGCAGGTAGACTATTTCTCTGGCAAGTCTCTTGCTATTTTAGCAGGGGTGATAAAAGGTACCCAAATCCAGCGGGGACTTGCTTTGTTGGCATTGTAGAGACGCACAACTTCCCAACCATGACACATCCAATTACCTTTGGATAAAGTTTCTTCACTGGGGGTGGGGGTCCTGAGATGCTTTTGCTATGAAACTGCAGTCACTTGAGTTGAATGGAGTGACATCAATGGGCTGTTTCTATGGTTTCAGCCAGTCCCTCGCTGGACAGGGATGAAAAGGTGAAACTTAAGCTAGCTGCTCCTAGAGGTCACAGTTCTCCCCCTCCACCCTCCCCTCCTCAAAGCTGTCTCCTAAGCTGGCAAATCAGACTGACAATAATTCTCTTTTGCAGCCAGTGTTAAGTACAAGTCTCCTTCCCCCCCCAAAAAAAACTTGCCCAGTTTCTCAGATTCTCCCTCATATTAAACACAAGTTGATGCAGCAAACTGGCTAGAGAATGCTTTGCTTAGACCTCCTCACAGCTGTGAACTGGCTACAGCTGCAGTCCTTGTACATACATTAAGGATGGAGACTTAATTCTGCGCAAGCATGTTTAGGTTTACTCTGCGCATGGCTTTAGGAACTACATGTGCCTTTGGGATTCCCAAGTCCCATCCGTCCCAGCCGGTGGTCAGGGATGGTGAGTTCTGGTCCATCGACATCTGGAGGGCCACGGCTTTGCAACCCCTCAAGCAAACCACCACTCTCTTGGAACCACCTTCCCGTACCATGCCCACCTGCACGTGGTTTTTAAAATCCATCGCACAGGGTTGTTGCAAGGATTACTGAGCCAGAATACAGAGAGGCGGCTCGAATGCTTAAAATGCCCTATTTAAGAATGCATGGTAATAGGCATCACTATTATTTGTTCATTAACCTGTCCTAAAACGTGATGGAAATCAATATTGTGGTGCTCTGCACTAGAAGGAAGGGGGGGGGGGACCTGGGTGTTTGGTTGGGGCAGTTTTCCATATAAGCTTTCATTTTCCAGTATTGAGATTTCATTGTGATTTATCTGGCAGTTGCTTAAACAATGTGCCCCAAACTTCCTTGGCTTTCTCACTGGAGGAGAATTTGAAATAGGTGAATGAAAAGCTGCTCAGTTCCTCCAAGCAGACTTTGAACCAGCAAACAATAGAGGCAGGTTGAATTGGGTAAGGAGGCGAGGATACGCCGGAATTCCTGGCACTGGATTTCTCCAGGCAGCACTGGAGTGTCCTCAAAATGAAAAGCAGCATGTGCAAAGCTGGAACTCCGCTGCGTTGTTTTTGTTGTTTTATTAAAAAAAACAACAACCATGCATTTTTGTAGTAGGAATGTGATATTGCCATGTCAAGTTGTTGACTTTTTTATTTGACTTGTCTGCTATCGAGCACTGACATTTCTAGAGGTGGCTGGAGATACTTACCGGTAATGGCTTTGGAGAATTTTGTAGTGAGCAGTGAGTGTTTTCTAGGACACATTTCCCCTTATCTGGTGGGGCAAATGTAAAGGGACCCCTGACCATTAGGTCCAGTCGTGACCAACTCTGGGGTTGCGGTGCAAATCTCGCTTTATTGGCTGAGGGAGCCGGCGTACAGCTTCTGGGTCATGTGGCCAGCATGACTAAGCCGCTTCTGGCGAACCAGAGCAGTGCACGGAAACGCCGTTTACCTTCCCGCTGGAGCGGTACTTATTTATCTACTTGCACTTTGACGTGCTTTCGAACTGCTAGGTTGGCAGGAGCAGGGACCGAGCAATGGGAGCTCAACCCGTCGTGGGGATTCGAACCGCCGACCTTCTGATTGGCAAGTCCTAGGCTCTGTGGTTTAACCCACAGCGCCACCCGCGTCAGGGCAGTATATAATGTGGCACAAAAAGGAGACTGAGGCCTGGTTGAAGAAGGGCCTTGCAGCAACACCAAGCAGATGGTGTTTCCTGCTATGGCCTCTCTTATTTTTCTTGTACATTTATTCTCTGGCTTTCCTCCAAAGGGCTCAAGGCAAGGCCCACAGTTTCCCCTGATTCTATCCTCCCATGAAAAACCACCTTGTAAAGGTAAGTTAGGATTACAGTATGTGTGTTACTAGCCTAAGGTCACCCAATGAACTAAACTACTGAGTGGAGATTTGAATCTGGATTTCCTGAGTACTAACCTGGCACTGACCACTACACCACATTGGTCCTGCTTTGCAGAAAAGCGGTGCCTGCCTTGATGCTCACCTCACCCAACATACTCAACTCTCTCTTTTTTAAAGTATTCATTTTGTATTGATTGATCTTTGCTCTTTCTCCCTTGCAACCAGGGCCGGATTTAGGTTTGATGAGGCCCTAAGCTCCTGAAGGTAATGGGGCCCTTTATACGTCCAGCTGTCCTTTGTCAACAACAAATTGTCACTGTTTTTGTGTTAAATATATGCTATATGGTAATTTATGGACCTAATAGGTATCTGAAGCCATTTGCACATGTTACCATGCAACCAGTTCATGCAGAATGTAGGCACCCTATATATAGAAAGGAGCAAACCAGTGATATTTAGGGAGCAGGCTAGCAGGCGGGGCCCATGACTTACATCATAGGAGCCTACACAACACAAAACACTGTTGCTGTATGTAGGTTTTATTTTATTTGTTTTTTTATCTTATATTTTGGAAATGTACATCCAGGTTTTTCTTCTTTAATTTTTTGGGGGCTCCCCCAAGAGAGTGGGCCCTAAGCTATAGCTTGTTTAGCTTATACGTAAATCTGGCACTGCTTGCAACCCCTTTTCCTTGGAACTGTCTGTGGGGGGGGGGGGCTGCTGGTGATTCCTCCCTTTATTTCCTTCCAATCCACAGCAGCTCCGAAGCAGAGCTTTCAGTGTGGTTGCCCCTCTTCTTCAGAAGCAGCATCCCTGCTGAGAAAACTGGCAGGCTCCAACTAGCTGTACTTTCAAGAAGCAATGGGGAACATTTTCATTTCAGCAAGCTTTCCCAGCTGGATGAAAAGGTGCTCATAGAATTGTAGAGTTGGAAGGGGTCCAGAGGGTCATCTCATCCAACCCCCTGCAATGCAATGCAATGCAATGCAGGAATAGGCAGCTGCCCTATGCAGTGGTACCTCCGGTTACATACGCTTCAGGTTACAGACGCTTCAGGTTACAGACTCCGCTAACCCAGAAATATTACCTCGGGTTAAGAACTTTGCTTCAGGATGAGAACAGAAATCGTTCAGCGGCAGTGCATCGGCAGCAGGAGACCCCATTAGCTAAAGTGGTGCTTCAGGTTAAGAACAGTTTCAGGTTAAGAACAGACCTCCAGAACGAATTAAGTACGTAACCAGAGGTACCACTGTACAGGGATTGAACCCGCACCATGCTCTAACTAACTGAGCTATCTGGGTTCATTTTGTGCTCTTTCGAAACTTACTTTAGGCTGGGGTTTTTTTTTGGTACTGTTTTAAAATTTATTATAGCTTCTTTAAAGATGTGTTTACAGTTTGTCTCGAGACATACATGTACAATGTGATTAGTAGCAACAACAATAAATAATGATGTCCTTTCAAAGCTTACTTTTCCCATGAAAGCTTTGGCGCAACCTCCTCCTACATCTAAACCTGTAACTCAGCATCACAGCCACATCATAGGATTAAAGCAGAAGGCCCCCCCACAACAAAGCATAATGGGAACTGTAGTTTCTTAAAGGTGCTGGGATTGTAGATCTGGGACAAAGTAAACAAAAGTTTCACATTGTTCTTTGGTGTAAACCATAACCATTTAAAGTGCTATACAATGGTACCTTGGGTTAAGTACTTAATTCATTCCGGAGGTCCGTTCTTAACCTGAAACTGTTCTTAACCTGAAGCACCACTTTAGCTAATGGGGCCTCCTGCTGCTGCCACGCCGCCAGAGCCCAATTTCTGTTCTTATCCTGAAGCAAAGTTCTTAACCTGAAGCACTATTTCTGGGTTAGCGGAGTGTGTAACCTGAAGTGTCTGTAACCCGAGGTACCACTGTAAATGCTGTTGATGTGACTGTGCAACTGCAACAACCTCGTAACCCCTCTGCCCAGGCGTGTTCTCGCTTTCCTTTGTTGTTTCTCCCCAAGTCGGATTTGATTTGCAAGCTCCTCAGGGCAGAGCCCCTTCCTTTTTTCTTGTAGCCTGCAAAGCTCAGTGCATGGATATTGTAATAGAGAATCTTGTTTATATTCTTCTGATAAACAACAATTTGAACAAAACCTTAAAAGATGAACCATGTGCGTCATATGTTTATTTAACAAATTTTATAGGCTGCTTCATCAAAAAGCTGAGGTGGGGGAACCCAGATGTTTTACCTGCAGTCTACAACAATTGCACGGAGTAATGACACCGTGTAAGATAAGGGACTGTAGCAGTCAATCCGATTTTAGCTCCGGCATCTGCTAAGGGAAATGTAAGAGAAGTTAATTAACTTCTGGCAAGTGTCCCTGCACGCTGAGCTGGGAATCCCCATCCGGCAGAATCCAGGCCGGGTTTCTCAGCCCTCCGCCGCGCCGTCGGGGGTGGCTTGTTGTATGTTTGAATGAGAAAAGCAGGTTGTGGCGGCAGGCGAAGCGAGCTGGTGCCGGCGCGGATCTCCGGAAAGTGCTGCAGAAAGCCTACAAAGCCAAGCCTGATTCTGGGCGGCGGAGTAATAAGAAGAAGCAGCAGCCAAAGTCCCGAAGCTGGGAACCGAGAGGTGAGTGCGAATCCTGAAGAAGACTGAAGGGCTTCGCAAGGGAGCGACCTCCTGGAGCTATAAGCCGTTGGAAGGGGGCTTTGGGGAGGCTAGCCTCGCAGCCACTTTGTCTATTAGGAAGGTGCAACCACATGGGCGTAGCCAGGATTTTTGTTTTGGGGGGGCAGAACCTCAGTTAAATATGCTTTTTATTGATTGGGGGACGCAGCTGCTCCCCTTGGCTACGCCCATGGGTGGGGGGCTAAACCTGCAATGTGAACCCCCCCCCCACCGGATCCTAGTGGGGTGATCTACGACGAATCCCTCTTTGCATTGCTGATATTGTAAGGTGGGTTTTTTTGTTTTGTCCCCCCCCCTCAAACTGGTTGCGACCCACCGGCCAATTCACCTGCGCCCCATCGGGGCGAAAAGAGAAGCTCCCCTGAATTCCTGGGAAATACCCCGGCGGATCGTGTCTCCGATCCTGCAACAAGAACCCCGGCCGAAGCGCGTTAATTTAAGCTGGAACGTAAATTTGCAACTGCCTTTGGCAAGCTGCAACGGCACCTTCAAATAAGCAAGGGCACCGCAATCTTAATCCTCCGCTCCTGTGCATGTTTGCTGGAAAGTAAAGTCCCACCGGGACTGCTGGGCCGCTTGCGCCACTGCAAGAAAGCGTGCAGAGGATTAACCGGCTATGGTTGGAACCAGTAGAAGCTGATGGATGGAAAGGGGAAGGTGGGGATAGGAGAGTTTTGCCGTCCCATCTTCCCGGGTTGCAGTTTACCTCTTGTAAAAAGTCGTTTGGGAGCCAAATGGGAAGAGCGTGTCTTTATTGTCTCCCATCTGGTTTTCCAGATCGTCCCTGGTTCCTGCCAGGAAAAAAGGTCATTGCTTGGAGCTTCTCTCACCCAAGGGTTCTCCCCACCAGAAAACCATCACCCTCCTTGGCAGCTCCTTTCCCCTCTCCCTCTCTCTGCGGTTGGGGGTTGGAGAGCTCCCTTTGTTGCATGTTTTGGAGGGGGAGAGAGAGGGAGAGAGATAACAAGTCAAGGAGAAGCTGGTGGCCAGGATCAGCTTCCAGGCAGCGTGTATTCTCACAAACGCTCGTTGATCTCTGTGATAAATTGTCCTGCATTGACTGTGGTTGATCAGCCTGGTCCAGGATTCCAAGGTTAAAATATGGACCAGAAGCCTTTCAGCTGAATTTGGTGTTTGGAGTGAGTGAGAGAGAAAGCAGTCTTGGATTTTGTGCCACTCGCACAGCATCATCCTAAGTGACTGGCAAAGTCAACAGCTCTCTGCTTCAGTTTGCAATCTGTAAAATGGGGAGAAAAGCGGCCTGAGATGATGATGATTATTGTATTTCATCCAGTTTATATACCACTTGATTGTAAACAACAACAACCCAACAACAGCCACCCACCCTCAAAGCATTTTGCAATTGTTGTGGGCAAGCAGAATCAATATTGTAAAGCACTTTGTAAATTAAAAGAAGTGCTGTGTAAGTGAGAAGTTATGTCATTCTAGGCTTGGAAGTGAATCCCAGTTTATTTCAGTTGGGGATTACTCTGAAGGAAATGAACACTTGAAAGCGCTTTATAAATGTGGGGCTATTGTTGTTGTTGATAGTAAAGCTGTTAGCTACTATTTATTTAAGGCAAATGCGATTTAGAAGGAAAGCCAAAATGTTCACTTTGCACATGTGTAAGTTCCATTAACTTCCATAGAACTTTGGGGGTGTGTAGGGAAACTTTGCACTGCTCTAATTCCCTACAACTGATATTGCTTCCATGAAGGTGAAAATAAAGATACATATGTATTCATAACTTGTGCTGTGTTTTTCCAACTGTATGTATACCAAAATGGGTAAGTGTACATTTATCCCATGTGGTGTGTATTCACTTTTTCTGTGTTGGAAACTATTTATCAGCAAAGTAACCCTTTCAGAATGGATTTGGTTCCTTACGCATCCCCCTTTAAAGCCCTCAGTTGCATACTGTATTTCAATATATATATTTTTTTAAAAAAAATTCAGTGATGCTTTTTGCATGGCAGTTTTACATCCCAATTCTGTTATGTGCTTGCTTTGGAAGTAACAATGTGGTTTAATACTTGTCCACTCAGAAGTAAGTTCCATGCATTTCAGTGGGTCTTAGTTTCCTGTAAGTGAGTGAATTAATTTATGAGTAAATGTTCAGAGTGGGCTGCAGGACCAATAGGCTATTGATTTATTATTATTATTTAGAAGGAATGTCCTAGAATTATTTTCTTTTTGAAAGTCTCTATCTTATCACTGACAGCACTTTAAAGAAGTGGCTGCCTAAATGAGGCCAAACACTTTGGGCGTTTCTGTTTTGATATTGGATGAAGTTATATGTAAACAAAGCCAGCAGTGACCGGTTTGATGATTGATCTCCAAATGAAGTGGGGAATGTACTCTTCCTATAGACAGTGGAGAGGTTTTTGAGAAATACGGATGCCCAGTTTCCAAATCTCCCTCTCTTGCAGTATATGCTCTATGTATTAAACAGATGAGTTGATTTACAGGAAAGTCGGAGCAAAAGGTGAACGCTTTGATGAGTGGTTGATTGTTTTTCCCCGTTGGCTTCCTTCGGCACTGTTCTGCCCCTTTAAGGCCCTAGTGAGCTGTCACTGCTGACCCAAGAGAGCCATTAAAGGCTCAGGGAACCAGTTGAAAAGCACCATTTCCTTGCCTTTCAAAACAAGAGTCTTGGTCTCTGTGCCTGTTTACCAACAGGATTACATCTGCTGCATGTCAATATGCTTAGGTCTCTTGTGTCAACAGTCTTTGCAATTCTTTGGACTTAGACCAGCTTTTGTCTTTGTTCCTCCATCTTCTTTCAAGCTGCCAACCACTGCAGGTTGTTGTGTGTTTTTTTTAAAGTGCTATAATGTTCATCCAGCAATATAACTTTTGTTGGTGACCTCCCCACTTCCCCCTTTTTTCTTGCGCCCGTTTCCAAATAAATGTCATTGTTTCCTCCAATACAGTTGGTGTGCATTTTGGAGAGTCTGCTGGTTGGTAGCTGATATCCTGGCTCCGTTAAAAGGGGCAGGACCAACATCTTTGGGTTGTATGATAATAAAGGGATGCATGTCTCTTCATGCGATTGATGTGTCCATTATTGCAGTATAAAACAGTTCAGGCTTCTTTTCTTCCTGAGCTGGTTCAAACTTAGAATATCTCAGTTGAGACTCCCATTTCTCCTCCTGTTGGTTTTTCATAGGCAGGAGTTTACTTAGTCATGCGAGCAAGGAATATGTGAGAACCGTGGAACTATGCTTGGGATCTTGTTAGTTTCTATCCCAGCAACAGATTCAGAGTCTGAAATTCGAGGTGGGGGACGATGTCCCCTCTGATTTCAAAGCTGCAATAATCGCCCAGAATTTTCCAGGTTCGAATTCCCATGCTTCTGTTGCAGCAAAACTCTTGCTGGCTTTGCATAGGATATATTGCAGAAGAACATGGAGGTTATTCAGCTGGATATAAGTGATGCGTTACAAAAGCATCTCCCTATCTTTCTTCCACCTATTTTTGTAGACTGCGGTCATCAACTGGTGGCTCTGTGTCTAGCTGTGCAAGATTTAACAATGCCAACTCAACTTGTGAGGTTGCCTAGGAAATGGAGTAAATGCCTCAGTCCTTTCACCCTGTGAGGCCTATTTTCCAGGATGACTGAAAGCATCAGCGCTGGGAGTGTGTGTGGAGGGGGGCATATTGTCTCCTTGGGATAGTGGTCTGTTTAACCGTGGCTACTTCAATGGCAGAAAGTCTTTCAAGCATGTAATGATGGAACGGTGCATTTCGCATGAATGGGTTTCTACGAAAAAGCTATAGGATCCAAACAGTTTGAGCAGTATCTAGGGAAGGAGACTCACCCTAGCTACATTTATACAGTCATTAGCTTTGGAGAGTCCTAAATAGTAGGTTCTAGCACACACCTGCACCCCAAAAATCTGGTACACTCTTCCTCTCCAACATATGGAGAATGGCAGGGTCACATGATGGAGATATAACTGTGTGTGTGGCCAGCAAATACAGCCCTCTTCATGCAATGGTAATCATGCATGGGCATATACCTGAAGGAGCATCTCCACCCCCATCATTCAGTCCGGACACTGAAGTCCAGCTCCGAGGGCCTTCTGGCAGTTCCTTCACTGCGAGAAGTGAGGATATAGGGAACCAGGCAGAGGGCCTCCTTGGTAGTGGCGCCTGCCCTGTGGAACACCCTCCCACCAGATGTCAAGGAAATAAACAACTACAGGGGTACCTCAGGTTACAGATGCTTCAGGTCACAGACTCTTCAGGTTACAGACTCTGCTAATCCAGAAATAGTACCTCAGGTTAAGAACTTTGCTTCAGGATGAGAACAGAAATTGCGCAGCGGCGGCAGCGGGAGGCCCCATTAGCTAAAGTGGTACCTCAGGTTAAGAACAGTTTCAGGTTAAGAATGGACCTCCAGAACGAATTAAGTTCTTAACCAGAGGTACCACTGTATCTGACTTTTAGAAGACATCTGAAGGCAGCCCTGTTTAGGGAAGTTTTTAATGTTTGATGTTTTATTGTGTTTATAATATTCTGTTGCGAACTGTCCAGGGTGGCTGGGGAAACCCAGCCAGATGGGTGGTGTTTATATAACAACAACAACAACAACAACAACAACAATTTTATTATAACATGGATAGGGTTCCTGTCTGAAAGAGGTTTAGGCTTGTTTGACTATTCCAGGAGTCGCCAACTTGGTACCCAGGGGCTCCATGGCTGTTGTTGTTAATTAATTTTATATACCGCCCTTCATCAGGGTGGTTCACAGAATAAAACACAAGTAAATAATTGTGTTCATGGCTCTTCTCTACCCCACCCCTATTTAATCCATAACAGTCCTGTGAAATAGATGGAGGGTTAGCAGCTGACCCAAAGTGAGAATTGCATGGCTGAGCAGAGATTTGAAATTTGGTCTCTCCAGTCTTAGTCCAACATACTAGATGCTTTACCACCCTGGGTCTTACGAAATGAAGAGTTGGAGAAGATATTTTGCTAGTATATGGCAAACTGACTTGAGATCAGCTTACGCCATACATGTGAAATGGGTACATTTAATTGTTAACATTTTAAAGGACAAGAAAGAAAAGACTAGCATGCTTTCACAAGTGAGAACTGCTGTCAACCTCGTTCACGTGTAACACTGAACCAAATCGTGGCTTAGTGTGAAAGAGCCTTGACTACAACTCATGGTTTGTTTCAAGAACATGCAAAGCCAAACTATAGCTTAGCTCAGCGCAGCGGTGGAATGACTGCTGGTGGCCATAGTCTCCTTTCTGAGATTGTGCTTGTTCATACTAAACTCTAGTTTGGCTTTGCATTATATGTGAACCGTTGTCTGGCTGATGCCACTTTTTAAATATGGTTGATATGGAATAAAAAAGGAGCGTGAATGACTGTACGCTTCAGTAGGTCGTTTCATTCAATTTACAAGATGTGGAAAGTGCAAAAACCGATCCTGTGGAAACAAACCTTTTAGGTGAATTGACACACCTTGTGGCAAAACACACACACACACACACACACTGGGGGGAGGAGGTTGAGTAGGAGATAATTCTGTATAGGTTGAAATGTAAATTGATGCTGCTCTGAGTGTCAATGAAGATTAATGACCTCTTCACATGTCAGTGAGCAATGGCTAGTCCTGCAGAGCACCATCTGTACAGCAAGGACAGAAGCGCATGAAAGCGCCACTGATTAGTTTGTGGATTTTGGCTTAAGCCCTGGGTCACATATTGAATGCATAGCTTGGCCGCATGACCTTCCTATGGAAATATGTTAACCCTTCATGGGCAGACGGTTATAGAAAAAAACCCATGAGTGCTGTTTTAGTGGTCCACTCAATTCCCTGCTCTAGATCTCCTTCTTGATGTCCTTTAACCAGAGATTATGGTGGGACTTTCTGCATGTGAAGTTTGTGCTCAGTAAATGAGTTTTATTTATTTATTTTGGACAGGCTTATGCCTCTCTTTAGTGTAAAAAAAGGGGATGGGGAGGAATTGAACATAGGGTGAGTGGGCTTGCAACTAAATAGCCAATAATTCTAATGACTAATCATAAAACTCAGCAGGATCGATAGTTTGCCCTCTGCTCACACCAGATGACTACAAAGTCAGGGCAAGTGAAACAGTACTTGCCATCCTTTGAAATGAAAGAGAAGCTGGCAACAGCAAGAATCGATGGGAGGCATGCCACAAATAAGGCCATAAGAGGAACCTTGTTGGATCAGGCCAAAACCCTATGTCTAGTCCATCTCTAGCATATAGCATATCCCCTTCCAAGGCCTAATAGTCCCCTACTTAGGAGTATATTGCCTGGGATCTAGTTTTGCAGAGTGACCCCAACCATGTCTACTCAGCCCTATTGCACTTTTAAAGATAAAGACAAAGGGACCCCTGACCGTTAGGTCCAGTCGCGGATGACTCTGGGGTTGCGGCGCTCATCTCGCTTTATTGGCCGAGGGAGCCGGCGCACAGCTTCTGGGTCATGTGGCCAGCATGACTAAGCCGCTTCTGGCAAACCAGAGCAGCACACGGAAACGCCATTTACCATCCCGCCAGAGCGGTACCTATTTATCTACTTGCACTTTGACGTGCTTTTGAACTGCTAGGTTGGCAGGGACCAAGCAACGGGAGCTCACCCCATTGTGGGGATTCGAACCGCCGACCTTCTGATCAGCAAGCCCTAGGCTCTGTGGGGTTAGCTTCGTAGACTTGGCCTCCAGAGGCAGCAGGAGGCAAGGCACCTCTTCCCTCCATGTCCCTGTTGCCCACCCACCTTACACCTGTATGAGCCAGACTCCAGGTATGGCACCCAACAGATCAGAAGGCAGAGAGGCAGCAATGCCTGCAAGGACACAGCTCTGCTTACATCTCCTGCTGAATCAGGGAGGTGCCTTTGTTGTCAGGTGGCAGGTCCAGATCTCTAGAGACTTGGTGGAAAAACACACATTAAAGACCCCTTATAAGAAAAGACAACAGCTAAGCACCTGGAGCCTACATGGTTTAAAAAAAAAAAAAATCCCTAAACTGCTTGGGTCTAAGATATCCAAAGAACTGTTTTTCCTCAACCAGCCTCCCCACTCCTCATTCCTCTAACATGGTTGGACAAGACTAGAGACAGGGCCCTTTCAGTAGTGGCACCAAAATTATGGAACTCTATTCCATGAAACTTGGAGGGCCCCTCTCTGCTTGTGTTCCGCCAGCTTTAAAGACACAGTACCAAAAGAAGGTTCTGCTAGATCAGGCAAATGGCCTATCTAGTCCAGGATCCTGTTCTCACAGTGGCCAACCGGCAAGCAGGAGACCACATAACACTGGTCTTGAAAGACCTACATTGGCTCCCGGTACATTTCTGGGCACAATTCAAAGTGTTGGTGCTCACCTTTAAAGCCCTAAGCGGCCTCGGCCCAGTATACCTGAAGGAGCGTCTCCACCCCCATCGTTCTGCCCGGACGCTGAGGTCCAGCGCCGAGGGCCTTCTGTCGGTTCCCTCACTGTGAGAAGCAAAGCTACAGGGAACCAGGCAGAGGGCCTTCTCGGTAGTGGCACCCGCCCTGTGGAACGCCCTCCCATCAGATGTCAAAGAGATAAACAACTACCTGACATTTAGAAGACATCTGAAGGCAGCCCTGTTCAGGGAAGTTTTTAATGTGTGACATTTTAATGTATTTTTAATCTTTATTGGAAGCTGCCCAGAGTGGCTGGGGTACAAATAAGAATTTATTTATTTATTTATTTATTTATTTATTTATTTATTTATTTATGCATTCATTCATTCATTCCAGCTGTGGAGGCCAAGCATAGCCATCATTTTAAAAATAAAATAAAATCAGGAGGGCTTTTAGCCTCACAGGAAAGCAAGGTTTTCTCTGAAGACTGCAATTTATCTGCTGGGCTTACCTTTGTTGCATCGTGTTTGATCACGGTGCTGTGCTGGGAACTGCTGCTCACCTTGAACAATACGTATGGTTTAGAGCAGGCGGGAAAGTGTAACAGAGTTCCACAAAAGAAAAGATAAGAAAATATATATCGCTAGCAGCTGATATGAGTTGTGGTTCACAGCATCTGGAAGGCACCCGGTTGGGGGTGGCTAGTCTATACTGGCTGGCAGCAGCTGTCCAGGGTTTCGGGCAAAAGGGTTTCCCAGCCCTACCTAGAGATGCCCAGGATTGAACCTGAGAACTTTATGTGCGAAAACAGATGCTCTACTGCTGAGCTACAGCCCTCCCCACCAAAGGGGGAACCAGAGAGCACTACACTTAACAAAACTGTGATAGTCTGTTATTGCGCGCTATGCATGATTTGAAAATATCAGAGTGATTTGTCTGAAATCACTCATGTCGACTGAAAGTGAGGTCCAGTGCTGAGGGCCTTCTGGCGGTTTCCTCACTGTGAGAAGTGAGGTTACAGGGAACCAGGCGAAGGACCTTCTTGGTAGTGGCGCCCTCCCTGTGGAACGCCCTCCCTTCAGATGTCAAGGAAGCAAACAACTACCTGACTTTTAGAAAACATCTGAAGGCAGCCCTGTTTAGGGAAGTTTTTAATGTTTAATGTTATATCGTGCTTTTGTTGGGAGCCACCCAGAGTGGCTGGGGAAACCCAGCCAGATAGGTGGGTATAAGTAAAAATAATTATTATCATTATCATTATTATTTCCACCATGCAGGGCACCTGATAAGAGAGTATTTGCTAAATCATTGCAGAAGACAACCCTTCGTCTGTACTCTGCAGATTAGCAGAAAATTTAAAGGAATATCTAATCATTCTGTGTTATCTGCCACTTGCCTCTGGGGACGTATTCTGATGGCTGGTGATTAGTTTGTGACATAATGACTATTATTTAGCGGGTTTTCTGACACTGCCTTCCTTACAGGGGGGCCCAGTCAGTTACTGGGGAGATGCAAGCTTCTTCTGGCACATCCTGGCAGAGCCAGGTGGTATGTCCTCCCTGCTGGCACAATAGAGTCAGTTGCATGTTCTTCCCTTTCAGCTGATAATCAGAGGATGTCCTTGCCTCCCTGGGGTCCACGTCCCTCCTTTGGGGGGCCTTCAAGTGCAGCTTCCCTTTTCCTTTGTATTGCTTGCCCCTGGGGCAAAGACACCAGTCAACGCTGCCAGGCAGGCCATCTGTCTTTGTTTTCTCCTCGTTACATTAGGAGAGGGTTTTAAGTAACCTTAATAGGGGAAGGAAAGAGAAGCGGACTGCTTGACAACCCCAACTCTAGAGGGACGCAGGTGGCGCTGTGGGTTAAACCACAGAGCCTAGGACTTGCCGATTGGTGGTTTGAATCCCCACAATGGGGTGAGCTCCTGTTGCTCAGTCCCAGCTCCTGCCAACCTAACAGTTCGAAAGCACATCAAAGTGCAAGTAGATAAATAGGTACTGCTCTGGCGGGAAGGGAAACAGCGTTTCCATGCGCTGCTCTGGTTCGCCAGAAGTGGCTTAGAATCATAGAGTTGGAAGAGACCACAAGGGCCATCGAGTCCAACCCCCTGCCAAGCAGGAAACACCATCAGAGCACTCCTGACATATGGTTGTCAAGCCTCTGCTTAAAGACCTCCAAAGTAGGAGACTCCACCACACTCCTTGGCAGCAAATTCCACTGTCAAACAGCTCTTACTGTCAGGAAGTTCTTCCTAATGTTTAGGTGGAATCTTCTTTCTTGTAGTTTGGATCCATTGCTCCGTGTCCGCTTCTCTGGAGCAGCAGAAAACAACCTTTCTCCCTCCTCTATGTGACATCCTTTTATATATTTGAACATTGCTATCATATCACCCCTTAACCTCCTCTTCTCCAGGCTAAACATGCCCAGCTCCTTTAGCTGTTCCTCATAAGGCATCGTTTCCAGGCCTTTGACCATTTTGGTTGCCCTCCTCTGGACACGTTCCAGTTTGTCAGTGTCCTTCTTGAACTGTGGTGCCCAGAACTGGACACAGTACTCCAGGTGAGGTCTGACCAGAGCAGAATACAGTGGCACTATTCTATACTACCCTTGATGTATTCATGCTGGCCACATGACCTGGAAGCTGTCTGTGGACAAATGCCAGCTCCCTCGGCCAATAAAGCGAGATGAGTGCTGCAACCCCAGAGTCAGTCACGACTAGACCTAATGGTCAAGGGTCCCTTTACACTTTATCTTTAATGGGGGAAGGAAAGAAAAGCAGACTGCTTGACAACCCCAACTCTAGAGAGGACCTATCAAGATCAAGACCACGTGGTGACTTGGCCTGCATGCACACCATACTTTTAAAGCACATGGCTTTGCCCAAAGAACCATGGGAACTGTAGCTTACTCTTTACAGAACTATAATTCCCGACACCTTTGAGAACCCTGGGAGCTGTCGTTTGTTAATGGTGTTGAGGACTGTAGCTCTGCGAGGGGTAAGCTATAGTTCTCAGGATTCTTTGGCAGCCATGTTCTTCAAATGTTTGGTATGTCCGGTACAAGTGCGCACACAGCAGAATGACCTGGTAAAACCCTAAGGTGCTAGAATGGACTGTGGGAGAATGCCATGTTTGAAATCTCGTTATTTGAAAAAGCTCCACACCCCCCCCCCCAGCCCTATTGCATGGTGGCGCTGTGTGTTAAACCACAGAGCCTAGGACTTGCTGATCAGAAGGTCGTGGTTCGAATCCCCGCAATGGGGTGAGCTCCCGTTGCTCGGTCCCTGCTCCTGCCAACCTAGCAGTTCGAAAGCACGTCAAAGTGCAAGTAGATAAATAGGTACCGCTCTGGTGGGAAGGTAAACGGCGTTTCTGTGCGCTGCTCCGGTTCGCCAGAAGCGGCTTAGTCATGCTGGCCACACGACCCGGAAGCTGTACGCCAGCTCCCTCGGCCAGTAAAGCGAGATGAGCGCCGCAACCCCAGAGTCGGCCACGACTGGACCTAATGGTCAGGGGTCCCTTTACCTTTACCGTTAGGCAGAGTGAGGCACCTGCCTTAGGTGGCAGATTCTTGCTAGCAAGGAATGGTGGCAGGTAAGTGTGGGAGCACAGAACTTTATAGGGCATGCAGCTTGCCCTGTGGTCCCTCATCAAGTCTGTGGTGTTCAGGTGCTGAGGAAGATGCTGTCCCATCATTCTGGTTGTAGCTCAGCCGGTTTCGGTATGGGGGATGGGGAGGCTGGCCCTGGTCAGTGGCAAAGGTCTTCACTGCTTTCCGTTGTGCATGCTTTCTGCTTGTATTTCTCCTGCACACATGGAGCACATCTATGCGGCCTTAACCAGTTCACTCTTAATGTATATGAGGAGCCGTAAGTCAATCCTTTGTCTCTGTGTGTCTCTCCCCCATGATACATTCACTCATGATACATGCCCTCCTTTGTACTAACTCACTTCATGAAGCTGGAACATATAGCTTTGTCCAAGATGCAGCAGTGACCTGGAAGTAATAGAGTAACCTCCTTGTTGATATCTCTTTCTCTGCTCTACTCTTCAAAAGGGTTTTTAAAACCTTGTTTTGCTCTGTGAATTTTCTTTCTATAGTTGTGGCTATATTGTTGTGTGATTGTTTTTTAGCAAGATTTAGACTACCTAAAAAAAAATACTTTATACTTTTATGGTAACTTTGAGGAAACTTATAGTTCTCCAGATATTATTAGACTATAGCTTTCATCGTCCCCAAATGTTGGCCTTGCTGGCTGGGGCTTGCAGCATAGCTCTGTGGTTCATTTGCGGCTATTTCTGGGACACTTTGCAAAATACCGGCCAAGAAAAGGAGCTACTCTAATTGGAACGTGTTCCGTGTCTTTGTGTGCCTGCTGTTTCAGTTGGGTTGTACAGACTTGGGCTCTGGCAGCGGGAAAAGAGAGCGTTAAATAGCCATCTGTGCCGATCAATAGGATTCCCTGCTGATCAGGCAATATATTTGACTGATAGAATTGAAACAAAAGATGGGGGGTGGGGTGGGAGGCATTGAAGGAAGAGGAGATTAGTTATCTCCTCACCCAGTGAGCCTCTCATTTTAATACATTTAAGCTCTTTGAACCTTAGCAAAAAGATGAGAGGAGGATTATGACTCCGTTTTCAACCTTGTTGATAATTCCTCTACCTGGTCTGAGCTACAGTACAGTGGTACCTCAGGTTACAGACTCTTCAGGTTACAGACTCCACTAACCCAGAAATAGTACCTCAGGTTAAGAACTTTGCTTCAGGATGAGAACAGAAATCGCACGGCGGCGGCAGTGCGGTGGCAGCAGGAGGCCCCATTAGCTAAAGTGGTACTTCAGGTTAAGAACATTTTCAGGTTAAGAACGGACCTCCAAAACGAATTAAGTTCTTAACCCGAGGTACCACTGTATCTTTCAGGTTGCATATGGCAGCCAAGGAAGCATTCGTAGGACTGTTTCTTCCTTGAAACAGTTCAGCAGGCTAATGAGCCAATTTCCCCTCAGCTGGTCCACCATGTACCTTCTACATAAAACATAAGGGACGCGGGTGACGCTGTGGTCTAAACCAGTGCTTCCCAATATTTTTCCGACCATGGCCCCCTTCTGACCTTGTTTCCTTCCTGTTTCCCCCCGGAAATAGCCCGGGGGAGCCGGGCAAGTAAAAATCAATACAATTTGTTAGGTTCTGCCCCCTAACAAAAGCCTGCCCTCCCCAACAAAAATCCTGGCTACACCCATGCCCCCCCCCGGCCTACCGGTAGAAAAGTAGCTATTTAAATGTTTTGTTTGTAAATGGAACATGGTTTATTTGTATTTTTTAATAATTTCTACAAAATACAATGACATAAAATGATAGGAACATAATGAAAGATGGTTGAAGCAGAAAAACATACAATACAATCTTTCTAGTGCAGGGGTCAGCAAACCTTTTCAGCAGGGGGCTGGTCCACTGTCCCTCAGACCTTGTGGGGGGCCGGACTATATATTTTTTTAAAAAAGAAAAAAGAATGAATTCCTACGGCCCACAAATAACCCTGGGATGCATTTTAAATAAAAGCACACATTCTACTCATGTAAAAACACACTGATTCCCAGACCATCTGCGGGTTGGATTGAGAAGGCGATTGGGCCGGATCCGGCCCCCAGGCCTTAGTTTGCCTATCCATGTTCTAGTGCAGGGGTCGGCAAGGCTTACCAGGCATGGGCTGGATCAATCCCACTGCATGGGCTGGACCAGCGCAGCGCGACATTGGAAATCGCGTCTGCGCATGTCCGTGGCGCCAGAAATCGCTTCTGCACATGCCTAGATGCCAAAAATCGTGCCTGCACAGAAGCGATTTTCGGCGTCTGGGCATGCACAGAAGCAATTTCTGGAGCTGATGGGCCATAGGTTGGGGACCCCTGTTGTGGTGCAACCCCCTGCAATATAGGAAATTCAACTAAAGCATCTATGACAGATGACCATCCAGCCTCTGCTTCGAAACCTGCAAGGAAGGAGAGTCTAGAACCATCCAAGGGAGATCCATGTTCTATGTATTATAAAAAGTAAACAACACTTATTTGATACAGAGGGGGAAACCTACAGATACAGTCCAAAAGGTGCACAGGGAATTCTGTAAATACGGGAGAATTTTAAAAAGCAAGTGGTCCTCACTGACCTGGCGCAAAAAGATATTGTCATCCGGAGGAGCCCTGGCTGCCTAGATATCCCCCTTCTCCTTCCCCATGTGCTGTTCTGGGGGTTCTCCCAGCTCCTAACGAACCACTATTGGGGGTGTTGAAGGATGCAGGGGGAGGAAAGGAGGGAAAAGCCCCACTGCACAGGCAGAAACCCTCATGTAGGGCTTGCTCTGATGGAGGTTGTCGGGCAGATCTTTCCCAGTAGTTTCTTAGCGTAGTTTTCTTTTTGTCAGATGGGCCTCAGAAAGATTATAGAAAAAAGAAGGTATTTATTTAAAAGAACCTGAGACCTAGGTTTTGAGGTCTGGAGTCTGTGCCCAACATGATTTCAGATCCTTATTAGTAAACAGGATCTCAGGCACGGACACTTCATCAAGCCTTGGGTCTGAAGTCCAGTGGTTGTTTCTGGGGGATGCAGGGAGCTTGCTCAGGGTGACAGCATAGAGACATAGGGTCCACAGAGATGACATATACACAGCAAGGTTAAAAACCTGGTCTTAAATCAGTTTCTTGGGAATCCAAAAGTGTGTCTAGGTGACTTGGCAAGATGACCTGTGAGATGGGGTCAAAATGAGGGAATGAATGGAGCAGATGGGTTAAAATCCAGGTATGTGTGTGTGCTTGGCCGTTGGGGAGAAGCTTTAGGCATAGTGTATTGGTACAGGTTCTGGTTAGAGGTAGATTGAGGCACTTCAAGTAACAAGAATGACTCATCTGTGGATGGTCCTCCTGAATGGACCTATGAAGAACAATGACTGTTGCTGGTGGCTTCTTGGTGAGTCCGGCTGTCTTGTCCGCAGACTCTATTGTTCTGTGGGGTTTGCATCTTCATTTCTATGGAATTCCAGGTTTGTTGAGGATGCTCGTCTCCAGATGCAAGGGCTTTTCGATACAAAACCTGTATCTGGTGAGCTTTTGCTTACAAATCATTTTGCCTTATTGCCAATGGCTTTCTGGTGAATCAAATGAAGTGTCTGGATCCTTACTGGCAAGAAGGTCAATGAGGTCAAGACAAAAGGATCTTTTCCCAGGGTCTTTTGGCTTAGGTAAATCCATCTTTGGTTCACTCTTGAACACAAGATGGAGACTAGCAGCTAAAGCCTCCTAACTGGCCACAGGTTTCCCACCCCTTTGCCTAAGTGGTCTTCTTAAATATTTCTCAGAAAACAATCCCTCTCTCTTCCTATACTGTGATTCTTTGTGTGTTTCCCCCAACGGCAGGGTCACTGGCATTCTGTTACAGACATCTTATCCCATCTATTGGATGGCAAAAACTAATTAGACTAGTTCAGATTCTTTCAGCATTTAATCACAGGGTTCTATGGAGACACTGAGTTATTATAGTTGGCGTAAATCTGGTTGATTTCATCTTGATTCTTTGACCAGAAGGCTCTTGTTTTTGCTGTTGTGGATGTTTTGTTGTTGTAATTTGATGACAACAAATTGCACATTCCCTCTCTTGCTGTTTTCAGGCTTGTCTAGGAGGTTCTTTTGATGTCTGCATCCCCTGGAAGGCTGCAAGAAGCGTCCCTTAATCCTCTAGCCCAGCTTAACATGCACACGTTACTTAAATTGTTCCTAGATAACTTCCTTTTGCTTTGGAACAGGACAAGGCTTCCAGGGAGAGCGCTATGTGATTGGCAGTAATATTGTCTAAATTAAATGTGCCTCCTGCCTCTTTGATTTCTGGGAAGTAAGAACAGAATGAGAGTTGGTTCGTAGCATCTTGCAGCCTCTCTAGCCATCTTGGCAGTAGATTCAGCAAGCCAAGCTAGATGGAACTGGTCAGGCTGAAATGTGAATTGTTCTTAAGTACCACTCTGCCAACCTAGCAGTTCGAAAGCACATCAAAGTGCAAGTAGATGAATAGGTACCGCTTCAGCGGGAAGGTAAATGGCATTTTTGTGCGCTTCTCTGGTTCACCAGAAGCGGCTTAGCCATGCCAGTAAAGTGAGATGAGCGCCACAACCCCAGAGTCGTCCGTGACTGGACCTAACGGTCAGGGGTCCCTTTACTTTTACCTTTACCACACTAAAAGATTCTTCCAAACTGGAAGAAGCCCAGCGATTTTCATAGGTTTGCTCTTAAATTATTTTATTACTTTTACCTTTACCACACTAAAAGATTCTTCCAAACTGGAAGAAGCCCAGCGATTTTCATAGGTTTGCTCTTAAATTATTTTATTATTATCATTGATAAAACTTACATACTGCCCTTCCTCTGATGATCTCAGGGTGCTTTGCAAGGTAAAATGCATTAAAGGTTAAACTGAGAATAGAAACAGAGGGTATTTGACTAATATTTGGTGTACTCATAGAGTCCATCTTATAATGGGTCTTGAGGGCATCTGCAGGGTTTTTTGTTTGTTCATATGTTTAAGTGGAGGCAAAGTATGTATGGTTACCAACAAACAAATAAACAGACAAACAAAAAAATAACTAGCATCAGAGAACAGGTTTCCATTTCTGGCAGAATTGGTGGGTGAGTAATGGCGAGCTGTTTTACTAGACCCGTCTTGAGAAGCTGGGTCTATCTCTCTGTTTTTTCTCAGTGGGCTGCTGGCTGTAGGTAGACCTGGAATCCAAGCAACAACTTTCCACTCCCTGCTAAAACACCCAGTTCTTTCCCTGATTCCCTTCATCCTTTGAACTAAAAAAAGGAGAGTCTGTATCTGTTTCCTTCCGTTCAGTGTGACCATACTTGTTACAATTTATCAGTGAAACCTAGGGTTTTTAGTTACCGTATTTTTCGCTCTATAAGACACACCAGACCACAAGGCGCACCTAGTTTTTGGAGGAGGAAAACAAGAAAAAAATATTCTGAATCTCAGAAGCCAGAACAGCAAGAGGGATCGCTGCGCAGTGAAAGCAGCAATCCCTCTTGCTGTTCTGGCTTCTGGGATAGCTGCGCAGCCTGCATTCGCTCCATAAGACCCACACACATTCCCCCTTACTTTTTAGGAGGGAAAAAGTCAGTCTTATAGAGCAAAAAATACGGTACTTATGCAAGAGGCTCATCAAGTTGATGTTGATGATGACTTGTTTCCCCCAAATGGCTTTGGATGCTTTTAGTCTGCAACTCCTGTCCTAGGGAAGAGCTGCAGGATGGCATGGTTTGCATGCAAAGAAGTCCCGGGTTCAAGCCAGATCAGGCTGAGAAAGACCTTAAACCCCAGAGGGCTGCTGCCAATCATAGCTGGAGTAGATAGCATTCAGCTAGACGGACCAACGGTTTGTCTATTATGAAGTGATGTGGCAGTTACTTCAATTTCCCCTCTATTCACATATTTGAAAGCTTGGCCTTAAAAATACCTCCCTGCATTGAGCAAACTGCATTTTGCAAGGCATCATTTGTAGGATTAAAGAAAAGAGTTCTCAAAAATGAATTGAATGAGATTATGGGAACAAAGGAAGGCTTTGTGGAGAGAAATCCAATGGTCAACTTCTTAATGAGTTATATGTTAGTCCCTGAAAATAATAGTGGCAATTGTTTGCATTGTTTGGGGTCCTGGCTCCAAACAATGGACAAAACCATAGAAGCTGATGGAGGGTAATTGTTTTTGTTTTTTTAATGGAGGTGGTTTCCTCCCCTTTTGGTACCAGTATCTTCAGCTTCACATAGATATTTCACTGCATTGGCCTTGTTTATGAGTTTGCTCATTATGTGTTTTCCTTGGAACTCTCACGAGTAGCTAGCAAAACACCTGCCCCTATGGTATGTCTGGAGGGAGGGCTTGTATATTGTATATGCTGGTACGGGGGGGGGGGGAATGGATGCATTGCATTTCCTTGTGGAATATGGCTTTACACCATCAGGGACAGAGCAGCCATAAGAGCATCTCCATGTGCAGTTATTCTTTCCATAGTTCATGCAAAGAGGAGAAACTGCAGAGGGATGCATTTGGGAACACCATTGGATAAGGGGCTAAATCTACCCCTTGTATCTCTGGAGCTTTGGTTCTCCAAAGCTGAAGTTCTTAACAGAACCACTGTGGCTTTTGCTTGCATAGCTCCATCCTGGATTCAGTTCTGTGGTCACACTAGAATATAAAGCAGGCAAGTTGTTAAATCCAAGGCCGGAACAGAACCTTCTTGCACACTGAAAAGATAGGTCAGTCGGTAGAGTGTGAAACTCTTAATCTTAGGGTTGTCGGTTCAAGCCCCACATTGAACACAAAAGATTCCTGCATTTCAGGGGGTTGGACTAGATGTCCCTTGTGGTCCCTCCCAACGGTACGATTCTATGATGTACCCATTATTTTAAGGGTGGAGAATCTGTGACCCCTGACATACCCTCCAACATTTCTCTGATGAAAATAGGGACGTTCCATTCCATAATAATAATTTTACTACAGTGGACGCTCGGGTTGCAAACGTGATCTGTACGGGAAGCACGTTTGCAACCCGCAGACCACGTCTGCACACACACAGGTTGTGATTTGGTCTTCTGCGCATGCGCAAGTGCCAAAACCCAGAAGTAACCCTTTCTGGTACTTCTGGGTTTGGCGCGGAGCGCAACCTGAAATCGCACAACCCAAAGCGTCTGTAACCTGAGGTATGACTGTATTTATACCCCATCCATCTGACTGGGCTTCCAACATTTATAAAAAGATAGGAAAACATTAAACTTTTTTTAAAAAACAAATCCCTATACAGGGCTGCCTTCAGACAACTCAGGGGTCGGATAACTCCATACCCTCCAACATTTCTCTAGTGAAAATAGGGATGTCCTAAGGAAAAGTGGGGCATTCTGGGATCAGATCAGAAGCCGGGGTGGCTTCTCTAAATCAGGAACTGTCCCTGGAACATAGGGACACTTGGAGGGACTACCCTGATTTGCTGTTGGGCTCCAACTTTCTTCAGCCCCACTCAGCAAGGCCCAGGGATGACAGGAGCTGCTATCTGAAAACATTTAGAGGGCTATGGGTTCCCCAGCCCTGCTGTAACACAATACAGTGGTGCCTCGCAAGACGAAATTAATTCGTTCCGCAAGTTTTTTCTTCTTGCGAGTTTTTCGTCTTGCGATGCACGGTTTCCCATAGGAATGCATTGAAAATCAATTAATGCGTTCCTATGGAAACCGCCTTCAGACCAGGTCCGGGGACAGTCTGTCCCCTGACCTCTTCTGAAGGCTGGGGGGGGGGACAAGGGCTTTTCTTCCCACCCCCAGCATTTTAAAAAACCCCGGGACAGCGGAGGACTTCTCCGCTGTCCGGGGCAATCTTAAAATGCTGGCGGGCGGCATTTTAAAATCTCCAGGGACAGCGGAGGACTTCTCCGCTGTCCGGGGCGATGTAAAAGCCCCTGGGAAGGCAGGCAGGGGGGACAAAGACTTTTGCCCCCCGCCCGCCTTCAGAAGAGGTCCTGGACAGCTTCTCTCCGCCGCCCCTTGCTTCAAAAGAGGTCCGGGGACAGCGGGAAGTGCTTCCCGCTGTCCCCAGACCTGGGGCTGCGGGGAGACGATCGCTTCTTCCCCGCTGTCCCCGGACCTCTTTTGAAGCAAGGGGCTGCGGGGAGATCGCTTCTCCCCGCTGCCCCTTGCTTCAAAAGAGGTCCGGGGACAGCGGGAAGCGCTTCCCGCTGTCCCCGGACCTGGGGCTTGCTTCAAAAGAGGTCCGGGGACAGCAGGGAAGACCCGCTGTCCCCGGAGCTTGCGGGGCAAGCTTCGTTTTGCGAATCAAGCCCATAGGGAAATTCGTCTAGCGAGGCAACTCGAAAACGAAAAAACCTTTCGTTTTGCGAGTTTTTCGTCTCGCGAGGCGTTCGTCTTGCGGGGTACCACTGTAGCTCAGTCTAGGTGGAGACTGTTGCAACTTTGCATTTTACAGCTCACCTGGCAGCCATAGACAACAGGGGATTTAAAGCAGAGAAATAAGCAGGCTTGCAGAAGAAGAAGGGCGGATCTCTGCAAGAAAGGTCCTCTTTGTTTCTTTGCTTGCTGTGGAGGAAAGGAACCCATCCTTTGGCCTCCATCTCTCCTTGGGCTGCCCACTTGGTGGAAAGCAGGCTAATAAATTGTCAATACTGCATTTTCCTGCTGGCAAAGAAGGGGGCTTGGAGATGCCACATTATACTCGTTTGGCTGCCTAGTAGAAATAAAGAAAGGGCAGGCTAGTAACTTTAACGTGTGCTTACTTACGAAGCTGCTTTATTCATCCTGCAAATAGTGCATGAAAGCTACCAGAGCATAAAAGTACCTTTTGCTTTGATCTATAGGAAAAGATTATGGGACGCGGGTGGCGCTGTGGGTTAAACCACAGAGCCTAGGGCTTGCCGATCAGAAGGTTGGTGGTTCGAATCCCCGCGACGGGGTGAGCTCCCGTTGCTCGGTCCCTGCTCCTGCCAACCTAGCAGTTTGAAAGCACGTCAAGTGCAAGTAGATAAATAGGCACCACTCCAGCGGGAATGTAAACGGCATTTCCATGCACTGCTCTGGTTCGCCAGAAGCGGCTTAGTCATGCTGGCCACATGACCCAGAAGCTGTACGCCGGCTCCCTCGGCCAATAAAGCAAGATGAGCGCCGCAACCCCAGAGTTGGCCATGACTGGACCTAATGGTCAGGGGTCCCTTTACCTTATAGGGAAAGATTGGAGAGCATCCATCACCACACCTAAAGGGCAGCAGGCTAGCTTAGGAGGTGCAGGTGGCATAATGCACACAGTTCTGTACTCAAAACACCTTGCCTCCTAGTCTGCCAACAGAGACTGGCTACCACCCTCCTCCCTCCCTCCCTTTGTCCCTCCCTCCCTCCGCTGAGATGGGGTGAGAAAGCAATGAATACTTGAATACCTGCATTGTCAAACCCATATCCCTTGCCATGCAAACTGTTTCTCTTCCTGCTTTCTATGAGTGGGCGGTAATTGTGTGAAAGTGACCCCTAAGCACCTTGATGATGGGCTAATTGCAGATAACTAGAAGTTGTCCAGCCCCAGCCAATAATTGCTGAAGCATTTTGAGTAAAGCAGGAGTTATTGTTATTTTTTAATATATGAGAAATAATCCCCAAAGAATTCTTTTATTAGGACTAATATCACTGAATTGTTCTTCCTTTCAACTTAATAATTACCTTCGCATTACCGGCACTTACCCCTGCTTAATTTTGCAGCAGAATTGTCTTTGATGCTGAGAAGAAACCCTCCTAAGGATGAGTTACTGGAACCTGGATAAGAGAACTTGTCTGCAGTACTGCCGGCATTTTTTGGTGGACAATGGAGTTTTTCATGGTAAGTGGCACCTTACCCCTCTAGCTTCTGCCGTCTCTTGTTTCTTACCTCCCTTTAAGTGTGGCTGAAATTACACAGTGGGGCCTACATAACAGATGTCCTTATCTACCTGCAGAGATGCCGTCTAAAGGCTGAATTTTATTCTTAGAAGTGGGGCTTTCTCACTTGCTGGTTTGTTAACACTTTCGTATGCTTTTAGCGGAAGGGGAACAAACCTTTGGGAGCAAAGCAAAATTGGCTCTGTAAGTGTCAGGTGCCTTGTTGACATCATCACACTGTCATTCCGATAGTTGCACTTTGAAGTCGGAATCTGATATTTTGTGGATTCTGGTTTGTACTGACCTATCCTGCACTTCCCAGACTAATGTGTGGATCAGAACATACTGTCGTTATTCTTTTGGATTTGGACTTTTCTGAATTTAGCAATGCAGTTCTAAGCTTAAAAAAACACCCCTGTCAAAAACTGTTTAGAAATGTGGCTTTTGTGAGCAGATGCATTACAAAAATGTATTGAAATACAAATTTTAGTCCTGATTTTTTTAAAAATGCAGATTAACACAGAAGCAGGAAGGAATGGCTTTGGTTGCTGTTGTTATTATTATTAACTTGTTAATCACCTTCTAACCAATTACCCCAAGGGGATGTGAGGGAGAGGAAAGCCAAGGCTTATATTATCCCCTTCCACACACCCCACATAAAGTGTGATTTGCAACCATTTGCTTGAGCTTTAACCACCGAAATCCTACACTGGGTGGCAGTATTGGACTTAAAATGAAAGAATTCCATTCCTTCACGTATTCTCAAACCACCTTGTAAAAACATAAGAAATTATATATAATTAGATTTCTCTTGTCTGGAGACATTATTAATCACAGTGACTTGCAATATTGCAGCAGTTTTTCAATAAAAGAGGTATAAAATGGCATTTCAGTGTCTAATATTAAAATGAGAATCGCTTTTTATGACTGCTTTTTCAATGGGTGGCGAGTTTTGGGCTCCCTCTTCCAGTAGAAGCTGCCTAAGCCCCTTGCAACATATAGGGGTGTCTCTGAATGCAAATTCAGTGCTGCTGATGCAGTTTTATTTGTCTGCTCCTGCACTTTCTTGCCTGCTCTGAGCCAGAAGAAATGGTGGTGGGTCCTTGACTTAACTCTATACACCTTCTCAGGCTCCGCGGCCATGATCTTCATCAGCCAAGGGCCCATCAACCTTTGGCCAGAAATGTTGAAGTATCCAGTTTTATTGGCAGAACCCAAAAGACCACCAGAGAACTGGGCTTTGCTCCTCTTGCTATGACCAGGTCTCTTTCCAGTAGGAAATGTGGAAACTCCAAAGGGTGGAATTCCTTGATATTAGCATTTTATTTCGTTTCAAGATTCAAAATTACATTTTAAGACTTGATAAGTAGAATCCTATTCTGCAGTGCTAATGACTTTCCGCTCACCGACCCTCGATGTTTATAATTGTAATTACATATAATTGCATTTTAAAGTACCCTCATACTGAGTTTCATCCTCTTAATCAGGTTTCTTAATATAATCTACTATTTCCACCCCCTGCTTAAACTTCAAACCCCGCTGTGGACTCCATATATAAAGAGTTGCTTTTAAAATAAATTGGAATTAACAACACCTGAAGGACGCCACATAGATACCCCTGGTTTAGTGTGATATGTGAATATGGCCTGTATCTCTTTAGTTCAGCTGAAGCATTCCTGAGGAGAGGAGAGGTTATTTGTATTAATTTTCACTTCTGCCTGCCTGACTCTGTGTGTGTTCTACAGAAGTTACCTGCTTCGATGCTAATTTTGATGCAAATGTGAAAAGGACTGAAAAGCCAATATTCGTGTTTTTTGTTGTTTTTCTAAGGCTAGAATTACAATTAGCATGAATTAATTTGAATTCTTATCATACTGGAAACACAATATTCACCAGGTTGGTGTTGTGAAGTTGAGAATCCTGGAGATAATATTGATTAGCATCTCTCATATATTTATTTTTGTGAACAAAATTTGAAATGTATCACTAGGCAATGATTTTATCCTGCCTCTTCATTATGCTTTGTGTTTGCTTCAAAAATTAATCTATGTTTCAGGAGCTGAGGTCCTCCCCCCACCCCCCCACCCCAGGAATAATCTGATTAAAGATAGCAACATTTGTGTGTGTTTGCCCTGTCTTCTTGCCTGTAGGAGCTGCTACTAGGTGTGACTGCAAGTAAGAACTTGGAAACTTAGGAACCAAGTCAGTCCTCCTGGTCTAGACTGCTACTAATCTCTGGATTATTATTTTTATTATTTCATTTTTTTATTTATGACATTTCTATACTGCCTTTCATATATAAAAACACAAAGAAACATAACATAATAACAAACAAAAAACAATACCCCTTCATGGTTTAAAAGGCCATAGATTGTTTAATTAGTCAAACACCTGGGAGAAAATGAATGTTTCTGCCTGGCGCCTAAAGGTGTATAATGATGGCTCCAGGTGAGCTTTCCTGGGGAGAGCATTTCACAAAAGGGGAGCCACAGCAGAAAAGGCCCTTTCTTGTGTTGCCACGCTCTGGACCAGGCATAGGCAAACTCCAGATGTTTTGGGACTACAACTCCCATCATCTCTGACCACTGGTCCTGTTAGCTAGGGATGATGGGAGTTGTAGTCCCAAAACATCTGGAGGGCCGAGTTTGCCTATGCCTGAGTCTGGACCTCTTGTGGAGGCGGCTGGTTTCTGCCCCTTCCACTGCTGGCATGTGGCCCCCTCCACCTTAACTTGGAGAAAATGTGGCCCTTGAATGAAAACATCTTGCCGATCTCTGATTCATTTAGGACTTATAATTTGTCAATTATAGCATTTTCCTGTTTTTAGATTAGCCTTATAATATTTGCTTGATTCGCTTATTTCTACAGTCTTAGGAATGTTAGGGTCATTCAACTGCCTAAGCGGAAAGCAGGCCCGACATGTTTAATGAACAGCTCGTTTTCTTTGATCAGTTCCAAGAAGAGCTGCCTCCCCTTTTTAGTGTTATTATTCCTGGTTTGGAGGGAATTATTCTTCCCCCTCTCTTCTGATGCCTGTCTGAAGCATACAACTCCTTGTTTAAAACTGCATTTAATAGCAGTAGATCCACTTTGCCGTATGAAATTTGTTCGTTTCCTCTCTGCCTTGGAGACCTTGGTCTTAAGAATGAATTGAGTGGTGTTAGAATCCTGACATGTTAGATGAGTCTTGCTCACAGAGAAATCTATCCCTTGCTTTCTTGCTTAGTGCGGTTAATTTTGTTATGTTAAGAGTATCTGATCGTAATTTTCCCACTGTGCTTACTGTGATAAAGTCATAATTGGACATGTAGCATAGGGAACCTCCTTGCAGTCTCTGCAGGAAATGAAACATGTGAGGACTGATTCATTTTAAATCCCAGCAAAGGAATAACAGAGCAATGCCCAATGACTAATGATGGTTCTTAGGCCCGGAGTGGTGGTCGTAAAAATAACACCTACGTGCCAATTTCACACAGTAACTAGCAGCTGAATGTACAAATCATGCAAAACAGCATGATATTTCTGTCTCTGAACATAAAAAGATCTCTACAGGATCACACCAAAAGCCTATCTATGCCATGGTCACACATTACATTTAAAACACAATGATACCTCTTTAAACAGCCATGACTTCTCCCAAAGGATTCGGGAGGGTGCTGAGGGTTGTTAGGAGGTACCTGGTCCTCTTACAAAGCTACAATTCCCAGAGTTCCCTGGGAAGAGGGATTGGTTGTTAAAGCTTGTAGCTCTTGGCCATATGGTTTTTGAAGTTCAGTGTGTAAGATTGGAAAGTCTGGATATGATTATATAGGATTTTCAGGCACATAGTTCCGTGTATGAGATTACTTTTGGGAATCCTTTCTGCCATGACTTCTCTGCAGCGGATCTCTTGCGCATTGCAGAGGATTTTGGGGGAAGGGGGTGTTCTTGGGAACAGCATGAGCATGGATAATGCTATAGAAATAATAATCGGGAGACTCCTATTGTTGGACCTCTCCTCTTGATGTGCCCCATATCCTTGTAGAAATATGGAAGGTTGCATTTTGATCTTCAGGGCAGGGAGGTAAAAGGTGTTCATCAGTGAGTGATGAGCCACCTGGCAGAAAGTCACCCCCAGGAAATCAGAAGACCCTGAGTGGAGATCAAGAATAGTGAGGATTCCAGTGGGAGAGATTTGGGAGGTGAGAACTGGGGTGGGTTGTCTGCAGGACAGACAGGTGTCTGCAGAAGAGACTCTTGCCTAGTGTGGTCTGCAGAAGGGAGTTGAGTGGGAAGATGCTTTGCAATAACTACTGCTAAGTGGAATGCCGGCACCAGACTGAGACTGGAGATGAGGAATGGATGGATTTCTCTGCTATGTTCTCCTTTCCTCAAAGGGGAGTTGCTCCATCCCTTTGACCAGCTCAGTTGCCTTCTTCTGAACCTTCCCCAACTCCACGATGTCCTTTTTTGAGGTGAGGTGGCCAGAACGGCACGTAGTCCTCCCAGTGCAGTCGCACCATAGATTTGTATAAAGGCATTATGAGATGACCAGCTTTATTTTCAATTCAAAGCCATCCTCCCACTGGGAGACACTAACCACCCCTTGGACCGACTCTCCAGGGTCTCAAGCAGCAATTTCCCCCTTTCTCCTGTCACTTTATTCCATTTCACTGGAAATGCCCAGAATTGAACTTAGGAGGTTTTTCTTTCTTCTTTTTGCATGCAAAGCTTGTGCAAGGCTTACTCTCTTTTCCTGCGTCTGTGAATTGCAGCGGGATAATTGGTAGTGTTGGACAAGGTGTCATTCAAAGAGGCAGCAATCTTCTCACTGAGGATATCCTCCCAAATTCCAAGAAATGAACACTTCTGAGTGCAGCCAGTAGAGGCCAGCAGGCATCTCTCTAAGCGTTTGGGAAGCTCATTTCGGCTACATGGAAAAACTGCCTGAGCAGCGAATAAACATTCTGTGCATGTTAAACCCTACCACTTTCATGACTCAAAACTTGCCTGAGGGTTCCTTGTCCTTTTCTAATGTTATTAGGAAAAACTGTTAATAGCTCTATTTGCATGATATTAATATTCTGATCTGCTTATGTCAGAAATTCCTTGTCACAAACATTCAGGCTGCTGCTGCTGATGTCTGGTACTCCAGGGAGACTCTTGAGTGCCCCAAAGCTAAAAATGTCATACATATATAACCAGAGAGAAGGGGAGGGAGAGATCAGAGCTCAGATTAGATCAAGTATTATTTTTTGCTGGTACTTTTCTAGTGGGAATCTTTAATTTGTAGTGTGGAGGAAGGAAGAAAGAAAATAGCCATTTGGATTCGATGTGCCAGAGGAATGACAAATTTATAGGCTACTCCAGGATTGAGTCTGTGGACATGCACAAAATATTCTAGGGGAGTATTTAAAAGGGGAGTTAAAATGCATTCATGTACCCCAAAAACAAGCATGGAAATGCTAAACTTAAAGCTCCTATTTTAGTACTGGCATAATGCAAGGGATATATATTTGATTTGATCCAACCCTAGTGGGCTTTTAGGTGCATTTCAGAGACACATCTGTACACTCAGGTAGATACCCCACACTTCTGAAGGCGTTTTCTGAGTGTGTTCTGCTGATTAGGAATGTCAGTGTACCCCCTTCCTTGTTTGCATCTCATGTGTCCTTTTTGAACATCTGAAGTGGGCTTTAGAGTGCCTGCATGTTGCCTGTGCAATTCTGTTTGGTGGTGGGGAGATGACCCTTCACCTTGGACTGTAGTGACTTGAGGTCCCTGTGTTCACAGGTGTCTTCTGAACCATAGCATTGACACATTTAGGGCTCACCCACATTTCCCTTTGCCAGGCTGCTTTCCTCCAGGGAAACCTGCAGTTTAGTGCTGAATCGGAACAAATGGCAATTGGGGTTTCTGTAGTGGCTAATCTCCACTCTTGTGCCATATGCAGAAGTCAGCTTTACCCTTGCTTGGTTCCACCTTCACTGAGCTGACTTGCGTGACACAGAAAGCCAAACGATGGCTTGCCTTCCAGTCCAGTCTAGAAGAGCGAAACTATGGCATACGGAGGCAGCGTGAATGTGCGGGCTCCCAGAGAGGAACTAACGGCTGCCTTTTTCCTCCACATTTTACAGTCATAGCTCATGTTGCGTCCACTTCAGGTTACGTCTTTTCAAGTTGCGTCCTGCGGCAACCCGGAAGTACCAGAACGGGTTACTTCTGGGTTCGCCGCTCGCGTATGTGCAGAAGGACTAAATTGCACTGTGCATGTGTGCAGACAGACATGGCACTTCTGGATGCGAATGCTTTGAGAGTTGCGGACGTGCCTCCAGGATGGATTATGTCCACAACTCGAGGTTCCACTGTATTGCCATGCTGCTCTAAGCCAGCATTGGGCTTAGCGTGTTCCCTGAACTGGGGCTGGTGGCTAAACTCTGTCCCTGCTAACCGTGAGCTGTAGCCAAGGGCTGTTCTTTTATACATATATAGTCCTTCTTTGCAGTCAGCTATCTGCATTCCGTTGTAAACGTGCTTCTGCCTGCTCTACGTTCTTGGGCTTATTCTTGTTTGTGGAGTTGGGGAACACCATGCAGACAGGTGCACGTTCAAAAGGATACATCAAGCTTATTTTTAGCAGTAGATCTCTGGATACATGTCAGTGAAAAGCCACCCTGCGGCTGTATATTCCACATAACTATTGATCTCTGAACTGCTAATCCTACATCTCTTCATTTCTTAGAACTCTGTGCACGCTATGCTTTGGTCGGGGGGTGGGGGTGGGAATGGCAAGCTAACATCCTGTCTTAGTTTATCCCAGTATGTTTCCGAGCACAATTCAAAGTATTGGTGCTGACCTTTAAAGCCCTAAATGGCCTCGGTCCTGTATACCTGAAGGAGCGTCTCCACCCCCATCGTTCTACCTGGACACTGAGGTCCACCTCTGAGGGTCTTCTGGTGGTTCCCTCACTGCAAGAAGCGAAGTTACAGGGAACCAGGCAGAGGGCCTTGTTGGCAGTGGCGCCTACCCTGTGGAATGCCTTCCCTTCAGGTGTCAAGGAGAAAAAGAACTGCACAACTTTTAGAAAGCATCTGAAGGCAGCCCAGTATAGGGAAGTTTTTAATGTTTGATGTTTTATTATTTTGCTGGAAGCTGCCCAGAGTGGCTGGGGAAACCCGGACAGGTAGTTGAGGTATAAATAAAATGATAAGAATGACCCTGTTCATGTCCAACACAAAGCAGAAACATGCTTTAGCGTAAAATGGTGAGTTGGTTCCAGGTGAGGAGATTGCGGAAGCTTTGTTTCTCCTTGCTTCTTCTTCTGCTGTGCTGCTGTCAATCAAACCATGGTTTGCCTTAGCATATCATCCAGTGTTTCACTTGTCTAGATGTGCTGTAAGCAAGGTTTGTTCTTGTTGTATAGGGCACGACTTGTCACAAGCCCAGTTTCAGATGATATGCTAAGCAGGATTAGAGTAGGAGCCAAACGTTCATGATCTTCTCTCTTGGAACCTGGAGATAACCCATCTGGGACGCTCATGATTTCAGTGTGCTGACTTCTGCCTATATTATTCCATTTTGGGAAAAGCTTCTGGGGCTGTGTTTAGTGTTCCGTGGCCTTTCATGGGCTCATTTTATAATAGCTGAATTGGGTAATTTGGGTTGCAACACAATTCTTATATAATATTGTTTTCCCCCTCCATATTTATTGTAGGAAAGCAAAGTTCTGCCCTCCACTAATCGCTCTCTTTGGCAAAAAGTAGCATTTTTTCTAGGACTTTGGATAGTGAAAGAGAAAGGTTGGTGAAGCAGAAAATTAAAATTATTGTGAGGCTGCAATTCTTAGCTTTAACAAGCCATGTTGTCAGTGGTTTTTGTGTGTGTGTGTGTGTAAGGAACATTCTGTAAGGGGAGAGGGTTTTGTGACTGTTTTGCTTAGGCCACTTGACTACCTCACTGTCCCCTTCTTGCATTGCAGGGGCTGGACTAGGTGACTTTGGAGGTCTCTTCCAACTTTGGTGACAGTTTCTGCATCTGTGTTATCAAGATTAGGCTTGGCATTTTATTTGCTGTTGGATCTTACTGATTTACTCATGACTGATTGAAGGATTTTAGTGCTGTCTATAGAGCTAGCATTCCAAGATCTTTTAGCCACATCTTTTTCTCATCAAATTGGGCCACTCTCCATCTGCTGTCGGCCTGCAGTCAATTGATACTTAAGCCTTTAATGAATTTCTTACCTGCACCACACCATAAAGTCCCAGCAGATTACCACCATAGGAACACATGAAGCTGCCTTATAGCAACTCGGACCATTCATCTACCTAGCTAAGTATTTACACGGATGAGTAGCGGCTTTCCAGGATTTCAGACAGGGGTCTCTCCCGGCTGTACCTGGGAGACTGATATTCTGCATGCAAAACAAATGCTTTGCCACTCGGCTACATTCCTTTCCCCTATAAGGCAAGGGATGGTTTGTGCTCCCCAAATATAAAGCAATAATCCATGAAGCAATTTATAAACAATATAAAAATACCGTTTTAGAATTGGTTAAAAAGTGCACGGTTGTGGGGCCCACCAGGGGGCGCATTGAAAGATGGCCGGCAGTAACATCTCTCCGACCCACACGAGGTAATTAAGAGGCTGATATGGGGAGTATGCAGCCTCCCTTACCCCCCCCAAGGAGATGGGGGGACTGCCTTGCCAGCTGTGTCCATAATTCACCCCCGAACTCGAAAGAAGGGGGTGTGGGCACTTGGCACGAAGCCCTCGAGTGAGGCCTGTCTCCTCTGATGCTGTCTCTAATCGCGCAATGGTTCACATTAGCTCGAAAGATATAATTGGAAATATATAATTGGAAAGAAGCTAATGGACATACATCAAGTGAAGATCGGGAGTAAAGACTGCTGATTAATGGATCTCTATGAGCGGAGCGACGGGCTGGACAAATAAATCAAGTGATGAATCATCATTAAAAGACTGGTATGTTGGAGTGAAACGGAAAGGGGGGGAGGAAAAAACTTTTCTTTTTTTTTGCCTTATTTGAGTATTAATAACCCTCCCCTCCAGAGAGAAGAATTGTTGCATTTTATTAATCACAAGCAGGATTTTAAGAACTGTGTGGAATTAATTATTGATCAAAGAGAGGATTGGTAGAAACATTGAGGAATGGAGGAAAGTTTTATGATGCAGTTTAAAATGGCGTCTCGCTAAGACAGACTTGCCTAAGAACGATGAGGGGGAGGAGGACCAGGGTCATCGGAATGTGAATGTATGGTTATCGGAATGTGATCTTGACCTGCCAGAGCCCTCTGAGATACAGTGGTGCCTCGCAAGATGGAAAACTCGCTAGACGAAAGAGTTTTCCGTTTTGGAGGTGCTTCGCAAAATGAATTTCCTATGGGCTTGCTTCGCAAGACGACAATGTCTTGCGAGAGCCTGCTGGTTTTTTTTCCTTTCCCCCCTTTTTCTAAGCCGCTAAGCCGCTTATCAGCTGATCCGATCAGCAGATAAGCCGCTAAAAGCCGCTAATAGCGCTAATCCGCTAATCCTTCAATGGGCTTGCTTCGCAAGACGAAAAAACCGCTAGACGAAGAGAATCACAGAATGGATTCCTTTCATCTTGCGAGGCATCACTGTATGTTTGGCAAGCCTGGGGAAATCAACGGACAGACTGAGGGAAAGTTCTTTACGGAGGTGTGGAAATGGCGTCTGTCCTTTATGTGATATGATTTTTGGAGAGTGTAAAACCCACACAGAGGATGTTTGTTTTCAACCCACTTGTGAAGATTATCAGAGATCGCAAAGAAAGGAATATATGATAACAACAAGAAGATGAGGAAAGTAACAAAGAGACTATCTGGACAGAACTGGATAGAACTGTTTAATTAAAGCAGCAACATGAGTGATGTTTGGACCCCTTTTGGAGCTTGAAGTATGGGTGCCCCCAACAAAAATTTAAAAATCTGGCTGTATAATTTGGAACTAATGTGATTTGGAAATAATGTGATTTGATTGGCCTGTTAATAAAAATTATTAAAAAAAAAGTGCACAGTTGTCCTTTGGATATCAAAGGACAGAGCCAACAGGTGCGCCTTCAGTGGGGGATGAAAGCTGTGCAATGAATATGCCAATTCTTCTCTGTGGGGAGCCAGTGCCACAGTTTATGGGATGCCACAGAGAATGCCCTCCTTTGGACTGCCAGTCCTGAACTTCTGGGGGTGGTGGAAATACCAAGAGGGCCCCCTCTGCCAATCTTATCACACAAGATTTGTAGGCAAGGAGGCAGTCACCTTAACCATATTAATGGTCACACTCACTCATTTTGGTTTCCCAAACTACAGCTTGGGTGGGTGGTATTTTATTCTTCCTAATTTTCCCTCCCCCCTCCCTAAAAGAACCCCCTCTGGACTTCCCATAGCTCCTCTCTCTGGTTTCTAAGCACATATTATTTTCTAAGTATTATCAAATTGTAATGACCCTCAATTTATCTATCTTTATGTTACCAATAGTAAATTTGTGTTTGTTTATTCAAAACCTGCCAAGGAGATCAGTTCGTTTTGTTGTTTCTTTAAATACTTTGTAAAAGGTTCCCATTCTTCTTTAAAGTTACAGTTGTCCTTTTCACGTAACTTATGCGTCAGTTTCGCCAGTTCAACATACAGTGGTGCCCCGCAAGACGAATGCCTCGCTAGACGGAAAACTCGCTGGACGAAAGAGTTTTCCGTTTTGGAGGTGCTTCTCAAAACGAATTTCCTATGGGCTTGCTTCGCAAGACGACAATGTCTTGCGAGTTCCTGCTGGGTTTTTTTCCTCCCCCCCTTTTTCTAAGCTGCTAAGCCGCTTATCAGCTGATCCGATCAGCAGATAAGCCGCTAATAGCGCTAATAGCGCTAATCTGCTAATTCTTCAATGGGCTTGCTTCGCAAGACGAAAAAACCGCTAGACGAAGAGAAGCACAGAACGGATTCTTTTCGTCTTGCGAGGCACCACTGTATTCCATTAGTTTCCCTTGCCACAGTTCTTTTGTCAGGATTTCTTCGTTCTTCCATCTTTGTGCTATTAAGACTCTTGCCGCCATGGGATTTTATTCTTGACGAAAACGCTAATCTTGCCAGTGTTGACACAGCACCTTAAGAAAGTGTGGTCCAAAGGAACCATTTCATTTAGCATTTGATTTCTCCTAATGATCACGGCCGAGAGAGAGCCAATTACGATTATCTCATGCAGACCGATGTCTCTTTGTCCCCGGAGCATCTTGCCTTAATTTATGATTGATTGACCCAACAGAATTGTCAAGAAAGGCTTTCAAATGTATCTGCTTAAAAGATGCTCTAGGATGCTTTGCAGAGTTTCCCATTGAATAGATTGGCTCTCTGCGCTGATGTTGGCAACAATTTGAGTGGGAAGCAGGCAATCCTGGAAGGACAGAGATGGCTCGGATTCAAGGTACGTCTAAGCCAAACCTGCCTGTTTGGACAGGTGTTGCAAAAAAAGAAAAAAGAGGATTGTCATTTTAGTTTCCCCTTTTCCTTTCTAGACAAACTAATTATAATCTCAGCGGCTTTCTTCATGGGTGCAGCTGCTTCATATTGACTGTGATTGACAGTCCTAGGGATCTGACATAAATCTTACATTTCAGCTCTAGGCTACTGTCCCCGTCCCCCGTCTGTTCAGTATGAATAAGTGCTGCTACCCTTTCTCCTTTTGTGTGGCAGTGTATGTAGCTTTTAATTTTTTCAATCCCTAAGCTTGGCTTTCTGTGACTTTCCTGCTAATTAATTCACTTTCTGTATCTGAAAGTGAAAACCATAGATTTGTAGCTCTGTCGCCAGCATGACTTGGCATGACACAGCCATTTATGTGATAAGCAAAGTAGCATCTTTGGGGTGGTCAAATCAGTCTTATTTCTGATCTACACCTCTTTCCCCCAGAAGTCCATTCCCTCCTGTTTCTGTATTATTTTGGACTAGTCATGATGGAGCATGCTAGCCAATTCCATAAGAGGCTCCATCACCATTGTCTAACAAGGTCAACAGAGAGGTAGAGTAATTCATGGACAGAGCCAGTGAGGTGGACCAGGACCTGGGAGACCAGATAAGTCCCCATTTAGCCTTGAAGCTCATTGGTTGACCTCATTGACTTTGAGCCTAACCTCCCTCACAGTGTTGTTTTGAGGATAAAATGGAGAGGAAGGGAGAACCATTTACACCACCATGAGCTCCTTGGTGGAAAAGTTGTATGTAGAGAAGAACGTGAGAGTCCGCTGGATCAGGCCAGTGGCCCTTCTAGTCCAACACCCTGTTCTTACAGTGGGCAACCAGATGTCTGTTGGAAACCAGGGAGCAGAACATGAGCACAAGAGCATGCCATCCTCCCGTGGGCCAGATCACGGGGGCGCATGAGTCTCTGTCATCTGTGTCTGTGCAGACACAATTTCCAGCGCTGCGGAAGCAAGTTGCCATGCTGCACCAGTTTAGCGCAGTGGGCGGTGACTCGCTGAGCGGGCGGCTCGGTTTTTTGGGGGGGCTTGTGGGCCGGTAGAACGACCCCTGTGGGTTGCTTGTGGCCCATGGGCCTTAGGTTGCTGACCCCTGTTTTGCAACAACCACTGCTTGGAAGCTGCCTCTGTGGTGTAGTCATAATCCATGAGCCAAGGTTCAAACTTGAAGGGCTGTGTGAAGGATGGTGGAACAGAGGAGGAGCAAGTGAATCTGAAATTGAGTGCTCTAAATAGTTACAAGATCTGGAAGCTGGTGCATAGGCAGACTAAGAGTGAGATGCAGAGTTACTAGAGGAATAAGGAAACCACACATTGGTCTTTTTCAGGCCAGCTTCTCTAAGCCTGATACTGGCTTGCATGGAGCCACCCAATGGTTTCAGGACTGAGTTGGAATTTAAACTGGAAGCTCCGTGCAACATCATTGTCTTTTCCAGAATCATGGCATCACCTGATGACATAGAACAGAAGTGAAGGACCTGCAGCCTTCTGGGTGTTGCTGGACTCTAATCCCTAGCTAGCATGATGTGGTCCATGAACACCTGTGAGGTCACAGGAAAATCCCTCAAACATATGGCAGAAAACTCAAATGACACACAACGAAGGCTTTGGAACAAAAGTCTGTCATAAGTATATCCAAGTCTGTACTCTATTCGCCAACAGTTGATTATTCCAAAACTGTTCCTGGAAGCTTGTTTTACAATTTCATTAGGTCTGGTCTCCAAATTCTCCTTTTAAGTGAATTAGATGCAATGAATAGACAAAAGGGGGGGGGGGAGCTCTAGTAATAAACCTCAGAACACAGCCGCTCTCTCAATAATGCCAGTTTAATAACATAAAAGGTCCTGCTGGATCAGACCAAAGGTCTACCTAGTCCAACATCCTGCTCTCACAGTGGCCAATCAGATGCCTGTAGGAAATTCACAAGTAGGACTTGAGGGCAACAGCATCTCTCCCTACTTTTGAGTCTCAGCAGCTAATATTCAGAGGTAAAGGACCCCAGGATGGTAAAGTCCACTCAAATTTGACTAATGGGGTATGGCGCTAATCTCGCTTCAAGCCCAAGGGAGCCGTCCTTTGTCCACAGATAGCTTTCTGGCTGGCATAACTAAACCACTTCTGGCACAACAAAACACTGTGACGGAAACCAGAATGCGCAGAAATGCCGTTTACCTTCCTGCCACAGTGGTACCTATTTATCTGCTTACACTGGTGTGCTTTCAAACTTCTAGGTTGGTAGAAGCTGGGAGAGAGCAACGGGAGCTCACCCCGTCACACGGATTTGAACCGCCGACCTTCCAATCGGCAAACCCCAAAGAGGCTCATTGGTTTAGACCACAGTGCCACGTGTCCCCTGCAGTGCGGGCAGAACATAGCCGCCATGTCTAGTAGCCACTGGTAGCATTGCCCTCCATGAATTAGTCCAATTCTCCTTTAAAGCCATGCAAGTTGATGGCCATCGCTACATCTTGTGGGAAAGCACAACAATTTATTATGGCATTGGGCTGCGGAAGAGAGCTGTGTCTGTGCTACAAGTAACAGGGCAGCTTTGCATGTTAGCACAGCCAAGTCAATGTATGAATAATGGGTACTTCCTCTAACAGCAAGACAAATGCAGATGTGGAAGATGCACAGGTCTCAGGTGCGCATCTCTCCAAAGTGTGCTTTGCTTGTTAGTGCTGCTCATAGTATCAAGAGGCAACCTGAGGACTACTTGTAAACTTAGCAAGCAACCAAATGGGGAATTGGTTGTCTGTAGTATCCAGACTCCTTTCTCTGGGCAATCTTTGCCTGTTTCATTTGATTGGTTGTGGAGACATGGTAAAATTCTCTTCGTTGCATCACTTGAGACCAAAGTTTTGCAATGTGGTTTAGACTGCTGATGGGAGTGGACAGGATGTGATAGTTCTGCTAAAGCATTTGCTGTGGTTGCTCATAAGCTACTGGGTCAAGTTCAAGCATATTGCATTGATATACAGTGGTACCTCGGGTTAAGTACTTAATTCGTTCCGGAGGTCCGTTCTTAACCTGAAACTGTTCTTAACCTGAAACACAACTTTAGCTAATGGGGCCTCCTGCTGCTGCTGTGCCGCCGGAGCACAATTTCTATTCTCATCCTGAAGCAAAGTTCTTAACCTGAAGCACTATTTCTGGGTTAGCGAAGTCTGTAACCTGAAGCCTATGTAACCTGAAGCGTATGTAACCCGAGGTACCACTGTATGTAGCTTTGAACAACCTAGGTCCTGCCCGGGGTACCTTAAGGACTGATTGAGAACCTCATCTGGAGGAGCAGGTTGTAGTTCCCCATGTTACAGAAGCCTGAATGGCCTCACCTAAAAGTTGGCTGTTTTGTGTTACCATGCTGTGCAATACTCTTTCAGCGGAGAGGTTCTCTTGACGAAGGAAGAAAAAACATTATCATAAGCAGGTGCTAACTTCACGAGTATTGCAATTATTTTTCTGGAAACTTCAGTTGATCTGTTTAATCTGCTGGATATATTTACAAATTCAAGCGAGTTCTTGGCTCAGGAGAAGATTGTGATGTTCTGTGCTCAGGAAAATTATGGCTGTAAAAGTAACAGGGAAGGACTCTTTACGCCAGCATTTCTTCTTTGTAAGCAATTTCAGTTAAAAACAAGAACTGCACAGGAGCCCATTATATCATAAAGTAGCAAAATGAAAAATAAGTTCACTGAGATTTGCTTAGGGATGCTAAATGTTAAAAGGCTGTGACATAATTGGTGTCTAATGCTGTGTAATTGAGAGGAATCTGATTATCTCAGGAGTAAAGGAGAGAGTGAGTTCAGCGCAGTGATTTGCATTATTAATATTATTGTTTCCAGCCCTTCGACAGCAGGCTGTAGGGTTGGTTACAACAATTTAAAATTCAGACATAAAAACCCCCCAGCTAAAATGAATTATCATCACAGAAATAGGGTGGAGTCCTGAAAAACACACCTCGTGTTTCAAAGGTCAGGATAAAGAGGAGGGTCTTCAGTATTAGCTGAAAGTGAAGGTGCTGGACACATCTCTCTGGGGAGGGAATTCCACCACTTAGGGGCTGCCACAGTGAATGCTGCTTTTGTACACCAACCCCAACTTCTGTACCAAATTTAGCCTAACCATGTGAGATCTGGCTGAGCCTCTATGGAAGGTCGATGGTGAGTTACCCAACCCAACCCAACCTCTTCCAGTTGTCTTAAACTACTCTTTTAGGACCTTAGGAAGCTGCCTTATACTGAACCAGGCCAGTGGTCCACCCAGTAAATGTACTGTCTACTTTTACCGGCTGTGGTACCCCAGGATTTCAGATGGGGCTCTCTACCAACCCTACCTGGAGATCCTGGGGCTTGAACCTGGGACCGCTTGCATGCAAAGCAGATGCTCTGCCACTGAGCCATGGCTCTTCCCAGTGGGACCTCAGTCCAAAGGCAATGTTACTAGCTCTTGTGAAACAGCAACAGGTGAGTGCATTGCTTGTGGGCTTCCTGAAGGCATTTGGCACAGGAAGAAGAAGAACACTAGACTAGGTGGAGCTTTGATTTGGTTCAGCAGGGCTTTCTGAGGGTCTCATTGGAAGCCACTAGGGCTGGATTGATTCAGAGTCACTAGGCTTTAGATGCTGAGCTTGTGCAGCTTGACTTGAGCTGCATCAGCTGTGACACATTGGCCAGGTCAGTATTTATCAGACTTAGTCCTCCTTCACCTAAGAAGAATGCAGTGGGGAGATTAATTCTGGGCTAGAGGTGAGGCCAAAGCAAATACCATGCACATTCAGAGTGCTGTTTAATAATATAAAGGACATAGAATCCTCTCTGGAGCTCTTCTGATAAGAATCATTCAAGGCAAGTGGTGGTACTGGCAGGTAAGTCTTGTTTTTTCAGCCACCTTCCTTCCTCAAGCCCATTCATAGAATCATAGAATCACAGAGTTGGAAGAGACCACAAGGGCCATCGAGTCCAACCCCCTGCCAAGCAGGAAACACCATCAGAGCACTCCTGACATATGGTTGTCAAGCCTCTGCTTAAAGACCTCCAAAATAGGAGACTCCACCACACTCCTTGGCAGCAAATTCCACTGTCGAACAGCTCTTACTGTCAGGAAGTTCTTCCTAATGTTTAGGTGGAATCTTCTTTCTTGTAGTTTGGATCCATTGCTCCGTGTCCGCTTCTCTGGAGCAGCAGAAAACAACCTTTCTCCCTCCTCTATGTGACATCCTTTTATATATTTGAACATGGCTATCATATCACCCCTTAACCTCCTCTTCTCCAGGCTAAACATGCCCAGCTCCCTTAGCCATTCCTCATAAGGCATCGTTTCCAGGCATTGTTCTGCATCAGACCAAAAACACCACAGGGACAGCAAGGATTTTTTCCTGCTGGCAACTCACTTAGGTGCCAGGTGTCTCTAGTGAGGGTAGGCTGTAGATGGCCTTGTTGACAACCAACTGCTGACAGGCAGCTGGAGAAGAGTGTGTTTGCAGTATACCCCCCAGGCTTTTCTCCTCAGGTTTGCTGGCGCTCGATTGAAAGACAGAGGGATGTTGGATTCTAGCTGGCTTTGCTGAAGAAGAGTCAGAATCTGCCGCTGTACTTGGTATAAATGCTGTGTAATATTGTTGGAAGAAGTTGATTCTCTCGAGCAGTTTTACACTGAGGCAAACAGTGGGCTGCAGCCTCTTCTGGCAATGACTCCTAGCATCAGAGATATATTTAACTGAAGATGCCAGAGGCTAAGCCTTGGCCCCTTAGCAGGGAGACCAGTGTGTTTTGGAAGTCATAAGCACTCAAACAATGCACAAGACACTAAGGAACTCTCCACCAGGAACTGCTGGTGGTTCTATGCCTTTATCAACTGCATGGCTGATGAAGAGCCAGGACGGCACAGTTGTTAAGAGTGTTTGCCTAAGACCTGGGAGACCAGGGGTCTAGCCCCCACTCAGCCATGAAGGGTGACCTTGGGCCATGCACTGCCTCTCAGCCTAACCTACGCAGGTTGTTGTCAGGATAAAATGGGGAGAGGGAGATTCATGTATGCCACCTTGAGCTCATTGGGAGAAAGGTGGGGTATAAAAATAATAAAATAATAAAATAAATGGCAGGCAGAAATTCAACAGGTGCACACCTCCCCATTGCCCACACAGAAAGGGATATCTGTAGAATTTCAGTCTGCTGTGTTCAGGGTTCATAGACTCATTTAGGCAAAAAAAGGATGCTGAACCTAATTATATGCTTGCAGTTTTGATTTATTTAAGTTCAAAGCAAAGTGGGAGTACCGTCCAATTAACAATAATTTACAAGCCCTTTCTTTGTTAAAGAAAGTCTTGGAAAAGCTCACTGTGCTGTCTCTTGTCTGCTTTTTTCCACTTCACAAATTCTCTCAGCTAGAGATTTTTTTTTTTAGTGGTATTCTGCTTTCTTTTCTTCAGCTTTCAGCTTGCGTCACTCCTCTGATTTTAAAACCCAAAAGTGGGGATGGGTTTTCTTTTCCGAGGTGCAAAGGATTTCCTCCGTGACGTTTGAGAGACCTGCTTCTCACAGTGCTTTGTGCACATTTTGTGCCTTGAGGATTTGAATCATTTCACTGTGCATGCATGTCTCATACCCAAAGTGGTCCTGCATTTCCACAACAGCAGCTGCACAGAGCAGAGCTTTCCAGTCTTCCTCTCTGCCGGGGGATTTTTCTTCTTCTTTTCCTCCCTACCTTCCAGTTTGGAGCAAAGTTATCCAGGATCACCTTTTGGATTTTTAAAAAATGATTCCAACTCTACGGTCCTCTGATTCTATGATTGCTAATCTTCCCAAATCCATGTTGCGGATCACATAGACTTCAACTTGTTTCGTAACGGACAGGATTGACAAAGTTCATGGATACTTCTAAGAATTGCGTTGCAAATATTCTATCCCTGGACAGGTGAATGAATTTGGGCTTCTGCTTCAAGGAGACTTTCTGCTCTGCCTGCCAATAATGTATAACAATAACAGATTTAATGGCAGACCTCGAAGTATATAAAAATTTAAGCCCAGAGAAAGGTAAGGATACCATTCACATTCCTATAAGTCTTCGGCAGAAAGGCATGATGTACAATCTCTTTCGGATTTTAAGGTGCATTGCATCTCAGTAACTGTTAAATTACCATTTCTATGTGCTTGGGCATGGGCAGCTGGTTGTTGCGAGATGACTGTCAGTATGATGGAATATTTTAAGCTTGTTTTTCCCCACCTCATTTTATTTGATGTAGGATTGATTCAGAACATCTTCCTGTGCAGGTAAAAGTCACTTCTGTTCATGCATGGAGGAGTCACCAATTTTCTTTCTCTGAAAAGCCTCTCCAGAGAATCAAAGGACCAGTGTACCAGGCAAAGTGTCACTGTGTTTGGTAACGAGTAGGGGCTGCAACCCAAGGGAGGGAGAACGTGTCTCTTCCAGCTGAGGTGTTGTTTTTTAAATTACAGAGTATCTTTGGACTCAGCCCATTTGTAAACCTTTAAAAAATGATAGTTCTCTCTCTCCCCCCTCCAAACCTATGCTTTCTTATTGGCACTTTAAAATTATATCATCTGTTGTGCATCATCTTTGAATGAAGGTTGATTTCTTGTTGCCCAAATGTATTCTGAATGAATTGTTCAACCGAACATTTTTAATGGGGTGGCATTGTTTATGGTGAAAAGTGGGTTAATTTAGCTTTAAAAGTTGAAACAAGCTGCTTTCATATTTATAGCCATCAGGTCAATCTGTCAAACACAAGGCATCGTACATAAATATAATCTGCTGTACATGACAACATGCATCGATCTTCCTTAGCGGTGGGAGAAGGTATTGAGTCTCGACCTATAAAAACCACAGTTTTTCTTTAGTGCGACAAGAGACAACATTTCTCCATTAAATTTAGTAGATTGTAACGGGAACCGAATTATACTCTGGGTCCCACAGGAAGCCTGGCTTCTCTTGATGCAAAGAGGGATTGTTGATGTCTCTTGAAAACAGAACTTTCCTGCTGCTCTGACCTTCCCCTGCACTTCCACCTGCCCAATTTTTACCAAGTGCTCCTCCAGATATACAGGATGGGTTGAAGGGTTTGAAGAAGCAGCTTGCTGCTGGGGTGGGGGTGCGCCGCAGCTTGTGGGGAGATAAGTGGCTCGGATTCCTTGCGGTACTAGAGTGTCGTTCGTGGTTGTTGACTGACCGTTAGAGGAAATTCTGCAGCTTTTACGCAACATGTGACCGATGGATGTCGGTGGGTGCAACACAGGTATTTCATCCCAGGTCCAATCTCAAGCACATCCAGTTGGCTACCAGGTCTGCAGAAGACTGCTTCAGAAGTCCTGCCAATTGGATTAGGGAGCCCTAGGCTAAATAATCTGACTCTGTTTAATAATAATAATACATTTTTATTTATACCCCGTCCTTCCTGATTTAAAAAACCGGGCTCAGGGCAGCTAACAGCAAATAATAAAACAGCAACTTAAAAACAGCATAAAATACAACACAAAATGCAGCATCAATATCAATAAAATTCAAAAATTCAGGGGTTATTTTGGGAAAGAAAAGAAAAGAAAACTCAGTCAGTAGACATCAAATGATCACCAGGGCTAACTGGCCAAGTTGATCCTACTAGGGCCAGCAAGGAGACCAGGGGAGAATTTAAATGTGGGGTCCCAGAAAGGCTTTCTTCATAGAAGAGGAAAGGGGAAAGGGGAAAAGAGGATCAGGCTAATTCAAATTGAAGGCCAGGCGGAATAGCTCTGTCTTACAGGCCCTGCGGAAGGAGATTAAGTCCTGCAGGTCCCTAGTCTCGTGGGACAGAGCATTCCACCAGGTCGGGGGCCATCACCAAAAAAGCCCTGGCCCTGATGGAGGATAGTCTGGCTTCCTTAGGGCCCGGGACCTCCAAACTATGGTTATTCATGGACCTTAGGGTCCTCTGCGGGACATACCAGGAGAGGCAGTCCCGTAAGTACGAGGGTCCTAGGCTGCATAGGGCTTTAAAGGTCAAAACCAGCACTCTCTCTTTCCCCAGCCATATCCCGGCTTCCTTGTTGAACCTCCTGTTTTCCTTTCCTTTGCACCCTGATGTACCTTGTCTTGATCTTACAGGCTACAAGGCTGAAGGCAGGGCTTGTGCATTTTAATTTTTGTGCAGAGCCTATCATATTTAGGGGCCTTGAAACGTAATGTCACCTCTTATTTAAATACGTGTACATATAGATTCAAAGAATCATAGAATTATAGAGTTGGAAGGGATCCCAAGGGTCATCTAGTCCAACCCCCTGCAATGCAGGAATAATTATGCAAAATCTTCTTTTAAACTAGCCTGCTAAGAGTCTTAAGTTACCTGTGTTTCTGTGCTAGCTGCAGAGAAGGGGTTTTACCTTCTATGTAGCCGGAAAGGAAATGCCGGCTCGTTTTTCTTTTTCTTTTTGCAGGTTGTAACAGCCCTGGTGTTATGTTATTATAAGATGATCACATGGAGGAGAAAAGTGGCTGGTCAAGTTCTCCCCTAGGACAGTGTGGTGTAGTGGTTGGAGTGCTGAACTAGGATCTGGAGACCAGGGTTCAAATCCCTGCTCAGCTGTGAAGCTTGCTGGATGACCTTGATCCAGTCGCAATCTCTTAGCATAGCCAGCCTCATAGGACTGTTGTGAAGATAAGAATGGGGAGGAAGAAAGCTTCAGGGTGCGATATAAATGCAGTGAAATAAAAAAGCATTAAAATAAGAAGTAGGATGTGGTTCTCAAACTGTGGCCCATAGCATGTCAGTGAAGAGCACTGGGAATTCCTGGAGAATTTGAATTGCAATGCAATAATAATAATAATAATAATTAATAATAATAATAATAATTTATTATTTATACTCCGCCCATCTGGCTGAGTTTCCCCAACCACTCTGGGCGGCTTCCAATCGAGTGTTAAAAACAATACAGCATTAAATATTAAAAACTTCCCTAAACAGGGCTGCCTTCAGATGTCTTTTAAAGATAAAATAGCTGCTTATTTCCTTGACATCTGATGGGAGGGCATTCCACAGGGTGGGCGCCACTACCGAGAAGGCCCTCTGCCTGGTTCCCTGTAACCTCACTTCTTGCAATGCGGGAAGTGCCAGAAGGCCTTCGGCACTGGATCTCAGTGTCCGGGCTGAACGATGGGGGTGGAGACACTCCTTCGGGTCTCCACATAAAATGCAATGTAAGAAATAAAAGGAGCAATAAAAGTACAAGTAAAAATTGCACAGCTCCTGGCACAGCACGTTACAATTGCTGCAACAGGCAGAAGAATCCTTAAGTGGCATAGCTGTCAACTTTCCCCTTTTCTTGCGAGGAATCCTATTCGGAATAAGGGCAAAGGAATAAGGGAAAAGTTGACAGCTATGTTAAGTGGTCCGCCAAAACCTTCAGCAATTTTCAGTGCGTCCCTTGGGGGAAATCAAGTTTGGAATTCAGCTGTCCTAGGAAATACCTTTTGATTTTGGAAAGTAATTTGAGGTAGCCCTTCCTGGCGGGTCACACTTCTGGCATGCTGTTTAGAGCAGAGGCCAAATACACAGAGGGTTTAGTTTATCTAGAGTTCCAGGAACTGTGTTTATATTTTTGGAGATCTCCTGTGTTTTGTATACAGAGCTTAGAGATTAATTTCATGCATATGCTGGAGCAGAAACGGGCAGTGCGCCAGTCCATCTGCCGTATGCGCAGTGTTTTATAAGGTAATGGATATGTGAATAAGAGTTTAATAATTGACAAGGATTAGCTCTGTAAAGGGCAGCTTTGCTAAAGTCCTTAAAGTAGCAGAGGGAGGGAGAGAGACCTAATTGGTTCGGCCTCAGCAGTTACTTTTTTACACGTATGAGACTCTGGCGGCTTAAAAAAAATGCCTGCCTCCTGATAAAAATGCTTCAGACAAACATTTTATGTCGCAGTTGATTTACAGGTAACCTTTTAGCCACTTTTTTCTTGGCGAACTGTGAACTAAGGGCCTACCCACATACCTTCAATATAATTTATGTGTCTCTGATTAACATAGCCTGTCTTCTCGCTACTGGAAGGCGTTTGCCTGTCAAAGACTAGGGCATGTTCCCTCAATCCCTCGTGATTTGCCCAACCACAGACCTGCCCCTTGTGCTTTTCACTGATGCCACTCGCATAACTTACGTTATACTTTTAATGCAGTGAGATGAACAAGCGATGTTCCCTCCTTGGCGATGCCTGTTTAGCTGCATATATATAGAACCTAGAAATCTGCACGAGTCTTGAATGCATCATAAATCATAGGGCTGGAGCGCTTGCCAGGGCTGTGTGAAAAGGAGGCTAATGGGAACTGTAGTCAAAAACATCTGAATGCTGCTGTAGATGGTTTTGGATGGAACCCAAGTAATGGGGCACTTTGGACCAGTTTAAAACATCCTTCCCTATGGAAATCCCTTTAAGGGAGAGCCTGCTGGGTCAGCCCAATGGCTCATCTAATTCAGCATCTGGTTCTCACAGTGGTCCTCTCAGTGCCTGTGGGGACCCACAAGAAGGACCTGAAATAGCACGCAGGCTCTCAAAAACCCATGCCTGAGCATTGCTCAGACTTGCCTACTTAGGAGTGGCCTCTAATTAAAGTTTGGGTGCGGGTGGCGCTGTGGTCTAAACCACTGAGTCTCTTGGGCTTGCTGATCAGAAGGTCGGCAGCTCGAATCCCCGTGACGGGGTGAGCTCCCGTTGCTCTGTCCCAGTTCCTGCCAACCTAGCAGTTCGAAAGCATGCCAGTGCAAGTAGATAAATAGGTACCACTGCGGCGGGAAGGTAAATGGTGTTTCCGTGCGCTCTGGTTTCTGTCACGGTGTGCTGTTGCACTAGAAGTGATTTAGTCATGCTGGCCACATGACCCCTATGACTCAAGCTGTCTGTGGTCAAATACCGGCTCCCTTGGCCTGAAAGCGAGATGAGCGTCACAGCCCCATAGTTGCCTTTGACTAAGAGCAGACTTAGCTGTCCAGGGGTCCTTTACTTTTTAAAGGAGGGGAAGAAATTGCAGATTGTCTTCTGTTTTGATTTTGTACTGTGGCTGCCATCTGCGTTGGGCAGAGGGTGTTTTTATACCTTGAGAGCGAACAACACAGCAGTATTTCTGTATTCCAAGTAGTACAGTCTAATGTGCCATTCCAATGGGGCCAATAGAAAGCTTGTTAATGAAGCTGTTTCTGTTGATCTTGTCACTTTCGTTCTATGTGCTTATTGCTAGCTCCCCCACAACTTACTGTGATTTCCTCCCCTAGGAGTGTATATTGCTTATTTAAAGCATCCCTATGTGTGGTTTTTTGTGGGACTTGGGTGAGGGAAGATTGCGACTGCAAGCGACAGGCCTTGCTTTCTGCTTTGGCCTGATGTCCAGAGGTTTTGCTGAATGTGTGCATAGAGGACCGGGCACATAGATGAGCAATGCATGAATAGGGCACCAGAAAAATGCATGTGCCAGTTATACAATTCCTGTTTATGTGGCAAGGTCACTGTAGAAGCAGAAATCAGGTGTGTAGACAGTAGAAATGTCAGCAGAATGGTTGCACACAAACAGAGAGAGCGGGGGGAGAGATGTTGGGAAGAACATCTGCACATGGCTCATGAAGCAAGGATTCACTAAAATAACTTATTGCTTTGTCAATGCAACAAACTTTCCCCCTCCCAGGCTGTCATAACATAGTTGGTTTTCAATGTCAGGATATAAACAAAGGAAAGGTCAGTGTTTAAAAGGGGATGATAATTGCCTGATGGAGCAGTCAGCTGCACCAAATGTGATCCAAAGTGCCCAATAAGCCATAAGGTCGTTTTTCAGCACAGTTATTGTCATTTAGGATAACAAGGGAGTGCTCACAGGTCTCTCCCTCATCAGAGACATACATGAACTCAGCTTGTGCCAGGAAAGCTGCCCCTGATCACTGCAAAATGCTTGTGTCTCTCTCATGCTATTTTGGCAACGAATGAAGGCTTTGGCATGCTTGACCTGCAAATTCTATGACTTTACTGATGGGGACCATGCAGACACGACACTGCTGTCTCTTAACTGCATGTGTAGCAGTGCAAACATTGCAAATGCTAGCATAAAGAGGCCCTTTAAGTATCGACTGCTCACGGGACCCGAAGAATGTGCATTTGACACTGACCAGAAAAAAAGTATACTGTAAGGTTCTTTTAAACCGCAGTAAGGCATCTATGTTGGAAGCAGTATCACCTACAATTTAAAGCTGCAAGGCTTAATTTCTGCCAGGATTCAGCATGGATTCACGCATATATGTCAGGGCGAGGGAGCTGGTCCCACCTGATCTGTATCTCCCCCATGAACCATGGGGCTGCCAACCTGTCAATCACCCCTGATGTCACAACGATGCCAGACAGCTTGTTCTTGCTTACACAAATGATCAGCAGATTAACAGTGTTTGCAATGCATCACATATGAGCTATGCAAACTTCAACAATCAATTTTGGTTTGTATCCAGTGTGGCGATAAGTTAAAGCCACTTAGTGGCATACTAGTTGGCTGGGAAATGTTTTTCACCAGTGAAAGGTCGTTGTACAAAATAAATGTGCAAGCAGGCTGCTGGTAATGTTGTTTCACAATAGGTTGCGCAATCTGTTGAACAAGTTTCCGCTAGCACAGTTGGATTCCTCTGTTGTGCAGCATTGAAACCCAGCCATCCCCTAGTGCAAGAGCCCTTGTGCAAGCAGGCAGAGGATGCACCCCTATGGGTTATATTGCGCTGGTTACTTTTCTAAAGCATGGGTAGGCAAACTAAGGCCCGGGGACTGGATCTGGCCCAATCACCTTCTAAATCTGGCCCGTGGATGGTCCAGGAATCAGCGTGTTTTTACATGAGTAGAATGTGTCCTTTTATTTAAAATGCATCTTTGGGTTATTTGGGGGCATAGGAATTCGTTCATTCCCTCCCCCCCAATATAGTCTGGCCCCCCCACAAGGTCTGAGGGACAGTGGACTGGCCCCCTGCTGAAAAAGTTTGCTGACCCCTGTTCTAAAGCAACATACAGTGAAACAAAATTAAAACAAACATCTGTTGAGGACAAATAAGTTACCATGTCAATGCCTGAGAAAGTAACAAATGCCTCAGAGTGTGTGCAAAGTGCCCTCACTCTTGTTCCCGAGAAGCCAAAACAGGTTAAATGCATGTCTACAATGAAGGGACAGGGCTTCAAGGTCAGAAGCTGTAATTTCCATGTAGTTATGTGCATTGAAAAACAAGTTATTGAAGTCTTACCACTTTTACACCAAAACACCACTGGAGGGTAGTGGTTGGCCATTCAGTGACAGAAGTGGTAAAGAGGTCATGGCGGGGGGGGGGGGAGGAGGGGAAGTCCAGTTCACCCATGGTCTGCATTTTGCCTCTGGTTTGGCAGAACTCCTGAGTTTAAAAACCTATTGATGTAATAATCTCCTCCTGTTCCTTTCCTTCTGACTGGCGATAAATCTAGGCTGGTGTCTTGGAGGCTGTTATTAATGCTGCTTAATGAATCTGCAACTTTGAGCACCTCTGTGCCTTTAAGGTCGGACTTTAAAAAGCAGACCTGTAATTCAGCAATCCCCTTTAATAGTACTTAATTTTCTATGAGCCTTTTGGTACTCGGGGAAGGACCATAACTCAGTACTAGAGCATCTGCTTTGCACACAGAAAATCCCAAATCCAATTCCTGGCGTATCCAGGAAGAGCTGGGATAGATCCCCATCTAAAAGCCAAAAGAGCCGCTGCCAATCAGTGTTGACATTGCTGAGCTCAATGGACCAGTGGTCTGACTCAGAATAACACAACTTCCTATGCTCTACACCCTCTTGTGCTCATGTTGTTGTTGTTTAGTCGTTTAGACTCTTTGTGACCCCATGGACCAGAGCACGCCAGGCACTCCTGTCTTCCACTGCCTCCCACAGTTTGGTCAAACTCATGTTGGTAGCTTCGAGAACACTGTCCAAATATCTTATCCTCTGTCGTCCCCTTCTCCTTGTGCCCTCCATCTTTCCCAACATCAGGGTCTTTTCCAGGGAGCCTTCTCTTCTCATGAGGTGGCCAAAGTATTGGAGTCTCAGCTTCAGGATCTGTCCTTCCAGTGAGCACTTAGGGCTGGTTTCCTTAAGAATGGATAGGTTTGATCTTCTTGCAGTCCATGGGACTCTCAAGAGTCTCCTCCAGCACCATAATACTTCGGCGATAGCCTTCTTTATGGTCCAGCTCTCACTTCCATACATCACTACTGGGAAAACCATAGCTTTAACTATACGGGCCTTTGTTGGCAAGGTGATGTTGTGCTCATATCCTTCTACTAAAGGCTTATCAACACTTGCCTTTCCTCTGCTCTTTCCAGAGTCCGCGATTTATTGCCTTGTGTCCAAGCACCACATCCCCCCCCCATTCCGGAGCATTCCCAGCAAAAAGCTGTTCTTTAAAGCTCAATCAGAGCAAACATCAAACCATTTAAAACCCAAATTGACGTTTGCTGCCATTGAGCTTTAAAGAGCGGGTTTTCGTGGGGAAAGCTCAGGGCAAAAACAAAACTAAATTCTCAGACAAGGAGCGTTAAACCGCAAACCTGTGCCTGGAAAGTGTGGGCCAAAAGTTAAGTGTGGATTAGTCCTAAATTAGTCCCCATTCACTCCCCCCCCCCAATGCTCTAGCCCCTCTCACTTCCCCTGTTGTCTCCCTTGTAACAATCTCTAGTATTGTAAACTCCTTGGGGCAGAGACGTGCCTTCTCTTTCTTTGCTCAAGTCCACGTTCATGGATGGAGGTACATAAAGAACAACAACTTTGGCTTTGCTAACATAATAGGGAGCTTCCTGTTGGATTTCTCTCTATCTCATGGTCATTTCTTCCTTTACTGCTTTGGCCGTCTTGGGGATTCTGGAAAAATGACTGTGGAAAAGAGCTGAGAGGCAAATTTCCAGAGTCCTGGAAGTGAGGGAGAAAAGCAAGCTCCAGGACATTAAGGAGATACAGTAGTACCTCAGGTTACAGACGCTTCAGGTTACAGACTCCGCTAATCCAGAAATAGTGCTTCAGGTTAAGAACTTTGCTTCAGGATGAGAACAGAAATCGTGCTCCGGTGGCGCAGCAGCAACAGGAGTCCCCATTAGCTAAAGTGGTGCTTCAGGTTAAGAACAGTTTCAGGTTAAGAACGGACCTCCGGAACGAATTAAGTACTTAACCCGAGGTATTGAAATCTGCCTAACACATACTTCCAGGGAACAACCGTTAATTCACTCTTTATTTCATTGACAATATGAAATATTTTTAAAACCCTACAGGTACGCATAAGAAATATTTTTGTATGAAAATGAGATTAAATGCAAGTGATGCATTAATACAGTGGTACCCCGCAAGACGAATGCCTCGCAAGACGGAAAACCCGCAAGACGAAAGGGTTTTCTGTTTTGGAGGCTCTTCGCAAGACGAATTTCCCTATGGGCTTGCTTCGCAAGACGAAAGCCCATAGGGAAATCTCCGGGGACCAGTTTTAAATTGCTGGCGGTCGGGAGCAAAGACTTTCGCCCACAGCCGGCCTTCAGAAGACTTCTCTGCTGTCCCGGGGAGATTTTAAAATGCTGGGGGTCGGCAGCGAACGCTTCGCTCCCGCCCGCCAGCATTTTAAGATCGCCCGGGGCAGCGGAGACTTCTCTGCTGTCCCGGGTGATCTTAAAATGCTGGCGGGCGGGAGCGAAGCGTTCGCTGCCGACCCCCAGCATTTTAAAATCTCCCCGGGACAGCGGAGGCTTCGCTCCCGCCCGCCAGCATTTTAAAATCGCCCCGGGACAGCTTTTAAAATGCTGGCGGTTGGCAGCAAAGCCCTCCTGTCCCCGGAGCTTGTGGGGCGGGAGGTGGGAAGAAGGGCTTTTCTTCCCACCGCCAGCCTTCAGAACAGCCTTCTGAAGGCTGGCAGTGGGAAGAAAAGCCCTTGTCCCCCCCCCAGCCTTCAGAAGAGGTCGGGGGACAGACTGTCCCCGGACCTGGTCTGAAGGCGGTTTCCCTAGGAACGCATTAATTGATTTTCAATGCATTCCTATGGGAAACCGTGCTTCGCAAGACGAAAAACTCGCAAGAAGAAAAAACTTGCGGAACGAATTAATTTCGTCTTGCGAGGCACCACTGTACCAGCCTTCCCCAATGCGATGCCTTCCAGATGTTGTCAGACTCTAGCTCCCATGATCCCTGACTGCTGGACATTTTGGTGGGCCTGATGAGATTTGAAATTGGCAGACTAGATTAGGGCATTTTTGGGAATTGCCTCTCCAGTGACAGTGAGCTTGGTGAATTCATATACCACCATAATCCACATTGTTTTTGTTAAGAGTTGCTTTCTGCGCTTGTCACAGGCTAATTGACCGCTTGAGGACATGCTCTTGCCTTTATACGTTCTCCTCTTGAATGTGCTTAATTGAAAGGCTGCTGTGTCTTCTCTCATCGGAGCAAGAGGATTTTTCCGTAGGCCCCCCCCCCGGTATCTGTTGGAGGAGGGAGAGGCTGCCTCAGCAACACCCACTCAAAAGGAGCTGAATGATGGAGAGCACTTAACACACTGCTCTGTCTTTTCTCATGATTCACGCAAACTTTTCAGGTATAGTTGCCTTCCATTTCAGGCACTGAGCGAATCTGCAGGGAGAGATGGAGACTGTGGGCTGAATCCAACCAAGGCAGGTTTCACATTACCACCTTTGAGCATAGCAAAAAGTTTTTGTGTGTGTGGTGAACAGTGTTAGAAACTCAGATACATAAACTAGACGCCAAATGGCTCTTAAATCAAGGTTGCAGTTCCCAAAACTGAACGTCTAGTTGCCATTGGGGGGGGGGCAAGACAGCTCTAAACTCTTATTTTTCAAATGATGGGACTGGTTGATTCTCAGTTAAACATCTGGCTAGTTCAGATGACAACCTTGAGATAGATCATGGGTAGGCAAACTAATTGTGTTTTTACATGAGTGGAATGTGTCCTTTATTTAAAACGCATCTCTGGGTTATTTGTGGGGCATAGGAATTCATTCTTTTTTCTTCTTCAAAATATAGTCTGGCCCCTGACAAAGTCTGAGGGACAGTGGACCGGCCCCCTGCTGAAAAAGTTTGCTGACCCCTGAGCTAGATTAAGAGCTCTGAGAACTTAAAGAAGAAAATCCACTTGATCCAGGGACAGTCCACACATATATTGCCCTGTTCTGACCTCTTTTTCTTAATGGCGACTGCTCCTGCTCAGGCTGCACAGAAAAAGCACTTTGGTTCCAGAAATTTATTTTCCGATTGTGCAGCTAAGATGTAACTGATAGAATTCTACAGGATGGAGTATTAGTGTGTGAAAACAGTTCAGATCCAAGGATCTCCATTCTGGTGCCACTTCTGTAAATCGTTCCATGCAATTCCACCCTTCATATATCGATTATCCAGTCTCTCTTTTTTAATATATATAAATTATTATTAGTTTTTTAACATATCATTTTCAACAGTAATTAAACATACTTTTACATCTTATACAATTTTTTTTTACTTCCATCAATCACATCTGAAAATTATCCAATCTAATCACTTAGTACAGTGGTGCCTCGCAAGACGAAAATAATCCGTTCCGCGAGTCTCTTCGTCTAGCGGCTTTTTCATCTTGCGAAGCAACCCTATTAGCGGATTAGCGGATTAGCGCTATTAGCGGTTTAGCGGCTATTAAAGGCTTAGCGGCTTAGCGGCTAAAAGGCTATTAGCGGCTTAGCGGCTTAGAAAAAGGGGGGGAAGCGGAAAAAACCGCAAGACTCGCAAGACATTTTCGTCTTGCGAAGCAAGCCCATAGGGAAATTCGTCTTGCGAAGCGCATCGAAAAACGGAAAACCCTTTCGTCTAGCGGGTTTTTCGTCTTGCGAGGCATTTGTCGTGCAGGGCACCACTGTATACATTTCTTACTTTCCCTATTACATTTAAATCTCATAACTAATATCTCTCTTCTTTTTCTACTTTCATCTATTTCTCCTTACAAAACTTCTTGTAGTCCTACTAACGTAATTTGTTGATTACAGTTGCTCTTCAAATAATTTGTATACGTCTCCCAATCTTCTGTGAATCTCTGGTCCCGCTGGTTTCGAATCCTTCCTGTCATTTTATCCAATTCTGCGTAGTCCATTAATTTTATCTGCCATTCTTCTTTCGTCAGAATTTCTTCTTGCTTCCATTTCTGGGCTAACAATACTCTTGCTGCTGTTGTTGATGAATCTCCATTCTCATGGTACAGAAACAGCATGAGAAGGAGAATTCACTACTGTGTCACTACTGGGAAATGCAGCTTGATTCACAGTGTACTTTGGGGTAACTTTATTGGGACAGGGTGGGCTATAGATGTATAATTAAAGCATGTACTTGCTGAAGACAGGGGCTTCACATCTTCCATAAAAGTGAACTTGAATCTAAATAATAATAATAATAATAATAATAATAATAATAATAATAATAAAAACCTTTATTGTCACTACACCACCTGTGTGCAGTGAAATTAAATGAGCCCCCCCATACACTCAGTCTTGTACACACTCTGTGTGCTTGTCAGAATTCAATTGCACCACTATTCCCCCCCCCAAATTCAGCAGCCCTACAGCCCATGGATAAAAACTGTTCTTTAACCTGTTGGTGCGGCTGACTATACTTCTGTATCTCCTGCCTGAAGGTAGGAGATTAAGGAGGTGCTGGCTGGGGTGTGAGTCATCCCTAAGAATTTTCCTCACTCTCCGGAGGCAATGGTCTCCCGCAATGTCATCTAGCGTACTCAGGGGACAGCCCATGATATCATGTGCTGTATTCACCACCCTCTGTAGGGACTCCCTGTCTGTGGCTGTCAAACCAGCGTACCACACTATAATACAGTATGAAAGGACACTTTCTGTTGTGGACTGGTAGAAGGAGATACAGTGGTACCTTGCAAGACGAATGCTTCGCAAGACGAAAAACGCGCAAGACGAAAGAGTTTTCCGTTTTTTGAGTCGTTCCGCAAGACGAATTTCCCTATAGGCTTGCTTCGCAAGACGAAACGTCTTGCGAGTTCTTGCGAGTTCGTTTCCTTTTTCTTAAAGCCGCTAAGCCGTTAATAGCCACTAATAGCCGATAAGCCGCTAATAGCCGTGCTTCGCAAGACGAAAAAACCGCAAGACGAAGAGACTCGCGGAACGGATTAATTTCGTCTTGCGAGGCACCACTGTAATCAATTTTTGTCTGACGTTGTTCTTTCGCAAGACTATGAGGAAATGGAGCATCTGTTGGGCCTTCCTAACTGCCTGGGTTGTATTGATTTTCCAAGTGAGGTCTTCACTAAGGTAGACTCCCAGGAATTTAAAGGAAGATACTCTCTCCACACAGCACCCCCTGATATACAACGGGGCTAGTTCCCCTCTCTTCCTCCGAAACTCCAACACCATCTCCTTTTTCTTACTGATATTTAGGTGAAAGTTGTTCTCTAGGCACCATGTCGAGACTTTTTGAACCTCCTCCCTATACGCTGATTCATCTTCACATGCAAGTGAATGGATGGGATCGCAAGACATTTGTGCCTTTCCTTCTTACTAGACTGTGAAAGGGTTCGTCATAATATATGCAAAAATCTGCAGCTTTTCCTAGTAACTTGCATCACTCTGGCTGGCTTTCCTGCTTACACAGTGGCTCTCTCAGACCCTGCATGAGCTGGAAGTGGAACAGATCCCGTGTGCTCTGAGAGAGACCTAGAGAGACTTTTAGTACCTGAGCCAGTATCCAGTGCCGAACCTATTAGGCAAGTAGATATATCTCCTCTTTTATATTTTGCCCTTCAGAGTTCCTGCATGGGGAATCTGTGCCTGACAAATCAAGAGCTACCTTTATAGTTCAAAATCCTGTGTGCTCTTGAGTTAGCCTGGAGGGAACAACAGAGGTTGGTGCAGGAAAATCCAGCGCCTTTTGCTGCTATCGTTAGATCTAAATCATTTTGGGAGGGAGGCAGAGCAGAAGAGAATGTATTCAAGATGTAAAATAAAAATAAAAATGATTTTATGCTATGGATCTGGGTGTTTTCATAGTCTACCCCTGGGCATAATCAGACATGAAATCAGAAGGTGCTTTTTATCTGCTCCGGTGGCTGAGATAGTTATCTCACAAATTAACCCTTCTTGGAGGTCGACAGCCCCTTGCTGCTATGTAGGAGGAGCATTTGCTCTGAAGAGGTAGAGAGTGATTAATGTACATTTTTTTATTAGCAAGGCTCAGCAGGAGGATCTTTTGATGTCTAACACTGATTGCTTAATAACAAATTACTCTCCTTTTCTTGACCTCTGGAGAAGGTTTCACACTGGGGTTGAAGATGATTGTTTTACCACACGTTCTTCCAAAATTGCAGGATGATACCCTGACTTGTTTGCATGCATCTGGAGAAGGACTCTGAGAGTATTTCCTGTGGTGTGATCCTGTAGGTGCATCACTTCTGGAGCCACATGAGCAGAGTCTGTTGTGTGTTCCATTCCTATTCATTCATCACTATGAGAGAGGACAGTGACTAGGTTTGGAGCACTCATGCAATTTGCCCTGTACTCATTTTTTGCTTCATTCTTGCAGGCTCCCCTGCAACACAGGCTCTCACATCAGGAAAGCTGCTCTACGGCTCTTTATTCTGCTTTCCTGACATTTCCTCACTTGTTAATTTCTGCTTTTTCGTGTGATCTTTCACACAACATAAAAAAAACACTTCTGGAAATCCAGTGGAACCTGGCAGAAGTTTAGCGTTGATTTCCAGGAAAGATTTGTTTGCAACCCTGTTAACTCAGAAAACCACAGGAGCACTACGTTGCAGTTTCATGTGTTTACATTTTGGGGCAATATCACAGCATACAGCTTTTTCCCGCTGTTTAAATTTGAGTGCAACGTGGCGCTGTTATTGATCAGAAAACCACAACGCAATAGGCACTGCGGCGTAAAAGGAACGTTAGGAATCTGGACAGATGTGTTGGCATTAGAACCACTAAAACTAACGCAACAAGCCCCACGTCTGAATTCAGCTTGTGAAGACAGTCAGAGCCTCTTGGGCTTGCCGATTGGAAGGTTGGTGGTTCGAATCCCCGCAATGGAGTGAGCTTCTGTTGCTCTGTCCCATCTTCTGCCAACCTAGCAGTTCGAAAGCACACCAGTGCAAGTAGATGAATAGGTACCGCTGTGGTGGGAAGGTAAATGGCATTTCCGTGCGCTTTGGCTTCTGTCATGGTGTTCCATTGCACCAGTAGCAGTTTAGTCATGCTGGCCACATGACCCGGAAAGCTGTCTGTGGACAAATACTGGCTCCCTCGTCCTGAAAGCGAGATGAGCGCTGCAACCCCCTACTTGCCTTTGACTGGACTTAACTGTCCTTTACCTTTTACCTTACCCCCCTCCTGAATCAGATTCCAGGCCCCCTTCCCCTGGTGCACACTTGTTTGCGTCCTTCCCACCCCCGACATCTGTCTTGATAAGAGGCAGTTCTTCCCATTTAAAGTTACCATTTGGAAAATGGCCCTCTGTATTTGGCCTTGGATTTGAGACGAGGCTGCCTTGTCCCCATGAATATGGAGTTTCCAGTCCTGCTCTAGGGCTTCTCTTAGGTATCTAGTTAGTAATAGGGAGAACAGGATGATGGGCCAGATGGAACTTCTGGTGTGATTCAGAGGAGATGCTCTTATGTCCTTCTTATTAGAAGCACATTTCCTCTGTGTTTATTTCACATCATTTTTCATTCTTTCAAATCGAGTGAAAACCAAATGATTGTGAATTTTTTGTAGATGGAATTCTTAGGTGTATCTCAGCATTAAATTTGAGTCTTTGTTGTTCTGGAGATATTAAGGAGAATGTGTGGCTCTGTTCTGCCCAATGGTTCGGTAAGCAAGTCTGCTCCTGCCTTCCAGCATTCTAGTCTAGCTGCTCTGAAGTGTAATTGAAGAAGGAGAGCGACTGCTTGTTCCTAATTGAGAAGAACCGTAGCAGGAAGCTATGTGGTGTTCGATAGCAGTCCTCTAGACTAACAATATCTGCACATGATTAAAGGTAAGACCCTTTTCGACGTACTGATTTCTGGATTCATCTGAATTTAATTGCAAGCCTCTTTCACAGGTGCATGTCATATCTGTTACAATAGCACCATTGTGGTCTGGATTCTGTGAATTAATCTGCACCATAGACTGTTTTTGCTTTGTAAAAGAGGCTTTTGTTCTTTGCAGTTTTAAAGATTTTCTGACCAGAATATATTATCAGAAATAGCAAATGCTCATAGCAGCCTTCCCTAACTTGTCACACCTCCAGATGTTTCGGACTACAATTCCCATCATCCACAGACAGCACAGCCGCCTGGAAGTTGCTGAATCAACTCTAGTCCGTATTAGATTGTATTAGAATGACAGACACAAGAGACAGGGCCTATTTTGTGGTGATCCTATGGAAAGACCCCCTTAGGTCAATACATAAGGCTGCGTAATGACTTTTAAACTTAAAGACTTAAAAAGAAATCCAAAATGCTTTTGTGTCAATATTTGTGTTGGTACTTTTCTCCTGGTGGTTTTTAAATGTGCTCTTTATGCTCTCTGTTTTCGCACTTGTATTATTTTAGTCAGCTTGTTACTGGTTCTTCCTGCTGCTGTGATGATTTTTATATGAGTTATGTAGTATCTCAGACTTTTATTTTTTTGTGATTTGTAATGTTATCAGTTGTTAACTATTTTTAATGTGGCCATCTGTCATGGATGCTTTAGCTGAGATTGCCACATTGCAGAGGGTTGGACTAGATGACTCTTGGGGTCTTTTCCAATTCCACAATTCTACGATTCCGTGATTGAGATCTGCCTTGGAAGGACAATCCTGAAAGGCAGCCTATAAATATGGAAAATTAAAAAAATCATAACTGAATTAGCTCCAGCCAGCAAGGTCACTGTGGATGGGTCAGGGATGGTGGAATCTGTAGCTGAAGGACATCTGCAGAACTGCCATCTTGCTTGCCCTTGGCTTAGGCTTTTAGAATCCTGGACCAGATTGAAACGTTAACTCTTCACACTTTTCTTTCAGTGGTACAATGGCTTTCTATCGAAAAGCTGTTCCCCCTTGTAGTGGTGATGATTAAGTTGTGTAAACTCATTAGGCATGTTTGATTAATAAAACTTATGTTCTGCGTGGTATAATGAAGTGGCTGAATATTTGCAACAGTTTTTGGCAATTAGCCTAATTTAGAGTTAAGTGGTTACTTCTTTTTCTTCCGTGCTTGATTTTAAAAAAAAGAAAAAAAGGCTTACTACCAATGTGGCTTTGAATAAAAAAATTCCCTCGCTTTCACGGTCTCATCACAACTGTCATGGTTGCAATGTCTAGTTGTTCACAAAAATGGCACTGCAAAAGGAGCAAAAGTGTGTGGGGGTGTGGTTTAAAATTTTAGCTATTGGATGAGGCCAGCTAGTCTATTATCCTGTTGTCATAGTGGCCAATCAGATGCTTACCTTGATCCTCAAACTTAATCCGTTCCGGAAATCCATTCCAAAACCAAGGTGCGCTTTCCCATAGAAAGTAATGCAAAATGGATTAATCCATTCCAGACTTTTAAAAACAACCCTTAAAACAGCAATTTAACATGAATTTTACTATCTAATGAGACCATTGATCCATAAAATGAAAGCAATAAACAATGTACTACAGTCACACAATCAGTCAATCAATCAATCAGTCAATCAATCAGTAGCTGAACTGGGTTCCACACAGTCACAAAAACAAAAATGCAAAATAAATAGCAAAAAACAGACAGACCTCAGCGTAATACTCAAAACGAAAGTGTGGCACTCAAATCGGAAGCGTAACACTCAAAACGGAGCATGTTTGGCTTCCGAAAAAAGTTTGCAAATCGGAACACTTACTTCCGGGTTTGCAGTGTTTGGGTTCCAAGTTGTTTGAGTACCAAGGTGTTTGAGAAGCAAGGTACCACTGTATAGGGAACCTGCAAGCAGGAACTGGGTGCAACAGCACTTTGCACTCCTGCAGTTTCTAAACTGAGTTAGTGGGCTCATGCAACTCCCATTCCTTCAGCTCCAGCCCCTAAACTTACAGTGATGCTGACCTACCTTACAGGATGGCTGTTGGAAGGCATCTTGACATAGGACAGGCAAACTGCTTTGGACCATTTGAAATGTGCTACATTGACACCCGGCGTTAGGATAAGGAGATCATAGTCAGGCAGTGTCCTTACACAAGAGACAAGTTGTTCAGTGTCCTCAGACTGGGGATGGAGGAATCTGTCTATTTCTGGTCTGTGACCCTTTTCTATGGGTTCACGCATAAGTCTCCTGCCCCCTTTCTCTGCATTAATGTGTTCATTTTAAATCTACACTAAGACTTGAATTTAAATACATATTTTAAAATGCATTGTTCCACCTGGCCTTTGGTTTGGACTCGGTCCGACCCTTATGTTTCCCTCCCCTTATGCTCTTGATTTATCAGCTACTTTAAAATGAGGCTGCATTTTAAATTGCATTTTAACCTGTATTTTAAATTGGTTTTTCTTTTTCTTCTCTGCACCCCTCTTTCCCCCCTATTTTGTTTTTACTGTGATTTTATTGGTATTAGCTGCCCTGAGCCTGGCTCTGGCCAGCTATAAATATTCAGGGTATAAATATTATTATTATTATTATTATTATTATTATTATTATTATTATTATTATTATCATCATCATCATCATCATCATCATTATCAATTGTATTTTGACATTATTGTTTTTTTGAAGGCAAAATCTTCACCGGAGCATTTAGGGAGTGCAAAAGCCGACGGATGACTTACGTTCTGATCTGCACATTTGTCTAGGAGGTGTGGATCCAGTCAGTTCATATCAGCGTTCAGAAAGCATACATTTCCTCAAGCATCCCAAACTCAGTCTGAGCATGCTCTGAGGCTGTTTTGGACCTAATGGACAGGGTTTGGCTCTTGGCTGTCAGCTGACTTCAGTGCCCATGCAGGCTGGCGCTGCCACCTAGAGAACGCCCTTGAACCACAGAGCTCTGTCTGTCAGGCTTACAGTGCAAACAGGGAACTCTGTGGCATAGGAAGTGAGGAACTGGATTTTGACCAAGGCAGACCTTGGCTCAAGACACATGCGGAACACTCTGGAGAACCATTATAACCCCCATACAGGCACACCTATCACCAATGCCCTGTGTCTTACAATAAAGGTAAAGGTACCCCTTCCTGTACGGGCCAGTCGTGACCGACTCTGGGGTTGTGCGCCCATCTCGCTTAAGAGGCCGGGGGCCAGCACTGTCCGGAGACACTTCCGGGCCATGTGGCCAGCGTGACGAAGCTGCTCTGGCGAACCTGCACCAGCGCAGCACACGGAAACGCCATTTACCTTCCCGCTATAAAGCGGTACCTATTTATCTACTTGCACTTAAGAGTGCTTTCGAACTGCTAGGTGGGCAGGAGCTGGGACTGAATGACGGGAGCTCACCCTGCCACGGGGATTCGAACCGCTGACCATACGATTGGCAAGTCCTAGGCTCTGAGGTTTTACCCACAGCGCCACCCGCGTCCCCAGTGTCTTATGATACTGCTATTTAAAAAGGTATTCTGATATTAACTGTAAGCTCCCTTGGAAGACTTTGTATTCTGAAAGGTAGGATATTAACAATCAATGGCTACCAGCTACAATGGTTATGCCATACTGCCACTCTCAGACACAATACGCCTCTTGCTGGAAATCACAGGAGGGGAGAGGGCTCTTGTGTTTGGGTCTTGCTTGCAGGTTTCCCACAAGCATCTGGTTGGCCACTGTGAGAACAGGATGCTGGACTACATGGGCCTTTGGTCTGATCCGACTGTTGGGATGCATCCAAGGAAATGGGGGCAATTGGCAGGCCCCCAGCTGGCTCCGGCCGGCAGCGAGCTTCAGAAACCTTTAGAAGCTGAGCACACAAGCCAGCAGAGAAAAAGACTCTTCGCAACAGAAGGGCAGATAGAGGTTGCGTAAAGCGTATTTACAGGCATTTTATTCAGCATCAGGACAACGGGAAAAACATGTCTTCTCCCCTTCGTGTCCAAGCAAACAGCTTAAGCAAAAGCTATACACACAACGGAAGTTCATAGCAAGCTGTGCTGGAATGTAAACAGACATGTGACATACAACAACTCCACACATCTGTTAAGGTGGAACAGAATATTGTAACACCCACAAGGCTCTTTATTGGTAGATTTCACAATTGTATTCAGGGAAGCCATGAACTTTAGAAACAAAAGTTCACGTTGCTTTCAGAGATTTCAAAGCAGGGTTGGTTAAAGCTGCAATAAGAAGCATACAGATTTCCTGCATTGTAGGCAGTGTTAGAAACTAAAGCTACATAAACTCTGCATTAAATGGCACCTTAAACCTAGGTTACAGTTGCCACAATGGAATGTCTAGGCACCATTTTTTATTATTTACAAGATTACGAAGCTGAAAATGAATATATCACCAGCACTATGGAGATTATAGTCATCATTCTGGCATCCAGAGATCTCCACCTTGTCACAATTGGCCCGGGGAATTTCTAACACTGAGTAGGGGGTTGGACTAGATGACCATCAGGGACCCTTCCAACTCTATGATTCTATGAAAAATGTTCTGTCTCAAGACTGGGGAAAGTGTAACAGGATAAATGGAAATGATGGCAGGGAGAAAAGAAGCTCAGGTATACCCTTGACATAGGCACAAATAATTCCATGGATAGACAGTCACAAGCGTATGTCTTGCTATGTTTTGTTATATAACAGGCCCCCAAAGTAGAATAACAACCGACGGCTTCGTGATGCTAGGGGTAAGCTGAATTATAGTCTAGATATTAGCACTGCACTTTGGGATTTAGCTAAAGTGCACTCTCAGAAGGAAAAAAGGAAAAGAATAAATAGCATTAGCTGTGGATGCTCGGAGTGCAAGTTACAGTTCGCTAGCAGAGACTGATCAGGGGCTGATGGACTTGAGGCTCCTCATCACTACCGCAAAGAATTCAGTGTAATACGTCTTTCATCTGCACAACAACCCAGTGACCAAGGGTTAGGCTGACGATGACTGGCTTCAAAGGTGGGTAGGGATTTGAACCTGAGTCTTTCAAGGTGAAATCCAGTACTCATAACTAATCGACCTCACTAGCATATGCTAACCAGTATGTCACCCACTTTCCTGTGGCTGGATCCCACAATGCGCTGCTTAATGTTTGGATTAAGGTGTGGGCAACTTCAGACCTGGGGGCCAAATATGGCCCTTCAAGCCCCTCTCTCTGGCCCCCTGGCCCCTCAATAGGCAGGTCCGTTCCCCTTCCACACCCCCACTTGCCCTGCTTGGCATCCTCCTTGAGTGCTTTTACCTGGCCTTTGAACTCTGATAATGCTTCCTGCTTGCCTAAAGGGATAATAGAACCACGTGTGTATGTAGGAATTTAGACTATTGTACAAAGTTGGAAGCTACTTTAATTACTTCATCCACCTTCGCATCTGGCCCTGCCTACCGCTAGCACATGGCCCCCAGAAGATCTCTCAGAAGGGAATTGGTGTTTGAAACTCAGATGTATAAACTAGGCGCCAAATAGCTCCTTAAACCATGGTTGCAGTTGCCAAAATGGAATGTCTAGTTGCCGTTTTGGGGCAAGACGGCTCTAAAGCTTTATTTTTCAAATGATGGACTGATTGATTCTTGGTTAAACATCTGTCTAGTTCAGTGACAACCATAAGCTAAGTTAAGGATGTTGAGAACTGAAAGGAAGAATAGTCACTTGATCCAGGGACAGTCCACATATCTATTGTTATATGTGGATTGGCTGCATTGGCTCCCAGTATGTTTCTGAGCACAATTCAAAGTGTTGGTGCTGACCTTTAAAGCCCTAAACGGCCTCCGTCCAGTATACCTGAAGGAGCGTCTCCACCCCCATCGTTCAGCCCGGACACTGAGGTCCAGCGCTGAGGGCCTTCTGGCAGCTCCCTCATTGCGAGAAGTGAGGTTACAGGGAACCAGACAGAGGGCCTTCTCGGTAGTGGCGCCAACCTGTGGAACGCCCTCCCTTCAGATGTGAAGGAAATAAGCAGCTATCTTCTCTTTAAAAGACATCTGAAGGCAGCCCTGTTTAGGGAAGTTTTAAATATTTAATGCTGTATTGTTTTTAACACTTGATTGGAAGCTGCCCAAAGTAGCTGGGGAAACTCAGCCAGATGAGCGGGGTATAAATAATAAATTATTATTATTATTATGATTATTATTGGCCTGTTCCAACCTCTTTTTCTTAATGGCGACTGCTCCTGCTCAGGCTGCACAGAAAAAGCACTTTGGTTCCAGAAATTCATTTTCTGACTGTGCAGATAAAATATAACTGATAGAATTCTACAAGGTGGGGGTATTAGTGTGTGAAAACAGTTCGAATCCAAGGGTCTCTAAATGGTGGAGGTGTCAGGCTCCATCCTGGTACCCAGGCATCTTCACCTGGTCACAAGTGGTTGAAAGCCACCTGCAAAATGCACCTGGCTAATTTCGAACGCCAAAGGGAATGTGAAAAAAGTTTCCCACCTCTGGTCTGGGTAAAATATGACATGGGGGTTATTTGGGAAAGAGCCATGTCATAGCTAGTATCCAAAGTTATGGGGCATCATTTATTCAGGAAGCCAGCTGCTTCCCCACTCTCAGTAAAATATGCCTTGTTTAGGCATCCTTTCCAATGCTGTGCTTTTTTTGTTGTTATTATGGCTGCTTTGTAACTTTGCTGTTGATGCTGCATAGTGCTTTTATTTCTGTCGTTCTCCAGATCCGGTCTACAGGTCTGCTGTGGGCCTGAAAGGAAGAAAATATATAATATTTCAGTAAATACCCACCTGGGATTTGTGGTGCTGCTTGCTAGTGAATTAAAATTTCTGATTGTTTGGACATTTCATTGTTACTGAATTTTGTTGGATTTGTGCCTCTGGCCTTCATGTTGTTTATACCACTTTAGGTATTTAATTTAGAAGTACAGTTTAGCTTCCTTTTTTAATAATTACACTTCCATTGTTGGGCAGTGCTCTTTATGACTGATCTAATCTTCCCTTCATTTGAATGATGGTAACATTAATAATTCTATAAAAGCCAGTCACTGTAAACCTGCTTTTCCCTCTGGGATTGTAATTTTTAAGGGTTGCATTTTAAAAAGGAAAAAATAACAATGCATTAGGCCTCTAATGGAAGAGCATTTTCCTCAGCTTGTAAAATCAAAGTTTATTTCCATTTGTAATTCTGCAGCAAATAATTGTAGTTTGTTATACTGTTTTTCTCTCTGGTTATGTAAGTGTGATTACGTGCTTATCCACCATAACTCCAAGGTGTTTTCCCTGGTCAAACGTTAACAGCTCAGTATGTGCAAAATTAGAGGTGTGTGTCGCCCACTTTAACTTGCTCTATATTGAACCACATTTGCCATTTTTGTTGTCTATCCACCCAACTTGGAGAGGCTCTTTTTGAGATTCTCAAGAAATCTTTCGGCAAGAAGGATTGTGGGATAAGAGAAGTCTTGGGAGATCTCATATATCTTCTTAAGGTGACAGCAAGTGTTTATTTGTGCCAATTATTTATTTCAACCACACTCAGAGTATGACTTAGCTGGATCTTGCCCTTATGAGCAGCAGCACACAGTGGCTGCATCTGGGTGATCAAATCTTGGCTAAATTAACTAGGAAGTGCATGAGGTTCATTCACTTGCACACAACCCCGTTGGTCCTTCCTTCATCAAGCAGTAAAACAAACCATGAAGTTTTAGCAAACCATAGTTTCCCATTATCTGTGAACAGGGAATCATGGTGAAGCAGGAACTGAATACAATCTCTTTCAAAGAGAAGCTGATGTATGCTGCCTACTCTAATAAAATGTTCTTGTTCTCTAGAGTTGTTTCTTTTTAACACAAGGTTGTGGCTGCCACTCGGCTCATGTCAGTGGCTTTCCACTATCCTTGTGGATGGGCATTTATTTTGGAACCTTTTGTAAGTGAGAATGAAATGCATCATGAACTGCAATTTCTCAACTTTGCTGTTGAAAATGAAGTTTTTATAAGTTAACTTGGAGGCAATAGTCTCCTCTTGTAGTTACTCCCCAGCACTAATATTCCATGGCAATTCCACCATTACAAACACAGGTTCCATGTTGCCAGTGGTAGACCTGTTCTCCATAGCCATTGATGGACAAACCTATGGACACATGCACCATAGGTTGTGTACCACTATGGTTTGGGGAAATGAATCTATTTTATTGTGATGCCTGACAAAGTCTACTGCATGGGTAAGGAAACTAAGGTCCGGGGGCCGGATCCAGCCCAATTGCCTTCTAAATCTGGCCCGCGGACAGTCCAGGAATTTGCGTGTTTTTACATGAGTAAAATGTGTCCTTTTATTTAAAATGCATCTCTGGGTTATTTGTGGGGCCTGCCTGGTGTTTTTACATGAGTAGAATGTGTGCTTTTATTTAAAATGCATCTCTGGGTTATTTGTGGGGCATAGGAATTCGTTCATTTATTTTTTCCCCTTCAGAATATAGTCTAGCCCCCCACAAGGTCTGAGAGACAGTGGACCGGCCCCCTGATGAAAATGTTTGCTGATCCCTGGTCTACTGATCCTTCTGTTTCTTTTATTTCCTCTGCGATAATGCGCTCCATGCACTCAATGCTCTTTGTTTCTTTATTGTTTGAACGCTGATTGTTTTAAAAAACATTTTTTTTTAAAAAAAAAAGAGCAGTGCTCTTTCCCAATTCCTCTTTCAGCTGCGTTTTCTTGGGTCAGATTAATTCTACTGGATTTGACTTCTACCCAGATCCCTTGGAAAAGCTCAGCTTTTCTGCATTTTCTCTCTTTGTGTGTCTCGGTGGTTTGGGTGGTGGTGGTGGTGGGCATGACCAGAATGGGTGGTGTCCACAGCAATTGCTTAAAAAAAATCCCAAATCTACTCACAGGCCTAAAAAGGCACGTGACTGCTGGTCTGAGTCACTACTATGGGGGAATGAATTCATGGTACCCAGAGCACTTGCAGGACCTTGGAGAGTTCCCGTGTTTCGTTTTGCATTCTTGGGTCTTGCGGGATCGGGGAGATGGGAGTAATGTGAGAGGGCAATTTATTTATTAAGTGTATTATATTTGTATATCACCCTTTATCCAAAGATCCCAGGGTGGTTTGAGCATCAAAATACAAACTGAACACACAATGCATAATAAAAACAAGAAGAAAAACAAAGCAAAGCAACGATCCCTCATCCCAATCTTCCCCTTTGTCTCCCTCCCGCTGCCCCCTGCTGCTCAAGGATGGAGCCAGAGCCTCCTCATCCTGTGAACCATTCATCTCACAGCATAAAAGCCCGGGTTCGTGGGTCAAAACCCCCATTGGGTGGGGGAAACAAAGGGTTCCACCATTTAGTTAAATATGCATGTTGAATGCTTGGCATATAGCCTCCTTTCAGTATGTCTTGAAAAATAACACCTCATTTTATTTATTTTCCACACCCAATTCTAGAACTTGCTCAGTCAGACAGGCCTCCTTTGCACCTGCTCGTCTTGGGAATTAGATCTAGAAACTCCTATAATTTATATAGATATAGATATAGATATAGATATAGATATAGATATAGATATAGATACATTTTTAAAAATCATTTATCATTTGGGGAGTGTTCTGTGGTACAGTGGTACCTCGGGTTACATACGCTTCAGGTTACAGATGCTTCAGGTTACAGACTCCACTAACCCAGAAATATTACCTCGGGTTAAGAACTTTGTTTCAGGATGAGAACAGAAATCGTGCAATGGTGGCGCAGCGGCGGCGGGAGGCCCCATTAGCTAAAGTGGTGCTTCAGGCTAAGAACAGTTTCAGGTTAAGAACGGACCTCCGGAACGAATTAAGTTCTTAACCTGAGGTATCACTGTATAGCAGTTCACACACACACACACACACACACACACACACACACACTTTTTGATGTGCAAATGTGTTTTCAAGGTTGCAGAGAATATGTGTGTTTTGAAGCTACCACCAAAGTCCAAGGAATTCCTCTTTTTGGATTGTTTGCTGCCGTCCTCTGATGCTCTCTTTGCACGCTGTAAACCAGGCCCACTTGAATTTTATTACAGTTGCAGGCTTTGCATCATTCAAAGAGAGGCATAAACTGCTTAGAAACGGGCCTTTGGCTTGGAAACAGGCTGCAGAGGGGTCAGTGTCACACAGCTGTGTTGCCCTGTACCAAGGCAATCTCAGGATGTTAAAAGACCTCATTTTACACAGGGATAAATGACAAGCAGAAGGTGGTACTGGCTGCCGCCGCTGCCGCGCAGATTAGAGGGCTCTTTGGACATAAGGCCGTGTGTGGGCTACTGCTCAGACTCGCAGCTTAGCGGTCCCAGCCCGGCAGCTTGTGATTTGCTCAGTGCCGCAAAGCGTCGCTTTGGGCTGCGGAATAAATATCACCGGCCTGTTTTGAGAAGCTTCGGAGCAACATCTGGACTCCTCACTCTCCAATGGCGTCTTCTCTGGCTTCCGAGGTTTACCATGTGGTGGGAAGCGTGGGAACTCCACAAGTTTGCCGCTTGGCCCAAATGGGTTGGTACCTCTTTCAGAGTTTCAGATTCAGCGTGCTCCCCTTTGCAACTGGGAACCAGAAGACAGGCAGGGCGGGTGGCGGGAGCAGGATGTCACTGTCAGGTGTGATTCCCACGCTATTTATTTCGACAGATGCTGCTGGCGCTCCGATCTGTTTTTGTTTTCAAAAGATTATTTGAAATGCTTGCGTGATTAGTTTGGGCGTGCTGCTGGGCTGATTCCATTTAAATAGCAAATACTAATTGTTTGGTGTCCCATGCTTTTGCGCGATTCGTTCCTAAATAGCAAGATGCGTCTTTTGTTTTTAGTTTGACTGTCGTTCAAAAACAGCTGTTTTGATTTGCTAAATAAAACGGCTGGCAGCTGCACCTTAATTTACGCTTGCTTGGAAGTATGCCACACTGAGTTCAAGGGAATGGACTATAGGTAAGAATATAAAGGATTGTCGCTATGTGGTCCGCTTTTATGTAGTGTTTGTTAGCAACAACGGTAACAAGAATCACAGAATCACTACTTTCTTGCTTAAAAGGGAGAATTGCTGATCTTTGATTTTAGGGTTCACACAGTTACGGAGTAGTTCAAAGGCGTTTGTTCTCCATTGTTTAAGAGGGCAGGGCTAGAGTCAAAGGGTGGAAACTGTAGGGACGCAGATTTTGTCTAAACAACCAGCTGAATTTCCTAAATTGCCTTGGGAAGCGGTGGGCTATCCTTCCCTGGAAGGGTTGTTGCTCACTGTTAGAGCATCTGTTTTCCATGCAGGATGTTCATGACAGCTCCAGGTAGGACTGGAAGAGGAGTTTGGATTTGATATCCCGCTTTATCACTACCCGAAGGAGTCTCAAAGCAGCTCACATTCTCCTTTCCCTTCCTCCCCCACAACAAACACTCTGTGAGGTGAGTGGGGCTGAGAGACTTCAAAGAAGTGTGACTAGCCTAAGGTCACCCAGCAGCTGCATGTGGAGGAGTGGGGAATCGAACCTGGTTCACCAGATTACGAGTCTACCACTCTTAACCACTACACCACACTGGAAGAGACCCCTGGCGGAAACCTTGGAGAGCTGCTGCCAGCCAGTGTATACAGTACTCAGCTAGATGTACCACTGGTCTGACTCAGGATAAGTTAGCTTCCTCTGACCCACAAACTGCCGGGATAGGTCAGTTGGTTTGGGCATGGTGCTGATCATGCCAAGGTTGCAGGTTCGATCCCCGTATGGGACAACTGCATATCCCTGCCTTGCAGGCAGTTGGACCAGATGATCCTCAGGATTCCTTCCAACTCGACGATTCTGTGATTCTTCCATGACCCTAAGCAGAGACTGAGTGGTCATCTGTTGGGGTGCTGTAGTTCAATCTTGTATTGTGGATTTTGCTTTGAGTAGGGAGTTGGACTACAGTAGAATCAGTTTGATTCCCTCCCCTCTTTCTTTTTCCTTTCTCCTCCTGTGAAGAGGCTGCATCCTAATGTTTTAATGTTGCATTTTAATCTTGTTTTTTAAGTTGTATTTTAGTCAACTTGTTTTTATTATTGGTTGTTAGCCGCCCTGAGCCCGGTCTTGGCTGGGGAGGGCGGGGTATAAATAAAATAATAATAATAATGATAATAATAATAATAATAATAATGATAATAATAATAATAATAATTTTATTATTGTATTATTATTATTGTATTATTATATATTATTATTATTATTATTATTATTATTATTATTATTATTATACCTCTGGTTACGTACCGTCTTCCTTGTGAATGCTTTGGGTAATGAGCTCCGCTAGCCCAGAAGCAAACTTTGCCCTGGGATGTGAATGGAAGTCACACGCCGGAGGCACACACACAGTGGGAGGCCCCATTAGGGAATGCGCGCCTCAGGTTAAGAACGGTTTCATGTTAAGAATGGACCTCCAGAACAAATTAAGTTCGTAACCGGAGGTACCACTGTCCGTGCTCTCCAGAATCCCTTCTGACTAACTCTAATGCTAAGGTAATTCTGCAGGCCCAAAGGATGGGACCAGATTTCTATGGCCATGGTTTTGTTTGCAACAGGATGTTCCATTGTCAGGCAATTTTTGATAATGCACTCCCAGAATAGAAGTGCAGACTAAAATAGGCTTTTGTTAGGCTTTCAAAAGTTCGAAGATTTGCTTACCTCTAACATCCATATATATCTGCAGGCACAGCCAGATTATAGATTAAAGCCCTGTGTTACTTAGTTGAATCCTTGTTGAAAATATAATTTTTGAGTCACCAGTCGTTTCCTGTCATCTGCAGAACAGAAAAGCAACAACTACATTTCTGTATGTACTCACGATTTTTGCCCCCCCTGAAAATCTAACAAAATAACAAGCTCCACACATGTGGATTTCATTCACACACATATATGAAAGATATCACAATATGGTTTTTGTATAAGTGAATATCATTTTCAGATGCACATACATGTGTATTATATACCAAATGTTCTGAATTGCTTAAATATGAAACGACAGAGACTGCCTGTTCATGGGTAGCATGTTAATTGCATCTAAGGCTAAATAATTGTACAAGCCGGTATATCCAAAATTATGTGTTCTTTTCAGTTCCCCTCCCCCTGAGATAAGTGCTGCAGCAAGTTGTCTTCATAATACAGATTTTCAAACTTCTTGTTCCTAAATAGGGATGCATTATCGAAACAAACATCAAGACAAAACCTGCCCTGCCCTAATGGGTTTGTTATTTGGTAATACAGTTTAGCACCAAAGAATTTTATATTTTTCTTTTTCTGTGACGAATTCCCATTTGTGATCCCTCCTTCCCCTCCTAAAGCGACTTTATTCTTGGACAGACTTTTTCTTCATGTACCATTATTCTCTTTTGATAACATAACTCATATATTAGGGCAGTCTTTCCCAGCTTGGTGCCTTTCAGACGTTTTGAACTATAATTCCTTTTCAGTCCCAGCCAGTAGTTCAGAAAAGATGGCTGTTGTGATTCATTCTTATGCATTAATGGTTAGGAGAAAATTAATTTTATTGAGCAAATTCGTGTCGGAATGTTACCGGTCAGGCTTGTCTACAAGTAGGCTTTCTGCTATGGCATGACACAAGTACAATTGTTTGACGAATAAGTGTAACCAGGTCATCTCTGGAAGTTATTATAATGTTTTTGAAGGTTCTGAGTCAAATTCTATGAAATATAATAATCCCACCCTCCCCAGCTGAAGCTGGGCTCAGAGCAGCTAACAACAGTAAAATACCATATTTTTTGCTCTATAAGACTCACTTTTTCCCTCCTAAAAAGTAAGGGGAAATGTGTGTGCGTCTTATGGAGCGATTGCAGGCTGCGCAGCTATCCCAGAAGCCAGAACAGCAAGAGGGATTGCTGCTTTCACTGCGCAGCGATCCCTGTTGGTGTTCTGGCTTCTGAGATTCAGAATATTTTTTTTCTTGTTTTCCTCCTCCAAAAACTATGTGTGTCTTGTGGTCTGGTGTGTCTTACAGAGCGAAAAATATGGTAATACAACATGATATAGAACAATGCTGTAAAATAAGGGCCAGACTTCATGTAATGCAGGGAATCCGTGAGTCTGCTCTCTTAATACCCCTTTCTTCAAAACCACCATGAATGGGAAACAGTGGTGTTGAGGGAAGTTTGGATTAATCCCTTTCCTTTCCTGGTTTCCCCAACTGACACCATCTTTCCCTTTATAAAAGCTGCTTGTAGCCCTAGTGGCTAATGACTCATCAGTTACATTGTCAAACAGCTCTCACAGTTGTGAGATTTCAGCTACTGTTCAACAGGTATCTATCTACCTTCCTGTAAGTTCAGCCTGTTAGATGGAGTCCTGTCTTTGCGGACAACAGGGAACAAGTCTTTTGCCCTTTTCTATGTGACAGTTCTTCAGATATTTGAAGAATCTTAACATGTCCCCCTGAGTCTTCTCTTCTTCAGGTTGAGCGTACCCACTCCCAGTCTTTTCTCACTGGACTTGTTTTCCATGTCACTGACCATCTTAATTGCCCTCCTCTGAATCTGTTCTGATTTATAGAAAGCTCTTTCACGTAGCGGATTCTGCACTTAGCTTGTGTAAGAGTCACTCTCTGCTCTTGGAGTTTGAATTGCATGAACAGGGTCACATAAGCAGAGAGAAATGGGAGAGAGTTTATGTACTTATGTTTAAACTTGAACCAATAACATATATTGTTAGGGAGAAATGAGTATGTTAAAAGTTTGGCATTTGCGTGTGTATGGGGTAGAGGAAGAAGCACCCTAAAATATTTTCTTGACTTGCCATATCACGGGTGCTGTTTTTATAAATTGGAATTTAAGTTGCCGAAACTGTATAGAGATTAAAACAGGACATTTAAAAAGATTTGTATCAGCAGAAGTACCAGAAACCCTTGTATTTACAGTTATGAGATGGGTCATCTGCAGACTGTCAGTATTTTGTGGGAAGATTTCAAAAGCATACTGGAAATTTAGGTTTGGAGTACATCTAGGTCCGCTATACGTCTGGATTTTCCCAGACTTTACTGGGATTTCAAAGGCAGAAATGACGTTGGGGGGAATTTCTGAAATGTGGCGCTTTGTATTGGATTTTAGGCAAGTCAATCGAATTTTTTGGTGTTTTTGTAAAAATTTGGGTTTGTAAAACTCTTGGGTTACTTTTTGAAATATGGCAACCCTAAGTACATTACTCTAGTACAAGTCTGTTTTAAAACACAAACTTTTTGTGATTAGACAAGTGAAGACTAAATGCCCTGAAACGTGTGGAATGAACAGATGATTACAGGAAGATGTGTGTTTTTGTTTGTGTGTGTGTGTGTGTGTGTGTGTGTGTGTGAGAGAGAGAGAGAGAGAGAGAGAGAGACAGACCCTGTAAGCAAATCAGGATGAATGCAGGACAAAGGCTCAATGCTAGTTACAATTTCTTAAATGGGCTTCATTCTAATGTTACAAATGTTTTCAGAGGCTGATTAATCCCCAGCTTTCTTTCATATCAGATGAAAAATAAAAGGATTATGCAGTATTTATTCTGTTGATAAGCGCTGCAGTAATTACTTAGGCATCAAATCACTCTTTCAGCTATATTTGTTGTCTTCTCGTCCCCCGCCCCCCCTCAGTTGAAAGATGCATGAGTGTAATGCAGTCTGGGACTCAGATGGTTAAACTGAAGAGTGGAGCCAAAGGACTTGTGCGCCTTTTTTACCTCGATGAACACAGGACTTGCATCCGATGGAGGCCATCCAGGAAAAGCGAAAAAGCGAAAAGTAAGTTCTTTCTAAGATACGTTTTTGTGTGTGCATCTTTTAGATCTATCCTTTTTTGAATTTGGAAAGGGCAGGTGCATATCCATCACTCCTAGCCCCTTTCATGTGGCCCAAATCCCCTGTCCACTTGCTTCTCACATTCAAACCCTGTCCCCATGGTTAAATTTAAGGTAAAGGGTAAAGGGACCCCTGACCATTAGGTCCAGTCATGACCGACTCTGGGGTTGCAGTGCTCATCTCACTTTATTGGCCGAGGGAGCCGGCGTACAGCTTCCGGGTCATGTAACCAGCATGACTAAGCCGCTTCTGGCGAACCAGAGCAGTGCATGGAAACGCCGTTTACCTTCCCGCTGGAGTGGTACCTATTTATCTACTTGCACTTTGAGGTGCTTTCGAACTGCTAGGTTGGCAGGAGCATTGAGCTCACACCGTCGCGGGGATTCGAACCACCGACCTTCTGATCGGCAAGTCCTAGGCTCTGTGGTTTAACCCACAGCGCCACCCGCGTCCCTAGCACCATATAAAACTTAACTATGCTTAAGACTGGCAGGGGGACGGATGTGGGCAGGGAAGTGGGGATCCCAAAAGCTCTCTCCTAGTAGTTTGAGAGAGCTTTGATCCCAAAGCTCTCTCCTAGTAGTTCAAATACTGGGTACAGTTCTGGGTGCCTCACCTTAAAAAGGATAAGGTACTGACAGCATACGAATCAGCATGGCTAACTTGACCCAACAACACCGCCCAACCAGAAACAAACCTCACTGCAGCCAACCTAAGACAACCAGCCAAGCCCTAGGCTGCCCCCACAATCTCTCTCACTACCAAGGAAATATAACAAGCGAATAGAAGGAGAACCTACCCAGGTGACGCTGCCACAAAACCCCAAACATACCCTAAGTAGAAGAATATAAGCTTTACTACCCCACCCCCTCTCTGCCCCCTCTTCCTCCCCACCTTATACTGCATACAACACTAATGTCTCACAACAAATGGAACTGATCTGTAGAAAACACAACCTGAAAAAGAGAAACAGTGCACATACTTTTGTAAATAATAATAATAATAGGTGTAGAGTTGGGAAATGTTCAAAAAAGGGCAACCAAAATTAACAAGGTGTGACTGCCCTGTGAGGATAGATTGCCGTGTTTGGATCTTTTTAGTTTAGAAAAATGGCAAGGATTAGAGAGATAAAATTGGATATGGAAATATCGTGAGAGGCAGGACTGAGACCTGGAGTTGCTTTGACGTTCAGGCTGTGGGAAGTCGCAAAAATTAGAATTAAATTCGGAAGACAATTGGATTTTTAAAATTTTATTTTTTATTTATTTATTGGATTATGATTTGATATGCTAATTGGATGTTTTTATTGGAAAATTAATAAACGCTCTAACAACAACAACAACAAAACTGCAAGGATGAGGTCCCAACGAAAGATGAATGGCAACTTAAGTTGACAGAATATGCACAACTCGCAGACTTAACATATAGAGTAAGAGAACAATAAGAACATATCTTTAAAGAAGATTGGAAAATGTTTACTGAATATATGGGAAACAATTGTATACAGCTGAAAACGCTGGCAGCATTAAGATAAATTCAACAGCGTAAACATGTTTTGATGGATGCAATAATGGAATACTGAATGGTAAAGTTTTTGTAAAATATGCAGGGATTTATGATATGTAAAGTGAACCATGGAAAGAAAAGGATGGAAGTCATTGATATCTTAAGGGTGTAAAGTGAGTATTTTAAATTGTAAAACAGAAAACTTAATAAAACTATATACAAAAGAAAAGGAAAAATCGAAAGAGGTGACATGATAGAACCTTATAAAATTATGAATGGCATGGAGAAAGTCTGCAGAGAATCTCCCCCCCCCCACCTCTCTTATAATGCTAGAAATGGTGGACATCCAATGAAGTGGAAGATTAGAAGATTTAGGGCAGATGAAAGAAAGTACTTCATGCAGAACATCGTTCAAACATGCAGCTCATTCCAACAGGGAGCAGTGATGGCCACCAACTGAGATGGCTTTAAAAGAGGACCGGACACATTTATGGAGGATAAGGCCAACAGGGGTTGGTAGCCACAATGGCTGTGCTCCACCAGAGTTGGAAGGAGTATGCTTTTGAATCCCAGTTGCTGGAAACCACAGAAGGGGACAGTGCTCTTGTGCTCAGGTCCTCTAATTGCTGGTTCCCTACAGGCATCTGGTTGGCAATGGGGAGAAAAGGACCCTGAACTAGATGGGCCATGATTTAGCCTGATTCAGCAGGCTTTTCTTAGGTTCTTATGGTTAAGGAATTGGGAGCATGGTATGTACACTGGTTTGGGACGCGGGTGGCGCTGTGGGTTAAACCACAGAGCCTAGGACTTGCCGATCAGAAGATCGGTGGTTCAAATCCCCACAACGGAGTGAGCTCCCGTTGCTCGGTCCCTGCTCCTGCCAACCTAGCAGTTCGAAAGCACATCAAAGTGCAAGTATATAAATAGGTACCACTCTGGCGGGAAGGTAAACGGCGTTTCCGTGTGCTGCTCTGGTTCGCCAGAAGCAGCTTATTCATGCTGGCCACATGACCTGGAAGCTGTACACCGGCTCCCTCGGCCAGTAAAGCGAGATGAGCGCCACAACCCCAGAGTCAGTCACGACTGGACCTAATGGTCAGGGGTCCCTTTACCTTTACCTTATGTACACTGGTTTGCAGTGTAAAATGTATCCAGTATCTTCACCTGTAGTAACTAAAGCAATACACAGTCCCTTCCCTTCCCTCCTTCCCCTTCCCTCCTTCCCCTTCCCTCCTTCCCTCCTTCCCCTTCCCTCCTTCCCCTTCCTTCCTTCCTTCCTTCCTTCCTTCCTTCCTTCCTTCCTTCCTTCCTTCCTTGAGTTCCTGTTTTGTGCCCCCCCTCACTTAACAAGAGTACCCCCCCTGATACTCCCCCCAGACATTTTGGACTCCAACTCCCATCACCCTCAGCTGACATGACCAATAGTGAGGGTTCTGGAGGGCACCAGCTTGGGGAAGAGTGACTTACATCTTCAGAGGGATGCAACTTTGCACAATATCTATCAAGGAGCTTTCTATAAAGCCACCCAAAGACTTTCTCTTTAATCATTTTCGGCCTAGCTCATTAAGGTAGAAGGCTAAATTGCAAGGAACAATATGGAAACCTGAGGAATCTGAGTCCTTTCACTTTTCGGGTTCCCCCCTGTTTTGTCTTGCTTTTACAGTCATAATTGATTCCATCTACAAAGTGACTGAAGGACGGCAGTCAGAAATATTCCATCGCCATGCTGAAGGCAACTTTGACCCGAGCTGCTGCTTCACCATTTACCACGGCAACCATATGGAGTCGCTGGATCTGATCACCTCCAACCCAGAGGAAGCTCGCACCTGGATCACTGGTCTGAAGTACCTGATGGCTGGGATCAGCGACGAGGACTCTCTAGCCAAGCGACAGAGAACACACGATCAATATCCTTTCACAGGAAGCTAGATTCTGGCTCCGTGTCTGGGGATTCTGGTTGGTGGAGAACCTGTGGGCCTCCAAACATTATTGGATGGCAGCTTCCATTGGCCCCAACCAGTTTGGATGATGGGAGTTGTCATCCAGAAACACTTGGAGAGCCACAGCCTCTTGCATCATGACATGCTTTGAGGTACAAGGTGTCCCCCTAGATTCACCTCTGGTCATATTTTTAAAAAGGCCTTTGTTTTTTGATTGCCAAGATTTGCTTTTTTGCTTGCTATTTTTGATTTGATTAATATCTTAGATACCACCCTGTGGGGTGATATTCCTTCTGTTCCCTTTTTCTGAAAGTTAATCAGGATTAACAGATGTAGAGTTGTACAACCACTGTGGTTGTACAACTTTATCTTTGTTAATTCTGATTAAATAATAATTATAAAAAACCTGGTGAGCTACTGAGTCCTTCTCAAGATCCTCTTTGGCAGCAGTGCCCTGGAATTTTAGTTGCACCATCTATAGGTAGTCTGCATTTGGTGGCAGAATTAAATAACCATTTCAGGTAGGCAAAATTTGTTACTATACTAGTACAGTATTGCATTTTCCTGCATGCAAGCATCCCTGGACTGTGACCACATTTAGAAAGAAAGAAATGTTAAAGTTCAAGCCAGGACTGTGTTAGCTGGATTGCAGATGGTCCAGTTTTGCTCAGAGACAAAGCAGAGAGGGAAAATGGAAGGTGAAAAATAAAATAACTAGGTGGGAGGCATTTCCCGATAATCAATCAATCAATCAGTCTTCCATGTCACTATATGCTAAAGACAAAACAAGGACTGAAGACATTGCAAAGCAGGAGTAAGTTCAGGGAGGGGTGGTTGGTGGTGGGAAACTCACTTGAAGATTCACTTTTCCCAGAGTATTAAACTAGTTGGAAATGAAATAAATTATTCTCCAGCAAAGATATGGGATCATGACTCCCATTTCGTTGGACCCAGGTTGCCCGAGTAAACTGCGAAAGCAGGGGACGCTTTCTCAGACCTGATAATCCCCACCTCCAAATTTCAGCTCCGACTGTCGGAAGACAGAAGCGCTTGCCAGCCTTTTGTGGCAAATTACAAGCTCCATAAACTCCTTCCGTACTTTCTATATTTATCCCTGACTTTTGGAGGCCTGCATGTTGCTGCCGTGTGTTTGGTTGTGCTGAAATGCGACTTCAAGCCTTGTTTGCATTATCGGTCTTGGCAGCTGGGGAGGCGGCAGGGAGAAATAACCCCTGTAACAGCTCCAGCTGGAGTGGGAAGAGAACAGAAGCCACTAGGGGATGTGGATTTGAAAGGGGGGGTGCATCAGTTGGGGGGGGGAGAAGGGCAGAGGGAGAAAGCAACCAATAGGAGAAAGGTTCCATGAAGTTGGATGGTTGTCCAAGAGGCTATTGCAGAGCTGGAGAATGTAGACAAAACAACAACTGAAACTGCAATCCTCCATATACTTGCGAAGGAGGAAGCTCCATTGAAGATAGCGGGGCAAACTGCCAAGTAGACATGCAGCGATCAAGGGAAGTATCTGGAAACAGGGAAGGGCTGCAACTTGGTGGTAGAGCCTCTGTTTTTCATGCAGAAGGTCTCAGGTTCAATTCTCAGCATCTGCAGGTAGAGCAGGAAGAGATCTCCATCTGAGACCCCAGAGAGAAGATGCCCATTAGTGGAGACAACACTGAACTAGATAGATGCTAGATAGACTGAACTAGATAGGGATTCGGGTGGTGCTGTGGTCAAAACCGCTGAGGCTCTTGGGCTTGCCGATCAGAAGGTTGGCGGTTCAAATCCCTGTGACGGAGTGAGCTCTCATTGCTCTGTCCCAGCTCCTGCCAACCTAGCCGTCCGAAAGCACGCCAGTGCAAGTAGATAAATAGGTACTGCTGTGGCAGGAAGGTAAATGGCATTTCCGTGTCCTCTAGCTTCTGTCACGGTGTTCCGTTGCACCAGAAGCGGTTTAGTCATGCTGGCCACATGACCTGGAAAGCTGTTAAAGAAAACAAAGAACTGTGGTTAGTGGGAAAATGCTTATAAGTGCTGGGCAGGGGGGCGTACAAGCCAGAGGCTCATGTATGAAATGCTAAACTCTAGGGCCTTTTCAGTCATAGCCCCACATCTATGGGATGTCTGCCCTCAGGAAGAAGGTGTGGCCTAGTTGCAGGTGAATTGAAAATGAAGTCAGCATTATTATTTCAATCCATATTTTTCATTGTTGCATCTTGGTGACATTTTAATTGTTTGTTTTAAGGAGTGTAATGTGGATTTATATTGCCATGGACACAACCTTGTGAGAGCAACTGCCCTGAAAGTTGAATATGTGTGTGTGTGTGTGTGTGTGTGTGTGTATACAGTGGTACCTCGGGTTACATATGCTTCAGGTTACATACGCTTCAGGTTGCAGACTCCGCTAACCCAGAAATAGTACCTCGGTTAAGAACTTTGCTTCAGGATGAGAACAGAAATCGTGCAGTGCCGGCGCAGCAGCAGTGGGAGGCCCCATTAGCTAAAGTGGTGCTTCAGGTTAAGAACAGTTTCAGGTTAAGAACGGACCTCTGGAACGAATTAAGTTCGTAATTAGTGGTACCACTGTATATGTATATGCATGGAGAGGTGGAAACATTTGCAGTGTGTGTGCTGTCCCTTTTGGGGAAAATATCGTGTGTGAACTGTTTCTCGTTGCCACACCCCAAATAGTGTGTTTGTCAGCCTGTGCCTGATTTATATAACTCACCTCTTTCCTTTTGCATTCTTCAATAATTCAAAAGCAAAGCTAGGAACATTGTGGTACAAGCCTTTTACCCTTTCCTTAATTCATCTGCACTTGGGTGAAGCAGACCTTTCAGGAAGCAGACAAGAATGGCGATGGTTTGCTGAATATTGAAGAGATTCACCAGTTGATGCATAAACTGAACGTCAGCCTGCCCCGAAGGAAAGTAAGACAAATGTTTCAGGTGAGCATCTTTCCTTGCCCTCCCGGGAGCTTAAGTGTTAGTCTTGTGAAAGGTGAGAATCCCGAGGGTATTGACGAAGATTAATGGGCAGGCTGTGGGATGCCATTAATTGAAGAGACGATGGGGACAAGCTAATCATTGTGGCCATGTCAGCATCTGGCTCTTGCTGGACTGTTGACATCTGGCATCAGGCCTCTCTCAAGGAATTATAGCATTTAATTAATTGCAGGCTGCATGCTGAAATCTGCTTTGTGTTGAGGCCAGTGATTGATCTCTTTTAGACCCAGTTGCTTTTAGTGTCCTCTGTATTTCGCTGCACTGTTGTGCTGTGAGTTTCCTTGAACACAGCAGCGCTATTTCCCTTCTCATTCTGCACCCATAACTTAGCAGCTCCCTAGCGTTAGAGCCATTGCGGTGTAGCAGTTAGTGTTGGACTTTGGGAAGTCTGGATTCTAATCCCCCCTTAACTAAGAATCTCACCTTGGCCCAGTTACTCTTTATCTCTCAGTCTAAGTTACCTCCCAGGGTTGCTTTGAGGATACAACTGCATGGGACGCGGGTGGCGCTGTGGTCTAAACAACTGAGCCTCTTTGGCTTGCCAATCAGAAGGCCAGTGGTTCAAATCCCCATGACAGGGTGAGCGCCCGTTGCTCTGTCCCAGCTCCTGCCAACCTAGCAGTTCAAAAGCACACCAGTGCAAGTAGATAAATAGGCACCACTGTGGTGGGAAGGTAAACAGCGTTTCTGTGTGCTCTAGCACTCATCACAGTCCTTCATGCGCCAGTAGTGGTTTAGTTATGCTGGCCACATGGAAAGCTGTCTGTGGACAAATGCCGGCTCCTTGGGCTGAAGCAAGATGAGTGCTGCACTCCCTAGTCGCCTTTGACTGGACTTAACCGTCCGGGGTCCTTTACCTTTTATCTTTTCACAACAAGGAGGAGAAGAACCATGTATCTCCTTAAGTGGGGCACAAATGTAAGGATGTGCAAACAAACAAATAATAACTTTAATGGGATGCAACAGCATTTATTACATATGTTTTGAAACTCCCACTGTGTGTTGAGATGGCTGCTCTTTCTCAGGAGCAGGGGAGATAGGCAAGGGAAGTGTGTTTTGAAAGTTTTGCAGGCAGATTGACCAAAGGTACCGTGATTGTGAATCACATTCCCTTTATCCCTTTGTGTGGCTGTGGCGGGGCAACTTTCAGCCCTCCAGCAGTTATGGAAGGCCATGCTGCCTTTATAGCATCCACTCATGAGGTTTTTTTAAACAGTCTTGGAGTCTTGCAAGGGGGTTGGCTCCTCCAGAGAGCTTGGTCATGGCTGGGCCTTTGTCCCAAGACTGACAGGGGTATAGCTGTCCTGGAGGCAGCTGCACCATCCTCCTTTTACTCTGAGGAGGTTCAAAGAACGTGTGAACAAATTCTTTGTTTGCATGCCCTGTATCTTTCCGAGGTAAAGGAGCTCAACAGCCCACACCCAAATGCATCCCACTCTTTAATTTGATGTGTAGGGGAAATCAGTAATGATGGTGGATTTGGACTGAGCTTTTTGACACTGCTCTTGGGTCTTTATTTCCTGCAAGAAATGTGTGCTGATCATCTTCAAATAAACTCAAATGCGCAAGCACCAGTTCATGCCTAGGGGCTTCGACTGTTTGGGACAAGTGCTCCATTGCATGGAACCCGTACATGTGATCAGATGCTTGCATGTTTGAACTCCTACGCAGAAAGCTGTGCCCTTCTCAGGGTTGTTACACCTGGAAGGTGGGAGCAGCAGTAAAAGTGTGCCTACCCTGCCCCCACTCCATCAACATTACATATATGCCTTACACATGAGTTTCATTTGAACAGGCCTAATAATGAGGAAACCCTTTTTCCACTCTCCCTTCTGGAATGGCTTTCAGCCAGCTGCCTGAAACTTAGCAAGCCAAACTTCCTTCATTGAAAGCTTGTTACTCCGGGGACTTAACTACACAAAAGAAGAGTGTACTTTGGAAGAACTACTGTGAAATGTTTTGTAAATCCCAAGCAAATCCTCTTAAGCAGATGCTGAAAGTTGTTGGTTTTTTTGAAAAATAAAAAATCCATAATAGCATGTAGTAGGTTATGCACCTTTCTTCCCTCAGGACAGACTCAAAAACAGCAATCAAAAGTAGAGTTAGTGTTTTGATATTTCTCCCCCTGAGTCCTCTGTTGTTGTAGGCTTTTAATGTTCTTGAATAGTATTTTGGCAGCAGAAATGAAACAATTTGTGGCCATGGAATTCCGCTCAACCCCCCCCCCCCCAGCCTCCCGGAGCTAGGTTTAAAATTCAGAGGCAGCACTGTGCTGATTTTCATTCAAAGCCTCACATTTAAGCCTCATATTTAAGGCTGCTATACATTTTCTTGGGTATGAGTCCCATTCAACTCAGTGGAGCTGGAGATCAATGTATTTGAAGACATCACCTTTGTTAAATTATTTTATTTTGTTACGTTTCTGTCCTACATTTCCTTTCAAGAAGCTCAAGGTCGTGTCAGCGATTTCCCCCTTTTCTCTGCACAGCAGCTCTGTGAGGGCGGCTAGGCTTGAGAGATAGTGACTGGCCCAAGATCACCCGGTGAGCTTTGTGGCTAATTTGGAGTTTGAACCTGGGTCTCCCTCCAAATAGTCCAACGCTCTAACCACTGTACCATGCTGAATCTTTTGTGTGGGATTTAGCAGTGGACATTTTGAATGCTGATCAGTATCGCTTTCGTAGTTATCTCTCGCTTGGACTACTGCAATGTGGTCTACATGGCGCTACCTTTGAAGGTGACCCGGAAACTACAACTAATCCAGAATGCGGCAGCTAGACTGGTGACTGGGAGTGGCCGCTGAGACCACATAACACCGGTCTTGAAAGACCTACATTGGCTCCCAAGTACGTTTCCGAGCACAATTCAAAGTGTTGGTGCTGACCTTCAAAGCCCTAAATGGTCTCGGCCCAGTATACCTGAAGGAGCGTCTCCACCCCCATCATCCAGCCCAGACACTGAGGTCCAGCGCCAAGGGCCTTCTGGCGGTTCCCTCACTGTGAGAAGTGAGGTTACAGGGAATCAGGCAGAGGGCCTTCTCAGTAGTGGCGCCCACCCTGTGGAACTCCCTCCCACCAGATATCAAGGAAATAAACAACTATCTGACTTTTAGAAGACATCTGAAGGCAGCTTTGTTTAGGGAAGGTTTTAATGTTTAATCTACTATTTATTTACACACTATGTACAGACAAAGCATAATGGTGTCCATTCTCTCCAGCTCTGAGAGAACAACAGGCACAAGTAAAAGTGAAAGTACATTACAAAGTACATACAGTGGAAGAGATAAGACTGTCTTCCGTTTCCCACACTCTTCTCAGGCAGGCATGTGATTTACACCAATCACAAATGCAGCATCGGAGGAGCGAAATTGCTAACATTATCATGTTTTTAATATTCTGTTGGGAGCCACCCAGAGTGGCTGGGGAAACCCAGCCAGATGGGCGGGGTATAAATAATAAATTACTACTACTACTACTATACTATTATTATATTTGAATGCAGTCAACTCTATCCCGTTTTCCGGGAGATCGGGATTCCTTCCAGTTCAGCTTTTAATCCTTTTTCTTATCTCCTTCACTTGTCTGTCACTGTGTCTGTCACAGCCCATTTTCTGCTACCTTGGCCTTCCTTCTGGCTCTGGCTCTGGACCCCACTTCTGGCATCTCTCCCAGCTTGTGACTCACGTATTTGTCCTCCACTGCTGCCTAGGTCTGGTGACTCAGGCTGCTGCTATGTAAACACTGCATGCATTTAGGTTAACACATGCAGCAGAGGCATTTGAATGTCCCTCCTGGCTTGGTGTGCTGTTGGCATATGGAACAGCTGCTGAATGACAATCACAGGAATGGCTGGGATTTGGGATTGGTTGATGTCTTGGGCTGGTTTGCTCATCACACCAAACCATAGCTGGTTCCAAACCATGGTTTAACCATGAATGGCTTCCTTCTCCTCTTCTGTGCATGACACAACCAAGCCTTAGTACAGTGTTTCGCTTGAAACAAGTCACAAACTGTAAGTCAGGAGGTTATTTCTGGATTACTGCTCGTAGTTTATTCGGAAAAGAAGAAGAAGCAAACCATGACTGAGGTTTTGCAACATAACAAACATGCCATGGCTTGTTTGTGCCACAGTGTGGGAAGGTGTGTTCATGATTAAACCATTGTTTAAAAAGAAGCTATGGTTTGGCATGGCATGGGAAGTGATTCATTGGCTCAAGGTGGATCTACACACAGGGGAAAAAATGATACCAATAAGTCAGAATTTAAATCGTTATTGCAAAAGAAAAAAACGCTTTGGGAAAACGCTTAGAAATTTCTTTTGCTCTCCAGCACCATCTGGTGTTGCATGTTTATAACACATTCAAAATGCTGTTTCTTGACTAATGTAGCTGAGTCCTCAGATAAGATCCCTAGGTTTGTTATAGTTTTGTCTGATGTGTGAATTTCAAGCCACGCTTATGGTCATCGTTCTGCATTCAGAGGCTGCTGTAGCACAAAGAAAGGTATGAAATGGAGTGCCAGGAGGGTGGAAAACAAAAGCAAATAAGCAGCTCTAAGTATGGCTTGCCTGTGGTGTGTTTGGAAGCTCAAATTGTGGTTTGGAATTCTAAAAATGATGGTTATACAATGGATGGAGAACCTTTTCCCCTCCAGATTTTGTCAGACTCCAGGTTGCATCTCCAACCAGTGTGGCCAATGGTCAGGCTTGATGGGAGTTGTATAGCAACATCTGGAGGGTCTAAATTAAGTCTGAATTGAGTCACATGGGAATTCACAATTATCTTTTCCTACTGTGAACAGCCTGCCATGCTACCCAGCATAACATAATTGGTTATGCTTGTTCCTCAGGAGGCCGACACCGATGAGAACCAGGGGACCTTGACCTTTGAAGAGTTTTCTGTGTTTTACAAGATGATGTCATTAAGGCGCGACCTCTACTTACTGCTTTTGAGCTACAGCGACAAGAAAGACCACCTCACTGTCGAGGAATTTGCTCAGTTTCTGAAAGTGGAACAAAAGGTAGGAAAACCAAGAAATAAATGTCTTTCCATTCACGCGCGTCAAAATGTCTTTTGCTTCTGTCTCAATGTCCAGCCTTGAAGGCTTTTGAGATGGAGGAAATGAAGTCAGCCGTATAAGGAAAAATAATTTTGCATTCATTTGTCTTGAAAATATTTACCAATTATTCTCGCTTGTGTTTGGATCCCTTAACAAATATTTATATTGACAGTCTATAAATTGTTTATTGATTCTATATGGTCTTTTTTATTTGATGCCTTGGGAATCTTGTGCCCTACACATTTGTTAAATAAATGGGCATAAGTTCCCTTTTCTGGACCTTGAGCATTTAAATGTCATCTAGCAGGCAAAAACATGAGCTGCCAGGTAAGGATTTGCAATTCCTACCTGTCAGCAAATTTAGTTTATGTATGGCAGAGTGAAGTAGTCCCCTGTGATGGAAAAATAACTTTTACACCAGACATATTTCTATATAGCACGGAAGGAGGTATACTGTATTTTCCCGTGTATAACATGACCCCGTGTATAAGACGACCCCTATTTTTGGGAGCCCTCAACAGTTGCTGAGCTTCTTTTGTAAGTTCGCTGAGCTGCTGAGCAGCTTTTCCACGATCCCCCGCTCTGGCTGACGGAACTGGTGCCGTAATACACCGCATACTGGCACTCACCAAATACTCTTCCTCAGCCAGGAAGAGCGGGTAAGCAGCCCCTTCTCTGACATTTCCCTGCTACCTCCATGGCACCAGCCCTCGCTTACATAGCATATTAACCTGTGTATAAGACGACCCTCAATTTATCACACACACAAATAATCAGAATAAAAAAATTCCTTTGTAGGAAGATCTCAAAGTAGCTGTTTTACTACAAAGGAATTTTAGAAATAGACTGGAAAGCGAAGCTGCTGAATTGCAACTCATTACCAAACTTAAAACCATGGAGAGACCTGGTCTGAACAAAGACATTGGATTCTTATCTCATTATACATGACTAAGCCATTTTTCACCTTCTCACCCCTTGCCTTTTCCTGTAAGACCTATTGCAGTCGTTAAGAGTCGTCAACAGGCTCATCTCAGCTATCTGCCAATCTCCCATTCCCACCACCCTTCTGAGTAATATCCCTCCCCACCTTCTCACTATATAGAAGGATCTGGCAACTTCTGTTTCAGTGTATCTGAAGAAGTGTGCATGCACACGAAAGCTCATACCAAGAACTAACTTAGTTGGTCTTTAAGGTGCTACTGGAAGGAATTTTTTTATTTTGACTATGGCAGACCAACACGGCTACCTATCTGTAACAAATAATCAGAAAAAGGTCGTCTTATACATGGAAAAATACAGTACTTTTAAAAGGCTGGGACTTTTGAGGGATCCAGTAAGGCAGATTGTGGACTTCATCAATATGTGTGTGGGCCATGGGCAGTAGACACTGCCCACACCTGTTGTAAATAATTGGTCTTTTGTTTCACTGCTGCTCCCGGCTTCTGCTTGTCATCTGTTGTTCATTACCAATACATTTGTCAGCTGTCAGGCGCCCAGCCTCTCTGCCCACTCCCCATCGCAATTCCGTAGGTGCTTTTGGAGTGAACTCATGCAAGGCAGTCGTATTGTTTCCATTACTACACCTTGGATCAGTGGCTTTGAGAAACACCTGCCATCCATTCAAAGGACCGCGTGCATTGTCAGCATTATGACCTCCCTTCTGGAGACAAGGAGGGGTTCCAGTGGGATGGGCAGCTCACTGAGCCTTGACCTGCTGCCAATGAGTAACAGAAGATGTGTGAGAAACACGGAGGCGAGGGTAATGAGAAGGCTGCTGCTCACTGACCAGTCGAAGTTAGTCCAGTACAGAGCTATGCAGCCAGGGTGCACAGACTCCATTTTATGCCCTTATTTTTTGCCCAAGCCCTGGAGCCAACCATGCAGAGCCACCACAGCCTTTTGGCTTGAGGGCAGGGAAAACATGCCGCACCATCTCCGGAAGAGGAAAGAAATTAAAACACGTTGCAGAGTTTCCAAAAAATAGACCAGAGGAAATTAATACAGTGGTACCTCGGGTTACAGGCACTTTAGGTTACGCGTTTTGGGTTGCGCACTGCGCCGAACCCAGAAGTACCGGAAGGGTTACTTCCGGATTTCGGCGCATGTGCAGATGCGCCGCTGCAGGTTGCGAACGTTGCGTGTTGCGAATGTGCCTTCTGCACGGATCACGTTCGCAACCCGAGGTTCCTCTGTATTTCATCCAGCAGAGCTTTACTGCTACTGAAGGCAAATGAGCATAACGGTCACAAATCCAATACGTTCAGGATTGGCACAGTCCATAAAAATCCAGTTGCAGCACTTACAATAGAACTCACAATGCTTATAATAAGTCTAAACCTTAAGACTACCTCGGGTTAAGTACTTAATTCGTTCCCAAGATCCGTTCTTAACCTGAAACTGTTCTTAACCTGAAGCACCACTTTAGCTAATGGGGCCTCCTGCTGCTGCGGCGCCACCGTTGAACAATTTCTGTTCTCATTCTGAAGCAAAGTTCTTAACCTGAGGTACTATTTCTGGGTTAGCGGAGTCTTTAACCTGAAGCGTATGTAACCCGAGGCACCACTGTATAGCATACAGAACAGAATACTGAACAAAAAGACAGAAGGAGAAAGTGAGTGAAACCCAGTCTCCTTCTGGCCCTACTATTATAGTCGTCATGACCTTGACAAAAAGATAACATAACCAGTTTAAACCAGCTTCCCAGAAGGAATAATCCAAACAAGAACTCTCTGCCTGTTTCCTTCACATAGAAAGAAAACTTTCCAGAACACTCTTGAATTAATCAGAATGGGAACAATCTCTACACATCAGATCAATACTTTTTTGTACTAAGAAATGCAAACTGACAAAACAGTCTATTTTGCAGTATATAGTTGTTGCATATTTCATAGGATCATAGTTGGAAGGGACCTTGAGGATCATCTAGTCCAACCCCCTGCAATTCAGGAATATGTAGCTGTCCCATACGGGGAGTGAACCTGCAACCTTCGCATTATCAGCATCATGCTTTAACTAGCTGAGTTATCCAGGTTTGCTGCCATGAAGCAGCATTAATTAGTAAGGGAGAACCCTGCTGGGTTGGGTCCAAGGCCCGTCTAGTCCAACATCCTTCCCTGATTCCCTCTCTGATTAAAAACAAGTAATATGTATATTTATTTTGTTTGCAAGTATCCCGTGGAACTTTCACCACCCTAGGAGTTGGGTTGGTTCATGATAAAATCATTATCACACTTTTCCTTCAAGGAGTTTAAGGTGGTGTAGATGACTCCTCTTTTTTGCCCTTTTCTCCTCATAAAACCCCTGTGAGTTAGGTTAACTGAGTTAGTGACTGCCCCAAGGTCACCCAGTGAGTTTAATGGCTGAGTGGGGATTTGAACCCCTGGTCTCTAAGGTCTCCGTCCAACACTAAGCATTACTACAGAATACGGACGGACTCTCTTATCACCCATACTTATCACAGTATAATATTTCTAGAACATTTTATTTGATGATCACAGCACCGTATAAAAGAATACATAAATTACTTCCTAAAGAGGAAACAATCTTAAGCCAGCCTCCCCCAACCTGGTGCCTTCTTGATGTTTTGGCCTAGAAAACTCATCAGCTTCAACCAGCAAAGCCAAGGACTGTGATACTGGCAGGAAAAGCTGGAACAACAACAACAACAACAACGTACCCCACCCATGTGACTGGGTTTCCCCAGTCACTTTGGGCATATATAAAAACATAATAAAACATTAAAGCTTAAAAAGCTTCCCTTCCTAAATGTTATATGATGGAAAGCTTTCCTTTCCATTTTTGTTTAATTTTTGTTTAACCACAGTTTGTCCTTTTGTCTAAACTAACAAACAAGCAAACAAATTGTGGTTAAAGTTAACTCTGGTTTGTTTGAAACAAGCTAACTTTAAATCGCCACATCTTGAATCCTGTGATGAATGCAGAAATGCCCAGGGTACTGTCTGGTCCTATTTTTGTTGGATGACGGTCAGTTTTTAGGACCCAAGGATGTTTACATGGTACTTGGTCAAATCTAACTAGGTCTTGGTCCAGTATACCTGAAGGAGCATCTCCACCCCCATCATTCTACCCGGATACTGAGGTCCAGCGCCAAGGGCCTTTTGGCAGTTCCCTCGCTGCAAGAAGCCAAGTTACAGGGAACCAGGCAGAGGGCCTTCTTGGTAGTGGCACCTGCCCTGTGGAACGTCCTCCCACCAGATGTCAAAGAGAAAAATAACTACCAAACTTTCAGAAGGCATCTGAAGGCAGCCCTGTTTAGGGAAGCTTTTAATGTTTGATGCATTACTGTATTTTAATATTTTGTTGGAAGACGCCCAGAGTGGCTGGGGAAGCCCAGCCAGATGGGGTGGGGTATAAATAACAACAACAACAACAACAACAACAACAATAATAATAATAATAATAATAATAATAATAATAATAATAATTATTATTATTATTATTATTATTTTTACTAGTGGGTAACTACAAGAGAGAAATTCTCCATGATTGTGGATTCCCCTCCCAGCACCAAATTTGATGTCTCTCCAGCACTAGACAAAAACCACTCGTTGCTACAAAACTCCCCATCCCTTTTCATTATACTTTGCATTGCTTTAACTGAGAATTTCTTTTTGCTACTTTGTCTTCTGCCTTACTTTTTGTGTCTGTGCAGTGTTTTGTTTTTCCACTCTTTGCTTTAAAGTGATTTGCTTTGGTTTTATAGTTGTGTTTTTGCTGCATCCTAATTGCATTTCATTATAACTCTGATGGATTTGTTCTGTCTTGTATGCTGCCTAGCTACTGTTAAAAGGCAGTTTACACACTGAATGAATGAATGTGGCGGCTGGTTGGATTCCCAGATTTAGATTATATTCCTTCTAGTCTTCCCTGTTTAACCTTGCTGTACTTCATACCTATTCCCTCTGCACAGACTAAGAAACTCTAGTTTCATAGCCCCTAGTTCCTGACATCATGGACCAAATATCGTTTTTTCTGGGGGATAATTTTACTCCTGCAGGTCTCACATTCTGATCACCATGTGGATTAAACCAAGATAATTCTGATTAGCTTCAGCACCTGTGAAATGCTGAGCTTATTATTTAACTATGTCTGTAGTGTATATATGTAATGCTCTGGAAACCAATAGGCTTTGACATCAATACTAATCTCATGAGCTGAGCTGGAAGTGATAAGTACAGCTTGACTATGCTGGGACAATTGAATCTGTAGAAATGACTAGATATCAAAAACGTTGGGTTCTGATCCAGCTACACTGCAGTGCTGTTGAGCCCCATTGATTTCCATGGGAAGTGTTATACTCCTCTTTCCACAGAAATCAGTAGAATTTAAACATGCTTCATTTTGACTAAATTTTGCTGAGTCCTTGTAAGATTTTCGATTTATTAAATTAGCACCCTCTTAATTGCAGTAATTGGAATGTGGGTGGTGCTGTGGGGTGATCTCCCATTGCTTGGTCCCTGCTCCTGCCCACCTAGAAGTTCGAAAGCATGTCAAAGTGCAAGTAGATAAATAGGAACCGCTCTGGCGGGAAGGTAAACGGCGTTTCCGTGCGCTGCTCTGGTTCGCCAGAAGCGGCTTCGTCATGCTGGCCACATGACCCGGAAGCTGTACGCCGGCTCCCTCGGCCAGTAAAGCGAGATGAGCGCCGAAACCCCACCGTCGGTCACGACTGGACCTAATGGTCAGGGGTCCCTTTACCTTTACCTTTAATTGCAGTATGCATATATATTAAAAATATAGTCCACCCCCCCCCACAAGGTCTGAAGAACAGACCTGAAAAAGTTTGCTGACCCCTGTATTAAATGAACCATTTTATTATTTTATATTATGAACCTGAACCATGTCTCAGTGTTGCTAGGTACTTGAAGTTAGAACCACTGTGCCCAATTAAAGTAAATTATGCAGTCCTGATCCATTACTTCACCGTTGACCTCAGGACACTGCTGTTGCATACCAAATGGCAGAAAGCATATTCCCCACTACTGAAAAACTGCAGCTGTTCCCCACTCATCAAGGATTACAAGGCAGGACATTAAGGGTGCAGATCTAAAGATTAGCAGCTCTTATCATAGATCACGGGTGTCAAACACAAGGCCCGCGGGCCAAATCCGGCCCGCCAGACCTCGTCATGTGGCCCGTGTAGCTGCCGCCGGCGGCCAGGCTTCATCTTTTATTCTCGGTTTTGTTTGTTTTTTTGACACAAGGAAGTTTACATGGTGCGGCTCCCTACTCGCCTCCCCCGTCGCTCTTAAGGACGTGGCTGCTGCTTCAAATGTCCCCGCGTCTCTCAACTTGCGCCTTCATCGTCGGGGGCCGAAGCGAGGCGGGCAGCTGGCTTCTCTCTCCTGCTCACTGCTCAAAAAGAGCAAGCGGAAGGTCAGGTCTCTCCGTGCCGCGGAGGGGGAGTCTTTCTCCTCGGAGAAACTTTTTTATTCCAGCCTTGGATCTTCTCCGGGGTGCAAACTTGCCCTGCAGGAGGCGTCCTCTTCTCCTCCGCGCTGGATTTCACCAGCCCGGGGCTTCCCTTCCTCTTCATTTTGCCTCCCTCTCCATCTTTGCACAGCCAGCCTTTCCAGGACTGACGATGCCCGTGATCAAGTTGTTCTTTGGGAATATGGGGTGGCTGGTGGGGGGGTGAGTGGGAGAGAGAGAGGGGCGCGCGCACACACACTCCAAACACCCTTAAAATAAATGTAAAGTGGGGGCAGCGATGATGATGGCCGTGATGGGAGGGGGCTGTGTTCCCTGGCACCCCCTCCACTCCCCGCCCCCCACCGCCGCCTTCCTCCTCCTCCTCCTCTTGCAATTTCACGGCAAGCCAAGCGAGGAAGCGGCAAGCGATCTGGCGCCCGGCTCTCTATCTCAGCTCCACAAGTTGGACTCCGCGCCCGCGCAGCGGCGCTGGGCGGTTCTCCCTGCCTTCTGGCACATGTCAGTCCCGCTGGCACATTCCTGGGAGGAGATCGGACGCGGCTCCTTGCAGCCCTTCCATCACTCAGTCACACAATTGGGTGGCTCGCTCTCCGCCCTGCCAGCAGCTCCACCTTGATCTCTCCCTCCCGCCTCGGGGAAGGACAGGAAGAAGCTGGAGATCCAGTTGCAGGCAGCGCGCTCGCACTCTTTCGCCTTTTGCGCTATGCAATGGCACCCCGATATGGGGGGGGGCAGGGGAATTAGCCAAGGAAAATGAGAGTGCACAAGGCATGTTGATGCTTTCCTGTCAGAGCTCTCTCTCTCCCCCCCCCCCACATTTTATTTACAGCCCCATGCCGTGTATGTTTACTCAGAAGCCAGCCTCACTTTCTTCGACAGGAGTTTCAAGTAAATGCACATAGGATTGCAGCAATTGTCTCATTAGGGCTCATTCTTTGTAACAACTTTGTTTCCTAGTTCTGCTGGATCTCTCAGCGGCCTTTGATACAATCGACCATAACATCCTTCTGGACTGTCTACATTATTACAAAAAACAGTAATAATTGAATGCAGTGACAATAATTTATGATAATAAAGAGTGGACACATACTCCTACAGATACAACCAACCCTTTGAGGGTGACCAAACTGCAGATGCGGCCCCCGATGAATTTGAGTTTGACACCCCTGTCATAGATCAAGCTGATCTTGAATTCTGACAAGACAGGAACTGTGTGTTGTGTGGTTCCTGTGTCTGATAAGTTGGTCAGTTGCCTGCCCTGGATAGGGATTGCACTTTCCCGAGTTGATCACATACTGCTTGATCACAGTAGTTTAGACCAGGGGTCAGCAACCTTTTTCAGCAGGGGGCCGGTCCACTGTTCCTCAGACCATGTGGGGGGGCGGACTATATTTTGGAGGGGGGGGAATGAATTCCTATGCCCCACAAATAACCAGAGATGCATTTTACATAAAAGCACACTTTCTACTCATGTAAAAAAACCAGGCAGGCCCCACAAATAACCCAGAGATGCATTTTAAATAAAAGGACACATTCTACTCATGTAAAAACACACTGATTCCCAGACCGTCCACGGGCCGGATTTAGAAGGCGATTGGGCTGCATCCAGCCCCCGGGCCTTAGGTTTCCTACCCCTGGTTTAGACACTGTTGACTTGAAGATTGGATTCCTTCCCTTGTAGTTACTGCAGAATGCTGAAGCACATTTATTGACGAGTGAAAAGGCTTATTCATATCTCAGTTGATTAAGCCAGAATATTGCTGTCCAAGTTGTTCCATAAACACACACCTTAAAGAGTCATTTGTACCCCACACCCTTTATTGTTTTTGCTGAGAAACAGGATGCAAATTTGACAAACAAATACCTAAAACACAAAGATAAAACAGTGCATCAAAGTTTGGGCACAGAATTGGAGAAGATCATGTCTTTGAGAAACTATTGCTAAAAACCCCACTAATCTTAGAGTCTTAAAAAACCTCTATCCTTTAATGGTGGATATTTTTACTACATATCTCCCGGGCAATCTGATTTTGAAATGTTAATTATCTTTTTCATTGATATGCTATGTGTACAAATATGCTAATACAAGTATGAATAGTAACCATTCTAGAGGGTATTTCTAGGGAATCTGTTTTAAGTAATTCAAATGTGGATGAGAACATGAAATTTCTTTTCCAGCAGGAAACAAATGAAATCAAAGCACAAAGAAAAAGATAATGAATATTATAAATGAGGTCAATTTTGGATTGCCAAGGTTTAGTGAGACAAAATTTGAATGAAAAGAATCTGCAGAAGCATTGACAACTCCCCCTCCCCTTCGTCATGGTTATGTGACGAATATTATACACTGCATTAAAATGCCATTGAAATCCAGCTGGGATAATAGGTCCCTCTAGAATGTGTATTATGCTGTAAAATCACACATGTTCTTAATGGTTCTCACTGTTGCTCCTGTCTTGTCTATGACACCTTAACTGTGTAGTGCTTGGAAGAATCAAGGCTTCAGCGAATGTCCTGAAATCTGCCCCTGGTTCAGTGTTTCGTGTATCCTCCACTGCAAACACAGACCTCCTTTACAATGAGATTTCCCCATTCACTTGAGTTCTGTAGAGTTTCCTTCACCGTTGAATGGAATGAGGGAGTCCTCTGTGGAGGTGCTCCATGCAAACACACTGGAGCTCTCACACCCTTCAGGAAAAGTTTGGCCAAGTCAACCAACCCTATAGACTCGCTGGGTTCCATATAGCCCCTGTTTTAAAGCCGTTGCATTGACTGCCAGTTTGTTTCCAGGCTGGGTTCAAGGTGCTAGTGTTGCAAAGCCTTAAATGACTTAGGCCCTAACTATCTGAAAGAATAATTCCTTCTGGGAGTCTAGAGGGCAGCCTGGGAGTCATTTTGGACTCACAACTGTCCATGGAGGCGCAGGTTAAATCCGTGTCCAGGGCAGCTGTTTATCAGCACCATCTGGTATGCAGGCTGAGACCCTACCTGCCCGCAGACTGTCTTGCCAGAGTGGTGCATGCTCTAGTTATCTCTCGCTTGGACTACTGCAACACACTCTACGTGGGGCTACCTTTGAAGGTGACCTGGAAACTACAACTAATCCAGAACGCGGCAGCTAGACGGGTGACTGGGAGCGGCCGCTGAGACCACATAACACCCGTCTTGAAAGACCTGCATTGGCTCCCAGTACGTTTCCGAGCACAATTCAAAGTGTTGGTGCTGACCTTTAAAGCCCTAAACGGCCTCGGTCCTGTATATCTGAAGGAGCATCTCCACCCCCATTGTTTTGCCTGGACACTGAGGTCCAGCTCCGAGGGCCTTCTGGCGGTTCCCTCAGTGCGAGAAGCCAAGTTACAGGTAACCAGGCAGAAAGCCTTCTCGGTAGTGTTGCCCTCCCTGTGGAACGTCCTCCCACCAGAGGTCAAAGAGAAAAACAACTACCAGACTTTTAGAAGACATCTGAAGGCAGCCCTGTTTAGGGAAGCTTTTAATGTTTGACGGACTATTGTATTTTAATATTTTGTTGGAAGCCGCCCAATGTGGCTTGGGAAACCCAGCCAGATGGGTGGGGTATAAATAATAAATAATATTATTATTATTATTATTATTATTATTATTATTATTATTATTATTATTATTCTCATTCTCCACGGACCCTCTTGGGTGTTTAAGATCAACAGAGGGGGCCTCTTGGTAGCTCCACTGCCCTCAGAAGCTTGAAGGTGGTGGCCCAAAATCAGGCACTCTCTGTGGCAGAGCCTATGTTATAAAATACCCTCTGCACCTTCCTCATACGGTTCCCACTGCACACAGCAGATGCACCTCTTTGACACCCGAGATATGTGTTTTCATGAAGCTTGCTTATTCCTGCAACTGTAATTTGGTCTAATTGCTTTTAATACTGAATTTTATATTGCTGTAACCCTCCCTAGGGCCAGGTGATAGAGGCTGGGCAAGAAATAATGCTAATATAGGGAAATTAAGTTGATCATATGTGGTAGCCAGAAGGCCTTATTTCTCAAGAGAGAATCCATGTTTTTAGATTGCTGAGGATGAAATTGAGGAGGGAGGATTAAATGGTAAAGCCTGGAGGTGAGGGTATGTGAGTTTAGCTGCTGAAGAATGCTCTGTCAGAGCAGGACAGTGTGCAATCTCTACTTTGCGGTGGTCATGTTTGGTACATGCTTGGCTGTCCTGCTATATTTCTAATAAAGACAGAACAGCCAATGGTGGTTTGTGTGTTCACATGCACATCACATATGGCCATTGTGTAGTCCTAGCCTTCCAGTCATCGCTGACTACAGTCCCCCTGTAATTTCAGATCTGCCTGTGGGTTCTTTTTGGCTGGAAATTCTTAGAACTGCTGCTTTAAAAGGACTACCCGCCACAGTCTTGGTTGGCTGGTATAGCAAGGCCCCATATACAGACAGACATCGTATTTGTTGTCAGCCTCAGGTGGTAGACATTACTCATTATCTGTTGGCATGCCCCTTATATAGAAACCCAAGAGATCACTTTTTGAAACCCCCATTTACACAAGCTAGAAGGTACACTCCAGCAGAAATGGCTCCGTTTCTTTTGAGTGACAACAGTAGCTTCGTAGTACACAGAGTGGCTGGGGGGGGGGACAGGAAGTTAGATAAAATCTCTACAAATTGTTTTGAGGATTTGGAAGCTTAATCTGAAATCAAGCTGGACTTAAGCTTGTTGGCGTCTCTGGTAATTTCTCTCTTACATCATGGATGTTTGGTTATATTATGGATGCATGTTCCGTGTTATTTTATTAATACTATTGCTACAAGTTTGTCATGGCCTTTGGCTGGAACAATAAACTTATCAACTAAAGAACTAAAAGGACTGGTGGGGGGGGGGTAAGGGACATTTCAAGATGCTTTGATTTCCAGAAATTGGCACAAGACAGTCTCTCTCTCTCTCTCTCTCCAACCCCCCACATTATGGTAGAACAGGGCAGGGGAGGGATAACTGTTCAAACTGTTAAAATGGTTGTCCTTGTGAATCAGCAGCCCAGACTTTCCCCACCACCGCAAGTGCATCTGGAAGCATGCATTTTATTGCCTTGCAGTGATTTGAAGCTCCCCACTTTGCGAGTGTGAATTTTGTTGATATACCACCAGAAAGCAACATGTAGCCACTTCTTCAGCAGTGGAAAGAAGAGTGATTTGGCCCCTAAGATATAATATTGAACCAAGACTGAAAGCTTGGCCCAGACAGCTCTTCTGCTCTGACAGATACAGCTCTAGTTGTGATCACCAATTCTCCACAGTGTTCATCTTTAGAAAGATAGCCAGGATGCTTATGGGGAAAAGGGCTAATGTACCCACAATAATCCCCAGCTCTCTAAAAGGTCGTTGAAGAATATTTTTACTGACAGTTGCATTCATGGTTGGCTGCGTGCTGAGTATGACCAAGGGATTTCCAACGAGATTCTGAGTCTGGCAGTCAGTTTTGGCATGTTGGTCACATACTCCGCAGGATCAGAAATGTATCATTCCTGTCTTTGGTGCAGATGAGCAATGTGACGACCGAATATTGTCTGGACATCATAAGGAAATTTGAGGTTTCGGAAGAAAACAAGACCAAAAATGTTCTGGGGATAGAAGGTAACATCTTTCAGATTTTCCCTGTTTACTTAAATGGCATCTTAAATTGCTTTCACGCAGCAGTGTTTTTTCTGTGGCAAAGGTTTGGTATGAGATTTATGTGTGAGAGCAACCAACTATTATAAGGATTGCTAACATGGCCTTCCCTCGGACACTCAGGGTCTTCTCCCCCTTTTTAAAGTAGACTTGAGAGGAGCATTCAGTTTTTGCCAATAAAAATGATTGTGGTGTATGCTTTGCACCCACAAGAGTTTCTCTAGCTTGACATAGGAAAAGAACAATAAAAGATAAAAGTGTGCACATTGCCCCCCAAAGGTTGCTGACCCCAAAACTGTTCTATAATTAAATCCCAATGATACTTCCAATGGCTCTTCTAATTCTCCATTCCCACCACCTATCCCAAATACTATTAGGTCTACACTCTTAGGCAGAAGTAGGGTTTGTTGAGTGCACCACTCATCTGGATGGGAAATTGCTCACATAGACAGTGGCTGCACACGCAGTTTGCCTTTCCAGTCCCAGCGTGGTGTAGTGGTTAAGAGCGGTAGACTCGTAATCTGGGGAACCGGGTTCGCGTCTCCGCTCCTCCACATGCAGCTGCTGGGTGACCTTGGGCCAGTCATACTTCTCTGAAGCCACTCAGCCCCACTCACCTCACAGAGTGTTTGTTGTGGGGGAGGAAGGGAAAGGAGATTGTTCGCTGCTTTGAGACTCCCTAGGGTAGTGATAAAGCGGGATATCAAATTCAAACTCTTCTTCTTCAAAACCTTGTGCTAGAAAGTGGAAATTCTGCCCATGAGTTGTTTGGTTTCAGCTCTCCCTTTTCTTCTCCCTCAACAGCTGATAAACAGGGCTCCCTCAACCTTAAAAGGCCTCTATAGATGCATGCCATTTTAGCTTGTATGCAGAATTCCAAATTGTTCATAGTGGAAGAGAAATAATTCTCATACCCACAAAAAACTAAATATGACCCACCCGGGACGGTTGTTGAGTAAATTCCGATAGCAAGGACAATGACTTGCTTGCTAGCGGAATGATTTTGTTGACGGAACAGCAGCAGTCAATGTGAGCAATCTTGCCTGAATCTGTACATTGAAATTGGCACAGTGGAGTTCTCTAGGGTCTGAGAGAATTTTTCCTCCTTTTCCTCCCCTGAAAGCCTGAAGAAATCAGACAGTCTGAAAACAAGCTTAATAAACAGGGTTGGGTGTTTGGGGACCTTCATAGCCTTCTGTTGCTGCTTATTTATTATTGAAGCTCTCTTATATAGCTCTACTTGAATCTCTTTTTCTCTCTCATTGTTACTTTTTGTTTTTTTTAAAAAAAAGGTCTGAAGACTCTATTTGTCTGGTGTTACTTCTTTCTACTCCTTGGTTTCAACTGGGAAAGTAGCTATTTTTCATTACATTACTGATGAGAGAGGTTGGACCAGGCATAGGCAAACTCTGGCCCTTTAGATGTTTGGGACTATAATTCCCATCATCCCTGACCACCGGTCCTGTTAACTAGGGATGATGGGAATTGTAGTCCCAAACATCAGGAGGGCCGGAGTTTGCCTATGCCTGGGTTAGACTTTGGCTTTAATTGGTGGAGGAACCCATGGGAGGGTTTGGTGTTGCTGTTTTTTGAAATTGTGTCCCCCCCACCCTTTGTTTCCTGACCCTTTCTTTTTTTAATTCCCTATCCCCTTCACCTCCTCATTTATTTCCTCCAAACACAAAGCCCAAGCATGGTTCATCGGACACTTGGGCAAGTTTATTATCTCTCTGTCTGTTGTTCCTTCGAAGGCTTCACAAACTTCATGCGCAGTCCCGCCTGTGACGTGTTCAACCCGCTTCACAGTGAGGTGAATCAGGATATGGATCAACCCCTTTGCAATTACTACATTGCTTCTTCTCACAACACATACCTAACTGGTGACCAGCTTCTGTCTCAGTCTAAAGTTGAGATGTACGCCCGGGTTCTTCAAGATGGCTGCCGATGTCTTGAAGGTGTCCTCTTTTCCTTTATTTTATATTAGGTTGGAATATGTTGGGTTTTGGTAAACTGCTTGCTTACATCTGAGTGGTATGTAATTTTTTTTTTTAAATCAAGTCAATAAATATTTCTGTAGGGTTTGCTCTAAGTCTAAAGGTTAATTCCTCAGACGAGGTGTGTGTGGAGAGACAGACAGACAGAGAAACTATGCTGCTCACGGATCAACATTCGATCTGGCATATCACTATATTTGTAGCAAAACTAGGTGATTTACTGTTGAAAAGCAACTGGAACGAAAAGCCCCCTGGCCACATACAATCTGAAACGCTGCTTCTTTCATTAGAATGTAATGTGATGCTGCAGTAGACTTGTTCCAACACTCCTGCTTCTCCTTTTTTCTTTTTTCCAAAAATGAAATCTATATTGAATCTGCTGAAATGATTCTTTGCAGTTGTTTGTAAGCAGCATGGTGCCATTCATAAAGTTAGATTTCTGAAAATTGAGTTTGCAAAGCACAGTGTAAGTGGTTCACTTATATGCAAAGGTAAGAGACGGTTTGAAAACATCGCTGCTAAAACTGAGTTTGGTGTTCATTCATATGCGTATGAGAAACTCCGTTAGCCCTTTGGCAAGTTTAAAGTAATAATACTAACCCTTTTAAATCAAAATCCAATTAAAAAGTCATAGGAGCATTCTGTTTAGCGTTACTATCTCCGTTAGCAATTGAACAAGATTACTTAAAAAAAGAATTCCCCAGGCAGAGGTGATGCTAAATATGTCAGGAGCAACCGCTTAAATAAATATAAGTAACCACATTATTACATTAATAGCCACATCATTTTTTAGTCACTTTGGGGTGGGGTGGGGGTGGAATAATAGCAGGTGTGGTGGTGATTTTCACTGGGGCTGCAACAAACAGTGAGGTTTTTTTTTTACCCTTTCACTCCCACTGTTATGCTGATAAAAAGTGCCCCGTGCCCATAGCTGTCAACTTTTCCCTTTTCTTGCGAGGAATCCTATTCGGAATAAGGGAATTTCCCTTTAAAAAAAAGGGAAACGTTGACAGCTATGCCCATGTCTGCTATGAGCTCCTAGGAGGGAAGTTCCCGCTGATTTAATTTGGCACATAAATATTGATTTCTATCAGTGTAGAAAATTCTGCAGTTGTCTCAGACAAGTGCACCAACTCTCATTTATTGGACTGATCATGGCATATGCCAGTAATTCTGCCCAGAATGTGTTTGTTGTCAAAACACAAACATTTGAAGTGACATGTAATTGTAAGCTTAATAAGATATTATTCCAGCCTGATCCAGAGTCTCTTGTTGAATTCAGTATCCATGAATGGACCTCTCTGGGTGCATTTCCCCCCTGCACCTTCCATGAAAGTAAAGTTGGCACGGGAGCTCTGCGTGCATAATGCATTCTTTAAGATGTGATTGCTTAATTAGGGAGCATATGTTGAATTCTTTGGAACATTGCTTGGAGCACTGAGCAGAATGGAAGCAAATGGGGCTGGGACTAAGTACCTATGGGTATAGATTCAGGTAGGTAGCCGTGGGGATACCTATGGGAATGTTAAGGGTAGTAGAGGAGGAGATATATTGATTAAATATTATCCTTCCTTCACTCACGCTAGATTCCCTCAATACAGCAGGAAGCTAGTTTGCAGATTCATTTGAATCTCTTTAGTTAAGAAATCCAGTCTGGCTTGATCAGACTGGATTATTCCTGATGTCCCCTTTGATCCCTCTTAAAAGAATAAAGACACAAGAGTCTTTCCTTAAAAGTAACAAGAAGTTTCCTTCACACTCAGTTCACCGTATGATCCCTGAAGGCAGACTTTAGCCTGTAGTTACAGAACATCGTGTGAGTCCATGAGAGCCGGCAGATAGCGAAATACATTAAGAGAACAGCATCAAGAGAAGAAAATGGCAGCATGGTATTGAGAGAGAGAGAGAGAGATGGCTGTGTGACTCAGCTCTTTTATAAAGTCAGCCAGGGTCACGCCCATCTCCCTGGCCACACGCAGGGGGAGGACGCTCCAGACCAGTGGAACAGGAAGTTATACTGGCTGGAGTAACATCCCCCTGCCTGTGTCCACTCTAGGAGAACGAGGAATGTTGTATTTCACTGCTCCAGTGGTTTACATCTCACAGTACCAACAGCCAATTTGGACTCGAGAGGCATGCTAGGAATGGTTGACTGCATGGTAAGATAGTCTTAAGTGTACATGTATCAAGGTGAGGAAGATATGGTTAAGGAGGTGTAGTGGTTAAGAGCGGTAGTCACGTAATCTGGGAAACCGGGTTCGTGTCTCCGCTCCTCCACATGCAGCTGCTGGGTGACCTTGGGCCAGTCACACTTCTGTGAAGTCTCTCAGCCCCACTCACCTCACAGAGTGTTTGTTGTGGGGGAGGAAGGGAAAGGAGAATGTTAGCCGCTTTGAGACTCCTGAAGGGGAGTGAAAGGCGGGATATCAAATCCAAACTCTTCTTCTTCTTCTTTTGTGTTAGAGTATTTTTATATAATTCAGATCTCCTTCGACTGTCCCAACATATGACTGTTCCAGAGAACCAGTTTTGTGCCATACATGTTCATCAAACACAGGACCAAATTAATTACCAGATGGTGGGCAAATGATCAAACTTCCATTACAAAGATATGAATTTTTTGCGCATACCCCTCCCCCCAGTTCAACTCTAGCCAAGTAAAAGGCTATAGTCAGAGCTCTTACTCGGACTTCTGCCGTAGTTTTCTTGGCAGGTATCCTTGCTAATTACGCTTGATGATAATGACAGCAGAACAGTCAGCTTTAATCATTTTGCCAGCATGAGATTGTAGAAAAGATGAGACTTGATGCATGTAATAAGAGAATGCTCATTTGTTGAGCAGGATTTCCACATGCCAGATCTTTGTGTGCGTGCTTGGAATGCCTCTTCCTCTCCCATTATCGCGAAAGAAAAAGGGGGAAAGTTTATGCTTTGGAAGAATATTTATTTAATGTGCAACTTTCTTGTCTCAACAGTTGACTGCTGGGATGGTCCTGATGGGGAGCCAGTTGTGCATCACGGTTATACCCTGACTTCCAAAATACTTTTTAAAGATGTAGTGGAAGCAATCAACAAAAATGCCTTTGTTAAGAATGAGTAAGTATAGCAGGGACTTTGAACAATTCATAGTAGTACAATCATACCTTGGAAGCCAAATGGAATCCGTTCTGGAATTCCATTCTTTTTCTAAAACGTTTGACTTCCAAGGTGTGCCTTCCAATTGGCTGCAGGAGCTTCCTGCGGCCAATCGGAAGCCACAGAAGCCTTGCTAGATGTTTGGCTTCCAAAAGAAGGTTCGCAAACTGGAACACTCACTTCTGGGTTTGTGGTGTTCAGGAACCAAAACGTTTGACTGCTAAGTCATTCATCAACCAAGGTATGACTGTACATGCATTCAATGTACTATAATGCCATAATCTCCTGTTACTAAAGTCACACAGTGATTAATATGAATATTTCCCTGTTGCTGTGTTGGGCAATAGATATAGAACTCAATTTAGATTTTAACCTCTGGTAAAAACTCTGGAAAAGTGTCTTGAAATTTACAGCATGTTATTCTTTCAAGGAGAACTATTTGAAAATGATTCACGGGTGGTATTTAACTCAGAGTAGGCTTGCTAAGATTTACAAGACAGAATCAGATAAGTGCTGGAAGTGTAAAAAGGTGGAGGGAACATTCTTTCATATGTGGTGGACATGTAAAAAGATAAGAGTATTTGGAAATGATCTATAATGAATTGGGGAAAAAAATGTTTAAAAGTACTTTCCCAAAAAACCCGAAGTACTTTCTGTTGGGGATAATTCAGATTGAAATTCCTAGGTGTCAGAAAAGGTTACTTATGTATGCAACAATTGCGGCCCGTGTTTTGTTAGCCCCCAAAATGGAAAATGAGCAAGGTCCCAGCCAAAGAAGAATGACAACTTAAGTTGACAGAATATGCACAACTTGCAGACTTAACATATAGAATAAGAGAACAAAAAGAACATATGTTTAAAGAAGATTGGAAAACGTTTATTGAATATATGGGAAATATTTGTGTACAGCTGAAAACACTGGCAGCATTAAGATAAATTCAACAGTGTAAATAAGTTTTGATGGATGCAATAATGGAATAGTGAATAGTATAGTTTTTGTAAAATATGCAGGGATTTGAGATATGTAAAATGAACCATGGAAAGAGATAAAGGGAAGTCATTGATATCTTAAGGATGTAAAATGTGTATTTGAAATTGTAAAACAGAAAAAAGTGCACAGTGTAATGTTACTTTCTCCCTGTTGCTGTGTTTGTGTCAACACACAACTTTTTAAACTCCAGAATTCTAGAGTTGGAAGGGTCATCTGGTCCAACGCCCTGCAATGCAGGGATCTTTTGCCCAACGTGGGACTCGAACCCACAATTCTGAGATTACGAGTCTCTGTGCTCTACTGACTGAGCTACGGGAGTCACAAGCTCTCCAACAGCCAACTACTTACTATTTTTATTAATATTATTTATTAAATTTATATACTGCCCTGCATTGCAACATCTCTGGGTGATTCAGAGAATAAATTGCAATAATTCAAGTTTTGCCTCCGTCCTCTTCCTTACAAGAGGCAGTGCTGAGACTAAGGGTTGCGGGTGGGGGGGGAGAGGAAACTGATACGCAGCGTCGCTCCCTGGATCGGATGCAAGTCAGAAGACAGGCGGGTGAAGGCAGACTGAGGTTGGTGGAGACATGATGTAGGTTTCTCAAATTAGGTATAGAGTGGAGAAAGTGGATAGAGATAAGTTTTTCTCCCACTCTTCATAATACGAGAGCCTGGAGTCCTCCAACGAAGCTGAAGTTATGAAAACCAACACACCGCAATCATTCTGCGTTGTGCTGTGATGGGCTAGATGTTTGCCGAGATAAATTTTTGAGACCTTGGGGGTCCCTTCCCCTCTTCTCCCCTCTTCCTTTCAGATTTCCAATTATATTGTCTATTGAAAACCACTGCAGTATTCAACAGCAAAAGAAAATTGCCCAATACCTCAAGGAGATTTTCAGTGACAAGCTGGACTTGACTTCGGTGAGCGCGGGGGATTCCAAGCAGCTTCCAAGTCCTCAGAGTTTGAAAGGCAAAATCCTAGTCAAGGTAAAATGATGTTTTGTTAGTTGCTGAAATGTTGCCCCTCTCCTCTTTCTGTGTTCCTTCTGAAAGGTGATATTTCACCCTCCGTGGCTGTGCTGAGGCTTAGCATGCATTGCCAGAACGAAGAAGTATATGTTTGTTCCAGAGACTAAGGTGGGATTGCCAGGGAAGCGAATTCCTCTCCCAACTTGCCCTGCACTTTTCCTGTAATGCAAAAAAGCTGTCAATTTATTTGTATTTACCTCTGCCTGGAAATGAAGGCACTTGTAGGAATGTAGCAGGGCGGGGCAGAGACTTTCTATTACAAAGATAAGTTTATTTTCTGTATATTTTTCATTGTGAGAGTTTTACGCTCACGGAGGAATCAAAGGCGTCAAGCATAAAAATGTAGTACATCAATGCAGCAAATGAGAGGCACAACTATTGTTGCCATCCGTCTGTCTTGAGAGACAATGGAGTGTGCCTCTGTGGGTTAAGTCAAGCCACTGTGTTAGCAGCACCCAAGTGGCCTCCCTTGGGCACAAGCCTGGACAGGGTGTGTGGAGGTCCTGGGCTGCTCACACGACAAGACCCCCCTCTCGGCCTCACTGATCCATCCTAAAGAAAAGCAGAACAATATGTTTGGCACCAGCATGGCTGCAGGTGTTGCCAGAAGGAAGCCACCAAGCTGCCATCCAACCATCTTAGGGCCTCCACTCCAGGTTTTTGTAGGGTTTTGTCAGAGAACTGCCATTGGCTCAGAGGCGAGAAATAGAAGGGCAGTTGTGTTACAGGGAGCCTCCGAAAATCTTGCGAAGCAGTTCCTCTTCCAGGGAGGAGGAAAGCCCCACCTCCAGTGGAGAAGAGGTGCAAGGACCAGAGGATGCTGGTGAGAGCCTTAACACCGCTTCTGGGCAAGCCGGACAGGAGGGAAACACGCCCTTGCCATCGCCCATCCTGCGCAGTAGTTTGAGGCGCAGAGAGGGGAGGAGACATTTGGGGGTAGCGAAACTTTTATGTTCGGGGAGGTCCAGAAAAAGACCACTCCCGGATTCTGCTAACGATTGAGCCAGACATGAGCTTTGGGGCTCTTCACTGTAAATAGTTTGCACCAAAATAAAGCCTGTAAAACACAGGTCAGAATCCTGCCTGGTTACTCTCGAGCGTCCGCAACAGCCACCTGACAGGTTTGTTCCTTAACCTTTTCTTCTCCCAAAGATGTCCCACAAGGCAGCAGAGGAGAGGCCCATCTAACAGTCAAATTAAAATAAAGATAAGTAAAAGAAAATTGGCTTCTAGGTGGAAAAGTCAAAATTAGAAACAGAACTGTTAGAACCCAAAACTAAGAATTTGTCAAGAATGTATAACTTGCTGTTGAAATGGAACTGGATTTGCTGAACTAACAAACTGAAGTGGAATACAAAAAAGGGAGGTATGAGGAGGTCCGGGGAAATAAGTGTAAGAAAAATATGCAACGGAAAATTAAGGTGTTTTTAACTGTTTTTATTTTGTATTTTTTTTCTTGTATTTTTTCATTTTTACTGTAATATCTTAAAAATTTTAATAAATATCTTATATATAAAAAAATAAAGATAAGTAAAATGCAAGCAAGCAACACCCCCATCCCACAACCATAATGTTTCATTTTTTTAAGTACCTGGTTTGATCGAAAACAAAATAAAATCCACCCACCCCATTTGGACCACAACAGGAGCTACACCTTCATGGGAGATGAACTGGAAATTGTGTGAATCCTCTACGTAGTTTGTCCCTGAGTACCCTTGTATCTCATTTGCTTTGCGTATGTATGGTATGAAACCAAGAGCAGCAGTGATTTCCCTTATTGACTGTTCCATGTCCGTAAAGGGCTATAGAGCTTGAGACCAGGATACCTGAAAGTTCATCTAACCCTTTATATACCTAGCCAATCACTGCAACCTGCAAGTTAGGGCATCTTGCATATACCATCTTGTCAGGATATCAATTCTGAGCAATGTAGAAGCAGGCCTTTAGTGTTGGGGAATCCTTTGGAATCCCCTCCCCTTGAATATAAGAAAGACACCATCTTTGTTGTCCTTTTGGTGCCTACTGGAGACCTTCCTCTTTGAGATTTCCCCCAGTCTGCTTTGGCACTAGAGTTGTTTTAGAGATGTTTCTATTGCTTTATCACTTGTTTTTTTTTCCACCCTGGGTTTCTTTGGGAGAAAGGGTGACATAATAAATTTTTGTTAAAATTCTACTTAGGCATGTATGTGGGGTTCTGTGCAGGAGCCCCATTCAGCTGGCCGGCAGCAAAGGGTTAATACCATCTGACAGAAAGCCAGAGCCAGAAAACTTGATGGCTTTTCTGAGTAGGAAAACCGTTCCAGTTTCTGACTCTGCCTTTCATGGAGCAGAGTTGCAGCTGGAGAGCTCCGCCTTGGGAATACAGCCTAGTTCACTTTTGTTGTTGTTGCATATTTTCATTGGGGAAACAGCAACTTGACATCTGAGTTCTTTAAGATCTCTAGGGTGGGCACCACTGAGATCTGGTGCCTTTTTAGCCCTAGAGCGTCGTCTTTTGTTGTATTTGTTTGACTAGTTTTGTCAAGACACTCCCCCCTCCAAAAAAGAAGAGAGAGGGGAAAAAAAAAAAAGATGTGCAGGCATAGATTTCTGTCCAGACATGTTCTGTATGAACATTAATGCAAAGAAGTAGTTTAGTTTCTCTGCAGACTCTCTGGCCCTCTTTCCCTAACCCTTTCATTCCTTTATCGTCTGGTAGTCCAGTTGCTTTTCTTGTGTGTTTCCAGCTTTGGATCATTTGTCTCCATGTTCTTAGCAACAATATTCCTCCGATTGTCTTGGTTGCCAGCTTACAAATCTTTTGCTGGAGTTTTATGCCTGATTTGGGCAAGTCTTTGACTTCTTGAAAGAAAGTAGTTGTGCCTCCCCCCCCCAATAGCTTCCTAATGGTTTCTGAATGGTTTTTGAAGGCAGCCCCAGAAAGAGCACAATTGCAGTGTAACTAGTTGTGGCATTTGCCTCCTAGGTGGGTCATAAGGAAAGGGTTAAATGTGTGTGAAGTGATTGGCCAGTGGGAACCCAAGGGGAGGAGTTAGAGTTAGAGTTGGTGTTGTGTGGAAGTCAGTTGAGAGTTGGGAGTTGGAGAAGGAAGAGGGAAGATATAAGTCTGTGGATTGGCCGAGTTGTGTTGTAAGAGAGTGAGAGGAACTGTTAGGTGGAGTCAGATAGATAGTTGGGATAATCAGTTTGAAGTTGTTAGGAACATATAGGTCAGTGAAGAAACTAAGATTAAGAAACTGCCAAGAAAAATTAACTGAAACCATAAACTTGTTCATTCATGCCTACAAAATAAACTTGATTATTTTTTAATGTTAACAACTGTTTGGACTCTGTGTGTACCCGGGAGAAACGGGTTGGTGGCAGCGGGGAAGCAATCACAGTGGTGGCACAGGGATCAATAGACCGTCAAACATCCGGGGACCCTGTGTGATCGCCACACTAGTGGATATGCAACCATGGACAGGTTTGATTGTACCAAGGATGGCTCAACTGTCTAAGCTGGGGAGAAGCACTCCTGGAATGTTGCCACCACTTCTTTCTAGCCAGTCTCAAGGCAACTTTCTACTTACCGAGTGTGACATTAGCTTGATCTGGTGGGTTTTTATTTCCTCTTGGATAAATAACATTGCAGTGGTGATCAAGTGATTTCAATTGATGTGAGGAGAGCATCCTCTCATCACTTTTTTCCCTTTAATCAAAATCAGAGGCAGGTAAGCACATATTGCAAAATGTGCATTTAATTTCCTGATCATCAGTCTCAGTCAGACCTTTCATTTTAATAGCATTCTCTCAAATACCACAGTTGATCTGCTCCTACAAGGGAGATTTTGTCTCTTCGAATAATATTATTGATCCTGTAAGTCACTCTTGTACACCACTGATCAGTGGCCATTAACTGTTGTGCCAAGCAAGTAAAAAGATAACAGGTATATAAAGTTATAAAGTGGTAGGTGCTCTGTGTCTTGCAGTTAGCTACTTAATCTGACCAAGTAACAATTCCTTCCAGATGTGTATTGCACTTGGAGAGATTGATAAAAAACACATTGGGTTATATTCCAACTAAAGTATATTCTATTAAGAGTAGATCCATTGAAATTAATGGACCTATGTTAGCCATGCTTGTTAATTTCAGTGGATCTGCTTTGAAGAGCATTCACATTGGATACAACCACTTGGATGCAAATTATTCATCGGTATGGGTGAGTATGTGGGCTGGTAATTTGATGGCCTTTCGCTTGCTACCTTCCTTTAATCCTTTACTTGGGACGAGTCGTTCAGCCCTGTGTCTATATTGTATGTCACTGGACATTCAGAAACACTCATGCAGAGATAGAATCTTAGAAACATGGAGCTGGAAAAGACCTTTCAGGTCATCTAGTTAAGCACCCTACCCAATGATGGCAGGAAATCCAGAGCTAGATTTTGCCTCTGCTTGAGGACTTGCAGTGCGGGAAATCCCAGGCCCCCACTACCAAATTGATTCCATCATCTAACTCAGAGTTTCCATCTAACTGGGGTCTCCAGCTGTTTTTGGACTACAATACCCATTACCCCTGACAACTGGTCCTGCTAGCTAGGGATGATGGGAGTTGTAGTCCAACAACAGCTGGAGATCCAAGTTAGGGCAACTCTGATCTAGCTGCTCTTACCATCAGAAACTTTCTCTTTCTTTCTGCTCAACTGAAGTCTACTGTAAGCCCATCAAATGTAGCCATAACTTCCGGGGCAATGGAGAACAAGTCACCTTCTAGGTCAGTGGTGCTTTTAAAAGAGGATTAGAGAAATCCATGAAGGATAAAGCTATCAATGGCTACCAGCCCTGATGGTTATGTTCTGCCTTTGCCATTTGCTGGAAGCCACAGGAGGAGAGAGACCTGCTGCCGCTGCTGCTCTCAGGTCCTCCTGCTTGCAGACTTCCCACAGGCACCCCTGGTTTAGTCTGACCTACCTCTGGCGCTGTGGGCTAAAGCCTCAACGCCTAGGGCTTGCCGATCGAAAGGTCGGCGGTTCGAATCCCCGCGGCGGGGTGCGCTCCCGCTGTTCGGTCCCAGCGCCTGCCCACCTAGCAGTTCGAAAGCACCCCCGGGTGCAAGTAGATAAATAGGTACCGCTTACCAGCGGGAAGGTAAACGGCGTTCCGTGTGCGGCTCTGGCTCGCCAGAGCAGCGATGTCACGCTGGCCACGTGACCCGGAAGTGTCCCCGGACAGCGCTGGCCCCCGGCCAATAAATGTGAGATGGGCGCACAAACCCCACAGTCTGTCAAGACTGGCCCGTTCGGGCAGGGGTACCTTTACCTTTACCTTACCTCTTTTTTATAATATATAAAAAATTATTTATTTGGATTTTCAGATTAAAGCTTTACTATCACATACCCCAGGCATGTCCAACAGGTAGATCGTGATCTACTGATAGATTGTGGGGTGTTCCTGGTAGATCTCTGGTCCCCCAGTGATCTCCCCCCAAAAAAAGGGGAAAAAACAACTGTGGCTTCCTAAAGAAAGCTCAACAACTTTGGTCCATCTAATGACAATGGGTAGATCACTGCCATTTTTTTTAATACTGTGAGTAGATTGCAGTCTATTGGGAGTTGGACGTCCCTGACATACCCAATATACATCATAAAAACAAGATTCCAAAGAATCTCCTGAACTTCCCTCCTCCCCTTTGTAGGTCCTATTGTTAATAATTTCCTTCTGCATCTCTTATGATAATCCAAACCTTTTACATCTCCATTATGTCCAAAATTCACCATTAAACTACAAGTGTTACTCCGATCGTACTAACGATTTTAGCTGTTTACAATGGTTTTTAAGATAAATTATAAATTTCCCTCATTCCTTATTAAAATTTTGGTCTTCCTGATTTCTGATTCTTCTGGCCATTTTAGCCATTTTGGCATAAATGACCTACCTCAAAGGCTTGCCATGTGGCTAAGAAGTCACCTAGGGCTCCTTGGAAGAATGTAGGATAGAAATGTAATTTTTTAAAAAAGAAAAGGAATGTAAGAAATCGTTTTTACAATAGCAACGGCTCCCTTGTAAAATATGTGCTGATCAGTGATGAATTGCATACAGACCCAAGCTTGGTGCAACTTTTGCATTCAGTACTGGATAAATGTGCATCAGCTTGCAGTGCAATCCTAACCTTGCATACTAGGAAGTAAGTCCTGCTGAATTCAAAGAGGCTTACTCACAGGTAAGTGGGATTAGGATCGTAGCCTTTGCCTGTACTGAGCAACCCATGATTTAGCACAAGCCGCTTCATTTGTTTTACATCCTTATTTGCAGCCAGTCTTAACGATGCTGAAGATATTCTGATGTAATGCTTAATGAAAATGAATGGTTTAATGAAAATGAACAGTGCAGCGTTTTGTCTTCATTAGTGCCAGAGATAGCAGAGCTGAGTGTTTTTCCAGCTTGGCCAGTGGAACTGAAAGAATTTAGACCAAGGGTAGCCAACGTGGTGCTCTCAGTATGCTATCAGACTCCATCTTCCATCGCTGCTGCTCATTGGCTATCCTGGCTGGGGCTGATGGCAGCTGGGATGCATCAGCAACGGGGGGGGGGGGCGGCACCCCATTGGCTATTTCAGATATGGACAGCAAAGTAATGCGAAACATGTAGCGGGGAGAGCATCTTCCTTGTCATTGTTCTGTAATAATGACAAGCTTGTACCAAAACACTGACACTTGCGTACTGTATTATATAAAGTGATATCGCAGTACGCTAAGCGGAACAAGCATGATTCTCCACATCTGGAGCTTGCAGGCCTGTTCTGACCCATTAGTGTCTGAAAGGCTCAAGATACTCATTTACAAGTATGTCAGCAATCCTTAGTGCACATCTGTCAGAAGCCAAGCTGAGCTTCTAATTTAGGACTGCCCAGTAAACTTCGAAATAAATCCTCATAGTTCGGTTCTCTGTGGGCGACACAGTGCGTAGCTCAGAATTAAAATTGAAATAGTGGCTAGGATTTTTTTAAAAAAAAGAAAAGGAGGAAGGGAGAGAGCGCGCTTCATGTTGAAAACATAGTAATTTCCTGAATGCACACCAAATTAGAAAGATATATCAGCTGTATTCTGCAGGGATCACTGCAGGATCCAGCAGTGTGTCCAAATATTTCAGAAATTCATTGAATGAAAGAGCAGAGTGTATGCGTAATAACTGTGCAGGCCATTTGAAACTTGGAGGGACCACAAACAATTTGGAAGATTTTAAAGAATATTTTGCAACCTTTGTTTAATAGAAATGGATGGGCTCCCTGCCATTTTGACTACGTAAGCGAGGGCATTCACAATCTGAACATCAGAAGCAGACAGAATTATGTGATGCCTGCATATTTTATAGAATCACCACGGAGGTCTTTAGATGACTTCAATATATTTTGTCGTAAGGAAATATTTCTGCTGTGTAATAAAGATGTACTCGATTTGGATTTCAAATGACCATGGCAATTTTGTGCTGTAATGCTCATATTTTCAGGGTAAAAAGCTCCCCTATAGTCTTGGAGCAGATGCTGAAGAAGGAGAGGTTTCTGATGAAGACAGCGCTGATGAAATTGAAGATGATTGCAAGTTGAAGGTTTCTTACGTAAGTGTGCTTAGCAACTTCCCTATAACTAATTTCCCAGCAGTTGCGTAGAGCTGCATTTCACACACAGCTTAAGTTGAAATGTGAATTGCATGTGACGTTTTTGCGTTCAAGGACCTGAACCATGTTTTAATCGCCCTATTCTCACTTGCCTGTGGTGAGGCTCCTTGCTGCTGAGGTGTGCTTCTGGGTACAAGAACTTCTTAGCCGTACGTTGATATTCCCACTAACATAGATTTTAAGGTCCTTAAGGCAAGAGGCCTATCTTTTATGAAACTCTGTAAAGTTTGATGTGTGTTGATGCTGCTGGGATAACGAGGATGATTAATCATGGCTTGGATACAAATTGCCCTCTGGTGAAGAGAAAAGACTCCTTCTGTCGGTGGAAGGGACTTTGATCCAGCAGAGACTCCTTCTGGGGAAAGGGGAATAAAACCCTCTTCCCACTGCAATCTATCATATACCACCATCTGCACTGTTATGTAGGTTCCCTCCATTCTCTAGACTTTTTAGAGACATAGGGAATTGGGAATAAATGAAAATTGCATTCCCCTTTTCTCCAGCACTGGTGTTCCATATGTGGAACTCTTCTCATGGGAACTGTGGATCCAACCCAGTTATACTGTGTGTGTGTTATTTATATAGTTTTTTATATAAAACTCTTCTCATGAGAACAGTGGGTATGTGTGTGTGTTCTCTGTTCTCATGAGAAGAGTTCCACATATGAGACACCACACACACACACACACACACACACACACAGTAAAGGACCCCTGGATGGTTAAGTCCAGTCAAAGGCAACTATGGGATGCGGCACTCATCTCGCTTCAGGCCAAGGGACAGCTTTCCAGGTCATGACTAAACTGCTTCTGGCACACGGAGGAAACGCTGTTTACCTTCCACAGTGGTACCTATTTATCTACTTGCACTGGCATGCTTTTGAACTGCTAGTTTGGCAGAAGCTGGGACAGAGCAACGGAGGCTCACCCTGTCTTACAGATTTGAACTGCCAACCTTGTGATCAGCAAGCCCAAGAGGCTCAGTGGTTTAGACCACAGCGCCACCTGTGTCCGTGTGTGTGTGTGTGTGTGTGTGTATCTTCCTTGTTTCTCCACCATGTTGTACATTGACTGTTTGTTTCTTCTGTCTGCACTTGCTCTTCTTTCCTCTTGCTGTTTTCCATTTGTGTCTTGTCTGGAAGTGGATTTTTGAAAAAATGAAATCTTTTGCTCGGTGGCAATGCAGCAAGGCTGCTCAGTCATGAACAGATGGTTTGTTCCAGCTCAGAGGAGTTCATACTTGACTGGCTCAAAATATTTCACATGTATTTATAATCTTTTACCGGTCTGGTAGAGAGTTGGTCCGTCTAGGCAACTGGCAAGGTGACTCCAGTGATTTGCAGGTCAGCATGTGACGGTGTGGATTTTGGTTTCTCATTCTCCACCTTGCCCACAGTGGAGCTCTTATGTTTACCAAGATGCCCGCAAAACGAGCTCTTTCCTGCCTCTTTCCTAATTTGCATCAGCTAGTGGGACATAAACATTTTGCAAGCAGGCTGGGAATTGTTTTGCTGCTTTAGATATTACAGGGCCCCATCAGATTTGGTTCAGAGAGAGAGCGGCAGATGCTCATAATACTGTTCCTCTCTTAAGCACTTTTACCACAGGGTACTTCAAGATTATCCAACACTGCAGCATTGTCTTACATTTATGCATAAAAAGGACCAAATTGAAATCAGATGAACACATTAATACTTAACAGACATGAGGGAACCTTGAGAGCATTCCCATTTTGAAAAACCGTTTCCTAAACGGTTGTTTCAAATGGTGAAGCTCAGAACGCTGTACAACACTGAATCACCCCTTTTGTGCCCACTGTGAGATTGTCTTCCGCAGAGAGATGATTTGTCTTTGGGTGCTCAAAGCACAAGGCAGAGAAACTGCACGCAGTGACCCAAGAAGTTATATCCCCTCAGTGCCACCTCTGCATGAACACATTGTATTTTCCTGTAGCAACAGCTCCAAAGCCACAGTGGAGACCAGGAAATGCTACTTAGGGAACAAGATCGATGACTCAGAGCAGGGCTTTTAGTGTGGCTGTTCTATGGAAGAGCATTCCTGTCAAAATACGACAGGTGCCCACTGCCCGCACTTTCTGGAAGCAGTTGAAGGCATTTTAGACTTTCCTAGCTAGATGAATAGGTCTTTACCATGAGCATCTATTATGTATGGTTTTCATTTTGTTTTAAATGTATCTGCTGCCTTTGGTTTTCTCCTTGAGATGGTTGTTTAGAAGACAATTAATAAATCAATAGTGATGATAATAAAAATAATAATACCCAGCCAGAAGCATGGGTGCGTTTGCCGCATCCCACTTGCTATAAAGCTACTGAATATTTCAGGCTAACATTGTGGATAGCATCACATTTCCATTTCTTCACTCTTGCACTCTCAGAATCTGCTGTAGAGGCTCCCGTAAGCCTCTGGAGCTGACTGTGAGTTGCAAACAGGGAAGTTCCTTGCATCTCCTGTAGCATCAGATACAGCACTCTGTTAATTTCATTCGTCTACTCAAACACCTGCATATTCCTTGTAATGGTTTAGTTGAGTCCTTCCCTTCCCAGTGGGAAATGGTGCTGTGTGTCATTGGCAACTAAGGAGAGGCCTTGCAGATCACCTCTTGTGCTTTCCTGCTCTACACATATGTCCATGAAGCCATCACATGACCACTTCCCCATAAGAAGCCCTCTAAGCCACACTGGCTCTAGGTATATCTTAAGTATTTCTGAGGGATCCTCATGTTCATCAGTTTATTTCCAGGTAGTTTCGGTTGTGTTGTTCTAAAAAAAAAGTGCTCATCTGTTTTGTCTCTGTGGTTGGTTTTCCCCACCCCACTCCCAATTTATGCATCTCATTAAAAAATGTTATCTAGGTGACACAGTAAAATAGATAGAATTAAAAGCAACAATGCAAACCCTTGCTGAAGCTAAGCCAGCAATAGATAAAATCCATCCACAAAATCCTATATAGACAGACACGAATTCACACTCCAGCAACCAGTCCTACAGAAATGACAGATCTTACTGCCAAGATAACGTACCCCAACTGTCGGAAACCTGGTGGCCCAAAGATCTATTGGACAACAACTCTCAGCCTCGGCCAGTAACTGGGTCTGTAGTCTAAAATTTATGGAGAGGCCTAGGTTAGTGATGGAACGTGGGTGGCGCTGTGGTCTAAACCATGGAGCCTAGGGCTTGCTTATCAGAAGGTCAGTGGTTCAGATCTCCACGACAGAGTGAGCTCCCATTGTTCGGTCCCAGCTCCTGCCAAACTAGCAGTTCGAAAGCACGTCAAAGTGCAAGTAGATAAATAGGTACCGCTCCAGCGGGAAGGTAAACGGCGTTTCCATGTGCTGCTCTAGTTTGCCAGAGCAGTCATGCTGGCCGCATGACCCAGAAGCTGTCTGTGGACAAACGCCGGCTCCCTCGGCCTATAGAGCGAGATGAGCGCCGCAACCCCAGAGTCATCCACGACTGGATGTAATGGTTAGGGGTACCTTTACCTTTAGGTTAGTGAAGGCTGACAGCCTATTGAGTAAGGCAGTCCCCAAATTTGTAAGGCAAATGCTGAGGGAGGATTGACTCTTTAGGGAAAGTGACACTGGTTTTTATTGCCGCCCCAGGAGTTCTAACAGGCAGAATATTAGAATGAAAACCCACCTTGAAGAGATTTTAGTTTCCTTTTTTACCCAAATTCACTACTACTGCAAAGAACCTGTAGGGAGAATCAGTTTACTTGGGAGTGGAAACAACTACCATGCTCTGTTTACTTAAGAAAAGAAAAAAAAATCCATTGAGCATTTTGCATTGGCCTGACTGATCTATTTCAGAGTAATGGCACCACCGAGCACCAGATGGAATCTTTTATAAGGAAGAAACTTGAATCTTTGCTAAAAGAGTCTCAGATCAGGGACAAAGAAGACCCCGACAGCTTCACGGTGAGAGCACTCTTAAAAGCAACACACGAAGGTTTAAACGTAAACTTCAAACAGGTAAGATTTCTCTTTCTTCCCCTCCCCCTTTCTACTGAGTTCTTCTAGCATTGTTGAGATGAGGTTAGCATTCATTGCAGGTTTGCTGTGAGAAAGATATAGTCATGCTTCATTTTATATAAGAAATGCCTCTTAGTGAAATTTGCTTTTAAAAAGAAGTTACTTTCCCACCTCCAAAAAACAAATAAAATAAGGAAGCAGCATACCTTTGTATTTATGTATGTATTTGCAAATAAAGATTTGCAGTGGATGTTCTGGGTGAGAATGATAGTTCCACATTTGGATCTTTTCTGGAAAATATGAGCTGCAGAAAATGCATCCGAATCACCTTCATTGTGACCTACCAGGATGTTTAGGAAAAACAGAAGAAGTGTTTTCCTTTAGGAAGGTATACAATGTGACTCATGGCTAATGGCATTGTGTGGAGGGACTTGCAGTTGTGCCAAACCATGATTGGTTTGAAGCAGATTTGCAAACCATTGTCTACACTAACTATGATTTGGCATATCTGAATTAGGAAACCATAGTTAATGGCTATTGATTTGCCTCAGAAATCTGCCTTGCCATAGAATCCAGCCAGATGGGTGGGGTATAAATAATAAATTGTTGTTATTATTGTTATAGTGCTGACAGGACTTTAAGTGTCTCTCAACACTGGTTCACTAAGCCTGCTTGAAAACATCCACAGCTTTACTTTCCAGGCTGCACACAATCTACCATACAGTGGTTTATATCCTCCACAATAGAATAACATTAAATTATACTGACAAAGGTCCGTATAGTTAAAGCCATGGTTTTCCCAGTAGTGATGTATGGAAGTGAGAGCTGGACCATAAAGAAGGCTGATTGCTGAAGAATTGATGCTTTTGAATTATGGTGCTGGAGAAGACTCTTGAGAGTCCCATGGACTGCAAGAAGATCAAACGCATCCATTCTTAAGGAAATCAGCCCTGAGTGCTCACTGGAAGGACAGATCGTGAAGCTGAGGCTCCAGTACTTTGGCCACCTCATGAGAAGAGAAGACTCCCTGGAGAAGACACTGATGCTGGGAAAGATGGAGGGCACAAGAAGAATGGGGCGACAGAGGACGAGATGGTTGGATAGTGTTTTCGAGGTTACCAGCATGAGTTTGACCAAACTGCGGGAGGTAGTGGAGGACAGAGGTGCCTGGCGTGCTCTGGTCCATGGGGTCACGAAGAGTCGGACACGACTAAACGACTAAACAACAACATACTGACAAAAAACATAATAATGGCAAGATTGTATGTGGCAGCTTAAAACCAAATTTGAATCTTATCTGCCCCACAGCGCCACTCTCCCTGCCCTATCATACAGCTTGGGACTAAGTTATTGAGAGACTGCCTGATCTCTTGTATCCCCAGTTGGTTCCAAAAGATCAGAAACTTGATCTGTCTTGGAGCAGAGATTTCAGTGTGGCTGCCCCTGTTCTGTGGAAGACCCCTGTCAGAATATGACAGGTGCCCACAATCTACACTTTTTAGAAACATCTGAAGAAATCTTTTGTTCTGACAAGCTTGACCTAGCTGGATGAATAGGTCTCTGCCATTAGTGTTTCCTCTTACCATTTTTAAATTAATTTGCTGTTATTTTCTGTGATGTTTTAACTGTTTTTAGCTGTTTCTATTGTATTGTGTAGATCGCCTTGAGACATGTATGTGGAAGATGATTAATTAATTAAAAGTATCACCACCTTAGACTGTATAATCATCCGCCATGGGAATGGTACTGTGCGACACCCCCCCCCATAAAATTGTCTCAAGAAGTAGGTCAAGAAACATTTTATCATGAACCTAAATAAATATAGCATTTTAAAAAAAAGCAATGAATGGCAGAAGTACTAAAAGTGATTGGGAGACCATTTGGGAAATCATTCGCAACCTATAGTTAGTCTTTTCGAAGCAACTTTGAAAATGTGTGCTAAATATTTGATTCTTATCCCTTTAAAAGTTCTAAAAAGTGTCTTGCAGAGCCAGTGTGGTGTAGTGGTTAAGAGCGGTAGTCACGTAATCTGGGTAACCGGGTTCGCGTCTCCGCTCCTCCACATGCAGCTGCTGGGTGACCTTGGGCCAGTCACACTTCTGTGAAGTCTCTCAGCCCCACTCACCTCACAGAGTGTTTGTTGTGGGGGAGGAAGGGAAAGGAGAATGTTAGCCGCTTTGAGACTCCTGAAGGGGAGTGAAAGGCGGGATATCAAATCCAAACTCTTCTTCTTCTTCTTCTTCATGTTAAAAATATTTTTTTCTGTTGGAGGCACAGACCTTTAAGGGACATACAAGGGGGAATATTTCCTTTGACTGTCAAAAAGTCCATATGTCTTCTCTTTTCTGTTGCCAGCAGCTAGCATTCCATTCTTAGCCCTAAGAGTTCGGCTCAAAGACTCTCGTCAGCGACTTTTAAATAAAGAAATATATAGTTGGACACCAAGTGCCAGCTTTTCCCTCTGTTCCTTCCATGCCCGCTCACATGGAGAGGTTTAAACCTTTTGAGCAACTGAGGCCCTATTTGCACTTTACATTTAAAGTAGTATCAAGCCACTTTAATGGTCATGGCTTCCTGGGAACTGTTGTTTGTTAAGGACGCTGAGAGTTCTTGGGAGATCCCTAGTCTCCTCACAATTCCCAGTGATTTAGCAATCCTTCCCTCTTCACAGGGAACTCTTTATTGCCACAAGATCCCTGTGAGGTTGGATTAGTCTGAGAGGCTGTGGGTGACCCAAGGTCAGTGTGGTGTAGTGGTTAAGAGCCAGTATGGTGTAGTGGTTAAGAGTGGTAGACTCGTAATCTGGTGAACCGGGTTCGCGTCGCCGCTCCTCCACATGCAGCTACTGGGTGACCTTGGGCTAGTCACACTTCTCTGAAGTCTCTCAGCCCCACTCACCTCACAGAGTGTTTATTGTGGGGGAGGAAGGGAAAGGAGAATGTTAGCCACTTTGAGACTCCTTAGGGTAGTGATAAAGTGGGATATCAAATCCAAACTCCTCCTCCTCCACTCAGCTCCATGGCTGAATGGGAATTTGTAATTTGTACCATTCTCTACCCTTTTCTGTCACGTGAATTGCTATACCACACTGGGTTTTCTTGTTTCTTTTTATTACTGCAGCAGTAACATAAAGGTCAAAACCAATCACAGAGCAAAACAATCCAATAAAACCGGTTAGTGAAAACAAGCAAATCAATGGGCAAAGACCTTTGCCATTTGGCGGAAGACCACTACATGGAGCCCAGCAAGCCTAGGTCAAACTAAGGATTCTGGGAATGTTGTGGATAGTAGGAGAGGATATATTGATTAAATACTATCCTTCCTCACTCACACTAGTGAGCTAGTAGCAGAGCACATTCCCTTGTACATTGCAGGAAGCTAGTTGATGGATTCGTGAGAATCATTTGAGTTAAGCAATCCAGTCTGGCTTGTCCAGATTGGATTGTTCCTGGTAAATCCCCTTTAGTTCTCTCTTAAAAACAATCATAACGCAACAGTCTTCTTTTAAAAGTAACAATAAGGTTTACTTACATTCAGTTCACAGTATGATCCTGAAGGCGGCTTTATCTTGTAGTTAAGGTAAAGGGACCCCTGACCATTAGGTCCAGTCATGGCCGACTCTGGGGTTGCGGCGCTCATCTCACTTTATTGGCCAAGAGAGTCGGCGTACAGCTTCCAGGTCATGTGGCCAGCATGACTAAGCCGTTTCTGGTGAACCAAAGCAGCGCACGGAAACGCCGTTTACCTTCCTGCCAGAGCGGTACCTATTTATCTACTTGCACTTTGACGTGCTTTCGAACTGCTAGGTTGGCAGGAGCAGGGACCGAGAAATGGGAGCTCACCCCATCACGGGGATTTGAACCACCGACCTTCTGATCGGCAAGTCCTAGGCTCTGTGGTTTAACCCACAGCACCACCCGCGTCCCTGTCTTGTAGTTACAGTTACACAAAAAAGTGTGGGTTCATCCTCTGTGAGGGATGAGCCCATGTGCTGTTGGCTGAGAGCCAGCAGACAGCAAAAGGCATAATGGAGAGAAGGGATCAAGAGAGTCAAGAGGAAGATGGCTACGTGACTAGCCCCTTTATATGGTCTGCCAGGGCCACGGCCATCTACCTGGTCACACCCAGGGGGAGGATGCTCCAGACCAGGTGTGACAGGAAGTCTTCCTGGCTGGAGCAACATTCCCCTGTGTGTCCACTCTGGGCAAACAGGAAATGTATTTGAGTGCTTCAGTGATGTTACATCCCATAGGGATGAATAATGTCCCTGAAAGAGGAAACTGAAAGTGATGCTTAATGTTAAATAGGCATCATTTGCTAGTGGATATGAAGAGGAAGGGGTGGAAGAGCTGTGAGTGAACTATGCTCTCCTCCCTGCATGTGCTGAAGAAATACCCCGGGGTGTATCCTGCATCCTGAACTGGAAATAAATATTTGGAAAAGTAGGTTTGAGTTTGTCGAGCTTGACTAGCCAAAAAAAGAAAAGAAAGGAGAAGCCATTACTTGTTCTCCGCGAAAAAAAAGCTAATGGAAAATACATTTCTGCCACAGGCCGCGCATTTATGTAACTGGAAGGATTTGTGCTGTGAATAGTTGAGGCGATGTATTTCAGTGCCTCTTTTCAGCTCTTCAAAGAGATAAAGGGATGTGATGTTCTGACAGCAACACTGGGTCCTGCCACAGATCATCAAACTGATGACCCAGGGGAACTCTCTTACAGCAAACCTCAGGTGGCCTAGCAAACATCACTTCTGTCTCTGTGTCTTTGGGTTGTGTGCATTTTTTATTTATTTATTCCCTGTTTATCTGCAGGTTTCGGAAGTGTGAGGTTTGATATGTTTGTTCACTTGGATCACACTTTTCATTTTTTATTCCTCTTAAGTCGATTCTTCTTTTTCCTCTCTTTATCTGGGCACCAGATATCCGCTTCATTTGCATTCCTGCGACCCCTTCAAAGAACTTAATTATTGGGAGTACAGACACAAGCTAAATATTACAGTCTGTGCTGATATATATAATATTTAGCTTATACTCTGTGATGAGAGTTCTGGTCCGAAACATGAGGGGAGACTCAGTTTGGGGAAGGCTGATTTTCACATATAGTCTCGTTCTTCTGGGAGCAAATACAATAGATGTGTTTACTATATAAAAAACCCCCATTTCCTTGGTTATTGGGTTATTTGCTTATTTTGCTTCCATAGAACTCGGATGTAAAAGATACTGGCAAGAAATCCCACAGTAGACTAATGAGCAATTTTGGTAAACATAAGGTAAGCAGAGCTAAAACTTCCACCTATGTTTTGCATGGTTATAATAATAATTATTATTTTATTTCTAGAGCAGCTTCTGTGTACGTGTTGCTTTACATAGAACAGGTATGACAAGTCCCAACCTCCAAGGGGCTTGCAATCTGAAACAGTCGTAGGGAAACAGCAGGAGAAGCTGGGGGAAATGGAGGCACTGGTCGGCAAGAATAGGCAGTTTTTATTTTTATATTTATGTCCTGCGTATCCTCCGAGGAGCTCTTCCCCTTTTGACCTCACAACAACCCTGTGAGGTATGTTAAGCTGAGAGAATGTGAGTGGTCCAAGGTCAGCCATGATATAACTGGAGCCTTTGCATGGCACATGTAAGGATACCAGGGGGTTACTCGAGAGCAATCAGGCAAATGCCTCCCTGGTCGGCTGCAAAGCCTCGTTACTGGTGCCAAAAGCCCTTCACCATGCAGAGTGCCACTATGCTGTGGCTCGCACATTCACTGGCAGAATCTGTGAGTGGGCGGTCCTTAAACCTTCCCCAGCAGTGTAGTTTCTTGACGCTCAATCTGCGCTTCCCCTCTCGGCGCGGAAGCCTACTGCACAGGGAGGGCGTGGGTAACGGAGGACCTCTCTCCTCCCCGCTTTGCCCAGGCAAGATGTCCTGGCACTGCCTCGCCTCCTCCGAGCCCTGAAGCTCCTCTCCACTGGAGGTGTTGTTACTCTCCTCTGCTGAGGAGGTACTGCTTCCCACGATCTTTGGGGGCTCTCTGTAATCCATCCGGCTTTCCCCCTCTCACTCCTGAGTCGATGGCAGTTCCCTGACAGCACAGAATCAAGAAAAGAGCCCTGATGGATCAACTCAAACATCTAGTCCAGTATTCTGCTTCCACAGTAGCCAACCAGGCAGCTTATACAAAGCCTGTAAGCAAGACATAAGTGCAGGATCCCTTTCCCACTCATGACTCCCAGCTTTGTTTCACCAGTTCTTTCTGCAGATGGTAAGGCCAGTGTAAAACATAATTTATTTCTTTAAACTTTAGCTGGCAGCACATACTTTTACACACACACACACACTCTCTCTCTCGCTCTCCTATATGTAACGTTCTTTGGCTTTCAAGAAACTGAAAATGGACAATTAATGAGCTGTTATTCATTCAATTCGCAGGCTTCCAGCTCATATTTGCTAATGGGGACTATTGGCAATTGACATTCCCAGCACACTGATAAGAGAACAAATGTTGTACAGTAGAATGCTTGTGAGAGAAACCAGCCTCTGGAGAACTTACAATTACTACTTTGAAGACTGCAAAATATTTCAATAATGCAACGATTTCAGCTAATTAGCCTAATTAGGCTTGCCCTGATTTTTTTTTTTCATGTCTGCATGAAAAAAAATATGAATATTCTCCTTAATGACCATTGCGGAAATTGATTGACTTTGTGCACTTCTGGCAATAAGAGATATTTAGTGATGCTGTACTGGAAGCGTTTTCCCTTTGAATTTAAAAATGTAAAGTTCTGCAGATGTGAATGAATTTCACAAAAAATCATTTAGCTCATAAGTAGTTCTTTAAAAGAATTGTACCCCTATATGTGGGAGGGTTTTGATATATTCCCTTTTAGATGTTGGCATTGCATTTTGCTGGACATCCCCACCATTGTCCTTCACCAGAGTCCCATACTTTTTCTTTGACCTTCCCAAGCCATTCATTCAATAAATCCTTGAAATACTGACATTTCAGGGTCGACAGAGAAATAGACGCATGGGGAGAAAAATGCCTGGGTTGTTTTCTTCTTTCTTTCTTTCCTTCCTTCAAAATACATTGTTGTCTGGGAAAGTAGGTATAAAATGATTGTGACAATGGGTTTCAGCACTCTGCATAACTCCCCCACCCCTCCCCCATAAAAAACTTAAATTATGCAAGTTTGAGGACTTTATAGAAACCTAGTTCTCTGTAAACTGGCTGCTCTTTTGCAAGCAGTTTACGATCGCTGTTACAACTGAAATTTTGTTCAGTTCTCTCACCTTTTGGTATGTGCCTAGCAGGTAGTAAGATGGTTTGCCATCAAATTCAGTGGGAGAGCTCATTCTTTCTCAATTAAATTAATTATTTCCCAGTCAAATCAACAGGACTTACTGTGGTGTTCGTATGGAGCCCCCGGTCGTCTCACGGACTATTGACCCGTACACCACTAATCCGCTGCCACCAACTAGGTCCTCCCTGGTAAAATCACTTCAGTCTCAGTCAGCTTCTCAATTAATAAAGAAGAGTGTATTTTATTTCAGACACAAACAAAGCTTTTACAGCATTCCAAACGTTGTTGCTTTTCACTTTCTTCGTCTTATTTTCCTCTCTCTATCTCTTCTACCTCCCCACACTCAAGAACCCACTGCCTTAACTGTCTCTCTATTACCAACTGCCTTTCCCAACCAGCCAACCCACTAAATCCAACCAACTACCCATCAACAACTCCCAACAACCTCCTCCCAGAACTGGTTTTATAGTCCCACTGACTCCACCCCCCTGGGTCCTGTCTGTGCAACCTATTTAACTATTTCCCCTCCAGCACTCTCTCATATATGTTAATGTCACTCTTACCAGCTATTAATCTTGGCTGGAGCAAAACCATTGTAAATCGAACATAACTCTTGGCAATAGTGCTTAGGGCAGTAGCTCAGTGACAAGTGCACGAATTTGTTGGCAGAAATGACTGGCAGAATCCGAGACCAGGAAGAAGAGTTGGTGAAAGAAGACTGGAAGAAATTTAAAGACTATTTACAGAAATATTGTAAAATGAATGAATGTTAGAAGGATGTTGGATAGAAACTAAGGGGTTTCCAGCTGTAATGCTTTAGGAGATACGAAAAAAAAAGGTTTATAAATGGGTAAAAGTTTAATGGTAAGGATTTGCTGAACTAACAAATTGAAGTGGAATACAAAGAAGGGAGGTATGAGGAGGTCTGGGGAAATAAGCGTAAGGAAGATATGTTAGGGAAAATTATTTGTTTTTTAACTGTTTTTATGTTGTATTTTGTTTCTTTTTATTATTTTTTTCATTGTTATATTTTAAAAAAACTTTAATAAATATCTTTTGGGGAAAAAAGACAAGTGCACGAATTTGCATGCCAAATGTTCCAGGTTCAGTCCCTGATCCTTCCATTTAAAATGCTCAAGGGAGGAAAGAGTGAGGGAAATCTCCTTTTGGGACCCTGGGAAGCTCCTGTTAGCCTGAGGCTGCATTCACATGGTAGCTTATTCTATTTCCAAGGCATTTCCCCAACTCTTCATTTCTGCATTCTGTTTGAGCTTTCACACAACATAAAAGCCACACCCAGAAATACAGTGGAATTTAGCAAAAACTGAGTACAGTGGTACCTCGGGTTAGGAACTTAATTCGTTCCGGAGGTCTGTTCTTATCCTGAAACTGTTCTTAACTTGAAGCACCACTTTAGCTAATGGGGCCTCCTGCTGCCGCCGGAGCACGATTTCTGTTCTCATCCTGAAGCAAAGTTCATAACCCGAGGTAATATTTCTGGGTTAGCGGAGTCTGTAAACTGAAGTGTATGTAACCTGAGGTACCACTGTACTTGTTTCTGGGTGGGGGGGGGAGGGGAGACACAAACTTGTTTTCAAATAACACAGAAAAATGAGCACTAAACTTGTTCTGTATTCCACTATATTTCTGTAAGTGGCTTTTACGCCATGTGAAATCTCAATCAGAACGCAGAAATGAACAGTGAGGGAAACATTGTGAAAATGGGGAGGTAAAAATGGGAGGTGGAGTGGGGGACTTCAGTGTGAATGCAGCCTGAGCAGACCACACTGGAAATGAACGGTAACTTTTTATAGTTCACCACACAGTTAAATCAGATATTGTTTTGTCAATCAGAAGGCAGCAAAACCAAGGCCCAAATCTCATAGCGCATCTGATGATGAGGATTCTCAACAAAATTGTTCTGGGAAGGAACCTGGACAGCTATACAGGTTAGTAATTGTCACTTTCCCCCAACTGTTTTACTTCCAAATCAGGCAGTCTGCAAATGTACATTTCCCCCGGAATGTAACTGGCACTAGCTTTTTAGAATGAATAAAGCAATACTGGGTGTTTGTGTGTGAGGACATATTCAATTTTTAGATGAAAACAGGCAGAACCAAAAATACTGCCTGTCTAAACTCATTATGCTACTGAATGTAATAAACAAAGCATATATTTGCTGCAGAGCCAAAACTCCCTCTCCCTATTGTCCTGCGCATCTTGCCTTCATTTAATAAGAGAACTTATTTCTATCCAGAACCTGTTGCTTCTGTTGGAGAGATGTATCTGGAAGGCATATCTGTATGAAGGATGGGTTGTGGGGCGGAGAGGCAGAGGCAGGGTTAAAAAAATGAATTAGAGTTTTGGAAAAGGCTTCACCTCTTGGCCAGCCTATTTCTTTCCTCTGTTTGGTTGTCTTTTATTTTGTAGCATGCCTTCTAGTCAAGTAATAACTGTTGTTGTTTGAGAAAAGGCATTGGATTTGTCTGGGCTTAGTAGTAGGATAGAGAGAGAGAAGCTGACAAATCTAGCCATTTAGGGAAAAAAAATCCCCCTCTTTTACCATTATTCAGCAGGTTGGGTCGGCGGAGAAAAACGATGAAGCTGTGTCGCGATCTTTCTGATTTAGTGGTGTACACCAATTCGGTAGCAGCTCAAGACATAGTTGATGATGGTAAGGCTGTCACATCCTTTTCCTGCTGTCAAATATATTGTTTGCTCCTGTATAAGGAAGTAGCAGGGGGTGCCGGGCACTGCCTAGTAATTCAAAGAAACAAGCAAAGATTTTTAAATGGATAGAGTAATTTGTGAGTTTGGGGGTGTGCGGACACGGCGTTTGCAAAAAATTGGCGAAAACTACCTCCTCCCCCTAGCGAAACTTCGTTCCTAACTGCCACGCCAAATTAGGCAGAACTACACCCAAGTCACATTTGGGCCTGCCATCTTGATTCAAAATGGTGCCTGGTGTTCAAAGGTAGATGAAGACCACTGCCCCCCACTTCAGGAACCCTTGTGCTGAGTATGGCAGCAATATCTCAATACGTCTGAACCCATAAAGGACAGGCAGACAGGCAGACAAGCAGGCAAACTGCTTTCCCAAATATATAGTAGATGAGCTTGTGGGAATTTCTCCTGTGCAAGGTGAGGTGAATATGAGTCACTTGATATTGCCGCTATTCTGTTGCACAAGTCTTGTTGATTTGTGATCCTTCTGTAGAGTTTGAGGTTATAACAATGGGATCTTAGTGGGGGAGTGGTGTGTGGGTTTAGCTGCTTTGTGCACTGCGATCGCACACTTCTTATTTTTGAGCTTAAAAGTGGTGCTCAAGTGACATCCCAAATTGTCAGGTGCTGGTGGCGGTTGCTCGTGAGTAACCAGGCAGGACTCTGCCCTGTCTTTTACAGGTTTTATTGGTGCAAACTATTTACAGTGCCGAACCACAAAGTTCATGTCCGTCTTAGTCACTTGCAGATTCCGGGAGTGGCCCCTTCCGCCCCCCCCCAACATAAGAACTTAGACACCCCGAATCTTCACCTCCCTTCTTTACGTTTCACCCCTCTGCGTAAGCTTGGCGACGGAAGCGGCATGTGTGCCTCCTGGCCAGCCGGCCTAGGTGAGGCCCTTGGGCTTTCCGCAGCATCTTCGAGCCCTCCCTTTGCTTGGCTCCCCCTTTCCCTCACTTCTCCACTGGAGGCGTGGCTTTCCCCACTGCTGGAGGAGGAGCTGCTCTTCAGAAGCGTTGAGGCTCTCCCGCCCCTGTTCCTGACACAAACATACACCTGGTTCATGCAAAAACCCAGCCCACTTTGGTAGTATGAGTTTCTCAGTCCCATCCTTCCTTTGCAGCTTGGCTCCTGCCTCTTCTGCCCCTTCCTGTTTTATGGGCTTATCCCACCCGCTTGCAATGGCTTCCCTCTTCCTCCACTGGAAGGTGGCACAGCTGCATTACAAAACAGGATTGCTTTTCTCACCTTCCTCAGAATCAAAAGCTGTGACAAGTGGTGTCACCTTCAACATGTAAACGTGACATGTTCTTTCCACCGAAAGCAGCCTTCAACGTGTGACAAGTGACAAGTTTCTGCTTGGGGATAGACTTTAATTAAGAGGGCCTGTCTCTTTATAAGCATTATTTGTTGGGGGAAGAAGAGGTTTTAAGCTCCAGGGGTAGTTTTTGTGCTCAGTGTGCTTTTTGTTACTCAGAGAGACACCTTTCTTGATTCAAGCACATTTCAGCCAAGGTTGGCATGTCAAATGCAGATTGGGGTGAAATCATTGCATATTCCTGACGAGCCTCTTCAGAGAAGTAGTCAAAATCCAGCTGGAAACATGCTGACAGCTCTTTCATGGAACAATCCCATCTAGTGAAAATAGTTGGAGTTTTCTGAATTACACAGCGGGAATTTCTCGATTCTCTAATCAGGGCTTTTTTAAAAAAACACAAAAAGTTTGGCACAAGCAAAACAGAAACATCAAACCTGAGAGTGGATAAATAATTTGGTATCCTTTCCCTCCCCAACAAAAAAAAGGGGGGGCATGAGCCAATCCTAGAAAAACATGATTGCAGTGAGAGAGTTAAACCCATGCTTAGTTCTTTTTCAGCTGAAATTATAGCCCATATTTCTAGTCCTTATGACTGCAAAATTAGGCTTCAAGTTGAGTCACCTGCATCACCTGGTAAGCCTTAGAAGTGTGAGGAGGGAACAAGGTCTGAGACTCAGTATCCTGGCCCCTTCCCTGCCACTTCAGCAAATATTACAAATGTGTTTAATTTTATAATGATTTCAACAGTCCATGAAATTGACTGGTGTTTTTTTCTGTTGCAGAACTTATCTTGATTCAAAATTATGAACATATCTGTTTTGTTAGAAGTGCAGGCTTCATGCAGCTTTGATACTGAGACCGATTTCTTCCAGAAATGCCTTGAGAAATTTGGCCCTGTCCTCTTTTGAGTTCTCCACGCGTGCTTAATATATATTCGACTCAGGAAAGCCTGTTTGAATGCAGTGCTTTGCAAAGAATAGCACTCGTGGTCCTCCCCCCCCAACTCAAAACGCGCATCATCTGAATATTAGACATTCTCCATTTAGATAAATAGTTTTGTATTTGAACATCTTGGAGGAACTAGTCATGACACTAAACATGTGTTCTGTTTGATAATGCAGTTGTAGATATGGTTCGAAAATGCCAACTTGAATGGTTATGTATATGAAACTAAACTTATTTCAATGCCCATTATTTTTGGTGAGTGAGGCTATAGCAAACAGCCACCTTGTAACAAAAGGGGGAGTATTTGATCATGTTGCCTTGGTAAATGGCGGCTGTGTTCGCTTCCCATACCCATAGACTTCATTTGCCCACACTGAAAGCATAACATAGCATAGCACCATTACATTTGCAGCATGACCCTGACTGTCTGAGATGACTTCTTTCCCACCCCCTTTGTAATTAGTTATTCATTACAAAAAAATAAATCTATTTGTTACAAATGAATGCTTTCCACTTGCAGAGCTTTAAATAGTCAAGTCAAACATGCTGCCATTTGCCAAGTGAAGGAAGTATGTTTTGGGCTGGTCTCTCACTCAGAATTTAAAGTCGTCAAGAAAGGTGAAGGTGTCGGTCCTTCTCCTGTTTCTGAAATTGAGTTTTCACCTTCGTTGTCAGGAAAATATTTCTCATTGAGGCCCAGGGCAGCTCGGTAGACAGAGGTGTTCTCGTGAGTCTGGAGGGCTTCCTCCAGGCCCCTGAGCTGTTTCACCAAAAGAAAGTGTTTCAAGTAAAAAGTGGCCCTGAAGCAACAGATCAGAGGAAATAACAGCTGTTTAAAAATGCACATTTAGAGGGGAGGGGAGGCTTTGAGCATAACTCCTCAAAAGCTCATTTATTTCCAAATTGTGCTCAGGCAAACGTGGGGCGCAATACGCGTGTGTGTGTACATTTGTGTGTACACAACACATGTCGTGTCATACTTGACCATATCTTCTTTTCCTTGGTTATTTTCCTTTTCAACATGCAGGATCTGTGGGGAATGTGTTATCCTTCAGCGAGTCGAGAGCACACCAGGTGGTGCAACAGAAGGCAGAGCAGTTTATGCTTTATAACCAGAAGCAGCTCACCAGAATCTACCCATCTGCATATCGGATTGACTCCAGCAACTTCAACCCTTTGGCGTATTGGAATGTGGGCTGCCAGCTAGGTGAGTGCTGCAGTGTACATGTGCGAGGTATATGCACACAATATCCAGGTCCCGCTGATCTACTTTCACCCCATTTTTTCAGATGTCCCTATCCCAGCTGCCTGCTAGATGGGGAGGAAGATAAGGGAGAAGAGTGTCAGAAAGTTATGAAATGATATTTGCTGTTGCTTGAAACCCTATTGTTAGGAAATTACACCATACTGATGTTTTACCAGACTGCAGTAAAGCATTTTTTAAAACTGACAAGAGAGAAGGAAGGGGGGGGGGTGCCAGAAAAAAATAGGGATGTCAGAAGGAAGAGGAGAGCTGTTGGAAAGAGAGAAAAGAGGTGTTGCATAGAAATAAGGGGGGGGGAGGTATGTCCACTTTTGGTTCAGATCTCACCAACTTTTGACTTTGGCACTACATGCTACCAGCATGTAGCTCCTAACAGATTGCCCAAGAGGGAATGCAGCCTTCAAGAGAAATATAAACTTTGTTCATTAAATCCCATTTATCTGCTTAAAATCAAAGGCAATTGCATTATGGGGAGGGGGAAAGCGTACAAAACTATTTTATGGGCAGGATCCAGGCTAACTTAGGCTGCAGTCTTAACCCCACTTGCCCGAGAGTAAGCCCCGTTGAATTCAATAGGACTTAACCTCTGAGAAGACATGGTTAAAATTGTAAGTTGAATCTCGTTTCCATTGAAATTAACGAGCCAAGTTAGTCCTTAGGTCCCTTTGATTTCAGTAGGGATTAAGCACCACTAACTTAACTCTGGGTTTATCTTTATGAGCAGAAACCACACAAGGTTTTGTTAGATGCATGTGAAGTTTATGAGTAACACAAGCTATTGCTAATTTCACAGTGGCATTAAACTATCAGTCTGATGGGCGCGTGATGCAGTTGAACCAAGCCAAGTTCAGGATGAATGGCAATTGTGGATACGTCCTGAAACCCCAGCAGATGTGCAAAGGTAGTACCATTCAATGCATTTTAATCCTGTAATCCTATTATACATGCATTATAAGGATGGGAGGCCTGTGGCCTACCAGATATATATTTTTATATCTATATCTATATCTATATCTATATCTATATCTATATCTATATATCTACTGTTTTTATTTATTTCATGGTACAGAAGATAAGTTTTGAGAAAACAATTGTTACAACAGTAAACAACAAGTAACTTGTCATGTGTTAAAGTTTTGTTTGATTGCTCTAAGAGATCACACCACATTTCCCCATGAGTGCTGGGTGGATTCCTGCCATGGTCTGATCTGTTTATGTATTCAATAAACATTTGACACAGGTTATAAAAGGAATATGGATTGTGTTTGCCCTTTGCCGCTCTCACCTGGCGTGTTAGTTTCTCAGCCAATGCTATTGACCATACTCTGTTGCACCAAGAATCAATGTTCATTCAGCCCATCACCGGTTTTCCAACATCTGGCTATCTCCAAACGAGCAGGAGTTGATAGAAAGGCTAAGAGGTCATATTTAGGATAATCATGAGCAGACGGGATCCTAAGCCCAAGTAGTGCTAGTGCAGGGGACATTTCTAATCAAGCTTATTTATTTGAAGACAGCATTCCAGAAGCATTTGATGATGTCACAACACCACCACATATGGAAATATGTACCTTTTGACTGTGCATCCCCTGCAACAATTGGGATTGACTTCCGTAGATATTCAAGATAACCTCACCGGTGTATAATGCCGCCTACGCAGACGTTTTAATGAGGCTTCCCTTATTTTTGCAGAAGCAGATTTCTCTCTCAGACCACAAAGCCATCCCGTTTTCATTTGGTATTTCTAGGTCCACTTCCCATGGCGTTCTGTGTACAATAGATTGCCATATTCTAGTGTTATTAGAGCTTTATAAATTGAGGAAGCTATGCCTATCAGACATTGTTGAACTACAACTCCCTTTATACTTGATCATTGAACATACTGGCTGGGAAATGTAGTCCAACAACATCTTGAGAGCCACAGGCTCACTATCTTTATTGTCAACAATCAGGCTGCAATATGTTCATTAATGGTAATAACGACAGTCCTTTGACAGTGATAAATTTCCAGGCAAAGCTGATAGAGATAAAAAACATGACTTGTTGAAGGGTGGGGTAGAAGTGCCTAAAATAAGCATAAAACTTATGGCGGAACCATTGCATTAACTGATTAACACAGATCTGATCTTTTATCGCACGGCCAGTGCCGGATTTATGTATAAGCTAAACAAGCTATTGCTTAGGGCCCCAGTCTCTTGGGGGCCCCAAAAAAAATTAAAGGAAAGAAACAACTAGATGTACATTTCCAAAATATAAGATAAAAAACAAATAAAATAAAACCTACATACAGCAAGAGTGTTTTGTGTTGTGTAGGCTCCTATTTGTTATGTGCAAATGGCTTTAGATACCTATTAGGTCCATAAATTACCATATACAGTGGTACCTCGGGATAAGAACTTAATTCGTTCTGGAGGTCTGTTCTTAACCTGAAACTGTTCTTAACCCGAAGCACCACTTTAGCTAATGGGGCCTCCTGCTGCTGCTGCACGATTTCTGTTCTCATCCTGAAGCAAAGTTCTTAACCCGAGGTAATATTTCTGGGTTAGCAGCATCTGTAACCTGAAGCGTATGTAACCTGAAGCATATGTAACCTGAGGTACCACTGTAGCTTATATTCAACACAAAAAACAGCTACCATTTGTTGTTGACCGAGGACAGATGGACATATAAAGGGTCCCATTACCTTCAGTAGCTTAGGGTCTCATCAGACCTAAATCCAGCCCTGGCCACAGCCAATGAATTATGTATGTGAAGTACCTGCAGTCATCCAGATTGGCAGGCAAACACATGCCCAGAATAAAAGAAGAAGAAAATTTTGGGAGTGGGGATCATTGCATAGTTGAATTTGTATGTTACTTGTTGACTGCCTGCTTTTATTTAGAAGTGCATAAGACACGCATAACTCCGTATCTGAAGGACTGTACCCTTATGTACTCTTTGCACCCTCTAGGGACGTTCAATCCCTATTCTACAGATCCACTGCCTGCTTTCCCTAAGAAGCAACTTCTCCTCAAAATCATCAGTGGGCAGCAGCTACCGAAACCTCCGGACTCAGTGTTAGGAGACAGAGGAGAGGTAAACAATGTTGATGATAGCTTTTGTGGTTTTCCAGTCTCTGAGTATGGATGTTCACATTGCCTACAGCACTTCTTAAGGATATGTGTGGCGCACACCTGAATTTTATTCACCCACAGCTGCTATCTTAGTGTGGGATAAACATCTTATTAATTTATCATTGTGCTGAAGGCTAAATTGTGAAATTCGCCATGCATTTCTGTTTAATGATTTAGGGATATATTCCCTGAAAGTTTCTGGCTTGGGAGTTTGCAATAATTTGTATCTTTACGGTTTCATAATGTTCAAAATACAAAAGTGGGGGCTTATGAGCACAGGCATATCTCTTCTCTATAGAGTTAATGCAGCTAGAGAAGGCACCCTGCTCACAGTCACCTTTTCTGTTTACTCAACACTTGGCCTCATTACTGCATTTTCTGTTCACCTTTCATGACACATTGGATTGCACCCTGGAGGGACGGAAAGGTTCGTTAATAAAATTTGTCCTCTTGACAGCGTGGTGCAATGAAGCAGCTACTTAACTCTTTAATGTGAAGTACATGTTAGAAAATTGGTGGACTGCCCTCCCTGTTGGGGGGCATCTGTCTCCCTCATTAACATTCAGGAGGAGTTTAAAAACATTTCCGCTCACCCAGGCATTTGGTGGCTGAGAGAAACTGTTCCTGCAAACCTTGTTCAGCTGTGAGCCTATGTCTTCAGAGATGTGTTCAGGTGTTTTCAATGTTTTTAGATGTTCCAAACATGTTTTTATTTTAGGTTTAATTGCACTGCTTTCTTGCTTGCTCTCCTGGACTCCTGTGGGAGGAAGGGCAAGATAGAAATAAATTTGAAAAACAAACAAACATAAAGAAACATTTTAAGCAACATGCTGATATTTAGAACAGACAAGTGAAACAAATTTCAATTAGTAAAAATAAGAGCTTGGATTATGGCTCTGCAAGATCTCAGGAAGGGAAGTCTGTCTTAGGATTCTTTAACAGGTTATTTAAGGAACCTGTGACCCTTCAGATGCTATCTGGATCCAACTCCCATCTATCTCAGCCAGTCAAGGATGGTGTGAGTTGTAGTTCCAGCAACATCAGGAGGACCCCAAACCCAAATGCTAGTGATGTTAAGAATGTTATCAAGCACAGAGCTGTGGGCCACAATATTCTCATTGTGAGGGAGTGTTAGACTTGAGCCCCAAATTGCCTGAAAACAGCCTATGCTTGTCTCCAGAATCCTAATGATCTGTCTCAGCCCCTTGCTATAAAAGAATTATCAAGACCGCAACAGATGAATCCACATTTTGGCTTCTGAACAAATTCAAACCTCAACTTTTGCTTTTAATTACTTGGTTGTGATCTAATATAATGGAAAAATTGTAACCTAATATATTATGCTGGTAGGTCTATAAAATTGCTGTCTTGTGGGCACGCTTTGGAAAGATGAAATAATTATTTGAGATGTGTATTTTCTGTTTCCAAAAATGTCTCAAGCAGATAATCGACCCATTTGTTGAGGTGGAAATTATTGGGTTACCGGTCGACTGCTGCAAAGACCAGACCAGGGTGGTGGATGACAATGGTAAGAGGCTGCAAGCTGTATGTATGTTTGTTATATGCAAGCTGTAAGTGTTGTCAGGAGGGATTGATTGTAAAACTGCTCTGGAAAATGTAGCTTTGTGAGGAGAATGGGGGTCTCCTAAGAAGTCTCAAAAACCTTAACAAACCACAGCTCCCAGAATTATTTGGGTAAAGCTATGACTGTTTAAGGTGATATCATATTGTTTTAAATGCATGTTATGAGTGTGGCCTTAATAATGTTCCTTCAGGTATTCAATTTCTCATCTCCTGCCAATTTCAGTTCCCCATTTCTACTGGGCATATGTGATTAGCATTATTTTTATATCATCTCAGTACTTTTCCATTATTCAAGACACTTGTCATTTTGCCTATATTCTTCTGCCCCTGGTATCAGTTCTTCTTTGCCTCCTATTTTGGCTAAGCCTCCATCTGCGAATCTATGGTTTGCACTTCTTTATTGTGAAATTTGGCTTGTTCTTTCTGCCAGCGACAATGAGTGCTTTTGAAATCAGAATATCAAGCACAGTTTTCCAGTATGAGTTGGAGTCTTTTATATATACCATGCTACCACTAATTAATATTAAACAATTGAATGTGTTGCTTCGTGAAGATTCACCAGAGCCCTCCAAAAGGGACTGCCCAAAGGTTAAGTTATCGCTAAGCACAAGTTATTTGGACAGAATCTGATGTTCGTTTTAGCAGATACGATCACAGTATGAATGACAAGCCACAGTTGTTATAAAGAGTAGGCTCAAATTCTGTAGATAATGAGAAGGTTAGAGAATGGGTAAAAAAAAAATCCCCCTTATCGAGAGTTATGGAAGAGGGCAGGGCCAAGCAATTACTGAATTTCTGTCACAATGGACAAGAAGCGACAGCACTGAAAATTTGTGTTAGGTAACACAATACTCAGAAACAGCCATTCAGAAGAGCTAACAAAAATGTCATGTTATTCGTTGAATGGCTATTGATTTCCTCATCACTGCCAGTGTCAGGGTAAGAAATAATTGCTTGTCCTCCTGCTCTATCAAGCTTTGGAGCTACCTTTTGGTAGATGGCCTTATTTTTACCCCTGAACTTTCAACTTTCTCTTTTCTGTTGGAGTAGCAACTTAAAGAGGTCCCTTCTCCTTTTCTTGGTCATTGCATTTCATTCATTTTATCAGGGAACATTTAAAACAAGGTGAGAAAGAAGCATGTCAGTGGATTTCTTGTTTGTTTGAGTTGAAGTCATCTATAGCATCAATACTGGGCACCCCCTCCAATTTTTTTTTCTTTTCATTTTATAACACAACTAAACAACACAAACAGAAAAACAAAACAAACAAATTATTGTCCTATCCTTATTTTTTCTAAACATTGTTAGGTGAGCTTCCCCAAGTCCCCCCTATCTGATTTTCATTTTACCTCATCTTTAGCAGTTTACATATATCATAATTTCTAACCATTTTTTTTATCACGCTTACTTTTACCATAAAAATCTTCACATTTTATCACTTACAAATACTATATTAAAATACACTATATTCTACTTCTAATGCTACAGCCTATATCCACTTCCAAAGCCATTCTAAGATTTAAATATTAACATATTTTTTCAAATATTCTTTAAACTTCTTCCAATCATCTTCCACCGTCTTTTCTCTCTGATCTCGGAGTCTCCCAGTCAGGTCGGCTAGTTCCATATAGTCAATACTGGGCATCCTGTGGCTGGGCCAGCCTTGGGCATTATTTGGCCCCAATATTTGGTCCGCTCCCTGTCCCACTGTGGTTCCAATCATGTCCCCTTTGTATTTGTGGGGGAAAGGGGATGCAACTTCTCATTCCATGCAGACTGACACTGTGCACTTAACCTCTTTATGTTAGTTGGGTACTTACTGGAGTGTTTTTGAGCATTGTGGGAATGGACTAGTTGAAATTTCATCTTGGCTCCTATTGCTAGAATTGACCTGAGAGCAGAGGATTTTGCCCGAGCTCAGAAATGCTCCAAAATGTCCATGGGTTGTGCACACAAGCACCACTCCTAATGTATGAGTGCGCATTGTCAAACCCACTCATATCAACAACCTTCTCATGTTGAGTGGGAAATGTCTGACATGTGACGAGGTCTCCTGTTCAGGCACAGCACCAGGGCATTGTGTGATGCTTCATGATAATACTTGGTAGGTACTGACAGCAATTATGGGGTAACAGCATATTTCAAAAAATTGCATAGTGTAAAAGAGAATGCAATTCGCAAGTAGTGTAATTTATGAATTGACCTCACGTTGCACTGTTTTTCTTGCCTCAATTTGGCCAGGCACCAGTGTCAAGGAACATGCTTATAAACTTAAAAAAAGATGATGATAAATATACTGTAATGCACAAACTTTATTACAGTGTTCATGAGGCTTTAAGCCGGTAGGTGAAATTACCTCTATTTTTGAATGGAAGGCAGGATAACAGGAATTGCCAATTTCTGTATTCTTTGGGGATGCTGTAATTTTCAGGTACTAGACTCAGAGCTGGAATAACCCAACACAAAGTAAGTTACTGCTTGGGCTTTCAGCGTAGACTCATTCAGTGGTTTGTTAACAGGGCGAGTACCGTATTTTTCGCCCTATAGGACGCACCTTTCCCCCTCCAAAAATGAAGGGGAAATGTGTGTGCGTCCTATGGGGCGAATACAGGCTTTCGCTGAAGCCTGGAGAGCGAGAGCGGTCGGTGTGCACCGACCCCTCTTGCTCTCCAGGCTTCAGGAAGCTCTGCGCAACCCTCGGGAGCCCGGTGCGAAGCTGCGCCGGGCTCCCGAAGGTCACGCAGAGCTGCCTGCACTCCCGGGCTCGGCGCAGCTTCGCGCAACCCTCCGGAGCCCAGCGCGAAGCCGCACCGGGCTGCCGAGGGTCGCGCTGAGCTGCCTGCGCTCCGGGTCTCGGCGCAGCTCCGCACAACCCTCTGGAGCCCAGCACGAAGCCACACCGGGCTCCCGAGGGTTGCGCAGAGCTGCCTGCGCTCCCAGCCCCGCGCCTGTGGGGGGGGGAATAAAAAATATTTCCTTTATTCCCCCCCCCCCAAATCTAGGTGCGTCCTATGGGCCGGAGCGTCCAATAGGGTGAAAAATACAGTACTTAAATGACTTGTTTCTCTTCCCGCACTTGACTTTTTGTATTCTCTGCTCCTTACAGGGTTTAATCCTGTGTGGGAAGAAACACTCACTTTCAACATCCACATGCCTGAGATAGCATTGGTTCGGTTTCTTGTCTGGGATCATGATCCAATCGGCCGAGACTTTGTTGGACAAAGGACTGTCGCCTTCAGCAGCCTTATGCCTGGTTAGTGCCTCGGCTTACTTATCTTTGATAGGCTGGCACTATGGGTGAAATTACAACATGTCTCAGCCTGTGCTGGTGCTGTAAGTTTGTGGGATTGGAGGGGGGGCTCTAACTAGGTTTCTTTTCTGCTCATGAAGCTTGAGATGTGGGGTTTTGTTGGAAAGAAGGATATGCATTTGCAAACAAGGAAAAACAGCAGTCTACATCAGAGTAGGAAGCCGAGTCAAGTCATTATGCGTGGCAGACTTTGTGACCAGGACTGAGTGGGGACTGAGTGCAACTGATACCTTTGACGGCCATTTTCTTAGTGCTTCTGTCCCTGGACATTCAGGCTATGCTGCAGACATTTGCGCCTAGACTAGTTGGGCCTAGACGGAAGTGCAAGCTTTTTCTCTGGGATGTGGACATAGCCATTATTGCTTGTGCCTTTACAACCTTGAAAAGCACAGACTTCACATTTTCTGCCTAATGTCTCATGTACAAAGGGGAAGGTAGAATAAGCCCAAGCCTCATCATTGTCTTGTCTTATCCTTGGACACCTAAAGCAGGCCTGTATGCCATATATTAACATGCATAGCTTGGTGTGGTAGCATTTGACATACCAAATACTAATTGCTGGTTTCCACTTCCACCAGGCTACCGTCATGTTTATTTGGAGGGACTGACTGAAGCGTCTATATTTGTTCATGTAACAATCAATGAAATTTATGGAAAGGTAAGGGGGAGTTGTTGCCGTTTGCAGCCTACAGTGTTTCTTACAGATTTGTTGGTTTTATTCTCAGGACCCCAAGGGCCACCTTTCTCCATATGAACCAACCCAGACCCTGCAATCACCATCTGAGGCCCTTCTTCATGTGTCTCCTCCACGAGAGGTCCAGAGGGTGGCAACATGAGAATGGGCTCCCTATTTGTGGAATGCTCTCCTCAGGGAAGTTGACCTGGCACATTCATTACATATGTTTAGGCACCAGGTGAAAATGGTTCTCTATAACCAGGCCTTTGTCTGATTAGCATTCTATAACCCTTTAAATATGCTTATGGGAGCAGTAGTTATTGGTTTGTTTTTGTTTCATTATGTATTTTGCATTCCCGTTTCGTATTTTTATGTCGTGAACCACCCTGTGATCTTCAGATGAAGGGCTGTATACTAATTTAATAAATACTAATTTAAATAATTTAAAAAATCTTGTGTTGAGAAACATAACATATAATGAACGGTGATGAATCTGGGAAATAAAATATACCAGGCATGTCCAACTTTCAAGACATTGCGATCTACTCCCACTATAAAAAAAACTGGCAGTGATCTACCCATTGGATTGAGTGATCAACTGTGATCAACTACAGACCCCCCGATCAACCAGTAGATCGCGATGGACCTCCCTGAAATATACCATGCCTCTTCTCTAATGGAGCCCTCAGGTCAACTTCCAACATTATTCCACGCAGGTGGCAGAAGAAAAGTAGCATATTAAAAGAATATGGCGTAAAATTACAAAAGAAGCAGTAAATGGAACGTCAGGTTTTTTATTATTATTAGAAAACAAGTTACCCATTTTTAATGTATGCGAACCTGTCTCTAATGTTTGCCATATCTTCCCACCCCCACCCCAAACATAAAAGCATAAGAACAGTATTTCTGGATCAAGCTCAAAGTCCATCTGGTCCAATATCCTGTTTTGACCGTCCATGAATGAGTTGCTTAGTTCACTACCATGCTTCCAAAGTATACATTATTATTTAAAAGTCAGTGTCTGTAGCCCCTCTTCAGCTGTGGGGATCCATGGGCTTTAATATATTAAAGGGGCTTACCTAAAAATTGCTAGTTAGTCCTATCCCCTAGATACTGCTGTGTGTCATCGATCTGAAGACGGCCCGTGCCTTGCCCCAACTGTAATGTTCCAGCTTCTCTAATAAATTAATTAATTCTCCTTCTCTCTGTTTGCGATCACTGGGGGAGCCAGTTCAATGGTTTGCAAGACTGGGAAGCGACCCTCAGCGGGAATTCACTTTTTTTCTGAGAGAAGAGGGTTCTATGGCATTTGCTTCTCATCTAAGCACTAAATATAGTTATATATTGCAGCAGTCTTAATTGGGGTTTTGGTTTAGTTTTTAAAGGTAATTGATTTTCTTTTGAGGTTGAGTTTGGATGCATCTTAATTAAAAGCTGCCGCTATTCTGTTTTGTTTCAGAAGATGGGAGATTTACAAACTTGCTCCAAGTTTTAAAATGGCAAAAAGTCATCTTCACGAATCAAGCTTTTTCATAATTTCTGCCTTGGGTGGTTTTTTCTTTTTTTTTCATGTGGATGAATATTTTTTATAGCTGAGGGGTTGTAGCTCAGCTGGAGAATCAACGCTTTTCATGCAGAAAGTCCCAGATTCAACCCCTGCCATCTCTAGATTAGGCTGGCAAAGCCTGCAGAGTTGCTGCCAGTCCGTGCATGTAATACTGAGCTAGGTGAACCCGTGGCATGACTGAATATAAGGCAGCTTGCTACTAGCAGTTCAAGAATCCTTATAAGATCGTGACACAATCAGAGAAATGCAATGTGGTGAATTAACAGAAAGGATTTTTCAAATGAGAAAAGGCAGTTTTTCTATCAATATTTTTCATACCAATTACTATATCAGTGAGTTGGGATTTGGGGACTTGATTTTTTTCCCTCCCAGTACTAGGCACCAGTCTGGTAAAACCCACCAGTGTCTATTATCTTCTTGCTTAAATGTTCCAGTGTTTCTTTTGACAGAAGGCTGAATGTATATTTTATGCTCCGCTCATATATTTTAATGAAGGCCACCCCATTAATAACTGGATGCAATTTAGTGAGCACTGATAGCTCAAACTGGTTAAGAGTCTTAGTCTGCCTTACAGGAGGGGGCACGCCTGTAACAGAAGCCTGGAAACCATGTCATCTAGCTACAACATTAGAGGACAAAATCCTCTTTTTCCAATAGCTCCAGACAAGTATATTTGCTCAATCACCTATATAGATTTTCTTCCAATAGCTGCATTTAGATGTGACAATAAACAACCTCCACCTTCTCGAGTGGAACCACAAAGAGGAGACTGGAAGCTTTTGCTTCTGTTTTCCCACAGTTCGCCCCCCCCATTTTATCAAAACCTTCACAAATTGTGGTTAATCTTAATTATGTTTTACTGAAACAAGTCCCCTTTGAACCTTGGTTTTATGGTTCTGGCTTATTGCAGTGAATCCTAGATTAAGCAGAGTTTAGGGTTTGAATGTAATTCTAAACTGTGGTTAAATCATAGGAAGAGGTGGGCAAACGAGTTAACCCAAGGCTCACCTAGGCTCATTCCTCTACCAATAACCATGGTTTATTGTTACAACTGAACGCCTGCTATGAGTCAGGCGCAAGTGATCTCTGACCTTCACAGCTTCATAATCTGAAATCATCAATTTGTCTTTCACTCTCAGTGGGTAAGGAGAGCTAGAGCTTACTTGATTTACTGTGGCATGCAGTTCCTGCAGACTTCCCTCCAGATGTAGATGATTATAGATGCCTACAACTCCCACAACCTCTGATTGTTGCCCAACTGGCTTGGGTGGATGGAAGCTGGTGTCAAGCAACATCTGGAGGGCCTGGCCTACTGTACCTGTTATAGGTTTACTATTGGAACCATAAAAATTGCCAGCTATTACTTGATGCCCTTCAGGACTGCAAGATAGTTCCGCTCTATTCTCATTAAACCAGATTTTAGACAATGGAATTTTGAGGTTAGCCCCCTTTATCCACCTTGCTTGGTAGACGTGGTTTATTGTCAAATAAAACAGTGTTTGTTTGGTACAGTGAATTTATGGCTGCTGTTGATTTATGGCACACCCTTCCTTCCCTTTTATGTTTCTCCCCTGTCTACCTAGAGCTTCAGGCTGCTGCTTTTTGTTCCTTGTTACTCAAGTCACAAGACTTGAGTAACTCTCTTTCCCCTGGCTCATCCTTGCTTGGTGGAGATTCCTTTATTGTTGCTGCATGGACTTTGGCACATTGTCCAAGGGCTTATTTTAAATAGGTGATGTATAAATGGGTGTTTAGAAGCCAAAGATCTTTACCAGTCTCTAGTTCCGAGGAGAGTGCAGAGTTAAAATGTGTAGATAGCCAGATGTCCAGGTCTGATGGAATCCAACAGCATCCGAGAGAGCCATGTTGGCCACCCATAATTCTGTGACAAACACGATGTATCCTGTTGTTTTCAATGTGACCAAATTAATGGAAATTTAGCCCATCATTCTGTGCCTTTCTTTGCCTTTCAGTGGAGTCCCTTAATCCTCAACCCCAGTTATACAATAATGCACTTTCTAGGAGCCACAAAGGTAGCTTTTATTTAGCATGCCACTTCTGCACTTGCTGGGCGCTGATCGTCCTTTTTTTAAAGGAGACACCCCTAACCGCATGATCCGTTAACTGCTGTGTCACTTCATTTCCCATCAAGCGTTTGAAACCTTGGCCTGCTGCTGCTGCTTCGAAGTAGCCCATGTCATAAAATGCTCCTGGGCCCAGGGCAGCTTCTCACCCCAGGACATTTCTCGCAAGCTTGTCATGTGTGATTAGGAGGCCTCTCATAAAACTCCTCTGCTATCATGGCTGGCTGCCTTCCTGACAGAGAGAAATCCCCTCATACATGCATGAACTCATGGCAAGCAGTGCTTACTTTCTCCTCAGTTGACCAGGTGTGGACTTGCTTGGCTTGATCACTTTGTTTGCTTGCTTGCTTGGGATTCTTCTCCATTCATCGCCCAGATAATGTACACAAGCAGCTGTTTAGAAATGTGTTTTTGTGTGGAATAGGCCACATTTTCAAAAACCGGTAGTATTTCCCTCCTTTCCGTTCTCTATTCTCCTTTTTTAGAACAAGCAACTGATAGGGCTCCGAGGGCTCTTTCACAAGAACCCCAAGCATAATTCTGTGGAAAACAGCGCTAATTACATTCGGAAAAGGTCGATTGGGGAACGTATTCTCCGACGCACTGCCAGCGCGCCAGCAAAGGGCAGGAAGAAGAGCAAAATGGGGTTTCAGGAAGTGACGGAGCTTAAGGAGAGTGTGTCTGAGGCAACCAATTTGAAAGAGAAGGAAGAGATCCTGAGGCGTACGAGTAGAAGCTTGCAGGCACGTCCCATCTCCATGCCGGTTGACAAATACCATCTGGTGGGCTTGCCATCACCAGATCAGGAGGCACCTCCTGTTGCTGACACCACCAAAACTGAAAATACTTCTGGTAAGTTCCTTCTATAGAGGCCTCATAAATGCTTCTTAAAAACATATACATGTATTCAAGCTTTCATGGATTCTGACTCTTGATTATTATTTTTTTGGACTTAACTGTCAGGGGTCCTTTACATTTACATTTAGTGGGTATGCCACTGCGATGACTATTCCTGGAGCAAGATAGCTTGACCACAATAGTCAAAAGTATTCATACCTTCAAGACGAGATGGTAAAAATGCACTCTCTGTGAGGCTTTGTTTGCCGTTGGCCTGGAAGCTGCCACATAATTGTTGACAGGAGTGAGATACCTCCAGCATATTATACCGCTGTTCAAAGGTGTGCACAGGCTGCCCATTGGTTAATGGAACAGGCTCAAGATTTTGCTATTAGTACATAAAGTCCTTAATAGCTTGAGACCAGTTTACTCGACAAATTGCCTTGCCCCAGCCACTTTCATCTGTGGAGTTTGCACTTCCTTGGAGGTTTTTGAGCATAGGTTGGACAGCCATCTGTCAAGGATGCTTTAGCTGAGATTCCTGCATTGCAGGGGGTTAGACTGGATGACCCATGGGTCCCTTCCAGCCCTAAGATTCTATGTTTCTAAGTGCCACATGATGTCCATTCTGCATCTGCTAGGTGTTGAAATTTCAGTGTGGCAGCATCAGTGACTTCTCTATATTGTTTTAGACACCTGCTGAAACCTTTTATTTTATTTAAACAAGCCTATATAATTTATTATTTGTTTTACATTTTGCTGATTTTATCCATTTACTGTTGATAATTACTTTATATTAATGTTTATTGCTTGCAGATTTTTATTATTATTAAGCAGCTAAAGTTTTTCTAAATATAAATAAATAAAGGGAGGCCTTGACCCTTGTAAACCTTGGCATGGTCAAACTTGTGTTCAAACCCTCTTCTTTTTGCTTATCCAACAGTCAGGTGCTTTTAAAAAATAAAAATAAAAATCCATGGACAGGAAATTGGAAAAGGTCCCTATATATCCTTACTAACTCTAGAGGTAATAGGTCTGCATATGAATAGATTCCAATATCTGTGATCCTACTGTGTCATCGAGACGTTATGCAACAGTGATGAAGATTAGCCTGTTTCATGGCAGTCTTGAAAGCGTTTTAATCTGACATCACTCTTCAGTTCCTAGAATTATAGATATGCAGAAATAGCGAGAAACAAAACGTACCAGTGAAACTGATAAGGAAAAGTCACTTTCTTTTCATGAAAGCCAGATGCTTGTCTGAGGCCACTATGCATGGGAGTCCAGGATTTGGACGTGTAATTCAAGAATTTTGATAAGCATGCCTCTTGTTTGCAGATGGTGTTTTAACAGAGCTGTTTTGTTCTGTCTTTGTTTGCCATGCTTCTGTATAGTACAAATCTGAATAGGAACCCAGCTGAAGGTAATGGTTATGGTACCTCATTGACATTCTTTGCAACAAATATTACATCATGCCCGCAGTGATGTAATGAAACATTAAAGAAAAGCTTCAATGAAGTGCTATATATTTTCTCATTTCCTCATATCACATGAATAATTTGTACTAAACTTGCACAATCCCATAATTAAGTCCTTTCACAATTGTGATCGATTTTTACATTCTCCATTTACCTATTCCAAGACAAAATGTAGCCATAAACAGGTGGGTGAGCATCTTCCTAACCACTGTTTTTGTGTTTTGTTTTTAAATTGATATAGCAAAAAGTAAAAAAGCTACCAAAGAGGACCAACCACACCTGAAAGAAGCGGTCACCTCTTCTCCTGAGAAAGATTTCTCTTTTGCAAAGTTTGCGTCTCCGTTTAAAAGAGAGGCCATAGAAGCTGACATTTATGTGAGCTCACCTGTGTATGAAAAGCCGGAAAGCCTAGACTTTGCCATTGGGATAGCTGAAACCTATTTTTCCACGGAGTATTGGAAAAGTAATCTTTCCAGTGAGTCTGTTCACCCAAAGGAGGAACCTGAAAGGGACAAGAATGAAGGTATATGTTGCAGGGGTCAAAAGATGTTGAATGATGCTCTGTTTTGCAAAGAGAGAGAACCAGTAGCTGGGAATTCTCTTTCTCCAAGACATCAAGAAGTAATTAGCGTTAGATCTCCTGCAGTAGTAAATAGTACTATAACCAATTCCCTACTACCTGATGTATCTTCACCTACCTGTAGTGATGTCCGTGACTTTCATTCTATACCAGCCATACAAGATAGTGACATTTCTCATCTGATCAGTGAGGTCTCTTTAGCAGATGAGAGTGATGTGGGCAGTTCTGTCTCAGCACTGATAGGACAGTTTGAGGTCACAAATGACCAAACTAATTTGACCGTTGTTCCGAGTCCTCCTGGAATTAGCAAAAAGATTGACAATAGGAAGCCTGCACATGTTCCACATATGTCTCCAAGTGATCAGAATACATCTTTTGACCACAAGTCTCCGAGTGTAACGCCAGTCGGATCAACACAAAAAATTACTATGATATCAACCCCTCAGACAACAGAGTGTTCGCTGTACACAATTATCCATGAGGCCTCTCTTTCTCCAGCCTCTCACCAAGCATCAATTGGCAAACCTCCTTGCAAGGACGCAAAATATGTTGCAGAAGATACCTGTCCAGTGTTTTCTTGCATTTCACCTGGGCTAAGTGCAAACGCTAAAAGGAAGTGTGGAGCCAACTGGAACTCTCTTAGCAATAGCAACTCTTGCATCTCTGACAACTCAGATTTAGAACATACAATAGTTGTCCCTTTCACTTGTGTAAATTCTACAGGCAGCAGCCTAATGGAAGTGGATGGAGAGCTGCAGGACCTCTTGATAACTGCCTATGAATATAAGAGAGAAGATATGAGCCAAGTTGCTTCTCCTCTGAAACTTAAACATAATCAGGACACTCTGTGCAATGACAGTTCAGTCTGCAGAAACCTAACCAGCGAGCATCTCTCCAACACTAACCTACTAGAAGACTTCAAGTTCAGGAGCAAGAAGAACCAATATCTTCCTTACCCTGAACATCAGTGTGTTGATCTTTTGTACAATAATTATTTGCACATTTCAGACACCCAAAATGAATTGTTGAACATCTCTCCAACAGGTAACATGGAGAACTCTCCTGCTCTTAAGAATTCTCTGCCTTCTCCCTCGGCTCAAAAACAACCAAGTCCTTGTAAATCCAAGAGCCTTGGAGACTTAACATCAGAAGACATCTCGTGCAATTTTGAAAGCAAGTACAAGTATATCAGCAGAGGTTTCATTACATCTGGCATGAGAGACAAGATGGTGACTGCTCTGAAGGCTAAGAAACCACAGGCTACAGATTCCCTGACGGAACAGTTACGAAAGCTAGTGTCCTTTGATCAGGAGGACAGCTGCCAGTCATTTTGTAACAAGCAGGATGACGATTGCCCTAAAATGTTGGTGAGAAAACTGTCATCCAGGAGTCAGAGCAGAGTGAGAAACATTGCTAGTCGTGCCAGGGAGCGACAGGAAGCCAATAAGCAGAAACTTTCTAACGCTAGCAGTAATGTAGCAGAGGTAGTCCTTAGAAATAAGCCTCTTGTACCTCCTCACATTATCAACAGACATTCCACTGGCTCTTATATAGCAAGCTATCTGGATAACTTCAATACGGACAATCTGGTGGACCGAGGGGTTCCGGAGGGTGCATGCACATCATTGCGCTATGGGTACCATGACCGGTTTTATACAGATGATTCTCTTTTAGAGACCAAGCCAAGCGAAGACGATAAACCAGAAATCTATTTTCTCCTGAGACTGTAAATTGTATAAATGTACATCTCCATTGTTTACAAGCTTTCTCACAGAATGAAGGATGATCCGTAAGCAACATAGCCATTAGCATTTAAATGACTCAGAAATGTATTCTTTTCACTACTGTTTGAGCCTTGACATGAATTAATGTGTCCATTGCCATCACAGTTGATGTAAATAGATGTTGTAAAACTTTATGTACTTGGTCTTTTCCCTCATTTTTTTAAAAAAGAAATTATACACAAAAAAATGTTGTTTGCATGACATAAAATGCAAGAGGTCCTGATGTCCTGTATTTGAAATGCTTGTACAATAGAATTTGGTATGGCTATTGATTACCACAAAATGCTGCACTCAATACATTTCTTCCCTCTTTTGTCTCTATCATTTGGCTGCTTCTAAGGAATTTTAGAGTGGTTTATTATCTCCACGATGTTCCCTCCTTTCAACCTAATCACACAGCTTTTTAATTGATACCATTCTCGTCAAAGAAATTAAATACACCTGTATTTATTAGAGAGTGATCATGCTAATAGTAAGCACACCGAGGCAGTGCTGTTTCACACTAGTGAAAAGGATGATAGGGACACACATTTTGAATTCCAAATGTTGAAACAAAGGTTTTGAATTTTCAAGTACAAATTTCAGATTTTTTTTGGGGGGGGGGAGTAAAGGTAGCAAACTTGAAAGCCTTGCTTCATTGGCAGAAGGGAAAGAAAGCTGACATGCCAGTGGCATGTCTTAAAATATGCATTAGGATGTGAAGTTTGGGTTTCAGGATTCGATTTGGTTTTTGGGGGTGTGTGTGTGTGTGTGAAAAATGACCTCAGTCATACTATTTGTGCTTCCAAAGCACTGGCCTGCTTCTCTTGTGCTGAGACTCTACTGAGGATGCACATGAGGAATAATACCCCCCCCGACTCTGAAGAGAATGGAGCAAGCATTGTCCCCAGGAAGTTCTGCAATGTTTATAGACTCCCACTTGTCTTTTGAATCATGTGTTCTATTTGCTATCTTTGTTTCAATCTACACTTCAGATCTGTCTGCCATTGCTGAGTTGTAGCTCTAAAGAGTGACTTTTTACATTAGGGTGGCTAACTTTGTTGTTGCTGAACTACAACTCCCATCACCCCTGAAAATTGACCATACTGGCTGAGACTCATGGGAGTGGTATTTCAGCAACATCTGGAAGGCTGCTGGTTGTCCATCTTTGTTTTACGTGAACTGAGAATCATGTTGATTTGCTTCACGTGTCTATATCTCAGTATTGGATATCTGCCTGTTTTGAAACCAACAGTTGATAAAACATCTTCCTTACCCTTTGAGTGCATATCCTCTTAAGTATTATATAGGTTCAGTCTTCCCACATTGGTTGCCTGACTGTGGAATCTGATCTCATTGAACTAGAGAGTTTGGATTTGATATCCCCCTTTATCACTACCCGAAGGAGTCTCAAAGCAGCTAACATTCTCCTTTCCCTTCCTCCCCCACAACAAACACTCTGTGAGGTGAGTGGGGCTGAGAGACTTCAGAGAAGTGTGACTAGCCCAAGGTCACCCAGCAGCTGCATGTGGAGGAGCGAGGAAGCGAACCCAGTTCCCCAGATTATGAGTCTACCGCTCTTAACCACTACACCACACTGGTGTAGTGTTTTAATCCTGCCCAGTCATACATAGTTAATTGAATACTAGGGTATTTCTAAGGGTAACACCAAGTTCCAAAATATTGTGCTTGTATTTGTGACTGGATAAACAGTACTGCAGCAGCATCTAGTGACAGAAACCAAACACTGGATGATCAGGAAAAGGGGGAGTGGCTGCATCCCATTCAAACATTCCTTGAAACTCGGGTGATCCAAGCACAGAGGCCCAGTGCAGATGTGACATTCCTGATCCTCTGATCATGGTGTGTCACAGACTTTCTTCCTTTCTGTCTGATTTCCCACCTTCTCTTCTGTGTTTTCCTTTGACCATGGCATGATATTACAATTGCATCACAGGTAGCCATGGTTAACATCAAGATTACCCATGTCACCAGTGTTTGGAATCAGGGTTGGTGGGTAGCAATTATGGTTTGCTAGGGTGAAACAAACCATGCTTCTGGGTTCAGATATCGCACTAAGCTTGCCGCTTTGTGGTTTAGTTACCCACTCATGAAAAAAGAACACAGCAGGAGGGCTCAACTCCTGCACAACAAGCTCAGTATTTTGTGCAAACATGGCCAATTATGCCACACTCATTCCACACTTATAATAGGAAAAACTAGGCTGTTCATCATGTGCTTTTGAGACAAGGGCTTTTTCAGGAAGAGTGATTGTAAAAGAAAAAGAAAAAAAACTTGTCCAAGCTCTTTCCTGTAGACTAGAAGAATGCAACGTTATCCTAGAGGGTTTGTTCTCATTGTAAGCTGAATTTCTGGTTCAGTGTAAAAGTAATACCTCTTTTTCTTTTGTAATACAAGATATTATTTGTATTCATGGAAGAGAAACATTAAAAGAAATCCTTAAGCACCGAAATGCATGTTTTTGAAAAAAGAAACCAAGTTGAAAGACGCTGTCAAGTGAGTGGCAGTTTGTAACAGCAGTTGTTCTGTCTTGTCATTCAACATTCACTCTTTTCAAGGGGAAAACCACTTCTCAATTCACAAGATGGACAGTCATTCTGTCTAACTCAATGTAGCCTGAAGGACTGCGCTTTTTCACAGTGGAGGCTGCGGAAGTATCCGGCTTTGAAATAAAACTTGCATAGGCTGTATCTTTCTTGACCTGGCACACACTTCTAACAACAGAATTAGATTAGCTTTAAACACACCTGTAGAGAAAGCTTTGATTCCTAACAATAACCAGGGCACTCTTTATCCTGTGCACACACATACACATTTATTCTTTACTTCGAATAAATGGTTTTAAAGGTGGAAAGTAAATGCACTTGTTCCGTATGTACCTATGACATTAAGATCTCTCATTCCCCCATAGGTTAAAAAAAAGGTAAAGGACCCCTGATGGTTAAGTCCAGTCAAAGGCGACTATGGGGTTGCAGTGCTCATTTCACTTTCAGGCCGAGGGAGCCAGCGTTTGTCCACAGACAGCTTTCTGGGTCATGTGGCCAGCAGGACTAAACCGCTTCTGGCACAACGGAACACCATGACGGAAGCCAGAGTGCATGGAAACACTGTTTACCTTCATGCCACAGCGGTACCTATTTATCTACTTGCACTGGTGTGCTTTCGAACTACAGTGGTACCTCAGGTTAAGTACCATATTTTTCGCTCTATAACACGCACCCGACCATAACACGCACGTAGCTTTTAGAGGAGGAAAATCCGTAGGCATGCCACCCGTAGGCATTTCCTCCATAACACGCACAAACATTTCCTCTTACTTTCTAGGAGGAAAAAAGTGAGTGTTATGGTGCAAAAAATACGGTACTTAATTCGTTCCGGAAGTCCATTCTTAACCTGAAACTGTTCTTAACCTGAAGCACCACTTTCGCTAATGGGGCCTCCTGCCACCGCACCGCCGGAGCACGATTTCTGTTCTCATCCTGAAGCAAAGTTCTTAACCTGAAGCACTATTTCTGGGTTAGCAGAGTCTGTAACCTGAAGCATATGTAACCTGAGGTAGCACTGTACTAGGTTGGCAGGAGCCATTGTTTGTACAAGTTCGGCTCCATGGCAACACATTATATTTAAGTCTGGCCTGTAGTATGGATAATGACCAAATGGGCATGGTTTTCTCATTTTACACACTTCATTCTGCTGCTTCTGCTGTTTATAGGGAGGGCAAAGAACTCAAGAGGGATACAGTTTCTCACTTCTCCCATCCATTTCCTGGCAGTCAAACACTGAGTACTGGAAAACATATTCCGTCTCAACCCAAACTTTCAGCCATAACTTCAGACTTAAGAACTGGAAACATGGTGTTTCTTTAAACACACACCCAGAGCATTCTTAATTTTTCTGTAAAGCAAATTACATACTATTTTAAATATGTAGTGACGCTGATCCACCCCTCCTTCTAGCACCTATTGATGGTAGCAAATACTGTTTACTAATAGAGACCCAGACTGTAGGAAGGGTACCTAATATTCAAGCCATTGCACATTCTTTTAAAATGTTGCAGTTAATAAAGTTATCCCTGTTTAAAAACCCAAATGAGTGCATTCCCTCTTTATTGTGGGGGTCAGGGAGAAGGGGCCTTTCTTCCCTCTGCTGATTTTTATAAAATCTGGCTGTCATACAATATGACAAAAATGAGAAAATCTCCATCTAAATCTAATTTGAAAGTAATACATTTTGCAATAATGACATTGGGATGTGAAACTGAAAACCAGTTTTAAGAACAAAATGATTTCAAAACTGATGCAGAAAGCATTTATATTATTTGGTCTGACCGATGGAAACCAAGAAGTAGTGCGACTGCTGAGAAGCAGGAGTTTATATTGAAGGGGATGTGAGTATTAAGTATTCAGTCTAATTTTCACCAATCCTTTGATATGAGAAAAAAGAAAGGAAGGAGTGCTTCATTGGAAATCGAATGAAAACTTCATAATGTATCAGTGGAGGCTAGTTCATTAGCAAATGGGGCACTAACCCACCAACATCAGTCTGCCCTTAACTAGTCCCTGTTGATGTTTTGCAACTATAATCTGTTGCAGGATCTTAGCCAGAACCAGTTGAATATAGCAGAGCATACGCAGACTTCCAGCAGCAATTAGTTGCAGGCAGGTAGGATGAAGCAGGAACAAGACGCTGCTACCAGTAACTTGATTACTTATAGGTGTTTATTATTTACAGCAGACTCACAAGTTAGTATATACAGGATGCAGACACGGTTCTTAACTCTATCTTGAACAAACTCCAAACGACTCTCAGAACACACACTGACCAACCAACTAACCAGCAAGGAAGGCCATGAGTCATCATGCCTATGTGGAGACCTTGACCAATAGCAGAGTTGTATACAAGGCTCCATATCTCTAGGCAGAATAACTCCCTCTGCTCAGTCTTCTTGGCCTTCAGCCAACTCCTAAATTGCTTCTATGGGAAGCTGCATCAAATAGCACATAGTCAAAAATCCCAACAGTCCCTCCCTCCTTAAACCAGCCCAATATATAGCCCTGCCTGTCAGCTTCCTTCCCCCAAGTCTCAATGTTGCCCAAGAGGAAGGAGAATTAGTCATCTCTGCCTCTTGTTGGATGTGGCTCCACCTACTGTCGGCCTCCTTGGCTTCCGCCCAATGGGCACCAACCACAGTGGTGAACTCTGGGCTTTCAAATTTCAGTGGCGCCCTGTGCTGGACAAAAATTTGGTGCCACCCACCTCCTGCCTTCTGTTCCAAGGTGTTGTGGTGCCCCTTGTAGAGCCCTCTCAGCTCGGTGCAGGTGAACCGGCCGCGCTCCCCTAAATCTGCCTCTGCCAGCCACCACTGCAACACTCAGCTGGTTTTCTTAAAAATGAGTGCAGTTGTCCCTGACTCTTCTATACGTGAAAAGGGACCAATGTGTTCATTTGTGCCAGTGCTGCAAATGGAGCCTCCCATCTTATTTGACACACTCCATGGAAATTGTAGCAGCGGCAGCAGCAGCAAAAGCAAACACTTATAAGATGTGGGCGACTTCTAGGGTGGGCATGTATCCTACATTACAAATGACAGTCCTCCATTTGAAGGAGTCCACTGATTGAGGGGCCCTCCAGTTCATTTCCAGTTTCTAAAGATAAAGAACCCTCAGAAGGAAGACCAGAGGCCTTCAAGTTGCCCATCAACACTTAGTTGGACAAATGCAGCAGGCATTTGGTCACTTGGTCACAGTCTTCCCCATTGCGGTGATATTTAAATCATGGTCACTGGATTGTATCTAAGGTAGTAGTGAGGAACATGAAAATAATAATAAATTTTTTTTTAAAGTATTGTCTCTCCACACAAGAACCCTCTTTCATAGCCCTGGAACTTATTTTAAAAAGTGGTGATATTTACCCATCACTGTAGAAGAATGGGTGACCTTTGCGAGAATGAGAAGCCAGAAAGAAGAGGGAAGGTGATAAAGCAGATCCTATGCCTGTTGCACAGTTTTTGCTGTCTGTAGCTTTCAGCATCTGAGGCATCCCCCGCTGAAGTAAACCAAGCCGGACAAAGATGTGATTTCCTAAAGGTCTTTCTGTCCTGAAAGAAAATCAGTGTGTTGCCAGTGCTTCCCATAGATCATATTATGGCCTGAATGTACCACTAACAGCAACTGAAAAGAAATATATCTCCCCACTACTGCCCCCTTCTCTGTCCTTTTCCTTCCTGTATGTAAGTTGACATAGATTAGGCTGCCTTCCTGGAAGACCTCTGACTTTCTAGGGTACCCTGCAAAAGATATTTGCAAGAGGTGTGTGCAAAGAATGCCAAGTGATGTATTGGTCCAGTTTCTCGTTTAATGGAGAGGTTTGCTGTCTGCTGGCTAAAAAACACACATACACCAAGTGTGGAATAGGCAATTATTCCAATTTGATGGGAAATAGTGGTCTGCACCCCATGTGATGCAATCTAAATTAATTTGTTTGCGCTCTCCGAAAGAGCGCATTTATTCAACACAGTATTATCCATCTACTTAACAAATCGGTAGAGTATGCCAGCAGCACGAGAGTGTACCAGCATTGTTAACAAATTCTAGAATGCCCTATTTTTTTTAAAAAAACCAATATTATTAAAATTAATATACCACTTTCCATTTAGTAGAAAATGCAAGGGGCGTCCAGCATAATAAATACAAAATCTATTAAAATTGATGAGTGAAGTAACAACAGCAATAACAACAATATAGTAATCAGGATGTCAGCCACTGGTACTTACTGTCAGGAAATATCTGGGTGAACAGATAGGTTTTCACTTCCTGGTGTAAGCACTCCAAGAATGGAGCCTTCCTAATCTTATCTGGGAGTGCATCCCACCTAGTGTGTGCAACAATGGGTGGAAGTAGGGTGCTCCACCTCCCACCAGATGCGTTTCTGAAGGGGTACAGTTGGGGTGTTGGGGAGATAGTGTTTCTGGGGTGGTTTGTTCACTTTTGGTTGTCCCCACCCTGCACTCAGCCCTCACCTGTGGCTCCTAGAAGTTGTCAGCATGAGACAGCAGCCAGAACCCAGGAATGGCCAGCTAAACCAGGTGAGGGTAGCTGATGGGTCCTAAACCCTTGGCAAGTTAGTGACCTCCCCTGCATGCAAAGACAGGCTACTGCAGATTGAGCGGACGAGGCCAACAGTGGGTCCAGCTGTCAAGAAGGCTGTTTCTGAACGTGTGTTACAGGGGAAAAAGAGGCAGATGGGGCTCATCAACCTGAGAATGTAGCCTGTCTAGGAGAAGGAAAACTCTGATCCCAAACCTCCGCTGCCTTGCAGGTTATCTTCAGAAGAAGAAAAGGCCAAGGAGTAAATCCTACACAAATCTGGAGTGAAGTCCCAAAGATGGTTGGATGGCACCTTGTACGCCTACTGCTGGCAACTCCTGCAGCCAAGTTGGTGCCAAATGTATTGCTCTGCTTTCCTTTGGACCACATCAGTGAGGCCGAGAGGGGGATCTTGTGTGGACAGCCCAGGCTTGTGCCCTGGATAAATCACTTTGGTGTTGCTAAACTGGTCCTGGAACTATTTAGAGCTTTGTAAAGCAAACCAAACTTGGCCCGGTAACTAATCAGCAGCCAAAGCAGCTCCTTCTACAAAGGTGTTATGTGGACATGGAAGGGAGCTTTGTTGAGCTACGTAGCTCCTGCATTCTGGTCCTGCTAGCAAGGAGTGATGGGAGTTGTAGTCCAATGATGTTTGCGGACCCAAGGTTGCGAAAGACTGCTCTAGTTTTTGCAGCACTGTCTGATTTCATATCATTTACGAATAAGGAGGCATGTGGATGGATGGTTCTTCCAACCTATCCTAAAGCATGGGTTGCTTGAAAATACAAACAAGTCATCCATGCATTTTATTTTGTCTTATTTTACTCTTACTCTATTTCTATTCATATGGCACACAATTTATAAAAAAGCAAGGGAATTAAGATTAATATTTTTGTTTGAATTCAACATATTGGCAATTACTGTGCTATTTACCTTTTCCAGTACATAGAGGTATTTGTTAAATCTCAACAATATTCTGCTGTACTCATGTGGTATGTCTGCATTAATGCTGCACCATGCTTCATTTTTTTGTTTTTGTTTTCTGGCAGCTTCTCTCCCTTTTCTTATTTTTCCTTCTGTCATTTTTTCTTATAATTTTAAAACATAAATAAAAATTATATGGAACCCCCCCCCCAAGTACCCTTGATATCACGAGCAAATTGTGCACAAAGCATTGCATGTGCTTATAGCAGATGTGGTAGGAAAAACTCCCTGGCCTTCATTATAAGACAATAGAGTGACTGATTTTACTGATTACTATTCTGCTTCAATGTGCAAAACCTGGAAGCAACAATAAATTGAATTTCTTTGGCAGATTATCTTTAATGTCCTTTTGCTGATGGAGAGACAAATTAGAAATCAGAAAAGTCTGTGACTCAGTAACTTATTGGACAAGAAGGCTTCCTCCCCCTCAGTGTTTCAGAATAACTCTAATCTAATCTTTGCTCTTCATTTCCTCTGAGCAGAGTACCTGGGTTAAGATCAAAAAGTATTGAAAAATAGTGGCATGATGACTCTTCTTGACACACATAATAATGTGTGTCACACACATTATACTGAACAGAATTAAAAGATTACGATCTGCCGGATGTTTGGAGATGCAAGAAATCCCTCTGGACTACATCATTTTGTAATATTTTTGCAACTCCTATATTGAAGAGGCTTTGCTTCTTTAGCCTTAGCTCAGCCAAAGGACAAAGACTTAACAGCCAGCAACACAACTTCCTGTAGTCTTTTCTGTTCCTTGTTTGCTGAAAATGTCTCGGCTGAATTGACTTCAGTCTTGACAACAGTTCTAGTAGGAATGGTTTGGTTCCTACCAGCAAATCCTTCATATTCTCTGATGTTATAATAAAATACATTGGAAAACAAAACAAAAACCACAAATGTAAACACAGAAGAAATGAAATGGTGTTCTTAAATTAGATCTGTGTCCCGTTGTCAAGATTGTGCATGGATTTTCCAGGAAGTCGCTTCCTTTTCGCAAGGGGTAGTAGTGAAACCCTCAACATGTTGCTGCACTACAACTCCCCAAATCCCTGAAGCTTGGCCTTGCCAGAGGCATCTGAGACTCAGAGGCGGAACTAGCTGCTCTGGCACCCAGAGTGGCACACATAATGTGAACCTGGGGGTGGGGCACCCACTGCACCCCCCTTCCTCCACAAGTGCTGAGACTAGCAAGAGTTGTAGTCCCAACAATATATTGGGAAGAAGGGAGGAACTACATTGAACAGCCCTACTTGCACATTCTATCTTGCTACTCTAACCTTAGACTTAAGCTTTACAATACCACACAAAGGACTTTTGTATTATCTTCTGGTTCATGCCGTTGTACCTTTTACACAATACAAGAGACTGCAAAAAGCCATGTCTTTGGAGATACTGTGCTACTGTGTAACATACACTTCAGGTTACATATGCTTCAGGTTACAGACTCTGCTAACCCAGAAATATTACCTTGGGTTAAGAACTTTGCTTCAGGATGAGAACAGAAATCGTGCTCCAGCAGCGTGGCGGCAGCAGGAGGTCCCATTAGCTAAAGTGGTGCTTCAGGTTAAGAACAGTTTCAGGTTAAGAACGGACCTCTGGAACGAATTAAGTACTTAACCCGAGGTACCACTGTAATTGCCTTCAGAGTAAGTAGCCTTTAGGCTTAAGAATTGTCAGTCCTGTACTAGGAAACAAGTTTTAATTTAGCACAGAAAGGCTGTACACAGTGTATTGATTTGCATTTCTGTTCAACGATCTTGCATTGCTGCCATCATAATCTTGCTTTTCTTTTCTTCAACAATATCCCCAACTCAATAAACCCACCTTTTCCTCCAGAGATCTCTGCCATTGTAGAAAATGTCCTGAACCCTTGTCCTACCTGGTGGCAAGTCAGTATGTCAAGTCCCCAGTCAATCCACGTGTCCAAAGTCCTGCAGGAGTCCTGGAGTATCCAAGCTGAGGTTCATCAACATGAGCAGTTGAGCAGAGACAGCACCTCAGCATCTGGGCTTGATGAGGCAGGTGACCCTCACCTGTCCCAAGCCTACTCCAGGTGATGAAGTGGACCCTTCCTCTTAAAGCTAGTGAGCGCCACCTGTCTGGCTAGTGAGCTGGACTGTGAGCCCTTGCCTGCCACAGCCTTCTAGAGCCCACTGCTGCCTACGCCTCAGAGCCTGCCGTGTTTGGGGGAGACAGGGGCCCCTCTGGCTCTGGTGATGGTCCTGCTTTTCTGATTGCTGTGACTGTCAGGTGTGTGTGCAGGAGCCAGGCCCTGTGTCCAATAGGACTTTGCAGGACTGGGGCCTTCCTAAGTTTGTTCTGAAGAGGCAAGGTGCTGCCTCACAGGTGAGGCCAATTGGTAACTCACAGCACCTGGTGGCAAGAGCTGGGAAGGGATATAAGGTCAGTATTACCCTTCGGCTCTCTGCCACAGCAACATGTTTCCTGCCTTGTTTGGCTTCTTGCTTCCTGAACCTTGAACCTTGCCTTCTTGATTTTTGCTTCTTGATCCTTGAACCCCTGATTTCGTGACTCCTTGCTTCTTGATCCTCAGACCCTTGCTTTCTGACCCTCAGACTCCTGACTTCTGGACCCCCGCTCCTGCTCCCACCCCGCCATCTTGCCCCCGGTCCTGACATCCCCTGCCGGGACTTTGATCGCCCGTGAGCCGGACCGTGACACTGTCCTCCATCCCCCTGTCATCCTCTCTCACTCTGTGAGTACTTCCTACACCGACCTCTCTCTCCTCATCTTCAGCTTGCCCTGGTGTGTCCCAGCCCTGGTTACACCCCTTGCCATGATGCTCCTCCTCCTCCTTGTAATCCTGCCAGTTCAGTTCATGGCAGAAAATAGTAAACATGGCAATTATGACAGAGGTGGGTAAAATAGGAATCACCGAACTTCTCACCTGCTGTTTTAGAATTCACATACACACTATCTACAACATATTTCATTGCCCCTGAAACCCTTCTTGAGAAACTGTTTTAATTCCAAAGATAGGAGTTTGTTGCAGATTGATTCTGCCTTTGCCCTGCAGTATGTCCATTTGAAAACAGATGGAAACCTAAATAGGCGAGGTCCTGGCAATGGGGTGTGGGCTGACCTGCCCAATAGCATTGTGGGTGGGCATATGCCAATATTGCCACCACCACTTTTTCCTTTGGGGGAAGGCTTTCAAATCAAAGAGAAGGCTTTCAAGTGTGGATCAAGCAATCGCGCCCATCCTGATGGCAGGATCTAGGGTAAATCATGATCAAAAGCAGCATGTTGAGGATGAGCTCGAAAGATTCCAGATGGAGAAAAGCTACATTTTCTGTGCTACAAATAGATATGAGTGTACATAGTACTAGTGCTTTATGAGCAATTGTTCTGAAAATTGAGAGAACTGTCCCTGGGAAAGAAGCTGGATAAATTGCAGGCAAATAGCCCCATCCATAGGTTTTTGTGCTGGAGTATTGAGATTTGATTTGTGGAGGAGGGAAGAATATAATATAATATCAGGAAAGCATTCTAATTTCATCCATAAAGCAAAAGCAAGGTCAGCAACAGTTTTCAGGCCACGTAATAGCCATGGCCAGAATAACAACAGACGCAGGCCAACATTGTAGCGCAGCGCAAACAATTGATTAGCTATTCAGGATAATCCGGTTCGCAGGCTTGGTTGACTTCAAAGGTTGAAAGCAGAGGCATGAACGGGGCGAATTTCTAGACTGATTGTACAGTTATGGTTTTTTAAAATCATACTTCCACAGTAGTGCTACCCTGATTGCAGGAAGGAAGATGCTGGAGGGATGAATATCCTGTAGAGCTATTCCATGTCTATCAGTAGATTGCAGAAAATTCTTCTCAATGAGAAGGATCTTGGGGGCTTGAGAGCACTTGCCTTAATTTTCCAACACTCAAGATTTGCTCTGGGGGCATCGCTGTTTATGAAGCACATCAGTTTATTGCAGAAAGTAAAAGGTTACGACAGCTGTAAAAATGCTAGGCAAAGCAGAATCCAATAGTTCAATATTACGTGCAACTAAGATGGTTTGTGTGTTGTGTAAATCCACTAAAGGCTTTGTAAATGGCAAGCTGGGGTGCTGTTTCGTTTTCAGCCAGTCGAGCTGTGCTATTCCCAAGAGGAGCTGAAATCTAAGATTCATAGCCTTGGATTATTTGTCAGTGGAAATCCAGGCGCCACTGCTCAGTTGCTTTGCAGGCATGGTCCATCATTGCCAGTGATTTCAATTGAAATGTGTGATACTGCTGAAGGTAGATAGTAACTTGTTCTTAGTTAGGGATGGGGGGGGGATTGATTCTATTTACATTTAAAGGTGAACCTACCTGATTCAATGTTTAAAAAAATGCATGTACTGGAGTGAAGTGTACATATTAGTGAAAATAACCTACATAAATGTATTACTTTAGGAGAAATTGGTTTGTAAAAATGTGTACATTAAGTCAAATTGTATGCAAAGATCTGTATATTAGGAGAATTAGCACTGAAATGCTGCTGAATTTTCATGAGGACTTTTTTTATATATAAAACAACAACAACAACTCACAAACTGATGTGGAAATGTTGAAAACTGGAGTGGAAAAAAATGAGGAACTGAAACGGACAAATTCACCCACCCCTCACTTATGTGTAATGAACCAATCAGAGCTAGGAATGTTATTATTATTATTTATTAAATTTATATACCGCCCTTCAACTGAAGATGGCAGAGTGGTAACGTAAAGGAGTTCACTTTCCAGTTACTGATTCCCATGTGATTTAGCATCCGTCTCTTACCCATTCTATTTTCACTAGCAATGCAAGTGTCAAGTACGGAATATCCAATCCCATCTTGCGGATTGGCCTTAGAAATTTATCTGTGACCGAAACATTTGGAGGGCAACCCTTGTTTGGGTTCCTTGTTTCCTGCCTACAAAACGCAGGAAAGATACTGATTTTCCCCAGAATGCTGATATCCTGGATATAAACCCTGCTTCGTAACAAATAAAGGTGCTGTTTCAACACTTCTGTCTCCAGACACTCCTGTCTCCCTCGCAAAGCTAATCTTGCGTGTGCGTAATGAGGCTTGGACAAGCTGCCAATATTACTAAACAAGGGGCTAAGATAACAGTAGTCAGGTTTACAAGATTTCCACTTAACAATGCTGCCATTGGGTGTGAAATAATATGCTCTAGCTGTCAAATCCATCTGTTCAGCTATACAGCCTATGCATGCAAATCAGTCAGTCTTGCACATATACAAAGGTGGCTTTGAGACAAAGATTTGACAGTTTAAATTGAATTGGGGTCGTGCGATAGGAATGTCTAAATATGTTTTTATAAAGAGGGGTTCTTAAGTTTTTCATTGCCAAGTTTGGAGAACGGCATAGAGTGGTATTGCGGTTGTAATTTTTGGAGGTTTTGACCATATTTGGAGGTTTTGACCATTTTTTACTCCTTCTCAGTAAGGCAAGGTGGCCTTCCAGACGTTGTTGGACTACAACTCCCATCACCTCTGACCATTGGCTATGTTATCTCACGCTGTTGGGAGTTGTATTCCAAAAACTACCAGAGGGCAACAAGTTCTCTACCCCAGAGATATGGATTGAAAAGTCAAGCCAGCCTCAGGTCAGTAGCCTTGTTAGGAACACAAAGGACCTTCTCATCGGGCCTGGTATCAGAATGGTTGGATAAGAGCCAGGGCCTGGGGCCACTGCGGATGACACTGGTGCTACTTCATTTTCAACTGGAAATGGAGAGGCCTGGTGCCAAATAAAGAAACTCAGGGCTGGGAGGCTGCAACACCTCTCCTTCCCCTCAAGAACCTGTGGTATTTGGCATTGCATTGCATAGGGATGTTACGTTGGGGTTGGAGGCAGTTGGCCCTTGGAGGAAAGGAGAGAGTGGAAGTCACTCCTGACTCAGGGCTAGGCCCAACTGGGTTTTGTTGTTGTTGTTTTAAAAGCACAGCCAGGCACATCAGCACCTACCGTATTTTTCGCCCCATAGGACACACTGCCCCATAGGACGCACCTAATTTCTTGGGGGGGGGAATAAAGATTTTTTTCCCCCTCCCCAGGCACGAGCTTCCCCCGACCCCAGCCCCCAGAACAGCCTGCTATCTGCAAGCCTAGGGAGCCGCGCTGGTCTCCCCAGGCTTGCGGAGAGGTGCGCGAAGCCCGGGGGCGTTCTTCAGCGTGCACCAGGCTTCGGAATGCAGGCAGCTCCACGCCACCCTCCGGAGCCCCGCGCGGCTTCGCGCCGGGATCCGGAGGGTGGCGCAGAGCTGCAGGAAGCCCGGGAAAGCCTGCATTCGCCCCATAGGACGCACACACATTTCCCCTTCATTTTTGGAGGGGGAAAAGTGCCTCCTATAGGGTGAAAAATACGGTATCTACCATCTAGTAAGCTCAAGGAGGCAGCGGCAGCAGAGAGCACTTGGATTTCCTCCAAACAGGTACCAGAGCTGAATGGCTTATGGCAAGTCAGACCATTTTTCTGGAGTACAGTATTGCATACACTGGGTCAGGGGTAGGCAAACTAAGGCCCGGGGGCCAGATCCGGCCCAATCGCCTTCTCAATCTGGCCCACGGATGGTCCGGGAATCAGTGTGTTTTTACATGTGTAGAATGTGTACTTTTATTTAAAATGCATCTCTGGGTTATTTGTGGGGCATAGGAATTCGTTCATTCCCCCCCCCAAAATATAGTCTGCCCCCCGCCCCAGCTCTGAGGGACAGTGGACCGGCCCCCTGCTGAAAAACTTTGCTGACCCTTGCACTGGATGGGCAGCTGTTCTCCAGGTTTTCAGACATGGAGAATTGACTGGCCCAACCTGGAGATGTTGAAGATTGGAACTGGGACCTACTACGGCCTGGGAAGCCCATGCTCCACCACTGTGGCACTCGAAAGAGCAAAGCTATGGAAAAGCAGTTGTCCACACAGAGATAGAAGGGAGCAAGCTAGGCGGATTTGGGGACTTCTGTTGGGTTGGCAGAGGAAGCAGGTGCAGTACAGTGGTACCTCGGCTTAAGTACTTAATTCATTCTGGAGGTCTGTTCTTAACCTGAAACTGTTCTTAACCTGAAGCACCTAATGGGGCCTCCTGCTGCCACTGCACTGCCGAAGCACGATTTCTGTTCTCATCCGGAAGCAAAGTTCTTAACCTGAAGCACTATTTCTGGGTTAGCGGAGTCTGTAACCTGAAGCATATGCAACCTGAAGCGTATGTAACCTGAGGTACCACTGTATTGGTTTAATTCTACCTTACATTCATTATGTTTGATTGCCAAACAAACCGTTGACTTCTTCATTCCTACAGAATCTTTACAGGAATCCTAAATAAGATGAATGGAGATGTGAAGGCCCATAAAAAATTCGACAAATTGGGCAGGTTGATTTCCCACTTGGTTTTTCCGAATTGTTTCCAATATATTATAGAATCATAGAATCATAGAATCATAGAATCATAGAATCATAGAATCATAGAATCATAGAATCATAGAGTTGGAAGAGACCACAAGGGCCATCGAGTCCAACCCCCTGCCAAGCAGGAAACACCATCAGAGCACTCCTGACATATGGTTGTCAAGCCTCTGCTTAAAGACCTCCAAAGTAGGATACTCCACCACACTCCTTGGCAGCAAATTCCACTGTCGAACAGCTCTTACTGTCAGGAAGTTCTTCCTAATGTTTAGGTGGAATCTTCTTTCTTGTAGTTTGGATCCATTGCTCCGTGTCCACTTCTCTGGAGCAGCAGAAAACAACCTTTCTCCCTCCTCTATGTGACATCCTTTTATATATTTGAAATGGAGGGAAATGTTTCTCCCCAGTGCTGTCCTCCTGCTGTGCCTTCACACCTCTAGATGTGAAATGAATAAGTTGCTGGAAGAACAGTCCAGGAAAAATGTAACCCCTCCCCCATCAAAAATCAAAAGTGCGGACAAATTTTTGCAAGGAGAACAGGTGACCTTGTGAGCAAGAAAGGGGTGTGTGTGTGATTCTCTAAAATGCTTGCTTTCAGTGGGTATGGGTAGCTTCCGAAAGAGCTGTAGAAAATGTTCATTGAGAGGTTAAGAACAAAAACAAAATGGAAACAAAATGGTGAAATAAATTGACGGATGTTGCCCTGGGTAAAACTGCAGGGGAAAAAGATGATTGTAGAAATGCAGAGAAAGGAAGAGAAAAGCAAGATGACTTTGACTTTATGTGTTATATCTATTCAGTTTTGATATATGGTGATGTGCTGAATAGTCCCTGGGACTTAAGTATCCAGTGCAAGGCAATTTATGTTGATTAAATGGCCCGCTAGCTACGAAATGGCGTAGTGCCGAGTCTCCTGGAATGCATAGAGCTATCTTGGATGTCATCCACACTTCCATTAGAAGGAGAGCTAAAGGAAATATAGATTGTTGCATGCCACCCCAATCTCTGAGTGGCACAAGATTCCAGGGTTTCCAGGGGTTTGTGTTTTCTTTGGAATGAGAGACAGTCGAGACTGTGATGTCTTTATGAAATATGGTATATAGTTTATTGACACACATATGCAACCTAAGCCTACGATGGAGCATTAAGATCCCAAGAGGGTCTTGCTTCTTCCATAGCCACAGTTGTGGATTCCATCAGCAATCAGGCATGGCTCTGTCTCTCGGCTACCCAGTTTGAGGCCTGCCAGCTTCTAGCTTGCTCATACAACTCCCAACTCTAGCCTTTGTGAGTTGTGTTACTGTGTTCCGTGGGGCTATTGTCCTTTGTTCTTTTTCTCTTTGCTGTCTGATGCTAGAGAGAGAGGGAGCCATGTTGCAGTGCTCCGTGTGTGTTTATATGTAAATAAAGTAGATTAGCCAAAATGCTGAGTTGCTGAGGTCTGTTATGCAACTGCACAAACTCTGCAGATCCCTAAGTGTGCCAGTGTCTGTTGGCATCGGTCGCTGTGATGTTCGGGCTGAAGAAAGCTTTTGAAGCTCCCGAATGATCGACCAGGAGGGAGGGAACATGCCAGTCGGGCATGTGTCTCTGCCAGGGTCCTACTCGAGTATAGGCTGAACTCCTGACAGAGGGGACCCACCCATTTGCTATCTGGCACAGAGCCATTTCCTTTGTTATCTTAAGGCCCCATACTTTGTCATGCAGCGAAGTCAAAATGCAGAGTCTTCACAGTAAATGAATAAAACTTTACTGAGACACACAGGCTTCTTTACACAATCTATACAAACAAAAATAAATAAGGAGCACATTGAGCCCCCATATTTATCCTTCCTGGCTCCGTGTGACTTCCTGCAGTTGAAACAATATTTGTATAAGGAATGAGTCAGAGTGAATCAGCTAGAAGAATGAATCTGCACTTTTCAGCATTTTCCAACACTTTACTGCTTCTGCTTTTAAAAGACCTTTGTCACATGACATACTTATAGGGCCATTACCTCACCAGGAAGCTAGCCTGGCTATTCCAGCAATTGAATCTGTGCTGGATCCAAGAATTAGAAGGGGGCTCAGGCATATAGCCTACCTCCACACAAACTTATAACACTATATTACCTGACTCTGTACATGTTGGATTCCGGAAAGGAGACTTGTATAGAACAAGTATAATAAAGAAATAGTCTCCTACTTTTATTGATGTGTATTCATTGCCTATCACGTATCTAAGCTTTTACGAGGAAAAGGCTAATCACAGGAAAGTCGGCTCTCCCTTTAAGAGCTGTCCTGGAGTTGTTTTCTGCATGCTTTTCACTTACAAGGTTCTGGATAATTCAAACCAAAATAAAATCCTGACCTCCTTTCTGCCCAATTGCAATTGTATAGCTTTGGCTTAATACCCTATTACCATCTGGAATCCAGTTGTAAGTGAATCTATGTACATTATATAACTCGAATTGGTTTATACAACGAGAAAGGAGGGGAATATAATATATCCTTAAGCCTTTTTAAATTGGGATAAGTCCAGTGCGAGAAATTTGTTCCTATTATCTAGTCTTGCTAAATTTGGATAAGTGCATGAGCACGATTTAAAACAACAACAACTGTGTCTTTGCAGATGTCTTATACGTGCATTCTCTATACTTTGCTGCTTGTTAATGGGCAGAATGATTTTCTTGTTATCAGCGGCTTGTTTAATAATAGTGCTTATTAAACCAAGTGCTTCATTTTTCAAATGGAGATCTGCTAGGACTCGAGCCTGCCTGGTCAAATTGTCACAGCTGAACTTGGAAGCCCTACCTTCCAATCATGTATATACCAGAACTCTGCACATGCTCAGAACCCATTTTATAACATTCCATTGTTGGCTGCAGGCACTGAAAGCAGGTTGTGGGAGACTAAGCTTTGGTGGGTCCAAGTTAGGGATGGGTGTATCTCTTAATTGTGGCTTCTCTTAGTTTCTCATTTTTCCAATCTTATATTTGGGTCTCCACATTTCCACATCAGCATTTGACTATAGTAAGTTTGCAACTTATGCAGGGTTATGTTCTGATGACTGCTCCTAGAGCAAAAATTGCATAAAGTCAAAATCCATTAGGTAGGGTTGCCATATTTCAAAAAGTAAAAACCAGGACACCCTGAGCTTTTTGTAGGAAGAACCCAAAATCATTCACCTTTTTTATTTTTATTTTTAGGAAACCACTGAAATTGTTGAGCTTCTTTTAGGATAAAAGCTGAAAGTTGTTGGACAAACTGCAATGCACTCTATGTGGGGCTACCTTTGAAGGTGACCCAGAAACTACAACTAATCCAGAATGCGGCAGCTAGACTGGTGACTGGGAGCGGCTGCTGAGACCACATAACACCGGTCCTGAAAGACCTACATTGGCTCCCAGTACGTTTCCGAGCACAATTCAAAGTGTTGGTGCTGACCTTTGCAGCCCTAAACGGTGTACCTGAAGGAGCGTTTCCACCCCCATCGTTCAGCACGGACACCGAGGTCCAGCGCCGAGGGCGTTCTGTCAGTTCCCTCACTGTGCAAAGTAAGATTACAGGGAATCAGGCAGAGGGCCTTCTTGGTAGTGGCAGCCGCCCTGTGGAACGCCCTCCCACCAGATGTCAAGGAAATAAACAACTATCTGAACTTTAGAAGACATCTGAAAGCAGCCCTGTTTAGGGAAGTTTTTAACATCTGATGTTTTAATGTATTTTTAATTTTTTGTTGGAAGCCACCCAGAGTGGCTGGGGAAACCCAGCCAAATTGGCAGGGTAGAAATAAACAACAACAACAATTATTATTATTATAAAAATGCCCTTTTCGGAAATTCCCCCTGGATGTCAGTTCTGCTTTTGAAATCCTAGTACAGTGGTACCTCGCAAGACGAACGCCTCGCAAGACGGAAAACCCGCTAGACGAAAGGGTTTTCCATTTTGAAGGCTCTTCGCAAGACGAATTTCCCTATGGGCTTGCTTCGCAAGACGACAGCCCATAGGGAAATATCCGGGACAGCGGGGAAGCGCAGTGCATCTTCCCCACTGTCCTCGGACCTCCTCCGAAGCCGGGCGGTGGGGCGGGAACGCCTGCCCCCGCCGCCGGGCTTCCGAGCGCTGCTCCAAAGCCGGGCGGGGGGGCGGGAACACCTTCTGAAGGCGGGCGGGGGGCGAAAGTCTTTGTCCCCCCTGCCTGCCTTCCCAGGGGCTTTTAAATCGCAAATCGCCCCGGACAGCGGAGAAGTCCTCTGCTGTCCCGGGGCGATTTTAAAATGCCGCCCGCCAGCATTTTAAGATCGCCCGGACAGCGGAGAAGTCCTCCGCTGTCCCGGGGTTTTTTAAAATGCTGGGGGTGGGAAGAAAAGCCCTTGCCCCCCCCAGCCTTCAGAAGAGGTCCGGGGACAGACTGTCCCCGGACCTGGTCTGAAGGCGGTTTCCCTAGGAACGCATTAATTGATTTTCAATGCATTCCTATGGGAAACCGTGCATCGCAAGATGAAAAACTCGCAAGACGAAGAGACTTGTGGAACGAATTAATTTCGTCTTGCGAGGCACCACTGTAATGTCTAGGGGAAATCCGGACATATGGCAGCCCTACATTAGGTTCAATGGTGGATGGGAGTGTCAAAGTCATTTTCCCCAGAACCTCACCTGCTTTCCACCCCTTCTTAATTTTCTTTTCTTTTCTTTTTGCCAGCCACATAAAGCTGAATGAACAAAAGTTAAATGCAAGTAAGTTGTGGGCTTACTGAATTATTATTTTAAAAAATCCTGAAAATTCATCTATACTTCAGTGCAGATTTCTCTTAATATACACATTTCTGCAGAGCAATTTTGCCTAGCATAACAGATTCTTGTATGTTATTTCCACTAATATATGTCTTTTTATGCACATTTTACCCTAGTATGTGCAATATTTTTGCTCATATTGCTTGGCTGGGGGATCTGTATTGCAAAACTCACGAGAAGTGCAAATTTCAAAGGGTTCCACCTGCCCTGTGGAACTCCCTGCTAGCAGAGCTTTGGCAGCAATCACCCCTGCTTACTTTCAGCCATCTGTTGAAAACTGTACTATTCAGACATTTCTTGGAAATCTATATTTCTCTTTCTTCCTAGCCAGCTTTCATGGGTGCTTTTCTAATGTTTTCCCTATGGTTTTGATGTCTTTATAGTTGTTGTTTTTAATCAAAGTTACTGTAATTTTCTATGTTGTGTACTGCCTTGCTGCATTTCTATGAAACTGTGATATATACATATTGAAATAAGATAAATAAAAATAAAATCCCAAAGTTGACCCAAGCAGATGAACATTCTATGCATCCCCTTACCCTGAATCCTGATGGGGACCAAAATCAGACCCCCTCCTCCCCTGCAGAACTTAAGGATAGAGTTGCCAGGTATCAGAGGAGCTGTTCCTACAGATATATGTGGGTCAAGCCCTCTATACAGCTTAGTAACCCAACACCTTGAATCAAGTCCAGTGCAGGCCTTTCAGGATAGGTGTTACATGATCCCATCTTGCTGCCCTAGTTAGCAATCTGGCAGCCAGAGTCTTCACTAGGGGTGGCTTTCAGATTGTTTTCAAGTGCAGCCCCATGTAAAAGCACATTGCAACAATCCAAACATGGGATCCCGAAGGCCTGGGTAACTGATAGCAGGCTATTCTGATCCAGGAATGGCCACAACTTGCAAACCACCTGGCGCTGTAAATAGACACCCTTTGCCACTGATGTCACACACAATATCTCCAATAACAGCTGTGGCTCAAGGAGTACACCAGCTGAGACCCTGCCTGCCTGTGCACTGTCTCGCCAGAGTGGTGCCTGCTCTGGTTATCTCCCTCTTGGACTACTGCAATGTGCTCTACGTGGGACTACGTGGAAACTACAACTAATCCAGAATGCGGCAGCTAGACTGGTGACTGGGAGTGGCTGCTGAGACCATATAACACCAGTCCTGAAAGATCTGCATTGGCTCCCAGTACATTTCGGAGCACAATTTCTATATGAAAATCCTTTCATTAGCTTGGGTGTGGGGACAAATAATAAAAGATTCTAGTCCTAAAACCATGTCTTTGATTGGTAATATGTATTTTTAAGTCCATTTGAGTCCTATAGGATAGGATCTTTCTTGTTCTCCTCCTGAGTATTTATTGTGATGGCAGACGACCCAATACAATACTGACCACACTTACCTGGGAGTAAAGGTAAAGGTAAAGGACCTCTGGGAGTAAGCCCCATTGAACTCAACAAGACCTACTTATGAGTAGGCATGGTTAGGGTTGTGTTGTTAGGCCAAGACTTGAAAAGATACAAACCTCTAAGCATGAAATTTCAAAGCAGATGTGTTAAGTGCTATAGAAAATGTCAACAATGGTCGGGTTTATAAATCATTAAATAATGAAATGCATTAATACTTCAGAGCAATTATATATATATATGTAAAAGTTGCATCTGACATCACATGCACATTACCTCTCAGTTGTATTTTACATTCTGTATTCAGTATTAATCCCTCTGCCAGCTTTATCACATGCATCACTAATTCAATTAGTATTCATCTGGAAGGAAACATCCTTTGGCATTTGTAGCATTTGAACTTCGAGGGCTACGGGTTTAAAAATAGCTAAGAAGGGGAAAAGCCATTCTGAACAACCTGGGGAATGCCTAATAATATTGCTAATTGAATTATTATTATTTATTGAGTTTATATATCACCCTATACCTGGAGGTCGCAGGGCGGTTCACAGAAATGACCACAACGTACATAATCAGAATAAAAACCACAAACGAATACCCCCCCCTGAAAAAGCCGCATTTTAAAAGGGTATAGGATGTCAATAAAATCAACCAAAGGCCTGGTTAAAAAGGAACATTTTTGCCTGGCGCCTAAAGGTGTATAATGAAGGTGCCAGGCGAACTTCCCTGGGGAGAGCATTCCACAGACGGGGAGCCACTGCAGAGAAGGCCTGTTCTCATGTTGCCGCCTTCTGCACCTCTTGAGGAGGAGGCACACGAAGGAGGACCTCAGAAGATGATCTCAAGGTCTGGGTAGGTTCATATGGAAAGAGGTGGTCCTTGAGGTATTGAGGTCCTGAGCTGTTTAAGGCTTTATAAGTAAAATTCACTCTAGCACTGATCCAGAGATGGTTACAGTTGTTACGGCTAAAATCTGGGTGCGGGGTTACTCTGCCACCCAGCTCATCGGACTAAGTCCGTGGGTCCCTGCGGAAGAAAATGAGCTCAGCCGGACACAGGAGCAAACTGCAGAAGATCCAAGTTTATTGCGCAACAGGTTCAAGGCGAGATTGAACAGCGAGAAAGGGGTGACATGAACTTTTGAAACTCCCTCCATGTCCCAGAACACAGTGCAAAATACATCCCAGTTACATCATGAATACATTAAGGAGAGGTTGGGTTACACAGATTAACATATGGAGGAGGGAGGGGGGAATATGCAGAGGGCTGGAGATATGGAGGAGGGAGGGGGGAATATGCAGAGCTGGAGATATGCGCAGATAAGCACATCCTGAGAAGACAATGGTCCATGTACACGTAGTCTGTCACCTGGCATTGCCCGGAGGAAAGGTTTGGCAGAGTGATTTTGACTGGATTACTTGAGAGATTATGGAGGACAGGGGAGGGGTGATGGAGTCCTAGAGAAATTGAGCAAATATATTGTAGTGAAGAAGACATGCCCCCCCCCTTCCGTAACACAGTGGTACCTCAGTTTTTGAACACAATCTGATCCAGAAGACTGCTTGAGTTCTAAAACGTTCGAAAACCGAGGTGCAAAGGGCGGTCTGCAAATTCAATAGAGAAAATTGGGGAAAAAAACTCGACAGAAGCTGTTCAACTTCTGAGGCACGTTCAAAAATGGAAGCGTTTGAAAACCAAGGTACCACTGCATCACATATACAAATTTGTTCTGCATGTGTGGTTGAGAGATCAGAGGTGGGTAGCCCTACACCTCTTGCTGCCAAAGTGAATAGCCATACACTGCCAAGATCATTCACTGACAACCCACCTGAATTGCTCCAACATCTACATGAGAACAAGGCAGAAGGGATTGGCTGCTGTCCTGTAAACTGTGGAATACTCAGTGGAATACAGCATCTTGCGCAAAAGAAACGAAAGACAGTGCCAGCCTCTCTATCAGTCATGGCGGCCATATGCCTTCCTGTATAGTGCAAACCCTCTTTTCGAAGGGCTTCTTTATCAGAAGGGCTGTCCAGTTCAAATTTGGTTTAAAGATAAGGAAACCCAAGAAGGGAGAGCCGCAGGGACCTTGAAGTTGCCTGCTCAGTCCTTCCCACCATGCTCAGATGTATTGCATTACTATTTATATCATAGCCATTGTTTCTAAATGTGCATCAACACCTTTTTGCTGACACATTCTCCTCCTCTTCTCTATGGTCTTAGCTCCTGTGTTTCACGGGCTCCAGGCTAGGAGAGAACCTTGCCTGAAACCATGGAGAGCAGCTGCCGGTCCATGTAGATAATATGGATCTAAATGGACCAATGGAATGATTCAGTATAAAATCAGCTTCCTGTAATGTGCCTTTTTTTTAATGCCCAGTCCCCATCATTTCAGCTGTCTAGTTCAACATACTGATTGAAAAAGAAAAATCTAAGCAGCAAAGCACTGACATTTTCCCCAACTTACCATTTGCGGTGAATATGAGGTCCTTGATTGCCATCTGCTGGTAGCAATTTCAAAATTATATTTCAATCTGAATATACTGTAAAGGCGTGGGTGGAGAAATAAGTCACACTTTGCAGTCTTTTTTCTCCGATACACTTTCCCCCGGAAGTTGCAAGTCTTGTTTACTGCAGCCACTTCGCCCAATAAGTCATGTGTTTCATTTCTTATTAAGTACTACCAGCCTTGATGCTTTTAGTAAAACTCCTGTCTCAGCTAATAGTGATAGCTAACCTTCCTTTGAAAGAATGATACTTGGTTCCTGTGATCAGAAGGATCCACCCAGGATAGGTGACATGCAATAGCAGTTTAAAAATACAGCACCAATCATTTCTGTGTTTACAGACGGCATTACTAAAACCTAATGAACAATTCAAATGCAGATGCTATATAGATATGTATCACTATTCATATAAATGTCTGGCAAGCCCTGATGCCCTGAGGGGCTTACACTCTAAAACAGGGGTGAGCAACTGAATCAGGTCAGTAGACTGGATCCTTAATTCCCACCCTGTGTCAACTTTGACAGTTGAAAAATAAGTCATGTCAGACTAACCTGATCTCGTTTTTTGACAGAATTACAAGCCTGGTAGATGAAGGGAACGCAGTGGATGTAGCCTACCTTGATTTCAGCAAGGCATTTGACAAGGTGCCCCATGATATTCTTGTAAAGAAGCTGGTAAAATGCGGTCTTGACTATGCTACCACTCAGATGATACCAAACTGGGAGGGGTGGCTAACACCCCAGAGGACAGGGTCACACTTCAAAACGACCTTGACAGATTAGAGAACTGGGCAAAAATAAACAAGATGAATTTTAACAGGGAGAAATGTAAAGTATTGCACTTGGGCAAAAAAAATGAGAGGCACAAATACAAGATGGGTGACACCTGGCTTGAGAGCAGTACATGTGAAAAGGATCTAGGAGTCTTGGTTGACCACAAACTTGACATGAGCCAACAGTGTGACGCGGCAGCTAAAAAAGCCAATGCAATTCTGGGCTGCATCAATAGGAGTATAGCATCTAGATCAAGGGAAGTAATAGTGCCACTGTATTCTGCTCTGGTCAGACCACACCTGGAGTACTGTGTCCAGTTCTGGGCACCACAATTCAAGAAGGACACTGACAAACTGGAACGTGTCCAGAGGAGGGCAACCAAAATGGTCAAAGGCCTGGAAACGATGCCTTATGAGGAACGGCTAAGGGAGCTGGGCATGTTTAGCCTGGAGAAGAGGAGGTTAAGGGGTGATATGATAGCCATGTTCAAATATATAAAAGGATGTCACATAGAGGAGGGAGAAAGGTTGTTTTCTGCTGCTCCGGAGAAGCGGACACGGAGCAATGGATCCAAACTACAAGAAAGAAGATTCCACCTAAACATTAGGAAGAACTTCCTGACAGTAAGAGCTGTTCGACAGTGGAATTTGCTGCCAAGGAGTGTGGTGGAGTCTCCTACTTTGGAGGTCTTTAAGCAGAGGCTTGACAACCATATGTCAGGAGTGCTCTGATGGTGTTTCCTGCTTGGCAGGGGGTTGGACTCGATGGCCCTTGTGGTCTCTTCCAACTCTATGATTCTATGATTCTATGATTCTAGGTGGGGAGGGCTGATAGGCAGTTACAACCAGTGGCGTAGCGTGGGTTGTCAGCACTCGGGGCAAGGCAAGTAATTTGCACCCCCTAACCCGTGGATTTGCGCCCCCAAACCCTAACCCCCAGATGTTGCGCCCGGTGCGGCCGGCCCCCCCTGCCCCCCATGCTACGCCACTGGTTACAACAGGCCCCTTTGAAGTCTGTTTGCAGGTGGTTTGGGTTCACATCACACTTGCAGTTCAACATTTTCTCTCTGCAGACAGAGATAAGGTAAAGGTAGGGTAAAGGATCCCTGGACGGTTAAGTCCAGTCAAAGACAACTATGGGGTTGCGGCGCTCATCTCGCTTTCAGGCCGAGGGAGCCAGCGTTTGTCCACAGACATTTTTCCAGGTCATGTGGCCAGCATGGTTAAACCACTACTGGTGCACAGAGGACCATGACGAGTGCCAGAGTGCACGGAAACACCATTTACTTTCCCGCCACAGTGGTACCTATTTATCTACTTGTACTGGCGTGCTTTCAAACTGCTAGGTTTGCAGAATCTGGGACAGAGCAATGGGAGCTCACCTCGTTGCGGGAATTCGAACTGCTGACCTTCCAATCAGCAAGCCCAAGAAGCTCAGTGGTTTAGACCACAGCACTACCCACGTCCCTATAGACAGAGATAAAAAGATGTACCTTTAACCCTAATGGATTGCTGCTGTGGGTCGCTCTGCTAAGAAGGAATCACTCAAAATATGGCACAATGTCATGACAATGGATCTTGTGGCTGCCTCATAAATTGCTCCAGGATTTCAAAATGGCTCCACTGGGTGGGATGATGGTACTGTGAAAAGAAAATGCAATGGATAAAGGAGGAATAAATGAAAACTTTTCTGAGAGTGCAATTCTAAGAGGGTGAAGGGCTGTGTACTAGATTTATCTACCAAGTCCTTCAGGCTTGCAACAACTAAGGTAGGATGTATGGGGGTCGTATCCTCACCATATTTAAAGCACTCTTATACTACTCTGGCAGCCATGGAGAATCCTGGGAACTGGACTGTATTGAGGATGCTGACCTCACAAAGCTACAATTCCCAGAACCCTTAACAAACTAATCTTCCCAGGATTACCCACGACAGTTAAAGTGGTTTATAATAGTGGTTTAAATGTATGGTGTGGATGCCACCTCTCTCTCTTTCTCACTTTGTGGACTTTTTTTTATTTTTCAGCTCCTCCTGAATAGTCGCATAATCTCAACAACCAAAATTTTTTTTGAGTTACTTTTAAGGAAAATCGCCAAAAAATCAATATGTCTGGATTTTTTTGACATTGGGAATTCTGCCTGGACGTAGTTTCCGATGGACAAATCCAAGATATATCTGGGAAGACCTGGACATATGGCAGCCCTAGAGAATGCCCAGTTGTGGGATATTGAACCCAGTAGCTCCAAGGCCATACCTTCTTGCCCCACTACTCACACCCACAGAATTTCTAGTTTTCAACCCTAGCACTGGCTATCACTGGTGGTAGTTTTACACCCATAGAACTATTCAAGAACCTAGCAGAGGTGTCTGTGGTAGATGTCCTCCTTCACTGGCAAAGCTCTTTATCTGTGGAGAGCCATCTTCACTCCTCCTTAATGACTTACAGTCACTGTCACCGGTTCTGGGATTTTGGATTGCAGTGTTTATTTACTTGCAGGTTTTACTGGGTCTTCCACTACATGCTATTTTCAAAGAGGTTTCCCACATCTTCCTCTGTGAAACTTTTTTTTCCTGCCTCTGCAGGGAGATGATTGGGTAAGAGCGGCTTATGTTTTAACTCTTTCTGCTGTGACTAATTAAATCAGGAGAAAAGTGTTCAGACTTGATGAATACGATTATTAAGGTATTAAGGTCTTGCTTTCTACTACACAAGACCTTTGAGATCCATGGTATGGGTGGTGCTTGCTTAGAGAAAGAGCAGTATTCAGTTCTGAAACTCCCTTACATAACAAGTTCCTTCCCTGAGTTCCTTTAAACTTTGGTTTTGCCCTCATGCGGAATTCTGCTATTTCAGTTTGCTGTCTCAATCTACATTCTACAGTCTGCTTTGTGAAATCCCAGGAACCTGTTTACAGCGTTGCTGAACATGAACATGAAATTGGCTTATCTTCTCCTAGCTCTGTGCACAGCCATCATATTCATCTTGGTCTGGGCTTTCCAAAACAGAGGAGGGAAGCCCATGCTTTGTGACAGCCATCTTCAGGAGATGCGAAGGGAGGAAAGAAGCCATGGAATCTACAGCCAGGTATTTGCTGATTTGACTCCGGAAGAGATCATGGAAGTGAAGATCTACCTGCAGTACAACCTGGGGGTGCCATTGGTAGAACCTCCTCAAGCCAAGCCATCGGACAACTGCATTTTTTCCATCACCCTTCAGCTTCCTCCCAAAGCCGAAGTGCTGCAATTCTTGGACCACCAAGGGAGCAGACCTGCACGGCAAGCTCTGGCTGTACTCCATTTTGGAAACCAGCAGGACCCAAATGTCACAGAGTTTGTGGTTGGTCCTCTTCCAAATCCAATGTACCACCAAGATGTCACAGTGCAGAAGTATGGAGGGAAGTTGCCTTACTCCAGAAGGTTTTTTTTGGAGAATGAACTGAGAGAGATCCATACTTTCTTGAAGAATAGGGAATATCCCAAGGCTCCAAACTTTATGCAGAAAGTGCTTTATTACAATGGAAGCAATTTCGGATACTCCTATGGAATACCACCTGGACTAAAATCAGGAGATCGGAAAATCTGGGTTGCTCATTTCCAGAATGTACCTGGTAGTTATCTGCATCCAGTAGGATTTGAAGTCCATGTGGATATTCGCAGCCTAGATGTTTCTCACTGGAAGGTGCTAAAAGTCTTCTATAATGGACAGTACTTTGAGGACATGGAAGATATTGAGAGACAGTTCATTACGGGACATGTTAAAGTAGCCAAGGTCAAAAAGGCTCCTTCTGATGGAGGATATTCCTCATTGAAGCAGAGGGTTCCACACCAGAGACTAGGCCCCTTGCACTATGAACCTCGTGGCCCCCGCTACCGCATCTGGAATAACCAAGTTTTCTTCATGTCCTGGAGTTTTGCCTTTGGCATAGATGCTAACAGGGGGCCACAGCTCTTTGACGTAAGGTTTAAGGGTGAGAGGATAGTCTATGAGTTAAGCTTGCAAGATGCATCTGCCATCTATGGCTCCAACAATCCAGCACCCATGCAAACCAGATACATGGATGTTAGCTTTGGCATTGGTGCACGTGTCTCTACACTCACCCAAGGTGTGGATTGTCCTTACCTGGCTACCTATTTGGACAGGAACTTTTTTCTTGATTCCTCATTGCCTGTCACTCGCAAAGGCTCTATCTGCATCTTTGAGCAGAATGCTGAGGTCCCTGTGCGACGCCATTATGACAACTCAGAAGGTGTATTTTATGGAGGGTTGGTTGATTCCGTTCTGGTCTTTAGGTCCGTAACTGCAGTAAATAATTATGATTACATTTGGGATTTTATTTTTCACCAAAATGGAGCTATCGGTGTCAGGGTCCATGCAAGTGGGTACATTCAATCTGCTTTTTACTTCGGCGATGCCTTGGAATTTGGTAACAGGGTACAAGAGTGGACCCAGGGAGCGATTCACGCTCATAACATTAATTTCAAGGTGGACATGGACATTGGTGGTAAGTGGATGTCTCGTCTGTGAATTTTCTGTGCTCGCTTGCTAAGAGCTTATCGCTGCTTTTTACACAGGTTCTGGTGTTATTTTGCACCCCTGTTTCTGCCCAGGGACCCCTGTTTCTGTGATCATTTCATTAGATTTCATGGAGCCTTTTGTTAACTTCACCTTTAAGTATTTGACAAAAGGCTGCCTTTTATTTTAGCTTTATGAGAGCTAGAAGTGGCATGATTCTGTATCTGTAGCTCTTACATGTTCTCCTTGTTACAGTTTTCATGAATGGTTTCTTCATTTCCATGCCTCTCTGTCTATGAAAAGCACCAGAAAACACACATAAACAATCACTCAAGGCTCAGTGATGGACAGTTTGTAAAAAATGTGAGATGTTCCTCCTCTCCAACACCTGAAAGTCACTACCACAGACATAGAGTTTGGGCTGTCCTGTGGCTAAGACCAGCTTGCACCCTAATGTTGCAGAAACCTGCCAGCTTTCGCTGTGCAACCCCACATCCCACAAATGTTCCTGACGTTTCTCTTGGCATCCATACTGGAACTCATCATTAATATTTTTCCAGGTAACCAAGTAGCATAAGGGAGCTGAACGTATAGATTATGTATGTATACTAGGGACAATATAGCTGATTGTCTTTTGTGCATGTAAACTCATTGGGCTCCTCTTTGGGCTGCTCCAGATGACCTGTTTATTGAACACTCATCCTAATTTACCTGCATAAAGCTTAGCTGGAGGTTAGATTATAGCTGGTCTTCATTGAGCATTATTTTCATTTGTTTGCTGGGCAGATATACAGCAACAAAAGTCCATCCTGACTTAACAACAACAACAACAATTTATTATTTACATCCCACCCATCTGGCTGGGTTTCCCCACCCACTCTGGGCGGCTTCCAACAGGATATTAAAAACACAGTAAAAGATAAAACATTAAAAACTTCCCTAAACAGGGCTGCCTTCAGATGTCTTCTAAAAGTCAAATAGTTGTTTATTTCTTTGACGTCTGGTGGGAGGGCATTCCACAGGTGGGCACTACTACCGAGAAGGCCCTCTGCCTGGTTCCTTGTAACTTCACTTCTCGCAGCGAGGGAAGCGCCAGAAGAGAAGCACTGGTCCTCAGTGTCCCGGCTGAATGATGGGGGTGGAGACGCTCCTTCAGGTATACTGGGCCGAGGCCATTTAGGGCTTCCAAGTTCAGCACCAACACTTCGAATTGTGCCCGGAAACATACTGGGAGCCAATGTAGGTCTTTCAGGACCTGTGTTATGTGGTCTCAGTGGCCACTCCCAGTCACCAGTCTTAGCTGCAGCATTTTGGATTAATTGCAGTTTCCGGGTCACCTTCAAAGGTAGCCCCATGTAGAGCACATTGCAGCAGTGGCGAAGCTGCATGCTCCACTACTGGGGGTGGAGAGCAGGCAGGGGCATTGCTGGCACCCCCAGGGGGGCGTGACACACATACCAGGGTGTGGTATGCCGCTGGCAGGTGCGTGGTGTGCTGCTCGCAGGGGCATGGTGCATGTTCTGGGGGGGTGTGACGGCCTGCCTGTGGGGGCGGGGCACCCGGTGTGCATGGGGGGCCCACGGAGCATGTCTGGGGGGCGCTGCAATGGCTCCCTACCGGAATAGTGGTGCTGGGGTGGTCTGCTCCCTCCACACTCCCATTCCTCTACTGGTGCATTGCAGCAGTCTAAGTGGGAGATAACCAGAGCATGCACCACTCTGGCAAGACAGTCTGCGGGCAGGTAGGGTCTCAGCCTGCGTACCAGATGGAGCTGATAAACAGCTGCCCTGGACACAGAATTGACCTGCACCTCCATGGACATCTGTGAGTACAAAATGACTCCCAGGCTACGCACCTGGTCCTTCAGGGGCACAGTTACCCTATTCAGGATCAGGGAGTCCTCCGCACCAGCCCGCCCCCTGTTCCCCAAGAACAGTACTTCTGTCTTGTCAGGATTCAACCCTACCTGTGGGTTCCTTGTGCAACTTCCCATTACCCATTCATTCATCCCACACAATCCAATGCATTTCCTAACCACAAAATCTCATCTAAAAAAAATTAAAAATCGAGTGGGTTTGTTGCACCAGCTACCTTTGATACACTTTAATTGCACAAACCTGAAGTTCCAGTATGTGCTTGAATCTTTCATACTGGCAGTCTGGAGGCACCCTTTGAGGAACACTGAATCAAGGCATCATACGTTAAAATTAAATCCATGTTTGTTGCATCTTTAGCAGGTTTCAGGGGCAAGCAAACCTGATTTTTAGGCGGTACTGCAGCACTCCCAATGCTGTTTTGTTCCCATGAAAATCACCCCTGCTCAGAAATTCACTGGGGGGTGGGGTGGGGAAGATCCTATTGGTGCCAAGGATTTCCATCCCACATGGGTAATTTCATGCAGGATAGGATGTCAGCTTAGCAGAATTAAACTTACTGGTAGCTTACCTGTGGGCTGCAGTCCTAATACTAACTGGGCCCTCCCACTTGGTATTAGTTCATTTTTTTTTAAAAAAAAACCCACAAACCTGTACATAATGCTGTGTATTATGAATTTTGTGCCATGTGTAGTTAGGCTGTAAGTGGCAATGGCTAAGAAAGAGAAAAATCCACCTTTGCAGTTCTCCTTGGTTGTCAGGTCAGCGTGGTGTAGTGGTTAAGAGCGGTGGACTCGTAATCTGGTGAACCAGGTTTGCTTCCCCACTCCTCCACATGCAGCCGCTGGGCTAGTCACACTTCTCTGAAGTCTCTCAGCCTCACTCACCTCAAAGAGTGTTTGTTGTGGGGGAGGAAGGGAAAGGAGAGTGTTAGCTGCTTTGAGACTCCTTTGGGTAGTGATAAAGCGGGATATCAAATCCAAACTCCTCCTCCTCTTCTCCTCCTTCTCCTTTAGCACCCTTTCTCTAGCATCCAAAGTTTCCCATCTCACCCTCTCTGCTGCAGTGCCAGACACCCCCTCCAAAAAGCTTCTGCTGGAGGAGTGGGAACCCACAATTCCTTTTACTTGTGTAGCGAACAGTTACCTTTGCATTAGTTAATCAATTTATTAAGTGATTCAGTCAAGGCCAGTGTTGTGCAGGTTTACTCACAAATGCAGATTTCTTGCTGACTTGCATTATGGGTCACCTGATGCATGCCTGCCATCTCCTGCCACACGCTTTACGATCTCCCAATCTTATGTTCCCCGTCATGCAAAGCTGTTTTTACATGACTTTCCAGAGGCTGTGAATGTACCAAGGGCACAGTTCAAAGATAGCTATCGAATACAATGAAATGTGAGCATGAAAGCGCTGTCTCCATTGAAACGAGAACTAAGGATGATCTGATCGCCATAGGAATAACTGAATGTAAGCAGCTTTTCTGTGAATTGCCCTCTAAGCTGTGCTATAGTGCTTGTCACTTAAAGCATCTGCAAATTCTCTCATGTACTGAAAAGCATGGGAATTGTAATGTTGCATATGCACCATACATTTAAAGCATACCGGTGCTGGGAATTGAAGTAGTGGTGGGTAAACTACAGTTCCCAGGATTCTTTGGGAGATACGTGCTTTAAATGTACAGTGTGTATGCAGCCTAAGTTAAGCCAACTTATACTTAGCTCTTTTTGTCTCAGTCTTCCTCTGCCCCCTGGAGGTAATGCTACACTAAGAGTCAGAAGGAGGAAGTCAGTGTCATGCTATTTTGAATATTCAGTCAGTGCAAGCTTTTCAGGTTGCCAGACAGAACAACCCCTCTTCTCCTTCCCCATTGTGCTGCTCTGGGGGGTCCCCCGTTGTCACTTTTGCAGGATGGTGGTAGGAGATGGGAGAGGAAAGCTCTATTGTGCAAATGCAAGTCCTTACATATGGCTTCCACTGACCAAGGCTGGCCCTATGATGTGACAGAGTGAGACAGCTGCTTCAGGCAATAGATGCTGAGAGGCAGGGAAAGAGTTGTGAGTGACATTTGGTCTGCCCTATACCCTCTATAAGGGATGCGGGTGGCTCTGTGGGTTAAACCAAATAGCCTAGGACTTGCCGATCAGAAGGTCGGTGGTTTGAATCACCGCAACGGGGTGAGCTCCCGTTGCTCAGTCCCTGCTCCTGCCAACCTAGCAGTTCAAAAGCATGTCAAGTGTAAGTAAATAAATAGGTACCACTCCGGCGGGAAAGTAAACGGTGTTTCCGTGCGCTGCTCTGGTTCACCAGAAGTGGCTTAGTCATGCCGGTCACATGACCCGGAAGCTGTACGTCGGCTCCCTCGGCCAATAAAGCGAGATGAGCGCCACAGCCCCAGAGTCAATCACGACTGTACCTAATGGCCAGGGGTCCCTTTACCTATACCCCCTATCCATTCTTAAGGAAATCAGCCCTGAGTGCTCACTGGAAGGACAGATCCTGAAGCTGAGGCTCCAATACTTTGGCCACCTCATGAGAAGGGAAGACTCCCTGGAAAAGACCCTGATGCTGGAAAAGATGGAGGGCACAAGGAGAAGGGGACGACAGAGGACGAGATGGTTGGACAGTGTTCTCGAAGCTGCAAACATGAGTCTGTCCAAACTGCGGGAGGCAGTGGAAGACAGGAGTGCCTGGCGTGCTCTGGTCCATGGAGTCACGAAGAGTCGGACATGACTAAACGACTAAACAACAACATACCCCCTATGCCCTTGAGTGGAGTGGAAGATACATTCCTTTCCCCTATATTGGAGTAAAATTCAACTGCCAATCAAACTTGGGGGAAGCTGCCATCTTGCCCTTCACCTCAGGCAGCAAAATGTCTTGAGCTGGCCATAACTGCGATGGGGCTTGTTAAGTGAATCTCACTCTGTAATATGTCAGGATTAAGTAAGCTGGATACTTTTCAATTCTCAGCTCTGAATTCTGGCAACCTGCAAAGCTTGTTTTAAGCTGCAGGGCACAAGCAAAACCAGCCAGGTAACTATTCAAGAATTACCAAAACATCAAACTTGCTTTGCCTTTCTCAGAAATTATGCTGATAAATTCAGTCGCTGATTAATTTAAGGCCAGTGCTATGCAGGATTACTCACAAGTGAGGGACTCTTGCTGACTATTGTTTTGTGTCACCTGATGCTTGCAGTCTCCTTCCACTCTCTCTATGATCTATCAATCTTCTATTCCCCAGTAGGCATAGCCTTTTTCTCCCAACATATGACATTCTCTCTGATCCAAATAGTCAGCATATAAGGAAATCAGAGAGTCAGCTTTAGTGTTTTTGCCAGTCTACAGAAGAATGGGACTGGGGATGAAAAACCAAGTGCAATGGAAATTAATTTGTAAGCTGGCATAACAATGTGAAATGCCATTTGCATGCTATGGAGGTTGAGGCAGGTGCTATAACCACTTCCCATGCTCTTTAGTGGTTGAGTGAATATATAAGCAGTATAACTCTTCTATTGAATCAATGGTGGTTTTGATCCTATGAAATAGTACCGAGACGTAGAATACCAGTCATAGAGAATCATAGGAACTGTAGCTTGTTAAGGCTGCTGACCTCACAGAGCTACAATTCCCAGCATATTTACAGGATTCTCCATGACTGTTAAAGTGGTGTAATAGTGCTTTGAGAGTGCACAAGGCGGGTGTAGAGAGCACGCACAATTGTGGGCATCTCTGGTGAATGGAGAGGGCTTGAATCCAGTAGATCCAAGGCCATCGTCATCTTGCCTTGCTCTCACAATGTCAACTTTCAGCCCTAACACTGGATACTGGAGCTCTATGCTGATGGATCATTCATGAGCATCTTCCATTGGCAAAGCTCTTCATTATCGGAGAGGCAGCTCCACTCCCTCCTAACGTAAGGTTACCAGTTTCCCCCCCCAATGAATCCAGGGGCACTTTTCAACTTCAGTTGGAATGATAGGATTTTGTTATGGGACTGATTTGTAAATCCAGGGTCTGTCCCCGGGAAATGGGGATATCTGGTAACCTTATCCTAACCACCTCCAGTCTCTGCCAGCAGTCCTGAAGATTTCGACTTCAGTATTACCCTTCTGTAGAAAATTCAGTAGAATTCAGTGATGCGTCAACTTCAAGAATCAGGCACATGCGGATCAGTTGGCTCTCACATTTGATCCTGTTTTCAAATATATTCCCCACATCTTCCTCCTCTAAACATTTTTTTTTTTGGCTGCTTCTGCACAAAGACAATTGCTTAATGGCAGTTTATGTTTCAACAGCTTGTGTAGGCTGTGTCTAATCCAATTACGAGAAAGGTGTTCAGACTTGACAGATCAGCTAATTACGGTGTGAATGTGTACATCATTCCTTTGCTCTGTGAAAGACCTTGGAGATGCATCACATTAGGTGGTGTTTGCATAGATGAAGAAAACCACACAGTTTTGAAACTCACTTGCAGAGCTGGTCTTTCCCCCGACTTTCTTCGAAATTCAGGTTTTTTTTACTTATTTATATATATAAAAAAACAACTCCAGGAACCTGCTTACAGTGTTGCTGAATATGAACTTGAAATTGGCTTATCTTCTCCTATCTCTGTGCACAGCCATCATATTCATCTTGGTCTGGGCTTTCCAAAGCAGAGGAGGGAAGCCCATGCTTTGTGACAGCCATCTTCAGGAGATGGGACAGGAGGAACAAGGCCATGGAATCTACAGTCAGGTATTTGCTGATTTAACTCCGGAAGAGATCATGGAAGTGAAGATCTACCTGCAGTACAACCTGGGGGTGCCATTGGTAGAACCTCCTCAAGCCAAGCCATCAGACAACTGCATTTTTTCCATCACCCTTCAGCTTCCTCCCAAAGCTGAAGTGCTGCAATTCTTGGACCACCAAGGGAGCAGGCCTGCACGGCAAGCTCTGGCTGTACTCCATTTTGGAAACCAGCAGGACCCAAATGTCACAGAGTTTGTGGTAGGTCCTCTTCCAAAACCAATGTACCACCAAGATGTCACAGTGCAGAAGTATGGAGGGAAGTTGCCTTACTACAGAAGGTTTCTCCTAAATAATGAATTCAAGGAAATCCATATTTTCCTGAAGAACAAGGAATACCCCAAGGCTCCAAACTTTATGCAGGAAGTACTTTATTACAATGGAAGCAATTTCGCATACTACCATGGATTGCCACCCGGATTAAAATCAGGAGACCGGAGAATCTGGGTTGCTCATTTCCAGAATGTGCCTGGTAGTTATCTGCATCCATTTGGATTTGACATCCAGGTTGATCTTAGCAGCCTCAACATTTCTCACTGGAAGGTGTTAAAAGTCTTCTATAATGGACAGTACTTTGAGGACATGGAAGATATTGAGAGGCAGTTCATTACGGGACATGTTAAAGTAGCCAAGGTCAAAAAGGCTCCTTCTGATGGAGGATATTCCTCATTGAAGCAGAGGGTTCCACACCAGAGACTAGGCCCCTTGCACTATGAACCTCGTGGTCCCCGCTACCGCATCTGGAATAACCAGGTTTTCTTCATGTCCTGGAGTTTTGCCTTTGGCATAGATGCTAATAGGGGGCCACGGATCTTTGATGTTAGGTTTAAGGGTGAGAGGATAGTTTATGAGTTAAGCTTGCAAGAGGGAGGTTCCATCTATGGCTCCAACAATCCAGCGTCTATGCTGACCAGATACATGGACTTAAGCTTTGGCATTGGTTCAAGTGGCTCCACTCTCACCCAAGGCGTGGATTGTCCTTACCTGGCTACCTATTTGGACAGGCACTATTTTCTTGATTCCTCCTTGCCTGTCACTCGCAAAAACTCTATCTGCATCTTTGAGCAGAATGCTGAGGTCCCTGTGAGACGCCATTATGACCGCTCAGAGCCTCCGTTTTACGGAGGGTTGGTCGATTCCATTCTGGTCTTTAGGTCCATATCTTCAGTTGCTAATTATGATTATGTTTGGGATTTTAAATTTCATCAAAATGGAGCTGTCGGAGTTAGTATCCATGCAAGTGGATACATTCAATCTGCTTTTTACTTTGGCGATGCCTTGGAATTTGGAAACAGAGTTGAAGAGTGGGCACTGGGAGACATTCACACTCACAACATTAATTTCAAGGTGGACATGGACATTGGTGGTAAGTGTACACCTCTTTTGTAACTTTTATGAATTGCCGTAATTTCTATTGCTGGTAGCGGCTTACTTGCTGCCAGCTAATAGCTGCTTTTTAAGTGGTTCTGATGTTATTTTGTTTCCCAATTCTGCAGATGTTTCATGGAGTATTCATGAGTGGGTGTTTTCCCCCCTCACCTGGCAGGATGCTGCATCATCCTAGGATGTAGATTATTGTTGAAGTGTGTGGTGTGTGTGTAGGAGGGAATTGTTGTGTGTGAAAGTTTGGGCTGATTCTGGAACCTGGAGACAGAGACATGTGCTGAAACCAAGTTGTGTCAGGGGCGTTTCCCTGGATGCCTGATGGAGAAGCACAATCTGTTAATGCTGTGCTCCCAGCTATCCTATGCTCAGGCTCCATATATGTGTAAATAAAACCAAACATTCTATAGGCATCACCGTCTCCACTGACCTCCATTCCATGGAAACAGAACCCTGGGAAAAGCGCTTGGCATTCCTGAAGTCTCTCCTCAAAACATGTCTTGAGGGAGGCAAATCCATGTCTGCTTCTTATTTCAATGAATTATGAATGCACATCGTTGTCAAAGTATTATATGGGCCCTTTGGGGCCACCAGTTGAGCCCAGTATATTTCTATTTAACCTATTTTAAGACCAAGGTCCATCTCCTGGCAGGCAGGTGGCGGGGTCCGGTCACTTCACTTTTGGTAGTGAAACAGAGCAATATCCACAGCAGGGTTGAAAGGCTTCCTATTGAATAGATTCGGGAGTGAATTTAAAACACAATAGTACATTCCGAGAACATTTTGTTATGATTACTTTATATTAATCAGAGAAGTACATGCTCCTCAGAAATAGATCCACATGAGCTAAAACATAATTGATGGAGATTGCTTCCATGTCAGTGCCTAGGACTTGCCGATCGCATGGTCAGCGGTTTGAATCCCCGCGGCGGGGTGAGCTCCCGTCTTTCGGTCCCAGCTCCTGCCCACCTAGCAGTTCGAAAGCACCCTTAAGTGCAAGTAGATAAATAGGTACCGCTTTATAGCGGGAAGGTAAACGGCGTTTCTGTGTGCTGCGCTGGTGCCGACTCGCCAGAGCAGCTTCGTCATGCTGGCCACGTGACCCGGAAGTGTCTTCGGACAGCGCTGGCCCCCGGCCTCTTAAGCGAGATGGGCGCGCAACCCCAGAGTCGGTCACGACTGGCCCGTACGGGAAGGGGTACCTTTACCTTTAAGTTAGGTTCATTCATTTCAAGGGGTCTTCTCTGAGGAAAACTTAGTTGAACGCCAGCGGTTGAAGGCTACCTTGCTCTTTTTTTTTACATGAACTACTTTTTCTCACCCATAGGCAATTTGTAGACATGATTTACCTATTTAATTTGTTACGTTAAGGTCCCACCTTTCCTCCAAGATTAGGGGGTTGCACTAGATGACCCTCGAGGTCCCTTCCAGTTCTATGATTCTATGAAACTCAATCTAAATGGTGTACTTGGCATTCTGCAAAAATCTTCCGTCTGGCCACCTGACCAAGATCTCCCTCATTTTCCAGTAAGGGCTGCTTTGTTGCCATGGGCAGCCGTCCAGGGAGGCCCGGGAGCCATGGGACCAGCCAGTAGCCAGGGCTGAAGCCTAAGGGTTATATTCAGTGTAGAGCTACAGACATGCTAGACATCCGGGGCAAAGACCAAGACAACAACAAAGGACTAAACAAAAGAAGGGACTAAGGTGTAAACCAGTAATACTGGAGCACACCAGAAGATCTTGTTATCTGAGTAAAGCTTAGCAAGAAAAAGTCTTTCCTGTCCAGGATAATCCAATGGCTAGTTTGGAGTCAGCCCATGGTCTGAAGAACTTCACTGAGAAACTCAGACTTGCCATCCAATGGTTCACCACATGGGGGTATTGCACCGAGACTGAGCAGTTCCTGACAATTATGTGTCTTCAGGTCATGTCTTGAGGAATCCACCCACCCACTCTGCTCCCCACTAGGCTTTCTCATTCAATTTTAGAGTAGCTGCTGTTTTAAAAAGAATTCAAATACTACTGCTTCTTTGGCTATGCCCCCCTGAAATCCTGCTGATCCAGGACAACAGAGAAGGATAAATCTCTTCTCCACATAAAATAGTTTCCTTTTATGAAGACGATTATTTCCCACTAGAGGGTGGTAAAACCACTTGAGATCCAAACTGTCATTGAATTACATAAAGGCCTACTATGCAGATTTCTTCATGACCTTTCAGAAGCTGCAAACTTGCTAAGGGCACAATCCAAAGAAAGCTCTTGACTTTAATGAAATCTAAGCATGAGAGTAGGGACGCGGGTGGTGCTGTGGGTTAAACCACAGAGCCTAGGACTTGCCGATCAGAAGGTCGGCAGTTCAAATCCCCACGATGGGGTGAGCTCCCGTTGCTTGGTCCCTGCTCCTGCCAACCTAGTAGTTTGAAAGCATGTCAAAGTGCAAGTAGATAAATAGGTACCACTCCTGCGGAAAGGTAAACAGCGTTTCCATGTGCTGCTCTGGTTCGCCAGAAGCGGCTTAGTCATGCTGGCCACATGACCCGGAAGCTGTACGCCAGCTCCCTCGGCCAAGAAAGCGAGATGAGCGCCGCAACATCAGAGTCAGTCACGACTGGACCTAATGATCAGGGGTCCCTTTACCTTTAAGCATGACAGTGCTGTCTCCACTGAAATCATCCAGGGATAGAGACCTTTTACCTTTACCATTACCTATATGCAGTGTACATTTAAAGCACATTTAAAGTATTTCCTTCCACCCAAGGAATTCGGAGAGCTGTAATTTGTTGTGGGTGCTGGGAAATGGTAGCTGTGATGGATAAACTACAGTTCTCAGGATTCTTTGGGAGATATGTGCTTTAAATGCACCGTGTGTATGCAGCCTAAGTTAAGGCAGTGCCAGGCTGCTTTCACTTTGCTCTTCTCATCTCAATCTTCCTCTGCCCCCTGAGGGATCTACATGACAAGATACTTTCATTTCCCCTGTATTGGAGTAAGATTCAACTGCCAATCAAGCTGGCTTCTGTATGTGCCTTGGGGGTGGGTACCATCTTGTCCTTCACCTCAGGCAGCAAAATGCCTTGCGCTGACCCTGCCACTGACGGGGCTTGTTAGGCAAATCTCACCCAGTGATATGCCAGGATTAAATAAGTCAGCTACTTTTAAATTCTCAGCTCTGAATTCTGGCAACCGGTCCCTTGCAAAGCTTGTTTTAAGCTGCAGGGCACAAGCAAAACCAGCCAGGTAACAATTCAAGAATTACCAGAACATCAAACTTGCAGTGCCTTTCTCAGAAATTGTGTGGATAATGGAGTGGTTAATTAATTTAAGGCCACTGCTATGCAGGCTTACTGACAAACACAGGACTATTGCTGACTAGTGTTTGGTGTCACCTGACGCTTCCTTGCTTGCAGTCTCCTGCCTCTCTCTCTGTGATCTTCGATGAACAGCCTTTCCCTCCCAACACATGACATTCTCTCTGACCCAGATATTTAGCATATATGGAAAGCAGAAGATCAGTGCACAGCTCGGCTTCAGTGTTTTCTCCAGTCTACAGAAGAATAGGACTGGAAATGAAAATCAAGTGTAAATGCATGGAAGCCGATTCGTAAGTCAAAACAACAATGAGAGATCCACACCAGACATTTTAAGCACAGTGATACCACTTGGACGGTTATAGAGAACCCTTGGAACTGGTTTAGGATGGATCATAGCTCAATGGTAGAGCATCCCCACATAGGGCAAATCTCCACCTGTGATTACTTAGGTCAGCTCCAAGCTATTATATAGAGAAAGCCCCATTGTGGGCCTCTCTGGTGAATGAATGGGTCTTGACTCCAGTGGTTCCAAGGCTATCTCCATTCTTCCCAGCCTCCAGAATGTCTAATTTGGAACTCTAACAGTGCGTGGTGGTGGTGAAAGAACCACTCTACATCCATGGAACAATTCACGGGCATAGCTGAGGTGTATGTGGCAGACGTGCTCTTTCATTGGCAAAGCTCCATCAATAGACAGGTGCTTCCATTCCCTCCTGGCCACCTCCAGTCACTGCCAGTAGTTCTGAGGGTGTGGCCTCAGTGGAGTTAAGTGTTGCATCAGTTGGAAGACTCAGCCACTAGGAAGTTCTGCTAGCGCTTTCTTTCTGCAAAGCTTCCTCTTCCAAACATTTTTTTTCACCCACTGCATAAAGAAGATTACTTAAGAGTGGTTTGTTGTAGCTCTGTAGCCTGCGTCTAACTCATTTAGGAACAAAGGTGTTCAGACTTGACAAATCAGGTTATCAAGGTGTGAAGGAATACATCATTGCTTTCCTCTTTACAGGAAAATTGAGCTGCATCATATGGTCAGTGGTTGCCTACATAAAAAGATTATTGAGGTTTCGAAGCTCATTTTTACAGCAGGACTCTCACCAAAACTTTCATTTGCCCTCACCTGGGATTCTAGATACTCTGTTTGCTGATTCAATCTGCATTCTACAGTCTGCTTTGTGAAATCCCTGGAACCTGCTTACAGTGTTGCTGAACATGAACATGAAATTGGCTTATCTTCTTTTAGCTTTGTGCACAGCAATCATATTCATCTTGGTCTGGGCTTTCCAAAACAGAGGAGGGAAGCCCATGCTTTGTGACAGCCATCTTCAAGAGATGGGAAGGAAGGAAAGAAGCCAAGGAATCTACAGTCAGGTATTTGCTGATTTAACTCCAGAAGAGATCATGGAAGTGAAGATCTACCTGCAGTACAACCTGGGGGTGCCATTAGTAGAAACTCCTCAAGCCAAGCCATCAGACAACTGCATTTTTTCCATCACCCTTCAGCTTCCTCCCAAAGCCGAAGTGCTGCAATTCCTGGACCACCAAGGAAGCAGACCTGCACGGCAAGCTCTGGCTGTACTCCATTTTGGAAACCAGCAGGACCCAAATGTCACAGAGTTTGTGGTAGGTCCTCTTCCAAATCCAATGTACCACCAAGATGTCACAGTGCAGAAGTATGGAGGGAAGTTGCCTTACTACAGAAGGTTTTTTTTGCAGAATGAGCGGAGACAGATCCATACTTTCTTGAAGAATAGGGAATACCCCAAGGCTCCAAACTTTATGCAGAAAGTGCTTTATTACAATGGAAGCAATTTTGGATACTCCTACGGAATGCCACCTGGACTAAAATCAGGAGACCGGAAAATCTGGGTTGCTCATTTCCAGAATGTCCCTGGTAGATATCTGCATCCAGTAGGATTTGAAGTCCATGTGGATATTTGCAGCCTAGATGTTTCTCATTGGAAGGTGCTAAAAGTCTTCTATAATGGACAGTACTTTGAGGACATGGAAGATATTGAGAGGCAGTTCATTGCGGGACATGTTAAAGTAGCCAAGGTCAAAAAGGCTACTTCTGATGGAGGATATTCCTCATTGAAGCAGAGGGTTCCACACCAGAGACTAGGCCCCTTGCAGTATGAACCTCGTGGCCCCCGCTACCGCATCTGGAATAACCAAGTTTTCTTTATGTCCTGGAGTTTTGCCTTTGGCATAGATGCTAACAGGGGGCCACAGATCTTTGATGTTAGGTTTAAGGGTGAGAGGATAGTCTATGAGTTAAGCTTGCAAGATGCATCTGCCATCTATGGCTCCAACACTCCAGGGGCAATGCTGACCAGATACATGGACCTAAGCTTTGGCCTTGGTTTAACTGGCTCCACTCTCACCCAAGGCGTGGATTGTCCTTACCTGGCTACCTATTTGGACAGGCACTATTTTCTTGATTCCTCCTTGCCTATCACTCGCAAAGGCTCTATCTGCATCTTTGAGCAGAATGCTGAGGTCCCTGTGAGACGCCATTATGACCGATCAGAGCCTCCGTTTTACGGAGGGTTGGTGGATTCTGCTCTTGTCTTCAGGTCCATATCTACAGTTGGTAATTATGATTATATTTGGGATTTTATATTTCATCAAAATGGAGCTATCGGGATCAGGATCCATGCAAGTGGATACATTCAATCTGCTTTTTACTTTGGCGATGCCTTGGAATTTGGAAACAGAGTTGAAGAGTGGACATTGGGAACAATTCACACTCACAACATTAATTTCAAGGTGGATATGGACATTGGTGGTAAGTGTACACCTCTTTTGTAACTTCTGGATTGAAGTAATTTCTACTGCTGGTAAGGGGATGTCTCTTTTGTGGCTTTTCTGTGCCTGTTTGTGGCTTGCTTGCTGACTACTTGTAGCCCATACAGAAAGAATCACAGAATGGTAGACTTGGAAGTGACTCCAAGGGTCCTCTAGTCCAATCCCCTGGACTTCAGGAGTCATAGCTATTTAATCCCTGACAGGTGGCCCTCCAACTTCTGTTTAAAACCTTCAAGGAAGGAGAGCTCACCAGCTTTCAAGGTAGTGCATTGAACTGTTGAACATCTACAGTACTCTCAAAACATTCTTCCCAATGTTTAGTCAGAATCTATTTTCCTGAAATTTGAATCCATTGGTTCGTGTCCTATCTTCTGGAGCACCAGAAAACAGGCTTTCTGCACTATCCATGTGACAGCCCTTCAGAAACTTTTAAGAAGGCTATCATCTCTATATCTTCTTTCTTCCAGGGTAAACATATCCAACTCCCTCAACCATTCCTCATAAACCTTGGTTTCCAGACCCTTGATCATCTTCATTGCTCTGCTCTGCACCCATTCCCGTTGTCAATATCCTCCTTAAACTGTTGTTCCTTCTTAAAATATGTTTTCCTTGTTACGGTTTGCATGAACAGCTTACCAGAGGTTACTTCCTTTTCATGCCACTCTCTCTGCCAAGAGTAATAGAAAAACAGGCATTCAAGGCTCAGAGAAATGTTGGAAGATGCCCTGGGGTATTGGAAGCCCCCCATTTCTCCAGGCATCCTTCGGTGAGCGTGGTTCTGGAAATGCTACTCCCTTCTTTTCCAGACACCCCAGCGACACAAATCATAATGATTTATGCACACTAATATCCTGGCATCGTACAGCAATAAGCAGGAAACTCTGTAGTTCTATTCTACGTTTTATTTACAGATTATATACAGAGAAAGCATAATGGCTAGCATTCTCTTCAGCTTCGAGGACAGGCACTGTAAAAGCGAAGGTACAGTTACAAAGGACATATGCAGCAGGAAAAGATAAGACTGTTTCTTCTTGTTCTCACACTCTCTCAGTCAGTCATGTGAATTATACCAATCACAAAATGCAGCCTCGGTGGACTGATTTACTAACAGGAACAACAGTTTGCGGGAAACCTGAGCTGCTGCTCATCTCCAACACTTGGAGTTTGCTGCCACAGACATAGATTTTGGGCTGTCCTGAAGCCAAGTCCAGCTTTTGGCCTGTAGGTATTCTTGTGACTTGTATGTTTATAGAATCTGCAATCTCTCTTGAGATTTCAGCAACAGGCTCACTCATTCCGTGTAAGGCCAGGTGGGAGACGCTGAAGCTGATGGATGACGTATGATGACAGCGCAAACATGAATATGTGTTTGAACAGTGTGCCACGACAACATTGTCTTAATGGCATGGAAAATGGGGCAGGGATATACCGTATTTTTTGCTCGATAACACGCACCTGACCATAACATGCACATAGTTTTTAGAGGAGGAAAACAAGAAAAAAAATTCTGAATGAAACAGTGGATGTATCTGGGAGATGATCTATAACGAAATGAAAAGGGTATTTAAATATACCTTTCTGAAGAAACCAGAGGCCTTTCTCCTGGGCATTGTCGGCCAATTGGTGCCAAAGAAGGACAGAACTTTTTTTATGCATGCCACAACAGCAGCAAGAATACTCATTGCAAAGTATTGGAAGACACAAGATCTACCCACTCTGGAAGAATGGCAGATGAAGGTGATGGACTATGTGGAACTGGCAGAAATGACTGGCAGAATCCGAGACCAGGGAGAAGAGTCGGTGGAAGAAGATTGGAAGAAATTTAAAGCCTATTTACAGAAATATTGTAAAATTAATGAATGTTAGAATGATGTTGGATAGAAAGTGGTTTCTAGCTGTAATACTATAAGGGAATATGAAAAATGGATTACTAACAGGTAAAAATTTAATGTTACAATATTTTAAGATTTAAGATTTGGATAAACAAAGAGGGGAAGGATTTGCTGAACCAACAAGCCAAACTGGAATACAAAAAAGGGAGGCGTGAGGAGGTCCGGGAAATAAGCTAATGAAAAATAAGTAATGGAAAGATTGAGATATTTTTAACTATTTTTATGTTATATTTTTCTTTTTTCTTTCTTTTTATTTTGTAATATTTTGAAAATTTCAATAAATATCTTATTAAAAAAAAAGAAACAGTGGATGTATCATTATTGTGCTTCATGCTGTGGCCACAGACATGGGATTTAACGGTGAGTTTGGGGTAGCCCAATGCAAAAATCCTGAGAATCCATGTGGATCTGTGCTTTGTAACCATGTTTTTGCACCATTGCAGCCCAAGGCAACAGTGGGTGCGTGATTTTTTTGGTGCAGGCTGTAGCCATGTACATGCTATATGATCTGATGGTGAATTTGGGGTGACCCAATGCAAAGATGCAAAGATCCTGAGGATCCATGTGGATCCGTGCTTTGTAACCACGTTTTAAGTGGGGAGGGAAGGAAAAACACAGAAGGGAGAAGGAGCACGAGAGGGGTGTGCGGAGAAGCAGCTGGCTAACAATGCAGGAGAGGGGTTTAACGGGAGGGAGGAAAGGAAGGCAAAAGTTTTCCCCCACCCACCCAAGCCAGAGCGCTCTCTCTCTCTCTCTCTCTCTCTCTCTCTCTCTCCTACCTGCATTTTCCGGCTGCCTGCGATGCTGGACGCAGCAGCGGCGGAGCACGGAGAGGAGGAGGTGGTGGCTGTCGGCTGCGCTCCTAGTGAAAACAGTGGGCAGTAAGACCCTGAGGCAGAATGCAGGAAAGCAGCAACCTCCTCTTTTTAGCCTTCCCTCCTCCGTGATCTGATTTTTGCCTGATTTCTGCCCCTGTACTCGGGCCAGTCGGCTCCAGGGACCACACATTCGCTCAATAACACGCACAGACATTTCCCCTTACTTTTTAGGAGAAAAAAATGTGAGTGTCATATATATAGAGAAAAATATGGTATTTATTAAGCATGTACCATAAATATAAATTATGGATTGGAGTAATCTGGGAAGAAATATTCCTGTAAGTACAATTTCTTCTCTTATTGGATTACCTTAAAATGAACAGGGCTCATTCTCTTTGTGTCCTTTAGGAAACCAAGTAATCGCCTTCAGACTGTGGTTTAGAAGGCTGCATCTTGCTATGCAATCCTCTTCACTTGTCGGGTCTCCTCTAACACTCTTTAACTTGCATCCAAAACAAGAACGTTCCCTATCCCACCTTCTTCCCTGCAGGGCCTGATACCCCTTCACTGAAGGGTTGAAAAATGTGGAATGGGGCACAGTGGTCTACTGAGGGATCAAGAATCCCAAATCTGAAAACTGGCTCTAGCTTAACCTAATGTGACATTCCTTTTAATTGTGCAGCAAGCTGCTGTCTGTGTGGATTTTCTTTATTCAATTACGGATTACCCTCCTTCCCCAGATTTTCATTGAGACTGTTGTGCTTAGTGAGGGAAAGATTAAGCCTTCCTGCTTTAGCCATGATCCTGATAAAACCTGGCTCCTCACATGGTTATGAGGCTTGGGGACGGCAAGCTACCATTTGGCATGAATGAATGCTTGCTTGCTTCCTTCCTTTCTTAAGTCTCATAGCTGTGCAAAGAACTAACTTGCGTTCAAATCAAATCTGTAGAGGGAAAGGTTTAACCTCACCTCTGCATGTGCTATGGCCGCAATGGACTTAATATCTCTAATTTAAATAAGGGGGGGGGACCAGTGTGTACACTATGCATTTAGAGTAATGTGTAGTTTGACCTTCTGGCAGTCTCCCTCTCTTCCCTCCCAGCCTACCAGAAATTATTCAGGAGGGTCCCAACCCTCCCACGAGGCTCTTTTGGGGCACCACAGTTATGTGTAGGTGGAGGAAGGGATGGGAAGCCTTTCTTTGGTGAACTTCCTGAGGTTATTTTATCTTAGGATCTAAGCTTTGATTTGTTTCTATTAAAATATTTAGAGCTTGCCGCAAGGCAGCTAAGAAAACTCAAGCCAAATAAAGTACAGTAGACATTATAAAATAGCAAGATAAAAATGAGTTAAAGCTCAGCGGAACATAATGCCACCAAATTTAATCATCTCTTCACATCTGTCTGGAGCCTGACAAATGCAGTCTAGATCTGGAATCAGCACTTTACATGTCTCCGCAGGTGTCAAGGAACCTGATTTGCAGCCATGCTGAAGGTGATTCTGCAAGTTATTTGCATTTGTTTATTTTGCTGAGACCATTGAAGACTCATTCTTCTACAGGGAAGAGCGAGCTCAGCAGCCTGTGAGATCTACTCCCACTTCTAGATGTGTAAAAATAGATGAGATTATGACCATAGCATGGTCTTTGTTGACCTCGGTCCAGCAGATAGGATCTAAGTGTAAGGTATTTGGCATGAAACTTGGGTGGCTTCTTGCCAGAACGACCACCCAGGTATCTGCATTTATAATTGGCCAGCAGATATTTCTGGACCACAGTTGACCTGGCTGTGATTTGTTTCATAAACCAAGCAGTTCCAAATGCCACAGAGTGTATGACCTCTCCCATAACTATGATACCACCATGATGCCACAATGTAAGGGAAGGGCTGTAGCTCAGTGGTAGAAAATCTGCTTTGCATGCAGAAGGTCTCAGGTTCAAGCCCAGGCATCTCCAGGTAGGGTTGGCAATGAAGAAGAAGAAGAAGAAGAAGAAGAAGAAGAAGAAGAAGAAGAAGAGGAGGAAGAGGAGGAGGAGTTTGGAGTTGATATCCCGCTTTATCACTACCCGAAGGAGTCTCAAAGCGGCTAACATTCTCCTTTCCCTTCCTCCCCCACAACAAACACTCTGTGAGGTGAGTGGGGCTGAGAGACTTCAGAGAAGTGTGACTAGCCCAAGGTCACCCAGCAGCTGCATGTGGAGGAGCGGGGACGCGAACCCGGTTCACCAGATTACGAGTCCACCGCTCTTAACCGCTACACCACACTGGCTCTCAGGAGCAATGGAGAGTCCAGTCAGTAGGTACAATACTGAGCACAGCCCCAGAGGCCAGCAGCCCCTGTCCTCTCCCTTCCATGGCCAGGAAAGATGGTGGAAGCTACCCCAGTGGTGGCAGCAGCAGGAGCCACCAACCACTGAGCCACACCCTGCCATACTCGGCTCCAGTATCAGCCTCCTCTTCCTTGTCTTGCTGTGCCACCAGCTACTTCCCCCACCCCACCCCATGCGGTGGGAGGAGAAGGAGCCACCAGCCACTAAAGCTGCACCAGTTCTGCATTTGCCCTCTTCTGCCACCTGAACATTGGGGATCATTAAAAATATTTGGGGGACACAAAGTGCCTTGGACCCTAGGAGCTGGCACTTGTGGCTGCTTTTCTATGTTAACAAAAGCTGCGCTTGTGTGGACATGACCACGCAGCTGAAAAATATGACGCCTCAACAGTTGTCTTCATTTGTTTTCTGTGCTAGGTGTGAAAAATTCCCTGGTAGCCAATGACATGGCTTTTGAGACAGTCAAGGCCCCTTGGAGTCCAGAGAATAAGATCCACCGGATGAAGATAGTAAGGAAAGTCTTGGGCACTGAGAACAAGGCCGCCTTCCGCCTTCACGACAACATGCCAAGGCACATATATTTTGCTGCCAACAGCACAAACAAGTGGGGCCATAAGCAAGGCTATCGGATCCAGATGGTCAGCTTTTCTGGAGACCACCTGCCAGAAACAGATCCAATGGAGCGAGCCATTAGTTGGGGAAGGTAAGTGACTAATTTTTAGATGCTGAAACCCAAATGGGAAACCCAGATCAGAGACACGGGGACATAGGTAGCTGCCTTATACTGACCTTGGTTCACCTATCTCAGTATTGTCTACTGACTGGCACGTCTTCTGGGTGTCAGACCATGTACTCTCCCAACCCTACCTGGAGATGCTTAGGACTGAAACCGGGGCTTTATACATACCATGGCCCTTCCCCATGAAATTGGGGCTCCTTAACTCTAAGGGTGTTGAGATTTTGAGTGCTTTGGTTTGTGTCCATCACTCTGTCTCTCTCCTGGCTCCATCTGAGTCCCTGCAGCTACAAGCTTTGATGATGTCTGAAACTTTGCCGGGGGGGGGGGAATGTCCAATGCCAAGGCTCAGCAGAATATGTAGTCATGTGGTCCTGGAAACAAAATTTAGGCCACTACATAAGAAGTTGAAAACCAGGACATTCAAGGTAGCTTTCTCGGAAATGCTACCTGTCCCATGTAGACAGGGCAAGCTAGACAGGCACAGCTCAGATGTCTCAATATGTGGTGTCAGGAGGAAGGTAAGGGATTTGATATGCTCTGGGGAATGTACAAAGGAGAGGAACCAGACTGCTGGTGCGTGATTGATACTGAGAGAGAGAGGATAGATAGATAGATAGATAGATAGATAGATAGATAGATAGATGATATATAGATATAAAGTAGCAGAACCACTTTCATTCTGATCATGGGCCGAAAGCCAACAGACGTTGAGGAGGGTCCAGTTTGGCACAAATCATTCCCTAGGGATGAGGGTGAAAATGTTAATGATTGTCCAAAATTTACAGGGGAGAACTAGACATTGAAGGCACAGGAGCACATGATAGAAATTCAAAGCACTGCAGGGCAAAACACACGTGCCAAAGATATGTGGAGAGACACACAGTGTATATGTTTTGATACAGTTATGCTAGAAGCCTCACAGTCAAACTGGGATGCTTGATCTTAGAGTAGCTGGGGAAACCCAGCCAGATGGGTGGGGTACAAATAATACATTATAATTATAATTATTAGATAAAGTGGGTATAATGGGAATCTGGCAGCTTGGAGAAAGCTGGTGGGACACAGTTATTATCTCTGGATACAACTCAATAGGAAGGACAGGGAAGAGCATACTGGAGGTGGTGTTTCTGTTTGTCAAAGAGGATATGGATTCTAACAAGCTAGAAACCCCCAAAGTGGCAAGCAGCTCTAGAGAAGCTAAATTTGGGAGTCTACCCACCATCTTGAGAAAATGACCAAAGTCAAGCACTACAGCAACTGTGGGGAACCCGTGGGCTTCTAGATGTTTTTGGACTACAACTCCCAGCCGGCCATTGACCATGTTGGTTGGGGTTGATGGGAGTCGGAGCAGAACACCTGGAGGGCAGCATACTAACCACCCATCTTCTGTAGCTTACTGCTGGATCTCCTTCCTAGGGTAGTTGGGATTCCACACACTAGTCTCAGCAGTGCTCTGCTTTTCAGGTACAAGCTGGCTGTCACCAAACGGAAAGAGAAGGAACCATTTAGCACCAGTATCTATAACCAGATGGACCCATGGACACCTTCAGTGGCCTTTGCTGACTTCCTAAACAATGAGAGCATTATCAATGAGGTGAGTTGTGATCCCTATGGGCACTGACAGATCTACGCTATCACCCTGAAGCCACACAGGGACTGGAGACTTTGGATATATTTTAAAATATACAGGCTGAGCAGATTTCATGGGACTGCATCAACAGTGGCTCATTATATCTGAAGCTTCTCCTGCACCATCCTTTTCTCTCACCAGGCCTTTCCCTTAGATAGCCATTTAACATGATCCGTTGTGTCTCCCTTTGGCAGGACCTGGTTGCCTGGATCACCGCTGGCTTCCTGCATATTCCACATGCTGAGGACATTCCCAACACTCCAACGCTTGGGAACGTGATTGGCTTCTTTTTGAGGCCTTACAACTATTTTGACTATGATCCTTCCATGGATTCTCCAGACAGCGTTTTCTTCAGCAGCCAGCAGGACTCCACTTCCTGCAACGTCAACTACCTCGCCTGCGTGCCAAAAACAGCTGCGTGCTTGCCCAGCTTCCCGCCTTTCACTTATGAGGGCTTCCAAAACATGACGACACTCTGATGCCTTCTAATTTTGGGATGGGTGGGGTTGTTTTGAGTTAGGGAGAGGGTGGGTGGGTGCTGAACAGGGCAGCATGAAATCTGTGTATACCAAGAACAGCGAATCCCAGCTCCGTCCAGTGTCTTTGAAACCCAAATCTTAAGCCTTGCTTCCACACAATGCACATGTTCGCTAGTTGTATTTGCAAGAATCTTTTGCCGGGACTCTGTACTGGGCAGACAACTAGATCACAACACACTTTACATCGCTTGCTGTTTGCCACACAAAGCTGCTGTGTGCTAGCCTGTGGCTGTGATAGCACAAGTGACCATATTTGCCTAGCATACTATCAATTTACGATGCCATTTGCCTTCCAGTAAACTCAAGCCTATTACCAAGAAATTTAGTATGTGGCTGCTCACAAATGGCCTGTCAGGATGATTTATGCACATCAGTTCTGCCAGTGTCAATCCAAAACCAGATCTGTTTAGCAAAAAGCAGGGACAGGGTAGGAGGAAATTGAAGTCAAAAGCTAAGCAGTCCATTGGGTTTCTCTTTTTAATACACCTGGATTATTTGTAAATTTTTAATTTGATATTTCTGCAAGTAGCAGTGCTGATTATTGTTTTAATGGAAGCACACTTCCAAAACTCAATTAATTTGGTGTCTTTGGCACCGGTTTGCTGAATTGCTTTTCAATTTAGCAAAGGGCAGACTAGATTGCTATGCTTAAGTGAATGGGGTTTTGTAGTGTCTCATTCCACAGACGTCAGGAAAAGTCAAGCATCACTCCACCTGTCAGGCTCAAAATTTAATCCCTGTCATTTTTTAAAAAACATACCGGGGCACCTTTATTATGGGCACTGTCAAGCTGCCACATTAAAAGACTCAATCCAGGTTTCATCAATAATTGTGTATCTGTTTCTTAGATATATGTCCACATCTCCTGAACATTGAAAATTGCAAATGTTATTAAAAAGGTATCTCAATCATTCTTGGTGGCAAAGAGAATAATCTTTCAGCAGTGGAAATGCAGGTCTACTCCCTCTGACCACCACTGGGAACCTGAAGACATTTTCTATTTCTGAGTTTGCAGCTTATCCAAGACAAATATGGTACCTTTCTGGACATCTGGGCAGTCTACATCAAGCTTTGCCATCCTGGTACAGATATCTATTAGACACATCTGGGTTGACAGCAGCATCCTGCAGTCAGGATAGAACATGAGACTTTTATTCTCAGGGTTGTGAGTTTGAGCCTCACGTTGGGTGAAATATTCCTACATTGCAGGGGGGTTGGGTGGCATGACCCCTGTGGTCCCTTCCAACCTGTGGTCCCTTCCAATTCTATGATCCATTGAGCTATGATCCTTTTAACCCACTAAAACCCAGTGCTATAAAGAGAAGGTCTGACCTCTTCCTGTGCTGCTCAGCATTACATCTGAATCAGGAATTATGCTTTGTTTCACTCAAACAAACCATGATAAGTCAAGGTATGTGATTGGCTTAGAATTATGCTTTAGAGTAAACAAACCATGATCCCTGGTTGGGAAGTAAAGTGGGAAATAATAGTTTCTTTCTCCCCCACATGACTTGGGAGCAGCAAAGTGGCTGCAATAGGCTAGGAATGGGAGGCTCTACCAATTTCAGTTTATCATTTTTTCCAAACTTAAATTCAGCTCTCTACATTTCTGCATCAGTTTCTTTTTAAAGTGCTCATAAAAAAAATTGTTTGCATTTTAGTGCTTATTTCTCATAAATAATCCTATGGGAGGAAGGGTGAGATACAAATTTTATAAATAATAATCTTTGGGTTTTTTAATGTTTAATTTTTTTATTTTTTACCAACAACCAAAACACAAACAGTGAACCCCCCGGGCGACTGATACATTGGGTATACATAATCAATAATATCATAACCTAAATAATAATCGTTGTATGCATTTTTGCCTAATGCATACACTTTTTAACAAGCCTTTCCCCCAAATCTATGCATTTAGCACACATTTTAGCACACATTATTTGCCTGGGAAACAGCATCACAAATGTCAAAGAAGTGTGAATTTTGAAGGATGGCTGTGATTTGGTTCACACATGGTTTCAGGAAGCACAAATTGGGTAGATCAGCCTTTAAATGCAAACTGGAACAAATTCATCCCCCGTTCTTCTAATCAGCACATGCGCAGTAAACAACGGTTCACCCTGATGTCCAAACCTGGCCAGTGTATTTTATTATTACATCTCAATTGTATCTAATAAGATATGATTCATGGCACATGAAATATACTCTGAGTCAAGAGTGGATTTCATGCTCTTTATTCAGCTCATAGTGGTGAGGAGGAATGGAAGTTCCCCCAAAGTATCTGCTTTATATACATTATTTACACAATGGGCTGCACGTAATTGGCTAATTCCAGGATTTTCCTGTAAGCCAATCAGGTTGTGGATTCACTTCCATCTGGAGCTGGATTGGGTGGCTGCTGCGGACCAATCATACTGCTGCGTTGTTCTTGGACCAATCAGACTGCTGCATTCTGAATCCTATTGTTCTAGGACCAATCAGACTGCTGCATTTTGGATCCTATTCAACTCAGTACATAACAGCACAATACATCTATGCTTTAAGTTTAGGACTGCACTGTTTTTCTTGTCTAGAAATTGCATGCTCACATACAGCAGGCATTTACTTCTTTACTTATGTGGATGTCAGAACAAGTGTTTACTGTCAGGCATGCCAACTCCTAGGGGACAAGGCAGCTTTGGCCACCCCATGGTATTTTTTTGTGGGGGCCGAGCCCCCTCAATATTCTGGGGGTGTTTGGCTCCACCCCCTGGCTCCTTGCAGCATTGCACATGTGGCATCAGGGCATTGCATGGTGTTGTACACGGCCCCCCTCAATCATCCTAAAAAGATGGCACCTTCATTTAGTCCAGACCATCCCATATTTACAGAAGCCGTCCCAGCTTCTGATTTGATCCCAAAATGTCCCATTTTTCCTTAGGACATCCCTATTTTTATCAAAGAAGGTTGGAGGGTATGGAATTATCAGATCCTGAGCCATCTGAAGGCAGCCCTGTATAGGGAAGGTTTTTTAATATATATATATATATAAGTTTAATGTTTAATTATATTTTTATGTATGTTGGAAGCTCCCCAGAGTGGCAACCCAATCAGATGGGTGGGGTATAAATAGTATAATTCTTTTTCTTATTATTATGGAATAGGACGTCCCTATTTTCGTCAGATAAATATTGGAGGCTATGCAAGTTGTTTCTGCTTGACTTTCATAACTTTTCTAAAATGGCTTGCATTATGTCCTTAAACTTTGCACGTTCCAGGTCTGGTTTTGCTGATCTGCATCCCCCCCCCCCTGAGCTTTTAACTAAATGAACATACTTAAATAAACTGCTAGTGGGAATGTTGACTCCATGTCCTTGCTCAGAACAACGAGGACTGGAAAGGAACCAATCTGCAAAGGTCAACACGTCTTGTTGGGAATACATTGTTCGCGGTAGAAATTATTTCCACTAGATCAGGTGTGTGTGGTATATAATTAGCCGAAGCACAACAGATAGGGTTGGCACGGCACAAGCACCCTGGTCAAAGAGGTTCCTTTGACCCGTGAATTTTGAAATAAATATTTCTGTGTTATAAAGGGAACAGAACTATATATCTTTCTACAAGGCCCAGGATCCTGTTCTCTAAAGGTCTGTTATCTCCAGTGTTAAATTTAACCTGCTTATCTTTGTCTCCTGGCATGTCACAATACACCAGGCAGCACTCGGTATATGTTTAGCGTGAGAACACAGAACAACAGCCAGTGATATGTTTTACAGATTGCCTGAATTAATTCAGATTTGACCATCATTTAATTTGCTCCACAACTTCTTTGGCTGCTTTTTCCTGACTGAAATGTGCCCTTGACTTGTAGTAGTGCTTCTTGCCTGCCTGGGTGAAGAAGAAGAAGAAGAAGAAGAAGAAGAAGAAGAAGAAGAAGAAGAGTAGTAGTAGTAGTAGTAGTTTGGATTTGATATCCTGCTTTATCACTACTCGAAGGAGTCTCAAAGGAGCTAACATTCTCCTTTCCCTTCCTCCCCCACAACAAACTGTGAGGTGAGTGGGGCTGAGAGACTTCACAGAAGTGTGACTAGCCCAAGGTCACCCAGCAGCTGCATGTGGAGGAGCGGACACATGAACGCAGTTCACCAGATTATGAGTCTACTGCTCTTAACCACTACACCACACTGGCTCTGTCTGTGAAAGCGTCTGTCTGTGTATATATATCTATATTTATATATTTTTGGGTCCCCCCAAGCGTGTCTCTGGCCCCACAAACTAGGGGAAGTCCAGCCAGATGGCTGGAGTATAAAATAATAATAATAATAATAATAATAATAATAATAATTATTATTATTATTATTATTATTATTATTATTATTATTATTATTATTTCCCAGAAAACTATCCACAAGGCAATGTGGCCCCTGGGTTTAAAGTGGATTGTCATCATAAGGAAGTTGATTCAGGCATCAGATGCTTTGGGATGGTGGTGATAACAAGAATCAGCAAGGTTTTGAAGGGCACAACTATGTGTGCTATCTGGGCCGGTCTGTTCCGCATATTTTCCAATGCTACCTATGGATGTGCTAAAGGATATTGTCCTATCACCCATGTTGAAATACAATTCAACCAGGCCTCCTCCAACCCGGGTTTGGAATGCTCTACTCACCATTACCAGGTCTAGAGCTTTTTCAGTTTTGCTCCTCTGGGCTTGTGAACTTCCTTATTGCACTGACTTCCAATTCTTAAAAAGAATTTAAGAGACTAGTAATCACCTATACTCTATACTTCTATACTCTATTCTTCTCTGCCTTGTCAGGCATAGAATTTGTATTTCCTTGTACTTAATGCTGAATATCAACATTCCTTGCTTGCCAAGGCGATGGACATTTTATAATATGTCTGCTTACTACTTGGAAAAAAACATGGAACTTTTTTAGCTCAAGGCATACTATCTAGTTAAAAACTGAGGGAACCAGTCAAACAGAAGTTAATGCCATTAACAGCATGAAAGTGTTGGGCAAAAGAGGATTTTGACTATTAAGGTCATAAGTTGTAACAGAATTAAAATTTTCTTGCAGGAAAAAACAAAACAAAACAACAACAACAACAACAACAAGGGGCAGACCTTGGTATTTCAAATTTCAGTGGTGCCCTGTGTGGGGCAAAAATTTGGCTCCCCAAGCCTCGCACCTCAATTTAATATGTCATAGTTATGACACCTTGTGGCAACCCCAAGGCTGGGTGCCCTGGGCGGTAGAACCAGTCGTACTGCCCTAAATCCAGCTCTGTTGAGGAAGGATACAATTTGTGCATCTCCCCACTGGGATAGATGTGTATAAATGATTTTGATTGAGACTGAAAGTCTTAATCAGCTGTGATTCCTGTTCCTGCTTCTATCTGATTGTCACATCTGAAACAACCAAAATATTACTTATTTACTCGTTTACTTATTTACTACTCCTACTCCTAAATTAATAAAATTATTACCCATTGCTCACCAGCAGGTCCTAGGGAGAGTGACAACAATTCAGAATTAAAACAGATTTACAGCCACAAGAATTCTCATTTGTTGCTAGAAATGGATCGTTTCACTGATGTCTTTATCAGGACAGCTTTTGAATTATTTGCAGTATAAACTTTGATATCAAAAATATCCCAAGCAGTCATCAGACGAGTCTTTTATAGAGATGTATGTACAGCTCTTTCCCCCCATTTCCCCCAAGTGTTTCAGTCCTCGTGCAAGTCTCCTTTTGCACATTGTGCCCAAAAGCTATAAAATAGGATTGCGTATCAGATCCATTTTTTCCAGATACCACACAATGTCTTGTCCAAGCTTAAGTGCTGTCAAAATACATGTATATATATGAGAAATAGTATTTCATCTAACAAAATGTGCCAGCCCCTCTCACTAATCTTCATTTATATACAGGATCCTGCTTAGCTCTTCTAAGGAAGTCAAATCATGGATTAGATTGCTCATTAGGGCTTAAGTGTGAGAGGGAGTGGATTTTGTCTAGCATAATGAAGGTAAAGCTGGGAAGCCTGAGAGACAGGAAATAAAATGCAATGAATGCAGTGAATTTTAAACTGAGACCAGGCAGAACTCTACATGCATATTTATTCATTTGCTGCTTTATTCGTTTTTTGTCTGAAGTGCCCGCCTCCCCAAACCTAGGTACATAGGCAGTGGCATAGCGTGGGTTGTCAGCACCCGGGGCAAGGCAAGTAATTTGCGCCCCCTCTGCCTTAGGGGCAGAGAGCTGCGAGTGCGAGCGCCCCCCCAATGTTGCGCCCGGTGCGGCCGGCCCCCCTGCACCCTCCACGCTACGCCACTGTACATAGGAACCAAGGCTAGTCAAGTTATTTTTGCATCTGAGGTGGAAAATCCCGTAAGCACTTCATGTGCAAGGAAAACATAAGAAGTGCCTTGCTGGGTCAGCTGGTGGTCCATCTATTCCATCATCCTCTTCTCACAGTGGCTAACCAAGATGACCATGGGAAGCATGCAAAGCAGGACCTCAATACAGCAGCATTCTCCCCATTTATGATCCCCAGCAATTGGTATTCAGAGCTATACTGCCTCGGAAAGTGGAGGTGGTAGAACATACGATACAGTAACAATAAACTATATGACTAACAATCTGCTTGCTTTTCATGGTACCCAAACTCAACTGCCTGAAATGGCCACCATACTTTGCCTAAGGGTAGGGCTGGCCCACATAAGTGCTCAAGCTGAAACTACAACTAATCCAGAATGTGGCAGCTAGACTGGTGACTGGGAGCAGCCACCGAGACCATATAACACTGGTCTTGAAAGACCTACACTGGCTCCCAGTACGTTTCTGAGCACAATTCAAAGTGTTGGTGCTGACCTTTAAAGGCCTAAACGGCCTCGGTCCAGTATACCTGAAGGAGTGTCTCCACCTCCATCGTTCTGCCAGGACACTGAGGTCCAGTGCCGAGGGCCTTCTGGCGGTTCCCTCGCTGCGAGAAGCCAAGCTACAGGGAACCAGACAGAGGGCCTTCTCGGTAGTGGCACCCATCCTGTGGAACGCCCTCCCACCAGATGTCAAAGAGAAAAACAACTACTAGACTTTTATTTTTTTTTAATATAATATTTTTTATTGCTTCTTTCCAGGTACAAATACCAATCAAATATACAACAAAAGCAACGATACAGAAGAAGAAAAGAAAGAATTAGAAAAAAGATTCATCTTTCCAAAACAATTTTTCATGGTCAACCGAACAACTACTAGACTTTTAGAAGACATCTGAAGGCAGCCCTGTTTAGGGAAGCTTTTAATTTTTAATAGGTTATTGTATTTTAATATTCTGTTGGAAACCTCCCAGAGTGGCTGGGGAAACCCAGCTAGATGGGTGGGGTATAAATAATAAATTATTATATTATTATATAATGTTGAATTCTGCACCATAATCTAAATCCTATGCAATTTAACGTGTGGAAAATACATTCATATCAGACTTGGTTATATCTTATAAATTCAAGTCAGCCTTTCCCAACCTGATACCCTCTAGGTATTTTGGATTACAACTCCCATCATCCCTGACCATTGCCATGCTGGCTGGGGCATGATGGGAGTTGAAGTCCAAAATATCTCAAGGGAACCTGGTGCAGTCATTAGCATTGCACCAGAACAGAGAATACCTCCTAAAATAGGAACAGAAGCTTATGGCATCCAGAGTTTTGTGATTCCTTGTTTCCATAATCCCCATTCTACTTTTGGTCCAGCTAAAGTTTATTCTGTTTTGGCCTGGTGATAAAAGTGAAATGACACTCAAGATGAAAGAGTTAAATATAAGTCCTCCATTTTGGAGCAAAGTTTTAAGCAAAGCTTCATTTAATGCCTAATCCCAGTGAGAAAAAGCATCAAGTTTGTGGTTATATCCGTGCAGGGATAATTTGCATGATGACATATACCGTAGCTCAGGGATAGTCAATGCTGTGTCTTCTAGAGGTCATTGAACTACAACTCCCATGCAATGGGATAAAAGACATTGCGAAAAATTTGGAAGTGACAAAAAGAAATTAGAAGAGGGAAGGAGGGAAGTCAGCTCATAGGAGCAAATTACAAATGTAAAATGTAATATAATATGTATTTAAAGTGTGAAATTTGGAAAACTAATAAAGATTATATTGGAAAAAACCAAACAAATCACAACTCCCATCATGCTTGACCATGCTGGCTGGGACTGAGTTGTCATCCAAGAACATCTGAAAGGCACCGTTTTGACTACCTCTGCCTTAGCTGTATTAGAGTCATTATAAAAAAGGTATCAGAATTTGCTTGACTGACCAGCAAAAACACCACATGAGAATTCTCAAAGCTCTGCTCTACGCTCATAATGGACAGAATGACCTGTAAAGTGTAAGGGCCCAAATTCCTGTCTTTTCCAACCATTGAATGCAGATAACTTACCCTAGTGAAAGAAGCAGGTGCAGTGCATTCCAGATTTTGCTCTATTTAAAGCTCCAGAAGCCTCAGAGATGTAACAGCAGAGTCGAACGTTAGTTCTGCTTAGACACACAAGAGAGGAATGGAAAAATCAGGTATGGTGAAAAGCCAAAATGTTTTAGAATTGTTGATCACCTGTGTGCAAGCCATGGATAAGAGCTTAGTCCTTCCTCTTTAAGTTTGTAGTTGGGCTCTTTTATTTTTAGGGTACTGCAATCTCATTTATTAGCAACCTAGTCTTGTTTTCCATTGGATTATTTAAAAAGTGCTTTTTCTTTCTTCTGCATTACTTTGATTGTTTGGTAATTCTACAAGCATCCTTTAGTAGGAGTGAGTAGCTGAATGCTTTTCCTTTCTCAGCAGAAAGCTAAAGTTGCTAGCTCTACGGATGAACCCAATGCATATCATCTTAAATGGTACTGTGATTTAAATGTAGCTACCATGCTGTAAAAATTAAGTTTGAAAATGTAGCCAATGTAAGCATAGTATAGTATGTACCTTTAAGGAGAATTGAGCATCAAAATTCTGTTTTACATTGCTTCTGATTATCGATTAATAATAGAACTTGAAACTGTGAACAGATTTCTCTTTTAGTTTCAATAGCAAGTAAGACAGAAATTTGGCATTTAATATTTACTGACACTTTCTGTACTGTTTTTTTGTACTCCTCCCCGAGTGGAGATAAACTTAGATGAAAGTTGCAGACTAAAACATGATGCTCTGTTGTATCTTTGTCTTTATAGCATTCACTTGAGCCCCTTGCCCAGCAGCAGATGACATGCTGGGGCTCTTCTGTTCCCCTGGCCAGCTGTGTATAATAATAATAATAATAATAATAATAATAATAATAATAATAATAATAATAATTTATTATTTATACCCCGCCCATCTGCCTGAGTTTCCCCAGCCACTCTGGGCGGCTCCCAATCGAGTGTTAAAAACAATACAGCATTAAACTTCCCTAAACAGGGCTGCCTTCAGATGTCTTTTAAAGATAGGATAGCTGCTTATTTCCTTCATATCTGAAGGGAGGGTGTTCCACAAGGCTGGCACCACTACCGAGAAGGCCCTCTGCCTGGTTCTCTGTAAGATGCCTCAAGAACATCTTATAGGACGCTTATGAAAGCCTATGAGATGGCTATGAAAGCTGCTAAGAAATCTTACTTTGCAGCTTCCATTGCATCCGCTAGCTCTCGCCCGGCACAACTTTTTAGAATAATTAGGTCAATAACGTCCTTAGGAGGACAACCAAATTTAAGCACAAATTCGACCCACAGCTGTGAGGCATTCACGAGCTTTTTTGCGGAGAAAGTCCTGTTGCTCCGCCGTGACCTCCCTGCCAATTTAGATACAGTAACTGAACTGGAGGCCCCTCGACTGACTTCAGGTTCAGTGTTGGACCATTTCGATCGGATACTCCCTACTGATGTGGATAGATTCCTCCAAGTTGGTAGGCCCACCACCTGCCTCCTTGATCCGTGCCCGTCTTGGCTGATTAGGGAGTGTCCAGATGTTGTGCGGACCCCCCTGGTTGAAATTATCAATTTGTCCCTTGACACGGGGACATTCCCAGGGGAACTGAAGGAAGCAGTGGTGCGTCCACTCTTAAAGAAAACTTCATTAGATCCCTTAGACCTATCCAATTACCGCCCAGTTTCAAATCTTCCATACCTGGGTAAGGTAATTGAGAGAGCGGTTGCAGAACAGCTTGGTAGGTTTCTGGAGGAAACATCGGCATTAGATCCATTTCAGTCCGGTTTCCGTCCTGGTTTTGGGACGGAGACGGCTCTGGTTGCCCTAACAGATGATATCCGTAGACAACTGGATCGAGGCGGGTCAGGGCTGCTGATCCTTTTAGATTTGTCAGCAGCCTTTGACATGGTCAATCATGATCTTCTGGACCATCGCCTCGCAGACGTGGGGATACAGGGCATAGCCCGTAACTGGTTGTGCTCTTTTATCTCTGGTCGGGGACAGAGGGTGGCACTAGGGAGGGAAATGTCATCACGCCACTCCTTGGTGTGTGGAGTGCCGCAGGGCGCAATTCTCTCCCCGATGCTTTTTAACATCTTTATGCGCCCCCTTGCCCAGATTATCCGGAGCTTTGGGCTGGGCTGTCACCAATATGCTGATGACACTCAGCTCTATCTGCTGATGGATGGCCACACTGACTCGGCCCCGGACACACTGACCAGATGCTTGGAAGCTGTGGCTGGATGGTTTCGTGGGAGCCGATTGAAACTAAATCCTTCGAAGACAGAGGTCCTATGGCTGGGTCGGGATGGTATGGGGATGAGGGACCAACTCCCTTCTCTTGAGGGGGCCCAGTTAGTGCCATTGCCTTCCGTTAAGAGTTTGGGTGTAATCCTTGACGCCTCCCTTTCCATGGAGGCGCAAGTTACAGCAACAGCCAAGGCGACATTTTTCCACCTTCGCCGCATCAAGCAGTTGGTCCCTTACCTTTCCCGCCCCGACCTGGCCACAGTGATCCATGCGACAGTCATCTCCAGGCTTGACTACTGTAATTCGCTCTATGCGGGGCTGCCCTTGAAGCTGTCCCAGAAACTCCAGCGGGTACAGAATGCTGCAGCAAGGCTCCTCACGGGGTCTCTGCCATGGGAGCATATTCATCCAGTGCTTTACAAGCTGCACTGGCTCCCGGTGGAGTACAGGGTCAGATTTAAGGTGCTGCTTTTGACCTTTAAAGCCCTTCACGGCCTAGGACCCTCGTACCTACGGGACCGCCTCGCCTGGTATGCCCGACGGAGAGCCTCAAGGTCCATAAATAACAACACCCTAGTGGTCCCAGGCCCTAAGGAAGTTAGATTGGCTTCAACCAGAGCCAGGGCCTTTTCAGCACTGGCCCCAACTTGGTGGAACGCTCTGTCTCATGAGACCAGGGCCCTGCAGGATCTGATTTCTTTCCGCAGGGCCTGTAAGACAGAGTTGTTCCGCCTGGCCTTTGGCTTGGAGCCAATTTGATTCCCTCCCCCCCATTTTCTTTTTTCTTTTCCTTCTCCTGCAATGAGGCTACATTTTAATATTTTAATGTTCCATTATTTTAATGTTGTATTTTATTTTTGTTTTTAAGTTGTAATCATTCATCTTGTTTTTATTATTGCTTGTAAGCCGCTCTGAGCCCGGCCTTGGCTGGGGAGGGCGGGGTATAAATAAAAAAATATTATTATTATTATTATTATTATTATTAATCTCACTTCTTGCAATGAGGGAACTGCCAGAAGGCCCCCGGCGCTGGATCTCAGTATCCGGGCTGAAATATGGGGGTGGAGACGCTCCTTCAGGTATACAGGATAGAGAGGGGTGTGGCGGTGGTGAGGTTGATGCAGTGCAAACACAGCAATGGAGCCAGTAAAGTGCTCCTGTTGCCTCATTTGCAATGTGCCAACCTTGCCACCACTAACCCTCCCCCTCTGCATCCTGGTACGCTGCAGCAACTGCGTTGGAGGGAAGTGAGCGATGCAGCCTCCCCACGCCATCCGATACTGTCCTTGCTGCTACTAAACGTTCATCAGGAAGACAGGATCATTTTTGTTGCAACAAGCATCCCCTCCCCACCTAGGCTTATTTTTGTGGTTGGCATCCATTTGTCTTGGGAGACAATGGAGGAGTGTGCCTTTGGGGGTGAAGTCAAACCATTGGAGAGCCACAGCGCTTGCTGTGGCTCTAGAGCAGGGGTCTGCAACCCGCGGCTCCGGAGCCGCATGTGGCTCTTTTACACCTTTGCCGCGGCTCCGGGGCGGATACTAGCAAGGGGAGGAGGCGCATTGTGCGCCCCGACACTCCCCACTGTGGCGGGCGCTGTACTGGCTGTGACGTCGCATGGGGCGGTGCGTGCGTTAGTCACGCACCATCCCGACATCACCTTCCCGCCCGCCCGCCCACTACATTGTAAGGGGCATGTATGCTGGTCACTGCATTGAAAGGGGAGTGAAGAACACACACAAAAAAGGTAACTTGTTAATTTAACGTTTATTTCTATGAGGAGGAGTAATTCTGAGGGGTCAAACAAAGAAATAATAAAAAAGTGACAAAAAAGTTATTTTTATAATGACGAGTTTTGCGGCTCCCAGTTTTTTTTTCTTTGGAAATGGGTCCAAGTGGCTCTTTTTGTCTTAAAGGTTGCAGACCCCTGCTCTAGAGACTATTGCGGGAGAGACATGTTTCGTTGCAGCTGGGGCAAATGAAGGCGTCCGGTTGTGCTGCTGCAGACGCACCATGGAATTTCTTCTCTGCGCTCCTCCCAGTGGTCATTCCTGCTCTGGTCACTGCTGTGGATACGTGGCCTACTTGTTGCAATCATACCTCCTTAAAAAAAATAAAAATCATTTATTTGGTTTTTCAGATTAACATTTTACATTCACATCTCCATCATACAACAGAAAAACAAGATTCCAAAGAATCTCTTGGACTTCCCTCTTCCCCTTTGTGGGTCCTATTGTAAATCATTTCCTCCTGCATCTTTTATAATAATCCAAATCTTTTATCTCTACATTGTTTCCAAAATTCACCATTAAACTACAAGTGATATTCCAATCGTACTAGCAATTAGCTTACAATGGTCTTTAAGATAAGTTATAAATTCCCCCCTTAACTTACTAAAATTTTGGTTTTCCTAATTTCTGACTCTTCCGGTCATTTTAGCCCTTTTGGCACAGTCCATTAAATTTATCTGCCATTCTTCTTTGATAGGAACTTTATCTTCTTTCCATCTCTGGGCCAATAATATCCACGCAGCCGTGGTCACATACATAAATACTATTTTCTGCTCCCTTGGGATTTCGGCACCTAGGATTCCTAAAAGGAAAGCTTCAGGTTTTGTTGCAATCATACCTCCTGTTACCTAGGAGTAAGCGCCACCAGTTTCAATGGGCTTACTTCCAAATGGGCATGTATAGGCGTGCACTGTAACTTGGTAGTTTTTATGACCGTTTTAATTATTATGTTTTTGTACTGAAGTTTTGTTAACTGAGAGAGAGAATGCACAAATGTCATCGCTGGAATGAAGAAACCAATGAACTCATTTTATGTATTACCCCAGAGGGAGTGGCTCCTGGGGATATTTATTCTGGCAACCTGCACTGATGTCTGCCCCATTTATTTGTGTGCCATTGGCAGGCCTTCATGCCTTTAACGATTCCCCTGAAACAGTATCTCTCCCAGCCAGCTGCTCATTGCCTCATGACATATGGTGGGTGTTTCAATGTCTCTGACTCTTCTCCTTTCATTGTCTTCTTTCAGCTAAATTGGATCTCGGTTAAAGAGCATGTTTTACGGCTTTGCTCTCTTAGAACTCTTCTGAAGGCAGCCCTGTTTAGGGAAGCTTTTAATGTCTGATGCATTACTGTATTTTAATATTTTGTTGGAAGCCGCCCAGAGTGGCTGGGGATGCCCGGCCAGATGGGTGGGGTATAAATAATAAATTATTTTAATTGTTATTTTTATTATCATTATTCTGCAGTTTTCCACCACCCTGTTAAGGAATATTAAGTTAATAACTCTTTTTATTATTTAGATAGGTAGATAGATATAGATATAGATATAGATATAGATATAGATATAGATATAGATATAGATATAGATATAGATATAGATATAGATATAGATATATAGATATAGATATAGATATAGATATAGATATAGATATAGATATAGATATATAGTTATATAGTGCTTTCGTAGATTTTCACGGGTACAGGAATGCAGGTTTTGGTGTCTTCGGGTGTCTTCCCGTGTAAGAGTCGGGGTGTCTGGGCGACGTTTCGACGAGGTCTCACTCGTCATCTTCAGGCTGGTGCTTTCGGCTTCTTGTTACTGGAACAGAGCAGAATCTGGTGTTTGAGTTCCTATAAATACTGTTGAGGGGTGTGGTGTATAGCCTCCAACGTTCTGGGCAGAGAGGAAGTTCCTAGATTAGTGTGCCTTTTCTTCTTTTGTTCCTTAATTACTTGAGGGATATCTTGAGTGAAGCCATCGAGATAGAGAAACACCCTCACAACATGAACAAGCGTGACGACACGTCCCGCCTGCCAGACATCTGGAAATTAGCCCTCCCCACAAAAACCGACACCAGAACCAGAGGCACACAGAACGCCGTCACCAATCAACCACACCAGACCCAAACCCAGACCCTCTCCACAGACATATTACAGACTCCATCCAGTAGCCAAACTATAGTGGCACCTCCGGATGCTGCACCCCCCTGCAATCCCTACACAGATATGGCTGGCACAAGGCACAAAATCACAGCTCGCCCCTATACACGAAGCCAAGCCAGAGCACAACTAAATGCAGCACAGCCATCTTCTCAGAAAAACTCTTCACAAGCTCAAGAGGTCAAGACACGAAAGCTTTAGCAACTAATCTACACTTAATGACCCACCCAGTGGTATTCAGAATATCACTCATGAAATCACTCAAGATATCCCTCAAGTAATTAAGGAACAAAAGAAGAAAAGGCACACTAATCTAGGAACTTCCTCTCTGCCCAGAACGTTGGAGGCTATACACCACACCCCTCAACAGTATTTATAGGAACTCAAACACCAGATTCTGCTCTGTTCCAGTAACAAGAAGCCGAAAGCACCAGCCTGAAAATGACGAGTGAGACCTCATCGAAACGTCGCCCAGACACCCCGACTCTTACACGGGAAGACACCCGAAGACACCAAAACCTGCATAGTTATATAGATATATAGATATATAGCAGCCTGCTTCCCGGAGCGTCGGGCGCCCTGAAAGCAGAGCGCCCGGCGCTTCGGGAACACATCCGCAGCGTGGGGAGCCTTGCAGGAGTTCCCCGCAGGGCTCCCCACGCTGCAGATAGCAGCCTGCCGCCCGGCCGGCGAGGCACCCTGGAGCAGAGCGCCCCTCGCGCTGGGCAGACATCGGCCAGCCCCACAAGCTCGGGGGACAGCAGGGAGGCGCAGCGCCGCCACCCCGCTGTTCCTCGACCTGGTTCGGTTTCCCCGACCTGCTTTTGGGGGGGAAATAAAGGAAATTTTCCCCCCTTTATTTCCCCCCAAAAAACTAGGTGCGTCCTATGGGACGGAGTGTCCTATGGGACGAAAAATACGGTATATATATGCGAGCACAAATTAATGCCATGGTGATGAGCCGTGTATGTAAGGTTTGCATATTGCAAAAATGTCTGCAAAGTGCATTGCATTTCTGGGTGCTCTGTGCACCCTCAAGCAGTAGGATCCTTCCCAATGATGCACAGGTAACTCAAGTTTAGCCTGTGTTGCAACAGTGTCCAAAATAGTACCATTACACTGTGTCATGCATTCTTGTGATGAAATTGTTTGCTTAATGAATAACACAAGACTGCCAAGAGGGAGTACTGCTGTACCAGTCCCAGAGCTTCCTTCCTTCCTTCCTTCCTTCCTTCCTTCCTTCCTTCCTTCCTTCCTTCCTTTTTAAAATAAATATCAAGCCCTCGTAGAATGAAAGTTATGAAACAACATGTTCAGGCAACATTCAGAGCAATTGCTTTCTGCAATATTAGGTTGTTCCCTTCTTTCGTTGTATTTAACCAGAGTTGTGATTGCTTCTGGAATTCCCTTCTCCAAATAACAGAGAAGGGATTTCCCGGTTCATTTTGGGGCTTTCCTTGCTACGTGTGGCTCTAATTTTTCTCTGGATTCAAGCCACGTGGTACTGCCAGATGAAGCTTAGTCTGAGGCAAGACCTGATAACATTAACCTTGAGTTCTTTGCATGGTTTAGGGTTGACGGGACCCTTGTACCTTTAACAGCTTTGTGGCACACAGACATTCAACTGTGTAAGTTTGATTAAAAAATAATAATCAGAGATGGAGGATTTCTAAAGGAGCTGGGCAGCCACCTGAGACACCTGACAGGGCAGCCATGTGAAAATTCCAGGCAAATAACACAGTACCAATAAGTCTGCAGTGACCTCATGGCAGAGGAAATCAATTTCAGCTGCAGTCTCTCAGCCTAACCTACAGGGTTATCGCAAGGATAAAGCAGAAAGGAAAAAAAGTACATCACCTTGAACTCACGGGGGTGGATGGGATAGATGTGTAATACACTAATAAATACACAAGGAGACCTGTGGAGTGAGACTTTTTAAATCGGCAGCGACTGAATTGATGTTTTATTTTATTATTGCTTATACAGCTAGACGTAGTTGGGGCTGTTATGGGCAGGGAACAGGGGAGAACTATAATTATTGGGTATTTGTTCCTACATTCAAAACAAATAAAATAAAAGATAAATAAATTGGCAGTCCTTTCAGTGGGCAAAAAGTGAAATCTCTTCACTGTACATAGTAATGACTATGGCTTATATCACCCTCCTCTTTTAGCAACCAAACTAAGCTTCTGTTTTGCCCACTATTAGCAAGCAACATGTCCGGTACAAAAATGGCGTCAAAAGGTGATTATATAGTCCCCAAGCTCATTGTTTTTAATTGTTAGTTGTGAGGTGGTTTTAAAAGTGTGGCTTTAATCAAGGTTCATATATTTACTTTGTAAAATTTATACACTGCTTGGTTGTAAAAAAACAAAAACCCATCAAAGCGGTTTACAGAAGTAAAATTATAGGTGAAAACGGTTAAAAACAACCATTTAGAAGATTAAGATGAGCAGCAAACCAAAAACAACATTCATCACCATTCCACATATCTATATATGCTGTTTATATGCTGTTTTGATTTGTTATACTGGTATGTGTGTCCCACCCTGGGGCGATACAGCGAAGGAGAGGTTATAAGTATTTGTAACAATAAGTAAGTAGATCCTTTTGGTTTCAGTAGGAGAAATGTTCCAGTTACAGATAGGTAGCCGTGTTGGTCTGCCATAGTCAAAATAAAAAAATTCCTTCCAGTAGCACCTTAAAGACCAACTAAGTTAGTTCTTGGTATGAGCTTTCGTGTGCATGCACAATCAGACATCAAGAATCACAAAACAGAGAAACACTTCAATCTCCCAGGACATTCTATACAAGATCTCAAAGTAGCTGTTTTACTACAAAGGAATTTCAGAAATAGACTGGAAAGAGAAGCTGCAGAATTGCAACTCATTACCAAACTTAAAACCATGGAGAGACCTGGTCTCAACAGAGACATTGGATTCTTATCTCATTATACATGACTAGCCATTTTTCACCTTCTCACCCCTTGCCTTTTCCTGTAAGACCTATTGCAGTCGTTAAGAGTCGTCAACAGGCTCATCTCAGCTATCTGCCAATCACCCATTCCCACCACCCTTCTGAGTAATACCCCTCCCCACCTTCTCACTATATAGAAGGATCTGGCAACTTCTGTTTCAGTGTATCTGAAGAAGTGTGCATGCACATGAAAGCTCATACCAAGAACTAACTTAGTTGGTTTTTAAGGTGCTACTGGAAGGAATTTTTTTAGTAAGAGAAATGTAAGCAAGTGCTTCCTCCGTGTTAGGAAACTGAGTGGATCATAAAGAGTTTGGGTTTGTGGGGACTTGGATCAGAGCCAGCGCCAGACTACTGATACTCGCCCAATGAAGCTGTGTCGCATTCTCCCCCTGCCCCTCCTGCTCTTGCTATGGTTTCCTTGAAAAACTCCTCCCTGCCAGGCCCCAAAGTAGTCATTTTAGCAATGGGCAGGTGGAGACGCCACCTCTGAATGTGAGCCAAAGTTAGCTCTCTTTTGCAATGGCAGCATCTTAACTTACCCCCAATGAAAGTCTATGGACTAAGGGTCAATGGAATCAACAGCTTTCATGGATCTACCGTATTTTTCGCTACATAAGACGACCTGGCCATAAGACGCACCTAGTTTATAGAGGAGGAAAACAAGAAAAAAATATATTCTGAATGAAACAGTGGGTGTATGATTTTTGTGGTTCATGCTGTGGCCAAAGATATGTGATCTGATTGTGAATTTGGGGTGACCCAATGTAAAAATCCTGAGGATCCATGGGCTTTTACCTCCCCCCTCCTAGGCAGCCTCCGCTAGCGTCCCTTATCTCTCTTCCGATCCCACCGATCAGATGTTTTCTTTCAATACTCCCTTCCTTCTTGTTTGCCTTAGTGTAGTGACTTTTCCTTAGCTGGAGCAGTTTTTTGCTCCTCCTTTTCTTCTAATTTCTCTCCTTATTGCTTTAGTCTTCCTGTTTTCCCCTTTTGCAAGTTTGCTGTCCTTACCTCCCCCCTCCCTGGCAGCCTCCTTTATCTCTAGCATCCTTTATCTCTCTCCTGGATCGGCAAATGATCAGCGGCTTTGTTTCAACACCCACTTCCCTCTTTCAAAAAAAAAAAAAAAAAGAAGGAAAAAAGAGAGAGAGAGCCTGATCTGCTTTTTGCCCCTGGGCAATTCGGCTCCAGGGACCACGCATTTGCTCCATAAGAGGAACAGACATTTCCACTTACTTTTTAGGAAAGAAAAAATTGTGTCTTTTGGAGCGAAAAATACGGTATATGGCAGGGCATTGCAGTTCGGATGCCTTAACCATCATGGTGGATGGCATGAATGCTTGGCTCCCAATGTGGTACTTCCGTCTGCTAAGGCAGAGAGCAGTGATTGGTGGCACAGCAGAGCTGAGCCACAGTGAAACTCTAATTCCCTGGGACCTTTGGACAGTTCCTGAACTGACTGACTGCTGGTGGCAGGCCTGACTGGGCTGGCTGGCTGGCTGGGAGAGGTATCCTTTTCTAAACCTTTGATGGGTTCCCAGTCTCTGGAATCAAAATATTCCTCTTAAAGACCTTCATACGTTATGTCTCCAGCCACAATGTGAATAAAACCTTTATTTTCTTTCTTCAGAGACAATCCCGTATTCCACTTATGTTGTACCAGCCCTCCTCTTGCTTGGGTGGCTTGCAGGGTGTGTATTAATGGTTTGGTTTGTCTTCTCTTAAAAGAGGGTAAGTATGTCCTCCCCCACGTGTAGCAGAGAAGTGTTTTCATGTCATCACAATAATTTATTAACTTGTGTTTCTGTTCTGCAGGAAAGAAGCCTTTGCAAAAGAACTTCGGGAATTGGAGGAAGAAATGCCTATTTCTTGTTTAAATATACTGTGCAATCTACTGTATGTTACAATGATGACATGACATATACTCTTTGTCTGCAAAGTGCTTAATGCAGAACTAATAACCAAAGCAATTTTGTAGCCTTTAAGAAACTTTTGTATTAAAACTGAATTGGATGTTTAGGGTTAGAATGCTGTTTGTTCATCTCTTGCTACCAACTTCATTTTTCAATGTGCGTATTTTAATGTGTGTATTCAAAGGCAATATAAAAATTCTTCCTTTGCCCTGGTTATGGTTGCAAAAGTGGGGTTAAGTGTTGGCGCTCTATACCTCTGAACAACTCGTCACCCTATCATTATAATTTTTTTCCAGTTATTCTACACAACTGAGGTATAACTCTACCCAGTCAGTAGAGCATGGGGCTCTTAATCTCAGGATCGGAAGTTGAGCCCCACATGGAGTGAAAGATTCCTGAATTGCACGGGGCTGGACTAGTTGACCCTTGTGGTCCCTTCCAGCTGTTTTATGATTCTGATTCCGTATCCTAAGATTTGCTTCTGGTGCACGTGGGGAACCTGTGGTCCTCCGGATGCTTCTCAGCTACAATGCCCTTGCCGTTGTGGTGTAGTGGTTAAGAGTGGTAGACTCATAATCTGGGGAACCGGGTTCGCATCTCTGCTCCTCCATGTGCAGCTGCTGGGTGACCTTGGGCCAGTCACACTTCTCTGAAGTCTCTCAGCCCCACTCACCTCAGAGTGTTTGTTGTGGGGGAGGAAGGGAAAGGAGAATGTTAGCCGCTTTGAGACTCCTTCGAGTAGTGATAAAGCGGGATATCAAATCCAAACTGCTCCTCCTCCTCCTCCTCTTCTTCTTCTTTCCTGGCTGAGGTTGATGGAACTGGAGTCGAACAATATCTGGAAGGCCACATGTTTCTGGACACTTTCGCGGTGTTCAAACATAGTTCTAGGAAACAGAGCTATTTAAAGTGCGGAAGCCTGATCTTTAAAATAGGACAGAGGATTCTGGGGGCACAGGTGTGCATGACTAGGTGGGAAGGGTAATATAATTTGGAATACATTTAACTAGATTTGGTTTTTGTGAATTAAAGGCTAACCAGAAGAATGAATTTTAGGCAGATTGGTAAGAGAGCTAATTCCCAGTGCCCTTTGTTTCAATTGAACTTCTACCATACAGTGGTACCTCAGGTTACATACGCTTCAGGTTACAGACTCTGCTAACCCAGAAATAGTGTTTCAGGTTAAGAACTTTGCTTCAGGATAAGAACAGAAATCGGGCTCTGGCGGAGTGGCAGCAGCAGGAGGCCCCATTTGCTAAAGTGGTGCTTCAGGTTAAGAACAGTTTCAGGTTAAGTACAGACCTCCGGAACGAATTAAGTACTTAACCTGAGGTACCACTGTATTCCTATGGTGTAGACTGGGAAATCCTTAAACACACCCACACTAATGCCATGGACAGGACAAGACTTCCAATCAATAGTCATGACTCCACCCCACAGAAACCCCTTGCTCTTAAACTTTAGGCTCATTGCCCAGGAAGACTATTTTTCTCCCAACAGGACTCCCACTATCTGGTGTTTTTGAGGAGTGCTGCCCACCTGCTGTGTTGCAGTGCATGGAGTGGAATAATCATGGAGAGAGGCTTTTCATGCCAGCCTAATCACTTGTTCCATCTCATTGTTTTTCTTTCCTTTTGTTTCAATAGCCCTCTGTGTAAAATACAGTCTGAAGTCAGAGTCCTGTAGTGATTTCATGCTCCTTATTGCAGCTTGTAAAACAGTGATTGAATTGCCCCCCCCAAACTTCAGGCTTTTATATACATTATTTACACAATGCGTCTGATTGGCTGATTCTTCTTCCCTCCTATAGCCTGATTGGTCTTTTCCTGCAGGCCAATCAGTTGTTTCATTCTACGCTCCTACCACCCTAATAGCCCGATAAACTTCTTCCTGGAGCCTGATTGGTCTTCTCCTGCAAGCCAATCACTTCTTGCATTCTAGGATCCTACTTGCCTATTGTTCTAGGATCCAAGGTTAGTACATAACATGCACCTAGCACAGCCTAGCCTAATTAACAGTAGTAAGTTCCAATGTACTTTCTCTGGGCACAGGACTGAATTGCAGTTTAAGACTCCAAAACACGTCCTGCACTCTTTCTTGAGACTGTTGAAAATTGCAGACTTGCTGAGATTCTTCCATTGTGACTATTTCACTTAACAGCCAGCCTGAAGAAGAGTGCTGGAGGACTCAAACGTTTGCTCGGTGTTCCAAGACATTCTAGTTGGCTCCAATAAAGATATGACACTAGCATGGCTATTTCACACCTGCCAACATTCTTCAGATGAAAATCAGGATGCACATCTCTTGGTGCTGCACTGCTGCATGAGCCAGTGCCTGATGGGAGCCATGACATTCCTTCCCTGGAAGCTGAAGGCAGAGGAGGAGAAGTGAAGGAAATGCCGCCTAGGACTCTGGTTCCTGGAAGCCACTGCACATCAAGGTGCTGGTGGGTTGGCGGCTACTTCCGCTGTGGCTGCTTCTGGAAATCATAGTTTCTTCCTCTCCACTCTTTTGCTGAGGGAGAAGGAAGGTGAAAGGGCTTCTGTAATTCTGGGACCATGCCAGGAAAATCAGGACACTGGAAGGGTATGATATATTAACTAGAGACAGCAGGAATTCAGTCTGGGACTTTCTGCAGGCCAGTAATGTGTTTTACCACTGAATTATGGCCCCCCTTTTTAACAAGCTTTCTTAAATTAAGACAATTGGACCTTCTGATCCAGTACTGTGGCAAGGATAATGAGTGGGGTGCCCTCCAGATGCTGTTAGACTACAACTCCCATCATCCATGACCATAGCCCAGGGTGGCTGAGGCGAATGGGCATTGAAGTCCAACAACATTTGGAGGGCACCTAAAGGACATAAGACAGGCATGCCAAAAGTCAGTTTTGGGAGCCTAATCTGGGCCATCCATTGGTTTAATCCAGCCCCTGTGGGTAAAATTGTAAAAAAAAAGCTCAATTTGGATGCCCTCACACATGTTCACTTCATCAAATTTGGCCCGCTTTGAAAAAAGTTTGGACACGCCTGGCATAAGAGGAGCCCGTTGGATCAGACAGTCCAATCTAGTCCAATATCTTATACTGGTCAACCAGATGAATGCGGGAGACCCTCAAGCAAAAAGCACGTACAAGAAATTCTCTCCTCCTGCAGTTTCCATCACTGCCTCCATGGTATCTACCATTAATCTATGGTGACCACCATCTGATTTTTTCTATTGATTTATAGCCCATCCCTACACATTCTAGGGACGCGGGTGGCGCTGTGGTCTAAACCTAGGGCTTGCAGATCAGAAGGTTGGCGGTTCAAATCCCCATGACGGGGTGAGCTCCTTTTTGCTCGGTCCCTGCTCCTGCCAACTTAGCAGTTTGAAAGCACGTCAAGTGCAAGTAGGTAAACAGGTACTGCTTTGGCGGGAAGGTAAAGAGTGTTTCTGTGCGCTGCTCTGGTTTGCCAGAAGCGGCTTAGTCATGCTGGCCACATGACCCGGAAGCTGTCTGTGGACAAACATTGACTCCCTCGGCCTATAGAGCGAGATGAGCGTACAACCCCAGAGTCATCTGTGACTGGACCTAATGGTCAGGGGTACCTTTACCTTTACCTTTATTACCTACACATTCTATGATATCAGTTTGAACAGTATGATTTCTGACTCATGGAACTTATAAGGCATTTATAGAAGAAATTGTACACCTCAAACCATTTTGCATGGTGTTTCATGAAAAACAAGATCAGCACGACACTACATTGCAGCCTTTCCCCCATTTGAATGACTGGTATAGTAATCGTATTGGCCACTGTCTGCCACATGGTGGGGCTGCGTGTTTCTAACATCACTTTTTGGAGCAATGCATCTGGTGCAGATCAACCAGTAGATGGCGCTGCCTTTGCACTCAACGGCTGCTGTGCAACAATTAGCAAAACGCAAGGAGGTGTTTCATTTCCCTCTGTTTTATTTATGGACTCTGGAGGCTATAATTAAAACCCCATAAACTGAAACTGAAGTGTGAGGAAAAGAGAGAAAATAGTTTGTTGATGTGAAAATGTTTTGCTTTTCACTTATGCCCTGCTAAACGCAGGAGGGGAAACACAGATAAATTTTGAAAACACACACACACCCCCCCACACACTAATAAAACCACAACAAGGAAGTGTTCAAAAGGCAACTCCACACTCTTAAACATATGTTAATCCTTACCATGTATTTATATCTCTCTCCACACACACCTGGAACTTCCATAATGTATATCACCAAAACCACCTTGTTAATGGTCACAATGTCAATATTTTGTTTTATATCATTGCAACTGCTCATTATACATTTTATATCCCTTGGACCACTTTTTCCTCTTTCTCCTCCCACCCCAAGCTGTATATTCCTGACAATTTAGGATTACACTTCATGGGTACGATAGAGAGGTCCCTAATCGAGGAGTGAGCAGATACCAAATTTGCAGGATCTTGTCTTTATACTGCAATCTCGTGGATGCTGGTCCATTTGGGTAAATGGGGAACTTCCCTACCAACTTCACTCTGCCTCAGCCAGCACCTACTTTCCTGTCATCTCCCCCCTCCTTAATCTCAGTGTTACCTGAGTGAAGAATTCAGCAGGGAGGTAAAGGTAAAGGGACCCCTGACCATTAGGTCCACTCGTGGCCGACTTTGGGGTTGTGGCGCTCATCTCGCTTTATTGGCTGAGGGAGCCGGCGTACAGCTTGCAGGTCATGTGGCCAGCATGACTAAGCCGCTTCTGGCGAACCAGAGCAGCACACGGAAACACCGTTTACCTTCCCGCCAGAGCGGTACCTATTTATCTACTTGCACTTTGATGTGCTTTCGAACTGCTAGGTGGGCAGGAGCAGGGACTGAGCAACGGGAGCTCACCCCGCCGCGGGGATTTGAACCGCCAACCTTCTGATCAGCAAGTCCTAGGCTCTGTGGTTTAACCCACAGCGCCACCCGTGTCCCTCAGCAGGGAGGTAGATGAGGACAAACTAGGATGAGTTGGCTCTGCCTGTCATTGGTTCTAGCCTCACCTACTGTGGTCCTCCTGTTTTCTGCCCTACCAGTAAATGGCATGGAAGACTGGTGGCTTTTCTTTTCTTTTTAAGTCATTTCAATTTTCTTTGCATCAGGTGGGGGCCATAGCTATTTCTACAACACACGCCCTTCCTATTCTGCTGCCCACTAACCTGCCTGCTGAGCGACTTTTTCACAGTCAGTCCTTGTTGCGCCGGCTCCATTCTCAGAAAAGCCCACACAAGATTCCTTATTCATAGCAAAACAAAAGTGTTATGTCTCTGAATACCAGTTGTTGAGAATCACTGGCAGTGGGCAGAATGCTGCTGTGCTCATGGCCAGATTGCAGGCTTCCCACAAGTGTCAGGCTGGTGAGAACAGAATGCTGGACTAATAATAATAATAATAAATTTTATTTATACCCTGGCCTCTCCGGCCAGAGCCGGGCTCAGGGCACCTAACACCAATAAAATCACAGTAAAAACATAATACGGGAAAAAGAGAAGGGTGGAAAAAACACCAATTTAAAATACAGGTTAAAATGCAGCCTCATTTTAAAGTAGCCAATAAATCAAGACCATAAGGGAAGGGAAACATAAGGGTCAGACCGAGTCCAAACCAAAGGCCAGGCAGAACAGCTCTGTCTTGCAGGCCCTGCAGAAAATGTCAAGTCCCGCAGGGCCCTAGTCTCTTGTGACAGAGTGTTCCACCACGTTGGGGCCAGTGCTGAAAAGGCCCTGGCCCTAGTTGAAACCAATCTAACCACCTTGAGACCTCCAAAGTGTTGTTATCTGTGGATCTTAAGGTCCTCCGCGGGGCATACCAGGATCCAGCAGGCTCCTCTTGTGTTCTTTATGGTGCTTCCACTTCTGAGATCTGTAGAAGCCTGGCCTTGCTTTAACAGGCCTTTATTCTGCCCCCCCCTTCTCTGTCTGCATTGGCACTGGCTTCCAAGCCTCCATCTGTGTATGAATCCTGCTGCTACCCGCCTCCCCCAAGGCCATGTCGACAGCCTAATGCCCATAACCAAAGACATGGCTATGTTGCAATTCTCATTCAGCATCCTGATTCTTCACCACCAAATCCCAAAAGGAACTTGGCTGGCAATTTTCACAAAAGCAGAGCCTAGCCTGCTTTCGTCCTGAAAAGTGACGAAAAGTGATTCATGATGTTGAGCACCTCAACTGTAAACAAAACTTCTTCTTTTTTAATGTTCAAGATTTGACCTCTCTAAGCAGGAAAAACAACAACCCTGCAAGCATCTTCCTGACATCTTGAGGCCAGTTTGCACAGGTGAGCAGCCCATCTTTCCCTCCTTCAATGCTGTTTTGTCCCCTCACAGATCTGTGTGAAGAAATGGCACGGGAACTGACAAAAATTGCCCTCTTCCAAGGAGTTTATGGCTATTCCTGCTTTGCCTCATCACAATAGGATGGGCTAGGATGGTAGTGGGGAAAACAACTGGGCCTGATTGGGCCTGATCCTTTTCTGTGACGATATGAGAACAGCTTGGGATCCAGCAGATCCCTGGCTATCTCATCCTTGGCCTCAGAACATTCCACTTGGGGGCCTTCCACTGATTAGCATCTGTAGACAGATCACCGAGAACATTCCTGTTCACCTGCATGTTCAGCCACTGATGGAATCCACACACACCCCTCAGCCTGGGATAAGCGGGGTTGGGTTGATCTGTTCATCAAAGCATTTAAGGTAGTTTACAATGTATTTTTTTTTAAAAATCCATCTAGAATTATAACAATGCACTCATTGTTCACCATACTAAATAGTCAGCTTGTGTATCCTTATGCAGCCCAAATGGCAGACCTCTGGGGACCACAATCAGGGCTGGCCCTAACATTAGGAAGAATGAGGTGGCCATTTTGAGTGGTGGATGCTGGAAGGATGAGGGGTGGCAATGAGGTGTTGGAGGACAGAGCTCCCTAGCTTGCTGCTTGCTCCTTAAGCTAGACTGCTGGGGTGATATCACCCCTTTAAGACTGGTTTATGGGAATGGGCTAGAACCTCAGAAATAATGAGCTTACATACAGCTGTCTCCCTTTAAGGCTTCAAGGCCGGTGTCACAAGGTAATTGGGTGGAAGAGGTGAATGCCCATGGTCTTAGTTCCCATAAAACCTGGATTGGTGGGAGCTCTTGTCAGCCAGCCAGTCAAGTGTCTATTTGGGCTTTTGACAGCATCTTGTCCCGTTCCTCAGCCTACTGAGGTTTAAGTGTAGGTGTTTATGTTAATTAACTGGATAAGTCCGTGTTTGTTGTTTTCTTACCTCCTATTTTAATCTGTGTAATCATTTGGAGTTTTTCCTTTCGTAGAGTGATGTTTTAGTAAAGTCTATATATGGTTTTATGAAACTTGGTCTGGTCTGAGTTCCTGAACTCTTCAGTTTTGACCATGCTTTTTGGAGCAAGGGTCAGCCACCACAACTGCTGCCCTCAGATAGGATGGGGGACAATTCCCTGCCACCAAGATGCATTCAGCTGTCATCCCAGTCAGCTTCTGCATTTGTAAAGGTGACATCTACTTGACCATGGTCTCAGGCAGCAAAAAGTCTCGGGCCAGGCCTGCACATTATATATTCATTTATAGTCTGTCTTTCCTCTTAGAAAATCCCAAATTGGGCCACCTCTACGATTAGGCAGAGTGAGGCCTGTTCTGGATAATTCAACCAATGTTGGACTTCATGAAAGGGCAGCAAATTTTTAGTTATTTAATTTGTCACTGGTGTGCTTTTATTGCTGGGGAGGATGAGAAGTGGTGCCAAAATAAGATAACATGAACACAAGGATGGCCCGTAATATGCATTAAATGGTGCTATGCTGCGCTCATGAGCATGTTAGTCCAGTACGGTACTCAGGGCATGTCCTGAGGGCATGGATGACTCATTGTAAGGCTTCTCTGTGGTTCCTTTCCAGACTTTCTAACAAAAGGCAAATGTTAAATAACTTGCTCTTAATGTTGAAAAATGATCTGCTATCAGAATTGTTTTGTTGCTCTGTGTTTTCCCAGGCAATTTGTCATTGTCGCAAAGAAATTGCAAGGTGAATGAAATAGAGGGAGGGGGACTCACCTTGAACAAGTCTCCTCAAGGCACATTGAAGGGAGATCTGGGGAGCAGGACAACGGAATAAGAGTGACCACCCCACAGAATGGATTTCAGTACTAAGCCAGAGTGATCTATAGACTATGCTAAAGAGGCTCATTTGAATGTTTGGAACTGATGATGGGCTGTTGTTGGCCTCTATTTATAGATTCTGTTGAAGAGCCAGGCTCCTTCCCAAAGAGCATTTCAAGCGTTGATGCTTCCCTTGTTTATCCTTTTAGATCTCCTGTCTCTCGTGCTTTGGGCTAGGCGTAAATTTATATGCCCGGACATCACATACAGGCTGTTTAAATAGTTCCATGCAATAAGGGCTACCAGCAGTTGTGGACTTTTCTTTTTTGCATGTTACTAGTGGTTGTAGCTCACCATGGGATAATAGCTATTGTACCGAACGATCTGAAAGCAGTTTTCGCTTGGGAGTTGTAACATGAAAGACTACATCCACACCATAAATTTAAAGCACAGGGATTCCCCCAAGAATCATGGGAGCTGTAGCTTTCTGGGAATTGTATCTCTCTGAGTACAGTTCCCAGGATTCTTTGGGAGGGGGGGAAGCCATTTGCTTTCGACACTTCAGATGTATATTTTTAGAACCCATGTTCCTTCTGTGATTGTAAGTTCTTCCAAATTGTTGTGACCTGCCTTGGACCTTGGGATAAAGGGCAGGTCAATAATAATAATAATAATAATAATAATAATAATAATAATAATAATAATAATATCATCTAGATTATTATCTAGAATAATAAAACGAGTCACCTGCATCTGGGAGTGTGACCACAGGCTTAATATTCCTTAGCTGTAACCCTAGGGTCCTCTTTGACCATCTTTTGCACCTACCCAGCCCACTTTTTCTTCTATTATAGGATTTTTGGGGACGTGGGTGGCGCTGTGGGTTAAACCACAGAGCCTAGGACTTGCCAATCAGAAGGTCAGCTGCTCGAATCCCCGCGACAGGGTGAGCTCCCGTTGCTTGGCTCCTGCCAACCTAGCAGGTCAAAGTGCAAGTAGATAAATAGGCACCGCTCTGGCGGGAAAGTAAACGGTGTTTCTGTGCGCTGCTCTGGTTCGCCAGAAGCGGCTTAGTCATGCTGGCCACATGACCTGGAAGCTGTACGCCGGCTCCCTCAGCCAATAAAGCGAGATGAGCGCCACAACCCCAGAGTCGGCCACGACTGGACCTCATGGTCAGGGGTCCCATTACCTTTACCTAGGAATTTTTTGCCTGCCTTCAAAATGGCTGAGGTGGGCAGCTTTCTTTGCCTTCTCTGTATTTGATTCTGGGAACGTAGAGGTTTAGGGGTGGAAGCAGTTAAATAGGTTAATTTGGTTGCAAGGTTTATTTGCCACGTTGTTGGCAGAAAGGTGTGGGAAAGGTTAATGAAGGGAAATGTATGCACCCCTAGGCACCTTTGAAGCCAGCTGCTCTGGGGTGTGGGGCCTTTAACCTGAATATAGGACATGAGGCTCTCATGTTGTGGGACTCCAGGAATGTATGGGGCAAGAAGGCATCCCTACTCATCATAAAGTGGGTCCCAGGCTTTGAGGCTATACTTTGTCATGCCCCTTGGAATGGGCAGGGTTTGGCTCATTCAAGGTTGAGTTTTAAATTAGCTTCCTGCACTTCTCATTTCCCTTATTATTAATAAAATGTGTCCCTTGTTCAGCCTATTGTTTGTGTTTCCCCTGTGTTTATTACCGGGTCCTGTCATGGGAAAAGTATTAGGCCTTCTCTGTCTCATAGACCTGAATGGGACGCAGAGTAAATATATTTGGTCTGTGACTTTTGGCTGCTTGTTTGGGCAGCTCTGGTGGCATGAATCAAATGTCAAAACTGAGAATTGAGTGTGTAGCCTGATACAGTAACTGATCAGCCGAAGCAGCTGCGATTTCCTGGAAGTGTTTGCAAATGTGTGTGCAGAACACTGAAGATCTGGGGGTCATCCCACGCTGTAGCGTGCCTCTCTATTGGGGCACAAAACTGCATTCCCCGCTTCCTGTTGTTATAAGAGATGCTTCTAGCAATTAGCCTGCCATGCATTGGCCTACAAAATACATTAATTAGCAGTGACCTTGCTTGCTCCAAAGGGTGTGAGCCAAATACCAATTACAAATGTTGAATTGCAAACTAAATTGCAAATTAGGGGAATAAATCAAAGGCAGTCCAAGTTCAGTAACAACTGTGTTTGCGATTGACATATTTGCTACATGCAGACCATTATGAGAAATAGCCTGTACCAATTGTGGCAACATACTAATGCTCATCTCCTCCCACCCCAGTCATGGGTACATTATTTGGGCACCAAAGCTACCCATCCCTTTAAATGTGTTGTTGATCATGAGACAAGGAAGCTGTAGTATCTCCTGACAGACCATTAGTCCACACCACACCTTCCCACTATGGTGAGGACGACACTGGTCCTGAGAGATCTGCATTGGCTCCCAGTATGTTTCCAAGCACAATTCAAAGTGTTGGTGTGACCTTTTAAGCCCTAAACGGCCTCGGTCCAGTATGCCTGAAGGAGCATCTCTACCCCCATCTTTCAGCCCGGACACTTAGGTCCAGCTCCGAGGGCCTTCTGGCGGTTCCCTCATTGCGAGAAGTGAGGTTACAGGGAACCAGGCAGAGGGCCTTCTCAGTAATGGCACCCGCCCTGTGGAACACTCTCCCTTCAGATGTGAAGGAAATAAGCAGCTATCCTATCTCTAAAAGACATCTGAAGGCAGCCCTGTTTAGGGAAGTTTTTAGTATTCTATGCTGTGTTGTTTTTAACACTCGATTGGGAGCCGCCCAGAGTGGCTGGGGAAACTCAGCCAGATGGGCGGGGTATAAATAATAAATTATTATTATTATTAAAGTGTAGTCCAGAACAGCAAGCAGGGGGCGAGCTTAAAAGGAGAAGGTGAGTGGGAATTGGTTGGAGAGGCAATGATTGCCTTGTCTCAGGATTCAGTCACTTGTCTCCCATGTTTGTACTAACCAGGTGTGCCAACTTTAGGAAGCGGAGGTGTCGTCAGTCCCCTCAGTATTTATTTGAAGGGGGCCCAGACATCCCGGCCCCTGTGTTGAGGGGCCCATTGCAGAAGGCGGCACCATGGGAGACACCATGGGGACTGGCAAGGCCTGGTGCGAGGTCGCACCGACCTGAACAGCGTCTCTCGATGCTGCTGGGACCGGTGTAACTTAGCGGAAGGCTGCGCCAGCCTGCGCACTGTCAGGAGATGTGTGCGATGTTGCGTGTTGTGCATATACTCTCACCAGCACGCAACATGCGCTGGCCCCGCCAATTTTGGGGGCAACCTGGCTCCTCTGGGACCTACTGCCCTGTTACAAACTCTGGATTTGACTACAACTGCTGTTCTTGGTAGGCTTATTTGCTGAACTGAAATTAACATTGCAGCTGTAGCCATTCCTTCAGCTAATTCTAAACATGGCACGGACTGTTAAGTAATTCAATGTACAGTGGTAGCTTGGCTTACGAACTTAATCTGTTCTTAAACCAAAGCGTTCTTAAACCAAGGTACGCTTTCCCATAGAAAGCAATGAAAAATGGATTAATCCGTTCCAGACTTTTAAAAACAACCCCTAAATCAGCAATTTAACATGAATTTTACTATCTAACAAGACCATTGATTCGTAAAATGAAAGCAATAATCAATGTACTGTACTATAAAATAAATAAAACAGTATTGTAGGTATTAAAAATTAAAATTAAAAAAAATTCTTACCTGCACTGATGATAGTCATTGTTTGGATGGGGGGCTTTTATCCTTTTCCGCAGTCACACAATCAATCAATCAATCAATCAATCAATCAATCAGTAGCTGAACTGTGATCCACATAGATTCCCCCCCCCCCGCGGCTGTGGGAAATACTCCCTAGAGCGCACGCCTCACGCTACTGTGAGAACAGAGTGCTTGGCCTGATGCTACAAGCGCATTTTACATCCTTAGGTTTGGTCTGAGGTCTGAGTTCCTCAGTCCCAAGGTTGATTTCTCAGCTTTTCCTGCTGTCTTGATGCATCACTGTTTTCATCTGCACAGAAGTTCACCAAATCATGAAAACCCAATAAACCTGGCATCTGCACTTCAGAGCAGAATGGTTCTTTAGTTTCCATATGTTGGTGGCATTTATATCTAGGGACTCAGCTACATTAGTAAAGAAAAAGCGTTTTAAATGCGTTATAACATTGTGACACCAGATAGTGGTGTGGAGTTTCATTTTTTTGGCAACGTCATTTCCCTTTATGAGGTTTACAATGCGTTTTCCTGAAACTTTTTTTATGTGTCTAGATCCAGTCTAGTTCATATATACATACATATTTTTCCCCCGTGCTGTTTTGCACGCAGATAACCAACAATGTGGAGAAAAGTGTTGATGTCACTAAGTGGATTTAATTGCACAGCCAATTCTGTCTTTATGGCTTGGGGAAAATATAGTGGCAATTTCAGAAGCAGCTGCTGGCTGAGTATTTGTGTTTGGTGGTCCACCTGCTTCACACCAGTGTTGCTGCAAATGGCTTCTGTGATTCTGTGTATGAGATCATGTGGAGAAAATAAGCATGCTGAAGTCTATGAACTGGCTCTTCATTCAAGTCCTCAACCTTGGGCTTTGAGGGTCAGTTGAAACAGAGCAGCTGAAAGGCCCAGGCCATGAAGCAAAGCTCATGTGCTCCTTCCATGTTTTCCCTCAGCAGGTTGCTTGTCCTGATAGGAACCTTTTGGATCTCTATTTTAGAAAGTGTGAACAAAGTACTCAAAGGCACTCTGAACAACATTCCCTCTGAGGTCCATCATGTCTAGGGAGAGAGGAGAAATATAGAATTGTAGAGATGGAAGGGACCTTACTGCCAGAAAGCTATTCCTGGAGTTTGGTTGGAACCTCTTGTAACTTGAAGCCATTGGAGCAGGAGAAAACAAGCTTGCTTCATCTTGCGTGTGACAGTCCTTTAGATATTTGAAGATAGCTAGAATGTCTCATCTCTGTCTCCTCTTTTCCAGGCTAAACGTACTCAACCCTCTCAACCGTTCCTCATAAGCCTTGGCTTCTAGACCCTGGATCATCTTGGTTGTCCTCCTCTGCACACGTTCCAGCCTGTCATTTTGAAATCTGAATGTGTCTTCCGTGGCATTAGCTACCCCTCCCAGTTTGGTGTCATCTGCAAATTTCATGAGCACACCCCCAATTCCTTCATCCAAGTCATTTATACTGTAAAGATGTTGGAACAACAATGGGCTCAGGTCAGAATCCTAAAGCACCCCACCTGTTACTTTTTCTGCAGAATGAATGAGCACCCTGTGGAATTTAGTTCAGTTCTCATTTAAATGTGAACCTATGTCATTTGCGCTTCCTGATACAGGGTGCAAACCACAACAGAGCCATCCTTCAAAATTCACACTTCTCTGAATTTTGCAGTGCAGGTCTCCAGGCAAGCAGTGCGTACAACAGTGCATATACTAGGATAAAGTGTGCATAGAAACACATATATTCATGTAAACAACATACAAAAATGCAATATATATGGGGAAATGGCTTGAATAATTGTGCCTACTGGGCAGAATTGCATACAAAAATGTGTATGTGATGGAGAAATTCACCCTAAAACGTTGCTGAGTTTTCATAAGAACTGGCTTTTTTTTAATGATGTGGAAATGTGAAGAACTGAATTTAAGATGGGAAAAATGAGAAACTGAGGGAAACCTAATTTGATTGATTAATTTATCTTCGAGCCAATCATTCTGCCCAGACTAGTGATCAAGGAATATATATATGATTTCTCATTAATCATTTGTTCCTTCCATACTTTTTAGTGTATTTCGCTATTACTTTCCTAACCACAAAAGTTCTGGGTTTTTGTTGTTGTTGTTTTTTAAAAGAAAGTGGATTTTCTGTGCCAAGGTGACACAAATAATGCACTTTAATTGTGCATTAATTTTTAGGTCTTATTAGGTTGAATTGGAACAATACAGTGAGTTTCAAGGACATGTTTTACCTGATGGTTACTATAGCAATGTAATCATCAGACATTCAGCCACAAGTGTGTTAAAATAGAGTTGGTTTGAAATATAATTACTCATGAGGAGTTGGTCTGAAACTTGGAGGGAGGTGGGCATTCTTAAGATATGCACCTGGTTCCCTGTGTCAACTCAATAAACTGAAGGTCATTGCATGCCAGACAGAGGTGCTGTTAGTGGGAAGTTCCTCTGCCCATTTATAAATGCTATTTAACTTGTTTTGGATGTGACTGAACTTATGCTAAAGCAGATTACTGAAACACATTAACCCCAGTGACTATTCTGGTCTGCAAGGTGGATCCTTTGCTTTTGATCTCAGAAGGTTTCTGTCCACAGGCATGAGGATCAAACAAAACAATACTAAGGTGACACAGGTACTCCTTGGAGATTAGAAAAGTTCAGACCTAAGGATGCACCCCACACTAAGTATTGCTGGAGAGGTGTAACATTCCAATTTGACAAAATGAGATGACACTGGAGCCTGAAAAAGAAAATGAAAGAAAAGGGCAGCCATAGAAGCAGGTCACCAGACAAGCGTACACGGAGCAATGGATCCAAACTACAAGAAAGAAGATTCCACCTAAACATTAGGAAGAACTTCCTGACAGTAAGAGCTGTTCGACAGTGGAATTTGCTGCCAAGGAGTGTGGTGGAGTCTCCTCCTTTGGAGGTCTTTAAGCAGAGGCTTGACAACCATATGTCAGGAGTGCTCTGATGGTGTTTCCTGCTTGGCAGGGGGTTGGACTCGATGGCCCTTGTGGTCTCTTCCAACTCTATGATTCTATGATTCTATGATTCTACCTTCACTGCAAGCAGAAGTTGAAATTTTTCAAATCATCACTCAATGCGCATTGAAGAGATTTATGATGGCATGTGGAATTTCAGCTTCTAAATCTCAGAAATCATTGTTCTTCCACCAAAGAAAACTGTAATCCCATGTACAGGGCACGCTCCAAGAGCCACTTTCCTCCAATTTAGTAGTGTCAAATGAATGTGTGTGCGTGTGTGACATCCTTCCATGCCAAGCAAAGATGTACTGCAACTGTACAAGGAATAAGAGACACCTGGCTTAAATTTAATTATCACAATGCTTTATCAGATGACAAACTTGAAAAGAAAGAATTTGCACAGGCAGTCCTCAAATGCTCAGAAATGGACCCATTCGAGTCATCTGAGGTATCAAGTAGTAATTTATTTGGAAAGATCTGTGTGTTTCAGTGCCAGAAGCAGTAGGTTCCTTGGCCACCTGCAGGAGGGCATTTGAAAACTATTGTAGCAGATTTAAAAGACTTATCACTAGTAAGGGTCCACATAATGTAAATGCCTACATATGCACCATTATTACTGAAGCAAAATGTCCTGTTGGTTCAAAGGAATCACAAGCAAATTTGTGCTACATTTGAAAGTCCTAACATTTGTAGATCTGGCTTCTAGAAGTTCTTCTCAAAACCAGTCAGTCAGTCTGTATATCTTATTAGTAGAGATCTCTGTGTTGAGACTTAATCATGTTGAATGGTTTGTACCTTGACACTCTAACAAAATGCACCCATTGTAATAATATATAACAATTCATGTCCGGTATAATTCAGAATTAAATATAAAAAGTATGGTTATATATATTATTACAAATACTTTTTCATCCTCTTCTTTGGAAAAAAAAAGACAAAAGTTTTGAGAAAAAGCAGGAAAATCTTAGAAAAAACATGAAGGAATTTTTGATTACAACTGCAGTGATTACAACATACGCTAAAAAATTTTCATAAATTATCTACAGTATAGGTTTTGGCTGGAAAGCAGCAAACAATAAATTTGGTCAACAGTTAATCCCTTAAGTAGATTACACTTTCATCTTTGGGTTGTTCTCATGAAGATGGCTTCACACAAAAAGAAAAAGGAAAAGGAAAAGGAACAGAAGAAAGCTTGGAGACGAGTCCACGGGGGTGAAGATGTCTTGTATGGGCAAGGGTGCCATATGTAATATGTAAGTCAGAAGCACTTTGCACCACTACCTGCCTCCCGTGAGGATGAAAACAGTAGTGAGGAAGGAGAAGATCTACTTGGTGGCTTTGCCTTCATCCAGTGATTGTGGATGTCAAAAGAGAGCACAGGACAGTGCCAACCACAACCTCTCAAGAAACAGCACCCATAAGCAGATGTTTGCAGGCAGGCACTGCCATCTCACATATGGTTCCACATCTTACCTGTATTGGAACGCTCACCTGTTCCCTGCTGATCGTGCACGTCTTTTGTTGTAAATACAGAAATTCCTTACATGTGACAAGCTTTCTGCCACTATGGCTGGGGCCATTGGTGTTGTCTAGATGCAAATCACTTTTTTTTTTTAAGGGTGCACTGAGTTTTGAGCATTTACAAATGGCAAATTGCTAGGGTCCCTTATAGGGTTCTTTTTTCCTCCAGGCCCTGCAGTTCCCAAGGCCACATTGGGAGACACAAGCATTTGCTGAAGCACGCCAGCCGTAATAGGAGATGTGTGAGAAACCACACCGTAGGCTTTTGACTCACTTGACACATGTCCAAGCTAATGTCTGACTTGGTGCTTCCTTCTTTCATCTGATTTATAAATATCGGAACACCTTCACGGGACGGCAGGTCATTAAGGCTGAAGGAACTTTCCTGGAAACAAGTTTCACTGGAATCGGTGGGACTCACTTTCACAGAAAAACGTGGCGACGGAAAGGGTAAAACATGAAATAGAATCTGAAGGCTAAATGGAAAGCAGGATTAAAATGGTAAGATCATTGTGGGGAAAAGAAATGAAGAACCCTTAAGTATGCAGTGATTTATCATTTCCCGAGTTTCGCCAGAGTAACTGTTGGCAGTCGCTGCCTTAGCGAGGTTTTCTCCTCCTCCTCCTCCCTTTCTAGAAAATGCATCGCTTGGTATGTCTCTGTTATCGTTCCTTTTTTTGTGACAAATCCACTCCGGCCATCCTCAAAACAGTCTCGATTTCTGGAAAGCTTCTCCTCCTTCGAGTCCACTCTATGTAGCTTCATCACCAAACGCGGCACTTTTTCACGGGGTCCATGTATTCCGCATTGGTACACTTAAAGGCTTCAGAAAACTCTGCTGTGTTCTGTAGTGTTCCTAGGACCCTTTAAAACAAGATGAGAATATGTTAGTTCTGCTTCATAAATAACTACACCCAGGACAGCAACTTCTGCTGCTTGCTCAGGAAACATACAGTTTATAGGGAGATGATTATGGCATCTTAGCACTGCGTGAAGAAGATTCTAGTTTCAGTCCTCAGCACCCTCAGGTAACAATAACAATAACAATAACAATAATAATTTTTTATTTATACCCCACCCTTCCCGGCCAGAGCCGGGCTAAGGGCGGCTAACACCAATAAAATCACAGTAAAAACATAATAGGGGAAAAAGAGAGGGGGGGAAACCCCCAATTTAAAATACAGCTTAAAATGCAATTTCAAATGCAGCCTCATTTTAAAATAGCTGATAAATCAAGACCATAAGGGGAGGGCAACATAAGGGTCAGACTGAGTCCAAACCAAAGGCCAGGTGGAACAGCTCCATCTTGCAGGCCCTGCGGAAAGATGTCAAGTCCCTCAGGGCCCTAGTTTCTTGTGACAGAGCGTTCTACCATGTTGGGGCCAGTGCTGAAAAGGCCCTGGCCCTAGTTGAAAGCAATCTAACCGCCTTGAGGCTCGGGACCTCCAAAGTGTTGTTATTTGTGGACCTTAAGGTCCTCCACGGGGCATACCAGGAGAGGCGGTCCCGTAGGTACGTGGGTCCTAGGCTGGGAGAGTGGAATCTGAAAAACTGGAGAGCTATTGTCAGTCACTATTGAGCTAGATGGACCTGTTGGTATGCAGCAGTTCCATGAAATATACATTTTTTAAAAGCAACCATCTTCTTTGCAATGTGGCTGTCATTGCAAAACCACTCCCCCCAGAGCTGGTTCTCACTGTGCACGGGGCATTGCCTTTGCAGAAAGGCAACTAGGAACTGGGAGCTGGAACACATAGCATAAAGGCAGGCCAGGAGACTTGGGCATTCTTTCCCTCTCATAGATTACCAAGGAAGAAGGAAATGAACGCTGCTATCCCACAATGCTTAAGTGATGATGCCCTCCCACTCACCACTAGGAATTACTACCCAGTGGTTGCAACAGTTACTGTTGGCTGAATGAGCTGTCCAAAGTGGAGTGTATATCTTTACAGCTGTCTCGTCAGTAATGAAATGCAGTGCTTGTTAGGGAACGCTAAACCGTGTCCAAACAAAAGATATACAATGATCTCAAAGAATGAATCAGCAATGCAAGTGGATAAAAGGCACACCAGGCAAATGTCCTGGGAACTGCCCCATCCAAAGCAAACACTGTAGCTGAGAAATTCAGCTGAGTGTAGGATTTTGGAATATAATTGCATCAGGGAGAAAGTCGCAGATTTCCTGGAAAAACAACAACAAAGCCTTGAGAGCACACCCACATGAAAATACCATTCTGAGGCCAGCTTCAGGAACAGTTGATGCATTCAATAAATGTTTGGTTATGCAGGGTATACTGATAAAGTGAGCATTTGCAAAAACGAAAAGAAAGAGGAATACTGACGAGAAGTATACCAGGTAGATAAAAACACAGGCTCAGAATTGTATAATAGCAGCACAAAGGCATTCACTCATCTATCACAATATCTTTATATTTTCCATTATTAATCCACTTTGATTTAATAGAACATTGCATTTCTCAAATGATATTATCTGGACCATCCTGTGAACTCAGAACAGGATGGAGAAACCGATGCCTTATGATGGGTAATCAATGTGTACTTTGCAAACTGGTTTTTTTTAAACCCGTTCAGGTACGATGAACACACTTCTAAGGCTGAATTTTTGTGTGGCTCTCCAAACAGTACTACTGCTACCCAAAGAGACATTTGCTGTTTGGGTTTTAGTAGTACTGTTGTGTACCATTGAAAGTTGCTGCTCTCCCACACTATGATGAAACACAAATTGTTCCAGGAAGCAGACATTAAAAAACATGTGGTGGAAGCCATTTGAACCCACGTCTTCTGCCCTAGAAACAAGCATCTTAGAATGCAGGGAATGTGTCAGTGGTGGACCTGGGTAATATGGTGCCATGTGCGAGGCCAAAATCCACCACCCCCGCCCTTGTGCTGCCTTCCCAAAGGTGGGTCAGAAGGTGACTGGCTTTGGAAAGGAGGCACAGGGTTCTGGCAGGGTCCTAGAGCCTTCGCACCTCCTTCCCAAAGGTGGGAAAGTGCTAACTAGGCTTTGGGAAGGAGGGGAGAGGTTTCTGTGACCCCGCCAGAGCCCTCGCATCTCCTTCCCAAAGCCCTCTTGTGGGCAGTTAACAATTACTGTATTTTTCCGTCTATAAGACACCCCCATGTATAAGATGCCCCCTATTTTGGGGGACTCAGATTTAAGAAAATGGGGGGAGATGGCCCAGAGTATAAGACGCTCCCTAATTTTTGACATTGTTTTTTTAGGGGGGAAACCTACACGGAAAAATACGACACTGCACGACAAAGAGTCTTAAAGATTAACATGTTTAACTATGCTGTTGACTTTTGTGAGAAAGGTGTGCATTTTGTGTGTGTATGTGTATGTGCATGTGCATGTGTGTTTTTTAAAAAAGCCACTGTTTAAGAAAATGGATGATTTAAAATACTAACCTGAATTGGCCTGGGCTGTGGACGTCTGTTTTAATAGAGTTGACAGCATATTCCGGCCTGTATGTCCCACACCATATCTTTAAAAGAACACACACACACACACACACACAATATTGCAGAAATGATTATTTAAAAAAGCAGTGGCACCTTAGTTTTGATTTCCAGAACATTGGTCATGTTGCACTTGTAGCACATTACCTGCCACACGGTTTAAAGACTAACAAAACGTATTGTGGCATAAGCTTCAGCAGTATTTTCCTGTAGTGGGGATGTGGGAAGGCTGTGTCCCATGCAGTTTTTATTCTTCTTCTAATTGCTTTTTAAAGTGAAGTCATATATATATCTGCACTGAAATTATATATATATTTCAGTACAGATTTTTTAAAAAATTAAAAGGAATTATTTAGCTTAGAGAAACAAAACCAGCAAGTGCATCAGCTTCAGGAGTTCAGTAGGCAGCCTCTGTTATCTAGCAATGGGTAGCTCAGTTGGTTAGAGCACGGTGCTGATAACACCAAGGTTGCAAGTTCGATTCCCGTACGGGGCAGCTGCATATTCCTACATTGTAGGGGATTAGACTAGATGGTCCTCAGGATTCCTTCCAACTCTACAATTCTATGATTCTGTGTAGATTCCTGCACTTCAATTAAAGCCCAGAGGAATATGTCATGAGGTAACGCAGTTCAAGCAGGGACGCTGCAAGGCACTGGGATAAACGTTTAATGGAAAGAAAAACACCCACCCACCACCCTCAGCCACCTCACAGTGGAAAGGGAAGCTCAGCACCTATGGAAATCATAAAGACATTCTACAGAGCCCCCAGAATGAGGAAGAGAAACAGAACCATTTTGCTCCGGGGAAGGAGCCTTTCAGGAAATCAGAGAGCAGGTTCCACCTCGGCACTAGTACATGACCACACGTTAACTGTGCTTTACAGACTCACCTCCTGGATGCCTCCGTGCACTTAGCTGCGATTAACTTAATCTGACAGGCCACTCTCCTCTCGGCCCTGCTGCCATGAAGGCTGCTCGATTTAGCAATTCTGCCAGTTCACATTAAAAGGAGAAAAGCCAGCCCTGCTGTTTCCAACTTAACTGTGAAATTGCAACTCAAAATAATTTCCAAAGCTTTCAATCAAGCAGAGTATAATACCTGTGCAAAGTTCAAAAAGAACAGCTGCTTATGGTTGAAGTCGAGTCCGGGGAGCAGCTTCTCCTCTCCATTCTTCTCTACAAACTTTTCATAGGCCTGCCAAAGGAAGAGGAAGGGAAGAGAGATGATGGCCACCGTGAAATCTAACCAGCTCGAACTGCAATGAGAATCAAGCGCAAAACTAGGGAAGGAGAAATCATAAGATTTCTGGTTGTTGCCACTTCATGTCCTTGTCTTTGGGCACCTCCAGGAACATTATGCCAACGTGCTCTTGATCCAATAATAGTGAATTAGTGGTTATTATTATTATTATTATTTGAGGGACACAGGTGGTGCTGTGGGTTAAACCACAGAGCCTAGGACTTGCCAATCAGAAGGTTGGCGGTTCGAATCCCCGCGACGGGGTGAGCTCCCGTTGCTCAGTCCCTGCTCCTGTCAACCTAGCAGTTCGAAAGCATGTCAAGTGCAAGTAGATAAATAGGTACCGCTCTGGCGGGAAGGTAAACAGCGTTTCCGTGCGCTGTTCTGGTTCACCAGAAGCGGCTTAGTCATGCTGGCCACATGACCCAGAAGCTGTACGCCGGCTCCCTCAGTCAGTAAAGTGAGATGAGCACCGCAAGCCCAGAGTTGGTCACGACTGGACCTAATGGTCAGGGATCCCTTTACCATTATTATTATTATTATTATTATTATTATTATTATTATTATTATGCGTTATTAGTTGCCCTACAATTCTTCTCCAAAGCTGCCACATTTTTGTCAGCCAGTGGGGGGTGGGCTATAGCACAAAGAAAGCAGGACAAAGACAGAGACAACATGGTATGAAAAGGTTATGGGATTTCAGCAGGAAGTTACAGAACATACAGAAAGAAAGCAATATGACCATTCCAAAACAGCTGTGTTCATCAGCTGATGAGCAGATACTTCATCCCTGCTGGGTGCTTCTTCAGAGTGCAGGGATCACAACGTGAGCATAAAGATGGCACAGTGCCACCTTCAGAATATATGTGGATGCCACACAACTCCTCCAGCACAGTATAAAGAGAAATTTAAAAGCAAGTCAGTTTCCCCTTGCGGAAGATATCGCATGACTCACAACGCACTGGGACCCATTAGTAAAAATGGTTTCCTGTATGCTGTGGAATCACATTATACTAGTATAAAAACCACATGGAAGGAAGATGGCTTTTATGTCTCTTATGTTGGGATAGTTCATCTTGCTTTACTGTGACTACGCACTTGGGAAAACTTCTGAAAAATGTAAATGAAAGATAAAAGAGCCATAATCTCAGTACAAGCAAAGAATGACAGTGTGGTTCTTACTAGAATGCACTTTGTCCTGGACATTGGGCTAATAATTACTGTGTGTTCTGTACTCTTAATTAAGATAACAAGAATAGAAGGGAGGAACTGTTTTTTCCATGGCTGCCCTTGAGAAAGATTCACATCAGAACTGTATTTCACAGACAGAATTTGCTTCCCTTATTTTTTAGCACTATTTATTCACCTACCACAACATTTGCCCAATTCTTGCTTAATGCCACAGTGAAAGTCCAGGCTTCCCAGCTCATTAAGAAACATTCTTCCCAAGACACACAACTAAGTTAGGTCCATTCATGCTAAGGGGGTCTACTCTAAATAAAACTTAGCTGAATACTACCCTGTTTCTTGTTCATGTCAAATCTGTGTTGTGTGCATGTAGTTTAGTTTATGGAAATGTCATAACTCATTTCTTCCTGAGAAACCCACACAATTTTGCTTTTTAGATTTAGATACTCTGGATCAGGCTTCCTCAACCTCGACCCTCCAGATATTTTTGGCCTACAACTCCCATGATCCCTAGCTAGCAGGACCAGTGGTCAGGGATGATGGGAATTATAGTCTCAAAACATCTGGAGAGCCGAGGTTGAGGAAGTCTGCTCTGAAGGGTCTCAGCAAGTCTGCATGGAATTGGAATTGAAGTAGCAAAGCCTAAAAGCAACTTCCACAAGCATAGTGATAATGATGATGATGATAAAGAGGAGAAGGAGGAGGAGGAAGAAGAAGAAGAAGAAGAGGAAGGAGAAGAAGTTGGCTCTTATAGTCCTCATTTTTGGACAACTGTGGAAAGTTGGAAAGTTCTTAGTATAGAGCTTTGGTGGGGACCCTATTGATTTGACTCATCAAAATTACGTTTGGTGATTTTGTTTTATGGCGTTCCAAATCCCACAAAAGAAGCATAATTGTAGCTTAGAAGGACAGAAAGTGTGAGGCATGGTATGAATGAGTTGCCAATAAATGGATGTGGAAATTCTGAGGCAATGGGGAAAGAGGAGCATAACTCATTTGGCTTCTGCCCCCCTTTCTCCCTTCATGATTTATGTTGCATTTGCAAATTTTAAAATGCAACCAACTATACATTTTTTTAAAAACATCTAGGATTTTCAGTATTGTAACAAGCCACCTCGGCACTGTGCTGCTCATCCTTGCTTTGAATCAGGGCTAGGCAGACTGAAGGCTTGCAGGAGCTACTTCCTTTCTCCAGGAACCTTGAACCAGAGCTTGATGCAAAAGCACAAACCTACACACTTAGAATTAAAGAACTGTGAGGCCAGGAACCTGGTGGCATCTTTTGTTTTAGTACCAGAACTCAACAGAACTCACTGTTCCTCAACACAAAACTCTACTGTGGGTCATCACCTCAAGTTTTCTTGTGTTCAACAGTGGGGTTTTTTAGGGCAAAGGAGGAGTCATTTTGTTGTTGCTATTGTTAATCAACTGGTGGTCAAAAACACTTGTTGATCTACTGCAGATCACCCAGAGGTCCACCTGTAGATCCAAATCTACCTTTTCCTCACCCCAGCTGCTGGAACATCTATATCAGGGATGGAGAATCTGGTTCAGATATTGTTGGACTCACAAGTGCTATCAGCACCACCCAGCATGGCCAATGGCTAGGAATTATGGGAGTTTTAGTCCAGCAATGTCTGGTGGGTCACGGGTTCCCATTCCCTGCCTTCCTTTCCTGTCCAGCCACTGGACCTTCCTCCCATGAAAAGAGGTAAATTGTGGTACATGCAATAAATGAATAGATATTTATTAAACTTGGATACTACCTTTGATTTGAGGATCACAGAGTGCTTTACAATTCCCTAACTCTCTTTCCCTAACTTTCTTTCTAAAGTATTCCTATTGAAGAGGGAGAATGAAGGACAGGGAGAGGAGAGGGAGACTGGAGATGAAGTGGGAAATGAGGGTTGTAGTCTTGAAGGGAAGAAACATACATAAGAAGGGAGACTTCAGTTGTACTGAAGTGCTGCTTGAGGGTTTCCCATAGGCATCTGGTTGGCCACTGTGAAAACAAGGTGCTGGACAAGATGGTCCAATCCTTATGTTCTTATGAGTACAGATTAGGCCCTGAAGACCAGGTAACTAAATTTCAGGGGTTTAACAAAGCAGCTTGTGCGGCACATAAATATTATTTTTTTTTAAAAAAAAATTTAAAACCCCAAACAACCCAACATTTTAATGAATCTGCACCAACTAACAATCATATGAAGTAAGAGAAAATGGGCATTTCTTACCCTGTATGCTTGTCTGATGCCACCATTATCGGCAATGTTTTCACCAAGGGTATTGATTCCGCTGAGCTGCAGAGAAAAAGGAAGAAATGAAAATGCTACTTACTTTTCCCCCTTTTTTCTTTTTGCCTGAGTGCGGAATGAAATTATTGGAAGAACAATGAGTCATGGCTTGAAGGTCAGAAAATGGATTATTCCCAACCATCTAGATGTGAAATGTAGAATATGAAGTCTACAAGGCAACATCCAGAGGGCTATGACTGTCAACAGGGGGAGAGCTACAATCAGCAGAGCTCAGTGGGAGCTCTCCATGGTGCTGTTAAGGCCTGACTGTATCTGGTCTCATCTTGCCAAGTCCAGCTACTTTATCCTGAACCCGTCTTTTACCTTGATGTGACCCTCCTCACTGAGACTTTACATGACATGACCTTTATGGAAGAGTCTTGGTTTCATGGGAGATCTGCTACCACTTCCTCCAATCACCCCCAGCCTCAGCAAAACAGGATTTTCTGAATTACTGATTGTCGTTGTCGTTTTCTATTTTGAGTCGTCTTCTTCTTTGGCGATCACTTGGAGCTGAATAAGATTCTCTTCCATGAACACAGTCTTAACAGTGAGTCTGTAAGTGACTGTGAAGGCCAATTCTGGATCCACACGTCCCATTAGCCACAAATTGGCTTTCTTTGAATGCAACACTGAACCATTGTTTAGTGCTACGTGCCCAAGCAGCAGTTAGCCTGAGCTTTATCAGTGAGCCTTTGACTAGTGCACATTCCCCTCTCCTCCCTCCCTTCAGAGAGGCCATGAGGAGGAGATTGAAAGCTTTTGCTTCCTGTTCTAAATTAACTCGCTTTGGCTGATACACCAGGAACCACCATAACTGGATAGAAATGAGCAGGCCACACTTTCTGGAAACCTACTGTTCAGACTATTGCTGTGTGTGTTGGCCTTAAAATAGTCTAGGAACTGAAATTGGTCCAGAATAGGGCCAGGAATATATTGACTGGGACTGGGTGTTTCAACTATATCACACCTGATGCTCCCCAGTTCATTTCTGGGTACAATTTAAACTGCTGGCTTTAACTTTTAAAAGGCTTAATTGCTTGAGATTAGGTTACTTGTCCCAGTAGTGATGTATGGAAGTGAGAGCTGGACCATAAAGAAGGCTGATCACCGAAGAATTGATGCTTTTGAATTATGGTGCTGGAGGAGACTCTTGAGAGTCCCATGGACTGCAAGAAGATCAAACCTATCCATTCTGAAGGAAATCAGCCCTGAGTGCTCACTGGAAGGACAGATCCTGAAGCTGAGGCTCCAATACTTTGGCCACGTCATGAGAAGAGAAGACTCCCTGGAAAAGACCCTGATGTTGGGACAGATGGAGGACACGAGAAGGGGACAACAGAGGATGAGATGGTTGGATAGTTCTCGAAACTACCAACAAGAGTTTGACCAAACTGCGGGAGACAGTGGAAGACAGAAGTGCCTGGCGTGCTCTGGTCCATGGGGTCACGAGGAATCTGACACGACTAAATGACTAAACAACAACAGGTTACTTGTGAGATTGCCTTCTCCTGCATATACCTACTTGAAACCTATCCTCTAGAGAGATCCTGCTCCAAGTGCCTTGATCTCCTCTCTGGGTTATTCCATCACTGAGAAGATCGTCTTCCTAGTGGTCACCCTATACTTCTATACTTCTCAGTGATGGAATAACCTAGAGAGGTTTGCCCAGTGGATCCTGCCAATCTCTTTATCCTGGCTTTACAGGAAGATGAGATGGGAGGGCTTAATGTGCAACCAAAAGCTCACAGACATAACACTAGACCATGATTTAATGATATATCTGAACCACAGCATTTTTTCTTCAGCTTTATCTGTGAACCTTGGCAAAGGCACCTCTAGAAATACAAATCATCTAAATGTAAAGGGTTATTTGCACCTATGCACATGTCTTTCTTCTATGGAAGTGCAAAGTGTGGTGGCTCAACTACTGTCACAACATGCCACTACTGAATGAATTGCACCGGCTGCCAATTAGCTGCTGGGCTAGGTTCAAGGTACTGGCACTGGTTTGCAAACCCCTACAGAGCTTGGGACCAGGATACCTAAAAAAATTGTTTCACCCCAACCAAGCAATGCTTTTTGCAGGAAAGGGTTAGGGTTAGGGTACCATCCTATGCAGGTACCATCCTATCAGGATGTCCAATCAGCAGGATGTTGGAATTGGACATTGAGTGTGCTGGTACCTGCCACTTGGAATTTCCATTGCATAACAGACAGCTGCCTTCTCTATTGGCTTTTGGCACCTGCTAAAGATGTTCCTCTTTCAACAAGTCTTCAAAAATGTTTATCTCAATTGGGACCTGTCCTGGACCTGACCTGACCTGTATTAGACTTATAATTGCTAATTGTTTTTATACGCAATTGCCTTTACATAACTGTTTTATATATGCCATTATATTGTAAATTGCTTTGAGATGCCTCATTGGGAGGAATTCATAAATGAAATAAATATACAAATAGTAATAGAAACTAAATTTGGCCTCCAGCAGGTTTGTTCACATGGTTAAGTTTCCTTTTGAAGCTATTCAGTCTCTCAACATCTCCCTCCATTACCATGTGGGATATGTTTCATCTAATAAAATAAAAGAATGTTCATTCAAATGCAAGCATTTCAATAAGAAAGAAGGGGCATACATTTTGTCCACCAGCCAGATCCCATTTGAAGTTTCCATACTGGTTTACCATGCACTCAGACTGCTTCTTAAAATTTGTTGCAGATGTTTGACTCCACCAGTCTACAAGGTCCCCATTCTCATTAAAATTTCTACCTGAAATAACATATACACATAAGAAATTTGCAATGATAGTCTTGAAGACACTGAAAATATGAAATTGCCTTGTGCAGTAGCAGACTATTGGTCCATGGAACAATATTGCCTACTCAGAAAGGCTCTCCATGACCTCAAGCTAAAGTCCCAAGGACTGAATTTAGGATCGTACACACCAGGTTGAGGAACCTTTTGCCCTCCAGATGTTTTGGAACTCCAATACCAACAGCCCCAGCATGCATGGCCATTGTCAGATATGGGGATCTGCTACTGAGTGATAGTCTTCTGCCTAGCAACAAGAGTTTGCACCATGAGCACACACTTCCAAGCCAACATCAGTAGAATGTGCAGTGCTTGACTCAAGCACCACTTACTTTCAGCACCATCGCCAATCCTTTTTGTATAATGTTATATCATAATGTGAGGGATGCGGGTAGCGCTGTGGGTTAAACCACAGAGGCTAGGACTTGCCGATCAGAAGGTCGGCGGTTTGAATCCCTGCGATGGGGTGAGCTCCCGTTGCTCAGTCCCTGCTCCTGCCAACCTAGCAGTTCGAAAGCACATCAAAGTGCAAGTAGATAAATGGCGGGAAGGTAAACAGTGTTTCCGTGTGCTGCTCTGGTTCAGCAGAAGCGGCTTAGTCATGCTGGCCACATGACCTGGAAGCTGTATGCCGGCTCCCTCGGCCAATAAAATGAAATGAACGCCACAACCCCAGAGTTGGTCATGACTGGACCTAATGGTCAGGGGTCCCTTTACCTTTATATCATAATGTATGGTGACATCAGACAAAATATGAAGGTCTTTGACTTTTCTGATGGATTAATCTGATTCCAGCCAGGTGCTCTGCTTGATTCAGGAACCTTAACATTCATCAAGCATGTTTCCCAATGCAGGCAATGATGTGCTCATCCAGCGGTTGGCAGGAAGCTGCCATTTGCACATTCACCGTTCCTTTGGAATCGGTTCAGTGGCTGGCCAGGACTACAAGATCATCCCTCTTAGAAAGGTGCAGGGGTGGGGGTGGGGAAAGAGGAATATTTGGCATCATGGCGTGACTGATGTTTCATTCAACTGCTTTGTTAATAAGGTGCTGGTTGTGAATGAGGAAATGTTAGGTTGCTGGCATAAATCTTTGGTTCTTGCTTTATGGTAAGGGTGGGGAAGCTGTGGCCCTCTAGAGGTTGCTAGATCACAACTTCCCTCATCCCTGGTCATTGGCCATGCTGTCTGCGGCTGATGGGAATTGGAGTTCAACAACATATAGGGACCACTGGTTCCCATCCCTGTTTTATGGGTAGTATCATGTAATGCAAGAAATGCCAAGAAGCACAGGAGAGAGGGCCTTGCTGTTTACGAGATAATAATAATTGGTGCTTCTGGTAATATGTAAAGCCACCCTTAGCCCCTGGGAAACGAATAATAGAGATATTTTTTTCTGGTGCAAAGCACACTGCCACACACAAGAAACAGGGCTTGATTAAATTAAATCAGGATTGTCTCTCTCCATGCACCATACAGATCGGGTAAAGTAATACCAATGGTGAAACATGAGTTCTCTTTCTTACCATTATCGTCAAAGCCATGAGTGATTTCATGCCCAATGACCATGCCAATGCCACCATAATTCAAGGATTTAGGCTGAGCTGCACTGAAGAAAGGTGGTTGCAAAATGCCAGCAGGAAAGACTGCAGAAAGAGATATGACGCCATAGATGACAAGTTAATCTTTTGTACCAGCTCAAACTATTTGCAAAAACACAAGCTCAATTAAATAAACACCCTGGAAATTTTAGCCAACGGTGTGGCTGATTAATTCAAACTACCTCTCCTTCCCCTTCCACCCGATTTGTCTTGCTCTTTGATCACCAGGTGACCTTCAAATGCATGCTCAACTGTACAGGATCCAACAGCATGATGCCATCCAAGGCTGGAGGGGGACAGCTGTGAATTATGTAACCCCTGCAGGTAGGGCCAATGGTGCAAGGATGTAATTGAATGTCACAATTAGTGCAAGGATTTTTCTGTCCCTCTCCTCTCTTCACCTGCCTCTTAAACCTGCTCTAGGAGTTCCCCAACTCAACTCTCTGGACCTCTGGAGTACATTTGGGAAGCACGTGGGACACATGCGTGGAGAAGAGAGTGGGAACACCCCACTGCACCATAGGAAATCCTTGCTCTGATGGGACATGGTAGCTGCATACCTCCCTAAGTCTTTCCTATGAAAATGAGAGAGACATACCAGGGCAGGGCTGGGGAATTTGTGCCCCCCCCCGATGTTACTGGACTACAGTTCCCATTATCCCTGTCTTTGGCCATGCTAGTTCATGAAGTCCAATACTATCCTTTACCTGCATGATCTGCACTGACCACATGGTCATATTATTTATGGATGTGCCCTTCTACCCTAAGTCAGCATGATGCTGAAACAGTTGCTATTTTCTGGGTCTGCGGGTTCAGGGCACATGAGTTTCTAAAGCCCACCGACTCCTTTCTTGCCTAGAGCACAATGGCTCTCCTGTCCATAAGCCATGGGTGGGGTTTCCCCTCTGTTTCCCCTCAACAACATGAGTTTTCCATCCCTCCCCTTCCTTTCAGTTTCCTCCGCTTCCCAGATTCCAACCCCACTTCTCAGCCTATTGCCTACTCTTTTGTTTTGTATTTTGTTTCCAACTATCCTGCTTTCCAAAATTGCAGTTCTCCTGTCCCATAGCTCGCATAAGTTTTCCTCCGATGCTTCAAGCTGAAATTCCAGGATCTGATTAACAGGACCTATTATGTTTCTTCCGTAATCACCCAACTCTCAGAGGAACTGGTCCAGATATTGCAGCCAGCAACTGTTGGCTTGTCCAACCCTTTGCTAAGGTCACGCTAACCATCTGTTGTCTTGTGGCCCTCCAAAAATTAGGGTATTGCCATCGTTGGTTGTTTAGATAGGAAAGGGAGCTGATTCCAATTTGTGACAATACACCATGGAGGCATTCCATTTCCCACGGTCTTTACAAATTGTAGACTGTGATTGGCAAGCGCAACCCAGCTTACCAAGGAAAAACAGAAGGTGACCATTGCCTCAGGGAATAAAATTACGGTATATTGACTTGAGGTTAAATCCCATACTACCTCCACCACACATTGGTTTAGGGTAAAAGTACACACAAAAATAAACAAACCATTCCCTACACATAGGCTTATTGTGTTTCCTCTGCAATTTTATAAACTGCTTCACTTTGCATTGCAGCCCTTGAAAGTGTCAAAACGTTCTGCTATTAACTCTGTTAGAGAAATGCAACTCTAATGGATGAGATGTTTATTCTAAGCTACTTCATAGCAAACCAATGCTTGCTTATAACATTTGCAAAACTTGAGCAATCTCAAGCAATGCCAGAGAGATGAGAATTATTCCTACGAGGCTCCCCCTTCCTAACTAGTAAAACATTTGCCCATATCCACGAGCCATATAGCTGTGAAGAGGGAATTGCAATTCTTTTCCCGGCTGCCCATTTAAAGACTGCCAGGAATAGAATCCAAATTTCCTAAATTCTTGTAACTTGAGTATGTCCACAGAGACTGTTGCCATAATATGTTTATGCACTGAATGTGGGCACGGTGGAACTAACTCTTTTTGTTAATGGATGAGTAAGCATTCCATTGCTGCTTCGTTCTGTCTTGCTTCTGCATAGCACGGCATTTTGCTGTGCTGCACTAGAACCCTTCATGGCTGCCTAAAGTTTTGCAGCTTCATTTTGACCTAAAGTATATTCCAACCTATTTCAGTTTATTCCAACAGGGCCAAGCTCTCTTCCTCAATGTCCATCAGATTTCACACCAACTGTGACTAGGATGAATTTCCCACAGCTGTGTCAAAGTTGTCCTCACTTAGCCATGATTTCAAGCAAGATATTCTGCTTGTTCTTCTTCAGAAAGAAAACAGCTCTAGGCCTATGACACCAGAGGCCTAAAACTGGTGTGTGAAGAAGCGTCAGGAGCTGTTGGGATCTGTGGTCAGCTCCTTCATATGGTCAGCCCCGGAATTGCAGCTGGCAGCTTCCGAGGAGAAGTACCTTCAGGTCCGACCTAGACAGAGTCTGTCCACCCATAATGTCCATTGAGTCCTTCAGGACAGGAAGGAGTATAAGAGGACTTCCTGTCCCAGTTAATCCTGCAGAACTGTATTGCAAAATTCTGAGAACTGTGAATTTTAAAGGATGGCTTCATTTTGGTTTGCTTGTTTCAGGAAGTGCAAATTAGGTAGATTCACCTTTCAGTGGGAACTGAACTGAATTTCTGCCCCATCCCTAGTCTAGACTCTTTTACTTTCTTGATTCTGTCTCCATTCATAGGTATTTTCACTGACTCCAATGCAGCTAGATTTGGTGCATGGAAGAATCAGTGTAGGATTTTGTTGGAGATGTTGTTCGGATGCCTTCCAAAGCAACTACTCTATTCTGAACTTAAAAATGGAAAGTGTAATGCTGATGGTCAACAAAAGGTTTAAAGACTCTCTCAAGGCAAGTCTACAAAAATTGGGAATCACTGGCCTGCAAGCATTCCAGCTGGAGAACAGTCTTTACCAAACGTATCATAGACTTGAAGACACTCAACTCAGGACGAAAGGGAGAAAGAGAGAAATGTACTAAGATGAAGGTGTGTTTGGCAAACTCTCACCATAATCAACTCCCACCCGGAAACCTATATCCCCACTGTGGAAGGACGTGTGGATCCAGAATTGGCCTCCACAGTCACTTACAGACTTACTGTTAAAACTTTTTTCATGGAAGACAAACTTACTCGGCTACGAGTAATTGCCAAAGAAAAAGAAGAAGTCCATCACAGTGAACTCAGATGTCCTTGTTCAGGGTAAATTCCACTTTCTGTCGTGTTAATAAAGTGTGAAAATATGGTCCCAGAATAGTTGCAAACCATCACTTTCATTTCAGCATTATTGCTGGCAAGGTCATCTTGCACAAAAACTGACATCATTCTTTTTACACCCCTGCTATGAAAGTTCAACATGCAAGACTTGCAATCTGGTTTGAACCTGGCTGAATGCTTAGCTTAAAACCAGAAAAATTCATTAAAGAATTTCGCTTTTACTGGGCAAGGACTGCAGGGTCACAACTCATGCTTTTCTTCTATGTCTGTCTGTCTGTCTGCCCGTCTGTCCGACTGTCTATCCTAATTTTATACTGTTTAATATAATAATAAAATCTAAATGTTTTAGATAAAAATCAATAAAAATGCAACAATGACATTCAATAAAATTCCCTCAAAACTAGATAAAAACTAAATGCAATACTATAACACAATAAAGCTATATCTCACAAATAAAACTGAGCAGTAAATAATAAATACATGGCTGACTTCTGGGTTCACAGGCACTTCAGGTATAGAGGGCTATGCTAAAATATTACTTTTAATACTAGTGGTCTGTGGAGAAAACATATTGCAGAGGGACAGAGAACTTTGATGCTTTCTTTCCAAGCATCGGGGAGGGGGAACCCCATCCCTGCCATCTTGTTTGTAAGTAAGTAAGCCAGCCTCCCACACTTGGAATTTTCCCTTATCCAGAGAAATGAACAGAAATCCCCCCCTTTTTTTTCAATGGAAGAATGAGGCAAATAAAACGGAAAGGCAAGTTTAGTCCAGCACTGAATTAGGCTGCAGGCTTCCCCCATTCTTCCAGAGAGTTGGCGGTAGTGACTGCATCAGTATAATGAATACAAAATAAATAAGCAGTAGATTAATTCAGCAAAAGCACACGCTCCAGTAAAATGCTTTGAAATTATCCCCCTCCAACTTGATTTGTGCTTTGTTGAGTGTGTCAAGTCGATACTCTCATATTTTCCAAAGGAAGCAAGAATGAAAAAGATGCTTCCTTTGCTAAAGCAGCTCATCTTTAAAGCATCTGGCCAATGTCAATAGGACCAGAAACCAAGGAAATTACGAACCAGAACATGTTTTTGAACGTCTATAGTAGGACAGCATTTTGGATAACAAGACTGCCTGCTGCAGGTCAAGGACACACAACACCAAAATTATAGTATGGCATGGTGTAGCAACGTCCTCTAGATGTGGTTGGACTACAGTTTCCATCATCCCAGACCACTGGACTTGCCGGCTGGAGCTGATGGGAGCTGGAGTCCCTGATGTTATTGTACACTACAATACAACATAAATCTGTATGTTCCTACAGCAATTTATTGCATTTCCCTGGTCGTTCCCTAACTGTTAATTTCTGTATTATATTTGAGCTTTCACATATTGTAAAGCCCGCTTCTGTAAACATAGCAGATTATAGCATGAGTTTAGAGCTCATTTACATGTTATTTGGGGGGCGGCGAAGATATTTTCCCCCAGAAGCATATAACACAGAAATGGATACTAAATTTGTGCTATACTCTGCTATATTTCTGGAAGCGGCTTTTACATTGTGTGAGAGCTCAAACAGAGTGCAGAAATCGAAAGTTAGGGAAACATTGGGAAAGCAGAATAAACTACCATGTTGAAACAACCAGAGAGATGAACAAGTGAAAAAGTCCACTTTCTGACCTGATCTGAGCTGAGACAGGGGACAAGAAATAACCCGTTTCTCACCACATGGCCAGAAAGTGTTTCTAAGAGAGACTCAGCTTACCAATTTGATTCCTGCTTGCTGAATAAAAGGCATTGACGACAGCTGCGCCACTTATCCACCTATGAAAAATTGAAGAGACATGGAAATGTTGATGATGGATGGCATCAGGGCCGCATTTAGGTTTGATGAGGCCCTAAGCTCCTGAAGGTAATGGGGCCCTTTATATGTCCAGCTGTCCTTTGTCAACAACAAATTGTCACCGTTTTTTTGTGTTGAATATATGCTATATGGTAATTTATGAACCTCATAGGTATCTAAAGCCATTTGCACATAACAAATAGGAGCCTACGCAACACAAAACACTGTTGCTGTATGTAGGTTTTATTTTATTTGTTTTTTATCTTATATTTTGGAAATGTACATTCAGGTTTGTTTTTTTAAATTTTTTGAGAGGCCCCAAGAGAGTGGGGCCCTAAGCTATAGCTTGTTTAGCTTATATGTAAATCCGGCACTGGATGGCATCAGCAAGAGGAGAAAACTGAGTTGGAAGGGATCTTGAGGGTCATCTAGTCCAACCTCCTACAATGCAGGTGTCCTGGGTGGACTCGAACCACCAACCTTCTGGTTAACAGCTGGATGCACTGATGCAATGTGTCACAGGAGGCAAAATCCCACTGGCATGTTCTCATGAATTTCAAGTCTCGTTGAAATAATAATAATAATAATAATAATAATAATAATAATAATAATAATAATAATAATAATAATTTATTATTTGTACCCCGCCCATCTGGCTGGGTTTCCCCAGCCACTCTGGGCGGCTTCCATAGAAACAAAAAAATACAGTAAAATATCACAGATTAAAAGCTTCCCTGAACAGGGCTGCCTTAAGATGTCTTCTAAATGTCAGGTAGTTATTCATCGCTTTGACATCTGATGGGAGGGCGTTCCACAGGGCGGGCGCCACTACCGAGAAGGCCCTCTGCCTGGTTCCCTGTAGCTTTGCTTCTCGCAATGAGGGAACCGCCAGAAGGCCCTCGGCGCTGGACCTCAGCGTCCGGGCAGAACGATGGGGGTGGAGACGCTCCTTCAGGTATACTGGGCCGAGAAATGAATGGGTGCCATGGAGGAATACACTACACCATACTGATAGAAGACTGAAAGCCTGATTCAGCATTCAGTTCCCTGGTAAGCTTGTTTGCCTGTCAGCTCAGCTGGGCAAATGGGTGGGCAGCATGACTGAAGGCACTGCACCCATGGAGGCTCCCTACCGACATGCTAATGAATGCCCATAGATCATGACAGGGGCTGCTCCCTAGCACATGGATTCAGTTTTACTCCTACTGGACCTTTGCAAGGAGCTCTGGTTTAGTGGGAACCTGAGTTAGCATTAATCACAGGTCACATTGGCTCTGTCATACCACTGAATTGTAGTTAAGGTCAATGGGGGACAGTTTAGGGGAATTGATCCTGAGAATATGTGTGCATTGCCCTCCCTGCAAGAGTTTTCCATTCCAGTCTTTTAATAAGAACAGTGCACACAAAGAAATTACGAGGTATAGTATTTCAATTCCTGATTGCTGTCACACTAGGAATAGAATTCAAGATTCCCCAACTTTGTTTTAAAATCATGAGACCTGGTGCAAAGGCAAGGATCCCTCCTTTAACATGAAGTTAAAATGAACCCTTCTGGCTATCAGCAGGGGCCACTTTTGCAAATAGCCAGAACTAGATTATTATTATTATTATTTAAGCACTGCATTCACAGTATAAACCATTTAAATACGTACTCTTCCTTGTCCACTTTTTCTCTAAGCTTCTTCAGCCTTTCCTTCTGGCTAAAGTTTAAGTTCTGAATAATGTTCTCAAAATATTCTTCTTCTTTGTAGTGCAGCTTACAAGAAAGAGAGAGAAATGCTCGTGTTATTTGCTGGAGGGTAGGGAAAAACTAGAGGAGCATTGTTGCTCAAGTAGTATTCTTCCCCAACTTTGCACCCCCCATATATTTTGGACTATGGCTCCCATCAGCTGGAAAAGAGGAACTGCTGTGTGGACTGTGTAGTAATAATAATAATAATAATAATAATAATAATAATAATAATAATAATAGTTTGGATTTGATATCCCGCTTTATCACTACCCAAAGGAGTCTCAAAGTGGCTAACATTCTCCTTTCCCTTCCTCCCCCACAACAAACACTCTGTGAGGTGAGTGGGGTTGAGAGACTTCAAAGAAGTGTGACTAGCCCAAGGTCACCCAGCAGCTGCATGTGGAGGAGCGGAGACGCGAACCCGGTTCACCAGATTACGAGTCTACCACTCTTAACCACTACACCACACTGACATAAGGCTTTTCGCTTATACCTCCAATGTAGACACTTGGTACCTGCTACCATTAAATCTTAAACACTCTCTGCTGTCCAAAATAGTTTTTCATATGTACTTACATCTTTGTATTCCGCATTCAGCTTATTAGTATCCATCAGAATCTCATCAGGGTAGCCAATCCTTTCTTTGATTGCTATGGCCTAAAAAATAAACCATGGTGTCAGGGGTTCAGGAGCAGAGGCGAGGGCAAGGGAGGAAACAGAGAGCGAGGGGGAGGAGGCAGAAGAAAAGATGAGTGATGACGACGACCCGAGATCTCCGAGTCTCTCCAGTGAATCAGAAGATTCACAGAAAGGAGCGCCAGTGGCCAGAGCAAGGGGGGAGCCTAGGGGGACATCCCAGGAAGAAGGGTCCAGAGGGGGCTCAGAGGGCAGCAGTGGGAAATCGGGACCAGCGTCACCAACAGAGCGCAGGGGAGAGGAAGGGCGCCAGGTACCGAGTTCTGGCAGCTCGCAGCAGGAGGGAGGGCATGAGTCAGGAGTGGCCACACCTCCATCGGGGAGCGAAGAAACGGTTAGGCGGAAAGTGGAAGGTTGGGCGCGCGCGCCAAGTTCAAATGCACAGGAAGGTGGTGCAGTAAGCAGCCCGGAAAGGGAGCCAGGTCCTAAAGCCCGACGCAGGGAGACAGAAGGGTCCGGGGGGTCAGCGTCAGAAGAGTCCCGGAAGGAAGAGACCACGGGGGGCAGAGGGACCCAGAGAAGAACGGTCAGGCGGAAAAGGTGGAGTAAGGCTAGGGTATTAAGCTGGTGTACAAGGGGCGGAGACTCAGACGGAGCTTCGCCGGTCTAACCCATAAGACGTAGAGCTGCACGCAGCAGCTTGAGAATGGAAACTGTAACTCAACAAAGTGACCGCTGGCTAGCGTGATCCTCTGTGAGCTAGGATCTGGGAGCAGCTCTGACACATGGTCACTGGTGAACTGGAATCAAGTTGTACATTCAGACATCATAGGGATGGCGAGAAGTCATCTACAGGCTTTTCAATTTGCTCTTCTAGATTTTGCAAACCAGACCCAGTCAATGAGTGGTGGTCTGGGGAACTGCTACTTTCTTTATGATACCAGTTCCCAAAGTGGTTTTAGAAGCAATGGGAAACTCAAGTCTTCCTTGTCCTTGTTGTATGTTGAAGATGCTTTTCTTTGCCATGGCCTCAGACACGTGAGATATGTATTTTTATGGCTCTCTTCTTGGGACTGTGATATATTTTAACTGTTTTTCATGTTGAAATTTAGATGGCTGTAACCTGCCCTGGGACCTGCTAGTGAAGAGCAGGTAATAATGATAATAATATCACCCAAGAAGGGCTGGGAGAGCAATTTGCCTGAAACCCAAGGAAGTCACTGGCAGTCAACACAGACAATACTGATTTAGTTGCACCAGCATGAAGAAGCTTCCTATGTTGCTATGACCATGAAATAACCCCATATGTCACATCAGGGCTTCCACAACTTGGGTCTCCAGCTGTTTTTGGACTACAATTCCCATAAGCTCTGACCACTGTCAGCTAGGGATGATGGGAGTTGGTCCAACAACAGCTAGAGACCCAACTTTGGGAAACCCTGTGTTACATGAAGAATGTTCTACCTGTTCCACTCTTTGCAATGAATTATTTCTGATCTTCTCTTTTGGATAAAGAAAGTAACAGGCTTTCGTTGGCCTCCAAGTTTCAAATTCATACACACACACACACACACACACACACACACACACACACACACACACATATATTATAAACTTGCCTTTTCTTCGGCTTTCTTTTTGGTTTCTGCATCCATCCAATTGAGCTCATCAAGTGTTTGTATAAAAACCTCACGAATCTGAGTGATCATCTCTTCCACCTGAGGATGTACAGCACAACAAGATTAAATCATTCAGTTTTTATCATACATGGGTGACATTCTGGTATGTTGCATCCCAGTTGCCACTGATGGAAGCATTGGCTTTTGTTTTTCAAAATAGACTGACAACGACTATTTTTATTTTTCAAGGTCAAATCATGGCAAAGCCAAAGTTACCAAGGAGTGGAGTTACTGCAAAAGAAAAAAAAAACCACCTTTGTTACTTAAAACATTTCTATGCCTTCAGATGAAAATATAGTGGGATGTTGCAGACTTATATTGTTTTAAATACTAGTTTAGCTGCCATGGCTTCCACTAAAGATTCCTGGAAAGGGGAGATTGGTGAGGTTGCTGAGAATTTGTGGTCCTAGCCTCCTCCTAACAGAACCATAGATGCTAGTAACAAAAAAAAGGTAAAGGACTTTTTACGGTTAAGTCCAGGCAAAGACGACTATGGGGTGCGGCACTTATCTTGCTTTCCAGGCCAAGGGAGCTGGTATTTGTCCACGGACAGCTTTACAGGTCATGTGGCCAGCAGGACTAAACCACTACTGGCTCATGGAGGACTGTAACAAGTGCCAGCGTGCACAGAAATGCTGTTTACCTTTCCGCTGCAGCGGTACCTATTTATCTACTTACCCTGGTATGCTTTCGAAATGCTAGGTTGGCAGGATCTGGGACAGGATCTGGGACAGAGCTCACCCCACTGTGTGGATTCGAACTGCCAACCTTCCGATCGGCAAGCCCAAGAGGCTCAGTGGTTTAGACCATGGCGCTACCTGTGTCCCATAGATGCTAGTATCCCTTAGTGAGAAGTGAATACTATTAAACCAGTAGCAGCTTGTAGTTTAGAGCCAAACTAGATATGACTCGCATGAAAGCCCATAATGTGCACATTTTGGTTATGTAAACAGGAGCCAAGCTGGGAAGCTTGAGGAGCCTCATAACTGTGAGGGCAGGAGGGCTGAGGATGCTTAATTCTTTCTCTTCCTGCTGCGGTCCTGACTAGAATCACCATTCCGATGCTACAATTTGTATTTAGGAAGGGCAGTAACTCAATGGTAGAGCATTTGTTTTGCATGCAGAAGGTCCCAGGTTCACTTCCTGGTGCCTTCAGGTAGGACTGGGAATGTCCCCTAGTTAGTGCAAAGCAGTGCACATCTATGGTTCCACCTCCTATTAACCTGATCCAGCATGGCCAAAGGTCAGGGATGATGGGAGTCTGCAGGACACCACACAGACAACTACTGGGCAACATTGAGCTGGATGGATCAATGATCTTTCTTGGTATAAGTCATCTTCCTGTGTTCTCATCTCCATGTAAAGAGAAATTCCCCATTGGCACCATTTGCAAAGCTGCTTAGGCTTCCCCGCAGCTGCTATTAGTGCAACAATATATGCATTCTCAGGATTGGAGTCACATCTAGTTTGGTCCTAAGTAACCCTCCAAGGCTCCTTTATGAAAATATAATCACCAGTCCTTCTTGAGCTGCTTCCGTCTTATTCGTATGGTAGACCCAGGGAAACCTCACTCTGCAGCAGACTAATAATGAGACATGTACACTGGGGTAAGTCCTCCTGCTGCTTTGGCGCACACATGCATGCAGTGCCAGATTTATGTATAAGCTAAACAAACTACAGCTTAGGGCCCTACTCTCTTGGGCCCCAAAAAAATTAAAGAAAAAACAAAACACTGGATGTACATTTCCAAAACATAAGATAAAAAACAAATAAAATAAAACCTACATACAGCAACAGTGTTTTGTGTTGTTTGTGTTGTGTAGGCTCCTATGATGTAAGTAATGGGCCCCGCCTCCTAGCCTGTTCCGTAAAATATCGCTATCACTCTTAATATACTTCTTCTTAGTTGTATTTCACTATTAATATACTTCTTAATTGTAGTTCAGTTCAACCATTACTTTGATAAAATACTTATTTTGTTATGTACAAATGGCTTTAGATACCTATGAGGTCCACAAATTACCATATAGCATATATTCAACCCAAAAAAGCAACGACAATTTGTTGTTGACAAAAGGACAGCTGGACATATAAAGGGCCCCATTACCTTCGGTAGCTTAGGGCCTCATCAAACCCAAATCCGGTCCTGCATGCATGTATACAAAGGTGTTTTTTTTAATCACCTTTGTGGCTTGTCTTTCTCTAGGGGTATGTATGCCCGTTGTATAGATTCCAGTATTTGGCAAGTCATTTAACTGGTTGCTGAAATTTGTGAAGATGGAACACATTCACCAAACTCCCAGTCCAGCAAGGAATACTCTGAATGCAGGTGATTCACCCACCATAAGATGGGTGGAGGGGTAACTGCCTGCATCAGGAAGCCCATATAATCAATATAATCCTTCCAGCCACAAACTCATAGGTACAGGGCCAGATGGCAATACCTGCTGCTCTGCTTATGGAGACACCCCCACCCCAAGTTGTGGGAGTAAACTTCCCATCTTCCAGTGACCATCTGTTCAGCAGGAAGAAGACAGAGCTCTGTAGATCACCATTTCTTTAGTGGATACACAGATCCAGGGCAATTGTGATTATATGAGGACTCATGATTAGCTGGGGATACATTATTCTTATTGACATGTTTTGGCCACTGCTCCTGTGGAGAAGGCTGCAAGCCCCAATGGTTTCTTTTGAAGCATTAGACAAAATAAAAAAATAAAATGGTATTTGGAAATCTATTCTAAGATGAGGGGGGGGGAGAGAATCAATTAACACACCCCTCCCCAATTTCAGCAAAGTGCATTAAACTGAATTTCCTTTCCTGTAATCTACTGTTCTTTAGCACCTTCACTCTACAACATGCAAGGACTTCTAATCTGCATCATTAGCTAATAACTTGGCTTACAGTCCAGGAAGAGACACATAATCCCATCATCAGCCTGTCTGCCAAAAGATGTCTCTTCCAGCTTCTTAAGCCTACTTTTCAAAAAAAAAAAACCTCAGTGTGCGAGATGTAAAATTTCATCTCTGCTTTTGGCACCAGAATTCTGTCCTACTGAGTGCCAAACAGAGAGAGTGATCTCTTACGACTTCATCCTCATTCTCCACTGCACTAGGGGGAAAAAGTGGCTTGAAGTATTTTGTGCTGCAACAACATCACTGCTTTTGCCATTCCCACCAATAATCCAAAGCTAACGTCTGTTTAAATACCCAGTAAATAAATAATCAGTTAATGATCTAAGAGTGTTACCACGTGTTTACTGTCTCCAGCAAATGCTTCTTGTACATACAGCCTTCCCACAGCATTCTCCATGTTGCCATTGACATAGTTTGCACAACGGCGCCAGACAGCAGGATCCGAGGTTGTGCCGTAAAGCACCTGTTAAGTGTAAGCATTTGAGAAATTAGTGACAAGCAAGAGGAGAGACTTTGTAGCATCACTAGGTGCTTTCAATTAATCTCGAGGGCTTGATGTTAATAGACATTAAGTGATATTTAAACAGGAACACAGGTTAAGTGAGCCCATGCAACTCTCTCTGCATCTTCCTGTTTGCAGCTCTGAAATGTTCTCCCACCCATCTGCTGCTCCTACCATTGCATTAGCACTGCACCTTCCACTTGGCCACCACCTCCTCCTCCTCTTCTCCTCAGTAAATGACAGTGACCCACCCGCGGGAAAACAACCAGTGAGCCTCTTCTGGATATAAACCCACTTTCTGGGTAATATGGAGAGCCCAGTGTGGAGACACCATTCATCCAAGGCTGCATCCTACAGGGAATGAGCCCCATGAAAATCAAAGTGACCTAGACTGCTGCAGAACAGCTGGCTTTGCCTGTGTTCGTTGCGTACTACTTTTTGATACAACAGGAGTTCCTTCCTTTCCCTTTGGTGACCTTTAAGGATGTTGGGGGCAGGTAGTTCAGTGGAAGAGCAGTGGTTTTGCATGCAGAAGGCCCAAGGTTCAATCCCCAACATCTCCAGGTAGGGCTGGAGAGGTCCTCTGTCTGAAACCCTAGAGAGCCACTACCAGTCATTGTAGACCAGGAGTATTCAATGTGGTGCCCTCCAAACATGGCCGGATTCCAACTCTACTGTAGCCAGCATGGCAAATGGTTGGAGATGATGGGAGTCATAGTCATGGAGAGTGTGCCATGACAACAGCTAGATGACCCAATGACCTGTCTCGTTATAAGGCAGCTTCATCTGTTTTTATTTCCTGTGAGAAAGCTGGCAGGGCAGAACTCAGTCTCAAATTCAAAACTCCAGCAACAGGTGGGCTGAGGAATTTCCTGAAGAACCGGTTTGCAAGTGCCATACGGATTACTGTCATATCTCTCCCCTGCAGAAAGAGCTCCCAGTCAATTTCACAGCTCTGCATGCAAACCATTAGAGCTAGATGAAACTTTGCAGCTTCAGTGAAACTTACTACTGTTTCATGTGCCTTCTATTGCCTACAAAGAAAGCAGTATCCTTGGGCTGTGCAGATTCTACCTTCAGTGACCTTGCTGCACTAGGTGAGAAGAAGCCGAGGCTTAAGAACTACGCTATGGTAGAGAAATCTGATACAGTCGTGTTAGTAAGCATCAAAGCAATCTTCTGGCAAGCTGAGTTCTTCGTTCCACGGCCCACCACAGTGGCTTTCTTGCTTTATATTTTGAAAAGAAGTGTATTATTACGGAAGGGTCATTTCAAAGTTATTCTGACTTCAGAAAGACGCTGGCTTTGGGGTGATAGCAGTGTAGAAGATTTCATGGTTACGTTCTGGAATGCAGTTCTTATTCACCAGTTTTTAATTTTAAGACAAACGTGAATCCATTCATTGCTTTGTTTTCAACTGTAGCCCACAATAACTCTTAAGGTCCCATTATCTCCTACCACATCAGTGTGTTGTCAAAAGAAAAAACATTCTTTGGGGTCCGGTTTCGCCACAAGACCTTGAAACAGTGTATGAGGGATCTCTTGAAATTCTATTGCTTATTTCTGCTTGGATACAGAGTGATTCTGAAGCCTGCTCATTTGCGGTCCACTCGGCTGGCCCCGCCTTCACCAAAGCCACTGATTGGATTATTTGAACCGAGGTTTGGTGGTAACCCCCAATTACTGCGACGTAAAGAAGGTGGGCCAGCACAACCAGCTGATAAGTCTCATGTGGCTCAGGGGTGCTGTGCGCGGTCCCGCAAAGGGCGCCCACAATCGGAGTCGTTAGCGTTCATTCTGCTGCCACTACCGTCTCTGGCACAGCACCAAAAGTGTGTCTGTGTGGAGCCCACTTTATCAGCCACACATGTTGCCAACAACCTGTGCATTTCAAAAAACCTCCATTGATCACGGTAGAATCTTTCCATATGAATATATCCAGTGCTACATGGGGGTAACATGGTCTATGCTGAGAAAACTGTTCACCCCATCTGGCGTGGCCAGTGGTCTGCGATGATGGGAGCTGCAGTCTAGCAGCAATTGGCCATTGCCCATGCCTGGTTTACAGCTTAGCGTGTGGACAGTGAATTAAGCTAGCAAGGTTGCAAAAATGATGTCGTTTTCCCTCACTACTGAAATAGTTATTTCTGTATCTTTCTCCACAGTTGCCAGTTCACTTGACCTTGTGTCTGAAGTTCTAAGTAATCATTTATGAATTCCACCCTTTGGACGAAATTAAAGGCGCTGGGGAAAAATAGGTTGTTTTCGGTCCTAATAAGTGCATAAAGAACGAGGCAGAGAGGAGGCGTTATCAGTAAAACTGGAAGAAAAGAACAGCCTGCCTCTAGTCTAACTCCCTTGCAGACTGCATTGTTTCAGAATCCCCCCCCTTTTTCTTTTCAACGGGCCTGTGATTTAGCACTGCAAAGGAATATCTGAACAGAGCGGGGCCATCTTCCGACTTCTAATTTGTTTCACCCCTACAAACACTCATATAGACATCTCAGATCCTGAAATAAAGACAACATGGGCTGCAATCCAGTCAAAGTTAAGCTCCTTTTGGCCTACTTATTTCAAGAGGACAACTCAGCTCATGTATGCTTCCCCACTGAAATCAATGGGACTTAACTTTGGTTGGATTGTGCCCTTTGTTTGTAACACAATGCAGCATATAGTGATGATGGATTTGGTATTTCTATGTTTCATTAACTGCCTTGGGCACTTTTTCTTAAAGATGGAGTAGCAAGCTAGAAATCTAATACATAATATAAGCAGAACCCATCTGCTATGGTCAATTCACTAGTGGCCATGGAAAACACAGACTACAGCAGACACACACACACCACGCACAATTCTCCTATGGGTGCAATCTCCTGTTTAAAGAAGAACAAAATAAACTCCAGTTTGCTGGACAGAGAACTAGTGGAGCAACTTTCTTCAACCTGGGGCAATAAGTTGGGGGAGGCTGTATTAGAGGTAACGTTTACCGTTCTGTATACACTGTCTGAAAACATGCATGGTCCCAATCCAATGACAGTGCATTTTTCAGAAGAGAAATTGCACATGAGTTTCCTGGCTCTGCCTTTGTTTATCCAGCTATACTGACCTTTCTTTCCTTCTAGAGATGTGCTGGCCCAACTCCATGGCTCCTAATCACAATGACATTTCCACAAACCAGCTTTTGCCTGTCCCCATCTAGCCAATGTCTGGGCACCCCCAACAATCACCATGTACTTTCACCTCTATAGATTCTGAAACCTGTTTATCCAGTTCAAGAAGAGGACAAGTTGGACTTATATAAACCTCATGGCCCTTGAGCTTCTTGGAGAAAAGGCAAGGTAAACAAACAATTGTCTGCTTTTTCCCTTGAGTGATTTGCAAGAGCTGTGATCAGGAGGACACCTGTGTAGGTCTCAAAACTGTATGGTACGTGTGTGCCTTGGGATTTCAGAGACCATTTTAAAATCTGTTTTCTAAATATTGGCTCACCCGTATCAATTCTACATGCCTGTCCCAATGCAGTTTTTGTTGTGCTCAGATTTATATGTGCCAGAGCATAGATAGGGATGTGATGTTTTGTTTTGTTTTTTTTTTCCAAAAACATGCATTTACATGAGGACAGGTGCGGACAGGTGCTCCCTTCAGGTATTTGGGACCCAAGCCATTTAGGCTTTAAAGACAAATAGCTGCAGTGTACATTGGGCCCAAAAGGAAACAAGACAGCCAATGGTGTCATTTTATATTAGGTTTGATGTGCATAGACCTGGTTGCATTACCAGCAAGTGGTATGAATGCCAGCAATACACTTTATGAACACCTACAGCACCCTCATACTGAATCATCTAGCTTGGCATTGTCTACACTGACATTGGCTCTTCAGGGTCTTGAGCAGAGGCATTTCTGATATCCTTAAGTGAAGACCGCTTCTTAAAAAACCATCTTTAGATGCGGCCAATCTGGCCAACTATCGCCCAGTCTCAAATCTTCCATTCTTGGGCAAGGTGATTGAGCGAGCGGTTGCTGAACAACTCCAGGCACACCTGGAAGAAGTGGACCATTTGGATCCTTTCCAGTCAGGATTCAGGCCTTGTCATGGGACTGAAACTGCCTTGGTTGCACAGGTCGATGATCTCCTGTGAGCTAGGGACAAAGGTGAGAGCTGTTTCCTAGTTCTGCTGGATCTCTCAGTGGCTTTTGACACCATCGACCATAACATCCTTCTGGACTGTCTAGAGGGGCTGGGAGCTGGGGGCACTGTTATACAGTGGCTCCACTCCTTTTTCCTGGGCCATGTTCAGAAAGTGGTGGTGGAGGATAAGTATTCAGACCCCTGGGCTCTCACTTGTGGGGTGCCTCAAGGGTTCTGTCCTCTTCCCCATGTTTTTCAACATCTACCTTCAGTCACTGGGAGAGATCATCAGGGGGTTTGGGTTGGGTGTTCATCAGTATGTGAATGATACCCAGCTCTACCTCTCTTTCAAATCAGAACCAGTGAAGGCAGTGAAGGTCCTGTGTGAGTGTCTGGAGGCAGCTGGAGGATGCATGGCAGCTAACAGATTGAGGCTGAATCCTGACAAGACAGAAGTACTGTTTGTCTACCCATGGTTTAGACACTGCAAATCTTAAATGTTAAATATAAAACAAAATATGAATTTCTGCACCTTACGGAAATTATTCCTTGTGTCCCTGTAGTTACGACTTAGAGTGTTTACCATATCCATTATGTATCTCCAGCTCATGTAGTTCTGAATTTCTCTAAATGATAAAACAAGAAGTAGAATCTGGTGACTTTTCTTTTTAAACAGTGGAACGTATTAGCAATGTAAAAAGCAAAACTTTAAAATGTATCTTGCATACATACCTGGGAGAGTATTTATTAAGGATAGCTTTTAGCTTGTTGAGATAGTCTGGAGCATAAACAACCACATCTTCAGTTTCGCCAATATTAATTTGCACAGTTGACATGATATGGTTTATGAATGTTAACCAGTTGAATTGCTGGAAGAAAAATGAATGCACTTTAAGTAGGTTCAACTTATGACATGTGAATAAAAGCGTAAGAAAAACGCATTGGTGATCATTAACTCTTTTATGGTTTCTTGTGCTGAGTGACTTGTGTGCCTTGGGAAGATTTCAGGCTGCAATCCTCTACACTCATTTGGAAGTAAGTATCATTGAACACACTGAGACTTTTTTTCTAAGTAGACATGCATATGTCTGTTGTGTTCTGTATTCCTTAATGATATATTGGATTTACATCTTGCCAACCTCACCTAGGATGGCTCACAAGCAAAAATAACTTGCCACAACTATAATAGCAAGCTAATATTATATATTGGGGTGGGGTGGGGAATCTAGTGAAAATCAGAAGTATATTATATAAAAATTGAAATTTTGAAAAAGCAACCATTTTTTAAAAGGAAACAGTGCTGGCCAATTAAAACTGTCCTCATCATTTATGAAAAGTGCCATTTGCTTTTGCCTGTTGCCTTTTGGCTCTCCACAGCCAGACTGCTGCTGTAAACAAATTCCTCATACATAACAAGGGGGGGGGGAGCCCATTTGGTAGATAACAACAAACCTCTGTCGAGTAATGTGTCTTGGAAGCTCTTGACCAATAGGCAATAAACTAAGCTGAATTCATTTCAATTAAGGTTAATGAGCTGTAAAACAATCCTAAGTGCCCTTATGTTGTGATTACAATCTTGATAATCAAAGGGACTTGTTGGACATGATCCAACCATAGTTGATTTTCGCACCCTGATTCAAACCAATGATTTTTTTTAATCAACATTGGATGCAATTTTATATTTCTTTTTTTCTTTTAGGATTTGATATTTGAATTTGAGAACTGGAATTTGGCACAAAAAAATCATATTTGACTGTTAACATGTTTACAATTTCCCTGCCAAATGGTAAAAGAATGGATGAAATTTACTGAACGTTATTGAAAATATCATGTCCAATATTGACTACTACATGATAGCTGTGTATACTGCCAAATACAGACTGCTATTTAGCTATTAGATGCTAACTGTTGCTGATGTGGAATATTGATGTTTTTGAGGGATAGGAATTCATTTTAGTTCCAAACCTGATCTGATGAATCTGCTTAGCTTGCCACCCTCCCTCCCCCAAAGTCACTGTTGGTTTCCTGAATGGGGCCAGAATGGGATGGCAGCAAAGTTGGGGCCACACACTTGTATTGTAATATGTCCAAGACCCATGAAATATTAGTTTTGTTTTATATTTTCTCTATTTTTGATTAAATGTCCCCCACCCCTTGCATATAAACACATAACAAACCAAATGATTAATAGGTTGAAAGGCAAGTTCACCGACACAAAAGTCCCTTAATCAACTGACAGGCTTATAAATAGATCACAAAGGCCAAGGACCTCAGCCTTTGGACTTACAGATACTGCCACATTAATCATCTTTCCTTAATGCGTATTAGATAAACGGTAAAAGGTAAAGGTAAAGGGACCCCTGACCATTAGGTCCAGTCGTGGATGACTCTGGGGTTGTGGCGCTTGAGGGAGCCAGCGTACAGCTTCTGGGTCTTGTGGCCAGCATGACTAAGCTGCTTCTGGTGAACCAGAGCAGCGCACGGAAATGCTGTTTACCTTCCCGCCAGAGCGGTACTTATTTACCTACTTGCACTTTGACGTGATTTCGAACTGCTAGGTTGGCAGGAGCAGGGACCGAGCAATGGAAGCTCACCCCATCGCGGGTATTCAAACTGCTGACCTACAACCACAAGCCCTAGGCTCTGTGGTTTAAAAATATAAATATATGCTAGACTTCAACCATTTTTGATACCTACCAGTAAACTTTGTCTAGCTGTCAACTACATGAAACACTTGATATATTTTCTGTGGATCCTGATCTACCCAGCAAAATATACATGGCGAAAGAGCCTCATTAATTAGCATAGTTCCAAGGCTTCAGCCATTCTTAATCTGGCTTGATGCTTGTATGTTTTAGATCCCATAAGTTCCAGTAAAAACAAAAAACCTGCTCCCACTTTCCAGAGATATGATGCTGTGGCAAGGTAGGGGCTGCATGAGTGCGCCATTGAAATCACTGGACTGGCTCTGCTCAGGCTTAACCTCAGCGCCACTTCATTTCTAGTAAGCAGCAGCCATGTTGCAGCTGGGAAACCAGCAATGAAGCCCTGCCTTGCTGGACAAACCACTTTTGACTATTTAGCGTGATCATCAATTGTTTCAAAGGGCACCACATGCACACCACTGGATCAGGACCTTTGTTGTCTTTTTTCTTGCTTTCACGGCAGAATACAACAGGCTGACAAATTTAGGTCATCATTTTCAGTTCAAAAGATGAGTTCATGTCACACCACTGTATTGATTATAGCCAGTCACTGAAGGTGAAAAAACCTGTTATTGATCTTTTACCTGGTTATTAACTTCAAAAGTGAAGTTCTTCTGGACATTGGCGAGTGTCATTTTATTGTACAGCAGGAGAGGGTCGTTTCTGTCATCAGCTTTGGTTGTAGCCTAGAAAAACAAATTAGCAGGAGACAGAGGAGATTCTTTGAGGATGCAGCAGCAAAAACAGAGACACAGAGAAGCATCAAACAAATAGGCACCAAGATCTCTAAAGTCATATAACTGAAGGTGCTTAAGCTGTCTTGTTAAAATATGGCAGAAATCAGAAATCACATAGCTAGCTAGTTCTATCAGTCAAATGATGTTGTTGAAAAATCCTGAAAAGTTATCTGCCTCTTTGCCCCTTGATCTGTTTAACTAGGCTCTCAGTTGTAAGCTACATCCCTGAGAACATAGGAGGATGCTGTCTCCAGGAGCCCAGAGAGACAATCGCAGCAAGGAAATTATCTTCTCCCCCACTTAGCCACCTGTTCTGCCCTCCCATCCCATGTGGTAGCTGTGAGCATCTTCAGTCTACTAAAGCAAATATACAATTCTCCTCCTCCTCCTCCTTCTTCTTATCATAGAGTTGGAAGAGACCACAAGGGCCATCGAGTCCAACCCCCTGCCAAGCAGGAAACACCATCAGAGCACTCCTGACATATGGTTGTCAAGCCTCTGCTTAAAGACCTCCAAAGTAGGAGACTCCACCACACTCCTTGGCAGCAAATTCCACTGTCGAACAGCTCTTACTGCCAGGAAGTTCTTCCTAATGCTTAGGTGGAATCTTCTTTCTTGTAGTTTGGATCCATTGCTCCATGTCCGCTTCTCTGGAGCAGCAGAAAACAACCTTTCTCCCTCCTAGGGATACTAGTTAACTTGTAGTATGTGTGATCTAGGTCACTCTCTTTCTGCTTACTAGACAGCAATGCAATTCCCACTTCTTCTGAGTGGGAATGTTCAGGGAGGCAGGGGAGGATATATTGTTTAATTATATCCTTCCCAACTTGTGTTAACAAGTTCTACAATTTAGCAGAGTAACACCCTCCTTTTTTAAAACTTGCACAGCAGATAATGTTTTGCCAGGCTTGCTTAAGTTTCCTGGTAATTCCACTTTATTCCCTCCTAAAAGGAATAGACACAACACAGTCTTATATAAAAGTATAAAAGAGTTTACTCACACGTTCTGTACTCAGATGGATCCCAGAAGTCAGACTTAAGTTACAAAATATATACACCTGGAATCTATCCCATAGGGAGATAGTTCCTTTGTCCTCTCTTGGCCGGAAGCATCTCAGGCTGATGCTTCTTTGATTAAAGTAAAATGGAGAAGAGAGAGATGTGGTGGCCAGTCCTGTGCTTTTGTTACCTGCACAGGTGAGGTCACGCCCATCTCTGGTCACATGTCGAGGAAGTTTGTCCCAGCACAGGAGGAAACAGGAAGTTTATCTACTGGCTGGACAAACATCCCTCTTCATGTCTAAACATGTCCACTCTAGGAATGTTGTATTTGACTATTCTGTGTTTCACACCCCACACAGAGGTGTCATCAAGGCATGACTTTGGGACAGAAGTCAAAATGCCCGTGCAACAGGATCATCAGGGTTGGGTTTTCAGTATGAAATGAGTGAACCAATACATGTTATCATCTAAAGAAGGAGCCACCCCACCCCACATAAGACCATTAGATCCATAATGTGCACCACTGATTGTATCAGTTTGTAGAAGGAGAAGGAAAAGGGCTGAATCTAATTGTGTCCTTCCATTAAAGAAGGGCTTTTCATCAGCTCCACTAGCAAAAAAGGTGGGGAGGGTATTTTGACCAATCTCACCTTCTTGAAAATCAGTTCCAGTGGGTTGGGTGACCCTCCAAGAACAGCTTAAGATCCCCACACTAAACATTTTGTGTGCGTGAAAACAGTTAATTGTGCATGAAAACAGTTAATTGTGTGTATGAAAACAGTTAATTGTGTGCATGAAAACAGAAGAGCTTATTTACATTTGCAATCTCCTTCTCCAGATCCATAACTTTGTTCATTTCTGTGGAAATTTGGTTCTCGTCGATCGCAAGACCTCTTTCCTGGCGGATCAGCTTTGCTACGGAAATCATGAACTCAACATAGGCTGAACATGCCTGTGAAGGGGAAGAGGAGGTTGGGAGGAAGGGAGAAAGAAAAAGAAAAACACTTTTGCAAATGCATGTTGGATGTTATGCAGAACAGGCAAGTTGATACTTGTGGAATGTAGGCACTGTCTTTTTCTTGCAGCTTAGGGCAGAAATAAACTTGGCATCAGGCTGCCCCCCAAACCAGCATGCCTGTATTGGATTCTCCACATTTCCCATGAATTGTGTTGAATTCCATGATATGGTTTCCCCTCCCTTTGTCTGCAATAGTGGCAGCTGTTGTGCAAAAAACAAAACAAAACACCCCACCACATTTTTTTCTCTCCAGTCCCAATACTCTCCAACTTTTTAAAAAGTGCTCTGCAAAATACGAAAAACAAGCATAAAAAATAACAATCTATCCAACCTAGCTCAGTGCAGATCAAGTTACAAGAAAGGAGATTCCGACTAAACATTTGGAAAAAGCTTTCCGATAGTAAGAGCTGTTCAGCAGTGGAACAGACTCCCACAAGAGGTGGTGGACTCTCCTTCCTTGGAGGTTTTTAAGCAGCAGTTGGGTGGCCAACTCTCATGGATGCTTTAGCTGAGATTTCCGCATTGCATGGTGTTGGACTAGATGACTCTTGCGGTTCATTCCAACTCTAAGGTTCTGCAATTCTATCATTAAAAGACAAGTACGAGACTAAAGGCGCAAGAACACAACGTGCCCAAATTAACCACCAGGAGTTTACATTCATTTAATTAAATAGGATAGGGAAAGGCACAATCTGGTGATGTCCCTTTTGTGGGTAAGTGAACTTACATACGATGGGGAGGAGAGAATGTGCGCTAGGGATGCTGCTGTCTGCACAAGTCCTGCATTGAGGACTGAACTAGATGTGATGCTAATCATGACATTTGTTCTTAAGTGCAGGATTTTTCTTGCAAAAATAGTCAATGAAAGGGGGCTCAATATGGATCAGGATCCTGGCCTAAGGGACTTTAGCCATTTGTCCCCTACTGTGATCCTGAGCTGAATCAGGCCTCTTGTGTATTCAATTTTCAGGAGAGAAAAAACTCCCATCTGAGTGAATGGGAAGTCCAACTTCCCATGGCAGGATTAACATGACATCTGGTTTGACTCTCAGTGTGCTGTGCCATTCTACTTTATTTTACTCTTTCCCTGAACAATAATTTCTTTTACATGCACCCTTTTTTCTTTGCCCTTGTGCATTATCTTTTTAAACAGTCACAGCTTTGTTAAATTACTATTATTGAAAAGGAAAATGAATAGTTAGCTCAGGGTGTGGGTGGGAGGGCCTCACAACAATCCATGTCAAAATAATGTTAACAATAATAACAAACCCAACTGGCAAATGGTTATATGTCTCTAATTAAGACCAATCACAATGCTGTACCAGTCCTTCCTTATGAGCATAATTACATATTTCCTAATGTGTACTTAAAACCTACTGCATAAATTGCAGATTTCCTAAGCACCTTACTTAATTAGAGTTTCTGAAACTGTGGTTTCTAGACTGCGGCATCAAGCGGATGAGCTGATACCATATACTCATTACAGGAACAATGATTCCTGTGTAGTCAAATAACCAGTGTATCTTCTTCAGGTATCTGTAGGAAGTTCTGTGATCGGAGCCGGCCCTACCATGAGGCAGAATGATGGGATGGGAGGTGCTGTCCCATCACCAGTGCTGAAGTACAACTGAACTGTGGGTCCAGTTGGATTCCACGTGTGAAATTAAAGGGTGCTATCTTGCCCTTGGACTCAAGCAGCAGAATGACTTGGGCTAGCAGTGCCTGTGATGGATGTTCTGCTTCTTATCAAAGATTCTACTCCCAAAGTGAGCATAGGAAGCTGCCTTCTGTTGAGTCAGACCAATGGCCAATCTAGCTCAGCATTATCTACACTGACTAGCAGAACAGAGGCAGATTTAGGTCAACACAACCAATTCCACCACACTTGGTGCTGGCTCATATGCAGGCTCATTTCTCATCTATATGCAGGGCAGGTTCCTGTACAATGGGGCCCATGTGAATGAGGCCAGCAGTGTTGCCTTGAATTTCCTGTGCCAGGCATCAAAAGGGCATAACTTGATGTGACAATATGAACGTAAAGAATTTCAAGATGTGATGGGACAATTTCATTTTAAATACAGAAGGAATTAAGATATAAAGAAACTAGGACATCAGAAAGGTGGTGAAGACCGCCTTTCTGATATCCACTACAGGCATATTAGCCTCAGTGAGGCTTCGGAATTAGTTAGGAAGCGAGCAGTTTTTGGAGCCTCTCTTTTCAAGAGAGAGCTGTAGGAGATCCTTGTCCCAGCGTACCTCTTTGTATACTCCAGCGCATTCATAGTAATCGCGGGAAGGGAGTCCAAGTCCAGGCTGATCGATCTATAAAACCAATTGTAAAATATGTTCACAGGCTTCAGAAAGAATGGCAATCCACGGGCAGATAAATGTTTGGGGACCACGGCACTACCTCTCCCACAGAGATGGCTTCTGGGAAGGACTGGTGTCACAAACCTATCGTCCCCTCAACTATATTGCTGTGCTTACTGGGAGGGGTAGGGATGAGCTGTTGGGGAGGTGCATGTGCAAGGGCAGAGTCAATCTGGTGCAAGCATAGCACCAGCCCTGCGCTGACCTCCTTGCGCCTTGACTGTCTCCTGCCAAGTAAGCAATGTGATGCAGCTGATGGGAGGCCGGATGTGAGGTGATGCCCTTCCTCTCGGGACCACCTTGGGCTATGTTTTGAGACATCATCAATGATAGGAGACAGCATCATGTAGGGTCCCAAGACATGGATCCCAAGTCTTCACAGAGCTGCGATTGTCAGCCCCAAGCTGTGTGCTTCCATGGCACACTCTTTTGTGGACTACCTCTGGGAGTGGGGAAGAAGGCAATATAGAACCTAAGTCTGAGATGGGGAGCCTGTGGCACTCCAGATGTTGTTGAACTACAGACACCATCTCTAACCATTGGCCATGCTGGCTGGGGTTGGGTTGATGGAGTCCAGCCGCACATGGTGGACCACACGTTCCATATCCCTGTCCTAAGACATGGGGAAAAGGAAATGCAGAGGAGGTGACATTGACCCACACACCTTTCTAGTATTTATATGCCCCCCACAACAAAAACATTGAAGGCAACACACATTCTGTTCACCTAAAAGTCAACTCTCACAGGGTAAGAATATTGGTGTTGCTGTTAAAGAATTTGAACAGCATTCTCAGAGAAGATCATGTCATCTTGACTTAGCCTGACTAAGTTTATTCCGTACATTGCAGGGAAAATGGGAGTCTGACATTACGTGAAACCTGAAATGAAATGATTGATTGTAACAGGTTTCCCTTAATAATAAAATATGGCTAAACAAGAAAAATGAACAAAAATACTAAGGGTAGCTAACACAGTGCACTCCACAGTGGACTACAACTTCCGTCATATCTGATCACAGGCCACACTGGCTGGGGCTGATGGGAGCTGGAGTCAACATCTAGAGAGCAAGATGTTGGCTATGCCTATGTGCTCACAGAGCATGAGCTAGTTGTATATATGCATGGCACTCCTTCAGTGACTGCCACACAACTGTCTGTAGGAGAAAGATAAATGGCCACTGCTGAACTCACACCTCCTTGTGGTTGTGTGAAGCTGCAAGGCCTTTCGAAGTGTGATCAACTCACATGGATTACATGTTGCGTGGAGTTTTTATCATCTGTACCAACAAACAGGCTAATGATGACCTTCTTTCCATACTTAGAGTTTAATTCTGCAATAGACTTCTCTGCGTTCCATGAGGCACCTAAAACAGCAAAAACATGCTCACACTCAGCATTTTGACACATGCAACCCTACCCCTCATGAATATACAGTATTTGAAAATGGAGCTGGAGAAGAACAGTCCTACCGTAATCAGCGTCCCAGGAGTCTGATGCCACAGGCCAATCAGAAAAAGTTGGCAAGATGTCAATGAGTGGTTTGCCTCCTCTGCTATCAATAGCGGCTTGTGGGTGGAGGGAAAAACTTCCATGAGTTACTTGTCTCAAAAGCACATGACACTGACATATGGAAATAAGCCTAAATACACACACACACACACACACACACACACGTTTCTTCTGCAGAGGCCTTCTATCCCCTAGCAAAATTTATTTGAGACCAAAGTTCTTGGGGCTGGGGTGAGGAAATTGGTAAGCAAAAAGGGAAATGATATCTAGCAGATAAAATATGACAGAATATATGGCGTTTTTTAGCCCTTCCTTTCAATTGTATCCATTCTAAACCCATTTAAGACTTAAGTCTTACGTTAATTTCCATATGAATTTATCCCCTACTGTTTCCTCTCCTCTCATCCTGGATGGATATATCTGCTAAGTTGTTGCGGTTCCTTCTTTTCTATTGTGGCTTGTTTCCGTGTGTTTTGAGTGGATTTCTACAATAATGCATTTTCAGGTGTTGGCAGGACCCTCCTAAAAGATCCTGCTAGCTACTTGCATGGGAAATCCACCAACTAAGGCTGTGTACACACTATACCTTTAAAGCATAGTGAAAGCACACACTTTCCTGCATAGAATTATGGGTACTGTAGTTTACCCATCTCAGAGTTACAATTCCCAGCATTCCTTAACAAACTACAGTGCCCAGAGTTCTTTGAGGGGGAAAATATTTGCAGGGAAATTAGACAAAGTTGGCTATTTAGTGAGCATTCATCCTGGTTTGTTTGCATGGAGGTTAGATGGCATTGCATCAAAGCAAGCTGTATTCCACACTTTCCTATCAGTTTCCTTTATCTCAGTAAGTTTCACCTGTGGGGAAAGTGGGTTTGCTGTGCAAGAGCTTCAAATGTGCAACCAGAATTTGCTGGTATGTGATTGAAAGCCACCACAAAACGGGTGAGATGCCAGAATCTGAAAGAGCTATTTTAAAATTTTCTATTGGCCTTTACAAATACCCCCTAAATATTGCTAGGATATATTGAAATTTGTAATCAGAATATTTACATATCATAATATTCTATAGGAATAGTTTTTAAAAGGTTTTTTTTTTTGCTTTTTTGAATAATAAAATATGTTGAAATTAAAGTATATAAATAAATATGTTGAAATTAAAGTATATAAATAAATAAAATAAAGAAGCATGGAGAGAATAAGATAAACCAATCCCTTTGTTAATATTAGTTTAAAACAGATTCTACTGTACTGCACTGATCATATTGTACGGCAAAACCCAGGGACCATCAACAGCCATAGGACTGCTGGGACACCTCTACTTTCATCAGCTCCTGAAGCCAGTCTGATCATACTTTGCACCACTTGTTCCTGTTAATATTTTAAATTCTAGAGTGCCTTAGGTGCCTTGGCAGAAAGGCGGTGTATAAATGCAACTAATAATAATAGTAGTAGTAGTAATAATAATAATAATAATAATATTGGCTGGGTTGCCCAAGCCATTCTGGGTGGCTTCCAAGACATAAAAACATAATAAAACATCAAGCATTAATAGTAACAATCTGATCCAATATAAAAGTTGCAATAACTTTAAAATAAACAGCTTATATCAAACAAAGCAACATTCAACAATTTATCAGAATCCAATAGTAAGCAGTAAAATTAAACACCAGCGAATAATAATTAATCAGTTCAACCACAATAAAGAACTACCAATCTATAATCATTAAAAGTGACAGCAAGTCACAATGCATAAAATACCGCAAAGCATACAAAACCATGTAAAAGGATCAAACTGAGAAACAAAGAAGCACAACTTATAAAACTTTTTTAAAAATATCCCAGAACTCCTCTCTTCACAGCAGCAGCTGTTGTTCTCAAAGTCATAGTCTGGGGCAAGGCAGGTGAAGAAGCTGTTGCCTCATGTGGAACAGAAAGTCTGTCTCCCCTCACAGTTCATACATGTCTTTATATTAACCCTACCAGGGTGCCACAGAGCCAAATGGAATATTTTTTGCTTCAGAGTGGTGTTATCTGGGAGCTGCAAGAACACAGAACAGAGCTCCATACTCTCCAACATTTCTTCGATGGAAAGAGGGATGTCCTATTCCATCATAATAATTTTATTATTTACACCCCAGCCACTCTGAGCGGCTTCCAACATATATAAAAACATAACAAAACACTATCTAAAAACTTTGCTTTGCAGGACTGCCTTCAGACATCTTCTAAAGGTTGTATATTTACTTATCTCCTTGGCTCGGGGGTCGGATAACTCCATACCCTCCAACATTTCTCTGATGAAAACAGGGACATCCTACCATACCCTCCAACACTTCTCCGGTGAAAATAGGGGGCACCCTAAGGAAAAGCGGGACATTCTGGGATCAAATCAGAAACTGTAAATCTGGGACCGTCCCTGGGAAACAGGGACACTTGAACGGCCTGTGTCTCTCCCATGCGGCAATTTGCAAAGGAACTTACTTTCGTTTACACAAGACCTGTAGAGTGTTTTTGCTTTCTTGACAGCTTCTATATCATCATCACTCTTTGCCTTGTCGAGGACGTCTGAAAAGAAGGGGGAATCAAATGTCGTAAATTAGAATTGGAGAACACTCAGGACCAGAGGCCAAATGAAGCCTCCCCAGGTGTCTCCATGTGTCCTCATGACTGCCCTCCCTCCTCTGCCACACCTCTCCCAAGCTATACTCCTCAACTGCCTTGCTCTGCACCCTCCTAGGGTGTCTTTGCCTGGTTGAAATGTATCTTGGAATCTGGACCATGCATCATGTTTTGCTGGGGCAGAGGATAAAGTGGGGTGTGCACAGAAACTATCCTACGGCCCAAGGCCAAATTCCCATGTGTTGTTCTGATCACTTTTGTCTCTAGCTCTGCTCACTGCTAGCATGTCGCCCCTGGGAGGCTGCCGAGAAGACAATGTGGCCCTTGGGCTTCAAAAGGTTCCCTGCTCCTGATATACAGTGGTGCCTCGCAAGACGAAATTAATTCGTTCCGCAAGTCTCTTCGTCTTGTGGTTTTTTCGTCTTGCGATGCACGGTTTCCCATAGGAATGCATTGAAAATCAATTAATGCGTTCCTAGGGAAACTGCCTTCAGACCAGGTCCGGGGACAGTCTGTCCCCGGACCTCTTCTGAAGGCTGGGGGGGGGGGACAAGGGCTTTTCTTCCCACCCCCAGCATTTTAAAAAACCCCGGGACAGCGGAGGACTTCTCCGCTGTCCGGGCGATCTTAAAATGCTGGCGGGCGGCATTTTAAAATCGCCCCGGGACAGCGGAGGACTTCTCCGCTGTCCGGGGCAATTTAAAAGCCCCTGGGAAGGCAGGCAGGGAGGACAAAGACTTTCGCCCCACGCCCGCCTTCAGAGGGTGTTCCCTCCCCCCCCCCCGCCCGGCTTCGGAGCACCGGGAGAAACGATCTCCCCGCAGCCCCTTGCTTCAAAAGAGGTCCGGGGGCAGCGGGAAGCTCTTCCCGCTGTCCCGGGACCTCTTTTGAAGCAAGGGGCAGTGGGGAGAAGCGATCTCCCCACAGCCCCTTGCTTCAAAAGAGAAGACCCGCTGTCCCTGGGGCAAGCTTCGTTTTGCGAAGCAAGCCCATAGGGAAATTTGTCTTGCGAGGCAACTCGAAAACGAAAAAACCTTTCGTTTTGCGAGTTTTTCGTCTCGCGAGGCGTTCGTCTTGCGGGGTACCACTGTAATGTAATTTAAATTGTTCCTGTTATGTACTGAGTTGAATAGGATCCAAAATGCAGCAGTCTGATTGGTCCTAGAACAATAGGATCCAGAATGCAGCAGTCTGATTGGTCCGCAGGAGCCACCCAATCCAGCTCCAGGTGGAAATGAATCTGCAACCTGATTGGCCTACAAGAGAATCCCGGAATTAGCCAATCACGTGGCCCATTGTGTAAATAATGTATATAAAGCAGACGTTTTGGGGAAACTTCCATTCCTTGCTACTATGAGCTGAATAAAGAGCATGAAATCCACACTTGACTCCGATTATATTTCATTTCCGTTCTGCAGGCATCGGTTCACACTGCACCTTCAGTAACAATAACAGACAACTTCGACCAAAGAGCGCAATTTGAAGCCTCTTAAGTTTGCAAATGTTCTAAGGTCCACTTCGCATTCTTATCTAGCCTCTCTTCTCAGCCTCACTGGATGTCACAGCTATAAGTAACACGGACAGTGTTCCTAGAACTATTTTATCTAATTTGGAATGCAGGCTGCTCTTCCTTTTTTTAAAAAAAAATTATGCATGAAACCAGATGCGCCTATAAAACATTTACAAACACCGCCAGTGCGCTACAAGGTCAAATTACACTACGTAACATACAAAGTAACTTGCTAGAGTCTCCTTCTTGTGCTCTCTTCTTCTCTGCAACAGTCGTTTTGGTCTTTAGCGGCTTCTTTCAACATATGCAACTAACTAGGAACGTGCTGCCAGTTTCAGAAACTGTATATAATGGAAGCTTCCTTCCTACAAATCCTAGAGATTTTTCCCTTTATTGATTACATTGCATGCATGTTCAGTATTATGAACAAGACTTTTAATAGGAGGTACTGGAGGTGAGTTTATGGAACTAGGCAGGTGGTGGCCTGGAAAAAAATGGGAAAGCACTGTTCAAAGAGATGTTTGAGACGCAAACCAATACAGTGTTTGCTTCCAAGCCAGAATTTACTTTCCTCCTTTTTTATGTTTTGAAAAGATACATATCTTGATAGAGTTGTCATATGCTTATGTTTAGAAAATGCCTAAATGGAGGATATAAGGTGGGCCAACATTTGCTGCCAGTAAATTTAGCATCGTTCCCGGCTGAGTTGGCCTGAAAAAAACCCACCTACTTCTCACACCTAGGACAGCTGCCCACTCTTTCAGGGTCACAAGGACAGTGGATTCAGCTGTTCAAAGAGTCAGAATGCAATGCTGTGCTCTTCCTTCAGACTAGGGCCGAAATTCACCCAAGTCTGAAACGGTCTCTGTTTGCTTTTGCCAGACACAAGAGAACAATTCCTAAGCTTGTGTCCACACAACAGGAAAACAGAGTAGGGTGATTTTAGGCAGCCTGGAGTATGGAAGAACTTCTATAAAGCGCATGACCTCCTGACACAAAGTTGGAGGAGTGGAAAAGAAGAGAAGACCGAATGGTTCCAAATGTTTCGTTCACAAATTTATATCCCACTGACCTTTCAAAACAACTTCGAGTTCATCTCTCAAAATGTCAAAATTACTATAACGGGAACTCGTCTCTGGAATGATGTTCTTCTTTAACCATCCTCCACAGGCATACTGGTAAAAGTCTTTGCAAGGCTCAGAAGTAGCATCCATGTTGTTGATGATTCGGGCAGCTGACACAAGAAACAGACACCAAGGAAAAATTAAAATGAGGGGTTTTATGGAAGAAAAACAAGACAACGTTTGAATTACTAATACAAAAGGGATGAAATGTAGTTGCATTTTTGTAAAATTTTCTATAGATTTTGGTAGCCTTGCAACTACACGCTTTGTTGAGAATTAGTGGAGCATACTTCCAAGCAGAGATTGATTCATTGGTTTGTACCTACACTGGGGAATAGCTTTCATGATGAACACAATGAACCTACTCAGTTACAGAGTTACAAAATTTCTTCCATTCTACCCTGAGAAAAAGATTGTGAACAGAGAGGGGAACTTTACAGTTGAATGATGTGATTCAGAACTTGGGTCACTTTAAAAGATGACAAGTAGTGGAACCAGATTTGGCTAATGCCCACATCACAAACCAAACCAGGTCAATTCAGATGGATCTGGCTGAATCAGGTTGAGACAGCCCCTGGTTGCCCCTGGTTGGGTCAGCTCACTCAGAGCAATTTGGAAGTGTCAAGAGATTGGGGTGGGGGTGGGAGAGAAAGAGAGGCAGGTGGCAGGCTTTGCAAAAAGCTGAATGGGGCTGTTTGCAATAAAGCTTTCAATAGCCCTGCCCTGCCGCTGTGGGTTAAACCATAGAGCCGAGGACTTGCCAATCAGAAGGTTGATGGTTTGAATCCCCGCGACGGGGTGACCTCCCGTTGTTCAGTCCCTGCTCCTGCCAACCTAGCAGTTCGAAAGCATGTCAATGTGCAAGTAGAGAAATAGGTACCGCTCCAGCGGGAAGGTAAACGGCGTTTCCATGCGCTGCTCTGGTTCACCAGAAGAGGCTTAATTATGCTAGCCACATGACCAGGAAGCTGTACGCCGGCTCCCTCGGCCAATAAAGCGAGATGAGCGCCTCAACCCCAGAGTCAGTCACAACTGGACCTAATGGTCAGGGGTCCCTTTACTTTAGCCCTGCCCTGCACTTTGCCTCTATGTGCCTGTTTCCAGAGGGGAACACACACACAAACAGCCAAACTGCCCTGGATAACTCCAACCTGATCGGCAGTGATCTGGGACTGCGTCAATGCAATCCAGCTAGAACTGAAATTTGCTTAAATCATCCCAGTTCTGTTTGGGATCAGGAATTTGACTGGCTCCTACCTTTCAGGTGTATAACACATGAAGTGGGTTTGTAAGACAGGATTTTGGTGAGCCAAGTACTTCAAAGTTACTTTGAAGCAGCAGGCAGAACACTCCGCACACTGCATGGTTAAAGTTCAGAGCAGGGAATACGGTCTTTCAAATGAAGCTATGATGATAGTATATCTTCAAACGAAAGATGGAGAACCTGCAGCCCTCCAAATGCTGCTGCACCACAGTTCCCATCATCCATGACTATTGACCATGCTGGCTGCAGCTGATGGGAGTTGTAGTCCAACAACATCTGGATGGCAGCAAGTTCCCCATCCCTGTTTTAAATTTTTGGAGTTCACTGAGAGCTCTAAATAAGAATAGGTTAGTCATCTGGCAGTTGAGGAGAGATTGCCAAAGTGAGGGCTCTTCCAGACAATCTGCTCATTCATTCCTTCATTCATCCTGATTTGATTGCACAAAGCTTAGAGTTTGATCTATAGCAGACAAACATTCTGATTTGCTTATATTACAATGATGGTTCATCCTTCATTGTTTGCAGGACACTTACATGTCTTTCTGTTAATCATTCCTTCACCCCACACTTTTCAGTCTATTGCTTTGTCACTCTCCAAACTGGGAAACAATGTTTCCTTCATTGAAATAAGTGGATTTGCTGTTTTGGGGCAACAGAATGCTTTAATCCACTTTACTTGTGCAAAACTAATGTTTCAGTACAGTGGTACCTCGTGTTACGGACGTGATCTGTTCCGGAAGCCCACCCGTAACGTGAAATGCCCACAACCCGAAGAGCTGCGTCTGCGCAGGCGCGCAGTGTGATTTGTCACTTCTGTGCACGCGCAAAGCATGATTTAGCACTCATTCTGGTACTTCCAGGTTGTCGCGGGATGTAACGCGGAAAGACGCAACACGAGGTATGACTGTATATGATTGAATTTGTTCTACAAACAGTCTGGAGCAGGCTTCCTCAACCTCGGCCCTCCAGATGTTTTGAGACTACAATTCCCAGCATCCCTGGCAACTGGTACTGCTAGCTGGGGATCATGGGAGTTGTAGGCCCAAAACATCTGGAAGGCTGAGGTTGAGGAAGCCTGGTCTGGAGGATTCCAGCTGGGGATGCAGGTAATGAGTAACCTGCATATACTTGTAATTATAAAGAAAACCTTTGTTAATGAAGTGCCCATCTTCACAAAAGCAGTGCTTGAGTACCAAGATAACAGGAGTGAACATTGCGAGTTTGTAGAGGTGCTCAAAAGACAAAGCAATTGGAAGCTCCAGGAAATGTATGCTTGACTCTGAATTCTGCCAGTGGCTTGAATCGTTTCATACAGAAGTTAAATTCCCCACATAAACTTGCCCATAGACCAAGATTATATTCAGAATCAGTCTCCAGAGGTTAAGTAATGGTTGTAGAACAGTGTGCCAACCATACCATTAGGCAAAGTGAGGCGGCTGATTTTTGAGTGTTGTGAAAGGGCAGCATATTGTTACTTGCTTAATTTATTACTGTTGTATTTTTACTACAAGGAAGATATTATCGGAGGAATTTCTGCCAAAAAACAAACAAACCTTAGCTGGCCTTCAGTAGTGTGCACCTGAAGGAGAAACCATTTATATAGTAAAGCGCCTTGTCATCTTTGGGTGAAGGGTGGTATAGAAATTAAGCAAGCAAGCAAGCAAGCAAACAAACAAACAAACAAACTGCTCACTCCAGCCATGGAAACAAAGTCTCCTGGTTTATCTTGTACATTGGGTGCATACACACCATACTTTAAAGCACATCTCCCCCCACCCACCCAAAAAGAACCATGGGAACTGAAGTTTTTAAGGGATGCTGCAAATTGCAGTCCTGTGGGGGTGAACTACAGTTCCCAGGATATATATTTTTTTGGGGGGGAATGTGCTTTAAATGTATGGTGTATACACAACCCTCCTCTTGCATCTCTTCTGGTACCAGGCAAATATTCTTTCTTTCTCTCAGTTCATTTAAACTGTAGGAAATCTTACAGGTTTTATTCCGCTCCTTGGTTTTGCATTTTTTTTCCTTTCTTGATTGCCTTACTGTTTTACACATGAACCCATTTGAAATTATACACTGAACAATTTTTATGGTTTCCTAGTTTACCCATTTATTAATGCTTGGGAAATCCTAGAAACATACTAGGCAAGGGGTCTGTCACTCTCGCACCTCTGGGTTGCTGCACAGCATTGCCTGTAGAAAACTAATTTATTTTATACTATTCTCTACAGTCAAATTGTCAAGATGAGGTTCTTCCTTTTAAATTATAGTTAAGGACTCTCTTCTTTCATGGAGTGCAATGTGACTTGAATTATTTTTTGATTTTCTCTCGGGAGATGGAAAGGTATTTCAGAATGCATCTGAAGAGAGAGTAATGAGCCTTACTACCCATGGATGTCTATTTGAAGAGCTGGAATACTAGGGATTTGCTTTAAAGTAGCAAATTAAAAAGTTTGCATGGCTGGCCCTCTCTCTCTGCAAAGGATCTTTGCCTTGGTTCAGGTGTTCACCACTGTGCATTCTCAGAATGAATGGAAGGAGGAGAGTAGAGCTGAAGGAACTTCATCCATCTCCAAAATCCCCATCCTTGATGGCTCCAGCTCTGACCTTCATGCATTGAATTGGTTTGAAAGGGAGACTCTCTGAGCATTTCACAGAAAGTGTTTAGAATTTTCTGTAGGTTTGGGAACTCTGATCATGCAGGGTTTCCAGTCATGTGCAACATTCTATACATGTCCTGATGAACCCTTCACGCCCAACACAGGAAAGCTACAGTCGGTGAGGAAGGAGGCATCATGGGTAATGCTAGCATGTGAAGTCCCATTAGTACCACCATGTATTCTCAGACCAGTGCACTCCCAATTCATGTTGGAAGGAGGACAATAACTATGAAAGGGAGCCTTTTTCCAGTGGCTAACCCACTGAATTAAAAACTGCAGCAGATGGGTTCACATCTCAACTCTGAATATATAAAAAAGGTAAAGGTAAAGGGACCCCTGACAGTTAAGTCCAGTCGCGAATGACTCTGGGGTTGCAGCGCTCATCTCGCTTTACTGGCCGAGGGAGCTTGCGTTTGTCTGCAGACAGTTTTTCCAGGTCATGTGGCCGGAATGACTAAGCTGCTTCTGGCGAAACCAGAGCAGTGCACGGAAATGCCGTTTACCTTCCTGCCGGAGTGGTACCTCTTTATCTACTTGCACTTTGATGTGCTTTCGAACTGCTGGGTTGGCAGGAGCTGGGACCGAACAATGGGAGCTCACCCCGTCACGGGGATTTGAACCACCAACCTTCCGATCGGCAAGCCCATGGCTCAGTGGTTTACCCCACAGTGCCACCCGTGTCCCAACTTTGAATATAGTGGGCCACTAAAATACTTCTCGGCTCCTACCTAGGTAGGTAAAGGTAAAGGACCTCTGGATGGTTAAGTACAGTCAAAGGCAACTATGGGGTTGCGGCGCTCATCTTACTTCAGGATGAGGGAGCCAGCGTTTGTCCACAGACAGCTTTCTGGGTCATGTGGCCAGCAGGACTAAACCACTTGCAATGGAACACTGTGATGGAAACCAGAGTGCACAGAAACGCCATTTACCTTCCTGCTGCAGCAGTAACTTTTTATCTACTTGCACTGTTCTGCTTTCAAACTGCTGGGTTGGCAGGAGCTGGGGCAGAGCAACAGGAGCTCACCCCGTCGCGGGGATTTGAACTGCCAACCTTCTGATCGGCAAGCCCAAGAGGCTCAGTGGCTTAGACCACAGCACCACCTGCACCCCCTACCTACCTATCTACGCCATCACAGGTGTAGTGCACGGAACAGATAAGGTATTAGAAATACCTGCTAGAATAGTGGCTAGCCTGTTAGGACCATCAAACAAATGGAGACATTCCTACTCTCTCTCCTTTTCCTATCTAAATGCACATATAAGGTGAGGTCTGGTCCTGGCAATGAAGGTGGCTGTGCATCCACACCTGCCCAGTGATGCCGTGGGTAGGCATGTACCAATATTGTAGTGACCACTTCCTTTTTCATTCAGCTGGAGCATGTGCAGAGAGGAAAAGACATGGATAACCTAATCAAGGGGAGCAAACCCAGGCTTGTGGATGGCAGAATCTAGGATCAATCTAAATCGAAAGCAGCATGTTGGATTCTGCATTGAGAAAACACTACTTCTTAGTGCTACAAAGGAGTAAGTGCGTACACAGGCTATATCTAGGCAAATCTCTCTCATAATGATGGAGCCTACAAAGAAAATGTCCCAACAAAGAAAATGTCACTGCTGGGTAGACTTTGCAGACCACCTATTAGGCAATTTAAGTAGAGGATCAAGCACCTTCAGTCTAGCATCCACATTTGGTTAGCTAATAGCTATGCCTTCTATTTCATCCAAGTTACAAAGACTTCTATCTTAAGTACAACAACAGAAAAACCTGTGGTGGAGGGTTCTGCGGATGAGACAGCTGCAGACAGATGGCTTATGAGCTTTATGGTTGACGTTGCCAAGATGTTAATTCTGTGAGACCACAACAAATAACACTGAGGGAGGTATTTTAAGGCAGGCATGGTTTTTTGGGTGGTCCCCCCCCCCACTTCTTCTTCCATGACGAACATGGATTCCTCCCAAATAAGATATAAGGGTGGGAGTCAAAGGAAGATATGCTTGGCAATGTCAAAGGTGAGAAGAAAGATGTCTGTGAAAAGACGTTCAGATCTGAGGAGTAGGAAGTGGGCGGGCACAGTTTCAATCACAGAAAATCCAATCAGAAATGGTCAAGGCAACAGCTGGAGGTCAAAACGTAAATCTGCAGATATGCCTGCATGAACGCCATACATTTAAAGCACATTATTTCTCCCAGCTGGTTAAGGGTGCTGGGAATTGTAGCTCAATGAGGTGGACACTCTCCAGCAGTTAGCAGCTGGACAGGAGACTGAGCAGGCAAACAGGTTATCCTTTGCACTCAAGGGTGGCTTTCCCTCTGAAATTTTGCCTGCATTTGCATCTATACGTATAAATCATCATATGAAAAATCTATGCAAATTTGTGCCATAGGCTTAAGCCCTGAGTTCTTTAAGCAGGATCCCAGCAGCCTCGCGGAGGTGCAGAGAAGGCAAGCTGCCTATGTCAGAGGTGTAGAACCTCTCGATTTCATCCCTCCGCCCCCCCAAAAAATTGACATCAGGACAAAACAAAAAACAGGAGGATGTGGGGTGTGGGTGTGTAAGAGAGAGAGAAGCATGCCTCTTCAATAACTTTCTAATTTATCTCTACTAACTGTCATACTTCTCGATAAACTACCCAAGAGCTTCAAATATCTCTTTCTCAGTTTTCAATTACTCAGCACAGAACAACATTGTCCAATCCCTCTACGGCATATGGCTTGGGGTTATTTTAAAATAGTAAACAGAAAGGGGGGGGAACACACAATTCCTGTGTTATAGAGCTTCCTTCCAGGAGAATTGGTTCCAAGAATGACAGCCACAAATAGAGTGATCCTGAGACACTCCCAAAGTCCAGCTGAGGCACATGGCAATAAGTGTGGGATGATGGGAGAAGGAAAATTGAGGACAGAAAGGAAATCAGCCCCTAACAGCTTAAGCAACACATTTAATCAATCCGTTCTCACTGTTTGCCTTCTCATTATTTTTGTGCCACCCCCTCCTTTTTCTCCCAGGAAGGAAAGAAAAACAGCCCATGGTGGGAACGAATAAGTCTCATGAATTTAGCTTGGCTGTGATTAGTAGCATCCCAGAAGGCTGCACAGACACCATGCATCACTGGCAGAGGAAGAGGAGTGTGGGAGGGAGCGCACCACCCCCGGCAGCGCGATCCAAGCAGGGTGCCACTGCGGCTGTTTCCCCGCCCACGCTGGGCGCCCCGCCCCCGCAGGCAGCACGCCACACGCCAGGATGTGCTCCGCGCCCCCAGGACAAGCACCAGCCCTGCACCCGCCTGCTCTCCGCCCCCCAGTGCTGAAGTATGAAGCTCCGCCACTGCCATGCATTGCAGCCAATTGCCAATGGGCACTTGGCATAGTGCGGCACAGTAGTGCAGGCAACCTGCTGCACCTAGTGCTGTTCCCGCATGCTGCTGAGCTCCTAATGTATGTATTTCTGCATCCCTGGGAACCCCCTAAGTACCACTCCTGTATTTTTGAGTTGCCTAGCTTCACTTCCAGACTGAAAAGCACTTGAGTTTGCTCTTGAAACAAAATACATGAATCTTAACCAGTGGAACAGTCACTCCCATCTGCAGCCCAATAGTATTCAAAGAGGCTATTAGAAATGTAAGCTGATTTTTTTTATATAAAAAAAAATCCAATTTAAACCCCCATAATTGCAGAAGGAGAAGAACATGGATCACAATCTGAAATCCTGGTATTATTCGCCATTGTCGGGTTTTTCATATATTACTTAGCAAATGCTGTGGTTCTTCACAACATTGAATTTATCCAATTCTTTGTAGATTGCTTCACTTTGCACTGGTTCCAGGAAAATGGAATCTGTGATATGAGCTTGCTGAATGCCTCTAGATTATCACTGCAAGCTGTAACCAGTTTAATGGAGTACTGTGCTGGAAATGTCTTTTAAAACAAAAAACCAAACAAAAAACCCCATCAATTAACGAGAGAGGAAATTGCATTCAAAAATTATTGTTATGAATTTGGGAGAGGGTGGTGGTGGAAGAAGGCTGTATGTGAGCTCCTTCTAACCCGGGGGTCGGCAACCTGCGGCTCCAGAGCCGCATGCGGCTCTTTAAAGCCTTTGCTGCGGCTCCGGGGCGGTGGCGAGGGGAGGAGGCGAGGGGCGGAGGTGACCAGCCTGCCGCCCGGCGGGCGGGGCGCCGTAAAGAAGAGCGCCCCCCTCGCCAGGCAGACATCCGCAGCGTGGGGAGCCTTGCCGGACTTCCCGGCAAGGCTCCCCACGCTGCGGATAGCAGCCTGCCGCCCCACAGGCATCGGCCAGCCCCACAAGCTTGGGGGACAGCAGGGAGGCGAAGCGCCGCCATCCCGCTGTTCCTCGACCTGGTTCGGTTTCCCCGACCTGCTTTTGGGGGGGAAATAAAGGGAAATTTTTCCCCCTTTATTTCCCCCCCCAAAAACTAGGTGCGTCCTATGGGACGGAGCGTCCTATGGGGCGAAAAATACGGTATTTTTATAATGACGAATGCCTCATTATTAATTATTATTTACATCAGGCACTGATTATGATTTATGGTACACTGGGGCCCTGATTAATTTTCTATGGCATTTTGGGGCATTGATTATTGGGCATAGCAAGTCGCGGTCGCGTGGAATTTGTGCTTTGTGACCGTTTGAAGTGGGGTTTTTTTCTTGGGAGGCTGGGCGGCACGAAGAGAGGGATTATTTTTATAATGATGAGGATGACATTGGGCCCTCATTATTAATTATTATTTACATCAGGCACTGATTATGATTTATGGTTCACTGGGGCCCTGGTTAATTTTCTTTGGCATTTTGTGGCATTGATTATGCAGTCGCGGTCGCGTGGAATTCCGCGTGGAGTTAGTTGCCTGAAGCCCCTTTTTAGTTGCTTGAAGCCCCTTTTTAAACTTAAGCAGGTGAAAGTTTGGTGAATTGCTGCCAAGGAGTGTGGTGGAGTCTCCTTCTTTGGAGGTCTTTAAGCAGAGGCTTGACAACCATATGTCAGGAGTGCTTTGATGGTGTTTCCTGCTTGGCAGGGGGTTGGACTCGATGGCCCTTGTGGTCTCTTCCACATATGTATGTGAGCAGGTCTTCTCCAACATGAACTATATTAAAAACAAGCACCGATCACGCCTCACAGATGACAGCTTGCAAGCCTGTGTGAAAATGAAGGTGACGTCTTACAGCCCTGATGTGCAGACACTGAGCACTGAGGTTCAGGAGCAAAAGTCCCATTAACCTGGTTACCTGGTTGTAAATTAAATATTTTAATTAGCTATTAATTTGTCCTTTTTTCTTGAGATTGACAGCTGACTGCACGATCCTGTATATATAGCATTAAGGCCAGAAACAATATATGTAGTGTTATATTTGTTTTAAATGTTGCAATGTTTTTGCGGCTCCCAGTTGTTGTTGTTTTTTCGGAAACGGGTCCAAGTGGCTCTTTTTGTCTTAAAGGTTGCAGACCCCTGTTCTAACCCCTGGATTCAGCAAGTATAAGCCAGGCTAGCTTCCTGTATTGAGGAGATAGCCTGGGTGATGGGCCATTAAGGGAAACAAAGAAAAGGAACAAGGCAGAGGGATGAGGCAGAATTTAGAGCCGAGATTCAGTGACAGTGACCCTAGAAGTAAAGAAGCAAGCTGTAGAGTGAGTCAGAGAAACTTTTGAGAGCAATGTCTGATTTCTGTTGGAATCCAGTGCTCTGCTTATGGAGGAGGCAAGACCGTCTTGGGGTATAATGCTGGGAACCGCTCCATTGTAGGCTTGGGTTGCATATACAGTGGTACCTCGGGTTACATACGCTTCAGGTTACAGACTCCGCTAACCCAGAAATATTACCTCGGGTTAAGAACTTTGCTTCAGGATGAGAACAGAAATTGTGCTCAGGTGGCACGGCGGCAGTGGGAGGCCCCATTAGCTAAAGTGGTGCTTCAGGTTAAGAACAGTTTCAGGTTAAGAATGGGTCTCTGGAATGAATTAAGTACTTAACCCGAGGTACCACTGTATGTGTAAACAAACCATATATCATAAAGACACCACAGTTTACATGGTGTCCCTTTTCCATGAACCCTGGGTGAATGCCTTGAACCCCTGGAATCTTGGACAGACTGGGGTTGCAGTGGTGTGCAACATTATTAAAGGGGAGAAAAAATGTTGGCAAAGTTCTCGTGACTGGGGTTCAGGCTATTTGTTTCTCTTTCCTTGATTTTTTAGGCAGCTGAAGGGAGTTTGTGATGAGTTTCCTTTATTTCACCCTACAAAGTATCTTGGCAGTGGTCTGCACTCGGCAGCCTTCCTTGGTGCCACAGTTTAATTGAAAACCCTGAGCAAGACACATCAGGAGAGACATCTCTTCCCATGAGGAATTTTCAGATCAGGAAGCACAGAGTGGCTGTGAAGTCCTAAAGCGTGGGTAGGCAAACTAAGGCCCAGGGGCCGAATCCGGCCCAATCGCCTTCTAAATCCGGCCCGCAGATGGTCCGGGAATCAGCGTGTTTTTACATGAGTAGAATGTGTCCTTTTATTTAAAATGCATCTCTGGGTTATTTGTGGGGCATAGGAATCCATTCATTTCCCCCCAAAAAATATAGCCCTCCCCCACAAGCTCTGAGAGACAGTGGACCGGCCCCCTTCTGAAAAAGTTTGCTGACCCCTGTCCTAAAGAAACTTTCGCAATCATTTACCTATTGATCAGTTGTTTACACAGCTGAAAAGGTTCAAATAGTTTGTATCCCTGATAGAGATTAATTTAGGTTAAACAGTAGCCTAGTTTATCAGATAGATTAGCTCCCCTAATAAGCAAAATAATCATAATACCTACATCAACTATGTCCCATTGACTCATGGAAACCTGATAGTGTGACCTTGTATAGTCAAGATCCAGCTTTGCTGTCGCAGTTCAGATTAAAATGTATTAATCATCAGTGGTTCTTTTGACCCCATGCAGACCCATCTGACTACTGTAATTTGCTCTACGCGGGGCTGCCTGTGAAACTGTCCCAGAATCTCCAGCGAGTGCAGAATGCTGCAGCAAGGCTCCTCAAGGGGTCCCTGCCATGGGAGCATATTCACCCAGTGCTTTACCAGTTGCACTGGATCCCGGTGGAGTATCGGGTCAGGTTTAAGGTTCTGGTTTTGACCTTTAAAGCCTCTGTGGCCTAGGGCCCTCGTATTTACAGGACTGCCTCTCCTGGTATGTCCCGCAGAGGACCTTAAGATCCATGAATAATCATAGTTTAGAGGTCCGGGCCCTAAGGAAGTTAGATTATCCTCCACCAGGGCCAGGGCCTTCTCAGTGATGGCTCCAACCTGGTGGAATGCTCTGTCCCATGAGACCAGGGCCCTGCAGGATTTAACTTCCTTCCGCAGGGCCTGTAAGACAGAACTATTCCACCTGGCTTTCAATTTGAACTTAGTCTGATCTTTTATTTCCCTTCCTTCCCCCCCTCCCCTTTTTATGAAGGCAACCCGCTCTGGGATCCCACAGCTAATTCTCCCCTGGTCTCCTCACTGGCCCAAAGAGGACTAATTTAGCAAGCTAGCCCTGGTGATCATCTAATGTTTATTGGATAGATTTTCCCCCTAAACTGTTTTTTTATTTTATTGTTATTCACGTTTTATACTGTATTTTATGCTGTTTTTTTGTAGCATCAATTAAGTGTTTTAAATTTGTTGTTAGCTGCCCTGAGCCCAGTTTTCTGAACCGGGAAGGGCGGGGTATAAATAAAAAAATATTATTTATTATCATGGATATAAAACTATGTGGTATAAAAATGGACATCAGCCACATTTGGCAACATTATCAGCTCTGCTTGGAGTTGCATGTTTCTAGTAACATCTCATCACAAGGTTCTGTATTTGCTGAAGTCTGCTCAGAGTATGTGCCATCCCCATCCATATTATGCAAAATGTGTAGTGTTTTGAATTTTCTTTAATAAATTACAGGTGCAAAGAGTGACAGAATGGGCTCCAGGTTCTTCAAGTGACCACAGCAAGCAAGGAGGAGAGTTTTATCTCTTCCTTCCCAGACAAATTCCACACACAAAAACTTCCCAAACCCACAGCTTTAGAGACAATTCTCATTGGTACCAATTAATAAAATGAACAAATGATCTGGAGACATAGCTGTATGTATGGTACTCAATTTGTGACCCTGTACCCTGTGCTAACCTGATGTTTCTCAAGCCACACCAAATTAATCCATCAATGTTTTGTGTGTGAAGAAAGCACCAATGCCTGATTTAGAAAAATCTCCACCCTGTTAGCTCCTAGCAATCCATTATCTCCAGTATGACCACCTCTCCCCATATAAACCAACCCAGACCCTCAGATCATCCTCTGAGGCCCTTCTTAGTGTGTCTCCTCAACTAAATAAGATCTTATAGATGTATTGTGCTGCTCTCTACTGTACGGCAGCTTGAGAGGGTTTTCACAGCCTAGAAACATTCTAAATAAATAAACCGTATCTCAGTTTTAAAAGCAGTTTGCTATATTGAATGGAAGTGGAAGGTGGGGAAGGCAGTAATTCAAGAAATGCAAACCCAGAGCCCGTTTTATTCATATCCCCAAGATACATTACTTTCAGGAAAACAAGTTGAAATGTTACAGTAAAAAGAAAAAAAAGCTTTGTAAATCTTACCTGATTTTATACAATCTGAAGTTTTGCAAACACCATCTGCGGGGGGGGGGAATAAACACATTTATATTGTTATTAAAACCCTTAATAAACTTAAAAAAACCTCTTAACAACTTGGGACCAGTTTACCTAACAGATCACCTTACCCCATACTTGGCCATTCGACCGCTTCAGTTGGCGGAGTTGGCACTATTGCCAATTCAATTGGCACTTGGATTGGCAGAATTGGTGCCACATAATACCTGTTCCGCATTTGTAAGAACCTGATTGTTTAGTGTAGCAGCACCTGCACTTTGGCAACTCCCAGCCTATCGATAGCAACCAGACTGTATTATTTTCGGTGCCTGCTAGAGACATTCTAGATTAGACAAGCCTACTCAGATGCTTAGAAATGCTGGTATGAATTTTAATCTGTTTTAGTGTTTTAACTTCTTGTATGTTTAAAAATACTGTTGCATCCCCCTCCCCAATTTTATGGTTTTCTCTTCTGGGGGTGCCATGGAGTGCCCGGGACAGGCAGTCAGGTTGTGTATCCACAGCAGAGGAGAAATGACCACTGGGAGGAGCACAGAGAGAAGAAACGCCCTGGTGCTTCTGCATCAGCACAACCAGACGCCTTCATCTGCCCCAGCTGCAACAAAACATGTCTCTCTTGCATCGGTTTCTACAGCCACAGCAAGCACTGCAACCTTCCAACAGTTTGACCTCACCCCCAAAGGCACACTCCTCCACTGTCTTGGAGACAGACGGACACCAGCTCTACCTTGGGAGGGCAACTGCCTTCATAGATGGTGATTTAGAAGGCAGTTAATAAACCAATGTCAATAATAATAATAATAATAATTTAATTAACTAACCCCCCTTCACCATAAGGTCCCAGGGCAGGTCACACCAATTTTAAAATAACAATATTTTAACAGTTTATCCATTTGGGACAAGCAACTTACAAGGAACGGGAACGGAAAACATCTTAGGAAAATTTGGCTCGGCTGTCCCAAAGTCTTGAGCTTCATTTTGCTTGGCGTAACCTTGAACATTTCCCAAGTTATGGTAAATTGTTGATTTATTTTTTATTTTTATTTTTGTATGAGAAAAGGAGAGATGGAAACCTGAATGAATTCTGCTGCTGATTCCATCTGGTCTTGTGGATTATAAATTGAGATTTGAATAGAAACTGCAAAAAGGGAATCACTTTGACATATGCAGTAGTAAAAGCAGAAATGATAATGTAAGACTGAGCTTTGGTTTTACTAATTGTGTACATTTTTCTCTTGTACATTTTTGATGATCGTTTATGGCTTTCACGGGAAGAGCTGCTGTTCTTTTTTTTTAACAGCTGTGTGCAGGATGGAGAGTTTGGAGTGTTTGGGGTGGACAGGAAAGGTCCATTGGGGTGAGAATGTCCCTGGACATGTTCCTTAGTAGCCAGTGACAAAGTGACATGCCTTCTGTTAGGGAAATTACAGCTAAATGGCCATGGGAGGCTAGGAGGTGATTGGAGAAGATGAGTCATCCTTATTCCACTCTCCCTCTATCTATGAGGAAGTGGCAATCGAGGTGTGAGTGGAAAGCAACAGAGACCAGGCAGAGCTTCAAAGAATCATATAATGTAAGAGTTGGACGGGACCCTGAGGGCTCTGCAATCTTGCTCACAGTAGGTGGGCTCGAACCACCAACCTTCTAGTTAACTGCATCACTGGGGAATGCTTTTGAGTGAGTAACAGAGAAAAAGAGAGAGAGGCAAGGACATCCCATGCTCTGGGACATACTGTTTGTGTGTATTGTCTCTCTATGATGATCTGATATTGGGCAATGAGTTTTCCTGATGGAATGCATAAAGAGAGGGCCACCATCTATGATCAACTCGTATATTTGCAAATATACAAATACAACATGAATACTCGTTACAATCTGGCATAAGCCTCCAGTGACTCCTTCCGAAGGAAGCTTATCAGTGCTTGGAAAAATAGGACAAGCATGTAAGTCAGCAAATTCGTTTTCTACAATGCTGTCCAGGGTTGTAAAGACTGCAGAGAGAATAATTGGGTGCACTCTTCCCACCTTAGATTAAATCTATGCTGTCAGGTGCCATAAGAAAACGGCAGAGATAGCGCGGGCTAGTACGCACCCCGGAAATTATCTCTTTCAGCCTCTGCCTTCTGGAAGAAGGTATAGGGTTATAAAGGCCAGGACTAGCTGCCTGAGAAACAGTTTCTACGCAAATGCAATTTTGGTTCTAAACGCAGCATAAGGGGTCTCTATAGTATAGTGTATTTTAAAATGGGGTTTCAGAGTTGTTAGGGGGTTTTGAATATTTTATGTAGTTTTTCAATTTCATTGTTCTGCATGACAATAAAAATATCGTATATATATATATACCTTTTAGGCTGATCACGGGCTCCTGAAACGATCTCGGAGAAGCCAGTCCCAAACAAAGGTCTGTCGAACCGTTTTAGGCATATAGTTATTACACTAAAAGCACAACACAGCTTTTTAAAGTCAACTTGCTTCCCCCAAAAAGGGCATTGGCTCCTTATCATAGAATCATAGAGTTGGAAGAGACCACAAGGGCCATCGAGTCCAACCCCCTGCCAAGCAGGAAACACCATCAGAGCACTCCTGACATATGGTTGTCAAGTCTCTGCTTAAAGACCTCCAAAGTAGGAGACTCCACCACACTCCTTGGCAGCAAATTCCACTGTCAAACAGCTCTTACTGTCAGGAGACACTGTTTAGGTAGAATCTTTTTTCTTGTAGTTTGGATCCATTGCTCCGTGTCCGCTTCTCTGGAGCAGCAGAAAACAACCTTTCTCCCTCCTCTATGTGACATCCTTTTATATATTTGAACATGGTTATCATATCACCCCTTAACCTCCTCTTCTCCAGGCTAAACATGCCCAGCTCCTTTAGCCGTTCCTCATAAGGCATCGTTTCCAGGCCTTTGACCATTTTGGTTGCCCTCCTCTGGACACGTTCCAGTTTGTCAGTGTCCTTCTTGAACTGTGGAGCCCAGAACTGGACACAGTACTCCAGGTGAGGTCTGACCAGAGCAGAATACAGTGGCACTATTACTTCCCTTGATCTAGATGCTATACTCCTATTGATGCAGCCCAGAATTGCATTCGCTTTTTTAGCTGCCGCGTCACACTGTTGGCTCATGTCAAGTTTGTGGTCAACTAAGACTCCTAGATCCTTTTCACATGTACTGCTCTCAATCCTTCTAAATACAAAAGCTAAAACATCCAGCAACATCCCAGCTAACAAGTTCAGATGTGCTTAAAAGCATCTTACCAGGGTATTTTAATCAACCCCTTTTCAAGGTGATGAAATTTTGTGTTTTTTCCTCCCCCCCCCCTTGAACTTCAGGTTCTTAAAAGAAATTTTGCCACAAAAGTAGTAGCTTGATTCACTTCTACTCACCATCATGGGTTGCATACAGAATGATCATGGTGATAGCTATGATAGCAAGGAGAGCAACGACAACAGCAAGCCCAATTTCCAGTGGACTCCATCGCAGTTTTTTCTTTTCTTTTGCAAGGTTCATTTCAGTTATATCCATCTGACTTTCTGACTTGCCCATAACCTAGAGTCTGGGACGAAGAAAGAGAACAAAGAGCAGTGACTGAAATGCTTAAAGCATGGAAACTTCCAAGTTCCTTTTACCTAAGACCCCTTTTTTGTTCCAGTAGGGAAGAGGAAGTATTGGTGTTTTTTTAAAGAAGAAAAGTTAAAATACATCTGTTAGTCATGACGGCAAAAAAAAAAAATGACAGTCCAATTGACATTTTGCCACTTACAATCTACAGAACAATGTCGTCCTTACACACACGAAGAACAGCTAAAAAATGGAATGGAAACAAAGGAACACTTGGTTTTATTGCTAACATATCTACTTTAATTGCACTCCTCTGCCACAAGAGTTCACAGGCAAGCGAAATGCAGCCCGTACTCATTGAATAAAAATTAACCTAACCTTTCAATCTTTGATCCTTTGCCAATGATCCAAAGTGTTCCATTTTGCCTCTCTGGCATTTTTCAAGTCATTTCAACAATTAATGACTGAAGAATTTATGACTCCTAAAGTAGCTGAGGGAGGGAACATCTTCTTCCCTCTGAACTCAAGTCTGGCAAATGGCATTGTATGGGTGGGTGCGTGGGAGCGAACGTCCAACACTGCAGCATGCCCTCCCAGTGTCCTGATTTTCCAGGGACAGTCCTGGAATTATGAAACCATGCCCGGCTTCTGATTTAATCCTAGAATGTTCCCATTTCCCCTGCCGGTGTTGCTGGGAGGAGGCCGAACTAGCGCTTGCCCTGAGTGGCAGTTGTCTCTCCATGGTTGTTGCTGCTGGCCTCCTCCCTTTGGGCAGCTCACAGCGGCTGCTGGAGAGTGGACAAGGAGGAGGACAGGCTGCAGCCACTGCGACCCAGCTCCGTGTGACGCACTGGCTCTGAGGGGCAAGGAAAGTGCAGAGCCACCCTGGCCAGGGAAGAAAACGGGAGCAGAGCAGAGCAGGGCACAAGGAGACTTGATTTTTTGTATTTAAAATTGCTTTGTGCGTCCGCATCTAATCTTGCCCATTTCCAACGTTTTGTGATGGCCTGGGATTTGGGCTCGGACTTGGAACCAGAGGAGTCTCAGTCTGCACCAGATCCTTTGCCTCAGGCATCATCTGAACCAAGTCTGGCTCCAGATGCGGGGATTACCTCGTTTCCTTCAGCTGGGCCATCACTTACAGCTGCTCCACTACCGGTTTGGTCAGGGGAGGCTGAGGCGGCCCCTGGGTCTAGTAACCCATTGACATCTCCCAAACTGCAGAGACTAAGGTCTGAGAGAAGGAGAGACCTGAGTACTCGCAGGAGGAGTGCTCACCTTTGGGTGAAACAGGGAGGTGAGTCACCGGGGATCAGGACTGGCTGTTACCCCGACAAAGATAAAAGGCTGTCGGGCCCTGCCCCAAGTTGTGGGAGCAACATTGCTGTATGCTAGATCCTGCCTGAGATCCTGTACCTGTCCTTGCCTGGTGTCCTGCCTTGTATCCTGCCTTGGCCCTGTCAGACTGACTCCCCGCAGAACCTTCGGATTCTGGACCGGTCCTGGACCACATTTCACAGGTTGCCCCTGGGCCCAGAACACATTTATTTATTGGTGTGTGTTTTACTTTTTGTAACTCTACCAAAGAATTATAAGATAAAATTGGGACTGAGGGGTTTTCTCAGGACGGTGGAAGGTGTGTGTGCTGTGTCCCAGTGGTGAAGTGGAAATGGTGGAGACCACCTCCCCCTCCTGAACCTTCCAGAGAAGAGGAAAACAGTATAGATTTACAGGAGTGGTTTGAGGAAGGTCATGGCTCAGAGGCAGACAAAGAGCAGAGTTGGGAAATAATTGGAAAGGAAGTGAGGGAAGCAGAGCCTGAGCAGTTGTCTGACACGTTATCACTAGAAAGCATTCCAGTCCTCTCTTCTCACAGAATCTGGCAGGCATTGAAAGTAGGAGAGCAAAGGGCTTGTAGGCAAATGGCCCTGAGCGGCCACTGTAAGGTGGATGGTGTTGGTGATTTACTCAGAGCAACACCATTACTCCAAGAGGCAGCATTTCTCAGCCTCTCTCCGTGAATATTGAATAAAACACATTGGTCACAGCTTCATTGTCTGTCTGTTCCTGGCCACCTGCCCTGGGGGGATCAGATTTCCTGACGCCTGACAGTGTGCAAAAATGGGGGGGGGGGGTCAAGGAGGGTCAGTTGATGAGTGAATTCATTTCAGGAATGTTGGAGGGTATGCAGCAGAGAACCCCCATATCTGCTGTCATATGCCCTTCATTCTACACGTTGTTAAAGCAATGCCTCCACTGATGCCATCACAAAAAGACAGGCTTCACTGGGGTGATGTGCACTCATGAGGAAGAATGACTAGTCAGGCTTCCTACGATGCAATGGCCTCACAGCAGATCCATCTGAATATGTAGAACAGACAACACTCCAGTGCTGCTTGTTATTGTTGAGGTCAGTTGCATTGTAAACTTTTGAATGGACAAAGCAATAAATGCATCTATATTATATATGAGTTTAGGGTGGGGGGAAATAGGCTGTACGCAGAGAACCTCCTAAACCCCCGGATCTAGCAAGTGTTACAATATAAGCTTCCTGTTGCTACTAACATGAGTTTGACCAAGCAGCAGGAGGCAGTGGAAGACAGGAGTGCCTGGCGTACTCTGGTCCTTGGGGCCACGAAGGGTCGGATACGACTAAACGACTAAACAACAACAAAGCTTCCTGTTGAGGTGATCGCCTGGGTGATGAGCCATTAAGGGAACAAAGGAAGTGGATCTGTGGGAAATGGCAAATGGGAGGGTTGCCTGATACAGTGGTACCTCGGGTTAAAAATGCTTCAGGTTACAGACTCCGCTAACTCGGAAGTAGTACCTCAGGTTAAGAACTTTACTTCAGGATGAGAACAGAAATCGCACGGTGGCAGCATGGCGGCAGGAGGCCCCATTGGCTAAAGGGGTACTTCAGGTTAAGAACAGTTTCAGGTTAAGAACACACCTCCAGAACAAATTAAGTTCTTAACCAGAGGTACCACTGTAGTTAGAAAAAGGCAAAGGCAAAAATTGAGAGTTGTAGTGAGGTGCGCCAGAAGATATGCAGCAAATTGGAGAGAGAACATTGTTTGATTTCTGTTTGACTCCAAAGCTGTGGCTATGGGTGAAATAAGCCCCTCTTGGGGTGATAATGCTGTGAACCCCTCCATGCTCAGGTTGTCTATATGTGTAAATAAAAAATATATCATAAAGACACCACAGTCTTCACTGTGCCCTCATTCCCAAAAGAAACATAAACTTGCGGTAACCGCCTAGAACCCCTGAAATCTCGTAGCACTTGGAGATTGGGGTGGTGTGCAACACTACACACACACACACACACACACACACACACACACACACAAGCTCACTGAAAATGATGAATGTGCGAAAAATAAGGGAGAATAAAATTAAAAGCAATAAAACCGGTATCAAAAACATCACTTCAAAATCAGCAACAGCTGAATACAGCAAAAACTGCACCGTCCAGCACTACCCCAAGGTAAATCCTGTTGAATTCAGTGGGGTAAGTGGGACTATGATTGCTTGGAAGAAACAGAAAAGATCTCTGAACTTCTCATGATGCTCAGCTGGGTATGCTTCCCCCCTTTGGATTTTGTATTTATCCAAAATAAGCTGCAGAGGCTGCAGTCTTGAGTGAAGGGCCCACTGATAACTGAGGAGAGCGGGGAGAGAAGAGGGAGATTAATGTCGGGCAAGTTTTTGTTGGTTGGTTTGTTGCCAGAGGCATTCAAAATCACTCCTCCTCCACTCCCAAACTGCTTTTTTTTTTCCATGTGAAGGAAAACATAAGGACTCTCATATCATTTTCTGCTCATCTCATTGCTGCCCCTGCCATTATCCTAACGTACCTAACGTTTCTGAAAAAACATCATTTCATGCACCGGTTCAGCCCACCCAATAGCCCCTCCAGCTTTTCCTCTCTTCACAACTTGTCCATGCCCTGACTGCTGCTTTAATGTTGCATGGCAGCATTTAAAAGCTGGCATTCCTTTTTAACCGTACGGTGATTTTTATGAGCCTTTTTATTGTGTGTGAAATATTCCAGCCACATGAATGGCTCACGAAAGCTCACATGTTGAAAATATACTAATTGCCGGCACTCTGAGGGGTCCCGATGAGCGACAGTGACTTTTGGAGGTCTATGTGCATTGGTTCCCATTCTGTGAAAGCAGGAGGGGGGAGTGCAGTTGAGCAGCGATACATCACTGGCCTCCCAAAAACAGCATCTCTGCTGCTCACTGAGATGGTGTGGGGATGGGATAGGGCAGGGGTGAGGGTGAGTGGAGGCTGCCCTGGCAGAGCCAATCAGATTCTCCCTCCACTGTGCCTGCACAGACCCAGTCTCACCACTCCCATGCCCTGCCCCATCCTAGTAAATGATAATTCTGCCACTGTGTCAGAGTCCTGCCTGTCACCACCCCTGCCAGACTGTCTTCTACTGGGCATGAGGAATTTTTTATCTTCGGTCCGATTTTGTCCAGTGTGATCTAGTCACATGAATTCAGCCTCAATTATTCCAGGACCAAAATGACCTCGTTACACATGGTAAATGTATCTTTATGCACATGAGCAGTGAGGACCATTCTTCTAAAATTTCGCAGTCTGAAGTAAAGTACTGTCTTGTGACCCCTTCAGGGAAGTGTATAACTTAGTTAAGTCTACAGAATTCTCATAAACAGCATTCATTTAGTGCAGCCGCTGTTTAGCTAAGGAACTTGGATGAATCAGAAGAGGTGAATCCAATGAAGTCATCCCATCAGCACAATGCAACTCCTTCTCCTCTTTGCATGCATCCCCTGCACCCCCTCAAATCTGCTCCAGAGAGTTGGACAGGGGAGAGGGCACTAGAGGCATGTGGGGAGAAGAAGAGAAGTCCCATTACACAGGTAGAAATCCATGAGCTTACAGGATGACTTTATTAGACACCCCCCCCCCCATTAATTGGTGACAGAAAGCAGGAATGTGATGGGATTCTAAATGCCCAGATTCTAGTGACCACATAATATCTAAGAAGGTGAATTGGAACATGCAGTATCTGAGTCAAAGTTGGGTCACCCTAATTTGCAATGTATGGATAATCATAGCAACCTGCTTTACAGCAGTTGCTGTCAAGGATTACTGAATGTATGTGAAGCACTTTGCACACCCCAAACAACTGCCTAAATCAGCTTTCTCTATGCTGGTGCCCTCTTAGTTTTGGGCTGCAGATCCAATCATTGCTGACCGCTGGCTGGAGTTGATTGTGATTGTGGTCCAATATGTCTGGAAGGCACCAGTTGGAGGAAGCTGACATAAATTCAAAGTGTGGTGGGTAAATTATTTAATCCCATAACCTCAGATAAGTTTGCCATCAAGGCATATGTGGGGATCATTTACAAGACTAGTGACAATTCAGTTTTTAAAAGGTAGCCCATGTGGTTAGAAGGAAGAAACACCTTTTACATTTTCTTATTTCTCGATTATGATAAGCCATAACAATAGAATTGCTTCAAAAGGTAATCAAGTGTGCCCTTGAATCTCAACCTAACAGATCAGATGTTCACTTTTAAAATCTCTTCACTGACAAAGTAGCTGAAACTTTAGGCAACTGATCTCCCAGTTAAAGCATGAAGATTTAAGGCTTAAAATGGTTCTTGTGTATGCATACTCACCCGGGAGTAAGCCCCACTGAACTCAAGAACTCGTAAATCTGAGCACACATGTATAGGATTGCGTTGCAAGACGGCCAAACCCGTCCTTATCATACGCCAGTCAAGCAGAAAGTTCAATCTTAAACTTTGTAGTCCTTAAACTTTGTAGGTTCATGAAGTCAAAATTAGAAAATGCCTCAGCTTCTTAGTTTGGTGAGTGCTTTAATGTTCCTAAATTGCAATTTATTAGCACACCAAGAATCACCTGCTTTGACATGCAAATGTGCTTTGTGAAGACAGCGTAACTTCCCCAAGGGAGATAGTCTTTATTATACTGCTGCTGGAGTGTTTCCATTATTTAAAGGCATCCCACTGATTTGTTCTTACCTGCAGCTTTTTAAGAAAACAAGCGAACACTATAGGCCACCTAGCAAAGGTCTATTTATGTGATCATTCATTTATACCACCAAGACCTGGGCATAATTAAAGCAGACAGGAGCTTAGGTATTAGAGTTCTGTTCTATTTCTCCTAGGGCTTCAATGATCCTCCCCGAGTTGCCCTCGAAAGTGTAGACAAAACAGGCAGCTGCAATTATTATGTTTGGCAGCAATGGAAATTAACAATCTGAGCTTCAGTTTTCATTTTCAGTCCACCTGCTTCAATCTGACTTCTTGGAGCGGCCTACATGTTCTTCTTTGAAATATGCCAGACCAGGTGATATGGACTTGCGAGGCGGTGGGGGACAACACTATTCCTTTTGGTTAATTGGTTTAGAAATGCATTTCCTTAGCAATGGATGATTCCAAACACTGCATTGGCAGTTGAGGCTGAAGTTGGCTCCTGCTTCCTAGTTCCTTACTCAGTCCAGGTGCCTTGTGGGATCTTTTTTTTTGGGGGGGGAGGCTAAGGAGTTAACCCTATACAAATCTGGGATGGGGTCCTTAAGATGGTTGGATGGCACCTTGTACGCCTCCTTCTGGCAACTCCTGCAGCTAAGATGGTACCAAACGTATTGCTCTACTTTCCTTTGGAACACATCAGTGGAACCTTGTTGTCTGGGCAGCCCAGGACCTCCATATATGTTAGCTTGCTCCCTTAGAAGGTCACTTGGGTGCTGCTAACACAGCAATTTGATTTCACTCACGGAGGTGTACTCCATTGTCTCTTGAGGCAGATAGATGCCAACAAACTCAATCAAGGCATGTGGAACCAGCCAGAAGAAAGCACAGTGGTCCCTTGGTTTTCAAACGCCTTGATACGCAAACAACCTGGAACCCAAACACTGCAAACCTGGAAGTGTTCTGGTTTGTGAATTTTTTTTTGGAAGCTGAATGGGCTACATTTTTAGTGTTATGCTTCCGATTTGAGTGCTACACTTCTGTTTTGAGTGTTATGCTGAGGTCTGTCTGTTTTTGCTATTTATTTTGTGTTTTTGTTTTTGCGGCTCTTTTTGTTTTGTTTTTCTGACTATGTGGAACCCAGTTCAGCTACTGATTGATTGATTGTGTGACTGCAGTGCATTGTTTATTGCTTTCATTTTATGGCTCAGTGGCCTCATTAGATAGTAAAATTCATGTTAAATGGCTGTTTTAGGGGTTGTTTTTAAAAGTCTGGAATGGATGAATCCATTTCGCATTACTGTCTAAGGGAAAGAGTGCCTTGGTTTTGGAACGCTTTGGTTTTGGAACAGACTTCCGAAACGGATTAAGTTTGAGAACCAAGGTACCACTGTATGTGCTTCTCTGCTCCCTGTTGTTGTTTAGTCATCCCTGCCAGCAGGACACTCTCCATTATAAGATGCCAAGAATCATGTCTGGCTGCAAGTGGGAAGCAATTGCAGCCTCGTGTTTATTACCCAAATAAGACATTTACAATGTTTCTGCATACATAAAACTTATTTCAAGTTTCAAGCTGAGGTCAAACATTTAAAGGTAGCATAAACTGTGTAATATGCTTCTGGGAAAATCCCATTTGTTTGAATAGCTTGTGTATACAAAAATGTACCTGGGGTGTGCATTCATACATTTCAGAGTTTATGAAAATGCATTTATTCTGGCCACATATTGACATGTATTGAAGACATATATAGCAGATAGGTGTGTGGGTTTCATTTCAGAGAAAACGTTTTTGCAGGAAAGTGGTGTCTCAATGTGAAATTGACATGAAATTGGCATACAATGGTATCTAACCAAAACGGAAACTTTCTAAGACAATTAAGGTCATGGCATGAATTGTTACAAAAAAGTTGAAAAAAAACTCCTTCCATTGAGAAAGGGTATGGCTACTGGGAGAGTTGAAATGGTGACAGATTCAGATTGCAGTCCTTGGTCATCAATTGACTTGTCAAACAGGAATCTAAGGTGGTTCTCACCTTTCAATTTAAATGCATGGAAGCAAGTCTTCCTGCATCTAAGGTGCAAACATTGACTGAATGTAACAACTTCTGAGAGAAGACCTGTGAACTGTGACACCTTAGGAGACACAATTAGTTTGGAGTGTTCTCATTCAGCAAATACATTGGTATCTGAAAATAAGAGGCATTTCTGGTTTGGTGTCCTGGTGTTATTCATAAATGGGGGGGGGGGAGATGATGATTTAGTAAAACAGGCCAGCGACTTTCTGAAATAAAACACCATCCCTTGATAGAAAGTTATGTGGCAACTTTTCAAAGAAGCAAAGATAATTGCATACACCTACAGTTCCCATAGAGTTTGCTAGAGGACATATTTGAATTTGTTACTGATAAAAACAGATAATGCATTCACAGCAACACTTCCCTGTTCCTGGATTTCAGATTTTATTCATTTCAGCGTTCTCCTGAAAGCTTATCTGCAGAGTGAACCACTAACAAGACTGGGTAAAAAGATGTCAAGACTTCTGGGGGCCAATTACTACTGTTTCAGTAACATCTTCCATGCATTCAAATATGATACCCAACAAGAACAATATAAATGGCAAGGCAATAAATTGCAAAAATGAGAAAGAGAACGAGAGGTTTCTTGGTGGGGAAATTAAAACATCGGCTTGTGGGGTTCTGCCAGGGCAAATCTAAACATCAAGGGTAAGGGAGATGGATAAAGTATTCTAAACACACACTAGTAAACTCTGGTGATTAGATATTTCAGGAACCACAACAATCTATTGTTCTCTTTGTAAATAGCTGTGTGACTGAGCACGTTTCATATTTCCTTAAAAGCCACAATAAAGGTTGCAATTGTAATTCTATAAAATGCTTCAAAGAATAGGATTCAAGTGATGCAACAAGCAGTGAAATGTTTGTGGGTGGGGGGAGATTTGAAAAAGTTATGTTAAACAGCCCATATGTTGTTGCTGTTATAAAAAGATTTAGTACTGAGTTAATGAAGCAATTTTTAAAAAATTAGTAATGCTTATTTTCTAAGTAGTACATGGTTGCTTTTAAAAATTGGCAACAGTTAAACATTTATAATAAAAGTATGAAAAACAAAGTTTCATTATTGATGAAGAGTAACTTCATGATTATAAATAATTCCAGGATCTGCTGCTGGTTCAGATTCTTATGTCACACTTACAGGACAGTGCCTGTTGATTCTAGGTTAACCAAGAATCTATCAGCTTGGCGTTCTGCACTAGATATCAGCACGACATATGAGAAGTTCCACTTTGCACATAAAATAGCCACTGGAATTGTATGTGTAAATCTAACCCTTTGCTGCATTTTAACCAAACTTGAGTTTAACCGAACCCACACAAGCCTGCTTCGGAAGAGAAGTGAATATGTAATTTTACTCCTATGAGCAACTGCACAGCAAGGTGAGAGAGCTCATCCTGCTCTCTGGGACAAACAGAGCAATCACACTCTTCCAAAACTCTCCCAACAACTTGGAGCCAATAGGACAATAGAGGCTGGACAGCCAAAGTTTCATGCTTACAGAAATATAACAATGTACAAAGCAAACAGTGCTGTTCTCTCCCCGCATAGAGCGTTTTAGAGCTTATTTTAACTGGCTCTGAAACAATGAAGTTTAAAACGTGTACACTGCAGTTAATTTACTGATGCTGTTGGAAAAATGTAAAAAAGAAGGAGGTATCAATGAAATGAAAGCCTTGAATTTAGTTCTCTGCTTGCTCTTAAGGCTCGGGATGAAACGCACGCTATTAAAAATACACGGAAACCAAGTTTGGAAGGTAAGCTAGATGCTATGAGTCTACCTCTGAGGCAACATGCATGCTGAAGTTAATCAGAATCAGGTCGCTACTAAACAGCCGAAGGAAAACATGGGGTGCTTTGAGAAGCTACCTAAGTTGGTGGAAACAATGCCTTTTATCTGCACCCTCCCAAAAGAGAGAAACGCCTAGAGGCTCCAGTGTGCTAAGAAGAGACCCCTTTTCTGCTCTCAAATCCCAGAGGGCGTGGGGGGGCTGATTGTGACTGCAAAGATGCAGCCCACGGAGAAAGGGGGGATATATGGGGCACTCAACACATGCTCAGAGGTACCCTTCTCCATTCTTGGCACTGCACAGTGATGAAAGGGCTGAGATTGGCTCGAATGAAGCCCAATACCTGCCCGGCTCCTCTCCTGCTTTCCCTCCTCTGCAGAGAAGCTGCGCTCAGATTTACTGGACAAGTGATGCCCCGCTCTTCATGCTGGGACTGCCCTCTTTCCCATCCCTCTCTACCCCCTCGTCTTTCTCTAGTCAGGATCCCGCTTCTGGGTTTCACCATCTGTACCCAGCCACTCCCCTGTTTCACGGCTCGCCAACTCTACCTCTCCGGTCTCTCTAGACTTACCGAGCTGTTCCTGGGAGAAGTTCGGGGCTGATGTAAATAGACACATCACCGACCGATGGAGAGAAGAAAGCGCAAGCGGAGGGGGAAGAGAGAGAGAGGCGCCGCCGTGGGAAGACCCAGGAAGGAGGAGGAGGAGGAAGAGAAGAAGTCAGCCGGCAGGAGCCTCCAGGGAAGCGGCGGCGCTCAGGTCCGCGAGACGGGATGGAGGGGCGGAGAGGGGGCGGCGGCAGGCGCTGCGCTCCCGGCGCTCCCCCTGGACTCAGGCGGCGGGTCGTGCGAAGAGCCACCCAGGCATTGCCAAGGCAGCCGAGGATCAGAGAGAGAGAGATTGGAGAGAGTGGGTTTTACTCTTCCCTTGCAGGAGAGAGAGGGGGGGGCAGGCAGGGGCGAGCTGCGCTGGCTGGTTGCGATCCAGCCTCTCCGCTGTTCCTGGGGACTTTCAAAAGGTCTTGCCTCTTATCCCGATTTCTAAGCAGAGACTGGGCTGGGGGCAGGAAAAACGCACAACTCCTCCTCCTCTCTCTCCCTCTCCCTCTCCCTCTGTCTTTGGGGAAACCCAGATGAGGCCGGGAGGGAAGCTTTGGTTCCTATCCCCACAAGATTAGTCAGGCCCTCCAAGAAAAAGAGGGACCCAACGGGTCATAGAAACCAACTCCTAGGAGCCAAGAGGTCTTCACCCCACTCCCATAAAATATATGAGCGGGTTGCACCCCGCCCCCGCCCAGTTGATAGGCATTGCCATGCACCACATCATGTGATCGATTATGTAGGGTGGAGCATACCTGTAACCCCCCCCACCAAAAATATTTTATTTAAGTTGGCACCCCTGCCACAGGTAGTCTGAACTCCAGTTTGGCTTTGCTCCTATGGCCTGTGAAGAATGGGAGATGCCCTCACCTTAACAGGCAGGCAAGACTTTGTCCATACATATGGGGTGAAGGACAATAGCTCAGTGGTATAGCGCACCTGGTTCAAGGACTAATCCTCAGCATCTCCAGGTAGGGCTGGGAGAGGACCACATTTGAAGTGGACACGGAGCAATGGATCCAAACTACAAGAAAGAAGATTCCACCTAAACATTAGGAAGAACTTCCTGACAGTAAGAGCTGTTCGACAGTGGAATTTGCTGCCAAGGAGTGTGGTGGAGTCTCCTACTTTGGAGGTCTTTAAGCAGAGGCTTGACAACCATATGTCAGGAGTGCTCTGATGGTGTTTCCTGCTTGGCAGGGGGTTGGACTCGATGGCCCTTGTGGTCTCTTCCAACTCTATGATTCTATGATTCTATGATTCTATGAAGTCCTGGAGAGGTTCCATCAGTGAATGTAGACAGTACACTTACTAGGTGGACCAATGGTATGAGGCCTCTTCCCCTTGCTTCTGATGCAAATGGGGAGAGCTCTGCTGGGAGCCTGCTTGAAGTCCACTTTTTGGGAAAGCATAGTTTACAAACAACTGTCCTATTTTATTTTTTAAAGAATTGGGTTGGTTGTGCTGAGTTGGCTAACTCACAAAGGATCTTCCTCAAAGGCTCCACCAGATCTATCATGGGTAGGTGAAATATGGTGTGGCCAAATGTTAGCCCACCAAACCACTATGGAGGACTACAGTGAACCCAAGGTGAAGTGATGGTGATCTTTCACTTGGTTATAACTGGATTTTGGGTGGTTTTTCTTCCTCTTATGGGCACACACTAATTTTTCTTTCTTATTGTGGTATAAGTTTCCATGCATTTTGTGCACATCTGTGAAATTTATTTGCCACAGATTGAATTTATTGCGTTTCATGGTATTTCTGCCCCACTGTTAACATTTTCTCCCTACATCTCTCTGTTGATCTCTCTCTGTAACTAGAAGGCCTTGCTGGTCATTCCACAGCTGGCAGATTGCCATCGAGTGTCGATGGATAAGTGCCACTTTTGCAGTGCCACTGACCCTCTGAAACACCCTCCAATAGGTTCATCTGAGGATAATGGGGCTTCCTTCCACATAAATCCTACAGTGTCAACTCCCATTGAGCACACAAAGAGCCCTGCTTTGATCAGGCCAATGGTCCATTTAAGACCAGCATCCTGTACTCACAGTGGCCAACATGTGGGAAACCTGCAAGCTGAACATGAAGGCAATAGCACTCTGCCTGCCTGCGATTCACAGCAACTGATATTCTGAGACACAATGCCTCTGACAGTGGAGGTAGAACAAAGCTGTTGAGGCTGGGTAAACACTAATTGTTAACTCATTTGCATGTAGTTTCCCCCAGTTTTAACCTATAAAGCCCTAAACGGCCTAGGACCCTCATACCTATGGGACCGCCTCTCCTGGTATGCCCCACAGAAGACCTTATGGTCTGCAAATTACAACATCCTAAAGATTCTGGGCCCCAGACTGGCCTCGACCAGAGCCAGGGCCTTTTTGGTCATGGCCCCGGCCTGGTGGAACGCTCTCTCACAAGAGTCTAGGGCCCTGCGGGATTTGACATCTTTCCGCAGGGTCTGCAAGACGGAGCTGTTCCGCCAGGCCTTTGGTCAGGGTTCAGTCTGACTCATTTTCTCCTTGTATAAGAACAAGCACGAAGGAGGTTCCCAGCCTGCTCTCAGGTGCTTATAATATCAGTGGAAACAGTTGGTAACACCAGCCAGTATGGTGTAGTGGTTAAGAGCGGTAGTCTCGTTATCTGGGGAACCGGGTTTGCGTCTCCGCTCCTCCACATGCAGCTGCTGGGTGACCTTGGGCCAGTCGCATTTCTTTGAAGTCTCTCAGCCCCACTCACCTCACAGAGTGTTTGTTGTGGGGGAGGAAGGGAAAGGAGAATGTTAGCCGCTTTGAGACTCCTTAAAGGGAGTGAAAGGCGGGATATCAAATCCAAACTCCTCCTCCTCTTCTTCTTCTTCTTCTTCTTCTTCTTCTTCTTCAATTTTAACCTGAAGATTGCCACTTGTCCAGTTTTAATTTTAATTTGTTTGAATTAATTGTGGGATGTATCTTAATTTATTGATCGCTTGTTTTCCTACAGCGCCACCGCCCGGTTTCGAATCTTCCGTTCCTGGGTAAGGTGATTGAGAGAGCGGTTGCTGAACAGCTTGGTGGGTTTCTGGATGAAACATCGGCTCTGGATCCATTCCAGTCCGGCTTCCGCGCTGGCCATGGGACCGAGACGGCTCTGGTCGCCCTAACAGATGACCTTCGTAGACAGCTGGATCGAGGCGGGTCGGGGCTGCTGATTCTTCTAGATCTATCAGCAGCTTTCGACATGGTCGATCACGAACTTCTGGACCACCGCCTTGCCGATGTGGGGATCCAGGGCACAGTCCTTCAATGGCTGCACTCGTTTCTCTCTGGTCGGGGACAGAGGGTGGCGCTTGGGGGGGAATTGTCATCGCGCCACTCCTTGGTGTGTGGAGTACCTCAGGGTGCGATACTCTCCCCGATGCTTTTCAACATCTTTATGCGCCCCCTCGCCCAGCTTGTTCGGAGTTTTGGGCTGGGTTGTCATCAGTATGCCGATGACACCCAACTCTATCTGTTGATGGATGGCCATCCTGACTCGGCCCCAGACACACTGACCAGATGTTTGGAAGCTGTGGCTGGATGGTTACGTGGGAGCCGGTTGAAGCTAAATCCTTCGAAGACAGAGGTCCTGTGGCTGGGACGGGGTGATATGGGATTGGGGGGGCAACTCCCATCTCTTGCGGGGGCGCAATTAGTGCCAGCACCGTCCGTTAAGAGTTTGGGTGTAATCTTCGACACCTCCCTTTCCATGGAGGCGCAGATTGCAGCTATAACAAAGGCGGCATTTTTCCATCTCCGCCAAGCTAAGCAGTTGGCTCCTTACCTCTCTCACCCTGACCTAGCCACTGTGATCCACGCGACGGTCACCTCCAGACTGGATTATTGTAACTCGCTCTACGTGGGGCTGCCCTTGAGACTGACCCAGAAACTCAAGGGGGTGCAGAATGCTGCAGTGAGACTCCTTACGAGGTCTTCGCTGCGAGATCACATTCACCCGGTGCTATACCAGCTGCACTGGCTCCCGGTGGAGTACAGGATCAGGTTTAAGGTGCTGGTTTTAACCTTTAAAGCCCTATATGGCCTAGGACCCTCGTACCTACGGGACCGCCTCTCCTGGTATGCCCCACAGAGAAACCTACAGTCTTCAAATAAAAACCTCTTGAAGGTCCCAGGCCACAGAGAAGTTAGGCTGGCCTCAACTAGAGCCAGGGCTTTTTCGGCTGTGGCTCCGATCTGGTGGAACACTCTGTCACAAGAGACCAGGGCCCTGCGGGACTTGACATCCTTCCGCAGGGCCTGCAAGACAGAGCTGTTCCACCAGGCCTTTGGCCAGGGCACAGCCTGACTCCCTCCCTTGGCAATCTTCGCAGAGCTCTGGCCCAATGGTTGCTAGTGGCTTGAATTAATTAATTTTTACAATGAATGATTTTAGAATGTTGTTTATGTTGTACTTTTGTACTGTTTTATTGTTGTTAGCCGCCCTGAGCCCGGCTTCGGCTGGGGAGGGCGGGATATAAATAAAATTTATTATTTATTATTATTTATTATTTTATGCACTGTCTTACTTGTATGATGTTAGCCGCTCTGAGCCTGGCTTTGGCCAGGGAGGGCGGGATATAAATAAATTATTATTATTATTATTATTATTATTATTATTATTATTATTATTAATGCTTTCCCTCAACATGCTGCTTTCAATTGATATTTATTCTAGAACTGGCCATCCACAAGACTGGGCTTGGTTACTTGATATGCATTTGAAATCCCTTTCCTTGCTTAGGTTATTCATGCCTTTCCCTCTTTGTACATGGCCCAGGTGAATGATGGAGCAAGTGGTGATGGCAGTGATGTTATGTACCCACTCGCAACATTAATTACTGAGAGCCAGTGTGGTGTAGTGGTTAAGAGCGATAGATTCATAATCTGGTGAACCAGGTTCATTTCCCCGCTCTTCCACATGCAGCTGCTGTGTGACCTTGGGCTAGTCACACGTCTCTTAAGTCTCTCAGCCCCACTCACCTCACAGAGTGTTTGTTGTGGGGGAGGAAGGGGAAGGAGAATGCTAGCTGCTTTGAGACTCCTTTGGGTATTGATAAAGCGGGATATCAAATCCAAACTCTTTTTCTTCTTATCAGGCAGGTGTAGATACTCACCCAGACCTCACACCAGATCCATGGAATGGAAGAAATGGACAGGGAGACATTTTTCTCCCTCTTTCAGTCTACTAGAACCCAGGGCCATCCAACGAAGCTGAACACTGGAATATTCAGGACAGGCAAAAGAAATTCCTTCTTCATGCAGTGGGTGGTTACAGGATTCATTTCCTCAAGATGTAGTTATTGATGGCTTTAAAAGAGAATTAGGAAATTCCATGGACTGTAAACCTATCAAAGACTACTAGGCATGATGGATGTGTTCTGTTTTTACTCTTGGAGGCAGCATGCCTCTGAACACCACTTGCTGGGAATTACAAAAGGGGGAAAGCATTGCTGCACCCATGTCCTGCTTGCATGGACATCTGGCCGACCACAGTGAGAACAGGATTCTGGATTAGATGGGATGTTGGTGCTGACCTTTAAAGCCCTAAACGGCCTAGGTCCAGTATACCTGAAGGAACATATTCACCCCCATCATTCTGCCTGGACACTGAGGTCCAGCTCCGAGGGCCTTCTGGCAGTTCCCTCGCTGTGAGAAGCCAAGTTACAGGGAACTAGGCAGAGGGCCTTCTCGGTAGTGGCACCCGCCCTGTGGAACGCCCTCCCACCAGATGTCAAAGAGAAAAACACACTACCAGACTTTTAGAAGACATCTGAAGGCAGCCCTGTTTAGGGAAGCTTTTAATGTTTAATAGGTTATTGTATTTCAATATTCTGTTGGAAGCCGCCCAGTGTGGCTGGGGAAACCCAGCCAGATGGGCGGGGCATAAATAATAAATTATTATTATTATTGTTGTTGTTGTTGTTATTATCCAGGTGGACTTTTCTCAGGTCCTTCCAAGATGCTGAAGGGTGATGGGTGTGGCAAGGACAATCAGGGTGACATCTAGCGGGGGCCAAGAAACCTCCCCCCAAATTGTCAAGGAGGGGACCAGGCCCCCTTCATTATCCCCCTCAATGTGCGTGCATGCCACACAATGTGCTCATGCCACTTGTGCACACGTGTGATACATCAGCACGTTGCGTAGTGCCGACTCCCTCAATCATGGGGGCAATCATCATTTTATCCACAGTGACACAATCAAGGAGGCTCAGGGCCAGAGTCAGAGGTCAGCATTGCCACACAAGCCATGGTAGTGTCCCTTACCCCACTGAAAAAGACAAAGGAACCACACGAGTCCATCACCAGTGCAAGTATATAGTGTAGCAAATGCCATTATTTGCTTTTTCAGAAATGCAAATCGGGTGACGGTGCTCTGGATTCATTCCTGGTATGATGAGCAAATGACCCAGAATGGACATCAGTGAAATTAAGATGGATAGACAGCAATTAAGTCAAGAAGCCTGATATGGCGCTTCCTGAAAAAGGATGGTGCGAAAAGTGACAAAACGTTTTCATATACCGAACAGCAAGGAATAAAAATATCCCACAGTGTGTCGAAATGTCTCCATTAAGAAGATGAGCGCTGATATCTCATTCTCTGCTAATAAAGCTATAAATGCCGACAACAATCATGATACTCTGCCTTCAAAAAGGAGAGGGAGAAATGGCCCCCAAATTAATCAAGACATCTCAATTTCAACATATATATATATATATAAAACCTACCATGGTTCTTTCAAGCACTGCCACTTCACTTATTACACCAACCCATCTACTTAAAAGGCCCATCTTAATGTCCTTTTTAATGCAGCTTCAAAAACCAACCCCAAGCCCTACCCCCATTATCACTCTCAGCTTTCTAATTTATACGCAGTGAGGGGGAAAAGTTTGATAGCCAGAAAACCACTTTGGTCTGTACAAAGGCCAAAAAGTTTTCCATTTATAAAAACTTAGTTTTGAAATCCAGCATAGATTTAAGAGGGAAATGGAAAAGTATCTGAGAATATGACTAGAAAAGCGAGAGAGAGAGAGAGAGAGAGAGAGAGAGAGAAGCAGTGAACTCTTCTTTTATTTTTATTTTTCATTTAATGGCTAATGTAATAAAGATCTCTAAACAGTTTACATTAAAATAATAAAAAATATTATTTAACAGAGGCCTCATATGTAGAATATCAACAGGGGCTACCTATTCTTCTTTCCTATGCCAAGGAAGGCTTTATATTGTAAACTGCCCTCTGATCCTCAGATGAAGGGCAATAAAGAAATTTATAAATAATAATAAAGTCTTCACCAAGACCAACTTTAAAACAGGCACCCTGCCGGGAAATTATTTTTACTCTCACTTCCTCCTGTCCTGAGGTGCCTACATATGTATCACGAAAATAGAGGAATTATCTGTAACAGCAACACAGGAGGCAATTTTTCTAAGGATCACAGCTTGGAATAAAGAGTTACGCTTCCCCTCCCCACATATTGCAGCCTCAATTAAAATTGTCCTTCCTGCCACCTATTATTAAACAAAAAATCCTAGACACCATTGCTAACAAAGTACTTAGCAGCATATCTAATTTGTCCCTAATACTATTGATTTTCTTGGGGGGAGGGAGGGTCCCGAATCATTATCAATCCAATAACTTTAAAGGAATGCCCTTTATAGTTCTTGATTTGTAAAAAGTCACATTGAAAATCCGTTGCAGAGTAAGGAATGGGCTTTAAGGATGGAATTGTGGCTGTAAACCCCTTGGAACATAGATGGAGTCCATTTTGAGTTGACATGCAAAAGAGGGTGCTGGATGAGTTTGATTCAGAAATGTGACATGCCCAGCAGTGCAATTGCAAGCATGTTTACCTGGAAGTAAGACAAATAAAGGTCCGTATAGTAAAAGCTATGGTTTTCCCAGTAGTGATGTATGGAAGTGAGAGCTGGACCATAAAGAAGGCTGATCGCTGAAGAATTGATGCTTTTGAATTATGGTGCTGGAGGAGACTCTTGAGAGTCCCATGGACTGCAAGAAGATCAAACCTCTCCATTCTTAAGGAAATCAGCCCTGAGTGCTCACTGGAAGGACAGATCCTGAAGCTGAGGCTCCAGTACTTTGGCCACCTCATGAGAAGAGAAGACTCCCTGGAAAAGACCCTGATGTTGGGAAAGATGGAGGGCACAAGGAGAAGGGGATGACAGAGGACGAGATGGTTGGACAGTGTTCTCGAAGCTACCAGCATGAGTTTGACCAAACTGTGGGAGGCAGGAGTGCCTGGCATGCTCTGGTCCATGGGGTCACGAAGAGTTGGACATGACTAAACGACTAAACAACAACAACAACAAGAAGAAGACCAATAATAATAATAAATACATTTTTATTTATATCCCGCCCTTCCCAGCCAAAGCTGGGCTCAGGGCGGCTAACAACAGACTAAGTGAGGTTGATGGAGCTTACTCCCAAGTCAATGTATGAAAGATTGCCTAAGACATATTGAAATAATTGGACCTGAATTCCACTGCTCAGTACTTTTATCCATGGATTTCAGTCCCTGGGTTGTGCTTTAAATGCTAGGTTCCTGTAGTTCACTTATTTAGGCACATCGCTTCTCCGTTATATACCCAAGGCAACCGTTCTCAACTGCTAGAGTGCCATGAGAAATTGAGTAATAAAAGAACAAAGGTTTCCTTAAAAGCCAAAGCACCTATGAGCAGATGAATTTGTCCTCTTCATCTCTGCCATAATTGCTGCTCTGTATATGACTGTTTCCAACCAGTGGCTATGTGGCTTTTGTTTCTGTTAGGGTGATTCTGAAGCAAGGTCCTTGGGAAGGATTCAGGACTTGTTTAAAGTGAACTGGGAATCTGTCACTCACAATTGAAACAGGTTTCCTGAAGCACTTCATGGTGCCTTGGCAACCTGAACATCCGTAACAAACACTGCAGACAACTCTGCTAAAAGCAAAACTAACATCCCTAAGACAGCAAGAGGGGTTGTGGGGGTGAGGTAGAGCAAAACCCAGGTGGAGAGAGGGAGGAGGAGAGCTGATTAGTCAAACTTGTAATCAGAAGGAATGATTTACTCAGACTCTCCAATCCCAGTGTTTTTGGGAATGGACAGTGAATCTTCTTCTGGTTCTCTCCCCAACCACATCTACTTTAAAGTTGCCTAGCAGGAAAACAACCAGACTGATTTGTCTGGTAAGTTTCTTACCTAGGAGCATATCCTTGATGTCAGCTATTTCCAGGCTAATTGACTGGGGGAAAACAAGGGGAGATTAAGTGAAACCTTTTTACCCACTCCGAAATTGTAGAAGCAGCATTTGTGATATTTCAAAAATTAAAAACATGACACCCCAAACGTTGTTTTTTTAAAAAAACAAACAAACAAAGCTCAAAGTTGTTTTCAATTGACTTGCCTAAGATCCAGCACAAAGCACCACTTTCGAAAATTCCACCGGAAGTCAATTCCCCCTTTGAAATCCCAATAATGTCTGGAAAAATCCGGACACATGGCTACCCTAGTTTGTGGGGAAATCACTGCAGCCTTACTTCTGAAATTTGGCAGGATGAATCCCTTCAGGAGAGGTTCCCAGGCATGAAAATGCCATCCAATTCTTCCCCAAAGTAAAGAAGTTACATATATTCTGTTTTTCTTTAAAAACACACACACAAAAGCTTTCAAGGCACCCAGCACTGTTTCCTGATTCTTGGTTTACAGAAGTAGATGACTGATTTTGTCCCCACAGTGTTACAAATTAACTCATTCGGATAATTGTGTTGTTTGCACTGATTTTCAAATTTATGTATATTGGTTAAAATTTATGTACCTTATATTGGTTCTGTGTGTGTGTGTGTGTGTGTGTGTGAGAGAGAGAGAGAGAGAGAGAGAGAGAGAGAGAGAGAGAGAGAGAGACTTTTGAAATTAGTAGAGATTTTTTTTTTTGGGGGGGGTGATTTAGAAACTCCACACCTGTCATATAATAAATAGTACTGCCTGTACACAAGAATGTAGTGGGGGAAAGAAGGTCATTGAAAATCTGTGTAGTGTATAATTGGAATTATCCATGCATGGAGTAAGGGGAGGGTAGGAATTGATTCTGCCTTCAGATTTTTTTCCTTTTTCTTTTTTAAAAAAACGTTCATGGTAGGCATGTGTGCACAAATGCTTTTAAATTATTGTAACTAAATGCTTTTAAAATACGGTAGGTTGTTAATACATATGTGCAGTTTAACCCTGTGATGTGAAGAAAGAAGTATGAACCATCCACCAAGTATTAACAATATCCATTGATAAGCAGAAGAATGGTATATTTCAACCTCACCCCCTTTCACTCAACAATAACAAATAACCACACACACAATTGTGGCAATATTAGAGACTGCAGTTTCTTGGGTAAAAGGGAAAAGCAGGCCATTTTTTCTTCTTTAAAAAAGGGGAAATAAAACACTTACGAAAGAAGTAATTTAATATTTACATGCTGACTGATTACACTTAACACCCCCACCCCACCCCAAAAAGGTATGATTTATTGTGGATGCTTGGAGACATATATTGCAGGATTTTTCAGTTTGTCATATTCCATCCAGGTTCCAGGTACTTCCTGCAGAGGGAATGGGTAGAAAGAACAGTAGATATTCCCAAGGGACTGATGATAAAGATACCAACTCAGAGAAGTAGTCATTCCATCAGGGGTAGGTTCATGTGAAAGCAGTACATAAAGAACACTTAGAATTATGAAATCTGAAAACCATAGAGAAAAGCAGGGGAGACAAGCAAGTCTAAGAAGAAACTATGTTATGTATAAAACTATTGCTCAGCAAACTTTTTCAGCAGGGGGTCAGTCCACTGTCCCTTAGACCTTGTGGGTGGCCAGACTATATTTTTTTTGGGGGGGGGGGAAATGAATGAATTCCTATGCCCCACAAATACCCAGAGATGCATTTTAAATAAAAGCACACATTCTACTCATGTAAAAACATGCTGATTCCTGGACCATCCGCGGGCCGGATTTAGAAGGCAACTGGGCAGGATCTGGCCCCCGGGCCTTAGTTTGCCTACCCATGCTTCAGGGGATACCTCACCATCACCACCCAGGGTTTAAAGTGGCCCTGGGGAAAATGATCTCAGGTGGTTTCTTTCTTCTGTAGGTGAGCCCCTTTGGGTTTTTCCTGCCCATGGGGAGAGTCTGTAGGCAGATTTTATTTGCATTCACTTGAATGCAAGAAGGTCTTTCCATGCAACCAAGGACACTTTTCTGCTCAACACAGGAAGGTTGGGACCTATGCATAGAGTAGTGGACACAGGTGGTGCTGTGGTATAAACCACCGAGCCTCTTGGGCTTGCCATTCAGAAGGTCAGTGGCTCGAGTCCATGCAACAGGGTGTGCTCTCGTTGCTCTGTCCCAGCTCCTGCCAACCTACCAGTTCAAAAGCATACCAGTGCAAGTAGATAAATAGGTCCCACTGTGGCAGGAAGGTAAAGGGTGTTTCCATGCACTCTGTTTTCTGTCATGGTGTTCTGTTGCGCCAGAAGCGGTCTAGTCATGTTGGCCACATAACCCAGAAAGCTGTCTATGGACAAATGCCAGCTCCCTTGGCCTGAAAGTGAAATGAGCGCCGCAATCTCCTAGTCGCCTTTGACTAGACTTAACCATCCAGGGTTCCTTTACCCTTTTTTTACCTTTACACTAGGGATGCTTGGAGCAGGACTTCTGTGCATACTCCTGTCCCCACTTTTGTTTTTTTAAAAACCTTACACACACACACACACACACACACACACACACACTGCAATATTACAGCAGAGCAAAGGCATTATATGGTTGAATATTTCCCTTTATATGTCATTCCAGAACGTAATGAAGACCAGAGTTCTAAAAAACCTTTCTGGTTGCTCTTGCTTGCTCTTATTTTAAACATTATGTGTTCATACATGAACATAGCTCTGGCACAGCATCCTCTGTTTTGGAGCTGCAAGTTTGCTTTTTATGACATCATTTTCCATCACTGAATGCTTGTGAACTTAAGATGAACTTAAGAACAGCAATGCACATAGTGTCTGAGGGTTGCTTTGGTGTGCTGTTTTGTTTTTTTTAACAGTTATCATCCACTTTAAATAATGGCAAATTATGAATACTCTTGCTCTTCATTACATCAGAGGGGCAAAATGAGAATGACATCAAGAGCCTTATTCCAACCACAGTGTATAATCATGGGTAACATAATCGCAGTAAAAACAACTGAGAGCCCTTGTGGCACCTTAGAGCCTCACAAACGCACCATGGGCGAAATGAGTTTCTGTTGACAATAGCCCACTTTGACAAAGCCGTAAAGGGATGACTTCGATTAGCAGGTCATGTCATGCAAAGGACAGCTGCAATTTGGTCACATTTATTTGCAGAGCCCAATTGTAAGCAAAAATAAGAATAGAGGTAATGTACAGAGATAATGAATATAGCAGTATTTTGTTTTAATTGTGGAAATATGACGGGGTGGGGGGGAGCAGTTCCATAATTCCTAATAGTCCTGAGCCAGTGTGGTGTAGTGGTTAAGAGTGGTAGATTCGTAATCTGGTGAACCAGGTTTGCATCCCCGCTCCTCCACATGCAGCTGCTGGGTGACCTTGGGCTAGTCACACTTCTTTGAAGCCTCTCAGCCCCACTCACCTCACAGAGTGTTTGTTGTGGGGGAGGAAGGGAAAGGAGAATGTTAGCCGCTTTGAGACTCCCTAGGGTAGTGATAAAGCGGGATATCAAATCCAAAGTCGTCTTCTTCTTCTTCTTAGGGTAGGGTTTCTCAAACTGTGAGCCAGGATCCCCACTCACACCTAGTAGGCCTTGGGCCACTTTCAGGTGGGCTTCAGTGGCATGGCTTGCCCAGGGCCTCCCCACTTGCCTGCCCAGCCCCCTAAACCATGCTGTCGCCATTTGATTAGACTGATGCCAGCGCCAACAACTCATCGCATGCTGAATAAAGGTATGTGTGAGCTAGACAAACCCAGAGGATTGAGGGGTGGAAAGGAGCTCTCCTTCATGTGAGGGGGAAGGGCCAGAGGAGGTGCTGAAGGAAATTTGAAAGATAAAACATTCATTTACATTATTATCATGAAAAGTCAACTGGGAACAAAGATGAGGAAGAAGTGAATGTAAAAGAACCAGGCCGGAGGGGTGAAAGAAACTGGATTTATTCATTTTCTTGTGGGGAGGGCGAGGAAGGTACAAATTAAGTGTGAAAGGAGAATAGTTACCTGGCTGGCTAGTTCCTAAGCGACCAAGTCGTGGAAATCTCATTTTTATGGATATCTGAAATAAGTAAAAGCTGGCATTTTGTATGGTTTGTCCAGCAGGTGAGATATGCTCCACTTTTGAAATCAGTGGTGCGGTGAATCAGAATTTTGCTCAGAGGCCACATCCATACCCACGATTCTGCACTTTTAAAAAGAGTTGGCCAGTTCTTATATTCTATTCTGCTGTCATAAAGGAAGTGGAAGGAAGAAACAGGTCAAGTCAAGTCTGGGCAAAAGCTGAAGGCAGTTATGTCAAAGGCAGGTCAGCACCCTGGGCAGCTCCCAGTGAGTCCATTTGCTTAGATTATGTTGTCTCAGCAGAGCATTCAGGCCATCTCAGGTCTTACAGAGGTCTGGCAAGGCATATACTGCTGTTGGACCCACCTTCTTGAGAAGCTATCTGTGTTGACCTTTTTGCAGGTGTTTTCTTTCACAATTTGAAAGGGATTTGTCCTCCAAGTCTGAGGAAGGCAGGACAGCTGCATTCTCAGTTTGGGAGAGCTTGTGGGCAGGGGTACTAAATGTTTCCTCTTGAGTGAGGCAACATAATTCCACCTCACTTGTATCTCCCTCAGGGTAGTTTATGGGACTGGGTTCAGGGACCAAGACATCTGACTAGTTCAGGTATTACAGTGGTACCTTGGTTCCCAAACTTAATCCGTTCCGGAAGTCTGTTCCAAAACCAAAGCGTTCTAAAACCAAGGCCTGCTTTCCCATAGAAAGTAATGCAAAATGAATTAATCTGTTCCAGACTTTTAAAAACAACCCCTAAAACAGAAATTTAACATGAATTTTACTATCAAACATGACCACTGATCCATAAAATGAAAGCAATAATCAATGTACTGTACTATAAAATAAATAAGACAGTATTGTAGATGATAATTTTTTTAAAAATAATAATTCTTACGTGCACCGAGGATAGTCATTATTTAGATGGGGAGGGGGGCTTTTATCTATTTCTACAGTCACACAGTCAACCAATCAGTAGCTGAACTGGGTTCCACACAGTCACAAGCCACAGTCACAAAAATGAAGTCACAAGTCACAGTCACAAAAACGAAGTCACAAGCCACAATCACAAGTCAGTCCCATAAAACAAAGAACAAGTCACAGTCAAAAAAACGAAAAAGCCACACAAACAAAAATGCAAATAAATAAATAAATAGCAAAAACAAAAGCTCCAAATATCACCTCTGTGTTGCGTGGGTGCTCAGGACTCAACAGCTGACAGACTCAACAGGAAGCCTCTGATTAGCAGCTGGGGACTCAATTTACAAAGGGAACACACTCAACAGGAAGAGGAACATGTTCAGCTTCCGAGGCAAAGTTCACATACCGGAACATCTACTTCCGGGTTTGCAGTATTCTATTTCCAAGTTGTTCATAAACCAAGCTGTTCTAAAACCAAGGTGCCACTGTACCTTAGCCTCAGAATGTTTATTGGAGAAGAAACGCAAGTTGTCTAACTGTTGAGAGCTCCCCAAAGAGTTCCCAGATTGCCGGCACTCTAAAAGGAGCTGTTGAGTTATATCAGAATACAGTGGTGCCCCGCAAGACGAATGCCTCGCAAGACAGAAAACCCGCTAGACGAAAGGGTTTTCCGTTTTTGAGCTGCTTCGCAAGACAAATTTCCCTATGGGCTTGCTTCGCAAGACGAAAACGTCTTGCGAGTGTTCCGATTTTCCCCCGCTTCCCCCCCTTTTTCTAAGCCGCTAAGCCGCTAATAGCCTTTTAGCCGCTAAACCGCTAAGCCTTTAATAGCCGCTAATCCGCTAAACCGCTAATAGCGCTAATCCGCTAAGCCGCTAATAGGGTTGCTTTGCAAGATGAAAAAACCGCTAGACGAAGAAACTCGCGGAACGGATTATTTTCGTCTTGCGAGGCACCACTGTACAGTTTGTCACATCAGAGAATATGGGCAACTTAAATTCTAGAGCACATTACATATTGTTTTCTCCCATATGAACTTACTGATGCATTTGAATGATTCTCGGAGGGATTCCTTTATGTGCCCCCCTTTGTCTGAGGAACATGGGGTGGCTGTGCAGTACCATACTTTCTCAACACAGTGCCACCAGTGCCGTGCCACTCTGTTCCAAAGCAGTCCTCCACCTTTGCATGCTTTTAGTTACTAGGTAAATGGGTTTCTTTCTTTAGAATGGCTTTTGAAGTTCATTGATGATTTTTGTTACTCAGCAATAATTGCTGCTGTCATGTTAATTCTGCTGCTTACTATGCTCCTAAAAAGAGGATGCTTTCATAACAAAGTTTATGTAGATGCCATCCCCCAAAGTAGATTGCTATGGTGAAAAACAGAACTTCTTTCCTGTCTGCTGTCACATTTATAATTCTGGTTGTGCAGGCAGTATTGTGGAAGGTACTAATGCAGGGGGAGGCAATGTAGTGCCTTCCAGCTGTTGATGGATTCCATATCCCATCAGCCCCAGAAAGCATGGCTAGTTGCTAAGGATGATGGGAACTGTAGTCCTGTAACATCAGGGTGGCACCATGTTGGCTACCCCTGTGCTAATAAATGACTTGTGACATTCATATGTCAGAGAAGCAGGGCTGATTCCTGACAATTTCCATCAAGGTTATTAGAATTGTCAAGAATTGTCAATTTGCTACCTGTTGGGTAAGGAGAACTTTAAGCACCACCTGTTATTTTTACATTGCGATTATAAAATGCGGTTTTAAAACATCTCTGAATTGCATGCATGAGAGATGTTTTGTGATTTTTTTAAAAAACAAACGTGCTTCTGTGCTCAGTGCAGCTGCACAGATCCAGGGAGAAAAATACATCAACTTTGTTCTACACAACATTTTTGATGTCATTTTTGGCCACCATGACAGCACCAGTTTGTTCTGTAGTTTCTGAGTCTCAGGAAAAGCTGCTCATGACCCTTGGGGCATAACTGAGAGAAACATACTCAAACCCTGTGACCACCTAGCTTGAGATCATAACAATCCCCATTGTTTGGGAGTCTATTTAGCCATTGTGAAATGTGTAAAATAATAATAATGGAACAGTCCTGAAACAACACTTAATCCAAGCGTACAATATGTGTATTATAAACTTAGGGTGGTATCCAAGTAACTTTTTCAGTACAAGGATTTCTGTTTGTGCAATGGTACTCCCCCCCATCTCCTTGCACACATCCTTTAACCTTTCCTACCCTGTTCTGGAGGATTGGTGGAACCTCCAGAACAGTTTTTGGAGGGCCATGGATGGAGGAGGTGGAAAAGTTCCATTGTGCAAATGGAAATCCTTGCACTGATGGAATGAGAAAGCTGGATACAGCTCATATTGGTTACATCCACATCCTACATTTTTAGCTTTAAACTGAAATAAGCTGAGATATATACCTAACGAATGTCACAGCTGAAGAGCTTCTTTTCTGTCTGTGAACTTCTGCTGTTGACCAACTGTAACAAACAAGCACCACCCAGTCCCCCTAAAGGAAGAGATTTTCACCCAAATACCCTCAGTGAAAGACATGGGGCCCATTCACTTACCTGCTTCTCATTAGGGTCTTGTTACAGCTGGGCTCGCTTTGGGCTAGAAGTGAAGTCCTAGGATGTGGACAGATGTACACCCTGCGTCTTCAGGACCAGCACCCCGGAGAACAGCTTGAATGAAAGCAGTAAGCTGATCCCAGCTTATGCCTTGAAAGTGTGTTCTGCAGATCCTTATCCAGGAGGTGGGGTTGCCTAGAACCTCCTTTCTTTCAGTGGATCATTTGACACTCAGGTCCAACCAGTTCTTCAGCAGGGTTGCTGCTGACTCTTCTTAGATGCTTCTCATCAGGGCATGTTCTCTAGGGGTAAAATCAGCAGCCCTTTGTCAGTGTGGACTGATAGTTCTCTGGCTCTCACTGCAATCTCTACTCATGTCCCTATCAGTTTTCCAAGCCTGTGGTTGGGGGTGTGAGTCAGCGAGTGGCAGTTGGAGGTTGTGGTTCGGGTGAACTTGCAGGACCTGGCTCAAGCTTTCTCAGCTAGCTCTGAAGGGTTGCAAACAGTGAACCAGCACTTTACAAAGAATTGTTATTTCTCTCTCTCTCTCTGCTGCTGCTTCAAGAAGATAGGTTAGGAAATGTTTGCTTGGCCTGGCTGCCGAGCGAGTCTATCACTTGCATAATATGTGGTTTACATTTGGCAGAGATTTCCAGCATCTTTTTTTTCTTTCTGTTTTGTTAGGTGGGATTTTTTTGGTGTCTTCTGTACTTCAGCACTAGCCTGGGGCTACCACAACATTATTTATACTCGCAGCATCACACTGTAATATGCAGAATCCACACTAAAAATAGCTGGAGTCGGCTCTTCCATTTAGTTACCATTTGAATTCTCCTCATGTATTTTACTGGGGCGCCATCTTAATCACAATTTGTTTGCTTACATTAAAGAGCATCTTTTAATTTATTTATTCTCATGATGCTATCTTTTATAGTCCTATTACAGGACTGTCTGTCTCCCCAAATCTCTCTGGTTGCCAGCGCTTACGTGCTTTGTGACAATGTCGAGTTACAGATGGTCCCGATACTGTTATTTTATTACGTTTGGCATGGTAAGAACGCATTTGTTCCCTTGTTATTGTGCTGTGGCTGACTTGGCTTCTATATTACCACCTTATTTCCTGCTCCACAACCAGAGATTGTGCTTAGTATTGTGCCTGATTGCTCCGCTGTGACATATTAAAATTACGTAATTAACGCGAGGTGCTGGAATCTGCCTGCTGAAATGCTGAGCGCCTGCCATTTTAAAAAGGAACATTGGAACACCATGCCCCAGATTCGAAGCACCATACTTGCTTTGCTAATAATGACGTGTGCACAGCCTTGTCAGTGTTAGGAGGTCTCCATGCCGAAAATGCAGGTGTGGAGCTTCCTCCACCATCATGGAAGGAAATTCCACACAAGCACTGGTGCACTTCTTATGCCAATGAAGGTCAACAACAATAACAATAACTGGTGCACCTGTACATGCAAGGAATATCAGGATTTCATTACAACTCACGTAATGCTTAAGTCTTGTCTTTCTTTGTAATTAGCAATTGCTGGTTGATGTCCTTCCATGTAATAAATCATACTTCAGATACTGTTTTTTGGGGGGTGAGGGGTGCATATTAGCTGAGACAAAACAGCATTTCTATAGCCTGTTCTCCTTAAAACAACAGGCAACAAAAAGGGCATGTTTTCCATTAAAGGCTTAACTATTCTTTTCCGTTAAATAGCTAAAGCTTATACATTGCACTTAAGTGAGGTGTGTCTCTCGCTGACCTCATATCCTCCATAAGCACAGCTCACACTGATTATTAGCTGAACGGAGAAGAAACAAACCTTTCGACAAAAGAATAGCCAGGATAAAAGAGGAAGGAACTGAAGCTGAGCCAGAACCCAGTCGCATCTAGAAGGCATGCAGTATTCATACAGAGGATGCCTGGGAATTCATGCAAAGTGCCAATGCAGTGAATAAGCGTAGTTCGCATCTAAGGAGCTCAAATCAACATTCAAGGGGACTTTGTTGCAATAGGAGGTTTGGGCAAGAAAGCCTGGGCATTTGGAGTTTTTAATTTTAACAATTGATTTCTAGGAGGGGATGCAGCAACACAGAAAACAACAACCAATGTTTTATTCAAGTTGGCCCCCCTGCTGACAGCCAACTCTCAACTGACTAGAACTGCCAGCTAGAATCAGTCTGGTATCTGCTGGACCAATAACAGAATTAACTCTTAGTGATCCCTGTTGTACTTCCAACAACAGATGCCTTTGGGAAACCCCTCTTGTGGTTTCCAGAGACTGGCATTCAGCAGCCTTGCTTTCTCCTTTGTACAGTGGCACCTCAGGTTAAGTACTTAATTCATTCCAGAGGTCCGTACTTAACCTGAAACTGTTCTTAACCTGAAGCACCACTTTGGCTAATGGGGCCTCCTGCTGCTGCTGCACCGCCGGAGCAGTGGCACCCACACTGTGGAATGCCCTCCCATCAGATGTCAAAGAAATAAACAACAATCTGACATTTAGAAGACATCTGAAGGCAGCCCTGTTTAGGGAAGCTTTTAATGTTTAATAGACTATTGTATTTTAATATTTTGCTGGAAGCCACCCAGAGTGGCTGGGGAAACCCAGCCAGATGGGCGGGGTGGGAATAAATAAATAAATAAATAAATAAATAAATAAATATTAATAATTAAACATCTACAAAGGCCAGGGTCTTCTAGAGATGCCTGTAAGTAAGAAGAAAGGGTGCCTGCTGAATCTCTGCTACCTTACACAAAAATACGTAGAGGCGCACAATAGTGGCACATGAGAGAGGCATGGGGCAATGGTTCACTCACAATGTTGATCACACTGTACTTGCCAGAATGCGGATAGGGCAAGGGCAGGGGTAGTGGTGAGGTCCAGGGAACTTTAGCTTGCTGGCAGCAGTCCTGAAGGTGCCACACACACCTGTAGGGTCACCGCCGCAGACCTAGAGCCTGCCCCCCACAACCTCACCACCACCTTGCCCCCAACATCCATTTCTTTGTATAATTTTTAATTAAATTTCTGTTTTGCATTTTAGAACATTCATTTAAACAACCTTAAGGTATCAATGACTTCCCTTCTTCTCTTTCCATGGTTAATTTTGCATACCATAAATCCCTTACATGAACTAAACCATTCAGTCTTCCATTATTACATCCGTCAAAACTTATTTACACCGTTGAATTTATCTTAATGCTGCCAACATTTTCAAGCGTACACAATTCCCCCCATATATTCAATAAACATTTTGCAAACTTCTTCAAATGTATGTTGCTCTTGTTCTCTTATTCTATATGTTAAGTCTGTAAACTAAGCATATTCCATCAGTTTAAGTTGCCATTCTTCTTCAGTTGGGACCTCACTCGTTTTCCATTTTTTGGTTGCTGCCCCCCCCCCATAACACTGCTGTACATGCAGACACATTCTTTTCCTGTCACCTTTCAAGTACTTGCGTGGAAGCAAACAAATCAAGACTTAAAAGCAAAGCTGAAGCAAAATATACAAATGCCACCCTAGGTTTATTTGGCAGCTTGCAAATTTCATAATAAATGTCAGAAAGAGTTCAAGGAGATCAATACCTGTCTGGTTAGATTTGTGGGTAGGGTGATGAAGCAGTTTGACTGGAACAGTGACCAGACCTGTAACATGTTCCCCACTGTCTTTCTGCTAACAGACTGTTGATTTCCATGATATGCAGTTTCTTTCCCATCTAGTATTGTTTGAAATGATTGGGGGCAAGGTGCTATTTAAAGCAGAGCCAGTGCATTTCTTGTGGGTTTTTTTAAAAAAATAAAAAACAATATTGCAAATTGCTGTGGAAATATGGAGAACTCATTTTAAAGTTTGGAAGAATGAGAAACTGAGAGCAATCCCAATGGTCAGGTTGAGTAGGTTTGAACAATTTGGGGCAATTAAAATGTTAAAAGTTAAATAAACCTTGTGGAAGGAGGAGTGTTAAGGTATACAGTGGTACCTCAGGTTACATATGCTTCAGGTTACATTCGCGTCAGGTTACAGACTCCGTTAACCCAGAAATAGTGCTTCAGGTTAAGAACTTTGCTTCAGGATGAGAACAGAAATCATGTTTCGACGGCGTGGCGGCAGCAGGAGGCCCCATTAGCTAAAGTGGTGCTTCAGGTTAAGAACAGTTTCAGGTTAAGAACGGACCTCCAGAACGAATTAAGTACTTAATCCAAGGTATCACTGTATAGAAGTGTACATATGGTTAATTTGAATATGTTATCATTGAATATTATTGAATATGTATATTATTGAATATCGTATACTCAATGTATCAGCTGCCTGGGGGGTTTCACTGTTTGTGTTTTGGTGGTTGGTAAAAAATAATATATATATATATATATATAATAAAAAAGAGAGAAACTGAGAGCAACCCAAATGGTCAGGTGGAGCCATCCCTACATAGGAGTGACCATGTTGCACCCCTGCTCTCGTGCTTCACACAGAGAGACGTGCCTTTTAGAACAAACACAATATTGAATGGAATGCAGAAGGGATGAGTTTCCCAACGACAAGACAACAAACAAGGAGTGACATAATGAAATGTGCAGGCTAAGAAGTAAGACAAGGCGAAGAATGAAAGACTGAATGGGTGACCTAAGATGAGATAAGGGCAAGTTGACTAAGGATTTATAATAATCCAACTGAGATAAAATCAAAGAATGCAGTCAATAATGGGGACTGTCAATCAGAAAGTCAAAATCAGAAAGATTAAGAAGCTGTATGCGATGGATGGACCTTAGCTGTGTAGAAAACATGAAATGATTTTTTTATTATTATTACTTAGAAAGTATCTTGAAAACAAGAGAAGAGTGCAGAAAGTATCCTAAATGCAGAATTCATAACAGAAGGAGAGGAATAGACCAATGTGATTTAATTTACCAGTACAGTATTTGGTCTAAATAAAGTCAGGTCACTTTTCTGGGCAAACACTCATCCAAAGTGACTTATAATAATAAAAAAAGAAAAATTAGGGGAGGCTTGCAAAACCCTCTGTTCTGAAAGTGGGGGAGATTCGAAAAGGCTTTTGCAAGCCTCCTCCTATTTTCCTTTTAAGCAAAAATTATTTTGAAAAATGGGCACCTAGCCCACCTGTCAATCATGTGATGCCATAATGTTGCAAAATGATTGACTGGTGAGCAGCCTCACCCGTCGGTCAAATTTGGCCTGAGAGGCGGATTCTAAGAAGTATCTGGCCTGAGAAACCAGGAAGGCTTCATAGGCTCGATGTCAGGTGTGGAGCAGCTAAAGATGCATCTTCCTTCCAAAAGTGCTCTAAAACTTCTAAGCATGTTCTCCTGAACTGGGAGTCCTGTGTTATCAGGACTGCTGAGCAGAGCTTCCAATCAGGTTCAGCCACACCCTATTAGATGCCTCCTTCAGACCTTCCCTCTCAACATGGGAAGTTCAAGGGTGGAATAAGTAAACTTAGCACCCATGGATGTATTTAGGGTGGGGCAGATGTGCACGCCATGCCCCCTCACACATTTTTGCCCTTGCATGTTCAGGCTGAGAGTATTAATTGGGCTCCGGCAGACCGAAAAACAGGATCAACATTAAATGAATAAGCAAAATGCTTTCTGTTGAAAATATATAAAGATCTTAATGGGAGCAGTTTACTTATGGCAGAGGTTTTCAGCCTTTCTGAGTCCATAGCTCCCATGACCAACTACATTCTTTCTGCAGAACCTCTGTGGGACTCAGGAGCCAGGTTATGTCACCACTTGCCTGCAGAGCTGTCAGCTTCTCCCCCTTTTTACGAACACCCTCCCTTATGAAGTGTTCCCTCAGTCTCCTCTCTTCTCCTCTCTCCTTGAGAGTCCTCTGGGCAGCCACTGCTGCCAACCCTGGTCTCTTTGTTTCTTCATATTTTGTACACTTGTTGAATGATCAAAACAACCCTGGTCTCCGAACTGCCCCCACCCCATCCCAAAGAGAGGTGCCTGCTCACACTGTCCCACAGGGGCCTGGGACTTGTCTGTCCATTCCCAACAGCAAGAGCTGGTGGACTGGTTGGCTGGGCTCCCTCGCCTCCTTGCCATAGGCGCCGACTCCATGGGGCTTGAGGGGGCCCGAGCCCCCTCAAAAATTCGTTTGGGGGGGCTCTGCCCCCCCAATAATCTCCGGCGCCCCTCCAGCAGAGCGCCATCGCCGCTCCTCCCCCAGCCCAAAATGCACGGGGTCGGGCTGCATGCCTCCTGCCCTCCCTCCTGAGCAAAAGCTCCACCCAATTTCCTTCGGAGCTGATTAATAGGCGCAGCACGCTCTCCCCTATTCGCTCACGAGGAGGCGGCACCACTTTATTTGCATATTCATGAGCTTATTTATTATTCATGAGCTTTCCCGGGCCCCCCAAATATTTTTTATAAGTCCACATCCCTGCTCCTTGCTTGCTTGCTTGCTTACTCTGAAGTCACCTCGGCTCCTGGCAACCAGCAGCCCCTGGCCAGCCCCAGAGGCACTATTCGCCTGCAGAGCTTGTAGGCAGGGCTGCTGCAACATACAGCTGTGCAAGCTTTTGGGAGGCAGAGACTTGAGAGGGCATCAGAGGAGTGAGGGAAGGAAAGAGGGACAGAGACCAGTGTTGTCCGCACCACTGCTGACCATCATTCAAGGCACCCCAGGGTGCCAGGGCACACTGTCTGAAGACCACTGACTTAAGGCAACTTATTGCCCAAGACATGCCTATTTGATCGCTTTGATCTGCGGAACTCACATTTTTACAAGTGCCACATAATGCCCGGTTTATCTTTTACTGCACCAGCACCTTTAAAACTCCCTGTTTATTGACATTCAGCGGGCTATCTTCCTTTAGAAACCACCTGAAAACTTCTTTTGTTTCTCAGGCCTGCCCAGACATACAATTTAGTTACCTAGATTTGTTTTCTTTTTAATTTTTTTATTTCATCTTTTTAAACTAATAATAGTTTAAAAAGCAGATCCACAAGGAATATTACTTAAACCAAAGTTAAAATTATATATATATATATATATATATATATGCAGGTTTTGGTGTCTTCGGGTGTCTTCCCGTGTAAGAGTCGGGGTGTCTGGGCGACGTTTCGACGAGGTCTCACTCGTCATCTTCAGGCTGGTGCTTTCGGCTTCTTGTTACTGGAACAGAGCAGAATCTGGTGTTTGAGTTCCTATAAATACTGTTGAGGGGTGTGGTGTATAGCCTCCAACGTTCTGGGCAGGGAGGAAGTTCCTAGATTAGTGTGCCTTTTCTTCTTTTGTTCCTTAATTACTTGAGGGATATCTTGGGTGATTTCATGAGTGATATTCTGAATACCACTGGGTGGGTCATTAAGTGTAGATTAGTTGCTAAAGCTTTCGTGTCTTGACCTCTTGAGCTTGTGAAGAGTTTTTCTGAGAAGATGGCTGTGCTGCATTTAGTTGTGCTCTGGCTTGGCTTCGTGTATAGGGGCGAGCTGTGGTTTTGTGCCTTGTGCCAGCCAGATCTGTGTAGGGAATCTACGAAAGCATATATATATATATATATATATATATATATATATATATATAATCTCACTTCTTTAATTTATATAAGTTACAGAACTCACATAGTTTCTACTTATTTTCAAATTCTCCCACCCTCTGTGAGTGTTGACAGTTTCCCCCATACTTAGAGATTTCCAACATTTTCATTATAACACAGACTTGGCTAATCCAAGGAGGCTGTCCGTCCCCCCCCCCCGCCCGCCTGCCGAATTTCATTATTGTAATCTTAGCCATAACAGAAAGCAAAATTGGACCGATATTATATTTCTAACACCAGTAGCAAATGATTGCATCTCGCTGAGAAATCTCCTACGTAGTTTCCAACTATGAATCGGAAGAGTTTCTAAATTCCGTTTGAACATCAAGTGCACACTCCCCCTTCCATCTTTCCTCAGTGAATTGGCTTTTGAAAGGCCAAGGGCTGCTGGCTGCTGCTGAGATAACAGGGACCAAAGAATCTGCAACAGGTGGTACCAACTGTTCAACTTCAACTCCCAGCCAAAACAATCTGACATCCCATTGTGGAGAAAGGGGAGGAATAAGAGCAGCAGGCAAGTCTGGAGGAAGTGAAGGAAGGAAAGCCTGGCTTTCTTAAAACATCCTATTTCATTTTGTCCCCAAATCAGTGCGGCATGCCATGTTGAAATTTCACAACCCTCTCAACTCTTGCAGGGAGAGAAAACATAACACACACATGCTGCATTTGCAACTTTGGGGCAATGGGAAAAGAACCACACAATCCTATGCAGACTAAGCAGGTAGAAAGTTGCAATCCCGTGCCCCTATATGTTAGTCCAGTTAATGCAGCTGAACTTACATTAGGGATGGACAAATCTCTCAATTTTAGTTTCTCCCAGTATCTCGGTTTTATAATCTGAAGCTCCGTTTTCCACACTGGTTTGCATTTTTTTTTTAAAAAAAAACCATCAAGAAAAGTCACCAGCATTTTAGCATTCCTTTCTTTTAATATGAATTTTTGCTCAACACGGAACTTTTTTCAAGTATTTTTTCCTTTAAAAATGCATTTTTGTATGTTATTGCCATTGATATTTGTACTTTTATGCACACTTTCCCCTGGCATAAATGCATTTTGCCCACATTCTTTGACTAGAGAACTCTGATGAAAATTTTGAAGGAAACCTGTGATTTGGTTTGCATATAACCTAGGGAAGTGTGAATTGGATAGGGTTGCATTAAAATGTGGAGCAAACTGAATTTCTCCTCCACCCCTACATCTGTAGACACACACAGGATTTTTTTATTCTTAGCCCACTGAAATTGGGTTCTCTCTCATTGAAATAGATGGGACTTACATACTTGAACTGTAATCTAAAATGTTGGATCCCTCTGCCTTGTGTCTTGTTATATGGTGAATAGCATAAGAAACAGGCACCTTACATTGGGTCGGTCACTATCTCAAAGCCAACACCTTGCAGGAGGGTCATTCCATATCAAGTGATCCAACTTTTTTACCTCGTGGCATCCAAATTTCTTCATATTTTGTACACTTGTTGAATGATCAAAACTACGTTTAAATCTAAAAATTTATTTTTTCATCTCATCCCATTTTTGAGTTACGAGAGCTCAGGTTAAAGTTATGCATTTGAGTTATGAGGTAAAAAAAAGTTGGATCACTTGATGTGGAATGACCCAGGAATGTTGCTGGGAACAAGGGGAGGTAGGGGAGACGGCAGGTATTCTATCCTGACTTTTTAGGTGCCAACTCCCTGGGTCCCTGGGCACCTGAGAACCTACAGAATTCTCCATGAAGGTGCCAGGCACCCACAAATTTCAGTTCCAGGGCCATGTATGTTGCATGGCGGCCATGACACCAAGCAATCACTGTAACTGGGTCAAGCTGACACTCCTGCCTGACTTTGCTGAAGGAAAAATGGACTGAAAACATATTAATTAAATGATAAAATGAAGTGGGATTTCCCCTACCAAATGTTTAAATTTCCATAGAAAGGATGACAATTTTGTAAGGCGTGTTTACAATATACAGAACTTCAGAGAGAAAGTAAAAGAAATATTTAAAAAGGTTCTCAGCTATCCAAATACACCTTAGGCAGCCTTCCAACTGCTTCTCCCCTTCTCTGGCATTAAGAATCACAACATCAATGAATCAAATGGCTAATAATTTAAGGTCATTTCCTGACACCCCAAAACAGCTGTCTGAAGTGGCCATGCCAGTCTACCTAATGACAGGGCTGGCCTTGAAAATGAAAGCTGCTCAGATGAATTTGTTCCAACTGCATTCAGAGATATTCTATTTATCAGGGGGTATTTCTTCCAATGCCCCTTTAAAAGCTGAAAAGAAAGAAAGCTGCTCTTCCGGGGAGTGACTTTCATTGACGCTCAACATCTTTTCAAAGATATGATCAATGACTCTAGCATTGCCTCACATGAGAAAGGCTTCTAATTCCTCCAGATTGCAGCCCTACACTGCACAAGGCATCACCCATATATTGTCATCTGCAACAATGGCCTTTAAAAAATGGATTTGCTGAAGTGCAAATAAATTCATTCTCAGAGGCTGCTATAAATAAAACATCAGAATATACCACTTTGGGTTATGAATGAATGGCTTTCTTTGTAGATTTTTGAAATATTATTCTTGCTTTTGTGAATCACAGAGCTGGCAAGTGAAATCTGTAATACAGTTCTAATGCAATTCTGCAAATTTGTTTTTTAGAGTAAGAACTCTCTCTAAATGTAGAGAAATGATTACACAGAATATATGGGGTGGTCCAGTCAAGGGAAGAAATATGTCTATGGTCCCAAACAGACATTGTTGGAAACTTGTAAGTTACAGGTGCTTCTGGAAGAGAAGAATTTTGCTATGGGGGCCTTAGCAATCTGCTTTTCCAGATGCTTTTCCAGGTAGTGCTTCTTTGGTTGAAAAAAAGAGGGACAGTACTCATATCTTGATAAAAGAGATTGATAAAATGACTGCCATAGGCAGCAAAAGCAGAGGTGGTGGTACTTGCAAGTACCATCATAGAAAAGCATTGACAGTAGGCATAACTGCCAAGTTAAATTAATGTTAGAATTTGAAGTTACCCTCCTCATATTTAACTACAAAGGTGCATGTCATTTTCTTTACTTAAAACTAGGCATACTTTGATAAGGGATACTGCACTAGGGGAGTTTTTAACTACTTTCCCTGTGTCTTTCTCCATATCAGAATATTCCTCTCTCCAAAGTTGCAATTAGGGGGGAAGTCAGTTTTTGGATTGGAGGGATAATTTACTGTGAGAAAACCATGTGAAACTGCTCCTTTCCCCAGGGCTGCTTCCACAATCATATTAACTCCACTGCCACCGCTCTGGCTGCTTTGAAGCAATGGAAAAAGTGTCAGAGTTGGTCTTGAGAAATCGGCTGTATTTCTCTGTTTTCAGCAAACTGGAGCCACAAACCAAAATCTCACTTTACTAATATTTTCTCATGGCACTGAGATGTATTCTCTTTTCAGTCTGCCAATTTCGCACTTTAAGGGTATCTTGATGAGCATACGAAGGCTTTAGATAACATATATCACTTCATTAGGCTGAATGAGAATTGGGCATTGGTTTTTAAGGAAGAAATAATGTGAACTGTGGAGCTGAATCTCAGAGAAACTGCACAGGCAAAAAACACAAGAGCCTGACTGGATCAGGCCAAAAGCTCATCTAGTCCAGCATCCTGTTCTTACAGTGGCCAGCCAGATTCTCATGAGTAGCTCACAAGCAGAACCTGAGGCCAACAGCATTCTCCCCACTTGTGATTTGCAGAGAGTATAATTCATAGTCGTATTGCCTATGATAATAGAGGTAGAACAAACTATGCTGTTGATAGACTTATCCTCCATGAATTTGTCTCGCAGTGTTTAGTGTTATGTGCAGGCAGGCTGGCATTCTACACCGGGCTTCCCAATGCCAAGTGCCACTGCTGCTTATTGACAGGGGATGGGGCATGGGGCAGGGAGTTCAGTATAGTGCTGGTATGGCAACAGGAATGTCAGAATTGGAAGGGACTCTGGGGGTCAACTTGTCCAAACCGGGAATCTCAACTAAAGCTTCCATGACAAATGGCCGTCCAACTTCTGCTTAAAAACCTCCAGTGAAGGAAAGTCCACAGCCTCCTGAGAGAGTCTGTTTCACTGCTGAATATCACTTACCATCACTGCTGAATACCATCACTGCTGAATATCTCTTACCATCAGAAAGTTCTTCCTGATGTTTAGTCAGAATCTCCTTTCTTGTAACTTGCAGCCATTAATTCAGGTCCTACCTTCCGGAGCAGGAAAAAAACAAGCTTGCTCCATCCTCCATGTGACAGCCCTTGAGATGTGTGAAGATGCCTAACATCTCTCTTCTCAGTGTCCTCTTTACCAGGCTAAACATACCCAACTCCCTCAATTGTTCCTCATAAGGCATGGTTTCTAGACCCTTGATCATCCTGGTTGCCCTCTTCTGTACACCTTTCAGCTTATTAGTTGGTCCAGGATGGGTGCAATATGCTCAAACCATCTTGCCCCAGTGAGAAAACAATTTTTGAACCAAACTTGCAAACCTTCACCCATTCCGAGCTTTGGCCTGTCTGGCCTTCTTTCTGCAACTGTTTGCTATGCATGTATGTTCTTACATTGCTCCTAGGAGAAAGGGCTGTAATGCATAATGGTACTTAATAACAGCTGACCCAAGTTATCTGAGCCAGAGGCAAAGGAAAACAGGACAAACGCACCCTTATTCCATATAGAGAAGCAAACTGGGCTGGCAGTTGAATCTTGCATCAACGCTGCTGAAGAGTGTTCTTCACTTCACCTGAGGACAGCAGAAAATTAATGTTTTATTGTGTTTTTATATATGTTGAAAGGTGCCCAGAGTGAGATGGGTGAGTGGGGTATAAATAATAAAATAACTGTTGTTGCTGTTGGTCCCTATTTTCATTGGAGAAATGTTGGAGGGTATGTTGTTGTCCAATGGTATGCATCATAGGGATGTTTGAAGCCTGCTCACAGCACCAGTGTTATAGAGCTCTGATCCTATACTCTTGTATATCAGCATCTTGGCTCAGAGGATGTAAAGCCAGCAAGCTCAGTCTCTGCATTCCACACCAAATGCAGAACACCAGCCAGGGGCTGTGCTCTTCCAGGTGCTTGGCCATTTATCTGTCATTGAAGTTCCTGGGCACAGTTCTCAAGCCCAGTGGCAAATGGCCGGCCTGCCCCCGTTTCCGGAAAACGTGGAAAGAACAATTGTCGTTAATTTTGCATTATGCCGTCACTTTTTGCTAAATTTAGCAAGAAGCATTTTGTTCTAACAACAGCAAAAAAAAAAAAGGACCCTTCGTTTGTGGGGTTACGTAAGACACACAAAGACCAGCTTTTCATGAAAAATGATTCTTAAGATTTACAAGGATATTTCTCTGAGGAACGTTCTGTAGATGACGCAGGAATTTAAAGGAAGAAGAACATGTCAAAATAAGCCATTGAAAAGCAAACAACTGAAACATGTCCAGGCAATAAATTGAAAGCCTGGAGCTAGTCTTAATAATAATTTGTTCTTTAAAAGTTGCTGACGATTCTGATGCTCTCTGACCTTGAAACCATGCCTAGTTTTATTGAGTAGACGTAAGTCAAATTCAGCACACTTCACCTGAGGACAGCAGGAGAGGCCACCCAAAACATACAGTTCTGTTGTCCACTGCATCATCCCAACTTTCTACCTGCCCACCATCATTGCCACCTTATTCTGTCTATTGGTAGAGCTGACTCTGGCCTTATAACTCTCAGTTGCCATTAGTACCCGTGCCTTTCATGGACAAGCTTGTAGACCAGTGGTAGAGAGCATGTTTTGTATGCAAAAAGTCCTAGTTGAGAATCCTTGATATCTCCAGTTGCGGCTGGGGAAGATCCTTTGTTTTCAGTGCAGACGAAAGGCCCTGGCATCGTCTAGATGTTATTTTTAACTACAACTCCTATCCCAGTTCTGGCTGGGGCTGATGGGAGTGGTAATCTGAAACATCTGGAGCATACCAGGTTAGCAAAGGTTGGCGTAGCAATTCTAAGCTTGACTCAGCATAAGGCAGCTTATCATGTGCCATTTAGCAAATCCAAATTGTACAACGCAACCAACCATCCATTTTGGAAATAGACTCCAATAAATGTGCTATAAAGAGGGCAAGTAAAGATTTGGTATTTACTTATTTTTTTTAAAAAAAACACCCTGTAGACAAATAAGACATTCTGTAAGAAGCAAAGTCTATCAAACCCAGAGAATCTGCTCTAACATGACCTTTCGCCTCATGTGGTCTGAATTAGTCATTTCTGCTTCACCCACAAAGCCTTGGTTTATGTCAGTAAGAGATCATTGTTTTCCCCCCACTCCCACCATGAATTTAACATCTGCATCAGCCAAGGTAAACAAGTAATTAACTTAAAAGGCATAGGCTGAGTACTAAACTATTATCACTTGCATTCAGCCTCCCCCAAAGACTGTCATTATGCTAAGCCAAAAGGATGATTAAGCCACAGGAGGCTCAGCAAAAGAGTTCGGGAGACTCATGAATCTTAAAGATAAGGCCAAGATTATTGTGATCCTGTGCCTTTCATTTCAACTGGGCCCTGCTGAAATCTGCAGAGTTAAGTTTTTAATCAGTGCCAATGAAGTGCGGCAAATGATATTATTACGAAACCTGTTATTCAGAATAAGGTTTTGCTTTGTAGCCGAGAGCATCCAAGTGAAGATCAGACCACATGAATTGGTTATCTACCCGTAGCATGAGGTAACACACACACACACATTGGCTGAAAATGTTTTCAAAAAGCTGTTGTATGAATATACCTCAAAAGCAGAACATGTGCCTTTTATCATTATTATTTTTAGTCTTGGAAACTGCATGGTTCTCTGACTGTAATGGGTGATCCTTGAGAGTTTCCTCTTGTGAATGGCTTATCAGCTTGCCCATGTTTTCCTGGTGTGAAGCAGCCCACCTGCCAGGAGTTACCAAAACCTGACAGAAAACCTTTCTCATCTACTTTTACATTATCTTTTAAATAAAAGAAAAAAAATTATAATTTTCATTTATATACATTGCAACAATTATTTTACCAAGTTTTAATATTTTCAATTTCAACTCCCTTCCCCCTCTTTCTGTGGTTCCTTATATTTCTTTTCATCCTTTCTTGCATACCCCAAATTGCTTTAACTTATTCTTTTAATCATCTATTCTCATATATATCTCATATATATATTTAAAACTGCAGGTTTTTACAATAATCCTGCCAATGTCTTGATCTGTTTGCAGTTTGTTTGTAAATACTCAGTAAACCACTCCCATTCCTTTCTAAAAAGTTTGTTCTCTTGATTTCTTATTCTTCCGGTAAGTTTCGCCATTTCTGCATACTCCATTAGTTTCTGTATCCAATCTTCTTTCATCGGGACCTCTTCATCCTTCTACTTTTGGGCAAATAACATTCTTGCAGCTGTAGTTGCATACATACATAAATTTCTATACTGTTTGGGTAGTTCTAATCCTATAATTCTCAAGAGAAAAGGTTCTGGATTGATTTTTTTTAATGAATGTTGTCTTAAACATCTTTTTCAATTCATTATATATCATTTCCCAGCAAGCTTTAACCTTATTACAAGGCCACCACATGTGAAAAAGGTGCCTTCCATCCGCTTTTACATTATCATGCATGCTATACTTTTGTGATGGACAGAAACAATGTACATTCCAAGCCACCCTTTCTCTTCCTGCAGTCTCCCATTCTTCTCATTTCTGCTAACTTGATTACAGAGTTGAGTTTGTGTGAGTTTCGATTATGCACAAACTTGCATTCTAAAAAAACTGGAAGCTGACACATGCGCATATCAGGGTAGGCCCACTCATGAGATAAGGTGAGGTGATCGCCTCAGGCACTTTAAAAAGAACAGCCTGCTAAGAATCTAAATAAGGGGAGACTGGAAATGCCAGAAACTTTGTCATGCAATATCTTTATTGAAGATTAAGATAAGAATAAAAGCTGTCATGCACATTCAATACACTATTTTATGTATCAAGTTCCAGTTACAGGTCAGTCCTGAACTTATTTGTCTGAGGGGTCAAGGAAGGAAGATATACAGAGTATTGTATTGCAAAACCTCCTTGGGTATGTGTGTTTTTGACATAACTCTCCATTTGACAAAAAGAATTCCATCAAGAGTTCCACCTTCATGTTTGTTTTTACTTTTGGGGGGGCGGCAGCAAAAGATGTGAAACATGGTGTTTTAACTAGATATTTCCATTGAACATAGCGAAACGCGGCTTGTAAAGTTTGTAAACAGAATCTTAAGTCTCACATCCATTTTCAGTGCAATATTCATCCCCTCTATGTCTGATGCTCAGGAAGGAGAGCAAGTCAAGATGACGCCATCCACAAACATATTGGAGGTATCTGTAGACTTAGGGGAACCCCAAGGCTGGCAGAAGTCTAAGAAAACAAAACCCTAAGCAGGTATGTCCATAGTCCATTTCGCAGCCTAATCTGGCCCACCGGTCGGTTTAATCCAGCCTCTGTGGCAGTTTATTTCCTGGGGTAAAATCCTTAAAAAAGCTCAACAACTTCAAGCCAAAAAATGTCAACAACATTGGTCAGTCCCTTGGTTGGCCCTCATGGCCCTCCACTTCATCAAATCTGGCACTCTTTGGAAAAAGTTTGGACACCCCTGAGCCTAATGGGATACCACAAAATCAGCTCAGTGAGGGTCCTGAGTGGCCGTGGAATGTTGAGGGACTCTTGGGAGAAGAAAATAGAAAAAGTGATGGAAGAGAGGATACAATGGAGTCCTGTGGATGAAGGCATGGCTGGCTGGATCAGTGAACAGGAACATTCCACACTGCAACACTGTGTTGCGAGTCCATCATCTTTATTATGAAGTGAGAGCTCTTCAATATGGGTGTTTTAATTGTATAGAGTTGTTTTGGAATGACCACTGGTCCATGGTTCTGAGGCTCAGTCAATTTGGCACACCCCAAGTCTGACACATTGTTTTCAAACCTGCTGTTGCATTTCTCTCTCTCTCTCTCTCTCTCTCTCTCTCTTTATGTACAGATGCTTCTCCTTTCAGTAAGAAACATAATGCAGAAAAATGCTCCCTTGAGCATTTGGTTTCACTTCAACACTGTTCCATTGTGCTTTTCAGAAGATTTTTGTAATGGCTCCGTGACTGTTTAAGCGTAGATGTCTGAAAGTTGGAGCAGAAGTACAATAAAGCCCCTTTCTTTCTTTCTTTCTTTCTTTCTTTCTTTCTTTCTTTCTTTCTTTCTTTTGCAAAACACCAAACCACAGAAACTGATAACACAGATGTAGAAAAAGGATTGGCCATCAGATTTAAAGTGTACTTAAGAAAACAGACGACTATTGAAATGGGCTAAATTTTAAATTCAGATAGGGTATCTTTGTTCTTAATATTGCACTTGAATATTTAACGTTTGAAACTGATATGAAAAAGCATTTTCTGTGAAAGTTGAAATGATGAGACTTCTAGGGTTGGCATAGCCTGTCAGTTTGGGTTCCTCATTTTTCCAGTGTTAAATTCACTTATCCATGTTTAAAATGCAATTTTCTTTGCTTTTTCAAAAAAAGTCTTCATGAAAATTCATCAGTGTGAATTTCTCCTAATGTACACACTTTTATATGCAGTTTTGAATAACGGACACATTTCTGGAAGCACTTTCCACTAATATAATATATATTATTCTCAATAATGCATGTTTTTTAATGCACAGTTTGCTCCAATATATCCATTTTTGTATGCATTTTTCTGGCTAGATAACTTCACAACATTTAGAGAAGTGAGGATTTCAAAGAATAGTTGTGTTTCATTTTACACTTTGAAAGAAAAGAAAAGAACATGCAAAATAGGTAGTTTCTCATTAAAATGCAAACAACACACTACACAATTACTTCTGAGTCGTTCCTTTCCCAAATGAGAATCTGGAGTGTGATGTTTTTGTTAGCCAGAGACATACAGATAAAAACATATGTGCTCCTAGATTGTGCCATCTTCCTGAGGACAACTGATTGAGGTAGAAAAATCTCTTCAATGCTCATCCTTTTCCCATTAAGTTTAATGGAGATGGAAAACTGAACAAACATGAAAACCACACCACAGCAGCAGCAACTTACTGATAGTGTGGGAAGTTCTCAAGAGGCTGTTTGATAAGGAGATGTGCCTTGTTGATTAAACTTCTATGATATGTTATGGTGACTGGAGGAATATGCCTGGTATTGTGACTCAGGTTATATACTATGGGAAGAGGTAGGAATGTTCCTGAGCTATCTATGTTTTCACTTCACTAGCTGCTGCAAATTGAGGAAAGGGAAATGTGAATGCTGTATCGCTGCCAGTAGTAGTAGTAGTAGTAGTAACATATGAACTTATTAGTCCCTTGTTACACGCACAAAAAGGTCTTCAAGGAACTAATTACTCAGCATCTAGGAGCCCTGCCCAGATATTCCTTGGTGTGAGATTCACCATCATACCTTGCTTGCTGCAGACCCTCCAAGTGTCCCTATTTTCCTGGGACAGTTCCAGATTTGCAGGAGCCGTACCAGTTTCTGATTTGATCCCAGAATGTCCAGCTTTTGCTTAGGACATTCCTATTTTCATTGGAGAAATGTTGGAGGGTGTGGAGTTTAGCAACCCCCGAGGCAAGAAGATAAGAAACTATACAACCTTTAGAAGACATCTGAAGGTAGCCCTGTGTAGAGAAGTTTTTAAAAAAATGATTAATGTTTTATTATGTTTCTATATATGTTGAAAGGGGCGACCCAGTCAGATGGGTGGGTGTGATATAAATAATAAAGTTGTTGTTGTTGTGTACTGAGTTGAATAGGATTCAGAATGCAGCAGTCTGATTGGTCTTAGAACAATAGGATTCAGAATGCAGCGGTATGATGGGTCCTAGAACAATAGGATCCAGAATGCAGCAGTCTGATTGGTCCACAGGAACCACCCAATCCAGCTCCAGGTGGAAGTGAACCCGCAACCTGATTGGCCTACAGGAGAATCCCGGAATTAGCCAATCACGTGGGGCCCATTGTGTAAATAATGTATATAAAGCAGACATTCTGAAGGAACTTCCATTCCTCCTCACCACTATGAGCTGAATAAAGAGCATGAAATCCACTCTCGACTCTGAGTATATTTCATTGTATGTCCCTATTTTCATTGGAGAAATGTTGGAGGGTATGTTGCTGTCCAATGGCATGCACCATAGGGCTGTTTGGAGCCTGCTCACAGCACCAGCACAGCACCAGTAATGCAAAATGCAAGAAGCATTTTGTTCTAACAACAGCAAAAAAGGACCCTTCAATCAATCAATAGACTTTATTTGCATAGCCAACAGGCCATAGCATCAAAGGACAAACACATATAAATATAACCTGGGAGGGATGGTCAGGACAGGGAGAAATCGGGTTCTCCTTAACAGAGAGCACGTGTTGCGGTTGGGGAAAACAAGCCACCTTGCCATGACTAGGCAGTTTGGCAAACCCAAGCCTCCTAAGGGGTTAAGATTGGGTTGCTGGGGTAATTTGTTTGTAGCAAGTTTGGAGGTGGGGTTAGAGGTTATAAATACAGGGGGCCAGAAGTTGGACTTCCTCTTGGCCGTTTTTGCATCGGATCAGGAGTTGCTGGAGACGGTTGTATTCACCTTTTGCTTTCGCTTTCATTGGGCCTACCTAAATTTCCTATTTTCCTCGTCACTCCCTGGCCTCGTTTGATTTTGTCCTCCCTCTCCCTTACCTTCTTCTAGCGTTTTTTCCTCTCATCCCATTCTTCCTGATCCTCTCCTTCTTTAATTTCCTTTCCTTTTCCTTTTCTTTAGCTTAAATTGATTGGCGCACAGGCCTGAGGGTGGGTTCCCCCCCCCGGCCTCCCGGGTGCCTGCCTTCGGGCTGGGCACCTGGTTTTTGATTAATTTTGGGGTCGCTCGCTGCCGGTTGCCGCCGCGGTCTCTGCTTAGGTCCCCCCCCTCGGACGGCGGTCGTCCCCGGTGCCGCGGCTGGAAGCTCGGGACCGGCGGCTGGGACATGCGGTGGGCCTGCGTAGGCCTCCGAAGTCCCGCAGCCTTAAGGCCTCCCCCCCCCACTTTTAATCTCTCCTTGGGGGAATTGGCCCTGTTTCGTTAAAAAACTAGTCTCGCCCCTCACCTTTTCGCGGCTGCCGGGGATTGAGAAGGGACGGTGCGGTTCCTTGGCCTCTCCCCGGCCTGCGGCGGCGCCCGCTGTGGGGGGGGGACTGTTCCCCGGTAAATCGCCCCCGGGGGTCTGACGGAGGTCTTTCCGCCGCTTGTCGTTGGCGCCGGCGGTGAGGTGCGCGAGCGACCGCATTTTCGGTGGGGGAATCGGGCCAGGCGGCGGCAGTATCTGTGAGCCGCCGCAGCGGCATCGGGTGGGCCTACGGGTCGCCCGGCTTTCCCCCCCCCTTCAATTCCAGCAATAGGCGGCGGGGCCGCTCCCTGGGGTTCGGGAGCAACGGCCCGCGCTTCCACCCGACATTTTGCTTAGGGGGCCCATTAGCGCTCTTCTGCGAAGTGAATTATTTTGCGGCTGCAGCCAGTTCGCCTGACGGCTCCACCTTGTGGCTGAGCAGCGTCACTGCAGCCGGGTGATCGGCTTGGAGCTCCCCCTGGTGGCTCAGTGCAGGGTTGCGCCTGACCTGACTGAGCTAAGGGGTTAGCGGGTGCCCCCTGCTGGTTGAGGGGAGCAAGTGCATTACCTTTTTATTTCAGACCCAGTCACTGGAAGGCAAATAAATAATAAAATAAATAATTTAAATCTTCAATTTTAAAAATAAATAAATAAACAAACAAATAAATATTAAATAGAGACAGATAGATAGATAGATTGATAGGTTGTTTTTTATTTGATTTTAATTTGCATTTTCTTCAGCAGTTGGATTAATAGTATTGCTTACATACACCATCTGTGGTTGGCGGTGACGCCAGATTATAGCAATCGTTAATTCTCTATTTGATTTTAATAGCAGGTATGGCTCCTAAGAAAGTCGCTGCCCGTCCCGGCTCAGCCTCTGGTGCAAAGCGGCCTATTAGAGGTCCATCGCAGGCGCTTCGCTCTCCCACCCCGAGTCAACCGGTGGGAAGGGTGCAATCTCTGGTTGAAAGTATGGCTGGCAATCCAGCAGCCTTATCTCGCTTCGCTGCTCAAATGGACGGCCTCCTTCAACACTGCTCTGCCCAGCCGCACACGTCTGGAAGGCGTCCTCGTCCAGTAGCAGCGTTGTCTCCTGTGTCTCCGTCATCTAGTGAAGAAGGGAGAGATGGCTCAGCATCTGGGGGCTTGATGATTGATTCCCAGCCAGCCCAGCCCCGCGACTTACCTGCTGCTCGGGGCCGGTCGCGACGGCCACGTCGCTCCTCTGGGAGGCCCCTGGGAAGGCGGGATCAGTCGGCAGTTTCCACCCGCCGAGGTGGGCTTACCCAACCTTCGGACGAGGTGGCGTCAGGTTCGGGCCTCTCACGCGTTGTGTCTCCTCAATCAGCCCCAGGTACTCCGCAGCTGAGCCCTGCTTCGGAGTCTTCCATGGAAGACAGTTTGCCGGTTCCTGCCAGGAAGTCTTCGGGTGGAAAACGTCGCCGCAAGAGGTCTTCCCGGAAGCATGCCAAGCGAAGGAGGGGCGAATCATCTTCTTCTTCCTCTGGTATGTCATCTTCCAGCTCTGATGATGAGACTGGCGCTGCTAGGGAACTCTACTGGGGCTTTGGCGAGTCAGCTTCGGGGCTGCCTCGGTGGGCTTGGGATCGGAGGGCCAATACGCACCGGGCCAGGTACGGGGCCGTTCAAGAATGCAGGGATGGCGTGTTGGTACCTGACGTTAAAGTCTCTACCAATTCCGCTAGGGACATCATCCCAGGTGCGCATTTGTCCACAAAATTGCGGTCTAGGATCCTGAACGGCCGCTATGTGGACATTTTCAAATTGGCTCCTCCTTCGGAGGACCAGGAGAAGGGTAATTCGTCAAAGAAACGCCTGGGCGCCCCCGTCATGGACAGGACTTTCGAGCAATGGCTCGATTGTTTCCAGGTCTTTGCCGGCGTGGTGGTGGCGGCCTACCCTCGGAGGTCTCTCCATTTGATAGTTTACTTATCTATTGTTCGCTCTGCTTTCACAAAAGCTGGTGAAAAAGCAGCAATAAAATATGATGAGCAATTCAGGCGCCGTGCTGCCAGGATCCCATCAGCTCGATGGGATCGCAAGGATCTCGATGTGTGGACCACCTACGTTGCTCCACTCATCGATAAAAAGGGGCCAGAGCAGCAGAAGCCGAAGAACCCTGCATTTCGGTCTAGCCGGCGCCTACCTTGCTGGGAGTATAATAAGGGTTCATGTCAACGCCCGGGGTGCAGATACGCACACATATGCGAAAAATGCAATGGTTCGCATCCCGCCTCCTCTTGTTTTGGGTATCGGCGGCCCTTTTGTGGGGGAAAGGGGGGTTCTCAACAACCCCCCAAGCAAAACACCTCTCTCCCTTCTACATCAGGCGCAGGGAAATGAGGTCTTGACCTCCTTAGCTCATACCCCTATTCGTCTGCCGGCCCTTCAACATTGGTTGCGGTCCTACCCTAATAGGGACGCTGCAGGTTATTTGAATGATGGTTTCTCTATCGGTTTTCGGATTCCAGTAGCCATGCCACCCGTGGCACGGAATCCTTCTAATCAAAAATCAGTTCGCGAGCTACCTGAGGTCGCTCGCAAGAAAATTGCAAAGGAGCTCGCCATGCATCGGATGGCTGGTCCTTTTGGTACCCCTCCATTTCATAATTTGCATGTATCCCCACTGGGTATCGTGCCAAAGAAAGCGCCAGGCGAATTTCGTTTGATCCATAATTTGTCACATCCCAGGGGCACCTCAGTCAATGACGTTATACCTCCGGAGCTTTGCTCCGTGAAGTATGCATCACTCGATCAGGCTATCAAGATGATTCGGAAGTTTGGCCGTGCCGCCTTGTTGGCAAAATGCGATATCGAGTCAGCATTTCGCCTTCTCCCGATCCATCCGGATGATTTTTGGCTGCTGGGTTTCCAGTTCGAGGGCAAATTTTATTTTGACAAGGCCATGCCTATGGGCTGTTCCATAGCATGCGCTGCTTTTGAATCCTTTAGTACCTTTTTGGAGTGGGCCCTCAAATTCAAAACTGGACTGGGCGGGGTCACTCATTATTTGGATGATTTTTTGGTGGCCTCGGCTCACGACACTGGCGATTGCTCGGTGTTGCTGCAAGCCTTTGCAGACCTTACACAGGAGCTGGGGGTTCCGCTGGCAGCGGAAAAAACGGAAGGCCCGTCAACCCAGCTTACTTATTTGGGTATCCTATTGGATACGGTTTCCCAGACTTCTAGCTTACCACGTGACAAGCTAGTAGCCTTGAAGACTGTCATTGAGGAACTGCTTCCTTTGAAGAAGGTGTCCTTGAGACAAATCCAGTCCTTGTTAGGGCATCTGAACTTCGCGTGTAGGGTGGTGGCGCCAGGGCGCCCCTTCTGTTCACGCCTGGCCCGTCTCACCGTGGGATTGAGGGCCCCTCATCATCGTGTGCGCCTTTCTAGTGATGTAAGGGCTGATCTTTCCATGTGGTTGGAATTCCTGGAGGAATTCAATGGGGTCTCTTTATGGCAAGATACGTTGAATTTGCACAATGATTTTCAGGTTCAATCGGATGCTGCGGGTTCCCTGGGTTTTGGTCTTTTTTGGAAAGGGCGATGGTGTGCAGAGCGTTGGCCGCCCGCTTGGCAGGGAGGAGAGATTACGCGTGACCTAACGTTTCTCGAGTTTTTTCCCATTGCAGTGGCTGTGCATTTGTGGGTCGAGGAATTCAGGAACCGTCGTGTCTGCTTCTGGACCGATAATCAGGCGGTGGTGTCTGTCCTGGCTAAGTTGTCATCACGCTCACCCAGGGTGTCGGCATTATTGCGGGCCTTTGTGTTGCACTGTTTGCGTTATAATATAGTGTTTTCTGCACGTTTCATCCCTGGGGTGTCTAACGAAATTGCTGATGCTCTGTCCCGTTTTCAGATGGAGCGGTTCAGACTTCTAGTTCCAGAGGCACGGATACGTCCGGAATATTTCCCGGATCATCTCTGGAACCTTGGCAGCAATTAGTTTTGCAGGGAGTAGCGGCATCTGTTTCCCCTTCTACCCTTAAATCCTACACAAAAGCTTGGACCGATTTTTTGGCATTCCTGCGTCTGGCTGCCAGTGATTTTAGGAGTGTCCCACCCACCTCTTCACAGGTGTTAAGTTATTTGGCGCATTTATTTCAGCTGGGGCGTGCAGCTAAGACTATTAGGATACAGGCAGCTGCTATAGCGTTTTTCTGTAAGATATTTTTTAATAAAGACCCTTGTGCAAAGTTTCTAGTACGCAAGGCCTTGGAAGGCTGGTCTAGACTTCGTCCCCCTCAGCCAGCCTCCCGGCATCCAATTTCTTTTGACTTGTTGGGCAGGATGCGTAAGAAGCTGCGGGTGGTGTGCTGGTCAAGGTATGAGGCCCGCCTTTTTTCGGCTGCCTTTTCTATTGCTTTCTTCGGAGCATTGAGAGTGGGTGAGCTTGTGTTGGAAGATCACAGAGATGGTCGTTCCCGGGGCCTTTTGCTCAGGGACCTGCAGTTATTCCCGGCTGAGCTAAGGCTTACAGTAAGGAATTCAAAGATGGATCAGAAGGGCAAGGGTGTGGTAGTTCGTCTCCCTGCTACAGGGGAGGCTGGCCCTTGCCCTGTTAAGGATGTCAGTAAGTACTTAGCTGTGCGCCCCTCAGGCGATGGGCCTCTGCTTAAACATGAGAATGGGTTGCCCTTAACTAGGCGCCAGTTCGCGCAGGTGATGCGTAAGGCGATTCTGGCCTGTGACGGCTCGGCCGGTGGTTTTGCCCCTCATTCCTTTCGGATTGGGGCGGCAACGACAGCGGCTCATTGGGGATTGTCGGATGATAGAATAAAGGATATGGGCCGTTGGAAGTCGAATGCGTTTCGAAGTTATGTCCGCTAATAATTCCGGACTCTCACATTGTTTTGCTTTGTTACCCAGGTCTAGCGGCTGTCCGCATCTGGCTGGTGGGGCACCTCATCGTCCATTGGGCGGGCGTCGCAGCACGGCAGTCCGGATTGGGTCCAGGCCTCGGCTTCCCTCCACATGTACAGCTGTCGTGGCTGGCCAGGCGCGGGATGCGCTGGTCAGAATTCCTGCCGCGAATCCGGAGGCAGTTGCTCTTGGAAGAGCCGCCCACGGCTATAGTGGTGCAGCTGGGAGAGAACGATTTGGACTGTCTTTCACTTCGGGCTGCAATTTTGAATGACTTGGAGGTACTGCAGGCTTGGGTGCCAACAGCAAAAATTATTTGGTCTAAGCTGCTGCGACGCCGCATTTGGAGAGGCAGTCGTTGCCCGGCAGCCACAGAAAGGGCCAGGAAACGCATCAATGCTGCGGTGGCAAAAAAGATGGCCGAGATGGGTGGAGATGTGATTTCTCACCCAATGATTCAATTTCAGGCTGCATCCCTTTTTAGAGCCGATGGTGTGCATCTTTCAGCCTCGGGAAATGAGGTTTGGCTGGGTGCAGTGATAGCCAAGCTTAAGGCTTGGCTGGGGTTGTGAGTGGTTTGGCGGTGAGCTGAGGGCTCCTTGGCGGTTAGGCACTGGTTAAAGTGGTGCTTGGAGGGGTAAGTGCCTACCCCTCCAAATGATGCGATGGGAATTCCGTTAAAGGAATCCGGGGGGCTTGCCATTCTTTTCGTCTTTGTCCCTGGCATCGGACTTAGGCCGTGCAAGCCCCAAAGGGACAAGAGGGTGAGAAGTGCGGGACTGATGCCCAGCTTCACGTTCTCACCCAATTCTTGTTTCCCACACTGGATTCCGCTGGTGTCCGGAATGCCAGCTCTGTCCCTGAGGGCATGGACAGATAGTCCTAACCAGTGCCTAAGCAACCACTCACATTTTTGTATTGAATAAAGTTGTGGCCAAAAATTATGCCAAAAACCTAAACAAAAATTGATGTGTGAAGTGTGAATTTTTTGGGGTGGTAATTGTGGGACTCAACACGCAAAATAATAATCATATGCAGATAAATTAATAATCTCAGTACTTAAAACTTGGCAGAGGTAATAAAATAATAATAATAAAACATAATGATAATAATAATTTGTGGGGTTACGTAAGACACACAAAGACCAACTTTTCATGAAAAATGCTTCTTAAGATTTACAAGGATGTTTCTCTGAAGAAAGTTCCGTAGGTGACGCAGGAATTTAAAGGAAGAAGAACACATCAAAATAAGCCATTGAAAAGCAAACAACTGAAACATGTACAGGCAATAAATTTAAGGCCCGAGGCTAGTCTTAATTATAATAGTTCTTTAAAAGTTGCTGACGATTCTGATGCCCTCTGACCTTAAAACCATGCCTAGTTTTATTGAGTAGACGTAAGTCAAACTCAGCTGGCAAAATCTCTCACTGGGCCGAGTTAGAAAATGCTTTGAGACACACATTGCATCTCCTCCTTTCTTCAAAGGTTAAACAAGCACAATATGAGGACTGGATGGAGTTTATTCTTTTGAAGAGTTTTGCTCTTGCCAAATTTTGGTCATTTATATGATTTCTGAGTGGTTTTGCACAACACCGGGGGCAAAGCTTTCTAACGATTTGCCCAACAACTTTTTATTTAAAACAAATCTTACAGGAGTATGAATCCAGACTGACTCAAAGAAGGAATCACTTTATTTCAAAAGCATTTTTATCTTTTGGGAATGCCTTAGTATCATTGCACTTGGGGAAGTTGCTGGAGGTTGATGTCCTTCAGGAAAAGAACTGGCCTTCTGGGAACAGAGACAGCTTCCATTCAGAAAGCAAAAATGCACAGCACAATCCTGTGCATGTCTACTCAGAAGCAAGCTAGACTGGTAAGTGATTATAGGATTGCAGCCTTAGGATCTAAGTCATTGTTTCCCCATTACAACCCTCTTCCTTTCCCTTTGTTCCCATTGCCATTTTAAATTCCCACACCCAGTGATACCAGCAAATAACTCAGCAAGGATTTTAGTATGCTGGAATAGAAAGTGTATATGTGTGTATCTGTGCTATTGAGGTTGTGGACGAACGCCGGCTCCCTTCGGCTTGAAAAGCGAGATGAGTGCCACACCCTATAGATGCCTTTGACTGGACTTAACTGTCCAGGGCTCCTTTACCTGTTGAGGTTGCAGAATGAGGGTGACAACAAAATCTATACTGCTTTGTGAAAGAAATGCAAAGGGAGAATAGAAAGCCTTAAGGGAAGGGGAAGAGGCAATAGGATTTAAAAATAAACGAAAAAATAAAAAAATTAAATGTTTCTGGGAAGCAAATATTGCTTTGATCTCCATTACATACACAAGTCTGTTTTGAATCGGCTTGGTTGTATGGCAATCAGCGTGCCTGCAGCCTTTTCCAAAAAGTCTCTCAAAATTGTGTGGTTTGGTACAGACTGTGAAGCTTGTATTTGGCTGACAAAGTATTTGGCCATAATGTGGACGTTTTCACTGAGGACTATATCTTACTTTGACTTATAAGGTAACCAGCTTTCTCCTTCCAGGCCAAGCTGTCTTCACACTTTATCTATCAACATAAAAAAGAACATGTACCTGGCAAGAACACATGATAAGTGTTTGGCTCGCGTTCTGAGCATTTTTGTAAATACCTCTCTTTTATTCTGTTGCCGCTGCTGGTCCAGCGCTTGTGGACCAAGACTTTGATGGATGAAAAACTGGAAATTAATTCTGTTGAACTGCACCAGGAAACTAATGCCTACACAGCTGAAATATTAACCTGCAAAGGGATGATGAGGAACGATCTTGGTTTCTTCAAACCATTGTCACCATTACAACACTAGCAGTGCTCAGGTGGTACTTTTCCATACCATATTTGCATCCTGCCTTAAACTGACAGGGTCTGCAGAGCATGGTGAAAACATAAGTCATTTCTGCTGCATGATTTATAATAATAATCTGATAATTATTCAATGAAGAGTCTTATGCAAGGACGGATACTGAGATCCAGCCCTGAGGGCCTTCTGGCGGTTCCCTCATTGCGAGAAGTGAGGTTACAGGGAACCAGGCAGAGGGCCTTCTCGGTGGTGGCGCCAGGCCTGTGGAATGCCCTCCCCTCAGATGTGAAGGAAATAAGCAGCTATCCTATCTTTAAAAGACATCTGAAGGCAGCCCTGTTTAGGGAAGTTTTTAATATTTAATGCTGTATTGTTTTTTACACTTGATTGGAAGCCGCCCAGAGTGGCTGGGGAAATTCAGCCCGATATAAATAAATAAATAAATAAAAAATAAATAAATAAATAAATAATAATAAATAAATAATATAAATATAAATAATAAATAAATATAAATAAATAAATAAATAATATAAATATATTATAAATAAATAATAATAATATAAATAAATAATAATAATATAAATAAATAAATATAAATTATTATTATTATTATTATTATTATTATTATTATTATTATTATTAGCTGTCTAAGCCTTGCCAAAAATGAAGAAATGCTTCTCCCAATAAGAACATAGTGATTTCCATAAGCTATTTTATATGTATTGATGCAAATGTAGAAATACAAATACAGTGGTGCCCCGCAAGACGAATGCCTCGCAAGACAGAAAACTCGCTAGACGAAAGAGTTTTCCGTTTTAGAGGTGCTTCGCAAAACGAATCTCCTATGGGCTTGCTTCGCAAAACGAAAATGTCTTGCGAGTTCCTGCGGTTTTTTCCCCCTCCCCCCTTTTTCTAAGCCACTAAGCCGCTTATCAGCTGATCCGATAAACTGCTAAAAGCCGCTAATAGCGCTAATAGCGCTAATCCTCTATTCCGTCAATGGGCTTGCTTCGCAAGACGAAAAAACCGCTAGACGAAGAGAATCACGGAACGGATTCTTTTCGTCTTGCGAGGCACCACTGTACAAAACATCTTATCATAGTAGAGAAGACTCTGATCAGCTGAAGTGTGTTCCTGTTCAGTCTGCTGTTGAGCAACTAGTTGTTGATGGGCAATTTCAAGGCCCCTGCTTTGCCTTCTTCTTTTTGAGATAGCTCCTCATGTTCTGAAGGTATGAGTTTGCCCCCTGCAACCATCACTCTGAACAGGTGGGCAGCTGTATATATCATTCACTTAAGTTCCAGTTCACACACATGGCTCCACACAAACCCATTTGGGTATAACAGTTGGGTCTGATGTTATGTTTGATGTATGAGCTTGACTGGAGTCAGCAACAGAAAGGTGTTTCTACCTAAGCAAAAACATAAACACGAATGTTCACTGCTGAAGGAAAAAACAGTCATATTACCCCCTGGTCTAGATCCCATGCTGCACAAAATTTTCCAAATTATAGATCATTGTTATATATATCATAATTGTACTTGAGATGGACTTTCAAATGTGGAAATAATAAACATTTGTGCCAGAAAAATGGTTTGCATCTTTATTGGAATGAGCTAACTGGTAGCAAATTCTATGACTTTCTCCTTTCACAGTCTTGTCCAGGAATTCTACTGCCTTATCATTTTACATCGCAGCTTATCCCATGAACATTGCAGCTGGATTCCTCATCCGAGTATTTTTCTGTATTGCTGTTGTAAATGTCTTTTTCTGGCCTTTGCTCCAAAGTGCAATAAGCACTTAAAATTCCTTTTCAGTTTGTGAGAGCGACACCCCACTCCCCTTTGCTGCTTCAGTAACAGCTTTTCTCCTCAAGTCACATTTCAGTTATTTCGTTAACCTTGGATCAAATGAATGAATGAATCCATGCCCTACCAGGGGGTTTCCTAGAGATAACTACTTGCCCATTCAGGAACTCTTGTAGGAACTACATACTGCGTACCTGATAGACAAAAGATTTGGGTTTTTTATATATATACATGTGACACATACTGTATTTCTAACTTTATTAGAGGCTGACATCTGTGTTTTTTTTAATGTGCTCTAACCAACAGCAATTCCAAAGCCAACTTTTCCCTTCTGTTCTTCCTATAGCTCAATGGTGGAACAACTGCTTTGCATGTAGAAGGTTTCAGATTTTATCCCCACCATCCACTGGTAGGGCTGGGAAAGATACCTCTCGAGATCTGCACTGGTCACTGTATACAGTACTGAGCTAGAGGGATCAGTGGTGTGACTCGGTATAATTCTAGGGTTGTCTGTTGATATTCTATTTGGAGCTAGACTCATCAGTATGGAAAATTCCAGCTGCATAATTAAGTGGTTTAAGGAGGAAGGCAATTGTATTTTCCCCTTATTTTCTTCTTTCTGATTATGTTGTGGTTTGCATTGGTGCATGACGTGCTGCACACACAAGATTTAATGAGCAGCAGTGTAACTACTCTCCTCCGAAAGGTGTAATTATCGTAGGATTCTAATCTGAAGACCTGAGGACAATACCACAGTATGGTGACTTACTAACAATCTTTCCTTTCATTTGAAATATGACCATTTCCCCCCCTTTACGGAAACCAAGTCATATTCCACACAAGAAATTAACACAAGATTTTTGTTTATTTATCCCCTTTCCCTGTTTTATAACCCTCCGTTGCTCATGTTTAGGGTGGGTCTCATGGACTCACTACACAGGCCACAGAATTCCAAAACAGAAAGAAAGAAAGAAAGAAAGAAAGAAAGAAAGAAAGAAAGAAAGAAAGAAAGAAAGAAAGAAAGAAAGAAAAGCTTTGGGGAGGACAACTCAGAAAAGCATCAGAGAACAGGATCTTTAACCTGTTCTCTAACTGCTGCTTCTTTTCTCCATGACCCTCCACAAAGATGCCCACCTTGGGATGGAGAAGCGCCATATTTTTTGCTCTATAAGACACACCTAGTTTTAGAGGAGAACAAGGAAAAAAAAATTTCTCCCCCTCTGCACAGCGCCTCTTCAGCAAAGGGGGAGGAGAAATGGAAGGGGCTCTGTTTCTCCTGCGGCTTCGCTGAAGGGGCGCTGCGCAGAGAGGGAAAGCTGCTCAGCGCCTCTCCAGCTAAGCAAAGTCAGAACAGCAAGAGGGATCGCTGCGCAGCGAAAGCAGTGATCCCTCTTGCTGTTCTGGGTTCTGGGATAGCCGTGCCAAGCCTCTTCAGGGCAGGGGGAGCATTCCTCCTGTTGCCCTGAAGAGGCTTCGCGCGGCTATCGCTGAAGCCAGGAGAGCGCACCGATCCCTCTTGCTCTCCTGGCTTCAGTGATAGCTGCGCAGCCTGCATTCACTCCATAAGACGCACACACATTTCCCCTTACTTTTTAGGAGGGGAAAAGTGTGTCTTATAGAGCGAAAAATACGGTACCTGTGAGTGGATGGAGTGAGCATGATTTGAAACATATTTAGTGGGCAGAAGAAAGGTTTGCAGGTCTGCTCTTCGGCCAACCCCATGTCTTAATACTGTGCATGATCTCAAATTTCGCAATAGCCCTGTAATGACAGCCAACATGCCTTCAACATAGAACATCATACCTAAGGCTGCCTGGTGAGTGCATGGCTTCTAGCTCATTGCTTGTGCCATAACCTCCCGAGAAAGGTTTAGAATCCTAACATCAATCAATATCTGGGGAGAAAAGAGGGGGAAACATAACAAAACAAAACAGATGATGATGGAATCACATCAGTTTGGCTCGTTTGTTCAGGCACTTTTATGGGCTCCCCCTTCTGGGCAGCCAGAAGGTGAATTACACATTTTTGTTCTATGGACCTCATATCATGCACACACCCACCCACCCACCCACACACTTCTATTTCCTATGATTCCTATTTATTGAATTCACTGGGAGAAAGCAGCACATCTCAGGGCTTCCTGTAATATTTATGAGCTGACCACACATTCAGAGCAAGGCTTGGCATATACTAATATTAATGATCTGGTTGGAAAAAGCTGGCTCCTTGTGGTGCTGTGTCTGTTTCTTTCTTTCAGAAGCACGCATTTGGAACCGAAATAAAAAGCAGTAACACACACTAGACTGCACTAAACATGGATGTTCAGAAACAACACATTGTTATGAGTTTGGGAGGGGGGAGGCTGTGTGTGAGACCCTGGATCCAGCAGGTGCTAAAATATAAGGCAGACTATCTTCCTGGGTTGAGGTGATAGCCTGGGTGATGGGCCATTAAGGGGAAACAAAGGAAAGGGACTCTGTGTGAGACGGCTGAGATGGCAAATGGGTGGGGCCAGATTCATGCATAAGCTAAACAAGCTATAGTTTAGAGCTCCACTCTTTTGGGGGCCCCCAAAAAATTTTTAAGGGGGAAAAAACCTGGATGTACATTTCCAGAATATAAAATTAAAAACAAATAAAATAAAACCTACATACTGCAACAGTGTTTTGTGTTGTGTATGGGCAGGTGGAGCTGTGGTCTAAACCACAGAGCCTAGGGCTTGCTGATCAGAAGGTTGGCGGTTTGAATCCCCGCGACAGGGTGAGCTCCCGTTGCTTGGTCCCTGCTCCTGTCAAAAAGTGCAAGTAGATAAATAGGTACTGCTCTGGCGGGAAGGTAAATGGCATTTCCATGTGCTGCTCTGGTTCGCCAGAAGCAGCTTAGTCATGCTGGCCACATGATCCGGAAGCTGTATGCCAGAGCCCTTGACCTATAGAGTGAGATGAGCGCACAACCGCAGAGCCCTTACGTGACTGGACGTAATGGTCAGGGTTACCTTTACCTTTATGGGCCTATTAGGTCCATAAATTATCATATAGCATATATTCAACACAAAAACAGCAACACTTTGTTGCTGACAAGGACAGCTGGACATATAAAGGGCCCCATCACCTTCAGTAGCTTAGGGCCTCATCAAACCTAAATCCAGCCCTGGGTGGGACCCTTCTAACAGTTAGTTAGAAGGACGAGTCCAGAGTTTAGAGTTTTCCATGATTTGGGTCAGATGTAAAGCAGCAAGCTGGGAGAAAACACAAAGGGAGGGAGCAGTGTTTGATATCTGTTTGAATCCAAGGCTGTGGTGAGGGGAGAAGCAAGACCCTTTTGGGGTGCTGATGCTGTGGACCCCTCAATCACAGACTCAGTTTGTGTATATGCATAAATAAACCAAATATCCTAAAGACACCACAGTCTCTGCCATGCCTTATTTCTGAAAGCAAACACGAACCCTGAATAAGCACCTAGAACCCCTGGAATCTCACAGCAATTGGAGTTTGGGGTGGAATGCAACAATATGTATGGTCGTTCCAATATGTATGGTGTGTGTTTTGTGGGGAAGTTGTGCATATTCTGTCTCTGCTTGAAGAAGATTTTGGTTTTGATATCCCGCTTTATCACTACCCTACGGAGTCTCAAAGTGGCTAACATTCTCCTTTCCCTTCCTCCCCCACAACAAACACTCTGTGAGGTGAGTGAGGCTGAGAGGGAAGTTGCTTCCGCTTGCTAATACCCTTGGGCTAATATCCTCTTGACCTCAGAGGAGGAAAACAAGGGTTAGGCTAGTCTATCTAGTCAAGCAATTTGTTCTCACGGTCAGTGCTGGATTTACGTATAAGCTAAACAAGCTATAGCTTAGGGCCCCAGTCTCTTGGGCCCCCAAAAAAAATTTAAAGGAAAAAACCACATGGATGTACATTTCCAAAATATAAAATAAAATAAAAGTATGTTGTTTATTAGGTATATTAAGTTAGAGCCTAATAATTATTTCACTATTAATATACTTCTTCTTAATTGTATTTCACTATTAATATACTTCTTCTTAATTGTATTTCAGTTCAACAATTCCTTTGATAAAATTTTGTTATGTGCAAATGGCTTTAGATACCTATTAGGTCCATAAATTACCATTTAGCATATATTCAACACAAAAAACAGCGACAACTTGTTGTTGACAAAGGTCAGCTGGACATATAAAGGGCCCCATTACTGTCAGTAGTGTAAGGCCTCAACAAACCTAAATTGAGCCCTGCTCATGGTGGCCATGCCTGCAGCAAGGAGTGTTTTGAAATGTACTCCTCTGGTGTCATTCTCCATATTCTCCATATAAAATAAAAACAGCAGTGTGTGGTGTGGTTTTGTGCAATATCAGGCAGAACACTTGAGGGGGGGGGGTTGTAACATATGATGCTGCAGTAGTAGCATATGATGCCACAGATAGAGAGTACCTGTTTGGTTTGTAAAATGTAAGGCTTATCAGCAGTAGGGGCAGGTGCTCATTGGCACTGGTGGGGCAGAAGGTAACGAGGCCCACAGTAAATGGAGCCAGAGCCAATGATTGGCAGGGCCATATAATTATTGTTTTATCCCCATCATCCTCTCTGCCGAGATCTACAAGGGGGAGAAAGCTGACAGCTAGTTCCACCCCCTGGGTTGGTTTTAAGTAAGGAAGAGGTTTGGTGAATGACAGGTTGGAGGGGCAGTGCCCCATAGCCCTAATAAATAGGCCTTCACTGGATTTCAGGTGCTCCTTTTGATGAGGTGAAATCAATGGCCCACCCAGTCCAATGCTCTCTACTTTTAAGAGGTGCAAGCTACCAATGAAACTAAACTTAATTGCCTTGCTTTCAAATATATGGATTGTGGTCAGTCCCAGTAGGAAATGCTTCTGAAATAGTCATATCCAGAAAGTGAAAGGCTTCTGGGATATGATATATAATGAGATTAAGAAAATGTTGAAATATACATATGTTAAAAAACCAGAAGCGTTTCTACTGGGAATTGTAGGTACAGAAATTAACAGACAAGATATTAAGCTTTTCTTATACACAACAACAGCAGCAAGAATGTTATTAGCACAGAAGAGGCATTACCGACAAAAGAAGAATGGCAATTGAAGCTAATGGAGTATGCAGAACTGGCCAAAATGATGGGAAGAATCCGAGAACAGCGGGACCAAAAGTTCAAGGACTGGACCAAATTTGTAAAGACAATTGTATTCAATCAAATACGTTGCTAGGATTGCAAGAAGCTTTGTAAGGAAAGGTACAAAAACCACTACAGATAAGAATAAGAATGTATGATGTTTTAATGCTTTTGATTTTAAAGCAGTGGTTAAATAGTGAAAATGCAGAAATTTGCAATGAAAGATAGAAAATCATAAGGAAGGTTTGAAGGAAGTCAGGGCCCTAAAAAGCCAAAATGTATAATATAAGAGGAGCTATTGCAATGCAAAGTATTATTGTAAAACTAATAAAAATGATATGGAAAAAGAAAGAAATAGTCATATCCAGAAATCATCAGGAGAACATGTCAGCCTCCTTGGACATCATGTAACTGTCATGAAGGTGGTCATTCTTGGACATAGGAAGTTCACAGGAAAACTCCAGTGGGAAGTCACTAAATTATAAGAATCTGGCAATTCTTTCTTCTATGGCTGTATCTCTGTACACAGTGGTTTTTTGTTTGTTTGTTTGTTTGTTTGTTTGTTTTTTGAAACCACACTGCTTTTGACCAATATCAGTATGCTTGAGCCAGTGTGGTGTAGTGGTTAATGAGCCAGTGTGGTGTAGTGGTTAAGAGTGGTGGACTCGTAATCTGATGAACCGGGTTCGATTCCCCACTCCTCTACATGCAGCTGCTGGGTGACCTTGGGCCAGTCACACTTCTCTGAAGTCTCTCAGCCTCACTCACCTCACAGAGTGTTTGTTGTGGGGGAGGAAGGGAAAGGAGAATGTTAGCCGCTTTTAGACTCCTTCGGGTAGTGATAAAGCGGGATATCAAATCCAAACTCTCTCGCTTGCTTGCTTGTATTACCACCAATGTTGCCTTGTTAACTGATCATTTTCCTGCCTTGTCAATTGGTCACCATAGCTATGTTGTTTTCTGGTAATTGCCACTGTCTGCTTTTTTTTTTTGCATTTAATTTCCCTCTGACCTCATCCTTTTACACATACCCAAATTAGAATTACACTTTATGCACCTGAAAGCTCAGAAGAGCTCATGACATAATAACTTTGTTAATCTTTAAAGTGCTATGAGACTCTTGATTGCTTTGCTGCAACAGACTGATTTTGCTACCCTTTTGGAAACTGTTGTAGCCATAATCCCCTTTCTTTTTAAAAATTCAAGTGATTTATGCAAAACTCTTTCAAAGCCTAGTCACAGAAACTGCATAAAGCAGTGTAGCATTGGCTGCAGTCCAGCTCCCAGTTACATAATTTTGTGCTAGATTGCAATCATAAAGAACGATCCTGTAGGTCTACTTTTTCAGTCGTGGTTATAGAACGGAGTGCTTTGAAAGCCACAAAATGAGGGTGAGAAAAGAATTTCGGGTCTGATGGTGCCCACTGAGTATTGTGTAAAGTTGTTAGATAATCACCCCTGGAGGTGAGTGTCAGAGATGCAAACATTGGTCAAACCCAAAATACTCATCATATGTAGGGGGGCTTCACCAAAAGGATTTGCATCACCAAAAAGGGGAACAAAAGAGAGTGCCAATTGGCTTTATGTTTCCATGTGTACTCTGCCTCGCCAGAGTGGTGCATGCTCTGGTTATCTCCCGCTTGGATTACTGCAATGCTCTCTACGTGGGGCTACCTTTGAAGGTGATCCGGAAACTACAACTAATCCAGAACGCGGCAGCTAGACGGGTGACTGGGAGCGGCCGCAGAGACCACATAACACCGGTCTTGAAAGACCTACATTGGCTCCCAGTACATTTCCGAGCACAATTCAAAGTGTTGGTGCTGACCTTTAAAGCCCTAAACGGCCTTGGTCCAGTATATCTGAAGGAGCGTCTCCACCCCCATCGTTCTACCCGGACGCTGAGGTCCAGCGCCGAGGGCCTTCTGGCAGTTCCCTCACTGCGAGAAGCCAAGTTACAGGGAACCAGGCAGAGGGCCTTCTCGGTGGCGCCTTCCCTGTGGAACACCCTCCCACCAGATGTCAAAGAGAACAACAATTACCAGGCTTTTAGAAGACATCTGAAGGCAGCCCTGTTTCGGGAAGCTTTTAATGTTTGATGCATTATAGTATTTTAATATTCTTTTGGAAGCCGCCCAGAGTGGCTGGGGAAGCCCAGCCAGATGGGCAGGGTATAAATAATAAATTATTATTATTATTATTATTATTATTATTATTATTATTATTATTATGTGTATAGGGATGCAGGTGGCGCTGTAGGTTAAACCACAGAGCCTAGGGCTTGCTGATCAGAAGGTCAGTGGTTCGAATCCCCATGACGGGGTGAGATCCTGTTGCTCGGTCCCAGCTCCTGCCAACGTAGCAGTTCGAAAGCACGTTAAAGTGCAAGTAGATAAATAGGTACCACTCCGGTGGGAAGGTAAACGGTGTTTCCGTGCGCTGCTCTGGTTCACAAGAAGCGGCTTAGTCATGCTGGACACATGACCCGGAAGCTGTCTGCGGACAAACGCCGGCTCCCTTGGCCAATAAAGCGAGATGAGCGCCGCAACCCCAGAGTAGGTCACGACTGGACCTAATGGTCAGGGGTCCCTTTATCTTTACCTTTACCTTCCATGTGTATAGACACAAATGTTGAAAAAAGTATAACTTAAACAGAAATATAACAACAACAACAAGGCTCTTTTTCCAGAAAGGTGAACTCAAAGCAACTTACAAAAAGAAACATAAAAACAAGAGTAAAAACAACGTAAGATGTTCAGCAGTAATATGTACAGAAGAGCAAATCAACCCCACTAAAAGATAAGTAGAAAATACATCTCATTGTAATGGGGAAGATACCAAGTGATTTGTGAGTCTCCTCAATCTGTTAACTAGGTGCTGCTGATTGTTGATGGGTGAGTTCAAGGCTCCTGATCTCCCTGTTTATGGCTTCTTATCTTTTAACCAGAATTGGACTAGGCAGCCCTCAAAAAGGGGGCACTTTCAAACAGAGCGCTATCCTCTGCCAGCCCTTCAAAATAGAGGACCGCCCTTTGTGAAGTAGGACACATGGCCAAGCTATTTGTATGTTGCCGTTTAGGCATATGGGGCCAGCTAGCCTTATTTATGGGACAGAATGAGACTACCCAACATATGACTAACCAACACAGATAAAAAGCATGGCCTTCCAGGGGCTTCATAAGCCTGTTGTTTGCTCATGAGTGGGAAAAGTGTGTGTGTGTGTGTGTGTGTGTGTGTGTGTGCATGCACACACACGCATGCTGGGTGAGAAAAGTCCTCAGACACCTGGAAAGGGTAAGCATTTTAAACCTAAGGGCCAGGGCTCAGGCTCCAAGCCCAGAAAGTCAATTGGACATTTTCAAGTAAAGTTATAAAACAAAATGTGAAGACAACTCTTAAGACTTTGGTGCTCAGCAGGCAGCACTATTGTTAAGGATATTTAATCACTGTTGCTAAGCAATCAGAAGAATGTATTCTGATCACATAAACCTGGGATTCAGAAGGGGGGAGTCCTGGATTGTTGAATGTGTGTGCAGGGGACCCAATTCACATACAATGTACCAGCCCCTGGAAGTGGTGTTTGGCATTTCTGCTGAGCACCACATTCTTTCTTGGCCAACGTTCTGGAAGTTACATATCAGTTGTGGTGGGGCATAGACACAAAGTCTGGCAAAGAAACTAAGGTGAATTTTACTTTTGTACAGTAGGAGAATTTTCACACACACTCTCACATGCCTCTCTTTCTTCAGTACAGGCAAGTAAGAAGCATTTGTGTAAGTTCTCGTTCCAGCTGAACAAAAACAGCAGGGCTAGTGGGGGTGAGTCTCAGCGGAATGTACGGCTGGGGGAGAGGCCTGAGATCCACCATCTCTGCTATACTGCATGGCTGTCAGGCTGCAGTTCAAACTGCTTATTTTATCAATATTTTGATAACTGTATTGCATACAGCTTCCAGGTCATGTGGCCAGCATGACTAAGCCGCTTCTGGCGAACCAGAGCAGTGCACGGAAATGCCGTTTACCTTCCCGCCGAAGCAGTACCTATTTATCTACTTGCACTTTGATCTGCCTTCAAACTGCTAGGTTGGCAGGAGCAGGGACCGAGCAACGGGATCTCACCCCATTGCGGGGATTCGAACCGCCGACCTTCTGATCGGTAAGTCCGAGGCTCTGTGGTTTAACCCACCGGCCATGACTGGACCTATTGGTCAGGGGTCCCTTTACCTTTACTACTTACTTTTAAAGTCTGATATTATCTGTATTTTTTGGAATATTTTATATTTTGTGTACCAAGTTAAGATGTTTTATTTTCTTTTATTAAGCAGTACATCAATCAGATTAATTTTTTTGAAAAAAATCAAATTCTCAAATAACTTGGGAAGCCCAGGAATAATGAACTAAGGCTGCTATCCTACCCATGTACCTGGAAGTAGAGATGAGTGAACCTGTCAATTTAGATTCCTCTCCATTTCTCTCTCTCTCTCTTTTAAAAAAAGTTCTGTTCTCTACATTTTCACACCAGTTTGTGATTTAAGCAAAACAAAACAAAACTGCTCTGTCCCTAGCTGGGAATATGCCCCACCAAATCCAGTGAGGCTTGCTTCTGTCTAGACATGTTTAGGATTGTCCTGTAAAAGTGCTTGCTCCAGTGTTGCATGCTTGACGGCCCTGCTCATAGCTCCGACTGTGGCATTGACAGGATTTGTGCTGTTGGAGATAAAGTCACAGGAGGACAAGAGGAAACCAAGAAGGCCTCCCTGGGATTTCTGATTTACAGTTTATGTTCCGCCAGTGGGAGAGAGATACACAAGGCCTCTGGCTGCATTCCTTTCTCATAAATGCAAGCTGGGGGGGGGGGCATAAAAATGGACAAACTAGAGTATTTTGATGTCCTTCAGAGTTCTAACTTGTGGTTTGTAAACTCTGCTAGTAAATATAAAATGGCCTTTCTGTGTATGTGCAAGTAGACCACAATTGCTCCAATTAAATAGTCTGATCTGCAGCAGGAGAAGTCTCCATTCAGCTATAACCTGGGACTATAACACAGGGCTGGGTTTAGGTTTGATGAGGCCAGCTGTACTTTGTCAACAACAAATTGTCCCTGTTTTTTATGATGAGTATATGCTATATTGTAATTTATGGACCTAATAGGTATCTAAAGCCATTTGCACATAACAAAATATGTGTTTTATCAAAGTAATTGTTGAACTGAAATACAATTAAGAAGAAGTATATAATGAAATATCATTAAGAAGAAGTATATTTTGGGGGGGCGGGGCAAGAGAGTGGGGCCCTAAGCTATAGCTTGTTTAGCTTTATACGTGAATCCGGCACTGCTGTAACATGACTAGTAAGAATATAAATCAGTATTCTAATCTTTGTTGGGGTGGGGGTGGGTGAAGAACAAAGATGCACATTTGTGATTGAGTGGGCCAGGTCAAGGTGAAAAGACAGAGGGCTGGAGCTGTCTTAGGGTGGAACAAGTTCATTAGAACAGCCAAGATATCTAGTTAAGCATGGAACTAGATATTGTTACCTGCCACCCCAATCTCTGAGCAGTGCAGTGTCCCAGGGGTACCAGGTGCTCTTACCAGGGTCTGTGTTTCTTTCAGGATAGTGAGGCACAGCAGAGACTATGGTGTCTTTATGATATATGGTTTATTTACACATATATACAACCTGAATGGTTTTGACTTCTCCCACAGCCACAGCATTGGATTCAAAACAGACATCCACATCCTGCTTTTTGACTCTCTCGCCAGCCTCCTGCTTAGTAACTCTGCTTCATAACTCAAACCCTCTGTCTTTATCTAAACTCTGGTCTCTCCTAAGAATCCCCACTTGTCGATGTGCTAAATGACTCATTACCCCCAGGCTATAACCTCAAAGGAAATTTCACATTTGTTGATTGCCTAGGATTAAAGGGGGTGGCTGATACACAATTTAGGAAGCTTGCCTAGGTTAATTAATGCTTCACATATGCTAATAGCAGAGGATTAACAGCATCTAACACACACCTTAGATACACATGGGTCTTGCTATTTCCTGGTTCCAACACCCCAGCCTCAAATAAATCCTAGCACTTATAAACCTGTAACAATATCATTGTGAGAGGAACATGAAGTTTCCAACCTGCTTCTTCCCCACTAAGGCAGGGGGAAATCTTGGTCAATTCATATTCCTAGATATCAGTTAGAGAGCAAGGGATGGTTAGAAACAGCATGGAAATCGTGGATCATCTCTGAAAACTAGAACCTGGAGTCATCTGATGAAGATGAATAGTGGAATATTGATCAGATGGCCTCTGTACTAGCTCATCCTGCTGTTCAGGTTCTAGCTGTTGATGGACAGCTCCAAAGCATTCCCTTCATATTGTTTCTTTTGGACTAGACAGCCCTTCAAACCGAGGAGTCCTTTAAAGAGAGGGTGGTCCTCTGTCAAGTAGTACACATAGCTATCCTAGTTCTCAATGAGGTAGTACTAGTTTACATTCTAAACTCCCCCATTCAAAGTCTCGTATCAAATGAGAAGCAAATACCTGTGTCAAAGTTTGTGTTTGTACAATTCTGCTTCTTCTCGGCTCTAATTGAATCAAAATAGTGTTACTCTTTCGGCTGCATACCAACATTTTAACAACCTGTTCCCTGTCATTAGTATAACACACAGCCTCCATTTAGAAGCAAATCCCAGGTTTTCCCCAAGTACAGATAATATTGAAACAGATGTGGCCTTTCCACCAGGAACGATATGGACTGATTTATTGATTTCATTGATTTCATTCTTTTTCTTCCCTGTCCATTCATCTTCAGGCTGCAGCCTTGCTATTATTGTCATAAAAATAAAATATATACAACTGGAATATTTCTGAGCTGATTCCCAGTCACTTGAAATCTGGTTTACATTAGAGAAATGACATCTTATGTGCAAGGATTTCCCATTGACCAGACCAGACCACCCGGTGAGCAAGCTGCCTGGCTGTTTTGGTTTCATTCCACCAGAGAGTGAAAGAATCCTATGACTAGCAAGGACACAAAGCAGGATTATAATATACTTGCTGACAGAATTATGCTATAGCATGAGTTATAGCAGAGTTTCTTGTGGCTGTGGGGTGGGGGAGGGAATGCATTGTGACTTGAGTGAGCCAGATGAAGCTTGAACAGAAAGGTTGGTATTTCCTTAGAGTAGAACTACTAGATGTTGTATCAGCAACTGTGCATTCCAAAGCCTGCATTTGCCACAACAGGTTTTGGCTTAATAGCAGGTTAGCATTTGGCCTTCCACCAGTTGTCTTATGCAAATGCTCCACAATGATAGTATTTCCTTCAGGTAGGCTTACTTGCAGTTTGCGACCCAGCTAAAATAAATAAATAAACCAATGAAAATGGTCCATTAAGGATTTGCAGGGAAGAACTGGTGGGTGGGAGTAAGAGTTCAGCACTGCTTGCCTAAGAAGAATATAACATGAATTTTAGAAGGAATTTTCTGTATCAGACCAAAGACCTGTCTGGTGGTCTAGCATTCTTTCCCACAACAGCAATTGAGTTGCCTGTGGGAAACCCACAAAGAGGGCATGGATGCAATAGTCCTATCAGCTGTTGTTCCCCAGAAGACTACCTATGATACTGGAGGTAGTACAGTCCATCATGAGCAATAGCTAGAGTTGGACGGAGCTGTCAATTTTGGTTCTCACCTTCTCCATTTCCAGTCCTATATATTCAGTTACCCACCTTTCTGCAGCAATCTCCAAAAATATCTCCATGGATTTGTGTGTGTGTGTGTGTTTCAGTGCAAATTTCTCCTAATAAACATATTTACATACTAGTGTACACATTTTTCCCAAGCTATTTATCCTAATAGAATGGTGAAGATCTGTGGGGAGAGAATCCCACAATTTAGGGAAGGCTACTGAGAAAGTCCCCTCCCAGACTGCCATTCCTTGCACTTCTGAAGGTGGTAGAACTACCAAGATATCTATTCTGAGCAGAACTTAGTTGAATACAACCTAAGTGAATATCAGATAAGCCCCCATATTGCCAAAATATTTGTTGGATTTTGGCGGAGACCCGTAAAAATCACAGGCGGGAGAAGCCTGTGAGCGTGGGATTCGGCGGGCACCTTTTGCGCCTCCCCTACTCGTGGGGAAACCCGGTTTCGGGGATCCGGAGCGACGTGGGGTGAGCGGCGCAGTGCTTCGAATCGTCTGCTTCTTCCACGGAGCGATGCCGCATAGCTGTTGCCAGAGAGCACTGACTTTTTCCTGTGGACAATTTGACTCCAAAGTAATTACCCGTGAGTAGAGTTGAAGTGGGAGAATTGGATTTTTAAACATCTAATTTGGTATCGAAACGGGGAGGTTCAATACAGGAAGTCCACCTCCCCCTTTTGTAAATAAACTGAAGCAATGAGACTGCAAGCTGAAGTCTTGGAAAGCCTTTTGTAAAAGACTAAATTTCCATCGGCAAAGAACATTATACCCCCCCTTGGAGACAGGAGAAGAGGGGGGGAAGTGGTGGACTGAATATGCCTGTAGGAGAGAGTGAAGAGAGTTAAAATTCTGCCGCTCTGACCCTGGAAACGGGCTGCTAGCAGGATTGATGTCTTTTGGAATGTTCATTGACAGCGTTTAGAACGTTCATTGACAGGTAGCTAAACAAGAGAATACATTGTTTCTACTGTCTCCGGCTGTTTAAAAAAAAAGGAGTAAAAGTAACTGGAAATTGAAACTAACTTTGGATTATTGGAACTGTGCTTAAAAGAGGACATTACTGACTAATACAAATAGAAACTGTTTTCCCCTAGTGGAAGCTTTTGAAATTGGTTGCTTTACAGGAGCTGGGCTAGGGGAATTTCCAGCTGCAAGATAAAAAATTGTGAGACTCTGGGATTGACCTTGAATCTCTTAAGTGTTATGGCAAATGGAAAGGAAAAAAACAGATGGAATGTTGACAGAAGAGGCCTTAGCGGTCGCATTAGTGAAAGTAAACGATTCGCTGGAACAGCTTCACAAGAAAACAGACGTGATAAATGCGAAAGTGGATGCTGCAAATATTAAAATCGACTTAATTGCAGAAAGTATAAATAATCTGGGACAAAAGGTGAATACCAATACAGAAACCATCCAGAAATTGATACAGGAATCTACTCTGATACGGCAAACTGCGGATGAAGCCAGGGAGAAAGCCCTTGCTGCTGAATGCAAAGCAATACAACTGGAGAGAGAGAGAGTCCCATCCATACAAAGGCAACTTGATGAACATAAGCTGACATTTGTTATGATTGAACTTAAAGAAAAACAGGCGAATTTGAGGACCAGAGCCCTACCTGAATTGGAAAAGGAAAGTTTGACAGAGTTTCAGGAGGAGACAGGACTAACATCGATTGAGAAAGAGAGGTATTTGGGGGTTAGTATGACCGCCAAAAATGTGAATCTATTTAAGGATAACTGTGAAGGACGTTGGATTGAAGAGAAGGGGGATTTGGAAATATGGACAAATCTGAAGTTGTTATTGTTGGGCCGAGTTGCTGTGGTGGGGATGAGGGTTACTGTGTTGCTGGGGATGTTGCTTTTGTTTCAAACATTGCAAGCTTTGGATGGGATGGATTGTTTCAGGAGGTGGCAGAGGGATGTTTCCAGATTTGTTTGGCAGGGCAGAAAGCCTTGAGTAAAATTTAAGATATTGACGGATGCCAAAGAAGGAGGTGGACTTGCCCTGCCAGACCCCTAAACTTTGTTGTGAACCATCTGCTTTTTGCTGGCTGAGAGAATGGCTACTTTTTGAAAACATTGAAGTGTTGGATAATGGCAGATGAAGTTGATGGACTATATGGAATTGGCGGAAATGACTGGCAAGATCCGAGACCAGGGAGAAGAGTCGGTGGAAGAAGACTGGAAAAAGTTTAAAGACTATGTATAGAAATATTGTAAAATTAATGAATGTTAGAAGAATGTTGGAATGAAGTTATATGGCTTTAGTAGAAATGTTATAAGGAATTAAGTATAAATAGATTAATAGAATATTAAAGGAAAAAATAAGGCTAGAATGTGTTAAGATAATTATAGGATAGAAAACAGAGGAAGATGGAAAGGAATTGCTGAAACAATTAATAGAAGTGGAATACAAAAAGGGAGGTGTGAGGAGGTCGTTGGAAATAAGCGAATGAAAGATAAGATATTGAAAATGTTTGAGGTGTTATTAAACTGTTTTTGTTTGTTTTTGCTTTGTTTTGTTAGTTTAATGTGTTATGTAGTGTTCTTGTATTGTATTTGTATTGTTCTTTTTTTTCTTTCTTTTGTTTGTAGTGTTGTGTTGAAATTGTTGGAAAAGTAATAAATATCATTAAAAAAAGATTTGTTGGATTTTGGGTTTTGCATCTATTATCTCATGCAGAAAAAGACTTTTGTTCACCCAGACTTTCCTTGAGAAGTGATGCAGCTTAGTTGAGTACAAATGTTGATACAAATGTTTTTGTTTGTTTTTCTAATGTAATATTTTATTGATTTTAGGTCATTCATCATCTTGATATACATATACATATATATATATATATATATATATATATATATATATATATATATCAAGTGCTTCGATAGTAGATAATTATTTAGAAATAAAAAAAATCATAAAATTAAAAAAATGACCATTAAGAGATGATCACAAGTGGAAAGTTGTTTTTTTTTTTTTTAAAAAAGGACCTGGAACAGGATGAATGAAGAAATTTGGGTTTAGGAAGGAATTGTCCAAAAGGTCAGATTGGATGAAGAGACTGTTTTCATTTCTGAATCCTCTGCAGCGTAGGCTTGGCTGTTTTGCTCGAATCATCACTTTTGTAATTATTTTGATTTCCGTATAAACCACTTTGAGAACCAGGTGGTAAAGTGGCCTAGAAATTGAATAAATAATGTATCAAAATAATGTAGAGCCATTTGCTCTGTGGGCATCTTCAGCTCTTTGTTTGTGTCCTGCTGTTTTTGAATTGTTTTTAATAAGTCACTGGAGGGGTGGTGGTGATGGGAAGATCACGTGTATGATGAACCTGGACTAAAAAAATGTGGAATGACTTGTTGGCTTAGGCAGGGAGATTTGTTCAGCTTCACCATGGAATCCACCCACAGCTTTACCACTGAGGGCCAAACTAAACATAATGCTAAATGCATTTTTGGGTGGTACGGGCAGCTGTTCCATAATGAAGAGAGTATCAGCTGGGGATGGTGTCGTCTTGATGTACGTAGCAGCTACAAATAGGGTATTTTCCTCATTAGGGAAGGAAAGGGTTATGTCCTCCTTCATTCCATTCATTCAGAATTCAGGGAAGAGGGAAAAGAAAATGGTGTTCAGTTTGCCAAGAGACCCGGGCCTCTCTCAACCTACATTTAGGTCTGCTCCTAGAGTGTTTGCTCTTCTCAGGCAGAATAAGGTCCAAGGACTTCTTCAGAACTCTCTTCTGCTTCACATTTTTTTCCTGCAGTTGTTCCAGGGACGTTTTATTGTTTGTGTGTGCGGGGGGTGATTCCAAGAAAACAAATATCCTATGAAATGTTTATTGCCCCCAAAGCAATATTTTTTGAAATACGTGTGAGACCGATGGAATAAAACATGGAAGTTTCCAATTCCCAGTCCTCAAAGAAGTGCTAATGGGTTAGCATCCTGGACCCTCCATTCCCTCCTTCCCACTTCACAGATTTGTAGAGATTTTAACTGTTCAGTGTAATAGCAAGGTAATTATTTGTGACAATGGAATCCTTTGATGTACTCATTAAAAATGAAACATGTGGAAGTCATTTATTATACACATGGAACCAAAGAACGGGGATGGCATTAATGTCAGGAATGATGCAATGCAATTTCTCTCTCTCTTTAAGCGCCAACTGAGTCTGATTAAGGCACAGGCTAGTTTGGAAACAGTAAAGGATGCAAACATGTTCCTCTCTGGGTTGTAATCCCTGGGCTGACCTGCATTTCCCTCAGTTTCAGGTGGAGCACATTTAAGTCTCCTAATGGATTCAGTCTACCAAGAATTGCATTGCCAGGACAAGTTGCATTCTAGCGATTCTGATGGAAAGGGAACTACATTCACATTGTACATGATTCATAGCTATTTCTCTTAAAGGGGCCCATGTACCAGATAGCTCTTTGATAAAGCATACATTACAGTTGCTAGGTTTCTCCAATTTTTAATTTTTTTTTGCTGCAAAAACCCGCAAGGAGATTTTGTTAATCTAATTGCATAGTGGTTTGCTCCAGTGCCATATATTTTAACTGGGTGTATGTTAAAATTTGTATGGATTTTATTCCTTTTACTGAGTCTGTGATTTGTATAATGAAAATTGTATTGCTAAAAGCAGTATCAATAGTCTCCACAACAATATTTTCATCTCTGACAAACAGTATAATTAGCATCTGCTGCTACTGATCAAAGACCCAGCAACATAAAAATGTATTTAGCTGTCGCTGGAACAAGAATCCTAATATGAATGATTTTAATCACCATTTTATTGATCACATTTGGGTCATCTGGCACTATCTTTATAGCCCTCTATCTCCTCTGCTGGCAGCTGAGTACCAGGCTGCAGATGATCCAGCAGTTGGATGGACTTATTACCCTTCTGGTTCTTTGGCTCCCCGCCATTTTATGTATAGATAGCCTCCATCTGTGTTCTCTTAGCCAGATCTTGTGGCCAATTTTCTATTTATATGCTTTACATAAGGCATAACAGAATAGCACTCATCATTTTATACAGCAGCATCTCGCTACCTTGGGATTTATTTCCATCAACCCTTCTGCCCCTTTTGACCCCATCTGTAGCGTGATGGAAGCAAAGGAGGCTATTTTCGGTTCACATTTAGTGCATACACATACAACCCATCTGGAATCCATGGAGTTGACATAATGCTTTCAGGATTCTTGAGGGTCAGACTCTGTTAGGAATTTCTCTTTCACCACCACTTTGTCCCAGAGAGATAATAAAACCGAGGCTGCGGCATGGACATGATTGAGATTGCAGGCATTGATAAGAAGGAAGGCAATCTCCCCTTCCCTATCTTCCAGAAGCTGCTGATTTTGCAATTCTTCCAATGCGCAATACTTCAGGACTCATGCTAGATAGATAGAGGAAAGATGTGGGAAAGGAGAGATGATGGAAGCTTGTAGCATCCTTGCTAACATGAGCACAAGCCTTGTTACTTCCATACCACAGCAACTTGCCAAAGTTACTCCCCACTTCAAGGTACACGTGCACATGTGCTTACAGATACCTTCCTTGGCACCTACAGTACCCACCCACCCAACAGAACTTAGTCTTGAAAGAATCATGAAATCATAGAATTGTAGAGTTTGAAGGGACCCCAAGGGAATCTCAGACTAAAGCATTCCACAACAGATGGCCATCCAACCTCTGCTGATAAACCTCCAAGGAAGGAGAGTCCACAACCACCCAAGGGAGTCTGATCCACTGTCGAACTGCTACACCAGTGTGGTGTAGTGGTAAGGAGCATAGACCGTAATCTGGTGAACCAGGTTCGCTTCCCCGCTCCTCCACATGCAGCTGCTGCGTGACCTTGGGCTAGTCACACTTCTCTGAAGTCTCTCAGCCCCACTCACCTCACAGAGTGTTTGTTGTGGGGGAGGAAGGGAAAGGAGATTGTTAGCTGCTTTGAGACTCCTTCGGGTAGTGATAAAGCGGGATATCAAATCCAAACTCCTCCTCCTCCTCTTCTTCTCTTCTCTTCTCTTCTCTTCTCTTCTCTTCTCTTCTCTTCTTCTTACCATCAGAAAGTCCTTCCTGATGTTTAGTTGGAATCTCCTTTCTTGTAACTTGAAGGCATTGGCTCACATCCTGCCCTCCTCCAGACCAGGAGAAAACAAGCATGCTCCATCTTCCATGTGAGAATAGGATTGGTTGTGGTATGAGCTTCATTGCAGGGGTGTGTGGTGTCCCCAACCGTTCCCCCTGTATGCAGATGTGCCCACAAAGGATGGCAAAACTTGTCCTGCATTGTCTCAGATAATCTGTGGTGTGATGCTTAACCCCTGGAGGCAACAGTTGGCACAATTGCAGTGCCGCTGAAGGGGCTGTTGATTTTCTCAAGGGGAGGGACCTCCAAAGCAGCTGAGCATGTAAATGGGGGCCTATGTAGATAAAGCATACATGGGTCATAGCCCAGTGGTAGAGTATCCCAGGTTCAACCTCTGGCATCTGCAGGAAGGGCTGCGAGTGATTTCTTGTCTGCAAACCTATTGTCAGTGCAGACAATACTGAGCTAGGTGGCTTAATGACCTGACTTCCTATGAGGCAGCTTCCTATATCCCCTGTCTCCCAAAAAGTAGTCCAGTTAAGGTAATTTTAGACTCTGAAAGAATTATGCCCCCTTCCATTCTTAGTACAATAGGGCTATATTTTTCCACTTCTAAATCCAATGATGAGCATAAAATAGATCACTTGTTATGGTTCCGCCCCCTGTAATCATCTTTATTCAATTATTGACATCTTCATTGCTCCTGGTTTATCATTTGTACATCAGGAGAAAACTGGAATGACCTATGAACTATCTGTGCTCAGAAGTATATTTAGTATCGTCCATTAAAGTTCCAAAGTTGTGCAAGCTTCAGAATGGTAAGATGTTGCAAGGCTGCTTCCTTAACACTGAAGGAAATCATAATTCTTTCTTTTGTGTGGTTTCCATTAATGCAGCTTGATCCAAAACAGATTTCTTAATGAGACAAGGCTATTGGGCTGGTTTCCCTAAAATCAGATGCCTAGAGGCTGTATAACAATGCCCAATTTTCACATGTAACCATAAGTCTATGAATGTATTAAACTGTGTGCATTTTGCAGCTCAGTTTCCTAAGAATTTACAGCATTTAAACAGGCAACTATAAGCTCACACACTGAAAATTATTTATATGTTTGTTAAATCTGTCACCTGCCTTTTCTTTCTGGGGCACTCAAGGGAAAAAATAAGAATTGAAATAAAACAATAAAATACAACAGAGCAGCAATATGATACCAAAGAAAAAACTATGAAAACAACACATGAATAAAACTGATACAAACAAGTTAAACCAGTTGCATCAAATTTACAACGGCCAGAATGCCAAAATCTTTTCCCGGGATCAGTGCACCCCAGTGATGTCAATTTCTGGAAGGATCTTGGAGATGTGTTCAGAAGAGGAAACATGGTAAGTTTGAGATTCATACATGAGACTAACTCAGTTCTCCTCCTGAGCAGTGCTCATTTCTCTAGTCCCATCTTTGAATTATTAATATTCTATTTTACTTATTTTATATCCAGACCTTTCTTTAAATGTCTAAGAGAAGTCAAACAATTGACTTGCTATCAAGGCAGGGACGTATTGACTAGTAACCTGGGCTATTGCAATTTGCATTAATAACAGGAGATAAAATATTTTGAAATGTACAACATGCACACAATTTACATTAATTGAATTTGCTGTATTACACTTTGTTTTTGATTTTTTTAAAAAGTCCTGTTTGTAACCATGGTGGCCTTTCTATGGCTACCTCATGCAGACCACACATGAGAAACATAGTGTGTGTAACTAGTTGGCCATAGATATAACAAGGCCACAATTTCTGCAGCACTTTTCCAAGCAATAAAAATTGCTGTTGGTTGTGTTTATAATCTGCTGATTCACTTATCATGTTTCCTCCGCATGACTGTGAGCCAACGAACTGTCAGAACTGTTCATATGCAGGGGGCGGGGGGCAGGGCAGGATTACAGCCTGATAATCCCTTTGTGATCCCTTTGTGTAAACAAAGTGTCTTCCTTGTGCACCTCTGCAAAACTCTTATACAAACTCTTATGCAAAAATCATGATATAAGAAAGAAAAGGTAAGTCAATGAGAAATATATTTCTCAAGTATATTCTCTGGAAAATGCTTCTATAGCCATTCAGGGCAGATTCTTCTGCAACTGCCATTGAGGGTGTCACCTCCCCTGGGATAAAGACTGATTGGTAGAAAGAGTTTTTGTTGTGTTCTTGCAAAAGAAGTTCCATTGATTTGGAAACCCCCCTTATTTCCATCTTGCTACAAGAGATAGTAACAGCTCCCCCAACTCTGCTCCCCCTGATCTCGTTTTTTGACAGAATTACAAGCCTGGTAGATGAAGGGAACGCAGTGGATGTAGCCTACCTTGATTTCAGCAAAGCATTTGACAAGGTGCCCCATGATATTCTTGTAAAGAAGCTGGTAAAATGCGGTCTTGACTATGCTACCACTCAGTGGATTTGTAACTGGCTGACTGACCGAACCCAAAGGGTGCTCATCAATGGTTCCTCTTCATCCTGGAGAAGAGTGACTAGTGGGGTGCCACAGGGTTCTGTCTTGGGCCCGGTCTTATTCAACATCTTTATCAACGACTTGGATGATGGACTCAAGGGCATCCTGATCAAATTTGCAGATGACACCAAACTGGGAGGGGTGGCTAACACCCCAGAGGACAGGATCACACTTCAAAACGACCTTGACAGATTAGAGAACTGGGCAAAAACAAACAAGATGAATTTTAACAGGGAGAAATGTAAAGTATTGCACTTGGGCAAAAAAAATGAGAGGCACAAATACAAGATGGGTGACACCTGGCTTGAGAGCAGTACATGTGAAAAGGATCTAGGAGTCTTGGTTGACCACAAACTTGACATGAGCCAACAGTGTGACGCGGCAGCTAAAAAAGCCAATGCAATTCTGGGCTGCATCAATAGGAGTATAGCATCTAGATCAAGGGAAGTAATAGTGCCACTGTATTCTGCTCTGGTCAGACCACACCTGGAGTACTGTGTCCAGTTCTGGGCACCACAATTCAAGAAGGACACTGACAAACTGGAACGTGTCCAGAAGAGGGCAACCAAAATGGTCAAAGGCCTGGAAACGATGCCTTATGAGGAACGGCTAAGGGAGCTGGGCATGTTTAGCCTGGAGAAGAGGAGGTTAAGGGGTGATATGATAGCCATGTTCAAATATATAAAAGGATGTCACATAGAGGAGGGAGAAAGGTTGTTTTCTACTGCTCCAGAGAAGCGGACACGGAGCAATGGATCCAAACTACAAGAAAGAAGATTCCACCTAAACATTAGGAAGAACTTCCTGACAGTAAGAGCTGTTCGACAGTGGAATTTGCTGCCAAGGAGTGTGGTGGAGTCTCCTACTTTGGAGGTCTGTAAGCAGAGGCTTGACAACCATATGTCAGGAGTGCTCTGATGGTGTTTCCTGCTTGGCAGGGGGTTGGACTCGATGGCCCTTGTGGTCTCTTCCAACTCTATGATTCTATGATTCTATGATTCTATGAGCTGTAGGAGAAAGAACATCTTTTCTTGAGGATTCATGAATAAAATATTCAAAGCACTGTACTGAGAGGTAGAATTCCAACACCACAAATGTGATTTGGGCATTGGCTTCTTAGCACAATGCTGTTAAAAATACATGCATAAATTGGTCGACTGCTTCAACTCCCCGTGTTTTACAGAAGATCCAACAACTGTTCCATCTATTTTATAATTGTATTGTTTTGGGGTGGGATTCACCTAACCAGCCCTGTCAGTGGAAGTCTAGGACTTCGACTTTTGGAAAAAGGTTTTCCCCTTTTCCTCCTCCATGTGCCCCCCCCCACACATTGGCTCAGGGGGCTCAAGAGAATCAATGGTGTGCAGCAAGCTGAAACGCCACATTTATCATAGTGTGACACTGAATTCCACCCTTTATCTGTTTTTATAATTGTTTTTCTATTGATGCAACCTGAGATGTTATGATGGATAAGAATATTTATAAACAAATGGTTGTTAAAAATAGGGAATCAGCCAAACTGAGCAAAAAAGAAAAAGAAAAAAAGGGGGAGTCTATGAGTCTTCAGTCTCCACCATAAGAACATAAGAATAGCCTGATGGATTAGGCCAATGAGCCATGTAGTCTAGCATCCTGTTCTCACAGTAGCCAACCAGAAGCCTATGGGAAACTAGTAAGTAGACAATGAGCACAAGTGCTCTCTCTCCTCTCCCCCTTTTTCCAAGGATCCAACTTAAAAAGTCATTGGTTAATTAAAAAGCCAAGTGTTGTAAACTGCCCTGTTGTCTTTAGGCAAAGGTGGACATTGAAATAACATAGATGATCGCTAGATGATAGATGATAGATAGATAGATGATAGATAGATGATAGATAGATAGATAGATAGATAGATAGATAGATAGATAGATGATAGATAGATACAGATAGATGATAGCTAGCTAGATATAGCTAGATAGATGATAGCTAGAAAGATAATAGATAGGTAGATAGGTAGATGATGATAGATAGATAGATAGATAGATGATAGATGATAGATGATAGATGATAGATGATAGATGATAGATGATAGATGATAGATGATAGATGATAGATGATAGATGATAGATGATAGATAGATAGATGATAGATGATAGATATAGATATAGATATAGATATAGATATAGATATAGATATAGATATAGATATAGATATAGATATAGATGATATAGATATAGATAGAGAGGGGGAACACAAATATGAGACCAGACTTCTGACTTTCTGAATAATTTGCTACCATGTTGCACTAAATTTTAAATGACTGGAAAGAACAGTCTGCCCGAATGCCTACCAGATTTCATCACATGAAATTACAGTGCAGAACTGCCATGATTTAGCAGGGTTAACAGGGTTGCCAACATATTTCTTTTCCTGGAAGCAAATAACATGGAAATGAGTGCTAATCTTCCACTAGATTCTGCTAGTTTTTCAAAAGTGTCTTTTGTGTTGGAAACTGCCATTTTTTAAAAAAAAAAAATGGCACCACCCACCACTAAAACACTGGGACCTTGGAATGGATTTACTAGATCTGAAATGGATTTACTAGATTTACTACCCAATGCACAAGGCCGAAGCCCATGGATCTAAAGTCAAAGGGCTCGACACCTTGAGGCTTACACACCCCAAATGATGAAGCCCACTTCTGTGGAGGCAGCAGAGGGGGAGACTATTGGAGGTGGGGGTGCTTGTTGGTTTGTAGTGGGTAGGACCCATTGGAGATTGAAGCTCTGCTGAAGCCCACTGCCAGGCCTGGGGTGACCTTTGTTGGGCATGGGAAGAAAAAGGGAAGCCCTTCCCCATGTGCTGTGCTGATAGGAGCATAAGAAGAGCCTGCTGTATCAGGCCAATGACCCATCTAGTCCAGGATCCTGTTCTCACTGTAGCCACCTAAATGCCTATGGGAAACCCACATTCTGGTTGTGGTGGCTGTATGCTACTTCCTCGATCGGAAGCAGAATGCCTCTAATTACCATTTGCTGGAGACCAACAGCATGAGAAGGATTGTTGTTGTTGTTGTTATTTCCTGCCCATTTCCCCAGCCACTCTGGGTGACTTACAGCATATTTAAAACCACAACTCCCACGAACTGGCCCCTTAAAATGCTAAGCAGGCAGAGTAGGGTCCTGCCATGTCCTAAGCTGGCCTTCCACAATGAAACCTCTTAAGTGCAATAATTTGGCAGCCTGCTTTTGCCACCTAAATTCCAAAATCATTTTCCGTTTGCGATCTGGCAGCCTTCCATAATCTTTCTGCTTCCTCCTTTCTTCTTGTCTTCCCCATCTGACACATTCTTCTTCTCTTTCCTCTCCCACGATTCTAATCTTTCCATTTCTAGGTTCAACCTGTATATTTGTAAATAAAAGCAAAGATTACAAAACCATTCCCTCCAACTCTCCCGATGTTAGCGGGACATTCCAGATTTACACAAGCCATCCTGGCTTCTGATTGGATCTGAAAATGTCCTGTCTTCACCCTCCAGAACTGACACCAGTGTCCTCAGGAAGGAGAATTAGCCAGCACTTGTCCCAAGCCTCTCCACGGCTGCTGCCACCCTCTGTTGGGCAGCCTGTAGCGGCTGCTGGAAAGCAGGCTGAAGTGAGGAGGAGGAAGAAGAGAGGCCACCACTGCCAGAGCCATCTTTCCCATAGGGCTTAGTGGTGTGTTGCGCCAGGGCGCCGGCCTCTCAGGGACACCCCAGCAAGTGGGCGAGCTGCGTTGCTTTGCTGGCGGCCTCCCCTTTCCCTGCACTCCTGCCAGCTGAGCCCCACCAACCATAAGGCTGGCGGGTGTGTAGCTTCCCTCCCAGGCCTCCTCGGGAGGAGATTGATCCCCGCAGAGGCTTAGGATGGAAGCTGCACCCCGCCAACCATATGGCTGGCAGGCACACAGCTTCCCTCCCAAACCTCTGCAGGGATTGCTCTCCTCCCAGGGAGGCTTGGGAGGGAAGCTGTGCTCTCCTCCTGAGGAGGCTTGGGAGGGGCACAACTTAACTCCCAAGCCTCCGTGAGGATCGCTTTCCTGCAGTGGCACGGGGGAGAGTTGCCTTCCCCCCGGATGGCTGGCAGTGTGCAGCTACGGCCACCCCAACACTATCTGTGGTAATTTGGGGGCGCTGGGTGGATATTTGCACCCCAGCGCCATATCTGCTAAAGACAGCCCTGACCATCGCCAATGCTCAGCCCCACGTAACGTGCAGCCAGCAGCTGTTGTGGGTTGTGGGTGATTGGGGAGTGGACCTAGAGGATCTGTGAGGGGTTTGAGGGGCTTCTTCAGTTTGGAGAGGGGTCACGGCATGGCAGGTGGGGAGTCATACAGCGACACAATGTTCTATGATTCACGGCAGATGCACATACTGAACCACCACCACGAAGAAACCATGCACAGTTGTACAATATGTAATTTTTGATCAAGCTGCCCCTTAACCCAGATTCATAACTAGGTTGAATGAAGCAAAAAGAAAATAAGAAAATCTTGCCTTGGATCCAAGCCCCGGGATTCAGTAATTGTTGGACACCAATGCTCTACTTGCCTTTATTTTCTCCTCCAGTCCCAGAAAAAGGAATGCTAAGCCAAAAGAAATGGTTTAAAAAAATGAACAGAAGTTTGTTTCCCCTCATTTAATTTTTGGTCATGTGCCGCCAAAGCAATTGAAGCTTGGGCAGCCTACATTTAATTGGGGTTTAATTCAAATTTTCCCCTGAATTGTAAAATATTAAAGGAACGGAACCCAGACTATAAATAAGAGCTCTTCCTGCTAACGATGTTCTTAACAGCATTTTCATTGCAGATATTTGTCAACATCTATGAAAAATGCTTCATCAGTTTAGCCCATTTAGTATTCTAAAGGCAGGATAGTGAGGAAGGAGTGGGGGAGATTTGCTACTAAATGAATTAACTGAACCAGCTGCACTGGAAAGCAAACCGTTCTGAATTTTTTATTCCTCACTTGCAAAAATGCACTGCCTGGTGTACATGGTGCCTTCAAATCTTATTAAGTTGCCGTGAATATACAGATAAATGAGTAAGAGTTGGGGTGGAGTGGTGTAGTGGAGTGGCTAAAAGCATTAGCTGTGAACCAGAAAGTTCCTGTTTCAAATCTTATTGTGAATATATTTGGTGGCTTTGGGTATTTATTGTGCTCCTAACACATGCAAGCTTTTTATAGCATCTACATGATGTTGCTGGCATCAAAATGTCAGCCTCTATTTTCCCCCATTTAATCTGGATTTTTCATTTCTGGAGAAAATCCAAGAAGAAAACAACAATCTGTTATTAATGTCCCTGCCTGCCCGGAAGCATCCTTCAAATATTCTCATAGAATTGTACAGTTGGAAGGGACTCCAAGGGTCATCTAGTCCAACTCCCTGCAATGCAAGAATCACAGCTAAAGAATCCCCAACAGATGGCCACCCACCCTCTGCTTATAAACTTCCAGGGAACTACCTTCTGAGGTAGTTTGTTCCACTGTTAAACAGCTCTTGCTGTCAGAAAGTCCTTCCTAACGTTTAGTCAGAATCTATTTGAATCCATTGGTTCAGGTCCAAACCCCTGGAGTAGCAGACTACAACCTTGCTCCACCTTCTATGTTACAGTCCTTCAGATATTTACTGTAAAGGTGGCTATCATATCGCCTTCTTCAGGCTAAACATACCCAACACCCTTGACTGTTCCTCATAAGGTTTGTTTCCAGACCCTTTATCATCTTGGTCACCTTCCTCTGCACATGTTCCATTTTGCCAATCTCCAGTTTCCAGTATTTATTTACCCCTTCCCAAATTGATTACTTTTTTCTTCGCTCAGAAACACGCAAACCTACAGACACTCATAGTAAGGTAAAGGACCCTTGGATGGTTACGTCCAGTCAAAGGCGACTATGGGGTTGCATGGCTCATCTTGCTTTCAGGCCGAGGGAGCCAGTGTTTGTCCACAGACAGCTTTCCGGGTCATGTGGCCAGCAGGACTAAACCACTTCTGGTGCAATGGAATACCGTGACGGAAACCAGATCGCACGGAAACACCGTTTACCTTCCCACCACAGCAGTACCTATTTATCTACTTGCGCTGGCATGCTTTTGAACTGCTAGTTTGGCAGAAGCTGGGACAGAGCAATGGGAGCTCACCCCATCTTGGGGATTTGAACCACCAACCTTCTGATCAGCAAGCCCAAGAGGCTCAGTGGTTTAGACCACAGCACCGCTCGCGTATATTACTCAAAGTAACATACACAGAAAGAGTCAACACCACCCCTTCACATCAGGTCATCTCTTGAAAGCTGGGGAAAAGAGAAGCTCTGAACAAGCCCTGGTAGTCTCTTCCACTCAAAACATTAAAGAGAGATGTCATAATACATATTTGTGGTACAGCCACACTTTGAGTACAGTAAACAGTTCTTTTTGTTGTGCCTCGAAAGAATATTGTAAAGCTGGGAGAAGGGGGAAGGTGATCAAGGGGCTGGAGTAGCTTCCCAACAAATGCTGTTGTGCTCTAATCTTGCTTGTGGGCTTCCCACAGGCAACTGGTGAAAATAGTGTGGTGAGCTAGATGTGGCAGGTGTCAAGGACTGGCTGGACGAAGAGAAGGGGTGGGAGGCTCCAGTCGAAGAACCCCCAGAGGGAACTCCAGAGGAGGAAGCCAGGGGACTGGTGGTGGGACACAGAAGAGTGGTCAGAGGGAGAAGATTGGTGGTAGGAGCTGTCAGAAGCTGAAGGGGAAACAGGGTTTTGCACCAAGACACAAATAAACCCACATAACCAATTTCAAAACAATACGTATGGTAATTGAGGAAGTTGCTTAAATCAGAGTCATGCCGTTATTCCAAACTCTGGTGAAATAATGATTCCCACCCCCGTAATTTCAAAAGACTTTGGTTTCAACATTCAATCAACTCAAACTCCACATCACAAGAAGATTTGTGTGCCCTGATGAGTACATATTTCTCCAGTAAAATGTGGTTGAAAAAATGTCCATGAAATAGCGTTTCCTAAAGAAAATGTCCATTAGATTAGTATTTCCCTGTCCCTCAACCACACTTTACTGGAGAAATATGGTGTGTTAGGGAGACCATATCAAAAGTGACATCACAAGACGTGAGTTAGTGGCATCAAGATGTTTGCTATGCTGTATAGTTTCCGCAACTCAACGCTGAGTCGAAATGTCAATGCCATTTTTTAAATGACTACAAACAGTGGAATCTCATGCATGCCTAATGAGAAGCAAGCCTCATTGTTCAGCAGGGCTTACTTTCAAGTAAAAAGATATTGGCTTGCAGCTGAAGTAGATTCACATATGCATAACAGAATGCAAAACTCTTAAAAGAATGCAAAATCATTTCTATTATTTGCCGGGAGGGAAGTCTTATTGTAAAATATAAACCAGGGGCTTAAACTAACAATTTGTTCTCTGTTTGTTCCTTTCTTCTCTGTCTTTCCTCTTGCCATCTTTTATCCCTTTTTTTTGATAAAAAAATATTAGCTGTTGCATAGAACACCGGCTGATACTTAGAAATTAAAAGACGACAGGGGTTCATTGGGAGATTTCTAGCAACACTAAAAAACGCATGTTGTTCATTGGAGAGCAAGGAGATAACAAAATAGGTCAGCCAGCAGGACAATTGTTAAGAGTAAAATGATTAGTTATGACATTTCAAAAATACACAAAACATCTGTCACACTGTCTTTGGTTTTCTTTGTTCCAATGTGTTTTCCTGGGTGGAGCTGCAGCTACCATGAGGCCCAAAGAATACAGCAACAGCATAAGAAAGGATCATAAAGTAGGATGGGTAAGCTGTATTATTCCTAAATAATAACCAGCAGTGATGCTGTCAGGGCCAGACTTTGGAGCAAAAGTCCAGGGTTCCACTCAGCAGAATGAGCAGGTCGCGCCCCCCATCACAGCAGCTGCTTTACCATAATTTGAAGCAAGTGAAGAAATACCCATTACCTTCTAAAGTGGGGGCTTCATGCAAGCAGAGATAGAGTAATCTTTTGGTTCCAGTCCTCTCAGTTCCCCATTTTTCCAGTTTTAAATTCATCACATTTCTGCAGCAATTTGCCATTTTTCATGAAAATTCACCAGCATTCTGATGCAAATTTCTTCTAATAAACAAATATAATATAATGCACTTTTGTATGTTAGGTTGTTTTTTTTGTTTGTTTGTTTTTTGCTAATATGTGCATTTTTATGTACGCTTTATTTTAGTATATGCATTTTTGTATGCGCTACTTGGCTGGAGAATGCCATTGCAAAATTCAGAATTGTGTGCATTTTGAAGGGTGAGCATTGCTTTGCTTTGCATGTTGTTTCAGAAAGTGTGAATGTGGTAGGTTTACCTTTAAACATGAAATGAATCAAATCATCCACCATCCCTAGCTGTGAGGTCATTAATTCTAGAGTCTGAAATTCCCTCCCTGCACTACTAGTAACAAAGCCCTGATCCCAAATCAGCTTATGTTTCCTTCCTCTATACTATATCTTCTTTATTGGGCTGAGTTGATGTCACTGGATCTGAAATTACTGGTCCCTTGCCTTGATAAAACAAGCAGCAAGAGTTGTAGCTCAGTGGTAGAGCATCTGCTTTGCAGCAGAAGGTCTCTGGTTCAATCCCTGGCATCTCCAGGCAGGGCTAGAAGAGACCATTCCTGAAATACTGACAAGCCACTGCTAGTTAGTGTAGACAATAATGAGTTAGATGGACCAGGAAAAGGCAATTTCCTATGTTCCTGAGCAACACTGTAACCCTGGGAAAGGGTTAATATTGTGAATTTGTATATACCTTTTCACTAGTATCAGGCATAGGCAAACTTGGCCCTCCAGATGTTTTGGGACTACAACTCCCATCATCCCTAGCTAACAGGATCAGTAGTCAGGGATGATGGGAATTGTAGTCTCCAAACATCTGGAGGGCCGAGTTTGCCTATGCCTGACTAATATGTTTATTTTTAATGCACTTAATATTTGCATTTTTATATATAAAAAATAATTGGCTGGAGAAACTACACTGCAAAATTCAGATAAGAGTGAATTCTGAAAAATGTTTCAGTGTTGGTCTTCATATTGCTTTGGAACTGTGAATTTGATTGATTCGCCTTGAAATGTAGATTGAATCAAGTTTCTCCCCCATCCCTAGGCGCCATGAATACAAAACCCACAGGTATCTGCATGTTAGATGCTAATCCAGACCTAATCTGAGTGAAGCATTTAGGGATCTATCTGCTACACAGAGAGAAAACATTTCCTGCTAAGATACAAGGAAATCCACTTGAAAGCATAACTGGTATTACAACAATATGGATAGCATTGTTAGGGCATGTTTAGTCCCAGGAACAAAGCCTAAAACAAATGAACATTAACTTGAGTTTCTTTATCCAAAGTAGCGCTGAGTTAAAATTATTAGCAGTAGAATTGTTCGACTGGTGAAGATTTTGCACCAGTGAAAACTTTTTGCACAAGAGAATTCAGAAGCAGATGTTGATAACTTTGTTGAACAATAGATTGCGCAACATTAAAACTCAGTCACCCGCTTGCACAAGACCCCTTGCACTAGTGCAGAATGTTGGATACATCTCAATAGTATTAGACTTGAGGCTTGAGCCTGACAAGAGGTTGCCTTCAGATTGCTGGAGGGACTCAAACATATACCAGAAATTTAGGTTTGTGCAATTAAAGCAGATCAAAGGGCTCTATCCCCCTAGCTAAGGGCAACAAATCCCCCCCCAAAAGAATGTTAAACAAACCTGTCATCTGAAGGAGCCCAGATATTTACATGAGCCCTACCTGGTTATTCCCTTGCAATAAACAGGCCACGGGGGGTGCTGAACTTCTGAATGTTAAGGATGAAATTCTTTGCTGAGAAATTTGAGGTTCCTAAATTAAGTAGCGATCTTGCTCAAGATACAAAAGCTTCCCTGCTGCAGATATTCAGTCCCTGACATGTGGGGGCTTCAGGAATGGAAACGGGATGTAATGGAGTCAAAGGATTCATCCCTACTCATCTCCTCCCATGATGGTAACTGAGGAGGCAGATAACTGAATGGCGTTATTGATAAATGACTTTCTGTACAGCGCACCATCAACATGGGGTAATGGGGACCAGCGCCGTTGCCGCTGGCACCATTGACTGGGCAACCATCGCATTCTATTTCCACCTACTTTCATTTGCAATATAAATAGAGGATGCGAGTTATTTATGCTCCTTGACCAATAACCCGCTTTCACAATACATTGCCCAGCTTTCACAAAAGCTCCATTCCTTTGGCTCTCACCTGTTGTTGTATCTGTCATGCTAACCGTTGCGGCTGTCAGGAAAGATTTATATCTTTGAATGTGATGTGATGGGTAGAGTCGCCAGTTATTCATTAATATTACTTACACTCAGTGAAGATATTCTAATTGTCCTGGTAACCTGTAACCTCCATTAAATGCTTTAATTGTTAATTTGTACATGATCCATGCCAGTGTGGGTCACTGGGGTGCCTACCTGATGTCTACATACATATGTCAGGACAAAAGTATGAGGAATAAAGACCTGGAAAATCCATTGGGGAATATAGGAAGCCCTGAACACATATTTTTTATATGTCCCTTTTACGATGAGGCACGTAGAGAAACCATTGACCCCCTGCTGGTGAGGCTTGCTGACCTCCTGGTAAAGCAAAAATTCGATCTTTTCCTGTTAAGCAAAGACCACAAAATGACCCGGATTGTCACCAGATTCTGCGCACAGATCTGTAGGCGCAGACCATCCCCTAAACGGCCTTGGTCCTGTATACCTGAAGGAGCGTCTCCACCCCCATCATTCAGCCCGGACACTGAGATCCAGCACCGAGGGCCTTCTGGCGGTTCCCTCATTGCAAGAAGTGAGGCTACAGGGAACCAGACAGAGGGCCTTCTCGGTAGTGGCGCCCGCCCTGTGGAACGGCCTCCCATCAGATGTCAAAGAGATAAATAATTACCTGACATTCAGAAGACATCTTAAGGCAGCCCTGTTCAGGGAGGTTTTTAATATGTAACGCTGTACTGTTTTTAACACTGATTGGGAGCCGCCCAGAGTGGCTGGGGAAACTCAGCCAGATGGGCGGGGTATAAATAATAAATTATTATTATTATTAATTCAATCTAGTTTGTTAAGAAAATTCCCAAACTCGGATCCATGCGTGACTCTGGGTCATTTCCCTAAGGTTTTAAAGTTTTTATGTGTTTATATCTCGTTTTTAAACTTAAAATCCATTGTTGTATATTGTTTTAAATGTTTGTTTTGCTATTGGGATTGTAGTTCCATTTGTGTTTCTCAAGCTGGTCTCTGACTGTAATAAATTTCATGTCATGTCATGACCCGGAAAATCCTGTACCAGGACAGCCTGATTCCTTATGCTCCCCATTGATCCTGAACTCCCCTCCTCTCCCTCTGCTGAGGTTCAGTTGGCCTTCGCCAAGTATTGCTATAAAATAAAAACATGGCTGAGAAGCAAGGAAACAAGAAAAGGCAGCAAGGATTAAGCTGAAGAACTATTGCTCCCGCAAACATCCATGACGTTGTAACAGGTTTGGAGAGGGAAGTATGAAGTGGTCTGGCAAGCGTGGAACCCACAAGACTGAAACCTTGGGAATCTACAAGATTCCTAGTTATAGGAAAGAAGCTTCCTGGCAGATGTTAGTTCCAACACAAAAGGTGACCCACACTTAGCTTTTGCCCTATGCTTTCCAGGCACAAGTCCACACTGCAAAGCTCTTTCTTTTCTTTTCTTTTCTTTTCTTTTCTTTTCTTTTCTTTTCTTTTCTTTTCTTTTCTTTTCTTTTCTTTTCTTTTCCCTGAAACATTTCCTGCAAAAACCTGCTCTTTAAAGCTGAAGCACAACAAACAGCAACACAGGTTTTCCCTGTTTGCTCTGATTCAGTGGCAAAAGTGTGTTTTAGTGGGGAAAGCTCTGGAGCAAATAAAAATAAAAATTGCTCTGACACAGAACTTTAATGCATGGACTCTGCTTGGAAAGCATGGAGGAAAGGGAGATAAGCCCTAAATAACAGTGTTAAGCCAGAAAGGGACACTAAACGCTAACTAATTCAAGTACTGAATTATGTTGTTGTTGTTGTTTAGTCATTTAGTTGTGTCAGACTCTTCGTGACCCCATGGACCACAGCACGACAGGCACTCCTGTCCTCCACCGCCTCCCGCAGCTTGGTCAAACTCATGCTGGTAGCTTCGAGAACACCGTCCAACCATCTCGTCCTCTGTCGTCCCCTTCTCCTTGTGCCCTCCATCTTTCCCAACATCAGGGTCTTTTCCAGGGAGTCTTCTCTTCTCATGAGGTGGCCAAAGTATTGGGGCCTCAGCTTCACGATGTGTCCTTCCAGTGAGCACTCAGGGCTGATTTTCTTAAGAATGGATAGGTTTGACCTTCTTGCAGTCCATGGGACTCTCAAGCACCATAATTCAAAAGCATCAAAGTTTCCTGTTGTAGTGTGACAGTGAGATGATGAGGGGTCTTTGGTCAATGAACACTCACAGCCTAGTGTCCCTCATAGTGAAATCCAAATAAATAAATAAATCTAGAATTTATCCAATTACTGATGGAAGATGTTTGCTGGAGGAAGCCTTCAGTACCAGAGAAGAACATAAGCTTACATTAGATGTGGCAAAAATTCTCAGTATTCATCAGAACTTGCAATTATGTTGTTAGCCATGTCCGTGCTCGGTCCCATACATGGTTGCTGCTATGGGAGAGTATCCTACTTAAGCCAATGTTGCTTTCTCTGTTCCTTTGCTGTGGCATTACATACCCTTCTCAGAGCGTAAGAAGGAACAGTTCTGGGACACGTGTGAACTGAGCTTCTCTGTTACAAACAGTGTGTTCACTTGTGAAAAGGAAGCAAAAATTACTCTATTACTCTCTGAGACCATAATTGTATGTCCCTGGGAGAGCGCCTCAGTAGCTATCTTCCCAACATGTCCCATGAACAGGGAGTTCCCACAGTGATGAAACAGATGCCTCTGGAATCCCAGAAGCTGGACATGAGTGCAACAGCACTCTAAATTAAAAAAGGAACCCACTGTTCCTCTCTTATCTTCTGTAGGGTGCAGGATCCTACTCAGATAAAAGAGGCATCTAGATTTCATCTAGATTTCTCCCTCTCATCCACCTTTTGGGGTGTTCTGTGAGTTGAGTAGTGCTCTCCCTCCCTAAAGTGTCAACAACTTACCTTTGGCCCCAATAGACACTCAATAATTTTGCTGTACACCATTCATTCACAAAACTTTCATTCCTTTTACAGCAGCTCCGTCGGATTTCCATTCCGAGCTCCACTCACAGACTGATTTCAAAAATGTTTCAGCTGGCTGTTTGGCGAAGGGCTGCTGGACAATGAACAGTGGCTTTGCTTAGCATGGGAAATGTTATGTCTGCAACTGAAGTAGCAGAACAAAGAGGGTGGCAGGTCTAGAAAAATATTCAGATGCTCACAGGGAGGAAGTGAGAATTCTTCATCCACCAGGCTGAAAACATTCCCCCCCCCCGAGTTAAGGATGGTACTGTTATACTAAGGTTCATTACTTCAGATGGTGAGAAGTTCCATGGGTGAAGTATTTCCCCAGGTTAAAAGGAGATTTATTGGCAATTTGTAATATTTGCATTTTACTTTATTTGCAGATTAACCATACCATAGGTGGAGGCAAAGCTTAAACTCTCCATATGACAGCCATTGCTTCCATATCAGGTCTCCAAGGGAAACCACTCCTACCTCCGCAACCTCCCCCAATTAAATTCTCTGTTTCCAGAGGGGTAATCATATTTCCGTCTTGGAAATAAAGCAACAAAGAACCTTGTAGCATCTCAAAGAGTAATATAAGCCTCCATGGACTCTGAGGCATGAAATGATCTCTTGAGTTTCAGGTGTATCTAATGTGTACCTAGATGATTTGAGTGCAGGGTTGTACACAGTGAGGTCATAGCGAAAAGAGGGGGGATAATTATTATTGTGTAATTAGCAGTGGTAATTGACAAAAGAGTTGTTGATAACACAGATATCCTGATATTGGAAAGCCAACTGTAATGCAATAAACTTCTTTTGTCTTGGTTCAGTCCACAAGTAATAGCAGTGAACCTCTTGATGCATTGTAAATGAGTCTCTATGAAAAAACACACGTGAATGGACACAAATCTGAGGTCAGAACTGCAATATTCAAAATACAGTGGGCGGCCATTTCATCCTTCCAGAACATTATTAGAATGACCATTTTGGAGCAAAGGAACTTCAGAGGGAATCATAGAATTGGAAGAGACCCTGATTTACATTGCAATACATTCATTTCAATACATCAAGAGTTGTATTCTGAACTGTTTTTTTTTTTAAATTATTATTTCACCCCATCAGTTTCAATTGGACAGGGGTGATTTATGCCAGCCCTGGGCTGGCATTGATGGAGGGAGGGGTGTCCAATCCCGGGGGCTTTTCCGTGAATGAAGGTGCTAAGGCATGTTCATTCTGAAGCCTAACACCAGCTATGACCAATTGGGACAGATGTGGAGTTTGCTGTGGGCATACAGGGAACACTAACATGGTAGAGGTGCAGCAAGTGAGGTATCTGAACAGATTTGAGGGTTAGGATTGCTCTCCTTAGAAAGGAGGCATTTGGAAAATCAACTAGTTTCTTGAGTCAAGTGGCCACTCAGATACTCCACAACAATGCTATAAGCAGCAAGTGTTTTTCTCCTACTTACTCAGATTATACTCTTAAATGCATATCTATGTATTTTTAAAAATTGTGATATAACAAATATACAAATCAACTTCTTAAAATAAGGCCTTTTGGCTCAGTTTTCTTCTTTTTAAAAACAAAAACCCAAGGTCTACTAGCTCGGGTTTTTGGTTTGGTTTTTAAAAATAAGCTCTATTACCTGTTGTATAGCTAGTAGAAACATCAATACTCCATCCACTCACACCCAGCATTTAGCTGGGCTGTGCCTATAGTGATACAGTATCTTTCCAAAGATATGTAATATTTATTTCCATCTACCCAACCGAAAACATACAGGACAATAAGCTCGAAAACTAGACAGCTTGTGTGTGAGGCACAGAACAAGGTGACTCAGAAAATGTCGCCCTCCTCATCATGGGATACAAGCATCTCATATTTAATGGATCACTGAAACGGAATCAGATGTGGGTGACTGTCTTCTGAACTTCCCAGTCATGGGATGTCTTAGAGCAGTCAGAGGGTGCTTTTGTTCCACACCGGACTGATTGTGTTCTTTTGTATGATTTTGTAAGCGTATAAAATAGTATCACCAGAGGACCAATGGGAATCACACAGGAAAACCACACTTGAGTCTCCGGTTGCAGCAGGCAGTGTTACAACACACAAAAGAACATCTTTCTCATTTTTGAGGCTATTGTGCAGAGATCCATTACCAATAATGCCTGTGACTCCTTGTGAATACTGAGCCCTCTTTATTTCAACCAGGAGAGCAGCAATGCCTTTCGGAGTAAAACCTCACTGTGCTGAACAAAACACTGCTGTGCCGCCTAATAAATGGCAAAACCAAACAGAAGCAGTTAAATCTGCACTTAAGGTTGCATGGTATATTTGCAGCTGTGAAAAGACGATAGATGTTAAAGGGCTGAAGCAGGAGGAGCCAATGTGGTAGCCAATTGGGTTACAACATCCATGAACCCTGGCTTTTGGCATGAGAACTTAAGAAGAGTCGGCTGGTCAAGCCAATGGCAACTAGCCCAGCATACTGTTCCCACAGTGGCTAACCAGAAGCCTATGGGGAATTAGAAAGCAGGACCCAAGCACAAGAGTAATCTGCTCTCCTGTGGTTTCCAGAAACTGCTCTCCAGATGCATTAGTGACCCCCATGGAGCTGATTGGAGTCCAATAATATCTGGTGGTACCACATTGGCTACTGCTGGGCTTATAGTAGAATAGCTCCCACATTGGAAGATATCACTTTATCCCTTGATATAGGTTGTAAAACAATGGTGGTCAAGGGGTGTGGAGTGGATGCATAACCAGTTCCACTGATTCTATGCTCCTGTAAGCCTATCACAATACACAAAGCGTAACAGGCTGAATAATAATAACTGTAAACATTTTATTGGTTATTTCCTAGCGTAAAGGTCTAGCCCAGTATGTGCAACATATACAGTTCATATGTACGGTTTATAACCTATGAGACTAATTCCAACGTTAATACATTTTTTCTTAATGTTTCTTCTTGTAAGTTCCTGTGTAACACAATCCTTAGGTAAAAATAGAAAAGTCCTCAAGGTAACGAGGGCAACACCACTGATGTAGACTACTGGCACAAGCTGGCTGGTGCAAGTGCAAACTGCTAACTTGGGCAGAACTGTATTTGTCTGTAAGCCTATCAGCAGGATGGGGGACCAGCAGCTCTCCAGATGTTGGGCTCCAACTCTCATCAGCCCCAGCCAGCAAGGACAAGGTCACGTGTGATGGAATTTGTAGCCCTACAACATCTGGAAGACCACACCTTCTCCATCCCAAGCCTTCCAGAATTAATAACAAAACATAATTTCAGCAACAAGGAGTTTCAAATAAGCTAATTCAAGTATTCAACAGCCAATGACATATTGGCTAAAGGAGCTGCAAAGTGGTGCTTCCAAGCTTGACTGGATGAAAGAAAAATACAACTGGGCCTCTTTAAGTGGCAGGATGCTGATCAGTAGTATCAACACAACCATGCTCCTCTCGTTTGTTATAAATTAGTTAATAAGCGGAGGATTGGTTCCGACATTTATTCATATTAATTGGGTTTGCACATGGAGTAACCAAAATGATGCCCACTCTAAATTGATATTTTGTTCCCCCTGAGTACAGCATGCTACGGTGTGTGTGGGGGGGAACCATTTAAAGATTATGAAGACATTTCGATTCGGTTATCCATCTGGGTTCAGGAAAGAAATCAGGATTGGATTCTGGAAGGGCAGCTTGAGAAAAGATTGCCATGTTCCAACGAAGGCAGCAGGTGCTGGAAATTAGGCACATGGACACAAAGACATTTTATTTTTTTAACCCAGTAACTGGAAATAGTGGGAAAGCAGCAAAAGTAGTATCAACTCATAGGCCTGGCCAGCAGAATGAGTTGCTGAGAGTCCTGGAGAGAGAATGGACTATACCTTTTTGGACTGTGGGTGTAGGAAACCTTTTTGAATGCCCCCAAAAAACCTCCTTGAAAGAAAACAAGTTCAGCATGAAGAGAGATGCCATTCTAGTTTTCTTGTTTCTCAAGGTTTTTTGTTTAACTTGCAGGTACTCCAGAGTAGGGACGTGGGTGGCGCTGTAGGTTAAACCACAGAGCCTAGGGCTTGCCGATCAGAAGGTCGGCGGTTCGAATCCCCATGACGGGGTGAGCTCCCATTGCTCGGTCCCTGCTCCTGCCAACCTAGCAGTTCAAAAGCACCTCAAAGTGCAAGTAGATAAATAGGTAAATGGGAAGGTAAACAGTGTTTCCGTGCACTGCTCTGGTTCACCAGAAGCGGCTTAGTCATGCTGGCCACATGACCGGGAAGCTGTACGCCAGCTTCCTCGGCCAATAAAGCGAGATGAGCGCCGCAACCCCAGAGTCGGCCACGACTGGACCTAATGGTCAGGGGTCCCTTTACCTTTACTCCAAAGTAGGAACGTTACCTTATTATTAGCAGTAGTGGCGAGAAGTGGCTCTCTGGGTGGGGCGAAGCTCCTACACTAGCTTCCCTGAAGGTGGGTTGCTGTTGCTTACCAGGAAGGAGACAGGGTAGGATAGGGAATCTGTGAGGTCAGATTTCAGGATTCGATTCCTGAAGTTTACACTGCACCTCATTTGGCTGTGCATGCAGACCCAGTCACAAACATCCCTAAACACACTTACCTTGGGAGTAAGTTGCACTGAGTTCAGCGAGGCTTACTTCTGAGTAGTCACACATAGGCTTGCACAGCCCATCTTGTTAGTTTCATTTTGCACTCAGTGTGATAACTTTGTATAGATTTTCCACCTTTTAAATTAAAGGAAATGAATTATACTCAGCTCTGGGAGGGTGAATATGTTCCTGCCAACTAGTCAAAACTAGTCAAAACCTTCTGGAAATTAGCTCAGAACAGTTGGCTTTCCACTTGAGCCAGAGTTAGCAAATAGCAAAATGCTATTGTTAATTATCATCATCAGCACAACAAAGAGACGAGAGATATATAACACTGCTTGATAATTCTAATCTGTTGGAAATTGTGGTGCAATAGTTGATATAGGGACTATTTTAATTTGTTTATATGCTTATAGGCTGCCATCTCTTCAGAGAATTTCAAGGCACTTTACAGAAAACAAAAATAATGGCAATAAACCGATGTTAAAATAACAGTATTAAAATATGAGTATAGCAATATCTATATCAGCCAGTGGCAGGAATCACCACGGCATTGATGTCCAGAAAATGATTGGGGAAACAAGTGTGCTTTTGGTAAATACTGGAAGCCCACTAGAATTTGTGCTAAACTTATCTTACTGGAGAGACTGTTCCACAAGACAGGGATCACCTCAAAAAAAGGCTTTCCTTCTGGCTGCCGCGAGATGGGCTATCACATGGGCCAGGACACAACCAGGAAATCTCTACCCAAATAGCTTATTTAATGGGAAGGTCTATAAAAAAAGAAGGCGTTCTCTTAGGTAATCTGGTCCCAAGAGGTTTAGGGCTTTATAAATTAGTAATAAATCTCCAAGTTGGCTTGGTAGCTAACTGGCAACAAGTGCAGTTCTTTTAACAGGTGTGTCACATGGTCTCGGGGAGTTTCCTTCATAGTAGTAGGAACCTGGCCTGTCAAACTGCTCTCTCCAGCCAATAAGTGCCCTGGATGAAAAGAGAGATGGAATCTGGTTCAGCAAAAATGCCAAAGGTGAATGAAAGCTGTAATTAGCCCGGAACAAAAGCCCTCCAGAGAGCACTAAGAAAATTGTTTCTTCTTAGGCAATAGGCCACAACATATCTCCTTACTTCAGGGTGAACTAAGGCAGCATTGTGCATTACTGGGAAGCACTAGAAAGGCAAAGCGAATTGTGCCTCCATTTTCTTGGTTTTTCTAAGGCATGTGCAATAGGTTGTCTTGCAGGGACACTTGAAGAGGGGGGCAGAAGGGGCTAGATTGGCTGGTGAGACCGATCCCTCCCGCCTGTGCAAATGGGGACAATCCTGATGTGAATAAAAGATTTGGGGTAAGAAGCAACCTTTCCTATAACTATTTGGTTATCCGCTTAGGTCTTACCAGTCAGGACCTTATGTTGGGTCCCCCTGTGGCTGCTGTGGGCAAATGAGTAAAAACAAAACAAAACCACTTGCACACTTGGTATGTATGCACGTACATATATAGATCCACCCGACTTATGTTATGGGTGCCACAAGTAACAAAGGCAGGCAAGGTTTTCAGACAGGAGCGGAAAGGGTAGTGATCCTATCTTTTTTCCACACATGGAGTCACTGCCTTTGCCTTGGCACACATTCCCAAAAGTTTGGTCCTTGCTGGTCAAACAGGCCTCTTTTCTTAGAAATAGATTACAGGCACTTCAGGAAAACTCAAACATAAACAGCTTTATAGTAGACAGGGAGTCCTGCTTATTCATCAAGGCCCACATTAGCTTCCTTCTTCAAATACTTCCCCTTGACTCAGAAACCAACCATATACACACTCACAGCCACCGGACTGTATTGTACTAGAAATAACTGACACGCATGCAGGCCCTCAGAATCAACTGTCATCTCCCTGGTTGACCTTTCTCAATGAGACCTCTCAAGGGCAATGATTCAGCAGGCAGCTTTTGCCGTCTGAATTCTGGAATTTATTCACTGCTTGCTCTCTGGCAGCTTTCCGCAGTCTTTCTTCTTCCATTCTTATCTTTCCATCTTTGCATTCTGACACGTTCTTGTTCTCTTTCTTCTCTCACAGTTCTAAACTTTCCTTCCTTACCCAGCACTGCCGCTCTAAACTCCACTTCCCTCATTTCTTCAAAACTGTGCCGCTCGCTACATTGTTTATGCTTAGATATTGGCCAAAACTGCTAAAATTGAATGCATCTTCTGCTCAGTTTTACTCTCATCATTTATTTGAACTTTTCTATCATAACTTTGCTTTAATTTTATTTATTTATTTGTTTGTTTGTTTGTTATTATACCTGATAAGGGACGTGGGTGGCACTGTGGTCTATTGGGTTTCCTGTACGCCACTTTGAGATATCTTTAATTAAACGGTATACAAATGGTCACCCTGCCAACCTAGCAGTTTGAAAGCATGTCAAGTGCAAGTAGCGCTCCGGTGGGAAGGTAAACAGCATTTCCATGTGCTGCTCTGGTTCGCCAGAAGTGGCTTAGTCATGCTGATCACATGACCCGGAAGCTGTATGCTGGCTCCCTCGGCCTATGGAGTGGGATGAGCACGCAACCCCAGAGTCATCCATGACTGGACTTAACAGCCAGGGGTGCCTTTACCTTTACGGGCCTATTAGGTCCACAAATCGTCATATAGCATATATTCAACACAAAAACAGCAACACTTTGTTGCTGACAAGGACAGCTGGACATATAAAGGGCCCCATTACCTTCAGTAGCTGGCCAGCTCCCTTGGCCAGTAAAGCAAGATGAGCGCCACAACCCCAGAGTCGTCCGCGACTGGCCCTAACAGTCAGGGGTCCCTTTACCTTTTTATTATACCTGATGTGAACATGTGTTGTTTGACTGGCTAAGTGGAACGTTTAAAATATGACTGAGCAATTAAAATATTTGCCCTTGATACCAAAAAGGTCAAATGGGACCTACAACAAAATAATACTGTGTGGTCTGGTGCTGTTGAGTTCTCCAGCCAGTCAGCCATGCTCTCTTCAAGATACTCCATTTGATTTCTCCTCCCACCCATCTTTCTGCCTCCACTGATAGTGGAGAAGTGGTGGCGGCAGCAGTGGATTCCGGTGAGATCTCACAAGAGCTCAGCAAGATGGTGAGAACTTGCTGGAACCCACTGTCATTAGTGCCACTTCAAAGGCACCACCACACAACCCAAATCAGGAATGCTTTGGTGGGGAAAGACTGGGGCAGCAGCTCCCCATTGGTCCTCAGGTGGCAAAATGGGACACACCATCCCTGGGTCAAAGGGTGACATTGAATCACTTTGCATACTCCTTATTATTTTAATATATTATTTTATATGATTTGGTTTGTTGTTTAATGTTTTGGTTCAAATGCATAAAAATTAAAGGGGAGAACCAATTTGAAAAGGTGGGACCACTAATGACATTGGGATTGAAGGACTGAAGATAATGTTTGTTTATGGAAAATGGCTCTATTGGGTGTTATATCGGAGTGGGTGAAGCAAGTATTGATTATATACAGTGGACAAATGAAGAATCAGAAGTCCCTTACTTTCTGAATTTTTTCTCTCTCTCCCTCTCCCTCTCTCTCTCTTAACCTCTTTTCTGTTTCTATTTCTCTATTTCTTTTTCTTTATTCCTTTCCTTCCCCACTTCTCTTTATGTTTTTATTGTATTATGATCAAAGTCTTGATTTGGATGACAACAAAAAGAGGAAAAGGTACCTGATGTTAAGTTTTGAATTCCCCCCCCCCAATAAAGTTTATTTTTAAAAAATGAAACGGTGGGACCAATAAAGTTTCTCTTCTTTCTTATTAAAAATCCTTCCACACATCCCCTCGCATTACTCTTCCCTTTCTGACAGCACCTATGTTCGTTGGTCACACCCTCCGTGGCAGATGCTCGTAATGGGATATGGGATTAAAATAATAATGTCAATCAATCACTGTTTCCCCCACAAGCTCATAATTAAGTAACTTTACCCTGGATTTGTCCACTTGAAATGGCACCAAATCTCCCACGGCTTACGTAAAGAGGCGGAAAAAGAAACCCATTGGTGTTGACAGCAGCTCCAAAAGGCCATTGAAGTGCAAATCAGCAAAAACCCAGAAAAGGTAAATAAGATGCAAGCCACTAATTGCAGCTTGTTTGCACTAATGAAATCAAAGTGGTTCTGTTGGATTAGGAATAATTATCCAGGTAAGCACAGGAGAGGCAGAAACACAACTTTGAAAAGAGGTCATCAAAGAAATTTGATCTATCTGCAATCAAAGGAGCTTGGAGGCATTGTTGTTGTCTTGATCTGAGAGAAGGGGGGAGGCAAGGCAGGGAAGGTGATATACTTGTCTAACCTTTATTGATAAGAGCTAACAAACTTTAGCTTGAAGCAGGTCTCCCTTTGATTAAAACGATTGTTTATTTTCACATCAAAGTGTCCAGTCCTCAAGAATGATGACAGAGCAGACATTTGTGGGTCTTGAGGACCTTTTGAGACTGACTAATTTATTGTGGCATAAACCTTCGTGGGCTAGAGTCCATTTCGTCGAATGAACAATGTTCTGACTTGCTGGTACAATATATTTACACATTAGGTGGGGAGATTATAAACACTGCAGTGAAGTTGAAGGGAAACAAAATGCAGAAGGTGACACATATGTTATTAACAAGGCAGGTATTTGCTGTTGAGCTCCGTAAAATGTGGGTTTGATCAATTTACAGTGAAATTCCACGCATATCTACTCAGAAGAGCTATAGCGCAGTGGTAGAGCATCTGCTAAGGGTTTTTTTTGTGGGGTGGGGGTAGGAAGTGCAAGTTGTGGTTGTTGGCAGCCTGAGCACCATTTTGCACCTCACAGGAATTCCTGGGCTGAGTGTCATTCCAGGGCATGGTGTGTGGAAAGTGGTAGGTGAATTCTGCAAAGTAGCCTTCTTTTTCGGGGGGGGGGGGATAAAAAGAAAAATCTCAGAAATTTCCTCAGAAAAACATCTTCTGAGACATTTTAATTCAGCTCTATTTGATACATCTTAACTTCTCTTCACCTCTGTGGTTTCCACTAGGCCCCACCGCTAATTACTTCAAGCTGGTTTCCTCGTCACAACCTCCAATTTCAGACAATAGCAAAATATGTGACCTTCCATGCATCTCAAGGAAATATCTGAACGTGAATGTCCCTGAGGTACAATAAAGGGCCTTGGGCCATCTCTCAGGAATATGCATCACAGCAAATAGCGAGATGATGTGTGAACATTGGCTCCAGCAATTGCCAAGCTGTCAATGAATATTTCTGGTCAGGTTGCTAAAACCACAGAGAGGGTGACGTCTTTGCGGGGAAGATGCCTGGCATATTCTCTCTCTATTTGTTTTGTTATGCACAGGTCAGATGAGCAGGTCTGAAACCATAGAAGAGAGTTATTCAATCAACATTTCCCCTCAGTTTCTTCTGTGAAAACAGTTGGTTTAACTGAGGGGAGCTGACCTTTTCTGTTTACATTCCACAGATTGTTGTAACACTTGCTCAAATCTATTCTCTATGGTGGGGAGGCAAGCATTTTGAGACAATCAACTAATGTGAATCCAAAAAGGGCTGGAGCTGAAACAATGGGACTGCTAGGATAGCGGTTCAACAGACAGAGAAAAATGTTTCACCTTCTCTAATAACACCAGAACTTGAAATTGTAAACTAAAACCCATAGACAGTAGGTTAGGACCAGACAAAAAAACCTGCTACTTTACAGAACTCCTAATTAACTTTAATGATTTGTTTCCAGAACAAGTGGTGATGGATATCGATTTAGGCAGCTTTCAAAGGGGATTCAACCAATTCTTCGACTATGTAAACCTGGCAATATTAGCCAGAGATCTAACAGGAAGTACTAAAGGTAAAGGGTAAAGGGACCCCTGACAGTTAAGTCCAGTCATGAACGACTTTGGGGTTTGCAGTGCTGTGAAAAACCCAAGGGCTGTATCTAGACTGGGTTGTATCCTGAAATATTTGGATGGCAAATCATCAGATGAAGATGGCCACAGTTGGCTGGCTTTCTCCAGAGAGTGGATTCCTCATTCAGGCCAGGATGAATCCATCAAGGTTGGGGCAACTGAAATATCGGGACAAGGTATTGAAAACAATGAAAAAGGAATAGACAGAATTACTGAGAAATGGAATCCCATCTCAGAACAGAGAACAAAAAAGAACACCGATTGGCATAAAATGTGTGTGCACATGCGCACACACACACACAAAAATAAATTTAGACATTTATTAATATACATGTGGTGGCCATTTTGTGTGTGTTTGATTGGTGTGCAACTGCCATTACGTGTGCTATTTTTGGCCCCGGAAGGGGGCAGGGTGGGCTTATGTGCCCTCCACCAACACGTGCAATGACCAAGAAGAAAAAGAGAAGGAGAAGAAGAAGAGTTTGGATTTGATATCCTACTTTATCACTACCCTAAGGAGTCTCAAAGCAGCTAACAATCTCCTTTCCCTTCCTCCCTCACAACAAACACTCTGTGAGGTGAGTGGGGCTGAGAGACTTCAGAGAAGCAGCTGCATGTGGAGGAGCAGGTAATCGAACCCGGTTCACCAGATTACGAGTCCACTGCTCTTAACCACTACACCACACTGGCTCCCAAGAACACAACCCCCATGCAAACATGGAGTTGCCTGTAATTTACATAGAAATACAATACAGTGGAGAAGGCTGATGAGGTGAGCTGTGTGCCAAATCGGTCTGCTGTCTAGGTGCCAACTGCTGATAGGCAGCTTCAAGGCACCTGTTGTTCTCCCTTCTGATGGTTCTGTATTTTTAAACTGCAATTGGACTGGACAGCTTTTTACAAAGAGGACTCCTTCACATAGAATGATGTGCTCTGACAGCCCCACAAATACAGTGGTGCCTCGCAAGACGAAAAGAATCCGTTCTGTGATTCTCTTCGTCTAGCGGTTTTTTCGTCTTGCGAAGCAAGTCCATTGACGGATTAGAGGATTAGCGCTATTAGCGGCTTTTAGCAGCTTTTAGCGGCTTATCTGCTGATCAGATCAGCTGATAAGCGGCTTAGCAGCTTAGAAAAAGGGGGGAAACCAGCAGGAACTCGCAAGACATTGTCGTCTTGTGAAGCAAGCCCATAGGAGATTCGTTTTGCGAAGCACCTCCAAAACGGAAAACTCTTTCGTCTAGCGAGTTTTCCGTCTTGCGAGGCATTCGTCTTGCGGGGCACCACTGTAGAAAGCTTTGGGAAGATAAGACATGTGGCTATTATTTAGGTACCTTTCCAAAGCAAAGGACCTTCACTGCCTTCACTGGTTCTGATTTGAAGGAGAGGTAGAGCTCTCAGTAGCATCAAACACTGCATCTCAACAAGAGAGAGAGAAGAAAATCATGCTAGATGTAGCCCTACATTCCCCAACTACCCTTAAAACAACCTGGGAGGCAGATATTGGTATAGAGGTGTCAGTTAAGAGCTGGAATAATATTTGGAAGCCAAGGTTGTTTTGCTCCAGATCAAGAGAAGTAATAGTACTGCTCTGTTCTGCCTTGGCCAGGCCACACCTATTTCGCCATCAGCGGGATCACAATCTAAACATTGCTCTGTGGTCCTAGAATTTATGTAGTTTCACTTGATTGAGATCAAGCCAACCTAGGACTGCCCTAGAGCCCATTTAATGATGCTTGTAGCTATTAAAAACACAGGAAAATAGTAGCTAATTGGAAAAATTCATACCAGGTGTGGGCAGGGCAGGGGGGTTAATTCTTGACCACTCACTGTTCAATCTTTGTGTTGCTGCTTGTTTCCCTGAAACTGTCAGAATGCTGGACAAACTCTGGAAGGAAGAAAATATAGTTACGGTCAGATACAGTACCAGTTTCAAATTTTGGAGGACCCTCCTATTTACCATTCAGTGGGGACCCTCCTATCTACCATAGTTGCTACTCCCCATTCATGCTCTTCAACTTTTTCAACCCCCAAACTGGGACGTGCAGATTCCGGGACGCACTCCTAGCTAAGTCACATGACCTGAGCCTCGCTCTCACCCCGAAAAAAATTGCAGCACCCAAAATGGCTGCCAAGATCTTGCAAAAGAAAAACAGGAGGGCCTATTTTCTTTCAGGGCACATGGGAAGTATGCCCATTCATCACTCCCCTCCCCATCTCTGGGCCAAATTGTTGCCATCTGCCAGAAAGAGGGACAACAAGGGGTTCAGAGTCTACGCAAGCATCTCAAGCATGGGGCCAGTGGGTAACCGGGCGCCCTATTTTATGATGTGTTTTATTGTGCATTGTTTATTTCGGGTGGCTTTAAAGGAGGACTAGAAAAGTTAATTGACGCTGCTAGCCATAATGGCTACGTGCCATCCCCACTGTCGGAGACAGTATGGCTGTGAATCCCAGTTCCTGGGAACATGTGGGGAGAGCTCTGTTGTGCTCAGATCCTGCTTACAAACTTCCCACAGTCATATGGGTGGCCACTGTGAGAACAGGACTTTGGAGCACATGGCCCGATTCAGCAGGTCTCTTCTTGCATTCTTATTTTATGATTTGGTTTTGCTGTTTTACGTTCTCTGCCCCACCCCCCTGGTATCTGTCTAGATCAGCCTGTATTTTCTCCCCACCCTCAAGCAATTTATTGTGGCTCCCAAGCCATTTGATTTAAATAGTAATCGTTTAAAGGTGGCCTAGGGAGTGGTGCTGTTGAGCCCCACAATTGCACCGCTGAGAGTAGTGAGGTCTCAGCCTTTCTACTGTTTGGAGGTGGGGTACGGGAACTGCCACCTCTTTTTTTAAAGGGCCCTTTCTCTCACCACCATTCTTAGAAAGATGACTCCATTCTTAGAATGTTGCAGAGAAGCTTAGGAAACAAGAAGAAGTGTTTCTTTCTGTTTCCTCTCCTTGACCTTCTAAGAATGGCGTGACATCAGAAGGAGAAGGGGTCCCTCTTAAAGTGAAAAGCGCCTTTGTTTTGTCTCCCCGGGGGAGCTGCCCTCCTAGGGCAAGAGGGGACCTTCTGACATCAGTCCTAAAAAGCATAAACACTGTTCTCTCTCTCTCTCTCTCTCTCTCTCTCTCTCTCTCTCTCTCTCTCTCTCCCTTCCTCTGTGTGTTTGTGTGTACACACTGCTGAGGCTATAGCTCCCTCTGCTGTGTATGTGTGTGTACATGCAGATGTGTTCATGATTGTGTGTGCTGGCTTGCAGCCCTAGGGCAAGTGGCAAACCCTCAATGTGGCCCTCAGCCAAAAAAAGTTAAGGACCCATGGCATAGATGAATGTTGGGTGATAAATATCATTAATACATGCATCTAACAACAACATTTGTTTTGGCTCTGAAATCTGAATGTTGCCATGTTCAGTTTAATGTAGAACTCCGTGCAAAAAGTTCAAATTATGACATGAAAGCATGATTCCAAAATTTAGAGTTGCATTCATAGCTTCAGATACAGATGTATGTAGAGTTTTGCTTCATAATTCATTCATATTCTCAGGATAAATAATCCATGTGACTTTTACACCAGGATAAATAATCCTGCACTTTTACACCAATAGATTTCTACTAGGAAATCACCACTTTTAAATCTATCTCCCCCCCCCCTCTCTCTCTCTCCTGCTTAGCGTTCTTGTAGAAAGGCTGACATTCCTTGCCAGTTACTTTCTTGGCTTCAGAGACAATATAATGAGTAAATGGCTCCCTCTGGTGGCAGGAAGCAACCTGCTTTCCGTTGTAGATAGAACATAATTTCCTGGGCTAGTAAGATGTTTTATTAAAATACAGCCTAATTCTGCAGCGATGGAGATGAGGATAATTTCAGTTTACATTTAAAGCCAAACTTACCCAAACTGTACCTTCCGAAACAATACGTGAACCAAAGCACAGCCATCCTTCGAAATTCAGACATATCTGAATTTTGCAGTTTGGTTCTTCCTGCCAAGTAATGTGTCCACAAATGCATATACTGGGGTAAAGTATGCACAAAATGCAGGTATTGGTGGACATCACATTCAGAAATGCATTATATCAGACAAAACTGCATACAAAATGTGAGCCAATGGTAGTGCAGTGGTTAGAGTGTCGGACTAGGACCTTGAGAGGCCAGGGTTCAAATTGTCGCTTGGCCATGCAGTTGGGTGACCCTGGACCAGTTACTCATTCTCAGCCTGACCTACCACACAGGGCTGTTGTGAGTATAGAATGGAGAGAAGAGAACCATGTATGCCACCTTGAGCTTGTTGTTGTTGTTTAGTCGTTTAGTCATGTCCGACTCTTCGTGACCCCATGGACCAGAGCACGCCAGGCACTCCTGTCTTCCACTGCCTCCCGCAGTTTGGTCAAACTCATGTTACAGCTTCGAGAACACTATCTAACCATCTCGTCCTCTGTTGTCCCCTTCTCCTTGTGCCCTCCATCTTTCCCAACATCAGGGTCTTCGGCAATCAGCCTTCTTTATGGTCCAGCTCTCACTTCCATACATCACTACTTGGAAAACCTTGTTTTTTACTATACGGACCTTGAGCTACTTGGAGGTAAAGAGGGATATAAATGCAAGAAAATAACAAACAAACAAACAAATAATAGCGGGACTTTAAGAAATCCCTCATGAACTGATGTGGAAAAATTGGAGAACCAAAACTTAAGAAAGGGAAAATAGAAAAAAAAACAATACGTGAACCAAAACCAGCCATCCTTTGAAATTTGCACTTATCTGAAATTTACCATGCAGTTCTCCAGCCAAGCAATATACATATAGTGCACAAAAACACGAATAAAATGCATACATTAATTAAAAGAGCAAACAAATATTCATTAAATTTGAGGAAATGGTGTTGTTTATGCTAGGCAAAATTACATTAAAAATGTGTATATTAGAAAAAATTCACCCTAAAATGCTGCTGAATGACTGGTTGTTGTTTTTTAAATTTTACATGCAGGAGAACTGCAGTGGCCTTAATCTAAAAAGACAAAATGTGCTTAGCAGAGTATAACTGTTCAACAAAGCTAACTGCATCATGATGGATTCAAGTTTAAATTCGGAAGAATTCGGAAGAAATATGTACTGCTTTCTTTCATTGGAAACTCTCTTCAGAGCCCCACAGAACTTTAATTACTTGAGCACAGATGTAAACTGAGAATTGCCCCAAAGGGTTAGCAGCCTGCAAATTAAATAGGTCAATGCACAGAAAAAGATTGTCCACCTGGATTACCAACAAAACGCTTAATATTTAGGACTAACATAATATATTATATTATTCTATATTGTTGTGGTGGTGGTGTTGTTCTTTGTTTAAATGCAATGTAAACAAGCTTGAGATAGATATCATAAGAGATAGTATAAAATTGCCTTCAACAAATAAAGCTAACCCATTAGCTGCTGTTTGCAGTCTGAAATCTGCACTCTGCTACCGGCTCTGCACTTTGCCACGATGTCCCGGAGAGAGTGATATTTCTCTTCTCTGCTAATGCTGCAGATGACAACCTGAGAATGGTGGCACCTAGCTGCCCACTTGGCAAATACAAATTGCTAGAAGCCCAATCTATCTCTGGAGTAGAGCTTGGGACCAATATGTACGCCTCCTTGAGGACCTTGGAGGAAAGGTCAGCTACAATCGCAGTGACTGAATATGGTTCGCAGCCCATCCCTGTCATTTTGAGCATGAAAAAACCAGGTCTGTGTGCTCCACACTAAAGTATATCAACTGCGCTGAATATTCGACTCTGTTCAATTTAATACACCAAGCACCACTTGATTCAAGGAAATGAAAGCCTTGTCTTGCTTAGCAACAAACAAAACCATCCAGGTTGGGGTTTATTTAAAATCACACTGTTACATAGTTGTCTCTTGTAACAAGTGCATTGATTTTTTTAGCAACAGAGCAGCAAAAAAACAAGCCTGGTGTGTTATGAAAATCGGCTGCATCCTCAAAAGAACCTCATTGAACACCTTCCATAGCAAATGTCCTTGATAAACCTGGGTTTGGAAGGAGAATCAATAGAGGGAAGGCAAAGAAAATAAGGTGCTCGACTTCACAGTGTAAGAGAACCTATCCCCCCCCCCCACATTTCAGTCAAAGGCGGTGTTCAGGGCACAGCAGACTAAGCAGGAACAGAAGAGAACAGTGTTTGCCGGTAAAAATGTCATCCTATCCCTGGAGTGCAGAGCAGCCATCATGACAAACAACATATCTGATGCTCTTGTACCGCCTTTCTGCATTTTCCACCTATTGTGCAAGATCAGGCGTTGCCTCCATAACATGGCAGGGGGTGGAAGAGGAGAGAGACTGAGCACACTAATTGTGCCATTGCAGGAGATAGATTCAGCTGACCTGAAGGTCAGCTGGAAGGTGGGCACTCGGGTCTTAGCCTGCTGCAATTTCTTCTGCTGGTTTTCTGCACTATGGATAGGAGAAACTGTCCATTTTGGTTCTCTCCATTTCTTATTTTTGGAATCTTAAATTCCTCATTTTAGTGTGAATTTCTCCCAATAAACACATTTTTTGTATGCGGTTTTGACTAATATACACATTTTTGCAACGCCATTTCCTCTAACGTAATGAATTTTTGCATGGTTATTTTCACTAATCTAGGCATTTCTATACACACTTTCCCCTGATATATGATTTTTTCCGTAAACATTGTTTCATTGGACAACAGCTTGCAAAGTTTGCATAAGTGTAAATTTTAAAGGTTGGCTGTGTTCTCACATTGTTGGGGAAAGGGTGAATTTGATGGATTTGGCTTTAAATGCGAATGGAATCAAATTTCTTCCCCATCCCTAGTGGCCACTTAGAGGTTTCGGAGGGTGGGGAGAGGGCTCTTGCATCATTAACAAGAGAAACTTTCCCCATCGCTGTACCTCCAAATTTGTTGCATGGAAGAAGATGAAGTTTGTATCTTTTACTTCCCCTAATTCAGATTCCTTGCCACAAGGTCAGGTCAGGGTTCAATGTGAACTCACCTGCTTCAACACCTTGATGGCACAGAAGACACATTAGCTAGTACTTTGGTCTGATTGTACCACATTTTATCTGACATCTTAATTATCATATTATAGGCTCACTCGCTCTCCCTGTCACTCGCAGAGCAAGTAATATAGATGCACAAGGAAAGTCATTGACAAGGGTAATTTTATTATCATGTGTCATTATGAAACCTAATTTAAAGCATCTTTATCCACTGAAAGCCTTTCCCCCCCAGCAGATGCTCTGCAAGGCAAATTACACACCAAAAAACAAAAAAAAAAAAAACCTCACCCCAACCCCAGTTATAATAATAACCAGTTCTAAGTATTTAAAGGATCTCTGTCTCTTTTCTCCACAGGTTAAAGAATTGTCCCTGCGTTCTGTCCAGAGAAAATATATCCAGAGTAAAGCAGGTTGTGTGCAGTTTTGCACCTTTTGAGAAAGCAGGGCAGGAATTTAAGAAAGTAAACTTATGGTGATGACAGTTCCAGTGGTGAAGCTAAGGGGGCAGAGGGGGCAGATCAACCCAGGTGGCTCTTACCTTTGGGGGGTGGCATGCTGGGCACAAAGCCCAAGGTGGTGTGCAAGCCCAGGCGCCTGAGAGCGCAGCGCAGCACTCACAAAAGCTGTACGGGGCTGGGCTCACAGTGCACCTGAGCTCACAGCTGCCCTCTGGCGGCCAAGATGGATGTAACAGGCACGTGCCAGGGGCTCACAGCGTACCCAAGCCACCGTGTCTTTCCCAGCCTTCCTCCAGCTGGAGGGTGCCTGGGAGGGACATGGCGGCTCTGCAGGTCCAGAGCCACACACAAAAGTCATGCAGGGCTGGCACCTGCCTGCTGCATCCCCCTCAGCCGCCCTCCAGCTGGAGGGTGCCCGAGAAGGACAGTTCTGCTCCAGCAGCGCGGCTTGCTCCCACGGCACATCACGCCCCCATGAGCACCCACACTACATCGCTGGGTAGTTCTTTATTTGAAGGAGTCCTCTGCTCTAGTCCAGGCCTGGTTTAAAGATGAAGACTCATTCGGGCAAACAGTATTTATTATTAGCATTGAGGGTTATTTTTAATTCACATCCCACCCTTCCTCCAGAAGAACAAAAAGCAGGGTAGCAAACACACAAAGCAGTAAAACAATGGAAACCAAGGCAATTCCTTTTCAGATATAAACTGGGGAAGATCTCTCCGTAAAAGGCTTACTGGAAGAAGAAGGTAGGCATTTCTCAGTAGGCACTGAGAAGACAGCAGAGAAGGCATCTGTTTAACATTTAACAAAAGGGAAGTGAGGATACAGGGAAGAAGGTAGAGGGCCTTCTTGGTAGTGGTGTCTGCCCTGTGGAATGCTCTCCCATCAGAAGTCAAACAGATAAGCAAGGGTATGACTTTTAGAAGGCATCTGAAGGCAGCTATGAATCATTATCATTATTATCATCATCATCATCATCATCATCATTCCAAAGAGTGTCACAACACTAAAGGCCCAATTCCAATATTATGTGATAGGGACCTTGTGATAAGACAGTGTTTGCAGGAGGCCTTTGCCTGCAGAGCACAGTGTTCAACTGAGTATTTAAAGAGTGAGACGATCTTTCAGGAACATGGAGCAGGTCACCTGGTCACAGTCTCCCCCATAGCAATGGTAACTGCCATTACTGTAGAATGCTGCTGCCTGATGGCTGACAAGAGTGAGCCCCTGTCAGCAAATTATATCCTTACTCAAAGATCTACACTGGATGCCAAGTTGGTGATGGGTCAAATTCAAGGTGTTACTATTAGATATATATATTTCCTTTACTTGAAAGATCACCTTACCTGATGTGTTCCACTTTGATTTGTGGTACTGGCACTTTTTGCACGTACCACGTGGTGTTCATTCCACACTTGCAAGGATTCATTCCTGTAGTGTGGCATCACCCAGCCTCTAGGACTCCATGCCTATTGATATTAGGTAGGTGCCTTCACTGTACCCCAGTGATCATTACAGTGATCAGGAATGGGGAGCTTGTGGCCCTCTAGATGTCATAGATTGGATTGCAAATAAGGAGTTGTTGAAATCAAACCTTTATTAGGCATTGTACAAATAAAACCATAAAAGAGAAAATAACATGTAAGTGACTTGAAATATATAAAAAAAGGCAGCGGTAGCCTACATACATATATATATATATACATATAGAGTCAGTGGTTTTCCTTGTTAACCTGCTCCTTGAAGGGCTGCTGCCAAAAACTCAGCTACCCCCGCCGTTACCCTTTGGTCGACGTCGGATAGGCAGAATCCCATACATTCACCTTGCTGGGGTTCCAGGCCACCCAAAAGAGGGGACAGCACGCGTTGACGGAGCGTACTGTACAATGGGCAATGAAAGAGAATATGCTCTACAGTGTCCGGGACATTCATAGAACATCTGTAGAGTCTCTTGTTTCTAGGGATGTTTTGATATCTTCCCCAGACAAATGCTGAGGGAAAAACATTCAACCGGGCCAGCATAAAAGCCCTACGTTGGGCTGGGATTATTAATTTAGTGACATAATTGGCTCTGCTATCTAAGATATTTAAATCATAGAATATGGGGGAGCAAATTTTGTTTACAGCTGCCATAATATTTTGTCTCTCGACATCCTTTAGTTTAGTTAGGATATTATGGAAAATGTATTGCTCATTAGAATTGTACAGGGGCTCCAGCTCGATGCCTAAAGATTCAATCTTTTTTTCAAGGTACTGGTACCATCTTGATTTATAAGAGTCTTCGAGTAAATCAGCGAGCAGGCTTGATGGAGAGCAGCGAAAATGGCAGCGTAACCAGTACTTTATTGAGGTGGACCAGGCCCAGTATTCCATTGTGTGTATGCCTATTTCTGCACACATTGTTTCATATTTGATCACAGCTGGGAGTCCAAGAATACGTCTCAGAAAGCTGGAGTGAATCTTTTTTAAATCATTGTTATATGCTTGGACCCATAGTGGGATTCCATAGAGTGTCTGGGCTTGCACTTTTGTTTGAAATATCTGATTGGCCGCAGGAATAAATTGATTACCTTTCTGATAATAAAAACGGGCAACTGCTGATGAGGTGCACTTTGCCTGTTTTATGGCATTTTATGGATGACCACAGGTTTCTAATTCCTTGAATATATAGACTCATGGGTTGACTCAGTATAAGGCAGCTTCTAATTTTATTTTGACCATTTGTGTACCGCTTAATTAGAGATATCGCAAAGTGGCGTACAGGACACCCAATACAGTTAAACTAAAAAAATGAGTTAACTCAATAACATCAGAATTCAATTAAAAAGCTTGCTGGAATATACTGTATAAATAAAAATTTATTTAGAAGGTGCCAAGGCTGATAGCCAAAGAATTGATGCTTTTGAATTATGGTGCTGGAGGAGACTCTTGAGAGTCCCATGGACTGCAAGAAGATCAAACCTATCCATTCTGAAGGAAATCAGCCCTGAGTGCTCGCTGGAAGAGCAGATCCTGAAGCTGAGGCTCCAATACTTTGGCCACATCATGAGAAGAGAAGACTCCCTGGAAAAGACCCTGATGTTGGGAAAGATGGAGGGCACAAGGAGAAGGGGACAACAGAGAACGAGATGGATGGATGCTATTTTCGAAGCCACCAGCATGAGTTTGACCAAACTGCAGGAGGCAGTGGAGGACAGAAGTGCCTGGCGTGCTGTAGTCCATGGGGTCACGAAGAGTCGGACACGACTAAACCACCACAACAAAAAATTGTTCAGCAGAGATATGTCAACTGGGTGTACCATAAAATTGGACCCACAATACTGAACACATGGCTCTTTGTAGATATAGCTAAATGCCATGCATTTGAGCCATGGAAGAGCACTAGCAGCAATTCCCCTGAAAACCTCAGGGACTGAGTAAGGATATAAAGCATTCCCAGATATATCCTGGGCCCAAGTTGTTAAGAGCCTTGTAAATTAATACAAGGACCTTGAACCTAGGCTAGTAGTGTGTGGGCAGCAAGCATGTGTTCATATATAATATGTATCTTCCTGGTTTTGAAAGAATAACAACAACAAATGCAATCTATCAAAAATCAATACATGGGGACATCAGATAATTCTTCTCTTGTCCCACTCTCCTGTCACATAATGAGGTCATTCTGCTCTCTGGAGCATCCCATTTCTCATCGCCTACATGATAATGACCTTGTTCTTCTTTCATTTAGATTTCTAGATGCTGCTGAAAAACAGCGATGGCAAGACCTTTGTTTTAGTCACTGGGTTTGCCATTAAATTCATACTGTCCATGAGAGCGACTGGATTTATGTTTCATGGAACCGCACAGCCAGAGACAAACAATCTACTGCCATTATTAAAATGTAGAAAGCGGACACAGTATTTATGATATCAGTCATGCCCCAAGTTGCATTGTGTTGATTGTTTATGCCTCTCTTCTCTTGTTGTCCCACTTGCTTTTGATGACCTTCAATCATGGTGTCCATGGCAACCCAGAGAATGGGATGCTGTGCAAGCGAGAAGATGTTGCAGTGTGTAAGAGGAGCTTGACTTCCTTAGGTTGGATAGGTAGGAAAATACATGTTCTCTGTTCCAGAATGTATAATTCTTTGTAAACATTAAACCTCTATGGTGGAACATTAAGAGAATGAAGAATATGACTGTAGACAAAACCTCCTGTACTGTTGGTATGCTGTCGACTGAAGACATTCATTTGTGCTTCCAGTTCATAAATTACTGATGGTGTGGAGGTCCTGTTTGGTGGAGAAGCAGGCACACAACTATCCCCTCTGCCTCTCAGACGACCTCAGAATTTAAATGCATGTTCCATACCACTGTGTCAGAGACATGGCTGGCAGAGAGGACTCTGCAGAGGGGGAAGAAGAAGCAGAGGAAAACAGGGATTTGATTCATTCACACAACGAAAGCGAGATAAGCCTGCCTCGCTCTGGATTTTTGCAGCAGCACAGAGATGAAGAAGCAGGATGCAGGTGTTAGTAGGGGGTTGGATTCAACTCCAGAGGAGGAAGAATTGGCAGCACCTGAGTCTCCAAGAAGTAGGAGGTGGAGCAAGCGAATAGAACAAAGGAAGACCAGCAGGAAGCAGGGGCGGGCTTGGCGTATATCTGGCCTGGGAAGGGGCCAGAAGTCAGTCGAGTCAACTGACTCCGACAGAGAGTTATGGGAAGCTCAGATTGCTGGAAGCTTGTTGTTGATAAATAAACCTCAACTAGTCGAACTGCCAGTGTACTGTTTCTTGTGTGGGAGAAGTGCTAAACCTGACACACTCCCCCATTATATGAGAGACAATTCACATGAACATATTCTTAATTTATTATTACATTTATAGCCCACCTTTTATCCAAGAAGCTCAAGGTGGTGTACATGATCCCCCCTCCCCATTTTATCCCTGTGAGGTAGGTTATGTTTTGAGCTCCACCCAATGAATGGGGATTTGAACTCCAGTCTCCCAGGTCCCAGTCCAGCATTCTAACCATTACACCATACTGGGTCTCATAGTCATGTGCCTTATGCTGAGAACATTGTTCCATCAGCCCAGTATTGTGTATACCAAGGGTAGCCCATGTGATGCTATCCAGATGTTAGGGTTATCAAGCTCCAACTCCTACCAGCACCAGCCAGCTTGGCCAATGGTCAAAGACATTGGGAGTTGTGGCCTGTCCAAAGAGTACAAAATGCTATATTAGGGATGACATTTTTTTCTTTTGATAAAAATGGGAAGAATGTGCATGAACCAGGCACAATTGATTGTAGGTTTGAAGTGCCTGTTTAACATATGAAGCTCATCTATATAGTGGATAGTACTATTTTTGTAGAAAAAGAGATGCCAGAACTCACCATGTACACCTCCTTTGTTCTCTTATAATGGCAAAGGTGCCCACTTGAGAGGTGCTAGTGAGTTCTGGCTGAAGAAGAATGCCACATCCAATAATGTTAAGAACTGTGGCAGATATCCTGTGTCCGAGGTACTTTTCCACCCAATTTTGTCATGCCAAGTTCATTGTTCTGGATCTATCCTAAAAGACATTTGTCCAAAGAAATCAAACAAATTATTTATGCCTGAAGCACTCCTATAGAATTTTCCATAGCTACCCTGGAAAACATCTATGAATGAGCATTTGAATATAACAACAACAATTTACAATTATACACATAAGTGCATTCAGTGAACTGTATCTACAGTGTAACAGTTCTTCTCTAGTGGAATATACCTTCCCAGGTGCCCAGCACAGCCACAGTATCATGGCTTAGCTTCCTTGGGCACCTGCTAAAGCCCTCACTCCAGCAAAGGTTCCAAAGGCAACAACATTGTCCCTGCACCTCACACTTGTTGTCTCTGTCTGATCATCTCTCCCTTCTAAGAAAGTAAGAAGTGACAGGAAACAGCCACTACTGCTTGCATTCATCTTGTCTTCTCCACCTGGGCATAAAGCAGGGCTGGGAACCCTTAGATGCGGCCCTCCAAAATTCTCTACCTGGCCCTCAGAACTGGGCCACACCTACTCACTATCCCTGCTTGTCTTTGCCTGGCTGGGATGGGCCCTTGAACACTGAGGATGCCTTTGGATGGAGAAGAGAGATGGGTGCCCATGATGTGTGTGCAGAAACTAACCTACTGTACAAAGTTTCTTTTTAAAAAATGAATTGGTCCATCCACTTTGGTCTCTTTCCCCACCCAGCACTGCCATGTGTCCTGTGGAAGGTTGCGCAGAAGGGAACACAGGCCATAGCCTGGAAAAGATTCCCCAAACCTAAAGAGGGTGATCAAATGGGTGGTAGCAGTGAGGGGACCCTCTAGGAGGCCAAGCTCTATATCCAAACCTGGTGCCGGCACTGATAATTGCCACCAAGCCAAGCTAGCAAAGGGAAAACAGCATCTGAACTTAAAACAAGACTCACAACCTGACAAATATCTTGGAACATTTCATCCTTTTCATCTCTCTCTCTCTCAATACTCTTTCCATCACAATGCTAAAAATAGGTTTGTAAGTTATCCCCCTCCTCACCCCACTATGACAACAGCCAACACAAAAATAAGTCTCTGATAACTTAAGGCCCTATCATGAAAGAGGTGAAAAAGAATCACAATGTACAATACCCAGTGAGAGGGGGATTTTCAAAATCAGAAGCCATTACAGATGTCTATGTAGTGCTAATGAGAGTTAGCTGACAAAGCTACCTTTCTCTGCCATTACTCTAATTGCACTTCCATTTTAGCAACGAGCTTCAATCTAGCCTTAAAAAAAGGCTTTCTCAAAGGAACTTACAGGATCCTTTCAAGTCTATGAATTATAATAGGAGCTGGAGGGAACTTAGCCTCTTTTCTGAAGGAACTCGCTGCTTCTGCAACAGCGAAGTCCGAGAAAGCAGGGGTAGCAAATGTGTCGCCCTGCAGATATTGTTGGGATTCCAGCTCCCAACGCAACCAGCTAGCATTGCCAGTGCTTAGGGATGGTGGGAGTTATCATCCATGGCATCCTCACACCATCTTGTTAGGGTACCACCTTGGCTACCCATGCAACAAAGCATATAAATAACAAGAATGGACATGGCCTATTTATTTAATCCTTTAAATATACTGGAGTGAAATTTCAAAACACAGAATAGCCGCCTGCCATCCGCCACATGAACTTTGACCCCTCTGGATAGCCTTCTTCTTTGCCGTCCTACAAATTTCAGGAAGCCACAACCAATTCTCCCTCAAGTGCCATAAGAAATTCCTAGCAAAACTTTGACACTGCCCTTCCTTTTTATTCTTCTGAGCTGCAGCAATGCCTTCTTCAATTGACCCAGCTGTTTCATGCTCCTCTCTTGCAGAGGTTGCCGATGAAATGTCCTCCAGATGTTTTGAACTACAACTCCCATCAGCCCCAGCCAATGCGGGCTGTGCTTAGGGATTATGGGAGTTGTGGTCCACCATCTCTGGAGGACACAATGGTGCTCGGTTTCTGATTTAATTGAGGTATTCTGTTGGTTTACATTTGTGCTTAATTTTTGCTTGTTTTCAACCTGCAAGTTTCCTTCTATTTTTATTATTATTTAAAAATGAATAAAATAATGAGCCTGTGCTTTTTTGAGTCTTTGCTAGCACCCTTCTAGCTTCTGTCCTTGTGAATATCACTGTACAACCCAGCAGTCTCTCTTTCTAAAGAAGAGGCCAGTGCTTTAGGAACATAGGGAGCTGCCTTATACTGAACCTCACCCTTAGTCTAGCTAGCTCAGTATTGTTTGCAATGACTGACAGCGGTCCTCCAGGGTTTCAGTCTGGGAGTCTCTCCCAGCCTTACCTGGAGATGCTAGGGATTGGATTTGGGACCTTCTTCATACAAAGCAGATGCTCTACCACTGAGCAGTGGCCATACCTCTTCCTCCTTTGCTTTGGCAGTGGCTGTTTGCACAGCATTGTATGCAAAGAGAAAGGAAGTTCTGTGTAAACAGTTGCTTTGCATGCACGTCCACACGTAGGCTTGAAGCCAGAGATAATAGCACGACTGTGATCTAGCAAGCATCTGTGCCCCAAAGATGATGTTGTCCCAGTTCTTCTGGTGAGCCATCTGTCTGTGCTTGTTATCTTTGGGGCCATGTGCTGCACTTTACATGCACTCAATATGTGCAGAATAACTGATGGGATTTCAGTACCTTTGCTTGTCGGTGCATCTCTTTGGGGACATCGGGCGGAAGCCTTCAGATGTGCTGAATTTGAATGAACCTTGGGATAGCCCCACAGTCCTCGTTAAGCAATATTTTCTGCAAAACAAGAGATAGGCTTTAATTGGACCTCAGCCATGCTTCCAATCTAATGACTCGGCACTAGGAAATGAGGAGTAATAATCAGGTTATTTGGGAAGTGTGGAACATGCTTCCTCCCTAACATCAGTCTGATCGATATATTTAGTAGAATGAGGTGGGAGGACATGGAAGAGTCCTGTGATGGCCCAACAGGCTGTACCACTAGCTACAGATTTATAGGGGAGGGGATACCATCTCTGAATGCTCTGCTATGTAACTATTTGATAGCTGTGCTGGTTTTCAGGGAGTTTCCTCCGCAACAACCATTTCCATGGAGTAATGAACCACGTATACATGTAATTTGAAGTGGTGGGTCCATTCTACTACCCGGTCTATAACTTCATTCTCTTCCCTAGGTCTCTCAACAGATCTAGAATTAGTAAGGGAGGTCTGTGAAGGTGTCTGGATTCAGTACAGTTTGAAGTTACTTTTTATATTTTAAAAATTGTAATTGTTTTGGTTCAGACTATGGAACACACATACTTCTCTTGGTATGTTTTATTGACAGTAAATCACATGGCTGCAACCAATGGTTCTTTATTGACAATTACAACTAATCTGTGTGTGTTTGTGTGTGTGTACACAAATACACGTACACACACACCTAACTTTCCTTCCATTTTCCTTCCATTTCATTGAAAAGCAAAGTGTCAAGACGATTAACAGGAGTAGTCATATTATCTGGAGTTGTGGCCAATTGGGGCATGCCAGGATGTGTTTTCAAACATGCACCTCCCCTCCATACTTTTCATGTTCTGTCAGTGCAAACACCATTGCAAAGTGCGAATTGATCTTGAAGGTCAAGCTAGATGGGACAGCAGGGGACGCATGATTGGATTTTTCACATTAAATAAAAAATAAAAAATTGAACGGCAGCTATGGCGGATAGAAGAAGTTAATAATAAGTCTACCTAAAAGTTTTACCTTCTTTGAGCATCTTCCTGCCTGATGTCAATCTTCCTGGATCGCCCCCTCCACCCAGCAGAAGAGGGGAGTGAAGCACCTTCAGTCTTGGGGAGGAGAGAAGGGAAGGGACGCTTGGTTTCCTTCTCCCACTGTGTTTGATTAGGGTTTTAAAAACTTAACTAAACATTAGCCCCACTTCCAGGCTTATTTGGGACCAGATCCCAGGCAGGTGGGAGTGGTCTCCATGTTGAGCCCTTCATAGTAGATGCTTCTGCACATGATAAAGAGGAAGAAAGCCAGATGAAAGAGTTTTTAATTGCCTCTCTTTTGCTATTGATATTGCCTTTCCTTGATTGATTATACTTTTTAAAATTTGCCAGCAGGAAGCCAACAGCTTTGGATAAAGTATGAAATGGAAAGATACATAAACTGGGCATTGCTTATTTTCAGATGATGAATGTAGAGCTAAGTGCTATGTCATTTTGTAGGCCATTGTTCCAAGCAGCATGAGCAGAACAATATTCAATATTTCCTGTACCCAGAAGTTTCCACTTTTACTACAAGAAAGATGGGCTTGATTAAACAATCTGCCCAATGAGGAGAGAATTCTTCCCTTGCTCTAATGATTAATCATGACATCACTTCTGAAGATAAATGTCTTGCAGGTGTTACATGAATACACACTGTCATTAATTATAGTACTCCAAACATATATAACTGTTCCAAGAATCATTATCATCAAACACCTGAAAGTGGGCTAAAACTCTGTTGTGATGATCCACAGGTGAGACAAACATCTAGGACTGGATTTGCAAACTTTTACATAGCGAGCCCCTTTAGGAAAAGACTTGGACTTTCCTAAGTGAAACAGTGGTTCTTCAATCATATATGGGGATCTATGATTGGGCTTGGATTGGCACAATGGCTGTGATACCAACTCAGGGTCGAGTGGATCCTGGGGAAGCTCAGTTTCACCCATGCCACACTGACAGAGCATCCCATTTCAGGGCTTTCCAATGGCTCCCACCAGCAGGGATGCTAGTGGACCTGTCAATCACCTGCAGATCTGGTGGCCAGCAGGAGGCTGGTTGAGCCAGAATAGCTAGGCAAAGGAATGTCACCACCTAATCCAACTCAACTACCCAGCTTGCTATAAAGGATGGGGGCTTAGATTGTTCTGTTATTCTATTTGGACTAAGATGCGACTTTTAAAACAATAACAACAACATCTTTTACACTGAAACTAATTAATCTAACTGGCACATTAGCCCATTTCAGGTGTTCTGCCTACCAACCAACCAACCAACCAACCAGTGTTTACAAAAATGCATATATCGGGGGAAAGTGTGCATAACAACGAAGTTATTAGTGAAAATAGCATACAAAAATGCATTGTATTAAGGAAAATTACTTACAGAAATGTGTACATTAGTCAAAACTGCATATAAAAATATGTTTATTTGTAGAAATTGGCACTAAAATTTTCAGTTTGCAAATTACAGAGAACTGAATTTAAGATTGGAAAGCTGAGAAATTGACAGAACTGAAACTGAGAGATCCACCCAACCCTACTTCCATAACAGGAAAAAATATAGGATTTTAAGGTTCTGAAAACAATCTATACCTCTACAAGCAACTAGGTTCCAGCTCAATCAACTGTACATTTCTGCTAAGGCAGAGAGTCAGCATTCTTGTCCAACAGTGTTGCCAAATTGGAAAGCTTTCTTAGATGGTAGACCAGGAGGCCTGAACCCAGAGTCTTTTGTGGCAAGCCCCAGATTGACCCTTTTCCACTTTTTATTTTATTTTTTAAATTTTGTTTACAGGGTGGCTGGGCAGATTGCAAAGTACATTGCTTTTTTAAAATATAATTTTTATTAATTTTATTTTTATCATAACAAATATCCAGTATCGATAACATTCATTTTCCAGCCCCCCCCCCCTGTTGACTTCCTTCAGCTTCCGTTTCTGGTTTGTTACATAAAATGTTACATTCTGCTGTTTATATATAATAATATTTTGTCAACTTGTTAAGTCTTCTTGTTCTTTGTAATTAAGGTTGTAAATGTTTATTTAAATCCTGCCACTGAGTCCATTTTTTTTTTTAAAAAAAAATTTATTAACCGACCAATCAAATCAAATCAAATCAAATCAAATCAAATCACATAAATTCCAAATTACAAAGCCGAATTTTAAATTTTTGTTGAGGGGACCCATATTTCAAGTTCTGAAGGGGGATTCTGATCATCTTCTTGCTACTGTGTTAATATCCAAATCAGTCCAAATAAAGTTCATAATTCTATCCAGTCTTATCTTGCTTTTTCGCATCTCATCTTGTTCGTATATATATATATATTTTCTTTTTTTCTTTATGATCTCTTCTGATAATCTCCTTAAGCAGATAAACACCAATTAAAATCCTGTGTGAATTTTCCATTCGTCCAATCCTCATATCGAGATGGTTTCCATATATCATCGCTTCATAAATAACATCACTCTTTCCATCATTTATCTCGCAATCTGTCATTCTTAAGTCCCTCTGAGGAGTCTCCCACACAATATAAAAGCAGCTCTATTCCTCCTCCCAGACTCAAGTCCTCCGACAGAGCTTGCCAACATGGTGACGGTATTTCTAACTGCGTCATTCCAAAGCTCTTATATTTTTCACGATCTTCTTAAAACATGGTTTGGTTAGAAAATTTATCTCCACACAGTCATAAATCCACAGCTTAAGTCATTAAAACAACATTTCTGACTTGTGAGGGGGGGGGGATTCTTGTTTAATCACATAAAGGAAAGAAAGGGAAGTTTTTTCCCCCTCCCCCATCCAGTCCCTTTGCCATACCGAGTCTTGGTGTATCTTCTCATGATTTATTCTTGTTCCTCCGACTCGTCTTGCTTATCAGAGATCTCTTCAATTAGCAGTCTTTACTCCCCCTCCTTCCTTGAAATATGTGCATTCGCTTCCTCCTAATTGTTTCTTTTGAAGTTCTTGCAGCTAGGGGCGCGGATCAGAGACAGCGTCCAGGAGCGCCGAAATCCACAGGAGGGCATTCTGCCTAGTGCCCCCATCCCCACAAATTCGGGGGTGGTATAGGGCACAGCAGGCAAGGGCAGCCCCCCCCACAACCTTGGGGGGGGGGTAGGGAGGCTATTTACTCCCATCACAGCCTCCTAATTACCTCGTGTGGGTTGGAGAGATGCTATTGTCAGCCATCTTCCGATGCGCCTCTAGTGGCCCCTCCTGAGTCCATTTTTTAAAATTTTGTTTCTGTAAGTATGTTATAAAAGGTTCCCATTCTTTCCCAAAGTCGCCATTGTCCTTTTCTCGCAATTTGTCCGTTAACTTTAAATTGCAAAGTACATTGCTGATGAAATCTCAGCCACTCACTATCTTAATCTCCGAGAAATGTCTACACAGATAAACTAGCATATACAAACTGTTTCTGCATTGTTGGCTTGTTCCCTAAGCCCTTTGAGTAACAAGCAATGCTCCTGGTAAGACTGCTTATGGCATCAAATCGACCATGTCAACTTATTCTTTAAATTAAAGGTCCTACAGAGTGTTCTCTCCCTGTGGCCTTTCTATCCTTAGGCCAGTGGATGTGGGTGTGGTGATCACACAGAGTCCCTGGACGTTTCACCATCTATTGATCCCTGCTCCATCACTTTATTTCTCACTTCCACCACCCAGGCCCTACCTGGTAAAATACTGAGTCCAGTCAGGGTTAAATTGGAACATAACTTCTGTTTATTTATTGCATTTAACAAGCGCGTGGTTTCATAAACGGTATCAGTCAAATACAATCATGGGGTGCCTATCCAGACCTATAACTTCCGCGACCTGCTCTCACTAAACCACCTCTCAGATATTTACTTGTCTTCCTAGCTCCTAACTGTTCCTGACTCAGATTATTTCGCTACACTAACTCAAACTGCCCACAGACTCTATCCCAATTCACTCCCACTCCAACCAACCACCCATCTCCCAACGAACTCCTCTCTTCACCCCTCCCAGAGCTGGTTTTATAGTCCCTCTGACTCCACTCCCTTGGGTTCTCATTGGGTAACCTGTTTAACTATTTCACCTCCAGGACTCTCATATGTTAACGTCACAGTGGGTTCTACTCTTAACTAGTTCCTGGCTCCTCCCAGGAACAAATAGCTCTGATTATTTGGTCTACTGCGGCAACACTGCAAGCCCAATGGATTTTTGTCAACCAAACTATTAGTCATCCATATCATAGCTACAGTTTCGGGCTTGACTTCAATCATGTATTTGGTTTTGTCTCTCCAACACCTCCTGGCATCTTTACCTTCATATATATCATGCATCTTTGGCCAGACCTCTGTTCATAACACACATGCCAGTTGGGCTGTTTTCCTCCCACAGCTGTGGACATAGTAACAAGAAATACTGGCTTCCTGAAGAACAAACATGCATATGTGTTTTTCATCCAGAGGAAATTTAATTGTCTTGCTCACAGGTTGTTGTGAAAGATCAGTTAATGTTTGTTTAGCTCCCGGAAGACAGTGCTATGAAAATGATATATGGAGTTGCACAGAGGAAGAAGCAATTTCAGATTGCCTTTGTCAAATGCCAAGACAGCAAAGGAAAGCTACAGGTTTAACCATTTTTGGGAAACCGCAGAGTTGATTACTTTTAGCACTTGCTGTGAAATACGGCTCTTGCACCTGCTTTCCTTTATGGCGCAATGAAATAATAACCTACAGCAGGTAGTAGCTGGCAGCCCTTTGTTCCGGATCTTTGTTCAATAACAAGCATGAATTATGTCTGCCAGCAAAACTGGAGGCCACAGAAAGGAAGGCGAGGAGCAAACTTGAGGAACAAATACACACTGGAGAAGAAATAAAATTAACTGAAGAAGACCCGAAGAGAAGAAAAGGGGTCCACCATTTAAACTTAAGACCAAGCTAGATATGGCATAGGAAGGGGTGTGTGTCCCGTTTTAAATGGCAAAGTCCTCTGTTAGAAAGCACCTTCTCCTTGAAGCACTAGTCAGTTTGAAGATAAAGACACCTAAGAAGGGAGCGCAGGGGGCTAGAAGTTGCTCATCAACAACTGGTAGGGCTATGCATCAGATTCCATCAAGGTCCAAAACAAAGTGGGCCAATTTGGGAGGATCTGGGCAGGGACAGACTTTGGTCTTTCAAATTTCAGTAGCACCCTGTGTGAGGCCAGAATTTGGTGTCCCCTGCCTCTTGCCTTCTGTTCTGCTCAATTCACAACATCATAGTTGTTGTGCTGGGCCCGGGGGTTATCCCGAGCAACGTGGTCCAGGTCCAGTCCCGAATCCAAGTGTTCCATGAGGAGTCAGTCTGACAGGGCCAAGGCAGGAAACCAGGCAAGGTCAGGCACAGGGAGCAAACAGCAATGTTGCTCCCGCAACCTGGGACGGGGTCTGACAGCCTTTTATCTTTGTTGGGGTAACGGCCAGTCCTGATCCCCCGGTGACTCACCTCCCTGTTCTGCTCAAAGGCGAGCACTCCTCCTGCGAGTACTCAGGTCTCTTCTTCTCTCAGACCATAGTCTCTGCAGCTTGGGAGATGTCGGTGGGTTATTAGACCCAGAGGCTGCCTCAGCCTCTCCTGACCCAACTGGTAGTGGAGCAGCTGTAAGTGATTGCCCAGCTGAAGGCAATGAGGTAATCCCCGCATCTTGAGCCAGGGCAGGCTCAGGCCCCTGACTAGGCCCAGCTGGTGCTTGTTGCAGGGGAACCTGTGCAGACTGGGGTTCTTCAGAATCAGGCCCCAGACTAGGTTCAGATGCCGCCTGAGGCAAAGGATCTGGTGTGGACTGAGACTTCTCTGGTTCCGAGTCCGAGCCCAAGTCCCAGGCCATCACAGTTGTGACATCCTGCATCGCCCCCTAGGCTCTAGGCCTAGTGCTGAAGAACCAGTTGCACCACCCTAAATCTGCCTTTGAATTGGGCTTCAGCTAACTTGGGTGGAGACAGCCCTGGAGGGCCCTAGTTCAGATCAGGTCATGGGGTATGATCCAGGGCAATCAGGTACCTGTCATAAGGCAGGGTGTGGGACAAGCAGGCAGACCCAGTGTCCCCCTCCCCCCGACATGAAATACACTGGAAAAGCAGACCCCAGCAGGATGGAATCCTTCACTCAGCACCTGGTGAGTGGAGGATTCTATCCTGCAGTCTGCAAGGCAGTACCCCGCAGGATTGAACCCTCCTGTTCACAGTACAGAATTGTTGGTTATCTGGTGATATTTTATATTATTTATTATGGTTGTTGTACGATTGTATGTAGACTGTTTATTTTCTGTTAACTGGTCAGAGCACGAAATGTTTTTTGTGGAATATGGTGAATATAAATAAACTGACCATGAGTTACAGCTGCTTCTGGATTGGATCGCTTTAGGCTATGCTCCCTCAATGAAAAAACTGTGCATATTTTCTATATGCAGGGAAGGGGTTTCCTCAGTCTCCGTTCCTCAGCCATTTGAAGCCTGAAGTAGTGCAGTAACCTCTGAGTTTTTCTAATTCTATAATCTGCCTGTCCCTGTGAGATGGACTGCAGCCAAAGTTCAGTTAGTTACTTTAAAAGCCATTGATTTAAATGAGACAGTTAAGTGCCTTCTTTGTATTGAAATCAATACCGTATTTTTCGCCCTATAGAACGCACTTTTCCCCCTCCAAAAATGAAGGGGAAATCTGGGTGCGAATGCAGGCTTTCACTGAAGCTTGGAGAGCGAGAGGAGTCAGTGCACACCGACCCCTCTCGCTCTCCAGGCTTCGGGAAGACATCCACAGTCCAGGCTGCGGATAGCAGCCTGCTTAACGGAGCGCCGGGCGCGCTGAAAGCAGAGCGCCCGGCGCTTCGGGAACACATCCGCAGCCTAGGCAGCCCTGCGGGAGTTCCTGTAGGGCTGTCTAGGCTGCGAATAGCAGCCTGCTTCCCGGAGCGCCGGGCGCGCTGAAAGCAGAGCGCCCGGCGCTTCGGGAACACATCCGCAGCGTGGGGAGCCGTGCAGGAGTTCCCCGCAGGGCTCCCTACGCTGCGGATAGCAGCCTGCCGCCCGGCGCACAGGGCACCCTGAAGCAGAGCGCCCCCCGCGCCAGGCAGACATCCGCAGTGTGGGGAGACTTGCAGGAGTTCCCTGCAGGGCTCCCCACACTGCGGATAGTAGCCTGCCGCCCAGCGCGCGGGGCACCCTTAGGCAGAGCGCCCCGCGCACCGGGCAGACATCGGCCAGCCCCACAAGCTCGGGGACAGCAGGGAGGTGTAGCGCCGCCATCCCGCTGTTCCTTGACCTGGTTCGGTTTCCCCGACCTGGTTTTTTTTTTGGGGGGGGTAAATAAAGGGGAAAAATTTTCCTTTGTTTCCCCCCAAAAAAACTAGGTGTGTCCTATGGGACGAAAAATACAGTATGTTTGGAGCCCTACTTCAGCTGCGGGTTTTGAAACCCCGAACTATGTGCTCCATTCCAGTCAAAATGATGTCTAAATAGAAAAACCTCTAGAGAGGTAGCCATGTTGGGGAATCACAACCCCACCCTGGACCCACACAACACGCACACACAGAGAAGTTCATCTGCCACCTTCGGCCAAATGGTGCCAAAAAAGGACAGAACTTTCTTTATGTATGCGACAACTGCAGCAAGAATACTCATCGCAAAGCACTGGAAGACACAAGATTTGCCCATGCTGGAAGAATGGCAGACGCAACTGATAGATTATATGGAATTGGCAGAAATGACTGGCAGAATCCGGGACCTGGGAGAAGAGACAGTGGAAGAGGACTGGAAAAAGTTCAAGGACTACTTGCAAAAGCATTGTAAATTGCATGAATGTTAAGATGATGCAGGATAGAAAATAATCTGGCATTAGTAACTTAGTGGAAAGATGTAAGAAAACAAGCAAACCATAAGAACAAGATTGAAACTTTGATTAATATTATGTCAAATTTAAATATCTAAATATTTGATAATAAAGTTTAAAATTGGAGACATAATATTTGAAAATTACAAAATAAGATTTGAAAGAAGGTGAAGAACTGCTGAATATAACTCTATAAATGGGAACGCAGGAAAGGGAGATGTGAGGAAGTCCGAAAGAAAAGTTATGGAAATTTGGTTTTACTGAAATTTAATTATGCTATTTGTTATTTGTTTTGTGTTTATTTATTTTTTTCTATGTTGGTGATGGTGTTTTATGTGTTTGGTGATGTATTGTTTAAAACCTTTAATAAATATTATTACAAAAAAAAGTTCATCTGCCACCTTCAGTATGACAATCCAGTATTGTCTGCTACTACCACAGTTTGAACAATGGGAAATATTCAAACCACCAACCAGAAAATGTAGTCTAAGATAACAGCTGATCTCATACAATGATGGGCAACCAAATCTCTCACAAGAAGTGGGGCTTTTTCTCATGGTGAATGGAAGAAAGTCTAGCCCAGCTCCTTGAGAATGAAGAATGGGGATTGCCCTGGTTAGATCATTGGGAGACCAAGATACCCAAGACAGGTGTTCGTTAGGCTTTGAACATGCTTTTCTAACCAGCAAAAGTGCTAAGCAAATACTTGGTAACAGTAATTCCATTCCCCCACCCAAAACATGTTTGCTTGGCTCTTGTTTTCTTCATGGAAACCTTGGTGTGATACACTGCATAAACCATAAATATTTCTGTATTGACCTTCACGTACTATTATTTCATTTAATGTTTCTTGTAAACCAAAACAATCCATCTTGCTTGTTTTTCAAGAATGCATTTGCTAATGTCTGCATACAAAATAAAAATCATGCATTCAACACAGGCCATTAAAATAAAAAAACCTAGAGAGATCTTTTTAAAAAATCACACAGACATTTAAATACAGCTCCTTTGAGAGATGCTGAAAGTAGCCTCCTTCATCACGATATCCCATTTCAACCTGGTGCCAGTATGCTGAGATGGTTAGAGTTTTGGTATGGGAAACCCAGACTGAAATCCTTGCTCTGCTGTAAAGCTCAGTAGGTGGTCATGGGCAGTCATTCTGTCATATACTGCACAAATTGATTGTGAAGTTTCTCTAGAGGATGTAACCAAAGAAGTATCGGGTAGTTAGTAGAAAACTAATCACCTGATCCTTGAGATGCATAAAACTCTTTGTTATGTATTCTATAAAGAATCTGGAAAGTTCATTTCAAAAAGGATCTAGTTCTAGTTCAACATGTCCAAAAAGGAATTAACTCCAGTTCATGTTCATCCTTCACAAAACAAACTAGCTTGGTTTACATTCAGTTCACAGTTCAATTCAGATTGAGCCAAATTATCATTGCCAGAAAGTTTTCCTTATTCAGAAAGTTACAGCATACTATGCTGAAATAGAAAAGATACTTAAGAAGACTAAGAAAAAATCAAAACACACACAAAATGGAATTTGAATAATTGTGCTCTTTAAGCTTAAAGGTTGGAAGAGGCTAAAGAACACAAAGCAACACATTTTTTAAAAATGAAACTGAATAGGAACTAAAAATAATTTAAAATTCTACCCCAAAATGAATTGAATTCATGCTCAGTTCACTTGGCAGTTATGAGTTCTACTTTCTGGTGTAGCTCAAAGTTTTTTTTTACTAATTCAGTGAACTTGGTTAAACCGATTTAGTTCATTCCAAGAATTTATTTCTACAGCAGTCACAAATCTCAGCAACATATTGCACTGAGTTTCTGTAAATGTAGCTCCTGTTCCACACTTTAGCCATGATTATTAAGGAACTGCCATAGAGCATAGGGACTCTGAGGGGATGGATATTTCTGAAAAGAGTAAACTGAGAAGAGAAAAATGAGACCTCAATTAATGTGTGAGGGAAACAGTATGTCAGAAAGGAGCAATGAGAATGCATAGGAGAAGAACTGTTTTCTGCTGTGATGCACTTCCTTTGGTGGTAAAAAATATTTGGTCAGGGAAATACTATTTGCTGCCAGAAAAGACCATGCAGCAATTGTAGAGCCACACAGAGATTCTGAGGGCTAAATCACCCTGTTAGTAGCTTGATTATGAATATTAGTCTACTAGCTAATCTAATGGATTCCAAATGCTCCAGTTATTAATTTTCCCTTCGTGCTGTACCTTGATTCCCCACACTCACCCACCCACAATTCCATTTTTTGAAACTGTTCCTTCATGAAATAAGACAAAAGTGAATGGCTTCCTGGTCTGGGAATAGATGGAGTCATCTACACAAATATGATTTGCCTGCTGGTAAAGAGAAGTAAACATTAATGAGCTAGCTATTGGAATTTACCATTTGTGGCCCATTGCATTATATTAGGAACGGCCCTATCCGTTGAATTTTAACAGGGAGAAATGTAAAGTATTGCACTTGGGCAAAAAAAATGAGAGGCACAAATACAAGATGGGGGACACCTGGCTTGAGAGCAGTACATGTGAAAAGGATCTAGGAGTCTTGGTTGACCACAAACTTGACATGAGCCAACAGTGTGACGCGGCAGCTAAAAAAGCCAATGCAATTCTGGGCTGCATCAATAGGAGTATAGCATCTAGATCAAGGGAAGTAATAGTGCCACTGTATTCTGCTCTGGTCAGACCACACCTGGAGTACTGTGTCCAGTTCTGGGCACCACAATTCAAGAAGGACACTGACAAACTGGAACGTGTCCAGAGGAGGGCAACCAAAATGGTCAAAGGCCTGGAAACGATGCCTTATGAGGAACGGCTAAGGGAGCTGGGCATGTTTAGCCTGGAGAAGAGGAGGTTAAGGGGTGATATGATAGCCATGTTCAAATATATAAAAGGATGTCACATAGAGGAGGGAGAAAGGTTGTTTTCTGCTGCTCCGGAGAAGCGGACACGGAGCAATGGATCCAAACTACAAGAAAGAAGATTCCACCTAAACATTAGGAAGAACTTCCTGACAGTAAGAGCTGTTCGACAGTGGAATTTGCTGCCAAGGAGTGTGGTGGAGTCTCCTACTTTGGAGGTCTTTAAGCAGAGGCTTGACAACCATATGTCAGGAGTGCTCTGATGGTGTTTCCTGCTTGGCAGGGGGTTGGACTCGATGGCCCTTGTGGTCTCTTCCAACTCTATGATTCTATGATTCTATGATTCTATTCTATCCCTTGTCAGCTCTCTATTATTTTCTCCAACTGGCAACAGCTCCAGGAGTTTCAGAGAGGTGTATTTCCCAGTGCTACCCAGAGATTGTGGGAACTGAATCTGCATCTTTCTGCATACGGAATATGTGCTTTGTTACTGAACTGCATCTGTCTTCCTCACCTGTTGCATCTAGTCCATTACAGCAGAGATTGGGATGGATAGAGGGGATATGTGCAATATATTTATTAAAATACAAATATATGCATGGCACTATGAGAACCTTCATCACCACCGCCCCCGGTTTGGTTTTCAATTCAGCATACATATATATTTTGAAACCCTAAATAAGACAAACTATGCTAGTTGTTTACCTAAGGGTACAAATGATGTTGTTTATCTGAGGGGGTGGAGAAAGTTCAGCGTATATGTGATAACAATGTGTAAAGTGGAGATAATGAGAATGCAGGAGTATATTTTTCCCAAATGGAAATACCGAAAACACTTCATTAATCAGAGTATTTGCTTATTCATTGAGCCCGAAGAGCAGAATGACATCTATTATTCACTATTCTCTGTCATTAAAATTGATGATCACGGAGAATAGTCAGTCTACTGGAACAAATAAGCTAACACACCAGTTCCACAGCCTGATTATTTGCTTCTGCTTATTTCTTCATGGCCTTTGTCTGGTATTTTGATTTCTTCTGGTGGCATGAATGAGATTCGTGTAAAAATCTGGGCAATAGATTTTGACAAAGAATTCATTTGAAAAAATAGCAACAAGTATTCACCTTCACAGTCTATTTTAAAAATGTGTGTGTGTGTGTGTGTGTGTGTGTGTGTGTGTGTGTGTTCACCAAGGTGAACAGGTCCAGTTCTTGAATTTTGAAGGCTAGTGGGACTAAAATTGGTTGAAGTCAAGGGGTAGAGCTTATGGATTTTCCCTGCCTTCTCCTTCATCATCTGAACACTAACCAGCACTTTTTCTCGGTTTGCTTATATGCAAGTATAGTGACATAATTTATATAAAATTCATCATGCTTCTTTTTTCAGAAAAAGTAACTCAGATAAATAATTGCAAAGGAATTTTAGAGAAGTAAGGTAATCGGGAAACTCAGACTAGAGAGCCAGCTATGCTGAAGTTTTTCAGGGTGTAATTATAGATGGCAGAACAAGTTTCAATTGTGCCAATGGGAGGGATTGAAAAAATATTTATTGAGGTGGATGTGGAATGCACTTCCATCTTCACCTTAGGTTTTGGTGAAACTTTTCCCCAGGAAGAACAGTAATGCTCCTTCCCTGAGCAATGGAATGCTCAAGATACTTATCAATGAAAAATTCAAACTGTTTCCATAGCCTAATAAATAAGCACAAATAGATAAGTGCAATAGGATGAGATTCTAATCTCCTTTTTTTTAATCTTCACAAAAAATTATCAGCATTTTTGTGTATCGCTAATAGAATTATTTTTTTGTACATTCCCCACCCCAAAGATATCTACATGTGAATAGGTGTGTGTCAATCTGAACTTTTTCTACAAATCATGGCATAAGTATAAAAGGTTGACCTAACTTAAATTTGACATGAGATTCTCTATTATGAACTTGCTTGACCCTGGTACTAGCTTTATCACAAAGTGCCCTGGAAGGCATTCTGGAGACATCCTTGCAGAAAGGTCAGCACATGTAAATCAAGCTGTGGGTAAATTCTACCTAACACCTGAATGGGGGCCACCATTATCCCATCAAGATAATGGTGGGATAACTTTGAGTCATGAGACAGACAAGGATGGCCTGTCTTGCCATTGTTCACTAGAACCATGTTCTTTCAACTGTTAATTAAGCAAGGTGGGCAAAGCGGGAAGGAAGCAGGAAACCCTGGGATAAAATTCAATAGCACAATAAAACTATTGAAATTATACGAATTGTTGTGAAAGAAATAAAATACGTGAGTATAAAGTTTATTTGATACTTACCAAAGTTGTAGAAGGAAGTCCAAGGCTCGGCAGAGCCTAAATGAATGTATTCTTGACTTACGGATTGATTAGATTTTGTGCAACTTAAGTATTGAATTTTGTATACGTTTATATGTATTTATGTATAACATGTATAATTACTAATAAAAATTTATCTGCAAAAAAAAAAAAGAAATTATAAGAATTGTTTTCTCGAGATCAAGGTGTGTATGCGTGATAAAGGTAAAGGTAAAGGAACCCCTGAACGTTAAGTGCAGTCATGGATGACTCTGGGGTTGCGGCACTCATCTCGCTTTACCGGCCAAGGGAGCCAGCGTACAGCTTCCGGGTCATGTGGCCAGCATGACTAAGCCGCTTATGGTGAACCAGAGCAGCGCACAGAAACGCTGTTTACCTTCCCACCGGAGCGGTACCTATTTATCTACAGTGGTACCTCGGGTTACATATGCTTCAGGTTACATATGCTTCAGGTTACAGACTCCGCTAACCCAGAAATAGTGCTTCAGGTTAAGAACTTTGCTTCAAGATGAGAACAGAAATTGTGCATTGGTGGCGTGGCAGCAGCAGGAGGCCCCATTAACTAAAGTGGTGCTTCAGGTTAACAGTTTCAGGTTAATGAGTGGCAGGTTAAAATGATAAACTATGCTGAGCTTGATAGAATATCAGGAAGATTAAGGGACCAAGATGAACAGAAATTTCATGACAATTGGAAGAAATATTTATTGTATATGGAATCTAAAGTTCAGGTGACACTGGCGGGGTTGAAATAACTCTAACAGCGGGAAAGGCTTATGTAAAAGAGTTAAAAAGTACGCGACTATATAATTTATTCGATACTTACCAAAGGAGTGGAGGGAAGTCCAAGGCCCAGTTGAGACTAACTCAGTTATGTATTTTATTTATGATTTGTGAAGTGGATATAATTTGTATAAGGTATGTGGTGGATTTTTTGTTTATGTTTTTCCTGAATATATGTGCAAATATGAATAAAAATTTATGAATTAAAAAAAGAACAGTTTCAGGTTAAGTACGGACCTCCGGAATGAATTAATTACTTAGCCCGAGGTACCACTGTACTTGCACTTTGACATGCTTTTAAACTGCTAGATTGGCAGGAGCTGGGACAGAGCAAAAGGAGCTCACCCCGTCACGGGGATTCAAACCACCAACCTTCTGATCGGCAAGTCCTAGGCTCTGTGGTTTAGACCACAGCACAACCCACGTCCCGCTGCATGATAGGACTGCTTAAATTGTAATTTTGCTGTCAGAAGCAGCATTTATATATTCTCTCACTTTCATTTCATTTCATAAGCCAAGCTTTTGTTATTCCTTTTGTGTGGGAATTTCTTGTGGGCATAGGGTAAGGGTAAACATATATTCATAAACAGACACACATTTTAACTGTAGCAAAAGATCCCAGACCTCTTTGTGGTGTGTGTATAAGTGCCAGATGTACTTGTAACATGCATTCTGTGCATTGTATGCATTTTCATGCACATTTTATAACCTAGCATATGCATTCTTGTAAACCAGGGATGTCCAAAGTCCATTTCGGGGCCCAATCCAATCGGTCAGTTTAATGCATCGTTCAGTTTAATGCGGCCTCTGTGGCAGTTGAATCCTAAAAAAAGCTCAACAACTTTGGGGTAAAATCAACAACTTCAATCCTAAAAAAAGGTCTACACTTCATCAAATCTGGCCCTCTTTGAAAAAAGTTGTAAACAAAACTGCTGTTTTAAAATGTGGATTTAAAAAACAAACAAACTTGTATTTATCTAGTTATTTTTGTAACTCTGTAAAATGACTTGGATACTTCTTTATTGCATGGTATATAAATTACCTAAATAAGTGTTTTCTTAATTTTAGTTTATTTTTAAAATGATGTAAACCACTTGGAGACTTTTTTTATTTTTAAAAATACATTATGTTGTCTATTCTTATGCTTCATCTTATGTTTTGATTACTATGCTCCATAAAATATATTTCCAATATTGTACACCGCCTTGAGATGTATTGATAAAGGACAGTATAGAAATCAAATCGACAACCACAACTTTACTTGGCTGATCAGTGGCACCGCAAAATTCAGAGACGTGTGAATTTTGTGACGTTTCAGTTTGCACATCGTTTCAGACATAGCAAATTAGGTTGGTTTGCCTTTACATTCAAACTGAATCCAATTTCTCCACCATCCGCAATGGAACAGGCAAAGATTAAGCATTAAGGAACATATTACATGCAGATATGTATCAATGAACCCAGCCAATCTCTCTCACCCCCAGGCAGGAAAGCTGTGGTGAGATGAGGCAATTTGGAATGGAAAACCAATGTGGAGGAGTGCTTAACCTTTTCCCTCAAGGCGGGATATCAAATCCAAACTCTTCTTCCAAATCCAAACCTCCAGCTGCTTTTCCTTCCACGGGATTCCAGAAGTACCATACTTTTCTCTGTTTTTCTTTTTTTAAAAAAATTATGTTAATAATTGTGGGTCGTCTTATATTCAGATAGTGCATGGGGGGATGTTGGATTGGTTGCTGCCATCAGCCGGAGATTTATTAAAGAAATTGGAGTTCTTGTTGGAAATGCACTGAAAAAGATATACCAAGAACTCTGGCCACAACTTTCAATTTAAGGAATAATTCCTACTGAAGAGTAGAGATGAAAAACGTGTATATTCTGCTAAAAATCACAGTTTGAAGCTAGTAGTAAATTTAATATAACATGTAAGTACAATGGTTTTAAAGAAATAGTAAGTTTGGGTACAACTTTTAAGAACAGAAATAATGTAGTTTTTCATCAGCCGGAGATTGCCAGTGGATATTTGGCGTGTTATTGGTGGCTGCAGCAATGATTGGTGTTGATTTGCTGCTGCTGAGGCAATTGGGCAGGCAACTGGCGACTTGTGCCAGTGAGGGGACAGACGATAGCTGGGTTTAGCGGTGGGTGAGTGGCAGTGTAGGTCAGGCGGGTGAGGGATTTTCAGCAATATCCCCCCCCAAAAAAAGCTCAACAATTTCCCCCCATTTTCTTAATTTGAAGTCCCCCAAAATAGGGGGCATCTTATATACGGGGGCATGTTATACATGGAAAAACTCCGCAAGGGAAAAAAAGCAACAGAGCAAGGACACTTGAAGAGAAGCTGAAGGCTAGTGGAAGTAGAATCAAGTGCTTTCTCTTCTCCCATTGCTTAAACCCAGAGGGTATCCAATTGCAACTTGCACAAATGCAATTTGCACATATGCAGGGATAGCAAACCTGTGTCCCTGTCCCCACCCCCGGGCATCAGCAACTGGCATCATCCAACTGGGACAAATGTTTGCAATTCCATGCCGACATTTGTAATTATAAATAGATCCCAGTTCAAAAGAGAATGCCATGTGATGACCAGAGAAACCCAGGTTGGAGAAGCGTAAGTACGAATGTGACACTGGCAACACATTTCAGCAAATACCTCTTTCCTCATCACAACTCTGGTATCACTTCTTCTCCTTCATTTAGGCACGATCCCCACAGAGAGGTGAATCTCCAACATGTACCTAGGTACCACATTGTGGTTAGTGTTTGTAGCAGAAATCCCAGCTTGTTTGACCACCACTGCAAGTGGGTGAATATAAAATATCCCTGGGTGATACAATAGACTTTGGGGGTTTGAAAAGACTTAGGCAGATGAAAAGAAATATTCTCAGCAATTTTGTTGCACTAAGCTAAAAATAGACAAATTCAGTGTTGCCTTTGAATTTAATTGCTGCGTTCAGAACATAATAAAACAGAACACTCTCTTTGGAGATATTTCTGTAGGGCAATGCTTTAATGTTTCGAATATCAAATTCATTGTGTCATTTAAGCTTCTAGATCTTTATTATTTCACTGAAACATTATAAATTCTTCCAAAACTAAGGTGCATCCCACTGTTAACATCCAAATGGAGCATTCACTCCAATTGTTCCTTGTATTGCTTTTTAATGTGCAAAAAAGATGGCATCTTTGAAGTTATATATCTCACCTCAGTTGTCAAACAATGGTGCAATACAGTTCTTGATCACTTCACTGTTCTGTCCCCTAAAATTGTGGTTTGAAATTTTTAGCAGTTTCTGAAGACAGAAATGCACCAACCTTGTTGCCAAGTAACTTCTGATGATGGAGGAATGGAGCTGCTCTTGAGAAAGTCATGCTTCAGCTTCTGACCTGCTCAAAATTGAATTGTCTTTCCGATCAAGTAACAGTGGAAAGTCCAGTATATATCTAGTACTCATGCGCTGTTATTGTGTTAATGACATGTTGCAGAATACACTTGCAAGATAGATAGATGATAGATAGATAGATGATAGATTAGATGATAGATTAGATAGATAGATGATAGATAGATAGATGATAGATTAGATAGATAGATGATAGATTAGATAGATAGATGATAGATGGATAGATGATAGATAGATAGATAGATAGATAGATAGATAGATAGATAGATAGATGATAGATAGATGGATGATAGATAGATAGATAGATAGATAGATAGATAGATAGATAGATAGATAGAGATGATAGATAGTGATAGAGTCAGGCCTGGAGAGTCCTCCCCCTCCCCTTCAGTAACTTCACAGACAAGAATAATGAGCAGTTTATAGTCCTTTTTATTCAGTCATCTGGTTGCAAGCAAAAATCCACATCTCTCTACAAGGAGAGCAGTTGGTACTCTAAATCCTCCCCCTTCCATTCCCAGCAACATCCTGGGCGCCAACAGGAAGTTCCTCCTCTCTGCATTCTTTGTTCTCTAAAATGGATGGACCTCCTAGTTTTGGAGGAGGGAGAGTTGCCTACACTCTCTAATGAGATCTCTGCTGGCTGTTCCCTCCCTTCTGTCTCTCTTTCCACTATTCCATAACTAGGCAACTCCTGTTGAAACTGCTCAGTGTCTGTGTCTCTCTCTGTTCCTGAAACCACTGAAAAGGGGGGGTCTTCCCCCTCCTCCTCCTCTTCAGAGAGGAGCTGATCTGCATGAGAATGCATTCCCCAATCCTCTGATTCAGACCATTTCCTGATGGATGATAGACGATAGATAGAGAGATAGATGATAGATAGATAGATAGATAGATAGATAGATAGATAGATAGATAGATGATAGATAGATAGATGATAGATAGATAGATAGATAGATAGATAGATAGATAGATAGATGATAGATAGATAGATGATAGATAGATAGATAGATGATAGATAGATAGATGATAGATAGATAGATGATTGATAGATAGATAGATAGATAGATAGATAGATGATAGATAGATAGATAGATGATAGATAGATAGATGATAGATAGATAAATAGATGATAGATAGATAGATAGATAGATAGATAGATAGATAGATAGATAGATGATAGATAGATAGATGATAGATAGATAGATAGATAGATAGATAGGGGCCCTAACAATTTGCTGTTCTTTCATGTCACCACAAATCAGCTGCCTGAAGACAGCTTCCTCACTCTGTCTAATGGTAGGACTGGCCCATAACATTTTTTATCCCCAATGGGCTACCTTTGGGGATAAACCAATATAGAATTCGCAAGAAGGGAAAGGTGGTTGTATCTGTGTGCTTAGGTTGCACAATGTTCCCAACTTATGTGTTCACCATAAACACCATTTGATACAGCCCTCTCATTTCTGACAGAAATCAATTTGGCAGCATGCCACGTTACATTTATTAGATCAGAACTGCATGCAACATTCTGTTTCTAAGCGGATTTTTCCTTTGGAAGTTCTTCCAACCAAGTTTCCACTCTCTGCTTTTTAAAATTGCCAGCCACAAGATACCTTCAGAAATAAATGAGTTTCATTATTAGTTTCTCAGTTTTCATGCCATTCAACACCCTCTGTTGAACCAGCTAATTGGCATATAGATGACAGATTTCCAATAGAGTTGCCAAGTTTGGCAACTTGTAGGCAGAGTCTCAGCTTAGAGGGTTTTTAAAAATATCATTTCCTTTTAAATTCTGCATATTCATCAAACACAAACTAAGAAGCATGGGAGGTGAGGCTTCTTTCTTTCTAGGGGTGCAAAAGGGATAATGATCCACTCTGCATTCTCAGAGTTGAATCCAGCTAAGTTAGACTCGGAGCAGACCTACTGAAATCAAAGGACATTACTAACTTCAGTTCATTGATTCTATGCTAAGTATGACTTAGTTCAGGCACAGGGAACCTGAACCCCTCCAGATGTTGGACCCCCCCCAAACCACATCAGCCCTAGCTAGCAAGGACAACAAGTTGTGGTTTGGAAACTTCTGGAGGGCCACCCTTTCTCCATCCTTGACTTAGTTGGCTGCAACCCATAGTTTTAGCCCGAATCATATTTTTTATTGTTATGATGATTTATAGTTTTGATTGCTTTGATGATGTGATTTCTGTGTTGTAAATTGTGCACTGTGTTCCACCCTCCAATTTTTATTATGGATGAGAGCTTAGAAATACCTGCTGTGGATTATAACAAATCATTTAACCAATTTAAAGTGCTGCATTAAGATGAAAACGAATAGCTACTACATGATAACCTCTTCATTTCACAGTAAGGTAAATAAGAACCAACACGCAGCTTGGGATGATAATGACAGATGGGAACAAAGAAAGAACCACTCTTGCCAGCAGTGCAAGATGCTATTACTCATGTTCAGAGGATCATAGGGAGCTGCAGCTAGACCATTGGTTCATCTAGTGCAATACAGTTTGTGCCAGGGCCGTCTTATCCATAGGCGCTAGGGGTGTGGGGCACTCGGGCCCAAGAGTTGAGTCCAGGAAAGAGCCCGCCCATCAGTTGGAGTGCTGTGGCAGGCTCTTCTGCTGCAGGCGACTCTGTGCCGCGAGTTTGGGGGCGACTGAGCCAGCGAGATGCTGAGGCGACCGGCCAGCTCTTGAACACCTGGGACTGAGCAACCGGGGGGGGGGGGAGGAGACCACTGGGCAGATCTTTGCACCCCGGTGCCGCATATGCTTAAGACAGCCCTGGTTTGCACTGAACGGCAGGGTCTCAGGTAGCAATTTTTTCCAGCCTGACCTGGAGACATCAGGGATTGAACCTGGGACCTTTGGCACGCAAGGCTTGCTATAGCCCTCCCCAAAGTCCACGACTTTCCAGTTAAGTGGACTTTGATCGCTGCGCCTCAACAGCAATGCAATCCTAAATATATGCCCACTCAGAATAAGAGCTACTGACATCAGTGGGACTTAATCCCAGGAAAGTGTGTTTAGGATTGCAGCCTAAATCTAGCCAAATTACAGACATCCAACAAGAACAGAATTCACAGCGCAATTTTGTACACTTATTTAGCATTTCAGGACGGATTGCTTTGAACATTTGACAGCTTATTTTGTTTTTTGCAGTTCTGGGTGAGCTATAAATAGCACCATGTAGTGTCATGGGGGAGGCAGAAAAGCCTTCTAAATAGAGTCTTCTACTGAGCTGGGACCTAAATTATTCATTTATTAACGCTGTTCAGAGAGCTTCAAAGACAATGTGGTAAATGCCTGGCTACTCCACATGTGAAAATTTAGGACAGTCATTAATGTTTCAGTGATTGCCATTATAATTATCAACAACAACAATTTTCTAGTCTCTTTGCATTTAAATCCATGGGGGTTAGTTAATAGGTCCTATAGGAGGAGCCTGTTCTGTTCTTTTTTTAAAGCCAGAATATCTCAGCCTCGGAGACGTTTTCTTCTTCTTCTTCTTCACAGATGTACAATCATGTATGCATCACTAATTTGCTTCAAGTGGGTACAGGAACTACGCAATTCGCACAAATTGTAATGAAAGTGATTCAAGTACTTTTTAGAAAGTTAAACAAAAGACTTTCTGGAACAATAGACTAATGCAGAATAATGGATGGAAATTGTGGGGTAGTTTAATCTCTTTTATTGCCTTCAATGTAATAATGAAGATCTGGCAAAATGATGCGCTGAATACTTTAAAAGAAATTACAGGAACTGTGCCTAAAATCAGGAAGCAAGTGCTATTTGCATGTGCATAATTGCTAGTTATTAATGTGAAGACATTCATATTAACGGTGAGAATATTTGATTGCACACACACACACACACGAAGACTAGGATTCCACCCAACGCCTTAACTGCCCAAAGTTGTGGCATCTTGCTATGGGGAAGGCAGAGTCTCTAGACAGGCCAATTTGTCTACAGGTAAATTCTTTCCCGGCTCCAAATATGGCAACCATTAGTGACAACAGCAAAGTTAGGAAAAACAAGGAATCAAAACATGTTAAAACAGAATAAAACGTGGGGGAAGAAGCAAGGTTAAAGCAGCAGCATGAAAAGCAAAATACGTTTAAATTGCTTGATAAAGAATTGACCTAAGATGCAGTAAACGATCTGTGATAAGGGAACTGCCCAGAGTGGCTGGGGCAACAGGCAGATTGACAGCATACAAATAATACAGTAATTATTATTAATACTGTTATTGTTATTAGGATTATGGCGGGAGGGTTTGCTCTTCTGTCAACTGTGCTGCGGGAGGCATGCACAGCTGGCACTTATGTGTTGCCGCCAATGCCTGGTCAAGCGGCAAGGCACTGCCAACCAGGGGGCTCTGACTGGATCATTTTCAACTTAACTTTTTTTCTTTTGCAGGAAGTCCCACCCTGTGACCTTGCCGCCTGGGGAAGTTCCCAAACAGCTGGCTCAAAATGTGTATTCTGGCTGCCAGGGATGGCAGCCAAGGGAGGGGGGCCGCAACTGCCGCCCACCTGAGAAAGGGATGAGTGGCTATTGTATGCCACCCTGGGCTCCTTTCAGAGGAAGAGAAGGATAGAATAAACAAATGAATAAATGTGGCAGATAGAAGAAGGTGGCAGAGGAAGTGATGTGGATGGTGTGGTGGGGCTGCATTGCTCACCTGGCTTGCCTTCATTTGCATCATGGCTGCATACCAGGATGGAGAGCTGGGCTTGGTTCTAATGTGCCAATACAGCACCCCTGCTGGCATGTTTCTGCATGCTAACCTTGCCCCTTCATCCCTTCTCCTTTCCATCCTGGTATACAGGATAGCTGCTTCACACACTGTGTTTTTAGACGCATGTCTAAGACGTTTGAAGGCTACACCTAAAACTATTGTCAAATTTGTTTCCCAAATATGCCTTCTACACATACACACGTCGGGATTCTGTGATTGTCTGTAATTCCCTGTTGAGTCTTCCCTAGCTGGAGGGGGTGGGAAATGGAGTTGGAGGCAGCACCATCTAAAGAGACTGGGGTTCAGCTGAATGGCTTCAGTAAGATGAGGACAAACCAAGAGGTCAATACACATCAAGCAAATTGCAGTGAAAAACAAGACATTGAGAATAATTAGAGCATCTCGAAATTCCCACTTTCCCCCAGGAACAGGGGTCTGCAACCCGCGGCTCCGGAGCCGCATGCGGCTCTTTTATATCTTTGCTGCGGCTCCGGGGCAGATACTAGCGAGGGGAGGAGGTGCATTGTGCGCCCTGACACTCCTCACTGTGGCAGGCGCTGTACTGGCTGTGACGTCGCATGGGGGCGGTGTGTGCGTTAGTCACCCACCGTCCCGACGTCACCTTCCCGCCCGCTGTCAGATCGTGGCTCCGGAGATATATTTGTTTTAAATGTCGCAATGGTTTTGCGGCTCCCAGTTGTTGTTTTTTCTTCGGAAACGGGTCCAAGTGGCTCTTTTTGTCTTAAAGGTTGCAGACCCCTGCCCAGGAAGATATGTAGAAGTTGCTTCCAAAGTTACTTCTCTGAAACCAGTGAAACCAATGCTTATTTGAACATGTCACACCATAGCCCTACAGCAGGTGTCCCCAATCTTGGCCCTCCAGATGTTTTGGGACTACATTTCCTATTATCCCTGCCCACTGGTCCTGTTAGCTAGGGATGATGGGAGTTGTAGTCCCAAAACATCTGGAGGGCTGAATTTGGAGATGCCTGCCCTACAGAGTCGGGGGGTTTTAAATATGAATCCAAATGTAGCATTTATCACAGGGGTTGACTTAAAACAGAGCATTAGATATCTGTTCCTTTCCCATATTATTGCCCCTCTGCTGGTCTTCTCTTGATGGCATCTCATTCATAAGATACTTAATGCAGAAGAAGGAAAACCAACACATCAGAATGAAGGTTGGACTTTAAAATAAAATAAAATACACTGAAAGTATGTGATAAAAATAAAACTGATGGTTTCTTCCTAGAGAACTAACCTCAAATCCCCAGAAGCCAACAGCAGGCTATAAATAAATGACCTCAGCTTGGACCTGATTTGGCAGCCTTCTGATAAGCAGAGCAAGTGCAAATTAAATACCAAGGGACAGGTCTGGGCATGTGGTGGAACATGGGATGTGAAAAGAAGCAGCTCGGATTACCATGCACTCCATGGTCCGCTCCACTGTTCTTTTCCGCCACTTATTATATATATTATATAAAGGCCAGGTGGCAGCTGGAGCACAAATAGCATAGGGCTCACAGTGAGGCAACTGAACATGTGTTAGAGCACATAATGCTGCCTACTGAGTGGTAGGGAAGGCAGCAAAGAAGGTATACTTTGCTTCTCCTTCGTGTCCTTAAGTAGCTGTCCTGCAGAGATTTTCCAAGTGGTGCAGTGTTTGTTGACATCTGCACCGCTGGAATCCTCAAAAGCCTACTTTGCTTATGCAGCAACTTGAATGCCGCAGTTGCAACAGGTGCACACTCTCTAGTCTGCTGCATGGCACTTTTTGAAGTTTTTGAGCCCTGGGGGACTGTTCAGATGATCAGGTGCCATCTTGACCCTTGTCCGCTGTAGCTAATCTGAGCGTACTGTAGGGCGAGTTGATTTGGTCGGTCCAAGGAGTGGTAAGTGCACACCCAGGAAAACTGACGGGGGAAGCAGATACTGCCCTCACCTGTGATATGTCTACTGCAATTTCTTCTTTACTTCCCTCCCTCCCCCCTTTAGTTCTTTAGTTTATTCTAAAGAACTTATTGCAATGTATCTGTCGTTGCCAGATGAGATACAGTTCTGAACACCTATTACAGAAATTCTATATAAAAGATTTATTCCCCAAAATTCAAATCTTTGTGTGTTCCTCACTTACTTATAGTTTGTATCTATTCAGAAGTATGCTGTTCAAAGGGCCCCAGCTAAGTGTAAACTAATCTATACCCACCCTTCACAGTAATATGGGGAAGAGGCAATTGTGTCTGTAAGAGGTTCTGGCTGCACTGTAGTCAAAGCAGAACACTATTATTTTCTCCACAAATCAGTGTTAGTGTATGCAACAGCAATTAAAACAATAGATGGGATTAATGAACCATATGTTGATGGCATTTTTATGGGAGATTGATTATGTAGAGCATGCTCTGAAGTTGTCCTAGCGTAGGAACTCAAGTTCATTATAGATATTAGCTCAATCATGGTAGCATGACAAAACTGTGCAGTTTTTAAATATCACAGTGTTTGCTTGAGCTATCCATTTGACACAGGGGATGTTCAATTAGATTAATGTGCTTTTAAACGTTTAGTATTTTTTAATTAAAAAATTGGCTTATTTTAGTTTATATTTATGTTTTATTAACTTCAATACACAACAGCAAATCCAATTTAAATTCAAACAGTGGCCAAAGATAAACATAAGTAGAGGGAACACCCAGTTGGAAAGGTCTGCAGTGATGGAGAAAATAATAATTTCATAAAACTGAATCATTTTGATGATCCCATTTTCTTTTGAGCCTATGGTCTAGCTTTATAGAAAAGGTCAGTACCTACCTTTTACAGTATGGAGCAAGTTGATTTAGGTACTTTATCTAGTGAATATTTCTTCTGGAACACTGAAAGGAATAAACTTTCAGTTAGAATCTATGGTAGACATTGTATGCATGAAAAGAGAATCAGCTAAGCATTGTGATTAATATTCCATTGTTTTGTAGATAGATGAAAGAGGATATTAGGAGACATGAATGACTAGGAAAATTAGTCAAATAATTACCAAAGAAAGACATTATAGCAAAATTATATATAATCACATGATATTATGATGAGGGCCGACCCGAAGAGCTAAATGATGTTGATTGGTTCGGGATGATGAGTTTGGATTCAGCTGCTAAGATTTCTGTGGTCCTTTGATTGGTGAATAGAAGTCACATATGTAGCCTGGAAGTATATAAGAAACATTGGATGTAGCTCTTCACAGCCTCCTCCTTATTTTTGAGGCTGTCCCTATGTGCCTTTGCATTTCAATAAAGGCATGTATTTCAATAAAAGCATGCCATTTATACCCCACACCACAGCCAGTGTGGTGTAGTGGTTAAGCGCGGTAGTCTCATAATCTGGTGAACCAGGTTCGCGTCTCTGCTCCTCCACATGCAGTTGCTGGGTGACCTTGGGCTAGTCACACTTCTCTGAAGTCTCTCAGCCCTACTCACCTCACAGAGTGTTTGTTGTGGGGGAAGAAGGAGAATGTTAGCCGCTTTGAGACACCTTCAGGTAATGATAAAGCGGGATATCAAATCCAAACTCTTATTGTTGTTGTATTTTGTGTTCCCATGAGGGACACCACCAGTCTGAGAGCCTGTCTTAGATTTCTCCAACAGCAGCACAACCAACAGAGCTGCTGAGAGCCAGGAGCCTCTTGATCCAAACACCCTTAACTCTGGATTCCTGGACACAGCACCCACATTCAGGAGCCCCCTCAGGAGCCAGGACCTTCCACATGGATGGAATAGTCATGGTGGCTGTGTGCTGCTTCCCATATCAGAGGCAGCAGGCTGGGAATCATAAGCAGGAAAGTGCTATTGCACTCCCCTCATGTCCTGCTTGCAGGAAAGTGACCAGTGGCTGTGAGAATGGAGCGTTGCCTTAGCTGGGTCCTTATTCTGACCCAGGAGGGCTCATCTTATGTTCAGCATGCATACGACTGAACCTGAACTTCTGTCAGGCTAGTGTGGCTTAAACAAGAAAACAGGAAAACATATATAATTCTAGGACCACATTGGGTGGAAAATTCAGGGCACAGTGCAATTCAGGGGCTTTTAGTATTCTGCTATATGCCTCTGCAAAGAAAGGTCAGTCCTGTAAGAAGCTAGGTTGCAACGAGACCATCTCAGGCTTCCTGAATCTTCCCCTTTGCAATGTGTCTGTCCTATTACCAAAGCATAAATAAACATACATTTTGCAATTGCAGCCCTTGTTTACATTCTGCCGTCATCATCTCACTTGGTGACCTTTACAAGTTCTGTTTCTTAGCCCTAATTGCATTTGCCTTAATCAAATCAAACACATGGGATGGCACATCTAAAGATTACTACTTACGTCATGACATAGAACCAAATCATGGGCAAGCACTTGTTTGGAAGTTAACATGGTGTTTATATAATGTGTTAATTACAGCACAATCTTAACAACATCTACTTGGAAATAAGTCTTATTGATTCAAATGGGGCTTACTCCTTGGTAAATGAGGGTCACATTCAATGACGTTTCACTCAAAGTAGACCTGTTGAAATTGTGAAGGACCAAATTTAGTCATGTTCATTACCTTCAACGAGTCTGCTTTGCATGAAACTTAGCTTAATACCATCCAGAAATGCGATATAAGATTTAGGCACACACACAAAAAATAGTTTAGTAAAATTGGTTTAGTAAATTTAGTGATAGAAATTAAGCATTAATTGGGCATAAGACTATTTAATATATTTATTGCAGCTGTCTGGGTTATGCTGTAACGTCTGGCCATTTTATGGGTGAAAGCAATTCTTGCATATATTATCAGGAAATAAAAAGGCCTTCTAGATTTTAACTGCAGTCTTCAAAGTGTTTCAACACCAGTGTTGAGGAAGGAGTCGATCAAGGTAGGAGTTCAGTCAGCTTCACTACATAGAATGAGGAGAGGACTCTCCTTTGCCACTGACAGCAAAATATTTTGGGCCAAGACTGTTTGCACATCAGCTTTCCCATCTGCCCATTTTAGACAGCAACTCCTATGACAGAATCTGCCAGGATGAACATCTTAGCCCACAGGAGATCTCTAGCTCAGTCTGCTGACGCTGTACTCAGCTGGAGTTAAGTCCTCAACCCCAGCTTTAGCTAAAGGTAAAGGGACCCCTGACCATTAGGTCCAGTCGTGACCGACTCTGGGGTTGCGGCACTCATCTTGCTTTATTGGCCGAGAGAGCCGGCGTACAGCTTCCAGTTCATATGGCCAGCATGACTAAGCCTCTTCTGGCGAACCAGAGCAGCGCACGGAAACGCCGTTTACCTTCCCGTCGGAGAGGTACCTATTTATCTACTTGCACTTTGACGTGCTTTTGAACTGCTAGGTTGGCAGGAGCAGGGACCGAGGAACGGGAGCTCACCCCATCGTGGGGATTTGAACTGCTGACCTTATGATCGGCAAGTCCTAGGCTCTGTGGTTTAACCCACAGCACCACCCGTGTCCCTCAACCCCAGCTTTGCTGGGATGTAATTTCCTCATACTGGCTCAGCTGGGGCTCTGCTGACTGAGCCAAGGCTAGTGTAAGTCCAAGGGCATTGCATGGAGCATGGTGGGGATGAGACCAGAGAGGTGGAGCTTGTAGGTTGAATCCGAAACCTGTTGAGCTTGGTCACGTGACTCGGCAACTCAGCATGGAACACTATTTTAAACCCTTGTTTTCCCTCTGTAAGGCTTAGGCAGGGCAGCGGTGGCAGCCCTGGTACTGAATAGTGTTTGGAGCTGATGTAACTTTACGCCAGCTTAACTTACACTGGCTTGCTTCATGCCAGCTCCTTGTGCATTTATTTCCCCCCTTTGTTGATTAGTTACCCCGCTATTGTAGAAAAGGTAGCATTTTCTATTTGCAAAATTTTCTCTTCTTTTGTCATCCTTTGTAAACATCTGTGAGTCTTTTCTTCTTTTCTTTTCGGAGAGAGAATGGATGTTTGTTTCTGCACCAAGCCCTTAAGCTTTTGACTGCTTAAATCTGCTTTTTCCAGCTTTAAGGATGAGCAACAATGCAACATTGCACAAGATCTTCATTTTAATTGGAGGTGGAATCAGATCTTTGGCATAAACTTTTCGAAACACATTTCAAAATATTCTGTGTGCGTGCCTTTGATGGTTGGAAGGGGAACAAAGCAAAGCTTATTGCTATTTTTGAACATGAAGTGTAGTTGCTAGTGATATCCCAATTCACATCCCCTTAGGCATTCAGCCCTCCTCCCGATATTCTCCCTCTGACCTCTCCTCAGTGTGCCACCACCAATCCCCCGGCTCTAAATCTTCCTCCTCTGGGGGTTCCCAGGCTGGTTCCTCCTCCATTCTTCTTGGTGCAGCCAGTCCCTGACATATTGTAAGCCCAAAACCATTCTAGGAGGAATTAGTTTATTCAGAGACAGGTTTAAAGTGAGAATTTAAAGAAAGTTCTTAACTATCTTTGCAAAGAGCATTTGTCAGAAACAAAGCACTGTGCCCTGTTAGAGTAGCCGTTAAGCAATGACCCTCATTCCTTAATAAATAAAATTCTAGCTTTGTTCCAAAAGTGTTTCAACCTCAGTTTGATCCTCTGGATGAGGGATAGTTGCCATACCTTCCTGCTGGTTATTAAGAAACACTACCGAGTACAGATATGGGACGTGGGTGGTGCTGTGGGTTAAACCACAGAGCCTAGGGCTTGCCGATCAGAAGATCAGTGGTTCGAATCCCCGCGACAGGGTGAGCTCCCGTTGCTCGGTCCCTGCTCCTGCCAACCTAGCAGTTCGAAAGCACATCAAAGTGCAAGTAGATAAATAGGTACCACTCTGGCGGGAAGGTAAACGGCGTTTCCGTGTGCTGCTCTGGGCACGTGACCCGGAAGCTGTACGCCGGCTCCCTCAGCCAATAAAGCGAGATGAGCGTTGCAACCCCAGAGTCGGCCACGGCTGGACCTAATGGTCAGGGGTCCCTTTACCTTTACCTTACCGTGTACAGATAATAACAAAGCTCACAGGTGTTCTAATAGGGAGAACCTAAATTTTAAAACCACCCACAAACCACCCACAAATCTGGTCATGTTTCTTACTCCTAACTTTATTGAGGAAGGTTGCTACAGCATGTACTAGCAGCTGCAGCAAACAGGAAGCTGAACAAGGTGAATTATTGGTCTGATTAATCAGATATTTTCTTTATGTCCTGATTAGTGATGAAATTGGAAGGGAAAGAGGAGAGGAATAGTAATTCCTCAGATGCAGATATAATTAGAGCTTAAAATCAACTGAGCATGGTTCTTGAACACATCCCTTAGAAATTTATGGAAGTTGCTGAAGAACAATTTGAACTAAAGCCAGCGCTCAGCGAGAGCATCCTTTGGGATCCAGGAATCTTATATATATACACATGGTGGTGGTTTGAACGAGAATATATGTGAAAGGAAATGAACATTTGCATTTAATATGCAAATTTGAGGGGGAATTAGTTCTAATTCTACTTTTTAAAAATAGATTTTGATTGGGTTTTACACTTTTATATTCCATATCATATCATCATCAATACAAATATCTATCTATATCTATCTATATCTATATCTATCTATATCTATATCTAGAAAATATATCTATATATTCTATATCTACGAAAGCAAACATCTATATATATATATATATATATAGATGTTTGCTTTCGAAGATTTTCACGGGTACAGGAATGCAGGTTTTGGTGTCTTCGGGTGTCTTCCCGTGTAAGAGTCGGGGTGTCTGTGCGACGTTTCGACGAGGTCTCACTCGTCATCTTCAGGCTGGTGCTTTCGGCTTCTTGTTACTGGAACAGAGCTCTGTTCCAGTAACAAGAAGCCGAAAGCACCAGCCTGAAGATGACGAGTGAGACCTCGTCGAAACGTCGCACAGACACCCCGACTCTTACACGGGAAGACACCCGAAGACACCAAAACCTGCATATATATAGATATATATATATATATATCCAAAACTCCCCTCACCCGCCCTCCCTTGACTTCCCTCAACCACCTCTTCTGGTTCTTTCATTATTTACTTCTTCTGCTGATTTTATTTACTTTAATTTTAAAATCTTTTGACTGCACATTCTCATATTCTTATTATTTTTACACCATATCTTTCAAATCCCTTCTTACATTTTGATTATTTTCCGATTATTGCTCCTTAACTCTTACGCTTGTTTTCTTTTGCGTTTACTCAAACCCTGCTAGTGAGTCCACTTCTTTGCAATATTTCTGTAACCAATTTGTAAACGGTTCCCAGTCTCTGCCCTTAAGTTTCCCTGCAAGCTTCGCTATTTCAGAGTATTCCATAAGTTTTCCTTGCCATGGGATTAGTTCTACTTCTAGATGTTGTCCTGCCACATGAGCTGCTTAAATCATGTATTCATGAATTATTATTATTATTATTAGTAGTAGTAGTAGTAGTAGTATTTATTAGTAGCAGTGAAGACAGGAGTGCCTGGCGTGCTCTGGTCCATGGGGTCACGAAGAGTCGGACACGACTAAACGACTAAACAACAACAACACACGCAGATTTCAGGGCAGTTCTCAACATAAAAATACAATATAAAAACACAAAATACATGATAAAAACAAGAACAAAAAAACCACAAAGCAATAAACATTCCTCCCTCCACTCCCTCCCATTACATATAATACATTATTTCAACGTCTGCATTCTCATAACATTTCATTAACCTGACCTGTGGGACTCTCCATAAGCCATTGCTTCTCTCCATATGACACCCCTCACTGCACTATAGCCTCCTCAAGTGTTTTTGCCTGGTTGGGATGTATTCTTGAACTACCTTTGATACTACCTTTTGTCTGATTGGATGGAGGGGTGTGTGTGGCTTTTTGCCTAGCTGGAATGTAGCCTAATGTACAAAGGCAATCTATAGCTCCATCCATTTTTGCCTTTGGCTCCACCCCTCATTAGCATGTGGCCCCCAGAAGGTTCTCCACCAGGAAATATGGCCTTCCCAACCCACGTATTATTATAGGATCCCTCCTAAAAGGAATTTGAAATGGAATTCTGCCATTCATTTCACACATCCCTTCAGAATAGAAACCTACAGAAAGAGGAGAAAAATACACAACGAAAAAAGATGTGCATAAAACCCAAGGAATTTTCTCCAGAGTTGAAAAGCCCACAGCTATGTTTTATTTATTTTTTTAATCTGCATCTTAACAGTGCAATCCTGTGTATATCTGCTCAGACATCCCACTGTTTCCAGTGGGACTTATTCCCTGGCGTTTATAGAATTGGAGCTTAACACACATCTTCTAGATAGTGCTGCAGTTAAGTTTTAATTTTTAACCAATAATTAATGCTTTTCAGTTGTGCTATAGTGCACATTTTCATTAAGCCAGGCTCAGCATGCATCAAGCCCCGGTACCCCGGGGTAGGATTTTACAGTAATAACGACTTCTAAAGAACAGGATGGTATTTTCTTTTCTCCCCAGTCACTTTATGTTTCTGACTCATGCTATCGCAGGGCTGCACAATACAATGGCAGTTTCCATAGCAAGTTCCCTGCAGCTCAGATTTTGACTGTAGTAATGTAATAGTCACAAAATACAAAGAACGTCTTCCTGTAGTGGACAATCCCATCACCTGCTGCCAGAAAAGTAAGGTTCCTTGATGCAGAGCACCAGAAGCTAAGCCGAAAATCCTTTGTACATTTACCTGGGAGTAAATCTCATTGAAGTCAATGGGGCTTACTTTTGAGTTAGATGCGTATAGGACAAATGTCAGCTTTAGTTGAGGTGACTTTGTTCCTCCTGATCACCCTTTCGGGTACAAACTGTGGCTTAAGTGATGTGTCTTCAAAAAGCAGATAAGGAAAGACTCCTTTCTGAGCTAAGTGAGCCTTCTTTTTCATGATTATAGCTGGAATTCTACAGGTCCTGAAAGTCAGAAGAGTTGTCTTGCAATATCCATCACTAAAGAGTCCCTTGGTGGATTTTAAATCAATACAGTGGATGCTCGGGTTGTGAACATGATACGTACAGGATGCATGTTCGCAACCCGCAGCGTTTGCAACCCACAGAGGCGCGTCTCTGCACTCGTGGGTTGTGATTTGGCGATTCTGCATATGCGCAAAGCACAATGTAGTGCTTCTGTGCATGCGCAACCGCCAAAACCCGTAAGTAACCTGTTCCGGTACTTCTGGGTTTCAGTGGTCCGCACCCCAAAAAAACGCAACCTGAAGCATCTGTAACCTGAGGTATGACTGTATTTCCAACATCACAACCTAGAACTAAGTTCAAATGTTGTTTAGCCCTGTAGACTGACTCCCAGTAAGGCAACGATCCCTTATATGAAAATATCTGTAGATACAACCTCGCATGGTCTCAGTATCTAGGTGCTTGAGTGTTATGCTTCTGATTTGAGTGCCACACTTCCGTTTTGAGTGTTACACTGAGGTCTGTTTGTTTTTGCTATTTATTTTGCTATTTTGTTTTCGCAGCTCTTTTTGGTTTTGTCTTCGTGACTGTGTGGAACCCAGCTCAACTACTGATTGATTGATTGTGTGACTGCAGTACATTGTTTATTGCTTTCATTTTATGGATCAATGGTCTCATTACATAGTAAAATTCATGTTAGATTGCTGTTTTAGGGGTTGTTTTTAAAAGTCTGGAATGGATTAATCCATTTTGCATGACTTTCTATGGGAAAGCGTGCCTTGGTTTTGGAACGCTTTGGTTTTGGAATGGACTTCTGGAACGGATTAAGTTTGAGACCCAAGGTACCACTGTATTAAAAACAGATAAAACAAATCACAGTTACAGGAATTGGATAGGTCCTGGAAATGCATATATTGTAGATGGATACTTGCAGTGGAGGCAGGTTGGATAGAGGGTATGGGGGTATTGTTCTCACCAATTTCAATCTGCCCTTAGTCAGCACCCCCTTCACCCCACCTTAATTTCAACCAGTCCAGGAAGTGGCATTGGCTATCAGTTTTCTCATTTTCCTTAATCTCAATGTTGCCCTTGTAGAACTCGGCAATATGGGGCTGCCTGGGTGATGTAATTTTTGAAGTGCTTGTGTTTATTAGGGTTTGGGTTGGTGTTTTTTTTAAAAAAATGCCCTCTTATTTTTAACATGCAGGGCAGGTGGGTATCCTCAAGGCATCCTCCTTTTGAGTACAACATCCTAAACCATTTGCTATTCCCTGTAAACCACTATATGAGTTAAAAATTACTGCCACTTCAATTCCTCCAGTTCTTTTTTTTAATGCACCCTTTGCTGTCAACGCACAGTGAAGAATGACATCTGTAAATTTTCTGGTGCCTCGTGTGTCTCTCAAGTAAAGTGTAGTCTGGCAATAGTCTCCAGATATTCTCAGAGAAAATGGGCCTGAAATGACCCTGCAGTAATTGTAAGGGAGGGGGGAGGAACAAAAGGATCCTTTTTGAGCAAATCCCTGAGTGCCTTAGCAAAAGGGGGAAAGCAAGGAAATAACACTTGATGCAGGGAAAATGTACCTACATCAAGTGTTATTTCTTTGCTTTCCCCTTTTTCCCCTTTTGCATGTTATCACTCCTTACACTGCCAATATTAATTTCCACCCCGATAAATTAGCATCTTCATCTGTAATACAATATCCAATCTTAATGAATACTTACGCAAAGTCCAATCTTTTTATAGATTTGGATCTCGAGAGATCCAATGCCAGTATCATAGCACTTAATGTGAATTTTTACATTTCTGATTAAAAGTACATCACCAAGAACATCCTTTACTGTATATGAGTGGCACAATAAATGTCTCACTGACAACTTAATAACCAATTGTTATACTGTGAATTTTATATATATATATATAATCACAAATGGGAGCTCATCATTAATCACAATTTACAACACCAATTGATTTGTGAATGGTTGGCCTGCTTTCTTTAGAAATTTTTGCATTGTGTTAACTGTCACTGTGAATCATGTTGAAATTTATATCAGGTCCAGTCTCTGCTGAACTGTTTCAGATGTTACAACAAGAAGATTGTGATTTTTGTCATAGCAGTTGGTTACTTATAAGAGGCCAGATTCTGGTTTTACACATATTCTTCCAGTGATTAATTTGCACAAAAATGTATGCTGGCATTTTCCCATTGCTCTGTGCAATCTGGTTTTAGCAGATTGTGGTGCCTTTTGACTCTGAACGTCCTGATGACCGCAGGAGATGTTGCCGAATTCCCTTCCAAATAATAATTTGGTGGTAGATTTGAAGTTCTGTTCCTGAAGTTCCTGTAATCAATAAAGTTGTGGCCTAATTCGACCCATTAACCTGAATTCTTGTGTCCTGTGTCTTTATTTCCTTGGGGGGAGGCGGGAACTCGCCACGCAACAGCTAGTTTTTTTGAAAATCACTGTGTGTGTGTGAGTTTTATTGCAATTTGAGCTTTCATTTGGATATTATTGCATTCTGTTTTATTGTTAGCCTCTCTGAAAACTGAACAAATAAATGGAACATTTTTTTAAAATGTGCAGTGCAATGTTGGAAATATCCCTAGTGCTTGGTTGCAGACACAAGCGAGACAATTCGATGCTGATGTCTAGTCTAGACATTTGTAATACTTTCTCAGGGTTGTGCTGTTGATTCACTGTACTGGAAAATGTTTTCTCAAATACTAAATATTTAATGCCATCTTTTAAAAAACCCTGCCGTGATGCATATTTCTGCCATCTAAGCTGGGCCAACAAACCACCAAACAAAGCTCTGCGTTTTGAGATTAACACCTCCGGGCGAGGGGCAAAGTGTGTGTATTCCCTAATCAGACAAAACAAACACTCATATTGCATTTCAGTGGGGAAATTGGCTTGATATTTTGGTAATGGAAATCCTTTTGTGTGCATGGATCTCTCCTTCCCCCTCTCTGCCCCAGGCACTGTGTTGGGTCATAATGTACGTGTGAAGTCTGTGGGTATGTAAGTCCGTGGAGTTTCAAGGGGCTATAGCAGGAGGCGAGAAACTGTAGCCTTCCATGAAAACTCCCATCATCCCTAACTGTTGGTCATGCTGGCTGGGACTGGTGGGGCTTGGAGTCCAGCAACAGCTGGTGAACCATTGGCTCCCCATTCCAGATCTACAGAATCCTGTATTTGGGGCAGAGCTGACCTGAGGCCTTTCCGCTTTGGTTTCTGCAGGGTAGTCATGAAGGAATACTTAAAATTTGGGTTGGGGCAGGGTTAAGGTTAGGTGAATATGTCCATTTTTGTTTCTCCCCTGCGAAGTAGGTTAGGTTGAGGAGGAGTACCAGGACAAAAGTCACCCAGTGAGCCTCATGGCTGAGTGGAGATTTGAACCCTGGTCTGACACCCTTCACCACTGCGCCACGCTGGCTCTCATTACAAAAAATCATTATGCAAAGCCATTTCCCCTAACATAATGCAATTTCACGTGTTGTTTTCACTACTATACGCATTTTTATGCACACTAGGCTAGGGGGGGAAACACATTGCAAAATTGAGAGATGCACAGGTTTGGAAGGATGACTGGGTTTGGTTTCACATATTGTTCTGAAAAGTAAGAATCCTGTAAGTTTGCCTTTAAATGTGAATTAAATCAAGGTATTCTCCCCCATAATGGGGACGCGGGTGGTGCTGTGGGTTAAACCACAGAGCCTAGGACTTGCCGATCAGAAGGTCGGCGGTTCACATCCACGTGATGGGGTGAGCTCCCGTTGCTCGGTCCCTGCTCCTGCCAACCTAGCAGTTTGAAAGCACATCAAAGTGCAAGTAGATAAATAGGTACCGCTCCAGCAGGAAGGTAAACGGTGTTTCCGTGCGCTGCTCTGGTTCGCCAGAAGCGGCTTGGTCATGCTGGCCACATGACCTGGAAGCTGTACGCCGGCTCCCTCGGCCAATAAAGCGAGATGAGCGCCGCAACCCCAGAGTCGGTCATGACTGGACCTAATGGTCAGGGGTCCCTTTACCTTTACCTTTATTCTCCCCCATACCTACCCAGGGCATTGGAAACAAGTGGCAGAGATGGTGTCAGCTTCCCCCTTTTTATTTTTATATCTCATTTTTCTTTCTCCAAGTGGTGGCAGAGCTGTAGTCCCCCACCAAATTCCCCCGACCACTTGTGCTTGAACAATGCTTGGATGCTGCTGCTTCATAATTTAAAAATATTTCAACATATTTTTTTTCCAGTGAAACCTTTTGGCTTTAAAGAATGGAGTGCAGGCTTACCAAAGGTAAGAGAAAAGAGACATCTACAAAGTCCCTTAAAAGCAAAATCAGCGAGTGCCCTGATCTCAGGTGTTTGGCAGCTGGCCTCCCTGGGCTTTTGTACTCCAGTTCAAGCTCCAGCAGGATGTGGGGAGCAGAGAGACCATGAAGTAACTCCCCTCATGGGCTTTCTTCAGATCAGGAAATACAGGCAACTGCAGAGGCCTCAAAGCACTGGATAAATGTTTAATGGGAAGAAAAACCTTGATGGCTGCCTTGAAGCAATAAGGTAAGCTCAACTCACACCCACCAAAGCTGTATCAAAATTCTAAGAGCCTTGGGGGAAAAGGAGAAAAACAGAAGGATCTTTGTGATGGGGGGCAGCCGATTTTGGGAAATTTATCTTAAGAAATATGCCACTTAATGTGCGAAAAATCCGAAAGCACTTTGCATAGAAGCACAACAGCATTCAGGAAGATTTCCAAAAAACTGGATGTGCACAAGATCAAGTGAAAAATTAACGAGTCAGAGTCCAGGAGAGCTTCAGCAAACATGTAATTGGAGGATAGGTTTGGACACTGCACTAGTCAGGATGCATGGGCTTGAGAAAGTATGTTCCAGGATCAGGCCACTGGGCACAGGGCAAACGTGAACAATAAACGTGCCATTTGAAACTTACATGGTTAAACAGCAATATTATATCAGCGATTGAGTGGCTCCAAATAGCTGGAATTGATTCTGGGCTGCACTGAGCCCTTCCGTCACAGATGATGACTGGCTTGTGATATATTTGATTATAGTACCAAGAACCTGATGATGAGCCAACCAGCAGTTGTAGCAGTGGCAAAGAAGTGCTGTTTATAGGAGGTGCCAGTCAGCCACCATCTACACAATCTATATTTCCCTCCTTCCCTCCCTTCTTGATTCATGCTCTTTACTGCTGAATTGGAGCAAACAGCATTCTGTGGAAAATCCGGTTGCTATTTGGTCGAATTCAGTGGTAAAATGTGGCTTTTCCCAGGGGAGTGTGGTGGGGCAAATGGAGATGTAGGAAAACCTTTAGCGTAAGCTTTCATGGACTAGAGTCCACTTCATGAGATGTACGAGGTGTTATCCTTCACTGCTCATTGTCGTATGATCTCTCTGCAAGCAAATCAGAATGAATGCTCTGTGAAGATCATATGTAGTCTGTTGTAAGCTTTGTTCAAGCAAATCTGGATGAATGCTCAGGAAACCACTCATCTGGGGGAGCCCAGGATTTCTCAGCACTGAAACTTTGCTTCAGTGGGAGTTAGGCTAGGTCTCTTCTGAATTTAGCACTCTAGTCTTATTGAGAGGACAGTTGTTTCCTCTGGGGAAGAAGCACAGTCACTCACCCAGAAATCCTAGCAGCTTATTTCCTGGATACAGAGTTTTAAGTGCTTTCCCTGTCATTCACAGCTCATTAAGACGAGCGGTTTAAAAGATTTAAGAGCAACACTTTGCGCAGGAGGCTAATTGTTCCAACTGAATTTCTGCAATGCCTTCCTAAATTTTCAAGTGATTTCAGGAGATCAAATATTCATAAGCTGGAACTGAGTGGTGCTGAGAAAGCAATACAGCATGTGGGCTTGAGCTCTCAGACTGTTAAGCCATCATTTGGAATATTTTGTCCCAACTGCACTACGTTTTAACGTGATTGCCAATGGGATTCGTGTTAGGAGTTCATGTTGTGAGGCAATGTGCAGAAATTTTACCGTAATGTCTCCTGAGAAAGAGGAATAGCTTTCTGCCATCAATTGTGCTGTCAATGCATGCAGTTATAGATATTGCAGGCATTTATAACCTTGCATGCCCTCTCCTGCATTTCAGATGCGTGTTTTCCTTGTTGGTCACTTTATATCTGGGTTGGAGGATCTGTGTTTCTCCAGATGTGGTTCAACTCCTATGCCTACTAGTCCCAGCCAACATGTCTAATAGTGAGGGATGATGAGAGCTGGAAGACAGAACAGCTGGAAGACCAAAGGTTAGCCACCCCTACAGTGATGAAATCCTTGTGGCATAGGATAATCTGCACTGTGAATAAGGCAATAAAACTTCAGTCCCTTGAGTATTTCTGTTATGTACTGAAGTTCTCACCCTGGGCCAGCAGGGGGATACTGTAGATAGTTTTCACTCAGGTCCACATATGCAAATAAGGAATTGAAAGTGACGTTCAGTGATTGGATAGTTACAGAAAGTTGTTACTGTTGCCTTGTAGTTGAGCTCTATATAAGCAGGTTGGCTAAACCCTTCAGCCCAGTTCTGTTCTGGCCTGTGAATAAACAAGAGCTGTCTGAAGAATCGCTGTGTCATCTGATATGTTCACCCACAACTTAAGAATTTCCATCCCAATCTAGCCATTGCCCAGACTGAGCTTACAATGTTTTCTTCTGCATGTTTCTTAAAACAGGGGCGGGAAACCAATGACTCTTCATTTGTAGCCCATCATCCCTGACCACTGACCTTGGTGGCTAGGGCAGATGGGAGTTCCTTGAGTTCAAGAAAACTGGAGGACCACAGCTTCCCCATCCCTGCCCTAAGATCTGTTGCTGATGTCCCAGTGTGATATAGCTCCCTTACAACACTGTAGGAGTCATAGCACTGTGACTACAATCCCCTCACCCTTTACTTGCCAAATTGAAGAGGACTTGCATGGGTGTTTGATTTCTTGTGTTTACACATCTCCCTGTGATCTTATTGTAATACAGTGGTATTTTGGTTTAAGAACAGCTTAGTTTATGAACAACTTGGATTAAGAACATTGCAAACCTAGAAGTAGGTGTTTTGGTTTGTGAACTTTGCCTTGGAAAAAGAACATGTTTCGCTTCCTGTTGAGTGTGTTCCATTTGTAAAACTGAGTTCCCTGCTGCTTTTGGGAAAGCACACCTTGGTTTAAGAACGCTTTGGATTAAGAACAGACGTCTGGAACGGATTAAGTTCGTAAACCAAGGTACCACTGTATGTAGTTACTGACTCACACTTGCATGCATGAAAAGGGTTAACCTGAGCTCAGTCTACTATTTTATTTTTCATTTCATTATCTATACTGCTTTATATTTTTAAGGGGGGTGAGTCTCAAAGCGGTTTACAAGCTACATTAAAACATCAAATAAAATCTAGGACAAAACATTACTGCAGAAAGTAATGCTTTGAAAGTATACATTCAAAGCGACACAATTAAGATAACATATTATCTTAAAGATTTCAAAGGAGGTCAACTACAGAATACACATATCTTAAACATTTCAAAAAGAAGACATTATTAAAGGAAGTCAAATGTAAAACACACATTTAAAACAGCATAATTAGCAAGAGAATAAAATATTGTCATAAGCACAGAACATCTCTTCTGCTGTTGCTGCCAATCCTGGTTCATGGCAGGCAGCTATGGGAGTTCAGGCTCGATGGCCTGGGTCTGCACTAAGAGAGATCCCAAATGGTCTCTGGCTTCTTCAGCAGCTCCAGCTTTTGTAGCTGGAGTCAGCTAGCGCCCTGCCTCCCCACTCTAGGTGGAAAAAGGCCTGCAAGGCAGGGAGCAGGTCTTCCAGGTCTCACATCCAAGATGGTCTCTAGCTTCTTCAGTAGCCTCTGCTTTTGTAGTTGGAGTCAGTCAGGGGCCTGTCCTCCCAGGCCAGGTGGTATCCACTTTTCACCCTGCCAACAATAATTTTATAAACTTCCATCATGTCTTCTCTTACTCTTACTCACCTTTGCTGTAAGCCAAAAGGTCCTGTGGTTAAGAGCAGTAGACTCGTAATCTGGGGAACCGGGTTCGCGTCTCCACTCCTCCACATGCAGCTGCTGGGTGACCTTGGGCTAGTCACACTTCTCTGAAGTCTCTCAGCCCCACTCACCTCACAGAGTGTTTGTTGTGGAGGAGGAAGGGAAAGGAGAATGTTAGTCACTTTGAGACTCCTTAGGGTAGTGATAAAGCGGGATATCAAATAATGATTTATAGGTGGTACATAACACCAGTCAAGCTTGCAAAAATCTATCATTTGCCTGATAATAAATGTTGGAAATGCAATGAAACTGAAGGCACTTTCTTTCACCTTTGGTGGACATGCCCAAAGATTAAGGCATTCTGGGAGATGATCTATAATGAAATGAAAAAGGTATTTAAATATACCTTCTTAAAGAAACCAGAGGCCTTTCTCCTGGGCATGATGGGCCAATTCGTGCCAAAGAAGGACAGAGTTTTTTTTCATGTATGCTACAACAGCAGCAAGAATACTCATCGCAAAGCACTGGAAGACACAAGACCTACTTACCAGGGAAGAATGGCAGATGAAGCTGATGGATTATATGGAATTGGCGGAAATGACTGGCAGAATCCGAGACCAGGGAGAAGAGTCGGTGGAAGAAGATTGGAAAAAATTCAAAGCTTATTTGCAGAAATATTCTAAAATTAATGGATGTTAGAAAGATGCTGGAAAGAAGCTATATGACTTTAGTAGAAATATTATAAAGAATCAAGTATGACTAGATTGATATTGGGTAAAAATGTAAATTTAAGTCTAAATATGCGTTAAGTTAAATCATGAAACTAAATTTGTGAAAGAGGGAAAGGACTTGCTGGAATATTTAATTGAACTAGAATACAAAAAAGGAGGTGTGAGGAAGTCAAGGAAATAAGCAAATGAAAGATAAGGATATGAAAATATGTGGTTCTTTTGTATGTTTGTTTGTTCTCTTTTGGGTTTTTCCTTTTTTAAAAAATGCATTTGCTTTCTTTTCTTTTTCTTTTTGTATTGTTGATGTTTTGTACTACTGTATTTATTTTTGTTTTTGAGGCTTTGTAATTGTTTATTGCTTATACTGTATCTTTTTTAATTTTCCTTTTTCCTTTTTTTGCAATGTCTAAACTTCAATAAATACTTTATTAAAAAACAACAACGGGATATCAAATCCAAACTCTTCTTCTTCCCAAACACTGCAACCTTTCCTCATAGAAGAGTTTCTCCATCCTCTTGATGGACATGCCAGTTGTGGTGGGGACTATTCCTTTTGGCACCTGTGAAAGGGAGAGGTGATTTTTGCTTGGTTCTTGACCAGGGAGGGGTCTAACAAACCTTTCCCCTCTAAGCACTGCTGTCTGTATGAGATATAGCTCCCCACACATTTAATCAATTAAACAAACCCTTAACACACAGCTGTATGATACGCTTTCAGCAGAACATCAATTCTGACTCCCACCAAGGACAAAGACTGGATATAAATGTAGAAAGTAGATAAGGAACATCAATTGCCTGCTGATCTTCTAAAGCCCCTTGGCAAAAGCTAAAACTTTCATAGCAGGTTCTTCCTAATCTGCACTGATTGATTGATTGTGAGGAGCGATGATGAAGGTGGAGAGCAAAATAAGCAAACACACTAAGGATCACAGAGGGCATGGGAGAAAGCTGACTTGTAGAAGGCAGGATGTTGTTGTGTATGGTTAAGGCTATACTTTTTGCCTAATCCTGAGTAGAAGGAACACCGAATGAATGGCACTTTGACAACAGATTGCAGCAGAAGCTGGTGGTAAATAATACAGTGAAATATACGATTAAGCCATTTTTGTATTGCTGCCTCATTTACCAAGCTTTCTGCAAGTGGAACAAAAACAAAACCTGGTGAAGCAGTAGCCTGGACAGAAGGAAAGCTAGGCAGGAGGATTAAGAGACTTGGGTTTGGTGACAGGGCTCCATTTCGGCACTCATCTCCATTGCCACTGCTGGTCCTGGTAGCAAGAGAAGGGGGAGTGTTTGGTTCTTTCTCTCTCACATACACACACCCTTTTTTAATTTTTCAGCTTATACATCTCAGAATAAACATTTTACACAATACCATGTAACAATTGACTTCCCTCCTTCCCCTTTCATAGTTCATTTTACTCGTCTACATTCCTGCATATTTTACTATAGCCAGTCTAATCGTTTCTCCATTTTTCATCCTTCAAATATTTACCATACTGATGAATTTATCTAGATGCTACCAGTGTTTTCAATTGTACACAATTATTTTCTAAATATTCAGCAAAAACAAAAATCCACTCCTTTTTGAATAAAGATTCTTCGTGCTCTCTTATTCTATAAATCAAACCTGCTGCTTCCATAAATTGACGAATCTGTAATTTGTAATTTGGCTCCTTACTTCTTCCATTGGTTTCAATCTAGGTTCACTCCCTGTAAAATCCAACAGATCTTTGAGTGTAGCCCATTGTCTAGCCATGTTAATTCTCTTGATTGTGATTGGTTCAATGGGGGATAACCATAAGAGGTTTTTCCTTTACAACAAGTTTCTGTGCTTCTCCCAAACCCTATGCAAATTTCTTTTGATGATGTGGTTTGCAAAACTTTTATAAATTTTTGCTTTCCCATACCAAAGACATGCATGCCAGCCCAACTTTAAATCATGGCCTTCCAAATCTAAAATATATGCATTTTCCAATACAATCCTTTCTTTTAACCAACATAAACAAGCTGCCTCATAATACAGTTGCAAGTCCGGCAAAGCCAAGCTTCCTCTTTCTTTTTTATCAATCAAAATTTTGTGCTTAATCCTCGGCTTCCCCCCTTACCAGATAAATTTAGAAGAAGAAAAATTCCATTCTCTGAGGCAACTTAAGTTGTTGACAAATGGGATCGATTGGAATAAAAACAACATCTTAGGTAGTGCATTCATTTTAATGGCTGAAATTCTACCTAATAGGGAAAGCTTCATTCTTCCCCATATTTCCATCTCTTTTTTAATCTCTTTCCACAGTTTAATGTGCTTATCTTGAAATAAGTTGAGATTTCTCACTGTCAGCCAAATCCCTAAATATTTCACTTTTTAACCTATTTTTAGGCCAGACAACCTTTCCAAAATCTCTTTCAACATTTTAGTCTTTTCTACATTTATTTTAAAACCTCCCACTTCTCCAAACTTTTTAATTTCCTCTAAAACCTTGGGGATGCTTACGTTTGGTTGTTCCATTGTTAGAACTACATCATCTGCAGAAGGCTTTAATTTATAACTTCTACGCCCTACTTCCATACCTTTGATATCCTTGTTTTCCCTTGTAGTTTGCAACAGTATTTCTAAGCTTGTAATAAACAACAATGGGGATAGAGGGAAACCTTGTCTAGTTCCCTTTCTGTCTGGTTCTGGGGTGTCAGGAATAGCTCCAGGGGCCAAGGATGTGAAGGTTGTGGGACTTCCTCTCCTAAGTGCTTGACTTTTGATCTGAGTAGAAAGTAATCTGAAAGTTTCAAATCTGAGTCAGCCTCCGAAGAACTCCTAATCATGTTGGCTAGATTATCTCCAGTACCAGAGATGTTGTACTCCTCTGAAGGCCTGGTGCTGGGGAACATGAATGGAAACTAATAGAAAAGATGGCAAAAAGGAATGAACTGGGTGAAACTCTGAGCAGAAGGACGCCATATTTCTTGTTGTAGGTTCCAACTAGCTGTTTGCTATTATTCCGCTCCTTTCCTTCACACTGTGGTGTTTGTTCATTCTGGCAGGAGTGTGCTGTGAACACCCAGCATACCTGTGACATAAAAAATGACTCTTGGTAACGGTTACCGTATTTTTCGCTCCACAAGACGCACTTTTTTCTTCCTAAAAAGTAAGGGGAAATGTCTGTGCGTCTTATGGAGCGAATGTCCCTGGAGCCGAATTGCCCAGGAGCAAAAAACAGATTGTGCTTTTCTTTTTTTCTTTTCTTTTGAACAAGGGAAGTGCATGTTGAAACAAAGCCGCTGATCGTTTGCCGATCAGGGAGAGAGATAAGGGACACTAGAGATAAAGGAGGCTGCCTGGGAGGGGGGAGGCAAACTTGCAAAGAGGGAAAACAGGAAGACTAAAGCAATTAGGAGAGAAATTAGAAGAAAAGGAGGAGCAAAAAACTGCTCCAGCTAAGGAAAATACACTACACTAAGGCAAACAAGATGGAAAGGAGTGTTGAAAGGAAACATCTGATCGGTGGGATCAGAAGAGAGATAAGGGACGATAGCGGAGACTGCCTGGGAGGGAGGTGGTAAAAGCCCATGGATCCTCAGGATTTTTACATTGGGTCACCCCAAATTCACCGTCAGATCACATAGCATATCCATGGCTACAGCCTGCACCAAAAAAATCATGCATCCACTGTTTCCTGGGGCTGCAATGGTGCAAAAATGTGGTTACAAAGCACGGAGCCACATGGATCCTCAGGATTTTTGCATTGGGTCACCCCAAATTCACCATCAGATCACATATCTGTGGCCACAGCATGAACCACAAAAATCATACATCCACTGCTTCGTTTAGAATATTTTTTTTCTTGTTTTCCTCCTCTAAAAACTAGGTGCGTCTTATGGTCTGGTGCTTCTTATGGAGCAAAAAATATGGTATGTTTCTCCTCCAGTTTGACTACAGTAACTATTTTGAATTACTAGCTGAATGCCAGGTGTTTCCTGAAAGATCTTGCTAATGGCAGGATCAGACTGTTAGCCACCAAGCTGGGCACTTAATAATATGCAGCTGGAGGAGGCTTAACAACTGTTCCTCTCTATGTTCGTGATAACAATTCTCTCCAATTAATGCAAATTAAATGGAAGTAAAATGACACAAAAGAAAACTGGCAGCCGCTCTCACAAGATTAGCCTTTTATTACAGCAATGACTGTCAGTCAATTGTATTTTTTTCTTTATTACTAAATCTCTGTGAAGCATTCAGTGAAGCAACACATGAAAACAGCATTATATCAAAGAACCATCCTTTACAACATCCCTGGAATCCTACCGGTCATTTGTACTTCACTGCAGTGGCAGCAACCATTCTGTGTTATCGACACATGTCAGTAAGGGCATGTACACGTGTGTAGGAGATACATAAATGTCTGGGTCCTTAGCTCAAAGTCACGACATGCCATGATTCAAAGCGGAGCACACTTAGAATGATCAAATGAGACGCCAAAGCTTAGAAGGAGGACTCTCCTGTGTGAGTGTCTGAGGGCCCTGCTCTTGCCGCTTACCACCTACCTGGCCCAGGGCGGGGCCTGAAGCCTCACAGGGACTGCTGCGCTCTGCTGCCCAGGAGGACTCTCCTGTGTGAGTGTCTGGAGGCCCTGCTCCTTCCTGCCACTTACCACCTGGCCCAGGGCAGGGCCTGACGGGCCTCACTAGGACAGTTGCTGTTGCTGCTGGAGGGGTGCAGAGTGCTTTTAAAATGTTTTAAATTTTTTCTTTTGAGTTTTTTGTAAGTGGGGAGTGGGGGTGGGATGGATGTTTATTGGGCCTGGGAATTTGTTTGATTTTATGTTTTTGCAATTTTTACTGTTTTTTGTTTGTATTGTTTTATTGGTGTGTTTTTTAAGGTGTTATTTTGTTCTTAAGGGGAGGGGTCAGGGCTGCCGGGGAGTAGGTCCCAGCCAACAAAATGGCTGGGGCATGTTCCACAGGGGGGGGATGCACTGGGACAACCGATCTCAGTGATCACGGGTAGGAGGAGGAGTTATGCTAAGACCAGACCATGTCATTACAGAGGAGGCAGGTTTAGTCATTGTCTGAGGACTATCCCTGCCTCCGGGTCTGGTCCTGACCGGATGGATACTAGAATCAGCAAGGGATACCCACATGACCTGAAGGTGCTGCTGTGCAATGCCAGGTCAATGATTCATAAGACCACTGCCATCCATGACTTGATCATGGATGGAGGACTTGACCTGGCATGTGTAACAGAGACTTGGTTGGATGAAGCAGATGGGCCTGTCCTTGCCGCTGCTTGTCCACCATGTTTCTCTTATGCACAGCAACCCAGGTCATGTGGGCAGGGAGGGGGGGTTGCAGTGATTTTTAGGAAGCCATTAGTTTGCACCAGGCGTCCTATTGGGAAGACCCAGTTTTCCGAGTGCATGTTCTGGAAGTTGGGCAATAGGGGCAGTACAGGATTCCTTTTGGTGTACCGACCTCCCCACTGCACCAAGGATTCCCTGCCTGAGCTGCTTCAGGTCGTGGCAGATATGCTCCTGGAGACACCTAGCTTGGTTGTCCTGGGGGATTTTAACATCCATGCCGACACGACCTTACAAGGGGCTGCTCAGGACTTCGTGGAAAGCATGGCCTCCATGGGGCTGTCCCTGAATAAGTCTGGCCCAACCCATAGCCGCAGACATGCCTTGGACCTGGTGTTTACCTCTATGGATGTTGGTGATCTGACACTAAGTAAAAGCAAAACGAAAGAAGTGCCATGGTCAGATCACTTCCTGGTGCAACTGGACTTCTCTGCGACCCATCCTCTCTGCAGGGAGGTGGGACCGATTCGGATGGTCTGCCCCCGCCACTTAATGGATCCAAATGGTTTCCAGAGAGTGGTAGGGGATGCTTTATCCCATGTTGATGGCCTTTCAGCCAATTCCCTGGTGGCCCGCTGGAATGTGGAGTTAACCAGGGCTATTGACTGTTTGGCTCCGAAGCGCCCTCTCCGATTGCATGGAGCCCGGACAGCCCCGTGGTTTTCCCCAGATCTGAGGGCAATGAAACAATCGTTGAGATGGCTAGAGCGCCGGTGGCGGATAACTCATTCCGAATCAGTTGAAGAAGGAGCAAAAAGGGTTTTCTTGTGTGTGTGTGTTTCTTGGTGGCTGATTAGCTGTTTTCCCTGTGTAAAGGTCAGAGGGGGCAGGGTTTCTGTTGAGGCAGGGGATTAGCTGTGGGAGGAGCTTATCAGAGTTTGCAGGGCATCAGTTGAAGAAGGAGCAAAAAGGGTTTTCTTGTGTGTGTGTGTTTCTTGGTGGCTGATTAGCTGTTTTCCCTGTGTAAAGGTCAGAGGGGGCAGGGTTTCTGTTGAGGCAGGGGATTAGCTGTGGGAGGAGCTTATCAGAGTTTGCAGGGCATCAGTTGAAGAAGGAGCAAAAAGGGTTTTCTTGTGTGTGTGTGTTTCTTGGTGGCTGATTAGCTGTTTTCCCTGTGTAAAGGTCAGAGGGGGCAGGGTTTCTGTTGAGGCAGGGGATTAGCTGTGGGAGGAGCTTATCAGAGTTTGCAGGGCAGCGGCGCGCGCCTAGTGGCACGCGCAGTTAAATCCATCTTTTAGATTTAGGGGAGCTAGTCTCAAACGTTTGTTGGGGGAGATCTAGGTGTTTTTTGTGTGTTATTTGTCCTGTCTTCAAGCTTTTTATGATGGAGGACCTCTGTAGCCAACCCCAACGACACGATCTCAAGATGGAAGGGGAGGGAACAGCTGCAGTCGCCTGCGATTCCTGCGCAATGTTTGCCATCTTGCCAAAGGTTGCAGGCAGCTTTACCTGCAGCAATTGCATGTTGATTGCCCTCTTAAAAGACAAAGTCCAGCAACTGGAGGAACGTGTAGCTACGCTCCAAAGAATTAGAGAGCTGGAGCTCTTCTTGGAAGCAACAGAGCACACCGTCTCCACCAAGGAGGAGACAGGGGACTCCCCTGAGAAGGAGTCTAGTTCACCAACACAGGAGCCAGATAAATGGAGAAACGTGACTCAAAGAAGTAGGAGGCCCAGGGTTCACTCTGATTGCTTAGAAATACACAATCGCTTGGAGGTCCTCTCCCCTAGCATGGAAGACGAAGAGCAGACTCCATTTGAGGATCTCTCCCTCATTACAGTCGATCAGGTATATGAAGACGAGCAGCAAAGTCAGTCCTCAGGGAATGTGCAGGCGACCTTGGAACGGACAGCTCACGGAAGAACCCCGACCAAACCCAAGAGGAGGCGTGTAGTGGTGATAGGGGATTCCCTACTGAGGGGAACAGAAGCAGTGATCTGTGGGCCTGACAAGATGTCTCGGGAAGTGTGCTGTCTCCCTGGGGCTAAGATCCAAGATGTAACTGAACGACTGCAAGGAATCATAAAACCCACTGACAAATACCCCTTCCTCTTGGTTCATGTGGGAACCAATGACACTGCAAGCAATAGCCTCCAGAAGATCAAAAGAGACTACGAGGCTCTCGGCAGGAAATTGAAGCAACTAAATGCACAAATTGTCATCTCATCTGTCCTCCCAGTTGAACGACGTGGCCCAGGAAGAGAGGGGAAAATAGTGGAAGTGAACAGCTGGCTTCGCAAATGGTGTAAACAGGAACGGTTTGGATTCTTAGATCACGGACTGCAGTTTCTTGAAGATGGACTTCTGGCAAGTGATGGGCTGCACCTCACAACGGTTGGGAGAAATGTTTTTGCCAAAAATCTCAGAAACCTCATCAGGAGGGCTTTAAACTGACTAATGTGGGGGAGGGAGACAGTGCTCCTGAAGGTAGGAGTCTATCAATTAATGAAGATGATCATCCAAATGTCATAGACCAAATGGAGCAAACAGCACGCGGACCTAGTGGTGGGAGGAAAAAATCCTTAAATAAGAGACACGGGGGAATGATTAATGGTCTTCAATGTCTGTACACTAATGCGCAAAGCATGGGAAATAAACAAGATGAGCTTGAGCTCTTGGTACAGCAAACTAAATATGACATAATAGGCATCACTGAAACCTGGTGGGATAAGTCCCACGATTGGAATGTAATAATGGGGGGATACAATCTATTTCAGAGAAACAGACCAGACAAGAAAGGAGGAGGAGTGGCATTATATGTCAGGGATGTGTATACCTGTGAAGAGATCCAAGATTTAGAACCTCAAAGCCAAAGTGAGAGCATTTGGGTCAAAATTAAGGGAGAGAAGAATAACAGAGACCTCATTGTGGGAGTTTACTATAGATCCCCAAGCCAAACGGAGGACATAGATGATGCCTTCCTGGAACAGATGGCCAAGCATGCAAAAGGAAGGGAGATAGTAGTAATGGGGGACTTCAATTACCCGGATATTTGTTGGACGTCAAACTCAGCCAAGAGCATAAGGTCAAACAGATTCCTCACTGGCCTTGCAGACAACTTCATTGTCCAGAAAGTGGGAGAAGCAACAAGAGGAACAGCCATTTTAGATCTGGTCCTAACCAATGTTGATGACCTGGTTAGTGGGGTAGAAGTGGAAGGATCATTAGGCGCGAGTGATCATGCTCTTCTGAAGTTTACTATACAGCGGAAAGGAGCAGCCAAGCATACTAGGACTCAATTTCTTGACTTTAAGAAAGCCGACTTCATAAAACTTAGGGAAGTGCTGGGTGAGATCCCATGGACAACAATACTAAAAGGAAAGGGAGTTCATGATGGCTGGGAGTTTGTTAAGAGGGAGATACTACAAGCACAACGTCAGGCAATACCAATGAGACGGAAACATGGAAGGTGCCTAAAGAAGCCAGGGTGGCTATCTAAAGAACTTTTAACTGAATTAAGATTAAAAAAGGATGTGTACAAAAAATGGAAAAGGGGGGAAACCACCAAAGAGGAATTCAAACAAATAGCCAGCACGTGTAGACACAAAGTCAGAAAAGCTAAAGCACAGAATGAACTCAGGCTTGCTAGAGAGGTTAAAAGCAACAAAAAAGGCTTTTATGGGTATGTTCGTAGCAAAAGGAAGAACAAAGAAACAATGGGGTCACTCAGAGGAGAAGATGGTGAAATGCAAACAGGGGACACAGAAAGGGCTGAACTACTCAATGCCTTCTTTGCCTCAGTCTTCTCCGATAAAGAAAACAATGCCCGACCTGAAGAATTTGGAGCAAATGATTCAGCAAAGGAAACACAGCCCAGAATAACTAAGGAGATAGTACAAGAATATTTGGCTAGTTTAGATGTATTCAAGTCTCCAGGGCCAGATGAACTGCATCCAAGAGTATTAAAAGAACTGGCAGATGTGATCTCAGAACCACTGGCAGTCATCTTTGAGAATTCCTGGAGAACAGGCGAAGTCCCGGCAGACTGGAGGAGGGCAAATGTTGTCCCTATTTTCAAAAAGGGGAAAAGAGAGGACCCAAATAATTACCGCCCAGTCAGTCTGACATCAATACCAGGGAAGATTCTGGAGCAGATCATTAAGCAAACAGTCTGTGAGCACCTGGAAAGGAATGCTGTGCTCACCAAAAGTCAGCATGGATTTCTGAAAAATAAGTCATGTCAGACTAACCTGATCTCGTTTTTTGACAGAATTACAAGCCTGGTAGATGAAGGGAACGCAGTGGATGTAGCCTACCTTGATTTCAGCAAGGCATTTGACAAGGTGCCCCATGATATTCTTGTAAAGAAGCTGGTAAAATGCGGTCTTGACTATGCTACCACTCAGTGGATTTGTAACTGGCTGACTGACCGAACCCAAAGGGTGCTCATCAATGGTTCCTCTTCATCCTGGAGAAGAGTGACTAGTGGGGTGCCACAGGGTTCTGTCTTGGGCCCGGTCTTATTCAACATCTTTATCAACGACTTGGATGATGGACTCAAGGGCATCCTGATCAAATTTGCAGATGACACCAAACTGGGAGGGGTGGCTAACACCCCAGAGGACAGGATCACACTTCAAAACGACCTTGACAGATTAGAGAACTGGGCAAAAATAAACAAGATGAATTTTAACAGGGAGAAATGTAAAGTATTGCACTTGGGCAAAAAAAATGAGAGGCACAAATACAAGATGGGTGACACCTGGCTTGAGAGCAGTACATGTGAAAAGGATCTAGGAGTCTTGGTTGACCACAAACTTGACATGAGCCAACAGTGTGACACGGCAGCTAAAAAAGCCAATGCAATTCTGGGCTGCATCAATAGGAGTATAGCATCTAGATCAAGGGAAGTAATAGTGCCACTGTATTCTGCTCTGGTCAGACCACACCTGGAGTACTGTGTCCAGTTCTGGGCACCACAATTCAAGAAGGACACTGACAAACTGGAACGTGTCCAGAGGAGGGCAACCAAAATGGTCAAAGGCCTGGAAACGATGCCTTATGAGGAACGGCTAAGGGAGCTGGGCATGTTTAGCCTGGAGAAGAGGAGGTTAAGGGGTGATATGATAGCCATGTTCAAATATATAAAAGGATGTCACATGGAGGAGGGAGAAAGGTTGTTTTCTGCTGCTCCGGAGAAGCGGACACGGAGCAATGGATCCAAACTACAAGAAAGAAGATTCCACCTAAACATTAGGAAGAACTTCCTGACAGTAAGAGCTGTTCGACAGTGGAATTTGCTGCCAAGGAGTGTGGTGGAGTCTCCTACTTTGGAGGTCTTTAAGCAGAGGCTTGACAACCATATGTCAGGAGTGCTCTGATGGTGTTTCCTGCTTGGCAGGGGGTTGGACTCGATGGCCCTTGTGGTCTCTTCCAACTCTATGATTCTATGATTCTATTCTATGATTCTATGAATCTGACCGGACACAGGTTAGAGCTCAACGTTGAGCCTACCAAGTGGCGATAGCGACGACGAAGAAGACTTTCTTCTCCGCCTCTATTGCATCTGCAGAAAACAGCAGCAGGAGACTTTTTCAGGTGGTTCACAATTTAGCAGAACCACCTGCGACATCGGGGCCCAGTACGGGCCACATGTTCTCCTGCAATGATTTTGCAGAGTTTTTTGCAGATAAAATCGCTCAGATTCGGGAAGAAGTAGACTCCACCGTGGGAGCAGAGCCAGGGCAGGAGAGTGCTAGAGTCCTGTCTAGTCAAGTTGTGTGGGATCAATTCCAATCTGTTACCTCCGAGGATGTGGACAGGCTGCTTGGACGAGTGAAGCCAACCACCTGTCTCCTGGATCCTTGCCCATCCTGGCTTATAAAAGCTAGCCGGGAAGGACTGGGCGATGGGCTTCGTGGGGTGGTGAATGCTTCCCTCCGTGAGGGAGCCTTCCCATACCCGCTGAAAGAGGCGGTTATTAAACCGCTTCTTAAAAAACCACCTTTAGATGCGGCCACGGTGGCCAATTATCGCCCAGTCTCAAATCTTCCATTCTTGGGCAAGGTGATTGAGCGAGTGGTTGCTGAACAACTCCAGGCACGCCTGGAAGAAGCGGACCATTTGGATTCCTTCAAGTCGGGATTCAGGCCTCATCATGGGACTGAAACTGCCTTGGTCGCACTGGTTGATTATCTCCGGCGGGCTAGGGACAAAGGTGAGAGCTGTTTCCTAGATCTCTCAGCGGCGTTTGATACCATCAACCATAACATCCTTCTGGACCGTCTTGAGGGGCTGGGAGCTGGGGGCACTGTCATACAGTGGTTCCGCTCCTTCCTCCTGGTCCGTGTTCAGAAAGTGGTGGTGGGGGATGAGTGTTCAGACCCCTGGGCTCTCACTTGTGGGATGCCTCAGGGTTCTGTCCTCTCCCCCATGCTTTTCAACATTTACATGCAGCCACTGGGAGAGATCATCAGGAGGTTTGGGCTGGGTGTTCATCAGTATGTGGATGATACCCAGCTCTACCTCTCTTTTAAATCAGAACCAGTGAAGGCGGTGAAGGTCCTGTGTGAGTGTCTGGAGGTGGTTGGAGGGTAGATGGCGGCTAACAGATTGAGGTTGAATCCTGACAAGACAGAAGTACTGTTTTGGGGGGACAGGAGGCGGGCAGGTGTGGAGGATTCCCTGGTCCTGAATGGGGTAACTGCCCCTGAAGGACCAGGTGCGCAGCCTGGGAGTCATTTTGGACTCACAGCTGTCCATGGAGGCACAGGTCAAATCTGTATCCAGGGCAGCTGTTTACCAGCTCCATCTGGTACGTAGGCTGAGATCCTATCTGCCTGCAGACTGTCTCGCCAGAGTGATGCATGCTCTGGTTATCTCCCGCTTGGACTACTGCAATGCGCTCTACGTGGGGCTACCTTTGAAAGTGACCCGGAAACTACAACATAACACTGGTCTTAAAAGACCTACATTGGCTCCCAGTACGTTTCCGAGCACAATTCAAAGTGTTGGTGCTGACCTCTCAAGCCCTAAACGGCCTCGGTCCAGTATATCTGAAGGAGCGTCTCCTCCCCCATCGTTCTGCCCGGACACTGAGGTCCAGCTCTGAGGGCCTTCTGGTGGTTCCCTCACTGCGAGAGGCCAAGTTACAGGGAACCAGGCAGAGGGCCTTCTCGGTAGTGGCGCCCGCCCTGTGGAACGCCCTCCCATCAGATGTCAAAGCGATAAACAACTACCTGACATTCAGAAAACATCTGAAGGCAGCCCTGTTCAGGGAAGTTTTTAATATGTGACATTTTAGTGTATTTTTCATCTTTTTGGAAGCCGCCCAGAGTGGCTGGGGAAACCCAGCCAGATGGGCGGGGTACAAATAATAAATTATTATTATTATTATTATTATTATTATTATTATTATTATTATTATTATAGAATAAAAGAAGTTGCAGTTTATTGCAAAAGAGAATGGTAGATTAATTTGCAGGTTGTCAGCTCTGAAGTTCAATCTGAAGGGCAGCAGAAGTAGGATGACTCCAGAAGGCAGTATTTATGGTAATGGTCAGTGAGGGAAGTTGGTACACACCTGGTGTCACACAGTGGAGTACAGTCTCGGGTTACATACACTTCAGGTTACATACGCTGCAGGTTACAGATTCCACTAACCCAGAAATAGTGTTTCAGGTTAAGAACTTTGCTTCAGGATGAGAACAGAAATCGTGCTCCGGTGGCGCTAAAGTGGTGCTTCAGGTTAAGAACAGTTTCAGGTTAAGAACAGACCTCCGGAACGAATTAAGTACTTAACCCGAGGTACCGCTGTTTTTGGCACTTACTGGGAGTGGTGGCACAATGGGAATATTGGTGTTGTGTGGGTTCACCAAAGGGAGCACCAGATTCCCACTGTGCACCTGCCACTCACCAGGAGGGGGGTGGGGTTAGGAGGCAGGCTAGATGAATACTGGACGAGATGAGCCACTGGCCTGCTCCAGCAGATTATTCCTTTGTTCTTAATATCATCAAAGTAGACCACAAAATATTAACCAACACACGCCATTTTAGTTTTTTAAAACCAATAAGCAAAGTACTGGAGCTTGATACTGCTCACAGCCCTGAAGATGACCTTCTCTACTCCGAACCATTCTTTAGTCCTGAAATTCATATAGAGTACCATTAGGCATTAGTTTCCCACTTAGATGTAGAAGCCAGCCTTTTCTGATACTATTCTTTGCCTGAAAGAGCTCTCAGGTTATATAAAACCAATCTGGAGAGAAGAAGCCTTTCCTGGGTACAGAAGAAAAGAACGCCTGAGACACACATCAACAGGCTGTTTCCAATGTTCCTCTCCCCAATTCCCCCTGTCTTCTTCCTTTAGATTTTTTTTAGAAAAGTGCTTTATGGAGAGGAGTTTTGACATTCTCCTCTCCACATCTCATTCTCTGGATCTTTTGTTTGCTTCTTGAAAGAGAATAAAAGAGTGTCATTGTATTGTCTGGTGGCTTCAACCAGAAATTCTACCTCGCCTTTTCTTTTCTTTATGTGGCAGAGGTGAGGAAAGAGGAGTAGGGGGAAATATAATTGAGGTTCTTCTAATTGTATTTCTATGCTTCATTGGTGCATCATCTATGAACCTGGAGTATTTTGCAATTCACTAAAAATGCTGAATATTCTGTGTTTGACTTTAAGTGATTACGTGAAAAATTGAGTAACTTAGAATCAATTGACCAGAAACAAGGATTTATAGTAGTTATGTAAATGTTACTGTATTTCAAGGGCTTCTGGAGCCACAACTGATCACCCTCGAGGTGTATTGCTCCGCAACATAGATATGAATGGGCAACAGTTTAAGCTTAATCTAGATGATTTAAGTCTGCTTAGTTCTTCTTAGCTCAGTGAGACTAAAGATGCAATCCTATAATGTCTACTCAGAAGTATCTCCCAGGTAAATGGGTATAAGTTTGCAGTCTTAAGGTAGTTACACCACAACTAGTTCTGATTCTCCCCCCCCCCCCCACTCTCCCTGTTTAGTTTTACAAGTTACACTAGCGACACCAAAACTATGGAGCAGGGAGCTGACAGCAAGTGCAGTGGTATAGCGTGGGTTGCCAGTGCTCGGGGTCACGCAGAGTGGGAGGGAAATGGACAGAGTATCCACGTCACCACGAGATTGCAGCCCCAGAGATAAGAAAAGAAGTGTTGTTCCATTGTCTACAGAGATCACTTCCTAATTCGCATTGAGAACATGTTTTCAATGGAGCCCAGCGATGGAAGCACACAGCTTTATCGAGGCGGCACCGGGTGTTGGAATTTTGCACCCCTAATCATTTTGCACCTGGGGCAACTGCCCTTGTGCTCCCTTACACTACACCACTGAGCCGGTGACCCATCCTGAACAGGTTGTAAATAAGACGGCAGGCAGGTGAAAGCTGGATGAGGGCAGACTGAGCTTGGTGGGCCAGTGCACCGTTCACCCTAATAGGTTGGCCTCCACTATCGTGCTATAACTCCATCATTAGAGGTGCTTCTTAAAGATATAGGTACTTATTCACTCAAGTATTTTCTACTGTTGTTACCTAGCTTTAGCATCTGACTTCATTGTCTCTTTCTTGCAGAAATTGTTGTAAATGCCATGGAATTTTCAGGGAACAGCAGTATATAAATGCTGAAACAAATAAAATAAAATGAATATAAGAAAGCATTGAAGCAGGGGTAGACAATGTGGTGCCCTACTAAAGTACTAAAGCAATGAAAACAATTTAAAAGGCCACATGAATCTATCTGTTTCATACTGTGACTGGCAAGTGCCCCTCCATGGTCGCAGGGAGTGTGATTTAGTGGTCAGAGTCTCAGGCCAGGACCGGAGAGAACAGGCTTCAAATCCTCACTTGGCTATGAAGTTCGCTGGGTGGCCTTGAGTCAGTTACTGCCTCTCAACCTAACCTTCCTCACAGAGTTGTTGTGGAGATTAAATGAGGAGCAGGGGGACCACATACCACATCTGCAGCTCCTTGGAGAGCGAGAGAAAAGTCAGAGATAAATGCAATAAATAAATAAGGAAGAAAGAAAAAGGATTCCAGGAGATCTCCCATCCACAGCAACTCAAAAGGAATCCTGTCTTCGTGTGTGTGTGTGTGTGTGTGTGTGTGTGTGTGTGTGTGTGTGTGCGCGTGCATACACACACACACACACACACACCTTCTGCCTTGGAATTGAACCCAGCCAAAATAAGAGCAATCGAGCAGATTGAAAATCCTTCCTTTTGGCATTAGAAGCATACTGTTCATTTTTGTGCAAGTACAGACTTTACAGAGGAAGCTGAGAGGTTGGAGGAGGAAGAGGAGAGAGAGAGGGAGAGAGAGAGAGAGAGATGCAGCTGCTAGGAAACTGTGAACTGATAAGTGCAAAATCTCCTGCTGGCAGAAATTGTGGATAGCGTAGTGGCAGCTGATCTAAATGGGATACGAAACAACAGCAGCCCCAATAGCTATCCATTTCCTTTTTGCGCGTGTGCTGTCAGTTGTATCAGTGCAGCCACGTCTGCCGTCATCAACATGCAGTCTGGCTCTCGCATCTCTTGCTCATCCTGTGTGCGCGCACTTGTTGGCTTCAGTGATGGCTTTGAATCTAAAGAAAAGAAACCAGCCACGTTCCCTGTCCCTGTTTCACACCGGTTGCATAAAATCAAGCAACAGCAGCGCTCTCAGCGTGATCAGAGAGCAGAAGCTGATAAATATCAAGCATCTTCGATAAATCAGTGGCGAGACATTGTCTACAGGTCAGCAAATACATCTAGAAATTGTGTTATGAACTGAAATCACCTCTGAACAAAATGTAGTTTTATTTTCCAGATTTGGGGGTGTTGTTGGGCAAGACGCTTTGAGGAGGCCCCCTACCTCCTCCTCGTCACCATGGTTGTTGTTGCCCCTCTGCCTTCCTTTCACTCTGGCCCCAATTCGCAACACCTCCTGGAGGAAAGGGACAAAGCATCCTTCTTGAGCTCCTCTTGGCTTGCTTGCTTGGAGAAGGAAGGTGAAGAGACTGAGGAAAAGGAAGCTGAGCAGCAGGCCCAGGAGGTTCAAAGGCTTGATAGCAGGTATGTTATGCATACTGAGTTATGTTATGCAATCCTGCTGACTTCTAGTTTGACCATAGAAATTTGCCTAGAGAACCCAGGACAGGCTAGTGTTAAGCACAGAAAGCTGCCAAACTGAAGAGGCCATGATGATATCATGCCAATCTACAGTTTCCTGTTTATTGAGCTCCTTCCCCAAACTCATATAGGAACATAAAAATATTTGGCTAAGCTCAGTATTATGCCTACACTATTTAGTAGTGTGTCTCGGGAGCCAGTGTGGTGTAGTGGTTAAGAGCTGTAGTTTCGTAATGTGGGGAACCGGGTTCGCGTCTCCACTCCTCCACACGCAGCTGCTGGGTGACCTTGGGCTAGTCACACTTCTCTGAAGTCTCTCAGCCCCACTCACTTCACAGAGTTTTTGTTGTGGGGGAGGAAGGGAAAGGAGAATGTTAGCCGCTTTGAGACTCCTTCGGGTAGTGATAAAGTGGGATATCAAATCCAAACTCCTCCTCCTCCTCTTCTTCTTTCTTCTTCTCCAGGATTTCAGACTGGGGTCTCCTGTACAATAGTGCCACCAACTTGGATGACATGAGAATTGGACAAATAGGCTATCAGTGGCTACCAACGCTCATGGCTATGTTCTGCCTCCAGAGCTGGGGACAGTATGATTCTGAATACCAGTTGCTGGAAACTACTGGTGGGGAGAGTGCTCTTGTGCTCAAGTCGTACTTGTGGGTTTCCCATAGGCATCAGGTTGGCCACTGTGAGTACAAGATGCTGGACAAGGTAGGTGTCAGGAAAGGGTCTGAAGACGAGGACTGGGGAATTCATTCTATGGCAGACCTGCTTCTCTCTGATAGAGAGCTGTGGGGAGAAGAATCATCGCACCCCCCTTGCCCACAGCGTGTTCAGAAACAGAGAGAGAGGCAGAAGCTGAACAGCTTAGGGGGGAGTTATCCAGTTACGAGATAATGACAACAGAACCAGAAGGGAGGGAGCAGCTAGCTGAGGCGTCACTTGAGAGCATGGAGGACCTCCCCTCAGACTTGGAGGTCTAAACGTATCAGAGAGCAAAGGAGTCAGAGGGAGGGAGGAACATCCCGTTGGCACCCAAAATGCTGTGGAAGCCGGAAGGATGATTAGACTAGGCAGCTGCCCTCCTTGCGGAGAGCTGTGTATCTGTGCATGCAACATGGTGCTATAATAAAAGCACTATAAATCTATCAACTGCTCATCAATTCTTATCTGTGAAGTTATCGAAGGGCTCTTCTTACATTTTTGGAATGTAAATTTCATACAACATTGCAAAAGCAAATGCCTCCCTCGCCTCTTCAGTGGAGTTTATTGGTAGTCTTTTATTTCGTCTAAGCAACAGAGTACTCTCATTCAACTATTCAACCTTGTTTCCATTCACAATCTGCTAGCAAACTGAGATCGTCCACGTGCAGCAAATTGTGAGCCTTCTGCTAGCCACACTGTCCCCAACCATGTTAGTTTTTCCCTCCCAGATGCATACAAAGTCACGCCAAGGGACACTACTGAGTGGGAACTATTCATGTTCCATGAACCTGGTGATTCTACTTCCTGAGGAAAGGGTTCAAGCTGTCCCTCTACCCCAGCTTTACCCCAAACTGCAGTCTATATATTTGGTTCCACGGGACTTGAGGGGAACAATTAGGAAATTGCCGTCTGCTGCCTCTGTACAACTTTGTCTCTTCATCTGTTTTAATTCAATTTCTTGGAAGCCAGCATGCAATATTAAGAGTGTGAGGGAACCCTGACGTCTAGCTCAGATATAGTGATTAGAGAGAAAAAAGTAATTCTAGGATATAGAATTTTTCATTTTGTCAAGGTTTTACAGGAAAGATGGAAAATAAATCTGTCTCCAGTCTGCCTTACATAAGCAAATTCTGCCTGAGGTTACTGGAGAGATTTGTGAAACCAGTTTCTTAGCAATGAATTCTCATCTTGGGCACAAAGTGTTGTATCCTTGTGTTCTGCTTACGAAGGGCAGGCTTCTATCGGAAGGCTTGTCTGCTCCAGACAAAGAGAAAGAGCCCTAAGAAGGGAGAGCAGGAGGGGCCTGGAAATTGCCCATCGACAGTTAGCTCCTGGAGAGCAGATTGAGCAAAGGTCACCTAGCCACACTCTTCACCGTTATGATAAGATGCATATTACATTTTTATTTCAGTTATAGTAATTGTCAATACTTTTGCAACCTTACATATAAACCACTATACAGAAATTTTATGCAGATCTGTGCCGTCTCTTTTGTCACTGTGTAAGCAGCTGCTCTAGCACAAAAGGCAGCCATTGGGGATGTGTCATGGCAGTCCTAGGAGATTGCACAACTAATTATATCTAGAACTTGATGTCGTCCCCCCCACATGTGGTGCTGCCAAACGTTTAAATATGGCATTTTGTTCTCGAACGTTGCTTAAATGGAATTGCTATAAATGTCTTGCTTCCTCAATCAGTTTTTTTTCCTGAACAAGAAGCGTATCTCCGAGAGTGAACTTCATCACTGGCTAGCTTCACGTATGAAATCACGTCAAATAGTGTTGTGTGTCCATCATCATCATCATCATCATCATCATTTATTATTTATTATTTATACCCCACCCATCTGGCTGGGTTTCCCCAGCCGCTCTGAGTGGCTCCCAACCAAATATTAAAAAACACAATACAGCATTAAACATTAAAACCTTCCCTGAACAGGGCCACCTTCAGATGTCTTTAAAAAGTAATGCTGCAGGATAGCAACAGGACTGTGTAGTTGACAACTGATATTCATTCGCATGAGAAAGTATTTGGTAGCTGTTGCAGGAAAAGATCAGTGTGTGGTAGGGCACCTGCTTTGGATGCTTAATAATAATAATAATAATAATAATAATAATAATAATAAATTTTATTTATACCCTGCCCTCCCCAGCCAGAGCTGGGCTCAGGGTGGCTAACACCAGTAAAATTACAGTAAAAACATAATGGGGGGGGACCAATTTAAAATACAGGTTAAAATTCAACTTAAAATGCAGCCTCATTTTAAAAGTAGCCCATAGATCAAAACCATAAGGGGAGGGAAACATAAGGGTCAGACTGAGTCCAAACCAAAGGCCAGGCGGAACAGCTCCATCTTGCAGGCCCTGCAGAAAGATGTCAAGTCCCGCAGGGCCCTAGTCTCCTGTGACAGAGCGTTCCACCAAGTCGGGGCCAGTACTAAAAAGGCCCTGGCCCTAGTTGAGACCAATCTAACCACCTTGCGACCTGGGACCTCCAAAATGTTGTCGTTTGTGGACCTTATGGTCCTCTGCGGGGCATACCAGGACAGGCCGGTAGGTACATGGGTCCTAGGCCCGGGTTCAGTCCGTGGCATCTCCAGGCAGGGCTGGGGAAGACTTCCTGCTGGAAACCCTGGTGTGTTCCTGCCAGGCAGTTCAGACAATACTGAGCTAAATGAACCAATGAACCAATCGTCTGGCTCACTAAAAGCAGTTTCCCATACACAACCACTGAGGAGTTTGGCTTGTGTTAATGCACTTACATTTCTATGCAGCAGAGAAAGCCAGCTTTGCAGATAGCCTTAATATTTTCTGGATTAGATATTTCATGCCCTCACCTCTTGCAAACTGGATACGAGAATAAACACCAGGTGTGACCTCCGTTTGAGCTGTGACTTTGCAGTAACGATGCTTCTAGCTTGGATGCGGCACCCTGAGCCAACACAATGTTTGTTCCAAAGGCTGCAGTGAGGTGGGGAAAGGCATCTTGAGAGCATTTCTGCTTGTTAGGCTTATGGACCTGGGTCTATTTAGTACCTTCCTAGTCAATAATTGTTATAGATGGTAAATGGCACAATTTTTGCTAAAACTGCTTGTACTGAAGCCTAATAAAGTTTATTAGGACATTTATAAGCATGGATAATGAATGAATCTATCAATCTCGGTTGCTTTCAGTTGCTCATTTTCCCACTCTTAAAACTGGTCCTCCCTACATTTCTTTCAGTGTGAGATACACACACACACACACACACAAATACACACACACACCTCGTGAAAATTCATGTATTTTGGTATTGTGTATTTCTCTTAGTGTGTACATTTTGCCCAAGCACATGCATTGTGGCAACCCATTTTCCCATAACAAAATCCATTTTTGTACATTATGCCTCATTAATAGTCACATTTTTGTAGGTATTCTTTGGTTGGAGAACTGCGTGACAAAATTCAGAGAAGTGAGAATTTTGAAGGAGAATTGTGTTAGGGTCATGTGTTAGTTTAGGGAGTGCAACTTTGATAAATCCACACAAAATGTCTCCCTGTCTCCAGGTAGGATGGGGAGAAACCACCATGTGAAACTCTAGGTAGCCACTTCCAGCCAGACTGGACAGTACTGAGCTAGGTGAACCAATGGCCTGACTTGGGATAAGGCAATTTCCTAAGTGAGGAAAGGTGCCATCTTGACCTTTGCCTCAGTCAGCAAAATGTCTTAGGCCAGTTCTGGGCAATGTTGTTGTTGTTTAGTCATTTGGTCATGTCCGACTCTTTGTGACCCCATGGATCAGAGCACGCCAGGCACTCCTGTCTCCCACTGCCTCTCACAGTTGGGTCAAACTCATGCTGATAGCTTCGAGAACACTATCCAACCGTCTCGTCCTCTGTTGTCCCCTTCTCCTTGTGCCCTCCATCTTTCCCAACATCAGGGACTTTTCCAGGGAGTCTTCTCTTCTCATAAGGTGGCTAAAGTATTGGAGCCTCAGCTTCAGGATCTGTCCTTCCAGTGAGCACTCAGGGCTGATTTCCTTCAGAATGGATAGGTTTCTTGCAGTCCATGGGACTCTCAAGAGTCTCCTCCAGCACCATAATTCAAAAGCATCAATTCTTTGGCAACCAGCCTTCTTTATGGTCCAGCTCTCACTTCCATGGCTGAGTTGGGATTTGTATCTGGGTTGCATTTAACCATCATTTGTCTCAGAAACACCATTAGACCACTGTTGTGGTGCTGATCTTCTGTGACGTTATGTGGATGGTTACATTTGTGGCTCTGCATATGTGGGGGAGCTACTGCAAAAGAAATGCACACCCACGGCAAAGCAAGCCATAACTAAAACAGGAAAGAACTTCAGGATCAACTCCATGGAGAAGCATTGCGAATGCTCAAGGCCTTTTTTAAAAAAAGAAAAAAGAAAATTCCCAGCCATTGGCTGACAGAGTCTTTTTACCGGACGGGCCCATCAATCATCATTATTTTTGATTTAAAATCAATTCCTTTTCACAGCTGCAGGATTGCTCTCCAAGTACAGCACTTCAGATACTGATCTCTTTACCCAAGCATAAGGCTTGCTAAAAGTGGATAAGATCTCGCTCTCTTGCTCTCTCTCTCTCTCTCTCTCTCTGTGTGTGTGTGTGTGTGTGTTTGAAATGGAATTATTTATGGTGCCAGGGCAGAAGTGGATTCCCCTCAGGTTTTAAATACATTTCTTGATTAAACACTCTGTACTTTTCATTAGCATAGTGACCTTTTCAGTCTTATTAATTCACACCTAAAGGGTTCACCAGCTGCTTTGGGGGCGGGAGGGAATGACAACCAGAGGACACTGATATTCCTTGTTCAAGTAAACCCATCTTTGTGTTTATCAGCATTTTCCGATCAGCTGGCAAGGGTGATGTTTCCTCCTACATGAAATCATTGCCCTCCATCCAGAAGGACTACAGAAAGAGCTATTTCAAAGCAAATATCTTGAAGAGATCTTTCGTTATGATGAAATTCCAAATTGCACATCTGACATTAATTGGGGATCTTTTTTGGTTTTTATTTTCACTTGTGGCAATCTGAAGATTCAGTGTTTTATTCAGGGGTCTCCCATGTGGCACCTAGAGGATTTCCCTGGCACACATAGGGTCCCCTCTCTCTGAATGATAAAATTGGACCGGAAAGAAACATTCTGTTGTAGTCAATGGAATAGGTTGCAGAGTGTGATGACTTGGTTGTGGTGTGGTGTTCATGTGATCAGAGGCATAGCATGGTGGTGGTGGGGGTACCGTGGGCACCATGGCCCCAATCACAATTTTGAGAGGGGGCACAAACACTCCTTGGTGTGGTCCGGCCTAACCCGGTGGCAAAGACCAGGAGGAGAGTGGGCAGCAGCTTCCCCACCCCTCTCCTACCCTGAACTGTGGTGCACAGATGGGTGTGCTCTTAGCCCCGCCCCCATGGGGGTGTGCCCCATGCACCCGCCCCGAGCAGTGTGGGAATATGCTCTGCCACTGCATGTGATGTCCGCAGCAGTTTGCAAATGTGCTCCCACACACCCCACAAAAGGTTGTCAAGCCCTGTTCTATCTTGTCAGGAAAAAGCAGCCTCTGTTTCCTCTCACTGAATTGTTCCACTGCAAGATATACCTCAGGCATTTATATACTGCCAAAATTAAGACAATCACAGCAGCGAACTGCACAAAATCAATGATAAAATTACATTCATAAAGCAAATACAATCACTGATTGGAACATAGCTAGCTGCCTTGTCCCCACAACCTTTCCTCATAAGAGAGTCATTCCATCCTACTGATGGCTGAAAGAGGGTTTTTTTTGGGGGGGGTGTTCCTATTGGCACCCATGGAAGGGAGGGGTGATTTTTGCCTGGATCATGACTGTGGAGGAAATTAACAAACCTCCTCATCCAAGCATTGCCTAACCCAGCAGGCTCATCTTATCCTCTTAGCACCAAAGTGTGAACTTTGAAAGCTGAATGCATTTCAGTTTGCATATTGTTTCAGAAATTGTGGATTAGGTAGGTTTGCCTTTAAATGCAAACTGAATCGAATTTCTTCGCCATAGCTAACTGGGACCCTTTCCAAGCAGTAAATGTCAGCTTTCAGTTGCAAGGTAAAAATTTGACGTTTTGTATCGAAGATCTGAGGTGGCTAGAATTGACTCTAGCAGAAGCTTTCTATAAAAACCATTCTGTCTTCAACACGGAATGTTCTCTGTAATCCAAAATACTCAGAGCTCATCAATAAGGCAGTTATTGAAGTAATATAGAGCTGGAGGAGGAGACAGAGGGTGAAGAAAGAGCTGTGAGTGGAGGGGGCCCTTTTCCCATCCTCTGGACCCCCTGAGAAACTAAATAAACCTGCTGCACCTGGAATTTGGTGTGGAGAGTGCAGCTGAATGGCACACAGCTGTGGGCAGCCTAAGGAAGTACCGTCCACAAAATGCAAGTCTAGAGTGAGTAACTAAGGTGTTGCCCACTCTTTCCAGGAACTTTAATTGTGAGGATTATTTTCAGTGAGCTGAGACTTTGTTCAGACCCTAGATAAGAACCCAGAGACTGAGAGGGAGGGCATGTCAGAAGGAAAACGAATTGACACTGATTCGTGTAACTGTGTATTTTTGTGATATTTTGTTTGCACAGTCTGTTGTTGCTTCAGTTTTCTGTACACTGCTTAGAGTTAATTTTAATATATTAAACGGTATAGAAATTAAATGGTCAGTCAATCTGCTGTTACGGCAGACACAATTAAACCTCTTCTCTAGGCTTCCGTTCAGCATATTATCAATGTAATTGAGGCAGAATGCTGATCTGATGCTTCTTTTTGTCAGGGGAATACACTAGGGCAATGACTGCTTCCCACTTCCCCACCCACGGATCACCAGTGACTTGAAATTGTTTGTTCTGTCAGGAACGTACTTTAATAATAGTTGATTGCAGAATGTTCTAAAAGCACTTCGAGTCTCCTATGAACTTCTGTTCTCATACTTTAGATATCAAGTCAGTCCCTGGGGCCCCATTCCAGGGGAAGGTGCCTTGGTGATGTGGCTTCTCCACCTGTTATCATCCACACTTTTAACTCAGCTTTGTTCTGCTAAATGTTCATTTCTCTGATGTCTCTATCATACTGATAGAACTCTGTTGCATTCTGGCATCTGAAACAACATGGATACCCCGGGCTTCTTTCTTCGGGTGTTTCTCCTTACAATCCAGAGACTTTGGAATGGGGACAATCAGAAAGCCTGAATCAAAACAACCTGCAACAAAATGTTGCAGTGTGTGGTGCATGGTTCTCCTGTTCACAATACTCTGCTCCAGTTTTCCATTCCATTTACCAGTTTTCCATTTCTCCATCCCTAAATAAGCCAATCGGCATTCCATGGCAACTGAGTACACTCATTAACTGAACTCTTTTGGGCTACCTGCTCCTCCCCGCCCCCCAAAAAATAATTTTTTTGGGGGGGATACTTCTGCAAACATTGGTGTGCTGTTGATCCTGCTGAAACCTCCCATTTGTATGTGGCATTCCATTTTTGCTACTTAAGAGTCATTCATTTTTTGTTGGCACTGAGATTTCTATCAGTATATATGATAACTAAATATGCTTGCGCACAAATCAGAAGGTGTGCCCGAAGATATATGTCATGTCCTGGTATCAGGCATGAGCTTTGAGGAGTCAACTTCATATTACCATCATAGCTTCATTAATCCACCACTAACTGCAACATCCAGGCGCGGCAGAGGAAGAGGGGTGCGGTGGGGGTGGACGGCCCCAGGTGTCTTTGCTGAGGCAGGTGACATTTGGTGCACCACCCACCTGTGACTCCCAAGCCTACCCTGAGCCGTCGGGGGAAGGGGGGAGCTGCGTCGCTTTGACAGCAGCATTCCCCCCTTCCTCATTCGTTTTGACATCTGGGGGAGGCTTGGGAGTCACAGGTGGGTGGCACGCCAAATGTTTGCCATTGGAGGCTCACTCCACCTGCATGGGCTCTGCCCCTGGCTGCAGGATGTGTGCACCTCTCAGTGCACCCAAGCAGTTACCCCACTCCTGGGAGGGCACCCTCCGTGCCCCATCCCCCTCATGAGCGCGTACCCAGCCCCCTACGGCAGCGTGCCCACCCTCGGCAGCGCGGGCATATGCTCCGCTGCTGCATCCAGGGCCTCTCTAGAAAGCGACTCCAAAAACAGGAAATACAGTGGTACCTCGGGTTACAGACACTTCAGGTTACAGACGCTTCAGGTTACAGACTCCACTAACCCAGAAATAGTATCCCGGGTTAAGAACGTTGCCTCAGGATGAGAACAGAAATCGCATGGCAGCAGTGGGAGGCCTCATTAGCGAAAGTGGTACCTCAGGTTAAGAACAGAGTCAGGTTAAGAACAGACCTCCAGAACGAATTAAGTTCTTAACCCGATGTACCACTGTAAGAATTGCAATAAAGCCTTCAGGCAGTAGGCTATAGCCATGTATTTTACAATGGAATTAGTAAGTATCTTCTAGTACAGTTAAGAGTGATCTAATCTTCTCTGTAACAGGAACTTCACAACTTTTTCTCAATTGGTAATGCTCACCAGTGAACTTCTTTTAAATATTGTTGTGAACTAGGAAGTTGAGCTGGACAGGAGATAATTAGGACAATTGGGACTCCTTAAAGATGGTCCAACTGGCGAGCCACATTCTCAGTGAAAGAATCTGCATATTTTTCTAAACTTACAACCCTTTTCATTCTGCTATGTGAGCAGCAGCCATAACATCTCCTATGCCAAGCAAAGCAACTGTTTCTTGTCCAATCCCACTTTACCAAATGGCCAACTGAAACATTTCTGCAGTCAATCTGTCAGTAGAGTACAAGGATGGAAATGAGTTGTTTTTTATGGAGTGCCTCCAAATTGAATGATTGGGGGTTTTTTTGTGAATGAAGGGTTTATAACAAAATCATTTGTGTCTATTGAGGCTGAAACAAAATCATTGACACTTGTGGACACAGCAATCCAAAAGGAGGGAGAACCCAAGAGGGATGAGCTGTCCCCAACCCATCACCATATCTTGCATTAGCAAACGTGCTGTGTGAAGAAGTGCTTTGTTTTGTTTATGCTGATTCTTCCCAACATTAGTGGGTGTTCTCATATTCTAGTATTATGAGAGAAAGGGAAGGAGTCTCTCTATTCATCCAGGATTGTGTGAACTGGCTCTCTGGTCATCGGCCCTTAAACTCGGAGAACCCTGACTTCCGGGTTAGCGCCTCCGGCAATGGCGGATTTCCTCTGATCGGGAGGAATCTGCTCCATGGAAACTAGGGTCTGGACCGCCACGGTGAGGCGGAGACCCATTAAAAACCACAGGCGGGAGAAGCTTGTGGATGTGGGATTCGGCTGGCACCTTTCATGCCTCCCCTACTCGTGGGGAAACCCGGTTTCGGGGATCCGGAGCGACGTGGGTGAGTGGCGCGGTGCTTCAAATCGACTGCTTTTTTCATGGAGTGAAGCCGCATTGCTGTTGCCGGAGAGTGCTGACTTTTTCCTGTGGACAATTGGACTTTAAACAACTACCTGTGAGTAGAACAGAAAATTGGATCTCTAAACATCTTAATTTGGCATCAAAACGGGAAGGTTTCAAACAGTCCGCCTTCCTCTTTTGTAAATAGATCAAAGCAAAGACGTTGCAAGCTAAAGTCTGGAAAGTCTTTTGTAAAGGATTAAATCTCCATCGGCTAAAATTACTAAACCCCCCTTGGAAGCAGGAGAAGAGGGGGGAAATTCTAGATCGTTTAAGCCTGCAGGAGAGAGAGTGAAGAAAGTTAAATCATCACCGTTTCGAACCTGGGAACGGGCTGCCAGTAAGATTGACGTTTTGGGAAAGTCCATTGACCTTGAATAAAACGTATGTTGACAGATAGTTAAATAAGAGAAATATATTGTTTCCATTGTTTCCTTTTGCACTTAAAAGGAGCAAAAAAAGTAACTGAAAATTGAAACTAATTCTGTCACTGGATCTGCGTTTGATGGATACAAATAGAAATTGTTTCCCCTAGAGGGAGCTTTTGAAACTGTTGCAGGAGTGGAGCTGGGGAATTTTCCAGCTGCAGAGATTAAAGAGCGTGAGAATCAGAGTCTGACCTTGGACAAGAATGTTGTCAGAAGAAGCCTTAGTGATTGCATTTTGCAAGACAAGTGCTTTATTGGAACAGCTTCATGAGAAGACGGATGTGTGGATTAATAAAATTGACAATTTGGGACAAAAAATGACTGAGTTGGGACAAAAAGGGAATATCTATACAGAAATTACTCAGGAATTGACCCAGGAATCTGTTTTGACATGGCAAGCTGTGGAGAAGACGAAGGAGAAAGTTGTTGTTGAACCTCAAGTAATTCAAGTGGAGAGAGCCTTGGCCTCACAGAAGCAATTTGATGAACATAAGCTGTTGCCCTTTATGATTGAATCTAGAGAAAGCCAGATTTGGTGGGATGGAGCCCTGCTTGGATTGGAGAAGGAAAGTTAGATAGATCCTCCAATGCAGGGATGCTCTGGCCTTTGGGATCTGGATTTGGGTCAGGGGGAGAGTGGCGCTCTGAAATATCTTTTGGACTTTAGTTTTGACTATGGAGAATGGGCTGACCCGCCAAGAAGGAATAAAGACATTGCTAGGTTGGAGTTTCCCCGAGATCTACTCCTTAGTGCCAAAGAAAGGAAATTAAGAACAAGATCAGCGGAAGACAAAGTAAAGTGCATATATAAATATGAAGAAGATCTGCAGAAGGGACATGGAAGAGAGTTAAGAGCCTCGGACAGAAGGTCACCAGGTTGATGGACTATATGGTATTGATAGAAAGGACTGACAGAATCCGAGACCAGGGAGAAGAGACAGTGGAAGAAGATTAGAAAAAAAAGTTTTTAAAAAAATTATTTAGAGAAATGTTGCAAAATTAATGAGTGTTAGAAAAATGTTGGAATGAAATTATATGGCTTTAGTAGAAATGTTATAAGGAGTTAAGTATAAATAAGTTTTAGGGTTTTAATGGTAAGATAAGGTTAAAACAAATTAAGATAATTAAATGACAGAAAACAGTGAAAGATGGAAAGGATTTTCTGAAATAATTAATAACTAGAACACAAAAAGGGAGGTGTGAGGAGGTCGATGAAACAAGTTAATGAAAGATAAAGATATGGAAATATTGGATGTGCTTTTAACTGTTTTTGCTTTTGTTTTTGTTTTGATGTATTGTGTCTTTTGCTTTTTTATATGTATTGTAATGTATTGATTTGTATTGTTTATTTTTTCTCTTTTTCTCTCTTTTTTGTACTTTTTTCTTTAATTCTTAAACTTTTAATAAATATTATTTTTAAAAATAAATAAATAAACTCGGAGAACCCTGAGCAGGTGAGCATTGGGAATATTAGAAACAGAGAGGTAAAATATATAGCTTATTGTAAAAGATGCAGGAGGAAATGATTAACAATAGGACCCACAAAGGGGAGGAGGGAAGTCCAGGAGATTTTTTTGAATCTTGTTTCTTTGTTGTATATGTGACTGTCAAATTTTAATCTGAAAAACTATATATAATTTATTACCGTATTTTTTGCACCCTAACACTCACTTTTTTCCTCCTAGAAAGTAAGGGGAAATGTCTGTGCGTGTTATGGAGCGAATGCCTGCAGATGGTGGGGGGGGGGATCTGCTGCAGTCGTGAGCAGAGGATCCATGGTTCCCCTTCCTTCCCTCCTCTGTGGTTACAAAGCATGGATCCACATGGATCCTCAGGATTTTTGCATTGGGCTACTCCAAACTCACTGTCAGATCACATGTCTGTGGCCACAGCATGAACCACAAAAATCATATATCCACTATTTCATTTAGAATATATTTTTTCTTGTTTTCTTCCTCTAAAAACTATGTGCGTGTTATGGTCTGGTGCGTGTTATAGAGCGAAAAATACGGTATATATTTTTCTGGCACCCGTACATGCTTTTCACCAGAGCCAAGGTCATTCTTAGTCTAATTACCATCAAACATCAGAACCTCCATCACCACATGAGAACAAATGGATGCACAGCATTATCATAGTAGTAGTTGTTGTCATTCCTACTTCACAGGAAAAGCACCCATTTTAAGCTTAAATTTAAAAAAGTAATTGATCGTAAGAAGGTGTATTTTCCACTCCTTCAAACTGGATGATGAGTAAAGTGGCACTCTGAGGAAAATGACTGATGTTTCAGTAGAAAACAATTTCACTAAGCCAGGCAACAAAATTCTGTCAATAACTTTGAAGCATTTTGTCTTCAAAATAACCATCTCCTATGGATGACTGGTGTGCCTTGGTGTTGTCATGACTCAAAGGAAGATAAGGGTTTGACTCTGCCTTGGGCAAAGAACTGCCAAGTCATTCTTTGGGACCTTCCCAGCCAAAGGACACAGCCTGGCTTCCATTAGCAGAGAAGGAGTATTCCTGCATCCTTAGCCTCACAGGCACCAAAGATGGCAAGTAATAATAATGGGGAGCTTTAACAGCCACTCCTTTGGGGAGGCAGGGCTTCCTACATCTTAGATTCAGTCAACCTACAATGAGGTTTCAGTTGGAATGAGGTACTCACAGAAATAACAGCTTGCTTAGTTGGCTCAGCAGGACCAATGGAACTCTCCAAGGTCCTGAAGATGGTTTGTAGTGGTATCCTCAGAGAAAAGGACAGTTATAGGCACAAATTCTGATCTTCCTGAATCTTAGATAATGAAACACTTAGGGAACTAAGGTTGGCTGATGCAAAAGAGGATTGGGATCCTGTATCTTTAACTGATATGTAGAAGAGGGAATTTTAGCAAGGGTGGCTTGTCATGCACAACTAATAAAGGCATAGCAGCCTACTCTTTTTCACTTGGCCACCTTAGTGAAAGCCAAGGGCTAGTGTCTATGGGCATACCCATCACTCCAAGAGTGCTGAAAGTTGTTAGGAGACCCCTATACCTCTCACAGATCTACAATTCCAAGAGTGCTTAAACCATCAAACCTTATTCCCAGAGAGCTTTGGGAACTGCAACACTGTGATGGGAATAGGGGTCTCCTAACAACTCTTCCCTTAGCAAGTGACAATCCCCGTTATTTCTCAAAGCAAGCCATGACAAAACAGTGGTATAATACTGCTTTAAATGTATGATTCAGACGGGGCCTCTGTGTGAATGCCCCATCAATGATCAAACACCATAGACAGAGTTTTCTGCTTCCCTCGCATCAACTCAAATATAATAATTTTCAAGGCAATCACTTCACATTCAGTGTTGACCCATGAAATCAATTGAGTGTTGAGAAGTCAAGTGGTCTAAATGCCTGTGTGAACCTAGGCTCTGGAACCTAGGCTCTGGAATTCCTTCCAACCATATTATTTTATGATTCTGTGGTATGTATTCATTGCAGCTTCAAATCAACTCTGTCCTCTGCTTCTGGATGTAAAATTTACTTTGCAGCAGCTCTGCTGAAGTATCAATTCTGTGCATAGTGCCACAATTTGGTTACATAAATTCCATGGAAGACAATGGAATTTTAACAGCCTAGGCACAGGCTTGCTGCTAATTCTCAAGACAAATAAATTGTGAAAAGGGACAAGGTATTTGGAAACATAGCCGTGCACAAGCATATTCATAAACTGAATTGCTTAGTACTAATTACAGGTAGGTAGCCATCTTGGTCTGCTGTAGTCGAAACAAAATAAAAAAAATCCTTCCAGTAGCACCTTAAAGACCAACTAAGTTTGTTATTGGCATGAGCTTTCGTGTGCATCTGAAGAAGTGTGCATGCACACGAAAGCTCATACCAATAACAAACTTAGTTGGTCTCTAAGGTGCTACTGGAAGGAATTTTTTTATTTTGTTTTGCTTAGTACTAAGTTGATATGAAGGACCTCTGTTTAAATTCTGTTCACGTAGTATCTTGCAAGAGAATAGTATTGCATTTATGACTGATGAGTTGTTCCATTTCTTATACCGATGTGATATATGTAAGCCAATGCAGCACAAATTATTAGGAACCAATTTCTTGCAAATGTCTAATGAGTTATACAGTGTCACATCATGAAACTAAAAATGACAGGTTACGACCAGCTGGGAATATGTGTTCTCATATATTTATGCTTCTTGCAACTGTAAATTAAATTTTCAGTGTGCTGTGAAGTAAAACAAGATTAGTTCTTAAATTTGCTCAGGTCTCATATTTAAGGATTAGCTCTGTATAGATTGCTTAAACTCATAAGATGAAAGCATATTATTGCCTTAATATTCCTTATAGGGGTTTGGTTCAGGGAGGGGAGTGAAAGAGGAAAGAAACATTAGCATCAACGAGCTGAGAAATAGAAAATGAAATATTTAGTTAACTTATAAAACGGCATGGTGGAAGCTGAGCAGAGTAATGAGTAACCTAAGAGGGGAAATTATTTGTGTTTCAAATTACAGTTTATAGCTCCCAGATGATGAGGTTGGGAAGGCAAAGGTAAAGTCTGTAGAGTCTCAGGCAACCTTAGGGACATAGGCAGCTTCCTTATACCAAGTTAGATCAATGTTCCCTCTAGCCCAGTATTGTCTATGTTGACTGGCGGCATTTCTCTAGGGATTCAGAGAGGTGAATCACAGCCCTATCCAGAGATGTTGGGGATTGAACTTGGCACCTTCAACATGCAAAACGGTTCCTCTGCCACTAAGCCTTTCCTCTGCCCAGGTCTGCCTGGAGCTTCTTCTATGCCATCAGTCCAGGCCAAGCTAGACATGATGCTAATCGTGAAACTGCCCCCTTTGTGTTTGTTTTTCCTCATGGGCAATTTGGATTTGGACCATTGTATGGGAGGGAAGAGGGGATTTGCCTCAGCTATAGACGACAGAGGATGAGATGGTTGGACAGTGTTCTCGAAGCTACCAGCATGAGTTTGACCAAACTGCGGGAGGCAGTGGAAGACAGAAGTGCCTGGCGTGCTCTGGTCCATGGGGTCACGAAGAGTCGGACACGACTAAACGACTAAACAACAAATAGTCCCAATCCACATAGCCCATCCTCCCATTTATTTATTTATTTATTATTAGTATTATGCTATTGCTCTCTCCAAGGAACTGAAGGTGGCGGACATAGTTCTCCTCCTTCCCATTTTATCCTCACAATAATAGGATAGCCTAAGAGTGAATGACTGGCCATGATCACCCAGGGATCTTAATGGCTGAGTTGAACCCTGATCTCCTAGGTCCACTGTACCACACACTGTACCACAAATGGCTGCTGTTTGCCCAGGAAAAAAAACTTGCCAAAGCTGATAAAAGGCATTCTGGATCAGAGAGATATTTTGGTCCTGCTGTGCCACCATCCCAGACTTGTAAATACAATGAAAATTGCTTTGGACATGTATTGTATTGCACTCATGTCCTGTACTTACTCTGAGGAACTTAGGCTTGGACACTTGGTTCTACCCCATCCTTCTCTCACACAAGAACCCAGTGAGGTACATTAGGCTGAGAGAGAATGGCTGCCCAAAGTCATCCAATGAGCTTCACTGCTGAGCAGAGATTTAGTCAGACTATTGGTCCCTCTATGTTAGCATTCTGCACTGACAGCAGCCTTCCAGTGCTTCAGACCAGAGTCTCTCCCAGATCCATCTGGCAATGCTGGGAATGGAACCTGGGGCCTTCTGCATGCTTCACTGCTGGGCTATGACCCTTCCTCAGTTTGAAACTGACTCATCTTTTTCCTAGCAGCACATCCTGTTGGCTTTCAGAATACATAGAATCATAGAATCATAGAGTTGGAATAGACCACAAGGGCCATCGAGTCCAACCCCCTGCCAAGCAGGAAACACCATCAGAGCACTCCTGACATATGGTTGTCAAGCCTCTGCTTAAAGACCTCCAAAGTAGGAGACTCCACCACACTCCTTGGCAGCAAATTCCACTGTCAAACAGCTCTTACTGTCAGGAAGTTCTTCCTAATGTTTAGGTGGAATCTTCTTTTTTGGAGTTTGGATCCATTGCTCCGTGTCCGCTTCTCTGGAGCAGCAGAAAACAACCTTTCTCCCTCCTCTATGTGACATCCTTTTATATATTTGAACATGTGCAGTGTACTCCCTCCCCACCCCCCACCCCCCATCCTGGCCATGTGAAGGTCTAGGAGTAGCCTTTTGCAAGTTCAACTTCCTTGTGATGTTGTTTTTGCTGCCAACAGACTCACATGCCTCTCCCTCTGGAAATGGTCAGCAGAGAATACAGGAGGCTCATGGCATCTTTGCAATCTCTGTATATTTGCAGATATGTAGCTTGAACATGAGAGAACAGCCAAACACTCATTTTATAGCACACTACAAAATATAAGAGTTTGCAATCCTAGAAGACTTTGATACCTGCAGTCCATCTGCCAGGAGAATATTTATAAATTGCTAACATAAACTAGACTTTGATCAGAGAATCTGGATGATCATGGTGTTTGATATTCTTTTCTGGGAGCCTTTTGATTTTCTGTTCCTTAGGCAGCTCTGTGTGTGCCACGGGCAGTTCAATCCTATGCATCTCTGATTCTTTATGCAACTACTCAGAAGCAAGCCCCATTTTCAGTGTGCATAGGATTGCAGCCTGAGGTATACTATAAATACAATTAATTACTTCACAAGCATGGATCAAATCTTTTAGGGTCACTTCAGCCAGGAAATGCCACTCATGACTTTTGAGGGTATCCTACTATACTCTATGCTGAGGAGACGCATTGAAATTGATGGACTGCCTCCACCCCACCCACCTGAATTGCCTTGTCTGGCTGCTGCCTGTCTCATAGTCTTGACAGCAGCACTCTCCGATATCTCAGTGGGCAGTGTGGCTGTTATTTTTGTTTATTTTCTAGTATTCCCAGTGGGAGGAGTGGAAGCACTGCTCTTGCCCTGAGTGGTGTCAGGGTGACATTATGTCATGATGTATCAGTGTCTAGAGGCCAACCAGAATGAGAGTGGGCTTCTTCCCCTCACTCTGAGAATCGTGGTCATGGTGGGGAGATGTCTGCTAAATGCCAAGATGTTGCACCAGTGTGTTGCCATATCATGCCTCTCTAAAATACCCAAAATGACACACACAGCTTCACATTATTTTAATGATGGGATACTTCAGCTCAGGCCAAGCCATCAGAAGAATTATTTCTTCTTGGTCCTGAGACTGCTGCCCATCAAATTCATTCGATGCTCCCATGATTATTTTATTTTAGTTCTTACATTTCTTTCCTAGCTTTCTTCCATCATGGAGCCCAAGGCAGCATATATTCAATTCCCAGGTGGTCTCCCTTCCAGATGCTGGCCAAAGTCCTCAGCAAAGTGGCACCTGCCTTGTGGAACACACTGCCCATTGAAACTAGGCTCTGACATTACAATCCACCTTTCATTGGCTGCCAACAGCTTTCTTATATTTACAGGCTTTTCCAGAAGGATGAGTTGTCTCAGGAACCATATTGGATACCACTTTGGGGCACTGTTTTTATTTTATTTTAATTTTTTTAATTGGTTGTATTTTTCTTTCTCTTTTTCTTTAGATTAGTTTGCTTTTAAAAAAAAATGTACTGCATTATAAAAAGCCTCAATAAAATCTTATATGAAAAAAGCAGCTAGGGAAAATAGAATTCTGAGTGGGGGAAATTAAAGAAGTTGAAAATAAACAACAACCTTGCCATTCAATCCGGTCTTGATCCCACACATTAAGCAGGTTCCTAGGGGAACAATAAAGGAGAGGCATGCAGCAGTTTAAATGAAAATCAGGAAGAAACGACATCCTAATCAAATCTGATCCTATGAGTAATTCATGAGAGCTCTTGGATGCATAGCAAACACAATGTAAAAAATAAAAATGCTGTGTGGTACTACATTATACATTTTCCTCCCCACTTTGCCTCTTTATGAAAATGAAAACCATTTTCCACTGCAAGAAATGTTGTCAATGCAGCACCGGCTCTCATGTACCAATGGAGAAAATGAGCACAATTAAAATACTTTCAACTTATATTTTGGGGGTGTATACAGCACTTTCTCCAGCAGAATTATATTTTGGTCTGTATAGTAAAATATAAGATCTCCTTCCCCATCAGAGTGGTCGCAATGCTGTGTGTTGGAGGGGGAAGGATAGTGTCTGCAACAAGAAAAATGGTTGTCTTCGCATTCTGTGGTGGTTGTCATTTTTACCCTCAAAGAAAGAAATATTAGAGGCATTGTGAATAAATAACAAGGCAGCTGTCAAGATTGCCCAGAAAAACCAAGAATGATCAGCACTGGAGAAATAAATCCACCCACCTACCCCTAGACTGAGAGTTACAAACAAGAACACTATTAGTATCCATTTGTCCCTCTGCATTTTATTGGAATGAATGACAATTGAACTGAATGGGTCCCAGTGGTTCAGTTTTTTCTGAAATGAATGTGCATGCCTACTGGTTGAACACTGCTCTGTGCCACCACTACCACCTAAAAACCAGTACACATTATTTTAAGGCCCTACACTAATTGTTAGGGGAAAGGATATACTCACCTGCTCTTTGTGAAATCTAAAGCAATTGTGAGATATGGAGAAACCCATGAACTGGAAATCTAATAGGAGTAATATATCCAACACCCCTTACAATGCCCTAATCCACTCTGTAGGGTCCTCCAACCCTCTGGAGCCGACTTAGGGGTACCCAGGGACGGGGATGGAAGGGAAAATTCCGTTGCACAAGGAAAAGTCTGTTGCACAAGCGGAACAGCAGCACTGAATACAAACTTATATTCCTGCATTTTTCCAGACACAAATCAGGTACTTGGAATATAACTCCTAAATAGTTCTCCGATAATATGTTATGAATTGTGAAGAAGTGCTGCACAATCTCCTTTAATTGTTGCTCTCTTTAAAATAAAAACGGGGGTGTTTAAAAGTCACTGTAGGGAACTATCTAGCAGTAGCTCACTTTTGGATACACACACCTCCCTTTAAAAGATGCACACACAATTTTAGATTTGCAGATGATTTTCTGAAGAAGCATATAACCTTTCTTATATCTTATGGACGATATGGGGAAAGATGTGTTTGTATGAAGTGCTTTATGGAACCAGCAATGACAAATGATTATGGTTTGTTTTTGTTTGTTTGTTTGTTTAGATTGAGTTCTACCACTAAATGTGCCCAGACCCTTTCCTTATGAGACCCAGGGAACAATTTCCCCATGGGTGGCCAGGGAGATATCACCCTTGTGTAATGCATCACACCATTCCCCATTATGTTGCTCTGGGAGGTCTGGTCTTCCAGTTCTCTCTTAAAGCACTTTACACATTTAACAATCGACACACACATTGCTTTTGGCACTGTGAAAAATACCTTTTTAGTTTCCCAAGTGTTTAAAAACTGTTGTGACTTTCACGTTTGGCTTAGTTCTGTGACATTTGCTATCTGTTCTCACTTTGTTTTGATTTTAATGTGCTGCTCTCTTGAGTCCCTCATCAACTGCTGCTGCTTGGTGTGCGCACATGCCATTGCTGGGCTTTGCCCATGCCACTGGTGTCTTCATATATATATATATATAATTTCAACATAACAAAATATCAAAACATATCATATTCATTATTTCCCCCCTTTTTCCCCACCTCCCCATCGAAACCCCCCCCCCCGAGACTTCCCTCAGCTCCTCTCTGTGATTTCTCAACACATATTATTCTCTGCATACTGTAAAATTGTATATATCCTTATATTATCTGTCTACTATGTTAACAATCAATAAATTTGTGTATGTTTATTCAAAACCTGCCAAGGACTCCAATTCATTTTGTTGCCTTTTTTAGTAATTTGTAAAAAGTCCCCATTCTTCTTTGAAGTCACCATTGTCCTTATTACGCAGTTTGTATGTCAGTTTAGCCAGTTCTGCATAGTTCATCAATTTCTCTTGCCACTGTTCTTTTGCCGGGGTTTCCTCATTCTTCCATCCCTATGCTATCAAGACTCTTGCTGCTGTTGTAGCATACATAAATAAATTCTATGCCACTGGTGTCTTCAAACCTCTTCCGTGACAGCTTTGGGGCTCCATGTCATGAGGCTGATCCCTCAAAATCATTGCCAAACTGCAGTGGGCTGGCCCTTCTTTTATACCATAGGAGCGGGACAGACCATGTGGAGTGTGCTCTGCTCCTGGGCCCCATCCCTGGAGAGCCAAACACTGATTCCTATTGGCTCTTGGGATACAGATCCACCCACTGTCTCCAATGTGTCTGACTGGGATACCCATATGCAACATGGCGGCACAGAGAATGCAACACATTGAGCTTCCTAGCAAATTAGGGTACTGGAATTGAATATGCAATGCAATGCAGGTTAAACAGAAAGGCCATCTAATGTAAGTTTATGCTATGCTTTGTAGATGCAAGTTTACTGTGCATGGCCGACAAACCGGATGGGTCCAGTCATTCATACACACAAATCGGTTCTCAAGTGAGGTGGCAAAAATGAATCTGTATCCTTCAGCTGAGAACCGGCAGGTTCCCACATTCAAATCAATAGGTCTTTTTGTCTGAGAGTAGTTGAGAGCACACACATACACACAAAATCAATTATGTTTCAAAATCATTATAATTCAGCTTGACAGTTTAAGGATACTTAGAGTTCCAATTTTCATTGCAACAGCAAAAATCCACTTTGGAAAAGTTTGTTTGCAACATGCTCACTGGCTCCTACATAGTGTTGATAATTATGACAGCTTGTCACAAAATCTTTAATATTTTCCCATGCCTATAATCTTCTCCCCAAGCTTGAAGTTTATATAAGGCAGCATCCTATGTTCCTGTACAAGTCTTCCACAGCCCCTTTGCTGTCTTCTCCACGCATTCACTCTACACCAGGAAGAGAACGCAGAATTGTGCACTAAGGTCTAAAAGTGGTAAGTATATGCATATGGCCCCTTTTCAGACATTATATATAGGGGTTGATGACTGAACCAGTAGGGCATCACAAGAACAGAAACATCTTCCTCCCTGCACAGATTGGCCAGATGGGGAAGAAGGTATGAAAGGGGCTCATTAAAAAATTAAGAACCATTCATTCTAGTTATTCTGGCAATGGCTGCTTACTTGAACATCTTTTGCATATAAATGAAAGTATGGTCAGATCGCTACATCCATACTGGTATTATGAGACAGAGAGAGGTAAAGAGAGATACATAGCTGCTGTAAAGCATCATAGCAGATTCATACTTCTTCAATGCAGAATCTCTATGCAGTGGTCCCTTGGTTCTCAAACTCCGAAAACCCAGAAGTAAGTGTTCCGGGTTTCGAATGTTTCCGATGCGGCTGTTGGCTATTGTTTCTGGGGCACCTGCACCAATCAGAAGCTGTGCCTTAGTTTTTGAACATTTTGGAAGTCAAATGGACTTCCAGAACTGATAAAGTTTGGTGCTTTTGTTTTTGCTATTTATTTTGTGTTTTTGTTTTTGAGGCTTTTTTGATTAATTTGTTTTTGTGACTGTGTGAAACCCAGTTCAGCTACTGATTGATTGATTGATTGATTGATTGTGTGACTGCAGATATGGATAAAAGCCTCCAATCCAAACAATGACTAACATCAGTTCAGGTAAGAAAAAAATTCATTTTTTATTTTTACCATCTACAATACTGTCTTATTTATTTTATAGTATAGTACATTGATTATTGCTTTCATTTTATGGACCAATGGTTTCGTTGGATAGTAAAATTCATGCTAACTTGCTGTTTTAGGGGTTGTTTTTAAAAGTCTGGAACGGATTAATTCATTTTGCATTACTTTCTATGGGAAAGCACGCCTTGGTTTTGGAATGCTTTGGTTTTGGAACAGACTTCCGGAATGGATTAAGTTTGAGAACCAAGATACCACTGTACCTCACTTCAGAACAGGTGTGAGGAACCTCATGTCTGTGGGCTGAATGCGGACCTCCAAACCTCTCTGTCTGGCCCTCAGGGCCAGTGGCGTAGCGTGGGGGGTGCAGAGGGGGCCGGCCGCACCGGGCGCAACATCTGGGGGTTAGGGTTAGGGGGCGCAAATCCACGGGTTAGGGGGCGCAAATTACTTGCCTTGCCCCGGGTGCTGACAACCCACGCTACGCCACTGCTCAGGGCTCTCCTCAGGCCACAACTCTCACTGGCCCTGCTCCACACACTCCACGAGTGCACTTTCCTGGCTAGAACTATGGTAGTGCCTCTTGCTTGCCTGGACGGAGTTTGGAGAACTGTACTTGTGTGCATGTGGAGAAACCTCTGGATTTTAGGTAGCTGGAATGTATGCACTGATTTTGTCCTCCTCTGCTAATTTCTGCCCATGAAAAGGAATGGGTCTATGTGATAAAGCTGCAGGCTTGACACTGCCACAATGTGGAGCTTGACCTGATAGTACGAAGACTTGACTACACCACCAGACAGATCAGAAGAATTCTGCAGACAGCTGCTTCTTAGCTGAGAAGGATGTCAAAGTTATCACGTGCCATGTAAAAAATAGCTATTGTCTGGGTATCCCAGAATTACACCTGTGGTTGGGAACTGACCATGTATTAATAATGACTGTTGTGATCCACATGGATAGAGATTTGTTTTTTCCACTTAAAGTAGGTTTGTTAATGAATAGGCTGTAAGTTTGTTGTGGCATAACATTTTATGAGGCCTCTGTAACAATGAGAATATCTACTTCTTGTCCTGGTATGAGAATTTTACACCACGGTGAAGCACTGTGCCCAGTTTGTGCTGGGATATGGCAATAATAATAATAATAATAATAATAATAATAATAATAATAATAATAATATTTATTTATATCCTGCCCTCCCCAGCCGAAGCCAGGCTCGGAGCGACTAACAACAGTAAAAAACATTTGGGTCACTGAGATCAGCTCCCTCTGACAATGACCTAGCATTATCCTCAGAGAGAGAATCGGTTGCATTAAAACAGCTTTCTGTGCCTTTGGATTCCTGTAGCGAGATGGCCTGATGCACTTTTCAGATGATCGTTGCGATCTGCAGACTGCGGCAAAATGGTTCACCTTGCCACATTTACGAGAGATATTGCTGGACAAATGTGCTCATGAGAATTTTATGCTTCGCGATGATAGCATGAGGAATCCTGATACTGGGTGACTGATGAGTATGGGACTCTCCCCATTATAGGTGTAATCATCATTGCTGAGGCCTCTGTGCTGACAGCAGTGCAGGCATCCTTTTGTTGAGAATATCGCTGCCACCTCAGAAGTGCAAACAGTGTCCAAATGTTTAAGGAGTGGCAAACATTAACCCTCAAAATTACCTTCCTGAGGCACGGGCAAAGGGATCCTTCAAATATCTGAGCTTGCACCTCGCATCAATATTGATGAATTCCCAAATGAAACTAGATTTTCTCAAATGTGCATGAAACTCATCCATGCATTCTCCTTGCTTCTGGCTGGCTTGGCAGAACTTGGCAGAACTTATACACCTTGATTCCCATCAGGGGGAAAGGCGGGATATAAATAAAACAATACAAAATCAATGTGTTTTGTCCTCTGGAGGTGGTGAGATTTTTCGTAGGGGAACAGTTACACCCAGAGGTGCTAACTTGCAAGGGCAATTGTGGCAGGGGGCAGCACTGCGAGTGTGGTGTTGCACATGTGACTCCCTCCCTGAGTTGGGCAGGTGCTTCCTGAGCTTTGGGAAGGATGCCCCATGGCTCTGACAGGATGCTAGAGCTCTCCTGATTCTTTCCCAAAGCTGGGTGGGCTGGGAACGGCCACCGAGACCATATAACACCGGTCTTGAAAGACCTACATTAGCTCCCAGTATGTTTCCGAGCACAATTCAAAGTGTTGGTGCTGACCTTTAAAGCCCTAAACGGCCTCGGTCCAGTATATCTGAAGGAGCGTCTCCACCCCCATTGTTCTACCCAGACACTGAGGTCCAGCACCGAGGGCCTTCTGGCAGTTCCCTCACTGCAAGAAGCCAAGTTACAGGGAACCAGGCAGAGGGCCTTGTCGGTAGTGGCGCCCTCCCTGTGGAACGCCCTCCCACCAGATGTCAAAGAGAACAACAACTACCAGACTTTTAGAAGACATCTGAAGGCAGCCCTTTTTAGGGAAGCTTTTAATGTTTGATGTATCATAGTATTTTAATATTCTTTTGGAAGCCGCCCAGAGTGGCTGGGGAAACCCAGCCAGATGGGCGGGGTATAAATAATAAATTATTATTATTATTATTATTATTAGGAAGGTAGTGGGAGGGTTCTTGGACCTGTCAGACCATCACACCTCCCTCCCTAACCCTGGCAGAAGCTTCACAGTCTTTGGGCAGGAGGCTCCAGGGGGGACATTTAGGGGACTACCCTAGTCCCCTTAGTCCACTGACTGCACAACACTGGTACCTTTGCTTTCATTTGCAGTCTCACTTCTTGCATCTGGTAGGGTGGTAAAGATGTCACACATTTATGCTCCAGTGACGTGCTGATTTTCTAGAATTGCAGCCTATCTCCATAGCACAGAACAACATTTCTAGTTCCTGGATCTATTTATCCCAACGGGGCCCTAACATTTTGCGTGGAAAACATGAGCATTGTATGAGGGGGTGGCAGGGAGAGTAGCTACTGCAGGTCTAATTCCCCATTATCAGTCTTATACAAAGCAGGAAGACGAAGTAAAAACACTCACACACTTATTATCTCATCAGCAGGTAGGCAGAGGCTTTTGTCTGTGAAGTAGACCTCAGCTAGCCTCCAGAAGGCCATGCAGTGCTCAGCGTGAGTTCATAAGTCTTTTGTCAATGTTGTAGAGGTACTCTCGGCACAAAGGTTAGTGACCCAAGTGTTATGTATGCAGGCATTGTAGGCTGAAGCAAGGTTGTATGCATGCAATGCAGCCCTAGGTCTTCAGGCCTCCTGGAGCTCAGGAGGTTCATCTGCATAACAAAAGACAGAGAGAACCCTCCAATGACATTGTTAGTAGCTGGCAGCCAGCCAAACCCTGCTGAGATAGGTCCAGTGTTGTGATTCGCTAATTATAGCATTAAGGCGACCTATCACAGATGGTGTGTGTGTGTTGCCTGGGTCGGCTTAAGGTATATATACCGGGCCAGGTGGGACATGGTTGGCGCTGTGGTCCAAACCACTGAGCCTCTTGGGCTTTCCCATCAGAAGGTCAGCTTTTCGAATCCCCACAACAGAGTAAGCTCCCATTGCTCTGTCCCAGCTCCTGCCAATCTAGCAGTTTGAAAACACACCAGTGCTAGTAGATAAATAGGTACCGCTGTGGTGGGAAGGTAAACAGTGTTTCCATGTGCTCTGGTTTCTATCATGGTGTTCCATTGCTCCAGAAGCAGTTTAGTCATGCTGGCCACATGACCCGGAAAGCCGTCTGTGGACAAACGCCGGCTCCCTCAGCCTGAAAACAGGCTGAGTGGCACAACCCCATAGTCACCTTTGACTGGACTTAATCATCCAGGGGTCCTTTACTTTTGCCTTTTTTACTGAGCCAAGTGCCCCTGTTTGTCATTCTTGTTCTTCTTATTCCTGATGTTCCAATAAATCTGAAGTGAATCTCGGTCTTGGGTCATGCCTGAACCCGCCTTCACTTCACCAAGTGCTTTATTTATAACAAACTCCAATGAGCACTAGACATGAGAAAAAGTCCAGCAGAAATCTATGTCCTCAGCTGCTTCGGGTCCTGGTCTTGCTTGAGCTGGTGCGTAAGTCCTGGACTGGAACACTTCCGAACCTTGCTGAGGTGGAATACACAATTGTTTATTGAATTGTTGAACAAAACATGTACTGTACTGGACTCCCTGACATTAGATTGTCAACCATCTAATGGCACTATCTGATATAATAATAATAATAATAATAATAATAATAATAATAATAATAATAATAATTACCCCGCCTTCCCCAGCCAAGACCGGGCTCAGGGCGGCTAACACCAGGTATAAAAACAATTGATTAAAATACAACTTAAAAACAAGATTAAGTACAACATTAAAATGCAGCCTCATTTCAGTAGAAACTCAAATCAAAAACTTTTTTGGGGATGAAAACATCAAATCTTCACCAAGGCCAACTATCCAGAATGGTCTTACGTGGGCCAGAAAAAAGCCAGGGAAATCCCCAAATACGAGTTCCATCACAGAAGGAAAGAGGGGGAGGGGATCAAGTTGATTCCAAGCCAAAGGCCAGGTGGAACAACTCTGTCTTACAGGCCCTGCAGAAAGAAATCAGATCCTGCAGGGCCCTGGTCTCATGAGACAGAGCGTTCCACCAAGCCGGAGCCAGTGTTGAAAAGGCCCTGGCTCTGGTTGAGGCTAATCTGACTTCCTTAGGACCTGGGACCTCTAGGGTGTTGCTATTTATGGACCTTAAGGTCCTTCGCGGGGCATACTGGGAGAGGCGGTCCCGTAAGTACGAGGGTCCTAGGCTGTGATATCTACTATATCTTAAGGGTTAAGCCTCCGTTTATGACTTCAATGAAAAGTGAATTTCGCTATCAACAAGCAAGAGATTGGGTCCTCGGTCAATTCTTATGTAAATTAGGGTTTGTTTCTTCTTCAGTTTAAAATGACTGTGCGCTGCCAGAGTGCACTTCCAATCAGATTCTTCATTATTTATCTTGTGCTCCCCACTCCTGCACTTTGTGGCGCCGCATCTGTTGATGAGTCAATTGAAGTAGAAGCCTTTGATTCCTTTCCCAATTATTTCAGCCATCCCATCCAAACAATAAAAAACCCTGGTAAGTGGAACAGAGAGCAAGTTATGATATTTTACAGTGTTTACTGTTCACAGCTGGCAGCCTATATTTCAAGGGCAGTTTCAGACTAGGTCCGTTTTATGATAAATGGCCTCAGCCATTTATGAGCAAAGGTTCCCCTGCCGTTCTCTTTGATATTGCTTTCACTGTACCCAAGGTAGTTTAACGATATAGTCCTGCACAGTGCTATTTTTCTAGAAAAAAGAGGTGCCGGAACTCACCATGAACTCACATTGTTCTCTTATAATGGCAATGGTGCCCACCTGAGAGGTGCAGAAACTGAGTTCCGGTGAATTCCAGCTGGGGGGGGGGAGCCCTGGATGTTCCTAGCTGGATAAAACACCACCTCAGGACTAGGGACCCATCAAGGCTATACATTTAAAGCTTTATCATGCCACTTTATGCAGTCATGACTCCTCCCCCAAAGAAAAAGTATATTGGGAACTGTGGTTTGTTAAGGGTGCTAAGGGTTGTTAGGAGAACCCCTTTCCCCTCACAGAACTACAGTTCCCAGAGTGGGAAGAGCAATTGATTGTCATACCACTCTGGGAACTGAAGTTTTGTGAAGGGATGCGCAAACTTGCTGTGTGCAATCCTGACAACATTTGCATGCAGTTAGCTAACTAACTGTGCCTTATCCTTTGATTTTCTCAGTAGACTCCCTTTGAATGAATAGTTCCTGACAATGTTTGCTGTCTTACCTCGCCATGGGATAATGCGAATGAATCCTTTGTTATTCTTCGGAATAACAAATCTATGGGACTAGTTATGAAGTTAACCCAGAAGGCTGTGCACTGTGGTCTAAATACGCCTGAAAAGAAAGATCTATAACTTTATTCTTTCCCCTTGGGTAATTGATTTACACTTCATGAAACAGAAGGGACGCTGTTGGGTTTTTAAAATAATAATGACGATGATGATGGTGATTTTTTTAAAAAAAAACAAACTGCATGGCAGCCACTAACCTTCACATGATAAAATATATTTGGCACAGCCTTCAGTGGGTTAGAGTGGGGTTTTTTAATGGTTCTACTTGCTGATTGAAAAATCTTTTTAATCATTATATGACTGGCTTCTAAACAATGATAAAAAGTGCTAATAGCATAAAGCCAACAGAAATATACTTTTCTCTCCCAGAAACAAGGCAAGAGGCCCAAAGCTCTTGATGTTTTTAGATTTGTCAAAAACAAAACAAAACCCCAACATCTCAGTTATCTGCAAACATCAAACAGATGACACAAATAAAGAACGAAGGGATGTATAGCAGTATCAGAAGGAACTGAGAATTCACTCGGGACCTGACACAGATGAAAGCAGTGATGCACAATACACAGTGGGAGAGAAATGAGGAGCCACACATGGAAGAGAAGCTGAATTCATATGGAGTGGTGGGGTGGGGGTGGGGTGTTGAATCTCCAGTGTCAATTAACGTCAATGTGATTGACGGGGAAATCATTCCTGGGGAATTAAAGCAGTTTTTCTTTGGAATTAGAAAGAAGTAAGCCATGAAAGTCCTGCATGAATGTCATTACTGCTTCCATCTGATGAACCATCCCCTGTCTGATCATAGGCCTAAGCTTGTTGCTCTTAACAGCCTTTCACTACCATGAAACTATATTAATGCATCCTTAATGGTAGGTCTGTCAGAATGCTATGTAATCTTACTTTAATTCCTGTTCCATTCATCCAACAACTTTTGCTCATGTCGCTGTTTAAGCCCAGAATGGGGGACTGTCACCTATCTGATGTTGTAAGGCTGCAACTCCCATCAGCCCCTGCCACTGTGGCCCATGGTCAGGAAGGATGGGCACTGATCCTGCCACATCTGGAGGACCACAGGTTCCCCATCCCTAATTTAAGACAATTCTTTCCCCACATTGTGCTGCCAATGTAGAGGAGGATCTTCAACCACGCGGCCCAAACTTACCATTCATGTATAAAGGGGTGGGGGTCTTTGACATTTAGATAGTAACTCCTGTTCAGGCTGCAGAGTTGAGCTCTTAATAACTGCTCAGAAATCCGCACCCCAGCTTTCTTTGTGAAAAATATTTATTCATTTGTCCTCACTTTGCATGATGTTGCTCAACTCACATTGATAAACTTTGCAAATGTGTCCCGATTTTGCAGCTTCACCAAGTAAAATTTGTGAGGTAAAGGTAAAGGGACCCCTGACCATTAGGTCCAGTCATGGCCGACTCTGGGGTTGCGCCGCTCATCTCGCTTTATTGGCCAAGGGAGCCGGCGTACAGCTTCCGGGTCATGTGGCCAGCATGACTAAGCCGCTTCTGGCGAACCAGAGCAGCGCACGGAAACGCCGTTTACCTTCCTGCCGGAGCGGTACCTATTTATCTACTTGCACTTTGACGTGCTTTCGAACTGCTAGGTTGGCAGGAGCTGGGACCGAGGAATGGTAGATCACCCGGTCGTGGGGATTCGAACCGCTGACCTTCTGATCTGCAAGTCCTAGGCTCTGTGGTTTAACCCACAGCGCCACCCGCATCCCAAAAACATTTGTGAGAGGAAAACAATTTGTGAGAGGAAAGGTTTACCGGTAATTTCCTTTATGGGCACAAATTGTCCCATGTCTGAGATAAGCCAACAGGTGCTTGGTCAACCAAGACAATTGCTATGGCAATGGCCTAGTGCCATCTATATAAGTGATGAATGCATGGCAGCTCCGGAGTCTTTTGCTGAGTGTCAGTCACTGAGTGTTGTCCATGAGTCGGAGTCTGTGTTACGACTTGAAGCTGGAGCAGCAAAGATACCATACTTTGTGCTTGTATATATCTGTAGCTGTATCTGCAAAGCCTACAAGCTGTATGTATATATCAATGTCCAGAACTGTATTACTAAAGCCTAATCTTCTACAGCTGCAAACTATTTTGGACCTTAAGCTGCTTCTGTGTGGTGACTGGAATAGGAGACAGCTTCCGATACATGGGTATCTCATCTCAGATTACCAGCAAAATTTGCCATGTCCAATTAAAACTGGTCCTCTATTGATTAAAGAAAGCCTTTTTGATGATGGCACTCCAGTCATCCCCAGAGAGGCTTGCCTGGCACCTACATTATGATCTTTGTGGCATCAGGAGAAGACCTACTTGTTTAATATTCTATTATATGTTTTAGTGTGTTTAGATTTTGGTACAAATTGCTTTCTCTTTGCTGGTTTATTGCTGTTGTTTCCATTAATTTCAGGCTGGTTTGTTTTCAAGCTGGTTCTCTGTTTTTATTGATTGTATTATATTTGCGAATTTTAATTTTTGTGAACCACCCAGAAGACTTGGATTGATGGACGATCTAGAAATGGCATGTAAATAAACTCCCAGAGAATCGTCTTGAAAAGATCAGTCTGTTTGCCATGAGTGCAGAGACTAGTGTCTTAGCTGCAAAATCTTTACAATACATAAATGCTACAGACCTGCTTTGCTGGTAGGCTAGAGCAAGGAAGTGCCTTGGCAAATGCCAGTTAAAAGCTTGTTAAGCCGGTCAGTGAAATAGACTGATTAGATCATTGTAGTTCACATATTGGCATTGTTTCAGCTAATCTAATCTGAAGGAGGAAGTCATAATTACTGAGCTAAAATAAGGTGAGTGGGGCTGCCATCCTCCAGCCAATGCAGAGAGTAATTCCATCGAATTAATTGGACAAATGGCTTGAGAATGGCAATGCAAATGGCACACAATTCTTACATCAAAAGCCGTTGGGAAGTTACTAGGAAAGCTCATGCCAATAACAAACTTAGTTGGTCTCTAAGGTGCTACTGGGACACGGGTGGCGCTGTGGGTTAAACCACAGAGCCTAGGACTTGCCGATCAGAAGGTCGGCGATTCGAATCCCCACGACGGAGTGAGCTCCCGTTGCTTGGTCCCTGCTCCTGCCAACCCAGCAGTTCGAAAGCATTTAAAAGTGCAAGTAGATAAATAGGTACTGCTCTGGCGGGAAGGTAAACGGCGTTTCCGTGTGCTGCTCTGGTTCACCAGAAGCGGCTTAGGCATGCTGGCCACATGACCCGGAAGCTGTACGCCGGCTCCCTCGGCCAATAAAGCGAGATGAGCGCTGCAACCCCAGAGTCGGCCATGACTGGACCTAATGGTCAGGGGTCCCTTTACCTTTACCTTAAGGTGCTACTGGAAGGAATTTTTTTATTTTGTTTCGACTGCAGCAGACCAACACGGCTACCTACCTTTAACAAGGATGGGCAGTCTGTGTTTTCAGACAACCATTACTGTGCTCAGCAGATGGATGCTGCTCATGTTTGGTAGCCTAAACCACTGTAGACACACAATCCCAAACACTCAGTGTTAGGAAGAGGGCAGCACTAAAATAGCAGCAGTGGCAACTTAATAAGGCAGGCTGGCTTGGCAATGAAATAAATAAATACTTGGGACAGGTGTGTGGGTGAAAAGGTCGTGCACATAATTTAATAAAATAAGGCAGGTGGTGGCTGAACAAAAATCACTTGAGGCAGTAAATGAATGAACCAGAACAGAACTTTTTGACGGGGGAATGGGGAAGCTGCTGGCTCTGATAAACAAGCAGCACAAACCTTAACTGCAAAAAAAAAACAAAAACCCAGCAAGATAAAATCAAAAGGAATGCATTGTTTTTAAAAGGACCTGTAGGAATTGAAAGGAAGGGGTGAGTAACAGGAAGGATCTGGTTGGACTGAAGCAAAAAAAAGCAAAGTCTCACTCCAACTGCTCCACCTTTTATGATCAGAAGATCGGCGGTTTGAATCCCCACAATGTGGTAAGCTCCTGTTGCACTGTCCCAGCTCCTGCCAAGCAAGCAGTTTGAAAGCACGCCAGTGCAAGTAGATAAATAGGTAGCAGTGCAAGTAGATAAATAGGTGGTGGGAAGGTAAACAGTGTTTCCGTGCGCTGTGGTTTCCGTCATGGTGTTCCATTGTGCCAGAAGCAGTTTAGTCATGCTGGCCACATGACCTGGAAAGCTGTCTGTGGTCAAGTGCCAGCTCCCTCGGTCTGAAAGCAAGATGAGCACCGGAAACCCAGTCGCCTTTGACTGGACTTAACCATCCAGGGGTCCTTTACCTTTCACCTTACTAATATTCCTGTTCCGTAGCCTTCTGCTCCTTTGGGGGAAAGGGATGGATAGAAAATTAATAAATAAACAAATCTGTAAATAGAATAGGAAACTAGCAGAAGAGCTAAAAGCACATGAGACCAAAGTGACAGTGGTTATTTACATCAGCATGCCGCCCCCAAAGCACAAGGATTGGAGAGCCCAGGTAAAATTATTCCCTCTGATTACAGTCACAATGGACCTCTCCCTTCCCTTTCTTTCCAGTGTGCTGTTTGCTCTTTGTCATCCAGCTTAGTGACATGAGTATTGTTTTTTTAGCAGGCAAGTTGTCTGCTGCGCTTTCTTTGACATGTGAATCACTGAGCTGCCACAAGGCATTTCTTGGGGTGCTGGTGGTGTTCCTGCATCCGTTCGGGGTGTCTCATACAGATCCTGCTTCACCTGACTAGAATCCCTCTGAAGTACCCAGCATCAGTTTGGGATTCAGTGTTCATCCGAATGTGCTGCACATCCCTGAGCATTACTAAGAATTACTGCCAACACGGGGGGGGGCGCTCTCCAGATAATCTCTGTACCTAGGCAGACTGAAATGGGAGGTGGTGCTCCTACTGTTAGACTTTGGCAGCAGCCTTTTATAGGCACAAAGATGGAAGGACCCATTGTTGCCAGCAATGGAAGAAGGGCTCTTAATACTAATGGAATTAGCTAAGAAGGTGAAATCGACATGTTCAATAAGAGAAAAGTAATTGTTAACATTTGTTAAAGACTGAAAACCTCTCAAAGACTTTTTGCATGAAAAAGAAAATGATATCTGGGTTTGAGGATTGAAGATAATGTGTTTATAGAAAGTCGCTTTGTTGGGTGCTAGATTGGATTGGATGAAGTGAATAGTGTTTTTATATAGCAGACAGATGAAGAATCAGAAGTTCTTTACTTTCTGAATCTTATTCTTCTATCTTTCTCTTTTAACCTCTTTTCTAACCTTCCTTCCTTCCTTCCTTCCTTCCTTCCTTTCTTCTTTCTTCCCCCACCCTTTGCATTTTTTATTGTAGGTACGTAAAAGTACTGGTTTAGTTTCTAAAAGAGGAAAGAGATTACATTTTGCATTTTTCTCTGTAAACCTCAATAAAATTATTTTTTTTAAAAAAAAAAAAGACTTCGGTAGCAGTCAGCTTCATAAAACTGTTAGCTAGAAATTTTCCAACAGGTTTCGTAGGTGATTCAGACGAAAATGACAAATGAGCATTAATGTTCCTGTTTTTAATGAGAGAACATTACTGCTTAACAGCAGTATCCTTCATGGCCAAGGAAAGCGAGGGAAAGTTATACCTCTCTAATTGGGTGCCCTGAGCTTCTCCACTTTCTCCTTGGGTTTTGATGTTGTCACGGAAATCTGCATTAGTCTGAGTTCTTCTGGTCTGAAAAGATGCCAGTCATGGGTGGAAGAATCCGCACTAATTTATGTAGGCGAGAGAACACTGTGGGGAACGTGGTGCCTGAACAATCTTGTCTTTCATGTCCCTGCATGCATAAGGACACAAAGGAACAAGGCTTAGCGTGTGTTGACGGAGGTTTGCACTCCAAAGAGCCCCGCTCCATGCCCGAGGAAGGTTCAGAGTCTTTTCTTTTAGCATCGGGTAGGAGGGGGGATTACGAAGAACTTGAAGTCTGCCCGAACCCCATGGAGAGCTTTGCCAGGTAGTTTTAGAGAACCTCAAAGACCCCACGCCCTGCAGCGATATTGGATCTGGCAACAGGAGCAGGGGCTGCGGGGGCTCAGCGTCTAATTCCTCTCCTATTTGCTTTCTTCGGAGCAGCACACTGAGATGATCTTAGCCTACTACCGAGCTCCACTTAAGGCAGAAGCGATTCCTAGATGAAAGCAGGGGATGGAAAACAGTTTGCTTGCATGCAAGTTGTTTAAATGTACACAGGGTTCGGCTTGCTCCAGTGCTTGGCTCCGAAAAAACCACGGCTTCCCGCTAACTTCATCGCGACTTCGAAGTGAAAGTTTTAATACAACGCCATCAAAGGGCACGAAATATTACAGAGTGGCTTAAAATTTAAAGTCATTAGATGTAACGCTAAACATCTCTTTGCATTTAAAGTTCACGTCTTGCTTTAAAAAAAAAAAATAGCAGCAGCTTAAAAGTATACAAGTGAGACCTGCAATAAAATGTTGCAGTTTGGAATACTCCTGTTCAGGATTCCAGCCAGCCATGCCCTTTTCCTGAATGCACCGTTCCATTTCCCCTATCACTAGTCTTCCATTTTATTCTGCATTCCATCCGCACTGAGCATGCTCCGTCCCCATTTGGGGGAGAGATTCCCGATTAGACTACTTATTTCTCCATTTAGTTATTTAATTTCTATACCACCCTTCATCTAAGGATCACAGGGTAGTTTACAAGTTTAAAACACAAAAATACATAACATACTAACAAATGAAAACGAGAGAGAGAGGGGTGGGGCATAGATTGTTTAATTAGGCAAAAGCCTTAGTGAAGAGGACTGTTGGCACATCAAGATATGCAATGAAGGCACCAGGGTATAGGGGGTGCAAGAGGCTTCAGCCCCCTCAATATTATGAGGCAGGGGGCTGAGCCCCTCCATATTGAGGGGACCACAACCCCCCGCTGCCCCTGGGCGATCCCCAGCACACCGGGCAGGGGCAGGAGGCTTGGAGGGTGAATGTCAACCTCCACGCCCCCACTGCAATCATCAGAGAGTCCCGACAGACACCCATGCATCCTGGCAAGTGTGGCCCGATGGGGGGCGGGGCATCATGTGTGTGACATCATGCATGCATGACAACCCCTCTCCCCATGTGAGGCCCAACTCAGCACACCTGCACCAGGCGAACCCCTTGGGGAGAGCATTCCACAAATGGGGAGCCACCACAGAAAAGGCTCTTTCTCCTGTTGCCTCCCTCCAGACTTCTCGTGGAAGAGGCACATGAAGAAGGGCCTTAGATGATTATTGCAGGGTCCAGGGCAGTTCATATGAGGAGAGGCAGTCTATCAGCTATTGTGGTCCTGAGCCATTTAAGACTTTATAGGTCAAAACCAGAGCATTCAAATGGGTCCGAAAACTAATTGACAGCTGGTGCAGTTGGGCCAGGATTGACACTATAGCTCAAACCCCCTTTTCCCCCTAAAAATGTTTTGCTCCCTTAAGTCTGCTGATAATTCTCTCTTGTGCTATAAGTATATAGAATTCTGATTATATTTCAGCTAGGCCGATTATCAAAGCAGAAAAACAAAGTTTTCCAGACCCTTCAAATCAGCTGATTTAGAAACAATGCTTTGCTAACTAGTTTTAATTAAATAGAAACAGTACATTGAGACAGTATGAAATGAGCAGTTTCCAGAGGCCTTGGGGTGGGGCGGGGGGCGAACCCACCATGATCAGGGAGAAGTTGTTAGGTTAATTAAGAGTGCCAGCTACATGACGCTATATGATTTCTATTTAATGAGAAATTTCTTCTCCCATGCTGGGTCATTCGTTCCCAAGAGCATCATACTCCTCATGGTTTTGTTCATTTCCTCTTCTAGAAGTTTTCACATCCTTGCAGATAGCTCTGGGAGTATTCCAGCTCTAAATGTTACTCTGCTGTTGCCTATCCTTAGTTTGCAGTTGCATCTTTTTCATGCCACTTAAGAATGTAAACAAAGCCTTGCTTGATTAAAACGAAGGAGATCTAGGCCAGCATCCTGGCAATATTCCCTTCTCATTGCTCCTCAGCAACTGGTAGTCAGATGTATCCTGCCCAGGAACCAGAAGGCATCTACCAGGGCTAGTTGCCCTACCCGCCATGAATTTGTAAACACCCTCCCACCTTTTAAACCATCTAAGATAATGTGCATCATCACATGTTGTGGCAGCAAATTGCATAGTTTAATAGGGTTACCAGACCTCCAGGTTACCAGGTTACCAAAGTCTCCAGCTTTGCCTGGCCCCCTCCAGGTGAAAGGTGAAAGGTTTGAATCTCCAGGTTGGCAAGAGTGCCTTATAGAAACAAGAGCAAATTGTTGAGAAGACTGTATGCAGCTTGCAAGCTTCAGTCCAACAGGAGTTGCCTGCAAATTATAGCAGAGGTGCTCTGGTGGGGTCTGTCCTGTTCTCCCAATTAACTTCTGTCCCCAGGACTCTGCTCCATGGCATCATATTGGTCTCAAGTTTGGGCCCTAAAATCTCAGGGTCTGGGATACTCTTGACCTGGCAACTCTATAGCTGAATTATGTGCTTTATGATGAAGTGCTGTGTCTGTATCTTGATTCTCCTGCAAAAAACTGCATCAGATGATCCCAGACTCTAGTATTATTATGAGACAGTTAGAAAGATAGAAATAAGATAATAGATGATAGATAGATAGATAGATAGATGATAGATAGATAGATGATAGATGATAGATAGATAGATGATATAGATAGATAGATGATAGATAGATAGATGATAGATAGATGATAGATAGATAGATAGATAGATAGATAGATAGATAGATAGATAAGACAAAGATATTCCATACTGTATTTAGGTCTGTCTTTCTATCGGTCTATCCAATTTCTATTCCACCTTTCAGACAGATATTGCCTCTCAAAGCGGTTCACATAAGTTAAAAGCAAAACAGGACTCCCTGTGCTCTCAGGCTTACAAAGGAACAACAACAACAGCAACAATAACAAAAGAGGAGTAGAAGGAAAAAACTACCCTCATCTGATTTAGATGGCCAGTCAAAGCCATTCTTGGGGTGTGGCTGCTGTTGCATTCTGACAGCTTCTAGGAGCCACTGGTGAAAACTGAGTGCAGGGTGAGGACCAAAGGTGAACAAACTACCCTAGAAGGAGCATGACATGTCTCCCACCAGAGGTACTGCCCCTCCCCTAAAGCTCAGAAATTTATTGATGCCCTGATTGTGCCTCCCTCATCCTGCTCAGACCTTCACCCAGATTGTCTAGCTGCTAGTCCCTGATCTCTGGTTCCAGATCTGGATCCACACCCAACCTTTCCCTCCACAACATCCCCACAAAGCTCATAACAACACAGTTTTTGTCTGCCTTGAATCTGCCTTCTCTCTGTGTGAGAGAGAATCATTTGTTCCAGAAACAGAGAAGAACAGAGAAGAAGTTTCAAGAAGCAGCAGAAGGCTGAGATGGTTTTGTCTATGCAAGGAGTTTTCTTTGTGAACTGTTCTTTGGACATTCACAGTGTGTCAGGAAGTACTGATAACAATGGTTCTGTGTAACTTGTTGTGAGTTTCTTGCTTGCACCTTGCAGTGAGAGAAGCAGAGAGAGAGAGTCTTGGACTCTTGCTGGACTCTGAGCATATCTTGACCAAGGCAGTGGTGAATGTTTGTATATATTTGCTACCAATATGCTTTTATGCCTGTCGGGTAAACCTCTACACTTGGCTGGATCTTTATGGTGTCCATGAGTGTTAATTGCCTACTGTGTGTACCTTCAACCCCAAAGATGCTTCAAAGGAAGGAGCTGCATTGAGATGTAACTCTGCTGAGTATGGATACTGGCACACACACACAGCAGAAGTGATGTTGAACCCTAAGAGCAAGTATGGTGTGTCAGCATCGCCCTAGAGCCAGTGCACCAACTGGACTCTTGCACCTCAACCCCGACTGGGCTAGGCGAGCTGGGTAGCACTGCCAGAGACCTCCTTTCTCACAGGAACAGGTCACAGTGCTGTGGACTCACAGCTTAGAGCTGAGAGCACCGGATTCACTGTCTCAATAATACAGTCGTTGCGCAGCAGAGTTTTGCAGAGTCTTGCAGAGTATAAACCACTCGGAGAGCAGCTCTGTAGAATATCTTCCTTTTATTCTGTAACTACAACTATGATACAAAACTATATACAGAGCTGAATATTCTAAGCATAAATCAATGCTACACTGAGAGTCTGCAGCTGCTCTTAGCAGCAATATTATCTCTAGGATCTCTAACACTCTCACTCTCTCCGATACACTGACTGACTGACTGACTCTCTCTCTCACACAGATATGTTGCTGGGCAGAATAAGTAAATATGCAGGACACGCCTTCTCTTCTCTGTGGAGAGTCAGCAGAGACCATCAGGAGATGGTCAGGAGATTCTTGGGTATGGGAGGGGTGAAATCTCCTCATCCTCCCCCATTTCATCCGACCATTTCAAGAATCTTTAACATAACTGCAATTTGCACATACACTCCAAAAGTTGTTCTCTGCTTACAACCTTGGTTAACACATTTGCAGGTATCTCTTTTCCCGGCATATAAAACACTTTTACAATACCATTGAATAAGCAGCTTCTAGAAAAATCTTCATACAGATTTCTTCCTTTCAGATGCAAATTGACATTTCTAATTAGGCAGATTTGAACAAACCATTTTCAGAACTCAAATACACGCTTTCCTTCAAATATCAGGTAAGGAAATAAATAAAGCGTTTTGTGCCACTACTTTCAGCACACTTCATGCCTGGTTTAAAAACTCCACCAGAGTTGCTCGTGACCGCAGTCTTTGCAAACTCTTCAGAAAACCTTTTCGGTGGTACACCCTTGGTTGTTCTCTCGGACCTGCGCAAAACTCTTTGATCCTCTTGTTCTGGCGCTTCCTCCTCTTTAGGAGAATGGGGAGCTAAAGTATATGAAGCTGCTAAGTCTGAGTCAGCATCAGACTCACCTGAGGCTTTTGAGCTCTGATAATCTGTGCCATCATCTGGAACTACATTGGCATCAGGATTATCACCACCAACAACACTTGCCTCTCTCTTAACTTTCTTTGCCCCTTTGGCACCATCATCACAAATGGGATGATACTGAAAAACGCCAACTCTGTCCCATTGTGGATTGTCATCAATACTCCTGGTCAGCCTTATGGTTTTCGTGTCTGTGATCAGAACACGATAAGACCCTTTCTCATATCCATGTTCTCCACGCTTGCTCAGTTTGTCACCTTGCGAGGTGTGCACCCAAACCTCCGAACCAAAAATTTTAAAATGCTTTACACATGGCTTTCTTCCGTGAAGCATCTCATATGGGGTGCAATTTATACTAGACTGGTACCTCCTGTTGTACACATGACAGAAAAATGAAAGAGCTTCAGCCCAAAAGGGATTGGGTAGCCCCGAATCATGTAACAGCGTTCTGATTCCTTGCTGCAGGGTCTGGTTTACTCTCTCACATAAACCATTCTGCCAGGGTGATCTGGGCGTGGCGGTCCTATGCTCAATGCCCTGTTCAGAAAGAAAACTCTCAAACTCTTCTGAACAAAACTCTCCACCCCTGTCTGTGAAAAGAAAACGTACATTCTCATTATGTACATTTCTGAGCCATTTACAAAACTGGCGAAACTTGGTAAAGGCTTCAGACTTTTTCTGCAGCATATAGACCCAAACATATTTTGAATAGGAGTCTATCAGAACCATGAAAAACCTTGAATTGCCTCTAGAGAGCGCTAGAGGCCCCACTAAGTCTGCAGGAATGACTTCATATGGTTTCTTGGCCTCTCTCCCAGACTCTGTACCTTTGGGAGCTTGCCTTGCCTTACTCTCAGCACAAGAAACACATTTCATGTGGTAGGGACATTCTTTCAACCTCATACCCTGAACCATATCAGGCATTTTTGCCACAGCCTGGAAATTCAGATGAGCATAAATACGGTGATAATAATGAATACATTGGTCATGCAACTTCTCATTCTTATCTACAGATAAATTGCAACACTCTTTCTCAGTTGCTTCTGCAGTGCCTGTACCTGAAACAAAAGGCAATTGGTACAATCCATTTACACATTTTGCATACAGAATGAGCTTGCCATCTCTAAGAATTTCACAGCGAGATTTAGCAAACACCACCTTAAACCCTTGACGATCAAGCTGGGAAACACTCAACAAATTGTCCTGAATATCAGGTGCATACAGGACATTCTTAATAGTTGCATTCAGGCTCTTTAAGAACACAGTTCCCTGAGCCACACTTGTGAGAACTGTCCCATCTGCTTGATGAATTGCTTTCTCTTGCTTCTCAAGCTGAACAAAGAGATTCTTATCTTTGGCCACGTGGTTTGAACAGCCAGAGTCGACCACGAAGAAACTCCACCCACGTTGACTGGAACAGCGAGAGATCAAGGCCTTTGAAGTAGCAGGTGCTTGGGGATTTCGTCCTCCTCCCCCTCTGCCTCTGAAGTTTCCCTTCTTCTTTGAAGACTTCTTACACTGGAAACTCAAATGGCCTTGTGCTCCACACGAAAAGCACCGCTTCAATTTCAAAGCTTTAACAGCAGCAGTTTCACTTTCACTTTCCCCTGCTGAAGACTCAGGTACATTTTCAAGCACATTTTTAACAGCACAGTTTTCCCGGCTTTCTTTAACAGCCTGTCTGCGATCCCACTCATTCAGAAGCACGCTAGACACATAATCTTCTGTTAGCCGGTCAGAAGGCATTGTAGAAATCTGGGCAGCCACTCCATCATAAGACTCATCTAGGCTATTGATCATTAGCATTGCAAACACAGCCTCTGAAATAGCCAGGTCTCGCTGAACAAGGTCCTGTCTGAGACGCTTTAATTGAGATAGATGGCTAGGCAAATCACCACCTTTCTCCAACTGCAGCCTGCACAGCTTCTTAAAGAAAATCACACTGGAACCAGCATTCTGCCTCAGATGCATATCTCTCAACTTATGCCAAACAGCTTGTGCAGTCTCTTGACCCTCTAAGTTCACCAGCAAGTGGTCTGAAACACTCAAAATAATTGTCCCTCGGGCTTTCATATCTGCAGCATGCCATTCAGCCCAATCATCATCATCCTTATCTGGAGGGTCATCTTCTATCGTGTGAAATAGCTTTTCCCTCTGTAAAAGCGCTTTCATCTTTACTTGCCAAACTGCATAGTTTTCAGGCGTGAGGAGGGGAAAGGACAGAGCCATCTGGCCAGAATGTGCACAGGCCATGTCTGCTATTACTTAGAGCAAGACACTTCCCTCGTGCAACACAGATAAAGCCTTGACTCCTTCAGCCACTCTCTCTCCCACTCAGAGCGCAATTAACAGGCAAACAGGGATGCTATCTTCTTCCTTTGGCAGTCAGCAACATACCTCCATAAATCAAGCAGCAGCAACAGCAACAGCGGCAGCTTGAATACTCTGCTCCAAAACAGCTCTGCTTCAGGGCACCGCAAATCAGTCCAGCATGCAGCGTCCGTTCCACCGTCCGGCAATCAGCAACAGAAACCTCTGGCGACTGGGGCGACTGGGACGCCTGGGATGACTGGAACAATGCCAGGTCAGACGACTGGAACAACGACTGGGCCCATAACCGATGTCAGCATCGCCCTAGAGCCAGTGCACCAACTGGACTCTTGCACCTCAACCCCGACTGGGCTAGGCGAGCTGGGTAGCACCGCCAGAGACCTCCTTCTCGCAGGAACAGGTCACAGTGCTGTGGACTCACAGCTTAGAGCTGAGAGCACCGGATTCACTGTCTCAGTAATACAGTCGTTGCGCAGCAGAGTTTTGCAGAGTCTTGCAGAGTATAAACCACTCGGAGAGCAGCTCTGTAGAATATCTTCCTTTTATTCTGTAACTACAACTATGATACAAAACTATATACAGAGCTGAATATTCTAAGCATAAATCAATGCTACACTGAGAGTCTGCAGCTGCTCTTAGCAGCAATATTATCTCTAGGATCTCTAACACTCTCACTCTCTCCGATACACTGACTGACTGACTCTCTCTCACACACAGATATGTTGCTGGGCAGAATAAGTAAATAGGCAGGACACGCCTTCTCTTCTCTGTGGAGAGTCAGCAGAGACCATCAGGAGATGGTCAGGAGATTCTTGGGTATGGGAGGGGTGAAATCTCCTCATGGTGTAGTGGTTAAGAGCGGTAGACTTGTAATCTGGTGAACCGGGTTCGCTTCCCCGCTCCTCCACATGCAGCTGCTGGGTGACCTTGGGCTAGTCACACTTCTCTGAAGTCTCTCAGCCCCACTCACCTCACAGAGTGTTTGTTGTGGGGGAGGAAGGGAAAGGAGAATGTTAGCCCCTTTGAGACTCCTTTGGGTAGTGATAAAGCGGGATATCAAATCCAAACTCTTCTTCTTCTATCCATCTAAATCATCCATCAGAGGTTGATGGATTGACCCAACAGAATCTCCCACAGTTCAGTGTCATTAAAAGACACCTGGTTCTAGTATTATGAGATAGAAAGAGAAAACAAACTTCCTTTTATCTATTTCCTTCATGCCAAGCATAGGTATAAAAACTCGTCATGCTCCCTTTCATATTTTTATCTAAGCGAAAATTAGAATTCCAATTAACCATTGACCTCTGTCGTATTTCAGGTAAGTGCTGAAATACTGCTTCTGTTATTCTAGAAAAAAATTGGAACAAGCAGTCCTTCTGGTTGCCAATACTACCAAGGGACGCAGTGGCGCTGTCGTCTAAACCACTGAGCCTTTGGGGCTTGCTAATCATAAGGTTGACAGTTCGAATCCGCGCGACGGGGTGAGCACCTGTTGCTCTGTCCCAGCTCCTGCCAACCTAGCAGTTCGAAAGCAAACCAGCGTGAGTAGATAAAGAGGTACTGCTGTGGTGGGAACGTAAACAGCATTTCTGTGCACTCTGGCTTCTGTCACGGTGTCCCATTCCGCCAGAAGTGGTTTAGTCATGCTGGCCACATGACCCAAAAAGCTGTCTGTGGACAAACGCCGGTTCCCTCAGCCTGAAAGCAGAGATGAGGACCGCACCCCATAGTCAAATTTGACTGGATGTAACCATCCAGGGGTCCTTTACCTTTACCTACCTTTACTACCAAGGACCTAAGAGCTGGGTGATCTTGTATACATTTTTCCATTGTTTTGTTTTCTGGATTTACAGTAAAAGTCAGTATGGAATGTTGAATTGCTATAGAGCCCCCCATTTGCTTGCACAGATGAACTTCACATAGTGGTTCTTACAGTAATGTTGCTGCCCCCCAAATGAATATGGCTTTGTTCCTTTGCCCATTTACCTGGAGAGACGTCCAATTGAACACAGTAGGGCTTATTTCTCCATGGATCTGCATAGGATTGCACTGTAAACAGCCCAGTGTAAAAAAAAATTTAAAAATGAATTGCATAAAACAAGCCAAGCAAGCAGTCTTAATTTCCCCAGTGATTGAGCTGTCGAACTTTTATGTCGTTGTTTTGACCGATATATTAGAAATGTGTTAATTTTGGCTGCAGTGTGAGAAGGAAACAGCCTGTACACCAGTAACTGTATCACTTTCCTGCTTAGTGTGCCTGATTTATTTGTCTGACAGCTTAACAGATGGAGTACTCAGTATTTACATCCACCTTCCTTATTTGTTCTCCATAAGACAATTATTTCATGCTTGATATATGACCTTGGTCTTCCCAAAAATAAATAAAAAATGAGATCATGTTTCGGCTCCACACTGTTCCTTCTGAGAATAACTATTTTAGAGGCAGCCGGTAACAAAGCAATAAATAAATCCTACCAGCCAAACAGGTACACTGGGAGTATATGATCCATTGAAGGGTAAAAATTTGTTTCACCATAGCAGTGGTGTAGTAGATTCTAGACTTAGTGGTCTTACCAAGAGCCTCGCTGTTCCTTGGCCATTCTGCCACCCCAAATCAGCTCCCATTTCAGATGCTGACAGCTGCTTCTTTGTAAATGCAATGCAAGGTGGCATTGCATGTAGAATGCCTGAGTGGGAGCAGATGTTTTCATCACTGCTGCTTTCCCTGCCTACCTCCTTCTCCTGCAGTCTGCTTTCCAGTGAGTGGAGACCTGGGTACCTGGCACTAATAATTTAGCGAGGTGGGGAAATACGCTGTCAGTAGGCCAGCAGAGTGGCTTCTTCAACCTGCACACGTGTATTGTTGTGAACGTCGGGGACTGGACAGCAGAGAACTAATGGGAGTGAAACCTCCACTAAGCACATCCTTTGTTAGGTAAAACAGGCAAGTACAGATGATATGTTGCCATGGGGACAAAATTCCTGTGACAGAGACCTTTTGGAAGTGCTGTGATTAGAAGTTATCTCCCATTCTCTCATTTAAGAAATGTTGCTTTCCATATCTCTCTAGGAATCCAAACTTTGCTAAGTGCCACTCAGAAAATTGGTGTGTGGATGGATGGATGATGATAGATAGATGATAGATAGATGATAGATGATAGATAGATATAGATAGATAGATAGATAGATAGATAGATAGATAGATGATAGATCAATAGATGATAGATAGATATAGATAAATGATAGATAGGTAGATTGATCAATTGATCAGTAGATAGATAGATGATAGATGATAGATAGATAGATAGATAGATAGATAGATAAATAGATAGATAGATGATAGATAGATAGATAGGTAGATCGATAGATAGATGATAGATAGATAGATAGATGATAGATAGATAGATAGATAGATAGATAGATAGATAGATGATAGATAGATAGGTAGATCGATTGATAGATGATAGATAGATGATGATAGATAGGTAGGTAGATGATAGAGATATAGATAGATGATAGATAGATAGATAGATAGATAGATAGATAGATAGATAGAGATAGATAGATAGATAGATAGATAGATGATAGATGATAGATAGATGATAGATAGATAGATAGATAGATAGATAGAGATAGATAGATAGATAGATAGATAGATAGATGATAGATGATAGATAGATGATAGATAGATAGATAGATGATAGATAGATAGATAGATAGATAGATAGATAGATAGATAGATAGATGATAGATAGATAGGTAGATCGATTGATAGATGATAGATAGATGATGATAGATAGGTAGGTAGATGATAGAGATATAGATAGATGATAGATGATAGATAGATAGATAGATAGATAGATAGATAGATAGATAGATAGATAGAGATAGATAGATAGATAGATAGATAGATAGATGATAGATGATAGATAGATGATAGATAGATAGATAGATAGATAGATAGATAGATAGATAGATAGATATAGATAGATGATAGATAGATATAGATAGATATAGATAGATAGATAGATAGATGATAGATAGATAGATAGATAGATGATAGATAGATGATAGATAGGTAGGTAGATGATAGATAGATGATAGATGAGAGAGAGAGAGAGAGAGAGAGAGAGAGAGAGAGAGAGAGAGAGAGAGAGATGATAGATATAGATAGATAGATGATAGATAGATAGATAGATAGATAGATAGATAGATAGAGTCACAGAACGAGCTGGCCAGTAAATCACATGGATTAAACTTGGAGTTAATTCTTTATTAGCAGAAAAACTATCTTCACAGACTTGACTGAGTGTCAGGTCTAATGAGCACAGCAGCTCATGCCCTGCAGATTTTACTTCATGAAATCAGTTGCTGAGTCTAAAGGCCCCTGGCTCCCCACAGCCAGCAGTGGAGGAAGCCACTTGGGCACCTGGGGTGGCATATCTGGGGCAACGCGAGCTGCCCATAGGGGCAAGAGAAGGGTGGGGCACACTGTGGGGCCACTGGAGTCTGCCTGCCTCCTCCCACTCAGCTGCCCTACAGCTGGAGGGGGAGGCAGCGAGTGGCTCACTTGGGCAGCACGGAGCCTGTACGCGTCCAAGCCACCACGTCTCTCCCAGGAGAGACGTGTGGCTAGGGCGCGTTGCAGGCCCCACATTGAGTGCTGCCCGGCATTTTGTCACCCCCCTCAGTGGTGTCACCTGGGGTAGCCCCCTTCCTCTTCCCCTGCCCACAGCTGTATATGTCTTCCCCTCTCCAGGGCTTTTTCTGAGCAATCAGAGACTATGTATGTGTGTCTGTCTTTGCTCCTCCCATTTCATGCCTCTTCTGGATCTGGGAGTCCGGGGGCGGGGGACAGATTGTCCCAAGAGGAGGGGGAGACACTTATGAGTCTTTAGCAGCCTGACTCATCTCTGCCTCCTGACCTCCCTCCTCCGACTCTCCTGCTTCAGCTTTTGCCTCCGATTCTGGACTTCTCTGCCACAAACTCTCCCAGCTCACTAAGCCCTGTTACCTCACTAAGCCCTGTTCTCCCTCTTCTGCCTCTGAATGCTCAACGTCATTCCACCACCACTCCCCAGGCTCTGGGCCTTCTTCTCTTGATGGTTTCCCAGCTGGCTCCTGCCACAATTTCTCTGCATCCAACCAATCCAGCCATCACACACACAGAGAGAGAGCTGGGACAGAGTGCTTCTGTTCAGGGTTCCAGCCAGCCAGATAAGCCAATTTCCAGGCCTGTCAATTATATTCCCCATAATCTGCTTTTTCTTCCCGCGACTTCTCATAGGGGAGGCCATTTTTGCCACATAAGAATCCACATTCAAGGAACCAGTTAAACCACACAGTTAAAGCAGATGACTCCCTGCCGCCCCAAATGCTGGGAATTATAGTTTTTTGAGGGTACTGGGAATTGTATTAATTGTAAGGGGTAAACAACAGTACCTAGGACTCTAATCATTTGGTGGGGTGATGTGCTTTAAATGTATGGTGCGTACACAGCCTCAGTTTGCTATTCATACATAGGAGATATTGCTACATGTACCTTAAACTGTTGCATGAAAATCTCTTATGCCCATTTTTAATGGGTTGATATCCTTCAGTCATTGTTTGAAGCCTTTCTCAGCCTTTCAGGCCCAGCCACCCTTTATGTCAGCAGAGTTGTTATTGCCTTGTTCTTGTCAATCAAAATTAATTAGCAGAGTTTCTCCTACAAAACTGCTTTCACTGGGGGGGGGGCTTTGTAAATGCATAAAAGGGTTTTCTTTTGTTATTGTCATTTTAGGAAGGCTCCACGTCATGCACTTAAATCAATGAAAGTTTTTTTATTGTAAATATTCAGTTCCCAGTGGACTGATCGCATACACCCATGCATCTTCCCACACAATGTTCTCAAAACTGGGATTTTCCTATACAAGTACCTGCTGAGAGGGAGCTGTTATATAAAATAAAATGAAAACAACACTTGATGTGAACTAATGGAAATCCCTGGCTTTGCCTCATCCCTCATTTTAGTTTCCAAAGATTCTGAAGTTAGTGGGGAAAGAAAGAAGGCAAGGATTATATGAAAATCCTATAAAATTAAAGGGAATGCTCTTGCAGTTGAGAGGTCTGGCAATCCAATTAATCCCCACCCCTTCCAATATTAAGGTTGGATTTGAGTTTTGGGTGTTGCTGGGTTTTGTTTTTGATGGTCATGCACAGTCAATGACAGCCATTGAACCAGGCAGATACTGTTATGTATTCAGTGGTCTGTGTTTGCCTGAGCTTGAGTCTGGACCAAGGATTCTGAGCCCCTGTGCTCTGATTCGATACATGATATCCAATCACAGAACATTTCAGGATTTGGGCCACTGCCATTGGTCCTTAAAACTCTGAGCTATTATTCATAGCCAATCACGTTGGGAGTAGGAGTGGCCCAGGCCTTCAGAAATGTATATAAGCAGCTGCTTTGCCCCTGTTGTCCAGTTCTCTTAGTTCAATAAAGGTTCTTGCTGTTATCACTGTGTGTTGCTTCATGGGAACCCACCTACACTTCAGATACTATATTCACAGTCGCACACAGATCTATCAAAACCAACAACAAACACCCCAAAATTAAATCAAAACTTCTAGGGCCGGAATGGGAGTGCAGGAAACAACTGACTTAACCTACTTACTAACAATGCAGTTTAGACTCAAGACAAACACAACGGTAAAAAAAACAAGATCAGGATACAAGGGGGCTGAGATTTAGGAAAGGATTGGTGAGGAATAAGAAAAGAAAGAGCAGGTGGCCAAGTTCTAAAGGAAAACCACAGAAACCAAGAAGTACAATCTTCAAAAGTCTTAGAAGCTGCAGAAGCAGCAGATCTCAACAGACAGGCAGTTAAGAAATGAAGAACACTCAGCACATGGAACCCTTTGCTGATACACTTGTTCTCCGCCCCACCCCAAAAAGCACTTGATTGGAAGTGAGAGTAAAGTCCTCCTTTGATTGGACTCTAGAGCTGTCAGTTACAGTACTACAACCCACAGCCTCCCCCTTCCTCTGTGCCTTCACTTAAGGAGTGGGGATGTTAAGGAGGTGCAATGACGGATGGCAGCCCCAAGCCCTGTGCTTGATGAAGTTTAACTGAAAAGTCCTCCACAAACAAAGTCTGCTGTTCTGAAACCGTCAGGAGAGTTGGGCGCATCTGATTTTCAGCTTGACTAAAATGAAAGTGGAAGTAAAGATTTCTCTCCCTTTGTTTGAGAAGCTATTCTTCACTAGCAATAACCACTCTCTCCTTTGCTGCAAGTTTTTTTCATAGGCAGCATTGCCATGTGAGCCACAGAGGAAAGTAATTAAATTTAATAGAGGCTCTCTTTGTATATTGAAGTTGCCCTTGATTTTAAATCTTCGGAGAAAAGAATAATTAGATTTGATAGGCTCAGCAGCCTCTGAACATTGTATTGTAGAGGTATGGCTGTGCTCAGCTTTTGCAAGATTGTCTAGGATGGGTTCCCCCTCCCCTTGCCTAAAGTTGCAAGGCATTCTTGCTTTCCGTGAGGATGCAGAATCTCTGTTCATTTTAAAGCTTTAGCATGTTTACGGGAGCAAAGGTTAAACTTCAGAGGCTGACAGGAGATGAAAGTGAGGTGAATGCATCATAGGAATAAGAGCTCTGCTGTTTTAACTTGCAACAATGGACTTGCTCATTTATTGTACTGCTGCGATTTTTGAACCAGGCTGCAGTTAACTTCATATAGGAAACTGCCTTCACCAAGATTGGCTGATGGCTCATCTTGCTCAGTATTGTCTACACCAGATGGGTGGGGTATAAATAATAAACTTCTTCTTCTTCTTCTTCTTCTTCTTCTTCTTATTATTATTATTATTATTATTATTATTATTATATCTGAAGGAGCGTCTCCACCCCCATCGTTCTGCCCGGACACTGAGGTCCAGCGCCGAGGGCCTTCTGGCGGTTCCCTCACTGTGAAAAGCCAAGTTACAGGGAACCAGGCAGAGGGCCTTCTCGGTAGTGGCACCCACCCTGTGGAATGCCCTCCCACCAGATGTCAAGGAAATAAACAACTATTTGACCTTTAGAAGTCATCTGAAGGCAGCCCTGTTTAGCGAAGTTTTTAATGTCTGATGTTTTATCGTGTTTTTAATATTCTGTTGGGAGCCACCCAGAGTGGCTGGGGAAACCCAGCCAGATGGGCGGGGTATAATTATTATTATGCTATCTGCCATACATCCTGATAACTTGTGCAAAGATTACAGATCAGATGGGAAGGACCTTCTGGCGGTTCCCTCCCTGCGAGAAGTGAGGTTACAGGGAACCAGGCAGAGGGCCTCCTCGGTAGTGGCACCTGCCCTGTGGAACACCCTCCCACCAGATGTCAAGGAAATAAACAACTATTTGACCTTTAGAAGTCATCTGAAGGCAGCCCTGTTTAGCGAAGTTTTTAATGTTTGATGCATTACTGTATTTTAATATTTTGTTGGAAGCCACCCAGAGTGGCTGGGGACGCCCGGCCAGATGGGTGGGGTTTAAATAAATAAATATTATTATTATTATCATCATCATCATCATCATCATCATCATCATCATTATATCTGAAGGAGCGTCTCCACCCCCATCATTCTACCTGGACACTGAGGTCCAGCGCCGAGGGCCTTCTGGTGGTTCCCTTGCTGCAAGAAGCCAAGTCACAGGGAACCAGGCAGAGGGCCTTCTCGGTAGTGGCACCGCCCTGTGGAACACCCTCCCAGCAGATGGCAAGGTAATAAACAACTATTTTACTTTTAAAAGACAATTAAAGGCAGTCCTGTTTAGGGAAGTTTTTAATGTCTGATGTTTTAATGTGTTTTTAATCTTTTGTTGGAAGCTGCCCAGAGTGGCTGGGGAGGCCCGGCCAGATGGGCAGGGTAGAAATAAATAAATTATTTATTATTATTATTATTATTATTTATTTGCCTTGTGTCATTATGTACTTTAACAGCTGGGTGGGATAACCCACCTGCCAAATATCTAATGTGACATTGGTAGGTGGGTAGACAACCCCCCCCTTCAATAATCCAAAGTCTCCACAGGGCACAGTGTTTTCCCCAGTGCCCGGCAGCTGTCTGGGGGTCAGGCACTAGGGGACTGCAACACAAGAGGCTTTTCTAACCCTTTGCTCAGCAAAACACCAAGCATAGGGCTTGGCAAGGCTGTTCTCTGCAGGGATCGGCTGCCTTGCTTGAGTTCCCCCCAAGGGAACTCAGTTGTGCAGCTGATCCAGCAAGCTTGGAACTCACCATCCATCAGCTGATGGCCATTGACTCCAGCCCTGCTTTTTCTGGGGATTGGCTGTGCGATGGAGCTCCCCATTGGAAATTCAGTCCCACAGCTAATCCTCCCTGCTGCTAAGAGCCAGTCAACCCCAGAGCAGCTCCTTCACTCAAGGCTGGAGCAGGTAGATAATTGGTTGAATGAGAGTACCTAGAGCTGAGCAGCCACAAAGATAGTACAAGACATCAACATAGTAATTCCGTACCCTCATTAAAATGGCCTATTTGCCCCTGCATGGGCCAACCATTCTGGGACCATGCAAGAAACAGGCAGCAGAGGAAGAGAATCAAGTCCTGTTTCAGCACTGGTGTTAATGCTAGAATGATGTTTGGCCCAAGCTGATGCTAAATGCTAAGCGAGTAAGCAAAGTGAAGAAGCAACAGGGGCAGCTGTTCTCTCTGTGCCTTCCTTCTAGCTGGCCACTGTAGAAAGCAAAAGGCTACTCTAGATGGACCACTGGTCTGATCCAGCAAAGCTCTTCTGAAATTCTTCCTGCACAAGCTGCTATGTTTATGCAGCAGCTCATCTGAGAAGGCCCCAGAAGCTTCAGATCCAACCATTTAATTCATTTAGTGTGTGATCTGGCAAGTGGGGAGGCTTAAAATATATTCACTTTCCCCGCTATCTCTGCCGAGCAGGAGAGAAGGGGGGGGGGGACAGAAGACCAATGCAAGACAACAGACGAAAATGAAGGCTGTAAATCGGTGTGCACGCTTACTTGTAAGTAAGCCTCATTGTTCCCAGCAAACACACACAGGAATGGAAGTGATAAATGCAAATTGCATTTGCTGATTGCAAGTAATTAATGGCTGCTGAACATTCTGATCCTTCACATGCACTCTTAAATGGAAGCAGACTCTCTACGTGACAGATACCCTTCTGTGAAATGGCAGGAGAATGCAGCTGGCTCCCTCAAAGAGACAGTTTTCTGCAGTGCAGATGGAAATCAAGCTATAAATTAAATGTCCATGTACTGTTCGTTGCTTGGCACAGATCCTGTGGTGATGACAACAGCTTGAATGGCTCCGAAGAGCACGTATTAATATCACTGGGTGAAGGCCTGGAATGTTGGCTGCCTTGAATATGGTAGATTGTTACTTTCATCCTTCTCCAAGGTGGGTGATCCTGGGCTTATTTATTCCAGGCAAGCGGTATAAATTTTAAAAATGTAGGTTGTAGCATGTGTCATGCTGGATTCCCCTCCCACTCCTAAATAAGCTAAAAGCATTCAAAGAGGTTTGCGCTGTTTTTACAAAGTTCCTGTGTTTGTGAAACTCAGTAGTACAGCAGAGCAATTACAAAGGGGGGAATTACTTCACTCAAAATCCCCTGTGTTAAAAGCCAGCAGCTATACTTATGGGATGGAGGCTTGAGTTCTGTAGTACTATTGTTATGCATTACTCTGGTTAATTCCTACAATGTCTTTGTTGATCACGAATGCTTAATATTTGCATTTACAGGTTGGAAAAGGGGAATAAGAGGGCTGTTGACTGTCCCTACTAAAAGTTTAAGATCAAACGGAGAGAGTCTTTGGCTCATTTTATTTATTATCAGTTAGCCCCTTCTTGAAATAACTTGTCTTGGTGATGTACAATACGTAAAAAATATATAACGAGATTCAAAACGCAACAAAAATGGCAAACTGGCATATTAGGGAGGGAAACACTAACCATAACTATGAAATGTTTAACACCTAGGAAGCGCTTTAGAACATCTCATAGGACCTAAAGCAGACCAACCCACTGCTCATCAGCTGACTACCCACTAAAAAAGTTCACCCACAACAATCCATTGCAAAACCAAAATATCATTCCCCACCCATCACCAGGATGAATGCTAGGATACTGTCAAAAGGGCCACCCAAAAAAGAGAACACTGTTAATGCTTAGGAGAATAAAAATGTCTTCACCCAGCATCAAAAAGATGGCAATGTTCATAGCTGTCAACTTTCAGATTTGAAAATAAGGGATCAGCAGCCTCGAAAATAAGGGATCAGCAGCCTCACCTGTCCCGGGGACAGTCTATGGGATATCTAACAATCCGGTATAGCAGCAGGAAGCAACAGGAAATGGTGCTGGAATAAGGGAATTTCCCACAAAAAAGGGAAGGTTGACAGCTGTGGCAATGTTGGCACCATGCAAACTTTCCTAAGAATATTCCACGAGTGCCAATGGATTGAACTTCAGTTTCTTGGCTTCCATCCAGTCCATTACTGCCCATTACTGTCCATTACTGCCTCTGTCACACCTGCTTGAGATGCAAAAGTGAAATAGAGCTATGTGTCATCACTCTGTTGAAGCCGCTTCATGGCTACCTCTCCTTTAGGGACTAAGGTTCTAAATCACAGAGGTCTTTTTATAGATGAGCACCAGAACTTTGAAAGTGCACCCTCTTCCTGCTCCTCCTCTGCCCACCTATGAGGGCTGTGTCCCCATGGCTCTACAGGATCTTGCTGAGCCCATGACCCATGTCCCCTTTTGACCCATGATTGGGATAACAGGATCAGGGAGATCTCATAAGCGCCTAAAGATCCCAGGTTATGGTTTGAGGCCAGCACATGACATTGCACTTGCTGAAGCTAAGCAGGTTAGACTGCAGTCCGTGCCTGGGTAGGAACCACATGGCACTTCTATGCTCAGTGCCCCAAGTTCCAAGATATAAATGTACAGTGGTACCTCTGGATGCAAATGGGATCCGTTCTTGAGCCCCGTTCGCATCCTGAGTAGAATGTAACACGCGTCTGCACGTACGCGGGTTGCGTTTCGCCACTTCCACGCATGTGCCTGATGTCATTTTGAGCATCTGCGCATGCGCAAGCAGCAAAACCCAGAAGTAACGCACTCTGTTACTTCCAGGTCGCCACAGAACGCTACCCAAAAATACTTAACCTGAAGCTACTTCAACCCGAGGTATGAGTGTACTAAATATTATCCTAGCTTGTATCATCTATTCTTTTTAAAATGCAAACATACTTTCAAATAACTTGATTATTCCCTCCCCCATAAGGCTTGTGAGCGAAGCCAAATGTCTGCAGCTTACGTTTCCATTGCATATGTAATAAATATCTTAGCATTACCCCTGGTGAAGAACAGCCAAGGGATAAGGCTGAAAACTAATCAAGAATATGGGGACATGCCAGAGTTCTGGGTTACCTTGTTGCTCAATCAAGGCTCAGTGGAAACAGGAAACTTTCTTATACACCTTCCTGTCCAGGAGGATGAGGTGGCCAGCCTTACTGGGCAGAGTCAATTCAGGGCCTGAAGTTCTTTCATTTGCTGACACTTGCAATTCAAAGGTTCACCATGCAGGGGCAGTAGCACACAGGTCCAGCAGTTCCCGAGGCAGACAGTGGAATGAGAGAGAACTCTTCTGGCACGTTGGTTTTGGACCATTTTGCTTTTTCTCACTCTCTAATTATAAGCCTGGACAATACAGAGTTAATTTGCAGACTGCTACCTTGAGGCAGGAGCTGGACATGTCAGCGCCGTGAATCCTTTTCAGTTCTGTGAAATGCTGGCCAAATGTGACACAGCCAATAATAAGCCAATAATAATAATTATTATTCATTTTGAAGTATTGATCCACTTTGTCAGGCATGACTACGGAGGCCTGAAAACTGCTCGCAACTGAGCAGAAGCAGAGCCTGCCGTACAAAGCATACTCCCAAAGCCTATAATTGAATTGCTGGTGGTGTGGAGAGGCAGAGAGAGAGAGCTATCTGCAGAAAGATAGCATTGTGTACCTGCCTGCTGTTCTGCCTTTAGCCTGTGCTGTCAGCTTATCCCTTTGATCACCCGGGCATTCACTAAATATACACATTTATTCTTCTCAAAAGACATGCTCTGTGCAGAGATGTCTGCATTTTGTCAGGTGACTGTAGCAGGGAAGCAGAGTCTGGTGCTGTCATGTACTGGAGCTAAACTGAAGATGCCAACTCACTTATCTGCTACCTGACTTTCCAGCTTTCAGGCAGAAGTGGCAAGGTGAAATGGCCACAGAAGAAGGTGGCTTCTGGACTTGATAAAGGTGTCAGTCGATGGGAGACTATCAGTTCTAACTCGGGACCCCAGGGCACTTGTGGAATGAAAAGTTACGAGATTTCAGCAAGACGTTACAGGATGTGCCTTGGAAACAAAGCAGTTAGGACTGCCCCCCCCCCAAAAAAAAAATAATTTGCAGGTGCAAATAGCCTCAGAAGCAGGACTGCGTCTGAGCGGCCCAATAGTATCATGAACACAAATCATAATGAATGCACAATAAAATGTCTTCGGCAACAGCCCTGAGAGAAAGTGATGTGACTTTTTGAACGCTGAGACAGGTATGTTACCTTGTGGGAACTTTTCCACTTGGAAAGTTCCATTTGAAGGTGCATTTAAAGGTGGTGTGGGAGCTTCCTGATCCCCAAACTCCCTTTCTGATAAGATAAAAAAATCAGGTACTCAGGACTAGGGATAGGCAAATCTGTTGATTCCAGGTTCTTTCAGTTTCTCATTTTCCCCATCTTCTGTCCAGTTCTTCACATTTCCACTTCAGCTTTTGTGTGTGTGTGTTTTTAAAAATAGTTCTCATTAGCATTTTAGCATGAATTTCTCTTAATATACACATTTTTAATTACAATTTTGCCTAGCAAACATATTTTTGTCAGCAAATCTCCCTTATGAAATGCATTTTCTATGCATCTTCATAAATACATGTATTTTTATGTACACTTTACCCTACTATATGGAGTTTTGTACACATTTTGAAGGATGGCAATGTTTCAGGCATCATGAGTTAGGTCAGTTGACCTTTCTCTACAAATCAAACCAAATTTCTCCCTCATCTCTATTTGTTTATTCCATTTCTATCACATCTTTTCCTCCAAGGAACTCAAGATGGCACACATGGTTCTCCCCTTCCTCATTTAATCTCTGAGGTAGGTTAGGTTGAGGGGGAGTGACTGATCCAACCTCACCCAGTGAGCTTCATGGGCTGGATGGGGAATTGAACCCTGACCTCCCAGGTTTTAGTCGGACACTATTTATTTTATTTTTGGAATAATTTTTATTTGGTTTTATAAGTATAAAATTATAACAATACAACCATACACATCCATATTTTAAAATTCCTCCGAATCTCTGGACTTCCCACCTTCTCTTCCATGGGTCCTATTGTTAACCTTTTCTACTGCATATTTTTCAATAGTCCATATCTTAAATCACTCCATTGTCTCCATAATATTTGCTACATAACAAATGTTGCTGCAATCCTGCTAATGTTTTCATTTGCTTACAGTGATCTCCAAGATAAATTATAATTTTTCTCCCATTCTTTGTTAAAGGTTTGGTCTTCTTGGTTCCTGAGCTTTCCGGTCAGTTTTGCCATTTTGGCATAATCCAACAGTTTAATTTCCCATTCTTCTCTGGTAGGGACTTTATCTTCTTTCCATTTCTGGGCTAGTAGCATCCATGCTGCTGTTGTCACATACACAAAAAGTCTTTTCTGCTCCCTTGGAATAGCAGCACCTTTGTCTGACCCTCTAACCGCTGTACTGTACTGCAGGAGTTATGTGTCCCCACAATGCTATTCCTTGTCTGCTTATTCCCCTTCCTGTTCCCCTTCTTGCAGCAATGGTGGCAAAAGCTAAAAGGAAGGTGTTTCTCTCCCCCCTCCTTTCTCTCTGCATCTCTCTCTAACTGCATTCAGATGGCACTTCACTCCGTCTTCTCAATGCTTCCTTACCTATTAATTTTCATGTTTTACGTGATTTCACATGATGTAAAAGCCACTTCTGGAAATCTAGTGGATGTTTATCACTCATTTCTGTGCTAATTGTTTCCAGAAAGAAATGTTTGCAGCCCCAGTGGGAGTGTGCACAGAATTACCTAAGAGGCTTGTTGAGTTCATGGTAGGGTTTTGCTCCATGTAACACATTGTTTCAGTGCAGCATAATAGGTGTGAAGGGAGAAATGTCTGGTGCATCTTCCTTCCCATCTGATCTGTAATCTTTGCACAAGTTATCAGGATGAATGGCAGATAGCATCATAATAATTATGCCCCGCCCATCTGGCTGGGTTTCCCCAGCCACTCTGGGTGGCTCCCAACAGAATATTAAAAACACGATAAAAGATCAGACATTAAAAACTTCGCTAAACAGTGCTGCCTTCAGATGTCTTCTAAAGGTCAAATAGTTGTTTATTTCCCTGACATCTGGTGGGAGGGCGTTCCACAGGGTGGCCGCCACTTTGGAGAAGGCCCTCTGCCTGGTTCCCTGTAACCTCACTTCTTGCAGCAAGGGAACCGCCAGAAGATCCTCAGAGCTGGACTTCAGTGTCCAGGCAGAATGATAGGGGTGGAGATGCTCCTTCAGGCAAAGAGATAGCAAAGAGAAGCAGGAGTGTACAAACTCAACACACATGGTGAGCCATTGCCCTCAGCCATCCCACTCTGTCTATGGCTGCAAAGAATCATAGAATTGTAGAGTTTGAAGGGACCCCAAGGGTCATCTAGTCCAACCCCCTGCAATGCAGGAATCTCAGCTAAAGCATCCTTCACAGACAGGATGCTTCTAATATCATGGAATGAACCATTTGTCAGAGAAATGGGAACCTGGGAGAAGAAGAGGCTGGATCTAAGTCAGAACTGTCCACAGGAACAAATGCCCGGTAAAAATTCAGATATTGGGTTTTTTTATGTGTGTATGACTCATGCAAATTGTCAGGTCACCATTTGTCAGCGCAGCCCTCTCTCCCAATCAGCGAGAAAAATCACAGCCCCCCCCCCACTCTGCAATTTTTTCAGCGGACTAGTCAGGTGGTCCATCAGTTTTCAGTTCTAGCTTGTACTTTGAGCTCAGGAGTTTTGGAAGTTCCATCAGGCTTTGCATTTTGGAGCCACACAAGTCATCCATATCCAGATTAAATTTATTTTATTAACTACTGAGGGGTGAGTAACAAGGCGGCCAGTTTTTGCTGATGGTACTAAATTGTTCAGGGTTATTAAGAACGAGAAGATTGTGAAGAGCTCCAAAAGGGCTTCTCCAAAAGGGAGTGAATGGCAAATGCAAGTCAATGTAAAGAAGTGTACAGTAATGGATGTTGGGGCAAAAATAATAATAATCATAATTTCAGAAATATATGCTCTGAGCTGGTGGTGACTCACCAAGCACGAGACTTTGGGGTCATAGTAGCTCACTGAAGGTGTTGACCCTGTGCGCTGTTGTGGAAAAAAAGCTAATTCCATGCTAGTGGTAATTAGGAAAAGAATTGAAAATAAAACTGCAAACATCATACCATTGCATAAATCTATGCTGCAAACCCATTTGGAATACTGCACGGTTCTGGTCATCTTACCTCAAAAAGGGTATTGAACAAGTTGGAAAAGGTTCAGAAAAGGGATACCAAAAGATCAAGGGCGTGGAGGAGCCACTGCCATATGAGGAAAGGTTGCGGCATTTGGCACTAGAGCTCTCTCCCCCCCCCCCCGCCGCCGCCGCCATGGCTTCTAGCAACTGGTATTCAGAAGCATTAATGCCTCTGCCCATGGCTGGTAACCATTGATAGCTTTCTCCTCCGTGAATTTGCCTAGTGTTCTTTTTCAAGGCATCCGAGCTGGTGGTCATAATCACTCCCTCTTGTGGGAGTGAGTTCCATAGTCTAACTGTGCGCCAGTACTTCCTTGCCTCCCTAACTACTCTAACAATACAGCCTTTATGGCTTTAACACCAAGCCCGCTTCCCGCCACCCTTTGCTAAATACCCTCCCTGATGAAGAGTTCTGGAGACCTCAAAAGCTTGCTCACTATTTCGTGACGTTTGGGTGGCTTCATGAAAGCATTGCTCTGTGTGGATTTTGTGTGGACTTTACCTAGGCTGCCGGGGAGTTGGGGCGGGGGGGGGGGGAGAGAGAGAGAGAGAGAGAGAGAGAGAGAAGTGCATCTAACGTGCCCTAAATGTATCTCAAACGCAGCATTTTGGTGTGGTCGAGAGTACATCCTTTTTGGCTAAATGGCATCCCCGCGCGCCCTTCTCCGTGGTGAGCCAAAAGTACGGCGCAAGCGATAGAAATGGCATTGCTGAAGGTTGCAGCTGCCTGGAGCCTCACCCGGACTTGGGAGAGGTGACATTTCTGGCTCGCAGCAGGTCTCTCCTTTTTTTGCGCTGGATGGAAGTGTCAGCGTCGAGGGCGTGGCTTGGCGAGGGCGCGCCCCTCTTCCTCGGCTCCTGCTCGGAGAGCCAGCTCCGTTGAGAAAGACACTTTCCTCTCTTCTGCTCCCCGGCTTCTATCTGACTCCTCCCTCCTGCAGCTCTGAATAGTGCAGAGCGAGCCAACGAGCTTCTCCTTTTCTTCCCCCCGCTGCTATAGTTCCTTCTCAGCCGGCAGCGTGAGACCGAGATTCTCCTTTCTTTCCACTACGGCACGTTTTCTGGTACCTGCTGGACGCGTCTGACTTGCAGAGCTAAACTTGATCAAGAGGATCCGGGACCCATTCAAAAACAGAGGAAATCACGTTGCCTTATTTTCTTGCATCTTTTTCTCCCTGGCACTTAATGCTCCTTTTTCAAACCATGTGCTCTTTTTTTCTCTCTCTCTCAAGTGACAGCTTGGCTGGGCTTGCTTGACTGCATCCTAAAGCAGGTCTCCAGGAAAAAGGGTGCTGGACAAGGGATCTATCTATGCAGTCCAACAAACTTGGTGGAGAAGATCAGAAATTCACCGTGAAGCCAACAGTTTTTGTGTCCCCAGATGACAACTCCCAGAATTGGTGGGAAGGCAAAATAACACCCCACCCATCCCAAGAACCATGTCGGTCACTCTGAGCAATGTCTCGTCAAACGGGACAAGCCACCATGGGATTATGGATATACCCAAAGGGCAGAAGCCTTTGAATCTCTTCCTTTTCTGCTTTACTTTTGTCATCACGTTCACCGCCCTCTTGGGCAGCATCTATTCGCTGGTGTCTCTGCTGAGGATGCAGAGCAAAAGTACTGTATCCATGCTGGTGACTTCTTTGACAGTGGACGATCTGATCAGTGTGGCACCAGCAACCATCTTCATGCTCAAGCATTGGTTGGATGAGATGCTCCCCCAGAACCTGTGCACGGCTTCGGCGCTGCTGTACTTATTCCAGGGCTTTTCCAGCAATCTGATGGGGTCTCTCATAGTTTCTTATAACTTCTACAGCCTTAGCAAGATGGGAACCGGCCAAGGGGCCAACAAGAGGCCGGTCAGCATGGTCTGGGCCGTTCTCACTATCTGGATTGTCAGCCTACTGATCTGTATTTTGCCTCTTTGCGGCTGGGGTAGCTATGCCTCCACCCCTTGGGGGTGCCTGACAGACTGCACAAGCTCTTACATTTTATTTCTCTTTATCGTCTACTCGCTGTGCTTCTGCCTCCTCCTCGTGCTCTCCATCCCTTTAATTTATCAACTGCTGTGTTCAGATGAGCAGCAGCATCTGTACGACGATTATCACCAAATTGCCAGAGGCTATTTCTCCCCTGGGTCACCTCCGACTGGCAGCCGTCACACCCCTTCCCTCTCTCCGGAAGACACTGTGAGCAAAACCTTGAAGCATTTCCAAGGCGCTTGTCCAAATGCTGACCTCAAAGTTAGGCAAAGCCCAGTGGACCATTATGGACTGGATCGCTACGGCATGCAAGAGGGGCCCTACAACAGCCGAACCCTCACTGTGGAATTTGCTCAGAAGCGCTTTTCCCTGATTCTGGCGCTGACCAAAGTCACACTTTGGCTCCCAATGATGGTAAAATCAAACCAAGTTTCTTTCTCTATTTGTAATGTGTAATGTGGGGGGGGGGGAGTTTTGGATGAAATTTAAAACATGCCATTGAACACAGAGCAAATGAGGCAACTTTCCCATGTAACTTGCACTGGACATCTTCAACACCAGATAGTCCAGTTAAAAGTTACTGGCTTGTTTGCTTTTTAATCATTTTATCCTGTAAGACCATCAAATCAGCTACTAAGAGTTAAACGGATTGCCCATCAGAGATTCATTGCATATATTATTGTCATTTCAATCAAACCCTGTGCTGTTAGTATGCTGGCAAATCCTGTATCAGCAACTCTTAATTATTTGAGTTTGCTGAGTGTGCAGGAGCCCCCTCCATGTGTATCAGTGTCTTCTTATGGAAAGGGCTGGGCTTTTAATTGCACGTTCTGATTATCCAGATTTGGGTGAATAGATTTGTATTGAACATATGTTTTCATGGGCATCAACAAAGGATCATGCCAAACCAAGGCTCCAGCTAATTACTTAATTGACTCTGGTTTTATGCTAGGGTAAGCATTCTACGAATAAGCATTGCAGAGTGAGTCAAACAAGAAAACTACTTGGAAGGGCAGGCCAAGGGCTACTTTTTCAAGCAACTGGACAGGCTGTGGGTTGGCTGCATGAAATTAATTGGAGCATCTGCAGAATCCTCCTTTCCTGGCTCCGAGGCACACCCTTTGGCAGTGGATTGCCAGAGGCTGTAAAATGGAAAGATGTCTCAGAAGCAAAGGTTTGTGTGTTTGCTTATGGTTTTGTAAATAATGAGAGCTGCTGAAAACTGTTTTGCTTCAGGATAAGTGCTGTGTGACACCTGTGAAACTCACTCAGGGCCACACATAGCACATGTGAATGCCTTGGACTAAGAATCCTCTGCTTTAAGTTTTCTCTTCTTCTCCAGTTCCTTTCCCCAAATTCACCTTGACCCGGAAGCCTTTGAGTTGACCTTCAAATCATCCCCCCAACTGTGATTATGGTTGAATTTCTAAGCATACTTTCCTGGGAGTCAGCACCATTGAAGGTGGTTCCCCCCTCCTTCTGTGGCCTCCTCACCAGTGAGATTTAGACTGTAAGGTTTGTGGCAGTAGGTACCTTCTCTTTTCCTTGCGAAACGGCACTCATTGATGGTACTGTATAAGTCATCTATCATCATTATCAGTGCCATCATCTAAGAGGTGTGTTTCTCTCTCCCAGCATTACCTCAAGTGGACTTTTATTAATAGCCTCAGGGTCAAAGCTACTTCTCTGCCAGAGCAAAGGCATCAATATTTATTGTTTCACTTGAAGCAACTGACACAGATGGGAGTTGCACTGGAACATTTGCTTCTCAGCATCTGTCAGGATTCAAAGTCACAGAGCTCGCCTTCGACAGATTCCAGAGGAACAGGAATGCTGGTTTCAAGCTGCACCAACACTTTAGAGACCAGCAGTGCAACATACCAGAAGCAAGCCCTGATGGGTTCCATGGGGCATATGCCCAGGTAAGCCTAACTGGCTTACAACCATGTATCCTTTTGGAGATGGCAACCTCATTGTGTATCTGTGCTTCAGAGCCAATGCCTATTGAGACCTGTATTCTTTTAAAATAGGGTTAACCACTGTGGTGCCCTATAGATGTAGCTGGGCTACTGGCAATGTTGGCCTGGGCTGATGGGAGTTGGGAATCCAAATTATTTGGAGGGCACTGTGGTGTCCATCCTTGTTTTAAAATGCCACAAATATTACACTGTTACATATTTAGAGTGTACTGGGAGTTATTGAAAATAAAGGCTAAGGTTATGCATAGGCTTTCAAGAAACAGTGGGCTATCAAAAACTGTACTGCAGCAGGTGCATTCCTAAGAACCAAGGTTTTAACAACAACAGAAAAAGATAATGAGCACACAGAAGTCATGCGATTCTAGAGCCTGAATACAATGCAGTGAGAAATTGGAGATTGTAAATATACATAATGGAACAACCCACATAATCCTTAATACAAACCACAGAAGACACAAGCAAATGTGTGGATAAATTCTGTTCTGAATTCAATTATTCCTCATGGATTCTTTAAAATAAAAGGCAACTTCACACATTACCTTCGGTGTACACATGCATGATTCAAGGTGGTTTAAGTGTGCTTATGGCAAATGGGTGTGTACCAGGAGCAGGGGAGAGATGAGAGGAAATAAGACTCATGACACAGAACCATGGCAGAAGATCAGCCACACACTGTATCAAGTACAGCTTGACTGAGGAAAGGCATGAGATTCTGGCAGTCTTGTTCCAGATGCAAAATGCTGCCCAAAAGCCTTGACCACAACAAACTACTATATCATGATGGGAGATGGGCAGGAAGCCAACTCTGCCAACCACCAATGCCATTCCTGTGACTGTAGCTCTTCCCAACGGGTGCAGTAATGGTGATATTCAGAAACAAAGATGGGCTGCTCTATGCCCCATAGCCCCTTAAGATGTGGGTTTCCCAGTGTGAGAGATCATGGAGCCCTCCTCAAGTTCCTCTGGACCCAAGTTCCTGCCTAACGCCTTTGCATCTGTATGGTAAAATCACAGCTGTGAGAAATAGTGCCACAGGGATGGTAGAGTTAAGTGTAGGTTCATTAAACAAACTAGCTGCCAAGACAAAGCCAGTTATGAACAGGAGAACAGAAGAAGAAGAAGAAGAAGAAGAAGAAGAAGAAGAAGAAGAAGAGTTTGGATTTGATATCCCGCCTTTCACTCCCCTTCAGGAGTCTCAAAGTGGCTAACATTCTCCTTTCCCTTCCTCCCCCACAACAAACACTCTGTGAGGTGAGTGGGGCTGAGAGACTTCAGAGAAGTGTGACTAGCCCAAGGTCACCCAGCAGCTGCATGTGGAGGAGCGGAGACACGAACCCGGTTTCCCAGATTACGTGACTACTGCTCTTAACCACTACACCACACTGCTGGTACAGGCCAGGGACCCATCTAGTCCAGCATCCTAGTCCAGCTGGATGCCTGTAGGAAATCCAGAAACAGAGCCCAAGCACAGGAACACTATCCCCTCCTGTGGTTTCCAGAAACTGGTATGGATAAGCTTTGCTACTTCCAACTAGGGAGGCAGGGGATAGCCATCATGGCTTGTAGCCATCAATAGCCCTCTCCTTCATGAATCTCTCTAATCTTCTTTCAAAGCCATCTAGGTTGGTGGCTATCATTGCCTACCAAGGGAGTGAGTTCTATATTTTAACTATGCACTGCTGCTGCATAAAGGAGTACTTTTTTAATCTGTCCTGAGTCTTCAGCGACATGAACCCTGAAGAACCGTGGTTTACAGGAAGAAACCCTATACACATACAGTATATCCACACACACATGCATAGAGCCATTTACAAGCCATTGATTGCATGTTGGCTGGGGAATGTGTCCAACGGGCTTGCTAGTGTCTCATTCACGAGGGCGTCTCCATTTTATTACACTTCTTGTTCTTGTGGAGAAGCTGGTAAAATGTAGGCTGGATGTGGTTACTGTTAAGTAGATTTGTAGCTGGTGGAGTAACCAAAACCAAAGAGTGTTCACCAATGGCTCCTCATCACCCAGGGGGGAAAAGTGGGGTGCCCCACTGCCACAGGGTTCTGTCCTTGTCCCATTGTTGTTCAACATCTTTATAAATGACATGGATTAAGAAATTGAGGGGATGCCCATCAAATTTGTAGCTGACACCAAGCTGGGATGGCTAGCTAATGTTGCAGAAGGCAGAATCGGAATTCAGGATGACCTTAACACATAGGACAAGTGGGCCAAAGTTAAAAAAATGAATTTCAATAGGAGAAATGTAAAGTTCTGCACTTAGGCAGGAACCACCAGCTACACAAATGTAAGAGGGTGGAGGACACCTGGCTTACTAGGAAAGGTAAAGGGACCTCTGACCATTAGGTCCAGTTGCGGACAACTCTGGGGTTGCAGTGCTCATCTTGCTTTATTGGCCAAGGGAGCCGGCATACAGCTTCCGGGTCATGTGGCCAGCATGACTAAGCCGCTTCTGGCAGACCAGAGCAGCACACGGAAATGCCGTTTACCTTCCCGCCGGAGCGGTACCTATTTATCTACTTGCACTTTGACGTGCTTTCGAACTGCTAGGTTGGCAGGAGCAGGGACCAAGCAACGGGAGCTCACCCCATCATGAGGATTCGAACCGCCGACCTTCTGATCGGCAAGTCCTAGGCTCTGTGGTTTAACCCACAGTGCCACCCACATCGGCTTACTAGTAGAACGTGTAAAATGGATCTAGGGGTCTTGGTAGACCACAAGCTTAACATGAGTCAACAGGGTGATGCAAAAGCAAAATAAGCTAATGCTATTCTAGGTTGTATCAACAGAAGTATAGTGTCCAGATAAAAGGAAGTCATAATACCACTCCATTCTGCCTTGGTCAGACCACACCTGGAATACTGTATTCAGTTCTGGGCACCACAATTTAAGAATATTGGACCTAAGCATAGTCTATATTGCAGAGATGAAGAACCTCCACCCCAGGGGCCTAATTAGAGCCACCAAGAGTCAGCTGCTTGTAACATCTGTATTACACATTCCATTGGTATGACACTTTCAGGCAAGACTTATTCTGTTCCTCCAAGGAACCAGACTTACCAAATTTCAAAGACACAAAGAAAAGGCTCCTCATTTTATTCTATTTCTTATTTCTCTTCCCTCCTTCCTGTAACCTGTGCAGAAAGTTGGTTATTTCTCTATGTTAATAAAAACAAATATGAAAATGAACAAAACAAATGAGAAATGAATAGACTGTGCACTCAGAATTCATTTGTTTGACTCTCTATGTGAATAAAACAAATGGGGCTCATTTTTAATTTGCTTATTTTAATGAATCCACACACTCATGCATCACCCGAGTAGGGCTAGAGTCTCACATTAAAGCAGCTGCTCCCACCTCACAAAACTCATCCCGCAACAGATTGGACACAATCCAGCAAAAACATTTAAATGCCTGATTGATTTCAGTAGGAGTGTTAAGCCCATGCTTAAATGAACATGATTTATAAAAGCTTAATATGGTGCAATCATATGTATTTTGTAAGTTCTATTAGGTTCAATAGGCCTTTTTTGCAGATGATGGGCCATATCCAGCCCTGCATCTCTTCTGGCAGAAAGAACTTATGTGCATGCAATGGAGCTTTATCTTTTTGCCAGTCTCTTCCAGTCTCCTGTGCACCCCCAAAATCAGCTCCAGAGTGTTGGGGGACTGTTGGGAGCAAATTTGTGTGTATATAAGGGATGAGATGGAAGTCCCATTGCAACAGTGGAACTTTGCTGGAGCAGCACTATCTACAACCCTCTGTGAGCAACTGAGAGATGGCGCGTACAATTTTCCATTTACCCTTGTATGGTTTGTTTGTTTTTATTCCTTTTACTCTTAGTAACAGACAATTAGAGTGTTTTTAATTTCTTTAAAATGCCTCTCTCTTTCAGATTCAAATGGTTGTTCAACACACTGTTGGGTTTCAAAGCCTCTCCCTTGAGATATTCAGCTTTCTGCTAACGCTGCTAGCCGTTACTGTCACCCCAGTATTTGTCTTGTCAGAACACTGGAGTCACCTGCCTTGCGGCTGCATCATCAACTGCAGAAGGAATGTCTACACTGTATCCTCAGAGGAAGGCAAAAGTAAGTACAGAAGGATGATGGGAAGGGACTGGAGGCTAAGCTTCTGATTCTGCCTGGCCCTGAACAACTTCCCCTTCCCAGGGAAAACTGTGCAGAGTTACAGTTTGTTTCATCAAAATCTGGTCCACATGGTGTTTTCATGTCCCTTTCTTGTATTATGTGAATGGCTGTTCAACATGAACACCACAAAGCTAGGAATACATGGGTTTCACCCATGGTAACTTCCTTGATCCCTCTGGATCTGTGGCAGAGCAGTTGTTTTGCATGCAGCTGGTCCAAAATTCAATCTCCAATGAAGGCTAAGAAGGCCCAGTATCTGAAGCCCTGGAAAGCTGCCTCCAGGTGGTGTAAAGAATACCAAGTTAGATAGACCCACTGGTCTGACTTAGCACAAGATGCTTTCCTGTGCTGCTTCATTTGAAATCCCTGAGCTGTCCAGTTCTGAACAACTTGTAACCAACCAAGTCAAACACAGCCCATCAACAATACTGGATGCCTCCTCACTGATAAACCTGGTTTTTAACAACATATGGCTACAAGTGGGAGGGGTCGTCAAGTACTTCGGACCTTCAGCCTCAGTGCGTGGCTGGTGGAAGGGCAAGGCTGGTGAGGATGTGACGAAGGGGCAGGGCTAGCAAGCATGACCCCACTCTCCCCTTCATGCAATGGTTAAGCACATGAGGAAATTGACAAGATAGAGCTATAGTGAAGGTCACCCAGTGAGCTTAATGACTGTGCTGGGATTTAAACATTTGTCTCACTGATTGGTCTCACTGATCCGAGTAACACTGTCTACACTGGCTTTTTTTTAAGGTGTAGATGAGAGAGCAGCAGTTTCTTTACTTTATTAACTGTGCCCCTGAAGGACCAGGTGTGCAGCCTGGGAGTCATTCTGGACTCACAGCTGTCCATGGAGGCACAGGTCAATTCTGTGTCCAGGGCAGCTGTTTACCAGCTCCATCTGGTACGCAGGCTGAGACCCTATCTGCCTGCGGACTGCCTCGCCAGAGTGGTGCATGCTCTGGTTATCTCCCACTTAGACTACTGCAATGCGCTCTACGTAGGGCTACCTTTGAAGGTGACCCGGAAACTACAACTAATCCAGAACGCGGCAGCTAGACTGGTGTCCGGGAGCGGCCGCTGAGACCATATAACACCGGTCTTAAAAGACCTACATTGGCTCCCAGTATGTTTCTGAGCACAATTCAAAGTATTGGTGCTGACCTTTAAAGCCCTAAATGGCCTCGGTCCTGTATACCTGAAGGAGCGTCTCCACCCCCATCGTTCTACCCGGACACTGAGGTCCAGCACCGAGGGCCTTCTGACGGTTCCCTCACTGCAAGAAGCCAAGTTACAGGGAACCAGGCAGAGGGCCTTCTCGGTAGTGGCGCCCTCCCTGTGGAACGCCCTCCCACCAGATGTCAAAGAGAACAACAACTACCAGACTTTTAGAAGACATCTGAAGGCAGCCCTTTTTAGGGAAGCTTTTAATGTTTGATGTATTAGACTATTTTAATGTTTTTGGGGAAGGCGCCCAGAGTGGCTGGGGAAGCCCAGCCAGATGGGCGGGGTACAAATAATAAATTATTATTATTATTTTATTAAATTTATATCCTTCCCAAAGGAGACCAGTGTGTGATCTTTCTTCCTCCAAAAGAGAGCCTCTCTTCTGGACTAGGTGATTGATTGATGTGTCGGTGTCCCAGCTCCATGTGCCTTGATTCTATGCATGTAACCTCAGAATCATAGCTATCTACATTTAAGGAGGATATCTTATATCTAAATGTGCACAGTGCAGGACCATTCGAAGAGCTCTGCTAGATGAAACCAAAGGCCTATCTAATCCAGCATTCCAACAGGGGACAAGCAGATGCTTTGGAGAAGCCCACAGGGACTCTCCTGTTGTTGTTCTCCAGCAACTGGTCTTCAGAGGCATGGTGCTTCAATAGCCATTGATAACCTTATCCTCCACAAATTCCTCTAATTCCCCTCTGAAGCTATCCAAACTGATGGCCATCTCTCCCATCCTTTGGGTGCAGATTCTATAGTCTAGATAGGTTCTGTGTGAAGAATTACCTCCTCTTGTTGGTCCTGAATCTCTCAACACGAAGTCCCACCTACAGTCTTTATAGGCAGCTCATGTAGAACAGAACATGTTTCAGTAGTTTGACCAGGGTTGTTACAAAAATCTTCTTGAAAATGGATCTATGCTTATGACGGAGATGACTTTTGCTCTAAATTGATTCTTCCTCTGGATCTTTCAGAACCTGTTTCCCCAACTACAGTGTTTGCTGTGTGTCAAGAAGCAATTTGTTCCTGATAGTGCTTTGTAACAAACTGGCTCTGGCTCCAATTCAATATTTACAAAGTGAAATATGTGACAGATGGCAAAGCAACGATTACCTAATTGTTTCGAAACTGAATTTTCCTTTTGTTTTATTTTTTGCCAAGAGCTATTCTATCTCACCAGGACCCCATGCAAAATATTTACCATGCAGAATTAAGCAACTTAAAATATAGCTCATGTGCCCAGTGCCAGAATGACCTTAATATATTTATTTAGAATAATTATAAATCACCCCCTCCCGTCCCAACATAACCAATCTCTGAGCACGGTACATACAGTACAATTAAAACTCATCCAGACTGAACAACCACAATAAGAAAACAATTTAATAACTAAAGTTGATAAAAGAAATAGATTAAAATCCTCAAGGCACAGATTCTTAACAACACAAGTGAGTTGTAAGAACTAAACAGCTAATGTTCTGCAAGTGTCTGGGCAAAGCAAATAGGTTTTTTGCTTGATGCTTGGTAAAGAGGCAGTGCCATGCATACTGCTAAGGCACTGGCAGACATACATCTTTGGCCTGAGCACCAAACCCTTGTCCAATTCCCAGGGGGGGTCACATGCCAGGAGCAGGTGTGGCAAAAACTGGGTGTGACATTGCATGCATGCAGACACAGAAACACACATGCACACCACTTATTGGCTGATCCATGCAGATCTGTGGGCGGGAGGCAGGTATCAGTCCCTCTCTGTTCATAAAAATGACTGATCTGATGTATCAGATTTGTAGCCTCACAAGTGCACAAATCTCTCTGCGTTCTAGTGATGTGCCTGCTCAGTTTCTTTGTTCTTTCTGCTGCTGCTGCAGCTACCCAATATGTAGTTTCTTGGGTGAGCAAAATAATTGCAAGGGAGCCCAGATCAGGTCAGTGATCTGGGGGTTAAAGGTAAAGGGACCCCTGACCATTAGGTCCAGTCGTGGCCGACTCTGAGGTTGGGGCGCTCATCTCGCTTTATTGGCCGAGGGAGCCGGCGTACAGCTTCCGGGTCATGTGCCCAGCACGACTAAGCCGCTTCTGGCAAACCAGAGCAGCGCACGGAAACACCGTTTACCTTCCTGCCGGAGTGGTACCTATTTATCTACCTGCACTTTGACATGCTTTCGAACTGCTAGGTTGGCAGGAGCGGGGACCGAGTAACGGGAGTTCACCCTGTCGTGGGGATTCGGACCGCCAACCTTCTGATCGGCAAGTCCTAGGCTCTGTGGTTTAACCCACGGCGCCACCATCTAACTAGCAGTAAGAAGGACCTTATAAAAGCAAAAAGCCTACACTATATTTAAGTGGGCTCTTTGGAAAATCCCCTTTTAGCTTGCTTCTGTTTCTATCCCACTCTGTTCCAAAGACTGGGAATGATAAACAATGGGGATGGGGAACCTGTGGTTCTCTAGATGTTGCTGAACTACAACTAACACTATCCCTGAACAATGGCCACACTGGCTGCGACTGGTGGAAGCTGTAGTCCAATAACAGCTGGAGGGCCACAGGGTTCCCATCCCTGGTTTAAAGCTTTGATCCAGAGATTTTCTGCATGCAGCATAGGGCTATCCATATAATCCCTTGCACATCTAGCCTCCAAACAGGTAGATGGTGCTGTTGACTTTGAGAACAGCACTCACTTGCTTGGATATGTGGAGGCCTGGGGTTCATTCCTTCCACTTCTCTTTTCCTTTGAGAACAAATGGGGTGGGGAGATGATGCCTCTGACTAGCAATATCATAAGCGACTTCCACAGTTCCCAATCCTACATCAGAAACAGTGTTGGATCCAGCCTGCGAAATGACTGCGAATGCAACTCCAATTTTTTTGCATGCTTTTCTTAATTCTGAAGAGATGCTTCCATGTGCCTATTCCCCTTTCTGAATCAATGCCACAAAGCAGATGTAAAGGATCTGATTAAAATTAGATTAAAGCCGTTCAGATGCAACAGATGCTAAACCATCTGCTGACTTAAGCCACACACACCTCAAAAAAACCAGGCAAGATAAGATTGAAATGGCAAACAATGGATGGGATCCAGAGTAGGTTAGTTGCAGAGTTCCCACCGAAATCAGTGGGTTTTAAGTCATGCCTGTCTAGTTCCAACCTAATGTGTATAATTTTGCCTGTTTTCACAGTTCATTTTGTTAAGTAGCATGCTGCACTAGCCCTTGATCCAAGGTTTTAGATCCACTTACCTGAATTTAGTTCCCACTGAAATCAACAGGACATGTGACTTGCCTTTTAGTAGTCTTATGCATACCAACTCCACGTCAGCCAGTTCAAATTACACCCTGCTGACTATCCTATCATGATGAGGCAGAAAGTTTGTTTTCTGTTTTGCATGTTATCAGCTTTCACATGCTGGGTCCTCCAGAAAACAGAGATCAAAACTACTTCTAATATCTGGGAAATCACTCTGTTTTCTTCCTGAGAAAATGAGTCAGCTAATATTGGGTAATGTCAGATATAAGTTCCAGGTGTGGTGGAAGTAGCTGGAAGACACATTAAATCCATTCCAAGGTATATGTATTCAGGGCAAATAATGTCTTCACCCTTAGAGCATATGTCTGTCTTCATTTAGCATTGGTGTTTAAGCACTTGGAACATTAGCTGGTTTTTTTAAAATATTGTTTTAAAGTGTGCAATGCAATCCAAATTTATCCCATTTTAGGGTATACGGTTGTTGTTTTTAATGCCCGTATCTGCCATTTGCACTTCCTACCAGCTATTTTTAATGCAAACACTTCTTTCCTTTCTTTAGCCAAAAGAAGAGGCTTTGAATTTAATCTGTCATTCCAACAAGGTTATGGAATCTATAAGATATCTCATGACAACCATCACAGCGACGATGGTAACTCTATATCATACCACAGCTTGCTCAACTATGACTGTGAGAATATAAGAGAGACTCAAAAGGACTGCAGCAAAATTGAGTTCAGCACCATCTCCCTGGAGGACAGCTCCCTGATTAAAGAGAGCACCAAGTGCAAAAAAACTGTTGGCACAGACACCAAACAAGACCTTAACAAGGATAAGTTTATGGATTGCCTGCTTTCTGACAAAATGGGAACGTATAAAAAAGAAGAGGTGAGGAATATTGAGAAGTGTGCTTTCTTTGAAGAGAAGGAAAGAAGGCTTTCTCATGAGGAGTGCCGAAAACCAGAACTCTCTGACTGGGAGTGGTGCAGAAGTAAGTCGGAGAGGACCCCTCGGCAGGTAGAGTCTTTGCTTGTTTGAAATCTTCTAAAAGTGTCTATGTGTAGTATGTGATGAATAACTTGCAGGCTTGGTGGTCTGTGCCTTACTTCTATGTTTTGCAACTTGAGCATCTATATGACTCAGATTTATGTGAAAAAGAGCCACAGTTGAGCCAGTGTACATCAGCTTCGTGGAATGTATTCCTATTTATTTCACTGGCAATAAATGAAGCCCAAAGACTTTGGTTTACCAACATTGCAGGTAGGGTAGAGCTATAGTAAGTATGCTTTACCCTGGAGTCTATTTCTATTCTGGCAGTTAGGATGCACAGAAAGAGAGAGAGAGAGATGGCGGGAGGGAGGGAGTGGGAGACTACTAATTGCAAACAGTATTGTTAGCATGAGTGTCATCAACCATGGGAGGTAGAGAAAGTGCAAAATCATTATGGGATACACACACACACACACACACACACACACACAACAACAACCACAATCTCTTGCACAATATCTCCACTTCCTCTCCATCTTTTGGGTATGACTTTCTTCCATGCTGGTTTTTTCATTGTTTGTTTGTTTGATCATATCATCAAAAGCAAGGGATTTTGCTATTACCAAACCTGATTCCTTGACAGGTGGAGTGGATAAATGCTTAGAAGATAGCAAGGAGTTCTGCTTCTTTCTTTGCAATGCATCACCATCACCTTGAGAGGTGCCCGCTGTGCTTTTAGGCCATGTAGTCCTTGAGTGTACACAAGTCCTGCCAGTCTCTCCTTACTTCCATTTACTGTAGGGTTGCCATATCTCGAAGAGCAAAAAAAGAGGACAGCCCAAGCTGGGGAAAGAAGCACATGGGCGTGGGCACACGGGACCACCACAGCGCTCCTCTTTCCCTGGCTCAGACTGGCAGTGGCCATGGCGTGCAAAGCAGCCCACGTCCAAACCGCCCAAGGCTAAGCCACCAGGCTCAAGCTGCTGCCAGCCCGAGCCGAGGCAGGACCCCAGCTCCTACCTGATCACTCCACTGCAGTCCTTCTGCTTCCAGGGCACAGTGTCCTCCCGAGCATGCACATGCCCCCCCCCAAAAAACCCCTAAAATTAAGAAACTCATAAAACCTGGACATTTCCTTTAAAATGTTTTTAAAAAACCAAACCACCAGATGGGCATGTTGGTCTCCAAAAAGAGGACATGTCCAGGTATTCCTGGACATATGGCAATCCTTATTTACTGTTCACCAATTTCAGTGCCTGGTTGCTACAAACCACCAACTCTCTTTCTCATCTTCTAATTGAAATAATCATATTTCCTCATGATCAGGGTGTAGTGGTAAGTGCAGGAGCACATCATTACAGTCCCCATAGCAGTCATCTGGGTTCCTCCACTATTAGACACCCCCACCCCACAGTACACACCCAATTTATTAGAATCTGCATTGCACTCAGCGGGGCTTTGTTCTGAGTGCATTGGTTCAACTTATAAACCACATGGAGCTGCAACGCAACTTGTAGCCTGCAATTAGAAATGCAGACAATTTCACAAAGAAGTGTGGATCCATGAGCTAGGATGAATTAGGAACTCCATCAAAGGAAAGGAATATCCAGACTCTGCTTGATTCTTTTCCTCATCAGCTGACTTCTGATATGCTAACCTGTCACAAACAAACTTGAAAGTCTCATCATCACCTCATTCACTTGTCAGAGCAAAGACACTCTGTCAATTGTCCTGAAACTCTGGTGGATGATGTCATCATTCCTGCTGTGAAAAAAAGCCTTCGGGTTGCACTCCCTGCTCATTCACCACCCCACGCCACCCTCTCTCTGGATCACATCACATAAAAGTAGCTTCTATGCAGTTTTTTTTAATCCAAAATTAAAACAAAACATATTATCCAGAAACATATCATCCTTATCCCCCCCCCCATTTTTCCTGAAGTCTCTCAGCCCCACTCACCTCACAGAGTGTTTGCTGTGGGGGAGGAAGGGAAAGGAGAATGTTAGCCGCTTTGAGACTCCTTTGGGTAGTGATAAAGCGGGATATCAAATCCAAACTCTTCTTCTTATTCTTCCCTCAGTTCCAGTCTTTGATTTCTCTAAGAATGCTGTTTTCTGCATGTTACACAGTTGCATAGATCCTCAAACTATTTAGCTGAATATCATCAATAAAAAGTTTGTGAATGTTTATTCAAAGCCAGCTAAGGAGTCCAATTCGCTTTGTTGCGTCTTCAAAAACTTTGTAAAGAGTTCCCATTCATCTTTAAAGTCACAGTTATCCTTGTCCCATAGCTTATATGTCAATTTTGCCAGTCCTCATAGTCCATCAAATTTTCTTGCCATGATTCTTTAGTTGGGGTTTCTTCAGTATTCCATCCTTGTGCTATTAGAACTCTCACAGCCGTTGTCGCATACATGAAGATGTTTTTCAGCTTTTTTGGCAGATCTTTCCCTACAATCCCTAACAAAAATGCTTCAGGTTTTTAAACAAATGTTAAATGGAACATTTTCTTCAACTCATTGTGTATCATTTCCCAAATTTTTTAAAATTACATTACAATCCCACCACATATGATAAAATGTCCCTTCCTTTTCCTTACACTTCCAACATATATTTGAACTAGTTTTGTACATTTTCCCTAACTGCACTGGTGTTGTGTACCATCTGTACATCATCTTCATGTAATTCTCCTTTGATAGGGAACAATCTGTAAATTTTAAATCAGTTTTCCATAATTTCCATAATTCCATAACAAAATCCATCATAATGTTTTGACCTACATCTTGTGCCCATTTAATCATAACTGATTTTACCTCTTCATCTTCCGTCTCCCATTCTAATAGTATGCTGTAATTTCACTTTCCCTTCTATCACTTCCGTTTGAAACCTATGCAGCTTCTATGCAGTTTTAACAGGAAGTGGGAAAGGTGCCTCTGTCTGTGAAGAACCCATTCAGCTTTCATTTACTTGGATTTGGATTTTGGATTTGATATCCCGCTTTATCACTACCCTAAGGAGTCTCAAAGCAGTTAACATTCTCCTTTCCCTTCCTCCCCCACAACACACACTCTGTGAGGTGATTGGGGCTGAAAGACTTCAGAGAAGTGTGACTGGCCCAAGGTCACCCAGCAGCTGCAGGTGGAGGAGCAGGGAATCGAATCTGGTTCACCAGATTACGAGTCTACCACTCTTAACCACTACACCACATTGGCTCCCTATTTGAAGCAGGCATGCAAGCAAGGAAGGACATTCATGTACCAACCAGATTATGCAAGATCGTTGCTATTTAAGGGGGTTAAATATTCAAAGAAGTAGTGTAAGTTTTAAAAATGGTTTTCACCCCCCCAGAAGAATAGGTGGTGATACTCACCATGAAGTTGTTACAGTAAGTGCCACACTTTTTAACAACCAAAAAACAACTTGTGTACTCTTGAGTACCTCCTGAAAAGAAAGCGCTGGTTTTCACCCAGAGTTCAGCACCCTGGACAGAAATATTCTCTGCAATGCACTCCCACTCATGGCTACTCTGGTAACTAAAAATTAATGATTTAGACTTAAAGACCAAAGCACTTTCTGAGAATACATATTGGACGCAAGAACCATCTTTGCAAAGAAAGCCCAATACTTGCTGTTCTTGCTGCCCCTGCACATCTACCTTCCTCAAAAATGGTGTTTGCATTCCTCAAGCTGTGAAAGGGCAAGCCAGGGCAGATATTCAAAGTGAGGGCTTCATCTCATGTCTATTCATCTTAGCTTTTTTGAGCCTCTCCATATGTATTCTCATGAATTCCTGGTACTGAGAAATTGAGCCGGACTCACCTCACCCCACCACAATTACCTTCAGCTCAATTTGTTATTTTTTTGTATGTTTATCAAAATATTCATATACTACTATATCATAAAAAAATGTCAAGGTGATTTATAGAAATACGTGTGTGGAATTAAAACACACAAGCCTTTAAAATCAAAGACTATCAACTAACCATGATAGGGAAAATGTTCTCTTTAATTGCCTGAATAAGCCTGGCAGTGTATAATTTTTTCAGCAGGCATTTAAAGGTTGAAACAAAAGGTACCTTCTGAATCTCTGGGCTGGGCTGATGACCTTAAAGGTTTGTTTTTTTCTTGTCAGGTGAGCCTCATCAACTCGGGGGACAAAGAACGATGCTCCTGCAGATTACCTCAGTGATTAAACTGGGATGTAAAGGCTTCAGCAATTCTTAATGTACCTTGGACCCCCATTCCCCTCACAATTCCTCTAGAAAATTGAGATCAAAACTACTTATTTGAGGGGAATGGCGCCTCCTAATGACTCTCAGCACCCTTAGGGAACTACAGCTCCCAGAATTCTTTGGGGGAAGCCCTGACTGTTTAAAGTGGCACCATAGTGCTTTAAATGTTTGGGGTGAATATGGCCCATGACAGCTTCATATGAACAAATGACTGGGACGCATCAGTGGGAAGATTGTTGATGTTCTTGGGTCATGCTTGTACATCTTGTTGGCCATTGTGAGAAAAGGCTGCTGGATGAGCTGTGCCTTTGGCCTGCTCTCTTAGGTCTTTATGCCCAATGTGTGATGTCAAAACTAGATGGCAGGTTGTGGTATTTGGGGTTTAATACCCCTGTGTGAATATATCAATAGGAGTCACCAGGTGTTTTGCAACAACAAGCCTTTTAACTTGAGATCTTTCCCGGTCTGCAGCTGTATTAGAATAGTTTCAATGATGTGTTTATTGTTTCATTGGGAAGAAGAAAGGGACACAAATTAGCAGCAGCAAGAATGCCCAATGGCCTCGGCCCAGTGTACCTGAAGGAGCGCCTCCACCCCCATCGTTCAACCCGGACACTGAGGTCCAGCGCCGAGGGCCTTCTGGCAGTTCCCTCACTGTGCGAAGTGAGATTGCAGGGAACCAGACAGAGGGCCTTCTCGGTAGTGGCGCCCACCCTGTGGAACACCCTTCCATCAGATATCAAGGAAATAAGCAACTATCTGATTTTTAGAAGGCATCTGAAGGCAACCCTGTTTAGGGAAGTTTTTAATGTTTGAAGTTTTATCATGTTTTAAATATTCTGTTGGGAATTGCCCAGAGGGCAGGGTATGAATAAATTATTATTATTATTATTATTATTATTATTATTATTATTATTATTATTATTAATCTTAGCTCCTTGGCTTCTACAACCAGTTGGTGCCAAGATAGGTCTGAGAGCAAGTGTAGTGGTTAGGATGTTGGACTAGGACCTGAGAGCCCAGGCCTCAAATCCCCACTTGATCATAGAGCTCACTGGGTGACCTTGGGCCACTTACTGCCTCTCAGCCTAGCCTACCTCACAGGGTCACTGTGCGGATAAAATGATGGGAAGAACCATGTATGCCACACCTTGAGCTTCTTGGAAGAAAAGGTGGTATATAAATGCAATAAACAACAACAACAACAAACTGGTGTGTGTGGCTAGCCTCTTCTGCCCTAGAAGTGAGGGTTATCCTTTCCTAGACAAAGTTTTTCTCTGCCTGCTTACCAGCCTTCCCTATTCCCTTGGCATGAACACTTGACATTTTCCAAACCGTCGCCCAGAGCCCTGTTGTCATGCCCTCATGCTCGGCAGGTTCTAAAGTTCAGGGCTTCTATCCACAAGGTCCATTTGCTTCCTGCATCCAGTAGTAGCTGCCAGACTGCCTGCCACAAGTATGACATTTGATCTTTTGAACAAACTGGGGAGACGGGGGGAGGGGGGAATCTTGCAAGTGCCAAAAGCAGAACTGACTGCTGTACCCTAGGGCTATGGCAAGACGGATGAACCAAGTACTTCAGTATTATTAATCACTGTTTTATTACTGCAGTAAATTCCCAAGAATATGATGTTTCCCTTACTGCCAATTCCTAAGAGCTTTCTGTTTCCAACTTTTGAGCAAACGCTTGTTAGTGATATGGAGCGAAGCAAGAGACTCGTTCTTCAGTGACATGCACAAATGCTGCTCTGCTTCTAAATGCTAGAGTCAAAAGTGCATTGATAGCACATATTAGGGCGGTTTTAAATAGTTATTTTCAATGCAGCGCATAAATTAAGAATGCACTGCTGTGTCCAAAGGAGGGTTCCTTTTCCAGTCTGCATGTGAAAGAGAGCCTTGGGCTGCTTTCATAATAACACTTGGCTAAGCCTTCAAATACCACATGACTTGGTATTGTTGTTATCCTTACAATGAGCCTGTAAGGTAGGTCAATATTTGTATCTCCATAAGTAAGACTTGCAACAAAATGCTGCACTATAGCCTCACTTGGTAACAGGACTGTTCAAGCCAACCAGATTTATAAATTATTATGGGCTCAATAATCCAAGTAGCTCTCCCTATTCCAGCATCCCCTCCCACATTTTTTTAACCCACACTTTCCAGCAGTTGGCATTCAGAAGTATATTGCCTTCAACCACTATGTTACACTAACTCTCTTTATGCAATGAATTGGTTTTGACACTGTTCTGATAAGTATCTCCTTATAATGTTGGCTCAGCTTTTTTTTTTACAATGCAGATATGAAATGATGACAAATGAAAATGTCAGTTTTGAGTTCTAGAGTGTATCATGGGGCCCCTGGGGCTCTCCAAATTGGGACAAGATGCTTGGGGGCAATTTTGTCAGCTATCCAGGCCCCATCTGAATTCCTCTAATCAATCAGGGCTTCAGCAGGAGCACCAGTCATATGAGTGATAAAATCTTCTTCTAAAATCCATCAGCATTCGTAGGGGGCTGGGGGGCAGTCCATTTTAATAGGAGGCCTTGCAAAGGCAAAAAGATGGTGTAAGTCTCAATCTCAACAGCATTCTAACCACGGCAAGAGAATACTTGTAACATATTCTGCCTTCAGATCACCTTCTTCCTGCCTAGGAGAGAAACCCAAATCCAGTGTGTGTTGTTGGGACAGCCTTGTTGGGACAGCCCCATGTTTGTCAGGACAGTCACGAAGTCCTGAGCTGCCCCAGATCCTCAGCATAGACATCCCAGAGAATCAGCATCCTGGGGGTTCCTCAACACCAACTCTCATGCCAACTCTCTGTCAGCTCAAGTAGAGGAACTGCTGGACAGTGGATCTTCTCCACCATCAGAATTCCAAATCTGTCCCAACACACAATATACAAACACTCCCCATTTCTACTCACTCAGACAGGTGGTCCGGAGAGAGTAACTGACGTTCCATAGACTATAGCAAACTCCATTCATAGCCAATGAGCCTACTCTGGTGCTGATCTGAGTTCTCAAGTGGGTACAGCTATGAGAGAGTATTTCTACTCAGGTCTCAAACATACATGGCAAGTCAACTTCCTCATCCATTATCAAATTGTAGATGAGCAAGATCTTATTGCAAACTGATCTGGTGTTTAAAAGCAGCACTAGCAGATCCAGTGGCTAGGGGGTGGGGGAGATCAGTATAGCCAATAACTGTTTGAGCCACCTTTCCCCTTACTTGGCTAAGGTTAGAAGACCTCCCCGTTTCTTAGGGACACTCCTCAGATTTACAAATCAGCCCCCATACAAAATCCATTGAAGTTGAAAAGTGTCCCTGGATTCATTGGAAAAAAAAAATCTGGTAACCTTATACTCGGCATGCTTCCCAAATGCCATATCCTCCCCCCCCCCTTGCCCACGACACATTGATTGCCCCCACCCATCCTTCTCTGTTCTCCACAGATAAGCTAATAACACCTTTCCCATGCACAAATCAAGGACAGGGGCGCAGTTTCAAAATGCACGACCCTGATCATTTTACTGGAAACAGACAACAGAAACAGCCACGGGCTCACAAATAGCCTAAATCCTCCCTATGCATGGAAATAGTAACTGAACCTTGCCATAAACAAACACAAAAATTTTTCTTAATGGTTTCCCCATCAATGTTGTCAGGGTACTTCTGCCTGTGTTGGCCCAACGGCTATCCCTGTTCCCTCTACCTAGAAATAGAGTTCTGACCGGCCAGATGTCGATTAAGAGTGAAGGCTGTGTTTTCATGCCAGCCACCTGTTTTGTGGCTCTCCCACCTGCTGGCTGTGCAATGCTGATGGTGGGCATTCTTAGATAACTCCAGCACTATGGGTTGTTCTTCTTTGGCGATCACTTGTAGCCGAGTAAGATTGTCTTCCATAAACACGGTTTTAACAGTGGGTCCGGAAGGGACTGTGGAGCACAATTTGGATGCACACCTCTTTCCACAGTGGGGACATACTGTAGGTTTCTGGGTGAGACTTGATCATGGTGAGGGTTTGCCAAATGTGCCTTCCTCTTAGCACGTTTCTCCCTTTCATCCTGCGTTCAAGCATCTTCAAAACCCATGACACCTTTGTTCTTGAATTGGAGCACTCGTAGGCCAGTGTTTCCCAGTTGTCGGTGTTTATACTACATTTTTTTAAGATTTGCCTTGACAGAGACTTTAAAGCTCTTTTGTTGACCACCGGCATGATGCTTTCCATTTTCAAGTTTGGAATAAAGTGGTTGCTTTGGAAGATGATAATCAGGCAGCCAAACAACATGACCAGTCCAACGAAGTTGATGTTGAAGAATCATTGCTTTGACACTGGTGATGGTGGGCACTTTTAGATAACTCCAGCACTATGGGTTTTAGCCAATGTTAGTTCTACTCAGAGCAGACTCATAGTATTTTAATATTCTTTTGGAAGCCGCCCAGAGTGGCTGGGGAAACCCAGCCAGATGGGCGGGGTATAAATAAATAAATAATAATAATAATAATAATAATAATTATTATTATTATTATTATTATTATTATTATTATTATTATTATTATTAATGAATGGACCTAAGTTAGCTGTGTCCATTATTTTCAATGGGGTTGTGCTGGCACTGGAATTGGAGGCAACCCTATGGTTCTCTTTTAACGCTCACAGTCCAGCAAGAGTAATGTGTCTACCCCCTACAAGGCATGGAAGTACATACACAAAAGTATTTGAGGCACATACTTATCCTGATTCTCTGGAGCAGATTTTGGAAGAATGTGAGTGCAACCTCGTATCTCCAGGGGTCTACACTTTGCAACCTTTCCTAGTGCCCACACTTCAGTCAAAGCCCAGGAGAAGCTGTCACGAGGCAATTCCTCCCATAGGACTTTTTTTTCCAGTCAGAAAGCGTTACTGCAGAGCACTGGAGAAATGTTTAATGAAAAGAAACACACTTTCCCTCTCACGACCTTGCCATGATAAGGCAAGTTCAAAACCCTACTCGCCCATAAATTCTAAAGTTCCCTGCAGATGAAAAATAGAATCCACAATTCTCAGAGGAAGCAAACTTTCAAGAAACTGGAGGAGAGATTTCAGCACAACTCCGGTTGTCACACATGAATAAAAGAGCAAAAAACATGCTCATGGTTTAATAATTTTCATCTCTACTTGCATTGTAACTAGTTTGTTATTAAAATGGCTCAGCACAATCCTATATCTCTACTCAGAAGTAAGCTCCACTAACATCTGTGGGACTTACTTATAGGTAAATGCATATACATTTGCAGCTTCACAGTCCTATCACATTGTACTCACAGTTTAATCTGTAAGGAAAAGCAAACAAAGCATGTTTCAGATCATTTCTAAATGTAATTTATCTGTTGGTTTTAGAGGGCTTAATCCCCCCCAATAAATATTTATTGCTTGTAACCACAGGCCATTGCAAATTATAGAACTTAATAACCTGCCATTTCTATCCCAATGGGACCCCAAGAAAACCAAGCACAGATGATTAAAAATGACTTGTTAAACATATAAATCAATACGTTTTCGTGGAAAAACTCAACTGATAAGTAGCATTACAACACAAAAGCATGTTTTTAAAAATTGAGCAGCAGCTCATCTGGGAGACAAGACGGGTCATTGTGGGATCTCGTAGGACACTGGGGTGGGGCAGCCTTTCAGAACAACTAGATATGCTTAAATGTAGCAAACCCCCCCCCCCCCGGCCATTCTGGTGAAGTGCTCCAGAATATCAACAATGCTGACAGAATGTAAAGCTGCTGAGAGGTCCAGAAGAATCAGTAGTGTCAGGGTTCTAATTTCAGACACGTTACTGTATAGACTGATAGTTCACATACAGGAAAGGCCTTATCCAGAAAGGAGATTCTCTAAACACCAGGAAGAACTTTCTGACAGTGGAACAGACTCCCATGAGAGATGGTAGACTCTCCTTCATTTGATGTTTCTAAGCAGAGGTTGGGTGGCAATCAGTCATATATGATCTAGTTGTGATTCCTCGGGGTCCCTTCCAACTATACAGTTCTATGATTCTATAGATAGTGAGCTAGATATACCATTAGTCTTTTTCAATAGGTGACTTCCTTTGCCCTTAAGATAATTTCTTAATTATCTTCTAACATTTGGGTGAATATTGTGTTTGCATGTGATGTGCATGCTGTGAAGCTAGGTTGTCCGATTATTCTAATCTCTAGACTAGCCTGGAGAGTAAAGAAGAATCCAAGAAATAAGAAGTTACTTCGTTGTTTCTGAGCAAGAGCACTGGATCTTTGCAAACCCCCCTCAACAAGCACACATCTTGTATGTTGTTTCCTTGTAGTCTTTTGCTCTGAACAACGGCAGCACCCAAACAGTAGAACTGCTGTGCGATATCTGTGCCAAATGGTATCTGTGCCAAGTGGGTTACTGAAATGAAAATCTTTTTAATAAACAGCATCATGGGCATGTTACGTGAACTGCCCACACTGCAGCAACAAAACTACAGACTTGGAATTCCTTTTCACTCCAGGATGTCCTCTTACAATGACATAGAGCTATCCGGTGTTGAATCCTAGAAAATTAATGAGACCTCCCGTCTCAGCTTTCAAAGCCTTAATGACTTCACAGTGAGAATCAGTGATTAGTTCCACTTCTGTAAAACACACACAGACAGACGCTTATTGGAATGCAAAAGAAAACAGAGAGCAAGCCTTGAGGGGGTGCATCACTGCAGGCACATGTAAATCACTGAACTGATTTTTCTGAAATGAAAATCTGAGCGAGGTGAAAAGGGAGAGAGAATCTTCTCCAGGCTGCAAACACAGCTCGCAGTGGGGAGAGGAAGAGCTTTTGCAAGGTGAAAATACAAGCCTATATGAAGGAACCATTGTTTGAAACGAGTTCCAGTTGATTCCTTATCTGCTGCAAGCACTCTGTTCTTCTAACACAGAGGGGCAAGGAGATCAGGGGACCTGGTGCAGTTCTTAAAAGATTCCCCCCTTCTTCCACCAAAAAGGAACTCACGAAATTAGGTAGCACAAAAAAAGTCTTGTGGTATCTTAATGCCTAACACATGTATAATGGCATAAGTTTTTGTGGAGTACAAAAGAGAGAGCCCTGACAGAGTGCACATGATTCCAAAAAGTTCTGTCACCCAGGCACTGACTACAGCAGTTTAAGCTTCAGCAAAGGCATTGCATCAGAAGCCGTTGGACCATTCTCAAGCTGCACTCAAAACATGAATATAGCCTCATTTATCCAAAGCGTCCTCAAGGGGCTGTGTGAGATTTTTAGCTATATCCAGTGCTGAGTCAGGCAGTCATCTGGAAACAGAAAGCACCTATCCAATTGTTCCCAATATTCACAGGATGTTTATGACAGGAGTGTCTCCAAGGAGTCAAAGGCTGGCCCCAGCGGGTTTAGCTGTTTTCATATCAAGGCTGTTTGTGGCTACTGAAATGGATTTGTTGGGGGGGGGGGTCAGATCAACACCATGGAAAAGACTGTATGAGGGGTGATGATGCAGGAATCGAAAGGCAGGTGAAGCCAGGCCTGGCCTTACCATGAGGCAGCCTGAGGCGACTGTCTCAGGCAGTGAGATCCCACTGGGATCTAGAGACAGCATGTAACTAACTAAGAGAGATGAGTGACATTAGACCTCCAAGGCTGATCAACTGATTGTGGTATCTGGCCTTGAAGGATAATGGCTCTAATCTTCCTTAGGCCCCTGTGTGATCAAAGTTACACAAGAACATACCTTAAATATTTGAAGCAGAGGCAAAGAACCTTTTTCAGGCTGAGTGCCACATTACACCAGTAAAAAGTTGTTTGGGGGTTACAGAACTGTAATGAGCACCAGTGACAAACTAACACACAATCACACACACACACAGTAACTCTGATTTTCTTTTCCGTCTTCTATTTTCATTAAATCCATTAATGCATTAAATGCATTAAATCCAAATGCATAGATCAGCACATACTCCTAGCTAGTTTTTTTCTGAGTTTCCTCTGTCAATTGTAGGCAAACATAGGATCATTCTGGCACCTGGGTATGTTCTTAGGAGCAAACAAAAGAGCTATGCGATTTAGTGAGCCATTCAAAGTTGTGTGTGTACTGTGTGTACAAGCTAACGCTACAGCCTTGTCTTCAATTTTCTCTATATACTGTTTATTATTATTTATAAACTCAGTTTTTAAAAAGCTCTTCAACACCTTTATCTTTTCTGACTGCTCAGACCCTCAGTAATCCTAGAAGCATGTACAGTGGTACCTCTGGTTACAAACTTAATTCGTTCCGGAGGTCCATTCTTAACCTGAAACCGTTCTTAACCTGAGGTACCACTTTAGCTAATAGGGCCTCCCGCTGCCACCGCGCCATCCCTGCACAATTTCCGTTCTCATCCTGGGGCAAAGTTCTTAACCCAAGGTACTACTTCCGGGTTAGCGGAGTCTGTAACCCAAAGTGTTTGTAACCCGAGGTGTTTGTAACCCGAGGTACCACTGTACAACTGAACTGCCAGCAAAATGTATGGACACTTTTTGATTTTTTTCAAGAAACACATATCTACTTCTCCACTGAGACATTTTCCACATTGCTTATTATTATTATTTTAAAAAATATTTATTTATTCATTTTTGCAGAGCACGTAGCTGCCGTTGCATGCTTTCCATGATACTAAAACCCCTTTCCCTCTCACTGAATGGCTGATGGGTGGAAGGGGACCCTGAGGGTTGGGAAAAAAATTGGCTGCAGGCCATATATTTCATTCTATTTTAATCAAGAACAACCAGTCCCCTGCTATGCTCATTGCTACAATGAAATTCTACACATGTCTTCTCATAAATAAATTCTCCTGAGTTCCATGGAACTAACTCCTAGGTAAGAGTATATAGGACTGTAGCCATAGACCACTTCCTTCTCTAAAGCAATCCTATACATGAGAAGTTTGGGACCTTTTTGAGTCCACGGCTCCCTTGACCAACTGCATTCTTTCTGCGCCACCCCTGTGGGACTCAGGAACCCAGTCATGTCACCCTTTGCCTGCAGAGCTGGCAGGCGCTCACCCTTTTTCGAACACCCTGCTTTGTGGAGGGTTCCCTCAGCCTCCTCTCCTCTCCCTTCCCCTTGGTGCTGCCGTCCCTGGTCTCTAAGCTGCCCCGCACCAAAGAGGTGCCTCTCAGAGGCCTCATTCGCCTGCAGAGCTTATAGCCAGGGCTGGTGCAATAAACAGCTGTGCAAGCCTTTGGGAGGCAGAGACGTGAGAGGGGCATCAGAGGAGGGAGGGAAGGAAAGAGGGACAGAGGCTAGTGTTGCCCGCAGCACCCCTGACCATCATTCAAGGCACCCCAGGGTGCCACGCACACTGGTTGAAAACCACTGCTATACATACTTACTTGGGAGCAAACCCAACTGAACTCAAGAGACTGACTGCTGAGTTTTCATGCAAATAGTTGTCCTCTAAGCCAATTACAGAAAATCTGTAATTCCTGCTCCCTATTTTCTATGACAAATAGGAGCCTAAGCAAGGCAGTTTTGTAGCACCCATTATAAATTTTCCTTTGTGGTACAATTCATAACAAAACACTTATCGTTGTCACCATTTAAATTGCTTATTTCACTTGATGTTGAAGGATGAATGTTACGGCCTGTTGTCTGACCTTGTTCTCAGTACAGAATACACAAGCGTTCTAAAAGCAAAAGCGGGAAAGTAGAATAGTGCTGGAAAACAATGACAGGGAAGCAATATGAGTTTCAGACAGTCAAGATAATCCTCCATTAACTCAGAAAGCACAGCATGGGTAGGCGTTGATGTTCGAAGGTCATCATAACAGATTAAGTGAATTGGCCCTCAATCAGTTGAGTTCAGTATTTCGAGGTTAGAAATAAATACTTTGCATGAAGGGTTGGGGGGGGGGAATACACAAGTTATACTCTCAACATTTTCAGGGACAAAATTCCATTTTAATTTAAAATATATCTATGCAAATGCATTCAGCTCAAAGATTAAACTGAGCCATAAAACTGTACTCACCAGTTTTTCTAATTTCTGTTTAGAATATTTCTGAACCACCTTCAACAAAAGATCCTAGGGCAGTATACAACTCTCAGAGGAAAGAAACGTTACAAAATATAACAAGGCAAAATAAACAGCCAGCAAACTAAGAGCAGGATAAAATATCTACATTTTAAAAGAGCCTGAGCAAATAGGAAAGGTTTCTCGTGTCCATATCATAGTTGAACTATGGAACTCACTCCCACATGATCTGTTGATGGTCACCAGATTGGATGGTTTTAAAAGAGGGTTAGACAAATTCATGGACGATATTAGGCTATCAATGACTACCAGCCACAATGGCTACATTCTAACTCCACTGCCACTCAGTATGCTTCTGAATGCTGGTTGCTGGGAATATCAGATAGACAGAGTGATGTCACACTCAGATTCAGCCTGCAGGCTTCCATAGGCACCTGGTTGGCCACTGTGAGAATAGGATGCTAGATGGGCCCTCTTCTTATGTTCTTATCAGGTCAAGTATTCATGCAGTCATAAACTTACAGTGGCCATCTATTCCAAATCTTGTTACAAAACAATGCAACTTGTGGAGTTCTCCTGATATCTTTACTAATGGGTGGATGTCATGTTGAGTCTCTTGGTTTTCATCTCAGGTATTCTATAGCAGCCTGGTGTGCTATCCTTCTCACCTGATAACTGTAACTTTCACATGTGCCGTGGCTTAAGAAGACGTTATTTGCCTACTAGAGCAGTTTTTGTGGCTAGAATACATGTTCTTTTTTATAATAAATTTTTATTGATTTTCCATACAATTATACATTTTTATCCAAAATACAACCAATTGTCTCTTTTTTGAACTTCCTTCAGCGTCTCTGACAATCATCCGTATTTATAACTTTAGTTACACATTCCCTTCTTTCGTACTGCCATTATACTTCCCTTCTCCCACTATTTCATATTAACAATACTTCTCTATTTTTACAGTGCCTCTTGAATTCCCACTAGCGTTGTGTTCACGCCACATATGTTTTTCAGATAATCTACGAACTTTCCCCAGTCTTCGATGAACTTTTGGTCTTTGGTGTATCTGATTTTCCCAGTTAATTTATCTAGTTCCGCATAGTCTGTCAATTTCAGTCTCCATTCTTCTATCGTCGGTATTTCCTCTTGCTTCCATTTCTGGGCCAACAAGATTCTGGCTGCCATTACTGCATATTGGAAGAGTTTACAGTCTTTTCTTCTTATATCCTTTCCTACAATCCCTAAAAGAAAAGCCTCCGGTTATTTAACAAAAGTATATCTTAGCATTTTTTTCATTTCATTGTATATCATTTCCCAAAAGCTTTTCACTTTCTTACATTCCCACCACACATGAAAAAACGTCCCTTCTTTTTCTTTACATTTCCAACATTTGTTACACATCTTATACATCTTTGCTAACTTTACAGGTGTGATGTACCATCTGTAAAACATTTTCATAACATTTTCTTTCAATGTCGTACATGCAGTAAATTTTATATTCTCTTTCCACAATTTTTCCCATTCATCAAATTGAATATTATACCCAAAATCTTTTGCGCACTGTATCATTACCGATTTAACCTCTTCATCTTTCGTATGCCATTCCAACAATATCTTATACATTTTTGACAGAGTTTTATATTCATTGTTTATTATGTCTATTTGAAAAATAGATTCTTTTTCTACATAACCCTTTTCTTTCAGATCTTTTTTGAACATTTCATTTACTTGAAAATAATGCAACCAATCATATACATGATCTTTAACTTGTTCAAATGGTTTCAGTTTCCATTTTCCTCCTTCTTTAATTACCAATTCACCATATGTACTCCATTTACCTCTCATATTAATTTTCTTAACGCTCATTACCTCCAGCGGATACAACCAATGTGGGACTTTTGGATCCAATATATTTTTGTCTCTATCCCATACTTCAATTAAAGAACTCTTGAAGATGTGGTTTCCAAAGCCTTTATGAACTTTCTTCTTGCCACACCATAAATACACGTGCCAACCAAATCTGTTATCAAAACCTTCAAGATCTAATAATTCCTTATTTTCTAATTTTATCCATTCTTTTAACCAACATAGGCAAGCTGCTTCATAATATAGTTTCATATCTGGCAGGGCGAAGCCACCTCTTTCTTTTACATCCGTCAATAACTTAAATATTATTCTTGGCTTCTTCCCCTGCCAGATATACCTTGAAATCACTCTTTGCCATTCTTTGAAAATTCCTATACCCTTTATAATGGGTATAGTCTGAAATAAAAATAACATCTTTGGCAGTACGATCATCTTTACCATGGATATTCTTCCCCAAAAGGATAATTTCATTCTACCCCACACCTCCAGATCCTTCTTTATTCCCTTCCAAACCGGAATATAGTTATTTTGATACAAATCAATGTTCTTAGATGATAACCAAATTCCCAAATATTTTACCCTTTTCACCACCTCTATCTCCGTTTGTTGCTGCATTATTTCAATCTTAGTTTGTTCCATATTTTTTACAATCATTTTAGTCTTTCTCTTATTCAGTCTAAATCCAGCTACCTTTCCAAATTGTTCCATCTCATCCAATACCTCTTTTACACTTTCTATTGGTTCTTCCATGGTCATTACCAGATCATCGGCAAAGGCTTTAACTTTATACTCATTTTGACCTACTGTCACCCCTTTTATTTGCTTGTTTTGTCTAATTGCATTTAAAAGGACTTCCAGAACCATTATAAATAACAATGGCGAAAGTGGGCAACCTTGTCTTGTTCCTTTAGATATTTTTATATCTTCAGTAATGACATTGTTAGCTATCAGTTTTGCTCTCTGTTCTGTATAGATTGCCTTTATACCATTGAAAAACTCTTTCCCCACCTCCATATATTCTAAATTTTTCAACATAAATTCCCATATAACATTGTCAAAGGCCTTCTCAGCTTCCACAAACATTAAAATTGCTTGTTTATCATTCCTAGCAGTCAGATATTCTAGGACATTAATTATATTTCTTATATTATCTTTCATTTGTCTGCCTGGTAGGAAACCTGCTTGATCCTTATGTATAAATCTTGTTAATATCCTTTTCAATCTCTTCGCTAAGATTCTCGCAAATATCTTATAATCCGTATTCAATAGTGAGATAGGCCTATAATTTTTAACTTGAGTTAGATCCGAATCCTGTTTGGGAATCAGTGTAATATATGCTTCTTTCCACGTTTCTGGGATGTCTCTTTCTTTTAAAATGTTATTCATAACTTCCATCAAAGGGATCATCAACACGTCTTTCATTTCTTTATAATAACTAGATGTAAATCCATCAGGTCCCGGAGCTTTCCCTCTCTTCAGCTCTTTTATCACCTCTTTTACTTCCTCTTTTTCTATTGGGGCATTCAGCTGGTCTTTTTGATCTGTCGGGATCTTCTGCACCATTTTATCTCTTAGATATCTTTCTATTTTTTTCATATTGTTCCTTTCTTTATTTCTGTATAATTGCCTGTAAAAGTCCAGGAATCCTTTCCTAATTTCTTTCGGATTAGCTGTCCCTTCGCCATTTATCCTAATTTTGTTGATTATGCTCTGCTCCTTTCTCTTTTTAAGTTGCCACGCAAGCCATTTTCCTGATTTATTAGCAAACTCAAAGTTTTTCTGTCTCAACCTTTTAATGTTCCATTCAACTTCCTTATTTACTATCATTGCAAATTGAGTTTGGAGAGACTTGATTTCCTGCTTTATTTTCAAATTGTTTGGTTTTTTGATCAATTTTTGCTCATTGTCCATAATCTGCCTTAGAATCTCTTTTTTCCTTTTTTCCTTGTTTTTATTCCTCAATGAGTTCTGCTGGATAAAAAAACCTCTCATAACTGCTTTGCTTGCGTCCCAAACTATGTTCATCTTAGTACCTTTGTTCATATTGTCCATAAAATATTCGGATAGTTTCTTTTGTGCTTTTTCAACAACCTTCTGATCATCCAACCAGTTGTCATTCATTCTCCATCTAAAAGTTCTTTCTTCAAAACCTTTTAACTCCATTCTTATTGGATTATGATCTGAGATTACTTTGGCTTGTATTTCGATTTGTTGGATTCTTGGAGTCAGTTCGTTCGGTACCCATATTTGATCTATTCTTGACATTGACTGATTCGGTTCTGAATAATATGTAAATTGTTTCTCCAATGGGTGTCTAAGTCTCCAAATATCGATCAGGTTACAATTCTTCGTCATCGTAAAAAATGTCTTAGGCAGTTTCCCATCTTTGTTCTTTACATCCCTTAGTCTATCCATTTCCAATGATACCACTCCATTCATGTCTCCCATTATTATAATTTTCTGATCCATATATTCAAATAGTTTTTCCTCCAATACTTTATAGAAATCAGTCTTATTTCCATTTGGTGCATAGATCCCGACAATTATTAATTTTTCGCTTTGCCATTTGATTTGGACTGCTATAATTCTTCCTTCTTCATCTTTGAATATTTGGTGAGATTCAATTTTGTTTTTGATATATAAGACAACTCCCCTTTTTTTCTCTTTATTCGAAGATATAAATTCATTCCCAAGTCTTTTGTTGATCAGAATTTTCCTGTGTCTTTTTGCCACATGAGTTTCTTGTAAACTAGAATACATGTTCTTATCTGAAACAGAGAATCACATGAATTGAAATGGCTGCTGGAAGGAGGGGTATGTGACAAGAGGAGGCTTGTAGGTCTACCCAGCTGCTATTGCTGCTGCAAAAGCAGCAGGCACCAGAGGTTATTGTTGTTTCTGCACAAGTACTGAGAACATGGGGTTGTATCCAACCACTTCAGATTCAAAGTAGACCCAGTGAAATGCATGGACATGGCTAATTTAGGTACATACATTTTAGTAGGTCTACTCTGAGTATAACTTGGTTGGAGAGAGGCCATGGAATTTCAGCAGTGAAACCCTTCAAGGTTTACAAACATTCTTATCTCACTCAGGATATTAATAATCTCTCCCAGAAAGAGGGCAGTTTTATATGTGTGTGTACATGTGTATGTATGCATGTCCAAAGAATCACCTGAGATTTATCCCAGGTGATTCCTTTGACGTTTTGCGGCTCTGTCTTGAAAGCAGTGGCTTTTGAGAAATATCTTGAGGATCCTTGATTGTCTATGCAGTTGTACTCATACTGAATATGTGGGATGTGGGAAAGAACCATGCATACACTAAATGTGGCTCTATCATGTGACAAGGACTACTGAGATAAAAGTATGCAGAGTAGGAGAAGTAACTAAAAGTAGATAACAAGATGTCAGTCTGGGAGGAACCAAGAGATTGTGGATCGATATAAGAGATGTTTATGGATTATTAACAAAGAGCTTATTAAAAATCTAACAAGCCTATTTCCACAAGGGAAATACTAAGACAAAACCAGTTATAAACTGCATCGAGTTTGTCCTCCAAATAATTTCAAAGGAATGTAAGCTACAACATTATTTTTAGAATGCATGCAAAATGCTTCCTGTTCCCTCTCCTCCTTTGCAATAAATAGTATTTCCACGTCTCTAAAAAGCACCAGCACGTACACACAGAGGCACACAGGGCATAATTGCTGTCTTTTCTAAAAAGCCTATAATAAATCTGGATCTCCTTCTGGAGGAGCAAGAATACAAGAGGCCACCCCAGACTGCATGGAAACCAGTGATCGGGCAGAACAATGTCCACATTTACACGTGGAAGCAAATTCACATTAAAAGGAAAACCAGAAACATTCCAAGACAAGACATAAAAGCTAAATTTACATCCTTTGACCTTTGCATGGGGTTTTCGGCTATGGTAATGGATAATTTGTTTGCATAATCCCTATCCTGTTTTTGATGTGCTATGTCACCCTTCAAAATGCTTCTCGTAGTGTCCCCTTTTACAAGTGTATTGAAAATTATCCTGGAAGACGAACCTCTAAGAATTGCAGGGAACTAAATGTAGGTAGCTTTAGGGCAGACAGATGAAGTTTATTATAGGAGAGAAAAGCTGTGCCTGATGGAATTTTCCTTTCAGTGCAGTTCTTAAAGGCACAGCAGTTCCCTATCCTCCCAGGAAATGTAGGAACCTATTATAGAAGGCAATCTTCACACTGGAAGAATATTTGCAGCAAATGTTGCTGTGTCTGAGCAAATGAATATAGCACACCAATACAGTGTGAGGAGCGAACAACTTCAGTCTCTGGGTCTATACATCAACTGAGAGTGTGTCATTTTCTGACATCTTTGCCGGCAATCTGGTAAGCTGCACTGTGGCTTATTTGTCTCAACCTGTATTTATCAGCAGCAGCAGCAAAGCTCATCTAAGGGGGCCCAATGCACAGTCGATCTTGTTTCCTTCAATTTGTTGTATACCTAAATGAGCTTGATGTGCTCTTGAAATAAGTTGCTCGCAGCAGTCAGAAGAAGAGGTGGCAAGTCGAGAGAAAATACAGCAAAGCTTCCTAAAGCAATGTGCGGAGATTCTCAGTTGTCCCAAGAGGCTGGTGAAACCTATCCAGAGTCGGTTCAGCAAAAGCATTCTGTTGAGAAGCAAGCCATCCCTCTCATCAATATCTCATCAAATTCCGAAAAAGAGAAAAGGCAAGGAAGCCTTTTACATCTGCCTGTATGCCTTTCTTCCTGAGTGAGCCTTTGCCTCAATGAACAAGGCCACAGCCTTGGACCCTTGGGGTCTCTTCTAGCCCTACAATTCTATGATTCTATGTTCATTAAGTAGATACTATTAATGTAAGTTTCCAACTTACCACCTTGTCCGCATCGGTCTTACAGGCAGCAACTCTATTGGCAGAGGTGCTCTTGGCTCCTCCCACTAGAAAACCAGGCATCCTTCTAGGTACAGAAAGCAGCTGTCTCAAAGCTGGGTATGGAAAGGAGAAGAAAGTACTGGGAGGGTAGAAATGAGGCATTATCAGTTACAGTGATACCTCAGGTTACAGATGCTTCAGGTTACAGACTCCGCTAACCCAGAAATAGTACCTTGGGTTAAGAACTCTGCTTCAGGATGAGAACAGAAATCACGGAGCGGTGGTGCAGCAGTAGTGGGAGGCCCCATTAGCTAAAGTGGTACCTCAGGTTAAGAACAGTTTCAGTTTAAGAACAGACCTCCAGAACGAATTAAGTTCTTAACCCGAGGTACCACTGTACTTAGTTCATGACAACCTTTGGTTCAGTGCTCACCTAATATTCACAAAAAGGAGTGATTTAGAAACAGGAACCCCTTTTCGTAATTAAACATTCTAGAATCAATACAGCTGGAATTAAATAAAACATTCTGTTACTTGAACAGAGCCATGAGTGTAGCCGGGGGGGGGGGAGCTGCCACCCCTAAACCAATTAAGTAAATAAAAGTATTTAAATAACTGACCAGTCATATCGCAGATAGCTCGGTTCTGCTTCTGACAATATAAATCCTGTTCCACTAACATAAATCCTCGCTACACCCATTTACAAAGCTGATGAGGTCAGGAATCAGCCCTTGAGGCAAAGTCCAGTACTTGAGTCAACACAATCCAGGCTACAAAGGGGCAGGGATTTTCAGAGAGCAGGGATATTTGGGTGCCTGGTCTACTCATGGAAAAGCCAAATGATTTGGGGGCGTCAGGTCTACCCACTGAGAAGCAAGGTGGTTTGGACACAAGGTCTATGCATTGAAGAGAGGGGATTCCGTGTCTACTCAGCCTCAAGCCAAAATCAAGTCACTGGTAGATTCACTGGAACATCATTTTCACATGAGTTTGCTAGCTAAAGGCAACAAAGTTAATGGTCAGTTTAAAGGCCAGAATGCAAGGAAATCCTGTGGTGATCAGCTAGGTAAAGGTAAAAGGACCCCTGACCATTAGGTTGTGGTGCTCATCTCGCTTTATTGGCCGAGGGAGCTGGCGTACAGCTTCCGGGTCATGTGGCCAGCATGACTAAGCCGCTTCTGGTGAACGAGAGCAGCGCACAGAAATGCGGTTTCCCTTCCCGCTGGAGTGGTACCTATTAATCTACTTGCATTTTGACGTGCTTTCGAACTGCTAGGTTGGCAGGAGCAGGGGCCGAGCAACGGGAGCTCACCCTGTTGTGGTGATTTGAACCGCCGACCTTCTGATCAGCAAGCCCTAGGCTCTGTGGTTTAGACCACAGCGCTACCTGTGAAGAGCTAAGTGGCCTTAATTCAAAGACATGAAGTTAGAAAAAGTGCTGAACTGTGAAATTTGGAACCTAGGAAGTTGCCTTCTACCAAGTCCTGTCATTGGACCACCTAGCTTTGATTCTTGCATTGTAGGGTATTGGAATAGGTGACAGTCTAGGCCCCTTCCAACTCTACGATTCTATGATTGTTTAGCTCAGCACTGTCTAAACTGACTGGCAGTGGCTCTCGCAGGTTTCAGACAGGGATCTTTTCCAGTATTATCTGGAGATGCCAGGGATGGAACATGGGGCCTTGTGCTGCAGATGTGCTCAAGTTCTGAGCTGCAGTTTCCCACCAAATTAGGCTAGGCTACATGAAAGATCCAAAAATCAGTACAGCATAAGAAGAAAGAAGTGCCTTTCTAGATCATCAAAACCAGTAGCCTGTTCTCACAATGGCCAACCTGCAGGACCTGAGAACAAGCGCACTCTCCACTCCTGCAGTTTACAGCAACTGGTATTCAGAAACATTAGTGCCTCTCCTTGTGGAAGCAGAGAATAGCCATCATGGCTAGTAGCCTCAACCTCACAAACAAATCATCTTTGAACGCCATCTAAGTTAGCGATCATCATCAAGTTGGTCTCGTACTACCTTGAGCTAAAATCAATGCAAATGTGGTGTAAAAATTATGTTCTAAAGAAACTGTATACCTTTGAAGACTTAAGTTTTACTTTAGGTTCTTAGGTCGGATGGTCATCTCTCATGGATGCTTTAGTGGAGATCCCTGCATTGCAGGGGGTTGGACTAGATGACCCTGGAGGTCCCTCCCAACTCTACAACTCTGTGATTCTGTAATAACATCTGGAAGGCACCCCTGGCTTTCTTGATAAATTTTACATTTTGGGAAACCATGGAAAGAGGGGAGGAAGGAAGAGGCAAGCAAAGCAATGGAAAGAGACAAGGTGGCACTTTCAAAGATATCTTGCATCTCTTATTTTTTGAAATGTACAAGAGAAAAAACAGATCCATAGTCATTACAAGTTCCCATTCTATTCAGCAAGAATTCATTCTCCTGGAACAACACCAAGAATTCTTGCATGGCCTGTGAGATACAGTCCTGTCTTCCAGAAATTTAATTAGACACGCCTCAAACCATAATCACTTTTTGGACTTGATCGGTGTTAGAACAATCAGCCTTCATTCATCTCAGTTTCCTGGGTGCTTCAGATGTACTAAGTGGATTTCAGACTGAAACTCCAGGCTGTGCACATTAATGCAGTCTGAGCCTTGAGCGCAAAGCATCCCCCAGATGTTTACAGCCAGAGCTCTGACAGCTGCGCAAAGCAGCCACTAGGTAACACTAGGCAGCTGCCTAGAGCATTGCAGTGTACATGAGCCTCATACAGATGATTTGGAAGTAAATTGTGAAACTCCTTCACTGCCTGGCTTGACAATCTCCATTGTGAAATGAGACACCCTTTCCTGACTTTTACAGACAAATCCGTTTTCCAAGCTTTCCCACGCTTATTGAAAGTGGGGGCAGGGAGCAGGGGGCAGTCTCGGGATATGGGCTAGCATGATAAAGGTACATTAGGGAATGTCCTTGACTGGGACGCTCCGAGACCAGAGAGAAGAAACGATGGAAGAAGTTTAAGGAATATTTGAAAAAAAATATGTTAATATTTAAATCTTAGAATAGCTTTGGAAGTGGATATAGGCTGTAGGGTTAGAAGTAGAAGATAGTGTATTTTAAAATAGTATTATTTGTAACTGATAAAATGTGAAGATTTTTATGGTTAAAGTAAGCGTCATAAAACACGGGTGGCGCTGTGGGTAAAACCTCAGTGCCTAGGGCTTGCCGATCGCATGGTTGGCGGTTCGAATCCCCGCGGCGGGGTGCGCTCCCGTCGTTCGGTCCCAGCGCCTGCCAACCTAGCAGTTCGAAAGCACCCCCGGGTGCAAGTAGATAAATAGGGACCGCTTACCAGCGGGAAGGTAAACGGCGTTCCGTGTGCTGCACTGGCTCGCCAGATGCAGCTTGTCACACTGGCCACGTGACCCGGAAGTGTCTGCGGACAGCGCTGGCTCTCGGCCTATAGAGTGAGATGAGCGCACAACCCTAGAGTCTGGCAAGACTGGCCCGTACGGGCAGGGGTACCTTTACCTTTAAGCGTCATTAAAAAAATGGTTAGAAATTATGATATATGTAAACTGCTAAAAATGAGGTAAAATGAAAATCAGATAGGGGGGACTTGGGGAAGCCCACCTAACAATGTTTAGAAAAAATAAGGATAAGACAAGAATTTGTTTGTATTGTTTGTTTTTCTGTTTGTGTTGTTTATTTGTGTTATAAAATGAATTTTAAAAAATGGAAAAAAAGAAGAATAATCTATTCAAACAGGAATAAGGAATCTCAGCCCTGGAGCCAAATGTGGACCCTTGAGCATTTCTCTCTGTTTCTTGTCACTCCCAAGACCACTGTTCCTCTCCTCAGGCCAGCAGCCCTCACCAGTGCCCACCACTGACATGTGACTGCTGGAAGGTTTCCCAGAATGCAATGCGAGAAATCCCAGCTGAGAAAGTCCACCATCCCTGCATTAAGAGGAAGCATATGTTCTATCACTTCCCCTTGATTTAATGTTGATGCTTCATGTATAGGTTCCTGCAATACGCCTTTAGAAAAAGCACCTTCATTTTCACATCCACCTCAGTAGAATGTGAAATTCTTGTCACACTGTTGTGAATAGGCCTCTTTTTGTAAGTCCATGTAATCAAATATTTTTTCATGTGCCACCAAAGTCAGCATATCGAGAGTCCAATTATTTACTGATGGAGTTTTGGTTACTTCCCAGTTTTGTAATAACGTGGCCCTGTTGAACCACAATTGATATTCTGGCTCCAGCTTCCAGTAGCCTGGGGCATGGTGTAGTATGGTGTGGTTTAGTTATATACGTACTGCTCTTTGGTCCAAAGGACCCCAGAGCCATGAAGAACATCAATACATATGAAAAAAGAAATATACAATCAAAGTACAATATAATAGATTGTACTTCAGAACAGAAGACAAGTAAAAATGATTATCATTTGATGCTGTGCATTGGAAGCAGCAAATTGCATTCCACTTGGCTTCTTTGCAGGAGCAAGGAAATAATCAGAACCTCGTTGGGGTTTCTTACCCAGCTACTTCAGTGTTAGGCTGTCCAAAGGCTGTCCTAAGTCTTCTGGCACATCCTTCATTTAGCACTGAACAATGGGTGTTGCAAAGGTTCTGCCTCTGGCTGCCCTGCCATAAATACTTGCAAGGAACTAGAGGAGGTTATATCAAGCTTGAGTGATAGGCCAAGGGACCAATAGCATGCAAACAGGCTCTTCACACAATTCTCCCATTCCCAGAGTACTGCCCCACCCAAAATACAGATGTCATTCTCACAACCACAGCCGACATTCACTGCGTAAGTAGCCCACCTCTTTGAGTCATCCATAGCAACCAAGGATGCTTTAAAAGTCTGTCTATTTAGGTAGCCTTTTCATGTTTAATATGGTTACAGTGGTACCTCGCAAGACAAATGCCTCGCAAGACAAAAAACTCGCTAGACAAAAGGGTTTTTTGTTTTTTGAGCTGCTTCGCAAGACGATTTTCCCTATGGGCTTGCTTCGCAAGACGGAAACATCTTGCAAGTTTGTTTCCTTTTTCTTAACACCGCTAATACAGTTGCGACTTGACTTCGAGGAGCAACTCATAGAACGCGGTGTGGTAGTCTTTTTTGAGGTTTTTTAAGACTTTGGTGATTTTTGAAGCTTTTCCAAAACTTTCCCGACACCGTGCTTCGCAAGGCGAAGAAAATCGCAAGACGACAAAACTCGCGGAACGAATTAATTTCGTCTTGCGAGGCACCACTGTACTTGATTTAATTTGGTTTTATTAATTGCCATTCACTATTTCTCTTGTACTCTGCTCGCTTTCATTTCCTTACAAATTTTGTTAATTGCATCTTACATGGCTTGCGCTTTCTGGGGTTGGGATGTTATGAAGATGGAAGCTCACATAGGATTGAGGGCAGTTTTATGAGGATAGGTTAAGTCAGTTGTAGAAGAGTTAAATATTAGGGGCTTCAGCCAAATAATGCAGCAGATCTGTTGATTTAAGGGTCTTCCCCCCTCCCAAGTCAAAGAGAGATATGGATACCAATCAAAGTTGGATTAGGACTTCCTTTTCTTTTCTATGCCTTATAGCTCATTGCCCCTCTATATATCTATGTTTCTCTAGGTCTGTGTGATTTGAAACAAGCGAGGGTGTCCAAAATGTTTCCAGCACAGCACTGAAGAGCTCTGTATTTATTTTAAACCACAGTAGCAGATTACTTTTTTAAACGCTAAATGCTCTATTTAAAGAGTTAAACGAAAAACCCAACCCCAATTCCTACATGGCTCTGCTTTAATTTCAGAAAACCAACCAACCCAGAACTATTTAGAATTCTACAGGTAGCATTCTAGATAGGACATATAGCTTGAGGCTGTCAGAGGAAAGAAGCAAGTACTGGAAAAGCCAGTGTGAAACTGTGAAGTTTTAAAAATGTAGACGTCAGAATACACTCCACTTACTCCTCCTTTGGGACCATGGAGGAAAGTGAATCCCTTTTACTTCCCCCATAAAAAGTTCCTGGACCTATCTGTATACAATTGGGCAGGCTTAATCCATTCTAAAGGCACTCTCGTGCCTGCAAATTTCACCCACTTTGACCAAAAGGCAAAAAAGTTATAGCAGCTTTAAGATTCCCCATTATAGTGAAAAGGGAACACAGAACATCATTTTATAGAGCGACTCAGAACATGAGCTATACGTTGTAGAGGAAGGAGCACAGAGCAAATCAGTAACAGAATGGAAGAATGGGGAAGATTAAACCTATGCACATAGCAATACATCACAGACCATTTTTGTAGAACTTGCATTGTAGTATTATAACTCAATAAAGAACCGTGAAATTTAAGAAAGGGGACATGTTTTCATACTGTTGATTAAATTCATGGCATCTAAGAAAGCGAAGAGTGCATTTTCAGCAATGCAAATAAGTAGGGATAATTGGTTTGCTGTGTTTTCAGCAATGAATATAATAAGTGAGGCACAATTAGTTTGTTAACAATGGCTTGTTGACTTTTGGAAGCGACATTAAGGAATATTAACAATTTTGTTTCTTTCCAGCGTTCAGGTGGCTCCTTAGCAATTCCTTTGTGTGCATTTCAAGGGACCGTATCTCTCCATGCACCTACAGGAAAAACCCTCTCTTTATCTACATATGAGGTAAGCACGGAGGGACAGAAAATAACACCCACATCGAAGAAAATTGAAGTGTATCGCTCCAAGAGCGTGGGTCATGAGCCAAACCCTGAGGATTCTCCAACCACATTTGCTGACACGAGCGTCAAGATCCATTTAGAAGTGCTTGAAATTTGTGACAACGAAGAAGCTATGGACACAGTGTCAATCATCAGCAACATCAGCCAGTCATCAACCCAAGTCCGGTCTCCATCCTTGCGCTATTCTCGGAAAGAGAACAGATTTGTCTCGTGTGATTTAGGGGAAACGGCTTCCTATTCGCTCTTCATACCGTCAAACAATCCCAACAACGATATTAACATATCAATCCCAGACACTGTGGAAGCCCACAGGCAGAATAGCAAAAAGCAACACATGGAGAAAGAAGGCTATCAAGAGGAGATACAAATGTTAAACAAAGCATACAGAAAAAGAGAAGAAAGCGGTGCCAGCAACTAAAATAAACAGTTTACTTCAGAACTGAATAATTTGGGTTTTCCAAGTCAATACATTCTGTTCTTTTTTTTTCCTTTTTTCTTTTTGCTTGGACATGAAATCAGAGTTAAGAATATTGCTGCGGCAATGGAAAACGTCAGCACATTTAAGATAGAAATCAAGATATAATGCAGCAAGGGTCACAATCCTGCATATCATTTAAGCAGGATTTAAGCAGCCTAACTGCGTGCAGAATTGTAGTTAAAGCTTTTAAAGCAGCTCTAATGGGCTACCAGGGAAGGGAGGAGATAATCTTTTTTTTCTAAATTAATACTTTATTGCATTTGTTTTGGTTTTCAGTAACGAGCTACCTACCTTTGGAAATATACAGGATCTGCTTGAAGAGCTGCTTCCGACCAGAATTTTTAATCATTTATTTCAAAACTTTTTTATTATAATAAAATGTTTCAGAATAAGCTCCTCCAGGGTTCTAAATCCAGTGATGCTGAATGTTGGAAGATTGAGGACAAACACAGCACATAAACCATGGAATTCAGCAGTGATGATTGGGGATGGGGAGAAATTAAATTTAGTATGCATTTAAAGCCAAATCTATCAGATTTGCACTTTTCAGAACAAAATGAGAACTGAAACACAGCCATCCTTCAAAATTCACATTAATTTGAATTTTGCAATGCAGTTCTCCCACCCAAGCATGTCGACAAAAATGCACATATTAAGAGGAAAATGTGCATAAAACAATATATTGGTGGAAATAATTTACAAAATTGCATTATAAGAAATTGTTTCCAAAAATGTGTACATTAGTCAAAACTGCACGCAAAAACATGCTTATTATGAGAAATTTGCACTGAAATGCTGAAAAAAAATTCATAAAGATATATATATGGACCTGCAAAGTATAGCAGAAATGTGAAGAGCTGAATTTAAGACTGGGGAAAATGAGAAATTGAGAGAACCAAAACGGGCACTAACCATAATGGCTGTGTACTACCTCCAGTGTTGGAGCAAGCATGCTTCTGAATCCCAGCTGCTGGGAATCTCTAGCTGGAAGAGTGCTTTGCACTCAGGTGGGTTTCCCATTGGCGTCTGGTTGGCCACTGTGAGAATGGGATGCTGGACTACATGGGACTTTGGCCTGATCCAGTAGGTCTCTCCTTATGTTCTGTAGAAGTTCAATGCCCATTACATGGATGGCTGCATAGTTGAGAAATGAATGTGACAGGGTCCATGGGCTTGTCCCAACTCTACCCTACACCCAATACTAATCACACGGGGAAGGGGTTACACTTCTGATGATAGCTATAGTATAGGATTTAAAGGAAGCAAATTTATATGTTCAGTTTAAGCTGTTTCAAAAAAACACATATAGATTGTCCAGTTTTAATGAATGTTCAACTCTAGCATGACAGCAAACTGTCATTAAACCTGAGTAACCAAAATTAGAAAGGAAGATAATCCCTGACTAATCAGTACCAAAGAACAAAAGTCAGAAACAATATGATGCAACATACTGCTCAGTTTTTCATTACTCACAAATTAAAATATTAAAGAGCATTAAACATTTAAAACACACATTTGCAATCATTTCATTAACACGGTGAATTTTAAAATGTTTTCACATTTTAGATCAGTTACGAAACATCTGCATATATAAATAACAACAAATTACGTGAGTTTTTTTGCATCGTTTGGTTTTTTACTTCTAAACTGTTTATTAAAATTTAAGTATTCACATCTTGTAAATATGGAAACATGTATTTTGACATAATTGCTTTGTATCGTATTGCACAAGCTATCCAAAAAGCTGAGACCCTGCGTTGCAACTTTTGGTTTTGATAATTCAATACAAACACTGTCGCTTACCTGGATCACAGACTGGGCTCTCCAGCGATGACAAATTCAATACCATGTCAGTACTGCAAAACTCTTCTTATGAGTTACAATTTATATGATCACAGGCCAAATATATGAAGTTGGAAAGTAATGTAGCCTTAAATATTTTGTAGACAGGGATGCCAAATGATTCTTCCTGTAGTTATGGGCACACCATGTTTCAGATCTCATATGAGGAAGTCAATTCTTCACTGTACCTGTGCTGCATTACTGTAGTCACATACCAATGGGAAACTGGTTAACTAATATTAGGCCCTGACTCATATATGGGAATAACTAGTAGAACAAGTCTTGAAATTTACCAACTCTTATTTATTTCATTTAAAGTTCATTTAGAGTTGGATTCCGTTCCAAGATGGTGGCACGTTCATATGCTGCGGCTCTGAGCTCCCAATATCTTAAGGTCCATATATAGCAACACCCTAGAGGTCCCGGGCCCTGAGGAAGTTAGATTAGCCTCAACCAGAGCCAGGGCCTTTTCAACACTGGCTCCGGCCTCCGTCTCATGAGACCACGTCCCTACAGGATCTGATTTCTTTCCGCAGGGCCTGTAAGACAGAGTTGTTCCACCTTGACTTTGGCTTAGAATCAGTTTGAGTCCCTCCCCCTCTTTCTTTTTCCTTTCTCCTCCTATGAAGAGACTGCATCCTAATGTTTTAATGTTGTATCTTAATCTTTTAAATTGTATTTTAATCAACTTGTTTTTATTATTGGTTGTTAGCCGCCCTGAGCCCGGTCTTGGCTGGAGAGGGTGGGGTATAAATAAAAATTTATTATTATTATTATTAAATTCCAACTGTCTTACAAGGAGCTGGTGGAACTACTTGGTCTTTCCCAATATTGTAACCTCACCACAGCCCTGTGAGATAGGTTTCAGCTGAGGTTTGGTTACTGGTCCAAGGTCGCCCAGTAAGCTTCAGGGCCGAGTGGGAATTTGAACCTGAGTTTCTTCAGTCCTAGATTCAGGTAGGTAGCCATGTTGGTCTGCCGCCATCAAAATAATAATAAAAAAAATTGTCCAGTAGTACCTTATAGACCAACTAAGTTTGTTCTGATATAAGCTTTCATGTGCATGCACACTTCTTCAGATACACTGAAGTCACCAGACCCTGGACAATTTTTTATCATTTTTATTCAGTCCTAGTCTGACACTCTAAGCACTACCCCACGCATCTTCTTGTGATTTAAGATTTTTGACTACTTCAGGTAACCTGTTTCCACAAGAATCCCACAAGGGCAGTGATTGCCCAAAAAACCCACATTTAATTGATTGAATCAACTACTTCTTACTCTGGTCATGATCTTACAAAGGCAACAGAAGGGGTGCCTGAGATTCACTGGTGCTCTGCTTTTAATCTGTGTTGAAGCCATCAGTCTGCCAATGGCAGTGATTAATTTATATTTCAGACTCTACTGAGTTTCATTAATACAAAAGGGGATTTTCAACCTTTCAAGTTATTAATTTGGAACTCCAATCTCGGTTCATCATTTGTTGTTGCAACTTGGAAGTCCATGGATGCAAATTGTATTCTTATGGTGTATGGAGAACAGGGTGGAAGTGAGGGGGATCCCTCTTTTTAAATTGCTAGAACAGAGGTGAGAAACTGCAGCCCAGAAGTGAAATGCAACTTGCAGAAGTTGACTTAGAGCTCTCAAAATGCTTGTGATGGGCTTGTTACACTTCCTCACTCCAACTTCTCCAAGGGTCATGGAGAATTCCTTGATGAAACAAGCTGAGAGTACATTTTAAAGGTAATGGTACAAAGCAGGAGATTCTCGCACAGGACACCTGTGGATGTACCAAAGAAAACATTTTTATAGCTGGAATCAGTATGTGGTGGGGTGCAGATCTGCCCAGAGAAGTTCTGCTAGAAATAAGGTTGTTTTTTTTTACTTTGCTTTTGTCAGTGTTTTTGTTCCCAAGCAGGGAGCTCCTAATTTGAATTACAAATTGTAACTAAGCAAAAATATTTTGGAACTGTGAACTAGCAACAAGACGGTGAAGGGAATATTATAGGCCAAAGTTGTTAGAAATAGTAAAAACCATCCTGGCTTTTAGAATCCTGTTCAACTGGGTGTCTTTTCTTTTAAGAGAGTTCAATATTTTGTGTAGGAAACAATTTTGCAGATGATACTTTAACGCTGGTTAGTTGTGTTTATCTTGGGTTAGACTTTAGATGCATTAAAATTTAGCATAAAAGTGGTCCTCAGCTCAACCTGATTGTAAAGTAATGTACTGCTGTTGTATGATAGAAAGTGAATAAATTTCCTTGTACAGCAATTCTGTAAACTGAGCTCTGTTCGGTGTCTGTGTTTTTTTCTGAATTCATGGTAATATTTTGCATGTGTTCATTCATGACGCAGTTCCATCCCATGTCCACATTAATCAGTGAATTAAAACAAACCCAAATTCATATGAAAATTTGCATCAAAATACAAATTTTCCTGCTGATTTAAACAGGGGTGATATTCAAGTAAGTCTTACTCAGGGCAGGCCCACTGAAATCTGTGGCTGGTATTCAATACTAGTCCTACTCTGAATGGACTCACTGTTGTTAATGAACATAACTAAGGTTGATTCATTTCAATGGGTATACTCTGAGCAGGGCTTCTTTGAATACAGCCCATGGGACTCAAATACATTGGGTACAATGAGTCTACTTGGAGTATGATGAAGTTTGGCTATTGCCCTATGCATTTTGCGATAAACTGTGTGCGCATTTAAATATCTATTTAAAAACTTACTATATAACTACATAACTATATATATATATATGAATTTTATCTCAATGCACACATTTCTAAACCCATTTTTTTTCCTCATAAAATACACTTTAAACAAATTTTGGTATATTCTTGGAGTGAAGAACTGTGTCGCAAAAACTGAAGAAGCGTAAAATCCAAATAATTAAGTTTAGACCTGCACACTAGCCCAGGAGGTGCAGATCAAATCAGTTCAGCTCAGAACCCACGGAAACTGAATTTCTCAGGCATCCCTAAGTGTAAACAACCACATCCCATTTATTTGTCAGTCAAGAGCTACTTGCTCTGTGCGAAAGGAGACACAGTTCCTCTTCCTTCTTCTGGTTCATGCATTAGTGAACACTGGAAATGGAGCATTGCTTATCATTTTTAGAAGCCCTCTTGGATTTAAAATTTTAAAACCCTTTTAAATATCTAATGAGAAATGATTTCATCCTTTCCCTCTTTGAATCCCCCCACCCCCTTTTCTTTTCCTGTGACCTTTAATGTACACCAGAACACAGGCCTGACATTTGCAGGCAAAAGGATGTGTTGTCAAAGTGACCTTTTTTGAAGGTGACTTCAAAGAGATGTGCTCCAGCCAGCCCTTTGCAGGGAAGCAGAAAAAGCTTGGGAATATATGGAAAGCAGATGCAACTTACACCCAAGCTTACCGGGTGGCTTCAGACTACTGAATAATGCATTTCACATCACACTGAAAACTGGGAAGCTCAGTATTGAGAGCATTCTCAGCTAAATTAGTCAGATTTCTGCCATCACCCCAGAGATCAATTCCTGTTTAGTTGGAAAGCGGACCTTAGCAGAACATCAACTCTCTGCTGCTTTGAGCATTAGGAAACTGAACTTCCTTTGGAAAGCTGAACTCCACTGCTGGTAGAGGCTGACAACTCACTGATGGATTTGAGTTTCAGGGTTAGGGTCAAAGGTCAGCATGGCTGAGCATCTGCGAAGGGTTCACACCCCAACAGAAGGGCCACTGGTAAGTGCCCTTGGAACTGTTCACCTGCTTGCTTGTTCATCCACCTCTCAGGCCCCTCTGCACTATACATTTAAAGCAGATCCTACCACTTTAAACAGTCATGGCTTCCCCCAATGAATCCTGGGGGCTGCAGTTCATTTAGGATGCTGACAGTTGCTAGCAGACCCCTATTCCCCACACAATTCCCAGAGTTCCCTGGGTAGATGGATTGTTAAACCAGTCCAAAAACTGTAGCTCTGCGAGGTGGGATGCGGGTGGCGCTGTGGGTTAAACCACAGAGCCTAGGACATGCCGATCAGAAGGTGGGCGGTTCGAATCCCCGCAAAAGGGTGAGCTCCCGTTGCTCGGTCCCTGCTCCTGTCAACCTAGCAGTTCGAAAGCACCTCAAAGTGCAAGTAGATCAATAGGTACCGCTCCGGTGGGAAGGTAAGCGGCGTTTCCGTGCGCTGCTCTGGTTTGCCAGAAGTGGCTTAGTCATGCTGGCCACATGACCTGGAAGCTGTACGCCGGCTCCCTCAGCCAATAAAGCGAGATGAGCGCCGCAACCCCAGAGTCGGTCACGACTGGACCAAATGGTCAGGGATCCCTTTACCTTTTACCTTATTCCCTTAACAGCACCCTTAACACACAACTGTTTGAAATATATAGTACAGATGGGGCTTCCTCTGGCCCAGACAAGTTAGAGAAACAATATTGCCATAATCATATAAAGTATTATGCAGGGCTTTTTTTTCTGCTAAAACTCACCAGAACTCAGTTCCGGCACCACTTAGGTGGGCACCATTGCCGTTATAAGAGAACAAGGGAGGCAGAGAGCCTTCTCGGTAGTGGCGCCCGCCCTGTGGAACGCCTTCCCATCAGATGTCAAGGAAATAAACAACTATCCAACTTTTAGAAGACATCTGAAAGCAGCCATGTATTGGGAAATTTTTAATGTCTGATGATTTTACAATTTTTTATATGCTGTAAGCCACCCAGAGTGGTTAGGGAAGCCCAGCCAGATGGGCAGGGTAGAAATATTATCATTATTATTATTATTAGTGAGTTCTGGCACCTTTTTTCTCTAGAAAAATAGCACTGGTATTATGAACTATTCTACCAAGTTAAAATTATCCCATCTCATTAGCTCTAGTATACCAGTGGCACAATGTGTCAGTGCATCTGGTTGTTAACCAGAAGGTTGGTGGTTTGAGACTACCCAGGTACCGCTGTTTGCAGGATTCCAGCATTGCAGGGGGCTGGACCAGATGACTCTCAGGGTCCCTTCCAACTCTACAGTTCTAGGATTCTAGTGATTAAAATTAGCTCACGCAAGTGGCGAATTCTACCCAACTTAGTAGGGCGTACAGGGAAATTTCTAATCAGAAGTTCAGTCAGTTCAATTGGACTTACAAGTTGCGAGGAAAGGTGCAGAGCTCAATGCAGTGCCCCTGCTTGGTATGCAGAAGTTCCAGGTAAGACTCAGAAGGGTCCCTGCCTGTGATCTGGGAGAGCTGCAGCCGGCCAGTGTAGACAATAGTGAGCTCAATGGACCAATAGTCTCAGTAAAAAGCAGCTTCCTATGTTCCGATGTTGAAGCTACCAGCATGAGTTCGACCAAACTGCAGGAGGCAGTGGAAGACAGAAGTGCCTGGCGTGCTCTGGTCCATGGGGTCATGAAGAGTCGGACACGACTAAACAGCAACAACATGTTCCGATGGGTGTAGGATTACTCCCATGTAAAGATGTTTAGGCTTATGCTGCAAGAACACCAACCAAATGCAGGATTGTGGTTTGTGAGCCAGTGGTATGTGAAGTGGAATGACGTCTCTTTGTTTCTCATTTTGAATAATTTTTGAAAGTTACATCCTGTTTGGATTACTGAAATACCTTTGGAAAGCATTCAGAAACTTCAGCAGGACCAAGCTGCTATTGCCAGATTGCTGACCAAAGCTAGTTTCAAGAACAGAAACCCCTTGTTCCAACAGCTCCAATGGCCCATTTCTGGGCATAATTCAGAGGACTGGTTATGACCTGCAAAGCCCAATCTGGCTTGGATCTAGACTACCTAAATGGCGGTACTTCCCTATGTGAGTCTGCCTGGGCAGACCTTTCTCTTAGTCCTGCTACCTTCACAGGCCCATTTCGTAAGGACACAAGAGAGGGCCTTCTCAGTAGCTGTTCCCGGATTGTGGGACTCCCTTCCACAAGAGGCTAGCTTGGCCAGCAAAGACTTTTTGTTGGTTCAGACAGGCCTTTGGCCACTAACTGGCTGCTATGGCAGAGTCTTTGGAGAACAGGTGTTGTACATTCTTGTTTCTCTTTTGTGTGTGCTTTCAAATGACTTTAGGGTTCTCAGTGCTGTTTTTAATAGGGTTTCTTATTTGTTTTTTAAAATATTTATACTGAGCTTGTGCTTTAAGCTACATTTGTTTAAATTCATGCTGTGAGTTGATCCTATACAGGGTAAAAGGAAGGGTATTAAATAAATAAATAAATAACATATTTTCATCCTTTAAAATCGGTCATTTATTCTGAACTATAAATTCCTCATAAATCTCTAATAGGTTTTGTTGTTATGCTAATGGGTTATTTCCATAACACCTTGCAGTATTTAGCAGAATAATGAATATAAGATTACCATGGATTGATAAGAGGCTCCGAGATGTTTGTTTCCATGCCATTTTGCATCTTATAATTTTAGACAATGCTCACAGGCCAAAAAACCAAATGCATTAATTATATTTTTAATTCTCTTTTCCAAACCCATAAGCAATGCTTCACCTGTCAATTCCAAAAGCATGCAACCAGTGTAATACTTCTATGACTTCTATCTGCTTTGTGAGACAATGGAAAGAAATGGTATCATAGGAATGGCATCTTCACATGTGTGAATAAGTCATTAGAGACATAAATTTCCTATCACTTGAAGTCATCTCAAATGGATTGGGTGCATGGGAGTCAGAGTCCAACAACTGGAGGGACACAGGCCCATGCCTGGTTTAGGTCTAGCAAATCATGTTAGTTTTTGACATGGTAAATTCCACATGAAGTGACCATGTTGTTTAAAGAGAGGCCTTTTATCCTCACCTATGGAATGCTGTCCCCAACAATTGTTTTAGAACAACATTGGAACTGCAAACTACTCTGAAAGTCAGGCTGACAGCAGGATATGATGCAAAATTAGTAATGAACCAACGATACCAACCCAGTTGGTTGAGAATGAGACTCTTAATCTCAGGGTTTGAGCCTCACATTGGGCAAAAGATCCCTGCATTGCAGGAGTGGACAAGGTGACCCTTGTGGTCCCTTCCAACTCTACAATTCTATGATTCTCTGTTGCGTGATCTAAAGGCACAGAAATGTGGTATTATTCCCATGTTCAGAAATGTCTATAGCAACAATTACAGTATTGGCCTGAATATAACCCTCACTTTCTCTCCAAATTCCAACCATGAAAAGTTAAAGTGTGGCTTATATTTGCAACCTTACCGTATGCAGCCAGGAGGCGGGGCAAACAGTGCCAGGAGCACGGCAAAGCGGCACCCGCCCTACGCGTAGTCCCCTGTCTTCTTCCCCAAGGCTGGGAAGGGAGAGAGTGAGGAAGGAGAAAGGCTGCTGGCAACGCAGCGCGACCCCTCCCCCCAAGTATGCAGCCAGGAGCAGCAAGGATGTAACGGCTTATATTTGGGTATTTTTTCTTTTTTTCTCCCCCCCCCTCTAATTTTAATGGTGCGGCTTATATTCAGGTGCGGCTTATATTCGGTCCAATATGGCATACAAAAAAATGGTAAGTCAAGAGACTTGGATGAAATGATGTACATGAGTGCTGAACTGGCTATAATATGGCTATCTAATAAGCCCTCCTCTCCCCCAGTTCTGAAAATGATTGCATCGTAGGATCATTGTAGGAAAATGACAATACAGCACATTATAGCCAGTGTCTTTTATATTTTCCTGTATTGTTTTTTATCATGAAAGCAAAGTTCTACTATAGTAGTTTGCATTTTTGAAGAACCACGAATGAATTGTTTGCAGGCTCGAGGAAGAAGCGCAGCTCTGAAAAAGAAGTCAAATTTCACTGAACCTGTATGAGAAGCCATGATTTCTGAAATTGCAGCATGCCAGTGTACTACTTACTACAAATGTACATCATAAACGCTTAGTAATTGGACTCACTGAGATTTGTTCTCTATTTGATGAGATTCTCTGTTGCTTTAAGCTAGTGAATGGAACACATTCATCTTTCATAATCTGTTCGGAACATCTTGTTACACAAAAGTCCATCATGTAACTAGCTTATTATTTTACGTCAGAGTTTTTAAAGAAAGAAATGCATACAAAAAAAGCATAATGTGTACTGACTTGGCTACTAATAGCCCTGAATAGTGAATGAAGCAAAGTGGTAAGGAAAATATGACCATCATATTTGTTCCCTATTCGAGTATATCACAAAAGTGAGCAATTTCGCACAGGCATAAGGCACCACTTTGTATACATTGGAATAAATCCAGTTTTTTAACCCCAGCTAGTAAATAGAATTTTTCTTCCACTTGACCCCAAGTGACTACCACTACCACTATCTTGCCTGCCTGCCTTCCTTCCTTCCTTCCTTCCTTCCTTCCTTCCTTCCTTCCTTCCTTCCTTCCCAATCAAACAGACAATTGGTATTGATAAATTATTATTTCAACAATTCATATACTGCTTAACCACAATCCTTTTGAAGCAATATGCAGGAAACTGAATACAATAAAAATTAGCTATTAAATCAGAATTCAATTAAAAACCCTGCTTGATTAATTATAAACAGTCTTCAGTAAATGCTGGACATTCAACAAGAACGGGGAGGAATCTCAACGGGAAGGGACTTCCATAAAATTGAGCCCACAATACTACACACATGGTTCCTGGCAATTCCCGTCAGGGAACTTCTGTCAGGCCAAGCCAGCATGAAACTCTTCTGCTTCTTCTTCTTTCTTCATACTTTTAAAATTCCCTATCCAAATATTCAGTACTTTTTTACAGACCTTTTTTACAGCACTTTTTAACAGACCTACCGATGCAAACCTATGCAGATAATGCACATAATCAGGAAATGTTTAAAATTCAATTACATTTGAAATTCAGTCATTAAATTTCAGTTTGCTGCATTTAGCACTTGACAGCCAATCTAGCCAGATGTTTAATTACATCAATGGGTCCTTGTAGTTTCAAAGGGAGATTTGTTAAACGTAGAGCTTTTGCTAACTGCCTCGTCTGAAAAGTCAGCAACCACTATGCCATTAATCAATTTAAGAGACTAAGAAAGAACAACATTACCATGGAAATGTAACTGTGTTCCTCTAACCACTGTGTAATCATGAACTGAATCCAACATTTGCAGCTAAAACAACCTTTGGTGACAGATGCTAAGCAATGGAGGGAAAGGGAGACATTTTGCCTTCACGGAAATTGTCTTGAGAAAAGGACACTGCAATTTTGAGAGCTATTTGTGAAAATCTTCTGAAGAGCATCTTCAATTTACATAAGCAGAAGTGATGGCATAAATAACTAAAGCTGGATAGATAATATGTTATGGTTACCTAGGCAGCAAAAACATCTCTTGTGTTCTTCCCGGAATGGAAAAAGGACTTGGAAGAACAGCCCCAAAAGGCAGAAATTAACAATGAGTTCTACATCAAATTATTTCCAATATCACAAATTCTGTGGACACTCCCCTACCACTTATTCGAAACACACACCAGATCACCTACATCTAGACTTGTGAAGAACACATTGAACTCCACATTCTGGGATTTACATGTTTCTAACGGGCATGTGTGTGTGCTACAGTCCCAGCACCAGTCTTCATTGGCATTTTCAGCATTAAATTAAACTGGTTGCCAATCTACTTGCCAATGCAAGGTTTTTGGGCAGCTTCTACAATCACCACACTATACATTTAAAGCATACAGCTTTCTCCAAAGACTCCTGGAAACTGTAGCTCATTAAGGTGCTGGGAATTGTAGCTCTGATGGATAAACTATGGTTTCCAGGAATTTTTGGAAGAAACCCTGTGCTATGATGTATGGTGGGGATGTAACTAGAACAGCAACAGAAAACACCTTACTCCATGCAGATACAGGTAAATTGAGCTCCACCTAGTGATTAAACTACAGTGGTACCTCTGGTTATGAACTTAATTCGTTCTGGAGGTCATTCTTAAGCTGAAACCGTTATTATCCCGAGGCGCGCTTTCGCTAATGGGGCTTCTCGCTGCGCACGTGCCTCTGGTGTGCAATTTCCGTTCGCATCCTGGAGCAAAGTTCGCAACCAGGAGCAGCGGAGCTCATAACCAGAAGCGTTCATAACCAGAGGTACCACTGTATATAATGACACTACCCACCACTCTGCTTCCATTTCCCAAGTAAAAACTTACGTCATGTAGTACAGTTTAATTTCTATATAAGAAGTATGGAGTCAATCTTGTCTGAAAATCATATTTGGGTTCTCTTACATGAAAGCTCTTTCTCGTCCACAGATGTATATAAATTATTATTATTATTAGTTTATTTTTGGGTTTTCTGGCTTACAAACAATCGCAAAGGAAACAGATAAGATGTAAATAAATCCCCTTTGACTTCCTTCCTCCCCTTTTGTGGGTCCTTATGTCAACCTTTTCTCCTGCATCTCATCTGTTAGTCCAGTTCTATCAAATCTTTAATTAATTCATAGTCCAACTTTTAACTACAAGTGTCATATCAACCCTACTAATAATTTTACTTGTTTACAATAATTTTTAATAGACTATATATTTTCCCCATTCCTTATTAACATTTTGTTCTTCCTGATTCCCAATTCTTCTGGTCAATTTTGCCATTTCAGCTTAGTACATTAGTTTAAGCTGCAATTCTTCCCTGGAAGGGACTGTACTTTCTTTCCATCTCTGAGCTAACAAAGTCCAGGCAGCTTAGAATATTATTTTTAGTGAGGAGACAAATGACATTCTGCAGATTTGTGATGGCACACTTTCCTAAAGAAGTGTTACACAAGCTCTATTGTAATGAAAGCAGCATGGCGAAAATTGAAGGTGCTGGGAATTATAGCTTTGTGAGGGATAGACAACAGTTTCCAGGATTCCTGGGTGTGTATTTAAAATGCATGGTATGTATTGTCAGGGGATGGTTAGCTGCTTGTGCTTAAAATTGTGCCCCTTCAGAGTTTGTGCGACCCCACAAACCTCTGTGTGTGACAGAGCTCCTCAGACATGTCTGCTCTAGTCACTAGTAGAGTCTGACAGTGGCTGTCTGCGGAAGCGCTTCCAGCAAAGAAGTTCCTTAACGGAAACGCGTCTCCTGGACTCACGACGTGGCAGCTTCCGGCGAAGCATGGGTCTCCCTGCAGTTGCTTCTGACACCTCCCCGCTATTTTCGCTCGAAGTGTCTCTCACCCCTTTCTCTCCCCTGCTGCTTCCTGCCTGGGCTGCTGCGTCTCTCTCAGCATTACTGAGATCCTCCTCCAGAGACCCCGCGCTCCCCCTGCTGGTCCCTGCTTTGGCTGTTGACTCTCTCCCAGTCTCTGGGAGCCTTACCACTTCCCTTTCCTCCGATGTCAGTTCCCTGACATCCACCTCCCCTCCAGGGCCCCCCTCTTCCCCGCCCCTACTCTCTCCTCTGGGCGGTGAGGAGCTGAAACCCCTAAAAGAATCCTCTTCATCTTCAGACGTCTCGAACAATTCCCTCCATCGGTCTTCGTTCCGACTCGCTAAATCCTCCTCCACCTCGGAATCAGCGAACCCCTCCAACTCTTCTTCGTCGTCGGTGGTGGCGAAGTATTCCCTCCGGAACCTCGCCACTGGCTGGGGTTTTCTAGGGAATCTCTGATGAAAAGTTTCAATCAAAACCTCGTCATCTACATCCTCTGCCCTGACCCAGGTGTTTTCCGACTCCGGCTCCCCTTCCCACATTACCAAATACTCTACTTGCTCTCCCCTCCACCTGGAATCGAGAATCTCCGCTACATGGTAGCTGTGTTCTTTTTCCTCCATAGCTGGTCCCCTATTGACCCTCCCCTCTCTGTCCCCTATATACGGTGACAGCAATGATCTGTGGAACACTGGGTGCAACTTCATGTGGTTCGGTAACCGGAGTCTGAAAGCCACTGGGTTGACCTGTTGCGTGACTTCAAATGGGCCCAGTCTTTTGGGTCTTAACTTCTTACAACCTCCTTTAAATGGTAACCCTTGGGTGGACAGCCACACCTGGTCCCCCACCCTAATGCTTTCCCCTTCCCTTCTGGTTTTGTCTGCCTGCCTCTTATATTCCTCCTTCGCCCTGTTTAAATTAAGTTGGAGCTGGCGATGGATCGCTTCCATTTCTTCAACGAACTGTTCTGCGGCAGGAACGCTCCAGTTCTCCCCCTCCCCCCCTGGGAAGGCTCGGGGATGACACCCGTGATTGGCCAAAAAAGGGCTCATCCCCGTGGACACGTTCTCTGCATTGTTATAGGCAAATTCTGCCAACGCCAGCTTCTCCACCCAATCATTCTCTCTGTCATTCACATAACACCTCAAATATTGCTGGAGGACACCATTAGCTCTTTCCGCCTGCCCATTGGTTTCTGGATGACGGGCAGTGGAAAAATTCACCTCTACATGCAATAAGCTCATGAGCTTCCTCCAGAACCTGGAAGTAAATTGTTTCCCTCGGTCCGAAACCACCCTCAAGGGGGCACCATGCAACCTAAACACATTTTCCACAAACAATTTAGCGGTTTCTTCTGCTGTGACCGCATGTGAGCAGGCTATAAAGTGGGCCATCTTGGTTAACAGGTCTACCACAACCATAATGGCTGTCTTCCCTTTGGACCTGGCCAGATCAGTCATGAAATCTATTGCCACTGCCTCCCATGGTCTTTCCGGCGTGGGTAGTGGTTCTAATAAACCTACCGGTGCCCGCCTCTCCCCCTTGGCTCGTTGACATCGGTCACACCCTCTCACATATTCACGCACATCTTCCCTGACCTTGGGCCACCAGAATTCCCTGGTAACCAGCCACATGGTTTTGTGTTGCCCAAAATGCCCTGCTGTGGGGCTATCGTGCAGTTGCTTGAGTACCTTTTCCCTCAATTCCCCTTCAGGTATGTATAACGCTCCCTTGTAGTACAACGCCCCGTTTCTCTCCTCAAAACCCCCGGGTTTGTCTCCCTCCCTCCTGAGAGCCCTGAGTTTGTCCTGGGCGTATTCATCCTGCACCGTTCCCTCTACCAGTTCCCTTTGCCCCACCAAAGCCGCCCCACACACCCAGCGGTCCTCGGGAATGACATGGGTCTCTTCGGGTGCACCCTCTCCCTCCAAATATTCAGGTTTGCGTGAGAGAGCGTCCGCCCTAACGTTCTCCGGGCCTGGTACGTAACAAATCTCAAAGTTAAATTTGGAGAACTCCTGGGCCCATCTCAACTGCCTTTGGTTGAGCACTCGCGCAGTTCTCCAATACTCTAGATTCTTATGGTCCGTGCACACTTGCACCTTCTGTTGTGCACCAATTAGTAGGTGCCTCCATCTCCGGAAGGCCTCATAAATCGCAAGAAGTTCCCGGTCGTACACCGTGTAGTTTCTCTCAGATTTGTTCAGCTTTCGCGAAAAGAAGGCACACGGTCGCCACTCTGACCCCTCCTTCCCCGGCTGCAGAAGAAGCACCGCCCCTATGGCTCTGTCAGAAGCGTCTGTTTCGACCCTCAGCTTTTTTTGTAAATCCACATGTAGAAGTTGTTCGTCAGAGGCGAAGGCCCTTTTCAGTTCCTCAAACGCTCGCTCCGCCTCCCCCGTCCAAACAAACTTCTTTTTGCTGCTGAGACAGTCCGTGATGGGCGCCGTCAGGTGGGCGAAGTTTCGGATGAACTTACGATAAAAGTTTCCAAACCCTAGGAACCTCTGCACATCCTTCTTGGTCTTGGGTGTTTTCCATTCCAGCACCGCTTGAACCTTGCCGGGGTCCATGGCCAACCCCTTGTCTGACAAGCGGTACCCCAGGAATTCCACCTCCTTGGTATGAAACTGACACTTCTCCAGTTTCACCCACAGTCTGTTGGCTTGCAGCCTGCTCAACACTTCTCTGACGTCTCTCACATGTTGCTCCTCATTCTCCGAATACACCAACACGTCATCTAAGAAGGCCACGCAATTCTTGTAGAGCAAAGGCCCCAGTACATGGTTCATAAAGGCTTGAAAACACGCGGAGCCTGTTTGTAATCCAAAAGGCATAACGAGGTATTCAAATGCCCCCAAAGGGGTGAACATGGTGGTCTTCCATTCATCCCCTTTCCTTATACGTATCAGGTTGTACGCCCCCCTTAGGTCCAGCTTTGTAAAAATCTATCCTTTTCGCACCCTGGTCAAAATATCATCAATCCTGGGCATAGGAAAAGCCGCCGGCTCTGTCACTGCATTTAGGGCCCGAAAGTCACATACCAGCCTCGGCTTGTCCGTGTTTTTTTTATCCACAAAAAACACTGGGCTACCCCCCGCTGCCTTGGACTCTCTGATGAAGCCTCTCTTCAGGTTCTTGTCAATGAACGCTCGCAACTCCTGCATCTCCCTGTCTGACATGGCATACAACTTGCCTACAGGAAGCTGTGCTCCAGGGAGTAAATTGATCTGGCAATCAAAGGGCCTATGCGGGGGTAGTTGGTCCGCTTCCTTCTCGCTGAACACGTCGCTGAGATCAGCATACTGTGGTGGCACCTTCCCCTTCTCCATTACTTCCGTCCCTGCTAGGGTGGCTTGGGCCCCTGCTGACCCCTTTTCCGCCCTGCAGTGTTCTAAACAATGTGCGGAACCGAAGGAAACCACTCTTTGATGCCAGCCCACCAGCGGATCATGTAGGGCTAGCCAGCTCATTCCCAAAATAATGGGAGCGCCTCCCAAGGTGGCCACATTAAACGCTATCAGTTCTGTGTGCCTTGCCACCCTCATTATCATTGGGACGGTCTGCAAACTGACGCCTCCTCCCAACAGTTCCCTGCCATCGATCGTGGTCACCTGCAGGGGGTTGCTTAAAGGGATAGTCTGTATCTGGTGCTCAGCAGCAAACTCCTTGCTCATGAAATTGCAGGAGCTGCCTGAGTCCAACAGCGCCTTTATTTTTAGGGGGTGTCCATTTTGCAGCTCTAGCGACACTTCAATCACTAGAGCAGGTCGAGGAGCTTCTGGCACTGGCACTTGGGGAAGGGGCACTTTCACTGCTCTTTGGCCTGGCTGCAGTGCCCTGCTGGCAACCAGGCGTTGGCTTTTACCTGCTCCGTTTCTCCCTGCTCTTCCCCCTCAACAGCTCCCACCATCCCTTGCCATTCCTTCCTCTGGGGGCAGACTCTGGCAAAGTGGCCTGGCTGTTGGCAGAGATAGCATTTCCGGGCTCCCTTTCCCTCCTTCTTCGCCCCCTCACTGGGCTTTGAAACTGCGCGCGCGCGGGCTGTTCCGATTTCCATCGGCTCTGCCGGCGGGAAAGCTGGCTCAGGAATGTCTGGAATGCGTAACTCCTTCCAACCTTCCCCTCTCCCTTCCCGCCTCTCCAAGGCTCTTGCCTCCTGGCGCGCTCCAATGGTCAGCGCAGATTTGGTCAGCTGATCCATAGACACCGCCCTGGGGCTCCTGGCCAGCTCGTCTTTCACAGCTGAAGAAAGACCTTCTTCAAATAGCATCTGAATGGGTGCTGCCGATAAATCCCACCCCAATCTGTGAATCAGCATGGTAAATTCAGTCCAGTACTCACGGACAGATCTGCTTCCCTGCTTGCAAGCCATTAGCTGTCTGCGCACCACCCCTTCCTCAATATCGCTGGAAAACATGATATCCATTGCACGAAAGAATTTCATAGTGTCCTTTAGGATATCGTTGTGCGTTGCCATCAGGGGTCGAACCCAGTCCCGCGCCCCCTTCTCAAGATGCCCAATTACGAACGCAACTCGCGATTCCTCATCAGGGAACTCATCAAACTGCACATTCAGAGCATATTGCATCTCAGTCCTAAATGCATGGTAATCCTTGGGGTCCCCCCCAAACTTCTGCACCAATCCTGGTACCTTTCTGGGGAACTGAGTGGTTCTCCCCTTTTTGTCAGCATCCTGAGCCCTTCTCTCCTCGAGCCTCGCCGTCTGCAGCGCAAGTTGGACCTCCAGAGCTTGATACCTTTCTTCCAAGCTTGGACCAGCTCCAACCCCTGCGTCTCCGGTTCCGACTGGGTTGCTCATGATGCTTTCTCCTGCACAGGCAGCGTACAGAGACTGTCAGACTGCTGTCAGGGGATGGTTAGCTGCTTGTGCTTAAAATTGTGCCCCTTCAGAGTTTGTGCGACCCCACAAACCTCTGTGTGTGACAGAGCTCCTCAGACATGTCTGCTCTAGTCACTAGTAGAGTCTGACAGTGGCTGTCTGCGGAAGCGCTTCCAGCAAAGAAGTTCCTTAACGGAAACGCGTCTCCTGGACTCACGACGTGGCAGCTTCCGGCGAAGCATGGGTCTCCCTGCAGTTGCTTCTGACACCTCCCCGCTATTTTCGCTCGAAGTGTCTCTCACCCCTTTCTCTCCCCTGCTGCTTCCTGCCTGGGCTGCTGCGTCTCTCTCAGCATTACTGAGATCCTCCTCCAGAGACCCCGCGCTCCCCCTGCTGGTCCCTGCTTTGGCTGTTGACTCTCTCCCAGTCTCTGGGAGCCTTACCACTTCCCTTTCCTCCGATGTCAGTTCCCTGACATGTATGTATGTATGTATGTATGTATGTATGTTTGTGTGTGAACAGACTGCAAAGTGGATTAAAATGTGCATACAGGGATGCAGTGAACACATATAAACACTTGAGTATAATTTCCTGATAAGAAGCTGCTGAAATAATTAACTTAATCTGTTTTGAGATTTAAAGAATTTTATTTTTTTACTCTTTCAGTTGAAGCCGAGAATGAGGAGATGAAGTCAGGATACTAGACAACAGGATATTACTACAAAGACTTCCAGCTTCTTTCTTCATGCCTCCCTTCTCACTGCCCCCCCACAATTCCTCTGGGGGATCAATCAGTGGTTTGAAAGTAGGGAAGTGAAACAGTAGAAAAATATATTCAGAGCAATGCAAATATTGAATGATAAAAAGGAGCCTTGTGCAATAAATGCTATTCAGCAGCCACTTACCAGCATCACAAAATTAATCCCCAACACAACAAAAGGAGCATTAATTGCCATTAAAGCCCAGTAATTCCACTAATGATTTCAGAAAGAAAAACAAGACCATTTTTGGTATCTCACAGAGCTGGAATGAAATAAGCTGGATGAGATAGCAACTCAAGCAGTGCATAAAAGTCACAAAGATGTATATATAAAAGCAAAATAGGAAAAATATTTTTACTTTCCACCAGGTATCTTTGAAATATTTCAAATTCCACATTAAGCTGAAATTTAGATTCAGTGCTGTTTCCTTATGGACTGAAGTGTACAGACTTAAAATATTTTTTCATCTATGTATTTATTATTTACATAATTTATTTGTTGATAATAATCACAACAATAAAGTATAAAAACTAATATAGCAAATTATAACTGCAAAACAGCAATAGCCAATTACAGTATTTACCACTCACCTGTCACAGCGGTGGGCGTGGGCTTCCCAAGGCCGGGTGACACCCCCCCATCGTTGTCTGCCCGCCCCCTTCCAGCTGGCCAATGGGCGGCTGGCAGGGGGAGGGGCGAGGGCCAGGTAGGGCATGCTCCTGCCGACCATCGGCCCAGTCGGCCTCTGGAGCGTCACCCATCCCTCCCTCTAATTTAATGTGTTTTCTTGCAGGCTAACCTTTCTTCCTAGGTCCGTGAACATTGCTACAGTCGCACGGTGGTTGGTGTTTCCCAGAGCTGGGAAGGAATTTTTCCCTGCTCTGCAGGTTTTGCCTTCCCCGTAGCAATTGTCACAACTTTGGCAGTTTTAGGCCTTGGGCGGTATCCTATAGTCTATCTTTGGAATGGAGGGTGGCATTATTATGCATCCCCCATGTGGCGGCGTATGCAGGTTGGGGTGCTATATTGTCAACCCCTCTAGGGCTCATTAAAGACTAAAGGGTTTACCATAGCAGGTACTTTCATAGAAGAGAGAGAACTTTCTCAGACACATTAAGTTTTGTTCTATAGATGGGGTATAGAGATAAGCAGTGCATTTAGTAGTCTTACAGAACCAAATGTGTACACTCCCCCATTTTAATCATGTGTGCCACTGGGGACAATACTTTGGACCTGTTGGATTTGGCTCTGGTACATGGAAGTTTCTCCCTGAGATCATTAACAGCACAATCCTATGCTTGAGTACTACTCAGGATAAGACCCACAAACAAAGCTTCCTTGTGCCTTGGATCCTAGCCTAAAACCACAGGTCATGCACAGTGTGTGTGTGTGTAGTTTTGCTGCAACAATGGCTCAGCATGTCTGGCTCTTAAATCAGAAGGTTGGTTGTTTGAGCCCACGCATTGCAGGGGGTCGGACTAGATGATCCTCTGCGCTCCTTCCCGACTCTACAATTCTACGAAACAGACTAACAGCTCAATCCTAACCACGTTTTACTGAAGTCCTACTGAATACAATGTGGATTATTCTAAAATAAGTAGGGTCACCACTGCAGTCTGACATAGCCACTCTTTAATTTAATTTCCTAGCCTAAAACCACAGAATGGCTACAGCCTATATTATTATGATTGCTGTTATTACTATTAAATGTGTTATAGAAAAATAGGGGTGGTTGGCTTTTGCTGCCCAACTCCCCAAGGGACTGAGTCCCCTAAGTCTGATACCCGGTCAAAGATGAATGGATGGAGGCTGCAGTGAAAGCAAGGAAGATCTTTATTTTTCTGTTGCAACAGAGTTCCCTCCCCTCCTTGCAAGGAGGCAAGAGAGACCCACAACCAAGAAGAAACATCTGTTTTATGGGTTTGCATTTTGACATCTAGTTACAGCATCTGGGAGGGTGGATACCAGGTTATTTATGGGGTGAATTTTTTAGTTAAAACTATAGCCCCAGAGGGGGGATATTGTTACAATATAGGAATTCTAAGGTCTTAAAGTATTAGCAGGACCCAGAATTAATGGAAAATCCAGTTTTAAAGAGTTTGGAATCATTAGCCACACAGAATAGGGTGGGGTCCCCAAAACCCACATCTCAGGTGCCAAAGGGCAGGGTCGGGAAGTATAAAGGAGGACTACCGTTTGCTACGGCTGTTGGGAACCTGGAGGTGCCACAGCTTCCCAACATCCCTGGGCTGCAGCCAGGGCCGGATTTAGGTTTGATGAGGCCCTAAGCTCCTGAAGGTAATGGGGCCCTTTATGTCCAGCTGTCCTTTGTCAGCAACAAATTGTCGCTGTTTTTTGTGTTGAATATGTGCCATATGGTAATTTAGGGACCTAATAGCATCTAAAGCCATTTGCACATAACAAAATATGTATTTTATCGAAGTACAGTGGTACCCCGGGTTAAGTACTTAATTCGTTCCGGAGGTCTGTTCTTAACCTGAAACTGTTCTTAACCCGAAGCACCACTTTAGTTATGGGGCTTCCTGGTGCTGCTGCTGCACGATTTCTGTTCTCATCCTGAAGCAAAGTTCTTAACCTGAGATAATATTTCTGGGTTAGCGGAGTCTGTAACCTGAAGCATATGTAACCACTGTAATGGTTGAACTGAAATACAATTAAGAAGTATATTAATAGTGAAAATCTATTAAGAAGAAGTATATTAATAGTATTTTTTATCTTATATTTTGTAAATGTACATCCAGGTTTTTTTTCCCTTTAAATTTTTGGGGGCCCCCAAGGGAGTGCGGCCTTAAGCTATAGCTTTTTTAGCTTATACGTAAATCCGGCCCTGGCCGCAGCAGCCCTCAAGCGAGAAGTGCCCACCTCAGTCAGGAGCTGGAAGTAAAACTGCATTGTTATTTGCTGTGTTTTCAGCTGCTGCCTTGAAACGTTCGCTCCTGTGAGGCTTCACCGTACACTGACGAGGCCAGCCGCCCCGGGTGGGACCGAAGGAACAGACGCCGAGCGGGACACACAAAGCGAAACAAAGTTCTAGAACGTTGGCTGGCCGCGCGCTGCGACCGTTGGCCCCGCGGCCGCCGTTTCGCGCACGCGCTCCTCCTCCGATAGGGAAGCGCCCCTCTGAGCGCCCCCTACTTCCCTTCCCCTCTTCTTCCAGCGGTAGAGGAGGGGAAGGGAAGTGGGCGGGGAAAGAGAGAGACAGAGAGACTTAGAAAGGGAGAGCCTCAATCCACGTCTGCGCCTGCGCGTCAGCCAAAACGGAAGTGATTACGATTCGGCCGGGCCGGCACAAGAGCCTCTCGAGGATTCCGCTTCCGGTTCCCTCTTAGCGTCTGCCGGCTCGGGAGACTCTCAGTACCTGGAGGCGGCGGCAGCAAGATGAGCTACGAGCACCGCCGGGATAGGGGCCGCGGGGGCGGGCCCCGCGCTTCGCAGTCGTCGTCGTCGTCGTCTGGCCGCGGCGGAGCGGGAGGCGGCGGAAGAGGTGGTGGTGGTGCTGGTGGCGGCCGGGGCCGACCCCCTCCGCACCTGAAGGGCCGCGAGATTGGCCTGTGGTACGCGCGGCGGCAGGGCGAGAAGAGCAAAGAGGCCGAGAGGCAGCAGGTGGGTGAGGGGGGGGGAAGGCTTCAGGGTGTCCAACCGAGCGCTGCCTACCCGTCCTTTGCGCCCCCAGGATGTGTAGTTGCGGGACCCCTGAGGGGGGTGGCGCTTGAGAGAAGAGGCCTCCAGTGAAGCCCTTCGTTCCTGAGGAATTTACCTGTCGGCCCGCTCCTTTTGAAGGTGCCCACATCCAAGAGCTCCTGCCAAGCTAGCAGTTCGAAAGCACGTCAAAGTGCAACTCTCATGGAGCATATATGCAACTCTCATGGAGCATATTTGGGCCTATCTAACCATAGCATAATGTATTCTCTCACCCAGGGCTTTAGGGCTTGCCGATCAGATGGTTGGCGGTTTGAATCCCTGTGATGGGGTGAGCTCCCATTGCTCGGTCCCTGCTCCTGCCAACCTAGCAGTTCAAAAGCACGTCAAAGTGCAAGTAGATAAATAGGCACCGGTCTGGTGGGAAGGTAAACGGCGTTTCCGTGTGCTGCTCTGGTTTGCCAGAAGCGGCTTAGTCATGCTGGCCACATGACCCGGAAGCTGTACGTCGGCTCCCTTGGCCAATAAAGCAAGATGAGCGAACCCCAGAGTCGGCCACAACTGGACCTAATGGTCAGGGATCCCTTTACCTGTACATCCAAGAGGCCCTTTGAAAGCTGGTGTGGCGCGCCTGCCTATTTCGTTCTTCCTGAGCGCACTGGGGAACAATAATAATAATTTATTATTTATACCCTGCCCATCTGGCTGAGTTTCCCCAGCCACTCTGGACTGCTCCCAGTCAAGTGTTAAAAACACTACAGCATTAAATATTAAAAACTTCTCTAAACAGGGCTGCCTTCAGATGTCTTTTAAAGATAGGATAGCTGCTTATTTCCTTCACATCTGGTGGGAGGGCGTTCCACAGGGCGGGTGCCACTACAGAGAAGGCCCTCTGCCTGGTTCCCTGTAACTTGGCTTCTTGCAGTGAGGGAACCGCCAGAAGGCCCTTGGCGCTGGACCTCAGTGTCTAGGTTGAACGATGGGGGTGGGGACGCTCCTTCAGGTATACAGGGCCGTTTAGGGAAATAACAATATCATCATCATCATTTTATTTGTATACTGCCTTTCCATAGTTAAAACAATGCTCAAGGCAGCTTACAGCATGACAAGATTTGCATACCGTAATTACCAGCATAACAAAAGTTACAAACAGTAAATAAAACACATCAGAAAGTACACAGCCAGATGGAAAACAATTCCCACATAATTCATAAAATTTAAATCTAAGAATACAGCATTAATATCAATCACAGTTTAAAATGATATAGATAAAAATAAAAGCAATTTTAAAAACAAAAACGCAACCCTCTCTGCCCAGCAGCAGCAGAAGCACTCCTTTATGGAGCTGTCAGGCCCCGCCCTAAGCCAGGTAGAAAGAAGCAGGGCAGGGCCCTTCAGACTCCCAGCAAAAATAGAAAGACAACTCTTCTGCCCAGTCCTGTCCTCTGTCAGTTGGAGTGACTGGCCCAAGACGGTGAATCTCACCCCACTTTTTGCAAGGTTGGGGGTGTTGGACATCCAATTTCCCATCCTGTCTGCCAAATGTGTGCATCCCTCCCTAATGGTAGCAGTTTCTGAGTCAACAGCAAGGGAAGCCCCCTATAGAGGGCATTGCAGTAATCCTACCAAGGGTTGTATCCACTGCTGCATGAGTGGCGTCCTGCTTCTGCAGCAGGGATTATTTCTTTCCTCTCCCCATGTATGCCCCAAATCTGCTCCAGTGAGCCTCTCAACTCTAAGGCATATTTTGAGGATTGGGGATTTGGCTACAAGTTGAGAGGAAGGGGATGACAGGTCAGACTTTTAAAATCGGTTTGAAGAATGTCCCGCAAACATGCCCCACAAGGCACATTTGTTGTGGCTGATGCCTTTCTCATTTGCATGATGCTTAAAGGAACCTCTTTGAGCACTGAGTAGTTGTATCCACGTATATGCCACTCAGGTGGGTATAAAATAAACAATAGCATTCATTTTCCTCACATGTATGTATGAAAGGAAATGTTCTTCCATATGGAGAAGATTTGTGTGCTGGTGTCCTGTGGTGTATGCTGTCAGAGAATTTTACTATGTGTTTCTGTTAGGGATAATGAAGACTTTCTCAACTTTGTACAGAACATTAAATTTAAAGTATAGTAGTAACTTGACATATCCTTAGTATTTAGAATATGTAGTCCTCCTTTTACAATATTGAGGAGTGTCCGTCTTTGAGATAATTGGAGCAAGATTTTTGAGCATGGAGTATGCTATACTTTAAGATTTAGTTAAAATCCATTGTTCTTTCCATATATAGAGAGCTGTGGTGCGTATGGATGAGCGCAGAGAAGAACAGATTGTGCAGTTGCTGAACACTGTCCAGAGCAAAAATGAAAAAGAACAAGAAGCCATGTCTTGGTGGTCTGATGAAGAAGGGTAATAATATTTTTTGTTTCATGTCAAATCTTAGCAGTATGTTAGCAGTATGCAAACCAACTGAAGGGTAGTTTACATTATAAAATAGTTAAACATGCCATGCTATGTTCTGTTTTACTATCAAACACTATAATAATTTGTATTCAGTTTCATTTGTTTTCGTGCTTAATATTCTTATGGAACATCACATCACAACAGTATTTCTAAATTGGGAAATAATTGACCATTTGGAATAATAATGACTAAAATACAGGCAACCCCCATTTTAGGGGCAACCAATATGTGCACAGCGCCAAATCTGGAAGTAGCCCAGAAATGTAATAAAAGAAATCACTAAAAGGTGGGTTAGGGTGGAGTGGGTTGTTTGCAGGCTGTTTCAGTTGCACACAATTTCACAATGACCTGGAATGCACCCCCTACACAAATCGGGGGTTGCCTGTAGCTAGTGACATTTATTGAGCTACTTTCATCTCAGGTTTTTGTTTTATCTTGCAACTTTGTGGCCTCTTGGGGATTATACAGCACAGGGTGTAATTGGGATAGTACTGTGGCAAAATATCAGTGGTGTGGGAGGGAGGAAAATCCAGGCAAGCAGAGCAGTGAGTTCTAATTGTAGAGTTGGAAGAGACCACTAGGGTCATCTAGTCCAACCTCCTGCAATGCAGGCAGCTTTTGCTCAACATGGGGCTCAAACCCACAGCCCTGAAATTAAGAGTCTCATGCTTTACCGACTGAGCTATCTGCTTGCCAGCTGCCACCTAAGTTGTTTACAGGATGGGATCACCTATTTACTCATAGCTGGACACAGGACTGTAGATCAAAACTATAAATACCAAATTTATCTACTGATGTGTGTTTCTTAGAGCTGGATGACTTATGCTTAACCACACCTTTTCCAGGTACACAAAGGAGACCCCTCCAAAACCGAAGCCTGTTGTGGAAAAACCTGTTGTTGAGAGGGCGCCTAAAAGAACTAGACCAATATTGGAAAAAACATTCCTTGATCAAGATTCAGAATATCTCTTAGAAGAAAATAAACCTGATGTTAATTTAGATGAGCAACTTAAAGAAGAATTGAAAAAGAAAAAAACTGATTCCAGATATATTGAAATGCAGGTAGCCTCCAGAGAAGATTTTGGGGCATATTGAGCGCAGGATGGGAAGATGAAGCTCTACTGCGCTAGTGTATTTCCATTTGTACTATGCTAGATCTCTAATTGTATCTATCTCAATAGAAGTTTGCATAAATGCTTTTGGCTAGAAATTATAGATATCATTTATGAAATAATATATGTGGAAACCCTGAGCAGGGTTTTTTATGCTGTATTTCATCTAGTAGCCAAGATTATGAATATAGTGTAATCAATTGTGATCCGAATTAAATTATTGGGTATAATGGGCAGCCCAGTCATGTGGGCTTGCTGTCAAGAGCTCTGCACCAGCTTCTTATTTAGGTTATGAAGATGAACCAGATATATTTTTGTACACTGCCTTGGAATCTTCTGATGAAGGGCAGCTAATCATTCCCCCCCCCCAAATAAATAATATTTTCATTTCATTTTTATCCCTACTGCACAGGAACTTTAAAAACCTGACTTTCCTCAAGGAACTTGCTTAGGAACACAGAGGTTGATATAGTTCTAGTTCCTCTTCTCCTTTAGTGGAAAAGGCAAGCGTTAATGTTGTGTTGCAGCTGAAAACATTATTAATATATATGATTCTCAGCATCTTAGATGGAACATTAACATGCTTTTTTAAAAAAATAGGTTGGTGCTTCAGTTCATAGCTTAACAGCATCACTAATCGTATTCAATTTGCTTACCAAATTTATAAATATCTATTATAAATATACTCTATTTTCACTTAATTTTTCTTTACTTTGCAGAGATTTCGTGAGAAGCTGCCTTCTTATGGAATGAGAAAGGTAAATACATACCTTGAATATGAGCCTTTTTGTCTTAACTCAGATGGGCATTAAGATTTGGAAAAGAAAAATATTTGATTAAATGTTAAAAGGCAATGAGAATTTAGTGGAAAACGTTTGTGTGTTCTACTGTGTAGAGAAACACCATTGAACAATTTCAGTCCCTGGTGTATTTTTTATAGAGTGGGTAATGTTCAGTGCATAATTGAACGAGGGCATGGAAGCATATCTCCACACAGCAGAGTGATTACTGTGTGTTTCATTTTTTTGTTTTGTTTTTAATAGGAGCTTGTAAACATCATAAATAGCAGTCGAGTAACTGTTATAAGTGGGGAAACTGGCTGCGGAAAGACAACTCAAGTTACTCAGTTCATCTTGGATGACTATATTGAGCGAGGGAAGGGGTCTTCCTGCAGGATTGTATGTACTCAGCCTAGAAGGATCAGTGCTATCTCTGTAAGTGACATTTATATCTGTTCTGGGATAAAGTAACCATATTTACAAAGAAGAAAACATTAACAGATTTTCTTTAATGTTAAGGTAGCAGAGAGAGTTGCGGCAGAAAGGGCTGAAGTATGTGGTAATGGGAAGAGTACAGGATATCAAATTCGGCTTGAAAGGTACATGAGTATTTGCTTATTAGTTTTTATACTTGAAGAATGCCTATGCACAGACTAGAGTGAGCATATGTTTTTAGCATCCCTGCTGTGCTGTTACTTACCTAGGGGGATCTCCTTCCACAGATGCAGCAATGTAACTTTTGGTGACAAAATTAGTAACCTGTTCTGTGAATGATTGTGTCAGCAAATGCTTATTGGCTGGGCTGTAAGATTTCATATGAGGTATTTGTGTATACAGCCATGCAGACAGAGCTCCATCTGATAAGCTGCACCGTGGGAATGGCATTTTCATGTATTTTCAGGTGTTAATTATTCCACCTAGAATAAGTTTTCAAATTATTTTCAAAAGCAATATCAAGAGGAACTGAAGTATTGTTTTTAATGGCTATCTTTCAGCCATTTGTGGGTGTTGCCACAAATAGGAACACCTTACCACAAATATTTGTGAGGAATTGTAACAAATACAATACATTACCAAGTAGAGCACCAACCTGAGTTGTGATGTAAGTGGCCACCCACTTGCCTTTGAATCAACTGTCCTCACAAGACTTACTTTTCGCTGCAACTTTTATTTTGCTAAACTGCTGTCAAGTTAAGCCTTATGTTCCTCTAGAAGTAATGTGTATATATAAAACAGGTGAGCAACCAAGAAAGAAGCAGTGGCATTTGTGTGTGTTGTTTGGATTAGCAACAACTTGTAAAATGGGTTAATTAAGCATTGTTGTGTCATACCTTAGATATTCTGTTTGTTGGCTGCATGCTGAGCATACCATGAAGCCAAACTATGCATGCTTTCTCAGAAGTCCAGTTGACTTCAACTAAGCTTACTTCCAAATAAGTGTGTATAGAACTGCAGCTTTTATTTTTATATTGCACAACCAGACATTGGATGCTTGAATTGAGTGCAGCTGAAGGTGTACTGACTGTCATTATAACACTTAAAAGTATCTTCTGGCTTTTTCAAAAGCAATATCAAGAGGAACTGAAGTATTGTTTTTAATGGCTATCTTTCAGCCGGTTGCCAAGGAAACAAGGCTCAATTTTGTACTGCACAACAGGAATTGTCCTACAGTGGCTCCAGTCAGATAAGTATGTGTTTCTCTGTTTCAAAATTTTTTTTTGAATGCGTTTCCTCAAAGCTTTATCAGCAGCTGCTAATAGTTGTATTTGCTGTACTCATTTCTATTTATTTCATATCTGCTGATTAACATTTTGTTTCTTATAAACATGGGGGGTTATCAGTTCTGTACTTCTTTTGCTGTAGGGAGTTGGCCAGTGTTAGTCATGTAATCCTTGATGAAATCCATGAGAGAAATCTCCAATCAGATGTTTTAATGACCATAATCAAAGATCTGCTAAGTGTACGACTCGACTTGAAAGTCATATTGATGAGTGCTACGCTGAATGCCGAGAAGTTCTCAGACTATTTTGGTGCGTGAAATTACCTACATTTTTACAAGTGTAATAATCCCCTGTATTTTGCTATGAATGTTGTAAGCATCATAGAATAACAAAAGACAGGTGTCTTCCTCCTTGTGTGGGGGCTACATTCCAGGCTGCCACTGCTTTCCCACTTGTCAGCTGTAAGGCAGGGAGGCAGAGCAGCATCAGTAAACCCCTCTGGGGAGAGTCTCCTCACGAGCCAGGAGGACTTTCCAGCTCGCTTCCACCACTTCCGGGTTTCAGGTATCGCACATGTGCGCAGTTGTGCAGAAGTGTGGAGTTGCCTGTACTTCTGAAAATAAATAGACAAAATAGATGCTGTTTATTTTTTAAATTTATCTCTGCATGAAATGAAATGCTGAATACTTGGCATTTTCATGTAATAGTTCTATGACACCTTAAAAGACACACACATATTCTGGTATAACTATTCTTTGTCAAAGTCAGTTTGTCAGGTGAAGTATCATGTTCTGTGTGCAATAAACATTTTACTTTGCAACTTCAGTGACCAATATCTTTGGCAGCATTTTGAACATTTGAGTTGATGCCAAGGATAGTTTATACTCCACCCATCTGGCTGGGTTCCCAACAGCATTTTAAAAATAGAATCAAACATTAAAAACTTCCCTAAACATTCTAAGCCACTTTGGTTTTTCTAATAGAATAAAAACAACCTAACTAGCTTTTTTGATTACTATAACAATAGCATTTTTAAAAATGTTTTATTTTGTATAAGCTTCATGCTTCTAGCTTTCTGTAATTTGTGTCTTGTATCTTGTTTTCAAGCATGATGCAGTTTGCTAAAATGTAGGTGATGTAATATATATTTCCCCCTTTTTATACAGACAGTTGTCCTATGATCCATATTCCTGGATTCACCTATCCTGTCAAGGAGTACCTTTTGGAAGATGTAATTGAGAAGCTACGGTTAGTGTGAAGACAATTCCTCTTAATTCCTTTTTTCATTGTGACACCAAAACTCAGAATTTGGACGTATAATGATTCCTGTCTTCTCCCAATATGAAGACTATATTGAGATATTTAGAATGATTTAAAAATTTTTTTTTACTTAATATGCAAACATTATTACTGAATGCTATATTTATTTCTGAAGATACATTCCAGAAAATACGGATCGCAGACCACATTGGAAAAAGAGGTTTATGCAGGGGCACATAAGCAGGCCAGAAAAGGAAGAAAAAGAAGAAATTTATCATGAGCAGTGGCCAGATTATTTGAAGAAGCTGAGAGGACGGTAGGGTTATTTTTCACTTTTGTACAACATTCGGATTTTTGTTACATATGTGACAGACACTTTATGGCTGCAATCCTAGCACTTTCTAGGGAGCAAACCATATTTGATGTTTTAATTTGCTGGAAGCCACCCAGAGTGGCTGGGGCAACCCAGCCAGATTGGTGATATATAAATATATTACTATTATTAAACACAGTAGAACTTCTGAATAAACATGCAGTTTATCTGTTTAAGAGAGACTGAGATTTGTTCTGGGCTTAAAAGCAAATAGGATCCAGTCTGTTCTGTTGTCTTCCTTCAGCAGTTTCTTCTATTGATCTGTGTTTATTTTAACCAGTCTCCTTTTTTGCTGTTTGTATAAAACAAGAGCCTGTGTACTTGTGCTAAACTTAACTATAGCACATATGGTTAAAGAATGCTTTTTATTTGTACGTGATTTCTAGGTATTCAGAAAGTACAATTGATGCATTGGAAATGATGGATGATGAGAAAGTTGACCTTGATTTGATTGCAGCACTGATCAAATACATTGCACTTGAAGAAGAGGTGAGTTTCAACTTGGCTAAATATGACTTCACTTTTTAAATTATTTCCTCTTCTTAATTAGATTAGGTCAACCTAACTAAACTTAATTGATTCTAAATCTGCTAGATTTCAAGAGAAGAGACTTAAGCACTTACTTAACCTTAACCCTTACTAAAATAAATGGAACTTAAAAAGGCTTAAATTTGACTCATGCTCATCATAATTAAAAAACAATATAAGTTGGTGTTGGCTCTACGCAATGATTGTAGAGGGAAATTATTTTGTAAGGAATTGTTTTCTTGGAATTTTTGTAGGCAACTGTGCACTTGTGATGTGAGGCATATGAAATCACAGGGATTAATATAAAGTTCTTCTCCCTGTATGTGTTAATACTAATACATAAAGTTGTTTTCACTGTCTTTTTAAAAATGTTTTTTATATGTTACAAGAGTTGATTATATGATTGAAGAATTATTAAACTATTGTTTGTTATTGGCCATGGTCCTGTATCTTTGTCTCTAGTAAAGAAATATTCTGATTACCAGGCACAATCACTGCACCACCACAATACTGCAAACAGGGGCTATGCTAATGTTGTTGTATTCCAGTTACATCATAGTAAAAATTCAAGAGTAGCCTGGAATCTTAACTACAGTGGTACCTCTAGTTCCGAACTTAAATTCGTTCCAGAGGTCCATTTTTAACCTGAAACTGTTCTTAGCTAGAGGCGTGCTTTTGCTGCCTCTGCGCCACCGGCACATGATTTCCGTTCTCATCCTGGGGCAAAGTTCTCAACTCGAGGTAACTCTTCCAGGTTAGTGGAGTTTGTAACCTGAAGTGTTTGTAACCTGAGGCTTTTGTAACTCGAGGTACCACTGTACTCTGTTGACTCTGTTGACAAACAAGTAAAGACAACAGCTACAAATGTTTTTCTGTGCTTGTATGTTAAACTCAATACTGCACTAATCTTAGAGAAAAAATTGAGTAAATGCTTTTCAGAACCAAATCACACATCCTTTGGCTTCAACAGGATATTTCAATGTCTCTTGCTCCCAAGCAAACATTTCAGGGACTAGAATTTTGGTTTTGTACTAAGTTCTAGCTTAATCCCATTTTATTTAACACCATAAGTTTTGAAAATAGAATATACTATTTTAAGATAGTTTTTGAGCAATAATGTCTTTCATGTTGGTTCACATAATCAAATCGAACATACGCAGATAATACTGCCTTCACGATTACCAATGCTTTCAATGGTATTTTGGCGCTTTTTTCTCTATTCCCTGATAAAATTGTGATAGTGACAGTAGTGGTACTGGGGGACAAAAGTTACTCAGAATCAAGTGTTTCTGCTGCATATAATTTTCAAATTGCAAATAATATTAAGAATGTGATTGCATGGTTTTAGAAATACCAAAAATAAAGTTTACAGGTTGAATTGGATACAATATTTAATCCCTGGTTTGCTTGCAAATAAGAATCTGCCCCAGTGGGATCATCATGGCTTGTTTTTGCCTAGCAAATCATATTCTGAAACCCCATGGTTTAAAATTGGTGCATGAATCTTGGCTTATGTTAACTGTAGTCTGCCATTACATCCAAGTTCAGTACCCTGGTTTAATTCTAATTCGTTGTGTTGCCCCTTCCCTGATACCAATCTGAGTGCGCGGATGCAAGACTCAAACAAAACTACTTGGGCAGCTAAGAGTTTCTTGCTGGCATTTTCACAGACCTCTGTACCCTCCTCATCCTACCAGGCAACAGACTGATTGCACCACTCACTTTGTAAACAAGCTGACTATTCAAAGAGGAGGTGAGACCCTGTGGAGGGGGCACAAATCAACATTAGGTGAAACAAACTAAATTTGTGAGCGGGATCCAAACTTCCTAAATTGTGGCTTAACAACATGTCTGAACTTGGCCATGATGTGTGCTTTATGGGTTGAACTATGCATCTATGTTGGATAATCGATTTCTCCATTTACCTGTTTTCATGCAGGATGGTGCAATACTTGTATTTCTCCCTGGATGGGACAACATTAGCACTCTAAATGACCTTCTGATGTCTCAAGTTATGTTTAAGTCAGGTAAATCATCTTCTTTGATTGTCTTAAAATATTCTGCTGTAAACTAGAGGTTTTCTTTATAAACTGTTACCCAAACCCTCTCAGCACCTTTTGGCAGCACTATCAACACAGCATCATAGTGCCAACATAGCTGTTGATGTTCACCATCCTAAGCATATGCAAGTTGGCAGACAAGTTCAGAATTCAGCTACCCTTTTCAAATGAATGTTGGCCTACATTAAATAATCTTAAATTAGGATGAGCAGTTAAATTAGCCCTGTCAAAGATGCTTTAGTAACACTTGGAGGGCAGGGTTCTCTGTCCCTAAAGCCTACTTGAACTTCTCTAGCTGCCATTCTGAGCCTCTGCCCCCTTCCTGTTGCCCTGCATCTTTCTCCTTTGCATGACTGCCAGAACCATAATTCCCACTGTCTTTCTTAAAAATGCATTTGAATGCAATGCAATGGTTGAACTGGCATCCCAACAGCCACTGCAGGGGACCAGTAAGTGATAGCATCTGGTCAGTTACAGTGTTGGCTGGTAAATCCCCCTAACTCAGGCATGGCCAAACTTGGCCCTCCAGCTGTTTAGGGACTACACTTCCCATCATCCCTGACCACTAGTCCTCTTAGCTAGGGATGATGGGAGTTGTAGTCACAAAACAGCTGGAGGGCCAAGTTTGGCCATGCCCGTGAATAAATTGGTTACTGTTAAATGTCAAGGATAGCAGTCTCCATCCTTAATGTGGTTTTGCATGATGACATTGCACAAACATAACGCACTGTGGAACAAATGTTTCAAGGATGTTGAGCTTTGTATTTGCTTTGAGAGCAGATAAGTTTATTTGGGTGAATCAAATGGATAGCCGTTAATGATTCTAGGAATAAATTTAAAATATTCAAAGGTTTAATTTTAATTTTACCTAACAAGCTGCTGACCTCAAAGACTTTTTCAGTTTAATGCTACAAGGCAATATTTAAGGCAAAATATAGAAAGCTTATGAATTTTCTTTGTTATTGGCAACATAAAATGAATAAATTAACTAGTGCTTTCAAAAATATTATTTGTAACGAGAATCTGTGGCTTCTTGAAGAAAATAGTTCATTTTTCCTACAACTGTACCGCATTTATATTTTTAATTTCTTCTAGATTTTTAGTTTTTCTTTCAAACTGAATTTTACTTAGAGTAGTACCATAATGCCAATTTTATTTTTCAGATAGGTTTGTTATTATACCTCTGCATTCGTTGATGCCTACTGTTAACCAGACCCAGGTAAGTTTTATAATTAGCAGTGGTCGTTATTTTGGTATAGAGTATTCTAAATCTGTTTTCAGTTTTTTAAACTAAAGTAGAATGACTGCAACAGCTGTGCCTTCACATAACTAACTTGGTTGGATCCAGAGAAATGCTGGTGGAAATACTGGGTAGAAGATAACTTCTGGGAACAAATATGCCTCTGATTTTCAGTCCCCACCCCATAACCCACCTTGTTTAGCAGGGTCTCACCTTTAGTGAGGTATTTGGGGTGACTAGCACTAGGATGAGGGAGGCAAGGAGGTCATATTCCATCCTCTCCACTTTCCCCTGTTGTTTCTCTGAATTCAAGTGCATATGTTTATTTGTTGCCCAATCGTATTTATTATTTTAAGTAACATTAAAAAACTGATTTTAGTCTTACTAAGCAGCAAGGAAGGAATCAGTTTTTCATATTGTGGAATCTCCATGTCCTTGGAAATCGGGACCAGAGTGTGGGCTCATGTGTCAATAATAATAATAATAATAATAATAATAATAATAATAATAATAATAATAATAAATTTATACCCCACCCATCTGGCTGGGTTTACCCAGCCACTCCCTATGATATAGAACACAATGTCTCAACTGGGCTGTGCCATGCCTGTTAAAACATGGGACGCTTCAATCCACCTGCTTTTCAAGAGATCATATCCTTCATTCCAAATAACTCTTTTCTTCTTGGATTGCTGTTGTAATAATACCTTAATAAAATGTTTCAACTATCCATTAATGCGTAGTTGCTCTGGTGTTTAAATTTAGTGATGAGTGTATGCATCTGCATGTCTTGACTGAAAGAAATTAAATTAAGTAAACAAATATTAGGATGAGAAAGAAATTTCTGGAACAAACACTTTTTCTCTTTCTGATTTTGTTTTTCTTTAGGTTTTTAAAAGGACCCCCCCTGGAGTCCGTAAAATTGTAATTGCTACCAACATCGCTGAGACTAGGTAAATCTTTGTTTATGCTTCTAGCAATGCTTGAAATTAACTTGTTGGGAAAAAGGAGTGTTTTCATCAAAAGTGTAAATTAAAATGTTTAATTCCTTTATGTGGTGGAATGAGCAATAAAATAAATTAAAAATATGTACAATGAAGCTGCTTTTCCACTTTGGATTCGTCAGATAGTTTAATGTGAAAATTTAGTGTAGAATGCATATACTGTCCAAGGGAAAGCAACACATTCAACACATATCAGAGGTCTCTTGAGTGCTGCCCAATTAATCCATGGAGTTTCTTTTTGAACGCTGGCACTTTTAAGCACAATGCCTGCAATGTCCCCCCCCCCTTTTTTTTTCTTTGAAAGGGAAACAGTTTTCAGTCCTCCGGGAGCCCAATAAAAAGTGGGGGGGGGGAATAAAGGCCGAGGTAAACAATGTTTTTGCATTTTCCTTTTTGGAGAGGAAGAATAACAGAAAATGCAAGCAGGTTTGGAAAGTGGAGGGGAGGTAAAATTAGAAAAAAATGGCTCAGTGCAGAGCAAGAGATCATGAGAAGATGTGCTTAGAGTTTAGACAGGAAGCGGACTGTGCCTCAAGAGGAGAGGATCAACAGCAAAGCCTTGCCTTGAAACTTTGGCATTTCCTGACTTGGAGCTGCAGGGGGAGCTGTATTCATTAAGAAAAACTGTTTACAATATGATCAACAGTTCCTTTTCGGCTTTTATATAAATTGGCTTCAGCATTAAGCAAGATGTGATGGCCTGTGGAATAAGTTAGGTGTTGAAACTGACCCTCATCCCTAAAACAGTGCACATGAAGCTAGGCAAAAGAAGTTATAACCCAGACACTTCCCTCCTCAATATCCATTACAATGACAGTTTGGGAATTAGATAGGAGTGCTGTCTAGACTGGATTGCTTGTTAGAAAACCCCAAGGGCTAACAGTTTCCATTAAGTATGCTTACAGCTGATTATCCTAAGGCTCCAACCCAAAACATGCTTGCTTAAAAATAGAACTTATTTCCAGATTAGTATGCCCAATGTTGTTTTATGTGACTAGTACTGGAACTGAAGTTAGACAAGTGCCTGCTGTCTTGATGATTAGATCTAAAAACTTTCCCTTAAGTATGACCCAGTCATCTTATGGGCTATTAATTGTATCAATGTAAAAATTGGTTTATTGTTAGTGTTATTTTTTGTGTATTTTACCTCCTTTATCTTTTTGCACACTACTGCAGTAGTTTGTGGCTGTGAAGTGGTTTATGAATCTGTAAAATAATAATAATAATAACATAAGCATGTCCGCCGATAGTCTTAGCTTCTGACATGTTCAGTTTGTCTTGCTTCAGTCTGAGCATTTTTAGCTTTTTGGTTTTCTTGCAGACTTCACTCCTTGGTGGATCTGTGCTTGTTATGTAAGAAATAGCAAAACTATAGCAAGTGGTAGTCTCTGTTCATTACGATTGATTGCAGTACAATTTGTGTGTTTCGTAAGGGGCAATTTCTTTTACAGCTTGACGTAATCAATGCAAATTGTCTCTATTTGATGTACAAAAGCTAACCATTTCATCCTGCTTCCTATTTCTGCAGCATCACCATAGACGATGTGGTATATGTTATAGATGGAGGAAAGATAAAGGAAACTAACTTTGATACACAGAACAACATTAGCACGATGGCTGCGGAGTGGGTTAGCAAAGCAAACGCTAAGCAGAGGAAAGGTAGAGCAGGAAGGTAAGAGTAATCTATCGTAACAGAATGGACAGAAGCAGGGAAACCATGGCTATTGCAATAATGAACATTTTCAAATATTTAATAATAATAAATTTATTATTTAAAATAAAAAAATTCCTTCCAGTAGCACCTTAAAGACCAACTAAGTTAGTTCATGGTATGAGCTTTCGTGTGCATGCACACTTCTTCAGATACACTGAAACAGAAGTTGCCAGATCCTTCTATATAGTGAGAAGGTGGGGAGGGGTATTACTCAGAAGGGTGGTGGGAATGGGAGATTGGCAGATAGCTGAGATGAGCCTGTTGACGACTCTTAACGACTGTAATAGGTCTTACAGGAAAAGCCAAGGGGTGAGAAGGTGAGAAATGGCTTAGTCATGTATAATGGGATAAGAATCCAATGTCTTTGTTCATTTTTTTATTACTTTGTTTATTATTTAAAGTTTACTTTAAATACATTAACTTTCCCCCTCACTTTGCTGACTTTATTGATTAATCTGAAGCTTTTCCTTTAGTGACTTTATTTGCTGGCTTAGTTTTTGTTTTTGTTTTTTGCCCCTTTGATATTTGATTTCTATAGACTGAATACCCAAAGTGGTATGGTGGAGCCCAATGCATTTTAGATTGGAGCATGAAAAGATTGGAGCATCCTCTTGTATCATCAAATCTTTGATAAAGGAGGCTCTAACCTGCAAAACCTCATACCAGAATACTTCTGTTAGCCTTTTAGCAGTTAACAGGAATTTCTTAGGGTTCTTTTTTTACTTCCATAGTCCAACGCAACTGTTCTTCAGGGATTTAAACTTAGTTTTAGAAGTTAAAGTAGTTCAGCAGCACGATCTCTCTATTACAGTCTAAAAATACCATATAGAAAAAAATTCTTCACTATCTTGACATTTGCATCGTTTGCATTTGTTGAACTCCTTCAAATAAAACCTTAAGACTATAGGCACAGCACATATGCCTAGTTGATACGTATAGGTCTTGTAGCCCAATTTCCTCGCTCCCTATGTGGAGATGCTGTGTGAGTGGAGGTTGGGCTCTTGAGCACAAAGAATTGGTGGTGAGTTAATGTACATGTAGAGGAACGCGGGTGGCGCCGTGGTCTAAACCACAGAACCTAGGGCTTGCTGATCAGAAGGTCGGCGGTTTGAATCCCCGCGACGGGGTGAGCTCCCGTTGTTTGGTCCCAACTCCTGCCCACCTAGCAGTTCGAAAGCACATCAAAGTGCAAGTAGGTAAATAGGTACTACTCTGGCGGGAAGGTAAATGGCATTTCTGTGCACTGCTCTGGTTTGCCAGAAGCGGCTTAGTCATGCTGGCCACATGACCCAGAAGCTGTCTGGACAAAGGCCGGCTCCCTCGGTCTATAGAGCGAGATGAGCGCTGCAACCCCAGAGTCGTCTGCGACTGGACCTAACGTTCAGGGGTACCTTTACCTTTAATGTACATGTAGTACAAATCATGTCCTGTAGATTACTCTCTTAGCATGTTTTACTCAGTGCATTTCTCTAGATATTATCTACTTACCAGATAGTACGTAAAGAAAAAGAAAGTTCAGCATCCATATGCTTGAAAGTTTTCCTCCACAGTATTGCTACCTGAAAATTACTCCCACTAACTGTGGAAGTACTTAATATCTTCCCACATAATCACTTGGAAATGAATTTGCTTAGAACTCTGGTATTCAAGAGCATTGGTGAATACAGAAAAATGTGTAATAGGTGCATAGCCGTTTAGCTGCACAAAGTTGCTTCACTCAGCTATCCTTTGTGAGACCAATCAGGCATAACCTTTCACTGCATTGCAGATTTGGTGCAATCCCATCCTATAAGGTTATTGTCTCATACTGATTAAAGGGGAGTGCAATGTGGTCCTTAGTTTTCTATTGACATATGTCAGACTGTCAGGTAGATACATCATCCCTGCCCACACCATATTTGCATTTATTATTCCCTGTGCCATATATAAAAAGAAGCTGGTGTTGGTTTGGTAACATTTTCTTCATTTACTTGCACCAGGCTGCTGTCCTTGATCAGATATGGCGAACATTCTTTAGCTCAAGGGATGTGTTTCCTTCCAGGGTTTCATTCCAGTGGCAATATTGGTCAGAGCCAAAAAGGGTGGAGCAACAACCATGACTCTTACCTTCTAACAGTAGGCTACATTTCAGCCATGCAGGAGCCAGAGGTTTATGCACACACATATTTTTTTTTGTGTGTGTGTGCACATGCATGCACCTGTTCCTCTATCTTGGCACAGAACTCTTAAAGGGACGCATTCCAGCCAGGCAAAAGCACTCAAGGGACAGAGTAATGCTGATGAGAGGTGTGGTTTGAGGTCCATATTAAGAGGTCTGGAGGGTCTCATTTTGTGCCTTTGCCTGGGGTTCCCCACCCCTGTCCTAGATCATTGCTTCTCTTTATAATTGCTTCTTGATGGTACGCTGAGCCATAGGGTCAGCACCTAAGCTTGTCATTCTTTCATTGCAAGTTTTGCATAAAAGGTATACTGCTAAGCCGCTTTAACTTATAACACATCAATGTTACTACAGTGTCAAAATATTTAACTTCCTGCAGAGTCCAGCCTGGTAACTGCTACCACTTGTACAATGGTCTGCGTGCCAGTTTGTTAGACGATTATCAGTTGCCAGAAATCCTGAGGACACCTTTGGAAGAACTTTGTTTGCAAATCAAGGTAATATATATATTATATATACCCTGTTTGGGTAGCCTTTCTGGTAAAGGATTTTGCATCAAGCATAAAGATTTGGACGCTCAAGTAGTATTTATCCAGATTATATTACTTTAGTGGTTTCTATTGCCGTCTGTGGCAGATGGGATTCTGAGCTCATAAAAGAGGCTTCTCTTCCATATCTAGCAATGGATCTACATTGCCATATGAGCCCTGCAGTTCAGCACGTTGCACTTTTGTCCATGTGCTTCTATTGTATGAAGTGAGGCCACGTGTGGCAAGGAGCAGAGCTCTTGCTGCAACTACGTTGAGGCTGTGGAATGACCTCAGTGAGGATTGGTGTCAATCTTGTATGTTAGTCTTTCAGAGATAGTGCAAAACTTGCTAGTTAAGGGTGCTGCAAAGTACCATCTTGTTTCCCATGCTGTTTAACATCTACCTGAAGCCATTGGGAACAGTTATTAGGAAATTTGGGGTGAGATGTCATGAATATGCTGATGATACCCTGTTCTCTGTAACATCAGAATCAAGAGAGGTACTGTATCTGGGACTGCCCCTGAACAGGCAGCCCTGTTTAGGGAAGTTTTTAATGTTTGATGTTTTGTCGTGTTTTTAATATTCTGTTGGGAGCCGCCTAGAGTGGCTGGGGAAACCCAGACAGATGGGCAGGGTATTACTACTACTACTACTACTACTATTACTATTACAATTATTATTATGACCCGGAAGCTGCATATATGCAGAATGTGTGGCTTAACGGCTCATTGGGACACTATATTAGCATCGTATTATGCTGCTGTTGTAAGAATTGCACTGGTTGCCAATAAGCTATCAGCTAAGTTCAGAGTGGTGGCTCCCCATACAAATATTGTCTCATTCTTTCTATACCCAACCAATCTCTGTGCTCTGCATGGAGTTGTAATCTGGCTTTGGGTGTTAGTAGTATCTCCCCTTTGGAAATACAGTGGTACCTCCAGTTGCAAACGGGATCCGTTCTGGAGTCCCGTTCACAATGTGAAAAGCCTGCAGCGCCATATCTGCGCATGTGCGTGGTGCGATTTGGCACTTGTGTGCATGCGCAAAGTGCGATTTAGCGCTACCGCGCATGCGCGAGCAGCAAAACCTGGAAGTAACCCTTTCCGGTACCTCGGGTTGCCATGGGACGCAACCTGAAAAACAACATAACATGAAGCAGATGTAACATGAGGTATGGCTGTAATAATAATAATAATATTAATAATAATTTTTAATATATATCCCGCCCTCCCCAACCGAAGCCGGGCTCGTAACTCCTTTACATATCAAATGGACACCATCTCTTGTCTTTTCAGCATCAGTTGAAGACTTCTTTTTCAACATGTCTTCTAAGTGGACATTTATGTCCGAGTTTTTATCTGCAACTGATTTGAAATTGTTTTTATATGTGAAGTTATCTTGTATATGAATTTACTATTACATTGTGAAATTGCTTAGAGAAGCTTCATTGAAAGTGATGCGTAAAATGAAATAATAATTCTAATTAATAATAATAGGTAGTAATAATAATTAGAGTCTCTTTTCTGTGGAACGCTATTGAAAGTTCTGTTCCTAACTGTTCATGCTTTTAAAAAATGAGTCAGTGGGAAAGCATTTGATTGATAATTCTGAAGGTGTTTTGCAAGTTAGTTTGAGTTTATAAACAAGGATGAACTTTTTTCCCTTTCAGATCTTAAAGCTTGGAGGAATTGCCCATTTTCTGAGCAAACTGATGGATCCACCATCACGTGATGCTGTGTTGTTATCCATAAAAAATCTCATGCAGCTGGTAATTTTTTATTTATTTCCTGTACTAATATTTTATTTTAAGTAACCAATTTGTATAGTAGCCTTCTTCCATAGAACTTGGGCAGTTCACAACTTGTTCAGGCTTGAGAATGTTCATTCATGGTACTTAGAAATCATTCAGAAAACTGAGCAATTACAAATGTTTACTGTAGATATTGTCTAAGCTTTATGTATGATTTTAGCATCTAAGGCAAGGAAAACATCAAACACTTGAAGTCTTAATTTAATAAACTTCTTTTTGCACTAAGAAGTGTAGTTTAAACCTTAGTGCAATTTAAAATTGAACTTCACCCAAATCAAATAATATCTAGTTTTGACTTGGAAAGTACTGTTTTTATAATTTTTCTGATGACGGATGTAACTAGAAAAATCAGGACATTGAAATGGAATAAGATAATGAATTTTTACACTAGTTAAAGCACAATGGGCAGTGCATGCTCATTTTCCTGCAGTTGTTCAGCTGGTATTTTATTAAAATTCAAATAAGCTTTGAGAACAACAGTAAAAATCACCTATTGTTATCATTATTATTATTATTATTCCCTGTCTTCTTCCCTGATGGGACTCAAAGCAACTTACAGATAAAAAGGAAAACTTCTAAAATAGAAAACTCAATCATTCAAATATAATTAAAACTATATACATACGTAAAATCTGTTTAAAACATACCAATAATTACATTAAAAATATCACAGCACCAGCCCTTTAATTAAAAGCAGTCAATTCCTAAAACTCTGTTGAAACAAGAAATTCTGGTGCTCAGAATTTTGTGTCTTGATGATTTGCTAATTTGTGTGTACGTTCATTAATTTGGAGTTGTACATGGCATCTGGGTACTTTCAAAGCAAGCATCTTGCTGAGCGATAGAAAACTGAGGCAATGAGTCTAAAGACTTAGGGAGATTCTAACCGTGGATGGGGTTTCAGCACCCTCACCCTAGATACCTATCTGAGTTGTCTTCATGATTATTGCTCACAGTTTTCCTCAACCCTGTTTATTCCAGTACATATGCTACTCTTCTTTGCTGTCCCAACCTTATTGCTGAAAATTGTAATTACCATATTTTTCGCTGTATAAGGCGCACCAGACCACAAGACTTTTTGGAGGAAAACAAGGGAAAAAAATATTCTGAATCTCAGAAGCCAGAACAGCAAGAGGGATCACTGCACAGTGAAAGCAGCAATCCCTCTTGCTGTTCTGGCTTCTGTGATAGCTGCGCAGCCTGCATTCACTCCATAAGAAGCACACACATTTCCCCTTACTTTTTAGGAGGGGAAAAGTGAGTCTTATAGAGCAAAAAGTACGGTATGTAAGCAGGCTGTGCTATTCTAAATAAATGTGAAACTAAATTTCACTGTACCTTAAAACTTAAGGGATAGCATTTAGGCTTCTCTAACATGGATTTCAACCAAATTCTGCTACTCTTTTTCATTGTTTATGTTCTTCCTTTTTTGTGTCTTCCCTTTAACAGAATGCCTTGGATAGGCAAGAAGAATTGACTCCCCTTGGAGTCCATTTGGCGCGATTACCAGTGGAGCCACACATAGGAAAAATGATTCTCTTTGGAGCTTTATTCTGTTGCTTAGATCCTGTTCTCACTATTGCTGCCAGCCTCAGCTTCAAGGACCCTTTTGTCATTCCCTTGGTAAAGTATTTATAGAGAGCGTTAAAAGTAATTTTTGTTTAAATTTACATTTTTGTTCTTTGAAGATGAAGCCTTTAATTTCAGAAAGATTCCCCCCCCCCCCTTGTAATGTTTTAGTCTTACAGCAAATTGCACTTAGTTTTTCTTGGTTATATCTCTTGAGTCTGTCTGTCTTTCTTCTTTTTAATACACAGATTAGTCCAACTTTGTGTGTTTTTCTCTTAAGGGTAAAGAAAAAGTAGCAGACGCAAGAAGAAAGGAACTGTCAAAGAGCTCTAAAAGTGATCACCTCACCATTGTGAATGCTTTCAAGGTAGATATGTGATCCATTGACCAACAGTGGTCTTCAAGTTTCATGGTGGTTCCCTGGCATTCCTGGGTATTTGTTTGAAGATGTGAGATAGCACATCCATTGCACAGAATAGTCATTTTCATTGCTGCTTTTATTAATATATTGTACAGTGGTACCTCGGGTTAAGTACTTAATTTGTTCCGGAGGTCCGTACTTAACCTGAAACTGTTCTTAACCTGAAGCACCACTTTAGCTAATGGGGCCTCCTGCTGCCACTGCGCCACCGGAGCCCGATTTCTGTTCTTATCCTGAAGCAAAGTTCTTAACCTGAAGCGCTATTTCTGGCTTAGTGGAGTGTGTAACCTGAAGCGTATGTAACCCAAGGTACCACTGTATACTGTTGCATTACACTTTGAATTCTATGGAATTACAATTCTTGCAACAGGCAGAGAAGTCGTTAAATGGTCTGCCAAGACCCTCAGCAATTTTCAAGTTCTCCACGACGGGGTGAAGTTTGGGAAGCACTGTTCTAGTTGACAGGTGGTGGATTCACAGGGGGAACATCGTTTATTAAATAAATAATATAAAGAGGATTCAAATATTAGCATAAGCAGCTCACATTGCACAGAGATGAAATCTTCACAGTCCATACTTGATTTACTCATAGTGGTGACAAACTAGTATTAAACCCAAGTATGCATTTAGTATGGAGATCATAGAATAATGGAATTGTATAGTTGGAAAGGACCCTGAGCGTCATCTAAGTCCAACCTCCCGCAATTCAGGAATCTCAACACTTCCCCACCCCCATCCAATTTGAAGCCATTCTGGACCCTGTAACTAGAATTCTGGACCCTGCTTAGCTTTGCAAATGTGCTAGCAGTTTAACTGATGCACCGCTAGGAGGGTGTAACTAGTAGGTTAGCTTTTTATTCCAAGTTTCATTGTTTTCTGCTATGATTTGCTCTAAACAATTTTAATTTATGGGTCTAATTTGAATCTTGTATCTCCTCCAACTTGCAGTTCATGAAGTGTTTCTTCCTCTTGTTTTGGAGACCAGGATTAATTATTGCCGTTCTAGAGTTTTCCCCTTTACACACAGTGGAATAAGGAAGTGATATGAATGGTAGCTTCCTTTTAGCTGCTGAATTAGTTCTAATCTGGATGTGTTGGCTTAATACAGCTCTGTGAAAGGAATGAATGCACTCCATATTATTTTTTTAGGTCACTCTTATTGTGACACTTCATATTTAACTTCTTTACTACTCTTTAAATGCTTTCTAATTCCATCTGGTGTTCAAATCAGGAAGATATAAAAATCAGATTCAGTTCAGTTCCAGTTTTCCTTTAAAAGGACCTATACTAAATAATAATAATAATAATAATAATAATAATAATAATTGTGCTTTCAGGGTTGGGAAGAAGCCCAGCGACGTGGCTTCAGGTGTGAGAAGGATTATTGCTGGGAGTATTTTCTTTCTTCAAATACTCTGCAGGTAATCGTTGTTTGTCTCTAGCGAGAAAACGTACACTTTTGAAACAGATTTAGTTTGACATTATCTGTAAGAACAAATTGATCGATTCATGCTGTTCTCTAGATGCTGCGTAACATGAAAGGGCAGTTTGCTGAACATCTCCTTGCAGCTGGGTTTGTGAATAGTAGAAGCCCCAGAGATCCCAAATCCAACACGAACTCAGGTAAATTCTGAAGAGGAGCAATGCACCAGATACGCTTTCAGTTCTCCCTTTGTGAATTGTGATTCACTTGGCTGTTTTCTTTTCTAGACAATGAGAAGCTACTCAAAGCTGTTATTTGTGCTGGCTTATATCCAAAGGTTGCAAAGATCCGAGCAAACTTCAGTAAAAAGAGAAAAATGTAAGGCTTTTTCTTCTCCATGCTCTTTTACCAAGAATGTGTGTGTGAATATATTAAACAAGGGTTTCTACGTAGTTTCCTTGTGTTGCTAACTATGTAGTCTAGGAATATTTGAGTTCTGGGGGAGCATGTGATTATTTCCCCCCTCCTCCCCCTCCACATACTCAGGTGAGACAACAGATTGGGCAGGTGATACTGGGGTTAATTTTGGGATCCTGCAACTCCAGATGAACAGAAATTTTGTGGAGATCATCCCAAGTGAGAACCAAAAATTTATTTATTATTTTTTTTACACTGCTCTTTTGGCTAGAAGAGTCCATTGTGTCTGAAATAGTGATCCTTTCTGTAAGGCATGCTTAGTACAATAACCAGATTGCTCGTTCCTATTTGAATTGAGCAAAATGTAATAGCATAGTTTTGCCACTAGGTGGAGCCACAAATAAAAATTTAAGACTGAATAAGCAGAGTTCTCTTGATCCCGTCTCCACAATCTATGTTTTATTTGGTAGATGGCTAGCAAAAATAAATTGATTATATTTTGCTTTGATGCTAAGCCCTGGACTGGATAAGTCACTAATAATGATGATAGAAAATGGCTTTCTGTATATCACTTATTTTTCTCTTGTTTTGAAAATGTGTTGGGTTTCAAAAGAGAAATTGAAATGAGGATAGTATCATAGATAGGACAGTATAATTTTGCTTTCCCCATCACTGGGATTATCCTTTATTCAAGCAATATCTTCTTGCTCAGAATGAAAAAGGGAATAGAGCACACAAATTGCAATGAAGTTCAACTGATACCTTATTATTCTTTAATTAATATAACACAAATCTTTAAAGTAATCTGATACTGTAGTCTGATTTTGAAGTGGAACTTCTTAAAGTATAGATGCTTAAAATCCTTCTTGCTTTTCCTTTCAGTTCTTGCCTAAATATCTTGCAGCAATATCTAATTTAGAAATTGCTGATAGCCCTAATGGCACATTACAAGTCTCTTTTTGAAGGGCAGTTATCTTAAATCTTTGAACATATGTGCATGTTATTCCTTTGTAGCTGAATTATAAGTGATTTGTCTGTGTCTTAAGGGTTAAAGTTTCCACTAAAACAGATGGAACAGTTTACATTCATCCCAAGTCTGTCAATGTTGAAGAGACAGAATTCCATTACAACTGGCTTGTTTACCATTTGAAGATGAGGACAAGCAGCGTAAGTGAAAATTTATTTTGTATTGTTTTAAGCATAAATGTGGGTGTATTTTAAGTCTCTCCGCAGTCTGTTCTGTTGAAGCAATTACAGTCTTAGTTAACTTACTAGTCTGGTCTGTACGCAGCCCCACTCATTGCAGTTATCACTGCACTTTACAAGGGGCCTCAAAATGACAACTCCTGGTTGAGAGATGGCAATATCGGTAACTTTTAATACTTCATTCCTGTTCTGTGCCCTCCCTTCTTCCTCCTGATGCCTGGAATTCTTCAGATTCTCATGTCCTCCATGCTTCTTGTGATCTTATGACTGTCATTCCAGAAGGAAGGAGAGCACATTGAGAAGCACAGCCCATGGAATGCAAAAGGGTGTAGTGTTTTGTTTTTTACAGGCCTAGGGATATCACATATTTTAGCTATGCCTTATGACTACTCTTGTTTCTAGTCAATGAAGAACAGCAAATCTTTGCTCAGCACTTGTTTGTATGTAATGCAGCTAACTGTGAGAATGAAACCTTTCACAATTAAAATAATAATTGTCTTGGCTTCGCAAAACCTTGAACCTGAAGTGTTTTCCAGGGATTGCCACATTATTAATATTTCACTTCATAGGAACTACACACAAGTTTAAAACCAAGTAACTTGAGATCCCCTTTTCAGTATGCACTGGAACATTCTCGTGCCCTATTTTGAACGTGGTAACATGGTTTATATGTGCTGAATGCATTCCTTGTTACAGATATACCTGTACGATTGCACAGAAGTCTCTCCATACTGCCTTTTGTTCTTTGGGGGAGATATTTCTATTCAGAAGGACAAAGATCAGGATACAATTGCTGTGGATGAGTGGATTGTTTTTCAGTCTCCAGCAAGAATAGCACAGCTAGTGAAGGTGAGTGGGCTCCCCATTTCATTTTCAGATTTTCTTCTACACAAACAACCGCCCTGCTCCTGGAACAGCTTATATAGTATGGCGTTACAAAAACATTTCTTTCTCTTTTTTAAAAAAAGGGCAACGTCTGCTTAGATTGCTGTGTTGTAATTTCCTATAAAGTATAAACTTGAAAGATCTTTTCAGGCGTCAGTCCTTTTCAGACATTTTCATTTTGGAGAGACCTGTCATTTTAGGATTTCATGTGAAATGCTCTCTCCTTCCTTCCTAGTTTTGGGGGGGGGGGGTGAATTAATCAACAGGGAGATACTGCATTTATTTCTATGTGATATTTTCCTGCTCCACCAGATCTGTTTCCAGAAAAAGGCACTTCAAGTGGAGTAATCAGAGAGAATCAATGTTTAGATAAGCAGTGTACAGCCCTGTTCATTCAATCCCCCACCTGTACCTTGAGATACATGAAGTACAATCAAGCACCAGATTTTAATGCCAGATGGATAGCTTTTGTCCGAAAGGGGTTGGGGAAGAATTACAATAGGATCTTAAAAACTAAAACATTTCACTTATTTATCAAATATAGAATCATAGAATCATAGAGTTGGAAGAGACCACAAGGGCCATCGAGTCCAACCACCTTATGTTAAATTAAGACTCAATTAATTAAGAATCAATCACCTTATGTTAAAATAAGACTGAACTTATCTGATGTTCAAAAATAATTGCCTTTTTATTGTGTTTTGCCTCATTTTTTTCACATTAGTCTTTTCTTGGCCTATATCAGCTATTTTTATTGTTACTGTTAAAAAGTGCTATCAAGAGTGAAGTTGTAAATTTGAACAAGATGTGAAAATATGCAGTTTAACTAAATCACAACTATTATTTCAGCTTGAAAATGGGATTCTTTTAAAGACGTTGGGTTGTATCCAAATTCATTATTAAAGCAGATGCATTGAAATTAAGGGACAGTGCTAACTTCCTTCCATTAATTTCAGTGGGCTTCCTCTGCATATAACTTAAGTTGGATACAACCCATTGACTCCTTTGGCAATTCTTTTTTTATCCTTATGAGAAACTTACTTTGTTTCAAAGTGCTTTATACAGTACAGTTCTTGAATAACTCGAAACAGATAAAGCTGTACCTAAAGTAAGTTACATTTAACTGGACAGAAAAGAGCTAGTTAAATTTCCAAGAGGTTTGACACACATTCTTAGCAAAATGCAGAATAATGAAAGAGAATAATACATTTCATTTCCAAGTATGTATTAAGTTTTTGACACTATAGAAAAATAGAATGACTTTCGAAACTTTCTGCTCTTGGTTTCTTTCTGAACCAACATCCTTTTATCCACAGGATTTGAAAAAAGAATTGGATGACCTTCTACAAGAGAAAATAGAAAACCCACACCCTGTGGACTGGAACAATACTAAATCAACTGACACTGCACTGCTGACAGCCATTATAGACTTAATCACAACACAGGAGAATGAAACTGCCAGAAACTCTGCCCCCCGTTTCCAGAGCGAAGAATATAGTTAACACTGTTCCTTTTGGCCACTGGAGAGATGGCAGCTTTACTGGTTCATTGTTGACAGTTTATCTTTGGGCATCTGGCATCTTGGAATTTCATTTTTAGTATCTGTAGTTCATAACGGCTGTGTATGGCGTTCGTTGTATAAAGTAGCTGTTTATCTAGTTGCCAGTGCCACATAGTTGTATTCTGCATGTATGACGCTGCTTCATGAGGACTGTAATTGTCAGGTAAAAAGCTGGATGAAACTGAACACGAACTGATTTTTTTTTACATTCTTCTGGTGTTTACACTGTTTTTCTGCTAACTGTGGAATTGTTACTTTAAGAAAAGTGATTCACGTTAGCAGCTAGAAGCCTCTTTTTATCCATTAGCCTTTTATTTACATTCTGGAGTTACTAGTAAGGGCATGCTGCTGAGAGTGAAACAACCAAAGTCATCACCCCAAAGAGATGTACGAGGGCTGCTGTGTCAAAAGCATTGTCACATTTTAAATAAATGCTTGATGTTTAGATCTTTCTAAACATATGTACTCCTATTCATCTATGGGCCATAGGGTGGGAAATCGTATTTGATGATCCAGAAGCTACAGCTGCACATGCCTAGAGAGCTGGGTAGATATCTAAATACCAGCAATCAGCTTTGGAATGGGAGCAGGATTTAGTCTCCAACCTAGACAAATAATGTAGTTTTGAGACGGGGGCTTGCAATAGGCTCTTTCATTCCAGTGGAGCTTAAGTGTACATGAACTGTACACTGAGTAGCTGTTTCAGTGATGCAAAGATTTTTTTGAGTTTCTTTTGGAATACTTTTATCAACCCATGTGTCTTTATTAAATGCCTATATGCTAGTCATTTTCATATGCACATTATTACTGCGTGCGCCGTATTGCTGTTTAAAATCGCAGGAACCTCCTGCAATATCTGGAACTGGCAGCTTCTAGTGGAAGATTTCAAATTAATATTGAATAGAAAACATAAGCAAATGCAGATCATTTCATAAAACTCACAGAGACAATATGTGGCCCGCTCACAGGACCTTTCCTAAACCAGTTACAAAAATGGTTGTCACAACACTTCACTGCCACCCCAAAATGTTCCTATAGGTTGCAATGGAAGTTTTAAATTTAGTTGTAGAAATATAACCAATGATTGCAGGGTTGTGTACCAGGTTTTGTTGCTGAACATTGTATATCTCTGATTTCCCACAGAAAATCTCCTATTTTGATTTGAATAGACTAATTACATCAAATTGTCAAATTGATTTTCCTTAAAAGCAATGGCAAAATCTTGGGAACCCCATTTTACTAAACACCCTAATTTAGAAATCCGTTTAGTGAGCGATTAAGAACTCCCATTGGAGTTCATTCACCCAGTTTGGACTGTTCTCTGTATAGTATATATGTGTTTCTCTGCTGGCTTGTCCCCACCCCACCCCCAATTACTGATTTTTCTACCATTTAAAAATTCTGATAAAATTGATGTATCTTGATTAATGAACACATTGGCATTAAGTAGAGCTAATGCAATTAAATCTTTTTTGTTAAGATCTTGCTAATGAACGAGAAATGAGCCAATAATCAGAAAGTACAGTGTGAGGCTTTTCTTCAGACCAATTATGCAAAAGCTTGTGCAGTTCTAATTAGCCAAATGGACTATTTGTCTCCAAGGGACATGTATGGAAACCTCTGTAAATCGCTGGTAGTTTCCCCCACAGGCTGCTGAAGTGCCACTAATTAACTTAGGTACATGAGCTAGCCAGTTTCTGTGGGCAAGTAACGCTTGCACTCAGTTGCTTGAACTTCTTTAATAAATATTATCTGTCCGTAAGTGGTCATGCAACTGCACAAGGCTACATGATGTTTCTATATGGAGATGAAACTGTGTGTGCTCTCTGGCGGAAGAAGAGATGCACAAATGGGCTTTGCATTAGGTAAGAGCGCTGCTGGAACAGATCAAAGGCCTAGCTAAACCCAATACCCTGTTCTCCCAGTGGCCAACCAGATGACTATGGTAAGCCTTGAAGTAGAAGCCAACACATGTATCGGCTTTCCCGGTAGGTAAGTTTCAACCCAAGCACTGACGGTTGCTTGATTTGTTTTTGGATACAGAGTGGTGCAACTGAAAATGAAAACATACTTAAGATGCAATGTCTAAAATGCTGTTACAGTTCTATGACATCATCTACTCTGCGTAATTATATTACTATATTAATTACTATATCCAGGGCATCACCAGTAGGTTATCTGCATATCACTTCCCTCTATTACTCAAGGTAGTGGTTAAATTGAGAAAGCAACAGAAGGCTTTTGTTCATTTGCCCATGCTCTGTATTATATCAGGTGCCAAATACAGGTATCGCAGGATGTCTTACAAAATATTTCCCATTTCACAAAGGCTCGTGCAGTAAGGATGACTGGCAATATTCATTCTACTGTTTTTGTAGGTGTTCTCATGGTCCAATTGTGTTACTGGAGAGTAGAATGCATAGCTTCTTTTAAAGAATATTCCTGCTTTTAAATGCACGTGCTTCTAAGTTAGAAGATAAGGACTGTACCTATGTTAGTGTTATATTTTCCATTATCTTCTGTCTTACTTTTAAGTTCACTGTCCAATGTATTTTGTTAAAAGAAAAACATCAGAAGCCACAGACAGGTCATAAAATATTTACGTAGGGCTGGATCAATGAAATAGGAAAAAAAACACCCCACACATTTCAGAATGATCACACTTAGCTGTTAGTAACTTGGCAATAGTGTTGAATGTGAAATATCAAAGAAGATTGCCTCTGGGCAGTATCTTGTGTGATTTTATCTTCGAGATAAACGCTCCAGGACTCAGTGTGTGAATGTTGACAGGGAAGGGTTAGTCTTCCCACCAAAAAAACCTGAAACACCATTTTGACAGTGATGCATGAAAACAATTTAGCTGCCTCTATTTGTATTTTGATGCCTTAGTGAGATTGTTTTAAAGGGCAATGGAAGGGTTTCATATGCAGTGTGGGAAATAATTATAGTGGTTATTGCAGTACTATACAAAATGAAATATTAAAGCTTTTTAAAAAACCCACACACTGCTTTCCAATAGTGTTAAGAGTATGTTGTAACAGCACATTTATTTGAGTCAAAAGCAGCTGAGTGTTCTACTCAAAAGTCAGGAGAAATGCAGAAATCAGAATGGCTTTTTCTAACATTTCGTGGCTAGGCAGCTATGTCATATAGACCAATCCTGTTTAGAGTTGTTAAAAGTTTACACAGTAGGTGGTATCCAGATAAGTAAATTATTAGATTATCCATTGATTTAAGTGGGGCTACAAAGTTTGACTATTATGTAATATCTCCCCCTTCCCCAAGCATCTTTAGATTTGTGTGGGCTCAGCATGCTATGGGCCCCAGACACAAATTCTAGCTTGACTACATTACAATGGTTCAGGAAGGACACGAAGAGCAGCCGCTGTCCCAGAGCAGGTCAGTGCTGCAGCTGTATGGCCTAGTGTAATTTAAAACCATTCTCTTCTATTGTGTTAAAAGTCACTTGTGTCCTTGCTAAGAAAGTTATGCCAGCCAAGAGTTCTGGCTTGGCAGTAATGAATCCAGAATCCCAACCTTTTTTCTTTTCTTTTTTCAAAAAGCAATGAGTGAATTGTAAGAGTGGCATCTTTTCCTCCTGGAATGTGGAAATATGCTCACCTCTCATCACCATGAACAAAATAGTAATGAGGTGTACATGCCACTTATGTACACTTGTACATGCAAATAATCGTGATTATCATAGATTTGTAGCGATGGAAGGGACAAAGAGGGTCATCTAGTCCAACCTCCCTGCAATGCAGGAATCTTGCCCAATGGGGGAGGGGGAGGGCTTGAACCCATGATGCTCTACCAACTGAGCTATGATGGGCTGAAAATTACCGTATTTTTCGCTCTATAGGACGCACTTTTTCCCCTTCAAAAATGAAGGCGAAATGTGTGTGCGTCCTATGGAGCGAAGAAGCCATAGCCCCGTGACCCTCTCCCGGCTGGAGAGGTGGCGCGCGGCTATAGCAGGAGCCTCTTTAGCCACACACTTCTCCAGCCGGGAGAGGGTCGCGGGGGGCTTCTTTAGCTAAACAAGCCCCCCGCGACCCTCTCCCAGCTGGAGAGGTGACGCACGACTATGGCAGAAGTCTCTATAGCTGCGTGTCACCTCTCCAGCCTGGAGAGTGCGCGGGGGGCTATGGCAGGAGCCTCTCCGCTGCACGCCTTTCCCCGCTCCCCGACCTGCTCTTTGGGAGCTCTTTGAGAGCCAGTGTGGTGTAGTGGTTAAGAGCGGTAGTATCGTAATCTGGGGAACCAGGTTCGTGTCTCCGCTCCTCCACATGCAGCTGCTGGGTGACCTTGGGCCAGTCACACTTCTTTGAAGTCTCTCAGCCCCACTCACCTCACAGAGTGTTTGTTGTGGGGGAGGAAGGGAAAGGAGAATGTTAGCCGCTTTGAGACTCCTTAAAGGGAGTGAAAGGCGGGATATCAAATCCAAACTCCTCCTCCTCCTCTTTAGCCGCGCACCACCTCTCCGGCAGGGAGAGCACGCGTGTGGCTAAAGCAGCCCCCCGCGACCCTCTCCCAGCTGGAGAGGTGACGTGTGACTATGGCAGAAGCCTCTATAGCTGCGTGTCACCTCTCCAGCCTGGAGAGTGCGCGGGGGGCTATGGCAGGAGCCTCTCCGCTGCACGCCTTTCCCCGCTCCCCGACCTGCTCTTTGGGGCTGGTGGTGGGCTTTCCCCTGCCAGCCCCAAAGAGCAGGTCGAAAGGAACCTGAAGCCTGGAGAGCAAGAGGGGTCGGTGGGCACCGACCCCTTTCGCTCTCCAGGCTTCCAAGGTAACCGCCTGAAGGCGACTGAACGGCACCTTGCTTTAGAGGGGGAAAACAAGAGGGGGGAAATTCTCCCCCTCTCTGCGCAGCACCTCCTGCCGCTTCACTGAAGGGGTGCTGGGCAGAGAGGGGGAGAATTTTTTTTTCTTGTCCCCCCCCCCCTAAAACAAGGTGCGTCCTATAGAGCGAAAAATACAGCAAGTTATGTTTCAGGTTTTTCCAGGTTATGGTGCTTTGGATGTGCATATACTTTATTGATTTATGAACTGTGTGTGAAACAATAACACCGTCGTCAAACAAAAAAATCAAGTTATGCCTAACTGAATTAAAGCCAAACTTAAATTTCAATGACTTGGGTTCACCTTTACCCACTTTGAATTGCGGTCAGTGTATAGATTATTCATTGTATGCAAATACTTGGTAGATACGTAGAAAAAGCAAATCCGGGAGTGGGGACAATAAAAGCATTCCCCAATAAAAGAATTAGCCGTTACCTTGACTTGTTAAATGTCTATACAAGATTCAAAGTAGTCTCATTCATCTTTCATTGGCTCATTACCTTGAAATGTATTTCCAGAGAATGTACAGAATGGCGCTTAGCAAGTCACACATTGTGTCCTTTTGGGAACAAAGTTTAGCTCCTGTGCAACAAGCAGTTCAGGTGTGAATACTGCTTGTGCATAACAAACTGAGTGGTTATTGGGTTAGTAATAATTTCTGCATTACGAAGGAAAAGAACTGCAGTCTTATGGATGGGCGTAGAAGCAGATTTATTTGCATGCAAAGTGATTAATGTATTGAAAGTAGTGCATAGAACCCTACACAGGTTCCCACTCACAGCATTGCTTAAAATAAAGGCAATCGCAAAAGGCCGTTTCATTTCCACAACTTTTCCAAAAATGTACATGCTTCCTTTGTACCCTTAGATACAACACTTGCCTTTATAACAGGGGCTCCAGCGCTTGTAACTAATACATGCTTCAGTAGAAACTAATGTGCAGGTTTAAACACTATTTGAATTCATTGTCTGGTTATGTCAGTACTATTTTCCATCCATCTGAAAAAATGTCAAAAGATTTTACCACTGTTTGATTCCTGTAAAGTGAGAAATTACAAAGTTCCTTATAATACAAATGTAGAAAATGCCATGCTTATTTACATAAAAAGGAAACGCATTGCAAATGAATTCCTATTTATAAATTAATTACAAATGCAATTACAAATTAACTCTTATTTACATCTTCATTTCACAAGAAATTCCTGCCAAGACTCCTAAGTGGAGATTTACCATGAGACATTCAGCAGGCAATGAAATCATAACATTTCCCCCCCTCTCCAGAGGGGCAGGGGGAGACAGTATACTATGGCTACAGTCCAGTAGCCTCAATCATAGGTAGCTAGCTGTGATGATGGGAGCAAGACTGCTTAAATAAAATGCAACTGAGTTGCTCTAAATTAGGGCAACGCTTTGGAACATGGTCCTTGTGTCCAGCCACTTTAAAATCAATTCCTTGACTGCTTTCACTTCCTATTTTTTGCTTCATCCATATGTAATAGTATCCATTTCGTAACAGTGCACTTGGAACTGCTAAATCCAGGGAAGGACAACCATACCAGGTCCACAGGCAAACCTTGTTACACAATATCTTCGAATGCCTCCCTTCAACAGCTTTTTGGGCGGGAGGGAACTGCTAGAACACGTTTTCAAAAGCACACGTGAGGACTGAACTTGTTCCTCTCTACTAATTTTGGTCTAAACACTTACCTTGGACATAACGTGGAAATCAATAGTATTTCTAGCCTTGTAAATGTGTTCCTAAGAAAATGCTACGAGAGATATAGAGCCGACTCTCCAGTGCCTGCTCCTCAATCCAGTTAACACGTGAGATGCTCTCGTGCTGTGCATTTGCCTGTCTGGTGTTAGGCATAGTACAAAAATGTCACGTAACCTGTTGGTTCAACAAGGCGTTATTAAAAAATGGGAGGCGGGGGGAGAGGAAATACCTGCTCTGAAACTAAAATCCAGCATGCATGCTCGCGTAGCACTAAGACCCAGCTGCTCTTGAAGCTGCTCTTTAAAAGTAGAAACCCCATTTATTCAGTGAATAGGTGTAAAGGTAAAGGGGCCCCTGACCATTAGGTCCAGTCGTGGCCAGCTCTGGGGTTGCGGCGCTCATCTCACTTTATTGGCCAAGGGAGCCGGCGTACAGCTTCCGGGTCATGTGGCCAGCATGACTAAGCCGCTTCTGGCGAACCAGAGCAGTGCACGGAAACGCCGTTTACCTTCCTGCCGGAGCAGTACCTATTTATCTACTTGCACTTTGACGTGCTTTCGAACTGCTAGGTTGGCAGGAGCAGGGACCGAGCAACGGGAGCTCACCCCATCACGTGGATGTGAACCGCCGACCTTCTGATCGGCAAGTCCTAGGCTCTGTGGTTTAACCCACAGCACCACCCGCGTCCCCATTATGGGGGAGAATACCTTGATTTAATTCACATTTAAAGGCAAACTTACAGGATTCTTACTTTTCAGAACAATATGTGAAACCAAACCCAGTCATCCTTCCAAACCTGTGCATCTCTCAATTTTGCAATGTGTTTCCCCCCCTAGCCTAGTGTGCATAAAAATGCGTATAGTAGTGAAAACAACACGTGAAATTGCATTATGTTAGGGGAAATGGCTTTGCATAATGATTTTTTGTAATGAGAGCCAGCGTGGCGCAGTGGTGAACGGTGTCAGACCAGGGTTCAAATCTCCACTCAGCCATGAGGCTCACTGGGTGACTTTTGTCCTGGTACTCCTCCTCAACCTAACCTACTTCGCAGGGGAGAAACAAAAATGGACATATTCACCTAACCTTAACCCTGCCCCAACCCAAATTTTAAGTATTCCTTCATGACTACCCTGCAGGGACCGAGCAATGGGAGCTCACCCCGTCATGGGGATTCGAACTGCCAACCTTCTGATCGGCAAGTCCTAGGCTCTGTGGTTTAACCCACTGCGCCACCCGTGTCCCCTAATGAATAGGTAAGAAGGACTTAATGCAGGATCTGCCTTCTCAATGCATTTTCTGAAGGGTTACTGCAGAAGAGCCCTTTGTTGCTAGCATTGTGAAAACAAAACCACGTACCCATGTGTCTGTTGCCTGGTAAGAATCCCAACACTTGTCTAGCTTATTGAAAGGGCAGGGAATCTCAGGCCCAGAAACTCCAGGCTTCTCTTTCTGACCCTCAGGCGTCTTCCTAGTTACAAATTCTCCCCAGGCCACACTTCTCACTGGTCTTGCTTTATGCCCTCCTTGACTGCTTCTGGCTGGCTGACATGTTTCCCTGAACTCTGATATTGTCTCTTGCTTGTCCAAAGGAGGACAGAGAGCTGTATGTGTACAGGCACCTCTATAAGGAGTGGTGTGAAGCAGGGCTGTGTTCTTGCTCTTTGGCATATTCTCCCTGTTGCTCTTCTATGCCGTCCACTCGACTGAAGATGGAGTGTACTTCGATTCAAGGAGTGATGGGAGTCCATTCAACCTGGCACGTCTACACACCAAGACAAAACTCTGGCAAGTCCTTATCCGAGAGGTGATGTTTACAGACGACAAAGCTGGACAGTGCACTCAGGAGAAGCTCTACCGAGTTTTGCCCAAACCTGCAAGCTGTTCAGCTTCACCATCAACCTGGCAAAGACCAATATCCTGGGTCAGGATGTCACCAGCACCTCACGCATCAACACTGATGACCACACGCTTGAGGTGGTAGACATTTTTGCCTACCTGGGTTCCAGCATAGCCATCAACACTGAGCTGGACTGAGCTATGGCTCTCCTCTCCAGAAGGGTATGGGAGGATGTGATGCTAACACCCAGTACCAAGATGAAGGTCTACCAGGCTTGCGTATTGAGCACAATGCTTTATGGCATCGAGGCATGGGCAACTTATATGCGCCAGGAGCGGCACCTCAACACCTTCCATGTGCACTGCATCAGGAAGATTTGGGGCATCACATGGCAAGATGGACTCTCAAGACTTGTGAACTGTAGTGAAATCAACAGAGTGGTCATTTAGCTGCACCCGTCACATATTTCAACAGGCTTTAGTCGTAGCTAATGCTTGGTAGATTCTACTCAATGGCTCTATCTGGACATCAAAAGATGCACATATCCAGCTGATTGAATCAAGATGTGGACCCCCAGCTAACGCCTGCTTTTGCACACTGGCCTCCCTTGATGACTGAGAAAATAATACAGAAATCCAAAGGGTCTAGCAATGAATGTAAAAGGGAAGATAAATTGAGCAGGTTCCAGAGCTGGTCTGTAAAACAAAGGAGGTGCATTCAAATTGACTCAAGAGTTGTTAGCCCACTGTGATAATCCAAGGAAGTCATAATTCTATTAGGAACTCTTTATAAGTGTAAAATCGGGTTTTAATTAAAAGTGACTATTGGTTATAAAAAAGAAATAAAAAGTTCGACCTGTTACTGCTTTGTACTGAACAGCCCCACCAGCATGCAATTGCTTTTATGGCTGCTTCTGTTCCTAATGACGACACCTATCTGCGAGTGGTTATTTTCACATGCTTCAACTATAAAATGGCCATCTGGATGAGACCAAGAAGCCCAGATGTTCCTTAGTGCAAACCCTAGAGAACAGATATGGCAGTGAGGGTCTATACGTTTGTTTCTAGGCCCAGCAAGCGTCCCATTCTTTCCATGTTCTTCTCAATTGTGGCTTGGCAAGTGATCTCCTTGGCACATTCCATTGGGAACCAGCCTCTCTCTCCGTCCCGCAATCGCTCGCCTTCATACCAACCTGAAATGTATAATGAAGTACTAAATATGATGCTTCTTTAAAACAGAAGGTCCCTGCTGGATCAGATCAAAGCTCTACTGATCCTACTACACAGGTCCACTCAGAAGGAAGTCAAACCGATTTCAATATGGCTTTCTCCCAGGAAAGTGGGTATAAACTTATAACCTTGAGTCAGTATCCCGCTTCACAGAGTGGCCAGCCAAATGTTTTCGATGTGCCCACTTGCAAGTGTATTCAGTGATAAGCTGATAATTGTTTGCTTTCTGATATTGTGGCCAATTGAAGCTATGTCTTTCCTTTGCAGTAGTCATACCAATATATCGTAAGCAAGGTACTAGTTTACCTAGGGCATAAGTCTCCACCAAGTAATGTGTACAGTAGATTGAAATGTGCAGAAAAATGCTTTATATTAAACAAAGAAACCTTACAAAAATGTTTGTATTAGGATAAATTTGTGTTAAAATGCTAATAAAGTTCATTGAGGACTTTCTTTAAAAAACACACCCAAAAAACTGCAGACTGATGTGGAAAACTGAACTGGACCGATTCACCCATCCCCAGGTCTCCTGTGGTTTAGCTTTAAGGCAGATGCTAAGTATCCTTGTGATGGTATGAAATGACTGTTTCCATTTATGGCAGCTAAGCAATAGGCAATTCCACTCACCATCATTAACTTTCTGAGAGACCAGAACTACATCAGCAACTTGGAGAGATAACTCATCTGATTGCTTCGCAGTGTATGATCTGATGACTTCTACCTGGGTTAGTGCTGAGAAGAGAGAATATCTATTGATCCACATGGTAAATCTGAGGGTAAGCTCAGTTTAAGTGATAACAAAAGACAAGCTGATTGCTTCCCAGCTCACTTTCCAGGAACCAAATGATTTGATAAAAAGGCATTGGTCAACAGCAGACAAACTACAATGGCTCTTTGACACATTTAAGTTTTTTTTTAAAAAAAAATGCATTAAATGGAAAACCAATTTCAATCATGCCCCATTGAATACAACAGGACTTCATGTACCTAGTTGTCTGGATCATGAGTTTTAGAATTATTTTGAATTAGAACTTCTATATCTTCTCTGCCTCTTCTCCTTTTTTAAAGGATTCAAACAACCATTTTACCAAGTAGTACGATAGAGACATCTTGCAATCACCCTTATTGGAGCATGTCTCTTTAATTCACCCAATTTTCCAGAGAGCTAATATGCTTTCCTTTTTGCTTAACACAAAAGAAAATGGTTCAGAGAGAATTATTAGATGATTACAGTTATGGTCCTTCGTTCCCTCTCCCCAACAGCAACAAAATACTGAAAGGCAACAGATTTACTTCTATGTTTTAAGATCTGTATAAAGTGCATCTCGTGTCAAAGCCCCAAAGAACAGTTTCACTGCTCACTTACTTGTCCGGTCCACGGTTCCTCTATCGCTACTCTTCCCAAGTGCAGTAATCCAGCGAGCACGCTCATTCCTGGAAAAGGAGATGAAAGGTTGAAGTGTGTTTTTCAGTCGGCTGATATATGGCCCTTGTTGCACTCCCTGAACTCAAAGCCTCCCTCACTGTTATGGGAAAGTATATTCATCTTCTCTGAAGGCCTCTTTGTGTCTGTCTGTTGGGAAATCCCATTTCTACATGCAAAGCAAATGTTCAGCCACTGAGCTATGGCCCTTCCCCAGTAGACAACTCATATATTAACCTTAGGAATATGTCTTCTGAACTAGCTGACAGGGATACTGGGTGAGGCTTCTGAAACATAAGTGTTTTTTCTGGGCAGCAGAAGGAAACAAGCAGAATCACACAATCCAGCATTTTACATAGCTCTCTGCAAGCAAAGACATTTCAAATCTATGCCAGAGAATGCCCATCTTATTGACAAGGGTATATTAAAGGCCTGCAGTGCTCCAAACCCATATATTGTCAACAGAACAGAAGGATGGGAAAAATCGGAGTTGAAATAATAATTTTAGCTGAAGAACTATATACCTTTCCAAAGCAAAAAAAAATATCTAGGAGGCATTTTGATAACTGATGAAATGGCCAAGAATAATTTCCCACCAAACCATTCATACAAATGGCTAAGCTACGATCTGTTTCAAAAGAACAAATTTAAAGACCTAGGCATGTCGTTATGCACTGGTACCACACAAAGCTTTTTTTCAGTGAAATGTAATCTTCAGTGCGACCATTGTGAAAGGGATTCTCACTTAGGTCATTCAGCAGGAGAATACCTTTTCGGGAAAGTTATAGCCGCTTTTAAAATCCTGGAATCCCAGTTATATATCTATGGTGGTTTATGATGCATTTAAGACAGCTTGAGGTTCATTTTTCAGACCGGAAAGGGTAGGAATGAATCCAGCAAACTCTTCAAAAACGAGCTATCGAGTCATACAAAGTTTCAGTACATAAAGAAAAAATGACTGAAAGGAAGGAAAGATGAGACCAGCAGGAGCTCCGGCAGAGCAATGGGAGCTCACCCCCATCGCATGCAAACGCTTGCATCCACCGCTGGCTTAAAAGCTCTGAATAGTTATCAAATGGAACCAAGGCTTGTGAGGTAACTTTTCTTCTTGCAACAAATTCCTTTTCTCAACTGAAGAAAGACAATTACATATTTAAAGCTTGGGCAGTTGTAGGAGACAACTACTGCAGATTCCGGCGTATTAGGCAACTGGGCATATAAGACGACCCCCCCAACTTTTGCTGTTATAGAGTTTGGCCGCCTGCCAAGCGCCGCCAGGGTCAGAGCGCGCACCCCTCCGCTGCCTCTGCCGTTGCAGCAGCAGCAGCCCGAGGCGTGTGAGGCATTTACTGGGCGGAACTCCCTCCCTCCGGGAAAAAGCTGTGAGCGGCCGCCTTGGCCTCCGCCGCCCTCATCTGTGGGGTTGCCCAGCACCTTGGAGCCCTGGCCAAAGCCGTGCACCACTTCACTGCGGCAGGCTCTTCATGGCTCCCGCGAGCCGAGTGAAGCCCCGCGCAGCCACGGCGGAGGCCAGATCCAGCTCCCATGGCAGCAGCCTGTGGGCGGGTGACTGTAGCGCTCGGAAGGACTTTCCACAGTGAGGAGAGAGCGGCAGCTGCGTCCCCTTCTGTGGGGAGGGAGGAGGAGCGACGGCATAAGGGGTGCCTCTCCTCACCGGCTCCCTCTCCTCCTTCCCAACAGGTGGCTCCGTGTATAAAGATAAAGGGACCCCTGACCATTAGGTCCAGTCATGTCTGACTGTGGGGTTGCGGCGCTCATCTTGCTTTACTGGCCGAGGGAGCCGGTGTACAGCTTCCGGGTCATGTGGCCAGCATGACTAAGCCGCTTCTGGCAAACCAGAGCAGTGCACGGAAACACCGTTTACCTTCCCGCCGGAGCAGTATCAATTTATCTACTTGCACTTTGATGTGCTTTCGAACTGCTTGGTTGGCAGAAGCAGAGACCGAGCAAAGGGAGCTCACCCTGTTGCGGGAATTTGAACCGCCAACCTTCTGATCGACAAGCCCTAGGCTATGTGGTTTAATCCACAGTGCCACCCGCGTCCCGGCTCCACCTATACCCGGCGTATAAGACAACCCCCGACTTTGGGGGTGATTTTCCAGGGATTAAAATTTGTCTTGTACGCCGGAACATACGGTATTTCCAGCAACTATTGCTCATGGGTTTGGAAACTGACTTTACTCCTGGAACCACAGAATTGTTGTGTTGCAAGGTATCATCTAGTCATCTAGTCCAGCCCCACTGCAATGCAGGAATCATATCTAAATCATCCACATCATTACACTTGCTATTCTAATATTGTTGCAGTATATAAGTGGTTTAATAAGGACTAAGTGGTTTAATGTTGTAAGAAACAAGTACAATAAGAAATTTCAGGGCTACTTTAATTTCTGGAAAGAAAAATACTGTAAAACATCTTCGGCAAGACTTCATTATGGGCCATTGTGTAGATACCCCCCCACTTAACCCCACAGTTTCCATGGAGACAGATACAATCCTTTGAGTTTTGTGGAAAGCTACTTGGATGCTTATGGTATCCCAAGGAATTTTCTTGAGTCAGGATCTGTACCACAGCAAACAAGATGTTTCTTGTTGCTATCGTCTACAACTGAACAATCTTTGAAACTTGGCCAGAAGAAAAAGGCTGACCCTCTTCCCCCTGAACTCCAGAGTTTCCCCCCAGGCTGTATCAAATTTTGCTAGACAGTTTCCATGGTTTCATCAAATCCACTATTGACTACATGAACTACAGTGCTTAGCTAAAATGAAATATATTGCAAACAACAAAGCCCCAGAACAGCAATAACAAAATCCTGTACATGTTACAATTTTTAGCAATACGGTAATGTCATTGCTTAAACTGGGTCTATGTGGGGAATCTTTACATGGAGCAAAACAGAACCAGAAATTCAAACTGTCGCAGGACCACATTTTTATGACCAGTTTCTGTCAGGCTGAACTGAAGGATGCAAACCGAAGGATGCAAACTATTGGCTTGGTTGGGTAAATGGTCTAATCTAGGATTGTTGCTGTCATCGTTGATTAATTAAATTTGTATACCACTCTATACCCATAGATCTCAGGGGGAATGTATTTCCCTCTTTTTAAATTTTGCTTTTTATTATTAGCTACTCAATAAGGCCTAGTTTTATTTTAAAATGTGGGGGGGGTGTTATTGGGTTGTTCTTGTTTTTATTTTGATTGTGTATTCTGTGTTTTTATATTGTGATTTTACCCTGTGAGCTGCCCTGAGACCTGCGGGTACAGAGTGGTATCTAAATTTAATAATAATAAAAGTTTTCATTTCAGAAAAAAGCTTTTTCTCAGTACAGTGGTACCTTCGGTTAAGTACTTAATTCGTTCCGGAGGTCCGTTCTTAACCTGAAACTGTTCTTAACCTGAAGCACCACTTTAGCTAATGGGGCCTCCTGCTGCTGCTGCGTCGCTGGAGCACGATGTCTGTTCTCATCCTGAAGCAAAGTGGAGTCTGTAACCTGAAGCATATGTAACCTGAAATGTATGTAACCCGAGGTACCACTGCAACCATTTAACCTGCTTGTTGTGTTACTAAATTTTCAAGGCATCGTTGTTTGGTTTTTTGGGGGGGACAGGGAGATGGGTAGAATCACTCTGAGCTTTTGTTATTCACCCCACACCTAAATGCCACACCATTTAAAAAACAATTACCCCAATGAGCAAAGGGGTGATAACCAAATGGGATCAGAAAGGCTAAAATCTATTCGGAAAGGTATTTTTTTAAGTGCATCTGCATAAAACCAATGAATGCATTCTACGCAGTAAAGGGAGCAGGTGGGGTCTATCAAGGTTTCAACAGTTACACCAACGCTTATCAGAATTTTTTCCAACCATTCTTCCTAAAAAAGCCCAGGGCAGCTGAGACACCAAGAAAGAGAAAGAAGACATCCAATTAATATTCAAGATATCCACATAAGAGATAGAAGATGTGGCACATAAATTGATTAACACAAAAATGAACCTAGGCATAACCAACTCTTCTTTTCCCTGGTATCACAGCCTCACAATTGATATCATTGGTCTGCATACTGGCACTGCATTCAGATGAGCTGAACAAAGTTCAGAACTCCCATTGCTTCGGATCACTATACAGTGGTACCTTGGGTTAAGAACTTAATTCGTTCTGGAGGTCCGTTCTTAACCTGAAACTATTCTTAACCTGAGGTGCCACTTTAGCTAATGGGGCCTCCCACTGCCGCTGCTGTGTCGCTGGAGCACGATTTCTGTTCTCATCCCGAAGCAAAGTTCTTAACCCGAGGTACTATTTCTGGGTTAGCGGAGTCTGTAACCTGAAGCGTCTGTAACCTGAGGTACCACTGTATATACACAAACACACGGACATATTGTGATCACCTGACTTAGCTCTTCTATGACAATTTAACAACAGAGATGTTCCGTATTCAAGTAAATTAACACGTGATAGATCTCAGGTGAAGAGAAATATCTCAGATTTAAGCTTATTAGTATTTAATGTGAAACTGACCAAAACTTGAATACTTCTCTTTCCCCTGCCTCTCCTTTTGGGTACTTAGTAGAAGCCACCCACACATCTCACATATGGAGAGGATATGGGACCAAACCACACAGCAAAAAACAACAAAAAGCCCAACTATGTATATTCATCTCCACTTTCTGGGCCTCCCTAGGAATGGTTAGGTTCCCTCATCAATGTAAACAGTTCCATAACATGGCTTCCAGATGTTTCATCTTGTGTGACTTTAAAAACGCAAACCTAAATGATTAAAAATAGGTATTAAAAATAATAAAGGGTGCCACTAACCACTGAATGGCTTGATTACAGATGAAAACACAACTCCACTGAACAGTTGCTAGCAATCAAGAGTCTCCCGCCCACACTTCCAACATCTGATTCTGTAAAGGCCTCAAGAGATTCCCTACTATCTACTTCCTTTTCTTGCATTTTTTTTGGACTCAAATGCTGTGTTCAAAGAGTCATTCTGGCCTGAGATGCTGTTTCTGCACAGTGCTGATGTGTGGAAGTATTCTTCTGAAATCTCCACAACATGAATAGTTTAACACTCTGTGTCCTCCAGATATTGCTGGACTCCAACTCCCATAAGCCCCATTCAGCATGAACAATGATCAAGGATGATGGAAGTTACTGTCCAGAAACACCAGAGACGGGGGCACCTTTGCTTAGGCTTGCGTTTTGTGAGATAGACTTGAACTGGAGAAACTACATTCAAATCCTTTCTCAGCCAAAATGCTCATTGGATGACTTGAGCCCCTTACTGTCTCTCCACTGAACCTATTTTTCATTCTAAAAGACTAGAGTGGCCACCCAGTCATGTGCCCTTTCATATAAATTGAACACTGCATTAACATGCCACAAGATTCACTTCCCCACGGCAAGTCAGGTTCTCCACATTCCTGCTTCTCTTGAAAAGGTTTCTTTCTGCCTCTTCCTTTTTTGCTTTAACATTTCACTGGCATAGGCAAGCTCGCTGTGAAAAACCTCTGCATTACGGAAACAATCCTAAGCATCCTAATGCTTACTGAAGCAAAAAATATGAATGATACTTTACTGGTTGGTTATCAACAGCTGCCTTGTCTATATGCTACATTAAACCAAAGTTTAAAATAAACGATGGCTAAATGTGAAAAAGAAGTGTGCTGGTACATCCTGCTGAATTATTCCCACAGTGCCGCTCCCACCACCGCCGTTCCTGGCGCAGTCTTTTTTTGTTGCCCAAATCTGGGTTCCTGGTTTGTTTCGTCCAAACAAATGACAAGTGGTAACCAAGGTTTGTCTCAACTTACCACTCATGGTTGGTTGGGAGGAAACAAACCACAAATCTGAGCTCTGGTGACATGACAAGTCAGACCACGACTGCTTTCATTTCCAGCACAACCACGTAATACACACACACACACACATACCCTGCCACTCTTGGCGGCTTCTAACACAAGATTAAAAATACAGTAAAACATCAGTCATTAAAAAACTTCCTGAAACAGGGCTGCCTTCAGATGTCTTCTAAACGTCAGATAGTTGTTTATTTCTTTGACATCTGGTGGGAGGGCGTTCCACAGGGTGGGTGCCACTACCGAGAAGGCCCTCTACCTGGTTCCCTGTAGCCTTACTTCTTGCAGTGAGGGAACCGCCCGAGGCCCTTGGTGCTGGACCTCAGTGCCCAGGCAGAACGATGGGGGTGGAGATACTCCTTCAGGTATACTGGGCTGAGGCCATTTAGGAGAGCGGGAGCAGAGCATTCTGGGAACTTGAGCAGTGGACATCACCTGCTCAACTATCAAACCATAGTTTACTATGGTCTAATGTAACATGCAAACTAGGCTACTATCTGACATTTATGTTTCCGAGCACAATTCAAAGTGTTGAAAGCCCTAAACGGCCTGAGTCCTGTATACCTGAAGGAGCGCCTCCAACCCCATCTTTCAGCCCGGACACTGAAGTCTAGCTCCGAGGGCCTTCTGGTGGTTCCTTCAGTGTGAGAAATGAAGGTTCAGGGAACCAGGCATAAGGCCTGTGAGACGCCTTGTCATCAGATGTCAAGGAAATCAACAACTATTTGACTTTTAGAAAAAGATCTGTAGGCAGCTCTGTATAGGGAATTTTTTAATATTTGATGTTTTACTGCATTCTTAATATTTTGTTGGGCGCCTCACAGAGTGGCTGGGGCAACCAAGTCAGATGAGCAGCATATAAAAACAACAGCGACAAGCAGTCTTACGAAGTGAGAAAAGAGTTCGTTATTAGCTTATCAAATTTGTGGTTTTTCTGGCCAATGAAAATTCAGGCATATTTTACTATTTTACATTTCCTAGACAAAGGCCAGCAGAATCTTTAAAGAGACTAATAAAATAACTATACGTTCCAGTCAAATATATAGATGATCCGAAGTGAAAGACAGATTGAGAAAAATGTGTTATTTACTTACTGAGTTTCAGTTCCCAGCAGGAGTTCAATCTTCTCTCCTGCATGGTTGTTTAGGACAGTTAATCTGAAGAGGTGATTTGCAGAAGTCTGCCGAGAGTAAAGAATAGGTGTGCTGTTTTTTACAGGAGAGGAATTCAGCTCTTCGCTGTCACACTGTTCAACTAACAGTTGATCCCTTAAGGAATAGTCTGTGACATTGTAGCTCTCTTCACTGCAAATACAAAAAGCGGGTAGAAGAGACAGACAATTGCTTAGAGTCAAAACGCTACTAAATGCACCAGGAAGTCATGTTCTACAATAAAGCCAATCTCAGATTACAGTCCATTGCACATCATTATTCAGACATTTTCAGCCTTTCGGTAAAGGAAGAAGGAATACACACATTTGAATATTTACAAAGCACCTGCTTGTCAAGAAGACAAATGAAGTTAATGCTTAAGCCCTGGGGGGGAATGCGTTCAATGATGAAGTTTACATGTATTTGATGTTCTTTTGGTGTCAAAGGTTTTCGTAACTTTAATTGTAGGAAAGGATGAGACTAAGCTAACGTAAAAAGAAAAAAAGGGGGGATGAACCGTAAGTTTTCCTAAGTTATTATTTTATTCTATTCTCCATGTGCCTCTTCCATTTAAGGTGAGATAATCATTATATAAAGGGAGAGGGGGTTTTCAGCCAGGGGGCAGAAAGCAGATATAGAATGCCCTCCCAAGGAAGATTTGCCTGGCCAGAACACTGCTGTCATTTAGGCACTAGGCAAAAACATTATTTATTTATCCAGGCATTTTAACGTTAAGGAGTTGGGATTATTTCTTGAGACTTTATCCATGGCTTTCCCATGCATGAGTTTATTATATTGTTTGTTTTATGCTTGCATACTGCCCAGAAATCTAATCAGATACAGGAGAAACAACATTCCTTTCTTACTACCCTCCACAGGCAGCTGAATACTGAAAAGCCTAATCAAGGTTTCCCAAACTTGTGTCTCCAGTTGTTCTTGGACTACAATTCCCATCATTCCTGACCACTGGACGTGCTAGCTAGGGTTGATGGGAGTTGTAGTCCCAAAACAGCTCAAGACACAAGTTTGGGAAACCCTGCTATACATCTACAGAGAAGTCTCACTGAATTCAGTGGAGCTTACTTCTGAAGGAATGTATACAGTGGTACCTCTGGTTATGAACTTAATTCGTTCCGGAGGTCCGTTCTTAAGCTGAAACCGTTCTTATCCTGAGGTGCGCTATCGCTAATGGGGCCTCCCTCTGACGCGCAATTTCTGTTCATATCCTGGGGCAAAGTTCGCAACCAGGAGCAGCTACTTCTGGATTAGCGGAGCTCGTAACCTGAAGCGTTCGTAACCAGAGGTACCACTGTATAGGAAATATCGACAATATCCAACTCAGAGGAAACTTTTTAAAGCCAATACAGTCCCTTTACTTAGATTCACTAGGTATGGTATCCAAAGCATTCATCCTGTAAGACTCATTGAATTGCAGAACTGGAAGGGATTCCCGAGGGTCATCTAGTCCAGCGCAAAAAGATTTCAATTTGCACAACTGGATTTCCTCCCCATGTGCATTCCCTTTCCAAATCTGCTCCAGGGAGTTGGAGGAACTCCCAGAACAGATTTAGCTGTTCCATCAGCACAAGCATTTCAGGCTGCCAAATGGAGTGGTCCTGCTTTCCCCCTCCCCCCAGCGTACTGTTCTGAGGGTTCTCCTAATCCCCTCAAAGTCATTTTGGGGGGCACAGGGACATGCTGTGGTAACAGAAGTCCTTGCACAGATTCATTAGTAGTTTTGGCTGGGGATGAAGACCTCATTCTTTATGGAATACTATTATTATAATTTATCTAATTTCTCCCATTTGCGATGATCTTCTATGATGAGACTCCATCAGCAAACCTGAGACAGCGCACTAAGTATGTGCATGAAAACATGTCTGCAGCTATAGATCTAGGCAGACAGGGGAAGAGGTGGCTTCTCAAAAGCTCCTACCAAATATGTGATAGAAAAGTTATGTTCAAGCTTGGTGGCAGACAAATTTAGTACTGTAAGTTGAAGAATTTTGTGTTTGCTGTGTGTGTTTTTTCACTTGGGGGAGACTGAAGATCCCTGGAAAAGACCCTCAGACTACAATGGGGAACAGGATGTTCATCCCCAGAACCATGAACTCACACATACACAACAGGATGTGTCATGCCATGAAGCTGAACTGAAACAAATATGAAGAAATGCTTTTGATAAAGCTTCTTTTTAACCAGCACAGACAAGAGCTGAACTATAATAGTCTATTTTTACACCAATGCAGAACTTGCTACTTGGCGAAGTCCAACATAAGTGTCCTTATTCATCTCTTACTGGAACTTGTGGATGAAAGAGATGAAGCAACTTCAAATTGGGCAGTAGAATGCAAGAAGACAACGAAAGAATGAAGTTCTTATTGGATTAATGGATGCACAGCCTTGCCGGCTTTATGTACTGAGTGGCAAATGTATTGACTCAGTTACAGATACGGCAATGATTATTCCCATACAGAAATAATACCATCTGTTCACATGGTCTTCCACCTGTGACTTATATCTAGTCTTGCGTTTTGCCACAGAATATTCTAAATCGGCTCTAAGAAATCATCAACAATAAAAATACACAAGAACACACAAACCTGAACCATGCAGTCTCAATACATCTTATAGACTAAGGAACTATTCCATAATCTTTCCCTCTACAGTTCTATGTGGCATATTGATCACCAAAGTCAGAGATATATTGTCCAAAAAAGGCAAAAATAGTGTATGTGAAGCTCTTCCATGTCCATTAGTTGTTAGTTACAGTCAACTGTTCAATAACACAAAACGAAACCCATTGATTTTTTTTCCCTTCTACCATACCCAAGACCTGTAATTTCCCCCAAGTCTTAAAGGTATGGTAGCTTCAAACACTTATTGAGAGGTTCACCCCATCCACCCTCCCTGTAATCGATCATACTGTAAATCAAACTGCACCACTTTCAATATAGAGATTCACTGATTAGCCATAACAAGAAAAATGATCTGGATAAAACTGCATTCAAATGGTTATTTTTTTCTGAAGAAAGTCGATTTCCTTTGGAATGAGAGGGCCCAGTTTTCAGAGGGTGGAGTTAGACTGTGTATGCAATGTAAACAAATATATCTATATAATCAATGCCAACTCCCTACTCCCACCCCTTTCAATAACCACTATTATGGGAGTACCTCTGGAGAAGATGACTAGCAGATGTTGTATGAAAATGGATATGGAATGAGAATGAATTCAGTGAGGAGAAAAATATTCCACTTCACTGAAAGAAGAATACTTGCATTCTGATGTGCTCCTTATATTCCAGTTTTTATCCGCACACATGCCAAAGAATGCAAGAACAGCTTCTCAAATAAAACACCTTTCCCTTTTATTTATCGTTTCCTGTTTGTTGGGAAGTTCTTTCTTCAATAAATGCAAGGATCTGAAATGCATTTTCGCTACAGTTTATTATTTAAAAGTATTATTTTTTGTTGCTCTGTTAACTTGGCAAGTCAAACTGTTTAAGAAATCCAGACATCCTTTTAATTGGGAAAGGGCTTTTTAATTATGTCAAATCTCTTCCTGGTGAGTGTAGCAGAAGTTCAGTTTTAGCTGGTAACTGTGGACAGGTAACATTCCAAAGTATTATTTGACCTTTGGCTGGCTTCACATTTCAGAAGTCCAGCTGCATTCCATTGCTGGGATTATCTCAGGAACTGACAAGCCACTAGACAGAGAGAGAATTTTAGTGGTATCCCGAGGGGATTGCAGGCCATGAAGTAAGAATATTTAATAACCATAGCGTCAAAAAAAATGTATCCCTTCCTTAAATGTGTGTGAACCAATTTGACAGGTATCTGTCTTGCTGTTAATGAGGATGCAGAGCAGACTGAACGATTCTTAAAAAAACAACCTGCTGTAAAATAGACAAAGTATAACTGAGTACATGAGGGGGTGGGGAATACATAGCGAATCAGGTCTAAAGAAGTATGTTCATACTTCACGGCAGGATTCTTTGCCTACATTCCTCTGGAAAATATGATTCTGCATTTGCGTACCTCTCTGCTCAACATAACCTTCCCTATGGAATTATGCCCCCACCCCGGTTATTAGTTTCCAAGGTCTTTTTTAGAACCCTTTTAAGGATGCTACTCTTGTGCTCTGGTTCTTTTAAAATCATTGAAGAACACTTATAGCCCACTTAAATTTTTTTTAAAAAAAGTGGTGTACAAAATTCAATATGCAAGAAAAATATAGAACCATTTTGCTAATATATTGGAGTTCTCTGTTTGTGCATATATATGTGAGTGAGTGACTGTGTGTGAGAGAGAGAAATGAATGAATGAATGAATGAATGCTATATTATTTCTAGCCAAACTCTTTGGACAGCCCCACCACACGTATCTTGTTTGCACTATCCTTACTTATACATTCATCTTAGCATTCATGTCCAGGTTAAATGGGAGCTACTGTAGCTGCCTATCCAGGTCCCTCAAGGGAGAGAAAGGCAGCTGTGACAGCTGTTCATAGAATCATAGAGTTGGAAGAGACCACAAGGGCCATCGAGTCCAACCCCCTGCCAAGCAGGAAACACCATCAGAGCACCCCTGACATATGGTTGTCAAGCCTCTGCTTAAAGACCTCCAAAGTAGGAGACTCCACCACACTCCTTGGCAGCAAATTCCACTGTCGAACAGCTCTTACTGTCAGGAAGTTCTTCCTAATGTTTAGGTGGAATCTTCTTTCTTGTAGTTTGGAGCCATTGCTCCATGTCCGCTTCTCTGGAGCAGCAGAAAACAACCTTTCTCCCTCCTCTATGTGACATCCTTTTATATATTTGAACATGGCTATCATATCACCCCTTAACATCCTCTTCTCCAGGCTAAACATGCCCAGCTCCCTTAGCCGTTCCTCATAAGGCATCGTTTCCAGGCCTTTGGCCATTTTAGTTGCCCTCCTCTGGACACGTTCCAGATTGTCAATGTCCTTCTTGAACTGTGGTGCCCAGAACTAGACACAGTACTCCAGGTGAGGTCTGACCAGAGCAGAATACAGTGGCACTATTACTTCCCTTGATCTAGATGCTATATTCCTATTGATGCAGCCCAGAATTGCATTGGCTTTTTTAGCTGCCGCGTCACACTGTTGGCTCATGTCAAGTTTGTGGTCAACCAAGACTCCTAGATCCTTTTCACATGTACTGCTCTCAAGCCAGGTGTCACCCATCTTGTATTTGTGCCTCTCATTTTTTTTTGCCAAAATGCAATACTTTACATTTCTCCCTGTTAAAATTCATCTTGTTTGTTTTGGCCCAGTTCTTTAAACACTCTAGGTCGTTTTGAAGTGTGATCCTGTCCTCTGGGGTGTTAGCCACCCCTCCCAGTTTGGTGTCATCTGCAAATTTGATCAGGATGCCCTTGAGTCCATCATCCAAGTCGTTGATAAAGATGTTGAATAAGACTGGGCCCAAGACAGAACCCTGTGGCACCCCACTAGTCACTCTTCTCCAGGATGAAGAGAAACCATTGATGAGCACCCTTTGGGTTCGGTCAGTCAGCCAGTTACAAATCCACTGAGTGGTAGCATAGTCAAGACCGCATTTTACCAGCTTCTTTACAAGAATATCATGGGGCACCTTGTCAAATGCCTTGGTGAAATCAAGGGAGGCTACATCCACTGTGTTCCCTTCATCTACCAGGCTTGTAATTCTGTCAAAAAACGAGATCAGGTTAGTCTGACATGACTTATTTTTCAGAAATCCATGCTGACTATTGGTGATCACAGCATTCCTTTCTAGGTGCTCACAGACTGTTTGCTTAATGATTTGCTCCAGAATCTTCCCTGGTATTGATGTCAGACTGATTGGGCGGTAATTATTTGGGTCCTCTCTTTTCCCCTTTTTGAAAATAGGGACAACATTTGCCCTCCTCCAGTCTGCTGGGACTTCGCCTGTTCTCCAGGAATTCTCAAAGATGACTGCCAGTGGTTCTGAGATCACATCTGCCATTTATTTTAATACTCTTGGATGCAGTTCATCTGGCCCTGGAGACTTGAATACATCTAAACTAGCCGAGTATTCTTGTACTATCTCCTTAGTTATTCTGGGCTGTGTTTCCTCTGCTGAATCATTTGCTCCAAATTCTTCAGGTCGGGCATTGTTTTCTTTATTGGAGAAGACTGAGGCAAAGAAGGCATTGAGGAGTTCAGCCCTTTCTGTGTCCCCTGTTTGCATTTCACCATCTTCTCCTCTGAGTGACCCTACTGTTTCTTTGTTCTTCCTTTTGCTACGAACATACCCATAAAAGCCTCTTTTGTTGCTTTTAACCTCTCTAGCAGCAAGCCTGAGTTCATTCTGTGCTTTAGCTTTTCTGACTTGTGTCTACATGTGCTGGCTATTTGTTTGAATTCCTCTTTGGAGGTTTCCTCCCTTTTCCATTTTTTGTACACATCCTTTTTTAATCTTAACTCAGTTAAAAGTTCTTTAGATAGCCACCCTGGCTTCTTTAGGCACCTTCCATGTTTCCATCTCATTGGTATTGCCTGAAGTTGTGCTTTTACTATCTCCCTCTTAACAAACTCCCAGCCATCATGAACTCCCTTTCCTTTTAGTATTACTGTCCATGGGATCTCAACCGGCACTTCCCTAAGTTTTATGAAGTCGGCTTTCTTAAAGTCAAGAAATTGAGTGCTAGTATGCTTGGCTGCTCCTTTCCACTGTATAGTAAACTTCAGAAGAGCATGATCATTCGCGCCTAATGATCCTTCCACTTCTACCCCACTAACCAGGTCATCAACATTGGTTAGGACCAGATCTAAAATGGCTGTTCCTCTTGTTGCTTCTCCCACTTTCTGGACAATGAAGTTGTTTGCAAGGCCAGCGAGGAATCTCTTTGACTTTATGCTCTTGGCTGAGTTTGACATCCAACAAATATCCGGGTAATTGAAGTCCCCCATTACTACTATCGCCCTTCCTTTTGCATGCTTGGCCATCTGTTCCAGGAAGGCATCATCTATGTCCTCCGTTTGGCTTGGGGATCTATAGTAAACTCCCACAATGAGGTCACTGTTATTCTTCTATCCCTTAATTTTTACCCAAATGCTCTCACTTTGGCTTTGAGGTTCTAAATCTTGGATCTCTTCACAGGTATACAAATCCCTGACATATAACGCCACTCCTCCTCCTTTCTTGTCTGGTCTGTTTCTCTGAAATAGATTGTATCCCTCCATTATTACATTCCAATCGTGGGACTTATCCCACCAGGTTTCAGTGATGCCTATTATGTCATATTTAGTTTGCTGTACCAAGAGCTCAAGCTCATCTTGTTTATTTCCCATGCTTTTCGTATTATTGTACAGACATTGAAGTCCATTAATCATTCCCCCGTGTCTCTTATTTAAGGATTTTTTCCTCCCACCACTAGGTCCGCGTGCTGTTTGCTCCATTTGGTCTATGACACTTGGATGATCATCTTCATCAATTGATAGACTCCTACCTTCAGGAGCACTGTCTCCCTCCCCCACATTAGTCAGTTTAAAGCCCTCCTGATGAGGTTTCTGAGATTTTTGGCAAAAACATTCCTCTCAACCGTTGCGACGTGCAGCCCATCGCTTGCCAGAAGTCCATCTTCAAGAAACTGCAGTCCGTGATCTAAGAATCCAAACCAAAAGGAAGCATCAGATTGCCCTCTGTGTCTCTCAAGGCACAGAGAGAGGTCCAGCCTCAAAGACGCTTTCTTCCAGCTGCTGTGAAAACCTCCATTGACCTATTGGCATTGTGGCGCCAATGTCAGTAGAACCAAGAAGGGAGATAATTATGTCAGCCTTGGAACTGGCTTAGTGAAGTTCCCTCCCAATGTTCTCAAAGGATGTGGCATCAAAATAGCTTCCAGCTCCCTCTGCTTTCCCCACTTTAGGATTGCAGCCTAAAAATATGAAATCACAATAAGTCTCAGAGCCATCCCAAATTTACATAACTATAAAAAGTGTGTTAAATTAATGACTTCAAAAGAAAACCCACCGTCTTTCCTCTGCGGCTTTACTTAGGAACAGACATATACAGATTTGCAGCATGGATGTGCATTTTACACCATTCCAAAGACTCAGGTTATATAACTAATACAAATAAAATACCCCATTGAAGTAAGACACAGAAACAACAATGTACCAGCCTCCAACGCTAACAACATTTGAAGTGGTACTTCTCAAACATTTTGAAATGGAACCTGCCTGTAAACCAACTCAGCCTTTCAAGACCCCATTTATAAACTAACTACACCTTTAGAGCTCCTATCGCAGGAACAAATCATGACCCACAGTTCAAGAAGCACAAGCGTAAAGAACCATCAAAGTATGTCTAATGCTGCATTTTATCTTCTTATAGATGCTTAGTACTAAACCTGAGTAAATCTCATTGCTCGAATGCCTTTCAGCTTGCTTGCTCGATGTTAAGAGTTACATCTAATTCTTTTAATGATGTTATCTGGTATGCAAAGAATTTGCAATCTTCTTCATTAAAATGTACACACAGTATTAACCCAGTGCTAAAAGTATTCCTATCGACAAGACAAACCTGGCATGTACTAGCAATCTATGGCTGGATTAATTTTACATCCAATCACCATCACTGGCTGAAGCTTACACCTGTAAGTCCAGTTGAATGCACAGACCGATTAAGTAGATAAAATATTTTAGAGGAGAGCAAGAATCTGAAAAAGGAACTTGCATGAGTTGCCATGTGTCTTTCAAGCACTACACATGTACTCTTCTCCTTACTCCCCTGAATGCCCCATACAAAGTGCCCTAAAAGAGCAGGCATCTAAAAGAGGGAGAGCAGGCTGCTATTTATCTGTTGTTATCTATTTGTCCAGTGTAACTGACTCACGTATCCAGCGCAGCTCTTACCTTTTCTTTTTTGTGATAATGAGGACATCATTGAAGAGGAAGAAGTACACTTGTTGCTTAGAAGTCCTTTTAGAGAAAAGGCCAGTGTCTTCCACATACGCTATCAATTCACCTCTTTTCACTAGCCACCGGGAAGAAGAAACCAATGGAAATGGCTACAAAGTAAGGAAATTGCAATTAAGCCCCTAGTAAGATTTTGTGGTATGTTTCCCCACCTCCCCCAGAGAGATGCGTGCACATTTATAATAATCTCTGAGCTCCTTCCAAACCTAGATTTCTGAATACAAAAGGAAAGGAGGAATGCTCTAAAATAATTCCTGAAATAAGTAGTCACTTCAGCTTTTCAAATACCACAATTAGATCAAACAATTTATAAATCATGCAATCTGGTTTACATTAAGAACAAAAGGCACCATCATAATGCAAACAAGCCCTGAGGGCTTTGGAGCGCTTTGTGGCAGGTTGAAAATTGCGAAAAGAAATAAATATCTAATAACAGTTTAAAAACAACAACAACCACTCCTAAGTGAGAGTTTTCATTTGTCCATGTTTAGCAAATGACTCAAAGTTTTCTTCTATATGAGCAAAGTATGTTTCTGATTTTGAATAGAAAATGTATGTATCTTTAAAAAAAATTCCAAAGAGTATGGGCAGTATCCCAACTAAACAGTTATGCTATTGCAGCAACTTTTAGCTGTGCAAAACAGGTTTGCATTAACCATCATTTAAGTGTTGGAGCTGCATGGAGCAAACACGGTTCAAATAGGTTCCCTTTCTCTTCAGCCTCTTTGCTTGAAAGTTGACTAACAAGTCTTACCACTGTTGGCTCACTAAGCTACATCCTGGTTTCTCTGTATATTTAGAATTTTAACCAAGGTTAGGAAACAGTCTGGGCTGCACTACCCACTGAAATGGGTTACGAGTGATATCCAACTAAGTCAATTTCAGATGGTCTATTTATCTGAATATGACCGATATTAGTTATTGCTGTATGTCTGCCCTATGCTCCAAAATTCAAGCTAATTACAATTAAACAGATTTTGCCATTGTATCACTGTACAAGCGTTTAGCATTGTGTGTGTGTGTGTGTGTGTGTGTGTGAGAGAGAGAGAGAGAGAGAGAGAGAGAGAGAGAGATGTCTTAAACACACATTAAAGTTCTTCAACTAGCAAAAACAAACATGCAGAAAGAGAAAACAATTATTTCCAGGACTCTTTATATTACACTGAATAGGAATTATAGTACAGTCGTACCTTGGAAGTCGAATGGAATCAGTTCCAGAAGTCTGTTTGACTTCCAAAATGTTCAGAAGCCAAAGTACGGCTTCTGATTGGCTGCAGGAAGCTCCTGCAGCCAATAGGAAGCCAAAGAAGTCGCATCAGACATCCGGGCTCCAAGAATGTTTGCAAACCGCAACAGTCACTTCCGGGTTTGCAGTGTTGAGATCCAAGGTATGACTGTCTATGATTATCTGAGGCAAATGTTCAGGTAAGGGAATGTATGTATTAAAAAAAACAACCAATCATTTTCCTGCTCGGTTTGAGTAACTAGACTTCCATCAGGAGATAAGTCCCTTGTTCTGCATGTTTCAAGCACCACTGCCGATTTCAGAATATCAACTTATTTGCCACCTCCTAGAACATCATATGTTCTAGGACCTCTAATTCCCCAGATAATAAACTGAGTTTACTCTAGCTGTGACAGCCCATCATTAAAACTAAGCAAAGGTTAAAGTTTGCACAACAGAAGTATGAAGGCAAATATCACACCTTGATTTTGAATTCCAGCTGGGAGTTGATAGTGTACATCATTTCTGTCCTTTCCATTGTTCGAGCACCTTCATTGCAGAGGCGAACCAACTGGGAAAGAAGACATTTTATTCAACTTAAGTTATTTATATCTATTAAGCTTTCTTGCTTCTCCTTACAATGCACTATTTTTCAGAGATTCAGAACAGCGGAAAGCGAAGGGGCAGTCAAAGGGATTTGAAAAGCACTTACTTTACAGATAACTTATCACAAATTAGCCTTTCCTGCAAACAATTTATATTTTATTAAAAAGAACTGCTGTTCACATCACCCCTACCATTGCACAATTCCCTTCGCCTCTTCAGTCACAAACCACAACTCCTTTATGTTTCCTATGCAAAATTTAGAACCCTGATTATGTGTCACCTTGGTAAACATGTTTCCGAAACATGAATATGGGGTAGTAATTTGTAGGGAACAATCTTTGACCAGGGCTGGGTGGTTCTTCTCTAGAAATATGCTTCTTGGGCTGTTTTCAGCCTTCAAACAAGCTTGCTTCCAGTCTCAAAGCACAGCTATGAAAAAGACAATCTAGGGACATTTGCCAATAAGAAATTATGGACAATTTTAACTTCTCCCTCTTTCTGATTTTCCCCTACAAGCACCATGCACCCCCACCCCCCAGCAAGCCACAACATTAGCATTACAAGATAGACTATCTGTCTCAAAACATGAAACTCTATCCTCAGTCCCAGTATAAAGAATAGCAGGTAAACATTTGGACACAAAATGTGGGGCATTTCAAGGAAAGACAGAAACCAGAGTTGGCATCAATGTGCTCCATACACCCTAAGCTTGACTCAAGTATTCATCATTTCATTCTTTGTTCCATGACATTAATTTATTCTTTTATCTACTGCTCAGACACTCTTGCAATGGGAAACATGGACCAAGCCACAGTGCAATGCCGCTGTTACTTTAATATATGTGGATAACAAAGGTACATTCCAGTCAATTTTAAGCACCTTGAAGCCCTGCTGACTTAACTTTGGCAGGATAAGACCTCGAGTAAGAAAACATTGTGGGTTAAAGCACTTGTGCTGTTGCATTGCATATAAGCCACATTAGCAAATCACAGCCACATACTTTTGTGTGTTTTTCAGAAATCAGTCAGGTTTTAAAAAAAGGTAACAAAGCCAAGTAGTCTGGTTCATACGTAACACAGAATTTTAATGTTAGACTACAAGAATGAGCCTCAGGGTCACACACACCCTTCTCATCTGCAAAGGAGACTGGAAGCCTTGATCCTTGGTTCAAATCAGCGTTTCCAGCTGTTTGTGGACTACCCCTCCTGTCATCCCTAGCTAGCAGGATGATGGGATTTGTAGTAAAAAACAACAACAGCTGGAGACCCAAGTTTGGGAAACACTCTTTTCAGCGAACCAGATGTTTTTCATTGCATCTGAAGAGGAATCATTGCTTTTTAAAAAACTAGCTAAGGAAAAATCAGGATCCCACTTTAGGCTCCTGCTTGTTCCTTTGAAGCCGCCCACCCACTTACCCACACTACATCTGCAATCACGTATGATGTCAGGTGTAGGGTGATTGGATGCACCAAACTGACCTCATGAGCCAAATGGGAAGGCATAGAAGGCCAGGTTTGGCCCACAGGCTACTCCTGATTTAAACTGACCTACCTGTCCTTGTCAGATGAGGCAACAGCCAGCCATTAGTTTAATAATGGAAGTGGATACTTTCCCCTCTGCTCTCCTCTTCCAGTGCAGCCATGAAGTGACTGGAAGCAGATGAACCAAAGGCTTGCCCATGATTGTCTTCATATCATTATTGTTTAGAACAGGCACCCCCAAACTCGGCCCTCCAGATGTTTTGGGAATACAATTCCCATCATCCCTGACCACTGGTCCTGTTAGCTAGGGATGATGGGAGTTGTAGTCCCAAAACATCTGGAGGGCCGAGTTTGGGGATGCCTGATTTAGAATTACATATGAACCAAGCCAGTGATACTTTTTAAAAATAAAGGTGCCTAATCAAGTTTTGTAATTAATATTGGACATTTAACTAACACTTGCAATACCGCTGGTGTCTCCTGAAGACCTTTTTATGCCAACAAGCCTATGCTGTTGTTTAAATTTCTTGATTTGCGTGACATTTTAATGATTAATTTGTATTGTTTTTATGGTGTTTTATTGTGTGTATTTGCACACCTCCTTGATATTTTACACAAGTTGGCGGTATGCAAATACAGTGGTACCTCGGGTTAAGTACTTAATTCGTTCCGGAGGTCCATACTTAATTTGAAACTGTTCTTAACCTGAAGCACCACTTTAGCTAATGGGTCCTCCTGCTGCCCCCACGCCACCGGAGCACGATTTCTGTTCTCATCCTGAACAAAGTTCTTAACCTGAGGTAATATTTCTGGGTTAGCGGAGTCTGTAACCTGAAGCGTATGTAACCCGAGGTACCACTGTACTTTTATAAATCATGGTGAGGAACAGAAAATGTTTTTTTTGGGGGGGGAGGTAGAAAGTTTATAAGATTTTTTTCTCTCGTTCTTCCCCCCTAAAGAAATGATCAAAACTCCTGAACCACAATAGTGTAGGCCATCGACTCACACCGTTTCCCACAAAAAGCATCATTAAGAAAGATATTGATGGTGAGCACTATTGCCTTTGCCAATCCTCGCTACAACAGCAATAAAGCAAGTGATTTCTATATACGTCCCAATTATGGCTTTACAGACCTACCCTACCCCATTTTCAGGGGAGAAGGAATCCACCTGGAGCTTCTGCGATAGAAAGCAGTTACGTTAGCAATTTCTATTTCTAGCGATTTTGTGTGTAGGAGGCATATTAAGCTATTTTCTCCCTAGTAGCCAATGAATTCAGTGCAAGTAATGAGTAATTTGGAGAAGATGAAGATAAAGACTTTTTAAAAAGGCCCTAAGGGTATATTCTGCCTGAGAACTATTTGGCAAACTGTTAGCAAGCCATCAGAAGCATTTTTTATGAGCCAAAGATAAAAGTCAGGCTTATCAGTGATAATTTAGTGACAACCTCACAGGGTGAAGCAGTACTAGGCAAGGGAAATGGAATTTCTTCTCCTCTTTCCTGGTCTGAATTTTATGCACATCACTTTGCTGTCCTCACAGTTAACTCAGCGTGCAAAGCTTGTCCCTCAATAACTGATTTAACCAATTTCCATATTTCTCCCCCCACCCCTATAACATTACTTTTTGCTTTCTAAATCCCACTGTTTTAAAAAGTGGAAATTTGCCTGCATATTAACAACTTAAGTGTAGTCCAGAATGCACATAGCCTTAGGCAAAGTCCAACTTTAAAAAGTTGGAATGCATATATCCAAAACATAAAAACCCAGCCCTTCTGATGTGTCTATATTCTGATGTACCTATTGTCTTCTTTTCTTCCTTTACTGTTTTTCTTTTTTTTACTGATTTTGTTGTTGTAATAAACAATTAACTATCCCAAAATCTTTACCCACTGTTCTTACTCCTTGATCCACAAGCAAAATGGGAAGGGAGAAAACAGGGCAAGGTGGGGGAAGCTCTGGGGCATTTGCTCAGGCTATATATGAATAAGGAAAAATAAGATAGATAAAATATGGTAGAATGGGGGAAAATAAAGTAAAGGAAATAAGGGGATTAAAGGTGAAGCACTGGAATGGTGAATGCATGACAACACTGGAGATAATTGCAAGGCAATAGCGAGATATGTAAAAGTCAGGTTGCATGGGAAGAAAGCTCTTCTTTACTAATGCAGCTGTTGTAATCCACCATATTTTGGGTGCCCATAAGAAGGTAATATAGCTAAGGCTCTATAAATTCACTCATACACTTCCTAGTTGTGAGTACCCTGGTATATTCAGCAAAACATGGCTTGCAGGAGAGAAACCACACCTCCTTTCAGTGGCGTAGCAACCCACACCAGCACCTGGGGTGGATCCAAGCTGTTGAGCTTAAAACAGTCACAAAATGGTGGCAGATCAAGGCAGTTGAGCAAAAATCAGCTGGCAATTACTGACATCATACTCTGTTGATATTAAATCCATCATTGGAAATTGCTAAATTTTTCGCCAGCCTTCTCCTTGTGGCAAGCTTTCATCCCACTAAGTACAGACATTTGCTCTGGAGGCACTGTAACCCAGCCTCCCCGTGTAGGCAAAATTTGCTGATCCAGGGGCTCTAACAATGGGAAGTGTTTTTCCTTTACCCCTTACCACTGTCACAGGCCTCTAAAAATTTCTACCCTTCTTCTGTAACTCCTTCTCCCTTTCTTTTATACTCAACTTGTGCCCTATTCCCTCCCTCAAAGCAGTGAACATTTTTCTCCCCCTCATTCTTTACATTTCCTACCCACTAAAAAAGCCTCTCACTCTTTTCCTCTTCCTTTTCGTTCTGCGTTTATTTAAAATCATACTAATTACAATTAGTAATATTAGCTTTTAATATCAGTTTCTAATTTTACTTCAACACCTCTTCTGGCTCTTTTCATTCAGAGGAAGGAGAATTTCCTTCCTGTCTCCTCCCGGCTAAACTTTTCTCTCTGCTACATTTATTCAGCATGCAAGGAGTTTCTGGTGCTGGCACTGGCCCAATCGAAAGGCTGTGACGCAGCCAGGAGACTAGTAAAGGCAAATGCCAAGACACACAACATGCAGTGGCACTGAGGTCTGCATGAAAGTGGCTCAAGATCCACCAATGGTGGAAATTAGCCAGGTACCAAAATATGTGGAACGGTGGCTTTTGCTGAATGAGTTTTAGATACGAGCCTTGAGCGTTGTTCTTTCTCCAGAACTACTGGGCCAGACAAGAGTCTCAATTATCCCGGGTTAAGCAGTTCAGAGGGACATGGGTGGCGCTGTGGGTTAAACCACAGAGCCTAGGACTTGTCAATCAGAAGGTCGGCAGTTCGAATCCCTGCGATGGGGTGAGCTCCCGTTGCTCGGTCCCTGCTCCTGCCAACCTAGCAGTTCGAAAGCACGTCAAAGTGCAAGTAAATAAATAGGTTCCACTTCGGTGGGAAGGTAAACGGCGTTTCCATGCGCTGCTCTGGTTCGCCAGAAGCGGCTTAGTCATGCTGGCCACATGACCCGGAAGCTGTACGCTGGCTGCCTCGGCCAATAAAGCGAGATGAGCGCCGCAACCCCAGAGTCGGTCACGACTGGACCTAATGGTCAGGGGTCCCTTTACCTTTACCTTAAGCAGTTCAGAACATCGAAGATTCAGTCCACTGACATTACAATAATGGCATACTGATTTAGTTAAGCATTTCAGCCATAAATAAACCTATGTTAAAAATTATTTACACCAAGAGCCATGTTGTTCTCCATTTCCAGCTTTGTAATGGACTTTTTTATATTAAAAAAAACCATTAATAGAAATGTCTCATGTAATTCTGATGGAAATGTAGCTGCATGGAATGTACGTAGGTGTTGTGATCCACGGAGCCCAGCAAGTCTTACTTCAAGTAAGTGTGCATGATTGGGCTTCAGCTGAAACATCAAAAAGTTATACGGAAAGTTTGGACAATGGATACAGAACAGAGGATCTAAACCTACCTTGCTTACTTCTTTTAAAGCTCGTTTGCAAGCTTCGTATTTTGGTGACTCTTTGGGCGTTTTCTGGCAAATTGTCTGAAACAAGGAGTAAGCCTATTTAGAGGGGTGTAAATTAAGGTTCACAATGATATGGCATTTCATATCGCATTTGCACAAAGCTGAAAAGTTCAATATTGAAGGGCATGTGTGGGGAATTTCTCGCCCTCCAGATGATGCTGAAGTGCAACTCCCATCACTCCTAGCCATTGGCCATGCCTGCTACTGCTGCTGGGAGTTGAAGTGCAGCAACACAATGAGGGCCAAAGATCTCCCAAGATCTGTTTTCAGGAATCAAAATGTACCACCACCCAGAGCACCAATGGGAACATGGCAATGTATGTTGTTATTTCTTTCCAGGAGTTACAATTAATTTGAAACTCAGTCTCAATACTTGATAAGGGGCAAGGATTACCTTCTGATTGACTAAGGGAAGTGGTTGGACCCCTGGGTGACAAGGGAGTCAAAGGTGGTAGTAAAGGAGAACTGCAGAAAAAGCTGAAGGAACTCTTCACATCTGTCTTCACAATGAAATATACAGTGCATATCCCAGGGCCTGAACTAACTACTGCAGGAAGGGAGTCTGAGGCACCCAGTGGTGACAACAGATTAAGCTCTAGGCCTAATGGAGAAAAGCTGGAAAATCACTGAGTCGAGATGGTACCCATCCAGAAATCCTCAAATACTTCCAATGCCTCTGAATACTACCTGTTGGGAATTGCAGGTGGTGCAGAGTGCTCTTGTGCTCATATCCTGTTTTCAGACTTCTCACAAGTATATGGTTGGCCACTGTGAGAACAAGATGCTTAACTAGATGCGCCATTGGCCAGATCCAGCAAACTCTTATGTTCTTACCTCTAACCAGGAAGAAGTCCCCCAAACCCCACTTTCAGTTATACTTAACACACTTCCCTCCCTTCCTTTCTACTTCCAAGATGGAAATGCCTCCTTCCCTTCCCATCCCAATGCCAACTCTAACAAGAAACTGATTCCAAGTATTTCATTAGCGAAGCACCAATATATTTGCAATTCAGAACTTCTGAGATAGCAAATGTAATTCAAAAATTTCTCTTTCTGAGGAACACCATAAAAGTAAAAGGAGTCTGATCGTTACAGCAACATTTTGTAGACTTGCTTTCATTAGCAAGCTATGAAAACAAAGCAGAACCAAAGCAAACATCCTGCACTGATATGTTTCTAATGACGAGGGGGACGTAGTATGTTTTTTTGTGAGAGAAGCCAAAACGCTATATTAAACAGTTCCCTTGCAGTATATTGCTTTTACAGGCGGAATGCAGTTCGGAGAATAATGATTCCTGAATTTCTGGCACACAGACCTGAGCAAAATTAATTACAACGAAAAGGTCTTCATGAAGAACAGACCCAGTGCTGATTGGTATAGAGAGTTATGGAGGCAGGAGCTCCACCTCCTGCTGAGCCACTCAGACCTTTGCAGTTTAGATTTTGCCTCTGTCGTTAACCAGGGACAGTAGTAAAGTTTTTGAAGTAAAGAGGGTATCAACTTTGTGAAACACTGAGTTTAATGTAAAAGTTTAATGTATTGCCATCACAATTATGCCAAAGCTGAAATTACTGCATAGGCTGCTAAATAGCTTCTGAGCTAAGTTCAAGGTGCTGGTACAGGTGTGCAAATCCATATACAGCTCTGATGTCAGAATCAAGCCTTCATTGTAGCAGCATCTACCTGAACTCCCTCCTACTATATCAGACAAGTGTCTTATTCTGGTACCTGTTGGAGATGTTCCTCTTCTTCTAAGCAAATACAAATTTCAGCTCTTTCTGTTTGCTATATGCAATCAATTTTAAATACTCTGAAGTGTCTGGATGAGGATTTATTTTGGGAAACACCTCTCAATGAAACATTTTTTTTGCATCAAGTGTTAAGGCTGAAACCCTGATGTGCAGCAATTTATTTAAAAAAGGGAATGTTAGCAATTAAGATGACTAAGAACTATATTTTAGATTTCTTAAATTTGACTGCCTTTTACATAAGTTCTCAACAGAGTGCTTTCACAGAAGTAAATTAGTGCTTTCTCCTAATTACACCCTAGTTGATGGAGCATTACTTTAGACATATGACAACTGGTTTAAAATTGACTATTTTTTACTTGAAACTGCTATGAAAATTTCTTTCATATAATTTCCCCTCTTAAACTGAGAATTGTTTTGAGACGTTCAGCTATAAAAGCCATTGCTTCAGTATTTTACAAGTAAATACAGTGGTACCTCTGGTTACGAACTTAATTCGTTCTGGAGGTCTGTTCTTAACCTGAAACTGTTCTTAACCTGAGGTACCACTTTAGCTAATGGGGCCTCCTGCTGCTGCCACCGCGCCACCGCCACACAATTTCTGTTCTCATCCTGAGGTAAAGTTCTTAACCGGAGGTACTACTTCCAGGTTAGTGGAGTCTGTAACCCGAGGTGTTTGTAACCCAAGGTACCACTGTAATGACATTCCAATAATAATAATAATAATAATAATAATAATAATAATAATAATAATAATAAAAACAGTCCCAGCATAAAAAGAATTTTGCTGGATGAGGCCAAAGGCCTATCTAGGCCGCCATCTTGTTTCCCACAGTGGACAAACAGATGCCTATAGGAAGCCCTCAAGCAGGCAATAATCCTGTCCCACAGTTGTCCCTAACTGCTATTGAGAAACATGGTGCATCTGAGCATGGAGTTATGACCATCATGACAAGTAACTATTGATAGTCATCCTTCATCAAAGAAACATCAAATTCAGGGACAGAAGTAAGGCCCATTACTGGCAAGAGTGCGGGGAAAACAATGACTGCAATCCAACGCACAGTTAATATACCTAAATCCAAGAGAGGTTGATGGGACCTAGGCTGCCCAGCAGAAAGTCTCCCTCAGACCAGCAATCACATGCCTGAGCAGACATCAGGTGTTAACAATGTCCAAATAGGGCACCCGGTGCAATGGACACTCATGCCAAAAATGAATAGGAAAACCTAGACTTTTTCTTAACAACAAAGCAATCAACTGTAAAGAAAAGCTGAGCTAAAATGGTGGTGGCAGCAGCCAAAGCATGGTTTCTAAAACCAACTTTAAATACAGATATACAGTTTGAAATATGCCGCTCTTACATCCATCAGCAGCGGAAGTCGCGTGACCCTCTGCATTGGGAGAATGAGGAAAGAAATCATAGGTAAGTTTCTGCATTCTTCTTGGGACTCAATCCGCGACAATACTTCCTTGAATGCTGGATTTGTAGCCCTAACCAAAAACAACAATAATTTTAAAGAGAGAATTAATTTAGAAGTTACTTATGAATCCTATGAATTTTTTGTTCGGTTGTTTGTCAGGTACTTTCCCAGAAACCGTGCTAATGCTTTTCTGTGCCTAAGAATCCCCAACCTCATGTGGACAATGCTGAGACCCATGGTCTGACTTAGTATAAGGAAGCTTCCTATGTTTCTACACATGGAAATGCATCATGAAACAGTAGGCACTGCTTCTCCTGTGTCACTGATAGGAACTATGGAACACAGAAAGATCCCTTACACTGAGTCCATCAAGCTCTGTACTGTCTACTATGGCTGGCAGATGCTCTTCGGGCTTTCAGACAGAGGTCTCTTCCCAGCCCAATCTTTAGACGTTGGAAACGGTACCTGGGACCTCCTGCCTGCAAAGCACATTGCTCTGCCAATGAGCGCTGGTTCTTCATCCACCAAATTCCTCAACTACTTTCCTCTCTTGTTTGTTACAGGACAAATTCACAAGAGGCTGAGGGGAAAGGTGAGCAAGAGGACGGACTAGTGAAGAAATGGGGTTTGAGGATCAGCAGCTGAAAACTCCTTCAATGCCTTGTACCATTTTGCATCTATAGAAACCATTTACAGGCAAGGAACATGCAACTCTGTGGCCACATTCAAATTTCTGCTCAATAAGCTGACATATGAATGAGTTTTTAGCCTACGTGCACACACCCTTCGTTCTTCCCTTTGCCTAAACCAGTAAACAAACCAGGAACTCCTTCCTTCCATTAGCTATGGTGTCCCATTCCACCCAAACTGGAAAAGTGTTGTTAGCAGCTTCAGAACAAGGCAGGGATAGTCAACTGTGGTTTCAAGCTGGCTAAATATCCCGACTTTTGTTCTGAAGCTATTAACTAGAAACTTGTTCCAGTTTAGTAAAATACAGTTCACTGAAGAACTTTGGAGTTTGCTTGCCATTTTTGGACAAAGGGCTTGTTCGTGCTTTGGCAGATTAAGTCAAAATATTATCATCTGAACTCTCGTGTGTGTGTGTGTGTAATCAATCTTTCAAATCTCCAGTAATAGCATTAAATGCAGGATTTGAGCAAAATCAAGATCTCTGCAGCTAGTGCAACCCACCTCCCGCCGTGAGTTCTGCTGAATGAAGCAGAACATATTAAGGAACTATGAATTATGAATAATGTTAACTGCCTAATTCAGACCTTGTCCTTTTAAGTTGCAAACATTTGAATTAAAGGGGCTATTTCATTTATCAGGGAAAGGGAACTTCAGGCCCAGGTGGAAACGTGGTGCTCCAGAACTCTCTACAGTGGTACCTTGGTTCTCAAACTTAATCCGTTCCAGGAGTCCGTTCAACTCCTGAAAGTGCTCAAAAAACAAGGAGCAGCTTCCAGTTGGTTGAAGGAGCTTCCTGCACTCAAGCGGAAGCCACATTGGACGTTCAGCTTCTGAAAAACGTTCGCAAAACAGAACACTTACTTCTGGGTTTGTGGCGTTTGGGAGCCGATTTGTTCAGCAACTAAGCCATTTGGGAACCAAGGTTTGACTGTATATGGTCCCTGGGACTCTCCCGAGGCTATACTCTTTACTTGCCCTACCCTTTGGCCTCCTTGAGTCTTTTTGCCTGTCTGGAATATGCTGCTGAACTCTTATAATGCTTCTTTGCTAGTCTTGGAATTACCCGATAGTAGAAACGTAAAATATACATTTGTTGCTTTGCCTTTGGCTCTACTCACCACACCCATGTGGCCCCACTGGACGATTTTACAGAAGGAAATGGGCTCATCAGGATTTTAAAAAAGATTGTATACCCATGATATAAATAGCAACTTCAATTACTTACAGTAGTTTCTGGAGTGTTCGCTGCTGGTAGACTTCATTTGTGCAATATTTCACATAAGGGTCAAAGGTTGATGCAGTATGCTTTTCCACAATATCACTGATATCATCTATGAAGATATTATTCTGATGCCTTGCTTCAAGCTCTCTAAAGAACCTAAAATGGAACAGAGCAAATTTACAAAACATAATTTATCAGTATATTATCTGAAAGGCTAAGAGGTCTTTAAGCGACTTCATAACCAAATAATTATATGCTGCAGTACAGAGATAACTAGAACAGCCTACAGAATCTCATGCCAGAGCCATGACTTGTCTCTTTCTCTGAAAATAATACATATGCTTTTATTGCCAGTAGAAATTGGTGTCCGTGTGTGTGTGTGTGTGTGTGTGTGTGAGAGAGAGAGAGAGAGAGAGAGAGAGAGAGAGAGAGAATGGAAGATAAATGACCTACCACAATACAGATGACAAACCAACATATTTCACTGACTACATTACAAGGAACTGAACCAAAAGGAATGTAGGACTATGAATTCGTTTGAATAAAGGAAAGCTTAAACTGAATGGAGCCCATTCCTTGCTTATTTGTACCATTTGAGATTGATGTTGGATAGAATCTAAGTGGTTAACAGCTGTAATGATAAAGATAATTGGGGGGGGGGGAGAAGAAAGAAAGGTGTAAAATTAAGTGAAAATTAAGGGTGAGGATTTGCTGAATGAATAATTTGAATTGGAATACAAAAAGGGGAGGTATGAGGAGGTCTGAGAAATAAGTCAAAAGAAAATAAGTGAATGAAATTATATGTGTTTTTAATTTTTGTATTTTTGTTTTTTGTCTTTTTTGTAGAAACCTTGAAAGTTAATAAATATATTTTTTAAAAAATATATTTGTACCATTTGAGATGGGCATGGGAGATTAGCTGCCTTGAGTGGCAACAGGAACAAGTAGCTACTCTTGGCAGCTGCCACCCACCCCCACCCCATGCTCCAGATGCTGTATTGTTTTCATGCACTGTTCTCCCCCACCAAAAAAAGGTAGTTACCATTTCCCCCAAAAATGTACAAAAATGACACAATGTATAGCAAAGATAGCTTATGTAGCCAAGTTGAATTTGAATTACAAAACTAATGAAATTGTAGTGAATTTATATAAAAGTTGTAATGAATATGAATGGCATACTGAAACAGACTGAATTTTTTTGCACACCTCTAGTTCAAGCAATATACCCATTGTATTGCTTCTATGTAAAAATGAAAATATAGAAGGTGTAAAGTATTCATGAATCGTATAAACTGAATTGCTAATGCATTCAAGATTTTTATGATAAACAGATCCAAATGGAGATGAAATCATGTTTTCTATAAAATGTTGCATACTTTCTATGCTATTTTATTCACAGTGAAAATATAAAGTCCTCAAATAATATAAACACCATGCAGAAATTTGAATGTAAGTGTTCCACTCAAATGTAACTTCACAGCGCTTATCTAGAGAACATGATGTGTCTACTTCCTGTGTTTCCGCTACTGTAAAATAGAACCATGAAATTTGTTCTCTGTAGCCAAGCGGACTTTTTATACCTTTATTCCTATTATTTCCTTGAAGACTGCTGTTACTGCAAGCCAAGGTTTGGTTTGTGGCTTCGCTGGATTCTAATCTTTGAAATATCTGGTTATGTGTTATTTCTTATATTACTTATTGCATACTGCTATTTGTAGGGTTTTTAAGTAATTGAATTTATATCAATATATAACTCCTGGGCAACTATTTGTGTTAAGTTGTGGATGAACATATCAGACGACACAGCGATTCTTCAAACAGCTCTTGTTTATTCACAGGCCAGGACAGAACTGAACTGAAGGGGTCAGTCAGCCTGCTTATATAGAGCTCCAGTACCACATTACTGTAACAACTTTCTAAAACTATCCAATCATTGAACGTCACTTTCGATCCTTCATTTGCATAACTATCTACAGTATCCATCCAATCATTGAACGTCACTTTCGATCCTTCATTTGCATAACTATCTACAGTATCCCCCTGCTGGCCCAGGGTCAGAACTTCAGTACATGACAATTTATATGTTACTTAAATAGTGGGAGAGCAAGCCACAACTTATGGTGCACCAAGCCAAATATTAAGTACAAGGAGCTGAACAGTGACCTGTTTTTGCTGCCCATGACTGCAATAATGATGATGATGATGCATAGCCAAGCACCAAATCCACAAGTTGTGTTTAGTGAATTACTGCTGTTTTTGGAAGGAAGAGCCACAGCTCAATGGTAGAACATCTGATTTACATGCAGAAGGTCCCAGGTTCAAACCCTAGCAATTTCTGGTAGAACTGGAAGAAACTCCAATCTGAAACCCTGGAGAGCCACTGCCAATCAATTTAGACAACACTGAACTAGATAGTCCTATGTTATTACTCGGTATAAGGCAGCTTCCTGTATTTAGGAGAACCTTTAAAAGAAACCCAGGTGTTATGGGTTCCAGAAGAGTACTGCTGTTTTCAGTTCTACAGTGACTTCATAATTTCCCAATGGTAGTAGGATGGCCTTACCAGAGCATCCAGAGCAGCTTCAGTAGCAAAGGATCAAAGCTGCCATATGAATGAGAGCAGTTGTTGATGCAGAATTTTTCGTTTCCCAGCTTTTGCCCACAGACTTGCACCCTAACCACACAGACTCCACTTGCCACCCCAGACAGCAGGCTACTCCAGTACCACAGATCTATGAGTGGGAGACCTGTTTGTGTATATAGATTGCATTTGGTAGATCTAAGTCAACCATGACCAAACTTGACCCTCCAGCTGTTTTGGGACTACAGTTCCCATCATCCCTGACCACTGCTCCTGTTAGCTAGGGATGATGGTAGTTGTAGTCCCAAAACAGCTGGAGGGCCAAATTTGACCATGCCTGACTAAAGCAAACAACCGAACGAACATTTTGAACTATCACTGGGGCATATGCTCTATTGGCAAAAATTTGCTTACACTGGAGAAGAAATTGGTTTCATTATTTGACATTGTATGATCTGAAGACATGTTGGACATTCAAACAATTGTGAATTTAAAGCACAACTATCCTGGCTATAAAATTTATGTAATGTCTTCAGAGAGGAGCAGTTTGTAGGAAGTTGAGATTAAGTCAGGAAAGCACAGGATAAATAATCTTTTCTCTTAAAGTAATTTGGTGCATCTAAACATTGGTTAATAGTTCAACAATGTACATAAACCTTTTATCTGTAAAGCTAAAATAAAGCCTCATATATTTCCTCACAGGAAAGATCTGCAATTTGGTTGGGGATAAGATATCGTAATAACGCTTATGGGTCCATTTAAAATTGAGTCTAAAGCCCTTTTAACAATGCAAAGGGATTCCTTTAAGTGCTTTCCTCTTATCACTAAGAAGGTTATGAGATTAATTTAAGTTTAAACTAAACAAGTTCATGACAGCATATTCTTTTCCCATCTATCTCCTCATTAAAATAAATATCTGCTCTGCAATAATCTAATCTAACTCATTCTGCTTATTCCCATGATGCTCCATTGATCCATCTAAAATGTATACACGGCTCTTTTGCTCTCACTAGTCAAAGAAAAGTTGAGTTTTAATCAATCTTTCTTGCCCAATGAGAAAGTGAGGTCTCTCTGAAAATGTTTTCTACTTTAATTAGGCAGCTCTTGCTGAAGGGCTTTACCATGGAGTCAATATGTTGCTCTGCAAGTTCTTTTCAATTAAGGCCAATGCAGAGGCCTCAGTGTTTTATTGGGTCCAACGGAACTTAAAGCAGAAACGCAACTGTGTCTGAAGCACATGGTTCTGATCCAGCATTTCCTTGCATAAATAAGATCTTGGATGCATGCACAAAACTCCACATTCACAAACTTATCTCTGCAGTATCAAAAACGGTTTGGAGCAACTTCTCCCACTGCAGTAAAGAGGGCTGTGTCAGCCACTGGACCATAGTATGCTGTTTCTGAACAAGAGATGGCTTTCAACAACTAATGTCATAGTCATTCTACAGCAGTGTTTTTCAACCACTGTTCCGCACTAGTGTGCCGCGAGATGTTGCCTGGTGTGCCGTGGGAAAAATTAAAAAATTCGAAAGATTTTTTTTTTTAAAAAAAGTCAAATTTTCGATTGGGACGCCGTCCCCGGAGGGAGGCGGGCGAGGCGGGCGGCGAGAGGTGGGGCGGCGGCCACAGCGCCCGCCTCGTGGCTCTCATTCCCTGCCCCTGCCAAAGCTCACCCAGCCAAGCCGCGCTCTCCTTCCTGCCTCGCTTTGCTGCCTCCTCCCCCCCCACCCCCAAAGCTTGGAGGTTCCCCGGCGCCGGCCCGCAGGTTTGACCCCCTTCTCACACCTGTTCGCGCTCCTTGCACGGAAAGGGGCGGATGGGGAGGAACGGGGCTCGCCGCTGCCCCCGCTCGCCCTCCCCCCCTCCACCGGCGGTCCCGCGATTCTTGGCTTTTTGGCGGTTGGCACAGAAGGAAGGCAAGGGGGAGGGGAAAAAATTGAAACTTACACTTTCGTGCGTCCCTCCCGGCGTGACGCTGCGCGCTGACGTCACGGGGCTGTCGTGCTCCACATAGGCACACATGGTGGTGTGCCTCGAGATTTTTTTCATGAAACATGTGTGCCTTTGCCCAAAAAAGGTTGGGAAACACTGTTCTACAGCATATGCACTGGGTGAGCCAGCAAAGCTGTTATGGGTCTTGTATCTAGCCCTGCCTCTGAAATACTGGAGTCTGTGGGTGCTAATGTATCCTATTTTGTTTAACCCACCTGGGAAACCCCTGCAGCACTCTTGTTGCATATTGTTCACATGTCTCCAGCATCAACCTCCAAATAATGATGCAGAAAAGGAGGGAGAAAATGTGCATCTTTATAATCACCTGGGTAAAGTTGATCTGAATTTTACAGAGAGGGAGGGCGCTGTCATTTTTGGCATCTGATACTAGAAGGCTTCCAGATCTTTCTGGACACCAGTTCCTATCAGCCCCAGCCAGCAATCATATCAGCCAAATGATTGCTGACCATTGGCCATGCAAGCTGGGGCTGATGGGAACTGGTGTCCAGAAAGATCTGAAGGGCTACAGTATCAGAGTATACATCCGTAGGTCCATAGGTTTCCCACCCCTATCCCCCACCCCCATGATACTGTGTGGCTCCATCTTTAAAAGGTACTGTTGAGAGAAGCTGCTTATGGGAGTTCAGTTCCTAACAGGAAGTTTAGGGCCAACAAAAATAAAAACAAGTGTTTTCAAAAGGGTACATTCATGAGTATAATGCTCTGCAAGAACCAGGTGTCTACTATTTATGGTTGCCTGTCACCAGTCATCTGTCATGTGCTAGGGACATGTCCAAAGCACATGGTGAACTAAGCGATGGGCTTCAGAATGGAAAATTTGGTTCAAAAGAAACTGAAAACAGGTTGGCATTTGTTGTAACTTCATACACTTTGTAACAACTGATTAAAACTGTCAACCCTTCTTCCAAGACCTTTGGTGAACTTTCGTTCTGTTTATAAATTCTCTTTTTCCTTGCTTTCATGTGGGCCTCTTATGTTGCAAAACTCTACAATACAGTCCACGCAGAAAAAAGCAGCCTTCTCATTATACACTAATGATGTACAACGCTTAAGTTCTACAAAACGACCACAAATGGCTTCCTTTTTACAAATTCAGTTGAAAGACCCAAATTTAATACAGCCTGTATACACAAACTTATTTCTGCACCCAAATCTCTGTTGCAGGGTCAAAGCGAAAGTGTACAAGGTTGGTGGTTTTTTTTAATGAACACTAAATTCCATTCAGTTCCAGCTGATAAGAGATTCTTCTTATGCACCAAAAAATAATCAATGCAAGAAGACCTGGCAAAGTTACACCGAAGGCTGCACTCTTTCAAATATATTTAACATGACCAGCTGATGACATATTTCACAATACATATCTAAACCTAACAGGAATGGAATATTTACCTACTTTCATGCCATACCACTTATACAATTCAGTTGTAACTGAGTGGTGTTATGCTCAATTTAGAAAACTAAAAGTGGCTCAACTAAAGTGTTATTTAAAAACACACACCTAACCATAAAAAGGTACCAGGTACAGCAGCTACTAAATTCTCTGCCTTTGATAAATCAGGGATTCAAATTCCTAGGACTCATCTGTACATATTACACAGTAAACGGGATAAAAGCAAGAGCTTTTTCTGAACTTTGTTCCCAGTAACAGAGCAATGGAGGCGGAGCTGGTTTCCATAACAACCTTTTTCACCATGTAACAAAAGCTTTTCTTTTACGACACATGATCGTATTGCAATCCTAATCCCTACTGAAAGCACTTTGATAGAACATAATAACCTTTGTCAGTACACCTTTGTACGCTCTGAAACGTTTTCAAAGGAAGCACAAAATTACAAGCCAGAAACATTAGTAAACAACTGAAACAATTGTTTTTACTATTTCTCCTCTTAATACATGGCACATTTGGAATGGTGTGTGTGCCTGTTTGTGTTTACAATGTGAAATAATTATATAACTAAAACATCGTACAAAAGGTGCACAGTCATTATCTAAATAATTAATCACTCTTTGATTATTTCAGATAATTTTGCAAATAGTTCAGCAAATAGTTCCCTTCCAATCGGGATTCAGGCCTCACCATGGGACTGAAACTGCCTTGGTCGCGCTGGTTGATGATCTCCGGCGGGCTAGGGACAAAGGTGAGAGCTGTTTCCTAGTTCTGCTGGATCTCTCAGCAGCCTTTGACACCATCGACCATAACATCCTTCTGGACCGTCTAGAGGGGCTGGGAGCTGGGGGCACTGTTATACGGTGGTTCTGCTTCTTTCTCCTGGGCCGTGTCCAGAAGGTGGGGGGGGGATGAGTGTTCAGACCCTTGGGCTCTCACTTGTGGGGTGCCTCAGGGTTCCGTCCTCTCCCCCATGCTTTTTAATATCTATATGAAGCCGATGGGAGAGATCATCAGGGGGTTTGGGCTGGGTGTTCATCAGTATGCAGATGACACCCAGCTCTACCTCTCCTTTAAATCAGAACCAGTGAAGGCGGTGAAGGTCCTGTGTGAGTGCCTGGAGGCTGTTGGAGGATGGATGGCAGCTAACAGATGGAGGTTGAATCCTGACAAGACAGAAGTACTGTTTTTGGGAGACAGGGGGCGGGCGGGTGTGGGGGATTCCCTGGTCCTGAATGGGGTAACTGTGCCCCTGAAGGACCAGGTGCGCAGCCTGGGAGTCATTTTGGACTCACAGCTGTCCATGGAGGCACAGGTTAATTCTGTGTCCAGGGCAGCTGTCTACCAGCTCCACCTGGTACGCAGGCTAAGACCCTACCTGCCCGCGGACTGTCTTGCCAGAGTGGTGCATGCTCTAGTTATCTCCCACTTGGACTACTGCAACGCGCTCTACATGGGGCTATCTTTGAAGGTGACCCGGAAACTGCAATTAATCCAGAATGCGGCAGCTAGACTGGTGACTGGGAGTGACTGCCAGGACCACATAACACCGGTTCTGATAGATCTGCATTGGCTCCCAGTACGTTTCCGAGCACAATTCAAAGTGTTGGTGCTGACCTTTATAGCCCTAAACGGCCTCGGTCCTGTATACCTGAAGGAGCGTCTCCACCCCCATCGTTCAGCCCGGGCACTGAGATCCAGCGGCGAGGGCCTTCTGGCGGTTCCCTCATTGCGAGGAGTAAGGTTACAGGGAACCAGGCAGAGGGCCTTCTCGGTAGTGGCGCCTGCCCTGTGGAATGCCCTCCCAGCAGATGTCAAAGCAATAAACAACTATTTTACTTTTAAAAGACAACTGAAGGCAGCCCTCTTTAGGGAAGTTTTTAATGTCTGATGCTGTACTGTTTTTAATATTCAGTTGGAAGCCGCCCAGAGTGGCTGGGGAAACCCAGCCAGATGGGCGGGGTATAAATTAATAATAATAATAATAATAATAATAATAATAATAATAATAATTATTATTATTATTATTATTATTATTATTATTATCATCATCATCATCATCACTGAGACTGAACAGTTAGCATGGTTAGCTTACCAACCACATGTAACATTCACTAGTCTTGGATAATTAAATTACCAACACTAGACTTTAGCTATTTAAATGGAGCTGACAATCTTATTAAGTAGAATTAAGACACTGCAAAAATATAATCAGAGAAAGCCGCGGAGATCTGAGGAGGGAGAGTTCATGATGGATGAACTGCTTTTCCATCTCTAGTTGTTGTTTTTTAAATTCCCCTTCTATTTACCACAGTGAGGGTAAACTGATGGTGCCACTCCAGAGCTGGCAAAGTTTTCTGGCTGGTTTGTCAGGGAAAACCAAGGTTTTCCAGAAGCCACCTGCTCCATTCAACCCCCGAGCAACCAAGAAGCAGTGAATCTCCTTCTCCGACTGCCTCCCTGTCTGACGACAACAGAAAAGTTCAGCAGCCTCCACAGTTGCCCTCTTCAGGAAACCTGGGATTGCTCCCTAAAAGATATATGAAAAAGATTTGTAACAGTGCTTACTGTCAACAATAGTAAGTATGGGGAAACTACAGAGCGGTGATTCTATCACCACATTAACATGCAGAGTTTAACATGCCAATCATGCCTGTGAAAGCAAACATAGTTGACATACCTTAAGATACACCATTGAAGATTTTTATTTTTAAGGCAGAGACTGGGAACCTGTTTTCCTCCAGATGTTGCACTACAATCCTGGCTAGTGGCCAAGTTAGCTAGGACTGATTTTCTGGAGTCCAGCAATATTTGGAGGGCCACAGGTTCCAAATACCCAGTTTAAACTGTACGCTTAGAAAGGAGCGCACCACTTTAATTCAGATTAAATTTAATCTGTCACCTTCTTGTCCACCACTGGGCATTGCTTTCTTTACAAGATACCAAAAAATCTTTAGTGGAGGTCAATGAATAAGTGTGTCAAGTTTAACGCTTCAAACCCCAAGCAAACATCCAACCCACTACACATAGCTAAATATTAATCTCTCACCAAGCTGATTTAAGCAAGATAGTTTTGGGCCCCTGCACAAGCAAAACCTCAACACATGGATAACTTCTGCAAAAGAAAATATACAAGACAGAATTGTTTTGGACATTTCATTTTTGACATCGCAGGTGTCATTTAACTGAAGTTAAAACTGGAACTGAGCCAAAAGGGGGGAAGCTCACCGCTTTTGTTTTGTTGGGAGATTATTGTGAAAGAGAATAAAGTGCTTGGCTAAACAGGAATTGCTAAATTCACTCTGAATTGACTGAAACTACCTGGAAGCAGACAAAAAAAATTAAAAAAAAATATTTAAAGTACTTTCATTGTGTTAAAAAAAGGGGGGGAATTACATATGGTAGAGCAATGAGGGACAGGGCAGAGCAATAGCAAGGTCAGAGCTAATTGGTTCCACCAATGTGCTTGAACAGCTCTGACCTCAAAATAGCCACTATGCCTTGCCCTCTGACCATTCTGGTACACAGCAGCAATGCCACCAGAAGGAAGTCAGGATCTGCAGTGATGTGCCTCCCTGGTAGCCACTACTGAGCAATCCCATACTCTGGTAGCTGCCCTGGGCTTCTTTGGAAGAAAGGGCACTATATAAATTTAATTATTAAATAAGACAGTTAGCAATCCTGCCCTCCAAACTCCAAACTACAGCTACACCATTGAAACAGAAGCCATATCCAATACTCACTCAACCAAAAGGGGGGGGGGGATGGGGGGAATCCCCAAACAGCAGATTAATTGAGGAGGGAGAAATAGCAAGTGCACATCCAGCGTCATCAGTAAAGCTCACGTATCAGTGCCTGTAACAATGGCCACAAGCAGCCCACAGCCAGATGAAGACAACAGCCGCACAACAATGAGGACATGCCACCGGCACACAAACCCTGCATCACAACACCCAACATACAAAGCGACTCCATAAAGCCCCCACTCCGTAAGCTGCAGTGACCTAGCCAGCAGCAACCCTGCTATTGCCGCTTCCCAGACTAGACTGCAGGGCTGGCGTTTGCATCTCCTGATGCTGCTCACAAGCACAGTTTTAGAGCACAACACAGAGGAAAGGAAGAGGAGCCTACACAACACACAGCATCCACAACACCCACGAGCTGAAGGGTCAGCACACAGTCCTCCTTAGAAAAAGGGTTCAAGACCAAACCAGGGAGTAAAAGACTCTTCCAGCAAGTCACCGAAGTAGGAATAGGTCATGAAACAAGGAGAGCAAACCCATGCAGAGAGTGGGGAGGCCAGGTACACTTGCCGGGTCCTCGGAGTGCTAAACTGGCCAGGGCCAGGGATCTGCCATTTTTGTCTGAGCTTATAATTTATTCTAAGAAGAATCCTGCTCTGGACTCCATCATCTGCATATTTTGTTAACAACTGATAGGCTACCTAGAAAAACTTCACAGATCCTAATGACTTGGACCAATAGTATTTCCTTTCAAAGAAGCAAACACCGTCTTTCTGTAGCTAGGTGTAGGGTAGGACAGAGATGAACCGATAAGGCACAATGAGGTAACTGTCCACTTACGGAAGATGCCAAATGAAATGTTATCCCGTACAACAAGTTTCCACTAAGAGAAGGTAAACAGTAACTCAACTGATTAAGCACTACAGCATTAGTCAGTGCCTGAGGACAAATATTATACTGTAGTTGTCGCAATTAAAGAGCTTGATGTACTTAGACCATATCATACCCTTTTCAGTATTTCACAGAAAAGGCTAATTTTCTGTGCAAGCTAGGTGAAGGGGCTCTTTGTTATGTAATGATGAGGCATTTGGTCTTACATGGTACAGTGGTGCCCCGCAAGACGAATGCCTCGCAAGATGGAAAACCCGCTAGACGAAAGGGTTTTCCGTTTTTGAGCTGCTTCGCAAGACGATTTCCCCTATGGGCTTGCTTTGCAAGACGAAAACGTCTTGCGAGTGTTCCGATTTTTCCCTGCTCCCCCCTTTTTCTAAGCCGCTAAGCCGCTAATAGCCTTTTAGCTGCTAATCCGCTAAGCCTTTAATAGCCGCTAAGCCTTTAATAGCCACTAAACCGCTAATAGCGCTAATCCGCTAATCGGGTTGCTTCGCAAGACGAAAAAACCGCTAAGACGAAGAGACTCGTGGAACGGATTAATTTCGTCTTGCGAGGCACCACTGTACTGTCAATTAAGCAGTCACAGAGAAAACATAGGATGCTGTGGAATATGGGCTTTGTTTCCAATTTAATGTTTCTATATAGCCCTGCAGTAACAATTTCCACAAGTTGATTATGTAAACCACGTAGAAAAGCTTCCTTTTGTTTGTTTGGAATCTACTGAAAGTGACCATCAGTCCTAGTATTTTGAGAATGAAGAGCAAATATTTATCTCTCTTCACATTGTTTTAAATTAATATTAAAATCACTTACAGTACAACTGTTTTACTCAGAGTAAACCCAGTGAAATTAATGAACATGGCTTGGTTAGGTCCATGAATTTCAATAAATCTGCCTCTGAGTAAAATGTAGTCCAACACCACCCTTTGTTGATTTTACATTTATTTATTTACTTTCACATTACTTTGTATACCCAAACAAATGTCAGAAAGACAGAAATACAGATTTTAAAAACCCCCAGAGAAAACAAATAAAACCAAGACAAAACCTATAATCTAAAAAGAGAAATAACCATATTCAATTAATAGCCCAGTCATGAAACTATCATGCCACCTAACACGGATGGTATGAACATTTCACATCAGTGTAAATGTCATGAATTGTGATATTTATTTATTTTCTAAGATTTATATCCCACCTTTCTTCCATCATGCAGTCTGCAGGCAGTCACCCATCCAGGTACAGTGGAATCTCAGTTTTTGAACATAATCCGCTCCGGAAGACCGAAACATTCTTAACTGAAAACTCAATACAGAAGCCTCAATACAATAGGGAAACTCAAAATGAAAGCTGCGTAGCACATTCGTCTGCTGAAAATCGTTCAAAAACTGGAATAGTTACTTCTGGGTTTTCAGCATTCGAAAGCCAAAACATTCAACTATGGATGCGTTTGGTAACCACGGTTCCACTGTACTACCAGAGCCCTGACCTCTACCACTGAAATCTCTATCATCTGGCAGACAAAAAGATCCATGTTCAAGCCCTACTTCAGCCATGAACTACCAGATCAGCAGCTCTAGCTAATTCACTTACTTTAAGCTTCAGTCCCCCACCTGTAAAATCAGAACAATCAATAGTTCTTCTGGGGATAAAGAGTGTGAAGTACTTTGCATAGTGTAGTGTAGGATGTTATGGAAATGACAGATAAAATGCCAATGTATTGTCAGCACTGCAGCCAGTGTTCCTCAACTTCTACCTGTCCAGATGTTGGAACTACAATTCCCATCAGCCCAAGTCAGCACGGCCAACAGAAAGGGATGATGGGAGCTGTAATCCAAAACATCTGTAAGGCACCGGCTGGAAAAAGACTGTTTTAGGATGATATGACTTTTTAAATACTGGTACTGGGTAGCATAAACACTGATCCGTTCTTAACGAATGACATCTATTATATTTGCTACATATCACTAAATACACTACAACACACCATACTTCTGCCATTTCTTTTGATGACAGTAACACTGGAGAAAGCTGTGAAGATGAAAAATTGCTCTTAGAACAAGAGAGCCATTTTGGCTGCAGCCAGGGAACTGGAAAAAAATAAATAGTGCAGCGACATTAAGCTAATGAAGTTCAACTGCAGGTCAAACAGGAACCCAAAATATTTGGACTTAGGAAAGACAAGAGTAGCAAGATAAAGTTATGGGATGCTGTGTGGCTTAATATGCAAAGCCTGGGACTGAGAACGCAGGAATCAACTGTTTGGAATTTATTGTGTTTCCTCCAATATCTAAGTAGTGCCTTGCTTCTCTTCTATGGATGGAGACACTTGACGGTATATTTATCTATCTATCTATCTAATTATCAAATTTATATCCTACCCTTCCTCCCAAAGTAGCCCAGGGCATCAAATACATATGTGATACAAAATACAATAAAAACAAAATAAAAACCCTCAGGGATATTGAGTAGATTTAAATTAAGGCAAGTTTTGGACACCTGGCATAAACAGGTTTTATGCCTTAAAATGATGGGACTTCATGTGACCATTTTTTTCCACCACAAGACATGCATCCACTACTCAAAGGCTAATAACAATCACATATTAATTTTCATATTCTTATCTTCCATATCTATATAAAACAATACAAGTAATGTATGGGGAAGAGAAAGATAATGTTCCTAGAATTAAGCTGTATCATTCAATACACAGTGAAAGATGATGCATGTTTACTCAGAAATAAGTCCCAAAATGTTTGGTGGGTTTACTATGCTGGGTGTTTTTGGTATGACAGCCTAAACTATCTATCCCACTAAACATCAACGGCCCATAAAACAAGAAAGAATAAATCTGAAGTACTGTCCAGAAAAGATTAGAAATGCACAGGGATTTATACACACTCAGTTTAGATCACAAAGAAGCAACAACTAATTCCCCAAACTTGTTTTGAAACAAGAGAGTCAACAAGTATAAACATTTCACAACCGCGATTTTTTCAAGTTGCTGTAATGCAACTGAATCACTGACAACAGGGGTTTAACTTGGGTGAATCTTGTTCCCACACATCTCTAAATGCTTGGAAACTACTCTTTGCTTGATTCCAAACCAGAAGAGATATGGAGATGCCAAACCAGAAATGCCTTAATTAAAGAAATCTGTCAAAGCTTTTAACATTGTTCAGATTTTGCAGGAAATCACCTGCCAATTTTCACAGCAACACATTAGTAATCCATTGTTAAAGGACATGTGCAACATATACACAGCATTTTTTTAAAAAAGAAAACAATCTCTTAAAATATCTCTCAGGGCAATGATATATATCACAACACAACTTCAAAGATCAATCATTTTTAAAGTACTGCATTCCATTTTAAGAAACAAGACAATCCCTAGCTTAAAGATGCAATTCCGCAGGCCTATGTCCTATTGATTTCAACAGGATTTAACCCACAGCGCCACACGCGTCCCTTATTCTTCCTTAGATTGAACTAAATGCAGTAAGAAAGAATTAGCAATGATAACTGCCAACTGTAATAACACAAGATGGATTCAAAAGGCATTACAGACATCACATGATCAAAGCATGCAGTGGTCATGACCACCCCCTCCCCACAATCCAAACATTCAGATGGCATTTGAAAAGGCTCTACATGCATAGAGCCCATTCACACATTGGCCAAATGTGTGATCTTCCAGAGGACACGGCGGCTACATGCAGTGTTGACAGGGAAGCTCATGGAATCTTGCATCCCCTCACACCTTCTTTCAAAGCATGGGTCTAGGAGGATATCTGAACTCCCCTTAAGAACATGAAAGTGTATAACAGTTCCTGGGCACAAACAGAATAAAGGGGAAGGACCTCTGTTTAAAACTTACCTCTTGCTTGCTTCGCAGACATCCGCAATATTGGAAAAAAGGTGATGGCTTTCTGTTTTGGTCATTGTAGTGCCCAGTTCTTTGGAGTTCTTAAACATCCGGATCAGGATTTCCAGACTGAGCAAGTATGAATGTTCTGAAGATATAACTTCAAATATAGCCTGCATGTGGGAAGGGGGAGGAGACACACACACACATACACAGGTCACCTCTTTTAGCTTTAGGATGCGAAAATCCAGGCTCAAAACCCTCCCAAAGCAATGAAGTTCACGGGATGGTCATGAGCAGGATTTTATGGCCTGGTTGAGATATATAACTATCTCGCTTGAATGAACCGTGATTTATGGGGTTGAGAACTTAGCCTAGTGCCTGTGTGAACAGATCCTGCTTTCACAGTTTGTTGGCAGTGATTAAAACACATTTCCCCCAGTCTGGATAGAATGGAAATTGGGTGAACGAACTTCAAGAATCTTGCATTGAGGCATATGCAAGAAGGGAGGATTGTATGTGGCCACAATGCTTGTATTTGGTCCAATAAACCATGGTCAGATATCAGATCAAGATCTTTGCGCCTGAATTGGACCAACCTCTCAGGCTAACCCTCACAAAGAACAAAACTGACAATAATGTTAAAGTAACTGTTATACGCAAAGTGCTTTAGAAATAGCACCAACTACAAATGTTTGCAAAAATTAAAAAGCTGCCATTTGTAAAATATATGTTTGTTCTTTGTAGCCCAAGCAAAAGTCGCCCCATTATTATTTTTAACTACAAAAATAAGGGGGGAATTGTGGTTTTTATTAGGAAACCTTGTATAAGCAAAAGCCCCAATTAATGAAAAAAGAAACCCTGTATAGTTGAAGATTCCGCTCCTTGAAAGCAGTGGAAACTGAGAAGCAGCTTTGCCAGATACTTCTGCAAAAGGTCAGCTGGCTGAAAAGGAGATGGGCTGGTCTCCAGAATGCACACACAGGCCTCCCACACAAGCCTTCCCAACCCACATTTCTTCTCTTTACTCTGGCAAATCCTACACAGCACTGCCTATCAGCCTCTTCCCCCAGCTTCTTTCCTTCAGTTAGCTGAATGCCTAAAACAGAGTACCTGAGAAGGAGGCTTGATTCAAGTATTATTTGACTACTTATCTGTATACCTCCACCAGTGTGCGTGGTGGTACACTGGCGGTGCACTAGTGTACAGAACAGGCCCCCAGCCCCAAAGAGCTTACAATCTGAAATCTGACATGGGGAAACAACACAGGGTGGGTAGGGAGCTGCAGGGGTAGGAGACCATGAAATTATTTCTGTTACACATACTTAAAAGCTGGTTGCACATTTATTAACTAGCATGTCCCCATTAATGTAAAATATTATCTGGTGCTTCTATATCCACCAGTTAGGAATTCTAATGATTGAGCAGTATATAAATACCTTAAATAAATAAAATGCACATGTTGTTGTTGTTTGCAATGGGACGTATCAGTTGGGATCATGATGTGGCTTCTATTTTGTTTTTACGAATCCCTCAACTTATGACTTGGAAATCGCAATGATACATATTCTACTTTGTATAACCTAACTGGAGGGAATGGAAGAAGCCACAGTGCTATCACTCAGGCTTCCCACTAATCATCTTGTCCCCAAATTTATGCTGCACTCACAGGCAATTTGTTGCTTTGGCTGCAATCGTGAAGAAAGGGCTTGCCTAAAGAGAGCAGCAGAGTTCTGTAACTAATTTGCTCTGGTGTGTGTGTGTTTCAGAGAAAGGACACCAGAGCCCTCGTCTTCAATGCTATTTAAGAATTCTTTGTTCCCAGTTCCATCATAGCCCTCATTGATTCCTTTCAAGCTAAAAAATTCAAGGCGAGGCACAGCAGTTTTTTTGAAAGTGAAAATGAGATATGGGTTGGACACTTATACATTCTAGCAAAGCATACAATGAAAAGAAGTTTTCGATTATCCCGATTTCAGAATACTTCAAAACGATCATCTCAAAACACCAAAACAAGGAACGTTTAAACTCATGCATAATCTAGTGACACTAATCTGAGATGAAGAATGATAACGCATTTGCCAATTACTATTTCTTACTCAAGACAAGTGACAGTCCCCATGAGTGACAGTGTGAAATGTAGTTATCGTTCATTTGCACGGCATCAATACAAACAGATGTGTGAAGCTTGATAGCTTATGCATGCTTTGTGGAGCTCTTTAGAGACCAAATGTATACAAATGCTTTGTATGTGGCCCTGCTGGAGAAGCAGATGCATTCAAGGATAGAATGTGATAATGGTTTAACGGGGAAGATAGATATGTATTCCATCTCCATCCTCTTTAGTTCAGCCTATTTATTTCTCCTTGGCTTTGTACATTATTTAGCATGTTGCATTAATAAACTGCAACAACACACATTGTCCAACACAACCCATTATGTGTGTATTATTTTTTTAAAAAAACACACCTTACTTAATAATTTCACCCTCTGCCCCATTTAATAGCTGCCTTTAAAAAGACATTTCTTTAACTATGCCTACAGCTTAAACAACGGGTGGCGCTGTGGGTTAAAGCCTCAGCGCCTAGGGCTTGCCGATCGAAAGGTCGGCGGTTCGAATCCCCGCGGCGGGGTGCGCTCCCGCTGCTCGGTCCCAGCGCCTGCCAACCTAGCAGTTCGAAAGCACCCCCGGGTGCAAGTAGATAAATAGGGACCGCTTACCAGCGGGAAGGTAAACGGCGTTCCGTGTGCTGCGCTGGCTCGCCAGATGCAGCTTTGTCACGCTGGCCACGTGACCTGGAAGTGTCTCTGGACAGCGCTGGCCCCCGGCATATAGATGTGAGATGGGCGCACAAACCCCAGAGTCTGTCAAGACTGGCCCGTTCGGGCAGGGGTACCTTTACCTTTTACCTTTACAGCTTAAACAAACCACTCACCTAAGTGAAATGGCACCAAAGTCCTGACTATCACCAATGTATCTTTTTTCCCCTCTTTGGGAAACTCAACCTTCAAGGTACTTCCTGATTTACCAAGACAGAATGGGTTCATTTCTCACTGGCACTTATTCTGTCCTCAAGGGGGGGCTCAAGGGGGGGACAGCATTTATTCCAGCATCTCTTCTTGCCAATGGGAGGAATAGTCCTCTTGCCCTCAGAAGAATGTAGGCTAAGTGGCTAAGGGAACAGCACAAGATACAAACCAGGATGGGAAGGGTTAAAACCAGTGGACAGCAGGTGATGGCAGATGTAGCACAACAGGCTAACATTGGAGGCAGAGTGCAGCTGGCAGTGGAGGACCGGCACTTCCCAGATGAGCATTAAGGGCAGCTAATGTTGGCATGAGATGCTACCTTAACAGTGGAAATCCAGGCATGCACTGGACAGAAACCGTGATTTTCTTTGCTGCTCTGAGCCCCAAAGGCACAAGAGAGGTAACTACCAGTGCAGTTGCTTGTTACCACATTGTATCTGGAACTGACAACAGCAAGTCCCATGACCGCAAAGAGGAAAGGTTTCCAGGCCCACATCTGTCCCAGTTTCCTTCAACTGCCAAATTGCTCATAACCACCATTCATCAGAAAGTCTTCCAAGCCCTCTGAATCTCAAGTTGATTTTCCTGCCTGTTTTTTAAAAATCTACTACACATTCTACAGGCCTTACATCTCTCGCCCCCTGGAATCCTATAAGTATCTCTGTGAGCTTCTTTTGCCCTGATCTGTAGCTTATTATTATTATTTCATTTATACCCTGCTCATCCGGCTGGGTTTCCCCAGCCACTCTCAGAACACAGCTCCCAACAGAACACTAAAAACAGAACAAAACTTCAAACATTAAAAACTTCCCTGAACAGGGCTGCCTTCAGATGTCTTCTAAAAGTCAGATTGTTGTTTATTTCCTTGATATCTGACAGGAGGGTGTTCCACAGGGTGGGCACCACTACCGAGAAGGCCCTCTGCCTGGTTCCCTGTAACCTCACTTCTCGCAGTGAGGGAACCGCCAGAAGGCCCTTGGCGCTGGACCTCAGTGTCTGGGCTGAATGATGGGGGCATAGCTGTCAACTTTTCCCTTTTCTTGCGAGGAATCCTATTCGGAAACGTTGACAGCTATGGATGGGGGTGGAGACGCTCCTTCAGGTATAGCTGAAGTGAACTGCCCTGTCCTCTGGCTGTTGCCCAGCAAGTGCTAACGGTGCAAACAAAAGCAGATTTATTTATTTACTTACTTCCCAGTTCACACGTAGACTGGACTTATTCTAAGAAGGATCTTCAGATCCTTCCTTGTGCTCTTTCACTGAACAGGCAGTGCTGATCTGAGGATCAGCCCTCTTCAGGTGACAGATCAAACCCATAACAGCTAGAGGAGATTATCCACATTTATCAAGGGGTATAGCAGTAGCCTCTAATGGGCTGAGGAGGAGAAAACAGGATGCTTTTAAGGGTCATTCATTCTGTTCTGCTTTGAAGACATCGGGTAGGACGAAGAGGTCCTATGTGTGGAATTCTGCACACAGAACATTCCTGCTCATGGGAATAGGGGTGATGATTTCCCCCTAATCCCCTGCAGCCCACAGAATTTTGTACAGGAGGGTTGAAGGGTCATCTGGGACTGTGTGAAAATCACCTCCCCAATTTTTTCTACAGGCAGCAACCTATGCTGGGGTGCCACTCCTTCTGCAAATGGAAGGAGCTCTTCCTTTCACAAGTATAGCTCAGAAAGCAAACGGAGAACTGAACAGACAGGTGGTTATGAGTAGGGCTGAAGAGACTGCTTATTTCAGATATTGGGCATGTTCACAACATTTGCATATTATTATTATTATTATTATTATTATTATGTATTGCATTTATAGATATATCACCCACTTGAATTCTATGCAAGCTGCAAAACCCCAGGTAGTCTGTATCAAAAGTTAGATTTCTACTATAATTTAGTTCACAGAAATAGAACAGAAAAGTGTGCAACATTTATTTTTCTCCAGAAAGCAAGCATAAAAGGATGACAAGCTTATGAAGTAATGAATAAACTGTGGCTATAATAATTAAGGTACCTCTTGCCTTTTCCTTTCTTCTTGGCTGATGCTCTGGTATAGCCCATTCTTCTTCACCTGAAATAAATGATTAACCATTTACATATATTTTTGCAATACACATGTTTCTCCTCCATTGTTTTTCATCAGTAATTGACTGAAATTTTCCTTTGGTTGGGCCCAAATTTCATTTGGATGGACCCCATTCAAAACAAGGCATGAACCCATTTCCCAGACATAGGAACCACCAAGCCATAGAACATCCACCTTGTCAGGTTTTAGTCACAGCTTATTGGCACCTACCTAGACCAACTCCAGGCCCTGGTTCTGCACCTGAACAGCACCACCCAATTCAATGGAGACATACAACAAAGTGCCATCAGCATACTGTTGACAAATCACCCCAATCCCATGATAATGGCACTCAATGGTTTCATATATATGTTAAGCTTCATGCAAAATAGAATTTCTTCTTGCACAATCCCACAGCACAGTCACCATGAGGCTGAGGAAAAGTCATCCAATGCTATTCTCTGACCCCCGTCCTGCAAAAGTAGGAGCATGACTACTGTAGAAGACAACACCACTAGACTATCAGTCAGCATCATTCAAAGATAAAGTTTAAAAGGTTCATTTCGGTAACTTCTCATTCTGCAGTATAGAGCTTTATGACCGACTGTCTTATGAAGGCTCTTTCAATGAAGGAAAGATGTAAAAGAAAATGAAATCAAACAAAACAAACAGGAAATGATCTGTTTCAATATTAAGAATAAAGAATTTATGAAGGTAGCTGCAGCACTCAGGAGTGGAAATATTCCTGCAATGTTTTTACACATGAAGAGAAAGAAGTTAGTGGTTGCCTCCAAAATACGGTCCAGAATGTCCCTCCTTTCCCCCCTATTACATCCTGCGATAAAATGGCAGAATATCTGCTTTACTTTAGAACACTTTGGCATTAACACTGTGCTTAACTCTGTGCCAACAAAGGTATTCAGCCAGCGAACCTTTTGCTTTTCTATCCAGGATGAAAAACTGAGTATGTACCTGTAGTTCCAAAACAATCTCAAAATACAAGTTTGGCCTGAAATTACAGGCTAGCACATGTTCAAAATGTCAGGTTAATTAATCAACAATTTGAGACATTAAACTGTGCTTACAAAAATGAAAGTTTTAGATTTAACAAATTACTGTTTGTGTAGTCCTACACTTTTATACATATATAAAAGCAGAACTTCACAGTAGGTTTACCCAGATTATTGGTGAAAGCATGCCCGTTCTACAGCCATTGAAGGAAATACCTGTATAGTTGTGATTTTCTTCTAACATTTTTATCTGAGCAGTGATGTTTGATACTGATTTGCAGATGCCCCACTCCCCAGCTGGTTTCTTCCTTCCAGTTGGGACTTGTTTCCTGCGTGCAAGCCTGACCAGAGACACTCACAAGCGTGCACAATAAGTATCCATGTGTACATCACAACATACAAATAGAACAACAACAAAAAAGCATTTTCAGATCTATGCATAAAAAGCAACATCTGAGAGATGGGGAACATGTCCAACTTCCATCAGCCCAAGCCAGCATGGCCAATTGCCAGGGATCATGGGAGCTGTGGTCCCCTAACACCTGTATGACTTTTTGTTGAATCAGGAGGAAGCAGAGGTTTCAACAGATGTTAAGATTTGGACCCACCCAAAAGACCTCCAAGTCCAAAAGGACAAGAGTGTTTTTCTTGACCTTTAAATCTTTAATACAGTGGTACCTCAGATTACGAACTTAATCCATTCCAGAAGTCCGTTCTTAATCCAAACTGTTCTTAACAGGAGGCGCACTTTCCCTAATGAGGCCTCCCGCTGCCGGTGCCCTTACACCGTTCAGATTCTGTTCTTAGACCGAGGTAAAGTTCAGAAACCAGGACACTACTTCTAGTTTTGCGGAGTCCGTAAACCGAATAGTTCGTAAACCGGGCTGTTCTTAAACCGAGGTACCACTGTAACCAAAGACCTAAATACTTCAAGCAACACCGCTATCTACCTCAATGACCCTGCTGCTTGGCCATCCTCCAAATTAAAATGTACAAAAGGGGCAGCGTAAGCTCACAGGCAGAACCAACCAAGCGTTTGTGGCTTTGCACCTGCACAGCCCTGACCTTGCTGCAGCCTCATCCCTTCGAAAAGAAGCAGCACCTTTGCTGCCAGGAAGCTACTGCTGTACCTCTGGCTCTACCAATTGACCCATTCCTAGCCTTGGAGGCCTCTTGGGCCAAAAGGCAGCATAGAAAGAAACTCTTTAACAGGACAGACATGTATCCAATAAATATAAGTTTAAAAGTACCAGGTATTCAGCTAACGTCTACTCAGAGCCAACCTAATGGAATAAATGATAATGACTAACTTAGGTACCTTAATTTCAACAACTCTACAGGCAGGCCCCACCCCACCCCATTGACACGCGTTCAATACGTGCATGACTGTGTATACGCGCATCGCACCGAATCCAGAAGTGACCTGGAAATGCCAGAAAGATGTCACTGAAACATCACTCAAAGGGCGGAAGGGAGGTGGGGTGTTTGCCAGCTTTTTCAATGGGTTTCAATTACAATAGTACCTCTGGATGCAAACGGGATCCGTTCCGGAGCCCCGTTCGCATCCTGAGCAGAACGCAACTCGTGTCTGCGCGGGTTGCGATTCGCTGCTTCTGTGCATGATGTCATTTTGAGCGTCTGCGCATGCACGAGTGGCAAAACCTGGAAGCAACCCATTCCGTTACTTCCGGGTCCCCGTGGAACACAACCTGAAAACGCTCAACCTGAAGCACATTTAACCCGAGGTATGACTGTATACACAATTTCACCAACACACGCAGTGTCTTGGGACATAACCCACAGACTCTGAGTGTTAGCTGAATACAATCCACTGAAAAGGAGTGGGTGCTTAAATGGTTATTTTTAGACTTATGAAAAGAACTGAGTTTGCCAGTGTATTACAACACCCGTTTACTCAAAATTAAGTTCCACTGAGTCCACTAGTGCACCTAGAAAATTCGGTATAGAATTGCAGTCCAATCACAGGAATGCAGTACACATTTTAGTTCTGTTTATAATCTAGCCCAGTGGGTTCCTTTCAACTTAATACTGTGGAGTATTTTCACTTCCACATTTTGAGTGTAAGTATCACACATAGTTCTCTCTAGCTCAACTTGTCGAATGAAGCTATTAACGTTCAGCATCATTTAAAAACATTCTAATATAATTTCCCCTTCACTTCCCAAATAGACTTACAGCTCATGTAATCTCTCATACACAAGTTATCCTCCATTTATTGCATACTGTGAATGGGGCATAGTAGCATTTATTAGTTCTCCAGTTATAGCCACAGAACTGTAAACAAAGAGGGCTTTAAAAAGTGGGGTGGGGAGGGAACGCTTTAACTGTATCATGTCTCAGAGGCCTCGGAATTGTTTTCAAAAGACTTTCTGTTCCCATTCAATGCTGCTTTTTCCATCAAGTCAATTAAGTAGAGAGAAGCAAACAGCTATATTAAACATATTGCATGAAAACAGCAGCACAGTGGTAAAATATGTGAAGAGATTTGGGTTCAAGTGGTCAGCCTCCACCCATACAACCCTTTCCATACTCTGAGATTGGTTTTAATACTTTTGAGATCCTTATGTGAGATCAATTAAGATCGGTGAGCATAAGGGAAATGTCCTTTTCTGTAGCGGCACCACACCTCTAGAATGGTAGCCGTGTGCAGTGTATTTACACAGGTTTTGATACTTTTATTGTTGTAGCTGCACTGCATTGTATTTTAACTGGGAACACACACACCTCACTTAAAGGCAACACTAAAATATTTTAAATAAAGACACATCTGCTCATAACTAGGGTGAGGTCCTAATTTCAGTAGATTCCCCTCCTCCATACGCAGGCCTCACGCTGCACATCTTGGTCCTATTAAGCCCCTTGATGTTTTTTGGAGGAGGTGCGTTAATTATGCTACTATAGTAGAGAATGGACTAGAACGATCTGTTCCAGAAGCAGAAGTCCACTTGCAGTTCTTAGGATCCCAAAAAATATTTACATTTGCACACATGCACACAAATGATTTGCATATCGTAAGTTGTTTTCCACTAACTTTTATTCAGAGTAGACCCACTGAAACGAATGGACCCAATGTTTTCATCGCAACATTTTCATAGAATTGTAGAATTTTGAGTTGGAAGGGACCCCAGGGTCATCTAGTCCAACCCCCCCTGCAATGCAGGAATCTCAGCTAAAGCATCCTTGACAGGTAGCCATCCAACCTCTCACTGAAACCCTCCAAATGAAGCAGAGTCTGCCATCTCCCAAGGGAGTCTGTTCCACTGTCGAACAGCTCTTACCGTCGAAAAGTTCTTGCTGATGTTGCATCAGAATTTCCTTCGTAGTAACTTGAATCCATTGTTTCAGGTCCTACCCTCCAGAGCAGGAGAAAACACGTTTGCTCCATCTTCCATGTGACATCATGTGATATCATATCTCCTCTCCGTCTCCTATTCTCCAGGCTAAACATATCAAACTCTCTCAACCATTCCTCATAAGGCTTGGTTTCCAGACCCCTGCTCATCTCAGTCGCCCTCCACTGAACACATTCCAGCTTGTCAATATCCTTCTTATATTGTGGTGCCCAGAACTAGACACAGTTCTCCAGGTGTGGTCTGACCAAGGCCAGATTTTATTATGAACAGATGAGTAACAGCTTGCTTTCTCCATTCATTCACAACATTAACATGTCATTTCACAAGAGAAGTTGCCCTAACGCATGGGGGTTTCCGCTCATCAGCTGATCACACAAAATCACACGCTTTGTATTAATTGTCAATGCACAGTGCAATGCAGAGTTGCGGCTTTCCTTTCCATCTCAGTAACATAGGAGCCTTATAATCTTGCTCCAAGCAACTACAGCTATTGCAGAATTTATGATCCAAACCAAAATGCACTCCACCAGTTGTATATAGTGCCAAACTAAGATCTCAGCAAATCTTCTGGCTTTAGTCCTTGCCTTGAAACTGTAAGAATGGCGTGCAGAGGATGGGAGAGACTTCCAGGCACCTTTTAGTCCACAAAACATGACTTGTGGGCTGTCATGTGGCTTCTTGTATCATGCACTGTGTAGGTCTGACTGTGAAACATGATTTAAATGAACCCCCCAAGCATCACTGAATGGGTTTCCAAGGATTCATGTAATTTATCCCCGTCTGATTCCTTCCTTCAAATTCTACTGTATCAAATAATTCAAATAAGACACACTAAATATAGCCATTTGCCACCATTAAAAAAACTGAGGACAATTCTTCACAGGGAGTGAAGTCATGAACCTGTTCTTTCCTTGCATTCACTTATTTTAATAATAAGAATAAATGCTTACTGCTAAAAGCTGTTGCAAAGTTTTAAAATCATATACTAAAAGCCAACCACAAACCTCTTGAGTGTTTAATTAAATTGCACTTGTAACCATAGCAGATACAGTACACAAACAAAAAGGAGAACTTTGACCTCTTGCAGTTTTCTTCTGCTTAACTGTTTCCTTATCTGTGAAACTGCAGGGAAGCTAATATCTCTAGCCTATCATAGGTACAATTCTAATGCCGTTATCTCAACACTGGGTTCACACATGTGGCAACTGCACATGTGTCAACCAAGGTCTTCCTCCGCACCTGCAGGGTCCCCTCCACCCCTCTGAAATTAGGCTTGAAAGAAGCCTTAGACAGTAGAATAGATTGTGGTATGTGCTTGGTTGGGATGGTGGGGGAAGAATGATGCCCACAACGTTTTCTCTAGAATGCAAATTTTCACTCAATTGGCGACTTCTGCCTTAAGTGGCATGGCTGTTGCTTCAGCACGATCAGTTCCCACGCTGCTCTAGTAATGTTGAGCCTGCCAATACCTCAGGTGATATAACATGGTTGCTTCCCATTACAGAGTCCCAATCCCCATGGAATGGTCTGACGAGCAGCCACATGAAAGTACCAACCACAGTGCTAAAATATTGCTTGGTACAATGCCAACATGCAGCCTTGGGCTCAAACACACTCTTCTCTCCTCCTCCTCCAGCAGACAGAGAAGATAAGAAAGTGACTCACCTGGTGGGGTGGAGCTGCAGAAATATTCTCCTAGCAGCACTGCACCTTACTAGAGGGGCAAGGTGGCAACCCCCCCCCCCATCCTTACACAGTGATGCTGCTGCTTTGAGGCTATTGCTATGGCTCCACTCTGGTACATACATGTATTACAAACTATGATTTGCAGAGAGCCAGTGTTTGTCTGTGCTGGCGTGTTGTGAGACCTAAATTTCCCGCAGAACGACATTAGAATAAACAAGCCTCTTTGCTTATCCTCTCCATTTTCAAGATACTTATTTTCATTAATTCTCTCCATATGGCTATTTTACCGAACATGCTCTAAGGGTTGCCCCCTTCCCTGCAATTTAAATTCCAAAGCAGAGGGACCCTGAAGTTCTAACACAGTTGGCGACTTGTGGTTTGCTTGCATAAAAAAGAAAAAAACCCATAAGGCAAACAAAATTAGGAATGCAAGTCTAGCAGCTGTACCTCTTTACCAATTACAACCATTGGGTATTAGCTGCATACCCATAAACACTTCACTTCAGGAAGTAGTTCTGAGGGCAAACGAAAAGCTATAAAATGTTGGGTTGAAAAGGACACTGGGAGATAAAAGAGACTCGCTTATAAGCACTGCTGCATTCCAGTTTGGCTTCGGGCTATTTAACATTATGACACTTACCGCAGACAACTGACTCCATGTTGATCTCAGAGGTTTGTACTGAATAACTATTTTTTCATCTGACTTCTGTTCTTTCAATTCTACCTCTTCATCAGAATCTATATCCAGAGCCTTTTCTTTGTAGTTCTGATACAACACAGCATTTTCTACACGAAAAAGAAATTGATTTAAGGAGAGGTTCTAAGTAACATTATTATGAATATGCCTCTCAAACTCTGCAGACAAAGATAGAGGCTTGTTCAGGACAATGGGAGAGCATAGCACATATTAAAGTAACAATAGATCACTGTACCACCAAAAAGATGCCTTCCACCCGAATTCAATAATAGCCTGTGTTCTTTGTTAAGGAAAAACCAGAAACACTTTTATTATTTGAGAGCTTGTGCTTAATAGAATACGAAATGTTAGGGTGAAAGACACCTGATTTAACTAGTTAATAAACTAGGCTCTGGGTGTTTCCAAGCAAGCACACAATTAAAAAGCAGGGATTTCGTTTTAAGTAAGGACTCTAGTCTTCAGGACAGTAAAGGTAGGCTTGAAACATGTGCATGCAGAGTATGATAACATCTCAGGGAAATTCCCAGGAAACAAACTTTGATGCCACACATTTATTCTCCTCCTGCCCCACAGATGATAGTGGAAACACCCCCCAAAAAAAATAAAAAAAATATGCATGATAAGCATCCTGATGTGCATTTGCTTGAGCTGAATAATTTACACAGGTTATTAAATACAGCTTTCCTTGATTTTATTTTAAATGCGGATAATATAACAACCTAATAAAGAAAGTTAACGGTCCAATAATTTATTAATCTCATAGTAACTTGCTGCAAACCACTAGCTGCATAATCAAATGAAAAGTGTTGATGTAAATGAAAACTAGCAGTTTTAAGGCCTAAGCACCTAAAATTCTCTACCAGAAATACCAACTACTGAAGCTGCAAAACCTGAATTCTGGCACCAGTATATAGTACAGTGGTATCTTGAGTTACAAACGCCTCAGGTTACAAACGCTTCAGGTTACAAACTCTGCTAACCTGGAAGAATTACCTCGAGTTGAGAACTTTGCTCCAGGATGAGAACGGAAATCGTGTGCCGGCGGCGCAGCGGCAGCAAGAGGCCCCATTAGCGAAAGCACGCCTCTACAGTGGTACCTCAGGTTAAGTACTTAATTCGTTCCAGAGGTCCGTACTTAACCTGAAACTGTTTTTAACCTGAAGCACCACTTTAGCTAATGGGGCCTCCTGCTGCTGCTGCGCTGCCAAAGCACGATTTCTGTTCTCATCCTGAAGCAAAGTTCTTAACCTGAAGCACTATTTCTGGGTTAGCAGAGTCTGTAACCTGAAGCGTATGTAACCTGAGGTACCACTGTAGTTAAGAACAGTTTCAGGTTAAGAACGGACCTCTGGAACTAATTAAGTTCGTAACTAGAGGTACCACTGTACTGAATATATTAACTTAATCTAGTTTCGTCTGTTATTTCATTTATTTATTCTGACTGCAAGTTCAAAGCAGCTTTTGAGTTCTGTTTTCAAAGTATTCAAAACTTTTTCCGTTATTTTGTTAGGAGTCAAGGAGATAAGGTTGACAGACAACATATTTAGGAGGGGAGGTTGCAAGAGCACTGTGCCTGGAATCTATGCCACCCTTCAGAAGGCAGGGCTGGATACAAATTCAATAAACAATAATAAAGAAGGCATTCCACTGCCCTTAATGTTGGAAGACCTCTCAGCCTTTTATCCAGCATCCCAAATGATTACAGTGGTGCCTCGCAAGACGAAATTAATTCGTTCCGCAAGTCTCTTCGTCTTGCGGTTTTTTCGTCTTGCGATGCACGGTTTCCCATAGGAATGCATTGAAAATCAATTAATGCGTTCCTAGGGAAACCGCCTTCAGACCAGGTCCGGGGACAGTCTGTCCCCGGACCTCTTCTGAAGGCTTGGGGGGGGTACAAGGGCTTTTCTTCCCACCCCCGCTGTCCGGGGCGATTTAAAAGCCCCTGGGAAGGCAGGCAGGGGGGACAAAGACTTTCGCCCCCTGCCCGCCTTCAGAAGGTGTCCCCGCCCCCCGCCCCGCTTCGGAACAGCGTTCCGAAGTGGGGCGGCTGGGGCAGGTGTCCCCGCCCCCCTCCCCGCTTCGGAACAGCGTTCCGAAGTGGGGCGGCTGGGGCAGGTCTTCCCGCCCCCCCTTCGGAACAGCGTTTTAAAATGCTGGGGGTCGGGAGCGAAGCGCTCCCGACCCCCAGCATTTTAAAACCTTACCGGGACACGGGGAGATTTTAAAATGCTGGGGGTCGGCAGCGCTTCGCTCCCGACCCCCAGCATTTTAAAATCTCCCCGGGACAGAGACTTCTCTGCTGTCCCTTGGAGATTTTAAAATGCTGGGGGTCTGCAGCGAACGCTTCGCTCCCGCCCGCCAGCATTTTAAGATCGCCCGGGGCAGGCGGGGGGAAGGCAGGCGGGGGGGGAGCAAAGACTTTTGCCCCCCGCCGGCCTTCAGAAGAGGTCCTCTTCTGAAGGCCGGCTGTGGGCGAAAGTCTTTGCTCCCGACCGCCAGCATTTCCCTATGGGCTTTCGTCTTGCGATGCAAGCCCATAGGGAAATTTGTCTTGCGAAGCGCCTCCAAAACAGAAAACCCTTTCGTCTTGCGGGTTTTCCGTCTTGCGAGGCATTCGTCTTGCGGGGTACCACTGTATGCAATAAATGCATAAGGAACCCCTTTCCCCAAAGAATTTTTCCATGCATTTCAATAGAGGTACAACTCTAAAAGCTGCAAAGGAAGCCTATACAGATTATCAAGCCTCTTCCATTGAAGTGAAAGGGAAGTTTAAAAGCCACTAACCAGAGTTTCCCAATTTCAGCAGAACTGGTTAACTGCAATTTGCTGACTTGTATGCCCACACACATGCATAAAGGGAGGAGAAAAGTGATTGCTTGCAGGCAGCGGCGGAGAGAAGCTGCTCGTGTGCCTGGGGCAGCGCGCCCAGGGGCGCCACACGCTGCCCATAGGGGCGGGGCAAGGGCGGGGCAAGCCGCCCCAAGGGGCGGGACACACCACGGGGCCTCCAGAGTCTGCCTGCCTCCTCCCCCTCAGCTGCCCTACAGCTGGGGGGGGGGAGGCAGCGGGCGAGACGCGTGGCTCAGGCGCACTGCAGGCCCCACGGTGAGTGCCACCCGGCATTTTGTCACCCCCCAAGTGGTGACACCCAGAGTGGCCCACACCCACCGCACCCTCCTTCCTCTGCCCCTGCTTGCAGGTGCCTAAAGTTCACACATATCTTAGTTTTCAAAGCTAAAGTTTGGCAGTCCAAATGAGGCCATTACATCTAAAACACCTTAATCTGTCAATTACAATAGAACAATAACTACTTAATTTTATTTCTCATCTGCTTTTCCATAAAATCACCAGCAAGGCAATTTACTTGCCATAAACAGTCAATAACGGCTCTAGCTCAATGGTAGAGCATCTGCTCTGCGTGTGGAACATCTCAGGTTCAATATCCCCACATCTCCAGGTAGCTCTGAAAAGAGGGCACTTGCCTGAAACCCTGGAGAGCCACTGCCAGTTAGCGCAGCGAGGTAAACCAATTGTCTTGACTCAGCTTCCTAATCGGAAATACTGATATCAAAAAGATGCAGTATCCAGTCAAAGCTAAAATTTTCTGCACATGGAAACTTTGAGAAAACAATTAATTTTTTACTCTCTGCCTATATTCAAGGAGAATATAGTTCTCATATGGCAGAACTCAGCACTACTAGCAAGAAAATGTTATTGTAAACGCCTCCTTGTGGTTTCAGACCCTTACCACTAATGAACCATTCTGGTCACAGAAGCGAGGCCTCCACCCTGTGCAACATAGAAGTTACTGCCATTGCTAACAAGAGTCAGAAGGCTTTAAACTACTGCCAATTCTTTTAATTTTTTTTTTTTAATTCCTCTAAGCCCATGGTTTGGTTCCAAACATCTGGTCTGCAAAAGGACTGAATTTAGCACTGGGTTTTCACACTTTCGCTGCCATCATATATTAAAGTGGAGGTGGGGAACCTCTGTCAGGGCCACAGTTCCTCACATGCAAGCTTCTGAGGGCTGCATGCCAGTGGTGAAAGCAGCCAAGTAGGTGGAACGAGAGTTCGATTCTTACTTTTCCATAGTAGGCTACATGCCAACCACGTCAGAGGTTTCTACATTTACCTACAGCCCCTTCTCTGCATCCAGGCAAACAGGAAACATTACCCTAAATTCATTCCTGCTACTCAACAGTACTCAAGGAGAGCATGGAGCAGGACTGGTGAGAGGTGTAGCCTAGGAAGTGGGAAAGGCCTGAGGAGAGTTGCAAGGCCCAAGAGCAAGGCTTGGAAGCCCACATTCAGGCCCAAGGCCTGAGGTGCCCCTATATTAAGGCGACAAAACAGCTAAAGAATAAAATACAAGAGGGAATGATGATGCCTTCTGTTCTGAGGCATAATACGGACCCACAACGGTGGGGAATTCAGAAAAGGCCACATAAAACAGTTATAAAGTTGGAAGACAAGACATGGCCAAAGAATGGAATGATACAGATTATAAAGAGAACCAAGTTCTTATTCTTGTTGTTGTTTTTAACTTTACAATGGATATCCTGAGTAAGAACAAATAAGTTTACATTAAGGCTGCAACTTAAATCCCTAAGCCACTGCAGTGGTCCCTCACCTCACAAACAGATCCACCAGTCCCCAAAACAGGGTGCTTCAGTGGCAGGGGAGCTCTGAGCCAGTTTGAGTGCCATCATTTGATGGCACTGTGACCTGATGCTACATCAGTTCCAGGCTGGCATAGTTGAAGTAGTGTTTTGCCTGCATCCCACCCTCCGCCCTGGCTGGAGGCTGCAGGTGTGAAGGCAATCCTATGCACATTTAATTGGGAGTAAGCCTCTGTGGACTCTGTAGGAGCTATCTCTGAGTATTTTTGCATAAGGTGAGAATATGTGTGTTTTCATCCATCACTGCTCTCCCTTTATTTGTTTTCTTTGTTGAGTGGAGGCAGCAACTAAACTTGACCCTCTCAGTGGCCACAAACTCACTTCTTTCAGTTTCCTATGTCACGTATCCAGCTGTTGTGCCCTTGACAGTTTAGCTTGAAAGCCACCTTAGAAATTATAAAGTGTCAGAAAATACGTATCATACATAAATATATAATGATGGAAACAGCAAATGGCTTAAAGCAGGCATGTCCAAACTCTGGTTGGGGACACTAATCCGGCCCGCCGTTCGGTTTAATCCGGCCCCTGTGGCAGATTATTTCCTGGGATAAAATCCTAAAAAACCCCTCAACAACTTCAATCCTAAAAAAAACCTCAACGACTCCAACCTTAAAAAAAGCAACTTTGGGGTAAAATCTTTAAAAAAGGAGGTCAACAACTTTGGTTGGCCTTATGGTCGGCCCCCACAGCCCTTCACTTCATCAAATCTGGCCCTCTTTGAAAAAAGTTTGAACACCACTGGCTTAAAGGCTCTGTCAAGCAACTGAACCATTGTCCAGTAGCCCAAAAGGCATTACCAGTTGATTGACATCATAGAATGGAACATGGCATTGTTTCAAAGTAATGAGAACTGAAGCACTGCAAGAAGGAACTAGATCAAAATTGATACTGAAAGTTGAATGAGGAAAAACAGGTTGGTTGAAGTTGTGACAGAGCCAGAGTGAAATAAGCACAGGTAAAAGTTCTGAAAAGTAAACCCTCACTATGCCTGAAATTTTTGAATAGATCCAGCCCACAAACAAAAGCAAAGTTTTTCTCGGAGGGAAATCCATTGAAATTAATGGCCAAGACTAAGTTAGGTCCATTAATTTCCATGGGTGTGCTCTGAGAAAAACTTAGCTGAATACCACCTGAAGTGACCAACGAAATGGTATGGAAGAGAAAGAGGCAATGGTGATGGCAAACAGATCTTCATGATAGACTTTAGGGCAAATGCAATAAGGGGGAGGAGTTAATGCAGAGGTATTTTACTATAGCCAAGACTGATGGCTTGCAGTATTTATAAAGAAGCAACTGTGATATTTATTTGTTCAGTTATGAGTCACCTACATCCAGGGTTCAAAATTAGCAGGGCACCAGGCGCATTTAGCATCTAAAGATTCACCTCTAAAAGTCTGGGCACCATTTTTTTGTGCCTGGCTGACACTCAAGGATTACTGAAATGTATGTGCTTTGAAGCCTCAAAGTATAGGTTAAGGATAGACAATATGTTAAGGAGTTTAACAATAAAGAGTAGAGTGTTTTGAAAACTGAAGTATGGTGCCAATATTTTTATTGTAAACAGCAAATTAAACATGTATTAACAATTTCTGTTACAAATGTGAAATTAACAATTTGTCACTTATGTGAATTGCATATTAGTTCATTCTTATCAAAATAATAAAAAGTGTTGCCAATGGCGACTAGACATTCTGTTTTGGCACCCACAACCCAGGTCCCAAGAGCCATTTAGCTCCTAACTTTTCTATCCAGGTTTCTAAGACTGCCTGCATCATATTATCTATGCCAACTTACAACAAAAACATTGAACAACAACATTCACAAAGCAGGAACTATCAGCAATAAACTGCAACATTTGACAAGAGAGATAGCTAAATGCAAGAGGCAAAGAAACACAAATTTGGGCACTTTTGAAATTGCCTATTTTGCAAAAGGTGATTTCACAATCACAACCTTCTGAAACATCAATACAATGTTGGAAAACTCTTCAGGTGCATACAATCCCATTTACTATTTACTTTTAGGCCTACCTCAACAAGCTGAATTCATTGGAGGTGTGATGGTGTGATATATATATATATATATATATATATATATATATATATATATATATATATATGACAATTTAGTTATACATGAATTTGCTTAAAACACACAACTCATTTGGCTCAGTTTCTTCATACATGCTTTTTGAGGTTTCACACATTAAATTGTCCAAAAAAAGTGTTCTTACCGTCTCCATCAAAGGTCCCTTGTCCTTTTGGCATTTTCTTCTAAGATTATTTTAAAAGAGGGGAGAGAAAGGAAAAGCAAACCAGTGAAAACAAGAAGGTTCAGCAAGCAGCAACCCCCCCCCCCAAACTGAGTTCATTATGCTTTGCATAAAAATAAAGTTCAAATAAGATACATAAAATGATTTACTTTAAGAAATGCCCCCTTCCCTTCCTGTTACAGGATGGATCATCAAGTCATGTCAGAAGTCAGCCATCTCAACAGGTCTATAAGTTTGGGAAGTTGTGGCCCTCAATTAGACCCTTTCAAGGGAAAATGTGCACACGCTCTTGCTATCTTCACTAAAATTAATAGAAATCTGAAAATGGAGGAGGTTCACGTGTACACCAGATTACATCACATGATGCATTTTAGTAATGAATTTTCTATCTCTAAATGGAATAAACTCCATTTTTTAAAAAAAAACATAGAAATATTTTCATTTAGTAAACATGCAAGTGACTTCATTTGTTTGGAACAGTCTTTAAAGTCGATTGCATTTGTCTAAGGCAGGCAAGGTTGTCTCCCATTTGCTGTAGAACAGTTTCCTCTAGTGTAGCCTTTGCATCAATCTGCTGCCCTGCATATGCCACTGGACTGCAATTCCCATCAACCCCAGCCAGAATGGTCAAGGATGATGGGAGCTGCCTTCCAAAGTGTTTGGGGGCACCAGGCTAAGAAAGGCTGCTCTTGAGCAATGGTTTATAGATGTTTTGCTGATGGCCACTTCACAAGATAATCCACTTAAATAGGTGTACACTAGTGTAAAAACAACCAACTATGTATATCACCATGAATGCAAAATAATTAAGTGTCCACTCTGCTACACAGAGGTGTGTTTAGATGCAGGACCCCTAATTATGGTTAGCCCTTGAGTGCTTCACTATGCAATTTTAAGGCATCCTACAGAAATTTTAATCAAATGTTTGTTATTAAAGGTATCCAGGACCCATAAGGTAGGGTGCAAATTAAAAACATCAAAATTATGACACGTTCAGGCAATCAAAGTTTTCCGCATCATCTTAAACATTCCTTTAGCAGCATCTTAATGCATCATTATCTAGACACAATATAATTAAGCCTGAAACCTTATGACATTTACCTGGGACATAAATCCACTGTGTGATCAGGCTGCAAGGCTATTACTCAAACATATTTAAAATGGGGATTAAATTAAGCATTCTACTTTAGCAAAGACATTAGAGTAAAATGACTACTATAAATGCTGCTTATGCATAACTGCTGTTTACATATGTTTAACCTAACTTTCCTCATTAGACTTCTCAATGGTTTAGCTTAGGTGCAAAAGCAGTGTTATGCAAATGCTGCCTGCATATAGAATTATTTCCTTTGTTCACATACAAAGGGATGTGGTAAGTGGGGTACAGGTGACAAACCTGTATTCAGCGGTCAGTAATGGATGAGAATCAGCTATTGGTTCCTGTTTCTGTATGCTTGTCTGCAGGATGGATTTAAAGGGTAAGATCATCTGGGCACATTTATGCCCTGCAATGTCCCGCAATCAACAGTTCCAAGTAGTCCTTGCCAATAAGATCAGTGCTGCCTGCTCAATCTGCACAGGCTAATGCACTGGAGAAAGAAGAGTACCTGCACCTCTCTTTCTTTTTGCAGCTTTTGGGTATGTCATTGTACTTGACCCATGTGATTCACAAACAAGTGTGACTGAAGTGCAGTTACGTAGATCATACTGCCACAGAGGAGTCCAACAAAGCAAGACGCAGTCAGATCGACAGCAAGCCTCTACCCACCCACCTTGCTTCAGCACTGAGCAAAAATGCCCCCCTCTCTCCCCTGCTCCAATGCCTGCTGTATTTCAGACACACAGCACAAGGCCAGGAGCAGAAGGGGTTCTGGGTGACAACCAGTTTTCAATTGAATAACTAAAGCCAGCCAAGATTCGTCAACCTGTGTATGAAAAGTAAGTCACAATGGGTTTCTTAGCCAGGAGCTTCCCACCAACTTCACAAATGAAGCAGCACATCTTAATGTGCCTCTTTAAGAAATAATTTCAAAGGGTCATATTACAGCCTTGGCCCTCCAGATGTTTTGAGACTACAATTCCCATCATCCCTGACCACTGGTCCTGCTAGCTAGGGATCATGGCAGTTGTAGGCCAAAAACATCTGGAGGGCCGAGGTTGAGGAAGCCTGGTCATATTACGTCAAAGAACTTCCTTGGCTTGACAGAATAGGTACTGATGCTGCAATTACACTATAGCTCAAAAGAGGATAAAAATGTTACAAAAAAATCTCCCGCACTCTAAGAAGATGGCATTCATGTTTAAGTTCTGTTTGCTTTCTGTTCCTATCATCGCTGCAAAGTTGAGAACCACAACATTCAAGTGCTGGATGGAGAAGACTATGCAGGAAGAAAAGGAAGTGCCCATTTGTTTTCCAGCTGGTGCCGATAAACTGAAGGCAGATGGTAAGTTTTTGGACACACGCAGCAGCAAAACACACGAGTCACAATACAGAGCTGACCCTGGAGAATGCACTACCCCTCCTTGCCACAAAGCCTCCAACTTTCCTTTAGAATTCAATAAACCCTTCTATGGAGCGGTTTAATCTCCCATTCTGCTTCCAGCATGGATCAGTCATTCGTTCATGTGTGGGAAGGAGAGGGCAATTATTCTGTCCAGAGAGAGCTGCACCTGCCAATATTCTCCACCGTACCAATGAGCCAATATAGCTCATAGAGGAATACAAACCTGATAACCTGCTCCAACTTAACACTAAGCTGCCTTATACAGTGAGATCACTGGGCCACTTTGCTTAGTATTTTTGGTAAGGACCGGAAGCTGCTTTCAAAGAATTTTTCCCAGCCCTACCTAGAAATACCATTGACAGAACACAGGACCTTCACACATGCTCTACCCCTGAAGTATGTCCGTTTCCTGTGGAAACGTCAGATTGCATCCAATATTACTTTTATTCAGAGTAGACCCACTGAAAACAATGACCAACCTAGGTCCATTAATTTCCAAACAGAACTTAGTTGGATACAACCCATAATTTCTGTCTGCAGACTTGCATCTTCCCTTCATGCTTGATGGTGTGTCCAACACACTAAACATCAATGCAGACTATAGGATGGATTACCACTGAATTTACCATGAGCAAGTCGCTATCTCTTGCCTATATCACAGGGTCGGTATGACGTTGACACACTACTTTAAACTGCTTGAAGGGTAGCAAGGATGCAAATTTTGCGTACAAATAAAACACATTTTTAAAACCTACATATCATTGCAACTCATTAACAAAGCAAGTTCCATCAATTTCCTTACCTTTATTCTTCCTAAGCTAGAGAATTTCTCCTTATCTTCCACAACCGCCTTCAGAACTGGCTGGGACATTCTGTTTTTTGTCTTAAAGCTGGCACTGCTGTCAAAGTCAATGCCACTCACAACAGCCCGCCGATAGGAAGTAGACCTCAAACTACGTTTCAGCATCCCTGGGCTGTCCACATCCGCTTCTGCTTCTTCGCCTCCACCAGCTACCAAAGGCAACCCAAGGGTCTCCACCATGCTACGGACCTTGAGAACCCTCCTGCTTGGTTCCACATTCTGGCTATTAGCTTTGTTGGTTACTTTTATTTCAGTAGCCAAACTCTTGGGGATGATCTGCTGCTTCCCCACTTTCAACGCAGCAGGACTGTGCGTACTCAGAACCACGGGCGGCGTTTCTGCAAGCTCATTCTGATTTGACGGCAGTCTTTGGAGAGGCAGATGCTGCTGTTCCAAGGGAGCAGACAGGCAAACAGATGCCTTCTCTGAGCTTTTAGGAAGCTGGCTGGGTTGCAATGCTGAGGCGGTGGATGTGTTGTTATTTGGCGAATGCACGATTTCCGTAGGCGACAATCCAAGGCTTGATGAGAAAACAATTTGTTCCTTCTCTGGACAAAGTGCTGCTAGATTGGAAATCCTCCCTGGGTGAGCTAGCTTGCCGCTTCCTGAATTTATAGGACCACTGGCTGTAAAATTTATAGAATTATTTGAAACCATTTTCAGGACTTGGGGTGACTGGTCAGAAAGCCTAGGGGAGAGAGCCTTATGCTCCGGAAACCGAACCTTTCCATTTGGCACAGAACCAAGGCCGCAGCTGAAAAGCAAAGGGCTCCTTTGAATGGATCTGCTGTCCAGAGAAGTAATTATAGTTTCATCAGGCTGAGTTAAAGTAAACGTATCCTTGTCTTCCACGGGAAAATCCGTGAAGAGAACCCCTGTGGAGCTCTGATAAGACTGGGGCCTGGGTTTGTTCTTTGTGTGCAAATGGGTCTGGTGGGCTGACCTCCTCCTCCACAGTGGTGCAATGTTGTTGTTGGAAAAGTCCACTTCATTTGGGCCGTCCATAACCAAGGGCTACGGTCAACCCAACATTGGGAGAGGAATGCAGATGGCCCTTTTTAACAAGAAAACAGAAGCAAGTAAAACTTCAATCATTCAGTAGCCTGATACACACATAACACAAAACTATTACAATTAGGTATGAACCTTACCTAGCATCTTATATGTGATTTGTTTACTACCAACAAACCACAATCGGAAGCAATGGTTTGCTGTTGGCTTAGAAATATTGGTTTGTTTTAACTACGGCATGGCATTATGTCTGAACTCAGCACCCTTCCTTAACCATGGTTTGTTTGAGCAACCCAGGCACCATTTGGCTGGCAATGTGGTGAAAGTTAAAGGTGGAAGCATTTAAAGCAAGTGCAAGGTCCAGCTTAATTTTAAAAACCTGCAGAGTACTGTAGGGAGTTTCTTATCCTACATGTACATTAGCTGTTGAACAACAAAGCAGAGGAACTATTCAATTACAGAACTAGAACACTTGCCAAGAATAATTTAGTATAGGTGGTTGCTGCCATGGTGGTTCTAGAAACAGAAAACAGGTAAAGTTATTGTTTTTGTTGGACCATACAGATAAAGAATTCTCCATTTTCCTACATGCAAAGCCCTCCAAAGAATATTTCCTGCAATTAAAGCACTCTGAATGGTATTTTATGAAGTTCTGAAGGCAGAGTGACATTACAGCAGACATGCAATCCGTTTCACTTTTTCCAACATGCACCTATGGCCCATAGGTGCATCTTGGGGTAAGGTGCAAGGAGGGAGTCTGCAGAAGGAAAAAACAAACAAACCAGGGCCTGGGCACATGGTGAAACAAGCAAAACTATTCCATCACTCAGCATTCCTAACCATCAACCCATTTAACACATGTGAAAATAGCCCAGCAGCTGGAGGCAAATCCAGGTCATGAATTGATGACTGGGGGGAAAAGGAGGGTGGAGCTACTTAAAAACTAGGGCTGGGGTCCAAAGACACACTTGAAATGCTTTTTTTAAAAAATAAAAGAGCAGCAGACCACCATGAACATCAGAAACTACCTCCGGGTCTTCAAAAGGCTTTCCAGACACTGCAAATGAGGCTCCTACAGCCAAGGAGCAGAAGTTAAAATGAGAACGGAGTGGCACAGTTCCTTAGTTCCTGCCTCAAGTTCAGGTCAAAAGCCTGATCTCCAACCTGATAAGAAAACAAGGAAGTGCAGTGATACTGATCACACTGAATACAGGAGGAACTTCTGCAAGCCAACTCCTACTGATGCATTTGACGAAGCAAGTGCTCGCCTTCGAAAACTCACACCAAAACTAATGCGCTGGGTATTTTTTTAAAGGTTGCAGCAGCTAAGAAGCACAGTCCCCGTGCAGCCCGTTTACTAAGAAGCAAGTCCCCACACTGAGCCCCGGGCAGAGATCCTGAGTGCATGTTTGCTTGGAAATAAGCCTCACAGCATGTAATAGGCTTTCTTTCCTCCGAGTGCATATATGGAAGAGGAAAGAAAGCCCATTCAATGCCGCGAGGCTTGTTTCCATGCACGGAGTTGTCCTCCTCAAAAGTGAACCCTCAACAAACTACCCACCACCGGAGGCGAGGAGGGAGTTATGAGCCACTTAACTCCCCTGAACTGGATTGTCACCGGCTATTGGCATGCGGGCTTCCTCGCGCGCTGTGATTTTTTGGAAGACTTCCGAGATGAAAAGAGATCACACCTTCCTCTAAAAAAGAAAAGAGAGGCCGCCGCGCTCTTTCACCTCGCGGGCTCTGCAGGAATTCCCACGCCTTTCTCCTCAGCTTCCATGCAGAGCCCCTGGCCCCGTTCCCACCGCCCCCTTCTCTTAGCATTCTCGCGGGCTCTGCATGTTCTTTCCCGCCCGGCTCCTGCGACCTCCCCACCGAGGTGGCGGCGGCGGCGCGGAGTTGGGAAGAGCGGCCAACTCAACTAAGGCAAAACTTTTCTTTTCCACAGGTCCGAGAGGAGAGCGCGGGACTCCTCCCTGCCTGCGCCACGGAGGTCCCAACCCAGCGCACGGTCCCCGCGGCGCTTTCCCGCCAAGCGCCCCACCCAGACGAAGCGCAGCCGCTCACCTCATTTCGGCGTGCGCGCGAGGCGAGGGCGCTCTCGGTCGGCGCGCCCGCCCGCCCCAACTGCAAAAACAGACGCTGCCTCCGCGCCGTGTCTCCTTCTCCCAGGACTGAGGCGGCGAGGGAGTCCCGACCTAGAGCCAGAGCGCACCGCCCGGCGGGAACTTGACCTGCCTGCCTGCCCCCGTCCCTCCTCCTCGCCGCCGCGGTACCTTCGGGCCCCCCCCCCCTCCGCTGCCCTTAGCGCCGCCTCCCCGCTGCCCTTAGCGCCGCCCTCGCCGTCCGGCCGAGCGGCGAAAGGCGAGGCTGCCTCCCCGCCGGGGCACGGCCAGATGGCGCCGCGGCCGTTGCCAAGGTCCCGGCAGCAGCCGCCTGGATTTGCATGCCCTGGCGTCGGAGCAGAGGCGCGGGAAGGGCCGCCGAGGGCGTGTGAACAGCCCCCTGCCCCGCCGGAGCGTCCGGGTAGAGCGCGCGGAAATGTGAGGATGGGGGCTTTCGGGTCCACAAGTGGCTTGAGCCTTTCCCAAAGAGCCTCGCCTTTTAGAATTAAGTCATGAGTAAGGGACGCGGGTGGCGCTGTGGGTTAAAGCAGAGCCTAGGACTTGCCGATCAGAAGGTCGGCGGTTCAAATCCCCGCGACGGGGTGAGCTCCCGTTGCTCGGTCCCTGCTCCTGCCAGCCTAGCAGTTCGAAAGCACAAAAGTGCAAGTAGATAAATAGGTACCGCTCCGGCGGGAAGGCAAATGATGTTTCCGTGCGCTGCTCTGGTTTGCCAGAAGCGGCTTAGTCATGCTGGCCACATGACCTGGAAGCTGTACGCCAGCTCCCTCAGCCAATAAAGCGAGATGAGCATTGCAACCCCAGAGTCTGCCACGACTGGACCTAATGGTCAGGGGTCCCTTTACCTTTACAGTGGTACCTCAGGTTAAGTACTTAATTCGTTCTGGAGGTCCGTACTTAACCTGAAGCTGTTCTTAACCTGAAGCGCCACTTTAGCTAATGGGGCCTCCCTACTGCTGCCGCACCGCCGGAGCCCGATTTCTGTTCTCATCCTGAAGCAAAGTTCTTAACCTGAAGCACTATTTCTGGGTTAGTGGAGTCTGTAACCTGAAGCGTATGTGTTATGTACTGAGTTGAATAGGATCCAAACTGCAGCAGTCTGATTGTTCCTAGAACAATAGGATTCAGATTGCAGCAGTCTGATTGGTCCTAGAACAATACAGCACTATGATTGGTTGGCAGGAACCACCCAATCATGCTCCAGATAGAAGTGAATCCACAACCTGATTGGCTTACAGTAGAATTCCGGAATTAGCCAATCATGTGCAGCCCATTGTGTAAATAATGTATATAAAGCAGATACTTTGAGGGGACATTCCTTCATTCCTCCTCACCACTATGAGCTGAATAAAGAGCATGAAATCACTTTGCGACTCTGAGTATATTTCAGTATGTAGCCCAAGGTACCACTGTACTTAAGGAACCTGTGTCTTGATCTTGCTGGGGGGACACTGACTGAATTGGGTTCATGCTTACGTGGATACCTGGATGGTGTGATTCCTTTAAGGCAAGGGGGGGGTCGGTGAGTAGGTCAATCTTTGGCCCTCCGGATATTTGCTGAACTTCATCCATCCCCAACTATTGGCTGGGGGGCTGATGGGAGTTGTAGTTCAGCCACATCTGGAGTGCCTCGGTTGACTATCCACTCCTGCTTTAAGTGGAGCAACTTAGCACCTGGAATTGAAAGGGGGGAAAGGCAAAAAGCTTTGTACACCCAACCAACCATTGGCCCCAATGTGTAGTGTTTGTAGAGAAGGGGGATTAGAAGGAATCGCCCCCCCATGGCCATTGGAATGCCTTGGCTGCTTCCAAGTGCCCTAGGACAAAATTCCCTTTGGGGCTTCAATTTCCAAGGGGCTACATGTCAGTGATGGATGTGGCCTATGGGCTACCAAACACAACACTCAAGCACGTGTATAGTACATACATACGGCACATACCATATATGCATACACACACAGAGAGAGATCTAACTGATGATCTCCACCTTCAATTCTGTAACGCCAAGGTTGCAGGTTCACTCCCCATTTGGGACAGCTGCATATTCCTTGCATTGCAGGGGGTTGGATTAGATGATCCTCAGGGTCCCTTCCAACTCTTTGTGTGGCTATTGCCTTTGTTTCTGCATCCAAAAATAAGCTTGAGACAAACACTGCAGAAAGGATAGAACTATTTGGTCATAATACCAGAGGAAATAAACAGGAGCGTTGCTGGCAATCTTTATAAATCACATAAGCATGGAAGTCTGTGGTTTGAGGGATGTCGCAATTTCACAAGGATTTGGTACACAGTGTGACTTCAAGGAGAAGAAAAACATCTTCTTAGGTAATAAACACAATGATCAAGCCTTCTGCTTCTCACATACTCCGCAAGAGACTCCCTACTCATGTCTCAGCGTCTCCCTGTTGTCAGTTGCAGTCATTAGAGGACAGGCAGATTTGTCAACTCTTTCTCTTTCCCAGGACTCTTGCTAGCCAGAAATCCAGCAGGTGAATTTCATATGATAAATTCCTAAGAGTCCTGCCTCTGTCTGTTAAAGGCACCAGATTCTTAGAGGATGTTTCATCTATCTTAACAGTACGGAGGCAAGATCCTGTTCCTGGGGCAGTGCCTGCAGTTACAACTCTGTAGAGCAGGGGTAGGGAACCTGTTTCAGACCAAAAACTGCATTTCCTCATGGGGAACCTTTAGGAAGCCACATGGCAGTGGGGGGTGGGGGCGGCTGATAGCCAGTGTGCACATTAAAATGTCCAGGCACCTTCTCTCACAGTTTATAAATAAGAAGTAATGTCAAAAACATAATTACAGGATTTAACTTAGTACAGGAAAAAGGAAATGCAGTTACTGTTCATTTAGCTTTAGAACCAATCCTTTCCCTAAGGGTGAATATGGCTGGCATTTCTTTTCTCACTTGCTGTCTCATCAGCTGTTGATTATTATTCCAGTTTTAGGGAAGTAGCAGAAAGCTAGACTACATAGATCTTTATGCTTGCCCAGGGATTTTTCAGCTGGAACTTGCCAGGACTGAGTTCTGGCACCTCTCAGATGGGCGCCATTGCTGTTATAAGAGAACAAGGGAGGCGTTCATGGTGAATTCTGGCACCTCTTTTTCTAGAAAAATAGCACTGCTCTTGCCTTACTTTTTTGTGGCTGCAGCAGATTGTGAGCATAGGTTTCTCCTCAACACTCAGCCTTCCCATTTAAACACCAATCAGTGTCATTAACAATACACCAAGGATAGGGAAACTGTCCCCTCAAACATTGCTGGACTGCTGCTAAAGGCTTTTAGGATGTTCTAAATGCTTTTGGTGGTGCTGTGGGTTAAACCACAGAGCCTAGCACTTGCCGATCAGAAGGTTGGCGGTTCGAATCCCCGCGACGGGGTGAGCTCCCGTTGCTTGGTCTCTGCTCCTGCCAGCCTAGCAGATTGAAAGCACATCAAAGTGCAAGTAGATAAATAGGTACCGCTCTGGTGGGAAGGTAAACGGTGTTTCCGTGCGCTGCTCTGGTTTGCCAGAAGCGGCTTAGTCATGCTGGCCACATGACCTGGAAGCTGTACGCCGGCTCCCTTGGCCAATAAAGCGAGATGAGTGCCGCAACCCTAGAGTCGGTCACGACTGGACCTAATGGTCAGGGGTCCCTTTACCTTTACCTTCAATGCTTTTTAATGTTCTTAGATCATTTTTAATTGTATTTTAAAATGTTTTATTTTAATTAAATTGTATTGTTTTAACATTTTGATCCTTTGGGGTGAAGGGTGGGATACAAATTTAATAAATGAATAAATACTCATTCCACCAACCCTGACCATTGGTCACGTTGGCTGGGTTTGATGAGAGTCAGACTAACAACATGTGCATCTGCTCCTTCTCCATGGTGCCCAAGAAAGTGACTCCAAAAAGGACATAACTAATCCTGTGGTCCTACAGTTGTAATCCAGTGTTAAGTTATGTAGTTTTCCGACTCATTTTCCTGGAGTGCTGTAGAGAAGGAGCAGATTGTATAAACCAAAATTTCAAGGAAGCCACGATGATCATTATGCTTCGGTCCAAGGTTGGAGGAGCAGGAAGAAAAAGGCTGGCTAAGCATCCTTGAATCCAGGGATCATTCTTCCTACCATAAAAAAGTGAGATAAACGCAGCAATGGGCCCTATATATTCCTTTGAAGATGGCTGTCTGGATGCCTGACAGTTCTCTGATAATAGCCAGCACCAAATGAACCCCTAGATGAGTGAATTCTGGTTGCTCCCTATTCTAATTGAACACAGGAAAAGGAGAGGGTTCATCTCTGTGACCCACTCAACACAGAATTTTTGGTTAAATTGAGAGTGAAATATATTATTCAACCACTTCTACTGTGTCCTTGCTTCTAGCAGATCGAGATAACCAGGTGACAGCAAAAACTGCAAAAAAGAAAACTAGCAGTGGCAATTCTAATAAGATCTATTATTGATGTAAACCTGCAGAATGTATTTTGTATGGTTAAGTTTTTACCTCTATCTTCAGTACATTATGTTTTATTTTATTGCTATGGCTAGTGGCTGATGCAAACAAAGATTCTTCTTCCCTCTCTGTCTTATTACTTTCATACATAGGGTACCTTTTAATTTTACGTGTTTCCTGTTCAGAGTCAAGAGTTACATATGTCTCTGCTTGATTAAACCTGGAACCAGCTGTTCAAGGAAGAACACCCCAATTTATAAACTGTAGAAGATTGGGGAGTATAATATATGGACTAGGCATGCCAAGGTCTTTCCCTGTTACCGGGTAATTATTCAGCTGTGTGCCTTTATGTTAAACTCAAGAATGAAGATTTCTTAGAATGCCCTGGTTGGTCATGGAATGAGGCAAATCACTTTTAATTAGTACATAGTTAAAAGTTGATATAAGGGACGTGGGTGGCGCTGTGGGTTAAACCACTGAGCCTAGGACTTGCCGGGTGAGCTCCCGTTGCTCGGTCCCTGCTCCTGCCAACCTAGCAGTTTGAAAGCACGTCAAAGTGCAAGTAGATAAATAGGTACCGCTCCGGCGGGAAGGTAAACACCGTTTCCGTGTGCTGCTCTGGTTTGCCAGAAGCGGCTTAGTCATGCTAGCCACATGACCTGGAAGCTGTACGCCGGCCCCCTCGGCCAATAAAGCGAGATGAGCGCTGCAACCCCAGAGTGGCCATGACTGGACCTAATGGTCAGGGGTCCCTTTACCTTTACCTAAAAGTTGATATATGTTCTGATAAAATGTTGAGATGTTTTAAGCTGAAGTATAGTGCCAAACTCTGGACCGGGTGGAATTCACCTATAGCGGTAGTGCTCCCTCTAGCAGCTGGGATGAAGTATTGGGCACAAGAGACTGGTGAATTAGCTCTGGGACCTAGGCTGACTTTTACACAGTAAGAAACCTGGGTTTGTCACTGGGAATACACCTGGCAGGGAACTGTAATCAATCCTAGCTCTCTCATGACTGTATATATTCATTTGCCAACATGTGTTTGGACGATTCACATGCTACATTGTTTGGTGCACCTAAAACTATAATGTGAAGAAGAGGCCAAAAGTTCCAGTAGGAGTAGAAAACTCTGTACCATTAAAGTTAGGCTATCTATCAGGTCCTTTTAAAACTCTGGAAGTGTTAGATTCAAAGCCTTCCAGAGTATATATTCTTCTTTGCATCTGGGAGTTAGTTCCATTCCTGAGTTTCATGCAAAGACATTATTTTGGAACATGCTGCACATGCCTTCTGTTTATTGCTGTTAATCTTGGCTTGCACCTTCGAGTTTCCTGCCACTAGAATTCATTCTGAAATATTTAGGTCATTGTTTCTGAAACTGAGCTTAAAAGGAAACTGCTAAAGCGAGTGCACACTAGCCAATCCTTCCGTATAGGTATTGCCAATTTCCTCGTGCTTGGGCAAAGGCCCCTCTGTGAGGAGGAGTTTGCTTTTTGCTGCAAATTTCAACCTCAAAACATACACGCACCAAAAGCTTTGGAACAAAGACTTGGGAGCACAGCCAATCCGCCCTTCGGTATGCAATAGTAATTCAATATCAAACGTTATCTGAGAAGTGAAAAATGCGAAGCTTAAAAATGAATTGGAAGTAGTTTCTTCGGAAACTTAGAATCAAAGAGTTGTAGAACTGGAATGGGTCCCAAGGGTCATCTAGTCCAACCCCTGCAATGCAATCACAACTAAAGCATCCTCGACAGATGGCTGGCCAACCTGAGCTTAAAAGACTGAAGGAAAGTCCACCTTCACTGTTACTGTTTTGAATTTTATCGTGTGCAAGTAGAACTTGCATGAACTGCTATACTAAAGAATGCTTTCTTATAGGGCAGGAAAATGGGTTTATAGAACCAAGGGGGCAGTGGTCCAAAAAAAGTTTGGGAACCACTGCTTTAGACAGTCACATGTTTCCCATAAGGTCGGACCTTTTCATCTCTCAAGCTTTCCTCCTATGTGGAAAACACCATCTACTGCCAGACAACAGTGACCAGTTTGCTCTGGGCAACTTTGACACAGGCAGTGGAGGATTGGGCAGAAAAGATATTATATTGAATGAAACAATGAAAATTAAACCAGCTTTTCCCAAACTTGGGTCTCCAGCTGTTTTTGAACTACAGCTCTCATCATCACTAGCTGGCAGGACCAGTGGCCAGGGGTGATGGGAATTATAGTTCAAAAACAGCTGGAAAACCAAGTTTGGCCAACACTGATTTAAACTGTAAGCTCCTCAATGCAGGGACCTCTGTCTCCCTACCTCGCCCTTCTCAGTCAAGAGACATTTCCTTAAAAGGAAATTTCTGATTTGGTAGTGGCAATATCAAGAAGGCCTTTTGTAGGCAGTCTATTTGAATGAAAGAAGTTAATAATACAATCAGCCTGAAAGCAATTCAAAGCTAATGAACATGAGGACTGTGTTTGGAATATTCTTATAATAGGAAGTACTTAGCTGTGTCCTTGGAGTCAGTCCAAGCTTTTTAAAACCTCTTTGAAACGGGAGATTTTTGTTTTTTGTTACATATTCGGCAATCTAAGATGATAAATCAGTACTTTAAGGCGCTCTCTCTCTCTTTCTCTGATCCTCTTTTACCTTCCAAAACAAATTGCAAATAAATAGCCAATTAGCTCTGTGGTTAAAGCTGTAGGTACTTATTTTCATCTCTGTAACTATGTCCTTTAATTTACATGGGAGAGGGGGAGGAACTGTTACATTGCAAACAAGAGCCGGCTTTTTGGCGAGTCCCTAGACTTACTAGGCACAATTCCACCTTAGGCAGAAACTCAAAGATAGATCAGGCTCTGTATTGTGATTGCTTTCAGCAGTATCATTTCTTATCGGCATTATTACTCAATAAGATACAATGGGGCGGCATCCCTTCCTTGCACAGCAGATTTCACTTTTGCAAATGCCAGCTGAGATCTGTCTCTACCCACCACTCACTTCCTGTTCATCATCTTTTCTTGCACTTATGTTATTAATGAGATCGTGCTAAGAGTCCTGCTGAATCAGGCCAAAGGCCCATCCTGTTGTCTCAGTGGCCAACCTATAGGAATCCTGTAAACAGGACCTGAATGCTACAACACTTTCCCCACTTGTGATTTCCAGCAACTGGTACAGACCCTCCAAGTGTCCCAATTTTCCAGGGACAGTCGGATTTACGGAAGCTGTCCTAGTTTCTGATTTGATGCTAGGATGCTCCGCTTTTCCTTAGGATGTCCCTGCTTTCATCAGAGAAATGTTGGAGGGTAATAGGATGTCCTCAGGGTTTTTTTCCCTGATGGAACTTGCCAGAACTCAGTTCTGGCGCCTCTCTTGTGGGCACCATTGCCATTAGAAGAAGGGCAGTTTCATGGTGAGTTCTGGCACCTCTTTTTCTGGAAAAATAGCACTGGACGTCCATATTTTCATCTGGGAAATGTTGGAGGGTATGGAATAGGATGCCCCTATTTTCATCCGTGAAATGTTGGAGGGTATGCCAGAGGTATTCTGAAGGCAGAACATAACCTTCGTGGCTAGCAGCCACTGATAGCCCTCAGCACTTATTGTCATATTAAAGAAAGTGTAAATTTGTTTCTGCTGTCTTTTTTCAAAAAATATATAGCTTTCAAAGCTTGAGGCGTTTCTTTCTGTCCTTGTCCATTTCTAGTCGTATATCTCCAACCATAACAAAAGCCACAGGAACTTAGAAATAAGGTTTTAGATCCAGATTGCATGCTTATTGTCACTGACATCAGAGTGAAAGCGATTAAACTCAAGTTCTGTTGATTTCAATGGGAATGCATTGCAACGAACTTGGTCTGAATCCAGGGTCAGCATCCTTGTCACAAGCAGAAGCCCCAAACAATTACAGGTACCCCACTTTCGGTACCTGAAACCTTTTGACCCAGCTGTTGTTATTTATTTATGACATTTATATACTGCTATATCCACACACAGAAGATGTCAAAGCGGTTTACAGCAATGGAACATAAACTGTAAAATAAGAACCACAGAAAAAGTTTAAAACTTGCCAGAGGTCTGACCTCATTGTTTGCAGAGGTCTTTTGAGATTAAGCCAAGGACTGTGTAAAATCCAGTCAACGGCTGCAGGTTGCCCACTGCTCTGGAACATATATGAGTAAATGACTTAAGCACCTAGTCTCCAGAGTCTATGGAAGGCTGAAGGCTGAAGCAAAACAGGCTTGCGTCAGATCAATTGCCTGGATGGGATACTTTCTGGAAGTCACTTGTTTGCCACTTTGAATTCCATGATGGAAGATACATGAGATATATAAGAAAGCAAGACAATGAATAAACGAATGAACACACAGTCAATCCTACTTGCAATACAGAACAAGGAATGCATGCTGTCAGGCTACCAGAGGCAGCGATTGAGTTCACGCCATACAGAAGCTTAATTTAAACTTGTTCTTGCTGCAAAAATATGATGTTAGTGAGAGGCCATAGATAGGACACCAGGAACAAGGAGCAATGTCTGAAGAGCATTTGCTACTCGTGTATATGCATACATGACAGATTGCTGTGTCTGCTGTAAATACAAATTAGGGAACCAGAAGTGCAAGGGGACCTAAACAAAGGGGCCTAAAGAAATGAAGCGGTGCCAATCCTCCCATTTTTCAAAACAGACAAGGTCTTTCATGGTGTAGAAAGAAGGTGGAGAAAAGAGGCCCAGACAAAGAACACTTGGGGTACCCCTACTGAGTAAATATGCATAGGACCAAGCCGCAACCGTTAACATTTACAGAACTGTGTCCCTATTTTCGTCTGTTAAAAACATGTAACGTGGGGTATGTTGAGAACAGCATCTGACTCAAGAACGTTTGGAGATAAAATGCCACATACGCTTTGAATGATCCCCAATGTAGCTCAGCCCCAAGACACGATAAGCATTTTAAAAGCGGGTTGCAGAACGAAACAACGAACCAGAGCACATGTGAGACATTGTCTGCCATAGTCTGGGAGAGTTTGTGGTTGCTACTGGAAACGGGTGGGCGGAGGGGAAGCTTTGGAAGTGCACAGAACAATATCCGGATGGGGTCAGGGCTGCTTTGCCATTGAGAGGTCTCGTTTTCTGGGCCTGGTCTCCCCCCCCAGCCCTCCCCCTCTCTTTGTATGCAGAGAGCACATGAGATGACTGTGCAGGGGACAAAAGATGGTGGGAAAAGAAGGGGAAACCCATTTGTATTAGTAGCTGTGCCCACAAGACACTTGCAATCCCATTTTAAAAATAAATTAAGATGCATCACCTTTTGCTTTCATAAAGCACCTCATTTTGGGGACATCCAATGTATGGAAGCTAAATGTTGGAAGATAACAGAACATACTTCTTCATGTAAAAGGTAAAGGGACCCCTGACCGTTAGGTCCAGTTGCGGACGACTCTGGGGTTGCAGCGCTCATCTTGCTTTATTGGCCGAGTGAGCCGGCGTACAACTTCCGGGTCATGTGGCCAGCATGACTAAGCTGCTTTCTGGCAAATCAGAGCAGCGCAGGGAAGCGCCGTTTACATTCCCGCTGGAGCGGTACCTATTTATCTACTTGCACTTTGACTTGCTTTTGAACTGCTAGGTTGGCAGGAGCAGGGACTGAGCAACGGGAGCTCACCCCTTCACAGGGATTCGAACCACTGACCTTCTGATCGGCAAGACCTAGGCTCTGGGGTTTAACTCACAGCGCCACCCGCATCCCTTACTTCTACATGTAACGCTTAGTTAAACTATGGAATTCGTTCCCACATGAGGCAGTGATGGCCACCAACTTGGATGCCTTTAAAGAGGATTGGGCAAATTCACAGAGGAGGAGAGGGCTATAGTCTCCCAGCTTATTTAACTTACATGCAGAATACATCATGCAAAAGGCTGGGCTGGATGAATCCCAAACCAGAATTAAGATTGCCGGAAGAAATATCAACAACCTCAGATATGCAGATGATACAACCTTGATGGCAGAAAGTGAGGAGGAATTAAAGAACCTCTTAATGAAGGTGAAAAAGGAGAGTTCAAATATGGTCTGAAGCTCAACATCAGAAAAATGAAGATCATGCCCACTGGTCCCATCACCTCCTGGCAAATAGAAGGGGAAGAAATGGAGGCAGTCAGAGATTTTACTTTCTTGGGCTCCATGATCACTGCAGATGGTGACAGCAGTCACAAAATTAAAAGATGCTGGCTTCTTGGGAGAAAAGCAATGACAAACCTAGACAGCATCTTAAAAAGCAGAGACATCACCTTGCTGACAAAAATCCGTAGTTAAAGCTATGGTTTTCCCAGTAGTGATGTATGGAAGTGAGAGCTGGACCATCAAGAAGGCTGATCGCCAAAGAATTGATGCTTTTGAATTATGGTGCTGGAGGAGACTCTTGAGAGTCCCATGGACTGCAAGAAGATCAAACCTATCCATTCTGAAGGAAATCAGCCCTGAGTCCTCACTGGAAGGACAGATCCTGAAGCTGAGACTCCAATACTTTGGCCACCTCATGAGAAGAGAAGACTCCCTGGAAAAGACCCTGCTGTTGGGAAAGATTGAGGGCACAAGGAGAAGGGGACGACAGAGGACGAGATGGCTGGACAGTGTTTTCGAAGCTACGAACTGCGGGAAGCAGTGGAAGACAGGAGTGCCTGACGTGCTCTGGTCCATGGGCTCATGAAGAGTCAGACACGACTAAACAACAACAAAAAAGCCTTGATGGCTGTGCTCTGCCTCCATGGTTGGGAGGCAGTAATGCTTCTGAAGAACAGTTCTGGAAATCACAGAAGGGAGGATTGCTGTTGTGTTTGAGTCCTGCTTGCAGGTTTCCCACAGGCATCTGGATGGCCATTGTGTGCGGACGAGGAGGCCCTAGATGGGCCATTGGCCTGATCCAGCAAATGCTTTTTACGTTCTGTTTTTAGATCACTTTCTAATAGTTAACATAAGATGAGCCCTACTCTAGATCGGAACAAAGGCCTACCTAGTTTAGGGCTGTCATACGTCCAGAGTTTCCCAGACATTGCTGGGATTTCAAAGGTGGAATTGATGTCCGGGTGGAATTCCCGAAGGCAGTGCTTTGCATCTGGCTGGGTTTCCTCAGCCACTCTGGGCAGCTTCCAACAGAATACATAAAAAAGCGACAAAACATCAAACATTAAAAATTTCCCTATACAAGGCTGCCTTCAGATGTCTTCTAAAAGTCAGATATTTGTTTATTTCTTTAGCATCTGATGGGAGGGCATTCCACAGGGCGGGCGCCACTACCAAGAAGGCCCTCTGCCTGGTTCCCTGTAACCTCACTTCTTGCAGTGAGAGAACCGCCAGAACCGGCAATGCTGGACCTCGGAGCTGGACTTAGAGGTTTGTCTAAAAACAGCTCAACTGGTTCTTGATTTTACTTTTTGAAATATGGCAACCCTAACCTAGTTGAAAGGGACGCGGGTGGCGCTGTGGGCTAAAGCCTCAGCGCCTAGGGCTTGCCGATCGAAAGGTTGGCGGTTCGAATCCCCGCGGCGGGGTGCGCTCCCGCTGCTCGGTCCCAGCGCCTGCCCACCTAGCAGTTCGAAAGCACCCCCGGGGGCAAGTAGATAAATAGGTACCGCTTACCAGCGGGAAGGTAAACGGCGTTCCGTGTGCGGCTCTGGCTCGCCAGAGCAGCGTTGTCACGCTGGCCACGTGACCCGGAAGTGTCTTCGGACAGCGCTGGCCCCCGGCCAATAGATGTGAGATGGGCGCACAAACCCCAGAGTCTGTCAAGACTGGCCCGTTCGGGCAGGGGTACCTTTACCTTTACCTTTACTAACCTAGTTGAACATTCTGTTATCACATTGGCTGGCCAGATACTTATGGAAAACCCACAAACTCTCTCTCTCCTCTCCCAAGTTCTGTTCCCCAGCAACTGGTATGAAACTGGAAGAAATATACGGCCATCATGACATGGAAATATTTCATGGAAATATCTTGGGTCTTGTGGTGCAGTGGTTGCACTAATACATTTCACTAGCATGCCCGTCAACTGCCTGCTAAGTGGGACATCCCAGCTTCTGGTTGGATCCTGGTATTGTCCCAAATTAAATGAAAGAACATGACTAAGAGGTCTATTAATTTCAGTGGGTCTGAGTAAAACTTAACTCAATGTCACTCACTGAAATTAATGAACCTTAGTCAGTCATGCCTATTAACCTCAGTAGGTCTACTCTGAGTAGGGTTGGCACTGGATGGAACCTTGTATCTTCCAACTGTGTCAATAATAAAAGAAATGCACTTGGAGAATAACTTTGTAAAAACAATAACAAGCAGCAGCATTTGATTGTTTAAAAAGGAGGAAGATCAAACAGAGTTGAAGATTGCTTTAAGAGAGATTTGCTGTCTCTTGTGTGATATGGGGGGGGGGGAGACTGTTTTCCTGTGCCTTTACTCTCTGCCTGGCAGTGGTCCAACTTGAACATAGTTGATTTAATTAAAGAGTGGCAACCAATATTCCTATGCCCCTTGGCTGTATAGTCTGACTTTGCTTCTGAATTAACATCTCCACTTGATTAAAAATGGGATGTCAAGAAAGCCAAGTTGGATCTTTAAACACACACAGAGGCACACACCTTTCAACCGGTATTTCATAAAGAGCTGTAAAATTTGGCTGCATGTTGTGTTGCGTGTTTTATCTGTGTTTCTCATTTAATCAGTAAGGAAAACTCACACTACATTCCATGCTAGGGGCAATGCCAGTTGAGTTTTTCTGCTGTTTATCTATTTTCCAATAGTGGGCAAAACATTCGTAATGCGATCGCTTAAACCATTGCTGCAAGCAGTCAATTATCTGCTGCTCAGGTCAGTGGAACTGCTGGAATCCCATCACCCCTTTAAACATAAAGAGTTCTGCTGGAAGACATCTTCATTTGAAATTCTGTGTGGTCCAAGTCTGGTTTCAAGAACCATAAGTAAAAATGGTAAAAGGCAAAGGACCCCTGGATGGTTAAGTCCAGTCAAAGGCGACTATGGCGTTGCAGCGCTCATCTCACTTTCGGGCCGAGGGAGCCAGCATTTGTCCACAGATAGCTTTCTGGGTCATGTGGCCAGCAGGACTAAACCGCTTCTGGCGCAACGGAACACCATGACGGAAACCAGAGTGCATGGGAACACCATTTACCTTCTCACCACAGCAGTACCTATTTATCTACTTGCACTGGTGTGCTTTTGAATTGCTAGGTTGTCAGGAGCTGGGATACAGCAAAAGGAGCTCACCCTGTTGCGGGGATTCGAACCACCGACCTTCTGATTGGCAAGCCCAAGAGGCTCAGTGGTTTAGACCACAGCGCCACCCGCTTCCCACACAGAACCATAAGTAGAGAGAGAGCATCAGGGGCCTTGAAGTTGCCTATCAACAGTTGCCTCCTAGACAGCAACCTGTGCAGGCACCAAAGTCACAGTCTTCTCTACTGTGGTGAAATATGTGTTGTATTCCTATTATAGACTTAATTTCTAGATTTGACCTAAACCTATAAATCCACGTATGCTGATTTTAAGCAAATCTTTTGGGGGGTGATGCATTTCTCCTTTTTTGCCAATGAGCAAATGGTTTCCCTAGCTCAGTGGTTCTGCAGCGAGAAGATCACTGCTGGCCGTTTTGCTTATTGGAAAGGCAACTTGACCACGGTTATGTCTGCCAGGGAGTACTATGGTTCAAAGTTAACTGCTTATTTAACTCCCTGGGGTTTCCTTTCTATGGTGGCCCATATAGTCTGGTGGCATGGCCAGCCAATTGTGCACCAAATTTACCCAAATTGTGGACTAATGCACAGTGGTTGCTTTCAGATTTTAGCGCAAGGCCCACTAACCCTTTGGGCCACTTGGGTGCATTGCAAGTCAGAGAAATGGATGTGTTTGCCGCTTGCACATGCCACAACCATGCACTTGCACTCGTTATTCCTCCCTTGAAGCAAATTTACTTGGCGGGGGAAAGGATTTTGTTTCCCTCCACCCCAAGTCTAATGGAGGGTGACTGGGTTCTGCAGCTGAAATCTTCAGAAAAATCACCCACATGCAAGACTTCTGCTTTTGGGGGAGGTGGGGGGATTTTTTCTTGTGGTCAAAGTGAAGAGGTTTTCTTTCAAGCCTAATTAATTCCATCTCTGGATGTGGATTGAAGATGTTTCTGGGGTGCAGTTTCTTGTAGGAGAGAAACAACGCAGGTTAGCTAAATGCAGTTCCTTATCTTCTTGAGTGCTGGGTAGTCATTCTATTCTTTTCTCCAACCTTACTAGGTTCTTCTTCCTGTAAAACCCCCTGCTTCTTCCTGATTCAAGTGGACCTGAATGCAATTCAAATGCATATATTTATATGCAACAACAACAGCAACAACAGAACCTGGAGGAAACAACTAATTACAATTATAGTTCAATTGTGAAACTTCAAGGTCTTCAAATTCCTGAATCTGAGAAACTAAGTGTGATGCCAGCAAAGATTTCTATTCTTTCTTTGTTTTCTTTTTCTTAAAAAGAGACTGTAAAAGGGGATTTTTTTTTGAAGTCTAAACAGTAAACTAGCAAGTGCATGGGAGCTGCAGAACATGCATAATAGCCTCAATTCAAGCAGAAGAAAAACTCAGCATGGTTTTCTTTTGGGGTTGATTTTATTTCATTTTAAATTAAAATATGCGATGAAAAGCTCTTTTCCAAGCTAAGTGAAGCTGGAGTTTGCATTTCCAACCAAACAAGCAAGCCCCTTTTGGATCAACAAAAAAGACCTTAAAAATCTCTCTCTTAAAAAAAAAAAAAAATCTGCTTCCCACAAAGTCCTACAGTGTGAGCCATCATTTCACTTACATAAGCTTTCAGTTTTGCCTATTTGATTTCCCTTCAGCCAACAGCCTGCTTCTTATAGAAAGAATTGGAACTGAATCACTGAAAAAAGTGCTATTTAGAATATATATTATAAAGTAAACCAAATACATTGAAAATGAGACCCATGCTGAGTAATGGAAAAAATAAATGGAAAAGGGGGAGGGGGAGAGAGATCAAGAAAACCATTTATATGATGGAGAAATATTTTATCAAAAGGTAGCAACACATCTTTCTTTAGCTGAAATGAGAGACAGTGATGATAATGCAGTGACAGTAATAGTAGTAGTAATCATCATCATCACCACCATCATCATCATAATAATAGATGCAGAAATCTACCAGCAGAAGTTGTGGGCAAAAGCATTTTCTGCGTCCTCTTCTTCCCACCATGCTCCAGAGCTCCCCCCCAAAAAAAACCACCCATGTGGTGTAGTGATTAGAGTGTTAGACTAGGACCTAGAAGTCCAAGCTCAGTTATGAAGCTCTCTGGGTGAAATTGGGCTGTCACTCACTCTAAGTCTAACCTATGTCACAGAATTGTTGTGAAGATAAAATGGGGAGGAGCTGACTCCTAGTGGCAAAGCAACTTCACCCCCCCAATGTTGTTATTTTTTTGAGGAAGTTGGGCCCCCTCAATGTTCAGTGGGTGTTTGGCTCCACCCACCCGGCTCTTTGTGATGTTGCATGTGTGCATGACTTCAGGACATCGTGGGATGTTGTCTGTCGTCAGGAGGTAGCGTTGGGTCCCCTCAATCATCTTGAGAAGATGGCACTTCTGCTTCTAAACCATTTAGGGCTTTTTAGGTAATAACAAGCACTGTGACTTTGGCTCAGAACATATTGCAAATGGAAAATAAAGACGTAATATAATGTGTTCTGATAAGTGGACTCACAGCTGTCCATGGAGGTGCAGGTCAATTCTGTGTCTACCAGCTCCCCCTGGTACACAGACTGAGACCCTACCTGCATGCAGACTGTCTCACCAGAGTTATCTCCTGCTTGGACTACTGCAATGCGCTCTGCATGGAGCTACCTTTGAAGGTGACCCAGAAACTGCAAATAATCCAGAATGCGGCAGCTAGATTGGTGACTGGGAGTGGCCTTCAAGACCATATAACACTGGTCCTGAAAGACCTACATTGGCTCCCAGTACATTTCCAAGCACAATTCAAAGTTTTGGTGCTCACCATTAAAGCCCTAAACAGCCTCGGCCCAGTATACCTGACGAAGCGTCTCCACCCCTACCGTTCAGGCTGGACACTGAGGTCCAGCTCAGAGGGCCTTCTGGTGGTTCCCTCACTGCGAGAAGTGAGGTTACAGGGAACCAGGCAGAGGGCCTTCTTGATAGTGGCATGCCCTCCCATCAGATGTCAAGGAAATAAAGAACTGACTTTTAGAAGACATCTGAAGGCAGCCCTGCTTAGGGAAGTTTTTAATGTTTGATGTTTTATCGTGTTTTTAATATTCTGCTGGGAGCCGCCCAGAGTGGCTGGGGAAACCCAGCCAGATAGGCAGGGTGTAAATAATAAATAATAATAATTATTATTATTATATGAACACCCACACTGCAGACCTGATCCTTGAAAGAGAATGCAAACCTACCCAGCACAGACCACAACTCAGGGACTGTATGGACTGGTTTTCCCACTGACCAAAAAAGCATGTCTATTATGCCTCGTCTTATTAGCTGACATCCAATCCATCACTGCAGCCAGACAAACATTCAGGACCTCAGTACATTCCTCAGCATTAGAAGAAAAGTAGAATATATCACGAATGTAATGTCTCAGGTTATATAGAGATGAAATGCAGCTGATTCAGCCACAGATTCAAACATTGTTCTTTCACGTGGTGATGAGGACTTTTCCTGATTGTTACCACAGACATTCATAGATGCCTGAAAGAACGAAAGAAATATCACCATAGCAATTTGACTTTCAGGTTTGAAGCCACTGAATATTCAGTTCTCCTAGATTTCCCCCTTGACACCATGTGTTTCTGTACATTCATTACTAGGATCAACAATATGCATAAAACCTCAGCACATAATCAATCTGCATTTTCCTCTTTCTATGAAGAGCAAGAACAGATGTTTAATGAAAACTCTCTTGGTTAATTACGGCTCTCAGTTACATCTAGGCAATATTAATGAAAGTAACTGAGAGCCAAACAATAAGAATCTTTCAATGAGCCCAGTGCCATAGCCTTTGTAAAGAAAATTTACCATTGACCTGAAGCAAAGTTTGGAAATGTTCCCAGATAGGGAGCATGAAATTGACATGTAATGGGGGGATGCTGATTGTTACATTATGATTTAGTACTTGAAGTTATGTCAGTTTTAAAAAACCCACAAGAGACTCTAAGTAAGTATGGGGGCACCTCCTCTATCCATTGTTTTTCAGCAGGGAGAACAGAAACATTTGAGAATTATTTTGCATTTCAGGATTTAACCACTATGCCTTTCCTACAGGAAGAACAGCATTGCAGCAGAAACTGATGGTGCTCAACTGAAATCAGCAACAATCCCGTTTTAAAGAATTGGGATTTTCCAGAACAGTGCTGAAATTTGAACTTGTTCTTTTTTTTAAAAGTTTATAATTTTGTATCTGGTGTTTGAACTGGGAATATGCTATATTCCAATCCCCTAGCAATATAAAAATGATTAAAGTTGGCACTTTCCTTCTGATGATAAGCTGGTTCAAACACTTGCAAGAGTTTGCATGTAACACTCCTTTCCTCATGTTCCAGCAGTTGTCACATGGAAGGAACAGTTAAGAATGAAAGGAAGAGGAAAGGAAAGGAAGAAATATTTTTTATTTCTGCTTGTTAAGCGGTTTTACAGTCAACTTTTCATCAGGCACAGTGGATGAAACTGATAGAATCTATTCTTTTTCACTGATAGCAGTGGAAACTTCAAAGCAGACAGAATTTCCTCCCCATTTCACCTACTATGCATCCTCAACCAGAGCTTGTTACTCTGGCACCAGTGACGTGTCTTTGAAGCTGTCACTAAGGTTATCAAGGGCAAAAATGGAAGATAAAATGCGGGGGAAATATCTGCTCTCACAAAAGCCTTTGGGAACATACATGTGTTTCCTCAGAACTTATTCTAAAGGCAGTTAGATTTTTATTTTATTTTTGAGGAAAGTGTTCAATAGCATTGCTGGTGGGAGGTGGCACATAGCTTGCTTGGGGTGAACAACGTAGCACCAATTCATATCATGTGTGATTATTCTCCAGTGGCACACATTTCCCTGGATAACTAACTGATCCCGCACCATGAAAAACTGCTGTTTCTATGTTAAATTTAACCTTAAAACCGTACAATGCGGCTTTCGACAAAATGCACACAATGCAGAACCGTATGTAAATGATCAGACATCAATTGAATAACAGACTACCTAGTGGCTTGCATTGGATTCAGAATAATTTGAAATCTTGAGGTGACATGGGCTGCCTCAGCTGGATTTTTGGCTTGATGGGGATGGAAGCAGGATTTGTGCTAGGTTTCATAACTCAAAGCAGGGTTTGCTTGAAGCACTTTGTGGCACTTCACCAATCCAGACCTATCTGCCTGTAATTTGGTAGGCTTTCTTCCACTCCGGAAGGGCTGCTGAGCCTGCAAATTTAACTCTTTTCTGTCACAAGGAAAAAAATTATGGACAGTTTCGATTCTAAATTGTGAATTGAAACGGGGTGGGGTGAAGCAGACTTGATACATACCCGTGCTTTATATATTTTGGTTTTATTTTTAGGTTTGTATTTGTTCAACATTGATCTATGATTGTGTATGGACAGTGCACATTGTCACCAAATCCTGCTTGGTAACATTGTAGTTCTAGAGCAGGTGACGCTGTGGTCTAAACCACTGAGCCTCTGGGGCTTGCTGATCAGAAGGTTGGTGGTTCAAATCCCTGTGACAAGGTGAGCTCCTGTTGCTCTGTCTCAGCTCCTGCCAACCTAGCAGTTTTAAAGCATGCCAGTGCAAGTAGATAAATAGGTAACACTGTGGAGGGAAGGTAAATGGCATTTCCGTGCGCTCTGATTTCCATCACAGTGTTTGGTTGCACGAGTAGCAGTTTAGTCCTGCTGGCCACATGACCCAGAAAGCTGTCTGTGGACAAACGCCAGCTCCCTTGGCCTGAAAGCAAGATGAGTGATGCAACCTTATAGTTACCTTTGACTGGACTTAACTGTCCAGGGTTCCTTTACCTCCACCTTTTACCTTCTGACTGTTTTGATTCCAAATAGTGAATTCAAGTGGGATGGGATGAGGCAGACTCAAATAGGACCCAACAGAAATCTGGCAGCCTCTGCAGCACCTCAGACCTAGGCAGACTCCTTACCCTAGTGCCAAATCCGGATCCAAATGGAATCTTGTCATCCTATGATGGCTTTGTATCAACAGAAAACACTTCCACTTGTGTAGGTCCAGGGGCATGTTTTTTTGCCTAACCTCCCTTGCCTACTGAAATTTTCTACAATCTACACCATACCCTCTGCTGTTTTCTAGAGTCACCTTGTCCTCAGGATCAGCTTGTCTTCGGGATCAGTGGGTGGAAGTAGGTAGAGGTGAACTGAAGAAGACTGGTTGATCTGCCTTGCACAAATTACTTTACACGAGCACAACAGCACTCGTGGATAGAACCTCAGCCACTTTTCTGTTCCTCTACCACCAGCAATTTAAAGCATTGAAAAACAGAGTTGTATTATCACCTAACTCTACGAACAAATAATAAAGAATGGAAACCAATTTATAATGAATTTATTTCACCTTTGTCGTTTGTCTTTAAATCTTACAATAGACTATTGTTATAAATCATTAAATGGTTCTCTTTAACAAGCATGTATGCAAAAGGTACAAACCCCGCAGTTTTACAAAAAAAGAAGAAGAAAAGAATTCATAGCGATTAAGAAAGTTCTACTGAAATCACTGCCATGACTTCCATGCCATGTGTTAAGAATCAGGGTGCAAGATTGAAAGAGAGAATGAAACCCTTATTAAGAAGAGAGACTGGAAAATGTTAAAGGCTGAGAATTGACTGGTGGCCAAAAAGCATGCCGAGTGGAAAAACAGACATGGGGATTTGCAAGGACTTGGCAGGCACTTGCTGGAGGAGATGCCAAGAGAGAACACACAAAGTGAGTGAAAAGAGTCAGGGCTTATAAAAGGAGATAGAAGAAAGGGGAGACATTGGAAGGATGGACAGAGCAAAAGCAGGAAAGCTCCAAATCCTCCAGGCTTTCGATTAAAAAATGCAAGATAAAAATAGATGGAAAGCCCAACATATTCAGCCAAAAGGCCAAGGAAATAGCTTCAGGGACTTACATTTGCAATGGAGTTGGCCACTGTGGAGATCTGTCTGTAGAGCGACATATCAGCAATCCAGACTTATTTTCGGCTAGTGTTGGGTACAGTTCCACTCTTTGAACCCGTCAGTCCTCAGGCATGAAAAGGATGTGTTCCTCATTGAAGATGTTCTCCAGAGAGGTTTAAAAACAGAGACTGGTTCTTGCATTCCTTTGAAGCATTGATACATGCATGCATCAGTGTCAGAGGGAATCTTGGGTGTGGGTAAAGATTTCGGGACTGTCTGTGGGATGGGACCATTTCCCTGCAGTGAGTCGAAGTTTTACTTGCTTGTCACCACCTGCTAGCCGTATATTTCATAAACAATCTCCCTTTGCCATGATATTTATTTAAACACCAGTAGCCTCACAATAAAGTTGCTCAACCATTTCCTGGAGCCTTTAAGTTTAAATGAACCTCATTCAAAAAAAGAGCTGTCATTTGAAACTGTTGGCTGCATCTACATTGAGGACTATATTGGCAGAGCAGCCATGTTACCTATTGCTTTATTCATTTGTTCATTTATTTAAACAATTTATATACCCAGCAAGTATATAAAAGTCTCTGAGTGGTTTTGAAAGATACACTACATAAACAAATCAAAAATCAGCTAAAACTGTAAAATCAAATTGCAATTAAACTGCCTGATAGAATTAAACAAAAGTATTTGGTAGGCACCAGACGTTCAGTAGGGAGAGGGCCTGTTTGACCTAAACTAGAAAGGAGTTACATAAAACTAGGCCCACAATACTGAGCACAGGGTTCCTGGTGGATACATGCAGTATATTTGCATACCTTCTAATTTTTCCCGATGCAAAATCAGGATGGGTGTTTTCCAGGACATGCTGTCAGGTGAATCACATGGGCAAAAAAAATGAGAGGCACAAATACAAGATGGGTGACACCTGGCTTGAGAGCAGTACATGTGAAAAGGATCTAGGAGTCTTGGTTGACCACAAACTTGACATGAGCCAACAGTGTGACGCGGCAGCTAAAAAAGCCAATGCAATTCTGGGCTGCACCAATAGGAGTATAGCATCTAGATCAAGGGAAGTAATAGTGCCACTGTATTCTGCTCTGGTCAGACCTCACCTGGAGTACTGTGTCCAGTTCTGGGCACCACAATTCAAGAAGGACACTGACAAACTGGAACGTGTCCAGAGGAGGGCAACCAAAATGGTCAAAGGCCTGGAAACGATGCCTTATGAGGAACAGCTAAGGGAGCTGGGCATGTTTAGCCTGGAGAAGAGGAGGTTAAGGGGTGATATGATAGCCATGTTCAAATTTATAAAAGGATGTCACATATAGGAGGGAGAAAGGTTGTTTTCTGCTGCTCCAGAGAAGCGGACACGGAGCAATGGATCCAAACTACAAGAAAGAAGATTCCACCTAAACATTAGGAAGAACTTCCTGACAGTAAGAGCTGTTCGACAGTGGGATTTGCTGCCAAGGAGTGTGGTGGAGTCTCCTCCTTTGGAGGTCTTTAAGCAGAGGCTTGACAACCATATGTCAGGAGTGCTCTGATGGTGTTTCCTGCTTGGCAGGGGGTTGGACTCGATGGCCCTTGTGGTCTCTTCCAACTCTATGATTCTATGATTCTATGACCTGCACCTTGCTCTTGCCCTGACAAAAACACTTTTTTTTTGGGGGGGGGAGAGATCTTACTTAATAATAATTTATTATTTATACCCCTCCCATCTGGCTGGGTTTTGCCAGCCACTCTGGGCAGCTTTTAACAGAACATTAAAAACAGAATAAAACTTCAAACATTAAAAACTTCCCTAAACAGATGTCTTCTAAAAGTTGAATAGTTGTTTATTTCCTTGACATCTAATGGGAAGGCATTCCACAGGGTGGGTGCCACTACCAAGGTGAGGGTACTGCCAGAAGGCCCTCTGAGCTGGACCTCAGTTTCCAGGCTGAACAATGGGGGTGGAGATGCTCCTTCAGGTATACTGGGCCGAGGCCGTTTAGGGCTTTAAAGGTCAGCACCAACACTTTGAATTGGGCTCAGAAGCGTACTGGGAGCTAATGTAGGTCTTTCAGGACTAGTGCTATATGGTCTTGGTGGCCACTCCCAGTCACCAGTTTTGCTGCCGCATTCTGAATTAGTTGTAGTTTTTGGGTCACCTTCAAAGGTAGCCCCTCGTAGAACATGTTGCAGTAGTCCAAGCAGGAGATAACTAGAGCATGCACTACTCTGGCGAGACAGTCTGCGGACAGGTAGGGTCTCAGCCTGCGTACCAGATGGAGCTGGTAAACAGCTGCCCTGGACATAGAATTGACCTGCGCATCCATGGACAGCTGTGAGTCCAAAATGACTCCTGGTCCTTCAGGGGCACAGTTACCCCATTGAGGACCAGGGAGTCCTCTACAACTGCCTGCCCCCTGTCCCCCCAAAACAGTACTTCTCTTAGCTGCTATCCATCCTCCAACCACCTCCAGGAACTCACACAGGACATTCACCGCCTTCACTGATTCTGATTTAAAAGATAGGTAGAGCTGGGTATAATCTGCATACTGATGAATACCCAGCCCAAACCCCGTGATGATCTTTACCAGCAGCTTCATATAAATGTTAAAAAGCATGGGGGAGAGGATGGAACCCTGAGGCACCCCACAAGTGAGAGCCCAGGGGTCTGAACACTCATCCCCCAACACCACTTTCTGGACACGGCCCAGGAGAAATGAGCGGAACCACTGTATATCAGTGCCCCCAGCTCCCAGCTCCTCTAGAAGGATGTCATGATTGATGGTATCGATGGCATCCACAAATGTGCATTTTTGGGGAGATGTGCAAGATTGCGGCCCTGAAAAAGGTGTGTGAATTACGGCACCCAAAATGGCCAGCAAGCTCTCGTGAGAGAAAACGGGATGTCCTGTTTCCCTTCCAGGGCACTTGCATTTGCACCATAGGTGATCACTAACAATGACTCCCCCCAAGACCTCAGTGATCAGGCAGGGATATAAGGGATTGATTAGGCAGTCTTTTATTTAGTAAATTCATTCCCCGCTCCATGAACATCTAGGTGCTCAGGGCAAATGACAATCATAAACAGATGTAGAGGCACTTCCAGACTGCCAGTATATTTGGGTGGGGTACACTCATGCAGGCCTTATGATGTCAGGGACTGGACAGAGGAGGAATGGTGGAGACCGCCTCCCCAGCCTGACCCTTCCAGAGAAGAGGAAGACAGTTTAGATTTATAACAGTGGCTTGCAGGAGGTCACAGCTCAGAGGCAGATGAGAGGGGAAATTGGGAGAGGGAAGGAGGAGGCAGAGCCAGAGCAGCTGGCTGACATGTTATCACTGGAAAGCATTCCAGACCCACCATCTCCCAGAACCTGGTGAGCATTGAAAGTAGGAGAGCAAAGGGCTCAGAGACAGATGGCCCTAAGCGGCAACTGTAAGGTGGGTGATGCTTTCGACGAATGAGGAAGTAGGAGAGATGGGGTGGTGGTGGTAGAGATTTACTCGGAACAGCGACATTACTCCAAGAGGTAGCATATCTAAGCTGCTCTCTGTAAATACTGAATAAACACCATTGGCAATAACTTTCCTTGTCTTATCCATTCCTGTCAATGTACCGTAGGGGTTTGGATCCTCTGACACCTGACACATCCACACTTCCATCTGCCCCGTAATTTCTAGGCATGAATCCAAGAGGTTATTCTTTTGTCCTACCGATTTTCCTGGAAAAGACACTGTTTACTGATGAACTGGAACAAATGTCCATACCTGTGGCAAATTCAGGTCACTCAGTGATGGGGAAATGCACTGGAAAGGGCAGCATAATGACCTCTTGGCGGAATTTCACTAAATTAGGAAAATGCCTGGGAAAATCCAGGCAAGGTGGGGTGGTGGTGGTGTAATCCACAAAAAAATATCCCCAAAGGCCCCCAAACTCAACCACTTTGTCTGGATGTTCACTTTGGGGAATATAGGAGCCCTAGATAACACTAGCTTTCATACATTGCCTTACATCCCCGCAAACAAATTAAGATGGATGCTCAATAAACAGGTCTTTGGCTAACTAACATCTTGGGAAGAAGAATGGAAAAACAATACATTCGGAAGTGAGCCATGGAAAGCTGTGCTTGCTCTTTTGCTTTACTCCCACTGGCCAATAGAAGGCGCCATTGTTTTCCGAGCTGTTTTCATGACATACTTTTGTTCCAGCGGAGGCCTTGTTGAGAAACATGTGCAGCCTGAATTGGACAGGACTCCACCCGAAAATAGTGACAGTCTGGAAGCCCCCTTAGAGAAAGATGCAAAAAGAAGCAGGGAACTCTTCCATTGTGGAACAGACTCTATCTCGACAGCTGGGATAGCTCAGATGGTAGAACACAAGTCTCTTAATCTCAGGGTTGTGGGTTCAAGCCCCACATTGGGCAAAATATTCCTGCTTCGCAGGAGCTTGGGCTAGATGATCCTCATGGTTCCTCCCAACTCTACAAATGCTATGATTATATGAAATACAAACACTTATATGAAACACAAAGCAGATATTGACACAACACACTGGCAGTGCATTTATCACTGAATGTTTTTTTAGAGAACTGGGCAAAAACAAACAAGATGAATTTTAACAGGGAGAAATGTAAAGTATTGCACTTGGGCAAAAAAAATGAGAGGCACAAATACAAGATGGGTGACACCTGGCTTGAGAGCAGTACATGTGAAAAGGATCTAGGAGTCTTGGTTGACCACAAACTTGACATGAGCCAACAGTGTGACGCGGCAGCTAAAAAAGCCAATGCAATTCTGGGCTGTATCAATAGGAGTATAGCATCTAGATCAAGGGAAGTAATAGTGCCACTGTATTCTGCTCTGGTCAGACCACACCTGGAGTACTGTGTCCAGTTCTGGGCACCACAATTCAAGAAGGACACTGACAAACTGGAACGTGTCCAGAAGAGGGCAACCAAAATGGTCAAAGGCCTGGAAACGATGCCTTATGAGGAACGGCTAAGGGAGCTGGGCATGTTTAGCCTGGAGAAGAGGAGGTTAAGGGGTGATATGATAGCCATGTTCAAATATATAAAAGGATGTCACATAGAGGAGGGAGAAAGGTTGTTTTCTGCTGCTCCAGAGAAGCGGACACGGAGCAATGGATCCAAACTACAAGAAAGAAGATTCCACCTAAACATTAGGAAGAACTTCCTGACAGTAAGAGCTGTTCGACAGTGGAATTTGCTGCCAAGGAGTGTGGTGGAGTCTCCTACTTTGGAGGTCTTTAAGCAGAGGCTTGACAACCATATGTCAGGAGTGCTCTGATGGTGTTTCCTGCTTGGCAGGGGGTTGGACTCGATGGCCCTTGTGGTCTCTTCCAACTCTATGATTCTATGATTCTATGATTCTATGATTCCAGTGACAGAGTCCATGCTTTGCATTCAAAAGGTCTCCAGATACAGCTGGAAAGGCCTTCTTTCTCTAGAGAGGTGATCTGCTGATACCAGATCATGTAAACAATGCTAGGTTATTTGTGTGTGCGTGTGCTGTTTGTAATTGTTTTTAAAAACTTGTTTTATAATATTTTGCACATCGCCTTGGAACATATCTGAAAGGCAATTAATAAACAAGAGCACTAATGAAGGGTTGTTGTTTCTGTTTGTTACTATGTTGAGTATTTTTGAGTTTTTATATTGCAAACCACCCTGTGTTCCTCAGATGAAGGGCAGAATGAGAATACAGTGGAACCTCGGGTTGCGGACGTAATCTGTGACAGAGGCACGTCTGCAACCCGCAGCATTCGTAACTTGTAGTGCCACATGATGTGATTTGACGCTTCTGCGCATGCGCAAAGCACGATCGACGAAATCCGGAAGTAACCCTTTCCGGTACAGTGGTACCCCGCAAGACGAACGCCTCGCGAGACGAAAAACTCGCAAAACGAAAGTTTTTTTCGTTTTCGAGTTGCCTCGCAAGACGAATTTCCCTATGGGCTTGCTTCGCAAAACGAAGCTTGCCCCGCAACCTCCGGGGACAGCGGGTCTTCCCTGCTGTCCCCGGACCTCTTTTGAAGCAAGGGGCGGCGAGGAGAAGCGATCTTCTCCCCGCAGCCCCAGGTCCGGGGACAGCGGGAAACGCTTCCCGCTGCCCACGGACCTCTTTTGAAGCAAGGGGATGCGGGGAGATCGCTTCTCCCCGCCGCCCCTTGCTTCAAAAGAGGTCGGGGACAGTGGGAAGCGCAGCACTTCTTCCCTGCTGTCCCTGGACCTCTTTTGAAGCAAGGGGCGGCAGGGAGAAGTGATCTTCTCCCCACAGCCCCAAGTCCGGGGACAGCAGGAAGCGCTTCCCGCTGTCCCCGGACCTCTTTTGAAGCAAGGGGCAGCGGGGAGAAGCGATCTTCTCCCCGCAGCCCCAGGTCTGGGGACAGTGGGAAGCGCTTCCTGCTGTCCCCGGACCTCTTTTGAAGCAAGGGATGGCAGGGAGAAGCGATCTTCTCCCCGCAGCCCCAGGTCCGGGGACAGCGGGAAGCGCAGCGCGTCTTCCCCGCTGTCCCCAGACCTCTTTTGAAGCAAGGGGCGGCGGGGAGAAGCTGTCCAGGACCTCTTCTGAAGGCGGGCGGGGGGCAAAAGTCTTTGTCCCCCCTGCCTGCCTTCCCAGGGGCTTTTACATCGCCCCGGAGAGCAGAGAAGTCCTCCGCTGTCCCGGGCGATTTTAAAATGCCGCCCGCCAGCATTTTAAGATTGCCCTGGACAGCGGAGAAGTCCTCCGCTGTCCCGGGGTTTTTTAAAATGCTGGGGGTGGGAAGCAAAGCCCTTGCCCCCCCCCAGTCTTCAGAAGAGGTCGGGGGACAGACTGTCCCCGGACCTGGTCTGAAGGCGGTTTCCATAGGAACGCATTAATTGATTTTCAATGCATTCCTATGGGAAACCGTGCATCGCAAGACGAAAAACTCGCAAGAAGAAAAAACTTGCGGAACGAATTAATTTCGTCTTGTGAGGCACCACTGTACTTCTGAGTTTCCTGCGGTCCGCAACCTGAAAACATGTAACCCGAAGTGTTTGTAACCCGAGGTACCACTGTATAAGAAATGCTACTACTACTACAGCAACAACAGCAACAACATAGGCAGCAATAATAATAGCAATGAATAATAATAAGGTTGCCCTGCAAACAATATATTTGGGCTTTAATGCATCCCTTTCTTCTGCATGAAGCTGCACCCAGCATCAGTTTGCTCATACCGATCCAGATGCAGACCTCACACCTGCTCGGCAAAAGCACTTCAGCTCATGTAATCGGAGGTAACCAATTTTCAACGATGCCCCCTAATTACTGCAGCCCTCTGTGCCATCTCCCATTTTGTTTCAGGCGGTCTTCCAGCCCCCTGAAGCAGCTTTTACTTTTGAGAGCAGGGTGGCACACTTAATTGGGCAGGGGGATTGGCAGAAAACAAATGCCTTGACTTGCGTTAGCATAAACATTTTCTACTAAGGCAGAGTGTGCCTTGGCCAAAGGCCTGGTGGAACAGCTCCGTCTTGCAGGCCCTGCAGAAAGATGTCAAGTCCTGCAGGGCCCTAGTCTCTTGTGACAGAGCATTCCACCAGATCGGGACCACAGCCGGAAAAGCCTTGGCTCTGGTTGAGGCCAGCCTAACCTCCCTGTGGCCTGGGACCTCCAAGATGTTTTTGTTTGAAGACCATAAGATCCTCTGTGGGACGTACCAGGAGAGGCGGTCCCACAAAGCCTCTCCCCCACCTCCCCCTCAGCTGTAGGGCGGCTGAGGGAGAGGCGGTGGGCAGATGCAAGCCCCACGCTGCCGTTTCAGGCAGCACAAAGCCTGCAGGCACCCAAGCCACCATGCAAATGTTGACTGAACTAAAAAGTTTTGAGAGCCCCAATTTTTATTTTTATTTTAAAAACTCTTATTTTTGCCATTTTGTCACACACACCCCCTCAGTGATGACATGTGGGGTGGCTCGCACCCACCGCACCCTCTTCCTGCACCACTGCCTCAGTCATGGGAGTTGTAGGCGGCAACATCTGGAAGGCACTAGGTACTGTTGTAAATAAAAATATGCCCTTTTCCCTTATGGGGTATCCAAGAGCCCATATAGAGTCCTTTCATAGGTTCCCTATTGGTAGGAGAAAATAACAGAGGCCAACCAGAGAATATTGAGAAGCAAAGCAGCTAGTAAGCCTGATCTTTATTAAACTGTTGCAACAGGGTGCTCCCCTCACACGCAGGAGAGGAAGAGGACCCCCCAAAATTGCTGTGCAAGGGCTTATAGAGACTTTTGAAATTCCCATCCTCTAGATCAAGACCACCCCCAGAAACATTATGCATACATCACAGAAGGGGTGTAACCTAAGACCACCCCTCAGATACATCCCACCTACATCACAGAAATTTTAATGTTGTTTTTCTCCTGTCACAGTTTATCTCCTGTCTGGCAAGTTACTTGATAGGATTTCCTGGGGAGCCTGGCCATTCTTTTGTAGTGGTAAAATACTTATTTCCTGGGCCAGTTCACAGGCTCACACCTTATTCAAACAGACATATCCTTGAGACAGGATTTGTGAGGAAAGAGACAATGGGGAGGCTTTTCCAGTTTAACCTTGCAGAGAAAGGATTTGGTCAGTTTAGGAATCAAAATGGTTCCAGGTTGGTCTTCCTGTATTGATCTATGTATGTGCAGTTATGAACATTACCATATATCTAAGACCATAAAATTCCTATCACAGTACCGAGGCAAATCCACATCTGGATACAACCCGTATATTCCAGAACAAATGTTTTTAGGTGTTTGTTGTTTGACTCTTACCCAGGGGTTCAGAAAGCTAAAAACTGGGAACGGTCTCTTGAAAAAGAATATTTCACGGGGAAGAATTGAATAGTAGAGAAACATCTCATTGAGCCTAGATAATATTATTGCTGATATATCACAGACTTCTACTAAGTGTAAAGTATAGACCACAATTGAGTAAATGTTTCTCCCAAAGTGTTAGAATGCCGCAAGTAATTTAGTAACAAAATCCAACATGTGTTATTTTTATGTGATATCCTATATTTACACAAAGGCATCCATTTACAACATACCATGTTATTATTTGTGGGGCAAAATTTTCAAAGAAAAATTCTAGCCCCAAAGGGGGAATATGGTGATAGGAATTTTGAGGTCTTAGATATATGGTAATGTTCATAAGTGTACCAACCAAGCATGTACATAGATCAGCACAGGAAGACCGACCTGGAACCATTTTTGATTCCAAAACTGTCCCAAACGGACCAAATGTTTTCTCTGCAAGGTCAAGGAAAATGGAAAGGCTCCCCATTGTCTTTTCCTTCACAAAACCTGTCTTAAGGGTATGTCTGTGTTTGAATAGGGTGTGAGCCTGTGACATGGCCCAGGAACTAAGTATTTATCATTACAAAAGACTGGCCAGGCTCCCCAGGCAATCCAATCAAGTAACCTGCCAGACAGGAGATAAACAATGACAGGAGAGAAACAACATTCAAATTTCTGTTTTAGACCACCTTTTTGTGATGTAGGTGTGATGTTTCTGGGGGTGGTCTTGATCTACAGGGTGGCAATTTCAAAAGTCTTTATAAGGCCTTGCGCGCCATTGTTCTGGGTTCCTCCTCCTCTCCTGCGGGTGAAGGGAGCACCCTGTTGCAACAGATCAATAAAGATCAAGCTTACTAGCTGCTTTGCTTCCCAATATTCTCTGGTTGGCCTCTGTTATTTTCTCCTACCAATAGGGAACCGATGTAAGGACTCTGTATGGGATCTTGGATACCCCATAAGGGAACAGGGCAATTTTTGTTTACAACAACATCAAATATGCATCTTTCACAGGGTGAAATCCAATGGGGTCCCATCTATGAGTCGAGATTCGCATCCCTCTCCTTGACACTGCAGTCCCACATACACTCACTAAATCTACCCTGGAAGTTTCAAAGACCATCTGGGTAAAGTTGGGAGGCTGCGGGGATGAGGAGAGGAAAGGGAAATCTCGTTATAAATGTGGAAGTCCATTTACTTGACCCTGGATGGTGCCTTCAAGTTTTATTTGTTTTCCATTTTCCATTTTTAGTTGCATTACAACTCAGAAGCAATTTCTCTGATTATATCTACCTACCTTCTCCTTTTCAAGAAGCAAGCAAACATTTGCTCCATTGACATTTCCAAGGCAAGATCTGTGGGCTCAAGAGACAATGGCTTACTCATTATTGCTTGAGAAGTGCTTTTGAGAAGAATTGCAATCCTATACGCCAGGCTTTGGCTGGGGCTGATGGGAGTTGTAGTCCAAAAATATCTGGAGGGCACAAGGTTGAGGAGGACTACTATAGACACTTAATGGGGAGTAGGTCCCACTGAATTCAATGCGAAGATCTTCTGAGTAGACGTGTATAGGACTGCACTGCAAGTCACAAAGTTTCAAGCTTTCAGTGCATAGCAAATTACTCCACAAGTTTACCCATTAAATTAGAAAATGATAAGCTCGGTTGCAGACTATCATTCAAATGCTTCATCTATATTCCTTCAGGGTAGGAATTTAAAATATTCATTGAATGCAACGTTGTTTTGTGTTATTTAACTCCTTTGCCCTCAACTCACAATTCCCCTCAGGAATAGCTTCTCCTCTTGCTGGTGTAATTACTCCAACTGCCACTAGAAAGAGCTGTTTATCTTATTTTTAACCATTGAAATGTTTAAGCCTCTGGTTACAGAGGTGTTAATAGGCTGGTAATTATAAGGAATGTTCATGGCAGGAGAAAAGCTTTTCGTTTTGGGGAGGGAGGGGGGGGAATCCCATTAAAACTGTAACGATGTTGAAAAGTGTAAGGAGGTTTTACTCTCTTTTCAAAAAACACAGTACAATAACTGTTGCTGTTTGCCTCTTGAGAATCGCAAAGGGAGAGGGTACCAGAGAGGGCTGACAAACGAGGAGCGTTCATGTGGTTTTGACTGCTCCGACACAGAAATAATCACTGCCAGCAGCCTAGTGGGTGGGAAAACACTCTAGGGCTGAAAAATATTGTAATAAAAATACTGCTTAAAAAATCCCGGAGATGATAGCTTTGCCACGGGACAGGAAGATCTCGCAAGAATGTTTACAGAGATTATTATTTTGCTCAAGTGAAGGAGTCTTGGTGACTTCAGAAAATGCAACATATTTGGAATGCTTGCAGATATTAAGCCTGATATAAGTGCATCAGTGGAAGGCGTTGATTCCCTTCTTGACCATGGGTTCTGGCTATGCTGCAGCCTTTAGTGCATGCCTTGGTTTTCATATGATAGGTAAGGGTAAAGGACCCCTGACCATTAGGTCCAGTCGTGACTGACTTTGGGGTTGCGGCGCTCATCTCGTTTTACTGGCCGAGGGAGCCAACGGACAGCTTCCGGGTCATGTGGCCAGCATGACTAAGCTGCTTCTGGCGAACCAGAGCAGCACACAGAAATGCCGTTTATCTTCCCGTTGGAGCGGTACCTATTTATCTACTTGCACTTTGACGTGCTTTTGAACTGCTAGGTTGGCAGGAGCAGGGACCGAGCAACAGGAGCTCACCCCGTCGCGGGGAATCGAACCGCTGACCTTCTGATCGGCAAGTCCTAGGCTCTGTGGTTTAACCCACAGCGCCAGCCGTGTCCCTTTTCATATGATATCATTGCCCAAATGACATCCTTCCTTTATATTTGCAGCAGTGGTGGATGGCATGGGGGAGCTGCAGTTCTCGCTTGACCTCCGGACAGCTGAGTCACTGAAAAGGAGAGGGGGAGGCAGTGGGGAGGTTGGTGTGGTACAAATGAGACTTACCACAAAATGGAATGTTCCTGTTCAGGGTTCCACCCATATCTTCCCCCAGAATGCTCCTTTCCATCCTACCATGGTGGTACCAGCATTCTTTGACAAGTGAGTCTGCTCAGTTCTCATTGGTTCCTCTATTAAGGTTTTTTTTTCTGTTGGAAAAAGAAGCCCACTTCTACAAACCGTTGGGCTCCCCAAGTCCGTTGATCTCTCTCTCTCTTTTTTGGTTGGCGGCATCATTTTCATGATGGATGACACCCCCTTCTCCACCAGGGAGGAAGAGGTGAGAGAAGATCTACATTAAGAAAATGGTGGGTGGGAGAAAGATCGACATCAGGATCTGCTGCCCCGGTAGATCCTGCCACCTGAGGCAATCCCTTCACCTTGCCTCATGGGTGGACCAGGCCTGGAAACAGGACTACACCTGAAGAAGTGATGGCTACTGCTTGGACGATAACAGCAGAGTACATGAAGTGTTACAGGGAATCTATTGTGTGTCTCTTAAGGTCACTGAAATAAGCCCTGCTTCAGGTGCATCCGCTGAGGCATAATTTGAGATTCATAAGTGGTTAGTATACCAGGGGCTTCTCAGTATTGGCACCATCCTTGTTGAATTCTTTGAACAAGAACGCCTGCATCATTCCTGAGTCCTGACCACTAGTCCTGCTAGGGATGCTGGGAGTTGTAGTCCAAAAACAGATGGAGACCCAAGTTTGGGAAGCACTGGTTCTATGCATTTATCTATCACGCTTTACAGCCATTGACATTACTGGCCATCTCCACATCTTGCGGTAGTGAGTTTCAGAGTATAGCTAGGTGTAAACTTCCTTTTGCTTGTCCTGAGTCTCCCACTAATTCAATTTCCCTGGATGACTTTTCATTGAGTTCTATTATTATGATGGTGGAAAGGAAACTTCCCCTCCTGCCATATAGGATTGCCAGATTCTCTTAAGCTACAATGCTGATGGACTACCCCCTCCATCTCCAGTATGGTACATATAAATTACCTTTCAAAAAATTGTGATATGCTAGGATTGCCTCCTCCTTCATGGACACTGCCTTGTCATGGCGAAGGGGTTTGAATAATTCAGAGAAGCTATGAGCTATGCCGTGCAGGGCCACCCAAGATGGACAGGTCATAGTGGAGAGTTTTGACCAAACGTGATCCACCTGGAGCAGGAACCGGCCTTACAAATAGCGGGGGAGAGAAGGCAAGCAAAATGCGAGGGAGATAGTGAAAGATACAGAAAACTGAATACAGATTTCCAAAAAGTAGCAAGGAGGGACAAGAGGGCCTTCTTAAATGAGCAATGCAAAGAAATAGAGGAAAACAACAGAATGGGAAGAGCCAGTGATCTGTTCAAGAAAATGGGGGATATGAAAGGAACATTTCGTACAAAGATTACCATAATAAAGGCAAAAGTGGTAAGGACCTAACAGAAGCAGAAGAGAAGACATCAAGAAGATGTGGCAAGAATACACAGAGGAATTATATCAGAAAGATATGGATGGCTTGTACACCCCAGGTAGTGTGGTTGCTGACCTTGAGTCAGACATCCTGGAGAGTGAAGTCAAATGGGCCTTAGAAAGCACTGCTAATAACAAAGCCAGTGGAAGTGATGATATTCCAGCTGAACTATTTAAAATTTTAAAAGATTATGCTTTTAAGGTGCTACACTCAATATGCCTCATGAGAAGAGAAGACTCCCTGGAAAAGACCCTGATGTTGGGAAAGATGGAGGGCACAAGGAGAAGGGGACGACAGAGGACGAGATGGTTGGGCAGTGTTCTCAAAGCTACCTGCATGAGTTTGACCAAACTGCGGGAGGCAGTGGAAGACAGGAGTGCCTGGTGTGCTCTGGTCTATGGGGTCATGAAGAGTTGGACACGACTAAATGACTAAACAACAACAACAAAAAACAGGATTGTCTCATTGACTAGGACGCGAGGTGCACACAGCATCAGCACAGGATTCCAATAAATATTCTGGCTCCAATAAAAGAAATCTTATCAAGTATCAGGAGGATTAGGGTATGTGTATGTTAATTGCATTTGGTTGCCATCAGGCAAGAAATCTAAATAGGGCAGTTGGGAATATTCTGAGGCAATGATGTGGTGACTCACTTTGAGCGTCTGTTATGGCAACATGAGCGAGATATAGTAAACGGGTATTTTGCAAAAAAAGGCAATAATAATGGGGATAATATTGATCCCCCCTACTTATTTTCTTCACTTTTCATCCGTGGGACCATCAGTGGAAAGATAAGTACCTTGAAATACCTAATGAATCCAGTGCTGATTGCTATTTTCTTTTAACGGAAGAAATGCCACACTCTCCTTAATCTTGTGGAAGCAGACTACTGCTTGCTGATCCATAGGCTATCAGACCGTGTGAGCTGAAGAGGCACTGTAAAATCAGACGTGGCAGATGTATCTTCATAATGTAGTTTGTAATGGTCCAGTGGTGCAGCTGCTAGCCTTAAACGGCTGGGGAGAGGAACACATCTGAAAAATTCACAGAGAATTCCAAAAATAAAACCTTGTGCTCGAGAGTGTTCCCAAAAGATGCACGTGAAATCTGCTTTAAAGATGGCTGACATTATTTTTGCCGCAGGTGCTGTTTGTGTAGGGCTGCCATACATCCGGATTTTCCCAGAATCGGTCCATGAAATGGTGTCCGGGCGGATTTTTGCCGAATTGGAAAAATGTCCGGGGAAACCCGGATATACAGCAAGTAGAGTGATCTCACTTTCGGGAATATGGCAATATGGGAATATAGCAAAACCATCACAGTGTTATATGGCCAGCCAGGCAGGCAGGCAGTCCAGTAACCTGAGACAGCAGCCCTCTTTAGACATTCAGTGTGAATGCTTGGAAGGGTAATTGTGGATCCTGCATTCATGAGACGTGCTCCCTGGCCAAACCACAGAATCATAGAAGTGTAAGGTTGGAAAGGACTCAAGAGTCATCTAGTCTGAACCCCCTGCAATCCATGTCCGGCATTTATCTGAAGGGGGATGCCTCAATCATGGGTAGGCTTTCCAACAAGGGAACAAGTTCTCTGACTGACCAGTGTTTCTGTTCACATGTTGGAAATTTCATGCCTGAGAAAGGGAGCCCCTGCAGATGAATCCTAATGTGCTTTCGAACTGCTAGGTTGGCAGAAGCAGGGACCGAGCAACGGGAGCTCATCCCGTCGTGGGGATTCGAACCGCCGACCTTCTGATCAGCAAGCCCTAGGCTCTGTGTTTTAGACCACAGCGCCACCCAGCTTAAGCCAGCACTGAGGGCTGGGGGAAGGGTGTCAAATGGCCTCACACATGACAGCATATTACCAAGGTCTGCTCTAGATACCCCAAGATCCCAAGGAGAAAGAGCTCTCCTCTCTGCTTCTGGAGGCCTTAGGCCAAATAAGCCAAATTACACAGAAGCCAACATGACCAAAGAAGCAAAGCTTAACCCAAACACGCCAAAAACAAAGAGGCAGATAGATAGCTTCTTAACAACCATTAAAAGATCAGCACAGCACGAAGTTCCTGGGGTTCTTGCACAATTTGGGCAGGCCTTTAAGGGAATTCGCTTACGCACTGATGTTTCATGCTGGGTCAGGTTGTCTGTACGGCAAGTGATGCCACTTGTGTTGCCCGAAGAGCCAAAATTCACGGTGACATGCAAGCAACATAGAGTTCGCTTGCTTTCTCCCTCCCTATCAGTAGTCTTACAAACAACAGATGGCTTAAAAAGAAAAATCCTACAAGATCAAATACCACCCACATCCTAAAGCTGCCTCCTTTGAAACATGTTGCGGTGTAGCTGGAAATGTGATGCTGAAGAATATGAATGGGATAAACCATTCCCAGTAGAAAGCTCTAAGAGATAGATGCCAGGATCTGCTTGACAAATAGCTTCAGCCTTAAAGCAAGCCCTGAAATATGAGCAGCATGCCAAATCCACAGGAACCACAAGCTTCTCTGTTTTAGTAATTCAGCCTTCTATTTTAGAGATAGTACACCCAGCACAGAAACCTTCAAACTGAACTTCTGGAACTTCTCATCGGAGTCCAGGTATTATTTTGACATCTTTTGGCACCTTGTTGTGATTAAAAGCGCTCAACGTCTTGCCATCTGTGGAAGCCTCCCTTGGAAATCAGGCATAAGGCTGTACATATGGATAAGGATGAGTCAAAACTGTTTTAGCAAGATATGAATGCTGCAGCTGAACGAGGCCCTGAGTGGTGGAGTCTACCTGGGAGAATGTTTAACAGGGAAAGTTTAAAAGAGGAGATTTGGCTGCAAAATGCAAGTACTGTAGAAAAAAAGCAAGAGCATAGAGACAATATGTATTACCCCCACCAATGTTATTGTTGTTGTTGCTATTACAGTGGTACCTCAGGTTAAGCACTTAATTCGTTCCGGAGGCCCGTATTTAACCTGAAACTGTTCTTAACCTGAAGCACCACTTTAGCTAATGGGGCCTCCTGCTGCCGCTGCACCGCCGGAGCACAATTTCTGTTCTCATCCTGAAGCAAAGTTCTTAACCTGAAGCACTATTTCTGGGTTAGTGGAGTCTGTAACCTGAAGTGTGTGTTACCTGAAGCGTATGTAACCTGAGGTACCACTGTATTTACCAGTCCTTCACCCTAAGGTTCCAGGGCAAATTGCAACAATTAAAACACATTCTGTGCCAATTCAGTTTCTATTAGGGCTGCCAGACACCCAGAATTCCCTGGACATATCAGGGATTCGTCCGTCGGAAATAGCGCCTGGACAGGATATCCGAAAACAGGTAGAAATGTCCGGAAAAAACCAGGTGTATGGCAATCCATGTCAGAAGTGATGATTTTTTTGGCGAAAAACTACAATTTTTTTTTTGAGATTTTGCAAAACAACTTTTGTGTCTGGATTCTCACTTTTTGAAATATGGCAACCCTAGTTTGTATGAATTAGGATATGAAAATAGAAATGCCAAAACAGATAGATGGAAATAGACATTTTCATTGGGGGGCGGGGCGGATCTGATCCACAAATTACATTTGTCCCAGTCTCTTAAAAAGAGAAGCAATACATTGTTTACTTTCCTATTCACATTTGAAAAGACACTATTATTTTTTTTATTTTCCTTAGCTCATTGTTATTAGCCATTGTCTCAATATGTTTATGCCTCAAAGGCTGTAAAGTTGCTAAGAGATGAGATAGAATTGTCCTCATTAGTTCGAATAGGCAACTATCAATTATAGACCATTTCAGGAATAAAGAAATTATTTCTGTCGTCATGTTGTCATGCTTCACAGCAAGAGCTCGCCAAAATGACAAATGCTTGTATTTTATTTATTTATTTAACATATTATTGTTCCATCTTTCAGTCTCTGGGGCCTCAAAGATGGGTTATAACAAAATTTGCTATTTTAATGTATTGCTTTTTAATTAAGTAGTTTGTTGTTTATTTTATGTATTTTTTTATTGCAGATGTTAAATAATGGCTTTTATTAGCTACTTTCTGTGGCTGGAATAGATGTGATATAAATATTTAAAGTGAAAGAAAGAAAGAACAAACAAACAAAATCTGAAACAGCCCTACTAATATCCATAAATATTAGACTGTGGCTGTACTCATATACCTAGGCATAGGAGCCAACTCCTAGGGGGCCAAGGGGATTTCAGCCCCACAATAAAATATTTGAGGGGGCTGCCCCCCCCACAGTTAATGTATATTCCCATTCAAATGGTGTGTATGCACTGTGTCTTGTGATCGATTATGTGGGGCGGGGCTTACCTGGGCCCCCACAGTATTTTATTTAAGTTGGCACTCCTGTACCCAAGCAAGCCCCACTGGATTTAATGCAATTCACCTTGCATAGGATTGGCTCCCCATAACACAAAAATCAGACTACTGTAATCTTCAGACGTATTTACCGACGGCTCGGGCAAATAAGATGGTTTTAATTTACTATCTAAAAGATGAAAGAGATAGGGTTGTGTCCAATGTTAGTCATGCTCAGAAATTAATGGACATGACTAACTGAGATTTACCTTGAGTAAAACTTAATTGTGTATAATTCATAATGCCAGACCAAAAACAACTCTGGATAAGGTACTCACCAGATGGAACAATACCCCATGTTAGCAATTTAAGTCAGTTAACTTAAATGGTTCTGCTTTATTGCTCTCCTTAGAATTGAAACTACTGCTGCTGAAAGGTCCAGAGACCACCTTTGCTCCCTGCTTTGCTGGCCTGATTCCACCTGACCAGACTGACTCTAGCTACAAAAGCTGCTGCTGAAGGGGCGGGCCAGAAGTCATCTTACCTGTGTATCCTGCTGCACCTGCCACTCAGGATGCTGAGAGTCTATTGGCAATGGGCTGTGGTTTAGAAGTCTTTGTTGCAGTCAATATTTAATATTGGAGGTGCTTAATTTTTGCTGTTATTGGTATGATGTTTTTCTATCTTTATTAGACTTTTCTTGGGAGTAAAGCAATGACAAACCTAGACAGCATCTTAAAAAGCAGAAACATCACCTTGCCAACAAAGGCCCGTATAGTTAAAGCTATGGTTTTCCCAGTAGTGATGTATGGAAGGGAGAGCAGGACCATAAAGACGGCTGATCGCCGATGAATTGATGCTTTTGAATTGTGGTGCTGGAGGAGACTCTTGAGAGTCCCATGAACTGCAAGAAGATCAAACGTATCCATTCTTAAGGAAATCAGCCCTAAGTGCTCACTGGAAGGACAGATCCTGAAGCTGAGGCTCCAATACTTTGGCCACCTCATGAGAAGAGAAGACTCCCTGGAAAAGACCCTGATGTTGGGAAAGATGGAGGGCACAAGGAGAAGGGGATGACAGAGGACGAGATGGTTGGATAGTGTTCTCGAAGCTACAAACATGAGTTTGACCAAACTGTGGGAGGCAGTGGAAGGCAGGAGTGCCTGGCGTGCTCTGGTCCATGGGGTCACAAAGAGTTGGACACGACTAAACGACTAAACAACAACAACAACAACAACAATTTTTGCTGTTATTGGTATGATGCTTTTCTATCTTTATTAGACTTTATTCTTTATTATATGGGGATTGTTTAATTTTATTGTATACCTATTGTGACGTTTTCATTTATTGTTTGTAGCTACTTAAATGTTATATTTCTGTAATTGTGCAAATCTTTTTTTATTTTTTTTATTTTTTTTTTTATTGAGTTTTTATTAGAAAAAAAAATTCACGTTACATGTCAAACTTCAGGTACATATATGCATTTCATTAAAAAGTAGGAAGAGACAAAAGGGTGAGAATTACAGAAAAGAAAGCACTCAGAAAAAGATAAGAAAAAGAAAAAGAAAGAAAAAAAAAGAAGAAGAGAAACAAAAAAGAGAAAGAAAAAAAAAAAGACCATTAAAAAAGACAAACTTCCGTTCAACTTGGTCCAGGATTACACAGTCGTTAAATAGTATTTGCAGTAGAACTTGCAGTAGTATTTAACATCGACAGTATTAATTATCTTCTGCTGTTATATTACTAATACCCATATTGTTCTCAACATAAATTAAAAATTTCTTCCATTCATCTTTAAGTTTCGTAGTATTATTTTGCCTTAATTTCTGTGTTAATCTCGCTAATTCTATATATTGATATAATTTCACTTGCCACTCTCCGATCGTGGGCATGTCAGGGGATTTCCATTTTTGTGCAATTAGGATTCTCGCCGCAGCTGTCGCATATTGAAAGAAAGTTTGATCTGATTTTTTTATTTCCTCACCAATCATACCTAAAAGAAACAACTCAGGTATCTTGGGGAAATTATATTTTAAAATTTTTTTCAGTTCATCGTAGATCTTTCCCCAGAATTCCTTCACTACCTCACAGGTCCACCAAATGTGGAAAAAGGTCCCAATCTTTTCTTTGCATCTCCAACAGCTATTATCGACATTTTTATACATCTTTCCTAGCTTTGCTGGGGTCAAGTACCAGCGGTACATCATTTTCTCTAGGTTTTCTCGGAGGGTTTCACACGCTGTGAATTTTATACCCTTCCTCCAAAGTATCTGCCATTTATTATAATCGATATTATATCCAAGATCTCTATCCCACTTCACCATCGCGCCCTTCACCAAGTCCTCTCTTGTATCCCATTCCAATAGTTGTTTGTATAGTTTAGAGAGGTGTTTATCATTACTCTCTAAAATTTCTATCTGGAATCTTGATTTCTTATCGCTCATCCCCTGTTTCTTGTGCTCATTCCACAGTGCATTAATCTGATGGAAGTGAAGCCATTCTTTTATTTTATCTTTCACCTCATCATAGGACTTCAGCTTCCAACCCTCTTCCGTCTTGGCTAAGAGATCCTCATAAGTCCATCTTTCTCCCATCATGTTCGGTTTTTTTATTTTAACAATATCCACTGGGGAGAGCCACCAAGGGGTCCCTTTTTCAATCAGTTTTTTATATCTATTCCACACCTCCAATAGTGAACCTCTAATTATGTGACTAGAAAACCCTCTGTGAATCTCACCTTTCCCCTGCCACAGGTAGGCGTGCCACCCGAACCTAATGTCAAAACCCTCTAGATCCAATAAATCAGTGTTTCTAAGGGTGGCCCATTCCTTTAACCAGCTTAAACAAGCCGCCTCATAGTATAACCTTATATTCGGCACCGCGAAACCGCCCCTCTCTCTTGCGTCAGTCAGGTATTTAAACTTTATCCTGGCTCTCTTCCCCTGCCAAATGAACTTAGTCATGATTCTTTGCCAATTCCTAAAACGAGTGATGCCTTTGATTATCGGGATATTTTGGAACAGAAATAATAACCTTGGGAGGATGCACATTTTAATCGCCGCCATCCTCCCCGTCCATGAGAGCTTCAGCCTCTGCCAAATGTCCAAATCTTTTTTTATTTCCTGCCAAATTTTATCATAATTATCTTCCACCAAATTTATATTTTTTGGAGATAGCCAGATTCCCAAATATTTTACCTTATTCACAATTTTTATACCGGTCCTTTGTTCCAATTGTCCCCAATAGCCAAATTCTTTGTTAAAATTTTTGTTTTCTTCCTATTTAATCTAAATCCTGACAATCTGCCGAATTCCTCTAATAATTCTAACACCTTACATACACTATCCACTGGTTCTTCCAAGGATAGGACTAGGTCGTCGGCATATGCCTTTAGCTTAAATTCTTTCTTTCCAATTCTTATCCCCTTCACATCCACTGCCTCTCTTATTCTATTTGCAATGACCTCCAAAACCATTATAAAAAGCAGGGGGGATAAAGGGCAGCCCTGCCTTGTACCTTTCCCGATCTTGAATGATTTAGTTAGGCTGTTGTTTATAATCAGCATAGCCTGTTGTTCCGAGTAAATAGCTTTAATTCCTCTCAGGTAAGGGCCTTCTATACCTGCCTTCTCCAAACATAGTGATAAGAATTCCCAAGAGTAATTGTGCAAATCTTTTGATGTTGTAAGTCTGGTTTATCTATGGAATGGTAGCACACAAATAAGCGATGATGCTGATGATGCTTTGAGCATGATTTAGTTGATTATTACCTGGAAAGTCATAAGAGAGAAGGCCTTCGGTTTCAGGTTGTCACTACCTTCACTTCAAATCTGGAGGAACGTGAAATAGGACTTTCAATCAACGGCTATTGTTATGTACTGAGGTGAATAGGATCCAAACTGCAGCAGTCTGATTGGTCCTAGAACAATAGGATCCAAAATGCAGCAGTCTGATTGGTCCTAGAACAATAGAATCCAAAATGCAGCAGTCTGATTGGTCCTAGAACAATAGGATCCAGAATGCAGCAGTCTGATTGGTCCACAGGTGCCACCCAATGCAGCTCCAGGTGGAAGTGAATCCACAACCTGATTGGCCTACAGGAGAATCCCGGAATTAGCCAATTGTGTGGGGCCCATTGTGTAAATAATGATTTAAAGCAGACACTTTGGGGGGACTTGCATTCCTCACTACTATGAGCTGAATAAAGAGCATGAAATCCACACTTGACTCCAAGTATATTTCACTAGCGACGAAGGTGGGATTCCGCTGAGCTGACTGCCACACACAGCACCACAGCACCGCCATCTGCCGCACCACTGCCTCGCACCGTGTATCCAGGCTTCAGCTCCGGGACCCAAGGAACTCAGAATGGCAACGAACAGCAGCTTCTTACCGTTCAACCCAGCCTCAGGAGACTGGGAAGCATCAAAATAATTTCGAATGGGGAAAGACGTCAGCAGAGTTAAGCTCTATAACTAGGACCTCAACTTTACCCTGGTGATTTGTATGCTGCCTTCAAAGAGGAATTGTGCCACCCAAAAAAGGGGTACCTTCCAATAGATGGCTGTCCTCTGAAAAGCAGGACTGGCATGCCACTTCCCTGACTTCTCTGAGCCTTGGCCTTTCCCATTTTAGAAATTAAATTGATGTCTGCCTGGGTTTTCACACTGAAAAGTAAGTTGCTCTCAGAAGCATTTTTGCCTTTGTCTCAGGAAGGAGACGGTCTTATTTCTTAATTTCACCACAAAGCGGCACTGAAGCAATTTATTTGCAGATGTCACTTTAAAGTGAGCCTTGCAAATGCTTTGTGACAGCCAGCTATTGGTTTGTTTGTTTGTTTGTTTTGTGAAGCTCGAGTCACTGTTATTAATTACTCCTTGAATAGAAAGTAATGACCCTGTTAAGGTGTGTGCGATCTATTTCCATGCAGCAGGCCGGTGGCCCCCGACTCTCTTACTTAGCAAATGTGCTTTTTATGAAGCGCATCTCTTCTTTGCAATTCTAAATGTTCCTTGAAAACAGCTGGGTATAAAAATGAAGATCACAGCCTGCAGTCCAAAGAGCGAGGAAGGCATAATTTATCGAAATGACCAAACAAAGGCTGAAGTTTACGAGCAGTTTACCTCAACTGGGATATTTCATAGCCCCTTAGATGCTGTCTAACAACCTTGAAGATATTTCAGGTCTCTCTAGGCTCAGTGGGAGGGGCCAATGAAATTTCCAATAAGTTGCAAAGCTACATGTGTTTAGTCCATGAGAGTCTCTACATGTCAACTAAAAAATGAGTCCCAGTGAGTTCAGCAGACCTTCCACCCACATGCAAGTGGATTGCAGCCTAAATATCAGGATTGTACCATGAGCTCTGAGGTCTCCTGGCCAGGTAAAGGACCCCTGGATGGTTAAGTCCAGTTGAATTTGATTATGGGGTGTGGTGCTCATCTCTGCTTTCAGGCCAAGGGAGCCAGCGTTTGTCCGCAGACAGCTTTCTGGGTCATGTGGCCCGTATGACTAAACCGTTGTGCTTCTGGCACAACGGAACACCATGATGGAAGCCAGAGCTCGTGACATGCCATTCACATTCCCACCGCAGTGGTACCTATTTATCTACTCACGCTGGTATGCTTTTGAACTGCTAGGCTGGCAGGTGCTGGAACAGAGCAATGGGAGCTCACAATGTCACATGGATTCAAACTGCCCACCTTACGATCAGCAAGCCCAAGACTGGTTTAGACCACAGTGTCACCCGCATCCCTTTCCCAGCCAAACCCAACTGGAGTCAATGAAATGTTCACCAAGTTGGTTTGAGAGCTATTCCTACCATCACCACCACCATGAGTGGCAGCCAGGGAGGGATGTTGCTGTGACATCTGTCACCCCATTAATGGTGCTGCTGCTTGGCAGCAGAGAAAAGCTGGGAGCAAAGCAGCAGTGAGGCTGGTGCTGTTCAAACCAACCCCCAATGGGTTCCATCTTGTAAAAAAAAACACCAGAGAGCAGGTTGTTGCAGAGGTAACATTGCCATTCGTTTTAACCATGGCTAAGTGGGAAGGGGTGACTCTTACGTTCATCCTGCCCTCTACTCTTTCTTCCCCCTTGGTTTGTGTGATCCTATAATCTCTGCTCATGGGACGCAGGTGGCACTGTGGGTTAAACCACAGAGCCTAGTACATGCCAATCAGAAGGTCGGCAGTTCAAATCCCCGCGATGGGGTGAGCTCCCATTGCGCGGTCCCAGCTCCTGCCAACCTAGCAGTTCGAAAGCACATCTAAGTGCAAGTAGATAAATAGGTACCGCTCCGGTGGGAAGGTAAACGGCGTTTCCGTGCGCTGCTCTGGTTTGCCAGAAGTGGCTTAGTCATGCTGGCCACATGACCCGGAAGCTGTACGCCAGCTCCCTCAGCCAATAAAGCGAGATGAGCGCCGCAACCCCAGAGTCGGCCACGACTGGACCTAATGGTCAGGGGTCCCTTTACCTTTACCTTTATAATCTCTGCTGCTCAGAATTTCCCCTTCCTTTTGTATTCAGCACCAACTGTGGGTAGTATTAATGCTAGCCATTGGTCCGAAACTCACTTCTACCCATGGTTTCAATTTAAACATGGCTTAAAGTTCAGGCTGGATCTAGACACATCAAAGAAAAACGCTTCATAAAGGGAAATCCTGTTGGTGAAAGCTGGGACTCCACAGTGCCATCTTGTGTCACAGTGTTATATAAAACGGTTTTTCTTTACTAGTGTAGCTGAGTCCTAACTTTGGTTTGTGTTCAGCTCGGTGCAGATATAACCATAAGTCGAGTTAAGAAAGGAAGGGAGGTATTTGAGTGAAAGAGGCAAGGGGGAAATAAGAGAATGGACTGTGCAAGCCTGAAGGGTGGTCCTTAACCCAGACTTTGCCCTCCAGGTGTAACTCCCATCAAACCCAGCCTGCACAGCCACAGTAGCTAGGGCTGATGGGGAGCTGTAGTCCCAAACATCTAGAGGGCATCAGGTTGGGGACCGCTGTCTTAGCCACTGTTGTGAAATGTTAGGGTTGCATTGAGCAACTGCAGAATATTTAACAAGTCCAAGGGCACGTCAGACATTTTTTGGTGGAGAAAAGCTTTGCTTATGCTCCAGCTCTTCAGAAACAAAGCATGAATAATGCAGGAGGCTCAAGTAGAATTGTGCAGAAAACACAAACCCATTAATGTCTAAAACAAACACCAGCAGTTCAGTCGCTCATCCTCCCCCCCTTCCCCCCCATCAACAGCATATAAATAAGATTATCCGCCTCCTCACACGAGCCCCTTAAACGGTCCACCGAGTTGTTAGAGGTTGCATCATCGCGTCAATAAGATCACTATCTATTTATATATCTATTTATTTCCAAAAGGGGTTATTTTTTGCATGTTATACCATCTTTTCTGAAAAGTATGTAATTGACTTTGGGGTCAGATGGAAGTCTCTAACTAGACGCACCCAGCAAAAGATCATTAACATGTTTAAGTCCCTGATCTAATTTGAACATGACCACCCTCATGGTGCTCCTGGTTTCTCGTAGTTCTTATTAAGTTATTTTTAAATACTCTTCTTAAGTAAATATCAAATACAAGACAGATTTTCTTATGAGGATGGTATTTCCTTTGTATTACCATACAGAAAGATTTATCTAAGCCAGGGGTATCTAACTTGGAACCGTCCAGATGTTGTGAGCTACAATTCTCATTACTCCTGATTATTGGCTTATCAGTAATCTAAGACAGCTGGATGTCATTACTTTGGCTTCTCTTGGTCTAAATGTTGGCAAGTAAAGATTTTATATATGTACGTCTATGTACACCACTTGAAATGCCACTTGCCTTTCAACCCTACCAACCAGAACTTCCCATTCTGTTTACTCTTACCTGCATGATGAAGCAACATGTCCACCATTCATTTCACACAGTATGTAATAACTATGTAGAATTTGTTGCCACGAATGTTTGCTGAGACCAGAATGGTGTAGTGGCTAGAGAGACTCAGACTAGGAAAACCCAGGTTCTAAACCTTGCCTAGTTATCTCCCACTTGGACTACTGCAACACGCTCTATGTGGGGCTACCTTTGAAGTGACCTGGAAACTACAACTAATGTGGCAGAAATCTGGTTACTGGGAGTGGCTGCCGGGACCATATATCACCGGTCCTGAAAGACTTACGCCAGCTCCCAGTACGTTTCTGAGTGACCCAGTATAGCTGAAGGAGCATCTCCACCCACATCGTGCAGCCCAGACACTGAAGTCCAGCGCTGAGGGTCTTCTGGCACTTCCCTCACTGTGAGAAGTGAGGTTACAGGGAACCAGGCAGAGGGCCTTCTTGGTAGTGGTGCCCGCCCTGTGGAATGCCCTCCCATCAGATGTCAAGGAAAGAAACAACTATCTAACTTTAAGAAGACATCTGAAGGCAGCCCTGTTTAGGGAAGTTTTTAATGTTTGATGTTTTAATATTCTGTTGGGAGCTGCCCAGAGTGGCTGGGGAAACCCAGTCAGATGAGTGGGGTATAAATAGTAAATTATTATTATTTCTAGCCATGAATCTCACTTCTGTGATTTTAGGCAATTCCTAACTTCTCAGTCTAGCCTAACTAATGACATAGTTTTGGAAGGAAGGAGAGAAGCAGGACTTTTTTAGCCGGAACTCTCCGGAACTCAGTTCCGGCACCTCTCAGGTAGGTGCCATTATCATTCCAAGAGAGTGAGGGAGGTCTTCATGGTGAGTTCTGGCACCTCTTTTTCCAGAGAAATAGTACTGGAGAGAAGCATGTATACTGTACATATACTGTCTTGATCTCCTTAGGGGAAAGGTGGGGTATAAATGTATGTAATAAATAAATGACCTGACAATGGGCATCAGCGTAGATCAGGGATGAGGAATCTGTGACTCCTCCGATGTTGTTACACTCCAAATCCCATCAGCATGGCCAATTGCCAGGGATGATGGGACATGTAGTCCAACAATATGTAGAGGTCCACAGGTTCCCTATCACTGGTTTACATGGCTTCAAAGAGGGAATGCATGGAAGATGAATCTATTAGTGGCTACTGGCTATGCAAGCTCAAGGTCCAGGGGCTAGAGGGGGGCAATGATGGAACAAAATGACTCTTCATGCCTTGTTTGTATGCTTCGCAGAGGCACCCTGGGAACTGCAACACTGGATTATGGACCACTGGTCTGACCTAGCAAGGCTCTTATGACCTTTAAAATAATAGTAATAAAAATCAGATATGCAATAATAAACAGGAAAGGAAACATAAAGCCCATAATCCATGACATAACTTACAAATTAAGAATGTCAGTCAGCAAACAATTCATTCATCATCTAGGCTACCATTAGCAGCTAATCATAGTAAATACTTCTATCAATCTGGCAAAGAGAACTCTAATTATGTCTAAATAAATTCATATCTGTTTTGTTTTTATTATTTCTAGCATATCTTGTCTTATAATAATTATCTTTTCCTTCCAATATTGAGCAAACTTCTCATGTTGTTCTAATTAATCTTTTGGCATAGTCTGTCCTTCCAAAAGTAGTTTCAAAGATGAAATCTTAAACATCAGTACTCTGTGCCAAACATTACTTTTCCATTCTCTTTGGGGATGATAAACCTATCTATTTATAATATCCAGCCACTAACATTTGGTAGAAGCATAATTCATTTTAAAAACCCACAAAAACTTTCATTTTCTACTAAGCCTTCTACCTTCCTTAATAAAAACAACCATATATAGGGTTCAAAAGTAACTGTTATAATCTGAATAGTCCCAATTATCATAACCCAGAGTTTATATATATATATATATATATATATATTTTTTTTTTCACACAGCCATCCAACATGTCAAAAATATGTTAAGCCCTCCCCAAACACACTAGGAATATATTGGGTGGATTTCAACATAGTGGTAAGTGAGGTATGCATGTGCAGAATCCACTCTTGCAATGAGATCCCCCCCCCTCCTGTGTGCCCTCTAAATCTATTCTGGAGTTTCCCCCACTCTTCAGCGCCTTGGACTACTGCAATGCACTCTACGTGGGGCTACCTTTGAAGGTGACCCGGAAATTGCAATTAATCCAGAATGCAGCAGCTAGACTGGTGACTGGGAGTGGCCGCCTGGACCACATAACACCGGTCCTGAGAGATCTGCATTGGCTCCCAGTACGTTTCCGAGCACAATTCAGAGTGTTGGTGCTGACCTTTAAAGCCCTAAATGGCCTCGGTCCAGTATACCTGAAGGAGCGTCTCCACCCCCATCGTTCAGCTGAGATCCAGCGCTGAGGGCCTTCTGCCGGTTCCCTCATTGCAAGAAGTGAGGTTACAGGGAACCAAGCAGAGGGCCTTTTCGGTAGTGGCGCCCACCCTGTGGAACACCCTCCCTTCAGATGTGAAGGAAATAAGCAGCTATCCTATCTTTAAAAGACACCTGAAGGCAGCCCTGTTCAGGGAAATTTTTTATATTTAATGCTGTACTGTTTTTAACACTCAATTGGGAGCCGCCCAGAGTGGCTGGGGAAACTCAGCCAGATGGGCGGGGTATAAATACTAAATTATTATTATTATTATTATTATTATTATTATTATTATTATTATTATTATTCAGAGTAGATTTGCTTGGCAGACAGAGGAAGGGAGGAAAGGTGGAAAGCCCCATTGCACGAGTGAACCTCATTCTGAGCATGCAACAACTTAGCTGAATCCTGCCCATTATGTTCTTTTTCTGATAGGTGTTTGTTGACCCAGCTGACAACAGACAGATCAACAATTAACGGTTGATATTTTCCCACAATTTTGCTGCAACAGAACCACTGCTAAGAGACGATCAAGTAACAATCTGCCTACAGTTAATTCCATTACCGTATGTATAAAAATATATGATCTCATTTTTTTCTCCCTTACTGTCTGGGGAAAAAAATGTGTTCCTATTTTTCAGCATTGTTTCTGGGCAAAATTTGGAGGGACACTGGTTCGCCTGAAGACATTCAATCAACATCTTGCATTATCATGTCGCTACTAGAAGCCTATGTTACAACAGAGATTAGTTCAGGGCCACTGTAAGGTCGAGCTTTCCCACATAAGATAGCTTTGTAAACTCCAGACAGTTTACTGTACTTAGGAGTGTGAGGGTGATGCTCTGATGTTTCTGAGAAACACATACTTAAACATAATGAATGTTTTGGCTACGATGCTGCTGGGAAAACAGCGAGCAAGAGCATCAGAATTGGCTGGCTGCAGCCAAGAGGGGGTTGTGGTCCAAAAAACCTCTGGAGGGCACCAGAGCCAGTGTGGTGTAGTGGTTAAGAGTGGTAGACTCGTAATCTGGTGAACCGGGTTCGATTCCCTGCTCCGCCACATGCAGCTGCTGGGTGACCTTGGGCCAGTCACACTTCTCTGAAGTCTCTCAGCCCCATTCACCTCACAGAGTGTTTGTTGTGGGGGAGGAAGGGAAAGGAGATTGTTAGCCGCTTTGAGACTCCTTTGGGTAGTGATAAAGCAGGATATCAAATCCAAACTCCTCCTCCTCCTCCTCCAGGTTGAGGAAGCTTGGGTCATACCCATAATTACATCTGCCGCATTTCATTGCTCAGTTGTCTCAAGGGAAGACAAAGCGATGATTTGTTAATGGCCTCAGAGAAGTGCTTCCATATTTTCGGGTCTGATTCTTCACTGTGACAGATCTAAAGATACCGGCTTGCAATGCGTGCAAACATTTTGTTCACTAGCTTGGAAGCTACTGAAAAGCCTCTTCAATACAAAGGGACAAAATGTTCCTGTTCCATTCCATTTCCTACATGCTGGTTCACCAGCTTGAAGTGAATAAAAAAGTGCTGGATTGCCATGTCTGGATTTATTTTCTGACTTGGCCTTTTGCACTCTTTGCTCTTCTCATTTATTGCTGATAGCTGCAGATAAGACACTGTCAGTTGTCCATTGTACCAGCCTGCAGGTGCTGCCTTCTGTATCTCCCCGCCGGTCCAATCCTCGGCGTCTCATATTCTGATACGAATAGTTTGCTGCCCTCAACAAGTGCCTGCTTCCACCTGAAAGCTAAGCTTCTTTCTCTCTGGGTACTTTCGTGCCTCTGGCCCCAAACCACCTTACTGGGGAACACAGATCAGCAAGAAAGCCCCCAGTCTCCACAGAGGAAATCAGATGTTGCTTCTGCTTCTAAAGCGTTAAACATAGCAAGAGATAAGGAGACAAGAATCAGATTGAGGGGGGGGGGACTTGCATTAAGGAAACTCAGACAGAACATATGGGGAGCTTAATTAGCAAAGATAAGAGACGCATGAAGATACATTCTAGGGCTGGAACGGACATAGAATTTAGGCATTTGCCATTGTTTTCCTCTGGTGCCTTTAGCTCTTAGGGCCAGCATTTTGGTCGTTTCCCGCTTGTATTTTAAGAGAGCTAATTCATACAAACCATTTTGCCTGCATGGCCTCATCCTCCTCTTAACAATGGTCTTTTTCTCATGAGATATCATTGGATTCCATAGGAAGTTGCTGTAGACACAATTATACCACTGGCCCATCTAATTCAGTAATGCCCATGCTGATGGGCAGCAACTCTCTAGAGCCAGTGTGGTGTAGTGGTTAAGAGCAGTGGACTTGTAATCTGGTGAACCGGGTTCGATTCCCTGCTCTTCCACATGCAGCTGCTGGGTGACCTTGGGCCTTTCACACTTCTCTGAAGTCTCTCAGCCTCACTCACCTCACAGAGTGTTTGCTGTGGGAGAGGAAGGGAAAGGAGATTGTTAGCCGCTTTGAGACTCCTTCAGGTAGTGATAAAGCGGGATATCAAATCCAAACTTTTCTTCTCTTCTTCTTCTCTAGGGCAGGGCTTTCCCAAACTTGGGTCTCCAGCTGTTTTTGGACTACAACTCCCATCATCCCTAGCTTGCAGGACCAGTTGTCAGGTATGATGGGAGTTGTAGTCCAGAAACAGCTAGAGACCCGAGTTTGGGAAACCCTGCCTAAGGCCATGGATAGGCAGTTCACCAAACCTTGGCTGGAAATGCCAGTGACTGAACTTGGGACGTTGTGCGTGCAAAGCACTGAGCTATATTCCTTTCCCATGAGTCAATGGCACCTTCTACATGCTCCATGTGCCCTCCGCATCTACCACTAATTGTGTCATGTCAACTTGTTAGCTTGTTCACAGTGCTTTCAGGATCAGCACTCCTAAGATACAAGTGTGTTGTAGGGGCACATGCTGCTCCATGATCACTGCAGATGGTGACAGCAGCCACGAAATTAAAAGATGCCTGCTTCTTGGGAGAAAAGCAATGACAAACCTAGGCAGCATCTTAAAAAGCAGAGACATCAACAAAGGTCCGTATAGTTAAAGCCATGGTTTTACCAGTAATGATGTATGGAAGTGAGAGCTGGACCATAAAGAAGGCTGATCACCGAAGAATTGATGCTTTTGAATTATGGTGCTGGAGGAGACTCTTGAGAGTCCCATGGACTGCAAGAAGATCAAACCAATCCATTCTGAAGGAAATCAGCCCTGAGTGCTCACTGGAAGGACAGATCCTGAAGCTGAGATTCCAATACTTTGGCCTCATGAGAAGAGATGACTCACTGGGAAAGACCCTGATGTTGGGAAAGATGGAGGGCACAAGGAGAAGGGGACGACAGAGGATGAGATGGTTGGATAGTGTTCTCGAAGCTACCAGCATGAGTTTGACCAAACTGCGGGAGGTAGTAGAAGACAGGAGTGCCTGGCGTGCTCTGGTCCATGGGGTCACGAAGCGTCAGACACGACTAAACAACTAAACAACAACAACACAGGGGCACATCCTATGCACACAGATTAAAACGACCTTTCTTCAAACTGGAGATGAGATGTGATTGCCTCATGTTAGGGGTAGATCTTTATCTTTAACTACTTGCTCCTGGCGAATGTTAGATCCTAGATAATTTTAGAAGTATTATGAATGACTGTGGGACATGTAATTGTGGCCTTCTTGGGATAATTATTTGTGACTGAGTAGTAATTACTACGGCAGACTCCCAAGCACTGTTTCTCTGTGTGCCTGCGAGACATATTCCTCTACGAGCTTCCAGCCGTGCAACAGATATATTTCCTTGAAGCTCACATTTTCCTATTGAAGCAAAGCGGTCCTCCCATTTCAGCCAGCCTCCTTCTGTCTTCACTTCCATAAAGACCAAATATATGTTAATGAATCACAGGTGTTCATCCTTTACTCAGAATGAAAGTATGCACCCCTTGTTGTGAAGCTTTAAATATTAGGGGTGGAATCCAACATCGAGCTAAGGCAATAATTCCATCAGCTCCTAAATCTGTTCACCCAACCCCCATTGAAGCAGATTTTAAGAAGGGCATGTGGGAAGGAGGGAGAGAGGAAGTCCTGTTGCACAAGCAGAAATCCTTGCATGGATGGGACTTGTTAGAAGAATACCACCCTAGGGGTGTGCATTGACCACAGTATCTGCCTTGCATTTGGGGGAGCATCTGGAAGCAATCTGATCTATTTCAGATCCACTGCTGTCATTCCAATTCAATTTGTTATTCAGGACCATATCTGAGTTGTTTAATCTGAAGCTGAATCTAAAAATGACTATGGGTGGAATTTAACTTCATGCTTTTCAAAGCATTCTGACTGCATAAACATTTCAGCTTGCCAGACGGAACGATAATAGAATAATAGAATTGTAGAGTGGGAAGAGACCTGGAGGGCCAACTAGTTCAACTGCTTGCAATGCAGGAATCTCAACTAAAGCATCCATGACAGGTGGACAACCTATGTTGAAACACGTCCAAGGAAGGAGAGTCCCCAACCTCCCAAGGAAGTCTATTCCACTGTTGAACAGTTCTTAATATTAGAAAGTTATTCCTAAAGTTTTTAGTGCACCTAATTCTGTGTTTTTGGGTCTGCAATGTTTTTTTTTTATGAAGAAATGGGGCAACTGAAAATCTCCTCCCATATTGTCCTTCCTCACATAATCAGCTACAGTAGAATTTCTCCTGCTGTCCCTGCCACTTTTGAACATTGTTCTTTAGTACCAGATCAAAAAGGAAGGACCTGCTGGTTAAGTTAGGCTCTCTCTTTTTAAATGGCATGTTCAAATTATTCTTTGCACTGCTGGTGATTATTAACATTGACACTGCTGTCTATTGCTTTGATTCTCAGCTGAGGCAAAACGCTCTCTAATATATTTCCAGTGGCTTCATTTGCCCCTTATTATGACAAAGCTAGACTAATTTCTAAAGCCTTATTGTCAAAAATGAACAATACACCGAATCTTTATAAAGTCCATCCAATTAATAAAAGCACAAATCAGTTCCATGAAATGCAGCTATTGAGTGTCCTGTGCCTTTTATTTGCTATTATGGTGAAGTTTTGATTTCCATAAAAAATGGAAAACATTTACTGCTTTGTCACCAGTGATTAAGAACTCAGCCTTCAAACCCACCAAGATCGTATAGAAGGAATGTTTATATTTGGATGTGTGTGTGTGTCTCCCCATATGCTTTAGATTTTGGCTCCAATTGGAACAAATATATTGTCATGAAGAGTTGAAGCGGATGGAAAATGTAATATTTATCCCAAGGATCAGAACCAGAGAACCTCAGACCTGGGGGCCAATGTAGCAATTTAAAACTTTCTTTCTGGCTCATAGGACTCTTCCTTGGCCACTCACTGCCCCTGCCTCATAACTGCCTCTCCTGTTTTTGCCTTGTCCTTGAACTGCAATAATGCCTGGTTGGAAGATAGAGAGCTGTACATGGAGATGTGTGTGAAGAAACCTCTGACCTCTGCATGGCTGGAATGCAGCCAACGGTACAAAAGCCTTCCTCGTGGCAATTGTCACAACTTTGGGCAGAAAAAAAGCCATGGGTTGGATCCTTAGTGGGCGCCCCCACCCAAATTCAGGATAAAACTCAAGGTGGCCCAGTAAGGGGGTTCAAGGTAGGGCTCTGTCCCAAAGCTCAGAGGGGGCTGATGGGTCATAGAGCATTCCTGAACGGCGCCCCGATTGGATTTCCCCATTAGATGTGTGTCAATGTGGGTCTCCTTTCTCCAGGATTGACCTTGCTGGAGCTGTCTGATTCAGGATACTACCCATTACCTATGCCAAATCAGACTTACAAATCTGTAGGGTTGCCATATTTTGAAGAGCAAAAAAGAGGACACATTTGCCGACTTCTGTTTTAACTATGGATTGCTACTACTCATGAAATAGAGAGTGTGTCCTGAAAAAAAGAGGACATATGGCAATAAAGTTGTGGCCATTTCAATCCCAAACTGGATGCCATGTTTTTCTTACGGTGTACACACTGTTAGTCCCCTTCCTCAGTAACGACTAGCAAGCTGTGCTGTGGCCCACAAAAAACCACAATGACCCCCCAAAAAAGTTTAAGAGAACATGGATTGTTTGTTTAGTCAAATATTGTCAGGGGCTGAGCAGAGGAGGAGGAATGGTGGAGACCGCCTCCCCATCCTGACCCTTCCAGGGAGGGGAAGACAGTATAGATTTACAACAGCCGTTTGTGGGAGGTCACAGCTCAGAGGCAGATGAGGGGAAAAGTTGGGAAATAATGGGAGAGGAGGAGGAGGAGGCAGAACAGGAGCGGCAGCTGGCTGACACATTGTCACTAGAAAGCATTCCAGACCCTCCATCTCCCAGAACCCAGTGAGCCTTAAAAGTAGGAAAGCAAAGAGCTCAAAGACAGAGGCACCCGTAGAGGAGGTGATGATGATGACAATGTTAGAATTCCTGCTCCATGATTGCCGTCATGGGATTTTTGTCTATCACATGACGGTGTATATTTTGACTCCACAAAGCGGGAAGTGACTGAGAAAGGATGTTTGTGTTACTGTGTTCCCTAAAGTGGGACTGTTGTCCATTGTTCTTTCTCTTTGCTGTCTGATGCTAGAGAGAGAGGGAGCCATGTTGCAGTGCTCCATGTGTGTTGATATGTAAATAAAGTAGATTAGCCAAAATGCTGAGTTAGTGAGATCTGTTATGCCAGCTGCGAAGACTCTGTGGATCTTTAAGTGTGCTGGTGTCTGTTGACATCGGTTGCTGTGATGTTCCGGCTGAAGAAAGCTTTTGAAGCTCTTGAACGATCGACCAGGAAGGAGAGAACATGCCAGTCGGGCATGTGTCTCTGCCAGGGTCCTACTTGAGTGTAGGACGAGCTCCTGACAGACGAATGAGGAAGTGGGGAAAAAGGGGGATGGAGATTCACTCTGGACAGTGCCATTATCCAAAAGGCTGGGTTCTATAGCCTCTCTCTCTCTCTCAAGATTGAAATTTAAAAAGGACTATAGAAACTTTTCCTTGTCTTTATAATTTCCTGGGAGCACCCGAACAGATATTTGGAAGAAGATGGATGGTTTTGCTTGATGCTTGAAGATATTTAATGAAGGTGTCAGGCAAGTCTCACTGGGGAGAGCATTCCACAATAGGGGAGCCATTGCAGAAATGATGAGATGCTCATCTGGATTTGCAGCCCCATTCTATAAAAAGCCACACTGTGCCAATAGACAGCATCTGCTGTAGAGTCTGCTCTAGTCAGACCTCACCTGGGGCACTATGTCCACGGCTGGGTCTTGCCTTTTCATACAGATATATGGAACACAATGTAGGCACTTGGAAGGCAATGAAGATGATCAGTGGTATGAAAAAACAAGCCCTATAACGAAAGCTTGAAGAAACTGAGCCTTATCCCTATTAATAGATCATTGTCCTTCTATTATGATGCCTTGAACTTCCATCTGATGGGAAGGCAAACTAAGTATGGTCTACAATGGATCCCAGGCCTGTATTTATAGAGTGAAGTCTTAATGAAAACCCTAAATGATGATAACTGTGTTTCACTGTCTGAACATCTAGATAACAGAAACAGGTGCTGGTCTAGAAAACTTATGCATTCTTATAGTGTGTGCCCTGTGTTTCCTTGACTAAATTCCCTTAGACTGCTTCCTTAGAATGTCGGAGAATGAGAATGAAGAACCTTTTCCCCAAGATTGTGACCCATTTCTCAGCGTGACAATACAGCTGCATATGTAGGTTATCAGTTAGTAGGAAAAAAATCATTAGGGAGTGGAATAGGGCTTGATTATTTTTCTCCTAACATTGATTGACTACGACAGCATATCTCGGCAATATTTATATTGCAGTGAAACCCAATTACTGCCTATTTTATTCATCGACAAGGTTAGGATGACATAAAGCATACAGTGACATTTTAAAGGGTAGGGCAGCAAGGGCTATGCAATTGCATGCTTAATTTCTTTATCATAGTACGCAGGGGAGATTCTCTGCACACAAGTGCCAGTAAATGTATTTGTATAGCTGTTGGCACATTAATGTTGGGGAATAAACCATGTAAAATGCATTTATTGGAGAAAACTACTGATAAAGCTTAGAATGCACTGTTTGTCCCTTAACACATGAGAGCTAACTCAGCAGCATTAACTTCCTTCCTATAAAGCCAATTTTAGTATAGGTATAGCTCTGATTGGCTGAAGAGTCTGAAAAGGGAACACTTTGACACTGGATAGTCAAAGGGCAGGCTCTGAAGTTTAATGCAGCTCTCCAGTACAGCCAAGAAACGCATAGAACAAAATACTGGATTGTGTGGGTTTCTAAGTCCCATTTACACACATCAGACTTGGATTGTTCAGCTGCCCCTTCCCACTGGGAGCCAGGAAAGTTCATCTGCTATGCTCAGTGGCGTAGCGTGGGTTGTCAGCACCCGGGGCAAGGCAAGTAATTTGCGCCCCCTAACCTGTGGATTTGCGCCCCCTAACCGCCAGATGTTGCGCCCGGTGCGGCCGGCCCCCCTGCACCCCCCACGCTACGCCACTGGCTATGCTCAATGTAGTTACATTTCTACAATGCAGATGCAGAGAGGGTAATCTCAGGATTGTTACCTGAGATAACCTTGGCTGCATGAACGGGGCATTTTAGGGTGGCCGAGATCTTATTTGGAAGTTGGGCTGTGCAAAACAGCTGTGCTTATGTTTACATGCTAAGTTTCATCCTCACATTTTTCATCTTTTTCAAAAATAAACACAAAACTATGAAAACTTAAATTATGCTGATTCACCAGATGATTTTTGATTACTGCATACAGGCAATTTTCTTAATTTACAGATTTTCCTCCTCTCCTAAGTGTGTTTTACTTTTAACAGATGTTGAGCAGATGTTTTTACTGAGACCAGATGGGAAGAGATTCTTTATATGGCTAATTATTCAGCATGCCAAAAGCGCCTGTTCCATAACTGGAGCAGCATATTGAAATAATATTTATTCCGATTCCAAAGGCACACATTTTATACAAGGGCCATAATCTGAATTATACCCATATTGCTAGGACATTTATGATTCCACGAAGGCCAAGTTTCTCTTCTATACCACATCTGCAACATAACTAACTAGCATAAAACGGCAAAGAAATTTTAGCATGCTTATTTTTAACTTTAGACCTCATGTAGTTTGGCCCAATGAGTGCTTTAGAGGGAGGGGAGAGAGTGGGTAAGTTGCCTTCCAGGTGTGATTATTCTGTAGAATAATCAAGGATATTGAAGAATTGCCTGCTTCCACATGAACCAAAGAACAAACCCAGAAGCATAACAGAGAAGCATGCCAGAAGTAAGGGTCCAAGGAAAAAACAAAGGTTACTTCTGTCATAGCAGTTAGGACATATACCTCAGGAAGAACTTACTACTCAAGCAAGGCTTAACTGAAACAGGAAGCTCTCCTATTATCCAGGAGAGGACTATCTATACGGTGGACAACGTTGTTGTGCTTTCATGATGACTCTGCTCATGGTGATATCAGAACAGTTGTGCATGATCCTGTTTCCATCTCCAAAGGTTTTGAGGCAGACACGCTGCTTCCTTTCCAATCACTGCATGTCCTGCAGCTTCCTGCTGATATCCTGCAACTATTTCTATCACAAATGCTCTCGGGTGCTTGATTATTTTGCCCAGCTCTGGTTCCACGACAGTGCAAGCTGGCCTTTCCAGGAGGCAATAATGACATTCTACTCTTGCATTTGGAAAGCAACTAATAGAGTGGAATGACGTGTGGACGGCCCAGTAGAAATCCACCACGAGTGTGTGATTATCACAACAATGGCATGCTGTGGAATCTAACCCACCCCCCTCCCCAAAAAACCCACCCCAGTCTGGAATGATGCTTTGTAGGCAGATGCTGCAACGTGCAGTTTGGTGGCTTACCACATGGGGCAAGCACACACAACCTCTAAGGTTCCCAACACCATGGGAGTCTGGTGGTAAGCAATGCCACAAATGTTTTGAAAGATACCAAATTACAGTATCCATTTTGTTTTGGGTCAAGTGGCCAAAAATGTCTGGATTACCTCTGGCACACAGAGCAGCTCTCACACACCATTCTACGGAGTGTTTGGACTTCCTGTTGAAACTATCGTGGACCTTATATTTCAAGGGAAATATTTATGTAGTTCGTGGCTGTTTGTTGTGCTTCAGCTTTACAGAGCAGGTTTTCGTGGGGAAAGCTCTGGGAATAGAAAAAGAGCACTCAGACAGTGTGAGAGCCAGTGTGGTGTAGTGGTTAAGAGCGGTAGACTCATAATCTGGTGAACTGGGTTTGCTTCCCCGCTCCTCCACATGCAGCTGCTGGGTGACCTTGGGCTAGTTACACTTCTCTGAAGTCTCTCAGCCACACTCACCTCAAAGAGTGTTTGTTGTGGGGGAGGAAGGGAAAGGAGAATGTTAGCCGCTTTGAGACTCCTTTGGGTAGTGATAAAGCGAGATATCAAATCCAAATTACTACTACTACTACTATTCTTCTTCTTCTTCTTCTTCTTCTTCTTCTTCTTCTTCTTCTTCTTCTTCTTCTTCTTCCACGAAGCTTTAAAGCATGGACCTGTGGGGCAAAATGTAACTGTGGATAAGCCTTTAAACCTGACATTGCACTTAAAATTACACTAAACCAACCATTACACCACTCTAGTTTTCTCCTTCCTAACATGGGAGTCGTTCCAATTTAAATTAATGGGACTACATGGTTCTTCATATTAAGAAATTATCAAATGCCTGAAAGGACTTGTTCATATTCCAAAGAATATTATCTTTTATATTCTTTGCTTGAGAGATGGGAGCTGTTTTGGGTTTCTTTAGTTAACTTTAGATGTCAAACCACAGGAAAGAAATACTTTGAAAAGATTATTTTTCTTCTTCAGTGACATGAAGTCATCTCAGTACCTAAGCTGCCTCACCAAGATTTCCCTTTCTCAATCAGGTCTAATTTAAGACCCAAATCTAACCATGTATTACTGCTGCTAGAATGTTGGTTTGTGGAAAAACATCATTGCAGGGAATGTTATATCCTTTGAACGTAATGTTCTGTCTCTCTCCCTATGGTGATTACTGCTGAAGGGTATAACATTCCTGAAATCCACTGGCTGCCAGACAGCAGCTTTTATTGTGTTGATCTTTAGATCAGAATATGAACAGTGGACAATGCTGGTTGTGAGCATACGTGCAGCTTAAAGAAATGCTTCTCAGAGTGTGAAGTAGTCTTTCCTTGAGAGGCCCAGGCAGTTGTCCGAGAACGTGCAACCTCCGCTACGATTCCTCAGAGCAGAAACCATGATTGGGCTACAAAATAGATGTTGGCATTGAGTACAGGCAACTATGGACTGAGAGTCAAACACAGTGGAGAAGTTTGTTGCATAAACATTTATTATTATTATTATTATTATTATTATTATTATTATTATTATTAAATCGGGAGGGAGGCAAAACAATATGTGGGGCAGAGTTGAGTTGAGTGCAAAGCACAGTGGTGAAAATTTGCTCATCCATATTAGGATAATGCTATTTGAGCTTTGACTCTGGCCAGTGATTTTCAGTAGAGATTGGGAACCTCCAGATGTTGTGGGACTCCCATCAGCCTTAACCAGCATGGCCAGTGGTCAGTTGATGGGAGCTGTAGTCTAACAACTTTTGAAGTACCAGAGGCTATTCACCCTTGATTTACAACATTCGACTCTTATGTGCTTTGGGACTCTGTTTCCTAAATCCACCTTAAAGGTAAAAGTAAAGGGACCCCTGACCATTAGGTCCAGTCGTGGCCGACTCTGGGGTTGCGGCACTCATCTTGCTTTATTGGCTGAGGGAGCCAGCGTACAGCTTCCGGGTCATGTGGCCAGCATGACTGAACCGCTTCTGGCAAACCAGAGCAGCGCATGGAAATGCCGTTTACCTTCCCGCTTGAGTGGTTCCTATTTATCTACTTGCACTTTGATGTGCTTTCGAACTGCTAGGTTGGCAGGAGCAGGGACCGAGCAACGGGAGCTCACCCCGTTGTGGGGATTCGAACCGCCAACCTTCTGATCAACAAGTCCTAGGCTCTGTGGTTTAACCCACAGTGCCACCCGCGTCCCTTAAAAATCCACCTTAGACCCTCTTATAAAATCTACCCATGTAATCTGTCCTAAATCCCGCCTGGACATATTCTTGCAGTCACTCATGCGATTTGCTTCTTGTTGCTCACCACTGATGTCCAACAGAGGGCTGAGGATACAGAGAGTGAGTCATATAGTACTTGCATAGGATGAGCAGAAGCTCCCATGCACATCCCAAGTGCAGATCTCTAGATGTTGCTATCCTCAGCAAGCACAGCTTTTGAACATGAGTGTTGAAGAATGAAGATTCCACAGCTCTTTTAGGAAGCTTTTGTTTCCTCCCAGTGAGTCAACATAACCGGCAAATGCTTTCACACACTCCCGGCTTGGCAGCTGATATTCTTCATCCTCTTAGAAAAGCAGAGATTGACAACACCAGGTCAAATGGCAGGTGTGAAAAGGAGCTGGGACACAGTGGGTGTCTGTAAATACAGTGCTTATATAAATAAATCTCTCATGTTTTAAGGCTTCCACTTAAAACACACACACACAAAATCACAGTGCCTGCTAAGAAAAAGGCTGGTGCTCTTTGGAATCTTAAGAATGTAGCATGTAGTGAAGTACAAAAAATAAATAAACTTACAGTGGTACCTCAGGTTACATATGCTTCAGGTTACATACGCTTCAGGTTACAGACTTCGCTAACCAAGAAATAGTGCTTCAGGTTAAAAACTTTGCTTCAGGATGAGAACAGAAATCGTGCTCCGGCGGCGCGGTGGCAGCAGGAGGCCCCATTAGCTAAAGTGGTGCTTCAGGTTAAGAACAGTTTCAGGTTAAGTACGGACCTCCAGAATGAATTAAGTACTTAACCTGAGGTACCACTGTATTCATAAAAAGAGTTTAAAACTTCAGTGCGTGCACATCCACAGCTATTTAAAAGCATAGTTACTTATACATACTGGAGCAGAGAAATAGAAAATAAATTCTCCAGTTATTCAAATGCAGGTCGGGTTTTTAAAATGAGAAAGATACATTAGAAATACCCCTCTTGGCATAAAATATGTATAAACGCACATATTTTAACGTGAATTCTTGTGCTGATCTTTTAAAAAATCCATTTGCGGATTACCATGGAAATAGGACCAAATGGGTTTATGAATGAATATACATGAAGGTGACACACTGATCTGTCCATCACTATTGGGAAAAAATAAGGCTGGGCAAGCTCCCTTCAGCTCAACTGGAAACTGGGCCAGCAATTGCAGCATCGCTGAAGGATGATCAGAGAAATAACGCTCAATTGGTAATATGTCTGAACAGTAGGAGCTGAGGAAAATCCAAACCAGGTACAGTGGTACCTCGGGTTAAGAACTTAATTCGTTCTGGAGGTCTGTTCTTAACCTGAAACTGTTCTTAACCTCAGGTACCACTTTAGCTAATGGGGCCTCCTGCCGCCGCCGTGCCGCCGCCGCCCGATTTCTGTTCTCATCCTGAAGCAAAGTTCTTAACCCGAGGTACTATTTCTGGGTTAGGAGAGTCTGTAACCTGAAGCTCCTGTAACCTGAGGTACCACTGTATTTACAAGCTTCAGCAGCAGCGCTATTGGGATTTAATATTCAGGTATTGTCACATTTCCAGAAGTCTTCCAGCTGGTGAATAGATTGTGGCGGTTCTTTTTGGGGTATGTCCTGGGTCCACACTGTACTCTAGCTCCCCTTATTGGAGGCATGGTTTTGATTCAAATAAACGAGGTAAACAAATGCCAGAATCTTTGCCTCTAAGTTCTATAAGTTCTCTCTGGCAGCCTTGATTAACAATGAAGACTCCAATGAAGACTCCAATCATGACTGTGCCTACTCAGAAGTAAGTACCACTGAATTCACTGGGGCTTCCTCCTCCACAAGTGGGTTTAGGATTGCAGCCTTTGTTATGAACGGTCTCCCTTGGGAGGTTGTGGACTTTCCTTCCTTGGAGGTTTCTAAGCAGAGGTTGGGTGGCCACCTGTCACGGATGCTTTAGATGAGATTCCTGCATTGCAGGGGGTTGGAATAGATGACCCTTGGGATCCCTTCCAGTTGTACAATTCTACGATTCTATGAAGCTGTTTCAATATCTTTTGCTAAATCCTGCCATGTGACAACCTACTGATCTCTTTAATTCTTCTGTTACAACTAGGGGAGATTGGGGAGAAAATAGACTCAGTTCACATGTAAAGGCAAATCTATCAGATCTGCAGTCTCCAAAACAAATATACAGCTGATGGATTTTCATGAGGATTAAGAAATATATATATTGCAGCAGGAATGTGGAGAACTGAATTTAAGATTGGACAAACGAGAACTGAAATTGACAGATTGTACTGTACTGTCCCTTGTCACAGCATTCTTTGAAGGGATCTGCGCTGACAAGATCTGTTCTAGAAAAGTGATTTGTGGACTGTTTGATCTTGATATTTTAGATCAACAGCTTGAAACAGAACCTGGAGAGCATGTGGAAAGAATCCCCTTTCCCTTCTCCCATGCCAGCAATAGCTACCCATTCTATTGCAGAACAGCAAACTGCAAACCAAGTTGCAATTTTCCAAAACACCACATTTTCTCATTCCTTAGAGGCCGCAGAGTGGGGCCCAGGAACTCCCTGACTCCACTTGATCCCCACCTAGGAAATCTGCCAGGGAGGAACTCCCCTTTCCAAAGGAATATGCAAGAATAAACACCAGATGGCTGGACTGGTGATTTTCTTTTTAAGTTATTCGCACATAGCCATTGGTGGTGAAACAGTGGGAACGAACTGCTGAGATGAGCAAACAAACCAGGGCCTGTGTGGGAAAGAGAAAGGAGGAGGAGGAAAGGAAAATGACCCTGACACACACGCGCGCGCGCGCACACACACACACACACCCTGTGCTTCATGTTTAAGAGGAAAGATTGGGGGAAGCAAAGGGCTGGGAACATGGGTTTTTGTCTTCTTGGAGAAGAGTGAAATACCCCTGTAAATACAGGACAATAATATCTGGAATATAAAAGTGTCTGAACGTACCAGACCCAGGAAGGTAATTAAAAGCACACTGAAAAGAGATACCTTGCAAGAAATGTGACAAATTTGGTGCTGTTTGGATTACTTATGCAATGACAAAAGAACATGGGCATAGACAACTGGGCTCTCATGGAAACCTTAAGGAGGACACTTTTCAAAGGTAGAAATGACTGATGGAATCATTTCACTAGCAGAGAAGTGCTGGAGATGCAAAGAGGTGGAGGGAATGTTCTTTCCAATGTGGTGGACTTGTAAAAGAGTTCAGTGGTACCTTGGAAGTCGAATGGAATCTGTTCAGGAAGTTCGTTCGACTTCCAAAATGTTCGGAAATCAAGGTGTGGCTTCCGATTGGCTGCAGGAAGCTCCTGCAGCCAATCGGAAGCCGTGGAGGCCTGTTGAACGTTTGGGTTCCAAAGAAGTTTGCAAACCGGAACAGTCTTTCCCACCAAAAAAACAGAGTCATTTCTGTTGGGGATAATTCAGACTGAAATTCCCAGGTGTTTATGTATGATACTACTGTAGCCCCTGTTTTGTTAGCCCCAAAATGGAAAATGAGCGAGGTCCCAACTAAAGAAAAATGGCAACTTAAGTTGACAGAATATGCACAACTTACAGATTTAACATATAGAATAAGAGAACAAGAAGAACATACGTTTAAAGAAGATTGGAAAACATTTATTGAATATATGGAAAATTATTGTGCATAGCTGAAAATGCTGGCAGCATTAAGATAAATTCAACAGTGTAAATAAGTTTTGATGGATGAAGTAATGGAATACTGAATGGTATAGTTTTTGTAAAATATGCAGGGATTTATGATATGTAAAATGAACCATGGAAAGAGAAGAAGGGTAGTCATTGATATCTTAAGGATGTAAAATGAGTATTTTAAATTGCAAAACAGAACATTTAATAAAAATTATATATATATGTATGTGTGTGTGTGTGTGTGTGTGTGTAAGAGAAAATAATTTCACCAAAACTGACTGAAACAGACCTCTTTCTTTTTGTACGGTATCATGTTTTGCTGTATTATCTGATATTTGAAAAATGAATACAATACTCTCTCTTTTTTTAATCCTCTTCTGAATTTGAACCAAATGAAGTTCAATGCTCTTGGAACCATGTTGGGCTTTGTCTAGCCTAGAACATGCCTGGATCATCTGCGTCTATGGGGTGATGGGCTTTTGTATAAGACCACCCTAAGACACCAAGGAGTGTTCTGTGTGTGTCTATTTTGGGTATAAAATGTCAGGTACCTCCTCCATTTAGCTGCTTTCTGTGGAATTCACCGAAGCCTATCACAAAATGCTGAATCTCTCTTATCCATGCTTGTCTCCATTAATAATTTGTTGTGCTTCTAGGTATATTATAACTTACAGCAGTAACAACAGCGACCTGCAGTGCTTTGGATAAATCCTTTGGTGGACACCCTCCATATGTGCTCAGCATGCAGTAACATGACTTCTAAACTTTATATCCCATATTTTTAACATGCTGGAAAGTTAATGCTTGAAAATATTCCTTCTCTAAGAAAATAAGGTGCCTGAGGGGAGTATTTCAATGTCTGTAATATTACTCATAAAAGCAAAGAAAACATGTTTCAGTGTTCAAAAATGGAATGGGTTGTATTCTATGTTCATTTGAGTCAGAGTAGACCTATTACAAATTAATAGGCAAGATGCATCTAACAAAACCCATCAATGGAATCCTGGTTAAAGGCCTTCCTCTTGCCCAGTGGGGCTTTCTCCCTTCTTCTCTCCCCCCCTCAGATTGACTCAGGGGGGTCAGGAGAAACCCCAGAACAGCGCAAGGTGGCCCTTGCAATCCTTCTCTTCCCCTATGTGCTGTATTGGGGGTTATCCTGACCCTCCTCCCCTTGGGACAGTCTTGCAGTGTGCAGGGGAAAGAGATGTGGGAAAGCTGTGTGGTACAAGTGGAAGTCCAGTTGACAGGGCCAGTGAGGTGAATGCTGAGACTTGCAGCATTTACTTGTATGGATGGGTGAGTACGTCAATTTCGACGTCTCTCATTTTTCCAAGCTGAAATTCAGATCACCAGCATTTTTGTGTGAATTGTTCCCAATGTAATGTAATTTCTGTAAGCCGTTTTCACCAATACAGTGGTACCTCGGTTTAAGAACAGCCCTGTTTACGAACTATTGGGTTTACGAACTCCACAAAATGGGAAGTAGTGTCCTGGTTTGCGAACATTACCTGGGTCTAAGAAGTGAATTTGAATGGTGGAAGGGCACCGTCAGTGGGATACCTCATTAGGAAAAGCACGGAAAAGCACGGAAAAGCACGCCTCGGTTTAAGAACAGTTCTGGTTTAAGAACGGACTTCTGGAATGGATTAAGTTCATAAACTGAGGTACCATATGCATTCATGAACACACTTTGCCCAAGTATATACATTTTTGTGCATACTACATGACTAGGGCATTACATGTCTACAGCCATGATACCCTGAACACACCCGGTCTTGTCTGATCTTGGAAACTAAGCAGGGTCAGGATGAATACTGAATGGCTTTGGCTTTTCCTCTAAAAGAACCCAGGATAGCTCAGTCAGTAGAGCATGAGACTTTTAATCTCAGTGAAACTGCAAATTGAAGAAGCAGTTTGAAGGATGGTTGTGTTGTGTTTTGCAGATCGCTTCAGAGACTGTGGATTTTGTAGGTTTGCATGTAAATGCAAATTGAATCGGATTTCTCCCCTATTTACAACCAAGTAAATCTTATCATGCATAGGATTAGGCTGCCTATGTTGTAAAAACAAGTATTAGTTGAGTTGAGCATGTTTTATTTTGGAGTTGTTGTGTGAAACAAAATGAATAATCTGAGGTTCAAGGCTACAATCCTTCACATCCTTTCCTGGGAGTAAGCCCACTGAACATAGGGGGCTTGCTTCCATGAAAAGATTCATAGGATTGTAGCATAAGAAGTTTCACCCAGCTGAAGAGACACCAAAAATAGACCAACTGAAACAAACAGGAGTTGCCTCGGGTTACAGACGCTTCAGGTTACAGACTCTGCTAATCCAGAAATAGTACCTCAGGTTAAGAACTTTGCTTCAGGATGAGAACAGAAATCGTGCGGCGGCAGCGGGAAGCCCCATTAGCTAAAGTGGTACCTCAGGTTAAGAACAGTTTCAGGTTAAGAACGGACCTCCAGAACGAATTAAGTTCTTAACCTGAGGTACCACTGTACTGTCATTCCTCTCTACAGCTAGTATGTGTGCAGAACTGATTGCATATGGTGAGATTCCCTTTTAATTAGAATCTTGCATTTGGGGGCCATGCCAATTTGACAGAGCACACACTATTTTTATTTAAGTGGCTCCAGATGTCTTCTGCCCAGTCTTAAGGGGCTTTCCTTTGAATTTTCTATGAAAATATAATGTAAGCAAGTTGTGGTTGGTGTGTGATAAAAATGGACACGCTCTATATATTTCCCATGCACGTCTGACATGAGAGTCAGGAGGTTGCGTTTTAGCCAGAGTTTCCACTGTAATGTGTTGCCCGTATTTCCTCATTCATGTCTTGGGATTCCCAAGGGTGGTAACTTTAAAATATTAATAATGCAACATAGTCTTTGCTTGCTATGATTGTTGCATGAGAGGGAGAGAGACGGGTGGGAAGACATAGGTTCTTCTCTGCTCCAAATTAAAATCTGTATTGGGAAATAACTTTCAGGGCCATAATGCTTGCCTCACAGAGCCACTGAAATTCCTTTTTCCAAGCTGAGAGATCCTCATTTTGGTATCATCAACCTGAGTGGTGTCCAGGATAAGAGATCTGAGATGTTTGGCAAATCAGGAATAGGCACCATGGTGCTATGTAATGCAGGGTTTCCCAAACTTGGGTCTCCAACTGATTTTGGACTACAACTTCCATCATCCCTAGCTAGCATGACCAGTGGTCAGGGATGATGGGAATGGTAGTCTGGAGCCCCAAGTTTGGGAAACCTGATCTAATGGGAAATGACTCAGATAGTGTAGCAATATGGCCACAGTTTATTTTATTTTTAAGATGGCACATGAAAAATGAGCTCATTGGTTGAAATGATATTGAAAGGGGAAACCAGGAGGGGGAAATCTCTTCATGATACTTTGAGGTTATTTCGAACAGATGAGGCAGGCAATGGCAGAGGTTTATAAAGTTGGTGGAGAGAGGCAGTTTTCAATTCTTCTTCCTCTCTTGTAACACCAGATTTTGCAGTGAGTCATGCTGGCAGCATCAGAATGGCAAAAGGACATCCTTCTTTGAACAGTGCTTAATTTGTGGGTTTATTATTATTTTTTTGCAACGAAATGTGTCGAGGACACCAAGTCAGATGCCTTTAAAATGGGAGGAGACAGATTCATGAAGGATAAGTTTTAGCAGCAGCAGCAGCAGCAACAAGAGTTAAATGGACCCTCCAAGGTCCAAGGCACTGTATCTCATCCCCTCCCAACAAGATTTCGTTAATGAAACAGCATGATGATACAGCATGATGGCACACAGGCAGGAAGGTGAGTGAGCAGCATGGGTGGCAGGCGGCCCAGGTGAACTGGATGTTAGGATATTGATGTTCCGTTCCACCTTAACAGACATGTGGAATTGTTGTATGTCACATGTCTGTTTACACTCCAGCACAGCTTGCTGGGACCTTCCCTTTGTGTGTATAGCTATTGCTTATGCTGCTTACTTGGACATGAAAGGGAGAAGACATGTTTTTCCTCTTGTCCTGATGTAGGCTGAATAAACTGCTTGTAAATATGCTTTACACAGCCTCTCTCTGCCACTTCTGTTGTGCGTTTACTCTGCTGAATTGCGTGCCCAGCTTCTGAAACTTCTGGAGCTCTGGGGCGCAGGTTCATGCTGCACCAAGGACTGGAGTTTGACCGGCACATCGGCCAGTGGGCTGGAGCCAGCTGGGGGCTTGCCAATTGCCCCCAATTCCTTAGCAGCACCCCAACACTGCTTAGCAGTAGCCATGGTGGGGGGAGGTGCTTCACAGAGCAATTTGGCAAACCACTCTGTGATGCACCAGTGTGGTGTAGTGGTTAAGAGCGGTAGTCACGTAATCTGGGAAACCGGGTTCGTGTCTCCGCTCCTCCACATGCAGCTGCTGGGTGACCTTGGGCCAGTCACACTTCTGTGAAGTCTCTCAGCCCCACTCACCTCACAGAGTGTTTGTTGTGGGGGAGGAAGGGAAAGGAGAATGTTAGCCGCTTTGAGACTCCTGAAGGGGAGTGAAAGGCGGGATATCAAATCCAAACTCTTCTTCTTCTTCTTCTTCTCCATTAAGCTTGACTTAAAAAAAAAAGTAAAGCCAACAAAGGTCCGTATAGTAAAAGTGAGAGCTGGACCATGAAGAAGGCTGATCGCTGAAGAATTGATGCTTTTGAATTATGGTGCTGGAGGAGACTCTTGAGAAGCCCATGGACTGCAAGAAGATCAAACCGATCCATTCTTAAGGAAATTAGCCTTGAGTGCTCACTGGAAGGACAGATCATAATGCTGAGACACCAATACTTTGGCCACCTCATGAGAAGAAAAGACTCCCTGGAAAAGACCCTGATGTTGGGAAAAATGGAGGGCACAAGGAGAAGGGGACGACAGAGGATGAGATGGTTGGACAGTGTTCTCGAAGCTACCAGCATGAGTCTGATCAAACTGCAGGAGGCAGTGAAAGACAGGAGGGCCTGGCGTGCTCTAGTCCATGGGGTCACAAAGAGTCGGACACGACTAAGCGACTAAACAACAACAATAAGTGAGGAGGGACAGGCTCTCTGAAGCACCTTTGTCCTTGTGGCAGGATTGGGACAACCTTTGAAGGAAGTGGGTTGGGGTGAGCTGTGGGGCAGCAGCATAGATACTTGAAGGGAGATGAGGGGAGGTTTAAGTGAGCTGTGGTGGGAGATGTGAGGGGTAAACAAGGAGGGGTTGTCCAGGTATGGAGTTGGCAGAGGGGATGGTGAGCAGAGCAAACAGGGACAACTCCTCCTACTGACCCTCATATTATTATAAGCTGCCTTGAGTCTGTATGAAATTTAAGTGTCTTAAGAAATTTAACAAGTATTAATTAAGTAGAATAGTAACACAACCTTCTGGAAATACATGATAAATATCCTCTAATGACAGTTCTTAGGAGTTTCCACCCAGTTCTCCAAGCTGTTCTTGAACCATTTTTTTTATACTCCTAAAAGTATTTTTATACTTACAATAATGCAAGATCTCATCCATTTTTAAACAAATGTTGCCGAGTGAGTGCTGATGCACTGGAATCACACAGGAAGAGGAAGAGGAAGAGGAAGAGGGGGGAATAGACTCCCTGGCACAAAATTAAAAGTAAACAACCCCCCCAAAAAACTTTAAAAAGTTATATATCAAATGTAGGTGATCTAGTGTCCCTATCAGCCTGGAAGCGAAATGGGGTCCCTTCCAAATAAGATAGTAGCTTCTGCATAAATGGGACAATTCCTAGGCATTAAAAAAGGGATTCAATTGCATACTAGAAGTTTAGGTTTGGGCAATTAAAGTGAATTGTCGATGCAACAAACCACTAAAAGCAATTGCAGAAAAAACAAACCACTAAAAGCAATTGCAGGAAAAAACAACAACTTTTGCGGTTAGGAATATGACAGGGAAATGCACCAAAAAGTGTGGGATTGGTGGGAAGATGTCTCACCTTCTTGCAAACAAATCAGGATGAATGCTCATTGTTGTGTAGCTTCCTGACAAATGAATGAGAATGAATGTTCAACAAGGAGAGGGCAGAATATAACCTCCATGTAAGCCTTGTGTTAGCTTATCAGTCTGAGTGCTCAGAAAAGTTGAGGAGCCCTTAATCATGCAATTGGTTCTGAATTCCATTATACAGGTATTGTTCCCTGCGACTCAAGAGGCACAACCCACTGACTGACAATGGACTAAAAAATGTGAGTAAAGGAAGCTCATTGTTTGATGCACAAGTTCTCTTTTATGCTAGCTCAAAATGAATATTAGGTAAGTGTTTCTAGTTGCACAAGCTTCCTTGTTATTGTTTTTTTTAATTATCCCTAATGTAAGGTCCTGTGGGTAGTGTTAAAGGACACTCAATGCAGCTGCAACGTTTACTCAAAAAGAGGAGGCTCTTTTCCTACGTGTACACTAGGATTAACCTCTTAGATCATGCAGTATAGAAGTTGCGGTAGCAAAGGAGCATGTAATTTTAATGTGCTGATATGGTTTGGGTCAGACTGTGGAATTGCAGTTCTACTTGGTATCAAGGCTACTCTAAAATGTAAATGCTACAACTACTAATAATGATGTAAAATAAATTTGTATGACCGAGAACATATTCCTCTGATTAGACCAAGGTCTCCCTAAGTCATCTTCTGCCTGCTGCATACAAGGACACTGTTTTCTTTGCAAAACAGACATAACAAGCATAGGGGCCAACTCTAGGGGGCTGTGGGTACTTGGACACCCACAATAATATAATTGTGGGGGGCTGGGCACCCACAATGTCAATGAGAAAAGCCGGCAGGTTGCAGCAGCGCTGCCTCCAAGAGAGAAACAAGATGGCACCCCTGATAACAAGGATGTTCACCATAGACTCATAGAATTGTAGAGCTGGAAGGGATCTCAAAGCGTCATTTAGTCCAGCCCCCTGTCATGCAGGAATCACAGCTAAATCATACATGACAGCCATCCAGCATCTGCTTAAAAATTTCCAAGGAACTCCAAGGAACCAACTCCGGAGGGCGACTATTCCACTGTGAAGCAGCTCTTCAGAAAGTTCTTCCTGATGTTGAGTCAGAATCTCATTCCTTGTAACTTGAAGGTATTGGTTCATGTCCTCCGGAGTGGGAGAAAACAAGCTTGTTCCATATTCCATATGGCAGCCCTTTAGATATTTGAAGATGGCCTTCAAATAACTCCTCTCAGTCTCCTCATTACCAGGTGAAACATACCCAGCACCCTTCAGTCGTTCCTCATAAGGCTTGGTTTGCAGACTCTTCATCAACCCTTCCCCAACTACACCCCTCACTGGCTCTATTTTGCACCCTGTTTGAGGTTTTTGCCTGGCTGAAATGTGCAGTTGAACTAAAATAATAGAATCATAGAACTGAAGAGTTGGAAGGGACCATGAGGGTCATCTAGTTGAATCCCCTGCAATTCAGGAATCTTTAGCCCAGCGTGTGGCTTGAACCCACTGCTCTCAGATTAAGAGCCTCATGCTTTACTGATGGAGTCATCGTCTCATTAGCCTGGGTGGAAGAGAGATGGGTGTGTGAGAGTGTGCATAGAAGCTAGTTTGGAACAAATGGTGAAATTTATTTCTGTTGCTCCATCCACTTTTGCTGCCACTAACATGTGCCCCCCTCCCTGAAGATTGCACGGGAGGAAATTTGGCCCTCAGGCTGGAAAAGGTTCCCAAACCATAGACTAAACCATGCCAGGTAAGACTTGGAGGGAAACCAAACTGTGTTCCATTGCAGACCCCTTAAATTATATTCAAAATAGCTTGGCCAATGTTCGAAAAGGCTTAGAGTTCTGCTGTGATCGCTGAAGGGAATGACAATCAGCATGTAAAATTAGCAAAGGAACATTTTGCTTGAATCTTGGGAATAATCCCCTTCTGGTGAGCTACATTAGCTACTCTGAGCTCTGAGGTAATTTCCCCTGTGAAATGGTAGAAAGCTAGGATGGGGAAAAGCTGGACACGCCACATGTAATCAGCCTTTGAGCGCTGCCCACAATCAAGGTTTCTTTCAAGCTATTAAGCTCCCATTTGTTTGGAATGGCGGGTCTGCAGCAGCCCATCACATTACAGGGCTTGTAAAACCACCTTCAAAACTCAATCGGCAGCCTCTCCCCATCCATCTCTATAAAAAACTACTGGTGTTCTGTTCAAACCTCCTCCCTGGTTATTGAAAAGAGAGAGAGCTGTAAATCACAAGAGATTATGATAGCAGGCTAATCTGGTAGCATCACAACTCTGCATCTCATTTCTCCTTTTTCTAATACATTGTGTTTGCCCAGCAGTGTCCAGGTCCCAAATGGATAAAGCAACACCAGTTTCCAGGGCATTTTGCACCCATTATTTTACTGATGGAAACCTCTCAGATCTAAGTTGACTTCCACCAGTTTCTTTAAAAACTGGGCGAATGCCATTTTGCTGTTTTTCTCCTCATCCGCTACCCCGCTGAGGGCTTGTCCATGCATGGAAGAGGGACTTTGCCCATTCGTTTGATTATCCTTAAATGCCTGTGATAAGGTTGCTCTGGTTGACATTGACACCTCATTAATAGAACATGATGTTCTGTCCAGCTACTTTAAAGGACCGAGTAAGCTTATATCAGCTAAAAACTGCACAGTACCATTACAAATTTATATGTGGGCATCCAAGACTTTGACTGGAGCAAAAGCATATACTGTATTGATGAAGAAACAAATCATTCCTAAGAAGTGTGGCAACCGGTGTCTACACAGGTCCACACTTGCCAGTATATATTCTGGCAGGAGTAGGGAGCATCCTTAGGCTCCAGTTTTCCCCAAACCCTGCCAGAAGAGCTGACAGAAATTACGAATGATGTCATTCTGCAACATCTGGTGGGCCACAAGTTCCCTATCTCTGGAAAATGTCAGCCACAATGGCTTTTGTGGTCAAATTCTATCCCACTCAGAATATAATTAGCATTCTATAGAGCCTGTTGAAGTGTAAATAGAAGCATCACTGAAAAAATAAAAATAAAGGATGACTTTTGTGTCGAGGAGATGTGAAATAAGGGTGGCGTTTTCTCTACAAAAGTCCCTGTCTCCTAATTTTTTATTACATGAATGACTGATATATTTAGTGTTTCAACAATCAGGACATGCTTCCTATTTCACATTTACCTTGTTAACTTGATCAGCCCACCAATGTGCATTAAGGGAAGAAGTACTCCTCTTCTTCAACCACATGCCTGTGATTTTCCTAGTACGTTTCATAGATCCGATTAAATCTGGCTCTTGCCAGGGCGCCTTTACAGCCTTATCCCAAGCACATTTACTCAGGAGTAAGTCTCACTAAAATGGCATTGGCTCTGAAATCAATTCCCTCCCATGCGCTGGCAGAGTTTTGCCAGTGTAACTGTGACGCTAGTGGTAGCCTTTTGCTAGTGCTAGACATCATGTTGCTTGTTAATTTTTCCACCTGGGTAGCTTTATGCTGCATTGGCACAAGAGGGTTTCGAAAAGATCCCTCTCTATTTAGGAGGCATAACTTGAGGATAGGATTACTCTGCAAAAATCTCTTTTATAATTATTGTGGTTCAGTTCGTTGGGGGAGGGGGAGCCCTTACATGCCATACTGTAAACACCATTAACGATGTGAGGATTTTAGTTTAAATCATGCTTTCGATCACACAGTCTAATAAGCATAAAAGGAAAATAGCTTCTAATTTTGCAGCCGTCTGGGATTTGCATGCCCTGTTCTATTACCCAAAGGCATAATAACACTCATAGTAATTACGATTATGGAGAGGGATTCAAAAAGAGCATAAAAGGAATCTGAATTAAATTCCATCAAGTGCACAGATTGCAAGGGATGCAGATGTTCTTGGTAGAGAGGGTGAATTGCCCATAAATACAATAATCATATTTTTATGTAAAATAATTAATGTAATTCATGGAAATGATCCTGAGAACACACTTCTTTCATCCCGCTAGGGCTTCGTTTGTGCTGAGCTGATTCTTCTCTTCATGGCTGATTTAGCCCATTCTACTATGATTACTTTAAAATGGAGTCAACTATGGACCCCTTCCTATTATTTCATTTTTGTCACACAATTCCAGTTTTTCGCACTAAACTCTTCCACTTTGGATCAGCAAGCATAAGATTGCTGTACATAAGAATAAATTACAGTGCCCTGAAATAAAGCGTCCGCACAGACATTTTGGGCCTAATTATTAGGGTGGCCATGTTCCCTGCTATACAGATGGGAGTCCTTTATTTGGAGGGCTGACTAGTCCTCGCCATGTTTAAAGATAACCATAAGAAGAGAAATCAAGGACCTTGAAGCTGCTCAGCCACAAAGAGCATGTACATGTGGCTCTGTGGCACCTATGATATATGGTTTATTTACACACATATACAACCTGAGGTGGCATCTACACACATACAAAAAACGCTGTGAGAATGCTTTTTTTAAAAAACCGTTTTGAAAAATACATTGAATTCAGCATAGCTCACGGTCACCATCTAGTGTCACAGACGTATCTTGCACTTTACAACACGTAAAAAGTTTTATTTGCATCTGTATAGCTGAGTCCCCAGTCTACAATGGAAGGGTCCCCAGCATTGAACTCCAATAGGGTCTTGCTTTCCTTATAATCACAACATCCAGTTTAAGCAGACCCTGGCTATTTTTCTCTGCCTCCTGCACTCTGCTTGTCACATGACCTCATCTCTCTAAGCTTCTGGCCCACATTATATTCTCTGTTCTAAACCTCTGGCTTTTCTAACACAGAGGGAGGCCCTTCTCACTTCTCTTGCCATGTTAATGACCCACTACCCTGGACTGCACCCTCAAGGAAATTAGTCTGAGTTAATTAGCACCAGCCTGCCTTCATCACTTGCTAATTCAAGAGGGTTTAGAAAAGTCTAACACAGAGATCAAATACCCACATGGGTCTAACGTCCTTGTTTTAACACACAAATGCTTATTAAATTTTAACATTTACTGAGACCAGGCATTTAGCACCCACAAACCTATAACAACAGCATCACACATTGATAATAACTCATAGAATTTAGTGCCGCAGGAAGTGGTGGCGACCATTCATGCTGATGGATCAAATAGTGGGTTGGACAAATTCATGGCGTGCAGGCCTGTCAGCGGCTGTTACCACTGAAACCACTGAATACCAGTTTGCTGGAAGGCAATAGCAGGGAGAGACCCAGTGCAGTGTGGTGAGAACCAGTGTGGTGTGGTGGTTAGAGTATCAAACTAGGAGCTGGGAAATCCCCGCTTGGCCATGAAACTCACTGGGTGAGTTTGGGCCTGTCACTGCCTCTCAGTTGTTGATGATGAGGGGGAGCACCATTTTTTGCCACCTTGAGATACTTGGAGATAAAGGTGGGATGTAAAAGATAAAGAAATATTGCTTTCATGCACTGCCTGTAGGCTTCCCTTGGCTTCCACATGGCTAATGTTTGCGGTGAGTGAAACGAGAGCTTAGCGTTTTGTCTTGCGGTTGAGGCAAACCTTGGTTTAGCTTGGCATGGCTAAACCAGTACATAGTAAGGTAAAAGGACCCCTGACCATTAGGTCCAGTCATGACTGACTCTGGGGTTGTGGTGCTCATCTTGCTTTATTGGCCGAGGTAGCCAGCATACAGCTTCCGGGTCATGTGGCCAGCATGACTAAGCCGCTTCTGGCGAACCAGAGCAGCGCACGGAAATGTCATTTACCTTCCAGCCGGAGCAGTACCTATTTATCTACATGCACTTGAGGTGCTTTCGAACTGCTAGGTTGGCAGGAGCTGGGACCGAGCAACGGGAGCTCACCCTGTCGTGGGGATTCGAACCGCCAACCTTCTGATCAGCAAGTCCTAAGCTCTGTGGTTTAACCCACAGTGCCACCTGCGTCCCAAACCAGTACATAAGGAGCAGCAAAATGGCTGCAAAGACTCTCCTCCCTGGAAGAGAGGGGAGTGGTTGTGGGCGGGAGCCCGAGTTCCGCCCCTAGCAGGGGGCATTAGCCCCCTGCCTCCCCCACTCACCTGGCTGGCGCCCACGCCCATCGGCAGGCACCCGACCAGGTGCCTCCGAGGGGGCATTTACAGCAGCCTAAATGCTGCGGCGCCAGCCCCTTCTCGGCCTCACTCTCCATCGTCCTGTCGCGAGTCACTCACCCTCCACTCCCTTTGAGCTCAGGGTTTTAGTTTTTCCTTGGCCTTGCTATGGACCTTAGGTTGGTCGCCCTGGTTGTCCGGGGGGCCTGGTAGGAATTTTTCCATTTGGCATTAGGCTTTTTTGGTTTTTTCGCCTACCTTGTAGCAATCGTCACAACTTTCATGGTATTGGTGGGTAGGTTAGGCATTGGAATAATGTGGTGTGGTGTGTCGAAGGGCTGGGTGTGGCCATCGCCTATGCCTTCAATTTTTGGGTATTCCATTAAAGGAATCTGGCGGTCGTGTATTCTGTCTGATGCCTGCTTGGCGGGAGGCCATGGCACGACCCCCGGTGACATCAGGGGAGAGCCTATAGTTGGATTAGCATCAACAGGCTCCACCTACTGGTGAATAAACCCCCCTTGTTTTAGACATCCAATGCCTAAGCCAATACCTTTTCACTGCTGTAATCAATAAAGTTGTGGCCTTTTCTTGCCCATTAACCTTATATCACGTGTCCTTGTGTATTCATTCCACATTGCGGGGGTCGGGTCCTCGAACCACAAGCTGTTCTCCGGGAGCCTGCACGTTGACATGGTCTCTGTAGGCAAAAGCTTAGCTCACTGTGTCATGTGAGCCAGGTCAATGTTTCTTGACATTTCCGACAATCATACACATGTGGCTTTATTCCATTCATCTCAAAGCTAGAATAAACTGGTCTGGTGATGTTAAGCTATCACTTTCAGTTGCTTAGTGAAGGCAGCTGGTTTCAGCAGCATTCCATGGCATCAAGAGACAAAACGTTCTGCTGACTCAGTTCTGTTCTGAGAACGCGCAAACCAAACAGATGATTAAAAAATGTGTCTTGTTCTACCTCAAGGCTATTTTCATCGGCACGAGGAATGGGTCTTTATTTACCAGCTTGTCGGCAGTTCAGATGTCCGTTATCTCAGATTCTAAGGCTTCAAGGCATGTTGTTTGTGATGAGCTGGCCTTGCGTTCTCTTGTCGTGGGAGGAAAATTGTCTTCTGAGCTACGTCGTTCCGGAAGCCAGTAATTTATAGTTCTGCAGAACCTGTTTAGATATTGTAGCAATTCAAGAACAAGTGAGAGATTTGCAGCAGGGAGGTCAAATGTTACTGGCAAATGAAATGATGAAACAGGCACCGGGAGCCTCTGGTCATTCAGATGTTTAACTGAAACCCCCTTAATCCATTAACCATACTGAATGATGCTGATGGGAGCTGCAACCCAGAAATATCCAGGAGGGCAACACAGACTCCCCATGCCTTTAACAAAGCATTATTTAATATAGTGTTACTATCTAGGTGCTTTAGCAGAACATCAAGATAAACACCACTGAGCTCAGTAGAAACCCAAAGTTTGTAGAAGTACAGAAACAAACCCTCAGTGCCATAGGGATTGAGAATGTTCAGTGGCACATAATGTTGAGTGTCTGTAGTGAGAAAGGAGACTAAAAACCCAGAGTTTCTAGGGAATGCAATGGAGAATCACGGGAAAGGGCATGGCTGTCTTCAACCTTGAGCAGAGCACCCCACACTGGAACATATTGCTGCACAGAATCATAGAATTGTAGAGTTGGAAGCGACCCCAGAGTTGGAAGCGACCCCATCTAGTCCAACCCCCAGCCATGCAGAAATCTCAGCTAATGCGTCCATGATAGGTGGCCGGTCAACCTCTGCTTAAAAACCTCCAAAAACTACAAGAACAGATTGAAAACTCCCTGTTTTGAACGTGGGCCACTGAATTGAGGCTAAATGCAAGTGCTGTTGGTAACGAAGGTATTTATTCCACAGGATTATGTAAGTTATGTCCTTTGCCAGGGAGCTGCATGGAGATAAGCACAGGCCCACAGCAATGTTTTCCTGGTTCAAGGGAAGAGACAGTGGTGGCAGAGGCTGAACTGTATGCAAGAGGAGAATGCACAGTTAATTCATTGTTCCTTTGTACAACACACACCCAACTGCGATTTGAATGGCCTTAATGGTGTTTCGAAAGAAAGAAAAAACTGCATGTAGGCAGAAAGCTGAAAAAGTGTTGATAAGCTGTTGCCTATCTAAACATAGCTCCTGTGCCTTGGCTAAGATTTGAAGTGGGTGGAAAATCTCTGCTCTCAGCCTTCCTTTAGAGCACCGTGGTCCAGTATGGCTCCACGCACCCCAGCCTCTTGCATAAAAATATCTTGCAATTTTGCTGCCATTTACTTCTGAGAGAACTGAGCCAGCTGCTTCCCACATTTCACTGCAGAAAACAAAACAAAAAACCCCGATGCATCGTTTGTGATAAAGGTTCAAATATTCCTTTCTGCCTCTTTCCTTCATCAGTCCATTTCCCCTGGGATGTAATGTACCAAATCATTTTCACCGTATTGTAATTTTCCAGTGTTAACATGCAGCAATTCTTCAGTATTAAGCGTTTCCTTACTTTCAAAATAAAAGGAGGGAGGGGAGGTATAAGGAAGGGTGAGTCTTAGAAGAGCTGATACACTGTCTTTATACAATTAATTAATTGGCTTTGCCTTTTGTCTCTTTATATTTGCCAAACATTGGGGAAGTGGCAAAGTGCATCAATACATTCTGGTGTCAATTTTCTTGTGTAGAGACTCTGTCCCTAATCACATTAAGGGATAATCTGTAAGCCCTATTATGCGTGCTTAGTATATTGCAGGGAGGGTTCTTCATATCTAAGAATTCAGGACATGAAAAGAGGCCTGCTGAATCAAACCAAAAGCCTTTTGCATCCAACATACTACTCTCACAGCGGCCAACCAAATGCCTATTGGAAGTCCACAAGCAGGACATTAGTACTGTGGGATGTGAAACACAAGAGCAGTCAAGTACCACATTCCTAGAGTGAACATGTTTACACATGGGGAGGAATGTTTGTCCAGCCAGCAGGTAAACTTCCTGTTTCCTTCTGAGCTGGGACAGACTTCCTCTGCATGTGACTAGAGGTGGGCATGGCCTCACCTGTGCAGGTAACGACAATAGCACAGGGCAGGGCAGCCATCTCTCTCGCTTTGTCTACATGCATCAAAGAAGCAACATCTGCTTAGCCAAAGATGCTCTCTTGGCTTCACAAGAGAGGACAAAGGGACTGTCTCCTTATGAGATAGTTTCTAGATGTATGTTACTTTTTTAAGCTAAGTCTGCCTTCCGGGATCCGATTGTGAACAGAATGTGAGTAAACTCTTTTTATACTTTTATAGAAGACTGTGTTGTGTCTTATCTTTTATGAGGGAATAAGGGGGAAATACCAGAACAGTTATTACAGAGGCTTTAGCGAGCCTGAGCAAACGCATCCGCTGCAAGTTTAAAAAGGGGAATGTTGCTTTGCTAAACTGTGGAACTTGTTAACACAAGCTGGCAAAGGATATAATCAAACAATATATCCTCTCCTGCATCCCTGAACGTTCCCACAAGTACCATGGAAATCTCTCACTCAGGATCCCCAGCAACTGTTATTCAGGGGAATTGTTGGCATCCGCCTGTCTTGAGAGACAGTGGAGTGAGCCTCTGGGGGTGAAGTCCAACTGTGCATTAGTGGCACCAACATGACCTCCTTGAGGTGCAAGCCTGGGCAGTGTGTATGGCGGTCCAACCATCTTAGGGACCCCACTCTGGATTTGTGTAGGCAGCAGAGGTTTAGGGTCAGAGTTTTCCTTCTCCTAGATAGGCTACCTTTCCATCTGCCCCTCGCTTCCCTCCACAGCATGTGCAGGAATCACCTTCTTGACCTTTGGACCCACTACTGGTCTTGTCCACTCAATCTGCCTCTCAATCTGTCTTTGTACGCAAGGATAGTCCCTACTCAACAAGGGTTTGAGACCTATCGCCTACCCTCATCTGGGTTAGCTGGCCAGTGGATGCCATTTCTGGGGTGTGGCTGCTGTCTCATGCTGACAGCTTCTGGGGGCCAAAAGTGAGAGCTGAGTGTAGGGTGGGGACCAAAGGTGGACAAAGTACCCCAGAAGGAGCATGACGTGTCCCCCACCAGTGGTACTACCCCTCCCTTAACACCTTATACATCCCTCAGGGCCATTTGTCATTTGTCTCTTAAGCTTTCGTCTTCCATGTATGTGTTTTCCATCTCAAAATAGCCCTTGATTTCTGCATAACTTTAGCAATAAGCAATGCTCTGTCCCATTAAATGCATTGCTGTGTTTAATCCAGAGGGTTCTCGCAGTGGCTAAGCAAACACCTCTGGGAAGCACAGAAAATGGACATGGGTGCAATGGCACTCTCTTCCTTCTGATCTCCACCATAGCTAGTAGCCACTGATAGCCTTATCCTTTGTGAATTTACCTAACCTCAATAAAAAAATTCCTTCCAGTAGCACCTTAAAGACCAACTAAGTTAGTTCTTGGTATGAGCTTTCATGTGCATGCACACTTCTTCAGATACACTGAAACAGAAGTTGCCAGATCCTTCTATATAGTGAGAAGGTGGGGAGGGGTATTACTCAGAAGGGTGGTGGGAATGGGAGATTGGCAGATAGCTGAGATGAGCCTGTTGACGACTCTTAACGACTGTAATAGGTCTTACAGGAAAAGGCAAGGGGTGAGAAGGTGAGAAATGGTTTAGTCATGTATAATGAGATAAGAATCCAAGGTCTCTCCACAGTTTTAAGTTTGGTAATGAGTTGCAATTCAGCAGCTTCTCTTTCCAGTCTATTTTTGAAATTCCTTTGTAGTAAAACAGCTACTTTGAGATCTTGTATAGAATGTCCTGGGAGACTGAAGTGTTCTCCTACTGGTTTCTCTGTTTTGTGATTCTTGATGTCAGATTTATGTCCATTTATTCTAACCGTTTACCTAACCTGTGAGCTTGGACAGCCATGTCAGCTGTTGGCCATCGCCACATCTTGCGTCCTCTGCAAAGAAGTACTTCATAGTCATTTTTCTCAAAGCAAGACTGGATAACTGCAATGCACTCTATGTACGGCTACCCTTGAGGCTGCAGTGGCTGCAGAACGTGGTGGCTAGGTTGCTTGTGGGGGCAAACAACTGCTAGTATATGACACCTTGCTTGAGGGAATTTGCCATGGCTGCCAATCTGCTACTGAGGCCCATGTTACTTGAGAGAACACCTCCCCCCCCACTTATTTTTTTTATAAAAAATAATTTTTGCATTTTCTATTTTACATAAATAAATGAATTAAATACATATGTAAACACAGAATCTCTTCTGACTCCCCTCCCCTCCCATTGTTGATCTTAATATAATGATTTTCCCCTTCACATCTCTTTCATAACTCTATTTTTATAAATCCTTTGTCAATCCATAGTTCAAAATTTTACTACAAGTTTTCTGTCAAAATTTTACTACAAGTTTTCCTATGTAGCTGTTTACAATACCTTTTCAAATAAATTATAAACTTTCCCCATTCTTTATTAAAAATCTCCTCTTCCTGGTTTCTAATTCTTCCGGTAAGCTTTGCCATCTTGGCATAGTTCATCAATTTTGTCTGCCACTCTTCTTTGGTTGGAGTTGTACCATCTTTTCATTTCTGGGCTAAGAGAGTCCGTGCAGTCGTGGTCATGTACATAAATAGTTTTGTCTGGTCCTTCGGGATCTCTGGTCCTATAATACCTAAAAAAATAAAATAAAATAAAAGCTTCTGGTTTCTTAGGAAGTTATTTTCAACATTTTTTTCAGTTCATTATATATCATTTCCCAGAAGTCTTTTATCATCTTACATGACCACCACATATGATAAAAGTACCCTCATTTTCTTTACATTTCCAGCACCTTTTATACTTTGATTTATACATCTTAGCTAATTTGCTAGGAGTTAAATACCAACAATACATCATTTTCGTATAATTCTCCTTCAGAGTGTAACATGCTGTAAATTTTAATCTGTTGTCCATAGTTCCTCTGCTAATTCAATTTGAGGGACCACCTTACCCCTTCTATACCCAGTAGGTCATTGTAGCTTCTCCTTCAAGTTTCAAATACTGTGGTACCTCGGGTTACAGACTCCTCTAACTCAGAAATAGTACCTTGGGTTAAGAACTTTGCTTCAGGATGAGAACAGAAATCGTGTGGTGGCAGCGGAAGCCCTATTAGCTAAAGTTGTACCTCGGGTTAAGAACAGTTTCAGGTTAAGAACGGACCTCCAGAACAGATTAAGTTCTTAACCTGAGGTACCACTGTATACCAAAAGCACCTTCCACAGTAACTCGAAGCAGGGCTTTTAGTGTGGCTCATCTGGTTCTGTAGAACATCCTTCCTGTCAAGATTCCAGAAACAACTGAATATATTTTTGTTCTGACAAGCCTTTCCAGCTGGATGAATGGGTCTCAGAAATGGGTGTCTGTTTGGTATTCTTTGTTATTTGCTTTGTTATTTGTTTCTATTTTTTAAATTTGTTTTTATTGCATTTTGCGCATCACCTTGAAACATGTGTGGAAGGCAATAACAAAATCAATACACTACTGAAAACCTTCAGAAATATTTATTCCCCCGCCCAGTTTCCCCCTCTACCCATTAAAATTAATACCTGATGCTGCTAAGCAACTCTTGTTAGAATTTTCTTACTCTGAAACTTTGCACCGACTTCTACATTTGAAAGTTTTAAAAAGGGCCAGAAAACCCCACACATTTCTGTGATTAATTAAATTAATGGGTAGAAATTCTCAGCACTCTGGGACTTCTGAATGTATAAGTCTACCTCACTGATCTCTTTGAAAATAGGTTAAACTTCTTACCGCTTGCCCCAAATCTCACATGAGAAGATTGGTACATCTGTTGTCAACTAGGCAAAACTGTTTTCTATTTCGTCAAGGAATGAGAAAATCTAGAAAGTTAGAGACTGTGATGGCATGCTTGCAGTAGCCACACCTATTAGGCTCCATTTGGTAACAATATAAGAATATTGTTTAACATCACTATATGCAGGACGGCAGCCAATAATATGCATAAAGTAAGTATACACTTTTTGCTAAACCTAGATTTCATTCAGCAAAACATCAAGCAGAGGAAGGCAGTTGCTGGTGCCTCTGGCTTCCCTATAAAAATGACATAAGCAATTCCTAGAGGCTGAACGATACAGGCAAACCCATGCCCTTTTGTGAGGAATTATATTTGTGGGGTGTGGCACAAACAGATCTGGCCCACTCATGAGACAAGGTGAGGTGACCATCTCGGGTGGAAGGATCCACAGGGGCAGCAGATCTCGATGTGTCTACAAATGTAGGCGCCATTTTGTGGTTTGCCTCAGGTGCAAAAATGTCTTGGGCCAGCAGTGGGCACAGAGCAACACACAAGAGGGAATTAAACAAAGAAAGCTGCCTTACTCAGATGGTAGGTCAATCTAGTTCAGTATTGCCTACACCGACTGACAGGGCTGCTCCCAGTTTTTAGCCACGAGTCTTTCCCAGTCCTACCCAGAGATGCCCAGAACATACCTCCAAGTGTCCCTATTTTCAAGAAACAGTCCTGGATTTACAGAAGACATCCTGGTTTCTGATTTGATCCTGGAATGTCCCGCTTTTCCTTAGGAGCTCCCTATTTTCATCAGAGAAATGTTGGAGGGTATGGAACAAAGTAAAGGTAAAGGGACCCTTGACCATTAGGTCCAGTCGTGACCAACTCTGGGGTTGCGGCGCTCATCTTGCTTTATTGGCCGAAGGAGCTGGTGTACAGCTCCTGGGTCATGTGGCCAGCATGACTAAGCCACTTCTGGCGAACCAGAGCAGTGCACGGAAACGCTGTTTACCTTCCCACTGTTTACCTTCCCACCTATTTATCTACTTGCATTTTGACGTGCTTTTGAACTGCTAGGTTGGCAGGAGCAGGGACCGAGCAATGGGAGCTCACCCTGTCATAGGGATTCGAACCACCGACCTTCTGATCGGCAAGTCATAGGCTCTGTGGTTTAACCCACAGCGCCACCCGCGTCCTGCTAGGGTATGGAATAAAGGTAAAGGTAAAGGTACCCCTGCCCGAACGGGCCAGTCTTGACAGACTCTGGGGTTTGTGCGCCCATCTCACATCTATAGGCCGGGGGCCAGCGCTGTCCGCAGACACTTCCGGGTCACGTGGCCAGCGTGACAAAGCTGCATCTGGCGAGCCAGCGCAGCACACGGAACGCCGTTTACCTTCCCGCTGGTAAGCGGTACCTATTTATCTACTTGCACCCGGGGGTGCTTTCGAACTGCTAGGTTGGCAGGCGCTGGGACCGAGCAGCGGGAGCGCACCCCGCCGCGGGGATTCGAACCGCCGACCTTTCGATCGGCAAGCCCTAGGCGCTGAGGCTTTTACCCACAGCGCCACCCGCGTCCCAGGGTATGGAATGGAATAGGATGTCCTTATTTTCATCAGAGAAATGTTGGAGGGGATGCAAGAATTGAACTTGGGTTTTTGTTTTGGAACCAAGGAGATCCAGCCCCACCCAGCCTCCTCTGCTCTCTTGAAAGGAAAGGAGAAATCAGGGGCACCTCATGGTGCTTTGCATGAGCATGCTTATGATTTCAGAGTAAAATGTCCTCAATTCATTCCCACCCACCTACATACCAGGGCAGGCAAAGACCTTGCTAGCTGCTTTCCAGTGCCAGGAAAGCACTCATCAGCTGCTGAAGAGGCCCTTGGGTAATGGCGCCTATGCAAATCTAGAGGCTTGACATATGAAAGGTAGCTTCTGATACCACCTCTCTCTTCATCTCACCATCCCTCCCCTCCTGGAAATCCTTCTGGGAGAATTGTTGCTCCTACAACTTGCCATCTGATCCTCTGCATGTGTATGCAAGTCCCAGTGAGGTCAGTGGATGTGGAAGGGTGCTGGGAATTCTAGTTCTGGAGGAGGAAACCACAGTTCTCAGGATTCTTTGGGTGAAGCTGTGTGCATACAATTGCATACAATTATGTGTATATGGCTGCATACTTAACCAGGGACTTGCATACACATGCACACAGGGAAGCCACGTGTTTAAATGCGCTTTAAATATACGATGCACTCGGGACTTCCGGTTCCGGTTGCGGACGGCAAGGAAGCGCGGAAAGCCAAGCTAAGGGCTTTCCGAATATCTCGGAGATAAGGGGTGTCGCAAGGGCACTGCGCCCCCCAAAAAATTGGAAGCCCAGGGGGGGAACCCCTGGGGGAAGGCTTCCCAGCGGCGCGGAGCGGCGTTTTACATCCGCGGGTCCTCCCCGTACACCAGAGAGGAGAGACAGGGCGGAGCCGCAGGCGCACAATGGGGAATTACCGTCTCCGAGCTACGATGCCTCAAGCTTCCACCGAAAATTGCGACGAGCCACTACGGGTTTAAAACGGATACCCCATCGTTTCTGGACTTAAAACAACAAAGAAGAGAAGGAGTAAAGATGGGTGAGTCCGGGTATTAACTGCTTTACATACGGTCCCCACCCGACGGAGGGCGAAAAGGGCGCAGATTCAGAGAAGCACAGTTAGTAAGAAAGCAGAATAACTCATAACGACCGAACTGTGTATGCGCAGAAGGAGGAGGGTTATTTTTTCTTTTTACAGACTTAACTAAAGGAACGAACTGAACTTCCATTTATCGGAAGTTCAAAGACTGTTTGCCTAAGTGACGTATATTTTCGCTAGGAACTTGAAGTGGATTCACGAGTACATTTGGACGCTTATTTGGATGCTTATTTCGGGATATTGCTCAAGCTTTGTTTCCCTCTGTGACTCTTTATTGGCGAGCCAGTGGGCACACACAGCGATAAGCGTTAAGGGAACAAACTCAAGAGAACAGGAGAAGCACAAAGGGGAGGAGACAAACAGAATTGGTCACACCCTGAAGAGACTTACTGCTGATAGCCGGGGATAATTGCTGATTAAGGACTATACCAGCTCTCCCTTTTTATTTACTTAAGATATATGAGACTTTTACTTAAGATATATGGGATTTCTCCTTTTGGGCCGATGTAAGAGTCTTCTGTTAATGTTGTAAAGGAAGTTAAAGACGGATATCTATTTGTAATAGAAGTAACAAAACCCATCTTCTCCTTAGTGACTTAGACTGATTGTTACTTATGGTCTTTTGTAAACTGGTGTATATCCACTCACTTATTTAATCTCTACCCCCTCCTCCTCCACCTAACTAACTTAGTAGTAGCTCAATTCTCTGTACAGATATTGTTATATCCCTCTACTAGTCTCCCTGATTGACCTCTCTTTTGTATATCCTGCAAAGTTTACACAATAACCCGTCTGTTCCCCCTCCACCCTTTGGCCTCCCCATGTGCGTCTTTTGGATAACTTCCCCGATATTTTGGCATTCTGGAGATAAGGGACTCTGTTAAGTTTTGGGTACTCTGTGTGGGAATTTGTTGGGAGTATAATGGTACTCTTCTAGGTAACTAAACAGACTATCTGGGACAGCCGCACAGAGGGGAATAAGGAGATTGTGAGCCCTTAAAGGGAGAGAACCAGCACTGGAAAGTTCAACGGGTAAATAGGAGCAAAAATGCAGGGGAAGAATGGGAAAAGGGGGGGGGACACCAGGGGAGAGAAAAATCTCAAGACAAGAAGAAATTAAAGACTTGGATTTTCTGTGGTTAAAAATTAAGGAGGAACTTAAGCAGAACGAAAACAATATAGAGAATAAATTAGAGGAAATGCAAGATAGGATAGACAAAAGAATAGAGGGAGCTATAGGAGAGCTAGGAAAGAAAGTTCAAGAGTTAACAGTCAAAGCAAAGACATTTGAGGAATCTAACAAAAAAATTCAAAAAGACATGAGAGAACAGAAAAGGGAGACAGAGAAAATGAAGGAGGAGTTGCGAGAGTTGAACAAATCACAGGAGCAGATATGGGACAATATTGCGATGACTGAAATGCGACAAAGACAAATGCACTTAAAATTCAGAGGCATAGAGGAAGAAATGAAAGAGAATATTAAAGAAAAAATAACTATAGAACTAGCAAAATGGTTAGAGATCAAAGAAGAGGAGGTCGCGTATACAATAGAAAACGCCTTTAGGATTAAAATGAGAACACACCAGAACAAAACCAGGAAGCCCATTGGGGATTGCCTAGTAATGTTTAACTCAATAGGAATGAGGAATCTGATACTTAAAACAAGTTATCATAAAAAGCTAGTAATAGGCGGTAGACCAATAATTGTCCTGAAAGAGATTCCGGTCAGGCTACTACGTAAGAGGGAAGGGTACAGACACATAATAGGTGTCCTGAGAAGGAACAACATTCAATATAGATGGGAATTCCCTGAGGGAATTGCTTTCTTTTTTAAAGACAAGAGATTCAAACTGAACAGCTCGTTAGAGGTAGAGAAGTTCCTGAGAAGATACGAGAAGGAACTTACCAAAAAGGAGAGTGGAATATTGGATAGAAAGGACGTGAGGGAGGGAGGAGGTGAGGGAGGGGGGAGGGTGAGGCTGCAGAGAGGGGAGGGGGAAGGAGAAGGAGAGGAGGTTGAGGGGGAAAGTGTAGCGGAAGGGGAAGAAACAGGGGAAGACACAGAGGAAGAGGAAGAAACAAAGAATTAACAATCGGACACAAACGCTACATCTTTCCTAAATAATGTCTTTAACTTTTTTAACATGGAATGTCAACGGTCTAAATGAGAAATCCAAAAGAAATAAAATATTGAAAGTTTTGAAAAATAAGAAATGTGATGTGGTATGCTGCCAAGAGACCCATGTGGCTAAAAGGCATAAACATATACTGATCAATAAAAAGCTGGGAAAGGAGTTTATTAACTCAGAAGTGAATAAAAAGAGAGGGTTGGTCATCTATGCTAAAGAGAAACTGGAACCTAAAGTAATATGCAAAGATGAGGAGGGGAGGATCTTAGGGATCCAGATTACCAACCAAGGGGAAAGATTTAACGTAGTATCGATATATGCCCCTAATACAAATAAAACCGAGTTTTACAAAAAACTGGAACAAATGCTATTAGAATTAGAAAATTATAAACTAATTTTACTAGGGGACCTGAATGGAGTCCCGGAACCTAATATTGACAGAAGCGAAAAGAGAAGGAAAGGGAAGCAAGGGAAACTCCCAAAAACTTTTGATGATCTCCAAGAAAATTTAGATTTATTGGACATTTGGAGATACAAAAACCCTACAGAGAAACAGTTTACCCATTTCTCTGGAGTACACCAGAGCTGGGGTAGAATAGACCAGATCTGGGTCTCCAGAGAGCTTACGCTGAGAGCGGGGAGGTGTATAATAGAGCCCAGAACATTATCGGATCATAATTCAATTTTTTTGGAAATAAAAGGTACTCCATCAGGCCCGTATAGATGGAGAATGAACGATTATCTACTGGAACAAGATGAGATTACTGATAAGGCAAAGAATGTTTTGAAAGAATATTTTGATCATAACCTGCATAAAGAAACAAAAATTAATGTGGTCTGGGATGCCAGTAAGGCAGTCCTTAGAGGCTTTTTGATCCAACAGAACAAATTTAGGAAGAATTTGAGAGAAGCAAAGAAGGAAGAGGTAGTTAAGCAACTAAAAGAAGTAGAGGACAAATTAACAAAAAACCCTGGGGATGAGAGGTATATTCAAATCTATAAATTATTACAAACTCAATACTCAACACTGCTGAATCGTGAAATAGAATGGGGAATAAAGACGATGAAACAAAGATATTTCGAATCAGCAAATAAAACTGGTAAGTTGCTAGCGTGGCAACTGAGGAAAAGGCAAAAGCAAAAGGTGATTAATAAAATTAAATTTGAAGATCAAATAATAGAGGACCCCAGTGAGATCAAAGGAAAGTTCCTTCAATACTTCGAAAATCTGTATAAAAAGAAAGAGGCGGAAGATACAAACGAGATAGGTAGGTATTTGGAAAGGAACGGGAAAGAAGACCTAACAGATGAGGAAAAGATTATGCTAAATGAACCAGTAACGATGGATGAGGTCAGAGATGCAATCAAGAAAATGAAACCCGGAAAAGCCCCTGGCCCAGATGGCCTCTCTCAAAAATATTATAAAACCTTAGAGGAACATCTGACCCCGGTACTCTGTAGTGTAATTAACAATATCCTCCAAGGAGGGGAAATGCCGGATTCGTGGAGAGAGGCTTATATCACATTAATACCCAAAGCAGACTCCGAAATACTTAACATAGCAAACTACAGACCAATATCATTGCTCAATAATGATTACAAGATTTTTGCAGGAATAATGGCAAACAGGTTAAAGAAATATCTGAATAGAGCAATCCATAGGGACCAAGCCGGATTTCTGCCGGGTAGGCAGATAAAGGAGAATGTGAGGCATGTAGTTAACATAATTGAATATTTGGACCTTAGGATTGATATCCCTGCCGCCCTAATCTTTATAGATGCCGAAAAGGCTTTTGATAATGTATCCTGGGAATTCCTCATTAAATGTATGGAGAGGGTGGGAATAAGAGGGCCATTCCTAGAGGGCATTAGAGCAATCTATTCAAACCAGAAAGCGAAACTTAGTATTAACGGTAATTTAACAAACTCATTTAAGATCACAAAAGGTACAAGGCAGGGGTGTCCATTATCACCCCTGTTATTTATCATGGTACTGGAGGTTATATTGAACAAGATTAGAGGTACTCCGGAAATAAGAGGGATTAAGATAGGTAAAAAAGAATACAAGGTTAAGGCTTATGCCGACGACCTAGTAATATCAATAGAAGAACCTCTAGAAAGGATAAATGCAATCATTGATACAATGGAGGAATTTGGGGGACTATCTGGGTTCAAATTGAATAAAATAAAAACAAAAATGCTGGTAAAGAACTTAGACGAACAATCAAAAAATAGAATTGAACTAGAATCTGGGATAAAGACATCAAAAAAGGTTAAGTATCTGGGTATTTGGCTCTCAACGAAAAATATAAATTTGGTGGAGGACAATTACAACAGAACATGGAGAGAATGTAAAAGAGATCTGGATAGTTGGAGTAGACTACACCTCTCATGGGAAGGCAGAATGGCCGCCATCAAGATGAACATCCTCCCCAAAATGATATTCCTATTCCAAAATATCCCGGTAATCAGGGGTACAACGATGTTTAAGAACTGGCAGAGGACCCTTTCTAGATTTATTTGGCAGGGCAAAAGGGCCAGAATTAAGTATAAGCTGCTTACGGATAAAAGAGATAGAGGTGGATTTGCGCTACCGAACCTACAACTATACTATGAGGCCTCGTGCTTATGCTGGGTGAAGGAATGGATTGTACTGGACAACACCGACTTACTGGATTTGGAGGGTTTTAATGCTAGGTATGGATGGCATGCTTACCTATGGCAGGATAAGGGGAGAGTGCACAAAGGTTTTTCTAGTCATATCATAAGAGGGGCGCTACTGGAAGTGTGGAACAGATGTAAGAACTTGGTAGAAAAAGATACCCCTTTATGGCTGTCGCCTATAGATATTCTAGTAAGTAAAAAAGTGAATATGGAAGGTAGAAGATGGACCTATGCCGAACTTTTGAAAAGATCTGAGAAAGGTTGGGAAATTAGGCCCTACGAAGAGTTAAAAGATAAATTAACGGGGTGGATACAATTCCACCAAATTAGCTCTTTATGGAATGAACACAAAAAAGCTGGGATGAGCAAAAACAAATCCAAATTCCAGTTAGAAATAATAGAAGGGAAGTCTAAACACCTAACTAAAATGTATAACCAACTATTAGACTGGGATACCATGGATGAGGAAGTTAAAGAAGTTATGATCAAGTGGGCCATAGACATAGGACATCCCCTAGAATATGATAAATGGAAAAAACTATGGACCAAGGATATGAAATTCTCAGCATGTGTCAGCCTCCGAGAGAACATGGAAAAGATGATGTACCGTTGGTACATCACTCCAACAAAATTAGCTAAAATGTATAAAACCGGAGATAAGACCTGTTGGAAGTGCCAAAAGAAAGAGGGAGACTTCTTTCATATGTGGTGGTCTTGTGATGTAGTAAAGAAGTTTTGGGGCTCTGTTTATGACGAATTAAAAAAGATGCTAAAGTACACCTTCCCAAAAAAACCCGAAGCATTCCTTTTAGGAATGACGGGTAGTGAGATCAATAAGGATGACCAAACCTTATTTCAGTACGCAACCGTAGCCGCTAGGGTGCTGTTAGCGCAGAAATGGAAAAACCCCAGCATCCCAACAATTATGGACTGGCGAACCAAACTAACTGAATATATTGACTTAGCAATAATGACGCAGAAGATTAGGCATCAGAAAAATACGAAATTTATTAATGATTGGAATAAATTTTTTTCATACATGGAGATGACATTAGGAAACACCAAAGTCACAGTAGGTATAATTTAAAAGCTGTGAGGTAAAACATGACGATTAGCATAAGACACTGCTGTAAATATCGTTGAGATAGAGGTCTCGTCGTGGTGGTGGGAAGTCAAGGATCGGAAATATTGTATATCGATTTTTGAACTATTTTATTGTCTTTTTATCTTTTTTGTGATTTGCTTTAATATTAACAATGTATATGTATTTTTTAGAGGTTGGATTACAATAAAAACTTTTTAAAACAAAAAAAAAAAAAAATACGATGCACTCAGCCTAAGTACCAAGCAACTCAATGGGGGTTACTTCCGTGTAGAAGTGTATAGGATTGTAGTGCTGGAATCCCATTCCTCAATATAATGGGAGATCTATGTTAGATCAAAAGCAAGGTGGAGTCTGGCTGTCTCCAGTTGAGGCTATTACTATTAAGAGACAGTGGGCGATTTACAGGGAATTGCTGTACTTTATGGGGGAGGGGAGGAGACCCAAACTGAAATCAATGGAAAATGTAAGGAGCCATGTTATGGATTGGTACAATACATGAAATGTTTAAATTAGACAGAAAAAATGTTTTTTCAGACCAAAGCTCACAATTCGAAAAAGAACTTCTACAAAACAAAGAGAAACTTTTGTCTAAAATGTATAATCTGAAACAAAAGACTAGCTTAGATAGATATCAGACACAATATAGATTTTAACCTCCGGGGCGGGGGGGACTCTGGAAAAGTGACTTGAAGTTTACAGCATGTTATTCTTTGAAGGAGAACTACCTGAAAATGATTCACAGATGGTATTTAACTCCAAGTAGGCTTGAAAAGATGTATAAGACTGAATGAGATAAGTGCTGGAGATGCAAAGAGGTGGAGGGAACAGTTTTTCATATGTGGTGGACTTGTAAAAGGGTATTGGGAGATGATCCATAATGAATTGAAAAAAATGTTTAAAAGTACTCCCCCCCCAACCCAGAGCCCCTTCTGTTGGGGATAATTCAGACTAAAATTCCTAGGTGTCAAGAAAGGTTATTTATGTATACCACTACTGCAGCCCATGTTTTGTTAGCCCAAAAATGGAAAATGAGCGAGGTCCCAGCCAAAGAAGAATGGCAACTTAAGTTGACAGAATATGCACAACTTGCAGACTTAACATATAGAATAAGAGAACAAAAAGGACATACGTTTAAAGAAGATTGGAAAACGTTTATTGAATATATGGGAAATAGTTGTGTACAGTGTAACAGTGTAAACAAACAATTTAGAGGTTAAATGCATCTAGACCGCAGTGTGCCTGCCATAAATCAACATTGCTTTCTTCATTTTGACCCCGATTTTGCCTTATTGCCTCAGTTTCTGCTGAGTTGGCCTTTTAATTTCATAGTCACATATTTCTACAGACAACAGAACATTATAAAATGTTGGGGGTTTTTTTTGGGGGGGGATTATTATAAACGAGACTGTGTGTGTTCTTTTAAATCACCTCAGCATGAATCCTTCCATTAGCAATGAGAAAAATATGCCATAATTAATTCATAAGAACCACTTTTAATATGATTATCTGAGCATCTATTTCTAGTTTGGTGGGAGTGACAGTGGAGGAAAGAGGGAGGAAGGGAGTGAAAAAGAGAGAGAGAGAATTTAATTATGCATCCAACTATGACCCCAGATAACCTCAGCATCTTTTCTTTCCCTAGCAACCACACTATACTAATTTAACCAAATGTTACAATGAGCATTGCACCAATGCATGAGGGGCTGTTTGTTTGTTTGTTCATTTTTTAAAAAAGAAAAACATAACACCCCAACCCTTCCCTGAGATTCAGGTTTATTTTCCCCAACTAATATTTCATCCTAATTAATTCCACTATGAGGTTGGGTGGGTGGGAGGTGGGAGAATCTATTGAAGGAAATTTGTGCAAAAGGCAACGATAATGGTGTGTTAATATGGATAGATGTCAGCAAAAACCAAATGTAAAAAAAGTGGATGCGTTCAACCAGGGCAGAGTCAGAGAATGCCACAGTCCTACTCAGAGATTCGGTGGGCAGAGAGCAGGAAAGGGAGCTTATAAATATTTCAACTGGAAGGGAAAACACTTGAAAGACTGTTTTGTGTGAAAGATTGTTCTCCCCCAGAATGCTAAGAAGCGAGGCAGTTTTACAGGCAGTGCTAATGCATGTATCCATATTGATCTAGCAATTAAGCCAATTTTTATGACTGGAGGTAATAGGGGCTCATTATTGACATTTCCATTTGGTTTCATTCCCTCTGCACCTCCCCCCCCCCACGACAGCTGAAAGAGATCCCCCCCCCCCCGGGTTATCGTTTCAGTGTGTTTAGCACAATCTAGCTAAAGATAAGCTTTTGGAAGTCTCACTGCATCCAACACGAGAACGTTAAGAATGGCACTGGCCAAGTTTACTGGCACCTCAGTCCCAGGTGGGGGATGGAATAATAGAATAATAAAATTGTAGATTTGGAAGGCCACCTCCAAGTGTCATCTAGTCTACCTCTTGGCAGTGCAGGAATCACAGCTGAAGGATCCCTGCCAGATGGCTATCCAAACTCTTTCAAGACCTCCAATGAAGGACAGCCCAAACTTTCCAAGCTAGCTGGTTCCATCAAACAGCTCTTACCAGCGGAAATTCTTCCTAATGTTTAGCCTTATGCCTGTGTCTTCCCCCCTCTGTGGCTACCAGCAGTTCTGCATGCGGGATGGGGAGAAGTTGGGAAATTGGGTCAGGAACAAAACGTTAATTACACACACACACACACACACACACCGCCCAGCTTTGTGGCTGCCTTCTGGGAAAAACAAAACAAAAAATGGAGTTCCAATCCCATAAATCCCATATAATGTTCACTTTGGTCCTGAGTGATGGACCACAGCAGCTATAAACCGTTCTGGATGCAGAAGCATTATTAATGTAGGTATTAAAGGCAGACACAGTGGCTGACCTTGGAGTCTCAAATTTCAGTGGTGCAACACCAAAATTTGGTGTCCCTGCCTCTCATGCTCCAGTCTATATAATGGTTGAGGCACCCCAAGTGCGACTGAGCTGGTCATGCTCCCCTAAATCCGCCTCTGCCAGGCATCTCCAATACATGGCTCAATGAACTCAGCACAAGATCATTCCAATGCCCGTCATTATTTTGGATTGTTGGCAAATTATGTTAATACAACCAGAATTTACCGTAATTCACAGGCACTGGTTGTATCTTGATTGGCCAAAGTCAAACTTCACCAACCTGTTGCATAGCTTTCTGGGCTGATAGGAGTCTAAAAATATCTGGTGGCAAAGGTTGGCCAAGGCTGCTCTAAGCACACATCTTCAATGTAGCTTTTGGAGCTTATCATTTTACTAGCACAGAGTGAAAGTTTTACCTACTTCAGAAACGGGAAACGGGAAAACTGCACAGCCGGTGCCCAAACCTGGATGACCCTCCTCTGTGATGTGGAATGCCAGTAACTTAAGGTGGACAGTTCACAAGCATATCTGAGCTATTTCTGAACTCTTTAGACATCCCCATGTAGCTGAGACCTAAATGTTTCAGTTTAAAGTCCCTCCAGATAGCAGATGTTGGCATACAAAAGATCAGAGGCAATAGGAACCTTCCATCCTGCACTGCATCTTTCTGGAAGCTGTGACAAGTACTATAAATGAAGCACTGTCACTCTAAGAATGATGTTATATACGGAGACCTCCCTACCCAAGAAAATAATGGTGGTTTTTTGGTACCTCTTTCTGAAACTATTGATTCACAGTGCAGTCCAAACTGCATACGCATCAACCCATTTGTTGCACAAAAGTATAGTTTTTCTTAATCCAGAGTTCTTGCTTGTCTGCAACATGCTGTTTTTAATCTAGTTTTTAATCCATGCCTTTTCCCTCCTGGCACATGACCCAATGAATGAAGATGGAATCTCAAGGTAAAGCTGGGAAGGTCTGAAACATCAGAGAGCCACTGCTAGATCAATGCATACACATCTAAGTGGTCTGACTCGGTGTATGTTCCTACAAAGATGTTGCTGTTGCCTTCTTCACCTTGGACCCTTCCAGATGTTTTGGACTACAACTCCCATTGCCCCTGATCACTGGCTCAGCTGGTTAGGGATTATGGGAGTTGGAATCCAAACATGTGGAGGGCACAATGGATAGGCATAGGGCTTATCCACACTTGCCTTTTGCACCTCCTTTTCCAGGCACAGGTCCACAGCTCTGTGTCTGAGGGCTCTTTTTGTCTTTTGCACCAGAGCTTTCCCAAGAGAAAACCTACTTTTTAGAGCTCAATTGCAGCAAGTAGAAATCCGGGTTTTCCACGAATTGCCATTTGCTCTGATGCAGCTTTAAAGAGTGGGTTTACACAGGGAAAGCTCTGGGACAAAAACAAAATTAAAGCCCTCAGACATTGAGCTTTAAAGTATGGTGTGTACCTGGAAAGAACAGAGGAAAGTTAAGTATGAAGAGTCCCATCGTTGTCATAAGGCCCCAAGGCCCCATGGAGGAATTGCTCTTTCAGCTCAGTCAAATAGTTTTCAGCTCAGAATAAGTGTCAATAACAGCACAGGCAACTGAAAAAAATATGAAGCCCCAATATATTCCATCTATTACTACTGATTGGCAGACCAACTCTGCATTACAAAGATGTGTGCAGGCAGGACCAGAAGGGCAGCAACATCAACCCTGTTATGTGGGAATCCCTTGCAGACGACCACAGTGCCTGGAAACAGGAGGTCAAGTCATGCATCCATAGCAGTGACCAGAGGAGAAATGACCTCTGGGAGGAGCACAAAGAGGTGTATTTTGCAGCAGCACAACCGGATGCCTTCATCTGCCCCAGCTGCAACAAAACATGTCTCTCCCATGTCGGTCTCTTATGGCCCCAGCAGGATCTACAAATGTCAAACAGCTTGTCCTCACCCCCAAATGCACCCTCCTCCATTGTCCCCTAAGACAGATGGATGCCAACACAACTATCATACTATAGTATGAGTGTGGCATCCCTCTAGCATTCTGCCTTAATGGGCAAGTTCTCAAGTTAGTAAAAGTTTAGGATCTAATCGAGAAACTCTTAATGAAGTTTCACATAAATGCAGGTAGTTACTGTTGGGAACATCACTGAACATGTTCCTTAATCCCCCACAGCTATGAGGGAGCTCAGCTTCCAATTTTTTAATTAATTGATAATAAGAAATAAAAATGACCCTTAAACTATAATATCTGGTTGGCATGAAATTAATTTCACCTCTCATAAGGTGACCTACTGGGGTGACTCATTGTGGACATGAGTGGCACAACAATTCCCTCCAGAACAATGAATGTGGCCAGAATACATCTCAGTCAGAAGAATGAAACTATGGACAAATGTATCGCCTACTCAGTGAGCTCTATTTCACTTTGGTTGAAAGCCTGACCTACTAGGCTGGTAATTTGGATAATGAGCCCCATGTTGCAGCAGATGGCTCCTTCTCCAGAGGACTTTGTCCGGTTTGACCAACGTCACAGATTCCAATTTTAGCTTTTTGTTGGGAGCCACCCAGAGTGCCTGGGACAACCCAGTCAGATGGGCGGCATATAAATAATAAAATTAGCATCCTCAGCATCTTCATTATTGTTATCATTATCATCAGTTTAAGCTATCTTTATAGCATGTGGATTGTGGGCACTGCCATCTTAGTTGGCATCAAGGCAAGTAAATGCCTTGAGCAGACCCTGTATATAGAGTGCACTCTGCTTCCAGAGATCAGCGAAATGTCCTACAAGCACTGAAAGAAGCAAATGATGCCTATGACTAGCAAATATTTAGGCAGGAATCACTATGATGTGTGTCATGATATAGAACCAGAGAGACACATATTGGCCATTAACGTTCAAATTAATAGTTAATTACTCTTAAAAAAAAGAAAGAAAGAGGCCAATAATTCCGATGGTATTAGAAGTCAAACCTCACCACACAAAATCATTAGAAGCTGGGGCACATTGTGATTAATCACCCCAGTGTTGTATTCTGAAGTTTCTATTTTTACATTATGCTTTCCCACCAGCTTTCAGAATCCTGATTAGAAGAAATGATTTCTTTGGCTGCATGCATGAATCATCTTAATGTCATCAACAGCTACAATGGTAGCTGGCTAGCCGCTGCTTAGTCTTGATTGCAAAGCAGTGTTTTGAGTGCGTGCATTGTGTTATGTCAAAGCTAACATCAGATATGTGGTGAATGTTGCTGTTCAATCAGGATTGCTGACAATCTTCAAAGGAGGCTGTGCCTGTCCAAAAGCCCAGAGATACACTCATGAAGACTGACAGTTGCATAAACGAGACTTCATTGTTCACCATGATGTATGTCTGATAAGCAAGGGCATCTAGTGCATTGCAGTTATTCACAAAAGTTGCCTGGCTGGCAGGGCCAACATTTACACGTGAATGTTGACAGTCTCCAAATTTCAAAGACACCTTGCAATGTTGTCTGAAGCTGAATGTTGGAAGATTGAGGAAAGTGCTTCTTCACACAACACTATGGAATTTGCTCCCAGAAGAGGCAATGTTGGCCACCAACTTGGGCAGGTCTAGATAGAAGGCTAGATAGAAGGACCGCCTCTCCTGGTATGCCCCGCAGAGGACCTTAAAGTCCATGAATAACCATAGTTTAGAGGTCCCGGGCCTCTAGATAGTCTGACTAAGGAAGTCAGACTATCCTCCACCAGGGCCAGGGCCTTCTCAGTTGGGGCTCCGACCTGGTGGAATGCTCTGTCCCATGAGACTAGGGCCCTTCAGGATTTAACCTCCTTCCATCGGGCCTGTAAGACAGAGCTATTCTGCCTGGCCTTTAATTTGAATTCAGCCTGATCTTTTATTTCCCTTCTCTTCCCTCCCCCTCCCCTTTTATGAAGATCACCTCCTCTGAGACCCCACAGCTAATTCTCCCCTGGCCTCCTCACTGGCCCAAGTAGGACCAATTCAGCCAGCTAGCCCTGGGGATTATCTAATGCTTGTTCCCCCTAAATTGATTTTTGAATTTTGAATTTCATTGTTATTCATGTTTTTATACTGTATTTTATGCTGCTTTTATAATTAAGTGTTTTAAATTTGTTGTTAGCTGTTCTGAGCCTGGTTTTTGAACAGGGAAGGGCGGGTTATAAATAAAAATTTATTATCATTATTATTACAGTGGTACCTCAGGTTACATACGCTTCAGGTTACAGACTCCGCTAACCCAGAAATAGTACCTCAGGTTGAGAACTTTGCTTCAGGGTGAGAACAGAAATTGTGCTCCACAGGCGCGGCAGCAACAGGAAGCCCCATTAGCTAAAGTGGTCTTCAGGTAAAGAACAGTTTCAGGTTAAGAATGGACCTCCGGAACGAATTAAGTACTTAACCTGAGGTACCACATTATTATTATTATTATTATTATTATTATTATTATTATTATTATCAATGGATACTAGCCATGATGGCTGTGCTCAACTACCACGGTTTGAGGCTGTATGCCTCTGAATCCCAGTTCCTGAAAATGGCAGGAGGGGAGAATCCCACTGTGTTCAGGTTTGCAGACTTCCTACTGGCATCTGACTGGCCATTGTGAGAAAAGGGTGCTGGACTAGATGGGCCACTGGACGGATCCAGCAGGCTCATAGGCGCCGACTCCATGGGGCCTGAGGGGGCCCGAGCCCCCTCAAAAATTCGTTTGGGGGGGCTCTGCCCCCCCAATAATCTCGGGCGCCCCTCCAGCAGAGCGCCGCCGCCGAGGAAGCCTGAGAGGGGAGGGGAGGAGTTTCTGGGGGGAGGGAGGGGAGAGATCAGATCGCATGGGGAGGGGCGGGGGGAAGAGGTCACCGAGAGCCACCTGAGCATCAGCCCGAGGGCAAGAGCGCGGCGCTGAAATGGGATCCTCTGCTCACATGCCGAGGCACAATTGGTAAGGCGGAGCGTGGCTGGCTTTGCGCACCGAGAGAGGGGGAAGAGGGAAGAGGATCGTTCCAGCTGCGACTCCCATCGGAGGATACAGGCAACAGGATTGCAGCGCCCTGGGGACGGACGAGGCTGATGCAAACTTTCTAGGGCTGGGTTGCGCGCGCTTTTGGAGAGTTGGTGCTTTCCTCGTGAAATGGAGGAAATAATGTCAGGTCGTCCTTTTTTATTTTATTTTATTTTTTGCACAAAGAAAGCAAAATTTAGAAATACTTGCACAAAGATGCACAAACAAGCCACGATTCAGAGACGCTCGGTCAGATGTAAAATCGAGACAGCAACCTGGAAAAGAACTGCAGTTTGTGATCCGAGGGCTGAAGCGCAGGCAACTCTGGAGCTTTGCATCGCCCTGCTCGCAATAGTCCATATTGCGTGCCTTTCTTGTCCTTGTGACATCATCGCACCCTTGTGGAAATGCACTCCCGAGGGAGCTGTAACCCCCGCCTCCTCCCCACCTGCTCCCTCGCCAGCCAGCCAGCCAGCCGCGCGCCCTAGCCGGAGAGCCCCGGCAGTCCCCGTCGCACAATCGGCTGGATCTCCCTTCAGCAGGGCGTGCTCACAACTCGGCCCAGGGACCCCCCAGCAGCGGATCTCCGGCCCAGCTGAAGAATCCGGCAACAAGCCCCCTCCTCCCCAATCGCTCCGCCGAAATACGCTCCAAAACCCCCCAGATAGGCCGCCGGCCGCCAAGTCTCGTGGCGCCCTGAGTGAGGGTCTCTCCCCAACACCGCCACCTCGAACTGCGTTCTCCCGGCTACCCGAGCGAACCAGCGGCAGGACCCCGGTATGGGCCCCCCCAATATTTTTTATAAGTCGGCGGCCCTGAGTAGGCTCTCCTTAAGTTCTTGAGATGGTTGAGGCCTCACTCTCTCAGTTTCCAAACGATTATAGGACTTCCAGTATAGGTAGAAAGTTGAAATTTTGTGCAGAAAAAGTTCAAGGCCCTCTGATTACTGGAAAACCCTGCAAACAAGACATTCTTACAATTCTCACTTGTAACATCCAAGGATGCCAGGGGAACAGCCTGGAATGCAAGCTGTATTTACTAGTGTAATAACATGTTTCTTACTATGGAAACCGCAGTGATATACGTTGCCAGAGAAAACATAAAAATATTTACACGCCACCATGATTTTATGAAGACGCTGGTGAGGCACAGGAAGATGCAGAGGTAAGAACTTGAGAAGTTTCCGCGGCAGCGTAAGACTCAGCAAAAGAGGATTTTAAAAGCAACGGGATTTGCTTTGCAGAACACCAGACTGAAGAAGCAGCTCTCGAGGGGTGATAAATAGGCTCATGTTGTAGAAATCCTAGAAGGATGGACACAGAGTCAGACTTTAAGTACAGCTTTAATAGAAACAAATGGGCGTAGTAAACAATGAGATGGCTGCTGCTGTTACAGAATGGCTGATCTGGGAAGGGGACATTTGGGGTGGGGTAGGTAGTACTTACCCGGGACGCGAGTGGCGCTGTGGGTTAAACCACAGAGCCTAGGACTTGCCGATCAGAAGGTCGGCGGTTCGAATCCCTGCAACAGGGCGAGCTCCTGTTGCTCGGTCCCTGCTCCTGCCAACCTAGCAGTTCAAAAGCACATCAAAGTGCAAGTAGATAAATAGGAACCGCTCCAGCGGGAAGGTAAACGGCATTTCCGTGCGCTGCTCTGGTTCACCAGAAGCGGCTTAGTCATACTGGCCACATCACCCGGAAGCTGTACGCCGGCTCCCTCGGCCAGTAAAGCGAGATGAGCGCCGCAACCCCAGAGTCAGCCACGACTGGACCTAATGGTCAGGGGTCCCTTTACCTTTACTTTAGGTAGTACTTAACCCTTTCCCTGCCCACCATTTTTCAACTTCTCCCGTGCTGCTTCCATATCCCCATCCCACTCCACACACTCCTGGGATAAAGGTGCTTCTGTAACCTAGCAAATGCACTTCCCAAGCAAGAAAAGAGCAGCTTGTAGAGACAAAGTTGAACAAATGGCAGATTGATGGGAGGTGGGTGGATTAAGCATTGCACCCTTCAGCCTTTCTCTATTGCAATTTGCTTCTTCAAGACTATTTTCCCTAATGATTTTTTTTTATTCATGCACTCAATATTTTGGGAGCACCACAGTCCTACTGGCTCTTGCAAGATTTCTTTACGCATTAGATTTATACCCCAGGTTCCCAACATTAGCCTCAAGGCGGCTAATGCAACAAACAAAGCTAAAAAGTAACAAGTCGATGACAACAAGAAAGCCACACACTTCACCAGTAAAAGCAACAATAAAGCTGGTAAAATGAATTAAAGTATCAAAATAGCAATTAAAAATATGTCCATCATTAAAAGCTATAAAAAGAATGAGATGGATCAGGTCCGGGCCAGATCAGGCCATCAGCATTTTACTGTGAATTTATCCCAATATACACCTTGTTGCAAAGCAATTTCCCTTACTATCATGCATTTATTCCCATCAATATATGCATTTACACGGATACATTATGCTAGCACATGCAATTTTGTACGCATCACTTGGCTGCAGAACAGCCCTGCGAAATTCAGAGAAGTGCAAGTTTATGAAGGAAATTTCTGGTTCTCATATCGTTTTGGAACATGAGAATTAGGCAAGTTCACATTTTTTAAAAAAAAATGCTTTGAGATATAATCAAGCAGTACACACACTGTATGAAATAAATAAATTTAAAGGCACATCATATTGAATTTCTCCCCTTCTCTAACTAAAATGCCACTTACCCAAGTTAGTTAAACCACAGCTGAAATATTATTGTTCAGAACAGTAGTGCTACAGTTACAGAGCACTTTGGACCTCACACAGCATTCTCAGATAGGAAACACTTCAAAGCGACCTTTTGTGAACAATTCCCCCCCCCCTTTGTAACAGCAACAATCATTTCTCTTTCTGCCTTTCCATCCTACAGTTAGAAGAGCCCTCCCCATCTCATTTTTTTATAGACAGCAATATTGACACAAACGTATTGCACTCAGAAGCTTAAGCGACAAGAAGCCAGCTAGAAAATCTGTTCCAAATGATATAGTGACAGACCCGGCCTTTCTGAGATAGCAAGAAAGGACTAAATCACTACTTACCTCTCCAAAAGCCATTCTGACATTTCCCCCCCCCCTGTCCTTTGAATAAATGTCAGAAGGGAAAGCATTCAAGTGTTCCCAGATAACCCACCTTGAAACCTTTTAAAAAGCAGAAAGAAATCCAACAACAATATTGGTTTCTTTTGTGAGCTTGAGATAGTCAACCTTTAGCAAGTGGAAATATAGAAGATGCCTCCCTAGATACATTATCTCCTCTGATATTTTTATTTTTATCCACTCCTATTCCAAGTGTTCAGTGTAAGAATATTTTGCGTTTGAAATGCTAAAGGCTTCTAACACCAGACTAGGCCTTTGTTACCCATTCATTAGTTACCTGCCCCCCTAAGCTGCAGTACTCTAGAACACTTTACATGGGGCTGCCTTTAAAGTTAGTTGGAAAACCTCACTTGGTGCAAAATGTGGCTACCTCAGAAAGTCTGAGCACTTAACACTGTTTTTTGTTTTTGTCTTGTTTGCTGCATTAGTTGACGGTATGTTTCTGAGACCAATTCAAAGTGCTGGTGTTAACTTTTAAAGTCTTAAATCAGGGATGAGGAAACTGAGGCACTTCAGATGTTGTTGGACTACAACTCCCATCATCCCTGATCGCTGGCCAGATACAGAACATTCAACCATATGCATGGCAACATCTGCCCTGGGACTTACTTGTGTATCCACTTGCTTATATTCTGGAGTCTCAGCGAAGGGCATTGAAGAAACTGATTGGCTTCTTTTCACTTTGCTAAATTTAAAAAGCTTTGACACCTACAGAGCACTAAAATGAAAAGAACAACAGTTGTTGTCAACTTTTTTCTGTCCAACTTTGTTGTCTGTTCTTTGCTATATATTCTTTCATACGGCTCTCAGGAACATTTCCCGGCTGGAACGTATGCCTGTGCTACCTATTAATTTCCTGACACACCTTCTCCCACAGTTACAGCTTTTCACTCTTGCCCATTATACCTCTACAAGCCATTCTAAGCTAACAAAAGTTTGGGGAGCTATTTTCCAGAGGGAGGGAAACCAATACACAAGGAAAAAGCTGCAGTTTTCTTCATCTTCTTTCTTACCTTAAAATACCAGCAAGCCCAGAATTCACTGGCTTAAAAACGTGAACCAAGCACAAGCGAAACAATCTGAACAGTTTGTACTGATTTGTTGCAGTTCAATGGAAATCGGCTGTCCCTCAGGTCAGACCATTTGTCTATCTAGCCTAGTACTGCCTGCTTTTGACTGGAAGACAATTCTGGGGTCCCCAATGTGTTACACATGGGCACCACAACACCCTCAGATACTTCCTTTGGTGCCCACCAAGGGTCCTCCCTTTAAAAAAAGAAAAAGAAGCAGCAACCCAAAATAACTTTCTTTTGTGTGTGTCTGTGGGGAGTGCTCGCTTTATTTTATTACTTTGTAATAATTTTTATTTGATTTTACAAATAATAGTTTATAACAATCCAAATTACATATCCATATTTAGAGATTTTTCCAAATTTCTGGACTTCCCACCTTCCCCTCCATAGGTCCTCTTAACTGCATATTATTCCACAATCCATGTTTTGTATCTTTCCATCTTGTCCATAATGTTCGTAACATTACAATTGTTATTAAAATCCTGCTAGTGTTTTCATCTATTTACAATGATCTCCTAGATAAATTATAAACAAATTTCCCATTCTTTATTGACGTTTAGTTGTTCTTGGTTCCTGAGTCTTCTAGTTAGTTTTGCCATTTCGGCATAGTCCAACAGCTTGATTTGCCATTGCTCTTTGGTGGGGACTTTATCTTCTTTCCGCCTTCGGGCTAGTAGCATCTGTGCAGCTGTTGTCACATACACAAAGAGTATTTAACCCAAAGCAACTTTCAACCAACCAACCAAAAAACAGAACAGGATGCTAGACTAGATAGGCCACAAGCTTGATTCAGCAAGCTCTCCATATGTTCTTATTGTGCTTCTCTTCCATAGGCTGATGTGGATGAAGAATCAGATAATTCACATGTTACCCACCACACATTCTTCAGGACTTGATCATTTCACACACACAAAAAGATGTTTCAAGGTAATTGGCATGAAATTGATCTTCACAAAATACTTCTGGAATGTGCAGCAGTCATTTTTCTCTTTCTCTCTCTCTCATTACTGCTAATTTTCACAGTTCTGTCTCTTTCATTATCTAACCAGACACTTTAGCTTTTGATTCTGAAAGCAGAGACAACTGCCACAGCTGTGGTCAACCAGAGCTGAAGCCAAAACTCTCGTTCAGCAGAGTAGGTGTCAATTACTGTGGTCACCATTATGACACTAGATGTTCCAAAAAACCTATGATGTTTGCCTTTATGAGACTTATTTTTCATTTCATTTAAATAATGGTAGAAAGTAAAGATGGGAACATAATTTGCTTAACTAGATGTCAAAACCTCTATTATTTTAATGTTTTTTTTAAAAAAATCTGACATTCTTGTATCCTCAGAACTCATTTAAGTAAGAAAACTAAACATGCAGTGCCTCGATTTTTAATTAGCTCATTATGTTTTGTGAAGTGCATTTTATACAATAGAGAATTAGGCACGTTAACTGGACAAAGGGGGTGGCAGTCAGCTGAAGGGTTACACAGAGTAGAACCACTGAAATTCATGATTATGACTAAATTAGAACCATCAATTTCAGCGGGTCCGCCCTGAGTAAGACGTAGCTGGATATCACCCAGGGTTCCTCATTTTAGTCACTGGAGCATTAGCACAGTTGAAGGACCCATTTCAGTCAAGCAAAACCACTTTAGGTGATCATAGACAGGCCTGGTGGAGGTTGTAACCCAGGGAGCATTTTGAGGGCCAAATAGAGAGGGGTGGGGGTGGGTGCATTTGGCTTCCAGGCCTGAGGTCGTCGCCCCCTCCCCACTTCCTCTATCTTTCTTGGGGAGCCGACTCCAAAAGGGTTGATCTAATCCCAGAACTAGCCATATCTGAAACAACGCTGTTTCTGTCTGTTTCCGGCTGCTTTAAGTCCTAATGTCAGTATTTGAAGAGTTTCCTGAGCATGTGAACTTTGACTATCACTGAATCAGAAACCATCATACATCCTGTTAAGCTCCTTAAGGGGAAGTCAGTTCCACTTAACTTTGCAAATGTGGAAATGTATGCAATCTCTCTCTCTCTCTCTCTCTCTCTCTCTCTCTCTCTCTCTCTCTGTTATAGGAAACCTGAGCACTTCTTCGGCATATTTACAGAAGGCATTCATTACTTTTAGCAATGCATGTAAAACACCTAGAATTTCCAAAGCGAGATTTCTGCACATGGGCCGTGCTGATCTCATGATCCGACTTCCTCGGCCACAGCTATTCTAACCATCCTTTGCACCAGCAACCTCTAGGAGCAGATGCAGAACACCCAATTACAGACGAAGCAACTCGCGTGTGTGTTGCTGCGTTCCCAACCTGCTTCTTTAAATAGATCTGAGGAAGGCACACAGGTGACGAGTGGGCCCTCCAACCAACTGTCACCACGTCAGTCCCGCTGATAGCTGTCGGCACGCTGGCAATTAGCAGTTTCTCAGCGCAGGCATTGTGCTCGGCTGCATTGGTTTGCCATCCTTGGTGAACTAAAACAAATGGGTAGTGACACGAGATCAGAATTACATACTATAGATTACAGTGCCCCGGAATCAATAGGCATAATCACAGGGCTTGCCGGTGTGCTACTGATTGCATTGACATTGCTGTTGCTGCTAGTGTAATTTGGGAAGTAATTGTAGTTTCGTGGGAGGGGAATAAAAAACTTAATCCACTTCATACCTATTGAGACACTCTGGTGGGATTCAGGTTCTTGGAAGCATTAAAAAGCACTCCTGTTGCTTAAGATACTTGTTCTTGCCGGCTAATTACGGTAAACCATGTTTTTTGTCCATTGCAAATGGACGTGCCTCTGATGTAGGTGTTCCTCTTTTTGCAGGCTGAAAATGAGAAGAATACCAGTGTTACTCAGTGAATACATAAGCTTGGTATATGGTATATACCATGGGTAGGGAACCTAAGGCCCAGGGGCCAAGTATGGCCCAATTGCCTTCTCAATCCGGCCCCCGGACGGTCCGGGAATCAGCGTGTTTTTACATGAGTAGAATGTGTCCTTTTATTTAAAATGCATCTCTGGGTTATTTGTGGGGCCTGCCTGGTGTTTTCACATGAGTAGAATGTGTGCGTTTATTTAAAATGCATCTCTGTGTTATTTGTGGGGCATAGGAATTCGTTCTCCCCCCAAAAAAAAAAAATATAGTCCCACCCACCACATGGTTAGGATGGACCAAGAAAAGAGCACGAGTTACTGTGGCTGAACCTGATTCCGCTCCCCTGAACTTCCAGAACCTAATTTGGAAGTCCAGCAGAAAGAGTTGAAAGAGCCTTTTATCCACAGAGGAAGACTTTCAGGCTAATCAACTTGTTGCAGCTTCTAACAGATCCTGGGCTTACTACTTGAGGATCCAATATGTGCCTGAAAAACCTTTTTTTAAAAAATAATAATATAAAAACTGGTTCTTATGTGCATATTCTGTAGGCCAAAGGCACTCTGATGCTCCCTCGCCTCAATGTGTTAGACTACAATTCCCATTATCCCTGACTACAGGCCATGCTTGCTCGGACTGCTAAGAGTTAAGAGACCATCACATCTAGAGGGCAACTAGGTCCTTGCTCCAGGCAATCTTGGGAAATTTGATGGAGTGTGATTTCCCCTATGATATCAACTTATTGCATGCTTCACAAAATCTGTATGGAGTGCGGCCATTTATTTTCAGTGCTTTCCCCACCCCCTTCTCTTTTGGAAGAATTTCAATAATATCAATTACATCTCTATAGATCCTTGTTAAGCCAATTACCATTCATTTAACTGCGACCAAATGTTTAGACATAAACGTTCCAGTTAGAGTTTAAAGTACCATTTATATGCATGGCTGAGCAGCAGTTCTGAGCCATTTATCCATTTTTATAGGGCAATAATACTGGGAAGGACAATGAAAGCTCCTCAGTTACAGTACATAGTCATCAGAATACAAATCCCGGTACCTTCACAGAGAGCATCATCCCTAGCAATGCACTGGGTTGGCCTGTACCCAATTTCATGTCCCATATAATCAGGAACCATATGGCAAGCTGGCAACTGAGAGGTGGACATTAGTGTACAGTCCTTGCAGATGTTTTTTAATAGAGGCATGCCAGTGTCAGTCCCTACTGGGTGATTAAGCAGCTTGAACATTGCAGAAGACAATCCAATTTCGGATTGTTTGGAACCAGATTTGACAGGGACCCTCGGCGCATGGAGATAACCTACACAAATACAGAACTTATGTGCCTAAGCTCTATACATCAGGGTTAAGGTAAAGGTAAAGGGACCCCTGACCATTAGGTCCAGTCGTGACCAACTCTGGGGTTGTGGCGCTCATCTCGCTTTATTGGCCGAGGAAGCCGGCGTTTGTCCGCAGACAGCTTCCGGGTCATGTGGCCAGCATAACTAAGCTGCTTCTGGCAAAACCAGAGCAGTGCACGGAAATGCCGTTTACCTTCCCGCCGGAGCGGTACCTATTTATCTGCTTGCACTTTGATGTGCTTTCGAATTGCTAGGTTGGCAGGAGCAGGGACCGAGCAACGGGAGCTCATCCCATCGCGGTGATTCGAACCGCTGACCTTCTGATGGGCAAGTCCTAGGCTCTGTGGTTTAACCCACAGCGGGGCCATATATCACCCTATGGGCCACATTCCTCTCTGCGCTACCTTCTGGGAGTCAGAAGCCAAAGGTGCGCTAAAAGCAAAAATGGGTGGAGCACTGGATATAAGTTTTACGTTTGTACAGTATGTGTCAGGGACCATGCTGAGGATGGCTGCACAGATGAGGAATGGTGGGAGCCTCCCCCTCCCCCTCCTCCTGATCAGGATCCTGACTCTTCCCAGGAGCAGTGGGACAATATAGATTTGGAACAGTGGTTCGCAGAGGGACACAGTTCAGTAGACAAAAGTTGGGAAGAACTGGGTGGTGAACAGCAAAGTGAAGAACTGGAAGAGAGAGAGAGTTAACAGATTCTGATTCGCTAGAAAGTGTCCAGCTGATCAGTCCAAGGTCAATGAGATTAGATAAGGTAGTTGCACAGAAGGCACATTGTGTTTGAGATCAGGTTGCAACACAAGGAAGTGATGAAGATGACTCAGGGGGAAGTGGGTGGAAACCTTAATTGGGAGCACCTTTACTCCAATAATGGACTCTTTGTTCTTTCACTGTGGTCATTAAAATATCTTTATTTGGTAAGAGACTATTTTTTGCTTTGTTCTGCTTATCCATGGCCAAAGGGAGGGAGGGAGCCACTTCCCCGAAGCCTGACAATACGGTAGTTTCTACACAGTCTCTCACAACCCACTCTTGTCTTCTATCCAGGCAAGCAAGAGGCCTTATTAGAGTTTGATTACACAATCTAGCCTAGGAAAAATCCTAGAGGTGCAAAGCAAGGCCGGGGAGAGGTGTGGTCTGGGGAGGATTCTGAGGGCCACATGGCGAGGCCTCGAGGGCCACATTCAGCCCCTGCGTCTGAGGTTCCCCACCCCAGTATATGCACACAGAGCCAATGATCGCATGTAAGTCAGAGGCCAGGAGAGTGGGTTTGGTCCTGGATTATCCTCCACCAGGGCCAGGGCCTTCTCAGTGATGGCTCCGACCTGGTGGAATGCTCTGTCCCATGAGACCAGGGCCCTGCAGGATTTAACTTCCTTCCACAGGGCCTGTAAGACAGAGCTATTCTGCCTGGCTTTCAATTTGAACTTAGCTTGATCTTCTATTCCCCTTCCTTCCCTCCCCCTCCCCTTTTTATGAAGATTAACCGCTCTGGGATCCCATAGCTAATTCTCCCCTGGTTTCCTCACTGGCCCAAATAGGACTAATTCAGCCAGCTAGCCCTGGTGATCACCATATGTTTATTGGATGGATTTCCCCCCTAAACTGATTTTTGAATTCTGAATTTATTGTTATTCACATTTTATACTGTATTTTATGCTGGTTTTTTTTGTTTTGTTGTTGTTGCATCAATTAAGTGTTGTAAATTTGTTGAGCCCGGTTTTCTGAATCGGGAAGAGTGGAGTATAAATAAAAAAATATTATTATTTATTCTTACTGGGGCCTCTGCACAGCTACATTGCACATGCTTGAAACATGCCTTTAGTGGTTCAGAAATACACTCTGTGGCCACACACTGCAAGATGTGCTCCGTCACCTGAAAAACAAAATCAAGTGTGAAATGCAGAAAGCTAATAATATCAACTTTACTACTGCCATGGCCTTTGAAGCTAATAATAGGAGGTTCTTCACACATTAATATCCCTGGATCACCTCCCCAGAATCTCCCACCTACCCAAGAAATTAGAGCTGTCAAAATTCTGTCAGAATTCAAAGTAGGCTTTCTCAGCTGTGTCCTCACCTCTCTCTCTCCCACCAGGAGTTGAAACTTCTCTGAAAGCTACCTAACCTTTGCGTTCTTCAGAATTTTGGCAGAGGAACGAAGCTTTATTTTTATTTTATAATCAGATCCCTCCTCCCTCAGTATTTGTTGTTATATATTAAGATCCCTGTGGCTGTATAGTGTGTTAGATTTCATCTGACTTTTTTTTTTTAAAAAAATATGTTTTACGTTTTATACTTTATTGTAATAGTACTGTATTATATGATGGTGATGCTGTTGTTGTTTAAAAAAATTGTTACACGAGAAAATCTTTTTTAAAAATTATTTTTTTAAAAAAGAGGCTAGTCCCTTTGAATCCATTGGTTCAGGTCCTACCCACCAGAGCAGAAGAAAACAAGCTTGCTTCATTTTCCATGGGAGGGCCCTTGAGATATTGGATGATGGCTCTCATATCTCTCTCAGTCTCCTCTTTTCCAGGCTAAGCATACCCAGCTTCTTCAACCATTTTTTATATATAATAAATTTTTTTTTATATAGAATAACTAAGGAGATAGTACATGAATATTTGGCTAGTTTAGATGTATTCAAGTCTCCAGGGCCAGATGAACTGCATCCAAGAGTATTAAAAGAACTGGCAGATGTGATCTCAGAACCACTGGCAGTCATCTTTGAGAATTCCTGGAGAACAGGCGAAGTCCCGGCAGACTGGAGGAGGGCAAATGTTGTCCCTATTTTCAAAAAGGGGAAAAGAGAGGACCCAAATAATTACCGCCCAGTCAGTCTGACATCAATACCAGGGAAGATTCTGGAGCAGATCATTAAGCAAACAGTCTGTGAGCACCTAGAAAGGAATGCTGTGATCACCAATAGTCAGCATGGATTTCTGAAAAATAAGTCATGTCAGACTAACCTGATCTCGTTTTTTGACAGAATTACAAGCCTGGTAGATGAAGGGAACGCAGTGGATGTAGCCTACCTTGATTTCAGCAAGGCATTTGACAAGGTGCCCCATGATATTCTTGTAAAGAAGCTGGTAAAATGCGGTCTTGACTATGGTACCACTCAGTGGATTTGTAACTGGCTGACTGACCGAACCCAAAGGGTGCTCATCAATGGTTCCTCTTCATCCTGGAGAAGAGTGACTAGTGGGGTGCCACAGGGTTCTGTCTTGGGCCCGGTCTTATTCAACATCTTTATCAACGACTTGGATGATGGACTCAAGGGCATCCTGATCAAATTTGCAGATGACACCAAACTGGGAGGGGTGGCTAACACCCCAGAGGACAGGATCACACTTCAAAACGACCTTGACAGATTAGAGAACTGGGCAAAAACAAACAAGATGAATTTTAACAGGGAGAAATGTAAAGTATTGCACTTGGGCAAAAAAAATGAGAGGCACAAATACAAGATGGGGGACACCTGGCTTGAGAGCAGTACATGTGAAAAGGATCTAGGAGTCTTGGTTGACCACAAACTTGACATGAGCCAACAGTGTGACGCGGCAGCTAAAAAAGCCAATGCAATTCTGGGCTGCATCAATAGGAGTATAGCATCTAGATCAAGGGAAGTAATAGTGCCACTGTATTCTGCTCTGGTCAGACCACACCTGGAGTACTGTGTCCAGTTCTGGGCACCACAATTCAAGAAGGACACTGACAAACTGGAACGTGTCCAGAGGAGGGCAACCAAAATGGTCAAAGGCCTGGAAACGATGCCTTATGAGGAACGGCTAAGGGAGCTGGGCATGTTTAGCCTGGAGAAGAGGAGGTTAAGGGGTGATATGATAGCCATGTTCAAATATATAAAAGGATGTCACATAGAGGAGGGAGAAAGGTTGTTTTCTGCTGCTCCGGAGAAACGGACACGGAGCAATGGATCCAAACTACAAGAAAGAAGATTCCACCTAAACATTAGGAAGAACTTCCTGACAGTAAGGGCTGTTCGACAGTGGAATTTGCTGCCAAGGAGTGTGGTGGAGTCTCCTACTTTGGAGGTCTTTAAGCAGAGGCTTGACAACCATATGTCAGGAGTGCTCTGATGGTGTTTCCTGCTTGGCAGGGGGTTGGACTCGATGGCCCTTGTGGTCTATTCCAACTCTATGATTCTATGATTCTAACAGTATGCATTCACTCACAAGCGGACACCAGATACATGCCCAGCCATCAGCCATGAGCTCAAACCGAAAACCAGGGTAGCACCTCTGCTCTGTGCTGGCAAGCAAAATCAAAGCCTCCCTTTCTTGTCTCAGCCTAACTGGAATGAAATGTTCTGTGTGGAGCAATCGTTTCTGTTCTACTCATCTGCGCAGGAAACAGTATGAACTGTCGCAGCTTTTTATGACACAGTTTGTACTCCGCTACAGTAAGTCACCAGACAAGAGTATCACTTTCTGTGTGGGAGAGAAAAGCCTCGTTGAACTGGGCGTTAGCCTCAACACGGCCTGAAACAACAGGGCCTGAGACCACAAACCTGTCAGCCAGAATGCAAATGAACCGGGGTGACAACAAAGCCACTTTCCATGGTGAAGGAGTTGGGCTTCCAAGAGAAGAATTGTGAATGCACTGCCTCTTGGTTCATAGCATGCCGGCTGGCAGTAACGGTTAGGTCTGAACAGCCGTCTCTTCCCAGTTGTCAACAGCAGCAGCAAAAAGAGTGATGTCCAAAGGGATGAGATCTTTTTCAGTCTTAGGCCACATTCACACCATAGCACTATGATGCCACTTTTCATGGCTTCCCCCAAGGAATTCTGGGAGCTGTGATTTGTAAAGGGTGCTGAGAGTTGTGAGGAGACCCTTCACAGAGCTCCAGCGAACTCTGGAAACAGTACTGTGAGAAGAAAGTAAGGCTCCCATGGGGGGGGGCATGATTGCTTAAAGATCACACTGCTTTGAATGTATGGTGTGGCTTATTGCCTTAATTAACTGAATATCACATTGTTCTCAGGCTATTTAATGATCAGATTTGGTACTGGGATGTCAGTCTACTAGATTTAGCAGTGATTACTTCCAGGTAAATGAGCGTCAGATTGCAGACTTGGCAGATATTACACATGCCAAACGAAATTTTGTCGTCGTTCTTGATAGCAGCTTTTCAAACATAGGGCCTGCAGAATAAGCCTGTCATGAACAGGGACAGACAGATGGCAGTTCGGGATCTACTGCTAGATCTCTGGAAGATCTGAGGTAGATCAGCTAGGAATTCTAACTCTCAACTGTTTAACAATGGTGGCAACAGTTACTACAGGAGCCCAAATTTAACACAGTCTATAGCACAGTAGAACAAAGGTCCGTATAGTTAAAGCTATGGTTTTCCCAGTAGCGATGTATGGAAGTGAGAGCTGGACCATAAAGAAGGCTGATTGCCAAAGAATTAATGCTTTTGAATTATGGTGCTGGAGGAGACTCTTGAGAGTCCCATGGACTGCAAGAAGATCAAACCAATCCATTCTTAAGGAAATCAGCCCTGAGTGCTCACTGGAAGGACAGGTCATGAAGCTGCGGCTCCAATACTTTGACCACCTCATGAAAAGAGAAGACTCCCTGGAAAAGACCCTGATGTTGGGAAGGATTGAGGGCACAAGGAGAAGGGGACGACAGAGGATGAGATGGTTGGACAGTGTTCTTGAAGCTACCAGCATAAGTTTGACCAAACTGCGGGAGGCAGTGGAAGACAGGAGTGCCTGGCGTACCTGGTCCATGGGGTCACGAAGAGTCGGACACGACTAAACGACTAAACAACAACAACAATAGCACAGTAGAACCTCAGTTTCCGAACGTAATCTGTCTTGGAAGACCGTTTGACTTCTGAAACATTTGAAAACCGAGGATCAATGGGCAGTCAGCAAAATCCATCGAAAAAATGGAGAAAAACGCCTCAGAAGCTGTTTGACTTCTGAGGCGCGTTCAAAAAAGGAAGCAATAACTTCTGGGGTTTAGGCATTTGGGTTCCAAATCGTTCAGCTTCCAAGACGCTCGAAAACCGAGGTTTCACTGGATTAGGTCGTTGGGTTGGGGATTAGTATCACAGTGAGTAGAAAAAGCAGAAGTCACAGCAACATCTGCAGACACCAAAACTTGACCTTTTCCAACCAAACTTTTTTTTTTTTTGAAGTGACACAATATGCAGCTTTGCAATATGTTGCTGATAAAGGCTGGTGCTTTGAATATTAATATTCCTCCCTCTGCTCAACTCCCAGCTTTGTTTACTGCTGGATACAGAGATGCACCATGAATCGCAGATGTGTTCAGCTAAAGATTCTCATCCAATAGAGTAGGGACAGGGAATCTTCTGCTCTGCTGAGGGCCACAGACGCGGCATGTCAGTGTAATGAGTAGGGAACCCCCATGCAAATGGAACTTGGAAAAGCATGGGATTTGGGAACACACTCCTGTTCCCCCCTCCTCCAGGCATTCACTCGAACAAAGGATGGCTTTCTGCACAATGCTCCTTTCCTGCTTGCTAAAGCACAAACTGACACAGCAAGAGTATATTTCGCTCCTTGATACTACAGCGATACCGAAACTACCCAAGCCTACAACTGATATCTGGGAATTATTTTGCTATTTCTGTATAGTACTGCATGTACTGTACTACTGACAAGCTGAGCACACCTACACACATCCTGTTTACACTGAGAGCAGGATGATTTCTTCCACAACAACCCCCCCTTCTTTCTTTTGAGTTGCAGGACAATTCTTACACTACAGTTTTAAGATATAGGCATTGACTGACAAAGCTGACATCCTGCACCGGGTGCAAACACCAAGCCAAGTCACACGATGCACATTTTTGTCCGTATGAGTTGGGTTGCTTGCTTGAAGGAATATAATGTGTAATTCAGCTTTTGGGTCTCTCATAAGACCAGGGCTTATTTTCAGCTGGAATGCTCCAGAACTCAGTTCTGGCACCTCTTAGGTGGGTGCCATTGCCATTATAAGAGAACAAGGGAGGCATTCACAATGGTTTCCGGCACCCTTTTTCTAGAAAAATAGCACTGCATAAGACCATCAGAAGAGTTCTTCTGGACCAGACCAAAGGCTCACACACTCCTGCATACAGTGGTACCCCTGGTTGAGTACAGGATCCATTCCGGAGGCCCGTTCACAACATGAAAGGAATGCAATCTGCAGCGGCGCATCTGCACACGCACGGGTTGCGATTCACCATGTCTGTGCATGTGCGTGAAGTCATTTTGTGCGGTTCTGCGCGGCAAAACCCGGAAGTAACCCTTTCTGGTACTTCTGGGTCACCGCGGAATGCAACATGAAAAAACGTAACATGAAGCAAAGTTAACATGAGGCATGACTGTATTTTTTTCCACAGTGGCCAATGAGATGCCTCTAGAAATCCCGCAATGATGAGCATGAGTCATTTTTTATACATTTTAAACTGACAAGCCATGAACTAAAACTGTATTATTATTTATTTTATTTTATTTTATTTTATTTTATTTGTTTGTTACATCTTGTCATGGAACTGACATCGGAGACCAGCAGAGAGAGAAGTCGCCCTGATAGTGCAGGAGAGGGAACAAGCAAGGAGAGAGAGAGGGTTTCCGAGGGGGAAGGGAATCAAGGTAACACCAAGAAGGAAGGAGGGAATGAGAGCACTTTGGAGGGAAGGCTCAGGGACTCTTCCAGTGAAATCAGCGGGGAGAGTGCCGGACCACCACTGAGCACGCCTACTCTGTGCAGAAGGCTTCCGCGCAGAGAGGCTAGGCGGAGACTGGCTGTCAAGGAATTCTTATGTTGGAAAAAGTTTAGGAAACACCCACTAATGGATTCTGCCAGCGACTGAAGCAGACGCACAGGGGTGCGCTTCAGTTAGGGAAAGCTTTAAACAAACAAGCAGTTTAGGGAAGTCGGTGACTTACACACAAGCAACTACAATTCCCATTACACATCTATGTAACACCTTTTATTTCAAGGAGCTCAATACAAAGTACACGGTTCTTTTCTTCCCCGTTTCATTCTCACAACCACCCTGTGAGGTAGGTTAGGATGAGAGACAGTGACTGGCCCAAGGTCATCCAGTGAGCTTCATGGCTGAGTGGGGATTTGAACCCTGATCTCCCAGGTCCTAATCCAGCACTCTAACCATTATGCCACACTGGCTCCTCTTATGACACCCAGATAGCAATTTTTACGAAAATGCAATCTCCTTGAATGCATCGTGATTTGAGCTGAGAAAAAAAAATAAAATCCCTTGTTTCAAATCCATCACAGGTGTGCTAAAAGGAAAAGGCAGAACTTATCTGTATAGCTAATTCTGAATGACAAATTTTCTACCATAAAGTGTTTTTGTAAAAATAAATAAATCCTTGGCACGTGTATTAATTACCACCGTCTCTTTTGTTGCTGTGCTGAGAAATATTTTTAACCTGAATACACACGCTGTGCAAATGAGATTTCAATGTCATCCTTGATTACCCAGCCATGTATGTGACATATTAAGTTGATTTTTATTTATGTATTGAGTATAATGAGCTATTTTATTTTATGGAAATGGCAGCAACATGATTCTTTCATTAGCACACATACAAAGAAAAATAAAGAAGAAGGCGCAAATGAGGGCAGAAGATTGCGATCATAATATAATGAAGTGTTACTGTGACTATGTTACGAATCAAAGCCAAGGTAAAGCTTTGTGGTTTCTAAAGAACAAATTGATTTCATCGGCACGGGGACCATACGAAGCTTCCTTACACTGACCCAGACCATTGGCTCATGTACATGAGTATTGTCTGTACCGACTAGCAGTGGCTCTCTAGACAGGATTTGAACCCAGGAGCTTCTGAACGCAAAGCCCATGCTCTGCTACTGAGTTACGGCCCTCCCCCTTGAAGAAACATACAAGTTTCCCCCCTCATGTGAACCGGAAAAAAATGACAATCTAGGAGGACTCTCATTACGTTCAACCACCTGATGGACTATAAGAGAAGCCCTTCCCTAGCTACTTTCTTGTGTTGAGTTTCCAATCTTTTGCTGCTCCCAACATTGCAATGTCTACAGACAACTCCCAGTACAATGTCCCATCAATATGCTAATAGCATAACTAGGACAGAACATCCAAGACACTAACAAGGGGAAACGTGAGTCAAATGAGTGATGCGGCAGCAGAAAAAGGGGATGCCATGTCCAGTGTGCAGAGGAAGGCAACCAATCTTGGGGCTGGGAACCAAGCGTTATGAAGAATGGTTGAAGGAACGTTCTTTCATATGTGGTGGACCTGTAGAAGAGTATTGGGAAATAATGCATAATGAATTGATAAACATGTTTAAAAGTACCTTTCAAAAAAAACAACCCAGAGTCCTTTTTGTTGGGGATAATTCAGATGGAAATTCCCAGGTGTCAAAAAAGGTTATTTATGTATGCCAGTACCACAGCCTGTGTTTTGTTAGCCCCAAAATGGAAAACGACTGAGGTCCCAACCAAAGAAGAGTGGCAACTTAAACTGATGGAATATGTGCAGCTTGCGGACCTAACATATAGAATAAGAGAACAAGAAAAACATAAAGAAGATTGGAAAATGTTTATTGAATATATGGAGGGAAATTGTGTACACTTGAAAACGCTGGCAGCCTTAAGATAAAGTCAACAGTGTAAACAAGTTTTGATAGATATAATAATGGAATACTGAATGGTTTAATTTATGTAAAATATGCAGGGATTTGTGATATACAAAACGAACCATGGAAAGAGGAGAAGGGAAGTCGCTGACATTTTAAGGTTGTTTAAATGAATATAATATATATTATATTCTGTTTAAAATTTAGAATATATCATAGAATCATAGAATCATAGAATCATGTCAAGTTTGTGGTCAACCAAGACTCCTAGATCCTTTTCACATGTACTGCTCTCAAGCCAGGTGTCACCCATCTTGTATTTGTGCCTCTCATTTTTTTTGCCCAAGTGCAATACTTTACATTTCTCCCTGTTAAAATTCATCTTGTTTGTTTTTGCCCAGTTCTCTAATGTGTCAAGGTCGTTTTGAAGTGTGATCCTGTCCTCTGGGGTGTTAGCCACCCCTCCCAGTTTGGTGTCATCTGCAAATTTGATCAGGATAACACTATGAAAAGTAGCAGCAACATAATACAACTTTGTACTTGACTGTTCAAGTTCAGATTTTCAATGTGCTCTATTACGGCGTTGAAAAGCAGCATTTATTCATTCATATATTTATTTATCCTGCCCTTCCCAAGGTGGGAAACATCAAAATGTTAAAAGCATATTTAAAACTTTTCAGATACAATGCATATTTATTTATTCAATACAATATACATTTAAAACTTTAAAGAACAATTTAAAAGACAACTAACAACATTTAAATAGCAATCACATACGTAACATGTCCATGTTTCTATTAGCAAACAAATTAACCTCTGAACTCTGACAGGGTTTGAACAATCATTTGTGTTTACTTTATGGATGTATTGCAGGGCCTTAATTTATTAGCGGTTTTTCTTTATCTTTTTTAGTGCTGGTATATTCAATAGGTTACTGCATTTCCATTTTGTGATTGAATTGTTGCGCACCACCTAGAGGACTTGGTTAATAGAATATTAAGAAATATAAATGATAAATAAATCTTTAATAAAGATAAATGTATTAAAAATTGCCTCCTTCCCTACTGGCCATTTTGGGTGTTAATATCAGCAGAGGGAGCCCTCTTGGTAGTTCTAGTTGCCCCGGATTATTGAGATGTCAGTGTGAAGCCCAGGAAAGGGCATTCTCTGTGGCAGCTCTTAATGTGTTCATTTAATTAGCAATTAATTAAAATTTGGTAATGTGTTGAATCCAAGTAGCTTCTGCTACTGGTTTGGAATGGTTTGCAAACGGCATTTTCTGCCATGAAGCCATATAACAAAAAGAACTTGAATAAGATGTTGCCCTTTTCCTTTCTTCAACAATTACAGCTGACTGAATTTGGACAGGAAACATTTCCTCAATTGGGCCAATGTATTGTCGACATAATTATTCCACACTTTACCAAAAACATCCTGGATAAACACAATATGCCAACCTTTCCTGGCACAGCCAAGAATGGTGTCCTAATAATTAGTAGCACAGGATGGGGACCAATATATCCATGTAAAAACCAGGAGGCAACAGATGGTGGGGCAACACTAAGCCATTCAAAGCATCATTAATATGTTTACCAACAGACATTGTTTATTGTTTAGAAATAAACAAGATACTCACCTATCCTGTTGCCCATAATAGTCTTGTGAAATATCATTAGTTATACTAGAGACTTTTTTTTTTTACTTTAGAATCTTTGTTGGGTGTAAACAAATATTGGCTATGTGCATTTGCAGAACTGGAAATAGAGTTTATTTACAAATGGATGTCCACACTTGAGGACCATGGCATTCTTGATGGTAGCTGGCATGTCCACCACAAACTAAACATTCATGTCACCCTCACACCAGCTCAAAAGCAATTCAGTAGCAATCCATCAAGTGGTGAGTGATGAAAAATCTGGCAGTGTTGGTATTTATGTATACAGCACAGATACATTTGGTTCCCTTAAACCACCTACATTCATTCATTTTAAACCCAATGCAGCCGAATCCTGTGGATGTTGTTTAGTAAGTTCTCTTGAATTGAACTACCTGAATTGAATTACTTCCAAGAAAGTGTGCAGGTGCTACTGTAGTTTTCTCAGATTTCTTCCACATTCTGGCTCTTGATCAGGGGAGAGGCTATAAATTATTGGTGAAGCACATGTTTTGCATGCAAAAAGTCTTAAGTTCCATACTTAGCCCATAAGATTGAGAAAAAGACCCATCCAAAATCCTGGGGAACTGCTAGCAATCAGTGTAGAAGATACTAAACTAGGTGGACCAATAATGGTCTGATTCAGGCAGTGCTGCAGCTATTGGGGCGGGGCTAGCTGGGTTTTTTGTCCCAGGTGAAGCCTCCAGAGGGGGATCATTGAGGCTCCCAGACTCACTCTCTCTCTCTCTCTCTCTCTCTCTCTCTCTCTCTCTCCGCAAATGTGCATGGGTGTGTGTGCCAAACTGAGTCTTTGACCCAGATGAAATAAAGCCTAGTTTTGCCCCTGGATTCAAGGTGAAGCAGTTTCTGTGGTTGATGATGCAGACAGCAACTTCCCTAGGTCAATATTTACTTACATTGCCTTCTCCTGTTAATTAGTTGTTCAGTTATCTAACTTTTTCCCCTGAGCAAAGATTATTCTGGGTGGAGAAAAAGACACACACACCCCAACCCTACTATGTTTTCCACTCCAACATTTTCAGTTTTGCTACAAATAGGAAGCCCTGGCTTAAAACAGGTGAAAGGAGAAGCAGGGAGTATTGAAAATAATTGGCCTCATGGGTTCTGGGTAGTATGTGTTTGTCTTGAAGCTGTGCAACAGGCAATTCCAGATGGGAAATTTCCTAGGAAGCTGTCTTAAGCCAGGTCCGACTCTTTGTTCTTCTAACTCGATATTTTCTGCTCTGATTGGTAGCAGCAGCTCTTTTGGGTCTTGAGCAGAGGTCTTTTTCGTTATCCTCTACCTAATCCTTTAAACTGGAGATGCCAAGAGTTTAAGCTCTATCATTGAGCTAGGGTTTCTCCTCAAATGCACTTCTTGAGTGTACAGCTTGCTGATTCAGTGCATCACTTTGTCCAAATAGGGAGTAGTACAGCGAGCATGGATGGAAAATTCCACCACTGAATTTGAGGTCACATTATTGCAAAAAAGAATTAACAGTGCCAAAAGCTGCCATTCAGACATGGGTCTTCTTCAGATATATCATACAAGTGAACTATATGGACTTCCTCTTCCTCTCTTATGGAAAGATTTCTTGTCTAGCGGAAAACCAGAGTTTTCCATTCCATCCAAATGGTGCAAATAGTGGTTTTCTGTAGTTCTGGCACAACAACAATAGTTTGCCATAAAAGAGGAACTTGGGATTGGAGCTCAGGAGAAAAGAAGGAGGTGTACAAATCACCCATGTAATGCCCAGCTCAACTTGCTGTCACATGGAGCAAACAACATTCTGTTGCTCCTTTCCACTGATGGGCCAGTTTGGGGGATGAGCCATAAGGCATATTGCCTTTTGTTGATTAATCTGGCTTTTCATCCTGGTGTGTGGATAAGGAGGAGATGGTTAAAGTTTTATCATAGTACTGAAACTGTTTAAGAAGCAGTCTTCTTCCCCTTGCAAGCTAAAGTGGTAAGAAAAGAGATTGCATTCACTCAAGAGCCAAGTGGGGTGATGATGGGGTATTTCAGGAATCAGCAAATTCCTGATGTCAACAAAGTTAACTACCGTGCACTTGGACCATCCAGTAGCTGGCTTCAGCTTGTGGGAAAGGAAGTGGCAGGAGAGCGCTCTCCGTTATTGTCATGCACTGGAAGGCAACAGTTTTCCCTAGCCCTGGCCATCATGCTCCCCCTAGGAATGCAAAAACATTCTGCCCGAAAGAGGTTGACTCTTTGTGAACATTCCGTAGAACTAGAGCACAGAAAATTGACTTATATCAAATCACGCCATTGGTCTATCTAACTCAGTATTATCTACACAGACTGGAAGCATTTAAGATTCTCTAGGGTTTCCAAGAGGGGCCTTTCGCAGCCCTACCTTGAGATGCCAGGAATTTAACCTGGGGCTTGTTGCTTGTGCTCTGCCTTTCCCACGATGCCCTTGTGCACTGTCAACATTGAGAAAGCAGTGAGTGGAGGCCTCCTTCTCAACATTCCTGGCACACAAAACTTGCTAGAGAGTCCCAAGTTTCCCTGGCTGTTTTCTCACCTACTACATCTCACCTCTAGCTAATCACCTGGCCCTAAGCTGAACTACCTGAAGCCACTGCTGCCAAATTTCACATCGATATGGACACCAAGAACTCAAACAGCCAAGCATCTGTGAGCTCCACAACCACAGCCACACACCATCCACCTGAATAGGACAGAGTGTTAATCGGCCCTTCTCTCAGGTTGGCCAGGTTTCCTACTTTGCAGAGAACAGTCCTCTGTTTCTGCCTGGTCTAAGTCCCTTTTAAAGGATGATAAAAAAGGAGAGCAGCAGGGACCTTGAAGTTGCCCATCTACACAGTGGCGGAGCAAGCCAATCAGGTGCCTGGAGTGGCGTGCGTGCCCTGCACCCAGGGGCGAGGCCAGCCACCAGCAGGGCAGAGCCAACAGGGGCAGGACGCTCTGTGGGACTTCTGAGGAATCTGCCTGCCTCCTCCCTCTCAGCCAACCTACAGCTGAGGGGGAGGTGGCGGGTGGACTGTTTGGGGCAGCACAGAGCTTGTGGGTGCCTAAGCCACTGCGTCACACCCAGGAGAGATGCGTGGCCTGGGCGCGCTGCAGGCCCCGCAGTGAGTGCCACCCGGCATTTTGTGACCCCCCCCTCAGTGGTGACACCTGGGGCGACCCGCCCCCACCACATGCCCCTTCCTCCACCCCGGCATCGTCAGCAGATTGTGCAGGAACACAGGCCACTTTAATGATTGAATTCCCATTTTATTATTTCTGCATTTGAATATACACATTTTATGGAAACTGATGCCCTCTTTTGACACCCCCCGCCAACACAGAAGTGGAAACCAAGCTTCTTATGTTCACTGGCAGGTAGTCGGCCTTTTGCACTGACTCCCCTGCTTATCCTATGAGCCAAATGTAGAAGAGTCTTGTATTCAGGTTTTCCCCTCCCTGTAACATATTTGAGATGCAGTCTGTCTGCTTCCAGCCATGTAGCCTCTGTGTGATTAATCCTTGGAAAGTAAGGGGCATTTGGGAAGAATGCTTTCAGCCTTGCAGCCTACAGTCTCCTCATTATGATTTTCAAGATCACCGATTCTAATTAATCAGCGCTGCATTGCGAATGTTCTGTACTTTGAAGAGGAGGCAGAATGGCACAAAGGTTTCTAAGAAAGAGAAGAAAAAGTGTCTCCAGTATCTGAGACATTTGGCAGAGCTGACGGGAGAGCAGAGATCTGCTTTTGCTCATCAGAGTCTCTGGCAACTAGCTTTGCACAGGTGCACAAGAATTTGTCAGATGCATAGACTACAACCAGGGCACCAAACCTGACACCCTGCGCCTGTCCCAGACACTTTAGATTTTAGGTGTACATCGAAAATCTCCCTGTGATTTTTCACTGTGTTTTGTAATTATATTTTAATTTAATTGTAATAGAAGTAAACTGTGTTTTTGTAATTATATTTTGATTGTAATAGAAGTAAACCAAACCAAAAGTAAGATGCAAAGAAGACAAGAAAGCACCTCAAACACTAGACCGAGGAAGACAGATCTTCATGGAATTATCAATCATATATATAAAAAAATGCAGAACTCGCATCCTCCCCCAAAGTAGATATCAATTGATATAAGCATGTATTGAGAACAGGACGTGTCCTGGAAAAAGAGGTCACATGGCAACCCTACCAATCAAATCACTGCATTCTGCAACTGAGGGCCATGTTTAGATACCTTCTTATCAGGAAGTCCATTCCACACAAGGTAGGAATCAAGGCTTTAATGTTATGGCACCCACCCATCAAAATCCCCCCCCCCAGTTAAAAGTTAGACAGGATCTAGTCTGCATCTGTTTTGATTTTTTAAATGTTTCTATTGTTTTATTGCTTGCCACCCTGGCCTCCTTTGGCAGGACACAAATTTAATCCACAACATCCGCAGCTACATTGTCTAACATTTCTACTACCAAAATAATAATAAAAAAACCCTTCCAGTAGCACACAAAAGCTCATACCAATAACAAACTTTGTTGGTCTCTAAGGTGCTACTGGAAGGAATTATTATTATTATTATTATTATTATTATTATTATTATTATATTTTGTTTCGACTACAACAGACCAACACGGCTACCTACCTGTAACTATTTCTACTACCAATATTGTTTTGGTTCCTACTTTCTGCTGGGAAGAGAAATGAGATGGCATCTGCACTAAAGTAGCACTGGCAGAGCCATGATGCAGTCGTTTAATTCAGTGTTTCCCAACCGGTGTTCCGCGGCACATTAGTGTGCCGCCGGAAGTTGCCTGGTGTGCCGTGGGAGGGAGGCAGGCGAGTCGGGCTAATCCTCCGACGAGCTCCACCTCCAGACCCATTGCTCAAATCCTTTAACCCAGGAAGGCAGGAGGGCGGGGAGGGGGGGAGAAAGAGAAAAAAGAAAGGGTGGAAAAAAAGAAGGGGAAGAGAAAATATTTTTTTTTTAAAAGGAAAGAGAGGGGAAAAAGCGAGGGATGGAGGAAGGGGAAGGGGGAAGAAGATGGGGGTCTTTGTGTATAAACAGAAGGGGAGGACAATGAAGAGGGGCGGGGCTTGGCAGGCAGCAGATAACTGGGGAGGGGGCGCGGCTGGCGGCGGCTCAAGGCAGGAAGGGAGGAGCTGCCTCGCGGAGAGTCTTGGGCTGCAGAGATTTCCCGTTCAGGAGCGCGGGAGGCCACGCCGTGGATGGGAATCTCCTCCTCCTCTTCCTCTTCCTCCTCTTCCTCCTCCTCCTCCAGGAGAGAGGGTGGTCCGCCTCACCGAGTCGGGCCTGCTCAAGCGTGGGAGCCTATAGTTAGAGCTCAGCTCCTTTTCTTGCCTTCCCCGCCCCCCCACGGAGCACATTTTCCTCGCCCCCCCAACCCCCGCATGTAGAATAGAAGCCCTCCAGCCTCCACGGTGCACAAACTCTCCCCTCTGCAACAAAGCGCTTTGTTGCATATCTTTGGTGAGGTTTTTAGGCAGTCTTGGTGCACCTTAAATCAGCGCTAATTGCGCCTGGACGCAGTATTTACTTCCGAGTAGGCCCCTTTCTCCCCCCCCCCTAGCACCTGACGTTGCTATTCGTATCATCAGGTTTAGGTTTGTTTGTTGATAATTTAATTGTTTTAAAAGCATCATGCTAAAGAGCTCTCTCCCACCCCCAGACCCTTGGGCAAAACAGAAACACACACATACACAAACACAGAGATTGAGCCCTGCAGGTTTTATGAAATGAATGGATTCTGAATGCCTGTTTCAGTGGCTTGTCCGCCTTAGGCTGCTGGGCCAGACACCTGTTACACGGTGCAGTCCGTAAGCTGTGAGCGCTGCTACCTGCCGCCGAGACCACGTAACGACAGTCTTGAAAGACCTACATTGGCTCCCAGTACCTTTCTGAGCACAATTCAAAGTGTTGGTGCTGACCTTTAAAGCCCTAAGCAGTTTCGGTCCAGTATACCTGAAGTAGCGTCTCCGCCACCATCGTTCAGCCCAGACACTGAGATCCAGTGCCAAGGGCCTTCTGGCAATTCCCTCACTGTGAAAAGTGAGGTTACAGGGAACCAGGCAGAGGGCCTTCTCGGTAGTGGCGCCCACCCTGTGGAATGCCCTCCCATCAGACATCAAAGAGATAACCATTACCTTCTATGCTGTTACTATTTTTTTATTTTTTTTTACATAAGTAAAAAGTGACCTTTCCCCATCTGGCATGGTGGTGTGCCTCGAGATTTTTTTCATGAAACAAGTGTGCCTTTGCCCAAAAAAGGTTGGGAAACACTGGTTTAATTTCATTTCATTATGGATGTTTATATTTTAATGTTTGCATGACTGGCTTTCATACTTTGCAAATGACTTGGAAGCATAGCTGTCAAGTGTCCCTTATTTGAAGGGACAGTCCCTTATTCTAGGGCCATGTCCCACTGCTGTCCCTTATTGATGGATGTCCCTTAAATGTCCCTTAAATGATGTCCCTTAAATTTCAAAGGAAGCAGCTCCTCTCTCTCCCTCCCTCCCTGCCGGCCAGGGAGGAGGGAGGCTCCAACTGTGTTGCTTGGCTGTGTTGCTCACCCAATAAGAAGTCTAAGAATGACTGGGGGGTGGAGCTTGCATGCCTTGTGTGTGGCTAGTTAATGCAAGCTGAGGGGTTTTTTGAATGCTGGACGCCATTTTGTTGCACGTGCTGCTGCAAACTTTGCAGTGCAAAGCCAGGCCGGGGAGCCATGTTAAGTTGAGGCTGCATAGGCTTTGTGGTGCATGTGATTCAGAGTCTATTCAGTTGAACCTCTGGTTACAAAGTTGGTTGGACAGTGTTCTCGAAGCTACCAGCATGAGTTTGACCAGACTGCAGGAGGACAGGAAGACTGGAGTGCCTGGAACAGGTGAGGCTGCAGGTCCCATATTTTGGCGGCTGGTCCCTTATTTTCAAGGCTGCTGGTCCCTTATTTTCAAATCTGTAAGTTGACAGCTATGCTTGGAAGCCATTTTGGCATTAAGTGGTGAATAAATCAATAAATCAATAAATAATAGCCAGCCCAGCAGGAGAAAGAAGATTAGGCTGCCAGAACTTTCATATGCAGTTAGAATGCTTTTCTTATTTAATTTTTTTAATTTTAGGGGGGTGGGGGCAGAATCTTGTTTGCCAAAAAATTCCTTCGGCTTTTGAAAATGAAAGCTTTTTTTTGGAAACCCTGTAATAATCACTTACAAAAAGAAAATCAAAACACGAAGATTGATAATTGAGACAAATGAATACATGGCCATATTTATTTTCTTCATTCCCCATACATGCCATTTTATTTTATTAAACAGGGACAACATGCTATTATTAAGGACCTTGAGTAAAAATAGCAGCCTAGAAAGCTAGTACCAGTTTGCTCCTTTTCATTTAACTTACATTCCTCCTCCAGAAACATCCTTTGCACATTATTAGCTAGATGTAATGTGGGTGGGAATGTGTTGTTCAGGTTGCCACGGCAACTCTTTTTTAATGAGTTTGGAGACTTTATTATCAAACTTAATACATTCATAATTACAGCCTCTCTGTCTCTCTGTATAGAAGCCCTTTTCTTATTCTCCACCCCCGTAAAAATCAGGTTGTGGAACCAAAAGGTGACACTTGAAAGATGAAGCAACACAAACTGAAGGCGCTCCATATTGCTGACCAGAGTGAGAATCACTATTACCAGACTTAAGGAATAATTCCATGCTTACGGTGCACTCAGGTCACCGATAAATATGCAATCTGTGATTTTAATATGCTAGTTTTTGAATTCCCAGAAACGTTCAAAAGTGAGAACATTTGCTGCCTCAGTTTGTTCCAAATGATTAATGGCAAAAGTATTAATGACTGCAGATAATTCTCTCTAATGAATGGCATGAATCTTTTATTATTATTATTATTTATTATTTCATTTCTATACCGCTTTATATTTTTCAGAAAAATCTCAAGGCGGTTTACTGCATATCAAACATCAATAAAACAATGCAGAATCAAACATTTCTGAAGGAAGTCAAATATAAAGTACGCAGTCAAAGCAACACAATTCACAGGAAACCAACATACCATCTCAAAGATTTCAGAATAAAGCATTACAAAGCAGGTCAACTACAGAATACCCATTTAACACAAACAAAGTTAACCAAAAAATAACACAAAATCTTAAACATTTCAAAAGAAAACATTGCAAATATAAAATTCACATTTAATACAGCATAATTAACAAGAGAATAAAATAAGCATGACACGGCTGTTTGGCAGGCACAAAAAGATGGGGCAAAAGAATCCAATAATTAGGATTTGTTGCCAGGCATAGCAATGTCCCTCTGGAGCCTCTTTAGTAGAGCTGTTGAGTCTGGATCTCGCCCCCTTGGCCAGGTGGAAAAAAAGCCTTGCAGGGAGCAGCCTTCATGACTCACAGCCTGCAGGTGATTTTATTCAGCAAGGAGTCCAAATCTAAGCACAAAATTCCCATCATGTGATTATTTATTAACATGGGTGGGGGCATGATGATAGGCGATTACCAAACCAAGGCAGGGGCAACCTCATCATTGGGCATAGTTGCTTATATTCCAGTTGTGAACACTTTATGTTTAAAAGCAAGTTTTTGGCCCTCGTGATTTGCGGAACAACATTTAAAAGCATAACTGTGTCCTCAAAGACTGTCTTGCAGTGTAACCCAGTACATGTCTACTCAGAGATAAGCTCCCCCAAGCTCAATGGAGCTTCATACAGGTAAGCAGATATAGGAATGCATTTTGTTTTGAACCCCTATGGTTTGTGAAGAGATGTTTCTTGACATTTGAGATGCCAAGGCTGGCATTAGCATAAGTGAAGATACTTGGCCAGCAATGTGGGGGGGGGGGACACCCCCTTTTCATAATACAGTAGCTAAGTGGTACATGACTCTTAGAATATAAAAAGAATATAAAGGTCAATTTTGTACCTTTTCGGTCTGACTTTATTTCATTTGTAAGCAAGGACGGACATGGCTAAGGATCCCCCTTGGCTTATCAATGAATATGACTGATGAATGAATATAGTGACACAGGGTATTTGAATACTTTAATTCAGGCATGTCCAAAGTCCATTTTGGGGGCCTAATCCAGCCCGCCTGCCGGTTTAATCTGGCCCCTGCAGCAGTTTATCTCCTGGCATAAAATCCCAAAAAAACCTCAATAACTTCAATACTACAAAAAGGTCAACAACTTCAACCCTTCGTCAAATCTGGCCCTCTTTGAAAAAAGTTTGGACACCACTGCTTTAATTCATAGGTTGGCAAACTAAGGCCTTGGGGCCAGATCTGGCCCAATTGCCTTCTAAATCTGGCCTACGGATGGTCCAGGAATCCGTGTGTTTTTACATGAGTAGAATGTGTCCTTTTATTTAAAATGCATCTCTGGGTTATTTGTGGGGCATAGGAATACATTCATACATTCATATATTTTTAAAAATACAGTCTGGCCCTCCACAAGGTCTGAGTGACAGTGGACCGGCCCCCTGCTGAAAATGTTTGCTGGCCCATTCCTTTCCTTTGGTATAATAGAGTTCATGTATTGCAACCTTGTCTTGTTTAAATCGTTCTAGTCGCTACCTTCCATGCATTCACATACCTGCAGTTTATTTAGTCTGGTTTTTATTTGATGTCTGTATTTGTTCAACAGTGATCTATAATTGTATATGGACTATGTCTATTGTTTGATAAAAATGCATTCTGCAGAATCCGGTTTAACCTTTATCTGAAGATTAATAAAATTAATATTAAGATTAATAAAATTAATATTCAGATAAAGGTTAAACCGGATTTTTAATAAAAATAAGAAGTACAGAAGTACAGATGGAAAGAAGACAAGGTCCCTGCCAGAGAGGAATGACAAGCTGATGGACTATGCTGAAGCAGATGGAAACATTGGCAGGATTTTGATTTCACCTGTAGTTTAACAATCACCATGGATAATATGGACTGATATAAAAGAGTATGGAAGAATATGCAGTTCTAAATGTTCAAAATGGGACCCCAAGGAGGGGGTGGGGGGAGGTCCCAAGATTTTGAGGAATCTCTGTATATGGATAGATATTTGGGTTTTTATAACTTTGTATTTGTAAAACCAAAGAAGAAAGATTTCAAAAAATAAAAACAAGCAAGGCTCTTGACCATTTGCAACAGGCTGAAAATTCCAGGGCTTTAACCAGATGAAAGCACCTGTACGGCAGGACAGATAAGCGCATAGGTAGCTGCCTTATCTCGAGTCAGACCACGGCTCCATCTAGCTCATTGCGTGGACAGGCGGAGTCCCCAGATCCTGCACGGTCCCCCCGTCATGTGGAATAATGACTCAAGACAACGTGCTATGGGATTAAATTGGCCACAACTTTATTAAATTTCAAATGTGGGTAGACCTTGGCTCAGGCATTGGGCGTTCTCCCTCCCCGGTCCCCAGCCGGGGACCTAGGGAGCATCAGGGTTATCCAGTGTGTGTGGGGGGGATGGGCCGGCTCTGGAGAACATATGTTCAAGCAGAGATGGCCGCCCCCATAACGCCGCCGCCGCAGGAGAGAGCAATGACGACCTTTCGGTGTACGGCCAAAGCCTCCCTTCAGAAAACCCCTTTAACAGGGAACCCTGGTATCGCCGCCGCAAAGAGGAAGATGGACAAAAGGATTCCGCCCAAGGCCTGATACCACCAAAGTTGTGACGTTTTGCTACGGGAAAAGCGAAACCTGCCAATGCAGGGAAATTCCTTTCCGGCCCTTTAACAGCGACCTTAACGTAGCAGCGTTACCTCCAGGTATCACACCTGAGGGAAGGCAAAGCCAAGCCTATGCTGTTGGGGCCACTCCAGATCTAGGGGCTGCACGCGTCCACGCAAAGGGCGCCCCCCGTTTTAAGCGGGGAGCGGTCATTACGGCTTACACTGACTGGCAGCGGGCCTACAGGATTTCTCCCAACCACAACTGGAGAAGGTGGAGACTGAAGCTGGGACCTTCTGCCTCAAATCAGATGCTCTACCACTGGTCAGAACTATGAATGTATTAATTTCTCACTCTCCTTCCTTGGAGGCTTTTAAGAAGAGGCTGGCTGGCCACCTGACATCGTTGCTTTAGTTAAGATTCCCGCATTGCAGGTGGTTGGACTAGATGACCCTCAGGATCCCTTTCAACTCTACAATTCTATTATTCTGTATAAAGTGATTGGCAAATCGGCAAATTAGCCTTCTCCCTTCAGTTCATGATCGGTTCCTAGCATGATCTTCCGTCGGGAACAGACTTCCAACCTCTGATTCACAAATGTGTGTGTATTCTTAGCAGCAAGCAGCAGGAAAAATCCTGAAGTAGACATGAGGTTAATTGGGGGAATGCAATTAATGTTCATGTCTTTTAAAATGTAAAAGAGCAGCTGCAGAGATCCAAGCAGCAACAGAGCTGCAGGGTATGTGAAGGGAATGTTTCCCTCCCACTCAACCACCTGGTCATGGTCCTGACAAAAATCAGGTCTCTTTGCCTCAGATTCTATTATTATTATTGTTATTATTATTATTATTGTATCCAATTTGTTTACTGCCCTTCATCTGAATATCCTAGGGTGGTTCACAACATAAAAATACAAAATGAGAACACAAAATATGTCACAAACACAAACCAATAACTCCCTTCCCACAACAATAATACTATAATAATATTTTATTATTTGTATGCCTCCTAAAAGGACTTAGAATGTTATTCAACCAAAGCCTGGTCATAGAGAAATGTTTTCCACCGGTGCCTAAAGATATGTAATGAAGGCACCAGGCGAGCCTTTCTGGGGAGAGCATTCCACAAACGGGGAACCACCACAGGCAAGGTCTGTTCTTGTGTTGTCATCCTCTGGACCTCTGGAGGAGAGCTTCAGATGATTATTGCAACATCTGGGTTACTTCATATGGGGAGGAGCGGTCCTTGAAGCATCATAGTCCTGAGCCATTTAAGGCTTTACAGGTCAAAACCAGCACTTTGAATGGAGCCCAGAAACTAATTGGCAGCCAGTGCTGGAATCCCTGCTTAATAAGTGTGGAACCTTATTTATTTGCTTGTACCCCACCATTTTCCTCCAGAGAGCTCAAAGTAGCATACATGGCTCTCCGTCTCCTTAGTTAATCCCTACAACAAGCCAGTGGGGTAGGTTAGGCTGAGAGGCAGTGACTGGCCCAAGGTCACTCACTGAGCTTTATGACCTAGTGTGGATTCGAACCCTGATCTTCAGGGTCTTAGTCCAACACTCCAATAACTAAAGCACAACAGCAGAGAGGCCAATAGGATCTGGAGAACATGAGGTTGGGTACTCTTGCTCTATGCAAGCACATGGCTCATTGCATGGTTGTCAGGAGCTGGGACCTGGATACATTCCCACTCACCCAGCTCCATTCATTCATTGAGCAGGTCTTGATAGATTTTGTTGGGATCTTCAGATGAAGGGTAGTATCTATATTTAATAAATAGTAATAATGCAGGTGGCGCTGTGGGTTAAGCCTAGGACTTGCCAATCAGAAGGTTGGTGGTTGGAATCCCCGCGATGGGGTGAGCTACCATTGCTCGGTCCCTGCTCCTGCCAACCTAGCAGTTTGAAAGCACGTCAAAGTGCAAGTAGATAAATAGGTACCACTCCGGTGGGAAGGTAGACGGTGTTTCCGTGCGCTGCTCTGGTTTGCCAGAAGCGGCTTAGTCATGCTGGCCACATGAGCTGTACGCCGACTCCCTCGGCCAATAAAGCGAGATGAGCGCTGCAACTCCAGAGTCGGTCACGACTGGACCTAATGGTCAGGGGTCCCTTTACCTTTAATAACAGTAATAGTAAAAACATAATCAACAACAACAACAGTAGATGCATCTATGTAGTAAATGCACTTTCAGCGAAAGTTGCAATTGTTATGTGGCATTTAATAGAGTAGCTTACTGTAGCTAATCTTAGACCATTGTTAAACCTCCAAGCCTCCCCACAAAAGAGCTCATCTCCTTGACAATAAAGACAACATTTAATTGTAAGGTTGGAACCTTACTAGTTATTAGAAAGCCTTTGAACAGGGCTTCGCATTTCACGTCCCCAAGTCTTAAAAGCTACACTCTTATTAAACTGAAGGGTTAAAATGTTTCCCGCTGATATGGCTTAGAGCTCATGTTGCAGCTTAATTGTATAATACGTAATAGGATTAACGGGGAAGATCTGGGTTAAATATCATAAGCTAAGCTTTAGGTTAAGTAGCAAAATGTAATTGGAAAACAATAGGAAATAATAGGGCATGAAACTTAGCAGAGGAGATTCTTGTATCACAAGCATAAAGGGGTGTGTGTGTGTGTGTGTGCGCGCGCGCGTATTGAGGGCTCACATAAACATCTGTCCAAAAGGGACCCAAACACCAATGGCTGCAGAGGCACAGAAAAGCACAGCATTGTCAAATTGTTTATAGCAAGAAGTTCCTTGTCCCACTACAGGTGTTAATGCAATCATCTCAGCAATATTGGGTATTCTCCTCCTCCTCCTTTTTCTTCTTTCTCCCCCTTTTCTCCTTTTTCTTTGTTGTTTTACTCATCAAAATGACTCAAAGCAACTTACAAACACATGCCTGTTTACAGACTTGTATCAAGATAATATCACTCTGAAATTTAGCCATTCTGCACAGATGATTCATTTCATTTGAGTATAATGTTCTTTCCTAGAAAATTGGATCACCTCTGCATCTCCAATAGCAATCAGTTTCTCTTGGCTTACAACGTGTAGGTCTCTTGTTTCTTGTATAATCAGAGAGTTATCACCATCCCACTACTGGAAAAGGTAAAAATTATTTTCATTTATCATCTATTTAAGCTCTACTTCTCACTGGCTGTAATTTTTGCACCTTACTGCCATTCAACGCCCACCAATAATTTTCTCCTATATATACCCACCAAGATTTTACTTCATGCTCCTGACAAAGAGGATTTAAGTCTATGAAAGCTTCATGTAGGCAGGCTGATGATCAGCCGATCATTTTAATCATTTTATACTGCTTTTATGGTGTTTTATATTTTCTTGTTATTGCTGGTGTACACAACCATGTTATGTTGTAAGGCTATAAGGTAAAAAAAGTAAGGTAAAGGACCCCTGGATGGTTAAGTCCAGTCACAGGCGACTATGGGGTTGTGGCACTCATCTTGCTTCACGTCGAGGGAGGCGGCGTTTGTCCACAGACAGCTTTCCGGGTCATGTGGCCAGCATGACTAAACTGCTTCTGGTGCAATGGGACACCATGATGGAAATGAGAAGGCACAGAAACACTGTTTACCTTCCCACCACAGCGGTACCTATTTATATACTTGCTCTGGTGTGCTTTCGAACCACTAGGAGCTGGGACTAAGCAACGGGAGCTCACCCCGTCACGGGAATTCGAACCACCAACCTTCTGATTGGCAAGCCCAAGAGGCTCAGTGGTTTAGACCACAGCGCCACCTGCGTCGCCTTGTAAGGATATACCCACAGAGACACACAGACACAGCAGGAAAATAGTTTTTTAATCAAATAAAATCTTGTTAATCAATCAGTCAATCATTTTATTTGTTAGCACCTTTCTAAAGTTAAAACCATAGAAAATACTCAGTTTTTCTGAAACTTCAAAGCAAGAGGCAGGGAGGCACTTTTAAAAGCTAGGGAAAAATAAAGAGAAAATGAACAGGAGGGAGGGAATGCCATTAGCCCAATTCTGTGGAATGCTCTGCCAACAGAGATTTAGCAGCCTCCTTCTGTGTCAACTTTTAAATGAAAACTTCCATTCTGCCACACCTGTGCAAGCAGTGAAGAATATATCCTTCCACAATGGTTAATTGTTGTCTGTTTTTAACTTTTTTAAATGGTTTTTATTAAATGGTTTAATGTTTTTATTGCTGTGAACCACTTTGGGGTGTGTGTGTGTGTGTGTGTGTGTGTGTGTGTATAGACACAGTGTTATACAAATATCTTTATGAAGAAATGAATAAATAAAATTTCAGGAGGCATCTGGGGCTGCATAAAATAAAGATGGAGCCTTTGTGTGGATTCTGGGCCACAGGTTCATCTGCATCCCAACAAACTCTATCAGGAAACATCAATTTACTCATGGAGAATATTATTCCACCATGTGCCTGATCTAGGAATCAGGATGGGGGAGAAACTGCATTAAGTTCACATTTGAAGGCAAACCTTCCCAATTTGTGTCATATTAGGAGAAACTGCTTTGGAAAAAAAATGTGCATATTAGAGGAAATTGCAACCAGATGTATATATATATTCAGAGAGATTTCTCACTTAAATTTTGATAAATTTTCAGGAGGACTTTCAGATATATATCAGGAACTGATGTGGATACGTGGAGAACTATATTTTAAGACTGGGAAAACGAGAAGCTGAAATTGACAGGTTGTGCATCCCTAAAAAACAAATGGACAGTCTGGAGCTATAAGTACATTAAGTCTAAGATCTCAGTCAATACAAATATTGTGATATATAGTCCTGTTCTCTTGGATTCACTGCCATCCTGAGTCATGCACGGAACCAGAGAGTGGAGACTTAAAGGGAGGAGAGGATCAACTATATTCCCTTTTACACACCTGGAGTGGTTATTTTGGTGCCTGATGTACATTTTGGTGCCTGATGTTCATTAGAAATCGAGGAGGTTGCTTCGCAGCAGCTGTGTCTCCCGTTCTAAGGGAAGAGGAAGATGCAGTGACAATACAGTGGTACCTCTGGATGCGAATGGGATCCGTTCCGGAGCCCCGTTCGCATCCTGAGTAGAGGGTAACCCGCAACTGCGCGTCTGTGACTGCGCAGGTCGCGATTCGTCACTTTCGCGCATGCGCGTGATGTCATTTTCAGCGTCTAATCATGCGTGAGCGGCAAAACCCGGAAGTAACATGCTCCGTTACTTCCTGGTCGCCGCGGAGCACAGTGCGGAAATACTTAACCTGAAGCTACTTCAACCCGAGGTATGACTGTAATGCGGTGTAAACACACTGGCTGTACTGGTCCCATGGGTTTCCATGAGGCATGGTCCAAGTCCAGTCTGAGGTCGAGGGTGCAGTATTGAGGAGATCCGTCAAAGCTGAAACTGGGTCCAAGGCAGGGAGTTGGGCGAGGTCAGGAGATCCGACAGGGCAGGGTGCAGGCAGGAACTGGCTACCAGCAACATTGCTTCCGCAGCTTGGGACTGGGGCTGGCTGGCTTTTATCTGCCCCGAGGCATAGGGCAGCCTGGTCCACAGGTGACTCACCTCTCCTGGCCTGGAGGGGAGCACTCCTCCTGCGGGAACTTAGTTCCCTCCGCCTCTCTGCCCTGAGCCTCTGCAGCCCAGGAGAGGCTGGAGGGTTAGCGGACCCAGAGGCAACCTCAGCTTCCTCTGCCGGGGCTGAGAGCGGAGCACCTGCAGGCAATGGGTCCTCCATCACCTCAGGAGCCAGAGCAGACTCAGCTGATGTCTGCATCTGAGGATCCAGCTCAGGTGAGGACCCTTCAGGCTCAAGCCCCAGCCCCGGCTCAGCTGGTTCTGGAGGTGGGGACTCCTGTTCAGGCTGGGATTCCTCAGGTTCAGCCTCCGAGTCCGAATCCCAGGTCATCACACTGGCAGAGCCAATATGGTGCTATGGCCCCAACCTCACCACCACCTCAGTACAGAGGGGAGCTAGCTGCTCCAGCACCCGGAGTGGCACACATGCTGTGCCCCTGGGAGCGGAGCGAGCGTCCCAGGGGGCACTGCCTGCGGTGAGCGTCCCAGGGGTGTGGCGCTGCAATGTCACCCCCCTCGGGGATGACACCTGAGGCGAACCACACCCCTTGCACCCCCTTCCTCTGCCAGTGCTTCAGTAAGTCACAGCAACAGTGACCAGAGGTTAGGTGAGTAGCCCTCCCCCCACCAACCATTCCTGCTAAAAAAGTCCCCAAGAGCGTATGAGAAAACTTGGAGAAAGAAGAAAACACGTCAGATGGAGTTGGGGTGAAGAACGTCTATGCTTCCCTATTTGAACTATGTCAACAGATGGTTGTAATCCATGTTCCCAGAGGGCTGGGTGGGTGGAAATATAGCAAAACGTATCTGTCAGAGCTGCTACCAGGTCCCAGCTCACATAGGACCACGCCACACAGCGTCCACTTTAAAAGAGTCTTTATTGAGTTACAAGTTTCATTTCCGAACTGCAGCGTGCAGCTCTACACCTTCTGCTCTAGGTCGGCGAAGACCCGTCTGAGTCCCCGCCTCTTGCACACCAGCTTAATACCCTAGCCTTGCTCCACCTCCTTCGCCTCTCCCTACGTCTCTGGGTCCTTCTGCCCCCCTGGGCCTCCTCCCTTCTACTCTCCTCTGACGCTGACCCCCCTGATCCTTCTGCCTCCTTGCGGCGGGCTTTAGGACCTGGCTCACTCTCCGGGCTGCTTACTGCTCCAGCTTCCGCTGCATTTGAACTTGGCGCGCGCGCCCAACTCTCTACTTTCCTCTTAACCGTTGCCTCGCTCTCTGAGGAGGGCGTGACCACCCCTGACTCGTGCCCTCCCTCCTGCTGACAGCCTCCGGAACCCGATGCCTGGCTACCTTCCTCCCTGCTGCTCTCAGTCTTGAGCGTGGGTCCCGACTTCCAGCTGCTGCCGCCCTCAGTTATGAGCGTGGGTCCCGACTTCCAGCTGCTGCTCTCTGAATCTCCTCTGTTCCCTTCCTCCTGGGGTGTCCCCCCGGATCCCCCCCTTGCTCTGCTCACTGGGGCTCCCTTTTGGGAGTCCTCTGACTCACTGCTTAGGCTTGGAGATCTCGGGTCGTCATCATCACTCATTCTCCCTTCGGCTTCCTCCCCCTCGCTCTCTGTTTCCACCCTTCTCTGCGTCTCTGCTTCTGAACCCCTGACATCCATCCCCCCCTCGAAGCCCCCCCTTCCCCCCTCCCCGCTGTCAGGTGTGGGTGCTGGGCGCTCCATCATCATGGGAGGGAATGCTGGATACAGGTCGCTCCCCGTGGGTGGCCGCCAACTGAAGACCTCCGAGTCTTCCCCCTCGCGGTCGTCGACGTTGACTTGTTGCTCTTCCATCTCTGTACCGCCGTGCTCGAACCCGAGGTCCTCCCCGAACACGTCCATGTCAGTCTCTGCGTCGGTCGCTCGACCTGGCATCTCCAGCCACTTCCTGCGCCATCGCTCCTCTGGTCGATCGTCCCACCAATACGAGTTGCCTGATGCCGAACCTGCCGGTGAACCTTCTGGGGAACGGGTGCTCCGTGCGGGTTCCCCTTCTGAGTCGAATCCATGGAACGTGCTGGAAGAAAGTGTGGGTGTGAACAACCAGTCGTCGAAGAAGCTCGCTGGCATGGGTTTGTGTGGGAAGAGGGCATGAAACTCGTCCTTGAGCAGGGGTTCCTCCAAAGCGTAGTCTGGTACCCAGCTATTGGCGCTGGCCCGGGTGCCCTCTCTGGCTAAGAGGTATTCGACTCCCTCTTCCCCCCATCTGGAGTCCAAAATCTCCGTGACCTCGTTGATGTGGTCCTGGTGCTTCACCTCCCGCGTCTCCGTCCGTTCCCGGAGCGGACTTGGCGCCGTCCCTGGCTCCTGGAACCTGTGAGGTGCCTTGTAGGGAGTGAGCACCGACCTGTGGAACACCGGATGCATTCTGGAACCCTCCGGCAGCGCCAGTCGGAAGGCTACCGGGTTGATCTGCGCTTCGACTTGGTACGGACCGATCTGCTTGTGCCCCAACTTCTTCTTGGCAAGCGACCTGGTCGGCACTGCGTGGGCTGCCAACCAGACCCAGTCTCCCACTTGGATCACTTCGCCAACCCGCCTGAGCTTGTCAGCTTGCACCTTGTAGGCGTGCTTAGCTAGCTCCAGCTGCCGTCTGAGTTGATCGTGGACCGCCTGCAGCTCTGACGCGAACGCGTCCGCCGTCTGTGGTTCTCCTTCCCCCACTCTCTCCAGTCCCGGGAAGGTTCTGGGATTCCTCCCATTGTTGGCAAAGAACGGCGTCACTCCTGTGGACACGTGCTTCGTGTTGTTGTAAGCGAACTCGGCTAGCGGCAGGTAATCCACCCACGTCGCAGGCTGTTGATTGGCATAGCATCTCAGGTACTGCTGCATGATGGCATTGACCCTCTCTGCTTGCCCGTTGGTCTGCGGGTGTCTTGCTGATGCCAGATTGACCTTGACATTTAGAAAACCCATCAGCTTCTGCCAGAAAGACGAGATGAACTGGCGTCCGCGGTCGGACAGGATAGACCGTGGCAGGCCATGCACTTTGAACACGTGATCTATGAACAGTTTGGCGGTTTGTTCCGCCGTGGCCACCTTCGCACACGGAATGAAATGTGCCATCTTGGTGAACAAGTCCACCACCACTAGCACAGCTGTCTTGCCTCTCGAGTTGGGTAAATCCGTCACAAAGTCCAGGGCCACCCTCTCCCACGGTTCAAACGGTGTTTGCAGCGGTTCTAACAGTCCCGCCGGTGGTCTGTGTACCGGCTTGGCCCTCTGGCAGGTGTCGCACCTCGCGACGTAGTCCGCGACCTCTCCTCTCAGCCTGGGCCACCAGAAGTCTCTCGCGACTAATTCCATCGTTTTCTCTGTGCCAAAGTGACCGGCCGTGGGTGCGTCGTGCAACTGTTGCAGTACCTTGGCGCGAAGGTCGTCTCCTGGTACATAGACAGCCCCTTTGCGTAGGAGCAAGCCGTCCCGCACCTGGAACTCGTCCGTGGTAGCCGTGCCTCTGAGCAGTTCCGCCATCTTGTCTTGCGCGAATGAGTCGTCCCGCAATGCACGTCGCACCGCATCCAGGTCTACTGTAGCTGAGGCACACGCCCACGCCGTCGGTGCGAAGATGTGCATGGCCGCCGCTGGCGTCACCTCTTCTAGGTATTGCGGTTTTCGGGACAGTGCATCCGCCATGATGTTGGTGTCGCCTGGGACGTACTCTATTCGGAAATTGAAGTCAGCAAAGAACTCCGCCCAACGTATCTGCCTCTGGTTCAGGAACTGAGCCGTGCGCCAGTGCTCCAGATTCTTGTGGTCCGTGCAGACCTGCACCGTGTGCTTGGCGCCGATTAGGAAGTGCCTCCACGCCTTGAAAGCTGCATGAATGGCCAGCAACTCCCTGTCCCAGATGGTGTAGTTCTGCTCCGACTTGCTGAGCTTTCTGGAGTAGAACGCTCCCGGCCGCCACACCCCCTGCGGGTCTCGCTGCAGCAGGACAGCTCCCACGGCTCTGTCTGACGCGTCTGTCTCTACCCTCAACGGTTTACTGGGGTCGATATGCAGCAGTTGCTTCTCCGATGCGAAGAGATGCTTGAGCGCTTGAAAGGACTGTTCCGCCTGCTCCGTCCAGATGAATTTCTTTTTTTTGGAGCTGAGCGTGTCCGTAATTGCTGCCGTCTGCATCGCGAACCCCTTGATAAACTTGCGATAGAAGTTGGCGAAGCCGACAAACCGCTGGACCTCCTTCCGGTTGCGCGGGCTTTTCCAATCCAATACCGCCCGAACCTTGGTGCTGTCCATGGCTATCCCCTTGTCCGACAACTTGTATCCCAGGAAATCCACCTCCGTCGTGTCGAACTGGCACTTCTCCAGCTTGGCGTACAGTCTATGTTGTTGCAACCTGCTGAGCACCTCCCTCACGTCTCGGTCGTGAGCTTGCTGCGAGTCAGAGAAAATCAGGATGTCATCCAGGAAGCAGACGCATGTCTTGTAGAGGAGTCCCTCCAACACGTGATGCATAAAAGCTTGAAAACAGTGAGAGCCATTTTGTAATCCAAAGGGCATAACTCTGTATTCGTAGGTGCCCAGCGGTGTGAACATGGCCGTCTTCCACTCATCGCCCTCCCGCATGCGGATGAGATTGTACGCCCCTCGCAGGTCCAACTTGGTGAACACGCGTCCCTTGCGCACCGTCGCGAGGAGGTCGTCAATCCTGGGCATGGGGTAATCAGACGGTTTGGTCATCTGGTTCAAAAGGCGGTAGTCCACAACTAGTCTTTTTTGGGGCGTGTCTTTCTTTTTCACGAAGAAAACGGGACTGCCCCCCACTGCCTTGGACTCTCTGATGAAGCCACGCTCCAGATTATGCTCGATGAACTGTTTGAGTTCCTGCATTTCATCTTCAGACATGGAGTATAGCCGCCCCTTCGGCAGCGTCGCCCCCGGTAGGAGGTCAATCTTGCAGTCATATGGCCGGTGAGGGGGTAGCTTGTCCGCCTCCTTCTCGCAGAAGACCTCCAAAAAGCTCGCGTATTTGTGGGGGACCGCTTGCAACGTTCCCAACTGCAGTTGTGATTCCTCCTCCTCTCCCTCCCGTCGGGGCAGGATGCAGTGTTCTGCGCAATAAGAGGAGCCGAAGATCAGTTGTCTCTGGTACCAAGCCAGTGTCGGACTGTGCCTGTCCAGCCAACTCATGCCCAACACAATGGGCGTGTCCGACAGTTGGGTGACATTAAAACTGATGACTTCCCTGTGGTTGCCAAGGCGCATCACCATCGGTGGCGTCTGCTTCACCACCTGCCCCCCTAGCAACTCTCTGCCATCCACTGTGACGACTTGCAGGGGCAGAGTGGCAGGCAATAGCTGTATAGCGTGCTGCTCCACAAAGCTCTGCGCTATAAAGTCTGCGTTGCTTCCAGAATCCACAGAAAGCGGCACTTCGATAGTGACGCCGTCGGGTAGCTGGAGAGATGCTGTGAGCTGCACTACTGGTTTGGGTGGGAGGGGATCCGTGGGTTGCAAGATTGCTGGGGACTGCTTCACAGATGCGTCTGGCTGGGCCCCAGTGCCTCCGTCTCCAGCCAGACATCGTCGTTTCCCTGCTGTGGTTCTCCTTGCTGCGTTGCTGCAGTCACCATTGCTGAGGCTGCAGTGTGCTTGTGGAGCCTCCGGGGACACTCCTTCGCCAAATGGCCTGGATCCTCGCAGATGTAACACTTCCTGTTCCCTCTAGGAGGCTTCGCTTTCACTGCTGCCGGTGCTAGGGCTCTGGCTGCTGACTGAGCCCTTGCACCTCCAACCTCCATCGGTTCCCCTCCCCCTCCTGGCGGAGGTGTGGATTGCGCACGCGCTGCTTCCCTCGGAACGAAAGAGAAACTTCTCGCTGCTTCGCGCCCTCCACGTCCTTCATCTCTGCACCATGGACGTTCTTCCAGCCTCACCCCCACAGTCAGCGCCCTTTGGACCACCTCCTGCGTGCTTCGGGGCCTCTCCCCCCTTGCAATTTCATCCTTAACCGCTGAACTTAGACCCTCCCAGAAGAGGTCTCTGACAGGGGGCGAATCCCGATCCCATTCTAAAGCACTGACCAGCGCAAAAAATCGGGCGTGATACTGCCGGACGCTCGCCCTCCCTTGTTTTAGTCCATGAATCTCCCGTCTGGCAAGATCCACATCAATAGTAGACAAAAAACACGCATCCATCGCTTTGATAAAGGCATCTGCATTCTGAAGCGCCGGATCTTTATCCCTCCACAAATTGCGCAGCCAGGCTTTGGCATCCCCATGCAAATGGGACAATATGAACCCCACCTTCTCTTCCTCATCTCTAAAGTCTTTTGCCAGCAGTTGCAGTGCGCACATTACGTCTGCTCTAAAATTAGGGTACTGTTGCAAAGTCCCATCGAAGTGAGCCACAAGCCCTCCTGCTCTCCGTGCCAATCCCACGCCCTCCGGTCTGGGTCCCGGTTGCCCTTGCTTAACAAGCATTTCAAACCTGGCGTGTAGGTCTCTGTAGGCGGCTGTAGTCTCCTCCTCCCGTTTCTTGGAAGCCAATACCTCTGAGGACAACTGGGTCACTGCCTCTTGCAGCGCGGAGATCCTCTGTTCTTCCGTCATCTTGCTAACCTTTGTGAGCTCGCTTACAGACACCCCTCTTCCTCCCCTAGCGGCTTCTGCTCCCGCTGCGAGGTTTCAGGTTTCTGAAGCTTTGAAGAGACGGGTCTTACTGTCAGAGCTGCTACCAGGTCCCAGCTCACATAGGACCACGCCACACAGCGTCCACTTTAAAAGAGTCTTTATTGAGTTACAAGTTTCATTTCCGAACTGCAGCGTGCAGCTCTACACCTTCTGCTCTAGGTCGGCGAAGACCCGTCTGAGTCCCCGCCTCTTGCACACCAGCTTAATACCCTAGCCTTGCTCCACCTCCTTCGCCTCTCCCTACGTCTCTGGGTCCTTCTGCCCCCCTGGGCCTCCTCCCTTCTACTCTCCTCTGACGCTGACCCCCCTGATCCTTCTGCCTCCTTGCGGCGGGCTTTAGGACCTGGCTCACTCTCCGGGCTGCTTACTGCTCCAGCTTCCGCTGCATTTGAACTTGGCGCGCGCGCCCAACTCTCTACTTTCCTCTTAACCGTTGCCTCGCTCTCTGAGGAGGGCGTGACCACCCCTGACTCGTGCCCTCCCTCCTGCTGACAGCCTCCGGAACCCGATGCCTGGCTACCTTCCTCCCTGCTGCTCTCAGTCTTGAGCGTGGGTCCCGACTTCCAGCTGCTGCCGCCCTCAGTTATGAGCGTGGGTCCCGACTTCCAGCTGCTGCTCTCTGAATCTCCTCTGTTCCCTTCCTCCTGGGGTGTCCCCCCGGATCCCCCCCTTGCTCTGCTCACTGGGGCTCCCTTTTGGGAGTCCTCTGACTCACTGCTTAGGCTTGGAGATCTCGGGTCGTCATCATCACTCATTCTCCCTTCGGCTTCCTCCCCCTCGCTCTCTGTTTCCACCCTTCTCTGCGTCTCTGCTTCTGAACCCCTGACAGTATCGCAATCGCAACCCGTTACACCACATCCAAAGTCGACTTCATTCCAAGGCAGGTTTTACAACAGAGATGGCTTGATATATATTCCTGGCTTGATTGCGTGGCAGATCATTTACAAGGGGCCTTGCTTTTCGGCATATATGCCATATCTCATTTTGCGACTGCTGCATGTTTTCTAGCTGCCTTCTGCGATGATACAAGAAGTTCTCTGCAAAAAGTCAGTACAAGGGGGTGACATCTAGAAGCATCGCTCATCTCTGCAAAAGTTCCTGCCGTTCCCTCCGGTGAGATGCACGTGCCAATTTTTTATGTACACAAATGTTAAACTTTCCGATTGCCTAACGTTTAAGTCAAGTTTTAAAATAGCTAAGCAGAAAATAGAAAGCGGTTGCACACAGCTTCTGGCCAGGAGAAATCTTATTTTAGGTTGCAACTAATGAAGATTGCTTGTAATGTATGTGCAGGTAGAGAGAGAGCTGTCCTTAATTCCATGTGTTCGTGCCGATTTTAGAAAGCACACATACAAGCAGGAACGACTTACTCGTCTCGTGTGACAGGAGAGGCTTAATAGATCCAGAAGGACTTGTGAAGGCCTGTTCTGCCACCTGTGCTCATTCTGTTTGTGTATAAATAAAGTCAAAAACGGCATAATGCTTCTAAAGAAGCATCCAGGGGCCTCTTTATAAAACAAAAGAAGCCTGGGAAAGGGCTGCAATCCCTGGAACTTCTCACCACCCATGTGTGGAGAAGTGGAGTGAGTGTCTACGCCGTCAGAGTCAGCATGCCTCTGAATATCTGTTTCTGGGAATCACAGATGGGCAGACTCTTGTTATGCTCGTGTTATGCGTCCTGGGACCCACGAACCTACGAGACCACCTCTCCTGGTATGCCCCGCAGAGGACCTTAAGCTCCACAAATGACAACATTTTGGAGGTCCCAGGTCACAAGGTGGTTAGATTGGACTCAACTAGGGCCAGGGCCTTTTCGGTACTGGCCCCGACTCGGTGGAAAGCTCTGTCACAAGAGACTAGGGCCCTGCGGGACTTGACATCTTTCCGCAAGGCCTGCAAGACAGAGCTGTTCCACCTGGTCTTTGGTTTGGACTCAGTCTGACCCTTATGTTGCCCTCCCCTTATGGGCTTGATCTATGGGCTACTTTTAAAATGAGGCTGCATTTTAAATTGCATTTTAGCCTGTATTTTAAATTGGTCCCCCCCCATTATGTTTTTACTGTAATTTTTACTGGTGTTAGCCACCCGGAGCCCGGCTCTGTTGTTGTTGTTGTTGTTGTGATGTCCTTGCAGGCTTCCAACAGGCATGTGGTTGGCTACGTTGAGAATAGGATGCTAGACTAGATTGGCCATTGGGCTGGTTCACACACTCTTCTTACGTTCCTGTGTGCATGTGCAGTTGAGTGAGGTGGAAATGAAGATGAGCCTGCTGGATCAACGCCGCAACCCATCTAGTTTAGCATCCCGGCTCTCACAGTGGCTGACTAGTAGCAGGATGAGCGCAACAGCCCTGCCTCTCTGATGGTGGAGATGGAACCTAGCTATTGTGGCCATGGATAGACTTGTCCTCCCTTAATTATTGTTATAATGGTGGTGGGGTTTTAACTTGGGTGGGTATGGGTGCTATTTTATTTGGAGGGTGGGGTTGTTTTAAATTGCTAAATGTTAATGTGGATTTTTGTATTTGCTTAGGAGCTTTGGTTGGGCAATGTATTGTTTATGAGTGTCTATACGTTAGTGTTGCTGATTGTTTTGATGTTTTTAATGTTTTGATTATTTTTATTATGTATTTTATGCTTCATATGTTGCAACCTTGTGTTGTGAACTGCCCTGAGACCTATAGGCATAGGATGGTATACAAATTTTAATAAAATCATCATCATCATCAAATTCTCTTTTAAAGCCATCAGGAGGGTCCTAAGGCAGTCAGAATCGCCTTTCTTGCAATCTGAATCCAGATGGGCAGGGTATAAATAACAAATTATTATTATTACCGTATTTTTCGCCCTATAGGACGCACTTTTTCCCCTCCAAAAATGAAGGGGAAATCTGGGTGCGTCCTATGGGGCGAATGCAGGCTTTTGCTGAAGCCTGGAGAGCGAGAGGGGTCAGTGCGCACCGACCCCTCTCGCTCTCCAGGCTTCAGGAAGCTCTGCGCAACCCTCGGGAGACCGGCTCTGAGGGTTGCGCAGAGCTGCCTGCAGTCCCCGGCTCAGCACAGCTCTGCGTGGCCATCGGGAGCGGGGCGCTAAGTCCCGCCCCACTCGGGATGGCGGTGCAGAGCTGCCTGCAGTCCTGGGATCAGCGCACTTCTCCCCATCGCCAGCCCCACAAGCTCGGGGGACAGTGGGGAGGCAGAGCGTGCCTTCCCACTGTTCCCCGACCTGGTTCTTCCAGCCCCGCACCTGGGGGGGGAAATAATTTTTTTCCCCTTTATTTCCCTCCCAAAAAACTAGGTGCGTCCTATGGGCCGGAGCGTCCTATGGGGCGCAAAATACGGTATTATTATTATTATTGGTTTAAGTCCTACCCTTTGTAGCAGCAGAAATCAAGCTTGCTCCCTCTTCCACGTGACAGCCCTTAGGCGATCTGAAGATGATTTGAAGAATTAGAATATTAAGAGGATCTACTGACAGTATATTCTGTGATTCTCCAAGTGAATGACAACTTAAACATAGCGAGATAAACTAATGAGTAAATTAAGATTTTGTTATTTTATTTGGGTAACACCAGAAGTGACATTTTGAAGGCATTTAAATGGCAGCAACAGTGTGTTCTGACTATAGAGCCCATTTACTAAATCAAGAATGGCACCTCTTGGCAATCCGCAATGGCACCCCAAACAATAATCACACAATTAGAAGCTGATGAAGAAATCAAACTGTTACGTGACAGTGCTTTTAAATGGGGGGGGGCAGCTACTTTTGACTGTATCACAGATTTCAACCCACTTGTTCTACTCAGAAATGCAGCTAATAAGAAAACTAGTTTGTGAAATGAAACACAGCTATCCTTCAAAATCCACACTTTTCCGAATTTTCTGGTGCAGTTCTCCAACCAAATAATATGTAAAACATGCATATATTGGGGAAAATGTGCAGAAAAATGCATATTGTTGCATGCCATCCCAAACTCAGAGCAATGAGATGTTCCAGGGGACTTCATACAGCCTAACCCATGGGTAGGCAAACTAAGGCCCAGGGGCTGGATCCGGCCCAATCGCCTTCTAAATCCGGCCTGCGGATGGGAATCAGCGTGTTTTTACATGAGTAGAATGTGTCCTTTTATTTAAAATGCAACTCTGGGTTATTTGTGGAGCATAGGAATTAGTTCATTATTTCCCCTTCAAAATATAGTCTGGCCCCCCCACAAGGTCTGAGGGGTAGTGAACCGGTCCCCTGCTGAAAAAGTTTGCTGATCCCTGGCCTAACTTCCCCACAAAACTCACAACAATTTATAAGGGAAAATAATAGTGGAATCGCCATCCTGATATGATGGTATCTACAGAAGGCCCTCAACTGTAGAGCACAGCAATCAGTCGGATATATAAGGGGTGAGATTATCTTTCAAATATCCTAGTGCCAAGCTGTTTGGGGCTTTATACACCAAAATCAGCACCTTGAACTTGACCCAGTATTTCACTCTCAAAGTCTTATGCGACCAAGTACTTCATGCTTTTGGATTGCGCCCATCTGCATTCCCTCTCCAAAGCCTAACCTTGGGCTAACAAAGCTACAAGATTTCCCTTTCATGAACTTGCAGTGTTCAAACAAAAATTATAAGTGACTCTCAGTGATGGAACTATGCAGAGGGAAAGGAATAAGAGGGAAAGTTAAGAGCGGAATGCATGGCATCTCAAATAGATGCATCTGTCACCTGACGCTTGCCCAGAGTGACTGACATGAGGCTCGCATCAAGGGTCAGCAGGGCATGGCCAGGCGTCTGGTGATAGTCCACATTCCAGCAGGGGGCCCAGCAAAAAGAGACTCCTGGACCTGCTTCTTCTCTTCACGATTACAACTTGCCTGCTTGCTCACCAGTCTCTCTCCGGCCTTGACAACTATGGGGTTCAGAAGGAGCAACAGTGTGGGTGCAAATTAGTCAGCTGTACAAAGATAAAAATTACATTAGTTCCTCTACCTCCTTTTGCCTCTGGCCCTTGGAATGATATCCAGAAGGAAGCATAGTGGGCTGGAAAAGGTTTCCTGCTTCTGCTCTCCTAGCAGATCTCCGAATCACCATCATCCTTGCAAGGTACATTGCTCTGATGGTATTACTGGGGTACAATTTGTGTGTGTCCAAAGGAGTCACAGTGATTTTTCTAAGAACTGTATAGGATCAGAAACCCACTTCCTGGTACTAGTCACCAGGCCTATGTTTTAGGTAGATTTTTACATACTTTAGCTGGATTTTTTTTTACATATTATAGATATCTTAAAATGTGGTTGTTGGTTGTCCTGTCATGTCCTGTGTCTGTGTAATATTCCTTCCCCTCAGTCACACTTTCCAAAGAACATGCCACCAACTGAGGCAAAGAAATGTGTTTTGTCGCTTTTAAAGGCTACAAAAGTTGATGCGTTTGAGTAAAACTATTGCATGAAGATGTATTATCTCAGCGGAGCAGAAGGCCGCCTTCTAGTCAGCTTTCCAGGCAGCAAATTGCATGCAATAAATTTTACATGGCAGTGTACTGTACTCCATAATGGAATAAAATAAAAAATACAATCGCTTTCACTATATATGTCAATTTGTTTCATTTTATAACAGAGTTTAGCTTCATTTTATGCACATGAGTTAGCTTATATGAGAGGAAAAAAGGTTCCATTTTTCATGCTGTGGCTCTCTGCTTAACCATTACAGTTGTTTAAAAGGAGAGGTGTGTCTGCAGCACTGTTTAGTTTATCATCAAAATCCTGAGTGGATATATCCAGTAATGAACTATCAAGTGATGCACATGCACACATATGAGCCAGACCATGCTCTAATGCAGGGATGGTCAACTTTTCTACAACCAGTAACCCATCCCTCACCATGAATCTTGAAGCTGTCCTCTTTCCTGAAGGGCAGCCATAAGACTGACCCAAATCCCACAGACCATCTCCCCATCCAAGAGATCAGAGTCCATAAAATACATTCCACCCTGCTATAAACATCCCGAGGCTCTGGATACTGCAGGGTAATGCAGACTTCTACAGCTAGGTCTGTAGCTGACTGGAAGTCTGGCCACAGCTTTGAATCAATGACACATCGCTAGTGAAAGCTGCACTTTTGTCATTCAGCACAAAAGTCTGGCAGCCAACTGTGTGCCCAGGGATGGCATGAGCCTCCAGGGTGAAAGCCCAAAATTTGAGAGCATGTCCTTCTTGGATTAGAATTTCAGCAGAGATGCCACTATCCCTGGAGATGACTTATAATATACATACATTTACTGACTCACACTTACATGCATGAAAGGGTTAACCGGAGCCCTGAGTGCAAGTAACCAGTGAGTAACCAGCAGCCTCTGCTTCCTGGAACAAGCAAGGAGCTGCGCCATGACTCCCAACTGAAAGAGAAACCAAATGAACTGAATCTCCTGAAAAGGATATTTTTACAACCTGCATCTTTGCGCATTTTTGTAAGGAAACCAAGTTCATTTCTTTTAAAGTGGTTTGGATCCATTTTTCTTTGTTTTACTGCTACCATATGGAGACTTCAGAAACTCTGTGAGTAAAATCTTATTTGCAAAGCTAAATGTCTGTGATTTATTCTAGCCTAAGTATTTCTGAGGAGAACGTTTGATTAAAGGTGGATGAGGGCAGATGTATATTTAACCAAGTTTAAATGTGCTTGGAGCAATTACCATTGTGTTAAGAAATCACAATGGTAGAGTAAGAATCTCTCCAACAGCTTAGTAAGAGCTTCTCCTGCAGTTTGGTGCCTGTGATGTGACCAGCATGTTAGTGAATGTTGATTGCATATAGCAAGTCAAGACCTAGTTGCTTTATCAGTTGATTAACTGATAAAGAGACCAGCTAAGCCTGTTTCATTCCCAAGAAGGACTGAGGCTAAATGGTCAAAATGATGAGGCTATATGAACACAGTCCCTATCAAAGCATTTACTTGCAGTTTTCAGAGAACAAGCTCTGCTATTTGAACTAGTAACATTCACAATACAGAGATAAGATCATAACTTCCCCACTAAGCAAACCTATGACAATTTTAGACATTTGCCAACCCAAGTATTCATACGAAGATTGTCTTTGGAAGTCAATAACTCCGTATTTCATCTCTTTGTGCTTTAATGGACATATTTCACTCCACCATGAAAACATATGCACAATATATGCCACAAAAATTGATGGAAATGACAAACAGGTGAGCTGCCTAATGGGCTAAGGAGACAAATGTGTCAATCTGACATGCAATGAATAAACATGTGCCAAAGACAAGACAGAGCCACACTTTATGGCAATACTCAGTGCTATTATTTACACATTTTGTGGTTGGGACACTATCTTAGGGAAACACTAACACAGTGTTTTAACATTAGCCTTCTGTAAAGCTACAGTGGTGTAGAGTAAAGATTTAGCTCTCAAAAACCAGCACAAGGCAACAATGAAAGAGAGTTGTCAAAAGAAATTCACCGCAAAAACAGAGAATTGCAAACTGAAACTGACACATTTTCCCCTGAGGATGCAGAAAAGGCCCTGAGTATTTCCTCCCAAAGCAAAATTTATTCAAGGAAAGAGCAGCAGTGTAGACAACTTGGAGGTTAGAAATGGCAACTTCTAAACTTTATCTGTCAGCCAGTTAAAATAAGTAACATTTGTGGGTTTCAGATAAATCAAATGGACAAATGAGGAAACAATCACTTAAGAGACATGGGGTCTTCTAGTCTTCTGCTATTTTTCAGGTGGGATTCCATCACATCCTGGCAAATTTCGGTTGCACATTTACAGTTGATTGAGAGGTCTTGCGCAACAAACTCCCCCCCCCCCCAGATCAGACTCCTTACAATAAGAAAAGTGACACGAAAATGCACTGGAAAGTGTGGTTTGTTTGTTTTTCCATGATAGAGGATTCTGCAATATGGTCCAGGACACACATAGTTCGAGGTGATCACTGGCTGGCCATGCACAGTGGCGATCAGTATCACCCAATGTAGCACACACCATGTGTTTTCATTTTTCAGGAAATCATGGAGCTGGTGGAAGGCCTTGTTTGCCATCGAGCCCAACCTCCCGCTTGGTGCAGGAAATTCGCAGCTACAACATATCTAGCTGGTGGCTGTTTAGCCTTTGTTTGACACCTTTTGATGTCATAAGATCATAAGAAGAGCCTACTAGATCATGTCAATGGCCAATCTAGTCCAGAATCATGTTCTCACAGTGGACAACTAGATGCCCATCGGAAATCCACAGAGCAGAACCTAAGCACAATAGCTCTCTCCCAACTTGTGATTCCCAGCAACTAGTTTTCAGAAGGATATTGCTGCTGACAGGAAAGGTAGAATAGACATCATGAATAGTAACCATTGATAACCTTATCTTCCAGAAATTTGTCATATCCTCTTTTGAAGCTATCCAAGTTGCTGGCCATTACTACATCTTGCGGAAGCAAATTCTGTAGTTTAGGCACTGTATCATGTCTTCTCCTACTCACCTTTTTTCTAAACCTGGGTTTCCCAAATTTGGGTCTCCAGCTGTTTTGGACTACAGTTCCCATCATCCCTGACCACTGGTCCTGCTAGCTAGGGATGATGGGAGTTGTAGTCCAAAAAACCATTGAAGAAAGACCCAAGTTTGGGAAACCCTGCTTTAAACTTTAAAGCTCCAACTGTTGTAACCTTTTCCTGTTAGAGGAGTTTCTCCACCCCCTTGATCATTTTGGAGATTCCAACCACCAGGTGATTTATAAACATCTCAGTCCGCATAATGCCCCTTTCTTCAAGGACTCCCTGATATTGCCCTGTAAATGGACCCCCAAACTGAAATCTCAGGGTGAAGCCTAAGACTTGGCAATGCAGATCATGAGTCCTTGGTTATGTGGCTGGAACATGAACCTTGTTGCTATGCTTTTATTCTATCAAAACAGTGACATCACCACATTTTAAATAGGCTGACAACTCAGGCAGCTTGGCAGCAGTCTGTGAATGAGCCTGTATCATCAAAGGGGGTTCCGAACATCCTATTGAGGAAGGAAGTTTGGCTTTAACTGGGAAGCAGTGACAATACCTACTGGTTTTCCTCACACACCGTGCCAGAAAGAAAGCAAGAGCACAACCCTGTTGTTCCTTGTGTGCATATTAAGAGTTTAAATATTCTGCACAGTATTGGTTGATTTTGATAGCCTTTGCTTCTGAGTACACTTACTTGAGAATCATGTGCTTTTGATTTGCAAACTGTTGGTTTGCAATAACCCTGCAATGACCTTTCTGTCACTCATCTCTCCCTTTCACAGGATTTCCTTTAATTTCTGCAGGATGTTCAGTGCTAATGGAGGAAGATTGCCACATTTCCCTCTGACTACACAACACCACAAGCAACTTAAAATAGTGCTGAGGCTTCCGTGGTATGGCTTTCAAATGTTGTGGGTGGCATTTTTTCATGAGCTGCATGTATTTCAGTTACTCAAATATCCCTCCCTCCTATTTCAAAAGAAAATAAAAGCATCAAAGTATACTCTCTTCATAATACTCAAGAACGTCATCTAATGACAGTTCTTTTATGTATGACTCTCTTTATATATTTATTTTTAAAAGAAAATGTACCACTTTGTTCTTTTCATTGTTGTTTGAGGCTTGCTGTTGTTTTTCTTTGAAGTTGCAGCTCTAAAATACTTAATAAAAAGATAATGCAATATCATCACTAGTCATGAGATAGGAATGCAAGAAGGCAGCGATCTCCATTGTGATCTGTATTTGTCACAATCAGAGGTGTTTCCATTCTACTGCAGTTCAGCTTTTGTCAAAAATAACGTTATTCTTCTTGTTGTTCACTATTGTTGAATTCAACATAATTAATTACACACTTAATGATGTCATTAATGATGTAATTCCATATAATTCATTGAAATGCAAAAACTGGAAGGGGGTGTGACATTAGTTACTTATCATTTGTGGACTAAAAAACAACAATAGAAAATACCGATTGCCTGATTTCTATTCCTTTCCATAGAACACACGAACTGCAGCAATTTTCACTCCTCTGTCTGCTTAGAGTAGAATTCTCTGCCATCTCTTAGGAATAAAGTAGTTGCTTTGGAAGACAATAATCAGGCATCAGAACTACAACATGACCCGTCCAACAAAGTTGGTGTTGAAGAATCATTCGACACTGGTGATCTTTGCTTTTTCCAGTACATTGACATTAGTTCACCTTTCTTCCCAAGTGATATGTAACGTTTTTTGGAGACCCCATTGATGGAATCTTTTGAGGAGCTGGAGATGATGTTTATAAGTGGTCCATGTTTCACAAGCCTACAGTAAAGTTGGGAGTACAATGGTTTTGTAAACGAAGCATTTTGTTTCCCTGCACAATTTATCACGTTACTACCGTATTTTTCGCTCTATAAGACGCATCCGACCATAAGACACACCTAGTTTTTAGAGGAGGAAAACAAGAAAAAAAATATTCTGAATCAAATGTTGTACTAAACTATTTAATAAGCATATTAAATAATAAGCATATTAATAAAGAACCTGGGGACAGGTTGAGGAAGGCTCAATTACGGTATGTGAGGTGGGGCTTACCTGCCCCCCCAATATTTTATTCAAGTTGGAAGAGGGAGGGAGGGAAGGAAGGAAGAGAGAGGGAGAGCTCACATTTGTGCGTTCCTGTGGTGGGCAGCTGCTTTGCCTCGCCTCCAAGGTGATGCCAGAACCGGAGCAAAAAGAGGAGGAGATGCTGGGACAGCAGCCGTGTAAGCAGCTCTCCCATCAGCTGGGAGGAGGGGCAGAAGGGGCTGCCATCCGTCCCTCCTTCCAGCACATTGTAAAGCAAGCAGAGCAAACCCCTTGAAATCAATGGACTTAAACGAGAAGAGGACCTCTCAAAGCAACATGGCATCTGCCAGAGATTGAATTTGGGACCTTCTGCGTCCCAGGCAGCTTGCTCTACTACTGATGCCAAATCTAAACCTGGAAGAGAAGTGAGGAAGACATCTTAGGATGGAAACAGCTGAATCCACTGCTGGCAGTGCATCTTTAAATATTGACTAGCTCCCCGCCCCCCCTTCATAGAATCATAGAATCATAGAGTTGGAAGAGACCACAAGGGCCATCGAGTCCAACCCCCTGCCAAGCAGGAAACAATTTTTCAGTACTAATTTAAAAGGAGGTCATTTAAATTTTTTATGCAGGTGACATTTAACACCTGCAACTTTGAAGCTGTTGTATGCTCCTTCCTTTTATTAAAATTTATCTCAGCTCTACTTCACCGAGCTCAGTGTAGCAAGTATGGCATTCCCAGGTGGTGCCCATTTCAGGGTCTGGCCATGCGCACACATCTGCTTAAGCTATATAGAAGCACGTCAGGTGTCTCCAGGCACACTAGAAGATGCAGGAACCTGAGTTATAGCATGCAAATTTTACCCACACTTGCTGGATTTGTCTGAGGCAGGCAGGTAAGCTGACCCATAGGTCTTCATTTGATCAGAAGGAATTTGCCTAGGACTGTAGGGTATTGCATGCTCAGAAGAACAAGGTAGCAGAAATGCCTTAAGGAAGGTCATACAAATTTGTAATAGGTCGTGTATTACTGTAATTTGGCTGTTTGATCTCTGGCAGCTCTGAAAAGACAATCTGTCAGTGGGACAGGATTGCCGTTAAATAAAATGATGACGATTTATTTTTTCAAAATCTTGTTTATATGTTAGGTCTAAATTAGATGTGACATTAAATGTGCGACTGAATCAACGTATATTTTTTCTAAATTGCAGCTGTCAAGGGAGGGCAATCGAGATCAGGACAATGGTGGTAAGCCACAGTCTCTGTGAAAATCATCTCACTTTTGGGGAAAAATCATCTCACTTTGGGAAAGGAGAGTCTGTTGCTACTAATGGCAACTCACCTCTTACACTACTAGTTTGAGGAACTCTGATTTTCATCAGGACTTTAATAAAGCGGGGATTAAACTCTCCCCACTTCATGCAATGGTCCCTTATTGCTATCACTATTTAGAAGAACGAAGAACAGAGACATTGGGTGAGAGCCAGCTGAGGCCTACCCACAGAAGATCCATTGATGCCAATGGGCTTAAGTAATTATTTTGGTGGGTCTGTCATTAGTGGTCAGAGGGGCAAGACAGCAGTGCTTACCATACCTGCCACCACCAATGTTGCTGGGAGGGAGAGGGGAAGATGCAAGATGGCAGTGAGGTCAGTGCGGTGCAAATGCACCTGTTTAACCCATTGGGTGTTCCCTCCAGTGTGTTTGCACTATGTCAGGCTTGCTCCGCCTACCTTGCCGCCATGCTGCCGGTGACAACTACTGCAGCCTACTTGGAGTGCAACTAACATTGCATGTTGTTGTTTAGTCGTTTAGTTGTGTCCGACTCTTCGTGACCCCATGGACCACAGCACGCTAGGCACTCATGTTGGTAGCTTCGAGAACACTATCCAACCATCTCATCCTCTGTCATCCTCTTCTCCTTGTGCCCTCCATCTTTCCCAACATCAGGGTCTTTTCCAGGGAGTCTTCTCTTCTCATGAGGTGGCCAAAGTATTGGAGCCTCAGCTTCAGGATCTGTCCTTCCAGTGAGCACTCAGGGCTGATTTCCTTCAGAATGGATAGGTTTTTATCTTCTTGCAGTCCATGGCACTCTCAAGAGTCTTCTCCAGCACCATTAAAAGCAACCAAGCATTCAGCAACACATCTGATTTCCCCTCTCATATGACTCCTTCTGTAAAAGCCTACACATTTGCTAGGTCTAACAGAGAAGTGTTTTCTTGTGTCCTGCCAGTGTTGAAAGTGTGCTTGCTTGAAACAAGAGACGGTTTTTGACGGTGGCTGTATTCAGATGATCACATAGCTTGCCTTTGTGAGGTTTGCTTGGCTTGGACGTTTTCCACTGAGGTGGTGAAAACGTTCCTATTCCGGTCAAGCTGAGTTGTAGATTCTATGGTGGCTGAATCGTGGCACCCATGGCAGGGAATTAAGATTACTCCATTAATGTATGAAAGCCTAAAATGGGAAATAGAAAAGCAGATGAGGAGATTTTTTATTTTATTTTTTGCCAACCATTTTAAGTGAGTTTGCACAATTTTCTGACCGTCTGTCTTCTGCAGACCTCAAAGGGGGAAGTGAATGAGTGGTGTGGATTTGTTCCAAAACACTTCTTTTAGGCAACAGGTCTGACTAAAAAGATTTCAGTCAAGTTATACAACATATTGATACTGGAATTATAGAAGTGGAATGTAAATTACCACTTTTCCAATCACCAGTGGCAAGTAGGATCGCATTCACAAGACCAGGGAGGGAAACTTTGCACTGGAAAATACTTTTTTCCCAGGCCATGAAGAAAAAGAAGAAGATGATGACGAGGAGGAGGAGCAAACACAAGCAGACTGGCTAGTATTTTCTCTCTTTAGCTAGTAGCTTCAGTGTGCGAAGTTTGAAGTCTGGTTTATTTAAAATTTCAATTCATAGGATGCTAATGTTTACAGCACAGCCAATTCAATCAGGGAGGTGAGAATCCCCATGAAATAATTTTATGACTTACATCAGCAGGGTGTTGTGGGTTTTTTTTTAAGTATTCTGACAACTTAGTTGCTGATGTATGAAGGCAGCATAATTCCACAGGGAGAAGCAATATTAGCTCTGCATCACGCTCACTGTGCTAACATCTTGGTCTGCAAGCAGTGGGGGGGTGGGAGGGGTTGCGGAACACACAGTTATACTACCGAGACACACAGCAAGCTGATGCGCTGTTGAGATTAGGTGCCATTTTAATATATTCTGCTTTCCATACGTGGCATTATCACACTGAGCCTTCAGTCAATCAAGCTGCAACTAGCACCAACCACGGCGTGAGATTTCACCCTTTTGTGAGTACTGAAAATATTGCTGCTCAGAAAGCGTTGGAGTCAAAACAACTTGCACAGCTGGAATTTCTGCCACAATTGCGACGGACAGCTGGGTCCCAGCAGCGGCTGTCGATGTGACTAGGGCATGTGTATCGAGGCTTCATGTTATTTGTATACAAAACAAGAGTTCGCTTCTCTGCTGGCCTCCCCTCCGCTATGAGACACCAACTGTGAATGCGGGGAGCGCCGATTTCTCAGCCGTTGTGGCTACTTTTCAAAAAGGTAAATGTTCCACAGGTCCGTTTCCCCCCAGCAGAGATGTCGTGGTGGGGAATGCTTTTATCCGCCAAGCTTCTGCACACCATGGAGGTGTTGATACACATGCTAGTCAAACTGTACATTAAAAACAACAACAACAACCTGTTTTCAAAGGGTTCAGATGTGGCTTTCCAAATGTGGCTTTCAGGACTCTCCCCAAGCCATACTCCCTTCCTGGCCTTGCTCCTTGTACTCCTTAAGTGGTTTTGCCTGGCTAGAATGTGCCCTTGGACTATAATCATTTATCTCACTTGTTTGAATGGGGACTGTAGAGATAGGCGTAACAGCACAGCAGCCTCTGACTTCAGCATGGGAGGAATGTAGCCTATTGTACAAAGGACAGAGTCACATCAATTGCTCTGCCCAATTTTGCTTCTGACCGGTCACAGAATTCCACCCGGTAGGTGCATGAAATAAGCAGAACTCTACACAATTCTATGTTGCCCTTTGCATGTAGTTAACTTCAAACAGCAACCAGAGATACTGAGCACAAACATAGTTCCTTAAACACTAGTGTTTGATGGGCACGTACTTTTGTAAGTATCCAGTGCTTTGGGGGGGGGGGCGCAGGGGCACGCATACCCCTAAACATTTTGTAGATCTTTGTACTTTTGTCCATTTACTGTATGTAATTTTCCCAATTTGAACTATAAAATGGTGGTTTTCTTGAGTCAAATGAGAGTACCCCTAAACATTTTTTTAAAGGAAAAAAAGCACTGTATACAGTATGTGCAGCCATCCAACTAATATAGGTTAGACCTATATTAGTCTATATAGTTGTATGCTCAGTGGTACATGGATTGGCAGGGATACAGGTGCTGAAAACCTGGTAGCTGCTGGCAACATTGATCATCTGCTGGTGGTAGTATAAGGGGAGAAGAGGCCTGAATTCAGCCCTCACGCTGACCAAAGATGGGAGAATAGACGTGGGATTTCAGGAAGAAGAAGAAGAAGAAGAGTTTGGATTTGATACCCCGCCTTTCACTCCCCTTCAGGAGTCTCAAAGCGGCTAACATTCTCCTTTTCCCTTCCTCCCCCACAACAAACACTCTGTGAGGTGAGTGGGGCTGAGAGACTTCACAGAAGTGTGACTGGCCCAAGGTCACCCAGCAGCTGCATGTGGAAGAGCGGGAAATTGAACCTGGTTCACCAGATTACGAATCTACCACTCTTAACCACTACACCACACTGGCTCTCTAAATCATTACAGCTTGCTCACATAGTCCAAAATAAAAGTTACAAGAATGAAAGTTTAAAGTTGGTCTCACACTTCATGCCATGGCTGTTATTTCTCTTGTTGCTTCCATGTCTTGGCCATTTCTTGACCTGAGTCACTGCTTTGTGAGATTGTTTGTGCAATTGGGGGGATGGAGGTAAAATGGAATTCAGAGTAAAAAGGGCAAATTGTCCGTTCATTCTGGAACTAGCTGGTGAGTACAAACCCTCGATTATTTTCCGAAAGGAAGCTGAGCACATCCTGTGTGGCGACTTCTTATCCCATGACTGACTCGGCTACGGAGGGCATAAGGAGAGGGGAGTCTTTTTCTTCCTATATGCACTCAGGGTTATGATAAACTGCAGGGATCAGCATGCTGACCGGGTGACACAGTATAGCAGAGGTAGCCAACATATTACAGGGAGGTTTTTAATTTTCAGTGTTTTACTGTGGTTTTATAATTTGTTGGAAGCTGCCCAGAGTGGCTGGGGCCATCAGCCCTTGCCGGTATGGCCAAAGGTCAGGTGTTATGGGAGTTGCAGTCCAACAATAGCTGTGAGCCACATTAACTACCTATAGACACTCTGTATTCTCAGTGTCTATACTCTGGAACTCCCTGCCTCATGATATTCATTCTATTGCTTCAGCAAGTCTACCCAGACATGTAATTTTATAATACCCATTTGTTTCTAAAACTGTTGGTTTTATCTATATTCAAATTGTTTTATTATGTCTTTCCGTTTTTAAAGCTTATTGATTTTATATTATTAGGAATATTTCGTATTGCGTTATGTAACACAGCTTCTTTATTTTAAATTAAGCGGTATAGAAATCTTGCGCAATAAAATAAAATAAATATAGAAGCCACCGGCCTGCCACTTCTCACAACCGTACAGTTTTCTTTGCCCTCACAAGCGAATGAAAACACCCATCCACATACACAACAAGCATAATCTGCCCTGAGACCTCTGGGTATAGGGCGACATATAAATTCAATAAATAAATGAATAATAATAAATAAATAAACAGTCAAGCTGTAAGTGCTTTAGCAACAATTACTTTAAGCTTAGCTTTCGGAGCACTTGGTAATGTTGCCACAAAAGGTTTAATTTTGCTTCATACAGACATAGAGAGTACATTTTGTTCTGGGTAATTTATATATCAGCTTGAGCTGATCAGAGTTAAGGTGAAGTCTTTGCCTCTCGACGGTGGCCTGTCAGAAGTTTTAATTACAACAAATGCTTCAGGGGTACTCCTGTAATTCTAATGGACTGGAACAGTTCACAGGCAAGGCATGTCAGGTCAAGAGGGAGAATGAAGTGTTGTAAAACATTGATGAAGAAGTAGATATGTGAAAGAATAAAGGATTTTGACAAGAAGGGGGAGATAAATGCTGTATTGTGCTGCAGCGGAGTAAACTAAACTCCCAGTATTGTACTGACCTTTCTGGGCATGGTTTTTGCTGTTTTTACAGTCGCTCCTGCACTGGTCTGATAGTATGCTTGCATGTTTCACTCAGTTAAAAGACAGGATAGGCCAGATTCTGTCCGGGGGTGTTTTTTATGTCTCATACTCCCGATGCTTGTGGTGTGGGAGTTTGCCACCAAGCATACTTTGGCAGAGACATCACCTTGCCAACAAAGGTCCGTATAGTTAAAGCCATGGTTTTCCCAGTAGTGATGCATGGAAGTGAGAGCTGGATCATAAAGAAGGCTGATCGCCGAAGAATTGATGCTTTTGAATTCTGGTGCTGGAGGAGACTCTTGAGAGTCCCGTGGACTGCAAGAAGATCAAACCTATCCATTCTTAAGGAAATCAGCCCCGAGTGCTCACTGGAAGGAGAGATTGTGAAGCTGAGGCTCCAATACTTTGGCCACCTCATGAGAAGAGAAGACTCCCTGGAAAAGACCCTGATGTTGGGAAAGATGGAAGGCAAAAGGAGAAGGGGACGACAGAGGACGAGATGGTTGGACAGTGTTCTCGAAGCTACAAACATGAGTTTGACCAAACTGCGGGAGGCAGTGGAAGACAGGAGTGCCTGGCGTGCTCTGGTCCATGGGGTCACGAAGAGTCAGACACGACTAAACAGCAACAACATACTTTGGCATGATCATTGCATGTGCACATACAAGGTCACGGGGAACGTGCAACAGCAAGGATCATTCAGTTTGCAGCTCAAGGGTTAATTTTCTTAATGTCAAAGTCAACTAGCCAATTGGTGCTGGGGGTGGAGGTGCTGCTTACCAATCAGGCAGAGCAGCCTTCTATCCCTTGAGGCAGCAGTTGGGCTACTTGGCTAGATCAAGGTGGTCCAATGCACAGCCTAAGAACCGTATGCAGCCCTTGATGCATTTTTGGGTGGCCCTCAGCAACATTTGAACCTTCACAGTCCCCATGCTGCCTTCCCAAAGTCAGGTAAGCTTTGGGAAGGAGGCATGAGGACTCTGAACTAGAGTCCACCTTCCTCCTTCCCAAAACCAAGTTAGAACTTTCTCAGCTTTGGGAAGGAGGTAGGAGGGCTCTAGGATCCTGCCAGAGCTTTGCACCTCCTTTCCAAAGCCCAGTGCCTCACTTACCCAACTTTGGAGGGCAGCATGAGGGTTGGGATGGGGAAGGTGTCAATTTTCTGCCTTGCTCCCTCCCCTTCCTGCATGTCAAGGCAGTGTGTGTCCCACAGGTTCCATGTCGAAGTACTCTTGCGGCCCAATTGGCATGGAAAATTAGACCACCCTGGGTAGCACTGAGGGAGATTTTCCTCTGTAGGTTTGCTTGTATGTCTCCCTACTATGTACAAGACAGGAAGTAAGGAAGTCAAACCTCTGTTTCTTTCTTCTCAAATTCCTCAGCAAAGTGTTATCAGGATTTATTTCCTGTTTGGACTCTGTCTGCATTATTTAGGTGGCTTTGCTAGCAATCCCTACCCCTGCTCCTGCCAAAGAACAAAGATTTACAACAAAAAGAGAGTCGAGCATAACCAGACAATGGTTAGACCAAAGGCCTGCTGCTGCAATGTTGAAGTGGGGAGAGGGGGTATAAGGAAATTCCACAAGTAGTGTGTCATTGGCAACTGTTTTCTTTCAGTTTGTAGTGGCTTCTGTTTGGGTCCTTTCACTGACAAGCAAGAGTTGCCCATTTTTGCATGCTGTGGTTAAGCGATATCTTATCGAGCTACATTTTCTCCATTCTAAAGTGTTAGCGATGTTTTCAGGGAGTGCGAAAGCAGTAACGTAGTCGCTTGAAGTTTCACTGAGGTTGTACCTGCCCCCAAACAAACAAAGCATCCATGCTGCAAACTTTGGCATTCCACCACTGCAGGCTAGTTCGCTTGTCCTGCTGCACACAGGTGCAAGCCGCCCTGCGCATGTAACAAGTGTTTGTGTGAAGGAGTATACATTTAATTATTTGTGCACCTCGTATATTATTAGTATGGTCGTCATCATACATGTTATATATATTGCTAAACATATTACAGTTTTATCAGGTTCAGCCCATCAAACAGCACATAACATGAAAATAAAGCAAGGGTCTTCCTATACAAATTTCCCTCACTGGTATCTTATTTAGAATCAGTAATAAGCTAATATTTCTGTATATGATCAGACTAGTTTTGATATTTAAGTGAATGATTGTTAAAACATTGGAAACCCTTAACTTAGATTTGGCAGCAGCTCTCTCTGTGTGTATACTGTGGGTGTGTGTGTGTATTACCACCTAGGGTTGCCATATGTTCGGACTTAATCGGTGAAATTAGCATCCCAGGGGGAATTTCGGCAAAAAATGGCAAAACGTCCGGGGTTTTTTGCCAACGGAACCAGGAAGTGTGTGTTTGAGTATCACTCTTTACCTTTTGGGGGGCAAATAATTCCCCCAAAAAGCTCAACAGCTTTTGTGTCCGGATTTTTACTTCTTGAAACATGGCAGCCCTAGTACCGCCTTATCATATAGTTGTCATGTCTTTTGTTCCCCCACCTGAAATCTGAGAAAATGTGCCAACTTAGCCATTATGGCAGAGTCCCATATTTTACCCACTCAGATTTTATAGTTGCTGAATTATATTAGGGTACAGTACAACAATTTCTGTACACAACCACACAAATTGTACACACTTTGATGTAGCGTGTGAACACTTAGAGGGCTTGTTGCTGGTTTTTTTTTTACAATCAGGCGGTGTATAAATTTTATGAAAAACTCCTAGTTTTTGCCACCATTTTATGGTTTAATGCGTAGAGGTCTGCCCCGGCCATATCATGCATTCATTTTAAATGGGCTACTGATGTGCAAAGGTGAATAAGCAGTGCAACAGTTCCTGATTAAAATCAGCTGCCAGGGAAGGCAATAGTGAGCGTCATTCCTGCAAATTATAATGGAGCGGCTGCATATGTAATCCAATTTGCTCATTTTTGTCAAGCGATACTTGCAGGCGAAGTAAGAAGCCAAGATTATGTCGCACAAACAATTGGCTTCAAATATAATGGGCAGATTTACAGAACTGGACGCAGTACAATGCCACGTAATTAGATGGGATACGACGTGAAGGCCCTATTTGCATATGAAATAATTTGAAAAGGGAATGGAAACGATCCAGGGAGGGCTAGCAAACAAATAGTGCAGAGTGTTCAGGAGGCAGCTGGGAAGGCAACATTTTATAGCTGTGAGTAGCTGCAGGCGTTTTCTGAAGCATCTGAACACTCCCAAAGGCAAGGAAATGCAAAACCAAGCAGTTCCTGTCCTCAGGAGCCAGAACAATAGCCTAAACTTTGTGCTGTGACATGTGGTAGGTAAAACAACAACAAGCCAGAAGTCTGGGACTCATAGATCACTGATAGAGCACATGTCTCGCATGCCAAAGATCACATATTTAGTCCCCCACGTCAACAGCTCAAGGATACCAGAGAAGAGCATATAACCTTGATCAGGCATGTCCAACAGGTAGATCACTGTGGTAGATCACTGGTAGATCACTGGCTTCCCCCAAAGAAGCTGAACAACTGTGGCTCCCCTAAGAAAAGCTCAACATTTTACCTCCTCCTAGAAAAAACCCAACAACTTTGACCTGAACCCCCAAAAAGGGGGTAGATCACTGCCAGTTTTTAACTCTGTGAATAGATCGCAGTCTCTTGGGAGTTGGCCACCCCTGAGATCTGCTGCCAATGAGAGCAGAAAATACTTAGGCTTGCCGTACATCAAGAAAGTTGCTGACATGTCCTGGTTTTCAGGTGTAAAAATGGCGCCAGGGGGAAATTTTGCCGAATCGGCAAAATGTCAGGAGAAACCCAGACGTATGGTTGGAAAAAGCAGCGAAAACAGCTCCGAAAGCTTTAAATCACTATTTTTGAGTCAGGTTTCACCCTAAAAAACTTAACAATTTCGGTGGTTTCCTAAGAGGAAAAAAGCGGAACCACTTTGTGGATGTCAGGAATTTTACTTTTAGAAGTATGGCAACCCTATAAAAACTGGACTAAATATACCAGTAGTTTGACTCAGTATAAGGCAGTTTCGTCTTTCTAGATCTTTCTATTCAAGCTCTCTGTAACCCAAGGGTGGGGCACCTTTAGCTCTCTGGGTGTTGCTGGACTTCAGCACCCATCATTCCTGGGTGCTGTTTCGGAGTTGGAATCCAAGAACATCAGGAGGGCCCCACAAGTTCCCTCTCCTGACAGAGGTAGACGTGGAAACCATTAATTTGACACTGGAATTTCAATATTTTCTTAGCATCTTTCTGTCTTGAGAGACACTGGAGTGCTCCTCCAGGATTGAAGCCAAATAGCTGGAGAATCACAGCGCCTGCTGTGGCTGCAAAGATCGGTAACTTGCAACAGCTGCTTCCTACGCTGTTTCGGCTGTGTTAGCAGCACTGAAATGACCTCCCTGGGGTGCAAGCCTGGGCATTGTGTATGGAGGTCCTGTCCTGCCCCAATGACAAGATCCCCCTCCTGATCTAACTGATGTGGTTCAAAGGAAAGCAGAGCAATACATTTGGCACCAGCTTGGCTTCAGGAGTTTCTGGAAAGAGGCACCATCCAAGTGTCGTAGGGACTATATTCCGGATTTGTATAGGCTTTACTCCTTAGCCATTTTTTCTCCCAAAGATGTCCCACAAGGCAGCGGGAACTGCATTACACAAAGTTTAACAATAATCATTCTCCTTGGCCTCCCTCCCTTTGGTACCATGCCTGCTTGCTGGTACTGGTAATCCATTTATTAGGAGGAACCAGAATGCCACAAAGTCCTGAGCAAGGCTCTCCAGAACTCTTCATCAGTCTGGATGCTCAGCAAACCAGAGGGCAGGGGGAGAGCAGAGAAAGTTGGGCATGCAGAAGGTCTGGCCTTCAGGGATTGAGAGAGAAAGTCTGAAATGGGCTTTTAAGGGCATTCACACAATGCACTTAGAAATCTCCTTGTAGTCGGGAACCCAGATGACACAAGGCTGCAGATTCCAGGGAGACCATTAAGCGCTCTTCAGACCTCCATGGTAAGGCCTTCATGTGCTTGGAAGGCTTGTTGGACAGCACCATGCCCAACTTTCTCTGCTCTCCCCCTGCCCTCTGGTTTGCTGAACATCCAGATTGCATCATGGGGACAGTGTGGGGAGGACTGGTGCATGCAGCCCCAGCTCCCTAAACATGTTTTGCTGTGAACTTTTGTGCCAAGAGTGGATGCCTGAAGAGGGCTGAGTCTCTCTAAGTCTACAAGCTTTAGCGGTTTAAAAATGGAGTGCAGGAGGAGTTATGCAGACATCATTAGATTCGTTTACTAGGTGTCAGACAGATTTCAGTGCTCCCAGACATAGTGTGGGATATAAATGTTGCAATAAATAAATCATCCTTTGGCCGTGAAATTCATAGTTTAACTATGCACTGTGTGAAGAAGTACTCGCTTTTGTTGTGAATCTTCCAGCGTTCGGCTTCATTGGACTGCCTCAGGTTATGGAATTAGGAAAAAGAAATAAAAACTTCTTTTGGCTCATTTTCCCTACACCAGGCACAATTTTAGACTCCCCTATCATGCCCACCTTACTCACCATTTTGCTAAGCTAAATTATCCTAAATGTTGTATCCTTTCCTCATGCGAAAGTTGTCCCAGCTCCACAATCATTTCAGTTGCCCTTTCCTGAGATTTTCCAGCTCTACAATATCCTTGCTGAGGTGAATGTGCAGGTGAATGTGAGTTGTGCAGCCAGAATGCTGCACAACGTTCCAAGTTCAGTCACACCATTGACTTCTGGTGGTTCCCTCACTGTGAGAAGTGAAGCTACAGGGAACCAGGCAGAGGGCCTTCTTGGTAGTGGCACCTGCCCTCTGGAACGCCCTCTCATCAGATGTCGAGTAACTATATAACCTTTAGAAGACATCTGAAGGCAACCCTGTATAGGGAAGCCTTTCAATGTGTAATGTTTTATTGTGTTTCTTTATATGTTGGAAGCCACCCAGAATGGCTGGGACAGCCCAGCCAGATGGGTGGGTTATAAATGTTGTTGTTGTCCTGGTTCCACAGTGGTCCACCGGATATCTCCAGCAAGCCCAAAAGGTAGGCATGAAGACATCAGTTTTCCCTTCTTCTTGCTCTCAGCAATTGATATTTGATGGCTATTCAGTGTATCTGGGTGTTTCATAATGCCGTTATGACATTGATAGACGTATCCTCTATAAATGTGCTTATGATAGATGTGTAGGAGTTCTTCAGCGGATGAATTGATGTGGAAAGTGACAGTAAAAAAAAAAATAATGATTTGATGAAGAAACACTGTTTGAGTAAACTGGTGGCTGAACCCTAAAACCAAATTCTCCTGTAGTCACTAACATAATCCTAATTCTGGCAAAACCCCAAAGCACTTTGATCAAAACTATTTATGGATTTGAGTTAGCTAATCGATTTAGACTGTTGGCAACATACAGTATATGCATCAAGACTTCCACAATTAGTCGAAGTAAACCAACCAACCAACTGGCCATACCCAAGTCCCAGGATGAAGAAGGGCTTTTTGGGTTTTTGTTTTCCAAGGGCAGAAAATGTATAAATAAAACAAAATCCACTGAGTTTCATCAAATTCAAAATAAAGTTCAGTGAAAAGGTTATATAAATCTTCTGGGAATTAAGCGAGAACGAGTCCTACTGTCAGCTAAATATAAACTTGGCAGATTGGCTTTATCTCAGCCCTTTTTTTCTTGTCTTTCTTCTTTCTTTTCCTAAAAGGAAGGTTATTTTTCTCCCTTTTTCACATGCTTTATATTTGGGAACAAGGAGAAAATTATTTTTAATCTTCTCCAGTTTTCTTATTAGCTTTCATAACAGCCAATATTTAAAGGAAGTCTCTTATCCCACGCCTACATAGTGAAATGTGCATGCATGCAATAAAATATATTTACTCCTCTTCCCATGTGTGTGGTGTTCTGGGGCACTAGCTACAATGGCCAGAGCTATGGAGGAGGTGTCAAATTAAAACACAGAAGTAGAATTGCCAAGAGTAGTTTTGCCAAAGAAGAAAGAAAGAAAGAAAGAAAGAAAGAAAGAAAGAAAGAAAGAGACAAATTCTGAAGTAAACAGAGGCTGGCAATTAGGAGTTAGTCGGCAAATGTTCCTTAGCTGCTGTCTGACTTGCACTGATGTCACAGAAACTCAGATATCTGAAATTCCAGAGACTTGGCTTCAGTTTCTTGAAATAATCATGTGTGGGATCTATAGAAGTTCTCTTAAAACAAACATGAAGGGCATCAAGGAGAATGAGTGCAATGGAATGCTTCCTTTGAGTGCTTACTTGAAGTGGAAAGTGCAGGATTCACATTCTTAAACCTATGAATAGGCCATCTTGACTGTGAGTCCTGGAAGTCCTGCTACCTGCCTTGCAGGCCTTTTTTCCACCTGACCTGGGAGGGACTGACTCCACCTACAAAAGCTGAGGCTGCTGAATAGACTCTTGGGCTGGAATATTGTTTACGGGGTTTGTTGGGTGGGCTTGTGGTTGTTGTTATTGATGTAATTTTTTTGTATCTTAATTTTAGATCACATTATGATTTATGTGGAAATTGTTGTAATTATGTATTTTTTCATGTTGTAAGCCACCTTCAGCATGGTTTGAACTATGGAAAGGTGGCTTACAAGTAAAATTCATATCCTCCAATGCGACATGGGGGGGGGCTGGGATGCCATCTTCTGGTGCCACACTCCTGCACAAGTCACATGACCAGAGCAAGATTGCAGCCCCCAAAAAGTGCTTTTTCGGGGTGAGATCACACCCTAAATTGTGAGAGAGCGTGGCCACCAAAATGCCCACTGTGCTCTTGTGGTAGGAAATGGGATATCCCAGTTTTTCCGAGACAGTTGTGGAATGTTTTGTTATGTATGTATGTATGTATGTATGTATGTAAATACAAATTAATACCAATGTTTGAGAGGGGCAGGGAAGAGACTGGCTGCCTCTAGCTATGATCCAATGAGAGTAATGCATGAGAGAAAGCCTGAGAAAGATGAGAGACCTCAAAGAAGTATCTGGGCAGAGGGACACTATTCTTCTTGGGCTATTGCTCAGCACCCATCCCTACAAGACAGATGACTGAAATGAACAGAAGACTACAGCAGCCAGCTGGGAGCTTTAGGGGCTCAGGTTAGTGAATGGTGTGGCCAGGGGACAGAGGTGTGGAGGGCCACATTTGCCCTCAGGCCTGAGGCTCCTCAGCCCTGCTTTTCCTTTGAATTGACTGGCACACATCTGTGAAACCTTGCCTTTCTCCTCACGGAATGGCTACTGGAATATGATGTGGCAGATATAGATTTTCTCTTCAGTTCTAGTGTTGTTATGATGGAAAGAACCCAGTATTGAAGAAGAAGAAGAAGAAGAAGAAGAAGAAGAAGAAGAAGAAGAAGAACCATGATTTTTCTCAGGAGTGGCCACAACGTTTAGAACTTAAATGTTTACAAAGCATCTGCAGTTCAGTAGCACAGCGCTTCAATCAAGCAGGATTCCTCCACCTCCCACCATCTATTTTACTGGGATATTCACTAATGCAGCCTCCTATGGATTCATTAGCTATCTGTTATAACTTCCATGTACATATATAGACCTCATGAGACATGTTTATAAGGAGGATCTCGCTGTCACCCACGGCACTTCACACCTCTCGGGAGTTAAAAGAAATACATACACACAGCACAGAGATCTTGGAGAGTTATGTACTTGCATTTGAGAAAGTAAATAATCTGAACCTGATGCTTCCCACGAATTCTTTCTCCGGCTGCCTCTTTGCCAGCATCCTTCCATTATCCATGGATCTATCACCGTTTTTATTTAAGCACATTAAGGGACACCGTCTTTATTCTTCCTAGCAAAATACTTCTAACATTCAAAATTAAATTCATATTTTATTCATGTTTGAAAAGACCTTCCAAAGGAAAAAGTCACTGGAAGGCTTCCAGCTTGCTAATAATGCCGTCTGAGAAAAATCAAACACAGATTTTTCTTTTTCTTTATCTGTGTGAATAAATGCATCAAACTCCTAGGGTTAGGCAAACTTCTTGTTAAGCAAAGGGACCAGACCTACTGAGAAATCAGCATTTCAACATCCTTCTAGAAGAGAATTGGCTCTGATGACCACACAAAGAGTATGGTTCCCTCCCTCTCATACCCTGAAAGCATTGCCAAAAGGGGAATTTAATGAGAGGCATTCTTTTTTCCCTTAACTTTATTCCTGACTATGAGTATTTTTTTTAAATGCCATTGACCAATGTATTCTGAATAACTTTGCCTGTGTGTGCGACAACAGGATTTTCCATTATTTTCCAGAAAAACAATAACTTCTAAATAACAACAGCAATCAATATGACCAGATGTGTCTGAGGCCTCGGAGGTTTGTAAGAATTCAAGGTCTCAGCCACGGGGTTAAAAGAGATTTGGCCACTTGTATGTGAGAATCCACCGACAGGTAGCACAGGATCATGTTACTGGTTTTTAAAGAAGGTGCTTGGTTTGGGGATGTTGGGGATAATGAAAATGAAGCATCACATAGACATACGGTACTCTACTAGGTTTCCAAAATCTTGATATATTTAAGCATATAGTGATGCTAACATACTGTAATTGCACGACTCCCTTGGCAGGGTTGGACTAGAACTTGGAATGCCAGACTCCGGTGGAAGATGGAGGATTGGGAGACGGAAGCTGGAAAAGATGACAGTTCTTCCCTCTGCCTTCCCCATACCCCTTCTGCCTCTCCCTGAGGCAGGGAGAGCATTGTTGGAATCTGAGGTGAGCTCTAAGCTGCAGCCCGGGGTGGCAAACCAGGATTCTGACAGAATGCATGTGGTGGGTTCATCCGTTTTGACTTTAAAGTTGCCTGAGTTGGTGTGGAAAACTGCTTGGAATAGCTTCTCAGCTCTCATGCAGACATTTGGAAGAAGAAGGGAGAGGGGGGGGAAGATGGGGGGGTTGGGTGGTGATGTTTCTATTATACTTAATATATGTGGGGTTTCGTGTCAGCGTCGCTTGTGCAGGTTCTGTGCTATTCACTTGTGTTCCTTTGGTGGTGAGAGAGGTTGGGGTTGGCCTAGGGTGTGGTTGTTTGTTTGTGATTGGTGATCTACTAAACAAGACAATAATGCCCATTTACACCACGAAGAACTCATAACCCACCTACTTTCAGCAGCCAGAAACACCATAACCAGACACTGGAGAGACCTGTCAGGAGTAAGCATGGACCAATGGTACCAAATAGTATGGGAAACAGCCTTACCAGAAAAATTAACCAATAAACTGAAACTGACACGGGGACAAATAGAAGAAGACGCCTTCACCCTGGTATGGCTCCCCTTTATCACATACACAGCCCAACAAGACAATAGCAAAAATCCACCAACAGCATACAAATCAATATGGCTAACCTGATGCAAAACACCCACCCACCCCACTCACACATGAAAACAAAGCTCTCATGCAGTCTTGAACTTATTGTAACTGACCCTGAACCCATGCAACATGGTCATTGTTCCAAGATGAGGCACATCCTAGTCAACCCTTTGCCTTGTGAAAGCTCTGGAACAGATCTTTGCTTGCTGCTGAGTCTCTCCCATTCCTCTGGTTCAATAAAGATGCTTCCCTCACTCACACATATTTAGTCTTGTGTTTTCGGATGGGAGCTAGGACAGGTGATTGCATATGCATTACCTTTCTAAAGCTCAAGCAAATGTTGGGATTTCAACAGCAAATACTGATACCTCCTGCTCTCACACCCTCAGTACTAAATGCAGATTGCTTCCATTTCCTCCCAAATGCAAGCTTTCACCACTGGCCAGTTTTCCTTGATTCTCCATTCAAACTAAGAGATGAACACTAAGACAAAGAGGAGGTGAAGCACAGAGAAAGAAACTGATTACCATATTTTTCGCTCTATAACACGCACCCGACCATAACACGCACGTAGTTTTTAGAGGAGGAAAATCTGTAGGCATGCTACCCGTAGGCATTCCCTCCATAACACACACAGACATTTCCCCTTACTTTTTAGGAGGAAAAAAGTGAGTGTCACGGTGCAAAAAATACGGTAGATTCTGCCTGCATATGACACCTGAAAGAGTTCCACTGGCTGCCAATTTGTTACCTGGCCAAGTTCTGGGTTTTACTATAGGTATATAAAGCCCATAATTGCTTGGGACCAGTTTACTTAAGATAAAGACAAAAGAGGAGCTTGCTGGATCAGATGATTGGCCTGTCTAGTCCAGCATCCTGGTCTCACAGTGCTCTGGAATTCTCCACCTATTGCCCTTAAGCAGACGCCAGTCCTGGATTGTCTTAAACACCTGCCGAAAACTTTTTTGTATTTGTTTTGACAAGCCTACTCAGGCATATAATTTAGTGAACCTGGTTTGCTTTAAAAGTCATGTAGTCATGTTTTTTAATGGAGATCGTTCCATGCGTATTTTATTTTAAATGTGGATTTTTAAATCTGAGTCTGGCTCAGCATACGTTCATCGAATATTTACATGGGACAACAACAAAAATTGTGCTGATGGTGCAACTGAATTGTGCAACTTGAGCTGATGTGATCTATCTGATGTGATCATTGGCTTGGGGCTTCTCCAGGCCCTCAGATATGCTGACTTCAATGGGTCTCTCAAAATGCTCTGAGGACATCGCACAAAAGCTGAGGCTGTCATCCCACCTGCATGCTGATTAACAAGAAGAAACATCTGAGTCAGGTTATCTGGAGTTCTGCCACCTCCCAGAAATGTTTATGAAATGACTCTTCTGCAAAAGCTGATTTAAAAAATGTCAGCTGCTTTTGTCCTGAAATGTCCAAACACCACTCTGGAGTAAGGGGTAAAAAGTGGGAAAGACAGTTAAATCTTTACAAAAGCACAGGTACTGGAAACATTTATCAGGGTTTTTGCCATAAGCCAAATATGACATGTCTCTTTTTTTGGCTTCTGCACACATTTTTTTGTTCTAGAACTTTTTACAGAAGCATGCAGAAGACCTGGTTTGCATGCAGAAGGCACCAAATTCAGTCCCTAGCATATGCAGGCAGGGCTGAGAATGACTCCTGTCTAGGTGGTCTGACTTGGAGTAAGACACCTATGTTCTTAAAGGTCTGCTTGTATCCTCTCACTTCTATACTTATTGGCTCAAATGTCTTAGGCCAAATGCTTTTAGTGTGTGCATAACTACCACGGTAGCAATTTCAAATGATGTTAATTGATTTTCCATTAAGGACATTGTTGTGCTGAATTTGCAGAGGAACCCTGAGGATGATCTGAAATGACTAGCTCTTTATAATTTTTATTAATTTAAAACACGTGCTCAAGGTGTTGCTTTGGAGACTACTAATGTATGATGTAGGACTGAGAAGCAAATGTGTCTGCAAAAATGCACATATTGGTGAAAACAACCTACAAAAATGCATTATATTAGCAGGAATGGCTTGCAGAAAAACACCCTGCATATACAAAAACCCTGCATACAAAAATGGTTCATTAAGACAAATTAAGGCATGAAAACACGTGTGATTTTTCTGTGCAGCATTTAAAAAATGGAAATGGGGTGAGTGGAACTTAAGCCTGAAAATAAGAGAAACCGAGAGAAACCAAAATGGGTAGAGCCATCTGTCCCTAACCATGGTGAATGTTAAAACTCTGTTCATAGGACATACCTTGATATATGGCAACTGGGGAGGGGAAGATGGTCTGCCATCCACTGACCCCACCCTGATTTGTGCCAACTTGTATTCGCATAGCTTCCCTCCACTCCCTATGTGCAGTTTCTGTTCCAAACTTTGGATTGATATACAGAGCCTTTTGGATGGCAAGCATGTTGCCATTCACCCATTCATAATCCTTGATGTGTTGCATGAACAGGCTAGCTAGAGTGCTTCTGCGAATTATGCAGAGGGCTTCGCCCCACCCTCACAATCTGGGGACTGGGGAAGGCTTGTAAAATTCTTTCTTTCTTTCTTGCATTTTCCACCAGGATCCAAAAACTGTGAGAGATGTCAGCACCTGTGCAGGTGTGCAAGCAATGTGAGAGACAAACTTCAGTCTACTATAGCAGTCATGGCCCAGGGCTATTTCCTCTGTGACCCAAGATTCAGAATGTAAAGTGGAACAGCTGGTGACTGGGGGAGGCTTGTCTTCCCCAACATTTCTTGTGTCTGCTACCAGGAGCCCAAATTGCAAGAGACATCATCATCATCAACACCACCATGGGAAAGGAAGTCTTGCCCAGTCATTTCCTCTGAGATCTGTCATTACGGCGAGACAGAGAAGCAGAAGAACATCTGGAACATCTGAGAGAATGAAGCTGAACATTGGATGATTGCAGACGTAAGCAAATCAGTCTCTTAAGCTTAAGCCAAGAAATAGTATTCTTTATGAAACTGAATATCAATATATGTATCAAGGCTTTGAGATTAGACCACTGAAGAAGCCCGGAAAACTGCCTTGGGAGTGTGCTATCTGCAAGCCCCAGTAAAAGGGCCCCATCGGGGGTGAACAGTGGCCTTACTTGGACTGCCAGGGCAAAACAGGTGCAAAACGCCGGCACCCTGTCTACAACTTCATTAACATCCATCTACAACTTCACTAGCATCTCTCAGTATTGTGAACAACACCGAACTTACCCTTTGTTGGTGTCTTCATGAACTTACCTAAAAAGGTAAAGACAACAAAAGACTGAGTTAAGCATTTGAAAAATCCATTGAAACCAGACATTGTAAGTCCATCTTAGGTTGGGTAGTTTGTAGGTCTCTGTGGCTTTGCACAAGGTTTTGTATTTTTCTCAGAAGCATAGTTGTCAACATTTCCCTTTTTTAAGGGAAATTCACTTTTTCCGAATAGGATTCCTCGCAAGAAAAGGGAAAAGCTGACAGCTATGCTCAGAAGATTGATAAAGAATGTATAATTATTTTGGTAGTTATTCTGTGTATATTAGTCGCCAACGTGTTGCATGCGTTGTACTACCACTAGATGTAGGGCTGCTAGTATGTTAAAACAACAACAAAAAACCAGAACTTCTCTAAAATGGAAGACCATTAATCAACACTGAAGACTTTATAGTTTAGCTGAACATAAGAGTTTGCAATAGTTGTGCAAGTGGTATCATCTTGCCTGATTGTGTGTGTGTGTGTGTGACCTGCTAAATGGCGAGAAAGTGGGACTTGCTGGAGGAGAAACAGACGATAAGGAGAAAGGTGTGAGAATCTCAGCTCCAAATTGTATTTTTGACATACCTTGCTTTAAAAATGGGAGCCAGAATGATTGGCAGAATTAGATTCTTGCCAGAACAAAAACCCTCCCTCATTACAGAAAAGAGAAAGAGAGAAATGTTCATGCTGAAATGATACAAAGTAGATGCTTAATGGTATCCATGGAAACTCCCACCTGTCTGGGGTTCTAGTGTGCCCGTCCAAGGTTGCTCGATATATTAAAAGCAAAGGGAAATGAAAAGAAAAGCACGAACAGAATCAGAATACTAGAATATCAGCTCCATTAAGTTGGCTGATTTCCATTCAGCTCTAAAAAAAATATTTCGAAAGGAGGTTAAAAATCTCCGCATCAGTCTTTTGTTCAGATGCGGCACCAAAACTAAATCTATCCTCTCACTTCTGTTTTGCAGCCCACCTGCATGTTCAGAAGAATAACATGGTACAGCCTTCCTGGGACTATTAGGTGAAAGTATAAAGGCAGGGAGTTCTATGACAGAACGTTCTCTAATGCCACAGTGGTCCCGTCACATAGTATGCTAGCATATTAGGAAGACGGGATGAGCGAGAAACTTGTACTTTCTGTTTTTAACATAAAACTCATTCCGTTTCAGCTGCATCTTCTACAAGGGACCAAATGTACAAGCTCCTGAGAAACGGAGAGCTTGCTAATCTAATCACTGTGGGTTCAAAATTATACTTCGGACATTGTAAATTTGCAGGGAAATTAGGATATGAGAACTGCAGGTATGGAATCCCCTTAATTAATTAATTGGATATAAAGCAGTATATTGCATGTACTTGGACATGCCCAGTGGGACTCAATTCCTCCTCCCCCTCCCCCACATGAACAGGTTAGACTGGATCCTTCTTTGTTATCCTTCCACCCGCAGGCTAAGATCTTCCTATTCAGACAGGTCTTTGCAAACTGAGGTGCAGAAGAAGCTGGTCACAATATTTTTATGGCTGGTTCTAAATGTGTTTTGATGTACAGTGGTACCTCGGGTTAAGTACTCAATTTGTTTGGGAGGTCCGTTCTTAACCTTAAACTGTTCTTAACCTGAAGCACCACTTTAGCTAATGGGGCCTCCTGCTGCCGCCGCGCTGCCAAAGCACGATTTCTGTTCTCATCCTGAAGCAAAGTTCTTAACCCAAGGTACTATTTCTGGGTTAGCGGAGTCTGTAACCTGAAGCGTATGTAACCTGAAGCATATGTAACCCGAGGTAGCACTGTATAACCATTGCTTTTGACAAGTTTGTTTTGATTACTTTGGATTTTTTTTAACGTTGGAAATAGCCTTGAATTCCAGCTTGGGAGAGAGATGGGATATAAATGCATTAAATAATTCCTAAATAATAGTAAATAATTTGCTAAGTAGCAGCTGTGGATAGGATTAAGGCCAGGTCCTTGGTACTGCAGGTGGGGAGAGGGAATTGAACCCTTTGGGCTTGCCCTGGTGATTCTTCCCTGACGGAGTGGCAGATAAAATTAGTGAGATTCATCCTCCCAAATGCAGAAGGCCTCAGGTTCAGTCTGCAGCATCTCAAGTAGGGCTGGGAGAGATTCCTGCCTGAATCCCTGGAGAGCCACAGCCTGCCAGGGCAAACAATGCTGAACTAAATGGACCAAAAATCTGTCTCAGTATATGTCATTTTCATCTGTTCCATCCATTCTGTCAACAGCACTAAGAACCAGGCGCTATAATAAAGCAGTGGAGTAAATTAAGAAGACGTGGGGATTCAGTAAGAAAAAGGATAACGGAGAAACAATGCCGCAATATCAGCATCTGCACAAGTTCACAGATTGTCAGATTGATTTTTTTTTTTTTTTGCAATTAATGCAGGGCAAGCCCAGCAAAAAGCAAAACAAAATAAACATCGTGAAGATTCATCCTCTCTGAATCCTGACAGCCTTTCAGCCAGCATAGAGTTAGTTATTGAGCTCTAGCAGGTAGTGAATATTTTATGTTGTTTACTCTGAATACGGAAGGGAGGAAAGATGCTGTTAAAGGGCTGGGATGGAGAGGAAGGTGAAGCCTACCTCAGGAGAAGATAAATGGCTGGGCCCACTCTGGCAATGACCGCAGTCGCCTTTTGTGAGCTTGGGGTCTTTCTATTCTCTTAGTATAGGGGTGGACAGAAGTAAGGCTGGGACCTCTCTGTGATTTGCAGCCATTTGTAAGGACTCCTGACTCCAAATGGTTTAATCTGTTCTGTGAGGCACACATGGAGGAAGAGGTGAGAAAGTCCCATTGTGCAAGCACAGCACGGCATCGGCTGGGCCATATGGGGTGTTAGGGGAGTAGTAGTGGGGATATGTTTGCTCCACCCTGCACTCAGCTCTCACCTGTGGCTCCTAGAAGCTGTCAGCATGCAACAGCAGCCACACCCCGGGGAAATGTCTTTGACTGGCCAGCTAAACCAGGTGAGGGCAGCCAATGGGCCTCAGTGAGTTAGGGACTACCCTTGTAAGCAAAGACAGGCTGGATGTAGATTGAGCAGATGAGACCAGTAATGGGTCCAGTGCAAGGATTGCATATTTTGCTGCTTGTTGGAGTGCTTAAGCTGTGTTTCTGCCTGTGCTCATCTTACATAAAACCAGGGGTCTAGGAAGGGGGGGGCGTTGGGGTGGTCCGCCCTGAGTGCCCTCACTGAGCCGGGTAACATTTGGCACACCACCCTCGTGACTCCCAAGCCTACCCTGCTCAATCAGGGTAAGGAGAGGACTGCGTCGTTTTGCCGGTGGCATTCCCCCCTTCCAGTGTGGTGTAGTGGTTAAGAGTGGTAGATTCGTAATCTGGTGAACTGGGTTCGCTTCCCCGCTCCTCCACATGCAGCTGCTGGGTGACCTTGGGCTAGTCATACTTCTCTGAAGTCTCTCAGCCCCACTTACCTCACAGAGTGTTTGTTGTGGGGGAGGAAGGGAAAGGAGAATGTTAGCCACTTTGAGGCTCCTTCGGGTAGTGATAAAGTGGGATATCAAATCCAAATGCTCCTCTTCCTCCTCCTCCTCCTCCTTTCCTCTTCATTTTGACAGCTTGGGGGAGTCTTGGGAGTCGCAGGTGGGTGGTGCGCCGAATATCTGCTAGTGGCAGCTTGCTCTGCCCTGTGAGCGGCTCACTCCGCCCCCGGCTGCAAGGCATGTGCACTCAAGCGGCTATCCCATGCCTGGGAGGGCACCCTCTGCACCATGCTCCCCTCAGGAGTGTGCCCACCCTGGGCATCGTGGGCATATGCTCTGCCACTGCATATGACTGCCAATTAGCTACCAGGCTAAGTTCAAGGTGCTGGTACTGGTGTATAAGGTCCTATGGAGCTTGGGACCAGGATCCCTAAAAGATCATATCATCCCTTATATATCCAACCATTCAAGGTGCTCTGCAGAATGAATCCTGCAGATACTATGTGTCAGGGAACTGACATCGGAGGAAAGGGAAGTGGTAGGACTCCCAGAGACTGGGAGAGAGTCAACAGCCAAAGCAGGGACCAGCAGGGGGAGCGCGGGGTCTCTGGAGGAGGATCTCAGTAATGCTGAGAGAGACGCAGCAGCCCAGGCAGGAAGCAGCAGGGGAGAGAAAGGGGTGAGAGACACTTCGAGCGAAAATAGCGGGGAGGTGTCAGAAGCAACTGCAGGGAGACCTATGCTTCGCCGGAAGCTGTCACGTCGTGAGTCCAGGAGACGCGTTTCCGTTAAGGAACTTCTTTGCTGGAAGCGCTTCCACAGACAGCCACTGTCGGACTCTACAAGTGACTAGAGCAGACATGTCTGAGGAGCTCTGTCACACACAGAGGTTTGTGGGGTCGCACAAACTCTGAAGGGGCACTATTTTAAGCACAAGCAGCTAATCATCCCCTGATAGCAGTCCGACAGTCTCTGTACGCTGCCTGTGCAGGAGAAGGCATCATGAGCGACCCAGCAGGAGCCGGAGCCGCAGGGGGTGGAGCTGGTCCAAGCTTGGAAGACAGATACCGAGCATTGGAGGTCCAACTTGCGCTGCAGACGGCGAGGCTCGAGGAGAGGAGGGCTCAAGATGCAGACAAGAAGGGGAGAACCACTCAGTTCCCCAGAAAGGTACCAGGATTAGTGCAGAAGTTTGGGGGGGACCCCAAGGATTACCATGCCTTTAGGACTGAAATGCAATATGCCCTGAATGTGCAGTTTGATGAGTTCCCTGATGAGGAATCCCGAGTTGCTTTCGTAATTGGGCATCTTGAGAAGGGGGCGCGAGATTGGGTTCGACCCCTGATGGCAACGCACAACGATATCCTGAAGGACACTATGAAATTCTTTCGTGCAATGGATATCATGTTCTCCAGCGATATTGAGGAGGGGGTAGTGCGCAGACAGCTAATGGCTTGCAAGCAGGGAAGCAGATCTGTCCGTGAGTACTGGACTGACTTTACCATGCTGATTCACAAATTGGGGTGGGATTTATCGGCAGCACCCATTCAGATGCTATTTGAAGAAGGTCTTTCTTCAGCTGTGAAAGACGAGCTGGCCAGGAGCCCCAGGGCGGTGTCTATGGATCAGCTGACCAAATCTGCGCTGACCATTGGAGCGCGCCAGGAGGCAAGAGCCTTGGAGAGGCGGGAAGGGAGAGGGGAACGTTGGAAGGAGTTACGCATTCCAGACATTCCTGAGCCAGCTTTCCCGCCGGCAGAGCCGATGGAAATCGGAACAGCCCGCGCGCGCGCAGTTTCAAAGCCCAGTGAGGGGGCGAAGAAGGAGGGAAAGGGACCCCGGAAATGCTATCTCTGCCAACAGCCAGGCCACTTTGCCAGAGTCTGCCCCCAGAGGAAGGAATGGCAAGGGATGGTGGGAACTGTTGAGGGGGAAGAGCAGGGAGAAACGGAGCAGGTAAAAGCCAACGCCTGGTTGCCAGCAGGGCACTGCAGCCAGGCCAAAGAGCAGTGAAAGTGCCCCTTCCCCAAGTGCCAGTGCCAGAAGCTCCTCGACCTGCTCTAGTGATTGAAGTGTCGCTAGAGTTGCAAAATGGACACCCCCTAAAAATAAAGGCGCTGTTGGACTCAGGCAGCTCCTGCAATTTCATGAGCAAGGAGTTTGCTGCTGAACACCAGATACAGACTATCCCCTTAAGCAACCCCCTGCAGGTGACCACGATCGATGGCAGAGAACTGTTGGGAGGAGGCGTCAGCTTGCAGACCATCCCAATGATAATGAGGGTGGCAAGGCACACAGAACTGATAGCGTTTAATGTGGCCACCTTGGGAGGCGCTCCCATTATTTTGGGAATGAGCTGGCTAGCCCTACATGATCCGCTGGTGGGCTGGCATCAAAGAGTGGTTTCCTTCGGTTCCGCACATTGCTTAGAACACTGCAGGGGGGAAAAGGGGTCAGCAGGGGCCCAAGCCACCCTAGCAGGGACGGAAGTGATGGAGAAGGGGAAGGTGCCATCACAGTATGCTGATCTCAGCGACGTGTTCAGCGAGAAGGAAGCTGACCAACTACCCCCGCATAGGCCCTTTGATTGCCAGATCAATTTACTCCCTGGAGCACAGCTTCCTGTAGGCAGGTTGTATGCCATGTCAGACAGGGAGATGCAGGAGTTGCGAGCGTTCATTGACAAGAACCTGAAGAGAGGCTTCATCAGAGAGTCCAAGGCAGCGGGGGGTAGCCCAGTGTTTTTTGTGGATAAAAAAAACACGGACAAGCCGAGGCTGGTATGTGACTTTCGGGCCCTAAATGCAGTGACAGAGCCGGTGGCTTTTCCTATGCCCAGGATCGATGATATTTTGACCAGGGTGCGAAAAGGAAAGATTTTTACAAAGCTGGACCTAAGGGGGGCGTACAACCTGATACGTATAAGGAAAGGGGATGAATGGAAGACCACCATGTTCACCCCTTTGGGGGCATTTGAATATCTCGTTATGCCTTTTGGATTACAAGCAGGCTCCGCGTGTTTTCAAGCCTTTATGAACCATGTACTGGGGCCTTTGCTCTACAAGAATTGCGTGGCCTTCTTAGATGACGTGTTGGTGTATTCGGAGAATGAGGAGCAACATGTGAGAGACGTCAGAGAAGTGTTGAGCAGGCTGCAAGCCAACAGACTGTGGGTGAAACTGGAGAAGTGTCAGTTTCATACCAAGGAGGTGGAATTCCTGGGGTACCGCTTGTCAGACAAGGGGTTGGCCATGGACCCCGGCAAGGTTCAAGCGGTGCTGGAATGGAAAACACCCAAGACTAAGAAGGATGTGCAGAGGTTCCTAGGGTTTGGAAACTTTTATCGTAAGTTCATCCGAAACTTCGCTCACCTGACGGCGCCCATCACGGACTGTCTCAGCAGCAAAAAGAAGTTTGTTTGGACGGGGGAGGCGGAGCGAGCGTTTGAGGAACTGAAAAAGGCCTTCGCCTCTGACGAACAACTTCTACATGTGGATTTACAAAAAAAGCTGAGGGTCGAAACAGACGCGTCTGACAGAGCCATAGGGGCGGTGCTTCTTCTGCAGCCGGGGAAGGAGGGGTCCGAGTGGCGACCGTGTGCCTTCTTTTTGCGAAAGCTGAACAAATCTGAGAGAAACTACACGGTGTACGACCGGGAACTTCTTGCGATTTATGAGGCCTTCCGGAGATGGAGGCACCTACTAATTGGTGCACAACAGAAGGTGCAAGTGCGCACGGACCATAAGAATCTAGAGTATTGGAGAACTGCGCGAGTGCTCAACCAACGGCAGTTGAGATGGGCCCAGGAGTTCTCCAAATTTAACTTTGAGATTTGTTACGTACCAGGCCCGGAGAACGTTAGGGCGGACGCTCTCTCACGCAAACCTGAATATTTGGAGGGAGAGGGTGCACCCGAAGAAACCCATGTCATTCCCGAGGACCGCTGGGTGTGTGGGGCGGCATTGGTGGGGCTAAGGGAACTGATAGAGGGAACGGTGCAGGATGAATATGCCCAGGACAAACTCAGGGGTCTCAGGAGGGAGGGAGACAAACCCGGGGGTTTTGAGGAGAGAAACGGGGCGTTGTACTACAAGGGAGCGTTATACGTACCTGAAGGAGAATTGAGGGAAAAGGTACTCAAGCAACTGCACGATAGCCCCACAGCAGGGCATTTTGGGCAACACAAAACCATGTGGCTGGTTACCAGGGAATTCTGGTGGCCCAAGGTCAGGGAAGATGTGAGGGAGTATGTGAGAGGGTGTGACCGATGTCAACGAGCCAAGGGGGAGAGGCGGGCACCGGCAGGTTTATTAGAACCACTACCCACGCCGGAAAGACCATGGGAGGCAGTGGCAATAGATTTTATGACTGATCTGCCCAGGTCCAAAGGGAAGACAGCCATTATGGTTGTGGTAGACCTGTTAACCAAGATGGCCCACTTTATAGCCTGCTCACATGCGGTCACAGCAGAAGAAACCGCTAAATTGTTTGTGGAAAATGTGTTTAGATTGCATGGTGCCCCCTTGAGGGTGGTTTCGGACCGAGGGAAACAATTTACTTCCAGGTTCTGGAGGAAGCTCATGAGCTTATTGCATGTAGAGGTGAATTTTTCCACTGCCCGCCATCCAGAAACCAACGGGCAGGCGGAAAGAGCTAATGGTGTCCTCCAGCAATATTTGAGGTGTTATGTGAATGACAGAGAGAATGATTGGGTGGAGAAGCTGGCGTTGGCAGAATTTGCCTATAACAATGCGGAGAACGTGTCCACAGGAATGAGCCCTTTTTTGGCCAATCACGGGTGTCATCCCCGAGCCTTCCCAGGGGGGGAGGGGGAGAACTGGAGCGTTCCAGCCGCAGAACAGTTCGTTGAAGAAATGGAAGCGATCCATCGCCAGCTCCAACTTAATTTAAACAGGGCGAAGGAGGAATATAAGAGGCAGGCAGACAAAACCAGAAGGGAAGGAGAAAGCATTAGGGTGGGGGACCAGGTGTGGTTGTCCACCCAAGGGTTACCATTTAAAGGAGGTTGTAAGAAGTTAAGACCCAAAAGGCTGGGCCCATTTGAAGTCACGCAACAGGTCAACCCAGTGGCTTTCAGACTCCGGTTACCGAAACACATGAAGTTGCACCCAGTGTTCCACAGATCATTGCTGTCACCGTATATAGGGGACAGAGAGGGGAGGGTCAATAGGGGACCAGCTATGGAGGAAAAAGAACACAGCTACCATGTAGCGGAGATTCTCGATTCCAGGTGGAGGGGAGAGCAAGTAGAGTATTTGGTAATGTGGAAAGGGGAGCCGGAGTCGGAAAACACCTGGGTCAGGGCAGAGGATGTAGATGACGAGGTTTTGATTGAAACTTTTCATCAGAGATTCCCTCGGAAACCCCAGCCAGTGGCGAGGTTCCGGAGGGAATACTTCGCCACCACCGACGAAGAAGAAGAGTTGGAGGGGTTCGCTGATTCCGAGGTGGAGGAGGATTCAGCGAGTCGGAACGAAGACCGATGGAGGGAAATGTTCGAGACGTCGGAAGATGAAGAGGATTCTTTTAGGGGTTTCAGCTCCTCACCGCCCAGAGGAGAGAGTAGGGGCGGGGGAGAGGGGGGCCCTGGAGGGGAGGTGGATGTCAGGGAACTGACATCGGAGGAAAGGGAAGTGGTAGGACTCCCAGAGACTGGGAGAGAGTCAACAGCCAAAGCAGGGACCAGCAGGGGGAGCGCGGGGTCTCTGGAGGAGGATCTCAGTAATGCTGAGAGAGACGCAGCAGCCCAGGCAGGAAGCAGCAGGGGAGAGAAAGGGGTGAGAGACACTTCGAGCGAAAATAGCGGGGAGGTGTCAGAAGCAACTGCAGGGAGACCTATGCTTCGCCGGAAGCTGTCACGTCGTGAGTCCAGGAGACGCGTTTCCGTTAAGGAACTTCTTTGCTGGAAGCGCTTCCGCAGACAGCCACTGTCGGACTCTACAAGTGACTAGAGCAGACATGTCTGAGGAGCTCTGTCACACACAGAGGTTTGTGGGGTCGCACAAACTCTGAAGGGGCACTATTTTAAGCACAAGCAGCTAATCATCCCCTGATACTATGTTATCAGGAAGTCCTGTCTAGACTGTGTGAAAATGAATCTTTTTGGGTGGTGATGCCACCCAACTGAACTCTTCCCAGTTGCATGTTAGACAGATGCCATCTCTATTATCTTTTTGCTATCGGTTGAAGCCTTCTAATATCAGGCAGTAACTGTATTGGATTTCAAATTGTGTGTCTGTGTGTGTGTTTGTTTTATATGTGTTCTTATTGTACTTTATAAGAAGTGAAATAAATAATAAATGAAATAAAATCTTGGTAAATTACCACCATAAGCTTCCAGCGACCTCCTTCTAGAGGAAACTGATTCTGGATTAGAGTTGTGTACCACTTGGAGAATTGAGCTTGTGTGTAATAGGAATAAAATGGACTGGCTAAATAAAAACTTCTCCCATGCAATAAATGTTTAAATTCTGTCTGGAGTGATTGGAGAGGGGAAAGGTCCTATGCAGCAGGTTTGCCACCCATTTAGCAAACAGTAATTTGATGATTTAAGAGATCCTCTAGGAAACTTTCTCTAGCTGCTCAAACTGACAGAATGATAAATTGGAGAATCAGTACATAATCAATGGGAGTCAATCTCCTGCCAGAAGTAATTTTAAAGAAGGAAATGAAGGTTCAATGTAAGAGCAAGACATTGCACTGTTAAACAAGGTTTGGTTTCTTTCCTTCTGTTATGATGGTGTTGGTGATGAATTTATTTATACCCACCTTTTTTTCCTGACAGGGACTCAAGGCAGATTTTTGTGATGTACTTTAGGATGGTGACATGTTAAAGGTTGCTTCTAAACAAGATCTGTTGTCTGTTGGAATGTCTCAAAGTTTTAACCACTTGTTAGATTATTATTTTTAATGTCAAATAACCTAGAATTATGGCTATGATGTCCAAGCCAGCCAGGTCATAATGGAACTCATTCCATTTCTATCCCTTTATTTGTGCTATGGTACATCTGAGCTACAAAACATGAAGAAACGTTTTCTTGAAAGCATTTGAGAGAGTACTAGACCTGAGGACTTGCGGCCTGGTTGTGAGCCCCTGTTTGGTGTTCATGTCAGAAGACTGCTTCATTGGTGCAGTTGTCTCAAGACTAACTTCCTGTTAATGTGTACGCATCACTTCCTTTCTTGATGCCTTGCAGTTGGCTGACTCCATTGGAAAACATTGTGCCTATAAACTAATATTGAAACTCTGTCTCTGATTTCTTATAGCTTCTTCATACATACAGTACAAGGTAAGCACTTGGTGCTGAAGGCAAATGGTGGACATGTATACAGATGAGCCAGCCAACGTCTAGTTTCTTCACAGGTGATGTGGGCCAATTGTATACTGACGCAGAAGAATGGATAACCACAAAAGCAATGGCAACAGTTACTATGATTAGCTGGAAATGGTAATTGCTTGCAAAATGACATAGAATTAGGTACGTCGGTAGGAAAAATGGGGAAAGGCCATAGGTTGGTGGAACAGCACATTACTTTGCATGCAAGAAGGCTGCTCGCCGAAGAATTGATGCTTTTGAATTATGGTGCTGGAGGAGACTCTTGAGAGTCCCATGGACTGCAAGAAGATCAAACCTATCCATTCTTAAGGAAATCAGCCCTGAGTGCTCACTGGAAGGACAGATCCTGAAGCTGAGGCTCCAATACTTTGGCCACCTCATGAGAAGAGAAGACTCCCTGGATGTTGGGAAAGATGGAAGACAAAAGGAGAAGGGGACGAGAGAGGACGAGATGGTTGGATAGTGTTCTCGAAGCTACCAGCATGAGTTTGACCAAACTGCGGGAGGCAGTGGAAGACAAGAGTGCCTGGCGTGCTCTGGTCCATGGGGTCACAAAGAGTCGGACACAACTAAACGACTAAACAACAACAACTGCATGCAAGAAGTCTCAAGTTCAGTTCCTAGCATCCTCCAGGCACAACAATACATGACTCACACAAGTCGCCTGTTCATGCAAGAAGTTTGCCTCCCCCCTGCTGCCACTAGCAAGCTGGTGGCTGATACGCATTTCAGTCAAATGGGAACTTGCATGCCTGTGATAAGAACAAATGGTGCTTTGCATGCTGTCCTGTAGGAATGAAGCATTTTAAAGTAAGGTTACCAGACGTCCCCACTTCCTGAATTACAAACCAGTCCCCATACAAAATCCAGTGAAGTTGAAAAGTGTCCCTGGATTCATTGGAAAAAAAATCTGGTAACCTTATTTTAAAGACCAATTTATTTCGGTGGGAAAATCAAGTACAGTGGTACCTCGGGTTAAGAACTTAATTCGTTCTGGAGGTCCATTCTTAACCTGAAACTGTTCTTAGCCTGAAGCACCATTTTAGCTAATGGGGCCTCCTGCTGCTGCCGCGCCGCCGCCACACTATTTCTGTTCTCATCCTGAAGTAAAGTTCTTAATCTGAGGTACTATTTCTGAGTTAGCAGAGTCTGTAACCTGAAGTGTCTGTAACCCGAGGTACCACTGTATGCATTTAAATCTCTCTCCCCAATACCAGTGGAACCACTGGAACTTAAATTTGCAGCTATGTGTCCCTCCCAACCCCACTTTTTGGCACGCTAAATGTGATATGTGAGTTCCTTGATAATACAGTGGTACCTCGGGTTAAGTACTTAATTCGTTCCGGAGGTCCGTTCTTAACCTGAAACTGTTCTTAACCTGAAGCACCACTTTAGCTAATGGGGCCTCCTGCTGCCGCCATGGCGCCAGAGCATGACTTCTGTTCTCATCCTGAAGCAAAGTTCTTAACCTGAGGTACTATTTCTGGGTTAGTGGAGTCTGTAACCTGAAGCGTATGTAACCTGAGGTATCACTGTACTTTGATTCCAGTGGCTTTCACGCTTGTGAAATTGTCACAGTGGCTAACATTATGCACCATTGGTCTATTCATTCACTTCACCTAGGCAGACAGATGCTGCAGTAACCTGAGCAAAATTTCCATGATCAATGGAATTGAACCACCACCACCACCACAGCAATCCTTTCTGTCTCTCAATGTTGCTTCCAATGGCACAACTAGGTAACACTGTGCAAATATTTACACAGCTTGCTAGTATGCTATAGCCTCCCATGGAATTTCATTCCTTCCAATGCTAGAGGTCTGGGACTAAAATTGTTCCCTACATATTGTTTCCTGTTTCCTGCCTGTTGCTAAAACCACAAGCCAGAATCTGATCTCTTTCTTTTGTCCTTTATTTTCAGATCAGATTCGGATAGGAGGAAGTCTTGTCATTCATTCCATGAGCCTGTTCTGTACTAGTCCTGAAACAGTTAATCAAAAGCAGGACTTGGCCTTTCTGCAGGAGATGAGATTTCATTCATATTCCTTTGTAAACAAGTTAACAATGAAGTACTACTCTGCTCTCATTCCCATAAAATCACCTTAGCAACACCTATAGCAAAACAACTTCAGCTGTCTTTCAGAGCTAACCGGCACATGGAGACAAGGAAAGCTTCCAAGGTTAGAAGGAAAGAAAGAAAAAGAGTAATGCTCCTTGCTTTTGTTTTTTAATTGATCACCGAACCTTCCATATTTATATGTTTATATAAGATTTTTATATTGTCTTCCAATTTTACAAGGTCCCCCAAGGTAGTTTACATGCACAGAAAATAGCTCCCTAAATGTCCAAATTAAACAATAACATAATTCCAATAGAATATTAAAACTCATAAAAAGAAGATCTATTACTATCAACCCCAGAGTAAAAGCCCAATGGAATAAAAATGTTTTTGTTGCCTGCCTAAAAACCAACAATGATGATGCCAGTAAAATCTCCCTAGCTCTCCAACTGGGGCTGGGCTGGGCTCCGTAGGCTGCAAGCTACCACCAGCATGCAACATATTGTTGGCAGGATTTGCAATGGTTACCAGTCTCCTACCTGACCACCACATCCCTAATATGCCAGTAAGTCACTGCTTTGTGCAGGACAGTTTCTCCTTAATGTGCCATGATTATAGGAAGTCTTCTCCGCAGTAATTTGGAGCATGGCTCTCTGTTTGGTTTCCCTGTTCTATGGAATAGTCTCCCTGTTAAGCTATGGCAGGTGCATGTATTATGAGGCAGCCTGTTTGTGTTGGTTAAAAGAATGGATTGTATTGGACAATGCAGACATCTTAGATTTAGAGGGTCATGACCTGAAATTTGACTGACATGCATGTCTCTGGTATGGGAAGGCTGAAATTTACAAGAGTTTTATGAACCAGATTCTTAGGAAGAATCTGTATAGCATTTGGGAGAAATGTTTTTTTTAAAACTGCTGGAAAGAAAAACACATTTATGGCTATCTCCCACTGAAGCAATTACAATTAAGAGAGTTAATATGGACAGACAATGGTCGAATTACATGTTTTGTTAGCCCAGACAGTCTGTTAGACAGACAATGGTCGACAGCCCATGTTTCGTTAGCCCAAAAATGGAAAGGGAGTGAGGTCCCAACTAAAGAGGATTGGCAACTTAAGTTGACAGAATATGCAAAACTTGCAGATTTAACACATAGAATATGAGAGCAAGAAGAGCATACATTTAAAGAAGAGTGGAAAACATTTATTGAATATATGGAAAATAACTGTATACAGCTGAAAACGCTGGCAGCACTAAGATAAATTCAACAGAGTAAATAATTTTTGATGAATGTAAAAGTGGAAAACTGATTTGAATGCTTATAGTAAAATATGCAGGGATGTATGATATGTAAAATGAACCATGAAAAGAGAAGAAGGGAAGTCATTGGATATTTTAAAGTTTGTAAAATGTTTATTTGGAAATGTAAAATTGAAAACTTAATAATTTTTTTTTAAAAAAGAGAGAACTGGCAGGTGCATACTATCTGTGTTTTCTGGAAGCAACTCACCACATTTTTGTTCTAACCATCTTTCTCTGAAGGATGGAAAGGCACCTGCCTTAGTTGTACATTTGGTACTGTTTTTAAACCTTTTTAAACCTATTTTAGCTGTTTTTATTCTATGTCTGTAAATAACTATATATGTAAAAGGCAGCTTAATAAAATGATGATGATAGATCTGTTTCAATTGGGTTTTAGGCTCGGTTTTGGCACAAAAACTTCTTGGGTCACCCTGTATGATGACCTCTGTTGGTGGAGAGACAGGAGAAATGTGTCCCTGTTAATTCTCCTTGACCTTTCAGTGGGAAGGAGCACCAGAATGAAAACACACAACTCACCATCAAATGAGTCCTAAGTGCAGTCAAAAACCAAAGATTTCTTTTTCCCTTGCAAAGCTAAGCAGGGTCTGGTGTGGTTTCAAATTGGATGGGGGAATTTTGAGATTCCGGCACTGCAGGGAGTTGGACTCCCAACTCTACCCTTCCACGATAATCCATTTTCTCAATATGCTAAAATAAGTCCCTTTCTAAAGGCAAGTACTCTACTATCCCGATTCCATCAAGAATTCATTCTTTTCTCAGTGAGAAAACAACAGGTTATTAACAGGCCTTCAGTGCCCTTAATGCAAGTTCTGTTTTCCTGAATATGAGTGGAAAGTCACAAGGCTTGCTCTTACATATCATTGTGCTCATCAAATGGAGAATCTGTTTTGCCTGTCTCTAGCTTAATATGAAAAAGTGTGAGGAGTATTGGCTCACTGGGTGAGCATCTGCTTTGTATACAGAAGGTCGCAGGTCCAATGCCTTGTTTCTCCAAGCTGGGCTGGGGAATACTCTTTCCTGAGACCCTGGAAAGTGACTGTCATTCAGTGTAGACAATACTGAGCTACACAGACTTAGAATCATGGAATCATAGAATCATAGAGTTGGAATAGACCACAAGGGCCATCGAGTTCAACCCCCTGCCAAGCAGGAAACACCATCAGAGCACTCCTGACATATGGTTGTAAAGCCTCTGCTTAAAGACCTCCAAAGAAGGAGACTCCACCACACTCCTTGTGGTGAGATCACATCTGCCAGTTCTTTTAATACTCTTGGATGCAGTTCATCTGGCCCTGGAGACTTGAATACATCTAAACTAGCCAAGTATTCTTGTACTATCTCCTTAGTTATTCTGGGCTGTGTTTCCTCTGCTGGATCATTTGCTCCAAATTCTTCAGGTCGGGCATTGTTTTCTTTATCGGAGAAGACTGAGGCAAAGAAGGCATTGAAGAGTTCAGCCCTTTCTGTGTCCCCTGTTTGCATTTCACCATCTTCTTCTCTGAGTGACCCCACTGTTTCTTTGTTCTTCCTTTTGCTACGGACATACCCATAAAAGCCTTTTTTGTTGCTTTTAACCTCTCTAGCAAGCCTGAGTTCATTCTGTGCTTTAGCTTTTCTGACTCTGTGTCTACATGTGCTGGCTATTTGTTTGAATTCCTCTTTGGTGGTTTCCCCCCCTTTTCCATTTTTTGTACACATCCTTTTTTAATCTTACTTCAGTTAAAAGTTCTTTAGATAGCCACCCTGGCTTCTTTAGGCACCTTCCATGTTTCTGTCTCATTGGTATTGCCTGAAGTTGTGCTTTTACTATCTCCCTCTTAACAAACTCCCAGCCATCGTGAACTCCCTTTCCTTTTAGTATTACTGTCCATGGGATCTCACCCAGCACTTCCCTAAGTTTTATGAAGTCGGCTTTCTTAAAGTCAAGAAATTGAGTCCTAGTATGCTTGGCTGCTCCTTTCCGCTGTATAGTAAACTTCAGAAGAGCATGATCACTCGCGCCTAATGATCCTTCCACTTCTACCCCACTAACCAGGTCATCAACATTGGTTAGGACCAGATCTAAAATGGCTGTTCCTCTTGTTGCTTCTCCCACTTTCTGGACAATGAAGTTGTCTGCAAGGCCAGTGAGGAATCTGTTTGACCTTATGCTCTTGGCTGAGTTTGACATCCAACAATTGACTTGTTGCAAGCCTGTTTCTTTTGTTTCTTTGAACTAAACTTATGGGATGCCAGTCCACCTCACAGCTACCTGCATGGGGTATTTTATCAGCATCACTCCTAACTAGGGAGTAGTTCTGGTCCTGCCCCGTCCCTGGATGCTCAGGTGACAATAGTGGCCAGGGGTGCCTTTTCTCAATCCAGGTTGATGCAGCAATACCCATGGTTAGACACTGCAGTCCTAGCATTGGTAACACATATCTTGGTTATATAACACTGGGTGACCGCAGCATGCTTGGGCCTTCCTGCTGACAAGTGTCCACAAACACAAATGGATCCACAATGGGGCAGCTTAGATAATGAAACTGGAGTTGTGTATTGGGAACGTGCCTGCACACACACTGAAACATTTACGCTCCCTGCCAATTTGTTTCGGAACTGAGTTCAAAGTGATAGTGATCACCTTTAAAGCCCTTTGTGCTTTGAAACCAGGATAATTGGAGGAGCCTCTGATCCCATTGGAATGTACCCTTTTGCTGTTGTTCTCAGCAGAGGTTCTTTTATGTGTGGGAGACAGAGGGTCTTCTACTGTATGGCAAATACCAAATGTCTTAGTTTTTGTTTTGCTTTGAAGTGTGTGTGTGTGTGTGTGTGTGTGAGAGAGAGAGAGAGAGAGAGAGAGAGAGAGAGAGAGAGAGATTGGAGTTTGGAGTTTGGATTTGATATCCCGCTTTATCACTACCCAAAGGAGTCTCAAAGCGGCTAACATTCTCCTTTCCCTTCCTCCCCCACAACAAACACTTTGTGAGGTGAGTGGGGCTGAGAGACTTCAAAGAAGTGTGACTAGCCCAAGGTCACCCAGCAGCTGCATAAGGGGGAGCTGGGAATCGAACCCGCCCCACCAGATTATGAGTCCACCACTCTAGAGAGATTCTATGTAAGCATAAGAGGTGAACAATAAATTAAGCTCTTCAAAAAGAAACTTCCCATCTTGAGTTTGATGTGTTATCATCCAAGATCAAGAAAACCCCACATCCCAGAAGGCAGTGTGGAAGAAGGATGAGGTATTCTCTTTTAGATATAGGATCTCTGCAGAGAAAAATGGGGGCCACATTCCTAGGAAGTGATCCTGTCCAATGACATCTCATGTAAACCAGATCTGATGAACTTATGAGTGTATGTTTGTGTGTGTGTGTGTTTTCTGCTAGAACTATTTGTCAAATTCTGGCAAACCAGCCTTGAACTGGAGGACTATTTGTGGTTTTCCAGTGCTTGACCATTTCCATTCTGAACACTGTAAGGAGGAACAGTACAACCACAGATTTGTGCCTGGAAAGAGTGAGGGAACAGATAAGTGTGGTTAAGCCCATCTTGGTTGATACCTCCCCATCCCAGCTAAGGTTGGCATCAAGACATTTTTCACACAAATATTTTTTCCCTCTGACACAAAAAAGGGTCTTTGTTTTCAGAGGATTAGATCAGTATCCATTCCTAGTGCAGCAACATTTCTAAGCATTTCTCAAGTTGTGAAGGCTTAATATGCAGATGTTGCAGCAACATTTCTAAGCATTTCTCAAGTTGTGAAGGCTTAATGTGCAGATGTCCACAATGTCATCTGTGGAGACTTAGAACAGTGTACAACCTCCTCAGTTTTATATTTATAATGTTTCAAAGGAATAGCCTTTCAGAAGGAACAATGCGCAGAGGAATATTGAAATACGTGCTTCACAATCCTTCCTCTTCACCAAATACTACATAATGAGAAAGCATAAAAATTAGTGAAAAAAAGAAAAGAAAAAAATAGGCAAGGCGAAGAACAAGGACTTCATGGACTTGACAAACAAAGGCTTGCTCCACTGAAAATTCAGCAGAGAACAGAAGAAGTCTTAGAAGATCTGAATCTGTAGCAAATTAATAGTGGCCAGGATCCAAGGAAGCATGAGATCACTTCTGTGAGCCCAGAGGCAGGGGGCTTGTTTTTTCTCTGGCAACCATCATTCATTGCCACATAGCAATCTGCTTTTGAAACAAAGGAGAGTTTCAAAAGCTGCTTTTGCTATACAGTCAAACCTTGGTTGTTGAATGCAATCCATTCTGGAAGCCTGTTCGACTTCCAAAATGTTCAGCAACGGAGGTGCAGCTTCCGATTGGCTGCAGGAGCTTCTTGCACTCAAGCGGAAGCTGCGTTGGACATTTGGCTTCTGAAAAACCTTCGGAAACTGGAACACCTACTTCCAGGTTTTCGGTGTTTGGGAAGCAAAACGTTCCAAAACAGAGGCGTTTGGGAACCAAAGTTTGACTGTATCCTGAGTGTCAGCTGTTCACAAGGGAAACAATAATAGAAAATTCAGGTTATCAGAAGTGCTTTGCATGCTTTTTTTGGATCCCACAGTCTGTCTTTCGAGCAGTCTCTCCTTGTAGCTTCCCCTTTGTCAATACGATCTGTTAGAAAACAGTTGTAGTTACAAATCCCTATTTTCAATTAATTACTAGGTGGGGGGCAGACCTTGAGCAAATTGGCCTCCCTGAAAATTAAATATATAGCATAAACTTGCATCTATATGCATTTTTGCTTATATAAATAAACCATTAAGCTTCCTTACAACTAACTATCACCTTCTCCTTAAATGCATGTTAACTGCTTTCTAGCAGATTTGCATAAGCTTCAAGTTGCAAATGCAAGCAATTGACACTAACTGGATTCTTTCATGGACAGCTGCCTACAAGGCTAGGAACTAGATCCATGATTCCCAAACTCGCACTCCTTCAATGGACCATTTAAAAATTGTTGGGAGTCTTGGGAAATCCCTTAATTATATTTCCTGCCTGTTGTAGCAGTTATAAGGCACTGTGCTGGATTGAATCCCACATACCGTAATTCAAATTGTAAGTGTTCTTCACAGGCACACCATGGCCCACTTGAATGAAGTTCATTGACCATAGGTGATCTACAGACTACAGTTTGGGGACCCTTGGAGGTAGTTGCTTGGCATTGTGGAAGCACGATGATGGTTACGTTGCCCACTGAAAACATTACATAGGTCTTTAGTAGGTAGTTTTTTCTTCATTTAATGAGCAAGATTGCACTCCCAATGAATTCAGGAAGGTTTGCTTTGTCCTTTAACATTTTTTTTTTTAAAAAATAGCTTCTACAGATCTTCAGTGTGCCTGAAGCATACTGTGCTTCCTTATATTCCCTGGTCCTCCCTTGGGGAAAGTAGGGCTGTTCATCACAGGGCTGCCTGTGGAATGCCTGAGCAGTTGAGACAGCCATGGAAAAATATACCCTGCTTTCTCAAGGAGCAAATTAGATGGGGTTGGGGGCTCAGCAGAGCAAAAACATGCACATATTATTTCAAAGCTTTTAATTGAGACTGCCCTTTACTGAAACTATCTAGGATGTGTACTGTACAGGAGAATAAATCAGTCAGATTTTTATTTTGTTCAGTTCTATAACAATTTGGTGAATAAAAGAATTAAACTGAATAAATATGAGATCCATATAAAATCACATCTGTACAAACAAAAAAGAAAACATTGAGTTGACTTTTGCTAGGTTCAGAGATTTTAGCATACTGTAGGTTCAATTCTCCCATTAAAATCACTGGGATGCTAATTTAGGGCTCAGCTATACAGCTGCAAATGAAGTGTGTTTTAAGTGCAATATACAATGTAACATTAGATGATGATGGTGAGCCTTATGGAAAATTCAATAAATTTTTAAAAAATGCTTTTTTAAAAAAGCATTTGCAGAATGGTTTTTATATGTGTGTAGATTCCACCTATATCTGGATCATACCCTTTAATGTTCCATCTCTGGGATATTAAGAAGTAAGCATTTCATACAGTTGTGTAGCAGAATAAGACTTAATTCAGACACAGATGCAAAGTACAGCAAGTCAGATATTGCTGTAATTAATGTATTACACTTGCTTTTCACAGCCTGCATTGGCCCCTAGATTTTTTCTAGATGTAAAAGAAATCCAAGCACCAGAAGCATGTGCATGAATTGCAAAGTAGAAATATGTTTCTGCCCCCTTCCTGGCTCTATGATGTCATTGCCAATATCCCTTGCGATAGCATCAGCCGCACTTTTGACCTAACAACCCTCCAGCACGGCACATGGTATTGTACAGTCACTGAATGCTCCCTGTGACTCGTGGATGTTCAAATGCAAACACATTGCATGGAAGTCAACAAACTACTCAATGATGGCCGAGCTTTCATTTCTGACGCTTTATTCTTTGACTTTGGAATGTAGGAGGAGGAAACAACTCCAGTGACGAGGGCATGTGCGCAGGCAGAATAATGTATCATGTGCTCGATTCATTAGATCATGATCCAATGCACAAAGGGGGCTTGTTGTCACAGAAGCCCAACTGTGACCATTTTGTGACCTTCCCCCCACAAAACAAATCCAGAACACAGATTTTTGAATGGCATTAATTTTGCATTAAGAGAACTAGTTCTTCTTTGCTCTTAGGTTCTTCTTTGCTTCCTAATCTTCATTTTATCGGAGAAGGAATTTGACATCTGAGGAAGGGTGATCTACAGAGGAATCCTAACCATATCTAGTCATGATCAAGTCCTGTTGAATTCAATAGGGGTTACTCCCTGTTCCCTCCACAGAACTACAATTCCCAGAGTTCCCTGGGAAGAGGGATTGACTGTTGAACCATTCTGAGAACTGTAGCTCTGGGAGGAGAATAGGGGTTTCCTGAATAACTGTCAGCACCCTTAAAAAGCTGGATTCTTTGGCGGGGAAGTCATGACTGTTTAAAGTGGTATGATACTACTTTAAATGTGTGGTGCAGATGGGGCCAAAGTGTGTGTGTGTGTGTCCCTCCACATTAACCCAATAGCCCTAATTTATTCTCATGAACCCATAGGGTGAGTGCCAGTGGAGATATTCCCAGTATTTATCAGGCAGAAGAGCCTGTTGAGGCATAGCTGCTGAATGAAAAATGTCTGTGGCTTAGGAAATGGTCTTGCCTCCCCCGTTAGAAAAAGAGGGAATAGATTAGTTAGAATAAGGAAATAGAGGAGAGAAAACTATACAGCTTGCCTTTAGTGTACGGCTCTTGATAGTGTCAAGCTTCTTCTGTAAATATGTATCTAGTTTTCACCAAGGGAGCCAAGTAAACTAGCTTATTTGACTTTCTAATTTGTGGCTGATGTTGAGTTCAGCATAACTGCAGGCCATCCACCATGCTGGGTCGCAAGCACGAGGGATAAATTATTAGCTATAAATAATTTGTCTAGCTCTTGTTTTAAATAACGTTGCGACCATGGAAAAGAATATTTCAGATGCAAGGGAAGTGATCTGTGTGGTCCTACTTCCAGTTTTACAGAACTGAGGTGCAGGGAGGAAAGGGAGGCAAAGAGAGGAGAAAAGGAAGCATTAGCCTCCCTTACTTGTTAGAAAACTAGGATTTCAACTGGGAGCCTGGTGTGCTTTCACTGCACATAACTCAAATCTTGGGCTGTGTGCAGCATCAAGCCTTCTAACTGGCAGGTAGTATATGTGCTAAGTCCCTAACAGGTACCTGTGAACCAGTCTAGTGATTCTAGCACCATGGAAAGCTCCAAGTGAGCCACTTACCGTATTTTTCGCTCTATAACATGCACCAGACCATAACACGTACGTAGTTTTTAGAGGAGGAAAACAAGAAAAAAAATATTCTAAATGAAACAGTGGATGTATGATTTTTGTGGTTCATGCTGTGGCCACAGACATGTGATCTGACAGTGAGTTTGGAGTAGCCCAATGCAAAAACCCTGAGGATCCATGTGGATCCATGCTTTGTAACCACATTTTTGCACCATTGTGGCCCCAGGCAACAGTGGGTGCGTGATTTTTTTGGTACAGACTGTAGCCATGGACATGTAATGTGATCTGATGGTGAATTTGGGGTGACCCAATGCAAAAATCCTGAGGATCCATGTGGATCCGTGCTTTGTCACCACGTTTTAAATGGGGAGGGAAGGAAAAACACAGAAGGGACAAGGAGCACAAGAGGGGTGTGCGGAGAAGCAGCTGGCTAAGAATGCAGGAGAGGGGTTTAACGGGGTGGGGGGGAGGAAAGGAAAGCAAAAGTCCCCCCCCCCCAAGCCAGCCCTCTCTCTCTCCCACCTGCATGTTTTCCGGCTGCCTGCGAGTCCCTAGAGCACGGAGAGGAGGAGGTGGTGGGCTGGAGCCTGCACGCAGTGTGACTAGGAAAGAATTAGAAGGAAGGACTCGATCCTTTCCTTAACCCTCTGCTTGCCAGGAGGGCAGGGGATTCCCTGCTCTTTGTTGAGTTGCAAATGCAGCAACAGAAGAGGGTGGGCAGTAAGACCCTGAGGCAGAATGCAGGAAAGCAGCAGCTTCCGCCTTCCCTCCGCCCGCCTGCCCGATCTTATTTTTGTCTGATTTTTGCCTATTTTTGCCCCTGCACTCCGGCGAGTCAGCTCCAGGGACCACACATTCGCTCAATAACACGCACAGACATTTCCCCTTACTTTTTAGGAGAAAAAAATCTGCGTGTTATAGAGCGAAATTTATGGTACTCTAATGAAGGGTGAAGGTATTCTGAGTCCTTGTTGAGCGCTTCTATCCAGTCCATCCCTCCTAAGCTCAACCTCTTCTGCCTGAAGAGTGTGACTTCTTAAAGACTGACCTCTTGATCTGAGGATACGTGCTTCTACTCCTCTCTTCTTGCCTACTGCATTCCATATGCAGTTGTGTTCCTTTTCAGACTTCAAAATTGTGTTCCAATCCTTGTGGGGTTTTTGTTTGTTCATCCCTGGTAGGGCAGGACCTGTCTTGTGAGATGTTTCCTTCCTTCCTTCCTTCCTTCCTTCCTTCTTTCCTTCTTTCCTTCTTTCCTTCTCTGTGAGCTATTGCCTGTCTTCTATAAACTTCTGCCCTGCAGAAACTGGGGACTTGGTCATCCCTTATCAGTAGCTGACAGGATGGTGAAACTGAGTTCATTGCATTGCCTGAAAGTTCCAAGCCTTCTTGGAAAAGTGAGTGAATTGCATTAGGACTCCTTGTTGCTAGGTCCAGTGGATAATGAAGTTGGTCCATTAAGCTATAAGGCACCGTTTTTAATGTCAAGTAGTTAGGACAACCTATGAAAGGAGGGGAGAGACTCCATCACGCAAGGCCTCCTTCCACCTGCCTTGCCCCACCCTCTGGCCCCGGGTCTCCTCATAAGGAAGTTGTGCCTGGAGGAAGAACTGTGAGGGGAGAGACTCCATCAGGCAAGGCCTCCTTCCACCTGCCTTGCCCCACCCTCCAGTCTCTGCTTCTCAATGTGTATTGTATTGCTTTATGTACTGTGGCTTGCCGTTGTTTTATTGATTATAGTTTAGATATTATTGTAACTGTTGAACGGATTTCTGTTTAACTTTTATATGTTGATATTATCATTTTATACTATTCTAATGATTGTTGAATGTTACTTTTTTGATGGAGGTTGCCTATTTTAAAGTTATGATTTATTATCACATTTTTGTATTGCATTAGATTGTTATAAGATGTACATTTTTTGTTTCTTCAGCTTGTAAACCGCTTTGAGTATTGTAAGATAGAAAGATGGTATACAAATTAAAAATGATGATGATGATGAAACAAAATAAAAAAAATCCTTCCAGTAGCACCTTAAAGACCAACTAAGTTAGTTCTTGGTATGAGCTTTCATGTGCATGCACACTTCTTCAGATACACATCTGAAGTATATCTGAAGAAGTGTGTATCTGTGTATTTGGTTAGTGGGGTAGAAGTGGAAGGATCATTAGGCGCGAGTGATCATGCTCTTCTGAAGTTTACTATACAGCGGAAAGGAGCAGCCAAGCATACTAGGACTCAATTTCTTGACTTTAAGAAAGCCGACTTCATAAAACTTAGGGAAGTGCTGGGTGAGATCCCATGGACAACAATACTAAAAGGAAAGGGAGTTCATGATGGCTGGGAGTTTGTTAAGAGGGAGATAGTAAAAGCACAACGTCAGGCAATACCAATGAGACGGAAACATGGAAGGTGCCTAAAGAAGCCAGGGTGGCTATCTAAAGAACTTTTAACTGAATTAAGATTAAAAAAGGATGTGTACAAAAAATGGAAAAGGGGGGAAACCACCAAAGAGGAATTCAAACAAATAGCCAGCACGTGTAGACACAAAGTCAGAAAAGCTAAAGCACAGAATGAACTCAGGCTTGCTAGAGAGGTTAAAAGCAACAAAAAAAGGCTTTCATGGGTATGTTCGTAGCAAAAGGAAGAACAAAGAAACAGTGGGGTCACTCAGAGGAGAAGATGGTGAAATGCAAACAGGGGACACAGAAAGGGCTGAACTCCTCAATGCCTTCTTTGCCTCAGTCTTCTCCGATAAAGAAAACAATGCCCGACCTGAAGAATTTGGAGCAAATGATTCAGCAAAGGAAACACAGCCCAGAATAACTAAGGAGATAGTACAAGAATATTTGGCTAGTTTAGATGTATTCAAGTCTCCAGGGCCAGATGAACTGCATCCAAGAGTATTAAAAGAACTGGCAGATGTGATCTCAGAACCACTGGCAGTCATCTTTGAGAATTCCTGGAGAACAGGCGAAGTCCCGGCAGACTGGAGGAGGGCAAATGTTGTCCCTATTTTCAAAAAGGGGAAAAGAGAGGACCCAAATAATTACCGCCCAGTCAGTCTGACATCAATACCAGGGAAGATTCTGGAGCAGATCATTAAGCAAACAGTCTGTGAGCACCTAGAAAGGAATGCTGTGATCACCAATAGTCAGCATGGATTTCTGAAAAATAGGTCATGTCAGACTAACCTGATCTCGTTTTATGACAGAATTACAAGCCTGGTAGATGAAGGGAACGCAGTGGATGTAGCCTACCTTGATTTCAGCAAGGCATTTGACAAGGTGCCCCATGATATTCTTGTAAAGAAGCTGGTAAAATGTGGTCTTGACTATGGTACCACTCAGTGGATTTGTAACTGGCTGACTGACCGAACCCAAAGGGTGCTCATCAATGGCTCCTCTTCATCCTGGAGAAGAGTGACTAGTGGGGTGCCACAGGGTTCTGTCTTGGGCCCGGTCTTATTCAACATCTGACACCAAACTGGGAGGGGTGGCTAACACCCCAGAGGACAGGATCACACTTCAAAACGACCTTGACAGATTAGAGAACTGGGCAAAAACAAACAAGATGAATTTTAACAGGGAGAAATGTAAAGTATTGCACTTGGGCAAAAAAAATGAGAGGCTGGAACGTGTCCAGAGGAGGGCAACCAAAATGGTCAAAGGCCTGGAAACGATGCCTTATGAGGAACGGCTAAGGGAGCTGGGCATGTTTAGCCTGGAGAAGAGGAGGTTAAGGGGTGATATGATAGCCATGTTCAAATATATAAAAGGATGTCACATAGAGGAGGGAGAAAGGTTGTTTTCTGCTGCTCCAGAGAAGCGGACACGGAGCAATGGCTCCAAACTACAAGAAAGAAGATTCCACCTAAACATTAGGAAGAACTTCCTGACAGTAAGAGCTGTTTGACAGTGGAATTTGCTGCCAAGGAGTGTGGTGGAGTCTCCTACTTTGGAGGTCTTTAAGCAGAGGCTTGACAACCATATGTCAAGAGTGCTCTGATGGTGTTTCCTGCTTGGCAGGGGGTTGGACTCGATGGCCCTTGTGGTCTCTTCCAACTCTATGATTCTATGATTCTATGATCTGAAGAAGTGTGCATGCACACGAAAGCTCATACCAAGAACTAACTTAGTTGGTCTTTAAGGTGCTACTGGAAGGAATTTTTTTATTTTGACTATGGCAGACCAACACGGCTACCTATCTGTAACTGGGATGATGAAACAAAACATGTCCAAAACTGCCTTCACTGTCAGAGGCATTATGTTTCTAAATATCAGTTGCTGGGAATCACAGGGAGAGCAGAGTGCTGTTGCTCTCATGTTCAGCTTGCAGGCTTCCCACAGGCATCCGGTCATCTGTGAGAACAGGATGCTGGACAAGACGGGCCATTGGCCTGATCCAGCAGGCTTGTCTCATGTTCTTATGAGTAAGTGCTTAGGTTAGATAACACCTGAGAAGTTCTCGTTTTTAACTGTGTGACTCTGTTGTGTTTTACCTAGCGTATCATCCATCAACACTCTAATTAAGAGCTTTCCTTTATTTTATCCAGAGATTTTTTTTCCTGCAAAAAGACTGATTAGACCAGAGATTTGAAAGGACAGGGGTAAGAGCAAGGAGGATATGAATGAAGGGTGCCGAGGATTTTTACATCTGGGTGCAGTTTGACCAATTTCTATGTTGCATGAATTTTTTATTATGTCACAGAGGGGGATATAGTTTTAGATGCATCTTCAATAAACCAAAATAAAATACATATGGAGATCTGGAAAACATTGCCTGCAAATATGCATGGCTTCCAGTGGGCACTTTATAGAAAAAAAAGCAAACAGAAAGCTTACAGACACTCCAGCAAGTCTATTGTGTTTGTGCATTTCTGCAAAATGGTTGGCTTTTCAGTTCTGCAAATTGCTAAATTGCTCTGAGAGCTATTAGCAGGTACAGAAAAGAAAAAAGAAGGGAGGCAAGCAGCGGCAGCTTAACTTTTTGTTTCTTCTTGATTTGATTGTCAAGATTGGCTGGAATTTTGAATAAAATGTACAGGATGAACAATAGGGTGCTAATTGCAAGTGATTAGCCACTGTTCCAAAATGCTGATACTCAGCCTGAGCTAGCACCACACAGGATTTTCCTCTGGTGCCACAGAGATGGCCAAATAACTCAGAAAGAGAGAGGAAATATGCATTCAATACACTCAGCTACTTTCTTCCTCCATTTGCCTTGAATTATTATTCCCACCCACCCAGCACACTCACTCTTTGCTCATTATTTTTGCAAATCAATCCATGAGTAAAGATTTATCATAAATAACTTTTGCTCCAATTTTCAGAACAGAAGACAAAAAGATAACTTGGATGTGGTTGAATACATGGGCTCATTTAGAAACCAAAAGAGATGACACTAATAATGCTTTGTTCCAGAGCTGCTACTTCTTGTTTTATTTTTTATTTTTAAATCCAGTAATTACTGGATTTTATATTGAACAATATTAACATATTTTAGAGTGTGCAAATCATTAAGGGCACAAACCAATAATTATAAATCAAACTCTTTACCATCTTTATTTATCTCATGCACCGTCACAATAAACTTGCAAATGACATCTGTTTTCATTTTACAGATGTACTGTATTACAGCTTGTTCATACATTGTGTGAAATGGGGAGAGCAGGGGAACTGCTGAATCATATCTCTGCTTTCCTCAATGTTGATGCATATTGTGGACTATGGACTATGATGGCTGATACCCCTGTGGGACACTGGTCCCACTGAAAAATCCTTCTATTTTATGAGTCACACATAGTCACAGGCTGCAGTCCTAACCCTGCTTATCTAGGCACAATCCCCATTGAACTTCCTTCTGAGTAGACATGTTTAGGATTGCACTGATAGCCTGAGTATTTCAATAACACATTTCCCACAAAAACATTGTGCTCAAAGCAGCTCACGAAAACCAGACACCTGAAATGCAATATAAATACAATAGCCAACACACACACTCCACTTCAATATAACATTGAAAGTTCAACAATTCACAGGTCACTGAAAGCGTATCAAAAGTGTAAATCAACAGGAAAAATAACTATAGGGCAATGAACAAATCAATATTATGCACACATAAAACAATCGTTCATATTCTATGGCTTTTATTGTAATCCAAAGTTCTTTTTTATGATTTTACATTATGCTTTGAGATATTAGCATTTTGTAAGTTGCTCCTTATGTGGCAAACAACTAATACATTGAAATAATCATTGTAATTGTTGTTGGGTCCTATCCAGCTAAGTTCTACTTAGAATAGATCCACTGATGTCAATGAACCTACGTTAGTTGTGTCTATTAGCGTTGATGAGTTTGATTTGAGTAGGACTAGCTACGGATACAGTTTATTATGATGGTGGTGATTATGATAATGATGATGATTGGGCTTGGAAGCTGCAGGTATTGCAAAATATGACAGCTTAGCCACACAGTGGGTGTTTCAACACAGAGGCCAAAGGTGCTTCCCCATCTTGGTCCTGCCAATATCACTGCACCTAACCAAAGAGCAAAATAGCTTGAACAAATCCTGGTTTGGAAATCTAACAAAATCTAGAAAGCCACAGACCACCCCACCCCCCAATTTCTTGTTTAGAGGAAAATTCCACTCCTTCCTGAGCTAAAGAATAGGGACCCATCATTTTTAGACATTTCCAAAATAGTTCTCACTCTCATATTTCCTGTTTTCTGTCCCTCCCCACACTTTTCTGCCTTAAAGGATAAGCAGTCCATCTCTATCAAATGAAACGGTTTGTAAAGTTATTTTGATAAAGCTCTATTGAATCTCCAGAAGGCACAAACTAGTGCGGTGTGTCAATTTCTTTTAATTATCAGCTTCTTCAAACCACTTCCCTCCAGCACTACATTACAGTTCACTTTTCAGTAATTAATGTCCATGAGCAGAATTTAATAGGACATGATTAGAGGGCAGAGGATAACGGCATTTTGCTCCCTTTAACATGAGATAATGACAACGAGGCACTGAGGAACGAAACCAATGTTCTGCCTGGAACTTTGACCCGACATCTGAGACATCTGACAAACCTCATTCACCTGACGTGATCTTCAGAGTAAAGACACCTCCACACCACGCTTGGAACTTGTCGCCCATTTCTCCAGTTCAGACTAAAAATGCCCTTCTGGGCTGAAACTGTCATTTCAGCAGTGTAGCAGCTAAAACTAGAGACTCCATCCCTCCCTAGCTCTTAGCCAGATTCCGATCTATACAGGTGCTTCCATCTACTTTCCCTTTCTCCCAAGTGCATATCAGCAGGCATTTCAACAGTGGCCCTGAAGTTCTTACCTGGCTTGTTCCCTTCTCTCCTCCTGTGGCCCTGAGGGAGAGGGGAGAAGTCAAAGAACCAGCCAGGAACCCATGTAGTTGTTTTAGTGCCCTCCAGTCCTGGAGCAGGGGTCTCCACAACCAATGGCTCTTCAAGGCCACTGTCAGTGTGGAGATATGCTGGTGGAGGTGTTGTGCTTTCCATGATTCTCCTCCAAGGAGACCTAAGGTTCTCAGTCTGGGTGAGACTGGACCCCAGTGCTTATGGCAGCAACAGGTTCTTCTTCCAGGGAACAGTCATTGCCCAGTGGTAGAGCATCTGCATTGCATGTGGAAGAGCCCAGGTTCAATCTCCATTTAAGGCTCGGAATGTCCTCTCTCTCAAACTCTGGGGTGCGGTTGCCCATCATTGTGAACAATGCTGAGCTGGATGGACAAATTGTCTGAATAAGAGTTCTATCACTCCATGTTGACCTTCAGCCATGCTGCCCACAGACTTAGACAACTAGGTATCTGCCAATGGCATGTGCTGAACTCAGCATGATGGTGTTGATAGTGTTGATGATGGTGGATGTGGTGTTTGCCCGTTCTTTTGAAAATATCTGTACAGGGGGAGAGAAAGAGTTAATAGGTAGACCAATAGAAAAGCCAGAGGCGGAGCCTACCTGTTTATAAAAGGGCTTAGCCCGAGGGTTAGTTGGTTGGTTAATTAGTTGGTTGGGAAAAGGCAGTTGGGAAAGCAGTTGGCAGACAGATGGAAATGGAGAGACAGTTAGTGCAGCTGGTTCTTGTGAGAGGGGAGGTAGAAGAGTTAGAGACAGAATAAAATAAGACTAAGAGGGTAACGGGTAACAGTGTTTCGAATGCATTTAAAATTTATTTGTGTTTGCAATAAACTACAATCTTCATTGTTAACTTCAGAACCAGACTGAGACTAAGTGATTTACCAGGGAGGACCAGGTTGGCGGCAGTGGATTAGTGGTGTACGGGTCAATAATCTGTGAGATGACCGGGGGCTCCGTATGAACACCACAAAAGTGGTGGCAGCGGCGGGATAAATAAATACACCCGTGGTGGAATAAATAAATATGCCCGTGGTGGGATAGATTTATATGCTCGTGAAAAAATACTGCCTTTTTAGAGCTAATAGAGCAATGGTTTTCAACCAGTGTGCAGGGGCACCCTGGGGTGCCTTGAATTGGTTGCCACAGACAACACTGGCCTCTGCCCCTCTTTCCTTCCTTCCCTCCCTCCTCTGATGCCCTCTCGCGTCTCTACCTCCCAAAGGCTTGCGCTGCTGTTTGTTGCAGCAGCCATGGCTACAAGCTCCGTAAGTGAATGGTTCCTCTGGGACTGGCCAGGGGGCTCAGAGACTGCCAGGAGAACTTCAAAGGAGAGGGGAGAGGGGGCTAAGGATACACTCCACAAGGGGGAAGGTGTTCAAAAATGGCTGAGAGGCTGCCAGCTGTGCAGGCAAAGGGTGACATAACTGAGCTCCTGAGCCCCACAAGGGTGCCACAGAAAGAAAGTAGTTGGTTAAGGGAGCCATGGACTCAAAAAGGTTGAAAACCTCTGTAATAAAGTGCCCCCAAAATGGTTTGTGCATTTGAAAAAACAACACAATCATATAACAAATGTTAAAATTAAAATTTTAAACTCATAAACAGTGGCATAGCGTGGGTTGTCAGCAGCTGGGGCAAGGCAAGTAATTTGCGCCCCCTAACCCGTGGATTTGCGCCCCCTAATCCGTGGATTTGTGCCCCCTAACCCTAACCCCCAGATGTTGTGCCCGGTGCGGCCGCCCCCTGCACCCCCCACGCTACGCCACTGCTCATAAAGGACAGAGTTAAAAGGCTTCTAATGTGTATTAAAAGCCATTCGAAGCTAGTTGGAATGTTTGCACTGCCTGGCATTTGGGAGGCAATTCCACAACCAGGGTGCTGCCACAGAAAAGTCCCTGTCTCACATTCCTGCTAACCAAACAACCTTTGCTGGTGAGATGTTACATAGGGCCACACAAGACGGCTTTTTGCACATGAGACAATTTTTCAGACTTACAGTCCCAGTTCATACAGTACATTATCTTTCAGTATCAGCACAGTATCAACACAACAAATAGTTGTATTTGCACCAATGTAAGGCTGCCACCACCCCTATCACCCCCTGCTCCCCGATTAAGGTGGCTTCTGGCATATCCAGTTCTCTACTGAATCATGAGCCAGGAAGCTTTCCCAAGTGAATACACCCTAATTAAGCACATATTTGTGTGGCTGAATTATGAGTGCTCTCATTTGTTAATGACATCGGTCTCATAGGGGAAAAGTTGATAAAATAATGAGCCAAGCTGCTGCTGATCTTTCACAAAGTATGCAAATGCCCCTATTGTTTGCTGTCCAAAATAATTTCAGCTCAGTAATTGTTTTATGACACAAGAGGCAATAGAAATCCATTTAGTTAACGGAGATCCTTGAGTTTTGATTAAATTTGACTGTGGCTTATCAGTGCACTCTGTGAATAGAAATGAAAACGTCCTTCATGTTTGATCCTTTTGGTCTCTTCTCCCAAGAATGCTGCTAACTCTGCAGCGCCGCAGTTGGACTGAATATTATTATTTTTTATGTTGTGTTATTTTCACAATGTCCTGTTCTTAAGGGTCCTATGACCTGCTGCAGCAGCAAGTCCACAGTTATGGTTGTCGCACAAGGTACCAGCACAATTTGTCTTGCATTGACATTGTGAACTAACCTGGGACACCATGCAAGAGCCCCTTTTAGGAAGGGCAGGGAAGGGCAATATCTCTCCCCCTCCACTGCCCCATTTCCATCCAGATTGATTATTCATTGGGAGCACCAGTGCTATTTCTGTTTAATGAAATATAATGGATTAACCAGAAAAAACCCTCTTTAAATCTACCGCTCTTTTGCAATTAAATGCTCAATAAATCAATATAAATAAATGCAAATGCAGCACTTTGAATCATGTTGCAAATCTTGCCCTCCACCTTAAAGAAAAACCATTTCAAATGGCACCTGGGGCATCATGTTGGCAAACTGTGAAAAATTGATACAGCTAAACAGATCAGTCTGTTTCCATACTATGCCACTTAGCCACTGTATGTTGTCACTCATAAGTCTGTAGGTCGTATTTCTGAATTAATCTGCATCTTTATAATAACAAAATTTGCAATTAAGTATGGTATTTATTAATAATGTGTTTTCTTTATACATTTGTATTTCTAAACACATTTCTAAATGCACAACAACATAAGGCAAATCTGTAGAATAAAAGCAAAGGCCCATCTCATTTAGCATCCTTTTCTCACAGTTGGCAACCTCGTGCTGATGGGAAGCCATATTGGAAGACACATTTCTATGCAGTTTGGAAAGACGTGAAATCTGTTGGATTGCTATGTTCCAGATCTCAACATCAAGTACAGATTAGTTGCAGATCAGGACAGTCTGCACTGGAATTTGCAAATATCTAATTTCTCAAGCACCTCCACGTTCACATATGTGGATGTACATGACTAAATCTTGGTGATACTGACATCAGTGCTACTGCTTGCTGTATGGTCATCTATAATGTTTCAAGTTCTTCTCTTAATGCTTTTGTGCCACAATTGTGTAAAGAAGAAGAAGAAGAAGAAGAAGAAGAAGAAGAAGAAGAAGAAGAAGTTGTATAGTTTAATTGAACCTTAAGCTAAATATCAAAAAGACCAACAGTCATCTGGCTTGTCAATAGCTTTCAACTGAGGCATCGTCTCATATGGATTATTTGATGCATCCTTACAGTGGCTAATGGAAATGACTTTCATGTCTTAGCCATACAAATTTCATTTATTATAAATATACTTGTTTAATAAGTGGGTCTCTGGAATATTAATTTAGAGAACAGAGGTCATAGGTCAGTCACTACCACCACCCCAATTTATGAGTATGACTCATACTTTGGTTTCATTGTGAAACATCATTACTCTCCCTCAGTGGCGTAGCGTGGGGGTGCAGGGGGAGCCGGCCGCACCGGGCGCAACATCTGGGGGTTAGGGTTAGGGGGCGCAAATCCACGGGTTAGGGGGCTCAAATTACTTGCCTTGCCCCGGGTGCTGACAACCCACGCTACGCCACTGCTCTCCCTGTCATCAACCAACAGTAACTAAGATGTAAATTAGTCCTGGCTGTACACTAGGGTTGGTATTGTAAAACCAACAAGCTCCATGAATAAATATCAAATGTGAATTCCTGAGGGTCAGGTTGCCCCTGTGGAGTCTCAAGACTGGAGCAGAATTACAGTCACAACAAAAACTCTCTAAAAACTCAACAATTTTCTGCTAGCAAATGGATCTCCCTTCCAAGTTGCACATATACTTCCCAAATAAGGAAGCTCAAGGACAGGGATGGAGGACCTTGCTGGCTCAGTGGGTTAGATCACATTGAGTCAGGTCATTGATCCATCTTGCTGAGTGTTGCCTACAACACAGCAGCTCTTCAGGGTTCCAGGCAAGGGTCATTCCCTGTCCTTTCCAGACATCCTGGAGATTGAAGCTGAGAAGCTCTGCATGCAAAGTAGGTGATCTACCCCTAAGCTATGGCTCATCCCATAACAGACAACACTGGGATGGGGGATAGATGTGTTCCCTGAGCCTGGCAACCTCAATCATGGAAATCAAAGCATGGTCTAATCTACTTACCCCAGGTAATTGTCTATAGCACCCCATTCTGTGTAACGTTTGTTGGTTCTTCTAGAGAAGTCATTTTCAATCTTTTTGAGACCTGGGGCTCACGTTTAACTCAAACATGCATTTGGGGACCCATTTCTTATTTATTTTTACCATAGATTTGTATGGCAGTAGTTCTGTTGTTGTGACCCATCATAGATCAGGGGCATGGGACCAATACTGGTCCCAACTCACTAGCTGTAAACCAATATTCTAGAGCAGGGGTCGGCAAAGTTTTTGTGGCTTGGGCCAGTTCACGGTCCCACAGACACAGTGGTGGGCCAGAGTACGCATGCACACGCATGCATGCGCAAACGCTATTTCCGATGCTCCTTCCGGTATGGAGGAGGCTTGCACAGCTTCCCATTGGCTGCAGGAGCTTCCTGCAGCCAATGGGATGCCAGCCAGCATCGCGGAAGGCGGTCCCCGCTCTGCTCCACGCCGGTTTAGCGCAGTGAATGGGAACCAACCAAGTGGGCAGTGGGGGTCCCTGAGTGGGTGGCAGGGATCCATGGGCCGGTTAAACGGCCTCCATAGGCCGCTAGTGGCCCATGGGCTTTAGGTTGCCGCCCCCTGTTCTAGAGCAAGCTAAGACGAAATGCTGTAGACAGGCTTTTATACATGGATGTATATGAAGTACTGACACTCATTATCCATAAAGATACATTATCATCTACCTAATGACTTTGAAAAATAAATTTGTATATCAACCTTCATCTGTAGACCTCAGGGTAATTCACAACATAAAATAACAATATAAAAACAGGAAAATACATAATAAAAGTTGCATAATAAAGGCACCAGGTGAGCCTCTCTGGGGAGAAGCCACTGCAGAAAAGCCACGTTCTCATGTTCCCTCGCTCTGGACTTCTCATGGAGGAGGCACACAAAAATGGGCCTCAGAGGATGATCTCAGGGTCTTCATATGGAGAGAGGCAGCCCTTTTGGTATTGTGGTCCTGAGCCATTTCAGATTTTATAGGTCAAAATAAGCACATTGAATTGGACCCTATTGTTGAGACAATAATATTTTAGCTTAATAAACCATTATATGAATGATCATTTTGCCATACATTCACCCACCTCATTCCTTCCTTTATGAAAGGCAGCAAAAGACGATAGTCCAAAGGGGCTCACTGTATCATTTGCAAGAGCATTTCAGATTTATTTCACTATGTACAATAGCCTCCACAGGCCGCAAAGATTGTAACAGCCCCTCATTTGCCTTCTAACAAAGTGCAGGCTATTATCATTTAGGTAATAAGTGGTTTGAGGTTTAGGAACTGACATAAGATTGCAGGGATTTGACACAATCTCAATCAGATGTTAACTAGCATTCAACAGTCTTACTTGCCATTGAGCCAGAGATTTATTAAGATCTAAAATACAGTCCTTGTGATAGGTCATATCAAAGTAATAAGGAGGTGTCTTTAAAAAAAAAATCAAGTTGAAAATCACATATAAAAATTCTGAAGAAATTGCAGGTCACCAGTGTTTACATGATCCTGTGCAGGGCTTGAAGTCTGATTAGGATAAAAGCAAACAACTAATCTATAATTTAGAGATTTTACTTTCTTGGGCTCCATGATCACTGCAGATGGTGACAGCAGTCACGAAATTAAAAGACGCCTGCTTCTTGGGAGAAAGGCGATGACAAACCTAGACAGCATCTTAAAAAGCAGAGACATCACCTTGCCAACAAAGGTGGGTATACTTAAAGCTATGGTTTTCCCAGTATTGATGTATGGAAGTGAGAGCTGGACCATAAAGAAGGCTGAGCACCGAAGAATTGATGCTGCTGAATTATGGTCTGGAGGAGACTCTTGAGAGTCCCATGGACTGCAAGAAGATCAAACCTATCGATTCTTAAGGAAATCAGCCCTGAGTGCTCACTGGAAGGACAGATCCTGAAGCTGAGGCTCCAGTACTTTGGCCACCTCATGAGAAGAGAAAACTCACTGGGAAAGACCTTGAAATTGGGAAAGATGGAGGGCACAAGGAGAAGGGGACGAGAGAGGACGAGATGGTTGGACAGTGTTCTCAAAGCTACCAACATGATTTTGACCAAACTGCTGGAGGCAGTGGAAGACAGGAGGGCCTGGTGTGCTCTGGTCCATGGGTCATGAAGAGTCAGACACGACTAAATGACTAAACAACAACAACAATCTACAATTTGTTAAAGCAAAGTAAGAACATGAGAAGAGCTCTGCTGGATCAAGCCGATGGCCCGTCTAGTCCAGCATCCTGTTCTCACAGTAGCCAGTCAGATCCCTGTGGGAAGCACATAAGTAAGATTTAAGTTCAAGAGCACTCTGCCTATGGCTTCCAGCAACTGGTATCCAGGAGTATTGCCACCTCTGACATGGAGACAGAGCACAGTGGCAAACCTGGGGTTCTCAGATTTCAGTGGTGCATTGTGTGACGCCAAAATTTTGTGAGCCCCTGTCTCTTGCCTTCCATCCTACACCACACCTGAAGCTCCATGCCCGGTGCAATTGGATGAGTTGTGCTCCCCTAAATCCATCTGTCAGTACACCTTTGAGCCGATGCCAATGACTGGGCTCAACAACTGGTTCTGCCCCGACTGGGCTAGGCGGCTGGAGCACTTCCAGAGTCCTTTCACTCCTGGAAATCAGGTCTAAGTGCACTGGACCCACAACTGTCCATTGTGAGCACCAAACTCAGCAGAGTATGAACAACACGGAAGAAAGCTGTGAAACATAATTTCTTTTATTTCTAATAGCTACTGCAAACTAAAACTAAAGAGCTACTGGTTTGATGAGTGTTACAGCTCTCACTCAGCCATCTAATCTCTGCATAGATAACACTCAGACTCCACACAGAGTCAGGCAGGAGTGGAAGAAGCAAAGAGCAGTTTCCGCCCCCTCCTTCCTGAAAATATCATATCAGGAGATTCTTGCAATGGGAGGAGGTGAAAATTTCCATAGCTAGTAGACATTTTTCCTCCAGAATTTGTCCAGTCCTGTTTTTTTTATAATTTTTAATAAATGTTCTGTTTTACAATTTAGAAAACTCATTTAAACATCCTTAAAATATCAATGACTTCCCTTCTTCTCTTTCCATGGTTCATTTTACATATCATAAATCCCTGCATACTTTACATAAACTAAACCGTTCAGTATTCCATTATTACATCCATCAAAACTTGTTTACACTGTTGAATTTATCTTAATGCTGCCAACGTTTACAAGTGCAATTTCCCCCATATATTCAATAAACGTTTTCCAATCTTCTCTAGCCAGTGTGGTGTAGTGGTTAAGAGCGGTAGTCACGTAATCTGGGGAACCGGGTTCGTGTCTCAGCTCCTCCACATGCAGCTGCTGGGTGACCTTGGGCCAGTCACACTTCTGTGAAGTCTCTCAGCCCCACTCACCTCACAGAGTGTTTGTTGTGGGGGAGGAAGGGAAAGGAGATTGTTAGCCGCTTTGAGACTCCTGAAGGGGAGTGAAAGGCGGGATATCAAATCCAAACTCTTCTTCTTCTCTAAACGTTTCTTCTTCTTGCTCTCTTATTCTATACAGTCATACCTCATGTTGTGTCCGCTTCAGGTTACATGTTTTCATGTTGCGTCCTGCAGCAACCTGGAAGTACCAGAAATGGTCACTTCCAGGTTTCGCTGCTCACGCATGCGCAGAAGCACTAAATTGCGCCCTGCGCATGCGCAGACGTGGCACTTCAGCTTGCGTCAGTTCCATGTTACGGACGGGCCTCCAGAACGGATCCTGCCCGTAACATGAGGTTCCACTGTACAGTGGTACCTCAGGTTACAGAGGCTTCAGGTTACAGACTCCGCTAACCCAGAAATATTACCTCGGGTTAAGAACTTTGCTTCAGGATGAGAACAGAAATCGTGCTTCGGCGGCGCAGTGGCAGCAGGAGGCCTCGTTAGCTAAAGTGGTTCTTCAGGTTAAGAACAGTTTCAGGTTAAGAATGGACCTCCAGAACGAATTAAGTTCTTAACCTGAGGTTGCACTGTATGTTAAATCTGCAAGCTGCACATATTCCGTCAGCTTAAGTTGCCATTCTTCTTTAGTTGGAACCTCGCTCGTTTTCCACTTTTGGGCTAACAAAACACAGGCCGCTACTGCAGTCCTCTTTTAAAGTCATCCAAGTTAGTGGCCATTATGCTTCCTATGGGCATGAGTTCCATAGTCTAACCATGTGAAGAAGTACTTCCTTTTGTCTGTCCTAAATCTTCCAACATTCAGCTGCATTGGATATCAAATACCGTATTTTTTGCTCTATAAGACTCACTTTGTCCCTCCTAAAAAGTAAGGGGAAATGTGTGTGCGTCTTATGGAGCGATTGCAGGCTGCGCAGCTATCACAGAAGCCAGAACAGCAAGAGGGATTGCTGCTTTCACTGCGCAGCGATCCCTCTTGCTGTTCTGGCTTCTGAGATTCAGAATATTTTTTTTCTTGTTTTCCTCCTCCAAAAACTATGTGCGTCTTGTGGTCTGGTGCGTCTTATAGAGAGAAAAATCCGGTAATTGTGTGTGTTACCTGGAGAAGAGACAATTGGCAACATATTTAAATATCTTAAGGGCTTTCATTCAGAAGATAAAGACTTGTTCTCGGTTGTTCCAGAGGGCAGGTTCAAAGCCAATGAGTGGAAATGGCAGGGAAGCAGATTTTGCCTTGGAAGAAAGTTCCTGGGACAAACCTGACAGGGGGACAAGCTTCCTTACAAACTGGTGGGCTCTTCTTTTCTGGAGCTATTGAATCCCAGGCTGGGTGGCAATCCCTTGAGCAGGAGGCTTGGACTAGATGGTCAAGAAGATCCCTTCCAACTCTAGGATTCTAGGAACTGGGCTGTGAAGAAGAGCGCCTGATATTTGTAGCACAGCAGAACAAAATGGTGGAGCCAGAGAGAGAAGAAGCATTATTGGTCTGCGGTTAGTCAGGGTATGTGAAGCATTCAAAATGTAGAAATTCAGGAGGTGGCAACGGTCAAGAAAGGCGTATTATTATCTTTGCTCATCATCCTAGCTTCACTCATATGCAGCAAACAAGGTGATGTTGCCAGAATCCGTTTATCTCCTCTGACTTTTAATGCAATACAGGAACTAGTTGCTGATTGAAGAAGCCTTTTGACTGCGTATTTATTAGGCAGTCTTGGAGAGAATTTAATTAGGTAATCAAGGCAGAACATCCCTATATATTGTGCTGATTCACTTGTGTACTTAAAGCATCCAACAGTTGTTTTCCAAAATGCAAACCACCTTCATTTTAATATCTGTCATGTTTCAGCCCTATTTTCTCAGTTATGTTCTTTTCTCCTCAAGTTTACTTTGTTTTCGATATAAAACCACTCTCAAATGTTGTGACTGCCTCCCAGCCACCCTGGGTCTTGTGCCACAAAGGGGAGGCAGATCTAGCCACAACAGAGTGTGGGTCTGAGTCTGCTTACCCTCCCTGCTGAAGGACTTCATACAGTTCAATGAGTTGATGCCCAAAACTAGGAAGCGCATCTTGCCGGTGGATCTCCGGTGATAAGTCACGTATCCCGTGCAAGTTCACAGTGCCCGAAAATGGGATGTCCTAATTTAATTGGGGCAGTTGAGGGGAGAAAAGAGGAATATTTCTATAAGGCTGCCCTTTTCCCAATCAGCCTAAAATATAACAATCCCTTGTTTCTCCCCAAGAACAACTCAAGTAGCAAATAATTTGACTTAAGGCCCTGTCTGGTGAGGGACAGGTAGTAGTAGTTGTAATAATAATAATAATAATAATAATAATAATAATAATAATAATAATATTGTAAACCACAATGTGAGCTTCAAATGAAGAGTGGTATAGAAATCATCATCATCATCATCGAGACCTGAGGGTATAGGGTGGCATATGAATTCAATCGATCAATAATAGCAAATTTCATTATCTTCACAGACTGTAAACAGACACTTTGGTTCTGGCAGAATTCCTGGGAGTCTATAAAAGCCTGAAAGAGTGAAAATGTGGGCCTTCTGCTAAGCGTGCATCTTCCTTCTTTATCTTTTTAAGAAAGCTGTTCTCCAGTAGCAGCTACATCGCTGCAACTTTGCACGACTCACAATTTTTTATGTTTATATTAAGAACCGTTTTTGCCTCATATATACATGTTTACAAAAGCAGTTTTCCTGTTTTAACATATTTTTGCATGTTACTTTCATCCAAATTTGCAGACATCACCCTCATACATCCACATTTGTACATATTACCTGACTGGAGAACTGCAATGCAAAATTAAGAGACGTGCAAGTTTTGAACTATGGCTGGGTTTTGGTTCACATGCGGTGTAATGGTTCGAGTGTTGGCCTAGGACTTAGGAGACCAGGGTTCAAATCACCATTTGGCTATGAAGCTCACTGGGTGACCTTGGGCCAGTCACTCACTCTCAGCCTACCTCACAAGGTTGTTGTGAGGATTGAATGATGAGCAGAGAACCACGTATATCACCTTGAGCTCCTTGGGATGAAAGGTGGAATATAAATGTGGGGTGGTGAAGAAGAAGACATAATAATAAATGCCAACTGAATCAAAATTTTCCCCATCCTACTTCAGAGAAAACATTACAGTGGTACCTCAGGTTACATACGCTTCACGTTACATACGCTTCAGGTTACAGACTCCGCTAACCGAGAAATAGTGCTTCAGGTTAAGAACTTTGCTTCAGGATGAGAACAGAAATTGTGCTCTGGCGGTACAGCGGCAGCTGGAGGCCCCATTAGCTAAAGTGGTGCTTCAGGTTAAGAACAGTTTCAGATTAAGAATGGACCTCTGGAACGAATTAAGTACTTAACCCAAGGTACCACTGTACTCGACATGCTCAGAGGAGTTGCAGAGCAGAGTGACAGTTAAGAGGGAGAGTGCTGATGCCATGCCCTGGCAGACATTGTCAGCCACCATGGTAGAGGAGCCAGAGCAGTATGGCATACATACAGCCCACCAATAATATCTTGTCCTGAGCTCCCTCACACATAACACCCCCACCGTTTGGTTTGTAGGCCCATTCTTAGCCAAGCTTTCCAGGTGGGTCACAATAAAATACTTAAAACAACAGTAGAAACAATTAACCTTTAAAATAAGGCAAGTTATGATCAATAAATCTAATATAACAAAAACGTGAGTCAGGAATTGTTCAAATCTCCAGTAGTAACGTTCATTGTTAAGCGGGTGCTTTCTGAAATAGGGCCACCTTTCTAAATTCCATTGGCTGATAAAAGCTTGGAGGAAAGTAGGTAACCTCGCCTCCTTGAGAAGGGAGTTCTATAGATTGTAGAGTCTGCTGGAACACAAGTGGTGCTGTGGTCTAAACCACTGAGCCTCTTCGGCTTGCCAATCAGAAGGTCGGCGGTTCGAATTCCTGCGATGAGGTGAGCTCCCATTGCTCAGTCCCAACTCCTGCCAACCTAGCAGTTCAAAAGCATGTCAAAGTGGAAGTAGATAAATGGGTACCGCTGCGGCGGGAAGGTAAATGGCGTTTCCATGCATTCCTTTTTTCCGTCACACTGTTCTGTTGCGCCAGAAGTGGTTTAGTCATGCTGGCCACATGACCCAAAAAGCTGTCTTTGGACAAACGCCAGCTCCCTTGGCGTGAAAGCGAGATGAACACTGCAGCCCCATAGTCACCTTTGACTGGACTTAACCATCCAGAGGTCCTTTACCTAGAGTCTCCTGCCACATCTCAAGTAGCAGAGTTTGTTGTCAGAATACCCCGCCTTCCCAATGAACAAAAATCTCCATACATGGCAAAGGCACGAGGCAATAGATTTTCCTTCAGATTAGAAGGAAAGAGAGGCTGTGGTGGGCTTTGCAGATTTGCAGGTAGAAGAGAATCAGTGATGCCGCCTGTATGTTTTTCACATAAACAGGAAACGTTATTTCCTGGTTTGGCAAGCACATTTCCTAATACAGAGGACTTCTTCCTCATCTGTCTCCCCACCTCCCTCCTGGGCAAATGAGTGCAGCAATATTTCAGCACATACTTATTACTGAACGTTTTTAAAATGATTGTTTGGTTACTGGGGAGAAGGGGGGTGGGAATCATGGCATTTGTCCACATCCTGCCTCCATCACAGGTGAGGAATCAGGCGAAGCATAGCTAAGCTGACACGAATTAAATGACTCCAAAGCAGACTCAGGTGTCTTGTGGCATGCCTAGCGATGGCCATAGTAGTGAATTGCTGCCTGTCTCCTAATTTTCTCTTCCAGAAACCTACACACGCATACACGCTTGTGCTTGAGGATGCAGCTATAAAAGGAAGGGGACGTGTTTATTTCCCTGTCACTAGGCAACACAGTGGTGCAGTTAGGCCAAGGCTGGGGAGCCTGCAACCTTCCAAACGTTCTTGGACTCCAATTCCTACAAGCCCTAGCCAATGTGGCCAATAGTCAGGGATGATTGGAGTCCAGCAACAAGTCATGTCAGACTAACCTGATCTCGTTTTTTGACAGAATTACAAGCCTGGTAGATGAAGGGAACGCAGTGGATGTAGCCTACCTTGATTTCAGCAAGGCATTTGACAAGGTGCCCCATGATATTCTTGTAAAGAAGCTGGTAAAATGCGGACTTGACTATGCTACCACTCAGTGGATTTGTAACTGGCTGACTGACCGAACCCAAAGGGTGCTCATCAATGGTTCCTCTTCATCCTGGAGAAGAGTGACTAGTGGGGTGCCACAGGGTTCTGTCTTGGGCCCGGTCTTATTCAACATCTTTATCAACGACTTGGATGATGGACTCAAGGGCATCCTGATCAAATTTGCAGATGACACCAAACTGGGAGGGGTGGCTAACACCCCAGAGGACAGGATCACACTTCAAAATGACCTTGACAGATTAGAGAACTGGGCAAAAACAAACAAGATGAATTTTAACAGGGAGAAATGTAAAGTATTGCACTTGGGCTTTTTGCCAAGTGCAAATGTGCAAATGAGAGGCACAAATACAAGATGGGGGACACCTGGCTTGAGAGCAGTACATGTGAAAAGGATCTAGGAGTCTTGGTTGACCACAAACTTGACATGAGCCAACAGTGTGACGCGGCAGCTAAAAAAGCCAATGCAATTCTGGGCTGCATCAATAGGAGTATAGCATCTAGATCAAGGGAAGTAATAGTGCCACTGTATTCTGCTCTGGTCAGACCACACCTGGAGTACTGTGTCCAGTTCTGGGCACCACAATTCAAGAAGGACACTGACAAACTGGAACGTGTCCAGAGGAGGGCAACCAAAATGGTCAAAGGCCTGGAAACGATGCCTTATGAGGAACGGCTAAGGGAGCTGGGCATGTTTAGCCTGGAGAAGAGGAGGTTAAGGGGTGATATGATAGCCATGTTCAAATATATAAAAGGATGTCACATAGAGGAGGGAGAAAGGTTGTTTTCTGCTGCTCCAGAGAAGCGGACACGGAGCAATGGATCCAAACTACAAGAAAGAAGATTCCACCTAAACATTAGGAAGAACTTCCTGACAGTAAGAGCTGTTCGACAGTGGAATTTGCTGCCAAGGAGTGTGGTGGAGTCTCCTACTTTGGAGGTCTTTAAGCAGAGGCTTGACAACCATATGTCAGGAGTGCTCTGATGGTGTTTCCTGCTTGGCAGGGGGTTGGACTCGATGGCCCTTGTGGTCTCTTCCAACTCTATGATTCTATGATTCTATGAACAACTGGGGGGCCATAGGTTCCCACTCCTGAATTAGAAAATTTTAGGTGGTTGGTGATTGGTGGTGGTGGTTGTTGTTTTACAAAACCTCACAGTGTGTGTCAATTCATTTGTTTCAAAATTTAGTACACCAGCCCTACTGTATTTGGGGACCCCTCTACTCATTCTGTTGAGTGGGACCCTATATATCTGCCCCAATAACCTGCCCTGATGGCAGCTTCATGCAGCATCCATCATGCTGTGCAGAAGGAAATCTTTCTTTTATGCATTAGCATAAGTTGTAGAGCACATGCTTTGTATGCAGAAGGTCTCAGGTTTTTTTATGTACTGAGCTGAATAGGATCCAAATACAGCAGTCTGATTGGTCCTAGAACAATGCAGCTGTATGATTGGTCCGCAGGAGCCACCCAATCCAGCTCCAGGTGGAAGTGAATCCACAACCAGATTGGCCTACAGGAGAATTCCGGAATTAGCCAATCACGTGCAGCCTATTGTGTAAATAATGTATATAAAGCAGGAACTGGTGGGAATGACTGGCAGAATCTGAGACCAGGGAGAAGAGTCAGTGGAAGAAGATTGGAAGAAATTTAAAGACTATCTACAGAAATACTGTAAAATTAATGAATGTTAGAATGATGTTGGATTGAAGTTAAGTGGTTTTTAGCAGCAATGTTATAAAGGAATATGTAAAAATGGATTGTTAACAGGTGATAATCTAAGTTATAATATATTAAGATAAAAGATTAGGATAAAATCAAAGAGGGAAAGGATTTGCTGAATTAACTAATTGAACTGGAATACAAAAAATGGAGGTGTGAGGAGGTCAGGGAAACAAGCAAATGAAGGATAAGATATGGAAAGACTGATCTGTTTTTAACTGTTTTTACCTTGTATTTTTATTTTCTAGTTTTTTTCTGTTTTTTTCTCTTATCTTTGTAATATGTTGAAACTTTAATAAATATCTTTTTTTAAAAAAATGTATATAAAGCAGATATTTTAGAGGAACATTCATTCCTCCTCACCACTATGAGCCGAATAAAGAGGATGAAATCCACTCTCCACTCCGAGTATATTTCAGGTTTAATCCCCAGCATCTCCAGGCAGGGCTTGGCTAGACCCCTGTCTGAAACCCTGGAGAGCTGCTGCCAGCCAGTGTAGACAGTACTAAGCTAGAAGAACCAACAGTCAGACTCACTTTAGGGCAGCTTCCTATGTTCTTTCCAGGGCAAGACCTGAACACAGCCTGAAGCACTTGATTTGAAAGTGGGGGTCTTGCTTTGTCCAAATGCTTGACAGTTAAACACCTGATTTAGGGTACTCATTTGCATACTTCCAATGTTGCAAGCTGAACTATTGCTGGCTACAACACTTCTCCTTGCCTGTCCTTTTAAGGTGATTATTTGCATTGATTGGCGGCTATGTGCCATATATCACTACTTGAATTGATCCACTCTGGTAGTTTGATTCAGATCATATTGACTCCGGGGACTCAGTGATGGATTAGCAGTTGCAAACAAGCAATCAAACTCAAACTTATCCATATTAGGTCCAGGGTATATTGAATAAGCCATCAGTCTATCTTAGCATGATTAGCCTTGTCTAAATAGTTTGTAGGCTAATAAAAAAACAATAATTGCAAGTTTCCTGCAGTCCCAGGAAACCATGGTGCCCCTGCATTCTTGCTCAAACATGGAGAGACTTATCCACTGAAGTCCTAAAGCACTGTTTCTGTTGGTGCTTTTCCAGTTCCCAAATCAGCATTGGACTGAAGGGCCATTTCTTTCACATGTAAAAGCTGCTATTGTAGGATGATGAAGTCACATGAGCGATGGCAACAATGCTTCAGATGCCCACTCCATCCCCACTCTTTGTTGTTAAAGCATGTTCTCCCTCATGGAGAGCATGTGTTGCAGTGGGGGCTAGCAAGACACCCCACTGTTGCTGGGCGGGAGATAAGAGTGTTGGCCACCATTTGCAATTGGGTTCTTCTTGTTGCTGGGGAGATTTATATGTTGCCATTTTGTAATTGACAGCCAAAGCTGATAAAAGCCATGTGCGCAGCGTTGAGCTTCCTCTTTTCGCTGTGCGCATCGGATCACCCGCCCACCCTCCCTATTTTCAGGGTTGTTTGCTTGACCTTGCTATGCCTGCCATGGGGTCGTCTGCTTTTGGGGCAGGGGCATGGTAGGAATTTTGTCCATTTGGCTGATTGGCTGGTGCCATTTGGTTTTTGCCTACTGCGTAGCAACTCGTCACAACTTGTAAGGTTGCGGTTAGGCATTGGTTTATATATTGGTTGGTGGAGGGGTATGGGTTGGCTGTGCCTGCCCCTCCAATGCTGCTGCTGCAAGGGTATTCCGTTAAAGGAATCCAGGGGCTTGCCATGCTCTCGTCTGAACCCCTGTCAAAGGAGCTAGGGCCACGCAAGAGCCCCTGGGAGCATTTGGGGAGAAGTAAGGGCATGGTACCCAGCTCCGTCTCTCTCCCCCCCCAAAATGTTTTCCCTTTCTGACTTCGAGGGCATACAAATGTCAGTCTGTACCCCATGGGGGGGCAGATAGTCGCAACCAATGCCTAAGCAACCACTCACATTTTCTGTATTTCAATAAGGTTGTGGCCAAAATTATGCCAAAAACCTTAAACAAAAATTATGCATCAATTGTGTTTTATTTGGGGTGGCTTGGGGACCTTGACACGCAACCTACGTTAAGTGCTCCTGACTATGCACTCTTGCTAATGTACCAAGTGTCCTGTTTTAAGCATCCCAAATTGACAAAGGCCACCCCACTTTCCATTCCCAATCCTGGATGTCCCATTTTGGCTCCTGCGCTCTGGCCATGCCAGAACATGGGACCAAAAGACAGGCGTTTTTCCGTCCCGGACTCCCGCCATGTGGCATGAGTCAGTTGGCTCACACCAAAGCGTGGGACCAAAACACAGAATTGAAAGACACATCAATTTACCTTGACCCCAGGTGTCGCCACTCTTCTTCCTCTTTCCGTTGCAGCACTTCTGGAAGCTGGATTCCAGAAGTACGTCTGCGGTCCTGGCAGAGGAGGAGGTGCCCCAATTTGCCCTTCTTAAATGTTTTTTTGGGGGGAGGTATGGGATGTAAGGGACGCGGGTGGCACTGTGGTCTAAACCACAGAGCCTAGGACTTGCCGATCAGAAGGTCGGCGGTTCGAATCCCTGCGTTGGGGTGAGCTCCCGTTGCTCGGTCCCTGCTCCTGCCAACCTAGCAGTTCGAAAGCATGTCAAAGTGCAAGTAGATAAATAGGTACCACTCTGTCGGGAAGGTAAATGGCATTTCTGTGCGCTGCTCTGGTTCACCAGAAGTGGCTTCATCATGCTGGCCACATGACCCGGAAGCTGTACGGTGGCTCCCTTGGCCAGTAAAACGAGATGAGCGCTGCAACTCCAGAGTCATCTGCGACTGGACCTAACGGTCAGGGGTCCCTTTACCTTTTATGGGATGTAAGTGGCTTGCTGGGGCAGATCAAGGCTCACCCCATCTCGTTTTCCTTACAAGACTCCCAACCAACTAGCAGGAGTGATGGGGTCTGCTGTCAATTGGCCAGTGGTCCACTGGTGAAACATTGCATTCCACCATCTTAGCCGCCATGGAGCATAGGAACCTGAGTCAGAGCATTGGTTCATCTAGCTCAGTATTGTCAACACCGAATAGCACTCCAGGGTTTCGTGCAGAAATATTTCCCAGCTTTTCCTGGAAATGCCAGGGATATTGTACCTGGGACCTTCTGCATGCAAAGCATGAGCTGTCCTAGTGGCACATTACACGAGCTCTCTGGATCCCCGGGCTTAGGACAAGGCAAGCCCAGCTCTGTTGCATGCCAAAGTACAGCTTATTCCTGGCTGTTTAAATTTTGAGCAAAACAAAAACATTCAAATTGCAAGGTGACACACAACAAGAAAATGACTCTGAGAACAGAGTGTAGCCTGCATCTACCCACACAGTAATTACTGTTCTCTCTCGAACTCTGAACTCGCAGTAATAGTCAACGCAGAAAAGACTCAAAATTACAGCCGAGCTACTTATGTTTGCTTCTGACAATCCGCTTTACAAAAAGCATTGGCAAAGCTGGTTGGTTGGTTTGCAAAGCTGTTTGTAGTAGTTCATCTGTTCCTGCAGTAACACTTCTGAGCTGAGCAGAATCTATTAGCCATTTTGTTATATGGTAGGAAAGCATGTTGCATACTATGTGTGGCTTCATTGGAAACACATGGGAATAAAAAGAGTAGGATGGGGGTTGGGATCTAATTTGGATCACATTTAAAGGTGAACCTATCTAGATTTCAGCTTCCGAGCTAGCATGAGAATGAAAATACAACCATTCTTTACACTTCTCTGGATTTTGTGATGCAGTTCTCCAGCATTTACAGAAATGTGCATATTTGGAAAAGCTTGCATGAGAGTCCTTGCAGCAGGTGGACAAAAGGGAAGCAATAAAAATAAAAATTTATTACTTGTACCCCGCTCATCTCTCTGGGTTGCCCTAGCCACTCTGGGCAGCTTCCAACAAAATATAAAATAACACATGATACACCAGACATTAAAAGCTTCCTAATACAGGGCTGCCTTCAGATGTCTTTTAAAAGCCACATAGATGTTTATCTGTTTGACATCTGATGGGAGGGGGTTCTACAGGGAGGGCGCCACTGCTGAGAAGGCCCTCTGCCTGGCTCCCTGTAACTTCACTTCTCGCAATGAGGGAACCACCAGTTCGTAGTTACTGAAGGATTTTTTTAAAAAATGGTGGTGTAGGAGTCTGCCCAACTGGTGGGATATGTCACATATTGATTTGTTTTAGATGTACACCTAATGGTTGTTGTTGTTTAAGTATAAGTAAGGATGTAGACTAGAGAATGGATGTGGCAAAGCAGGTGCTTTTATGTATATCATAAAAAGGCACGCTTTTTCTGAGAGCTCGGATTGGCTGTCGCTCTTCACAGAGTGACATTCAGTAGCAAACCTGGTCTAGATGCTGCATAATGGATGAAAAAGCCCTGTGTCTCTATCTTTTTCCTGCTGTTTGTTATGTTAATGCAAATACAACAGCCACAGCTCACAGCTGCCGCAGAAACACTGCAGAACAGCGAGGACCCTGTTAAGAGCAATGATCAAGGAACAGAGGCATGATGATAATAAGGGTTCTCATTGATAGACCACAATGCTATTCCCTTTGCTTCAGCAGAAGTCATGGCAGGGAGTTTCCATGCTGCCTCATCACACAAAAACTTCCCAGATGTCGTCACCCCTCTTACTAAGGGTTTGGCTTAAAGCAGGTCTTGTGCTATTCACAGTGCTTACACAAACACATTTTCCCTCCACCAATCATATCTTCTTGATTATGCACCATGCTCGTGAAACCTTAAACATGTGGGCAGTAGAATATCAGCACCATTTCCCTCTCCGGAACAAATCGTCTCCAGAAAATGTTAAATCCCCTCTGCCTCCAGTCTTAATTACAGCTTAAAATTACATTTTATTTTCTCTCAGGTTCTCATTTTCCTAATCTTAAATTCCGTTCTCTGCATTTCAACATCAGTTTGCAATGTTAAGAAAATAAAACCCACATAACACCCCATTAACACCCTTTCATAAGTGTGTTAATGAGAGTTCATCCTATTATACACATGCTCATATGTAATTTTTACTTAAAATACACATTTTTGCAATGCACCTCCTCCTAATATATCATATTTGTGCATGTTGTTTTCACTGGTTTGTACATTTTAATTCACACTGGACAGGATAGCTGTGTTTCAATTTGTGTGTTGTCTGGGGGAAACCAAATTACCATATTTTTCGCTCTATAAGACACACCAGACCTTAAGACGCACCTAGTTTTTGGAGGAGGAAAACAAGAAAAAATATTCTGAATCCCAGAAGCCAGAACAGGAAGAGGGAGCGCTGCGCAGCGAAAGCAGCGATCCCTCTTGCTATTCTGGCTTCTGGGATAGCTGAGCAGCCTGCATTCACTCCATAAGACGCGCACACATTTCCCCTTACTTTTTAGGAGGGAAAAAGTGAGTCTTATAGAGCAAAAAATACAGTAAGTAGATTTGCCTTTGAATGTGAACAGAATCTACCCTATCCCTATATTGGACTGAAACTGACACAGCAAGCATTCCTCTATGCTTATTTCTGACTGTCCTGAGTTCTTCCCTTGAGAACTTTGTCTCAATTACTTGTTTTCTTCCTGTGTAACCTCTCCCACCTTAAAATTTTTGGACCACAAGCTCATTGAGGTTGAGACTTGGGCCTCCAGAACTATTTTTTCCATAAGCAAGTTAATGCAGATGTAATTGTTAAGTTGTCTAAGGCTGCAATCCTAACCCTACTTACTTGGGAATAAGCCCCATTGAATTCAATAGAACTTGCTTCTGAACAGACAGGGTTAGGACTGTGCTAATATACTTGCTGGGACGCGGGTGGAGCTGTGGGTTAAACCACAGAGCCTAGGACTTGCCGATCAGAAGGTCAGTGGTTCGAATCCCGTGACAGGGTGAACTCCCATTGCTCGGTCCCTGCTCCTGCCAACCTAGCAGTTCGAAAGCACGTCAAAGTGCAAGTAGATAAATAGGTACCGCTCCGGTGGGAAGGTAAACGACATTTCTGTGCACTGCTCTGGTTTGCCAGAAGTGGCTTAGTCATGGTGGCCACATGACCTGGAAGCTGTACGCCAGCTCCCTCAGCCAATAAAGCGAGATGAGCGCCGCAACCCCAGAGTCGGCCACAACTGGACCTAATGGTCTGGAGTCCCTTTACCTTTAATATACTTGCAATGAAATCCTAACCAAATGCTATTAAATAGCAATTGCTATTAAATTCAGTGTGACTGACTTCCAGTAGGTGGGGTTAGGAATGCAGCCTTAATCTGTTAAGACACAGGTCAATGCCATAACAAAGCATCAACCTTCATTAAAATATGAATGCTACTCTTTATAGATACTCTGCAGTCCATACACCAATAAATGAGGTACAACACTTCATATAGGTACTTGTTTTCATGACATGCAGAAACAGTGGTGGTAAGACTTCATTTTAAGCTTCTTAGAGCAAAATGAAAGACACCCAATTGAATCTCAGCCTGCAGGAGCTACTAAGGATGCCATACAAAATCTACATAAATAAATGTGCATTTATTCAGATAATTGCAAACGGAGTTGGAACAGAGCATATGATCAGATTCATCGTAATGGAAAAGGAATCAGAAAATTGTCTTCTGAAGTTTACCTAGGTAATATTCATAGCGGGGATTACATTTTCAGCTGGGGTGTTTGGGATATGTCTTCCAAAATGCTGACAGCTATAAGGCTTGGAAATTAACTTCCTGGTCATAGATTTTGACATAATTGTAATGTCTGCAAGAGACCAAGGTAAACAAAACAAAACAAAAATGCTGCTCTCCCCATACATTTAGTGGGAGTGGGGACTGATGCCAAGGTAGTAAGAGAATGTGGTGGGACCAGTTATTTCCTCATGCATAATTCTGAATTTCTTGCTCTAATGAGCCCTTCTGCATTTCCATGGCAATTGTCACTCACCTAGGTGAAAATGACTTGGTTGAGGGAAAACTGTTGCTAAGCCTCAAAAATTAAATGAGACCTGGAAATGCTTGACTACACAGCCCCAGTCTGACATATCCCACCTTATCTCTGTTGGTTGGTTGGTTGGTTATGCAGGCTTGGGAAGGAGTCTGTAATGTCAGGGGTTTCAGACAGGGTAGCCAGAGGAAATAATGGACTGGCTTCCTGAGAGGAGCTCAGGATCCCCTTAGGAAATCGGAATGTAACCTTGCTTTACACCTCATGACATTTTTAAAGCATCAGTCAGACCACCGTTTAAACCTACTCTGACCCTCATATCTGTGTTGCTGTATCATAGAATCATATTACCACAGAACTGTAGAGTTGAAAGGGACCCCTGGTCCAACCCCTGCAAGGTAGGAATCTCAGCTAAAGCATCCATGACAGATGACCATCCAACCTCTGCTTAAAAACCTCCAGGAAAGGAGAGCTCTTACATCAGTAGCAGAAGTCTACAGTTGACGTTGGCAAGTTGAAATGTCTCTGTTTCAATTATGTAATAGATACAGTACATGTAGGTAGCCATGTTGGTCTGCCGTAGTCAAAACAAAATAAAAAAATTCCTTCCAGTAGCACCTTAGAGTAGGGTTACCAGATGTCCCCATTTCCTGGGGACAGTCCCTGGATTTGCAAATAAGTCCGCGGACAAATTCCATCCCCAGAATGTCTCTGGATTTCATCTAATGTCCCCAGGAAATGCAGCAGCGGCAGTCTCAGCAGCCCGGAGCAGTTCCTCTGGCTGGCTTCAGAAGCTGCTCGGATGTCCCCATATGGTGGTGTTGCAGGGCCTTTAAGATGCAACTTCTGGGCTGCCTCCACCTTCCCTGACCCCAGCAACTAAGCTGTGAAGGGAGGCTTCATGCTGCCTATCAGAGCAGCCTCCCAACTCCTACTTGTGTGAAAGCAGGAGTGGGACGGGGATCTCTCCCTTCCCAGTTGAAGAATCCCCGCCCCCCTCCTGCTTGCATGCAAGTAGGAATGGGATTGGGGCTGCTCCAATGGCCTCACTGCCGCCGCTCTCAGCCCTCCTTCTCCACCTTCCATGCCTGACCTACTGCACACTGCTTCCCCACCACCACCACCACCACTGAAGAACCAACAACTCAGGGGCTGCCCAGGCTCATGGAGAAAGGAGATAGAAGCCTCAGAGGAAGGGGAAATGTAACAGTTGAGGTCAAGGCAGCTGCCGCCCCTCTGCCATCGCTGCAGCATCAACATCCCGAATGTGTAGTAATTAATTAATTTAAGCATCACAGGATTCATTTTTTAAAAAATCTGGTAGCCTTACCTTAGAGACCAACTAAGTTTGTTATTGGTATGAGCTTTCGTGTGCGTGCACACTTCTTCAGATACCAATTAATAGAGTCGAACACAGCAGAAAGATCAACGAAGGCTACATAAAGATTATTCTTAGCGTTCTTGGCATTTTTTCTTATGGTATGGTTCAGAGTAAAATATTGATCAATGGTACCTCATTGGTTCTTCGTGAAGGTTATAAAACACAGTTGCCCACGTATGGATGTCAGAGGGAACTGTGTTTAATTTTAAAGCAGATTTGGCGCCAGCTCCCTGGGGCCCTGGGTACCCGGGCACCCACAAAATTACCCATGAAGGGGCTGGGTACCCACAAATTTTGACACCAGGGCCATGCATGCAGCATGGCACCCATGGGCCCTGGGAACCAATGGTTGCAGGCCCAAACTGGGACTCCAAGTGGGCACTTACTTTCACCACTGGTACACTCCTCTGGATTTCCCTTTGCACAGTGGAGCTTTCCCCCTCCTCCCCCTGTGCACCCCAACACTTTGTAGCAGATTTGGGGTGGGGGCAAATGGAGAGAGAAGAGAGTGGAACATTGAGAACCTCACACTAACAGAATGAGTTGCTTGGATACCTTCCATACATGTGGTCTTGTGTCTTCATTCTGGGGGAAGGGAGACCTCGTTCCTCCTTAGCTATCTATAGACTTGAAAATCACTTTAGTCTGCCTTTGTATACAGTGGTACCTCAGGTTAAGTACTTAATTCATTCCGGAGGTCCATTCTTAACCTGAAACTGTTCTTAACCTGAAGCACCACTTTAGCTAATGGGGCCTCCTGCTGCCGCCGCGCTGCCGGAGCACGATTTCTGTTCTCATCCTGAAGCAAAGTTCTTAACCTGAAGAACTATTTCTCAGTTAGCGGAGTCTGTAACCTGAAGCGTTTGTATCCTGAAGCATATGTAAGCTGAGGTACCACTGTATTCTTATTCTTATTTGTGAGCTTCATTCCAGGTTCAATTTGCAACTTTACCCATTTTTTTATTTCACTTTTGTGATCATGGTCTTCCAAAACCGTCTTCTTTCATCCTAGTTCAGTTGCATGCCAGTCAGCAGTTATAGAAAATGCATCGTGTATGTGTGTTTGTATTCTTCCAGGCTATTTGGCCATACATCACATGGGAAAGCTAATAATAGTTCTTCACCATTATGTTTGCATGTAAAATTGGCTTCAAGTCAATAAAACTGACTGGAAAGCTGGACTTTGAAGATTTACTGAGGAGGGGTGACCATGACCTCTTATTAGTCAATTTTATGAGGAATGTTCGATTTGGAGATGCTGAAATCCTAAGACAAAGAAGCCAAAGAAAGCTGCAAAAGTAAAACAAAAAAACAATTAATAGCAGCAATGTCTTCTTTTGCATGTGACTTTCATCTGATCTAAATGCTTAAAGCAAAAGAGATCTGATGTATTGAAACCTTTCACAAGAAAGATGCATGCTGCATACTAGACTGTGACACAGAAATGCAACTTCCTATGTTCCTGAAAAAGATCGTACTTTGTTTTGAATGATTTCTCCCCATTTACACAATTCGTACATATGGCAGATTCTATTATCTGTATTTATGGTATTGACTCCAAAACCCATTTGGAAGGTTAGATAGTTCTTGTTTTGAGCTGCTTGCATCAACAATTTAGGTACAATCTAGCCAAAGTTAAATAGAGTAGGGAAGATAGCTTGGTGGTTAAGAATGTAGCTTGCATGCACCAGATCCTAGATTCAATAGCATGTACAGTTAATTGGATCTCAAGTAGCCTCTGCAAGAGGCATTCCACAGCTGCCGTTGAAGGAGACAATACTAGTTAGATGGACTAATTGTATGCCTCCGTATAAGGGAATTTTATATGTTTAGACTCTAAAACAGGGCTAGCCAGCAGTGAACTACAACTCCCAAGATCATTAGCCATGCTGAATGGGGCTGATGGCAGTGATGGAGGAAAACATCTCGAGAGCCCCATTTTGGCTTACCCTTGCATTAAAATTCTTATTTTCACATTCCATTGACATTAGTAGGAGGGAGGTTTCTCATTGATGTGCCAATGTTTGATTCCCTGCTTCCACAATTTCTCTAAGCCTCTAACAAAAACCAGCAAAGCAGTCACATGCTATTGATTTCAAGGTTGCCAAGAACAGTATATTTTAGCCATCAAATGCCTGGGGAAACAGAAATGGTTTTAAGTTCCTACTGCAAGTAAATAATGAGGGAGACAGAGGCACCTCACCAGACATCTTAGGTGCCAGAACGCAAACTTGCTCAAGATCACAGGATTCCTTAAGGAAGAACTTCACAAGGAATCTCCATTGTAAGGAAATGTCACGTCTCCAATTCGTTGAGGAGACAGTAGTCAAGCAAAGCTGTGTTTCTGTGTTTTTCTGGCTGGTGGATTCATTATGATTCCTTTCTTTAGGCTTTTTCTGTGCCATCCACACCCAATCGACTGTGTCCCCTGGGCAGTTCACAATTTAAAATCAATAAAATACAAATACAATCAACAGTACTAAAACAATCAATGTATAAAAGCAGCACCAGCAGAAAATAATAAGCAGCATAAAACCAGAATCAAAATCTCTCTCACACACAATTTCATAGTATTTATTTTACACTAAGTTAAAGCTTAAAATAATGGAAAATGTATCTTGGAAACACTCTTTGTAAGGAAAGGCTGATTGTGTTGCAAGATCTTTGATATGGATGCTTTGAGGGAATCCAGTGCTAGAATCCATTGCTCTTGCAGCAGTGTGTGGTAGTAAAAACTTTGTAACTCAGTAGGCCGAGCTATTAAAAAGTCAGTCAATGTGTTTCCACATTTAACAACCCATGGGAGCTGACTTCCCAGTGCTACACAGCTGCGTTATCATTATGCTTTCCCAACAATGAATTATCACATTCTTGGCTGCTGTCCAAAGGTGAACCCTCCATGGCACCAAGTTGAGGTATGGGCTTTCCAGTTTCTTCTTTTAAGGTAGGAGGGAAAACAGCTCATGTCTGAAGGAAACAAACAGAAGCGGGTGAGTGTGTTCAGATCATTTCTTCAAGATAATAAGCAGATAACTATATATGCAACAAAACAGGAGTCCTGTCACCATTCACATACAACCCTGGCGAATGAACCTTCTCAGAAGCTGCAGAATTTTCAAGTGATAAGTACCACACAATGGCTTTAAGTGCTCGTTTCAAGGACTTTTCACAGATTTTAAAAAAATGACAACTGTGTGGTATAGTGGGTAGACTCTTAGGGTTGGACTAGGAAGACCCAGGTTCAAATCGCTCCTAGAACTTGCTGCTTCAAGCAAACCATGGTTTCTCAACCTGACCTACCTCACATTTTGTGAACACAAATCATATAACTCCCATGTGCATTGCCCTGAGCATATAAACTGGCCTCCCCCCTCCCCCATTGTGTCATTTGGCTGGCATTGTTCAGCATAATACTCTGTAAACTGCCATTCATAAAAAAAGAATTCAAGGGGACTTATTCCAAGGTGAGTGTGTCAAAGATGACAGTGTCACTGAATATGTTTTCTGCTCCCCACCAATCAAAATATATTTTAAAAAAATTAAAAATTGTCCAGTAGCACCTTAGAGACCAACTAAGTGTGCATGCAAACGAAAGCTTATACCAAGAACAAACTTAGTTGGTCTCTAAGGTGCTACTGGACATTTTATTTATTTTTTTTATGTTTCAACTGCGTCAGACCAACACAGCTACCTACCTGAATCTCCCCACAAATCAGTTCTGCAGTCGAAACAGGAAAGTGAAAATAAGATGGCTGGCACATGGAGACACCTGAGAGTTAGTCCACCCATACGTAATGGTGATAATTTTGTTCCTGGTGTAATTGCCTCATAGAATATATCACACATAACTGATGAGCAAAGAGTGTTCCATCACATTCGCTGGACACAGTTCACTCTGCAAAGAAGATCTTGCAAGTCATGTTGCAGAAATTTAGGTGTGTACATATCGCTGCATACCAGGTGAAAGAATTAATAGAAATATGCATTTCCAATCTGAAATAATCCTTACTTCCCATGCGTTTCTTTCTTCTTCTTTTGGTCTCTTCAGTCTAGCAGTTCTCTCTCTGGCTCTATAGGCCTCAGCTTGTCTTGACAAATGAATGCATTGCTTTGGGCACAAGTACAGACGCTTATCAACAACTGTCTCGTACAGATACGTTCAAAGATGTGGCATGAAGTTCCTCTGTACATTTTTCTTCTTTGGCCCAGAAACCTTTCTGACTAGCCTTCCTTGAACAAATTCATTTCCTGTTAAATGGTGAAGCGAGGAAATAATCACACTGATATGCTGAAGAAGGTGGTTGGGGCTTCTGCACAAAAGCCTTCCTGTTTGTGCATTCTTAGGCCATGACAGATCAACTAATATTCCTCATATGACCACTCCCATAAGGATTTATTGAGTGCTGGAATAACAGAGGAGGAATTGTCTTGGGTTTGGGTATATAAAAAAGCACCAGAAAAAAAGGGAGGGGGAGTTTTTTCTCAAATGTTTTGCAGGAAATTTGCCTGAAAGTTTTTAATTTTATAATATATCAAATTTAACTCTTTTTTAAAAAAAAACAAACCCCAAGTCCTTCAGGAATTCATTTGGAGACAAAAGGGGGGGGGGAGGAGTGGAGAAGGCATACAAAGACGTTTATTGCCACAGCATAGGAAACAGAAGAGGCAGCAGACCTGAATTTTTAATTACTAATTTTTGAAGTCACTCTTCTCTGAATTCCCTGAAGATGGGCTGCCAGTCACTGTCTCTCACCCTAACCTACCTCACAGAGTTGTTGTGGGGATTAAATGAGAAGGGGAGAACCTTGTATGGCACCTTGGCCTCCTTGGAGGGATAAAAGTGCAACATATAAAATAAAACATAGTTTGGGGGTTGGTGATGGGGACATAACAGAGGGAGGGGGGTCGTAGAACATTCCTTCACTTTCTGTCCCTCGTGTGATTGAAATCGCACAAGAAGGGGGAGCCCCTGGGCCACGTTCACACCAGACATTTAAAGCCCTAGGTACCATTTTAAACAGTCATGGCTTCCCTCAAAGAAGTCTGGGGGCTGTAATTTGCTATAGGTGTTAAGAATTGCTAGCTATGGTTCCTGGAGTTCCCTGTGAAGAGAGATTGATGGTGAAGCCACTCTAAGAATTGGAGCTCCAGAGGGTCTTCTAACAACTCTCAGCACTCTTAACAAACAACAGCTCCCAGAATTCTCTGAAGGAAGATATGCCCTTTTAAAGTAGTCTGCTATTGCTTTAAATGTCTGGTGTGAATGTGGCCCTAGTAACAGCAAGGGTTAGTCTCACTGCAGTTTCCCACAGCCAGACTGTGGCATTAAATATGGAGCCCAGATCAATTTGTTTAGCTGGTGGAAGGCAAAGCAACTACCTGTACATTGTGCTGATCACAACAAGCCTTTGTTTATAGATTTTGATTTGATTTATTAAACTTTATACTTTTAAAAGGGTGTCAAAGTGATGTGCAATAGTTACAATACAATAAAATATCATACAAACATTTCAAAACAATACACAAAATCTGTACAGTAATCATTATAAACACACTCACACTGGGGACTCACTCTGTATGTTTCCTGACACAAGGTGACAAAGTTCGTCTCAGTACACCCCAAATGAAATAGATCTGGAAAATCCCAAAATGTCTCAGCTGGTCAGCAACCACCCACTCATAAACCTCACCAAGGAAGAAGATCTTTGTACTTGGTCCAGTAATTAGTTATTCAGATCTTCCAGGTCGAAGGAGGGTTTCTGGGTAGAGAGATACCGTATTTTTCGCCCTATAAGACGCACTTTTTCCCCTCCAAAAATGAAGGGGAAATGTGGGTGCGTCTTATGGGGTGAATACAGGCTTTCGCTGAAGCCTGGAGAGCGAGAGCGGTAGGTGCGCACCGACCCCTCTCGCTCTCCAGGCTTCGCGGACCTCTCCCCAAGCAGCGGGAACGTTTCCGCTGCTTGGGGAGAGTTGCCGGCATCCCGAAGCCTGCGTGCGCTGACCTCAGCGCGTCCAGGCTTCGCGGACCTCTCCCCAAGCAGCGGGAACGTTTCCGCTGCTTGGGGAGAGTTGCCGGCATCCCGAAACCTGCGCGCGCTGACCTCAGCGCGTCCAGGCTTCGCGGACCTCTCCCCAAGCAGCGGGAACGTTTCCGCTGCTTGGGGAGAGTTGCCGGCATCCCGAAGCCTGCGCGCGCTGACCTCAGCGCGTCCAGGCTTCGCGGATCTCTCCCCAAGCAGCGGGAACGCTCGGGAGGGCTCCCCCTGCTTCGGGCGAGTGTCTGCAATCCTCGCGCACCCGGCAGGAGGTCCCACCGGGTGCGCGAGGCTTGGGGCGGCAGCCTGTTGCCCGAAAAACGGGGAGCCCTCGGGAGAGCTCCCCCTGCTTCGGGCGAGTGTCTGCAAGCCTCGCGCACCCGGCAGGAGGTCCCGCCAGGTGCGCGAGGCTTGGGGCGGCAGCCTGTCGCCCAAAACACGGGGAGCCCTCGGGAGGGCTCCCCCTGCTTCGGGCGAGTGTCTGCAAGCCTCGCGCACCCGGCAGGAGGTCCCGCCGGGTGCGCAAGGCTTGGGGCGGCAGCCTGTCGCCCGAAACACGGGGAGCCCTCGGGAGGGCTCCCCCTGCTTCAGGCGAGTGTCTGCAAGCCTCGCGCACCCGGCAGGAGGTCCCACCGGGTGCGCGAGGCTTGGGGCGGCAGCCTGTCTCCCGAAACACGGGGAGCCCTCGGGAGGGCTCCCCCTGCTTCGGGCGAGTGTCTGCAAGCCTCGCGCACCCGGCAGGAGGTCCCGCCGGGTGCGCGAGGCTTGGGGCGGCAGCCTGTCGCCCGAAACACGGGGAGCCCTCGGGAGGGCTCCCCCTGCTTCGGGCGAGTGTCTGCAAGCCTCGCGCACCTGGCAGGAGGTCCCGCCGGGTGCGCGAGGCTTGGGGCGGCAGCGGACTGCTTGCGCGCACCTAGAAGCTTGGGACGCGTTGAGCTCAGCACGCCCCAAGCTCCTGGTGTAGCGCAGCAATCCGCTAGCCCTGGGAGAGCCCCGCGGCTCTCCCAGGGCTAGCGGACTGCTTGCCGGCACGCAGAAGCTTGGGGCGCGCTGACCTCAGCTCGCCCCAAGCTTCTGGATTAGCGCAGGGGTCCGCTAGCCCTGGGAGAGGCGCCCGGCTCTCCCACGCTAGCGGACACCTTACCGGCACGCAGAAGCTTGGGGCGCGCTGAGCTCCGCACGCCCCAAGCCCCTGGTGTAGCGCAGCGCACCTGGGGGGGAAATAAATTTTTTTTTCTTTATTTTCCCCCCCAAAAACTAGGTGCGTCTTATGGGCCGGTGCGTCTTATGGGGCGAAAAATACGGTACCTAGATCTCATTAGTCTGATGAATGTGGAAGTAACTTGGTGCAGTGCTTGGGTAACTTCAAAGAAGATGCTGAAAGCATGGTTGAAATGTCCTGATGTGCCACAGTGATGTCATAGCAGCCCATATACAGATAGGTAGCCGTGTTGGTCTGCCATAGTCAAAATAAAAAAATTCCTTCCAGTAGCACCTTAAAGACCAACTAAGTTAGTTCTTGGTATGAGCTTTCGTGTGCATGCACACTTCTTCAGATACCAGCCCATAGCGTGTGTGCTTAGAAGTTCCTCACCCCAGGAGAGGAAGGCCTGCAGGAGGCAAAGCCAGATGCAATTGTTTTTCTAATGCTCATTAATGGCCAATAACCGACAGTGGCAAATGGCACACCTGTACAGTAGAACAAAGAAAACAAACGTGCTCATGGTGTCCTGAAAATTCTCTAACCACATTGCTGGGGTTATCATTCAAAATGAAAATGGCAGTTTCCCACATCAGATATGGTGTCAAACCACATCAACCAGCTCAAAAACTAAGATTGCAAAGGGGCAAAAACATTTTTATAATTTCTTTGCATTGCTCTTTCAATTACCCTGCCACTTTATTGCACCACTAGATTCTGTATGAAAGAAGAAAACCTCATGTGTTTGCAGAATTGAGTCATATGGCTATAAATCATCTCTCTGGTGGAGTCAGGCAGTTGAAATAAAGGGAGAGAGCTGAAAGGGAACACCCACTGTGATATGTAGCACAGCATAAGCCAGGTAAACATACGTGGGTACTTTTTATTTTCTCCTGGTCTATGGAACCCTAGGGACGTGGGTGGCACTGTGGGTTAAACCACAGAGCCTAGGACTTGCCGATCAGAAGGTCGGCGGTTCGATTCCCCGCAACAGGGTGAGCTCCGTTCCTCGGTCCCTGCTCCTGGCAACCTAGCAGTTCAAAAGCACGTCAAAGTACAAGTAGATAAATAGGTACTGCTCCAGCGGGAAGGTAAACAGCGTTTCTGTGCGCTGCTCTGGTTCACAAGAAGCGGCTTAGACATGCTGGCCACATGACCCGGAAGCTGTCTGTGGACAAACGCCAGCTCCCTTGGCCAATAAAGCGAGATGAGCGCCGCAACCCCAGAGTCGATCACGACTGGACCTAATGGTCAGGGTCCCTTTACCTTTTTATGAAACCCTAATTTCCACTTTTACATGGAAATGCTGCCTGAATATAGAAATCCTGGTTATAGATGCGAAAAGAAAAAGGCACGGCTGAAAATAATGATGTAAAGCAAATCCCATCAATGATTTGTTAGCTACTGAGGTTGTGATCTTTTACATTAGCGAATTATTCCAGGATGCAAAAACCAGTCTGTTGCCAAGTTGTGCTTTCCTCTTTTGCTGCTCCCTTTAATTTCCAAGAAAGGAGGCAGAAGTTCCCTTTGCAGAATCGTAAACTGTGGTCTCTAACAGCACTATGAGCAGCGGTCACTTCTCACCTCTTGCAGCCCGCATTCCTGACGTCCCAACAGTGGCATGCAAAGTGCAAGAACAGCAGTCTGTATCAGTGACTCACAGCAAGACAGGAACTCTCAGCAGATCCACCCTTCCTTCCTGTACTCTATCAGCTGAATCGCCAGAAAAACCACAGGCAAAGGCGAGAGCAAAGAAAACCGGGGTGGGGGGGGGGTGGGGCGAGAGAGCAAAGCATCGCTCAGGAACGTTTAGAAATGTAGGACTCTTCCTACTACATTGCAGACACACACTTAGGTCAAATGACTTTTAAGTCCCTTGACTGCCCCTTTTCCAGGAAGGCCTGCTATTTCTAGAAAATCTCACATAACTGAATCAGCTGCAGAGCTTTTTATTCCCAGCAGTGAAGGTTACTTAGCCAACTTCTACAGTCTTGTTGAGGAAGACTGGCTTTCTTGTTTTTAAAGAAATTAACAATGAAAAAGGTGACTGGGCTGACTTAAATTTTTGAATTTCCCTTTCCCCCTCATTGTATGGAATCGATAATTTTGTTTTACATTTTCTAAAGGTGAAAATGGCCATCTCATGAGAAGAGAAGACTCCCTGGAAAAGACCCTGATGTTGGGAAAGATGGAGGGCACAAGGAGAAGGGGACGACAGAGGATGAGATGGTTGGACAGTGTTCTCGAAGCTGCCAGCATGAGTCTGACCAAACTGCAGGAGGCAGTGGAAGACAGGAGTGCCTGGTGTGCCCTGGTCCATGGGGTCACAAAGAGTCGGACACGACTAAACGACTAAACAACAACAAAGGTGAAGATCCTGAGACTATAAGAAGATCCCTGTTGGATCAGGCCAATGGCCCATCTAGTCCCACATCCTCCTCTCACAGTAGCCAACCAGATGCATGTAGGGAAACTACAAGCAGGATCCAAGAACAAGACTACTTTCCCCTCCTGCGGTTTCCAGCAAATCATGTTGCAGTGAGACCTGGCAAGCTAACCCTGTGTTGTGGGTGGGTACGTTTGGATAGCCACAACACCCGATTGGTAGGTCCCTTGATGCAGGGTTCAATCAGGCCAATGGGACGCAGGCTAAATGAATCGAGACCTATATATACTTATGCATGTGACCCAGAGCTTCCTCTTTTGGTGCGTGCATCGGAACACCCGCCCACCTCTCCCTATATTTAGGGATTGCACGCTTGACCTTGCTATGCCGTTGTGTGTCGTCTGTCGTTGGGACAGGGGCACGGCAGGAATTTCCCCACTTGGCTGATTGGCTGTTGCCATTTAGGTTTTGCCTGCTGCGTAGCAAATTGTCACAACTTGTAAGGTTGCGGATAAGCTCTGGTTCAGGTGACAGGGATGGGAGAACGCTCTCGCCATCCCTATGTGAAGGGTATTCCGTTAAAGGAATCCAGTTACTCGATGGTTTGGTCCACCCCTGTGAGGGGGTTGTGCCCGTGCCTGAGCCCAGGGGAGCATTTGGGTGGCAGAGATAGCCTGTTCCCAGTTTTCCGCTTATCCAGGTGTTCACCCTGGGCTGACCTATGCTGGTGCCCCGGGTCAGCACTACCTGCAACGGTGCAGGGAGCTAGTCGAACCAGAGCCTATGCACTATAATCAATAAAGTTGTGGCCTAAATTCTGCCCAAAACCAAACCAAAATTTGAGTCTTGTCTGAATTTATTTAAGGGGGAGGTTTAAAGGTCGAAACATGCAACTGGTATTCAGAAGCATACTGTCTCTGACTCTACAGTGGAGGCAGAGCATAGCAATCAAGGCTAGTAACCATTGATAGCATTATCCTCCAGTCCTCTTTTCAAGTTGGTGGTCAGCACTGCATTCTGGGGGAACAAGTTCCACAGTTTTACTATGCACAGAATGAAGAATTCCTGTGTCCTTAACCTTCCAACATTCAACTTCATAGACATCCAGGCGTTCTAGCGATACGAGAGATGCCCATGAATACTTTTATACACTTCTTTCATGGCACCTCTTGCTCAGCTTTCCTCTCAACTAAAAAATCCCAAATGCTGAAACCTTTCCTCATAACGGAGTCACTCCATCCGCTTCTCCATTTTGCTTGCCCTTTTCTGAGCCTCCTGTGGTTCCTTTTTTCTGAAGGCCTCGGACTTTTAATAAACTTGAAACTGAACTGCAACAGAAAACAATGACAAAGGTACAATTATGACGAAAGCAGAAAGAATGTGCGACTGATCCCACACCACACCAGGAACCGCTGTGGTTTCGCATCTTCTACTTATATCCTTTGAGATGTAAATCTTTTGCAGCTTGAGGGTCACATTCCTATTTGGGCAACCTTTGGGGGAAGGCTGGCAGCACATGCCAGAGGTGGGCGGGGCCAGAGGCAGAAGTGGGTGGAGCAACAGATATAAATTTTACCTCTGTACGTCAGGCTAGTTTTTGCACATACTCACACTTCTCTCTACCCTCAATCCAGGTAAGCAAGAGGCATTTTCAGAGTTCAAGGATGCATCCCATTATTATTATTATTATTATTATTATTAATACCTCGTCCATCTGGCTGGCCAGTCTGGGCAGCTTCCAACAAAATTTTATAATACAACAAAACATCAGACATTAAAAACTCCCCTAAACAGGGTTGCCTTCAGATGTCTTCTAAAAGTCAAATAGTTGTTTATTTTCTTGACATCTGATGGGAGGGCGTTCCACAGGGTGGGTGCCACTACCGAGAAGGCCCTCTGCCTGGTTCCCTGTAACCTCACTTCTCACAGTGAGGGAACCGCCAGAAGGCCCTTGGAGCTGGATCTCAGTGTCCGGGCTAAACGGTGGGGGTGGAGACGTTCCTTCGGCCACTCTTCAAGCCATGCAAAAGCACATGTGTATGGCTGGGTGTACAAGGGATGAGACCATCTTCCAGATATCCTGATCCGAAGTGTTACACATTATCTCAGTGATCCTTGCAACAGCCCTGTAAAAGTAGGACATACAGAGAAAGTAGGCCACCCAGTAAGTAAGTGACCAAGATGACATTTGAACCAGGGAGTTCCCAGTTCACATTCTTAGCCACTATCCAAACCCCCTGTTATTTACATTATAGACCATTCAATTTTTTAATCTGCTTTGCAGACAGAGAAAATGTAGAACACCCATTTGACCGTCACTTTCAGAGCAAGGAGGGTGCAAACTGGATAGCACTGCATGGGTGTTGCATTGGCAAATGTCAAGGGGTTTGGCCAGTCCAACTGCAGAGGCAGCCGTATGGATTCTCATCGTATTTTGAGGCCCTTCCCATCAACAAAGCCAAATGTTCTTCTGCCTTAAGCCTAAATTCTGCAAGATGCAGTGCCATTGGTTTTCTTATATATAGTTTAATGATTGCCAGTGCAGCAAAATGGCCCAATCTTAGGCATATAAAGCTTGCAATTATCTGAGAGGGCCTTCTGGGGGGCGGCAGGAGAAATCCAAAAGCAACAGAAGTGTGCCATACTTTTATTAGGACAAACCAATAAGAATTAGTCCTAATAAAGCTACTCTGTTACTGTTGTTTTTGTATCCTGTGCAGTTTTGAACACAGCTACCCTCTGTTTCCTGTTTCAGTGAACAGTTCAGTTTCTGGGATCCTAGGAAGGTGTTGTTGCTGTTGTTTAGTCGTTTAGTCATGTTTGACTCTTCGTGACCCCATGGACCAGAGCATGCCAGGCACTTCTGTCTTCTACTACCTCCCGCAGTTTAGTCAAACTCATGCTGGTAGCTTTGAGAACACTGTCCAACCATCTCACATCTCATCCTCTGTCGTCCCTTTCTCCTTGTGCCCTCAGTCCTTCCCAACATCAGGGTCTTTTCCAGGAAGTCTTTTCTTCTCATGAGGTGGCCAAAGTATTGGAGCCTCAACTTCACTATTTGTCTTTCCAGTGAGCACTCAGGGCTGATTTCCTTAAGAATGGGTGCGTTTGATCTTGCAATCCATGGGACTCTCAAGAGTCTCCTCCAGCACCATAATTCAAAAGCATCAATTCTTCGGCAATCAGTCTTCTTTATGGTCCAGCTCTCACTTCCATACATCACTACTGGGAAAACCATAGCTAGGAAGGGTACCTAGGTTGGATACCTAGGAAGGTACCCAACACCAAATCAGACCATTGGTGCATCTAGTTCAGTATTGACTATTGTAATTGGTAGGGACTCTCCAAGGCTATTTCCAGGTCTTAAGTGGAGATGCTAGTCAGGAATTTGCTAGTACCCTTCCTTCCTTCCTTCCTTCCTTCCTTCCTTCCTTCCTTCCTTCCTTCCTTCCTTCCTTCCTTCCTGTCCACTTTATTTCAGCTGTTCCTTGCAGGGCGGCCATTGCAGTGAATGGGTTTGAAATGCTTGTTTCCTGAACCAGCATTAATATCTATCTCCTCTGGCTGTGTTTTGTGGGAGTATTATGTCTCAACACTACATTTGAGGGCTATGAGATTTTTCAATCAAGTCATTAAGTGGAGCTTAGTGCTCTTTAACTGCTGCTAGTGGGAAAGGGGCAACGAGAATTCAGTTTATAGAACACGTTAAGAAGGTTTTCAGTTTGACCTTATCAGTTTTGCTTCCCACAATAGGATTGCTTTAAGGTCCCTTATGACAATCAATCATGTGTGGAGGAACTGAGGTTCTTGAGGTCAGCCGGGAATGAGAAAGCAAAATAGAAAACAGTGTATGAGGCTGCCTGTTTCTTGAGTATCTTTGCTACATTATGGCAGGACAACAAGTTACCTCGTATTCCCACAACAGCTTCATTTGTGTGGACTGATTTCCGGAGGTGGGAGCGGGAGGTTCATTTGAAATTGTTTCCATAAGCATCCTCCACGATCACAATTTAGTTATTCTGCTGCAATTTCCTTTTTTGTGGAACACAGCCAAGCATTCTGTTTCAATTTTTTCATTTATAGTAAATGCTATTTTCTCTTTTAGAGTTGTTTCCTTAAACTGTGTTTGCTCTCTCTCTCTCTCTCTGGTTTGCTATTTCCTCTTGCGTTTGTTTGTTGGCCAAATAAAGCCCATGGGGCAAGACATAGTATCAGTCATGATGGAGCAAGCAGGAGGCAACAGGGTGGTGATCACAGAAGCCAGATGTCCACACTGCAGCTGACCAGAGGACAGAATGGCTTAGAATAAATCCCAGGCAGATAACTTTTCCTCCCAATAAGTTCCAGAGCAGAAATGAGCTCATCCACACTTATGGTTGTCCTGTGATTTCTAAGCAGGGGTCCAACAGCTTTTTCTTTTATCCTGCCACTTTCCCTGGAAAAACCCACAGTTTACTGCTGAACTGGAACAAATATAAATACAGTTTTCTACAGACTGGCAATTGTCCCAATTCAGAGGCAAACAGTGGGTTTTCCTGGGGAAAGTGGTGGGACAAAAGAAAAACCTCTAGTGGTTAAGAGTGGTAGACTTGTAATCTGGGGAACCAGGTTCGCATCTCCGCTCCTCCACATGCAGCTGCTGGGTGACCTTGGGCTAGTCACACTTCTCTGAAGTCTCTCAGCCCCACTCACCTCACAGAGTGTTTGTTGTGGGGGAGGAAGGGAAAGGAGAATGTTAACCGCTTTGAAACTCCTTCGGGTAGTGATAAAGCGGGGTATCAAATGCAAACTCTTCTTCTTCTTCTCCTGCCTAGAAATCAGGGGGGAAACAGTCAAAATTTAGGGAGAAAGGGAAGAATGGATGAGCCCAACATCAAAGGTCCAGCATTGGGGCACCTGTAAGTCTCCAAAAGTTGTTGGACTCCATCTGTCCCAGGAAACATAGCAAATGGCCAGCAATGATGGGAGCTGGGGTACGAAAACGTCTGGAAGACCACATGTTCCTCATCCCTTCACCATACAGTAGTGTAAACTCTTACTTGAAGACTTACTTCAATCCCTATCAGTGAAGAGGATTCACTATTCCTTGGCACTGTGTTCTCCTGGTTACAACCATTGATGTCCCAGGCTCCTAATGGTGCTCCTAATGAAGTGGTTTGTTGGAGATCATGCTTTGCTGAAGTCTATCCTCCAGTTTCTCAAAAATAATTATTCCCCTGCCAAAGATGCATCAGTTTTTCTACCCCATTTTTGGGACAGGACAACCGATAATTTTTCCAGAATTTTGGTGAGTGTGGGGTTGAGCATCCTTGCGAGGTGTTCGTGGGTAGAGAGGAATAAGTTTCTTTCCACGGAAGATTTCCTCAGTGCACTTTCAAGTTAATCCACCTGTGCTCAGAATCATAGTGCCTCTACGATTAAGACGTAAATAAAATAATAATGAATTGGGAAAAGTTTTGTAAGCCATAAGAGAAGCAGGTAGTACAAATTTATCAGCTCAGTGGCATCAAAACTCCTCTTTATTACAAGGAATTGTGTCTTGAGCTGGTTGGTTGTTGGCATCTGTCTGTCTTGGGAGACAATGGAGGGGTGCGCCTTTGGGGATGAAGTAAAACTGTTGGAAGCTTACAGCACCTGCTGTGGCTGTAGAGACCAATACAGGAGAGACATGTATTGTTGCAGTTGGGACAGATGAAGGCACCATAGTGTTTCTTCTCTCTGAGCTCCTCCCAGCAGTCATTCCTCCTCTGGACACTGCTATGGATGCACAACCTGACTGCCTCCAGGCATTGCACTTGTCTACAAGGGATTCCCACACCGCGGGGTTGATGTCGCCGGCCTTCATGTCCCATTTGCAGACATTTTTGTAACGCAGTTGGACCCAAGGTCTGGCTCAGTATAAGACAGCTTCCTTTGCTCCTATGCTGGGAGGAGGTGTGGAATTCTAGCCTGGCAGAGTCAGAAACACATTTTGTTATGTTTTATTATTCTAATTGTGAGGCTGGGAAACAGTGTCAAGATGATCAGTTTGACTTTGAATGACTCATTACAATCAGGGAACTCATCCCACAGAGTCTGTTAAGATCAGAGTCATCTGAGGATGCTCTTCCTCCGTACTTTGGAAGAAAACAGCCACTCCAAAGAGCACTCAGACTCCTAGTAGGAGGTGAGGTTGAGCTGAGCATAGCAAAGTCTGCCAGAGGCGGAAAACAATTGCCCTGCAATTCACCCTAACTGAATTTGGACATTCAGCCTGAGCTGCGCTGGGAACCAGGGGCGCAGGTGCTACCCTTCCCCATGTTTCTGCTTCTGCCATAAAGTACAGTGGTACCTCGGGTTAAGTACTTAATTCATTCTGGAGGTCTGTTCTTAACCTGAAACTGTTCTTAACCTGAAGCACCACTTTAGCTAATGGGGCCTCCTGCTGCTGCTGCACCGCCGGAGCCCAATTTTTGTTCTTATCCTGAAGCAAAGTTCTTAACCTGAAGCACTATTTCTGGGTTACCGGAGTGTGTAACCTGAAGCGTGTGTAACCTGAAGCGTATGTAACCCAAGGTACCACTGTAGTGGTGTGTGTGATGCTGCTTACCTGGACTGGACAGGGCAGGTAGCAAGTTTGGGGCCACAGGGCTGCACCCTGCATTATCAGGATTCATGACTAGGAACCTTGGTAATGCAGAGCTCCAGATCATGGGAAGACTACTAAGGCCACATTCACACTGTATATTTAAAGCGCTATGATGCCACTTTAAACAGCCACGGCTTCCCACAGGGAATTCTGGGAGCTGTAGTTGGTTGAGGGTGCTGAGAGTCCTTGGTCGACCTTTATTCCCCTCTCAGAGTGGCAGATCCTAGAGTTCCGTGGGAGCAGAAGTTGATTGTTAAACCACTCCAGAAATTGTAGCTCTGAGAGGGGACGAGGAGTCTCCTAAGCACTCTTTACCCTCCTAAGCACTCTTTACCCTTTACCCTTTCACCCTAAGCACTCTTTACAAACTGTAGCTCCCAGAATTCCCTGTAGGAAGCCAGTACTGTTTACATACCCTCCAATACTTCTCTAATGAAAATAGGGATTTCTTCTTCTTCTTCTTCTTCTTCTTCTTCTTCTTCTTATTATTATTATTATTATTATTATTATTATTATTATTATTTATACACCACCCACCTGGGTTTCCCTAGCCACTCTGGGTGGCTTCCAACATGTATAAAACATAATCAAACATTAAACTTTTTTTTAAAAACAACAACACACAAAAAACTTCCTTATACAGGGCTGCCTTCAGATGTCTTCTAAAGGTTGTATAGTTACTTCTCTCCTTGGCTTGGGGGTCACAAAACTCCATACGCTCCAACATTTCACCAATGGAAATAAGGACATCCTACCATACCCTACAATATTTCTCTGATGGAAATAGGGAGGTCCTAAGGGAAAGCGGAACATTCCAGGATCAAATCAGAAACTGGGATGGCGTCTGTAAATCTGGACTGTCCCTGGAAAAGAGGGACTAAAGTGGTATCATTGTGCTTTAACTGTATGTTGTGAGTGTGGTCTGAGACTAAGAAGGAGGAAGCTGATAAACCGTTCCACCTGCTGCATTGGCTGAAAGTAAGAAGGCAGGCAGGTGAGATCACTGGGATAATGCCGTGTGCCCAAATGAACCAGCCATACCTTGGAAGAAGGGTGGGGTCATCGTAGCCTGCTTGATTTTAAAGCAAACAGATAAAGGTCTCCACTACACCCATTACAATGAAGCTTACGCTATATAAGGCTGCACCTTGAGCATCCTACACTTTAGGGAACTTGGAAATGTTAAACACCTGGAATGTTAATGGAAGGCCTGCCGAAGCAAGAACCCTTCTCCAAATGTTAACAGCTCCTGAGCATTTCGAGAACTTATTTCAACAGCTTCTTCAAGCTAAATTATTGATGACATTTTGGAGACGGAACCAGACAGATGAAAATTGTGCTTCCCCTCGGAGATTTAAATGAACACCCTGTCAAATCTGATGTGGCACGTCATCACTTCTTGATTGTATGGTTTATAGGCACTCCAATCGCTCGAGAGTTTAGCAAGCTATGTGCACACTTCCAAATATATCCTAAATATAAATAACAGACTGACTATATATCAACATTTTAACCAAAACAGAAAAAGCTATCTGTTAACTCTGAAGGGACTAGCATGCTTTTTAATGACAGAGAAGGATGAGTCATTAGTTATGTGGTTTGTTCTTTAGGCAGCGTTGCCAGGATGTGGCCAAAGGTCAGGCATTTCTTGCTACAGAGCCTACAGTTATGGGTGCCAACAATTTCATTCCAGCTATGCCTGGGTTCTGAAAGAGACAGCAGAAGGACAGTTGGCTCATTCTAAGTGGGATACATATCAGTGAAATGTACTGTTTCTATAAGAAGCTGCCTTATACCAGGCTGGACTTATTTGTTGAATTGTCCATTTAGCTCACTTTTGTTTCCCCTGTCTACTCTCCAGAGCCTTAAGCAGAGGCCTGTCCCTCCCCCCCCCACCTTACTATTTGACCCTGTAAACTGGAGATGCCCAGGACTGGAACTGGGACTCCCAAAGGAAGTTGCCTCACAATGTGTCTAACCATTGGCTCCTTCTAGCTCAGGACCAGGGAGCAGTAGAGCAGCAGAGCAGTAGAGCATCTGTTTTGCATGCAGAAAGCCACAGGTTCAATTTTCAGCATCTCCAGGGAAGGCTGGGCATGTTCTCCATCTGAAACCCTTGTTAATCTGTGCAGATGATCCTGATCTAGGTAGGACAGTGGTCTGACTTGGTGTGCAGCAACATTCTGCATTCTGCGTTGGGCCAGGTTTAGGTTTGATGAGGCCCTAAGCTCCACGTAGAGAGTCAGTGTGGTGTAGTGGTTAAGAGTGGTAGACTCGTAATCTGGTGAACCGGGTTCAATTCCCTGCTCCTCCACATGCAGCTGCTGAGTGACCTTGGGCCAGTCACACTTCTTTGAAGTCTCTCAGCCCCACTCACCTCACAGAGTGTTTGTTGTGGGGGAGGAAGGGAAAGGAGAATGTTAGCCACTTTGAGGCTCCTTCGGGTAGTGATAAAGCGGGATATCAAATCCAAACTACTCCTCCTCCTCCTCTTCTGGGGGGCCCTTTATATGTCCAGCTGTCCTTTGTCAACAACAAATTGTCGCTGTTTTTTGTGTTGAATATGTGTGATATGGTAATTTATGGACTACAAGCACTCTTTAATATTAGATTGTCGAGTTGCAGCTCGGCATCCAAAGAAAAATCAGTCTCACACCATGATAGGTTCCGAAATATGGCTGCTCCTAGGGCTAATGCAGCACAGCTTTTATTGTGTGAAATCAGAAAGATACAAAATACAAGCCAAGCAATTTGTTCTAGCCAGCAGATAAGGACCTTCATGCGAGCATCAGGCCATGCTACGTTAACCAATCATATAGGACAGCACGAGCTGTTCACGCGCTGTTCATGCTCCAAGGATGCTTCTAGCTATGAAATCACCCTGCAACAATAAGAACTTTGCTCATGCTCTCATGTACAAGCAATCATTTCCCCACATGTCCCCTTTTCTTGTTTATATTATTAGAGGAAAAGAGGGACCATTAGTCCAAATCGTACACTTCATTGCCTAAGCGTCTACACTTTGCAACGTAAATTCCTCTTGTAACCCCTGTGGTGGGCCGTGGTCGGTACCACCATGCAGTGCATTGGGAAATCAAAGAGGGTATACATTGAATGCAACAACACACCATAATGAAGCCAGCAATACATGCAATTACAATCAATAATATTTTTCTTAACCATACTCCATTAGGTAACCAAGAAGACAACCACTCCCATGGATCAAAACCTTCAGGTGGATTCAAAGGATTATGGGCTATCATTTGTTCCATATGATCAATAGTAGCAGAGATATTGGTCAATTGATCAGTTATATACATACAACAATGAGAATGAATTAAGGCACAAATTCCACCTTTAGAAGCAAGGATCACATCTAAAGCATAATGATGTTGAAGAACTACATTTCTTATTTCTGACATTTCTTTGTTAATCATTTTTAAAGCCAAAATGGTGGAATTAAACAAATTTTCTGTCCAGTTTGCCAATTTATGCAAATCACGGTAATTCATGGCTGCACCTAAAGAAGGCAGAAGGGACCTAGAGATGGCTGTCCCTGTATATTGAGAAATAGGTGATTGTACTTCCCTTCTGTTACGCAAACGGACCGCTGGGAGCTTATCTATTTTATATATCAAGGGTACTACTATACCTAACGTGCAGGTACCAGAAAAGGCAGAGGGGATTTCTTTGTAGGCACGTGTGCCACAAAATAACCATAAATCAGATTGAAGCAAACATGTAGTTCTGCTGCTCTTTCTCATCCAGTCGAACCAAACATAAAAGTCTCTACACGCAGCTTGTTGTTCATAGGTCATGTAAGTTGTGACATTATTAATTAAAACCTTTGGTCTGCCACTCATGGTTGTAACATTAAGAAAACAAGAAGATCCATTAATGTATTCATATGTCCAATTACAATATGGATAATGACCTAAAATTTTTTTGCTATTATGATTAAAATGAAAACAATAAGGAGCTAAATCTACAAGCGATAGAAATACAGGAGGTAAACTTATGCGATTGTCCTTCATATTATTGCTAATCTTATATGAAGCATTTATAGGAATGCTAGAATACCACCACCAAAAAAAAGGTTCAAAGCTTTGAGAAGCTTTTTAAAATCATTTTTCTCAGCAGCTAAAAGGCACTAGCCAAGCATATTCCGCTTGCTGTAGCCAAAAAGATTGCAACAAGGTCGAGAACAGAGCCCATTGTCGCAGGCCTTGCTAAAGAACCATATTGCAACTTTCTGTCCGGGAACCATGCCAAAGCACAAGAATGAAACAACTGGAACACACTAAAAACCCCTCACCCCCTCCCTTGCCAAGAGTCCACAATAGTTCCAAGACAGCCCTCTGTACATGCTCAGGGGAACACATCATAGGGCAGGACTCCTGAGGGAGGAGAAAAAAATATCTGGGGGGTAAAATCCAAGTGATGCCAATAAGGATGAGAATGGTAAATTAGTCCAATGGCTGTTTCTGAGCAACCTGTGTGATATTTCGTGGCTCGATTATTGGCATGTAAAAACCACAATCCAGAAGAAACCACACAGCCATTTCTGCAGATACAGGAGCCCATTTGCTGTAAATAGGTCTGATGTATTGCTCCTTGTACTGCTGAGTCAAAAGTCCAAGCCCAATGAAGCGTGATGACACAGATGGGATGGTTGCTATTAGGAGGCAAAACTGTAATGATGTTTGGTGGTTGAAATGGCTTCCCAGGGAAAAGGGGGGCCAATGCAGTAGGGGTGAAGATGGCCTTTCAGCGTGCCAGGAAACACTGGAACAGCTGTGGAAGAGCCTCTTCCATTGCAGAGGTGACTGTGATCTTGTCCGCTGGATTCTTGTGTCCTTTAAGGGCAGAAAATAGTGGAGACAAAGTGGAGGTGGGCAGGTCCAAATAACTCTTTATCCGATTCAGCTGTCCAAGAATTTGTTGTAAATCCACCAGTTTAAGATGACCAGGAAACTGTAGTTGAGGCGTAACTGGAATGGCTGCAGATGCTGTCAGCTTGTGTCCCAGGTACGTAATGGGTAAAGTCCGCTGGATTTTTTCCTTAGCCATTGTCAATCCAACAGGTTTTATCCTTAGCAGGATTTTGGGACACGGCGGAGGACAAGGCCGTGGCTAGCAGGCTGTGGCTAGCAGTGCCCACTGACTGGCAGGCTTTAAGCATATCAGCAATGGCTATATTTGATGTTGCCATTAGAAGGTGCAGCTCTTGCGTACAGTGCTCATTTGCATTATCAAACACAAGCTGGCGTACAATCGGTTCTTGTGCTGCCAGGTCCTGAACTTGCCGCTTGAAGGTATTATACAAGCGATCAACAAATTGTCCATAGAGCTTTGCAGGGCCCTGTCTGACGCTCCCCAATTTGCCATCGTGCTCATTCCTGTCATCAGGGACAGAGGCCAGAGCCTCTTGGGCTGAGGCTGTGGTGGCTGCCCAATACATAGGATCAAGGACCAACTGTTGGGCAATAGGAAGAAAATTTCCTCCTCCCGTCAGCCCATCGAGAACATCGGTTTGGGTCAGCATGACGGGGGCTGGGGGTGCAGGAGCAATCACAGGAAAGAGATTTGGAGTATCAGAATCAAAAGGCAGCAACGGAGCGGTGGCACAGAGAGATCTTTGAAGAGGAATTGTAGGAGCGGTGCCAAATGCCTTGGGCGGAGGAGGTGGGAGAGCGGGGGGTGCTGCAGAATTTGAAGAATGCAGGGGAGTGACAGGAGGAGCCGAAAGGGAAAATGTCCGGCGGTTTAGGAGGTAGGTTTGAGGCAGGCAAAGCGGGAGCCGGGAGGGCGGGCGAAGAAGCTGTTGCAGTAGCCAGAAGAATGTTTGAAGGAGTTAAGCACGACATAGCTTTGTAGACGTTACACCAGGCATGCAAAACCTTGACATCAATCTGAGGATGATTTTGAAAGAAGTGTCCAATTTTTTTCCAATCGTCTAACTCCCAATTTCCGTCCTGGGGGAACCAGGGGCAGTGAGTGTCCAGGGCTTTTATAAGGGACTTAAGGTCAGCTTTCCGAACAGCAAGGTTGTTACTGGCCAAAAGGAATTTAAGGTCTTTAAAAAAATTTTTCTGTGGTGCAGAGAGAGACTTTCCCATGATTGCAAGAGTTGCAAAAAGAGCAGGGAGCACTTACCGGAGGGATCCTTAGGAGGATGAGGGAGGCGCCTTTTGCCCTGTCCGGGCGGAGATAAGTGCTGATAAGTCCGTAACGTAGTGCAGAATCACATTCACACGGGAGCTCTCACCAGGGATCCACTACGTGGATGAACGACGCGTCTGCAGCCCTTGCCAGGCGAGGTGAGGCTGAACGTTGTAAAACAGCATGAAATCCAAAAGAAATCACACGGGAGCACTCACCAGGGATCCACTACGTGGATGAACGACGTGTTGGTGAGTGCTGAATAATGAAAAACAACGTGAAGTCCGAAGGCAGTCACACGGGGCACCAATTGTCGAGTTGCAGCTCGGCATCCAAAGAAAAATCAGTCTCACACCATGATAGGTTCCGAAATATGGCTGCTCCTAGGGCTAATGCAGCACAGCTTTTATTGTGTGAAATCAGAAAGATACAAAATACAAGCCAAGCAATTTGTTCTAGCCAGCAGATAAGGACCTTCATGCGAGCATCAGGCCATGCTACGTTAACCAATCATGTGGGACAGCACGAGCTGTTCACGCGCTGTTCATGCTCCAAGGATGCTTCTAGCTATGAAATCACCCTGCAACAATAAGAACTTTGCTCATGCTCTCATGTACAAGCAATCATTTTCCCACATTAGATAGCAGGTACAACAACTTGAACTACATTCAACTGTGCCCCACTGCAGTCTGCAGCTGCATGCTACATGTTACCATGCAACCAGTCCATGCAGAATGTAGGCACCCTATATATAGAAATGAGCAAACCAGTGATATTTAGGAAGCAGGCTAGCAGGCGGGGCCCATGACTTACATCATAGGAGCCTACACAACACAAAACACTGTTGCTGTATTTAGGTTTTATTGTATTTGTTTTTTATCTTATATTTTGGAAATGTACATCCAGTGTTTGTTTTCCTTTATTTGAGGGGGGGGCAAGGGAGTGGGGCCCTAAGCTATAGCTTGTTTAGCTAATACGTAAATCCGGTACTGATTCTGCTTTCAGTAGCCTCTGCCCCAGAGGTGCCTAACCTGTGGCCCTCCAGACTTTGCTGAACTAAAGCTCCCATCATCCCTGACCACTGACTATATTGGCTGAGGTTGATGAGAGTTGTTGTCCAACAACATTTGGAGGGCCTTGGAGTTTGCTACCCCTGGCCAACAGCAGCTCTATGGGATTTCAGAGCCTTTCCCAACCCTGCCTGGTGATTCCAGGGATTGAACCTGGAAGTTTTTGAATGCAAGCCCCAATACCCAGCCATTGAGCTCTGGGCCCTTTGCATGAGAAACATGTTCTCTATATTCTTTGCTACACATTCTCCCCTACCACTAAGGTTCTGCAGCTGCCACCCCCTGTGTTTTCTCTCTCTCCTGTTTTTATTTAAATACAGCATACCCCCCATATACCTGGTGCATAGATTTCTTTAATTATCTTATAATAAATAACATTCTTCTTTTAAGTCAGGAGATTACTCCAGTCTTTGCAACCAAGTTGCTGCTTCCCACTGTGCTATTTCCTCTGTTTAGGAAGCAGCTTTTCCTGACACTGATTGACAGAGTGTCACAAGGCTGCAGCAGTCTTGTGGCAGGCATAATGTGAAGAAAAATCACATTGTGCAGAGAAATCAGAGAGAGGTTTTGGTTTTTGGGTTTTTTCTTAAAAAAAACCTTACAGGTTTTGCAGAACTGGAACCAGAATGCAATTTCTCCAATGCAACAGTAAAAATATGAATAGAAGCCGCCTTAAACCGAGTCAACCGGTCTACCTAGCTCAGCCTTAACTAAGCCCACTTGTGATGGCTGTCCAGAGTTTTGGACTAAAGTCTTTTCTAGTCCTAACTGGCCCGAATCTTTCAGGTACTTCCAAACACTACACCTTGAGTTGTGCCTAAGAAATGGACCAGTAACCAATGCATCTCTTTAAGCATTGGAGTAGTAGTATGTTTGCAGTGCCCTCTCAATTTGTAGGCAAGAAGGTAGAAGAAAAGGGGTATTATAGTATGAAAAGAGTGGGGCCCTGCAACAACAAAAATTATCATCATTAGCCCCAAACAGAAATGTTCCTATTCACGGCTTCAGCCAACCTGACATTAGACCCTTATTGTACTGTTCAGGGCTTGTAATGAGAGAAATTGCCAGCTAAAATCTATGGTTCCTTGTCTCTAAGTTATAAATATATGCTGATTCATTGCTTGGCTTTTCTGGGCATTTTAATTGCAGCGAAGGTAGCTTTCAGATTGCTAAACAGTAGTTTCCCTTTTTTTTAACCAATTTACTGGAAGAAAAAAAACACAATTTCCACTGAGTCAGATAACCTAAATTCCAAATGCAGGTAAAATGCTATTCTTTAAGCCAGTTCCTTCCAAAACACAATAGGGATTTAAGTGTTGGTTGTCCTAAAGCACCAGTGAATAACCTCGGTGTGAGGGCTGGATCTACTGTCCACCAGCACATTTCATGGCTCTCCATGACCTCACTGATCTTAGCAGTGGTAGCAAAAATAAAAATAAAGTAGACACAAGACCCAGCACTCTGGTGGGGATGCGAATTGCCACCTCTCTGGTTATCAGATTAATCATCTGATGAGCGGATAGGAGGTTGTTGGATGTCTTCAGCACACCTGCACGGATTGGCTGAGGAAGGAGTCTCTCTTGGTTTCTTTCTCTGTGTGTCAGCCTGTGCGAATCCCATGCACATGTGAGTGGATGTTGGCGTGAAACTCCAAAGGGTTGGCTTGGGTGAACACAACCCTTGGGCTAAAATAGTTTAGCTGTACCTGTCCTAAAGTTTCAGAGAGATAAACATGCAGAGTAGCAGAAGTTTCATCTTCATATGGCGATATGCTAGTGGCAGCACAGTGAAATCAGGCAGATAGACTTGTTCCAACAGATTTGGGTCACAGAGGCAACAATAGCCACACTTTCCTATCTGGGGCTGCTGCAATGATTGCCAGTGTGGTGTGGTGGTTAAGAGTGGTAGACTTGTAATCTGGTGAATCGGGTTCGCGTCTCCGCTCCTCCACCTGCAGCTGCTGGGTGACCTTGGGCTAGTCACGCTTCTCTGAAGTTTCTCAGCCCCACTCACCTCACAGAGTGTTTGTTGTGGGGGAGGAAGGGAAAGGAGATTGTTAGCCGCTTTGAGACTCCTTCGGGTAGTGATAAAGCGGGATATCAAATCCAAACTCTTCTTGACTGCAGCCAAAGAACCAAAGTTTTGTTCATTATTTATACTTCTAGGGTTGCATCCAGTGCCGTGCTGCATAACTTGCTCCATCAATACAAGGTTTAAAACTTGTGCAATGCAGCTTCCCTCCTGCACACCTCCTGAAGCTGTTCTGGAGTTTTCCCCAACAGTCAGGTGCAGATATGGGGAAGGGTGTGAGAAGAAGAGAGAGGCAGGGAGGTGCACATGTAAATCCTGGAGCTAAAGGACGCTGCCCTTCATAAGTTCTGCCCCACAGGCATAACAAACTGTACAAAACACACAGAGCCATCGATCCAAGTTAAAAGACTGCTTTAAAGGGGAAATGTACTCAAACTGGAGTTCATGGAGTTTGGCGGTTTCAGATAGGTATTATCTGAATTATCTTATTAAGATAAAAGGTAAAGGTAAAGGACCACTGGACGGTTAAATCCAGTCAAAGGCAACTATGGGGTGTGGCACTCAACTTGCTTTCAGGCCGAGGAAGCTGACATTTGTCCACAGACAGCTTTCCGGGTCATGTGGCCAGCAGGACTAAACCACTTTTGGTGCAACGGGACACCGTGACGGAAACCAGAGCGCACAGAAACACCGTTTACCTTCCCACCGAAGCAGTACCTATTTATCTACTTGTACTGGTATGCTTTGGAACTGCTAGGTTGGCAGAAGCTGGGACAGAGCAACGGGAGCTCACACCGCCGTGCACATAGACCCAATCTACACTGCGCATGTATCTCTATCATAGCTCTATGATAGCTCTATCATGCTATTTTAAACAAGCTCTATCGTGCTATTTTAAACAAGCATGGCTTTCCCCAAAGTATTCTAGGAGCTGTGGTTTGTTAAGGGTACTGAGAGTTGTTAGAAGACCCTTATTCTCCGCACAGAGCTACAATTCCAGAGTGGCTTAACAGTCCATCCCTCTTCCCAGGGAGCCCTGCGATACTTTAGAATGAATTTCCTTGCTGATGACAAAATGATCTGGGCAAACCGCTGGATGTTATTGAAACTATATATATTTGCTGATTAAGAGCTGCAAGAGCAAGCATGGAAAACCTGCACATATTTCATTTGCAGCAGGGAAGAGCAAGTAATGATGCTGAGTCCAGGCGGCTTCTGTTGTTGTTGCCACTACTGCTGCTGCTGCTGCTGCTGCTGCTGTGGAATTTGAGATTCATAGATAATAATGCACCTCATCCTGCCTTTTCAGGCTTATAGAATTTGTAATGCAATGGAGAGAGAATGGGGGGAGGGAGAGCTGGAATGCATGGCATTCAGAGGCCTGGTTTAAAATGGGGGCTTTTTAGCTCAGGGGGCCACACTCCCTTCTGGGGAACCTTCTCAGGGCCACATGCCAGCAGTAGGTGGCTCCAGAGGCAAAAGTAGGTGGAGCAACAAATGTAAAATTTACTTTTGTACAGTAAGTTAGTTTCTACATGTACTCCCACACCCCTCTGCATCCTCCATGCGGACCACCACAAGGCATGATCAGAGTTCAGGGAAACCTTCTGGCCAGACAAAAACACTTTGCATGATCAGGGAATCAGCTAGATTGGTAAAGAAAAAGTGATTTACTTTCTTGGGCTCCATGATCACTGCAGATGGTGACAGAAGTCACAAAATTAAAAGACACCTGCTTCTTGGGAGAAAAGCAATGACAAACCTAGACAGCATCTTAAAAAGCAGAGACATCACCTTGCCAACAAAGGTCTGAATAGTTAAAGCTATGGTTTTCCCAGTAGTGATGTATGGAAGTGAGAGCTGGACCATAAAGAAGGCTGATCGCCGAAGTAGTGATGCTTTTGAATTATGGTGCTGGAGGAGACTCTTGAGAGTCCCAGGGACTGCAAGAAGATCAAACCTATCCATTCTGAAGGAAATCAGAACTGAGTGCTCACTGGAAGGACAGATCCTGAAGCAGAGGCCCCAATACTTTGGCCACCTCATGAGAAGAGAAGACTCCCTGGAAAAGACCCTGATGTTGGGAAAGATACTCCTTTTAGGTACTCCTTTTCTAAACACTGGTGAAACTGAAGAGGTATAGCACTAGATACAGACACACTGCAAATCTCCAACTGCATCGCACAGAAGTAAACCAATCTGCACTTGAGACAAGAAATGAAAGATGCCAATCAAAAAACATGACTGAGACATTTCTAAGTTTTGAATCGATGGTCACAGAAGCATGCACATAACAAAAACAAGAAAGGGTTTCTTGTTTCTTGTTTTCTTCAGCAAAGTATTGCCATTACAGTTCCGTTTAGAAAAGCATGATGGACAAGCATGCTTTTAGTAAACTGGCCTGTGGTTTTTTTTAAGTGGGATTAGAATACTGATGTATTTTTACAAGGGGGTAGGGAGGAATAAATACAGATTTGACAGAGGGCCTGATCTTTATCTAGTCAAGGAGTCATTGGGGAGGAACAGGGTTAATCCTGATAAAGAACAAAGAGAAATAAGCTGTTTTCCTAGCAGTTCCTCCATCCTGTCGTTTCACTTCCCGCTGCCAGCTCATGGTCATAACGCTTCCATATTATATCTGCAGGTTTCTATGGTGATCAGCATACAAATTGTCTGCCCAACCATGTGTGAAAGCAATCATCTGATTTAGGCACAAGGAATAAAATAAAAAAAAGCGTTCAGAGATAAAATTGTTCCCTCAATGAGAGGATCACAGCGCTGTGCCGAATGACACAAGTCGTGGCATTTAATTATGGAGAGAGAGAGAGGAGTGGGGAAGAAATGTCCCTGTGAAAAGATTTGAGTGGCAGGGTTGGTGATAGGCTATTGGGATGTCCCCAAGCAAGGCCAATCATAAGAGCCACGTAGGTGAGAGCACCACTTACGTCGGATGCAAAATAAAATATCTACACCTAGATGCACATGTAACACTTATTATATATAACTCAAAAGCTGTGATGTTGATGAGAAGGCACAGCAATTTAACCAAAGGGGGGCTGGCAAATGGTCTGGCAGCCCCTGGTGCTGCAGCAATGGTTGAGTTCAGCAGGTGCACCTAATCATCGCTGCTCTCCTGTAAGGGGAAAGTGGGACAGTAGCTCTGTGCCAATATGTCTGGGATCCCAATAATGGGTTGTATCCAAAGCTGGTGTTCTGCATGTGAAATGGAACTGTCCACTCCTCTGCAGCTTCCTGTTAGCCCTCTGAATCTGCTCCAAAGGGGAGCCCTCTGGAACACATTTTGGGGGCTGCGGTGGGGTGAGGAAGGGGAAGATCCGTTGCACAAGTGGAATGCTGCTTGCACAGCCCTGGAGACAACCCAACGTTCTGTCTGCTTTTCCCCAACCTCAAAAAATGGCAGGCATTTTCCTTGGGAACATGGTGTTGGGGGGAAGGTTTAAATTAGTACTCCCCCCTCCCGCTGAACGCCTAATCAGGATTCCCACAATATAAAGGGTGGGTGGGTGGAAATATGTGGGCGGAAATATTTTAATTGTGGATGTTTATATTTTTAATCTGGGGGCGCGGGTGGTGCTGTGGTCTAAACCACAGAGCCTAGGACTTGCCGATCAAAAGGTTGGCAGTTCAAATCCCTGCGACGGGGTGAGCTCCTGTTGAGCGGTCCCACCTCCTGCCAACCTAGCATTTTGAAAGCACGTCCAAGTGCAGGTAGATAAATAGGTACCACTCCGGCAGGAAGGTAAACGGCATTTCCGTGCGCTGCTCTGGTTCACCAGAAGCAGCTTAGTCATGCTGGCCACATGACCCGGAAGTTGTCTGCGGATAAACACCGGCTCCCTTGGCCTATAGCGTGCAACCCCAGAGTCGTCCGTGACTGGACCTAACAGTCAGGGGTACCTTTACCTTTACCTATATTTTTAATCAGAGAACTGAAGCATTGGAAGGTATCCCAAAGCTCATCTAATCCGACCCCCCCCCCCCCAGGAATGCAGAAATCGCAACTATATCATACATGGCAGGTGTTTGTGCCATTGTTTTTTTATGCTTGTTTTGACATCAAGTAATTGTGATAGCAGAGACATCACCTTACCAACAAAGGTCCGTATAGTTAAAGCCATGGTTTTCTCAGTAGTGATGTATGGAAGTGAAAGCTGGACCATAAAGAAGGCTGATCGCCGAAGAATTTATGCTTTTGAATTATGGTGCTGGAGGAGACTCTTGAGAGTCCCATGGACTGCAAGAAGATCAAACCTATCCATTCTGAAGGAAATCAGCCCTGAGTGCTCACTGGAAGGACAGATCCTGAAGCTGAGGCTCCAGTACTTTGGCCACCTCATGAGAAGAGAAGACTCTCTAGAAAAGACCTTGATGTTGGGAAAGATGGAGGGCACAAGGAGAAGGGGACGACAGAGGACGAGATGGTTGGACAGTGTTCTCGAAGCTACCAGCATGAGTTTGACCAAACTGCGGGAGGCAGTGGAAGACAGGAGTGCCTGGCGTGCTCTGGTCCATGGGGTCATGAAGAGTCAGACACGACTAAATGACTAAACAACAACAACAATTGTGATAGCAATGCCGTTTGTAAATGGAAGGGTTAAAGTGATAGAGTTGACAGAGAGGAGTCATTGAATCATCAAATCATAGAGTTGGAAGCGACCACTTAAGAGTCTCATGCTCTATTGACCGAGCCACCAATAAACAGCCATCGACACCTCAGTTTGATGTGGCTTAAAGTGGACTGTGTCCCACACTTTCTTCTCCCCAAATCCAGAAATTCCCTATGCTTTGAAAATCCAAATAGGGGGTTGGATTTTCATGCTCAAAAGGTACCATGGTGGGCTTCCTCCCCACTCTGCCCTGGCACAGTAGCTCGGCTGGGACGAATGGAGCACACATGGCATCATGCTCAAGTACTGAGCTCCTTGAGCCCAGATGCTTAGACAACCATACCATCAATTCTTTCAAGTAAACTAGAGAGAGAGAGGAAACTCTCTTGCTAATGTAACCTATTTTACAAGAGCTGCTGTGCAGAAAAGCTTAGCATGACATTTTTAAAGTTTTTTGTTTTTTTTTTAAAGCTCAGTGATGAATCGAAATTCAATATTTTTAATTTGGGCATGGTGCATATCCTGTCCCCGAATCCCTGTAAAATGAAAAAGCACTCCAAATAAATATCCCTATTTTCTTACAATAAATCTATTCCTGTTCATGTGTACTGATTATGATTTTCTTTCTCAAATAAAATATAGATTGCATGCATTAAAAAGCACTCAGCAGCTGACACCGACTGTCCACTTCAGATGTAAGCCAATGCATTATTTATTGAGAGACGGTGGAAAGGCTCCGCAATCTACTTGCAAGCCTGATCCTGCCTGAATCTACTTGGAAGTAAACCACACTTATTTTGATGGAAGGTACTCTCAAATAGGTGTGTATAGGTTTTAAGTCAGTACTGTGACAGACAAAAAAAAAACCCAGCTGTGCTTTTCAGGGTTCACTTGCTATCAGTGACAGAGAAACAAATGGATTTAAAAATGTTGAGGCTGCAACCCTGCAAACACATACCTGGTAAGGTAAAAAGGTAAAGGACCCCTGGACGGTTAAGTCCAGTCAAAGGCGACTATGGGGTTGCAGCGCCGGAGTTGTTCACAGACAGCTTTCTGGGTCATGTGGCCAGCATGACTGAACCGCTTCTGGTGCAGCGGGACACCGGGACAAAAACCAGAGTGCACAGAAATGCCATTTACCTTCCCTCCACAGTGGTACCTATTTATCTACTTGCACTGGCCTGCTTTTGAACTGCTAGGTTGGCAGGAGCTAGGACAGAGCAACAGGAGCTCACAGCGTCGCAGGTATTCAAACCGCCAACCTTCTGATCTTCAAGCCCAAGAGGCTCAGTGGTTTAGACCACAGCACCACCCGCATCCCTTACATACCTGGGTAACACAGTGCATACCCTCTAGCATTTCTCTAATGAAAACAGAAACATCCCCACCAACATTTCTCTGGTGAAAATAGGGATGCCCTAAAGAAAAGCGGGACGTTCTGAGATCAGATCAGAAACTGAGGCAGCTTCTGTAAATCTGGGACTGCCCCTGGAAAACAGGACACTTGGAGGATCTGAGAGTGGGTAGCAGTGCATCCATCAATGAGATTGGTCTTTGCACTGCTTTACAGCACAATCCTGTGCATGTTTACTTGGAAGTAAGTTGTGACGGACAGGCCTTGGGTTTGCCTCTTTGGGACCCAAGATCCAGTGGGAGATGGGGAGTAGATCAGACAATCAGGGGAGAGGAGGGAGGATTTAAGTTAAAGGCTGACACTTAACAGTCAGATAGGGACAGGAACTTTATAAGAGAGCGCAAACAGAAGCTTCATGGACCACGAACCCCAAATTTCAGGATCACATCAAAACCTCTCGCATGGTTTTGTAGTTGTTTCATAGGGTGAACCCTGTGTTTTGTAGGGGCCCCCGAACTGAGTAATTGATACATCAGACTGGAGTTCTAGTTAACACCCAGAAATCCAACATTCTCTACAGTATGAAGAACAAAACATTGGCACAGGTTTGGAGTGAATCGGACAATGTTGGATTTCTGAGTGTGTATCATTTATCCAGTTTGGGGGCCCCTACAAAATGTGAGGTTTACCCTACAAAACCCACCAAAAGAAACCAAATTTCAGGGTTCATAGTTGATGAAGTTCTACCACTTTTCTCTGCCACCAGGTTTATTATGCAGACAATTAAGGAAACATTTTCCATAACAGAAAGCTGGTGATCTGTTTTCAGCTTTTTTGAATCACATTTAAAAGAATCCTTTAAAGAAATTGCCATATATAAATATTTTTTATAAATCAACAACTCTGAATACAACAACAACAAAAAATATTTTTGTGTATATTCTGCGTCACAGAATTTGGACAGTGACATAGGGTTGCCATATTTCAAAAAGTAACTTTTTTTAAGGAAGAACCCAAAATTGTTGAGCTAATTTAGGGAATTGTTGACCTTTTTATGAGAACAAACCCAGTCCAGCAACACCCAGAGTTTAAATATAGAAAGATAGATTTGCTGTGCAGCAGGCAAAAAACCAAATAGCAACAGCCAATCAGCCAAATGGACAAAATTCCTACCAGGCCCCTGCCCCAAAGGCAGATGACCCCATGACAGGCCTAGCAAGGTCAATGCGAACAACCCTAAATATGGGGAGGGTTGGCGGGTGATCCGATGCACGCAGCGAAAAGAGGAAGCTCAACGCTGCACACAGGGAATATAAAGCTAATAGGCTGTCAATCAGGAATAGCAACATTAAAATCTCCCCAACAACATAGAGGAGCTCAGTTGCAAACGTGGCCATCTAATCTTACCCGCCCAGCAACAGAGGGATGACTGGCTAGACCCCACCACAACATGTGCTCTCCATGAAAGAGAACACACTTTCCCTGACAGTTTGCCGATTCGGCAAAATTGCCCCCCCTCCCCGGCATTTTTACACCCCAAAACCCAGGTCATGTCAGGAATTTTCCTGACAAATGGCAAACTTACAGTGGCATAGCATTGCACCCTGCATCACAGCTTGCTCACTCACTCTTCTCAAAAGGGCCTAGCAGAGTTAATTTTGCAACGCAGAGAAAAGGCCTGAAGCTTAAATTCTCTGATGCTGCAGGAAGAAGGAACCACAGCTTCTTCCACTTGCCAGTGCTGGGTACCTGTGGTTGTGGCTGCTTCAAGACTTAAAAGCATGTGGTCCTTGGTCTAACTTCATCTTAGTGATAAGAACCTGGAATGAGTTTGGGGAGGGAGATTTTGCAGGAAAAGCCAAAATGGATCAAGCAAGGAAAGCAGATGAGGATACAGGTCCCTGCAAGCTATCCGTCTGCAGGCCTTTCCTTTGGCAAAGTTATCTGCCTTCTGGCAGCCTGCTGGGTGAAAAGGAAGAAAGGGAAAGAAGGAGATGAAAGAGATGTTCTCCTCCCACTTTTCCTCTGGCCTCCCTCACCACAAGCACATGACCCCTGACAGCTTACTTCCAAGGGAACATAGCCCTCAGCAGGAAAAAGGAGACCCCTGCCACTAGTTTAAAGGCCTTATGTCCCACCCATTTTGGCTGCAACAGGAAAAGCAGCTGTGAGCTTTTCACCATGAGCAGAAAGACAAGAACAGTGAGCACAAACCAATATTGCACACGGTTAGAGCACAGCAAGTCCTGCCTCCCACTAGACAAACTGACACAAACTGGTAGAAATGAGAGCATTGTCGAGATGCAAATTTAAATCTGACAGGCCAAATAAATCTATTGTTTCCCCTTGCTATGACTAATGGGAAACCCGTGATGGCGTCTCCAGGAGCAGCTTCCTTCGCAGGAAAACACTGCTGTCTCAAAAGAGCGGCTTTCTTCCAGATACGTTTAATGAATGGTTGAGGAAGAAGGGATGGACAATACGATTCAAAACCCACAGAGCTTAAGCATCTCATGAATGAAATGAACAGGGATTTTTCCTATGGCACATAATGTCTTTTCTATATAGCCCTACAGGTTAGGGTCATCTCTTGACTTTTTGTTTATAATTATATTGCAATATTTATTCACAAAGGGACGCGGGTGGCACTGTGGGTTAAACAACAGAGCCTAGGACTTGCCAATCAGAAGGTCAGTGGTTTGAATCGGGGTGAGCTCCCGTTGGTTGGTCCCTGCTCCTGCCAACCTACCAGTTCGAAAGCATGTCAAAGTGCAAGTAGATAAATAGGTACCGCTGCGACAGGAAGGCAAATGGCGTTCGCCAGAAGTGGCTTAGTCATGCTGGCCACATGACCCGGAAGCTGTATGCTGGCTCTCTTGGCCAATAAAGCGAGATGAGCACCGCAACCCCAGAGTCGGTCACAACTGGACCTAATGGTCAGGGGTCCCTTTACCTTTACCTTATTTATTCACAAGGTATCCTGTTGGGACAGCTTGCAGAGCTTGGCAGAGCTGGGAACCAACCGGCTGAAACTGAAATGTGCCACATCCAACCAGCCCTGCAGAGATGGGGTTAGGATTGTGTGCTTAATAATTTTTCTGCTTGTAGTGATTTAATGCGTGGATGATGCGGTGGTCTAAACCACTGAGCCTCTTGGGCTTGCCGATTGGAAGGTCAGTGTTTCGAATCCCTGTGATGGGGTGAGCTCCTGCTCCTCTGTTCCAGCTCCTGCCAACCTAGCAGTTCGAAAGCACACCAGTGCAAGTAGATAAATAGGTACTGCTGCAACAAGAAGGTAAATGGCGTTTCCGTGCTCTCTGGTTTCCATCACGGTGTCCCGCTGCGCCAGAAGCGGTTTCGTCATGCTGGCCACATGACCCGGAAAGCTGTCTGTGGACAAACTCCAGCTCCCTCAGCCTGAAAGCGAGATGAGCGCCACACCCCATAATCACCTTTGACTAGACTTATCTGTCCAGGGTTCCTTTACCTTTTTACCTTTACAGTGCGCTATGCTAGATGCTGCATGGTGTTAAACTCCATTTTTATTGCTTCTTTTGTTTTGTTTATTTCGATACAATTTCCATTCCAACAAAAGCACATAGGCTCTGGGATAATTATGAGAAAGCTTTCTATCAATTTATCATTACAATATGAAGAACGGTTCCCAGATGGGATGGCTGTGCAAGGCTGGGACAGCAAGGAATGTTGTGGCGTGCCTATCAAATGTATTTCAGCACAAGCTTTGTGGACTGCAGTTACAGAGATGGGCTCTGGTCCACAGATGTCATCATCAGTCTGGCCCAGACACATGCATACAGTGGTACCTCGGGTTAAGAACTTAATTCTTTCCGGAGGTCTGTTCTTAACCTGAAACTGTTCTTAACCTGAAGCACCACTTTAGCTTATGGGGCCTCCCGCTGCTGCTGCGCTGCTGCTGCACAATTTCTGTTCTCATCCTGAAGCAAAGTTCTTAACCCGAGGTACTATTTCTGGGTTAGCGGAGTCTGTAACCTGAAGCGTATGTAACCTGAGGTACCACTGTACATAGAATCATAGAGTTGGAAGGGATGCCATGGATCATTTGGTCCAACCCCCTACAATGCGGGAATATACATCCATATGGGGATCAAACCTGTGACCTTGGTGTTATCAGCACTATGCTCTAGCCCAGTGGTGCCCAAGCTTTTTTCAAGGAGGGCCAGATTTGATGAAGTGAAGGGCTGTGAGGGCCAACCAAAGTTGTTGCGCCTTTTTTAGGATTGAAATTGTTGAGGGGTTTTTTTAGGGTTGAAGTTGTTGAGGGTTTTTTTTGAGGCTTTTACCCCATAAACTGCCGAAGGGGCTGGATTAGGCCCCCGAAACAGACAACAAGGGAATCAAAGGTGTGCTAAAGGCGATTCACCTCGCAAGCGGTGCGCCATCCCTTTGGCCCAGGCGAGGCAGGGAGGCGGCTGCGGCTGCGAGGCGACCTCCTCGCCCGTCTCCTCGTGAGGGAAATGCAGCGTCGGCGTCGAGGCGCCTCCGGCAGAGCAAGGCTGCTGGCCTTCGCCTTCCCCTCCACCTTCCTCCTTTTCACCGCGCCGCCTGCGCCCCCGCTGCCTCCCGTTCTCGGCGGGCCTTCCCGGGCGTCGGGCATCGGGCTCCAAGGGCGAAGGCGCCCCTCCTCGGCCCCACTCCACCACGCCCATCTGCAGCACGGGCCCCGCCGCCGCGCTCCCGCCAGCCGCCCTGGCCGCTTCGCCCGCCTCCTCCTCGGGCTCGAAGCCCGGGTTGACCTGGCTCCAGGCCTGCCTTGAGCAAGATGAGAGCGGCGGCGGCGGCAGCGGCGGCGGCGGCGGCGAGCAAGACGAAGGAGGAGAAGGAGAAGAAGCGCCGATGCTGCTGCTGCCTGGCGGGTCCCGCAGCCGCCCCAGCTCCAGATGCTCCAGGCCGCCGGGAGGGCAAAGTCCCGCCCCTGAGCCTGGATGAAGGCCGCCGCCGCCACCTCAGAAATTTCTCTTAGGCCAGTCGAGTAACGGCGCGGGAAGAGAGCGCCTTCGCTTTCTCCACCGCCCACCTTCCAGCCCCCCGTCCCTGCCCACAGAGCGCCGCCTCGCAGGGGGAAGCGGGCAGGCTGGGCTGGCGGCTACACGGGCCACACGACGAGGTCTGGCGGGCCGGATTCGGCCCGCGGGCCTTGTGTTTGACACCCGTGCTCTAGCCAACTGAGTTAACTGGCACGGCAATGTATGGCAGGTATGTATGTACATATATACCACATTTTTCCGTGTATAAGATGCCCCCATGTATAAGACGCCCCCCCCCACTTTTGGGGACCCCAAATTTAGAAAATGGGCATATGCACTATCCGTGTATAAGATGCCCCCAGATTTTTAACCTTATTTTAAAGTGAAATAACCTAGTCTTATACACGGAAAAGTACAGTACATAATTTATTTGTATGCTGCCTTTCCACAGTTCAAACCATGCTCAAGGCTGCTTACAAAATGAAAAAAATACGTAACCGCAACAGAACAAAACAAAACATAACAAAACATACAACATAACAAAAGCAGTCGATAAACAATAAATAAAATATTAAACAACACACAACCAAACTGAACTATTTCCACATAAATCACAAGGAGATCTATAATAAAAATACAAAAATGGAACAATACGTACTTCTAAGGCACAGAGAGGTCAGGATCCTGCAGCTTCTGCTCTGCACTCACACACTGGGAATTATTATTCCCAGAGGCAAGACACCTCTGATGACCCAGGAAGCAGAGGTCTGTTTGCTAAGCAATGTGGTTACATGGAGTTTCTCCTCTCTTTAGGTTTTGCGGAATTGTGAAATGCAGCAGCAAAAAGAACGTCCATTCCTATTGTGACGTAGGCACAGCTACGTGTGCGTTCCGAACCTGAAACAGGTATCTATAGCCACAGAGCTTCAGTGCCATCATCCACAAGCTTGGTGATTAGGGAATTCTGCTCTCAGAGTCTGTTGCATAGTTAACCCTCATTTCCACTGTCCGTACTGACTCTATTAAAACACCATTACAGTTTCAGTCAGGAGTTCCTCTGTACTCCCCAATCTAATAGGAAAGCAATTTGATATGCATGGAGCTATTTCAGATGCAGGCAGTGTGCCAAGAGAACGCTTCCCAAAACTTGGGCACCATACATTTTCAGCGCAAAGTTTCTTTTATGTCAGGTATTTCACAAGATGGTGCATTACTGTGCCATATGTAGCCTACTTTGCATTGGTAATTGAAACAAATTGCAAGAATCCCCCCAAGACCTCTGTAATGTTTGTTTGTCAGACTGAGCGCTACCTTTGGGAAGTGCTACATGCGCTTCTGTGGTTTCATGAAAGAGGAACGGGAAACACTACAAAACGAAAATGGAAATCATGCAAAGCTGAACCCCAATGAGCAATGGCTCAGATATTGGGGTGGCTCAGATATGAAACCACAGTCTGAGCAGGTATCGTGAACTGGCAGGACAACGGGGAGAAGGAACAGGATCCTGGGAAGGGGTGTAGCCAGGGGATGGGGGAGTGTCAGTACACAGAAACCAGAGGGGGCCCTGAGGCCTAGGGAGCAGCCAGAGATATGCTCTCGGACAGTGTTTCCCAAACTTGGTTCTCCAGCTGTTTTTGGACTACAATCCCCATCATCCCTTACCACTGGTCTTGCTAGCTAGGGATGATGGGATTTGTAGTCCAACAAAACAGCTGGAGACCCAAGTTTGGGAAACACTGTTCTAGGAGGCAGAAGCAGGCAAGGGCCCACATTCCACCTCACTACCTGGCCAGGTGGGGCTTTTTAGGTCTGGGGAGGGGGTTTTCAATTCATCAGCTGAAGCAGGCTTGGAACAGGTGAGGGTCACCTGCCTCATCAAGCCCAGATGCTGCAATCAGCATGCGAAGTACAAAAGGGAAGCAGAGCTGAGGTGCTGTGTCTGTTCAACTTCCAGTGTTGATGGACTACTGCAGGGGTCGGCAAACTTTTTCAGCAGGGGGCCGGTCCACTGTTCCTCAGACCTTGTGGGGGGCCGGACTATTTTTTTTTGGGGGGGAGAACAAATTCCTATGCCCCACAAATAACCCAGAGTTGCGAATCTTAACCATCTTTTAAGCAGAAAAGTAACGTGTGATGTTCCTTTGCATTGGGTTCAAGTCGATGACTTCATTTTGTATTACTTGGATTTTGGGCTAGACTTTCGACACAGCTTTCACAACCGGCAATGCAACACTTCCTTGGTGTGTGACGTGCAGCAAGTGACAGCAAGTAGTAGCTGTTAATGCAAAGCCTGCCTAGAGGTCACTGTGTGGCTCAAAGTTAATTTCAGAAAGTGTAAGGAAAAGAGAAGACACCACCTTAGAAATGATGCTAAGGCACTGCTGGAAATGGTTTCAGTGCATTCTTCTCTGTATGCGTAGCTCCATCATGATTCAATGTGTGTCAACAGAGGAAGGAAAGTAAGCCACAGTTCCCTAGAGGACATGTACACACAAGATATTTACTAGAGAGCTGATTTAGCACATATGATATCTGGGCTGATTTGACCATTTTTAAAGCAGGCCAATGAAATTATAATGCTGTATGATGACCCTCAGCACAGCAACTTCTGTGTGCATGTGTGTGCATTGTGCAGGATGAGTAAGGTTTTCTGCATACTCACTTTCACTTTCGTTTCCTTTTTCTTTTTTTATTAGGCAATTTAAAAAGCCCTGGGACAAGTTGCCCCTGACATTTGACAGCTGGTTTAGTATTAACAGACTTAAAAAAAAAGCCAGTGGAAAAATGATAGCAGTAGGATTTCAGTTCCCAATGTGTGATTTTTCTTTTTCTGAAAATGCATTTATTGAGATTTCTGAGTTAGTAAAGGGGGGGGGGGAAAGATGTAGAGACGAGAGCGAAGACAAGAGCATAGATTTAAAGCATGTATATTTCTTTTACAGGTGGCAGCAAGGAAAAAAGGACGATTGATGCCATTGTAAAGAAGTCTTTTCATGTAAAAGGTGAGTTCAGATAAGTGCATCAATTAGACAAGCTGTGAGTTATGAAAGACGGAAGCTACAGAATGGCCTGTTACAAAACTCCACCAGTCTGCAGCAAAAGTCTTTCCCCACCCTTTTTCCCGGTGTAACTGTTTTGTTAGTTTTTTGTACTAGGTAAAGGTAAAGGGACCCCTGACCATTAGGTCCAGTCGTGGCCGACTCTGGGGTTGCGGTGCTCATCTCACTTTATTGGCCGAGGGAGCCAGCGTACAGCTTCCAGGTCATGTGGCCAGCATGACTAAGCCGCTTCTGGTGAGCCAGAGCAGCACATGGAAACGCTGTTTACCTTCCCGCCAAAGCAGTACCTATTTATCTACTTGCACTTTGACGTGCTTTCGAACTGCTAGGTTGGCAGGAGCAGGGACCGAGCAACGGGAGCTCACCCCTTCGCGGGGATTCGAACCGCTGACCTTCTGATCAGCAAGTCCTAGGCTCTGTGGTTTAACCCACAGTGCCACCCGCATCCCCTAAGTTTTTTGTACTAGGGCTCTCCTAATATTCAGTTCTGATAAGCATGTAATAACCCCACTTTGGGGGTGTAAATGGAGAATCTGAGCTCTTTTGGATCTGACTGTAGTCCTTAAAATGTAGCGGGGAATTTTTAATATCAATATGTTAATATCAGACATTTAAAGTCTGAGCAGGTGTCCTTACAACCCCACTGCTTCTTTTATCACTCACGTTAGAAATCAAAACACCAGGTACTTCGCTCTCATTGTTATCTGCCCATAACTGCCCACCCCACCCCCAGCAAATTTGACTCGTCACCTTCTCGGCACAAAGCCGGGAATACCTGTCCCTGTGGTTTTGATGCTTCCGTCTAGACATTTATTTATTTTTAGGCTCTGCATGGCGGTTGCATTACATACACCTGAAAGGAAAGGTAAACAGTGGCAAAGCGACAGGCCACAAAGCATTCCAAATACAAACGGAATATTTTGCTACACCCAGACAATGGGGGAAAGACTTGATACAGGTCCGTAATCAGAAATGGTGTTTGTGGGAAGGAAGGACAGCAGACGTCATTCACGGTTCTTGTATTCATTTACAAGGTCCTTAACACCTTGGGTCTAGGATACAACTTAAGGATCATAGAATCATAGAGTTGGAAGAGACCACAAGGGCCATCGAGTCCAACCCCCTGCCAAGCAGGAAACACCATCACAGCACTCCTGACATATGGTTGTCAAGCCTCTGCTTAAAGACCTCCAAAGTAGGAGACTCCATCACACTCCTTGGCAGCAAATTCCACTGTCGAACAGCTCTTACTGTCAGGAAGTTCTTCCTAATGTTTAGGTGGAATCTTCTTATTTGTAGTTTGGATCCGTTGCTCCGTGTCCGCTTCTCTGGAGCAGCAGAGATTCTCTGGATCGCTGGATTCCTTACATCCCTGCTGATCACTGAGATCTTAATGGCTTCCCCATGGCTCAAATGCAAAGCTTCTATCCATCAGGAGTCCTGCATGAAGTATTTGGGGCCCATTTCCCCGATCCACCCTTTTTGTAAACTGCTTAGTGCTTTTATGTACAATCAAGCAGTACACATATTCTGTCAAATAAATGGGGGGGGGGGGAATCTGTGAAGCTTCCACTGGACTCCAGCGGGTTAAGTTGGTTACACTCTGCACTGGACTTTTGCCCATCATGTATAACGGATATCTGTGGCATGTGGTGATTTAAATAAATAAATAAATAAAAATTGTAGGGGGAAACGTTAGGACCAAAGGCAACAGCTTGTGAGGGTGACTGGGGGGTGGCTTTCATCTCCCTTGGTGACAATTGCCCTCGTTTTTATTGCATGCCCACACCATTCTGAAGACCTTGAGGGGGCTGAGAAACATTCCTTCCTTGAATAAATCACTGTCACCACCAGAAGGGGCTCCTTCCTCAGAGCAAGGCCTTCGAGAAGTGGCCCAGAAGAGTGACGTCACCACTCTCATTTTCCCAGAGTGACTAGAAACTCAAGTTTAAAAATTGCCTAGAAGTCGACCTTAACTTCCAAACAGTGATTTAATACAATTTTGAGAGAGAATGTCTCGTCGCTTCAGAACAACAGTGGTGGTGCAAGCGCCCTCACAGGCCAGGTTTCCCAGACTGCCTCATTTTGACAAAGGGCTTTTTTCCCTTCCTTAGAACAAGGCAGAGATGGGGGGTGAGGCAGAGATGTAGCAGTGACAAAACATTAAAAGATATTGCACAGGTACGCTACTGAATTTCCCCAAGGGACTAAAGCAGAGTTATCTGAACACACAAGGTTGTAAAATGGGGGTGAGACCGGGGTGTGCATCCCAGTTGCAGAGAGTTTTAAAGCACATCTCTTTAGCTGATGTGCAGGCAGCACGGGACTCCAGTCTGCAGAACAAGAGGAGACAAAGAACACCTGAAACCACCTCAAAGGAAAACAGATATTCAGGCAAAAGGCATTGAAAGTGTGTGTGTGGGGGGGGGGTGTAGTGTTTGGCCTTAGCTGGAGACGGGTGCTTAACAGTTGTCATTCCTGGAGATCAGAAGAGGAGAGGTGTAAATTGAAAAGGGATGTCCCAGCTCTTGTCAGACAGGAGGCAAACATCACCTTGGACATTTGAAAGAATGCTTAGGATTTTGCAGAAACGGAAAAGGATGTTAGAATCAAAGCATCAGGTCCGCTTCCTGTAATTCCTTTACTTTTTAACACTTCCTGTGGGCAGATTTCATCCTATTTTATTGCTTCCATGTAAGAATAACTAGGGAATGGTGAAACTTGACCTTAATGTATTGCAGCGTAAGTTCCCTCTTTTTGTGTAAAAAGGTAGCAATTTTTTTTAAAAAAGGGAAAGCAATCTGTTTTCATACATTTCTAGTGTAAATCATCAACTTCACTACTAGGAACTTCATATCTTTAGTTCCTGTACTTACAAAATCTATTTTACAAAGGTTCTCAGTTGCCTTTCAAATGTATGTCATTTTAAGTATTAGGTAGAAGACAGCGCTGTTCTGAAAGCTGAGGGAGTCAACTCATTTAATTGATACCTAAAGTATAGGCCCAGTCATCTTTTATCGATCAAACCCACAAATTTAGAATTTTAAACATTTTAACACTCAGAAAGCTTGCAATTGTCCTATCTACACTTCTGGTGGGAGCGTCCTGTGGTACAAATTTCTTGGAGATCAATATTCCCTCAGCAATATAATGGACCAACCAGTGGTTGTCACTTCAGAATTACCCTTACTGAATGTATTCCTAAATAACAACTCAGATTTACACAGCAGAAAACGTACGAGGAGCTAGACACACAATCACTAGACATTAGGAAGGCCTTGAAAGCATGATGATAACTAACTGGTACAAACTGGTCTCGGAAAGAATGACAAATAAATTAAAGATATCCAAGGGTCAAAATAAGAAAGACAAATGTACTTCTGTCTGGCTTGATTTCATAAAACATGAACAAGCCTCCTGCCCAACTTAGCTACAATCTCAGCTTGACAATATCACTTCTCCTCTTATGTTTCCTATCCTTTTTACCTGTAAGACAGTAAGAAAAGCCATTGTCAACTTAATCTCAATACCATTTGAGGAATAGGGGGGGAAACACCAGCACTTATTTGTTCTGGGAAAGGTTGGTTATTGGAAAGTATCATACCACACTGCATGGATGCTTGGCACTGTTCTTCTTTTATGTTTTGTCTGACTGGAATGTGTACTTGAGCTATGATAACATGGTAAATGGTCAATGGCCAATGGGAATTTTTGGGAGTTGTAGTTCATCAACATCTGGGGGACCAAAGATTCCCTTGATCTAGGATGTCATAATAAAAACAGTTAAGGGTCATGAATTATGGTGCTGGAGGAGACTCTTGAGAGTCCCATGGAATGCAAGAAGATCAAACCTATCCATTCTTAGGGAAATCAGCCCTGAGTGCTCACTGGAAGGACAGATCCTGAAGCTGAGGCTCCAATACTTTGGCCACCTCATGAGAAGAGAAGACTCCCTGGAAAAGACCCTGATGTTGGGAAAGATGGAGGGCACAAGGAGAAGGGGACGACAGAGGACGAGATGGTTGGACAGTGTTCTTGAAGCTACCAGCATGAGTTTGACCAAACTGCAGGAGACAGTGGAAGACAGGAGTGCCTGGCGTGCTCTGGTCCATGGGGTCACGAAGAGTCGGACACGACTAAATGACTAAACAACAAAGGGTCGTGAGCCGCATCCAATGAAATGCTTCTACTAGGATAAGGACCTTTGGCTGTGCAACTGAATTTCCCTGCCTCCTCCTTTCCCCTTTTGTTGTTGTTTAGTCGTTTAGTCGTGTCCGACTCTTCGTGACCCCATGGACCAGAGCACGCCAGGCACTCCTGTCTTTCACTGCCTCCCGCAGTTTGGTCAGACTCATGTTTGTAGCTTCGAAAACACTGTCCAACCATCTCATCCTCTGTCGTCCCCTTCTCCTTGTGCCCTCCATCTTTCCCAACATCAGGGTCTTTTCCAGGGAGTCTTCTCTTCTCATGAGGTGGCCAAAGTATTGGAGCCTCAGCTTCAGGATCTGTCCTTCCAGTGAGCACTCAGGGCTGATTTCCCTAAGAATGGATAGGTTTGATCTTCTTGCATTCCATGGGACTCTCAAGAGTCTCCTCCAGCACCATAATTCAAAAGCATCAATTCTTCGGCGATCAGCCTTCTTTATGGTCCAGCTTTCACTTCCATCCATCACTTCCTTCCTCCTTGCCCCCTCCTAAATCTGTTATGGGTTTTCCTCAACCCTTCAGGGTAGATTTTTTTGGGGGTGTTGGTGGGGGCCAGGTCCACAGTGAGAAGAAGATCCATTATTCAAGTGGAAATTCTTGTGCATAAGTACTTTGTTGGATATCTCGCTAACAAATGTATTGTGGTATATGCTCTCCTGGACAACAGACCACTTCACAAAAGTTTATGCGGTAAGAAATTCTTAGTTTTCCAGGTGCCACAAGACCCCGTTGTCCTTGCTGTAACTAACAACTATCCCTCTGCAAACTGTTACAATGGAAGGAGCTTACAGTGTTAGCAGCAGAGCCTGGGATTAGAACTCAGGAGCCGCTGCCTCCAGCTACTAGAGCATTCCAGAAAATCTTAGCATTCACAGGATTAGCCACATAAATAACAAAAAGTTCAGACAGGCTAAACTGAAAACAGACAGAGCTAAGCATTGGGCTTCCTTCAGGCAGAGGATAATGCATCTGGACCAGAGACACTTTGTTGGTTGATAAGCTTGGTAAGATTAGTGTAAATAGCTACAGAAGCAGAATGCTAATAGAAATGGCAGTCAAGGGTATCTGCTAAAAGCCAGGAAAACACATGTAAGTAGACACACACACGCACACACAATGCCTTTAAGGAGTTGAAATGTTCATTTAGTTCATTCAACTTTAAAAGCACACTCGCCATTAATTTGCCAATGTCTTGCAGGAATATTCTCTTCCCTTTATATAATCTACAGTACACAGTTGCTGCACTCTGACCCATAGGTATCTATGTTCTCTCAGCTGTGATCTTTTATTTTCCACTATTCCAGAGATGTCCAGCTGATGGGCTACATGCAAAAGGTCCAGATAACAGCTATTACATAGCATGGAGGCATACTTCTCAGACCAGCGATTCCGATCTACTTAAGCATGCCAGACTCTGTGCCAGATTATGGCCTATAATATAAATAATACTCCTGCAATATAGTGGAATGGTATCCAGACCAAAAAAAGAAAACAAACAGTAGTAGGGGATATCTACAATGGTTCTGAGTTAACTAGGGAACAGTGACAGAAAGAGTAGGGCCTAGACTTGGTCATATTTAGAGAAGACCCACTGAAAGTGATGAACATCTCAAGTCTCATTGATTTCAGTGGCTCCCCTTCCATGAAGACTATACAGTGGTACCTCGGGTTACAGATGCTTCAGGTTACAGACTCCACTAACCCAGAAATAGTACCTTGGGTTAAGAACTTTGATTAAGGATGAGAACAGAAATCGTGTTCCAGCGGTGCGGCGGCTGCAGGAGGCCCCATTAATTAAAGTGGTGCCTCAGGTTAAGAACAGTTTCAGGTTAAGAATGGACCTCCAGAACGAATTACGGTAAGTTCTTAACCTGAGGTACCACTGAACAGTGGTGCCTCGTAAGACAAAATTAATTCGTTCCGCGAGTTTTGTCGTCTTGTGATTTTTTTCATCTTGCGAAGCACAGTGTCGGGAAAGTTTTGGAAAAGCTTCAAAAATCACCAAAGTCTTTAAAAACCTCAAAAAAGGCTACCACACCGCGTTCTATGAGTTGCTCCTCGAAGTCAAGTCGCAACTGCATTAACGGTGTTAAGAAAAAGGAAACAAACTTGCAAGACGTTTCCGTCTTGCGAAGCAAGCCCATAGGGAAAATCGTCTTGCGAAGCAGCTCAAAAAACAAAAAACCCTTTTGTCTAGCGAGTTTTTTGTCTTGCGAGGCATTCGTCTTGCGAGGTACCACTGTATTTGTTTAGGTCTCTCCTGTGTGGCCAGACAGACTAGGGCAAGCAGAGGAAGAGGGTGAGCAAGAGGGTTCACCTCTGAATTGCCTGAGGGCAAGTGATCATACTACAAACAGAAGGAAGGGACAGCCTTGTTAAGGGAAGCAAGAAACCGCTGCAGCCACCTCCTGTACCAGTCTCAGCATTCCCAAACCTTAACAGTGCCCGTTTCTTCATTATATCATCAGCATGGCTTAAATGAGGAAGATTTGCAGGGGCCAAGAGTGAACTACTTCATGATTACTCTTCATTGAGTTTGTTACTGACGGATTACACACTTGCAAATAAAGATGCCCCAAGCTTAAAAGGGCACCCGAGTCCTGGTTAAACAACGTTTCTCAATCCACTCAGATGTTTCTACAGTAGCCGTATTAATACATTCCAGCAGCGGCCTTAGATTGCAAAATATGAAACTTTACTCGTGGGCATTATGAAGGCATTAATCTTCCACCTGTCACTAATACTGGCTAGGCAGTTTTTCAACTATCTGCCCTCAACATTGCTAGTTGGCCCTTTGGGGATTAAATCTGTAAAGTGCTGCCTGCAAAAGTGTTATCAGAGGTTACAGCCACACAAAATTAGCATCCAAAATATATACCTAGTGCTCTCATTTCAAATGTGCATTATTAGTCTACACGGCAGAGTTCATATCCACCAATGGGCTAATTATACCAGAAGCAATATTTCCAAGTCACTTTCTTTCGGTGTTCCTCTCTTATTTAAAATCAGGGAGAAGCCATGAATCATAGAATCATAGAATCATAGAGTTGGAAGAGACCACAAGGGCCATCGAGTCCAACCCCCTGCCAAGCAGGAAAAGTTTCATTCCAGATACAGCAAACTGAGCATTATTGGATCCTGCAGATCAAAGTATACTGGCCTCTCCTTATTTTAACAACACTGTGATTCTTAATACAGTACAGTGTTTTCAAGCGCTGAAAGCATTTCACACACATTGCCTCATTGCAATCCTAACGTCAACCCCATAAGGCAAGACCGTAATATCATCCCCATAAGGCTGAGAGAGTATAACCACCAATGAATTGATGTCTGAGGTGGGACTTGAACCAGGGACCTTTGGATTTGTAGCTCAGTCTCTTGGACACTACACTGCACCAGTTCCTTAACATTTAAATAATCAGGCTTGACTGCTTCAGCAGATATATTCATTTCAAAAAAGTTGCAAGTTTTCTTTCCTGTCTCCTGTGACTTCATCAACAGTCGCATAGCAAGGAGAAATCCAGCAGTTCTTATATTTGCACCTACACATTTTAAAAGCCCATTACTTAAGCATTTAAAAAGGTAAAGGGACCCCTGACCATTAGGTCCAGTCGTGGCCGACTCTGGGGTTGCGGCGTTCATCTCCCTTTATTGGCCAAGGGAGCCGACGTACAGCTTCCAGGTCATGTGGCCAGCATGACTAAGCCGCTTCTGGTGAACCAGAGCAGCGCGCCAAAACGCTGTTTACCTTCCTGCCGGAGCTGTACCTATTTATTTACTTGCACTTTGACGTGCTTTCGAACTGCTAGGTTGGCAGGAGCAGGGACCGAGCAATGGGAAGAAGAAGAAGAAGAGTTTGGATTTGATATCCCGCCTTTCACTCCCTTTAAGGAGTCTCAAAGCGGCTAACAATCTCCTTTCCCTTCCTCCCCCACAACAAACACTCTGTGAGGTGAGTGGGGCTGAGAGACTTCAAAGAAGTGTGACTGGCCCAAGGTCACCCAGCAGCTGCATGTGGAGGAGCAGAGACTCAAACCCGGTTCCCCAGATTACGAGACTACCGCTCTTAACCACTACACCACACTGGCTCACCCCATCGCGGGGATTCGAACGGACAACCTTCTGATTGGCAAGTCCTAGGCTCAGTGGTTTAACCCACAGCGCCATCCGCGTCCCTACTTAAGCATTTACTCTACCACAAAAAAGGTTTGTCAAACTGTTGGAAGTACAAAAGCAGGGATCATTCAGTTTGTAATTTAAGGGTTAATTTTATTAGTCTTAAAGTCAAGTAGACAGGAGGGTGGTGGATGTGTTGCTGAGCAACTGGGTGGAGTAGAATGATCTTTGCTGAGGTAGCACATACCCTGATTGCCTGTGTGGTGCTAAGGAAGTTTGTATGTTTGGTCTAATGTCCCCTTGATATATTCAAAGTCTGATATGAGAAAGACAAAACTTGTCTGTTCCTTTCTCCTCAGATTATACAGGTTTATAGCTGCTGCTCCAAATACAGTCCACAAGTTCTTTGCTACAGAATACTTTAGTCTAGAGCAAGTGATATATAGATGGTCTATCCCATCTGCTACTGTGTCCAAGTACACCAATAGGTATCAAGGTTTGATTTATGCACAAGTTAAGTAAACCATAATTTTGGGCCTCAGATTATGAGGGACTTCTAAATTAAAAAGTCTACATTTCAAGTTTCACACAATTGCTTAAAAAATAAATACATTTTATTTAGAATCTTAGTCTTTGCTTACATCCTCCCCTCTGTAGTGGTCTATATCCAACTACAGCACTTTATTATTTCTATTTGCATTGGCTTTTCTGTTAGGCTAATGCCTTTTTTTTTTTGCTAAAACTATGCAGCCTCCTAACTTTGACATAGTCTAGGGCTCAGCATGTCTTACTCCAGCTCTGATGGGCATGGAAAAAAAAACATTTTCTGCCTATGTGAGCAAAAGGTATTCCCTTAGAAAAGAGCTGCACAAATTATATCGTGGTCAAACATACGCAGTTTAGAAGAGAAAATGTTTCTTTACAAATTTAGCAACTTTCTTTTGAAATCTTACTCAATATGCATCAAGAAATTGCAATAAAACACCCAAGAATTTATTGCTCCTTTCCCAATACAAGTAGAGATCAGCTGCAGGTTTCTTGTTATGACTCAAAGACATTTGGTTGACCCAAACAGGGCTAAGGGCTATTTCAAATGTCTCTTATTACTGTATTTTTCGCTCTATAACACGCACCCAACCATAGCACGCACGTAGTTTTTAGAGGAGGAAAATCCATAGGCATGCCACCCGCAGGCATTCCCTCCATAACACGCAAAGACATTTCCCCTTACTTTCTAGGAGGAAAAAAGTGAGTGTTATGGTGCAAAAAATACGGTACTTACGACACATCTTTGTCAAAGTCTGAATGGTGGGAATGCTTCCTCATAAGATAAGTGTATGACAAAAAAGGATTTAAACTGGTCATAATTTGATAAGAAAAGCAACTTAGATATAACTTTCCCAATCAGTGAATGGCATGTTATTCAATGGAACAAAAGGAAAAGCTATCCTGTTAAAAATAAAATGGTATTGAAACTGAATGTTGTTTATAGATAGATTTGAGTTATTTTATCTGGCATCTAAAATTAAACTTGCTTAGGTTGGAGCTAAACATTTGGTACCAAACACAGGATTCCTAAACCCACGTTTGCTTCCAACAGGCAATCTGGGATCCCATTTGCAAAGGAGAAGCAGAAGGTAAGAGGTGTGCTTAATCCTTCCCACCGCCTTAACTCTGCAATCTCTTCCCCTTCACCCAGCTCCAGTATTGGATTTCCTGATCAAGTGAAAATGAGCAACGAAACGAGTGCCAAAATTATGGTTAGAAAATGTTACAGAGGAGAAGTGGTGGCAGTGGATGGGCAAAGCACTGCCTTGCCAAACACTTCTGCCTGACTCCATTCTCAACACTGGAGACAAACACAATGCTGGGAATCCAGTCTATGAAATCAAACATCTAGTAGTGCCTATAGATAACTAGGGAGACTAATCCGAAGTTGCATTAACACGGGTGGCGCTGTGGGTTAAACCACAGAGCCTAGGACTTAACGATCAGAAGGTTGGTGGTTCAAATCCCTGCGACGGGGTGAGCTCCCGTTGCTCGGTCCCTACTCCTGCCAACCTAGCAGTTCAAAAGCACGTCAAAGTGCAAGTAGATAAATATGTACCGCTCCGGCGGGAAGCTAAACGGCATTTCTATGCGCTGCTCTGATTTGCCAGAAGTGGCTTAGTCATGCTGGCCACATGACCCAGAAACTGTACGCCGGCTCCCTCGGCCAATAAAGCGAGATGAGCGCCACAACCCCAGAGTCGGCCACGACTGGACCTAATGGTCAGGGGTCCCTTTACCCTTTACTGCTGAAATAAAGGACACTGGCCTGGGAAGCCACTTGGATGCAGATACCCATGATTTACAATAGGGCAAGCCCAACGTTTTGTACCAGGTGAGCTGCAAGAAAACTTCAACACAGAACCCACAGGCTACACACACTGCCTTGCTGCGCAGGCGCAGGGAGTGAGGCCAGAACTTACCCCATCCCAAGCCCTCAGGCTGCCATCCCAGAGCTGCCTAAGCAAGATGCTGGACTTTGGGAAGGAAGTGTGAGGCTCTAGCAGAGTCCTAGGGCCCTCTCACCTCCTTCCCAATGGTGGGAGAGCCTTAACTAGGCTTTAGAAAGGAGGTGGGAAGACTCCAGGACACTGGCAGAACCCTCACACCTCCTTCCCAAAGCCCAGCACCTCGCTTACCTGGCTTTCAGAAAGCAGCACAAGATCTGTGGGCAGGAGTGTCAAATGTTGCTGAGAGCAACCCAAAAAGGCATTGAGGGTTGCATGTGACTCTTGGGCCAGACGTTGGACCGCCCTGATTCAAAATATAACTTTGCCTTTAAATGCACATTTTTCTCAAAATATCCATCTCTGAACTTCTCAAAATACCTTTTCAAATATATTTAGAACTGTATTTTACCGATGTTTTCCAAGTGTGAAATCCAATAGATAGCTACATCTCAATCTACACAGTAGTCCAGGAGGGGGAAAGCAGGTCAGTTTATGTTGGAAACTGCAACACCCAAATTCCTCATGCATCCCTAGACAGGGGTGCATTTGGGAACTATGAAAAAGCTGTTCTGAGTTCCTTGGAGAAAGTGATGTATCAAGTGTATAAATTAGTATAAACAATTTTCCTCCTGGTTCATGGCACACTGCATAACTTTACCTGATATTGTCCCAATGCAATACCCCTTGACACACAATTATGCTCAATAACAAGTATTATAGCAGAAAGCATGTCAGACTGAATTCAACTCCTGCTTGGCAACAAACTCACTGAGAGCACATCCTTACTCATGTCTACTCAAAAATAAGTCTGACTTGAGTTCCATGGAACTTATTACCAGGTGTGTACAGGAATGGCACAGCCTGAGTAACACCATCAGCCTATAATTTGCAACTTTATGGTGGAGCTGTTTGACTTACCTTGAGGGTTTATGAACGATGAATGACCAGACAGATTACAAAGCCCTATCACACTCTAAAAGCACCCTAGAAAATGCATGAAACGAAGTAGCTGAAAACACCTGCTCAACTGAGTTTCACTTCTGCCTCAAAGTATAAATTCCTGAAGCCACTTTCATAATCTGCAACAGACACATCCATCCCTCTTCACTACATTCTGTTTGGTTCTTTAAAAGAACGAGAGAGAAAATGCAATGTCATTGGAAAGTTCATTGCTTTGAATGCTGGCTGAAGTTTATCAAGAATCCATAAATTTCAGTGTGCCTATGCAGAATATGTCTTAGTCAAGGTACCACCCTTAACAATTTGGCAAGTGATTAAAAATAAAACCTGAACATTCTTCAGCACAGGTTGTCTTATTGAAATGTGGTGCTGAGAGTATTTCAGTTCCAAATGTCTGAGAAGCCCCTATAAGATACAAGAGGCTCAGAGATCACAGATAAGATTTTCCATTCAGTGAAGCAACCAAACCTCCCCCCACAAGCTGTGCTTCCTGTACCATTAGATATCATCTCCATAATACCGAGGCTGTAGTGATAATGACCTGCCTGCCTAAGCTATTCTTTATACAATCTGAAGTTGAAATCAGATCTAAATGGAGATTGTCCATCAAAGTACAGCTACTCTTAAGTGTTTCTTTTTCGTCTCCAAAAATTCAGAAAGACAGGATGACCATAAAGACACCCACAGCTCTACCCTTGGGGCGTACAATCTCTGAAGATCTATACGGATTTTTAAATCATCAACATCAAACACAACTATTATAGGTTGCAACCAATGGTGGCTTTGCCTTAGCAGAAATAGCCTCTGCTTGTGCAAATTAGGTGACCTGCTTTTTGCTCAACTCCCCTATCCACTTCCCCAAAAGGCTAATTTTACTTTTGTCAGGGTGTGTGTGGGGGAAACCCTCCATAACTGAATATAATGCAGACAGCTGCAGTAAGCCCTGGCATCCGCTCCCAGTTTCACTTAAAAAGAAATGCTACTTTCCTTATGAGTAGAACTGCACAAAATTCTTGCCATACCTTTACTGTATTTAAAAATTGTTAAGATTCCACAGAATGGCCACTCCTGCTTTCAAGATTTCCTGCTGGATTCCCATGATCTCTCTAAAACACAAGTATCTAACCTGAACCCCCATCCTGTTCAACACTCCTAAAATCTCCTAAAATACAACAGCTTATTGTAAAAGATTACCAGATCATCATCACAGACCAAGTGTCTTTGGCTCAACACTTGTTTGCATAGGAGAATGAAGACCTGTCTTATAAATTGCAAATGGAGCTGAAAATGTTCACAGTCTTACTCCATCCAACAGGTCCAATATATACAGATGAACGTCACTGTTTTGCAATCTCTGCCCTGGGCCATGATTTGAAGACCAGAAAGGCTTGGATTGGAAAAGGTGAGCAACTGAAGAAAATCTCAGTGAGCAGGACTAGCAAATGGGGCATTACACAAGCTATATTCTGAAACCCCTCCATCCTTGGCAGCGTTTAACTCTCCTTTCCATTATGCTAGGCTGGATAAATGCTTCTGACAATGCAGTTAAAGCAGAAGGCTGCAATTCCCAGGAAGGAATGGTTTTTGGCAATTTTGCTTTAGCAGATGCAGCAGTTAACCCCCCTCTCCTTATATTAAACTACCCAGGTCCCAAGAGCACTGATAGCCTATATACTTCTTCCTCCTCCTCCTCTAAGGCCTCACAACTATTACATTATCATTATGTCAGTTGTGTGCTGCCTGCATGAACAACTCTGGTGGAAGCAAATACATGAACAAGCGCCATTGCAGTTATACTAAACACAGGGCGTGGGGCTAGCCAAGAGGGAACAAACTGAGAATTTGGTTCTGTTCAGCTCCAGAGGTTTTTGCACAGCAAAGATCAGACTTTGAGCAACATGGGAAGAGAATCCAGAGTGAATTGTGGAATCCAGGATGGATCCATTCCAGCCACGGGCAATGATAGGCTATTTTGAGCACCCCACCAAGGCTTCCATTCAGCAAGGCTTTGGAACATGCACACGAACAGCATCCTGTCTGCACATGCTTCTCCTTTTGTGCTTTTTCTGGAAACTGATCGCATGTGGCAGGTCCAGGGTCCGTTCCACAAATACAGTGGTGCCTCGCAAGACGAAAAGAATCCGTTCTGTGATTCTCTTCGTCTAGCGGTTTTTTCGTCTTGCGAAGCAAGCCCATTGACGGATTAGCGCTATTAGCGGCTTATCTGCTGATCGGATCAGCTGATAAGCGGCTTAGCGGCTTAGCAAAAGGGGAGGAGGGAAAAAAACCAGCAGGAACTCGCAAGACATTGTCGTCTTGCGAAGCAAGCCCATAGGAAATTCGTTTTGTGAAGCACCTCCAAAACGGAAAACTCTTTCGTCTAGCGAGTTTTCCGTCTTGCGAGGCATTCTTCTTGCGGGGCACCACTGTACTGTACTTCCACTCTGGTCAATACCCCACACACTCTGGTCAGGATAAAATTATGTCTATGGCCTGTTATACCCCCTGTAGTTTCAAGCTCACTTAAGTGACTATTCTCGAACAGTTCCCCAAATAAAATGCTTACTAATGTGTGTCAGGTAGGTCTGGAAGTTCCTTTTTTTATATATATTCTTTAGGAAGCACATGCACAACTCAGGAAAGAAAAAACAACCCACATTCTCATTACTGCCTCACACAAGTGGTATTTGATAGCCCACTATGCTCTTTTTGTTGGATCCCTCCCTGGTAAACATCAGTAGGCTTGAATCTATGGCATTATGTTTTCTTTTAATATAAAGAGTAACCAGATACAAACTCTGAACTGAGCATCATAGTCACTTCCTTTAGAGAGAACCTAAAGGAGCACAAAACCTGAGCAGTCTAAAGACTTGTTATTTTATGGTATGCCCTTTCTGGCTTAAGCACAGCAAGTGCAAAGGAATTTTTTTTTAATTTAAAAAAACAAAACCAAAGAGAACTATTTTTATTTTGAAGAAAGTCTCACAGAGCTCAACAGAACCTGTTTCTGAATAAGCAAAACTAAGCATCACTATCCAAAAGTGCCCCAAAATTAAGACACTGCCTCAAGCTCAGTTAGACCAAGACCATGAAATGGTTTCAGTACTTTAACATTGCCCACATTTGCGAGGCAAGTTCACCTGGACAGCTACGCCAAAGGTGCAACTAAGTTTGTGGGGTCTGATTATCGTTTCCAGGTAATTATATCTGCTTTAGTAAGTCCCCCAGTGTTAACATTAGGAGACATATTGCAAGGTTAGCCTAGACCAGGGTTTCCCAAACATGGGTTGTTTTTGGACTACAACTCCCATTATCCCTAGCTAGTGGTCAGGGATGATGGGAATCATAGTCCAAAAACAGCTGGAGATGAACTTTTGAGATAGGCTACACTGTGAAGTTCTCTGTGAAGGTGACTTGAACTTCCCTTTATTTAAAGGTTCTTTAAAATACTAAAATCATGCTATATATGATCTGGTATAGTAAAATGGCACAATGCAAATTCACTAAACGTGATACATAAAGAATCCAACAAAAACAAGAATAATTTCTTTCCTGCTTCTAAGTTCAACCCACTGCAAACCAGGCAAGCTTTCAAATCAAACAGCAGGCACCCACTTCCAGATTGTAGAACTCTCTTTCGTTTACTTACTAGACTTAACAAATTACTGTAAGTTTTAGTTCAATTAACCAATTAAATATTCATTGACCCTTAATTTATCCACTTCCATAGCCTGCTTCAAAGAACACCTACCACCTTTTGTTCTAGTTAAAAATAAAAGCCTTGAACTGCCAGCAGGGATTGGTATCCAGGCACTAACTCCACTACCATTTCTCACACACTGCAAAATGCATCCTCATACATGAGTGTTGACATGAATGTGTGAATAGAGACGCAGTTCAGTCTCTTCTAATGAAGCATATTTTTCAGCTTCCAAAATGAGTCTGCTAACTGATTGCTGGATCACAAATGAGGCAAAATTACCATTTCATCCCATTCGAGGATTCAGGAAACATGAGGGGTTTTAAGATGAGCAATGCACTCTTAACTGCATTTACACAGAAGTTACCACTGAATTCAGTGGGCCTTCCTTAGGATTTCAGCCTCTGACTTCCAAATGTGGTGCATACCTGCACATATAACATAATTTAGAGCAGTGCTCTTCAAACACCAGATGTGGGTAGACTATGACTCCCATCATGCTTGATCACTGGGCTACGCTTGCTGTGGATGATGGGATTTGGAGTCCACCCACATCTGGGGAGCCCAGGTCAAGGAGCACTGATTTAGATGATTCAAAATACCATTATAAATGAGTTCAAAGTTTTAGCTGTATACACCAAATCTCACAGGCTGCAAATCCCTTTTCTCAAGTCATGTTACTAGGCCAGGCTTCACCAACCTGGTGCTGCCCCCCCCCCAGATGTTTTGCATTAGAACACTGCTCAACCCTAGGCTATGCTGATGTGAGTTTTGGCCCAAAACATTTGAAGAGCAACAGTCTGACAAAGCTTTTAGGCAGTTATTTGTGTCTGACCATTTGCAATCTACTAGGCTTGCACATTTAATCACAATACATAAAAACCCACAAAACTTTTCTTTTTGTAAAAAAATGGCAACTGTATTAAAAGATTTTTTTAAATGAATAAAACATCTATTAAATGTCTGTCCAGGATTTAAAATTACAGTTATCGAGATTCTGTTTTCCAGGTACATCACATTACAATTCTTTTCATTGCTGGTTGAAGGTATATCTTTTACAAGGAGAACACACACACAAAATAAAAAATTAAAAAAAAATGCTAATACCTGTGAACTTTAATTTTTTTAATAATAAAAAAAAACCTGAACGCCATGGAAACTAAACTGAAAAAAGGCTCAAATGGAAAATAACAAGAAATTAATTCTGTTAATAATAGGCCCTTTTGTTCTGGCTTGCTCTGTATGATTACAGAAAGGAAATGGTTAAGTAGGGGGGTTTTTTAGTAGTAGATAATGGGATTCTTGGAACCTCCACAGGTTGGCACTGGCTGCAACAGCTGTTTTGAAGGCACTCTGCAGACACAGGGCTGCTGTTGGCCCTGCATCACATTCTAGGAAGTATTTGTACTTTAGAGAGCTAGTTGTCAAAATTGGTTATTGCCAACCCCCACCCCCCTCGAATTAAATTAAACCATCTCCTAGCCCTCCCACCCACCCGCCCTCCTTCCCAAACCAAACCCCACAAAACACACAACTTAAAAATTGTGCAGATCTGTAATGGTTTCACAGCCGATTTTCAACAACAACCAAAAAGACAAATAAATGAATGCTCTCCATTCCCTCCCTTTCGATACAGCAGGTAAACAAAAATAGAAGATTTCACAATTAAATCAGCAGACACTTCTCTGGCACCTCGCACACCGTATTGGCATCAGTGTTATTAAAAGTCCCAGGCAGTACACGTGCAATATTTCTCCAGATGGGATAGGCTTGTTAACAAATATTCCAACTTTGCATAGAAATCCGCAAGAGCCAAAAGTTTCCTAGTCACTGGCGGAGTTCGGACTGGCAAGTGGAGGGGTCTTTCTCTTCTCTCCTCCCCTCCAGGAACACAATCATTCCTTCGCTGCTGCTCCCCTTCATCTCTTGTTAAAAGCAATGGCTAATTCCCCCACTTCTCTCTGCACACACACAAAAAAACTCCCCCACTGGTTCTTGGTTGCCAATACAGCCCTCTCTGCAAGGAGGTACTTACAAGAAATAAGCAACAATCAAATGGATGGCATATACATGTTGGAAGCGCCACACTTCCAACGGGATTTGTGTGTGTGTGTGTAAGGCGGAGTGGGTGGGGTATATTTTTTGCACCAGATGTTAATGAGAGACAATGCATACCCATGACACCGATAACCACCACCAGCAGCAATAGCATAAGAAGCCGTAACCTGGAAGGAATCCGGGTGCAATGCAAAATTGTCTCAAAAGCTGGAATTTCACAGGATGACAACATTGCTGCCACAGCCGCTGTGTGTGTGTGTGTTGTAAACCTTTAATTCAAGGGAAAAAAGGAAAAGGAAAAAAAAACAATTGAAAGCAATACAGTCGTGATGTCCTCCCCTCCTTTCAGAGGATCACGCAGGAAGAGCAGCATTGATCGTCCCCGTTGGGTTGGGAAGCGTAGTTCATCTGCCGGACGATCTCTGCAAAGAGTTCGTCCACCGAGGCTTTGTTTTTGGCTGAAGTTTCCATAAAGGGGCAGCTCCAGTCTTCGGCCAGGGCTTTGCCTTCCCCGAACGAGACCTCCCTCTCTCCCTCCAGGTCCACTTTGTTGCCCACCAGGATCATGGGCACCTTCTCGTACCTCTTGACCCGGATGATCTGGTCCCTCATGGGCTTGATGTCCTGGAAGCTCTGCTGGTTAACGAGGCTGTAGACCAAGATGAAGCCCTGCCCGTTCTTGATGTACAGGTCCCGCATGGAGGCGAACTGCTCGGTGCCGGCCGTGTCCAGGATCTCCAGCACCGAGGGCGAAGAGTCCACCTCGATCTCCTTGCGGTAGAAGTCCTCGATGGTGGGGTCGTACTTCTCGATGAACGAGCCCGTCACGAACTGCACGGTGAGCGCCGACTTGCCCACCCCGCCCGAGCCCAGCACGACCACTTTGTATTCTCGCATGGCTCTTCGGGCGCCGGCGGCGGCGGCGACGGCAGCGCCGGGCTGCGCGCCTCGGCCGGCCGCCTTCCCTCGCCTGCTGCTGCTGCTGCGCTCTCCGGCTCCCCTCCCACCCTCCGAGAGAAAGAAAGAAAGAGAAAGAAAGAAAGCACGGAGGGGAGAGGGAGGCAGGCAGGCAGGAAAACGGAGGCGCCCTTTCCTCTCTTCGCGGGAAGGCACTGGAGGGGCGCAGCGGCGGCCGGGTGAAAAGGGCACAGGCGCCCGCCTTCCCCCGCGCCCCGGCAGAAGGGGAAGGAGCGGCGGCGGGAGCTCCGAGCCGCTTTCGCAAGGCAAGAGCTGCGCCTCAGCAGCACGACGACGGCGGCGAGGAAGAAGGGAAGCGGCGGCTGCTGCTTCTGCTGCTGCTCGGGGCGGCGCGGAGGCGGCGCGCGCTGGTTCCAGTGGCGTCCCGGCCGCGGGGAGAACTGCTGGGCGAGGAGGCGCGCGCCGCACGAGCCCCGCCGCGCTGCTTCGGGGCGCCGCTGGCCAGGTCCATCCCTCCTCCTCCTCCTTCTTCCTTCTTTGCTGGCAGCCGGCCCCGCGACGCCCTCCGGTGAATCACTCGCTTCCCTCGGCTGCCGACCCCATTGGGCGCCGGGGCGCTCCCCTTCCAACCACCTGAGAGGAGGAGGAGGAGGAGGAGGAGAGGCAAAGCGGACGGCACATCACGCGCGCACGCCCCGTTCGCTCCGCTTCCTCCGCTCCGGATTGGCTGCAGGCCCGCTGCTCGCCGAGCGGCCCAGGCTCATTGGCCCAGGCGGCGGGCTGCCTCGTGGATGGGGTTCTGGAGGGAAGGGGATTGGCCCGGCAGCAGCTGTTTCTTTCTTTCTGGCGCGCCCCGCCTCCTCCCCCCCGCGCTCCTCCTTGTTCTCCTCCTCCTCCGAGCCCTCCCGCGAACGCGAGAAGTTTGGGCGGATAGTGTGGGAAACGGGGATGAGCGGCGTGGGCGGCGCTTGGGGGGCGGGGAAGGGAAGGAAGAATGGCATGGGGGGGGGTGAGAAAAAGCAAGCCGGGTCAATGGGAAGCGGAAGCCTCGGTGCACCCCAAGAGGAGCCCTTGAGGGCTGCAGGAAGTAGGCTTAGCTGACTCCAAGGAGCAGGTTTGAGCAAGTTGTCGGCAGGGCAGTCCGATTCCTGCCCGAGCCCAGTGGAGTTCAATGGTCCTTACTCCCAGGTAGTGCTCACAGTCTGCAAAAGAGCAGAATCTGTGGCCCTACCGATGGTGTTCAACTTCCATTGCCTCTTAACCCTGGGGCTGATGGGAGATGGGGCCGAACATCTGCAGCAGTGTTTCCGAAACTTTGCTCTCTGTAGCTGGTTTTGGACTGCAATTCCCATCACCACTGACTACTGGTTCTGGTAGCTAGGGATGATGGGAGTTGTAGTTCAAAAACAGCTGGTGACCCAAGTTTTGGTGGCACTGAGCTGGAGGGTTAAGCGTTCCTTCTGGCTTACTGGTAGAGCATCCGTTTTGCATGCAGAAGGTCGCAGGTTTGGTTCCTGGCATCTCCAGGTAGGTCTAGGAATATCCCCTGTCTGACACCCTGAACAGCCTCTGCCAGTCAATGGAGGCAATACTGTATTCCCTGTTGTCTACAGCAGAAAAACAATATTTATCCCACAATCCAGCACCATCCACTCCAAGTTTACATTCACCATCTTATGCTCTTTGTATCCTTTACTTGCACACTGAATATGAATCTTATCCATACATAATATTGCTGAAGATGACCATGCATTCTACCCTAGAGTATTGGGCCAAGGAGTATTTACATCACCATCATTATTGATGTCCAGGTCAGATAACTTCCTTTTGAGATTTCTATAGCTTTTGTAGGAGCAAGGTAAAGGGACCCCTGACCATTAGGTCCAGTCATGGCCGACTCTGGGGTTGCGGCGCTCATTTCGCTTTATTGGCCAAGGGAGCTGACATACAGCTTCCGGGTCATGTGGCCAGCATGACTAAGCCGCTTCTGGCAAACCAGAGCAGTGCACAGAAACGCCATTTATCTTCCCACCTATTTATCTACTTGCACTGTGACGTGCTTTTGAACTGCTAGGTTGGCAGGAGCAGGGACTAAGCAACGGGAGCTCACCCTGTCACGGGGATTCGAACCGCCGACCTTCTGATCGGCAAGTCCTAGGCTCTGTGGTTTAACCCACAGCGCCACCTGTGTTCCTTCTAGGAGCAAGATACAAATTTAATAAACCTAAACTTTAATAATAAAACCATTAAACACTTAGAGCCTAATATTTCCCAAGTGTTGTACATATATTAAAAGATAAGCAGCTCCTGCCCATAGACTCACAATATAATGAACAAGATAGGAAAGGAAAAAAGAATGTGGAGGGGAGAGGAAAGCAGCTGCTCCTTCACTGGCCAATGGATGGGGCCAGGTTGGTCTCCTTGCCATGATGCGCTTTCCAGGTGGATGGTTGCAGCCTCCAATGTTCCTTGGTGCTCTAGCTGATGGCTGAGGCTAGAGTATACCTCTCTTAATCAGCAATCAGGGTGTCTTGTGAGTATTATTTAGTTAGGAGAGGGAGAACATAGGCAGTTTTCCACTCCGACAAAATAATGCGAAGTTCTCCAAAATATGTATAGGTTTATGGCAAAGGTTAATGACCTACAGACTCTAGTCCTTAATCAATTTTAGAAAATCTATTTTCCATTCAGCTGCATTATAACAGATGAATCATTTGGGTCTGACATGGGGCAGCTGCCATGTGATAAGATTATTTTCTGTTTCTTCCTTTTTAATAACAATCAGACTGGCTGCAATTTGAATTACAAGAAACCCTGGCTGTTTGCCGTAATTTGTGCACACTATTCCTCTTTGTCAATCAGACGTTCCATTTAAGAAAGAAAGAAAAGGAAGTCACCCATTATTGTTGCACCTTCTAACCTTTGCTCTTTTCATACTCTCACTATAAACGGATTTGCTTCCTTAGATTTGCAAAATGCATAAGTGTAAAAAATACACTGAGTAAATGCTACTGCACAGGGAAAAGAGATCACAATAGCAACAAGCTGCATCTTCTCCCTTGTAATGGATTCCCTCCTTATTCTATTCACATCTACTGAGTTATTACCATCAGTCCCTGGTTACTAATGACAGAATAATAATGCATTATGTTTGAAAACCACTATTCCAACAACACTTTAGAGCTTTCAAGGAAGGCAACGCGGCTCATTAGGACGCTGTTTTTTCCTTTTAGTGTCTTGCCAGCTGATATATTCATCTTGGAGTAGGGATGGGTTGAACATCAGATTCGGTCACATTTGGACCTTGTGGACTCTTGACCATAGGTTCATTGCATTCCATGCCATGCTGCTCCATTTTGCTCCATGCTATTTTGTGTAAAATGCACACTTTTCAATGCATGCAGAGGCCAGCTTGAGCTTTTCACAGAATGTACAGCCAGTGGCAGCCACATGTTCATTCTATTCACTCCATTTATGTTTAGCGTGCAATAAACTTTAGGTAAGTTGCTTATGGCTTGGCCCCATCCGTCAACCAAATAAGGAGCAGTTAGACAGGAGCTTGCTCCTTCGTCTCAACCCTGCATGAAAAACACCACACCACTCCAACCAGTTCCCGGGATTGTAGAGCCAAAGAGAGACACACTTGGGCATCTGCTGTGAACTTTAGGGTGGCTTAGGACCACTGGGAAGAAGAAGAAGAGGAGGAGGAGGAGTTTGGATTTGATATCCTGCTTTATCATTACCTGAAGGAGTCTCAAAGCAGCTAACAATCTCCTTTCCCTTCCTCCCACAACAAACACTCTGTGAGGTGACTGGGGCTGAGAGACTTCAAAGAAGTGTGACTAGCCCAAGGTCACCCAGCAGCTGAATGTGGAGGAGTGGAGACGCAAATCTGGTTCACCAGATTACAAGTCTACCGCTCTTAACCACTACACCACACTGGCTCTCACTGGGAGGCTGTACTCCCTGCTTTCCATGAATAACATCATGGCAAGGGAGAGTCTAGCCAGGTCCCATTCATCAGCCAGTGATGATTTACATGCATAAAGTCCCAGGCTTCACCTGCAGCATTCCAGTAGACCTGGGAATGCCCCAGCCTCAAACCCACGAGAGCCAAAGGCAGTGCACACAGTACTGAACAGAACAACCATCTGATTCAGTATTTGTCAGCTTCCTATGTAAGGAACAGCACTGCAGCACTTACTTTTCCTCATCCCTACCTTTCATGTTTTCCTTTCCCTTCCTTTCCCCTCCCCATTTCTTTTGCTTTTGCACCTTGTCTATTTGATTGTGAGCCTGCAGGCAGCAGCTGTCATGATCTTGTAATATTTGTCCCAGTGCTTAGAACATTTTAGGCACTTAAGAGTCGATAGCAATAATAATTAGCAATGTTTCTGGCTTTGTGGGGAGAGCTGCATAGAGGAAAACAAGTCCCCAGTATGTATGTGCAATTGCCCCATTTCATTATTGACCTGTTAAAAAATATCCCTTAGCCCATATCTAGAAGAGAAATGGTTCTGGCCAAAGTTCAAGATGACTGACTTCTTTTTGGCCAATGGGAACAAGGAGATTGCAAGATAATAGTAGGTTTTGCTTAGACTTGCAGCTAAAAGCCGGAAACATTTCTGGCTCTGCATGCATGTTGACTGTGAGTCTTACAATGGACATTTCTTCTTCTTTCCTAGAACAGTTAATTATTATGTTAATATCACATGCCAGCTTTTACTCTCTATTTAAGCATTGCTTGTAATTTTATCTTTCCTTAATTTTATGTTGCACTCTCCAAAGAAAGAAACACAAATGGTCTTCAGACACTTTAGCGGAAGCTTAAAGAGGTAATGTGTGAATTGGACCTGGGAAGGAGAGAGCTAACTATCTAATAAGGAGTGTGGCTGTTTGAGTCCCTTTCCATCCCCTTGAGAGCATCCCTGTCAAAACAGAGCTAGTTAAGGCATTCAGCATTGTGGGAGATTTTCAATTTATCACTTTGCCAGGGTTCAGAATCAGCTGGAGTGATGCTCCCCAGCTGGGAGCTAATTAAGGACAGATGAGCCTTTATAAGTCCAGCAGTTCTAGGAAGCCTCACTGTAAATAGTTGAAAGCTTAACCACCTGGATTTCTGCCTTTCCAGAAGTTCTTAAAGCAGCCTTCCCTAACCTGGTGCCCTCCAACCCCAGCCAGTATGACTAGATATAATGGTATTCATAATGCAAAACATCTTGAGAGCACCAAGTTGGGGTGGTTGTCCTAAAGGCACAGAACCCTGGTTTTTTTTTGGGGGGGTGGAAGTTAGCAATCCTGTACACATAGTCCCTCAGTCCTGCCCCATTATACCATTCCTTTGCCCCTGCCCCCAAAAGCAATGAAAAATACCCAGCAACAGAAGTATGGCCAAGTATGGCCAAAGTGGGAGAAGCAACAAGAGGAACAGCCATTTTAGATCTGGTCCTAACCAATGTTGATGACCTGGTTAGTGGGGTAGAAGTGGAAGGATCATTAGGGGCGAGTGATCATGCTCTTCTGAAGTTTACTATACAGCGGAAAGGAGCAGCCAAGCAAACTAGGACTCAATTTCTTGACTTTAAGAAAGCCGACTTCATAAAACTTAGGGAAGTGCTGGGTGAGATCCCATGGACAGTAATACTAAAAGGAAAGGGAGTTCATGATGGCTGGGAGTTTGTTAAGAGGGAGATAGTAAAAGCACAACTTCAGGCAATACCAATGAGACGGAAACATGGAAGGTGCCTAAAGAAGCCAGGGTGGCTATCTAAAGAACTTTTAACTGAGTTAAGATTAAAAAAGGATGTGTACAAAAAAATGGAAAAGGGGGGAAACCGCCAAAGAGAAATTCAAACAAATAGCCAGCACATGTAGACACAAAGTCAGAAAAGCTAAAGCACAGAATGAACTCAGGCTTGCTAGAGAGGTTAAAAGCAACAAAAAAGGCTTTTATGGGTATGTCCGTAGCAAAAGGAAGAACAAAGAAACAGGGGGGTCACTCAGAGGAGAAGATGGTGAAATGCAAACAGGGGACACAGAAAGGGCTGAACTCCTCAATGCCTTCTTTGCCTCAGTCTTCTCCGATAAAGAAAACAATGCCCGACCTGAAGAATTTGGAGCAAATGATTCAGCAAAGGAAACACAGCCCAGAATAACTAAGGAGATAGTACAAGAATACTTGGCTAGTTTAGATGTATTAAAGTCTCCAGGGCCAGATGAACTGCATCCAAGAGTATTAAAAGAACTGGCAGAGGTGATCTCAGAACCACAGGCAGTCATCTTTGAGAATTCCTGGAGAACAGGCGAAGTCCCGGCAGACTGGAGGAGGGCAAATGTTGTCCCTATTTTCAAAAAGGGGAAAAGAGAGGCCCCAAATAATTATCGCCCAGTCCGTCTGACATCAATACCAGGGAAGATTCTGGAGCAGATCATTAAGCAAACAGTCTGTGAGCACCTAGAAAGGCATGCTGTGATCACCAATAGTCAGCATGGATTTCTGAAAAATAAGTCATGTCAGACTAACCTGATCTCATTTTTTGACAGAATTACAAGCCTGGTAGATGAAGGGAACGCAGTGGATGTAGCCTACCTTGATTTCAGCAAGGCATTCAACAAGGTGCCCCATGATATTCTTGTAATGAAACTGGTAAAATGCGGTCTTGACTATGCTACCACTCAGTGGATTTGTAACTGGCTGACTGACCGAACCCAAAGGGTGCTCATCAATGGTTCCTCTTCATCCTGGAGAAGAGTGACTAGTGGGGTGCCACAGGGTTCTGTCTTGGGCCTGGTCTTATTCAACATCTTTATCTACGACTTGGATGACGGACTCAAGGGCATCCTGATCAAATTTGCAGATGACACCAAACTGGGAGGGGTGGCTAACACCCCAGAGGACAGGATCACACTACAAAACGACCTTGACAGATTAGAGAATTGGGCCAAAACAAACAAGATGAACTTTAACAGGGAGAAATGTAAAGTATTGCACTTGGGCAAAAAATATATGAGAGGCACAAAATACAAGATGGGTGACACCTGGCTTGAGAGCAGTACATGTGAAAAGGATCTAGGAGTCTTGGTTGACCACAAACTTGACATGGGTGACACCTGGCTTGAGAGCAGTACATGTGAAAAGGATCTAGGAGTCTTGGTTGACCACAAACTTGACATGAGCCAAAAGTGTGACGCGGCAGCTAAAAAAGCCAATGCAATTCTGGGCTGCATCAATAGGAGTATAGCATCTAGATCAAGGGAAGTAATAGTGCCACTGTATTTTGCTCTGGTCAGACCTCACCTGGAGTACTGTGTCCAGTTCTGGGCACCACAGTTCAAGAAGGACACTGACAAACTGGAACGTGTCCAGAGGAGGGCAACCAAAATGGTCAAAGGTCTGGAAACGATGCCTTATGAGGAACGGCTAAGGGAGCTGGGCATGTTTAGCCTGGAGAAGAGGAGGTTAAGGGGTGATATGATAGCCATGTTCAAATATATAAAAGGATGTCATCTGGAGGAGGGAGAAAGGTTGTTTTCTGCTGCTCCAGAGAAGTGGACATGGAGCAATGGATCCAAACTACAGTTTGCCTCACAAGACGAAATTAATCCGTTCCGCGAGTCTCTTCGTCTTGCGGTTTTTTCGTCTTGCGAAGCACGGCTATTAGCGGCTTAGCGGCTAAGCAGCTATTAACGGCTTAGCGGCTATTAACGGCTTAGCGGCTTTAAGAAAAAGGAAACAAACTCGCAAGAACTTGCAAGACGTTTCGTCTTGCGAAGCAAGCCCATAGAGAAATTCGTCTTGCAGAACGACTCAAAAAACGGAAAACTCTTTCCTCTTGCGCGTTTTTCGTCTTGCGAGGCATTCATCTTGCGAGGTACCACTGTACAAGAAAGCAGATTCCACCTAAACATTAGGAAGAACTTCCTGACAGTAAGAGCTGTTCGACAGTGGAATTTGCTGCCAAGGAGTGTGGTGGAGTCTCCTTCTTTGGAGGTCTTTAAGCAGAGGCTTGACAACCATATGTCAGGAGTGCTCTGATGGTGTTTCCTGCTTGGCAGGGGGTTGGACTCGATGGCCCTTGTGGTCTATTCCAACTCTATGATTCTATGATTCTATTCTATTCTATGAATCAAGTAATAATATCCCTCCCTCCCCCCAAAAAAGAATTATGAAATATCATAAAGACTAAAAACAGCTTGGCTTTCTTTCTATTTTCTTATTTTAAATCACATAGGCACCTCCAAAACACAGCATAATGCAAGTGTCACATACTATACACTATATAAAGGGACACTCTTGAATAAGTCCATAACGTAATGTAAAACCTGCACTTATTTCAAGAGTTTCAATTTATATACAGTATTGTAGTACAGTGGTAAAGGTAAAGGGACCCCGACCATTAAGCCCAGTCGTGACCGACTCTGGGGTTGTGGTGCTCATCTCACTTTATTGGCCGAGGGAGCTGGCATACAGCTTCCGGGTCATGTGGCCAGCATGACTAAGCCGCTTCTGGCAAACCAGAGCAGTACACGGAAACGCCGTTTACCTTCCCACCAGAGCGGTGCCTATTTATCTACTTGCACTTTGACATGCTTTTGAACTGCTAGGTTGGCAGGAGCAGGGACCGAGCAATGGGAGCTCAACCCATCACAGGGATTCAAACCGCCAACCTTCTGATCGGCAAGCCCTAAAGCCCTGGGTGAGAGAATACATTATGCTATGGTTAGATAGGCCCAAATATGCTCCATGAGAGTTGGTTCGCCTGGGTAGCTATGAGCATACAGGCAAACCAAACATTGTTGCAAAGAGACTGGATTTAAATAGATGTGTTCTGTTTGTTCAACACAGAGATAATCATAAAGCATTTCATTTCCAAATGGTATATCGTTAAATGACTCACATGAAACTACTGCACTTGGTTGTGTTTGCAGCAGGAGCCAGTTTCTCTTCTGACCAGGAAGTTGCCAGATACTGCATGAGTAATGCTGATTAATGCTGAGTCACCCATTTCCTACTTCTCTAGTGCGTTTCCGTGATACATAGGTAAACAGGTACTTTTTTGGCGAGGAGGGGTGCTATAGAGCAGTGTTTTTCAACCTTTTTCGGAAAAGGCACACTTGTTTCATGAAAAAAAATCACGAGGCACACCACCATTAGAAAATGTTAAAAAATTTAACTCTGTGCCTATATTGACTATATATAAAGTAATTCTCTTGAATAGGAATCAAATAAACACAAAGAAAGTATTTTATAATTACTTTATTATGAAATAGTAAGTAAACAGAAATGTGAAAAATTATAAAATACTTTATTTTTAAATCTTTCGAATTTTTCAATTTTTCCCACGGCACACCAGGCAACATCTCGCGGCACACTAGTGTGCCGCGGAACAGTGGTTGAAAAACACTGCTATAGAGGAATTCCAAACATGATATACGTCCCATCACATTATAGACTCCCACTTTCAACTTGTGTTTGTAGTCAGATGGAAAGGTAAGTAGAAGAAATTAGGAATTTAAGCTCCAGGCACTGCAGATTTAGCTCTTAACCTGGCCACAATTTACCTAGTCATTCTCTAATGCCTTTGTTCCCAGCTAACCCTACCATGTATGGTATGATGTATGGAAGTGAGAGCTGGACCATAAAGAAGGCTGATTGCCCAAGAGTTGATGCTTTTGAATTATGGTGCTGGAGGAGACTCTTGAGAGTCCCATGGACTGCAAGAAGATCAAACCTATCCATTCTGAAGGAAATCAGCCCTGAGTGCTCACTGGAAGGACAGATCCTGAAGCTGAGGCTCCAGTACTTTGGCCACCTCATGAGAAGAGAAGACTCCTTGGAAAAGACCCTGATGCTGGGAAAGATGGAGGGCACAAGGAGAAGGGGACGACAGAGGACGAGATGGTTGGACAGTGTTCTCAAAACTATCAAACTGCGGGAGGCAGTGGAAGACAGGAGTGCCTGGCATGCTCTGGTCATTGGGGTGACGAAGAGTTGGACACGACTAAACAACAACAACCCTACCATGTCCTTTACCTGTTGTATTTGGTGTCAGCTTATGGCTTCTGTATATCTTCTGGACAATCTAGGCTTGTGGCAGACATCCAATCATGTGTGTAAAGCAAGAAGAATGGTGTGATTTAAGGTGCAAAACTGGCACACATTCCCTCCCTTTGCTTGAGCTTTTCTTCCACAGAACCTCCCACCCTGTTCCTTTGGGATAGCTAGGAGGAAGTTACAATGTTTACACGTTATTGGGATAGTCCCACATTTAAATACATGGGTCTCCTGCCAACACTTGCACTTTGCTTCTTAGTCTGAGCCTTTGCCTGTTCTGGTGTGTCAGTCTGGCTGTTTCATGCCTGAAGCGTAGGAAGTTGCCTTATACTGAGTCAGGGCATTGGTCCATGGAGCTTAGTCTACGCATTTTGCAAGGTTTCAGACATGGAGTCTCTCCCAGCTGTACCTTGAGATGTCAGGGACTGAAACGGGGACCTCCTGCATGCAAAACACATGCTCTGTCGCTGAGCTCTGGCCTTTTCCTCGCTGCGTTCATGTGGACTGGCATGGACATCACTTGGAACAAGAGTCACGCCAGCTGCTTCTCTTTCTGAACACCACCAGTCCTTGAGGAAATACAACAGATTGTTCAGAGCACTAGAAATATATCTAAAAGTTAACATTGGTTTCATGCTAAATGTAATATGTTTGGGAGTGAATCTGAATGTTCTTCCCAGTTCAGTTGTGAAGAAAGGGCTGTTTGAGAGGTCATGTTGGCTGAAGAAGCTTAGCCTGGCAAGCTTGTTGAGAGGAAGGGCTTTTGCCTAACTAAATAATTGGTCAAATATACCAGGTAATTTGTTTCCACAGGAGCTAATGGCCGGAGATTCCTCTGGAAGGAGCATATCTTTCTTTCCCCCCACCTGACTGGAGGAGACATCAGTGAGGGGTCTGTCTGTGTGAAAGACAATGAAAGCGACTGGGAATTTTGAAACTGAGACTGAAAGAGACTCAGAGGCCTGACTTGCCCTCTGTAATGAATCACATGCTATGACATTGCGGAGCCCCATAGAAATGTGAGGGGAGCAGGGTCTTTTGAAGTGTTAATACTGCGAGCCTTCCATCTCATGCTTGGCATGAGTAATCGAACCTTGAATCACACAAACACCTTCAGTCCTCTGTAAACTTTATTCCCAAGGAACAAATATGGAACCCTTCACCCCACAGAGGTCATGGTGTACCTCACAATATAATTAACTCTTACATTCCAACTTGTGCTTACTTATCGCCTAAATCTGCTTCAGGAATTTGAAGTTAATATTTCAAAAACATCCAGTGGAAATCCTGCTGGAGTCTATATTACTAGACACCATGTTTATGTAATATCAAATTGGGTTTCTTATTTTGATGTATCAGTTGTTGGATATTAGGAACGTACTTGGAATTAACTGATGTGCAGTTTCACTGTCTTGTAAAATATTTCAGCAGTCCCTTCATGTTCATAACAAGTTTGATGAAAAAGTGGTGTAAGGATGCTTTTAGTTACCATGTGCTTATGGAAACAGTGGATATTCTAATCCACATTTGCAATGGTTTCATAGTCACAAAATGTTTCACAGTTCGTGAAATAGGGAAAGTTTATTCAGCTGGGTGGGGGGGGGGGAGAGAGAGAGAGAGAGAGAGAGAGAGAGAGAGAGAGAGAGAGAGAGAAGTTTGTACCTGTGACATTACAGGAGGAAGCAATCTCCCACCCTTCTGTTATGAATAAATGGACTACAATGGGGTTTTTAAAAAAGCTATTTGAAGTATATTGTTCCACGTTGATCCAATGAGGAAACACGTTTTTTAAAAAACTCACACAATAAAATGTTTTTTAGTTTTTATAGCCGTTTGTAGCAGTTTTCTACATTACTTTCCTGAAAGCAGTTCGGAGCCTATCTAGAAATGTCAAAACAAACATTCAGCAAAAATCTCATTACCTTCCTATACCGATTTGAAATCGAGCTGTTATGTTGCAGGCTACCTTTTTGCAGCTGCCATCTATACATTCTTGTAAAATAAATAAATATAGGGAAACTGAAAAGAAACACTCTGCACGATTCACGAATCCATTTCACCTATATGGAAAAAAATGCCAACAAAATATTTACAAGTGGCAAGAAAGTAAAATCTCCCATGCCAAGTATGATTAAATCACAAGCAACCAAGTCAATAGCAGCAAGAAATGCAATGTAGAAATGCCACATTAGGCACCATTTGCATGTTTTATGCTTTTCGTTCCTTTTTCTGGCCCTTTTGTTGACCAATTTGATTTGGAGCTTATATTCTACTTACTGCCCTGCCTTGTGACACTCCACCCATCTAAATGCCCTTGAGCTAAAATCAAGGAAACCAGTATCTGAAGGAAAGGGGGGAAGAGAACAGAGATCAAAAGCAAGCTGTACTTTGCCTCTCTGAGCTTAACAAGGCTCACCCAGTGGCTGCCACACAATCGAAGCTTTAAAACTTTAAATGAGTGTATGGACCCAACAAGCAAGATCTTTCTCCAACTTTTACAATCCCTCACTGACAATGGAGGTAAGGTTGTTAAAAGTTCGGCGAGGTGTCATGTTTCTCCACAAAAAGCATGGTTTGCTCCCACCCTCGGCTTGCTGCTATTATATGTGTTAGTATGAAGAATGATGAGATGGTTAGACCTCCAAAGGCAGGCAGTCAGCTTCGTTGATTGTGCAATAGATATCTTCAAAATGGGTTCATTAGAGATTGGTTCTGGGAGAGGATATTTTTCTGTTTCTTTTACAGGCTTGTGGCACTGTACAGATTAGCAGTTTTAAAGTGCAAGCCTATGCAGGTCTACTCAGAAGTAAGATCCATTGAGTTCATGCTATAAGTCATGGGTAGGCAAACTAAGGCCCGGGGGCCGGATCCTGCCCAATCAGCTTCTAAATCTGGCCTGCGGACAGTCCGGGAATCAGCGTGTTTTTACATGAGTAGAATGTGTGCTTTTATTTAAAATGCATCTCTGGGTTATTTGTGGGACATAGGAATTTCTTCATTTTTTTCTCTCCTCAGAATATAGTCCGCCCGCCCCCCACAAGGTCTGAGGGACAGTGGACTGACCCCCTGCTGGAAAGGTTTGCTCACCCCTGCTATAAGTTATGTATAGGTTTACAGCCTTGTCATGATATGAGCTTATGGGTTTGCTGTTTCCTGTGTTTCCCCATTCATTATAATGGGCAATTTAAAAATGTGTCATTTTTACCCTTTTCATTAACAGATAAAATTAATAGGAACAGGGGCCCTTCCAGACCCTTCCAGGTTTTGTGGGAAGAAGTAAAATGGATTAACTTTCCCTTAGAATCCATATAAGTTTCATATTTTTTTCAGAGGGAGGCCAACCAGAGACGGCAGGCAGGAGGACCTAGGCCTAGGGTCTCAAGCTCAAAGGGGGTCTCTAATGTAAATACTTGTTAATTTGTTGGCATTTGATACGTTTTGCAACCTGTTTTCATTTATGTTGGACCAAAACGTGACACATTTGCTATTCAAATTATGTCTCTCTTGTTTTTTGGTGCTGTGTTTTGTTTTCAAAGCACAATTCAAAGTGTTGGTGCTGACCTTTAAAGCCCTAAACAGCCTCGGTCCTGTATACCTGAAGGGGCATCTCCACCCCCATCATCCAGCCCAGACACTGAGGTCCAGCGCCGAGGGCCTTCGGGCAGTTCCCTCGCTGCGAGAAGCCAAGTTACAGGGAACCAGGCAGAGGGCCTTCTCGGTAGTGGCACCCGCCCTGTGGAACACCCTCCCACCAGATGTCAAAGAGAAAAACAACTACCAAACTTTTAGAAGATATCTGAAGGCAGCCCTGTTTAGGGAAGCTTTTAATATTTGATGAATTACTGTCTGACGCTGTATTGTTTTTAATATTCGGTTGGAAGCCACCCAGTGTGACTGGGGTATAAATAATAAATATATTATTATTATTATTATTATTATTATTATTATTATTATTATTATTATTATTATTATTTCATGTGTCAACATTTAAAATTTTTATGATCGCTAGGGGCTTCAAAAACTGGAAGTGGTCTGGGACATTCTGGACCTCTGAGAAGGCGCTTTGGGTGTTTGTCTCTTGCTCTTCGTTATAATAATTAACAAGTGACAGAGGTGTGAATTCTTGGTACAGTGGTGCCTCGCAAGATGAAATTAATTCGTTCCGCAAGTTTTTTCTTCTTGCGAGTTTTTCGTCTTGCGATGCACGGTTTCCCATAGGAATGCATTGAAAATCAATTAATGCGTTCCTAGGGAAACCGCCTTCAGACCAGGTCCGGGGACAGTTTGTCCCCCGACCTCTTCTGAAGGCTGGGGGGGGGGACAAGGGCTTTTCTTCCCACCGCCAGCCTTCAGAAGGCTGTTCTGAAGGCTGGGGGTGGGAAGAAAAGCCCTTCTCCCCACCTCCCACCCCGCAAACTCCGGGGACAGGAGGGCTTTGCTGCTGACCGCCAGCATTTTAAAAGCCCCCGCTGTCCCGGGGCGATTTTAAAATGCTGGTGGGTGGCAGCGAAAGCTTCGCTGCCGCCCGCCAGCATTTTAAGATCGCCCGGGACAGCAGAGAAGTCTCCGCAGCCCCGGGAAGGCAGGCGGGGGGAGCAAAGACTTTTGCCCCCCGCCGGCCTTCAGAAGAGGTCCAGGACCTCTTCTGAAGGCGGGCGGGGGGCAAAAGTCTCCCCCCCCCGCCTGCCTTCAAAAGCCGTCTGGGACAGCGGAGAAAGACGCTGCCTTTTTCCGCTGTCCCGGGAAGGCAGGCAGGGGGGAGCAAAGACTTTCGCCCCCCGCCGGCCTTCAGAAGAGGTCCTGGACCTCTTCTGAAGGCGGGCGGGGGCGAAAGTCTTCCCCCCCCCGTCTGCCTTCAAAAGCCGTCTGGGACAGCGGAGAAAGACGCTGCCTTTCTCCGCTCTCCCAGGAAGGCAGGCAGGGGGGCGAAAGTCTTTGCTCCCCCTGCCTGCCTTCAAAAGCCGTCCGCGATAGCGGGAAGCGCTTCCCTGCTATGCCGGACTGCTTTTAAAATGCTGGCGGTGGGGAGCAAAGCCTTTCGGCCCCCGCCGGCCTTCCTGGACCTCTTCTGAAGGCCGGAGGGGGGGAAAGGCTTTGCTCCCCACCACCAGCATTTAAAAGAGGTCCCCGGAGATTTCCCTATGGGCTTTCGTCTTGCGAAGCAAGCCCATAGGGAAATTCGTCTTGCGAAGCGCTTCCAAAACACAAAACCCTTTCGTCTTGCGGGTTTTCCGTCTTGCGAGGCATTCGTCTTGCAGGGTACCACTGTAGTACTTTTAGTTTAGTTTAGGAGGAGGAGTCTTATTTGAGATTTGCCAGGCTTGGCTAGATCTTTAGCTTGGAGTCGAGGTGAAGGAAGTGGCTGCTCTTATCATTAGCTGCTCAGTTGATAAACTTATCTAATACATTTAAAAAGCTGTTAGATGAAAGGATAAGGTATTTTTGGACCCCTGCAAACAGCTATTTTCACGTGTGTGAGCCCTGTTTGCTTCCTGTTTATGAATAACCGAGGATAATTTGTATAATTACTTGTTATACAAAGGCTGATACAAAGTACAAGAACACGAAGTGGACCCTTGTCCACAGAGGCTTATGCCACAATGAGTCTGTTACTATTTACGGTACCATGAGACTCTTTTTGTGTGTTTGCTAAAACAGATTAACAAGGCTGAAAATATAAGAAGAAACCCAATAGATTTTAGATTCTTAACAAGAAAAGCATTTGCACACACCAAATGCCATGTGACTAATGTGAGCATTCATGTTATTCAGACTCTATCCCAGACATACAGAGTAAATCATTAGTCTTCACCTGGTGCCACCACCGTAACCCCATCGCCATTTCTTTCCTTTTAGACTTTAGGAAACATACAGAAACTAGCAGCGCAGTCCTGTGTATACATTTATTTAAAAGCAATGATTTTCCATGGGATTAGCTCTTTGCCAAGGAGCCCTGTTCTGGCATTTGTCTCCACTGTGTGCAGGAATGCACAGCTTTTCCCATCACTACTGGCTGCAGCCTCAAATGTATGAGCATTGAGTGGTTAGATCCGAAGGGGGGAATCTTCATGTTTGACCGCTTCATGTTGCCAGGCCCAACGCTCCTAGGGCATCGCTTTTGCATGGAGGATTCGAATCATGCCGAGCTGAACATGCAAACTTTCCCCCTTTAGTTATTTCAAAATGTCAGGGCTGAAATTGGCAGGGATAGGGATATTGGGGGCTGGGGCTGGCACATGCCATCCCACACCTCCCTTTGAGCACTCTGAGAATGCACAGAGGCTAGTATGCTTCTGGTTGCCACCTAACAGATTGGCTGCTAACAGGTTGAGGTTGAATCCTGGCAAGACAGAAGTACAGTTTTGGGGGTACAGGGGGTATGGTCCTGAATGGGGTAACTGTGCCCCTGAAGGACCAGGTGTGCAGCCTGGGAGTCATTTTGGACTCACAGCTGTCCATGGAGGCACATGTCAATTCTCGGTCCAGGACAGCTGTCTACCAGCTGCATCTGGTACGCAGGCTGAAATCTCACCTGCCAGTGAACTGTCTTGCCAGAGTGGTGCATGCTCTGGTTATCTCCCGCTTGGACTACTGCAATGCGCTCTACGTGGGGCTGTCTTTGAAGGTGACCTGGAAACTATAACTAATCCAGAATGCGGCAGCTAGACTGGTGACTGGGAGCGGCCGCCGAGAAAACATAACACCGGTCCTGAAAGACCTACATTGGCTCCCAGTACTTTTCCGGGCACAATTCAAAGTGCTGGTACTGACCTTTAAAGCTCTAAATGGCCTTGGCCCAGTATACCTGAAGGAGCGTCTCCACCCCTGTCATTCTTCCCGGACACTGATGTCCAGTGCTGAGGGCCTTCTGGCAGTTCCCTCACTGCAAGAAGCGAGGTTACAGGGAACCAGGTAGAGGGCCTTCCCGGTAGTGGCAACCACCCTGTGGAATGCCCTCCCATCAGATGTCAAGGAAATAAACAACTATCTGACTTTTAGAAGATATCTGAAGGCAGCCCTGTTTAGGGAAGCTTTTAATATTTGATGAATTGTTGTATTTTAATGTTTTGCTGGAAGCGGGCCAGAGTGGCTGGGGAAACCCAGCCAGATGGGCGGGGTATAAATAATAAATTATTATTATTACTACTGCTGCTGCTGCTAAGATGATTAACCCTATGCAGCTGACCAGCCTGAACACATGAGAGCAATAAGGTAGGTGGGGGTAAGAGGTGCATTGGACTGGCCTCCCCGGTGTCTCCACACATGCCAGCCCTGACTCATCCACCACCAACCTTTGTGCATTCAGGATGGAGGCCTGAAGAGGGTTTCTAAGTGCACTCATCTCTCTGCAGTGGGTACTTAGCCTGTGATCAGAACCCTGTTTTAAGCACAAGTTGGAGACACAGTGTGGATCGGCAGAGACATACCCCTTTGTTACTTGCCTCTGTACCATTCTTTTTTCACTCTCCTCCTGCCATGTGTTGGTAAAAGGCAGTCCTTTCACTTGCACAGTTCATACCAGCAGTTTCAGTCAGTGGTACATCAACGATGAGTCTACCTGGCTGCTTGGGCTTGTCTATGCTGCGGTTCATCCAGAGGTCAGGACGGCGACACACAAGGAACAACAGTCCGTGGCTGCAGTTTGCAACGGTGTGGCAAGCATTAATTCCTCCCTCTCCCTTTCCCCTCAGGGATCACTCACTGTTTGTGTCACCAGTTTGCATATGATTAATACTAAGTAGAACTTTGCAGATACATGAACGGAGAACAGCGATACTCTGGCATTATTCTGACAACTAATCTGTTGCAGCTGTAAACTGACTACTGACATTTGAAGGATGTTCAGTTCTTTGTTACAAATATACTGTAATTTGTTCACGTTTTAGCACTGCTAGTATATGGTGGAATAATATCTGTGAATGAAAGCTTTGCCACTGCAAAATATTATATTATATTATATTATATTATATTATATTATATTATATTATATTATATTATATTATATTATATTATATTATATTATATTATTATATTGTTATATTATATATTGTTGTTGTTTAGTCGTTTTGTCGTGTCCGACTCTTCGTGACTCCATGAACCAGAGCACGTCAGGCACTCCTGTCTTCCATTATATTATATTATATTATATTATATTATATTATATTATATTATTATATTATATTATTGGGACGTTGGGACGTGGATGGCGCTGTGGTCTAAACCACAGAGCCTAGGGCTTGCTGATCAGAAGATTGGTGGTTCGAATCCCCGCGATGGGGTGAGCTCCCATTGCTCGGTCCTAGCTCCTACCCACCTAGCAGTTCGAAAGCACATCAAAGTGCAAGTAGATAAATAGGTACCACTGCGACAGGAAGGTAAACGGCGTTTCCATGCACTGCTCTGGTTTGCCAGAAGCGGCTTAGTCATGCTGGCCACATGACCTGGAAGCTGTCTGCGGACAAACACTAGCTCCCTCGGCCTATAGAGTGAGATGAGCGCTGCAACCCCAGAGTTGTCTGCGACTGGACCTAAGGGTCAGGGGTACCATTGTGTTATGTTATGTTATGTTATGTTATGTTATGTTATGTTATGTTATGTCGTGTCGTGTCGTGTCATGTCGTGTCGTGTCGTGATGTGATGTGATGTTATGTTATGTTATTTATATGCCACAAATGTTAATCCTGCTATGAAGAGTCAGAAGGAGTCCACAACAGTTTTGTCTCAACCAGCACCCTCCTCCTACCTAGCGATCAGTTCATATGACTAAAACTTGCAACATCAGTTAATATAGCCTATTAGGTTCAGAATTCCCAGAGAAGTCATAACGCAATGCCCTGAGCAAAGAACTCAGCAGTGCACTGAGTCAGTTGTGCAATGCAGAACTTATTGGGAAACTACTCCCTGTGGAGGTAAATGCATGCCCTGAAGCACATACTTCTTTGAATGGCAGGCAGTGGAAGTTCAGCTTAATCAGGTGGCCACATTTCAGGCCCTGTAACTTCATTTAAATAAGAAAGCCTTTAGCGCGCGCGCACACACACACACACACACACACACACGCTTTCACACAGCAGTTGCGACATGGATCAACTCATGCCAGGTCATTGTCAAGCATGACAAAGAGCACACAATCTCATTTATTCGAATAGTCTGCAACTCTCTTGTGTGATTTCTAGGACAGCAAAGGGCAACATGTACTATATTATCTCCTATTGAAACAGAAATAATCTAGGTTATAGTCATTCAAGTGAAAGCTTCTGGCAGCTGTCCCCATGTAGAGGCCTTCTGAATGTTTGAACTACAACTCCCATCATCCCTGGCTAGCATGGCCAGTATTCAGGGAGCTGTACTCCAAAACATCCAGAGGGCAGCAAATTAGAGGTGCCTGGCTTTGCGGAAGGACCACAGCTCAGTGACGGAGCACATTTTGCATGCAGAAGGCACTTGAAAAATCTGCAAAGGCCCTGTCAGTCTGTGTAGATGATACAGAGCTAGATTGTGAGCAAGATGGACCTATGGTCTAGCTCGAGATACCATAATATTGTTGGCATAATGGGACAATCTTTTCTGCTACCATTACGAAATAATAATAATAATAATAATAATAATAATAATAATAATAATAATAATATATTTATACCTGTTACGGCTAAAATCTGGGTGCGGGGTTACTCTGCCACCCAGCTCATCGGACTAAGTCCGTGGGTCCCTGCGGAAGAAAATGAGCTCAGCCGGACACAGGAGCAAACTGCAGAAGGTCCAAGTTTATTGCGCAACAGGTTCAAGGCGAGATTGAACCCAGAGAAAGGGGTGACATGAACTTTTGAAATTTCCCTCCATATCCCAGAATACAGTGCAAAATACATCCCAGTTACATCATGAATACATTAAGAAGAGGTTGGGTTACACAGATTAACATATGGAGGAGGGAGGGGGTGAATATGCAGAGAGCCGGATGGAGGAGGGAGGGGGAATATGCAGAGCTGGAGATATGCGCAGATAAGCACATCCTGAGAAGACAATGGTCCATGTACACATAGTCTGTCACCTGGCATTGCCCAGAGGAAAGGTTTGGCAGAGTGATTTTGACAGGATTACTTGAGAGATTATGGAGGACAGGGGAGGGGTGATGGAGTCCTAGAGAAATTGAACAAATATATTGTAGTGAAGAAGGCATGCCCCCCCCCTTCCGTAACAGTCCCCCATTCGGAGATAGATTTGCATTAAAGTTCTGTAAGAACTTGCAAATCTTTTCTCCGCACCCTAAATCTCGGTGAATGGGATGTGTGGCTTTATGCAAACCTGAAAGGGACTTAAATATCATGCTGCTTTAAGGATATTTGCACAGAAATATAATGGTGTAACAGTGCACATAGTTAGACATAGGATATCACGTATTTTGTTGCTCAGTTACTTGTGGTATTCTAGCACCTTGGAAGAAATATTTTCTCAATAGTGATCTATGCTTTACATTTAGGCAGGAAGGTCCACTAATGACTGAAAAATGCAGTTGGTGTTTTCTCCTTCGCCATTTTTGTGTATTTCTCAGGTGTCAAGCTAGCTCTTTTCTGGTCTCACACTGACATAGTGCTACAGCAACACATCCTGTCTGTTGAATCCCCTCGGGGCTTTCATTTAACCATGTTGCCTGGCATTCACCATAGCTGGCACAGGTTTGGGCATCTCGTGAGGGAGATTTCTTCGCCTTGGCCTTTAGCTATGGGATTCCATTATAGGCTGTGGTTTTGCACGCATGGGGGTTGCTCGCTTGCACTTAAAGGACCAAAAGGCTAATTGCAGCCTGGATACACGTGCCCAATTCAAACTGAGTCCAATTTGAATTTATCTTGCCCCATGGTTCTCAACTCTTCAAACCAATCTGTTAAAAGAAAACCATTCTTAACAAGGGCAGTTGTCCAAATAAGTCAATTTAACTCTATAAGGGATCATTCCTGCTAAACCAAAGCATATGCACCTTCATGTACCTGGTGTTTTATGGATCCAGAAGCTTGTCCTTGGCAAAACGAGGTTTAACACATTTTAAAATGGATAGGGAAAGTTGGCAGGGTGCCAGGTGGAACAATTAAATGTGGTTATAAGTTGATCTAAACATTGGACTACACAACAGTGTGAGCTATTAGAAAGTATAAAATGCATGAGAATTCTCCATTGGTGTGTAAGCAATAAGACATTAAACATAAAAACAATTACACACAAAAATTGCCCCCCTTTGTGGAAATCACACTGTCAGACACATTTCAACATTCTTACATAATAACACATAATACAAAACAAATTAATTAAATATCAGTTACATATCTTGACACAATTGTGATCTTTTATGCATGTATCTTTTGAATCCTGGAGCACAGTCTTAAGGTTCAAAAGTGAGAAAATGTCCTTGCAATTCAACTCCTCCCCTTAGCCATGAGGGGTTGTTGCTGCTTTTCATCGTTGCACATCTGTAGAAGTGATATCCTGTAAGGGGCAGGGTTTTGGGGCTTAAAGACAGTTAGAAAAGGGAGGGGGCAAAAGGCGAAAAGGATGTCCTTCGGTTTCTGTTGGAAGTTGCAAATAATAAAATCTTAGTGGATTAAACATTTTATTCATTATCACATTTCCATATAATTACTGTTATTATCTGCTAAGTTTGTTTGCTTTCCTTCACTTAATTTTTGTTGTTGTTGTTCTTTTCATATTATAAAATAAAAAATTACTCCACATGTATAGAAAGAGAACTGTAAAAAATACAAAGGTTAAAAAATAAAAAGAAAGCAAAAAATTAGATTACCAGTTAGATGAAAATGGACTTGACACAAAGACATCAGATTCAGAAAATAACTATTATTAAATAGTACAAAGATATTATCAAAACCACACATATTACTACTGGACTGAAAAAAAAATGGAAAAACAATGAGGAAAACTTAAAATTCACCATGTGCTATTCAATAAAAGAACTTCATGAGACTGACTTTCAACATGTGATGAACATGTCCCCCAAAGTAAAACACAAACACACAAAAATGAGCTATGAGGAACCAAAAATAAATAAATGCTAAGACACACAATTAATAAGTAACCTGAAGTAATCTGTTTTGGCATTCTAACATCCCAAATGAAAATAAAAGTGTTTCTTGATGTGACATCAGCTGTAATGTTAATAGCGGAATACTGGGAAATGAGTTAATACCAATAAAATGAATGGCAATTTAAAGTTGTGCAGGTACCTTGCACTAGCCAAAATGACAGAATTAGTAAGAAATGCTCAGGCCAAAGGTAAACAAGTACCATTCCACAAACAATGTTTGGTTGTGCTTCGATTAACTTCATAGACATCATGGAGAAACTGATTAAATAAATGAAAACAGATTATTTGTAACTTAAAAAAATGTCAAAGGCACAAAGAGATAGAGGTCACTAATACAGCAGGGATCCAGACTTGTTTCACAGAACAGAAAGAAAGTTGCTGTGGGAGGAAAAGGGACAAACACTTTGTTATCGGGGTTCACATATCCTGTTAAAAGGGAAAATTATTTCATGTGAGAAGCCTGTCAGGAAATGCTGTTCCTAAAATTCCCATTGAGGGGGGGAATGCTTTGATATTTACCTGTGAAAAGAATTTTGCATGTTAAGATTTGGAACCTGGAAAGCTCTTGACTTTTGATGGGCTAGTTTTTTTTTGTTTTTTGTTTTTTGTAGCCTTTTGTCTTAAGTAGCCCCTGGAGCAAAGACAGATTAAGGGTGATTTCCCTCAATGGTTCTGACTTTTCTTTTACATTTGGAAGAAACCTCCTCTCCCTCCTTACAGTCCCCCCCCCGTCCTCTCTCTCTCTCTTCTTTAGCTGATCTAGCCTCTGTGCATGTGCAGAGTTCATGTCTCAGCAAACCTTTTGTACTATTGAAAATGTTGCATCCTTTGGCTAAATTAACATTTGAATAAGGGAAGGGAAGGGTATGGAGTAGATTTTGAAAACAGGGTTTGATTTTAAACAAAAAAGAGAAACTCAGCAATTTAAGTATTTACCAAAGCTAGCGATTTCGGCCGAAGCAAACGAGACTGCTTCCTTTATGTACAGGAAAGGGCTAATATCCCTCTGGCCATTCGCGGAACAATCAACCGCTCTCTTATTTATGAGTAAAAATGGCCAGAGAGTTAGAATTCATAGGAATTTTTTTTTTTAAAACATTCTCAGTCATTTCAGCCTTACCATTTGCAGACAAATGGATTGGTCAAGGCTAATTCTACTTGATTATCCATTTGTATGTGCTTAAACTTTGAGTAGACTTTTAAGTCTGATTTTTGTAAATAATAGACAAAATGATAAACAATGTAATCACTTAAATGCCTGATATCACCAGTTCTGCTTCAAACATCATGGCTTTCACCTCTCATCACACCTTTTAAAAAACAAAGAGCCAACCTGGGCTGAATTTCAACTCATCAGCCACAAATTGGGAAAGTTGAAAGGGACCTGGGGTCATCTAGTCCAACCCTAAAATACAGGGTTCATAGCAAGATTTGTACTACCAGAAACACACACATACCTATAGAAATTATCTTTAAAGGAAGATTGAAGTTAACATTTTTCCTAAGATAGGGAGAGGATCTTTTATAAAGCAAAGTTAATTCAATTGATATAACCACTCACAAATAATTACGACAGCCATAGATTTGACAATTTTGTTGAACTTGCAGAGCAATAGTAAGCCTAATCTATGCCCCCCCTTGCAGTTTCCTTTAAAGGAAGCTTACTCAGGAGTAAATTTACCTGGCACAGAATAAGAAGGAGAAGGGGGAAAAAAAACCCTGAAAGAGACAGAATGAAACAAGGGGGGGGGGCATTTTCTAAGAAAAGAGGCCAGGAAGTCTTATAGAGACTGATATCAGGAGCCTTACAATAACTCTTCTGTCCAACCAAATCAAAGTTAAAACTGGACTCAGATATTTTCTTAGAAGGAACACCATACTTTCATAGGCATATGCTTAATGAAATACATACACTGCATTTTAGCTTGAGAGCAGTTGGCTCAACTAGGCTTTTGCAGCAGAAACATTAGGTTATCAGCACCTTCCAAAATAAGACTGTAGACTCACAATCTCAAAAGTTGGGGCAAAGCAAGAGGTGGGGTAAACATTTGCACACTTCATTCTCATTTTCTCTTATTTAGGACTGCTAAGATCCAGCATGGCTTCCTTAGATTTAAATTTTGAAGCAAGCTTGCAGTTTAAACTATGCACACTTAAGAAAGGCAGTCTGCCAGAGACAGAAGGAACAGACAACACACATAACGGACAACATGTAAACATACATATTCTCATATATGTATTAACAGACAACACACATAACAGACAACATGTAAACATATATATTCTCATCCTTTAGTTGGTTATTGCAAGGAGATGGGCCACTACCTTTGGCTTCATTAAGTGAAATTAGTAGGAAGGTCCCACATGGTTTTATGAGCCTCCTTGCCTCTTCAAACACACCACCAGGTAATCAGACTGGTAGGGCTCACAACGCTTGGTTGACTGGGTACCCCTTTATAGATGCATGCGTTGCTGTTGTTGCTTTTTTGCTTTTTCCTTTTTTTGGGGGGGGGTGTCTGGGATAGAGAAGGGGGAAAAAGAGGGGTTGATTAGGATTGGTATGTCTAGGGGTTTGGTATGCTTAGTACAGGGATGTATAGTAAAGAGGAGAAGGGGCTTCTAGTTGCCTGGCAACTTCCTTAGTGGGTTTTAGAGAGCTCTAGCTATCCGGTTCCTTGCGTTCCATTTCCTATTTCCTTATTTCCTTATTTCCTATAACCTGGGGTCTCTTTCCACTCTGCCGGTCCTGCCCAATTCCTCATGGGCTATCCCTCCTGGCAACCTCCTACCTATCGTCACATCTCAGGAAAAGGGGCCCTACTGGACGCCCGCGCCATGCGGTGCCAGATCGGGTGGTCCCTGGATAGAATTTCGGGTCGAAAATCCCCCTTGCTTTCGGAAGCGAGCTTACAGTACACGTGGTATGTAGCTCGACCGGTGCGGCTGGGATTGATACAGAAAGCAAGACCACTTCCTGCCCCCTAGCAAGGACGCTCGGGAAGTTCGGAAAGAGAGCTCCAACCCCTTGCTTTCAACTGGGATGCCCGTTGCAGAGAGTCGGCTATCTTTCAAGTCGGGTCTCTCCGTCTTACTTTCGGGCTCCCAATTGGTGCGGCTGGCTGGAGATTTTAAGGAAAAGGGATAGAGCTCAGAACCCCCCTTTCGGGTTGAGCAGCGGTCCACGGTCTCTCTCACTAACCGGACCAAGAGAAAGGCAAGAAGGAGCAATAGAGAGGAGGGCAGAGAATTCAGTTGCCAGGAGACTTCCACCCCCTTCCCACCAGTGCACTGGATTTTCCTTTTTCCTTATACTCACGCGTCTTCTATGATGATCCCGGGATCGATGAATAAGCCGGCTGGATCCCTCTTTTGCTCCCCGGCTGAACTCCTAGGGCTTTCGATTACCGCCCAGAAGATGGCTGGGGGTCCAAAAGGATCTTCCCAGGCAAAATGGCCTGGAGCCGGCTGAAGATTTCGGGGCCCCCAGTCAGCAGCTTGGGAGAACCACAAGCCCCACGTTGGGCGCCAACTGTTACGGCTAAAATCTGGGTGCGGGGTTACTCTGCCACCCAGCTCATCGGACTAAGTCCGTGGGTCCCTGCGGAAGAAAATGAGCTCAGCCGGACACAGGAGCAAACTGCAGAAGGTCCAAGTTTATTGCGCAACAGGTTCAAGGCGAGATTGAACCCAGAGAAAGGGGTGACATGAACTTTTGAAATTTCCCTCCATATCCCAGAATACAGTGCAAAATACATCCCAGTTACATCATGAATACATTAAGAAGAGGTTGGGTTACACAGATTAACATATGGAGGAGGGAGGGGGTGAATATGCAGAGAGCCGGATGGAGGAGGGAGGGGGAATATGCAGAGCTGGAGATATGCGCAGATAAGCACATCCTGAGAAGACAATGGTCCATGTACGCATAGTCTGTCACCTGGCATTGCCCAGAGGAAAGGTTTGGCAGAGTGATTTTGACAGGATTACTTGAGAGATTATGGAGGACAGGGGAGGGGTGATGGAGTCCTAGAGAAATTGAGCAAATATATTGTAGTGAAGAAGGCATGCCCCCCCTTCCGTAACAATACCCCACCCATCTGGCTGGGTTTTCCTAGCCACTCCGGGCAGTTCCCAACAGAATATTAAAAACATGATAAAACATCAAACATTAAAAATTTCCCTAAACAGGGCTGCCTTCAGATGTCTTCTAAAAGTCAGATAGATGTTTATTTCCTTAACATCTGATGGGAGGGCGTTCCACAGGGCGTGCACCACTACCGAGAAGGCCCTCTGCCTGCTTCCCTGTAACCTCACTTATCACAGTGGGGGAACCGCCAGAAGACCCTGTCCGGGCTGAACGATGGGAGTGGAGACGCTCCTTCAGGTACACTGGGCTGAGGCCGTTTAGGGCTTTAAAGGTCAGCACCAAGACTTTGAATTGTGCCTGGAAATGTACTGGGAGCCAATGTAGGTCTTTCAGGACCAGTGTTATGTGGTCTTGGCGGCCGCCCCCAGTCACCAGTCTAGCTGGATTAGTTGTAGTTTCCGGGTCACCTTCAAAGGTAGCCCCACATAGAGTGCATTGCAGTAGTCCAAGCGGGAGATAACTAGAGCATGCACCACTCTGGCGAGACAGTCCGCGGGCAGATAGGGTCTCAGCCTGCGTACCAGATGGAGCTAGTAGACCGCTGCCCTGGACACAGAACTGGCCTGTGCCTCCATGGACAGCTGTGAGTCCAAAATGATTCCCACGCTGCACACCTGGTCCTTCAGGGGCACAGTTACCCCATTCAGGACCAGGGAGTCCTCCACACCCACCAACCCCCTGTCCCCCCAAAACAGTACATCTGTCTTGTCAGGATTCAACCTCAACATCACAACTTTGTTCAGCAGTCTTTGTGGAAGTCTTAACATTTTTCCTCAAACAGGTGGTCAGATGTAAATACCATTGACTTCAATTGATCTTATTCCCCCAGTAACTAAGCATACATACATAGGATTGCCGTCTTAAAGAATATAACTCGTTTTTGTTTTTTTTATTCAGTTGCAAAAGCACACTTCTAGATTCTATCACGGTATCTGCAGCTTACATTTCCTCTGAGAGCTAATGAAATGCTGCCTTTGTTTAGATAAGAGTAAAATATTTTCCAGATGTTTGTTCAGTTATGCAAATGTTAAGATTAAAAATAATAACTCTCAGTTGCCACCTGAATGTAATCTGGTGGAGGAGCAGACGACAAGGAACTGAGTCCATCTATAGGATACCTCCACTTCACAGCTATACGGAAATTATGTTCAAATTCTTTCATGTCAAAGAACTGAACAGTTGTGCTCCAAATTCAATAAAAGGGGGGATATTAAATCTTGAGGAATTAACATCTGCAACTGCTGTGGTGCAGTTGACAGGTGGTCTTCTGGTTGCTCACGAATTCATGGCTTGACTTTGCTTTGTGCCTGCCCACTAGTTATGCACCGAGAAATGGTTGTTGTTACTCAGGAGAAAAAAGCAGGCCCACTCCATCTGGTCTTTCTACTGGGACAGGTGTTGAGGTCATAAACCTGCCTTTTATCCAAATGCTGGCTTCACTGATGTGAGAACACAAACTGTTCAAAGGCAGCGATAAAAGGAAATCCTGAATTTCCAGTGAAGATAATGAAGATTTATTCATGCACAAAATGAAAGATGAAGGGGAGACGAAATCAATTGTATGATGATAGCTTGCAGTACTGGTGAGGCTTAACTAAGCATATAAAATGGATTTTTCTGTGGATCTTACAGCATGATTTGCCTCAGCTATACAATTCAATCAATTGAAAGGTGTTGCGCAGGCATGAAAGGATGTGAAAGTGGTGCCAAATAATGCAGTAAAACACAAATCTCAAAAGAATGGAAGAAGTTGTCATTCAGCCTCAGAGGTGCTCAGGTCTGAGACTGGGAGAATACACAAAACCACAACATAGCATTATGTGGCGTTCTCAAGCTCTCTCTTTTCCCCTCTTTACACCTGGACTCAGAGAACCCTGTTGTTTTTTAAACACTAGCTAGCGAGCAAGCCAGGATTTGATTCAACCAGAGGCTAAATTAAGCAGAGTCCTCTGAATTGGGGCATAACAGAAAACTCTGGTTAGTTCAAAATTGAAAGCAGGCACTTTTGAGCTTCTCCTCTTATGTACAGAATAGGAGACAGGAGGGCAGAGAATGCAGACCAGAGGCAGGTTCATTGGATGTTAGGTGTTCTGTGGTTTACCACAATGTTTGAACTTGCTTTGATGTTTTTCTAGAAAAAGAGCTCTAGAACTCACCATGTTCTCTCAGAATGGCAATGGTGCCTACCTGAGAGGTGCCAGAACTCAGTTCTGGCAAATTCTGGCTGAAAAAGAGCACTGATAAGGCTACTTCTGGTAAGAATACTCTTCCATCGTCCTTATTTATCATTTTCCAGCTGCTCTCCATATTCATCAGGCTTGTCCCTTATATATGAAGGAAGGCTAGATGGAGACCAGGTTCCATCAGGTTGTTGTTTATTTCCTTGACATATGGTGGGAGGGCATTTCCTGGGGTGGGTGCCACCATCAGTTCAAAAAAGTGTCCAAAAATATTTTACAGAAAAAGTATACAAAATTGTACAGCCTTGGAATACACTGAAAAGCATTCAAAAATGTGTGTTTTAGAGGTACAATGTATATAAAATGTGTACAAAATACATAAAATGTAAATGCTATTTTTTGTGCATTTTTGAAAAATCCACAAAAAAATTGTGCAGACTGGATGCACAGTTTACAAGAAGCTGATGCAGAACTAAAATATGTTTATCCATCCCTAGTGTTGAATAGATTTTGAGTCGTCTTTATTCTGAATTCCAAGAACATCGCTGTAAAATTGAGAAAAAATCAATTTTTGTTTTACGACCTCTTGCACTGTGTGACTTTCTTCTGAGTTTTAACAGCTGAATCGATAGGACCCCCTTTATTCCCTAGCATGATTCATATAGGCATCCATTCAAATTTATTCAGAAACATGTTTCAGCTGATCACTTACCTTTCAACCCTTGATTTGCTGTAGGCGGCTTCTCCTCCTCCTCCTCCTCCTCCTCCTCCTTTTATTAATCTTAACTGCTATGGAAAGTTCCAAAAGAAATCAGAGAGCATAGAGTTGAAGCCCATATGTGACATTAGTATCTGAATCATAACTGGTAGTTTGTAAATCATTCCAATGATTTGGAGATCATAGTACAGAAATACCACAAGGTGTGTGTGTGTGTGTGTATAAATCAGTCAAAAGATCAGACACACACACACACAGAGAGAGAGAGAGAGAGAGAGAGAGAGAGAGAGAGAGAATCACTTCTTTAAAAAGCAATAAAGTTCTGGTGACTAATTTGACTAATTTGTAAACTTTTGGAAAAATCCAAAGAACGTTAAGAAAGCCCTTCTGGATCAGACCTAAGGTCCATGTAATCCTGCAACCTGTTCTTACAGGGGCCAGACAGATGAGGACATGAGTGCAAGCAATAGCACTCGCCCCATTTGTGAGTTCTAGCAACTGCTATACTGTCTCTGACATTGGAGGCTATAGATAACCATAATGGCTAGCAATGGATAAACTGACCTCCTTTGTTTATAAGTTACTGTGTAGAGCAACGAATTTTGGCAGAGCATATTAGGCATGACGGTGTCAGCATACATAGCAATCACGAAAGTGTGAGCTGCACAAGACATGGACTATTGGGCTTGTCTATGCAGGCAAAAAGTTCGGTGTAACAAGATTTGTTTTCCCTTTGCCATGACCATAACTTGCACGGCCCACAATGAAGACTGGGGAGGAAGGAAGGATAGTTGAGGGAGATCCATGGGGCTTTGGGTAAAGCTGCTGAAGCTCCACCCTCTCATCTCGAAGCATCCCTTTTCACAGCTTTCTGCTGGCTGCCATTAAACTCAACACATGGTGACCTCCAGTCCCATCAACCCCAGCCAGCAATGTCAATGGTCAGCATTCCTAATGGACAACATGAATGGACATGTTTGAAGGACATATGTTGTCCAATGTGGTCCCTGATCTAGGACCTCTATGGTCTCACCACCCATTTAAGGCATCCACCAAGACTCGGCTGAAAAACACCTTTAAAATCACATTGTCACATCCTTCCAAGCTTTCTGCCAACCTTTTTCAGTTAACATACCAATTGGTTCCTCCACAGTTCTTTCACCCCCACTCTATTCATCTTAGATTTTATGTTTCTCTTCGAAGGCTATTCTGGTTTTCTGCTGTTCCAAAATGACTTGCAGAAGGCAAATGACAGGTTCCAATTTTAAATCCACTTAGCTCTCCCCCCACCCACCCTTTAGAATAATCCTGTTTGACAGGCCTCCCCCCTCCCTTCTTTAGTCATTAAGTATGGCTTCAGTTCAGACTGAGCAAAAAAAAGTAGATTAATTGTATTTGTCTAGGGATGCAACTGCTGTGTTGGAGTGAAAAAGAAGGGAGTGGGGTTTGATCCACATTTATCAGAGAAGAGAATATTTCAGCACATAGCCTTCCCAGAAAGCACCTGGTTAATTACCTTTCCGCAACATTTACCTGTTTATTTCTGAATTCACATTGGGATGCTGTTTTAACCTTTTGAGGAACTAAGCCTGTGGAGGTCATTATCCCTTGCCTTTTAAAAGGGCTGGTGCTTGTGATGAATGTGCATAAAAGCATTTTTTATCCTTGTAATTTCCCTCACACAGTTCTTAATAATGGACTGTTAAAGAATTCTAACATAGCTTTCCTGCTAATGCGTTATGCTAATCCTGTCTAGTAGCTGAGATTATGAAATAAGAATTGGGCGAGTAAATAGAGGTGGGAGGGAAAGGAGGATTTTCATTTTTATATTTTCCTTTGAAGGACATATGTTGGCAAAGCTTGGGTCTGTCCTAAAGACTGCAAGCCCCCTATTTTATTTTATTTCAAAAGTAGAATTTAATTATCTAATATAGCTAAAATTTAGCAGTACACTTCTCTTTTAAAATAAGGGCATTCAGATCATGTTCATAGTGTTATGATGGGGGAAAATGTTCCATCTAGGGTGATCACTTACGCATTACCAAGAAAGGGGAAACACATCACACACAGAAGGGCAAAAGGGGTCACAGATTTGCATATGATTTGCATGTGCTAATCTGTACATATGGAATGAACATTTGAAAGAATTGCTGTAATTTACATAGAAATGCAATACATCTCACCACAGTTGGGAAGATTATGAGCAGGTGACCCATGTGCCTTTTCAGCCTGCTCTTCGAGTAATAACTCATGATGAACAACTTCAAGGTTCCTCTTGCTTTCCTCTTTCACGTCACTTGGGAAGGCAGGCAAACAAATACCAGTGTACTGAAAGAAGCAAAGATCACCAGTGTTGAAGCAATGATTCTTCAACATCAACTTCATTGGACTGGTCATGTTGTGCGGATGCCTGATTACCATCTTCCAAAGCAACGACTCTATTCCGAACTTAAAAATGGAAAGCATAATGCTGGTGGTCAACAAAAGAGGTTTAAGGACTGTCTCAAGGCATTTTTTTTTTAAAAAAGTAGTATAAACACCGACAATTGGGAAACACTTTCCTGCAAGCGCTCCAATTGGAGAACAGCCTTTACCAAAGGTGTCATGGGCTTTGAAGACACTCGAATTCAGGACGCAAGGGAGAAACCTGCTAAGAGGAAGGCGCAATTAGCAAATCCACTTCATGGTCAACTCCCACCCAGAAACCAATGTCCCCACTGTGGAAGGACGTGTGGATCCAGAATTGGGCTCCACAGTCACTTACGGACTCATTGTTAAAACCGTGTTTATGGAAGACAATCTTACTCGGCTACGAGTGATCTCCAAAGAAGAAGAAGACTTTACCTTTGTACTAGAGTTGGGCCGGACTGTTCTTCAAGCAGAAGGTTGTCTCCTGGTTGCTCTTCAGACAGAGCACTCTTCTCTGTAAACTAGGACCCCTTATTTTCGCTCCATGACTCCATCCTTTGTAGGTGCATTTAAAATCAAAGGTGAAAGTTTTGTAGTTTTGCAGGTAGGTCCGCAAAGGATCTTTAGACTCAAGCACAAAGTGTTGAAATGCTTCCATTTCCGTACATGGACACAGACACAGTCATTCACACACTGTCTTGCACTGGCAATGCAGACATGGAAATAAATAAATGAAAAATAATATAGGATTGCTCATTTCCTGCCATGGATATATTTGCCTTTAAAAGGAAATCAGTACTCTGGAATGTTCTTGTTGTTCTGCAGGAGAGATAGCACTTTCTCTCCAAAGATTAATAGCCGGTCATCAGACACTGAGAAGGTAGGAGATTAAAATATGGGGCAGCCGATTCTGGAGTCAATGAGACCGAAAGGATTCAGTGGAACTTTTGCCCTTTGAGAGATCTAGGGTGGAATCCTATGCACAAGAATCTGGCAATAAGCAAGCTGGTGTAAATTAAGCCAACATTACAGCAGATCCAAACCACGTTCATCAGTAGGGCTGTTGCTGCTGTTCTGCCTAAGCCTTGTAGAAGGAAAGTCTTTAAGAAAGTGTTCTATGCTAGTTGGCCAGATCACGTGACCAGGCTGAATCGGCTTAGGAGCCAACCTAAGTCTCCCCCCCCCCCCAACACCTGAATACCTCTTCTGAGGTTAGTACATCAGCCTCAGTCCAGCTATTCTGTCTTGCTCAATGTGCACAAGTTAAACTACCGTATTTTTCGCTCTATAACACGCAGATTTTTTCTCCTGAAAAGGAAGGGGAAATGTCTGTGCGTGTTATGGAGCGAATATGTGGTCCCTGGAGCCGAAAAATCAGACAAAAATCAAATCGGGCTTCACGATTACTGAAACGGAACAAAGAGCAGGGAAAGCCCCTTCCCTCCAGGCAAGCAGAGGAAGTGGTTGCTTTCCTGCATTCTGCCTCAGGGTCTTACTGCTCACCCGCTCTGTTTCCTTGCTGTGTTTGCTGAAACGGAACAAAGAGCAGGGAAAGCCCCTCCCCTCCAGGCAAGCAGAGTGTCTGCTTTCCTCTCTGTGCTCCGGAGGGAACAATGTTTGTGAAGGGAGAGAGATTACAGGTTCAGCTTAAAATTCTGATTTGACTTCCTGCTTTTTGTTTTTGGGGACACACAGCATTCAAATATGCTTTCTTCAATTTAAAAGGATGAAATCCTTAAACAGTGTTTTGCCTGTAAATTCATGCGATCTGGAAGATTACAGTGTTGTGTACCTCTTAAGGGATGGCAAAGCTTAGGTTTCGCTGCTAAATAGTTCTTAATGCAGTTAAAATGCTTTCTTCTGTCAAGGCAATTAAAAAAAATAAATATCAGGCAGCCGGAAAACATGCAGATGGGAGGGAGAGAGAGAGAGAGAGAGCGCACTGGCTGGCTTGTGTGGGTGGGTGGGGGGGAACTTTTGCCTTCCTTTCCTCACGTTATAGCCCTCTCCTGCATTCTTAGCCTTCTGTGTTTTTCCTTCCCTCCCCACTTAAAATGTGGTTACAAAGCATGGATCCGCATGGATCCTCAGGATCTTTGCATTGGGTCACCCCAAATTCACCATCAGAGCACACAGCATGTCCATGGCTACAGCCTGCCCCCCCAAAATCACGCACCCACTGTTGCCTGGGGCTGCAATGGTGCAAAAAAGTGGTACAAAGCATGGATCCATAGGGATTCTCAGGATTTTTGCATTGGGTCACCCCAAATTCACCATCAGATCACATGTCTGTGGCCACAGCATGAAGCACAAAAATGATACGTCCACTGTTTCATTCAGAATATTTTTTTCCTTGTTTTCCTCCTCTAAAAACGATGTGCGTGTTATGGTCAGGTGCGTGTTATAGAGCGAAAAATACGGTAAATGACTGGTAGCTTCTCCTTTCTGAGATCCTCTTCAGAGCCAAACTAGACACACCATTTGCAGTTGCTCTGTTGGTGCTGGTGTAGTATCCCAGTGATATGATACATATGCGCTCCGGAGCATTTTTAATTCTCTTGCTCAGAGCTCACAAGGTAAGTGTGTGTTTCAGACTTCAGTGGAGGCTAAGCCAGGTCAAACACAATAGAATATTTGAACTATGGAATTCACTGCCACAATATGTGGTGACAGCTGCTAGCATAGATATCTTTAAAGGGGGTGGGGGGCTGGATTAGGCAATTTCATGGAGGACAAAGTTATCAATGGCTGTTAGTCATGATGGCTATATACCGTATTTTTCGCCCTATAGGACGCATTTCCCCCCCTCCAAAAGTGAAGGGAAAATGTGTGTGTGTCCTATGGGGTGAATGCAGGCTTTCGCTGAAGCCTGGAGAGCGAGAGGGGTCAGTGCGCACCGACCCCTCTCACTCTTCAGGCTTCGTGCAGCTCTCCGCAAGCGGTGGGAACCCGGCGCTGGGCTCCCACGGCTTGCGGAGAGTTGCCTGTTCTGGGGGCTGGGGTTGGGGGAAGCTCGGGCTTCCCCCGCCCCAGCCCCGCGCCGGGGGGGGGAAAATAAAATTATTTTCCCTTATTTCCCCCCCCCAAAAAAAACTAGGTGCGTCCAATGGGGCGAAAAATACTGTACATTCAGGCAGTGGAGTAGCGTGGGGGGTGCAGGGGGGCCCGGCTGCACCGGGCACAACATCTGGGGGTTAGGGTTAGGGGGCGCAAATCCACTGGTTAGGGGGCGCAAATCCACGGGTTAGGGGGCGCAAATTACTTGCCTTGCCCCGGGTGCTGACAACCCACTCTACGCCACTGCATTCAGGGACCGCATGGCTCTGCCTGCTGGCTGCTGGAGAACAACAGCAACAAACACTTATTGCCTTCATGCTCGGCTTGTGGGCTTCCCAGGGTGCTTTGGGTAACTGCTGTGACAATCAGGAAGCTGGGCCACATGGGCCTTGGATCTGACCCAGCAGGAAATTTATTATGGCGAGTCTCTTTCTGCAGTGGCTCTTGTGCACTTGTGGAATGCTCTCCCCTGGGAGACTCGCCTGGTGCCTTTGTTACATTCGGTATCTTTTGGTGCCAGGCAAAAACATTCCTCTTCTCTCAGACCTTTGGCTAATTAAAAAACCTATAGCATTTTAAACTGGGTGTTGTGTGTGGAGAGGGAAGGGAAAGCTGTTTGGGAATGGGCATGGATGGAAGGGCAGGGGTGAAGCAGAGCAAGATGCTGCAAAGCAGGCAGCAGTGGGGCTGGTGTGCAAATAGTTATTATAATAATAATATTATTATAATAATTTTTATTTATACCCTGCCCATCTGGCCAGGTCTCCTCAGTCACCCTGGGCGGCTTCCAACAAAATATTAAAAACATGATAAAACACCAAACATTAAAAACTTCCCTAAACAGGGCTGCCTTCAGATGTCTTCTAAATGTCAGGTACAGTGGTACCTCTGGTTAAGTACTTAATTCGTTCCGGAGGTCCGTACTTAACCTGAAACTGTTCTGAACCCGAAGCACCACTTTAGCTAATGGGGCCTCCTGCTGCTGCGCCACCACCGGAGCGTGATTTCTGTTCTCATCCTGAAGCAAAGTTCTCAACCTGAGGTAATATTTCTGGATTAGCGGAGTCTGTAACCTGAAGCATATGTAACCCGAGGTACCACTGTACTTGTTTATCTATTTGACATCTAATGGGAGGGTGTTCCACAGGGCGGGTGCCACTACCGAGAAGGTCCTCTGCCTGGTTCCCTGCAACCTCACTTCGTGCAGTGAGGGAACCGCCAGAAGGCTCTCGGAGCTGGACCTCAGCGTCTGGGCTGAACGATGGAGGTGTATAACCTTCAGGTATACTGGGCCGAGGACATCTAAAGCAAGCACACCCTCCTCAAGAATCCTCCTGGAGCATTTAAACAAACTACAGGATTCTTTGGGAGAGGTGTGCGTGCTTTACATGTAGCAGGACTGTTTGAAGCTGTTAAACAAGAAAGGATGACTCCAGGTAGCGAAAATACTTGCCACTATCCTGCCCACTCCCCAATTGTTTGGTATTTTGGAGAAGGGCTGTAGCTCAGTGGCAGAGCATCTGCCTTGCATGTGGAAGGTCTCAGGTTCAAATCCAGACATCTCCAGGAAAGGCTGGGAATGTTCTCTGCTGAAATTCTGGACAGTTAGTGTAGCGCTGTAGGCAGTACTGAACTCGATGGAGCAATGGTTTGTTCCAATGTATATTTAGCTCCTCCATTGTGTGAATGAAATCCTTGCTGCCCTAATGGTGACCTATGCCAGCCCATCGCTCCCCTAAACTCTCTGGAGTCATCCCTCCAAACAAGTTTGCTTCTTATTTAAAAAATTCTGACCGCCTCTAATTGGCCTAAAACTAGAGATATCCTGCAGTTATCTGGAATTCCAAATTTAACAGGGTCTTGCCTGCAAAGCACAACTACCACTCCTTGTTCCCAAATTATATGGTTCAGGATAGAGCTGGAGGCACCTTTTTGAGTAAACTGAACGAGCTTTTTATTACAATTCCCTGCCCACTCCAGTATATAGCTGGAAGAAATGTTCAGCTGCTGCCCACGAAGTCAAACAAGCATGAAGCAATCAAAGAATTGAAAGCAAAAATTAAACAGCAAGTAGGTTTTTTTCTTTCCTTTCTAAATGTTCCCTGGATATTAATACAAAATGAGAATCCCAGAGTAATTTCCCATTAGCAAGTAAGAAAATGAAGTGCGTAGGTGTCTTATCGAGCTGCCTTGGCCTGCGTTGTACCACCTCCCTGAACACAAGTATGATCGTACTGCTGCATATCATGCTTAATAAATAATTATGACAGATAATAACAGAATTGGAATGTGTGCAATTTAAGATAATGCCACGTTTATTTGGAGAGCCAGACGGGTTCACAAACTGAAGAATGAGGAGCTGGTTGCTCATCCAGTCCACTGCTTCTGAAGCAAAGTGAAAATGTTGCCGTTTCAAAATCTTGGAGCTGAGAAAATAATTGATGGATTCATGATTATTGTAATTTAGATGACAATTTGCAGCACTGGGGGGAGGAATGAGGCTGACAGGCAACATGCAGAAATGGTTGTGTTCTTCTGTTGACTTTTAGGGTAGGCGACATTAGGTCAGGGGTCAGCAATCTTTGGGGGGCTGGTGCGCACATTTGGAAGTGGTGTGGGCAGGACTGACCCACCCATAAGGCAAAATTAGGCAACCTTCTCAGGCGGCAAGATCCACGGGGTGGCAGATCCAGCTTCCAAGGGATATATAACCTTGGTAGCCCCCCATGTCACCTCCACAGGGACCTCTTAGCTGATAGGAGGTCTGATGGTCTTTTCCCACCCCTGGGGAGTAAATGATGGTGGCTATCCATCTGTCCATATGTTTGACATCTGAAGGGAGGGTGTTTCACAAGGCGGGTGCCACTACCGAGAAGGCCTTCTGCCTGGTTCCCTATAGCTTCACATCTTGCAGTGAGGGAGCCACCAGAAGGCCCTCAGAACTGGATCTCAGTGTCTCGGCTGGACAATGGAGGTGGAATCGCTCCTTCGGATTGTTATAGGAATTATAAGGCCTTAAATATAGAATAAATGTTGATAACTGCACAAGGTAAACACACATACATAAGTATATAAAACACATGTCTAAAACAGTACAGGGGAGCAATCCAAAAGCCACCCTGACTCTCCTAAAGATTTTAATTTTTCCTCTGCTTTCTTAATACCCCTTGCCTGTGAACAGGTAGGTAGATAGCAATCACAACTTGGCCTGCCTAAGCCACAGTAACCCCACCTTGTGTGTGATGTAATTTCTGACTGTTTGTAGAGGGAGGGGGGTGCTGCTTCTCCACACCAAAATGCAAACCCTTAAAAGAGATGTTTCGTCTTGGTTCTGGGTCTCTCTTGCCTCCTTGCAAGGAGGGAACTCTGTTGCAACAGAAAAATAAAGATCTTCCTTGCTTTCACTGCAGCCTCCATCCATTCATCTCTCACCGATCATGGACTTAGGGGACTCAGTCCCTTGGGGAGTTGGGCAGCAAAAGCCAACCTCCTCTCTATCAAGGTATACAGGGCCAAGGCCGTTCAGGGCTTTAAAGGTCAACACCAACACTTTGAATTGTGCTCGGAAACGTACTGGGAGCCAGGGTAGATCCTTTAGGACCAGTGTCATATGGTCCCAGGGACTGCTCCCAGTCTCCAGTCTACCTAAGACGGGCCATTGGCTTAATCCATGGTTAGGCAAACTAAGACCTGGGTTGTGGATCCGGCCCATTAGCCTTCTAAATCCGGTCCTTGGACGGTCCAGGAATCAGCATGTTTTTACATGAGTAGAATGTGTCCTTTTATTTAAAATGCATCTCTGGGTTATTTGTGGGGCATAGGAATTTGTTCTCCCCCCCCTCTTCAAAATATAGTCTGGCCCCTCACAAGGTCTGAGGGACAGTGGACCGGCCTCCTGCTGAAAAGGTTTGCTGACCCCCAATCCATCAGGCTCTTAGGTAGTCTATGTGCCTGCTCAGCCTGCTTTTCAGGTGTTCACTTTGAGGGGCCATTTCAGAGCTCTTGCACTTCCATCTTCTTCATCCACAGCCCTTCAGACAGAGCAGTGTCTTATGACCGCTTCTCAAACAGAGGCCTGTCTGTCGCAAAGCAGAGCATGCGGCCATCTTAGCTCCATGCCTGATTCAGAACATGAAAAACAGGTTTTAAAGCTGAAACCTTGGTGAACCTTACCGGGGGGGGGGGGGAGGAGGAATTAATAGAAAAACCAATAAAAACCCACACTAAAAAAAACACAAGAAACCCTGAACCGCTATTGAAACAAACCGCTTGGGCTTTTTGCCAACTCTTTTCGAAATTTTCCTCCAGGGCAGGCTTTGTGTGACCCATGCGGCTGATCCAGGGGAGTTAGTGCTGCTCTGTCACCCACAGGACTTTACATGTTCCTCGCAGCCTGCAGAGGGGGGGATTCATACTATCAGACCCTTTGTTAGATGTCAGAAAGCCACAGAGGAAACAATGGCATATATGGGGCCGGAGACAATGCTCCATTGTAAAAGGTAACCATTTCTAAAGGGCGAGGATTGTGTTATCTGCCCTTTGACAGCTGTTTTTCTTCACCTCTCGCTGATTTAGTGAGTCGTGCAGTTCCATGGAGTTTTTTTATTATTATTTAATCTTTACCCACTGACTCAGTTTCAAAGCATTTGGGGCCAAATTCAGGAAAGGGATCAAGAGGCATTGGCTCCCTCCAAAGGAAGCGATATTGTTATTTGCTAAGTTCAGTTCTATCGCTTTTTTTTACAGCGTCATATCAAAACGTGTGTGTAACATAAGAATGGCTGCGTCATTTCACATTTTTGCTCCACTGTGTGAGCTAGAAGGGCAATGTCTGCATCCATTTCCCAATACCACTTTTGAGAAGAGTATCAAAACCAATCATTACACAGTTTTAGTTTAATGGTTGTAAATATATCACAAACCTCTCCCTAATTAGTGTCTCTGTTTGGGTTGTGCCTGAGGCGGGTACATCTATTGCCCTAATCATAGTATACTACAAACTGGGACGAAAATACAGAGCATGAGACTCTTGATCTCAGTGTCATGAGTTAAAGCCTCATGCTGGGCAACATATTCCAGCATTGCAAGGGGTTGGACTAGATGACCCTTGTGGTCCCTTTTAACGCTACAATTCTATGAAAAGTTCATCTCCCTCAGAGTGTAATCAGGGATGTTTCTAAATCTTCAGGGGTATATGAGACCCGCTTCTTGTTTTCTTTTACACAGATCCTTTGAAACTTCCGTTGTATTATTTTTGTCCCTAAAGGTAAAGGTAAAAGGTAAAGGTACCCCTGCCCGAACGGGCCAGTCTTGACAGACTGTGGGGTTTGTGCGCCCATCTCACATCTATTGGCCGGGGGCCAGCGCTGTCCGAGGACACTTCCGGGTCACGTGGCCAGCGTGACATCGCTGCTCTGGCGAGCCAGAGCCGCACACGGAACGCCGTTTACCTTCCCGCTGGTAAGCGGTACCTATTTATCTACTCGCCCCCGGGGGTGCTTTCGAACTGCTAGGTGGGCAGGCGCTGGGACCGAGCAGCGGGAGCGCACCCCGCCGCGGGGATTCGAACCGCCGACCTTTCGATCGGCAAGCCCTAGGCGTTGAGGCTTTAGCCCACAGCGCCACCCGCGTCCCCCTATTTTTGTCCCTACATTGTAACAATCTGGAAATCAGATTCTGGTAAACTGAAACTTTTGGGCAAATGTTTCTTAGAAATTATGTTTGCTTTGTATTTTGAGCTTGGTTCTAATCAATACAGGGAGGCTGGTGCTTCCGAATTAAGTGGAAAAAAAGAAGTAGCCAAATGGCAACTGACATCTTCAGAAGAAAGTTAAGCCTCTTACCCTTAATCACCCTTATCTAGTTAAATGAACATTGATGACCAAATGTAGTCTGGGGTTTTACATTTCCAAACAAAAGGCACCAGCCTTGATGGCCTTCAGAGGCCTAGATCCATGTCTCACATATGCTGGTGTAATTCAGCCGACTTGACTTCCTTATGGTAAGGGAACAATGGGGAGATTATGACTTGGGACAATGTGCCAGAAACCTTTTGAGACCATTTGCTATCTTATTGACATTCCTTCTTATTTCAATGCACTTTAGTGAGACACCCAAGGTGACAAGGGATTCAGATTCACTGAAAGGATTAGTCATCCAATGGTGTGTGTGTGTGAGAGAGAGTCCACTGATGAGCTCCAAAACCTCAAAAGGCTTTCTTATCTGTTTGTTTAAACAAGCGCATGTTTAAAGGGGTTTTGCATTCGCTGCAGTGGAAGCCAGCAGCGGAGCTGAGTGAATGGTCTCATTTATCCAGCTAGGGTAGCGAGCCTTTTAGTTATTCAGACGCTAAATTCAGATACAAAAGCGGGCAATGCTGGCTACAAATGTCAGTTGCAAGTTATTATTATGTTCACACCAAGCAGGAGAACTGAACCTGGGCTGAATAGGTATGCAGGAGGTCACACTTATTCAAAGTAAGAAAAATGCCCAAGGGAGGTGAGTGGAATGCTGGAATGTTGCGAAACCAAGGCAGGATGCCAGAAGCAAAAACAGGATAGACAGACAGAGCTATCTATCTCTGTTCTTGTCAGCTAGCAGAATTATCAGTTTCGGTTCCCATGCTCCTCTTTTAGGAACCTAGGAAGGTGCCTCCTGCTGAGTCAGACCACTGGTCCGTCTAGGTCCATGTTGTTTACACTGAATGGCGCATAGGCATTAGGGGAGGGGTAGTGGTGGGGAACACGTCATGCTCCTTCTGGGGTAGTTTGTCTACCTGTGGCGCCTAGAAACTGTCAGCATGTGACTGTGGCCACAGCCCAGGAACGGCTTGGGTCTCAAACCCTCAGTGAGTTAGGGTCTTCCCCTGCATGTGAAGAGAAGCTCTGGCAGATGGAACAGACAAGACAAAGAGTGGGTCCAACAGTCAAGAAGGTGGTTTCTGCGCATGCTGTACTGGGAAGTGAGGGGAAGATGGGGTCATCAGCCTGGAAAAGTGGCCCATTTACAAGAAGGAAAACTCTGGTCCTAAAGCTCCATTGCCTCGTGGGACATCTCTGGGAGAAGAAAAGGCGAAGGAGTAAACCCTACACAAATGTGGAGTGGAGTCCACAAGACAGTTGGATGGTGTCTTGTACACTTCCTTTCATCAACTCCTGCAACCAAGCTGGTGCCAAACGTATTGCTCTGTTTTCCTTTGGACTACAGCAGTTAGACTTCCAGAACATGGCAGCTAGACTAGTGACTGGGGGTGGCCACCGAGACCATATAACACAGATCCTGAAAGACCTACATTGGCTTTCAGTACGTTTCTGAGCACAATTCAAAGTGTTGGTGCTGACCTTTAAAGCCCTAAACGGCCTTGGTCCAGTATACCTGAAGGAGCGTCTCCACCTCTATCGTTCAGCCCAGACACTGAGGTCCATCTCTCTGCGAGAAGTGAAGTTACAGGGAACCAGGCAGAGAGCCTTCTCAGTAGTGGCGCCCGCCCTGTGGAACATCCTCCCATCAGATGTCAAGGAAATAAGCAACTATCTGACTTTTAGAAGACATCCTGTTTAAGGAAGTTTTTAATGTTTGATGTTTTATCATGCTTTAAACATTCTGTTGGGAGCTGCCCAGAGTGGCTGGGGAAATAATAAAAAATTATTATTATTATTATTATTATTATTATTATTATTATTATTAGACCACATCAGTGAGGCTGAGAGTGTGGTCTTATCATCTGGGCAGCCCAAGACAGTGGCGTAGCGTGGGGGGTGCCAGGGGTGCCGGCCGCACCGGGCGCAACATCTGGGGGGGGGCGCGCTCGCTGCCTCCGGAGTCGCCGAAGAGCCTCGGGCGCAGGCTGTAGCGGAGCCGCATGTCTCGCGGAACCGCCGAGCTGTGCGCGCGTTCGGGCTGAAGGCGCCCGGCAGGCAGCGGCTCTCAGCGCTCGCCGCGGAGGACGCGCCAGGCAGCCCCTCTTCACAGCCCCGCCTCTGCCGGTGCTGCTGCAGCTGCTGGGCAGTTGTATTTTCCTCGCCTCTCTGCCCCCCTCCTCCTCCGGGCAAGCGGCGTCGTTTGGGCGGCAGCGCCAGCGGCAACTCGCGGCTTAGGGGGGGGCGCAAATTACTTGCCTTGCCCCGGGTTAGGGGGCGCAGATTACTTGCGTTGCCCCGGGTGCTGAGAACTCACGCTACGCCGCTGGCCCAAGACCTCCACACACATTTGCCCAGGGAAGTCTCTTCAGTGCTGCTAACACAGTGGTTTAACTTCACTCCTGGAGGTTTACTCCATTGTCTCTTGAAATACATGGATGCCAACATCACTGATTGGCAGCAGCTCTCCAGGCAGGAACCTGGTACATTCTACTTGCAAGTAGAGCTATGGTCCTTCTCATAGAACAAGCTCCTGCCTCTACTGCTGCAGTTCAAGCCTATAAAAAGCAGGCAAATATGACTCATTTCAAACAATTTTATTGATCCCATTTGAGTTGGCTTCTGGCAGTTTAGGAGTGTTTGTTACACTTTTTATAACTGTTCACTGTATTGATTAAAAAAACAACAACCCAACAACAAACCATTATTTTCTTGTTTTCACACACATCGCAAAGTGGATTGTATAAAATGGTGGAATTTTAGAAAAGATATATAAATGTTTCACTCCTAACACAGCACTGAATTGTCGTTCTGACTCACAGAACAGGAGTGGCAAATGTTGCTCGGAGGACAGTGAAGTTTCACAATAGCTGATGAAAGCTTCTCCACCCCCAAGAGCCCATTAAGAACAGGCTACACTCACACCCTTCAGCCACTTAAGGTCAAGCATAGAGAACTTTCTCTCCCCAACAGTTGTATTGTATGTGTCTGCCATTTTAAAAATAAATAAATAAAATCCCACTGAATACTGCTCACATAAGTGTATGCCACCTACATTCCTCAGATTCAGTTATGGCCACCTTTGCACATGCAATTAAAATGCAGGAACTTTTATTTATTTATTTTGGTAGATAGAATATGCCGGTCTGCAGGTAAAAAGGTAAGGTAAAGGACCCCTGGACAGTTAAGTCCAGTCAAAGGTGCCTATAGGGTTATGATGCTCATCTCGCTTTCAGGCAGAGGGAGCTGGCCTTTGTCCACAGATAGCTTTTCCAGGTCATGTGGCTAGCATGACTAAACTGCTTCTGGTGCAACGGAACACCGTGACGGAAACCAAAATGTGCAGAAACGCCGTTTACCTTCCTGCCACAGTGGTACCTATTTATCTACTTGCCCTGGCGTGCTTTCAAACTGCTAGGTTGACAGAAGCTGGAACAGAGCAAAGGGGGCTCATCCCGTCGTGGGGATTCGAACCGCCGACCTTCTGATCATCAAGCCGAAGAGCCTCAGTGGTTTAGATCACAGCGCCACCCACGTCCCATGTCAGTATGTACATTGGCATGACTTCAGGGTCAGAGATCGGCCAAAGGTAACATGCCCTTCAAAATGCCAATTTGATTTTGTTGGCATCCATCTGTCTCGAGAGAAAATAGAGGAATGCCGCTTTGGAGGTGAAGTCAAAATGTTGGAAGGTAATAGGACCAGCTGTGGCCGTAGAGACCAATATCAGAGAGACATGTTTTGTTGCAGGTGGGGCAGATGAAGGCATCTGGTTGTGCTGCTACAGATGCACCATGGTATTTCTTCTGTCTGCATCGCTGCTCCTCTGGTCACTGCTGTGGATACATGACCTGTCTGCCTCCAGGCACTGTGCTAGTCTGCAAGGCATTCCCACACCATGTAGACAAATCCACTAATTCCAATTGGAATGGGTGACATAGGATGTGGCAAAGGCCAAGCTTGACATCCTGTTCATCACACGATTGGCCTGTTTTGCTTTACCAAATCACAGCCATTGGGGTGGGGGGCTAAGGTAGTAATGATAAAGGTGGGGTACAAAATGTTAGCCACCCTCCACTATATTTTAGACCTGATCACCCCTCTTCTCCTCTATGCCTGCTGTTTGGTAAAAAGGGAGAAAAACAAGTATGTTTTACAATCCCATGATGAGCACCATGTCTAGTTTGGCCCACATAGAGACTATGCTGTGAGTCATGAAGTCTGGTTTAGATCTTGCTGGTGTCATGAATTCACCAATAGCCTCAGACAAACTGCTCTGTCTGCTCTTGGTGCTCAGTTCCTGTTTGCATTGGCTCGGCCTTTCCCCATTGAACCTGCTCCCTCAGACATGCCCACAACTCACTGGATGCCAGGACTGGACAGTTGCCCTCCCTTCTTTTCTGAACAGCGGAGAGGTGCAAAGAGCTTCTTTCTGTGAGAAAGTGTGGCGGTAGCAGTGTAGGTGCCTTTTCCTTTTCGACTGGGACTGGGCAGACTGAAGAGGGACATGTCCTCACCTTTTGTGGTCATATCTCTTTTTCTGCTTCTGTGGATTTAGCAGCCATTTTGAGTCATGCCACACCTCCACGGCATCGGTTTTGTGTTATGCCTTACCCTGCATGGCAGCCATTTTGTCACTGGTCCCCACAGCGCTCTCTCAAAATTCCACATTTCCACCCTGGTCTAAGAAGAGAATGCTGAACTAGATAAACAAATAGCCTGCCTTTGAATAAGTCAGATCCCTATGTTCTTACAGTACTTTATAGTTATGATCAAGGGGATAGCCAGGAGAGCAGGATAGGGAAAAGGTGTAACAACAACAACAAAATACTACTACTACTACTAATAATAATAATAATAATTTATTATTTATGCCCCGTTCATCTGGCTGGGTTTCCCCAGCCACTCTGGGAGACTCCCAACATAATTAATGATAATAATAAAGCAGTAAAACATCAGATGTTAAAAACTTCCTTAAACAGGGCTGCCTTCAGATGTCTTCTAAAAGTCAGATAGTTGTTTATTTCCTTGTAATGTCTTCTGAAACATCTTTGTACAGGGAGTGAAGTTTTTTAACACATCCCATCTGTGTCCTTGCAGGATACCTACTATAAACTATTGAGCAAGTTTATTCCCTTTCTAGTCATGTGCAGTTACTCGTATCTAGGCATCCTGAAAGGTTGCCTAGAATTATGTGAAATAAATAGCTGTATGGCAGTTGAAAATTTGAGATATGAGGCATTTGATTAAATTGACCCATATAGTCAAAGTGTGAGGGACAATTTGTTTATTTAAAAGTTGACTTTATTCATTATGCACTAGAACAATAAGGCAAAAGAAAATGTGCAGCCCTATGGTTTATTGAGGACAGTTTAATAAAATCTGATCAGGAAGTGGAGAAGCTCAGAACAGTCCATTCTAGATTACTGCTAAAGGCAACCAATTACTTCTAAAAAGCCATTGATCCAATTAAATATTCTACATACTGCTGGAGGCGATCAATGATTTAGAGTAATTAATCTAATTAAATAAACTAAAATGCTGGTTGTTACATTACAAAAGATTTCACTGCTCAACATTGTATCCAATGTTTTCAAAGATAAAACACTGGATCTTCAGGCATGTCAGCTCTTATCACACAGATGAACAGTGCTTCTTGGCCCCTAGAAAACATGGGTTATTTCATTAGTATTTTTATTTAGGATGCTTGGGCCCTTAGGATTGTAACATACATTACACCTTTCCTACCCAGCAACCATCTCTCTGGGTAGAAAAATATACATATATACATGGCCATCAACATTTTGACACTTACTGTCCCAACATCAGGTAACTCCAGAACAAGATAGGTAAAGGTTAAGTCCAGTCAAAGGTGACTATGGGGTGCAGCACTCATCTTGCTTTAGGTCGAGGGAGCCAGCGTTTGTCCACAAACAGCTTTCCAGGTCACGTGGCCAGCATAACTATATCGCTTCTGGTGCAAACGCTTCTGGAACACTGTGATGGAAGTAGAACGCACAGAAGTGCTGTTTACCTTCCTGCCACAGCGGTACCTATTTATCTACTTGCACTGGTGTGCTTTCGAACTGCTAGGTTGGCAGAAGCTGGGACAGAGCAACAGGAGCTCAGTCATATTGATTTGAACTGCTGATCTTCTGATCGACAAGCCTAAGAGGCTCAGTGGTTTAAGACCACAGTGCCGCTTGTGTCCCAACTTCCAGAACAAGATGTAGAGAGGGAAGTGGGAAACTTAGGCTGGAGGGACCTGGCTCAGTCAGTACAACTCTTTCCACATAGCCCTCTAACTGTGTGACAGCAAAGCATGTTTGTATGTAGGCTCTGGGTGCAGAGACTTAGTCAATGTGGGGTTAGAAGTGGGTGTATCAGGTTCAGTCTTGCTACATAGTCACAGAGCATGGATGGAAATGGCTCATCTTTAGGGATATTAAGACCCGCAAATATTCACACATCTTCAAGTTATGCAAAACTGTTTAGGGGGTGGGGAAAATGAGGGAAATAGATTTTTCTCTGCAGAGGCATTTGATTGTGCTTAGCTTAGCCCAACATGGTAGCTGATGATTGCAGCTTGCAAGTCTTACCGATGGCGGCAGCTCCTTCTCATTAATTGGCCCTCCTTCTTGCCTATGCACAAGGAACCCCAAGGCTGGTAGTTTTTGAGAGAAGCACAGTTCTCTCTGTGGTTGGTTACATACCATATCTTTAAAGTAAATTTTTACCCTCAGAGAGTTCTGGGTTCTGTAAGATAGTTTGGTGCTGCTCTTCAGACATATTTCAGAGGGATGGGTCCAGAAAGGGTCACTTATGACAGGCTTGTAATTCAGGCAAATGTCAATATCTTCACATTTTAGGCTGGAGGTGGGTGGTTGTCAACAGCCCTAACAGTAATTTACAGTTAGGCAAATCTAGTTCCATTGTCTTCTCAAACTAACTCTGATTCAGACATGTTATATTCTTTGCTCTCTGACAGTTTAAATGGGAACCCAAATATAACTCAAAACTAGCATTACTTATATCTAAGCATTTCCTATATCATGACGCAGCACTGAAGTGATGAAGGAAGTATCATCTGGCAGACAGTTGCTCTTCTATCCTGCTCTTAAAGATGCAGACCCTTTTTGTTTGCTTTCTATATATTCCCCCCATTGTCTCCTCTTCGCCTAAATCTTGAAATTTCACTGTATCCTCATTCCTGTATTCCTATCACTGAAAATAAACAGGCATCTTGGGTGCCATCTAGTGAACGCTTTGCAGAAGTTAAAAGACATCGTCTCTTTTCGGTAAGTCACAAAACTGCCCTGGTATTGATTCTGACTGAATTGCACTGCTTGCCAGTTTTTGGACCCAATTCAGTGTTTCTTGGGAAGAGGGATTGATTGCTGAACCACTTTAAGAATTGTAGCTCTATGAGGGAAATAAGAGTTGCCTAACAACTCGGCAACCTTAAAATCTGAAGTTCCCAGGATTCTTTTGGGGGGGAGCCATGCCTGTTTAAAGTGGCATGAGGTGCCAACTGCATACATTTAAAATAGCATGTATGCAGTTGGCACCTCAGACAGGGTTGCAACAGGCAGGAGGCAGGAGGGACCCTGAACAATGGTGCACAAGCCCTTATATAGACTTTTGAATTTTTCCACCCTGTAGCCCAAGACCACCCCCCAAAACATCATACATACATCACAGAAGGAGGCGGTCTACAGCAGAAATCCTGCCTGCCATCATACCTGATAATGGCCACTGACTGCATTACCTGGGCAGTCTGGCCATTCTTTATGATGGTTAATACTTTAGTTCCTTAGTCCAGGTCACAGGCTCACCCTATTCATACACAAATATGCCCTTAAGACAGGATTTGCAAGCAAAAAGACATTTGCCCCTCTTACTGCAGAGTCAAAATGGCTTCAGGATTGCTCTCCCATCCTATTTCAGACACATGGTTCATATATTTAGATATGTGTGCATTTATGGATATTTATTTTATATTTGAGACCTTAAAATTCTTATAACAGAACTGTCTGCTTGTCTCAAGAGACACCTCCAAAGGTGAAGTCAAACAGCTGGAGAATCACAACACCCCCTGTGGCTACAGAGACTGGTAACTCAAAACTGCTGCCTCCTGAATTGTTTTTGCTGTGTTAGCAGTACCAAAGTAAGCTACCTGGGTGCAAGCCCGGGCAGTGTTCCGAACACCCTTAACTTGCCAGAATTCTTGGGAAGAAGTCGTGTGCTTGAAATGTATAGTGTGTACCCAGCCTGGGCAAGGTGGATTTGATTTCAGTGGCAAAGCAATGCCACTACCCGTGGGTTGTTGAAATCTCCACTCACTCCTGGATTTAATTCCCACTGCATTTCTGGTGGCGCTATTCCACCAACCAGACTTGGCTGGGGAAGAAAGCATACAGTGGTACCTCGGGTTACAGATGCTTCAGGTTACAGACTCCGCTAACCCAGAAATAGTACCTTGGGTTAAGAACTTTGCTTCAGGATGAGAACAGAAATTGTGCAGCAGCAGCGGGAGGCCCCATTAGCTAAAGTGGTACCTCAGGTTAAGAACAGTTTCAGGTTAAGAACGGACCCCCAGAACGAATTAAGTTCTTAACTAGAGGTACCACGGTAATAGGGAGCTAAGCAGCAGGCAGAATAGGGCTAAATATTTGTAGCTCAACTTCTTTTGCTCTTTAAATCAGCACCACCTCCGCCTACCCCTTCCTATGTGATTGAGCGAGATCTTCATTTTTAAACACATGGATCTACCTTCATTATTTGTAGGTTGAGCCTTAACTGTATCCCAAGCTCTCCAGTGAGTCTCAATTCTTGGCAATTAAAACTAAATGAATATTTTAATTGTCTGGCACATCATCTAACAGAGGCATATTAATTGATGTGAGCTGCAGAATGCAGCTGAGGCTCCCCTTCTGTGTTTTGAAAGAACCAGAGAGGGGAGACTTCAGGAGACAGGTGTTAGAAGGGCAACCACTGAGAAAATTTGCTGTGTAACTTAAGGGTTGTTTCTGTTGCCACTAAGTCAACTAGTCTAGAGTGGGTGGGTTGGGGGTGTGGCATAGCCACCCCAGAAGATGGCATGATCTTTACTGAGGTAGCATACAGAGAATAGTCACTGTTGGGCCGGATGCATATTCCTGAATTGCAGGGGGTTGAACTAGATGGTCCTTGAGAACTCTTCCAACTCTATGATTCTCTGAGCATGGTGCTCAAATAGCCTAGCCACGAGGGAGTTTTCTTCTGGATATTTAGTGTAAAACAACTAAAATGGTCTGAGCAAGGCCTGTCAAAAAGTCAAAACCCCTTTGCTTCTTTCTGTTTCAGTTGTATTCTTTCATATTCAGCAAACTTACACCAGGATTTTTCTTTTGGATTCCATCTGCTTTTTTTCAAGTGCCTCTGCTAACACCAGGTGCAAAAGATAACACACTCAGAATTCAAGGGGATGGTGTCTCCTATCAGCAGCCGAGCACAATGGTTTTTCTGGAGTACTAAAACTGAGTTCAGTCCACAGTCCATTCATACAAAAATGTATTCCTAGTTACTCTGACAAGTGGGAGTCAGAAATCACCAAGTAGATCTACCTTCTGCCTAGCCGTGTTCTAATGAACCAACAACAAACCGTTCTCTCACACAAATACTGTTTCCTGCATATGAAGGCCTTTTTAAACAAGCTGCTGATGAAAGAATAAAACCTTCCACTGTCCGGCCTCTTATCTTTACCTTCCACTGAATAAATTTCCCCTTTCTCAGAATGCATTAACTATGTAGATCCCTTTCAATAGAAATCACTCTTCTACAGAGTGAAGAACAAACCTTTCAAAACGATGCATTCTAACATTCATATCTTCTTCCAGAGATCTCTCCTCTGGTTGATTTTCAACTTCTAAGAGGCCCTCAGCCACCTGCTGTCTCCTCATAAGGCAAAACTTAAAACCAGTAATTTATCTCTCCCATATTTTCGCAATTATTCATTGCTTCCTCCCTCGCTCCCCCGTAATGAAAGAGGAAGGGATTAATGGATTCTGAACTGGTTGAGTGATACCTTGCCTAGATGAAAGATTATAAAAACATCCCAGCTTGAAAATGAGAAAAGTTATTGTTGTGTTTTGCAATGCCAAGGCTCCTACTTTTAAATTAGTAACATGATAAATCGTGCAAGAAAACAAAACGCTTCGTTTACAAAATTATTGTACTCCCAACTTTACTGTAGGCTTGTGAAACATGGACCACTTATAAACATCATCTCCAGCTCCTCAAAAGATTCCATCAATGGGGTCTCCGAAAAAAGTAACATATCACTTGGGAAGAAAGGCAAACAATATAAATGTACTGGAAGAAGCAAAGATCACCAGTGTCGAATGATTCTTCAACACCAACTTCGTTGGACTGGTCATGTTGTTGTTCAAATGCCTGATTATTGTCTTCCAAAGCAACTACTTTATTCCTAACTTAAGAATGGTAAGCATAATGCTGGTGGACAACAAAAGAGGTGAATCTTAAAAAAAGTAGCTTAAACACCGACAACTGGGAATCATTGTCCTTTGAGGACTTCAGTTGGAGAACAGCCTTCACCAAAGGCATCACGAACTTTGAAGAAGCACAAACTCAGGACAAAAGAAGAAGAAGAAGCATGTCAGTCTGTAGGTGGAGCCCAAAGTAGGACGATTTCTCCTTGCTGAAACTCCTATTGGAGTTTGGTCTCATTTCTGTTGGTATAAGAATATGCGACAATCCCAGGTGAATAAAGCTCCTTACAACATTTTTAAATACTGTCTTTTTCTGTGTATAAGACTAGTTTTTTTTTTTTTACCAAAAAAATTTGGTTTAAAATTGGGGCTCGTCTTATACACAGAAAAATACGGTATTTTCTTTGCATCCTCATAAGTCTTTTCTGCCTCTTAGTCTTAGGGATCAACATGTCAAATACTCTGTATTGCCAACAACTTGCAAACCCATTTCCTAATAACACTTTCATACCTGGGCCTAGCACTCAAACTGTGCTTCTGTGAAAATCCCAGCTTTAGTTTCTTTGGAAATAGATTTCTCACCCTCCTTTGTGCTGAGAGCCTCTTGGAAACATAATGGGGAAAACATTGCTGAAGTATCGAAGACCAGGAAATAAATAATAAGCTGAAAGTCTCAAAGCTTTCATTTGATTTCTTCCATCTATATAAAATAATTTCACAAGGCTTGATACAAGTTCCCCACATTTTGAAAGTAGCAAACTCTGGACCAATCCACAGCAGTTTTGTTATGCCTGTTGTGAGGAAGGTAGTATATGACAAGCCTGAAGTGAAGTCCAGTGTTGTTAACCATCCATTTTGGGGGTGGTGTGTGTGTGTTTTAGAGATACGGAGTGGGTAGGGGACTGTGAATAATAATAATAATAATAATAATAATAATAATAATAATAATAATAAATAAATAATTTATTTGTACCCCGCCCATCTGGCTGGGTTTCCCCAGCCACTCTGGGCGGCTTCCAACAAAGATGAAAAATACACTAAAATGTCACATATTAAAAACTTCCCTGAACTTCCCTGATGTCTTCTGAATTTCAGGTAGTTGTTTATCACTTTGACATCTGATGAGAGGGCGTTCCACAGGATGGGTGCCACTACCGAGAAGGCCCTCTGCCTGGTTCCCTGTAACTTGGCCTCTCGCAGTGAGGGAACCGCCAGAAGGCCCTCGGAGCTGGACCTCAGTGTCCAGGCAGAACGATGGGGGTGGAGACGCTCCTTCAGATATACTGGACTGAGGCCGTTTAGGGCTTTAAAGGTCAGCACCAACACTTTGAATTGTGCTCGGAAACATACTGGGAGCCAATGTAGGTCTTTCAAGACCAGTGTTATATGGTCTCGGCGGCCGCTCCCAGTGAAATTGATTGCAGCATAATTAAAAATAATTAAGGGTGGTGGGGAAGAGAAAGAGAGTTTCACTGGTGTGTGGAAGTATGTCTGAATGCCAAACCTACGCATAGATGGACAGCACTGAGAACCAATGGAAGGGTACACCAGGAACACAAGTTTCTCTGAGGTCAGGTCAACTCGGTCACCAGATCTGCCTAGAACTGTTCTCTTATGCTAGTTGCAAATGTTTACTTATTTATTTGGCATGTTTACTTTGCAGCTACCCCTAGAAATGTGTGTGTGTGTGTGTGTGTGTGTGTGTGTGTGTGTGTACACACACCTGTGGAGTGGCAGGGTTAGAGGCTGCTTGGATTTGGAATAGCTGCTATTTAATACTGGAATAATTGTTAGCATACAGTGGAAGTTTCCCCAATCAATCCCATTCAAAAGGACTCACTTGGAATTGGATGTGATGGTGGGAGGAGCTGGCCCTCACCCAAAATCGCAAAACTTGTTTCTTTCTCACTCCCCTCGCTCTACGTGTTTGAGTAAAAAGCACTTCGTCATCACAGAGAATTTATACAAAAAATCACATTCAAAAAACCATCTTCCACTGCAGAATGGAAGTGCCGTTTTCTTCTGCTCAAGCTGAGTAAGATATCGATCAGCATTGACCTTTCTTTACAAATGCATCACAATATCTATGCTTTGCATAACTTTATACCTAAGTGCTTGTAGACGTTCTTGTGTTTTCTGACAAATACTTCTTTGTTTTTGTTTTTTTAAAATAAAGAATATTCTGGCGTGTGTTGAGTTGGAATGAAAGACGGGGAACCAAGTACCAGCTGCTTCCTTACTCTGCTACCAGGTTAACTGTTCAGAGGTAGGAACTGCCAGCCCTTCGTGTGAACAGGAAGAATTGTTTTCTAGCCAGATTCCACCCCCCCCCCTCTCTCTCTCTGTGTGTGTTTGTATTGAATTCAATTTGACCTGAAAGACATTAAGGTTCAAATACCAGGTAACCTCCCTAATGAGAAAATCCTACAAACAGGGCATCAAAAGTCAAGAAGCCTGCTATGAAACTTCAGCTGTTATTTCACCTTCTTGGACTGAACACCTGCCCCTCAGCCTATCGTCTCCCTTCTACATCTTCTACCAGGACTCTTGTCTGATGATGATGATGATGATCATTCACATTTTTATTAGCCATTTGGAACAGCTATTACAGTTCCACCAACTCAGAAATTGCCTCAAATATGTCCTAACTTTGCAAAAAATAAAATAATAATTAAAAAAATCCCCTAAGAAAACTTCAACCAAATCAGAGTTTTTTAATAAGTACTTGAATATGCAAGTGCTTTTGGAAAGAATAGCTGGCTTGTTGAAAATTGCTACCATCTAGTGGTCAATTTTTATCTTTGTGTTGCCATAAAATAACATAGCTGTACTTTAGAATAGGCTGCTCATTAGACGTCCTCCTCCCATTCCCGAAAGTGGCTCTGCATGAAGAGAATTGATCCACATTTGCTAAAGAAAGAGAAGCCACTGCTACTGCAGGTCTATATGGATGAAATCCATATATGTGTGAGAACATTTCTCACACGTAGGACAAAAATGCCCTTTCACGTCTGTATCTTGATTTCAAATGAAATTTGTTGGGATGAATCTATACGTCATCTAAGGTGGACATATGCCCTACTTTATGGAGGACAGTCCTCCATTTGAAGGTGTCCTCTGTTTATAGGGTTGTCCAGTCCAAGGCCAGTTGAAAGATTTAATATCCCTGAGAAGGGAGATCAGGAACCTTGAAATTGCCCACAGCGAGATGCCTTGCATTTCTATTTACAGTAAAACCATCACAACTTTTTCAAAATTTGCATCAGTACCTATAAATTTGTTGTTGTTTAGTCGTTTAGTCATGTACGATTCTTCATGACCCCATAGACCAGAGCACCCCAGGCACTCCTGTCTTCCACTGCCTCCCACAGTTTGGTCAAACTCATGCTGGTAGCTTCGAGAACACTGTCCAACCATCTTGTCCTCTGTCATCCCCTTCTCCTTGTGCCCTCAATCTTTCCCAACATCAGGGTCTTTTTCAGGGAGTCTTCTCTTCTCATGAGGTGGCCAAAGTATTGGAGCCTCAGCTTCATGATCTGTCCTTCCAGTGAGCACTCAGGGCTGATTTCCTTCAGAATGGATAGGTTTGATCTTCTTGCAGTCCATGGGACTCTCAAGAGTCTCCTCTGGCACCATAATTCAAAAGCATCAATTCTTCAGCAATCAACCTTCTTTATGGTCCAGCTCTCACTTCCATACATCACTACTGGGAAAACCTATAAATTAGCATGTGCAAATTGTATGGAAACCCATGTCTTCTTTTCTTTTTTGCAAACACATTTCCACTTTTTTGGTAATGAGAAGGTGCTCCCCCCCCCCCGCACTTGAGATAAACTCAGCTCTCATCTACTTCCTGTTGTTGCTGCCTGGCATCAGTACAAAGGATTTGCTGGGACCCAGAAATGATCAAGGAGCCCATAACTGATCCTTGCTGTCGTCCTCTATGTTAGCGGAGAGACTGTGGTTTCCCTCTTTCCCCCACAGCACCAGAAGAAACCTCTGGTGCCAATACAGCTTTAGATTAGATTTCACCCATGTATTAAATTAGAGGTGCTCCCTGGAAGAAATGTGTTGTTGTTGTTGTTGTTCAGTCATTTAGTCATGTCAGACTCTTTGTGACCCCATGGACCAGAGTACGCCAGGCACTCCTGTCTTCCACTGCCTCCCGCAGTTTGGTCAAACTCATGTTGGTAGCTTCGAGAACACTGTCCAGCCATCTCGTCCTCTGTTGTCCCCTTCTCCTTGTGCCCTCCATCTTTCCCAACATCAGGGTCTTTTCCAGGGAGTCTTCTCTTCTCATGAGGTGGCCAAAGTCTTGGAGCCTCAGCTTCAGGATCTGTCCTTCCAGTCAGCACTCAGGGCCGATTTCCTTCAGAATGGATAGGTTTGATCTTCTTGCGGTCCATGGGACTCTCAAGAGTTTCAAGAAATGTACTTGCTGCTAATCCCAGCTATCTGGTAATAGAAAGTGTCTGAACATTGATACCACTGTGATATTTTTCATATGAATGGGAAATGCATGCATAGGGTTGGGATGGTTCAGCTTTGCTCAAAGGTCCACAGAACCCAGGAGGTGTCCTTGCTTTCGGTTCTGCAGTAATAAACTTTATGGCGTTAATATTGCTGTTTTTGCAGAACAAGCTAACCCTCTGGGTATTAAGAAGCCTACATTCACATGTCAGTTTATTCAGTTTTCATGACTTACGTCTTGTTAAGTTCCACATTATATGTTAGCATTTACATGATCTAAAACCCACTTCTGGAACTCTAGTGGAACATAGCAGAAGTTATTTGCTTTCAGAAAAAAAGCCTGTTTGCAAATGATCTGGAAATGAGTGCTAAACTTGAGCAATATTCTACTACAGTTCCACTATTGTTCTGGAAATTACTTTAAATTGTACTCAAAATATAATGTACAAATGAACGGTTAGGAGAATGTTCTGAAAGTAGAGAAAGCTGCCATGTGAATGCAGCCTTGATAAGAGAGGGTGTAATTACAATGTGTCAAGACATGGTCAAAAGTGCCTTAATGGTTTCATAAAGAAACTTAGAGATATCCATCAGACGTCACTGAGGAAGAGATTGTTAAGGAATAGAGAGCATTGGTTATGTCAATACAGATGAAACGCCTTTTTTAAATTTTAAACAGCAAGCAACACATAAGCAAATTGCATTGTTTCTGGAGCAAGGGGGCAGAATTGTAACATGCATTACACTGTCAAGGAGTGAACCATCAGTCAGTGAACTTGTCCTGAAAAAATGGCTGTCTTAGCCTTTAGGAATCAAGATTCCTGCCAGATTTGCTATTATCCATTTTAATGGATCCTAATTAGCAGAGGCCTGCATGTTCCAACATTCTTTTCCGTGCATCTCTCAGTGTGAAAGGCATCTGGCAAACAAGATTGATTATTCTAAATAGTCAACAAAGACAGTGTTCTGTAGCAGGAGATCTGAAAGACCTGGGTTGAAACCCCAGCTCAGCCATGTCTGGCTCCTCCAGTCTCATCTACCCTGAGAGTTTAAAAGGTAAAGGGACCCCTAACCGTTAGGTCCAGTCGTGGCCGACTCTGGGGTTGCGATGCTCATCTCACTTTACTGGCCGAGGGAGCCAGCGTACAGCTTCCGGGTCATGTGGCCAGCATGACTAAGCCACTTCTGGTGAACCAGAGCAGAGCATGGAAATGCCGTTTACCTTCCCGACAGAGCGGTACCTATTTATCTACTTGCACTTTGACATGCTTTCGAACTGCTAGGTTGGCAGGAGCAGGGACCAAGCAATGGGAGCTCACCCAGTTGCGGGGATTTGAACCACTGACCTTCTGATCGGCAAGCCCTCTGTGGTTTAGACCACAGTGCCACCCGCTCCCTGAGAGTTTATTGTGAAGATAAAATGGGATAGTCCCATGTGCTTCTTGGCAGAAAGGGGTGATGGTTGGCAACCGTCTGTCTCGAGAGACAGTGGAGTGCACCTCTGGGGTTGAAGTCAAAAAGCTGCATTAGTGACTTCCCCAGGTGCAAAGTGACTTCCCTAGGTGCAAGCTTGGACAGTGTGTATGGAGGTCTTGGCCACCCAGAGTACGATCTTAGCCTCACTGATGTGGTCCAAAAGCTTGGCTTCAGGAGTTGCTGGAAGGAGGCATACAAGACACCATCCACTCCAGATTTGTGTAGGGTTTGCTCCTTTTTCTTCTCCCAAAGATATCCTACAAGGCAGCAGAGGTTTTGGTTCTGAGGGTTTTACACACGCACACACTTAAACCAAGGCAGGTAATAAATACAGTGGTGCCTTGCAAGACGAAAATAATCCGTTCCGCGAGTCTCTTCGTCTAGCGTTTTTTTCGTCTTGCGAAGCAACCCTATTAGTGGATTAGCGGATTAGCGCTATTAGCGGTTTAGCGGTTTAGCAGCTATTAAAGGCTTAGCGGCTTAGCGGCTAAAAGGCTATTAGCGGCTTAGCGGCTTAGAAAAGGGGGGGGGAGCAAAAAAATGGCAAGACTCGCAAGACTTTTTCGTCTTGCGAAGCAAGCCCATAGGGAAATTCGTCTAGCGAAGCAATGCAAAAACGGAAAACCCTTTCGTCTAGCATGTTTTCCGTCTTGCGAGGCATTCGTCTTGCGGGGCACCACTGTAAAGGATAAATGAACTTCCCCTTCATGGATCACTGTCTTGTCGTGGCGAAGGGGCTTGAATAACTCCAAGAAGCTTTGAGCTATGCCATGCAGGGCCACCCAAGATGGAGAGGTAATAGCTGAGAGTTTAGACTAAGTGTAATCCACCTGGAGAAGGAACTAGCAAAGCACTCCAGTATTTTGCCAAGAAAACTCCATGGACATAAAAAAGGAGAAGCTTTGAGAAGAAAGTGAGAGTTTCCAAAGCATGCTCTGGTTCATGGGGTCACGGAGAGTCAAACACAACTAAGACGACTAAACAACAACAACAATAAATGAAAGCAATGGACCCAACTTAAGTTGAATACCACCCAATATTTTTAAATGCAATTGAAATATCTAAGAATGTCATATATAATCAAGCTCCAGCTAACATATCACTCTAGAACATCTTGTCTGAAAGAGTCTTGTACATTGATGGTGCTCTTATCTATATTTTACACCAGTGGCGTAGCGTGGGTTGTCAGCACCCGGGGCAAGGCAAGTAATTTGCGCCCCCTAACCCGTGGATTTGCGCCCCCTAACCCATGGATTTGCACCCCCTAACCCTAACCCCCAGATGTTGCGCCCGGTGCGGCCGGCCCCCCCTGCATCCCCCACGCTACGCCATTGTTTTACACACCAATATAGTAGCTCACCTGGCTGCTTATTTAATTACTATATTTCTCTTCTATCTTCCTTCAAAGTAGCTCAAGATGATATATATGGTTCTTCCTTCTTCCTTCCTTGAGGCATCCCTCCTGACTTTCCCGGTCCCCTCCTGCTGTTCTACCTTGGTGGCAGGGGCCGCAGTAAGTTGGTGTGTGGCTGGGGGATGGTGGCTCCAATTTGTTATTTGAACTTCGGTGGGACTTTGGTGGGATTGAGATCATCGGGCAGGGAGGAGGGGGGAGGCTCTATGTGGCCTCTTCACTTGTCATTTTGGGCTCCCATTTGATTGTGGCGTAGCAATTTGAATCTGAGCAGCCACAGACATCTAGGGAGTGGAAATAAAAGGCAAAACCTACAAATTAGGGCTTGCAGATGACCTAATGGTCACAACACCAGACCCCATAAACACAGCAACCTCCCTAACCAGAGAACTCAACACATTTGCAATGGTGTCGGGCCTACAGGTAACTTTTGCAAAGTCGGAAGGTATGTGCTTCAACACCCCTCCCCGCACCCAAAAAGAACTCGCTAACGCCATTTGTTTGTGGCAGGTATGGCAGCACGGGGACCAGCCAGGCAACTAAGTTGGTGCTGTTGGTCCCTCGGAGTTCGGCACGGCTGTGGCTCTCTCCATCTTGCCTCAGCTTAGTGTAAATGATGTATGAAATGAGAAATTCACTCAGCGCCGAGCAGGTAAGAGACAGCGCATCTAAGATGATATGGAAGTAATCGACACATCCATAAAATATTCAGAGACTGCATTTCCACAGGTACCGAGGCACCGCCATCCTTTTGGCGTGATTCAGTGACTGGAAAAGCGTGGCGTGAATCAGACTTAAATACTTTTCACGTATCATAAATGTATATTTTATACTTTTCGAGACAAAAAGGTAAATAAATCCTGCGCATCGTCCCTAAAGACATTTCCACAGGATGTAAACCTTTCAAAACCACCATCCTGTTTGAATTGCACATTGGTATCAAAAGCGATCGGGTGTGAACTACAGGCACCAAGCGACTTTCCTGTAAAAGGCCTTTTCACTTGACGATAAAGTTGCTATCGAACTGAACCAATGTGTGAACAGAATTCATGCTCTGTGTTTAGGCAAAGTGAGGCAGCCCCCTTAACAGCAGAGACTGGTCTATTAGAGTGAATGCAGCCCCACCAGACCTCAGCTAACCCCACTTAGTACTTCGGCCATACATAAAATGTATGGCACATACTATACATTTTAAACACTATGATAGCACTTTAAATAGTCATGGCACCCTGCACCAACAATTATAGGAGCTATAGCTTGTTAAGGGTGCTCACAATGCTCTATCCCCCCCACAATGCTACGATTCCCGGAGTGGTTTAACAGTCAATGCACAGGGGACTCTGGGGATAGTAGCTCTCAACACATGTACACTCTTCCAAAATAGGTACTTGTACACCTGTAGAGAGACAGCTTGCACCTGTTGCAGCAGCAAAAGAAAGAAAAAAGCTAATGCTATTTTAAACTGTACCAACAGAAATAGTATCTAGGTCAAGGGAGGTAATACTCCTGCTCTGTTCTGCCTTGGCCAGACCACAGCTGGAGCACAGTCACCAAAATTTAAGAAGGTTGTTGACAATCTGGAACGTGTGCAGAGGAGGATGACCAAGATGATCAAGGGTCTGTAAATCAAACCTTATGAGGAACAGTTGAGGGAACTGGGTAAGTTTATCCTGGTGAATATAAATTAAATAAATTTTTATTTATACCCTGCCCTTCTCGGTTCAGAAAGCCGAGCTCAGGGTGGCTAACAACAAATTTAAAACACTTAATTGATGCAACAAGAAAACACCATAAAATACAGTATAAAACACGAATAACAATAATTCAGAATTCAAAAATCAATTTAGGGGGGAAATCCACCCAATAAACATTAGATGATCACCAGGGCTAGCTGTCTAAATTAGTCCTGTTTGGGCCAGCGAGGAGACCAGGGGAGAATTTGCTATGGGACAGGAGACTGAGAGGAGATACTAAATGATCCCTTCCATTTCTATATTTCTATGATCTCCTCATCAACACAAAGAAGCCTTTTTTTGACGATATTTCATATTTGTCATATTTTTAAACCCATGTTCCATATCTATCCATATTCTGCAGATTATTTTTTAAAAATTAATACGATACTATACAACACTTAAATGTATAAATGTTTCTTTGCCCTTGAATCTCTTCACCACACTTGCTATCCTCCCCTGCCACACCAGTGTGGCATGCATCCTTTGAGAAGCACTGCTCTAGCAAGTTGTAGAAACAGCCTTTCTGTAAGAGGAAGATGCTCTCCACATGCAGCTGGTCAATTTTTTAATCAATCCTCTTTTGTAGAATTGGATGTTGATTGCTTCATAATAAAAAATATGGGATAGAAAAATCTCTGAAATAAATATATCAGTACAGCGGTACCTTGGGTCTCAAACTTAATCTGTTCCGGAAGTCCATTCCAAAACCAAAGTGTTCCAAAACCAAAGCACGATTTTCCATAGAAAGTAATGCAAAATGGATTAATCCGTTCCAGATTTTTACAAACAACCCCTAAAACAGCAATTTAACATGAATTTTACTATCTAACAAGACCATTGATCAATAAAATGAAATCAATAATCAATGTACTGTACTGTAAAATAAATAAGACAGTATTGTAGATGATAAAAATTAAAATTATTATTATTTTCTTACCTGCACTGATGATAGTCATTGTTTGGATGGGGGGCTTTTATCCATTCCCGCAGTCACTCACTCAATCAACCAACCAACCAATCAATCAGTAGCTGAACTGGGTTCCACACAGTCACAAAAACAAAATAACTGAAAAAGCCTCAAAAACAAAAATGCAAAATAAATAGCAAAAACTAAAGCACCAAATACAGTGGTGCCTTGGTTCTTGAACTTAATCTGTTCCAGAAGTCCGTTTGACTTCTGAAATGTTCAAAAACCAAGGTTAAGCTTCTGATTGGTGCAGGTGCCCCAGAAACAATAGACAACAGCCACATCAGATGTTCAGCTTCCCAAAAAAGTTCAAAAACCGGAACACTTACTTCTGGGTTTTCTGCATTTGGGAACCAAGGCATTTGAGTACCAAGGCATTTGAGAATCAAAGTACTACTGTACATGATGAGACAATTTTCCATTTTAATACTTCATAAAGAATACTACTTTATTCCCTTTTGAAGCCATTGCATCTACCTGATGCAAATATTTTGAATTATTTATTTATTTATTTATATATTATTATTATTATTATTACTATTACTATTACTATTGCCAGCTTAAGTGCAATCCCAGTCATTCACAGTCCAGGAAAATTACTATTTTAAGGAGCATCCCAGAGCACCATCTGAAACATTTTTGCACAGGTTGTGTGCATTACCTTGATGTGCTAATGAAACTGGCCTATTTGATAATTTCATTAAAAGCACCCCACAGAGAGAAGGAGCCAGGCATTTACAACAGGGTGGTGTTGCTTATGCCTTTTAAAAAATTACAGATGTTTAAAGTTTGAATCCATTAGCCAAAAGCAAATACAGTCTTCTTAATTACACCTTAAGTGGCTTTCCCTTTTTGTTTTAATTGATAGGAACAGACTATTTTCACAGTTCTTGTGCGCTCTCTCTCTCTCTCTCTCTCTCTCTCTCTCTCTCTCACACACACACACACACACACACACACACACAGTGGAAAACAATGCCCATCAAGGGGCTTCTGATTAAATGGTATACAATTTGTTCTCTGTGGTATTTCTGGTTTAGTCACATTGAGTTTAGGGATAATTAAAGTTGTCTGTCGCACTGTAATAATCAAACAATTACCTCCAGGGAAGGATGTAAGCCTTTAATAATCCACTCGACTATGTGGCAACAGCTCTCAAAAGTGAGAGACTTTGGCATGCTAAGACTTCCGAGATCCTCATCCTTATTAGAGATTAGACTTCAGGGATGTCGGGCAGGAAAGGAGAATTCTGGGACAGAATATAAAAGCTGCCCAAACGTCTTGGTGTTGCTGGTTCCATTCACAAACTTAGATTGGCTTTGGCAGTGTTAACTCACATCAAGGGCTGCTAAGCTTGAACAGAATCCTTTGTGAGGCCAGGTTCTTGATCAAGTGATTGGTCTGCACAGGATTCCCTGCCTCCAGGACCAGCTGAGCCAGGGCTGGGGCTTGAGCCTGAAGGGTCCTCACCTGTGCTGGATCCTCAGCTGCAGGCACCAGCTGAGTCTGCTCTGGCTCCTGAGGGGGTGGAGGACCCATTGCCTGCAGGTGCTCCACTCTCAGCCCCGGCAGAGGAAGCTGAGGTTGCCTCTGGGTCCGATAACCCTCCAGCCTCTCCTGGGCTGCAGAGGCTCAGGGCAGAGAGGCGGAGGGAACTAAGTTCCCGCAGGAGGAGTGTTCACCTCCAGGCCAGGAGAGGTGGGTCACCTGAGGATCGGGGCCGCCCTATGCCTCAGGGCAGATAAAAGCCAGCCAGCCCCAGTCCCAAGTTGCGGAAGCAGTGTTGTTGGTCGCCAGTTCCTGCCTGAACCCTGCCCTGCACCCAGCTTCAGCTTTTACATACTGCCTCCATATTGCTCCTTTGACCTCGGACTGGACTCGGACCTCGCCTCTCGATCTACCCACGGGACCAGCATGAAGCCCAGCTACTGCAAAGCTTGCTTTGATCTGATCCCTATTTTAATGGTTGAAGCGCATGCTGATGTTGGCATCCATCTGTATTGAGAGGCAATGGAGTGTGCCCACTGGAGAATCACAGCAGCTGTTGTGGCTGCAAAGACCGGTAACTCGTCACTGCTGCCTCCTGTGTTGTTTTTGGTACATTAGCAGCACCCAAGTGACCTCTCCAGGCTATGAGTCTGGGTAGTGTGTTTGGAGCTCCTGGGCTGCCCAGATGACAAGACTTTGCCAATGTGGTCCAAGGGAAAGCAGAGCAATACACTTGGCACCAGCTTGGCTGCCGGAGTTACTGTAAGGAGGCATACAAGATGCCATCCAACTGTCTTAGGGACTCTAAATACATACAGTGGACGCTCGGGTTGTGAACGTGATCCATGAGGGAGGAAATACCATATTTTTCGCCCCATAGGACGCACTGCCCCATAGGACGCACCTAATTTCTTTGGGGGGGGAACCTAATTTTTTTTTGGGGGGGAATAAAGAATTTTTTTCCCTCCCCAGGCACGGGGCAGGCGCGGGGGAAGCCCGAGCTTCCCCAGACCCCAGACCCCAGACCCCAGAACAGCCTGCTATCTGCAAGCCTAGGGAGCCGCCCCGGTCTCCCCAGGCTTGCGGAGAGGTGCGCAAAGCCCAGGGGCACTCTTCAGCGCGCACCAGGCTTCGGAATGCAGACAGCTCCGCGCCACCCTCCGGAGCCCCGCGCGGCTTTGCGCCGCGATCCGGAGGGTGGCGCGGAGCTACAAGAAGCCCTGGAGCACAGGCAGCTCTGCGCCACCCTCTGGAGCCCCGCGTGGCTTCGCGCCAGGATCCAGGGGGTGGCGCGGAGCTGCAAGAAGCCCTGGAGCGCATGCAGCTCCGCGCCACCCTCCGGAGCCCCGCACGGCTTCGCGCCAGGATCCGGAGGGTGGCGCAGAGCTGCAGGAAGCCCGGGAAAGCCTGCATTTGCCCCATAGGACGCACACACATTTCCCCTTCATTTTTGGAGGGGAAAAAGTGCGTCCTATAGGGCGAAAAATACGGCAATGATGTGTCACAGAGGGGCTTTAGACTAATATTTACTCAGAAGGGAGCCATTGAAATGAACTAAGTTATGTCCATTAATTTCAATAGATCTACTCTGAGTAAAAGGTAGTTGACTATTACCCCTAATCTGCATGCTCCCAATATTTAATGATGGATTTTAAATGTTGACCTGACAAGCCTGTACTTCACAAGTAATACTACACTGTACTTCATTTTTCTACACACTTTTATATTCCACACAGGGATTACTGTTACATGGTAAAGGTGCATATAGTATGTGAACTGGTCCTAGCTCTGAGGAATTTTTGTATGTTAAATTAGGAAAGATGTGTGCCTTGAGTACCACTGCTGCATAAACAATAAGGCTTGTTAATGGGAACGTACTATCTCAAGAAATAATGGCATAATTAGATACTATTTCATTAAAGGTGAAATATAATTATAAATCCCCCTCCCCAAGAAGAAAGTGCTATAGAATATCAAGAGTTTTTACAGACCTGAACATGTAAAATTAGAAAAGGAAACTCTTTGAACAACTCTGCTTTGCACAATTTAAATTACCTTGATGACAAGTTTTATTTTGGGGTTAAGAAAAGCACACATACACCCTGATTTCATTAACTGAAAACTGCCGGAGTGGTACAAATGTATGCTTACAAATGATCCACATGACTGCATTCAATTTTCAAGGCATGAATTCACACATTTGCTTTTGAAATTTTTGGTTTGCATTGTAGCATTTTAATCTGTTGGATTTCATCTGCAGAGGGGACAAGAGAGACTCAAATGAACTTCAGCTCTCAAACCCAGTACTGGTAGATCCAAGAAGCAAATGTTCTTGTAAAAATAAATAAATCACAGGGTCAGCCCTGCTTCACAGACCTGGGCCAGTAAAGTCCTACGAGTGCCGCTGAATCTGGAAGCAGACAGAAATACATATCCCCAAGATTCCTCAAAGCAGGGATAGGGGAATTGTGGCACCCCAGATGTTGTCGGGCTACAACTCTCATAATTCCTGACTGTGGTCCATGCTGGCTGGAGCTGATGGGAACTGGAGTCTAACAATACCTGGAAGGCCTCAGGCTCCCCACAACTGCCTTACTGAGAATCGTGGACTTCAAGTATTTAACAATGTACAGTGCTACCTCGGGTTACAGACACTTCAGGTTACAGACTCCATTAACCCAGAAATAGTACCTCGGGTTAAGGACTTTGCTTCAGGATGAGAACAGAAATTATGTGGCAGTGGCGTGGCGGCAGCGGGAGGCCCCATTAGCTAAAGTGGTACCTCAGGTTAAGAACAGTTTCAGGTTAAGAACAGACCTCCAGAACGAATTAAGTTCTTAACCCGAGGTACCACTGTACAGTTGAAGGACCTAACAGGAGGGGACATAGACCACCAGTACCCAAATGTATGGGAAACCGCCTGTGGTGATCACACAGGGCCCCCGGACGTTTGACGGTCTATTGACCCTGTGCCACCACTGTGGTTGCTTTCTTCGCTGCCACCAACCCGTTTCTCCTCACGGGTAATCACGGAGCCCAGACAGTTGTTAACATTAACAAATAATCAAGTTTATTTATAGGCATGAACAAACTTATGGTTTCAGTTAATTTTCCTTGGCAGTTTCTTAATCTTAGTTCCTTAGCTGTTCTATGCGTTCCTAACAACTTCAAACTGATTATTCCCAGTGGCGTAGCGTGGGTTGTCAGCACCCGGGGCAAGGCAAGTAATTTGCGCCCCCTAACCCGTGGATTTGCGCCCCCTAACCCTAACCCCCAGATGTTGCGCCCGGTGCGGCCGGCCCCCCTGCACCCCCCACGCTACGCCACTGATTATTCCAACTAACTATCTGACTCCCTCTAACAATTCCTCTCACTCCCTCACCACACAACTCGACCAACCCACAGACTTATATCTTCCCTCTTCCTTCACCAGCTCCCAACTCTCAACTCTCAACTGACTTCTACACAGCTCTGACTCTCACTCTAACTCCTCCTATCAGTTTCTCTCTGGCCAATCACATCACACTCATTTAACCCTTTCCTTATGACCCACCTAGGAGGCAAACGCCACAGCCACCCTACTAGAAAAGTTAACCAACACATAAACTAGCACAGGGACAAGCAAATGAGGACTCCTTCACCCCGGTGTGGCTCCCCATTGTCATATACAGTGGTACCTCTAGTTACAAACTTAATTCATTCCGGAGGTCCGTTCTTAACCTGAAACAGTTCTTAACTAGAGGGGTGCTTTCGCTCATGGGGCCTCTTGCTGCCGCTGCGCCACCGGCACACAATTTCCCTTCTCATCCTGGGGCAAAGTTCTCATCTCGAGGTAACTCTTCCAGATTAGCGGAATTTGTAACCTGAAGTGTTTGTAACCTGAGGCGTTTGTAACTCGAGGTACCACTATATACAGCACAACAAGACAATGACCTATCCCCCACAACAGCAAATGAATCAATATGGCTAATCTCACCCAACAACCTCCCCCTTCAAATATACAAACAAACCATACTGAACCCAACCAAATGCTATCAACCAAGCTCTGAACCCTCCAATCTCTCACAATGCCAATTAAAATAAATATATAAATGAAAAACCTAGGCATGTGACACTGACACAAAAACCCTGCACAAACACTATGCAATAGAATGAAAAAATCTTTATCCCCCCTCTCCCCCCATCCTTTCCCTCAACCCCATGATGTCTATGACAATTGATGTCTCATACAGAATGTAAACAAACTGTGAAAAAGACTGAAGGAGCGTCTCCACCCCCATCGTTCTGCCTGGACACTGAGGTCCAGTGCCGAGGGCCTTCTGGCGGTTCCCTCGCTGCGAGAAGCCAAGTTACAGGGAACCAGGCAGAGGGCCTTCTCAGTAGTGGCACCCGCCCTGTGGAATGCCCTCCCACCAGATGTCAAAGAGGGAAACAACCACCAGACTTTTAGAAGACATCTGAAGGCAGCCCTATTTAGGGAAGCTTTTAATGTCTAATAGATTATTGTATTTTAATATTCTGTTGGAAGCCACCCAGAGTGGCTGGGGAAGCCCAGCCAGATGGGCGAGGTATTAATAATAAATGATGATGATGATGATGATGATTTATGAATTGAAAGTGGAAACACTATGTACAGTGGTGCCCTGCAAGACGAATGACTCGCAAGATGGAAAACTCGCTAGACGAAAGAGTTTTCCGTTTTGGAGGTGCTTCGCAAAACGAATCTCCTATGGGCTTGCTTCGCAAGACGAAAATGTCTTGCGGGTTTTTCCCCCTTCCCCCCTTTTTCTAAGCCGCTAAGCCGCTTATCAGCTGATCCGATAAGCAGCTAAAAGCCGCTAAAAGCCGTTAATAGCGCTAATCCGCTAATCCGTCAATGGACTTGCTTCGCAAGACGAAAAAACCGCTAGACGGAGAGAATCACAGAACGGATTCTTTTCGTCTTGCGAGGTACCACTGTATACTTTTTATTTGTTTGTTTTGGAACACAAGAAAATCCTTAATAAAAACTATTAAAAACAACAACACCAGTGTACAGTTGCATATGCTCTGAAAGTAACAGCTAAGCATCCACTTGAAGAGGTCCTGGGGCAAAGCTCTTAGGCTGGGTGAGGCAGCCTCTTAGGACAGTAAAATGTCCTGGATGGAATGATCCTGAACCATAAGAGCCTCTGTGGGAAAGCTGGAGAAAATGTCCAAGTTTATCACATTTCTGACTTCATGGGGGTTTGACTGTGTGATTCTTAGCACATACCACAAAAGCATCTGTTTTCAAGCTAAGTTTACGTATTTGTGCAGATAAAACGCCACTGATGTCTGGAGGGCCTGGTCTGCTACAGGCCTGCGATAAGGCATCCTCTTTATCTGTTGCCTGTTTTAAATGAAAGAGAAGACTAATTGATCGGCATCCAACATTCTTGGGAGACTCTGCATTGTGTGGATTTATACAGAGAGCTAAGCAGGAAAAGAAGATAAGAAAGTGTGGGCAACTTCTCCTTTCAGAAAAGTGAGATGGAAAGACAACTGACCCAAGAAAGCCATCCATCCATAAATTAGCAGGAAGATATATCCATCACAAACATTCATTATCTTTCTCAATCACCTTTCTCTGTCTCATTAACTAAAGCAGGCTTTCTCAACCTTGGCCCTCCAGATGTTTTGAGACTACAATACCCATCATCCCTGACTACTGGTCCTGCTAGCTAGGGATCATGGGAGTTGTAGGCCAAAATCATATGGAGGGCTGAGGTTGAGGAAACTTGAACTAAAGCATCTGCTGATCTCTGAGTAACTATAGCACAGAATGAAACACAGTGTATAAAACTGGTAGTAAACCCCACCCTCCAAAAAGTCTGGAAGAGCAGGATCCAGAGGTCAAATGAACCTATAGACTCATAAAAATAAAATGTTTTTTCCTTTGGTATTCAAATGTCATCAAGACATAGATCCTGCTTCTAAAATAGGTATCTTCAACCTTTTCAGACAACTGTTACCGGAAAAATCCGAGGGCACCCTTGGACAAAATAAAGACACCAACCAGGATAACTTGGAGCAAAACAGCAGCCTGTAGGCTTGGCCTTTATTGAACTGTTGCAACAGGGTGTTCACCTCACTTGCAGGAGAGAGGAAAGACCCAGATAGAAGGTGTGCAAGACCTTATAAAAACTTTTGAAATTTCCCATCCTCTAGGTCAAGCCCACCCCCAGAAACATCATGCATACATTACAGAAAGGAGGGGTTGAGGGAGGAGTTGTGGTGGTAACCTGAGTGTCCTGTCACCTGGCTGGTTCCTCCTTTCCCCCTCCCCATGAGTCACTTCCAGGAGACAAAGGGGAGTTGGCAGTTTCCTGCCCCCAGAGGGAAGATCTGATCATTGTCCTTTGTTTCAGTCCATGCTGAATCCACTCCCATATGCAAGTTCTTTGTGATCTTGATGGTCTTCTGTCTAGGACCATCAGGGTTGGCATAGCAACTGGGCAGGGCTCCTGTGGATGTGCTGGGATGGTGAAGGGATTATGGCTGACCAGAACCAAGCCACCCCCCTTTGATAGTCCTTGTCATATGGAGTAAAACAAAAATGGAACAGTGCAAATCCGATGTATGGTTGATTTTTCTATGAATTTATAACAGAAGTGTGGCATATGTAGTGTGTGAGTGTGAGTGTGTGAAGTTTGTAGAAACTGAATGATTGGGGTGGGAGGTTCCTGCTACACCCCGGAACCACTTTTAACTCAAACATGCATTTGGGGGCCCATTTCTTACTCCCATTTTGTACTAGTTGGAAGTTATTTTCCAATAGTAGCCCCATGTAACATACTGCAACCCCAACATAGAAGCAGAAAGTGAAATAATGGGGACCCTGTTGCCCTCCAGATACTGTCGGACTCTAGCTCCCATCATCTTGCCATTTGACCATGCTGGATGGGGCTGAAGGAGGTTGGAGGATGCAGGTTCCCCACCCCTGAGCCTGACATAGTGGAAGCAAATGGAATCTAGGCAACTCAGCCATCAATCCAGCATCAGATTCCCAAACAGAGCAACTATGTCCCCTTCAGTCAACTCCCAGCATTCTCCTTCACTGCCCAAACTGAGGCTGCTAAAAGCCCTCTTTCTAAGCAAAGTATGATGGGTATTTCATTCCAAAGGATGGAGCCACAAAACATTTTGGGCCTCTTGCTAAGTCTCTCATCATCCATTAAGTCTGTCGGGCAAAACCATAGTGCCAGGCTCATTCATGCTGATCAAGGCTGCCAAACTCGTACCAGTAAAAGTGCTCTAACCCTTCAACCTAGGAATGAGAACCTATTATGATAAATAGCTCAAAAAGAAATAGTTGGGAAAATGAGCTTGTCATAGACAAACGCCTAGGTAAGCTGCTGTCTGAGATGAGACGTGTCGCTTGACAGCACTCGTGATGCCTAATAACGAAGCAGAGGCATGAGGCCATTAATTGAGCGACTATCCAATATAATAAAGCTCAGCCTTAAGGTGGGATCTTTTTATCAGGGTTCATCTTGATGAAGCCCCACTGCAAGCTAAGCCTTCATTCTGCTTCTAAATATATCCACAGTCTTCAAAAGTTGGAAATAAAAACATCCTAAAACTTTGTGTTGTCCATGGAAACTATTCACATGAATAGCAGTAGACACACAGGAATGAGAAGCAAGGCCCCTCACAGATGCTAAATTAGGGCCACATTCTGTCAGGGTTCTGTCAGCGGCTCCCGGCTGGTTGCCCGCGAAAGTATAAAGACAAGGAAAAGTTTCTTACAGTCCTTTTTTACTTCAGACTTTACAGAGAGAGGCTATAGAACCCAGCCTCCTGGATAATGGCATTGTCCTGAGTGAATCTCCACACACATCCCATCTCTCTGACTTCCTCATTCGTCATTCTCATCATCCCCTCTACAGGTGCTGCTACATGCCCTCTGTCTTCAAGCTCTTTGCTCTCCTACTTTTAAGGCTCGCTGGGTTCTGGGTTCTGGTGGGTCTGGAACGCTTTCTAGTGACAACATGTCAGCCAGCTGCCGCTCCAGTTCTGCCTCCTCCTCCTCCTCTCCCATTATTTCCCAACTTTCCCCCTCATCTGCCTCTGAGCTGTGACCTCCCACAAACCCCTGTTGTAAATCTATACTGTCTTCCTCTTCCTCCCCCCTGGAAGAGTCAGAATGGGAAGGCAGTCTCCACCATTCCTCCTCTGCCCAGTCCCTGACACATTTGCAATATACACTCAAAGTGCTATGACACCACGTTAAATAGTTATGGCTTCTGCCCCAAGGATTCTTTGAGCTGTAGTGCGTTAAGAGAGCCAAGAGTTGTTAGGAGGCTTCTATTCCCCTCACACAATGACAGTTTCCAGAGTTCCCTGAGAAGAGGGCTTGATTGTTAATCCACTCTCAGCACCCTTAACAAAGCAAAGCTCCCAGAATACTTTGGGGAAGCCATAACTGTTTAAAGTGTAAGCATAGTGCTATTAATGTATGGTGTGGATGTGGCCTAGCAAGGTTATCAGTTCGAACTGGCAACCTTAAGGTCTGATGCTGGAACTCCAGACTGGCTCCAAATATTTTGCTGGAACCGCACCCCACCAGACAAATGCCACTTTTTGAGCCAATGTGCAAACCAAAACATAGCCGTACTTCAAATTTGCCCTTCTTTAAATTTTGCAGTGAAGTTTTCCAACCCCTAAGTTTTGCCAAGTATCAGCTTAATGTATTTTATTTTTCTGGCTCAGATTGCAATGGCATTTCCTTAAATGCAGTGGGAGAAAAACCAAGGAGAGGCAGAAGATGCTCTGTTTGCACACCCACAGGGAATTATTATATTTGCACATGATGCCAGATTCCTTTCTGTACAAATCAGTGTTGCATTCATCCTAAATCAGTATAATTGCATCACAGGAAGAAAGCTGAAACCTCTTTGAAAATGCCAATATATTGTCACTTTGCACCAAGCATCCAACATTTAATTACAAGACGTATCATTGAAAAAGGATGTAAGTAATGATTTATGATTTCCATTTGTAGCATCTTTTTATAGGCTCACCTTTAAAATGAAACTGGTTGTTATAGCAGAAAAGAAAGTGATATAGTATATAGTTGGCATAGTGACACGTAACAAGTGTGTAAAAACAGAGACTTTTCAGTGCACAGGGCAAGACATGTCAGATCCTCTAGATGGTGTTCCTACCTTTTCCTTGACTCGTTAGGCATAGATAGACAAGTGTCAGAAACAGATAAAAAGACTGTGTGCTGGTTTTTCATGTGCAGAAATGGAAAGAGATAGCTCCAAACGAAGAGAAAACACAGATTCCAATACTTCAAATATTGCAGATTGAGACAGAAACCCACCCCAGCACCACCAACAACAACCCACGCAGTAACAGAGTTTATCCCACCCCAGTTTTTCCTGAGAACCTATGCTATTTTTTCTACCATCCTCTTCCCCTCTACAAGTCAACGGAGAGAGAAGAGACTGTATCCCCCCAAATCTGGGAAGGGAACAGAAGCACGTCCTCCACCAACAAACCTTGGGGGTAACACTTTGCATAAGGCCTTGCATAAGGCTTTGCAGGCACCACCAATCAGCTGATGGATGGTGTCTGCAAACATTTTGGCTGAAACCAGGTTTTTACCTGCCCTACACCTGATCTCAGATAGGATGTCAGGTAGAGGGCAGATGGGTGTGGCTTGGCTGAAGTAGCCTCATTGGTCGCATGGGGAGGTCTGGGAGGCTTAATTAGGTGAGAGGCTGGAGGTTCGCCACCCCAGGTAGAAAATGATGTTCAAGCACCATTATATGGAATCACTGAATTGGCCAAAAATTTGGGTACTCCCAAGGCATAATGACATGGACTCTGAACTCCATATTTTTGCACCAATTGATCAATACAGGAATGTTCTAGCAAGATCATATTCTTGTGCATATATTTTTATTTCATCTATTGCATTGCACCTATGAATACTTACTTCTCTGCTTTCTAAAAATTATTTTAGATGTACACTTCACAACAATACTTAAAACAACTAATGTCGCAAACAAACAAATAGTAATGCAATTAAGATGCAATTGTGGTTCCAGTAACGTATTTGGAAGTCTTGTTTTCTTGAGTGATTGGAACGGCTCCTTCAAAGCTTTCCTACTCTACTGGTTGCATATTTTATATCATATATTAAAGCTAATGGATGCTTCTATCCCAGAGGCTGTTAGCTCCATAGGAACAACTTAAAAATCTTGTTAAGAATTTATTTGAATAATAACTAATGCATAGTATCCACATTTCATAAAGTGCAAAGCAGTGCCACAGATGATTTGACATTCAAAACAGAAGAAGCTGTAATTATGAGTACAGCATTTATTTAGACAGTTCATTATGTATACTATGTTTTGCAGATATTATTTATACAGCAGCTTTCATATAATAGGCTCAGTGCAAAACAAAGAAAAAGAGGAATATGGCATTTTGGTGAAATACAGGAATACACTGTTCTATTTATTTATTACATTATTACATTTATATGTTGCTTTTCCTGCAATGGTAACAAGGCAATAAAAAAGACTTTCCCTGTCTGCATCTCCATTTCATTCCCACAGCAACAAGCCTGTGAGGTTAGTTAGGCTGTGAGATAGTGAAAGTGACCATTGTTAGGGTAGGAAGCCATGGATTGGAAACCCTAGTAGGAGTTGGGGTAAAAGGGTAAAGGGGACCCCTGACCATTAGGTCCAGTCGTGACCGACTCTGGGGTTGCGGCGCTCATCTTGCTTTATTGGCCGAGGGAGCTGGTGTACAGCTTCCAGGTCATGTGGCCAGCATGACTAAGCCGTTTCTGGCGAACCAGAGCAGCGCACGGAAACACCGTTTACCTTCCAGCCGGAGTGGTACCTATTTATCTACTTGCACTTTGAGGTGCTTTCGAACTGCTAGGTTGGCAGGAGCAGGGACCGAGCAACGGGAGCTCACCCTGTCACAGGGATTTGAACCGCTGACCTTCTGATCAGCAAGTCCTAGGCTCTGTGCTGTAACCCACAGTGCCACCCGTGTCCCAGGAGCTGGTTCAAGAGCTGAAGGTACTTTGGCAGGGAATCTCAGTGACTGCCATCTAAGTTTTACTGAAATGCAATGACTCAGACGATCCATTCTTCCATGTTATTGTCATGGCCCTGGACCATGACTCCTTGGAGGCAGAGTTCTTGGGCCACTGCAGCACCAAGGAGAAGTAGATCCATCCTCTGGTTCATCCCATGCAGGTTCACAGGCACCACTGCCCAACACCTGAACCCCAAGGAAATCCCTGTGCTGCCAAATTCTGAGACTTGGTCCACAAACTCCTCATGGGACCAGGAGGCCTCACTTAATGGGAGGGACCTCTAGTCAATGACTACCTAGTCCTGTTGTAAAGCTCAGCCAGTTGTCCCAGGACCTTGCTAAGACAACTTGAATATTTGGCCTCAGATGTAGGAGCACTATCCATGGTTCTGAACACCTGCCTTGCTCTTTCACATAGATGCTAACTTTGCCTTGTGATTGTGTCTGCTACTGGCCTCTCTTTGCATGGGTCATCATCCCTGCTTGATGGTGGGCACCCCCATAGACCTTGACAGGTATGGGGCCAAGGAAATGGCTGCCTCCATAAAATTATGGTATTCACTGGCAGACCTCTCTGGTGATGACTGTCACTATCAGTCATGGGTCCTTGTACCTTTCTGAAGATGACCCTAGACTTGTTGGTTGATATAGCTACAGAAATACTCAGCTTCCAATAATCCTTTCTTTGGAAGTCAACATAATCTCTTAGATTCAGAATTTCCTCGTTTCATTCATTTTATTTATTTTTATAGGAAAATTTGTATGTAACTCTTCTGCCTCAGCTGCTACCCCCGCGAGGCTTAAATAAAACAATCAACACAGAATAAAGCCAATTTTAATTGGCATACCATATAAACTTATATAAAACAGCCAAACTTGAGAGTTTGTTATACCACTCTGTCATATGTCGTGTTTCTTTAGATTCCCAATTCTTAGCACATAGTCATCTGGGCTGGCAGCCAAAATTATGCAGAATAAGAAAATCTCCCTAAAGATACCAAAGCTTGCAAACAGACATTGGGATCCAGTAATAGAATGACTTTAAGAATCTGCCACCCAAAATCTTTTCCCTTGCTGCTTTTGAAATTTACACATGATCCATTTTCAGGACTAAAAGTAATATAGTTACTGAAATACCCCTCAGACCATCGATTTATTGGTGTACAGTATTTATAATCTGCCCTTCCATAAAAATGTATCAAACGTCCTTCAGACATTAATCATATATTTATACCTGCCTCATTATAAGTATCCTGCTGGTCATTGGCTAATCCCAACAGGAAAACCGCCATCCATGAGTCATGCACACCTGGGGAGGGGGGCTGCCTATGGGAGCTGAGAGTGCTGTTAAGTTTGGGTCCTTTTTGCTGGCTTCCCATAGCCATATGGTTGGCCACTGTGAGAACAAGAGTTTGGATTTGATTTGATATCCTGCTTTATCACTACCCGAAGGAGTCTCAAAGTGGCTAACATTCTCCTTTCCCTTCCTCCTCACAACAAACACTCTGTGAGGTGAGTGGGGCTGAGAGACTTCAGAGAAGTGTGACTAGCCCAAGGTCACCCAGCAGCTGCATGTGGAGGAGTGGAGACGCGAACCCGGTTCCCCAGATTACGAGTCTACCGCTCTTAACCACTACACCACACTGGCCTGATCCAGCATCCTGAATATTCTTAAGTTTAAACAACATGCTTTAACCCCATACTACACACTCACCAACAGTGAATAAAATGTTCCATGCGTTTCCAACATTTTCAGCACAGATCAATATATTCTGATAAATATTCTGACAAAACGACTCGGGTGTCAGATTAGGACAGTTGTTTCTGAATGATAAATGGCATAATTATTAACTTTCCTCCAACGAGGAAAGTTGCCAAGTTAAGTATGAGGCACTTTCCCCTTTCTGCAATGGGAAAGAGTCATGTGGAGAAAGGTCAAAGCTCAGTGGCATCTCAACCTGTGGCATCTCCAGTCCCTTGTCTGAACTCCCAGAGAGCTACTGCCAATCAGTGAACACGTTACTGACAGGACAGAGTCTCAAACAAAATTGTGCTCTCCTAAGCCCACATTCCCAGCATGTTCACACTTCTGTCTCAGCAAGTTCTGTGTTGGCTTGGTCATGTCCACAGGATGGAAGATAGCTTTATGGGGAGCTGGCTCCAGGCACCAGGCCTCTTGGCAGACCAACTCTGTATTACAATGGTGTCTGCAAATGTAGCATGAAGGATAGCAACATTAACCCTGCCATATGGGAATCTCTTGCAGATGACCGTAGTGCCTGGAGACAGACAAGTCATGTATCCACAGCAGTGACCAGAGGGGGAATGATGGCTGGAGCACAGAGAAGAAATGCCATGGTGCATTTGTAGCAGCAAAACAGGATGCCTTTATCTGCCCCACTTGCAAAAAAAAAAAAAGTGCCCCTCCTGAAGGAGCGTCTCAACCCCCATCATTCAGGCTGGACACTGAGGTCCAGCTCCAAGGGCCTTCTGGTGGTTCCCTCACTACGAGAAGTGAGGTTACAGGGAACCAGGCAGAGGGCCTCCTTGGTGATGGTGGAACGCACTCCCATCAGAGGTCAAGGAAATAAACAACTATCTGACTTTTAGAAGACATCTGAAGGCAGCCCTGTTTAGGGAAGCTTTTAATGTCTGATTATTATTATTATTATTATTATTATTATTATTATTATTATTATTATTTCTGTTGGTAGCCATCCAGAGTGCTGGGGATACCCAGCCAGATGGGTGGGGTATAAATAATAAATTTATTATTGTTATTGTATGTTATTGTTATTGTTATTATATCATTGTTCACAGTCCCAGCAGGCTCCATAACTCTCCTGTGATTTGAATTTACACCCAAAGGTGCACTCTTCAATTGTAACCAGGAACAAAGGGATGCCAACTATAACTATAGATAAATATGTGTGCTTTTAATAATAATAATAATAATAATAATAATAATAATAATAATAATAATGCCCCATGGCTATTCCAGTCTTTTAATAACAACTGTGATTTGGATTCAGCTATACAGGTGGAAAACCTTCAGACATTCGTGCTCATGGCTAGGCTAGCCATAAAATAGCTTACCCCAAGGAGCTGTTATGTGACTACATAACAAGAATGTTAGCCGCTTTGAGACTCCTTCGGGTAGTGATAAAGCGGGATATCAAATCCAAACTACTACTACTACTACTACTACTACTACTACTACTACTCTTCTTCTTCTTCTTCTTCTTCTTCTTCTTCTTCTTCTTCTTCTTCTTCTTCTTCTTCAATATGGCTGTAGACTTGTGTGCATCCAACAAAACGTAGAAATTGGATTTTGCAGGTGTGTGGGGGGGGGAGAGAATGTTTTTAATCATTGGGAAAGGACTTGATTCAAAAGATCCCAGCACAAGCTGCACCAATCCATCGTGTGCTGCGCTGCTTTTAGCTGGCATTGATCAGATGTGAAAATGCACATACCATGCAACCATTTGCAGACCTGGTATTACAAAGCCAGTGAAGGGTGTGATTCAGTGTGAACAAACAAAACAAATACCAAGCTGGAGCACAAGGGAATGAGAAAATGATTTCAACTGGAACGAAATCAAAGGACCAGCAGAACACTAAGTGTGAATCATACTCAACATCAAGAAACGAGAGAGAGGTCAGCTCCGGTTCTGATGTCCTAAGCAACAGAGAGAGCCCGCTGCATATCTTTCATTTTGCTCATCTTTGACTCTGTGCAGAATAATTTCTCTGCAGCAAATCCCCCCTTACTGCTACCATGTAAGGATGTGCATTCATGTTGGAATGCAAGAAAACTTAACTAAATGCATCACATTTTTTCATCTGTAAATTTGTTCCAAAACGAATAAGCAAAGGAAGAAATGGATCTGAAAATGGTACTCCCATTTGTCTCCATTCACTCCATTCAGATGTGGTGGGACTTATCTCTCTTTGGCAGTAATGAAGCTTATTTTCAACAGCTGCCATTTTATTTACTCTCAATACCTCAGGGTAGTCATCATGAAAAACAGTCATTATTTCTGTAGCTTTGGGAAGTAGCCTGATCTGTTTCAGAGCAGCTGTGCCTTTCCAATTCAACTCATTATTTGGTATTGAATCAAATATGCTGAAGCTCTGCTCCCAACCTCCACCCCTCCAACACACAGACACACACAGACACACACTACAAAACAACTATACTGTTTTCATTCTTGACAAAGTGGATGGAATTTGCAGGCATTGAAACCTCTTCAGATTGGAATAAAGGTAAAGGTAAAGGTACCCCTGCCCGAACGGGCCAGTCTTGCCAGACTCTGGGGTTTGTGCGCCCATCTCACATCTATTGGCCGGGGGCCAGCGCTGTCTGGAGACACTTCCGGGTCACGTGGCCAGCGTGACAACGCTGCTCTGGCGAGCCAGAGCCGCACACGGAACGCCGTTTACCTTCCCGCTGGTAAGCGGTACCTATTTATCTACTTGCCCCCGGGGGTGCTTTCGAACTGCTAGGTTGGCAGGCGCTGGGACCGAGCAGCGGGAGCGCACCCCGCCGCGGGGATTCGAACCGCCGACCTTTCGATCGGCAAGCCCTAGGCACTGAGGCTTTAGCCCACAGCGCCACCCGCGTCCCTTTCAGATTGGAATAAGTCTGCCCAATTGTAGGTTGATATACCCAGGGTTGTTGAGTTTTTGTGGTAGGGCACCTTAAAATGCTGCTTTTTTTAAACCAGGGAAAAGTCTTTTTTCATTTTCTACCAGAATTGGAAGAAATTTTCAGGCAAATGACCCCTCATGAGACGAGGAAGTCTGCCCAAATACAAAATGATAGCTGCACTGGTTCTCCTGCAAAAAACAATTTGTGGGTGGACATAAAGGAATCATAGAAGGGCAGGTAGTGAACAAAAGGAAAGCTGGGGTGAGGAAAAGGTCACCCTGTAACAAGGACCCTGTGACTCAAGAGTAATTGATGGTGGTCAGATTCTGCCCTCCACCACAGATATTGAGGGACACAGCCTATCTCTGTGGGAGAGACTGTTCTTACCATTGATTAGCACAGCAGGAGACCCAGAGCCACATGAAAAACAAACACAGTTCTTAATGCCTACTCAAAATCATTGTGACTGGAGCGCCCTGGAAAAAAATACAAAATCTCTCCCCACCTCTCAGTCCTCTCCTGTCTCAAACTCTGGTCATTTCGCAGTCAACTTGGTCTCATTTCTCAAGAAGAGGAAATGGTTCTGCATTTTTTGCACAGCCAAAGCTACAAGGCAACCTGAAAGCTTAGGGAGCCCCTGATCTGATCTGAGCTGCCATATTAATGACAATGCCTGACTCGGGAACATGCAGGCCTCTCCCAAAGCATTTCATAGGCAATCATAGTGGCTACCATCTCATTTTCAAACTTTGCACAGTATTTTCATGTGTGTAATTATCACTACTGGAAGGCACTAACTTGTGAGTTTGGGGATCCAAAGGGTGTATAATTATAATTTGTCCTTTTCCTTTTATTCTGTTTCGTTATCAGTATGAATAGTGGGGAATTCGTGGAAGGGAATTTGGGTCGACTTTAGAAAAAAGGATTTAAGAATGAGTGCTGAGGTATAAATTTTGAGGTTTATAAAGTAAAATTGGTTTTTTAAAATGAATTAAGTATAAAAAGGTTTAAAATTGGGGATAAGAACTTGTTGAATTTACAATCTGAATTGGAATATAAGAAGGGGAGGTGTGCGGAAGTCAGGGAAATATGTTATAGAAAATAAGGATTGCAAACTGTATATGTTTTTAATTTTTCTTTTTCTTTTTTGTTTTTGGTTTTTTAAAATGGAAAATTCTCAATAATTTTTTATTAAAACAAAACAAAACAGAGGGCCTTCTCGGTAGTGGCACCCGCCCTGTGGAACGCCCTCCCACCAGATGTCAAAGAGAACAACAACTACCAAACTTTTAGACGACATCTGAAGGCAGCCCTCTTTAGGAAAGCTTTTAATGTTTGATGCATTACTTTATTTTGATATTGTGTTGGAAGCCACCCAGAGTGGGCGGGGTATAAATAAATAAATATATTATTATTATTATTATTATTATTATTATTATTATTAATCATCATCATCTCAGCTATGAAAGTGGTATCATAGTGCTTTAAACATAGAATCATTGAATCATAAAATAGTAGAGTTGGAAGGGACCCCAAGGGTCAACCAGTCCACCCCACCCCCACAATGCGGGAATCTCAACTAAAGACAGAATCACAAATGGCCATCCAACTTCTGCTTAAAAACCTCCAAGGAAGGAGACTTCCCAACCTCCCGAGGGAGACTGTTCCACTGTCAAACAGCTCTTACTGTCAGAAAGTTTTCCCTTATGTTTAGTCAGAATCTCCTTTCCTGTAACTTGAAGCCATTGGTTCAAGTTCTACCCTCCAAAGCAAGAGAAAACAAGCATGCTCCCTCCTCCATGTGACAGCCCTTAAGATATCTGAAGATGGCTATCATATCTCCTCTTTTCCTAGCTAAACATACCCAGCTCCTTCAACTGTTCCTCATAAGGCTTGACTTCTAGACATATGCTTTCTTTTGAGTTCATTTGACCTGTATCCTGTTCTTTACCCTGTCAATGAATAGTGTGATATTCATTAGTATTGTTGTTAATGCACTCATTCACTGGACTATAATTCCCAGGGTTGTTTTTCTCTGTGTGAGACAGAAACTCTATGATATTTAACCTGGTCTGCATCTGTGATATGGCAATGCAGACGGCTAAGCCATTTTCTGCATCTCATTAATGAAAAAGTACCATCTGTAGAGTTAAAGCCAATGGAAAATGATCCCCATTGTACATGGGATGCTGGTTTATCAAAATATTTCTTCTTTCTCCACCACCTGCCTCTTCTGAGCAAGGGGGGGGGGGGAAATGAGTGAAGCCTTCAGGTATCTCTATTAAGATTAATAATCAAATTAATATAGGAGAAAGTAGAATATATTACAAACATTTCCATGGCATCTTTATATTTACTGAATGGAATTTCAGGGCTGTGGGAACATCTCACGTTCTGTTCTTGACAGATTTGGGGCAGGAAGGTTTTGACTTTGCTTAACAAGATTGTGAGCCATCTCCATATGGCATGATATCAAAGGTTACCAAATAATTGGTGTGCGTGTGGCAGGGGGAAGGCTGCAAACGATCACATTCCTGACATTTTTATACAGTGTCCCTTTAGCCCCGGAAATGAAAGCGCCTGGATGTCAAGGAATTGCAAATGTCCTTTATTCATGATTGTCATTGCAGCTGTGTCGGGTCTTATAAGCCTGGAGTGTGTAAAATCGAAAACAATAATGAATACAGTTAGCGGCTTCATGCCTCAGCACCCGAAGCAAAGAATGCACAAGGGAAAAGTCAATGATAACACGGTTTTTCTCCTCCCTCTGCCACTCGGGGCCTGCAATTTTGTTTAATTGAGTTTGATCACATTTTATCTCTGACATTTAAGTCTCTAGAACAAATCTGTGTCAGTTTAAGCTTCAAATGAAGATTAACAGTCAGAACTCAGCTGGCAGCAACGCTTGCCAGGAGACAAAAAAAGGAAAGGTTGGTCAAGGTTGCAAAGGCCTCTGGGAAATCCAGGAGAACATACTGAAAACAGGTAATTAGCAAGCCCAACCAAGGCTGTCATGCTTTACTCCTACTCCACCCATTCCCAGAAAATTAAAAAAGCTATTAGCCATCCTGTTATAAAAAAAAGAATCTAGTGTTTTTTTCCATAAATATAAGCATTAGGTGACCTTTTATTGTAAAACGTTATTGCAATTTAAGAGCCCAGCTAATGACAGGACTAACCTTGTTGTTAGCTTAGGCTGTTCCGCTTCCACTCTTGAGACACAAATCATCTGTTTATCTTTGAGCCATAAAGTTTGCACACAACAGCTTTACTGCACCATTTTCACATTGGGAGACATTTGTGGGAAATAATCCCTAACTGAGAAGCAAAAAATAAAATAAAAAATGCCACCTCAGTGTGTGTGTGTGTGTGTGTGTGTGTGTGTGTGTTCTTGAAATCAAGTTAAATTGTTCCACTAACTATGCTCTGCAAAAGACTGATATTATTTATATGAGGGGGAAAACTTGTGTGGAAAAGTTTGTTGTCAGGAGGGAGAGAAAAGCAACACTTTTGGTACAGTTGCTTCCTAGTTTTACAGTTCTGAATGACTCACAGGGAGTCATTATCATAGCATCCCTTTGATTAAAATTACGTGTCTGGTGTGGTCCCAAACCATTCACTAGGCAAATTGCAGAGCTTGTTTCTGTTGAGCATTTCAAAATATAACAGAAATCTCAGCTGCTGAAAAAAAAATGCTGAAAAAAAGCCTGTTGAAATTGCAACGCAACAGCTTTAAACTTTAGAGCTTCTCTACAACTGCGGTATTGAGGGTTGCAGTCTCTGTGGCCAGGTGCTGAAGGTGTGAGAGAACCCATCAGTTATTCACTTGGGCTATGCCATGTTAGTCTTAAAACGCGGGTAGGTTGGCTTCAAGTTTGCAGGACATACTTTGTTTGGTATACTAGAACTCAGAGGTCCACGAACCACAGCCAGGTACAAAATATGGCTTAGGCATGTGGACAATGTGCTAAGAATTAAGGAACAGGGTGCCTCTGAATACATGCCAGGTACAATTTGTGATCAGTACCAGAACCAAGCTTTCTCTCTCTCTCTCTCTCTCTCTCTCTCTCACACACACACACACACATATATATACATACATAATTTTATTTGTATGCTGCCTTTCCACACTTTGAACCATGCTCAAGGCAGCATAACAACATGACAAAATGCACAACTACAACATAACAAAGTAGTTATAAACAATAAATGTAACATTAAAAAATACAAAACTAAACCATTTCCACGTAAATCACAACAAAATCTAAAATAAATATGCAAAAAAATCAACAGTAACAACATCAACAACAGTCCCCTACCCCCGGCATACCCCAGCCCAAAATCTATCCCTGTTTCTTTTTCCCCAGGCAGTGGGTGTGGACAGGGAGCCTCTTAGTTGTTGATATTGTTCTGACATTTGGGAAGAATCACAGAATTGTAGAGTTGGAAGGGACCCTGAGCGATCATGTAGTCCAACCCCTCACAATGCCAGGACTAGGAGTTGGAAGACAACCTGTTGCAAAGCACTCTGAGAGCGATCAAGAGATGTTGATCTCTCTTCTGCACGCCCCTGGACACACCAGTCTGAAAAGGGGCAAGACTTTAATTGCCCCTCCAAACAACAACGTAAGCAACAGAACATTTCACTTTACCCAGCTGTAACTAAGTCCTTTGCCACCTGCTGACGAGGCTATATAATGATACAGGGTATGTCCCATCTGGCTCTGGGCTCAGGGCTGAGTGCTCACTGAGAGCCCTGAGTGCTCACTGGAAGGACAAATCCTGAAGCTGAGGCTCCAGTACTTTGGCCACCTCATGAGAAGAGAAGACTCCCTGGAAAAGACCCTGATGTTGGGAAAGATGGAGGGCACAAGGAGAAGGGGACGACAGAGGACGAGATGGTTGGACAGTGTTCTTGAAGCTACCAGCATGAGTCTGACCAAACTGCGGGAGGGAGTGGAAGACAGGAATGCCTGGTGTGCTCTGGTCCATGAGGTCACGAAGAGTTGGACACGACTAAACAACAATGTCCCACCTAATCATACTCCTGGTCCTGAATTCTTAAACTAGCAGTGGATGGGTTGCAACCACTCGTCCTTCCTACCTCTGATCTCAGAAATGTTGCTGGGCTGTACTTTGCTAAGAGAGCCCTCAAAACTGGCCCTGGATATCTCAATTTTGCTGTCTTCAATGGGTTGCAACCAATTACCATATTTTTTGCCCTATAGGACACACCGTCCCATAAGGCGCACCTAGTTTTTTGGGGGGGAAATAAAGGGAAAAAATTATTCCCCCCCCCCAGGCGCGGGGCTGGGGCGGCCCGAGCTTCCCCCGAGCCCAGCCCCCAAACAGGCAGCTCTCTGCAAACCGTGGGAGCCCAGCGCTGGCTCCTGCTGCTTGCGGAGAGGTCCGCGAAGCCTGGACGCGCTGATCTCAGCGAACGCAGGCTTTGGCATGCCGGCAACTCTCCCCAAGCAGCGGGAGCGCTCCCGCTGCTTGCGGAGAGGTCCGCGAAGCCTGGAGAGCGAGAGGGGTCGGTGCGCACCTACCGCTCTCGCTCTCCAGGCTTCAGCGAAAGCCTGCATTCGCCCCATAGGACGCACACACATTTCCCCTTCATTTTTGGAGGGGAAAAAGTGCGTCCTATAGGGCGAAAAATACGGTAAGTTGTGCACAGAGGAGACCCATTCAAATGGATGGACCTAAGTTGGCCATGTCAATTAATTTCAATGAATATAAGTTACTTGGCTCCAGTCCCCTGTGTCTAAGGCAGGGGTGACTAACAAGATACAACTGTGGGGACTGAGTTAAGCCTGTTTCCTGCTTACCTCCCTTTGGTCACAAGTTGTAGCATGATAGTATGGCCTGAGTAAAAACCACATCATTGCATCACTAGACATAATTACACACCTATGTATCCTGTAGTTACAGAAAGATATTCTCACTGGCAAAAACAGGGATGAATTTCAGCCTTTTACAAGAAAAGAGACAGACAAGACACCCCTTGTTTCCTCAGGACAAAGGCTTCCAGTGTGAGCATCTGCAACAGAGTGAAAACTTCCCATTTAGTGAAAACTGATTACATAATTACATCCGCTTTCTGTGATTGGGCAAATCAGCTTAGGGTTGCCATAGCTGGGATTCAGCCATTGGAAAATGCGTCCAGGCACAACTTTTGTGTCCGGATTTTGAAATATGGTAACCTTAGAAGAAAACACCTTAGAGTGAGACCTTGAGCAAATTCATAATGGAGAGAAGACTGCTATCACACAACAAAGTTTAGAAGAGAAGTGATAGCCCATCACTAGAAGTCACTCATATACAGTACCAGAACAGACATCAGAGAGGGCTAAGCCACTATTTCCATACTTTTAACACTAGCCATGGTTAGAAAGGGTGGGAAGTGGTGGGAATGTGTTGTCAGTTAAATGTTGTGAGAATGCAGCGGAAGGAGAAAACGAAAACTGGACTTCAGTACCCCTCCAGGCCAGGAGTTGTCAAAAGAATATCATCCATGTTCTGCCAGTTCCAAGTGGCCTGTTTCAAGGAGACCACCTAGGCAAGTCATGACTGATTAGGTTTTTTTCTAGGGAAGTTGCAGGGGTTTGACACTGGCTGGTGGAAGAACTATGAAGTTGCTGTAACCTCTGCACTACTTGGTACAGAACTGTTATGTCCAGGGTTCTTTCAAGGATGTTGCTCACCTGATGTTACTCACTTTCCTTGGGTGCTTTTGCCTGGCTAGATCATTCACTGAACTGTGATCATGATGGTTCTTGCTTGCCTGGATGATAAGTTTGTGGTTATGATTTAATAGAAGCTCCCGTTGCTCGGTCCCTGCTCCTGCCAACCTAGCAGTTCGAAAGCACGTCAAAGTGCAAGTAGATAAATAGGTACCGCACCGGCGGAGAGGTAAACAGCATTTCCGTACACTGCTCTGGTTCGCCAGAAGTGGCTTAGTCATGCGGCCAATAAAGCGAGATGAGCGTCGCAACCCCAGAGTCGGTCACGACTTGACCTAATGGTCAAGGGTCCTTTTACCTTTACCATGCAACAGAAGGGGAGAAACAGGAACTCCATGGAAAATGGGGTGGGAGGTTGATAAAAATAAGAGAAAAGACGAAATTGTATTTTGATTGTATAGGTTAAAAATGTTGAAACTTAATAAAGCATAATGGAAAAGAAAGAGAGAAAGATGTTTGCAGCTCTCTCTCTCTCTCTCTCTCTCTCTCTCTCTGTGTGTGTGTGTGTGTAAACCCCTGATTTTTGTATGGCTGGCCTTTTGTACAAAGATCAGAGCTACATCCATTGTTCTGCTTATTTTTGTTTCTTTCCCTGTCCACTTGCCTTCTGGGCATGCCCATCACCAACATGGAACCCCCTGGGAGGTTGTCGGTGGAATGTGGCCTTTGGACTGACAAACGATCCCACCTTGATATGAAGGGAAAGAGGCAGCCACCATTGCAGGTTGTACAGATGTACATTTTGGGCCCATTTGTGCTATAGTCTCCTAGTATGTGGTCACATGAAGTCAGAGGAGAGTGACCCTGTGCCCTTCACTCCTCTCAATGAGCATTCCCCCCCAATAATATTTATTAAGTTTCATACAAATACAACACATACTATAAAACCAATGAAACAAAAAGAAAAGAAAAAGAAAAAATAAATAAAACAAATATAGCAAATAATAACCAAAAATATAACCACAAACACATAAACAATAAAAGTTAATTAATTAAACTTCCAACTTCATAAACATATTGCTTGACTTCCTCTAATCTCTTCCATCTAAATTTCCTTGTAACTGAATGTAGCAGTTTTCCAATATCATTATTCAAAAAAGCAATATTCCGATTATAATCAAATTTCTTAACTTTTCATAACATTCTATGTCTCATTTATTTATTTAAATCCTAATTTAATCCTAGGCCTATTTAGTACTGTCAAGTAACTACTAATCTTTAATGTTACAATATTTATTCAAACAGTCTTTAAATTTCTTCTGATCTTCTTGATATTCCTCTTCTTTCTGGTCGCCGATTCTCCCAGTGAGATCAGCCAGCTCCATAAAGTCCATCATCTTCATCTGCCATTCTTCCACAGTTGGTAATTCTTGTGTTTTCCATTTTTGGCTCTTAAAATTCATGCAGCAGTTGTGGCATACAACAATACCTTTACATCTTTCTTGGGCAGTTCAGGACCTCATATTCCAAGGAGAAAGGCCTCCGGTTTCTTCAATGAGCGTTTTTAATCTGTTCATCCAAAGTTATTAAATTTCATGCAAATTGTTTGGAACAGGCGCGCCTACAGGGAAGTGCTCTTAAAGCCCCTGCGTAAGTGTAGCTAGTCACCCATGTCACTTTCTTTCTTATCTCGAGCAGAGCTTTCAAGATTGTGTTGAAGTCCTTATATGACAAAACACAGCCTGAAGTGAAAGCGGCAGTCTTTAGCATCAGCTTCTGGTTTCCCAGTTTGACAGATTCAACCCAGCACGCTGAAAACTCGAAATGATGCTGTGCCAGCTCCGATGAGCCATTTGTATAAAATTAAACTCCATTACAGAGGAACTGTTCTGCCCCTGTCATCTCTTTATGTTTTAGGGAGAAAGAGCTGCATTGAAAGATAGGTGAGGAAGCACTTCGGGGGCAGGAAGAAACACCTGCAAAACCACTTTCCTTCGTGTTCATTCAGAAAGAACCTGACAAGGGCATCTGCATTACAGCGCACGTCTTTAATGCAAAATATGTTCTAATCATGGAACAGTTTGTATCCTATGAAAACAAGCATGTCATCTGCAAGGGGGGGGGGAGCTTGCTTTGAAAGCTGTTTAAGTTGCACTGCCTGGTTGGCAGCCCCAATATAAAATATTATGTAAAAGACACATGTTTTTGCAGTGCACGTTAGGAAGTTGAAATTATCTTTTCAATGAAATTGCTTGTGGGATGAGTAGGTCAGTGTGTCTGGCCATGCCTTCCTTGCCTCAGCAGAGCCAAGAGAAGAGGAACTGGCACTAGGACCCATGGGCCTTACTGTCTCACATGTGACATAGTGCAACGGCTCCTTGCAGCAGAATTCAGCTATCTGGCCCTCTCATACACAGAGCTTAAGTTTGAGCATTGTGTGAAAACGATGCTTGGCTCAAACAATTCTGCCAAGCAGGCTAAATTTCTGTCCTCTGAACACACACAATCATTATGGGCAATCCAGCGGCGTAGCGTGAGTTGTCAGCACCCGGGGCAAGGCAAGTAATTTGCGCCCCCCCCAACCCCTAACCTGCCGATCTGAGGCGAGTTGCCGCTGGCGCTGCCGCCCAAACCACGCCGCTTGCCCGGAGGAGGAGGGGGGCAGAGAGGCGAGGAAAATGCAACATGGCCCAGCAGCTGCAGCAGCAGTGGCGGAGGCGGGGCTGTGAGGAGGGGCTGCCTGGCGCGTCCTCCGCAGCCCTGACACGCGGGGCTGAGAGCCGCTGCCTGCCGGACGCCTTCAGCCCGGGCGCGCGCACAGCTGGTTGGTTCCGCGAGACATGGGGCTCTGCTACAGCCTGCGCCGGAAGCTCTTCGGCGACTCCGGAGGCAGCGAGCGCGCCCCCGCAGATGTTGCGCCCGGTGCGGCCGGCCCCCCTGGCACCCCGCACGCTACGCCACTGGGGCAATCCAATTGTGGTCATTTGGCAGACCGCAGGAGCTCCTTGTTGGGCTGTAAGCTTAGCCGCTCACAAGTAAGGCATTTTATTAGTCTTTTCAAATGTTAGAGACGTTCATTTTTGCATCTTACAGAACATTTTCTCATGCCCTGCTGTTTATTCAACCATTTGAACATCTACAGTCCCAATATGGAGAGAGCGAGTCGGAGGAGGTTAACTACGTTACAAATATGCCATCGTTGCAAAGTGTCGAGTTATACAAAGGGCCACGTTGCAGAATGAAAGGCATGTTTTCTTTGGGAATCAAAATAAGAATATAATAATAATCATTTATTATTTGTATCCCGCCCATCTGGCTGGGTTTCCCCAGCCACTCTGGGTGGCTTCCAACAAAGAGCAAAAATACACTAAAATGTCACATATTAAAAACTCCCCTGAACAGGGCTGCCTTAAGATGTCTTCTGAATGTCAGGTAGTTGTTTATCTCTTTGAAATCTGATGGGAAGACGTTCCATAGGGTGGGTGCCACTACCGAGAAGGCCCTCTGCCTGGTTCCCTGTAGCTTTGCTTCTCGCAATGAGGGAACCGCCAGAAGGCCCTCAGCGCTGGACCTCAGCGTCCGGGCAGAACGATGGGGGTGGAGATGCTCCTTCAGGTATAGTGGGCCAAGGCTGTTTAGGGCTTTAAAGGTCAGCACAAACACTTTGAATTGTGCTCGGAAATGTACCGGGAGCCAATGTAGGTCTTTCAAGACCGGTGTTATGTGGTCTCAGCAGCCGCCCCCAGTCACCTGTCTAGCTGCCGCATTCTGGATTAGTTGTAGTTTCAATGGCATTGAGATATGTCTGTATCTCCTGTACCACTGAGGGCTCACAGAATGTCTAGGGCAAATGCCTGCTCATGCCACATGGAAGGTACATTTCATGGAGAATAAGGTTCCCAGTGACTACTAGCTGTGGTGGTTAGGATCTATCTCCACTGGTAGAAGTAGCATGCCCTGGAATCCCAGTCTCTGGAACTCACAGGTGGGGAGAGGGCTGCTGTGTTCAAGTTCTGCTTTGTGGGCTTCGCATGGGCATCTGGTTGGCCACTATGAGAACAGGATCTGGACTAGATGGGCCATTGGCCTGATCCAGCAAGCTCTTCATTGGTGTTTGAACTTAAATTGCTCAGCAGAAGTTGGGCTGAATACTGAATCCCTGTTGGAGGAGCATGCAATTGATATAATCACACTGATGGCAACTTAAACTGATGGAATATGCACAGCTTGCGGACCTAACATACAGAATAAGAGAACAAGAAGAACGTACATTTAAAGAAGATTGGAAAATGTTTATTGAATATATGGGGGGAGGGAATTGTGTACAGTGGTACCTCTGGTTTCGTAGTTAATTCGTTCTTAACCTGAAACTGTTCTTAACCTGAAGCACCACTTTAGCTAATGGGGCCTCCCGCTGCTGCTGTACTGCCGCCGCGTGATTTCTGTTCTCATCCTGAAGCAAAGTTCTTAACCTGAGGTACTATTTCTGGGTTAGTGGAGTCTGTAACCTGAAGCATATGTAACCTGAAGCGTATGTAACCAGAGGTACCACTGTACACTTGAAAACGTTGGCAGCATTAAGATAAATTCAACAGTGTAAACAAGATTTGATGAATGTAATAGTGGAATACTGAATGGTATAGTTTATGTAAAATATGCATGGATTTATGATATGCAAAATGAACCACGGAAAGAAAAGAAAGGAAGTCATTGACATTTTAAGGTTGTTAAAATGAATATTCTGAATTGTAAAACAGAAAATTTAATAAAAATTATATGCAAAAAAGAAGATATAATCACACTGAGACTCTGAGTTTAGGAAAATAAGAAAGGTACATTTATTGCAGGAAATGCATACTTGATAGGAAAGGTGGGGTTGCCTTGAGCTCTTGCACCTCAGCAGGAAAGAAACAATAGAGAGACACACTTCCCAAGGCAAGGATGCAAAAAAAGTAGGACATGAGATCAGTAATCCTTAGAGTATCAGTCTGGTACCTGAGGGAAGGCCAGCACAGGTTAGGTCAGTGTTATGTACTAAGCTTGGATCTTAAAACAATAGGCTGGTAGGATCGTAGAATGCAACAACTGATTGGCCTGCAGGAGAAGACCAATCAGGCTCCAGGAGGGAAGCAGAATCAGCCAATCAGACAGGACTCATTGTGTAAATAATGTATATAAAGGGCTGAGGTTTCGGGGAAAATTCAATCACTGTTTTACAAGCTGCAATAAAGAGCATGAAATCACTGCAGGACTCCGAGTATATTTCAGTCAGAAATGACAGTCTAGGAAACTTGGAAGTTCCTCTCACTATCTACTCTTTCCCATGTGTTGTATCTCAACTTTCATGCATCATATGGACCACACAGAATTGGGCAAATTGCAATCTCCAAAGGGGCAAGATAGACATGATGCCAAACACATAACTTAACAACTACCGCAGATCGCTCTGATTTTAGTCAGGTCTGTGGTACATGGGAAGGCGGCTTAACCCTTTCTCTCTCCCCCACCCCCAGCAATTCCAATGAAATTCACCATTGCAATGGCTCTTAGCTTTACAGGCACCTAGGTGAGCATGTCTTCAAGGAATAGTAGCTACCATAGGGGGACGGGGGTTGTTGGGAAAGGGTCAGCCCCCATCCGTATACACTGTGGTCCTGACCAAAGCCCCCTCCACAGAAAAAGTCAAACGGCAACATGTAGCAACACAACTAGTTTAGACCTGAGAGGATTCTCATACATTTTCATTTATAGATAATTTAACACATTTATTAAGTGAGAGGTACTTGTGGGATTTTCTGCTGCAGGTGCCAAAATTGGCCAGCGTTGCTCTTGAGTAGTGATGGAGCAGAAATTCGACTTGGTTTGCATTTAAATACAGACCTGCCTCATTTACCTTTACTGAAACAACAGGCAAACTGCGATGCAGCTTCCTTCAGAAAGTGTGCTTCTCCGAATATAGTTGTCCAAATTATTCGGGGAAAATGGGCATAAAAATGTGTCTATGAGTGAAAATAATACACAGTGCATGATATTAGACAAAATTGCTAGCAAATAATTGTGTATAAAAGGAGAAGTGCTGCCATTTCTTTTTGGGGGGAGGGGGAATAACAAACCAATGGACAACCAAAAAGGGGGGGGGGATGAGAAATTGAAACTGATTGATTTGTCCATTCCCAATCATATGCACTTTGAAGTGAGGATACTATTTGCTGTTTTGCCTCAAATAGAAATTTTCTTCAGCCACCCCGTCAAGGACAAAGTTTTACTGTCCCCAGTAGAAAAAGAAAAAAAAGTATTTAAGCCACCAACAGAGCATGTTGCAGATTTAGGACATCAAAAGGTAAATTAAGACTTTTGTACTGAGAAGGTTTGCAAAACGTTTTCATTTCAAAGTGTTGGTGTTGACCTTGAAAGCCCTAAACAGCCTCGGCCCAGTATACCTGAAGGAGCATCTCTACCCCTATTGTTCAGCCCAGACACTGAGGTCCTCTTCCGAGGGTCCTCTGCTGGTTTCCTCACTGTGAGAAGCGAAGTTACAGGGAACCAGGCAGAGGGCCTTCTCAGTAGAGGTGGCCTTCCTGTGAAACACACTCCCATCAGATGTCAAGGAGATTATGAACTATATAACTTTTAGAAGATATCTGAAGGTGGCCCTGTATCGGAAGGTTTTTAATGCTTGATGTTTTACTATGTTTTTATATATGCTGTAAGACGCTCAGAGTGGCTGGGGAAACACAGCTAGATGGGCAGAGTATAACAACAACAACAACAACAACAACAACAACAACAACAACAACAACAACAACTCTTTTCAATATGTATAAGCTGTTCATTCATCACAAATGGTCTTATAGTCATTTTCAAAATAGTCAGCAAAACAATGCATGAGCATGGTGTTCGAAACAATTAAAAAACACAGGGAAGAACATAAAGTAAGCCTAACACAATTCACTTAAAATGCCTGCTGGAATATAAAGGGCTTTGTTAAGCACCCAGAGTTCAATATAGAGGAGCCTGTCTGATCTCAGGTAAGATGGAGTTCCACAGAGTTGAGTCCACAAAATTGAATGCTCAGGTCCTGGGGGATATGAGTTGTGCAGTTGAGCCATGGAGGAGCATGAACAGAAACCCCCAAGAAGATCTCAGTGACTGGGCCAGGGATATAAGGAATCATGCAGTATCCTGGACCCAAGTTTTATGGGCCTTGTAAATTTATACAAGAGCCTTTAACTTGGCCCCCTAACATATGGGCAGCCAGTGCAGGGTTCCTTAGGCTGTTATGAAAACCAAAGGATTGACTGTTACTACCTTAATGCTGAGAGTGAACATCTGTTCTAGCTTTGCTTTCGTTGGCTTGCTCAAAGTAATTGACATGACAGTGGGCTCATTAACCAAAATCAAAAAAGGTTAAAAAGTAACAGTGACCAGAAATCAAAAAAATTCCTTCCAGTAGCACCTTAAAGACCAACTAAGTTAGTTCTTGGTATGAGCTTTCGTATGCATGCACACTTCTTCAGATACACAGTGTGCATGCACACGAAAGCTCATACCAAGAACTAACTTAGTTGGTCTTTAAGGTGCTACTGGAAGGAATTTTTTTATTTTGACTATGGCAGATCAACACGGCTACCTATCTGTAACAGTGGCCAGAAAGCATTGGAATTCTCTTGATGTTGAATCAGTTCAGTTTCTACTCATGCTAATTTTTCTGTCTCCAAAGTGCCAAGCCAATATTCTGTTATGGTTTGTAAATCTAGGGGAATATCTAGATTGAGTCTAAGGTTGAAGATTAGCATAAACAGTGGTGACTACTGCAGATTCTGCAGCCAGGGTATGATCCTGGCTTCCCAACTTACATTGCATGGATACATATCATCAGGTCAAGTGTTGGGTCACCCTTGTTGCAAGTGTTCAGAGATATCATTGTGGTTTTGGTATGATGTAGGTATGGTATGGTCTACCCAACTCACAAGAAGATCCCACCATCACAGGTATAGAAAACCCTTGGCCCTCCAGATGTTGCTGGACTATAACATCCAACAGCCTCAGTAAGCATGGCCAATGGCTAGAGATGATGGGAGTTGTCATTCAGCAACATCTGGAGGGCCAAAGGTTCTCTACACCTGCTCTGGTTTGGATGCTTCATAAAGCAATACAGGACCAGGACGACGTTGGGCATCTTTATTGGTTCCAGACACTCCATTCTCCCCAGCTGGATTTCGGCCTGTGTCCAGTTCTGGGCACCACAATTCAAGAAGGACACTGACAAACTGGAACGTGTCCAGAGGAGGGCAACCAAAATGGTCAAAGGCCTGGAAACGATGTCTTATGAGGAACGGCTAAGGGAGCTGGGCATGTTTAGCCTGGAGAAGAGGAGGTTAAGGGGTGATATGATAGCCATGTTCAAATATATAAAAGGATGTCACATAGAGGAGGGAGAAAGGTTGTTTTCTGCTGCTCCAGAGAAGCGGACACGGAGCAATGGATCCAAACTACAAGAAAGAAGATTCCACCTAAACATTAGGAAGAACTTCCTGACAGTAAGAGCTGTTCGACAGTGGAATTTGCTGCCAAGGAGTGTGGTGGAGTCTCCTACTTTGGAGGTCTTTAAGCAGAGGCTTGACAACCATATGTTAGGAGTGCTCTGATGGTGTTTCCTGCTTGACAGGGGGTTGGACTTGATGGCCCTTGTGGTCTCTTCCCTATGATTCTATGATTCTATGAAAATGAGGAAAAGTATAGGTGCACAGGGGGGTAAGCAGTAAGCAAGCACAATTTGTTACCATTGCACCCATAATTAAACCGCACAGAGCTGCAATTTGCAGAGTTCCTTAGGAAAAAGGATTGTTACACACACACACACACACACGAATGGTAGTTTGTGTGAGGGGAATAAGGGACTTCCTAACAACTATCAAATTTCCCGGAATTCTTTGGGAAAAACCATGACTGTTAAAGTGGTAGAAAAGTGTTTTAAATATATGGTGCGGATGTGACCTTATAGAAGTGGCAGGTTACTTTCCCACTTATACGATGTCCATCTTTCCTGAAAAACAAAAGCTACAGGAGCCCTGTAAAATGAACACTCAGTTCCTCACAAGCCATTTATAAAACACCCCACTCTCGATTATTTTTAGCGGGATGTGGTGAAAACTGTGTTCATAAACACTGTCGATAATAATAACTGACCCATATAAGGCCTCATTGAAAAAAGCTTGTCTTTATTTGGGGGGGGGGGTTAGGGGGATAAAAGTACAATCTCAGGAACTAAACAAGCTCACAAAGCAAGAGCTTTTAATACGGAGAGCTTGCTCAGAATGATCAAGCTGGTGTCTACACAGATGTAAGCCTCAGTGCATTCAGTTGGATTTACTCGCAAGCAACTGAGCATATGGTGGCAGCCTTGGCATTTTATCTATAGAAGCTGAGTTGCCATAGCGATATCCTCCCCACCACCACCCCAATAGATGATTACTGGCTTTATTGCATAGGAATCGTTCAAGAACTCCGCTTCCTGCGTTTAGAGAACCAACCTGCCAAAAGCAGTAATAGCTAATATTTTAGCAAGTTCAGAAAAGTTCAAGACATTTTCAAATGAAAGATGGGGGTATCATTTTTTCGGTAGGATGCTTTTGTGTGGGCACAAAGCTCCATCTGCACAACACACCGGCTGCTTTGAGAGATTTGTCCTCTCCCCATGCGTCTTCACCATATCTGAATCCAGCCCAAAGCCACCTGTTTGTAGCAATCTTCAAATAGGAGCTACATGGAGAGAGGCAGAAATGAGAAAACAAAGATGGAGCCCCATCTCAGGAGCATTTTTGAGAAGCTCAGTGGCAAAGGGCAGGCTTTCAACTCAGTATGCAAAAGTTCAATCTCTGGCACTGATCCTGAGCAGCAAGGCTCAAGGGGAAGATCCATCTCTCTCTCTCACACACACACACCATGGAAAGCCACAGCAGGCCATAACTTGCTAGGTAGCTGGGTAGCCATGTGTCCCACTTTACATAGGACAGACCTCTATTTGAAGGGTTGCACTGTCTAGTGCATGGGTAGGTAAACTAAGGCCCAGGGGCCGGATCCGGCCCAATCGCCTTCTAAATCCGGTCCGTGGACAGTCCAGGAAACAGCGTGTTTTTACATGAGAAGAATGTGTCCTTTTATTTAAAATTCATCTCTGGGTTATTTGTGGGGCCTGCCTCGTGTTTTTATATGAGTAGAATGTGTGCTTTTATTTAAAATGCATGTCTGGGTTATTTGTGGGGCATAGGAATTCATTCATTCCCCCCCCCCAAAAAAATATATATAGTCCAGCTCCTCACAAGGTCTGAGGGACAGTGGACCAGCCCCCTGCTGAAACAGTTTGCTGACCCCTAGTCTAGTGCTGCATTCACACGGCAGTTTATTCCATTTCCCCAACATTCCTCTTAACTGTTAATACCTGCATTATATTTGAGCTTTCACATGTTGTAAAAGCCGTTTCTGGAAACCTGGCGGGATCTGGTGGAATCTTAATGACTTCTAGAAAATATCCATTTGCAACCTAGAAAATTGCAGGAGTAAAATGACAAAATCTGCGGTGGTTTATCAGCATACAGCTCTTTCCTACTATTTTCATGGGGGAACAGAAGCACACACGTGCAGAAAGGGTAGCAATGTTGTCCAACGGCTTTCATCATTTTGTCACACTGTGCCCACTGTGTGAATGATATTTGGCGTGGCATGCCACCATGCCAAACTGCTCAGCGTTAACGAAGTGGTGGCCCTGTGTGCCTTCAGATTATACCCTAGGACCACTGTCCCATCTCGTTTGAGCCTTCTTTTTCCAGCATCTTTGCAATGAATGGCATCTTACAGGGCTAGAGATGAAAGAGAAAATTAGTTTTGCACTGATTTAGCTCACTCGAGCACTGATAATCCTAAACCACTGATAATCCTAAATCCCAAAAGTGCTGAATATCGTAGCCGGCATGTTCAGGAATTTCTCTGTAAAGCTTGCTGTGTGTAACCTAACATGGTCGGTTGGATTGCAGATCCCAAAGAAGAAATAAAACAAAAATTATGTTTTCCTTTGAAGGAGAATTTAGGAGCTGTTTCCCACAGAGGAGGAGACCATTTCCACAGAATCCAATCCAAAATAGCTTTGTTCATAAAAGGGGATTGAAAGCAAATCCTCTTTTCCTTCACATTGCTGGCTGGTTGTTTTATCTTTATTTATTTTTTACTTCAGCTCTAATTCAAGTCTCCACTTCTAATTATTTTCGTAAGTGATGGTAAATCACAATGCATGTCAGGTCTGCCCCCCTCTCCCTCCCCCCCTCTCTCCCTCCCTCCCTCCCCTCATTCTTAATCATTTCCATTATTTATTGGCATATTATTCAACGTCCTTGTGTCTGTTTCAAGAGTCATGCAAAGCTGCGTTCCAGCATGAATTTGCAGATTTCGCCATTCCACACACATTGTTATATTGACAGAGAAGGGCTGATTTGATCTGTGATGCAGCTGGCATTTCCCCAACATTGTTTTCCACTGGGCTGTGCTAATTAATGTGCTAATTGATAGTAGACCGTGAAGAGAAAGGGTGGAAAGATATAAAGAAGGTAATTGCAGATTGTACGTGGCAGTGGCAAACACGAAAATTAACTTTGTCCAGTGTTCAGAGCTTCAATAGTGCTGTGACCATTAGTCTTGCCCCTTCTTGTTGCAGTTCATTTGGCAGTTCATTGCTAGAACTTCCTGCCTATTGAGATCAAGTAGACCAGGCTTCCTCAACCTCAGCCCTCCAGATGTTTTTGGTCTACAACTCCCATGATCCCTAGCTAGCAGGACCAGTGGTCAGGAAGGATGGGAACTGTAGTCTCAAAACATCTGGAGAGCCGAGTTTGAGGAAGCCTGAAGTAGGCACTGTACTATTTTCGGCACCCGCTAAAAACCTTCTGGTTTAGACAAGCTGACCCAGTTCCTTAGAAAATTGAGGTAATTTTAATCTGGTTGTAAAATTTTCTTGATTTTCTTGTTTCATCTTTTTGTAAACCGCTTTGAGGTTTCTTGCAATCAAGGCTGGATCTAGACACATGAAAGAAGCATTTCAGTTAGACGCGTTGCAAACTTTGTATCAGAAATCGGGTTAGCAAAAACGGAACTCCACAGCGCCATCTGGGGTTAGAATGCATAAACAACGCATATAAAGCGCTTTGTCCTTGAAAATGTAGCCAAGTCCCAAGTGGTGTACAAATTTCATGAAATAATAAACAAATGAATAAATGCAGGCATAGGGAGAGTCGTGGAAGAAGGCAAGACTCGGCAAACTTTTTGACCCAATAGGCACATGTATGGAATTTCGAGGGAAATCCTGTGGGTGCCAATGACAAAATTTGGGGCCATGGTATAACACAAAATGGCTGCCACAACACAAAATGGCTAGCACATCAAAAAGAATGGAAAAATAAGGGCCACAAAATGGTGTGAGCATTCCTCCCATCCTCCTCCTTAAATGTACCGTTATCTGCCTCCACCACATGCATTCACAGAGAGAATCTCTGTGGATCTCTTTTCTGTTCAGAATAGAAGAGAGTATGGGTATCAAATCCTGGCATTGAATGAAATGTGGTCATGTTGAAGGCGGTGTGTTCAGTGCAGGAGATTCTGAGCCAGTGCAAACATGGACTGAGCAGTCTCTCATACACTGTAGATTTGTGAAGGGATTGTTACTGAGACCTTTTGTGGGCTCCGCAGGAGGTACTGCAGGTGAGTATTGTGATAGTAATTCAGGATTACACTTCATGCATCTTATGAAGTGGATTTTGGTCCACAAAACCTTATTCCACACAAATTGTTAGCCTTGATTGTGCCACAAGGCCCCTTGTCTGCTTTGGCTACAGCAAACTAACGTGTGGCTGCATACACACAAAACCTTTAAAGCACATTCTTTCCCTTGAAGAATTCTGGGCACTGTAGTTTATCCCTCACAGAGTTACAATTCTCTGCAACCCTTAAAGAACTACAGCACCCAGAATTCTCTGAGGGAAAGAATGTGCTTTAAAGATATAGTGTGTATGCAACCACTGTTCTGGAAACTGAAAAATAACGGTCTTTAAAAGAGAAGCTGTGGAAAGTCTTACGTGAAAGGATAACAAAGCTCAGATATGCTGCAGAAAAGAACATTCAAATTATGTAAAACAAAATAAAAAATCCAGTGGTAATGTTTCCTATTTTATAGGTGCTTTGAGAGTTACTTGAATATCTGTTTCAAAAATGGAGCATCAAGCATTATGGCACTAGAAAGCTTATGCCATAATAATTTCTGTCAGTGTTTGAGGTTCCACAAGACTCTTTGTTGCTTTTGCTGCAACAGACCAACACAGTTACACCTCTGGAGGCTGTTTCTTTTTTTGGTGATTGCAATTCTTGTTTGGACAGTTTAAAACGTTTTTAGTAACTTCATCAGTTTTGCATGATAGTGAAGCTAATATCTTGTTAGATGTTGTCTTGCCAAAATAATTAATGAGGTTTCCATTAGCTCCTCATAATTGCAGGCAGCTATTTTACAATCAGAATGAAATCACTTTCTGAAGGAGAACAAGTTTTGACAGGTAGTTAATGTTGCTGAGCATGTGGGGGCTTAACAAAGAACGTTTTAACACCTAGGTGTGATTCCACACACCCCTTTAAAGAAAACATCTCCACAAAATTTCAAACCAGCAATAAAAATCATTGTTGGCCAACCAATAAAAAGCTGAGCACTAAATAATATATTCTTGCACTAGCCCAACATACAATAAATATACTGGAAGAAGTTCAAAATCAGCCTTCACCAACCTGTTGCCTACCAGATAGTGTGGGCTACACTTCCTATGCTGGCTAGGGCTGATGGGAACTGTAGTCATGGAATCATAGAATCGTAGAGTTGGAAGAGACCACAAGGGCCATCGAGTCCAACCCCCTGCCAAGCAGGAAACACCATCAGAGCACTCCTGACATATGGTTGTCAAGCCTCTGCTTAAAGACCTCCAAAGTAGGAGACTCCACCACACTCCTTGGCAGCAAATTCAACTGTCGAACAGCTCTTACTGTCAGGAAGTTCTTCCTAATGTTTAGGTGGAATCTTCTTTCTTGTAGTTTGGATCCATTGCTCCGTGTCCGCTTCTCTGGAGCAGCAGAAAACAACCTTTCTCCCTCCTCTATGTGACATCCTTTTATATATTTGAACATGGCTATCATATCACCCCTTAACCTCCTCTTCTCCAGGCTAAATATGCCCAGCTCCCTTAGCCGTTCCTCATAAGGCATCTTTTCCAGGCCTTTGACCATTTTGGTTGCCCTCCTCTGGACACGTTCCAGTTTGTCAGTGTCCTTCTTGAATTGTGGTGCCCAGAACTGGACACAGTACTCCAGGTGTGGTCTGACCAGAGCAGAATACAGTGGCACTATTACTTCCCTTGATCTAGATGCTATACTCCTATTGATGCAGCCCAGAATTGCATTGGCTTTTTTAGCTGCCATGTCACACTGTTGGCTCATGTCAAGTTTGTGGTCAACCAAGACTCCTAGATCCTTTTCACATGTACTGCTCTCAAGCCAGGTGTCCAGAACATCTGCAGGACATCAGGTTGGAGAGATGGTCTACAGGACTACAGTTGTCAACAAAAGCAACTGCGATTGAAATGTCACTAATGAATATTGTAAAATAATTAGTACTTCCTCAAGTGTAGTCCAGGCACACGATCCAGTGATTGGTCTGTACATGATTCCACTTCACTTCAGCCACAGAGACTCCAATGCTTCAGGAACACATGCTGCATATTTAAACGATGGAAACCTGCTACCACAAGATCTAGAGATGGCCATCAACTTGGGGGCTGTAGAAAGGAGCTTGTGTGTGTGTGTGTGTGTGTGTGTGTGTGTGTGCATGTATGCATGGACAGGGGTTCATTTGTGTATGTACAGGTGTGTGCACATGTAAAACAGGGTGTGTGCACACGGATGTGCTTGTGTGGATGACTGGACAGGGGTGTGTGTGTTGCCAAAGGTGTGCCCATGTTCATGTGGACAGACGTGTAGGTCTATAGATGCTCACATGCATGCGGAAGGCTCACTCTGTGTGTGAATGAGGCAGAGTATGTGTACGGGGTGTGTGTGTGCACATTTGGGAAGGGATGTGTGCGCATACAGGGATGAATGAGTGGGTGGGTGAGGATTTGTCCTTACAATAAGGTGTGTTCCTGTGTTTTCGTGGATGGCTGTATGCATCTGTGGGCTGAGGTGGGGGCAGTTAGTGAGGTTAAGGAAATGTTCAGGTTTGTGGACTGGAATTAGCATGTGCGTTTCCTTGCACGTTTCCTCCCCAGTTCCCCAAAATGCATATGCCTACCTTTTTATACGAAGAAACCTACAATTAAATATGACTAGTCTTGATCTCTTACCTGGTAAATGTCATTGCCTGCATAATGAAAGGAGAATGTTAAATGTCACCTATTCATCAATGTGCCTAAATCTGCTATCAAGATTCACAGATTGACAACGCTTCAAAAGAAATTTCTTTAAACTCCCCCAGAACCAAAGTTATTCCAATTGTCTTTTCTAAGAGCTTGGAATAAATACTAATGTGTCTCTCTTCAAAGGTTCATCAGCCCCCAAATCCATTTACTTAGCTGTTTTTGAAGAAACTGTGCAATAAATATAGGATTATTTTGACCACTTACATATAGATAGACAGCTTTGCCTGCACAAAGGAACAGCAGCCAAATGCAACATCTTAAACTTCCTAGCCACCAAATCTTTCTGTAAATTACTAATACTTTGAACAACTAAGTATTACTATGATTACATAAATGGCCACCTTATATGGAGACCCCACACCCCAGTCTAATCATGACCAACCAAAATGGGACAATTCACTCTTTCTAATTCTAGTTAATCGACGTAAACTAACTAGAGTCTTCTCCTTCCCTGCTTTTCTGCCCACAAAGCAGCACTGGGGGCAGGAGTGGAATCAGTCGGTCAGCTCTTTCGGAGTTCAGAGCGGGGGGGGGGGGGAGAGAACTGAGAAGTGCCTGGTGATCAATGTCAGTCCGTAACATTTTCCAGAGGTAGTCCAGTGTGAATCCTCTCCTAGCCTTTAATCTCAGAACTCAGACCAGAAATCTCTGTGGCAATACATTTACTGGAAGAAACCATTTCATTCTGAAGACACTGGACTCATTTTTATTTTTTCTTCTCAAGTATTTGAGAGAAAGGATAGAGATACCACAAAGTTAAGGCTCAGTCATGCACACTCCCGTTTTTGTTAGTTTGGTACCCAGAGTTTTAGCAACTCTTGATTGAATAATACCTGCTAACTGTCAACTAATTAATGATTTGGGCACTATGACAGTTGTCTAGCTGAGAGTTGGCAGCTAGATTTTGCAAAGGCACCTGCGAACCCCATCTTCAAAAGGCAGCCATGTCTCTACCTGTCCCACACCTGGTGTCAAATAAGATTCCAGATGCATGGAAAGTTGGCATGGCTTGGCCAAGACAGCCTGGCATATGAAATGGCAAGGCTGGAGGATGCCCAGCACTGGAGGAGGGCACATGGAACATGCCAGGTAGCCAGTGAACGGCAGTTGCGTGGGGGAAATCCTTACTAGGAGTGATACAGAGCATGATTGACCAACACCAGGAGGCAGCCGGAGAGGAACCATCTTGCCACTTCAGCTGTGTATAAAGTTAAAATGCTCTCAGATGCCTGTTTCTGAAGAGGAGTGGATGAATAGGCAGCCCTTCAATTGGTGCTTGAAAAAGATCATTCAGTTATTTGTTACATTTATATCCGGCATTTCCCATACCGTGGTACCTCGGGCTACATACGCTTCAGGTTACATATGCTTCAGGTTACACACTCCGCTAACCCAGAAATAGTGCTTCAGGTTAAGAACTTTGCTTCAGGATAAGAACAGAAGTCGGGTTCCGGCGGTGTAGTGGCAGCAGGAGGCTCCGTTAGCTAAAGTGGTGCTTCAGGTTAAGAACAGTTTCAGGTTAAGAACGGACCTCCGGAACGAATTAAGTACTTAACCCGAGGTACCACTGTACATGGTTCTCTTCCTCCCCATATTATCCACACAAGAACCTTGTGAGGCTGAGAGCTGATGACTAGCCCAAAGGTCACTGGGTGAGCTTCATGGCCAAGTGATGATTCGAACCCCAGACTCTTAGGTCCTAGTCCAGCACTGCAACTGCTACACTACACTGGCTCTCTTATGTGAAGGTTAACCACTATGATTGGCGAACATTCTTTCTCAGGGACACAATACCACATATATCTATATCTACTTAAAATGAATGAAGGGTACTCGAAAATATCACAAAATATCTGCCCTTTAAATAGAAAATAGACATGATGTAACATTAATTCTCCCCCCCCCCCAAAAAAATATTTACCAGTCAACATTTATGCAGCATCTTATAATGGATAGCATCCATTTTTTAGAAACTTTGAAGAATGGACAATGACAATCAATTTACCCGGCAACACAATTCATCTTGGTTGTAGCAGTGTCAACTGTGTGCCTTCACTTCAAGCAGTAACAGAGTGTTAAAAACTGTAACACAAAACTGCTGGTTAAAAAAAGAATAACCTAATTTTAACAAGAATAAAAACAAGAAATCTAGGATTCTGTGTAGTGGGTTTTTGTTTTGTTTTGTTTTGTTTTGTTTTGTTTTGTTTTGCATCTGTAGCATGTTTGGCTAGATAATTTTGAGTCCCCTTTCTACTCTACAGCCCCCAAATCAGGGGAGATGCAAGGACTTGACTGACCTTTCACTATGTGTGCGTTGAATGGGATAAGAGCTACCCAATTAAATTGATTCTCAAGACGAAGCACTTCCTCATACAACACATCATTACGGTAATTCATGCAATGCCTTTCTACAAGATGTGGTGATGCGACTAGTTTAGAAGGCTTTAAAACTGGGGTGGACAACTGTAGGCAGTGTTATCAATGGCTTCCAATAATGATTACTATATGCAACCTCCAGGTTCAGACACTGTACTAATTTCTAGGGAGCAATAGGAGGAGAATGTCTCCTCTGTCCTGGTTGGGCTTCTCAGAAGCATGCTTGGCCATTGTGGTAAATAAGATGGGTCTGGGTCAACAGGATAACATGTTTTTATGACAGAATACCCAATTCCAGCTAGTGCAATAGTGGTTATAGGAAATACAGTTGTACCTCCGAAGTCGAACAGAATCCATTCCAGAAGTCTGTTCAACTTCTGAAACATTTGACTTCCAAAGCACGGCTTCTGATTCGCTGTAGGAAGCTCCTGCAGCCAATCAGAAGATGTGAAAGCCCCATCAGACATTTGGCTTCCAAAAGAACGTTCGAAAACCAGAACACTCACTTCGGTTTTCAATCATCTGGGAGCCGGAACGCTCGACCCCCCCCCCAAGGCATTTGGGAGCCAAGATACGACTGTACTGTTTGACTGACCATCTTTAGTAGCCATCAGTGAAATGACATTTTCAGTCTTAAACAGACATTTGCATCCAGGGCTTTTAAAACTAGACTGGGAAGGTTTGGACAACACTAGGCAACCTTTGTCCTTAACGAAAAACAAAACAAAAACAAACAAAAACCCCACCTATCAATTGTAAATTTGGCATTACTGTATTCAGCTGAAACATGCAGCTTCTGACATTGGTCTTCACCGTTGAACAAGATGCCCACCCGTGCCTCAAGCGATGAATGCCAGAGCCAGCATCCAAATTCTCATGTTGGAGAGCGGTTAGAAATTTGTGCCAAGCAGAACCCAAACAAAGGAATGATTATCTCCAGGGCATTTGGCACTAGCTGGTTTCTTGGCCAGGCCTGGAAGACAGGAATGGAAGTGTTTTTGGGGTGGTCTTCGGGTCAGGCTTCTTTGAGCCAGTGTGAAGCTCATTGTCTGTGCAGGGAACAGTTTCCCTTTCATTCGCTGGTTGTAAATTCAGAGGAATTTTCAGGACACGCTGTGCTGTGCTGTGCTGAGGGGAAATACATAGATATATCTCAAGCCTTTTTATTATGCTTAAGCCTACTGCATCTAATGAGGGTATTGGACACCCCTTCATCAAACTGACCATTGACCGCATTGACCCTTTGTGTTCAGCTTATTGAATTGCTATTTTCCTTTCTTCCTTCTCCCTTTTCCTCCTCCTCTGTTTCAGGGGCTCATGCCAAGACGCAGACAATTTCTTCTTCATTCCCAGGTCAAACTGCAAAGCATGTGGGCACAAAATGTTAGAAAAGAAAAATGAAAAGCAAGATACTCAGACTCTTATGTCACTGATTTTGCTGACAGTGGGAGTTATTGTAGAGAAAGAACTGAAGTGCTGGACGTTATTTTGCTTTTCACAGATTAACTGGGCCCCAAGGGGATTGTTTTTGGCTACAAACTCTACTGTGCCAATCTTACTTAAGATGGCATTTGGTGACCGCTACGGACTAAAAAAGCCCGTTTCCCTTGTGCAAAAGAAGGCTGACCTGCGCAAAGCAGATCAGTGTGTGACAGACTGGTGTGTGATAGAAAAACACAGCAGTATAGGCCAATCCATCTGAAGATTGCTTCAGACAATTTCAGCAACTGACATAAGCTACATTCTACAGGAAGGGAAACATTGGAAGCAAGTCTAATTGGAAGGCAATTTCCTTCCCGACTCAAGGGATAACAATCAGTTAGAGCAGGAGCAACGAACCCTTTTCTGGCTGGTGGACCAGATCTCTATCGTTTTACCCTGGCCAGGCTTAATTTGACAGCAGGGCAGGGCCTCCCACCTGTCAATCACCTGGCATCACTAAGATGCCAGTGGATGCTGTTCTTCAAAGCCCTGATCGCTGGGACTTCCAGGTACATGGTGGCCTTTTGCAAACAGCCCTGCACCGCTCTTTGAACCTCCTGTTTTGAAACTGAGGAAGAAGCAGCAATGTGGGTTCCCACCACACATCAGCTGATGGGTGCTGGCAGGATGCCTTACTCCAGCAAAGCAACAATCAGGAACTCCTTTCAAGCTCCCAGTTGTTTTCCTTTGAAGCTGTGCCCTTACCTGTCTTTACATCTCATAGCCACATCCACCCACTCTACACCAGATGTTATGCATGATGCCAGGTGTGGAGCAGGTGATGATGGGGCTTCAAAGGAACAACTGGGAGCTTAAAGCGAGTTGCCAATTGTTTCTTTGCGGGAGCAAATCACACTCCCACCCCCATCAGCTGATATCAAAAGAACATCAAAGTACATCTGGATCATGTCTGGATCATGCCCCACATAAATCTCTAGCCAAGCTCTGGTAGGCTCTCTCTAGTTATGTCCCCTCCTTCAAAGTGGTCCTGCAATAAATTATGATGACAGCTCAAAGATTTTGGATGGCTGTCTCCCTCCTAATTGCAGTTTGATATGCTGCCACTTCCTTATCTCAACTGGGTCATCAATATTGTATTTCGTAAGAGTTAAGTTCTCCAAGGTCACTTCCTTGTTGCAATTTAGGTGTACACCTAAAATGTTTTATGAGTGCCCACTAAGAAATATAAAGTGCAAATGCAGCAAATGTGTTTGCAATTGTGTATTACTAAAAGTACACTTGCCGGGGAACTGTCTGTTGTGCAAACACCTGGTTGCAAAACCAGAATGACCTCTATGTAAAATGGTACCTAGCAAGTTCAGGTGGGGAAACTTTGACTTTCTACTCTGTAAACATTTGAATTTCTTCTAAAGCAGAGTCTATTGAGTCGTGCTAGTTCCAAAGGTGTAGAATTGGCTGCTCTATATATTATAGCAGGCATCTCCAAACTGGCCCTCCGTATCTTTTGGGACTAAAACTCCCATCATCCCTAGCTAACAGGGCCAGTGGTCAGGGATGATGGGAATTGTAGTCCCAAAAACATCTGGAGGGCCAAGTTTTGGGATGCCTGTATTATAGCCTTCAGAAAAAGAAACCAGGCATGGTACTTGCACAGGGCAGGTCCTACCATTAGGGAAAGTGAGGTGATTGCCTTAGGTGGAAGATGCAGGGGTGGGGGAGCAAGCAGCAGTGGCAGTCCCCTTGCCATTCCTACTGAGCACCCTCACCCATTCCCTTCTGCAGGTCATCAGAGCTATGTATGCTACACGGTCTATTATGTACCCTCTGATGTAGTCTGCCCATCTCAATGGTGGACACTATGCCATTGCTGGTGTTAAATGTAAGATTCAACTTTCAAACCAGCCAGTTTTTGTATGTAGAATGGGAGTAGGTGGTAACATCTCATTCTTTCCCTCCAGCAGCAACATAGGAACATCACGAACTGTCAGACCTTTGGCCTTTCTAACTCATTATTCTTGACAGTCACTGGCAGAGGCTCTCTGGGGTTCTTTCAAGCAGGAGTTCTTTCCAGTCCAACCTGGAGATATCAGGAATCAGATCTGAAAATGTTCTACCATTGAGTTAGCCTAGTGCCAGCCTAGTCAGCCAGCCTAGCCAGCTCCTCTTCATACAATGGGAGGGGGCATCTTCTCCTGAGCCTTGGCCAGCAAACCTTGGCCAGGCGAAAGCCAGCCAATGCCAATGCCACAAACTCAAGTCGTTCCCAATAAGCACTTAAAATGAGCCATTCCTTACATGCACTCCCCATGTTCTCAGCACCAGCCAAGAAAAACCTTTTGGAGCAAAATTAAAAATTTAAAAATACCGAAGGGAGAAGGTTTGTACATTTACATTATTTAAAGCTGGTTAATTTGAATTGACAATGTACTCCTATTCCCCACCCCACCCCACCCTGCAAGAAAGAAAAACAAACATTCAAATTGTATTTATTTTGGTACACTTTGGGGGGAAATGGGCAGGAGTGGGCTCCACTGTTAGGAGTGAGAATGAGTATTTGATCCTCTGGGCCATTTTGAACTGTTCTGTTGTGAAACTGACCTTGTAGCCCATGGAAGGAAGGGTTAATGTTGCCAGCCTTCATGTCAAGTTTGCAGGAATCTTTGTAATGCAGAGTCGGTCTGCCTAAAAACGTGTACATTAAACACGAAAGTGCATTTAATGCCCTGTGTCATATGGCCTTTAGTTTGCCCATATAAATGGGGATGGGAGGGATATGTACATATATACTACACAAACGGTAGTTTTCTTGTGAATGTTTGTGTTGTGTTCATCTGAGCTGGCAGAGGTACTCTATGAAAGGAAAAGTAGGCCTTTCAATTTGATTTTGGTGGGGAAACAGGCTCAGCCATTTCTGTGGAGCTGTGAAAGTTCAGCAAATGAAATAATACAGGGACTAGAGACCCAGAGTAATCATTGCAACCATCCAGTTATGTATATTGGTCTCCCACACTGCAGCAACCCCACATCAACAGACTATGTAGTCGGTTTTGGTCCCCATTTTACCTCGTTGATGCATTTCCCCACACCCTCAAAGCACAGCCAAATCAGTCCTATTTTAAGAACTTCAAACCTAGTGGGAGCTGAAGTTCATCTGTTCCCATTCATGCAACTGAGAATAGCTGACAACTGCTCCAGGGGAACAATGGCACAGTACTTGTGGAAATAATCCAGAGTTTTGCTGGAGCCATGCAGAGGAATGGGGAAGAAATTACATTCAGTTCATATTTGAAGGCAAACTTATGTAATTTACACTTTACAAAACAAAACAGCTTCAGCCTATAGCTTTGATGGTTGTCTGTCTTTGGGTACAGTGGTACCTTGGGTTACATTCGCTTCAGGTTACATACATTTCAGGTTACAGCCTCCGCTAACCCAGAAATAGTGCTTCAGGTTAAGAACTTTGCTTCAGGATGAGAACAGAAATCATGCTCTGGCGGCGCAGCAGCAGTGGGAGGCCCCATTGGCTAAAGTGGTGCTTCAGGTTAAGAACAGTTTCAGGTTAAGTACAGACCTCCGGAACGAATTAAGTACTTAACCCGAGGTACCACTGTATTTGAGTTAGCCTACCTGAGCTCCTGGATGTTTATTTTTCAGGTTTGGCTTCAATGATTTAACTCTTCAAGGGATGGTTATTTAGGCTGCTTGCTTGGCCAAAGGTCTCCAATTCCATACCATCCTATCCCATATTGTTCCCACCTCCCTCAGTGGGAAAAGCCAGATCTTCCCAACTCACGTGGCAAAATGTCACTAGGGATGGGGGGGAAATTTATTCAGTCTGCAATGCAAACCTAAAAAAAGAAGAAGTGTTTCTGGGACCTAAGATCTCTTCTACAGGCTATGTATCAGAGTTATAAAGTATTAACAACTTTTTTTAAAGCATTTTTTTCAGAATTCAGCACAACTGTACTGCTGCCTCTAGCATTCATTTGCTGCTGCCACTTAACCACCTTAATTTAGGTGAACGGTTTCTAAGTACAATTACGCCATAAATAGATTCCCTTGCGTACATAAGTAGCAGAAAGGAAAGCAATTTTGCCCTCATCATTAAGTTTGAAGGTATGTGCAGCTTAAACACTTTCCTGTGCTGCAAATTCTGGCTAAGAGTTAAAACGAGCCGCTTTGAAAGACTTGCGCAACAGCACAGAGAATGGAGCATCTCTCCAAAGATAATCTATTTCTACTGTCGTCTCTCTCTTCCTGAAAGTATGTTGGACACATGTGGTCTATGAATGGCAAGAGAAAGAGAGAGAAAGGCAGTTGGTGGGGTGCGGATGGGGAGAAGAGGAAGGGCCCAAGTCTTTCATAGCACAGACCGGTTCTACAGCAGTGTACACACCACTGCTAAATCACTCCTCAGATAATGCCTACCAAACTGGCAGTACAAAGTGTTTCAGAGTGCTTCTGGCAACTCTCCACTGAGCTACTTGTCAAATGAAGCTTGCTACAGGTTCCAGAAGCTTTTCTTCCTTTAACATCCATCCCACTCCATCCCAGGGGCTTGGAACAGGTAACAGAAAAGGAAAAACTGGGGAACAACAGCGCCTTCAAGACCTGTTTGCAGGCTTCCCAGGGGCACCTGGCGGGCTGCGGTGGGAAACAGGATTTTAGATCGGATTGGCCTTTGATCCTGAAGGGCCCTTCCTGCATCCTTAAGCACACAGATCAAAACAAAAACAATCCAGCCACATAAAAGAGCCAATTAGAAAAAAATATTTAAAAATAACTTAAAATTATCCCATTATCCAATTTTTTTAATAATAAAAAAGACCCCTTCTGTACTATGCATATAAAGCAGTAGCATGCCATGTTAAAAATCAAGGGAATTCTGGGTGGGAACTGTAGAAGCCTGGTGCCTTCATTAGATATTTGTTAGGCTTGCCAGGCAAAAATGTTCCTCTTCAACCAGACCTTTGGCTGATCAATATTATATAGCCTTTTAAATGTGTCTTTGGGAGGGCGGGCTATTGTTTTGCTGTGTTGTTTGACTTATTTACTTGAGCTTCCCCCTCCCCTTCTACCAAAAAGAAATGTGGAAGTGAAGGAATCAGGAGCTGCTTGAGGTGGGTCTGAATTGAATAGGGAGGATAAGACAACCCTTGCTTGCTCCTGCTGCCTGTCCCATAGAGGAGCATTCTTCAACCTTGGTCCCCAGGTTGGACTACATATCCCATCATTCATGGCAATTAGCTAACAACACCTGCAAATTCAAGGCTGAGGGACAAAGCCATAGAGGAATTGTTCAAAAGTTGTTGTTTTGGGCTGAGGAGCCCACTGTAAAGAGATCATTATCATTCTACTTGTGAGCAGGAAGCTCAGCATTTGGTTAAGTAACAGTCTCCAGTAACTTCATGCCCCACAACTGATGCCATTAGTACTTAGCAAGCCTCCCAAATCTCAACCCAAAAGTCCCCTCAGAGATCTCCCAGAAGCAGCTCCCTTAGGAAGGCTCTCAGGGCTTATGTGTGGAGCAATGCAGGCAGAAACAGGCAAATGCAGTTTCCCTCTCAGAGTTCCTCTGGAACAGTGGTTCTCAGAGTGGGTGGTACCACCCCCTGGGGGGCGGTGAGATTTCCTAGGGGGGCACTAAGAGGCAAGGGGATGGTAGGAAGACACCAGAGGTGTAAATGAAATCTGATCTCACCAGATCAGTTTTGTTGAGTAAATTCAACTAAATGGTTTTAATTGGATTTTGAATAAATGCGCAATTGTTCCTGTGTTGAATTTTATTGTGTTATCACCTTCCTCAGTGGGTTGTGCAAAACACTGTTTTGATTATACAGTGGTACCTCGGGTTACAGACGCTTCAGGTTACAGACGCTTCAGGTTACAGACTCCGCCAACCCAGAAATAGTACCTCAGGTTAAGAACTTTGCTTCAGGATGAGAACAGAAATTGTGCGGTGGCGGCACGGCGGCAGCGGGAGGCCCCATTAGCTAAAGTGGTGCTTCAGGTTAAGAACAGTTTGAGGTTAAGAACAGACCTCCAGAACGAATTAAGTTCTTAACCTGAGGTACCACTGTATATATATTTTTACAGGGTAAGGGGTGCTGGGGAGGAGCTTATGGAACCAAGGGAGCGATGGCCCACAAAAGTTTGGGAACCATTCTTCTAGAAGCATTTCCATTATGAAGGTTGCTTATTCTGGACAGTGTTGCAAGGCAGGTGGAAACAGTCCCTTTCTAATTGTGGGGGTGGGAAGAGGCAAGCATCAGTCTCAACACTAGGAGTATGAACAGTTTAGAGAAGGAAACCCTAAGTAAAGGAAGGATGAATGAATGATTGCATTAATAAGGATTATAAAAAACCTAAACCGTGTGCTGTGGACCCAAGCAGGTAAACAGAAGGAGGTTATTAGTATTTGACAGATTGTGGATTTGAAGTGTAGGCAGTTCCTTTCATACAAAAAGATTGCCTTTGTTTTTGAACTTAATGGTTTTGTGTGTGTGTGTTAGAGAAAGAGCCTGTAGCAACTGTCTCATCAGTTCTAATGAAAGAAAGCCAGTGTGGCAACAGAGACAGAAGGCAGTGCTGCAAGGTCAAAACAGATTGAGCGAGGATCAGTAAGAGAGACAAAGCTGGAGCTGGAGCTTAATGGTTTCTGGGAAACTGAAAGTGTGTGGAGGCTTCTTCCCTGTCAGTGTGGTCTTGGAGGGAGCTGTGACTGGCCTCCAGGTCACGGAGAATGTTTGCATACCCACATACTATACGTTTGACCTGCTGGGGAGGCATGGAAGAAAAATTTGATTTAGCTCATGTTTAAAAGCAGACCCACCTTTAAATGTAGGTTTAAGGTTTTACACTTTTTGACCTGAAATGCAGTTCTCAGTTCTCCAATAGTGTGTAATACATATACATTGTGTGTGTGTGTGTGTGTGTGTGTGTGTGTGTAAGTAAAGTACCCCTGACTGTTAGGTCCAGTCGCGGATGACTCTGGGGTTGCGCGCTCATCTTGCTCTATAGGCCGAGGAAGCCGGCGTTTGTCCGCAGACAGCTTCCAGGTCATGTGGCCAGCATGACTAAGCCGCTTCTGGCGAACCAGAGCAGTGCACGGAAACACCGTTTACCTTCCCGCCAGAGCGGTACCTATTTATCTACTTGCACTTTGACGTGCTTTCGAACTGCTAGGTTGGCAGGAGAAGGGACCGAGCAATGGGAGCTCACCCCATCGTTAAGCCCTAGGCTCTGTGGTATAGACCACATTGCCACCCGCGTCCATATATATATATTTGCAATCCACCCCACCTCCAAGCAATGCGAGATCCCAGGGGTTTCTAAGTGCTTAACCCATGTTTTGTGTTTCCTTTTGGAACTGAGGCACAGTGGAGACTGGCATGTTTATGATCAGTGCTTTTTTTCCAGGGGTACCCAAGACGAAGCAGTACTGGCACCTCCCCCTGCCCCCGCCACTGCCAAGGTTTAAAGTGTGGCACTTACTGTGGCACATCTTAAAAAGGGGGGACACTGTTTATGATATATGGTTTATTTAAACAAATATATAACCTCAGCACGTGGCGCTGTGGGTTAGGTCCCTGCTCCTGCCAACCTAGCAGTTCGAAAGCACGGCAAAGTGCAAGTAGATAAATAGATACCACTCCAGCGGGAAGGTAAAAGGCGTTTCCGTGCACTGCTCTGATTTGCCAGAAGCAGCTTGGTCATGCTGGCCACATGACCCGGAAGCTGTATGCTGGCTCCCTTGGCCAATAAAGTGAGATGAGCGCCGCAACCCCAGAGTCAGTCACGACTGGACCTAATGGTCAGTGGTCCCTTTATCTTTACCTTTATAACCTCAGCCTATGATGGAGTTCACAGCATTAACGCTCCAAGAGAGGCTCTTTCCAGCCAGGTATAAGCACTCAAGGAAGGAGCAGAGCAGGGTCCATGAGGTGTGTGTGTGTGGGGGGGTGTCCTGAGGGGTCATATGGTCAAAGTTCAGGGAATCCTTTTCCTCCCTCGGTGGCAGCAAAAAAGCAGGTAACAAGAAGAGCAGGTACCGCATAATTTATTCAGGATTTACAGAGAGAAAAAGGACTGTAGTCTCTACCCATCAATGGCGTTGCTCTAAGTAAAGTCCCACCCCCCTACGTCGTCCCTATTCTATGTCACCCCTGCACTGGCTAATTTGAGCTTTCTGCCTCTGAGCTCTCTGCTCTACTACTCGTAATGCATGCCTGGTTCTGGGAGAAGAAAAAGGGTCAGGAATGCTTTTCAAGGACACTGTCAGCTGTCTCTCTCCTGGTGCTTTTTCTTTCAGCTGTTCCTCTTCCAATATTTCCCAGCTTCTGCCTCTGCAGCCTCTGAACTGTAACCTTCTGCAAACCATTGTTCTAAATCTATACTGTCCTCCTGTTCTCAGGAAGGTTCATGTGCTGGTCCGGGGGGGAGGTTACCCTGGGGCGAGGTCCAGGACCTGAGTCGAGGGTCGGCAGACAGTCCTCCATGGGCGAGGCAGGGTCCACAGCGAGGAGCTGGGCAAGGACAGGAACTCTGGGGGAACCGGACTGGGTGCTGGCCGAAACAGCTCTTCAACGACTTTGCTCCCGCAACCTGGGACCCGGCTGACTGGCCTTTATCTTCTCTGAAGCCAGGGGCGGTCCCGGCCCCCAGGAGACCCGCCTCTCCTGGCCTTAAGGCGAGCACTCCTCCTGGGAGAAACCAGTTCCCTCCACCTCTCTGCCCTGAGCCTCTGCAGTTCAGGAGAGGCTGAAGGGTTACTGGACCCAGGGGGAGACTCACCTGTAGGCACTGAGTCCTCAACCACCTCTGGAGCCAGAGTGGATTCACCTGGTGCCTGCTCCTGAGGATCCGGCACAGGTGCAGGCGCTTCAGAATCAAGGCCCTGCCCCAGGTCAGCCGGCCCTGGAGGCGGGGACTCCTGTGCAGGCTGGGATTCCTCTGGTTCATCCTCTGAATCGGATTCCCAGGCCATCACAGTTCAGGAGAAAGAGGGGCCTTCACCATTCTTCCTCAGTCCAGCCCCTGACACATATAGACCAGCCGGGAGGTCGTCAGGTCTGAGGTTCTTTACTCCCTCCATAGCAAATTATGTCCATACTATACATTTTAGAAATCGTAGTATCTTAGTATACCTACATAGCCTAGGTGTGTGTATATGTGTGTGACCTAATTTTCTCGTGTGTTAGTGTGTTTTGTAAGAATAGTGTTATGGTCATGCTTTGTCTTCTAGCCTGTTAATTTTGTGCTGTCTTTTATCAGCTGCTTAAATGGCACAGCAAACATAAAACCCACTGCATTTTTATTTCTCTTCTTTTGGTACTAAAGAAGTGAAGCAGATCAATGCCTCTTTGCATCTTATTTCATTTCATTCACTTTAAAGGGATTCTTTCTTGGCAACATGAGTAGTGTGTGAAGCCCCTGATGTGGGAAACTGAGGGTTGATAAAATATATTGTTAATTATATAAATGAGCAAGTTTTCCAATCCCAACTATTTCTGCACTAAGTGGAAATCACAGGAAGTGCTAAATGGCTTTTGGTGTGCATGAAATGCACGCTTGTTTCACAGTGCGCTGGTGTCGCTTATGAATGACTTTGAGGAAGCTTTGTGTGGCAGAGGAAACGAAAGGCAGACAGCAAAATCTGATGAGCAGAGATGTTAACATGATTTCTCGTCACTTCAGACTCTTGAGCTGATAGCTATCTCCTTTCTGGCAGAGGATTGCAAGGCTGCTATTATCAGAAGGCAGCCGATCTCAGGAGTTGTGCTTGCGGGTAAAGGGCAGGCCAGTGCAAATTCGGAAATACTGAACTTACTTACCTGTGACTAAGGCTCAGTGAATACAGTCGGACTTACTTCTGAGTTGACGTGGGTCACAAGTTGGGCTTCAAGTTGCCCACACCTGGCCTATAGGATACTGCCGTTAATTAACCATCACATATAGCTTGTTTTCTTGGAAGCCAACTTATCCGGAAATGACAACATGAAAGCCCAGCATGAGACCTTAATTCATATTTTATTTTTTTACCCTTATACAACCTCCATACAGGAGGCAATGCATGATCCAGAAAGGTGGTCCTGTGAGGGCCAAAACAGATGGGAAATCCAGCAGTGTGATGTAGTGGTCAAAGTGTCAGACTAGGACCTGGGAGACAGGGCTCAAATCCCAAGGTCACTGGGTGACCTTGAGCCAGTCATTGCTTCTCAGTCTAAATTACCTCAGAGGGTTTCTGTTGGAAGAACAGGAGGACCATGTGGGCCACCTTGAACGCATTGGAGATAAAAGGTGGGCTATAAGGCAATACATAAATAAAAAAATCTCCTGTTATATTTTCTTTGGTAAATTATATTTTGATTGGAGCAGCAGTACTGGGGGTGGGAGTGTTTCAACACTTTCCCCACATGCAGTTTCCCAGATCTAAATCACCCACCCAACAAAAAAAATGCTATTAGCAGGAAATCAAAGTGTTGGTAAATGATTTCACGGGCAAAGCAAATCTGCAACATGTTATGCACATTGCACTTTAGTTTGCTTGTTGTCTAGTTGGTTTATGAGGGTATATATTTATTCCAGTAAAATTGTTCTTTATATTCATAAGCCGGTTCTGGTGTTGTTGGTTTGTTGTTCAATTACTGTTATAACACCTGATACTTTTTGTGTATACTTTCTTTCTTGCAAGCACTACCAGGATTCAGTCCCAGGAGCACAGGAAAGTGGCTTATACTGAGCCAGTGGAATTGGTCCATTCAACACAGTATTTCTCAGCTAGCAGTGGCTCTCCAGGAATTCAGACTGGAGTTGTTCTCAGCCCCTTCCAGGAGATTCCAGTCTTTGGACCTCAGGCCTTTTGCATAGGTAAAGGTAAAGGGACCCCTGACCATTAGGTCCAGTCGTGACCGACTTTGGGGTTGCAGCACTCATCACGCTTTATTGGCCGAGGGAGCCAGCGTACAGCTTCCGGGTCATGTTGCCAGCATGACTAAGCCACTTCTGGCGAACCAGAGCAGCACATGGAAATGCCGTTTTCCTTGCTGCTGGAGTGGTACCAATTTATCTACTTGCACTTTGACGTGCTTTCGAACTGCTAGGTGGGCAGGAGAAGGAACTGAGCAACAGGAGCTCACCCCGTCGTGGGGATTCAAACTGCCGATCATCTGATTGGCAAGTCCTAGGCTCTGTGGTTTAACCCACGGTGCCACCCATGTCCCAACCTTTTGCATACAAAGCTTGCGTTCTCCTACATAGGGCATTTCTGATGTACAGCATTCCACTGCGGCCCCTCCTCTCTTCTGATTGGAGGAAGGAAGCAGTATTCAGATCAGGGAAGTGGCATGGAGTGAAAGGTTCAAACAGCCCATGCCTCTGAGCTGTTGCTCTGATTAAAGCATCCTCACTCCTGGTCACTGTAAAGCAAGAGGGGGGGGAAATGTTGGGAGATCCAAATACAAACCTCCCACATTTCATGTACCTTCTATTGCAAGCACATGAAAGAGATGCTCAGTTCACAAAGCGGCTCTCTGGTCTTTCTAATGCAATGCATTTTCTTCCCTTAAAGAAAAGACTGAATGCTGAAGGGAGGAGGGGAGTATGGGCTTAAAGGTTCCTCCAAGCTAATTGACATCTAACTGAAGACTACTGATGCAGGCTGGGATAAAACAATCACTGTTTTTCATTTAAAGAGAAGGTGAAAACACCAGTGTATAGGATGCAATGAATGCAGAGTTCAATTGTAGGTACTGTAGAAGAATTGTTTTAACCTTTTCCAGATCTGCAAGGCAATGCCCTTTTATTTGTACCGGACAAAATGTTATAGTGTATCCACATCTCTCTTTTTTAACACACAGACACACACACACCCCAGCTCACATTCAGCATTCTTTGTCTTCTTAGCATGTTCAGTCTTCAAGGGTTCACTAATACTTCCCTCTTCTTTCTCAGTGGCCCTGTCTTGGCTCCCTTGCTGTCAGCACTCACCGCATGAGTGTGCTGTTAGAGGGATATTTAAGGCAAATAAGAAGCATTAAGCACTGAAGTGAAATCACCATCTATTCAAAGACAGGTAGGTAGCTGTGTTGGTCTGCTGTACTCAAAACAAAATTTTAAAAAATTCCTTCCAGGAGGAATCTTGTGATTCCTGATATCAGATTTATGTCCATTATGACCCTACGCCAAAGGATAAATGGACATAAATCTGATATCAGGAATCACAAGACAGAAAAACCAGTAGGAGAACTCTTCAATCTCCCAGGACATTCTAGATAAGATCTCAAAGTAGCTGTCTTATTACAAAAGAATTTCAGAAATAGACTGGAAAGAGAAGTTGCTGAATTGCAACTTATTCCCAAACTTAAAACCATGGAGAGACCTGGTCTGAAAAGAGACATTGGATTCTTATCTCATTATACATGATAAAGCTATTTTTAGCCATCTCACGCATTGCTTTTTCCTGTAAGACCAATTGCAGTCATTAATAGTCGTCAACAGCTATCAGCCAATCACCCATTCCCACCACCCTTCTGAGTAATACCCCTCCCCACCCTCTCGCTATATATAAGGGGCTGGTGAATTCTGTTTCAGTGTATCTGAAGAAGCGTGCATGCACACGAAAGCTCATACCAATGACAAACTTGGTTGGTCTCTAAGGTTCTACTGGAAGGATTTTTTTTATTTTATTCAAAGACAGTTTGTCTCTCCTTTTTATACTCTACAAAATCAGGAATCAAGCAAATGTAACTTCTGCCTGCTGGAAAAAGTTAGGAAAACATTTCCAACGGTCTGGGATTAGGCATTTTGCTAAACGAACTGCATTGTGTTTTGTACTATCGTTTGCAGAAAAATAAACATTTGAAAATATAAAATCCTGTTGGTTTTTCACACACACACTCTTGCTGTTGTCATTTCATACTGCCCTGTTTCTCTGTCTCCTCTTCTTTCTTCTATATTCCCTTTGTTTATGGCTTGTTGTTGTTTACAGTTTGCCAAGTAACCCAAGTGAAGGGTTCAGCACAGGTGAAGAGTGGCAGAGTTATTTAGTAGACAAGAAGAGCAGATTTCCTTAACTGCAAGCTAAAAATATCGCATCTTACCAGAACAGCAAGAAAAAAGGCTTTTGCAACACTTTCCACTTCCTCAGGGCCCCACCCTAGGGACACATGTTTCTTTCACAACAGTCGTGATCAATTTACTTTTTTCTGGTCTAATTTCAGGAAGCTGCATTCACAGCAAGAAAGGAAGTGCTGCTGTTTGGTTTGTCAGGACCATTTGCCATGCTTATTCCAGGGATGGAGGAATCAGTGGCTACAACTCCCATCTTCCCTGACTCCTGGCCATATTGCTTGGGTCTGATGGGAATTGAAGTCCAACAGAATCTGGGAGGCCACAGGTTCTCCTCAAAATGGAGCCAAACACACATGACCAAGAGGGCACTGGTGATGCTGTGGTCTAAAACACTGAGTCTCTTGGTCTTGCCGATCAGAAGGTCGGCGGTTCAAATCCCCGCGACGGGGTGAGCTCCCATTGCTCTGTCCCAGCTCCTGCCAATGTAGCAGTTCGAAAGCACACCAGTGCAAGTAGATAAATAGGTACCGCTGCAACGGGAAGATAAATGGCATTTCCATGCACTCTGGTTTTTGTCACGGTGTTCCATTGTGCCAGAAGCGGTTGAGTCCTGCTGGCTACATGACCCAGAAAGCTGTCTGTGGACATAGACCGGCTCCCTCAGCCTGAAAGTGAGATGAGGAGTGCAACCCCATAGTCACCTTTTTTTTTTTTACCTTTTTACATGACCAGGAGAGGGCAGAACACAATTTACAGCTTGCTCCTAATTGCATTTACCCCAAAGTGCATCACGCTTGATTTCCATGGAACTTACTCTGGAAAGGTGCTCTCTCTCTCCTAACACAAGAATTCATGGGCATCCAATGTTGGAAGATTCTGGAGAAAAGAAAGTACATCTTCACACACCACATAGTTAAAACTGTGGCGCTTGTTCCCACAGGAGCCACTGAGGGCCACCAAGCTTGGATGGCTTTAAAAGAGGATTAGACAAATTCATGGAGAATAAGGCTATCAATAGCTACTAGGCATGGTGGATATGTTCTGCCTCCACTGTAACATTTCTGGATAGCAATTTTGGGGAATCACAGGTGGGCTGTTGTGCTCAGGTTCTGCTTGCATAGGACTCTGCTGAACAATACAGTGGTGCCTCGCAAGACGAAATTAATTCGTTCCACAAGTTTCTTCTTCTTGCGAGTTTTTCGTCTTGCGAAGCACGGTTTCCCATAGGAATGCATTGAAAACCAATCAATGCGTTCCTATGGAGACCGTCCGGGGACAGAGGGGAAGCGCTGCACGCCTTCCCCTCTGTCCCCGGACCTGTTTTAAAGCAAGGGAAGGGGCAGCGGGGAGAATCGCTTCTCCCCGTTGCCGCCCCTTGGTTCAAAAGCGGACAGGAGATTACGGGGCTGGCAACGGGGAGAAGCGATCTTCTCCCCGCCGCCCCTTGCTTCAAAAGAGGTCCGGGGACAGCGGGGAAGATGCGCTGTGCTTCCCCGCTATCCCCGGAGCTTGCGGGGCAAGCTTCGTTTTGCAAAGCAAGCCCATAGGGAAATGCGTCTTGCGAAGCGGCTAAGAAAATGAAAAACTCCTTCATCTAGTGAGTTTTTCGTCTTCCGAGGCGTTCGTCTTGCGGGGCACCACTGTATAAGACAACCTAATGGCCAATAACAATGGCACTAAACACTATTTATAGACTAATGCAAATAATCAGAAATTACAACCAAAGTCTCTAAATCTTCTTCACCAGTCGCAGAAGAATAATTCAAAAGTTCAATATATACATAATCTGTCACCAAATATCACCGGAACAGAGTTTCCGGATAACCAATCCATTTCGTTCCATACTTCATCAGCCAATCTTGATCAATTCTTCATCAGCCAGACTTGTAAGAATTAATATGAGAAGAATGCAGTTCAATTTCTTAACAAGCTGAAATTGCAATATACATGCGATGAAACCTGCGTCTGTATGAAATAAAATGCATAATACAATATGTACAACTAAAATACATACCCAATCTTACATGTAAGCAAATAATACTCTGGATCAGTGCTCATATGATGCACAGGACTCTGGCTGGCTCTTGTTGCATTCTTACTGCCCACCATGCAAAGTAGTAGAGGGTAATTGATCTGAGAATAGTCATACTTCAGCCACACGTGACCCTTCCTATTTCCAGCTTTGAAACGTTGACGGATCAGCCCAGATAGCTCAGTTGGCTAGAGTGTGGTGCTGATAACACCAAGGTTGCAGGTTCGATCCCTGTATAGGACAGCTGAATATTCCCTGCATTGAAGGAAGTTGGGTTAGATGATCGTCAGCGTCCCTTCCAACTCTACGATTCTACAATATGTCTTTCTTGCAACTACTTGTAGCAGAGGCAGAATTCAAATCTTAATATAGCCATCTTTTACCCTGCAACAGAGAAGTTTTGATTCAGTCCCCAGATTAGAGAGAGATATATATTAGAGTGCTAAGTGCCCATCAATGTCCCTTGAAGGCCTTGTGGACTCAGTCTATATAAATAGACTAAAGAGAACTAAGCTCCGTAAAAGCTCATCCTCAGTTCATGGGTACTGTAATAAATACCGGGGAAAGTTTTAACTTTTTAGTGATGCTTCTAGGCAATGGTCTGTGTGATGGTGGATTTGCACTGTGTGTGTTCTTTCCTTTCCCTTTTTGTCTGAAGAACTCTGTGTTTCAAAACCAGCAAGAAAATTACATCATCCAAGTGAGAGATCCAACTAAAAACTTTTCTTTTTTCTTTTCTTCTTTTCAGGAGTTAATTAAATCACCCCATGTTATTGGAGGCTGTGCCATAGGCAACATGGCAATGCATGCATGCAATATATCAATATATATTAATAGAAAATATGTGTATCTTGTTCTTACATGGGGTTTCCAGTGATCAAGTCCACATCTATGTAGCCCATCAGATGCTCCTCACTGAGATCCTGCACTGGACCTGTCATTGGAACTTTTGTGAAGCTTCGGCCTGGGTTTTATTTAGGAAGGAACTGTCAAGTTTGTTTCTCTCAGTTTCTCATTCCCCCCCCCCCAATCTTAAATTAACTTCTTCACATTTCTTCAGCAATTTGCCATTTTTAAAAGAATCCTCACAAAAATTCACCAGCATTTTAGTGCAAATGCCTTCCAATAAACACATTTGTACACAATTTTGCAAGCAATTTCCCCATAATATAATGTGTTTCATATGTTAGTTTCACTAATATATAAGTTTCTATGTACATTCACCTCCTAATATATGCCTTTTTGTAAACATTGCTTGGTCAGAAAACCATAGCACAAATTTTGGAGAAGTGCAAATTTCAAAAGGGGGCTTTCAGAAAGTGCAAGTTTTATAGATTTGCCTTCAGATACTAACAGAACTGAATTTCTCCCCCATGCCTAGTGTTACTGAAGGATTCCTTCTATGGAAGCTAGAAGCCTACCTCTAAGTCAGTGCTGGGGAACCTCAGACCAGGGCCAAATCAAATGCAGACCAACAGACATACCTGGCTCCTGGGATTCTGCCAAGGTCCCAGCTCCAAGCCACTTCCTCTCGACCAAGGCTATACACTCAACCAGTCCAGCTTTGCATTCTCCTTGAGTGCTTTTGACTGACTAGAATGTACCTTTGACCTGTGCTAAAGCCTCTTGCCTGGATGGAGAGACACAAATATGGAGAGGTGTCTGTTTGGAATGTAGCCTACTGTACAAAGATTAAGGATTGTATCCATTGCTCCACACACAGCCTGCTTTTACCACTGGCCCCACAACTCACTGGCATGCCGTCCCTGGAATGTTGCCCAACAGAAAATGCAGCCCTTGAATTGAGACATTTCCCCATCCCTCCTTTAAGGGGTGGCTATGATAACCCACAGTGTTCCTCAAAGTCTAACATGTGGCAGATGGTGACTACAACTTGCAACCAACTTAACTTTGCCTAAATAAAACAAATTGTAAAGTGGGTGTAACTTCTGAACAGTTTCCCCCTGCACTGTAAAAGTCATTCTTCTTGGCATTCTTGAACCTTCCAAGTAGGTTAAAGGAAGCCATTTCTTGTTGGTTTTAAAACCTGCTTATCTATATGGCCTAGATAAAGTCTGCACGTCATTGTAAGTTGCAGTTTTGAGCACTTGAAGTTAGCAGGAAGTTTAATGCTGCTAGATAAACATATGTTTAAAGCAAACGCTAAGTTGTACAGCTCAGCATTTATTTTCAAAGGAGGAAAATTCATTCATTTTTCCCTGAAAAGAAACGGAAGCACTCAATCTAATATCAGATGAAAATGTCAAATGTGGTTTCCTCACTTCATTTTGTTAAATGAATTCTAACACTGGGATAGGGATGGAACAATCTGTAGATTTCTGTTCGCTCCCTTTTTCATTTTTCCAATCTTAAGTTCTCTAGACTTCTACAGCAATTTGCAAATATATATTTAAAACCCTCAAGAAAAATCGTAAAATTCCTCCTAATAAGCACATTTTTGTATGCAGTATTGACTAAAGCACATATTTTTGCAAGCAGTTCCCCTGTTATAATGCATTTTGCATGTTATCTACATGAATACTTTGTATTCATTTTTAATGCACATTCCCCCTAATATATGCATTTTTGTAAACACTGGTTGGAGAATGACACCCCAAAATTCACAGACGTGTGAATTTCTAAGGATGGCTGCGTTTTGATTCTCATATTGTTTTGCAAAATGCAAATTTAATAAATTCTCTTTCAAATATGAAGTGAATCAAATTTATCTCCCCTGGGGAACCTGCGGCCCTCCAGATATTGCTAGATTCAAACTCCCATCAGGCCCAGCTGACATGACTAATGGTTAGAGATGACAGCAGTTGCATGAAGTTGACTACTTCATACGAGAGCCAGCGTGGTGTAGTGATTAAGAGCGGTGGACTCGTAATCTGGGGAACCAGGTTTGTGTCTCTGCTCCTCCACATGCAGCTGCTGGGTGACCTTGGGCCAGTCATACTTCTTTGAAGTCTCTCAGCCCCACTCACCTCACAGAGTGTTTGTTGTGGGGGAGGAAGGGAAAGGAGAATGTTAGCCGCTTTGAGACTCCTTCAGGTAGTGATAAAGTGGAATATCAAATCCAAACTCTTCTTCTTCTACTACTCCTCTTTAAATGCCATCTAGGTTGGTGGCCTGCCCTGCCTCCTGTGGGAGTGAGTTCCACAGTCTAACTGTGCACAGAATGAAGAACTACTTTGTTTTATCTGTCCTGAATCTCCCATTGGATGTCCATGCGTTCTTGCATTGTGAGAGAAGGAAAAAGACTTGTCCACTTCCTCCATGCCACGCATAATCTTATAAACTTCTATCCTGTTGCCTCTCAGTTGCCTTTTCTCACTGTGGTGTGTTCTTGCCATGAGCTGTGACCAATGGAAGTCTTCATGGGCTGTTCTTTCCCTGTGGCTGATAAGAGACTGAGACATCTGCTCTTTCCCTGTGGCTGATAAGAGACTGAGACATCTAAGTACTGTGCAACAGAGCTGGCCTTGAAAATCATTTATCAGTGGTGGACAGAGGCACAAGCAGGCAGAGGATTGAGTGTGAATGTTACTTTTGTACAGTAGGCTTGTTTCTTCAAACTCAAGCCTCACACTCTATCCCCCATCCAGACAAGTAAGAAGGGGTTATCATAGCTCTGGGATACATTCCTCCCAGGTAGAAACACCCAAGGAAGGTGCAAAGCTGGAATGGTGAGGCTTGAGAGAGTGTGCGGCTTGGGAAGAGCACTGAGGGGTTATATTTAGGCCACATTCATATCATACATACACAGAACTTTGATACTGCTTTAAAGTCCTGGCTTTGCAGACACACACAAATTCTTGGAACTGGCAATTTGTTATGGGGACTGAGAGTTATTAGGAGGTCCCAGTCCCCCCACTCCCTAAGCTAGAATTCCCAGAATTCCCAGGGTGTGTGTGGATGGATTGTTAAACAACTCTGGGAATTGAGAGGGGAATAGGGGTCTCCTAACAACTCTCTGTACCCTTGACAAACTACAGTTCCCATAATCCTCGGGGCAAAGCCCTGCCTGTTTAAAATGGTACAGTGGTGCACCGCAAGACGAAAGCCTCGCAAGATGAAAAACTTGCTAGACGAAAGGGTTTTGCGGTTTTTGAGCTGCGTCGCAAGACGAATTTCCCTATGGGCTTGCTTCGCAAGACGAAAACATCTTGCAAGTTTGTTTCCTTTTTCTTAACACCGTTAATACAGTTGCGACTTCACTTCGAGGAACAACTCATAGAACGCGGTGTGGTAGCCTTTTTTGAGGTTTTTGGTGATTTTTGAAGCTTTTCCAAAACTTTTCCGACACCGTGCTTCACAAGACGAAAAATTCGCTAGACAAAAAAACTCACAGAACGAATTAATTTCGTCTTGTGAGGAACCACTGTATTGTAGTGCTTTAAATGTATGTTGTGGGTGGCCTTAAGTTTCTCAGCCCCCACATCTCCACCTTAAGGTAAAGGTAAAGGGACCCCTGACCATTAGGTCCAGTTGTGACCGACTCTGGGGTTGCAGAGCTCATCTCGCTTTATTGGCTGAGGGAGCCGGCATACAGCTTCCGGGTCATGTGGCCAGCATGACTAAGCCGCTTCTGGTAAACCAGAGTAGCACACGGAAACGCTGTTTACGTTCCCGCGTGCTTTCGAACTGCTAGGTTGGCAGAGGCAGGGACCGAGCAACGGGAGCTCACCCCATCACGGGGATTCGAACAGCCGACCTTCTGACCAGCGAATCCTAGGCTCTGTAGTTTAACCCACAGCACCACCCGTGTCCACATCTCCACCTTACATGTTGCCATTAATTTTTTTTCTTGGTAATTCACTGGACAAACATAGCTTCCTCCCCACCCGTACACATTCGCGAACCTCACTGAGGGGCAGACAACCTACAGCTCGAGGGTTTCATGCCTAACTTTATGCGGGGGGGGGATGTCATGAGAAAAAAAAACATGGAGGGGAAGCAAAAATGGGTGGAGGTGTGAAAGAAAGCCGGAGGGGACCGGCTTCTGTCAAGTGTTCAGTACAGCCTTCTGGAAAGAACACTCTTTTCCAACCCTTTCAGCCTTCCAGGTAGGGAAGAAGAGGAAAGAGAAAGAAAAAATGGCAAAGACAGGTGGTCCTGGTTCCATTCATTGCTGGCTCTAGCTCCATCCACACAGGCTCCCCCACAAAAAAACCCTCCCCAAATTAACCACCCAAAGGGCAAGATGGTAAGCAAGTGGTTTGTAGTCCCGTCCATAAACACAGTCGGTGCATAATTCTTCTGCGACAGCATTACGTGGCCAGTTCCCTCTCTGAGCCTGTGTGCGCGTTCCAAATGTTAAGCCTATTCAATGATGTGTGAATCACTGAATATAGAATAAGGCTGTGACCAGATGGTGGGTGGGTGGCTCTGCTTGTTCTCAAAACGTCAAGAGCCAATTTGCAACAGGATCTTATGAGGCATTGTGTGGATATTGCAACTGAAAGCACTCAGCAAGGGCTGTCAATAACATCAGTAACCACTGATGGGTCACCGGCTTGCCTTGGAGAAATCTAGAGTTGCCAGTAAATAGCATCACACGGGCAACAGGCCTTCAGATTCACGGAAGACATATTGGGCAGTTGTATAATCTTACAAATGTACACAACCAGCAGCATGTAAATTGGAGGGCCCATCCAGAAGAATCTGGATTATGTTGCCTATTTGTGCATATGTAAAGCAACAGCTAAAGGGACATGGGTGGCGCTGTGGTCTAAACCACAGAGCCTAGGGCTTGCCGATCGGAAGGTCGGCAATTCAAATCCCTACAACGGGGTGTGCGCCCGTTGTTCGGTCCCAGCTTCTGCCCACCTAGCAGTTCAAAAACACATCAAGTACAAGTAGTTAAATAGGTACCAGTCCAGCGGGAAGGTAAACAGTGTTTCTGTGTGCTGCTCTGGTTCACCAGAAGTAGCTTAGTCATGCTGGCCACATGACCCAGAAGCTGTCTGTGGACAAACGCTGGATACCTCAGCCTATAGAGCGAGATGAGTGTGCAACCCCAGAGTCGTCCGCGACTGGACCTAACGGTCAGGGGTACCTTTACCTTTACATAAAGCAACAGCTAAAGCTGTTGGTGTGTGATGGGAAAATAAGCTGTTGTTTTTCCATTTCTATTTTGCTTATCATTTGTTTATATTGCACTTGTTAATTTATTTTTCCAAGGAATTCAGTAGAAAGCCCAAAAAGTTTTCTGCTGCTTAAAACTTTGGTGTTTTCCATCCAAATGGGATCAAAACTGGAGGCATTCTATACTTAGAGCAGGGGTGCCCAAACTTTTTTCAGATTTGATGAAGTGTTGAGCTTTTTTTAGGATTGAAGTTGCTGAGCTTTTGAAGTTGCTCCTCATTTTATAGGCAGTTTAAGATGTATGAAGATCCCACAACCTTCAGTGGGAAATTCAGCAGTGAGTTTGCAGGGCATCAGTTGAAGAAGGAGCAAAAAGGGTTTTCTTGTGTCTGTGTGTTTCCTTGTGGCTGATTAGCTGTTTTCCCTGTGAAAAGGTCAGAGGGGGCAGGGTTTCTGTTGAGGCAGGGGATTAGCTGTGGGAGGAGCTTATCAGAGTTTGCAGGGCATCAGTTGAAGAAGGAGCAAAAAGGGTTTTCTTGTGTCTGTGTGTTTCCTTGTGGCTGATTAGCTGTTTTCCCTGTGTAAAGGTCAGAGGGGGCAGGGTTTCTGTTGAGGCAGGGGATTAGCTGTGGGAGGAGCTTATCAGAGTTTGCAGGGCATCAGTTGAAGAAGGAGCAAAAAGGGTTTTCTTGTGTCTGTGTGTTTCCTTGTGGCTGATTAGCTGTTTTCCCTGTGTAAAGGTCAGAGGGGGCAGGGTTTCTGTTGAGGCAGGGGATTAGCTGTGGGAGGAGCTTATCAGAGTTTGCAGGGCATCAGTTGAAGAAGGAGCAAAAAGGGTTTTCTTGTGTCTGTGTGTTTCCTTGTGGCTGATTAGCTGTTTTCCCTGTGTAAAGGTCAGAGGGGGCAGGGTTTCTGTTGAGGCAGGGGATTAGCTGTGGGAGGAGCTTATCAGAGTTTGCAGGGCAGTGGCGCGCGCCTAGCGGCGCGCGCAGTTAGATCCATCTTTTAGATTTAGGGGAGCTAGTCTCAAACGTTTGTTGGGGAGATCTAGGTGTTTTTTTTGTGTGTGGGAAGTTATTTGTCCTGTCTTCAAGCTTTTTATGATGGAGGACCTCTGTAGCCAACCCCAACGACACGATCTCAAGATGGAAGGGGAGGGAACAGCTGCAGTCGCCTGCGATTCCTGCGCAATGTTTGCCATCTTGCCAAAGGTTGCAGGCAGCTTTACCTGCAGCAATTGCATGTTGATTGCCCTCTTAAAAGACAAAGTCCAGCAACTGGAGGAACGTGTAGCTACGCTCCAAAGAATTAGAGAGCTGGAGCTCTTCTTGGAAGCAACAGAGCACACCGTCTCCACCAAGGAGGAGACAGGGGACTCCCCTGAGAAGGAGTCTAGTTCACCAACACAGGAGCCAGATATATGGAGAAACGTGACTCAAAGAAGTAGGAGGCCCAGGGTTCACTCTGATTGCTTAGAAATACACAATCGCTTTGAGGTCCTCTCCCCTAGCATGGAAGACGAAGAGCAGACTCCATTTGAGGATCTCTCCCTCATTACAGTCGATCAGGTATATGAAGACGAGCAGCAAAGTCAGTCCTCAGGGAATGTGCAGGCGACCTTGGAACGGACAGCTCACGGAAGAACCCCGACCAAACCCAAGAGGAGGCGTGTAGTGGTGATAGGGGATTCCCTACTGAGGGGAACAGAAGCAGTGATCTGTGGGCCTGACAAGATGTCTCGGGAAGTGTGCTGTCTCCCCGGGGCTAAGATCCAAGATGTAACTGAACGACTGCAAGGAATCATAAAACCCACTGACAAATACCCCTTCCTCTTGGTTCATGTGGGAACCAATGACACTGCAAGCAATAGCCTCCAGAAGATCAAAAGAGACTATGAGGCTCTCGGCAGGAAATTGAAGCAACTAAATGCACAAATTGTCATCTCATCTGTCCTCCCAGTTGAACGACGTGGCCCAGGGAGAGAGGGGAAAATAGTGGAAGTGAACAGCTGGCTTCGCAAATGGTGTAAACAGGAACGGTTTGGATTCTTAGATCACGGACTGCAGTTTCTTGAAGATGGGCTTCTGGCAAGTGATGGGCTGCACCTCACAACGGTTGGGAGAAATGTTTTTGCCAAAAATCTCAGAAACCTCATCAGGAGGGCTTTAAACTGACTAATGTGGGGGAGGGAGACAGTGCTCCTGAAGGTAGGAGTCTATCAATTAATGAAGATGATCATCCAAATGTCATAGACCAAATGGAGCAAACAGCACGCGGACCTAGTGGTGGGAGGAAAAAATCCTTAAATAAGAGACACGGGGGAATGATTAATGGACTTCAATGTCTGTACACTAATGCACAAAGCATGGGAAATAAACAAGATGAGCTTGAGCTCTTGGTACAGCAAACTAAATATGACATAATAGGCATCACTGAAACCTGGTGGGATAAGTCCCACGATTGGAATGTAATAATGGGGGGATACAATCTATTTCAGAGAAACAGACCAGACAAGAAAGGAGGAGGAGTGGCGTTATATGTCAGGGATGTGTATACCTGTGAAGAGATCCAAGATTTAGATCCTCAAAGCCAAAGTGAGAGCATTTGGGTCAAAATTAAGGGAGAGAAGAATAACAGAGACCTCATTGTGGGAGTTTACTATAGATCCCCAAGCCAAACGGAGGACATAGATGATGCCTTCCTGGAACAGATGGCCAAGCATGCAAAAGGAAGGGAGATAGTAGTAATGGGGGACTTCAATTACCCGGACATTTGTTGGACGTCAAACTCAGCCAAGAGCTTAAGGTCAAACAGATTCCTCACTGGCCTTGCAGACAACTTCATTGTCCAGAAAGTGGGAGAAGCAACAAGAGGAACAGCCATTTTAGATCTGGTCCTAACCAATGTTGATGACCTGGTTAGTGGGGTAGAAGTGGAAGGATCATTAGGCGCGAGTGATCATGCTCTTCTGAAGTTTACTATACAGCGGAAAGGAGCAGCCAAGCATACTAGGACTCAATTTCTTGACTTTAAGAAAGCCGACTTCATAAAACTTAGGGAAGTGCTGGGTGAGATCCCATGGACAACAATACTAAAAGGAAAGGGAGTTCATGATGGCTGGGAGTTTGTTAAGAGGGAGATACTAAAAGCACAACGTCAGGCAATACCAATGAGACGGAAACATGGAAGGTGCCTAAAGAAGCCAGGGTGGCTATCTAAAGAACTTTTAACTGAATTAAGATTAAAAAAGGATGTGTACAAAAAATGGAAAAGGGGGGAAACCACCAAAGAGGAATTCAAACAAATAGCCAGCACGTGTAGACACAAAGTCAGAAAAGCTAAAGCACAGAATGAACTCAGGCTTGCTAGAGAGGTTAAAAGCAACAAAAAAGGCTTTTATGGGTATGTTCGTAGCAAAAGGAAGAACAAAGAAACAATGGGGTCACTCAGAGGAGAAGATGGTGAAATGCAAACAGGGGACACAGAAAGGGCTGAACTCCTCAATGCCTTCTTTGCCTCAGTCTTCTCCGATAAAGAAAACAATGCCCGACCTGAAGAATTTGAAGCAAATGATTCAGCAAAGGAAACACAGCCCAGAATAACTAAGGAGATAGTACAAGAATATTTGGCTAGTTTAGATGTATTCAAGTCTCCAGGGCCAGATGAACTGCATCCAAGAGTATTAAAAGAACTGGCAGATGTGATCTCAGAACCACTGGCAGTCATCTTTGAGAATTCCTGGAGAACAGGCGAAGTCCCGGCAGACTGGAGGAGGGCAAATGTGGTCCCTATTTTCAAAAAGGGGAAAAGAGAGGACCCAAATAATTACCGCCCAGTCAGTCTGACATCAATAGCAGGGAAGATTCTGGAGCAGATCATTAAGCAAACAGTCTGTGAGCACCTAGAAAGGAATGCTGTGATCACCAATAGTCAGCATGGATTTCTGAAAAATAAGTCATGTCAGACTAACCTGATCTCGTTTTTTGACAGAATTACAAGCCTGGTAGATGAAGGGAACGCAGTGGATGTAGCCTACCTTGATTTCAGCAAGGCATTTGACAAGGTGCCCCATGATATTCTTGTAAAGAAGCTGGTAAAATGCGGTCTTGACTATGCTACCACTCAGTGGATTTGTAACTGGCTGACTGACCGAACCCAAAGGGTGCTCATCAATGGTTCCTCTTCATCCTGGAGAAGAGTGACTAGTGGGGTGCCACAGGGTTCTGTCTTGGGCCCGGTCTTATTCAACATCTTTATCAACGACTTGGATGATGGACTCAAGGGCATCCTGATCAAATTTGCAGATGACACCAAACTGGGAGGGGTGGCTAACACCCCAGAGGACAGGATCACACTTCAAAACGACCTTGACAGATTAGAGAACTGGGCAAAAATAAACAAGATGAATTTTAACAGGGAGAAATGTAAAGTATTGCACTTGGGCAAAAAAAATGAGAGGCACAAATACAAGATGGGTGACACCTGGCTTGAGAGCAGTACATGTGAAAAGGATCTAGGAGTCTTGGTTGACCACAAACTTGACATGAGCCAACAGTATGACGCGGCAGCTAAAAAAGCCAATGCAATTCTGGGCTGCATCAATAGGAGTATAGCATCTAGATCAAGGGAAGTAATAGTGCCACTGTATTCTGCTCTGGTCAGACCACACCTGGAGTACTGTGTCCAGTTCTGGGCACCACAATTCAAGAAGGACACTGACAAACTGGAACGTGTCCAGAGGAGGGCAACCAAAATGGTCAAAGGCCTGGAAACGATGCCTTATGAGGAACGGCTAAGGGAGCTGGGCATGTTTAGCCTGGAGAAGAGGAGGTTGAGGGGTGATATGATAGCCATGTTCAAATATATAAAAGGATGTCACATGGAGGAGGGAGAAAGGTTGTTTTCTGCTGCTCCGGAGAAGCGGACACGGAGCAATGGATCCAAACTACAAGAAAGAAGATTCCACCTAAACATTAGGAAGAACTTCCTGACAGTGAGAGCTGTTCGACAGTGGAATTTGCTGCCAAGGAGTGTGGTGGAGTCTCCTACTTTGGAGGTCTTTAAGCAGAGGCTTGACAACCATATGTCAGGAGTGCTCTGATGGTGTTTCCTGCTTGGCAGGGGGTTGGACTCGATGGCCCTTGTGGTCTCTTCCAACTCTATGATTCTATGATTCTATGGTTTTCCTGCTCATTACTTATGTGTGTTTGGCACTGTATTTACAGGCATTCTAATACAGTACACAATCAAACAAAGAGCAAGTCTTTGCTTCCTATAACTTTGCTTCTTCCATCCTAATAGCACAAAATATTCAAATATGCAGGATATCAGACAGGCCAGATTTCAGATTTACAGGACAAATGTTCCCCATTATATAGGAAATTAAAAGAATTGCATAGGCATAGCCAAACAGCTATCAACATTAAATAGAATTTTCCTGTCTGTCAATTTCGCTGCTCTACCACTTTCTCCCAGTGACCTGTGTGTGAACTGTATATACTGGTAGGTCTGTTTTCTTAAGGCAATGTCTCCAATGCAGAGCAGTTACAAGTGAATCATTTTCATTTTGCTTCCTTTTACTAAAATATATATTTTTAAAATCCCATTCATTTTTATTATTAAAACAAATGGAGGAATCAAGCCTCATTAGTTTATTTTTTAAAAAAGCATGAATGTACACCCCTTAGCATGCGGGTTAACAAAAAGAACAGATTTTTGAAAGCAGGCTACTATTCACAGTAGTTTAATATGTTATTTAAGATGTACAGGGACCCATATGAATTTCGCCTTCCTTGGGCTATAGTTTTTGCATAGTAATAGGAGAAAACCTTTCCCTCCAGAATCTGTGTGAAGGGCACCCATTGTCAGCATTCATCATGGGAGGGAGGAATTGTGTGTAAACATCCCTAAGTTACGGTAGTGTCTGAGCTCTACCAGCATGGCAAGTATAAAATGTTGACTTCTATAGATAGCACTTTTACCCCCTTAAAGAAATAGGTCAGGTCAGCAGCAGCAGCCCTTGAGTTAAATGACATAATTGATAGCCTTGCCGAGTGACTGATTCACTTGTCTGAAAAGAAGGGGTTTCAAATCAATACTGCTCAGAAGCTTCCCGATTCCTTCTATTTTAGCATCCACACCTTCTAAACTGGAACTTGCAAATATTCCTGTTCTCAAGGCAAGTTGGTTGGTTGTAATAACATAGCAGCCAACACATCAGTGTACCATCACTTTATTTGATTTTTATTTATTTTTTTTTACTCTCGAAGTAGCTCAGTACAATACTAGTGACTTGGTGGAGTCAGTGCAGTTCTACTGTCACTAAAAAGTTACAAGATGCTATCGGCATGCCTTATACAAAAACTGCATGCAACCAACACAGTGCTTTATACAAAAAAAAGGACAATCTTGTTTTTTTTCCTTTATTCATGAGAGTTATGCACAGTTAGTTGTTGTTTCCCCCAAACGACTACTAGTTTCAATCCACAACAGAACCTGAGGAGCTTAAATATCAAGTAACACTGTCTCTGTAGGCAAATCAAACCAAATGGCACTGTTATCCACAAATAAATCTTGAGTTACTCAACAATATTACAGAATGGTAGAAAAATAAAACATTTTCACATATGCACTTGAAACACACTATAAAGTCCAAATTTGCAAAACATTTAGCACATAAATCACACTCCCCCCCCTTCCTTCATATTTGTTTGAAATGGTGATGCTGATTTAAAAAAAAAAAATTACACCCCGGACATTATATTTCTTAACAGATACAGTCTGAGAAGCTAAATGGTCACTGGTGATTAAAAACATACAGGCAGCATTCCTATGAACCGGCTATGCCTGTGTACCAATCCCAAAGGAAACCACTTAAATGTGAAACCCCACAGTTTCTGGATTATGGTGAGGAAGTTAAATCTGAATATAACAAAGGTAAGAGCAATGAAATACTTCCAGCCAAGCCACTGTGCTGCAGGTTTATGGCATTTTTGTGTCTTCCACACACCTTTTGTTTGGACAGCTAAATTGTGCTCTTTATTTATGCATGGGAAACTCACCTCCCCCCCCCCCAATGCTTTTACACATGAGGCAGCATGCTCTGGAGAATTGAGCAACTCTGTTTTCCAGTTTTATTGCTGCCTAACTGAACATTCCTGGGCAATTGAACTTCACTTCGGCTTCCTATCTCTACAGTAGACAAGATGATGCCATCTGGCTTAAAGGGACACGGATGTGTAACCTGTTTTGTGAACGCAAAGGGAGTCATATTGCTACAACTCTTTTCCATATCTCCGAGGCTAAGGCAAACAAATGAGGTTTCATATACTTTGCTCACTGAGGAGTAAAAATGCCTGGATGCCAAGATACTGGAAAGCAAAATGTAGTCTGAGGAGGGGAGGCTATTGCTCTGCTATAAAGCTCCACTCAAGGCACTAATCTGAGAACAGACAATGTCTGAATTCAATTGCTTTTATTGGAAAACATGCAGTCCATGCAGTTCCTTCAGTGTCTGAAGTGCTTTACAATGATAACCTCTCTTTGTCCTTACCACAAGCCTGTGGGGTGGAATAGTAGGAGAAGGGAGGTTTCAGGCCACCCAGTGACTGGAGAGGGATTTGAATTCGGGTCTCATTCAGATTCAACAGTCTGCACATCGCACTATGGTCAGGCAGGGCAAAACACACTTCTCTATTTCCATTGGCATGGCTAACTATAATGCCAAGCTAAATATGACTAGGATGTAATAAATCTCCTATGGAATCCTGCAGAATCTCAAAAGGGTAACAACATTCACTCCACACACACACATACAAAACAACCCACAGTTTTAATTAGTGCAGGTACACATGTGATGTGGGGACGTAAAAAGCCTTCTTCTCTCCACCATTTTTGTGGGTTTTCTGGAAAATTTTGAATTTTTGCATTAGAATTTTTTTCATCCTCTACAGCAGGGGTGGCCAACTCTGAAGAGACTGCAATCTACTCACAGAGTTAAAAACTGCCCCCCCACTTTTGGGGGGTTCGGGTCAAAGTTGTTAAGCTTTTTTAGGGAGGAGGAAAGCCCTGTTTTGGGGGGGGGGGTGAAGAGATAAAATGTTGAGCATTTTTTAGGGGAGCCAAAGAGCCAAAGTTGTTGAGCTTCTTTGGGGGGAGCCAGTGATCTACTAGTGATCTACCAGACATCCACTGATCTACTGATAGATCATGATCTACCTGTTGGACATGCCTTCTCTAGAGCAAGGGTCGGAAACCTCTGGCCATGGGCTTAAGGCCTACAAGCCCTTTGGCCTGCAAGACCATTTCAGCCAAACCACCCCCACCTGCCCTATACCTGATGTCATATAGGAAGCCAGGTGTGGGGCAGGGAAAAAACTTGGCTCAACCAAAATCCAAAAGGGTGTTTTCAGGCACTACCGATCAGTCTATCTGCCATGTCTGCAAAGCGCATTTCACTGCTGATGCCAGGTGATTGACAGGTACGTGGCTCCACCCACCTGCCAAACCTGGCCCGTGAGGTACAGAGGAGATAATTATCAGGCCCATTGTGCTAAAAACGTTCTTAACCCCTACCCTAAAGAATTATCTAATTTAGCATGCTTTTGCATTTGGTAAATAAAGCTTAAAAGTTCAAATCTGCTCAGTCTGTTGAATATTAATCTGTAGTTGACATTCATCTAAATGAACTTATGAAACAGTGCTCTTTTTTACCATGGAAAAATAAAGAGACTGCTCATCACCCAAGAACAAACCCCCACCATTAAGGGGGTATGTCAGCACCAACATTAAACCACAGGTAAGACTGAACAGGTTGCCTGTTCAACCAGGATGCTTAACTGGCTACAAATCTTCCAGGCAATTTTAAGAAAATTGTGCTTCCTTACAAGAGCACTGCTCCTTAGCTAGTCCTCAAAATCTAGTGAAACAATAGTCTCCCCACCTGAAAGAAATAATGCAGGTTAATCTAAGGGCCAACCTTCACGTGACAGGTGTTGTTTTTTTCCTGTCAAGCTGTGCAGCGTTCCCTAATCTAGATTTCTTTTGCGCTTTGTGGACAATATTCAAAGAGTTAAAATAAATCTGTGGGCAATATTCAAAGAGTTAAAATAAATCTGTGAAATTAACTACCTTTGATGTTGTGGTGTTCCTGCCGTAGCAAAGAGCGAGGCTTTTCCATATTCATGGAATAAATCCAAATGCTCGTTTCATCTACCAGTTGAAAACCAAGCACAATCTGCAAACACTGAGGCTCTCACCCTGTACTTTCTGTCTGGCTTTGCATTCCAACTAATTACATTTTAAATGCAAAAAAGGCACATGAGTTTCAGACTGTTGAACTTTCTCAAGTAATCACCAGTTCATCCTCAGTACTTGAATTTCTCATAAATGTATAAATTTGTTTCTCATATTCTCCAAGCGGCATGGAAGCATGGCAAGTGTTCCACGCGGCTCTGTGGGACACTTCTATATAAGCCACAATTGTCCACTTCTCCCTTTCAGAATATTTACCCCTCTTGACTTCTAAGGGTTGCCTCGAGTATTTTCTATTTTGGAAACGATGCACAACAGAAAAGGTGCTTCTGAAAGACAGTCTTGCAAAATCAAGAGTTTCAGCCAGAGGTATATATCTACCCCAAAAACTTTCCCTGAAGAAGAGTTTGGATTTGGATTTGATATCCCACTTTATCAGTACTCTAAGGAGTCTCAAAGCGAAATTCTCAAAGGGAAATTCTCCTTTCCCTTCCTCCCCCACAACAAACACTCTGTGAGGTGAGTGAGGCTGAGAGACTTCAGAGAAGTGTGACTAGCCCAGCAGCTGCATGTGGAGGATCAGGGAAGTGAACCCTGTTCACCAGATTACGAGACTACCACTCTTAACCACTACACCACACTGGTTTGGGAACTGTCGTTTGGTTAGCTGAGAAGTTGCAGTTGGAGATCCCAACTCCGCTTCACAAAACTGAAGTTCTCAGGGTTCCCTTGAGGGAGGCAATGATGATTCAGTGAGCATAGACCTTCCTCATGCATTCAAGAAGGGAGGTAGACATCAAGGGGGTGAAGGGCAGGCATGCTCTAGTCTCACCCCAAATGTCCCCTTATGGGCTGGGTACACCTGCTGCCTTGCCCACAACATTCCTATGCTGAGCAGGAATGACTGGAGGGTGCTGCTCAGCTGAGCATCCTTAGAAGCTGTTTGAAGCTGGGAATGTTGATAATGCAGGGAGGTGTCTCCAGCCAAATGCACAATAGACCGCCCTTTCAGATTTTCCTATTCAATGCAGGAATGTTGGGCTGGGGAAGGCAGGGAAGGCACAAAGTGGGTAAACACACGATTGTCCTCTCCTCCAACACACTTCATGCTTACCCGCACATGGTCTTCTGAACGCACAGACAGAGCTTAAGTCTGTGGTGCAGTTAAGTCCTCAAAAACCAGGAAAATAAAAATGCTCCTTTCCTCATGTGGCCAGTCTTGCAAGCACGGATAGTCTTGCAAGCATTGGCGCAAGGTGGAGTCCAACACTGCCTGCAGAATCATAGGTTCCCTACCTATGATTCTGCAGGCAGTGATGGACTCCAGCTTGTCCCAATGAACATAACCAAGGTGTAGGGATGATGGGGCTAGGAGTCCAGCAACATCTGCAGGGCCACAGATCCCCCCCCTTGCTCTAAAGGATGTTTTGGGGTGAATAGAAAGAGGAGGTCTCCATTGCATACCTTTAGGTAGAGGTTAGGGAAGAAGAAGAAGAAGAAGAAGAAGCAGCAGCAGCAGAAGCAGCAGCAGCAGCATTCATCAAGGCTGATGTCAAGCTTCAGCAACATTGGCCATGTACTGAGCCTCACAGCCCAGCAGAGGCCCCACAGCCTCCAGATCTTGCCACTTCCTTTCACCGCAGTAGCTTCCTGTTTGCCTGCTCTGTGCAGTGGAGACTGCCCCACCAGGATCACTCTACATTCAGCCAGCTCCCATCTGCTTACATCATTACCTGCAGCATATCTAGGGGGTAGCACTGGCTGCCTCCGCCTCCTTAGTCTGTGTTGCCTTACTTGGAAGAACTCCGCAAGGGAAATGGGGCAAAACCTGGAACTAGCTGGCTCTCCCTCTGCCTATCATTGGCTGTGGCGCTATCCGCTGTTTGCTCTAGTGCCACCTACTGTTGGCCTCCCTACTGTCCACCCTACCAGTCCCCAGTGGGCACCAACCTCCACTGCCTCTGAGTGAATAAGCAGCAACAGCAGATTAGGGGGAAGGAGCAGTTGCTGCTGCTTCCTGCTGGTCAGCAGCATTCACTGGGAAAAGGCAAGCAAATGCTGGGTGACTGCAACTGACGGTAAGCTCATGTTAGGCATGGCAACCAGATAGCTCAGTCGGTAGAGAGTGAGATTCTTAATTTCAGGGTTGTGGGTTTGAGCCCCACATTAGGCCAAAATATACCTGCATTGCATTGCAGGGGACAGGATGACCCTCTTGGTTCCTTCCAGTTCTCCAATTCTATGACCTTTCAAAGCAGTAATAACAGAAAGGATTAATAACTAACATGAGATATAGGTACTTTACACATCATTTGATACCCCAGAAGAACCATTTGTGGTTGAGGTACCAGAGCCCCACATTGGTTGCATCTCTCCACAGCTGCCCATTTCACTTTGTGGCCTTGAGGGAGTCTCTGTCCTTCAACCCAAATAACCTTGAAAGACAGTTGGGGAGAGAAGCGAGGTCAGGATCATAAAGCACTCCGTTATGTCAGAAAGAACTGCAGGAGGAATAAATAATCAAAATAAAATATTGGGCATCTGATTGCCTGGGCATCTAATAAAGTATCACTGGCACCTGGATCCTGAAATTGTTTTATGACAGAGATAACGTTACATGGGAGAACATGAAGTCTTAATTCTGACCTTCTTTGTAGCATCTCCCAGTAGGATCTTAGGATCTGCTCAGAAGGGATGTTGATTTGTTTTTTTAATGACCTCCCTGGCTTCAGAAGCTTTTTCTGAAACTCAGTGGGATTTCAGAAACCAACTTCTAATATGGCACAGGTGAGAGGGGCTATTGAAAAAAGAAGGTTAAAAAAGCCCTCCTGTGTATGCAGATATTTCTAGACAAGTGTGGCATATTGTATTTCCAGAGACCTGTATCTTGACCTTCAGAATAGGCCATGCCATCAAGATGCAGTTGATCCTCTGGGGTTGTAGCTCTTCAGGACAGCAGCCCCAACTGAGAGACCATCAAGTTCAGCATGAGGCTGCTGGACATGATGATTTCCCAGGATGTACCTACACAGATGGTGGCATTGGTCTTGATAGCTTAAATTTGATAGGGGGACCCAGATTCCTCTTTGTCACCCAAAACAGATGATTGGTGCTTTTAGAGGATGGCAAGCTTGGTGTTGGCTTCAACAATCCTGCAAGTATCCATGCAGGTCTTGTGACTCATGAAGGACTTGGTCTAAAAGAGGATCCACAAAGGGAAACCTGCTTCCACATGAGAGTCTCTCTTGCTAGATCGGGGCTCTAATGTATAAATAGAGATCCACTGTGATTTAATACTAGGGTGCTGTACGCAAACACACAAAGATTTTGCAGGATTTTTTGGGGGGAGGATTAGCAGATTATAAGAACGTTACACCCCAACATCCATTGACTAATTGTACGGAGCACAACAATGAACAGAAAACAGAAGTACGTGAAAGATAGCTGAATGTAAAAATGTAGCAAAAGAAAGTCATTCCAAAGAGTAAAAAATCCATTCCACCATTGTACCCTTAATTCAATTGCTGTGCCCAGCAAGGCATGCCTTAGCTCAGTTTGGTTTAAGGGAATTGTTTAATGTTACATGCTTCTTGGTGATGCAGGGAAAGGTTTTCCATGTTTCCTGACACTCTCACCGAACCTTAATCTAAACAGCTAATCACAAGAGGTTAATTAATTAAAAAGAAGACTGCCACTTATTTACCACGCTTCTAAATTTTCTTGGCTTTTTACATTTTATTCAGATTGCTTGTTAAGCTAGAGCTTGACATGCATACATGTCAACATTTGAACAGAAGCCTTGCACGATTCTAATTTATAGTTTCTTATAAAACAAGATGAGAGAGGTTGCAGTGGAAGCCTATGTATATTTACTTAGCAGTAAGCTTCATTGGGTCCAAGGGAGCTTACTCCCAAGTAATTGAGCTCGGCACCACAGCCTTAATGATGCATCTCATTATCCCTTCACTCAACAATGCCCAATTCAGAGTTTAAGTGTAGAATCAAGGAGCATTGTGAACACACTAGATAGCTCTTTGCTTGCCATTGCCTTCCTTGAGAAATAAGTTAAATAAACAGATTTTGCAGGTTCAGTAGATTTTGCATTTATGAATTTAAGCTGATTTGTAAGTCTGCCATTATTCAGAGCAATTCCCTTTCTGCTCATCCTCAGCCTTTGGAAATTAATAAGCAAGATGTAAATAGTTTATTTTTACCTCTCCTGTAAACCACAGTCTTTTTGGAAGGATTTGTTCAAGCCATTTATGAGATTACATATCCTCTTTATTTTATACAGAAAGAATTTTGTAATAATTCAAAGCACTGCTTGCTGCAGCAGAACATTTTTTCCAGATACATTTTGGTAGATTAAATGAAGCAAATAAGGCTTTATTTTCCATCCAAACTGTTTTGTGTTTTGAATCTATCGGGGACTGGGATTCCTGCATCAGTTGGCAGCTTTCATGATACATTGTTTCTGGCCTATTTCAGGTCATCTTCCCCACTACCTTTCTCTTAGCCATAACACTCCTTTCTAGTGCACGGTTATCGCAGCCTGTTTTTGAATGCTTGAAAAGAGCTGTAGAGAACAGTATTTCCCTACAAACCCAAGTAAGCTGGAAATGGAGAATTCAGTAAGATTGTGTTGGGCAAGGGGTAGAGCACGCAGAAGATTCTGGGTTCAATCCCCAGCATTTCCAAGTAGGATTGGATCCTGCCTGACATCCTAGAGAGCCACAGCTGAGCAGCGTTGACAATACTGAGCTTGAGCTTGGCCAAACTCTGCTTCCTAAGTTCCTAAATCCAAATGTTATGTCCACATGTGGAAATCTTTGGGGTGGTGATGAAGCCATCTCAGATCACTGTCAGGCATTGGGAAAAGGTAGGGAAGGACATCATTCAACCAAGCCTTTCTGAATCTGACGTAAATCTTTTATACATTTTAGATGAGGCACTCCTCTCTCCGCCCCCCCCACCTGTGAAAATTAATGACAGTTTCTTTTTCCTAAGAAGAAGAAAGGAGCATTAAATGCCAGAAAAACTGCTATTGTCATGCAAAGTGCTGTATGTTAAAAAGGGAGAAATCCAAATTAGGGCTAAAAATAAATCAAATGCAATTCTTCATGTTGACAAAAACACAGGTACTGCCAACTAGATAGGTTAAATTATTGGAGAATTTGCACCAACCGCAAAACTTAACAGTGTTCTGATGTGCCCATTAGATGTGTACTAAACTGCTGAGAAGGAGTTGCAAGTTCTGTGTAACCTTGGGGCTGATGGTACTGTACATCTACTATGTTTATAGATTTGTTAACCTTTCAGGGAACATGACAGCACTAATCTTACAATCTAATCTCTCTCTCTCTCTGTCAGACTTCTAATTATTATTGAGGCAGGGCATCACATTTTCAGTAATCACCTCCTCTATGTACAGAAGAACCCTCCCTATATGGTAACAGGGAAGATCTATTCAAAGAAGGTTCAAGCCCATGGTCAAACCATCTCAGAAGCCTGCATGAGATAAGCCCAGCCTGTGCCAAGCTTGCTGTCACATCCAACATCACACAAAGGAGCTAGGCTTCCAGTGCATTTGGGGCTGTACAGTTTCCCCCATGTTTCCCAACACATGCCGAAAACTTGAACCCTGCATATGGTGATGGGTCAACGCTACCAGATTGTCCTAGTTTGGAAGCCACGATGCCCAGCAGTTTCCCACGAACGTGCCGTGACCAGATGGTCCTCTGCACAAGCCCAGATTCGAGAGTGGGGGGGGGACACACGATTGGCTCCGCTAGACCAACTTGCTAGAATCGCAAAGAAATAATTGCCAACAGACCATTACTAACCCGCGGCCTTTCTTGCATTGTGCTTTCGGCAGTGCTTAAGAGAGCGGTCCAGGAACACGTGTCTACATCCAGAACTCCTGTGATGAGGAAGCTTATCGGGACATGCAGGAAGGGAGGAGGAGGAGGAGGACCTGAAGTCAATACCAAACAACAAATTCAAGTCATCTAATATGTTCTAACCTTACTTAATTATTAAACAAAATTCAACTTTAATAAAATAAGCACCAGGCTTACTTCTCATCGATCAGCTGTGTAGAACGCCGTCAGCCTCCTTGGTATCTCTGCAAATCAAAGGGCTTTTTTGTCGTTGATGTTTTCAATAAAAAGACCTACATTCAGGGAGGGCGTCTGCAATATCCCTGACAGGGGCTGGTCCCCTACAGACACTGCCCTTTCCAGAACCACAGCAAGGCAGAAACAGGCAAGGGAACTGAAAGCTGGAGAATAGACTAGAGCCTTAAAGAAATATTCACCTTCCATGGGCATTCCTCATACTCTTAAGTCAAGGAGACACTTTTTCTGAGGGTTTGCACTGCATTTGTTGTGTGTACCAGACTATCAGATACATTATTCTTTCAGAATTAAAAGGGTAAGAACGGAAACCTCCCATACAGTTTTCCATTTAATTTTTTTAAGAAGTTGACACTTACTTTCCCCACGTTTTTCCTAGCTTCACACGGCATGTTTTTCAAACAAAACGAAACAAAAGAAATTGTCCGCTTGTTAAGTTTTCTTGAAAATGCACGAAATTAGATTCTTACATGGGTTAAAAATGAAGAGTGGGGATAAGGGAAAGGGGGGGTGAGAGTGCTTGCTTGCAAAAGGAAAATTAAACTGTTATTCACAAGCTTGTGTCTCCATTCTGTTTACACTCGGATAAAATGCTGAGAGTCATATCCTCACTTTTTGACTGCACGTTGAGCTCGCTCCTTCTTGAAGCTTTCCTGGTTGCTCTCGACAGCCGTCTTCGGAACGTGTCTCCAGCCAAGAAATACAGAATAGGATCCACGCAGCTGTTGAGGCTGGCCAGCCCCCGAGTCACTTGGTAAGTGGCATAAACCCTGTCGTTAAAGGCACACATTTCTGGAGTCTGGAAATCCAACCTGGCTCTTAGATTCAAGTTTTTCATCACGTGAAAGGGGAGATAAGACACAGCAAATACCGCCAACACTATAATAACCAGGTAAATCGATTTCCTCCTGAGCGGGGAATTGTCTAAATCTTTGTAAATCAGTGCTTTCACGATTAATCCGTAGCAACCCAGGATCAGTATGAACGGGATGCAAAACAAGAAGACCGTGGTGCACATGCTGTAAATGAAGTAGCTTCGTAGGTAGTCGTCTACCGTCGTGTCGTAGCAAGCCATGGTTTTGACTTTCCTTTCCCCAGTTCCAGAGTAGAAGAAGATAGGGGAAATCCCAGTGACCACAACCCCCCAAACCAAGGTGCTGATGTAGACGGCATTCTTTTTTTTCAGCCGCCCCAGCGATTTCAAGGGGTAGACCACACCTGTGTACCTGTGCACGCTGATGCACGTGAGGAACAAGATGCTTCCATACAGGTTGACGTGGAAGATGAACCTCTGCAGCTTGCACATGAAGTTCCCAAAGATCCAATCGGTTTGATTGAAGTAATAGAAGATCAGTGCAGGAAGAGTCAGGACATACAAGAAGTCAGCCAGCGCCAGGTTGAACATGTAAACCGAGATGCCACTCCAAGGCCTCATGTGGAAGATAAACATCCAGATCGCAACGCTGTTGCCCAGGAATCCAGTGATGAAGACTATGATGTAGACAGCAGGCAGGTAATAGAACTGAAAACCAGTTTTGGTCAGCAAGCACTTGCTGGTGACATTGTTCGACGTCCATCCGCTGCTAGCCAGCGAGTGGTTTTCAGTCCCGTTCAGAACAGCGGTCAGGAGGACTTCGGTCATGGTTTCTCCAGCAAAGTCACATAGATGGATCTAGAGGCCTGGTATCAGCAAGCGTCTCTGGAGGAAAACAAAGAAAGTATCTAAGCTGCAGCACTAAGAACACCAAAAGGCAGGAAAAGATCCAGCCTCCACTTCATGAGTCTGTTCAGACAATCATATCTGGGCTTATTAAGCTGAGATATTTATAAGCCTTTTGCTCACACAAAAAGTACCACATCTCCTCCCTTTTCTCAAGGCACTGTTAAATCAGGAAGCTTCTAAACCACACTTTTCCTGTTCATCTGAACCGGGGAACTACAACTTTTGAACAAGCCCAGATATTAAACCAGAGAAGTCCACATGGTGCCCTCCATCAGCCTGGGGCTGATGGAAGTTGTAGTCCAAAACATCGACATTATATGGCTAACTCAACTTCAAGCCATGATTTAATATCCTGGCCAGTTCTGAAGCCACCAACCATAGTTTTGGTTCAGACAAAACAAGAAACTATGGTTAAGTAGAGACTTCCTGGTTTAATTGTGGCTTGTGGCGAAGGGAGGAGCCAAAAAGTGGAGGGCATGGGCAAAGGACTTGTGTATATCTTGACTCAAGAAAGCAAAATATGAATGTCCATCATGCAGTTTTCACTTACCACAGATCCATGCGAAGGGGATTAAACTGTAAACCTTCTGTGAGTTGACTCCTTTGGCGTGCTGACAGTTCTTGTGAATTTGCCCAAGTGTGTTAGCTAGTTGCTATTCCGATGGCTGTGCGAACAGGCCCTGGCATACCATAATTCCAGAACGGGGGGGGGGGGGGCAGAGCTGCTATGCTAGCTGTCCGGCAGGTGGCCTGCTGTTGTTTATTGCTGGCTGCCTCACCCTTTCCCCTCCCAGTAAGCACCAGTGACCCAAAAACGGCCTGGAAGCTGGTGTAGCAGTTCTACCCTACCCCAGCAAGTTCCCCGCTTCTGCCTTACTCACAAAACATTGTTGAGCTTCTTTCCTCAGCTTTCTCTGCTATTTCCCTTCCTCTCATTGACAGCCGCCTTATACTGAGTAAGAGCACTATGCCACCCAGCTCTCCATAGCTTCAGCAAAGAGCCTTTCCCAACCCTAGTTGAGGATGCTGAGGATTGAACCCGGATCCTTTGCATGCAAAGCATTTGTTCTAGCACTGAGCTACGGCCCTTTCACTCAATGCCACATTTTTATTTGTTTCTAAGACGTCTCACCTGCCCTTCACCATAAGGTGTCATAAGGAATATGCAATTTTAAAAACAAAAACAAATGCAACCACTGCAATTGCAAAACACATACGGCAGTTCCAAATTGAACAGAGCAGTATGAATTCAGCGCAAAGCAAAGCAAAATTTAGCAGAGGCATTATTTACTTGCTAGCTATCCAAGATAGCAGTATATCATGCTTCCCCCACCCCTCTGTCAAAGCAGCTTGCGTTTCCAACTAGTATCCCACACACCAGGTAGGAAGATGGAGAAGTGCTGAGGTTCACCTGCAAATTCAGCCAGCAAGAGCTATGGTGGTTTCAACCATCTCCAGGGAGATTTTCTTCCTCGGCTAGCTCTTCTTGCACTGTGGATACTTCACTTCCCAGTCTGGTTTGCCGTCAACAAAGAGCCAAAACCAGGAAGTGATAGCAAAGACCAAATGGGGGTCGGAACAGAAGTGACAGAATCAAGAGGTGGGGAAGAGAATATGTTCCAAATCTAGTCAAGCCAAACGAAGGGGAAGGCACAGATGTTGCAATCCTGACCCAACAGAAAATAGTTGGGAGGGGGGACAGCCTCTACTGAAGCTTATGAATCAGGACTGCACCACTGATACAGGCTGCTATTGGGTGTGTTTTTTTACTGCTGACTCTCCCGCCCCCCATAAAATGAATTAGACTGCAATCCTAATTCCACTTATCTGAGCGTAAGCATCATTGAATTTAATAGGACTTATTTGGGAGCAGGCATGGTTAGGATTGTGCTGTCAGTAGAATCACAAAATGAATGTGAGGCCAGTCAAACGAGGCACTTTCACAATTGCGGTTACCTTTGTTGGGGGGGTTCCTCTTCTATTTTTTATTATTTAATATTATTATTATTATTATTATTATTATTATTATTATTATTATTATTATTATTATTTATAACCCATATTTCCTGCAAGGAGCCCGGGGTGCCACAAATGGCCCCCGGTTTATCATCACAACAACCCCGTAAGTCAAGATGGTGACTGACCCAAATGAAGTTCATGGCTGAGTGGAATTTGAGCACTTTTTCTCCTAGGATCTAGTCCAGGACTCTAACCATTACAGGAGCTGCAGCTAAAATTAGTATGTGAGCAGTTTTCTGTGCCTACATTTTAAGTGGGGGAACCAAGAAACAATGTAAGGAAAGTATATGATGTTGAGTTGCCAAATCTTTAAAATATTTACAACAAAAATATTTTCCAAATAAAGCTTGATGGGGGTGGGGGAGGAACACCAAACATTTTGAGATATTTATTTATATAACACATAACATTAACACAGCACACTTTTTGTTGTTGTTTACTGAAATTAAGTCAAATAAACAGATCCTTAAATGATGTAGGGCACTAGAGAATTTCTGGATATTGGGTCATAGGGAAGGAGGGGAAATCCAAAAAACCTTCACACACAGTTTTCAGTTTCAATGTTTTCTAGATTTTCCCATCCAGTGAAATCCAGGGAATTCTCGGAATTTTGCAGAAGCTCCACATCACTGGAATTCAGAGATGGCAGGAAGGAAAAGAGGGAGAGGGGCCAGGAGACAAAAGGACGTAAAGGATAATGTAAGCTAGAGCAGTCTTCACCAAACTGCTGCCCTCTGGATGTTGCCAGACTACAACTCCCATTAGCTCCAGCCAACAAGTGCTGGCTGCGGATGATGGTAGTTGTAGTGTCTGGAGGGCACCAGGTTAGCAAAGGCTGAGCTAGAGAGAACGGAAGATCAGAAAGTAAATTTTACAGATTGAAAGCACGGCATCCTTTGAAACCCGCACATTTCCTAATTTTGCAATGCAGTTCTCCAACCAAACAGTACATACAAAAGTACATACATTAGGGAGGTCTGTGCATTAAAATGCACTTATTCTTGAAAACAGCATACAGAAATGCATTGCATTAGGGGAAGTTGCTTGCAGCAACTCAAAACTACACACAATATTGTGTTTATTAGGAGATGTCCGAACTAAAATGCTGGTTAATTTTTATGAGGATACACACACACACACACACACACACACACAACGAATTCACAGATTATTGTGGAAATGTGGAGAGCTGAATTTGAGGCTAGAAAAATTAGAAACCAAGAAGGCTGAAATGACCAGATTCATCTATCTCTACCTGTGGCCCTTCAGATATTGTTGGGTTCCAGGTTACGTCAACCCCAGATAGCAGATTCAAGAGTCAGTGATGGGAGCTGTGGTCCCACAACATCTGGAGAGGTGAGCCACAGGTTCCACATCCCCTGTTATAAGGGGACCATGAGAAGGCGACTGTGCTGGGTACCTAAGCCCAAGGTGCAGACCCTGTGAGTGAAGTTTCCTTGCACAATTCCTGTAGTCTTCCTGTAGGCTTTCGGCTGCTATGGAATGTCGTATTTGTATCTGCTGTGAGCCCATTTACAGCGCAGCAATGACAGAAAGGGGGCATGTGAACAATGCGGACTAGCCTCTTTCCCAGGACGCCTGCTGCCCTTTGCTTGCCTGCTCCACCAGCTCTTATTATTCCTGCGTGCCTAAAGGGCGGCAGACTCGCTTCCCTTTCTCACCACCCAAAACGCGCGCGAACGCGGAAGTCCGCGCCTGACTTCGTTCCCAGATCAGCGGGAGCAAGTGCAGAATGCTCCCAAAGGCCAGACACCCCTTGAGCATGCACAGAGCGCCTCTCCTTCCTCACTCCAGAACCAACACACCGTCCCCACGACCCTTTCCCCCACGCTCCTTGACTGCGCTCCCGTGCGCTCGTTTGGACAGCCCGGTCCAGCCATCGACATTTTGACTCCTGAGTCAAAAGCTGCTGGGAAATGGATGGGTGGGTTGGTGGGGGTCTTCTAGAACTAGGACGCCACCCCCTTAAAGAAAAAAAAACACCACCACCGTCTCCACAACCGATGTATTTTTTGCTCTTTTGGGAAAGCAGTCCCTAGTTGGCGCGTTCTTAATGAGGTTTGCCATTCTCCCTTCGCTTGCATTGTTCGGAAAGGAGAGCCTTTGGGGGAAATAGCCCCTTTTCCTGGGGGAAGACGAGGAAATTCCCGCACCCCCCCCCCCAACTTTGACATCTCGGGCACTTTTAAAAAGAAACCGCTCTCAGGAGAGGGCGCTGATCACGAGGGCAGTAAGAGAAACCCATATCTATGAATGTAGATAGTTTTTAAAAAGCGATCGGGATATATATATGGGGTGGAACTATTCCCAAGCAAAAAAGGCGACGGTCGCTCGCAGGCACGAAACTTTCCCAGGCGACCCTTACCTTCTCCGGGGAGATCTAGCTGGCCCCGCTGCGCCCTGGTGCCGCCTCCGCTTCCTTCTTCATGGCGCGGTCGCCTCCGGGCAGCCCCCCGAGCGAGGCGGGCAAAGGGGACGGAGCGGGCAGCGCGCAGCGTGTGCGCCCATCAGAGCGCGGTGGCGGCGTCCGGCGCTCCGCTTCGCGATCGCCGCCACATTCCCGCACACGCACAACCGGGGCAAAGTGCGCGCTGCTGGCTGGCGAGGGAGCCGAGGGAGCCGAGGAGGCGGGAGCACTGGCGGCAGCGGCGGCGGAGAAGCAGCCTCCCCGAGGAAGCGTCGCAGGCGGGAGAGGCTCCCCGGCTCCCGCCCCCCGAAGCCCTGCCCAGCGCCGCTCGCTTCCTCGCCGAAGCCGCGCGCTCCCAGGAGGGAGGGAAGCGAGAGGCGGAGCTGCGCCTTCCGCGCGCGCTTTCCTGCGCAGCTTGGTGGGTGCCCTTAACAGGCGAAGTGGTCTATGCGTGTGGCTGTCAAGGACTCCCACTCCCCCCTTTAAAGTGATGCTAAGGCTGCTGAGCCCCAGCCCTCTGGGCATGTGCGGAGTGCTCTGTTTTGGAGCCGATTGGGACCAAACGGCACGGGGCGCGGTCCGCGCTTTACAACGTGCTTTAAAAGTGGCCACTTCCGTTCGAAGATTGAACAAGAATGTGTTGCCCGTTTCGATCAAGTTCAATGTCTTGATTACAAGTTATTCCAATGACTAGCTTTGGTTGAAGAGTTGGAGGAAAGAAAGTGCCAAGTGGTGCTCGCCTCTCACCTGTTCGATGGGGTTGCCCTGTCCACTTCGCTGCATCCTGATATAATGACTGCTGCCAGGTGACAGTTGATGGAAGGAGGTCCCTGGCTTTTTTGCAGTATAGTACACACAGTGGCGTAGCGTGGGGGGTGCAGGGGGGCCGGCCGCACCGGGCGCAACATCTGGGGGTTAGGGTTAGGGGGCGCAAATCCACGGGTTAGGGGGCGCAAATTACTTGCCTTGCCCCGGGTGCTGACAACCCACGCTACGCCACTGAGTACACACACACACTGAGCAGAGCTAAAACTGTTGGAGAGGCTCTCCCTGACCTGGAACTGAGTTTCTCTCTTTAAACCCAAGCTATACTTTTTTCAGTGGTGAGGGCAGGGCACTCAGCACATGCTCAGATGGATTCTTTAGAAGTGCCTTGTTTGTTCCAGGAATGAGCCTGGATGTATAAAATAAATCCAGGGCCAAACCCTATTTGTAGCTCATAATGAAGAAACATAGCAGGACTCCTCCCATCTGGTACATTTCCCTTCCCTTTACGTAAAAAATAGGCTCCAGTTGTTCATGGTATCTTGCTACCTGATCATATGCCTGTTTCTAAGACAAGTTCTACAGAGCTGAATGGGAGCTCACTCCTATAAGAAGTGCCCAGAGGACTGTGGCTTGTCTGTGCAGTGCAATTATATCCAGTGTCATTTACTCCCAAGTAAATGTCGACAGGGTTGCAGCTGTGGCTGGAGGTTTCCTTGTGTAATTGTTGTTGCTATTGGACTTGTGTTTGATGTGTTGTTTTACAAAGAGTTGCAATTTAGTATTTCAGAACTGTAACATTTTTGGTTTGGTTAAACAGTTACAATGCAGACTAAATGTTTTTTATTATTGCTCCTGGATTCTTAGGGGATAGCTGAGGACAGTAGTACTTTGTTACCAGGCTTTACTTTGTTTGGAGGGACAGTTCAAAGTGCTGGTTAAAGCCCTAAATCATGGCCGGGGATCAGACCATTCAATGAAGCCAAACATTGAAAGACTCAGGCCACATCAAAGGAAGAATTCCATAGTGAGACTGTAGCAACACATCTTCCAAATGTTCCTATTTTCCAGGGACAGTCCCAGATTTACAGAAGCCATCCCAGATTCTGATTTGATCCTGGAATGTTTCCTTAAGACATCCCTATTTTCACTGGAGAAATGTTGGAGGGTATGGAGTTATGTGACCTCCAAGCCAAGGAGACAACCTTGAGAAGACATCTGAACGCATCTGAAGCTTTGTAAAAATAGTTTTATTGTGTTTTTCTATATATTGGAAGCTGCCCAGAGTGGCCGGGGCCACTCAGTCAGATGGGTGGGGTATAAATTATAAAATGATGGTGGAATAAGGCGTCCCTCTTTTCATCAGAGAAATGTTAGAAGGTATGTAGCAATGGCCACCAACTCAGATGGTTTTGAAAGAGAAATCCACAAATTCACAGAGGATAACACTATTAATGGTAGTAAGCTTCTGAATACCAGTTTGTTGGAAACTGCAGTAGGGGCAAGTGGTCAAGCATTTATGTCCCAGTGGTGAGATCAGGATGCTGGACTCATTATCGTAAAAATATATCTGAGTTCTCTTTTCCCCAGCTTCTGGCGACTCACCACCAGCACCACCAGACATTCCATTTTTGAAAGGCTTCTCAAACTAAAAGGAGAAAGAAAAATCCAATTATAAAAAATGATTGATGTATGAAGCTGCCTTATATTGAACGAGGCCACTGCGTTCCGCAGCCTGATGTTGTCAGCTCTGACAGACAGCTGCTTTCTTAAGATGTCAAGCATCGCGGTCGTTCCAAGCTCTGCTCTCTAAATTCCTTTTAACCGGAGATGCCAGGCTTTGAATTGGGAGGCCTTCTGCATGCAAGACACATCCCCTGCCACTGAGCAATTGTAGCTCTGCTTCTGTAAGCTGCTGAAAGCAAGGCTGTTTGTCTGCCATGCTATTTGTATGCTACGCCATGGGAGCGGGTGTGAGACAATGGGAAGCCCGAGGAAGCCTTTCGTTTGAATCTTGGCCTGGCTCGTCAATTCACATGGTGGACTTCAGCAAGCCACACACTGCCTCTCTCTCAGCCTCAGATGCCCCCCTCTGCACCCCCAGCAAGGGATGCTGTTAAGAATTACTGAGATAATGGATGTTTTTATTTGTTTTTATTTACTGCATCTATACCCTACCCTTTTTCTCCAAGGAGCTCAAGGTGGGCATACAGTTCTCCTCCTCTGTCCCCACATTCAATCCCAGCAACAACACTGTGAGGTAGATTAGCCTGAGAAGGAGAGATTGGCTCAACAACATGCCACACTGATTCTCCTTATCTGGCGCTCAGACATTTTTTCCTATTTCTGTTCTGAAACCTGCCCTTTAAGGTCTCCTCCAGATGACCCATTTCATAGAATCATAGAAGAGCTGGAAGGGACCACAAGTGTCATCTAGTCTAACCCTCTGGAATGCAGGGGGCAGAGCATTGCACAAAGCTTTCATGGAGTTTAAATTATGTCTGCTTTTTATTGAGCCGTCGTCCTGATTTGTTTCCATGGAGGTTATTTGACAATGAACATTCATTGTGATTTGCTCATGCATTGTTTCTTCATCTTCCTGTGAAGCCTTCATTCATTTCGTGCTTTTTAAATGCATTTCTCTGACATTTTCTGAACCACCTTTTTAAAGCAGATATGCTGCACCAGGGTGACAAAGCACTCGGATCTGCTTTAATTCCACAGACCCAAATCTCTCAGGATGCATCCAAATGCCACCCACAAAAGGGAAGCCGTTGGGGGGCAGGTGGTGCACCTTACTTTGTCAAAAGTTTTCTTCCTATGGCAAGATCTGTGGGGAACGAGCATCTTCTGCTTAGGATACAGCAGATCTCCAGCTCAGACAGCTAATTCCTGGCTCAGTCAAAGATACTCTTGCTTATCCCAGCTCAGCTGGTTGAGTCTGAGCCGAGGCCAGTGTAAATCCCCCAAAGGTGGGGCATCCTAAGAGTGTGATGGGAGCAGGACCAGAGAGCGAGAGGACTTAGGCTGGAACCAAAGCCCGTTCATCTCAGTCATATGACCTTGAAACGCAACACAGAGCCGTATTTTAAAGACTTGCTTTCTCTCTGGCAGGCTTTGCCAGATCAGCAGCAGCAACCATGCGGCTGAACAGGGGTTGAATCCAGTGCAATTTTATTCTGGCTTAATTTACAGTTGCTTGCTTGCTTTACACCAGCTTCTTCGCCATAGGATTGCTGCCTAGGTCTCCTGACTCCTAGGTCACATCCACACAAAGTACCGTACATACAAAGTACTCTTATATCACTTTACCTGTTACTTTAACAGCCAAATAAAACTGGGAACTGTTGTTTGTTGAGGGTGCTGGGAGGGGTCAGCTTCAGGGCCCAGAATTATTTGCGGGGTGGGGGAGAGCCATGACTGTCCCAGTGGCATAGATGTGCTTTGAATGTACAGTGTTTTTGAGAGATCCTAGTCCAACACTCTTATTACAATCCTCTATACCGAGTTAGGACGCGGTATGGACGGTATGGAATTAGGACACGGGTGGCACTGTGGGATAAACCATAGAGCCTAGGACTTGCCGATCAGAAGGTCAGTGGTTCGAATCCCCGTGGCGGGGTGAGTTCCCATTGCTCGGCCCCTGCTCCTGCCAACCTAGCAGTTCGAAAGCACGTCAAAGTACAAGTAGATAAATAGGTACCGCTCCAGCGGGAAGGTAAACGGCGTTTCCGTGCGCTGCTCTGGCTCGCCAGAAGCGGCTCAGTCATGCTGGCCACATGACCTGGAAGCTGTACGCCGGCTCCCTCGGCCATTAAAGCAAGATGAGTGCCGCAACCCCAGAGTCGGCCATGACTGGACCTAATGGTTAGGGGTCCCTTTACCTTTACCTATACCAAGTTCACATGTAGTTTTCTTCAAAGACTGTGCATACTTTACTGGCTTAAAATGCAGCTAAGTTGTTCTTTTTTTTCTTCAGTCCTAATCATAGCTGGTTTGTGGGGAAAAGCATTAAAACAGAATATTTCATTTTAAATGAATAAGAGGATAGATATGACTGATCACTAATGTTGCATGCCTGGATAGCTCAGTGGGTTAGCGCATGGTCTGATAATGCCAAGGCTGCAAGTTCGATCCCCATGTGGGACAGCTGCATTTTCCTGCACTGTGTGGGGTTGGACTAGATGATGCTCAGAGTCCCTTCCAACTCTACAAATCTATTATTTTGTAGACTAGCAGTGAGAGCACATTGGATGCAAAGCAAACCAGAGTATGTTCACAGCCTAAGATTGCAATCCAATTTACACTTACTACTAAGCACTGAAAGGAAGTCTAATTGGACTCAGCTGGACTCACTGCTAGGATCCACCTGCACAAGTGACTCACATTTCTCCCTGCTTTACTTGCTTACAATCCTAAGCATGTTTACTCAGAAGAAGGCCTCACTATGTTCAATGGGACTTGCTGCCAAGTAAGTGACAAACTTTTTTTTTTTTTGCAAGTTTTGGCAGTTGCTTGATTAGATTTTAATAAGCTGTGGGATATGTGTTGTGTACAAAAGCATCATCTCTGATCTCTTGAAGTACACACACAAATGACAACTTATTGCATTGCTTTGTGCTTAAAAGGTTCACATTTGAAGGGACCTTCAGAATCAGCTAATCCACAAACCAGTTAAGCTTAAGTGCTCTGCTTCAAATTAACCGATTTAATTTAAGATCAGGATCTCCTTACATGTTAAGTCCTAAGCACATCTAAGCTTCAAGCACATTAACACAGCAACATGGGTTCTGATTCCAGCCACTGCATTGAAAGTAAACCTGAGCAAGTGTGGGGAAGAGAGATTTGGAAGACCCAAGTTAACAAGAAATGTGGCTTTTGCTAAGGCGCTCTCTGTTAAGTTGTGGGTGAACATATCAGACGACACAGCAATTCTTCAAACAGCTCCTGTTTATTCACAGGCCAGAACAGAACTGAACTGAAGGGTTCAGCCAGCCTGTTTATATGGAGCTCCACTAGAACGCAACAGTAACCATTTTCTGTAACTATCCAATCACTGAACGTCACTTTCGATCCCTTATTTGCGTATGTGGACCTGAGTGAAAACTATATACAGTATCCCCCTGCTGGCCCAGGGTGAAAACTTCAGTACATAACGCCCTCAGCCTACCTGTTGCGAGAATAAAAATCGAAATAAGAAAAGTATACATTGCAATGTGGGCTGTCAAAATACATGGCTTAGTCTTAGTAGACTTTTGACTAACAAAATATATTACACACAGGTATTCTATAAATAATGGGCTTGGGGTTGGGGGGGAGGTTATATGAAAAGCAGCCTTGAGAATGAGAATGGGGCACATAAATAAAGGAGCCCTTAACTCTTTCACCACCAGCCATTTTTCTACTGAAAACAGACCTCCCGCTAGCTGCTTTCCTCCCACAAGGGAAAATAAATAGGGTTCTATCTCTCCGCCTGGAGAAGGAAAGCAACTGGCATAAATTTTAGCTAGAAAAATGGCTGACAGAAATCACTGTCTACTAATCTTCCTGTTGCTGCGGGCCCCAAACGTGCATTTTTAGAATTTATTTATTTATATGAAACCCTGTTTCAGAGTAGTGTTGAACATACCTGCAGCTTATGGGTGATTTGGCTGTCAGCAGCATGAACACTCCCAAACAAACAAACATTGGTTTCTCCCCATAAATACAATATTCAGCTCTGGGGCTGGGAGCAGGGAAGTTTCTACTGTTATTTTCACTGCGTCTTGGGGGCTGCCAGTCATTCTGCAGAGAACTGTTCTCAGTAAGGGGAAAAAACAGGTACCTCTGGCCATCGCATCTTTTGATGTTCTTCTCCAATACCTTCTCCCAGCACTTAAATTCACGGATGATATGAACGTGCCACCTGTGTTTATGCACATATGGGCACCTAGAGAAAATATCCAAGGAGCAGTTATTTTATTATATTGCAGTGCAAGCATCTACTCCACTCCCCCCCCCCAAGGAAATGAAGATTTGTTTGAGAACTTGCGGGCAGTATTTAGGCAAGAGAAAGCTTCTACACATAGCATGGAGTGGATACGCTTCTTCAAAACCCTTCCATGAAATATCCTGAATTTAGCCGCAAGCTTTGTCAAATGTACCAAAATGGGCCTGTGCAAAGTGATTGTTGACGTATACAGTCATACCTCAGGTTGCGAACATGATCCATGCAGGAGGCACATTTGCAACCCACAATGCCGCGTCTGCACATGCATGTGACGTGATTCGGCTCTTCTGCGCATGCACATGATGTCATTTTGTGTTTTTGCACATGTGTCTAAACCTGGAAATAACCCGTTCCGGTACTTCCGGGTTTGGCGCAGTCCACAAACTGAAAATGTGCAACCTGCAGCGTTCGCAACCCGAAGTGTGACTGTAGTATAATTTCTTGTTCACGCAGATCTTCTTGGTGCATTTTTTTTAAAAAAAAAATCTATCTCTTTATTTGAGCAAAGGTTGTTCAAAGGGAGAGGATATGAACTGGTTTGAAAAGGAAGGGCAGAGACTTGAGATTGCTTCGCTGACAGGCTGGACGAGGCCTGCCCATTTACTGGATAGATGTTACATTTTCCTTATAAAATGGCTTCTGACAGGTCTGAACGGCAGCCTGTCATGTTGAAAAGCTTCTTCTTTCATCTTAGAGACAAACAGTGACAAAATGTTTGTTCACACGGAGACTTTCCAGTTCCTAGGAAACAGTTTATTGCAAGCAAGATGGTGGTGGCAGGGTGGGTGAATTGCAAAAACGCAGCACTTTTTAAAAGAAGCATTTATTCAAGGGCAGCCTGTGAAAATGGTTATAGTGTTAGCAAGGATGAGTGTTTTGGGTGCCTCACCTAAATGCACAGTCCCAAGAAACTCCAGACGTTGTGCGCACCCAGATGTTTTCTGCCCAGATGTTATCACTGTAGTTCCCAAAAATATGCCTCTGTTGAAGTGAGGCGAGCATGGAGGAAGTGTGGGCAATTGTTGTGAGATGTAGGATTTCCTCCCTGACCTTTTCTAGGTTGGGCGTTGTGTCTCTTGGAAAGGATACAAGACGGCATGCTCAGTTCTTCCTGGAGGGCTTATTTTATTTTGTCTGGTTTTTTAATTTATTAAAAAGAATAACCCTAGCTTTCTTTCGAAATGAAACTTGAAGCAAGCAAATAATTACATGTGATTGGAAAACACAATTAAACAGCAACCCTTGTCCTGTTTGATGGGAGCTGTAGTCCAATACATCTGGAAGGTGCCAGGTTTCTTATTTATCCATTTATTACATTTTTCAATATCCCACCTTTCCTTCAAGAAGCTCAAGGTAGCATAGGCTGTTCTCACGCTCCCTATATTATCCTCACAACAACCCTGTGAGGTACCTAGACTGAGAGCTGGTGACTGGCCCATGGTCACCTAGTGAGCTTCATAACTGAATGGGGATTTGAACCCTCGTCTCCCAGGTCCTAGTCTGACAATCAAACTACTAGACTGCATTGGTTGGTGGAAGTTGTTTTAGACTAATAACAACCTCATCCTCTGAGTGTGGATGTTTATGTAGCCAAAATGGTACTTCCACGCACAAGTGAAAGAGGTCAGCAGACCTGGGGGAACATCAAGGTTGGCAGAATACAACAACAATTCTTAGTGGGACTGCCCAATAGTTCAGTGAGAACAGGAAGCTTAGCGCTCCTGATATGCTGAATCATTTTTTGCAGGAAGAGAGGGGAGAAAACTGGAAGACGTGGGGATGGAATGAAGTATTCCAGAATTCAATGTGGCTGGCTGGAAGCTTGAACAGGAGTGCTCCACCTTACGACATTTTTCAGTGGCAGATTTCAGTGCTTTATGTCTATATTCACATGGTAGTTTATTCAGTTTCCCCTAAATTTCCCTATTATATGTGAGCTTTCCACTTCCGGACCCACAGTAGAACATAGTTCTCTCAATTCCATATGATTTTCAAATGGATTATTTCTGGAAGCAAATAGCACTGTCTTCCAATCTTAATTATCCACATTAGCTTGGAAATTCAGTGTAAATTTCCCATATTATTCATGTTTTATGCAATTTTGCCCAATATGCACATTTTTACAAAGCATTTTTTCCTAATTCAACGAATCTTTCTGTTATTTTCACTACTATATGCAATTTTAGGCACACTATTGTGGAATGTCCATTTTCAAAGACATTGCTTGGCTGGAGAACTGCATTGCAAAAATCGAGTAAGTGGAAATGTTGTGAGATGAGGTTTTAACTTTTTGCAAATTTTTAACAATGGTTGTGGATGTTTTAGTGATTTTTGTTGTTGCTGTTGTTGATTGTCCAGTAAACCACTTGGAGACTTTTTTCTACAATCAAGAGGTTTATAAATGATATAAAATAAATTAAATAAATTACCCTCCTGAAAATGAATATTGCAATTTTTAATGTTTCATGAAATTTTGCCTAATACGCATGTTTTTTACAAAACATTTCCCCCTAATGCAATGCATGTTTCTGTTATTTTCACTATTGTATGCAATTTTAACCACACTGTTGTGGAATATTCATTTTTGTACACATTGCTTGACTAGGGGAACCGCATTGCAAAATGTGAATAAGCGGAAATGTCCTAAGATGGCTGTGTATTGGATCTTGTATTGTTTCAGAAATAATTGTGTAGGTTTTCCTTTAAATGCAAACTGAATCAAATTTCTCCCCCTCTTCTGAAAGTTATACACTTTGCCTCTTGGGTGTTGCACAAGACATCTTCCCAGACCTCCGCAACAGAGCTACTTCCTTGCTCATATACTCAACCTGTGAAAATGTGACTTTGTGTTTCTGGAGATATCTAAAGTGTCACATTTGACTCCAGATTCCCTGTCCCTGAATTAGAATAACAGTGTATGGTTATCATGTTGCTTACAGACTGACCCACAAAGGAATGTAATCACAACACTTCAGTTTAAGCTGATTAAGTATCTTGTCCCTTGGCAACTTCTGTAGGACTGCATTGATCAAAATAATTTCGCTTAAGAGGTTTAGAGATTGCTGGTTTAGTCCACCCCTTGTTTCAAAGTAGCAACCAAGTATAACTCTTGGCTTAATCAATGTTAATTTATTTACCTCCTTTATCAAGTGCCCATTAAATTGCCATGGCTGCAGCCGTTCAATGCACTCACGTTGTAAAATCATGAGACCTACCCCATAAATGGAATAGCTTCTAGAGAATATACTGACCAGGGACTGATAAGCTGCTGAAAGCTCGCCCTTGTTATTAAAAAGAAGAGTCCTATTTTTCCTGGTTGTCAGATATGTTCTTGGTTTCCAGTAATCATGGCTCAGAAATTCATAATGACTTGGTTAAGTATATCAATTTGTCCAGCTTATAATGTTCGGCTGTATTACTAATTGAGCACCACTCTCTTCCAGAGATTGTCCTCTAGCCCAGAATGTTAAATAAACTTCTCTGCATTGCATACATGGTTAGTGGTCAGCAGACAAAATGCCCAAAGCCAGCTGTGCAGACAGCCTTTGACGTTAATCTGTTACTCTCAGTGACTGATGCAGAACTATGTGAAAGCCAAAGCCTGCTGTTTTGTCAGTTCAAGATCAAGAATCTTTGATCTGTCTCTTATTGATTGCTACAAATTGTTTGAACAGTCCAAGCAACTTTCGGTTTGCTGAATCTCCTCGGGAAATTCCTTTGATTGCTCCTTGCAAGTGTTCAAAACATAAGGATCAGACCAAATGCCTATTGAGTCCAGTATTTTCTTGTCACAGTTGCATGTGTGAAGCCCACCTGTGGGGCAGAAGTGCTAATAGCCTTCTCTGTGTTCAGAGTTAGAATTAGAAGTGTAGAGATAGAAGGGAACCAAAGAGTCATCTAGTCCATGGGTCAGCAAACTTTTTCAGCAGGGGGCCAGTCCACTGTCCCTCAGACCTTGTGGGGGGGGGCGGACTATATTTTTTGGGGGGAAATGAACAAATTCCCAAGCCCCACAAATAACCCAGAGATGCATTTTAAATAAAAGCACACATTCTACTCATGTAAAAACACCAGGCAGACCCCACAAATAACCCAGAGATGCATTTTAAATAAAAGGACATATTCTACTCATGTAAAAACATGCTGATTTAGAAGGCGATTGGGCCAGATCCAGCCCCCGGGCCTTAGTTTGCCTACCCATGATCTAGTCCAACCCCCTGGAATACAGGTATCTCAACTAAACCATCCATGATAGATGGCCATCCAACCTCTGCTTAAAAATCACCAGTGAGGGAGAGTCTACCACCTCCTGAGGAAGACCATTCCACTGTCAAACAGATCTTACTGTCAGAAAGTTCTTCCAGATGTTTACTCAGAATCTCCTTTCTTGTAACTTGAAACCATTGGTTCAGGTCCTACCTTCTAGAGCAGGAGAAAACAAGCTTGCTCCATCTTTCATTGCTCTTGAGATATTTGAAGATGGCTATCACATCTCCTCTCACTGTTATATTTGGTTGTTGTCCTGCATCCACCCATGAAAATGCAACTTCTTTCTGCATGTATTTTCTGGCGGAGCAAGTCCATTTCCAATCAGCTGTTGACCATGGCCAATGCTGTGGAACGGTTGCAGGACTGACAATGTCAAATAACAGTTCCCAAGGGGCAATATGGCAATGCATGTCTGTGCTAACATTATGGGCCAAGAGAGAGATGAGAATACAGAAGAGCTTTTTCTGAATGATCCACGAGAAAGCTCTTAAATTTCAAGGCTATTCTGAAATGATCTGAAATTCAGGGATTACGAATTCACACCAGGTGCCAAGTAAATTCCCAAGAACAGATTTCAGGATAAGTAACCCAACTAGGGATATTCAAATCTGCTCAATTTTAACATTTCCTTCAGTTTCTCCTTTTCCCAGTCGTATGCTCATCACATTTCAGCATTAGCTTGTGTAGTATGTTTTTTTTTAAAAAAAAAAATAAATATTTTTTAGTGTACATTTCTCAGCCCCAGTCAGAACGGCCAGTGGTCAAGGATTATGAGGGATATACTTTAGCAACATCTGGGGAGCACCACCATGGACTGCAAAAGAACTAATGTAGTTTTTATCAGAAGCTGAACTGCAGCAGAACAGAAACACAACTGCATGTGATGAGTTCACATGGGTTGGAAGGAACAGAATTTGAACCCTTCCTACATCCCTATGCTCAATCAAACATACTTCAGTAGACCTGGAGGCATCCTAACACCTCACTGTCTATATATGGTGCATTTCCATCTTTTATACACAATGGTTGCAGGGAGACATCTGAATAGCCCTATTGTTAGTTATTATGTTTGTTTGCCACTTTTTGCAAAATGTCCCAAAACAACTTACAAAAATTTGAAATGCAGAGCAACTTATCGAACAGTGGAAATCCACAACGCAAAATGTTCTCCATGGGTCTGTAGGTCAGAAAAGTGCATGTATATTGTTCCTGGCAAAATATGATAGGCCAGAAAAGACAGCAGCATAATGCATAATGGCATTGCTACTTGCCTGATGTTCAGAGATTGTAGAAAAGGATATAAATGTTTTATTATCCTCCCTTTGCGCGCGCGCACACACTCATGCACACACACATATTCATTGCCCTGTGACATTTTATTATATATAAAACAAACAGAATTGTGAGTCATGCAGGAATTAGTAAAGTATGAGCAGGCTCCAGGAAGCAGATATGTTTGGGTGTCTTAAGCTGCTGCCTTTCGAAAAGACTCATACATGAAAGAACATGTCATTTTGTAGTGGGTGTTCTTAGAAAACCAAGACAGTGCTTACTGAATTGTGAAATGCATTGTGTGTCATACGACTTGGTTACTTTCCCAACCATAGAATCATATGATTTGTAGAGTTGGAAGGGACCCTGAGAGTCAGTTAGTTCAGCCCCGTGCAATTCAGGAATCAGAGTGCATCGCTAAACTACGGCATTCGCTCCCGCAGGAGGCAGTGGTGGCTTTAAAAGAGGAGCAGAAAAAATTCACGTTCATGAATAGCTTCTAGGCGTGCTAGCTATGCTGCGTCTCCAACCATAGGAAGCAGTATGCTGTGAAATACTAGTTTCTGGAAACCGCAGGAGGGAAGAGGGCTCTTGTGCCGGGCTCTTCCTGAGGGTTTCCCACAGGTATCTGCTTGACTACTGTGAGAAGTCTGCTCACCTTTTAATCAGGGGGCGACATTGCAGCCAGGCAGCTGTGCCTCAATAGTTTTCTAGCTTAGGGGTAGAGGTATGTCACCTCTCCCCTACTCCGTGTCATCTGTGCTGGGGGACAGCCCCAGCCAATCAGCTAGTGTGGTGCAGTAGTTAAGAGTGATAGACTCGTAATCTGGTGAACCGGGTTCGTGTCTCCGCTCCTCCACATGCAGCTGCTGGGTGACCTTGGGCTAGTCACACTTCTCAGCCCCACTCACCTCACAGAGTATTTGTTGTGGGGGAGGAAGGGAAAGGAGATTGTTAGCCACTTTAAGACTCCTTAGGGTAGTGATAAAGTGGGATATCAAATCCAAACTCTCCAGGTGACCTAACTGCAGTACGGCCAGCCAGCACCCTCTCTCTCGCCCCATCGCCGGATCACCCAACCCACCCACCCTCTTTTCATGCTTTGCTCTGATACGACCTTGCTATGGCAATTGTCGGTCGCCATATTATTGGGGTTGGGTAGGACTTTCTTCCACTTGGCAAATTGGCACTGGCCATTTGGTTTTTGCCTGCTTAGTAGCAATCGTCACAACTTTTCGGAGGTAAGGCATTGGGTAAGCCTTTGTTTGGTTGGAGGGGACGTTGTTGCCTTCCCCTGCCCCTCCTCAGTAAGGGTATCCCGATAAAGGGATCCGGGGTATGAATACTGCCTGAAGCCTGGGCGTGCGCTAGGCCCATGTCACATCCCCTACGAGGACCCCTCAGGGTGTCCTTATTTGATGTAAGTCATAGGGCACCCCCTATCGGTGGTTTCACCCTTCTGTTGACTCCCTACAAATGGGCAGGAGTCAAGATATAGCCTGGCTTCACCCCAATGCCTAAGCTAAACTACTCACATCTGTAACCAATAAAGTTGTGGCCTATTTGCACCCATAAACCAAAATACTCTGTGTCTGTGTGTTTTATTGTTCTCTTGGAAAGTTTGTGACTCGAGTGCCTTGGCACGCAACAGACTGCTAGGCTAGATGTGTCATTGGCCTGATCCATGAGGGCTTTTCTTATGTTCTTAAGATCTGGTGGACATCTACTGTGGTGTATAGCAGATTTCCCTGCAGTTGCTATGCATTAACTCATCTTCCAAAGTAAGCTGAATCGGCTGAAGGTCAGCTGTGTCCACCTGCAGTCTTGGCTAGATCAATATGCCATTACAAGAATGGCTGCCAAACTATTTTATCTCTTCTGATAAGGAGATAACTTTGACAAAAATAGATACCTCGCATTCCCTTGGCACTGGGAGCTCCAAGCCATGAGAACAAAAAATGTTCTGTCCCTTGTGGCAACTGGTTTATTTATTTATTTTAAGCCTCTTTTTTTAAGAAAAAGAAAAACCCTATTCCCTCAGTTATAAAGTCTCCTAGAGCAGCTTGCATAACATATATAAAAACACAAGACATTTCCTGCTACTTGGCATACAATCGAAAAGACATAACACAAATGGGGGAAAGGGGGCCGAGGAAGGAAAAGGAAATTAAATAATATTAGGCCCTGATTCTTGGATTTAGTTTGTAGTTCTTATAATGGCTTGCTAGAATGGGGAAAGTGAAGGCGGAAGAGGAGTCAAATGGAGCAGAGAGAGCAAGCAAGGGGGTTATTCTGAGCCCCCAAGAATATTTGAAATGGTACCCTAATAGCAGGTGCCTGAAAACTGCTAACAACAGAAGCTGCAGAGAGGCGGGACACGCAGAGGAGCTTCTGGCAGTAAATGAATGCATCTGTCAATTTTGATTTCTCTCACTTTCTCATTTCCCCAGTTTAGTTCTCCACATTTGCAGGGGAGGGGCTGTTGTTGTTCATCTCTCCCCCCCCCCTTTTTCTTTTTAAAGCGAAAAGTGTGGGATATCTGAATCATAAAGGGGAAGTTGCTTAGACACCCCTGCTAGCAATTCAGGCTGAATGCAAGATAACTGTTCATTGTCATGTAACCTCCATGTAAATAAATCGGAGGGGGGGATGCTCAATAAAGACTGGATGTAGTCTAACCACTCTGTAAGCTTTCTGTGAGCAAATCAGAATGAGTGCTGACTAAATGGGACCTCCTACAATGTTCTGCTGCTCGCTAAGGCTCCCATGATGATGCTCTGCATTAAGAACATTAGAAAGAGTCCTGTTGGATCAGACCAAAGGCCCATCTAGTTCACCATCCTGCTTTCTACAGTGGCAAATCAGATGCATAGTCAGGACAGGCGGCCAATTGCCCTCTCCACTTTGACCTCCAGCAGCAGGTTTTCAAAGGCATACTGTCTCTAATACTAGGTAATATAGGTCCATCGATATACTAGCCTTGATCTCCCTGAATTTATCTAATCCTCATTAATGTCATTCATGTTGGTGGCTGTCACTGCAACCTATAGCAACAAATTCCATAGTTTAACTATGTGTGGCTTAATTGGTAGTAAATAATTCATAATTCAGATTATTAGGGACGCGGGTGGCGCTGTGGGTTAAAGCCTCAGCGCCTAGGGCTTGCCGATCAAAAGGTTGGCGGTTCGAATCCCCGCGGCGGGGTGCACTCCCGCTGCTCGGTCCCAGCGCCTGCCAACCTAGCAGTTCGAAAGCACCCTCGGGTGCAAGTAGATAAATAGGTACCGCTTACCAGCGGGAAGGTAAACGGCATTCCGTGTGCTGCACTGGCTCGCCAGATGCAGCTTGTCACGCTGGCCACGTGACCCGGAAGTGTCTCCGGACAGCGCTGGCCCCCGGCCTATAGATGTGAGATGGGCACACAAACCCCAGAGTCTGTCAAGACTGGCCCGTTCGGGCAGGGGCACCTTTACCTTTACCTTTTAATTCAGATTAAGTGGCAGAAAAATGCAGTTTGCCTACAACCTATTGGGAAAGGGCAAATGCACACTTTTGGCACAACAACACAATAATCTGCCTTGAATTTGAAGCTAGCTCACCAGCATAATCTGCAAAGGGCTTTCTGTATTCTGAATTCTTTGGAAGAGCTGTCATCCAGTAAATGCCATGATGGGGCATATTACTAAAGTGGGACAAACACTTCTTTCTTTTATCATGTCGATCTTCACTGCAGCTGTGACCTTTACGCAAGCTCTCTTCCTCACCTAACAGCAGCTCTTGAATGACAGATTCAGTGTTGCTATTTTTAAAACCCAAGTAGCAAAGATTGTGTAGTTGCAGTAAAATATCCCCATATTTCAGCGAGGTCTAAAACAGGTAGCGAGTTGGTGTTTATGAATAAGCAGAGTTTGCCTGCAGAGTTGAGCCCTGGTTCAGACTTTCTGCATCCGTGGATGATCAGTGTATGGATGATGGGAGTCAGAATGCTACCCAGCTCTACCTCTCTTTTAAATCAGAACCAGTGAAGGTGGTGAAGGTCCTGTGTGAGTGTCTGGAGGCTGTTGGAGGATGGATGGCAGTTAACGGATTGAGGTTGAATCCTGACAAGACAGAAGTACTGTTCTTGGGGGACAGGGGGCGGGCTGGTGTGGAGGACTCCCTGAAACTGAATGGGGTAACTGTGCCCCTGAAGGACCAGGTGCGCAGCCTGGGAGTCATTTTGGACTCACAGCTGTCTATGGAGGCGCAGGTTAATTCTATGTCCAGGGCAGCTGTTTACCAGCTCCATCTGGTACGCAGGCTGAGACCCTACCTGCCCGCGGACTGTCTTGCCAGAGTGGTGCATGCTCTAGTTATCTCCCGCTTGGACTACTACAATGCACTCTACGTGGGGCTACATTTGAAGGTGACTCAGAAACTGCAATTAATCCAGAATATGGCAGCTAGACTGGTGACTGGGAGTGGCCGCCGAGACTATATAACACAGGTCCTAAAAGATCTGCATTGGCTCCCAGTACATTTCCGAGCACAATTCAAAGTGTTGGTGCTGACCTTTAAAGCCCTAAATGGCCTTGGTCCTGTATACCTGAAGGAGCGTCTCCACCCCCATCGTTCAGCCCGGGCACTGAGGTCCAGCACCGAGGGCCTTCTGGTGGTTCCCTTGCTGCAAGAAGCCAAGTCACAGGGAACCAGGCAGAGGGCCTTCTCGGTAGTGGCACTGCCCTGTGGAACACCCTCCCAGCACATGGCAAGGTAATAAACAACTATTTTACTTTTAAAAGACAATTAAAGGCGGTCCTGTTAGGGAAATTTTTAATTTCTGCTGCTGTATTGTTTTTAATATTCAGTTAGAAGCCGCCCAGAGTGGCTGGGGAAACCCAGCCAGATGGGCGGGGTATAAATAAATTATTATTATTATTATTATTATTATTATTATTATTATTATTATTATTATCTGCTGACCAAGGAGCATGGATCCAAGAGCCAACAGACTCAATGCTTATGCAGCATGGCACAGTAGTTAGAATCCCTGCAGGAGCCAGTGTAGTGTTAAGAGTGTTGGGCTAGGACCAGGAAGACCAGGATTCAAATCCCTGCTCAGCCATTTACCTCATTGAATGACTGCAGGCCAACCACCCAGCTCTCCTCTTAACCTACCTCACAGGGTTGTTAGCAGAATAAAATGGGAATGGGGAGAACTTTGTATTCCGCCCCAAGCTCCCTGGAAGAAAGGTGGTATATATAACTAAATAAATACGTATGAACATGTGGAGGCCAATGTGAGATCAGTACAGTGGTACCTCGGGTTACATATGCTTCAGGTTACATACACTTCAGGTTACAGACCCAGAAATAGTGTTTCAGGTTAAGAACTTTGCTTCAGGATGAGAACAGAAATTATGCTCCGGTGGCGCGGTGGCAGCAGGAGGCCCCATTAGCTAAAGTGGTGCTTCAGGTTAAGAACAGTTTCAGGTTAAGAACGGACCTCCGGAATGAAGTAAGTACTTAACCTGAGGTACCACTGTAGTGTGGTTCTGCTGTCCCTTCTCTCTATATCTAATTCACAGATTCTAACTGTGAACAGAGAGAGAGAGAGAGCTGTGGCAAGTTCAGGGTTGGCCATGATCTCAGTCTGAATTCTCCCTCTTTGCTTAGGAAAAGAAAAACTGACAAGGGTTAAGAAGACGCAGCACTGTCTTGAGGCTGACCAAGATAGGGTTGGCATGTCACTTGCAAACAGGGACATTTGATACCTATATCAGTGTGCGCACACTTCTAATTCAGATGCATTCCTGAATCATGGAATCATACCAGGGGCACATGATTCCCCCACTATGCATTGACAGAGCACATGAGGGAATTGCGCAGGCCAACTCTGTCTCTGCTGTTAATGTGACAGAGCTTGAACATCCCCACTGCCTGTTCATTCAGCTCTACACACAGCCTTAAGTATACATGTGGAGCACACTCATTGGGTGTGTTCAGACAACAGTCTAAAACAGGAATAGCCAATGTGGTGCCTTCTAGATCAGCAGTCTTCACCTTTTCCAGACAAGGTTTAATGAAGCCACCTTTAACCAAAATATGCATTGGGGGACTCCTCTACTGGTATGGTGGTAGTGCTGGTGTTGTGACCCACCATAGATCAGGATAGGACCCGGTGGTGGATCCCACCCTACCAGCTGAAAGCCAATGCTCTAGATGTTGTTGGACAACAACTCCCATCATCCCTGACCAGTTGCCACACTAGCTCTGATGTTCACTTTTTAAAAAGCAATTTTGCCTGATAGACATTTTATTGCAAGCTGTTTCTCCCAATGTAATGCATGAAAGTATGCTATATTCACAAACATATGCATTTTCATGCAATGTGTATATTTGTGTACACATTACATGTCTGGAGAACTGCACGGCAAATTTCAAAGGATAGCTGTGTGTCAGTCTGTGTATTGTTTTGGAGTATGTGAGTATGGCTGCCTCACATTTAAATGCAAGCTGAATAGAATTTCTCCTCCATCCCTAGTGACACATTGCCACATGTGGGTTTTAGAAGATCAGTTGAATGAGCGCATTGTGGGATCCAACAACATGGGACTCAAGAACTTAAGTCAAGCAAATAGCCTAAGGGACCATCCCCATGTGAGTTAAACTGTTGTAGCCAAACCGGGGGGGGGGGGACATTCAGGAGCACAGGAAAGCTGACCCAAATACCAAAAGACAGAATCTCATCAAAACTATGAGCTGAAGCTGTTGTGATTGGGGAAGGTGCAGTAACAGTAAAAATTCTGGTGGGGGGAACATTAAATGCTAGCTATAAACAAACAGCAATTAAGCAGTCATCAGGCTATGTGTAATTAAGCACACAGAGCTTTCAAGAGACATATGGACTTCGAATTGTGGGTTGTATGATGCGTATATTTTACTGTGTGGCTTACAGAGCAGGGGATGAGCAGGGACCTTTTTATCTTAAGGAAAGATGAAAAGCAAAATGAAGAAATGATCTTAAGCTTTTCTTGTCTGTTTATTTGTTTTTTCTTAAGCATAGTACTGGTTATAGAACCACATTCGTTTCCCTTTTCTGCTAAAATCTCTAGATCACGTTTTGTTTGCAAATCTGCAAATCAGCAGCAAACTGAAGTTTTTTAAAAACAACAACAACCAATCACCTGCTGTATGTTGGCAGAAGCATGACTTCCTTGCTTGCCTTCTAGGCATGTCACTTGTGGAACTCTTGCGCAAGTGCTCATGGGTGACCTTTCACATATACGCTCATGGGGCCTGACCTGGCAGTGACTGACTAGGAATGAATCCTGTCAGGGATAGCTCAGTAAAGATGTTGACCCAGTGTGCGGCTGCTGGGAAAGAAGGTGAATTCTATACAAGAGGTCATTAGGAAAGGGAATGAAAATAAAACTGCCATTTTCATACTGTTTTCTAGCCAAATCTTTGGAAATCACCTAACTCAAAAAGCGTATTGTAGAGTTCAGAAAAGGACAACCAAAATTATCAAGGAATAAGTCCCCTATAAGGAAGGTTTACAACATTTGGAACTTACAACATTTACAACATTTTGAAGATCGTATCTGAAGGAGTGTGCATGCGCACAAAAGCTTATACCCAGAACAAACTTAGTTGGTCTCTAAGGTGTTTCCATGCGCTGCTCTGGTTTGCCAGAAGCAGCTTAGTCATGCTGGCCACATGACCCGGAAGCTTTCTGTGGACAAATGCCAGGTCCCTCGGCCTATAGAGCGAAATGAGCACGCAACCCCAGAGTTGTCCGCGACTGGACCTAATGGTCAGGGGTACCTTTACCTTTTTAAGGTGCTACTGAACAATTTATTTATTTATTTATTTATTTATTTCAACATTTGGAACTCTTTAGTTTGGGGGGGGGCAGGAATGAGTAAAGAATGAAATGAGAGATGTGCATAAAATTATATGTGGAAAAAGTGGACAGAGAGACTTTTTTTCCTCCATCTCTCACAATATTAGAACTTGGGTCCTGCCAATCTTGCAGATTCGGCAAAGACAAAGTACTTCTTCATGGAACACATAGTTAAACTGTGAAAATTGCTTCCAGAAGATGTAATGGTGTCCACCAACATGGATGGTTTTGAAAGAGGGTTAGACAAATTCATAGCTAAGAAGGCAATCGATGGCTACTAACCATGATGGCAGTATGTTTCTGGATACCAGCAACTGGAAAGGAGCGTCTCCACCCTGATCATTCAGCCCCGACACTGAAGTCCAGCTCTGAGGGCCTTCTGGAGGTACCCTCACTGCGAGAAGCAAGGAGAAGCAAGGGAACCAGGCAGAGGGCCTTTTCGGCAGTGACACCTGCCCTGCGGAACACCCTCCCATCAGATGTCAAGGAAATAAACAACTATCTGACTTTTAGAAGACATCTGAAGGCAGCCCTGCTTAGGGAAGTTTTCAATTTTTGATGTTTTATCATGCTTTTAATATTCTGTTGGGAGCTGCCCAGAGTGGTTGGGGAGACCTGGCCAGATGGGCGGGGTATAAGTAATAAATGATGATGATGAATCCCAGGTCAGGAGAGTGCTCTTGCAATCAGGCCTTGCTTTTGGGCTTCCCATAGGTTTTCCTTGCTTGTGTGCTGGCTACAATGAGAACCAGATGTTGAGAGCCAGTGTGGTGTAGTGGTTAAGAGTGGTAGTCTCATAATCTGGTGAACCGGGTTTGTTTCTCCTCTCCTCCACATGCAGCTGCTGGGTGACCTTGGGCCAGTCACAGTTCTTTGAAGTCTCACAGCCCCACTCACCTCACAGAGTGTTTGTTGTGGGGGAGGAAGGGAAAGGAGAATCCATCGGGTAGTGATAAAGCAGGATATCAAATCCAAACTACTACTACTACTACTACTACTACTACTCCTCTTCTTCTGAACGTTACTAAATCCTGCAGGGCTCTCCTTGTGTTCTTTTGTTCTTAATCTTTGGAAAAGGCAGATTTGATTTTCCTGAATAAAAGAGCATTAATAGAAGCTATTCAGATACTTAACAGAAGAATATACATTCCTATTCAGAATGATCACTGCCAAAGTTCATGTAAATCATATTCATCCGGTCACTCGGGAGGACAGCTGAACTGTCCCCCTCCCTGGAAAATAGTAAAGTTCATCTGGCAAATGACGCTTTGCCAGGATTATTTTGTGTTTGTTGTCAAGCTGGGCAATGTCACAGTTCCCTCCCTGTGCAAACATGTCTAGAGATCAACTATAGGAGATTTGTAAATATACTTACATCCGTGCAGGGAGTATTTTATTTCATCATGATTCTGTTTTGTGTGACAGAGACAGGAATATCCTAAACCTGGAGCAGAAAACCTATGGCCCTTCCAGATGTTTCAGAACTCGAGTTCCCATCAGCCCCAGCCAGCAAAGCCAATGGTTAGGGATAATGGGAGCTGTAGTTCAACAACAGCCCTTCCCAAAGCAATCTAAATTATTCTCACAGAAAATGCTTTGCAACAGAGAGTAAAAAGTGGAACGATCATCCATGTCAATATTTGAGGCAATTGTCATTTTTCTCCCACCACCTGCAAATTTCCCTTTGGTTTTAATGGATTTCAGATGTCTTTGTTTGTCCTCATAATGCTAACCAAACCTGCTGTTATTATTTTCTGGGTTGCTATGATCACTTAAGAAAAGAAGTTGAGCATCCACGTCATGCAAAATGAATACTTCGCATTTGTGTCCAGCTCATTTGTTTAATAATGCATCTTGCATTTCACATTTTCAGACAAAATGAGAGATTGTGCTGAAAGTCACCTACGTAGGAGTTTTAGCTTGCAATCTGTAAATCATTTGTTGTAACGATGAGCTAATATCGCTGTTTCCCCCACTGTGTAGGTAAGTGATTGCTTGTAAGAGGTGTCAGCTTGCCTGCAAAAGGATTCCATTACTGCACTGAGCTGGGGGCTGGAGTTTTATATCAAGTCTAAGAAAGACTGTAAGATTTAGGTGTCAGATGACTGTCCTTTTATCTGAAACAGGGGTCACTTACATATGGGTCTCCAACTGCTGCTGTACTACCACATGCATAAGCCCTGGGCAGCATGGTCAGTGGTCAAGAATGATGGGAGTTGTAGTCCAACATCTAAAGGACACCACACTGGTTATGCCTGCAGAAAAGCATGCATGCTAATTGTACCATAGAGATCAATAGATCACAGGAGAAATGGAAAAGATGGCCCTATGTGTCTTGATACGGGGTAACTAAAGGGACTTGGGGGACCCTCCAAAACAGCACCCCATCAAGCACCATATCAAGCAGAAGCCATTGGTAGAAAGCACCATACACACCCACTGCCAACATGTGGCCCCTGACAGATTACCCTGAGGAAGGGCACCCTTTGACAGAGAAAAGGGTCCCTACTCTGTTCTATGGACTTGGCTAGGGACGCTGGTGGTGCTGTGGTCTAAACCACCAAGCTTCTTGGGCTTGTTGATCACAAGGTCAGCAGTTCTGAAGCTCCCTTTTCTGTGTCCCAGCTTCTGCCAACCTAGCAGTTCTAAAGCATACCAGCGCGAGCAGATAAATAGGTACCACAGCTGCAGGAAGGTAAATGACATTTCTGTGCACTCTGGCTTCCATCATGGTGTCCCGTTGCGCCAGAGGCAGTTTAGTCATGCTGGCCACATGACCCAGAAAGCTGTCTGTGGACAAACGCCAGCTCCTTTGGTCTGAAAGCAGAGATGAATGCTGTACCCCAAAGCCGAATTCGACGGGACTTAACCATCCAGGGGTCCTTTACCTTTTACCTATGGGCTCGGCTGTCTTCAGCACTCATAGGTCCAGCTATTTTTGCTTTTTAAAAATAAATTAAAAATAAATTTGTGTTTTCATTTACTCTGCAAACTTTATACTGCTGCATGCCTAGCCTAGTGAGTCCTGAGTGTGAAGAAACCATTCCATCATTTTTAGGTCGTTTCCATACCGATTTGCACTTTTCAACCCTATTAGAGGAAATTGTGCTGGAATAGCTCAATCGATAGAGCATGAGACTCTCAATCTCAAGGTCATGGGTTTGAGCCCCAAGTTGGGCAAAAGATTCCTGCATTACAGCGCGCTCACCTACATGACCTTTGTGGTCCCTTCCAACTCTACAATTCTAATATTCTATGAAACCAGAGACCATTGGGATTGATATTCATGGGCTCCCCCCAAATATGGACCCCTCTGCCAATGATGGTGACTGTACTTTAGTTCCCACTAACTGTAAGCTTCTCTAGAGGAACTTATCACAGAGATATTTATTTCAAAACTAACATGCATGATCTTCAAGCATAAATACAGCTTGATGCTATTGCTTGGCCTCCAAAGCCTGTGATTTTCACTGTGAGAGGTAACACATGTAGTCAATTTCCTGCAACCCCAAAACTACACAGAGCTTTCTTTACTTCACCACAAAACTGCTTTGGCAGCTCCTTCTTTCAGATGTTAGCCCAAGTGACAGAATTTATGTGGTTAGCATGCACAAGATGCATATCGTTGAAATCCTGATGGTATTTCACATACCCACACAAATTTAAAGCTAATCTTCAGTGGGTGGCTTTAAAAAAAAAATTCATAGGATTCTTTTTTTCTCTTTTGCCTTTTGAACTATTCAGCTAAGGGGGGGGGGCTGTGGGAGCTCAATGGAATAGCATTCTGATTTGCATGCAAAAAGTGTGGTTATTGCATGCCGCCCCAATCTAATCTCCAAGCGGTGCAAGATTTCAGGGGTTCCAAGAACTTACCCAGGATTCATGTTTCTTTTTGGAATGAGGCACAGAGGAGACTGTGCTATCTTTATGATATATGGTTTATTTGCACATATATACAATGGAGGGGCTCATAGCATCAGCACTCCAAGTCAGTCTTGCTTCTTCCATAGGCACAGCCTAGGATAGGATTCAAGCAGAGATCCAGCCATCGTGCTCTGACCACTGTTTTGTGTCTCCCAGTCACATAACTCCCACTCTAAGATTCTGGTTTTATTCCTTCTTCCCCTCCTTCCCTATTGAGGGATAAGGCAGCATAAAAATACAATTCATCAGTGCCTGTTGACCCACAAAACCAGAAGAAAATATTTGTCTAAATAAGAATGGCTTCAGCATGTACCAGATGAAAACAGCTGTTGGTGCCTGTTTTATATTAAGTGAGAGAACATTCCACAAAATGGGCACCACAGTGCAAAGGGCCCCTTTCTAAGCATTTCTTAAGGGTGCTGAACATTATTACGAGTTCCCTATTCCCCTCCCAGAGCTACAATTCCCAGAATTCCCTGGGAAGAAGGATTGACTGTTAAACCCACTCTGAAAATTGTAGCTCTGTGAATAGGGCTCTCCTAGAAACTCTCATCACCCTTAACAAACTAATAATTTAGAGAATAGAGAATAACTGGGTGCACTCTTCCCACCTTGGATCAAATCTATGCTTCCAGGTGTCTTAAGAAAGCTGCAGAGATAGTGCAGGATAGTGCGCAACCCGGAAATGATCTCTTTCAGCTTCTGCCTTCTGGAAGAAGGTACAGGGTTCTAAAGACTAGGACTAGCCACATGAGAAGCAATTTCTATCCAAATGAGATTTTGGTTTTAAACGCAGTGTAAGGTAGTCTCTGTGGGAGTATATTGTATTTAATTATGGGGTATCAGAGTTTCTAGGGGGTTAATCAGGCTGGGATAGTTGGGATAGCAGGCTTGTTGGTTTCTGAATGTCTGGTGGAGATTTTTTCAATTTCGTTGTTCTGTATGAGACAATGACAATAAAGATTATCGTATCATATTGTGATAGGAATTTTATGGTCTTAGATATATGGTAATGTTCATAACTGCACATACATAGATCAACACAGGAAGACCAACCTGGAACCATTTTGATTCCAAAACTGACCAAACCCTTTCTCTGCAAGGTTAAACTGGAAAAGCCTCCCCATTGTCTCTTTCCTCACAAATCCTGTCTCAAAGATATGAATAAGGTGTGAGCCTGTGACCTGGCCCAGGAAATAAGTATTTTACCACTACAAAAGAATGGCCGGGCTCCCCAGGAAATCCAATCAAGTAACCTGCCAGACAGGAGATAAACAAGGACAAGAGAAAAACAACATTTAAATTTCTGTGATGTAGGTGGGATGTATCTGAGGGGTGGTCTTAGGTTACACCCCTTCTGTGATGTATGCATAATGTTTCTGGGGGTGGTCTTGATCTAGAGGATGGGAATTTCAAAAGTCTCTATAAGCCCTTGCACAGCATTTTTGGGGGGTCCTCTTCCTCTCCTGCGTGTGAGGGGAGCACCCTGTTGCAACAGATTAATAAAGATCAAGCTTACTAGCTGCTTTGCTTCTCAATATTCTCTGGTTGGCCTCTGTTATTTTCTCCTACCAATAGGGAACCTATGTAAGGACTCTATATGGGCTCTTGGATACCCCATAAGGGAAAAGGGCATATTTTTATTTACAACAATATACAGTCCCAGAATGCTTTTGAGGGAAGCCATGACTTGGTACTAGTTTCAGTGTATAGTGTAGCTGGGGCCTCCATGGCAGGGCTTTTTTTTCAGCCAGAACTTGCTGGAACTCAGTTTTGGCGCCTCTCAGGTGGGCGCGTTGCCATTCTAAGAGAACGAGGGAGGTGTTCATGGTGAGTTCGAGCACCTATTTTTCTAGCAAAAAAGCCCTGCTCCATGGTAACATTCCGTGACCTAACAGTGCTTGTATTTTCACCAACCTATTGCCCAGTTCTCAAACTTACTTTCTCACCAAGGTGAAATTATCTGACTTATTCTAAAAACAAACTTCCTTACCAATACTGTATTAGCAGTTTAAATATTAGCCCATCCGCCTGCTGTAATGTTTGCAGCCTACTTGGACTTGGCAGTTTAAATTCGCGGTCGGAGTTTTAAGTATCAGATTCTCAATGTTATGTTTGTTTGAGTGCCTTCCAAGAAGTTCCTTCTATTCATGCTGTGCCGCCTTAAGTCTGCTGTCATTAAGGGCCCATCTTCTGAGAAAGTATAACAACACAATTCTCACCATTTCCCCATTCTCTACCTTACTATAAAAAAATAAGTAAATGCAGAGCCTCTAGTCCATTTCTCCTGTGATCATTCATAAATTTGCTGGGGCCCGTTTCAACATGCATCTGTAATTTAAAATACAAACAAACTACTCCGCAATATGATATTTAAATATGTATTCTGCCACAACATATGTTTTTATTTCATTTTAAAACATTTACACACTACTTTGTTTTTTTAAAAAAGCCAAGAACAATGTACATCAATGAATCATAAGCAATAAAAACAGAATAAAAAATTCCAAGTATTAGCCATATTTAAAATACAATAAAATATTTAAATATGTGTTTAATAATAATAATATTTTATTTATATCCCGCCCTCCCCAGCCAAAGCCGGGCTCAGAGTGGCTAACAACAGTAAAAATAGCACAGTTTACATAAAATCACAGTCAATTAATTGAAATACATTCTAAAGTCAGTTCAGAATCAAATTAATATATGTATTTCAATATATGTATTTTCAATATATATATTTCTGGGTGTACTTTATCAGAAGATGCACATTCTAAAATGCATGCTGGTGTTGCTTTTTTGTGCCATTTTCAAATGCTGATATCCTTCCCCCGTTTTATTGTGCGACTATTGCAGCCACAGGAGGTAGCAATTACCTGTGGCTTCCATTCACATTTTTGTAAAATAGGTCAAAGATGCTTAGTTTTGCCTGCCTAAGGCTACAAGCATAAATATTTTTACTGGGGAGGAAATCCAATTAATGTCTTACTTCTGAGTAAATATTCTTCAACTTATGCTATAAATCTGTCAGTTCTTCCCATCACATCTTGCAATACTGAGCTTTGTGAATAAACTTTATTGCGCACACTTAACCCAAGGTTTGTTTGATGATGCTGTTTGCCATTCTGGTAGGTGGCTTTGGGGAATGTAAACTTTTCATCCTGTAACAATGACGACAATTACAATCTCAAACAAACTGTTTCATAATCATCCATAAATTATTATGTGCTTTTGGGCATTGTAGATGTCAGTTTGAAAACAGAACACCGCCGAAGGGCGTATCTTGCCACCTTGATGAAAGAAAATGAATCGTCTTCAAAAGGAAGTTTCCAGTTCTTTATCAAGCGATCAGATACATACACAAATATGAGATGCATTCTTTTCACTTTCTCATCATTAGTGTAGTTGTCTAGCAAGGCCTGCTGCCTGCTGCTAACCCAGCACGGATCCCTGCAAAACACAACTGAGTACAGTTTTTTAATCTGATACTAATACTGATATCCCAAACTGGGTATCTTTCAGATGTTTTGGATTACAATTCCCATCACCTACAGTCAACGTTGGTTGGCACTGATGTCAGTTGCAGCCTAAAAAATCTGGAGGGCAATAGGATAGCTGGGTTAGTTTAGAAGAAGAAGAGTTTGGATTGGATATCCCACTTTATCACTACCCCAAGGAGTCTTAAAGAGGCTAACAATCTCCTTTCCCCTCCTCCCCAACAACAAACACTCTGTGAGGTGAGTGGGGCTGAGAAACTTCAGAGAAGTGTGCCTAGCCCAAGGTCACCCAGCAGCTGCATGTGGAGGAACAGAGAAGCGAACCCGGGTCACCAAATTACGAGTCCACCGCTCTTAACCACCACACCATGACAACTACTGAGGGACATGAGCGACTTCGTGGGGGAGGTATGCTGCCGGTGGCTTGGAATCCCAACTCCCAATGGTTGGGTCAGTGGTCAGGGATGATAGGAGTTGGAGTCCAGTAACACCTGGAGAATGCTGCATTGATACCAGGTTGGGAAATGCTGTGAGTTTTATAAGATTAGGCATAGTATAGGGAGGAAATGGACAGAGAGCCACTTCTCTCTTTTCTCCACCCCTGATATAACCGTAGAACTCATGGTCTCCAAATGAAACTGATTGGAAGCAGATACTGTTATGTATTCAGTGGTCTGTGTTTGCCTGAGCTTGAGTCTAGACTAAGGATTCTGAGCCCCTGTGTTCTGATTCGATGCGTTGATATCCAACCACAGAACATTTCAGGATTTGGGCTTCTGCCATTGGCCCTTAAACTTTGACTCATGATTCGCAGCTTGGAAGTTTAGACAGCCAATCATGGTTATTGCTCTGATCACTGTGTCTTGCCTCATGGGAACCCACCAATACTTCAGAAACAACACAGACAAAAGACAATTCCCAGAGATGCCTGTGAAGACAGATTGATTGTTAAACCACTCTGGAATTGTAGCTCTGTGAGGGGAATAAGGGTCTCCTAGCAACTCTCAGAGCTTTTAACAAACTACAGCTCACTGAATTCTTTGGGGGAGGCCATGGCTGTTTGGCTGTTTAAAGAGAGAGATAGGCTATGGACACCAGATTTTTTTCAGTGAATCCAGGGACACTGTGTTTTGTTTTTTTAAAAAAGCTGAGTAGCAACAGGGAGTCAGTAGTGGGGATGGTGAGGAAAAGGCCCTGGGCCCAAGCACACATACATATTGTATAAAGGTGCAAAGCCCTTCTTCTGCACTCTGTGAAACATAAATGCGCAGAGATTTTTTTAAACTGGGCAATGGCGCGCAGCCCACCCATGACTCTTGAGCCTTCCCTAATCTCCTCCCCCCTTCCCCCTTTGTTTTGACAGATCGGGGGGGGGGGCTTGGGAGATGCGGGTGGGCAGCTGTTGCCCAGGAGGGGTGCAAGGCATGTGGTTTCTCTGCCAGGCAAGGTGCAAAGCCCTTCTTTCGCACCCTGTGAAACATAAATGTGCAGTTTTTTAAAAACTGGGCAACGGCCACCCATCCGCGACTCCCGAGCCTCCCCGATCAGTCAAAACAAAGGGGGAAGGGGGCAAGAGATCGGGGAAGGCTTGGGAATCATGGGCAGGCGGTGCGCCATTGCCCAGTTTTTAAAAAACTCTGCGCCCCTCCTGGGCAACGGCCCCCTGCCTGTGACTCCCGAGCCTCCCCTGATCTGTCAAAACAAAGGGGGAAGGGGGCAGGAGATCTGTACCACTGGACGTCCCTGGTTGCCCTTCAGCAGTGGTGGTGGCAGCAAGAAGCAGCAAGCAGCAAGCAGCTCCTGAAGCCAGCCAGAGCCAACTGCGCTACCAGGCTGACTCCGGGCTGCTGAGGATGCCGCTGCCAGATTTGCCACAGATCTGCAAATCTGGGGACATTCTGGGGATGGAATTTGTCCAGGGACAGATTTGCAAGTCCAGGAACTGTCCCCAGGAACCAGGGACGTCTGGTAACCCTAAGAGAGGCAGAAAACTAAGGGGAAGGGGGAATGGAGTGGATACTGCAAGTCAGTCCATACTGCAAGGTTCTGATGCAGGCCCTACTTGTTGCAATCTGCTTTTGATTCTTTTATTACAGCAGTAAGAGGGTTTCTTCTTCTTTTTAGCCAAGTGCATCTGAGGGCAAATCCATGCCACACATTGAAATCCCATCTACTGCACCCTTAGTCCACATCTCCTAAGCACTCATCAAAGAATGCAGAACTGCGTTCCAAATTTTATACATCTGCTCCTTGTTGGGCTCGAGTATGAAAGGACTGAGTCATGAACCAGCAAATCCCTGAGTCAAATCTCATTTCCAACACAAATCTCCGAGCTGACTTTGGGGCTACCTCTTAGCTCACCGTTTATAAGATGCAGATAATACTAGTGGCATCCCTTGTAATAATTACTGAGATAGCATACAAAGAAATTGTGTGAACATTCTCAGAAAGCAGAGTGCAAATACGTTACAGTATTAAGAGGAAATGAGATTAGTCTGAAATTGTACCTTCTTAATAAGGAAGTGCTGCTTTCTAATAAAACACTCCATTTTCCTCTGGGCACTGTTGACAAATGTAATTGCTTTTAAATATATTGATCTTCATATATTCTCAGCTGTGGAAGTGAAACTAACACTTTGGTAATCCCATGGGGTTTCCCACCCCTTTTAAAGAGGGAAACTGTGGTTAATCATGTGTTTCATAGAATTGGAGCTTTGGAAGGGACCTCGAGGGTCATCTAGTCCAACACAGAGCCAGAGCTGCCCACACCAGACCCAGGGCTCAAGCTTGAACCCAAGCTGCCTGCACAAACAAGCAATTTTTTACCCCCCCCCCAACCCTGGACATTTGCTTACAATTGGAAAAAATCCCCCCGAATGGACATGTAGGCCCCCTAAAACAGGACATGTCCGGGATTTCCTGGACGTATGACAACACTATCTGAGATAAGTGGTGTTCTGAAGATCTTTTATCCATACTTCTGCAAGCTTTGGGGCTTACCCCAAGTCTGCTAACCCTTCCCTCTTGTGCATAGACAGCATCGTGTTTAGCTACCCAAGGGCGGGTAGGTAGAGAATTGAGATTGCTATTATTCTATTTGAGTGTGTATAATGACCTTTCTTTGCATAAATGGCACTTGATCAAGGCATTCTCTGTTCCATCGCTCCATAACTACATAAATAAGCACTTGGGAGATTAACATCTGACTTCTTAAAACTGGTATGCTCTAGAAGCTTATTTCAGGAAGCTGCTCTAAAAATACACCCACACAAAAATCACCAGCATTATCATTGCTTCATAATCCCTGAAACTGAATCGACTAGAAATGTAAGAATAGAATGCTTTTGTTATTGCAAAAAGTAGTGCAGCCCCTGAGTAGCTGTGCCTAGTTTTTAAATTAAATTAAATTAATTAAATAAACGAAGGGGTTGCTATTGCTTTAGAACAGCTGTTGTTCTATGGCTTTTGTTTTACAGACACTGTGTTTAACTGATGCTGTGGAATTCAAAGAACCAAGTTCTCTTCAAAGTTCTCTTATGGAGCAAGACCTTTCACCCCTTTCACCCCCCAAAAGTCACACCTGAAGGTCAGGGAAACTTTCATGGTGTCATGAACTGTAGCACATGCTGGGGGCTGGAGCTGAGGTGATAGAATTGGGGGAGGTGGTGGAAACTGGGGACCCTTCCAGACACAGGCTGAATGGTCTTCCAGTTTCACAAGGGAGTTTTTAGATCCCTGAAATTGTCATGAATATATATTACATATGTAATTGGATATGAGAAGCTCGATTTCCACTCTGTCAATAGATGCTTCGCAAATTTCAAGCACATTTTCTATTGTGCTCCCTCCTTCTTATGTCACAAGATAAGTGCTGTGCTAACTACTATGGCGGCACACTTGGCGCAGTTTAATTACCTGTCCTTTAACTATTGTCTTGTGCTTAAAATGGTAAGTGGGTGGTTACCTCTCTCAATTCACAATGGTTCATCATCAGCCCTATTCATGTATGCAACAGCATGGAGCTGAGACTGGGTCCACTGTTCCTAGTCCTAATTGAAGCAGGATGTTTGACAGACATACCTGCACACATCAGTGGAAATTTGAAGAGATACCCACCCTTTTGCTTCCATGCCTGTGAGGCACCTGTGAAATCGTCACAACCAATTTTGACAGTCACAAAGGACAGAAGGATGCTAGAGCATGGTTTTATTAAGTTTAGTAATTTAATTCACTGAAATTCTGGAGAGCTCTAGTAGTTCCCATGTGATTGGCTAACATTGGTCCCATGGGGGGTATCTAATGAAGGAGAGACTCCATTTTTATGTGAAGCAAGATGACTGTGTTTTATGAATCCACTGTGAACACTGCTAAGAGTAATAGAGTGTTGGAGTGCCTCTTCTCTGCTAGAAAGAAAAGAGAGCAAAGCTGCAGGGGAAGGTGAAAGTGGGAATCTCTCAAAGGAACTGCAACACATGACCTAATTGTGCTACAAAAGGCAGAAAGTGCTGAGCTCTGGAAAGAGAGGAAAATACAGTTGTTTGGAAGTTAGAAGAAGAGACTGTAAGCTCATGTTTGAAGAAGCATGAGACTGTAAATATTACATTTTAATTCATGTAAAGTTGTTGAATACTAAAGTCTGGACATTGATTTAATTTCCAAAGAAGGGTGTCAGTCATATATATGATTTGAGCTTCTTAGCTGCGATCTTGCTACTCTTACTTCAACAAGTTGGACCACACCTGAGACTTCCAATTACTGTGGGTGCTCAATGTTTGTGAGTGGGCTCATCCATGAGATTTGTTCCCCACTTCTCCTCGAGAGAGGGGAGTTTTCTTAAGGATACATTAAGCTACTGGCAGGCAGTGATGGGTGGTTCCATTGATCCATAAAGAAGCAACCTGTGGCCATCCTAGACTCTGAAAGAGGGCAGGGCAAGCTCCAGCAAGCTTAAAAGAGGGTGTGGTGGCTCTGTTAGCAATCCGTGAAGCTGCTGGACCAACAGTCTTGGAATGCCAAGTGGGAAAGCAAACTGCCCATGCCTTTTGAAAAGTCAGTGTTTCACTTGTATTTGGGAAGGGCCATAGCTCATCTGCTTTGCATGTAGATGGTTCAATCTCAAAACCTTGAGAGCCGCCAGCAGTTTGTTTGCAGGATAGTGAGCTGGATGGTCCGGTGGTCTGACTCATTATATGGCAGCTTGCTGTGTTCCTGTTGTGTATTACACAACAATCACTCAGGAAGGGAGAATCAGAGGAGCGCTTGTTCATCCAAGCAACTAGAGAAGCCCACCTCGCATTCTGAATCTCTTGAGAATTGAGAAAAGGAGCATTGCTCTTCTTCTTTATACAAGTATTGAAGAGAAGCATTCAGTAGAGCATTGCACGCACCTTTGATTATCCTTTACTTAATTGCTCAGATACTCTGAAGCATTAAGAAAAAATGTTTTCACTCAGTGGTCTCTTGTTATCAGTTGATCTCAACTGTGCACTCCTTTTCTGTTCTGAGAGCTTCACCTTAAATTAGTAGGTTTTGACCAATTATCTGTTAAAATTACCACTGTTAAATTAGAGGGAGGATGTTAAATACCCAAATCGTGCAAGCTTCCATATGGAATTTGGAATTCACAACAACTGCACTCTTATGTTCCTCATTTAATCCAACTCATATTTTATCATTGCTTTTTTCCTTGGGTTGTGTTTCTCGGTTCACATCCTACAAGATCATTACTCACAGCTGAAATGAGTAAGGCCATTACTCACTGTTAAAAATATGGAAACATTGCTTATACCAGAAAGATTATAGATGAAGAAAGTGTTGAGGTGGTGGTGGGGGGTGCTCTTGTAAGCAAGCCACAATTTTGTCTTATTGATTCTACCTCTTGTTTTTATATCTAATTATAATAGCTGGCAAATGGTATTCTGTGTTTTCAGCTGTACAATTTGTATCTGGGGAAATGCTGACCTGATCTAGGAATGTAAGAAGGCAACATTTCCCATTCTAACTGGCCTATGTTACACGGAGCGTTGTTTCCGCTCCACTGTGTTGGCTTTTTGCAGTATGGTAACGCTGCAGAGAGCTTGCTGGGGAGATCATGCATTAAAAAGAAAGGACTCAAAAATTACTTAAAGAAGGTTTTAATAAGAAAAATAAAAACTCCATTTACACTAAATACATCAACAAACCAGACCCAACCACCAACCCATCCCCCAGGGTAATGGAAGAGCTAGGTGCTGCTCCTTATATACTACACCCAGATGCTGACACACCTTAATCAAATACAACTCAGCAGCACCTGCTATGTTTCACAGCTGTAAAGCTGGGTCTCGTTAGTTTGCTCTGGCCCTTACTCCGGCCCCTTAAAAACACACACATCGAGTGGAACAATGATGAACCTTTACATTTAAAGAAACCATTCAACATTTCCCCTGCGGTTCATCATTGTGGAACAAAAACATAAAGCATACTTTGTACATGTTTTTCACGTGTAACCTTTGGAAGTGCTTTTGTAAAAATGTCTGCAATTTGATTGTCACCTGGAACATATTTAAATACAACCATTTCATCAGCAATTAGTTTCTTTACAAATTCTAAACGTAACCTTAAGACTCTAGTGCGCTGTGTATTGGTCTCTGAACACAGGATAGCAAGTCCACTCTGGGAATCAAGGTAAACTCTTACTGGTAGTGTTACTTGCATCTGTAGGTCTGCAAATACTTGCAGATACCATTCTACATCACGAGTGGCTTGAACGCATGCGCATAATTCACTCTCTGTTGTGGAGAGACAAATAATGGTTTGTGTCTGGGACTTCCATTCAAATGGACAACCGTTATAACAAAACACCATACCAGACACACCCCTGCAATTATTTTGTTCCACTGCATGAGATGCATCGCAGAAAATTTCAAAACCTTTGTCAATACATGTTGTAAACTGCAACCTATAATGTTTGGTATGTTTAAGGTACATTACCACTCTCTTAAGAGCAGAGAAACATTGTGTAGTGGGCTTTTCCACAAATTGATGCATCTTTTAACAAAAGCTTAACTGTTTCATATTTTACACTTAGTGAATAACACAAAACATAATCTTAACCTGGAATTTGTTGAAAGCCCCTAGCAACTAGTCTTGCCTTGTACCTTACAACTTCATTTTTGTCATTCATTTTAACTCTATAAACCCATTTTGAATCAATAAGTCTCATATCTGGGGTTTGTGGTACAAGAGACCAAGTGTTATGCTCTTTTAAAGAAGCTATCTCAGAGTTCATAGCTTTATACCAATTTTCAGCTTGGTGCTTAGGTAAATTTTGAACATCATTGTAGCTTTTTGGCTCAAAAACCGCCTTATTGGCATACACAGTATTAAAATGTTAATCTGCAAAACGTTGTGGCTTCTGCCTCTTTCTATCTGAACGTCTCAGTCCGGAAGGAGAATCAGACTCCTCAGACTTAATGGGACTAAGTGAACTACTAGTTTCAGGTTGTAAATCATCATTGTCAGACTGAAGAGGTGCCTGTAGGCTAAGCTCACGGTCAGAAAACTCAAGAGAATCTAACCTCCCCTCGGGTGCCTGTGACTTTAAATCCTCAAACAAATTATCAGATTCAACAGGCTTTTTGTCTTCTTCCATTAATTCAGAAGCACCATTTTCTCCTGCTGCTGCTGCTTCTTCCTCTTCTTCCTCAGTATCATTTATACCATCATTATCTTGGAAAACAGCAACTCCATTCCAATTTAGTTTGTATCATGCTTCTGGTAATATGAAATTTGCCAGTTGCTGGTATGTAAATTCTGTACGCCCCCTGCTGGTAGCCCATTAATTTCCCCTGTACACTACGTTCACCCAATTTCTGCTTAGCAGGATAATGCATAATTACATCTGAACCCCAAATGCGTAGGTATTTCAGATTAGGGCGTTTTTTAAACAGCTTCTCATAGGGGGTGACATCTAAACCAGAATGATAACTGCGATTTCTAACATAACAAAAGGCATTGAGTGCTTCAGCCCAAAACTCTTTGGGCAGATTAGCATCGTGCAGATAAGTTTTAACCCCTGCCTGCAAGTCACGCTGCACAACTTCAACAAGCCCATTTTGCCAGGGACTTCGGGGGCAAGATAACTCATGAGTAGTCCCCTGCACTTCCAGGAATTTCTCAAAATCCTCAGACACAAATTCCCCACCCCGGTCAGAAAACAGGTTCTTAATAGGTTTGTTAAAGTGTGTTTTTACCCAGTTGCAAAAAACTTTGTACTTCTCAAATGCTTGGGACTTCTCAGCTATTGCATAAGTCCAACAATATCTACTATACTGGTCTATCAGAGTTAGCCAGTACTTAGAACCTCCTAATGACTGTGGGAGTGGCCCAACCAAATCACAATGTACACGCTCAAATGGCTCAGTTACTTTCCTATCTGAGCACCTACCCTTGCGTGCAACCTTAATCTTATTCTTGCAACAGGATAGACACTGCATAAAGAATTTACATGGTTTTAAGTTGAGGCCATTGACAATACTCTTTGTCTTAATTACATCAGCAAAATTCAGGTGTCCCAGAATTCTGTGCGCCTTGTGGACACACCCAGAATGTGGCCTTACATTCCTCAACCCCTGGCTTGACTGTGCTGCTCTGCAATTTATAGGCGATTGTGAGTAGGTGCGAAAATACAGTCTATATAAACCATCAGATTCCCAGGCATACAATAGACGTTTGTTCCCCTCGAAAAACTCACACATTGACTTTAAGAAACGCACAGTTATGCCTTGACGAGCAAAGCACCTTACTGATAATAAATTGTCCACTGATGGGCAGTAAATGCAGTTCGCTATTGTAATGTTTAAAGAGTCAAGTTTAACAGTACCCCTGCCAAGCGACTGCAGGACTTGTGAATTGGCTAAATGTACATTACCAATTTCCTCTTCGAAAGAAATAAACAAGCTTCGATTGTTGCAGACGTGCTGGGATGCACCTGAGTCAACAATAAAAGAATTCCACTTGGCACCTTTAATTCTTTTACGATCTGTAGTCCGAGCGTGAAAAGCTCGCGGCTCGTTTCTGTCTCTACTATACAATGCCGGCTGCTGGGCTGACGACCGTGTTTGACGAACAGAAACAGGCTTGGGAGTACTTTGCTTTCTTTTGGATCTGCAGTCCCTTGCAAAATGTCCTTGCTTATTGCAGAACCAACAACGCTTTGCAGCTTTAAATGCAGTTGTATCACCACAGGTTTGCATATGGTGTTCCTCATTCTTTCTGGAAACAGGAGTGCTTATGGCACAAGCCTCCCTTCTATCCAACTCGCCCATTAATCTTGCCGTTACCCCTTCCACAGTTAATTGTGCTGGCGGAACAGCAGATATCTGGCTAGCTATACCATCAAAGTCCTCATTAAGGGAACAAAGGATGATAAAAACATACTGAATATCAGGTACCTCCATGTCCCTTTGAATTAATTCACCGCGTATCGCCTCCAGACGTCTTAAGTGTGCTGCCAAATCACCACCAGGCTGCAACTTCGTCTGGTACAGCTGCTTGAAAAACGTCAATGCAGACGCTGACTCTTTTCTAACATGCACTGCTGCAAGACTGTCCCACATTTCTTTGGTAGTTTTCTTATTTCTTATATAGACTACTTGCTGGTCGCTGACTGCCAAATTAATTATCGCCCTGGCTTTTGCATCTCCTTTCGACCAAGCATTAGTTACAGGGTCAGGAGGGTCATCAGTTACATAGGTCCATACTTCTCTAGAGGTCAAAAGCGCCTCCACCCGAAAAGACCATAAACTATAGTTCTCATCTGTTAGCTGTGGGAAGACCAGAGCCTTCTCAGCTTCAGGAACCCGGTCAACCATTCTGGAACTCTTCCAGACCCACAAAAACTACGCTAACAGGAGAAGGAGTTTTCAAACCTTTCTCAGAGTCCAAAAATATGCAGTCATCCACTCAGCAGCTGGGCCCATAACCAAAGATGTTGGCTTTTTGCAGTATGGTAACGCTGCAGAGAGCTTGCTGGGGAGATCATGCATTAAAAAGAAAGGACTCAAAAAATACTTAAAGAAGGTTTTAATAAGAAAAATAAAAACTCCATTTACACTAAATACATCAACAAACCAGACCCAACCACCAACCCATCCCCCAGGGTAATGGAAGAGCTAGGTGCTGCTCCTTATATACTACACCCAGATGCTGACACACCTTAATCAAATACAACTCAGCAGCACCTGCTATGTTTCACAGCTGTAAAGCTGGGTCTCGTTAGTTTGCTCTGGCCCTTACTCCGGCCCCTTAAACACACACACATCGAGTGGAACAATGATGAACCTTTACATTTAAAGAAACCATTCAACACACTGCAGTTTATCCTCCCCCCACAATTCTGCTGTTCATCTCACTGTCCTGTACGTATATGAGTCACATAATTAATTAACTGTATAAATTGTGTCATCATTTCTTTATTTCACCCCCCATTGCTTTGAATGCAAAGGAAGTGCAATGCAAATGGCGGCGGCGGGGGGGGGGTTATCAATTGCGTATCATTTGCAGAATGAAAGCAACAATGACAATGAATATTCAGACTTGAGACAAATAAGTGAACCTTAGCGATTTGATTTCTCAAGATGCATTTCCAGTCATTGGCAAGTTTATGGAAATGAAATAGGAGACCTTCCATTTCTATAACTAACAGAAGCAGTTTGCTCTCTGTTTGTGGCTGCTGTTTATGATGATGTTGTTGTTTAGTCATTTAGTCGTGTCCGACTCTTCGTGACCCCATGGACCAGAGCATGCCAGGCCCTCCTGTCTTCCACTGCCTCCTGCAGTTTGGTCAAACTCACGCTGGTAGCTTCAAGAACACTATCCAACCATCTTGTCCTCTGTCGTCCCCTTCTCCTTGTGCCCTTCATCTTTCCCAGCATCAGGGTCTTTTCCAGGGAGTCTTCTCTTCTCATGAAGTGGCCAAAGTATTGGAGCCTCAGCTTCAGGATCTGTCCTTCCAGTGAGCACTTAGGGCTGATTTCCTTCAGAATGGATAGGTTTGATCTTCTTGCAGTCCATGGGACTCTCAAGAGTCTCCTCCAGCACCATAATTCAAAAGCATCAATTCTTCGGCGATCAGCCTTCTTGATGGTCCAGCTCTCACTTCCATACATCACTACTGGGAAAACCATAGCTTTAACTATACGGACCTTTGCTTTGCTGTTTATGATATTATTTCTTAATTGCTTTAGTGACTGTCCTGGAGCTAATTTTTCTGAAAGTTCATTGATAAGCAGGGAACTTTCCCTCTCTTTTTTTTCACTTGGCATTTTGTTTTCCTTCTGCATTTCTTTTCCACCTTCCGTTTCCCTCATCCCTGGCCTGAATCCCAAAAGGAGGAACAGCCCCTAGCAACCATGGGCAGGGGTTATGCCTACTTGCCCCTCCCCTCAATTTTTCTAGCCCAGTGTTCTGTGCAGCACCAGGTGACTGGATCTAGCAACCCTTTTGGAACCCCACAACACCCCAACCTAGCATCATTCTAGGGTATTGTGTGAAATGAAAAGAGTGGTTACACCCAGCTACCTAACATTGCTTAGAGCATGGAGAATGCAGCCAGATAAGGGAGCCCAGCGATGGAAGAAAGAACCCACCAGAAGACACTTGGCCAAGGGCCCTTCAAACCTGCAATGGGGCCGTCTTTGAAGATGGTTCAGAAACTGCAGCTAGTGGATTTTTTTGTTTTTTACTGGGATCACGTGGTCTAAGTATATAGCACTGATTCTGGTCCAACTGTGCTGGCTGGCAATTGGTTTCTGAGTCCAATGCAAGATGCTGGTTTTGACCTAGAAAGACTTGTATGGCTCAAGGCCTCAATGTCGTAAGGACTGTTTCCTCCCATAAGAACCTACTTGGACTTTATCACTGTCATCAGTGGTCCTTCTCCAAGTGCCTCTTCCAAGGGAGGTGCAGATTGTGGCAATGAGAGAATGGGCAATTTCAGTAGCGACTACCTGATTATGTAATTCTCTCCTTAAGGAAGCTTGCCTTTCAATACCAGACCAAATAAAATATTCTCCCTGTCTTTTGGGTCTTAAATTGATGTGAGGTCACTGTTTGATTTCTGATATTTAGCCCATCTTTTAGGAGGGCAGGTTGGTTGGTGAACAAAGGTGTGACAGAGGATAGTCCCTTTTTTTTGGGGGGGGGGACACCACAGGTTCTGCTACTGGCAATCTTTCCCCTTATCAAAAATGTGACAATGTGATAAAGATTCAAAATCACTCTTCAAACTAATATCCTGGAGGGGGAAAAAGAGGGAAACAAAAAAGATGGTTTCAGATATGATTTATTGTGAATACCTGCTCATATTTATACCATCATTGTTGTTAGTAGTAGTACTGTGTGGCATGCAACTATGTTTTACTCAGTTAGGTCTATTAATTTAAATGGGTCTACTCTGAATAAAATTTAGCTTTATACCACCCTTTATTTTTTATTTTTTAAAAAACAAATCTGTAGTATCATCAATGTACATGGAGCTTTGGATGTCTAAGCCAAAAGGACAGGTCTCTGCCCCAAGCCATTTGCAAATGAAAGTTTGCTAGAAGGAAGAGAGAAGACAGAAGAGGAGAGGGAGATTACATAATTTTTAACGTAATAATAAAGGAGACTGAGCTCCATTCCTGCCCTCTGGTTTGCTCTCTGAGCCTGATTGCTCTTTTGCTCCTGGCTTCTGGCTTGTTCTTGCTGGAGTTTAGACAGAGAGAGAGAGAGAGAGAGAGAGAGAGAGAGAGAGAGAGATTGAATCTCACAGTGGAGCACAGAAATAAATAGTCTGGTAAGACTGCTGGTGGAAAGAACAATGAAACTTAAGGTTTATTACTCCTGGCAAACAAAGTCATACTGAGTACAAGCTTGCATGGGGCATCATGTCATGGGGTCAACGAGAGGTCCAAATAAAGAAGAAGCTGCCAGACAGGAAGGAACGAAAGCCTGAGGAAACACTGACCACAGTCACACAATACATTGAAAGTACTACGAACACACTTTAAGCAGCCATGGCTTCCTCCAAAGGATTCTGGGAGCTGTAGTTTGATAAGGGCACTGAGAGTTGCTAGGAGACCTTTTATTCCCTTCAAAAGCTAGCCCATTCCTGCAAGGGTTCCCTCATATGCAAGTCTCAATGAGTTCAGCAGGGCTTCCTTCCAAATAGGTGTGCACAATTGGGCAGCCTGCTTGCCTGACTTGACCCTTTGTAGACCCAAGGTCCCACTGGGTGGATTTCTGCCAAAATTGTACATTATTCAATTCTAGTTATTGGTGGCATTTTTGCACTTGAGTGCCTCAAAGTAAAACAACAATGAAACCCAATGTGGATGAGTGGAGGCATTGCACGAAGCGAGCTCAAACATTTTCAGATCTTTGATTTTCAAATTAATATCTCATTTATATATATATTTAAAACTTTTTACTCCCAGTGCTGTAATTTTGACACCCCCCCCAAAAAAATGGAATGGTGCTGGTGCAGAGAATGAAGAAATAGAGGGGTTTGCCTCCAGTTGCATAGATGGCTGTAAAGTAGCCATGCCTTCATAAGAAAACACTCTGCTCTAAATAGATGTCATCACACACCCCAGATGGAATTAAGTACATGTAAGTACGCGGGTGGCGCTGTGGGTAAAAGCCTCAGCGCCTAGGGCTTGCCGATCGAAAGGTCGGCGGTTCGAATCCCCGCGGCGGGGTGCGCTCCCGCTGCTCGGTCCCAGCGCCTGCCAACCTAGCAGTTCGAAAGCACCCCCGGGTGCAAGTAGATAAATAGGTACCGCTTACCAGCGGGAAGGTAAACGGCGTTCCGTGTGCTGCGCTGGCTCGCCAGATGCAGCTTTGTCACGCTGGCCACGTGACCCGGAAGTGTCTCCGGACAGCGCTGGCTCCCGGCCTCTTGAGTGAGATGGGCGCACAAACCCCAGAGTCTGTCAAGACTGGCCCGTTCGGGCAGGGGTACCTTTACCTTTACCTTTAATATTGCTATGTGCACCTCAGTTCTTCAAGTGCTGAGTTGTCCCAGGAAGACAGTACCTCCCTACTCACTAGGAGGTCAACTGGAAGATGCTGGTGTTTTGTAACATTTTTATTTATTTACATGTATACATCTTGAGCTTAGGTGGAGGTGTAGTCTCAAGACAGTTGGCCAAAGTCCACAGCTCATGCTCCAAGAACTCAGACCTTAGATTTCTGTATCTGTCCTTGGTCTGCCTTAAGTTGCAATCTACTCTTCATCTTTTCAAACATAGATAGTATGATGACATCATCCACAGCTAAAAGAGTTGAAAGGTAAGCCCTGGTTCCGAAATGCTTATCCGATACCAGAAGAGTCTTCAACTCTGGTCTAAATCAGGGTAGTCAATGGAGTTGCTTTCACGTGTTGTTGGACTGCCAACTCTCATAATTACTAACCATTCACCATGCAGACTGGGCCACTTGAATTCAGCAACAACTGGAGGGCAGTGGCGTAGCGTGGGGGGTGCAGGGGGGCCGGCCGCACCGGGCGCAACATCTGGGGGGTGCGCTCACACTCGCAGCTCTCTGCCCCCTGCTAAAATCCATGGGTTAGGGGGCGCAAATTACTTGCCTTGCCCCGGGTGCTGACAACCCACGCTACGCCACTACTGGAGGGTACCATATTAGCTACCCTTGGCCTATTTAACTCCCATGGTAACATTTCACTTGGGACACGAGTGGCGCTGTGGTCTAAACCACAGAGCCTCTTGGGATTGCCGATCAGAAGGTCAGTGGTTTGAATCTGCGCAACAGGGTGAGCTCTTGTTGCTCTGTCCCAGCTCCTGCTAACCTAGCAGTTCGAAAGTATGTCAAAATGCAAGTAGATAAATAGGTACCACTGCGGCGGGAAGGTAAACGTTTCCGTGCTCTCTGGTTTCTGTCACAGTGTTCCATTGCCCTAGTAGTGGTTTAGTCATGCTAGCCACATGAAAAGCTGTATGTGGACAAACGCTGGCTCCCTCAGCCTGAAAGTGAGATGAGCGCCACACCCCATAGTCGCCTTTGACTGGACTTAACCTTCCAGAGGTCCTTTACCTTATAGTTGCCTATCAAAATATGTCCTATCAAAAGACTTGTCATGCAGGTTTCAGATACCCCTCTACTCTCCAACCTCCAATCTCATCACAGTATGCCGACTAATAGATGCTTGCTCTGTAAGCAAGGTATAATTTATAAAGGTTATCTGTTAACCTTGCTATGAATGATAACCTGGAATTTCCACTTAGATTGGCACTCGGTTGTTCTCAGACTGATGCTAATGCTACTTGGAGACATTCCCTTGGTGTGACTAATTACCTGAGAAAAGGAGTCTATGGGTCATGGCATGGACTTCTCTGCAGAAGTGCAGAATGTATTATGGCGGCATGGGATTTCCCCTCTCCCACCAATCCACTGCTTAATTCAATTTAAGAGGCATTGCTTAAATTTTATTAGAAAATGCATAAGAAATGAGGGCTGAACAAAAAGGAGACCATCACCTTAGATGGGATTTCCAGCCCTCTGTGGAAAGGGGTACTGCTCAGTGTTCATGAAGCAATTCACATGGCAAGCTCAGAACAAAATTAGCAAACTGTCACACAAGCAGACTGATGCCAATGGGCCCTTTTGTGGAAATGAAAGAGAAGAAAACTGCTCACTTCCCCAGTGACAATTCCGAGAAACAATATGGGCTGTCAATCATCTTAGGAACTTGGACAAAACATTTAACAGTGATCTTTCAGCTTTTCCAGATGCAGTTCCTTTCCAAATGGAGGAAACACATGGCTTTCTTTTACCCCTTGGCTAGTGCTAGTCATAACCAACAATACAGCAATACTTCTCTCTTTGCCAATGCAGGGAAGGGTGAACCATGCTTCCAAGAGGTAGTCTTGTTACTGATGGGATAGTCCACCGGTTCCTTTAAGTTTCAAAGGTCTAGGTTTGAATATTAGAAAGTGTCTAGTAGCACTAGAAAGGGACGCGGGGGACGCTGTGGGTTAAACCACAGATCCTAAGACTTGCCGATCAGAAGGTCGGCGGTTCGAATTCCCGTGACGGGGTGAGCTCCCGTTGCTTGGTCCCTGCTCCTGCCAACCTAGCAGTTCGAAAGCACGTCAAAGTGCAAGTAGATAAAGAGGTACCGTTCCAGCGGGAAGGTAAATGGCGTTTGCGTGCGCTGCTCTGGTTCGCCAGAAGCAGCTTAGTCATGCTGGTCACATGACCCGGAAGCTGTATGCTGGCTCCCTCAGCCAATAAAGCGAGATGAGCGCCGTAACCTCAGAGTCAGTCACGACTGGACCTAATGGTCAAGGGTCCCTTTACCTTTACCTAGTAGCACAGTCTCCAAAGGAAAAAGGGGCAGTGAGAAAAACAATGTATGAAATAATACGGGTTTTTGCATTTGTACCAGAAAGTAAGTAATTGATGGACTTGAGGAACATTTTGCACTGAGGTTGTGGGTGCTAGGGATGTCAGGGGAAAGTGGCTCAACTCACATCTGAATGTGTACCTACCCAATTCATAGTTCCTAGAACACTGCAAGGACCAAAACACAGCAGCCCTTCAAAATTTGCACTTTGCTGAATTTAGCAATGCAGTTCTCCCTTCAAAAGAAGTGTACAGAAGTATTCAGGGAGAGGGTGGGTAAAAATGCATATTTTGTGGAAACAACGTGCACAAAAGCACGATACTGGGGGAAATTGCTTGCAAAAATGTGCACATATTAGGCAAGACTGCCTACAAAATTCAAAATGCAAAAAAGGACTTCAATAAAGAATCACAATGCACAGCTGTGGCAAGCTGAACTGAAGACTGGAAAAAAGTAGGACTGAAATTGACTGGTTCTTCTATACTTAATGGTCACCAGTCAAGAGGAGCCTGATATACTGGCACAGGCAACCCACCCAAAAAAACCACCCCGGCGGTTTTCAATGGAGCAGCTTTACCAAGTTCACAGCATCAAAAATTTCCACTGTGTAGAAAGAAACAGTGAGATACGCTATATTTAAAATTGCACGATTTTTTTCACCCATGAGGCTCATCTGATGTTAACAAGGAACCAAACCTTCAGTGCAAGTCCTGTGCAATGCTCTTCCAATACAGCTTAAGAAGTGATCTTCTGTATGAAATTTTAAATGTTTGCTGGTTGGTTTTTTCATGCTGCCAGGCTTATGCAGACAATTAAGAAGGGGAGTGGGGGGGAATCTATGTAATAGTTAGCCAATGGCAAGTGTTTTTAGTTGTTATGTGATTTTATTGTATATAAAATTGTTATTAAACTGCTTTGATGTGGTACAGTCTAGGTACGGTTTCACTATCTCATGGGTAGGCAAACTAAGGCCCAATCGCCTTCTAAATTCAGCCTGCGGATGGGCCGTGAATCAGCGTGTTCTTATATGAGTAGAATGTGCCCTTATATTTAAAACGCATCTCTGGGTTATTTGTGGGGCATAGGAATTCATTCATTTCCCCCAAAAAATATAGTCTGCTCCCCAAGGTCTGAGGGACAGTGGACTGGCCCCCTGCTGAAAAAGTTTGTTGACTCCTGCACTATCTCGTTAAACTGTGCGAATGAGCCCAGGGATAGCGCTCTGCCTTTTGCAAAACAAAAACTCCATAACTGTTTGTGCCATAGAAGGAAAGACTGATAGATGAGACTGAGACACCTGGCAGGGTTGGAGGTCAGCCATTTGAGTGTGCAAATGAACTTCATCACTCTCTGTACTAGAGATGGGCAAATAGTGGCTTCTCATTTGTCTAATCTGAATTTCAGTTCTGCGCCATACACTGTGACAAGTTGCCACTTGAGAAATCATCACCTCCAATCAACCTTTCCATGCTTCTTCTGTGTAAGTGTAAAAAGCAGAAGTGCACTTCTTGCCCAAGAGTAGAAAATGTATTTTCATTTCACAAGCAATTTCAAGAGAGGATTAGATCTGATGACTCAAGTCTCTTCCTGTGGGCTTACACCGTCACCTACACCGAGAGAGAGTGAGTCACTTTTTTTGGGGGGGGGAGTGTTGTATCATGCCCAGTTCTAGCTAACATGTGTGCATTGCATGCACGGTAAGTAGAACTTTTGCATCAATTCATTGGATTCTTCCTTTTCTTTTCTTTTTGCATTTCTGTTGTCTATATTCAATTAAGTTTAGTTCTATGGATCAGCTGAAATGTACCTGCAATAAGAGAACTGCATAAAGAAATGTTCAGCTTTAAATATATTCCCTGCACCCACTGGATCTTTGAAAAATGCAGAAAATGTTTCAGTGAAACTTCTTTTCGTATACAGTGGTGCCTCGCAAGACGAAATTAATTCATTCCGCAAGTTTTTTCTTCTTGCGAGTTTTTCGTCTTGCGAAGAATGGTTTCCCATAGGAATGCATTGAAAATCAATTAATGTGTTCCTATGGAAACCGCTTGCCAGGCTGGCGGTGCGGAGAAGGGCTTTTCTCCCCACTGCAAGCCTTCAGGACAGGTACGGGAACAGAGAGGAAGGGGCGCAGCGCTTCTCCTCTGTTCCCGGGGCTTGCGGTGGGAGGAGGGTTTTTCCTCCCCGCTGCCAACATTCAGAACAGCATTCTGAATGTTGGCGGTGGGAAGGAAAACCCTCCTCCCACCGCAAGTCTTCAGGACAGCCATCCGAAGGCTGGCGCGGGGAGAAGGGCTTTCCACTCCACCACCAGCCTTCGGAGCAGCCTTCCGAAGGCTGGCGCGGGGAGAAGGGCTTTTCTCCCCACCGCCAGCCTTCGGAGCAGCCTTCCGAAGGCTGGTGCGGGGAGAAGGGCTTTCCGCCCCACCGCCAGCCTTCGGAGGAGCCTTCCGAAGGCTGGTGCGGGGAGAAGGGCTTTCCGCCCCACCGCCAGCCTTCGGAGGAGCCTTCTGAAGGCTGGTGCGGGGAGAAGGGCTTTCCGCCCCACCGCCAGCCTTCGGAGGAGCCTTCCGAAGGCTGGTGCGGGGAGAAGGGCTTTCCGCCCCACCGCCAGCCTTCGGAGGAGCCTTCCGAAGGTTCGCTCGGGGAGAAGGGCTTTTCTCCCCACCGCCAGCCTTCGGAGGAGCCTTCCGAAGGCTGGTGCAGGGAGAATTGCTTTCTGCCCCACCGCCAGCCTTCGGAGGAGCCTTCCGAATGTTGGCTCGGGGAGAAGGGCTTTCTGCCCCACCGCCAGCCTTCGGAGCAGCCTTCCGAAGGCTGGCGCGGGGAGAAGGGCTTTCCGCCCCACCGCCAGCCTTTGGAGGAGGTCCGAGGACAGTGGGGAAGACGAGCTGCGCTTCCCCGCTGTCCCGGAGATTTCCCTATGGGCTTTCGTCTTGCGAAGGAAGCCCATAGGGAAATTCGTTTTGCGAAGCGCCTCCAAAACGGAAAACCCTTTCGTCTAGCGGGTTTTCTGTCTTGCGAGGCGTTCGTCTTGCGGGGCACCACTGTACATAGGTAGGTAGCCGTGTTGGTCTACTGTAGTTGAAACAAAATAAAAAAAACTCCTTCCAGTAGCACCTTGTAGAATAACTAAGTTTGTTATTGAATAGAGACATTGGATTCTTATCTCATTATACATGATAAAGCTATTTTGGGCCATCTCATCCCTTGCTTTTTCCTGTAAGACCAATTGCAGTCGTTAACAGTTGTCAACAGGTTTACCACACCTATTAGCCAATCACCCATTCCCACCACCCTTCTGAGTAATACCCCTCCCCACCCTCTTGCTATATATAAGGGTCTGGTGACTTCTGTTTCAGTGTATCTGAAGAAGTGTGCATGCACATGAAAGCTCATTCCAATAAAAAACTTAGTGAGAGCCAGTGTGGTGTAGTGGTTAAGAGCAATAGACTCGTAATCTGGTGAACTGGGTTCGCGTCTCCGCTCCTCCACATGCAGCTGCTGGGTGACCTTGGGCCAGTCACACTTCTCTGAAGTCTCTCAGCCCCACTCACCTCACAGAGTGTTTGTTGTGGGGGAGGAAGGGAAAGGAGATTGTTAGCCTCTTTAAGACTCCTTCGGGTAGTGATGAAGTGGGATATCAAATCCAAACTCCTCCTCCTCCTCTTCTTCTTCTTCTTCTTCTTCTTCTTCTTCTTCGGTCTCTAAGGTGCTACTGGAAGGAATTTGTTTATTTTGCTTTTTGTAACCAGAGTTAAATAGAATTTCCGTAAATAGAATTCCCTACAATAAATTTGCCCTGGGCAAACATTCCATTGTTATCTTAACCCACCTGTGAACTCAGGGCTGGGCTTGGGCAGAATCCTTAATCTGACTCTGTGTTCCAACACCAAATGCTGTCCCTCCCATCCCGATTCAAGGCAGAAAGGTTTCATAATGAGAAAGATGGAATTTATGGACCATGGCAACACCCTCTCTCTGACCCACCAGTCTGTGTTGGTGCTGTACTGAATATAATTGAGAAAGAGCAGCAAATATATTTGAGCAGTGTAGTAGCACGAAGCCCGCTGAATTATGTACCGTGCTTGAGATCCTGGCAAAGTAAATCTTAGTAGGTGTTAAAGAGAGTTATCTTGGGAGAGAATTGCATCTTCCTCTCTGATGAGTGTGCCAGATCTTCTGGTTCCAATTCCAACAGAGGCAAGGGAAGCCAATGAAAATGCTTAGAGGCTTTCATATTATCAGCCTAAGAGCCATCTGCCACTGTTAATGGTTGATTTGCAAAAGATCAGAGTCTGACCTTTCCCCTCTTTACTTTGTAAAATGAGACAGATTTCCATCTAAGCAGTAGAATTTAATATTAATAATAATATCATTAACCTGGAAAATAGTATTCTGGAGACTACCTGGAGTAGGTTTCCTAATACATATATTTAGTTAAGTACCATTATGGTCAGAGTTCTATGTTTCATTACTCCTCCATAAGTCCATGGAATAATTATAATTAAACATATATTGGGGTTTTTTTTAACCAAACCAAAACACCCTTGGGTCCTGCACTGGGAGAAAGGTGGGATAAGAAATGAAATAAATGAAAATGGATACATCCTGATAATAAAAAAGAAAAATGCCTAGTGGAAATATAAATGTCTTAATGTTATAAGATGTTATAATAACTTTCAAAAAGCCATTGCTTCCATTTTGCAAATGGACGAGGCTCCTTGACCCTCGTTTCCCCTCATCGAACCCCCTTTCATCAAAACATTGACTTTAAATTAATTCACATGTGGATGAATATTCTGCAGTTTTTCTGTTCCCAGGTTAAACTATACAGAGGTATTTATGGCCACAGCCTACTCATTTAATGTTCATTTTGGTGTGTGAATGCTAAGGAAAAGTCTGATGTATCCAGAAAAGCTGTCAGTTTTTATAAAGATCACTGGAAAAGCACAAAGATGGAGGAGTTCCACCACCTATTTGAACATATATGTAGCAGTTTCCCTATCTTGTTTTTTTAAAAAAATAAAATCTAACCCAATTTTAGCCCCTAGCTTAATTGTTTTGAGTTCTTTGACACTTTCTTTCGGCACAGTAGAGAGGCATGTTTGAGCAAGCTTTCATTGCTGTTTCTCCTTATATAACATTCATCACTTAGCACACAGAGTGTCTCTTTCTTTGGCAACTAGAATGTCCTTCCCTGTTAGACGTTGCAAAAGATGGGCTCTGCACTTAAAGCCTGTAATAGTTCTTTGATGACTCTGTGCCCATTTCTCTGCCATTGATATGGTGTGTTGTATGAGGGGCTCTGGAATACAACACATTATTATTGTTCCGTTAAACCCCAGTGAATGTTTGATGGACTCAGGGTCTCAAGATGCCATTGGTTCTACACATGTTACCTGTTAAAGGTAAAGGTAAAGGGACCCCTGACCATTAGGTCCAATTGTGACCGACTCTGGGGTTACAGCGCTCATCTCGCTTTATTGGCCGAGGGAGCCGGCGTACAGCTTCTGGGTCATGTGACCAGCATGACCAAGCTGCTTCTGGTGAACCAGAGCAGCGCACGGAAACGCCATTTACCTTCCCGCTGGAGTGGTACCTATTTATCTACTTGCACCTTGACGTGCTTTCGAACTGCTAGGTGGGCAGGAACTGGGACCGAGCAATGGGAGCTCTCCCCGTTGTGGGGATTTGAACCGCTGACCTTCTGATCGGCAAGTCCTAGGCTCTGTGGTTTAACCCACAGCGCTACCCGCGTCTCGCATGTTACCTGTTACCTTTGACCAAATGATGTCCACCAGGTCCCATTTAAAGATGGCAAGGAATAAGGGCTTCTCATTCATTTCATTGTCTAACTGACATTGGAGAGACCTGGGTTCAAATCTTCACTCACCTATGAAGTTGAGCTAGGGCCAGTCACCATGTCTCAGTCCAGCCCACCTCACAGGGCTGTTGGTTTGCATACAAAGAGGAGAATAATTAGGAATGTTCATTCTGCATTGCTTGGAGAAAGGGTGAGATTTTAGAGTAAGCAAGCAAACAAACAAACAAACTAATCATTTATAATTGGTTATATTTCTGGCTAACTCACTGTCCGTCCATCCTCCAGCACTGAAACTACCTCATGCTCTCGATATCAATGCCAACAGCATAATCCCTTTATTTTTAAAGGGGGTTTGACGTATGCAAGTAACATTGCTCCATTTATTAATCGTATTAGAATGTAAACGCAATATGTTTTCTTGAAATAAACATCATTTTACGTATTCACAGTAAAAAATTAATAGCGTGCTAGAAGCCTCACGTGCTGTTTTTGTGTCAGTGCCTATAATTTTCAAGCCAGCAACCAACAGCGCTTGGGAATTGTACTAGATTTTTGAGAGGCAGGTGGAAGAATCTAACCCTGCTGTTGGTTGACACAAGTTATGAGAGGCCACCATGAGCCATCAAAGTACTTTTCAATTTGACTTCGCTCAAATGTCTGCTTCACCCCCCAATTAGCTTATCTGCTAACAGCCAAGCCTCAAACTGCGGTCTACCAGAGTTTAAAAGAAAATTTTATGTGTGGTATCCCTGGTGCTGCACTATTTCTAACCAAGCAGTTCCTATTAATACACAGGAGTAATGTCTCTGTGGTTTTATGAAAATATATTCCCTAAGATCCCTTTTAAAATTACCTCAGGGACTCCCCACCCCCACTGAAGGTTGTGTAGCAGAGGGGGTACGTATGCCTGTAAAATTATGCGTTTTCATGGCTCTCTGATCTGGCATCATTCCAAAATCATATTAGCATTGAGTAATAAAAGCCTCTGGAAAAAGTGCATTGGGGGGAAAAAAACCTGACATAAATTGGGATGCTTCAGTAGAAAACCAAAATGCAGGGATTTGGCACTGATTTTTCAGATTTAAGAAACCGGTGTCTGGAGCAGATGCAAAAGCCTATTAAAAACTGCTGCCATAGCACAATGGCAGAGGCACATAGGCTATAAGGTAACGCAGTGGCGCTGTGATCTAAACCACTGAGCCTCTTGGGCTTGGTGATCAGAAGGTTGGTGGTTCGAATCCCCGTGATGGGGTGAGCTCCCGTTACTCTGTCCCAGCTCCTGCCAACCTAGCAGTTCTAAAGCACACCAGTGCAAGCGGATAAATAGGCACTGCTGTGGCAGTAAAGTAAATGGCGTTTCTGTGTGCTCTGGTTTCACAGTGTCACAGTGACCCACAAAGCTGTCTTTGGACAAACACTGGCTCCCTCGGCCTGAAAGCAAGATGAGTGCCACAACCCCATAGTTGCCTTTGACCGGACTTAACCGTCCAGGGGTCCTTTACTCTTTTATTAACATAGGCTATGCACACAGAAGGGCTCAGTTTCATCCTCAGCATCTCCCATGTAGCTCTGGAAAAGTCCCTTGTCTGAAACTCAGGAAATATATTGCCAGTCAGAGGCAACACTGTGCAAAGATGGGCCAGAGGTCTGATCCAGTGCAAAGCAGTCTTTTATGTTTTCTAGGACATAGAGTTAATTGGGTTTTCACTGTTCTCTCTGTTTCTTACTCTACATCAAAGTCACACATGCACAAGACAATTTAACATCTCCCTCTCTTTCTACAAGTCCTCCTTAGTTCTACATTTTCAAAAAATAAGCAGAAGAAAGCCCCTTTGTTTTCCTGAAGGATGCTGCTGTAAAATCCATGTCACTGAGATTAAAAAGCTTCATTATGTTTCCAAGTAAATGTATTCAAGGACTGCGGCTTTAAGCAGCTATCATTTTAAGGCAGCTTTGGCTATAAAATCAAAATCCATCACATCATTTGTAATTAGTTTAAATGCTATCACACTTTTAAATACCATGTTAGTTAAAACCTCTCTTTTTCATGTAGAAAAGCCATGTTAAAATGAAGGCTGGTAAATTAGCAGATGTGTTAATTATGCTCCTTTATGGCAAATCTTAAAATAGAGATTTCTAAACTGACCTCTTTGCGAGAGAGGTGAAAACAAATGCAGACCATGCTTTTAATTATTACATAAACATGGAAACAGATGGGTTTTGCCTTCTGAGAGAGAAGAGGAAAGAGGGTTTGCATGACAACAAAGAAGTAAGGAAAGGGTAACAAAGCTATGTATCTATTGGGGGAAGTAAAGAACAGCTTTGGATCATTTTTCAGGCATTTACAGTGGTTGCTAAAAGACAACTGAGGTAGTAAATCAAAGCGCATCAGATGTAGATTATAGACAGATAGATTTCTAGCTTTGCCATCATACACCCCAAGTCACATAAACTCAATTAAAGGGGTAGGGATATCTGATGTACATAGATCTTGTTTCATTTTGGAAAAGTTCACTATAGGCTGTGAGGGCTGTGGGTTAACAATACTGGAATGAAATCCACTTTGCTGTCTAGACAGCGGAATGTTCACAAACATTTCATCTTTTAAAAAGTTCTTGGCACATAACCTGAGAAAGGAGTAAAATAGCGCTGTCACAGAGTCAGTTCCAGTGATTCGCAGGTAGTTAAACTATGCTTAAAACACAAAACATTTGCTCACATGGTTGGTCCATTAAAAGCTAGAATGCATGTTAAAACTAACAATCAAATATGAAAGAACCAACAATAAAAGAAAAAAGGTGAGAGATAGATAACATTAACAAGTCAGGGAAATGGGTATAATTAGCAGTGCAGCCTTCGAGAAAAGAAATATCTTTACAGTGTAGCAGAAAGCCATCAGGGACATAATCTGCCTCAACCAAGCAGAAAAACCAAGCACAGAGGTCACCGGGGATGTACAGAAGTCCTAAATGGTCAGGCAGATCCATCTAGGAGAAGATAGCCCTTAAAATACCCTGACCCCAAACCATTTAAGACAGGGGCAGAGGAAACAGTGGCCCTCCAGAAGTTGCTGGAGTCCAACTCTTACCATCTCTGGCCTTGATGGGAGGGTCAAGGGATGCCCAGATTTAGGGCCTTGAAGGTCATATCCAGCACTTTGAACTGGACCTGGAAACAGAAGAGATGGTCATGCTGGAGTTGAACAATCATGGCTGCCCTGGTCTGTGTTTGTGTTGGGGAATCACAAATTGACCGTCACCTGCCATTGAGGAATTTTGGGCCGGGGATTTAGTGGTGAGGAGAGAGCCCTCTGTTTCCCCACATAAACTTTGAGTGAGCAGCACTATCAGGATGCTCAGTGTAGGCCTCTGTTCAAGAACAAAGCATCGACATTTCCATCCAACACACTCAACATAAGCCTCTTTCCCGGAGTGGCGTTCACTCCCTTCTTTGCTTTATCTCTGTGAGGCAGCAGCAAGAGTCCTCCTTCAAACAAGGAGAGACAAATGGACAGACGGTTCTCCAGGCCCCTTATCTCTTCCCCTTGCAAATCCAAGCGGGGTTAATCACAGCAGCAGGGCAAGAAGAGAGAAACCAGCCTTCGGTGTCTCTGTCAAGCACTGGCACCCGCACAAAAATTGCCCTGGGAGCTTGTGGGCTTCTAACCCCCCCCCCCGGCAAAACAAAACAAAACAAAACAAAACAAACCTTTACAGCAAACTGTTTTTGCTATAAAGTGCCATAGCAATTGCACAATAAAGAAAGCTTTCCCTTATTCCCTCTGCCTTGCAGTATTTCTCTGCAAGCAGCATTCTCTTCGCTCTGAGTAATCGGACATTTTGTTTCAGGGAAAATCTTTTCAGCCAGGTCTTGGGCTGATTAATCCCCATCGAGTGCTTCCACTATTTTTGTTTGGCATTATCAAAACGGAATTCTGTTATCAGTCTGCCGTTCAGAGGATGGGCAATTCTGTTTTCTTATTTTCCTTTGTGCTCCACTCTACCTTTTGCCGCTCCCCCAATCTTGCTCCCTCCTGTTTTCAGAGTGCTCTGTTGTCCAATTATCTGCTATGCCATATCAATAGTGATGACTGCAACCGAATAACTAGCTGATGCAACACAACACACGTGGAATTGGGACACTGTGCTTCAGCTGTGCTTTGGAGAGGTTACTGACATCCACACTGTTATAATTGCATATACCACCAATTCTTTAGTATTTATCATACTGCCTTTCTTGGCCTATGCAAGATTCCTTTCAAAATAGGCAATGACACAGAAACAGCCATTTCCCTCCACCCTTTTTTCATAGGTACTGTATGCAGATGACTTCTGATAAGCAGAAACTCTCAGTCTTAACAAAAGCTGGTTACAAATTTTCAGTAGGGGCATGCAATAGTCTTCAAGGATGCCACTGCAGAAATGCCCATAGAATAGAGGATTGTTGTCATTGTTGCTTCAGGAGCCAGGTATCAATGACTCCTTGCATGTGGAAAGGTAGCATGCCGCAGAGAAAGTTTCTGGCCTGCCCTTTTCGCTTTCCACTGGCAAGAAAAATTCAGCTTCTTCTGCATGCGTCCCAGAGATGACTACATCACCTTTTTGCTTGCTAGAATGTTTAGACTGGACTTGATATGTTACTGTCAAAAAGTACCGTATTTTTCTCTCTATAAGACGCACCAGACCACAAGACGCACCTAGTTTTTGGAGGAGGAAAACAAGAAAAAAATATATTCTGAATCCCAGAAGCCAGAACAGCAAGAGGGATCGCTGCAGAGCGAAAGCAGCGATCCCTCTTGCTGTTCTGGCTTCTGGGATAGCTGCGCAGCCTGCATTCGCTCCATAAGACGCACACATTCCCCCTTACTTTTTAGGAGCGAAAAAATGAGTCCTATAGAGCAAAAAATACAGTAACTACCAAAGAGCTGCTTCCCATTGGTATTTGGAAGCGGGGGAGTAATTGGTCATACGTATTTTAGTTATGAAATGCTAAATCTATATAATTTTTGTTTGTGGTGTTCTTGTTATGCAATAAAGGTTCACTTGGCTGCCTTTAAAAAAAATTTTTTTCCTTGGACTTCAAAATCTGTTTTAGCCTGTTCCTTCTCCTTTGGGGATTTCATACTGCAAAATATTTGATTTTAACTATTGTTGTTACAATTGTTAACTTGCTTCAATTTATGTTTTAAACTACCCTGAGAAATTATGTTGTTGTTGTTTAGTCATTTAGTCGTGTCCGACTCTTCGTGACCCCATGGACCAGAGTATGCCAGGCACTCCTGTCTTCCACTGCCTCCCGCAGTTTGGTCAAACTCATGCTGGTAGCTTCGAGAACACTGTCCAGCCATCTCGTCCTCTGTCGTCCCCTTCTCCTTGTGCCCTCCATCTTTCCCAACATCAGGGTCTTTTCCAGGGAGTCTTCTCTTCTCATGAGGTGGCCAAAGTATTGCAGCCTCAGCTTCAGGATCTGTTCTTCCAGTGAGCATTCAGGGTTGATTTCCTTAAGAATGGATAGGTTTGAACAAACCAAGGGTGGATCTACACACAGGGGCGGGGGGCGGGGCGGGGGGACACTCTAAATAAGCCAGAAATTAATTTGTTACTAGAAAAACACTATGTAAATTCACATAGAAATTTCTTTGCTCTCCAGCGCCATCTAGTGTTGCATGTTTATAACACATTATAAACACTGTTGGTTTTTTTTACTAATGTAGCTGAGTCCCACTGTACGTAGTATCTGCTTATTTTCCATTGTGAATGCGTAACTGGAAGGGCTGGAAAGAAAATGTCCCTGGAAAGACGTTGCTTTAGATATCCCTGCATGGAATATACAAGCCTATCCATGTGGAACTACACCATCCCAAAACCGAAAGTACCTGTACCTTTAAGAAGAAAAACAAATGCTTTACTGTTGATTTTCTAAAATGTTTGTTAAAAAATTATTATTATTTTAAAAAATAAAATAAAATTGCTACAGAACTGCTTGAAAATCCCTGAGACAGGAAGATAACATGACAATCTTCCTGGAAGTGACTGTAATGCAGCTGGAGCCTGAGGCCTTCTGGGAGCTGGCTGGAATCTGCCAGCTTTTTTTCATGGCGGGCCGGCTCAGGGGGGGCTCAATTGATACCATCAGCCCCAGAGAGTAGATGGCCCAGCTGTTCTTCCTGCAATGCAAGTGGAACTGATGACTCCTGTGAGGGAGAAGAGGGGCTCAGCCCATCTGGTGAGAACAGCAGTGGATAAAGATGGCATATTCTTGCTTTCTGCTGCTGCTGCTTTTGTTGCTGTTGCTGCTTTTCCTGGCAGGACAGGTGGCACAGCCCAGCTGGTGAGAGTATTAACTTTCCTCACCCGAAAGTAAGGAATGAATGAATGATAGTGATGTCGCCTCTCTACATGTGGAGTCAGATGGAGCATCTTATAGCCCACACTAAGAGGGCACTAGGCCTCATCAGCAATAATAATAATAATAATAATAATAATAATAATAATAATAATAATAATTTATTATTTATACCCCGCCCATCTGGCTGAGTTTCCCCAGCCACTCTGGGCGGCTCCCAATCAGTGTTAAAAACAGTACAACGTTACATATTAAAAACTTCCCTGAACAGGGCTGCCTTAAGATGTCTTCTGAATATCAGGTAATTATTTATCTCTTTGACATCTGATGGGAGGCCGTTCCACAGGGCGGGCGCCACTACCGAGAAGGCCCTCTGTCTGTTTCCCTGTAGCCTCACTTCTCGCAATGAGGAAACCACCAGAAGGCCCTCGGCGCTGGATCTGTGTAGCAAATCAAGTCACAAAGAAATTTAACAGGAGGGTTCAAGGAAGAGCTTGTATCTTCCAAACAATGGACTTTGCGTTCTCTAAGGAGGAATACTGGCGCTTTAAATGGATAGTGCGATTGTGTGTCGAGGTCCCCAGGGCCACCCCAATAACTCACACATCACACAGAATTTTTTGTTTGAGGTTTTTGGCATAATTGTGGCCACAACTTTATTAAAATACAAAAATGTGAGTGGTTGCTTATTGGCTGCGACTATCTGCCCCCCTATGGGGGACAGACTGACATTCCGCACACCTGTGAAAGTCAGAATAGGGGAATACACTTGGAGGTAGCGACGGAGCAGGGAACCTGCCCTCAGCCCTCCCCAAATGCAACCAGGAGCTCATTGCTATGGCCCGAGCCCCCTTGACAGGGTGGACAAGCAATAGTTAGCCCCTGTATTCCTTTAACGGAATCCCTTGCAGCAACAGCAGCATTAGAGGGGCGGGCACAGCCAATCCATGCCCCTCAACCAACCAAACCATAAACCAATGCCTAACCGCAACCTGACAAGTTGTGCGATTTGCTACACAGTAGGCAAAAACCAAAAGGCCCCAGCCAATCAACCAGATGGACAAAATTCCTACCGGGCCCCTGCCCCAAGAGCAGACGACCCCATGACAGGCATAGCAAGGTCAAAGCGAACAACCCTAAATATAGGGGGGGCAGGCAATCCGATGCACGGGGCGAAAAGAGGACGCCCTAGCCTCGTGCAAAGAGTTTTAGCATTTCTGGCTGTCAATCAACAAATGGCAACATTAACTTCTTCCCAACAACAAGGGAAGCCGAATCGCATCAGTGGCCAACGGTCAATTAGCCCGCCCCCAACTTTGGAGTGTCCTGGCGGCCCCCACCACAACACGTGCTCTCTATGAAGGAGAACACGCTATGTGGGAAGTCCATTAAATTTGCAGTGGAACTCCCATTACCAGGCATCCTCCTTCAGAAATGGAGAACGGCTTCTCTGACCAGATGCCTCCTAGCAGGCTGTATAGTCCCATTTCATCCCACGAAAAGATCATTCATATCTCAGATTTCTTATCCCTGCAATTACACTGGAAGACTGACTACCCAGGCTCTCTGGCTATATCAGCAGTAGGTGGGTGGATGAGCAACACACAGCCGGATGGTCTTCTGCAGTCCCTGGGAGTCTGAGTTGTCCTTTCCCCCTTCCATTCTTCTTCCTGAAGGAGATAAATTTCCAGACCTCTGCCTTATACTATCAGAAAAAGGGACTGGCCCTACCTAGAACTGTCTGGTGTTTTCCTGTTCTATTGGCACGCTCCGCTGGCATGTTGAATCGGCACTCTGCACATGCCCCAACATGAGATATATGCTTTAAATATATCAGGCATTGCTGAATATATTAAAACAAAAAGGCAACTCAAAAGAGACCTAGGGGTTGGATTTTTAGCTCCCTACAGTGAGGGGGGGAAGTATTTGATCCCCTGCTAAATTTGCCTGTTTGCCCTCTGGCGAAGAAATGACCAGTCCATAATTTTATTGTAGCAGTAAGAGACAGCAGGAAAAAACCCCAGAAACCCAGAAGACAAAAGTCAGAGATTGATGTGCATTATAATGAGTGAAATAAGTATTTGATCCCCTATCAACCAGCCAGATGTCAGGCTACTTGGTATCTTCACTGTATGTAACGAGCTGAGATTAGAAGCACCTGCTGTAAGGGAGAGGTCTTACCTTTTGTACCTGTACAAAAGACACCTGTTGACAGAAGCAATCAATCCAGCAGATTCCAAAATAGCCACCATGACCAAGACCAAAGAGCTGTCCAAGGATGTCAGGGACAAGATTGTAGACCTGCACAAGGCTGGACTGGGCTACAAGTCTATTGCCAAGCAGCTTGGTGAGAAGGTGACAACAATTGGTGCAATAATTCGCAGATGGAAGAAACACAAAATAATTGTCCACCTGCCTCGGTCTGGGGCTCCATGCAAGATCTCATATCGTGGAATTGCAATGATCAGGAGAACGGTGATGAAGCAGCCCAGAACTACACAGGGGGAACTTGTCAATGATCTCAGGGCAGCTGGGACCATAGTCACCATGAAAACAGTTGGTAACACACTACGCCGTGAAGGACTGAGATCTTGCAAACCCCGCACAGTCCCCTTGCTCAAGACAGCACATTTACAGGCCCGTCTGCAGTTTCCCAATGCACATCTGAATGACCCAGAGAACTGGGTGAAAGTGTTGTGGTCAGATGAGACCAAAATTGAGCTCTTTGGCCTCAACTCAACTCGCCGTGTTTGGAGGAGGAGGAGTGCTGCCTACAACCCCAAGAACACCATCCCCACTGTCACACAAGGAGGGGGACATATTATGCTTTGGGGGTGTTTTTCTACTAAGGGGACAGGGCACCTTCACCGCATCGAAGGGACGATGGACGGAACCATGTATTGTCAAATCTTGGGTAAGCACCTACTTCCCTCAGCCAGGGCATTGAAAATGGGTCGAGGATGGGTATTCCAGCATGATAATGACCCAAAACACACGGCCAAGGCAACAAAGGAGCAGCTCAGGAAGAAGTACATTAAGGTCCTAGAGTGGCCTAGCCAGTCTCCAGACCTTCATCCCACCGAACATCTGTGGAGAGATCTGAAGGTTTGAGTAGCTACACATCAGCCTCAATATCTTACTGACTTGGAGAGGATCTGCAAAGAGGAGTGGGACAAAATACCTCCTGAGATGTGTGCAAACATGGTGGCCACCTACAAGAGCTCTGTAATTGTCAACAAGGGTTTTGCCACCAAGTACTAAGTCATCTTTTGCAAAGGGATCAAATACTTATTTCACGCATTATAACGCACATCAATCGCTGACTTTTGTCTTCTGGGTTTCTGGGGTTTTTTCCTGCTGTTATTCTGTCTCTCACAGCTACAATAAACCTACCATTAAAATTATGGCCCGGTCATTTCTTCGCCAGAGGGCAAACGGGCAAATTTAGCAGGGGATCAAATACTTTCCCCCCTCACTGTAGTTTCTAAGTCCATACATTGTGCCTTGTTTTCTTCTTTTTTTTTAAGGCTGACATTTGAAAGTAATCGTTGACGTTCCCATAAAAAAGAAAATAGAAAGGCAATGCGTTTGCCACTCCTTGCTTAGCATTTGCTTTATTTATAAATATAGCACGCGTCGTATGATGTCATCAAGTATGAAAAGAATCTACCACTCATTAGCTCTTCAGATGCTCACCACCACATAAGGTGGGATATTAAAGCATATGCTGTATTCTCAAGTAGTCTCTCAAACACTTATAAATGACAGATGAGATTTGATTCACGCCCCACACTGTTGATGCTGCTGTAAGATGATGGGCGGGGGGAAGTTGGACAAAGGAAGGTTAATGGGCCAATATGGCAGAGTTGTTGTTGTTGTTTAGTAGTTTAGTTGTGTCCGACTCTTCGTGACCCCATGGACCAGAGCACGCCAGGCACTCCTGTCTTCCACTGCCTCCCGCAGTTTGGTCAAACTCATGCTGGTTGCTTCGAGAACATTTTCCAACCATCTCGTCCTCTGTCGTCCCCTTCTCCTTGTGCCCTCCATCTTTCCCAGCATCAGGGTCTTTTCCAGGGAGTCTTCTCTTCTCATGAGGTGGCCAAAGTATTGCAGCCTCAGCTTCAGGATCTGTCCTTCCAGTGAGCACTCAGGGCTGATTTCCTTCAGAATGGATAGGTTTCATCTTCTTGCAGTCCATGGGACTCTCAAGAGTCTCCTCCAGCACCGTAACTGTAGCCAATATGTTGGTATGGGAACTGAATAGCTACCCAATTGCTTCTTGAGACAGGTTCATTTTGGAGATGTTCTAAACAGGAAAACCATTTAGATAAGGGGGCAGACATGAGGTAATCCAGGTGTCTGTGAAAGAAATGGCAATTGGGGTCATAGAACCAGAGAGATTGACAGCTGAGTTTTGGGATCTGTGAGCATCCCAAGATGCCAACCGACTCTCTGGAGAGCGGATGTGAAAGCAGTGGCTTGTCAACTGTTTATTTAAGCTATGTCTCCACCTATGGCCAGCCTGTATATTTGTAAGTAACTTCAAATGTGGGGGGGGGGTGGCACTAAACCTCCAGATACCTCCTTCCAAAGAAAACTCCTCCCAAAGAAAGCCAAACCCTAATAATAATAATAATAATAATAATAATAATAATAATAATAATAATAATTTATTATGTATACCTTGCCCATCTGGCTAGATTTCCCCAGCCACTTTGGGTGGCTTCCAACAAAAGATTAAAAATACATCAGTCATTAAAAACTTCCCTAAACAGGGCTGCCTTCAGATGTCTTCTAAACATCAGATAGTTGTTTATTTCTTTGACATCTCATGGGAGGGCATTCCACAGGGTGGGCGCCACCACCGAGAAAGCCCTCTGCTTCTCACTGCTCGAAGTATACTCACACAAAATAATTTGTTTGATGATATTAAAACAAAACAAAGGGGAAGCAGTTCTGCTACTATTTCTGAACAGCAAGGGAGGAAAAGCGGGCTCTTTTCATATTTGCACTCGCAAATCTGGGAGAAGGTGGGTCAAAAGAAGCAAAATGGAGACTTCCAGGTTAGCGCCTCCGGCAATGGTGGATTTCCTCTGATCGGGAGGAATCCGCTCCGTGGAAATCAGGGTCTGGACTGCCAGGCGAGGCAGAGATCCACTAAAAACCACAGGCGGGAGAAGCCTGTGGACTTGGGATTTGGCTGGCACCTTCTGCGCCTCCCCTACTCATGGGAAACCCGGTTTCGGGGATCCAGAGCGACGTGGGGTGAGTGGTGCAGTGCTTCGAATTGACTGCTTTTTTCACGGAGTGAAGCCCCATTGCTGTTGTTGGAGAGCGCTGACTTTTTCCTGTGGACAATTGGACTTTAAACAACTACCCGTGAGTAGAACGGAAAATTGGATCTTAATTTGGCACCGAAACGGGAAGGTTTCAAACAGGAAGTCCGCCTTCCTCTTTTGTAAATAGATTGAAGCAAAGGCGCTGCAAGCTAAAGTCTTGGAAAGCCTTTTCTAAAGGATTAAATTTCCATCAGTTAAAACTACTAAATCCCCCTTGGAAGCAGGAGAAGAGGGGGGAAATTTTAGATTGCCTAAGCCTGCAGGAGAGAGAGTGAAGAAAGATAAATTACCACCGCTTTGAACCTGGGAACGGGCTGCCAGTAAGATCGACGTTTTGGGAAAGTTCATTGACTGTGAATAAAACGTATGTTGACAGACAGATGAATAAGAGAAATATATTGTTTTCATTGTTTCCTTTTGCACTTAAAAAGGAGCAAAAGTAGCTGAAAATTGAAACTAATTTTGCTGCTGGATCTGCGTTTAAAAGGACGGATACAAATAGAAATTGTTTCCTCTAGAGGGAGCTTTTGAAACTGTTGCAGGAGTGGAGCTGGGGAATTTTCCAGCTGCAGAGATTAAAGACCGTGAGAATCAGAGATTGACCTTGGACAAGAATATTGACAGAAGAAGCCTTAGTGATTGCATTTTGCAAGATAAGTGCTTTATTGGAACAGCTTCATGAGAAGACGGATGTGACGACTACTAAAATTGATAATTTGGGACAAAAAATGACTGATTTGGGACAAAAAGTGAATACCTATACAGAAACTACTCAGGAATCGATTCAGGAATCCACTTTGACATGGCAAGTTGTGGAGAAGACGAGGGAGAAAGCTGTTGTTGAACCTCAAGTAATACAAGTGGAGAGAGCCCCAGCCATTCAGAGGCAATTTGATGAATATAAGCTGTTGCCTTCTACGATTGAATTTAGAGAAAGCCAGATTTGGAGGGATGGAGTCCCGCTTGGATTGGAGAAGGAAAGTTGGATAGATCCCCTTATGCAGGGATGCTCTGGCTTTTGGGATCTGGATTTGGGTCAGGGGGAGATTGGAGTTGTGGGGGCCTTTAGCTTTGGAGGGATTTTGAAACACGCTCTGAAATATCTTATGGACTTTAGTTTTGACTATGGAGAATGAATGGGCTGACCTGTCGAGAAGGAATAAAGACATTGTTAGGTTGGAGTTTCCCCGAGATCTACTCCTCAGTGCCAAAGGAAGGAAATTAAGAACAAGATCAGCAGAAGATAAAGTTAAGTGCATGTATAAATATGAAGAAGATCTGCAGAAGGGACATGGAAAAGAGTTAAGAGCCTCGGACAGAAGATCACCAGGTTGATGGACCATATGGAATTGATAGAAAGGACTGACAGAATCCGAGACCAGGGAGAAGAGACGGTGAAAGAAGATTGGAAAAAAGTTTAAAATTTATTTAGAGAAATATTGTAAAATTAATGAGTGTTAGAAAAATGTTGGAATGAAATTACATTGCTTTAGTAGAAACGTTATAAGGAGTTAAGTTCAAATAAGTTTTAGGGTTTTAATGGTAAGACAAGGTTAAAATAAATCAAGACAATTAAATGACAGAAAACAGTGAAAGATGGAAAGGATTTGCTGAAATAATTAATAACTAGAATACAGAAAAGGGAGATGTGAGGAGGTCGATGAAACAAGTAATGAAAGACAAAGATATGGAAATATTGGATGTGTTTTTAACTGTTTTTGCTTTTGTGTTTGTTTTGATGTATTGTGTCTTTGGGTTTTTTATGTATTGTAATGTATTGATTTGTATTGTTTACCTTTTCTCTTTTTTTTTACTTCTTTCTGTAATCTTTAAACTTTTAATAAATATTATTTAAAAAAACAACAACAAAAGAAGCAAAATGGAATCAGATAAGAATAATATCTGCATCAGGGCTGTGGGAGTTGTGCAACCTTGGCTGATGTGCATTGAAAGGCTGTTTACCGGGCTAGGCCAAGGCTGTAGGAATATATGCCATTGCCAGGAAAGAGGAATGTAAATGAAGGACATTTAAATGTGGTTCAATAACGTTCACCATTAAATCATCAAAGCTTTAAGGCTGTCATGCCGTTGAGGTTATAGTCATCTCCACAATTTCCCCTCCTCTCTGATTGTTGCTCATATAACATTTATATTTGAAATTGCTTTCATTTGTGATGAAAGGAAAGAATTGCCCAGCTCTGCAGTGAGTCAGACTGCATGCAGGCGCTTACTGAACAGCAAGCAGAAGGTCCACTAAAAGGGGGCACAGAGGGATAAAGGGGGCTACCCAGTCTTACCCAGCCCTACCTGAAAATGCAGGGGATTGAACCAGAGACCTTCCACATGCAAGGCAGATCTTCTGCCACTAAGCCACGCCCCATTTAGGTAGAAGGCATTTAGGAATGAAGTGTTGGAGGAATGTAAGAAAGTGAAAAGCTTCTGGGAAATGAAATTAATGAACTATGCAGAATTAGATAAGATGATAGGAAGGATTCGAAACCTGCGGGACCAGAGATTCTTAGAGGACTGGAGTAAATATTTGAATTATTTGAAAAGCAATTGTAAGAAACAGATCACGCTAGTAGAACTGCAAGAAGTTTTGTAAGGAGGATTATGCGAAATATTGCAAGGAAGACTATGAAGAGAGTTACTAGTTAAGGACAATTAAAAGTAATAGAGAAATTAAGAAATGTAGACTAAGTGATAAAGACTGAAAGATCTTCACATGCGGTTGATGGAAGTCGAAAACATTGTATAAGATAAGAAAATACGTTAAATGACTGTTGAAAATGATATGTTTATACATATATATAAAGAGAGAGGAATGAAGTGTTGGAATACTGGAAGCCAAGATGCCAAGATGCAAGTTTGGGGCAAGCACTCTTTGGCGAGAGGACCACATCAAAGACGTTATGCCTCAAAACATGCAGCAAAGAAAAGCATGGAAATAAAGGCCATAAAACATTAAAAACGTTCCTGTCTTGTGAGTCCCCAAATGTCCCCCTTTAAAAAGCTATTTCCAAGCTATGCCACTTCCCTAGCATTTAGCTAGACCACACACTTGGTAAACCATAAAATGGTTTACTTTCAAAGCTCTTTCAACGGGTCAGGTTCATGTGCATTTCTATACAGCAGTCAGAAAGGATGTACAGGCAGTTAACGCATTTCCTAGTTACAAAAAGGTAAAAGTTTCTAAACTATTGGTAGAGGAAAACACTAGTTTCAGACTCTTTTCTGGTCCGAAACAAAAGAGGTTGCTTCAGGTCATGTGCTGGAGCAACCAGCTCAGAGCTCCTTACATACTGAAGTCCACATAGAGAGTGAGAGATAACAAAGGCTGGGTGAAGCTTTTGTTCTCAAGGTGGGACATGATTGCGTAGGGTAAGCCTGGCAGGACAGCTTACTCTATGGTTTAAACCCTTCATGCACTGATTAGATTCAAACATGCTTGGGTTAGATGAGGAAACCTGCATACAGGAGGACTTTATCTTCAGCAGAACTACAGGATGAAGTGGAGAAGGGCTATAGCTCAGTAGTACAGCACATACTCTGCAGATCCAAAGTTCTGTCCCTGGCATTTCCTGGTAGGACTGGGAAGTTTCCTTGCCTGAAACTCTGGAGAGTCTCTGACAGTCAGTATAGAGACAATATTGAGTTTGATGGACTCATTCTAAAGCAACTTTCTTTGTTCTGTGAGTCTCACAGCTGCTTGTGGAAGGGCATACCCTCCAACATTTCTCTGATGAAAACAGGGGCCTCCCATTCCATAATGATAATTTTACTATTTATACCCCACACATATTACTGCGTTTCTCCAGCCACTCTGGGCAGCTTCCAACATATATAAAAGCATAATAAACCATTAAACATTGTTTTTTTAAAAAAACTTCCCTAAACCTTCAGACAGCTTGGGGACGGGGGCAGATTACTCCATACCCTCCAACATTTGGCCTAAATTCTGTCAAAAACCAAACCAAAATTTGAGTCTTGTCTGAATTTATTTAAGGGGGAGGTTTAAAGGTCTAAACACACAATACTTTTTGGCCGCACTGAAACCTTGTGAAAACTTTTAATTTTGACATACTTCTCAAAGGTTTCCTTTAACGTTTTATGAGATGGCGTTCAAACTCTGAAAGTAACCCAGTTTCCACACACAAAGCTACATTTCCAAAGCTGAAAAGTTACGCTGGATTTGAAGCCGTCCACTCTGGCCGGGCCTAACCATTCCCAATTTGACAAATTGATCAGATTTCCAAGGCGAGCATTCTGCTCCTATTTCTGGGCACTAGCATTTCGCTGACCCTTAAAAAGAGAAAAGAAGGTGTCAGGGAGCTAGAGAAAGCCTTAGAGCAAATTAGCCAGTTAGCCATTGTTAGCGAAAACACAAAAATCTCCACGATGGGGGCAGTGTCTAATTAGTCCTTCCATGTAAACAGATTGTAAAGGAATTACATTCACTCATTTTCTACCACAGATGAAATTGTCGGTGCAGAGGAACTGAGTGATGTCTGAATTAAATGAACAACAAGAGAGACAAACTGGCTGGTGAACTAACATTGCTAATGAGCAATTATAGGTGGAACTTTTTTTCTGCCTAAAGCACCCTCCCAAGCACTTTATCTTTAATGAGGCATCATTAAAATGTCTGGAAGGAGTGTGGCTGGTGAGCTATCATAGACCATTGTCAAGGCCACTGAACTCAGGCAGTCTGGCAAGCAATGTAGAATTTTATCACACGTATTCATACTCTTGATAAAGTCATCTTTACCTCACCTGTTCCTCAAGTCTGCTTATAGTTAACAGAGGCTGGAGACACCCAACTGGGTTTTAATCTGAAAAGAGAGTTGAAGGTGGTTTCAGAGAGGCAATACTTCTCTAATAACACACACACACGTTTCTGTTGTCCCACTGTCACCTTGAGTCAAGCAGGTTTTGTAGGTTTTGAAGCAGTACACAAACCTGCAAGACCTCTTCACCACACACACACTATGAGTAGCTCTCGCTGTCTCTCTAAAAATGCTATCAACCAGATGAACAAAGAAACCCAAACAGAGTGGAGCACTATCCTAGTATGTTTCTGAATAAAATTCAGAGTGTTGCTGCTGACCTTGAAAGCCCTAAATGGCTTTGACCCTGTATACCTGAAAGAACGGCTCCACCTCCATCATTCAGCCCAGACACTGAGGTCCAGCTCTGAGGGCCTTCTGGCGGTTCCCTCACTGAGAGAAGAGAGGTTACAGGGAACCAGGCAGAGGGCCTTCTCAGTAGTGGCACCTGCCCTGTGGAATGCCCTCCCACCAGATATCAAGGAAATAAACAACTATCTGACTTTTAGAAGACATCTGAAAGCAGCCCTGTTTAGGGAAGTTTTAAGTGTTTTACTGTTCTTAATGTGTTTTATTTGTTGGAAGCCACCTAGTGGATAATGCTCCACTAGATTGCCTGGGGCAACCCAATTAGATGGGCTGCATAAATCATCACCATCACCATCGTCATCATCATCATCATCATCGCAATACCCTCGTCTACCCTTTTTGGTCTCTTTCTTCCTTTTTCTGTCTCTTCTACATCGTACCTGTTTAAAAAGTAAGTTTTGAAGTCTGGAATGAATATTTTAGCCAGTGAAGAGGGGTAAAATAGAATCCAACAGCCAATTAGTCTCTCTCATGTCTTTTCTTCCCTTTTTCTATTTTAATTCCCCCCCCCCAAAAAAAGTAATATTGAAGTTTGTTATGAATAAAGATAACTCAATGGCATTATATATGGCAAAGTTGAATAACCCACTTGAAAGAAGAGACATGCAAAACTGTCTGGAGTGGTGGAGGGAAAATGGACATAATCATAATGTATGCAAGAAACAAGGAGATACAAACCTTGAGAAACAGGAACAGATGAATTTGTCAGTTTGTGTTGCTCTCAGTTTCTCGTTTTTCCACCCTTCAATTCAGTTCTCCAAATCTCCATTAGAGCTCATGACCTCAATACCTCAAGGACCATTTCTTTCCATATGGACCTACCGGGATCCTTAGATCATTCTCTGAGGCCCTTCTTCATGTGCCTCTTCCACGAGAGGTTTGGAGGATGGCAACACAAGAACGGGCCTTTTCTGTGGTGGCTCCCCATTTGTGGAATGTCCCCTCAGAGAAGTTGACTGTCACCTTCATCATACACTTTTAGGTGTCAGGCAAAAACATTCCTCTTCAACCAGGCCTTTGGCTAATTAATATCTTATATCCATTTAAGAAAAGCAGAGACATCACCTTGCCGACAAAGGTCTGTATGGTTAAAGCTATGGTTTTCCCAGCAGTGATGTATGGAAGTGAGAGCTGGACCATAAGGAAGGCTGATCGACGAAGAATTGATGCTTTTGAATTATGGTGCTGGAGGAGACTCTTGAGAGTCCCATGGACTGCAAGAAGATCAAACCTATCCATTCTGAAGGAAATCAGCCCTGAGTGCTCACTAGAAGGACAGATCGTGAAGCTGAGGCTCCAATACTTTGGTCATCTCATGAGAAGAGAAGACTCCCTGGAAAAGACCCTGATGTTAGGAAAGATGGAGGGCACAAGGAGAAGGGGACGACAGAGGACGAGATGGTTGGACAGTGTTCTCGAAGCTACCAGCATGAGTTTGACCAAACTGCAGGAGGCAGTGGAAGACAGGAGTGCCTGGCGTTCTCTTGTCCATGGGGTCATGAAGAGTCGGACACGACTAAACGACTAAACAAAAACAACATCCATTTAAAATGTGTTTGTGGGAGGTGGGGTTGGAGGGGATATTTGTTTCTTGGGGGGGTTGTTCTTGTTTTTATTGTGTATTTTATGCTTTCTTATTGTATTTTTATGCTGGGAACTGTACTGAGATCTGTGGATGAAGGGCAGTATACAAAATTAATCATCATCATCATCATCCTCGTAGAAATTCAGTTTGTATTTCACTTAATATAAGCATCTTTGCAAACCAATGTACAGTTATACCTCATGTTCTGTCCGCTTCAGGTTACATGTTTTTGTGTTGTGTCCCGTGGCAAGAACAGAACAGGTTACTTCCAGGTTTTGCTGCTTGCGCATGTGCAGAAGCACTAAATTGTGCTGTGCGTGTGCGCAGACGTGGCGCTTCAGCTTGCGTCAGTTCCGTGTTACAGAAGGGGCTTCGGAACAGATCCCGTCTGTAACACGAGGTTCCACTGTACCCTAATGTAAGGCATTTCTGCATGTTAGTTTGCTAATATATGCATTTTAGGCACATATTTCTGTATTGTATGCATTTAAGTGCACATTACATGACTGCAAGAGCCAGCAGAATATCCTGAGGGTGGGGAGGTGGCAGGGCTGAGTCAGCCATTGCTCATGGGTCCTTTGCATTCAGAAGGCCCCAGTTTCATTCCCCAGCATCGCCTGGCAGGGCTGGGAGAGAACTCCTTCTGAAATCCTACAGAACTACAGCCAGTCAATGGAGACAATAGTGAGCTAGATAGAACGATGATCTAACTCAGTCTAAGGCCACTTCTGGTGTTCCTTTCCTGAGCCAGTCTCACTGCCATCATGCAGTGGCCTGCTTTAAGAAAAAAAACCTGCTCCCTTTCCCTTATGGGGTATTCCAGAGCCCATATAGAGTCCTTAAGTGGGTTCCCTATCAGTAGGAGAAAAATAACAGAGGTCAACCAGAGAATATTGAGAAGCAAAGCGCCTTTGTTGAAGGAAAATACACTGTTGCAACAGGGTCCCCAGTCACCACACTCAGGAGGGAGGAGAACTCTGAACAATGGTGCACAAGCCCTTATATAGACTCCTGAAATTGCCCACCCTGTAGCATCACCCCTCAAAAACCCACCATACATGCATCACAGAAGGAGGCAGTCTACAGCAGAAATCCTGCCTGCCAAGATACCTGCCAAGATAATGGTCACTGGTTGCATTACCTGGGCAGTCTGGCCATTCTTTTGTGAAGGTAAATACTTTAGTTCCTTAGTCCAGGTCACAGGCTCACCCTATTCATACACAAATACACCCTTAAGACAGGATTTGCAAGCAAAAATATAATGGGAAGGCTTCCCCCATATGCCTCCCTTACCGCAGAGAATTGTTTGAGATCATTGGGAGGGTCAAAATGGCTTCAGGATTGCTCTCCCATACTATTTCAGACACATGGTTCATATATTTAGATATGTGTGCATTTATGAATATTTATTGTATATTTGAGACCTTAACATTCTTATTACAATCCCAACAACTGTGAGCAGTTTGGGTGTAGATACAAGGGAGGCTCCTCTGTTCAGTAGAAACCCTACTGGTTGGCCTAAGTTTGCAAAGGTTTGGAGTGCACCCTAAGTTTGCAATCCTGTGCACATTTTCCTGAGAGGAAACCCTATTGAACACAGTGAGCGAGCACATATACAATTGTGCTGTTACTCTGGTCAATTAAGTGGATTCGCAACAGCTGCAAAATCAATTCTTCCTTTTCTTATACGTAGAAATTCTCTTCTCGTTTCTGTTGTTTGGTGTCTTACTTTTAATCTATTCACACTTTTAAGCAGCATTTTTTATCACTTCTTCTGATACAGGGGGTGGGGTCTTATTAACAGGGAAATCCTATGCATGTCTATAAAATTAGGGATTGAGGAAAATATAGAAGGATATATAATTGGAAGGGCAGCCTTGACAAACTCTACAAAATATCTTTTGAACTGTATTAAACTCCAGCAATATTTTTTTTTAAAAAAGTATATTTCTCTATCAGACAGTAAGCTAAATATGCTTTTCCTTCTTCTTCCTTTTTTTTACACACATATCTGGTGGCAAAGTAAAATTATATGCAAATGCAGTGGAGCGATACGGTAAAGATTTTCAAAGAAGCTGTCGGCAATACGCTCAATATTCTCACATTTATACCCCAGGAAGTCTTGCTTAATGATTTAAGAAATTGTGTAAAAAGCCAACAGAGGTTATTGGTGGATAACCTGCTAGCAGGTGCTGATATAATTATTGCAACAACAACAACAAAAGTGGAAGAAGCATTTAAAAAGAAAAGAAAAATCATTTGGGGAATAGTGCAGAAAAACTTGGATATAATCATAAAGTTTAAGGTAACTGCCGATACTAAGACATGGATAGGTAGAGATGGAACATTATCAGTGCTTGAATGTAAACTGCTTTATTTTATAGACCATGAGCACAGGCACGGAAAGTGTGTTTTGAATATATTACAGTTTAATATATGGAGTCTTGCATTGTTGCCGGAGCAATCCTAATAGGGTAAGAGAAGGAGAGTCTGTGGTGGAGGAAATGCCCTTGAGCCAGAAAAATTGAAGCCTTACAGGAAAGGAAACAACTACAGTGGTGCCCCTCAAGACGAATGCCTCGCAAGACGGAAAACTCGCTAGACGAAAGAGTTTTCCGTTTTGGAGGTGCTCCGCAAAACGAATTTCCTATGGACTTGCTTCGCAAGATGACAATGTCTTGCGAGTTCCTGCTGGTTTTTTCCCCTCCCCCTTTTTCTAAGCCGCTTATCAGCTGATCCGATCAGCAAATAAGCCGCTAAAAGCCGCTAATAGCGCTAACCCGCTAATCCGTAAATGGGCTTGCATCGCAAGACGAAAAAAACGCTAGACGAAGAGAATCACAGAACGGATTCTTTTCGTCTTGCGAGGCACCACTGTACACCAGTTATAGTTAGGCAGTTTCAGTTTCTCTCAGTTTCCCAGTCTTCCACATTTCCATATCCATTTGCAGTACAGTGGAACCTCGGGTTGTGGAAGTAATCTGTGATGGAGGAACATATGCAACCCACAGCGTCCGCATCCTGAAGCGTCGCGCCGGCGCTGGCGCGATTTGGCGCTTCTGTGCATGAGCGAAGCACGATTTAGTGTTTCTGCACATGCGCCAGCAGCGAAACTCGGAAGTTTAGGGAAACTTTTAATCTTTAATAGACTATTGTATTTTAACATTCTGTTGGAAGCCACCCAGAGTGGCTGGGGAAACCCAGCCAGATGGGTGGGGTATAAATAGTAAATTATTATTATTAAGCCAGGGTGCCCCACTTACACACAACCCCCCCCCCCAAATCTTACTACAGCCAACTAAAGACAACCAACCACACCCTAGGCCATCCCCCAACCTCTCTCACTACCAAGGAATACAACAAGCAAATAGAAAAAGAACCCACACAAGTGATGCTGACACAAAACCCCACACATACACTGAATAGAAGAACAGAAGCACTGCCACACAACCCCACCCCACTCACCATTTCCCCCTCCCCCTCTTTTCTTCCTAACCTAACACTGTATGCAACACTGATGTCTCACAACAAATGAAACTGATCTGTAGAAAGCGCAGCTTGTAAAACGAGACAATGCATGCATTTTTGTAAACTAACAAATCTTTAATAAGAATATATTTTTAAAAGTTAAGCCAGGATTAAGCCTTTACATTTAGTGTTTATTACGGGATGGCTGCTCCTCATGCATACATATTTTTGCACCATCCACAAAACAGCATGCCAACCCATTTCCCCCATTTAATTTGGGTTTACCCTATCCAGGGTAAAACAAAAGTTTTCTAAAAGGTCTGCTGCCCGTGACCTGTTTGCAAATGGAAGCTCCTGCCTGGAAGCATCCCCAATCAGCATTCCTAATTGCACAGAAGATCAAGACTTTAAAGTCTTGCCCTTCATGTGTTTACTCAAAATTAAGCCCCACTCATTTTCATGTGAGTGTGCAAAGGACATTGGCCTAAGATACATTTAAAAAAATCTTTTACACTATATCAAACAGGAAATAACTTAGTGACATGTTCTAACAATATTTATCTTTTATTAAAATGTTGATAATGAGCAGTGAAGCCTGCTTACTACAAAGTAAACAAAAGATGTAAACTGGAACAGTGCGAATGGCAGGAGATGAAAGTGTTTTGGCAAGGAATAAATGTTTAATATTTGCAATGATCTAGAGTATATGAATGTTGTTGGTCTTGGACTGGGAAGTTATTCTATAGCTCTTAGCTGTTGTCTGAAATTTAATAAGAAATAAACAAATTTGTTGCATATCATTTGTCAGTTAAAAGAGCAATTAAGGGTGAATGGGTGATAATTAGTAGTTGGGGAAATCAAGTTAGGAGGAGGCACAATTACATTTCAATGTCTGCATATTATTTTCCTTAGACAGACTTAGGAAAATGAGGTGCCGGATTGATTAACTCTGGCAAATTTCATTGCCTCTCAAAATAGAATGTCAACCATTTGAAAGCGGCAACCAGTCGTAGCAAGCAGAAATAATATAGCCAACCAAGAACCAGTGTGCTTAAAGTGCTGTATTTGAACAAGGGGGCCCTGAGGTAAAATCCCAACTCAATGCCAGGTGACCGTGAGTAAGTCACTCTCAGCCGAATCTACCTCACAGGGTTGGAAAGTAAAAATGGTGGACAGAGGAACCATCTATGCTGAGCTCAGTTCCTTAAGCATTCTTTCTATTTACATCAAATCCCGGCTGCCTGAGTAGCTCCCAGAGAGTTCCTATTATTATTATTGTTGTTGTTATTGTTATTAATTTCATTTATGAATACAAAAAGCTAGAACAGTGTTGTGCTATTAATCATATAGGTCCAGGGAGAGAAAAGAAGAAAGCACATCTGCAAAATTTTGCAAAACAAAACCCCCAAAAGCTTAGTAAGGGCAAGGAGAAACACATTAAAAGCAATCAAAAGCCAAGGGGAAGATAAACTAACATAACAATTTTAAAACAAGAACTGGACAAGCTTGATCTGTTTTCCAAGAGTGGTGATCCTTTAAAACAGAGTAGAAGATGCAGTCAATGGGGTCAAGTGAGAAAGAAGGAAGAGGAGAGTGTTTGTGAATAAATCATGTAGAAAAATATCCCTCTAAGCCATTATCAAACCATCCAGTTACTGTATTTGTCCAGGTTTTAAAACTTGAGCTGAGTAAGTTGCCCTTGGCTCACAATGGATTGTCAAGGAGGCTTTTCCGTTCTCAGCCGTCTTCCTGCCACTGTAATGGAGAAAGCTGCCTTATCACAAGTCAGACTATTGTTGCATCCAGCTCATTATTGTTTACATTGCGTCATTCCAAACATCATTCAGATGTTGCAAATAGGTTGTTATCAATAGGTTTGTTTGCTGTTTCATTTACCAGATTTTCCCCAGAAAGTTAAATCTGGATTATATTTTGTGGGGGGCAGGGGGATATACAGATCGACAGGCCCCCAGAGTTTCAGACAGGAACATTTGTCAGCCCCACCTGGAGCCTCCAAGAATGAACCCTGAGACCTTTCACATCAAAGCTTGTGCTCTGCCTCTGTCAAGTGCTGCAGTGCCTACAAATCCCCATTTGACATTAAGGTCTAGGCATGACTACACAGTTCACAGTGTTCATTCACCACTGAGGAGATAGCAGGTCCATGGAATGTGCTGCTGCAGGTGATGCATTCCTTGGAAGATGAATCTGCTGCCCCATGGTTCCTGCTGCCTGAGGCAGTTGTCTCACCTTGCTTCATGGACAAGCCAGCCCTGCTACCAGGTGGGAGCCTGAAGGGCCCTGCCCTGTTTTTCTCCACCTGGCTTGGGGCGGGGCTTGACAGGCTCCATAAAGGACTGCTGCTGCTGCTGCCGCCACTGCTGGGGAAAGAGAACTCCGTTTTTGTTTAACAAAAATGCTTTTATTTTTTATCTATGTCATTTTAAATTGTGATTGATATTAATGCTGTACTCTTAGTTTTAGATTTTATGATTTACAGTGGTACCTCTGGTTAAGAACTTAATTCGTTCCGGAGGTCCGTTCTTAACCTGAAACTGTTCTTAACCTGAAGCACCACTTTAGCTAATGGGGCCTCCCGCTGCCGCCACTGTGCAATTTCTGTTCTCATCCTGAAGCAAAGTTCTTAACCTGAGGTACAATTTCTGGGTTAGCGGAGTCTGTAACCTGAAGCGTCTGTAACCTGAAGCATCTGTAACCCAAGGTACCACTGTATGTGGAAATGGTTTTCCATTTGGCTGTGTACTTTTTGATGTTTTACTGTTTATGACTTTTGTTATGTTGGTAATTATGTAAATCTTGCCATGTTGTAAGCCGCCCTGAGCATTGTTTTAACTATGGAAAGGCGGCATACAAATGAAATGATGATGATGATGATAAACATCACATAAAGCCCAGTTCCTCAGAGTTCAGCATGACTTCTACTAATAGGAGCTCTTTCCTAGATAGATGAAATCATCATTTTAGTTCCCATGCATGCATGCATGTATACACACACACACACAACACACACCCTCATTTAGCTCAACCTTGGCAAGGAATTCCATTCAGTGAAAACAACCACTGCAAGAACACACTGCATGGCCGACTTTGGTTTCTTGGCAAAAGCACGGACGTGTTGTAATATGCTGACTCTGTGTGTTTCTGCCGTTGTTTAGAAATTGCTATGGATTCCTGGTGATGGCAATAATCCTAGCGTGCATTATGGCAATCAAGTTGTATGCCAAATGGCAATCTTCAGAGCTCCTTGCCAGCTTCTTTACCTTTTGGATTAGCTGGCACCTCTAATCTCTGCTTGCAGCATGAGGGGCAAAGGGATGATTTAGTGCTTCCTAGGTTGCCTTGACCTCACCCCTGCTCCCAGCTTGCAAGAAAACACACACACCTCTCAGACTTTGTGGATAGTTTGATTTAGTGTTCCTTTTCATCTTAGGAGTCAGTGCCAGAATGACCCTTAGGAATGAACACCTGCCTTGTATCTCCACGCAAGATGCTTCCGCACAGCAGTTTATTGTGCACTATGGGATGTGAAATAGGGGGTGGCATTTTGATGGGGGTGTTGCCATGCGGAGGCTATGAAAAACTTGCATGCACCACAACAAAATGACAAATAAACAAACTGGGGAGGATTCAAAAGTACAAAGCGTTGAGGAATGTAAACAGAAATGCCAAACATTTGGCCAAGGGATGAGATTAACAGGGAGAAACAGAGAGCAGTTGTTGAGAGACGACAGTTTCCAAATATTTAATAAACCTCTGGAAGAAGGTGAGGGATACGGAACAGCCTCTCTGTGTAGGCAGTTTATCATGGGTGGGTAGTTTATGTGTATGGTCATTGTGTGCTTTTCTTTCTTTCTTTCTTTCTTTCTTTCTTTCTTTCTTTCTTTCTTTCTTTCTTTTCAAAAGGTATTATGCTAGAGCACAGCATTCAATCATCCTTCCTGGTGTGTATATGCGTTGAAATGCATATACATATGATTGACTCAGTCACGCAATCCTCATTTTTGTTTTTTAAAAGGGGGAGGAATTATAAAGGGGTTCTAATTCTAACAAGGGCTGTGCTGTTACCCAGAAGGGCATTAATTTTTCCCACTTCATTTTTCTAATCCCAACCACCCCCTTCCCCTCTGCCAGAGCTTTGAGTGTGCATGTATATGTGTGCATTTGTGTTCTCGTCACTTGGGGGAAATTAGATATTACTGAGTGTAAGGCAGTACTCTTCTTGCAGTTTTCTCTCTCTTCCAAATGTAATGTACACCACATGCCAAAATAAGTTGTTTCTTCATTGCCAGCGCTATTTAAAGCATGAACACAAAGATCCTGTATTCTTGACTGTTTATAGCCGAATCACAATATCTAATATCTCCAAATATTTACTCTGTGTTCGTCCTAACGAGTTCCCCCAAATATTTTGCAGGTGCTATACGATTCCAAAGTTAAATTCATTTGCAGGTCTTCCATGCTCCAACTTCCGAGTGGGAGCCATGATTTCAGGGTTCCTATATGCTGACTGTAAGCACTCGGATTCCATTTCTAACATTTGATCTGGAGAACTCTCTGTGCAATGTAACTCAAGCCTTTTGCCTCCTTCCTATTCCCTGATGACAGAGTAATTGGAGCACAGGGGTTCTTTCACGAGCTTTTGCATTTGGCTGAGTGAGAGCACCCATGATATAATGGTACAATCTGAAGTGCAGGAGCTCCATCATGATGACAGCTCCCATAGTCACACCCCCAGGCACAGGCATCTCTGTTCCCATCACTGATTGGCCAGGAAGTTCACTGGGCAGCCTTCAGCTAGTCACTGGTAGCCTATCCCACAGCATTGTTAGGATTCAATAGAGACATGCACACCTTGAACTCAGCAGAGCGAAGAGGGAATACATATGTGAACAACACTAAAATGCACAGCTTGGCGTTTTACAGTGGACACTCGGGTTGCGAACGTGATCCATGCGGGAAGCATGTTCGCAACCCGCAGTGTCTGCGCACATGTGGGTCACAATTCAGCGCTTCTGCGCATGCACAAAGCGTGATTTAGTGCTTCTGAGCATGCACAAGTGCTGAAACCCGGAAGTAACCCGTTCCGGTACTTCCTGGTTCGGCGCAGTGCTCAACCCGAAATCGCGCAACCTGAAGCGTCTGTAACCTGAGGTATGACTGTACTTATTTTGAGGCTTTTTAAAAAGTAGTCTGCAGACTATAGAGCACAAGAACATAAGAAAAGGCGTGTAGGATCAGGCCGAAACTCCAATTCATCCTGTGTCCTTTTCTCACAATAGGCAACCAGGATCTGAGTACAGTGGGACCTCAGGTTAAGAACTTAATTCATTCCGGAGGTCCGCTCTTAACCTGAAACTGTTCTTAACCTGAGGTACCACTTTAGCTAATGGGGCCTTCCGCTGCCGCTGCACGATTTCTGTTCTCATCCTGAGGTAAAGTTCTTAACCCGAGGTACAATTTCTGGGTTAGTGGAGTCTGTAACCTGAAGCGTCTGTAACCTGAAGCACCTGTAACCCGAGGTACCACTGTACAAGGGAAATCTCCCCACATGTAATACCCAACCGGTATTCAAAAGCACACTGCCTCCAACAGTGGAGGCAGAACATAGCTCAGCTATTGGGTCTGTTCTGAATACCCCAACAATCTTCTTCATTGGGTGGCTCTGAGTTCTAATATTAAGCGAAGGCAAAGAGAGAGAGTGTTGTTTTCTAACATATTGTTATCGTACTGGCAAGTTGGTTTGGATGATGGCTATGAGTCCCAACCCAGACTGTAAGCTGAGAGTCTATAGTAGAAGGGACCACTGAACTGGTCAGAGCAGTCTCTTTGTCAAGATAATGGGCCTGGACAAGTCTGTCAGACATCCATTTACATGTCTAAAGAGCTGCTCAAGTACAGAGCTGTTGCCATAGAGAGAACTGACTGGTAATGTTCTTTCAGGAGGGGATAAGCCTGCCACCCAGCATCATCTGGCTGGAGACCATGCCCTCAGTAGGTGGGAGAACAATAGTGCCAGAGATAGCCCTTCTGAAGCTGGGAGCTGAAAAGACACAGACACGGGGCTTGCTGTCTGTGCTATAACTTTGGGGGATCTTCCTTGAAACCTAATGAGAAAGCAAGATCTGTTGGAGAGTTAATGCCGTGCGCCCCTCCATCCTATGCTCAGGTTGTATAGACAGTTAAGACCAGGGGTTGGCAAGGTTTACCTCGCCTGGGCCAGTTCACTCCAGCGGAGAGCCCTCGTGCGCACACCCGCAATTTCCGGCGTCTGCGCAGACACGATTTCTGGAAGTGAGTCCCCAGGCCGCACTGTGATGGTTTGGTGCAGCACACAGGGACTCACTGAGTGGGCAGCTCAGTTCGGGGGTGGCTCATGGGTCAGTTAAATGACCCCCATGGGCCACTTGTGGCCCATGGGCCTTCGGTTGCCTACCCCTGGTTAAGACATTCAATCTCCAATAATGCTCATTCTAAGGAAACAGAACATAGAGGGTTGGAATCCCTGAAGTCTATCACTGGTCAGAGATTGGGGTGCACACAACAATATATTTCCTGCAGTATATTGCACAATATTTTTAATGCAAAGAACAGACATGTTAATACCTTTGGACACAGGAAAGTTTTCCACTAGGTAAATGGATGAATATTGCTTGTCTTGTATTCTAGCCCACCCACCAAGCTTACCCCCAAGCTTACCCCCCACCCCACTCCAACATTCCTGCTCTACTACTCTACAGGGCCATCTGGTTTTACCTCGCTTCCACTGTGCAATGCATAAAGAACGTGCCATGGCCTCTACTTCTCTGTAACATGCCACTCTGTATATCTGTGAATTGGCCACCTGTCCCTGTGCCATTACAGAATCCCGATGGCATTAGCCGAAGCAACATAAATAGATAAAAACAAGATGCAACTCTAGACGCCCTGTTACAAAACATCAATGGCATCTTAAGAAAATGTCACGGCATAAAGAAGTCCTGCAGAATCAAACAGTGATCAAGGGTCCAGTGTGGCTTTATTTATATACTGCATCCAAATAAATAAATATCTTCCATGTTTACTGCATGTTCAAATTGTCATGTGCCAGAAAACTGCAGATCAGTTACCTGTGTGCATTGGTGATATTGGTTTATTCTGAGTGCTCTCAGCTTGCATGTTTTAGGCTGCTATAAGGCAGCTCCTGCCAACCTGGCAGTTCGACAGCACGTCAAAGTGCAAGTAGATAAATAGGTACCACTCCGGCGGGAAGGTAAACGGTGTTTCCATGCGCTGCTCTGGTTTTGCCAGAAGCAGCTTTGTCATGCTAGCCACATGACCCAGAAAAACTGTCTGTGGACAAATGTCGGCTCCCTCAGCCCATAAAGTGAGATGAGCGCCGCAACCCCAGAGTCGTTCATGACTGGACTTAACTGCCAGGCGTTCTTTACCTTTTTTTTAAGGCAGCTTCCTACATCTGTGTATTCTCAGATTGCTCAGTTTCAGTCTGCTGCCTGTATCACAGCCCTTGCTACTGGACCATAAAGTCTTTCTTTCTTTCTTTCTTTCTTTCTTTCTTTCTTTCTTTCTTTCTTTCTTTCTTTCTTTCTTTCTTAAACTCTTCTCATTTATTGTCTTTACACTCAATTTTTACAGACCATGCACAACCTTTTTAATTGCTGGATGCTTGACACAGTGTCCAGTGGCCTAAGCCAGCTCAACTAATTTTCCCATATTTATTTCTGTGAAAGCACATGCAAATGAACCGAGAGCGCATTCACTCTGGAATGAGGTGCACCCTGGTGAATCGGAGCTGTGTTTACTTCCCGGCTCTCCCAAGAAACAGTTACCTTGGCAACTGCTGCAGCAATTGGACGAGCTGTCCAGCACTTCCGATGGCACACAGAATATTATCATCCATCTTTTCTCCATGTTTTTGTTGTTATAGAAGGAAAGCTTGGGCGGGTGTGTGGGTGTGTGTTACACAATGAAGATAAGTGCCTCTGTGTGACGCCTTATATGTAAGTCTTTGCTCATTTCTTCCACACACCTGTCACTGCCATCTCATTCATTCAAGCTTCTGGCTTCCCTTATCGACTTACTGTGTCTTGAGTGTTGTTCATACATCTCAAAGTCTTGATCTTCTAACATATGTTCAATGCTAGGAAAGTTCCCTTTTTTAAAAAAGGGAAGTAGTTCTAATTCAAGTTCATCCAGCCCAATAAGGAACTGGTCTCAGTTCATTCTTAAATGTTCATGTCATCCAAATGAACTTTTTAGTTCATGAAATGTTCACCCTTGGCAAAAAAAACAACAAAAAACCTGCAGTTTTAACATTTAAAAAGCACATTTTTTTAACTTGGGAATATCACGGTCACTTACAATGCAATCCTTCCCATGTCTTCTCATGGTAAGTTCTATTGACTTCGATGGAATTTACACCCAAATAAGTAGGGACACAGGTGGCGCTGTGGTCTAAACCACTGAGCCTAGGGCTTGCCGATCAGAAAGTCAGTGGTTCAAATCCCCGTGGTGGGGTGAGCTCCCATTGCTCAGTCCCAGCTCCTGCTAACCTAGCAGTTCAAAAGCACACCAAAAATGCAAGTAGATAAATAGATACTGCTCCGGCGGGAAGGTAAACGATGTTTCCGTGCACTGCTCTGGTTTCGCCAGAAGCAGCTTAGTCATGCTGGCCACATGACCCAGAAAAACTGTCTCCAGACAAACGTCAGCTCCCTCGGCCAGTAAAGCAAGATGAGTGCCACAACCCCAAAGTCATTCGCAACTAGACTTAACTGTCAGGGGTCCTTTACCTTTTATCAAGTAACCTCAGGAAGGGATCAAAAGCTGGTTTGGACCAATGATCCTTCGTCTACTCCCAACTTTCCAAAAGCCTTCCTGAGCTTGCAGAAGATGTTTTGCTACTTTAGATGCAAACGGAATCGAAATTTTTTCCTACCCCTACATGAAACCTTGGGGTGTGTATGTTGACTTCATTGTCCATCTTCAACTTATACGTAGATATTATGCGATACACCAGTATAGTTCTCCGCTGCTTTGAATTGCACTTGAATTTGTTGCTACAGCACAGTTCAGGATTTTGGGGGCCCTCCGCCAAAGGCCTCTTTGGGAAGGCAGAAAGTGAACAGTTAGGCCGTCTCTGGGATTCAAGTCTTTGTTTTCCAAGAACACCTGGGCCACAATAACAGATGAGTGCTAAAAATGGGTCCCACCCTTCTTCAAGCCGCTCACAACAGGCCAATGCTGCCAAGATCATTGAGTGGGGCAATTGCAAAGCAGCTGGGGTGTGGAGCACATCCTAAGATGATCTATGTTCTATCCTCCCTCTTGTTAATTTTGGCACAGGGACCTGTGCTTGTAATTAGTTATGTATCATACTCACAGCTGGTGTGCTCTCTACCTCAAGAGAGGCCGACCCACATGACTCTCTCACTCATATTGTTGGCTCCTCAAGAAATTCTGCAAGGTGGGTGGAGTAATTAAATCAATAACCTTAGATCAAATGAACTTGCTGGCATTTCTTCAAGGCAGATCTCCTCATCTTTAAGTGCATATTAACTCCATAATAGATGAAGAAGACACAAGTGGAAGCTGAATCTGAGTACAACGGAGGCACAGACACACAAGCACCCACTTCTTATCTATCACGTGGTGACTTTACTATCACACCATACAGAATGCAGTTGGTGGTGCAGTTTCTGGCTGAAGAGCTAATCATTGAAACCTAAACTTACTTTCAGAACTCTCCCAGAAATAATCACTTGCAGAGGGCAGTTTGACAGAACCAGGGCCAGATTTAGGTTTGATGGGGCCTTAAGCTACTGAAGGTAATGGGCCCCTTTATTATGTCCAGCTGTCCTTTGTCAACAACAAATTGTCACTGTTTTTTTGTGTTGAATATATGCTATATGGTAATTTATGGACCTAATAGGTATCTAAAGCCATTTGCACATAACAAAATATGTATTTTATCAAAGTAATTGTTGAACTGAAATACAATTAAGAAGAAGTATATTAATACTGAAATAAAATTAAGAAGAAGTATATTAATACTGAAATAATTATTAAGCTCTAACTTAAAATGATTGGCGGCTCATTACTTACATCATAGGAGCCTATACAACACAAAACACTGTTGCTGTGTGTAGGTTTTATTTTATTTGTTTTTTATCTTATATTTTGGAAATGTACATCCAGTTGTTTTGGGGGGGGCAAGAGAGTAGAGCCCTAAGCTATAGCTCATTTAGCTTATACGTAAATCTGGCACTGGACAAAACTGTTGTTTCAGAAAAGGCAGAGTTCACTTTTAAATATGAACTGAATCTCTCATCCTACCTTACTTGCACTGGAGGAGAGCAGGGAAGGTGGACTCACCAATCAGCTTGCAGAAATAGAGTTCACACTTTGGACCCTTCCAACAATTGCCAAAATGCTTCCTCAATCATTCATTGGGAATTATAGGGATAGAACGACTGGGAGCCAGTGTGGTGTAGTGGTTAAGAGCAGTAGTCTCATAATCTGGGGAACCGGGTTCGCGTCTCCGCTCCTCCACATGCAGCTGCTGGGTGACCTTGGGCTAGTCACACTTCTCTGAAGTCTCTCATCCCCACTCACCTCACAGAGTGTTTGTTGTGGGGGAGGAAGGGAAAGGAGAATGTTAGCCTCTTTGAGACTCCTCCAGGTAGTGATAAAGCGGGATATCAAATCCAAACTCTTCTTCTAAATTGTATAGAAATTCATTCATGTATGTGGGCTACAGTGGCAAGAATGCTACTTGCTCAAAAATGGAAAGAAGACATCGTCCCAGCAAAGGAAGAATGGATACAAAAACTTACGGAATATGCCGAAATGGCGATACTTACCGGAAGAATAAGAAATCAAGATAACAAACTTTTTATAAAAGAATGCAAATGGTTTATTGAATATTTACAGATAAAAACATTGGCAGGATTATTGTAATAACCTGCAGTTACATAAGAGTATATATATATATAAAGAAGATAAATAAATAAGTTAAGTTAATTTGGATTTGCAGAAGATATTAAAAATAAATTTAAGGAACCGAACCGCAGAGGGGGAAGGAAGTCAAGTTTTAAAATGTCAAAATGATTGTAAAATCAGTGAAATGTATATATCTGAATAGTATAAATATTTTTTTTAAAAAATGCTTCCTCAAGATTGCAATGTTGGGAGAGAATTTTGGTCAGCCCTATCTCCTATTATGTTCAGGGTTAATTTTTTTTGGGGGGGGGTGTTGCTCAAATCTTTAATCTCTTTCCTGCTTTTTGATCCATCCTGTGCCACTCATCGGTGGCATTTAACTATTGCTTGCAATCCTTTGCTTAAGTTTGGCAGCCACATCCTAGACTGAGCGAAGAAAGTTTAAGTCCTCCATTCTCTCTTGAATTGTCTTAAGAATTAAATAATAATTACATGCCATTTTGGAAAGTAAGAGGCATATATATTTATTTTTTTATTTTAATGATAATGATAATATGTAAAAGTGGTGTTTTCCCCTCTGAAACCTGAGTCTGTTCTGTTGTTTTCCACCTGTCCTTCACTTCTTAAACATATGATTACTTAAAAAACAACAACCTTATTTGACCCAGGCATAAAATCCATCATACTAAAAAGAGATTTTAAAAACCTCAGATCAGTTAAATTAGAGCACTAAAAATTACATTTGATTATAGTAATACCAAAGTAAATGAAGGCAGACAATTTTCCTCCCTAACCTGTCATTTTGGATGAAACTTTCTGCTAACAATGATCCTGGTTTAAGTGTTTAAACAGGCATGTGCTATCATCAAAAGTACAGATAGAATAACATATTTTAAAGAGTTTGGTTGCATCCAATTTAATGTTTTTCACAATCTTTTATGGTCCAACTCATTGGTCCGTCTTTTCAATTTCTGACCTTTAAGGCTCTTGTTCAAATTTATTTCATTTACAATACATTGTCATCAGTGTACTAATTTAATTAAGAAATGCTGCAAAATGCAGGAGGCCACCTGGAGAACCACAGATTTCTCTTTCAGTCTTTTGGAGGTCTGAGTCGTTGTGTTCCTGTTGATGACAGAAAGTCCATCAATCTTGTTCTAATCTCTCAGCAACCACCTCCCATTCCATGCCGCATTATGACCCCTGAGTTCCACTCATTTTTAACAATACCACTTGCATACCGACTGGTTCAAATGCCTTGTATATAAGCTCACAGGTGTCTCCCTCTCTGAGCTCAGTTAACCTCTAGGCTACTCAGAGAATCCCAAATCAGCCCCAAGGCAAACAACCTACATAATGGAGCCAAAGCAGTCTATGGCTTTTATCAACAGTCCACTCCAAAGTAGGATAAGGCCCAGAGCATGCGAAAAATTTTACACATCACTTGGGAAGACAGGTGAACTAATGTCAGTGTCCTGGAAGAAGCAAAGATCACCAGTGTTGAACCAATGATTCTTCAACATCAACTTCGTTGGACTGGTCATGTTGTGAGGATGCCTGATGATCGTCTTCCAAAGCAACTACTCTATTCCGAACTTAAAAATGGAAAGCGTAATGCTGGTGGTCAACAAAACAGGTTTAAAGACTGTCTCAAGCCAAATCTTAAAAAATGTAGTATAAACACTGACAACTGGGAAACACTGGCCTGCGAGCACTCCAGTTGGAGAACAGCCTTTACCAAAGGTGTTATGGGCTTTGAAGACACTCAAACTCAGGATGCAAGGGAAAAACATGCTAAGAGGAAGGCACACTTGGCAAATCCACACCGTGATCAACTCTCGCCCGGAAACCAATGTTACCACTGTGGAAGGACGTGTGGATCCAGAATTGGCCTCCACAGTCACTTATGGACTCATTGTTAAAACCGTGTTTATGGAAGACAATCTTACTCGGCTACAAGTGATTGCCAAAGAAGAAGATGACTTGGGGGCAAGACCCATTTGGAAGCAAAACTTCTGTTCCCCTAACTGAACAAAAGCAAGTTTTAACTTTTCCTTGTTTATATTCATCACCACGTATATATTTTTTTCCTCTCATGAACTGACTGAAAAGCTATGGGCTGGAATTTTTTGGGCCTAATCTAAATTCAGGGCCTCAATGCTGCAATTGTGGCCTGTCATGAAACGCCTCCCCCTACAGACTTTAACTTCAGCTGTTTCTTCTCCTCATTTTTGTGTCTTAGGAACACAGAGAACTGCCATACCCTGAGCCAAACCCATTGGAGCTCTCGAGAGCTGTGGTTGCAGAACTTTTTCAGAATACTGCCTGCTGCTTCCTTCTTCCCTGGAACCTACTGCTTCTCCTGCATATCTTCGCTATTTTGTTATTTCATATATATACTGCTTCATATTTAAAGAGAAATTGTGTCCTCCCTAAAAGAGGGCACGTGTTGCGGTGAGATCTGGAGACTGACCTCTTGGTTGTGGGTGGGTCCATTGGATAGCCACAACAACCGATTGGTAGGTCCCTCTATGCTGGGTTTCAATCTGGCCAATGGGGTTGCAGTCTAAATGGATTGAGGGACCTATATAAACCCATGCACGTGCCCCAGAGCTTCCTCTTTTGGCTTGTGCATCTGAACACCCACCCATCTCTCCCTAATTTTAGGGCCTTTTGCGATTGACCTTGCTATGCCGTTGTGTGTCGTCTATTGTTGGGACAGGGGCACAGCAAGAATTTTCCCACTTGGCTGATTGGCTGTTGCCATTTGGGTTTCGCCTGCCACGTAGCAATTTGTCACAACTTGTAAGGTTGCGGATAGACACTGGTTCATGTGAAAGTGATGGGAGAACGGTCTCGCCATCCCTATGTGAAGGGTATTCCGTTAAAGGAATCCAGGGACTCAAAAGATTTGGCCAACCCCCCAAAAGGTGTTGTGCCCGTGCCTGAGTCCAGGGGAGCATCTGGGGAGTGACTAGAATCTGTTCCCAGGCTTTTCACCTGCCTCAGGTATTCACCCTTGGCTGACCTATGATAGAGCTTTGGGTCAGTGCTACCTGCAAGGGTGTAGGGAGCTAGTCAAACCGGAGCCTATGCAACCACTCACTTTTCTGTAATCAATAAAGTTGTGGCCTAAATTCTTCCAAAAACCAAAACAAAAATTTGAGTCAGATGTGTCTTTATTTAGGAGGGAGGTCTCTGGGCCTGAACACACAAATCTCTAAGCAGTTTATATATGCCTATGAAAAAAGAATTCATATAAAAATGCAGTATAAAAGGTAAAGGTACCCCTGCCCGAACGGGCCAGTCTTGACAGACTCTGGGGTTTGTGCGCCCATCTCACTCAAGAGGCCGGGGGCCAGCGCTGTCCTTAATACGTGTTGATATAGATATTTACAAAATCCTGGACTTGAATTTCATACACAGCACAATATGCAATAGGATTGCACCACAAACAATTTAATTTAACCAAAGGTAACACGTCACAGAGCAAAATTTATTTTGGTAGCTCATCACTGCTGGAGGGTGGGGGTTCAGTTATGCAAGCAGCCCAGTACATTACGCTGTGCACAAGAAACTGGAAATATTCCAAACTACCAAAAAAACCCGTTATTTTTATTTATAGAGTGTGCACAATATTGATTGAATTAAAAATATATGTGCTATTGCACCCTTAGAATCATTCCCTCGATTCTGTGGTGGCTTCTTGCTTATGGTTTGTTAATCATAACTGTGCATGAGGCATTTTGAGGCAATCTGATATAACTTGATGTCAGCTATCCACTAACCGTTTTGCTTGCCAGCTAAAACACCTTTGGGGGAAATACTCATGATTTTTTGGTTAAAGAGTCTGTGACATTCTAACAACCAGTTTTTAAAACCACCTGCTACTGCAAACATAATGGATGCTCTGGGATAAAGGATGGATTCAATAGTGATGAAGCACTAAGAATCGAGACCCATGGATCCAAAAATAGCTATCAAATTTTTCCCACATCTACTCATGTATATACCAATTTAGGTCCCAAAGTCAGAATCACGGCATCTTGTTAAGATTTATGCTTCTGAAAATTTGGCACGCACAGCCCATTTCTCCTTCCAAGTTCTTTTGGTGTGATTTATTTTTCCTCAAATTAAAAAGGAAAGATTTCGTCTGCCTGAATTAATTCATCTCTGCCATGTTCACAAGCCTTAGGGTGAAGGATATATAAAGATTTACATATCATTGGCAGCCTGATCAGTATCTAAAATGGTTTGTAGCTGGAGATTTCAAACCAGTTCATTAATTCAGTCATCCCAACAACAAAAGTAGCCATGTTGGAAGTGAAAGCCTGAATAAATGTCGTTGATGTTGAGAATTCCAGACCAAGCTAAACTTTCTTTTAAAATATGCACACGAAACATTCATACCTGAAAATAATTGGCTTCTTCAGTGAGGAAACAATGCTTGTATTCTTGGAGACTTGGCTAATTGTGCTAAAAATATGTCCAGCATGGTGTCGTGATTAAAAGTATTGAACTAGGATCACAGAGACCTGAGTTCAAATCCCCACTTAATTATGAAATTCACTGGGTGCCCTTCATGGGGTCAGTCACTATCTCTCAGGTTTAAGCTACTTTATGGGGTTGTTGTGAGCAGGGCAGAATGGGGTGGGTGGGACAGGTAGGCCAATGATTTTGAGGGGACTACACTGAGTTCCCCTGGCAGAGGCAAGGGGGGAGAGACCCTTTGGTAAACATTATTGAAATTAGGCCTACATCTGCTACCTGGTCTGAGCCTATTCCCAACTTTGCATGGCCCTAGTTGTGAGGATGAGAAGGACGAGGAAGAAGAGAGCCATGCACAGTAGATTACAAATGCAATAAATAGATAAAGTCCTGCTAGTCATCTTCCTCCATTGGAACACTTCAAGTAAATGACAGTACTTGTTAGTAGCTTGTGGTATCACTGGGGATGGAGATGGGAGTGGAATTGTTCAGAAGGTGTGTTCTGAAGGAATAGGTTCACCTGGAGCTACTAATTAATGCTGTTTCATCTCCCTCCCGTCCAGGGAATATAAGATGTGAGTCTTTGGCACAAGCACACTTGCTCTGTGGCTCTCAACTGGGGGAAATAAGCTGGTGAGGAAAACAAACAGCAGCCAGAGCATCAAAAATCGCCATCACTCAGATCACAGAGGGCTGCCATCTCATCAGACTCCCCCAGAAGGTGGTGGAGAAATTTTAAGGAGAGCTTGGATGGCCATCTGTCATGGATGCTTTAGTTGAGATTCCTGCATTGCAGTGTTAGACCCAGGATCCTCTGCTTACCAGTTTCCCAACCTAGACAGCATCTTAAAAAGCAGGGACATCACCTTGCCAACAAAGGTCCGTATAGTTAAAGCTATGGTTTTCCCAGTAGTGATGTATGGAAGTGAGAGCTGGACCATAAAGAAGGCTGATTGATAAAGAACTGAATTATGGAGGTGACTCTTGAGAGTCCCATGGACTGCAAGAAGATCAAACCTATCCATTCTTAAGGAAATCAGCCCTGAGTGCTCACTGGAAGGACAGATCCTGAAGCTGAGGCTCCAATACTTTGGCCACCTTATGAGACGAGAAGACTCCCTGGAAAAGACCCTGATGTTGGGAAAGATGGAGGGCACAAGGAGAAGGGGACGACAGAGGATGAGATGGTTGAACAGTGTTCTCGAAGCTATCAGCATGAGTTTGACCAAACTGCGGGAGGCAGTGGAAGACAGGAGTGCCTGGCGTGCTCTGGTCCATGGGGTCACAAAGAGCTGGACACGACTAAACGACTAAACAACAACAACAAAGCAGCAACACAAATAGAGACAAGGAAGCTTTATTTCAGAAATAAAGGCACAGCGGAATAATTTCCCAAAGGCTGAGCCCTGTGAAAAGGGCGGTTCAGGCTTATATGCTCTTACATCATTAGCATTCTCCTCCCCTTTGCATTGTTTTTTTTTAATCCAATCATCATAGGCTACTCCCTTCTTGTTACCCTTATATGGCATTCCCTTGGCATATTGTTTCAGCCCTTCGCAAACTTAGCTGCTGCCTATGTAAGTTTAGTTTACTGCAACTGAGTGTTCTAGCACACATGACCAACTTCAATAGAGGAGGGGTACATTTGTTTCGGGACGTTACAGGAATGACACTCAGGTTCCCTTCCAACGCTACAGTTCTATGATTTGTCGACACTTGAGCTGGGCATCAGGAGTAGGGGAGTGGGAATAGAGGAGTTTGCAGCACCTGCCCTCTACTTTTTGAGTTTTACCAGTCCCAGTGCTCAAATGACCGCTGGCGAAGGTGTCAGACTGTCCACTTCTGCCCACAGAGCTGCAGAGAGCCATTGTAGCTTGGGGCATACCAGTCAATAAAACACCAGTATGGAGGGGTGTGATTGTACGTGGGCTGAATTATCATTTCCATGAGCACAGAATGTGTGCCATACACTCTGACCAGCTCTGAAAATGAATAACTTTCTAGAATGAGCAGATAAGGACACAGAATGTTTGTAACTGCAAAAAGAAAAAGAAAAATCCCTATTTTTGAACCTTATCCTGATATTTGTTGTTTGTTATCCAGAAGCAACACAAAAAGGGTTTGTGAATGAGTGTTCAGCCTTGTCTCTCTACACACTCCCAGGGCTCCCATTTTACTCAAAGAATGGGGGCATGTTATTTGCATGGAATTGCACTGGACAACTGATTTTTTTCAGGGGAACCCTAAGTATATTTAGGCAGAGGTGAGTCTGATTGAGCTTTTGGGGGTCAGCTCCTTGATAAATATGCTGAGAATTGCAGCCTTTATGTTTTTATCCTTTTCATAAACCAGAATGAGGATTTCCTGCTAGGGACTAGAAGTCAGCATTAACAACAACAAAAATAGATAAAATAAATTTATCATTAGAGTTATGATTCTTCAACTGATATAAAATAGTTCTCTTCGTGTAATGTTTCCAGTGATGCACTTAGGTACTGTAATTATAAGACTCTGGACTTAATGATCTTACCAGGGGCAGGTGAGCTCTTTAGGTGATACTATTTCAGAACATCATATGCCCAGCCACACTTCAGATGGTAATGTGCATTACTTGTCTTGCTTCAAATGGTCTTACAGCTCCCTGCCCTTCAGATGGTAATGTGTACTATCTCACTTAGTTCGAAACATGGTGAGTCAGCCCTGTTGCATTTGGGGGCTCTCCATTCTGCAGAGCGGGGCCCTGACTTCTGCCTTAAAGACCTGCCTCAATGTTACCAATGAATATTTCAGGAGCTGCCTTTCTCCTTGCCCCATCCTTCAACAGCTCCTTGCTTTTCCTCCACTCCTATCCTTTGTTTTGCAAAGCACTGAGGAACTGTGGAACTGAGGCTTTCAAAGGCAGAGTTGTCAAAATTACAAACCCCACCCCCAATGTATTTAGGCTTTGTTGTTGTAAGGTACATTAAGAAACTAATAGCGTTTCCAGCTACAAGTGTACAAGGAGAGTGCTGTGCATTACATAGGCAGAGAAACTTAATAGTCTCTTGTACTTGCATTACAGCCATGACTCACTTATTGATCTTGAAAACAAAGCATGCCAATCTCTGCTCTATTAATCGTTTTGGCTGGGACTTTCTGGGTCTGAAGGCAGTATTGTCTTTGCAGAATTGTCTTAGAAGTATTATTATAGGTATTTCCCTTATAACATATTCTTTCCTTCAAGATGAGTCAATGGAACCGACTGCAGGGAGATAGAACTACTCAGCTGTTCCCTAATTCACTTTATCATTCTAGTGTATTGTAGGGTTGTTGAGTGTTGTTGTTTGGGGGGCAACGTTTCTGAGCTTTTTTTTTTTTTAGTTTTGCCCAAAGTTGTTGAGCTATTTTAAAGCAAATTTGCCCAAATCTACATTTCCAACATGGGTTGACATATGACTTGATTTCCCTGGACATTTCAGCAATTTCCGCCCGGGCACTGTTTCTGACTGCTGTAATCCAGCTATGTCCAGGAAATTCCAGACACAAGGCAGCCCTATTGCTTTGCCCAACCCCCTAAATTTAGATTCCACCGAAGAAAGCAGGTGAAGCCCTTGTCTTTCACCTCTTTCACCTATTGATCACACAAAGGGTCAACACAGATACAAAGGGATTTGTGGGCTGCTCCCATACCATGCTCCAATGGCTACCAGTCTGTTGGTTTGGTTTTGCTGACCATGGAAAGGGCTTTTGGAAAAGCGAAGCAGTTCAAAGATTCAAGCCACACAATAGTTGCATGATGTTAGGTGATGTAAATAATGGTGGGTAATAATGTGAAAGGTAAATTAAGTAGTCCAACTTGTTACGATGTTAACTCCTTCCCCTGCTTCTCTGTAGGGAAGACTGAGCCTGGGCAGGCACACTGTGGAAAGAAAATAGAGAGAAGAGGTGAGATGGCTGCTCTTCTTCCAGCTTAGAAGGATGTTGGGGTTGTTAGAATTCCTGCTCCGTGATTTCAGACATGGGATTTTTGTCTATCACATGGCGGTGTATGTTTGACTCCACAGAGTGGGAAGTGACGGAGACAGGATGTTTGTGTTACCGTGTTCTGTGAAGTGGGACTATTGTCCTTTGTTCTTTTTCTCTTTGCTGTCTGATGCTAGAGAGAGAGGGAGCCATGTTGCAGTGCTCCGTGTGTGTTTATATGTAAATAAAGTAGATTAGCCAAAATGCTGAGTTGCTGAGGTCTGTTACGCAACTGCACAAACTCTGTGGATCCCTAAGTGTGCCAGTGTCTGTTGGCATTGGTTGCTGTGAAGTTCAGGCTGAAGAAAGCTCCTGAAGCTCCTGAACGATTGACCAGGAGGGAGGGAACATGCCAATTGGGCATGTATCTCTGCCAGAGTCCTACTCGAGTGTAGGCTGAACTCCTGACCGGGGTGAGAGAAGAACGAGTTCATTTGTCACTGATGTTCAGTTATCTGTTTTATAAAACACAATTCTGGAAGCTGTGATTTTTTTTTTAAAAAAAAAACTTTAACGCCTAAACTGTGCCTAATTCACAATTTCAGTGAAAGCACAGAGTGACGACCTGAGAGAGAGCAAAAGGGTGTTGTTTAAAAAGGTAAAGGGACCCCTGACCATTAGGTCCAGTCGTGGCCGACTCTGGAGTTGCGGCACTCATCTCACTTTATTGGCCGAGGAAGCCAATGTCATGTGGCCAGCATGACAAAAGCCGCTTCTGGCGAACCAGAGCAGTGCACGGAAACGCCGTTTACCTTCCCACCAGAGCGGTACCTATTTATCTACTTGCACTTTGACGTGCTTTCGAACTGCTAGGTTGACAGGAGCAGGGACCGAGCAACAAGAGCTCACCTCATTGTGGGGATTCGAACCACCGACCTTCTTATCGGCAAGCCCTAGGCTCTGTGGTTTAACCCACAGTGCCACCCGCGTCCCTTTAGCCTTCAATAACTGAGGGGTATTGTTTGCTCCAGAATAGGAACCCTGAATCAACAACCCATGGAAACCATTTCTGGCATCCTCGATAAAGCACTCAACCTATACAAGCACAAGGCGGCTTTTGAGCCTATAGCCAACAGACACCAGTGAGAAAGAGCAGAATTGCCTTTCAATGGCAGCTGCCATTTTTGAAAGTGCAAGGCTGAAGTTTCTTCACTGGATCTTTAAAAGCCACCATTAGCATCTATATAATTTAAAAGGCTGCAAGTAGATTGTGATGTCCTGTTTCAGAAGCAGCATCAGTTTTAAATAATTGATTTGATTTGCCATTTCCAAATTGGGCTGGGGGGGCAGGGGAACAGAGAGAGAGGCTGATGGAGGCATTTCAACTTAAGGATTCCTTAAGCAGTAGACTGGTTATATTTGAAGAACAAATAAGCATTTCTTTGCCTTGCTTGGGATATTTCCAGTCTTCGGGGCTGCTGGCTTTTCATCCCTGAGCTGGCCACTTGGGCTATTTTATGTTAGCTTTCTATCCTAAATTTTGTACTTCCTTTCCCTTTTTTGAAAAGATGTTTCCTTCTTTTTGGCAACACGCAAGTATACAATATCCCCACTGAGATGCACAAACTAAAGGTCTTGTACATCTCTCTCAGGCCAAACAGCCACTTAGGGAGAGGGGGTGATTTTCGTTGGGACCATGTGTACAGTTCCCCAGTTTCCAGAGACCCAGGAAAATGCAGCAGAGTTTTAGTGCATGGTGTCAAACAATGCATTTCAGAAACTTTTGTAGCTGCCTACTTTGTGTAGAGTTTGAGGCCTAAAGAACACCAACAGGCACGTGTATGTGACAATTGCTAGGGAAACGTGGATGGGAGTTCTGAATGTTCTTTATCTTTTTTTATCGGTTTATATGAAGCAGTCTACACGTAATATAAAAAAACTAAGCAGTTTGCAAAGAGAGAGAAAAATATAGACTAGAATACAAGTATAATTAAAAGGAAAAATAACTCTGAAGACCTCCAGTGAATAACAGTTCAGAATCCTCTTATTTCTTTTCTCCTTGTGCACATTTTTAGAATCTTTAAGACTGGGGGAGCGGGGCAGAAATCAATTACAAAAAAATTCTGTCTAGCAGAAAAATGAAAGTGCATAGGGTGTAGTTTAGATGTGGAACAGCATTTGTTTACTTGTGTGTGCTCTAGCAATGCTCCTTTGTTGTGGCTTTCAAACCAATTTATATTTTTAAAAATACTTTTCCTTTAAAAAAATTGTTTCCTGGAAAGGCAATTCTGGGCCAGCTAGATTGGCTGCAGGCAAATCTCACCATGGCACCTTAGAGTAAATAGTCTTTGAATAGTCCCTTTAAAAGCTTATGTGTTCTTTGGATAAGGATTGCCATGAATGAACAACAATAATAACAACAACAAATTAATTCAATTCAATTTAAAGAGGCTATTTGTAAATTATTTGCACTGTACCTTACAATGGAGGAAATTGGGAAGTATGGAATCATAAAAAAGCCCCACAAATGTTGCTACTGGAATAAATAAGTTGCATTCAATGCTGGGACTCCACTCATACAACAGACCTTTGCTTGCACAATCCTTTCCCCTGCATACTCAGAATTGAGGGACCCTCTGGAGCAGACCCTCTGGCAGCGAGGAGGAAAGGAAAGTTTCATTGTATGAGTCTTGCAGCACTAGATAAAATCACCCTGTGATTTAAATGAGAAATTAATGTGACAAATTGAGCTGGATGTGCTTTGAGAATCTTTCTTACTCTTCTGGTCAGAGGCTTTCCATGTTTCACTTTAAACTGAATGGCCAACAGAAGGTGCTGTGGACTCAGTGTGTCTTGGATGTCAGTAAAACCTCTGACTCAGCCCCCCATGTTATTCTTGCAGAGAAGCTGTTAAAATGTGGACTGATTGAATGCAACATAAATACTCATTAATAGTTCCTTGTCATCCTGGAAAAAAAGTGACAAGCGGGGTGCCATAGGGTTCTGTTCAAGATATTTATAAATGACTTGAATGAAGGTATTGAAGGGATGCTCATCAAATTGTAGATGACACCAAACTAGGGCAGGTGGCTAGTGCCACAGAATGCAGAATCAAAATTATAAAGCTTAACATGAATCAACAGTGTGATGCAGCAGCAAAAAAAGCTAATACTATTCGAGGGTGCATCAGCAGAAGTGCATAGGGTGTAGTAATAGTACCACTCTATTCTGCCTTAGGGAATGCAGGTGGCGCTGTGGTCTAAACCACAGAGCCGAGGGCTTGCTGATCAGAAGTTCGTGGTTCGAATCCCCGCGACGGGGTGAGCTCCCGTTGCTCGGTCCCTGCTCCTGCCAACCTAGCAGTTCAAAAGCACGTCAAAGTGCAAGTAAATAAATAGGTACCACTCTGGCGGGAAGGTAAATGGTGTTTCTGTGCACTGCTCTGGTTCGCCAGAAACAACAACAACAACAAAACTTTATTAGCAAAGCCAACAGGCCACAGCTATACAAGAATTAGAGATAGAATAAAATAAACATAAAAAGGAAATAAAAACAAACAAAAAGAGGTCCGTCAGGTGAACACGTCTGTCACTCAGATGGTGGCCCTTAATTTCACAGCTCTCTCGATGAACCTTGCGACCTTCTCAGTTGTCTGACTGTCCATATCAGATAAGAGAAAGAACAATATAATGTCTTGTGGACGGCCAGGGTTGGAGAGGATGAGTGGAGTAATAATCTCATTCCTTAGGTCTCTATAAAGGGGGCAGGATAAAAGGACGTGGGACACTGTTTCCGTGTTGCCATCTCTGCATGGGCAGAGTCGTTTTTCAAACGGAGTCTTTTGGTAACGGCCTTCGAGTACGGCAGAAGGAAGGACATCCCATCTAGCCAATGTAAAGGCGCGTCTATATTTTGGGATGGTTAATTTAGACAAATATGAAGCTGGAAAATCAAAGTGAGCGGGGGGAGAGTAAGTATACCATGGACACATTTTCTTTAGGATGGTCAGGTTGTTTTGCCGTTCAATGTCTTTCAGGCGCTGGCCTATTAGGCTCTTTGCTTTACTGAGGCCCATTGGTAGTAAGGATTGCGAATGCAGACCGTATCTAAGGAGTTTTTGATGCACAGTTTTGAACCACATGCTTTTATAAGGGTCTTGCATTACTAGAGACAGTAGGCCGGGTGGATTTAAGTTAAGGCGAAGCCAATAGTTGAGTGTTCTTTGCCAGGTCTGAGTTTCTACAGATGGAAGGCAGGCCTCGAGTCGTAAAGCTGCGTTTGGGACACAGGAGGGGACACCGAATATCTGCCTTAGGAATTTAGACTGAACAGTTTCAAGACTTGAGCAGTGGTTCCCCGTCCAAAGTTGTGCCCCATACAGTAACTGCGCCAGAGGTTTTGCCTGAAAGACTTCAAGGGCTGCTGGGATATATCTGCCCCCCTTCGTGTAAAAGAAGCGCGACAGCATCTTAATGCTTTGAGCTGCTTTTTCTTTGGCATGTTTTTGATGGACATCCCAGGACCCGGTCGACTGGAAGACGATACCCAGATATTTAAAGGCTTTAACCTGTTCGATTGTCTGGTTGTCCATCCTCCAGCTATACTGTCTGCAATTCCTTCCAAAAACCATGATTTTGGTTTTCTGATAGTTTATTACCAATTGCTCTCTCCTACAGTATGCTGAAAATTCACCTATGAGCCTATTTAAGCCTATTCTTGTTCGAGATAGAAGTATCGCATCGTCAGCATACAAAAGCACGGATATTGATTTGTCAGCCAATTTAGGGGCATGGAAGTCCGGAGATGACAAGCAGTTAACCATATCATTGATGTAGAAGTTGAATAAAACTGGGGCCAGAATGCAACCTTGCTTGACCCCCTTGCTGACAGGAACTGGTCCTATAAGATGGCCATTTAGCGAGGTTCTTACATACAGCACCGTGTCTTTATATAAGCAGCTAATCAGAAATAGTAGTCTTTTATCCATACTTGATGTGCTCAATTTATCCCAGAGTCTTGCACGTGGAATTGAATCGAAGGCAGCCTTTAGATCGATAAAGGCTGCGTATAGCACCCCACGGGGTTTTTTGGCATATTTGTCAATTAGGTAGGCTAGGGTGAAGCAATGGTCTATGGTGGATCTGCCTTGCCTAAAGCCCGCCTGCTCTTCCGCTAAAATAGCTTCAGTTTCCAGCCAGCTGGTTAGCTTAATATAAAGATGTTTGGTATATAGTTTGCTGGGTATGGGCAGAAGGCTGATTGGTCTATAGCTCGCCGGGTCTGACCTGGGGCCTTTTTTGTAGATTGGAATAACTATTGCCTCTGTCCAGCCATCTGGAAGTAGACCCGTTGAATCAATCCAGGAAAATAGAGATGCCAACAGGGGGGCCCACCAGCCAATGTTAGACTTCAGAAGTTCGGCAGGGATATAGTCGTTCCCTGGGGCCTTATTGTTCTTTAATTGTGCGATTAGGTTCTCAACTTCCTTTACAGTTACTGGTGGCCAATGAGGTAGATCCTCCAATTGGATGCGTAGTTTATAATGTTGGACTTCCTGGTCATGAAACAAGGATTGAAAATGACGTAACCATTCCATTGGTTCCACTGTGCAGATGGAATTGGTGCGCTCCTGGTCCAGTAGACCAGATATGGTTCGCCAAAAGCAAGTGGTATCTTTCTCGTGCGATGCCTTAACCAAGCTTTGCCATGCGGCTCGTTCAGCTTCCAATTTCTTTCTCCTTAATAATTGTTTGTAAAACCGTCTCACATAGATATAAGCATTAAGTGAGGTAGCAGTCCCTAATTTCCTATATTTCTGATAGGCTGTTCTCGTTTGTCTCCTTGTTTGCCTGCACTCCAGGTCGAACCAGCTAGCTCCGTCCTTTGCCCTCTTTGTGCCGGAGCTATGTATCGCTGTTGTTAAATGGGATTTCAGCCTTTCCAAAAGTAATTTAAAGCGTTCCATGATCGCGTCTGCTGAATTGCCTGTCACAATAGCGGATCGAATAAGCTTTAACTCTGCTGACTGAAGGAGGTGGGTTAGATTTTCATTCAGTATTGGGGACCGTTTGAGTCTTTTGGGAGTATACCCAAGTTTGCAGGAGGTAGAAACAGCTTAGTCATGCTGGCCACATGACCCGGAAGCTGTCTGCGGACAAACGCCGGCTCCCTCGGCCTACAGAGCGAGATGAGCGCGCAACCCCAGAGTCATCCGCGACTGGACCTAACGGTCAGGGGTACCTTTACCTTTATTTTGTCTTAGAAAGACCATACCTGGAATACTGTGTGCAATTCTGGGCACCACAATTTAAGAAGGATGTTGACAAGCTGGAATGCGTGCAGAGGAGGGCAACCAAGATGGTGAAGGGTCTGGAAACTAAGCCTTACGAGGAGTGCTTGAAGGAGCTGGGTGTGTTTAGCCTGGAAAAGAGGAGACTGAGAGGAGATAGGATAGCCATCTTCAAATATCTCAAAGGCTGTCACGTGAAGGAGGAAGCATGCTTGTTTTGTCCTGCTCTGGAGGGTAGCACTCCAGGCAATGGCTTCAAGTTACAGTGGTACCCCGGGTTAAGAACTTAATTCGTTCTGGAGGTCCGTTCTTAACCTGAAACTGTTCTTAACCTGAGGTACCACTTTAGCTAATGGGGCCTCCGGATGCTGCACGATTTCTGTTCTCATCCTGAGGTACTATTTTTGGGTTAGCGGAGTCTGTAACCTGAAGCGTATGTAACCCAAGGTACCACTGTACAAGAAAGGATATTCTGACTAGCATTCGGAAAAACTTTCTGACAGTAAGAGCTCTTCGGCAGTGAAAGAGACTCTCACGAGAGGTGGTGGACTCTCCTTCCTTGGAGGTTTTTAAGCAGAAGTTGGGTGGCCATCTGTCATGGATGCTTCAGCTGAGATGCTTGCATGGCAGGGGGTTGGACTAAATAACCTTGGGTCCCTTCCAACTCTACAATTTTGTTATTCTGTGGTTCAATGAGGCATTCGTTACATTCGTGATGAAAGGTCTTGCTATAGAATTGTTCAGTGTTTCACAACACACTCTCCAGTTTCTCAGAAGTTCCTGTGAAATGTTGGCTGGTGTTTCTTTGGCTGATGCTGCATGTGTCTGATTGATTTATATGCACAGTGCAGCACAAATCACAGCCCACAACCTTACAGTTCGTTCTTGCACTTGGCAGTGTTAACTCTGATCCATTGTGACAGCTGATGAAGCAATAGTCAGATTTGTAAATGGTAATTGTAGTTAGCATGTACATAATGTATCACATTTACTCATCCCTTTAGTTCAAATTCATCTACAAGGTCTGACAAACATTGCTTGTTTAGTGGCAGCAAATCTAAATAAATGTTTTCATGCTTTCATACACTGGAAATCGTGACAGACCGTGCAGCTTTGTGAAACCACCTTCTTTCCTTTTGCAGTCCCCCTCATCTCTACAGAATCGCCTTGCATTTCTGTAGAAAGCCAGCAAAAGTACCTTCCCCCCAATTCTCCATGCTATTTATGGTACTGAAATTTAGTGGTAGCCTGTGACATGTTCTTGGGAGCAGAGCTAAAATTCTCCTTCAAAGAACCCAGAAGATCCTTTCCCAATTAATTTCTGCTCACTTAATGTTGAATGAAACTCCATTCTTATCAGTGGTTAAAGAAATCAAGGGGTACAAGCCCATTGTTTCCTTCAACAGCATGAAAATAATAGTTGTGTTCAAAATATTTGGGAGGTGGACAATTTCATTGACTATTCTCCCTGGAGAGGGCTAAAATTTTCTACCAGGGAGTTTGAAGAAGACTTTTTCCAAAAAAAATATTGTCAGATAATTCGTTTGAGAAATTTCAGCAAGTATGTTGTCTCAGATGGTCTTGCTTTGCTGAGCAAGCTATGTGTATGAAATTTTGCAACTTCCCCAAAGAGCTGCCCTGTGAATGGATGTGCATTATAGCTAAACACATGTGTGCTGGGGCTTTATATGCAATAGAGAGGTGTAGTGTTGTGCCCTGTTCGTACCATCATTTATACACTCATTATTAGCACTTCATCCATGGGCAAGGGTGGCAGAGAGCAGTGCTGAAATTTCTGGGAATTGTAATTGGGAAGAGTGCTGTTGTGTTCATGTCCTCTTATGCAACAGAAATGTTTAGGAATCACATGCTCAACTAAGAACCATGCCCACAAATCAGATATGCATCCAAATGGACATCAGAATGATGACGATAGTAATAATAATAATAATAATAATAATAATAATAATAATAATAATAATTTATTATTTATACCCCGCCCATCTGGCTGGGTTTCCCCAGCCACTCTGGGCGGCTTCCAAAAGAATATTAAAATACTATGATACATCAAACATTAAAAGCTTCCCTAAACAGGGCTGCCTTCAGATGTCTTCTAAAAGTCTGGTAGTTGTTGATCTCTTTGACATCTGGTGGGAGGGCGTTCCACAGGGAGGGCGCCACTACCGAGAAGGCCCTCTGCCTGGTTCCCTGTAACTTGGCTTCTCGCAGTGAGGGAACTCCCAGAAGGCCCTCGGTGCTGGACCTCAGTGTCCGGGTAGAACGATGGAGGTGGAGACGCTCCTTCAGGTATACTGGACCGAGGCCGTTTAGGGCTTTAAAGGTCAGCACCAACACTTTGAATTGTGCTCGGAAACGTACTGGGAGCCAATGTAGGTCTTTCAAGACCGGTGTTATATGGTCTCGGCGGCCGTTCTCAGTCACCGGTTCGAGATGGCCCGAGCATTGGTTGCGCCTGTAGCAGTCCAGGCAACACCGTGGGACACGATTCAAGAAACAGTTTGGCTTGGTATAAGGCAGCTTCCTACGTCTACTAATGCCTTGTCAATGTCATCTCTATAATAGAGGGACTTTCCCAGACCGAAGGCAAAGGTGGGAGGAGAGCCTGCCAGTTTCATGGCTGATCTTGCAGCTTTTACAGGCATTTCTCCAAACTTTTACAAGGTAGGTCTCCAAACCCTTCTACCCCCCCCCCCCAACCAATATGTGTTTCAGCATCAAGGCACTAAGCTTCTATTCTCCAACCGGCTGAGAAAGACTTTGTTTTGCACATGCAGCCAATGATAATTTCTGTTGCGAGGGAAATTAAAGCAGATAGAACCAGACATAAGGCGTGGGGTTCTGGGATATTGTCCTCACCAGTAGAACAACAATATCCACATTAAAAAAAATCGAAGCTGACAGATTTCCATGGCAGCCCTAATATTATGTTAATTCAACGAGGATTCATTCAGGCCAGTCTTCACAATAGCCTCACAAATTGTGTTACGATTCATCAATCGTATGTTGTTGCTTTGCTCTAATTTTCAGCGATGTCATGAGCCCAAATAGAACTGGCTACCTAGTCAGCCCAAGTGCTTTCTCAATGGGTCTCTCTTGTTACTTGTATTTATTCCTTATTTTTTAATGCAGCCCTGGGATATGTGGATCTTTTGTTTATTAGAATCAGCAGTGTTGGTGCTGCAGTGTTGCTGGACAATCAGCACCATAAACTGCATACAAATCTGACTTGTGCTGTGAATCAGCCAGTGGAATATGAGCCAGTGCTTTATGGAAACACTGAGAAATATAGAAACCATGCTTTGAAATTCAGAGATCTACAGTCAGTGCTTTTTTCTAAAAAAAATGTTTAGGGTGCTCTCATTTCCCTACTCATATTGAAATACTGCCCCTCGATGAGGCCAAACTTAGATTCACAAGATGTTTAGGGGTACGCATACCCCTGCGTAACCCCCCCCCCCGAAAAAGCACTGTCTATAGTGATCAGAAGCAGAATAAAATGGCTGTGTTCCCTAGTTCTGTGCTTTAAAAAGAGCTGCTCCTTTGGGTAGAAAAAAAAAAGCCCATAGGATATAAAAGGACGCCTAATGAACCAGAAGATGTAAAGTAAATGGCTCTGTGGTCAAGGGGGTTTAATCGCTAGTAAGTGTGTCTGGAATTGCAAATTTGCTTGTCTTTTTTCTGAAATAAAAAGCTTCCAAATATAAGGAAGGTACTCCATCCCTTTCATTCTAGTTGCCTTCTTTGATTTTAGTTGCAGCATTTTCTGGAAGCTCACATGCAGAGCATGACCATAACCCTTAGCCATAGTTTATTGAAACAAGCCAACTTCAAACCATGGTTTATAAAGTTGGCTTGTTTCTGTAAACTATGGGTAAGGGTTATGGTCATGCTCTGCATGTGAGCTTCCAGAAAATGCTGCAACTAAAATCAAAGGGATGGAGCACCTTCCTTATGTTTGGAAGCTTTATAAACCATGGTTTGAAGTTGGCTTGTTTTCAGTAGACTGAAATTAGACAGACCACAATTTATTCATGTTCAGACCTAATGCTCAAAATGGAAGTGAAATCTGAATGCCTCCTCGTGGCTGCACCAGAGCAGAAGAGCAAAGGAGAAGCACACAAGGCTGAGGCTTGTTCGAATAATTATAAACCAGGAATGGTGAAGAAGAAGAGTTTGGATTTGATATCCCACTTTATCACTACCTGAAGGAGTCTCAAAGCGGCTAACATTCTCCTTTCCCTTCCTCCCCCACAACAAACACTCTGTGAGGTGAGTGGGGCTGAGAGACTTCAGAGAAGTGTGACTAGCCCAAGGTCACCCAGCAGCTGAATGTGGAGGAGCAGAGACACGAACCCGGTTCCAAAGATTACAAGACTACCGCTCTTAACCACTACACCACACTGGTGAACCTGTGACCCTCCATCTGTTATTGACTACAACTCCCATCATCCCTGACCATTTGATATGCTGGGCTGGGGCTGATGGGAGTTGGAGTCTGGTATAATCGGAAGGCTTACATGGTTCCCCATCCCTGCGCAAAACCACAGTTTAGCACTTTGTTCTAACAAGGCCAGTGAGTCCTCAGCAGAGGTGGGAACTGAATCTCCAATCTCCAGAATCTCTTCAGATTCTAAGTAACAAACCCACGGCTGCTGTTATGTGACCAGTGATCCTTGTCACAAACTTGGACTGGATCATCTTTGTTATGAACCAGCAAGAGATTTCTTATGCATAGCCCTCCAATTATCTATTCTCTTCCTTAGCAACAATGATGAGCCAAAGGCATTCTGCTTGAAGGATGCAAAAACTTCTCACCAACAAATTTTTTTTGCAAAGCTACATTCTGAGTAAGAACCCACTCTTTAAAAAAAAATGCAAAAAAATAAATCCAAGGGCTGCCACGCTAAATGTTTTAGACTTGCTTCTACACATCCTATTCACTCACCTGCTCCTTTCCCCCTCTGTAGCTGCAAGGCACTTTTAAAAGAATATTAGTGTGTGTCTTCATCATCCTAAACTGCGAATTAGAAGTGAAGGGCTGTGGCACACATTGCCCAATTTAACAATTTGACTTGTGGTTGGTGAGAACGTAAATGAAAGCAAGCATGAAACAGCTGTTGCCTCTCTCTTTTTGAAAATAGCCTGGTAGCAAGACTACTTGTGAGAGTGAGGCTGGCAGTGTTTGATGTTTATTTTTAAACAAAGTGGTAAGAATATTTCCTAGGAATCCCATATTCCTTTAGGGCAATGCTGGGAAGCTGAAGGTTCTAATTAATTAGCTATTAACTAGCCTTTCCAAATTCCTTAATATAGTTTTCATATTTCATCTGAGTGTAGCTGTGGGTTGTTTTCACGAAGTAAAACTATTGGCTGATTATATTTGCATATGAAACTATTGGCTGATTATATTTGCATATGAAGCAGTTCTTCGCATGCAATAAATATGTTTTCTTTGTTTTTAGGTTATCTGGGAAGACCTCGTATGCACAAGAGAATTTTAATTGCTTGCCACCAGCAGTTTTTATAAGCACTTGCAAACATATTCCAAACATCTGATGGTCTTTCATTGGGGCCATCATTTTAGTCACTACTATTTTTTCTGTGAACTCACTGTGAATTCCTCCCTTGTTCTCTTATAATGGCAATGGTGACCACTCGAGAGGTGTTGGAACTGAGTTCTGGTGCGTTCCGACTGAAAAAAAGCCCTGGTTTCTGTTTATTGTTCCCTCCCCTCCCCCTTTTTTCTTTTTTTTTTTCTTTTTCTGTTTTCGTGTATCATTTTGCTTTGTGGTTTGTGTTATCATTGTGGAAAATATAATAAAAATTTTATTTTTAAGAAAAGAAAGAAAAAAAGCCCTGGTTTTAGTTTATTTAATGCCTTTTAAAATGGCTTAAACAGATCAGACTGTTAAACATGGCAAAACCATTGCCTATGACTTTGTCATTCCACTCAGCAGCTCTGAATGTGTGGGCACAACTAGGTGTCAAGGGAATTGTCTGTGGCTATACTACTCTGAGCATGCCTTTTAGGAATAAACCAGTTCAGACTTCTTTTTATTTATATGGTGGCAGGCACAGATCATAATGGCATGGTGAAGATGCTTGGATTCACATGGTGGGCTGCAGGACATTCTTATAGCTGCCACCACAGGGAATAATAATAATAATTTATTTATACCCCGCCCATCTGGCTGGGTTTCCCCAGCCACTCTGGGTGGCTCCCAACAGAATATTAAAAACACGCTAAAACATCAAACATTAAAAACTTCCCTAAACAGATAGTTGTTTATTCCCTTGACATCTGGTGGAAGGGCGTTCCACAGGGTGGGCACCACTGCCAAAAAGTCCCTCTGCCTGGTTCCCTGTAACCTCACTTCTTGCAGTGAGGGAACCGCCAGAAGGCCCTCAATGCTGGACCTCAATGTCTAGGCAGAATGATGGTGGTGGAGACTCCCCTTCAGGTATACTGGGCTGAGGCTGTTTAGGGCTTCCAAGGTCAGCACCAACACTTCGAATTGTGCTCAGAAACATACTGGGAGCCAATGTAGGTCTTTCATGATCGGTGTTATATGGTCTTGGCAGCCACTCCTAGTTGCCAGTCTAGCTGCCACATTCTGGATTAGTTGTAGTTTCTGAGTCGCCTTCAAAGGTAGGAAGGATGGCAGTTAACTGGCAGAAATCAAGCTCTGTACTCTGAACCACCTAGCTTCAATCCCCAGGATGTCTAGGTAGGGCTGTGAAAGGCTCCTGTCTACAACCCTGGAAAACCACTGCTAGTCAGCACAAACTAACCTTCTCCAACCTAGATGTCCAGATGTTGATGAACCACAACTGTAATCAAACCCAGCCTTCATGATCAATGGCCAGGCATGAGAGGACCTGTCATCCAGCAACATCTGGTTGAAAAAGGCTAATGTAGACTATGCTGGACCAAACAGGCCGATTTGGTATTGGTATAAGTTAGCATCCTGCAGGTTTTTGCAGTGGGCCTTGGGGCAAGTAGTTTGCATGGCATACTACCTTCATACCAAATAATGTTTCATATGCCCTCAAGCAGAATACTCTTCAAGGGAGTCAAGCTACACACTGACTGGTGATGTCAACCAGTTTTCAGACATCAATCATGCCCATAGAAGTAGACAGTCCTACCTGAAACTTTGCCAAAGCATTGATTCACCAACACATTGCCTTCTTTCCAAATGCAATATTTAATGCCCGTTTCAAACAGAAGAAGTCTTCAATCTGAACTTCTATTTCTGGAAACTTGCATACCCGAAAAATAGCCATTGCCTTGCCTAAAAAAATAATAATCCAATTTGATTTCTTATTAGCTGGTTTGCTGAGTTCCACAGCAGGCAAGGTAGGCAGGAAAAGAGTCCAAGAAATACTTAGTGACGTGAAATATATGAGAGAGAACTATTTCAGGAGCAGAAAGAGTAAAATTAGTAAAGGAATTAAGTGAAGCAGAACATTTGTGATGAATGAGGGCTTAGCTTAAATTTCCCATTTATTTGGGAGGATAAGTGAACAAGAATCGATACAAATGCCATGTAATCTAAATCACATATGAGAGGCCTAGTGGTACCTAATTTGATCTCATGTCACGAGGCAGCTCAATTATGCTGGCTCACATGACAAATATCACAAAATTCTGATAACATTTTGCATGAACTAGAATAAATCTAGTCTGATATTCCTTTGGAAGTTTTACTTTGGAGTGCTAACAAAGAAAGAAGAAATCAGGTGCAACAATAAATTAAATCCAGATATATCTGCATTTGCGCATGAGAAAAAATTAATACAATAAGATTGAGCTCACTGTTTTGCAAATGGGAAAATTAATTCAGCGGATATGTCTGAAGTCTTGATAGAAAAAGAATATATTTTATCAAGACAAGATAAGGGTCAGATTTCAGAAGGTACCTCCATTGTTTTTTCAATACTTAGAAATTAGAAACTTTTAAATCTCTAAATTAAGGCCTGCTGATTTAGTCAGGTTATTGACAATTTGGGGAAGTGCAATCACATGGGGATGTAGGTCAACTAAGCTTTACTCAGAGTAGACCCAAGTAAAATTTCATGGAATAGTCAATTTAAAGGTTTACTTTATTTCATTAGTAGCTTTAAACATAAAGGACAAGCTTTTAGAAAAGAAGGTACCGGTACTCTAGTTTCAGAACAACAACAACAACAAAGACATTATTTCAGTCAATCAAAACAGTATCATTTAGCCTTACTCCTGGGCAAACTTAGCATAAGTAAATTATTATATTAAAAGTATTTAACACCAGGTCAATATAATAGGGTAATTTCTGTTAATAGATGTAAATGCTGAAATCTAGAGTCTTTAGGGTACATGTTTTACATTTTTGGTGGAGTATCGGTATGTACACTAGTTTTTGTTTTCACTTATTAATTTTGTAATCCCTCTTTTCTTTGCAGGATGCTGCCATCATCATTCAAACAGGAGATGAGGTCACCATTACTATTTCTACCTGGTCCTTGCTCCCATCCTGCACCTTTTTTGTCCATCCACGGTCTCTACCTCTACAAACCAAGACTCTGTTTTTGCTTATTTGTGAGTGGAGATGGTGGCTCAACCAAATACTCAGGGAAATTGGGCAGAAGCAGTTGACTGTGTTGTCTCCTACTGAGCCAGACCAAAGACCTTTCTGGTCCATCATTCTGTACCATGTGGAGAGGGGAGTTATTGCTTTTGTTTGTTATTATGGCATGCATGTTTGTGTTTTTATATTGTAAGCCGCATTGTGATCTTCAGATGAAGAGTGGCATAGAAAACAACAACACTCACAGTGGCCCACCAGGCACCCTTGGGCTGACCACAGACTCACAAAGTTGTAGGGGCCATGAGAGTCATCTAGTCCAATCCCCTGTGATCTTTTGCCCAACGTGGGGCTCAAACGCATGACCCTGAGATTAAGAGTTTGGTGCGTTACTGACTGAGCTATGCTTTCAGTCCACTTCATCCACAGCCATTCACTCTATCCAAAGTGTATTTCATGACTGATGACACATTATTTTGGGACAAAACTGGAGGGAAATCAGCAAGCTAAAGTAACATCACAGCAAGCGCGACGCTGCCTCTGGATGCAAGTATTTCGACAAGCAGTTGTTGCAAAGCCTACACTCTGTTGCAGAAATAACAAGAAGAGACTTGCCACGCTGGTTGCTTATTGAAAGACTGAGCATTCTGGTTCTCCCCCTGCTTGTCTAATTCAATCCAAGGGAATCTTATACTTAACTGGAGCTGTCAGTTAACAAGGATCTATAGGGAATGTGATTAGTTGCCCTGTTTTGAACACCGATGCTCTGATGGAGGAGGAACAGTGCCAGTAGATTGCCGTGTCTTGAGTCTTGTGCTCAAGACTGCGTTGCTACAAGTTTGTGAAGCTTTAGAGAGATCAGCCTTCCTCTGGCAATTATGTGCAGTTTTTAATTGCAGGCAGCATTCTTATTTGCCTTTCTGAAGGAGGGCAAGCGACACACTGAGCTGTTGCTTTGAGGCACTGCATAATTCCTTTCTGAAAGGTAATTAGCTGGGGGTGGACATGACAGGAAGTGAGGCTGACTGAAGTCCTGGCACATCCCACCCTGCTCTGAACTCTCCTTTAACTTTTACTTTGGCAAAGGTAAAAGTCTGCAGCCAAGCCAAACATATGCAGCTTGTAACAATCACACATGGTTGTTCAATCTTCCATGGGTCTGCACACTTTCAGGACAAGCATCCTCCTGCTTCCTTTGGACCTTTCTCCCACCAACCCATTTCTGAAGCTAGTTGTTGTGGTTTGAGGACCCGACCCCCGCGATGTGAAATAAATACACAAGGACACGTGATATAAGGTTAATGGGCAAGAAAAGGCCACAACTTTATTGATTACAGCAGTGAAAAGGTATTGGCTTAGGCATTGGATATCTAAAACAGGGGGGGTTATTCACCAGTAGGTGGAGCCTGTTGATGCTAATCCAACTATAGGCTCTCCCCTGATGTCACCGGGGGTCATGCCATGGCTTCCCGCCAAGCAGGCATCAGACAGAATACACGACCGCCAGATTCCTTTAATGGAATACCCAAAAATTGAAGGCATAGGCGATGGCCACACCCAGCCCTTCGACACACCACAACACATTATTCCAATGCCTAACCTACCCACCAATACCACAAAAAGTTGTGATGATTGCTACGAGGTAGGCGAAAAAACCAAAAAGCCTAATGCCAAATGGAAAAATTCCTACCAGGCCCCCTAGACAACCAGGGCGACCAACCTAAGGTCCATAGCAAGGCCAAAGAACAAAGACCCTGAGCTAAAAGGGAGTGGAGGGTGGGTGACTCGCGACGAGAGGACGGAGAAGAATGAGGCCGAGGAGAGGCTGGCGCCGCCGCAAAAGGCTGCTGAACACGCCCCCTCGAAGGCACCTGATTGGATGCCTGCCGAGGGGGCGTGGGCGCCAGCCAGGTGAGAGAAGGAGGCAGGGGGCTAATGCCCCCTGCTAGGGGCGGTGCTCGGGCTCCCGCCCACAACCACTCCCCTCTCTTCCAGGGAGGAGAGTCTTTCTCCAAGTTGTCTGTCTCTTTCACCAACGTCCAGTAAATATAGAGTTCCCGGAGTCATTGGATGAAACTGATTATTACAACCCATTTCAATCTGGTTCAGACCCCATTTTGAGACAAAAATCAGCCTTGGTTTTGTTGGCATCTATCTGTCTTCGGAGACCATGGAGGAGTGTGCTTTTGGGGGTGAAGTCAAAACTGTTGGAAGGTTGCAGCACCTACTGTGGCTGTAGAGAGCAATATCAGAGAGACATGTTTTGTTGCAGCTGGGGCAGATGAAGGCATCTGGTTGTGCTACCATAAATGCACCATGGCATTTCTTCTCCCAGCAATCATTTCTCCTCAGGTCACTGCTATGGATGGACCCCTTGACCATCTGTCTCCAGGCACTGTGGTTATCTGCAAGGGTGTTCCCACATGGTGGGGTTGATGTTGCCAGCCTTCATGCCACATTTGCAGACATCTTTGTAACCTTGAAGAGAAAGACAGATGAAATTGATCCCGCCAGGTCTCTCAGTGGCTTTTGATACCATTAATGACAGTATCATCTTGGACTATCACAATGAGTTGTGGGTTGAAGGCATTGTGTGACAGTGGATCTGCTCCTACTTATGGGGTCATCCTGGCAGCTTTGCTGTAAAGTGATATAGAATACCATCTTACCCCCAAACAGTATTTGACATCTACATGAAGCCATTGGGAGCAGACAACAGGAGAACTGGGATGAAATGAATTGGGACGATAACCAGAAGAGGTCATGCATAATAAGGACTAATAAACCGAAACTGGACCCGAGCAAGACAGAGACTCTGAGGCTGACCAGTCTGAGACTTAATAAATTTGTTCTAGATGTTTTACAACTCCTTTTTGGAAAAAGCTCCGCCATTTTCCTCAGAGGTCCAGATAACTTTGGTGGCAAAGATAACCTATGAGCAGCTATGGTTGGTACATCAACTGCACCATATTTCTTGGACAATGGTAGCTTGGTCACTGTGGTCCACTCATTGGTAACCTCCCAATTTGATTACTGCAGCATATTCTCCATGGGCCTATCCTTAATCATCATTCAGGAGCTTCAGCTAGTGCAGAATGAGGCTGGCAGGGGTACCCACTCCTTGCAGATATGACAGGGTTCAACTAGCCCGAGAAGTGTGTGCACACTCACTGGTGCTGCAGCACGTCTTACACTGTCTCTGCTGACAATGATTCTTTTTGTAACAGAACTGGTGGTGGCTGTGGAAGATGAGACCTTCTTGTGTGGTTACTGAAAGCAAAGCAGATTTTTGAATTCGTATTAATTTATGCTAAGACTGTCAAATCAATATTGTGCCAGCATTTATGCACGGTATTCCTGCATTAACCTCAGCTGGTGATATAACATCCCTATGCAGCATTAAATGGAAGGCCGGCAGCAAGCTAAGCCCTTCTTGGCTAACTAGCTTGAAATTTGTCTTTTAAAGTCTTTCAAAAATGTGCAGTGAAGCCTGAGCACTAAATTCTTCATTATTTCCAACACTTATTGTCTTGTGGGAAAACCATTGTGTTAAGCAGACTCAATTTAACTGTAAATGTTTGATTGCATCGAATCCTCCTCCTAGTGTGCTTGAAAGGTTTACGATTTGGGTCATTCATTATGCCAATTTTTCTTTAGGGTATTCTGTTACTGCAGTCACAGATTTGCAACCAAGTCCTAACAAAGGCTGCTTCAAATCCAGCAAGACGTTGTGCAGCAAAATAGAACATTATACAACTAAGCAGTGACTTTAAAAAAATTCAGTACTTTGTTAACTATGATACAAATTCCGGGCACTGCTTGGCTGTCTCTATTTTGCAGTGGAATTCAATCATATCCCAGCAAATTCAGGTTGCGATTGCCCAGGTGCTCCTACCCTTAAAAACATTCTTATTCAGCTATGCCTTTGGATCTTAATTTTAGCAGGGTGGGGTGGAGTTTGCTCTGTATTTTATATATTATTTGCTCATTTATTATATATATATATTGTTTATTTTCAGCTGTTTTAATCTGGTTTCCATTCTTATTTGCAACGTTTGTTTTTGTAAGTTGCTTTGAGTTTCATTTTTAGAGGGGGGGAGCCCCACATAAACAGCAACAACCATAATAATGATGTAAGGTATATATAAAATATTCAGCTGGGGAATCAATGCGTGTTTGATAGATTATAAATGACTGCAGAAACATGACGCCCATTTGGAAAAAAATGCACATTGCCTTCTACAAATGATAAGACATGTAATTCTCACAGCGGCTGGTCCCATTCAGAGCAAATGTATAGCTTGGCTCTTTGAAAACCACTGTATCTCATTTGAAGAGAACACATTTCTTTGGACAATAAGACAAAGTGGAAGTCATTCATATTGCACATGACAAGTGATAATTGGAGAACGGGGACAAGGAAAATCCATGTGCCCAAATTTGAAGGTGCATTAGAGATCGCTCCAGCTCTTTGTTGAAGTGACAGCAGAAGAGAAGGGGAACAAAGAATAGCTGTCATTTCCTCCGTGTGTCCTGGGGAAATTGGTGTGACAAGAAGACAATCCAGCTTAGCTGTCAGTTGTATAGCAGGGTGTCTTAGTGATTCCCCACCCCAGAAACTCAAAAGAAGTTGGAAATATGGGTAGGAATGAAGCTGGAAGAATGCAAGAGGAAGTTCTGGAATTCATTGATAAAAACCCTTCAGCAGCTCAAAGGTTGTGTGCTGCTGTTTTAAAAAGAAGACCCCCCCAAAAATTGCAGCTGGTAGCTTGGGGATGCGGGGGGAGGGAGGAAGGGAGAGAATTTTGGCCAACGTGAGTCATAATCCTTTAGAGATGAGCTAAAGGGATGGGGAAGGAAAAATGGGGGGGGAATAAGGATGATATGTTTCTGGATAATATGTTTTGTTTTAATTTTGAATAATGTGTGTGTGTGTGTGTGTGTGTGTGTGATGCACTCTATGGGGAGCTAGCTTCAGGTACCAGATCTGTTTGCAGACCAACTCTGAGTTACAAAGATGTCCGCAAACATGACACGTCTGACAACATTAACCCCAACATGAGAATCTCTTGCGGGTGACCACAATGCCTGGAAACACAGGGTCAGGTTGTATAGTCACAGCAGCGACCAGAGGAGGAATGATCACTGGGAGGAGCACAGAGAAAAGAAACACCAAGCTGCACCTTTGACAGTGGGTGGCGCTGTGGTCCAAACCATTGAGTCTCTTGGGCTTGCTGATCGGAAGGTCAGCAGTTTGAATCTGCGTGACAGGGTGAGCTCCCGTTGCTCTGTCCCTGTTCCTGCCAACCTAGCAGTTTGAAAGCATACCAGTGCAAGTAGATAAATAGGTACTGCTGTAGAGGGAAGGTAAATGGCATTTCTGTGTGCTCTGGCTTCCGTCATCGTGCTCCATTGCACCAGTAGCAGTTTAGTCATGCTGGCCACATGACCCGGAAAGCTGTCTGTGGACAAACGCCGGCTCCCTTGGCCTGAAAAGCAAGATGAGCAACACACCCCATAGTCACCTTTGACTGGACTTAACCATCCAGGGGTCCTATACCTTTACCTACCTATGACAGCAAAACCGGAAGCCTTCATCTGTCCCACCTGTAATAAAACATCTCTGTCCTGTATTGCTCTCTAAAACCACAGCAGTCACTGTAACTCTCCAATTGTTTGACTTTACTTCTGAAGGCTTACTCTTCCAGAGACAGACTGATGGCAACTTTGCAACTTTTTGCAATATGGCCTTTCCCTAAATAGATCACTGAAGTGACTTCAGTTAGCTTTTTTTTTCATGCGGTTAAGAAATATCTTCCAAATGTCATCTCCCAGTAATATCTGTTTGTGCCCTTACATAGAGAACAAAGGTATAGAGGTTGTGGTACCCAATTTCTTTCTGCTTGAATTAATTTCCTTACAAATATAGCAGAATAAAGTCCATGCTCAAATTCAAATGCATAAGTGAGGTTGAATATGCATTGCACGTATTTCATTATATTTGCATTGCCTTGGGGCAAAAAAATTAAAGAGAAGCTGCACACAGTTCTAGAAATTAACATTATTGGGAGATTGTCCAACAGTTACAGGCCTCTGATTCTTGTACCATTGATTATAATTAGGCCATGTGTCAGGTGTGGGAATAAAATTCCCAATGCTAACAGTGGTGATTGTTTAATAGATTTGCAGCTATTGATTCTGCAAATATTTGGATACCACAGTATACATTTGCCAGCTGGGCTTTTGTGCAAAGAAGTATTTACACTGAATGGCAGTTTAGTTGCTCTTAATGTATTACTATGTTACCCCAGTGCCCTGCCTATTGGGGAGAGGAGGATGAGAGGAAGTTTCTCATTCATCTCTCTCTCTCTCTCTCTCTCCCTCCCTCTCTCTCCCCCCTCCCCCATCTATCTACCGTATTTTCCCCTCTGTAAGACACCCCCATGTATAAACGACCCCTATTTTTGGGGACTCCGATTTAAGAAAATGGGGGAGAGATGGCCCCCATGTATAAACCCCCCAAATTTTGGACATTATTTTTTAGGGAAAAAACTTAGTCTTATACATGGAAAAATATGGTATATCTGTCTGTATCTGTTTGCTGCCATGATATTACGTGGTATGTAAGTATTTTTTAACAACAACAACTAAAAATTGAACAAGGCAAAGACCTTGCACTAATGGGATGACTTCATCAGATACAGCCCATTGTGTTTCTTTCCCTGGACACACCAAAAATTAGTTACGTTTTCATTTGGATTGATGTACTAATAGTATCCACTTCCATCCCTCTAATTTAGGGATGGACAGACTTGATGGGTTTTTTTAAAAAAACAGAACCTGAATATCTACCAATGAGTGGCTGCTTCTGTCAAGCCACACATGCCTTGCCAATTGTTGTCTGAAAAGCCTCATCAATTATATGCTAAATCAGACACAAAACAAAATAATATTATATTATATTATATTATATTATATTATATTATATTATATTATATTATATTATATTATATTATACGTATAATACCTACAAACGTGTCAAGCCCTTTGCTGTACTATATTTCCATAGCACAGATTTACAAGTGCGTTAATAAATCTGTATTTCTACATAATTGCATTGTTACATGTATCTGCTAATGTGCTGTTTGCTTTAGAAAATCTGGAGGCTATGTGTATAATATTATATAAAAATGAATGCATGTTGTATACAAGAATTGTTCATTTTTTTTAGTAGAACTGGGTGTGTAGGGATCTCATCTTTCACTGAGATTAAAGAGCAAGACAGAAATTAGGGAAGAAACAACACTGAAATGTTCAGAAAACCCTATTCCTGTTTGTTTGTTTGTTTGTTTGTTTGTTTGTACAGTACTTCTTATTTTGATTTGTTGACATTAGTGATAAGGAACCTAGGAATCTCTCCCTTGGCTAATTCCTTCTTCAGATTAAAGAAACAAAAGGAGAGAAAAAGAAGGAGAGGGACACAGCATGCACCACATGCCAAATCAAATGAAAAAGGAGAAGCACATTTATATATTATTAAAACCCTGAATCGCTGACTGATAAAATGTGTCTCTGGGTTACATTTCACTACAAAAAGCATAGCAAATGAGCAAGAGAATTACCCCTTCCCCCCTGTTATCTGGATTGGCATTCCAGAAAACACCAGTCTATCAGGGAATAAGATGGTGTCATGCATAAATTCTGGTCTTATCATGATTATGTCATCATGTCAGATGGCTTTAAAAGTGATCAAGAGCAGCCACAATTATACAGGGTGGAAAGCAGTTGTGGCTTTTATGCTGTTGAGCTAGGCAGCCTTTCTCAACCTGTGGGTCCCCAGATGTTGTTGAACTACAACTCCCATCACCCTAGCTAGCAAGGCCAGAGCTCAGGGATGATGGGAGTTGTAGTGCAACAACATCTGGGGACCCACAGGTTGAGAACCGCTAAGCTTGAGAAAAAGGGGAATCTGTTTCCATTTGTCCGAGTCAAGGATGAGTAACCTATGACATTCCAGATGCCAGGACTGGCCCACCCATGTGGCAAGGTGCTGCAGTGACAAAATCCACAGGAGCAGCAGATCCCAACATATAATTTTATTCAGAGCCGGCCCACCCATGAGGCAAGGTGAGGCGGCTGCCTCAGGCTGCAGGGTCCATTGGGGCAGCAGATCCCAATGTAGATCTTTCTCCCCCATCTCTTGTTCCTGATGTAGATTTTCCCTCACCCTTTCTTCCCTGGCAGGGAGGAGGACCCTATTCTACGGTCCGCCTCAGGTGCCAAAATTTATTGAGCTGGCCCTTCCAGATGCTGTTTAACTCCCATCAGCCCCAGTCAGTGTGCCTAATGGTCGGAGATTAGTCCAACAACATCTGGAGGGACATGATGTCTTAGGCTATCCCTGTCCTGTCTTAGACTGTAATAGAAGTGTGTGTGTTTTTCCAGTCTGGTGAAATCATGGTGTTGTGCATTCTGTTCTGAAAGTAAGATCTAATGTCAATCACAACAGGAGAAAGTACTCATTAAAATTTAGTTGGCAATGAATTTTTGCATCTCGGCTGAATGTAAGATTATTTATAATGGTAAGTCAGTGCTGGAGATAGATTTTTGTGGGATGAAGTTTTGTATGCCAGGGCAATGATTATGGAGCATGGATGAGTGGTATCTTGAAAAGACATCAAGAATCATTCCATTATCTGATTCTGATTCCATATGGTCTATACACACCATTATAATTAGCTTCCTTGAATACCTACTGAGCACTTAAAATTGTTTTGCTGTCTTTCAAATCCTGTGCCCTCCGAACAGCCTGTGCTGATCTGCCAAGGCTTTTGCAGAGGAGGTTCGTTGGAGTGTAATTTGGCAGGTAGCCCAAATAAACTTGGCAGAATGGGACAATAAGATGCAAAGCAACTTTCCCACTCTCCTCTTTAAAGAAATTCTCTTTAAACACAATCTTCTGACATTATAATAGATTTTAGGTCTTGCTGAACAATATTTTGTGATGTGGATAAAAATATGCACTCAAATGGGACTCTGTGTATTCTGTACACAGAGTGCAAAATACGGCATCTGGCGCAAAGCTTGGTATCTTCAGACTCTCAGTCTTCAACGAAAGAAAGAAAGAAAAGTTTCAAATACTTATGGTTCTGAAGGAAAGCTTATAAATGTGTGTGCAGTGTCTGATAAGGAAATTCAAAAGCAAGCCATGAGTTAGGCATGCATTTGACTGATCAAGGTGGGACACATAAGATGATTAATACCCTCATACCTCTTTATCACCCTACTATAGATACCATTTCCTTCTACACACAGCTGGTTTATTCTGTCAGCAGAATTTAGGCTTAACTGGCAGATATCCATAGATGCTTTATATGAACATGATGAGATCTTGACTGAGCCCCTTCCTTGGGTTCAGAGATGAAACAGGGCACCCTCAGTAGTGGCACCTCGTTTCCGAAATGCTCTCCCCAGGGAAGCTTACCAGGCACCAACACTAGGGCATAATCCAAATTTTCCCACCATGTTGGTGGGGCTTTACAAAGCAGCAGAGCCACCACTGAACCAACATTCCTGCCACACATGGACCTGACTCTGTTGCACAATGGTAGTAAGACCATATTGGGATCCAGTGGGTTCATCTTAGGCCATCCCCTCCCTGCCTGCTCTTGTTTGTTTGTTTGTTTGTTATTCCAAATTTTATCAGTTTCAACTGTTTTAGCTTGCTGCTCTGTTTGTTTTTTACCTCAGTGTTTTGGTCTTGTTAGGCTTAAGGCAAACTCATAAGCTGTTGTTAAACAGGAGACAAGTTATTTGTCCATCTAGCCCCCCTCCTCTTCACCTGGACGGCCCTAGCAGGCTCATGTGGCAGTGATACTGGGAAGCTGTCACTGGACAAGTGATTGGATGCTGCCCCTTTAAATTTCCCACAATGCCCAAGGATTGTGGTAATCTAAAATAAATAAATAATTTTTTTATTTATACCCTGCCCTTCCCAGTTCAGAAAACCGGGCTCAGGGCAGCTAACAACAAATTTAAAACACTTAATTGATGCAACAAAAAACAGCACAAAATACAGTATAAAACGTGAATAACAATAAATTCAGAATTGAAAAATCAATTTAGGGGGGAAATCCATCCAATAAACATTAGATGATCACCAGGGCTAGCTGGCTAAATTAGTCCTGTTTGGGCCAGCAAGGAGACCAGGGGAGAATTAGCTGTGGGATCCCAGAGCGGGTAATCTTCATAAAAAGGAGAGGGGCAGGGAAGGAAGGAAGGAAGGAGAATAAAAGATCAGGCTAAGTTCAAATTGAAAACCAGGTGGAATAGCTCTGTCTTACAGGCCCTGCGGAAGGAAGTTAAATCCTGCAGGGCCCTGGTCTCATGGGACAGAGCATTCCACCAGGTCGGAGCCATCGCTGAGAAGGCCCTGACCCCGGTGGAGGATAATCTGACTTCCTTAGGGCCCGGGACTTCTAAACTATGATTATTCAGATAGACACAGTTTCTAGGAGCACCAGGCACATGAAATAAAAAGCACTGAGGCTCTAGCAGCTGTCCAAGGATTTCAAGTGCTGATGTTGGGTCTGACTATTGATGCCTTCTGTCCCTGCTTCTTATCCTTCCTTTCTTTGAGCAAACGGTATTAATTCTGTCAGAATTACTTCCACGGCAACCCACAAAGCAGAATTCCTGCACAGGGAAGTACTGGTCTCTTCAACATTTGTCCAAAGAACCAAAAATAAATTTGGAGTCATTGGTAATATTTCATTTGGACAGTGTTTGCTTTTGAGCCAAGCTGGCAAAGAAGAAGCGGAAAGTGAGGTCTTTGCTACATGTATAAATTCAGTTGCCATCATGGATTGTTTCATAGGTCACCTCCATGCAAAACAACAGAAACATTACACGTCACCACATTCCATTAAGGGAATGGAGAGGCTGGGTGTGTGGGGTGGGATGATCCTTACTCACTGCATGAATCTCCTCCAGAGCAAAGACTAATATCCATGACAACATACTCTGCAAGCTAAACAAAGAAGGAAAAAAAGGTGGGTACTGCTAGCCCTTTCATTCTTCCATCAACCACTTCTTCCAAATAGTGGTATCAAAGTATTTTTGCTTAGAGAGTGCATAGCCCTACCCAAGTGTTCAATTTAATTACCGTATTTTTCACTCTGTAGGACGCCCCCGACCATAGGACGCACCTTGTTTTAGAGGGGGAGAACAAGGAAAAAAAATTCTCCCCCTCTCTACTCAGCGCCCCTTCAGCGAAGCGGCAGGAGAAACGGAGCCCCTTCCATTTCTCCTCCCGCTTAGCTGAAGGGGCGCTGCGCAGCTCTCCTTCTCTGCTGAAGCCAGGAGAGTCTTGCTCTCCCGGCTTCAGCAAAAGGAACCCAAAGCCTTCGGAGCACAGCGCAAGTTCCTACTGCGCTCCAAAGGCTTCAGGCGGCTATCCCGAAATCCTGGAGAGTGAGAGGGGTCGGAGGGAGCTTTGGAGGCTTCGCGTTGCTATCACTGAAGCCAAGGAGCCTGCATTCGCTCCATAGGACGCACACACATTTCCCCTTAATTTTTGGAGGGGGAAAAGTGCGTCCTATAGAGCGAAAAATACAGTACATGCAGTGGTGTGGTGGCCTGAGGTCACAGGTGGTCAAAGACGCAGCACTGTTTCTGCAGGGTCGCAATCATCATGAAAATGCTCCAAAATCAGGAGCTTAGGAATGCTGAAAATGCAAGGTTGCTTCAGTATCGAGAAGAAATATATGATTTCTTTTGCTACCTGTAGACTTTTTCTTTGTCAGAAATAACCAGATTTCACTGCTCATCTTCGACCATCCATCCACCCCCTAAATCTTTGTTTTAAATATTTTGTTTCAAAAGCATCCTCGCCCTACTCCCAGGAAAATCTCCATAGCTTTTTAAAACCGATTAAACACATCATTCATTATTGTTCTGCTTCACATGGCAGGAAGACATTGGCACAAAACAAGGGATTTAAAGCTGTCAAACACAGGATCATGTATACTGGAAACATCTAAAAGTTAAATTAGCTGGAGTGTTGTTTCAGCAGAGAAATTTTCTGTTTAAAATATGCATTTATGAAAGAAAATGTTGCGATAAGACATGTCATATATGTGGTTAAGTGAGCAAGGCAGGCTGCAATCCTAACCCTACTTACCTGGGTATAAACCCCATTGGACTGAATTAAACTTACTTCTGAACAGATGGTTAGAATTGCAGCCATAGATGGTTTTGTGATTGGCCACTAGTAGGGGTGTCAGAGAGTTCTGCCAGAAACAGAAATGGCAGCTGAAATTTCCACATCTTCCATGATCTTCTGAAGTTAGGAATGGAAATCATGCAATCAAACATGTGCAGCACTCACTATTGTTGTTGTTTTTAGTCTGCAAATGTTTCATAAATAATTATTTGCTGCATTCTTTTTATGTGTTCCTTTCACTGAAATGCATTGAAATTAATTACATTGTTAATTATGTAATTTTCAACCACAGTGGATAAAGAGAAGAATAACAGAGGTTTTAGCAAAAGTCAAAGTGCAGCATAGTAGACTCATCGCAACCAACACAGTATGGGAGGGAAAACATTACATCCCTAGCCATAGACGACTTCATTATCTCTGTTTTTAAAGTGCTGCCAAATTCTTTGTTTTTGCTACAAAAAGCTAAATGAGAAGACAACAGATTTTTAAGTATCTGTTGATGGCTGAGACATGCATGCCTGTTATGTGTGTTCTAATATAGGTAAAAATACACATATTTCCGCATCAGCTGATCACAAAACAGGAGAAACTAACAACAAATCCTTTGCAGCAGAATAGAAAATGCCACAGGAAAGTGTGAATGAATATCAGAATGGATCGAACCACTTTTGTACAACCCTAGAAGTGGCAGGTTGGGGACGACGCTGCCATTTTCCTAACGAAAGCTGAAGTTTAATTAATACTGTCTCCCTCATGGCTTTACTTTTGATGACAAAATAATGGTTAAGCTATTTGGAATCATTTCCTTGCTGCATAAAATATGCCCTAATTAGCTAAAAGAGCAACCAATTAGCGTGTAGTTTTCAGGAGACACAAAGTGGATTCTGTTGCTTAACTAAAAGAAAAACTGAGACGGGACCATAGTATTAGAAGAGATGATGGCAGTAAAAGAGGAAGCTTTTAGTACATTTGCATAATATCCTCTCTCCCTCCCTCTATGTATCTCACACTTATTAAAAAGCAGATAGGTTTATTGAGCCAGGGGATCTTAAGGAACAAAGTATTTCAGTCCATCACTGTGCTAATTACCTGATGTGCTAGTGGCCTTTGAGGCCAGAGCACACCACAGTGTGCTGCTTCTTCCATCAACCCAAAACACTTCTGACTATTTCCAATCTCAGTGGTAGGTGGCATTTGCATAGTACATGCTTGTTAACGTTTCATGTTACTCACATCAAATACTGCTTCTCACACAGCAACCAAATTGGATGAAGCGAATAAGGTGATTCTCTGCTAGGGATAGACGACGGATCTTTCCATTGCGTCCGATTTTGCAAACGATTTTGCTTACAGTGGTACCTCTGGTTACGTACTTAATTCGTTCCGGAGGTCCGTTCTTAACCTGAAACTGTTTCGTTTTGTTTTTTTGCAAAAATTTTATTAGTTTTTACAATATCAATGACAAACAAAAACATAAAACAAACAACACATAACAAACATACCGTATTTTTCGCTCTATAACACGCACCCGACCATAACACGCACGTAGTTTTTAGAGGAGGAAAATCCGTAGGCATGCCACCCGTAGGCATTCCTTCCATAACACGCACAGACATTTCCCCTTACTTTTTAGGAGGAAAAAAGTGAGTGTTATGGTGCAAAAAATACGGTAAGTCATAACCTTATTGAAAATAACAGTTATTTACTTTGTAAAACGACTTCCTCATTTCCCCTTAGTTGAATTTCATTGCATATCCTTATTACGGTTTCCCAAATCCCAATTTTAATACCCTTTAAATTAAACATTAACATCTTTAAATCTTCTCCTTCTTGTATTAAACATATTATTTTATCAGTTAACATAGATACAATCCTAAGCCCTTTAAGTATCTGGACGCTATTTCCAGTTATTTTAGCTTAACAAATTTAACTAAATAATCATTAAATTTCTTCCATTCTTCGTGATGTTCCTCCTTCTTCTGGTTGCGGACTCTTCCTGTTAGATCGGCTAGCTCCATACAATCCATCATCTTCATCTGCCATTCTTCTACTGTTGGTAATTCTTGAATTTTCCACTTTTTAGCTAACAAAATACGAGCCGCAGTTGTGGCATACAAAAATAGATTAACATCTTTCTTGGGCAATTCCGAACCTGTTATTCCAAGAAGAAAGGCCTCTGGTTTCTTTATAAATGTATATTTCAACATTTTTTTCAATTCATTATAAATCTTTTCCCAGAAGTCTTTCACCTTGGGGCAGGTCCACCACATATGAAAGAATGCTCCTTTCTTTTCTTTACATTTCCAACATGTATTATCACAATTATGATACAGCTTTGCTAATTTTACAGGTATCAAATACCGTCTATACATCATTTTCATAATATTTTCCTTTAACAAAGTACATGCGGTGAACTTCACCCCTTTCTTCCAAAATCTTTCCCAGTCCTCAAACATTATGTTTAACCTGAAACTGTTCTTAACCTGAAGCACCACTTTAGCTAATGGGGCCTCCCACTGCTGCCGCGCCGCGGCAGTGCGATTTCTGTTCTCATCCTGAAGCAAAGTTCTTAACCCGAGGTGCTATTTCTGGGTTAGCGGAGTCTGTAACCTGAAGCGTATGTAACCTGAAGCGTATGTAACTCGAGGTACCACTGTATTTGTTTCAGTGGTTCCCTCCACAAACCCTTCGCCAGTCTTGTGTCACTTGTTATGTACTGATGTTCTCACCCTGGGCCAGCAGGGGGATACTGTAGATAGTTATGCAAATGAAGGATCAAAAGTGACATTCTGTGATTGGATAGTTTGTATGCAAATGAAGGACTGAAAAGTGACGTTCTGTGATTGGATAGTTTTAGAAAGTTGCAACAGTTACAATTGTTCTGGAGCTCTATATAAGCAGGCTGACTGAGCTCCTCAGTTAGTTCTGTTCTGGCATCTGAATAAAGAAGATCTGTTTGAAGAATCGCTGTGTCGTCTGATATGTTCACCCACAACTTAACATCACTCTTCATAACCATCCAAATACAGGGCAACATTTAAGAATTCTTTTAGGGTAAATAAGATTGCTCTGTAAGGGACCAAATAATAGGAATGTTATGTCATGAAATACCCTGGGATCTATGGATGAAGGGTGGTATACAAATTTAATAAATTAAAGTAATAGGATAAAGTGTGGTGGTAAATTTTCAAGGCACTAAGAGGTTGTTGTAGTTTTTCTGTTCTTTGTTGTTTAAAAACCTCCCTGTACAGGGCTGCCTTCAGATGTCTTCTAAAAGTCAGATAGACATTTATTTCCTTGACTTCTCATGGGAAAGTGTTCCACAGGACGGGTGTGACTACTGAGAAATGGTTCTTACCATTCAAGAAGCTGTAAATCTTATAAATGTTAAATAAAAGAGCCTTCTGTGCCTTTAACACCTGCCTAGCACATAGATATTTAGCAGGCGAAACTTACCTTGGCATGGATATGAAAGAATATGTTATATTTCAAACAATGCATCTTGCACAGTGTATTTATTTTTGGGATCATAAGTTGTTTTAAACAGTTTTTAACATTGTGTTTTATTTGCTGTAACCCAGTCTGGGACCTTGGGGCTAAGGGCAGGTAATCAGCAGCAGCCACAACAACAACAACAACAACAACAACAACAACAAATTCCAAAGCAGGTAAAGCACCCATTTCATATATTTTAAAGAAGCAACAAGATGCACCTTGGCAATGTGGAGGTGGTGAATGTACTGGTTTTGAGTAGGAATGAATGGCTGAAGTATTTATTTTTCAGTACGTTTTTAGTCCAGTGCCTCTTTCCCTCTTAAAAAAAAAAATGGCTTTCCCAATGTCTTACATAGAAGATCAAGTTAGACAGTCGAGCTCACTAATCTTAGCCCACACATTTGGTTTTTTTTCTGCTGAGAAGTGGAGGGGGGGTGGCATGTGAAGCAAAGGAGTGTTGTGCCAGAATGGGCTGTCTTACCCTGCTACTTGCCACTTCTTCTTGATTGCAGCACCATCTCACCCAGCCCACCTCGGGTCCCAAAGTAACCCCAGATGTCTTCTAACATGCCAGTGAGGAAAATCTCAGCGATATAGCAAACAGATATTTTTCTTCAGAGTAAGGCATTTACGATAATACGAGACAATAATCTTTATTGTCATTGTCCCATACAGAACAACGAAATTGAAAATCTACATCAGACATCCAGAAACCAACAAACCTGCTGTCCCAGCCTGGTTAGCCCCCTAAAAACTCTGATACCCCGTAATTAAATACAATATACTCTCATAGAGACTACCTTACACTGCGTTTAAAAGCAAAATCGCATTTGGATAGAAACTGTTTCTCAGGCGGCTAGTCCTAGTCTTTATAACCCTGTACCTTCTGCCTTGTGGGACGCGGGTGGCGCTGTAGGTAAAACCTCAGTGCCTAGGACTTGCCGATCGCATGGTCGGCGGTTCGAATCCCCACAGCAGGATGAGCTCCCATCGTTCGGTCCCAGCTCCTGCCCACCTAGCAGTTCGAAAGCACCCCTAAGTGCAAGTAGATAAATAGGTACCGCTTTATAGCAGGAAGGTAAACGGCGTTTCCGTGTGCTGCGCTGGTGCTGGCTTGCCAGAGCAGCTTTGTCATGCTGGCCACGTGACCCAGAAGTGTCTCCGGACAGCGCTGGTCCCCGGCCTCTTAAGTGAGATGGGCGCACAACCCTAGAGTCGGACACGACTGGCACGTACGGGCAGGGGTACCTTTACCTTCTGCCTTGCCATGGCGAAGGGGCTTGAATAACTCAGAGAAGCTATGAACTATGCTGAGCAGGGCACCCAAGATGGACAGGTCATAGTGGAGAGTTTTGACCAAATGTGATCCACCTGGAGCAGGAACCGGCAAGCCACTCCAGTATCCCAAGAAAATTCCATGGACAAAGACAACAGGCATATAAAAGTTATGATGCTGGAAGATGATCCCCTCAGGTCGGAAGGCGTCCAACATGCTACTGAGGAAACCTATCCATTGTTAAGGAAATCAGCCCTGAGTGCTCACTGCAAGGACAGATCATGAAGCTGAGGCTCCAATACTTTGGCCACCTAATGAGAAGAGAAGACTCCCTGGAAAAGACCCTGATGTTGGGAAAGATGGAGAGCACAAGGAGAAGGGGACGACAGAGGACGAGATGGCTGGATAGTGTTCTCGAAGCTACCAGCATGAGTTTGACCAAACTGCAGGAGGCAGTGGAAGACAGGAGTGCCTGGCGTGCTCTGATCCATGAGGGCACAAAGAGTCGGACACAACTAAACGACTAAAACAACAACAACAACAACCTTCTTCCAGAAGGCAGAAGCTGAAAGAGATCATTTCCAGGGTGTGCACTATCCTGCACTATCTCTGCAGCTATCCTATGGCACCTGGAAGCATAGATTTAGTCCAAGGTGGGGAGAGTGCACCCAATTATTCTCTCTGCAGTCTTTACAGCCCTGGACAACATTGTTTTTCCCCTGACCGCGCAGCTCCCAAACCACTCACCCCATCCACTATTAGTACCACAAAACAAAAAAAGTCATCTGCGGTAAGGATGACAGAAGAGGGTCCACCTCCTGCTCTTTAACTCATCCCACCAGCATCAAACAGGCCTGGGTTAACTCCGTATATTGCTAGACTACAACTACCCATCATCCCCAGCCATTGGCCCTGCTGGCTAGGGTTGATGGTAGTTGTTGTCTGACAACATTGTGCTTTCCTACCTCAGTCCTGCAAGGCCACCAAGATAGCTAAGAACCACCAACTGGCATCTTGTTTTCTGGTGAGATGCATGTTCCCTTCATGCAGAAAGGAGATGGGTGGAGCTGTAACTCTTTCCCACATGTTGCCAACTGCATCTCACCAGAGAGATTTCTAAATTATGCTGTCTACTAGACTTCAGAGCTGACTGAGCGGAAAACACGAACTCATAAGAGACAGAACCAGCCACATGAGATTCCACTAATGCCTTTGAAAAGGCGTATTTATGCAAATCCACACCTTTCACAGTCCTAGCTGTCCAAAGGGAGCTCGGAGAGATTACTCTGTGGCCCTACACTGATTTTACTGTCACAAATGTACAGACTTGTGCATGTGTATGGCAATGTGGGGGATGTCTGCTGCGACTTGGAGCTGCGATTGTTTTTCAAAACAAGGCATACGATGAGTCCTGGGGCTCCATTTACCCCTGTGACTTAATAACCTAGTTTGACTCTCCCTGACAATGGCTTCCTCCCTGCAACTGGAATTTCATGTTCATTTGTCATGTCCCATTTGTCCCAGCCTTAGTCACTGGAGTAAGAGCGACTTGGGTCATGGAGAGGCTGAAAGAAGAACTGATCTGCAGAGAAAGCAGTGGGGAGGGAGAGGATTTGCCAAGCCGTCCTGGGTGCTCCCATCTTGAGTTATTTTAGCATATCCAGAAGGAGAAACATGGCAATATTAGCTTTCCCATTTGCATGCCAAGACCATTGTCTGACTCGCTTCTTACTTATTTACAGCAACTGTTGCTGATATATTATAGCAACCCACCACTGCTCTCAAATTAATCTGCCTACAGTGTGTGGCACCTGCTGGGGCTGATGATTAGGCCACTTTTCTGTAAACCACCAAGGTCTGTGAATGACAGGTCAGAAACAAGAAAAATGGCATTAAAACCAAAGCACAGCTAACTTTAAATAAATACATTTTTAAAATACTCCTGAATGCCAGGGCTAGAGAAACTTTTTCAGCCTGAAGGTTTCATATTCCCTTGGGGGACCTTCTGGAGGCTGCATGTCAGTTTTGAGTGAGGCTAAAGACCAAAATTGGCAGAGAAATGCTACCTTCCAGCCACATAAGTCAGAGGCTTCTACACACACAAAAACAGCCTTCACCATCCTCTGTCCAATCAACCCAGAGGCAATATTACACAGTTCAAGGACAAATTCTAGCCAGGCAAAAGCATTCAGGGAGGGCATGGAGCAGAAGCAATGAAGTGGGTGTCCTGGGGAGAAGAATGTGGCTTCATAAATGGATGTGGTTCAGGCAGTCTCAAGGGCCAGAGAGCCTTAGGCCTCCACATTGGGCTCCTGGGCCTGAGGTTCTCTCCCCAGACCTAAATCAATAAAAATCTCCATGGAGGCGCAGGTCAATTCTGTGTCCAGGGCAGCTGTTTACCAGCTCCATCTGGTACACAGGCTGAGACCCTACTTGCCCGCAGACTGTCTCGCCAGAGTGGTGCATGCTCTAGTTATCTCTCGCTTGCACTACTGCAATGCGCTCTACGTGGGGCTACCTTTGAAGGTGACTGGGAAACTAAAACTAATCCAGAATGTGGCAGCTAGACAGGTGACTAGGAGCGGCCGCTGAGACCACATGAAACCGGTCTCGAAAGACCTACATTGGCTCCCAGTACATTTCCGAGCACAATTCAAAGTGTTGGTGCTGACCTTTAAAGCCCTAAACGGCCTTGGTCCAGTATACCTGAAGGAGCGTCTCCTCCCCCATTGTTCTACCCGGGCACTGAGGTCCAGCGCCGAGGGCCTTCTGGCAGTTCCCTCACTACGAGAAGCTAGGTTACAGGGAACCAGGCAGAGGGCCTTCTCGGTAGTGGCACCCGCCCTGTGGAATGCCCTCCCACCAGATGTCAAAGAGAACAACAACTACCAGACTTTTAGAAGACATCTGAAGGCAGCCCTATTTAGGGAAGCTTTTAATGTTTAATAGATTATTGTATTTTAATATTTTGTTAAAAGCCGCCCAGAGTGGCTGGGGAAACCCAGCCAGATGGGCGGGGTGTAAATAAATAAATAAATTAGTAGTAGTAGTAGTAGTAGTAGTAGTAGTAGTAAAAATTGTTGTTGTTGTTTACAAACTGAGGCTCATGATGATTTAAGAATGACCTATCACTGATCAATAACACCTCAGTCTAGAAGAAGCCACATGTTGCATTCACTGGACATACTTGACCTTAAATGAGGAGGGGTGAGCATCCAGGCAGTGGCCATGTCTCATGAATGCAAAAACAGGAAGTTGTCTTGGGTAGCTCATCCTCAAATATCCCTCTCCTTGATACACTAGTTGCTTATATGCAGAGAGTCCCCCCCCTCCATGGGGAGCACAGAAAAACAAGATATGCCACACACTCTTCTGGGAATGGATGGCTCAGTCTATTTCTGCTTCATGTCAGTTCATCAAAAAGTCTGTTCTCCCTCATTTCAGCATCCATCTGTGATTTCATTAAGAATCAGCCCAAAATGCTGGTTTGATTCTGTCCCCCCCCCCTTAAAATGCACATTTTTGTACATGGATTTTTCTATATAAAGAAATTGCAGATTTGACTCTAAAATATGCATTTCTATACACATTTTGGAACAGTTTTCTACTCAAGAATTATATTGCAAAATTCAGAGACGTGTGAGCAGTGATGGATAACAGCATTCTAATCCGCATCTAGTAGCACCTTAAAGACCAACTAAGTTAGTTCTTGGTATGATCTTTCGTGTGCATGCACACTTCTACAGATAGTGTGCATGCACATGAAAGCTCATACCAAGAACTAACTTAGTTGGTCTTTAAGGTGCTACTGGAAGGAATTTTTTTATTTTGACTATGGCAGACCAACATGGCTACCTATCTGTAATCTGCATCTGTTTTAGAACAAGGGTGACTTCAGATGTTTCTGAACTCCAGCTCGCACTGGCTTCAGCCACTGTGTCCACTAGATAGACATGAAGTAAGCTGGAGTCCAGCAGCATGTGGAGGGCCATAGGTTTGAGAGCCAGTGTGGTGTAGTGGTTAGGAGCGGTGGACTTGTAATCTGGGGAACCGGGTTCGCGTCTCCGCTCCTCCACCTGCAGCTGCTGGGTGACCTTGGGCCAGTCACACTTCTCTGAAGTCTCTCAGCCCCACTCACCCCACAGAGTGTTTGTTGTGGGGGAGGAAGGGAAAGGAGATTGTTAGCCGCTTTGAGACTCCTTAAAGGGAGTGAAAGGCGGGATATCAAATCCAAACTCTTCTTCTTCTTCTTCTTTCTTGCCTGTGATCCAGGAAGTGCAAATCAGACCAGTTTTTCTCATTTAAGCAAACTGTGTGAAATTGTCCAGTAGATTTATGCCCCGCCTGCAATCTGAAATGATATGTTCCAGAATTCCACAATTTCATCCTGTGTCTTCTTCTTGCTTTACATCTGCAGTATGGAATCAACAACGGCACACTTTCTCCCAGAAGCGCAAAGGTGAGATTATGAAAGCTGGACCAGCCCACCCATGAGGCAAGGTGAGGCAGTTGCCTCAGGTGGCAGATCCAAGCTCTGAGGAGCATGATGCTCACCACTGCTTGCCCACCTCAAATGGCAAAACAACCCACGCTGACCCTGCTGGACCATGAGGGAGCAATATTGCTATGAGAAGGTGCTTTTGGGGGGCACCTTTGCTTCTGATGCTGCCATTACAGTGTGAACAAGAGTTTTGCAAAAGGACCTCCCATTCCATAAACGTAACATGAGCCTTAAGGCTGCCATCCTATCCACAACCAACCTCAGAGGAGGGATGTAAGCAGGCAGCTTCTGGGTCATGTGGCCAGCATGACTAAGTCGCTTCTGGCGAACCAGAGCAGTGCACGGAAACGCCGTTTACCTTCCCGCTGGAGCGGTACCTATTTATCTACTTGCACTTGATGTGCTTTTGAACTGCTAGGTTGGCAGGAGCTGGGACTAAAACAATGGGAGCTCACCCCATCGCGGGAATTCGAACAGCCAACCTTTGATCGGCAAACCCTAGGCTCTGTGGTTTAGACCACAGCGCCATCCCATCTAATGATGATGATGATATTATTATTTGTACCCCGCTGTTAGGCTTCAGGGACTTGGCTTCCTTCCCCCCTTTGGCTGTAAATAAGCAGGACAAAGCAAGAAGAGTCACTTACCATTTAAAAAGTCTTTCATGATCACAGCAAAAGAACAAAGCAGCCATTCTCAGAATGACAGTGTTCCCAATTAAGGTTTCCACCCACTTCCCCTCTAGTCACTTTTGTGTCTTGCAACCTGATCTCACAACCACTGTGCTTTTTGTGTAGCCATCTTATCTGCTCTACGTGACCCTGGACTGATAGGCTGGACACATTCCAGAGAGACAGTCTGTTAGCTCTCTCTCTCTTCCAGTTCTTCTTCACTTTGCTGTTCACCCCCCAGTTCGTCCCAACTTTTGTCTTCAGAACTATGCCCCTCTGCAAACCACTGTTCCAAATCTATACTGCTCCACTGCTCCTGGGCAGCTTCAGGATCCTATTTAGGAGCAGGGCGAGGGGGAGACTCCCACTATTCCTCATCAGAGCATACCCCTCAGCCTGGTCTCTGACACCCGCTCATTTGACTGGGTTGCTTCCAATCGATATAAAAACATAATAAAACATCAAACATGTTTTTTGTTTTTTTAAAATCCCTACACAAGGTTGCCTTTAGATAATCTTCTAAATGTTGTATGGTTATTTATCTCTTTGACATCTGATGGGAGGGTGTTCCACGGGGCAGGAGCACTGCTTCCATTCCACTGCAGTCCAGCTTCCAACAAAAGCTACATTACTCATCTCGCTGTCTGCTGTAGCAGAATGTTACATAATTGCAGAAGTAATTACATAATCATTGTCTTATTCCACACCATTCATTTATGTGCAAAGGAAAGGCGGTGCAAATGGTGTTTTGCGGGATGAGAGGGGGGAGTCTTCAATTACATATTGTTTGCAGATTGAAAGCAATAACAGCAAATACCAATCGTATTTGCTGGATCAATTTCCTTTCCGGCGATGCAACAAATGAACTAACACCGGCAATTTCAGCTCCCATTTCCATTTCTGCAAGAATCCTCTGATCTTCCTACCTGGAAGTAAGCCCCACTGAACTCAATGGAGCTTACTAACTGAGTAAATGTGCGTAGGATTGTTCTGCAAGTGCTCCTTTGGCGTGTGGGAGGAGGCGAAACAGGAAGACGGGAAGAAAACAGTTTGTTCAAAGCACATACCAAGATGCCTGAAAAGTGAGGCTCCAAAGAATCAAACTGCCTGCCTCTCGCAAGGCTCTGTAACCATTTGTTGCACAACCTCTCACTTCCGCCGAAACGTTGACCTTTACTTTATGTCAGCCTCTGTCACAATGGATGTAACAGATGGCACTGAGGAACTTAAGTCTTTCTGAAAAACAGGGCAAGAGAGGGAGGAGGGCTTCAAGACAGCAGTGTGACAGCTGAGCACTCAAATGAAGAAAAGAGAGAGCTGTTACTGGGATCTCTCTGTTACAACAGGCTGAGCTACACACTATGTTCAAAGGGGCAGAACAGCATACCCATTCTGCTTGCTTTTAAAAGTACAGTGGTATCAAGAAATGTGAAGATTTGTGATAATTACGGAAAATTATCAGACATGTTGATGGAAGTCTAAAAGAAAAAAAGATATGTGATGAGTTTTTGATGTTTAATGATGTTATAAATTTGTCTTCATTGGAAAATTAATAAAAATCATATTTTAAAAAGGTACAGTGGTACCTCGGGTTACACATGCTTCAGGTTACATACGCTTCAGGTTGCACACCCCGCTAACCCAGAAATATTGCTTCAGGTTAAGAACTTTGCTTCAGGATAAGAACAGAAATTGGGCAAAGCAGCAGCAGGAGGCCCCATTAGCTAAAGTGGTGTTTCAGGTTAAGAACAGTTTCAGGTTAAGTATGGACCTCCAGAACGAATTAAGTACTTAACCCGAGGTACCACTGTAAAGCAGTTTGGAAGAGGGACATTTTGACCAGAACAGCCTTTTTTCTAGCTCCAAATAACAGGCTCCCAGGTTTGTGAGGCTAAACATAGGACAGCCATACGTCCGGATTTTCCCGGAACATTACTAACTGAACAACTTTCGGGTTTTTACTTTTTGAAATATGGCAACCCTACTAAACACTCATTCTGAACCAGGTAGTGAGGGAAGAGAGAAAAACAGGTTGGGAGAAGTGGGGTAATTTGGAGCAAAGAGGTTGTGGAGAGGGGGAGGGGGAAGAGGAGTACCCCTGCCCACTGCTATTTCTGTCCTGCAAATTCCCCACCTCGCCAATGTTACTTTTCAGTTATTGCTGGGATATGATATGGTCTGTTCGTGCATAATGTGTAGGGATACAGGAGCACCCAAAGAGTTATATTTTTGTAAGCATCTGGCTTGAGCGCTCACAAAATGCTCAGAGGTGCTCGCAGAGCTGCAGGAGAGTCAGTGGATGTGGCAAAGGCAGGTATTCCAGCTCCCCAGTCAAGCGCCCCTCCATCCTGGAGACAGGAGTGGGATAATAAACCCAGCATCCCTGGCGGGAGGACCTTCTCCCGGGTGGAAAAAGGATGCAAGCAACATAACCTTGACACTGGGGATGTCGAGATACCTTCCCGACTCCCTGCTCAGTTGGAAAAAGCTGGTGCTGCTACTTTCACCACCTCTGACTGTCCTTTCTCCTGTCCCAGGTGAAAATATAAGAAGAGGCTGCTAAATCTAGTGAGTGGCCCATCCCGTCCAGTATTGTGTTCTCACAGTGCTTGCAGGTACATGCTTGGCCACATGAGGGACTAGATGGGCCATTGGCTCTTTGTTTTGTTTGGGGGGGGGCTGCAGAAGAATGATGTGTAGAATTGAAGGTGGCAGTTGTGGGTGGCCTTTGGTGTTCCCAAGTTGGGCAGGGCCCCACTTGCTTCACCGGTGCTCACATACTGGTCTTGCAACACACACACACACACACACACACACACACACACACACTTTTAATATGCCCACGACATCCCTAGGAACACGCAGTTAGCCCCTCAATTTGTTTTAGCTGAGAAATGTCAGTAACAATAACTCATTTCCCCCCCCAAGCACTCAGCTGTCGTCTTTCTGTCTCTTAGCACTCCTTCCTCTCTCCCTGTTTTTCAGAGAGCCTTAAGTTCCTTGACGCCATCTGTTCCATCCATTGTGACAGTAGAATTATCAAAAGAATACATCTGCAATTTTCCCCCCACTCATACACTTGAAAATAGCCGAACTGCACAAAATAAAAATAAAAACTTGCGTATCAGCATCTTGCAAGTCGCAGGCAAGCTATTTGGGAGCCAAGGCCATTTCATGTATGTCAAGGCCAAAGCTGGGCAATAGATTGCAGTGCCATGGTCTTTGTATAGGGGGCGTTATTCTTGTTTCTGAATTAACAAAAGAAATCTATACATTGTCTATCGGTATCCTAGTACATATTTAATAACATAAGGCCCATTGTTGTGGCAGGTACGTGATGGGAAAGGGAAGTCAACCCTGGTGTGCAATGGTGTTTTGTGATGATGTTGTAGCTTGCAGACCAGCTGCTGAGTCCTGTGGACCTTGTGTGACGCATTGGAAACAATGCCTAGCTTCATATTTTCCCCCGGTAAATCATTTTTATTTGATTTTACAAATAAAAGTTTATAACAATCCAAATACATTTCTATATATAGAGATTACTCTGAATCTTGAGACTTCTGCCCATCCCCTCCATGGGTCCAATTGTCAACATTTACAACGGCATATTATTCCATGTTCCATATTTTGTATCCAACCCTATTATCCGTAGCATTTGTTACATTACAAGTGAGATTAAAATCCTGCTGATGTTTTCATCTGCTTGCAGTGGTCTTCTAAATAGATTATGATTTTTTCCCATTCTTTTAAAAAAAGTTTTTGTGTCTTCTTGGTTCCTGAGCCTTCCAGTCAGCTTTGCCATTTTGGCACAGTCCATCAGCTTGGCTTGCCATTCCTCTCTGGTAGAGACTTTGTGTAAGAATATCAGTGATAAAAATGAATGTATTGCCAAGAATTTTATTTTTACAGTCATACAGTTGAAGTAGCTTTGGTATAAGTATTTTTGGGTTGCACGCTGTGGCGACCCAGAAGTAACAGAGTGCGTTACTTCCAGGTTTCGCCACTCGCACGTGCAGAATCCGTCAAACACCCAACCGAGCGGACCCGCTTCAGGATGCGAACGGGGCTCTGGAAAGGATCCCTTTCGCATCCAGAGGTACCACTGTATTTCAGTTGATACCGGTGATCAGCAGTGCTGGACACTTCAAGGAATGGCAAAAAGATATCTCAAGATTTATCTGGCAGGGGAAGAAGCCAAGGAAACATTGCCTAGCTTCATAACCCCACCCATTAATCTGCATAGACTTGCCTCGAATTATAGAATCATAGAATTGCATAGTTGGACCAGACCAACAAGTGTCATCTGGTCCAACCCCTTCGATGCAGCAATCACAACTAAAGCATCCTTGACAGGTTACCATCCAACCTCTGCATAAAAACTTCCAGGGGAGTCCATCCCACTGACAAACAGTTCTTACCATCAGAAAGTTCTTCCTAATGCTTATTACAACACAGTACCATAAAATCAGCCCACAACAGGCAGGGAGAAAAACACATTAAATGTGTTTAGGGCTCTTCTAGAAGCCGGGGGGAGGGGAGGGGTCGTAGGCATCTGCCTAGGGATGCAGAGTGACAAATTGGGGCAGACCTTCTAACTCTGTCAGCTTCCTTCTCCCACGAGGTTGTATTCTGCACAAGGACACTGCCTAGGGGTTGATTGGGTTTGCCACTGTGAAATTCTCTCAGGGCTGCTGGCTCCTTCTCATTAATACAACATTTTGATTTAATGCTCGGTTGGGTGTTTAAAAAAACATGCAAGCGGAATTGCTTATTTTGCCCACCAGAGCTATGGCACACCTGTCAGAATCTCCTCTCCCTTCCCTGGCTGGTAATTGGCTGCTGCACAATTGGCTGCATAGCAACAGGCAACGGATAGGGATGCTTCCATTACCTGCTTTCCGCCTGTGCTGAAATTGTTCAGGTTGTCATTGGAGCGAAGCTTGGCTGAGGGAGATGGCTCTGATAGTGCGAATGCTGCTCTAACCCTGGGATGTCCTCCTAGGTTATCCTGCCAACTGAATGGCTGATTAGAACATCAGCCATGACAGGTGTTAGGCGCCGCATTTCAATTAGGCCAAAATACCTATTGGGGAATTTTTTTTTTAATGAGATCTTCATCTCACCCAATCGCTTCTGCGCTTGTTCTTTTGCGAGCCCACGATCAAAAGAATTCATACTGAGCAGGTTGTTTTGCCTTGGCTTTTGAAGAAAGCAAGCAGGGAGGGAAGGCCTTCTCAACACCAACAGATCATAACGCAGGGCTTGAATCTGGCTTGCATCACCGTCATCCTTTATTTGCATAATTAAGGAAGCAGAAAGACTAACAAGCAGATGGTAAGTTTTTGAGGTACATTTAAATAACATGACTCACCTTGACGGGAGCAAAAAGGCCTGTTTCAAGTTGGGTGCAAGTTAAAACTTTGATAACATGCTTTCCTGGCATAAACAAGCTCAGGTGCTCAGGGCTGCTTGCTCTTAATTTCTTTCCTTTGCACTTTTCCATTTAGAATAGTCAATTGCTTATTGTCGTCTTCACAACCAGGGCTTCCTTGCCAGTCAACATGATTTCAATATAAAACCAAACCGTGAAACTCTTGATATCATATGCTATGCATAGTAGGCGGTTTTCCAGATTAAGACTGGGAGCTGTGCTGTGTTGTGCTTTGTTGAGGTGCCCGGTTAATGAAATATAAGCGGCAAACAGTGGCGTAGCAGAGGAGGAACGTGGAGCAGTATAGCCCCGGGACTCCCTTCACAGGGAGCCAGTGTGGTGTAGTGGTTAAGAGCAGTAGATTCGTAATCTGGGGAACCAGGTTCGCGTCTCCGCTCCTCCACATGCAGCTGCTGGGTGACCTTGGGCTAGTTACATTTCTTTGTAGTCTCTTAGCCCCGCTCACCTCACAGAGTGTTTCTTGTGGGGGAGGAAAGGAAAGGAGAATGTTAGCCGCTTTGAGACTCCTTCGGGTAGTGATAAAGCAGGATATCAAATCCAAACTCTTCTTCTTCTTCATTTTCCCAAGCAGGAGGGATGATATCATCCACCAGGATAATTCATGGACTGGACCCACCTTGCTCTGGCAACTGATTGAGGCAATAATGAGGCTTTTAAGTTTTACTGTTGATTGTGTCCCATTAGCATGAGGACGGTCAGAGAGTGAAGGCAGCTTACTATTTTACGACCAGCATCTGATCCTAATAAATTGGGTTGGATGGTATGTGTTGCTGCAACCCCAGCACCATGGTCCTGATTTCAGTCAGGTCTCAGGTTTAATCCCTGGCATCGCCAGATAGATGTCAGGAGCGAGCCAGCAGTAAATCACACTGTGCCATTTAGAGTTGACTCTTTATTAGCCAAAACACGATATGCACAGGAGTGTCAGGCTGACACAGTCCCTGCCTCCCCACAGCTGCCCAAGTCCCATCCTCTCCAGGGTTCCCCGCCCCCAAGTCTTTGCTCCTCCCACTTCATGCCTCTTCTGGTTCTGGGAGACCAAGAGGGAGTGGAGCTTGTCACAGCTGGAGGGGGAGACACCTGTGACTCTTCACTAGCCTGACTCATCTCTGTCTCTTGGCCTCTCCCCTCCCACCCTCCTGCTTCAGCTTCTGCCTCTGATTCTGAACTTCTCTCTGTTACTGACTCTCCCTTCTCACTAAGCCCTGTTACCTCTTCAGCTTCTGATACGTCCTCTTCCCAGTCTTCTCCCTCTTCTCCCGCTGACCACTCATCGTCCCATCACTGCTCCCTAAGCTCTGAGCCTTCTTCCCTTGGGGGTTCCCCAGCTGGTGCTTCCCTCCATTCCTCTGTGACCAACCAGTCCATGACAGCAGAGTTGAGCAAGATTCCTGTTTGAAACGCTGGGGAGATGCTGCCATTCAGTGTAGACAATGAGCTAGATCAGGCTTCCTCAAACTCGGCCCTCCAGATGTTTTTAGACTACAATTCCCATCATCCCTGATCACTGGTCCTGCTAGCTAGGGATCATGGGAGTTGTAGGCCAAAAACATCTGGAGGGCCAAGGTTGAGGAAGCTAGATGGACCAATGATCTCGTGTGAGATAAGGCAGCTGTCTACATTCCTTAAAACAATAACTACAATCTGTGATCTCCTGCCATCACTGCTACTCCCCCTCCTCAAAAACACTGCTGCTGCTGCTGCTGCTGAAAGGCTAATATACAGCCCTGCCCTACCTTAAATTATTATCCAAACCTGGGCCTGACCTCCATCCTATCCATGGCTCTTCTGCCCTCTGTTTCAGCTCTGGCTCCTGATCTTCAGCCTTTATGACCATGCCTCTTGCCTCTCTCCTGTGTGCCTGACCCCACCTTACCTGTGCTGGATTCAGACTGCATGGCAGTCTGTTGGAATCCAGGCCCAAGGCCTGAGAGGACCTCTCTTTATACATCATATCTTGACTTTCCCAAAGCACAGCATGACTTTTCGGCTTCAAAAGGAAACCCGGCATAAATAATATAGAAAATAGCTGGCATTTCCTTTGAAGAATTCATCAGACGGTGATCAGCTGCATCATAAATTCTTTCGCGTGCAGGTAAAAGGTGAATGCCATCTCAAGTTAAATGCCAGCTTCCTCACTGGAAGTATAACATATATTGACTTCATGAGATGTTAAATTTGAATAAGCTGCAGGCTGAGTTTTTGCAATAGCAAGCTCTGATACATGCCCTGCAGATTGCACAATGTTTCCATGTTCCAAGGAACATAAAGATTTAATTTGGTCGAAAAGTGTCTCTGTTTATTAGAATTATTTATTAGAATTATGGCAGACCATGTTATTAGATTGAAACTGCATAAGAAAGACATGTCATTTTTATCTACAACTCAACAACAGATATGCCTAGGGTTGCCATATGTCCAGATTTTCCTGGACATGTCCGGAATTTGGCCATCAGGAACTGCATCAATTTTGGCGATTTCTTGGGGAGGAAATAAAAGCTCAACAGCTTTTCTGTCCGAATTTTCACTGTTTGAAATATGGCAACCCTACCAAAGTGGGTGGCACCTCCAGCTGTGGGATGGTGGGATTACTCGGGGGACGCTAAGAGACAAGGGGGTGGCAAGGGGGCACTGGAGATGTAAATGACCAAACTGGTATCACTAGATCAAGTTCATCAACTTGTTGTTGTTGTTTAGTCGTTTAATCGTGTCCGACTCTTCGTGACCCCATGGACCAGAGCACGCCAGGAACTCCTGTCTTCCACTGCCTCCGGCAGTTTGGTCAAACTCATGTTAGTAGCTTCGAGAACACTGTCCAACCATCTCGTCCTCTGTCGTCCCCTTCTCCTTGTGCCCTCCATCTTTCCCAACATCAGGGTCTTTTCCAGGGAGTTTTCTCTTCTCATGAGGTGGCCAAAGTATTGGAGCCTCAGCTTCACGATCTGTCCTTCCAGTGAGCACTCAGGGCTGATTTCCTTAAGAATAGGTTTGATCTTCTTGCAGTCCATGGGACTCTCAAGAGTCTCCTCCAGCACCATAATTCAAAAGCATCAATTCTTCAGCGATCAGCCTTCCTTATGGTCCAGCTCTCACTACATCACTACTGGGAAAACCATAGCTTTGTCTATACGGACCTTTGTTGAATTAATTAAAAGAAATAGCGTCAATTGAAATTGGAACAAATGTATGATTGTTTACTCCTTTGAACTTTATTATGTTCTTATCTGAATCATGCTTTTTATATGGTAGGCTATGGGGAACTGGGGATAACTTTATTAAACCAAGTTGTGGGTTAGGGAGGGGGAGTGGCTGAAAAAGTAAAAGTTTGGGGAGCCCTGGACTAGACAGTTCAGGTTTGATTGTAGTGGATCAAATGCAGCCTCGCACAGACATCAGTGTAAGACAGAGCAAAAGGAGGAATCAAGGAGCATTCTATAATTAATACTGTGTGTTGATATAGGATGAGAAATGAAGTTGGAGGTGGGTGGTGGAGCGATCGCTTGGGAGCTCATTACTGGGTCTTAGATGTGCTTGTAGAACTTGCAGTCCTCTTTGATATCTCAGAGACCACAGAGGAGGTTTAATCATACTAGGGTGACACAACATGAATTTCCAACCTGGCTGTGTACAGGTTAACCACAAAAAGCTAATCAGGAGTTCTGACAGATGGGATTCTAAACTTCTCTGTTGATATTGATTCTTCTTTCCACAGAAATGGTATTTCTCGTAGACCTTTTTATGTAGGCAGCCCTATATAAGTTCATCAGCCGATTGTTTTAATCATTTTCTACTGTTTATATGGTGTTTCATGCTTTATGGTATATGTGCGCTGCTACGTTGTACAACACAGTGAGATCTGAAGGCATATACGGCACATACTTCTCTAAACAAATAAATCAAGCCTGGTTAATTGTGCCTGAGCTTAACATCTCGTAGCTGCAAGCATTGCTAAGTAACTCGCAATCTTTTTCTAATTTACGTGGGACAATAATAATAAAATAAAAATAAAAAATTGGCTTCTCCTGTCAGATAATTATAGCATGATATTCAAACCCCCCTGGCCTCCTCTGGGCATTTTTCAGTTTCGTTCTGATTTTTGGCAGTGTGTCAGTGAAAGCATCATAGTCAAATTTCCCCAGTTGGAGTACAATTCAGCAGGAAAGAACCTGCTTTGTTAGAAAGAGATTAGACTCTCTACAAAGGGCCCCCCACAACAAAATGTTGCAGCGTGTGCTTCTTCTGCTCAGGTTTGCAGCCACTCCACTCCAATCCACTCCACTCCATTTCATCTCCCCTACTTTCCTTCCCCCCTCTCTCCCCAACAGTCAGTCAGCATTCTGTGCCCACTGAGCATGCTCAGTTTTCGCAGGGCTGTTCCTTTCTTCTGCATTTGGAATTATGTAGATTGGGATGGACACTCTTATGGCCAATCCAAGCTATATTAAAACCTTGAATTTCTCCATTTATTTCCATAGGCAGCTCTCAGCTCCATCCCTGGCAGCATTTAAAAATAGCTTCTCAGTGTGAACCAGGGAATGGCCTATACAGTGGTACCTCGGGTTACATACGCTTCAGGTTACATACGTTTCAGGTTACAGACTCCGCTAACTCAGAAATAGTGCTTCAGGTTAAGAACTTTGCTTCAGGATAAGAACAGAAATTGTGCTCCGGCGGCGCGGCAGCAGCAGGAGGCCCCATTAGCTAAAGTGGTGCTTCAGGTTAAGAACAGTTTCAGGCTAAGAACTGACCTCCAGAACGAATTAAGTACTTAACCCGAGGTACCACTGTACAGAAAATGAGGGAGCTCCTGTAGCCTTTAATATCTCTGTGGTTGCTTCCTCCACCATTCTTTTCCAGCAATCCCATTTTATTCCCCTTCCCCTCAACACCTGGTTTCCAGTCCTGTTTGAGAAGGGAGGTTTTCCCCTTAAGTTTGCTTGCTTCCCAGATATCTATTTACTTATTACACATGTATATACCTCCTATATAATTAGGTTCTCTGGGAGGTTTACAACAACAATACTTTTCCTTCTTCTTCTTTTTGCTACTCCTGCAAACCTTGAGGTTACCCTGAATTTGCTGATACCTCCCTCATGTGGAGGGAGGTGGTATGGTTGTGGCTACAAGGGAAGATTATATGATCCTATCACTATTACACAGCCTCCAAGTGTCCCTATTTTCCAAGGACAGTCTTGGATTTAAAGATGCCGTCCCAGCTTCTGATTTGATCCCGGACTGCTCTGCTTTTCCTTAGGTCATCCCTATTTTCATTGGAGAAATGTTGGAGGGTATGGAGTTATACAACACTGAGACACCGAGGTAAGTAACTACCTTTAGAAGACATCTGAAGGCAGCCCTGTATAGGGAGGGGGGGTTTTGGTACGCAGGCTGAGACCCTACCTGCCCGCGAACTGTCTTGCCAGAGTGGTGCATGATCTAGTTATCTCCTGCTTGGACTACTGCAACGCGTTCTACATGGCGCTACCTTTGAAGGTGACCCGAAAACTACAACTAATCCAGAATGTGGCAGCTAGATGGGTGACTGGGAGCGGCCGCCAAAACCACATAACACTGGTCTTGAAAGACCTACATTGGCTCCCAGTACGTTTCCGAGCACAATTCAAAGTGTTGGTGCTGACCTTCAAAGCCCTAAACAGCCTTGGCCCAGTATACCTGAAGGAGCGACTCCACCCCCATCTAAGTTTGTTCTGAGTATAAGCTTTCGTGTGCATGCACACAGGAGCTTATGCCCAGAACAAACGTAGTTGGTCTCTAAGGTGCTACTGGACAATTTTTTAATTTTTTAATTGTTTAATTTTATTTCGACTGCGTCAGACCAACACGGCTACCTACCTGAATCCACCCCCATCGTTCAACCCGGACACTGAGGTCCAGCGCCAAAGGCCTTCTGGCAGTTCCCTCACTGCGAGAAGTGAAGTTACAGGGAACCAGGCAAAGGGCCTTCTTGGTAGTGGCGCTCGCCCTGTGGAACATCCTCCCATCAGATGTCAAAGAAATACACAACTACCTGACATTTAGAAGACATCTGAAGGCAGCCCTGTTTAGGGAAGTTTTTAATGACTGACATTTTAATATATTTTAAATCTTTTGTTGGAAGCCACCCAGAGTGGCTGGGGCAACTCAGATAGGTGCGAGTATAAATAATAAAAGTATTATTATTGTGATTATTCTTAGGATGTCCCTAGTTTCATCAGGGAAATGTTGGACTGTTTTTGTTTTGTTTTGTTTTGTTTTGTTTTGTTTTAAACAATCTTGTTACATATACAGGCTACAACCACCTTTGGAATGGCTGTAGGAATGGAATTGAATTTCTTTAGGATAGTATTCCACGTCTCATGAAGCTAATAGAGGTGATGCTATTCCAGAGCTTTTCTTCCAGATGATATTGTTTCTCCTAGCACAAAGCCATACAATGGATGCTAGGAGGCTGTCTGGAAGTAAATATATTAGAATTGGAAAGCTCATTGCCTAGAGGAATGGAGAGAGTCAATGAAGGATAGTCATGCTTATCTGCACACTTTATTATAGTCAAAAGTGGTATTTTCTATATTCTGGTGAATATATCATATTACCACCGTGCTTATTACAGCGCACAGCACTGTGTTCTGTAAACAAATATAATCTGATGCATCCAAATAAATTGCTCTTCAAGGGAATCGGGGCTTGTCATGTGGATTGAATTACTGTGCCAGAACAGTATTAACTCTACTGCTACTAGCCTTTATTGGCATAAGTTAAAAGAGTAAAATCATAAAATCATGCAAAGTCATCCAAATACATTGATAAGCACATACAATATATAAAAGACTGGTTAGCCAACTATTGAATAAATCAGGCAACTTTAGATTTAGCTTTCAAGATCTCGGCTAAGTACTCCCGAACCTATCTTGGTAGTTTCGGGAGTATCATCCCTCAACAAATATTGGGATACTCTTTGTAAATCGATATTTTGAGCTGTAAGGGTGTCACTAGGAGATCTCTGCAAAGGGCGTTGAGAAGAGGGCAATCCAAAATTATCTGATGTGTTGTACCTGGTATTTTCTTATGACAGGAACAGAATCTGTTCTGGAAGGGGTTTTTTTAAACCTTCCAATGGGACGCAGGTGGCGCTGTGGGTAAAACCTCAGCGCCTAGGACTTGCCGATCGCATGGTCAGCAGTTCGAATCCCTGCGGCGGGGTGCGCTCCCGTCGTTCGGTCCCAGCGCCTGCCCACCCAGCAGTTCGAAAGCACCCCCGGGTGCAATTAGATAAATAGGGACCGCTTACCAGCGGGAAGGTAAACGGCGTTCCGTGTGCTGCGCTGGCTCGCCAGATGGCCATGTGACCCGGAAGTGTCTGCAGACAGCGCTGGCTCCCGACCTATAGAGTGAGATGAGCACACAACCCTAGAGTCTGGCAAGCCTGGCCTGTCCGGGCAGGGGTACCTTTACCTTTACCTTTAAACCTTCCAAACAACAAATGCATTCACCTCATCTGTAGATGAGCTAGCATAAAAGCTCTGTGATGCGATGGAATATCTAAATTACGAAAGTAATTAGGCATTACTCCATGGTGGGGCTACAATCCTAAATAAGCAGATGAACATACAAAAGGCTGGGAGGGGTAGTTTTTTCATTTCATGATCTAGCAGCCTCTGCTTGATGAGAGATAAGATTTGTGACACATCTGATAAGAAGGGAATCCCGGTTTTCCTGCTTTTGAGGGTAATATAGAAAACCATGTAAGAATTATGTGTATATCTCAATAACCAAGTTAGTAAACTTTCCAGGTCTGTATTAAAATGAATTTTTAGCCAGTTTTCAAAATCATAAGAAGAGCTCTGCTTCTGTTCATAGCCTCCAAACCATCAAGGTGACAAACTGGGACACATGTTTTCCAGGGCCGCACTCCAGTGCGCCTGAGATTGTGGCCCCAAAAGACATGTTTTAGTCATAGGTGTGCTCTCCCAGTACCAAAAAATGCAGGCTTTGAGGCACCGCATGAGATCATGGTCCTGAAGAAAAGCATTTGGGGGGTCATTTTGGGGTGCTGTTTCTCAAACAAAAAAATGGGGTGTCCCAATGGACATTAGAGAGGTATGTGTGTTCTTATGGTGACCCCAACAAGATGTCTATGGGAAGTCTGAATGCAGGACCTGACGGCAGCAACACCCTTCTCACTTGTAGTTTCCAACAGATATTCAGAGAAATGCTGCCTCTGGCAGTGAAGATACAACAATGCCATGGCTAGTATCCATTGAGAGCCTTCTTGTAGGACTTTTCCAGTAATATTACCCTTCCATATGGCTGCTTCTTCCCTGCTCTTTTACATTGCTAGAGAATACTAGGGCTGATAAAGGAACTTGGGGGAGCAGGATGGTGAACTGCGGATATGATGCAGTTGCTTCAAGCTGCACTTGTGTGCACTTGAGTTCGTGAGCAGCAAACTATACAAGAAAATTGAGGCCCATGGGAAAGTCATGGACCACATTCATGGTAAGGATGGGAGAATCCGTCAGTTTTGGTTTCTCTCCGTTTCTTGTTTCTCCAACCTTAAGTTCAGTTCTCCACATTCCCATATTACTGTAGTTTTTTAAACATTCTCATATTACAATTTTTTTAAAGTACAGTGGTACCTCAGGTTACATACGCTTCAGGTTACAGACTCCACTAACCCATAAATAGTGCTTCAGGTTAAGAACTTTGCTTCAGAATGAGAACAGAAATCGTGCTCCGGCGGCGAGGCAGCAGCAGGAGGCCCTATTAGCTAAAGTGGTGCTTCAGGTTAAGAACAATTTCAGGTTAAGTACAGACCTCCAAAATGAATTAAGTACTTAACCCAAGGTACCACTGTACTCATCAAAATTTATTTGCGCAAATATATGCATTTTTAATGCATATGCATTTCTAAGGGATGCGGGTGGCGCTGTGGGTAAAACCTCAGTGCCTAGGACTTGCCGATCGTATGGTCGGCGGTTCGAATCCCCGTGGCGGGGTGAGCTCCCGTCGTTCGGTCCCAGCTCCTGCCCATCTAGCAGTTCGAAAGCACCCTTAAGTGCAAGTAGATAAATAGGTACCGCTTTATAGCGGGAAGGTAAACGGCGTTTCCGTGTGCTGCTCTGGTGCCGGTTCGCTAGAGCAACTTCGTCACGCTGGCCACGTGACCCGGAAGTGTCTGTGGACAGCGCTGGCTCTCGGCCTCTAGAGTGAGATGAGCGCACAACCTTAGAGTCTGTCAAGACTGGCTGTACGGGCAGGGGTACCTTTACCTTTACCTTTTTATGCATTTCTATGGATGCTTTAGTCCGGTACAGTGGTGCCTCAGGTTACATAGGGTTCAGGTTACAAACTCCGCTAACCCAGAAATAGTACCTCAGGTTAAGAACTTTGCTTCAGGATGAGAACAGAAATTGTGCGGCAGCAGTGGGAGGCCCCATAAGCTAAAGAGGAGCTTCAGGTTAAGAGCAGTTTCTGGTTAAGAATGGACCTCCGGGACGAATTAAGTACTTAACCCGAGGTACCACTGTATATGCATTTTTGTAGATGATACTTAGCTGAAGAACTTCACTGCAAGTGACTTTCGAAAGATGGGTGTGTTTCAGCTCCCCAATAGTTTCTGAAACTGTGAATATATTGGAAAAGGGTGAGACGAAAGTGTTTGTTTCTCCTCATGAGAAATGTGTAGCAGAGGCTCTGCACGCAATTTAAAGCCCTGGAAAAAGGCAAGTTTTAAAATGTGATTGGAGCCTCACCCTACACAAGGAGAGGTGGAATCTTCAAACAGGAATCTACACTCAAGGTTGCTTATAGAAAATACTAGCTCATGTGACACTCATTGGCTGGAGTGGAAAAGCAGAAGACATACGTGCAGAGGCATATGGATCAGAAGAACACAGGGAAAGGGTTCTAGCTCAGTGGTAGAGCATCTACTTCTCATGCAGAAAGTCTCAATTCCCAGGTTCAGTCCCTGGAGATCCAGGCAGGGCTATGAGAGACTCCCTGTCTTAAATCTTGGAGAGCTGCTGCCAGCTAGATGGGTCAATGGGCTGACTCCACAGAAGGCAATATAGATCTGGAGCACGATTATGCAAGAGACAATCAGGACTGTTCAGTTTTCTTCCAAGTGCAATGCAAGGGGAAATGAATATTCAATACAGCTCCCAACACGCAACACATCTTCTTTTCATCTATGTACAGTGGTACCTCGGTTCTCGAACAGAATCCATTCTGGAAGCCCATTCAGCTTCTGAAATGTTCGAAAACCAGGGCACGGCTTCCCATTGGTTGCAAGAGCTTCTTGCACTCAGCGGAAGCCACACTCGGGTTCCAAAAAAGTTCAGAAACATTTACTTCTTGGTTTTGGGCATTCGAGAACCAAAACATATGACAACGGAGGTGTTCGGGAACCGAGGTACCACTGTACCATTCTAAGCCAAATGTGTGGGGAGAAGTGCATCCTCCCCCAACTTTGTGCCCTCCAGGTGATGGTGATGATGATTTGTTGAATTTATATACCACCCTATACCCAGGGGTCTCAGGCCAGTTCACAGAATAAAATCAAGATATAAAACCACAAAATACCGTATTTTTTTGCTCTATAAGACTCACTTTTTCCCTCCTAAAAAGTAAGGGGAAATGTGTATGCGACTTAAGGCGCGAATGCAGGCTGTGCAGCTATCACAGAAGCCAGAACAGCAAGAGGGATTGCTGCTTTCACTGTGCAGCAATCCCTCTTGCTGTTCTGAGATTCAGAATATATTTTTTCTTGTTTTCTTCCCCCCAAAACTAGGTGCGTCTTGTGGTCCGGTGCGTCTTAAAGAGTGAAAAATACGGTACATGGTCAAAATAAAAACAATAACCCAATAGCCCCTACACACACACACACACACACACACACACACACACCATTTTAAAAGAGCATAGGATGTAAATCAGATCGACCAAAGGCCTGATTAAAAAGGAACGTTTTTGCCTGGCACCTAAAGGTGTATAATGAAGGCGCCAGGCGAATTTCCCTGGGGAGAGCATTCCACAGACAGGGAGTCACTGCAGAGAAGGCCCGTTCTCGTGTTGCCATCCTCCTGACCCTGAGCCCACAAAGGAGGGCTCAGAAGATTATCTCAGGGTCCGGGTGGGTTCATATGGAAAGAGGTGGTCCTTGAGGTATTGCGGTCCTGAGCCACAGATGTTCTAGACTACAACCCCCATCAACTCCAGCTAGTGTGGTAAACGATCAGAGATTATAAGACTTGTAATCCAAAATATCTGAAAGGTGTTGGGTTGCAGGAGGTTGCTCTAAAGAATGGGAAAACGAGATGCTGAGGTGGAACTAGTTATTGGCTTCAATCGCCTTAATGCAGAGATATGCACCTAGGCATCTGAGCATATGTGGCCCCCAAGAGGTGGACTGCAGTGTTCAATGGACAGCACCAATCATCTCCTGATTGGTTAGGGAGTTTTAAATGGCCCACACATCTTCTCATTCTCTCTTATGAAGGCTCTCATAGGTATTCTTTGCATTTTCACATTTGACAACTGCCATCTTCTTATTTGAAAGTCAAGTTCGCTATTGAATTGCATTATGTTATTGCACATTTAGAATATCCCGTGTTGAGACTTCAGAAAATTATAATGGGAGCTCCATGGACCAGCTTCAGGAGTTGAACAATTTGTTGCAGCATGCCTGGGGAAAAAAATCACCTTCTTGAAGAGACTGGAGTCTGATTCCCCCAAGGCTAGTTATCTGGAGTGCAAAACACATTCAGGAATCTGGAGGCAGACAGGTTTAATTGCTATATCTCAACACCACCTCTGCATTTCTCCTTTCTTCGTTTACTATTTTTAATACTGGGTTATATCTTCACTGATTCATTTTTCCACTTTGCAACTATTTTATGAGTGTGGCTGATCCATTTCTCTTTTCCTTAAAACTACCAGCACAGATCGTTTGGCCCATAAAATCATCGTTTTCTGCAAGTTCTGACTGGTATGTTTAATTCCTCTGGGCTACATAGTAGCGTGAGCACCAGGTGATGTAATCACTTTCCCAAAATTTGCATGCATCTCTGTTCCTTGCTGTTAGTTTTCCCCTAGAGCCTTTCAATTTCCAGCCAAGCCAGCGCTGCCTCTGTCCTCCGCCTCCACCTTGATGCTGAAAAGAAAATGAGCTGTGTGTGAGAGAGAGAGACACTTTGTGCAATTGGCCAAATGCTCCTTTTTGTGCAATCCCTGTCCATTTAATTTGACTGGGTGCCTTGCAAGATGGGCTGTAGCCAAGATGGGGCCAATGGGTGCGCTGCCTGTCTGGAACACTTACTATTTGCCCAACGTGAAATTGGTTGCATGAAATTGGCTTTTTTAACTCATGAGATGACAACCTCTAGTTAATGAATGAAAGTTTGTTTTTAAGAATGGGAACAATTCTGGTTGTTGTTGTTGTTGTTTTAAAAAATAGAGTTGCTAGTGCTCACCCTCAACCAGCCCACCACCAAAGTTACAATACAGGTTACAGACGCTTCAGGTTACATACGCCGCTAACCCAGAAATAGTACCTCGGGTTAAGAACTTTGCTTCAGGATGAGAACAGAAATCGTGCTCCGGCGGTGCGGCAGCAGCAGGAGGCCCCATTAGCTAAAGTGGTACCTCAGGTTAAGAATAGTTTCAGGTTAAGAATGGACCTCCAGAACGAAATAAGTTCTTAACCCGAGGTATCACTGTAATGCTCGAATGCCACCCACTTGGCACAGTTCTGTTCACTCAAGATATACTCCTGACTCAGGGTGGATTTTCTTTTCAGGATCATAAACACACTTATGCTTAAGTCACACTGAACAACAACAAAACCTGGTAGCCATTAGGTAAAAGGTAAAGGACCCCTGGACGGTTAAGTCCAATCAAAGGTGACTATGGGGTTGCAGCACTCATCTTGCTTTTAGGCCGAGGGAGCAGGCATTTGTCCGCAGACAGCTTTCCGGGTCATGTGGCCAGCAGGACTAAACCACTTCTGGTGCAACAGGACACCATGACGGAAGCCAGAGCACACGGAAACGCTGTATACCTTCCTGCCGCAGTGGTACCTATTTATCTAATTGCACTGGTGTGCTTTCAAACTGCTAGGTTGGCAGAAGCTGGGACAGAGCAACAGGAGCAGGGATTTGAACCACTGACTTCTGAACAGCAAGCCCAAGAGGCTCAGTGGATTAGACCTGCATCCCAGTTGCCATTAGGACAGTGAGTAGGACAGCCTGCTCAACAGGGAAGTGGGGAGTAACTTAAAATGATATTGGAAAACTACCATCCAGGGGGCCAAACTAGATGCTACTTTAATTCTCTATTTGACAACTAGTGGGAGCCCCCCCCCAATAATTTAGTAAATAAAAATAATAGTTTCTCTTCAACCAGGCATGTGGCTGATTGACATTCTATGGCCTTTTAAATATGTCTGTGGGGGGGTATTGGTTTGTTTTGCTTTTGTGTTTGTTTTATTATGCATTTTGTGTTTTCATTTTGTATTTTTATGTTGTGAACCTGTGGTCTTCGGGTGAAGGGCGGTATACAAATAGAAGAAGAAGAAGAAGAAGAAGAAGAAGAAGAAGAAGAAGAAGAAGAAGAAGAAGAAGAAGAAGAAGCCTTATAACATCACTGAGGATGGGGGAAGGTTTTCCAGTGGCTTTGCATCATTGGAGGAGAGGGTGAAATCTTCCCTCCCTACATGCTGATCTCTCAATGAGAAATGGAGTAGTGGTGGTGCCCCTGAACTTGTAACTAAATGAAGGGGAAAAACAGCAGCAAGCTATGCATTTAGTGTAACGTGTACTTTGAGCTGAAGTTACCGATTACTCTTAAAACCCCTTATTAAATTGACAACCTCAGTGGCTAAAAGGGTACCCGCACCACAAAATATTTAAGGATGATAAAGAGTCAACCCACACACAAAACCTGTGGGCGACACACACACCCCAACACACATATAAACCCTGCCCTGCAAAAAGCAATGTACCCATCACACCTAGCGGGGAAGATAAGACAACAGCCCTGAGACCCATTAAAGTGAAGGGACCCATTGCAGCAGGAGGCCTTGATGAACTGAATCCACTAGAGACAGGAAACCCCACGGACAAAATGTGGTCCGGAAGTCAGCCTCCGAGATGAGTCTTCACGTTTTAGTTCCCATAAAACTTCTCATTTGTGTGTAGTAAAAAAAGAAGCAGCAAAAACATATCTGCCCTGCTGGCTGTACAGATCAGATCTAATAACAATCAAGCACCAGGCTTGCATGTTTAACTAATGAAAATCTCCATGAGTTGTTAGAATCTAAGAAATAAGCTTATACACGAAGAGAGAAAATACAGTTTGTGCTTTGCTGAATCTGTTCCATCACTAACTGATTTGCTAACTATCAAAAATTTCGCACCATCACTGCGCAAGGTCCTGCTCCAAAGTGCCTGCAATCCACATTTTGCCAAAGGGCAAGACAAAAGCCTCTTCTTGCTAGAGGCCTTGTTTGTTTTTCCATGTGACACAAGTGTCATGTAGGCTCCTCGTGCCATTTAGAACCAGGAAAATGAGGGTTCTGAAAGGTGTTTACACCAGTAAAAAAAAGAGGGAAAGGGTGGAGTGAATGTGCTCATCTCCACTACTTCCCCCTCTGCAACGCTGCTCATGTAGGGAAGAGGGGAGTAAATCTGGACTGGAGCTTTACCACTTCAGATTACATCAGCGGGTTTATATGACAAGGTTCATACATGCAGTGTGAAATATACTCAGAGTCAAGAGTGGATTTCATGCTCTTTATTCAGCTCATAGTGGTGAGGAGGAATGGAAGTTCCCACAGAATGTCTGCTTTATATACATTATTTACACAATGGGCCCCACGTGATTGGCTAATTCCAGGATTCTCCTGTAGGCCAATCAGGTTGCGGATTCACTTCCACCTGGAGCTGGATTGGGTGGCTCCTGTGGACCAGTCAGACTGCTGCATTCTGGATCCTATTGTTCTAGGACCAATCAGACTGCTGCATTCTGAATCCTATTGTTCTAGGACCAATCAGACTGCTGCATTTTGGATCCTATTCAACTCAGTACATAACACAGTGGAACCTTGGTTCTCAAACTTAATCCTTTCTGGAAGTTTGTTTGACTCCCGAAACCATTCAAAAACCAAGGCACAGCTTCTGATTGGCTGCAGGAGCTTCCTGCACTCAAGCGGAAGCCGAATTGGACATTCACTTCCAAAAAATGTTCAGAAACCAGAACACTTACTTCCGGGTTTTCAACTTTTGGGAGCCAATTTGTTCGTCAACTAATCCGTTTGAGATCCAAGGTACCACTTTACTTATTTTAAATGGCAAACCAATGTGGCGAACTGATTTTAAGTTTAGAAAAATGAGAGACCGAAATTGACAGATTTTGCCTACCCCTATAAGTAGGTCTAAGCATAATCAGAGGAGACTAGATGAGGAATTGCTAGTCTCATCCAAGCAGATCTGAACAGAATGAATAATTTGATTTAGTGGTATTCCCAGTGCTTTTTTCTGGGGGGGGGGACACAGGGGTACGCATACCCCTTCATTTTGTGAATCTAAGTTTGGCCTCATTAAGGAGCAGTATTTCAATATGAGTAGGAAAATGAGAGTACCCCTAAAAAACTTCTTTTTTTTTTTTTAAGAAAAAAAGCTCTCAGTGTGTGTTTTTTACCCATTCCTAGGAATACTGGGATGCAGGGAATATTTGGCTAATACCTCATTTTTTCTGCTTCCATTTCTCCCATTCTGGACACAATCCTTCCTTCTCCTTCTCGGCATGTTTCCTGTGTTACCTCGCTTGGCTTACAAGCAGGCACATTGCTCACTCAGCAACTCCTGGCCTTATTCTGGTAAGGATTTGAGCGCCAGGAAGTGACAAGTGTAATGACAACCTTTTGTGATGTCAGTCTTTGAACTCATAAAATGAGAACCTGACACGAGCCACCGAGCAGATGGCACAGAATCCAGCTGTTCTGCTCCTGAGCTGGGTGGGAATGACCTAGAAGGAAAAGATTCCACATCCAATTACAATTCCCTGGAGGAGAGACAGGTCAAACTCGTTAGCTGCTTCACTGCTTTCCCTCGCTCTGCAAGGTCAGCCCAGAGCCTGCAGCCTTAGCATATCTGAAAGAAGATTCCCACTTCCTGGATAATTCCTTTCCCATTTCTATACTATTCCAAGAACACCCTGGCCAGAAAGTCTGGTGAGCTCCATCTCTAAGGGCGTTCTTGGGACCTTCTGGAACCTGTTTTGGTCTGGAGGAGCAAAGTTCATTTTTACCTTATTCCTCCAAAACGATGCCTTGGCTCTGCTGGTTTTTGGTCTGCATTATTCTAAAATATTTTAATTCTGTGTTTTGTATAGGGACATAGGGAGTTGCCTTATACTGAGACAGGCTATTGTACCATCTCTCTTCACTGGCTGGTGTTGGCTCACCAGGGTTCAGAAAAGGAGAATAAGCCTTATATCATGGATGCTTTAGCTGAGATTCCTGCAGTGCAGAGGGTTGGACTAGATGACCCGTGGGGTCCCTTCCAACTCTACAATTCTATGAGACTCTCCCTGACATGCTGGCTGTTGAACCTTCGCTACAGGGAAGACATGTGCTCTGCCACTGAGCTACTCATTCATTGCTGTTTACCTGCCAAGGTGGTAAACAAATTAAATCTTAGCATGGAGAGAGCTGGAATGGTGTTAAAGGTGTGAACTAGAATGTCACCTCTTCAAATCTCACTTCAGCTGTGATGAGCTCCCAAAGTGGTTTTGGATGTTTCCTCTGCTCTCAACCTCATCTGGAACCCTGAAATATACTCAGAGTCAAGAGTGGATTTCATGCTCTTTATTCAGCTCATAGTGGTGAGGAGGAATGAAAGTTCCCCCAAAGTATCTGCTTTATATACATTATTTACACAATGGGCTGCACGTGATTGGCTAATTCCGGAATTCTCTTGTAGGCCAATCAGGTTGTGGATTCACTTCCATCTGGAGCTGGATTGGGTGGCTCCTGCAGACCAATCATACTGCTGCATTGTTCTAGGACCAATCAGACTGCTGCATTCTGAATCCTATTGTTCTAGGACCAATCAGACTGCTGCATTTTGGATCCTATTCAACTCAGTACATAACAAACCCAGATCCTGCTCCTTCTTTATCACAAGTCCGCTCACCTTTTCCTGGTGGGCGGCATTGCGGCTGGGCAGCCAGGTCACAACATCTTACCGGCCTAAGAGGCAGAGGGATGCCGCCTCTCCCCTGTGTCATGCCGCCCATGTCATCATTGCTGGGGTTTCTTTCCTCCTATGGAACGGCCCCAGCCAATCAGCTTTCAGGGTGGGTGTGGCCGCGGGCAACTTAACTCTAATGTGGCCAGCCGGCACCCTGTCTCTTGCCCCATCGCCAGATCTCCCAACCCACCCACCCTCTTTCCATGCATTGCTCAGATGCGACCTTGCTATGGACAATTGTTGGTCGCCATGTTGTTGGGGCTGGGTAGGAATTTTTCCACTTGGCAAATTGGCACCTGCCATTTGGTTTTTGCCTACCTAGTAGCAATTGCCACAAACTTTGTGAAGTTAGGCATTGGGTGAGCCTTCGTTTGGTTGGAGGGGAGGTTGTGGCCTTCGCCTGCCCCTCCTCAGTAAGGGTATCCTGTTAAAAGGGATCCGGGTTTGAATACCGTCCGAAGCCTGGCCGGGGGTTAGGGCCATGTTATAGCTCCTACAGGGACCCCTTGGGTGCCCTTATTTGATGTAAGTCATAGGGCACCCCCTATTGGTGGTTTACACTTCTGTGGACTCCTTGCAGGAGGGCAGGAGTCAAGATATAGCTTGGCTTCACCCCAATGCCTAAGCCAAACTGCTCACATCTGTAACCAATAAAGTTGCGGCCTATTTGAACCCATAAACCCAAATGCTGACCTTTAAAGCCCTAAATGGCCGTGGTCCAGCATACCTGAAGGAGTGCGAGAAGCAAAGCTATAGGGAACCAGGCAGAGGGCCTTCTTGGTAGTGGCACCCGCCCTGTGGAACGCCCTCTCCCATCAGATGTCAAAGAGATAAACAAGTACCTGACATTTAGAAGACATCTGAAGGCAGCCCTGTTTAGGGAAGTTTTTAATGTGTGACATTTTAATGTTTTTTAGAGCTTTGTTGGAAGCCACCCAGAGTGGCTGGGGAAGCCCAGCCAGATGGGCGGGGTACAAATAAATTATTATTATTATTATTATTATTATTATTATTATTATTATTATTATTATTATTATTATTATTATTTGTGTGTTTTATTGTTCTCCTGGGAACTTTGTGGTTCGGGTGCCTTGTCATGCAATCTGCAAATTACAAAGCGGACAGCATGGACCAATTTTCAGTAGCAACACAAGCATATCTCCTCCGCCTCCGGCCCAATGCGCTGCTTGGATACAGGTGTATTTGGAGAGGTGCCCCAATAGACAAAGTCCTATGGTGTTCAGAGGATCTTATTTCTTAGATACTTGCTCCCACAGAGTGTTCTCCACATACTGCCTCAAAACGCACAGAGAAAGCACAAGCCGGGTGATTATTGGACAGGCATCAAGCCGCAGGCTTTGAGGTGGCTGGGATCACAGCCATTGTGATTAGGATTAAGGTGCCGAACCGCGGAGCTGCAATCAGCAGGTGGTAATCATTATATAACTTTCTCGGATATTGTTTCCATTAATTAGTAGGGCTGAAATCCCAGCTGTCTGGAGAAAGGTTTTCGAGAGAACATTTGCTCATCTTCAGGCAACTGTTTTCACGATTAGCAAACCATAGCCATCCCTGCTAAATCCCCAGGCTTTCAAAGCAGCATATTAATGAGCACAACTCGCTCGAGTCGTCTATGTTGAATTCAAGAGGGAAAGAAAAGTACAGTGGGCTTGTATAGCGACCATCACCATTGCCGCTCGATGTAAGCTACCCATTCTAAGCCTAGGAACCCACAAAAGAGCTTAGACTTTTAAAAAGCATGATGCGAGTGCCCACAATATATGCATGCTTGGATGTGCATGCTTACTCTTCCTGATAATTATAAACTGGGCCTGCATTCTGACTGGAAATTGCCATGCGTTACTGAACGGTGTTAAACAGCAACAGATCTCCGACAAGCCATTTCTCCTCGCACATTTTCATGTTTGCTCAGGGCTCTTCATTAGGAAGTAAACTAGAGGCTCTGATTTTTGACTGTTAGATGTAGGCCTGGGTTAAAAGTTTTAGGAGAATTTTGTGGCTTTGGAACACCCGGGATCTTCTACATGCAAACCCCACATTTTGAGGGGGGGGACTGTAGGGCCCTCTGCCGTCTACAGAGGTGTGCCTGGAGACCTCTGCAATGTTTGTGAAAGATCCATTCCCATCTCAGGATTCCTACTAGACTGGTGGGACAGAGGAGATCCCAGAAGAAAAAGACTGGGAATCTGCTATATGCATGGAACGAACCAGAACATGACACTTTGCAAACTTAGACTGCATTCAGATTCTTATTTCTAATTATGCCAGACCCTTTACATGGCACAGTTGGTAGAGCTTGAGTTTCTTAATTTCAGGGTCATGGGTTTGAGCCCATGTGGGGCAAGAGATTCCTGCACTGCATGGGGCTGGACTAAATGACCCTCATGGTCCCCTCCAGTGCTACAATTCTATGATTCTAAGAGCCAATAGCTGGCTACCACCATTCTCACCGGTCCCCAAAGCCTGCAGAAAAACATACACACTCTCTCTCCCCCCCCCAACACCCCAGGAGGCCATCCCTCAAAGATACCCGTTGTCAACCCTCTGGACCTATTTGGTTCACACAGCTCTCAAGCAAGCAAGACAATTCATAAATGAACCTTTGCTCCAGTTCAGATGTCACATATTACTAGCCCGGAGAACGTGCATTAAAGCAGGGGGGGAGCCTGTGTCTCTGCAGATGTTGTTGGACTACAACTCCCATCATCCTTAAAAGGTAAAGGGACCCCTGACCATTAGGTCGACTCTGGGGTTGCGGTGCTCATCTCGCTTTATTAGCTGAGGGAGCCAGCATACAGCTTCTGGGTCATGTGGCCAGCATGACTAAGCCGCTTCTGGCAAACCAGAGCAGCACACGGAAACGCCGTTTACCTTCCCGCCAGAGCGGTACCTATTTATCTATTTGCACTTTGAGGTGCTTTCAAACTGTTAGGTTGGCAGGAGCTGAGACCGAGCAAAGGGAGCTCACCCCGTCGCGGGGATTCGAACCACCGACCTTCTGACTGGCAAGTCCTAGGCTCTGTGGTTTAACCCACAGCGCCACCTGCATCCCATCATCCTTAGGCGATGCCAGCTGAAGCTGGTGGAGTCTAACAGCATCTCTTACAACGACCCATTTAATAGTAGATAAACTCTGATGGTGTTGGCAAAAGAGAGCATGTAGCACCATTCCTTGAGCATAATAGCCTGAGTCTCCTCAGCCGATCAACAATCCAAAATTTCCACAAACGCCCTCTTTCCTCGACAAGACATTTTCCCTTTTTATGTTCAGGCACATTCCCAAATCGTACCACATTCCGATGCTGACATCTGCTGGTACAGTGTGTTATGCCAAGCTATTTCTCAGCCTAGAGAAGACACGATGACAGGCAAAATTCAGCCTGCTTTGCAGTTGCAACACTCAATTTACACAAGCCTGATTGCCTGTTTACTTATTTTTTTTAACATCAATAGATAGTACTGTGGTGGTCTATTTGATTTTTGAGAAAAGCGGTGAACAGCTTTGCAAATACAAGCTTTTGCAATAGAGGTCAAATCCAATCAATGCTGCTGGAATAAATAAACTGGTAAAGAAAAATTGTGTATGTGTCTTTTGTTTTTTAAATAAATCTGAAGGTCTTGTTAAATGACAGTCCTATCCTATGTTTACAGGTCATGTTCCAGGTTTTTGTTCTTTCTAAAAACCCTTTCTCTTCTGTGCATGCCTTTGGCATACAACACTGGAAAGGTTGGACAAATCAGAACGCCAGTTCTAAATCTGCGGAGCAAAGGGCAGGAGTGTGATTACTTGTCTGCTGTATATGACAAGCGCTTTTCCAATTGCTCTGTGCCTCCTGTTTCATGTAGTGCTGACCCAGTTGGAAGGTTCAGCTCAGAGATAATGGGTGGATCAAACCAGAGGAGGAAACTGCGCTCAGCCAAAAGCAGTTTTGCTGTAATCTCTCTCCATGCAGTTGTTTTTTCAAAGCCTGCTTTGATTCTTTTCTTCCTAAACGATTGGAGCAGAAGAAAAGGCAGGGACAGATCATTTGGAACTATTTTTTCAAAATAGGTAGCTTTTAAAACAGAGACTTTATATATCTGCTAAATACATTTTTGTCTCATCCTCTTGTTGCATCCATCCTTTCTTCCCTCCTCCTCTAATTTTACAGCCTCCTCCATTGCTGCAATTCATATTATCAGGCCCTCAGGGCATATGTTGCACTCTTACAACAAAGGCTTGTTCCGCTTGTGCAATTATTTAACTGAATACCGCCCAACACATTCAGAAGTTGCATTGCTTGCAGTAAATAAATGTGCATTTAGTGTATTAAGCAGTGAATAAATGTGTTGCTGCTCAATGGGGCTTAATCTGTACTGTGTTTAGATTTGCAGCCTCAGGCACTGTATATATTAATGGTGCTACAGAAACAAGTAACACATGATCCGAATTCTGTGGGGTTGTCATGTGAGGCTATTAATTGCAGTTTTACTATTTTTATTATTGTTACGCTGCTTTGTTTTTAATAGGCAAGATGGGGTGAAAATGCTAGAAACCAGTCAAATTGATCTTTAGACAAGGATGCCAGCAGTTACTGTTACCTGCAGATGTGGCACTAATAAAAGGTGGCAGGGATGTTGCAGTGCAGTTGCAAGACTTTAAATGGGTTGGAACGGGGCTCACATGCACACAACAGAATCAGAGTACTAGTTTAGCTCTAGTTAATGCATTAAGGGAGTAAGGCCATAGAGTAAGCAGTCCTGCCAAACTTGACTAGGTCACATCCCCTCACCTTGGGAGGGTTAAAGATAAAGGGACCCCTGACCATTAGGTCCAGTCGCGGCCGACTCTGGGGTTGCGGCGCTCATCTCGCTTTATTGGCCGAGGGAGCCGGCGTACAGCTTCCGAGTCATGTGGCCAGCATGACTAAGCCGCTTCTGGCGAATCAGAGCAGCACACGGTAATGCCGTTTACCTTCCCACCGGAGCAGTACCTATTTACTTGTACTTTGACGTGCTTTCGAACTGCTAGGTTGGCAGGAGCAGGGACCGAGCAACGGGAGCTCATCCCGTTGCGGGGATTTGAACTGTGACCTTCTGATTGGCAAGTCCTAAGCTCTGTGGTCTAACCCACAGTGCCACCCGCGTCCCAGTTGGGAGGGTTACCCAAGCCTTTGTTCAGTCTCTTCCACCATGTGAATCCAGCCAGAATGGATGTCTGAGCTAATGCTCCGAGCTGAGACCACATGGCTTTAGCAAGCCATCTTTGTGTTTCTCTACAAACAATATATAAACTCTTACCTTTTTGAAACAAAGTTAAACTGCCTGTCTTTTCTTGCTGCTGTATGGAAAAGCACATGAATTTGAGCTTGGAAAAGTTTGTAAGTAAACCATTTGTAACTTACCAAACATGTAGTCTCTTTTTCTATGCTAAGAGAAGCTTTGGAAGAAACTTAAAATGGGATATTTTACAGATCTGACAGCCCATATTTCCACCCTTTACTTTCCTGCATGTTTTGGTGGTTTTAATTCTCTGCTGGGGCGCTGTCACCAAGAGAGCATTTGCGCCAAACCTGGACCTAGGCATCCAGGGAATTCTTCCTTTATCCTTTAACCAAATTATAACAAAAATACCCAAAAGGTACCCTGGTGGTCATCTACTCCAACCCTCTGTGGTATGCTGGTTCTGCAGCACAGGATGCAATGGCAACATCCCTGGCAGATGACTATCCAGCCTCTTCTCTCCAGCAAAGGAGAGCTCACTACTTTCTGAGGCAGTCTGTTCCAAGTGCTCAATTTGCCTTTAAATCCCAGTTAAACTTAACTAAAGTTTAAAGGTGAACTGGGGCACAGGAAGGAAATTCTAGCCATTCCTGCCACGCTACAGGGAGCTAAGCTACAGTTTGTAATAGTCTGAACCCAAAATCCTGGTTTGTTTCTCTCCAAACTAACAATGAGCTGCAACCAAGATCTCCTCATAGCTGACCGCTTGCAGTTGGGGTGCGGGGAGAAACCACAATCCCTGGGTTCAAATGTCGCATTAAGTCAATCCATGGCTTAGCTCGCAGTAGTGGAGAAGGAACAAGCAGCCGCAATCGTCTCCTTATGCAACAGCACACAGCAAACTCACCTTTAAACCGTAGTTAAGCTTAACTACGGTTTAAAGTGAAGTGCAAATCGGCTAATTGCCAAGCAGCTTTTACCATTAAGATATTTTTTTCCTTATGTTTAGCCTTCTCCCTTGCCGTTTCTACCAGTTGGTGATAACCCTGTCCTCTGTAGCAACAGAGGAAAAGTCTGCTTCATCTTCTTCATGACAGCTCTTCAGGTAAATGCACTTTGGGCAGCAACGAACTGGCCCCAGAACTGTAAATCTGTGCTCCCATATAGAATACATGTAGCAATGAGATTGCAGCAATGGACTTACCTGCCTTATTTTGCACAGGATTTCTTTTCCGCGTTCTTCATTTCACAGTCCAGTGAAGAAAAGCGTGAAACAAGGGAAGATGGAGCAGGTTCCCCGAAACTGGGGGAGCTCAGGGAAAAGCTGTGGTCAGGAGCGGGGAACCTTTATGTCCTGGTGACATGACTCCCCCACTTTCATGGGCCATCTTTTGACAGGTAGGCAGCACCACCCACCTGACAATAATCCGGCACACGTCAGGTGCTTGACAAAGGTGCTGGCCTACAAGTGGGGCAGCGGGGGGGGGTATAGTTTAAAGGGATTGTTTAGCTCTGTGCACGGTGCTTCTCAAACACCCCCAAACCAGCTGATTTGTCAGGCATTTGGTAAGCACTGCACAAGGCCTTTGCGGCCACTGCCAGCTGCCGGTACCTGCAAAGCTCCTTTTGGCCAAGTCTTGCCCTCACCTGCTCCACACCTGACCTTATAGATGATGTCAGGTGAAGGCAGATGGGGATGGCTTTACTGAAATGGCCTCATGAGCCAGGTGAGGAGGCCTGGTGGTTCAAATTTGGCCCGTGGTGTTAGAGGCTCTGCACCCCTGGGCCCAATGCAGAGCCCTCACGTGGCTACCTACCTCAGAACTCCTTTCATCTTCCTAATACTCCATTCAAATGAGAAAAGGTAAGCATGGTATATTGAGAGCCAGTGTGGCGCAGTGGTCAGAGTTTTGGACTAAGACCTGAGAGACCAGGGTTCAAATCTCCTTTGGCTGCTTAATTGTCTCTCAGCCTAACCTAACCTCACAGGTTGTTGTGAAGATAAAAAGGGAGGAAGGAACCATGTCTGTCGCTTTGATCTCTTTGGTGGAAAAGATGGAACGATAAACGTCAAAATAAAACAAACCAAATGTATGATGCAGCAATATATGCAGAATCATATATTCAAAGCCAAATGCATTTTTAATTTTTATTTTTGCAGATTTTCAAGAAGGGTTGAAACAGCGAATAATAATGGGTGGTGCTTAAAAACCTTTAGTTTTGGTAGGGAGATAGTAGTAATGGGGGACTTCAATTACCCGGATATTTGTTGGACGTCAAACTCAGCCAAGACCATAAGGTCAAACAGATTCCTCACTGGCCTTGCAGACAACTTCATTGTCCAGAAAGTGGGAGAAGCAACAAGAGGAACAGCCATTTTAGATCTGGTCCTAACCAATGTTGATGACCTGGTTAGTGGGGTAGAAGTGGAAGGATCATTAGGCGCGAGTGATCATGCTCTTCTGAAGTTTACTATACAGCGGAAAGGAGCAGCCAAGCATACTAGGACTCAATTTCTTGACTTTAAGAAAGCCGACTTCATAAAACTTAGGGAAGTGCTGGGTGAGATCCCATGGACAACAATACTAAAAGGAAAGGGAGTTCATGATGGCTGGGAGTTTGTTAAGAGGGAGATACTAAAAGCACAACGTCAGGCAATACCAATGAGACGGAAACATGGAAGGTGCCTAAAGAAGCCAGGGTGGCTATCTAAAGAACTTTTAACTGAATTAAGATTAAAAAAGGATGTGTACAAAAAATGGAAAAGGGGGGAAACCACCAAAGAGGAATTCAAACAAATAGCCAGCACGTGTAGACACAAAGTCAGAAAAGCTAAAGCACAGAATGAACTCAGGCTTGCTAGAGAGGTTAAAAGCAACAAAAAAGGCTTTTATGGGTATGTCCGTAGCAAAAGGAAGAACAAAGAAACAATGGGGTCACTCAGAGGAGAAGATGGTGAAATGCAAACAGGGGACACAGAAAGGGCTGAACTACTCAATGCCTTCTTTGCCTCAGTCTTCTCCGATAAAGAAAACAATGCCCGACCTGAAGAATTTGGAGCAAATGATTCAGCAAAGGAAACACAGCCCAGAATAACTAAGGAGATAGTACAAGAATATTTGGCTAGTTTAGATGTATTCAAGTCTCCAGGGCCAGATGAACTGCATCCAAGAGTATTAAAAGAACTGGCAGATGTGATCTCAGAACCACTGGCAGTCATCTTTGAGAATTCCTGGAGAACAGGCGAAGTCCCGGCAGACTGGAGGAGGGCAAATGTTGTCCCTATTTTCAAAAAGGGGAAAAGAGAGGACCCAAATAATTACCGCCCAGTCAGTCTGACATCAATACCAGGGAAGATTCTGGAACAGATCATTAAGCAAACAGTCTGTGAGCACCTAGAAAGGAATGCTGTGATCACCAATAGTCAGCATGGATTTCTGAAAAATAAGTCGTGTCAGACTAACCTGATCTCGTTTTTTGACAAAATTACAAGCCTGGTAGATGAAGGGAACGCAGTGGATGTAGCCTACCTTGATTTCAGCAAGGCATTTGACAAGGTGCCCCATGATATTCTTGTAAAGAAGCTGCTAAAATGTGGTCTTGACTATGCTACCACTCAGTGGATTTGTAACTGGCTGACTGACCGAACCCAAAGGGTGCTCATCAATGGTTCCTCTTCATCCTGGAGAAGAGTGACTAGTGGGGTGCCACAGGGTTCTGTCTTGGGCCCGGTCTTATTCAACATCTTTATCAACGACTTGGATGATGGACTCAAGGGCATCCTGATCAAATTTGCAGATGACACCAAACTGGGAGGGGTGGCTAACACCCCAGAGGACAGGATCACACTTCAAAACGACCTTGACAGATTAGAGAACTGGGCAAAAATAAACAAGATGAATTTTAACAGGGAGAAATGTAAAGTATTGCACTTGGGCAAAAAAAATGAGAGGCACAAATACAAGATGGGTGACACCTGGCTTGAGAGCAGTACATGTGAAAAGGATCTTGGAGTCTTGGTTGACCACAAACTTGACATGAGCCAACAGTGTGACGCGGCAGCTAAAAAAGCCAATGCAATTCTGGGCTGCATCAATAGGAGTATAGCATCTAGATCAAGGGAAGTAATAGTGCCACTGTATTCTGCTCTGGTCAGACCACACCTGGAGTACTGTGTCCAGTTCTGGGCACCACAATTCAAGAAGGACACTGACAAACTGGAACGTGTCCAGAGGAGGGCAACCAAAATGGTCAAAGGCCTGGAAACGATGCCTTATGAGGAACGGCTAAGGGAGCTGGGCATGTTTAGCCTGGAGAAGAGGAGGTTAAGGGGTGATATGATAGCCATGTTCAAATATATAAAAGGATGTCACATAGAGGAGGGAGAAAGGTTGTTTTCTGCTGCTCCGGAGAAGCGGACACGGAGCAATGGATCCAAACTACAAGAAAGAAGATTCCACCTAAACATTAGGAAGAACTTCCTGACAGTAAGAGCTGTTCGACAGTGGAATTTGCTGCCAAGGAGTGTAGTGGAGTCTCCTACTTTGGAGGTCTTTAAGCAGAGGCTTGACAACCATATGTCAGGAGTGCTCTGATGGTGTTTCCTGCTTGGCAGGGGGTTGGACTCGATGGCCCTTGTGGTCTCTTCCAACTCTATGATTCTATGATTCTATGATTCTATGATTCTATGGTAAACACTTGTCCAAATTCTTTTTTTCTTTTTCTTTTTAAATGCCTGGATTGGCAAGGTGTTTTAAAGCATGTCAAGGGCCTCCATGAAGACTTGGCTTTGCTTCTGACATGACCCAAATTTCTCTGAGATGCCACACCTTGGTGACTCCAACGCAGACCACTACTAGAATGTAGTACTTACCATTTCAAATGAGGGGTGGGGTGGGGGGTCCCGTGACCTTTCCGGAGTGTCATGGAAGGCAGGTGAGACAAGGCAGACGGGGTCATAGATGCATGACTGTTGGTCAGCAGTTTTTAGCACAGGTACGGGTCATCCTATTCCTTCCACCAATAGGGGTGTGGTGCTTCTTTTTGCCACTGACTGTGCTATAGCAACTCAGTAAAGGTAAAGGGACCCCTGACCATTAGGTCCATTCGTGCCCGACTCTGGGGTTGCGGCGCTCATCTCGCTTTATTGGCCGAGGGAGCCGGCGTACAGCTTCTGCGTCATGTGGCCAGCATGACTAAGCCGCTTCTGGCGAACCAGAGCAGCGCACGGAAATGCCTTCCTGCCAGAGCGGTACCTATTTATCTACTTGCCCTTTGACGTGCTTTTGAACTGCTAGGTTGGCAGGAGCAGGGACCAAGCAGCGGGAGCTCACCCCATCGCAGGGATTCAAACCGCTGACCTTCTGATCGGCAAGTCCTAGGCTCTGTGGTTTAACCCACAGCGCCACCCGCATCCCGTAGCAGCTCAGTACTAATGAATATATTCAATGCAGCACTAAGGTGAGTACTCAATCACTGCAAAGATTTCAGCACAAGAAGAGATTGATCAGCTCTGGTGTGTTTGGTTTTTCTGAATCAACTTTTTAACTGAGAGGGTTTCTTCTCCCCCTCCCTGCCCCCCCCAAAAGAGGGAGATACATTCAGAAAACATTTTTTATATTAAAAAGTATACCCTTATTTATTATATTTGTTACCTGCCCTTCATCCACGAAGGCCACAGCAACAACAAATTTAAAAGTACAATATTAAAACGCAGATTACTATCAAGGCACTACCGTATTTTTTGCTCTATAAGACGCACCAGACCCCAAGACTCACCTAGTTTTTGGAGGAGGAAAACAAGAAAAAAATAATATTCTGAATCTCAGAAGCCAGAACAGGAAGAAGGATCGCTGCGCAGTGAAAGCAGCAATCCCTCTTGCTGTTCTGGCTTCTGGGATAGCTGTGCAGCCTGCGTTCACTCCATAAAACGCACACACACTTCCCCTTACTTTTTAGAAGGGAAAAAGTGAGTCTTATACAACAAAAAATATGGTAAATATGTAGCTCAAGTGTAAAAAGGTAAAGAGCTGCCCCTTCAGCATGTAATGGAAACCACACAATGAAGGTGCCAGGTGAGCCCCAGTGGGGAGGCAATTCCATTACTTAGGGGGCTGCCACGGAGAATGCCATCTCCCAGGCTGGCACCCCCCAAACTTCTGAGGGCGGTGTAGATACCAAAAGGACGCCACATCACCCTCCAGCTTAAAAACAGAAAAGAAGATACTACAAAAGAGAAGTTTTATTAGGGCAATTTAACTTTATTTTTTTTTTCTCCATACAGCTAGGTCAACTATAGCAGTAATAATAAAATAAGCATAAAAACAAATTGCGGCCCAGGACAGAGTACATAATTTGGAGCAACTACCAAGCAAATTTAAGTCTGTGATTACATAATAGTAAAAAACCAAGCACACCTGTCCTTTCAGCAGATGAAAGTTGCAGGGTTTGCCAGGAAGTGCAACGTCTTCTAATTCATCGGTGTGAATTATTACCAGAGAGAATCCAATCCAATCGTTTTCTCCCCAAACCCCCCACCCCGGCCCCTTCACTTTGGCTTCGTATATATTACATGGTTTCTCAAGTGCTTTAGGTTAGAAATGATTAATTTTGATAAGGTTTTTTTTTCTTTTCTTTTCCTTTCCACCTGCTAAAAGAACAGGATCACTACAGCAATAAAAATAATTACATAACAACTACAGCTATGATGTTTTGTTTTGGTTTGCCTGTTGACGAGTTTTTCTTTTTTAAACATTTTTGTGAGCATGTGAAAGTCAATATCGGTTTCTGTTTGTGTGTGTGTGTGTTTCTGTGTGTCGGTGTGTGAATAATAAAACTACTGAAATTTGTCAGAAACTGTTTTGAATAGAATATATATCTTTTATATATATCTATATCTATATATATTTTCTCTTTCTCTTTCTCTCTCTCTCTTTGATACTTTAAACATGCAGTAGTTGTCTTGAGTAATGTACGACATATCTGATCCATGATTTCCCTTTAATGGTTTGAAGTACCTGTTTGTTTGAAATTTCGTTTTCTAAAAAAATAATTTTTATTTATTTAGTAATGATCTTCAGGCAGATTTGGACCAGTGCAGCTTTTAATTTTTTTTAAAAAAGGCCCCAACTGCTCTATACGTTCAAAGCACGATGTCACTTTAAACCGCCATGGCTTGCCCCAAAGGATATTGGGAACTGTAGTCTCCTACGGGTGCTAGTAGTAGTTCGAAGACCCCTGCCCCCCTCACAGATTCCCAATGGCTTTTTAAACCAATCCCTCTTCTCAAGGAACTCTGGGAATTGTAGTTCTGCGAGGGGAGAAGCGGTCTTCTAGCAACACTCAGCAGCCGTAATAGACTACAACTCCCATGAATTTTTAGCAGAAGCCATGGCTGCCTAGAGCACAGTCATACATTGGATCCTGAACACCTTGGTTTACAAACGTTCTTGGGAACCCAAATGTTCCAACGGGGCTTCCAATTGACTGCAAGAGCTTCCTGCAGCCAATCGGAAGCCACAATTTGGTTTCCGGATGTTTTGGAAATCGAGTGGACTTCTGGAACGGATTCCAAGGTACAACTGTGGTTTGATAGGGCTTTAATTGTACAGTGCAGAAGGGTCCTTAGTCACAAGAACTGGGATAGAGGGCCAATCTTTCCAGCAGAAAGAATCCTGGCAAACTAGAAGCTGTTCACATAAAGCAAAGCAACTTTTTCCCCCATGGGGTTTGGAGTGCTAACTCTGTGCCACTTTTTTTGCAAGCAATTTTGTTCAGCCTGTCTTTTTTTATTTTTTAATTAGCCTTAACAAAACTCCTTGTATTTATAGACATTTTTATTCAAAATAAGATCTTACTATTATACAGGTTACTCTCTTTTTTTTTTGACTATATACAGAAGTGCAAAAGGTCAACTTTCCTCTCTATACTTTCCCACATGCTAAATTGCAGCATAATCAACCCTCAAGAGTTTGCACACGCACTCATACATATTATAATTCTTGTTATACGTAAACTTTTGAGTATTTGGATTATCAACAAAAAGTCCCTTGATCTATTGATTATGCAGCTTATTTATAACAAGGCCTGATATTCAGGGATTTCAAAAAAATATTTAAACAATATTTTAACATTTGAAATGGATACAGTAGAAAATAAATTTTTATTCTGATATCTAGGAACTAGATTTTTTCTTTTATAATTAATTACAAACAAAATAAATCATCAAAATATTACTCAGTTGTCTGCCAGGATCGTTGCAATAGCAACAACTTAACTTCTTACTTAGCAATGATTATATAAGATATCCATATAAAAGATCTTTGTTCTTTTAATGAAAACTAGACAAGAACTAACAATGACTGATATTCTTACATTGTAATATTAAATCAGTAAAATATAAATCATTTAGTTAACAATAATATGAATATTCATGACACTACATGTAAATTCAAAACTGCATATGCTATGAAGAAGAAAAAAAACTTTTTAATTTTTTTCCGTATTTTGAAAAATTCATTAGTTAAAATCTAATAAAACAAAATTCTATAAACTGAAATGGCATTCGTCTGGTAATAGAAAATGAAAATGATCTAATAAATGTAAGAAATAAAAACTACTATTTTAACAAGGAAAAAAAATAAGTAGTATTCTCTAATGTAAGTAAACTACAATAACATGTGAAGTCACCTATACTTTCTTAACACGATTGAAATTACATTGGTATGGGTTTTAACCCGTAATGTAATAATCTAAGGCTTTAATAGATGTACAGTACAATCAGTAAAATCAACACATCATTCTTTTTTTTTTCTAGAAAGCATCTCTCAAGCATAAAAACCTGCAAGTAAACTTGGAAGTACGGAAAGTTCTAGAACTGAACTCTCTCCTCTTCCATTCCATAGACTACCAGTGACCTGGCCCCCACCTCAGCAACCCTTTAGCTTTGCTGAACAGAGCAAAATATATCCTTTACTAGCTGCAACATCCAAACCACAAAAAAGATTTCCTTTGGATGAATCCATTCTTGAAAACTTGAATGCACATCTATGTTTTTTGTTTCATTTTTGTAAAGGCTTTCTAAGGCTATAAGCAGTTAAATCTGAACAGAAGAAATCACATATAAAATTCATCCCAATATTTAACCCACCCGATACCTATTTCTAATTAACATTTCCATTTATCTCATTGTTTTGGTTTCTTTTTTAAAAAATCGTGCATCTGATGTCAGTGCTTCTCTCATGATTAGAGTCACTATTTTTATTTTTGAAGTGCGTGACTTTGAAGTGATGCATTTGAGAAGAAAGCAAAAACCCATCTCCTCCAACACTTTTAGAGTCTCTTGGACTTCTGACAGAGGTTAGAAATTCGAAGCGAAATAAAATTCCTCAAATGTTTTTCAAACAGTGTCTCAGAAATGGCTTTTCCCTTTTTTAAAAAGATTTTTTTAAAAAAAATGTATATTGTCTGTTATATGGTATAGTTTGCATAACTGTTATTATGGATTATAATAATTTATATAGGTTTATATATCCAGTATGTGTAGGAATAACCTGGGTTTAAGACTGGTTCTTGCTTATTTTAAAAATGTGCTGCCTACTATTAACTAAGGTAAAACTGGCCATTTCTGAGACAGCTTTGGTTTAAAACAGAAGGGGTGCCCTTTGACTGATTAGCAACTAGGAAAACAAGCAAAATTAAAAACGTGGCTCTTAAAAGTAACACTGCAGAAATAATACTCTACTTTGATTACAGTCTATGGCACTTCATGAGCATCATTAACAACATGGTACTTAAAGCCATTGATGTGCTTTAAAAATATACACAGTTGTGGTTTATACTTGGCACATTCATCTCTGTCAGATACCTCTTTTTACCACTTCTTACAATCTATTACATTTAAAAATATTAACTCTTAAAAGCAAAAAACGAAAGGAAAAATAAAAATTATACTGTGCATGCACGCTCTCTCCTATAATGGCAATTTTAAATACAAGGTGCACCTTTCGTTATTTTATTTTTTTTGTAAACCTTGAAAGAAATAAACTTACTTAAAAAATTATATCTTGGTCTACAGACGTACCAATACATAATAGATCTATGGCTACATCACAGTCTGTCTTTTCAAGATGACGTACATGATTATGTAGGAAGGAGTCTGCCAGCGCATACCTCTGCTGTGTATGCGCTGCTTTACCTGTGTGCTAGAAAAGATAGACAACGCTGTAGTCTTTAGACAATATGATCACCCCAGCACAAATATCTATTCAATGTACAAAGTATATAGGCAACAGTGTGCAGTGGATTTCCGAGTTGTCATTTCATCTTGTTAACATGCAATATGTGGATGTCTTACTGCTGAGGAAATTTGGGTGCTGTTATCTGACGGTATATACATTATGGCTAATGACCTGTTCCGTTTCTTCATTCAATCACACTGTCCTCTTTTCTTTTATATGATCTGCGGGAAATAATGAAAAGGGTGGGAAAGGGGTCGCCTTCGTTTCATCGACACCTGCAGCTATTTCCCCCCTCTACTTTTTCTTCCATGCAAGAAAGAAATACCACGACCACCACCCTCAACGCTATTCAAATATGACAATGACAGCCCCTCAGCACTTCTAATCCAAATGCACTGAAATACGACATACACTACTAATTATTTAATGAAGCATTTAAATCAACATTGATTGCAAAATCTGTGCTGAGTTAAAATGGGAAGTGATGTGCAAAGTTCCCCCCTTTTAAATTTATTTAGCTTTGATCCTCATCAGCACTTGCTAAACACCTGAGCACAAACCAGGATATAGGTAAAGGTAAAAGGACCCCTGGCCATTAGGTCCAGTCGTGGCCGACTTTGGGGTTGCGGCGCTCATCTCGCTTTATTGGCCGAGGGAGGCGGCGTACAGCTTCCAGGTCATGTGGTCAGCATGACTAAGCCGATTCTGGCGAACCAGAGCAGTGCACGGAAATGCCATTTACCTTCCCGCCACAGACGTGCTTTTGAACTGCTAGGTTGGCAGGAGCAGGGACCCAGCAACGGGAGCTCACCCCATCGCAGGGATTCGAACCGCCGACCTTCTGATTGGTAAGTCCGAGGCTCTATGGTTTAACCCACAGCGCCACTCACATCCCAACCAGGATATAACAGTACTAATTATTATTTGCCTTTTTTTTAATCTCACATTTCCCCCCTTTCCACCCATACTTATCCTGGATGGCTTTAAAAAGAGGAAGAAAATTCACGGAGGATAAAGCTATCAATGGCTATGAGCTACAGAGCCTTTGCTCTCTCCCTTCTCTGTAAGAGGCAGCATGCCTCTTTTGCACCAGTTGCTTAGAATCGCAAGTGGGGAGAGAGCTGCTGCTATCAGGTCCTGCTATCAGGTCCCCGGGGCATCTGGCTGGCCACTGTGAAAACAAAATGCTGAACTAGATGAGCCTTTGGCCAATCCGGTAGGGCTCTTCTTATGTTCTTAGGTGTTTGAACCATAGCCAGACTGAGGAGCAACAATGGCAGCCTCCACCCAGCTGGTAATATCCTTCTGAGCTGTGATGCAAACTGGGCCCAAAGGGAGAGTGCAAATAGGGAGAGTTTGCAAGGGTGCTTTGGGGCTTGGAGTGCTGTCTCACGGTGTACGAAGGACCGAGAGACATGGACGGCGAGGGAGCTACTGCGATGACCTGCAACACCAGTGCCTTGCTGGTCTTCCTGCCTGAGAACGTGAGAAACTACGCCTGCAGCAAGTGCAAGGTTGACTGGCTGGAAGAGAAGGCGCAGCAACTGGTGGTCCATCTATCCAGACTTTGAACTACTGGGCAAGATGAGGGGTTTCTCTACAGAGCAGAGTGGACTGTCTGGGAACAGTGACACAAGCAGGGCGGCCCCTAGGGAGAAGGAAGGCTGCCCCTGCAGGAGACAACCCCCTGGAGGAACGTGACACACAGAAGCAGGGCTGTCAGGAGCCGTGCTGTATCACTGGAGCTGCAAAATCAACTCCATGCCACCACCCCGGATGACAGTTCTGGGCCAAAGGAGCAAGGACAGCAGTTGCAGACCTCAGAATACACCCAAGTGGTTGTGGAAGGTACAGTGTACAGAACGATTCCTGCCATTCCCAAGAGTGACAATTCTTGCCTTTTATTTTATTTTTAGGTGCCTGCCTTAACAGTGAAGTAATCTGCATTTGAAAGGTCAACTTTCTTTGAATGGCACTTTAATTGTCATGGAGACTGCTGAGAAGTGTAGTTTTTTAAGGTTGTGGGAACTGTAGCTCTGTGAGGTCACTACCACGAAAAAGCTTCAGCTCCCAATATTATCCATGCCAGTTAAAGTGGCCTCACAGCACTGCCATGTGAATGCATTTGATGTCAAGGCAAAACTAGAAGCAGGAAGAGGGAAAAGTTCTGAAGCAACTTCCATTTCCACAGCAGGCGTTGTCCTTGAAACAGGGAGAGGAGATGGCAGATGAGCTATTACCGGCAACTTAAAAATAGTCTTGTTGGATGAAGACATGATGTCAGGCAGAACCAGTACTGAACACTCCAATCACAAATTTAAATTAAGTGCAGAAAGAAAGAAAAACTCTCTTCCAAGCAGACAGGTGTAGTCAAGTGAAACCTTTTCTCACAGAGCAGAAGGTTAACTTATAAAAACCTGACATTCAGTAGCTGGAGCTGCAGTTCAAGATTAATTTATGCAAGTGGATGAGTTTGTGGTCTTTGCCTGATCTCTCCTGACAGCCGGTGTCACAAAGCACACACACAAATTCAATATCATTTGGTAATTTGTGCTGGGGAGAGACTATCAGCTTGATGATTCCCAGTTCTGAGTCTCACACAAAAGGAGACTAAGGCCTGCACCTACTGAAAGGACATGATGTTTTTTGGTGTGATGACAGAGGCAACTTGACTTGCGGCTATTATGGACCACGCAGGTTTAAACTGCATTGAATGACAACTTGAGAGTCATTCACGTGCTGCATGATCCACCTTGCTGATTGGATGCTTATCCCTACAGAGACTTTGGGGCGGGAGGAATCTGTGGCAGTGAAAGAAAAATCAAAGGCTCCTTGATAGCAGCCATTTCCTTATGTAGTCATGAACCATCCTTATGTAATCATTAAAAATGACACCTGCACGCCACCTGGAATTTATGCAACGTTCCTTTAGGACATACACGCAAAAGCTTAAATCTTTTGCAGTCTCCGTATCTAGTAGTTAGACAGTAGGACATAGTACATTATCCAAAGTATTATTTATGGGATTTTGGATTTGTATTCATTTTTTTTTAAAATGATACTTTCAAATGCCACTTACAACTAGCCTGTGTATACAGTAAAAGGTAAAGGGAACTGCTAGGTTGGCAGGAGCTGGGACCGAGGAATGGGAGCTCACCCCGTCGCAGGGATTCGAACCGCCGACCTTCTGATCTGCAAGTAGGCTCTGTGGTTTAACCCACAGCGCCACTTGCGTCCCGTGTATACAGTAGATGACAGGATAAAAAGTGTGAATGGACTTTCCCCTTCCGACTGGGTATGGGCATCAGGGGAAGGTGAGATTTTTTCCTCCGAGTACAAAAATTACCTGCCCTCGGTAAACCAGGGATGGAATCCTATGCACGTTTAGAAAAATGGGAAGCTAGCTGACTACACCGGTCCTGCTTGGAGATTGAACCTTGGGACTTTCTGGATATAAAGCAGATGCTCACCCAAAAAACTACAGCACTTCTCATTTACCTGGGTTGACATTCAACTCATTTGAGTTTAGTAGGCATGCATAGGACTGTGTTGCAGATACCATAGAGGAGTCCTAGCTTAGTGTGGTCTCTGGCCTGCTGTGGGTATTACATCCAAACTGGGCTGCTAACTTGGTTCTTGTTCCAGGGAGGAGAAAATGCAAATCCAGAATAGCACTATCAAAATGCAACATAAAGCATACTTGAGAAACTTACTGTTTGATGATTATATGTCTACATCTGTGTAACATACTTGTGGCTAGTCAGATGTTCGGCAGATATTATGGGTATCTATTGAAGAACAAAAAAAGGAATGTAACCTGTGAATAATGCGTTCCACAAGAATGCATGATTTTTTTATACTAACAGCTCAGGTGAAAGATGGTGGACTTCTATATCGCAACAGCAAGTTAACAAAAACACAGGTATCAATTTAAATAAAAATGTTCTGTTAAGTAGTATATCGACCAATGTTTAGTAATGATTACTGATTGTTTAGAAAGAAGGATAAAATTAACAGTTAAAAGTTCATGCAGTGCAATAATTTCAAAAGTCCTTTTTGTTGGCCTACACATATGTATACGGTTTGGGGGACTTTGCCTAACTCACTGTGGGAAAATTTGAGCCAGATTTGTTTTGTTTTGTTGCAAATCATTTCATTTTTTGGTTAAGCTGTGCTGATATTCAAGCGAAAGGCATATTGAGAAACTTCAACACTCAGAATATCCACTCCAGAACTGAACTGGAATAAAATCTCAAGTACATAAGCTAATCATGCACCTAAGAATCATATACTTGTTTCCATCTTTGCACTGAAACAAACAAACACACACAAACACATTTGGTGGGGAGGGGCACATATCAAATTTAAATATCTTCCCAAGAATAACCTCCTAATGAGGTTCTTGGATTTATTCCCAATATATTATTCTCCCAGCTGGGGGGTGGGGGGCAGTACGTCTTCCCCAGATTCCTAAAGACTCCATTTTGGGCAAGTAAACTTAGCAAAGCAAGAAAGAGAACCATCTATCTCTATTCTGGTGTCATACCTTGGAAATGCCTTTCCAGTGCAGATCCACCTAACTGTAGCCTACTAGCAAGTAAAGAGAATACTTTGTTGCTGGCAGATGAGTAGCAGGGACTGTTTTGACTTACTGATTATGGCCTGGTGCTAATATTTTGTTTTGACTACAGCTGACACTGTCTGGATCTTTTTTGTGAATGGCATTTCTGCTTTGAATTTTATAAATACTGCCCCAGGTACCTTTGTGCAGGGGAAGTTGTTTATAAAAATAAGGCTGCAATTCGAACCTGACTTACCTAGGAGCAAGCCCCAATGAATTCAACAGGACTCACTTCTGAGTAGACATGGTTAGGACCACACTGTCAAGTGTCTTTCAATTGTGGATTAAAAGTATAGAATTGTTAGTATCCATATTAAATTTCTCCCAAAAGGGCCTAATTTTCCATAATATGGAAAGTAAAGCTACCTGGAGTGATATTTTGTTATGAAACGTAGCGTTTTGCACCATAACATGCACAGTCATTCTCTCTCTCTTTGCCATTTGAAAGAAAGTCTTCAAACGGTGCATAACTTGGGAGTATTCCACCCCCCCCAAATCAATACTTTGAACTATAGTTGCAACAATTAAAACAAACTCAACTTGGTGGGATATCGATTGGTGATTATAACTGGGCCTTCTTCTTTGTGGACCAGCAAAATGTCTCACTGAAGGCATGAGGTGTTGCTCTTCCGCTGCTGGCAGTGGGAATCCTGCACAAGCTGGGGCCCAGAGCCATTGAATATAGAAATATGCAACCCATGAATGGCCTGGGCCTTCCCAAGATGTGGTCTGAACAAAGGAGCATTTCTTTGCACTTCAAAGTCAGGAATGCAAGAAGCTGCCTTATCCTGAGTCAGACCATTGGTCCATTCAATTGAGCATTGCCTACACTGGCAGGCAGTGGCTTTCTAGGGCTTCAGATGCCAAAAGATGGCCTCTGGGACTAAACCTGAGGCAGAACTATGTCCCTTCCTCAAAATGAAGTCTGAATTGGCTCAGAAAGGATAAAGAAGGACCTACTCATCAGATGCAAGGTTCTGCACTATGGTACAGTGGTACCTTGGTTGTCAAATTCAATCCATTCCAGGAGTCGGTTCGACTCCCAGAACGGTTCGAAAATCAAGGCGCGGCTTCCGATTGGCTGCAGAAGCTTCCTGCACTCAATCGGAAGCCACAGAAGCCATGTCGGACGTTCGGATTCCAAAACATGGAACTCTCACTTCCAGGTTTGTGCCATTTGGGAGCCAAAACGTCCAGGTACCAAGGCATAATATCCACCAGACAGGTCAGGAGATGGGAAATGAAGAGCTGTGGCACATCTTGTAACTGAGTCCCACATCCCACCCACCAAGCATGACTAACTGCCCCCTAGCCACATACTTGTTCTTTAGGTGTACTGTATACATTTGTACAGCACGTTTTTTGTGCGTGTGCACGGAAACATGTGCCAAGTGTAATTGAGCTTCTCGTACCATTTGTTTTCTACGGCAGCAGGAGAGGATGTTGCACCCAGCTGTGTAGAAGCTTCAAGAGCAGTGCTGTTGAAACAGACCAAGGACCTTGAGCACTGGCAAGTGACGACAGAGGGGCCAGTTCTTTTTTAAAAAAAACAACTTCAGCATGCATGCACATTGCGGGAGGTGGGGGTGGGTGGGCTATTTCTGGTGGTGGCTTTTCATTATGTCAACAATGCTTACATACTATATACATATATGGCTCATATATGCATATACTGAGGGTTGGCTGCGGAAGTTGGCTGCAGTGCGTTATGAAGACCCAGAGAGATACGCATGAAATGGTCAGATTGCACAACGAAAACAGAATCTGGCTTGGAAAACGCATGGGGGTGGGCAGTGTCTTTTTAAAATACAGAAAAGTTACATTATCATCTGTGGAAGAGAAAGAGGATTTTGCCAGAGGTTTTACATTAATGATCCTAAAAGACATTAAAAAAAAATTTTTTTTTAAGATGGCTGAACTGTTTATCAACCAATTCATACTAAATAGGGGGGATTCCTGATATACAGTCCTTTGTTTTGTTGCTTATGAATCAATCATAATATTAGGATTTGGGGCCGCTGCAAAGGCTGTGGCAACAGTCCCATGTGGGGGCCTGTGGGGGCCCTTCAGAATGGGCCGTAAGGGATGGGCAAGTCTATCAATTCCAGTTTTTTTAAATTCAGTTCTCCACATTTCCACATCAGTTTGCAATTTTTTTTAAAAAAGCCTCATGAAAATTCATCACCATTTTAGTGCGAATCTCTCCTAACATACATGTTTTTGTATATTGTATATTTTTATATTTTCCATACTGTAATGAATTTCCATGTGCTATTTTCATGAATATAAGCATTTTTATGCATGCTTCATCCTAGTATATGCATTTCTGTACACAATACTTGATGGGAGCACCACATTGCAAAATTCAGAGAAGTGTGAATTTTGAAGACTGGTTGTGTTTCAGTTTGCATACTGTCTGAGAATGTGCCAATGTGGCTGCTGTTTTCCTTTTGGTCCTTAACCAACACAAAGGGCACACACCCGAGGTGCAATTTCCCACCACTCCTCTTTCACTGACATTACTGTGTGGAGTCTTGATGAGGTTGGAAGCAAGACATCTCACCCATCCGTATGCTGGGGATCATCATACAGAAAGCAGAAACAACAGTTGCCATTTCCAGAGCACATGCGCAAGGAGGTGCCCTGTGCAGAGGTCTGTATCCGTGATCCACTTATGCTGAACTTTTAATTCTGGCATAAGCAATACCCTGTCTGCGAGAGGCTCATGGCCAGCCTTTCAAGCAACATTTGAGAGGAAAATGCTCCATCCTGGCTAAGCCAGTCCCCCCAAAAGGAGCATTTAGAGTGAGTGGCAGAGGCGAGATGGGACAAGGGGAAGACTTGCCCCTATTCCAAACTCTGCTCAACTGGGTCACACAACCATGCAACCCAGCTGATGTTACACTGCCAAGTCTAAACTCCATTTTAAAAGCTTGCTCTCCCTCTTGAAGGCCAGCTCACCTGACAGTGGCCCTGCTCCTGAATGGAGTCTGGACTACGGATAAGATACAGCTGCATAACTTACACCTAATTTACATTGGCTTCCTATCGTTTGTACTGCTCTATGAACTTCGTATCCCTGTTCCGTTAATTCTCCTTCGTGCAATGCCAACTGTGGGGGGGGGGAGTACATCAGGGGAGCACTAACTGGACTGACAGCCTCTGTCTTGCTTGACAGCAGACGTTTGCGACAGGGACCTTGCACCGCATCCTATTGAGAACCCTGCATGATCAGTCTATGCTGCACGAGAAACCAACACAAACAGCCCATTCACCACAGACATTTAGCATGGGGGGGGGGCTGCAGGAGTGGGTCATTGGGAATGCAACAAGGGCGAATGGGTCTAACAAGCATACAGCTGCCTTGTGCCCCTAAGATTGGAATTGTTCGATTGAGAATGTCTGAACAGGGCTGATCAGATCCTGCTTTCCTATACAATGGTACCTCGTCTAGCGTCCACCTCGGTGAGCGCCCGTTCTCCCGAACGTCCACAGCAAACCCGGAAGTACCGGAACGGGTTGCTTCAGGGTTCGCCGCTCGCACATGCACAGAAGCACAAACCACTCCGCGCGTGTGTACAAATGTGGTACTTTGTCCAGCGTCTTTTTCGGCCAGCGACCGTGACTCCAGAATGGATCCCGGTAGCAAAATGAGGTACTACTATACAGCCAATGTGAAGCTGCACAGGTGAGAGTGGGAGAGGAACCATTAGCAAATGTGCATGAATCTGTTGCCATAGCACCTACGGTCTTTGTAACCACTCAGTTTCAACTGAGGCATGAGCTGTTTTCTGCAGTCCCAAGGGTATGCTTGCTTTCAGCTCCCTACCGTTCATCTCTCAGTTATTCAGCAGCATCAAGTGCACAGCTGTGAACCTCAGTCTAAACAGGTGGGTTGCTGAACCCACAACATTTTGGAAGATGAGGGGAAGGATCCCCCAGGAATGGAAAAAGTAACTCTTTTTACACATGTAAGGTTCAAGCATGGGGAAGGCAGAGCATGCTGGCCAGCAGCATTTAATGGATCATCATCAAGTGTTTTGGAAAGGCTATGGCCTGTCTTGATGATGATTCCCCAGAAATCCTTTTATACAAATTCTCCTGCGCTCAGCTCCCAGTGTAGCTGCTGATGTGGTCTGCCTTGAATTTCCCACTTTCCACGCAATGCATTTATCAATGCAAGGTGCAATGCAAACTAATAATGCATTTAGGAAGGAAGTGAAAGCTGGTTCATGTTCAAACACTCTAGTCTTAAAGGGTGATCCCTTATTGTCTGAAAATGTTCACAGACGTGTTATTCTGCCAAAGAAAGCAGGGGGGACAGAAATAATGGAAATATATATGCAGCGCCATCAATGCAACCGATTCTTCTGCTGAGCACCTGTGGAGCAATGGATGGCGCAGTGGCAAAAGTGTAGAACATCTGCATTTATGCTGATTCATGCACAACAGTAGGGTCCTGCGCATATCATGGCTGCAATTCTAAATTTACTAGGGAGTAAGCCGCCTGAATATTGCAGGTCTTCTTTCCAAGAAAAGATTAGCAGGATTGTATTGCACACCATGTTCTGTGGCCCAAGAGAATACCCTTTGATTTTCTGGCTTGCCTATGCAAGAAGTCCAGAATCTTTGTTCTCGCATTGGCCAACCAGGAAGCCTTGCAAGCAGGACCGGAGTATAACAGCGCTTTGCTCACTTGTGTGGCAAACAGAATGGTTTTATCCAAAAGCTGGCGGTCTACCATTCATGAGCTATGAACTGTGTGCTGTGTTGCCCTGAAATATTGTCTATTTAATCGTCAAGCATCTGCGCAAACATCTGAATCACTGGCTGTGTAATTGATGGTGGTATTAAGAGCCATGCAAATGGATAAATCACATACTTAAATTTGAGTCAGATTTGATTCTAAGTTTGATATCTGAAGCGCAATAGTTTTATTACTTACTGGCTTGTTACCATGTTTCTGTTTGCTGTAATTATACTGTCCAGGCAGAGAGGCAATTGCGATAGATTTCTAAGAGTAAATGTAATCTGGGTTGCAATGGACATGGCTGTCAATCCCCTGACTGATTTGAAAATTGAAAGGAAAGCCACAGTGCTATAAAGGATTAAGCATTCAGATTTTGATAGCTTTGGAACATTCCAGCCATCAATAGTAATGATTTTATTATTACTGTGTTCCTGACCCTTTATTCCAGGGATGTGGGGACCCGTGGCCTTCTAGATTTGGTTGGACTCCAGCTCCCAGAATTCCTGGTCACCGGCCACGCTGGCTGGGGTGAGCGGGAGTTGGAGTCCTATCCAGACTCGAATCCATCACTTAACAAATGCTGGTAAAATTCTACGTACAACAAAACAAAGTACTGTAGCCTTGAATTCCTTCTATTACCAAGCTCTCTGACTATTCTAAAAACAGATGGGGAGGCAGTGGGTCCTTGCTATGCTGAGTAATTCTTGAGAGAGATTGTGCCTAATATTTTGGTACCGGAAATGGAGATGCAGAACCTTTCTGAGCATGGGCAAAAGGCTAGTTAAGCTATGCTGCGGATCTCAGGGAAATGTGTAGGCCAACAAGAGGTACGAACGAACAAAAAAACCGAAACAGAACGAAAGGGGGGGGGGACGGACAAAACCCCATGCTTCTGAAAAGCACTGATTCTGAGTTATGTTTTAAGAAACAAAGCTGTAAATTAGCAAACCTGGTTGGCTGTGGCTGCTGTAGCGAAGGGGACGCTTGTGGCAGATGTTGCTGCTGCAGACACAGTGGTGGGCGTACCGCCGTGCACCATGGGAACTTTCGGGAGGAAAATCATATAAGCAAACATACAGGAGAGTGTAGCAGTATGGGAAACCATGGCAACGGGTGGCGGAATCGTCGAGTATGGTATTTATATCAGCAGATAAGCCGTGGGGACGAGGTATCACCACCAGCAAAGTGACATGCAATCGCAGAGCAAAAAGCGGGACAACATTCCGGAGAGCGAGGAAGGAGGGGAGGGAGAGAGATGAAAGAGGAGGAGGAAGAGGAGGAGGAGAGAGGAGGAGAGAGGAGGAGAAACGCTTGTTACCATCAAATCACGGGAATCAACACAATCAAGCTCAATTATTCCAGTTCATAGTCAACCAACAAACTAGACGTAACCCCCTTTCTTTAACATGTCACGATAACTATTCCGCCGCTGCCACCCGTCTCTCCCTCTCCCCCCCCTTTTTTTTAACCGCTCTAACATTTCATAATCTCCTGGCTTGAAATTCTAGTTCTGGATTAACTTGCACAAAGTATATAACTGAATGTTTTCTTTTCTTTTCAAAAGAAAGAAAGACGCACAACAGTTTCTAAAAAACTGGAACTCAGAGTCCAGTCAAAATCCACCAGAGCTGCTAAGGAGATTGTGGCATGGGGGGGGGAGTTGGCGGTGTGTGTGTGTGGGAGGGGAGATAGGGCAAGGGGGGATGTGTCACACAGCCACCTGGTCTGCTAAACGGCTTCTAGGATTTCTGAGTCAATTAAATAGAAGCAAGTGCATTTAATTGACAAGTTGTTAGTGCAAGGGGAAAGGGGGGGAGGAGGGGAAATGGATTGGCACAATAGCTACATGTTAAAGACCCAGCAGTGGATTTTGAGAGTCTGTGAGCTGCTAAACAGATTTTTTAAAAAAAGATAATCAAGAAACAAAGCTGGCACCTACCAACACTTGTAGCGGGTGTCATGCACAATATTGAGCCTGCCCATCATGCATTGCAACAGGAAGGTGGATTTGCAAAGGGAAAAGAATTAAAACAACCCATCACACGTGTAATTAGGAAAATCTCATTTGAACAAAGAAGAAAAAATTGGTTATTATGGGAAACAGTGGCATGTAACCATCAGCACAGTCAACTCAAACAGCAAGGTGGTGGTCAATTAGAACTAGTCTGACATGAGCAGGGCAGGAGGAGAAGCAGATTGAACTGTGTGCTGGCATTTTGATTAAAATGAGCTAGGGCAGTAAGGGTAATGAAGGCTCTAACAGCATGAGAAGAAGCTTGAGTTGTTGGTTTTTAATATCACCAATTTTAATTAATCCATTCCTTACTAAGTGCGGTGTAAAGCCTGCTGGGTCTCAAACTAATTTCCCTGAAAATTGGCTTAAATTATCATTCTTGTTTTTAAACCTGCAGGACATTATTGGATTGTGATACTTCTCACTTGTACGGAGATCTAGCGCCTTGATTTCAGATATTAAATCAGAACTACAAAAGTCTGCAACACTGCGTATCAGGCAGGTGCCACCCTAAATACTGGCACACGCAGGATATCTTAGGATAATTTAGGGGCGCCATTGCGCCCCTGTGATTCTCTACATATGAGGCTATATGCACACCTAAATGTAGCATTGGCCCCACCCTTCAATGGATGCACATTTAGTGTGATGTCTGCAAGTGGAAATGCACCCGTGAGAGCAACGCACCCTTCAATATATGCAGATTCAGGAGTGATCCGAGCTTAATGGCATCTATGTGCGGGCAACTAAACACACAAAGGTGTTCTATGCTGCTGAGATCCACACTAATTGTGGGTTCTGCATCTGGGGCTGTGCGAAGAGAGCACTCTGTCAGGATGGATGCCAACTGTTCTCACTGCCCCCTTAGTAAGATGTGCTGATACTTTCTGCAAGGGGAAATGTCCTGGATGTTACTATAGTGCCCTCTGCAGATTTTTCTAGCATTTTTTCCAACTAAAGAAGTCAGTGGGAACAAACACATGCTGAAATTACAACAGTTATTGGCAAACTGGTTTTAAATTATATAATTTTCTTGTATCTGTTGCATACAATTACCACTACCATACAAATGAATTATGATATTCGAAGTTGCTTTCGAAATTTTAACTGCTAAAAAAGCTTTGTAAATGATGAGTCACTACTGTGTGGCATTATTAGTACTAATCTATTTTGAAGGCATTGGGATGGATCCAGACTAAGTTGAACAAAGATCCTGTTGAAAGGAAGGGGACAAGTTTGTCTTGACTTAAATCCCACTGATTGCACTGGGAACTAAGTCCACTTCCGTTAGTCTGGATGCAACACAGGGTTAGCCACTGATATGGGCCAGTTGGGTTTTTTTGAATGGCTATAGCTTAGCTGCTTTTCTCTGGACTTAGCAGGACAGCATAACCCCCTCTCCATCATTTGTGTGCATGCAAACACACACATCTTCTGTGAGTGGAGTTTTGCTGATGGAGAGAGCGCTCCTGGTTCCTGCTAATGAAAGTAAGGATAAAATTTTGGCCAATACCCCTTCACTTTGTGGCTCTGAAAACTGTTCCACAGCTTTTTTGGGGGGAACCCCCTTGGCCACTCTGACAGGTGGTACAAGTGACTGCAAAAGGGAGGCAGAATTGGAGAAATTAAGCTTCAACTCTTTTGTTAGTGGAGGTCAAAGCCCTTGCAATCACAGAAGGAATATTTCTATGAACAAAGGGCATTGGGTTGAATCTATTGCAACTGAAAGGGCATATTTTTTCCTGGCTCACCTCTGCCTCCACTTCCCTTGTGTTTATTCTTTAATTGTCCCTTGAGATTGAGACCTATCTTCTTCTTTTGACAAGCATAATGTGCACATATTATACACCATCAGCATTATCTGTATTATTGTTGTTGTTGTTTTTATGCCATTTTCACCTACATATTATTAGTTCTATAATCTGTACATTTAATTTACTTGTACATATGTAATGAAAAAAGCATTTGCTTTTCTTCATAATTATTTCCGGAAATTTAACTACGCATGCTTTCGGTTTTAATCTTAGACTGACATTTTAAACCAACACACATTCTTGCACAGGGTTTGCAGCAAATGAATGTAAGGCAGCAATGAAAACCTGTGGTGCAAAAACTGGCAGGAATGGGGGGGGAGACAGTTGTGTAGGACCCCTTTGTTTATCAGTAATTAAAAATAACAACCCTGTTATTACATTCATCACCTTGACTTTAAAAGTTTTAATCCACTAATCAAGGTGTAATTCAAAACTTGCTAATTCAAACTTTATCTTCCATTTTCCCCTCAGCTCAAGACAAAGTTTGATTTAAAGTAGTAAATGGGGGAAGAAACCCATTAGAGTCCCTCAATATTTCTCTAGCAGAATTTAGCACACAAAGAGGTATGTTCTCATTAGGATACGAAACAGTTCATTTCACACAACGACATGTGAAATAGTGCCAACATACCATTCCATATATTTATCTCAATAAATGCAGTAAGAGACCAAGCAGGTCAGATCTTCCCAGAAGCTAATATTATTGTTTCACTCCTGCTGAAGCACTGGGAATCACAATGGAAACCTAAGCGAGTTTTTGCCATTGATTTTAGGCGGAGCAGAAATGGGTCTATCAAGGACTCCGTACCCTTTAAAAGAGATTACGTATGACTTTGCCATCCTCACCTGAACACGTAATCACCAGTTTTATGTGCAGCGCTTTGCCCAAAGCACCCGCTCTTGTGCAACTTTTAACACAAAATCAATGGTGGCCCTGGGAACATCTTAGCACCTTCTCACATGTTACTTGCATGAAGGGACAACACAAAATACAAAGGGGCTATGGAGCCATGTATTTAGTCCTGCTCCTGAGATCCCCTCCTATCCTCTCATGTGTTTAGGGATGAAACATCTGCAATGGTGAGCCTTTACTACCTGTGTAGCCCCTGGAACCCTGGAACCTAGAACCCTGTGTGACCTAGAACCCTGGAATAACCCTGGTTATTCCTTGGCATGTAGGGGTGCAAGGAGGCAAACAACCCTTAAGTGGGATGTAATGGTCAACTTCGCAGTAATGTTTAAAGTGGGCTTTAAATAAGTGTGGAAGTCAAGTCCATGGCATGTTAGAGTGCCACCCTCCTTTGGGGGGGAAATGGGACTGGAAAGCAGGTGGCAGTGTCTCTAACAGCCAGCACAATGGCGGGCCCTGCTCTTGCCCAGGTACGCCACAAATCCAATGGCTGATATCTGTAACACTGGCCATGCTTGAGCGTTCTTTCTGGGGTTCTGTCTCAACTTTCCTTTCCTGTTAGGCAAGGTGGTTGGGTGAGTGGATTAAGGGAAATTCGTATCTTGATTTGTATACGATACAGTAGCAGGGACAAAGCAACCCAATTCTGCCACTGATCCTTCCAGCAGGGATCTTCCCAATGGACTCTCCAGTTTAGTTCCAACTTAGGGATCTCAGGACATAAATTCTAGGAGCACAAAAGCACCCGAGTGCGTCTTCTTTCAGACTAAGGGGTGGTGGAATTTACATTCTGAACTTGACTTCCTTCAGCAAATGTTTTATTCTGGATTGTTTTATTTGACGTTTCAATGTGTCGTAAGCCGCTTTGAGATTTTTTCCCTTTAAAATATCAAGCGGTATAGAAATGGATAATAATGGTTGGTCTCGCTCACGATAAAATCAACGGCAAAGCTCCAAAAGGTTTGTGTCTCTCCCCACCCCCCAATAAACAATTAAAAGGTTAATGGGTCTTGTCTTCCATAATAGGCCTTAGAAGGCGGTTATGACATACAGGAATGATTTGTTACGCAGTCTAGAGCAAAGGGGTCTTACAACAATTTTTTATATATATAAAAAAGAACCATACCAAACAGCTGAAGAGAGGTGAAATGGAGGATTAGGCAAAAGAGGCACAAGGGGAAAGACTTCAAATGCTGTTTTTGAAACGTAAGATCACACACTTTGAAGATGCAGATTGTCACATTAGGCCAGAAAGCACCCAGACACCTTGCTTTCAAGACAAACATATGCAGAATCTGCAGTTTAGCAGCAAGACTGTCTTCCTTCCCTACTCACAAAGGGCCAACCCTGCGGGGATCTCTGTTCCTTGGCTCTCTAGCTAGCAACTAATCCTTAGCCTCTGAGGCCTGCTAAGATATGGGGAAGTCCTCCTGTGACCTTGGCTTGTGCCTGGCTCCCGCGCGGGCAGAGGGAAGCTGCGTCACTTACCTGGTGGAAGGAAGGCTGTATGCTGTTGCAATTGCATGTTTGCAAGAGCCTGCTGGTATTGGAAGATACCAGTATTAAAGACAGCTGTGGCACCATTGGTTTTTTCAAGCGCAGGCCTCTTTGGTAATGGGGGGAGTACAGCTTGAGGAATTCCCTAATGGAGGATGAGTATAAGATAGCCCAGGTTTTTTAATAAAAAAATAAAAATAATGAAGAAAATAAAAAGGAAGGTGGGGATGGAGCAGGGAGAGAGAAAAAGAGAGAAAAGAAACAGAAAAATCAGTAGGAGGAACAACCAACAGGCACCATCTTTTTAAAATATATATATATATATATCCTTGAGCAAGCAAGCAGCGTAGCGGACTTTACTATTCAAGGAAAGGGCAAAGCTGAAGATTTAAAGTAAGGAATATTTGCCCTCCAAAATATGGCATTGTGTAGTGACAGTGCTCAAGATCTATACACTAGCACATTTCTACAATATAAAGCTTCAGGTTTCTAGTAAGGAGCTGGGGTCGGGGTGGGGTGGGGTGTAAATAAAGAAAGCTGCACTGCTAGCTCCATGAGAATTGACAAGTAAAAGCCATGTTAAAGAGAAATCTTAACAGAGTGAATGAAACAGGTTAATATAATATTAGAAGTTTACTCCCGAAAACCCCAAAAGTCTTAACTACTCATGCAAAAATAAAAATGTACCATTCCATGCTGGTACTTCTTCTTCATTTTTTAACATTGCATTACAAATGTTAAATCTACTTTAAGAATATTGTTAAGCCATGCCAACCAAACCGATACAAATAGATATATCTCATATATATTATATACATTTCTTTATATATATATAAATATATATTTAAAATCCCATCTTACTCCCTTTAGAAACTGCTATAAGGTAGTTAAACTGAATGTGGGGTTCCTACATCCTAGGGGACATGGGCTGAAAGATTAAACGGCTCAATTTCCCCATGAACGGGACCAGGAAACCACACTCAGTTCTTTCTCCCCTTTGAGCTTCAGTTACTTTAATAACAGGAAATAAGGAATATTTACTAATAGAATTTAATTTATTTTTTTTAAATGCATCTACAGTAAAGCTACATGCCAAGCTAAAAGGTGAAAGGTCATAGTACCAGGTCAAAGGTTGCCTCGAGGGGTCGCTTCAGTGATTTGACAGCCGACTGAGTCTTAATTAGCAGGCAGCGAGCACATGATGGCAATGGGCCAGTGGGGTTCAAGCGCATTAACATAAACAGCAAGCAGAGGTGCATCATGGGGGCAGCAGTGCATTTTTGGGTAGGTGAGAAAAAACAAATAAAAAACAAATCATCGGAATGCCATATACAACGAATAACAAGACTAAGCATGCACAATAAAGGCACTACTGAGTTGTTATTGTGAGGATACACCTCTAATGTAGTTAATTACAAACAAGATACTCTATAACAGGGGGAGAAAAAAGGGTGAAGGAAGGAGAAGAGAGTGAGAAAGAGAGTCTGCCTTCTGTATTTTTGCTCAAGTATCCATAAGCACAGGGGGGAAAGGCCTCTCTCCTGTAGTCCAGCAGTGTGCTATGAAGATCACACAACAACGTTTCACATGAAGTAGTATTTTAATGGTCAAATCATGTAGCTATGTAGAAAAATATATAGGATGACACTAACAGCTAAGCAAAGAACGGAGAAGGGGCCCATTAAAATAGCTATTTTGGTTTGACAACCCCGCCATCACATTTTTAAGCAGTGCGCGCACCAACTAATTCAGCTCCCTGCCCCAGTATGCTGCAGTTTAGCTACTCCATGTCATGGTTAACTTCCCAGTTGTGCAATTATTCGTTACACCATAGTTACGTTTAAGAGAAACACAGTAATAATAATAATAATAATAATAATAATAAAATGATTTCAGGCCCCTCAATTCAAGTTAACAGTCTTGCTGTTGGGTGTGCCTGCTCCTAAGTAGTTCCAGACCCTATTGCCACCCCCTCGCCAATTAAATCATATATTTTAAAGTTACTGTGAGACCTCATACACGGAAAGAAGGCCCAAACCTGAAATATTTAATGCATATCTATTCAGTGACGTGTAGGTTTAAGACAAGCAATAATTGGAATATGCATATATATTTCTCAGGGTGTGTCCAAATGAGCAGAACTCTGGATGTTACTTCTCTGCTACCAAGACTATTATTTGTGTGTTACCCATCTGAAACTCAAGCTTTGTCAGGGTTTGTTCTTCATGTGAAATGTTGCATTTGTGCCCCTGCAACAGAGGACCCACAACAGCTCCTAATAAGATTGTTTCCCCCACCCAGCAAAAAAAAGTTGGAGAGGGACCTTGGTTTTGTGAAATAGTTGTGTTCTGGAATCATGAAATAGCCAGTTATGACCCGTTATATTCAGGAAGGAATTAGCAGACAGCATTTACAAGGCAAATAAGATGCACAGGGAGGGTCGTGCAGATTTGTCATCAGGGAAAAAACAGAAATAAAAACTCCAATGAAGAAGATGGAAGAGGAGGAGGGAGGGGGCATATTGTGCAGGAAGTGAGGCAAAAAAAAAAAATGTACCTCTTTATAAAGGCATCTTATCTGTTGAACATAGCACAGGAAATGAAGCAAAAGGAAATGGCAGATCGTGAGATCTGATGAGGAATGCACCAACTGCTTGTGCAATTCTTACGTCTGAAATGCTGCAGAAAAAACTGCCGATATGGACTGATCCTGACAAGCATATACATGCATATCAAAAGCTATAGATGGGCAGGTATAAACGGATGTGCGTTACCATCACGCTAAATGCCTCTCTCGGTACATTCACAGGCGCATGGCTAATGTTATGTATATCTGGGTACATACATATATACACAAGCCATGTACACACGGAAAGACTCTATGATAATTTCCTATTTTTTTTCCTTTTTGAAGGAGAACCTGAAACTACTTAAGAGCAGAAGTGGCATCACATGCTTGGAAGCTTACTGGAATACGTAAGGAATGGGATACCTGAACAATAATATCTTCAGCAAGGAGAGTTAATACATTAATACTGTCCTGCAGCTGACAATGTTACTGCTTTTGCAATCATTTCTTTCTTTGGACTCACCATGGCTGCTGCAGTAGCTGCTGCCTGAGCAGCTGCTGCTTGGTTGACCTGGTACTGGGCAGCTTTTATCTTAGCTTGCAGGTGTGCAGGAGGGTGGAAATATTTGCACTTTTCCCTTGAGCATCTCCCTTTGATGTAATCCATGCAGACGGTAACGGTGTTGTCATTGGTATCAATCATTGCACTGTCGGCAGGGTGAGCGAACCGGCAATCGTTTTCTCCTCGGTTACAATTGCCACGCTGGTACTCTCGGCATACCTGTGGTGGGATTCAAAAGCAAAACCAGGTTACAAAACCTGATCTGGGAAAAGTGACCTAGATCACTTTGCAAGGAAACGTCAGGTGCACCCTGGCAATTGCACATTGTCCCACCTTGTGGCTGTTTTAAAAGCAATGGAATCCTATGTGTTTTAAGTCCTCATATTGTTCGAGCAGAAAAAACAAGCATTTCTGAGGCTGGATGGCCATCTGTCATGGATGCTTTAGCTGAGATTCCTGCATTGGAGGGGGTTGGACTAGATGACCCTTGGGTTCCCTTCCAACTCTACAATTCTATGATTCTATGCTGCAAAACAATTCCCCTGACTCCTGCCATTATGCAGCTATTAAAACTTCAGTTTCTTTCGAGTGAGATTCTTTAGCTGCAATCTAGCAATCTGCTTTGCCTTATGCAGGATATAACCTTCCTAAATGCAAAAGCAGAATTAACAATTTCTAATTCAGCCAATTGCATTTAGTTCTAGCTTTGAGGTGCATGACCTTTCCACACATTTTTTTTGTTCCACCTAAAGCTTTGTCAGCACACATGAGCAAAATATATTAACTCTGCTATTCCATGATTTTACCACACGAGGGGGCACAGACACACGAAATGCTTTTTCAGTGTCTACGTTCCCTCCTTCCCTGTCAAAGTGTGTTCTGTTTTTATAGTTTCTCACATCACTTTGCTGCTGCTTTCTTTCACTAAGGCTGCACTCACGCATGCAGAAAGGCTTAATATTAAGAGAGAAGGACATACAGTGGTGCCTCGCAAGACGAAAAGAATTCGTTCCGCGAGTCTTTTCATCTTGCGATGTTTTTCGTCTTGCGAAGCACGGTCCGTCGCAACTGCGCCTCTTCAAGCGGCTTTAAAAAAAAAGCGCAAGACGTTTTCGTCTTGTGAAGCAAGCCCATAGGGAAATTCGTCTAGTGAAGCAACGCAAAACCGAAAAACCCTTTCGTCTAGCAAGTTTTTCGTCTTGCGAGGTATTCGTCTTCCGGGGCACCACTGTAAGTCAATGTGGACACCTGAAACCTTTTTCCAATTACCCCAGGGACATTTTTTTTTAAAAAAACAAAACCCTGTGAATTGTGAATTCGTTCTAGATGAAAGTCAAGCAGCAAGGGGCAACAACATCTTTAAAAAGTGTGTTTTCCCACCGCGAGCCTTTTCATTTTAAAAGCAAAAAGAGCAATTGCTGGCCCCAAGGCAAATAGCAGGCAGGCAGGAGCATGTCATCATTGAACTTCAAATGGTATCAAGTGATAAGTAGCCCGGTTGGTGCGTCCAAACCTTGCCACCCTGCCCTGCCCTCTCATTAACCCGGTCCATGGGAGCGATGTCCTTGCAAGGTCAGACTGAGGGCCTCACACCTTCCCTGCTGGAACTCCTGACACCCCCCCCCCCCACTTCTGGGCCTAGGACAAAAGCGAGCATGGCCGATGCCCGTCTCTTTTAGTGCCAAAGTGAAAGGGGTTTCTCTTCACATGAAACATCTGAGGAAATTCAGGGGGAGCCAAAAGAATTTGAGAAGACCAGGGAAGTTCTGCACATCTCTTGGTTCCTGCTGAATTTCACACCATGAAAGTTTGGAGGCTTTTCCTCAGGTGTTACATTCAGGGACTTCTGAGGGAAGCCAGAAAAGCTCCAATAAGATCCGATATATTTCTTAAGGTGGGGTTTTTTAGGGGGGGGGGATTGGTTTGCAGAATCCAAATGACTTTCCAGTTGGGAAGGTTTGGGTTGTTGTTGTTAAGTTGTTGTTGCTATTCTTCTTCTTATTATTATTATTATTCTTATTATTATTATTAGCCCTTCACCCTAAGGCCTCAGGATGAGTTAAACATTAAAACATAATATTTAAAACGGTTTAAAACAATGAGAGGTGGGTTCTAGAAATATACACCTCAAGTTTATAAAGCCATGGTAAAGCCAGTGTGGTGTAGTGGTTAGGAGCGGTAGACTCGTAATCTGGGGAACCGGGTTCTCGTCTCCGCTCCTCCACATGCAGCTGCTGGGTGACCTTGGGCTAGTCACACTTCTTTGAAGTCTCTCAGCCCCACTCACCCCACAGAGTGACTCCTGATTCCGTGACTCAGTTCACTCCTGTGAAATGGGAACAATAATGAGATAGCTCACAGGGCTGTTGTGAAGGCGGACTGGGCAAAGACTGCCCAGCGTTAATGTGTCTGGGAAGGGGTGGGGGTGCTGAGGGGGCAATCGGATCCAAAAATAAGAGCTGCTGCCTATTTATAGTGGGGAAAGAGTTTTATGACTGTTGAACAGACAGCGCTGATTCATAACCAAAACAACAGTTTTGAAAGGCTGGCTAAAAACAGCGGCAGCAAACTTCCAAAGATGCTGCAAAGACGTTTTGCCCTAGAAGGACAAAAAAACCCTCACTTAGCTGGTTGGCTGACAGCAGTTTTGTCTTTGGGAGCTGCAAAAATGACAGCGGAGCCAGCAGAGTCCCACTTCGCCACTTAACACACAGCAGAACAGGAGCCCCGCTCTGGAGAGAAAAAAGGCTCTCTGAACTCTGGCAAAACAAACAGCAGCAGATCGAAAATCGCCTAATTGGCCTCGGAAAAAGAAAAGAAAACCACCCCTAGCCATTTCTCTTTCGTTGCAGCTCTTTCCTCCAAAGTCTGATCAATGCACCTGTCCCTCCACAGGCCTGGCTCATACTTTCAGCTCTCCCAGTACCCAATCAGCGCCGCTCGCCAACAGCAAGTCAATTAATTTATTATTTTTTAAAACAGGGGCTGGAGTGGGAAGGGGAGAGATATATGCACAAATGGAAATTAACTGGACTGACCTGGTTCAAAACTGAATGTCTGAAACGCCGCCACCTTACAAGAATGGCATTTACCACTTTTTCGTGAGTGGAAAGACTGTCGATGGATTTTACGCTTTTCCTTGCAAGGTAAAATAGCAGCCTATTACGGTTGTAGTATCAAGAAGCATCTTAGGACATCAGAGAACATGGTACTGACTCCATCCTCTGTTATCTCTTTCCAGACCAGTGGTATTATTATTTTTTGTCCCTTTCTGTGTGTTTTAAAACCTGTATGTGCCATGTAAATCAGGCCTTTTTTTCTGGATCTTGGGTTCTGCCCCACGCCCAGGCTCCAAATAGTCTAAAAAGGCTGTGCAAAATTTCACAGGGGATTTCAGTGATGCGAGCACATGCCTTGAGTGCAGAACAATCTCTGACATCGCCATCTAAAAGACCTCCACCTGAGACAGAGGACAATTGCTGCGATCCAGAACAGACCATACTAGGCTAGACAGACAAAGAGTCTGACAGGGGATAAGGCTGTTCCCTACATCCACAGTGTTATTATTTTTTATGTATGTTAAAAAGTGATTCTGACAGCCTCCTTTTCTACCCACTTTTGGCAGCAAGCAGAAGGTAATGATCTTACCCCAGAGCACAGGGAGACTTTATAGCTGAAATAGCACAGATTACAGCTAAAGACCCAGACGTCCCATTTCCCCATGCAACTAGCCAATTTCTCCTCACAATTCACAAGTAATAAGGTGCTACTTTGGAGATTTTCCTTATGGGAATTTTTGAGAAATTGAAAGTTCCTTCATGCAAGCAACTTTAGCAAAATCAGTTTTCTCCCTCTGGCTTTTTTTTTTTAAATGTACGTTGTACAATTTTTCTTGCTATGTAAGAATCAACTTTTAGAAGCCAGGAGGAAAAGGAGAAACAAACGGGAACTCTGATGCGAGATGGAAGAATGGGGCACTTCAGCAAACATCTGGGGCTACATAAAATGTGGATGTTGACTGCTTGTGCAGCTACAAACCAGAATCTGAAGCCATGGTTTGAAGTGGTTTTGAAAAACCGTGATTTGAACTGCCTAGGGAGGAGTGTAACCTTTCACCTCCACTGACAAAACCATGGTTTAAGCCAGTTTGCAAACCCTGTTTGCAATATGACAGTGAATACAGTGGTGCCCCGCAAGACGAATGCCTTGCAAGATGAAAAACTCGCTAGACGAAAGAGTTTTCCGTTTTGGAGGTGCTTCGCAAAACGAATTTCCTATGGGCTTGCTTCGCAAGACGACAATGTCTTGCGAGTTCCTGCTGGTTTTTTTCCCTTCCCCCCCTTTTTCTAAGCCGCTAAGCCGCTTATCAGCTGATCCGATCAGCAGATAAGCCGCTAAAAGCCACTAAAAGCCGCTAATAGCGCTAATCCGCTAATCCGTCAATGGGCTTGCTTCGCAAGACGAAAAAACCGCTAGACGAAGAGAATCACAGAACGGATTCTTTTCGTCTTGCGAGGCACCACTGTAATATCCACCATGGGGCAGAGTTTATAACTCAGAAAGCTAAACTGTGATTTTTTTTGCTGCATTCTGATTTTGTTTGCTATGTAAAGGATGATTTCACTGGGATAAATTAAGCCAACAGACCATGGTTAGCACTAACCATGATTAAGCATTATGCCTGCATCCATTTACGGACAATTCAGATAGTGCCTAGACTAGCACGAAGAAGGCTTCATTTGTAACTCAGTTTTTTAGCGCAGTACCAAGCTGCAGGACAAGGCTGGCTGAGGGCCCACATCGCCACTGATGTCAGAAGATGCTGAAAACTCTTGTCAGACTCCCTCAGATAAGGAATTGTTGAGGGCAAAGGAGAGTATCTGCTATAGCAGAACAACATTTGTTAGGGATGTAGCAAAACCTGATAAATAAAAAATATGAGACCTCATACAAGATTCTGGCAACAGGCGTAGAATGGAAATGAGAAAGTCTGTGGAAAATATGCTGCCATCCTGGTATGATGGTAATACTACTGATGCTCAGAAACTTTTACTTCCTCTAGAGTGCTCTAGACTGCAGTGAATGGGACTTAGGGAGGGATTATATTCCACCCTTGTCAGCCATGAACTCCTGACACATATTCCCATTTTACAGATGGGGTACTGAGGGTCAACAACAGTGACTTGGTGAAAATGTGTGAGGGAAGGAGTATAAAGCGATTTGCACCCTAAAACGTTTGGAGAGCTTGGTAACAACCCCTCTCCCCAAAAGTGCTAGATTTTCAATTCTGGATAATCATTGTTTGAAAAAGCATTGCTTATTTTGTCAATTGCCAAAGATTAAGGAGGGGTAGTTGGTGCCTTCTCCTGCAGAAGTGCTTCCCCAAACCCACCAGCGAAACAGAATAGCAGTAGGCTGCAAAACAAGCTCATAATATCATTTGCAATTCCCCAAGTTATGCATACACAGGGCTACATTATTACATCACCGTCTTTGCAAAGGATGTTCCCCAGGGTCACAGAACGACGCCTTTCTCGTGCAAGGCGTTTATGGGGTGTTACCACTGCAAGACTAAACAATGCCGATCTGGGTGGTCGGAAGCTTTGCAAAGGGAAATCGTAACGTGTCGTTTCCTACCTCCAGTCTGTCTGTCCTCATTAGCTTTTGTGCGGCTGCTGCTGCAGCAGCAGGAACTGGCATGCCAGGATTCCCCGCAACCAGCATTGGCCCTGACGGCAGGATCTCTGCTGGGACCAAACCAGGAGAGACAGGCCCCAAGTAGGGGTTAAAGGCTGTTGAAGCATTGGTGGCTAAGCTTGGTGCAACTGAAAACATTGGCTGGAGTGGGGGGGGGGGAGGAGAAAAAAAGAAGTAAATATTAGTCAGACCATCACATCAATAACACTATACATACAAAGCCATATTTGAGACAGCGAGCCTGCGCTCTTTATCATTATATTCTGAAGGACTTGCACACATTGGCTTGGACCCAGCAGTCACCTCTATGAAGAGAAAGGCTGCTTCTGCTCATGGAAAGCTTTCGATCCAGTGTTGATCCCACTCACGGAAGTATGTGGAGGCTATTTTTGCTGAATCTCCCCTTCCCCTAGAGACTCCGCCCCCATTCTGGCTGGCTCTTCGGCTATTTTGGGTGGTGGACAAAGGACAAACCAGTCCATGGCCAATGGACCTGCAGCCTCCAGTGAGTTGAAGTGCAGGATAGCCACAACTCATTGAGTGCCAGTGACCATGTCACAGATGCTGCATTGGAGAAATCTGCAATGCACTGACCGGAGGCACTGGAATTGGGTCTGGTCTTTTAAGCCACTGTTTTTAGCCATGACTTTGGTAAAGTCGGGAAGAGGCCGGGAATGGAATGAGCACTGCCGCAAGGCCACATTCTCTTGTTGCTCACAACTTAACAGCACCCGCCTGTGGCACACAAGAGCCCCTATCTGCCGCTTCCCAGTGGTGTTCTGGTGGTGATGGGAACAATGGCATACAACGTGAGTGGTACAGGAATACTCACAGTGGCAACATATCACATCACAGCCCGCCCACCCCTGCTTTTTAAAGGGGTTCCTACCCCCCACTATGATCCCTAGGACAAAAAAAAAAACTGTGAAGAAAGTTGCAGTGCAGACAAGGCCTTGTCCCATACTGTAATTTATTTATTACTCTATTAATGCACCCCTCTTCCTCCTGCTGGAGCCCAAAGCAATGATATTTAAACACAATTATCATAAAAGTAATTAAAAAATTATCAACGGAACAATAACCTTTTCAGCGCCAAAAGGACAGGCAACAAAAACCTTATCTATTAAAACGAGCAGGTAACATTTTAAGTTGACGCCTAAATGCTGGCAATGTGGGACAACCGTATCTCAGGATATGGGTTACATTGGGGGGGCGTGTATAGCTGACAAACAAAAGCAGGGCATAATCCCTCCTCTCCTGCAGGGAACAGCTTAGAAATGAGTATTCACGTGCAAAATGCTCGCTCCTTCAGGGAAAATGCTATTCCATTCAGAACAGGCTGTTTCCTCAACTCCTGGACCCAGGAAGTGCCTAACCACAGGACCTCCATTTTATCAGAATTCAGACTGAGTTTGTTGGCCTCCATCCAGCCTGTCACTCTCTCCAGATACTGGTCCAGCACCTGAACACTCCCTCCTGATTCACATGTCACCTGCATATTGAAGGCACCACACTCCAAATACCACCTCCCAGCAGTTTCATATAGAGATATCAAATATATGACAGGAGTGGGCATTCTTTTAAAAAATAAGAAAATGGCCTTGTGAGGCCAAGTAGAGCCTTGTGTGTTTAATTAGGTCCACAGGCTAGATGTTTCCATTTCTGGTCTGGGCCATTACTGTCTATTCTGACTGGCAATAGCTCTCAAAGGCGGAGAGGGAGTAAGATCTTTCCCAGCTCTGCTACTTATTAATTGGAGATGCTGCAAATTGAACTTGAGACCTTCTACATGCATGTGCTTCATCCTTTGCTGTGGCCCCTTAACATCATGCTCTCAAGTAGTTCCTTCCTGAATATGCCACCTTCTCCTTAGGTAATCGATACGGCCCACAATTTAGGGCTGAAAAGGAACTATTCCCATCCATCAAAAGTGTATCGTTTTCTAGTGCTTGATAATAATCAGACCAAGGCTTAGGAGAAGTACGTGGGACAGATATGGAGGAGGGAGCTTAATGTGAAAGATGACAAAGCAATGGTGTGATCAAAGGCTCAGTCAGGAATGGGTAGGCCAGCTCAACACCCATCAGTCCCTGCCAGCAGAGCCAATGGCTAGGGTTGATGGCAGCTTCTAGCGCAACACTATTTGTAAGGTTGCAGGTTTTCTCTTCCTGGGATAAATGAAGAGGTGGAATGTGAACAAAGCCCCTGTTCTGTGACAAACCCCCCGACCCCTGATCCAGCATGTCTTCTTAATGTTAAACATTATTTTCCCTACAAAATACAACAGCCTCGCTGCCTCAGGTTCTTCCTACTCCCATCAGTGGAATGTTATATGAGCCCTGTTCACATCGCCACATCCAGGAAGAGCAGGAGGAACGGCAGGCAGCATTGGGAAATTTTAAGAGGTGCCTTAAGGGCAAGGAATAGGCTGATCATCTAAACTGCTAGCTCACTGGGTCACAGGCAATACATTCAAGAATCAACAACTACGGTTACTGCTATCGATAGGACGTCCACAAATTTAAATTTGGGAAGCAGAACCCAAAATACTTTAAGTTGCAGTATTTTGCTCTTAAAGGGAGTGGGGAAAAGAAACCCTACTGGTTTTTCCTCTATTGTAAGCCAGCAATCTAGGCTACCTAAACCAGCCTCTGCTGGTGTCGCTATTTCTGCCACACTCCCTGGCTTCCTATTAGTGGACTGAGTGGGCGCCACTGTCTGTGATTTGGCCTCTGTCCTCCCATGTGTACCTGCCTGTGTACCTACCACTCTCCCTGCAGTGCAGACAAAAGGTGTGGGAAGTAATGGGAGAAGACAGGGGCTGCATGCATGCAATAAGGCTGAGGGACACATGTAGAAAATACTGTTGGCTACACAAGCCCAACCACAATGTGTAGTCTGCTGAATAAGCCTTAGAGGAGGAGGAGAAGGAAGAAGAAACATGCCCCTAGACTTGGCTAGATCCTTAGCATCCACCAAAAGCCACTGCTCAAGAATAAACAAAGCAGCATTCCTTGACAGCTACACCGACTCTCCCTAGCCCTCCATCTCTGGCTGTCAGCGAAGCTTCAATGGACTAAAAGGCAAAGTGAGATTTAGAAGCATTTGAGGTTTAGTAATCAAATAAAAAAGTTCAAGCAAGACTTGAAGGTAAAAATGGAAGTTTCCAATGGCCCGGGACAGCATATCAACAGCCTGACTAGCCTGGGCCAACAGCTGAAGGGAAGCAAACACCTTGCAAAACCAGGAACCAGATGAGCTGTCAAAACATGCCTTCTCTATTTCCAGCCAAAGCTTTTGCAAATCTTCCCAGTTAGGAACTGGGAAGCACTGGTGCTTGTTCCATGGGCTGTAGCACCAGGATCTTAGGTTTTCCAAAGTGTGGCTGCCCATACCAGCACATTCAAGAAAGAAATACTTGCACTAGCACAGCATAGCACTGTAAAAAATTAGACCCTAAAAATGAACTCAGTTTGATGGAGTGTGTGTGTGAACAAAAAGGGGAATTCAAGTTGTTTGCATAAGCTGAAAAGCCAGCATTTCCAGTAATGCAGCATATGAAAGAAAACACTTACTGCCGACATTGACATCACTTCTCTTTCTCTGCACTGAGGAATATTTAATAATAATCTAAACAGCATTTCCCTACGGTACACAGTCAGATGGATAGGGCACGATCAAGAAAGTTAGCATGCTGCAAGAAACGCAGCGAAGAAATAGGAACTCATTCATTCCGGTTCCAATGTCTGCTGAGTCACTGTGTGCTTAGTGGCCAAATCGCTAGTTAAAATTCATGTCCTTGACTCCCTGGTGATAATGCAATGTCATCTTGCTTCATTTTGCATGGAGGCTGCTCCAATATAAAGGATATTTTATTTTATTTTAAAAATTGATGTCTTGGTTGTAGCACAACCAGAAAGTCCTCCCTTTCTAAAAGAGATGTGCTGGTGGAGGAGACACAATGCCTAAACATTCTCTTCCTGGGTCCAGAGCAGTGTACATGTTTGATGCTTCTTTACTTAAGTCACCATTCCCGATATTCTTTGCCCAGGATTCTCGGGTTGGAAGCACACACCTGCGAGTTGGGCACTGCAGGAGAATTCCCCAACTCAGACCGGCGGTGGTCTATGGTAGCAGTCAGTGCAATGCTATAGCTCAGGGGTGGGGGACCCTTTTCAGTCTGGGGGCTTCATTCCCTTCTGGGCGTTGGATGGGATGGAGGCGTAAGTGGGTTGAGAGATCAATGGAAAGTTTACCTTTGGACAGTAGGGTAGCTTCAACACATCCCTTTGTACCCTCCATTCAGAGAAGCAAGAAGAAGTTCCAAGGACACATTCCAGTCAGGGGGAAACAGTCAAGGGGGTTGGGGTACAAGGCAGGGCCAGCCAGTGGTGCAACTGGGAAGGGTGTGTGACCTGGGAAGAGTCCCAAGGACCAGAGAGGAGCTTGGAGGGTCACATTTGGCCCCTGCGGTTCCCTAACTCTACTATACATGCATGCTCAGAAGTAATCTCCATAGAGTTCAATGGGTCTTATTCCCAGGTGTGTATAAAACTGCAGCCTTATAAGACATCCCCCCCCCCCGCCCTTGGATCCATAGTAAACAAAGCAGCAGGTCTAGGAGTCATCACAGTATGAGAGTTAGGGTAAGGGGGCAGTCGCTAAACTTGCAAGCTGCAAATTCCTGTTGTCTAAAGACCTGGGGAAATAGAGACATTCATCCTGCAGGATAGTCAGCCCAATCTTGAACACTATCCCAGGATAACAAACTGCACACAAACCCCTAGGGTAACAGTGACTTCTGTTCCCAGATCTGGGACACACCTGTAACCGAAACATACATTTGGGGACACTTTTTTTTTTTTAATTTGTTACCATATATTTGTATTGTGGTAGTGCTGCTGTTGCGACCCATCTTAGATCTGTCTGCGACCCGGTAGTGGGTCCCGACCCATCAGCTGAAGACCATTGGTCTAGGGCTCTCTAAAGTACAGGAAGTAGAAAAATGGACAATTGTGATAACTCACGTAAACAAAGGAAGATTTCCTCTAAGGGTTTATAGCGAAACTGGGAGATTTTAAAAATTTGTTGTTGTTGTTGTTGTTTGGGGGGAGTGGGGTGGTGATGTAAAGAACACACCCTGGCCTTGTAAACTAAGTAGCTGGTGCCTATTTGAATCAATATGTTTGCAAGCTAGGTCTTTTCAGAGCTCATTGCCACCTCTTCTCTCCCAGTTAAGTGGCAGTGAAATGGCTGCTGGGAAGCTGGTGTTGTGGCTCTATCCCACTGGGTAAGCTGTTCCTGATGTGCTGACAAGCTTTAAGTGGCTGTGGCAGAAATATTTTAATATGAGAATATGTGGCCCTCACTGATCGGCTTTCTTTCCCAAAGCTTCATCTCCATGTGCACCTGAACTTTGAACTTATCTGTTCGATCTGCCTTATTATCTACCAAGATCCTATAAAAATCAATTCAGGGCCAAACCACATGCGCCATCATCAACATTTAATGTGCATGGTTTTTAATTCTTTAAATCTTAGCTGGGGGGAAGCAGTATTGGGTCCAAAGCATGCGAGGGGCATTCACCCTGTTTAGGGAAGCTTTTAATGTTTAATAGACTATTGTATTTTAATATCCTGTTGGAAGCCGCCCAGAGTGGCTGGGAAAACCCAGCCAGATGGGCGGGGTATAAAAATAAATTATTATTATTATTATTATTATTATTATTATTATTATTATTATTATTAAAGATGCTGCAAGGCGCAGGAAAGAAAGCAACCAACGTGTGCTTGCTTCCTGGGGCTAATCCCAGTTTCAGAAATTAGGTGGGAGGACCAGGGCAGTGGTTGTCCACATCGTATCTTTTCCTCTGCATGCGATGGCCCCAATACTGTTTGCCATCTGCCCAACTGATAGTTAAAGGATATGCACTTTAACTTCTTGCATGTGTTTCATGTAGCTTTGCCCTCAATGCATGCAAACAATCAGTGCTCCATGTGCTACTATGTGGCATTTTAGCTTAGTACGAAGACTATAAACACCATTGCTATTGCAGCTTCTCCTTGTAGTAAGGATATACTCTTGAGTTGTTTTGCAGGAGGTGAAAAACTCTTAGAGCCCATGGATTTTATTATAGTAGGAAAGAACAGCCCCACCCATTCCACAATGAGTCATGCTGGAACGCATCGCGGCCTACGTGATTCAGGTTGAGAACATGACCTTTTCAACTTTCTAAAGCTATCTTCAGTGCTGCTGGACTTTAGGGCGCAAAGGTGTGGTCCTTCTCAGTTTACACTCCAGCCGATCTCAGATTCATCGGCTGCCACCTTAGAAAGCTGAGAGTAACCCAGAGCTAACTCAAATGAGCAGGAACCAAGTCCTTAATACATAAATAAATGCTAAAGAAAGAAACTCATGCAATACTCTGTACCATCTTGAATGCACAAGGTTGGGGCACTTATTTGAAGGCACCTCAACTTCAATATTTCCTTCCATGCAGAAAGCTTAAAGGTAAAGGTAAAGGGACCCCTGACCATTAGGTCCAGTCATGACCGACTCTGGGGTTGTGGCACTCATCTCGCTTTATTGGCCAAGGGAGCCGGTGTACAGCTTCCTGGTCATGTGGCCAGCATGACTAAGCCGCTTCTGGCGAACCAGAGCAGCGCACGGCAACGCCGTTTACCTTCCCGCTGCAGTGGTACCTATTTATCTACTTGCACTTGACATGCTTTCGAACTGCTAGATTGGCAGGAGCAGGGACTGAGTAACGGGAGGTAACCCCGTTGCGGGGATTTCAACCGTGACCTTCTGATCAGCAAGTCCTAGGCTCTGTGGTTTAACCCACAGCACCACCCGCGTCCATGTAGAAAGCTTACATGACTGCAAAGTCTACAAGAAACTTTAATTGATGGGGCTGTCTTTCCATGTGGAGGAAAGTATGCATGTGGGAGTGCTTTCAAAGGAGGACTCTCTCTATGTGCACTGTGATCATGAGTTCTTTATCTTAAATCAAAGTGGGGAATGGCAGAATGTTAGATGCATGGACCCTAGAGAAATGACCCAAGTAGGGGTCAGGCAGACTACATGTGACCCAACTAAAGCCTACTTGCTTTTAAAAGACATCTGAAGGCAGCCCTGCTTAGGGAAGTTTCTAATGTTTAATACTGTATTGTGTTTCTAATATTCTGTTGGGAGCCGCCCAGAGTGGCTGGGGAAACCCAGCCAGATGGGTGAGATATAAATAAATTATTATTATTATACTAAGTGCTTTTGAAGTCAGAATCGGTGAGCGGTGTCTCTTGGAACTGTAAGGGTGCAAGGTAGGAGGCCAACAGTAGGTGGAGCCAGAGCCAATGAGCTCCATCCTCCACTATAAAAAATGGTTTGAATGTGACCTTGATGAGGCTGTAACAGAGGCAAACGGTTCAAGCCCCCTAGGCTGGCCACCTGCATAAAAATCCAGCTACTTAAAAGGCACAACTAGATAGTTAACATGACCCTCTTACCTTTGTGGGGGATGGATATGGGTTGTTTTTTTTAGGGAACTGGTCTTGTAGCTCTTCTATTTGTTTCACGTTTTGCTGGAATAATGTGGAGCCTGCCACTGGACAGGCAAGTAGGCACTACTTCATCTCTCAGAATAGCATCCCAACCCCTTTGTTTGGTCCCTGTAAACCTACAGCTTTCCTGCGACTAAGGAGGTGGGGTTAAAGAGCCAGACTCCATATTGGCCGAGTATCTCTTTCATGATTATTACAAATGTCAGAAACCCAAGAGGCAGGAAATGCTTCCAGAGACAGCAAGCAAGGCAAAAAAGCGAACAAGAGAAGCAGCTCAGGAGCGCAATATAGAAAACAGACACTTTGCAGAGTGGAACGGACACTAAGCAGCCTGGAACGGAAGGTGTTCCTTGCTGAATTTCTTTTCTAGTTTCTAGAGAGGTGTGGGGCTGTATGTGCTTCTAGTCACCGATGCCTCTTTCTCCTGGAACTGTGGTCTGAGGCTCGACTTACTTTATAGACAATGCATTCACACAACTGCACCCACATCCCCCAATGCAGCGTCAAAAATAATTTGATTCCTTTTGTGGAAAAGGAGAGGTGGACGAAAAGCCTTGACAAAAACAGTAATTACTTTTCGGCATCATCAAGGAGGAAGGGCAGAACGGCAAAAAGAAACGTAGGTATCTTATGAAAAACAATCGTACACCAGTCTGTTACTTTCTAAGCAGCCCTTGAATAGATAAAAATATTATTTACTGCATGAAGTCAAGCACAAACAATGGGAGATCCAGGGGTGCTGTTTGTATTGTAGGAGTATCTGGGTGCACCATAAGAGGCTGCAGATAACAGGGTCTGGATTATGAAATCTCTCCTACATCTGCACAGTAATAAAATCAAACTGCTGTGGCACCGAGAGCCTTGCTGGAAATACATCAGGAGCAAAATGTAAATTAAGCAGATTTTAATTGCATGCAGCCAACATGATTTGCATATTATTTTCAGTCGTGAGTCAGATACCAAGCTGTACATGGCGGACCTCCTGCATTTCTTCTGCGCCCTTGTACTTAAACTTGAAGCCACCCACAGATGAGAAAAGTAAGGAAAGGGTTTTCACTGTTAAATCGCATTGGGATGTTGCAATTCATAAATGAAGCAAACAAGCTGGAAATAAATCAACTTTCTTTTTTTTGCAACCTTGAAAACATGAGGCTTGCTTTAAAAATGAAACTGAAAGGAGGAGGGGGGATTCACGAGTTCCTAACATGTAACCTTTGCACACGGACAACAGCTCTGACCGTAGAGGCAAGCGACCTTCCGAAGGTAATGCTAAGGTTTTGGAACGACGAGAGAAAGATGTACCACATAAATAATTGATGCATTCCTCGGGCTATATATATATATGGCACAAACTGTCTCGGCACATGACTTAAGATGTTAGGAGTTGCATCGCTGCCCCTGCTCCACGTCGCTTTTGCCACTCACCCAGCCCTGCCGACGGCAAGGAAAATCACGCCTCAGCACGGTGTCCTGCCCTGCTTTGAGCCTCATTATCAAGGCTGGCATTGCCGCCCGTCTGGTGGGCTCCCTGACTTTGTTTCTGTGCCTCTTGCCCACACACTCCTCTGGCAAAGGGAAGGAACAGCAGCCACCACAGCCGGCTGCAGCTCAGTGGTCCCAGGTTCAATCCGCAGCATGGGAAAGGATGAAATCTGGGAGAGCTGCTGCCAGTCAGTGTAGACGAGCTAGGGGGACGAATGGCCTCTGACTTGTTATAACACAGGTTCCTATCTTCCCCTTTCCCTCTGGGTGGCAGTGAGGACCGGAGGTGAGAGGGAAAGCGATTAGGCAGAAGGGAGGTACAGGGAGGAGGACCGCAGTTCCTATGTGCATGGAGAAGGCAAGGAGGGAGAACGGGGCTCTCTCTAGCCACCCTGTGGGCTGCAGAGCACCCATATGCAGCAGTAGCCTGCTCTGCTCACCTGCTTGTGCTCCCCAAGTATGGTAAAGGAAAAGGGACCCCTGACCATTAGGTCCAGTCGCAGCCGACTCTGGGGTTGCGGCGCTCATCTCGCTTTATTGGCTGAGGGAGCTGGCGTACAGCTTCCGGGTCAGCGCCGTTTACCTTCACGCCGGAGCGGTACCTATTTATCTACTTGCACTTTGACGTGCTTTCAAACTGCTAGGTTGGCAGGAGCAGGGACCGAGCAACGGAAGCTCACCCCGTCGCAGGGATTCGAACCACGACCTTCTGATCGGCAAGTCCTAGGCTCTGTGGTTTAACCCACAGCGCGTAGGACCCTGAATTTAGGTGTGTCTGCAGAGGGACCAACACACAGCATAAGATGACCACGAAGGGATGCATAGCAACCCCCTGGCACTCTGCCATTGGTCATTCTCCTAATGGAAAGACCCAGAAACCAAACTGGGGGGCTGCCGTGCATCCCTTTGTGGTCATCATACTAAAAGTCCTATCACTTGCTTTGGGAGCCAGTGTGGTGTAGTGGTTAGGCTGCTGGGCTAGGACCCGGGAGATCAGGGTTCAAATCCCTACTTGGCCATGAAGCTGGCTGGGTGACCTTGGGCCAGGCATTGTCTCTCGGCCTAATCTGCTTCACAGAGTTGTTGTGGGGATGAAATGAGGTAGGGGGCAGAGAACCACGTCTGCCACCTTGAGCTCCCTGGAGGAAAAGGTTGGGATATAAATAAAAACAACTGGCTCGCTAAATAAAATACAGCGCTGTAGCTAAAAAGGAGAGAGGTATACCAGCCATCTGGGCACCTGCTGGGGGGCAAAGCCGTTGCAAAAACAGGTCCAGGTGCTCTCCGCGACACCGAAGGAGAGGTGACTTGCCCCCATCCCTGCCCAGGGCGTGTGAGGCAGTGGTTAACACCCAGCCAGCCAGCACAGGACACCTGGACCTCCCCACCTGCCCACCTCCAATCCTCAAGATTTCCGGGAGAAGCCTTTGTTTTTGCTGCCTCCCCTCCATTCATCTCTGTTGAGACAGAAATCGTTCCGCTCCATCAAATCTCATAAGTGAAAAGCAGCAACTGACATGTCGCAGGAGCTGCAACGGGCTCTGAGGCCCCGACTTGCTTTCACGCCAGGGCGCGGAGTCCTGACTGAATGCAGCTGAAGCTTTGCAGTCTAACACAGATGCAGGGAGACTGGTGTTAAAACATCACCCCCTTGCTGAAACAGGGACTTTGCGAACAGAAAGCCAGCTTCCCTCTCAACAGCCCTGTTAATGCAGCAAGTGGGGGGAATTTAAACCAGCCTCTCTCTGCATCTAAGACTTTGCCTTCTGTCCATTTTCAGTGCTTTTGCCACCTAAAGGCCATACCTCCTTTCTCCCACTGATAGATTTTAAATAAATGTTCAGGGCTTGGCCTTTAAGGACTTTACTTCCCAAATTCTGTCATTATCTTCCCCTGTATTCTGCATTTGTGTTTCAAGGTGCTGTCTAATTTCCTCCTCTCGTTTGGCATTGCACTGTTGTTGTTTTTTACTCTGCTATTCAACCACATTGGCATCTGCTAAGGCTCAATCTGACTCTCCAGACTCTGCCCTTTCTCTTCATTCTGGGGTATTCATTCTTCTGAAATTTTCGCATGTTGAACTTTCTAAGCAATTTTCATATAGATTGAATTTCAGGAACACCACTTTCTAACCAGATCCTGGGCAACTCTGAGCATTATATCAAAGGCGACCCCCCCACCCCCCTTATTGTTGGCTTTGCAACGAACTGTTCTAAGACAAATCAATCATCATAGCTAAAAATGCTGGCTCTTCGTCACAATATGAAGGCACATTAAACCCGTCAATATGAGCAACTAACATTCTAATCGGCAAGAAAACCCTCACAAAGCAGAAAGAAAACCCAAAATCATAATATTTTCTCACCTTTAGTGTTTGGTATTGATAAATGGAATCAGTGTCGATGAAATATGGAGATCCCTCCCCCCCTCTTTTTTGGAATGTCTGAGGCATATGGTTCTATGAAAAAATAATAACAGTATCGAGTTAACTAATTAAAACAATTAAACTAAGTCATCAACAGCCATATTCGGTAAAATAGTAAAGATAAATGACTGACACTTTAGATCTAAAAAGTGACGGAAAGTTATAACTGTGCAATAAAACAATAGTACCATTCCTTGAATGCAGGTATAAATCAAAGGTTACTTAAAATGCTCTGATGACAAGGAAAATATTGTGCAGACCTTTTTATTTGGATTAACAGTTATGCAAGTCAATACAAACCATGGGAACAAAGAAAAAGAACTGTGGGAGGGTAGGACTCAGCCCTGCTTTCTATAGTTTGCTAATCTTTTCTCTGTACTTTAAAAGCGCCCTGGTTGCTTTTTCATGACTGCCTAGATCTGACGTTTCATAGTCAAGTGACGTCAGCCGCTGAAAAGTGTGTATTTGCTTACACACACTTGCACCTTGCAAGCAGCTTGCATGCGATTCCGGGGTCACTTCCAGATGACCTGTTTGCGGAGCATTTGCTCTGATTTGTTTGCAGGGAGGGTTATAAGTAAGCAATGGTTCTCACCACTTTCCTGATTTCAAAAAGTCAGGTTTCTTTTGTTTGTTTTTTGATAAGTGGGTTTGTAGCGCTAGAACACCAAATCCACTTTAATTGCACAAATCCACTGTAATTGCCATTAGGCTCTTGAATCGCTCTTGCAAAACAGCAGCAGCTTGGAAGTGGCCTTAGCCTGCTCCCCGGCACCCCCCCCCTTTTTAAAAAAAATTGCATTTTGCAGCAATTTGCATTATCCAGGGAAGGGCAGTCTGCGATCCTCCAGATGTCAAGCGGAAGGAGATCCCAAATGTTGTGGCAAAACTCCACAATGGAAGCTGGACTCCAACAACACCTGGAGGAGTACAGATCGTCCTCCCCTGGAATAATCTACGATCAATGCTTTATGCCTGTAAGAATTTTAGCAGAAATGTAAGACAAAGTTATGCAGGAGCTTTGGACAAGGAATCATTACCAAGTTTTAAAATACTGTTGTGCATTTTGCTTGGATTTTTTTGTAAACCACCCTGGGGTATTGTTGTTTGCAACCAAGCAATATATATATATTTTATGAAATAAAATTACAATGGTACCTTGAGTTACAAATGCTTCAGGTTACAAACTCTGCTAACCTGGAAGAGTTACCTCGAGTTGAGAACTTTGCCCCAGGATGAGAACAGAATTTGTGTGCTGGCAGCGCAGCGGCAGCAAGAGGCCCCATTAGCGAAAGCACGCCTCTAGTTAAGAACGGTTTCAGGTTAAGAACGGACCTCCAGAAGGGATTAAGTTTGTAACTAGAGGTACCACTGTAATACTGCAAGGTAACATCCATCCACCCAGCAGTAGTCCTATGCTCAGTATCCAATGATACTTTTAAACTTCAAAATAATGCTATGGTTGTCATTAGGGTAACTTTGGTAGTGATTCTACATTAAGCAGTTTTATATATGACAACATGTCCTATCCAGATTTCCAGATTTCTTTATATGATGGGCTGAGGAGGCTTTTCAATCCTGTTCTCTGTTGTTGTTGTTGTTTTTTTAATATTTTATTAAGGGTTTTCTTGTTTTACAGAAGTGTAATGCCTCATATTTTTTTTCATGTAACATTTTTACAAATCTGTTTCATTTGTTGAGGCATTAGGGGGAGAAGAAAAAAGAAAGAAAAAAGAAAGGGGAGTGGAGAGAGGGAAGATGGATGGGGGTGGGGTCAGGTGGCGGTGTTTCTATTATGTTTAATGTATGTAGAGTTTGGTGTCAGCGTTGTTTGTGTTGTTCACTTGTGTTCCTTTGGTGGTGAGAGAGGTTGGGGCTGGCCTAGCAATGTAAACAATACGGAGGTGGACTTGTGGGCTGAGCGGCAGAGCACATTTGGGCTGCTCCAGTGACAACCCCCCACATCTCCTCTCTTGGGTAGGAGGGCTAGGAGAAACCACTTCCCAAGACCTTGGAGAGAGCCTGCCAGTCAAAACAGGGCAGTTTTGGACCAGGTGGACCAAAGATCTACTTCTGCATAAGGTAACTTTGTACATTCAAATTTTGCGGTGTGTGGGAATCTCACTACAGAAACACCACGATGAGATGATCTCCAGTCAATTACAACCTTTAGTTAACTAAACACTCTCTTTACAGACAACACTATTTTTAGGCTGTGCACATGTTGGCAAAATTTGGCAAAACCAAACATGATCCATTTTATTATCAGTCAGACTGTGCTGCAGTCACAGTGCAGATTTCTGTCAGGTTCCCTTTATTATCACTTTAAGGAAAACATTATTCAATTTACTGGTCCTGCCCCAGCTAATTTGTTGTTGTTGTTGTTGTTGTTGTTATTAAACACAGAGGACTAAAACCAGGCTTTCAAATTTGTCTCTTAAGTTGACTGCACTGCTGCCTGCTTTGAGCATTCAGTGCTGGAAAACATGAAGCATTTATCGCTTGGCCCACAAATCAGATAAATTGAGAGTACTTAAACTGAAACTGGTTTGTGGGTGAGAGCTCCAGATAGTTATTTTCTACCCTTTTCCCCCCAGTGCCTGATAGCTCAATCTCATACATGTTTATTCAGAAGTAAATTGCACTGTGCACAGCGGTAAATGTGCAGAGCACTGCAGGCTTCCTAAAGCTCAGTGGGCTTGAAAGCATTTTCAAGGTGGAGCTGTTAAAACTTACGATCTCTAAGTCACACCAGCCAACCAAAGAGAAGATTATGAGCTGACATCAGCGTATGGGACTGAAATGAAACAGGAAATTGGGGACTCACCCTCCCCAAATACCCTCTTCCCAAAGGAAGAGGTAGCGCTATGGATTAGAACCTGTCGCTTGAGAAGTTGCCCCTTGACAAGCATCGGGGCTGCAAATTGCAATACTGACCCTCCAACTGTGGCCTCTGCCCTTGTTAATTGATGTTCAAAGCCCAAGATGTACAATATGGCACTATGGTGGTTAGATGGTAGGTATGCTCTCTACCTCTTCTTCTGCCTGGGCAAGTGCTGTAGCTCAGTGTCAGATCATCTACTTTCAATGCAGAAGGTCCCAGGTTCAATCTTTTGGCATCTCCTGGACAGCCGCTGCCAATTAGTGTAGACAACACTAAGCTACATGGGCCAGTGGTCTGACTCAGTAGGAGGCAGCTTCTCATGTGGATCCTGGCCTCGGTCATGTATACCTGAAGGAGCGTCTCCACTCTCATCATTCTGCCCGGACACTGATATCCAGCGCCGAAGGCCTTCTGGTGGTTCCCTCATTGCAAGAAGCGAAGTTACAGGGAACCAGGCAGAGGGCCTTCTCAGCAGTGGCGCCCACCCTGTGGAGCACCCTCCCATCAGATGTCAAGGAAATAAACAACTGACATTTAGAAGACATCTGAAGGCAGCTCTGTTTAGGGAAGTTCTTAATAACTGATGTTTTAATGTATTTTTAACCTTCTGTTGGAAGCCGCCCAGAGTGGCTGGGGAGACCCAGCCAGATGGGCGGGGTAGAAATAATATTAAAATTATTGTTATTATTATTATGTTCCCATGCTTGCAGAGCAAGACAGCACGGCATCCCACCATGAGAAAAATCAGTGGTGGAGTTATAGAGGTTTAGGATCTTCTCAAAAGATGCTGTATTTCAGGTTTCAGGTGTGTGGGAAATTAGTTCCTCTATTCCCTCTGTGCAAACCACCGGGAGGGTTATCTTGAGCAACTGAGGTTGAACCTGCTTGGAGCTACATCTGTTTGAAGTTCAGGGGCTCAGTTTTGATGAACCCATAGAGCTATGTGCCAGAAACACATCACACCATGCGGGCAGGGCCCACAGGTGCAGAAGGTGGGCAAGGTAGGTCTTTGAGCTCACCCAGTTAACTCTCCAGATATTGTGGACACCAGCTCCCACCATCGCTGATCATTGGCCATGCTGGCTGGGGATGATGGAAGCTGTCATTCGTAGTATCTGGATGGGACCAGCTTGGCTAGCCTGGCTCTCCATATTGCAGATGCACCACCCTGAAGTCTGGGTGAGCGATTGCGTCTATCAGCTAATTTAACCTATACTTAGTGCACACGACTGCTTCTGTAACTGGCAGAGTAAGACTAGAGCACAGACAGTGCACTGGGACACAAGAGAAGAACAGTCCAAACGATGCTCACCACTGGTTGTAACGGGGCACCAGGCATCATGGCATTGGCTAGTTGCATCTGCTGGGCCAGCATGGCCATGTTCTTCTGCTGAATCAGGTTATTGCGTCCATTGATCTCCAACTGTGTTTTTAAGTGTGGCGGTGGGTGAAGGTATTTGCAATTCTCCCTTGAGCATCGTCCCTGGAACACAGCAAAAGAGAAGAAGACTAATTAGGTTTGTCTGCTATTGATTAATACATTTAATTATTCCGGGTGAGCTATTCTGAGGCACAAAAACAGTTGGAGGAACCTGGGGCCCTTCAGACGTTCTTGAACTCCAACCCACGTCAGGCTCAGCCAGCATGGCCAGTGGTTGGAGATGATTTAGGCAGTAGTTTGATGACCTAGGAAGGGTCAGAGGTTCCTCACCTCTGCCTCAAAGTGCTGCTTTCCAGCACACTTTTAAAAAATAAATAAAAGAGCAGCCATATACCACAACTAACTGAGCACAGTTCCCAGATGTCAACATCACCATGGAAAACAACCTAACATTGGTGTACAACCAGCAATTGTATTTGCTATATGTACCACCACCATCTGGGAGAAAGAGGGCAGATCGTGTCAGATGTCCAAATGAATCATTTTCTACTAGATGATATGAATCTGTTTAAAAAGAAGGAGAAGATCACCACGTTCCTATTATGATTTCAGGTAGCACCACTGTGGTGCATCCTGAAGATGCCTAGGACATTCCAAACAAACAGTATGTGCCTCTACCACTCAGCCAAAGCCCTTCTTAAATAAATGGGTACATTTGTACAGACGTAGTAAAATTTTGATTTGGTATCCTGCCTCTCAAAACTACCGTATTTTTCGCTCTATATCACGCACCCGACCATAACACGCACGTAGTTTTTAGAGGAGGAAAATCCGTAGGCATGCCACCCGTAGGCATTCCCTCCATAACACGCACAGACATTTCCCCTTACTTTCTAGGAGGAAAAAAGTGAGTGTTATGGTGCAAAAAATACGGTACTTCCTAATAATGCTGGTGACAAGACTTCATGGAAAGGTAAGGGAGAAAACATCTTCTGAAGCACACTGAGGTAATGTCAAATTTAAAGGTAAAGGTAAAGGGACCCCTGACCATTAGGTCCAGTCGTGACCAACTCTGGGGTTGCGGCACTCATCTCGCTTTATTGGCCGAGGGAGCTGGCGTACAGCTTCCGGGTCATGTGGCCAGCATGACTAAGCCACTTCTGGCAAACCAGAGCAAACATGGAAACGCCATTTACCTTCCTGCCGGAGCGCTACCTATTTATCTACTTCACTTTGATGTGCTTTCAAACTGCTAGGTTGGCGGGAGCAGGGACCGAGCAATGGGAGCTCACCCCATCGCGGGGATTTGAACCGCTGACCTTCTGATCGGCAATTCCTAGGCTCTGTGGTTTAACCCACAGCACCACCCGCATCCCAATAAATTTGGATTCCTTCTAAGTTAGGCATGGCCAAACATGGCCCTTCAGATGTTGTAGGACTACAATTCCCATCATCCCTGACCACCGGTCCTGTTAGCTACGGATGATGGGAGTTGTAGTCCCAAAACAGCTGGAAGGCCAAGTCTGGCCATGCCTGTGCTAAGTCCTAGGCAATACCCTTGTCTTTTAACAGATTAGCTCAATACACAACAAGGCCTCAGCATGCACAACTAGGAGAAGGACAACAGCCCAATTTTTTGAGTGGCGCATAGCACTGCGTGTTGTTCGTGTGCAGATTTTGTCTGAGTTAAAAGGACGGTGCCCAGGGCACTGCAGAGAATGATGAAACCTTGAGTAATATTAGCAGCAGCAATTAGCCATTGACTCTCTTGAGTTTAAACATGACACATCCAAAGAAAATCCCCTACCCACAAGCACAAGTTTCAGGTTTAAATTTAACTGCTCTTCTGGGTAATGCCTTTCTTTCGTTAACGAAATAAAGTATTCTTCTCTTTCAGCTAAGAACAACGCCTTAGAACAGAATGTCCAAGTCCCACCTTCAATTCTGAAAACCTTTCAGAAAAAAATAAATAAATAGAGCAACATATGACCGATAAAAAGGAATTGTATACAGAACCTTCCGTCGAATTTAATGGTCACTTTCATACCTTCCATTTATTGCAACAAGATCATCTCTGTACTAGATCTTCTTGCAGATTAGTAACTCTATATGTCACTGATCCTATTCTCTATGACCTTTCTAAGGATACAGCAGAGCAGAACGGCTTGTATGGCCCAATCCTGCACAAAGAATTATCGAACCTCATGGGGCTTGTTTCCCCAGTGGGCTGCACAAACAACATTCTTAATTTTACAAACCCTACAGTATTCAACAAGACTCAGTCCCAGATAAGAATTCACGTCAGTGTAGTCTAAAGCAGATGTCATGTCACAATTGTCAATAATTTTCTGGAAACCACACGCTAGGTACCGCCCAATGCAAAATGAAGAGAAACATCCCCACTCCTGAAGGCCGCTATGCTTCTATGGGCTGAGGCCTGACTGACCCATACCGAACCCGGGATGGGGGGTGGGGTTGTCACATCAAAATGGGTGTGGCCAGAGTGCAAAAGTGGGCGTGGACAATCACCTTTTTAAAAAAGCATATATTTAGTCCTTCACTGCCCAAACTGTGAAGGGGGGTCACAGAGACATTTGAGCATCACAGAATCATAACGGGGGGTCTGAGACAATGATCAGTATGTACATGTATGGACATATATAAGTGTGTGCACACGTGGTGGGTGAAATTCAGCATCATACTCTTCCCATCGTTCTGCCAGTGGAAGTATCCCAGCTTTCCAGGTAGAATGATAACCTACACACTGTTGTGGGGGTTCTTCCAATACAACAACTGAGCCAATTTCAGTGGGCAGGGGTTTTTTTGGGGGGGGGTTGAGGGGAGGCAGCCCCACTGAACAAATGAAAGCTCTGTGCCCAGGGCTTCCATGGAGGGGGCTGGTTAAGTGGCCCTCGCTCCATAGTTTCAAAAGAATTTAAACAGATAAATTCTGTGGGGCCTTGGCGGGAACGCAAAACCCTTTGCCATTCAAGCAGAAGAGTGGGCTGGGATGAGTCAGTAGAAGGAGAGAGAAAGAAAAAATGTGCAGGGGGAAAATATTGATTATGTGTGATGTAACATCGCCTATTCCATACTGGCACCACCGTTCAGTGTTACGGTTCTGTCCCTGTCTGCCCCATGGTCTCCCTCATTTCTACGGCAGGCTCAGACGAGGCCACTGCAGATTGGCTGAGCTCAGGTCCCTATTTGACTTGTGGGGATTGACTGAGCTGAATGAGCACATCTGGTCCCTGAAACAAGCCCCCTTCAGACGCACTCTCATCTTGAAAAACAGCAATTAGTCAACAAAATTAATGTTTCCAATGATCACGGTTAAATGTATAACGGTAGAGTCTATTCTCCCAGGGACACGCGAAAAACAAAGATATAAAGAGGCACAAATTTCTTCTTGGCAGAACAAATGGCTTAATCTGAAAGGTTCCAATTCCCTTCTTTTCCGTAGTAATCAATCCAAAACGCAGCCGTGGCAGTGAAAAACAGAACCTTAATTTAAGCAAAGGGCTGCTTGCATCAAGCTTTGCTTTGCTCTCCCCACCGCCTTTTCTTAAAAAGAACAAATTAATGCAGTACAACATGCCCTTATGTTGTACTTTTGCACAGAAAGCTACAAAGCTTCTCCTTGTTATAGGTCTGCCAGTGATCCAACCCAAAGCTCTCTTGTGTCAGTGTATATGATTTATTTCAACCCATCTGCCTCTGCTCTCAGCAGCCAAGCACACATGACTCTCATTTCTGCAGCTAGCCAGTTGGCATTTGCATAACACAGTATGTTTGATGATGGGATTTTACATAATTCTCGAGATCTTGTTGGGGGTTAAGCAGCAGCAGTAGAACAGTCAATCAAACCGACTGACTATGCCGATATGCCTTTCAAAACACATTCTCACCATTACATTGGAAACCCCAGTCTGGATCAACCCAAGGCCGTGAAATGTGTTAAATATGGAGGAGGTTTATCTAACATCATAGAAGAAATACAGAATGGCCACAGCATATTGAGGCAGAGAATGCGGGAAGTCAATAGACACCACACTTTAAAAAAAAAAGCAGACTTTCTGTTTTGGGTTGAATGCAGGTGGCGCAGGTGGCGCTGTGGGTTAAACCAGAGAGCCTAGGACTTGCTGATCAGAAGGTCAGCGGATCGGATCCCCGCGATGGGGTGAGCTCCCATTGTCTGGTCCCTGCTCCTGCCAACCTAGAAGTTCGAAAGCATGTCGAAGTGCAAGTAGATAAATAGGTACCGCTCCGGCAGGAAGGTAAACGGCATTTCCGTGCGCTGCTCTGGTTCGCCAGAAGCGGCTTAGTCATACTGGCCACATGACCTGGAAGCTGTACACTGGCTCCCTCGGCCAGTAAAGCGAGATGAGCGCCGCAACCCCAGAGTCGGTCACGACTGGACCTAATGGTCAGAGGTCCCTTTACCTTTACCTTTTATGCAGCGTGGGGGGAGGTACTAGACGTTGAGCTAAACAGGCTTAGTGTGTGCAAAATGGAGAACCTGAATTAACAGGTGAATGAAGCAATTAACTTTTCAACAACAGGATTTACTGTAAAGTTCTACAGATAGTCATTTCTCTACTTTGGGAACCATAAGAAGAACCTGCTGAAGGGCCTTCTGATCAGCAAGCCCAAGAGACTCGATAACAGTGAGTCAGATAAACAAGGCCAAAGGAACTTAAGAACATAAGAGCCCTGGATTAGACCAAAGACCCATCAAGTCTAGTATCCTAGATCAAAGAGGAGCTGTAGCTCCTTGGTAGAGCATCTGCTTTGCATACAAACAGTCCCTGGCATTTAGACTCCAGTTTGAAACCTTGGAGACCCTACGACTAGTCAGTGTAGGCATACTAACCTAGGTTGGCCAGTGTTCTGGTTCAATATAAGGCAGTTTCCTATGTTCTTAACCTGTTCTTCACAGTGGCTGACCAGATGTCTGAAAAGTCCCCACACAGGATATAAGTGCAATAGCCCTCTCCCAATATGGTTCACCAACAGCTGATCTTGAAAGTATTCATAGAATTGTAGAATTTGAAGAGATCTCAAGGGTCTAATCCAACCCTCTGAAATACAGGAATCTGAACTAAAGCATCCATGACAGATGACCACCTAATATCTGCTTCAAAACCTCCAGTGAAGAAACAGCCAGCCACCTTCCAAGACAGTCCATTCCACTCTTGCCATCAGAAAGTTCTTCCACAGCCATAAAGACTAAGAGCCCTCCATGAATTTCTTCACATGTGTGAATTCACTGGGCGGCAAAATAGCACTGTAGAAGAAGCAGGGACAGCAATGTGACAGGAGGGGAATGATGGAGGATCAGAGAGAGGTTTGCAGGAGGCGTCTGAGAAGGACCCCAAGTTATCACACAACCAATCACATCAGCACCGGAGAGTTTATATATCACCAGTGCCATTATGCAACCCTGAAATATATATATATTTAATGTAAATGACCCTAAGAGACCAAACACAATTTCCTTGCCAGGTCAACTCACGCATGCACACTTTTAAACCTAATGCATTTTCATGCATTCGTACTAACAATTACTCATGACGGTTTGTTGTCAGTGTGCGCGTGCGTGTTTAAGCCCATTTTCCATCCCCCATGTGTACCATTAGCCTATTTAAATCAATGCAGATCTCTGGCAGAGAATGCATCTCCTCTAGAATTCATCCTCTTTGGCACAAAATCTATGTGATTCCTGCAGTGTCCCTCCAGTGGCAATAAAAAAAATGGCCTAATTAGCTAAATATATCATCTAAATAAGACAGGAACAAATATACAAGTTGATTGCAGGGAGATAGGATACAGTCTGGACCGGTAAACTAAAATAATCTCCTTTCAGCATGAAACTCATTAGAGAAGTTGGTTGGATGAAAGATAGTCCACACCTGGCGCTGATGCTGGATTCTCTGTTTCTATAAGATACAACAGCCCTATCAGGGCACTGCACTCATGGTTGGCACCAAGACGCAAGCCAGAAGTGATACCATGATGAGTAGCCCCTCCTTCTGGCATCCACATCTGTAATGGAGTGAGGGGGGCTAGCCTGCACACATATAGAGTTCCATGCAGTTATGGAGCTCTGAACGCTCAGAGTTACAGAACCAAGTGGAAACTTTTATGTGCAACCGCAGAGGATCAGTGCACAGCTTGATAGCAAAGCAGGTTAGAGAGCAGTGTTGACAGTGCCAAGTTGCAAGTTTGATCCCCGTATGGGACAGCTGCATTTTCCTGCACTGCAGGGGGTTGGACTAGATGATTCAAAGCATTCCATGATCACTGCAGATGGTGACAGCAGTCACGAAATTAAAAGATGCCTGCTTCTTGGGGGGAAAGTGATGACAAACCTAGACAGCATCTTAAAAAGCAGAGACATTAACTTTGCCAACAAAGGTCCATATAGTTAAAGCTACGGTTTCCCCAGTAGTGATGTATGGAAGTGAGAGCTGGACCATAAAGAAGGCTGATCGCCAAAGAATTGATGCCTCAGAATTATGGTGCTGGAGGAGACTCTTGAGAGTCCCATGGCCTACAAGAAGATTAAACCTATCCATTCTGAAGGAAATCAGCCCTGAGTGCTCACTGGAAGGACAGATCGTGAAGCTGAGGCTCCAGTACTTTGGCCACCTCATGAGAAGAGAAGACTCCCTGGAAAAGACCCTGATGTTGGGAAAGATGGAGGGCACAAGGAGAAGGGGACGACAGAGGACGAGATGGTTGGACAGTGTTCTCGAAGCTACCGACATGAGTCTGACCAAACTGCGGAAGGCAGTGGAAGACAGGAGTGCCTGGCATGCTCTGGTCCATGGGGTCACAAAGAGTTGGACACAACTAAACAACAACAACAATGAAAATCACACAAAACTAGGGGGAAGGAGTACCGTATTTTTTGCACCATAACACTCACTTTTTTCCTCCTAGAAAGTAAGGGGAAATATCTGTGCATGTTATGGAGGGAATGCCTATGGGTGGCATGCCTACGGATTTTCCTCCTCTAAAAACTACGTGCGTGTTATGGTCGGGTGCGTGTTATAGAGCGAAAAATACGGTAACTTTCAGCAATGTTTTTGTTTTCCACCACTGGAGGGCGCTCTAGGCCCATCTGAGGGCACTTCTCCAGGCATAAAGGAGTGAATCATATGTGCAAGTTTGGATTCTTTGCATGGAACCCAGGGGGAAGGGCTACTTGGTGAGGATGAGGAACCTGCAGCTCTCCAGGTCCTGTTAGGATGTAACTCCCTTTACTCCTGACCATTGGACCATGGCTGCCTGAAACTGGTAGAAGTTGGGAGTCCAGCAACAACTGGAGGGGTGCAGGTTCCCCATCCCTGGCCATAGTTAACAGCTGCATCATAGCTGATGAACGAACAGTTGAAATCCAGGTATGTGTGTCATCAACTGAGATTTGCAAAATTTGGCACGTTCCACTTTTATGTATGGAGATCGATTTCTTCTCCTGAGCATCTTGCAGATATGCAATGGGTGGCTATTTAGACCGCACACTGAGGCTGGGTGTGTCTGGTGGGGGGTGCTCTGAGTCAAGCTGTATATCAACATAAACTGGACAGAGCTTGGGAACCTGAGAACAGTGGCCTTCTGAAGAATTTTGTGCAGTTGTCTCTTCAGGCCAGAAAAGTTTGCATGAGCCTTGAAGAAGCAAGTACCTTTGCAGCTCTCTGATTCAACGTGTTTGGAATTCACAGGGAGGTGGGGGTAGTGGGTAATACCCTTCTGAAGAATATGCATTAACCGGTTTTGAGCTTTTTCCTAGAATTCGGGCAGAACCCCACAATTACTCCAGCGAATGCAAAACCTACCCAAAGCTAAGCACTTTCAGACCAAGCGCACTGTTGATTTCTCTCTTTCAACCTCAGGTGATTCAAACTCCCCCAATGAAATCAGTGTGATTTAACTTTACCTGGAACTTATATGCCCTTTCTGCATTATAAAATGTGGCTAAATGTGCCAGATACAAGTTTTAGGTCCACAAATGCCTACGCTTTCTAGGTCTCCTAAGAACAACAGGACTGGGCAGAAGATATTTGCTACCGAAGCTCCCCCCCTCCCCCAAGACTCCATCAGCCCCACATTTGCATTTAGAAAAGCCAGGAGCTGCAGAATGTCCACCTGCACAGGTGAGGAGATGCATGGGGGGGGGCTGCTAGTACATCCTTAACCTGGGTTGCTAGGTAACAGAAAACTTAAGGTGAGTGTGGCAACATGTTCTCTATGGAAAGGGCAGAAGTTGAAACAGCCACAGGAGCATCAACAGCCTGGGCAGAGGGCATTTGCCACCAACGAACAATGGACCAATCTGTCAATTTCAGTTTCTCCCATTTTTTTCTAGTTCACTCCATTTTGGCATCAGTATGCAAACTTTTCTACGAAGAAAAAAACACACATGAAAATTTGTGTGAATTTCTCCCAATCTGTGCAATTTTACAAGCATTTTCACTTAATGGAATCCATTTGGTATACTATTTTTGCTAATCTATGTGCTTGTGTGCACGCTTACACCCAATATCACAGTGCAAAATTGGGAGAAATTCTGGAGGCTACCTGAATTTCAGTTTGCTCCTTGTGTGAATTAAGTAGATTCTGCAAAAATGTGCACTGAACGAATTAATCCCACATCCCTACCACCAACGTCCACCCCTGTGAAAGAATCTTACTATTGTGTTACTACTACCTTTCAATTTTCAGTTATTGTCATTGGAGCCTGTTGTCGATACATGAATACTGCAGGAAGGCAAGTATGTAAAAACTTGCACATACAATTTCAGGACCAGTACAGGGTAGGGTAAACACTGGGGGAAACTATGCAGCAACAGAGATCGACTGACATAATCATATGACTGGATAACAGCAGCCAGAGTACTGAAAACATCACATGATGTGCAATATTTGCGGAAGGAAAGTATCCATTAGAGAGGCCTGTTACTTTTCCCACACTTAGATATAACTATCAAAAGAACCATCAGCAACAAAACCCCTCCTGCGTTCATACTGGTTCTGCTAGACTTTTGCAATTATAACTTTTCTGTGCTAAAGGATCTGAAAAGACTGCCCCAGATCTCCACGTCCCGCAACGGGTTCTGCTCAAAGGGCTTGAACTCTACAGATGCTGGGATCTGCCGTGGGAGCCATGGAAAGAGTAAACACGGAAGGTTCTGAAATCCAGGTATGTGTGTCATCAACTGAGATTTAATGAAGGTGCCAGGCGAGCCTCCCTGGAGAGAGTATTCCACAAACAGGGAGCCACTACAGAAAAGGCCTGCTCTCGGAGGAGGCACGCAATGAGCCTCAGATGATGATTGCAGGGTCTGGGTTGGTTCATATGAGGAGAGGAGGTCCTTGGAATTACTGCAGCTCTGAGCCATTTAAGGTTTTGTAAGGTCAAAACCAGCACTTTGAATTGGGCCCTGGAATTAATTGGCAGCCAGTGCAGTCAGGTCAGGATCGGTGTAATATGCTCAAACCATCTTAGCTCTGTGAGCAAACTATTCCAAACTATCTTCAGATGGTTGGAGTACAGTGGTACCTCGGGTTAAGAACTTAATTCGTTCCGGAGGTCCGTTCTTAAGCTGAAACGGTTCTTAACCTGAGATACCACTTTAGCTAATGCGGCCTCCCACTGCCGACACATGATTTCTGTTCTCATCATGAAGCAAAGTTCTTAACCCTAATTTCTGGGTTAGCGGAGTTTGTAACCTGAAGCGTCTGCAACTCGAGGTACCACTGTAATCTAAACTAATCCATGGATCACTGGATCCAGTCCACTGAAACTATTCTAGCTTCACTCACATTTCCTCCCGGAAGGCACTTTTAGTTCCAATTTGACTCTCGCTTTTATGAAATCTGGATACGGCCGGGGGGGGGGCGAGGAATACGTATCACTATACCGAGGCATTTCAAGCAACCTTGCACATCCCTCAGATGACCTTCTTCAAAAAGCAGCTAGCCTTCAGTGTTCAGTTTAATACAGACCAGAAGAGCAGGGTTTGACTGGCAAATCTATTATGCAGTGCATTATTCTAGAAAAGGGAAGATAGGGGTAGGGTTGGAAAGGAAGAGCAGCTTATTTTAGGTAAAGCAGCTGCAAAAATAAAAAATCTCCCCCCTATCCCAGCACATTTAAATTCCACCTTTATATTACATTAATTAAAATATAATTGGAATTACACATGACAATCTAGTATCTGGATGACAAAAATAATATAAAGGAAGTGCAGAATTTGTTAAGAAGGAAAAAGCTGCTGTGGTCTAATGGATGGCATTCTATTTTTATCCTGCAGAGAAGCTATCACACTGCAGGTGTATTAGCAAGTTAACATTTCTCTTTGGGCTGCAGCCACTGCAGAGAGACGCAAGTGGCCCCCAAACCTCAGCTGTGTCACGTAGGCAGGTTTTTATTATTTTTATTTATTATTATTATTACAGAACACTCACATAATATAGTTCTGGAGTCGTTAAAATCCCCAAAGATTTGCTGCTTGACCTTGTTGGTTTATACGTTTCAACCTTGACTTTTAATAATGCAGTGGTTTGGTTTTCCTTTTTTTTTTTTTTTTTTTGGCAACGAACAAGTAAATCAAATGCAAATAAGAAACTTTTTTTTTAAAAAAAAGAATGTCTTAATTCTCCAACATATCAATCGATTTTTTTAAAAAGGTTACAAATAGATTGTTTGTTGTTGTTTGCCAACAGTTTAGAAGTAAAGCACTCAGTCAAGCAAGGTGAAATGAATGTTTTGTTCTATGGAACTCCAATAAATAAGCTTAAATGGGAAAAGGAATAAACATATACAGTGGACCTCTAGTTATAAACCACTCTGGATATGTAACTTTCGGGTTACTAACACGGCAAACTGTGTTAGTTGCTGTGTGCGTGCGCAGAAGCGCTTAATTGCGCCACATGCATGCGCAGAAGCGGCGCCTCTGCCTATGGACTTTTTGGGTTCCGGACGGACCCCCGGAACGAATTTAATTCATATCCGGAGGGTCCACTGTCCTTAAAAGGATATAATGCGTAGAGTGGAAATATATGGGTTGTTGTTGTTTAGTCGTTTAGTCGTGTCTGACTCTTCGTGACCCCATGGACCAGAGCACACCAGGCACTCCTGCCTTCCACTGCCTCCCGCAGTTTGATCAAACTCATGCTGGAAGCTTCGAGAACACTATCAAACCATCTCGTCCTCTGTCGTCCCCTTCTCCTTGTGCCCTCCATTTTTCCCAACATCAGGGTCTTTTCCAGGGAGTGTTCTCTTCTCATGAGGTGGCCAAAGTATTGGAGCCTCAGCTTTGGGATCTCTCCTGCCAGTAATATATGGGTAGGGGTCCCCAATTCAGAGCTCAGAAGCACCCTAACACCCTCAGAGATATCCCCTCAATACCCCTGTGAAACTCTCCACTGCCTTGTCCCTCCTCCCAGGGGACCGCAGCAGTTGCAAGGAAGAAGAAAGAAGGATATGTTTATCTTTCTCCTTTACTTCCTCTTCCTAAGTGGGACAAAGAGGAAGTACAGAAGAAGCAGAATACCTAATTGCTACTGCCAGTAAGCTAAACAAGCAGGTCCCATCTAACGTAAATTGGCCCATGTGTTTCAAAAGTGCCTATTGAAAAATCTGTTGGATGTTTAGAAGTACGTCTATGTGCTTTGCTTTTAGAAAGGCATTCATAGAATTGATCCGGAGAAGATCAAGGGGAGAGCCATTTTGTGCTATAAGGCTTGATTCCCACCCCCAACTATAGCCCTCTTCAAGGGTCAACACTCACCATCCCTGGAATGGCAGGAGATGGAGCACATACAGTTGCAGCAGGAAAAGTAAATGGGGAAAATTTGGCAGTTCTCCTTTGTGCGGAAGCGCTTTTCTGTTTGTAGAAGCCATCTTTGAATCCAAGCCGTATACAGTCATACCTCGGGTTACAGACGCTTCAGGTTACGTGTTTTCAGGTTATGGACACGCCGAAACCTGTAAGTACCGGAACGGGTTACTTCCAGGTTTCGGTGCTTGCGCATGTGCAGAAGCGCTAAATTGCGCTTTGTGCATGCGCAGAAGTGCCGAATCACGACCCACAGATGCGGTGCTGTGGGTTGCGAACGCTGTGGGTTGCAAATGTGCCTCCCGCACGGATCACTGTATTTCTCACACTGCCACGCAACCCAAGGTAGAATTTCTTTGAAATTGCCCTTAGATTCAACCGGCCCGCATTGTTTTATGATCTGCTTGTTTCATAAACCTGTTAAGACTGCTTGACTGTAGGGGGGACGGGACACCTCAAAGTGGTTTACAAAAATGATAATAGTATTATCCCTAAAAAGATTACAACCATAATTTAAAACATACGGCAAGTTTAAAGCATAACAGAATACAGTGGTACCTCGGGTTAAGTACTTAATTCATTCCGGAGGTCTGTACTTAACCTGAAACTGTTCTTAACCTGAAGCACCACTTTAGCTAATGGGGCCTCCTGCTGCCACTGCGCCGGCAGAGCCCAATTTCTGTTCTTATCCTGAAGCAAAGTTCTTAACCTGAAGCACTATTTCTGGTTAGCGGAGTCTGTAACCTGAAGCGTATGTAGCCTGAGGTACCACTGTACACTAAAACAAATTAAAACTCACACGAACTTTCTAAACATCTGGGTCAGCTTGCCTAAATAAGAATGTCTTCGGTAGGTACCGGGGGGGGGGGGAATACAGTGAAGACGTTTGCCTGATTTCAATAGAAAGGGAGTTCTAAACAGTAAAGTTTAGTGGTGTGGGTATTATGTGGCACTTGTAGCAGTGCCAATTCTGCCGGTCGAAGCGGTCGGGAGGGTAAGCTGATCTCGTAGGTAAACTGGACCCAAGTTGTGAAGGGCTTTATCACCACTGTTCAACAAGTCTCTCTCTCTCTCTCTCTCTCTCTCTCTCTCTCTGACTTATTCACAAGGCAGTCAGAGCTTATTGGTTGAAATGCTTGTCGAGATTTCAGGCAGAGAAATACTGCCTTCATCTGTAAGAAACAGCATGCCATTTTGTCGTACATAAAGCAAGGCTTACTTCTGCGTTATGTAATTGGGCTCCCTTATGGCAGATCGTAATTGCCCCCTTTTTATTACGCCACTTTATAACACTCCAAGTGCTTGACTTTCTGCAACAGGGCTACACAGATAGCGCTGCGCTTGATACTGCAATTAGCCTCTGTGCACAGACTATTCATAAATATATACTGGGACGGGGGAAGAGAGAAATATGGAGTCGTTATGAACTCCGCTGATGCCAGCTGTGGCCGTTCCATACGTCTTCATAAGAAGGAACATGAAAAAGGAGAGGGAAAAGGGCAGATGACTATCATATGATGTTTTGCTTTTGCTGCCATATCAACAAAGTTCAGGCCGAAATTGTCCCAGGAAAAAGGTAGCGCTCTCCAGCAACGGCTGTGCAGCTTTGCTCCACGGAAGAAGCAGTTTACTCTCAGCACCGCACCACTAGCCCCTCTTCACTCCGGAGCCCGTAATTGGGTTCCTTTACGAATTGGGGGGCGCGAAAGGTGCCCGCCGAGTCCCATGGTCACAGGTTTCATCCGCCTGTGATTTTTTAAAGGGTCCCCGCTTCACCGTAGCGGAACAGACCCGTTTTCTGTGGAGCCAGTCCCTCCGGATCAGAGGGAATCCACCATTACCGATGGCGCCACCCCGGAAGTTATATTTGTACCATTTTTATCCTTGTTGTTGCTGTCCTTATTCAAATCAGGAGCCAGTCCCCCAGTAGCTCACACTGGTCCATTGTGGGATTTAAGTATCGTAATTGTGGGTGAAACACTTATTTTTAAGGACACAAAATCACCAACATCTGAACGTGAACCTCATAACACAGATGTGGCATTTGCAAGAGCCGAGGAAGGCTGGAATCCTTTACACTAGGGATACGGTGGGACGCGGGTGGCGCTGTGGGTAAAACCTCAGTGCCTAGGACTTGCCGATCGTATGGTCGGCGGTTCGAATCCCCGCGGCGGGGTGAGCTCCCGTCTTTCGGTCCCAGCTCCTGCCCACCTAGCAGTTCGAAAGCACCCCTAAGTGCAAGTAGATAAATAGGTGCCGCTTTATAGCGGGAAGGTAAACGGCATTTCCGTGTGCTGCGCTGGTGCTGGCTCGCCAGAGAGCTTCATCACGCTGGCCACGTGACCCGGAAGTGTCTCCGGACAGGGCTGGCCCCCGGCCTCTTAAGTGAGATGGGCACACAACCCTAGAATCGGACACGACTGGCCCGTACAGGCAGGGGTACCTTTACCTTTAGGGATATGTAAGTGTACAGTGCATTCCCTTGGAGTATTCTTTAGAGGGACAACACACCAGGAGTGGGAAGGGCCAGTTTGCACTAATCAAAAGAAGGATGTGCCTCTCTCTCTACCTCTGTACCCTTTTTCTCGTTTGTCTTTCACTCCTGGCAAAAACCACCCCCTGCAGCTAAATGTTTTATGGGTATTTCTTTTCCCCCATTGGCACCATATATTAACCATTCCCTCCCTAGCTGTGTCTCCCGCCCCAGCAAAAGTTTTTATGGTAAGCCTAATAAGGGATGTAGCAGAATTCCAAAAGAAAAGGAGCAGAATTTGCCACTGTTCACTTATTCATCCTGTGATTGATGTTTGCTATTGTTCTCAGTCTACAAGCTGCTACTTATTTAATGGCATTTCCCCCATTTGCAGTGAAATTAATGGTGTGGAATAATTAATCACTTAAAATCAAGCCAAGAGCTGAATAATGCAGTTTTTTGTCGGAAGCTGAACTGCAGTGGAGCAGAAACAGTGTTGCATGTGGTGAACATGGGTCGGAATGGAAATTAATGCCTTCTTACATGCAAGAGCCAAAGTCATCTCAGGCCAAATCCAGGCTGGAGGAAGGGTGGGGGAGAGGAATTACTGCTATATTCATGTACCTGGGAGTAAGTGCCACTGAAAACTTAACTTTTACATGTACAGGGCTGAACGCTGTTAGGTGAATTTGAATTTATTTATTACGGTTGGAGACCAGCTTGTCGCTGTTAGGTGTTTCTGGAGAGGGCAGCCAAAGATAAAGGTAAGTCTTTAACTTAGACGAATAAAGGCTGTAAAAGTTCTTTCACTTTGCAATATTATACTGCAGCTGCACGCCTTTAAACTTCTAAGCCAGGCTGTTGAGAACTCAGCTCCATAAGAGGAATGTTATTATTCCCAAAGATCAAAGTTATTGGGTGTCATTTTGTAAACACTGTGGAGCATGGAGCGCATAACATTATTGCAAGCTTCGTACGAGGTTATGATCCTTACAGTGGTATAAAAATAGCTAAAATAAACAGTCCCAGCAAGCAGGCGCAGCATAAACTCTGAAAACTTCAAAAAACAGCGCCACTCATTCTTTTTTAAGAGGGACAACTTGATTATCCCAAAGTGAAGTATTTCCTGGCTGAACTATGCTTCATTCAAATATAGCTCAGATGTATATATTTGAAGAAACTCTGCGCTGAATTAGGTGGGGGAATATCTTAAAATTAAACAGCTTCAGCATACTGTGGCTGTTTATCCCCACTGCACCCCCATTTTTATGACACTGCAGGGGCACTACCAGATTTACAGAATATTCGCTATAAAGTTTTGGACTGTGTTTACACAAAACAAACTGAGGGGTTTTTTTAAAAAGTTTCAAAAAGGCAATTGTATAGAATCTTGTTTTCCATAAATCCTTGCCATTACGGTATCTCTGTGGATTTTCACACACACGGCAGAACTGCCAGAACAAACATGCTGTTTATTAAAAGAGGCGAAACACTATTTGAATGAATCTTTCTTCTTCTTACCCTAGGGTAACACATTCAACCTCTTTGCTCAGGCAGAGTAACACAATTAGCCACTAATATCATTTTAGGGAGCTGTCTGAGATGTCTGCATTAATTCTGCAATTCTTTTAAAATTAAATGGCTTGGTACTCCAAAATGTTGCGGCCGTTTGAATTATATTTACCTAAACCTGCAGATGTATTCCCACTGTAATTAATGTGATTGTTGTTGTGGATGATTCTGTTGTTCCTTTGAATGAAGGGTCGGAGTTCAGTGATAAGAACATCTGCACTAATTCCTGGCTTCTCCAGCTAGGGTTGGGAAAGACCTGGGCTTGGCCATGCCTCTCCAGGACTTCAATCAATGTTGACAATACCATGCCAGAGAAACCAAGGGTCTAATTCAGTAAAGTAAAGGACCCCTATATGGTTAAGACCAATCAAAGGTGACTATGGGGTTGTGGCACTCATTTCGCTTCAGGCCAAAGGTGATGGCATTTCTCCACAGACAGCTTTCCAGGTGATGTGGCCAGCATGACTACACTGCTTCTGGTGCAACAGGGCACTGGTGCAAAACAGAGCGCATGGAAATGCCATTTACGTTCCCAATTTATCTACTTGCACTGGCATGCTTTCAAACTGCTAGGTTGGCAGGAGCTGGGACAGAGCCACGGGAGCTCACTCCGTCGTGGGGATTCAAACCACCAACCTTCTGATCGCCAAGCCCAAGCAGCTCAGTGGTTTAAACCACAGTGCCACCCATGCCAGTGCATGGTCCTGGCTCACCAACCAGGACAACACCGCATTCAACAATTAGAAACTTCAGTGGCAGAGTTATAGGTAGGGCATTAGTACATGTGTTCAAATGGCTGCAGTCTACAGCTGAAAATAAGCTTCAGGAGACTTGCAAGAATACAGGTATACCATTATGCTGTGAGTACTATGGTAAACAATTAGATGGACCTATTTATTAGGGATACATGCCGAGGATTGAAGTCTTTTTACACCAAGAATGGGAGGTGCTTGTGTCCTGCTTTGACAAGCTTGAAACAGTGGCTGCTTTTCGAAAAAGCTACTGCGAACAATGGCAAGCAATTCCTCATTCACTCATATATTTTTTCAGCAGAGAGGGCCTGCAAAGAGGGGGGGGGAGAATTATTCTGCAGGCAGGGAAGAAGCATTGCTTTCACTCTGAACTGGCTTTCTCTTTATGCCAGATATACTAGTCTGCTTACTTATGTGATAGTGCATCATCAGCGTGTAAGCTACCCCACCCCTCAACTGGATGGGTTCACATAGTTAGCAAAAGGAGCCCCACTTTAAAGTAGCAGCGCCAAAGCTGCAGCAAATTAGACAGGGAAGGGCATTAAAATAGCAAGCAATTCAAAAAGTAAGAGAGCTGAATGCACCATTTGGTGGAAAGGTAGGCTATGGATCCAATAAAACAGACAAACAGACTTTCCTTCACCACCAACAAAATTGTGCCCAAAATATTCTTTTGCGAACATTCAGCAAAAAATATAGAAATTACAACAAATGCTTTTAAAACACACCAATATTGACCTTGTATGTTCACATCCCTTTAAATATGAGCCCTGTTGGCACCACAGCTAAGAAAGTGCCCCAGTTTGAAGCGACACACAGAGCTTTCAAATAAGTATATAATGTAGAACAAATCTAAAATCAACCAGGAATAAAAAATGTATTTTGTATTTCAACAGTTTCAAAAGCATTTCTTGATATTTCACCAAGCAATGCTTACAGGGACAAGGAGCCTTTTACAAACCTCCTGCTAAACCATACTGCTTTAGCAACTTAATTCAATATATGTACATAGATAACATAAGCTGTCTAGGATAATAATTCTGTCATTTGCATTTTAATATCAAAACTAGAAAAGTGCATTGTTTACAGGCAGCCGGGATTACTGAGCCAGATACTATGCCTTCATGGAGCTATGCTGAGCTACATGAGTCAAAGATATGGCTCATTGATTTCATCCTTTTCTGACTGCATTAAATCAAGTAGTCGGAGTCTCAGACTCTCTGCTTGAAATCTAAATAGCTCCAGTGAAATAAGTGTTGCTTCAAATCAGAAATGCACTTCAAGCTTAGATGTTCTGCTGGTGAATCTGCCAGCAACCGGCACAATATCCAAGATAGGAATGCGGGTGGCACTGTGGTCTAAACAACTGAGCCCCTTGGGCTTGCTGATCAGAAGGTCAGCAGTTCAAATCCGTGCAACGGGGTGAGCTCCCATTGTTCTGTCCCAGCTCCTGACAACCTAGCAGTTCAAAAGCATATCAGTGCAAGTAGATAAATAGGTACCATTGAGTCGGGAAGGTAAATGGCGTTTCTGTGCACTCTGGCTTCTGTCACGGTGTTCCGTTGCGCCAGAAGCCGTTCAGTCATGCTGGCCACGTGACCTGGAAAGCTGTCTGTGGACAAACGGCAGCTCCCTTGTCCTGAAGCGAGATGAGTGCCACAACCCCATAGTCGCCTTTGACTGGACGTAACTGTCCAGAGGTCCTTTAACTATTTACTTTCCCTGCTGAAATTTAGTATAATTCACCACATGGACTGGGGCGACCACAGAATCATTTCTGCCACTCCTAGCACCAAGTATCAGTGACCTGGATTGCAAGAGCACGAATTCACAACATGTTGGCTTGCTTTACGTAATGGTACAGTTCAGGGTGCAAACTCCCCAAAGATTTGTCCACTCCAGTGGAGAGTGTCCTATACAGAAACGGCCCCAGTGACCCTCCATGGGAAGGATGTAATGTACCTGCTGGGCAGCTGCAAAGAACACCTGTACACATCCAATCGTCTTATGGCTGCTGTATTTTATTTAGAGTTTAGCTTACCTTGTATTGTACTTAAGTCTCAAAATGGGTTGACTTAAAAAAAACAAAGCATTCTAACAGTTCTGGTGCCTAATATGTACAAAACTTCTAGCTATCCCACTGAGATTAAAGCAACAGCCATAATTATGCCAAATGCAAGACACAGAGAGAGAGAGACAGACATAAAAACACACACACAGAGACAAAATATTTGGGTGGTGCCATCTAATCAATGCATCAAATTTGTCAACTTTGCTCCCTCCCTCAAAGCAGTATTGGAAAATATGTGTCACATCAGACTGTAGATTTCTTTTCTGCAAATAATAAAGTAACGCGTATGGATAAACATTCAGTGGTTCAGCTGATGTGGAAGCAAGCTTAAAAAACTTGTTTTAAAAAGAATAAAAAACCAATATTCAAATGAGTATACATACAAAAGCAAACAGACTGTGTAACCTAACCCGTGCCACTATGAACAACTGTTAAACACCACCAACAACAACAAGAAGAAGAACAACTTTTTTTTTGGTATGGTGCTTCAGTGTCAAGTGGCTTCTGGCTGCCATATTTAATTTCATTTAAATATATATATTTATATATTTATAATTTTAATAAATTTGCCACATTTTCCTTCCTGGAATGCTGTGGAGCACCACAACTTCTAGGGCATTGGAGGAGCAAATGCAATAGAGTGGCCCAAAGCTACTAGGTCCTGTAGGGATTGGTTGTGTGGGTAGAATACTGAAGTCCAAGGCCAGCAACAGGTATGGGGGGGGGGGTCCAACAGGCTTCACCTTGTTGGAAGGAGCCAGTGGAAAGCCGTTAAATAGGTCATTTGAAGGGTGCAGCAGGATGGGACTGAGCTGGCCTAGGATCTTCTACCTCCTTAGACAGTCTCACTGCCATCATCACCTGTTGGCATTGGGTTTACTGTTGCTGAGGATGCAGCAGTGGATCCTCAGTGCCCTGTGGGTAGGAGGGGTGAGTTTGGATTGTGCCCTTATTTAAGCTGATATGGCAAGGAGTTTACAAGTACCGGTAAATTTGTAGGGATTTATGCAGGACAACAAAATGACATTGGCTTCTGATAGGAAAAAGGCGTTAATGGTTTGTCTTCACCTAACAGTTAATGACTTTTTACTATGCAGTGGTACCTTGGTTCTCAAACGTAATCCATTCCAGAAGTCCGTTCGACTTCCAAGACGTTAGAAAACCAAGGCACGGCTTCCCATGGGCGCAGGCGCCCCGAAAACAATAGCCAACAACCGCATCAGACATTCGGCTTCAGAAAAATATTCCAAAACTGGAACACTTTCTTCCGGGTTTTCAGCATTCAGGAGCCCATTTGCTCATCAACTAAGCCGTTCGAGAATCAAGGTTCTACTGTATTTCTTTTTATTGTTTTGGGAGAACAATCAAATGTTGCCAACGAACTCTTAGTACCTTTGCCATCTCTTAAGCCACTGGAAACAGTGGCAGTATGTTCTACTGTTTGCCAGCAGAAGGCAATTAAAACTAGCTTTAAGGAAACCGAAATACTTTGGCAGCATCCTTTCTGATAAATTCAATGCGATTGTAAATGTGTCTTGATATTGCAGCCTGGATATTAGCAGCAGGCAACTAAAACAAAATACTGGCAGTGGTTGATAGCACCAACCTGCTTGAACAGTGGCACAAAGGTCAGTGGAACTACCAGAGAACTCCCAATATTGAGAGTGTTGTTTTTGGAGATTTGCCTTCCTTCGGAGTCACAAGAAATGCCATGCGATCCAGGATGAGTGGAATTTATATGCCTAACGTCAAGCCGACATCGCTGAAATAAATTCAGATAATTCTGTTTGTTTAGCATTAAATAAACACCATTGCGAATGTGCTCTCAGTAGACCCAAGGGCATTGGTGCAGTCATCAGAACAAAATAAGTGATATATGGGAAGAAGAACAGTCGTCTCAAATTCACATCGAAAGACTCGCAGCATGCATACAGATATATCTTCAGGAATTACTGTTTTTCCCTTGCTTCCACACCCCACACCAATGCCTTCACAGCATATTTGACTGGCATATTTAGCAACTGTTTTTATACCGATTTCTTACTTTCCTAGTGGTGAGCAGAGGAACACATCTGCCACACATACACCAGGCTTGGTGTAATGGTGGCTTGGGTTGCTCAGCAAGACATTGCAAATTAACTATTCAGGATAGACTAGTGGCTGGCAACAGGAAACCTCTAGGTCAAAGAAAGCCCTTGAATATGCTCACTTACACCCTTCAAGTTGTTAAAAGGGCCTTTTAAGCCACAGCCAACCATAGACAGGTTAATGGGGAAAATGGATTATTGCAGTCACTCATTTTAAGCCTTTGAAAAGTCATTACACTACTCTAAGGCTTCCAGTCTCAGACAATGATGACCACTCTGACAATGGCAGATGGGTGCTCTGTGCTCTGCTTCAGATCAGCCTATCAGTCAACTAAAGAGAGAATTTAATACTTTTATTGCTATTTAGGCCCTAAGAATTAGTACCTTAATAAATTAATAACAGCAAGACGATGGTGAGACACATCAGTTCTAGAACATGTGAGAGACAGACCGGGTAATTCCCAGTGGTTCAAACTGAAAAAGCACAAATCAACATTTCTTGGAAGATCTTCAGAAAATCCCACTAGGATGCATGAGCAATGCTAGTATATTCACCTAGCCTGACAGTTTTTCTTCTTTGCATATGGGCTGTATCTTCTGTTCTCCAGCCCAAAGGAAGCTTCCTTCCCAGATGACCCACTGTTTACACTCTTATCTCCCTGCTAACCTTATCCAATCTATTGCAAAATACATTTCCCCAAACCCTCTCCCTGTTCTCCTCCTCAGACACTTCATACGGCTTCACTCTTCTTTGTGGAGTTAAGCTGTTAAGAGGCCTGGGGGTGATGGCAAAAAAAATTGAGGTGTTTTCCCCCCTTCCCTGGAGTATTAATTTGATATCCAGCAAGTATAAGTGATGGACTTAAATCTCATTACCAACTACCTAGTGACCTAATTACCTGATCGCTACTGCAAAAATCTATGGCTGGGCTAAAGGTTCCAGGAGGCAACTGTCCAAATTAAAAACAACAACACATAAATAGTGTCAACTGCCCTGTAACAGCACATAACAAAACAGTGTTCCTGGAAGCATGAACAAATGAACCCAGAGAAGCAAGCGAGAATATGATGGACTGAATATGGATTGATTGATTGATTGAATGAATGCAGGGAGGCAGTGGAAGAAGGGACCTTCCCAATTGTGGCATACTCTCCTCAGAAAGATGTGCCTGGCACCATCATTATCAACTTTTAGGCACTAGGCAAAGATGTTCCTGTTTAGCCTGGCATTTGGTTCTTAACTGGGATCATGGCTGTGTGAAGATTTATTGCACTGCCCTCTGTATGCCTTCCTAGAAAGAAACTGTTATTTTGTGTCCAATGCAGCGAGTGGCCTATACAGGACATAGGTGTCCACCTATTTAGGTGGCAACCATTTTGTGGGGGGGTTCCATTCCTGGCCTCCATGGACATTGGCAGAGCTTGCATAAGTCTGCTCCAACCCCCATTCTGCCCTCTTCCAGTCCAGCATCAGCAGGCACACATCAATTGGGCACGCACAAAATCAGGCTTCCTCAACCTCGGCCCTCCAGATGTTTTTGGCCTACAACTCCCATGATCCCTAGCTAGCAGGACCAGTGGTCAGGGATGATGGGAATTGTAGTCTCAAACATCTGGAGGGCACCGCTTGCAATTCATCAGAGGTTTTTAACAGAGGTTGGATGGACATCTCCCAGTGATTCTTTAGATGTGATTCCTGCACTGCAGAGGGTTGGACTAGATGACCCTTGGCATCCCTTCCAACTCTATGATTCTATGAATTGCTTGTAATAAGATGGATATGGGTATATATCCTATCAAGCTGCACTATTTTCAGCCACAGCGAAGGAAAACCAAGTGAGGGAGCAGCATGTAAAACTCAGCTGAGTTCCAAATCATCTGCCATTATAGGCTACATGGCACTCATGAGGAATACAGTCCAGCTTGCAAGTCTTGTGGCAAAATAATTAGAATAATATCACCTTGGTGGCTCAGGAAATAAAGATGCTCAATGGCCCAGTTTAGTGTACATCCACAAGCTGCTATGAGTTGTCTCAACATTAGGTGATCCAGAGCAAAACTGGTTTGCAGTTGCACGTACGTTTATACACCTGCATGAACTGTTTAGGGAATATAGTGAACCTGTCCTTTAAGAAAAGTCCTAGGGGCATAGATAGATAAAACCGGCTATTTCACAACGTATGCCATAAATGTCTGAGGGCTGTCATGCGGTAGCACACTTAAGATAATTGCTCCCTTCAAATCTGGGCAGAATTATAAGAGTTTACATTTTTCTCCCTTTTATAATTCTAAAAACCAGGGCTACCCAATGAAGTTGATTGTTGGAAGATCCAGGGCAGACAGAAGAAAGTACTCATTCGCACAGAGCAAAGTTAGATATGCAGCTGCCCCATATGGGAATCAAACCTACGACCTTGGTGTTACCAGCACCATGCTCTAACCCACTGAGCTATCCAGGTAGTAGACACCAGGAACACCAGAGTTTGGCAATAAAAGACCGATTTGCAGTTAGCCAGTGCCTAGCTGCGCTCCAGCAGATTATGGCATCCAGTTTTGACTCTGATTTTTAAAACCAAAAACTACACATTTTCCAGGACAGTTTATTCTGCTGTTTTGCGCCGTGCCCTCCATGGCTTCCCACAGCTTAGTGATCTTGTCCCAAACCGTGGCAAACCTTCTATCCAATGTTTTCTAGATGGCCATCTGTTTGAAGTTCCCCTTTCATCTCCCTTCCCCGCCGTTCTGTTAGGTTTTTTTTTTTGCCTAGCGTTTTGCCAAACCTCGTTCTTGTTTAACTTATCACATTTCATGGGCACTAGTGAAAATTGAGGCATTCTTTCATCTCCTCCATTCACAGCTCCACCAAGCATAATGTTATTGCAGTCGCCCCCCAAAGAAAGACACCGTTCTAGCTGTGCTCTAGCGGTAATCGTGTGGGCGTGTTGGCATGTAATTTAATTTGTTCAAATCAATTTCAGCTGAAGGGCACTGGGGGGGGGAACAACGCATGAGCCTCAGTTGTTAAATTCTTTGTAGACCGTGGAGGAGGGAGGGAGGGAGGATGTCTAATTTGGGAGGAGAAAAGCCTTTGACCAATCACTGAAGTCTTGGCGTTGCAAAGATTCTATTAGATTTCTCTAAGCAGAAAGAAGACTTCTCAGGTGGTTTTGTTTAGAAATGTGCTGCACCTCTCTATTCCCTGGGAAACCTTGGGGACAACCCCTTTGTATCATACCTAAGGCTCTGTAACACAAATAAATGCATGCCAACCCCCAACCCCCCAATCTTGCCCCCCTTTCCTTCCTTCTGCCAATTGGCACAAACCTCTCCTCTTTTACTTTGGAAAGTACAATGGATCCAGATGGCACTATATAAATAATAAATTGTAACTGATAAAATGATAGCCATAAACCATAAAGTAGGGAGACAAGAGAGAATTTGTAAGGGGCTTAAAACTCTATAAATTGTTTTTCATGCCGCAGGCTACTAATATGGCTTTATGTCTGTAATTGTGACTACACCCCCACAAAACTCCTTCCACGTGTGGTCTGGAAGTTAGTATAAGTTGTACTGCTAGACTGGGGCTGTAGCTGAGGATAAATATAGAAATTAAGGCAATTAGCAGAGCATCAGTTTAGAAGATATTCAGGGTCTTCTTGGTTCATTTGAATAATTTGCATCCCACCTTTTAAAAACACCTCCCTGCTCCCCGCCTCCGCGAGACGGCTAACATACATTGGAAAAAGTCGACATCATAAACCATGGTTTGATGTTGGTTTATGTCAAACAAACCACAATTTACATTAACCACAGTTTATTGGATTTGGACCACACAATAAGCCATGGTTAATAATAATAAAAATTGGAAAGGCTGGAGCTGAACTGGAAGGCAAGAAGCGTGGAGGAGTTTGCAAGTCCGAGTTGACGCATGGCCTATTCCTGTGATGATAAGCTATGGTCTAAACACTGCTGAAATTAACATTCATGTAATCTGTGATTAACACGCATACAAAGGAGATGAAGTAGCAGGTACATCATGCGAGGTACTCTGCCCATCATTAGGCACAATGCATGCAAATTTTTACATGCAAGGGGTTGGAATTTTATCCCAATTCCAACACTATCAGCATTCAGTATTTAAAATAAGATTCGGCACCTGACAAGATCTGTGCTAAGGTAGCTTTTGTGAGATTACGTCTTGGCACCAGAGTTGCAGTGTGGTTGCTCTGGTAACCAGTGACGAGGTAAAGGAAGCAGAGATTCTAGGTGAGGACTACAGCAGGAATGAAGAAAAGTCAGTGGGGTGAGGTGGGGGAATGGGATGGTTAAAAAGAACGCCTTCTAATTCTCCCTTGAAGTGGAACGCATGTGGGAGAAATGTGAAAAGGCCAAATTACATCATCTAACAGAAAACAATATAGTTTAAGGTTTCCTACTGGAGAAAACAAATGGATTTTTTTAACTGTGCACTTAATATATTTTGTATTTACTTCCAGGGCATTGATCAAGGCGATAATGGTGAGTCTGGAAAATGTCATTGCTTGTGGAGAAAAATAAAATGCTTATGTTCTCTTATTGTGGAGTCTTTGTGCTTTGACTGTCAAAACAAGACAACCATACTCCCTGAAGAGCAATCTCTTTCACCTGGTCTTCTGAAAGAGACTGAAAAATGTTTAGACAAAGATATTATCAAGCCGACGTATTCCAAAAACAGCAAACTTTAGAATTATGAGGCCCTATGTTTATTGCATTTTGAAAAATGATGTTGAAGACTCTTTTTTCTTTTTGGCAATGTTACCTTTTCCTCAATGTGATTTTTAAAGAGATCCACAAGCGGAAGCCAACCGGCATCTAGTAGTCCTTGCAGATCTGTCATTTAAAACTTCAGAAAATACTTTTTTCCCCAGTATAAACCTTCTCATAACTGGTAATATTGTGTATATTGTGTATAAAATGGCTGGCTGGCTAGATAGCTAGACAGCTAGATATATGCTTGCATACATACAATGGTTTGGATTCCACCTAAGGTAGTTGACTTCTCTTCAAAATAAAAAATGACCAATTTATCCCATTGATTTCAATGGAGCCTTAGTTCAACTAACTTTGGAAGCACTTCTAAGCCCCTGGTGGCGATGGCAGGGGGCGTAGGATGAAGTGCAGGCCCTTAGTCACCACTCTCTACTGGCAGAGAGGAACACCATTGATACGTGCTCATGTTAGGTCCGGAATGCATTGAAACAGGGCACTATGGGGGCAGGGGCACAACTGGGCAGCCAAGGAGCCCATTGCCAGGTGAAGGGTCCAATCATTTGCTGTGTCAATCTGGAGCTGGTGCAGCCCAACCCCACAAGAGCCCCAGATGCCCACTTTCCACCCCGAATGGCAGGAGCACAGGGGCTTCAAATGCAGCGATGGTCCCACATGACCTACGATGCAGAGACTAACAATCTGTGCAATGTACTCAGAGGGCGATAAGGCTTCAACTCTGTTTTGGGGAGGGGAGAGCTGCCAGAACTATCTTCAGGACCCTCACTGCTCGTCTGATTCGGAAAAGGTTTCCCATAGTACCCTTATGTCTTCAAAGCCATCAGAACAAGAAATCGACCCTTTACAAGCAGTCGGCTCCTCCGGGAAGGAGGGCTGACTGCAACGTGGTCCTGCCAAAACATATAAGGCTTCCAACGGAGCTAGGCGCTTGCAAGGACAACCGCTCGTAAAGCTAACCACAGGGTTCTTCCCAAGGTTCTGCAGGAACACAACTGGATTTCCCCCGTGCACCTTGAGCTCACAGAAGAGAACACCCTGCCACATCACGCTATGCATTTGGCTGGGACTAGCCCTTCACTTGCACCATAGGGCAAATAAGACCACAGCATCCCCAGACTGTGGAGATGGGGCTCCAAAGCAGACGCCGGTAATGGTTTTGCAATCGACAAGTGCTTTGCTGGCAGAAGATTATTCACGAAGGCAGAGCATGCAGAAACACCTGACTCGGCTGAAGCCAGCTCCTGCTTATTTATTGCAAATCAGCATTGTTTACACCAATTAAGCAAGTGCAGAGATAATTGGCGTGGGCTGATTAGGATCCAGGAGGCCTGTCTCCAGTTTGCAATTGCAGATAGGGTTCCCCTTGGCAAACATCTCCAAATGCAACAAAGGAGTCCTCAATGAAAACCACCTTGTTTTCTAGTCTAAGGCAATCCTCTTTTGAACCGTTCTGGGCTGTGGGGTGGGAAGGAACGGCTTAAGACGCAGGGAAGCGGTGGGAAGTCAATGAAGATACGTGTAGCAATTTATGTCCTGGTTGTCTTGTAAGCAATTGAAGCTGCCCTTCTGGACAATCTGCTGTTCCGCCCTCTCCCGCCTACTCATTATTGTCATACCACACACACACACACACCTCCCTCTTGTTTGGTGCATTGTATCTAAATTACCCAGTGACTGACAGATCAATTTCATGTCCCTGACAATCACATCCTGCACATTTTCAGCCTATTTCCTCTGACCAGAGCTTGGCCCCGGCAAATAAGGGAGCTGCCAGCATCCCGTATGTCAGTCGGGCAGTTCAGACAGACTGCAGCGGCTGCTGTCTAATAACGTGTAATACAGCTTGAGAAGCGATAGAAGAAAGAAAGGAGGGGTAAAAACACAACATCACTGTGTGTGATGCTGCAGACAAGCACTTCAGATATCCATGTCTGACACAGCTTGCAGAAAGCGGCACAGATGTTTTGCAGATTAAAAAAAAAATGCCCCAAAGCATCTTTGTTTTTTACCAGTCTAAGTGCAAGAGAGCATACGTGCTGATCATGTCTGTCCAGTAGCCGAGCGGGAATAGGGGAAGAACAAGACATTCTAGGCAGCAGCGTTTACTGTTAGCAACCGCGCTGAGACCAGTTTCCTGTGTATAATTGGGTCGGATCTGAATTCTATGAAGCACAGTGACATATATTACCCAAATCCAGCATTTCGCCAAAAAAAAAACCCCCAACAACCCCACAACAGAACCAAGCACCTTTCCGCATCCTCCTCCTTTAATCGGATTCAGTGAATGGAGCTGCTAATAGCTTTTAAGATTTTATTCACAGGCTTTAGGAAAAACTGTCTGTGACTTCTCACCTCCTTTCTAGTCTACTCCAAATCTAAAATCCAACTTGGGGAGGGGGGGGATGCAAAGTAAACAATGCCAACATGTAGGAAGGATTAAATGTTCTAATGAACTGAACGGTTCAATCCTATGCATGCTCACCCTGAAGTACCATTCACTTCAATGGGGCTTGCTCCCAGGCAAATGTTTATAGGATTGCAGCCATGATTACCTTTCACAATGTCAAGTAAACCTAAAATGGCTGCCTCGGACACAGCTGCCGTCTCTAAAAATAGGAAGCATCACAGTGTTTCTGTTAATTAAGGGCAGAAACAGGATCCTCTCTGCCTGAAGACTGTTTTGCATTAAAACTCACATAGAAGAGAATTTATATCCAAAAATAATGGATATTGTTTCTTTAATTAAGAGGCAGGAAAGCTACCAATCACCAGTAGATGTCATTAAAGCAATTACGTACAAACTTTCCTCACGGATTACAATATTTTGTACTGTTGTTGTTATCACCTGTTTCATTTTACTTCACATCTTCAGTGTAATCTGCAGTTACATCAACTCTTGACATTTATCAATGACAAGAACAGGCAGCAAAAAGTAACTCCTGCCCTAAACTGCGATGCATAGCCCCATTAAATAAAATATATGTTATACTATGGTGCCATTTTGCTGTACTGAGCAAATACTAGAATTTGGGAGACAAGCTTTGTTTTCACGCCCATTAGTAGTGGAATTGACCGCTTTTTAATGAATATATTGAAATATTAAGTTTTGCAAAAAGCTTTTTATTCGGGGATTTGCATGAAGCACTGACGACGTTATAGCCAGATGCCACACAAGTTGTCAACAAACATCTCTTTTAGGTAGTTGCATTTTGACCACAACAACCAAAGAGTTGTGAGAAATCAGACTTCGAGTATGTTCTACCTAATGAAAAGGAAAGGGTCGAGGATAGCACAAGGAAAATATATGCTATCGATCACCAGCTTTTTCAGGCACCGAACCTTAAAAGTTATTTTAAAATCTGTAGGGGGACATGGCAGCAGCCAGACTCCATGGAAGCAGCTCTGCGCTGTCCTAAATCCCTATAAAGTGTTATTCTATCATTTAACCTGTACATTTCCATCGGTAATTCTGAAGGGTATGGAGAATTCTTACCACACACACCTCAGAACAGATCTGAGACTTGCCACATATCTGTCTATCATACACTGAAGACAAGGTGAATATATACTCTCAAAAAGATAAGTAAACTTCAGTAAGCTTTGAATAAGTCCCAAAATGCCCTGAAACGTATCTCTTTCCATTTTAAACACACAAACTAATGGGAGAACAGAATGTCTGAGTGAGCTATTTGCATGCCGTCAAAAGATAAACAAGACTTTGGTCTCCCGATTCCCAGTCCTGTGCCTAAATTGCAAGGTAAATATTCGTCATCCACTTCACAAAAGAGAAATACACAGACATGTACAGAAGGAGAGAACACGTCCGCCCCCTGTCCCCCCCCCCGAATATAGGTATATAATACTTGGGGACTAAGACAAAAGGCAAATATAAATGTCTCTTGATTAAGGTATTGACAGCTGCTCAAGCTTTGTTATTTCAAATATTTCACATATATATTTCAAATATTGAAAAGCCACTTTCCTACAAAAAAAGCCTTTAGCTGTGCGATCCTATGCATGCTTACTCAGATGCAAGTCCCACTGAGTGCAGCCCAGACCGCTCAACAAAAATAGTACAGTTCAATGATGATGATTTGACTTATTAGTCCTTATTAGTTGCTTTACATGGAAGTCACATAGCAGCTTACAAAATAAAATACAATACTGGTAAATGTTTCAAAATCAATACCATGCAGCATGGAGATTAACACTTGAATTCTTGGGGGGGGGGAGGGATGTCATTGCCAGGTGCCAAAATAATGTTAGTGTTGGGACTGCGCAAAACTCATGGGGGTGGTTGTTCCATAGACAGTAAGTTTGTGCAGGATCAGAACCTAAATAAGTTATGATATATATCATACATAGTTATGATATGGATGATTTTAAGCAATGTTTGGAACGTAATAAAACTCCTGATTCCCAACATGGATGTTTTAAATTTAATCTGAGGGGTGAATCTACACATTACAAAAGGAATAAAGGGTTGCTGACCTCATGTTTCCCTTGCAAATACAAAGACTGTTATGGGGGCAATTACGGGGAAGAATGAGCAGGAAGAAGGGGGATGTCTAACCCTGATTTAACCCCACCTGTTAAATGCATGGGTTCAGCTATACAGCTGCAAACAATTGAAGTGTGTTGCAAAGCGCATTATACAAATATGACACTAGATGGCAATGGTGAGCTATGGTAAATTCAATATATTTTTCGGAACCTTTTTTTTAAAGCATTTTCACAGTGTTTTTTTATATGTGTCTAGATTCCACCCAAGTCTCCTCTCAAGCTGCTGTTTAAATCCCCTCCCTAGCTGAAAGCCAACCCACCTGGGGAAGGGGCTAATTTCAGTGGGGCCTTTTACAGGAGACCATTGTTGAGCATGAAGGGGGAATAAGCATTTCTCCCACGGGTCCTCCCTTGCTAGTGTAGTGTATCCTCTGTTCCTGCAGTCAGGCTATCTCAGCCCACACAGGTTTGAGACCCCAGGTCTGCTGAGACAATGCAGAAACCATGTGTCAGAAAGCTAAACTTCAGGTAACCACTTCAAACAAGGCAGCTCCCAGGTTATGCTTTCATTTACAAGAAGCCTTAGAAATAATCATTCCAAATCATGCACATCATCATGTGAACAAGGAAGCATGAGCCGCCCAACAAAACACCGTGCAGTTCAAAAATAAGTCACGGTGGTATCAAAATCACTAAGAATGAGACTTTTCCTCTGACTGTATGGAACATTAATGGAATCAGAGGCAGAGTGCTTTAAGCAGCTCTGCTCACCGAATGCTTGGCTCAGGTTTGGAAGCCACCCACGATCAACCACTTCTTTGCACTAACAGTCATTTGCTCCTAATAGCTGTTGGATGACTAGCGTGAAATGAGTTGGACAGGTGTCCCTCGGAAAAGAAACCCAACGTCACAATTGCCATCGATTGGAGCTGCTCTTTGGCAGCCTGTACAGTGGGAACTATTCAGTACCCGGGCCAGCTATGGATACCAGATTCCCTATCTAGAAAGCCACAGGCATTTGACAAGGTGCCCCATGATATTCTTGTAAAGAAGCTGGTAAAATGCGGTCTTGACTATGCTACCACTCAGTGGATTTGTAACTGGCTGACTGACCGAACCCAAAGGGTGCTCATCAATGGTTCCTCTTCATCCTGGAGAAGAGTGACTAGTGGGGTGCCACAGGGTTCTGTCTTGGGCCCGGTCTTATTCAACATCTTTATCAACGACTTGGATGATGGACTCAAGGGCATCCTGATCAAATTTGCAGATGACACCAAACTGGGAGGGGTGGCTAACACCCCAGAGGACAGGATCACACTTCAAAACGACCTAGAGTGTTTAAAGAACTGGGCCAAAACAAACAAGATGAATTTTATCAGGGAGAAATGTAAAGTATTGCACTTGGGCAAAAAAAATGAGAGGCACAAGATGGGGGACACCTGGCTTAGGGGACACCTGGCTTGAGAGCAGTACATGTGAAAAGGATCTAGGAGTCTTGGTTGATCACAAACTTGACATGAGCCAACAGTGTGACGCGGCAGCTAAAAAAGCCAATGCAATTCTGGGCTGCATCAATAGGAGTATAGCATCTAGATCAAGGGAAGTAATAGTGCCACTGTATTCTGCTCTGGTCAGACCACACCTGGAGTACTGTGTCCAGTTCTGGGCACCACAGTTCAAGAAGGACACTGACAAACTGGAACGTGTCCAGAGGAGGGCAGCCAAAATGGTCAAAGGCCTGGAAACGATGCCTTATGAGGAACGGCTAAGGGAGCTGGGCATGTTTAGCCTGGAGAAGAGGAGGTTAAGGGGTGATATGATAGCCATGTTCAAATATATAAAAGGATGTCACATAGAGGAGGGAGAAAGGTTGTTTTCTGCTGCTCCAGAGAAGCGGACACGGAGCAATGGATCCAAACTACAAGAAAGAAGATTCCACCTAAACATTAGGAAGAACTTCCTGACAGTGAGAGCTGTTCGACAGTGGAATTTGCTGCCAAGGAGTGTGGTGGAGTCTCCTTCTTTGGAGGTCTTTAAGCAGAGGCTTGACAACCATATGTCAGGAGTGCTCTGATGGTGTTTCCTGCTTGGCAGGGGGTTGGACTCGATGGCCCTTGTGGTCTCTTCCAACTCTATGATTCTATGATTCTATGTTGTCGAAAGGAAAGGAGTGCGCTCTCTTAACAAAGCAATGAATTAAAATGGAGGCACGCGGCTGCATTCGCAAGGTCCAACAGGCAGAGAGGAGGACAATTTTTTAAAATCTGTATGTGAGATATCGAAAGCTAACCCAGTTATTGTGCCAGGAGTTTCCAGATTCAGAAGGACTACTTAGGGGCAGGTTGAGTCCTGCAGGGCAAATGTGGTACTTCAGCCCTCTCTATTCAGCCATCTTGCCTTTCCCCCAAACCATGTCTTTTTCCTCAAGCCCACACCCCTCACTGACCATGATCTCTACACTTCTAAAGGGCTTTTGCTGACTGGAAGATGTCACCGAACTGTGATAACATCTCTTGCATGCCTAGATGAAGACTGAAGAGGTGGGTGTATTGGGGGCAAGCGGTACAGAAACGCATTTGCTCTGCCCACATTATTATTACAGTCGTACCTCGGGTTAAGTACTTAATTCATTCCGGAGGTCCGTTCTTAACCTGAAACTGTTCTTAACCTGAAGCACCACTTTAGCTAATCGTGCTTCCTGCTGCCACCACACCGCCGCTGCACGATTTCTGTTCCCATCCTGAAGCAAAGTTCTTAACCCGAGGTAATATTTCTGGGTTAGTGGAGTCTGTAACCTGAAGCGTATGTAACCTGAGGTTCCACTGTTTTATTTATTTATTTATTTATTTATTTATTTATTTATTTCTATTTATCCTATTCCTTATCTGCCCTTCACACCATGAGGTCCCAGAGTGGGTTACAACAATTTAAAATGCAGTATTAAAATCAATTAAACAGCCTGGGTAAGTTTGATCCCCGTATGGGACAGCTGCCTATCCGTGCCTTGTAGGGCATTGGACTAGATCAGGGCTTCCCAAACTTGGGTCTCCAGCTGTTTTTGGACTACAATTCCCATCATCCCTGATGACTATGGATGATGGGAGTTGTAGTCCAAAAACAGCTGGAGATTCCCATGTTAGGGGAAACCCTGGACTAGACGATCCTGCCTACTGTAACAGATAGGTAGCCGTGTTGGTCTGCCATAGTCAAAATAAAAAAATTCCTTCCAGTAGCACCTTAAAGACCAACTAAGTTAGTTCTTGGTATGAGCTTTCGTGTGCATGCACACTTCTTCAGATACCCTTCAGATACTGCCTACTGTAGTTATTCAATTAACTGCCTAACACTTGCTTAACTTTTGGCCACCTCACTGAAGTCCATGGAATGCTGCTATTAGGTCCCTAGCAAAACAGAGGTGTGGATTCAGAAAAGGAAAGAAACTGATAAGCCTTACTTAATTTATTTTCCTAACATATATAGCGACAACTACAAAGAGACAAGCTAGTTTCATGGTGCTGTTAAAAGCAACAGTAGGTTTATTAGATTAAAAGAAGCCCAGGCACTATAATTAGAAATACATCTCTCCCAACCAGCGATCGGTATGTAAAAGGTGTTCTACTCAGCAAAGTCATGTTCTACCAGTGAAATTAGAAGGATCTAATCAGTGGAAACATGACAGTAATGGTTGAGATTTCCCGATTGATGTAATGTTTCTCATTTATAAAAATCAATTCAAGTCAGATTGACTTGCAGATTGCTTGAGTTCTGATGTAGCATCTACACTGTTCCTAGGTCTCTGCTTCTCTGCAGATACCCAGCGGGCCCAGAAGGCATTTAAGTTCCCTTAAATCCTCAGATTATACCGTTTTATGAAGGTTCCAGTCAGCCGTATCATTCCAAAGATCTCTGTGTAACAGTGGTTATTCCCTGGCAACTGAACCACTTCTTCACTGATCATGTACATAATGGAGAAAATACTGATAAATGGAGAACTACATTGTGGTTTCATTTTCCTCTTCCCATTACTCTGGCACCTTTCAGAAAGCTGACAGGACATGCTGCAGAACCCATTCGCAAAGGGTCAGCAAACTTAAAGCACAGGTTTGAGTCAGTATCGCCTCAGAATTCATTGCCAAGAATTCCGAGTCCCTTAGTCTCTCTAGAACATCAGATACTAAGGCATACACAGTATATATTCTATAAGACCAGTATTGCTGCCTTTGGCAGCAGGGCTGTTTCTTCTAGAAACTTTTCCTGACCCCCCAGAAGTACTTATATAAATTCTTACTTTACACCCCTAGTCCTGCGAACTTTTACACAGAAGTCCCACTGAGTTTTTAAGAGGACTCAGGCTATGTATATATTAACCCATTTGTAGCAAAAAAATAAAAATAAAAAATAAGTAGCCTTTATCAGTTTGGAATCATTCATGCTTGTCCTCAACATGCTACTTAAAATCTAGGTTGGTTCTAGATCCTGACACCCACAAGAGTGGGTGTAGTTGCTTGTGATGTGCTTAAAAACCCTCCCTTTGATCACTCATGCCTTTTATGCCCTGCACATGCGCCCTAGGTAAAGGAAGAAGGAAACGGTGATGGCAGTCTTGCTATACACCCACCCACAACTTCACTGGCCAGATGCAGTTACATCTTCTCTGCTTCCAGGACTGCCAAAATTGGCACACTGTGGGGTAATGTGGAATCCACACTGAGCTTTTTATTTTTGGAATGAAACCAATTTCTCAAAAAGTACAAAAAAAGATGCAGAAGATTCTAGACCAGGCTTTCCCAAATGTGGTCTCCAACTGTTGTTGGACTACAACTCCCATCATCCCTGACTACTGGTCCTTCCAAGCTAGGAATGATGGGAGTTGTAGTCCAACAACAGTTGGAGACCCTAGTTTGGAAAACTCTGATCGAGTTTGTGTGCGGACTATGTGGAAAAAAGGATGTCCTCCATGTGCATTGGATCTAGAATAAAATGCCGCATGTACACAGCCTTACTCACGGTACTTACTAGGACTGCAACCTCAGGGATATTTTTCTCACTTCTTGATTTATGCCCTCATTTGGTGTGAGTATTGGCAGGGTTACAGCTATATTTTCTAAAGCATGAATAATTGAACATTGCCCACTGCAACCATGCCAAAAAAAGAAAATAAAAAATTAGATATAACAGCAGGACGTGTGGGCTTCCTACGGGTAGCAAGACTACATTATATTTCATTTTGAATAAACAGAAGTATTTCAGCGCATCAAAGCCTCTCAGTATATCATGAACTCACTATTTGTACTACTAAGGTTTTCTTTTAAATTGCAAATTAGCCAAACCAATCTATCAGTCTCTCCTTTCTGGCACACTGTTTTCACTGCAGTAATTATTACGCTGATTTAGCTATGAGGTTTATGTTTTCTAATCATTTTGTTGCATTCGTTCAGATCCAATATAATCATAAAATAAAATAAACTGACCGCCTAATGACATCTTTGAGTTTTTGTAGCATCTCCCTCATTTAGAAGTCTTCCAGTTATTTACTGTTTGCACAGTGATATATGAGAATTTCTGATAAGCAGGAATACAGTCCCACTGTTCTGAGACATTACTAGTACAATCCTACACATCACACAAAAGTTATCCCCAGTAAATTCAATGGAACTTACTCCTAGGAAGTAGGCTCAATGTTTTAAAAATAAAAGGTACCTGACATCACAGCTGCTCCAGTGAACCCTTTAAAGAGTTACTTGAACAAAACACAACCTTCTTCACAAGGAGGAATTTTATTTTTCACTTCCGTATCAGAAAGTGCTTTGCACATGTAAGTGAATGGTCAGTCCCTAGCCAATCTGTGTGTGTTTAGATCAGGGCAAAGTTTACTTGACTGTAAACTCCTCACACAAACTAGCTCATTTTGTAAAGGGATAAACTTGAACTGAAATTTCTTTTTAAAGTTGAACTAGAACTAGTTCCTTTTGAAATAAACTTTCCAAGCTCTGATTTCCTATTATTTGATTGAATCCAAACCATACAACCATCTTGGGAAACGTACTTTGTTAGGGGTGCTGAGAGTTCCTATCACAGAGCTACAATTCCCAGGGTGGTTTAACTATCAACCCTTCTTGCACTCGGGGAAGGGGTGGTGCTCAGCAGTCATTTCTGATATTTTGAATCATGTACTGAATGTTACTGATTGATAGATTTGTTAGCTTTTTGCCTTATTTATACACTATTGTGCTTTTGATATGGTTATAATGATGACAATGGTTCCTGAAGAAGTGTGCATGCACACGAAAGCTCATACCAAGAACAAACTTAGTTGGTCTCTAAGGTGCTACTGGACAATATTTTTATTTATTTTTATTTCTACTGAAATGTTAATATCATCATTTTGAGACATTTTGAGCTCAACTTTGTTGTTGGAAAAAGAGGAAAGCAAATATTAAATGAAATCAAACCCAACCGAACTCTGTAAACTGTATTTCTGGGAAGGGAATGGGGGCCTCCTAGCAACTCCCAGCTGTGGGTTAAACCACAGAGCATCTGTCTGAAGACCACTAGCGAGGGGCAACCCACCACCCCTTAGACCAGCCTTTCTCAACCTGTGGGTCCCCAGATGTTGTTGGACTACAAATCCCATCATCGCTGAGCTAAAGACCCTTGGTTCCATTGATAAACTTATCTCACTGCCAAGAGGTTTCTGCTAAATGCTCAGCTGGAATCTGCTGTAACTTAATCACATTATATATAAAATCCTGCCATCTGGGGCAGTAGAGAACAAGTCTTCTAGGTGACTGCCTTTCAAGTATTTAAAGTAATAATAATAATTTAATTTTTTACACCCCACCCATCTGGCTGGGTTTCCCCTGCCATTCTGGGCGGCTTCCAACAGGATATTAAAACACAATAAAAGGTCAAACATTAAAAACTTCCCTAAACAGGGCTGCCTTCAGATGTCTTCTAAAAGTCAGATAGTTGTTTCTTTCCTTGACATCTGACGGGAGGGGATTCCACAGGGCAGGCACCACCACCAAGGAGGCCCTCTGCCTGGTTTCCTGTAACCTCACATCTCACAGTGGGGAAACTGCCAGAAGGCCCTCGGAGCTGGACCTCAGTGTCCGGGCTGAATGATGGGGGTGGAGATGCTCCTTCAGGTATAATGGGCCAAGGCCATTTAGGGCTTTAAAGGTCAGCACCAACACTACTGTGTCGCCACCATTACTCCCCTCCCCTGATTTTATGAGAATTACTGTTTGGCTATTTTCCAACCATCTTGCAGACTGCTAACGTTTTGATAAAAACAGCTCCCTCTGTGAGCATTGAATTAAAAACAAAAAAGCAAAACCATTGGGGGATTATGCAGAGCTCTGCACTCAGCAACCCGAAAAGCAAAAATCTAGAACCATGAAGTTCAATGGCTAATGACCTACGTTCATCTATATGAACCTTACCCGGAGCATGTAAGAACTAACAGTTTAATAGTAAAAACAGTCACTCGGTTTCCAGATCAAGCAAAAGGACATGGCAAATTTGATTCATTTATCATTAAAGCTTCATACGGGTCAGCCAGTGAGAAGCAGTGAACAAAGAAATACTGTTAAAGGCTCAGCCAGCTGCAGGTAGTGATCAGCCCTCTTTTATCAACAATTCTACCCACTGTCTACAGTTTAGCTGTAAATTACTTCACTCATTTAATGGTCCAACAGCCAGCTGTTTCTATTTAGGTTGTTGCTGCTGCTGCTGTTGTTGCTTTCAATTTATAAGTCAAGTCACATTTATTGAATTTAGCCGTGGGCTGTTACAACATGCCTTTATTTCACGAATCTTTTAATTCACCCGTTTTTAAAAGAATCCCTTTTCCAGTGCAAGTAGGATCGCAGTAAAAACTGACAGCCATTATTTCTGCTTCTGAAGCACTTTTGCTACTTGGTCTTTTCAGAACATCAGTAAAAGGAGACAGAAGCTACAGGTGGGAGATTGGATAAAGGAAGATACAAGTTATATATGGGCATTCGTTGCAAGAACTGGCATGCTGGGCTTTTTCGTGTCATTTTGGCAGATCCACGTCTTCATTTCCTCTCTGTCCTTATTCCACTTGAATCTTGGAAGACTTTTTAACTGCAAATTTTGCCAAGTTGGATTTTGATTCCTTGTGACTGGTCATGTCATGGGAAGCATATATCTTATTATTCCTCCCAACAGGGCCATTATTTTATGAGGTGTCAAACAGCAGCAATACATTCGTACCTTGGAAGTTGAACGGAATCCATTCTGGAAGTCTGTTCGACTTCCAAAACATTCGGAAACCAAAGCGCGACTTCTGATTGGCTGCAGGAAGCTCCTGCAGCCAATCGGAAGCTGCAGAAGCCCCGCTGGATGTTTGGCTTCCAAAAAAAGTTCGCAAACCGGAAAACTTACTTCCGGGTTTGCGGCGTTCAGGAGCCGAAACATTCAAGAACTAAGCTGTTCGAAAACTAAGGTACGACTGTTACTTAGACACTGTCTTACGGATTTTGTAGCGTTCTACTGTGGTGGCTTGATGTGTGGCATTGTTAAGACTTTCAGTTCTCAAATATTACTGCACTAAAGGGGCAAGAAAACTGGGAAGAAAAAGTACAGTTACAAAATAACTAGCAGGTTTTTATTGGTATCCCTGTGAGAACTGATTCGATTCCCTGGCAAAACCTCAGATGTGCTAGTCATACTGCAGATTAGTATCTAACAACCTTTCTATATTTGTGTCACAAGATCTATTACATGTGCATGCGCATATTGGCCACTGCAATGTTGCACAGGGGTCTTCTTCTCACACAGCTGCCAGATATGATCTAAAATCCAGAAAACTGCCAGTAAAATTGGGGCTGGGTCCCACTACAAAAAAATAATAATCCAAAATCCAAGCCATTGGATGGCAATGGGAATGTGACTCGTGACGCGTGGCTGATAATACGCACGTATGAAATCCTGAACAATACCTGTACAAGGCATTTGAGCAACTTAGCATTCAGCATCAGAGTTGCTAGACTGGGGTCGTGGTTCTTAACCTATCAAGCAGCCAAATCAAATCATAGCCACATAGGTATGGATTATGGCTGAATTTAAGAATGGCTGTCTCTAATATGAGATAAAAGGAACAACTGGCAAGTTTGGCCTTGGAGATCAAAACGAAGCAGGGCAAAGGCTAATAGAGTTCTGCCAAGAGAACAAGATGGTCATCACAAACACGCTTTTCCAACAACACAAGAGACGACTCTACACATGGACATCCCCAGATGGGCAACATCGAAATCAGATTGATTATATTCTCTGCAGCCAAAGATGGAGAAGCTCTATACAGTCAGCAAAAACAAGACCTGGAGCTGACTGTGGCTCAGATCATCAGCTTCTTATAGCAAAATTCAAGCTTAAACTGAAGAAAGTAGGAAAAACCACTGGACAGGTAAGATACAATCTAAACCAAATCCCTTATGAATACACAGTGGAAGTGAGGAACAGGTTTAAGGATTTAGATTTGCTGGACAGAGTGCCTGAAGAACTATGGGTGGAGGCTCGCAACATTATACAGGAGGCAGCAACTAAAACCATCCCAATGAAAAAGAAATGCAAGAAAGCAAAGTGGCTGTCCAACGAGGCCTTACAAATAGCGGGGGAGAGAAGGCAAGCAAAATGCGAGGGAGATAATGAAAGATACAAGAAATTGAATGCAGATTTCCAAAGAATAGCAAGGAGAGACAAGAAGGCCTTCTTAAACGAGCAATGCAAAGAAATAGAGGAAAGCAACAGAATGGGAAGAACCAGAGATCTGTTCAAGAAAATCGGCAATATGAAAGGAACATTTCGTACAAAGATTACCATAATAAAGGACAAAAGTGGTAAAGACCTAACTGAAGCAGAAGACATCAAGAAGAGGTGGCAAGAATACACAGAGGAGTTATACCAGAAAGATATGGATGTCTCATACACCCCAGGTAGTGTGGTTGCTGACCTTGAGCCAGACATCCTGGAGAGTGAAGTCAAATGGGCCTTAGAAAGCACTGCAAATAACAAGGCCAGTGGAAGTGATGGTATTCCAGCTGAACTGTTTAAAATTTTAAAAGATGATGCTGTTAAGGTGCTACACTCAATATGCCAGCAAGTTTGGAAAACTCAGCAGTGGCCAGAGGATTGGAGAAGATCAGTCTACATTCCAATCCGAAAGAAAGGCAGTGCCAAAGAATGCTCCAACTACCGCACAATTGCACTCATTTCACACGCTAGCAAGGTTATGCTTAAAATTCTACAAGGAAGGCTCAAGCAGTATGTGGACCGAGAACTCCCAGAAGTGCAAGCTGGATTTAGAAGAGGCAGAGGAACCAGAGACCAAATTGCAAACATGCGCTGGATAATGGAGAAAGCTAGAGAGTTCCAGAAAGACATCTACTTCTGCTTCATTGACTATGCAAAAGCCTTTGACTGTGTTGACCACAGCAAACTATGGCAAGTTCTTAAAGAAATGGGAGTGCCCGATCACCTCATCTGTCTCCTGCGAAATCTCTATGTGGGACAAGAAGCTACAGTTAGAACTGGATATGGAACAACTGATTGGTTCCAAATTGGGAAAGGAGTATGGCAAGGCTGTATATTGTCTCCCTGCTTATTTAACTTATATGCAGAATTCATCATGCGAAAGGCTGGGCTGGATGAATCGCAAGCCGGAATTAAGATTGCCGGAAGAAATATCAACAACCTCAGATATGCAGATGATACAACCTTGATGGCAGAAAGTGAAGAGGAATTAAAGAACCTTTTAATGAGGGTGAAAGAGGAGAGCGCAAAATATGGTCTGAAGCTCAACATCAAAAAAACGAAGATCATGGCCATAACGGTGCCAGCCGAGTCACCATGTCCACGGGATCCGTTCCCGTGGTTTCTAAGGGTCCCCGCGTCGCCGGCGCGGTAGGACCCAGCCCCTGCCGAGCAGACTCCCTCCGGAGCTCGGAGGGAGTCCGCCATTCGGCGATGGCGCCAACCCGGAAGTCGAGAGATTTTACTTTCTTGGGCTCCATGATCAGTGCAGATGGTGACAGCAGCCACGAAATTAAAAGACGCCTGCTCCTTGGGAGAAAGGCGATGGCAAACCTAGACAACATCTTAAAAAGCAGAGACATCATCTTGCCAACAAAGGTCCGTATAGTAAAAGCCATGGTTTTCCCAGTAGTGATGTATGGAAGTGAGAGCTGGACCATAAAGAAGGCTGATCGCCGAAGAATTGATGCTTTTGAATTATGGTGCTGGAGGAGACTCTTGAGAGTCCCATGGACTGCAAGAAGATCAAACCTCTCCATTCTGAAGGAAATCAGCCCTGAGCGCTCACTGGAAGGACAGATCGTGAAGCTGAGGCTCCAATACTTTGGCCACCTCATGAGAAGAGAAGACTCCCTGGAAAAGACCCTGATGTTGGGAAAGATGGAGGGCACAAGGAGAAGGGGACGACAGAGAATGAGATGGTTGGATGGTGTTCTTGAAGCTACCAGCATGAGTTTGATCAAACTGCGGGAGGCAGTGGAGGACAGAAGTGCCTGGCGTGCTCTGGTCCATGGGGTCACGAAGAGTCGGACACGACTAAACGACTAAACAACAACAACAACAACAATATGAGATACTGCAATACCAACATTCACAAGCCCAAAAACAAAACAAAACAAAACATTCGCTGTCCTTTTAGGTATTCCTTGCTAAAATGGAGCACTTTAAACTCAAAAATTAAGCTCTGTGAAACAGTGCCAACAAAATACGAATACACTGTAAGGTCATTACAGTAGCAAAATGTGTTGCTCCTTGTAGCTTGGAATGAATTGATTAAATAATTAGTCCTGGAATGTGTTAATGACAAAAAGGGCAAATAAATATATTGTAATAATTTAATATGCCAAATAGACTTTTTAGCATAAACTGTCTTTTTTTTTAACTATACAAAATTAATTTCCTTCTTTACAGTTTGCATCTTATTAACTATGTTGTTTCAACAGACGTCTGTGTTGTAACCAAACTCACAGCTGTGTTTGGCTATCTTTCTAGTAGGTCTGTGAAATGCTTTTTGTGTGTAAAAAAAGAGTGACTTGAAATCAGTTTTTTGGATAATACTCTGTAATCATCTGTATTTTGTATCCCGGAGCTCCAAAAGAGCTGAACAAAAGACGATGTAAGCAGATACTCATTTTTCAATTGTTCTTACCATAACACTTTTATGGGTCTGAAACTCTTTTAATGAAGCACAAAGGATGTCGCTAGTAGAGAAGGACTAGTAAAAGAAATGCATGCTCACAATAAGTGAATTAAGTGTGCAAAGTGAATGTCTGAACACGCCTACTCAGCAACAACAAAAATATCTGCATACCTATAACTACATAGATAAATAAATCACTACATGTATGGGCAGTAAATTAAGAGCAATGATAAGCTGTTGTTGGCTGCAGACTCATATGTGTATGATCTACACATCGGAAGCACATAATTTCCAACTCAGGGTCTTTCTTTGTTGGGTTTGATTAACATGCAACACTGCAGTCTGTGCATGCCCATTCTCTGTTAATGTTCAAAATCCCTGCTCCCAGATAAGGTGCTAGTGCTGTTGAGGCGTTCAGTTATGTTGCCTCTAGATAGCTTAGTAAGATGTGTGGTTATCCTTATTTGTAAGAATGGCCAAATTCATTGGCCCACACAATGCCTTTCGACGCAGGGACCACAGAAAAATATTGATTGCGAAAGGGACTTCAAAATGCTAAGCCAGGGATCGCCTGGTAAGCAATGCAAAGTTCTCTTATTATTGCTTTGCAGCTAGAGTTTGTAAAACTTGCTCAGCATTTGATAGCATCAATTCTTTGTACTCAGCAGTGCAGTAACTCAGGTATATCTCCAATTTTGTGCTAACATAATTCTTGCAGCTGTCGTGGCATATAGAAACAAGGTCTCTTGTAACTCAGGTATATCATCAGATTATTCAAAAGTTCTCTCACACTAGGTTTTTTTTATTTTTATGGAACATTAAATACTGTCCTGGCACTTTATATGCTTGCCTTTATATTACTCATGTAGTAATTTTTTAGCTGACATATGTCAATGTGCTATATTCCAAAGCCGTCCAAAAGGGTTTCTTCTGGAACATGGTCCTAACAAACGCTCCAACCCATTTAGGGGCTCTTTGTGAAGTTCATGGAGTTCCACATAGCCTAAGCTGTTATTCTAGCCTTTGTTTATTTTGGGGATCACCCATGAATGTGATGAATGCCTGTTCTACCACACTATACATACAAATAGCACATGCCCTACAGCAGGGGCAGCCAACATGGTGCCTTCCTTATGTTGATGGGCTGCAACTCCCATCATCCTTGACCACTAGGCTGCATTGGCTGGAGCTGAGAGTCCAACATTACCACTTTGCCTACCCCTTACCCTAGAGATCCTTGGTCCCTGGATGGGCTATACAGTGGTACCTCGGGTTAAGTACTTAATTCGTTCTGGAGGTCTGTTCTTAACCTGAAACTGTTCTTAACCTGAAGCACCACTTTAGCTAATGAGGCCTCCCGCTGCCGCTGCGCCGCCGGAGCACAATTTCTGTTCTCATCCTGAAGCAAAGTTCTTAACCTGAGGTACTATTTCTGGGTTAGCGGAGTCTGTAACCTGAAGCGTATTTAACCCGAGGTACCACTGTATCACAATGGAAAGGATGTCATCAACCTAGTCTTTCCACTGAACGAACAAACCTATAGTTCTGAGCACCGTGCAAATTTTGTTAGGGTCCGGTTTAGCTTTGTGCTTTGGGAGAGGGCATGCACAGGAGATTATTATGATTTCTACAGTGCTATTAATATACATGGTGCTTTACAGACAGCAAGTTTGACAGGTCCCTGCCCCGAGAGGCTTCCGATCTAAAAATATACACAGGGAAGCAACAGAAGAAGGGGAGAGCAATGGCAGAAGGGGTGACAAGACAGTTTTAACTTTTCACACGGACAAAAAAAATTACAACGAACTAAATGTCCTAGAATTATTCATAGTTATTTATTTATGCCTTTTAAAATATAACTAAGGACTAATGCACATGTTTTGCTATATATGAATCAGAAGACGGCCATGATTTCTTGAGAGATTTTAGAACAATGGGGTGGGGAGAGACCTAGTGTGGGATCACTTTTAGTTTTGTTTACTGTTTTAAACCTGTATGTTGTGTTTGTACTATATTTTTGCTATAAGTTGTCATGAAACCATTCTCGGTAAAAATAATGAATAAAGGAAGAATAACAATTATTACTACTTTTCGTGGTTACGGAGAGGCCATGCACAAACCACACATTTTTATTTTTTAAAGGAATTGATTGAACAAATTTAATTAAGCTGAAGAATATATTGCCAGGTTCAGATCCTAAAGCATGGGCCAAAGTGCTGTATGAATTTCTTGAACACTATGCAGAAGAATACATTGCATTCTGCTTTAGAATTCACGCACACACAAAAATCCTTCTCATCCAAACAGTTACATCACAACACTGCTTGATGCAGATGGTAGTTCTTAGCTAGAAGGATCAACTGTTCCCTTCTGCAAAGGCAGAGTCTTGTTGAGAGGTGAAAGTATACAATTTAACATGCATCAACAGGAGACGGCTAAAATAATCACTTTTATCAGCTACATAACTGCAGTGGCAGCCCTAGACTTACAGAGTCTAATGCTAGGGCTTTGATCTGGCGTGGCTTCACACTATAGGGTGGTCTGAAATTGCTCCACATATGTGCATTATTTTTGTTCTCATCTGCTCAAAGTATGATACTGTAAAGCCATGGCTCTTTGAACCTCCTCTCCTCTGCCCCTACAGCTGACTTTTGGACCTGCAACCATGTCAAACTACCACCTTGCAGGAGAACAAAACCCTATTCTAAGTATTCTCAACAGAAAGGAGCTGAAAGGAGACAAAAATGTGTGGGACACAATCTACAGTGGTACCTCGGGTTAAGTATTTAATTCGTTCCGGAGGTCCGTTCTTAACCTGAAAGTGTTCTTAACCTGAAGCACCACTTTAGCTAATGGGGCCTCCTGCTGCTGCCGCGCCGCTGGACCATGATTTCTGTTCTCATCCTGAAGCAAAGTTCTTAACCCGAGTACTATTTCTGGGTTAGTGGAGTCTGTAACCTAAAGTGTAACCAGTAACCTGAAGCGTATGTAACCCGAGATACCACTGTATATTACCCTCTGAGAAAGAGAGAGAGAGTGTGTGTTGAGTGGGTGTGTACAGCTAATCTACACTGAGGAATGGCCTTAACTCAACATGCTTTGAATACTCGCCATGTCCAGAATTCAGTCCCTGACATCTTCAGCCAAAGGATCTGTTTGAGGTGACATGCAAGGTCCTCCTCTGCCTAACACCTTACAGAACCATTACCAGTTAACACTGGTCTCCAGATGAACTAATAGTTCCAACCTGGTATTTAATTCTATTTATTATAATTTTATAGGCCACTTTTCTTCCCCAGCTTGAGTTGATCCTAGTTCTTCGTTGCCTCCATGCATCAGAGCTCCCACATTCAGCAACACAGGAAGAGCAACTGGCTATACCAAGGAACACAGCACCATCACTGGCCAGACATCCATAGTATTGCTGTGGACGCACAGCTACAATGACAGACTTCCACACAACTTGTAATTCTGCCCAATTAGGGCTACAGGTCACATGGAAAATATCCATCCCTGTAGACAGTTCGGTTGTTTGTGCTGATGCTGGAGGTCCACTACGAGGTCCAACTATGCTTTCTGCTCAGGTGCTGTTCTGCATTGGAGTTTCAATGCCTGAAATAGGCTTATGTCATTGACATCATTGCAAGCGTATGTCAATTACTTGTCCCCACAGAACCTCACAATGACCACTTGCCCCCGCCTAACCTGTTTCCTTTTCATAAAATAGTCTCTCCTACACACACTCGTCTTTTAGATGCACTTCTTTCTATCATCATAGATGACAGGAAGATAACTAATGTGTTGGGAAGAGCTAATATCTGAGCCCATCACCATGATCCATGTAATAGACAACTCAGGTCATTTGCAAACTTTAATGTCTTGGGAGATTTAGATTCTGATGGCATTTTCAATTTTTACCTCCAACACCAAGGGCTATCAGAAAATTAGCCTCATTCACATATATTTTGTCTCAGCGACCACAGTAAAAACCCCAAACCTAGCCTTGGAAGCAAAAAACATGCCTGGAAATTCATAGTGCCCCCTCTTAATAACAGCTGCGAGAATTATTCAAAAAAGCCCACAGCAAAACTTAGAAAGAATGCATGTGCTATCGTTCCTATTACAGGTAATTCAAAAAGCTGTCATTCTTTCGATTTCCCAATAACCAGGGAACAATTGGCACTCCTTCAAGAAAGGAGATATTGGATACCTGAGTGAGAACTGGAACGAAGAAATGGGAAAATAATAGCATTTAGCATTTGCATAGTACACTTAAGTATTTGAAGTATGCCTTCACAGGAATAATCATAATCTCAGCAATCTTTTATAAGGCAGTCTAGTATTCTTATCCTTGTAAAGCAAGGATAGGAAAACAAGAGGCCCTCCAATTGTGGTTGGACTCCAACTCCCATCAGCCCCCCATCCCAGCCAGCCCAATCAATGGTCAAGGATGATGGGGGCTGTGGTCCACCTGCAATATTTGTGGACCACAGGCTCCCCATCCCTGTCTTAAGACAAATTCAAGGCTGAGAAAACAGCAGTTTCCTTGAGGCCACTGCATTGCTGAAGTCAATTTGAACTGGGCTCATCCTGCCTTTCAATCAGAACTACATCCTGGTAATTTCTGAACTTGTGGGAATGGTGCTAGTATTAAATATTTAATAATAATAATAATCCCTTCCTAAAGTCTTGGAAATTAAAATTGGTTTCTGAATGGGATTTTGACAAAAGAAAGGTTTTAACAAGAAAAAAACACACAATTCTGCATAACTTCACAATGTTGTAGGAGTCCACTGATTTATTTCTTTATTTAAGCCAGAATCCAAAGAATTGTGCAACTAATTGTACACACCCAAGAAGGTCTTTGGCTCATGTTTCTCTACAAGCAGTTACCAATACTCTTTTCTGATCTCTTTTTGGAGGTCTGCAATTCAAAAATAAAAATCCCACTGGACCCAGTGGATTTGCCAAAAGCAGCTCTTTAAAGAGACTATTTTTATTTAATGTATAATATGCTTTGGATGCCATAGGGGTAATGAGAACATTGTATACTTCAGCATCACCTGAATATAACCAACTGGCCCCAATCCAACACAGAGCTATAAGTGTGCTTGAAGCTTGCTTAACCCTTTGTTGGATTATGGTCCTGGTTTTTTTGGGGGGGGTTGGGGGGGTTATGACTAGGTTGTAAAACAAACTCCGACCAGATGTCTGGAAATGCACATCTGTTAGGAATTGTGCAATAAAGCCAACTTTCTGAACCGAAAACATATTACTTCAATAACAACCAAAGGTTGCTACCTAACTATAAGTCACACACAGTATATTGCCAAAGTAAATTGAAAGCAGCAGCTATGTAGGAAACAGAACATCAGGGGACCAACAGGCGCTATCTCAGGCATGGTGTGGAAGAAAATCAGTGCTTCTGTGTCTGCAGGAAAAGCCAAGTAAATAACATTCATAGATGTAGGGCCATGGAAATATATATTCTTACACTGAACATGCTATAAAGCATATCTGTGCTCTGTATTTTTCTGTAATACAACACCCCACCCCGGCAAAAAAAGCTAACTTTTATGGTAGCTTACTTAGTTCATTATAGCCATTTCCGTTCACCCAGTAAAAATGACACAAGATTTATAATTCACATTACACAGCCACATGTATAAGCCCTTAAGGTCCATGAAACATTTGGAGGAGCAAATTCACTGTTGGTACAAGTCAACAGTGGGCTACAAACCTCAACTCTCTCTTTTTAGCCCATTGCTATTTCTGTAGGAAATAATTTGTGCAAAATTGTTATTATGCACATTGTCTCGACTGTTGTATCTCACGCGAAAAAGAACAAAATAAATGAGCATTTTGGATTCTACTTCCCCCCATGGAAACATAGGGGTGTTGGGCCCTTTTAAATTGCCAGCGATTTCAACAGGAGAGCAGAGCTACTTAAATCAAAGAGACTTAAGAATTCATATTGGTTTGGCTGGACGGCACCTTGGAATTTTAACAGAAAATTTCAAAAACTGAAAGTTTCAAAAGCTATTAATGCTGCAATCCTATGCACACTTGCCTGGGACAAGCACCATTGAACACAATGGCATATGGGTAAATATGCCTAAGGATATCCTAAAATAACACAATTTCTATATAGTTTAATGAGATTTTACCCCCAGGAACCTTGTGTCTAGAATTGGAGCCTGTTTCATTTATTTCAATAGGGCAGCTTTAAAGGTAAAGGTAAAGGTAAAGGTACCCCTGCCCGTACGGGCCAGTCTTGCCAGACTCTAGGGTTGTGCGCCCATCTCACTCAAGAGGCCGGGGGCCAGCGCTGTCCTAAGACACTTCCGGGTCACGTGGCCAGCGTGACATCGCTGCTCTGGCGAACCAGAGCCGCACACGGAAACGCCGTTTACCTTCCCGCTTGTAAGCGGTCCCTATTTATCTACTTGCACCCGGGGGTGCTTTCGAACTGCTAGGTTGGCAGGCGCTGGGACCGAACGACGGGAGCGCACCCCGCCGCAGGGATTCGAACCGCCGACCTTTCGATCGGCAAGCCCTAGGCGCTGAGGCTTTTACCCACAGCGCCACCTGCGTCCCCAGGGCAGCTTTAGGCACAGACTAAAATCAACAGGATTTAATGGTACTGAAACTTTAACTAGATAGTGCCCCGAATAAGCAGCCATCCAAATGAAACAAAACTTTAAATGCTGCCCCCATGACCAATTATTTATGCTTTATCTGCATTTAGGTACAGAAAAGCTTTCAGTTGTGTACCCTTTTTCTTACCCACTGTAAGCATTTTTTCAAATTTTCAAGCACACACACACACGAAAAAATAAAATAAAATAAGAAGAAAACTGCAAACTTGGAGATCAAGATCGCTTCTATGTTATTCTGATTTACAACAATACAGTGGTACCTCGGGTTAAGAACTTAATTCATTCTGGAGGTCCATTCTTAACCTAAAACTGTTCTTAACTTGAGTTACCACTTTAGCTTATGGGGTCTCTTGCTGCCGCTGCCGCCGCACAATTTCTGTTCTCATCCTGAAGCAAAGTTCTTAACCTGAGGTAGTATTTCTGGGTTAGCAAAGTCTGTAACCTGAAGCATCTGTAACCTGAAGTGTCTGTAACCCGAGGTACCACTGTAGTTAAGTTTTCCTGAAGTACCCCAACTGAGAAACGCTAGAGAAATTAAATTTTCCAGGCTGCAAATTAACTGCCTATTTTAATATTCTTTTTTAAAAAAACTCCTTAATTCTAATTTTATTTCATAACAAAAATGGTGATGCCAATAGGACAGCTGGCAAAGCACTGACTTTAGAGAAAATCCGCAGCAGCCCCATCCATGGCCATCTTTGCTTTAAATTTCAGGTTTTTAATTTATTTTATTTATTTAATAAGGTTTATTTTACCTACTTGAGTGTAAAAAAAACAAACCCTCAAAGCAGCTTTCAAAAATATAAAACAAGAAAATAAAGAAAAAATGACAACCACACGTTAAAACATACAAAAGTAAAAACACTAAAAGAAATTAGCTGTTAGCTGATTCCATGCCAGAATACAGTCATACCTTGGGTTGCGATCGCTGCGGGTTGCGCGTTTTCAGGTTACAGGTGTGCTGAACCCGGAAGTACTGGAACAGGTGACATCCGGGTTTCAGCGCTCGCACATGCGCAGAATCTCATCACCCGTGTGTGCAGATGCAGCGCTGCGGGTTGCGAACGCTGCGGGTTGCGAATGTGCCTCCCACATGGATCACGTTCGCAACCCGAGGTTCCACTGTACAAAGGTGGTTGGTCGTTTTTGCTATGTTTTCTTTCAATTCAGCAGTAGATCTCTCCCAATTTTTACCCCCTTTCCCCTTTCCAAAAAAGTTGAGGAAAGCTAGCTCAAAACATGCAACTACTTCTGCGTTTTTACATGTGGACCCTGAGACATCATCAGGGAAGAAAGAATTTCTTAGCAGAAAACTGCAATCATATTACCACCAGAAGTCTGTGTACAAATAATGTTACTTAAGCCTGGAATCCTAAGAACAAAGCTAGAGTAAATGTCATCGGATACAGTGTGACTTACTTCCAAGCTAAGAAACATAGCGTTGCATTGCATGCCTGCAAAGTATTACAGAAGGCTTCTCTAACCAGGCGCTCTCCTATTGTTCTAGACTACATCTCCCATCAGCCCCAGCCAAGGAGCTGTAGTCCAAAACATATGGAAAGCACCAAGCTGCTTTACACCCTTCCCTGGAAGGAACCCCCAATGAACACAGAGACCTCTGTCCAAAATTACACTCCAGAATACCATTCACCAGGCACCAAGCATTATGGTGTAAATCTGCACTCTGATAGCAATCTACCATTGGAAACCTGTGGGATATGCATATTAAGCATATGGAAAAGTAGGAGGGGGAGAGGTCACGGAAATTAAATGAATGCATCCTAGCAGCTGGGTTTGAGAAGTCATGCTTCGAGTGCAGCAATGTCAACAGAAGTCTAAAGCACGACTCTATGTAGCTCTTCCTGATTTTAATGAAATGAGGATGGAGAAAGGCAGAACTATGAGGTGGCCTTCGTTCCCTTTGGTGGGTGCACACTCATCCTACGGTGTTGTGCTTCAGAAACCTGCAGCCTTTCCAACTTAAGACTTTGTGGCTGAAGGATACTAGCACACACTTGCCTTTCTTTACCAGATGCGGCACACAGAATCCTGTAAAAAAGGGGTTTTGTACCAATACAGGAGGGTATCATGGTCCTTTTCACTAGATATACCAGCCTTGGTGCTTTCCTTCAATGATTAAAAGATGATTTGACCAGATATGAGAATCTGTCAATGCATCAGATTGTGCCAAAGACCCTCACCTTGAATCTTACAGTAAACTGAGCTGAAATACCATTATCTGAGAAGGTAATGGTGAAATGCTGTAGTCACTGAGAGTTGGCCCTGTGTCAGCAAAAAACACTAAGGTTTAGTTATTCTTAAATTCCAGTATTTCATTATTGTAAATTGCTCTTGGAAGTGGCGGGGGCAACCCAATCTCATGGTGTAGGAACAGTTCAGTTGCAATCTACCTCTCACCTTTGAAAGAGTTAGATCATTATTAATATTATTTTACTATTATATATAGAATAAAGGCAAGATTATAAATCAACCATTTTCACTTGGTTGTATTTACACAGAAACTTTGCGCAGAAAAACAACAACCCAAAGCAGCCTTACAAAGTCGGAACGACTCATTTTAAACCAAACACTCATTAAAAAACAAACAACAAGCATTCAATGTCAAATAAATGCATTAAATAAAAAGATATTGCAGATGTGGTGGTGCCGTGACTTCAATTTGTCTGCTGATGGATATGTAAAAGTTGTTCAGATAAATCAGCACTTAATATTCTTTTAACCCAAGGCTTATTTAAGTTCTTCCAACCAGTTCTTCCAACCAGCCAGCTTCATCCCTTACCTTTGACTGGGGGGACAAGGCTCCTTGCTCTGGTAAAAATCCAGAAGACAGCCGTATCTCATGCCTTGACTCTCTTCAATACAGCCAGCTGCAAAGGATGCCCAGGTCAGCAGCTTTTCCTTGGTCAGCCACAGGATAAGCAGCAACAGCAACAGCAAACTCAATAGAGTTTCTCCTTGCACGCAGAAGGCTTGCCAAAGCATTCTTGGTTACTATGCACACTGATAAAAGCTATTTGTATGTTTACAGACAAATTGCAACCACCGTTGCTTCTTGTACGCTTCTGCCTAAGCTCTTCGCTGTCCCGAAGGGTTGATGGCAGAAGCCTGCAAACCCACATTTCTTCTACACTGGCTGAACTCCCTTGAAGAAGAGCAAATTGTGTTTATATGAACAGCAAAGTCAATGCGCCGTATGCATGTAGCATTAGCACAACGGTGATGTATCAAGGGCACACATGGTACATGCTTTAAAACGTAAGCAGAACAGATGCCTTGTTTACATGGGCAAATGCACCTTCCCCGGCCCATATTATGAATAAATTGGACCTAACATATATTGTTTCACAAGAGTCGCTTAAGGCAGTCTTCGGATAGATTTGCAAAAAGTCAAAGGGTGGTGAACACTATCTTGTAATACATACACACTACTCCGCAGAGTGTGCTATAAAACTCAAGTTATTTTTAAGTCTTGGGAATGACTGCTTAGGTCATAAGCATCAAAGCAGACCTGTGAGTCACTTCTGCATGGTCACCCTTAGCATGCAAAAATAACTTGTTTACACTGATGTTATATTATCCCCGACATTGCTGCTCAGCTAGGTGGTTAGCAAGGGCCTCTCCGAAAATAAATATAAACTATGAAGAAATGGGTCACTTTTTTATCCCCTTGGTCAACACGCGGAGAAGAAATATAGGTCACTAAGATCCAAGTATAGCTATCAAATCAATCTCTGTGCTTTTTCACACGCCTCACTTCCACTAAAATGCGAACAACAACAAAAATCCCAGTACTGTAGATGGCAGGCTAGAAGCAGCAGACAAACTGTGCTTATTACCATGCTATTTGTGTAATTTTGTGCAAAGGCAACATGGCTGTTCTTAAGGGTATTTTTGGAAAATATTATCTGAGGTAGGTATAATTCCAAGCCATAGTTTAGTCGTGGGTGGGGCCTTCCAGTTGTTGTTGTTGTTGGGCTCCAACTCCCATCAACTCCCAGCCAGCATAGTCAAGGGTCAAGGATGATGGGAGTTGCAGTACAACACTATCTGGAAGGCCAAAGGCGCCCCACTTCCTGGTTGAGGACGAGGGAATGTGAATTAACACTGTAATATTAGGGAAAGGAAGTCACTGGCGGAGGAAGGGGGCATGGGGGGTGACGCTCACCGTGCCACCCCCTTGAGTGGCACGCCCTGCCCCCAGGTGCACCACATGTGAGCCGCTCTGTGTGCCAGAGCAGCTAGCTCTGCCTCTGAAGGAAGTGTGTTCGTTTCTGATTTAAAAAGCATGTTATAAGTGCCATGGGTAGTTTCTGCCAACTATACACCCTGCTATCCCATACATACATATAGCATTTGCCCTGTTTGTGTTTGGAGTAGGGCTTTTCTTTCAGCCAGAACTGGCCAGAACTCAGGTCCATCACCTCTCAGGTGAGTGCCATTGCCATTCTAGGAGAACAAAGGTGTTCATGGTGACTTCCTACACCTTTCTTTCTAGAAAAAAATAGCACTGGTTTGGAACATATGTGCTTGTCCTTGATAAGCGCGAAAGAATGGGGGATACTTTTCAAGCAGTTCTGAGTCTATGCTCCATTGTCCCACCGGAACCATTTCTACATGATACACAAACAGAAAGAGTATATAAAACTGTGAAAATGATATATATGAGGTATTAACTTCCAAAGTTTAATAATCTCTTCAGGGGACTGGGCATTTGATATTTTTTTTCCCTCAGTGCCCCCCTTCTGCAGACTGAATTTATATAGAAAAATGCTTTCAGCTGAAGACGTAGAGAAATCACTTCAGCTAAATCACACATGGGTGGACGCAAAGTCTGCTACCAATAAAAATTAACTGATGGAAGAGGCTTGCAGAAATACAAAGGAGAAATGGCAGGGAAACTATGAAGAAATCTGCTGGCAAACAAATCTGACTCAACATGAAAAGAATATTGGGGGAAAATCTGACGGAGTGGAATAACAGGAAGCTTAGTCAGTTCTGGAAGAAACAAAAAATAAAGAGTGTGTTCTTTTGTGAGACAGAAGTAGGAAGGGAGACTACTGTACTTTAAACAAATCGGAGGGATTGGCAGCCACAGTGCTTAAAAAAAGAGATTATGAACTCAATGGGATGGTGACCATATTAAAGTAAAATGGGTATCTGGCTGGAATAGGATATGAAACCACAGAATCCAAAGAGTACAGCTGGTATAAACAAGAAAACAAAAATTGAGGAAGTGTGTCCATAAGAAAATAATAAACTAGATGGACTGATCTCAACAGAAAAAAATTCCCCAAACCACTCTAAAAATCCACAATTAGTCATTCATTTCGATTTTTTCTTTTCTCTAATTCATTTAATTTTCTAAAAGGACACAAGGAAGCGTTTGACAAAATTAAAATGATGTTTTGAAGCAGATCAAAATGCTAAGTGAAATAAATAAATGAATAAATACTTAACCTTTGATTAGCCTGCAATTGAGTGGGGAATGGGCTTATTTCTGTGACAGTTACAAATGCCACCCTCACACACATTAATAGGCACGGAAATAGAGAACCCCTTTCCAAAGATTAATCAGATATCAGTGAGATCTTAATTAATATCTCAACTCCTTTGGCATACAAGCTTCTATATATAGAAAGAGGTTAGTCTTCCAATAAAAACGTGCTTCTAAATTATCTCATCCTTCTCAAATGGATCCATTGTGCCAAAGATAGGGAAGCTATGGTCCTCCTGGGGTTCCTGGACTCCAACTCCCATCAGCCTCAGGATGCATAAGCAATGGTCAGGGATGATGATCACTGCCTATGCATGCTCTCTTCATGGGTTCTATGCTATGGAATTCCTTTCCAAGGGAAATTCATCCCACATCCTCCCTGCTGGTTTTCTCCAAACTGGTAAGAATGCCCTATTTAATTACGAAACAAAATTTTAAAAGATCCTTCCAGAAGCACCTTAGAGACCAACTAAGTTAGTTACTGGTATGAGCTTTCGTGTGCATGCACACTTCTTCAGATACATGTATGCACACAAAAGCTCATACCAACAACTAACTTAGTTGGTCTCTAAGGTGCTACTGGAAGGATTTTTTTTATTTTGTTTTGACTACGGCAGACCAACACAGCTACCTACCTGTAACTATTTAATTATGGTTTGCCACCTGAAAGCTGAAGCTGACCACTGTATCCCACTTTGGGGGGCTGTTTGCTGTGATCTTGCTTTAACAATGTGTTTAAATTTGTAAACCACTGGAAACTATTTCATGACATGTGTGTGTGTGTGTGTGTGTGTGTGTGTATAGCATTTAAACTTCTCATATTGATTCAAATACATAACTGGATTTTTTAAAAGTACTGTTTTGTTCATTTGTGAGGGTCACCCATGCAAACTGTGAATTCACTGGGGTTGACACAGGAGGAAAATATTAAAAGGGTACTTCCTCCTGTATTTTCCACAAAAATGGGAAGAAAGTAAAATAGTGGTTGAGATCCAGAGTACCCTGAGGACAAGTGTAAAGCACCTCCACTCAAAGAAGGAATAATTGCAGATTTCTTGCTCCAGTGACATCCCTCTGTGCCTGCTTTGGCTTTCTGAAACAGCTTTTTAGGGGAATGCAAAGTGCCACAGGATGGATGGATGGGAAGGGAATAGCTCTGCAGCACTTGAGGAACTCCGTGTGTGGAACGTTGGATCTAGACCAATGGCAACACTGGTGGCAGGTCAAACAGCAAACAGCATTTCAGCATCAGTCATTAAAGTTCAAAGATCAGTGCTCGTTAGGGCATAAAATACACAGAAACAGTTTATAGGAAATGGCAAGGGGTGGGGGGGGGACTCGGAGATGAGCTAATACATTAAAAATTTGACCCTCTTTGGTAAACAGGAGCAGGGAACATTTCAACAACCCAGAGTTAAGGGCAGAATGAGGTATAAAGATTAAAAACAAAACAAAACATTGGAAAACAATGAAAGAAAGATGTAAACTGTATAATTAATGGGGTTTTGTTCCTTTATGGCTGCTGAGAAAATAACAGTAGGGCTTTAATGAGGGGAGGGGAGTTGATGGTCTCATCTAGGCTTGTGAGGGCTGAGTGAATTATATTTATTAATTGCTGTACATTGCCCATCAGAGGCACTGAGGGTCCTCAGGAATGGACCCAGGTTATGGTCTAAAAGTACACTGGGCCACCACCTTGCTGAAACTAAGCAAGTCTGGGTCTGGTTGACTGACTTCTTGGGAACCACATTCAGGCTGCCTTGGGTTCCATCACAGAAAAAAAATGACAAGGTATAAATACTGGGCTCTATTGAATCGCAACCTGAATATTTCTCAGACTGTGGAAATGGTCTATCTGAGAGAATGGAGAGCAATGTGGTCAATGCCCTTAACAGGGGCAGAGGCAACACAGCCTATCATTCCGCCATCCGGTTCTCATTCAAAGTGGAAGCTAGAGATTTTGGCAGGCTTGATCTCTGCATAATTTCCAGTACTCCACATAACTCAACAGGTTTCAGGTGCTGGAGCATCAGAGGCCTAAACGATGCTTGAGATTAGCAACCTTAGTTCCATGCATCTCTGTCACATGTGATGGTAGGGATGAAAGAGGAGGACAGGTTAATTTCTCACACAAAAATGAGATGAGTAGTAACTACACATTTCGGCTCTTATCTCAAACTTCTTGTTATTATTGTAATAGAAGCTGGGGGTTATGGTTCATATACAGGGGAGGATACTCATCTCTCTTCCATGGATGGGCATGCTGCTGCCACATCTATCTTGAATAAAAGTGTTTAAAGAGCTTTAAAGTATGGACCTGTGCCTTGAAACACTGCACAAAAGGAATTCTGGATGACCCCTTATCCACAGTGACATTTTTATTACAGAAAAACACATTGTGGGGATGGGGAACCTGTGACCCTCCAGATGGACTACCGCCATCCATCCAGGAGCTGCTATCCAGTGATGACATGTAGAGAGCCACAGATTGCCCACCCCCGATGTACTGACTCTTGGTCCCTACCCATGAGCAGAAAGAGTCCTTCCATACACCATGTATACTAGGTGGAGGAGAGAGAGAGGTTCCAATCTAAACCAAAGGCGGTTTATTCATAACTAGGCACTCCAGGCGTACAGATAACTTGCAGGAACCTTGTGACTGGGTAGTCAAGTTTCAAGCACTGCAAGTGAGAGACAGAGAGACAGACAGACAGACAAAGAGAGAGGGGAGGGGACTTCGCTATGTGTGAAACTATTGGTAAGGGTGTGAGAGAGACGTTCATAGATTTGCTGCTCTTGTTCAGCTGTTAGAACTGAAATAATCCTTTAGTTTTGCTGGAAGTGTGGGATATGCTGAGAAGTTGTCATTCACGTGTAAACATGTAATATTCAGATTCGGTGATGATTTATTATGAAATGCATAATGCTTGCCTTTCCTGGATTTTATTCTGAACACAGTATGTTTATACCGTAGGAGACACTGTCCAGACATTACACTCTTTTTATAAGGTGCTGGGAATCTTTTCTATACAGCAAAGGTGTCAATGGCCTTGTGAACATGCGTTGTTTTATGGAACATTTGCATTTTATAAACTAACTGGTTACAAGTCTGAAGGGCTTTTTTAACTTGTTTATTACATTGTTACATTCTGTTAATTTTTGTTAGCCATCTTGATTTTCTAAGAGAAAAGCAGGAGGGATTAGTTTTTTAAAAAACAGACGAAGCGTATGCAATTTTTACTGTATCGTTAGCTGCCTTGAGTATAATATGGAGAATGACAGACTATAAAATGAAATAATGGCAACATAGCCAATGCCCTAAGCATCTGACCTTCCAAGCAGTTATCTCAAAAGATATCCATTTAGCTTCAACGACACAGTTCTGAAATAACTTTAAAAAAAAAAAAAAAAACTGGGCTAAAAAACTCGGAACTGGATTTGCCATTGCATTCTGAAGTCAGGATTTCCAAATCCTTTAGACCATAGTTTGTAGGATCAGAATTAAACCAACATACATAGGATTCAAACAAATAAGATCCAGGCATGAGCAGGCTCAGAATCTCACGTTCTCAGATCAACTTACTTATTTGATTTTAATGTAACAGGGCTAATCCTGTTTTTGTTGCTGATTTGTAATACTGAGTGGGTATCATTCAGCTAATTACGCTGGCTCTCTGCCTAACATATGGTGCAAAATATCACTCAAATAACTTTTTCAAAGAAGTATTTTTTAAAAAAAACTTTATAGGCTAACAAACTGTACAAATAATTAAGTTTTATACACAGTCCCACTGGTGACCCCCATACATTCAGCGGAGGCTCCAGGCAACTAAGACGTCTTAGTGACTTAATACAGGACTATCTTCATAGTGTATGTGTTAATAACCACGCTGCAAACATATCAAAATTACTTTTGACATGTGTGATCAAATCCATCAAAATTTAAAAAAAAAACGACATAAAGGCTCGTTGCATCTATTAGTCTAAGCCTTCTAGCTGCGCAGGCAATTTTCACCAAGAATGCAACTGGCAGGGACGGATACAACTGCAGGCCATATAACAATTTCTCTGACTGCCATCTCTGGTTGTAAATAATTAAAGAAAATCTGGATATGTCAGTACCATTACTCACAGCTTGTAGTCTGGGCTGCAATAACAGCTGCTGAGGGGCAAGGAAAGGCGAGCCCTAAAACATTCAAGGCCAGCTCGTGGGATTCCCAGAGGCATCTAGAGGACTGCAGTGGGAAGCAAAACATTGGACTCCATGAACCTCTGGTCTGATCCAGCCAGGGTCTTCTTATGTTCACATGAGATCATTGGCCAGCAGCACAATGTTTGCTTTGGACGGAAAACTAATATCCTATTATCATTCGAAAATTCTACACGTATTGGAATAAAAGCAACGGCATGGTAAGTATATAGCCCCGCTTGGTTTAAAACATAAATTAGCTTTTCATTATCAACTTGTAACTCACAAGCCATGGCTGTACCCTGGATAAGCTCCTGTGCAATTACAATTATTGGTATAAATTCAATAGCAACGGCCAAGTCATTCACATCTGAAAATTGGCTACAGAGCTCTGCACTTGATTGCAGCCACCGCTCCCATTATTGGCTGTGCCTATCGGCGTTTTCATTACAATGACTTCACACAAGAGAGTGACAGGGTATCTGGTAAAGAGGATTAATAAATCATGTCAGAGATGCATGAAATGGCAAGTTTGCCAAAGCTTCCCACTCCTCCACTTGGTGCAAGGGCCACAAAGCGAAACTAGGAAATGCAGTATAGAGACACTCTTAGAAATGTTCAGAAAACCAAGGCAGAAAAAAGAAAGGAAAATGAGCTTGCATCTGTAAACCCAAGGCAGTTCTGCTGCGTGCTTTAACCCAGTTATACATTTTCCCTACTCTTCATGGACAATGCCCCATGTTTCAGACACGTGTTAATTTTTTGATGCTTGCAACAAAAGAATTTCCACGTCTTATCTTATCCTCTCAATTACAACCCTTTCCAATGGAGCCAGCTGCAAGTATGTATAATAATCAAATGCAAAACTATCAAGTGATGTACACGGCGTGCGAGAGCTGCAGCTAACAGCAGTGTCATACAACCAATAGCAGAACGAACCCCAGCACTAGGCTAGCCAGCCACGGGATTAATTTTAAGAGTCCTGTATATTCCTTAAAAATCAGGTGTGGGGAAACTTTGGCCCTCCAGATGTTGCTAAACTCCCATCAGCCCCTGCAAGCATAACCAACGGCCAGGGATGATGGGAGTTGTAGTCAATTGTCAGTTTGATATCTTCTCCCCACATGAATGACTCTTACTGTGAGGTGTGAACCATCATAGAATCACAGAAACCTAGAATTATGGACCAAAAGCGTCATCTAGTCCAACCCTCTGAAATGAAGGAATCTTTTGTCTATTATGGTGCTCAAACCCAAAACCCACAATCAAGAATCTCATGCTCTACTGCCTGAGCCATCCCTCTCTTGCCACTGGCATGTTCTCTCTCACCCTCTCTGATATATAAGCAACATTTCAGCTGCATAATACATTCACTCATCACGATGTTCTGGATCAATTAAGGGTGCTTTTCTCTTCAATGCAGGAAAGGGCAACAGTCTCGCCAGACACAGTCTCACTGCACTTTGAAGATGCTCGGAACGCCTATAAGTCTATGCACAACAAGGACAAAACTCTGAATTGAAGAGGGGGACCTGAAAGATTTCCTGCAGATGTACTGTAGACTTTTAATAGCCTCACATGTTCAGTGTGATGACAGAGACAAGACCTTTCTCCTTTCCCCTCAGGGTAGGGTCACTGCCACATCCAAATTAGGTCTGGCTAGCAAAGCCTGTGCATAAGGCCGTAACATGTTGCTGCTTTACTGTGTCCGACTGAAGGGGCTGTGGCCAAAACTACAACACCAACATATATTTCTCTGTAGTATTCAGGGCTTGCAGCTAATCACAGTACCAGATTATATACAAGTATTTGCTGGTGCGGTGCCTGAAAAGAACTAAACTACTCAAAATACGGGGTGAATGAATGTAAACCCTAGAACAGGTTACCACAGTGTAATGGTATTTGTCCCAGCAAGGCCTAAAGCAATGATTAACATATTGAAGGGTGCCTTCCTTCAGGAGACAGAAGTTCCTGAGTATTATGCTTATTAGAGGGACACGGATGGCGCTGTGGTCTAAACCACAGAGCCTAGGGCTTGCCAATCTGAAGGTTGGCAGTTCGAATCCCCGCGACGGGGTGAGCTCCCGTTGCTCAGTCCCGGCTCCTGCCCACCTAAATGTTCGAAAGAACATCAAGTGCAAGTCGATAAATAGGTACTGCTCCAGTGGGAAGGTAAACAGCGTTTCCGTGTGCTGCTCTGGTTTTACCAGAAGCGGCTTAGTCATGCTGGCCACATGACCCGGGAAGCCGACTGTGGACAAACGCCGCAGGGGTACCTTTTTTACCTTTACCTATGCTTATTAGAAGGGACGCGGGTGGCGCTGTGGGTTAAACCTCAGCACCTAGGACTTGCCGATCGCATGGTCGGTGGTTCAAATCCCCGCGGTGGGGTGCGCTCCCGTTGCTCGGTCCCATCGCCTGCCAACCTAGCAGTTCGAAAGCACCCCCGGGGGCAAGTAGATAAATAGGGACCGCTTACCAGCAGGAAGGTAAACGGCGTTTCCGTGTGCGGCTCTGGCTCGCCAGAGCAGCTTCGTCATGCTGGCCACGTGACCCGGAAGTGTCTGCGGACAGCGCTGGCTCCCGGCCTATACTATAGAGTGAGTTGAGCGCACAACCCCAGAGTCTGTCAAGACTGGCCCGTACGGGCAGGGATACCTTTACCTTTAAAGGTAAAGGTAAAGGTACCCCTGCCCGAACGGGCCAGTCTTGACAGACTGTGGGGTTTGTGCGCCCATCTCACATTTATTGGCCGGGGGCCAGCGCTGTCCGGGGACACTTCCGGGTCACGTGGCCAGCGTGACATCGCTGCTCTGGCGAGCCAGAGCCGCACACGGAACGCCGTTTACCTTCCCGCTGGTAAGCGGTACCTATTTATCTACTTGCACCCGGGGGTGCTTTCGAACTGCTAGGTGGGCAGGCGCTGGGACCGAACAGCGGGAGCGCACCCCGCCGCGGGGATTCGAACCGCCGACCTTTCGATCGGCAAGCCCTAGGCGTTGAGGCTTTAGCCCACAGCGCCACCCGCGTCCCACCCACCTTTACCTTTACCTTTATGCTTATTAGAACACCTCTAACGTTTGTTTTCTTTTTAAAAAATCCATTCAGCATGGATCCTATGCATTTACTTGGAAATTGGCCCCACTGAGTTTTTCAAACCTCTTGGGCTTGCTGATCGGAAGGTCGGCAGTTCGAATCCGTGCAATGGGGTGAGCTCCCGTTGCTCTGTCCCAGCTTCTGCCAACCTAGCAGTTCGAAAGCATGCCAGTGCATGTTGATAAATAAGTGGGAAGGTAAATGGCGTTTCCGTGTGCTCTGGTTTCCGTTGTGCCAGAAGAGGTTTAGTCAAACTGGCCACATGACCCAGAAAGCTCTCAATGGACAAATGCCAGCTCCCTCGGCCTGAAGCGAGATGAGCACCATACCCCATAGTCGTCTTTGACTGGACTTAACCATCCAGGGGTCCTTTACCTTTTTACCTTACCTAAGTTTAGGACCACTGTTATCTCTTGCCATCTACAAACCTCTCAGCCAAGGGCACAGCATTTAAATGGATAATGCTACAGATAAATATATCAGTAAGTCATTCATTCCATCTTTTCTTACCCTCTCTCTCTCTCTCTCTCTCTCTCACACACACACACACACACTCGCACACAGTTTTAAACACTAGTGGAAATGAGTGAATTGCATTATGCTGTCAATCGACCGACAAGCAGAGAACTGACTTAGAACTGCCTTTCCACACAAAGCGCTTTTCCAAGCCTTATTACCCATTTTGTAGATCAATATTTCACAAAGACAACCATGCACTACAGATAACTGTCTAATCAGGCTCTTATCTGGTGAGTAAGCACACTTTTCAGCTCCACTGAAAAGGCCTGCAAAAACTGCTTATCGCATGAACCGGTGAGATAATATAATAATAACGGAACAGAACAGCACCAGTAGGCTGGAATACAAAATTGAAATAAAGATAAGATTTAAACAATTCCCAAGACTGTGATCCGCACCTCTGTAAATCTGGAGCAGCTGCATTAAAAAAAAATCAGGCATGCTACTGTAGAGTATGCTGCTTCATGAGGACATCCATGCCAAAAGATGTTTAAAAAAATACTAAAGGTATAAATATAGCATCCAATGTTTCGTCTCCTTACTAACAAGAGTGAAATGGAATATTCATGCTCATCTCTAACTCCACAGTGAGTTGATAAGAATGTTATGCTCCATGGTCTCAGGGTTGGGCCTCTAAAACAATACATGCCAATATGCCCAGCCCCATTTCCAGTGCTGAGGAACACAATAAACAGCCTCTGGCATCTTCTCCTTCAATCATCCACCCAGTGCCAAACTAGACACCACTGAGGAAGCCATTTTTGTCCCTCTTAATGTCTGTCACCCTCACATATAATGCAGAGGTGGGATCTATTTATTTTTTATATATACTCAAGAGTGCAAACAGAAAGCTGAACCCTCCCACCTACAGGAGAGGGTCATCATAGCTCAGTGGCTTTGCAAGTGGCAGCTCCCAGATTCAATACAAGCTACACTGAGATGGAGGAACCTGTGGTCTGACTGTTTAAGGCTGCTTCCTATATGCTCTCCTGCACCCTGTTGCATGAGGGTGCTTTTTCATTACGAATTGCAGGAAGGCTTTGAAGTGTGTTCAGCTGAACACATTCAGAAGGGCCTTTCAGACATTCCTGCTCACCATGGGAAGAGTAAGTAGAGGCAGGTTTTGCTTGCACACCACGACACCTCTCCACTTTCAGCCCCCATACATTCAGCAGAATGCCTGAAAAAAGCTATTAATTTGCTTTTTTATTTATTAATTTATGGCAAAGCTTTTGCATATGCCTCAAGATGAAGAATCAAATGATTCTATCAAGATGATAGAATCAAAGAACTGCAGAGTTGGGAGGGACCTTGAGGTGGTATTTGGTGAGCTATGAATGGGCTGATACATAAATAAGAAGAAACTGAGTACGGAGGTAAATGAAACACTGCTGACCCTTGCAACAGATAAAAGGAGAACTGGGAATTGCCTAATGCCACATGTTATTACAGAGTCTGCCAAACGGTTGGGACACTTGAAATTCTGAGAAAGTGCCATTAGGTGTCCTTCACAAAATGGTTGCTATGAGGAGTGGACGTAACACAAAATGGCTGCCGCACCTCAAAGTGCATAAAAAGAGACAGGACCCCCCAAGACAGTGCAGGCATGCCCCCTGCATCAGCCCCCCATCAACTGAAAAAGGCAACATCATCAGTGACCACTGCATGCACTCACAGAAAGAAGCTCTTCCCAACCCTCACCTGTTCAGAAAAGAACGGAAGTTGACTGTCCAGGCCTAGCATCCAATGAAATGTTCGAGGTGGTGTGTTCATTGTAGTAGAGGCTGAGCCAGTGCAAACAGGTACAGAGCAGGGACAGCAAACTATCTCTCACACATTGTGAACTTCTGAGGGGATATTGAATCTTTGCAAGCCCACAGGTGCTGTGTTGGCAACCCTTGTGCTATTATATTTATTGGGAACGTTTGGTCAGGGTGGAGCTGCTCCATGGGTATAAACAGGGAACTAAAAGAGCTGTTTATCTGCAAGGATCATGTTTGCAAAATTTTCTTCAGTGGTTAACCAGGGAACAAAGAGTGCTGTGTAAAAGCTGTAACATGTGCAGCTACCTAAACAGAAGCATCCCTACAGAGAAAGACATCTGCCTGAAATTTGGTTAAGCAAAGTTCTTTTTTTCAAAGACAGCAGAACTTCTTGAGGAGATGAAGAGACACATTAACCCCAGACCAAGCCTGGTCATAGATGCCCAGAAGATGCAAAAGCAAGAGGAAGAGCTGTTGCTTTGGTAATTTGATGTTCAGATTTTTAAAAACTCAAGGTGCTCTTTGTAGTCTTTTCAAAATGGAAGTGGAACAAGCATAATTCACAAGGATGTTGTGACCATTTTGGGGGGGCATGAATGGCCACAGAAAGACTGTGTAGACTTTCCATTTATCCCTCTGAAGGCTTAACAATGAGGAATTATGAAATGCAGTTCTTGTATAAGACACTCAAATAGTATTGCTAAAGAGATGCGTTAGCCTACAGGCTAACACCACGGGGGGGGGGGGAGTCTATGCCAGCAGAACCCCAGAGTCCTGTGAAATGGTAGATTCCAAGTGATTCATTGATGGTGGTGATGATTGCCTTGCCTTTCATCCTGGAGAACCCCAGGGCCATGCACAATATGATAAAAAATATAATACCAGCTATACCAGCTAATTAAAACACTCCCCCCCCAAAAAAAAACATACTACACTAAAGCAACAGCTCAACATAGTAAGCACAATACCAAAGACTGCTACAACCTAGGGCAAATCTATATCCCAAAAGGGTGCATGAACAAATAAATCTTTAAAAAGTAACAGTGTGGGATACAACCATACTCTCCTGAAAAGAGAACTCCATAATTGGGGTGCCACCACCAAGAATGCTATGTTCGTGCCACTGTATCATCACCTTGGAGGCCTCTTACAAGCCCATGACTCCAAGCAGAAAATAATTTGTTGCTTCTTCTGTATGTACTATTAATAGTAAGCAAAAATCTAGCCAAAATCCATCACCTGTAAGTCCTACAGATGTTGAAGAGAAAATTGAGCACATGCTTGTATCTCTTCAATTGAAATCAACGGGAGTTATAAGTGGTGTGTCATCCCCTCTCATACCTCCACCCCATTATTTTTGGGGGTATTCCATTTACACGGACGTAAGAACTAAATAATTGGACCAACTAATAGCTCAAGCCAAATTATGGTCTATTCAACCCAAAGCAGAGAATTTACTTGCTGGCAGAAAGAGAGAAACAATTGCAAAAGAAGACTCGTTTCCATTTACAGCAACAACATGGTGCCAAAAATATCTAAATAAAAATGTGGTAGATTCTCACAATGATAACCAAGGGTACTGGCTGTTCTTAAGCACTGTTTAGTCTCCAGAGTCATGAAGCACTGAAAACTGTTTTCATCTTACTTGTGCTAGTTATAACATATGTTCTCGACTTTGAGCAAACTTTGAACTGAACTATAAGTGGGTTAATTTTGGCTGGACTGTGCCCAGTATATATCGCCAGCTGGTAGTTAAACCCAATGACTGCATGTCTGAAAATGGGAGACAATAAAATTGATACACTGCTGCCATGAGTATCTTATGCGATTGAGAAGAAAAACCGCCTAAGCCAAATTTTAACCTGGTTCTCTTTTTTGGTGGGTATGCCGTAATGTTGTCACATTAGCCAAACAGGAGGCCTCATTCTGGCGGAGCCAGTAGGAACAGACTGAAAACACCTCTCAAATTCAAGTTAATCTCTCTCTCTCTCTCTCTCTCTCTCTCTCTTTTTTTTTTTTTTTAAATATCCTAGCCAAGGCTAAGTATAAAGATTCAGAAGGAACATGAGGCCCTTCAAGGTAACTATTTATGGTACAAATATACCCAGTTCAGGAGGAGGGGTAGGAAAAGGGAAGATTCAAACCCTCATTTTGAAGCTAGTTGAAAACCTGAGGGAACAACCCACTTATTTCTGAAATATATCCCTTATATTTTATTAATAATAATAATAATAATAATAATAATAATAATAATAATAAATGTTCCAGTTTTGCAGTTACAAAAATGATTGAGACCTAACTTAGCAGATACAACATGCAGGCAGAAAAGCAGCATGCAATAAACTAAATATGTGAATATTCAGTAAAAAGAAACTGTCTCTTTTTTTGACAGTTTTGCAGTAAGACATTTTGCCGCTGTGAGATTGAGGGGGAAATAGCTTTCCTTTGTGAAGCATCCAACTGAGCTGACGAAATGAAATGTAAAATTCAAACTAAGTGGCAAGGATTAATAAAGAGACATACTCTAGATACCAATGGTGGCAAGGTACTCTTTGGGTCTGGTGGTTGAGCAGTACACAGAAACACCAGCAGTAGGTAGAGCCAAAGACAGGCAGAGCTGCAACCTAACTGGTTTTAAGTACGAGGGCAGGCAGGTGGGACTGGCTGGGGTCAGACTGGGATTGATGGAGCAATGCCCCCACTTGCTCTAATGGCCCTGCCTCCACAGTTAGATACTGAAATTAAAGCAGAAACAGAAGTTCAGTTCACATGTGACTTCAAGCCAGGCTCAACCCTAGTTTCCAAACATGGTTTGTATGGCAAGTATAAACCATACTTTGCCAGTTCATGTGAAACTGCAAACTTTGATTAGTCTCAAGGAGGAAATTACAACATATGAGCACAACAGCGCAAAGTTTGGCATTACATGTGAACCAGCTCTCTAGGAAGTTATGGGTAATATCACCAATGAATAGAAGCCAATGTGATCCGGCTACACTTGGATAACTTCAGCCGGGTAAATTGAGAACTATTGTTTCAGAAAGTTGAAATTTGGTAGGTTTGCCTTTACATGTGAGCTAATTCAAATTCCTACCCCAGCCCCAATGCTCACTTGTGTGCTTTGCATAGTAGATGCGGCACAGTTTATGTAGTGTCATTGTGTAGAGTGGCAGGGGAAACCCAGCCAGATGGGCAAGCAAGGGTATAAATAATAAATTATTATTATTATTATTATTATTATTATTATTATTATTATTATTATTATTATATCTCAGCATTCCTGCTGTCACTGCATGTTGATTGTTGCATTCTGTTTATGGGGAATATGTGGATTTTGTCCGTGAGTGACATTACAATTGATTTCTTTTCTTCTTCTTCTTTTCTTTTGATAGAGCTACAAGGGTACTGTCATGGGCACTGAAAGGATTCTGTCAGTGTTGCTACGTAAGCTTTTGCTTCTATTGCAATCGTTCTTTATTTTGCATTTGCTGAAGAGGTAGCAATGTGTTATGTTACACTAGCTCTGGCATAATACTTGCTTATGTGATGGGAGACACAGGATCACTCTGTAAGAAAATGAACAAAGTGTTTTGAGCAATGAGCAAAGTCAAAATGGTACGGGAGATTCATAGAGCTCCTGGTATTTATAGGTTGCAATCCTATTCCCACTTAACTTGAAGAAAGGCTCATTGAACCTACTTCTAAGCAGATATGTAATGGGCTGCACTGTATGTTTGAGTTATAGAAGACATGGGCAGCTTCAGATTGGATCAGGGTAACAATGCTAAAACGGCAGGGAGGTGAGAATTAAGCCTTCCTCCTCCCCTCACATGTATCTACATCACCTCCCGCAAATCTACTATTTGCCGCAGTGGGGTTGGGGATTACTTGGGAAGTGTTTGAATGATTCAGATTTAGGAAAAGGCAAAGGCAGAGGGTTAAATTCCTCTTTTCCTAGTACCATTGCTTCAATCCCATTTAGTGTCATGCACAAACCAGTTGCTATTAAACAAAACTTAAAACATCGGGAAATCACGGATCTCCCACATTACATGTATATAGCTCTCAGTATCATCATCAGTATCATCGTTAACTTGTAGCTTATTACTTATCAGAGATTACATAATTGTCACTTGAAAATTAGAACGAGGCAACTCCACACCATGGAATAACAAAACTGCTGTTCAGTCCCGGGCAGGCATGGATACAGACAAGTCTGAGACCCTCAAAGGAAGTTGATCCTTGACTTTCCAGAACCACAAAGGCCACATTCTGATGTTACTTAATGTGGTGTGTATTTAATTGCATTTTTTATTGCAAGGAAAGGAACTGCTGCAGGCTTTTCGTTAATGGAAACAGCTGCAGAAATCAGCTGTTTCTGTGTTGGGAAACAAACAAAGGATTCGGATTGTATCAAAATAATACAAAGAGAAGAATTACTGACCACACAAACACAAAACGAAAAGATTTACATGCTGAATTCCAAGGTATTGTTGGATGCGGGGGGGGGGGGGAGTGCTGAAATTGTAAAAATATTATAAAAATGCCACCACTACCCTTCAATTTTTCTACCAAAAAAGACAGAAGAAAATTGAGGATAGAAGATAAACGATATATCTTAGAAGCTATGCATAACACCAAATGTAGGAAAATATGTAGGGGAATGCTTTTCAGAATAAATTTCTAACAGATGTCTGCAGCAACACTTTTCCATTTCACAGAACATGTGAAAAAGATTAGCAGGTTCATGAGGTTAACACACGGAAGGAGGGGGGCAGACAAGATACAATTGAACTGCTACCCTGATTTATCAACAATATTCAAAACAAAACTACCAGGATACTAAAGCTATACCATGTCAAGTATATAGATTTGTGTGTTTCTGTGTGTGTAGACACACACAGAGAGAGAGAGAATTGCAGTTTTCATGTTCAGCAACACAGTACAAATTCTAAACCAATTAAGGCCCTGTACAACACAACAAAGCTAATGAAAATAAATGCAGCCATCTATTTAGTTCTGTCTGTGCCTGCCTCTGCAATGCGATTTGCAAGCTACAGTGTCATTGACCTCCATTCTGCTCTGAATGCCTCAGAGAGAAGGAAAGACAATGTCGTCTGCATTCAACCAACATCACTGGCTTTCTGCCACACATGCAAAATAATTTCAGGAGGAATCGCATAGCATTATGCACCAGGTACTTTATGAGTTGGAGCGCACCAGCTCCAGGAACTATTTCTTTTTCACTGTAACTTCTGGATCTTTCCTTTATACTGCAGCCTCCATGCCAAAAGCACCTATTTGAAAATAATAATATAAAAGTATCTCTATTCTACTTGGGAGCAGAATGTCAGGATGTTGTTAACAGCTGATTCTGAACATCTTACGCCTCTGATGGCTTGGTGTGACACCTACACTAAAAAAATAAATTCTTTAATGAGCTTGCATATCAAACTTGTTATTACAGAAGTGGTTTGTTCATTTTGGAGGCTGGTGAACAAAGGCCTAATGTGGAAATATGTGCATACAGAGAGAATAGCTCATTGGTAGAGGGCATAACCCAGGCAGATCTAAAACTTCCATTAAGCTATCAAGGTAAATTTCTGTTGATTTCTATCCCGCTATGATATATACCGTTGATTACTACTTTTATTGATTATGTCCAGCGCCTATTAGTAGAGGGAAAAAAGCAGCTTCAGACTTCTCTATATGTCATCAGGGGTGTCACAGCAGGCAGGACAGATCAAATGTTCATTGGGCAAGACTACCATGTGAAACAATGTGTGTACAACACATTTGGGGCTGGAGCCATCCGTCTCCTATAGAGAGGAAACAGGCAGGGTAGAAAATGGAAGACTCAACTTCCACCATCTCTCCCTGGTGAACAATTGACTGAAACTTGATGAAGGGTGGAGAAAATAAAGTACAAAAGCCATAACACTTTCAGTTATTTATTTCTGGAGCATTTTGGTGTATCTGTAGATCTGGTGAAGTCCCTGCACTCATTTGCGCAACCATGTGGTGCCAGGTAACTCATTCCATTAGCACAAGGATTTAGAGTTGTGTAATGGACGGGACTTGCCAATCGCATGGTCGGCGGTTCGAATCCCCGCGGCGGGGTGAGCTCCCGTCTTTCGGTCCCAGCTCCTGCCCACCTAGCAGTTCGAAAGCACCCTTAAGTGCAAGTAGATAAATAGGTACCGCTTTATAGCGGGAAGGTAAACGGTGTTTCCGTGTGCTGCGCTGGTGCTGGCTTGCCAGAGCAGCTTTGTCACGCTGGCCACGTGACCCGGAAGTGTCTGCGGGCAGCGCTGGCCCCCGGCCTCTTAAGTAAGATGGGCGCACAACCCTAGAGTCGGACACGACTGGCCCGTACGGGCAGGGGTACCTTAATGGAACTGTCTCCCTCTGCCCCAACTGAATCTGCCCTGGGGCTTCACCAAACCCTCCAGAGCAGGAGGGGGGCAGAAAGGAATTCTGTTGCACTAAGCATAAATCCTTTCACTCATTGAACAAGTGCATCGGATACTGTCCAAAACTTCCCCTCCCATTCCTGCCCCACATTTTATTGAAAAAAATCTGCTCTAGGAGTTCTCAGATTTCGTCCAGTTCTACCCTATACATCCAAGATGAAGGCTGTTCTGCAAACTAGGCAAAAACCAAAGCGTGTGTGTAATTGCAATGTATGTAATTCATAAAGGTAAAGGTAAAGGTACCCCTGCCCGAACGGGGGTTTGTGCGCCCATCTCACATCTATAGGCCGGGGGCCAGCGCTGTCCGGAGACACTTCCGGGTCATGTGGCCAGCGTGACAAAGCTGCATCTGGCGAGCCAGCGCAGCACACGGAACGCCGTTTACCTTCCCGCTGGTAAGCGGTCCCTATTTATCTACTTGCACCCGGGGGTGCTTTCGAACTGCTAGGTTGGCAGGCGCTGGGACCGAACGACGGGAGCGCACCCCGCCGCAGGGATTCGAACCGCCGACCTTTCGATCGGCAAGCCCTAGGCGCTGAGGCTTTTACCCACAGCGCCACCCGCGTCCACATGTAATTCATATTAATGTGCAAAATGTAAGTTAAAGTTAAGAAAATCCCTGTTTTAAAATTTAAAAATACCCCTGGACATAGGAAATTTTAAGTCAGGCTCTAACAGATATGGTGTAGAACAACAGGCGATTTGGGGGGTGGGGGAAACAGCTTTTTGCTGGACTCAGATAAGCATACAACTCTGAGGATGTTTATCTGACATTTATCACCAGGGGATAGATCTGGAAATCACAAGGACCAGGCTTCCTTGTAAGGTTTATGAGGCTTCCTGTTCTCGCTCAGAAAAGGAAACTTTTCATTATGGAAATCAGTTTCTCTCTTTCTCAAGGGGGAAATTTCACCCTGGTACAAATAAAGTCTGCCCCACTTAAATGATGCTCGAAGCATTTATGAGGCAGGCCTGCCCCCCACAACAACAACAAAATGTACCTCATGGTGTTTTGATAGTCTACCACTTCAACAGTCAACTTCTGTCCTTAGAGAACACTTTTTACTAACTTTTCAATATTTGGGTGTGCAAGCAAGGTTTAACTTTTCTGTTTTGTAAGTATTTTTATGCACTTTGGGGAGCTCTGGTTGAAAAGTGGGATATAAATCTACAAAATAAATACAGTGAACGCATTAGTAAAATAATGCAATTATGAAGAACATTTCTATTGCCTCAGTCTAGGTAAAAAAGAAAATGAGACTATTTTCCCAAGCTTCTGTTTCATTGACATGCTGGACTTCAGTTAATTTTGCTGCTGGTAGTTACATTTAACTGTTTGCTATTTTATCTGTTGTTGCATTGGTGTTTGATACCGATTTAAGTAAATGGATATATACTAATTCAAAGCTGCTTTGAATACATTTCAGGGGAAAGAAGAATTTCTATTATAAAAAGTACATGTGTGGTCTAATGGAGCAGCTAAGTGTAAACAGGGGAATTCTCACTTCTCAGAAACTCATCTCTGTCATGAATTCTCTATGTGGCCTTTAGAGAACAATCCTCAACATGTCTACTTATATACATTTCTCTCACCTTAAAGAGCTATTGTGAGAATGGCAATAAGGCAATACACACAAGGTGTTTCGAACATTTAAAATGTACAAATAAAAACAACAATTTTGATTGCATTTGAATCATATTGGTTTTTCAAAAGAATATGTGAACCGCCCAGAGAACCTGGTTAATTGGGCGTGATACAAATGCCAATAAATACAATAAACAAACATGTTTATTAACTATCATCACTACACGTTCAACGAAAGTACCGCAAAGCAGGAGCATAATGATTTTCAGCCAGGTCACGTCAAGCATCTTTCCCACCCTGCATCTTAACTGGTGTCAGATGGATAATAGGCCACAGATAAAGTCTAGTTAGCTGAACAAGATTGAGATAATACATATTAGGGGAAACAGCTAGAGGACATGACAGGAACTAGGCCCATGTGCCTCTTAATGGGCACATCTGTCATCTGTTTCATAACCCTTAGGTATTGTTGGCTCCCCGGCGACTGCTGCAGTCCCAGAGAGAAGCAGCTGTCATGATTGTTTCCATCATTTATTTGCACTTGGGAAGCAGGTTAAAGCATATTGCCTTCTTTTGTCTCGAACTTCCCCATTCTTAGCCCGTCTTTTGAGACTCTGCAAGCGGATTTGCGCCGGTACCCTTCTCTAAAAGGCTGCACCTTTAAATTCCTAGCAAAATGAAATAAAAAACAGAACCCCTGTAGATTTTCAGCGCTGCCAGTCAAAACAAGAATGGCAGCCCCACGGATAAATAAGAATAAAACAGAGCCTTCTGAGGCGAAGAGCTGACAATCTGAAGGAGGAAACTTCCTTGGAGAGTGAATTTTAGCTGGAAGTATTTGGTGGTGGTGGTGGAGAGGGAAAGAATCTGATCGATCATCAGTGGGGGGGGGCACGGAATCAACTCAGATCCAAATGCTTCCACTCCAGTAAGGTGAATCAGGTGGGATATATGATATGTGGGCATGACAGATTCTATACAACAACAACAACCTGCAACAGGCTTGATAAGCAGTGATGAGGCCTTGCTGTATTCATTACAAAACTATTCCACCTTTAGTGGGGTGCACTGAACAGCTTTCAGAATGAGCGTCGCAGGAATGTCTAGTCAAGCTGTGCCTCTACTGACTAGTCATGGAAGAAAACTGGTGTGTGTGAGAGAGAAGAGAGAAATCTCTTGCAGCAGCCACACTGTTACTCTATGTTTCCGCAGCTGGGGAAGGACCTATATAGCTGTCAGCAGTTGCTCTTACAAACAGATTTATACAAGATACAGGTCACTGGAAAAGCTCAACCTGGGGTTTAGGGATCTGAGGCACAGGAGCCCACTGCAGCCACCAGATCTTTCTCTACCAGACTCTCATGTCTCTCTCCAGGCCACACGCATCCCAGTGACCCTCATTCTCCCCCCCAAAAAAACGTTTTTGCCTGTCTGGAATGTTTCCCTGAACTCTGATATTGCATCTTGCTTCTCTGGATGGAAGATAGAGAAGGATGTCTCTCTGTGTGTACAATCTAGCCTAGCGTACAAAGGTAAATTTTTTTTTTACATTCATTTCGCCTCCCACTTTTGGACTTTCTTTGTATTTCCCCCTCCCTTCCCTCTTTCATTTCTCCATCCTTGAGAAATGCTGCCATAAAAATAAAAATAAAAACTGCTCCAAGTGTGAATATTCCTTCTAACACCTTTTGCAGTGGAGGCTGCTGCAAATCATTCAAACAGAAGTGAAATCACACTTTGTGGTTACTGTCAAATGTTCTTCCCAAAGTCTCATGTGAGCTCAGTATGGGAAGCAGAGGGGCTGTCTCTTGAAAGTGGAGAATATCGATACACTACTACGGGGTAAAATTCATTCGCTTTATTCGCAGTGTTTCTTTTTTTCCCTTTACATCTAACAGTCGCAGTGTGGTGTAGTGGTTAAGAGCGGTAGTCACGTAATCTGGGTAACCGGGTTCGTGTCTCCGCTCCTCCACATGCAGCTGCTGGGTGACCTTGGGCCAGTCACACTTCTGTGAAGTCTCTCAGCCCCACTCACCTCACAGAGTGTTTGTTGTGGGGGAGGAAGGGAAAGGAGAATGTTAGCCGCTTTGAGACTCCTGAAGGGGAGTGAAAGGCGGGATATCAAATCCAAACTCTTCTTCTTCTTCTTCTTCTTCTTCTGGATTCCCCTCTCTCTGATGTACTTGCATGTTTTATTTATTTACTTATTTTTTTAGTTCTGTTGCTGCAGATTTTGGTATGGTTTGTCAGAGTTGGTGATCTTTTTTTAAAAAAAATAAAAACTTAATTCAGCAAGAAGTTTGCTTACTTAAAGTTAACTTAAGTGTTACTATTAAATTCAGTAAAACCTCATAACCTATGTTTTCCTGTTTAAATGTAGCTTATTTTGAAAAGCTTGTGCAGCTACCCAGCACTGCATTCCTTGTAAATATCAATCACTGCACTTTCAGGCAAACATCTTTACAAGCCTAATTTCTCGCTGAACCTGCAATTCAGCATTAAAAAGCTACTAAAAGGGCAGGACATTAAGTGCAATATAAAATTTAAAAAAAAAAAACTGCAACAGATCTTGGATCGTTTTCCAAACTTGTAAATATGAGGAAATCTCCACACAGAAGATAAAATGAAGATAGAAGAGGAAATGTGGAGAGGGCAGGGGGAGAAATAGCCTCTCTCTCAAACTGAACAGAGGCCAACTTAATAGGGAATACAACTGGCCTAGACTAGGTATACCATGGTAATCTGGAATTTCTAAGGTAATATAATAATAATTTATTATTTATACCCAACCATCTGGCTGAGCTTCCCCAGCCACTCTGGGGTATTGTAGGTATTGTAGTTTTGCTGGAGTAGATAGATGATTCTCCCAAACCAGCTTTTGGTCTGTTTCTTGGGTGTGGGGGGAAATTTATTGGTGATTGGACGCACGAGGGGTTAAGAATGGGGATGAACACCCAAGTCTGCATTCCACTGAAAGCAAAGGCTTGAATCTGCATTTGGATGTGCATCTCACTGAAAGTTACACCCAACATGCAGGAATGGATGTTCATCTTGATGCGCATGATTTATTCCCATTTATTCCTAAATGCAAGACACTTCGGAGATATCCGCAGAAACTGTGCAAGCAGTGGGAAATATAAAACTAAATTCCTATTTATATTGTGCTTCCTTCCTTCCAAATGCAATTTCTTCAGCTCCCTTCCATCCAAAGATACTGAATGGAAGAAGCAGATCCATGAAACCAAGGTATATGTTCGCAGAGCTGCCATATTCACTGGGACAGATGGAATATGGAGGAACTCTGGCTGCTCAGGTTGAAATGACTGGAACTACTTGAATCAGACAGGATGGGACAGGTAGCCTCCCTCCATAGTAAGATGCCAGGACTGAGTGCAGGAAACAGGGGAAATGTACAGTCAGCAGGGACTGATGCAAAGGAGCAAGAATGTTATCGTGCAGCTTAAACAACAAGCAGTTCCTCAGTTGCCTTGGTGGCCAAAGAAGACACAATAGTCTCCTGGCTCTAACTTTGTGTTGGTTCACGTCTTCACAGAATGCGCCAGGCTCCAAGTCAGACACAATTTTCATTTTGCCCTCTCCAGAAAACCCAGAACAAGGAGCAAGATGCATTTTCTCAATCAAGCACTTCAGTGCCAATTCTTAAGACTTGCTCAACGTCAAACTCCAACGGATTTCCCCTTCTGTCAGGGGGTCAGTTGGGCTTTTTGTCAGTTTGTGTGGTCTGGCAAGTGGAGCTTTCAGTTCTACTTTTACAAATTTGCTTGAATAGGTTGGGTTTCGCTTTTGCTAATTTCATTTTTAGCCTCGGTACACTTCGCCATGGAGGGCTGGCGAAGGTTTCATTTGATTCGTTCTGTTTAGTTTCCCTTTTGTACTAAGAATATTTTCTCAAGTGATGCTCCAGTAATGTGAGGCCTGACAGAGTTCCCATTCCACTAGTCACTAGCCTTTCCCTGCAAACAGATCTGGGTTATCATAAACATTGGTAAAAGGAATGGTTCTTAGCAGCAGGAGACAGTATGTCCCCAGTTACATATAAATTAATCAGATTTTATAAATATTAGAATCATAAAGGCTTCAGATGGCACACTAACTGGCAACTGCTTTCTAATAAGGATATCTCCCAGACCAACCTAGATATGCCAGGAATTGCAGAGTTGAAAGGGAGCCTGAGAACTATCAAATTCAACTTGCACCAAGCTCTAATCAACTTCACCCATTGATTTACGGCATGGCTGGGTGAAATCACAATCACACTCCCACTCCTACTATCAACTGGGAATAACCTTGGAATATGTCGAGGAAACAGGTGTGAATTAACAATGCAATCCTATACATATGTCTACTCAGAAATATGTGGGGCTACTGGAAGGTAAGAAGGTAAGTATCAGATTCAACTATATGAATGAGGGAACCTCTAGTCCAGCAGATGTTCTAGACTATACATACCATCATCTCTGAACATTGGCATGCTGGCTCACCTGAAGGCCACAGTTTGTAGTCATGTGTGGCTTGGGCCCAGGTTACCTGAAAGACAGTATTTCCCTATGCAAACCTGCCTGGGTGTTAAGATCCTTGGGTGAACACCTTCTCTTGGGCTCATCGACAACAGAGGCACAGTTGCCTCTGTTGACACGAGAGAGAAAGAAACTTTTCCGTGGCTCCTTCCATATTGCTGAATTCCCTACCAAGAGAGGTTAGGCTGCCTCCCTCTTTTTATCCTCTGAAAACTAAGGTGCAGATAATAGTCAACACTGGGCTGCTGTCAGGGCAAACTGTACATTAATGCTGGCTTTAAATATGTTTTACAGTGATGTATTTTAACTATCATTCTTACCTAGTTTTTATTACATCATAGTTTATAATTAAAATAATAATAGATTCTCCATTCCAGATATCAGTTATAAAGAGCAGCAGTACTGACATGGCTCCTGACAGCCAGATGTCTGTCTATGTGGTCAGTGAATATTTTTAGAGCAATAAAAAAAACCAAAAAACCAACACCCAATGTTCACATTTAACTACCACTGGAGCGTTTGCCATTGTGCTCCTCTCTACAGTCATGCCAGGTGGCTTGACAGGATGGATTTGGCAGTAACTTCTATTTTAAGCTTATCTTGCCGTTTCTGTTTCTCAAAGCTGTGCTACCAAGCCACGGAAATAGCAAAAAAAAAGAAAAAGAAACCAAAACAGAAAACACCTCTCCCATCTCATTTCAGAACTGCATGGGTTAAAAGGCTATTGAGCTAATATTATTTGCAAGTCTGCTTTCTCCACAAAGGCAGCCATAGTCTGACCCTGAACCCAAGTAAGCGTTTATTGTTGTACCTCTTCTGATTGTAAATCAGAGAGCATAAAAGGGGACTTAATGGGGGAAACATGACATCACGGAGTGTAGGTAGCCTTGAACCTACCTTGATTTAAATCCAGCCATCAAGTGATAGTGGAGAGCACTGCACTCCCTCGTGGGGAGAGAATGTCCTCCCTAAAGGAAATTTAAGAGTCTACATTTGCTCTAAAGAGACCTCTTTAAGCTTATGTGCAGTTTCCCCCGCAAAGGAGTGGAACAAAAATGCATGTCCTCAATTAGTTGCTGTCTCCTCTATATTTTGCATCAGGTTTGGGTTGGATTAAACCATCTTCCCCAGCAGTTTTTCCTCTCTCAGGTCTTCTATCTAGTGTAATTACATAGTTTTATTATTATAATCATTATCACCACTTTCAAAAGACAACAAATGCATAGATAAATTTGTGCAATATTACGACTGCCTATGGGCACTTATTTGGGCATCAGTCTCACTGAACTCAGTGGGACTTGTTTCTAAGTAAGCCTGCATAAGATTGGAATGTAGTTCTGATTTTCTTTTGCAAAAAAAGGGGGCCAAACCTATCATGACAGCTGTACCCATGTTTGCTTATGCACTGTGGGGTAGAGGTTAGAGTACAGGACTTAGGGCGTGGGAGACCCTGGTTCAAATCTCCACTCAGCCATGAAACTCACAGGATAACCTTGGGCCGAGAGCTGGACCATAAAGAAGGCTGATCGCCGAAGAATTTATACTTTTGAATTATGGTGCTGGAGGACACTCTTGAGAGTCCCAGGGACTGCAAGAAGATCAAACCTATCCATTCTTAAGGAAATCAGCCCTGAGTGCTCACTGGAAGGACAGATCGTGAAGCTGAGGCTCCAATACTTTGGCCACCTCATGAGAAGAGAAGACTCCCTGGAAAAGACCCTGATGTTGGGAAAGATGGAGGGCACAAGGAGAAGGGGACAACAGAGGATGAGATGGTTGGACAGTGTTCTCGAAGCTACCAGCATGAGTTTGACCAAACTGCAGGAGGCAGTGGAAGACAGGAGTGCCTGGCATGCTCTGATCCATGGGGTCACAAACTAAAGGGACACGACTAAATGACTAAGCAACAACAACAACAACCTTGGGCCCAGTCCTTGTCTCTCAGCCCAACATACCTCTCAAGATTGTTGTGAGGGCATGAGGAGAACCATGTAGGTCACCTTGAGCTCTATGGAGGAAACGTGACAAATAATTGTACCAATAACTACATAAAATATGCCTGCCCCATTCACATATAAAATGATGGGTGATCGTAGGGAGTCTAATACTACCAAAATCTGAAACCACTCAAGGAAAAGGGCTGACAATGATAGAAGCATAGGAAAGTAAAAAGCAGAGGGTAAGCTCCCCTCACCTGAGCTAGCCATTTTTTGTGGTCATTTTAAAAAAAAGTAGATGACTCCCCCCCCACACACACACACAGACACACACAAAACCTGGTTCATACATGAACAGAGTGCAAATGGTGAAACATTGATTTATTCAGGAAAGTAGGATTAAGGGATATAAAATCATATTTCTTCTCTCATCTTTCTCCAGTTTTTAAGAGTCCTCATTTTAGTAACTCTGTGGCACAGAAAAGTATATAAGATTATATTGGTACCACATCTGATCTGGCCTTCAGTCCCTGAAACATTGGTTTATGCAGGAATATAGATTTAAGGAACGTGAAAATCTGATTTCCTCTCTTTCACTCGCACTTTCATCTTCTCTAATTGTCAGAGTCCTCATTTGAGTAACTCTATGACCTAGAAAGCCAGATAAAATTATCTTGGTACCTGCCCTATGAAACCCACTCGGCACAAGTGGCTTAATTACTTATAACCATTTCCTTTTTAACAACCTATCTGCAACGTGGGTCGTAAATTAATAGAGCTGTCAGCTCTGACAAGCCACCAAAGGATTACAATCTTGCCATGGCATTATGAGTGGCTCTCACTGGACTGAATACAACCGTAGACTTATCTTTTAAAACATGTCTGGAACGGATTAGTTTTGCACATGGCAAGTAGATGAAGCGTTACAACAGAGTCTGCATCACTCCGAGATCTCTGACCACTTCGCATTTAACAGAATTAATCTGACTAGGAGTGTGACCAATTTGGCTTCAGAGGATGATAACATTAAGGGCTTTGGAAATAACATCTAAAAAATTATAGTCTGGAATATAAAACTAAATGCCCAATTCAACTTTTTGGGAAAGAGCAAATAAATCAGGATATCTGAAAAACAACATGCTGTATTTTTTGAATCAGTTTTGGAATTAAAGGAGTCACAATCCCCTTGACTTGGAACACAAATATATGCCAGACAAATGTATGCTCTTAGCTCCAGTCTCCCTGTTTTGTCACTGTGCCCTTCAGCTGTTCCTTCATTACAAGCCATCTTAATATCTTAAAGGCAGAATCATTTGTCTTACCCATCCCTCAGTCTTTAAAAACCCTCCTGTTTTCATTTTTCTCCTAGTTTTTAACTATGTCAGCTTTGCAGTGTCATTTTGTTTGGAAGTTCAATCTATAACAGCAGGGAATGCTGTTTGTAACAAAACTGCAAATGTTTTCAAATGTAAGTGCTTAACATCCAGTCACAAGGAAGATAAACAACTTCTGTGATCATTATATATAACCAGTGTGGTACAAATAGTATTATTCATGGAAGCACAGAAAAACGAAAAACAAAATGCATTAGCCACAGAATACAGTATCCTATGGATTTCAATTCTCATTTTTTAAAAAAATGTTACTAGTATTTATGACTGTCAAATATGTTTATATGTGTGTGGTCAATGCCTGGTGAAAACCTCAGAACCTGTAGGGATTTTTGAGTGAGATTTCCAGTAGTCACGGGGTCAGGACTCCCATCTTTCAGGAAGATCCGTTTTCAGTAGAAATATTGCACTAAAGAATAGGGAAAGAGTTCCAAAAACCGGGTGCTACTACGGAAAAGTCCCTGCCTCACTTAGCCATCTTCTTCACTTCTGCAGGTGGAGACACCTGAAGATCACATGAAGATGCTCTTAACATGAATGCTAGTCATGATGGCTATATACTACCTCCAGATTCAATAGCATGTTTCTGAGGACCAGTCACTAAGAAATAACAGCAGGAGAAGGCCCTTGCCCTCAGGAGCACTTGCCCTCACGGTTACCCGCTGTGAGAAACAGGGTGCTCGATTAGATAGACGTTTGTTTGATCCAACAGCATTCCACTTATAATCCAGTGACACAGCGTTACAAACTTTTATTATTTCTAATAAATAAATTAATGCAGCATTTTAAATTCATTCAGTTCAGAACAATTAATGGATCTATTTTGTCACTGAACCATTGCATTTTTATAACATTCCAAGTGCAGTTACTAGGTTACTCGTTATTGCTACGATTTTGCTGCTGAACGGTCTTTTTTTTTTTACATTTCCCGCGGAGTCCCTTGATGACTTGCACAACATTTTGCGCTTCCAGATTTCAAGGAATGAAATCTGCTCCTATAACGATGCTCCCAACTCCAGCTCAGAACAAGTTGGAGAAAACAAAGGGGGTGGGAAGGGGGTTTTTTTGAGGGGGAGGTATCCAGATCAGACTCAAATGTGGTGAGTGGAGCTTCACCGTCACAGCTGGGAATATTAACTCTGAAAATGGAATGTAGCAATTCTTAGTCTGGGTAAGAAGGGGTCCACACAGCAAAAGTCCCTGCAAAATTCATGATCTAATTCTAATGAAAATGTGTACCCTTCAGCAACAGAATAGTGCAATGGTATAAGAGTGTGCATGCTTAGATCCCAATCGATTTGATCTGAAAGATTGTCGGGGATTTAATAACACCCACCCTCCAAAAATAACAAAAGGTGTCTGTTCCTCTCTTTACAATTATTTTAACCTTACTCTTTACAATTATTTTAACCTTAGAAATCCTGTGCTGCTGAACATCTTTAAAGGGTTCACACAGAGAAGCTACTTGCAAATTACCATAAGGTTTCATTCTAGCTGCATGATTATTAGTCCAGCACTAGTGATCTGATGAAAGGCACCAAAGCTTATTAATCAATTCACAAAGGCATCTGTTTGGCTACTGCGAGAACAGGATGCCGAACGACATGGGCCTTTGGCACGATCCAGCAGGGCTTTTCTTATGCTCTTATCTATCACTCAGCTGGGGAACGCCATATTAGCTATTAGTAGCGATGGGGGAGAAGTTTGATTCTGTTCACATTTAAAGGCAAATCTATCTAGCTCACGCTTTCCGAAATAATACATGAACTTTCCGAAATAAAGTTCGGAAATAATAACAAGGCTTTCCGAAATAATACAAGGCCATCCTTTGAAATCCTCGCTCCTCCAGCCAAGGAATGTGTGCGAAAATACATCTGTTTAGGGTAGAGTGTGCATTTAAATGCATATATTCGTTAAAATATACAAAAAATGAATTGTTTTAGGGGGAATCATTTTGCAAGTATGTGCATATGAGGCAAAGCTGCTTACAGAAAAAATGTGTATTACAAGAAGTTCACGTTAAAATATGGATGGTAGAAAAACCTCACGGTTCTTTACAAAACGAAAACTGTTTAAAAATGAAATAGTGTGTGTATATATGCACACACAAATTAATTGAAACAGAAAGTGATTAATTAAAACAGTATTAAAAATTGTTTATTTTTATTTTTTTTATTAAATTTCTATACCACTCTTCATTAGAAGATCACAGGGTGGTTTACAATATAAAGTATGTTTCAGTTTCATCAAAGTGAGGTTACGGACTATGTTGCCCTAGCTCCATTTAAGAAGTACATCTGATTTGCAAATGGATTTATGGAATTTCTCTTGAGTTCAAATCAGTCCAATCAGACAAAGACCATGTTTTTAATTCATAGGGGAACTGTTACATTTTAAGTATCACTTTTGAAAGTTATGAGCACGTCCTCCTTTGAGTTCATTGGACAGCAATTTTAGCAAGAATATGGAGTTAAAAGGGATGCTTGAATCCTTATGCTTAAGAAAAAAAGCATTTAAATAAAAGGACAATATGTGCTCTCTTTTTCCATTTAAAGGAAACAGTAACTAAAGCGGAGCCTATTCTTATTCTGTTCCAGAAAATTATTTCAACATGTGTCTAAAAACCTCAGGAGACTAACCTAACAGTTTCAATGAAAATTTGCTTGATATGGTAGGAAGCAATATTTGCATAAGCAAACTGGTAGAGAAATCTCTAATTGACCTGAGCTGGTTCATACTACAGTGGTGCCTCGCAAGACGAAAATAATCCATTCCGCGAGTCTCTTTGTCTTTGTTTTTTCGTCTTGCGAAGCAACCCTATTAGCGGCTTAGCGCTATTAGCGGTTTAGCGGATTAGCGGCTATTAAAGGCTTAGCGGCTTAGCGGCTAAAAGGCTATTAGCGGCTTAGAAAAAGGGGGGGTGGAAAAAAACCGGAACACTCGCAAGATGTTTTCGTCTTGCGAAGCAAGCCCATAGGGAAATTCGTCTTGCGAAGCAGCTCAAAAACGGAAAACCCTTTCATCTAGCGGGTTTTCCGTCTTGCGAGGCATTCGTCTTGCGGGGCACCACTGTATATCTGTTAACTCAAGAAGCATTCCATACCTTTAACCACTGCATTTGACAAACAAGTGATATGGTTGACTTAGTCCTGTACACAGGGCGCATATTATATTCCACTAGACAAAACGGATGGAAGAAAACTTGCATTAACTGTACTCAAGAGTGAAGGCAAAGGAATTAAAAGTCGTCATTATTTAAGTTACTTGTCTATTCATATCGGTTGGCTTATTCTCAGTATGATTTCGGCTGAGTATCACACAAAAGTTGTAGCGATGTGATCCACGCATTTTATTTCATGCTTGGAATACACCACAACATTCCCTGTATAAAAAGATGAAACAGTAGCTGGTTTGAATCAGGGCTGCAGCGTGTATTTATGTGGGTGGGTGGTTGGATGGGTGACTTGAGGAGCGGGGCTTAACCCTTTCCCCCATGCTGCTTTCTCACTGGAAAAACACACACAACTGCTGAGCTGCTATCTGCCGCCAAAACTGTTGTGTGGAGAAAATAACAGCTTCTGGGGGCATAGGGCAGTTGAAGATGGAGGGGCTGGGGTAATGCTTAGTGGTGAAATGATCAGAGTGGATTTGATTTAAATCAAATCGATTTAAATCCTGAGTCAGTAAGACTTGATTTAAATCGGGTTTTTCACAGATAGACTCATTTTTGCTGGTATAATCTTAATATTTACAACCAGATAAAGGTTTCATTTTTGGAATAATAAATTTTCAGAGTAGTTTTTACAGTTATATCAAAAATTACTGCTTTGGTTATACTATTAGAAATACATAGACAGATAATTGTGAAATTATTGTGAGGTTTAATAAGTTAACTGCATTTGGACAACTTTTCTGCTGTACTTTATTGGAAGGGGAAAAACAATCATTTCCTTAATAACAATTTAAACAATTTATTTAACTAAAACAGTAACATTATGTATCCATGTTTGTTAATTGATGTGGTTAAACTTTTTTTAAAAAAAACCAAACTTAGACTGAGTTTTAGCACACATGAAAAACTTAAAACAAATCCTTATTTCCTGATGAATAGCCTTTGGACTATTTTGCAACTTAAATAGAAAACTATCTTTAGAAAGATTTCTCCTCCAAAAGCATTTTATTTTTAAAATCCAATTTAAATTTTAAAAAACCGATTTAAATAAAAAATAAAATTCTGATTTAAATTTAAAAAATCTGATTTTTTTATTTTTTTATTTTTTAAAATTGATTTTTATCCCTCCTGGATATGATAGAAGCACAGTCCCATAGAGTTGGAAGGGACCCAGAGAGTCAACCCCCCCTTGCAATACAGGAATCCTGCCCTCAGCTGTCCCTGAGTGCGTTTGAACCACCAATCTTCTGGTTAACAGCCATATACACTTACTCATTGCCAGGGATGAATCCCTATTACCTCTGCCCCAAACCTAGATCAAGGCCCCCCACTGCTGTTTTTTTTTTAAATGAGAAACATTCAGAAAATCCCAAGCACATGATTCAAACACATATTTTAACCTAGCATATTATTTGACTGAAGAACTGTCTTTAGTGCTTTGTTTTGCCAAACTAGGTGGAATTTCAGGGCCTTGCCCACCCCAAAGAAGTGTTTGCAGACTTTAAGTGGCTTAATTCTGGGATAGATCCAGCCCTATTGCAGTGTTTAGCCTTTGGCAGATTTTAAATTCCTCCTGTTAAAGGAAACAGCATTTTCATTATTATTTAAAAGCCAGCAAGGGGGGGGGGGGACTGCGCTCCATATCTGGCATTTGTCCACCTACGTGACTAATTGATTTGGCTTAAGCGTTGTGTCTTTGAGATTCAGCACAAATTAAAAATAGATCTATTTCTATAGGGTCAAGTTACAGATATCAACTTTGCTCTTTGCTACTGGTGGACTGGGAGTTCCCATTTCAGCACAAATGCCACCACAGAGTACACTGGGATGTTATTCTGCCTCCCCAAAACGAATATATGCTTCCGATTTGACAAGTTTTACTCCAACAAAATTACTTGCCAGTGATGGCTCCTTCTACCAAATTTGCAAGAGCAAACCCAAACCTCTCACTAGCCTTTTGCAAAATCAAACTGCTGATGATTTTGGGCTAAGTAAACTCAGAACCAAACTCTTAGAAGGGCAGTAAGTTACTATAAAGAGTTAGTATAAAATGTCCCTCATAAGCAGTAACATTTGAGTATGGTGTTACCTCTATTAACGGCTGTTCTAAAGCTCTTTGGCTGATTTAAGGACTCGTGTATCACATACAGTATTCCAAGCTGAAAAAGCACTTGTTTACCTTTCAATGGGGGTGATCAGACAGCAGACTGAAACATGCCTATAGATATTTGGGTGAGTTGCAGAAGATTAGTGAGGATTCCTGACTCCCCCCAGTAGATTAACAATAGCAAAGGAAAATCCAAGGCAAAATAATAATAATCAGCCATGCCTAACACTTTACCAACTGTGAAGACTCAAGCTCTGTTTACCTGTAAAATATGAGCATTTAATGGTCATCTTGGCCAAGTCTTTGTGCCACTCTGCTGGCCAGTTTTGTTTTGTTTTATTTATGAAATTTATATCTTGTATTTCATCACAGATGATCTCAGGGCTGGTAGCAACAATTTCATTGCAATACAACAACAACAACAACAACAACAACAACCACACACACACACACACACACACACAGAGAGAGAGAGAGAGAGAGAGAGAGAGAGAGAGAGAGAGAGAGGAGGGTGGGGGAGGAAACCATTATGAAAACAGTAAAATTACAGAACACTACTTTGTCTCTCCTATCTGTCCTGACACAGGTCAAAAATAATCATGCTGAAATACAGGGAGAAGAAAAGGCCAAAAGGTGGACAACATTGCCACCAGGCAATTGGGGAGGTGACTGTATCCCAGAGCAGGGGTGCCACTGCCAAAAAGGTCCTGTAACTTCATGCAATTATGGTGTCATCAAAACAAACTCCATAACTGATCTTAAAATACGGACAGGGAAATACAGGCAGAGGCATTCCTTCAGGTTATCAGGTCCCAAACTGTTCAGAGCTTTATACATCAAAACTAGCACACTGAATTAATCTCTATAATGAACAGGCAGCCAGTATTTGGTGTCATAAGGACAGGCTAATATGGCTCTGTGCAAAAAGGTTCAACAATACTCTAGCCACTGCATTTTGTACCAGCAGCAGTATCTGAATGGTATTCAAGGCCAGATCCACCATACAGAACTTGACATATGCTGAACCGACAATATTCATGTGTCGTAGGAATCTTGGCCAGGGCAAGATAAGGAACAGGCTTTGACTTGATGTTACCAATACGATGCATGGAGGAGATGCAAGCTGGCAGCAGCCATGACATCTTGTTAAACCCACAGGGCAAACAGAAGTTAATACGACTCACTTATGCTTGATGGCTTGACACTGCAACCCTAAAGAGAGTTGCTTGGAAGCGTGTCTTACTGGAATCAATGGGACTTAACTTCTAACTGAACGCAACTAAAGACTGTGCAGCTAATCAGATTTTCCTTCCCTTTATTTGCTCAGTGTGGCGCACCTGTAGGTCATGCTAAACGAGACCTATTTGAAAAAAGATGCACTGTGAAAGAGCACCAAAAATTGATGTTGCACAAACATCTTGTGTTAACTACGTATTGGTTCCCATTTTCCTTTTCTCTTCATCACAATTTGTATCTGAGATCCAGCAAAATAATAATAAGAGTGTCGGCTGTTTGCTGGAATTTCTGTTATTTAGGTTCCTACCATTTTAAGTGTATTTGCTATAAGTGATATAGATCCCCCATTTCCCCCCGCCTTTTTTGCTCTCAATTGGCTCGCTATATGTCTCTTTGCTTTTCGCCCTGGGGAAGTTCACACTTTAAAATAATTCAGTCCTAAAACTTGACAGCAAGTATGCTAGCATAAGCTCAGCCTTTGTATTTTTGTAATGATGTGGACACTGAGAACTTAAAGAGTCGACAAGCTTATTTCACGCCTGCAGTGTGTGACATAGTTTGGGGTGGGGGGAGAGATAAAGGAACAGCTTAAAAACTCAGCTGACCATCTTTAGTTTGAAGGAAGTGGGTGGAGGAAGCTCTATATACTCAGCTGATTACCCGTCACAGTGTGTTTATCTTCTCTCTTTAATGCACTTGTGAAGCAGAAAGGACTTGCAAGATGTAAACAGAAAAACAAGAGACAGAGACACCAATATGCTGACTGCTGGTGCATGCTGTAAATTATGGAATCTAGCTGTCAGCACAGTACCCAACATGTCCTTTAGATTCCAGATTAGTCATTGTTTTGTTTTGTCTGAAACTGATAACTAACCTATATGATTTTAGGTTCGCCCTGCCCTTCCTCCAAGGACTTAGGGTGCCATACAAAGGTCTTGCTCCCCTTCTATCCTGTAAGGTAGGTTAAGATGAGAAATTGTGGCTAGGCCAAGGTCACCCAGCAAGATTTACAGCTAAGTGTGGACCTGGATTTCTCCCGCACAACAGTTTAACCGCTATAACACACTGCCTCCTCTCTGAGGCACAACAAAGACATGGAAGTGATTTCCAGTGGCTAAAGGCCCTTTTGTGTCTCACTCGTACCTCAGTATCCCATAAAAACCCATCTCTCTCTTCCTGCCATACGCACTTGTTTGGACAAGCGATATGAGTTCTGATTCGAAATGCCCTTCCCTGGGAGCAAACTGCACTCAAAATAATGGCACTTATTTCTCAGTAGACATCAACAAGATTGAACTGTTTACCTTGTGTGAGCAGTGCAGATGCTAAGGAGGAACAGAAAAAGTGGACAAAGAATATGGATATCCATTTTCCTCCACAGAATTTATTTTATGTACAATGCTCAGAGCTTGTTGCTGATAAGAACTACGCAGCTTTTAGAAGACATCTGAAGGCAACCATGTATCAGGAAGTTTTTTATGTTTGACATTTTATTATGTTTTTATATGTGATGGAAACCACCTAGAGAGGCTGGGGTAACCCCGCCAAATGGGCGGGATATATACAATAAAAGTAATAATAATAGTACACATACAAACACCTTTTTGAGCCTCCCAGTGCAACCGTTATACACTTCTGATTCCTTTCTGTGTAGAGCCTAGGAGAAGCAAAAATGGACGTAAAGCTAAAGAGCATGTCTGGGTTCAGATGGTCAGGAAGTTACTTGCACTTTTAACCAAATAGGGAAATATATATCTCCACGCCCCAGTTATGTAGTCTATTCCATTCCTAAAGTGGAATAATAACAGCAAATTTATCTGAGATGCTGGAAGCTAGTCAGCTGCCAACCAAAATGGTGCCACCTAGTTAAGTCTTTTTAAGTAGCTTCTACATGACTCTCCAATTTGTCTGACGCCACTCTCAATTCAACTTTTGCATACACAGTATGATGGCCATCATGTGGTGAAAATCACAGAGACTTCAATAACATTCAAGCATGGGTAACAAAGGTTTAGCAGTTTAGTCCTAGCAAGAAATAATTTGAGGTCCGTAGGTAAAAGTGTTCCTGCACGTCGGAACAGAAAACAGCAGTTAGTCCCCTGGGAAGTAACAAGGCAGAAATTAGAGTGAACGAAGCTTTCAAATGTTTTAAGCTGAGGCAAACTGGGTTTTAACGGGAGGCAATTCCTGCTGCAGTTCAAAGAAACAAAATCACGCTTCCACAATTTGTTTCTTGACCGACAACCAAATAAAGCTTACGCTACCATGAAATTAGGCAAAATCAAATAGTTCAAATTTGTTGCTTCTTTTCATCCCACAAAACTTACATAATTTGAAACGATTATTTTAAAAGGGATCTTCTTCCTCTGAGAGGCTGAATGTGAATATTAAACAAGTTGACCTCAGGAACTTCTTGTGCTAGATGGAATTTTCTACCCCACAGCTCGGTCCCTTAGCCACTTCACTGAGCGTAACCAACATGGGGCCCCTCCACATGTTGTTGGGACTACAATTCCCATCAGTCCCTGCAAGCACGACGTTGGCTATCCCTGCACTATGCCATACCAGCCAGTTCAACTACAGAAACTAAACCAATTAGCAGTGCCCCAGGCATAGGTCTTTTCTATCTTCTTTATGTGATCTTTCCAAGTGGAGATCCCAAGGATCAAACCTGGCACGTTCTACATGCAAAACATCTGTTCTACCACCAAGATAGATCCCCTCCCTGTTGTTTTTTATCAATAATAATAATACTAATTTATTTATACCCAGCCCATCTGGCTGGGCTTTCCCAGCCACTCTGGGTGGCTTCCAACAAAATATTAAAATACAATAGTCCGTCAAACATTAAAAGCTTCCCTAAACAGGGCTGCCTTCAGATGTCTTCTAAAAGTTTGGTAGTTGTTGTTCTCTATGACATCTGGTGGGAGGGCATTTCACAGGGAGGGGGGCCACTACCAAGAAGGCCCTCTGCCTGGTTCCCTTTCACTTGGCTTCTTGTAATGAGGGAACTGCCTGAAGGCCCTTGGCGCTGGACCTCAGTGTCCAGGTACAACGATGGGGGTGGAGACACTCCTTCAGGTATACTGGACCAAGGCCGTTTAGGGCTTTAAAGGTCAGCACCAACACTTTCAATTGTGCTTGGAAACGTACTGGGAGCCAATGTAGGTCTTTCAAAACCGCTGTTATGTGGTCTTGGCGGCCGCTCCCAGTCACCAGTCTAGCTGCCACATTCTGGATTAGTTGTAGTTTCCGGGTAACCTTCAAAGGTAGCCCCACATAGAGCTACCCTCTATACATTTCCCTCACCACCACCCCCCCCCCACACACACACTATATACAGGGTGAGTCCTTTAAAAGAGGCCCCATAGATACAGAGTACACATGTTCCACGGGGCCTCTTTTAAGACTCACCCTCTGTTTGTGGGTGTGGGTTTCAGTAGGTGGCCATCTAAAAAACTGCATTTTCATCTTTGAACCAAATGCCCCTGGTCCATAGAGAATATGAAATGCAGTGGTACCTGGGAGCATAGCCAAAGACTGAAACAGCACAGCTGAAGGTTCTGCCATTTCACAGGGTCTCCTCAGAAAGTGTTTGCTTTGCCTGCTACAATATTCTAAAAATAGCAAAAGCATATTGGGCGATATCCATCTTGCACTCAAATGCAGCTGCTAGACAAGAACTACAAACATTCTGCCTTACCTTGATCACCTTTTATCAGATGGAGAGCTTGCTAAATGTTTATTTTTTTAACCTAAACAAGTCACATATATACACACCCTCTGAGTAATAACTGGTTCCCCCCCCCCATTAACACTCTCATAACATAGGCACGCTCAAACCTTCAATGTCCTTTCCAATATGAAAGGCTACTAGCCTTTAGAACTAATTTACTATTATTTTCATATGCATTTTAGAGGTGGTTAAATGTTTTTATAACTGTTTAGATTAACAGTTTTGTAACTGTTTTTCCTACTGAGGTGTTTGTACAGAAAATATACCTCACATAAATGTAATCATCACCAAACTTTTTAGTTCATGATATACAACGTATAGCTTATTTTGCAATATACATCTTATTTTTACAGAAACGTTTTACTTGCTGTTCATTTTCAACAGTTTAAGTTTGTATTATTATTTTTTTGCCACGAGGCAGAAAAGACCAGACTGACCTCAGAATACAACCTCGTTTTTTCCCTTTAATTGCCCGAAAGCCTGCATAATAAATAACAACGGTAATCTTTACTTACATTAAAGCTAATTACAAACAGGGGGTGCGGGAGTATTTATTTTCCTGCTGGGAGTAGGGCAGAAATTCAGTAACAATCCTGGCCTATAAAGGGGTTCAGAAAGATTCTGAGGCAGGACAAAGAATAGACTGTAAAATATTAAAATGTTTACTTATTAAAAGCTTGGCATTGCCTGCTTTCGACTCCCATATGTCAGACATCTCAAGGTGCATGCTAGCAATGTTTCAGCCAATGCCATTCATGCTTTAGCAATGTCCAGATTAGACTACTGTGATACCCTCTACATGGGGCTACCTTTGAAAACAGTTCAGAAATTTCAGCTTGTGGAGAGAATATGGCAGCCTGCCTGCTGACAGAAACGGATAGGATCTCTCATATTTCACCTATTTTGAGACAGCTGCACCGGCTGCCAATTCGTTTCTAAGCCCAACTTGAAGTGTAAGTCCTGACCTTTACAGTCCTAAACAGCTTAGGTCCTGATTATCTCAGGCAACATCTTCTCCTATTACATACGCACACATACACACACACACACACACACACACACACACACACACCTTTTCAGGGTGTCCTGCTCCAGATTCTCTCTTACGGAGAGGCTAGGTTAAGCCTCTACAAGGAACAGAGCCTTCTTGGTGGTAGCTTCGATGCTCAAATGTTCTTCCAAGAGAGGTCAATTTAGCCTCTCCACTGTCATCCTTTCCAGAACAACAGTAGACTTTACATTGCCTTCTGCTGAACTAGTTTTTGTTGTGGTTTATTAGGATTTTATTAAATTTGTTTTATTTGCTGATTACCTTTCATTTTTTTGTAAATCACTATAAATAATCAGTATGCATATGAAGACACATAACTTGGTACAGGTTACCCCACTACTACCTTGTTCCATTTGGTGGAAAACCTGGTCTGCTAAACTATTATGGAGTCATGTAAGTTATATGAGTGTGCTGAGGTTATTGGTATCAGATAACCACTGATTCCTCTAGTCCAGTGATGCCTGCGTATTTTGCTGGTCACTAAGGTATTGGCCAGATGTCATGATCTGAACCTAGGACCACCTATATATACAACATGGGCCCAACCACTGAGCTCTGGAGCTTTCTTCATAAATTATGGGACTCTGGCCACAGGGAGGAGACAAAGGGCTCTACGATTTAATCCACTGACCTGAGATTGATAGCCGCATGGATCAAGCCCCAAGAGACAATTCTTAAGATTTAACATTTCAAAAGATCCTGCATTAAGTTGAAAACTCTGATTTGTAATGTGCTTGAAAGAAATCTTCTGATTCGGTTCCATCGTTTGAAAGTATACTCAGGCTTAATTAACATATGTGTTAGCACACTTGCCAAGCTTTACATTCCCCCTCCTGGATATATATATATATATATATATATGCGCATGCCAGTAGGGAGTCATACATGTGATGCACTAACTAAGCAAATGAGTGAAAGTAATTTGCTATGGTGTTAAAATGGGAAGTATCTGGGGATTGCATCTGTCTTCAGGATTTTGAGTCTTCCAAATAATGAGTAATCTCCAAGGGTCTGTGTTTATTACCAATTTATGCCAGAATATGCTGGTCGAGGTTAAATGATAATCTTATTTATGTGAGAGTAACGATGCACAAACACATCTGTTGGATTCACAGCTTTTCTGTATTATAGCACAGTTGCTTAGAGCTTGGCGTTGATAACGCCAAGGTTGCAGGTTCAATCCCTGTGTGGGACAGCTGCATATTCCTGCATTGCAGGGGGTTGGACTAGATGATCCCTCAGGGTCCCTTCCAACTCTACAATTCTATGATTCCATTTACAGTGGTGCCTCGCAAGATGAAATTAATCCGTTCCGCGAGTCTCTTCGTCTTGCGGTTTTTTCGTCTTGCGAAGCACGACTATTAGCGGCTTAGCGGCTATTAACGGCTTAGCGGCTTTAAGAAAAAGGAAACAAACTCGCAAGAACTCGCAAGACGTTTCATCTTGCGAAGCAAGCCCATAGGGAAATTCGTCTTGCGGAACGACTCAAAAAACGGAAAACTCTTTCGTCTTGCGAGGCATTCGTCTTGCGAGGTACCACTGTATTAGATTTGCAACACATCTTTTAGGAAAACGTCTTAGAAGGTGGCTTGCAAAACACTGAAAAAACAAAATTTTGTATGATCAATCAAAACCAAAATAAAGTCACACTACATTGTTGTGTGCGTGGATTTTCAATTTCACCAGACTCTACATTCTGGGTATGACAACTCTATCATTGCTTAATGGGTGCTAGTTCTAGGGTGGTTGTGGAGCCTCGAGCAAGATACCACGTCAACTTCCATGCATGGTGGGAGCTCGAAAACCAGAATCCACTCCAAGAAGTCTCCTTTGCAATTCCTCCTCACAACAGAACACTTGTTCCCATGAGCAGACAACTCCCATAAGCAGTTAAACCAGCCTTGTGAATAGTTCCATAAAAAGCAAAATTTCGTGATCAAGGGACATGAAATGTTTAATTATAGTTTGACTGCAGCTGCACACCATTTGTGGCCCAACAAAATTTTCATTTTGTGTCCTATTCAACGTTTTAAAGCAGGTGTGAGGAACCTCTGGCCCTCCAGATGTTGCTGAGCTACAGTTTCCACCATCCCTGGCCATCGCTGGCACCGATGTGAGTTACAGTTCCTCGACATCTGGTGGGTCAGGTCTTCCCCACACCAGTTTAAAAGTTTCCATGCTTAGGCATCAAGAAATCATCCATCCTTGCCACAGAAGACTGAAGTCCCCTTCAGACTCTACAGGGGAGCAGGGATGCTGTTATCTGAACTAGCCAGATGTTTAACTGATATTCAATCACAGTCAGTCCATTATTTAGCACTGTCTTGCCCAAAAATGACAACTAGACATTTCCTTTTGGTGACTGTAACATTGGTTTAAGAAGCCATTTGGAGCCTGGCTTATATATCTGAGTTTCTAACACTGAACTCAACCCTTCCCTGTATAGTCTGTTGCTTTGTATTGAAAATCCACGTTTTTAAATGGCTGAGAGTATGGTCCGAAGGCACTTACCTTGCTGGTGCTAAGAACGCCTGAGCCTGGGGCAAAGGAAGTTACCTTATATAGAGTCGGAGCAATGCTCCATCTAGCTCAGTACTGGCTACACTAACTTCCAGCAGCTCTCCAACATTTCAGGCAGGAGTCTCTCCCAGCTCTAACTGGAGATGCCAGGGACCTGGGACCTTCTGCAAGAAAAGTACGTGCTCTACCACTGAGCTACAGCCTTTCCCCATTCCAGAACACCGAATGAATGGAAGACACCCCAGAAACCACACGTTTCACCTTGGGTTCCGTAAAGGATGAGAAGTGAGATACAAATATGAGAAAACAAATCACCATTGTAAGTTGCTGTGGGTTAAACCACAGAGCCTAGGACTTGTCGATCAGAAGGTCGGCGGTTCGAATCCCCGCAACAGGGTGAGCTCCCATTGCTTGGTCCCTGCTCCTGCCAACCTAGCAGTTCGAAAGCAAGTTGAAGTGCAAGTAGATAAACAGGTACGACTCCAGCGGGAAGTTAAATAGTGTTTCCGTGCAACTGCTCTGGTTCGCCAGAAGCGGCTTAGTCATGCTGGCCGCATGACCTGGAAGCTGTACGCCGGCTCCCTCGGCCAATAAAGCGAGATGAGCGCCGCAACCCCAGAGTCGGTCACGACTGGACCTAATGGTCAGGGGTCCCTTTACCTTTAAGTTGCTCCAAGAGTTTCAGCAGAACTGAAGGGGAGGATATACAATTTCATAAACAAATAAAACGATTGGGGTGGGGAGGAAAAGAACAATCTCTCTCGTAGTTTGCAAAAGCTTCCAGTTTGGCAAGAGCTCTTGAAACGGGTTTGGAACAGGGCTGGTGAGAGGTGGCATGGCAGAGTCGCCAAGACCCAGATAGAGAAGCTTGGAGGGCCACATCTGGTTGCAGGGACTGACACTCCTTACCTGTGGCCTATGGCTAAGGTGTAGTATTGAGTGTCTCTCACCTGCCCTTTGTGCTGCATCCCTCAGTCATTGCAACAACAGCTTGCACAATGGTACCCGTAATCAAATGAATGGAAGTTACCTAGCAGCAACGCTTAATGGAGAGCTTTCCTAATCCTTAAGAATGGCTATGGTTGCCAAGCAGCAGAACGAAACGACAAATGCTTGGCTCACTAGCTTTGGCAACCAAGGCTCCCGGGGCCAACAGAAATTTGTGCGCTAGCTATGGAGCATCCGAAAACAGCAATAGACAGATAGATAGGCAGGCAGATGATCGTCACTCCAACATGGCCTATGTGGCTGACAAGTAGTATTACAACGTTATTCTACAGCAAGAAAATCTAAGCTGACCTTGAGTGTGATATGGCCAAATGGCAAGTCACAACCCACAACATGCCTTCAGCCGCCAAAGCAAACATAGAGCAGAGAATTTACTTTTCTCACAGTTCTGGCAACTGATGTCCAGTCAGTATGAACAAGTCCAGTCATAAACGAGGCAGAGCTGAACATTTGCCCCTTCACAGCCTAATTTCAAGTCCAAATATTTGGCTGGAATGGCAGCCCTATTTCATTTTTAAAACAAGCAAACATACATTTCTCCTTCAACTTCCACTTTGTCCAGCTATAGGTTCATCAATTACAGGCATCACTTCTTTAGACATTACATCAGGGGCAGGAAAAGTGTGTGTATGTGTGTGTGTGTGTGTGTGTGTGTGTGCGCGCGCGCATGACTCAACCACGTATTGATTTCTCACTGCTCTGTAACATGCAAAAGCTATCCTGGCTCTCAACCAGATTCAGAACCCTAAATGAAGCCTAAATACTTGCATTTAAATCAGTTCAGTTCCATTTAAGTCAATCAGACTAAGCAATTTGAAATTAAAGCCCTTTACCTGCATGGACTGTGGAATGTTGAGGTCAAGGTGCATTGAGCGTAAGCCTATGCACAGTGGCGTAGCGTGGGTTGTCAGCACCCGGGGCAAGGCAAGTAATTTGCGCCCCCTCTGCCCTAGGGGCAGAGAGCTGCGAGTGCGAGCGAGCGCCCCCCCCCCCGATGTTGCGCCAGCCCCCCCCTGCACCCCCACTTTACGCCCCTGCCTATGCATTTTTACTTGGAAGTAAATTCCACCATGTTCAATGGGGATTACTCCCAGGTAAGTGCATGCTAGACTGAAGCCCTAATCTGTATGCTCAAAGGAACATATGCCTTATGGCAGACCACTGGTATACCTAGCTCAGTATTTCCAACGCTGAATGGCAGAGAGGCTACAGGGTTTCAGACAAGGAACAATTCCAGCCATACAGATGCCAGGGAGTGAACTTGAAACCTTCTGCATGCAAAGCATATGCTCCACCACTTAGCTACAACCTGTCTCCCAAATAAACAAGTCTGGGATTTCAAACATAGTAAACTAGGGCAGAAGATAAGTCTCAAGCCTGACTGATGGAAGCAGGAACATATTTGAAAACAGCAATTCTAGACATCATCCATTTTCCTGAAGCAGTAATATATCCATAGAGCATTAGCTATAGTTCTCTTTCATAAGTGCAGAAACATGGTTTTCAAATCCAATATTTAAACAGGCGATCCTTTCATAAGCTGAGACTTATACAAGTGATCTTTTAATTGAGAATTTTAGTGAAATGTTAACGAAGGAAATTCTCAGACTTTGTGACTGCTGACTACACACAGCAACTATCTAGGTATGCTCTCAGCACCAAACAATTGTTCAGAAGACATGGCCTTTAGTTTGAGGACTCTAATTTTTTTCACTTTAAGCACACACAGAGAATTAACCGTTGAATTTTTTCTACAAAAGAAAAAAAGCAGAACCCTTTCATGTCCTAATGACTAACAAATTTATTGCAGTAAGAGCTTTCAGAGTAGATAATCCCAGCCTTTAACAGTTCAGACCTGAGTCCATCTTTCAGTCTAAACATGAATTGTATTTGCTTTTTGCAGTACTATGGACTAACACTCTTCTGAGGTGCACAAATGGTGCTTCTTAACATTCCAACTTAAAGTTACACTGTAATTCTAAGGATGAAGGAACTATAATAAACTGCAAGAATACAGAGCCTAGCCCTTCTGAAAACCCCCACTCTCTCTCCCTGCCTTAAAGTGTAATTATTAAAACCACAACCTCATTAATAAGATTAAAAAAATAGCACCCTTTAAAACTCAATTGCTTCAGTGATTACAACTGTTTCAGTCATTATTTTTGTCTTAGCTTTGAAAAGAATGATAATATTTACTCACTTTCAATGAATCAAAGCAGGCGATTACTCGTCCATTTTCAACTTGGCAGCTTTTCGATGGATGTGCAAATTTACATTCCGTATCTGGACGTGAGCAAGTCCCTCTTTGGAACTCACGACACACTTCCAGTGTTAGCCATTTTGTGTCCCGGATTGGTGTGACACTTACAGCCATGTTTAGATTTTTTTTTACAGGTAGTTAAAATTGTCAATGAAACAAACAAATTAAAAAAAAAAAGGAGAGAAGAGGCCAAACTGATAAGACTGGAAACGATGAAAAATGCCACCTCCAAAATGCTTCCCCCAAAGCCCCAAAGCCCAACGTTAAAAGATGTAAAGTTGTGTTGTCGCAACAGCAAGGAATAGATTTCCCACTAGAAAGTCACAGCGCGAAACTGTCAATCAGAAGAGGGGGGTGGTTTTGGAACTTAAGGTCGTCAGAAAAATGAGCATTTAAAAGTGTGGCCTGGAATGAGCCTTGTGCTCTCAGTAAACCATTCTTGAGTGCCAAATTGGGAGGCCAAAATGCAAGCAGCAGAACGTGGGAGACCCTTCAGCAGAGAATTTCCAAGCTGCTCTCAGGAAAAAGTTGCCTGAAAGGGGAATCTCCACACGGCTGAATCTGCAATTGTTATTATTAATTTTATTATTGAGATTTTGATTTATTCAATTTTTTTGGTGTGGCGCAATTGGTATCGATTAGTTTGGCACAGACAGATGCAGCAGTTTAAAGAGATAAATCAAGGAACGGTTTATTTTGCTCCTCCTCTCTTTGATTTTTTTTTTTTCCCTTTCTGGCAGATTATCTCACTTTTCCAGCAAACTTTTGTTGTTGTCGTTATGCTTATTATTTCTAAAAAGAATAACTAAAGCAGCCTAGGGCAACGCCTGATGCTTAGAGCTTTTTTCTCTCTCTCTTTCTCTTTCTCTTGATTATAAGTAGAAATGAGGGGAGGGGTGGCTGGGCTAGAGGTGGAGAGTGGATGAGCTGTCGTCGCAGTCTAGCTGGCAGCAAGCAAGGCAAAAAGCAGAGTCTGCTCTAGAAGCGGTTCCAAGCAGCAGAGACGTCAGGAAAGGCACTTCTTAGTACCAACCTGTAGAAAAAACAGATACGTTAAAATTTACCAAGCAGCACTTCACTGATGTCTCACAGCATAATCACGTCGCCATGTGCTCCTCTCCGCCTTACTACTCTCTACACAGCATGATTTTCCCCCCCCCTTCTCGGTCTCAAAACAAAACAAAAAATACTTACAGTGCAGCATATTGCAGCCGGCCATCGTGGGCTTATTAAAAAGGGGGCCGTTCTCCCCTTCTGAAGCAAGGCATGATGATAGGGAGATAACCAATCACAGACAGTGTTGCAGCAATATTCTGGGCAGAAAGCCAGTCGTGTGGGCTGTCTTATGAAAGGTCGCGCCTGTCAGACGTTCATTGCTATGCTATAAGCAGAGAAGACGTCCATCAGATGCGACTTTATTCCACTGCAAGAGGACGACCATGTGGGTTTTGAAATTTACCCAACATGCAGCGAGTGGAATAAACCATGTTAGCTGTTGTTTTTCCCAAACATCTTCCAACTCCAGCACCAAGTGCTTGCAGAGTCCAGGCAGAGGAAAGGGGGTGGGCTGCAGAGCAGGGGGGGGGGGATAAAAAGGAAAGCAGGAAAAGCAGCAAGCTTCCCAACTGCAGGTCACATTTAGGCTGCTTTTCTACCCGCTTTGCATCAAAGCCCAGCAAGCCCAGAGCACGCCTACTGTATCTGACAGATGAATATAAAAGGGAAAGGGGTGTTCACAAATGGTACAGTCTCCTGACCTATCCAGTTCACTTCCTTCTAAACCATAAGCCCTGCCTCCTCTACAGAAAGCAGCTCGTCTCTCCCTCTCTCTCTCTCTCTCCCCTCCTCTCTCTCTCTCTCTTTTTAAACTGCTGGAGAACTATTCCGTTCAGTCAGCACATAGCCTGCCAGTAGATCCCAGGCAGGTTAGGAAGGATCAAAAATACCTTCCCGAGGCACAAACCTAGGAAGTAGGAGCGGTGGGTATCTTCAGCCTGCCCAACTGCCTCCAAAGCCAATCTCGGAGGGGATAAAGTGATCCCATAACCGTCACCTTAAATATTAAGCAGGCAATCTGGTTTAAAGCAACACGATACGCTTCGGGTCGACACTTAAAGCGATAGCGTCAACAAACGGCCTACGGTTTTCTGAGGCTCGTGTTCACACCAGAACTCAGCTCCCCAGGGGCTCACGTCTTAAAATGGCTTCTTTAAGAAAGGAGTTTGCTTTGCACTATTACTAGTCAGGATACTCTCCGCCAGAAGAAGAAGAAAAAAAAGACAGAGAAAGAGAGAGAGATGAAGATGGTAATGATTATTATTCAGAGAGGCAAACAACTGCGGTATTTTTCGGCCCGTGGGAGAGAGAAGAGCTGTTGTAAATTTCATAAACCAAATTAATCTGACGGGACTTTCACAAGATTGCATGGTTTTGTTCCAGTTTAGTTAACTCTGAAAAGCAGAGGGTGTTTTCACAAGTGCTGAATTTGTTACATAGGATTTGTTCTCTCTCTCGCTCTCTCAGAAAGCTCGGAGCACCCTTTGCCTGCCCGATGAAATTCTCTAAACATGGGGGGAAAGCGTAGTGATTTCTACTTGCGGGTACATATTTTATTCCTTATACATAGAAGTGCCTTTGTAGGTATGTTTGCAACAGCCCATTTGAATCAGAACCTAAAGATGGGATCAGCAAGAGGCAAGCCCAGAACAAAGTCCAGCCACCTGAGGAATACCACTGGCCATCTGCAGCCAATTCAGAGGCATGAGAAATGTATGAAGGGACAGCTCCTAGCCACACACCTGAAAGGTAGTAGCAGAATCCTGGCCTGAAGAACTGGCTTGCCATGTGAGCCACTACACTAGCTTCCTGGGAGGTGGGTCACTGTTGCATGCTGGGAGGAACAGGAATGAGGCAATGTAGAAGTCTGTGTGGTGTAAACACACTGGCAAAGCCAATCCTGTGTTCCTGCTGGTGCATTTGCACCATGCTGGCCTTACTACCCCTTCCTCTCTCCCCCCTTGTAAGCAACAGCAACCCGCCTCCTGGAAAGCTAGCAGAGTGCCGTCAAACCACCAATCTCCCGCTCTTCTTCAAGGGGCCCCTCCAGTAAAACGAGTAAAGGACTATTCTAATAAAAATGAATTGCCATCTTTTCCCCGGTACATCTACACAACCAAGAAAACGGTGAACATACTAGTCTTGCCGGATGCATCAGGCCATATTCAAATTTCTTCCACCATTCCAGCCCTCACACAGTGCTAATACATAGCTCAGTTGGCTAAAGCATGGTGCTGATAATGCCAAGGTTGCAAGTTTGATCCCCGTAAGGGGCAGCTGCATATTCCTGCATTGAACGAGATTGGACCAGACGATCCTCAGGGTCCCTTCCAACTCTACCACTGTATGATTCTATGTCTGCTCAAAAGTAAGTCCCACTGAGTTCAGTGGGGACCACTGTCAGGGAAGTGGGCAAAAGATTGCAGCTTTGGAGTGCGATTTTATACAAGCCTACTAAGTAGTAAGATTTATAAAGTTCAAGGTGCTTAAGTACACTCTTCCCTAAGTCCCACTGAACTCAATAGGGCTTACTTCTAAGTAAACACATATGGGATTCTGCTCTTAACCTCTTATAAAGACAAGGAATCAAAATGATAAAACAGTGAGACTGGGAGATTTTTAACCTTGCTGTCTTTAGTATTTTGATTTCCTGGAGCAAAGTAACATGAGGAATGTTGGCCTCTTCTACAGTGGTCTCCCACCCCCATTTAAAAGCCATAATTGCAGCACTAACCAGCTAGGACACAGAAATCCTCTGTGATTAGGTGCAGAGCATGCCGCAATCAGTCTTGGCATGTTATTGGAATTCGGTCTGTGAAAACACCACCCCAGTTCCAGATTCATCAATCCAGAAACCTCCTTCAGTCATTCATCAGTGGAATCACCATGCCACTCTTTAAATGCTCTTTGGAAGAGGAGATAAAAATCTATCTTTTCCCAAAGTTACAGTGTGCAAAGTCACAAGTGATCAATATTACACGACATGAGCAAGAGGTTTCTAAAGGAATAGCAATTTCTGGATATATATTTTTTACATTTTCTAGCAATCCTTTTTTGTTCATTATGTCTACCGCTGTGGAAATCATTACTTTCTCTTTATCCCAAAATACGCTATAAAACACATACAATGCTCTTCAGAAAGATAGATATACTGAAAAGAGAAATGTGTTTTATGGTTACCTGCTTATCGCCACAATAAAATATACCATAAATGGTTGATCGCAAGAAGCTGTGTATGTTATTATCCATTTAATAAGGATCTCCAACATTTCTGTAGCAAGATTCTGAATACTAAAATTAACAATGCACAACCTTCTACTTTGGTATTTACCCAAGTATTTCATGCAGCAAATGGATACATACTGCATGCATATATGCAGCTATGGCAAAGAATTATAGGGCAAAACCAACTCCACCCTGTTCTTTGAACAGCACAGCACATTGTTATTGATCTGCAAATTCAAGGTGCTGGTGTTAACCTTTAAAACCCCTAAACAGATAAAGATAAAACACAATGTTATACTGCTAGCTTGTTTAATGTATTAGTCACAATACAGCAAAATGGTAGCAACATTGTTATTAGTTGATGAAGTCGTTTCAAAGAATGGTGGTGTTATTATTTATTTTTGCATTGGGGATGTTTGTTATCAATAATAGCAGTAGGGTTTTTTAAAAAATAAAAATAAATATATATTCCTAAAGAAATCTATCCCTTATTGAACTGGGTAAAGGTAAAGGTAAAGGACCCCTGAATGATTAAGTCCAGTCAAAGGCGACTAAGGGTTTGCGGCGCTCATCTCGCTTTCAGGCCAAGGGCACCGGCATTTGTCCACAGACAGCTTTCCAGGTCATGTGGCCAGCGTGACTAAACCGCTTCTGGCGCAACGGGACACCATGACGGAAACTGGGACCCCCCCCCCCAGTAACTACAGCTAGGGCCTCTAACCTGTTCAATACTTCTTCCCCTGAGGTACACCACACACCACTGTATTGTTTTAAGTGGCTAACAGACAGGGAGGGTGTTTGTTTTTTCAAACAGCTATTACCTGATTGTTCTCTTTTTGCTGGTGTATCTTTTATGCCTTCATTTCATTAGCTATCTTGGGATTTTGTTTGGAGTTTTTGGGTTTGATGTCCCCATCCATAGTTTTTAATGGGGATTGCCATATATTCCATTACTGTCAACCTATTTTTTGTAAGCCGCCACCCTGAATTTTCTCTGAAAAGGAGGGAAGGGATAAGATTCCAAAAAACATAAATGTTAAACAGTGACAGTAATAAAGGTAACAGCTTGAACATATCCATTGAGGTTCATTGACATTTAGTGCTCAACCCCATATGCCTAAGAATACAAGACAAAAACTGTACTAAGCAGACTTAGGGTCTAACCCAGGATTGAGTAGCATGTGGCTGTGGATGTTGTTCGATTCCAGCTGCCTCAACCAGTCTGGCCAACGATTGGAGATGAATGGAATAGTACAAAAACCTGGATGGCTACAATATAGCATCCCCTGCCTGTTCTAGCCCAATACAGTGGTACCTTGGGTTAATAACTTAATTTGTTCTGGAGGTCGTTCTTAACCTGAAACTGTTCTTAACCTGAGGTACCACTTTAGCTAATGGGGTCTCCTGCTGCGGCCGCCATGCGATTTCTGTTCTCATCCTGAGGTAATGTTATCAACCTGAGGTACTATTTCTGGGTTAGCGGAGCCTGTAACCTGAAGCGCCTGTAACCTGAAGCGTCTGTAACCCGAGGTACCACTGTATCCTGTTCCCAACACTGATCAACCTCCAGGATGCCTACAAACATTAAAACTGTAATTGATTTCAAACATTCAGCTACAAAAAAACTTAGTACTCAAAGTGTGAGGAGCCTCCACTGTTTTATAAGCTGCTCCTCCCTGACCATATCCCAGCTTCCTAGTTTAGACCATGTCCTTTTTCTGCCTTCTGCCTCTGAGCTTGTTGCACTGATTAGTTGTGCCGGTGGACAATGATGCAACTCCCTATTTATTTCGGCACTTTTAGCAAGCACTGGACCTTTTGCCATGAATCCACTGCTGTGTAGCCTCCTCCTATCCCTTCTAGTTTCATTTAACCTGCCCCTTCCCCCAACCTCGGAGGAAAATGAGCGCCGAGCATTTAAGCTGTCTCCCCTTGCCCTGCCTTTATCATCCCTGCGATGATTTGAACACATTCCACCCTCCCCGTCCCCAAGTCTCACTGGGGCAAAGTTTCAAAACCCTTGAACTGCAAATATTTAACAGACACCACTGAGAAGTAAGTTCAAGGTTCTGCTACAGGGAAGATCTGCTTCCAGGCTCATTCTGGCCTCAGTTTAGCAACTTCGGTGGAATACACCAAGAAGAGTTCTAAAGGGCTTAACAAAGCCCAAAGCGGGTATTTAAAACAAGTCTAAATTAGCAGGATAAAGAGCAGTGATTCACAAGCTTGCCTTAATCTGTATGAAGCAACTGTCTGCTCCTTGCATGCTCCAAGTGGCTGCAATGTTTTGATTATTTCCACCCTCTCCTGCTCATAGGGCTATGTTTTCACATAAGCAGAGCTTCTGGGGTTGCAAGGAGGAAGACGTAAATAAACATTAACTTGGGAGAATATGAGCTGGGTAGAGAAGAATTAAAGAGGGTCATGTGGAAAGGGCATGACATTATAATAGATATACTTCACAAAGCCAATTTCACAAACTGGCCCTGATTTTTTTCCCCCATCTGCCCTTAACACATCTTCCCTTTTTTTAAAAAAAGAGAACACCAAGGCAAATTACTGCCATTTAAAGAGCACTTTAGCCCTAAAAATATGGGCACGGACGCTGCATTATTCTGCTGAATATCTTGACTAAGCATCCGGTGACATTTTTATATCAGTTTCCTAAATCAAAACACAAACCTTTATAGGCAGTATGTCATAACAAATATTTTGCTCCCCTGTTATATGTAGGAGTAAGGCTTAAATGCTTGAACAGGAATGATTGTGGGCTGAAGATTATGAGACTCTGAAAGTTATGTGGAGAATTGTGACAGAGCCTGGACAATGAATTCTCTAATATTCACCTTTCCAGATATATAATATTTTCCACACACACAAAAACAAAAAAAGCTCCAGATCATAAAACTTTAAATTACCAAATTTGTGGTCAATATCACACCCAAAAATATCAAAATGTAATGGAAGTAAAATAGGAATCTATGTAAACCAATGGTTTATCTCTCTAGGTTTTCTTACTGTTCTGTTTTTATGAAGGAACCAACAATCTATTTAAATCAGGTGCTAAAATGGTAAAGATAAGCTTGCCCATAACTGCAATGGTTCAAACTACATACCCCATTATTCCTTCACAGATGCCTACATCATGGGTAGGCAAACCAAGGCCCGGGGGCCAGATCCAGCCTAATCGCCTTCTACAAAAATACATATATGAGAAGGATGTGTGCATGAAAAATGAATATATTAGTGAAAATAATATTATATGCATTGTACTAGGAGAAACTACAGTGGTGCCTCGCAAAACGAAATTAATTTGTTCCGCGAGTCTTTTCGTCTTGCGATGTTTTTCGTCTTGCGAAGCACGGTCTGTCGCAACTGCGCCTCTTCAAGCGGCTTTAAGAAAAAAGCGAACAAACTCGCAAGACGTTTTCGTCTTGCGAAGCAAGCCCATAGGGAAATTCGTCTAGCGAAGCAACGCAAAAACCGAAAAACCCTTTCGTCTAGTGAGTTTTTCGTCTTGCGAGGCATTCGTCTTGCGGGGCACCACTGTAATGGCAAGCATGTGCACGTTGGTCAAAACTGCACATACAACATGCAGTTAGTATGAGAAATTTACACAAAGTTGCTGAATAATTTTCATGAAGATTTTTTTAAAGGACATTTTAAAAAGCGCTCCAGAGATTTGGGGAGCTGAATTTAGGACTGGTAAAATGAGAGAGAGCCAAAAAATTTCAGAATCTACCATCTCTACTCCAGTCATGTATAAGAGGCCTGCCTGACCAACCAGTGTTGTTGTTTACAGTCCCAGACATACAGCAAATGTAGGAAGCCAATGGAGACATCCATGGGCCACCCTACAGGGGTACGTCTATCCTGCAAGAGTGGCATGCAGCTGCAGCTCACCAGTGGAGAGGAGCCACTACACTAGCTTCCTGGAAATAGTGCCACTGCTGCTTGCAAAGGGGAGTCACGAGGTGGGAGGCAGGAAGGAGGTAAGGGTTTTGCACCATCTTGGTTCTGACTACCCAGCCCTGACCTCCTAGTCTTTTCACCCTTACCCTGCTCCCTCTCAGGTCCAGGGATGCCACTGCCGCAAAGCTAGCATTGTGGTTCCACCCCACCACCACTTGCAAAGGGGAGGCATGGTGTACAGCATGGGTAGGCAAACTAAGGCCCGGGGGCCAGATCCAACCCAATCACCTTCTAAATCCAGCCCACGGATGGTCCGGGAATCAGCGTGTTTTTACATGAGTAGAATGTGTCCTTTTATTTAAAATGCATCTCTGGGTTATTTGTGGGGCCTGCCTGGTGTTTTTACATGAGTAGAATGTGTGCTTTTATTTAAAATGCATCTCTGGGTTATTTGTGGGGCATAGGAATTTGTTCATATTTTTTTTCCAAAATATAGTCCGGCCCCCCACAAGGTCTGAGGGACAGTGGACTGGCCCCCTGATGAAAAAGTTTGCTGACCCCTGCTGTACAGCCTATATCAGGGCATCTCAGAAAGAATGTTGTTCCTAAACTACACAAGAAAATAGAAATAATCTTGCTCTCTGGGGCTTCAAACGAATAAGGAACATAACTGAAACTTGTTTCCAGATTTTTCCAGCCATTCAATTAATCAATTATTCAGAGGATTACTAAATGGGGAGGCTAAAGAATTAGCACTGAAGAAATTACAAACATCAGCTACAAAAGGAAGATTTCACTTTAAACTATGTTCTATTATTGCTCCAAAGAAATGGATTCATTTTCATATTCTCATTACACTTGTCATCAAAGGAAAAACACATTTGAGTAGGAACCCTCTGTTTATGCTTCGTATACATGCATCCACGGTTCTGTAATTGATTTAGCAGAATACTGGTTGTTTTGCTCCATGGGAAGCCAAAACACACATGCAAGGAAATGTACAAACAGCGTTCATTTAATGCAGCATTAATCAGCCTTAAAAATCAGAAAAGCAAGGAACAAAAAGAAGTCAAAAGTCGTGAACTGAATTGCAGATAAAAAGAAAAATATGTGGAGTGTTTATTAGCCTAGATAATGCCTGGATTCCTAATATATAGCTGGTGGGCCTCATACTGGCTTTTGAAAATGCATTATGTTACTGTCGCAGTATCATAGAGGACTGCACTTCATAATCAGCTAGTAGAAAATACTGGTCAGCTAGCATCCAGTCTGAATCTGCAAAGTCCTGCTATTCACCGGGGAATGCCCACTTTGCACTGGGCTGCTGGCAAAGAGGGATGGCAGTATTACAGAGTTTCCCCGTTCCACCTGCCAAACATGTGGGAGGGCTGATGCGCCCCTGGCAGCAGCAGCCTATGGAAAGTCTGGAAACGGGGAGTTCTAGGGTGGGGAAGGGGAAGAGCAGAGCTGATCTAGGATCCACTGGATCCCAAGCTGGCCCCACTGCAATCACACAGTTCAGGAAGGTGCAGTGATTTCCCCATGTCCCACTTTCTGACCCAGCCAGTATGAGCAGCAGGGCTGCAGACATTGGTCCTGGTGCTTCATTAAGCAGCGGCCAGGGTTTGAATCCCACCCTTTCACATTAAGGGCAGGGATCAGGAAGCCTGGGAATCAAAAATGTATTTGCTCCTTAGTTTTCTATCCTAAAAGCAAAAACAAAAGAAAACAAAAAACAGTCCAACTGTGCTGTGTTTTCACCCCGTCTGACTGGCAGCCCTGCACAGAGTTGTAACGAGATAGTTCTTATGCATGCATTTCAAATGCTTTCTAAAAGGCTCTAAGCTTCGGCAGTAGCGTGAGCTAAAGTTCCAATCAGATAAATAAAGTGTGCGGTAATTACTTCACCAAGCAGCAAGAATGCAGTCAAGAGATAGGTGACAAGATAAAATTAAACCATGAACCACGGGGGCAGATGGCTGGGCTTGGAACTACGTATTTAAAAGAACAACGCCACACTAGATGAAAACCATCTAGCACAGTATTCTGATTATCAAGCTGGCAAACAAACAGGAAATGGCAGGGCTTGGTCTCTCTTCCGTTTTCTGTAGCCATGAAGTTTGCAATTACCTAGTTCGGTAGACAAACTGTCAAGCTCAAACAACACCATTTCTACCGGAAGTTCTTCTCTGGTTGAACATTTTGATTTTCCCCCTCCCTCAAAATTGCATTTCAGCACTCATCTTGTACAGTCAAGGCGTGATATGCACATTTTAGTTACGAAACATTGACGGCAGGCTCCAAAATTGGGTAATTTGTCCCCCTGCCTCCCAAAATCAATAAATTGCAGTTCAGTACTGATCTAGTACAGTGAAGTAGTGCCACACAACAGGATTACTGAATGTGAACTCAGTGGAGTAAACTCACCAGACTAGAGGGTTCGCATCTTGGCAGGGCAACTTTAGCAGGCAGCACATGACTCCGAAAAACAGTAAAAATATTTTAAGAATGTTTTGAATACACTTGGGACTTTCTTACTAAAGTTTTGTTCTACAGATGTTCAAAACCCAAAGGGCTCATTAGCAGAGTTTGTAAATTAGTCAGGCCTAATCTGCAGTGTGAAAAAATCCATAGAAGCTATGTGAACGTCTGGAGTGCGATATTCTCACAACATATAGTGAGTAATTCCAAAATTGTTCACCAACTGAACACAGTATGTTCTTGTATTATACAATGCTGCATAAACCAAGCAAGCTTTTAGGCCGAGCTGTTCATGAGACACAGCAGTCATGGAAAAAGCACTGAGGAAGTGCAATAAATTTGTTACTCACTTTCGCAGGCAAAACCTTTTGTTTGGCTAACCACGCATCTGAATCACCTGAATCCTAGAAGAAAAACCTCTTAAGTAATCTGTAATACATTTGGTTGAATGCAGACCAAGTAAACTGCACTGATCTCCAACCAAGTCATTCTCATGTAAACAGACTCGATATACATTATGAAAGTACAGATTATAAATATTTGAGTGATGCCTCACCTGCCTTTTTACATGTGTTATTCTGTATTTTATTGAAGCTTTAAACTATTTCATTATATTTTATCCACTGCATTTGTATTGTTATCATTATCCGCCTTAAAAACAATTTAGTGGAAGTGGGGATATAAATTTAATAAATTAAGGAACATCAAAAATAAACTTGCATAACTTATAAATGTCAAATGTCATTCACAAGCCATGCTGCCTAATTCTGTATCACTGCATTATACTTACACCAATTTTGCTGACTCATCCTCAAGAATGCATTAAAAGCCATTATTGCTCTTCTAACTGAAGGCCCCAATAACTGCCCAATGATCCCTTCAAAACAAAGCTTAAAAACCATTGCTGACTTTACGTATAATTCAAATGCCGCCTGCCTATCAAACTTTGCACTGGTGGGGCCTAACATAGCTTAAAGACATCCTACTTCTCTGTGTTCTGTTAAACTTGCTCATATTGGCAAAGAGAGTGCATCTTGTCAGTTGTTGCATATTATGAAACTCCCATCTTATGGAAATTGCCAGAGCCCTAGCCTCAAAAGCAATAGGAATGCAATCCATTTAAGGAGGCACTACAGGACCCAGTTTAGAAATACGCTAGTCTCTTACATTTATATCTTTGCCTTCCTGCCATGATAGAACCCAAGGCAACATGCATGCATGAGCCTCATGCCCTTGCAATTCGTTCTCACAATGCCCCTTCTCTGCTCCCAACTTGGGACACTACGACTGAAGACTTCCTGCGTTAACCCCAACCCTCTCCCATTTCTCCTGAACCAGAAATCCACGGTGACTGGGGGCACATCTGACCAGCTCTTAAACCAGCTTCAAGATCCTAGTTTGTTCTAGCCCCGGCAAACGATGGAATTATATCTAGTAAACCCAGGCAAGACTAGAGCAGAAGAGAGAAAGAACAGAACACATGGGCAAAAGGCTTATACACTTCTCAATTCAGTAAGTCATGTATACTTGAAGGAGTGTCTCCACCCCCCTGGTTCAGCCCGAACACTGAGATCCAGCTCTGAGGGTCTTCTGCTGGTTCCTTCACTGCGAGAAGCGAGGTCGCAAGGAACCAGGGGCAGGGCCTTCTCGGTGGTGGCCCTCCCATCAGATGTCAAGGAAATAAACAACTATCTGACTTTTAGAAGACATCTGAAGGCAGCCTTGTATAGAAAAGTTTTTAATGTTTGTTTTTTTGTGTTTTTAATATTATGTTGGGAGCCGCCCAGAGTGGCTGCGGCAATAATAAATAATTATTATCATTAATTATTATGTACATCCTAAGCAATCCAGTGACTAAGGTTAACACATCTTGGACTTTGTACTTTAATTGAAAGGCAGAATATGCTTTGTTTAAATAACTAAGTAAATAAATAAGCTGTAGATCTGTTATAATGCGGTATAGTTTGTTTTAGTTTTAAATAAATGTTGGGATTTGCCCCAAAGCTACATAATATACTTTTTAAATAATGCATTGGCATTAACCCATTGCAGGGCTTGGACTAGCAACTAGTCTGATTTATGTGTCTCAAAAGTCCTAAGAATGGGATTTTTCCCCCCATTTGCACTTAGAGGGAGGTGTAATTTTTCCTTCCTCATCCCTGACCAGAAAATGAAACACTCTGAAAAATGTCAGCACAGAGTGCTGGGTGGATGAAAGACTTGTCATTTTGTAAATCCGCCAAGATAGGCAGACTGCATGTAGGAAACTACCAAGTCAAGGCACAGGGCTCAGCTTAGCCTTCTCTTTGACATGCTATAATCTCGACGGAGCTTGAGGCTTTTCCACATTCGGATCTGGTCTACACATGAATGAGGCAGGAATGAACGGATAGGCTTTAAAGGTACCACCAGGTTTCAGGTGGGAATCAAGTTTTAGGTCTCCCCTACATCACAAACTCCCTGTAAGTAGAACACTAGCACGACGGGCACCAGGACAGATGAGAACCACTCTTCCTGGTGTTCTAGTGTTGGCTATCTGAAGTGTTTTTTAAAAAATAAAAAAATAGTAATAATGGGAGATTATGCAAAAATGGCATTCGTTGTTGTTGTTGTTGTTGTTGTTGTTGTTGTTATACCCCATCCATCTGACTGGGTTTCCCCAGCCACTCTAGGCAGCTTACAGCATATCTAAAAACTTAATAAAAACATCAAGCATTAAGAACCTTCCAATATAGGGCTGGCCTTCAGGAGTCTTCTAAAAGTTAGGTAGTTCTTTATCTCCTTGACATATGAAGGGAGGGCGTTCCACAAGGAGGGCGCCACTACCAAGAAGGCCCTCTGCCTGGTTCCCTGAAGCTTCACTTCTCATGGTGAGAGAACCAGCAGAAGACCCTCAGGGGGGACCTCAGTGTCTGGGCTGAATGATGGGGGTGGAGACGCTCCTTCAGGCATACAGTGGTACCTCTAGTTACGAACTTAATTCGTTCCAGAGGTCCGTTCTTAACCTGAAACTGTTCTTAACTAGAGGCGTGCTTTCGCTAATGGGGCCTCTTGCTGTTGCTGCATCACCGGCACACGATTTCCGTTCTCATCCTGGGACAAAGTTCTCAACTCAAGGTAACTCTTCCAGGTTAGCAGAGTTTATAACCTGAAGAGTTTGTAACCTGAGGCATTTGTAACTCGAGGTACCACTGTACTGGGCAGAGGCCATTTAGGGCTTTAAAGGTCAGCACCAACACTTTGAATTGAGCTCGGAAATGTACCGGTGTCCAGTGAGGATCCTTTAGGACCAGTGTTATATGGTCCCAGCAGCCACTCCCAGTTACCAGTCTAGCTGCCACATTCTGGATTAGTTGTAGTTTCTGAGTCACCTTCATTCTAACCTATTCTGGCCCCTCCCGACATTTTGGACTAAAATGCCCATCAGCCATGAGCAATAGTCAGGGATGATGGGAGCTGTAGTCTACACCATCTAGAAAGCACCATGATAGCTAACATGAGCTCATTTTCCTGCCTGTGCAGATCAGACCTCTCCCATGCAAAATATCCTCTTCTGCTCCACTGCACCCTGAATTGGCACAGTCCGGGTAGAAGAGAATGCTTTACCATTTGAGTCATTGATGGGAATTCAAACAGACACCTAGCAACAGATTTCTGGGTAACCTGAAGATTTTAGGTGCCCAACGAATTATTTTGGATCAGTGATATTCTGCATATGCAGCCAGAAATAATCCAACACTTACAAGTGATTAAACTATTCCGGTCACTTCTCATACTTGGGTGAATCCAAGTGCTTAGATACTCTTCCTTGGAGTATTTAAGTGTTTTGAGAAGCTTGTTTCCAATGGTGGTTCAAATTAATTGTTAAAAATAACACTGAACCCTTTCCAATCTGTTATTGTCACTCGATGTAATTATAATAAGTTTGGGGAAACTGCAAACATGTCTCAGCAGCCATAATATCATTACTATGGAAACACTAACAAGGAATAACAGTCTTGGAGGCTTTTTCAATGCATACTAATTTAACTACCCATTATCTGCAATGAAAACTTGTGCAAGTCGATGTTTTCATGATACTGAGTTTCAGAATTTTTGTTCCCGCAGTGGACACTTAGTAAGGAGCATGTGCTAACTTCTGGTGCTTACTTCACAGTGGAACTATGAGTGACTTAGTGGAGAGTTGCATATTACAGTCAGGATCCAAAGAATTAAAACTAGCACCTCGGCCCCAATTCAACTTTAGATGTGCGTCCCTCAAACGCAAGGTCCTTGGTGTCGCAAACAGTTTGTGTTTTGCAAATCGTTTTGAAACTCAGGAGTAGTTTCAAAAGCAGCTTTGTGATATGCCATGGGAGCAGATATTGTTCAAAGTGAAAAAGCTGAGGGAAAATCACTGTGGCTGTACACAAGTCCCTGGGAATGCCAAGAGAAGTTCCCAGCCTTTACTGTGATGGATGTGGGAGTAAGCGATTCAAGTTTACTACAATTCAGAGTCATGCATCAAGAATTACACGGCACCGTTGTTGCATCTGCATTATGATACATTCAGCTGAAAAACTCAACATTTTGCAGAAATGTTGTATGCAAGTCAGGTCTGATGAACTTGCTTTTAAATTTCATCAAATTGCTCAAAATAATAAATGTTTGTTACTTATTATTTAAAGGATATCTACCCCAACTTTGAAGACAGCCCCCCCCCACAATAAAGCAATGCCAAAAGAATTAATAAATCATAAAATCCAATACAGTGGTACCTTGGGTTAAGTACTTAATTCGTTCTGGAGGTCCGTTCTTAACCTGAAACTGTTCTTAACCTGAAGCACCACCACTAATGGGGCCTCCCGCTGCCGCCACGCGATTTCTGTTCTCATCCTGAAGCAAAGTTCTTAACCCGAGGTACTATTTCTGGGTTAGCAGAGTCTGTAACCTGAAGCGTATGTAACCTGAAGCGTATGTAACCCAAAGCACCACTGTAAAATGTTTACTAAAAGCCATCTGCCCAACTAATGAGCAGCAACAATACTTTCTGAGAAGTATTGTGTTAGAGTATTAGAGTTAGGGTTCTATACAACTAAGTAATAAGTCTACTCTGAGTATCACATAATTGGATATAACCCTGGGAGGGAACCACCTTCTAATCCTAATCCCTGCCATATTATGGCCAATCACAGATAAAATACTCCTGGCCCTTGCCAGGCGATTGCGCAATCTCCCAAAGAAATGTAATACAGTGGAACCTCAGTCAAAATAAAAAAATTCCTTCCAGTAGCACCTTAAAGACCAACTAAGTTAGTTCTTGGTATGAGCTTTCGTGTGCATGCACACTTCTTCAGATACGAAGTATGGTATCTGAAGAAGTGTGCATGCACACGAAAGCTCATACCAAGAAGTAACTTAGTTGGTCTTTAAGGTGCTACTGGAAGGAATTTTTTTATTTTGACTATGGCAGACCAACACGGCTACCTATCTGTAAGTGGAACCTCAGTTTTCGACCGTCTCTGAAGCCGAAAGATTCGGAACCCGAACGCCGAAAACCCAGAAGTGAATGCTTCCGTTTTTGAACATGCCTCGGAAGTTGAACGGCTTCCGAGGTGCTTTTCTCTATTGAAATTGCCAACTGCCCATTGTGCCTCGGTAGCTGAATATTTCGGAAATCAAACGGTCTTCCGGAACAGATTATGTTCGACAACCGAGGTTCCATTGAACGTTGTTCTAATAGCATTGCATCCAATGTTGCATGAACAGAAAGCAGCTTGCACAACTGATCTTTCCTGTCCCCTCCTCTCTCTTGCAGTTGCCTGAAAATCGCCCCTGCCCTCCCCCCCCCAAAAAAAAGACCTCCCCAGCGGCTTTGTGGTCCCTACCAAATATCCTGAACTATGTCATTCAGGCCGGCAGTGGGATGGGAGAACCACTGGAAAAACCAGTGGAAAAATGTTGCACCAGTGGAGTACAAAGTCCATCCCTTAGTCCCATTGTAGTTCTGGATGACACAGTCCATGATGTTCGGTAGTCCCTTCCCAAACCTCTGAAAAGGCTTTTGGGGATATACTAGGGACTATATGGGGAGACAGGGAACAGAACAATCCATCTGCCTGCGCAACATTAGATCATCAGGAAGGTTTCCCTTTTTTCAGATCTGGGTATAGCAGACAAATGAGCAAACATGAGGAAAGCAAAGTGTCTAGGATGAAGCTGAGATGTGTGGAGCTAAGGATAAGATGCAAATCTGCAAGGGCTCACAATGGAATTTTTGTAGAGGATGACCTGACTTATCCTGTAATTCCGCTATCGTGCACCCAATTTGTAGGAGGACATTTTGGACAAGGGTCAGGCTTATTAGCCATTTATAGACCCAACAAAACCCATGAAGATATACTCGGGGAGGCTGTAATCTTTATTTGTGAAAGGCTTACGATGAGACTATGATGATAGGAAGCTTTTGATGATAGAAGGTTTAATGACACAGTTATTCACACAAAGCCAGGCCAAAGTTTGTTGGAATATGCTGATTTCCACTGGAACCGGATTAAAGTAGCAGGCAAGGAAGTTGATCCTTAAAGCTTTTTGGAAAATGTATAACTCTTCCTTCTGAAAGCACATATGAGTCGCTCTAACACATAGGATTCCGCTCTCTCCTCGTGTAATACCTGCTGGGTGGTGTTGTAGCTTTATTGGCTGAAACAATAAATATTTAACAACCCATACGGAAGAAAAGGGCCATGGAAAGATGAGTCAAGTATAAAATTGCTTTAAAACCTAAATGTAAATTATCAAAAGACCCCAAGGACCTGAATTAGAAGTGGGTAAAGGTGGCACATCTTTCATATATATATTACAAAGGCAACATTTGCAGACGTATAACTTAAGCAATTTACCATTATGCAATGTAGAACACAGCAATGGCAATTTATCTAAACGCTGCTTTCAGAAAACCCAATTGCACATTCACAATAAGTTAATAGCACAAATCGTATATGTGAGGAAAGGTACATTTCAGAGATCTGCTGTCCTGGGACCACTTATGTGAGGTTAATCCTATACTTAATGATGTGTAGCTGGGAGATGACTTTCCAGAGCTTGATGTGGAATATTTCCCCTCCTGCGATTCTATAATGCTCGGAGTTCACTAGCAGCAGGAGGACAATTTGGTAATTTTTTGATCCAGGAACAAGAAAGCACTATGTAGACAAGCATGAACTAGTCAGCGTCTCAGTCATGCCACAACACTGAGTTAGAGAACATTAGTGAGCAGCATCTGACTAGTTCAGATATAAGCGGAATTTGGTTTCATGTGCTGCAATAAAGCTTGGATTCACCCTTCCCCAGTCTACCATTGGAGATCAGAAACAAACCACAGTTCCCTGTGAAGCCCAAACACAAGAAACTGTGGTTGGTTGGTTGGTTTTAACCAGCCTTCCCCCTCCATATGTTCTGGACTACAGCTGCATTAGCCCTGACCGCTGCCTATGCCAGTGGTGGCCAAACTTGTCCCTCCAGCTGTTTTTGGACTACAACTCCCATCGTCCCTAGCTAACAGGATCAGTGGTCAGGGATGGTGGGAATTGTAGTCCCAAAAAGAGCTGGAAGGCCAAGTTTGGCCACCACTAGCCTATGCTGACCGAGGCAGCTGGGAGTTTTAATCCAAAAACATATCATAGAATCATAGAGTTGGAAAAGACCACAAGGGCCAACCAACCAACCAACCACAGTTTCTTGTGTTTGGGCTTCACAGGGAACTGTGGTTTGTTTCTGATCTCCAATGGTAGACCACAAGGGCCATCGAGTCCAACCCCCTGCCAATATGGGGGCACCCAGTTGGGGAGAGCTGATTTAAACTCCAGTTAATGAAATTACACCGGGAATAAACCATAGTTCCAGATCCTGGCTTGTTCTCTCTAACCATGGTATAAACCAACCACAGTTATCCAAGTTCACATGCAATGGGATACCACGAGAGAGGAGAAGAGAGGAACGCGAGCCCAAGATTTGCTGCAGCTCTTTCACACGGTAGGAAACTGTGGTTTCTTGTTACGTGTGAACCATGTCAAAAAGCCACAGTTGCCAGCACACCTTGTAGTCTAAGAACGGAGGCAGAAAGACACACAGCTGTACCTCGCCACTCTTGTACCTATTGGATAATAATGCTGGCTTGCTCTATAGGGTTGTTGTAAGGGTTATTTAGTTAAATAATATTAAACAAGAAGAGTAGACTTTTTACAGCAAAACCCAGGTACAGTTGCTTCAAAAATAGCATTATTTTTTCCAGAAAGTCTGCCTGACTCACCAGGCTTCTGATATTCTGCAGCATCTCCCCTGGAAAACGGTACACAAACTATGAAGCACCCAGATGCAATTAATTCAAATAACTTTTCCTTCTCCCGCAGCAGTTTTATTAAGAGAAAGAACTAGATTTCCTTCCAGAAAATTTTCTTCCAGCTTGTAGGCGTCACTTGCCTCCTCACTTTACGCAGCAAAGGCATATCTATTGTTATACTAAAAGGAGAAGCTATTTATAGCCGAGTTATCCAATGCTCTTAGCATGTTCTCCTATCTTCACAAAAGTGTTCACATTTAATAGAAAATCAAGTGCTGCGGTTCCTACGTAAATTATTTCCCTTATGAAAGCAAGGCTTCCCTTCCACACCTAACGCAAAACGGGTTTATTTTTAAGCCTAAGGGCCAAGCTCCAAAGGAGTGCGCAGAAACCAAGGTACTGCATAAAAAAATTCCTTCCAGTAGCACCTTAAAGACCAACTAAGTTAGTTCTTGGTATGAGCTTTCGTGTGCATGCACACTTCTTCAGATACATGTATGCACACGAAAGCTCATACCAAGAACTAACTTAGTTGGTCTTTAAGGTGCTACTGGAAGGAATTTTTTTATTTTGACTATGGCAGACCAACACGGCTACCTATCTGTACAAGGTACTGCAGTTTTTCTTCTTCTTGGTCAAACAACCCTGAATAGGAAGACTTTGTTGAATGTTCTCCTTGCCCGCTTCTATTTTGCAAAGCAATTGTGATACCATTCCCAAACCTGCCAGAGCTAAGCCTGATTCCCACAAGCATTTGTGCTGTTACTTGATGTCATGTGCCCACTGCATTCCCTGCGGAGTGAAATGTCTCTAGGTTCTGCAGGGACACCACCTACCTGAGCTGCCTGATGAATCCCCCTGATCTGCTTGGGGCTTGAGCTGCTCCAGCACGACAAGATAAAACTTTGAATCATCAGTCCACCTTGCTCACCTCCGCATCAAACGTTTAAAGCACTTGTACACCCCCTTAGGGATGCGGGTGGTGCTGTGGGTTAAACCACAGAGCCTAGGACTTGCCAATCAGAAGGTCAGTGGTTCGAATCCCCGCAACAGGGTGAGCTCCCGTTGCTCGGTCCCTGCTCGTGTGCTGCTCTGGTTCGCCAGAAGCGACTTAGTCATGCTGGCCACATGACCCGGAAGCTGTATGCCGGCTCCTGCGGCCAATAAAGCGAGATGAGCACCGCAACCCCAGAGTCGGCCACGACTGGACCTAATGGTCAGGGGTCCCTTTACCTTTACCTTTACAGATACTTCTGGCCTTGCAAACAAGAATATCAAAATTACTAGCCTACCTATCCATGCAAACCTGTTTTAGTCATTTGCAGCTCCAAAGGTTATACTTTTTTAAAAAAAAACTCTTACCAATCTGATCACTCAGATCTTGCTCAGAAGGCAACCAAGACCATAGGACCATTCCTATGAAGAATGGTCAACGCTTTTGGGACTTTTTTGGCTTAGAGAAAAGGCGAGCAAAAGGTGACGTTTATAAAGTTACATGTGGCTTGGAGGAAGTTGATGAAGGAAAGTCATCCTCCCTCTCTCACAGGATCGGAACTCATGGATGTCCAATGAAGATGAATGTTGGACACTTCAGGACTGACCGAAACAGCAGCGCATAGTTACAGTATGGAACTCTCTCCTCCAGGGAGCTGTGATGGCCATCAACCTAGGTAAAGGGACCCCTGACTGTTAGGTCCAGTTGCAGACGACTCTGGGGTTGCAGCACTCATCTCGCTTTACTGACCGAGGGAGCCGGCGTACAGCTTCCAGGTCATGTGGCCAGCATGACTAAGCCGCTTCTGGCGAACCAGAACAGGTCACGGAAATGCCGTTTACCTTCCCGCCGGAGTGGTACCTATTTATCTACTTGCACTGGTATGCTTTCGAACTGCTAGGTGGGCAGGAGCAGGGACCGAGCAACAGAAGCTCACCCCATCGCGGGGATTCGAACCACCGACCTTCTGATCAGCAAGCCCTAGGCTCTGTGCCACCCACGTTAAAGATGGCTTTAAAAGAGAAATGGACAAATTCATGGAGGAGAGGAACATAGCCTTGATGGCTGTGTTCTACCTTCACTGTCGGAGGTGGTATTTATCTGAATGCCAGTTTCTAGAAACCACAGGATGAGAGGGTCCTGCTGTGCTCAAGTCCTGCTTCCCACAGGGATCTGGTTGACCACCAGGATGCTGGTCCAGATGAGTCCTCTGGTCTGATTCATCAAGCTCTTCTTCTGAACTCATAGGTACTCAGATCACTAGCTGTTTACAAGCCTGGCAGTGAGACTTCTCTACAGGCTAAAAAGGAAATTATGACTTCTCTTCAGCGACATGTGCAAACATAACACTGGAACCTATCGTGAAGCAATGAAACCACGTGAGCCGCTCTTCCAAGCTAGCATTGTACAAACTTTCCCTGCCCAAATATTTCCTCCCTGCATGCCTTCCATAAGCACTTGGCACTCAACCTTGGCCTTCTGCATTTTCGCACTTCAGGCAACCCCTCCCTTTATTATATAATTAAATAATCTCCATTAACATCACTACTGGCATTGCATCAGACAGACGTTCCAACTGGTAATTAAATTCAACTTTTAAACGATAGGATAGAGGAAAGCAAAATGTTATATTGTCAGCATGTGACAATAACGTAAGTGGATCTCATCTTTAGATGACGTATCCTGAAGGATCATCTAGAAAGCAATTTGCTGAATTAAACAGTTCGGACAATCTTCCGTATGCACGCAGAATATTATTTTTTTCAGATTGCTACCGGCTGCACTACTGACATTCCCAGTAAGTGTGAGTGGGAAGAGTCCGTCCTGTCCTTGCAGAACAAATGGATATAAAAATTATGGGATGCATTGATTATGCAAACATTAACTTGTCAAGTCAGAGCAGCTCAAGGCCAAGGTAAACAAAAAAAGGAATAACTCTCCCCCTTTCTGTCCTATGTTATTATGCCCTTACAATATTATTTTCCTCCTTGCCAAGATTTATTGAATGAAGATAACAATGGTTCTACCAAGTTCTCCCTCTGTATAAAGTCAAACCTTGAAATTTTTAATTGCCTTTACCTGCTTCCATCTATTGCTTGAGTGACTGTGCATTAAGTGTTTAAAAACAAAAGCAAATGTCATTTGATTCTTTTCCCTCTCCCTCTCTCTCCTTAAGAAAAATAAAAGACAAACCCTTGAAAAGTACCTAGTTTTAAGCGATTTCTAATCTAGGGTACTCAGTGCAATTACACTGCATTGCGTGATATCCAAAGTTTGTGGCATCCTGGTGAACTTTCTTCCAATGGAGATTCAGCAAGCAGGACTGCTTTTCCACCTTTAATAGTGGAATAGTTGCAATTTGATCTGACGTAGTTAAGAGTGAATTTGAAGCTGACTGTCTGCACCTTTGGTCGCATGTCGCTGCTATTAGAGAGCACAGGGTTTTCTTTTCAACACTAATGACAGGTTGCGCCCAAATTGTGAGAGGTTCTGTGGTGGTTGTCAAGCTCCATACACATCCTTGGGTTCCTCCAGTTATGAACATGTTGACACACTGGGCAATAGATATAGGACACAATATAGATTTTCATCTTTGGGAAAAACTTTGGAAGAGTGTTCTGAAATTTACAACATGTTATTCCTTGAAGGAGAACTACCTGAAAATGATTTACAGATTGTCTCTAACTCCGATGAGACTTGCTAAGATTTATAAGTCTCAATCAGTTAAATGTTGGAGATGTAATGAGACTGAGGGTATGTTCTATCATATGTGGTGGACCTGTAAAAGGGTAAGAGAGTATTGGGAAATAATTTATAATGAGCTGAAAAAAGGGTTTTAAAGTACTTTTTTAAAAAGAGTCCTTTTTGTTGGGGATTAACACAGATGCAAATTTCCAGGTGTCAAAAAAGGCTATTTATGTATGCCACTACTGCAGCTTGTGTTTTGTTAGCCAAAAATGGAAAACGAGCGAGGCCCAACCAAAGAAGAATGGCAACTTAAACTGATGGAAAATGTGCAGCTTGCAGACCAAACATATAGAATAAGAGAACATGTAAAACATAGGTTTAAGGAAGATTGGAAAATATTTATTGATTATATGGAGAGAAATTGTGTATATCTGAAAACATGGGCAGCATTAAGATAAATGCAACAGTGTAAATAAGTTTTGGTGGATGTTATAATAGAATATTGAATGGTTTGGTTTATATAAAATATGCAGGGATTTATGTTGTGCAAAATGAACCATGGAAAGAGAGGAAGGGAAGTCATTGATATTTTAAGTGAATATTATAAAACGTAAAACAGAAATTTAATAAAAATTACAACAAAAAAAGAGAGTTATGAACATGTGTGTATGAAATTGAATCATAATAGTCCAGAATTCTAATCTTGTGGGAGTATTGATGAGGAACTGCATATCGGCAAGAACTATGGATAACATGGTTATTGCGATGAAATTTTTTTTCTGCAGCTAATTATTGCTGTCATTAGCAGTACTTTGCCTCAGTACCATCCTATCCATCTGCCATAATTCTCCTCTAAACTGACCTCATAAACTGGGAGGCTCACACCATTCAAAGGTAAGTGGCAGAAAACAAATGTTTCCCAAACTATGCTCACCCACCCACCCCCCTCCACAAATGAAAAGGTTGAGGATCCATTCTGGATCTTTCACAAAAGGAGGATCTTTTGCAGTAGAAGAAAAGGCCTTTTTCTGGTACACTGTTCCGGAATACTAGGTGAATAATGACAGCACCGTGTGTCAGCATGCCAAAAATCCCCACCTCCCTCAGAAAAGGAAGAAAGAAAAAGAAACAGCAAGTAAATTGGTAAGTGCAGGAAGGTCCTAGCTCTAGATAAGGAGGAAGACAGAAGGAATGCAACAAATTATGCCGAACACAATCCGTATTGAACACTGTAAAATAAGAACAACTCCCATGACAATCAGTGTTAGTATCTAAATATCAGCAATGAATGAGGAACACCAGGACCTCTCTGAGGAGCTCAGGCTTACATCTGGTTGTGTTATTCCATATTTAGCACAACATGAAACAACTGTAATTTTCTAAAGGAAAATTAAGCACAGGTTAATCAGTGGAATCACAAAGGGCTTTCCCCTGAAATCACATGGGGATTAGCCAGGGAGTGGTGAGTCTGTGGTTCTCCAGATGCTGGACTGCAACTGTCATCTTCTCTACCCATTGGGCATGCTGACTGAGGTTGATTGGCACTGGGACTCCAACCACATCTGGAGGGATGCAGGTTCCACACCCATTTCTCTAAGCAAATGTGCTGATGAGTTGGGAATTACATTTGCAAGAGACAAAAACCTGTTGACCATCATTGCCAGCAGAAGTGCATACAGACTTAGGCTCAGCAATGTGCTACACTCCCATCAAAACTCTTTTGAGGTCAACTCTTTTAATAATATTTTATTTATCTTTCAGGAAAACGACAGGGACACCGTCCAAATGTTGATATTACTTTGTCAAATCTATGGCAGATCTAAGGCATGTGACTTATTACTTTGTTATTCTCAGTAAGCTAAGCAAACAAAACTTAAGACTCTATTTAACTTCTGGCACATGGAAGTCTGAAATTCTAGAAACAAAGTGTCTTTATACGCAGTACAGAAAATGTGTTGCAGTAAGATAAAAGAGCACACTTATTTTTTAAAAGTAGTGCAGTCTACAGATAGGTTGCTTTAATTAACCTGACGCTAAATTAATGAATATTCTAAAACCTGAATTGACTCTTTTTTGAGGCAAGCGATATATATACACTGTCAATCAAAATATTTTTAAAAATACAAGAAACAAAAATAAATGAAAATATTAAGAAATTTGCCTAGATAAATAGATTGTGGCAAATGTCTATAACATAGACAGTAAAAGTCTTCAGAAACTTCAACATAACACACAAACCATAATCCACAAACTACAAACCATGGTTTGGGGACAATTTGCACGTTCTCAAAGGGCTCCGTGATATTTTACCCAAGAGGGTCAGGTTACTATGGAGAACTGCTGTTTGTGTACTGATATAGTGGCAAATTCCATTGTTCATGGTAGATGATGAACATACGACTACGACTCCCATTGGGAAAGTACAAAGCTATCCATTCTCAGGCTGCTTTGAGACCACATTGAGTCCAGCCTTCTTGCAAAATGTAAACTGGTCCTTAGTTTTAAAAAAATCAAAAATCAAAAAAGGGACTTGGATTTGTCGAATACCAATTTATCTCTAGCATAACCAAGTAGGTTCTGAATGAATAATGTATCTTACAGTGAGTGTCCAAAATTTGACGAATATTGGATTTGTGTGCAAATATTAAGACTCACCCCCAGATGAATTATGCTGTGCCTGGGGAGAAACTATTGTCTCACTTTTGGGACATGAAAAGCAAATGCTGACAATCAGCATCTAGGTGCCTGCCAGCATCTACCAGCATGTTTCTGAAATGTCAGACATTTGCAAAATTTGTCTGGGATTGCCTGCATTCATGTGTGAACAACAACATTCATCCATTTTTGAGCACTCACCTTAACATCTACACAGATATGCACGAGAAACAGGGAATTGATATGCTGATGGGCAAACCATCTTTATACACACAGAGGAACATAAAAGAAACCGTGTGATACTCCCCCCTGAAAAGTAATGGCCTCATTCAGATGTAATGAGAGGGCGCTACAGGGAGCCTTGTGCAGTCTCCCATCTCCTCCTCTTCCTCCAGAACAGCTGCTAGGAGGCATTCAAACACTTTCACTTCCATTTTGTATTAAGTGCAGCTTGCTGTGTTGCCCAAACCCACACAAACTTGTGGCTAATCTTTAACTGCAGTTTCTTGAAGCATGAAAACATCAAGCCATCGTTTACGGAGCTGGTTTGTTTCAACTAACCATAGTTAAACCTGGTTGAGGGTTCAAGTGACACATCAAAAATGGAGGGAGAAGCCCCAGATTTCTCCATGGCTGCACCAGAGTAGGGGACAAATACAACCCCTGTGTTTATGAAATAGTCTGTCATGTGCCGACAGAGGGAAAGCAGCCATGCACTGTGGCATTATTGACTCTGGATGGTTATAAACTTTGTGGCCGCACTATTAGACATGTGCATGTGAGTGCGGCAGTAGAATCACAGAAATGAGGTGGGCATGTTTTTTAAAGACTTGAGACCTTAATGGACTGATTTCTCTGTCCACGTGACTGTTGCTGCTATAGCATGGGTTTTTATTTATTAAGCCTTATTTATTAAGGAAGGAGGAGTACACAAGTCCAAGATTTGGACCACTGAACATTAAACCATGGTTGGTGCTACTTCCAAACACAACCGAAGAGTGAACAGGGTATTTGCTTGGTTTCTGCTCTTCCACAGAACATGAAGGAGAAATATCGTTCCTGGTTGCTAGTGGAACAAAGTCCCAATGTCCTTAATGGCAATAAAAGAACAGACAGATTCCAGTTCATTGCGGCTCTCACAAGGAAACCGCCCGAGTTTGCCAAATTATTTAATTGTTACAAAAATAAGGTTTCTAACTCAGTGGGTAAAGGTGAGAATATGCAAGTCATCTCCTGCATCTCAGCTGCAGGGCAGAATTGATGAAAGGAAATGAGGAATCATTCGAGTTAGACTGCACCAGCTGAACGGTGGCCAATTGTATGCAAATGGTATGACACAGTTTTAAGGGACAACATCCAGCAGCACAAATCACCAAAGATATTTTGCAGAGCAAAGTTTGACTCCCATATAATAATGATCTTTGGAAAACATAATTTTTAATTTAATGTAAATACCATAAGATTTTGATTTTGACACACAAGAGGAAAGTACCTATAAGATAAGCTCTGGAGAACAAATACTTATGGTGGCAACAACTTTTAACCTAAAATGTATTTTTATTCCATTTTTCACCTTCTATTTCTCCTCAGGAGAATGATAGTGGTGGAGAAATGAACTAGCTATTCTAGTCATCAGGAGGCGTTAAGGCCTGTCTACCTAATCACAGGGGTTATTTGCTACATTTTCCTGCTACCTCTCCATTAAATTTCACAACAGAAGCTTTTACATCTGAGCATATAAAAAACAGAAATCCAGAGGTCTATTTACACAGGCAGCCGATGTAATGGCGGCTAATGCCATATACCAGAGAAGAAAGCAATGCAGCTTTTCTTTGTAAGTCTCCTTTTAGCCACAGTCTGCTCTGTGCAATAATGCATCCCTTCTGAACAGCTCATATTTCAATCCATATAAACTGACTTTCAATCCATAAATCAAGTCTGCTCCCAGAAACCCAAAATAGTAGCCACAGTAATGCTGTTATTAGTTAATGCTGCTTCACAAACTGTCCACGTACTGAAAAGCAAAACAACAGAGGTCCTAGTAATTTGGACAGTCCTGCAATATTTGCACACCCCTAATGGGGCTTTCCCATCCCCTCCCAGTCCAGTTATTCAGGCCATAACTAGAAGTAAACAATCAGTTCCAGAAATAAGGGGTTGCGTGGCAAGACCCCTCCCCCATGTGAAATGAAGACACTGGACACGTTATTTAAGGTTAATGGGCATAAAAAGGCCACAACTTTATTGATTACAGAATTGAAAGGTATTGGCCTTAGGCATTGGCTCCTATCGACTACCCGGCATGGAGACCGGGAAGGGTTGTCCACAAGCCGTGGGAGTCCTGTTGAAGTACGCCAACTAGGATCCCACGGGTGTCACCGCTCGGGGGCGTGCCAGAGGCCCTTACCTCCCTAGGTTTCGGACAAGGCAACGCCCCCCGGAGTCCTCTACCAGACTACCCTTTCCTTGGGGGAAGGTGATGGCGCTTCCTTCCCCCCCATTCATTTGCCTAACAAATACCCCTGCCAATGCCTAACCGCCAATACCACGGAAGTTGTGACGATTGCTACAAGGTAGACGAAAAAACCAAAAGGCTGACAGTGCGCCAAATTGGAAAAATTCCTACCAGGCCCCTTGCGGCGACCAACCGGAGTCCATAGCAAGGTCATAGCTAGCTAAGCCTAAGGGTGGGTGGGATGGGAAAACCGCTCAGCTGGCAAGGGGAAAGAGGGCAGTCCCCGGGCGTGCCTGGCCTTAAGTAGGCTAGGCCACGCCTCCCCAGCCCGCCGATTGGCGGGCAGGGTCACAGGCACGCCCGGGGATTCCCTGGATCTCGCGGGGGCAAAAGGCCAGCCCCCGCGTGTGTGGGAGGGGGTAGCCCGCAACCCCCTCTCCTCCCAAGCTCGGAAATGGCTATGCCATTGCTTTTGGGTTTCTCAGGCCACCAGATCACATTCCTGTGCGTAGGCTATGAGCTGCTTCTCCCATGCCCATCCACAAACATCATCAATAACAAAACTGTCCAAAGCCAATTTGCAAAAAAAATCAAAAGGTGCTCTGTCATTGAGGGAGAAATCCTATACAAAGAAGATGCCTTAGAGCAAGCCAGTGCAAATTAAGCCAGCATAAAGTTACACTCAACATCCACCAAGCTCAGCTGGGAGGAAGGAGATATGCTGGCATTTTTTGATTCTATATCTGGCTGAGCTGAAGGTGCAGGAGTTAAGCCAATGTAGCTCAGCTGTGCCGGGAGATCCACTGGATCCTAATCCACTCATCCCAACAGGGATCCTTGCTGTAGGAATGCTACCTAAGGCTGCAGTCGTAAAAGCAATTTACATGGGAGTTAAGTCTCAATGAACTCAATGGGACCTCCTTCTCATTGCAGATACGCTATTATGTTATTTTTGGATTATAGGTGACTAATATTTTATATAATAGCATGATTCCTGCGACTGTAATTTGCTTTAACTCTTTTTAATACTGCATTATAAAATGCTGCAACCCTCCCTGGGACCTGCTGGTGGAGGCTGGATAAGAACAAGTGTGTGTTTGAACGTGTTTGTGTATGAAACTGGTCTTGTGTAGTATTTCATTTCTTTAAAAATCTAATAATTAGTATTATCATCAATAATAATAATAGGATTTCACTAAGTCAGGTAGCCTTTCTTATGCACAAAAATGAGGCTGAGATTTCCCCTGCCCGCCCTTATTTGTGCCGTATCAAATGAAGATCTACCCATGTTGCTAAAAGCCCAATTAACACTGTGCCATAGAATCACAGAACTGCAGAGTTGGAACGGACCACAAGGTTAATCTAATCCCACCCCTTGCAATGCAATAATCTTTTGCCCAACGTGTGTCTTGAACCCACGACCCTGAGATGTAGAGTCTCATGCTCTACCGACTGAGCTGATGAACCCTTTCTCGCTGAAGAGGATGGGAGTATATCCATACTACAGAGGCAATGTCACTTAGCTCGGCTATATACTGGTGAAACTCGGAAAATTAGAATATCGTGGAAAAGTTCATTTATTTCAGTAATTCAACTTAAAAGGTGAAACTAATATATGAGATAGACTCATGACATGCAAAGCGAGATATGTCGAGCCTTTATTTGTTATAATTGTGATGATCATGGCGTACAGCTGATGAATACCCCAAATTAACAATCTCAGAAAATTAGAATATTAAATGAAATCAGCAAAACAAGGGCTGCAAATAGAGCAATATTGGACCTCTGAGAAGTAGAAGCACGCATATGTACTCAGTACTTGGTTTGGGCCCCTTTTGCATCAATTACTGTCTCAATGTGGCGTGGCATGGATGCTATCAGCCTGTGGCACTGCTGAGGTGTTATGGAAGACCAGGAAGCTTCAATAGCAGCCTTCAGCTCTTCTGCATTGCTCAGTCTCATGTCTCTCATCTGTCTCTTGGCAATGCCTCATAGATTCTCTATGGGGTTCAGGTCATGCAAGTTTGCTGGCCAGTCAAGCACAGTAATCTCATGGGCACAGGTTTTGGTACTTTTGGCAGTGTGGGCAGGTGCCAGAGTCCTGCTAGAAAATGAAGACAGCATCCCCATAAAGCTTGTCTGCGGATGGAAGATTGAAGTGCTCCAAAATCTCCTGGTAGACGGCTGTGTTGACCCTGGACTTAATGGAGAACAGTGGACCAACACCAGCTGATGACATGGCTCCCCAAATCAACACAGACTGTGGAAACTTCACACTGGACTTCAAGCATCTGGCATTGTGTGCCTCCCCATTCTTCCTCCAGACTCTGGGTCCTTGGTTTCCAAATGAGATGCAAAAGCTGCTCTCATCAGAAAAGAGATTTGGGGAGTCATGTCATCAGCTGGTAGGGACTCAGCTGGTATTGGTCTACTGTGCTTCATTAAATATATTAGTTTCATATATTAGTTTCACCTTTTAAGTTGAATTAGTGAAATAAATAAACTTTTCCACGATATTCTAATTTTCCGAGTTTCACCTGTACACAGTGTCTAACGTCTAACCCTTGGAAGCGGGTTGAGACATCCACATTACTGTGGAAGGAAGAGCTGCCCAAAGGGTTTCAGCACATGAGAAACTTCACAAACCTAGCATGCTGAAAGCATACTTTTTTGCCACATGTTATGTTGCAAGAATGCCCTGGAAACTTTTGTTCTGATGAGGCAACCTGCAAGCGCAATGAATAAATAAAGGGTCACGGAGCCCACTGGATAACACGATGTGAGAAATGATACTTCAAACCTAGGATGGCTGCAAAACAGATTGCAGCACGCAGCAGGTGGGATTCTCTAAAAGCCGAGGTTTCACACCCGGTCTAAACAAATGCACAAGCCTATTTCACAGTGTGAAAATGTAGCTGTGACATTCGTGTAAGCATTTGCAAACCTGATTGGCAAACCTTATTTTTATTTTCTTTTATAAAACCAAAGTGTCCCTCGATATGCATATTTTTAGGACGGATTACACAATAAATGATAAAACAATGAAACAGCGCCACCGACATATATCTTCCTCCCCCCATGTTCAAAAGCAATAGAACAGGGAACCAACACATCCATAATCCATATAGCTAAATGCATGTAGAATCTAGAGCAGCGTCACTCAACCTAGTGCCCTCCCCCCGCCATGTTCCTGGATATCAATTCCTATCACCCCTGACTATGAGCCATGCTGGCTGGGGCTGATAAGAGTTGCAGTCCAAAACATCTGGAGGAGACTAACTAGAGTGCAAGACTAGGGCTTAAATTGCTACTCTGCCATGAAGCTCACTGGGTGACCTTGAGCCAATCGTGCGCGCTCTCTCTCAACCTAACCTTGGTTGTCACTCAATGCTTGCTCATTTTTCTATTATTATTATTATTACTACTACTACTACTACTACTACTACTACTACTGCTGCTGCTGCTGATTTTAGGTTATGATGGGCTGATCTCCTTGGGGACAAAGAGTGGGAAGAAAAGTATTTCAAACAACCCACTTCACAGGGCTTGGATAGTGGGGGAGGAAGTACCATGTGTGCCACCTTGAAGTCAGTGTTAGAAATTAGCCAGGAGCCAGGCGCGTTTTGCTACTAGCGCAGGTCTAATTATGATCACATGGAGATCTCTGGATGCCAGGTTGGCGACTGACATCTCCATCTGGCTGGCCCCTCCAAGTTTCTTAAGCAGGTAAGCAGAAGTGCTTATTTACTGCATTTATTTCCCAACTTTTCCTCTAAGGAGGTCATGATTCACACACACATAGCCCTCCTCAGTTAATCCCAATGACAACTCTGTTAAGAGGCTGTGACTGGCCCAAGGTCACCCAGTTAACTTCCTGACTGAGTGGGGATTTGAACCCCGATCTCCCAGATCCTAGTCCAACACTCTAACCACTGCACCACACCATCTTCCTAGAGTACCAGGTAAATAAATATGGAGAAAGCAAAATGTCACTTAGAGAAGGGTCTGAAATGTTTTCCTTGAAGCTTGAATTTGGTTTATTCTGGGTTGTTTTATTTGATGTTTTAATGTGTTGTTAACCATGTGGAGATTTTTTCTTTAAAATATAAAGTGGAACAGAAATGAAATTAATAATAATAATAATAATAATAATAATAATAATAATAAAAAATTCCAACTGCATAAAGCACCTAGACATTCTGTTGTGGCAACCATAATCCAGGTTTCAGATGCCATTTGGCAAATATATATATACATAGATATATAGATATAGATATAGATATAGATATAGATATAGATATAGATATAGATATAGATATAGATATAGATATAGATAGATAGATAGATAGATAGATATAGATATAGATCTATAAAGGTAAAGGTACCCCTGCCCGTACGGGCCAGTCTTGACAGACTCTAGGGTTGTGTGCTCATCTCACTCTAGAGGCCGAGAGCCGGCGCTGTCCAAAGACACTTCCGGGTCACGTGGCCAGTGTGACAAGCTGCATCTGGCGAGCCTGCACCAGAGCAGCACACGGAACGCCGTTTACCTTCCCACTATAAAGCGGTCCCTATTTATCTACTTGCACTTTTAAGGGTGCTTTCGAACTGCTAGGTGGGCAGGAGCTGGGACCGAAAGACGGGAGCTCACCCCGCCGCGGGGATTCGAACCGCCGACCATACGATCGGCAAGTCCTAGGCACTGTGGTTTTACCCACAGCGCCACCTGCGTCCCATTATATATATGTGTGTGTGTGTGTGTGTGTGTGTGTGTGTGAGAGAGAGAGAGAGAGAGAGAGAGAGAGTTTCAAACACAGCTATAAAGTGCCAAGATATGAAGGATTACACAACCTAGTTCTGCAACCCAAAGGGACCTGTGAGCATCTTGAGCTCCTCAAACAGCCACCACATGGGAAATGGCTTTTGAAGCATAAAGATGCTTTTTAAAACCTGTTTGCGATATGGGCTTATGGAGTCGGCCGAGTCTGCTGTTCAAAGGGAGGTGGCATTAAAAAATTCCAGTGGGTATGTTCAAACTTCTATACGTTCTTGACACAGCTCTAAGGACCCTGGCCTTAAACTCTCATAGAAGCCAAGAAATACTTTTCAAATATACTGCTATAATGCTAAACTGCTCAATAGAACTGGGCAGTTCTATCTGTATATATCATTATTATTATTATTTATTATTTATTGAACTTATATATTGCCCTGTAAACTTAGGGATCGCATCGCTCCATCCCTCATGCAAACGCAATTCGCAACCTGCGCAACAAACAAAGCCCAGAGCCTCTATCTATCCAGCACTTCAGGAACTCAAGCCAGTGGTGATGTTCCACGTTGCATAATGATCTGCAGCATGAGAAGTAAAAGGCCAGCTAAATGCCCCTTTTAGGTTTACACAATAAATGACTGATCTCTTCTTCCAACACCCTGTTTAAGAAATGGATTTTCAAGGATCTTCTCAACCTTATCAAAATGATTTAGTGCAGAAACACTCCATTGCACGGTACTCTGGCCTTAATCACTCAAGAAGGAACTGTTTAGCAGCGAATACGTAAAGAGGTGCTCTGAAGAAACAGTAATTCTAAATAATAATGGAATCCAATTAGGGTGCCTGGAACATTTATAGGATAACCTGGTTTTATACTTTCTCTAGCGTTGCCAAGGAAAGAAGGTGACTGTGATTTTCCAGTTGTCTTCTACATTTCCCCCCGCACCGGTACCTGCCGAAAAAATCTTAGGGCCTCACATTGGTCCAACAGAGACCTCTCGAAGATGCAGTAAACGTGAACCAACAGGCAAATAGATACTTTTATCCCAGAGATTTGATAGTGGTGCAGAGATGTAAGCTCTGAATCTGTATGTGGGAGGTGCAAGTTTAAGGTGGAGTGTGTGTGATCTGCACAAAAACAGGGCAAATGTTACATGAAATTTGCATGTGCAGATTTATAGGTATAGATGTGAATTTTCAGAATTGCTATTATTTAAATTGAAATGCAATGCACCGCACAGCAGTGGGAAATAATAATAATATTTTATTTTTATTTTTATTTTTTAATTATTATTATTATTATTATTAATAATAATAATAATAATAATAATACCCCACCCATCTGGCTGGGTTTCCACAGCCACTCTGGGCAGCTTCCAACAAAATATTAAAATACAATAGTCCGTCAAACATTAAAAGCCTCCCTAAACAGGGCTGCCTACAGATGTCTTCAGAAAGGCTATGATCTGGTACCCTGTGTGCCTGATCTGTCTTGCTGACTCCTGATAGCCAACTTCAATGCCACTCTTGTTCTCCTCCGTCACCTTTAAGCTGAGCTTGCACCAGACAGCCTGTCAAGTAGACGGCTTCTTCAAACACAGGACTGCCTTCTGTAAACTCTAGCCACGGAGCTGCAATGAGGTGTTCCGAAATCTCGAGGTAGCATAAGAACAAAAAAAAAAGCGCACTCATCCACATGCACATATTTTAAAAAAAGAAAACTTGCATTAAACTCCCCTTCTGAATTGGGCCTTGAGACAACAGTCTAGTTCAGTCACCAGCTTGGGCTGATCGCTCAACCATGGTTGGGGGAGATGGGCTTCAAGGCTCCACCATCGCCCTTCTTCCTCTTCCTACATGAATCCCTCCTTTCCTAGCTACCACAACATTTGGACCACACTACGTGTGTGGCGCTGTGGGTTAAACCACAGAGCCTAGGACTTGCTGATCAGAAGGTCGGCGGTTCGAATCCCTGCAACGGGGTGAGCTCCCGTTGCTTGGTCCCTGCTCCTGCCAACCTAGCAATTCGAAAGCACGTCAAAGTGCAAGTAGATAAATAGGTACCGCTTCGGCGGGAAGGTAAACGGCGTTTCCATGCGCTGCTCTGGTTCGCCAGAAGCGGCTTAGTCATGCTGGCCACATGACCCGGAAGCTGTACTTGCCAGTAAAGCAAGATGAGCGTCACAACCCCTGAGTCAGCCATGACTGGACCTAATGGTCAGGGATTCCTTTACCTTTACTTTACCTATGGTTACCACTGCACAAGGTAGTTCCCCATGACCACCTCAAAACAAGGATCAGGAACCCGGTTTCAAATTCTGATTTGAAAGTCAACTAGGACCAGGAGCCACCGTTCAGGGATGAGGGCCCTCCAGATGTTGCTGGGCTTCGATTCAATTCATCCCTAACAGCTGGCCATGCTGTTTGAGGCTGGTGGGAGCTGGGCATCCCACAAGATTGGGAAGGCCACAGGTTCCACACCCCTGCTATAGTTAATCTGGGTCAGATGTTACAGCAAACTATAACTCCTTACCCCTAACCAAAAAAAGGGAAGAAGGAAAAGCAAATGAGAAGCTAGGGGTGGCAGAGGAGAAGGAAGGAAGGAAGGATCAGAGAAGCCCACAAAGCACTCCAGATATCTAAATTAGGCCAATATTGAATTGTTATCACTGCTTTTGAAGAGGGCTAGAATTTAATCTGCTTTTCAACAAAAGCACCCTCTTATACGGATACAATAAAGGAAGAGCACACAGCTTATCTTCTACCTATAATTAACACGCACGGTCCTTTTATCACTTTCCCCCTCTCCCTCCACCCCACTTTTTCTCTCTCACCTTTGACCTATATCAAAATTTTATGATCATTCCATACACATTTTGCCACATTTCCTTGAAACAGCACGCCTGCAAGTCTCTATCAGATACTTAGGTAGCCTGATCAGTCCTTTTGCCATAAATGCTTAGCAAATGAAGGAGCGCTACCAATTTCTGCAGCACCATTAACTATTCCGCTATCTATGAAATCTCACAGCACAACCGGATAGGTGTCTACTCAAAAGTAAACCAATAAGGCTTATTCCTGGAAAAGGCAGTCTAGATCTACAACCTTGGTATGTGTTTATTGTAGTTGGAGTAGACGAATTACTCCTATTAAAATGTCTACTCACAGGCAAGCCCCACCGAGTTCAATGGCACTTACTCCCGGGTAAGTAAGGTATAGGACCGAGGCCTAAATAAACGTAAGGAACAAAATGCCTCCAAAATCAGATCCACCCGCAAAGACACTGTGTTTATTCCAAAACACCCTATGTGAGCAGTTGTAACTTTAGTTCCCAAAGTAATTTCCAGACACTGGTGCCCAGGTGTATGAGCTCGGCTGAGACTCCTTGAAGTTCTCTTTAGTCATGGTGGGGCAGTTGTAAGATTTTGCAACAGGATTGCTCAGTCTCCTTTACAGGCCACTGAAAATTCCTTAAGCAACACCATTCCCTCCCCCCAACATGCGTCTAACTCTGAATTCCTGAATTCGTATCTTCCCTACTGCAACAATTAACCGATTATACTGGCTGTTTTCACTTTTCCGTCTTTAGGACATGTTCAGATGATTGACCACATGACTTTTCGTCCACATCAAAAGGTTTTCAGCTGTTGTGAAAATCCTTGTGAACTGACAGCTAGCTCTCCTTTGGCGATGTACTGCTTAAAAGAAATTGCAATACGCAGCCAAGCACCAGAGGAAATAGGAGTATCTTGGAGACTTCGAATCATATTGCTAACTGAACAGTCAAGCTCTATCTAAAACACTGATAATGATTCCTCAAAACACGTAAACATTTGTAAAGTAAGGATATATAACCACACAAGTTGAATACAGAAAGCCCGATGAAGAGGCCTAAAAACCTGCAAACTAATGTTCTCCTAATATAGAATATATAGACTCAGTATTACATTATATATAATGTATATATTCTCAAGATGCGTATGTATTATTTATCTTGTGAACTGCCCTCTGACCTTTGGATGAAGGGATGTATACAAAGTTAATTAATTATAATTAAGATGGCACAGCTATAGATAAACCCACACAGATTCTCTCTCTCTTAAAAAAAAAAAAATCCCTTAAGAGTTTTGATCACTTTAGGAATAACCTGTGTCTGCCAACAATTCACTTCTAGCATTTAAGAAGCTCTGTATCTACCAGGGAGTGAACTGGCTCTTTCTGCCTACCTGTGCCAGTTAACTACTTTGGAGACAAGACTGTACACTGCACCACAGTTAACATCCCCCTAGAGAAACCTGAATCATAATGTTTTCTCATGATGCAGTGCTATTAACAAATTCCTGCCCATTAAAGGACACACAATCTGATCTCTCTGTCTCTCTCACAGACACTTCTGGATTTAAAATATAATCAATAGGATGGGTTTTAAAATGCTATTTCATTCCTTATAAAGGCAAACTTGCATATATCAAACTTCAGTTACTATGTGCCACGTATAGTTGAGCACAGGGAAAATTTGTGTTGTTTATTTTATAAATACAAAACAAAACTTCCCCACCCTTTGGGGAGGGGGGTTTCCTGCCCTACCAACTTGTGCAAAAGCCCTGAGATCCCAAATGACAGCGCCTTCCATAAAAGGAAGCCCAGCCAGAGATGGCACCCACCATTTATGTGCAGGAAGGCGAGAAATTAACCTCTCCGGCAGACGCATTTGGCCCACTTTTCAAAAAGGAAAGTGAGACTGAACAGGCGGGCGAGTGAGTCTACTACCCCTTCCCGAAAATCAGGATGGGGAGGAAACACCTTGCAAGGAAACCAGCCTCAAACCCTGCTGGACCTTGTGGCAACGATGGCTTGCGGTAGGTCGCTGGGGCTGTGAAATGGGAGGGTTGTCAAAGTCCCGTGGAGTAGAGAGAGAGAGCCGGTGCCCGGTCTATAATAAGAGGGCATTGCAGCACACAGCCAAGTTCAGGGGGGTAATTTAAGCTTGGAAGAAAGGTCAGGGAGTGATTGGGGAGGGAGACCTTTCCATGCACCTGCTCAAGCCGGTGTCTCCAAGCTTCCGTGCGCGCGCGCGCGCGCGCCTGCCTGTCTCTCTCTCCCTCTCCCTCTCCGTGTGTATGTGTCTGGTTACGTGCGTAAAAGACTGCAAAACTGCACGACCCTGCAGAGCGATACAGGCGCGCACGCACGGGCAGGAAGCGGCTGCTCGGAGCAGAACTGCAGCCCCTGCTCCCTTCCTTTTTAAATAAAAAATAAATAAAATCTCTTTTCTGAGGCGCGATCGGAAAGCCTTGAAGTGTCTATGGGGTGGGGGGGTGGGGTAGAACAATATCCCTGCACTTCTTAACATCTCACTTCCTCCCTCCTCTCCTTCTTTTAGCCACCACTGGGTGTGTTGTTTGGAAAGCGTGGCGTTTAAATAAAATTTTAAAAAACCCCACTACCACCACCTCTAGCCCCGATCTGCCAGAACCTGAAGGATCGGCGACATGTCACGACGGCGACAACGCGATCGTCGAAAGCCAGATGGCGATGATGAAAGAAGAGAAGAAAAAGGCGCGGGGTTAAAAAAACATAAAATTAAAACACGCTCTTCTTACCTCTCACATTTCCTTCCAGAGGCAACCATCAGATTGTAGACAGATCGACCAAGGCATTGTGGGGGATTCGCGAGAGAGGATGACCAAGAAATTGGGAGGGGGAAAAAACACCCAAAAGAAAAAAGAAAAAAAGAAAAGGGGGGAAAGGAAAAAAAAAAGATGGGGACTTGTCACACGCCTCCGTCACAGTGGCATTCTCGTCGCCCCAATCCTCATGCAACTGCAGTGCAAAGGGGGGGAAGCAGAGGAGAGCGAGCGAGCGCGCGCGCGAGAAAGGGAGAGAGACAGTTGCCGACGGCTGTGCGCTGCACACTCTTATCTGTAATGTCTGGTTTCCGCTGCTGCCTGCAACTGCCCCTCCTCCACGCTGCAAAAAACCCCGACCAGGAAGCGGCTGGGCGTACTTTGTGGAGCCTGCAAGAATGCACACGGAGGAAGGAGGGCTTGCATTTAAAAAAAAATAAAAATGTGTGCGTGTTTTAATTTGGAGGGGAAAAAATTCCACCCTTCCGCGCGGGGTTTTTTTAAGTAGGAGGGAAAAGGGGAAGCCAAACTTTTTTCTCCTTTTTGCAAGCTGCTAGGAACTGGCAAATCCGGCCGGTACAGTGGGGGGTGCAAAAGCGGGGAAAGCGGCGGAAAAGCCGCCCTCGGGACCCCCTAGGAAAAAGCCTCGCCTTGGTATCTTCCGGATTTCATGGGTGAAACCGAGAGAGGCGAGAAAAACAGCCTCGGAGTTGCGCCGCCAGTGCGGCACACGCGGAGGGCTCGCCGCGGGGAGGGTCGCGCCTGGGGCCGGCGTGGGATTTGCGTGGCGCGCGCTGGGAACGGGGAGCCCGCAAGGTTAAGGTGAAGAGCCCGCAGACTTTGCAGCACTTCGCTGCGAGGTTACTTAAAATTCTCGGCGCGCTTCAGTCGCCAGACGCCCGCTGCTTCCTGGCCTTTCGTTCCAGACCTTCTCGGTCATTGGTGTGGCTTTATTTGTGGCACAAATGCTGCGTCTGAGCCAAGATGCTCCCTGAGCCAAATGGCAGATGACTCTACCATCCTGGCAGCCGCTGGCAGGGTGTGGCTGCATGACTCAGTTCTTCATATGCGCACGTCCCTGCACCTGGAAAGTTAGCAGCAAATCATTTATGCGCTAGTTTTCTAGGTACAGGGTGGTTATTGCTGCTGTTTTAATGGGAGATTCGTTTCGTGTGTGCTGGTAATCCTGAGTATGTTCATAAGCTTTGTAAAAATATTACTTTGAGGGCTTTTCCGGCCGACTTGTTTATTCAGCATTTATCCTAATTTGCTTCCACAAGGCCTACACAGTGGCTAGACTATTAGCATTTATCCTAATTTGTTTACAAAGTGGTTATTCGACAATGAGCATGCATTCATCCTGATTTGCTTGTGGGGTGTTTACACATCTTCCCATTCACCCCCTATTTCTCAATGCATCTTGCATCTCGCTCTGGAGGGTAGGACTTGAAATCAATGACAAAACAATGGACCTGAATCAATGGATTTAAGTTACAAGAACGGAGGTTCCAATTTAACATCAGGAAAAACTTTCTGACAGAGCTGTTCATCAGTGGAACAGACTCCCACAAGAGGTGGTAGACACTTCTTCCTTGAAGGTTTTTAAGCAGGGGTTGGATGGCCATCTGTCATGGACGCTTTAGCTGAGATCCCTGCATTGCAGGGGGTTGGACTAGATGACCCTGAGGTCTCTTCCAACTCTGATTCTATGACCAGCCTGGATAGCTCAGTTTGAGCACAGTGCTGATAATGTCACGGTTGCAATTTCAATCCCTGTATGGGACCGCTGCATATTCCTTCATTGTAGAGGGGGTTGGACTAGATGATCCACAGGGGCCCAACTCTACAATTCTATATTTCACTGACACTTTCCAGACAGCAAAAATGTTTTGTTTTGTTTTGAGTGGCTTTATCGCATTAGGGGGACTGAGCCCTTTATAATCCACTTCGATCGTGCAAACCTAACGTATGCAGTTGAATCTCTTCCGCAAAATACCGACAAGCTAGGTGCACATGATCAGCTTAAAAAGCAGCAAGGTCATTCTTTTTCTCAGTTTGGATCGAAGCTGGGTTTTTTTTGGGGGGAAGGCATCAACATGCAGTATTGCATAAGATATGATGGGAGAGCTGTGGCTTGTGGCTAACGAGTGTAGACCACTTTCCAAACTAGAAGTGATAGGGCACTGGATGCAGAGTTAACAGTATTGTGTATACAGTCACAGCCTTCAGGCCCCCTGGGAGTGAGGCAGTGGCTCTAGCTGAGACTCTTGCATGTTATTTGTGTAGCGTGGGTGGGATTGTGAAAGTCCCAGGGGGACAAAGTTAGCAGGGGTTGGGGGTTTCAGAAGTTGGATGTGCATCCTAGCCGGTGTAAGGTTTGCATTTTCATTTGCATTGCAGATGCAGAAAATTCAAATACCGATCTTCAGTCGGTTGGTGCATCATTTGTGAAAATGGCATCGGATGCCCTGATTTAGCACAATCTGCTCAAGCCGCACAGTACTATTTATACTTACTGATTCTGCACCAATCCCATAGGAACCTTTAGGGCACACACAGGAGAACTGAAAGAGAACTATATGAGGAGCAGCAGATTCCACGTAGTAGAAACATGCAAAAAATAATAATCAAATCTATGCGATATTAAGCTCGCCCCCTTCCTGTTTCCCAATAGAGCATTGGATCTAATATTATACCCAGAGTAGACCAATTGAAATGCATGGCCACGATTAACATGTGCATTAATTTAAATGGGTCTTCTCTGTTTTGGGAGCATGCCCATTTGATAGGGAAAAGCTGCCTCTTTCGCTGCATACAATTTTGTCTGGCTTACCTAGTTAACTTCCATAGCAACGAAAACTCCTACAATTAATTTCTACTGATGCTTCTTGGTGACAGAACACTCACCTGGCGCTGCAGGTTCAGATGCAGAAGTGATCTGCCAATCTACTACCCAGCCAAGTTCAAGATGTTGGTACTAACACAGTTTGGGTACTACAGTATACAGTTTAGCACCGGGTTACCTGAGAGTCCACCTTATCCTTTATATACCCAGTAGGTTGCTGTGGTCTGCAAGAAAGCTTCTTCTGCAAGTTCCAAAGTTCTCAGAAGCCTGCTCCACAGTAACTCGGAGCAGAGCTTTCATTCTGGCTGTTCCTGTTGCTGTTACGTATTAAATTCATATACCATCCTTCATCCAAAGATCGCAGGACAGTTTAAAACACAAAATGAAAAACACAAAATACGTAACGTAGCTAACAACTCCCCCAACACATTTACAAGGCCATAGATCATTTAATCAACCCAAGATGTGCTTGAAGGGGAATGTTTTTGCTTATCAAGCCTCCCTGCGGAGAAAGCACATTCACAAATGGGGAGCCACCGCAGAAAAGGCCCATTCTGTTTTAGAGCATTTGTGTTGAGCAGTGTCAAACACCCTCTGTGTGTTTTCTAGAAATAACTGAAGGTGTCCCTGCCATGAATGTCTGTTTTGTATTGTTCTTGTTTTCTTCAAAATCTTTTTTTTTTTTAGTGTTTTGGTCTTTTTCTGTTTTTGCTGTATATTGGCTTGAGTTGATTGTGTAGGAGGCGATTAATAAATTGATGATGATGATGATGATTTATTATTTATACCCCGCCCATCTGGCTGGGTTTCCCCAGCCACTCTGGGCGGCTTCCAACTGAATATTAAAAACAATACAGCGTCAGACATTAAAAACTTCCCTAAACAGGGCCGCCTTCAGTTGTTTTTTAAAAGTAAAATGGTTGTTTATTTCCTTGACGTCTGCTGGGAGGGCATTCCACAAGGCAGGCGCCACTACCGAGAAGGCCCTCTGCCTGGTTCCCTGTAACCTCTCTTCTCTCAGTGAGGGAGCTGCCAGAAGGCCCTCGGCAATGGACCTCAGTGTCCTGGATGATGGGGCTGGACGATGGGGGTGGAGACGCTCCTTCAGGTATACAGGACCGAGGCCGTTTAGGGCTTTAAAGGTCAGCACCAACACGTTGAATTGTGCTCGGAAACTTACTGGGTGGTGGTGATGATATCTGAGGAACATAGGAAGCTGTCTTAGACCAGCCAGTCATCTACCTCAGTAGTGTCTACACGAACTGGCAGTGGCTTTCAGTGGTGCCAGGCAGGGGTCTTTCCCAGCCATACCTGGAGATGCCAGAATTGAACCTGAGACCTTCTGCGTGCCAAGCAAGTGTTCTGCCGCTGAGCTGCAGACCTTCCCAAATAGTTGTGCTAACCTTCACTTCGTGTTAAAGCAGACTATAGGAATCTGCCTTACATAGAGCCAGGCTATGGGTTCATATAGCTCAGTCTATCCAGCAGATCTCCAGGGTTTCAGAAAAGGGTCTCTCCTCTAGTCCTATCTCGAAGATGCTTGGCATTAAACCTGGAACCTTTTACATGCAGAGCATGTGCTATAGCACTGAGTACATGAACGTGGGTTCGAGTCCCACTTTGGACAAAAGGATTCCTGCATTTCAGGGGGTTAGGCTAGATGACCCTCCTGGTCCCTTCCAACTCTACAATTTTATGATTCTATGAAATTAACATTCCAGGCATCATAGAAATAATGGGAGACTGGGGTGGTAGGATTCGGGAAGACACCACTTCAAATTGCAAGGGCTGCGCCATTTCTGGAAGTGAGTCCAGGGCAAAAAAAAAAAAAAGAAGCTTCTTCCTTGTAGCAAGCTAGCACATCATAGAAAAAGTTAAGTGTTGGCCTAAGATAAAGATTCAGTGTAGTGGGAGGGAGCATGCAGAAAGTAAGACCGCCTATCTATAGCCTCAAGTGGTACAGTCCAGAGTTTCCCCAAGCCATTCTGCATAATGTGTACGTAGAACTGACCCAAGTCTGGTAATGGAAGCCACGATTGTACAATTATTAACTGGGGTTGGTTTCTGTGTAGCTGCAAGCTGACTACAGAGAGGAAACTGAGCACGGACAGCGTAAAGAACGCTTCTAGGACCTCTACAATGACAAATTAAATACCAGTGCCCAGAAAAATTCCATCCTGACTGCTCGAATCTGACTAGTCCGTGTTTAAACAGAGTGTCTTTTCTGCTGAAGCCTACTTGTAAAATCTATGCGGCCATTGTGAAAAGGAGTGCACTTGTCAATAATACCAGCTATGTATGTTGGGATTTATAATGTGCTCACAATCAACCTGGTGCTCTGAGCAGAATGGCACAGATCTTCTTATCTTTCCATATACCTGAAGGATCATCTCCATCCCCATCGTTCTGCCCGGACACTGAGGTCCAGCACCAAGGGCCTTCTGGTAGTTCCCTCACTGTGAGATGTGAGGTTACAGGGAACCAGGCAGAGGGCCTTCTTGGTGGTGGTGCCTGCCCTGTGGAACGCGCTCCCACCAGATATCAAAGAGAAGAACAACTACCAGACTTTTAGAAGACATCTGAAGGCAGCCCTGTTTAGGGAAGCTTTTAATGTTTAACAGACCATTGTATTTTAATACTTTGTTTGAAGCCGCCCAGGATGGCTGGGGAGACCCAGCCAGATGGGTGGGGTATAAATAAATAATAATAATAATAATAATAATTATTATTATTATTATTATTATTATTATTATTATTATTATTATTATTTAAGCGTAGTGAGTTACTGCCTCACACAATGATTTTAGAATAATCCCAGAGGGTCTGGGATGCTAAGCCAGCTCATCCTTTTCTCCTTTGCACAACCGATAAAAGGTAAAGGTAAAGGTACCCCCGCCCGAACGGGCCAGTCTTGACAGACTCTGGGGTTTGTGCGCCCATCTCACATCTATTGGCCGGGGGCCAGCGCTGTCCGCAGACACTTCCGGGTCACGTGGCCAGCGTGACAACGCTGCTCTGGCGAGCCAGAGCCGCACACGGAACGCCGTTTACCTTCCCGCTGGTAAGCGGTACCTATTTATCTACTTGCCCCCGGGGGTGCTTTCGAACTGCTAGGTGGGCAGGCGCTGGGACCGAGCAGCGGGAGCGCACCCCGCCGCGGGGATTCGAACCGCCGACCTTTCGATCGGCAAGCCCTAGGCGCTGAGGCTTTAGCCCACAGCGCCACCCGCGTCCCTGCACAACCGATACAGACACCCAAAAAAGCCATAATCAGAGAAATAAATTTACTTTGTTTATATCACCCTTCTCTGATTATGACTAAAGGTGGGTTTCATCCATATTGCACATGTTTGTGGATGCGTACACTTCTGGAGATAATATTATGGAGTCATCAAGTCATAGAAATGTAAGAGTTGAAAGGGATCCAAGGGTCATCTAGTCCAACCCCATGCAATGCACAAATCACAGCTAAAGCATCCATGAGAGATGGCTATCTAATGGGACATACCTAGCTCTCACCTCAGCAGTGACTTTGAGTGTACAGCCTGCCAAATATTTGGACTACAACTCCCATCAGCCACACGGCCAATGACCATTAATTATGGCAGCTATGGTACAGCAGCATCTTGAGGACTCCAGTTTTCCCTTTTCTGATGTGGGAGAAGGCAGTCCTTGCTAGCATGCTATAAGGCCAGTAGGGGAGTGGCCAACTCAGAAGTGCAGGGTCCCTTCATTAGGTCACAGCCCTTCTGAGATGATGCAAAAAATCTTATAGTTATACAATATTAATAATTAGGGACGCATTGCAACAAGCACTGCAGAGCTCCACGAGTTGCCTGCCTTTCAGTTAAATCTCCTATTTTCTGTGCACATACACGGGGAAGTGATTTGCAGAACCCAGTATCTTCTTTTGTTGTGTTTTCTGTGAAGTCCCATTGTGCATGACAAACCTTGCACACTGTTCTCTTGAAACTGAAGCAGCTTGTGTTTTCAGTGTTCTTAAATGTAAGCTTTGGAAAGCAGAGTGGTCAAAAAGCTCCCCTTTCATGCTGATTGGGCAACTATGATACTCTCGAGACACAGATTCTGCAGGGACTCTATGAAGAAATAATAAAGGGTGTTTGACCCTGCTAGCCCTCTTCCCCCCCCCCCGTGACCTTGGATCACTACCCAACTATCTTAAAACATACCCCATCTCACAGATTTTATCAGTGACAAAGCACATTCTGCTTTTATTTTATTTTCCTTAAGTTTTCAAAAGAGACCACTCCTTTAAAACTTCAGACCATGCATGTCTTTCTGACTGCACAACTATTCTCTTCTTTTGTTCTGAACATCAAAAATCACTCTGCATAATTCAACATGGACTTTTCTTTCCACCTAGTCAAGCAGCCTCTTACATTGGCTGGAAAGAACTCTTATAGTGACCTCCACCTCGAGAGAAAAAGAGAGCGCAGGTGAGTGTTTGTTTCCCCATTAAACACTGTTCTCATCCTCGCACAGAAGCACTTTGTGTCTCCCGATTTAGTCCCCCTAGATCTTTACTAAATATGCCAATAGCTGCCTTGAGGTCATCTTGGGGCGGAGAGGAATTCTTCAGAGAACGTATTATAAAGAACTAGAGGGGAGGCAAAAGCCCCACTATATCCTGAAGGTGACCTTGTACTCAAAACTGCAGAATGACCCACCCCACCAACACCAGACATTGTACAGAAAAGCTGGAAAGGGAAAGCTGCCATGACACCGACCTACGAATGAGTCATAAGGAGTCAAGCCACAAAGAAAATAACTGTCTACGCAGATGAATATAATATTTCAGGAGCTTCTGCAGCCGTCAAAAGCTTGCCATTCTAAACCACAGAAGCGAGACTTCCTCGCACCCTCCCCTCAACGTCACAGGCACAGTGAGGTTCTGTCTCGCTCTCAGTCAACATGGCAACATAGGCATCAACACCAAAGCATAGCACTGACGAGCTTTTGTTTAGTTCTGAAATAGCACCACCCCCAATCCAAAGGGAGCAGCACGTTTTTAAATGTTAAGATCCCACCAGCCAGTTGTTGGGCATCAAACAGGGAGGACCTCAACATTTTGAAAGGTCTCCATGCATGTTTTGTGAATCGGGTGTGGGGCCTATGCTGGCCTCTGGCACCCCTAACCCCCAGCCAGCATCAAGGATGATTGGAGCTGTAGTCTAGCACTATCTGGAAGGACACAGGTTCCTCATGCATGCCTTAGACTGAACTTTGGTTTGATCCAGCAAGGCTCTATCGCTATTATGCAATCCGGTTGTTGGACTGGAGTGGGGAACCCCATACATAGTACCCATTTACTCATGGGATTGCTCTTTCAGCTAAGGAGGCACACATCTTCTACATGCATTTGCCCCCAAATGGATTGGGGCATCTGTTTGACAAGGGGAGGGGAGCGGGTGTCGCTATGGTCTAAACCACTGAGCCTCTTGGGCATGCTGATCGGAAGGTCGGTGGTTTGAATCCGCACGACGGGGTGTGCTCCCATTGCTCTGTCCCAGCTCCTGCCAACCTTGCAGTTCAAAAGCACACCAGGGCAAGCAGATAAACAGGTACCACTGTGGTGGGAAGGTAAATGGTGTTTCCGTGTGCTCTGGTTTCTGTCACAGTGTTCCGTTATGCCAGTAGTGGTTTAGTCATGCTGGCCACATGACCTGGAAAGCTGTCTGTGGAAAAAACAGTGGCTCCCTTGGCCTGAAAGTGAGATGAGCGCTGCAACAGCACAGTCGCTTTTGACTGGACTTAACCTTCCACGGGTTCTATACCTTTACCGTTTACCTGTTACAAGTGGCTTGTGCAAACTACTCGCAGAACGGTCAAAACAAAACAAAGCATGCAGTCTAAGCTTTAGATGACTTTAGGTGTATCCAGCATCAGCCACACTCAGGGTCACCCGCTGAAACGAAAAAACACAACTAACTTCGGTCCGTTCATTTCAGCGGGTCTACTTTGAGTATAACCTATTGAATATTAACTGTATATCAGAATTGTAAGACCCAAAACAAAGTTTTATACTGCATACATTTGAAGTTTGTCAACAATTCAAATTCTGAATCTGAAACCACAGTATTTTGTTTTGAAATTTGACTTTGATTACTACTTCTTTTAAAATGTTAAAAAGCAAACAAAACCCCGTGTTACTATGTTATTGCAAAGCACTGGGCCTTTTCTGATACAGCTACCAATGTTACATTTGGATACAAATAGAAAATGCCACAAAGTATATTCTCACCCCATTAACAGTGTTTGGTGCTTGTTATTTCTGGTGAATATCCTATCTGCTGACTTACCTGGCAAACTGGGTTCAGTACTCTTGCAGGAGCTGCTCAAAGCTACTGAACTTTTTTTAACGTTCAAATGCTTCTATAATTATAGTAAAGGCTCTGCCTTCATGATTGGGATTGCATCCAAAGAGAGGTACTTTCTGTATTTGAAGCAGCTGCTTATTTTAACAGGATATATAGTATCTAGAAATACACTACCTACTCTGAATTATACTATCAGAAGTGAGAAGCACACATCTCCAACTGGTAGCAAGTTTATTGACCAGTGCTAAACTTTGCACTAGGGACGCGGGTGGCGCTGTGGGTAAAACCACAGCGCCTAGGACTTGCCGATCGCATGGTCGGCGGTTCAAATCCCCACGGCGGGGTGAGCTCCCGTCGTTCGGTCCCAGCTCCTGCCCACCTAGCAGTTCGAAAGCACTCTTAAGTGCAAGTAGATAAATAGGTACCGCTTTATAGCAGGAAGGTAAACGGCGTTTCCGTGTGCTGCGCTGGTGCTGGCTCACCAGAGCAGCTTTGTCATGCTGGCCACGTGACCCAGAAGTGTCTGCGGACGGCGCCGGCTCCCGGCCTCTAGAGTGAGATGAGCGCACAACCCTAGAGTCTGTCAAGACTGGCCTGTACGGGCAGGGGTACCTTTACCTTAAACTTTGCACTGTTCAGCAATGCAGACTGCTTCGGAAGAATCTGGGAGACAGCCGTAATAATGAAATTAACGTACCAAAGGAAAACTTCAATAACTAGCAGGGCAAATTTATTGAGAAATGGGCTTTATTTATCCAATTTTGGAATGAAAAAGCAAGACAATATTTATCCATATCACTCTTTCTCCTGAATATAATAATTTATCATTGTGAAAATCTCTCTCCCCCCCCTTCATTTCCCCTTTTAAAAATTACATTAGACTGTATAACTGAACTACAAAAATGCCGGGAAAGAAAAACCCAAGTTATCTGAACTTTTAGTATGCATGAGAAAAAAAAAGAACCTGCAGTTGTTTCTGAGCTTTTAAAATAAATAAGGTATCTGCTTGCTTCCATGTACAAACTGAAGCAATGGAAGTTAATGCCTGTGGTGAAACATTTCACGTGATGAAACCCTAAAATATACATTGATTTCGAGGCTTTCCTTCGTCGTCGTAGCAGTGCCTCAAATTTTGACTTTGCCAAAATTGATTTCCCAAGTCTCTTGTTAAAATACTGCAAGTCACTGTTTTAATAAAGAGAGAGAGAGAGAGCAGGATAGTTCAGCCTTAGCTTTGCATCTGTTCCTATGTTAAAATTATGCTCCAAGCAGCTTGTAAGCAGTGAGCAGCTTGTCTCAAAATGTTACATTTTGTCCAAACAATGTTTACCTCCCTGTGACTGCAGAGTTTTTAAACAGGACACAAATCTATTTTCAAAGTGCAATTCAAAGAGGTTGTTTTGTGTTGTTGTTTTTTTCTTCCTCTTCAAGCCCACAAACTTAATTTGGAGTTGGAACTACAGGGAGTAATTTGGAAAATTGTTGCCTTATGGCCATGGCTATACTACTTTTTATATCAAGTCTCCACTACCTTTCTGCAGGTGTAAAAACTTGCTGATAAAGCATCGCCAGCCAGAGCAGCAAAATGAAATTTAAAGCAGACTATACGTGGCCTATCCCATAATAATCGCAACATCCTTATTAGTATACAATGGGCAAAGCTGGTATCTTCAATGCAGGTGAATCAAAACATTAGAATATAATATAAGCCTGCTGGACCAATGCTGGATCTAGTTCAGCATTCTGAGAATGATTTTTGAGAAGAGACGATCAACCCTGTACACAGTATTTCAGTTGCAGCCACACCATAAATTTGTATACAGTGGTGCCCCGCAAGACGAATGCCTCGCAAGACGGAAAACTCGCTAGACGAAAGAGTTTTCCGTTTTGGAGGTGCTTCGCAAAACGAATCTCCTCTGGGCTTGCTTCGCAAGACGAAAATGTCTTGCGAGTTCCTGCGGGTTTTTTTTTACTTTCCCCCACCCTTTTTCTAAGCTGCTAAGCCGCTTATCAGCTGATCTGATAAGCCGCTAAAAGCCGCTAATAGCGCTAATCCGCTAATCCGTCAATGGGCTTGCTTCGCAAGACGAAAAAACCGCTAGACGAAGAGAATCACAGAACGGATTCTTTTCGTCTTGTGAGACACCACTGTAACAGCAACAATGTTATGGGCTATTTTATTTTCAATTCCTTTCCTAGTGATCCCTAGCTCAGAAACTGCCTCTCTCTCTCTCTCTCTCTCTCTCTCTCTCTCTCTCCAGCTGAAATATTGTGAATTGTGAAATAAGGTATGACCATAATATTCCAAAACTCTGTTGTTTTGAGGTACATATTTAAAACTCCTTTAAGTTGGATCACTTTCTTTAGACAAGGGGCATCATCCAGCAATCCAGACTGCATCTGATCTTGTTTCAACAGTGGTTGGATGTTGACAGTAATCGAGTGCAGTTCTAGATGTGTTGTGAGAAACAATATCGGAAAACCCAATAAATCTCCTATACTGCTGAAGCTGACCGGAAGGAGAGCCTTGCTGAATCTGGCCCAAGATCCATCCTATCCAGCATCTTTTTCTCAAAGAGCCTACAGGAGAGAGCAATTCTGCCTCTATCGCATTGCTGTCCCGCATCCAGCAGCATTGGGTACCAACTGCAGTTTTGTACTTCGTCAGGTTTCTCACTTTGAGTACTTAACAGGATAGGGTTGTTACACAGGGCAAGAAGCCCAGTTTCTCTCTGTTGAGCATCCCATCACATTCTTAGGTCACCAGGAAGGGGGGGAAGATGCAGTATGTGAATGGACCCTTAAATTATTAGATAATAGAATAATAGAATTGCAGAGTTGGAAGGGACCCCGAGGGTCATCTAGTCCAACTCCCCACAATGCAGGAATCTCAACCAAAGCATCCAGGACAGATGACCATCCAACCTCTGCTTAAAAACCTCCAGGTAAGGAGAATCTACAACCTCCAGAGAGAGACCATTCCACTGTCGAGCAGCTCTTACGTTCAGGAAGTTTTCCCTGATATCTGGCCAGAATCTCCTTTCTTGTAACTTGAGGCCATGGGTTCAAGTCCTGCCTTCCAGAACAGGAGAAAACAAGCTGCTCAATCTTCCATGGGACAGCCCTTGAGATATTTGAAGGCAATAATAATAATAATAATAATAATAATAATAATAATTTTATTATTATTATTGAGGACTTTTGATTTCATTGTTCTTAATAGTTCTTCTTGTATTAATTATACAGTCATACCTTGGGTTACAGATGCTTCAGGTTGCATTTTTTGGGGTTACGGACCGCCGAAACCCAGAAGTACTGGAATGGCTTATTTCCAGGTTTCGGCAGCCGCGCATGCGCAGAAGTGCTAAATAGCGCTTTGCGCATGCGCAGAATCACAACCCGCAGGCGTGCCGCTGCAGGTTGTGAACGTACATCCCACATGGATCATGTTCGCAACCCAAGTGTCCACTGTATATCAATCAGTAGAGAGATAGGACCTTTGCTATTGTTTTATTTGCATTTGATAATATTTCATAATTGTGATCCTACTGGGGAGTTTTGTAAAAGTGCAGCACTCTTTACAAATATGTTGTTGTTGTTGTTTAGTTGTTTAGTCATGTCCGACTCTTCATGACCCCATGGACCAGAGCACGCCAGGCACTCCTGTCTTCCACTGCCTCCCGCAGTTTGGTCAAACTCATGCTGGTAGCTTCGAGAACACTATCCAACCATCTCGTCCTCTGTCGTCCCCTTCTCCTTGTGCCCTCCATCTTTCCCAACATCAGGGTCTTTTCCAGGGAGTCTTCTCCTCTCATGAGGTGGCCAAAGTATTGGAGCCTCAGCTTCAAGATCTGTCCTTCCAGTGAGCACTCAGGGCTGATTTCCTTAAGAATGGATAGGTTTGATCTTCTTGCAGTCCATGGGACTCTCAAGAGTCTCCTGCAGCACCACAATTCAAAAGCATCAATTCTTCGGCGATCAGCCTTCTTGATGGTCCAGCTCTCACTTCCATACATCACTACTGGGAAAACCGTAGCTTTTACTATACGGACCTTTGTTGGCAAGGTGATGTCTCTACTTTTTTACTTTTTAAGATGCTGTCTTTACAAATATAATGAATATATATATTCAACCCACCATGTATAATGAACATATATTCAACCCACCATCAAGTAACTGTTAGGCAGCCAAACAAAAGACAAGAAACTGGATGCGGCAGGTGGGTCTTCAGGCATGAGTGAACTAGGCATACACAACCACACATCTTTTGCCACTTTCCATGAGTTGGAAGGTGAACTTCTGAAGTAGAGCGTGTCAGGCTCTTGCGAAAGGTCCATACATGATTCAGAACCCTGATCATCCAAGGCTCCAAATAAGACATGGAGCTTCCCTGAGTATATGAGGCTCCAAACTCCAGAAGGTTGCCCTCCAACTTGTAGAGGGTGATGGGGGCGCCAATGGGGGGTGCTTATGATAGAATCATAGAAGTGTAGAGTTGGGAGGGGACCCCGAGGGTCATCTAGTCCAACCCACTGCAATGTAGGAATATGCAGATGGCTTGCAAAGGGGACAAAACTGTGACCTTGGCATTATCAACTCCATGCTCTAACCAACTGGGCCAGTTCTTTCCCATTGGTTTTACATGTAAGTAGAATTCTTGAAGAGATCTTGCCTCTTGTAGTATATTTTATTTTCTGTAATAATAATAATAATAATAATAATAATAATTTTATTATTTATACCCCGTCCCTCTGGGTGTTAATGACACCCAATATTTTTCATGCGTTCAGTGCTATGCTGTTACTATCTATTCTGAAAGGCCAACAAAGATAAATAAAAACACCTGAATGATATCAAGAAATCTCCCACATGATAGTAGCTCCTGCAGTAACTGTATGAAGGTCTCTTACAGACAGAATAATAAATAGTAGTAAAATGATCTACTTCAACTTTGGGGAGGGATTTTCATCTATAGCTTCAGCCCAGAGTTTGATTCAATTTGCCATTATTTGTAGGCCTTTAGAATTAAGTTAGAATCCAAGCAAAACAAACCTTTGTGAACCTTGCAAAGGACTCGACTGCCTAACGGGAATGTTTTGACTACTCCCAGAAGCTGTCTTAATCAACCCAATATATTTTAATGCTAATTTTAATGAGGAGGAAGTACTTAAACATTTTTTTGTGCTGTTAGTGCAACGTGAATTCTTTGGTGAACAATGGGTGTGCTTTCTTAGACTGCAAGAGCATGCAAGCATATAAATAGCATTACAAAATTATAGCTATTTCTTGCACCACACCAGGAATTTTGCCTGAAAATAGAGTCTCTGTGCTGTGGGCAAGGTTTGACTTGTATATTTGATTGGGCTCCAGTCCCATAAAAAGGTACACCTGATAATAGGGCAGTCTTTGTGAAGGAATCTCTCTGTCTCGGCAAGCTCACTCTATTTAGGGCCAATTTGCTGCAAAGGTGTCCCACAGCATGGGCCCAGCGACACTAAATGCTGGACTTACAGTAGAGCATCTGTAGACACAAGGGTCAACTAGCAGTGCTCCTCTGGGTGAGCTCAGTGGTCAAGCCAAGCTATAAGGACTCAGGTGGTCCTTAAGATATTCTGGATGGTTCAGGGCTTTGTATGTCAACACCAGATCCTTGAGCCTTGCAATCGAAGGGCAATTGAAACCATAGCTTTGGATTCTGCATGTCAGATCTCTGCCTATTTCCAGATTCAGTCCCAATAATGTCTCACTCTATTGCCCGGGGAGACCCGGGTTCAATTCTCTACTCAGCCATGATGCTCACTTTGTTACATGCGCCAGTCAGTCACTTAGCCCAACCGACTTCACAGGCTTGTTGTGAGGATAAATTTTGGAGTGGAAGAAGCACCCACGTTACGTTGAACTCCTTGGAGAAAACTCCTTGGAGATAATAATCATTTTCTTTCCATTGCCCTGATTCCACCCTGCTATCACTGAGATCACCTGGAAACACCCAGGGTTGGAAATAAATACTATTATTCTTTGATAAAGCGCTCCACTTTCCTCTCGCCCTTTCATGTAACCTCAGCAAAAGGGAGTTTGGAAAATAACATTTGCCAAGATCATAAGTAGTTCAAGCCTTAAAATGCAATGACACACTTTTCAAATGTAGAACATTAATTGCACAATTTTTTCTCCTTTGTAAAGCTGAATTACTAATTACCTGAACGTTTTTTATCAAGTCAAGTGATTAATTCTGATTGTCACCAACTTACAAACAAATGGCTGAAATCATTAGCTATCATTATTGCAGGAAACAATTACAGCGAACACTATGTAATGGAGACATTTGATGAAGTATTTTTAAAAAATCATTATTATTAGCCCTTGGGTTCATTCAGTTGTAAAAGTATATATATAACAAACAATTTGCACTAATTCAGGTCAACATCCTATCAGCAAAAACACGGGGAGTCATCCAATAGAAGAGATGTCATTTTTATTTCTTAAAAAAATTAGTAATTCTAGCAGTATGTTGAATCCGTGAACACTGCTGAGACATTCACTGTTGGCAATCTATTTCATATCAGAAAATCAAATCATTATTAATGCGATTTTGATTAATTTCAGATACCATAGATTATTACCTTCTCTGAAGCACCAGGATGAACATATACATCAGTCAAGTGCCAATTAACCAGGTTGAGCCAGCAGAACCCGATAAGACCCCACTGTGGATCAGCTGGTGTGACAATGGTTTCAAGGTATTATTTCTTCATTATTTCTCCCGCCACATTCACACTATACATTTAAAGGCTCGCTCTGCCAATATGTTTGCAAGACGCCTTGTACTATGGAAACTTTTGAAACCATTTATTTGGAAAGCAGCATATAATCTTTCCAACTAAATAGAGAAGATGGGCTTTGCTTTGGGTTTTTGAAATTTTCCCTTCAGGTGCATTTAAAAATGGCACCCTCTTCAGTAAAGGTAAAAAAAGGTGAAGGATCCCTGTATGGTTAAGTCCAGTCCAAGGCGACTATGGGGTTGCGGGACTCATCTTGCTTTCAGGCCGAGGAAGCCGGCGTTTGTCCACAGACAGCTTTCCGGGTTATATGGCCAGCAAGACTAAACCACTTCTGGTGCAACGGAACCCAGTGACGGAAACCAGAGTGCACGGAAATGCCATTTACCTTCCCGCCATAGCGGTACCTATTTATCTACTTGCACTGGTCAAACTGCTAGGTTGGCAGGAGCTGGGACAGAACAATGGGAGCTCACCCCGTCGTGGGGATTCGAACCGCCAACCTTCTGATCGGCAAGCACAAGAGGCTCTGTGGTTTAGACTACAGCACCACCCCTGTCCCTCCTCTTCAGTATGCAGCACTCATTGCTAAGGTGATTTCCATAGACCTTCTGGGAACTGCAACCTATGTCTTTCTTCCCTTCTTTGACCCCAGCACCCCACTTGCAGCATCACTGCCACTTACGGATGGGGGTGGGTGGGTGAGGTTGGGGTGCAGCAGAGTAGTAGGGGTTAGTTCCAGTGTTGTCCTACAGCCCCTCCTGATTTAATGACGTGTCCAGTTTGTCTCTAAGCCTATTGCCTGGAAATGGTTGATGGCCTAGGCTGAGATGCAAAGGGCAGAGTGGTTCATTATGCAAGGCTCCCGGATTTTCCCACTTTCTGGTAGCAATTGTTGGTTACCCAGGACAAGGAAGGCACTCTGAAAGTCAGTGCACTTCAGTGGGAATCACAAGGGACATGAGTTTAATCAATGAAATCTTTATTATGGTCATAGACCAGCATAAGTAGGGTGGGGAACAATCATTTAGAATATGTAAAACGTTTTGGAAACCTAAAAAAATATTAAAACAGAAGGTATATCTAAAAGACTATAAGAATCTAAAAAAAAAACTAAAAGAAGGGTCAACATCATTAAATGGATATGGAAGAGCATAAAAGGTTAGTATATAAAAAATTACAACTATCAGTTTTGAGAGTACTCTGATGTGATTGTTCATTAAATCTAGTTTGTGGCACAAATTTTGAACTCTGCTGTTCAGAATCTGGCAACACTATGTTGTAGCAGGGTTGGTATCTGACATCAGCAGTGGGGTATAAAATTGTCCTGTGCACCCTGGGTACTTACGGAGTAGTGGGGAGATGAGGCTAATGCGAATGTCTCTATAGTATAGGTACTGGAGAAGCACATGCTCTGTTGTTTCTGTTTGTCCAGAGCCACAGGGGCATTGTCTCCTTAAGTAAGCAATTTTCTTGTAGGACATGAGTTCTGCTGCACCCACTTCCTGCTTGTGAGATTCCCATAGTTATTGATCTGAGTTGTCACTGCGAAAACAGAATGCTGGACTACGTGGATCTTTGGTTTGATCCACCAAGGCTCTTCATACATTCTTAACGTTTTCACAGAGCTGATCCAAAGGGCACTTTGTGCTAATTAGGACTTCTTCTTTTTGCCACAGAGGTGGAACTAAAGGGGAAGTAGCGAAAGGGCAGAGCAATCATGTCCCCTTGAACCTTATAGGTCCACGAATGTGAAAGCATTCACCGAAAGATACTGTTGTATTGTAACCAAGGAAACTGACTGCAGTTTGCATATTGCTTTTTTTTTTAAGGACCAACATTTTATTTCGCTTATTAAAAATAAAAACAAAGGACGTGCTTTTGTATTCCATGCCACTTCTCTTAATTGCAGTGTAACTTTACACAGAGTTTAAAAGATGTAGGTGGTGTTGCTCCGTAATGGCTGTGTGCTTTAGAACAAGCCAATTAAAGAAGCTTATCTTATGACCCAGCCGCTAATCCAGCCACTGACATCTGCCCTACAAGAGAGACTTACACCAGCCAACTGACAAGAAGATCAGAAGACGTTCATGGAAACTGTGTCATCTCTCTCTCCCTCCCTTTAAGTTTGGCTTCCTCTTCATATGTCAACAACTGATAAACTCTTGCAAAACCAAAACTGCTACCAACTACTGAATTAACTCCCATTGCAGGTGCAAAGCCTCACATTTCATCTCAAGATTTTGCAAGCCACATGCTCCCCCTAACAGTGAACTGAGGTGGTGAGTGCCGAGAGAAATGGGGCCATTGAGAAACTAGGGGGAAGTATCAGTACGCAGCCGGGAAACCCCCGTGCTCTTGCAAAAATACAAACAAAACAACTGCCTTAACCTTCATCCCTCCCCCTCCTGCGCGCCAAAAAACCCCCTAGTTTGGGAGTACTAATTATTCTCAGGAGCCACAAGATGTTGAGTGTCAGTTGGAAACGAAAAACGAAACTGGAGAGGGGAAAGGGAGAAATTCCCTTCCTTGAGCTCCTGTGAGCTTATAGTTTCCTGGGGAATAACATGGATGGAGCAGACATGTTGCAGAGGAGGCTCAGGAGTGGCTGGTGGGGAAGCCATCTTAGCCTAGCTGCTTTGCGTTCCAGCGTCACAATGAGTAGTTATTGCTATTGCTGCTTTTGGGGATAGTGTAGGGGCTTTGCAATGCTCTTTTGAGTGTGCCAACAATGCCCTGGCCTTGCCACTGCCATTCTACACCCCAGTAGGATACAGTCATGCCACTGTTGGGAGGCCTCTGCCATGCCACCAACCCAACCCACCCTGGTAAGGATCCACTGCAATATGTAGTTTCAGAGCCCACTTCACACTTATAATCCTTTCTTTGTGCTCTTGCTACCACACAATTCTGATGAACTCCATTCAGAAGTGGTTGTTTCCCACCAAATAACAACTTTATTATTTGTACCCCATCCATCTGACTGGGCTGCCTCAGCCACTCTGGGCAGCTTCCAACAAATATAAAAACACAACAAAACATCCAACCATTAAAAACCTCCCTATACAGGGCTGTCTTCAGGCGTCTTCTCAAAGTTTTCTCGTTATTTATTTCCTTGACATCTGATGAGTGAGCATTCCATGGGGCAGGGGTATATATATTTGCATGGCAGAGTGTACCATAAATGTTCATCCATGTTAACCTTTTAGAGCCCCATGCAACAAAACAGAAACTCGAAAGGCATACAATGTTGTTACAGTCTTGATGCGGAAGATGTCTCAACATAGTCAGTACCTGCATGGGAGAGGAAAGTGTAAGAAGTTCTGAGCTTCTCAAGAGAGGGGAAGTGGGATCCATGCTTATTGGGGACTTGAGTCCAACTGAATCAATGAGACTTCCTTCTATGTAGACATGACGGATGGGTGTATCTGTCAGCTTTCAGTTCCTCTTTTTTGAAGTTTGCAGTTCAGTTCATCCCTTTTCTGCATCAGTCTGCAATTTTTGTTTAAAGTCATCATGAGAATTCATCAGCATATTATTGTACTTTTCTCCTACTGTAATATGCATATTTCTGCAGGCAATTTTGTTCTCTCCCACACACATGTACATATGACGTGCATGTTTTCACTAATAAACACATTTAAAGGCACACTTAGGTAGACATATTTTGGATAGAAAACTGAACTGCAAAATTCACAGAATTGCAGATCTGGAAGGCTAGCTGTGCGTTCCTCCACACACATTTTTGGAAAATGCAAATTAGGTGGGTTCCTATTAAAATGCAAGCTGAACCAAATTTCTTCCCCATTTCTAACAGACATGACTACAATTGTGCAGTAAGTTCAATAGTATAATGGCTGCCAACATAGCCCAATGTATGTCTATGCAGAAGTCCAACTGTATTCAATTTCCTGCACCAGGAGGGCATATGGTAGGAGGGATCCGGGCACATAACAATTAAGTGTTTTATTGTTGTTGTTGTTGTTGTTGTTTTAAAGGTTCTACAGGGATCTCCACCACCAGATGATTGACCCAAATTAATGTATCTTGTTTGGAAACTGCGAAACAGGCATAGAAGAGTAACAGGAAGATGGCAGTATTTTTTGCTGCAAACTTTTGGCCATTCAAGAGAGAGGGAAAGAGTGGATGTTATAGCAGATTTCTGACTCTCAAACTGCAGCATGAGTTGGCATGGAAGCAGGAGTCTCTAGTGTCAAAACGCTGGCAGGAATTCTGCAACCTCCTGGCACATATCTTGTCCCTTTATTCAGCGCTGTAGCCAAAAATGCTAAGTAATTACTGAAAGGTTACAAACATTAGGCTCAGTTATTAGCAGAGCCTCCTGAAAACTATATTGCTAGCATTAGATCTACCAAAAAAACTCTCCAAGATAACCTTTCATTTTCTCCCTCCGGAGAAATCTCCAGAATACCTTTATTTTATTTTTTTGCAAGTTCAATTGCCCATGAAACTATATCAAGGATGTGTCAATGGAAACAATTCCATGGGCAGAGAAGGCTCAGTCCTAAAGGACAGGAAAAAAATAACTTTAGCCTTAATAAAGTTAAGGCTGAATTATATGGAGCATTATTTATATGGAGAAGCTCAAATTCCCAGCATTTATGGAAAAGGATAGTAATTATTTCCAGAGAGCTTGATCTCAATAGGAAGAGGTGGTGATGGATTGCTTCACACAAAGCTCTGGCTGTGTACAATCAGTGGTCCAAGTTAAGCACTGGCTGGGGGCCCAAGCAGCTCAGATGGTTCAACAGGGCTGTGCCTCTATTCACCAATGTGGTCACTCGACCCATTTTAGTAGTCTAGTTTTCATAGATCTATGGGCTAGGGCATTGCATTCTGGGTACATTAAAACATCAGGCAGCAGCTGCACCAAAGACCTGGTGAGAACCGCACCTGGAATACTTAGTCCAATTCTGGGGACCGCAATGTAAGAAGGATGTTTACAAGCTGGAACTTGTGCAGAGGAGGGCAACCAAGATGACCAAGGGTCTGGAAACCAAGCCTTATGAAGAATGGCTGAAGAAGCTGGGTATGGTTAACCTGGAAAAGAGGAGACTGAGAGGAGATATTATAGCCATCTTCTAATATCTCAAGGGCTGTCACATGGAAGAGGGAACAATCTTGTTTTCCCATGCTCTGGAGGGTATGACTTGAACCGTTGGCTTCAAATTACAAGAAAGAAGATTCCGACTAAACACCAGGAAGAACTTTTTGACAGCAAGGGCTGTTCGGCAGTGGATCAGTCTCTCTCAGGAGATTGTGGACTCTCCTGCCTTGGAGATTTTTAAGCTGAGATTGGATGGCCATCTGTCATGGATGCTTTAGTTGAGATTCTTGCATTGCAGGGGGTTGGACTAGATGACGCTTGGGGTCCCTTCCAGCTCTACAATTCTATTATTCTGTGAGAAGGGCATCAAATGATGTTGCTGCCACCACTGTGATAACAGTAATGTAAGAAGAAAAATATGCAGCTGCATTGGGGGACAAGGATTTTTTGTTGGTGGTGAGGGTCTTGTGCTGTGAGCCCCTGGTACTAACACCTATTAATCAACAGTACATAGTACGATACTTGGGTGAACTGCACCTCATCAAATCATTTTGCAGATATGCTAGATCGTCCAAATTCTTTCAAGACTGGTTTAACTGCTTACCACTTTCAGTATATTTGATCACCCACCTTCAGGTTTCCTTCTGTCTTGTAAGGTGTTCAAACACATTTCCTCCAAGAGCAGATCCTGCTAGATGAAAGCAGAGTCAACGGCAGGCAGCAAATTCTACAAAACCCCAACTGCTACATCAAAAGCACCAGCTCTTTGCAAAAACTCAGGCTTTTCAGCAACTGAACTAAAACAAGTGCTGTGGAAGCTGAAAATTTCACATCAGAGCATCACTCTTTGCAAGATATTAACTCAGGGGTCAGCAAACTTTTTCAGCAGGAGGCCAGTCCACTGTTCCTCAGACCTTGTGGGGGGCTGGATTATATTTTTTTGGGGGAAATGAATGAATTCTTATGCCCCACAAATAACCCAGAGATGCATTTTAAATAAAAGCACACATTCTACTCATGTAAAAATGCCAGGCAGGCCCCACAAATAACCCAGAGATGCATTTTAAATAAAAGCACACATTCTACTCATGTAAAAACACGCTAATTCCCGGACCGTCTGTGGCCCAGATTTAGAAGGTGATTGGGCTGGTTCCAGCCCCCGGGCCTTAGTTTGCCTACCCATGCCTTAACTCCTCCTCTCGTTAGTGGAATGCTCACTTACAATCAAGGGGTGTCAGAGAATTCCAGTGGAAATTCCAGCAGTTTACATGTTTGTCTGTGGTCTGGAATAGAAACCAGTCATGGAAATATGACCAGTATTGGCCAGAAACACACACAAGTAGCTCAAGTTTCCTGCCTGGAATGCTGGGGAATCCCAGTGTGCTCCTTGGTGGCAAGGGGACTTCCTCAAGCAGCAGGAACTGCTTCGGCCTCCTCCTTCTTCTAAGAGGGCCTTGGTGGGCAGGAGAAGTGAGAAGTGGGAAGTGATGGAAGGCCCTACTCAATCCACACACCATAAGTAATCCCATAGGGGAGCTTGATTTTACAGCTTACACGGATAATATTCCTCTTCCTGAGAGGTTTTTCTGCAACTCTTTTGATCTGAATGAACCAACAAAGCAGAACTACGGATCAAACATGGTGGCGTGGATTATCATAATGCTTTCTCTTTGAGCATATACTTTAAGAAATTTATGGATTTATTTATGTATTTATGGGTTGAAGCAGGAATCGCTTATGCTTCTTCTCACACTACTTCTTTGAAACACCTGAACCAGGGATGTGCTCCTTTATACAGTGGTACATCGGGTTACATACGCTTCAGGTTACATATGCTTCAGGTTACAGACTCCGCTAACCCAGAAATAGTACCTCGGATTAAGAACTTTGCTTCAGGATGAGAACAGAAATCATGCTCCGGTGGCACGGCGGCAGAAACAGGAGGCCCCATTAGCTAAAGTGGTGCTTCAGGTTAAGAACAGTTTCAGGTTAAGAACGGACCTCCGGAACGAATTAACTACGTAACCAGAGGTACCACTGTAATCCCATTCTGCTTGCTTGCTTGCTTCCTGCTCTCGCCAGAAGCAACCGAATTACCCCAGTCATTTCTTATCTATCCTCCACTGTCTTGTGGGTCATCTTCAGGAGAAGAAAAGGCTAAGGAGTAAACCCTACAGAAATCTGGATTGGAGTCCCTAAGACAGTTGGATGGTGCCCAGTACACTTCCTGTCAGCAACTCCTGCAGCCAAGCTGATGGCAAACATATGGCTCTGCTTTCCTTTGGACCGCGTCAGAGAGGCCAAGAGAGGGGGCGGGTCTTGTCATCTGGGCAGCCCAGGACCTCCATACACACTTCCCAGACCTGAGCTCTGAGAAGGTCACTTGAGTGCTGCTAACACAGCAGTTTGATTTCACCCACCGGAGGCGCACTCTGCTGCTGTTGTTGACGGATGCCAACAATTGTATTTCTGCACCACCCCACATTCAAAGGAGTGAAACACCTACTTTCAGGATGTGCAAGGGAAAGTGTGGGGATTTATATTTGAGAGAGTTGCTGAAATGCACAAGCACAACTAGATTTCAAAATCTGGAAATAAGGCCTTATTGTGTCCTTTCCTTCTCTGGAGATGTTTCTTCAAAGTATTCCCCACCATACTCAGTTGTGTAGAGATATCTGTTTTCCAGAATCGTGGCCTAAGGCAAAAATTCTGCATTCTCCTGGCACAAGCTTTGTTGTTCTCCTTTAATCAAAGCTGATCAGAAATGCTGAGTATTCGTTGAAGGGTTACAGACACTCCGATGACCTACCAAAAGAGCTTTCCCTAGCTTTTGTAGCCAGCACTTTAGTTGCTGGATAGTTGCCTGAACAAAAACTCTCAAATAATGAAATCTACGAGGCCCTAACACTTTGTGTACCAAACATTATCTATGGGAAATAATGGCCTGTTCAATTTCTGAATTCTAATCTAAGCCCTTGTTTAACTTGCTGTAAAAAAAAAAAAAGGAGGGGAGCCAATTGCAAGTTGATTAAGACCCTTTGCTAAACCTAAGAAACTGGTGAGCTGAGATCCAAGTCTTGCAAGCTTTACTTTCAAGATTGTCTCTGGAAATCAAATATTATCTTCAATACCATTCAGACAGGATGTGATGGCCGTAGTGTTGGGAGAAGAGACGAGCTCCGATAAAAGAACCAGTATTTCCTGGGGATGGTGATGTTGAACATTGGTTAAACTGAGTAAGAGAGCAAGTTCTGTCAAAGTTTGTATGCTTGTGCAGAAAACCTCTCTCCTGCCTTGCATGTGAGAGCTCACAAGCAGTCTTTGATGCCAGTCTTTTTTTTAAATGAACTTTTTGTGCTGAACTGTTCTCCGAGCTGAAGCTCAGCTCCCTGTCGTTGTTTGTGTGTGTTAGAAGTGTTTGTGCACTCTGTCTATCACATTCATGTGCGGATCCCGTACCCCGCATTGATCTCCACGCCTGTCAGCGATCAACAGCAAGCATTGCCAGAAAAGATAAGAAATGAACAACCCTTAATTTCTTATGTGAAGATGTCGAAAGAAGAATGGCAGACGAAATTAATGGACTATGCAGAATTGGACAAAATGACAGGAAGGATTCGAAACCTGCGGGACCAGAGATTTAAAGAAGATTGGAAGAAGTATATGAATTATTTGAAGAGCAACTGTAATCAACAAATTACGCTAGTAGGACTACAAGAAGTTTTGTAAGCAGAAATATACGAAGTGTTACAATGTAGAAAATGATAGAGATATTGGTTATGAGTTTGAAATGTAATAGGGAAGATAAGAAATGCATATTAAGAGATTAGACTGGAAAATTTTCAGACATGACTGATGGAAGTAAAAAAAATTGAATTTGATGTAAAAGCATGTTTAATTACTGTTAAAAATGATATGTTAAAAAACTAATTATATATATATCGCAAATTTGTACATGGAACACTTTGAAACCAATGCTTTAGACAAGTCAGAACACAAACCCAAACTTTGGCTCAGATATGTTGACGACACCTTTGTAATTTGGCCACACGGGAAAGAAAAACTAGATAGCTTCCTCACACATCTCAACAGCCTACACCCCAAAATACAATTCACTATGGAAATAGAAGACAACAACCAACTCCCCTTTCTTGACGTCCTAATCTACAAAAAACCTGATGGCTCCCTAGGACACACTATCTACCGGAAAAAAAACACACACCAACCGCTACTTACATGCACAATCACACCACCACCCTGCACAAATAAACTCCGTAGCCAAGACTCTCATCTCCAGAACCAAACGCCTGGCTGACAAAGACCACTTGACAACTGAGTTACAGAATCTCTCAAATGTGTTAATCGCCAATGGATACCAGAAAAACAGGGTTACGAAGCTAATCCAAAAAGAAACACCCCCCAAAAACCAAGACACAGAAGAAAACAATGGCATGGCCCTCCTTCCTTATATCAAGGGCACTACAGACAAAATCAGCAAAATCATCCATAAACACAATATCAAAACAGCCTTCTGCACCAACCAAAAAATAGCCAATATCCTCAGAAACCCAAAAGACAAAATCCAGCTGGAAAACCAAGGGGTCTATGAAATACCCTGCAAAGTCTGCCCAGCCACGTACATTGGACAAACAAACAGACGAATAAATGCACGTATCGCAGAACACAAGAATGCCGTCAAAAAAGAAGAAAAAACTTCCTCTCTTTTCCAACACATGAAAGAAACAGGACACGAAATTAATTTTGCAGATTCCAAATTGCTCTTTAACATGGAACATCACCACAAGAGAATAATCATGGAAGCCATCGAGATAGAGAAACACCCTCACAACATGAACAAGCGTGACGACACGTCCCGCCTGCCAGACATCTGGAAATTAGCCCTCCCCACAAAAACCGACACCAGAACCAGAGGCACACAGAACGCCGTCACCAATCAACCACACCAGACCCAAACCCAGACCCTCTCCACAGACATATTACAGACTCCATCCAGTAGCCAAACTATAGTGGCACCTCCGGATGCTGCACCCCCCTGCAATCCCTACACAGATCTGGCTGGCACAAGGCACAAAACCACAGCTCGCCCCTATACACGAAGCCAAGCCAGAGCACAACTAAATGCAGCACAGCCATCTTCTCAGAAAAACTCTTCACAAGCTCAAGAGGTCAAGACACGAAAGCTTTAGCAACTAATCTACACTTAATGACCCACCCAGTGATATTCAGAATATCACTCATGAAATCACCCAAGATATCCCTCAAGTAATTAATGACCCACCCAGTGATATTCAGAATATCACTCATGATATCACCCAAGATATCCCTCAAGTAATTAAGGAACAAAAGAAGAAAAGGCACACCAATCTAGGAACTTCCTCTCTACCCAGAACGTTGGAGGCTATACACCACACCCCTCAACAGTATTTATAGGAACTCAAACACCAGACTCTGCTCTGTTCCAGTAACAAGAAGCCGAAAGCACCAGCCTGAAGATGACGAGTGAGACCTCGTCGAAACGTCGCCCAGACACCCCGACTCTTACACGGGAAGACACCCGAAGACACCAAAACCTGCATTCCTGTACCCGTGAAAATCTACGAAAGCAAATATATATATATATATATATATATATATATATATATATATATATATATATATATATAATGTGACGATGTCACAATGTTACTAAATGTCTGTCTCAATGTAAGAATACCAGGCTGAAAGCCTATCTAGCATTTGATTCTCATAGTAGTTAGCCAGATGTCTGTTTGAAGCCTGAAGGCAGGACATGAGCACAGTAGTACTTTCCGCAGTTGTGATTCCAAGCAACTGGTATTCAGGGACAGACTGCTGCTCACAGCGGAGGCAGGCAACATGCCTCTTCGATGCCGTGACTTTCAGAGTATCACTTGGTGCCTCTTTTTTTGTTGCTGGGGAATATATGAATAGGCCATAAATCCTAGCATTTCAAACTTTAGTTGACATATTGTGATGGATTTCTTTTCATTTCTCCAAAATTCCCAGGGCCTTAAACAAATGGGAGTGCTGGCAGCAAATGTATACATACTGCCTCCTGAATAACATTGCTGGATAACATGAAGTACGCTGTCATTGCCAGACCTCCAACTGCAGTTCCAATGGGTGATATCCGGTATAAGCCGTACTCAGCAGACCAATGGAAATCGACAAACTAGGGATCATTAATTTCAACGGGTCTACTCTGACATCATTGGAACACCACCCATTGTTTATAGTGGCTAAGTTACGATCAGCCTATTTGGGTCACTTCAGTGGAGCAACAAAAGTGTATTTTTTATTATTTTTTTGAGGCCCACTGACATTCCGGGAGTGGCCTCATCCAGAATCAGAGTAATGTTAAAATTAATTAATTAATTCATTTTACAGGGCTTAAAAAAAAGCAAGCTTGTGCCAAATGTTCATTTTCAACAATTTTTAAAGATATGTTGAAATTGAATTAAGTGGCAGCTACCCGGTTTGCATTGACTGCACCTTAAACAAGTCATGCTGAAACTGTCTACATGTTCACTTAGCAGTAGCAGTTCTAATAACAATGACTTGTGCCTCACCTTAAAGTTCTGGGCCAGTTTATCTGCCTGATATGGTTCTAAGGCAGTGGTAGCCAACACGGTGCTGTCTAGACATTGTTGGACCCTAACTGCCAGTATCCCTACCATTGGCCATGTTGGCTGGGCCTGATGAGAGTTAGTCCAACCGCATCTGGAGGATACCACATGGATTACCTCTCCCTTCAAGGTATGCGTTGCCGGTGTTGTAGCACCACAGAGTTGGGTGTTCATATTCACACATAATATTCTCGGTTCCACAATCCCAAAGTTGGGTTCCTAGGCTCCCTTCTCTCCTTCATTTCTCCCTCACACATAAGGATTTGATTTTCCCATTCCTATTTTAAACAACTTGCTGTCACGTTGCCAGTCGAATTTGCTCGTCCCTTTCCTCATCATTTGCCTCCATGCCTGGTGTGGTGCCTTGGACTGCTGGATTTGGACCAGGGTTGGCTGGCCTTAGTCCAAATTGCTCTTCAGCCATGAAACTTGGCCGTTGCACTCAAGTGCTGCTTCCCATGGGTATATGGCTGGCCAGTGTGAGAGCAGAATGCTGGACCAGATGGGCTTTTGGCCTGATCCAGCTGGCCTTTCCTTGTGAGAAAAAAAGACTATTGATGGCTACTAGTCATGACGGCATATGCTACTTTCAGAATCAGAGAACGCATGGTTCTGAATGCCAGTCGCTGGGAACGTGAGGGAGGAAGCACAATTCTCTTCATGCCCTGCCTATGGGCTCCTCATAGTCATCTAGTTGGCTCCTATGAGGCTGCAGCCTTTTCTTTGGTCCAGCAAGGCTTTAGGAGTATTATGAGCTTTGGCTTAGAGTTATTTCAGTAAGCAAAACCAGGCACCAAGCAAAGGTTGGAGGGTGCCAGAGTTTTATTCACTTTTCACTCTGAACATTTCCTAGCTATTAGCTATTTGTTCAAGTCCCATTAATCACTTAATGCTCTAGTCATTTTCGACAATTGAGTCATATTCATTTGCCTCGTGCATCTTCTTGTCAGAGTCTCTAGCAGCTACGAATACAGGCTGCAATTTTTGTGTGCACATCCTTGACAATTCCCATCGGACTCTGTGCGACGTCCGAGCAAATAGGCAAAGGAATGTGCCAAATGCAACAACATTATGACCTACACAGGTCATTATGAACTCCACAGGTTGTTTATGCCACTTTATATGGCAACATTGCAGCAAGCAAATTAACAGGGTCTCCAGTAAATTTTCCACAGTAGAAATCGGGTGGCCCTGATCTGCCACCCTGAAGCAAGTTTTTCTGCACTCTGAAGATCGTACTAATTTTGTCAGAAGCAGCAAAGGTGGTTTTTTGTTTTGTTTTTTAAGTAGACACAGAGCTAAGGTAGGCAAGGAGATTTAATTCTCTCTTCCCAGCCCATCACCTTGACAAATCTCCTCCTCAACCACCAGACTGGTCATTTGATGAGTCAGAGGCTATAATCTCTCTCCCCAGCTAATGACACAGATTGATGGAGAGGGGCTGTCTGTGTATATGTGCTGTGGGCTTGCATGTGAGATTATGTTTGTGTGGGGTGGCTATTCCCACTGTTGGCATGTGCCCCCCCCCCAGGGGTTGGCCAAGTGTATGCTCCTCGGGTCAAAAAAAGGTTGGTCACCATTGATATAAAGCCTTCTCCGCACAGATTTGCGGCCTTATGAATTCCTAAGAAGTTGCTATCCCATTATATCACCTCCCTGGTCAGTGACTGGGGCTGGAAGGAACATTTTGGGAGGAGAAAGGGAAGGGGGCTTTCACAAGACGATTATGGAGGCTTCCTGGCCTCAGCACTGAAAAGGAAAGAGGGAGAGTTTCCCTGCTTTTGATTTTCAATGGCTGGTGTCCTCTTGAATTTTGTTTTATTATGTATTTTGTGCTCTCATTTTGGTTTTTTTCTGTTGTGACCCACCTTCTGATCTTTGGATGAAGGGTGGTATAGATAGTTAATAAAACAACAACAACAACAACAACAATAAGGCATTGGAGAAATTTAATCCAGAATTCTTTGAAACGGTTTAGAAAGAAAGAAATATTTTATGTATTGTCCAAAAAAGTATAGCTTAGCACTGTTAAGATTCTTTTCACTTCTGTATCAAAGTTACAGCTTTAGTAGTAAATTGTACAAGTCCTACTACTTTATTTCTTTAATGTCTACCCTACTTTTCTACGAAATAATCAACCAGATTATGGAAACATTTTTAATAGAAAAATATCATGGAACAGAAAGCCAATTCTTTTTCCTTTGTCTCTCCTTATATAACAGCTAAGCACTTAACATGTTCCAGCTCTCCTTAGCCAACTAGTACATTTATTTTATGCCTAAGCCTCATCATAAACAATATATGTGGCGGCAAGGAACACTTCTCAAACATCTGCTAAACAAGGGGAACACAGGATAAATCTTTAACACAAACATAGCTATACCTGCCTACCAGTGTTATCGATGGAGATGAAATCCAGGGCCTCAAATTTATCTTCAAACAACATGTGCAGAACCAAATAATGCATAGCAAATGAACTAGTGATCTCAACTATCAAATCTTACCTTCAGTGTGCAGAAGGTTCATTTGCATCTACCACTGCAGCCTAGCAACGAACACACAGCATCAAGTCACAAATGTTTATGGTGCCAGTTCTTATTCATACTGTTCAAAATGTCCTCATTCTATTTCTAGGATGTTTTAAACACTGATTATATCAAGAGATAAATGCACCTGTTCTTTTTCAAGCAGAGTCCTGTCTTGCCCATCATAGGCAATCGGTGGTCTATGTGGCAATCCTTTATTTTATTTTAAAAATAGACATTTGTTCACGCACAGAGGCGGCGCTAGCTGCTCTGGCACCCGGAGCGGCGCATGTGCTGTGCACCCCAGGGTGTGAAGAGCGTCCCGGGGGGCGGTGTGGCAATCGCACAGGGTCCCCAAACGTTTAACGGTCTATTGATCCCTGTGCCACCACTGTGCTCACTTCCCCACTGCCACCAACCAGTTACTCTCTGGTAAAACACTGAGTCCAGCCAGTTGTTAAAAGTGAACCACAAAAAACAAGTTTATTTTACAAACATTGACAAGTTTATAGTTTCTCTCATAATATTCCTGTTAGTATCTTAACTTTAGTTTCTTTACCAGCCTATACCTTCCTAATACCTTCTGACTGATTATTTCAACTGTTTGACTGACTCCTCTTAACAAATTCTCTCACTCTCTCACACCAGACTAGCCCAACCCACAGACTTATCTTCCCTCTCTCGTCTAACTCCAGACTGTCTTCTCAACCCCTCTAACTATGAACTCCTCCTCATCTGCTTTTTCTGTTCCCAACCTGCTGAAACCACCACCATTGCCATTAAAGAACTGAGGCAGTAAGACAAGCTATCCTATGATAGGCGACAAAGCCTGCGGCTTGGATCAGAATTGAGCAAATGTGACTTTCCTATGCAATGCTTGCAGACCAATGCCATGAAAACTCGTGTGCGCACACTTCTGAGCCTCTTCCATGTTCAGTACACATGTACGCACAACACAAATAAATTAGAAAATAAAATGTAAAAAAATTAGGGTTTTTTGGGGAGTAGGCTGCCACCCCTGGGCTGCCTGGCTATTTTAGAGCATTTCTATACCCAACCAAGAGTGCTCCCTCCCTTTAAGACCAACTTTAGAAAGGAGGTTTATATTTAGACAGCAAAGAGCTTTAGGTTTACTTTCCCAAAGCCCACAGGACAGAAAATTTAGCACAATCTTGTGAAAGAGCACAAGGGAGGATAGCTTTAACAGCCATGTAGTCTCACACATGAGGAAGAAGAGAAATTCTATGCATAAAAAGACCCCCCCCCCCCCGCGTAGCAGGCAGAAGGCAAGAGAATGCTTCTAAGTGAAGCCTCTCACAGCCTTGATCACGGGTTGGACAGTGGGTAAGGGGTGGAAAAGTCCCCCTTTCATAGCGCTTGCAGAGCGACAGCAGGTTGTGAGATATTTCTTCTCTGTGAGAATTTGAGGGCAGCAAGAGCCACAAAGCCTCCTGCTGCCTCACTAGAATAGAATAAACTAGAACAATTTCTGTGCAAAAACCTATGCACTAAATAATGACTCACCTTGAGAAAAAATTGGTATTTATTTCATTTATAAAAAATATTTTGAAGTCTTTACAAGTTGAGATTATTTGTGCAGCAATCCCCAAAGGCGTGTGTGTGTGTGTATTGTCTTTTGTACTTATAGGACATTTATTATCATCATCTTCAAAATTTGTTATTCGCTTTTTACCGTGGCAACTCAAATCGATGATGTTTTAGGCAAACAACCCCCCCCCACCAACAATTAAAACTGGCATTTTTAAAATCCTAAAAATCTGATTTATTTTTTTTAAAAAAACGAGCTTAAAACATCCCCCCCACACAAAAAGACCATTGATAATTAAAGGCCAAAGGCCTGATGAAAATAGAATGAGCTCTTATGACAATTATCTAGCTTTCTATTAATCACTAAAAATGGAGCTTCCAACTCTGCAAATAATTCCATAAAGTTGTTGGCTGAGGCTTAATTTATTCAGTGATGCCTGGTGCCTGTTGGGGCAGAGGTCAGGGAGCTCAAGAGTTGGGTAAAAGCAGAGCCAAGGGCAGACAGAGCCAACTAATTCTACTTTTGTCCTTCAAGGGCAAAACAGGCTAAGGAGGAGGAGGAAACTGACACCGAGACCACATAACACCGGTCTTAAAAGACCTACATTGGCTCCCAGTGCATTTCTGAGCACAATTCAAAGTGTTGGTGCTGACCTTTAAAGGCCGAAATGGCCTTGGTCCAGTATACCTGAAGGAGTGTCTCCACCTCCATCGTTCTGCCCGGACACTGAGGTCCAGCACCGAGGGCCTTCTGGTGGTTCCCTCGCTGCGAGAAGCCAAGTTACAGGGAACCAGGCAGAGGGCCTTCTCGGTAGTGGCACCCGCCCTGTGGAACACCCTCCCACCAGATGTCAAAGAGAAGAACAACTACCAGACTTTTAGAAGACATCTGGAGGCAGCCCTCTTTAGGGAAGCTTTTAATGTTGAACAGACTACTGTATTTTAATACTTTGTTGGAAGCCGTCCAGAGTGGCTGGGGAGGCAGGCAGGCAAGGGCTAACGGGGTACACTGAGCTTGGCGGAGCAGTGCTGCTCTTGCCCCAATGCCTTTGTTGAATTTATTTCCATCACTTTTTTGCTCCTATCCTTCCCCTAAAGACTGCAGGGCAGTGAGAATGGCTTCCTTGCACCCATTTAATCATCACAAGAACCCTGCAAAGTAGATTAGGTTAAGAGGTTTCAAATTACCCACAGTTGCCAAGTGAGATTTGAGGTTGGGTGGGGAAGATGACTTCTTTGTGACAATGCTTAGGGATAAGAGAGACATGGTGGTTTCCACATAATTAGTAATTGCATAAATTCAGCTGGCCACCCCCTGCACCTGGTAAATAACTGCAAAGAGCCTCAGCGAAGATCAGTAATATGGCATCCTTTGCCCCTGCCATGATGCCAAGATGGAGCCATTCCTGGCAAAACTGCTATATGTCCTGGTCCCTGGGAAAGAAGCTGGTACTGTTGCAAAATGGGCTTCCCTCCCATTGGAAAGTGCGGTATTGGGAGTCTCTGATCTGGATTGTGAGTGTGGTAGGGACAACTGGCTAAAGACACCCCCCCCCAACCACACAGGCCTGATCTGCATTAAGGGCAAGCATGGCTATTATTTACTTTACAAAACAAAACAAAACATGCACCCAATGACTAATTGCATTAACAATGTCACATCTGTTTTGATCCTTATGCGTGTGGCTGCTTTGCCAAAGATCAGCCTAACATCCAGGCAGCTTACAGCTTCAAGTCTGCTTAGCTTCAGCCGCAGAGCTGTGTCCTGGCTGTTCAAGCCGTTTTCTGAGCCCTTCTTCCCAATGTGACCCTGTGACCAATGGCTTATTAGTTAGTGCTAATATTTATCTACATGTCGACTCCCTGGCTCGACTCACATTGCCTTCTATGTCTCTGATTTTTAAGAAAGGAATAATTTTGACAAGCAAGTGCTAGAACTGACTGTTGCCCCACAACCGAAGTGCATAGAAATGATTTTGATTACAGTCATACCTCAGGTTACAGATGCTTCAGGTTGCGTTTTTTTTGGGTTATGAAACCCGGAAGTACCAGAACGTGTTATTTCCGGGTTTTAGCTGTCGCGCATGCGCAGAAGTGCCGAATCACAACCCACGTGTGCGCAGACGCGCCGCTGCTGGTTGCGAACGTGCATCCCGCACGGATCACGTTTGCAACCCAAGCGTCCACTGTATTTAATTCCTATACTGCACAATTTATTTAAAGTATCTCTAAGCAGAGTGCAGAAAACTGTAGCAACAACAGGCACTTAAGATATTACAAAAAAACACAGTTACATCTAATACAAAGTCACTAATACACACACACACACACACAAATAAATATCATTTTCCTTCTGACACACCCTCCCTCTCAGCCTCAGGTTGTCTCCCAGACGTCCAAATAAACTCTCAACTCACCCACAAAAGTCTTGCTACAAGAAGAGTTCCTGGAAACGACACACATCACTCTAGACTTGCTTTCTGTGAGCAGACCCAAGGTGACTGTTACTTCCTCAGGCTTCCCACAGCTGTGCAGCATTTGGCTATACTCTCCACCCCCAGTTCCAGGTGTAGCAGGTTCCCTCCTCCTCCTTGATCACCATGTTAAAGAAATTTAGGAAACCTGTGGATAATCAACACCACTAGAAGAACTTAGCACAGAACAACAACCCAACACCCTTTCAATTGTGTTTCTGGAACAGAATTCTTCAAGCAAGGTTTTTATTGTTTCCTAATGATGGAAACATAAATGCAAGTCAGTACAAAACACGTTGGGTTTCATGCATGTGACACAGAACAGGCACAATGTTGTAACAGCACTTAAGAGTTCTTGTGAGTGGAGCGTTTCAAGTACAGAAGCATAAGATCAGAGTGAAAATCTTTGATGGCCAAACAATACAAATCTCACATATTGCATAAGTGTTCTTTTCTAATGCAGAAATAATCAACAGTGCGACACACACACACACACACACACACACACACACACACGTTTTTGCTTTGGTTGATTGAATGAACAGCATAAATCCCAAGATGGTGTGGTTGGTCCCTGAGATGCTGGTGTTTGGGCACTTGATAGAATTACATAAATATGAGCCTTCATTCCTCCTTTAAAAGTATATTTCAAGCCCTCAACAACACAGAGGTCGGTATGAATATTTTAACAAAATCCCAGTTCTTTCCTCTATGAGAAAGGCTCCACTGCCTATATAATTTGTCAGGTTAATCTTTTCCAAATAAATAACTAATATTGTTGAATAAGGGCAATATGTTTGCAACTGATAGTTAATGCACAAAGAGGCTAAGCCATAGAGTAAGCTGTCCTGCTAGGCTTAGCTCACCTTGGGAGCCTTTGTTCCCCTTCAGTCTACCTGAGAAGCTCGAGGTATGAGGATGTCAGAGCTGCTTGCTCCAAGCTCAGACTACATGGCTCTCACAAGCTACTTGAATTCCTGTACCAATAATTTAGGAACTTTCACCACTCTGTAACTAAGCCAAGTTTTACTGCCTGTGCAACTTTCTGAAGCACATGAATCTGACCTTTGGAGAGTTTGTAAGTAAGCCATTTTTAGCTTACAAGTTGTGCAGTCTTTTTCTGTGCTAGGGGAAGTGGGAAACTTTCGAAGGAAATTTAAAGGGCATGTATTTAAAAACTGCCTATATTTCCATGCTTTACTTTGTTGCATATTTTGTGATTCTGAATCTCTACTGGAATTCTTTCACCAAAGAGTACTTGCCCCAAACTTGGATCTTGGCATCAAGGAATTCTCCTTTTCTTCCTGTTTCTTCTTTATTGCACCAACATGTTTTTTCCCTGTGAAGTAGTTAGGCCAAGAATGTTGTTTCCTAGTAAGCACCATGCCTGAGCAGAGAACAGGGTTTCCCCCCAGCCAGGCCAAACCCAGCACTCTTTAACCATTACACCACCCTGTCACTCACTCAAATATTATGGTATAGTAATGTACTACCGCATGATGACATATCTACATGAACATCACTCAAATACTAGGATGTTCCATTTATGTGGTTTTTGATTATTACTGTGAGCTTTCTCAGCCTTGTGGATCCTCTCATTCTGAGTAATTATTTGTCTTAGTATCAGGCTATTCATTCAGCTGAAAGCAATGGGGAAAATCTGGTTTACAGATGATGATTAGCTCATATGGCTTCTGGATGATAGTTTATAACTTTGCTCCATGTCATGAAAATGCAAAGTTGGAATAGTATGAATAGTTTTAGTTCATAGCCCTTCTGGTAGAGGAGTGAGCAACATGATTTCTCCTGTTTGAATATTTCAGCCCTGACGTCCCAGCAAGTGAAATTCTATGCCTTCCCTTTTATGGGCTTTCTGCAGATCCCTGGCTCCGACTCTAGAGTTGGAGAGAATTTCTCAAGCAGGTTAATGTTCAAAAGCTCGAGGTTCTTTCACCAAATATTTCACAAATTGACACACAGGCTGAGGGCAGATGACAAATAACAGAATGAGGGATTATTGTGAAAAATGTCAGGTTTTCACTATTACTGAAAAGGTCAAGTTCCAACATCCTGCTCCTGATCTGAACATTTTGCAATAGGCATGAAAAAGGAATATAGTACAAATTTATTCTGCGTCGCTCAGAAAAGCCCTGCAAATGCTCATGTAATGTGCTCAAGTGCCCTAGTGCCTCTGATAGTAGCTGCAGAACAAAACTACAATATTTTTCACTCTGTAGGACGCACCGGACCATAGGACGCACCTTGTTTTAGATGGGGAGAACAAGAAAAGAAAATTCTCCCCCTCTCTGCTTAGTGCCCCTTCAGCGAAGCGGCAGGAGAAACAGAGCCCCTTCCATTTCTCCTCCTGCTTGGCTGAAGGGGTGCTGCACAGCTCTCCCTCTCTGCTGAAGCCAGGAGAGTGTTGCTCTCCTGGCTTCAGCGAAAGGAACCTGAAGCCTTCGGAGTGCAGCAGGAACTCACGCTGCGCTCTGAAGGCTTCAGGTGGCTCCCTCTGCACTTCGGAGGCTTCGCGTTGCTATCACTGAAGCCAAGGAGCCTGCATTTGCTCCATAGGACGTACACACATTTCCCCTTAATTTTTGGAGGGGAAAACGTGCTTCCTATAGAGTGAAAAATATGATACTCTCTTCAGTGTGTTGGAAGTGCAAGTGGGGAATCATTCAGTTTGTAAACGAAGAGTTAATTCTCTCAGTGTTAAAGTCAAGTAGCCAAGAGAAGGGGGATAAGTAGTGGTGTTGTTTAGCAACTAGGCAGAGAGACATGATGTTTGCTGAGGTAGCACATGCTCTGGCTGGATGTGCAGTTCTGAGGGAGTTTTCCTCTGTATGTTTGGTTGAATGTCTTTCTGCTATGTACATGGCCCAAAGACAAACATGTTCCTTTCTCCTCAAATAATATACTTGGTGCAGTTATCTCAGCAAGGTGTTATCAGGATTTATTTTCTCTCCAGTCTTCATCTACATTACTTAAGTGAATTTGCTAACATGGTATATCACTAAGTACCAGTCCCTGGGAAACAACAGTAAGAGAAGACAATTTCTGCCTTGTGGGCTTTCTCAGGAAGCAGGAAGCAGGTTGATGGACTAGATAAGCCTTTGGCCTGATCTTCATATGTTCTTTATATTTCTGAACCCCCCAAACTGTTTTAAACTTTTCTTCAGCATTTCATGTACAATATCTTCTTCGCTCAACTATTTGCATAGCTCTTCCCCAGGCAGGGCACTATAATTTGCCCATGTTTTATTGGTGGCCCAGCTCATAGAAGCTCCTTTGTAATATTCAAGACTATTTTTTTTTAGTGGGAAAGGTGGATGATGATGATTCACAGTATCAGCCCATTATATCAGTTCTTGTAGAAGAGGGCTGCAATTCTATGCACACTCTTTTGGGAACGAACTTCATGTACACGATGTGACTTACTTCTGAGTAAACATACATAGGTTTGGGCTGGACGTTGGGCAATATGACTTTCTCAACTTTGGTCTCTCTCAGGTTCTTATTTTCCTAGTCTAAAGTTGACTTCACAACATTTCCATGTCAGTTTGCAGATATATCCCCCCCCCCTAAGTTACACAGATTTGCAAGCAATGTAATGCTTTTTTAAAAAACCAATATATGCATTTTTATGAACACTTTCCCCTAATACACACATTTGCATACATTTTGAGGTTGGAGAACTGCATTGGAAAATTTTGAGAAGAGTGAATCCCCACTGAAATGTGAATGGAACTGAATTTCTTTACCATCTCTAGCTACCCATGTCTTGCAAAAACCAAGATACATCTTAAACCCTAGTGGTCCCGGGCCCTAAGGAAGTTAGATTGGCTTCAACCAGAGCCCAGGGCCTTTTCAACTCTGGCTCCGTCCTGGTGGAACACTCTGTCTCATGAGACCAGGGCCCTGCAGGATCTGATTTCTTTCTGCAGGGCCTGTAAGACAGAGTTGTTCCACCTGGCCTTTGGCTTGGAGCCAATTTGATTCCCTCCCTCTCTTTCTTTTTTCTTTTCCTTCTCCTCCTGCGATGAGGCTACATTTTAACATTTTAATGTTTCAATATTTTAATGTTGTATTTTAATTTTGTTTTTAAGTTGTAACCATTCAACTTCTTTTTATTATTGCTTGTAAGCCGCTCTGAGCCCGGCCTTGGCTGGGGAGGGCAGGGTATAAATAAAAATTATTATTATTATTATTAAACAACGGGTAAAAGGAGAAATGTGAGGGAGAGATAACAGATGATTATATAGCGAAAGGTTCTAAACATGTTGTTTCCCATTGATACCAAGAACAAAACAGAATCCATATCCCGTGCCAAAATGTGGGCATTTTAGTTTCTAAGTCAGTGTCTCAAAGACAGTCATAAACAATAAAAACGCACACCCTGGTAAGCCTCAGTGTGTGTGTGCGTGCGCGCACACACACATGCACATCTTTATATCTATATATCTATATCTGAAATGGTCGCTTAGCACAAAGAGGGATAAGCCTTTAGAGACCTATTTGACCAGTGACACAATTTATTGCAAGGGATATATTTAAAGGTGTGGCAAGCGGAATGTTGCCACATCGCAACCCTTTTCTTCCCTCTTCAGGAAAAGGCAGCTGAATATTATTTATTTATTTAGCAAAAGCAGGCCCTTTTGAATAAAACAAGTCCATGACAGTGATCGACAGAAATTCAAGGCTAATTCTTTTTCAGGGGCCCTGCTCTTTCGCATCACTTTTGCTATTAAGAGGGATATTGTTCACGTTACGTACAACGACCGGTTGCATTCCTTGTTTAGCAGAGAAATACTCCAGCAACAGCCCAGAGGAGCTCTGAAGGTTTCATCGAGAAATAACGTTAACTCAGTCTTTTCTTCTGTGGGACCTGCGTCATTTTATGAAACAAGCAAGTCTTCTTGCCCTGAGCAGTTAAAAAAGATAAGCTAAAACCTGGAAGCATTTTTCTTGCCATGTGTTTTATTCCTGTGCTAATAAACCATGTCACTTCGTGTTGTTTATTGAAAGCCTTTCTTCTATCTCCCATATTTAAAACTTCTAAATCTTCCAGTCAGATGCACTTCATGGTTTCTTCTTATATGGACAACTTTCTCTCCCTTTCCCTTCCTCTCCTTTAAAAAAAAAAATTTAAAAAAATTACTCGCTGCAGTAATGCTCTAGCTATGCAAGATTTTCTGAAAAGTCACTACTAAAAACAACTATTTGCTCTCCTTCGGGAGAACAGGCCAATATTTATTTTATTTCAACATTTATTTATTAATCCTTTGATTGCACCCATGGCATAAAAAACAACAGCTCGGTAATCTCAAGAGACTATCCATTAATACCACTGGCTCAAGGAAAGCCACAGGCAGATCAATCCAACCCACATCCTTACAATGGGGGCAGATTCCTGTTGAATTAGGCAAAGGGGTCCGTCTGCCCAGTTCTCCAAGCTGAGCCAACCTCCCCCTTTTACCTGCCAAATACTGGGATGGGCAGGAGTGTAGGCAGTGGTTTGCCTGCCAATGGTAGCCAGCAGAAGGCTCCAAACTGGGGCATTCTGAGGGTATGGAGGATCCAAGCTAGTCCAGCATGGGATCTTCTGAATCCTGTGCTAGCTGCACTCTCATAGCACAATGGCATCAGGCCTGATGCTGGAGATAGTCCAGTCATTCCCCTCCCACAAGGAGCAGCAGGACTGAGAAGGCAGAAGTGGCTCTGCAAGCACAATACAGTGGTACATCGGCTTGTAAGTGGAAACATCGGCTCTGGATCCATTCCAGTCTGGCTTCCGCGCTGGTCATGGGACCGAGACGGCTCTGGTCGCCCTAACAGATGACCTTCGTAGACAGCTGGATCGAGGCGGGTCGGGGCTGCTGATTCTTCTAGATCTATCAGCAGCTTTCGACATGGTCGATCACGAACTTCTGGACCACCGCCTTGCCGACGTGGGGATCCAGGGCACAGTCCTTCAATGGCTGCGCTCGTTTCTCTCTGGTCGGGGACAGAGGGTGGCGCTTGGGGGGGAATTGTCATCGCGCCACTCCTTGGTGTGTGGAGTACCTCAGGGTGCGATACTCTCCCCGATGCTTTTCAACATCTTTATGCGCCCCCTCGCCCAGCTTGTTCGGAGTTTTGGGCTGGGTTGTCATCAGTATGCCGATGACACCCAACTCTATCTGTTGATGGATGGCCATCCTGACTCGGCCCCAGACACACTGACCAGATGTTTGGAAGCTGTGGCTGGATGGTTACGTGGGAGCCGGTTGAAGCTAAATCCTTCGAAGACAGAGGTCCTGTGGCTGGGACGGGGCGATATGGGATTGGGGGGGGGCAACTCCCATCTCTTGCGGGGGCGCAATTAGTGCCAGCACCGTCCGTTAAGAGTTTGGGTGTAATCTTCGACACCTCCCTTTCCATGGAGGCGCAGATTGCAGCTATAACAAAGGCGGCATTTTTCCATCTCCGCCAAGCTAAGCAGTTGGCTCCTTACCTCTCTCACCCTGACCTAGCCACTGTGATCCACGCGACGGTCACCTCCAGACTGGATTATTGTAACTCGCTCTACGTGGGGCTGCCCTTGAGACTGACCCAGAAACTCCAGCGGGTGCAGAATGCTGCAGCGAGACTCCTTACGAGGTCTTCGCTGCGAGATCACATTCACCCGGTGCTATACCAGCTGCACTGGCTCCCGGTGGAGTACAGGATCAGGTTTAAGGTGCTGGTTTTAACCTTTAAAGCCCTATATGGCCTAGGACCCTCGTACCTACGGGACCGCCTCTCCTGGTATGCCCCACAGAGAAACCTACGGTCTTCAAATAAAAACATCTTGAAGGTCCCAGGCCACAGAGAAGTTAGGCTGGCCTCAACTAGAGCCAGGGCTTTTTCGGCTGTGGCTCCGATCTGGTGGAACACTCTGTCACAAGAGACCAGGGCCCTGCGGGACTTGACATCCTTCCGCAGGGCCTGCAAGACAGAGCTGTTCCACCAGGCCTTTAGCCAGGGCACAGCCTGACTCCCTCCCTCGGCAATCTTCGCAGAGCTCTGGCCCAATGGTTGCTAGTGGCTTGAATTAATTAATTTTTATAATGAATGATTTTAGAATGTTGTTTATGTTGTACTTTTGTACTGTTTTATTGTTGTTAGCCGCCCTGAGCCCGGCTTCGGCTGGGGAGGGCGGGATATAAATAAAATTTATTATTATTATTATTACCTCTGGTTAAGTACTTAATTCGTTCCGGAGGTCCGTTCTTAACCTGAAACTGTTCTTAACCTGCACCACTTTAGCTAATGGGGCCTCTTGCTGCTGCCACGCCGCCGGAGCCCGATTTCTGTTCTTATCCTGAAGCAAAGTTCTTAACCTGAAGCACTATTTCTGGGTTAGCGGAGTGTGTAACCTGAAGCGTATGTAACCTGAGGTACCACTGTAGATGGTATTGGTGGACACCCTGGCACCCATGGGCACCACACTGCTGACCCTGCACTAACCAAATATTTTTTCCATGGTTACTTCTATATTCCAAAGTGATATTCTGCTGTTCAGGTGTCTTAAGTAAGGTGTCATATTGTGTCTAATTTGTGGGTGTGCTGGGCCCGGGGGTAAGCCGAGAACCGTGGTCCAGGTCTGGTCCAGAATTCGTAGGTTCCGCTAGGAGTCAGTCTGACAGGGCCAAGGCAGGACACCAGGCAAAGACAGGTACAGGATCTCAGGCAGGATCTAGCATACAGCAATGTTGCTCCTGCAACCTGGGGCAGGGTCTGACAGCCTTTTATCTTTGTCGAGGTAATGGCCGGTCCTGATCCCCCAGCGACTCACCTCCCTGTTTTGCCCAAAGGCGAGCACTCCTCCTGCAGGTACTCAGGTGTCTCCTTCTATGAGACCTTAGTCTCTGCAGCTTAGGAGAACATCGGTGGGTTACTAGACCCAGAGGCCGCCTCAGCCTCCCCTGACCAAACCGGTAGTGGAGCAGTTGTAAGAGATGGCCCAGCTGAAGGCAACGAGGTAATCCCCGCATCTGGAGCCAGGGCAGGCTCAGGCCCCTGACTGGGCCCAGCTGGTGTTTGTTGCAGGGGAACCTGTGCAGACTGGGACACTTCAGGATCAGGCCCCAGACTTGGTTCAGGTGATGCCTGAGGCAAAGGACCCGGTGCAGACTGAGTCTCCTCTGGTTCTGAGTCCGAGCCCAAGTCCCAGGCTATCATAGTAGGCTTCTTTGTAGACTGAATCTTAAGTCACTAGTTATGACTAATTAGAGAAGTCTCCTGTTTTGAACTACAACACATCTCTTGAGAGTACAAGGATCCAACCCATTTGTCTGGTACTTCACTGCATACACCTAAATAGATTTGTATTCTCAATATTATTTCTATCTATCAAATGTTCATGGGTTGCTGAGGAAATGCTTTGTGTAATACTGAATCGTGACTTTTCAAGGTTGCTTAGCATATAACAAAGTGAGACAATAAAGAACTACACATGGGTGGCTTAAAGAGCAATAATAATAATAATAATAATAAAAATAACAATAGCCCACCCATCTGGCTGGCTTTCCCAGTTTCCCAGTGACAATAATTTGATTCACAAGCACAATTTATGTTGCCACTCAAAAAATTAGCATCGTAGAATGGATTGCAGTTCCCCTAACCACTGGCCATGATGGCTGGAACAGATGGGATTTCACAGAATCATAGAATTGTAGTATTGGAAGGAACCCTGAGGGTTATCTTGTCCAAAGCCCTGCAATGCAGGAATCCTGCCAACAGCTGGATTCTAATTAACATGCTGCACTGACCCATTGTGGCACAGAGAGCAAAACAAAACAAATTTCAGCTTAGGGTATGCTTGGTCAACCAGGACTTAAAATGTAAGAACATAAGGAGAGCTCTGTTGAATGAGACCAAAGGCCCATCTAGTCTACCATTTTGTCCTCACAATAGCTATAGGAAGCCCAGAATGCTCATGATTCCCAGAGACTAGGATTGGAGGTAATGTGACTGAGCAGTGTTGCTTGGGTTCCCATTGGTGCGTGTGCTTCCACTGACTTGTGTGCCAAAAACGGTGCCAAAAAGTGACAGGGGGAGAATGGGGGAATCCCTATTTGCACATGTCCTGCAATGGAACTCCAGTATAAGTGAAATGATGTGGTTGTTCAAGGGAGCTGTGGACCCGAAAATGTTGAAAACCACTGTTGTAAGATAAACTTAAAAGCCCCAGAAGTTATAACCTTTGAGGATGTTGCTTCAGGCCTTTGACCACTGACCACTCTGGTCACCCTTTTCTACAGTGTTACCAGCTCAGCTCCTTTTATAATTATTATTATTATTATTATTATTATTATTATTATTATTATTATTATTACCAGCTACGTACAGACAAGTGAGTTTATACCACAACATACTAACATACCTATTTGCTGGCCAAGGCTGATGACCACCTTCTTCATAAAGCAACTGATCTTTCTCATGATTGTTGGAATGTGAATAATCACAACTTATAGCTTGGATCTTTCAGGAACTTGTGAATACACAACTTATGGCTACCCATGAGAGCGAACACAGCATTCCCTTCCCCTCTCCCTCCCTCATGATTGCCATCCAAACACATTCCCCGCAGCACTCAGCTTCTTGTCGCAGAGAATAAACAAGGAAATTACTGCAATTTCCTTTTTATTGCAACTTTTGGGCTTCCTTCTGCTTCTGTGAGAAGCTAGATGCTGAGAAGATACTGAGAAGGAAGCCATCCAAAAGTGGCTGCAGTAGCTGTCAGAGCTGAGAGCTGCCACAGCCCTCTGGAGCTCTTGTCATACAAAGCCTCATTCATGGACTTCTGTAGAAATGGAATCTTAAGACACTAGTGATGAATTATGAAAGTCATTTACACTGAACTATTCTCTGCAACATACCTGTTGAAAGTACAAGCCCCTTCAGTTTTGCATATGGCAGCATCAAATTGTATAAACATGTGGGAGCAGCGACACTGATTTGAGTCCTATTATTTTCAGTGACTGAACTGCTGTAAGATTCATAGACCCGAGAACATTTCCAACCAGCAAACAAGTTCTTATTTAAGTCCCATGTAAGTCTTATTTAAATAACAAAAGGCGTAACCTGAACACGCACCACCACTGTTCCGAAGAAACTGGATTGCTATCCTGTTAATTCTCTTTCAAGACAAGCACCTTATTCTACAGAACTTCTTAGGAAATTATAACGTAATTCAAACACACCAAGTACTTGCACTTGCAACTGTGAGCTCAAGTGAGTTGTTCTGTTTACTAAAAACACTTCTGTAGCACCTGTCACCGAAGTCTCAAGGCAGTATATACACATTAAAAAGTGATTCCTGCAAGTTAAATCACATGACCCTTGGGGTCCCTTCCATCTCTACAACTCTAGACTGCAACAGTATAAACATTAGATGCAGCAGAAAACCGGGCAGAAAAGAACCAAACAGGAATTAAATATCAACAAAAGTCTCATTAAATGAAGACATTTCTAGGAGGCACCAAAAATAGTACCATCAAAGATGGAGCCTGTCAAAAGCAAGGTGATTCTACATAGAAGGTGCTATTACAGAAAAGACTCACCCCCTAGTGGCCATCAGTTGGCTGTGACATCATCTGAGATGCCCAATCAGCTGGCCCCTCTTCTTCACACATGCACCTCTGGGGGGTAGCATGACAGGGCCTTTCATTTGTAGGCAATGCATGGTAGCTGTGGAGAAGCACCTACCTTTTCACATCAAGCCTATGTCCTGGGCAACATACCCAGAATGAGTGACTGCATAGGTAGGGAGCAGGGAAACCAGATGCAAAAAGGAAGGCTGTGCTCTTGCGCCTTTAATCATTGTGCAGAAGAGGGCAATTCAGCAGGTGTACTGTGCAAGACAAACAAGACCTGCTGGAATTCCTTCTTCTACAAAATGATTAAATATGCCCTCTTTTCATCCAACCATCTTAAATGGCTGAAGGTCTGCAATACCTGAAGGACTGTCTCTCCCCATATAAACCATCCCGGACTCTGCATTAATCACCTGAGACCCTTCAGGACCTGACATCCTTCCGCAGGGCCTGCAAGACAGAGCTGTTCCACCAGGCCTTTTGTCAGGGCGCAGCCTGACCCCCTCCTCTGGCAATCTGCACAAAATTTCGCTTGATGGTTGCCATTAATTTGATTTTAATTTGATTTAATTTAATTAATTTTATAATGAATGTTTTGGAATGTTGGACTATTTTGATTGTTGTTAGCCGCCCTGAGCCCAGCTTCGGCTGGGGAGGGCAGGATATAAATAAAATTTATTATTATTATTATTCATGTGCCGCCTCCCTGTGAGGTCCAGAGGGTGGCAACATGAGAACAGGGCCTTCTCTGTAGCGGCTCCCCATTTGTGGAATACTCTTCCCATGGAGGTTCATCTGCCGCCTTCATTGTATATTTTTAGGCACCAGGCAAAAACTTTCCTCTTCAGCAAGGCCTTGGGCTGATTGATATTCGACAACCTTTTAAATGTGTCTGTGGGTACGGAGGTGGGGGTACTGTTTTGTTGTTTTGTTTTACTTATTTACTTGTTTTTAATCCTGCATTTTATTATTTGAACCACCCTGAGATTTTGTGATGAAGGGGGGGGGTATATAAATCTATTAAATATCTGAAGGAGCGTCTCCACTCCCATCATTCTGCCAGGACACTGAGGTCCAGCTCCGAGGGCCTTCTGGTGGTTCCCTCACTGTGAGAAGCCAAGTCACAGGGAACCAGGCAGAGGGCTTTCTCGGTAGTGGCGTCCGCCCTGTGGAATGCCCTCCCACTAGACGTCAAAGAGAACAACAACTACCAGACTTTTAGAAGACATCTGAAGGCAGCCCTATTTAGGGAAGCTTTTCATAGAATCATAGAGATGGAATAGACCACAAGGGCCATCGAGTCCAACCCCCTGCCAAGCAGGAAACACCATCAGAGCACTCCTGACTTTTAATGTTTAATACATTATTGTATTTTGACATTCTGTTGGAAGCCGCCCAGAGTGGCTGGGGAAGCCCAGCCAGATGGGCGGGGTATTATTATTATTATTATTATTAATAATAATAATAATAATAATAATAATAATAATAATAAATATAATAAATTATTTAATAAATAATGGCCAATCTTGGAAACCACAACCCCTTATCTCTGTTTTACTTTCACAGTTTCTCTCCCCTTGAAATATTCTGTGGCCTGTATTCGTTCAAGGTGGCAGTGGCAGTGGTGGGGAGGGCCGTCCGTCCCCACTTGTTCATGGCGTTTGCAACGCTCATTTTTCACTCTCAGATATTTGATTACTGTAAAACCCAAGACCCGTTTTCACCGCACAAGCATGCTCTTTCATGGAGCAGTAGGAATCGTGAAAGGAGACGCATGGCCGTTTAGCAAAACTAGATTCCGTGATAAATAATGGGGGGGGGGAGAGGGAGGGATAATAATAAGGAGCTCTGAGGTTCTCAAAAGCTCTTTGCAAATGCAGAGCATGTTTTGTTGTGCCATGCTAATTTCCTTAGGGAGTGATTTCCCGGTGGCTGCTTAGGCACAGGCCTACTTTGTGAATTGTCACATAGGGAAAAGGAGAAGTAGCTGCCGAGTCACAGTTGCCATAGAGATGGCAACCCTTTCCAGCATAGCAATGGCAACAGGCTCCACCAGAGCATCTTCCGCCTTCATGTTGGCTGATATGCCTGCGCCCACAAAGCCACCCATTGTGGCAAAAGGGAGCCAAGTGAGTGGAGATGAACAACAGAGATGTGATCCACAACCCCATGTATATGCTGGCAGAAGCAAGCAGTGCTCAAGGCAGGGATGTGAATGCCCTCCCATTTCTCTTTTAGGCAGCCCTATAACAATCCCGGGACGCGGATGGCACTGTGGGTTAAACCACAGAGCCTAGGACTTGCCTATCAGAAGGTTGGCGGTTTGAATCCCCTGTGACAGGTTGAGCTCCCATTGCTCAGTCCCTGCTCCTGCCAACCTAGCCGTTCAAATGCACCTCAAAGTGCAAGTAGATAAATAGGTACCGCTCCGGCGGGAAGGGAAACGGTGTTTCCATGCGCTGCTCTGGTTCGCCAGAAGCGGCTTAGTCATGCTGGCCACATGACCCAGAAGCTGTACACCGGCTCCCTCAGCCAATAAAGCGAGATGAGCTCTGCAAACCCAGAGTCGTATGCGACTGGACCTAATGGTCAGGGGTCCCTTTACCCTTTTGTAACAATCCCACTTCTTTTCCAGCAGTCTGGAGTCGGGTTGAACAACCTCACTCCCTTTTTCTTCCCATTTCCTTCAAAAATAATTCCACTTCCTTCTTTCTTCAGCTTTGGGTCCTGGAATAAAGCTCCACTGAGCTTCTGGAGATGGACCGAGCAAGCCATCCTCCCTTATGCCAGGTTGGAAGGGAAGGCTGGGTTGGGCAAAGGTATTCTTCTGCTAGGGGTTGGATGGACCTGCAATTTTCAGTGTCTGTGTTTCTCATTTAAATTCACTCTTAAATTCACTTCTTCACTTACCTGCATCTGTGATTTTTTTTTAAAGGTCTTATTGAAAACTCACCAGCCTTTTTAGTGAAAATGTCTCCTAACATACACATTGTACACAATTTCCCCTGAAACTTTGTTGTTGCCTTTTGCTCACAGAGCTACAATTCCAAGAGTTCCTTGGGAAGAGGGATTCGTTGTTTATTCACTCCGGGAATTCTGGCTCTGTGAGAGGAATAGGGGTCTCCTTACAGTTCTTAGCACCCTTAATAAACTACAGTTCCCAGGATTCTTTGGGGGGGAAGCCATGCCTATTTAAAGCTGTATGATACTGCTTTAAAGATAGAGACTTAGTCTACATCAAGGATGGGAATCTTGTAGCTTTCTAGAGGTTGTTGGACTTTAACTTGCATCATCTGCCAGCTGCACTGGAGTTGGAAGTGATCAACATTGGGAGGGACACCTGTTTCCCCACACACACACACATTGTAAGGAGTCGAGACAGATAGAGTTTTCCTTTTCCATCCTCTATTGAACTAAATCTGTTGGATTTGTTGTTGTTTTTGCTCTTTGCCCCTGATTTGTGCTCTTTAAAAAGAAAAGAGAGTAGATAATAGATTGTAGATGGGGAAATGAACGAGAACCAGATCATTCACACTTGCATTATTAGCGTTTTACAAAGAATATTTCTCAAGGCCACAGAACATTAACCATACAGAAAACCATTAGTGATGAGTTCCACTCTCCATTCATTTAGTCCTCCAAGCATAACTGTGTATTTTTTTATTAAAAAAAATATTTCACTTAAAGCTATGCATGTCGTTTGCGCCATCTTCTCTGATTTCCTAAACAAAACCACACACACACACACACACACACACACCCGCCCCTGCTGCCCGGTCTGGTTTTAATCATAGCCAGACAGGACAAAGTTTGCTGCCGAAGTTGGAAGTGCTTTGCCCACTGTACAAATGCCAAAGCTCATCTATTGTTTTTCTCGGTTTAAGAGTGGATAAGTTTCTTTCCTTACGCATGCACTCAGATCTCTTGCAGGGTGAGTCATAGCCCAGGCCTCCTACTTGAAGTAATAATTTTTATACATCATTTGCCATTTAAATAGCTCAGGAAAAGAGAGCAGTTTTATGGTTCTAGACGCCACTCTATGGCGTTATGTCTTCAAAACGACAGCTATTTAGAGCTAATTGTTTTTTAATGCACATTAGTACACTCGGGTTTTTAAAAAATTATTATTAAAATAATAATAATTCACATCTTTGAAAAGCACCCACCAGCAAAAACAGGACTCCGTGCCTAATCAGTCATCAGCACAATGGCCACAATCTAGAGAGGTGCAGGAGCAATTTGTGAACATGTGCTTCCCCCCCAAACCACAACCACATCACAAGCCACTTTTGAAACTCAGAGAAAGGGGAAGAGGAAGCTGAAAGCAGCTTGCAGTGGTGCATTGGGAGGAGGGGAGAATTGCATTTCAAAAAGGGAAAGAAAAAAAAGCAAGCCTTTACCTATAGTTATACTGCCTTTCTGCCATCTTGGACCTCAACGCTTAAAGGAGGTCCTTAGCCATTCTCCATTCCAAGCATTGCCCTGTAGCCCTGGGCAGGCAGGTTGTCGAAACCTTAGCAAAGACCTTTCCCATCTGTGGCACCACCATGGTTTGAATGTCCCTACTCAAAGAGAAAGGGACGCGGGTGGCACTGTGGTCTAAACCACTGAGCCTAGGACTTGCCGATCAGAAGGTCGGCGGTTCGAATCCCCACAACAGGGTGAGCTCCCATTGCTCAGTCCCTGCTCCTGCCAACCTAGCAGTTCGAAAGCACACCAGTGCAAGTAGATAAATAGGTACCGCTCCGGCGGGAAGGTAAACAACGTTTCCGTGCACTGCTCTGGTTCGCCAGAAGCAGCTTAGTCATGCTGGCCACATGACCCAGAAGCTGTATGTCGGCTCCCTTGGCCAGTAAAGCGAGATGAGCGCCGCAAGTCATCCACCATTGGACCTAACGGTCAGGGGTCCCTTTACCTTCACTCAAAGAGAGTTGCTTGATGCCCAGTTTATATTCCTTAAGGCACCAGCCTAATACATTTTTATTCTCTCTTTAAAACTTTTGGGTCAAGTTTAAGGTCTTGCTATTGGCATTTAAGGCCCTGAACAACTTGGTCACCAGGTTACCTGCAGGGATATTTTACCCTGTATACACTTCCCAGGTCTGTCTCAGGCCTACTAAGACCAGGGCCTTTAATAGTCTTTGGAATATGCTGAGCTTGCTTGAAACCCCTGTGCTCACCTAGGCTTACCCTGATGAATCAACTATGCTGATTCATTAAGCTGATCTGATTTCAGACCCTCCAAGTGCCCCTATTTTCCAGATGGCCCCGGGCTTACAGAAGCTGTCTCAGTTTCTGATTTGATCCTGGAATGTCCCACTTCTCCTATTTTTATTGGAGAAATGTTGGAGGATATGGATTTATGCAACCCCTGAGTCATCTGAAGGCAGCCCTGTATAGGAATTTTTTCTTTCTTTCAATGTTTAATGAAAAGCTGCCCAGAGTAGCTCGGGCACCCCAGTCAGATGAGCAGTATATAAATGGTAAAATAATTATTATGGAATAGGACGTCCCTATTTTCATCAGAGAAATGCTGGCGGGTATGTTGCATTTTGTACTTGTTTCATGTGTTGATTTTATGCTGTCCATTGCCATGATATTTTTCTTAGCAGCTTGGATTTTTTTCTGCATAAAAACACAATGTTAAAAAGTATCAGAACAGTGTTCTATTTTAAAACAGTAGGTGCTTTTCATTTTTTGCGCTTGTAATTTGTGCGTTGTGCTTAATGATGCTGTTTGTTTATGGCTTTAAATTGGTTTAATGCCTATTTCATTATTATGGTTGACCCTGTGCTATGGGCCTCGAACCGGGTTTTTTTGGCACAAGTGGTCAAATATGGACTATTGTGATTGAGAGTTGTAGGTGATGTCAGACCCCAGAACCAGGTATCATCTTGATGGACAGGAGCCATCTTGATCTGTTCCATTGGAGGCTTTGTGTGAAATTTATAATGGCAGCTTGGGGTTGCCTGCCACACCTGATGCTGGGTAAGCCCATAGTTAGGAGGGCACTGGTGTTCGACCTGGGCCCTTGCTGCAGGCCCAGGATCCAAACTGAAGAGGCCTCTGGATAAGTAAGGCTGGGTAAAAATATTTAAAACCTGGATTTCATCCCTTTCTGGATCAGCAAAGCAGAACTTCTTTCCTAGCGCATTCCAAGCCCCAGGCTCATATCCAAACCCAGGTCAAGGCCAAGACTCCAGAAAGTGACTGCAAACCCAGGACACCCCTGAAAGTTGTTGAACTTTAAAAAAAAATTGTTGTGCTTTTTTTTTTTTTTAAGACAAATCCCCTTTGCCCTGACAGCACAGGTGGTTGTTGATTTGTTCTGAAGCTAATTGTAGCATAGATCATTTACACACCGTGTTTTGGAGTGGAACCTTTTGGAGCAAAATGCCAGCATGATTTTTTAAATTTTATGCCAGTCCTCGGAAACATTTGTCTCCGGCTTCAGTTGTGGCAAAACATCCGCTCTGTGTGATTCAGGGACGCTGTAGCTTGTTAAAAAAATTCATTTAAACACTCAGAATGCACACCTGTCCTCTAGCTAAACAATTACTTCAGAGGTGCTAAGAGTTGTTCTGAGGAAACATACAGACAGGTAATTATCCCAGCACCTGACTGAGGAAATTCTTTTCATACTTCTGTTTTTATGCTTGCACTCATTCCTGGGGGCACTCTGCCAAACTCGCCTTTATACGCTAGGGTGGAGATTGTGCAGAGGACAGAAAAACACTCTCCAGTGCCCTGCAACATAAACAAAGCTAAACAGAGCCAGAACTTTCTCCTCAGCCTCCCTCTGAAAGACACAATTAGATTCCTGTCCAGGTTTCTACAAAAGCATATGTATACCTACAAAGGAAACTGAGTGAATCGCCCCTGTAAACACCACTAGGCCAACAACAAGTAGAATAGCATTTGTGGCACTGATACGCACTGCTCCATAATTTATACCGACGTTTTGCTATTAGTTTTGAGGAGGGGAAACAAAACACACTCCAAAAGTCCATGAATGTTAAGTATTATGCATTCTTAACATATTTGCACGGTGGCCTGTCTCTGAGAAGATGCATTCATTTACTGAAGAATGAGGAGGCTGCACATTTATTTTTGGCAACACTACTATTAATCATCTGAGCTACTCGGGAGTTATTTGTTCTCAATAGGCATGTGTAAAATCTGCTGGCAAAGTTCTCTTTGCTGCCCTCTGATCCACAGCAGTGAGTTTCCACGAAAGAACCAGCTCATATTCTGTTAGTTCTGCTTGCATGCTAATTCTTTCTGCATTATTAATTCTTTACCTCCAGACAAGGCTCCAGATGTTTTTGGGAATGCACGAACACTTGCGGACGAACACTAAATCGTTGGCTTTGTAATCTGCAGGCTGTATAGGAGCAATTAGGAGCAATAACTGAAATTCAAATCCTGGGTTTAATCAAACGTATCAGATCCTCACACATTTTGAGCTGGTATACTCTTCAAAATGAGGTGTCAATTTTTGCATTAAAACACCAGCAAAATTACAATCATCATCATCATCAAAATGCTTGTAGTTTGACTTGTGCAGTCTAAAAATATTAAATTTAGAAGAGTGATATAAATATTCTTTTTTTGTTGAAATAATATAATGTACACTGTGACATACTATTTTAATCATGAGATCACGGCTGCTTGCCAAGGAATTGTTAGCAGCATGCTCGAAGTCAACGGCAGAGGGTTCTGTGTGGTCCACAAGCCTGAAGAAAACTTTATATGCATGCGGCGCACAAGATGGAAGTGGCTGCCTCTCCACAAACAAACAACAGATTCTGTGATAAATCGTTACTCGCAGCAACCAAAACAGAAAGCAATGGCTGTATACAACATCCATGTACTAGTGTTATAATAGGTTTGCATGCTATCCTTTCTTTTTCATCACCTGCCCTTCACCCCTAAGATGCCAAGATGGGTTACAGAACGTAACCACACCACTAAAAACAGTTCGAAACAACTTTCAATCATAAACAGGGTGGTACCTCAAAAAAGTGTCAAAAGTCAGGCTTAGAGAATACTTTCTCCTTAGCCTCTGAGGGCAGCAAAACTACCAAAAGGACTCCCTCTCCGCACCCAACATGGTTTTTAGGAAAGGAAGTGGCCTTCCAGATATTTTTGGTCTGAGTCATAAAGGGCTTTTCAAGCATGGCCACAAGGCATTTGGTGGTTTTCGTTTTAGTGCAACTTGCTGAACCCAGACAAACTGTGGTTATAAAGCAGGCTTGTTGCTACAAACCACAGTTAAACAGTGATTAACTTTATCACAGTTTAGGGTTCAGCTGTAACCGCAAAACTGTGGATGGTTTAAAATGGAAGCAGAAACATTTGGCTCATCCTCACAACAGTAAACCATGATTTAACATTACGTGCAAACAAGGTCACACTGTGCATAATGTAGCAGGACAATGGGCAGAAGAAACAAAATTCAAACCCATATTTTTCTCATGCACAGTGATCCTTGGCAGGCCTACTTGAAGGAAAATTGTGCTCGTGTAGTTAAGAGTGTTTCAGATTGCAGTTGTAGCTGGCTTTATCGTCTTCTGCAGCTGGCACCCTAGTAACCCCAAGGCAGGAGAATTGAAATACAGTGCATTATAGTTTACAACTCTTCGCTGGAAATAGGGCATTGTGGTTTGAAGCACATATTTAGACATTACTTAAGCTTACTATTATGGGTTTGGAGTAAGTCCGGTGATGTTATGACTGGAACTACACCCATACTCCCAAAGATCTTGGACAACTCTCCTCAAATAGTTCCCACAGTTCAGAGTACATACATCTTATTCTTATATTTAATTTTTTGCTTTTGGTCGTTTCCATATATCAACATTAAAATGCGTTTACATTGCCTAAACTGTCCCCAGTTATTTTACTCATTTCAAAAAAGGTTTTGAATGTAGGTGCTGACTCATTTGGATCTATATTTGGCAGCTTCTATAAATATTCTTTACCCATATTTTAATAAATGAGGGAGGAGGGTGAAATACAGAATGCCATTGCGCATTCAAAGAGCATTCTTTGAAACTTCCATTAAAGGCCAAATAACATGGCCAGTCTTTTCATGAAAGGCATATGGGGAAGCCACCATTAATTATTTCAGCACAGGACCATTTCATTTCTGCTTTCCTTCTCATACTAGCTGATGAACTTAGTTATCATGACTAGGAATGGGGCAGCAATTCTATTTCAGTTCATATTTAAAGGTGAACTTACCTGATTTGCATTTTCTGAAACAATATGTGAACCAAAACAGAACCATCATTTAAAATTCACGCTTACTCGAAATTTGCAGTGCTGTTCTCCAACTGAGCAATGCACACCAAAACGCATATACCAAAGTGTCCATGTATACACATACAGCATGTTCATGAAAACAGCATACAAAATGCATTACATTAGGGGAAATTGCTTTGCGAAAATGTGTATACTAGACAAAAAATGCATATAAAAACGAGAACAGTGGGACAAATGCTGATATTTTTTTAAAAAAAGAACTCTAAATTAACTGATGTAGAAATGTTGATTGCTGCATTTAAGATTAGAAACATGAGATACTGAAATATTTCCCTACCCCTAATCATGGCCAAAATGTATGTTACCAGGACTCATGGCATCGCCATTCAAAGTTGGCTGGCTAAAAGCCTGGTGCTGACATCACACTGAAACATCACCCGTCCAGCAGAGGGGCCTGATGGCAGGCAGGGGGAGGGCTCTTTACAAGAAGAAGGGAACACAGTGGGGAGTCATCCCTGTCATATGGCATGTGCAAATCTTGATGATGGAATGAGTCATTAGTTCAGATTGGAAAGAGGGGCACAGCCACTACGCTAGCAGTGAAAGGAGCAGCATCGGTAGAAAACCCAGCTCAGAACTGCCAACATTTCCCATGGCAAGATAGTAAAAGCCCCCCCCTTCCTGTGATTTAGGAGCAACTGGTACCTCAAAGGTACACACCTGGAGCTCCCTTCTAGAGTTCTGGTGGGAAAATGTAAAGATTTGAACCTACCATACTAACCTCTTTTTCACTTTGAATGGACTCTGAGACAGACTGAAATACAGTTCTTTTTCCCTTTTCCATGGGAGTGGCAATTGCTCATGTTGTAATTTTGTACACATGCATTTACACACACACACACACACACACACACACACACACACACACACACATTTTATCCACATCCAGATATTTTGGGCTGGTGTGTGCAAAATTCAGTTTCTGCTTAGGATATAGAAGGTGGTGATGATCCATCTGCTATGCTGTCATGTCTAGAGAAGAAGATGCCAGCTGTAGCAAGTGGAATGTATGTGAGCTTTGAAGGGCTTTTGAAAATATGTATATAACATCCTGGAAAATGTTGACATGCAGGTTGAGCCAGCAAGTGATTAACCACAATGTCAACTTATTGTGGAACACACAGACACAAAGCTAGACCTCCTGGTGGATTTTGGTCAACATACCTTAAATGCTGGATACCCACATAGTAACTGAGATAGAGACAGAAATGAGTAATTTCCTTGAGTGGCTACTAGGCATATATGGATGCATGGTAGCAGAGCTATAGGGATAACGTCGCTTCTTTCCTGGAGGTGCTGGGTATCTGCAAGATGGGTGAAACTTCTGGTCAGGTTGGTAGGGGATCAAGTAATCCCACACCAATTTATACAGCAGTCCAGAAAGTTAGTGAGTAGAGTATTCTGCCTTACCCCAAAAGTTAAGTGTTGGTGTTGTGCCTTTTTATGTTTACTACCCGATTCCACAGGTCAAAATTATTAGGCCCGGTCACGGTACAGATGCAATGAAGAATCTAATGAAGAATCAGATGCAATTTATGTATTTTTTAAAAAAAATATAATATCCCACACGTCCTCTTGAAGGAGCCCATGGCAGCAAAAACATCAATAAGAGAATGCAATCAAAACATCTAAAAACAGTAAAAAAACAAAACAAAAACAAAACAAAACCTGTCTAGAAAAAAATCCTTCCTATATGAATCCCCTGTATCTCCTGTTCATTTGTAAAGATTTAAACTACACAATTATTTTTTTTGTGGTGGGTGGGAAGGATAAACATTTGGATAGTTTCAGCTAAAGGCTTAGAAATGGCAGGTGGAGGGAGAAGGGATAAGCCCTTCCACTGATCGCAGCTTAAAACTGTGTATAAATCTTGGGCCTGGAACTGCCTTTCTGGTCCATGTGCATTTTCTTATTCTGTCCCCATTCCAAGGGGGAAAAGGGGGGGGGAGAGGAGGAAGAGGGAATTATAATAATAGTACAGAAAAACAATCTCCAAATCATAAAAAAATCATATTAATTTTCTTGTTCCATTAGCTCTAATAGCAGGAACTAAATTGGTTCATTATAGGGCTTGGATTACTTTAATGAGGATTCTAGGTAACTTGGTCACCAGAGAGGGAGAAATAGAGCGGAGGTGGGTGGGAACCTCTTTGAATGCATAATTCTTAATAACCTTTAAAAACATTTCCATACTGTTATGGTTACAATGACCAAGAGTTAAATTCGATGTTTAAACATATTGGGTTGGATCCCAAGTATCACGTGTGGAAGGAAAATAGCTGTTCGCTGCTACACAAAGTTCATGAAGTTCTGTAGCTAGGGGCTCAATTCTGGGGATGGGGAGGCTCATAATGGAATGGGATCCCCCTCCCTTGCTTTTTATGTGGTGTAGTGGTTAGAGTGTTGAACTAGGATCTGGGAGACCAAGATTCAAATCCCCACCCAGCTATGAACTCCACTGTAGAACTGTCTCTTAGCCTAACCTACGTCACACGGTTGTTGTGATGAGAGGGAGATGAGAGATCAAGAGAGGAGAGGAAGAACCTTGTACTCCGCCTGGTGCTCCGTGGAGGCAAGGTAGAAAATAAATGTAATAAAAAAATGGGTTGACTAGAGCATTGCTTTGTTGTTGTTTATTCGTTTAGTCGTGTCCGACTCTTCTTGATCCCATGGACCAGAGCACACCAGGCACTCCTGTCTTCCACTGCCTCCCGCAGTTTGGTCAATCTCATGTTCGTAGCTTCGAGAACACTGTCCAACCATCTCATCTTCTGTCATCCCCTTCTCCTTGTGCCCTCCATCTTTCCCAACATCAGGGTCTTTTCCAGGGAGTCTTCTCTTCTCATGAGGTGGCCAAAGTATTAGAGCCTCAGCTTCAGGGTCTGTCCTTCCAGTGAGCACTCAGGGCTGATTTCCTTAAGAATAGATAGAGTTGACCTTCTTGCAGTCCATGGGACTCTCAAGAGTCTCCTCTAGCACCATAATTCAAAAGCATCAATTCTTTAGCCTTCTTTATGGTCCAGCTCTCAGCTACATCCAAATATTCTTTTTCTTCCTCTTCCTCTTCCTCCTCCCCCAATGATTTATTTCTTTTTCTTTGTATACTAATATTGGTACGCATTAAAACGGAACGTAACACATATCAGATGACAAGACCCCCCTCTCAGCCTCCCAGACGTGGTCCAAAGGAAAGCAGAGCAATACATTTGGCACCAAATTGGCTGCAGGAGTTGCTGGAAGGACGTATACAAGGTGCCATCCAATCGTCTTAAGGACTTGGATTTGTGTACGATTTACTCCTTAGCTCTTTCTTCTCCAAAGATATCCAGCAAGGCAGCTGAGGTTTAGGGTCAGAATTTTCTTTCCCAGGTTGATGAGCCCCATTTGCCCCTCACTTCCCTCTACAGCACATGCAGAAACTGCTTTTTTAACCGTTGGACCCACTATCAGTCTCAACTGCTCAATCCACCAGATCCTGTCTTTGCATGCAGAGTCCCTAACTCACCAAGGGTTAGAGACCCATCGGCTACCCTCATCTGGTTTAATCGGCCAGTCAAAGCCATTCCTGGGGTGTGGCTGCTGTTGCAGCTTCTAGGAGCCACAGGTGAGAGCTGAGTACAGGGTGGGGACCAAAGGTGGACAAACTACCCCAGAAGGAGCATGACGTGTCCCCCACCCAGAGGTATTATGCCTCCCTTAACAGCCCATACACCCCATTGCTTCCCAAGAAGCACCCAGAAGCAATTTACAACATCATAAAAACTTATTTCAGACATAAAACCTATAAATGACCATACACAAAAAAATTAGAACAGCAACACACATATAAGAACAACTCTAATTCAATACCAATAACTGGGATAGAAATTTGCACCTACAGGGTTTGTTGAAAGAAAAACGTCTTCAACAAGTTCCAAAAGGACATTAGAGCTTAAGTGCAAGCAAGGAGCCCTTGGCCATGACAACTCAACAATATTTCTCAAAGTTCTTGACATTTTCTGCCTGAGGCAATGTACACAATCGTGCCTACCCCCACAAACCCCCAGTTCTTTGTATGAAAGCTAACCAGGCTAGCAACTGAAGCTTGCTTCAACACTGGCAACAAGACAGTGTCCTTTCTTGCACCCGAGGGCACATGGCTAGTTGGGGAGGAACAGAACAAACTGTATGGCACACACAGCGCAGTCTATTCTCCATCCTTCTGCATCTGCTGCCTGAGGCTTTGGTTCTTGGCCTGTCAAATGTTGCCATTTAAGCATTCCAGGGATGGAGGGCTTCCAGAGAGGCCTCTTGTAATGCCTTTTCCTTGCTGGAGCCACAAAAAATTCAGGGGTAAAGGAAGAGAGCAGCTATGATCGCAGTGGATAACACTGAGGTGAGCTTTTTATGACTCACCTTGAATTTTCAGTGTTTTACAGATTATTTCAGGTGCAGTAAGAGTAAAGGTTTTAGTCACAGCACAGAAATAATTACCTCCCTTAACAGTAATGGAAATGCTTTTTCTGTATCTAAATCCAACAGACTTACAAGATCTGAGGTACATAATAAGGTGAGAAAAACAGTCCTGGAAAAGTCAGAAATAACACAGAAGGAAATGTAACGTGTAGAATGTTCAAACACCTAGAGCCAATGCTGACACAACATCTATAATTACAAAACAGGAAACTTGTTGTGTAATAAAGGCCCAGCAGCCATGTAATATAATGCAATATGACACAGATTAATATAACAGGATGAAGAAAGAGTCCCTTAAGTCATAGGCAGCTTTATATTTGCTTTAAATTCTTTTCAGTACTGGGCTTGCATCATCACCAAACAATTAATGAATGAATGTGAAGGCTAATGTGCTTCAGCCGTGTTTATATGCACGATAGGGAGTTATCCACTGGTTGCATGATCAAGACCTCAAGGGCCTTAGAAATAATAACAAAGCAGGAAAAGAAGGAAAGAAAGAAAGAAGACATGAAACCTCATGGAGGCAACAATAAACTATATGGTAATAGGATGGTGGATAACTTTAGCAGCAGGACTGAAAGTGGAGCAACCTGCAACAAACCAGAAAGAAGAAGACTCTAGTAATCATGATAGGAAGTAACTAGAGATGACAGATACGTTATCTGAGCTTGGGCTCACAAATATGATATTTAGGAGCTTGTAAAAGTCCTTCTCAAAATAGAGGAATCCTATGAACTTCCAACTCATGAGAAGAGAAGACTCCCTGGAAAAGACCCTGATGTTGGGAAAGATGGAGGGCACAAGGAGAAGGGGACGACAGAGGATGAGATGGTTGGATAGTGTTCTCGAAGCAACCAGCATGAGTTTGACCAAACTGCGGGAGGCAGTGGAAGACAGAAGTGCCTGGTGTGCTCTGGTCCATGGGGTCACGAAGAGTTGGACATGACTAAATGACTAAACAACAACAACATGAACTTCTAAATTATTCAACTCAGATTATAATCCCAGTTAGATAAAATTTACCAGTTTAACCATCCTAGTCATCCCTAAGTCCTCCTCTGCTCTCTGCTCTCTTCTCCATTATCACTGTTGTCATGAGCTACCACTGCCATCATCATGACTATATCACTGCTGCTCCCATTGCCCTGCTGAGTAAGTATATATAAAGGGGAAATGATTTTGAGGAAGATCAGGGAAGGTGCTCTAAGGATGCTTTTTGATTCGTTAGTTGGGAGACAAGGGAGGATGGAAGGAGGTTATGAGGAATTTACAAAACCAGATTATTTTGGAAAGTAAACCAAACTATTTGTTTATTCATTTGTTTTCTTTTAGTTTGTCTATTATTTATACTTTTAGACTGCTTTTCACCCCAAAAGGATCCCAGGACAGGGAACAGAACAGATAAACAAGTTAAACCCTCATAGAAACATCAGGCCATTAAAATCATTCTATAACCAGCAGACACAAGCTAAAGCCATACCAAGCTTAAAATCTTCCTTCAACTGCCCATGTGAAAATATGCTTCCTAGTAAGGGAGTGACAGCTGTAAGGGCCCATTCCTCCCCAGGAGTGCATGTTGGGTCTATATACTTGGTGTGCTCAGATGTACACCATATCTCAAGAGGAAGGGGATTCCAGAATTGGGGTCCCACCATAGACATCATCACTGCACAATGATCCACACACCAGGAGTGCCTGGGGCCCACTGGTATTTTTCTGGCATAAGGCAGGGAGGCCAACAGTAAGTGGGTCCAGAAACAATGATAGGCAAAGTTAACTAATTCTACATTTGTCCCCTTCTTTCCACCTGAGTTCATCACAGGCAACACTAAGGATATGCAGTGCCCCCCCCCCTGTAAATTAGAAGGCAGGTGGGGGCTAGCAGAGGGTGGACTAAGATGGCTGGAACAGCGCACCACTAAATGGACCAGTCTTCAGCATCAGCAAGACTACAAGAAGGGTTTTCCCTTCGGACCACAGGGTCCAACTTTTGAAAACAGTTCAATTTCATGTCAAGTTTGGTTGACCACAAACTTGACATGAGCCAACAGTGTGACGCGGCAGATAAAAAAGCCAATGCAATTCTGGGCTGCATCAATAGGAGTATAGCATCTAGATCAAGGGAAGTAATAGTGCCACTGTATTCTGCTCTGGTCAGACCTCACCTGGAGTACTGTGTCCAGTTCTGGGCACCACAATTCAAGAAGGACACTGACAAACTGGAACGTGTCCAGAGGAGGGCAACCAAAATGGTCAAAGGCCTGGAAACGATGCCTTATGAGGAACGGCTAAGGGAGCTGGGCATGTTTAGCCTGGAGAAGAGGAGGTTAAGGGGTGATATGATAGCCATGTTCAAATATATAAAAGGATGTCACATAGAGGAGGGAGAAAGTTTGTTTTCTGCTGCTCCAGAGAAGCGGACACGGAGCAATGGATCCAAACTACAAGAAAGAAGATTCCACCTAAACATTAGGAAGAACTTCCTGACAGTAAGAGCTGTTTGACAGTGGAATTTGCTGCCAAGAAGTGTGGTGGAGTCTCCTACTTTGGAGGTCTTTAAGCAGAGGCTTGACAACCATATGTCAGGAGTGCTCTGATGGTGTTTCCTGCTTGACAGGGGGTTGGACTCGATGGCCCTTGTGGTCTCTTCCAACTCTATGATTCTATGATTCTGTACAATTCGGTTTAGGCTGTAGGGTGCTCATCCATTGCTAGAAATAACCAAGTCAGTGTAAAGGCATATCTTACACTACAGACTCAAGCTGGTTCAATAGTCTTCTCTTCTTCCCGGGGAATCCTGGGAATCATAGTTCTGTGAAAGGGGCAACGGATCTCTAATCCAGTATTTTTAGCACTCACACAAAACTTTAATTCCTGAGATTCTTTGTGTGTGCATGTTGGCAGCGGGGCGGTGACAGTCAAACTGGCACGAAACAAACACAAGTTTGTAGAGCAGACATGTCAAAATAATGTATTGAAATAATATTTGATACAGAAGCAAAGGAAGCATGCTGAATTTTTAAAATAATGTTATGAAAGATAGAGGAGAGGAGAAACACACACACACGAAATGGCTAGAGGAGATGTATCAGCTTGATTCCTTTCAGATTCTAGGCTGCCTGCGAATGTGACATTCTTCTCAATTCTATTTTATCGCAGGCACATTTTTTTGCAAGATAAACAAAACCGTACAGGAAGGAAGAGGGTGAGGGAGAATATTTCCTGGATCCAACTCTCATACAAGAAAGAGTCAAAATAAAATATATTGGAGTAAACAGTGCTAGAAATAGCTTTCTCCATGATTCCCCCCCCCCTTTTAAAAAAGCTTCAGCACTCTCTGGCACACAAATTGGTTGAGGAACCTGGCTCTGTTTTCTAGTGTATGGATCTGTTGCCCAGCATTTATTTTGCAGCCATTATTAAGTAGGGCAAAAGAACAATTTATGAAGAGAAGCTATTCCTTATATAACTTCACCCCCCTTTGATTCACAGCATTTGGTGGCATGTATATCTACACCAGGAATCTTAGGTCTGGGTCCTAAGGCGACCCCCAAGGGCTGCTCCCTGTTTTGGCCTTTGGCCCTGTTTTGAAAACTGAGCTACTTCTCCAGTGAAACATGGAAGAAAAGCACACTGCAATAAATTGTGTTTCCAAATATAATCCAAGTGGAATGTCTAAACACTGGCAGTGCAGTCAGGGGGACACCCACAGTTACTCCCAAGTAACTGTGCATAGGATTACAGGCTAACATTTTTATTTATAATAGAACCTAAGCTTGGGCTGGCACATTTGGTTTGCACGTACAAGGCCCAAGGCTCAATCCCTGCCCTTGCCAATGTAAGAATTTCAGCTGGAAGGGCACGGAAGGATCTCTGCCGGTGACCTTAGAAAGCCGCTGACAGGGAAGACAATACTTGCTTAGAGAAATCAATGGCCTGAGTCAATATAAGGCCACTTCTTATCTTGAGTTGGGCTAAAAATGACACCGGGGCCACAATCCAATACATCAAAGCATATTTAAGACCATTAGGTCTTAAGTATACTTAACTCTGTGTTAGACTTTGTAGAGGACGAAATGCCAAGAAATCAAATAGGGACATAGGCAGTACTAGAACAAAACATTGTATTGCTTGAGATTAGGGTCCTTCTTTGGACAAGGCATTGTGGGTGAACTGCCCAGAGTTGCTGTGTTGATACAATACCGAGGACCTCTTCCCTGGAAATTGGGGAAGGGCTGTGGCTGAGTGACAGAGCATCTGCCTGGCACGTAAAAGATACCCAATTCAATCCTCAGCATTTCCAGGTAGGGCTGGCAGAGAACCACATCTGAAACCTCAGAGAGCTGCTGCCAGCCAGGCAGCCACAGTTCAAATATATAAAAGGATGTCACATAGAGGAGGGAGAAAGGTTGTTTTCTGCTGCTCCGGAGAAGCGGACACGGAGCAATGGATCCAAATTACAAGAAAGAAGATTCCACCTAAACATTAGGAAGAACTTTCTGACAGTAAGAGCTGTTCGACAGTGGAATTTGCTGCCAAGGAGTGTGGTGGAGTCTCCTACTTTGGAGGTCTTTAAGCAGAGGCTTGACAAGCATATGTCAGGAGTGCTCTGTGTCAGCATCGCCCTAGAGCCAGTGCACCAACTGGACTCATGCACCTCAACCCCGACTGGGCTAGGCGAGCTGGGTAGCACCGCCAGAGACCTCCTTTCTCACAGGAACAGGTCACAGTGCTGTGGACTCACAGCTTAGAGCTGAGAGCACCGGATTCACTGTCTCAATAATACAGTCGTTGCGCAGCAGAGTTTTGCAGAGTCTTGCAGAGTATAAACCACTCGGAGAGCAGCTCTGTAGAATATCTTCCTTTTATTCTATAACTACAACTATGATACAAAACTATATACAGAGCTGAATATTCTAAGCATAAATCAATGCTACACTGAGAGTCTGCAGCTGCTCTTAGCAGCAATCTTATCTCTAGGATCTCCAACACTCTCACTCTCTCTGATACACTGACTGACTGACTCTCTCTCACACACACAGTGATATGTTGCTGGGCAGAATAAGTAGATAGGCAGGACACGCCTCCTCTTCTCTGGAGAGTCAGCAGAGACCATCAGGAGATGATCAGGAGATCCTAGGGTATGGGAGGGGTGAAATCTCCTCACTCTGATGGTGTTTCCTGCTTGGCAGGGGGTTGGACTCGGTGGCCCTTGTGGTCTCTTCCAACTCTATGATTCTATGATTCACAGTGGCCAGCCCTGCAGGTGGTGGTGACTGGCTGCAAAATGATTTGTCCTTCCAAATTTGCCACCTGAGTCACGTCATTCAGTATTTGCCTGACTAAATAAATAAAAAAATAAGAAAATTGTCCAGTAGCACCTTGGAGACCAACTAAGTTTGTTCTGGGTATAAGCTTTTGTGCACATGCACACTTCTTCCTACCTATCTCAGGCTTCTTCCTACAGCCTGAGATATCGCTGTGTCCCAAAACATCAGTTTACTTACATGTAATGGCTGAATGACCAAACCTTGAATCTTCACCAGCAAATCTGACCATTTTGGTTTCTCCTGGTATCTTATTTTTCCAACCCTCAGCTCAGATCTACCCCAGTTTGCATTTTATCATGAAAATTCATCTACATATTCTCCGAAAGTTTTGCATGAAATTTTGCCCGTGACACATCTCTGCAAAACATTTCCTCTCAAACAACTCCTTTTCGTATGGCATTTTCACAATATATGCATTTTTATGTACACTTTGGCCCCATACATACATATTTGCATGTGTTTCTGCTGGAAAACTGCCTTAAGAAAATTCAGAGAAGTGCAGACTTCAAAGGATGTCTGAGCTTTGGTTTATGTATTCACTGGAGGAGGAAGGGGAGTGAGGAGGGAGCGGATCACCCCTGGCACCACTATTCCGGTAGGGTGCCATCATGGCAGCCCCCCTGAACATGCACCTTGCACCCCCACAGGTGGCGCACCACACCCACAAAATGCGCACCATGCCCCTGTGGGTGGTGTACCATGCCCCCGGGATGTATGCCCCCCCCCGCCTGCTCTCCGCCCCCGGTAGTGGAGCATACAGCTTCGCCACTGTGTGTATTGTTTCAGAAGGTAAGGAATTACAGTGGTACCTCGGGTTACATACGCTTCAGGTTACATATGCTTCAGGTTACAGACTCCGCTAACCCAGAAATAGTACCTCAGGTTAAGAAATTTGTTCCAGGATGAGAACAGAAATTGTGCTCCTGTGGCGCGGCGGCAGTGGGAGGCCCCATTAGCTAAAGTGGTGCTTCAGGTTAAGAACAGTTTCAGGTTAAGAACGGACCTCCGGAACGAATTAAGTACGTAACCAGAGGTACCACTGTATTAGATTTGGCTCACATCCTGGTCTAGGCTTTGCTAGCAGGAGGCAGGACAGGGGATGACTCAGACATCTCTCCCTCTGGGCTTGGGGAATCCACTGGTGCTGCTGGGGCGAGGCTTTCTCCTGACAGTCCACTCAGACCCTCCCCTCCCCCCATGATCATCTAAGAGATAATCTTTCATTCTCCATCTGAAAGTTCTCTCTTCAAAGCCTTTTAATTCCATTTTTATTGGGTTATGATCAGAGATCACTTTCGGTTGAATTTCTATCCGAAGGGTTCTTGGAGTCCGTTCGTTCGAAATCCAAATCTGATCAATCCTAGACATTGACTGGTTCAGTTCGGAATAATAAGTAAACTGTTTTTCCAGTGGGTGTCTAGTCGCCAAATATCTATCAAATTACAATTTTTTACCAATGACAAAAAGGATTTAGGTAGCTTCCCTTCCTTACTTCTTCCATCTCTAAGTCTGTCCATTTCCAATGACACCACTCCGTTCATATCACCCATTATTATGATTTTCTGATCCATGTATTCAAATAGTTTTTTTTCTAAAGTTTTATAGAACTCAGTTTTATTGCCATTTGGTGCGTAGATCCCGACTATAATCAAATTTTCTCCTTGCCATTTGATTCGAACCACAATTATCCTTCCTTCTTCATCTTTGAAAATTTGTTGAGCTTCAATTTGATTTTTGATGTAGATGACCACTCCTCTCTTTTTATCTTTATCTGAAGATATAAATTCATTTCCTAGTCTTTTGTTGATCAATATTTTGTTATGTCTTCTTGCCACGTGTGTCTCTTGTAAACAAATAATGTCCAAATTTTCTTTTTTAAAAATTTGTTCAATTTTGTTCCTCTTTTTTCCCTCATTCATCCCATTAATATTCCAATTCCAAATTTTTAGCGCCATGATGTCCTGAATTCAAATAAATTTATTTGTCTTTTTATAATTTAGCTGTTTCTTCTTCCTCCTGTTCTTCTTCCTCTTCTGATGTCTTTCCCTTTTCTTCCTCTAAATCTACTCCTCCTACTGCTTCTTCTCCTTTATCCTCTTCCTTTCTGATCTCTGTTCCTTATATTTTCTCAGAAATTTTCCAGTCTCTTCTGGAATTGTCAGCCTGTGCCTCTTACTTCTGTAAATAAACTAAATTCCTTCCGGGAACTCCCATCTGAATTCGATGTTGTTTTTCTTCAGCGTCTGTACCAATGCTTTATACAGGTCTCTTCTTTTGAGTAGTCTGATTGGAATGTCTTTAAAAATTATTATGAAGTTCCCATCAATGCTTAGTCTCTTTTCTCTGTTTTTTTGTAGAATCATATTTCTCATTTCTCTATCTTTGAATGTGATCAAACAATCTCCTACAATTTTTTTTGCTTTGGTTGTTCTTACACGCATTCTAAATGCAGTTTGTACTGTTCTTGCCATTTCTTCTTTCGGTAGTTCCATCCTTTGGGCTAATTCTGTTATCAATTTCTCTTTAATATTTTCTCCTTGTGATTCTGGCACCGCTCTAAGTCTCAGATTTACTTCCCTCTGCCGCAGTTCATTCATGGCTATTACATCCTTCATTTCTTCTTGTGCTTTACTCAATTCCATCATCTCTATTTTAATCCTATCCTCCTCCCGTTTAACATCTTTCATTTCTAATCTCGTCTTTTTCAATCCTTCTACATATTGCGTTCTCCTAAACACCTCTTTTATTTGCCCTTTCAATTCATTAACTGTTTCATCCATTTTTAATCCATTTTTCCAATCTTATTATCTACCTGCTCCAACTTTGATTCTAAGTTTTTTTCCACTTTGTTTAATTTCTGCAAACATTCTTAATATATCTGCTTTAAAATCTGTTTCTTGTTTAGACCCTTTTCTTTCTGCTGGTGTCCCCCAATCAGTCCTCTTTGGTGGGTTCGACATTTTATTCCAATTACCAAATAAACCTTATAAACACCAAAATATTTATAAATTTCACAATTACCCAATTTTCTAATTTATAACCCTTCGGTGAATTAACAATATCACCAATATATCACCAATATATCGCCAAATGTCAGAGCAGGATTAGTTCATCTTCTTGCCTCCACTCAGGCTAATCCTCTTTGTGACTTATTTCTCTGTTGATTTTATCTTTGTTCAGTTTAATTCCAACTTCTTCCAAAGTCTAGAAACTTTAAAGTAAATCCAAAGAAGTAGCAAATGGGCAAATAAAAACCGTCTTCAGGAATGAGAGAGACAAGATATTCAAAACCTTCTTAGCAAAATAATATCCAATTTTGTGTCCTCTTTTATTCCCAGTTTTTTAACCTCCAAAGTCGGGAGAAGTATATATATCACCAAATATAGAAACGAGGAAAAGAAAATGTACTCCAAATTCTGTCTCCACCAGTGGCAGAAGGCACCCTTCAATTACTAACCGTTTTATATCTAACTTTCAGTGTTCGTCCATAAAAAAAGCAAAATAGAAAAACAAGTTGTAGTATCTTATTCCATCCACTAGAGGTCATTCGTCAATGTTTTAAAGTGGCATAGTTTCCAAAATAAAATAAAATGATTGTGAAGATAATTCAATAACTTAGCGTCCCTTTAATATTTCTGTGTCCAAAATCAAATAGAAACAAACAAAAATGCAGATAAATTAGCTCAGTTAAACCAACCAAAATGAGCTTGTTTTTAAGTTTGTTATCTGTCAGTTTTACTATGCTTAAAATTCCTCAATGGCGTCTGAGCCTTCTCTTCTGTTTCACTATCCTTTGTTCTTCAAAAGTGAAAGTAGAAAAGTATTCCTTCTTCTGTTTACCACCTCAGTTACACCAAAGACTTCAGATTTTAATCAAACGTTACTTTCTGTTCCCCCTATTTACTTCAAAACTGTCCTTAATATAAAGTATCCTCTTCAAAAAGATACACTTTTTTTGGTAACAAGTTCGTAGGGGAAAAGAAACAATAGCCGCTAGGGCAACTCACTTTCCTTTTTCCGCTCTGCGAATCGCTCTGCGTCCGTACTGATTTCGGCTGTCAGCTGAACTCCACACAAATTTTCTCTCTCTCTGGGTTCTCTTTGTTACTCCCAAATTTTCAATTTATTTGCCGGATTTCTTTCCTTTGAGAGCGAGGCGCTTTCTCTGCAAGCTCGGGGCTTCACTATTTGGAGGTAGATAATGGCTTCCCTCGACCCGCTGCTCCGCTCCGCCGTTCTCTTCGCTTCTTTTGGAAGCTACCTGACAGCCGGGCGGACCGCTTCTGGTCCCGCCGGGAACCTGACCTTCTGGACACCCACCAGAGGTATTTTAAGGGGGCCACTGTGCCCTGTAGCACCCCCTTTCCTCCGAAATAGCCCGGGATTTCCCTCACGGAAAAATCCCCGCTTGTGGTGAGATCGCACTCCACTGGAAGTCCCTGGTTTCCAGATTCTCGCCCATTTCCCCTCACCCTCTGACCAGATCTACTAAGAAGTATCCACAGGGGTCTTCACATCCAGGGCAGGTATCCCCCCCCCTAAGTTGTTCGACTCCAGTTTCCATCAACCCAAGGCAACATGGCCAATGGTTAGGGATGATGGGATTGTAGACCAACATTTGTAGATTTCCAGCTTCCCTGTCCCTTCTTTAGATAGTCCCATAAGATAGCTCAGAAGCTGTGCAGAAGCTGTACTTTTCCTGTGAGTTGGAGAACTGCTGTGAGTAAACATACTACTGTTTTTGGTGTCAGGGTTTTGTCTTCCGCTGAAGAAGTATATAATTTAATTGTCAGATGTGCTGACATCTTGATAACATGCTTTTAAAACATTGGAGAGGCGGAAATGTAAGTGCTGTTTTATTGACACCTGGAAAGATTCAAACATGGTGGTATAAGACTTGTCAGTCTACAGCATTATTTACTTTAATGGGTAAACTCAGGAGGGAAAGGGATTAGAAGCATTATTCATATCAAAATTATCCTGTCTGCCCAATGGTAAATTACTCCTAGCCCTTCTAAAACGAATGAAAGTATAATTGACTCGCATTTGTCTCCACCGAAAGACTAGCTTCTTTCCCTCCAAAACAGCCATTCTGTTTACCACTGCTTAAAAAGAAATATGTAAGAGATTGCAAGCTTTTATACTGCATGCTACAGTTAAGATTGACATTTGTTAACTGAGATTCTTATAAAACAGACAGAGACCTGGGATTTGTGTTGACCTCTTTGCATTTTGCCACTACAAAAAAATTATAGCATGCAGAAACAGATTGACATGTTGATCTCCATCTCCTTCCCTCCCTGGCTCCCTATCTACTATAGCCAACGATCAGGGCTTATGGAAAGACACAGGTCTCCTATTCCTAATTTATGGTAACACCCTTTTGTTAATATTCTCATTTTTAAGAGAATTTTGAACAACAACAACAACAACAACAACAACAACTAATAATAATAATAATAATAATAATAATAATAATAACAATAATAATAAGCAAACCATGAAACAATAACGGCTAAATAGGGTGCCGTCAGATGCTCAGGGTTGTGATGGCTCAGGAGAGGGTATTTTCTGTGGCAGCCCCTGAGTTGTGGAATTCCCTCCCTACAGTGGCGTGTCTGGCTTCTTCATTTGCATCTTTTCGGAAAATGCTGAAGACACCTTTTTAACCAGGTCTCTGATGCCTGAGATGTCAGGGCCCACCCTATCCACATGATTTTAATCCATTGTAACTGTTTTTTATTCCGAGTTTTAAATTGCTGTGACTCTTCCTGGGACCTGCTGGTGAAGCGGTGTATATGTGTGTGTGTGTAATAAATGTAACAATTACCGTATTTTTCACTTTATAAGACACACCCGACCATAAGACGCACCTAGTTTTTAGAGGAGGAAAACAAGAAAAGCCAGCAAGAACCACAGACATGCTCACTTGGCGCGGCTCTTTAAAGATAGAGTGGGTCTTACTGGTTTTTCCGGGAGGTGGGAGAAGGGACTGACGGGCTGCCCTCCGTCCTTTTCCCACCTCCCGGAAAAGCCAGAGAAAGCTATGCACCTATCGCTGAAGCCAGCAGAGCAAGAGTGAGAGCTGTGCAGCGCCTCTTGGTCTGCTGGCTTCCCAGTGAAGCAGGATGAGGGACGGAAAGGAGCCCTTACGGTGTGCTGGCTTCAGCGATAGCTGCGCAGCTTGCATTCACTCCATAAGATGCACACACATTTCCCCTTACTTTATAGGAGGGGGAAAGTGCATCTTATGGAGCGAAAAATACGGTAATAACAACAATGATATCTGAGATGAAGACGAATGGTTTGGAGAGAGGATAGATGAAGGACTGCCTTCTTTTAGACGAGCGTGTCTCTCGTCTGTGGCCATCATCAGAATACCTCTTCACATCTCATTGCAATTGAAAATCCACTTGGCCAGGATGTGGGAGGGGCCCAGCATTTTCAAATGCAGCATCCACTACGTAGAGCTCCTTTGCTTAGGAAGCCCGACTGGTCCCCTCCCGGATGGCATTTCAGCATTTCTGCTTTGCTGCAGCTTTTGTTTCATCCTCCCTCTTTGCCTTCTGCAGCACTGCGATTCTAACATCTGGCTTCTGGATTTTTAACTTGGTTCTCTGTTCAGCCTTGATCATTTAATGCACTGCTTTAATTGATGTTTGTGGAAGACCTTGCCCCAGGAAGGACAGGTGCCCTCTTCTCTAGCTGTCTCACATTTTTTTTTATTCAGGCAGGTTTTTGCCTGCAGAGCATCTGCTGTTTGGTTCAAAGGCTGCGTTTTATTTGTGGCCTGTGCCATTGTTGTATTTTCATTGCTGTAATTTTAATGCATTAATATTCTTACAGTTTTTCTGTTTTATTGCCTTGAAGGATATAATGATTTTAAATGGTTTTTTTATTCAAAGCATTTTTAAAAATGCCATTCTTCTGCTGGTTAAAAGCTCCCAGAGCAGCTTACAAATATCAGTATCAAAACAACAGCCCCTGCCTGCATGTTTGCAATCAAAAAGACACAAAAGGAAAAGGGATTGGGAGGGATAATGAATTGTTCTAAGCCACGTTGAGTAGTGCACAACCACTAACAGGATGGGGCAGAAATGTCCATATAACTAACTGATTAAAAATAGTGCTTGTGAGCCAACCCATGAGGGATTGAAATATGGGCTAGAAACATTTAAATATGAAAAGAAATTTAGTTTCCATGGCCACTCTGAAAGGCCCTCTAGATATTGGATAGCTAATGCTGGATGTGGGTCGTGCTGTGGTCTAAACTACTGAGCCTAGGGCTTGCTGATCAGAAGGTCAGTGGTTCGAATCCCCACAACGGGGTGAGCTCCTGTTGTCCGAGCCCTGCTCCTGCCCACATAGCAGTTCGAAGGCATGTCGAAGTGCAAGTAGATAAATAGGTACTGCTCTGGCAGGAAGGTAAACGGTGTTAGCGTGCGCTGCTCTGGTTCACCAGAAGCGGCTTAGTCATGCTGGCCACATGACTGGGAAGCTGTCTGCAGACAAATGCTGGCTCCCTCGGTCCATAGAGTGAGATGAGCGCTGCTACCCCAGAGTCGTCCGCGACTGGACCTAACGGTCAGGTGTACCTTTACCTTTACCTTTAATGCAGGACCTGCCATATACTGATGGACTCCAACTACCATTAGCCTCAGCCACCATGGCAAATGGTCATGGCTGATGGGACTTGTAGTCCCAACAACATCTGGAGGGCAACACATCCCAGCTCTGGATCATGAATGTAGAGAAGAGAAACCTGGGGAAGTTGCCAGATGCTAGGAGCCATTGTTCAAAGTTCATATAATGGCCCCGTTTTCATACTGGAGGAGATACTACCAGCACCACCCAGAACATCTGATCAGCTCTTTCATTAGACTTCCCAACATCTCAAAAACAGCTCTTCGGGATTCAAGCACACAAGACTGCAGCCTAAGATCACCACAGCAACCTATTATATATTCCCCTCAAAAGCAACTAGTGTTTGCATACAATTCATGAATCAAGGAACATTGTAGTAGTTAGGACAAACTGATCTATTACTTTAGAACCTCTTGCAATATCAATTCAACGAGAAACACAAACAGGTCGCTTTAAAGCCAGTGCACAAGGGAAATGTACCAGGATACTGCGCCCAAAGGGAATGCAAATAAGGAGGCATAACTAGCTAAGTGAAAGCCAAATTAGAGGCTAGGCAGGCGATCTGGAGGATCACAATTTATTTATTTTTTATTTTCCTAAAAGCTGCAGCAGAATGGCCCATTTGGGAGTGGGGCCATGGGACTTAACCTTTCCTATGGACAGGGAAGAAATTCAATTCAGTTCACATTCAAAGGCAAGCTTATGTAAGTCACACTTTCTGGAACAATATAGCAACTGAAACACAAGTCGCCTTTCAAAATTCGCACCTCTCTGAATTTTGCAATGCAGTACTCCAGCTAAGTAATAAGTACAAAAGCACATATACTAGGGTAAAGCGTGCTTGATATAAATCTACAGACGGAGACAATGGTAGTATACCATGATCAGGATAGAATAATAGTTCTTGCCCATGACCACAGGATTGATTATTTAACTCTTTATAGAACCACTCCCTCGCTTCAAGTGATTGCCAAGGCAGACTCAAATAGAATATCTACATGCCCCACAGCTAGGAAAAGCCTTTGGCCCTTGATTGGTAGCACAATGCAGATCCCCATTTATCATAGTCACCTGTCTGCCTGCAGCACTCCACTCTAATCTTAAAGATCAGAGATAAGGCTTCTGTTGTCAAGGTCTCCCAGCTACTGAAAGCTCTGTCACTCAGTATGTGGAAAACCTATCAGTGTTTCACTCTGGAACGAAAGCTGAACTGAAAACCAGGCTGAAGCTTCATTTTTCCAGAAGCAGAACCTGCAGTCTCTATGTTTTAGAAACATAAAGAAGAAAGCAAAGAGTAGTGGTGACATGCTTATAAGCTTTGTTCAGAATAAAAACCAATATTCGCAGTATTTAATACTTCTGTATTCAGCTGAATTGTGGGCCTGTTATCTACTATTTTGGGCCTCAGTGACAACCATCAAACAAGGTTTCATCCCCACAAATACCTGGTGGGTCCCCCCTCCCCCCCCAGAAACAGCCCACTGACCTATTCAAAAGTGATTTTGGTTTTGCTCCCCACCAGGCATTTCTGGAGCTTCTACCTTGTTCAATCTGTGTGATGTCCTCACAACTGCAAGAAATTCTAAGAATAAGTAAATATATACAAAAATAGACTTTAAGAAAATGGTGCATTGGCAGAATCCTGCCAATTTGGTCCTGAAATTCAAATTCCCAACTGGAATAAAGCTGGAGGGGAACCATTTGGGATCCCAAAGCTATTACAGAACAAAACTCTTCTGTTCTGTTGATTCTGGTTATAAATCTCGAGTGCTGCAACAGCTTTAAGAGATTTGCAAGGACATCTAAACAGCTACAGGACTGCAGACAGTTTCAAGTTGAGGGGAGGCTTGGCAAAGTGCACAGTCTGAAGACTGATCAGCTATTCAGAAAATGCATATATTCCTCCTTGAGCCTTGAAACAAATGCTCCATCTGGCTGCAGACACAGAGGTGAAACGAAGGCAAAGCAATATCAAGCTCTATCCAATTCCACCAAATATGTCAGAAAAGAGCTTGAATATTGGTGCACCTGTTGGATGTTCTTTGCTTGGACTAATATCCAAGTCCCAGACTGCTGTGTTAATTATTGGGCAGCTGAGTGGCATTACTACCTGCTGTAACGACAAAGATTTGGGGGGTTGGAAGTATGAGAGTGTTAAATTCATTTTAATCCACACACCTGGGGAATCTCTTGCCTTATGCACTGGCAGCTGGGAGCTCAGCACAGTGAAGACATAGCGGTGGAATCAGTCTGATGGTCCTGGTGTTCTACCTGCACCATCCTGAGCTCCCTGATGCTTTACCGTCCTCCTCAGTAACCAGCAGTGGTGTACAGCACTGAAAATCCAGAACAGCAACACAGCCCTACTCACATGGCCCCATCAGCTGCTACTGTCTGTACTTGACCATGCTTTGTCTCTTACTCTGGACTCAACTTTGTAGGCCATCTTTCTTCTAAGTCTACTCATGGATTGAGCTTGTTGGTCCATTATTAGTGCTTTGTTATATATGGACTAGATCAGTGATGGCCAAACAACCAGCTGTTTTTGGACTACAGCTCCCATCATCCCTAGCTAACAGGACCAGTGGCCAGGGATGACGGGAATTGTAGTCCAAAAACAGCTGGAAGGCTAAGTTTGGCTTTTCTGGACTAGATGATCCTCTGGATCCCTTCCAACTCTACATTATGATGAAAAGCTTGATAATGTTTTCTTATAGAAAGTGGCTTTATTTCATGTTATAGTGTTACATTGGATTGGACAAAGTGAATATTGTTTATATATAGCAGACAAATGGCAATATTTTCTGATTTTTATTTTTCTGTCTCTTTTAACCTCTTTTCTACTCTTTTTTTCTTTCTTTTTCTACTCCTTTTCCCACCACCTTTCCCCCTTTATGTTTTTATTGTATTTAGATCAAAGTCTTAGTTCAGATAAAAAAGGGGGAAAATATTTGATATTAAGTATTGTAGTTTGCTCTATAAACCCTAAGAAGACTTATTTAAAAGAAAAGAAAAGGCTGAACATATATATATTATTGCCTATAATAAGTCTGCCTAGGTCAGAGCTTTCCAAACTGTGTGTCGTGCAACACTTTAGTGTGTTGGCCGCAGTGCGTAGGTGTGTCGCACGATGTGTGTCCGTATCTCTTATAAGGGGTTAGCTTAACCTCCAGTTTGCTAGTAAAACTGTGTTGCAAAATGATGCATGTCTAAAAAGTGTGTCACCAACATGAAAAGTTTGGAAAGCTCTGGCCTAGATCATAGCTTCTAGGAGTCTCTGCTAATAGAGTATAAGAGTGCTGTCTGAACTTCCAAATACTTTCTAAACTTGAAATTTGTAATGATGATGTTCAGAAGAGACGGTATTAAAGAACAAGACTCACCTCTCCAAGGAGGCAAGGATATTATTCAAGGGTAAATTTGCTCTTTCCAGTCTGTGCTTTGATTTATCCAGGAATTAGGGTGCTGAACCTTGTTTGTTGCCATGCCTATGTATCATAATAGCAATTCTAGCTTTTTAAATACCCCTAGTTACTTCAGGGCCACATTAACAGTTACTTTTTATTAACTACCCTCAGCTGTAGATGTTTCAATGCTGTTTTGGTGGCTGGGTTAACTAATGGGATAATCAATAAAGGATTTGAACAGAAACATCAACGGAAGTAAGGGTGAGAACTCAAAATGTTAAGAGAATATTGTCTTGAAATTGAATTGAATTGAATTTGTTAAACTGTGTGGAAAATTAATAAAAAATTATGAAGTGGGGGATGAATAGGTGAATTTGCATTGTGAGGCAGATGTAGCCTTTTCTTCCTTGATGCCATCCAGATGTTTTGGACGCCAACTCCCTCATCCCAAGGACAGCACAGACAATGGTCAGCGATGATGGGAGTTGTGATCCAACAACGTCGGGGGAGCACTAGGTTGAGGAAGGCTGAGATCATTGAGGTTTGGTGACATTGCTCATAGGGAATACAAATTACGCTTGCTTGAGCAATGGAAAAACATGGAATAATTTCCTGCTGTAGTGCCAGAGCTAGACAGAACATTTCATGAATGGAGGGAAACACTGAGGCTCCCTAGAAATCCAGCTCTTTGTCTTCTGCGTTTTCTGAGAATGAGACCTTAATAGACTCATCTTGGATTTGCTTAATGTCTCTAGTGAAATAAAAGTGCTAATTCCATAATGGTTAGGAGTGGTGTTTTGTTGCTGCGTTTAACGTGGAAAAGAAACGACTCATTCTGCCTTCTTATCAATCCCTCCTTAACAAGGCAGCCTAATTACTGTGAAAAGAAGCAGGGACAGTTTGGGTGGGTTACAATTGCTTAATTGAGCAATCATCTGCACCAAAATGGTCCGAATAAACAAACGGCATTAGATCACGGTAACCTGAGTCTTTTTCATTAAAATTAATGAGAGGGAAAATGATTTATGAGTGAGGATACCAGACGGCTTGGACTAAGAAGGGTCAAATTAAGCAAAACAACAACAACTGCACAGGTCTTTGCTTTCAAAAATGTTTTCTAATTCTCATTTTAATTCCCTGCCCCCAATCCATATCAAACATAGAGCACCCTTGGAAGAAAACCACAAGCTTTTCTTGAGTCTGAGATCTTTCTTTCTTTCTTTCTTTCTTTCTTTCTTTCTTTCTTTCTTTCTTTCTTTCAAAATATTTCTAGGTCATCTTTCAAGACAAAGCTCTCCCATGGCGGCTTACATAAAACCAAACACATAAAACTACAGCACCTTGTTTCAATAAAATGTGGTAATTTAAAACTGCAGTTAAAAAAGAATCTCACAATTCAAACCAACCCTCATATAAAACTAATTAAACCCCTGGAAAAACAATATAAAACCAGCCGCAATATAACCATTAAATAATCAGAAATTCAGCCCACCGTCTCAGCTAAAGGCAACTTGAAACAAATAGGTTTTCAGGGCTCTTTTAAATGCCAGAACTGCTGAAGCCAACAATATATACCCCTTAGGAAGGAATTTTACAAATCTTCATAACTGTGAGGGTGAAAAGCTTGTTTTTTCAATTAATAAATGCTGAAATTCCCAGGCATCCAAAACCTGCACCAGCCTTGATTATGATGGACTAAAACAAGGTATTGAGGTATAGGGCACCACGGAGCATAACTAGGTCTTGAAGGATTGAAATTCCACACAAGTAGGCATCAGACTTTCCCCAACACCATTTCTTCTAGAGTTGGGGTTCCTACACAAGGAAGCAAGATTCTTCATCTCTTAGGGCCAAATTACAGGTTCCATTAAAACAGGGATATCCAACATGGTGCCTTCCAACTGTGGTGGACTATTTACCGTATTTTTCGCTCTATAAGATGCACCAGACCATAAGGCGCACCTAGTTTTTGGAGAAGGAAAACAAGAAAAAAAATATTCTGAATCCCAGAAACCAGAACAGCAAGAGGGATCTGGCTTCTGGGATAGCCTCTAGCTGTTCTGGCTTCTGGGATAGTTGCACGAAGCCTCTTCAGGGCAGCGGGATGAAGGCTCCCCCTGCCTGGAAGAGGCTAAGGCAGAAGCCAGGACTGCAAGCGGCTATCCCAGAAGCCAGATCCCTCTTGCTGTTCTGGCTTCTGGGATTCAGAATATTTTTTTTCTTGTTTTCTTGCTGTCCTGGCTTATGGGATAGCTGCGCACAGCCTCTCCCGGGCAGCGGGATGATGAAGAAGAAGAGTTCGGATTTGATATCCTGCTTTATCACTACCCTAAGGAGTCTCAAAGCGGCTAACAATCTCCTTTCCCTTCCTCCCCCACAACAAACACTCTGTGAGGTGAGTGGGGCTGAGAGACTTCAGAGAAGTGCGACTAGCCCAAGGTCACCCAGCAGCTGCATGTGAAGGAGCGGAGATGAGAACCCGGTTCACCAGATTACGAGTCTACCGCTCTTAACCACTATACCACACTGGCAGAAGCCAGGACAGCAAGCAGGGCTCTGTTCCTGTCCTGAGGGAGAGCTGCGCAGTGCCCCTTCAGCGAAGCGGGAGGAGGAACAGAAGGGGCTCCGTTCTTCCTCCCGCTTCGCTGAAGGGGCATTGTGCAGCTCTCCCTCTCTGTGCAGCGCAATTTGCTCCATAAGAAGTGCTCACATTTTCCCTTACTTTTTAGGAGGAAAAAAGTGTGTCTTATGGAGTGAAAAATACGGTATTTATTCGATTTATATCCCATCCATCCTCCCAAAGGAACCCAGGACAGCAAGCAACAAGCAATGAAACAACACACACACACACACACACACACACACACACAACATTTCCAATACAGAGATCTCAACTTAAAAGTCTTAGGAGGAAGATCTTCAGCAGGCATGGAAAAGACAACTAATATGGCACATTTCTAATATTCCAGGGGAGAGAATTCCAAAGGGGAGGTGCCATGACAAGAAAGGCCCAATTCCTACCTTGTGTGGATCATGCCTCCTGATAGGTTCGTATATGCAGAAGGCCCTCACCTGCAAAGCACAGTGATGGATAAGGTACATACACGGGGAGACAATCTTTCACGTATCCTGGTCCCAAGCTGCACAATGCATTATGCACCCAAAGCAACATTTTCGAGTTAGTCCACTCCCTAATTGGTAGCCAGTGTGATTATTTCAACAGGGGAGGTAATGTGTTGGCAATATCCTGCTCCAGTGAGCAGTTGAGTCACCACATTTTGCACCTGCTGCAGCTTCTGGACCAGTCTCTAGCATGGCCAATGGTCAGGGATGATAATAATAATAATAATAATTTATTATTTATACCCCGCCCATCTGGCTGGGCCTCCCCAGCCACTCTGGGCGGCTTCCATAAAAACCAAAAATACAATAAAATATCACACGTTAAAAACTTCCCTGAACAGGGCTGCCTTAAGATGTCTCCTGAATGTCAGGTAGTTGTTTATCGCCTTGACATCTGCTGGAAGGGTGTTCCACAGGGCGGGCGCCACTACCGAGAAGGCCCTCTGCCTGGTTCCCTGTAGCTTTGCTTCTCGCAATGAGGGAACCGCCAGAAGGCCCTCGGCGCTGGACCTCAGCGTCCGGGCAGAATGATGGGGGTGGAGACGCTCCTTCAGGTATACTGGACCGAGGCCGTTTAGGGCTTTAAAGGTCAGCACCAACACTTTGAATTGTGCTCGGAAACGTACTGGGAGCCAATGCAGGTCTTTCAAGACCGGTGTTATATGGTCTCGGCGGCCACTCCCAGTCACCAGTCTAGCTGCCGCATTTTGGATTAGTTGTAGTTTCCGAGTCACCTTCAAAGGTAGCCCCACGTAGAGTGCATTGCAGTAGTCCAAGCGGGAGATAACCAGAGCATGCACCACTCTCGCGAGACAGTCCGCAGGCAGATAGGGTCTCAGCCTACGTACCAGATGGAGCTGGTAAACAGCTGCCCTGGACACAGATTTGACCTGTGCCTCCATGGACAGCTGTGAGTCCAAAATGACTCCCAGGCTGCGCACCTGGTCCTTCAGGGGCACAGTTACCCCATTCAGGACCAGGGAATCCTCCACACCTGCCCGCCTTCTGTCCCCCAAGAACAGTACTTCTGTCTTGTCAGGATTCAACCTCAATCTGTTAGCCGCCATCCATCCTCCAACCGCCTCCAGACACTCACACAGGACCTTCACCGCCTTCACTGGTTCTGATTTAAAAGAGAGGTAGAGCTGGGTATCATCCGCATACTGATGAACACCCAGCCCAAACCTCCTGATGATCTCTCCCAGCGGCCGCATGTAGATGTTGAAAAGCATGGGGGAGAGGACAGAACCCTGAGGCACCCCACAAGTGAGAGCCCAGGGGTCTGAACACTCATCCCCCACCACCACTTTCTGAACACGGCCCAGGAGGAAGGAGCGGAACCACTGTATAACAGTGCCCCCAGCTCCCAGCCCCTCAAGACGGTCCAGAAGGATGCTATGGTCGATGGTATCGAACGCCGCTGAGAGATCCAGCAGAACTAGGAAACAGCTCTCACCTTTGTCCCTAGCCCGCCGGAGATCATCAACCAGTGCGACCAAGGCAGTTTCAGTCCCATGATGAGGCCTGAATCCCGACTGGAAGGGATCCAAATGGTCCGCTTCTTCCAGGCGTGCCTGGAGTTGTTCGGCAACCGCTCGCTCAATCACCTTGCCCAGGAATGGAAGATTTGAGACTGGGCGATAGTTGGCCATCGTGGCCGCATCTAGAGATGGTTTTTTAAGAAGCGGTTTAATAACCGCCTCTTTCAGCGGGTCTGGGAAGGCCCCCTCACGGAGGGAAGCATTCACCACCCCACGAAGCCCATCGCCCAGCCCTTCCCGGCTTGCTTTTATTAGCCAGGATGGGCAAGGATCCAGGAGACAGGTGGTTGGTTTCACTCGTCCAAGCAGCCTGTCCACATCCTCGGAGGCAACAGATTGGAATTGATCCCACTCAACTTGACCAGACAGAACTCTTGCACTCTCCCGCCCCGGCCCTGCTCCCACGGTGGAGTCTACTTCTTCCCGAATCTGAGCGGTTTTATCTGCAAAAAACTTTGCAAAATCATTGCAGGAGAACATGTGGCCCGTACTGGGCCCCGATGTTGCAGGTGGTTCCGCTAAATTGTGAACCACCTGAAAAAGTCTCCTGCTGCTGTTTTCTGCAGATGCAATAGAGGCGGTGAAGAAATTCTTCTTCGCCGTTGCTATCGCCACTTGGTAGGCTCGACGTTGAGCTCTAACCTGTGTCCGGTCAGATTCGGAATGAGTTCTCCGCCACCGGCGCTCTAGCCGTCTCAACGATTGTTTCATTGCCCTCAGATCCGTGGAAAACCACGGGGCTGTCCGGGCTCCATGCAATCGGAGAGGGCGCTTCGGAGCCAAACAGTCAATAGCCCTGGTTAACTCCACATTCCAGCGGGCCACCAGGGAATCAGCTGAAAGGCCATCAACATGGGATAAAGCATCCCCTACCACTCTCTGGAAACCATTTGGATCCATTAAGTGGCGGGGGCGGACCATCCGAATTGGTCCCACCTCCCTGCAGAGGGGATGGGTCGCAGAGAAGTCCAGTTGCACCAGGAAGTGATCTGACCATGGCACTTCTTTCGTTTCGCTTTTACTTAGTGTCAGATCACCAACATCCATAGAGGTAAACACCAGGTCCAAGGCATGTCCACGGCTATGGGTTGGGCCAGACTTATTCAGGGACAGCCCCATGGAGGCCATGCTTTCCACGAAGTCCCGAGCGGCCCCTTGTAAGGTCGTGTCGGCATGGATGTTAAAATCCCCTAGGACGACCAAGCTAGGTGTCTCCAGGAGAACATCCGCCACGACCTGAAGCAGCTCGGGCAGGGAATCCTTGGCGCAGCGAGGAGGTCGGTACACCAAAAGGAATCCTGTACTGCCCCTATTGCCCAACTTCCAGAACATGCACTCAGAAAACTGGGTCTTCCCAATAGGACGCCTGGTGCAAACTAATGACTTCCTAAAAATCACTGCAACCCCCCCTCCCCGCCCACATGACCTGGGTTGCTGTGCGTAAGAGAAACCTGGTGGACAAGCAGCGGCAAGAACAGGCCCATCTGCTTCATCCAACCAAGTCTCTGTTACACATGCCAGGTCAAATCCTCCATCCATGATCAAGTCATGGATGGCAGTGGTCTTCTGAATCATTGACCTGGCATTGCACAGCAGCACCTTCAGGCCATGTGGGTATCCCTTGCTGATTCTAGTATCCGTCCGGACAGGACCAGACCCGGAGGCAGGGATAGTCCTCAGACAACGACTAAACCTGCCTCCTCTGTAATGACATGGTCTGGTCTTAGCGTAACTCCTCCTCCTACCCGTGATCACTGAGATCGGTTGTCCCAGTGCATCCCCCCCTGTGGAACATGCCCCAGCCATTTTGTGGGCTGGGGCCCACTCCCCGGCAGCCCTGACCCCTCCCCCTAAAAACAAAATAACACCTTAAACAAACAAACAAAACCAATACAACAATACAAACAAAAAATATAAAAATTACAAAAACATCAAAATAAAAAAATAATAATTCCCCAAGCCCAACCAAACATCAATCCCACCCCCACCCCCCACATACAAAAAATCCAGAAAAAATTTTTTATAAAACATTTTAAAAACACTCTGTGCCTCTCCGGCAGTAACAACTGTCCTAGTGAGGCCTGTCAGGCCCCGCCCTGGGCCAGGTGGTAAGTGGCAGGGAGGAGCAGGGCCCTCAAGCACTCACTCAGGGAGTCTTCCTGGGCAGCAGGCCGCAAGCAGCACGCAGTCCTTGTGAGGCCCCAGGCCCCGCCCCAAGCCAGATGGTAGGTGGCAAGAGCAGGGCCCTCAAGCACTCACTCAGGGAGTCTTCCTGGGCAGCAGGCCGCAAGCAGCACACAGTCCTTGTGAGGCCCCAGGCCCCGCCCCAAGCCAGATGGTAAGTGGCAAGAGCAGGGCCCTCAAGCACTCACTCAGGGAGTCTTCCTGGGCAGCAGGCCGCAAGCAGCACACAGTCCTTGTGAGGCCCCAGGCCCCGCCCCAAGCCAGATGGTAGGTGGCAAGAGCAGGGCCCTCAAGCACTCACTCAGGGAGTCTTCCTGGGCAGCAGGCTGCAAGCAGCACACAGTCCTTATGAGGCCAAAGGCCCCGCCCCAAGCCAGATGGTAAGTGGCAAGAGCAGGGCCCTCAAGCACTCACTCAGGGAGTCTTCCTGGGCAGCAGGCCGCAAGCAGCACACAGTCCTTATGAGGCCCCAGGCCCTGCCCCAAGCCAGATGGTAAGTGGCAAGAGCAGGGCCCTCAAGCACTCACTCAGGGAGTCTTCCTGGGCAGCAGGCTGCAAGCAGCACACAGTCCTTATGAGGCCAAAGGCCCCGCCCCAAGCCAGATGGTAGGTGGCAAGAGCAGGGCCCTCAAGCACTCACTCAGGGAGTCCTCCTGGGCAGCAGGCCGCAAGCAGCACACAGTCCTTGTGAGGCCCCAGGCCCCGCCCCAAGCCAGATGGTAAGTGGCAAGAGCAGGGCCCTCAAGCACTCACTCAGGGAGTCTTCCTGGGCAGCAGGCCGCAAGCAGCACACAGTCCTTGTGAGGCCCCAGGCCCCGCCCCAAGCCAGATGGTAGGTGGCAAGAGCAGGGCCCTCAAGCACTCACTCAGGGAGTCTTCCTGGGCAGCAGGCCGCAAGCAGCACACAGTCCTTATGAGGCCCCAGGCCCTGCCCCAAGCCAGATGGTAAGTGGCAAGAGCAGGGCCCTCAAGCACTCACTCAGGGAGTCTTCCTGGGCAGCAGGCTGCAAGCAGCACACAGTCCTTATGAGGCCAAAGGCCCCGCCCCAAGCCAGATGGTAGGTGGCAAGAGCAGGGCCCTCAAGCACTCACTCAGGGAGTCCTCCTGGGCAGCAGGCAGCAAGCAGCACACAGTCCTTGTGAGGCCCCAGGCCCCGCCCCAAGCCAGATGGTAAGTGGCAAGAGCAGGGCCCTCAAGCACTCACTCAGGGAGTCTTCCTGGGCAGCAGGCCGCAAGCAGCACGCAGTCCTTGTGAGGCCCCAGGCCCCGCCCCAAGCCAGATGGTAGGTGGCAAGAGCAGGGCCCTCAAGCACTCACTCAGGGAGTCTTCCTGGGCAGCAGGCCGCAAGCAGCACTAGTCAACATCATTGACTAGTGCTGCATTAAATGCTAATTTGCTAATTTGTGTGTGTGTTTATACAATGGGGCTGGGATGGGAATCTGGACTGCAGAACAAATGGAGAGCCTGGTTTTTTTAAAAAAAACTATTTCTACTATGCTACATTTCTGATGACACCCCCGCCCCGGCCGCTGCCCAGTTTCTATTTACCCCATGAGTTAAGCTTCCATTAGTGTCTATATAAGCTTTCCTTTCACCAATAATAATAGTTTTAGGTGCTTGTATGATTATAGAATGGGAAAACGGGTTAAAACCTCTCTGCCCACATACTATGGACCTGATCCCACCTCCATTTGCGTGCTTCACACATTTTAGCACAACAGCAAACCTGATTACAGTCGTACTTTGGTTCTTAAATGCCTTGTGACTTGAACGTTTTGGCTCCCGAACGACGCAAACCTGGAAGTGGGTGTTTCAGTTTGAGAATGTTTTTTGGAGCCTGAACATCCAATGTGGCTTCCGTGGCTTCCAATTGAGTGCAGGAAGCTCCTGCAGCCAATCAGAAGTTGTGCCTTGGTTTTTGAATGTTTTCGGAAGTTGAACAGAACGGATTACACTTGAGGACCAAGATACAACTGTACTGAGGTTGGAGGGGGTAGCATGAGCTTGAGCTCATGCTGTTGCAGAACTTGATGGTGGGTTGGCTAGGAGCACTGCGGTGACACCCTAGGTGCATAAATCCTTGCATTCGATCTTGTACATGCTTCCTGGCAGACCCCAGGATTGGGCTGTTAATCTATTGAGAATATTGTATTTTCACAGAAATGGCAGGCCATGGTATTTATGTTTGCAATAATGAAAGCCTTTTTTGTCAGAATTTAATTACCATGTCTTTCAGGAAAAAAGAGTGCTAACTCTTCAAAGCCCTTAGGGAGTTTGCAAAATATATATTAAATGGAGAAAAATGCAGTTCGATAAATGGACTGGTCCTTTTCAGAAACTAATTACTTGACTATTGGTCAGATCTTTAGGTCATTCTCTGTACAGTGGTACCTCAGGTTACATACGCTTCAGGTTACATATGCTTCAGGTTACAGACTCCGCTAACCCAGAAATAGTGCTTCAGGTTAAGAACTTTGCTTCAGGATGAGAACAGAAATCGTGCTCCAGCTGTGCGGCTAAAGTGGTGCTTCAGGTTAAGAACAGTTTCAGGTTAAGTACGGACCTCCGGAACGAATTAAGTACTTAACCTGAGGTACCACTGTATTAGGTTTTCCACACAGCATGAGATGATACAGAAGTCAGGTTGAGAAACTTATATCTTTGACAAGTCCCTTTCAGATTCTGATCCTTCCACTACTCTGACCAAAACTCACCCTCCCTCGAAGAAGAAGAAGAAGAAGAAGAAGAAGAAGAAGAGGAGGAGGAGTTTGGATTTGATATCCCGCCTTTCACTCCCTTTAAGGAGTCTCAAAGCGGCTAACATTCTCCTTTCCCTTCCTCCCCCACAACAGACACTCTGTGAGGTGAGTGGGGCTGAGAGACTTCAGAGAAGTGTGACTGGCCCAAGGTCACCCAGCAGCTGCATGTGGAGGAGCGGAGACACGAACCCGGCTCCCCAGATAACGAGACTACCGCTCTTAACCACTACACCATACTGGCTCTCGGTTAGGGTTAGGGTTAGGGTTAGGGTTAGGGTTACTTTTAAATGTAATTTTTCAATAGAAGTGGTATGTGGAAAATCAGCATGTAAAACTGTTCTGTGTTGGGTTGATCCCTTGATCCATCTTGTCCCTTATAGGATAGTCTAATAGCATCTCTCTAATGCAGGGGTGGGGAAGCTGTGGCCCTCCAGATGTTTCTGGAGTCAGAGCTCTGTTTTACAGGTATTTATTGATTTATTTTATTGTATCTATGTTGTAAGCTGACTTGATATATGCCATTGTCAGGGAACTGCCATCGGAGCTTGAGGTGGAGGGAAGGCTCCAGAGGGATGGAGGAGAGGGTCCCAGTAGGGAGAGGGGCAGCCCATCTGCTGGGGAAGGAAATCAGCATTACACCAGTGGAGAAGGGGGGCAGATGGGGGAATCGGAGAGGAGGCTCCAAGACTCCTCGCCGGAGACCAGAGGAGAGAGTACGGGTCCTCCGCTGCCCACACCCTCCCTGCGCAGAAGGCTTCCGCACAGGGAGACTAGGCGGAGACTAGGGGTCAAAGAATTTTTGTGCTGGAAGAAGTTCAAGAAACGCCCCCTGATGGATTCTGCCAGTGACTGAGACAGTCACGATGCTAGAGGCTGTTCAGTCAGAAAGGGTTCAACCAGGTAACCTCGCCAGCAGTGGCGGCAACTTATGCACGAGCAACCCCTAAACCCATTACAGCCATGAAAGTGCAGATCATAAATATTTAAGTAAATCATCATCATCATCATCATTATCACAGCATCATGAAGGTGTTGCGTTTTTGAGACGCAGTGTACAAACTCTCCAACATTCCCGTGATATCCTAAACATTATGTGAATATTACACTTTGTGGCATAGATACAGTCTGTAAAATGTTGCGTGCTGGAAATGGTGCCATAATAAGCATAACCACAAAAAAGTGATCTAAAGGTTGTTTAACCATCTGTAAAAGTTGAAATCTGTGATTTTCCAGCTATTTTTACTTTTTAAATATCCCCAGTTGTTTGCTTTCTCATCTAATGATCACTTGCAAAAAATCCATATTTGATTTAGCACCCAGCCATGGATAAACCGTTGGATGTCTTCTTTGGCTTAAAAGCACAAATTGTGAAGTCTTCTTGGACAACTTTGAATGTAGTTCTTCACGTACATGTCCCACTTAGGTCAAAGGGGTCTGCTTCTGAGACATAATTCTGAATGGCTAATAGAATAAGAAAAGCATTCTGAAAATACACTTCATTACAAGCAGGAGAATTCCAATTATCATTATTATGTTTCTGTTGGAATGTTTCTTTTTTTTTGTAAGGACTTCTCTGCTCCCTCCCTGCCAAAAGGTAGATGAGTTGCAAACCAGTTAGTTAACAGAATAATTATTTTACTTGCCAAGAAGACTGACAACTACCTCTCTTCCCATTTTTAGACACTAATAATGCCCCCAGCTATTTACTTATTTATTCCAGAAATAAAAATAAAAATAACTCAACGCACACAAATGGATAAGAGAAGGGGGGGCGAGAGAATGATCATATATTTTATCCTGATTACTGTCTTCCAAAGCAACTACTCTATTTCAAACTTAAAAATGGAAAGCGTAATGCTGGTGGTCAACGAAAGAGTTTTAAAGACTCTCTCAAGGCAAATCTTTAAAAATGTAATATAAGCACTGAGAACTGGGAAACACTGGCTTGCAAGCGCTCCAATTGGAGAACAGCCTTTACCAAAGGTGTCATGGACTTTGAAGACGCTCAAACTCAGGACGAAAGGGAGAAACACGCTAAGTGGAAGGCACGCTTGGCAAACCCTCACCATGATCAACTGCTTGGAAACCAATGTCCCCACTGTGGAAGAACGTGTGGATCCAGAATTGGCCTCTACAGTCACTTACGGACTAATTGTTAAGACCGTGTTCATGAAAGACAATCTTACTCGGTTATGAGTGATCGCCGAAGAAGATTTTATATATAAGGATGGTGATGTTCCCAGTAGAGTGTATGGTTCTTCCTTAACCTGCATCTTATTTCAGTATATTATTTTTAAAACCTTCATTTTTCAATAACTATTATGTTGTTACCATCTGACCTTTAACTTGACAGTGTTGGTTAATTTTACTACTACTACTACTACTACTACTACTACTACTATTACCATAATTTAATTTGTATACCATGCTTTATCGAAATATCCCAGGGCTGTGTACAGCAAAGTAGGACTGATAAGTGCTGAGGCTTGGGAAGGTGTAGGAATGGGTGAAGAGGACATTTCCACCTCAGCACTGAGGTTCCCTATCCCTGGGTTGCAACAACAAGACCCTGCAAAAGATGAGATGTAATTCATGCTTTCTAACTTCAGGACACATCTCAAAGTGGAGAATAAAATGCAAGTGATTCATGCTCCCTCTTTAGTAAAGTGGTGCTTTTAACATAATGCACAAATTGATCCCATGAAAAAGGAATTCTGTTGTTGCAAATAGTCATGTCGAACCCTTGCCATTTGGCTTGTGGAAAGGTATGCATTCTATTTATCTCTTAAAGGATGGGCAGAGGAAGGACAGCATGACTCTGACTCTAAGCCTCTCCTTTTCTCTGAGCTGAATATGAGCTGTTCGTTACTTGCGTAATACAGAGCTATGTGGAAACGAGCCCTTTGTCTTAGTTCCAGCAATTTCCTAAAATTGGTCAGGGTGTAATTTCAGTGGGTGTTGTAATAGTGAACAACACGAACAACTGTGGAAATAACTCAGGCAAAACATTTGTTTGAATTAAAAAACCATTTTCTCGGGACTATTATCGGAATGAAAAATGGCTGTTTCTTGCATTACACGCTGCATTAACCATATTTGTTAAGCATTTTCCGGGGCGGGGTGCGCAAAAATGTTAGCAGGCATTCATGCAGCCCATTCTTATGCGTGCTTCTATTGAGCTAGAGGTAACAGTGCCATCTTGCCCTGGAATGAGGATTGCTGGTTGGCTTAAGATCAGTCATAGTCTGAACCCACTCATCTGCAGGGTAGCATCTGCACTATGCATTTAAAGCAGTATGATACTAGTTTAAGAATTCTGGGAGCTGTAGTATGTTATGGGTGCTGAAAGCTGTTAATGGGGCGGCCACAGAGCTACAATTCCCAGAGTTTCCTTTGAAGAGTTTTCTATGGTGGAGTCTCCTTCTTTGGAGGTCTTTAAGCAGAGGCTTGACAACCATATGTCAGGAGTGCTCTGATGGTGTTTCCTGCTTGGCAGGGGGTTGGACTCGATGGCCCTTGTGGTCTCTTCCAACTCTATGATTCTATGATTCTAAGAGGAATAGGTTTTTAAACCACTCCTTCTGTCATACCCCAACTTTGCCTTGGTGGACACTTGCTTTCTGCGTTATGGTTTTTGTAAATACAAAGTTAACCAATATAAGCACAACAATCAAACCAAGTACACATATAGCCCCTCTTTCTTCAACCATGGAATTCAAGGCAGCTTGTCCAGCAGACTGAAATGTGATCCAGGTACTGCCCAGATATCCTATTTAGGTTCAGCATAGCTGCCGCATCATATGCCTCCAGCCCTTGCCATAAGGCCATCTAAATCCATGATGCAGGCTGCAGTTCTGTACCTACTTACATGGGGTGCAGCCCCACTGAGCTCAGTGGCAGTGGCGTAGCGTGGGTTGTCAGCACCCGGGGCAAGGCAAGTAATTTGCGCTCCTTAACCCGTGGATTTGCGCCCCCTAACCCATGGATTTGCGCCCCCTAACCCTAACCCCCAGATGTTGCGCCCGGTGCGGCCGGCCCCCCCTGCACCCCCCACGCTACGCCACTGCTCAGTGGAGCTTATTGTTGAGCAGATATGTATAGGATTGTGCTGCAAATATCCTGTTGAAACGGCTCTCCATTATGCGGATCATACCTGCAATTTACTTTTAAAAAGTCCCTCACACAGTTGTGAATTGTGTGACTGCTGGCTTGTCTCGTTCGAGACTTAATTTTGTCATTTAGTCATGTGCTTTGATAATTATCCATGGGATAAAATCCATACCCACCCGAATGCACAAACTGTAAATCAGAAATTGATCTGTGCTTTATCACAGGAGTAATGCCAGAGAGGACACAAGCAGAGGAACAGGAATGTGGAGGGAGCAGACCACCCCCAGCACCACTATTCTGGCACGGTGCCATTGTGATGCCCCCCCTCGGACACGTGCCGCACCCCCCCGGACGCCACTCCCCTACAGGCAGTGCATCAGGCCCCTGGGATGTGCACCATGCTCCCGGGGGCACCATCTATGCCCCCGCCTGCTCTCCGCCCCCGGTAGCGGAGCATGCAGCTTGGTCACTGCACAAGCCCCACCCACTAAATTCTCCTACTTGAATCATGCCCTGCTCCGACCTAAAAACTGCAACTCAGATGGCTAACACACACACACACACACACACACACACACACCCCATTGCTTCCCACATAATGTGAGCAACTGGGATTGATGCAATGCATTCTTCCAAGACAGTAGGCAATGCTTTGGCTGTGTATCATTCCTGCCGTGTTCAAGCTGCTGAACGCAGTTGCTTACACAGCCAATCAACTTACACACAGGAGAGGACTATCAGCAGGGTCAAGAGACCTCCAAGGTCCACAGGAGTACGCATCATATTTAATGTGTGTGGGGTGTGTGTGGGGGTATGTGGATGACTCTTAAAAAGGGGGAAACTCAGTTATCCAATGAGCTGAGTGTAATGAACTGAGATTTTTTTTTTAAAAGTGGGGGAATGGAATGGAGAGGCTGGGGTTCTAAACAATAGTCCACCACGCTGCAACATTTTGTTGTAAGTCTCACTGGTAACAACTACAGCAGCCTGTATCAGCAGTGGGGAATTCTTGACCTTCCAGATGTTGATGGACTACATCTCCCATGGTTGGAGCTGGTGAGAGTTGGAATCCAACAGCTCTAGGTCTCCTTGGGAGTTTGTGAACTCCTTCCTTGGAGGCTTTTAAGCAGAGGTTGGATGGCCACCTGTCATGGATCCTTAGCTGAGATTCTTGCATTGCAGTGAGTTGGACTAGAGAACCCTCAGGGTCCCTTCCAACTCTACAATTCTATGACTCTGTGAGCATCTGGAGCACCACAGGCCCCACTTCGCTGTCATTGCATGAACACCCTCTTTCCATTAAAAAAAAACCCACCGTTGTTCTGCCTCATGCGTTTGGCTGAGGCTGTAGGGCGATCCGCATGATCACAAGATGGGGGCCTGCTGCTTTCTCCCCGATTGGGCTAATGTTTTACAGCAGCCTGGGTTCTGGTTGCACACCTGTGGCGAAAGCACTCATATGAGAATTCTGTCATGGGCACACATCGCAGTTCAGTGCGCATCACTCTAGACAAACAGGTTCCCCGAGTCCTATGGCTAAAGCAGCGTGATCCTTCAAATAGCTGTATAAGTGCCAGGTTTTATTGCATTGAAAGGATGCTGCTGCTGGAGGATCAAAGCTGTTTTGAGATGATGTCACCCCCCCTTGGTCATTTCTGCACAGCCCTTTGAGAAGGCAGGTTGTTTGCCAGAGACATTTACATTTAATTGCTCTGGACGATACCTGGAAATACGTTTAATGGGCATCTGTTTATGACATCTTTGTTAATGGTAGTGACTTTATAAACTCCCTACTTGCCTTTGTTCTCAGTGGGAAACTTCATTCATATATATATATATATATATATATATATATATATATATATATGCAGGTTTTGGTGTCTTCGGGTGTCTTCCCGTGTAAGAGTCGGGGTGTCTGTGCGACGTTTCGACGAGGTCTCACTCGTCATCTTCAGGCTGGTGCTTTCGGCTTCTTGTTACTGGAACAGAGCAGAATCTGGTGTTTGAGTTCCTATAAATACTGTTGAGGGGTGTGGTGTATAGCCTCCAACGTTCTGGGCAGAGAGGAAGTTCCTAGATTAGTGTGCCTCTTCTTCTTTTGTTCCTTAATTACTTGAGGGATATCTTGAGTGATTTCATGAGTGATATTCTGAATACCACTGGGTGGGTCATTAAGTGTAGATTAGTTGCTAAAGCTTTTGTGTCTTGACCTCTTGAGCTTGTGAAGAGTTTTTCTGAGAAGATGGCTGTGCTGCATTTAGTTGTGCTCTGGCTTGGCTTCGTGTATAGGGGCGAGCTGTGGTTTTGTGCCTTGTGCCAGCCAGATCTGTGTAGGGATTGCAGGGGAGTGCAGCATCCGGAGGTGCCACTATAGTTTGGCTACTGGATGGAGTCTGTAATATGTCTGTGGAGAGGGTCTGGGTTTGGGTCTGGTGTGGTTGATTGGTGACGGCGTTCTGTGTGCCTCTGGTTCTGGTGTCGGTTTTTGTGGGGAGGGCTAATTTCCAGATGTCTGGCAGGCGGGACGTGTCGTCACGCTTGTTCATGTTGTGAGGGTGTTTCTCTATCTCGATGGCTTCCATGATTATTCTCTTGTGGTGATGTTCCATGTTAAAGAGCAATTTGGAATCTGCAAAATTAATTTCGTGTCCTGTTTCTTTCATGTGTTGGAAAAGAGAGGAAGTTTTTTCTTCTACGAAAGCATATATATATATATATATATATATTCACCTGTTCAGAATAACAGGCAGGCCCTATTCTCACAGGCAATATTAATTCTTATCTTTGAAGCCATGCTGATCTTGAGCAAACGTGTCCTTAATATTTATAATTCCTTATCCTGGGGAAGAGTTGCTTCATTATGAAAGTGGCACGCTCATATCTTTTCCCGCAACAATCACCAGAGAGAGTTGAACTCCTAATTTGTTCCCCCAGTTTTCCCTTTTGCCCCTTCCCTCCGATGTCAATTACACATCTCACTTATAATTTTTCTTGAATAAGAAGTGATGGATCCATTAGCAGAGACAGGGTTCTTCACTTGCAATTTGCAGATTTACAGCCGCCTGTGTTTTTGCAGCTGGACGCCAAAAAAGCTCTGGCTTCCTTGGTTTTGGAGTTCATTAGGACTGAAGATTAAGGCTGCCTTTGCGGCAGTGCCAGCCTAAGACCTTTTGTTGCTTGAAGGGGGTTCCAAATGGCACCCCCCCAATCCCCTGCTAGGGCTAACAGTTTTGCAAGTTGGGCTGCATCACTCAGATGCCAGCTCCTGTCTTCATCTATTAAAACAGGGTGGGGGTAAAAACCTCAAGCCATAGGACACATTCCCTTCCTGGCAACCTCTTGAGGGCCAAATGCTGGTGGTGGCCGGGGCCAGAGGCAAAAGTAGATGGAGCAACCAATGGAAAGTTTACCTGTGTACAGTAAAAGGTAAAGGGACCCCTGACCATTAGGTCCAGTCGTGGCCGACTCTGGGGTTGCGGCGCTCATCTTGCTTTATTGGCCGAGGGAGTCAGCGTACAGCTTCCGGGTCATGTGGCCAGCATGACTAAGCCGCTTCTGGCGAACCAGAGCAGCGCACGGAAACGCCGTTTACCTTCCCACCTGTTTATCTACTTGTACTTTGACGTGCTTTTGAACTGCTAGGTTGGCAGGAGCAGGGACCAAGCAATGGGAGCTCACCCCGTCGCAGGGATTCAAACCCACCCTCCACCCTCCATTAAGTACAGCAAAAGCATCTGGGAAGGGAAAAGAGGACTTCAGGGTTGGTTTGCTTTTAAAATAATAGTTGTATAAGTTGTGTGTCTTTGTTTCTCAATTTGTCCCCTTTACATTGTTTTTCATGTATTGTGGTATTTTAAGCATTGTGACTTGGCTGTTACTTTTATTGATTATAGTTTAGTAGTTAGAATTTCTGTTTAATTATTATCTGCTGATATTCTGAGATGTTACTTTATTTTATTCCAATAAATTGTTGAACGTTACCTTAATTTGTTTACTTCACACAGGTATGTTTCTATTATGACTTTTGCATTGGATCGGCCAGTGAGCTTTGCTGTATATTTTGTTGCTTTAAATCGCCTTGTGTATAGTAGTGCAAATTAATAGTGAAAATGAAATGAAATTCAGACAAGATCAGAGTTCAAGGATTCACTTAGCCAAGCAAAAATAAAGAAATAAAAGCAAACAAACAGTACAACCAGTCGCAGCTAGCAGAGTAGCGCAGGCTCTGTGTTGCTGGCCTGGATTCCCGAGGCCACATATTGCTGCCAGTTTTGGAGAGGGGGTGAGAAAAGGCAATAGGAAGCTTGGCACAGTAGGAGCATTGGATCAACTTCTTAGCTGCTCCCGCACCATGTCAAACCCCCTCCTGCCTTGCCCTCCTTCTCTTCCTCTCGGTAATTGACATTGTGTGGCACTGGGAAATTGGATGAGCAAGGTAGTTCTGCCCATGCCAACCCATCAGCTGCTGCTGGATACATGGGATGCCAACTTGAATAAAATATTGGAGGAGCAGGGCAATGAAGCCCTGCCCTACATAATTGATCACATGACACAGTGCACACACATCATTTGAATGACAATGCCCATCAACTGGGGGGTAGGCCCCCTCAAATATTTTATGGGGGGGCGAAGAGCCCTCAACCCCTAGGAGTTGGCTCCTATGTGGCCTGGGTAGGGGGCACCTGACATGTAGAGTGTCCTGAGGGTTTAATAATAATAATAATAATAATAATAATAATAATAATAATAATAATAATTTATACTCACCCATCTGGCTGGGTTTCCCCAGCCACACTGGAAAACACGATAAGACATCAAACATTAAAAACTTCCCTTCAGATGTCTTCTAAAAGTTAGTTAGATAGTTGTTTGTTGCCTTGACATCTGCTGGGAGGGTGTTTCACAGGGCAGGTGCCACTACCGAGAAGGCCCTCTGTCTGGTTCCCTGTAACCTCACTTCTCACAGTGAGGGAACTGCCAGAAGGCCCTTGGAGCTGGACCTCAGTGTCTGGGCTGAACGCTGAGGGTGGAAACGCTCCTTCAGGTAAACAGGGCCAAGGCCATTTATATTATGTGAGAGTTAGGTAGGTTTGACATTTAATGCAAACAGAATTGAATTTCTCCCCAGTCTTGGTTTTGTTCGTTTGTTTCATGGGAGGTGCACAAGAAGCAGGCAGTTTTCTCCCTGCTCCTTACAAGCCTTTCACGGCAAGACCCCAGGGTGTATTACAACAGATTACAAAAAAATGAAGCGCCTACAGTTGTAAAAACAAACAAAGCAAGCCAGATCAGATTGGCACACATTCGGCAAAAGAGGTGAGAAGATAAATGTTCTTAACTGTCAAAGGTTAGGGTAAAGAGGTGCCTCTTTAGTACCCAGCAAAAGCTATACAATGAAGATGTTTGGTGCACCTCTGTGGGGGAGGGGTCCCAGAATTTAGGGGCTGCCACAGAGAAAGCCCTGTAACCTCACTGTTGCACTGGCAAACCCACACAAGCGCACATAGTAAGGGGTTGCAGGAAATGTAGGGTTTTCAAATGCAGAAGGAACTGCATTATCTCTTGCAAAACAGGGCTCCAATCACATTGCAAAACCTGAAACCACACAGTGCAGGGTCAAGCTGTTAAGGGAGTGAAGACAGTTGGGTTCTCTTCATTACATCGTCCTTTAACCCAGCTCAACTGTTGAGGCTGCACTCTGAATGGCACATTTGCTCATAAATGCCTGTTACTTGTCCATAAAAACAGTAATATGCTACGCTATTAGATTATTGGCTTTTTATCACCAGTGGAGCTTCTATTCCCCTAACCCCACTCTTATAATCTTTTTGCTGGTTCGGGAAAATGTAAGAATACAGTGGTACCTCGGGTTAAGAACTTAATTCGTTCTGGAGGTCCGTTCTTAACCTGAAAGTGTTCTTAATCTGAGGTACCACTTTAGCTAATGGGGCCTCCCACTGCCACCGCACGATTTCTGTTCTCATCCTGAAGCAAAGTTCTTAACCCGAGGCACTATTTCTGGGTTAGCAGAGTCCGTAAGCTGAAGAGTCTATAACCTGAAGCGTCTGTAACCCGAGGTACCACTGTAATGGCCAATGATAGGTACAGTGGTGATGTAAGGCCCATTTCACATATATGGCATGGCTCCTTTTTAACCCCTGTTATAACAATCTTGGTAAGCCATCAGTGATGTTCTCTCTGGAAACAAGTGTTTGCATATCTAAATACCACAGCATCTGTATTTTACTGTAAAATACATTTGCCCTTTATGCAGGAGATCAACCCTAATGGGCAAAGCCTAGTGTTGTTAGCTGAGAAATCTGAATTGGCACTTGGCATCTATTTTGACCAACTGCTAGTCAAGATGGGGAAACTGCCCTCAGTTGGTAGAGATGGGAGAGTTTGAGGGTGGGCAAACCTTTTTCTCCCAAGTGTCACATTCCTTCTGGAGCAACCTGAAGGATGACGATGGGTGGGGCTGAAGTCAGTGGTGGGTGGAGCCAAAACAAGCTGTGGCATTTCCCCCTCACTTCCTATCACCCTCCTCTCTCCCTCCTTGCCTAGCAAGCTTCTCAGGTAGGGACAGCTTGTTCCAAGCAGAAATCTCAACTGATTGCTTGCAAAAGGCTGTCAGAATTTGGCTGTAGGCCACATACAATGAGAGTGACTGGTTGGGGTTGGGGGAGAAAACCACCCAGGCCACATTTTAAAAGCAAACCTACCTAATTTTCTCTTTCCGAACCAATACGCAAATTTGTCCTTCCAAATTCGCGCTGGAGTGTTCCAGTTCTTGAAGCTTAAAAGCATGTGCAGAAAAGGCCTATACTGGGGAGAATGGTGCATCCAAATATATGCGCTGATGAAAATAGCACATATGGGGGTCTTTCTTTCTTTTTTGGCAGAAAAGTGTAAATTAAACAACATACAAAACATGAGTTTATTTGGAGAAGTTTGTGCTGAAATGCTGAGGCGTTTTCATAGTCACTCTGCAAAAATTGCAACCTGATATGGAAATGTAGAGAGCAGAATTTAAGACTAAAAAAGGGAGAAGGTAAGAGGAACTGAAACTTGCACATTTGTCCAGACCTAAGGACGGCAGAAACCGAATGAATGAATGAATATCACACTAGCATCCAGAAGATCCAATGGCCCTCACAATGAAGTGCCCAGTGGGGTGTTTTAGGTGCACCATATCATTTTCCTTCATTCTCTGCTCTCAGCTGTCAGAGAGAAGAATTGGACTGGACATAAGCTGAGGATGTTAAGCTAAGCTTATTCAAATGTTTTGTTCAGGGGAGAAGACGGAGAGTTATTGACAGCCTTCTTTGCACAAAAGCAGTTTATTAAATTATTGTGGTCTCATGTTTCCCACTTCTCCTGAATAATAGATTTGTGTTGTTGCTGGCTTTTTTATTGTGTTTTTTTAATGTCTATGCTTCTGCCATTCTACCAGTGAGAACTCTGAAAGTACAATGACTGCCAGGGGATTTCCAGACTCATATGCCAAATGAAAAATATCATTTTTAATTTCAGATTTTTCTTCTTCTTGCATTTCTCAGAGATGCCACTTAATTGACATTTTATTACTCCCTAGCGAAAGAAAATGGCAAGGCCATTATACCTGTTTTCACCTTGTAATTGTAATTCTACCCCTCCCACGCACCTCAATGGACAGAATAAAAATTTAATTTAATGATGCTATCAGAGCTGGGGGGCAGGATTGATGGTGCCGCTGTATCTCTACATAACGTTTCTTTGCTCTTCTGGGAGCGGCAAGAGCATTGTCATTTTCTCGATGTCACCCTTGGGGACGAGACTAGAGCATCAGGACATTCTGGCAATTGTGTTGTAACGTTAACAGGTTGCCTCATGAGCTATTCGCAACAACTAACCGATTTCGGTGGCCCATCAAAATCCACACAGCAAACTTACATTCAAGGAATCAAGGAGCAGTTTCAGATTGGATGCCGGCGTTGTCTCTCACTTTTCCTGTAATAGCCCCGGCTGTTTCTGGCACCTCCCCATTATTCTCTCTCACCTGTGGCAAATTCCAAGAAATGACATGTTCTATTCAAGTAGAATAAGTGGAAGCTTTTAGGGCTGGGATCTGCCGATGATATCATTGTTGCATGACAATGGTTGGGAGCCAAACTTGTTCTAGACCAGGGGTCAGCAAACTTTTTCAGAAGGGAGCCAGTCCATTGTCCCTCAGACCTTGGGGGGGGGCAGACTACCTTTGGAAAAGAAAAAAAAAGAATGAATTCCTATGCCCCACAAATAACCCAGAGATGCATTTTAAATAAAAGGATACATTCTACTCATGTAAAAACACACTGATTCCTGGACCGTCTGCGGGCCGGATTTAGAAGGCAATTGGGCTGGATCCGGCCCCCGGGCCTTAGTTTGCCTACCCATGTTCTAGACCCACCCATGCCATATGGAGATTATGATTATTGTAGTCATTGTCATCCTGAGGATGCATGGGAAAATAATCTTGTTTCTCTCAATACTAGGGCAGTTGACGTAGATCTTCCCATTCCTGAATAAGCCCTGAACTTGTGAAATTTCATCCATCTACACCCCAAAGCATTTTTTTCATGGTGTCCCCCACACAAGGGGATTGTGAATAGGTTTGCAGAGTAGCAGTGCTGATTTCTTCAACAATATTTCTCATGTGTCCATATTAATTGGGTCCAACGATGCATTAAATATACTTGAAATAAGGAATAAATGGTGCAGGATAATGGATCTGAGGTAGACACAGCATAAGGTACCCACATTTAGGCCAAGACCTGTCTCTTTAATGAAATCCAAACTTTTGCATGTGAAACTCCAGGAGTGGAACGCTCAGCGCTTGACACAGAATGCGGCACCAAAATTTATATACCGCTTGATCGTAATGAAACCTTTGCAGGAAAGCCTTTCCTGAACATATCAGTGTTAATATCCTTCCATTAATTTTTTTGCTACGGATTTTCACAACAAAGCCCTTAAGGTTTTAGGGGAGGCCACATGCTGGGCCTCTGTAATGTCAAGAAAATCAATCATGAAAACGACACCAGCCGAGAAAGTGGCCCTCTGTTAACCTTTCTTAGCTTTAATGCAAAAGAGTGGACCTTCTCTGCTGTCATATTACTTTGATTAATGTCCTTGTATAATGAAATGGGAGAAAATTGAAAAGCCAGAACAATTAGCAAGGCAAAATTGAATTAGAGTACTAGAACCAAGGGGTGGGGTGGGGAATCTAATCACTGCCATTTAGTTGGTTGGAGTTGAGGCAATTATGGAAACACATTAAAATATATGTGATATTGCTATTTTCTTACCTCCGTCCTTAAATATTGGGCTACTTTGGGCAGCTCTCCCCCACCTTCTCCACACTGAATCATTAACTCCAGGGGTTCATCATCATCAACCTTTTTATTCGACCGTCAGTCAGAAAAAAAGTACATTTGTCAATACACAGTTAAAAGCTCCAGGAAGATTTTAGAACTTAGCCAACACTAAAATCGGCTAAACAGATAGCCCCATATCAATATAGTCAATTATAGTCTTGCGATGCTTAAAAGCTAAAAAAAGAAATTTGGCCACCAAGGAATGTATAGCTCTAGTGACGTTATTCAGCAAGTGTAAAACCTGGTTTTCTCCGGATAGGAAGCTAAATTGGCATAGGAGTGGGTCTATAAAGTTTTGTCTAAGCTCTGCATAAGAAGGGCAAGTCAAGAGAATGTGTTCGGTGGACTCAACCACACCCATGGCACAACGACAGGTTCTCTGGGCATATGGTACTCCCCTGTACCTTCCCCACAATATCGCAGAGTCAAGGACATTTAATCTAGCCGCTGTAAGAAGTCTACGGTATTCCACATAGTGAATTTCTGCAAGGTAGGGGGCTGGTATGGTCCGATTAATCTGGTCCCCTAGGAACATCCCAACTCCAGGGGTTGTTTTTTTGTGTGTTTTTTTTTAAAGTAGGCATTTTATGAAGTAGTGTCACAATTTCTCATTCTGCAACACCTCCTGCAACTCCCAGACTAGGTGGCATTTCTTCATCCATCTCTTTCTCATAATATTGCAGAGTGGGTGACCACACACAGGCAAACCAAAGGGAAGATTCTGTATGTCAGGGAGAGGCTGAAGAAATGCAGAGGAAGAACTCAAGGGGACTTAAAAACTCTAGAAAATGAGGAGTGGGGGGAAATTGACCACATGTGTGGATGAAAGGAGCAAACATATGTACAATGGTACCTCAGGTTAAGAACTTAATTCGTTCTGGAGGTCCGTTCTTAACCTGAAACCGTTCTTAACCTGAAGCATCACTTTAGGTAATGGGGCCTCCTGCCACCGCCGGAGCACAATTTCTGTTCTCATCCTGAAGCAAAGTTCTTAACCCGTGGTACTATTTCTGGGTTAGCGGTGTCTGTAACCTGAAACGTTGTAACCTGAAGCATATGTATCCCGAGGTACCACTCTAATCAATCATAAAATATCACTTGTAAGCCATTTTGGGAGACTTCTGATGGCTTTGGGGTTTGTTTGTTTGTTTGTTTGTTTGTTGCTGAAGAGAAAAATAAAATTGCTTTAAATGATTATTTAGTTAAGGATATTGTTGTTGCTGATGCTGCGGTTGTTGTTATCTCAAAAATGTATGCCTCTTTTTTCATTGGCCAATCAATATTTCCAGTTTCTATTCTCGTTCCTTGTTTTCTTTTTTAAAATGATGTTGTATTTGCCTGCTGTTGCTGCTGCTTTTAAAACCAGGTAGAACAGGGCAGAAAATGAGTCCTTCGTTTTTATGCCTCTTGAGATGTCAACAGAGTGCTTTGACTGGGGATCCGTGTTGGTGAAAGTGAAAGCATGTTGCTGGATTATTATTTTTAGAGTGCTGGTTTAGTGGGGACGGGATATCTCTTGCTTTTCTTCGCTCTAAAAATGTCTAGGGATACTTTGAAATCAAAGCCAGGCATGTTGTATCTCTGAAGCGATTGATCAGTATGCATTATGAATACTCGAGATATCTTTAAGAGCTTTTATAGTTTCTTCTGCTGAACATCTTTGGTTTTCTTAAAACCCCCACCCCCACAAAGTTGCAGTTGCGAATATGAGATCTGCTACTTGCAAAGCTCTAGAATCCCAGCATCCTCTCACAGTTGCATCTTGACCCTTTTCAGCCTTACAAAAGATATTACTTCTGTGTCGACTGAATATATGTATGAGATGAGGAGGGGAATCGTACCTGCTGGCTTAAGGCTCCCATCCACTTTCAGTGTAACATGTGGATAAAGACTGCATTTATACAAACACTACATGCATACAGGTTTGTTTGTTTTGGCAGTGTTTTGAGAAGGGTCAATAGGGTTTGTCTTGCATGCAGAAAGTCCCAGGCTCAATTCCTGGCATCTCCTGGCAATCCTGGAAATGCCCCTTGCCTGGGAACCTGGAAATCATTTGCCAGTCAGAGTAGACAGTACTGAACTACATGGACCAATGGTCTGACTTGGTATAAGTCAGCTTCCTATGTTCCTGTGTGTTGTAGCATCAGGGTCACCTGTCAGGTGTGCGTGCAGGAGCCAGGCCCTGTGACCAGTAGGGCTTTGCAGGACTGGGGCCTTCCTAAGTTTGTTCTGAAGAGGCAAGGCGTGGCCTCACAGGTGAGGCCAATTGGTAACTCACAGCACCTGGTGGCAAGAGCTAGGAAGGGGTATAAGTCAGCATTTCCCTTCGGCTCTTTGCCACAGCAACACGCTTCCTGCATTGCTGCGTTTGGCTTCTTGCTTCCTGATCTTTGAACCTCGGCTTCTTGACTCCCTGCTTCTTGATCCTCGGACCCCTGACTTCATGACTCCTTGCTTTCTGACTCCTGGACCCCCGTTCCTGCTCCCACGCCACCATCTTGCCCCCAGTCCTGACGTCCCCTGCCAGGACTTCGATTGCCCATGAACCAGACCGTGACACTACCTCCAGGTTGGTGGCAAGCAAGGTAGCCCCTGTTGGGACCCCTTCCACTGAAGCTGCCGTGGTGCATCTAGCACCAGTGGCTGGTTCTAGGAAGCCAACCCCCATTTCAGCTTTTTCCACAGTGCTCCAGAGTGCTGCTACATCAGATGCCATGGGAGCTGTGGGAGCATTAAAATGGCAGATGAATGGATCTTAACCCACATACTGCCACCAGATGAGCCCCTCTCCTGGAATACAGGTGTAGCAACAGTGGCATCCAAGAAGTGATCAACATCAGTGGCTCCTGCTGGAGCACTTGAAAATCTGCCCAAGGGACATTGGATGATGACACCAACAAACATGACCCCACACACGCCTTCAGCCTAGAGAAAAGTACCTTCGCCGTCCTGGTGACATGGTTTCCTTACGCTAGTATTTGAAGTGTGTGGACTGAAATATGATTCCTGAAGACCCTTTAAGAAATTAGCTCCCTCCCCCTTCCAAAAAAGAATTTATTTCATGTGTGCATGAAGATTCCTTTACGAAACTAAGCATCCTACTTCTCCAATGTCATACAAAACTCCTTGGAACATCACATATTTGTTTTTCAGCAAAGAAAAATGGATTGAGGATGATTACCATGGCACTTTAATTTTCCTCTTTTGTTTTGGTTGATACCAAGGTCAATTCAGATGGCTTTTTTTCTTTTTCTGCTCCAACAAGATATGTTAATAACTGTGTTCAAAGGTTAACTAGATTGGAAATGGTGGAAAAAACCGGGATGGATTTGTATGAATCTCTAACTCTAATCTGAAAATAACCTCAGAACCCGAATAAGTTCATGAAGTAATTTCAGAGAGGATATGCAGAGGAATATCTGTAATACAACAAGGTACTTAAGAAGGATTTTAGGGAGAGCAACAGGGTTTTTGTCTTTGGCTTTGTCTGTAGGGGACTTCGCCTGGATTGGTTGTAATTGCAGAGCTAAGAAAAGGACATTATGGAGGATGTTTTATGTTAAGTATTCAGTGGTTTGTGTTTGCCTGAGCTTGAGTCTGGACTAAGGATTCTGAGCCCCTGTGTTCTGATTCGATACATGATATCCAATCACATAACATTTCAGGTTTTGGGCCTCTGCCATTGGTCCTTAAACTCTGAATCATGATTCGCAGCTTGGAAGTTTAGACAGCCAATCACGTTGGGAGTGGGAGTGGCCCAGGCCTTCAGAAATGTATATAAGCAGTTGATTTGCCCCTGTTGTCCAGTTCTGTTAGTTCAGTAAAGGTTCTTTCTGTTATCACTGTGTCTTGCCTTGTGGGAACCCACTTACACTTCATTTTATGAGTGCTGTTCTGATGCCCCAGGGATTGCTGCAGATGTAAACCATCACCAGACTTCCCCTTTATGTAAAGCAGGGATAGGGAACCTTTGGCCCTTCAGATGTTGAGTATGACTCCCATCACCCTAGATTATTTGCCATGCTGGCTGGACAGAGTATGCACACACATTCAACCCAGGAGATCATAGCTGCAGAGATAAGAAATGAAGAGTCATTCCGTTGTCTTGAGAGGTGACTTCTTGGTTTGCATGGAGAAACCATTTTCTTTTTTTTATTGGTTTTTTTTAACATATCATTTCCAACAATCATATATCATAACTTCTTATCTTATACAATGTTTTAGACTTCCGTCAACACCTCTGATGATTTTCCGTTCTTTATCGCTTATTCTGCATTTCTTAATTTCTCTATTACTCTTAATTATCATTAACATAATGCTCCTCATAGTCTTTCTTGCAATATTTCAAATAGTCCTCCTTACAAAACTTATTGCAGTCCTACTAGCGTAATCAGTTCATTAGTTAATTTTCAAATAGTTCGTATATTCACTCCAGTCTTCTAAGAATCTCTGGTCCCGCAGGTTTCAAATTCTTCCTGTTAATTTATCCAGTTCTGCAGTCCATCAATTTCATCCGCCATTCTTCTTTTGTCAGTAATTCTTTTTGCTTCCATTTTTGTGCCATTGGAGAAACCATTTTCAACGGAGCCCAGCAACAGAAGCACACAACTGTATTGAGGCAGCACTGGGTGTTGAAATTTTGTGCCACTAACAATGTTGTGGCCAGGGCAACTGCCTCTGTGTGTGCCCCCCCCCCAGCTATGCCACTGCATTGACTCTCCTCAACAAGAAGGGCTGTAAAGGCTTCCCATTCAGACCTGGAAAACTACTGTTTGTTATGGGTCTTCACTTGGTCTTTCTGGTTCTGATAGCTACCTACAGCACAGCTGTGACAGAGGTTCATTCAATCCCTCAGCCACACAGAAGGGCATATCGTATAAATAGAAAGTACTCAAACCAATGCAATTTTTTTTTGTCTTAAAGTAATTTTAACTTTTAGTAAGGTGCCCCAAGACCTTGCTGAAGGGCTTGTATAAATATCACAAACACGCACACACTGTTCTAGTAATTTCTGTGGCAACTTTTAGCAGGCTAACTTTAAGCTTGAATCGAGAACCATGGTTCGAGTTGAAAGTTCAGCATGTGGCCTTATACAACCCACGATTTCACTCAGCTCTCCCAACCTGCCCCACAACAATATGAGGACTACTACACTTGACTTGTTTGAACACTTTAAAGTACTCTACAAATGCCAAAGACTCTTTCTGGTGATTTGCCTTTTCCTGTAACATTTCAGCTTGGCTTGCTGAATATTTGGAAAATTGCTTTTAGTGAGATACCTGTTCTTCTGGATCTTTTCAGCAGTAAACCCTTTCTTCGTTGCCTCTGGCAGACTGTCACCTCAGCAGTGTAGGTAAGTTGATTTGTATGGGGCTTGAGGGTGGATGGACAGCCCTGCATTCTGAATTAGATATTGGTTGAGCTGTTAGAAATGTGGTGATAGAAAAATGGGAGAAGGCCTTGGCAGGATGAAGCCTGAATGACGCAGTGGAGAGAAACACACATATTTGTTTACCACAGGACTGCATGCCAAACTCATGCTGCAGATCTACTGCTGTGCTTTTCGAAAAATTGTTTTGTATTGCCTGAATCATATTTTTAAGTATTGTTTATTTTTGTATTTTTCTGAACGCTAATGTTTCAAATGGCTGTAGCCAACCAAGTTCTACTCAGACCCGTTGAAATTAATGAATTTATAAGGCTAGCACTGGATACAACCTAATGTGCTTCAATATTCCTAATCCCAGGCAGGCAGCTATACATTTATTTATTTTTAATGTCTCCTACAAACTTCTCTTTTGTTTCAGCAAGCCTAGCCATATATATCATTGTTTTAGGCATGTTTGCTTTTTAAACTCTTGATTTTTATCTGCATTTTGATAATTTTATTATATCTACTTGTTTTTAAAGTCTGCTGATTTTCCTATATTTTCCTATTATCTTCTGTAAACAGCTTACTTTTTCTGGTTATATAAATCTTGTTCAATAGACTCTTTAAAATACTGTATTTTAACATTTGTGGGGGTTTTTTGCTAGCTTAAGAGATCCTTGCCCAGAAAACTAGCCTGTAAAAAATGAAAATAAATAAATTAGAATATAAGAACCACCTGGATGGATCAGACTGAAGTGGTTCAACAGAGGTGATCCCTCTTCTTTGGTGATCACTCGTAGCCAAGTAAGATTGTCTTCCATGAACATGGTCTTAACAGTAAATCAATAAGAAGAAGAAGAGGAGGAGGAGTTTGGATTTGATATCCCACTTTATCACTACCTGAAGGAGTCTCAAAGCGGCTCACAATATCCTTCCCCTTCCTCCCCCACAACAAACACTCTGTGAGGTGAGTGGGGCTGAGAGAATTCAGAGAAGTGTGACTAGCCCAAGGTCACCCTCCAGCTGCATGTGGAGGAGCGGGGAAGCGATCCCGGTTCACCAGATTGCGAGTCCACTGATCTTAACCACTACACCACAGTCATCCATGACCGTGGAAGCCAATTCTGGATCCATACGTCCTTCCAGACTGAGTTGGATTGCTGCAAATAGCCCCACCTGGCTATGAATTTGTCTAATGCTCTTTAAAAACCAGAAACTTGCTTGTGGCCATTGTCACATCTTGCAATTGCAAATGCTGCCAGTCTGAGCTGTGCAAAGAACGGTTTCCTTTCTCCTCTCTGCTTTGAACATTGCATAATTTCACTGGGCAACCCTGAGTTCTTGAATTGTGAGAGGGACAAAAGTTTCCTCCGCCAGAGACGGAGGAAGGGGGTGTGATGGGTGCAGGCCGCCCTGGGTGTCACCACTGGGGGGGTGACAAAATGCAGGGCGGCACTCACAGCGGGGCCTGCAGTGCGCCCGAACCACGCGTCTCTCCTGGGAGAGATGTGGTGGCTTGGGCGCACGCAGGCTCTGCGCTGCCCAAATGGTCCGCCCGTTGCCTCCCCCCCAGCTGTAGGGCGGAGGCAGGCAGACTCTGGAGGCCCCCTCGTGGTGTGCCCCGCCGCTATGGGTGGCTCACCCCACCCCATGGCGCACTGCCTCAGGCGCCCGAGCGGCTTCCTCTGCTGCTGCACGGACCTTCGTGAAAAGCCGGAGCTCATTGCTCAATGCATCAGAGCACGCCAGGCACTTCTGTCCTCCACTGCCTCCCGCAGTTTGATCAAACTCATGCTAGTAGCTTCAAGAACACCATCCAACCATCTCATTCTCTGTCGTCCCCTTCTCCTTGTGCCCTCCATCTTTCCCAACATCAGGGTCTTTTCCAGGGAGTCCTCTCTTCTCATGAGGTGGCCAAAGTATTGGAGCCTCAGCTTCACGATCTGTCCTTCCAGTGAGTATTGGAGCCTCAGCTTCACGATCTGTCCTTCCAGTGAGCACTCAGGGCTGATTTCCTTCAGAATGGAGAGGTTTGATCTTCTTGCAGTCCATGGGACTCTCAAGAGTCTCCTCCAGCACCATAATTCAAAAGCATCAATTCTTCGGCGATCAGCCTTCTTTATGGTCCAGCTCTCACTTCCATACATCACTACTGGGAAAACCATGGCTTTTACTATACGGACCTTTGTTGGCAAGGTGATGTCTCTGCTTTTTAAGATGTTGTCTAGGCTTGCCATCGCCTTTCTCCCAAGGAGCAGGCGTCTTTTAATTTCGTGACTGCTGTCACCATCTGCACTGATCATGGAGCCCAAGAAAGTAAAATCTCTCACTGCCTCCATTTCTTCCCCATCTATTTGCCAGGAGGTGATGGGCCCAGTGGCCATGATCTTCGTTTTTTTGATGTTGAGCTTCAGACCATATTTTGCGCTCTCCTCTTTCACCCTCATTAAAAGGTTCTTTAATTCCTCTTCACTTTCTGCCATCAAGGTTGTGTCATCTGCATATCTGAGGTTGTTGATATTTCTTCCGGCAATCTTAATTCCGGCTTGGGATTCATCCAGCCCAGCCTTTCACATGATGAATTCCGCATATAAGTTAAATAAGCAGGGAGACAATATACAGCCTTGCCGTACTCCTTTCCCAATTTGGAACCAATCAGTTGTTCCATATCCAGTTCTAACTGTAGCTTCTTGTCCCACATAGAGATTTCGCAGGAGACAGATGAGGTGATCAGGCACTCCCATTTCTTTAAGAACTTGCCATAGTTTGCTGTGGTCAACACAGTCAAAGGCTTTTGCATAGTCAATGAAGCAGAAGTAGATGTCTTTCTGGAACTCTCTAGCTTTCTCCATAATCCAGCGCATGTTTGCAATTTGGTCTCTGGTTCCTCTGCCTCTTCTAAATCCAGCTTGCACTTCTGGGAGTTCTCGGTCCACATACTGCTTGAGCCTTCCTTGTAGAATTTTAAGCATAACCTTGCTAGCATGTGAAATGAGTGAAATTGTGCGGTAGTTGGAGCATTCTTTGGCACTGCCTTTCTTTGGGATTGGGATGTAGACTGATCTTCTCCAATCCTCTGGCCACTGCTGAGTTTTCCAAACTTGCTGGCATATTGAGTGTAGCACCTTAACAGAATCATCTTTTAAAATTTTAAACAGTTCAGCTGGAATACCATCACTTCCACTGGCCTTGTTATTTGCAGTGCTTTCTAAGGCCCATTTGACTTCACTCTCCAGGATGTCTGGCTCAAGGTCAGCAACCACACTACCTGGGGTGTACGAGACATCCATATCTTTCTGGTATAATTCCTCTGTGTATTCTTGCCACCTCTTCTTGATGTCTTCTGCTTCAGTTAGATCTTTACCACTTTTGTCCTTTATTATGGTAATCTTTGTACGAAGGGGAACCCACTAGGTACCATGAAATATGAATGGCATCTCTTCTCTGCAGCTATCAGCAGGAGGGTTTGTGTGGCGCGTCAGAACTATTCTACATGCAGAGTGCACAAATACTGTGGAATAACTACTAAACAGGAGATCTAGGCTTGTCTAGCCACTCTTAGCTGTGCAGTATTTGAAACCCTGGACAGCCAATCTTTGCTGCAAAAATGTTGGCATGGTAATAACAACTTTCCTGCCAAGACGTCTCTGACCTTTTTTTGCTTCTGAACATACCTGTTCTTTCATCACAGAGGCATTCCCAGAGGTTGCTGATCTGGTGTTCTCTTTCTAATAAAGGAAAACCTTCCCCAGGGAACAGGTTTGGATTGCAACATGCTGCTTTATCCAGAGCTCTGGAGATGAGCTTTCAGACACTCCATTGTGTGCACAGAATTTACAGCATGATCATGTAACACAACAGGTTACGTATCCTGTATGTAATTGATTTTGCCAACTTTTAAAAACCAAAAAACATTAGCAAATTGGGCATGTTCACCTTTCAACACAAACGGAATCCCCCATCCTTATTTTTGGCTGTTCTCTGGCTTTTGAATTTGTTGAAGCGAGTTGGATAAGAATGCCTGCAAAGTCCCCTCCAACACAATGATTGTATGAAACAAAAATGATATTCCGGAATGTTGACAGCTCCATTCAGTACAAGGCCTGGTCTACTCAGACTGGCAAGAACTCTCCTAAGATTCAGGCCAAAGCTCAGTGGGAGAACATCTCCTCTGCATTGGTTTGATTCCCAGCATCTCTAGGTAGAGCTAGGAAATATTCCTGACCTGATACTCTGAAGAGCTGCTGCCAGTGTAGACAATACTGAACTAGATGACTCATTATGAGGGAACTTCCTATCTTCCTGTGTTCCCTGCCCTGCTACCGTGTGACTCAGGGGTTCTAGCGACTAGATATGGAATCTTTAGCACATGCTTCTTCATTGAGCTACGGCCCCTCCCTGAACCTGAGATGTACAGTGCTAACACCGAGGGCAAGAACAGCATATTTATCAAAGATTACATCCCTTTAAAAGAATTTTGTTCATGGTAAAGTTTCCTGAGAAGTTCCCTTGGAACGCATTCAGATTCCCAAATGTGGAAAACAAACAAACCATAAATGGGTTTGGAAAGATTTTATTAGGCTCCTTTTAAAAAATATTTTGATGCAGATCTTGGTATTCTTTTTACAGAAGGTCAACACCTTTAACTCGCCTTGTTCTTTGGCTCGGAAACTACCATGTTCATAGATATCCTCATCACACAACAACCACGTGAGTACATTCTAAATTAAGGGGAATGCAAATATTATTAAGCAGCATGATACTACTGCAGATAGGATTTAGCTGCAGTGTCTTGCATTGTTGGTCCTAAGAATACATTGAAACTCACACGCGCATGTGCGCGCACACACCCACCCACACCCACACCCACCCCATGGCCTGTACTGGGTAAATCTGTCCCTTTCCTTCAACCATTTTATTGCAGCTGTTCAGTACAAATTAATTCCCAATAAATTGTTATTGCACATCACTCAGCCAGCTATTCTGTGGGCAAAGGAACAGAACACCTTTGCCCCAAAATGAAAAGAAGAAGAAGTCCCAGCAAAAGAAGAATGGATACAAACTTTTTATAAAATAATGGAAATGGTTTATTGAATATTTACAAATAAAGGTTAACAGATAATAACACTGGCAGGATGACTGTAGTAACCTGCAGTTTTATAAGGCTATAGATTCAAAGTAGATGAATGAATGAGCATATTAAGTTAATTTGGATATGCAGAAAATATTAAAAAAAAATTTAAGGGACTGCAGAAAGAGGGGGAAAGAAGTCAAGTTTTGAAATGTTAAAATGATTATGAAATTATTGAAGTGCATAAAATTGAAAATCATAAATAAAATAATTAATAATAAAAGGAACTGAACACAGCAATCCAGCAGTATGAAGAAGATACATTATTTGGGAGTTCCTAGGCCAGTGGCATCCAATAAAGCAAGGTGGGAGCAGACCAGTAAGAGGGACTTTGAAAATGAATCCTTCTACTGCATCTGAAGAGTGATTTGGGAGTGCACATGCTGTGGGTTAAACCACAGAGCCTAGGACTTGCTGATCAGAAGGTTGGCGGTTCAAATCCCCACGATGGGGTGAGCTCCCATTGCTTGGTCCCTGCTCCTGCCAACCTAGCAGTTCGAAAGCACCTCAAAGTGCAAGTAGATAAATAGGTATCGCTCCAGCGGGAAGGTAAACGGCGTTTCCATGCACTGCTCTGGTTCACCAGAAGCGGCTTAGTCATGCTGGCCACATGACCCGGAAGCCAATAAAGTGAGATGAGCGCCGCAACCCCAGAGTCGGCCACGACTGGATCTAGTGGTCAGGGGTCCCTTTACCTTTACACTTTCTGCGTGCTTTCAGTTACTGCATAAAAAGGGGACTGGAAGAATGGGACTGGAAGAATGTGCATACCCAAATCAGCCTTCAATCGCCATTCTTTTTGTATTTAGCACAAATACAAATACAGCCTTTCAGATATCATTGGACTCCAGCTCCTCTCAGCCTCAGCCATCCTGGGGTCAGAGAGAAGGGGAGTTGGAGTCCGTCAACATCAGAAGGTGCACAGGTTCACCACCCCTGGCATAGGACGTCCTCCTGTCAAAATGAGAGAACGCAGCCTGTGATAGCAATAGCTTTGGGGCAAGGTTGTAAAATGGTCATTCTTAAAAGAAGTGAGGGGGAAGGGATCACTTGGTGGTGGTGTTTTTTAAGCAAGCTGATAAGATTCCATTTTTGAAGCATTTAATGGTGGGGTATCAGATGGCCAATCCACATGTTACTTGTGTTTGCCACTGAATGCACACCCAACAGGGAGTCGCAACTAATTGATCCCAAAGGGCCTAGGTAGTACCACGCGTGGCATTAATTGTGTTGTTTGCTGCTGTGTCAAGCAATTGGAGAAGATTTAATCCTAGATACAGAGGTCAAGCACACCCAAACACAGTCCCAATGCATCTTGTTCCTTCTGTATTAGGGAAAGGGGATTCTGTTGACACAGAGGGCTATTGGAATGGATGTGTTGGCTGAACAGCTAACTCATACACTGAGACTGGCTAAAGGGCAAATTAAGACAGAACAATTTGGATCAGAATGGGAAGGAATGTGGTGTAGTGGTTATGGTGTTGGACTAGGACCTAGGAAGCTAGGGTTCAAATCCCCACTCAGACATGAAACTCAATGGGAGACCCTGGGTCTCTCACTGCCTCTCAGCTGCTCAGCCTAAACTACCTCATAGGGTTGTTGTGGAGATTGAAGAAGGGGGGGAAACCGTGTGTGCTACCTTGTGCTCCTTGGGGGGTGCAAATATTAATAATATCAATATTAATATTATCCTTGATGGTAATAAAACCTCCAAGCAGTTTACAAAAAAAACCCATTAAAAAAATCACTATGAACATCCATTGTCTGCTCCTCCTTACTCCCGACTCGCTGCTTGCGGGCCTAGTATGTGCAGAACCACCCCTTAACACAAGATTGAGTTGCTTTTAAAACTTTGCAATCTGTTCTCCTAAGCAAACGTCACTCCGATTCCACTGCAATTCAGAAGAATTATATAAGGGCTCAAATAAGGGAGTATAAATGAAACATCAATGGAAATTCCTAAAGTGATGAATCTGATAAGCTGGTGGCAGGGCCATTTTCCTTTATTTCATTTTTCATAAAGCTAGTAAATGTCACTGCTGAAATATGATAATGCCCCATGAAATATGATCACTGGGACATTGGGAAAGCTGTGATGCAGTGAGAGAGCTTTCTGCGCCCTGGCATCTCTCGCTCTCTCTTGCATCATCTGTCTGGATGAGTAGCCTTTAACCCCCCTGAAGGGAGCCCTCCCGGGAACCCAACCTGTTGTAAGGCTTCATACACACATGAGTGTGTGCTAATTAATGACACTTGATGCACTGAGCACAGGGAGGGAGGGACTCGGAAGAAAAATGAAAGACACTGCTCTCCCTATATGTAGCTGAAATCCTAACTTCTTCAGACAAAATGCTTTGAACACTAAAATAAATAATACAACGAGTCTCTTGTCGACCATGTTGCCTTTCCTGCATTGATGTATAATACTTATAGGCTCGGGATGGCTCTCAAATAAAATTAGCCCCATCCTTTTCCATCGCCTTATCTGGAAGCAGAGACCACGAACCCTTTATATTAGGGGTAGGCAACCTGTCGCCCTCCATACATTGTCGCACTCCAACTCCCATTAGCCAAAGCCAGATCGGCCAGTGGTCATGGACAATGGGATATGTAGTCAAGCGACCTCTGTAGGTACACAGAAGAAAGGAATATATGGAAGCTGCCTTCAGTAAGCCTGAGCGTTAGTCCATCTAATTCGTACCAGGGGTGGGGAAATTCCAGCCAATGGACAACGTACGTAACATGTGAGTGGTGTAAATGTGTATTAACTAGGGAGGGAGACTTTTCCAGTAGGCCTGGAAACGCCATCTTGGTAGTCAAGATAACCCTGATTACTTGATAGTAGTTGCAATAATGAGCTCACCTATATTTATGCACTTGCTTTGATATCTGCTAATTGGCTTGCTTTGATGCTATGCTTCTCTGTGGGCCCTGGGATGTTTGGCTCTTGGCCCAGAGAGGAGAGATATCTGTAAGCCTTGGATAACTGCCACCTATGCCCTCATGGGTCAGATGGATTGATGGGAGGTTCGGGCCAAACTGACGCATGCTGTCTTTTGTATTGGTAATGCTTAGCATATTAGAACTTTGAAGACAAGGCAAGATGACCTCTCGCTGCTGCCATGTTTGCCTCACATCTGTAATGGCAGTGGGGCTTCATAGGCTGTGATTCAAGTTTACACCTTTCTTTAATAAAGCACTAGAACTGGCCATTGTGGTGTTTTTGACACCATCTTTGGTATCCCTTGCATTTGCATATGGGCCTGTGGTTCAGAACACCTCCCTAATTTGCACACCTCAAACCAATGCAAAAACCAAAACACAGGTATTGTTGAAAATTTACACTTCTCTGAATTTTGGGATTAAGTTTTACAACCAAAAACGTGTTCATAAAAATGCATCTTTTAGTGAAATGAACATAAAAATGCACTATGTTTGGGGAAATGGCTTGCCAAAATGTGTGCGCTAGTCAAAACTGCATACAAAAATGTGTTTATTAGGAGAAATTCACAGTAAAATGCTGATGAATTTTCATAATGATTTTTGCAGAAATGTGGAGAACTTTGGGCACCACAATTCAAGAAGGACACTGACAAACTGGAACGTGTCCAGAGGAGGGCAACCAAGATGGTCAAAGGCCTGGAAACGATGCCTTATGAGGAACGGCTAAGGGAGCTGGGCATGTTTAGCCTGGAGAAGAGGAGGTTAAAGGGTGATATGATAGCCATGTTCAAATATATAAAAGGATGTCACATAGAGGAGGGAGAAAGGTTGTTTTTCTGCTGCTCCAGAGAAGCGGACACGGAGCAATGGATCCAAACTACAAGAAAGAAGATTCCACCTAAACATTAGGAAGAACTTCCTGACAGTAAGAGCTGTTCGACAGTGGAATTTGCTACCAAGGAGTGTGGTGGAGTCTCCTACTTTGGAGGTCTTTAAGCAGAGGCTTGACAACCATATGTCAGGAGTGCTCTGATGGTGTTTCCTGCTTGGCAGGGGGTTGGACTCGATGGCCCTTGTGGTCTCTTCCAACTCTATGATTCTATGATTCATGAAAGTTTGAAATCTTTTAAGACGCCTTTATGATTTCATATAACAATCATATAAGATCAGTACTTTTTTCTAAAATAATGTTTATGGGTACTCTCATTTTCCTACTCAGATTGAAATACTGCCCCTCAATGAGGCCAAACTTAGATTCAAAAAATGTTTAGGGGTATGCGTACCCCTGCGTACCCCCAGAGAGAAAAAAGCACTGTATAAGATGCAGATATGATTTCATTCAGACTTTCCCGAGTGTTTCACCATGGTACTGGATCACTGTCAAACCCACCATTAGCCAATTGTGACTTTAAAGGTGCAATTTTAATAGAGTGAAAGCATCTACTGCCACAGTGTCAGTGACATAATCAATTAGGGAAGATCTATTTCCATCCCTGAACCACCTTATCTAAGCAGAAGGATCAATGAAACTAGCATCTTTGACACTAGCAAAAAAAGAAAGAAGAAAGGAAAGTATAAGATAGATATTATGATTGAATGTATGAATAGATCTGTATTTGGTATATTAATCATCATCAGACAGTCCACTGAAGCAAATATCACGCTGAGCAAACATAATGATCCTTTTTACCTAGTAAATTGTAATGCTGTGTAACATGCGTAAACAGGAACACTAAAATGCATCTTCTATTATTAATATATGCAACGTACATAAAATGACTGTTTCCCTTAATCCCAATAACATTACCAAGCGTCACCCCACAATCCACTCTGCCAGAAACATAGCTGAGAGTATGCTAACATCTGGCAGCGTAGCAATCATATGGCGCCAGAATGAGATTGGGGCAGAGCATGCCCCATTTCTCAGAGAGGGGCGCGATATTGGAACTCATGGAAAAGGGTGCGTCGCTGGTTGGCTGTGGAGGGCGGAACTGAACTGCTTCTCTCTCAGAGCCAGCGTAGCTGCCACCTGATGGCTGTTTTCATTGGTTTTTGTGGGTGCCCAAACACCCACAGCCTCCTGGAGTTGGCTCCTATGGTAAGGTTACCAGACGTCCCCGTTTCCTGGGGACAGTCCCCAGATTTACAAATCAGTCCCCTGACAAAATCCTATCATTCCGACTTATTTCAATGAAGTGTCCCCGGATTCAGTGCGGTGTAGTGGTGAAGAGCGGTGGACTTGTAATCTGGTGAACCAGGTTCGCTTCCCCGTTCCTCCACATGCAGCTGCTGGGTGACCTTGGGCCAGTCACACTTCTCTGAAGTCTCTCAGCCCCACTCACCTCACAGAGTGTTTGTTGTGGGGGAGGAAGGGAAATGAGATTGTTAGCCGCTTTGAGACTCCTTCAGGTAGTGATAAAGCGGGATATCAAATCCAAACTCTTCTTCTCTTCTTCATTGAAAAAAATCTGGTAACCTTATCCTATGGGTTGAGTGAACACCTGAACAGCATGAACAGGCCAAGAGCTAGGAAGCTAGTCTGTGGAACTGTAGCCTCTGACTTAGGCCACATTCACACCATACACTAAAGCACTATGATATCACTTTAAATGGTCACAAAGAATTCTGGGTGCTGAGAGTTCTGGAAAGAGGAATTGCTTGTTAAACCATTCTGGGAATTCTTGCTCTGGGTGGGGAATGTCAGGAGTTCAGCCTACACTCAAGTAGGACTCTGGCAGAGACACATGCCCAACTGGCATGTTCCCTCCCTCCTGGTCGATCGTTCGGGAGCTTCATAAGCTTTCTTCAGCCCGAACATCACAGTGACTGATGCCAACTGACACTGGCACACTTAGGGATCCACAGAGTTTGCGCATCATGCGCGTGACAGACCTCAGCAACTCAGCATTTTGGCTAATCTACTTTATTTACATATAAACACACATGGAGCACTGCAACATGGCTCCCTCTCTCTCTAGCAACAGACAGCAAAGAGAAAAAGAACAAAGGACAATAGTCCCACTTCACGGAACACAGTAACACAAACATCCTATCTTCGTCACTTTCTACTCTGTGGAGTCAAAACATATACCATCATGTGAAAGGCAAAAATCTCATGACTGCAATCATAGATCAGGGGACTCCTAGTAACACTCTTATCAAACTAAATCTCCCAGAATTATTTGGGGGAATCCCAATAAAAGTGGTATCATAGCGTTTTAAATGTCTGGTGTGGATGTGACTTTGGTGTCTGGTCAATGCTTGATGAAATAATGAAATAATGCTTTAAAATAGGGTCTGTAAATCCCAAACTCTGGAAATGTTGACTCCAGAGCAGAACATAACTGTATAAATGCAACAAACCAAAATATAATTAGTTTTGCGGACTGAATGTTTAAAATACCATCTGGATATTCATTCTACTTAAAATCAGCAGTGCACTATTGAACTGTTTTCCCTGGCTTTAATAAAAAAAAAAACCAACCACCACTACGAACACACTTTTAGGAGAATCATATTTCATTTTCAATCAACATATCCCCAAAGAGTTTACTTTTCATAGTTCCCTCAAGTTCACACATAAGCTTTTGAATTTTGGTCACTGGAGGAATGTACTATAACAGGATAAGGCTTGTTTTCCATGGCTCCTATTTACTCTGGAGAAATCAAGAAGCATTGTGCTCTTTCAGAAGAAGGATTTCCTCTGGTAAATTTGCCAGTAGAAAACAATAATGCACTTTGATTGCTTCATTTGGATACCAGCATGGTAAACTCCTTAAGTAGCAGGAGCAGAAAAACACTGGAATTAAGCAGCTCGCGACCCGTTGATATGAAACTTGTCATGGGCATTTGTGTGGAAATATGCTAAACAGGTTGCCTAATTTGCATAAAGAGCTACTAAGTATGCATCACATCCCCATCATTAAATTTTGCTACATGCAAAACCCAGACTATCAGAGTGATATACATACATATTAGATTTCAATATTTACATATACATTTCTCGGGTCAGAATATGTAAGGATATAGACAGTTTCAGACAACTTAAATTTCTGCAACAGAATCCTAAAAACAAAGAAAACCAAAACCCAGATGGGGTCGATGACCATTTCTGGCATATGTCAGGGTGGCAAGTATACAGATGAATAGTTCATGATTTGATTAGGGTTCTTCATTGTACACTAAGGATTTTGTACTGGGTATCTTCTTCTTTTTTTAATTACAACACACCAGGGCAGAACTCCATGCATGCTCCCATGTACACAGAGCTCTTGCAGATACAACTTGTGCATATCACAGCTCCTGCATGTACAAAAGCACCAGATTGGATTGGATTTAGTTCTGTACTACATTCACTGACAATTAAAATTAGCACTTTACACCACTACTTTGCTTACTCGTGGCTCAATATCCAAACATTCAGAAGCAAATTTCTTCAAATGAAAATTCATACACCTTGTCTCAGCTTATATTTTTTTAAAAATCAATATTTGTTGTTGTTTTTTAAAAAAGTATTCCTATGACACCATATCATAAAATATCAGGGTGGTGGTGTACAATGTGAAAGCATAAAACACCATTTTAAAAAATGGAAATATATGGTAGATAAGCTTTACAATGTCTGGCTAATCACAAGAGGAACCAACCACTATCAGTTACATGGCAAATACGGTTATCATAACATCAGTGTTAGGAAATTGCACTGCATCATTGCTTCAGAGCAGTGGACTTGCTTTCATCTTCCCCAGGATACCCGCACAAGACTTGACCCAGCTCCTTTCTGAGAGCCAGTGTGGTGTAGTGGTTAAGAGCGATGGACTCATAATCTGGGGAACCGGGTTCGCGTCTCCGCTCCTCCACATGCAGCTGCTGGGAGACCTTGGGCTAGTCACACTTCTCTGAAGTCTCTCAGCCCCACTCACCTCACAGAGTGTTTGTTGTGGGGGAGGAAGGGAAAGGAGATTGTGAGACGCTTTGAGACTCCTTCAGGTAGTGATAAGGCGGGATATCAAATCCAAACTCCTCCTCCTCCTCCTCCTCCTCTTCTTCTTCTTCTTCTTCTTCTTCTTCTTCTTCTTCTTCTTCTTCTTCTTCTTCTTCTTTCATTCTCTCCAAGATGCAAAACAAAACAAGCAAGTCTAAAAAGTGTGTGTGTGTGTGTGTGTGTAATGTGGACTTCTGTGACACAGGGGACAAGAAACAGCATTCGTCATGCTATAGGGCTTCAGCTGATCAAAATATTTGCTTTACAACATAATCAAAGTCCTCTAAGAACCACGTTCTTCATGTGGCCAAGGCAGCAGTGCACAAGTGATGAGGCCTGCTCTATAGCCCTATTCACATATTACCCATGTGGAGAACTGTTGTCCTTCTTTTCACTTTCTTGCTGCAGTGGACCAGATCCCACCAGCAACTGAATGTCAATCAAAGCACTTTTAGAAAGTAGCTTCAAGGATATATATATATATATATATATATATATATATATATATATATATATATATATGCTTTCGTAGATTTTCACGGGTACAGGAATGCAGGTTTTGGTGTCTTCGGGTGTCTTCCCGTGTAAGAGTCGGGGTGTCTGGGCGACGTTTCGACGAGGTCTCACTCGTCATCTTCAGGCTGGTGCTTTCGGCTTCTTGTTACTGGAACAGAGCAGAATCTGGTGTTTGAGTTTCTATAAATACTGTTGAGGGGTGTGGTGTATAGCCTCCAACGTTCTGGGCAGAGAGGAAGTTCCTAGATTAGTGTGCCTCTTCTTCTTTTGTTCCTTAATTACTTGAGGGATATCTTGAGTGATTTCATGAGTGATATTCTGAATACCACTGGGTGGGTCATTAAGTGTAGATTAGTTGCTAAAGCTTTCGTGTCTTGACCTCTTGAGCTTGTGAAGAGTTTTTCTGAGAAGATGGCTGTGCTGCATTTAGTTGTGCTCTGGCTTGGCTTCGTGTATAGGGGCGAGCTGTGGTTTTGTGCCTTGTGCCAGCCAGATCTGTGTAGGGATTGCAGGGGGGTGCAGCATCCGGAGGTGCCACTATAGTTTGGCTACTGGATGGAGTCTGTAATATGTCTGTGGAGAGGGTCTGGGTTTGGGTCTGGTGTGGTTGATTGGTGACGGCGTTCTGTGTGCCTCTGGTTCTGGTGTCGGTTTTTGTGGGGAGGGCTAATTTCCAGATGTCTGGCAGGCGGGACGTGTCGTTACGCTTGTTCATGTTGTGAGGGTGTTTCTCTATCTCGATGGCTTCCATGATTATTCTCTTGTGGTGATGTTCCATGTTAAAGAGCAATTTGGAATCTGCAAAATTAATTTCGTGTCCTGTTTCTTTCATGTGTTGGAAAAGAGAGGAAGTTTTTTCTTCTTTTTTGACGGCATTCTTGTGTTCTGCGATACGTGCATTTATTCATCTGTTTGTTTGTCCAATGTACGTGGCTGGGCAGACTTTGCAGGGTATTTCATAGACCCCTTGGTTTTCCAGCTGGATTTTGTCTTTTGGGTTTCTGAGGATATTGGCTATTTTTTGGTTGGTGCAGACTTGAAGTCACCAACATCCTTTGCTCCAGCAAACCACCCAGAAGCAATTTACACAAAGAAGAACAGAAAGCACTCACCAACCTGAGGAAAGACAACAACATAATCATTCTCCCAGCAGACAAAGGCAACGCCACTGTTGTGATGAACACATCGGACTACCAAGCAAAACTATCAAATCTACTCCAAGACCCTACCTACCAACCTGTCAGGGAACTGACATCGGAGGAAAGGGAAGTGGTAGGGCTCCCAGAGACTGGGAGAGAGTCAACAGCCAAAGCAGGGACCAGCAGGGGGAGCGCGGGGTCTCTGGAGGAGGATCTCAGTAATGCTGAGAGAGACGCAGCAGCCCAGGCAGGAAGCAGAAGGGGAGAGAAAGGGGTGAGAGACACTTCGAGCGAAAATAGCGGGGAGGTGTCAGAAGCAACTGCAGGGAGACCTATGCTTCGCCGGAAGCTGTCACGTCGTGAGTCCAGGAGACGCGTTTCCGTTAAGGAACTTCTTTGCTGGAAGCGCTTCCGCAGACAGCCACTGTCGGACTCTACAAGTGACTAGAGCAGACATGTCTGAGGAGCTCTGTCACACACAGAGGTTTGTGGGGTCGCACAAACTCTGAAGGGGCACTATTTTAAGCACAAGCAGCTAATCATCCCCTGACAGCAGTCCGACAGTCTCTGTACGCTGCCTGTGCAGGAGAAGGCATCATGAGCGACCCAGCAGGAGCCGGAGCCGCAGGGGGTGGAGCTGGTCCAAGCTTGGAAGACAGATACAGAGCATTGGAGGTCCAACTTGCGCTGCAGACGGCGAGGCTCGAGGAGAGGAGGGCTCAAGATGCAGACAAGAAGGGGAGAACCACTCAGTTCCCCAGAAAGGTACCAGGATTAGTGCAGAAGTTTGGGGGGGACCCCAAGGATTACCATGCCTTTAGGACTGAAATGCAATATGCCCTGAATGTGCAGTTTGATGAGTTCCCTGATGAGGAATCCCGAGTTGCTTTCGTAATTGGGCATCTTGAGAAGGGGGCGCGAGATTGGGTTCGACCCCTGATGGCAACGCACAACGATATCCTGAAGGACACTATGAAATTCTTTCGTGCAATGGATATCATGTTCTCCAGCGATATTGAGGAGGGGGTAGTGCGCAGACAGCTAATGGCTTGCAAGCAGGGAAGCAGATCTGTCCGTGAGTACTGGACTGAATTTACCATGCTGATTCACAGATTGGGGTGGGATTTATCGGCAGCACCCATTCAGATGCTATTTGAAGAAGGTCTTTCTTCAGCTGTGAAAGACGAGCTGGCCAGGAGCCCCAGGGCGGTGTCTATGGATCAGCTGACCAAATCTGCGCTGACCATTGGAGCGCGCCAGGAGGCAAGAGCCTTGGAGAGGCGGGAAGGGAGAGGGGAACGTTGGAAGGAGTTACGCATTCCAGACATTCCTGAGCCAGCTTTCCCGCCGGCAGAGCCGATGGAAATCGGAACAGCCCGCGCGCGCGCAGTTTCAAAGCCCAGTGAGGGGGCGAAGAAGGAGGGAAAGGGACCCCGGAAATGCTATCTCTGCCAACAGCCAGGCCACTTTGCCAGAGTCTGCCCCCAGAGGAAGGAATGGCAAGGGATGGTGGGAACTGTTGAGGGGGAAGAGCAGGGAGAAACGGAGCAGGTAAAAGCCAACGCCTGGTTGCCAGCAGGGCACGGCAGCCAGGCCAAAGAGCAGTGAAAGTGCCCCTTCCCCAAGTGCCAGTGCCAGAAGCTCCTCGACCTGCTCTAGTGATTGAAGTGTCGCTAGAGTTGCAAAATGGACACCCCCTAAAAATAAAGGCGCTGTTGGACTCAGGCAGCTCCTGCAATTTCATGAGCAAGGAGTTTGCTGCTGAACACCAGATACAGACTATCCCCTTAAGCAACCCCCTGCAGGTGACCACGATCGATGGCAGAGAACTGTTGGGAGGAGGCGTCAGCTTGCAGACCATCCCAATGATAATGAGGGTGGCAAGGCACACAGAACTGATAGCGTTTAATGTGGCCACCTTGGGAGGCGCTCCCATTATTTTGGGAATGAGCTGGCTAGCCCTACATGATCCGCTGGTGGGCTGGCATCAAAGAGTGGTTTCCTTCGATTCCGCACATTGCTTAGAACACTGCAGGGGGGAAAAGGGGTCAGCAGGGGCCCAAGCCACCCTAGCAGGGACGGAAGTGATGGAGAAGGGGAAGGTGCCATCACAGTATGCTGATCTCAGCGACGTGTTCAGCGAGAAGGAGGCTGACCAACTACCCCCGCATAGGCCCTTTGATTGCCAGATCAATTTACTCCCTGGAGCACAGCTTCCTGTAGGCAGGTTGTATGCCATGTCAGACAGGGAGATGCAGGAGTTGCGAGCGTTCATTGACAAGAACCTGAAGAGAGGCTTCATCAGAGAGTCCAAGGCAGCGGGGGGTAGCCCAGTGTTTTTTGTGGATAAAAAGAACACGGACAAGCCGAGACTGGTATGTGACTTTCGGGCCCTAAATGCAGTGACAGAGCCGGTGGCTTTTCCTATGCCCAGGATTGATGATATTTTGACCAGGGTGCGAAAAGGAAAGATTTTTACAAAGCTGGACCTAAGGGGGGCGTACAACCTGATACGTATAAGGAAAGGGGATGAATGGAAGACCACCATGTTCACCCCTTTGGGGGCATTTGAATATCTCGTTATGCCTTTTGGATTACAAGCAGGCTCCGCGTGTTTTCAAGCCTTTATGAACCATGTACTGGGGCCTTTGCTCTACAAGAATTGCGTGGCCTTCTTAGATGACGTGTTGGTGTATTCGGAGAATGAGGAGCAACATGTGAGAGACGTCAGAGAAGTGTTGAGCAGGCTGCAAGCCAACAGACTGTGGGTGAAACTGGAGAAGTGTCAGTTTCATACCAAGGAGGTGGAATTCCTGGGGTACCGCTTGTCAGACAAGGGGTTGGCCATGGACCCCGGCAAGGTTCAAGCGGTGCTGGAATGGAAAACCCCCAAGACTAAGAAGGATGTGCAGAGGTTCCTAGGGTTTGGAAACTTTTATCGTAAGTTCATCCGAAACTTCGCTCACCTGACGGCGCCCATCACGGACTGTCTCAGCAGCAAAAAGAAGTTTGTTTGGACGGGGGAGGCGGAGCGAGCGTTTGAGGAACTGAAAAAGGCCTTCGCCTCTGACGAACAACTTCTACATGTGGATTTACAAAAAAAGCTGAGGGTCGAAACAGACGCTTCTGACAGAGCCATAGGGGCGGTGCTTCTTCTGCAGCCGGGGAAGGAGGGGTCCGAGTGGCGACCGTGTGCCTTCTTTTCGCGAAAGCTGAACAAATCTGAGAGAAACTACACGGTGTACGACCGGGAACTTCTTGCGATTTATGAGGCCTTCCGGAGATGGAGGCACCTACTAATTGGTGCACAACAGAAGGTGCAAGTGCGCACGGACCATAAGAATCTAGAGTATTGGAGAACTGCGCGAGTGCTCAACCAACGGCAGTTGAGATGGGCCCAGGAGTTCTCCAAATTTAACTTTGAGATTTGTTACGTACCAGGCCAGGAGAACGTTAGGGCGGACGCTCTCTCACGCAAACCTGAATATTTGGAGGGAGAGGGTGCACCCGAAGAGACCCATGTCATTCCCGAGGATCGCTGGGTGTGTGGGGCGGCATTGGTGGGGCTAAGGGAACTGATAGAGGGAACGGTGCAGGATGAATATGCCCAGGACAAACTCAGGGGTCTCAGGAGGGAGGGAGACAAACCCGGGGGTTTTGAGGAGAGAAACGGGGCGTTGTACTACAAGGGAGCGTTATACGTACCTGAAGGAGAATTGAGGGAAAAGGTACTCAAGCAACTGCACGATAGCCCCACAGCAGGGCATTTTGGGCAACACAAAACCATGTGGCTGGTTACCAGGGAATTCTGGTGGCCCAAGGTCAGGGAAGATGTGCGGGAGTATGTGAGAGGGTGTGACAGATGTCAACGAGCCAAGGGGGAGAGGCGGGCACCGGCAGGTTTATTAGAACCACTACCCACGCCGGAAAGACCATGGGAGGCAGTGGCAATAGATTTTATGACTGATCTGCCCAGGTCCAAAGGGAAGACAGCCATTATGGTTGTGGTAGACCTGTTAACCAAGATGGCCCACTTTATAGCCTGCTCACATGCGGTCACAGCAGAAGAAACCGCTAAATTGTTTGTGGAAAATGTGTTTAGATTGCATGGGGCCCCCTTGAGGGTGGTTTCGGACCGAGGGAAACAATTTACTTCCAGGTTCTGGAGGAAGCTCATGAGCTTATTGCATGTAGAGGTGAATTTTTCCACTGCCCGCCATCCAGAAACCAACGGGCAGGCGGAAAGAGCTAATGGTGTCCTCCAGCAATATTTGAGGTGTTATGTGAATGACAGAGAGAATGATTGGGTGGAGAAGCTGGCGTTGGCAGAATTTGCCTATAACAATGCGGAGAACGTGTCCACGGGAATGAGCCCTTTTTTGGCCAATCACGGGTGTCATCCCCGAGCCTTCCCAGGGGGGGAGGGGGAGAACTGGAGCGTTCCAGCCGCAGAACAGTTCGTTGAAGAAATGGAAGCGATCCATCGCCAGCTCCAACTTAATTTAAACAGGGCGAAGGAGGAATATAAGAGGCAGGCAGACAAAACCAGAAGGGAAGGAGAAGGCATTAGGGTGGGGGACCAGGTGTGGTTGTCCACCCAAGGGTTACCATTTAAAGGAGGTTGTAAGAAGTTAAGACCCAAAAGGCTGGGCCCATTTGAAGTCACGCAACAGGTCAACCCAGTGGCTTTCAGACTCCGGTTACCTAACCACATGAAGTTACACCCAGTGTTCCACAGATCATTGCTGTCACCGTATATAGGGGACAGAGAGGGGAGGGTCAATAGGGGACCAGCTATGGAGGAAAAAGAACACAGCTACCATGTAGCGGAGATTCTCGATTCCAGGTGGAGGGGAGAGCAAGTAGAGTATTTGGTAATGTGGGAAGGGGAGCCGGAGTCGGAAAACACCTGGGTCAGGGCAGAGGATGTAGATGACGAGGTTTTGATTGAAACTTTTCATCAGAGATTCCCTCGGAAACCCCAGCCAGTGGCGAGGTTCCGGAGGGAATACTTCGCCACCACCGACGAAGAAGAAGAGTTGGAGGGGTTCGCTGATTCCGAGGTGGAGGAGGATTCAGCGAGTCGGAACGAAGACCGATGGAGGGAAATGTTCGAGACGTCGGAAGATGAAGAGGATTCTTTTAGGGGTTTCAGCTCCTCACCGCCCAGAGGAGAGAGTAGGGGCGGGGGAGAGGGGGGCCCTGGAGGGGAGGTGGATGTCAGGGAACTGACATCGGAGGAAAGGGAAGTGGTAGGGCTCCCAGAGACTGGGAGAGAGTCAACAGCCAAAGCAGGGACCAGCAGGGGGAGCGCGGGGTCTCTGGAGGAGGATCTCAGTAATGCTGAGAGAGACGCAGCAGCCCAGGCAGGAAGCAGAAGGGGAGAGAAAGGGGTGAGAGACACTTCGAGCGAAAATAGCGGGGAGGTGTCAGAAGCAACTGCAGGGAGACCTATGCTTCGCCGGAAGCTGTCACGTCGTGAGTCCAGGAGACGCGTTTCCGTTAAGGAACTTCTTTGCTGGAAGCGCTTCCGCAGACAGCCACTGTCGGACTCTACAAGTGACTAGAGCAGACATGTCTGAGGAGCTCTGTCACACACAGAGGTTTGTGGGGTCGCACAAACTCTGAAGGGGCACTATTTTAAGCACAAGCAGCTAATCATCCCCTGACACAACCTATAAAAACAGATCCCACCACCTATCTGGAAAAAACCACCAAATCCAAAATAAAAGCCTCTCCTATCAGTGAAGAAATCCAGCTAAGAATCATCCCCAGAGAAAAATCATCCAGATGCCCCAAACTCTACGGTCTCCCCAAGATACACAAAGAAGGAACACCACTCAGACCAATAGTCAGCTCCATAGGCTCACCTCTACAAAATCTCGCTAAATTTCTCGCTAAGCAACTTCAGCCCTATGCAGAATCCATCGCTTCACACGTTACTAACTCCTTCCAGTTCATAGAAACAATAAAGAAGCAATACCTACATCCCGATGACCTACTTGTGAGCTTCGATGTTGTATCTCTCTTCACTCAAGTGCCCATTAATGAAGCCTTGACAGCCATTCAAAACAAATACAACCCCCCCAAATACATCCTGGACCTGACCAACCACTGCCTAACCAACACGTACTTCATCCACAATGGACAAAGATACAAACAGATAGAAGGAGCACCTATGGGATCACCCCTCTCACCGGTCATCGCAAATTTGTACATGGAACACTTTGAAACCAATGCTTTAGACAAGTCAGAACACAAACCCAAACTTTGGCTCAGATATGTTGACGACACCTTTGTAATTTGGCCATACGGGAAAGAAAAACTAGATAGCTTCCTCACACATCTCAACAGCCTACACCCCAAAATACAATTCACTATGGAAATAGAAGACAACAACCAACTCCCCTTTCTTGACGTCCTAATCTACAAAAAACCTGATGGCTCCCTAGGACACACTATCTACCGGAAAAAAACACACACCAACCGCTACTTACATGCACAATCACACCACCACCCTGCACAAATAAACTCCGTAGCCAAGACTCTCATCTCCAGAACCAAACGCCTGGCTGACAAAGACCACTTGACAACTGAGTTACAGAATCTCTCAAATGTGTTAATCGCCAATGGATACCAGAAAAACAGGGTTACGAAGCTAATCCAAAAAGAAACACCCCCCAAAAACCAAGACACAGAAGAAAACAATGGCATGGCCCTCCTTCCTTATATCAAGGGCACTACAGACAAAATCAGCAAAATCCTCCATAAACACAATATCAAAACAGCCTTCTGCACCAACCAAAAAATAGCCAATATCCTCAGAAACCCAAAAGACAAAATCCAGCTGGAAAACCAAGGGGTCTATGAAATACCCTGCAAAGTCTGCCCAGCCACGTACATTGGACAAACAAACAGACGAATAAATGCACGTATCGCAGAACACAAGAATGCCGTCAAAAAAGAAGAAAAAACTTCCTCTCTTTTCCAACACATGAAAGAAACAGGACACGAAATTAATTTTGCAGATTCCAAATTGCTCTTTAACATGGAACATCACCACAAGAGAATAATCATGGAAGCCATCGAGATAGAGAAACACCCTCACAACATGAACAAGCGTGACGACACGTCCCGCCTGCCAGACATCTGGAAATTAGCCCTCCCCACAAAAACCGACACCAGAACCAGAGGCACACAGAACGCCGTCACCAATCAACCACACCAGACCCAAACCCAGACCCTCTCCACAGACATATTACAGACTCCATCCAGTAGCCAAACTATAGTGGCACCTCCGGATGCTGCACCCCCCTGCAATCCCTACACAGATCTGGCTGGCACAAGGCACAAAACCACAGCTCGCCCCTATACACGAAGCCAAGCCAGAGCACAACTAAATGCAGCACAGCCATCTTCTCAGAAAAACTCTTCACAAGCTCAAGAGGTCAAGACACAAAAGCTTTAGCAACTAATCTACACTTAATGACCCACCCAGTGGTATTCAGAATATCACTCATGAAATCACTCAAGATATCCCTCAAGTAATTAAGGAACAAAAGAAGAAGAGGCACACTAATCTAGGAACTTCCTCTCTGCCCAGAACGTTGGAGGCTATACACCACACCCCTCAGCAGTATTTATAGGAACTCGGACACCAGATTCTGCTCTGTTCCAGTGACAAGAAGCCGGGGGCACCAGCCTGAGGATGACGAGTGAGGCCTCGTCGAAACGTCGCACAGACACCCCGACTCTTACACGGGAAGACACCCGAAGACACCAAAACCTGCATTCCTGTACCCGTGAAAATCTACGAAAGCATATATATATATATATATATATGCAGGTTTTGGTGTCTTCGGGTGTCTTCCCGTGTAAGAGTCAGGGTGTCTGTGCGACGTTTCGACGAGGTCTCACTCGTCATCTTCAGGCTGGTGCTTTCGGCTTCTTGTGACTGGAACAGAGCAGAGTCTGGTGTTTGAGTTCCTATAAATACTGTTGAGGGGTGTGGTGTATAGCCTCCAACGTTCTGGGCAGAGAGGAAGTTCCTAGATTAGTGTGCCTTTTCTTCTTTTGTTCCTTAATTACTTGAGGGATATCTTGGGTGATTTCATGAGTGATATTCTGAATATCACTGGGACAAGGAACAAAAGAAGAAAAGGCACACTAATCTAGGAACTTCCTCTCTGCCCAGAACGTTGGAGGCTATACACCACACCCCTCAACAGTATTTATAGGAACTCAAACACCAGACTCTGCTCTGTTCCAGTCACAAGAAGCCGAAAGCACCAGCCTGAAGATGACGAGTGAGACCTCGTCGAAACGTCGCACAGACACCCTGACTCTTACACGGGAAGACACCCGAAGACACCAAAACCTGCATTCCTGTACCCGTGAAAATCTACGAAAGCAAATATATATATATATATATATATATATATATATATATATATATATATATATTAGTATCATGTTTATTAAAGTGATATTCTTCTCCTACAGTAGGTGAACAGATTAATTTTACAGTGGCATTAATTGTGCAGCAATGATTTTAAAAGCACACAGAGCTTTAGTCCTTTTATCATCTGAATTTGTGCATGATAGGAAGTGATAATTTGGATCATTCATTACCATTAAGTGATTTATTTGTCTCTGCTTACTTTTCTATGTTTCATTTCTGCAAACTCCTTCCTAGCAGCTCACTAATCTTTAGTGTAAAGATGCTTCTTCTTCTTCTTCTTCTTCTTTTGGAAAATCCTATTAAGTCCCTTTGAAAATATTTATCTTAATCCCTATTAATCATACATCGGATAGAAAGAAGCAATTTTTTAAATTGGCTGTAATCCCATTACATTTTAATACAGCAAAAAAAAAAAATCAATCCATAGAAACAAAAGTGTTATCTGCTGAAAGTTGCTTTTATCGATTGGTTTCACATTATAGCAGTGGTAAGAGACATTCAGCTCTATTGCATTTTAACTGGTTAGGAGAAACCAAAGCAGCCTCTCTAAACAATACAACTGTATGTAGCAGTGACACTGCCAATTTTTCTTTCACAGCAAGTAGGAGAGAACGAGGTATTCCAAACCTTTGGATTATCACATCACTACTATTGGCTGTCCATTGGACTGAGTTCAAGTGCTGGTTTTGATGTATAAAGCCCTATACAGCTTAGGACCAAGATGGCTGAAATATCAACTGACTGCTTATATAGCCAGTTAATCGCTTCACCCTGCAGGTGAAGGACTTCTGCAGATATCATCTTATCAACAGCTTCTGCACAATGCAGGAAATTGGCTTTTTGAGTGTTAAGTTCAACAGAGGAGGACCTCTTGATAGTTCCACCGCCCTCAGAGAGATTTGCGGGTGGTGGTGACTTGGGAGAGGACATTCCTCATGGTATTTTCTAAGTTGTGGAACTTCCTTCAGAGAGAGGTGTGTCTGATACCTTCATTGTCCAGCTTTCATTATAGGCTGAAGAACGTGAGATGTCTATTTTGAGAACCGACTCTGGGTGTGATTGTACAGTGGTACCTCGGGTTAAGAACTTAATTCGTTCCGGAGGTCCGTTCTTAACCTGAAACTGTTCTTAACCTGAGGTACCACTTTAGCTAATGGGGCCTCCCATTGCCGCCGTGCCACCGGCGCACAATTTCTGTTCTCATCCTGAAGCAAAGTTCTTAACCCGAGGTACTATTTCTGGTTTGCGGAGTCTGTAAGCTGAAGCGTCTGTAACACTGTAATTTGTTTAAAACTGTTTTTTAATGCTGTGTTTTATGTTACTGTATCCTGCTGCAGGACCTTTTCATGAAACGTGGGCAATAAATCTCATGATATATAAATGAATGGCTGGCTGGCTGGATGGATGGCTGTCCTTAGGGATAGAGACACTTGACTGAAAATGAATAACCAGGAGTAGGACTTCTTTTTTTCAGCCGGAATTTGTCGGAACTTACTTCTGGCACCTCTCAGGTGGGTGCCATTATAAGAGAACAAGGGAGGTGTTCATGGTCAGTTCCGGCACCTCTTTTTCCAGAAAAGCAGTGTTGACTTGGAGTTTTGTTTGATTAGCTTATCTGAGCACCAAGACATTCCAGTCTACACATGCCCATGCTCTTTCAAAAACAGAAACCTATACTGTATGCCTTGAGATGGATGGATCTGACTGGGACAAGGCTGCAGGGATTAAAAAATAAATAAAAAAGAGGACAAGTTCCCAGCCAATATGTAAAGTTAAGCTAAGCAACCATCTCCCCAGATTACACCAAAATCCTAGTTGAAAGCAGCATCCCTCCCCCCTAGAATTTGGGAACAGGGAGGTTAGGAAAGCTCTAGTTTCTTTGCCCAGAATTGTGCTGTCAGCTGCTCTCTTGTCTCTAGCATCTGAATTTTTTGGAAACTTTCCCATCAGTCTTTTCAGTTGTGTTTTTGCTATCTTTCCTCTCTTGCATATGTTAAAGAGTGAATGATGGTTTCTCTCCCTTGTATTGCAATGGAATATGGGCACAGCTCTGCTAAATGCACAGTCATCTTTTCTACTCAGTTTAGAGACCTCTGCTGGTTGAAACAAGTAGAAATGTATGAACGCAAAATAATAATTCTCCACCACAATGCATGATGAAGTTCTAGAATAGCAGATTCTCCATTTTGCGGTGGTTAAATTAGGGTTGCCATGTGTCCTCTATTTCCAGGACATATCCTCTTTTTCAGGGGTAAAATTTGAGACAAATTGCATTTATTTGCTTTGAATAGCCGTCATAGCGTCCTCTTTTTTTGCTCTTCAAAATATGGCAACCTAGGGAAAGAAAACCTATAGCCATGCTATATAATATATATTTGGATTTGGGAAAGGTAAATTTGGCCACGTATACTTGCCTTTTAAAAAAGATTTTTTAAAAAAAAAAAAACACCAACCAAAACAAAACCTCTTATTAAAGGTTTCTGATGAAAATTAAGTCATGGGTAGGAGAACAGGTCTTCTTGTGGATTTTAATTTCTCTCATTTTTAATCCTGTCTTCTGTCATGCCAACTATACCTCCCAGTTTTACCTCCCTTTTGCAAATTTGATTAGGACTCCCTCCAAGACTTCATTTAAGTCACTGACTGAAATAGTCACAAGGCTCCTGCAAGAACAACAGAAGGTGGAATCAGGGTCATGATTTATTATTCAAAATTTGAATTAAATCAGAAATTCAAGACTGAATATTTTATATTTTATGAAAATGGGGTAACAATCAATAATTGCTCTTTTAAATAAAATAAAATCCCAGTAGGCCTGGATGCATCTTGCAATCTGTCCTGAGGCTAATCCATTAACATCTGTATGACTCCTCCTAGACCTCGCTTTAGAATCTGCAGCCACTTTAGGAAACCAGCCCCCGTCAAGCTGAGCTTACTTGAGCAACATGGTATTCCTGAGCTATGGTATATTCCTATCATTATTTGAAAAAAGCTGTTTCTGGGCAGCCTTCCATCATATTCCAGACAATGGAGGGATTTGGAGGGAGATTTTAAAGTGTAGGTGAGTTCATATGGGCAGGTAGGTTCATATGTCTGGAATTTAGTCTGAATCCACAACAATTAACAATTGCATAAATAGCACGGTGTCTACTTTGCCTCTAACTTAATCCAGATCCAACCCCTGTTCTTTGAACTATCGCTATACTTCATTCTTAGCAGGAGAACATTGTATGCAAAAGTATCGTTGACCCTCTGTCAATGAATCCACAGGGAAGTCAAGTCCCCTACCCCCATCCCTAGTTATTAAGTCCAACAAACGAGGTTTACTTAAATTGAAAACATAGCTGGCCCTAGAGCAAGCCTTGAAAGAAAAGGAAAGCCTGCACTATAGACATTTATCTCTGCTCAAATTACAGCAAGTCGGCAGCCCTTCCTAGCCGCCTGACCTTTTTCGTTCTCTGAATTACAGTCTAAGGCTTCTAAATAGCTTCCTTACAGCAAAATTTGCCTGTGAGCCAATAATGAGAGACCTAGAAGTAGCCATTTTTAAAAGAAAGGGGGGGGGGAGAAAGAAAGAAAATGAGGGAGTTTAAAAAACGCCTGCTTCTTGGGAGAAAAGCAATGACAAACCTAGAGAGCATCTTGAAAAGCAGAGACATCACCTTGCCAACAAAGGTCCGTATAGTAAAAGCTATAGTTTTCCCAGTAGTGATGTATGGAAGTGAGAGCTGGACCATAAAGAAGGCTGATCGCCGAAGAATTGATGCTTTTGAATTCTGGTGCTGGAGGAGACTCTTGAGAGTCCCACTGACTGCAAGAAGATCAAACCTATCCATTCTTAAGGAAATCAGCCCTGAGTGCTCACTGGAAGGACAGATCGTGAAGCTGAGGCTCCACTACTTTGGCCACCTCATGAGAAGAGAAGACTCCCTGAAAAAGACCCTGATGTTTGGAAAGATGGAGGGCAGAAGGAGAAGGGGATGACAGAGGACGAGATGGCTGGACAGTGTTCTCGAAGCTACCAGCATAAGTTTGACTAAACTGCGGGAGGCAGTGGAAGACAGGAGTGCCTGGCGTGCTCTGGTCCATGGGGGTCACGAAGATTCAGACACAACTAAACGACTAAACAACAACAACAATCAGGAGAGTGATCTAAATAATTCTTCCCCAAATACTAATAAATCAATTGTAGCAGAACCTACCAAGCCTCCATTGGGAAAGGTAAAATCATGCCAAGGGCTAGGCATATCTTTTAAGCACACACCAGTTTCTAGATATTTTGAAATTCTGTCTTTTCGAATACTTTGCTTTGTTAAAAATCTGAATAGACGTGGTATAGAACTGTGGAACTGGAACTGTTGCTGGTGCCACTCTACTCCCTCTGCCGTGTAAAATAATAATAATACACATTGGAACTCGGTGTCAATAGGCAGGCACTTCTATTGCATTCTCCTCAGCGACGGCCGAAAACATTTTTGCTTAGGCAAGCCTATCCAGTCCCATAGATGCCATGTGCTTTAATCTTTTCTTCGTTTACTGCCGATTCTAATTGTTTCCTAAAATCTTTTAATTGTTTCTTTTTAGCTGTTTCTAATTTTAATAGTTCTTGTAAAACACTTGAAGGTGGTGCCACAAGCAAGTGGTCAAGGTCAATTCTGTGTCCAGGGCAGCTGTTTATCAGCTCCATCTGGTACACAGGCTGAGACCCTACCTGCCCGCAGACTGTCTCGCCAGAGTGGTGCATGCTCTACTTATCGCTTGGACTACTGCAATGCGCTCTATGTGGGGCTACCTTTGAAGGTGACCCAGAAACTACAACTAATCCAGAATGCAGCAGCTAGACTGGTGACTAGGAGCGGCCACCGAGACCATATAACACTGGTCTTGAAAGACCTACACTGGCTCCCAGTACGTTTCCGAGCACAATTCAAAGTGTTGGTGCTGACCTTTAAAGCCCTAAACGGCCTTGGTCCAGTATACCTGAAGGAGCGTCTCCACCCCCATCGTTCTGCCCAGACACTGAGGTCCAGCGCTGAGGGCCTTCTGGTGGTTCCCTCGCTGCGAGAAGTGAGGATACAGGGAACCAGGCAGAGGGCCTTCTCGGTAGTGGCGCCTGCCATGTGGAACGCCCTCCCAGCAGATGTCAAGACAATAAACAACTATTTTACTTTTAAAAGACACCTGAAGGCGGCCCTGTTTAGGGAAGCTTTTAATGTTTAATAGGTTATTGTATTTTAGTGTTTTGTGGGGAAACCCAGCCAGGTGGGCGGGGTATAAATAATAAATTATTATTATTATAGTATATAAATTTTGTTAAAAACTAATTAATTAATAAGATACTACTTTCTCTTCCTGCTAATGATGTTTTGATTCACGTTAGGGCTGGGACGAAGTAGCCACCCCGCTTTTACATGGTTTTCATTGCTCAGCAGAACTTCTGCAGTTCCGATTCCACTTTTCCGAATCTACCCAACCCACCCACCCGTCTGAAAATTACGGCAGTGAAAACAGGGAGCTACTTTCAGGTCAGGGGAGCAGAAAGTGACAAAGAGAAGGAAGCTGTCTCTAAGGTGCATGTGGCCCGAGTCCTGTTAATCTTTTTATAGAGCACTTTTAAATATTAAAATATGAAACATACTCTTTTACTCCAATCTCATTAATTTTCATTATGGTGCTATTCAGTTGTGCGGCTTGTAGCAACACAGGGTCAAGGTTGATTTTGCGAACATGGTGGAACACATAAGCACTGAACCCTGTTTTTTCCAGACCATTTGATTTTGAATGTGCTTAAATGAATTTGCAATTGTAGGAAGCCCACCCTGCCCCTCCATCCCCCAGTAATAGCTTTCTGTGTTCCATCTACTGTTCCAGAGTCCTTGCTGCATTTGCCTTAGTAAACGCAAGCATCCCTTATGGGTCTAGACTTGGATGCCTGTACATATTTTTGACACTTGTTGTGATCGCCAACAACGCATCTGCCAAGCAACTGGCTCACAACAGTAACTATGTTCTTTCCTAATTGGCTGCCACTTGTTTGCATATCTATGGCCCAATGCTGCTACCACTGCCCACCATTAATGACAATCAGTGCAGGAGAAGCAATTATAATCTTGCAGATTCTAGCTTTTCACTTAGGTCTTGTGAGGCTTCCTTAGATACCGTAGCTCCGCTGTTTTGCATTCTGCCATGGTTCAAATTCTCAACAGCTTAACAGCTCCCAATTATCAGCAGCATTTACAGAATAGAAATGTGAGGGGGATACTTGATCTTTTGAGAATGGAATTTCCTTAAGTAGAAAATATCTTCACCAACCATTTATTCAGCATCTGCATTGTGGCCCTATGAACTACTTGGGTAGGACAGTGTAGATGATAAATAGGAACATGGGCAATCGCCTTATGTCAGGTCAGATCATTTGTCCTCCTAACCCTATATTGCCCACTGACTGGAAGTGGCTTGCTGAGGTTTCAGAAAGGGTCTTTCATATCATCAGCTTGGGGAGATCCTTAGGGATGGGGAACCTGTGGCCCTCCAGATGTGAACCAACAACATCTGGTGGGCTACAACTTCCTGCTTATACTGTCAACACCAAGGGCTTTCTGATTGCAAAGCAGATACCATACCCTTGAACTATGGTCCTTCCCAAATAGGAAACTCAAGAACTAACCCGCTTTCACATGAACCTGCCTCAGATCTTCATCTGAGCCTCTTCTCTGAATGTGGGTGGGTGACCACAGAAAGTGCCTTTGCCATTGCATGCCACCTTTGGAAGATTTTTCCTGGAGTTGGAAACTGTCACAGAGAGCTTGAAACACCACGCCAAGACCTTTTGAGTTGTCAGTGCCTTTAACAATTAGAGAAAAACACAAGCATTTTACTAGCTGGAATTCGTCAAGAACCACATCTCTCCATATGCACCGACCTGCAATCATCATCTGAGGCCCTTCTCAATGAGAGGTCCAGAAGGTTGCAACCTGAGAATGAGCCTTTTTTGTGGTGGCTCTGTGTTTGTGGAATGTGCTCCATAGGGAGGCTTGCCTGGTGCCAGGCGAAAGAGTTTCTCTATAAAACAGGACTTTGGCTGATTAACCCATCTATGGTGTTTTAAATGTGTTTGTGGGAGGGGAGTTATTAGTTTCTATTAGTTTTTATGTAATGTATTTTATGTTCTCATTTTGTATTTTTATGTCATAAACCTCCCTGTGATGAAGGGCAGTATACTTACTTACTTACTTACTTACTTACTTACTAGACAAACAGACAAACAGACAGACAGACAGACAGATTTAAGCCATATTTGCTAGCATATTGCCCTTCAACCATTTTGGACTGCAATTCCCATCTGCACTAGTCAGTACTGGCAATGTTGGCTGGGGCTAATGGGAGCTCTACTATGGAACATCCGGAGGGTACCAAGCTGATTTAAAAGATAGTAATCAACAGTGTATATCACCATAGTTACAATCAGCAGGCCAAATAGTAGACAAGCAAGTTCAATAATGGGCCATCTGTAAAAACAAAAACAAACAAAACCCCAAGACCTATTTTACAGCTTTCACCTTTGATGAGAATGGGTTTTTAAGTGGTTAATTTGCATTGCTTTTAATTTTCTCCTTTTTATTTTGTAAATGAATGCAGTCACTTGACACTACATAGTAATGACCAAAATGGAAATTTGAGCACCTGTCGTCCTCAGTCATGACTTAAAGCCAAGGGTTTCAGAGAGACAGATCCATTCCTGCGCAGGGGGTGTGAAATCCCCAAAGTGAAATGAATAAGAGCCGGTTTTATGGTGTCCAGGATCTATAACTCCCTCTTATAGCTACTTTTCGCTGTCACAGCTCACCTCTGGATCAGCCCCTGTGGGGTCTATCCCTGGCTGCTCACAACAACATGCAGTTGTTGCTGTTTTTGTTTTAAATCGAGATCAGATAATTTGGAAATTCAGGACCTGGGCAGAAATTCAGAAACATTCTCTAGCGCATTTACAAATGAGCCATGACAGCTTTTGGAAAGTTGGTCCTGGCTCAGGGCCAGATTCTTAGGAGTTGTTAAAAGAGGAAACTGCAGGTCATGGACACCATGAAACCAGTTCTCTCTTGTTCCAGCAGGCTTGTATCAAGGAATCTGGCAGCCTGGGTGCCATCTTTGGGGGGCTGAGGCACCCACAATTTTTTTTACTGTGGGTGGCCAGTCAGGTGAGCCAATGTGTTGGCCTGAGCTTCGCTGCTCTACTTTTCTACCCTCATAGTGTCAAGAAGAGAGTACAACTGGTCAGCCCAGAAAAATCAGGTGTCCAAGGGAGCCAACAAGGGCCTTGCTGTCCTTATATATAGCCTGCCCTCAGTTTGGTTTCCCAGTTTGAGTGTCTCAACATTAAAGAATGCCAACAGGCTCCTGCATCTTAAGGCCTTGGGAATGGCTGAGCAGACTTGTGTTTGCTTTGAAAATGAATCAGGGCTATCTAGGGTTCCATCTGAATGCTCAAAATCCTTCTGGTTTTCCTCCTCCTCAAGCATTCAGAAGGACAGCCAAGAGACCAATTCCCTCTTCTACTTGGTACCCCATCCCCAAAGGAAAGGGTCGTACTTCGATGGCTCAGAGTGGGTATTCCCATAAAGTATTTCCCCAATGCTTTGCAAAGTGAAAACAATGCCAGTGTACTGACCCTGGTGATGCTCAGACTTAATGCTAAGCCAGGACATATGGTTTGTTTAACCATACCGTTCATGATTTGTGTGTTGGCAGATATACCTTGAGCTCTCCTTCTTCACTTCTCCCTTAGTCAAGTTGGGAAACAATCTATGGGGGCAGCTGGCATATTGTTATGTTGTGGTTTGTTTATCTCCAAACAAACCACACTCTGAAGCCAAGGTTTGCTCTTGGCTGTGGTTTATTTGGAAGAAGAAAACTATGAGTGCGCTGGTTCAATAGTATTGATAAGTCACCATGTTCCTCTGCTTGACTAAGGAAAGAGCAACGTGGGAACTACTCTGAGCTGCATCACCAACACAGAGCATCCCTCATCCAATATCTTTTTTTAAATCAAAGATAAGAAAAACTAATCTAAATAAAAACCCAAACCCAAAGGAGGGGGTGGGAGTGGTGAAATGTTGGGTGTTCCCACCTTGGCCCAAGCAGGAGAGGTCAAGGCAAATGATCCCTGCTCAAACACTGCCACCTTCCTTTCCTGAGCTACCTTCTGGAATCTGACCAACCATGTCTTTGATCACATCACCACATCACCTTTGACGCCTCTGATCTTTGCTAGTCCCTTAACCTTCAGATCCTCCACTGTAGACCACACTTATGACCCTCCTGCTCTTGATGGTAGTTTAACAAAGGCTGCAGGGAGACCCCTCAACACTTCATGGTTTTGTCTGTCTGCATGATTTTGTCTTTCTCGTTTTCCCAAGGTGAAATTCAGTTCTCCATATTTCTACAGCAATTTTTGAATGGCTACCATTATTATAAATTAACCAAACAACTATTTACAGCAGCAGCAACAACAACAACCTGTGTGTATACATTTTTATATCTTTCATTGCCTAAAAGTAGTTTAGTGTCATCAAAGTTTGGAATGGGCTGTTGGATCCTTTCAACCAGGGGAAGTTAGTCATCATTGCCAATAGATGCATGTTCAAGTTTAATGTTACTAGTTAATCCAGTTAAGGCCCATATTACAACTATGATGATTTAGAGTTTGGATTCTCCATACTTAAAGCCTTTGGCATGAGGTAACATGGGATTAATTATCAAAAACACTGAGCTACAAAACCTTGCTCTGAGAACAAAGACTTCCCAAGGCTCTCAACACTTCTGAGTACAATAAGTGAATAAACATCAAAAGCATGAAGAGCTTGTATGTGGGGATCTCTGAATTACATTTTTAAAGCAATAGTGTTCATTAAACAACACATTCTTCTTTCCATTACAAAGATTCTAATTATAGGGTGGAATTACGGTAAATGTGGCACTAAGCAGATGGTTCTATTTTTCTCCTCCTTCTGTGCACTGTTCTGGGGTGTTTTTTTTTGATCCTCTGAAGCAGAGTTGAGGAAGGCCAAAAGAGTTGAGGCATGTGAAGAGAAGAAGGGACAAGTCCCATCACTGTGTTTGTGTGCACATTATGCAAAATTGCACACGAAGATCTCTATATTAGAAGAAATTTGCACTAAAATGCTGCTGGATTTTCACGAGGACTTTTAAAAAAAGTTAAACCTGATGTGGTAATGTGGAGAACTGAAGTTCACATTGGAAAAATGAGAAACCGAGAGAACCCAAAACTCAAAGATCCTACTGAAAACATGAAATTGCCACAAACTGAGTCAGGCAATCCACCCAGTGCTGTAGCTGACAACAGCTCACCACCGCCTCAGGCCAGCCCAGCTGACTCACATCCTTTTGAAAGATGATGCCAGGGAGCCAAGGCTGAGCTATAGGAATGGACACATGTCAGCTAGGGAGTCAGAACTGAGGACAGCTCACAAACATCTTAGAGCCAGGAAGACTGTGATGCTCAGGTAAAGCCCTCAACCAATCTGGAAGTCTTTTAGAGCTCTTCCTCTCACTGCTGTTTACTGGGAGGGGAGGGGCAATGAGATCAGCGCTTTGATGGTGAACAGGTGGAGCCAACCTGATGTGCTCACACAGCCACAACCTCGCTGTTTCCGCCTTCCATCCCATCTTGGTGACAGTGACACCATGGCAACGAGCCTATTGCTGCAGCTCTGACACACCAAGCAAGCCCCTCCGATGGCTAGCCTGGACCAATCTAGTCCAAAGCCTAAGGATACTTCTGTCAGGATGTTGTCACTGGCTCCCAGCTGGTTGCCCAGGAAAGTATAAAGACAAGGAAAAGTTTCTTACTGTTCTTTTTTATTTCAATATTTACAGAGAGAGGCTATAGAACCCAGCCTCTTAGATAATGGCATTGTCCCGAGTGAATCTCCACCCCCTGTCTCTCCCACTTCCTCATTCGTCACTTCTATGGGTGCTGCTACGTGCCCTCTGTCTTTGAGCTCTTTGCTCTCATACTTTTAAGGCTTGCTGGGTTCTGGGAGATGGGGGGGGGTCTGGAATGCTTTCTAATGACAACATGTCAGCCAGCTGCTGCTCCGGTTCTGTCTCCTCTTCCTCCTCCTCCTCTCCCATTATTTCCCAACTTTTCCCCTCATCTGCCTCTGAGCCATGACCTCCCACAAACCCCTGTTGTAAATCTATACTGTCTTCCTCTTCCTCCTCCCTGTAAGGGTCAGAATGGGAAGGCTGTCTCCACCACTCCTCCTCCTCCTCTGCCCAGTTCCTGACAACTTCATTCCCAGGCTGTAGTTCTGATAATTCATCAAAAGGGGCGGCTGCACACAGAATGGAAATGCCTGCTTTCTCCTCTACATATTCTGAGATAGGGAGCAAACCATGGTCCTTCCAACTCTATGATTCTATGTGTTTTCTGTGTGTAAAGTACATACGCTCCACCATTCAAATATGGTGTTTAGCTGCAACACTGTGCCATAAGTGGATTGCTGGACTTACTGTGTATATTGCTTAATAAAAACACCAATTCTCTCCAGAACTTTACCTAAACATGTGAGAGTGAAGGGTCTGATGAAGGGCAGAGGCACACATACATACCCCACCAACACTCCTACACATGCGGCCTTTTCTCAGACACACAAGCCTGAAGGGGGCTACTAAGTGTGTTGGATTGAATGTGCTTAGTGGGAATCTGGCAAGATCCTGGACTGCATAGAAGCTTCAGCTGAATGAGCACAGAAGCCCCCTCCAGAGTTTCACATTCAACATGCAAAGATCTATGAATGGTCTGCATGCAAGGTAAAGGCAAAGGACCCCTGGACAGTTAAGTCCAGTCAAAGGCAACTATGGGGTTGCAGCACTCATCTTGCTTCAGGCCAAGGGAGCCGGCGTTTGTCCACAGACAGCTTTCCAGGACATGTGGCCAGCATGACTAAACTGCTTCTGACACAACGGAACATCATGACGGAAGACAGAGCACATGGAAATGCCTTTTACCGCCATAGTGGTACCTATTTGTCTACTTGCACTGGTGTGCTTTTGAACTGCTAGGTTGGCAGGAGCTGGGACAAAGCAAAGGGAGCTCACCCCGTTGCACAGATTTGAACCACTGACCTTCCAATCAGCAAGCCCAAGAGGCTCAGTGGTTTAGACCTCAATGCCACCCACTCTTTCTGCATGCATGAGGGACTGGGGAAGGGCTTTCATGGGTCTTTGCCCCTCTATATATTTTTTGACCCTTGCATGTTCAGATAAACTCCTGAAGAGGACTACTGTGAACACTGGACACAACCTAAGGAATGTTCTTTTACACAAACCCCATTGTAATGTATAGGAACCACACATCAAGTGAGCACCAATCTGTTCCCATTCCTGCACTGCTCCCATTCATATTCCTTGTTTGCATGGAAGAACATCTTACTGAATGTTCCCTTCCATCACAAGTCAAAGAAATAGCATTGCAAAAGGTCTCCTGCTGTCTCCCTCTAAAATTGAATGACAGAGGCGGGTGGGAATGGCTTTATATATGTATAAAGAATTCAGAGGAATTGAGATATGATCTTGGGAAGAACTCTCTCTCTAATTGCATTAGGTTCTCTCATTTAATTTGCTAAGAAATTCAAAGGATTACATATTGGTCACTTCAAATGCTGGGATTTGCTATTCTTGCCAGAGGAAGATAACATGAAGGTGTTCGGAGAAGACTCCCAAACTGTTAGACTGAAGCTTAAATTCCATAAATATAAATCATGCCGGTCCACATAGAAGGGTTGGGGAGGGAGGGTGACACAGCAGCCAAAGCATGTGAGCGTTGTGAATTAATGGACTAAATTGGCAAGATAATATAAGAGCTTTAGTTAATTTGGTTCACATCAGAGTGAGCTATCCTGCTGGAAGAGACCTTGAGAATGCGACATGAAATATGACAAGCAAAAGGAGCTTTTGCCAAGGACGCAACTGGCAACCCACATGCCCAGCTTTCTCTTCATGAAATAATCCTAGAAATATAAGGGTTTCACTTGGACCAGTTTAAAGGTTAAACCTTTTCTTTTCTCCCTTTTCTTTCAAAAAAAGAGTAAATTTAAATGACGTGCTATTATACACAGTGCCGTGATTGCACGAAGGGCAGTGCCTACAGCTAACAGGCAGAGTGAGGGTGGAAAGAGATGCAAAAACACCTTTCCTTTCGTAGAAATTGTAACCACTTCACCCTACAGCAGGGATGATGTTCCTCTTCACGCAAGCATTTAACTCCATGTACTGGAGCCCAAAGACAAGCCCACGCCTGCATGGAATCCTGGGTAATGCTTGAACTGGCCCCAAGCTGCCATTTTTAAAGTTAGCAGGAGCCATTATTATATCCGAAATAAGAGCAAAGCAACAAATGGCCATGTTGTCCTGATTTTTCCCCCCCAGGGATGAAAGAGAAATGTACTCGTGTGCTTCTCCTATTCCAAACATTCCTGGAAAAGAGATATGAACTCATGATGGCATGTTTGAGGACAGCATACCCAAGGTTCAGGTTTGCCAAAAGGGTACCTGGGCAGGCTGTGCATCTAGCTCAGTATTGTGGATGACTAACAATGGCTCTCAAGGTTTCAGACAAAGAACTATTGTAACTCAACTTGTGGGCAAGAATCTGATTCTGCAGTGTTTCCATGCCCTTTATACTTTAATTTTCAAAAAGAACAAAATGGGAGTTTGGTATCTATATGTGTTTCCCGCCATTTGCATAGATTTGGCTAAATTATCAGGCAAATTCATGCAAATCGGCATTAGTCAAACACCCATTAAAGTTGACCTCATTTGAAAATGTTGGGCAGTGTGCCCTACACTGCAAAACAAACTTATGCTTATTTCCACCAGGCCTCCTTGACAGGAGAAGGCTGTTTTGTTTCTAGAGCTAGAATAAAAAACTGCCTGAAGCAGCTTGATGTATGGGGCAGAGTTGCCATGCTAACTTCTTGGAAGGAGGAAGGAGTGGTCACTGCTGCTTACTGGCAGGAAGAGAAGAGAAGAAGAAGAGGAGGAGGAGGAGGAGTTTGGACTTGATATCCCGCCTTTCACTCCCCTTAAGGAGTTTCAAAGCAGCTAACAATCTCCTTTCCCTTCCTCCCCCACAACAAACACTCTGTGAGGTGAGTGAGGCTGAGAGACTTCAGAGAAGCGTGACTGGCCCAAGGTCACCCAGCAGCTGCATGTGGAGGAGCGGGGACACGAACCCAGTTCACCAGATTAGAGTCCACCACTCTTAACCACCACACCATGGGAAGGTGCAATGGCAGGCAGCACTGAATTAGCTCCATGGATGCATTTGCACCACACTTGCTTCCCTGCTGCTTTGTCCCTCCCTCTCTAAGTAACCAACAGGGTCCCCCCTCCCATGAACCTAGTATAGTGGTTCCACTCAACCTGGACAACCACTTCTGTAAACAATTCCTCTAAAAAGCCACGGGAGGGAGGAAATTTGGGACAAGTTCAAGATCCACAACACATTTGCACAAGTTCATGGAGCAATGCTAGTACTTCTTCTTTGGTGATCATTCGTAGCCGAGTAAGATTGTCTTCCATAAACACGGTTTTAACAGTGAGTCCGTAAGTGACTGTGGAGGCCAATTCTTGATCCACATGTCCTTCCACAGTGGGTTTCCGGGCGGGAGTTGTTCACAGTGAGGGTTTGCCAAGTGTGCCTTCCTCTTAGCACCTTTCTCTCTTTCATCCTGAGTTTGAGCATCTTCAAAGCCCACAACACCTTTGGTAAAGGCTGTTCTCCAAATGGAGCACTCACAGACCAGTGTTCCCTAATTGTCAGTGTTTATACTACATTTTTTTAGATTTGCCTTGAGAGCGTCTTTAAACCACTTTTGTAGACCATCAGCATTATGCTTTCCTTTTTTAAGTTTGGAATAGAATAGTTGCTTTGGAAGACAATAATTGGGCATGTGGACAACATGACCAGTCCAACGAAATTGATGTTGAACAATCATTGCCTTGACACTGGTGATCTTTGCTTCTGCCAGTACACTGGCATTAGTTAGCTTGTCTTCCCAAGGGGTATGTAAAACTTTTCAGAGATACCATTGATGGAATCTTTCGAGGTGTTGGAGATCTCCAAAGCTAGTACAGTGGTACCTCGGGTTAAGTACTTAATTCATTCCGGAGGTCTGTACTTAACCTGAAACTGTTCTTAACCTGAAGCACCACTTTAGCTAATGGGGCCTCCTGCTGCCACCGTGCTGCCGGAGCCCGATTTCTGTTCTCATCCTGAAGCAAAGTTCTTAACTTGAAGCACTATTTCTGGGTTAGCGGAGTCTGTAACCTGAAGCGTATGTAACCTGAAGTGTATGTAACCCGAGGTACCACTGTAATAAACCCCCGAGGGACCAAAATCAGCCCATTTCACTGCCTGTTAAGTTGGTCATGGAATCAATTTCTGCAGCCCATTTCATGCTAGCCTTAGTCAATCTAGTTATGTATGTTCTTGCGTGAATAATATCACAGTGGGTACTGGACCTCAGTTAACCTTTCTGTTCAGTTCAGTATTATTTTTGAAATGCACCAACAATGAACTCATTTGAATGAATGGAAATGTATTAATTTATTTGAATTAATTCATTTGAATTAATGGAAATTAATGGAAATTGCATACAGCAGGCTATTATTCATACAAGCCCATTGTCTGGTTTGCTTTCAAGGCAGCTACGGCAATGGAGGCTGCCATTTTTGCTGCAGGGAAACAGTAAAGCTGGTTATTTCCAAGGCTCAGTTGCTAGAGATTGTGCTCCACTGCAGGCTATGGGACTTACTCCTAAGTAAACATGCATACGTATGTGCTGTAAGTCCAGGCAGCACAGCAGGAGATAGAAAAGAGCAATGTGCACATGCAGACACGAAGAGACGTCAGCATGAATTTGACCTGACAAGAATGCAGTGCTTCCCTGCCACAAACAAAAAGAAACCCTGTTGTGCGTTCAGAGGTTCAGACAGCCGCCCTAGTATATAAAGGATACTCAAGTGCTGTGAGTCAGCAGAGGCCTAGCTGATCACCATATGGCTTGGTGACAAACTTCTGGAAGGATTTCTGCAAAGGACATGTCCATATCCTGGCAGCTCAAATGCTACCTTTTCCTTGGCCACGTCCCAGATGCCACATCCCCTATTGTAATCACGATCTTCCTTCTTCAGGAAGCACCTTAATACACGGAGCAGGGGGGTAAGCATTGCAGGTACACAAAAACAGATGCTGCCGTCTTTTATGGCTGTTTTTATAGCAAATTGCTTGGGCAGCAGCCTTGTCCTCTTTGTAGGAAAGAGCTTCTGGGGGAGGCTGAGGTCACTTGGCATGAAAGCAGAACGAGAGGCATGATTTGAACTTGTGCTGAGTTTCTCTCCTGATTCAACAAAGGGGGTGAGAAAAGCAGCAAATGTGGGGCGCTTCTCTCTCAAAAGGGCATGATCAAAACACTCTCCTTGGAAGGTAAAGGGGAATACTGATGATTACAGGCATTTGAGAAAAGTTGAGGAGGAGTTTAAATGTGTGTATTTAGGAGGGGGGCTTTTTGACTTGCGATCACTAGCAGCATGGACAGATATATCAATTTCAAGACCTCTCAGTTCCTCATTTTTCCATCCTTAGGTTCTGTTCGCTACAATTCTCCATCATTTTGTGATCATTATTTTTTAAGAAAATGAAAATTTGTCAGCATTTTAATGTACATTTCTCCTAACAGACACATTTTTGCAAGCAATTCACCCTCCCACAAAGCATTTTTGTATGTTACTTTCACAAATATGTCCATCAAGACGCACACTTTCTTCTTATGCAGGCCCTCCCACTGCTTTGGGACTACAACTCCCATCACCCCTAGCTAACAGGACTAGTGGTCAGGGATGATGGGAATTGTAGTCCCAAAACAGCTGGAGGGCTGAGTTTGGGGATGCCTGTTCTTGTGTGTATTTTTGTACACATTACAGTGGTACCTCAGGTTACATATGTTTCAGGTTACATACACTTCAGGTTACAGACTCCGCTAACCCAGAAATAGTACCTCGGGTTAAGAACTTTGCTTCAGGATGAGAACAGAAACTGTGCTCCGGTGGCACGGTGACAGCAGGAGGCCCCATTAGCTAAAGTGGTGCTTCAAGTTAAGAACAGTTTCAGGTTAAGAACGGACCTCCGGAACGAATTAAGTACTTAACCTGAGGTACCACAGTACTTGGTTGGAGAACTGCATCGAGAACTTTGGAAAGAATGGTAAAGAAAGTACAAGCAACAACCAGTTTGCGTGCGGATTATGTTCCGGATCCCCGCACGTGTTGGCGGGGCCCGTGTAAGGCCACCCCCCACATATCTGACATGCCTAAAAGCTGCCTGTATAACACATGAAATTGTTGTGTTAGCCTTCCATCCAGTGATCCATAAAGGCAAATTGATAAGAGAGCCAGTGTGGTGTAGTGATTAAGAGCGGTAGACTCGTAATCTGGTGAACCGGGTTCGCGTCTCTGCTCCTCCACATGCAGCTGCTGGGTGACCTTGGGCTAGTCACACTTCTCTGAAGTCTCTCAGCCCCACTTACCTCACAGAGTGTTTGTTGTGAGGGAGGAAGGGAAAGGAGAACATTAGCAGCTTTGAGACTCCTTCAGGTAGTGATAAAGTGAGATATCAAATCCAAACTCCTCCTCCTCCTCCTCCTCTTCTTCTTCCTTAGTCTCAGTGGTGCCCCTTGTAAAAGCTGGAAGGGAGGCAGATGGGGACAATTCTAGAGTGAGCTCTATCTGTCATTGGCTCTACCTATTGTTGGCCTCCCTGCCTGTCACCTGGCTGGTCCCAATGGGCAATGGCAACCAGAGCCTCCGCCTGTGAATGGTGCTCTATTGTGGTCCATTCCTTGGAGCTGAGGGGGGGACCCACAGCCTTTTGACTGCAGGAAACACTTCACGACTGGATCCGACTTTGACACTTGCCGCATAGGAAGAGTGAGAGTTTGCAAAACCAAATGGAAACTCTGAAACTCTTCTTCTTTTCCCTTATTGGGATATATGTGTTGGCAGGGGGTGTATTTACCAGATGCTTGCTTTAAAAAATAAGCAATGCCTCGCTTGCCACCTTGGGCCTTACCATTATATAAAGAAGAAGAATTAGAATGCAATTAAACAAATGTTTAAGTGGACAAAAAAAGCTGTGCTTGGCAAACAACCCCCCCCCCAAAAAAACTTTGTAGACAGTTCCCAAGGGAATATATGTGTAAACAAGTGTTATTTCTGGATACTTTAAAATTACCTGGAATAGAGATGGCAATAATGATATTAATACTAATAAGCAGCTGAACAAACAGCAGGGTGCCAAATCTACAGCCTCCAACTTGATGTTCAAAGCCTTCCCCTAGCAGAACAAGCTCCAGAATGCCTTAAGCTTCAGTCGTGGACCTTGAAGCACTCTCAGAGGTCCAGAGAGGTCCAAGTCACTTCCACCTTTTCTTAGTGAAAAATGAGGACAAACAAAAGCAAAATAAGGTACAGAGAAAAGGAGGGAGGAAAGGAGAGAGAGAGAGAGAGAGAGAGAGAGAGAGAGAGAGAGAGAGATTGAGATTATTTGGCATGGTAGGACACAATCACCATAGTCTAATCTTGTGCCAGCACAATAAATGTAGTTTTATTAATGTTTATGAACGTTTTAAACTCTTTAATATGATAGAATCTGTAGGAATTAGCAGCATGTTTCTTTTAAATCAAATCACACTTCTTACTTGTCCCTCTAGGCATCCTTTTTTAGTCTATGCTCATGATTATTTGTGCTCGTAATGCTATATTGAGGCTGCTTTATTGCCCATCAGTGCATATCACACAACTTTCTGCTGGAATACTGCAACTTTTATACCACAGTTGTTCCACTTCAATTGCGCTATAGCCCCTCCAGACAGTTATAATGTAGGAGCATTGTAGAACAAACTGAAGTGGAATAATTCACCAGTAATCACTATTATTGTGGCTACTTTCACACGACACATTTAGAGCACTATGATACCACTTAAAACATTCATCGCTCCCCCCAAAGAATTCTGGGAACTGATTAACATCCCATGTCCATCAGCCACAGCCTGATTATATTGAAACATTTCACCTAGCCCCTAAAGAAGATGCCAGGTGAGCCGCCTTGGGAAGAGCATTCCACAAACAGGGAGTCACCGCAGAAAAGGCCCAGTTTTGTGTTGCCATCAGGGAGGAGGCACCTGAAGCAGGGCCTCAGATGGTGATCACAGGGTCTGGGTCTATTCACATGGGAGAGGCTGTCCTTGAGGTATTGTTGTCCTGAGCCATTTAAGGCTTTATGGGTCAAAACCTGCCCAGAAACTATTTGGCAGCTGGTGCAGTCAGGCCAGTATTGGTGTAATATGCTCAAACCACCTTGTCCCAGTGGGCAACCTGGCCACCAAATTCTGCAGCAGCTGAACTTTCAGCTATCCAGATATAATCCATTGCAGTAATCTAACCTAGAGGTTACCAGAACATAGATGACAGAAAATATGCTGTCTCTTATACGGGTGCAGCTGGGCCACCAACCAAAGCTGGTTGCTCTTGACATTTTTCAGGAAAAGAGAGTTACTTCTGCAATGATAAACAAGCTGGTTTCAGTGCTTTTCGATTATGTCTACCGCCATAAAAAGGCCAAAAAACGAAAGAGCGATTCAATGGAATATAATCAGTCCCTTTAAAAATACGTTGGTAGCTCTGCACAGCCATTCTCAGTTAATGCATGCGTCTGAGTTTCCAAGGATTACATTCTCAGCTCAGTGGAGCAGCCTTTAAAAAGTCGTTCCAGTTGCCATTGTAACAAATCAGAAGTGTTTTCAAAATTGTGATGAGCAAACGGAGAATGTGCCACCAGGGTAAACAAGGGGACTTTTTGATTAATAGGAAAGTGGTCCTGCAGCTACACATCGCAATGCATAAAGCTGATTTAGATGAGGCTGCTGCCACTCTGCCATGTATTATTAGTCAGCCACTGACGCTGGACTCCCCCCCACTCCTTTGCGGTACTTCCTTTTCTCTGTTTCTGCCATTTACACAGCTGGCTAACTAAAGCAATACCCAGCTCCTGGAAGCACGATTTAGCCGAAACACAAGAAAGAGGTTCTACATTCTCATTGGCAGGAAGGACTACCACAGGCAGAAGTGAGTAACCTCTGGCACTTTGCCTGATTTCATGTGGGTGACAAGCATAGCTGTCAAGTGTCCCTTATTTGAAGGGACAGTCCCTTATTCCAGCGCCATGCCCCACTGCTGTCCCTTATTGATGGATGTCCCTTAAATTTCAAAGGAAGCAGCTCCTCTCCCTCCCTCCCTGCCGGCCAGGGAGGCTCCAACTGTGTTGCTTGGCTGTGTTGCTCACCCAATAAGAAGTCTAAGAACGACTGGGGGGTGGAGCTTGCATGCCTTGTGTGTGGCTAGTTAATGCAAGCTGAGGAGGTTTTTGAATGCTGGACGCCATTTTGTTGCACGTGCTGCTGCAAACTTTGCAGTGCAAGCCAGGCCGGGGAGCCATCTTAAGTTGAGGCTGCATAGGCCTTGTGGTGCATGTGATTCAGATTCTATTCAGTTGAACCTCTGGTTACAAAGTTGGTTGGACAGTGTTCTCAAAGCTACCAGCATGAGTTTGACCAGACTGCAGGAGGACAGGAAGACTGGAGTGCCTGGAACAGGTGAGGCTGCAGGTCCCTTATTTTGGCGGCTGGTCCCTTATTTTCAAGGCTGCTGGTCCCTTATTTTCAAATCTGTAAGTTGACAGCTATGGTGACAAGGAAGAAGAAACAGGGGGAAGGAGGGTGGCAGAGAGAGAGAGAGAGAGAGAGAGAGAGAGAGAGAGAGGAGAGGAGATGTACCACCCACTGTTGGTTCTGGCCCTGCCTACTTTTAGCTCTGGAACTGCCTACTAGTGACTTAGGCCGCACCCACTAATGCCTTCTGCCCCAGGCAGATGAAGATAATGATAATAATAATAATGATTGTTTTATTATTTTAATATTCATTTCAGCCAAATATTCATTTTTTGCCAAAGGAGCCCAAGACGACAAACATAGCTGTATAAACCAACTCTTTAAAAAGCATTCTAAAAACATTTCTTTCTTTTTTGAAATAATTTTTATTTGATTTTACAAGTATAAAACCATTCCCATCCACATTTATAGATTCCTCCAAATCTCTGGACTTCCCATCTCCTCTCCATGGGTCCCCACCCCCTTTTTTGAACCTTTTCTACTGAATATTTTCCAACTCTATATTTTATATAAACCCGTTGTCTCCATAGTACTTGCTACATTAAAAGTGTTATTGCAATACTGCTAATGTCTTCATCTGCTTATAGTGATCTTCAAGATACATTATAATTTTTCCCCATTCTTTGTTAAAGTTTTGGTCTTCTTGGTTCCTGAGCTTTCCTGTCAGTTTTGCCAACAAAACTGCCATTCTTCTCTGGTAGGGACATCTTTCCATCTCGTTCTAAAAACTTTTCAACCAGTAATCCTGGGATTACCAGGAACAGTGTCTTTCAGCCATCTTATTCCTGGGTAGATAGGAATGTTCTTAACTTCCTCCTGAAAGTCAGAAATGAGGGAAACAGATGCACGGCATTCCACAAACAGGGAGGCATTGCTGAAAAGGCCCTGTCATGGGTCAACGCCAACAGGGCAATTCCCAACAAGGCCTCATCTGCCAATCATTTTGTCTGACATGGTTGATATTGGGAAAATCACTCTTTCTTGCTACTTGGGCACCAAGCCAATTAGAGCTTTATATACACGCATATAGTACTAACACCTTGAATTTGGCTTGGTAGCACAATGGCAGCCAGTGCAGAGATTTCAGGACCTGTGTCTCGTGGTCCCATTGGGCTGCCCCTCTTACCAACCTAGCAGCTGCATTCTGCAACAGCTGCAGCCTCTGGACTGTCCTCCGGACCAAATACAGGGAATTGCAGCAGTCCAGACAGGAAGTTACTAGAGCATGGATAACTGAGGGGCAGGCTATGCCAGGCGAGGAATGGCTGTGGCTGGTGATTCAGCTTAAGCTAGGCACAAACACTCCTAGCCACAGAAGTCGCTTGAGACTCTCGTGACAAGTTGGAATCCAGGAATACTCCCATACCACAAGTGTGTTCCTTCAGGGAGAGTGCAATCCTTCCCAAAACACCTAATTCCCACACATGGGCACCACCCATGCACAGCACTTGTGTCAACATCATTTTTTTGGCCTCCATCCAGCCTCTCACTGCCTCCAGACACCTGTCCAATACCTTCACAGCCTCACCTGATTCCGATGGAATGGAGAGATAGAGCTGCATGCCATAAGCATGTGGATGACATCATGCTTGAGTATCCAGATGACAGCTTGCAATGGTTTCATATACATGTTAAACAGCATAGGAGATAGATTAAACACTTGCAGGATCCCATAACTCAAAAGCTATGGAGCCGAGCAATAATTTCCGAGTGCTACTTTCTAGTAGTGATTCTGCAGGCAGGAGTGGAAACCCTGCAATACAGTACGTCCAGCTCCCAGTTTCTTCAGAAAACACCATGGTCAACGGTGTCAAAAGCTGCTGAGAAGTCAAGGAGAGCCTATAGGGTCACATGCCCCCAGTCTCTTCCCTGATAGAAATCATCAGTCAGGGTGACCAAAGCTGTTTTGGTGCCAAAACTGGGCGTGAAACAAGACTGGATCTTCCTCCTGGCATGCCTGCAGCTGGCCGGCCACCACCCTGTCAATCACCTTTTCCAGGAAGGAAATATGACAGAATATGAGAAAGTCCATCACCTTCTGAGGGAGTCTGTTCCACTCTCAAACAGCTCTTACTATCAGACAGTTCTTCCTGATACTTAGTCAAAATCTCCTTTCTTGTAACTTTAAGCCATTAGTCCTACCTTCTGGAGCAGGATAAAACAAGCTTGTGCCATCTTCTATGTGACAGCCTTTTAGATACTTGAAGATGACTATCATACTGTGTCTACTCTCAGTCTCCTCTTTTCCAGACTAAACATACCCCAAACCCTCAACTGTTCCTCATAAGGCTTGGTTTCTAGACCCTTGATCATCTTGCTCTGTGCATATGTTCCAGCTTGTCCATATCCTTCTTAAATTGTGGTGCCCAGAACTGGACTCCAGGTAGAATAGAGTGGGACTATTACTTCCCTTGATCTGGACACTATACTTCTGTTGATGCAACCTAGAATAGCATTAGCATTTTTTTGTTGCTGCATCTCACTGTTGACTCATGTTAAGCTTCTGGTCTACAAAGACTCCTAGATGCTTTTCACATGCGCTACTGCCAGCTGGTTCTTCCTCCCTAAGTATAGAACCTTACATTTGTCCCTTCTGAAATTCAATGAGTTAGTTTTGGCCAAGTTCTCCAATAGGTTAATGCTAATTCTGTCTTCTGTGGCATTAGCGACCCCTCCCAGTTTGGTGAAAATTTGATGAACATCTCCTCAATTCCTTCATCCAAGTCGTTTATAAAGTTGTTGAACAACAATAGGTCCAGGAAAGAACCCTGTGGCACTCAGCGTGTCACCTTTTCCCAGGAACCATTTTTGAGCATTCTGTGTTTGGTCAGTCAATCTCCTACAAATCCACCTAACAGTTACCTCATCCAGCCACACCTTACAAGATTATCCACAAGAATATCATAGGGGGACTTTGACAAAAGCCTTACTGAAATCGAGATACACCCACAGCATTCTCTTGATCCACTGAGGTTGTAACTCTATCAAAAAAGAAATGAGATTCGTCTGGTGTGTCTTGTTTTTGAGAAATGCATGCCGGGTCTTAATAATCACAGCATCCTTTTCTAAGTGCTCACTGACAGGGTAAGATGATCTCATAAGTAAACTGGTCTCAAGTTGTTATGACGCAACCTCAAACCAAATCTGCACCAAATATTTTTGTTCAGACAGTAAAATTTGTTTCCAAGTCGCTCGCAAGAAACCTTTGTTAGAATTGGCCATCTGCGGTCACTTAATGATGAACTATATTAGTGTTGTGGCAAATGTGGTGGAGATGAATCAATCGCAGCATTTAAATAAATATCTGATACAAGAAGTCACAGAAGGCATTTGTAGGCTGTCAGCAGAGCAATTATTAACAAGGAAACGGGCTGGTAAACAAACATTTTCAAATGCACATTAATAGGGCTGCCTGCTGGGCACTGGCTGTTAAATATAGGACTTTATATTCGCCACATGGGTTTTGGCAGGCGTAGTTTGGGGATCTTAAGGATTCAGCATAAGGTATGAAAAGTAGCACTGAAGAAAAATGCCGTCTCTCCAACATTTTCAGCTTGTTGACAAGATACAAATTGGATAGGAACATTGCAGCCATTTTGGGGTGGCTTGAGTATGAATAGGTGGGGAAAGCTTACTGTTAGTGGCAATAACCCTCCTGTCCTCATTGCTACCTTGTGGCTACTGTCACCCCTAAACTTCCTGAGTGAGGACTCAAAATATTTTCCTCTAATTGCTTTCTGACAATGCCACATGATTGTTTGGTGTCATAAAGCCAAATGTGAGTGAGGGCAATGCTCCCTTCACCACCATGGAATTGTCAGTGCTGAGTCAACACCAGCCAAGAAATGTACAAGGGGAGACTATCTGCTAGTCTTCTCTGTATCATTCCAATTTAAGTACACTGGTACCTCGGTTTATGAACTTAATCCGTTCTGGAAGTCCGTTCTTAAACCGAAACCGTTCTTAAACTGAGGCACACTTTCCCTAATGAGGCCTCCTGCCACTGGTGCCCTTCCACCATTCGGATTCCGTTCTTAGACTGAGGTAAAGTTCTCAAACCAGGACACTATTTCTGGTTTTGAGGAGTTTGCAAACCGAATCGTTCTTAAACAGGACTGTTCTGAATCCAAGGTACCACTGTATATACGTGGCCGAAGAGAGCACAGGGGAGTCTATGAGTCAGCACCAAAAGCTGAACATGCCAGAACCAATTGTTGCCCAGCCTAATCAAGAAGCATTTTATAGCTTTTCCTCCCTGATCTTCACCTGTAATCTTTTGATTTAATGTGGAGATATATAACAAGTAGATCTTCTACTGCAAGCGCTATGCAGACCACATTTGATATTGGGTTTTTATTATTATTTTATTTATTTTATTTTATTATTATTATTCAGTCACATTTGTGACTTCTTTTCCCCCTAAAGAATCTTGAAAGTGGCTTAAAATTATATATATATATATATATATATATATATATATATATATATATATATATATATGCTTTCGTAGATATATATACAGACACCCCGACTCTTACACGGGAAGACACCCGAAGACACCAAAACCTGCATATATATATATATATATATATATGCAAATAATGAACGTCTAGTGTGAATTGATACTTTTTAAACCTTTCATGCTTAGTGATTTATTAAAGCTATTTTTGTAGCATTCTCCATACAAATATATCCCACACTAAGAAAGTGCAATAAAATATAATTACTTCATGTAGACTGCTTCTGCAAACCCAGATAGGCTGCACTTAGTTCTTAGGCAGTATGGCAGGAACTTGTATGATATCAATTGACTGGCCTATAATGTGTTACTCAGCAATGTACTGTCCTAAAAACAAGGCACCTTGTAAATTTCCTTCACATATTTTCTCATAAAATCATGCCATGCCATAAATCTTAGACTTTAATAAAAGAATTTAATGCACAGCCTGAGCAACTTTTCTGGAAAGTATAATACATGTAAGCCACTACTAAGAAGTTACAAAATGGAGGCTATTCCAAGCCCACTCCACCTTGTAAAGATGTTGGGACCAAATGGAGAAATGTTGACAGATTTTCCCCCGTTTCAAGGTTTTCTGCACTGATGAGAGAAGATATTGGTACATTTTTATGTAGTGTGGAATGGCTGCCAAGGAGGAAATCAAAGTTAAACAATAAATATACCAAACAAAATTAAGAACAATAATAAATCAAGGTGTTATTGGAGCATATCTAGGGCCTTTTCAGGGAATGTTAGAATTTAATCTGGAATATGGGATGCAGCAGAGAATGACTCCTAATGTTTTGGCCTGAATCTTGTTCCTTATTTCTGGAGCAGAAAACAATGGTAGTGTTAAAATCACTTCAGCTTTTTGAAGGCAAGTGGGGTGTAGTGAGCTATGTCTGCCATACATGCTTAATCCAGGATACAGTTTCTGCATAGCAAACTGCTAGATCTGATTCATAGGATTGCGCTGTCCAGATGACCTGTTTATTGAGCATTCATCATGAATTGTGTGCAGGGAGATAAGACAACAAAGTGTGTTCTCCTTCATGGAGAGCACATGTTGTGGTGGGGGCCGCCAGGACACTCCAAAGTTGGGGGCAGGCTAATTGACCATTGGCCACTGATGCGATTCGGCTTCCCTTGTTGTTGGGAGGAAGTTAATGTTGCCATTTGTTGATTGACAGCTAGAAATGCTAAAACTCTTTGCACGAGGCTAGGGCTTCCTCTTTTTGCCCGTGCATGGGATTGCCTGCCCCCCCCTATATTTAGGGTTGTTCGCTTTGACCTTGCTATGCCTGTCATGGGGTCGTCTGCTCTTGGGGCAGGGGCCCGGTAGGAATTTTGTCCATCTGGCTGATTGGCTGGGGCCTTTTGGTTTTTGCCTACTGCGTAGCAAATCGTCACAACTTGTAAGGTTGTGGTTAGGTATTGGTTTATGGTTTGGTTGGTTGAGGGGCATGGATTGGCTGCCTGCCCCTCTAATGCTACTGCTGCAAGGGATTCTGTTAAAGGAATTAGGGGCTAACTATTGCTTGTCCAACCTGTCAAGGGGCTCGGGCCATGCAAGAGCTCCTGGTTGCATTTGGGGAGGGCTGAGGGCAGGTTCCCTGCTCCGTCGCTACCCCCAAGTGTATTCCCCTATTCTGACTTTCACAGGTGTGCGGAATGTCAGTCTGTCCCCCATGGTGGGGGCAGATAGTCGCAACCAATGCCTAAGCAAGCACTCACATTTTTGTATTTTAATAAAGTTGTGGCCAAAATTATGCCAAAAAACCTTAAACAAAAATTTCTGTGTGATGTGTGAGTTATTGGGGTGGCCCTGGGGACCTCGACACACAATGACTATTTATTGAGCATTCACTCTGTTTTGTTTGTTGGCAGGTCAGATGATCAAAGCTGGTGTTATCCCACGTTTTCCAGTACATTTCCTCACCATTTTTCCCTTATTGCAAAAAGTCCGATCTTCTGCAGAAGTGGGTTGTTGTGCAAGGCCTCCTAATAACTGCAGAATGCGAATTTGCCAGTATGCAATAGAATCCCGCTCGAAAATAGCGAGAGTCTGGCAGCACTGCAAGTTAATGAGCCTTTTTTCAGGAAGAAAAAGGGGTCAAAACATCATATGTGTTTAAAGACTGTCTTAATGATTGCATCTCTGATTTTTTCCAGTTAGAAAATGGCAACCTGGGAGGGGGCTGAGCATGACTGCACCTGATAGGGAGGGTTAATTTTCTCTCTCCAAAATACCTCCCCATTCCCCAGAGGAAGAAAGCTACTACTGATGCCATTTAACTACCATCTGTTTTGCTCCTAAGAGCCAGTGGTTGCGAAACACATAAGAGTCCTAGATACAATGCTCCTAGCTGCAGAATCTGGTTTCCTAAGCAAAACGACTTCCAAGTCTAAAAAAAGAAAAGCACATTTCTAGCCCTTATGAATCAAAATATTTGCCTGAAACCCTCTGGACAATGATTAGGTAAATGTGGTCCTCAAGAGGTTGCTGGGCAACCATTTCCATCTTCTCTGACTATTGCCCATGTTGGCAAGGGATGATGGGAGTTGGAGTCCAATATCCTCTGAAGGGCCACAGATATCCCCATCCCTGGCTTAGTGGGGTTTCAGAAAGTAGCAGTAGAAGCTGAGTTTTAAAGAATGCAAAAGAATAATGTCAGGGGATGATTAGCTGCTTGTGCTTAAAATTGTGCCCCCTCAGAGTTTGTGCGGCGCCACAAACCTCTGTGTGTGACAGAGCTCCTCAGACATGTCTGCTCTAGTCACTAGTAGAGTCTGACAGTGGCTGCCTGCGGAAGCGTTTCCAGCAAAGAAGCTCCTTAACGGAAACGCGTCTCCTGGACTCACGACGTGGCAGCTTCCGGCGAAGTATGGGTCTCCCTACAGTTGCTTCTGACACCTCCCCGCTATTTTCGCTGGACGTGTCTCTCACCCCTTTCTCTCCCCTGCTGTTTCCTGCCTTGGCTGCTGCGTCTCTCTCAGCATTACTGAGATCCTCCTCCAGAGACCCCTCGCTCCCCCTGCTGGTCCCTGCTTTAGCTGCTGACTCTCTCCCAGTCTCTGGGAGCCCTACCAACTCCCTTTCCTCTGATGTCAGTTCCCTGACATCCAGCTTCCCTCCAGGGCCCCCTTCCCCCCCGCCCCTACTCTCTCCTCTGGGCGGTGAGGAGCTAAAACCCCGAAAAGAATCCTCTTCATCTTCAGACGTCTCGAACATTTCCCTCCATCGGTCTTCGTTCCGGCTCGCTGAATCCTCCTCCGCCTCGGAATCAGAGAACCCCTCCAACTCTTCTTCTTCGTCGGTGGTGGCGAAGTATTCCCTCCGGAACCTCGCCACTGGCTGAGGTTTATGAGGGAATCTCTGATGAAAAGTTTCTATTAAAACCTCGTCATCTACATCCTCTGCCATGACCCAGGTGTTTTCCGACTCCGGCTCCCCTTCCCACATTACCAAATACTCTACTTGATCTCCCTTCCACCTGGAATCGAGAATCTCCGCTACATGGTAGCTGTGTTCTTTTTCCTCCATAGCTGGTCCCCTATTGACCCTCCCTTCTCTGTCCCCTTTATACGGTGACAGCAACGACCTGTGGAACACTGGGTGCAGCTTCATGTGGTTCGGTAACCGGAGTCTGAAAGCCACTGGGTTGACCTGCTGCGTGACTTCAAATGGGCCCAGCCTTTTGGGTCTTAACTTCTTACAACCCCCTTTGAATGGTAACCCTTGGGTGGACAGCCACACCTGGTCCCCCACCCTAATGCTTTCCCCTTCCCTTCTGGTTTTGTCTGCCTGCCTCTTATATTCCTCCTTAGCCCTGTTTAAGTTAAGTTGGAGCTGGCGATGGATCGCTTCCATTTCTTCAACGAACTGTTCTGCAGCTGGAACGCTCCAGTTCTCCCCTTCCCCCCCTGGGAAGGCTCGGGGATGACACCCGTGATTAGCCAAAAAGGGGCTCATCCCCGTGGACACGTTCTCTGCATTGTTGTAGGCAAATTCTGCCAACGCCAGCTTCTCCACCCAATCATTCTCTCTGTCATTCACATAACACCTCAAATATTGCTGGAGGACACCATTAGCTCTTTCCGCCTGCCCGTTGGTTTCTGGATGACGGGCAGTTGAGAAATTCACCTCTACATGCAATAAGCTCATGAGCTTCCTCCAGAACCTGGAAGTAAATTGTTTCCCTCGGTCAGAAACCACCCTCAAGGGGGCGCCATGCAGCCTAAACACATTTTCCACAAACAATTTAGCGGTTTCTTCCGCTGTGACCGCATGTGAGCAGGCTATAAAGTGGGCCATCTTGGTTAACAGGTCTACCACAACCATGATGGCTGTTTTCCCTCTGGACCTTGGCAGATCAGTCATGAAATCTATTGCCACTGCCTCCCATGGTCTTTCCGGCGTGGGTAGTGGTTCTAATAAACCTGCCGGTGCCCGCCTCTCCCCCTTGGCTCGTTGGCATTGGTCACACCCTCTCACATACTCCCGCACATCTTCCCTGACCTTGGGCCACCAGAATTCCCTGGTAACCAGCCACATGGTTTTGTGTTGCCCAAAATGCCCTGCTGTGGGGCTATCGTGCAGTTGCTTGAGTACCTTCTCCCTCAATTCCCCTTCAGGTATATATAACGCTCCCTTGTAGTACAACGCCCCGTTTCTCTCCTCAAAACCCCCGGGTTTGTCTCCCTCCCTCCTGAGACCCCTGAGTTTGTCCTGGGCGTATTCATCCTGCACCGTTCCCTCTACCAGTTCCCTTTGCCCCACCAATGCCGCCCCACACACCCAGCGGTCCTCTGGAATGACATGGGTCTCTTCGGGTGCACCCTCCCCCTCCAAATATTCAGGTTTGCGTGAGAGAGCGTCCGCCCTAACGTTCTCTGGGCCTGGCACGTAACAAATCTCAAAGTTAAATTTGGAGAACTCCTGGGCCCATCTCAACTGCCGTTGGTTGAGCACTCGCGCAGTTCTCCAATACTCTAGATTCTTATGGTCCGTGCACACTTGCACCTTATGTTGTGCACCAATTAGCAGGTGCCTCCATCTCCGGAAAGCCTCATGAATCGCAAGAAGTTCCCGGTCGTACACCGTGTAGTTCCTCTCGGATTTGTTCAGCTTTCGCAAAAAGAAGGCACACGGTCGCCACTCTGACTCCTCCTTTCCCGGCTGCAGAAGAAGCACCGCCCCTATGGCTCTGTCCGATGCGTCTGTTTCGACCCTCAGCTTTTTTTGTAAATCCACATGCAGAAGTTGTTCATCAGAGGCGAAGGCCCTTTTCAGTTCCTCAAACGCTCGCTCCGCCTCCGCCGTCCAAACAAACTTCTTTTTACTGCTGAGACAGTCCGTGATGGGCGCCGTCAGGTGGGCGAAGTTTCGGATGAACTTACGATAAAAGTTTCCAAACCCTAGGAACCTCTGCACATCCTTCTTGGTTTTGGGTGTTTTCCATTCCAGCACTGCTTGAACCTTGCCGGGGTCCATGGCCAACCCCTTGTCTGACAAGCGGTACCCCAGGAATTCCACCTCCTTGGTATGAAACTGACACTTCTCCAGTTTCACCCACAGCCTGTTGGCTTGCAGCCTGCTCAACACTTCTCTGACGTCTCTCACATGTTGCTCCTCATTCTCCGAATACACCAACACATCATCTAGGAAGGCCACGCAATTCTTGTAGAGCAAAGGCCCCAGTACGTGGTTCATGAAGGCTTGAAAACACGCGGAGCCTGTTTGTAATCCAAAAGGCATCACGAGGTATTCAAATGCCCCCAAAGGGGTGAACATGGTGGTTTTCCATTCATCCCCTTTCCTTATACGTATCAGGTTGTACGCCCCCCTTAGGTCCAGCTTTGTAAAAATCTTTCCTTTCCGCACCCTGGTCAAAATATCATCAATCCTGGGCATAGGAAAAGCCGCCGGCTCTGTCACTGCATTTAACCGCCTGAAATCACATACAAGTCTCGGCTTGTCCGTGTGCTTTTTATCCACAAAAAACACTGGGCTACCCCCCGCTGCCTTGGACTCTCTGATGAAGCCTCTCTTCAGGTTCTTGTCAATGAACTCTCGCAACTCCTGCATTTCCCTGTCTGACATGGCCTACAACTTGCCTACAGGAAGCTGTGCTCCAGGGAGTAAATTGATCTGGCAATCAAAGGGCCTATGCGGGGGTAGTTGGTCAGCTTCCTTCTCGCTGAACACGTCGCTGAGATCAGCATACTGTGGTGGCACCTTCCCCTTCTCCATTACTTCAGTCCCTGCCAGGGTGGCTTGGGCCCCTGCTGACCCCTTTTCCCCCCTGCAGTGTTCTAAGCAATGTGCTGAACCGAAGGAAACCACTCTTTGATGCCAGCCCACCAGCGGATCATGTAGGGCTAGCCAGCTCATTCCCAAAATAATGGGAGCGCCTCCCAAGGTGGCCACATTAAACGCTATCAGTTCTGTGTGCCTTGCCACCCTCATTATCATTGGGACGGTCTGCAAGCTGACTCCTCCTCCCAACAGTTCCCTGCCATCGATCGTGGTCACCTGCAGGGGGTTGCTTAAAGGGATCGTCTGTATCTGGTGTTCAGCAGCAAACTCCTTGCTCATAAAATTGCAGGAGCTGCCTGAGTCCAACAGCGCCTTTATTTTTAGGGGGTGTCCATTTTGCAGCTCTAGCGACACTTCAATCACTAGAGCAGGTCGAGGAGCTTCTGGCACGGGCACTTTCACTGCTCTTTGGCCTGGCTGCAGTGCCCTGACGGTGGCAACCAGGCGTTGGCTTTTACCTGCTCCGTTTCTCCCTGCTCTCCCCCCTCAACAGCTCCCACCATCCCTTGCCATTCCTTCCTCTGGGGGCAGACTCTGGCAAAGTGGCCTGGCTGTTGGCAGAGATAGCATTTCCGGGCTCCTTTTCCCTCCTTCTTAGCCCCCTCACTGGGCTTTGAAACTGCGCGCGCGCGGGCTGTTCCGATTTCCATCGGCTCTGCCAGCGGGAAAGCTGGCTCAGGAATGTCTGGAATGCGGAACTCCTTCCAACGTTCCCCTCTCCCTTCCCGCCTCTCCAAGGCTCTTGCCTCCTGGCGCGCTCCAATGGTCAGCGCAGATTTGGTCAGCTGATCCATAGACACCGCCCTGGGGCTCCGGGACAGCTCGTCTTTCACAGCCGAAGAAAGACCTTCTTCAAATAGCATCTGAATGGGTGCCGCCGATAAATCCCACCCCAATCTGTGAATCAGCATGGTAAATTCAGTCCAGTACTCACGGACAGATCTGCTTCCCTGCTTGCAAGCCATTAGCTGTCTGCGCACCACCCCTTCCTCAATATCGCTGGAAAACATGATATCCATTGCACGAAAGAACTTCATAGTGTCCTTTAGGATATCATTGTGCGTTGCCATCAGGGGTCGAACCCAGTCTCGCGCCCCCTTCTCAAGATGCCCAATTACGAAAGCAACTCGCGATTCCTCATCAGGGAACTCATCAAACTGCACATTAAGGGCATATTGCATCTCTGTCCTAAAGGCATGGTAATCCTTGGGGTCCCCCCCAAACTTCTGCACCAATCCTGGTACCTTTCTGGGGAACTGAGTGGTTCTCCCCTTTTTGTCTGCATCCTGAGCCCTTCTCTCCTCGAGCCTCGCCGTCTGCAGCGCAAGTTGGACCTCCAGAGCTTGATACCTTTCTTCCAAGCTTGGACCAGCTCCAACCCCTGCCTCTCCGGTTCCGGCTGGGTTGCTCATGATGCTTTCTCCTGCACAGGCAGCGTACAGAGACTGTCAGACTGCTGTCAGGGGATGATTAGCTGCTTGTGCTTAAAATTGTGCCCCCTCAGAGTTTGTGCGGCGCCACAAACCTCTGTGTGTGACAGAGCTCCTCAGACATGTCTGCTCTAGTCACTAGTAGAGTCTGACAGTGGCTGCCTGCGGAAGCGTTTCCAGCAAAGAAGCTCCTTAACGGAAACGCGTCTCCTGGACTCACGACGTGGCAGCTTCCGGCGAAGTATGGGTCTCCCTACAGTTGCTTCTGACACCTCCCCGCTATTTTCGCTGGACGTGTCTCTCACCCCTTTCTCTCCCCTGCTGTTTCCTGCCTTGGCTGCTGCGTCTCTCTCAGCATTACTGAGATCCTCCTCCAGAGACCCCTCGCTCCCCCTGCTGGTCCCTGCTTTAGCTGCTGACTCTCTCCCAGTCTCTGGGAGCCCTACCAACTCCCTTTCCTCTGATGTCAGTTCCCTGACAAATAAATATTGCAGAGTGCATCATTCAAAGTAAGGGGAAACTGGCAAATTTGTTTAATTTGCAGAATATAGGAAGATGGCAGAATTCTGCTTTTTCTGATGCAGAATTCATTTTTTGTTTTCATCCCCCAAACCTGACCAGTATCCTGACCACCAGCAGGAAGCAAGTGGATGTGAAGGATGTCAATATAATGGAGGTCAGTATAATGTAAAAAGAGACATTCCGTTTTGGTGGCTGCCGGTTATTTAAGAATTACCCACATTTGATTTTTGAGGGAATTTCACTTGACATGCTCAACCTATTTTAAGAGAAAGGGACGTTTTCAAGTCCATTTACAGAACTGGACCATTGGCAATACTTTATACACTGATCAACCTTAAAGTGGAAAGACTATTTTTTGTTTGTTTTTTAACTTGCTTGCAAAGTCACAGTGTCACAGCTTATATGGAAATAAGACATGACTATAAGAGGCAGTGGGTACTGATGAAGTTCATCAGATTTCTCAGGTAGGTAGGCATCTTTCGATTGGACCAGGTTTAGCTCTGCGGTATGAAACAATTGTGTGTCATGTATGCACACATTTCTGAATGTAGCATCTCCTTCACAGATTCTGCATGCATTGAGCAGGAAAGATCCCCAAGCAGAAATTTCTTTCCACCCTTACCGGGCTGGATTAACACTGGAACACATCACAGTTCTGAATCTGCTATACATAGAGATAAGTATCAGAAGACCCTGGGCTCAAATCTGGCTTCTAGCCTAGACCCTGATCCTCAGGATTACTCCCTATTATTCAATGCTGTCTTGCCACTGAAAGAACAGAAATAAAGCTCCTTTAAGACACCCTGTAAATGCAGCTCAGCTGTTCAGTCCCACATGCAAGTCACAATGACACAGCCCAAGACCCAGCCTCTCTTGCTGCTCACGGGAAAGAAGAAGTTAAAGCAGCCTCACATTTCAGCACTGGCTGCTGCCGAAGCCTCCGCCTTCCTCCCAAGTTCGGCTTTGAGTAATTGCATCCCGAATAAATAAGCTGCAGTGCTGCATTTTAGCCACATGAGAGCATAAAGATCACAGTTCTGAGATGGGAAAGTTTATAGCAGCAACCCTTTCTTACCTTGAATAGCACGCAATAGCCTGTTGCCAAGGACGCTAATTACGTTTAAAAAAAAGAAAAATCCATTCAAACTACAAACTGCCTCCTGCCGAGTACAGGGAGAACATTTCACGGATGTTACGTGTGTGCTTTCATGTTCCAAACAGAATTATCTATTCCCTCCTAATTATTTGCAGAGTTATGTCCACATTGCAGATATTCCCTGTTAGACACTCCCTTCCAAATGAAAACATTAAGCAGGCTCCAACCTGATGCTGGGGTGGGGGTGAGGGGTATACTTTTTGTATCCAGGCATCCCTCCAAATTCTGTGTCTAAACACAGTTGCATTTCTCGGTTAGTGTAAGATGGAGCCAGGTATAAAATGAGGTTTTCTATTTCCTTAATATGAAGGCATTTTATTTGTATGTTAAATGTTCAGTTAACACCCCCACATTTCTACACCAAAGCTTAGAAGTATATGATTGCTGTATAGCTGTTTGAAATAACAGATGATTTTTTTAAAAAAAAAAGACCTGAAAAAGCTTCAGGAAAATATAGACTGAAGGATGGGCAGAAACAACTAGGTTGCATGACTGTGACTTCTCATTGGTCACTTCCTCATGACTTCTTCTTCTTCTGATTATTATTATTATTATTATATCACCACCACCATATATTTATTTATAGCCCACCTTTCTCTGTGACAGGACTCAAAATGGCCTACACATAAAAATGAGAACGACTAAAAACATCGCAAAAACATTAATTTAAAAGTAATTTATCATTAATAGAAATAAAGCTAAATACAGATGAAAAAAACTATTGAAACCATCGTTGCAATAAAAACAGCGCTGAACCAGCCCTTTCATTAAACACAATTAGTTCCCCAAATCTTCTTAGATCAAGAAAGTCTTCACCTGCCGGCGGAAGAACAAGAAGGAGGGAGCCTGCCTATCTTCTCTAGGGATGGAGTTGGCCACACCCCATGACGTTCCAGCAGCCCTGTCAGGTCTAGTGGGCACCATTTGCCACTACATGGTATAAGGCAGCTTCCTATGTTTACTATGACAGGGGAAGATAGTTTTAAGAAGACTTGAGAAAGGACAGGTAAGTTCAAGAGCACTGCAGCACCCTTTTTTCTGCAGTGCCAGCAAGATTCTGGCAAGGTGTTGGCTATTACACTTTGACCACCTTTGCTTTCCCCTTACTCCACCCATTAGGACTGCCATCTTTAACTCTTTTCGATTCCTATTTCTTTATTTTTCTCTCTCTCTTTCTTTATTCCTTTGTCCCCTTCTCTTTATGTTTTTATTTAGATGAAAGTCTTCGTTTGGACAACAACAACAACAAAAGGTGGGGAGATATATTCAATATTAAATTTTGCATTTGTCTCGATAAGCACCAATAAAATTTATTCCCAAAAAAGGACTGCCATCTTGATTTTCCTGTAACAATTTTATAATTACTCAGTATGCATGTTGGCTCCATTTAATTTCAAAATCAGTTGTGTAGCAATGCTCTCTTTTAATTTTTTTTTTAAAGCAAGTTTCCATGGTTTATACTGATGTTGCAATATAGAAAAGAAACATGTGAGAATACAGCTTGATCAATGGTTCTGCAAAGAGTATGAACAAATATTTCCTGCCTGGAAGCAGATCTCTTTTTCACTTCTGTTGAAGGAAAGGTTCTACATTGTCACTAAAAATAGCCAATAATGACTATTCAAGGAGAAGTTGTGGCTGTCATCCCAACAGTGACAGGGTGTGCTGACGAAGTAATGCTAAATGTGGCCCTCTGAGCTTGTGAACGGCTGTGCTTTCTTAGGACCTAAAAACTAGGTTTGCTCATATTTAAAAATATGTAAGGTGTGCTAGGAAGCCATGCTTTTCTAGTCTCTTTTGGGATGTTTCGTTTTTGATCACACCCACAACATATATTTAAAGTAGAATAACAGTCATGATTTTCCCCAAAGAAGCCTGGAAACTGCAGTTTGTTAAGGGTCTCCTCACACCTATCAGATCCCTAAACAAACTGCATTTCTTAAATAAAGAAAAAAAGAAACTAAGGCACTTAAAGAAACTGGAATACATGTCCATCACTGCCAATGATTGCTCCATATATTTCCTTGATTCTCCCTCCAACCCATAGTCAAAGGCTACATACACCCTATTTATCTCTTTCAGAGTTATAGGTCCCAGAGACCCTTAACAAACTACAGTATCTAGAATCCTTTGAGGGGTAAGAATGTGCTTCAGCTAAAGGTATACAGTGTGTACACAGTCAAAGGCTAGATGTTTAGGCTTGGCCATTTGGTTGAGCTCCCCGTTTCTCCATGATTACACATGGAAAATGTGGTGTTCTGCTCTGACACAATAAATTCCATCCTTGGACACTTGAGAATTGCTTGAAGTCTCCCTGCAATTTGAGGCTACGTAGCTAGTGTAGAAGCAACCCACCTTCCTTAAGGTCCTGGCAAATCCCTGTTGTTGTTGTTGTTGTTGTTGTTGTTCTTCTTCTTCTTCTTCTTCTTCTTCTTCTTCTTCTTCTTCTTCTTCTTCTTCTTCTTCTTCTTCTTCTGTCTTTTGACTTCCTTATAGCATGAAGCTTTGCAGAATGCATTGGAAATTATATACTTGATTCTTCCCCGCATACACAGAAAAATGCAGAAGTACTTGAGAGATTATTAATCACCCCTTTCTAAACAAAATGTAGCAGCTACCCGTTTTGATGAATGAGCATGCAGCCAGCAAATGACTATTCAATGTCTGAAAGCCCCGAAAACAATAAATTAGCAGGTGAAGCCTGGAGGTGTTTCAAAGATCAATTTACTTATTCTTTCTGTTGGTGGCATGGTTTCCATTGGGATTACACCCTGGACGTCTCTATGTGCCGAATACAAACTAATCCAGTGACAAATGCCACCGGGAAGCCTTATTGACATTTGGGTGTTTTTGCTTCCCATTAGAAGGCTCAGGGTGGCACAGATAAGCATTGATTTGCTTTGCTAATCACAGAAAAGCCAGGCAACTGAATTAAAATGTCTGCATATTTTTTATTTATTTTAGAAAACTTATATCCTACCCTTCCGAAACATGCGCACCACTCAGGATGCCTTGCAACAATTAAAAACGAAACAACCCATAAAAGAACATTAGAAGAGCCTCCTGGATTAGGCCAATGGCCCATCGAGTCCAGCATCCTGTTCTCACAGTGCCCAACCAGATGCCTGTGGGAAACCTGCATAGAATCATAGAATCACAGAGTTGGAAGAGACCACAAGGGCCATCGAGTCCAACCCCCTGCCAAGCAGGAAACACCATCAGAGCACTCCTGACATATGGTTGTCAAGCCTCTGCTTAAAGACCTCCAAAGTAGGAGACTCCACCACACTCCTTGGCAGCAAATTCCACTGTCGAACAGCTCTTACTGTCAGGAAGTTCTTCCTAATGTTTAGGTGGAATCTTCTTTCTTGTAGTTTGGATCCATTGCTCCGTGTCCGCTTCTCCGGAGCAGCAGAAAACAACCTTTCTCCCTCCTCTATGTGACATCCTTTTATATATTTGAACATGGCTATCATATCACCCCTTAACCTCCTCTTCTCCAGGCTAAACATGCCCACCTCCCTTAGCCGTTCCTCATAAGGCATCGTTTCCAGGCCTTTGACCATTTTGGTTGCCCTCCTCTGGACACGTTCCAGTTTGTCAGTGTCCTTCTTGAATTGTGGTGCCCAGAACTGGACACAGTACTCCAGGTGAGGTCTGACCAGAGCAGAATACAGTGGCACTATTACTTCCCTTGATCTAGATGCTATACTCCTATTGATGCAGCCCAGAATTGCATTGGCTTTTTTTGGCTGCCGCGTCACACTGTTGGCTCATGTCAAGTTTGTGGTCAACCAAGACTCCTAGATCCTTTTCACATGCACTGCTCTCAAGCCAGGTGTCACCCATCTTGTATTTGTGCCTCTCGTGTTTTTTTTGCCCAAGTGCAATACTTTACATTTCTCCCTGTTAAAATTCATCTTGTTTGTTTTTCCCCAGTTCTCTAATCTGTCAAGGTCGTTTTGAAGTGTGATCCTGTTCTCTGGGGTGTTATGCGGGATCCATGCTGCTCACATGTTAACACTTGAAGGCCCCTTCTGCTAAGACCCCCGCCTTATGGCTCTTTAAACTGAGCTGTGACCGGACCAGCCTTCAGATGTAGGACTGTCATCTTCACAATAGGACATGTGGCCTAAGTTCTAGAACCTGGAAACTCTTCCTCCTCATCTTGATTGACGGTACATTTATTCATAAGTAAAGGTAAAGGTACCCCTGACCGTTAGGTCCAGTCGCGGTGGATGACTCTGGGGTTGTGGTGCTCCTCTCGCTCTACAGGCTGAGGGAGCTGGCATTTGTCCACAGACAGCTTCCGGGTCATGTGGCCAGCATGACTAAGCTGCTTCTGGCGAACCAGAGCAGTGCATGGAAATGCCATTTACCTTCCCGCTGGAGTGGTACCTATTTATCTACTTGTAATTGATGTGCTTTTGAACCGCTAGGTTGGCAGGAGCTGGGACCGAGCAACGGGAGCTCACCCCGTCACGGGATTCGAACCGCCAACCTTCTGATCAGCCAGCCCTAGGCTCTGTGGTTTAGACCACAGCACCAGCCATGTCCCATTATTCATAAGTAGTGCCACTTTATTATACAAGTAGCCTTTATAAGTAATAGGGCCCACACTTTCTGGGACATGATTCTGGCTTTCCAGGGTCTTGGCTTCATTCTTTTCTGCCACGCTCTGTGGAGTAGACATGGGGCCTTACATAAGAAGAGGCTGCTGGATCAATCCAATGGCCCATCTAGTCCAGCAGGTTTGATCTGTGTCATGGCTCCCCAGATTGGTCCTGTAATAAAAGATCTGAAAGGGAAGCTCTGCATATTTTTGTTCATTCATTCATTCAATTTATCAGCTGCCCAATAAGGAGAGAAAAAAGGCCCGCACCTGATGTTTTATTTATTTATTTCATATATTTATATTCTGCATTAAAATGATACCGGGAATACCATTCAACACAAAACAACTGTTTGAAAACAATTCGGTATGCAATATAAACCCAACAGAAAGAACAGGTCACCACTGCAGCATCCAGCAACCATTCAATCAGTATCAGGGTCCAGAGAAAGCTTGAGTAAATAGAAATGTCTTTAACAGCCGGTAGAAAATCACCAGAATAGGTGGTAGGTGCTGTATCTTGGACTCATCTACAAAAACAAAAAAAAAAATGGTTTAAAATACAAACTAAGACGAATTAAAATCACCATTACAATGGGGACAAATTTATCTGTTCAAAGCACTCTTCATTCATTCTTAAATTTAAGAAGCAGGAAACAAGACAATGATGAAATCAAAACAAATCACTTCAAAAGCAGTCATCAAGAAATTAAAACACTGCAGCGGTGATGAATTAGAACAGAAAGTAAATATATGTATAACAATCTCACAGTTAAACAATTGTACTAAAACTATAGCTCAGTGTAATGCTAAACAGATCCCGCTTGGCTCTTTGGTATACACCAGAGTTTCGAGCAATGAAACAAACTGGGTGATGGCTTGAACGCAAACAGAGAAAAACTCCAGACGCAGGAAATCAAAGACTAGTGAGGGCTGATTCTTGAGCCTGGGCAATGACAGGGAAGGCGGAAGGAAGAAGGTACGGTGGTACCTCGGGTTAAGAACTTAATTCATTCTGGAGGTCCATTCTTAACCTGAAACTGTTCTTAACCTGAGGTACCACTTTAGCTAATGGGGCCTCCTGCTGCCACCGTGCCGCCACCGCACGATTTTTGTTCTCATCCTGAAGCAAAGTTCTTAACCCGAGGTACTATTTATGGGTTAGTGAAGTCTGTAACCTGAAGTGTCTGTAACCTGAAGTGTCTGTAACCTGAGGTACCACTGTATACTTTACTGCCTCTATTGCATCCTCACTGTGCCATCCATTTGAGCTTTTCCAGGCAGTATGGGGCATTTTACCCTGACATACAGCCAAGGTGGTCGACTGAGAGGAATGGCAGCATGCTTCCTGGCAGTGCCATCACTGCTGCTTACCAGGAGGGAGAAGGGGTGGGGTGAGCTGGCAGTGGGGCTGGCATCATAGGGGCGTACTGGCAGAGCCGATCAAAGCACCTTCTTCCTGTCCAATGCCCCAACCTGTGACAGCCCCAGATGGCTCTGGGAGGCCTGACTCGACTCTGGGGAATCTGGGGTTGTTTCCACTTGACTTGGTCAAAGTCTAGTTATGCCCAATTGGCCTGATTTGGTTTGGGTGATGTCCAACCCATATTTTCCTGGAACCTTTCCAACATGGTGGCGACCCATAGAGATTGTGTTTTTCCTCATGCATCTGTCTATACACTGATAGCCTTGAGCAAACTTAACTTGGAAATTGTCTGCGTAGGGGAGTTTCTGTTGTCAAAACAACTGCTGCCTTCAAAGAGCTGATTTTCATGCTGCCATCAATATCGTTATATGATGTGCTTTCAAAACAATGTGCCTTTATATGTAAGGGGCAACTGCCACTGCTACATGTAAATAATTAAGCACTGGTTTGCATATGGTCATGTTGGGGATACCTGCAGTTGGGAAGCTACTACTATATGTAGATTTATCACCACAACAGCTACTCACTTTGGTTTTTAGTAAAGCAAACAGGCTAACTTGTCAGTGCCTAATTGATATCGAGCGTCAGAACAACTTGGCCACAATAAGGAATTTTCCCCCATGGTATAACTATTTTCCACCTGACCATTTCAATGCTCTGGCACCCTATCTGCATAACCTAGCAATTCTAAAGTGTAGACGTGCTTTTACTCTCGCAAGATTGAATGTATTGCCCTTGGCTGTACTTGAGAGACAATTCCAACAGATTCCACGTGAAAAACGCTTATGTCCCTGTGGAGATGGCAATACCGAATCGATGACACATGCCCTTCTGGCTTGCACTCTTTATAAAGACTTGAGGAATGAGATTATCACCCCTCTTTTATTGTCCATTCCAGATAAAAAAATTCCTTCCAGTAGCAGATATCTGGTATCTGAAGAAGTGTGCATGCACACGAAAGCTTATACCAAGAACTAACTTAGTTGGTCTTTAAGGTGCTACTGGAAGGAATTTTTTTATTTTGACTATGGCAGACCAACACGGCTACCTATCTGTAACTGTCCATTCCAGGTCGCCCAACCACTGCCACAGTGTCCTTTCTCTTGGCAGATCAAGATGAGCAGATGACAGCAAAGGTTGCAAGGTTTTTAGCTTGGGCAATCAGAATAAGATCCACTATTTGACTATTGAGTCAAAACCCTAAAATGTATTTAATATAATTGACTTTTTATTTCTATTCTTTGTACATCGTACTGTTGTTTTATTGCTGTGGCCAATGGCTGACGTGAATAAAGATTCATTCATTCATTCTATGTAGATAACTATGATTGTATTGCAACTAAGAACCCAACCTGGTTTGGATTTGTTATTACCAGGTTGGTTATCTCTCTCTCTCTCTTTCCCCTATAGTGATCCACTGGACCGAAAGTAGGAATGATTCATTACCATTTATTATTGCATTATTGGGCAGGTTAATGGCATGGATTACTTCTGCCATGGGACTGTAATGATTTTCCCTCACTGTGCTGTGGCATTAAAAGAAGAAGCAAACATGGTTAGTTTCCACTTTGTAGTTGAAAAACGTACATTTCAACAGGCAAAAATGAAGCTTAATGTGTTCTCAGATGACACATTTATCTTGATGTGCAGGATCACCACTGTTTCCCTCTCACCATTTCCTCTTGCGCCCTGGAAAATTTCAGCCACTCCTTGCCTTGCTGCCCTCCCTTGACTCATGCAGTGGTTGCTTATGCCGCAACGCCTCTGCTCCTGGTTCTTGATCTGTCTGTAGCTTTTGAGACCATTGACCACACCCTTCTCCCGGACCTGCTGTGGGGGGATAGGCACTGTTTTACCATGGTTCTGTACCTACCTGCAGAGCTATAAGACTCTCAATACTATTGCTCCCAATACTATTCTCTGGTCATTGGGAGTTTGGGGGCAGTGTCATCAGGACAGCTCTACGTTTCCATAATATCTGAGTTAGGAGAGGTCTGAATAGGTCCTGGATGGAGTTGCAGAATGGATAAGAGATAATAAACAGAGCCGAACTGTAGAAAGATGGGGGCACTGTGAGTGGGTAGTTCCTGTGTCTGGGGTATTGGCCATTTGCCTGTCCTGGATGGAGTTGCTCTCCCTCTTAAGCTCCCAGGTCCATCTTTGTCACTTGAGGCTCAGGTAGCCTCAGGGGCAGAAGTGCCACCTGGAGCCATTCTTGGGCAGGGATAGTCTGGCTGTGGAGATTCATGCATTGTTAGCCTCAGGATTTATTGCAGTGAGGGTCTACCCTTGCACCTGGCTCAGAAGCTCCAGCTGGGGCATCAGATGGGGATTTAGATGGGGACAGACTATCATCAGGACATGACTCCGGTGCTCAAAAGCTGCACTGCCTGCCTGCATGTTACTGGTCCAGGTTCAATGTTATTGCATTAATTTACAAGGCCCTTAACAACTTGGCTACCTGATTCCTTATATCCCTGCCCTATCACTTAAATAAATCTCTGGGGAAATCTCTGTTGGCCATCCTCCATGGCTCACATGCGTGGCTCATAACTTCTAGACTGATGTGCATTCAGTGATATGGACCCAGGCTTGTGGAACTGTTTCCTGGCTGAGATTAGGCAAGCACCCTCCCTGCTGAACTTAAAGAGCACGACATACTTTCTTATTCCAGCAGGCAATTTAAGGTTGTGTTTGAGTTTCCAATTGTTTTTATGATTTTTTTTTATTGTTTTATTCTCTGCGTGGTTTGTTTTTATGTACACCACTTAGAAAGAGGGCTGGGTAGCTCCATCAGGCCTCTTCTCCCTCAATTGTCACCTGGGGGACAGCCATTCTTCCAGTGGGAAAGATGGGAAATGGAACACACTCCATCAGCTCTGCTGTGACAGGCCAATTCCATCATTCCTCCTTTGCCCCCAGGTGCCACTTGGGAGAAGCCGTTCTATCAGACTGCCTCAGTGAGAGAGATAGGAAGTAAGGGCTCATTCCATCACCTTTGCCCAAAGCCCAGTTCCTTCAGGCACTTTCTACCCTGGAAAAGTGCCAGCTGGTCATTATAAGAACAAATGTTTAAGAAGTTGGTGCTTGAGTTCCATTTTACCCCCTTCCCCTCCTGTCCCTACAGCGTTGCAATTCCCAGAGTAGTTTCACAATCAATCTCTTTTCCCAGGGAAATGGGAAATAGTAACTCTGTGAGGGAAATAGGGGTCTCCTAACCCTCTCAGCACCCTTAGCAAACTACAGCTCCCAGGATCTCTTGGCAGACTGGTTAAAGCGATAGCGAAGTGCTTTAAATATATGGTGTGAATTTAGCCATGGTTAGGATTGTTGACCATGGTTAGGATGGTTAGGAAAGGCAAAGGTAAAAGAGAAAAAACGGTTGCCATATGTAGTTGCACAAACTTAAAGCTTAAGTAAGCAATGACAAACCTAGACAGCATCTTAAAAAGCAGAGACATCACCTTGCCAACAAAGGTCCATATAGTTAAAGCTATGGTTTTCCCAGTAGTGATGTATGGAAGTGAGAGCTGGACCATCAAGAAAGCTGATTGCCGAAGAATTGATGCTTTTGAATTATGGTGCTGGAGGAGACTCATGAGAGTCCCATGGACTGCAAGAAGATCAAATCTATCCATTCTTAAGTGAGCCCTGAGTGCTCACTGCAAGGACAGATCGTGAAGCTAAGGCTCCAATACTTTGGCCACCTCATGAGAAGAGAAGACTCCCTGGAAAAGACCCTGATGTTGGGAAAGATTGAGGCCACAAGGAGAAGGGGACGACAGAGGATGAGATGGTTGGACAGTGTTCTTGAAGCTACCAGCATGAGTTTGACCAAACTGCGGGAGGCAGTGGAAGACAGGAGTGCCTGGTGTGCTCTGGTCCATGGGGTCACGAAGAGTCGGATACGACTAAATGACTAAACAACAACAAAACTTAAGTAACACCATGTAAAGAGTAACTTTAGCATAACTCCATAAAGAAGACCTTATTCCATGCAAGTTCCTATGTCGGACACTACATTGGACAAGATATAGCCAAGTTATTAGTATCATTTACAGGTTGATGCAGTAGCAAAGAGTCTCTGAATCCTCAGGATTTTTGGCTGGCTGAAAAACAAGTGTTTTGTTACATTATATCATGTTGTGTTTCAAGTTTTCTGTCAGGAATAGGATGTTAAAATTGTGCAAGATAAACAGAACTCTGAAGTAAAAGGTAATTCCAAGTTAATGATGGTGATCTTTAGAAAGAATCTCTCTAGTGTGATATACTTTCTGTGTGAGCAAACTGGTTTTCCTTCACCTCGTCATGAGACCTGAATGTTATATAAGCTGGTTTCTCAGAAGAACGGCTGCAAGCTGGCGGATTTATTTATTTTCCCCACACTAGGGAGTCCTTGGCACTGAAGATAAACTAGCACATCACCAAGACAGATTTGCTCAATTGAGATACGTTTCCATGTGGCTATTGAACAGTTTAATTTCATGCAAGTCAGGAAATGGGGAGAGACAAGGCCCAGGTTCCAGGACTTGGAAGAAATATCATCTCTGTTTCTTTGCCAAAGTGTGGTGTCAGGAATCACACTGCTTGCTCATCAAATTTATAGTTCAAAGTCAAATGGTTGTGGACGGAAAACCCACAAAAGGTTCTAAGTTGAATATCCATTAACAAAACAAAAAATCTGAATTAATTTGCCACAATCTTGGGAGTCAATAGAGGAAGAGACAAGGTGGTGGTGAGAGAGGCTATTTTGTTTTGAGCACTGAGGTTTGTCTTTAGTCTTACTAGTTTGAAATTGTTCTTGTTGTTGTTTTAAAACATTAAGCATTGCAGTTTACTCAGCTAGTACTAGCTGTTACATATAGACAATGAGCATATTTGCCTTATCTTCTATTTTGTGGATTCAAAGGGTTTTCCCTTTTTTCAGTGTTAATTGCAAACTGCAAGTTACTGGCTGGAAGCCAGCAGTGTCGCATACTTAGGTCTTTTTGGAGTTTGAGTTTTGAAAATGACATAATTTGAGGGTTGGAGACCACCAAGATCAGGGAGGGCTGATTGAAATGTTTGCCTCTATTTCAAAACTGGCTTAATTGTGAATCATATCCTTTTGCCCTTTTTGGAAATGTAAGAATGCCGTGTGGTTATTCAGTAGTGAAATAAGGGAACTTCCTACATCTTCAGGGCCATTTTCACTTTTACTTTGTGGCAAAACCTTTTCAGCCCATGGATGGCATTCCCTTCTGAACAACCTTCTAAGGACCATATACCATGGTGGGTGGGGCCAGAGACAAAAGTGGGTGGGGCAACTGATGCAAAGATTACCTTTGTAGAGTAGACTAGTTTATGTACACACACACACACGCACACACACACTACTCTACAGTGGTACCTCGGGTTAAGTACTTAATTCATTCCGGAGGTCTGTACTTAACCTGAAACTGTTCTTAACCTGAAGCACCACTTTAGCTAATGGGGCCTCCTGCTGCTGCCACGCCGCCAAAGCACAATTTCTGTTCTCATCCTGAAGCAAAGTTCTTAACCTGAATCACTATTTCTGGGTTAGCGGAGTCTGTAACCTGACGCATATGTAACCCGAGGTACCACTGTATCCAGGCAAGCAAGGGACATTACCAGAGTTCAACAACACATTCCAGCCAAGCAAAGATATTTGAGGTGCGAAGCAGGACCAATGACGTGTGTAGCCTTGGGAGAGTTATACTGCCAGGCAGAGAGGTCTGAGGGCCACATTTGGACCCCACTGCCAGAAGGCCCCTACCCTGGTTTAGACTACACATCGAACATAGATTCTGTAGGTCTGAGCTTTGAAATCCTGATTGGCATAAATAGCGTTAAGTCTTGCCTTTACTTCAACTCTCCTCTCTTCTTTGCTCAACAAATTCATTTTATATCTGAATTCATCATCCCAGCACCCCAGTAACCGAGTTCAGACAGTTTCATAACCTGCTGATTTACAAGTGAAACCTGTAATGGATCTATAAGTCATTTCACTCTACTTTTTACTGCATCATCCAAATAAAAAATAAAAAATAACAACAATAAAACTGAACCAGGTTCCTAATTCTGGCACAAGCCAATGCAGTTGTCCATAAAGGAAGGAAGAGTGCTGACATTTGTCTGCCTCATTTCTGCCCATTCCCATCATGTAAATTGTCTTTGTTTGCTTTCAAAGATAGCTGCAAGCGTTCTGAAAAACAGAAGCCTCAAATATTCACGGCAACGTATTTGTACAAGGATTCACACTGTTAAGTTTCTAATCTTTGCAGATGAAAGAGCCCAGAACAACAACTTTTATTTTCCCCCAGAATTAACGTAGAGGAGCATGACTTGAATTAAGTACAGAAAGGATTTCATAAATTTAACAACAGCGTATATGAGCAGTCTGGCAAAAGTGAAATTCTTTTGACTAAAAAAAGACTCTTCACTGAAGCAGGAAGAGAATTAAAGACTCAAGAAATAATGGCATTTCCCCCCCCCCAACTGGAACTCGCTGGAACTCAGTTCTGGCATATCATGGGTGGGCGCCATTGCCATTCTAAGAGAACGAGGGAGGTGTTCATAGTGAGATCCAGCATCTCTTTTCCTAGAAAAAATAGCACTGGTGAATTACTTAATTAGTAATGTGAGAGGTGCTAGAGTACAAACCTTCCTCCTGTGATCTAAAAGTGCCTATATTTTAACCCTACTGCAGTCTGATTTAGGAAAGAAAAAAATATTCTGTATATTTTCTGCCAAGCTGCTGATATGAAGGGAGGCACTCTCAGGACTCTGGTGCATTGCGTATGAACTCTGGCAAAAATTAAGCATGGGTGTTGCTCCTAGTTACCCTCTTAAAGATGGCGGCTTAGCTACAGGTGGACTTCCCAAGCTTGCTTGCGTGCCGAAAGCACAACCGTTTATTTTTCTCTGTTCTGGACTTGTGTCTTTCATTTACTCATTGCTCTGACTCTTTAGGGACTTTCAGGCTTTACTTTTAGCTCATTATTTCAGTAGGTTGTTAATTCTCAGGGGCTGTCTGGTGACTACCACACCATTATTGCTTGCCGAGATCTCCTAGGCCATCTTACCATCTGTTGCCTTCTGCTTCCTTCTTTAGAAAATAGTAAGTGGTCTTATTGTGATATGTACATCAAACAGAAAATGTTGTGGTGGCAACACCACCCATTTACTTTCAGGCAAACATTACTGGGGGTGGCTTAATCATCCAAGTTCCTTTTTTCTTTTACTTGGAAACCACCACACTTTCTTCAAATCCTCTCCGACACCCTTTCCCGCCCCGCCCCCCAAGTTGAGGACATTGTGCAGAAACACAAAAAGCTGCCTTATACTGAGTTGGGCCATTGGTTCCTCTACTACAGTTTTCCCCAGCAGTTCTTCAGGATTTCAGACGTCTCTCCCAGTCCTGCCTGGAACCTTTGACAGGCAAATCAAAGGCTTTATCACTGAGCCACAATCTTCCCCCTAAGAAGGGATGTGGGAAACACACTGATGATCACGTGACAAATATCTTGGCCAATTCCCTACTGGCTTATTGATGTCTGGAATAGCAAAGATAATTGGCTGACAAAAAGAATAAGTTGGGTGAAGATTAAAAATTGAAACATCCTGCTGCTGGAATATTGTGAGGAGATAATTGTGCAAACCACCAAGTAAAATAAAACAATAGACACAGATGCTTTAATACAACAATAAATATAATGATGTATCCCAATGGATGCCTGGTCCAGAAACTAGTGTGACAACCAACTAGGCAACGTAATCACTACACGCCTGGAGTAAGTGAAGTTAACTCTAGAAACTTGAGAAACAGGATCTGCTTAGCAGTGCCATGCCTAATGAGCACAGCAACTCACTCTTCTTCGGTAGGTCTTTTCCCTGTGTGGCCTTTGCGGATACTGAAGGCCTTCCCACAGCTGCCTAAATCTCCTCTTCAGGTCTTTCCCAAGCAATCTGAGACTACGCCGGCATGTCTGCCTTTACTCCTCCTGCTTCATTCCTCTCCTGGTCCTGGTTTGTCCCAGCAGCAGCTGGAGGCGCCTGTGTTTCTTCACCAGGTTGACTCATCTCTGCCCTCCCTCCTCTTCTGCTTTCTCTTCTGATTCTGGACTTCTCTCTGTCATGGACTCCCCCTGCTCACTAAACCCTGATACCTCTTCAGCTTCCAACACCTCCTCCCCCCTGTCTTCTCCCTCTTCTCCCTCTGACCACTCATCATCGTCCCACCACCTGGCTCTAAGCCTTCTTCCCTTGAGGGTTCCTCCCAGCTGGTTCCTCCCAGCATCCCTCTGCATCCAACCAACAAAGGTAAAATTTGAATTTGTTACTCACTTTTGCCACTGGCCCACCCACCACTGGCCTGTGACCCCCAGAAGATTGTCCTGATGGGAATGTGGCCCGCAGGATGAAAAAGCTTCCTTACTCCTACAGTATAACCTAAACTTCACAGGCCAAGGGTAGCTGATGGACTGGATGTGTGGACGAGTTTTGTCTTCTGGTTTTTAATTTCTCTCTCCCATGGTGCTTTAATTCAATTTTACTTGAAACTGGTTATTGCTACATAGGATATTGAAGGTCTGGATGATACAGAAGATGAAGCCTCAGCTTTCAAGACTCAGATGGGGCTTTGTAGAAGGCTTTGTGTTGGGGGCAAAGAACGCCATGTTCATGTATTAGGGAGTAGTAGTAGTAGTAGTAGTAATAATAATAATAATAATAATAATAATAATAATAATAATAATTTATTTATACCCCACCCATCTGGCTGGGTTTCCCCAGCCACTCTGGGCGGCTTCCAACAAAACACTAAAATACAATAACCTATTAAACATTAAAAGCTTCCCTAAACAGGGCTGCCTTCAGATGTCTTCTAAAAGTCTGGTAGTTGTTTTTCTCTTTGACATCTGGTGGGAGATCGTTCCACAGGGCAGGCACCACTACCAAGAAGGCCCTCTGCCTGGTTCCCTGTAACTTGGCTTCTCGCAGTGAGGGAACCGCCAGAAGGACCTTGGCGCAGGACCTCAGTGTCTGGGCAGAAGTAGAAGCAAGCTAGTTCTCAACTGTGTTTATTTAAGAAATCTCTATACTTAAAAGCCCCCAAGGCAGCATACAAAATTAATAAATAAAATAGGCCATTCAATACATGCAGGCCACACTCTCAAGCATTCAAGTACAGGATGGGGAAGGGCACGTCTGCAAAGATGCCACACAACCACCCCACCCCATATGTGTTCATTGAACATGTGGGTAGCAGCTGCAAGATATATAAAAACAGCTCATATAAAATACCAGCGATATATACAAACAAAGGGAGCTGACTCACAATAACAATCATGAATACCATTTACACATGGGAAGATGGAATTGGCCTGGCGTCTAAAAGATAGCAATGATGACAAAAGGCAAACATTTACACAGAGCTCCGTAGTTGCAGTGGCCACCACTGAAAATTCGGCTCGACAGAACCCACTTGCCTAACCTCCAAAAGGTCTGTTGTGCACAGATCTCAGTCGATGGTCAGGTTGCATTGGAGACCAGAGTCTTATAAGATGCTAGGCTGTTTCATTATCCAGGTCTTGCCCTATATAAAGCTTTAAACATTGAAACCAGTCAACAGCCTGGTGGCTTCATCCTGCATCAATTGAAGTTTCTAGGCACTTTCCAGATCCATCTGTATCCAGATAGCTGCACTCCTAGTGGAGATGGAATCATAGAATCATACAGTTGGAAGAGACCACAAGGGCCATCGAGTCCAACCCCCTGCCAAGCAGGAAACACCATCAGAGCACTCCTGACATATGGTTGTCAAGCCTCTGCTTAAAGACCTCCAAAGAAGGAGACTCCACCACACTCCTTGGCAGGAGCCAAGATGTCAGGAACCAAGATGTCAGGAGCCAGGCTAGCTTGGCTGTGTGATGTCATAGAATCATAGAATTGTAGAGTTGGAAGGGTCCCTGAGGATATCAAGTCCAACTGCCTGTGATGTAGGAATATGCAGCTGCCCCATATGGGGATCAAACCTGCAACCTTGGTGTCAGCATCACCATGCTCTAACCAACTGAGCTATCCAGGCAGGGGCAAGGTCAGTGGTGTGGGGCTTCATTCCTCTTCTCAGTTTAATCTGAGTGCAGCTTTGCACAGGCACTTGGACTCAAGCGCTTTAAGGGGGATAGACCGTTGCATAGCATCCGAATCCCAAGCTATCATCAAATGTTGTGCACCAGTGAGCCAAAGCTCTCCAGCCTTCCACGCTGTTTCCATCAGTCCAAGAAGTGCATTTAGCATCATTTGTACCAAGGCGTGACCCTTTTAAAGAGATACCTTGCGTTACTCACCAGCATCTCCCTAAAGTGATCCCCCATTAAGAAGTAAAAGATGGGGTTAATTACACTGTTCAAAAAGGCAATGGGCCTTGTAACAGTATAAATCATACTGATAAGGTCCTTGCCGCACGAGGGACGCTTCCAGGACTGCATCCGGGAGGCGATCCTAACATTGCGCATGATGTGATAGGGAATAAAGAGCAGAGAAAAGATGGCCACAGCCATGACGATCAAGGTGAGAGGTTTCTCTAGAGTCAGGGCAGCAGTGAGCTCTGCGCTGCGGCTTTTGATGAAGGCATGTGTTTTCCTGTAAAAATAGCACATGGCGCACAATGGGATTATGAAGCCAGTCACTGTCAATATCATACTATAGATTAGGCTGTCTTTTGCAACTCCAGAGCTTGCATAATCCACGCACAGGCTACCATTGCTATTATTTTTCTGGTCGTTGAGGAAAGTGAACATGGGCGTCAGTTCCAATGTGACCACAACCCATATGGCGATTGATAAAACAATAGCCGTGCTTTTCTTCTGCAGAAAGTGATTTCTGAAGGGATACTTCATGAGCAGGTATCTGTCCATGCTGATAACGGTCAGGAAGAGGATGCTTGTATATAAGTTGACGTGCAGCAGAAACCTGTTGGCTTGACACCAGTCTTTCCCATAGGACCAATTCCCTTGAGAGTAACTTGACACCAGCAACGGGAGTGTGCAAAGGAATGAAAAATCCGACAGCGACAAGTTGAACAGGTAGATGTTGCCGCTTCTCCAGGTTTTGAGGCAGAAGATGTACCCAAAAACAACAATGCTGTTGCCAATGATGCCAAATATAAACTCCAACGTGTACATGGTGGAAAGGTAATATCTTTCCAGGGATTTCTCTCTATCCCAGCATTCTCTGATGTCACCTCCATCCTGGAAATGTAAAACAAATGTCAATTTGGTTTTTTGGTTTTTAAAAAGGCACTTACTTATTGCTTAGCTTACACAGCCAATGTGATTATTGCCTTGTCATATTCCTGCACTTTCAGTCATGCCAAATGTTAGATAAACACTTCAAGTTATTCAGTCCCTCTTCTTGCATAAAACAAATTTCATTGCAAAACTCTTCTCAAGAAAAATGAGGCGCTGCCGTCTTGACAAGGTGGGGACAATGAACTTGAATATGATTATCTTTGTATTTGGTGTGTGTTTCAACAGGAGAGAGAGAGACTTTTTAAAAAAGGGGGTGGGTGGGAGATCACTTTCTTAGTGATCTTGAGTTTTCTATGCTTCTTTCTTAAGAGTCTCTGGGATCTGAAATACTGCCATAGCAGGCTGGGAGGCTGAGGAAGTTCCTCTCTAGCTTCACTTATTATCTGAGACACACTAGATTTAGAGTGGTGTGGGTGGCCCCCTTGCACGGGGCGTCATGCTGAGGGGCCACAAAATAAGCATGTCCAAAGTCCGTTTTGGGGGTCCAATCCGGCCCACTGGTCAATTTAATCCAGCCCATGTGACAGTATATGTCCTGGGGTAAAATCCTAAAAAAAGCTCAAGAACTTTGGTTGGCCCTCACACATGTTCACTTCATCAAATCTGGCACTCTTTGAAAAAAGTTTGGGCATCCCTGGCCTAATCTAACTGAGTCTGAAAAAAACCCCTCCTCTGTTCTGTCTTAAGGCCAAATTTTATGTGCCATCTGTCATTTTGTTTGACATTGCATATATGATTTTGTTAAATAAATGGCTGGTACAGGAAGGCAGTGAGCCAAATTAGGTTCATGTAGGGGGAGGGGGCTTTAACACTTTGACCTCTACATGCCTAGTATTTCCAATAAGAAGAACACTCTCGTGGTGACCATTGGAGTTTTCTTCCCATTACAAGGAGCGGGGGCAGAGGATGGAGAGATGGAAATTCGGGGGTGGGGGAGTTCCAATTCAGTTTACGTTTAAAGGCAAATCAAAAACAACTTTCAAAAACAACATGAAACCCAAAATACAGTAATCCTTCAAAAATTCACAAGTACCCAAATTTTGTGATGCAGTGCTGCACCTGAGTGTTGTTTACAAAAACCCATTTATTAGGGGAACTTGTTCATAAAATTCATGTATTTGTGAATATAAAATTCAAAATGCAATGTGTATGGGGAAATTGCTTGCAAATAATAGTCAAAACTGCATATAAAACTAAAAAGGAAAAAAAACCACACAAAAATGTGGATGAATTTTCACAGGATTATTTTTTTTTAGAAAATGCAAATTGCTGCAGAACAAGAAATTGCTGCAAACAATTAAAAAAAAAACCCAAAAGAAATTAACTCAAAGACTGAAATACAATTTAAAACTCAATGTGTTGTATCCAACATGAATCAGACTCAGAGTAGAACCACTGAAATAAACAGACACATTCATTGATTCAGTGAGTTTACTATGACTAATGCTGGCTATTAAATTCGCACACTGATTTCAGTGGGAACTTGTGCAGCTAGCTTACTCTGAATCCAACTCAGTATCTGCACATTGTGAAGTTTGTTTTTTCGGAGCCCAAAATATCTGAAGTAAGTGAATTTGAACAAACAGGGGGCCAATCAAAAATAATACAATAAGAACTTGCAGAAACAAGTTCTACTGATCCTCACTTAAAATGTGTTTTAAAACAAGATGCCTTCTGAAAATTGGTTTCTTAGACAGGTATCTCGCAACTTACTTGCATTTAACTTGTACACATTTGGCTTTATGCTCTTGGAATTATTATTGTTGTTGTTGTTGTTGTTGTTGTTGTTGTTATTACTATTATTATTATTATTATTTAAAAGAGGGTGGAAAGGGAGGGGGGAATTGGCAATCCCACCCTTCATTGCACCTGATGTGTTTTGACTGTAGACAATTTTGGCTTTAGGCTCTATCCCTGGAATGTAATCCCAGTGTAAATTGAAAGTTGCCTGTACATCAAAAGAATGACTAGAAAGAAATGTGTAATTTAAAGAACTGCATATGTATTACAGACACACACACACACACACACACACACACACACACCTGCCCCAGTCAAGAGATTGATAAAAGGCTTTTCTCCTGTGCCTGTGCCTGTACCTGTGAATAAACTGCACCTAGCTGTAGACAGGCATCTATGACTGGTCTGTGTTGGAGGAGATCCTTGCAATGTCAGTCAAGAGGTTATTCGTGCATCACCAAATTGCTAGATCTGATGTCTCCCAGGTGATATTTGAGCAACACCAGTACAAATCCACCCCATGCAGAAAACAAGTCCAGTGCACAGATAATATCCCTTCTATTGATGTACAACTGTAAAATGAATTGGGTGCGTAGTCTTGCAGTCAGTTTATCTCCTAGGTTATTTTTTTTCTGTACACAACACAGATGGAAATGCTACCACAAGCACAAGGTTTAACTAGGATCCTTTTTTTTGTAATGGATGTTTGCAAGCAATGTTAATATCCATTACAAAACAATACAGCAAATATTCAGCAATTTCCTTATTAAGAACAATATAAGCAATAAGATCACTTTGATCACTTAGGTTTTATAAAGTAGCCTGCAAAAACCAACATAGCGCTTGTAATATCCAGGATTAAATTCAAAGACAGGGATTATCCCCTTTACTAATTTTGTTAACTTGTTTACATATATTCAATCATAATTACAAGGTACACAAAACAATCTGCAAAAATTCTATTTAATAAACTGAAGGATATTCAGCCTTTCCCCCCTTTGCTTACTACTTACCATTCTGTAGAATGGGTATTGTCTCTTACTAGGCTCTTAGTTGAACATGATCTCTCTGCTGAAAGGTTCGAGTGAAGTAGAATGTAGTTCAACATAGCCATGCCTCATTTACATAATATTCAGCACATGGTTAATGATTCAAGGATTCCGGAAACTCGTTTGACTGAGAAGGATGTGCAGGCAGTTCCACTGGAATAGAAGGTATTGCAAAATCCATTCTGAGTCAACTGGTGAAATAATGGAAATATAATCCCTTCTAATGCCCTGCTGAAATCTTCCTGGTGCTCACTTTCCAAAAAACTTTTCTTTAGACGGTCCTGTTCTTTAAAAAGGAAACCAAAACCAATATTTGAATTCAACAGATGTATGCTGCTGCTTTCGAAATGCCTATGAGGGGTGGGAAATGACTTTGTGACTGAGTCATAAGTTGAAGTGCAACTTACTCAAAGGCTACTTGCTAACCACGCCTTGCTACGTCTCAAGTACCTGGATTTAAGCCTATTTAAAGCCCAGCTAACAGAGTAAAATCTAGCAAACCTCAATGCTTTGGTTGCCTTGATTGTGTGTCAAGCTCAGTCTTGACTTGCCTGCCTGCTTAATCACACTTGTTGTCGAATCTCTCCAGCAGATTTGATTAGCCTAATTTATTGCACTTCCTCATAGCTTCTCTGTGCCAGTGCTCCTTCTATCCTCTCTGACTTCACCAAACAGTACAGTGGTACCTCGGGTTAAGTACTTAATTCGTTCTGGAGGTCCGTTCTTAACCTGAAACTGTTCTTAACCTGAAGCACCACTTTAGCTAATGGGGCCTCCTGCTGCTGTCGCGCCACCGGAGCACGATTTCTGTTCTCATCCTGAAGCAAAGTTCTTAACCTGAAGCACTATTTCTGGGTTAGCGGAGTCTGTAACCTGAAGCGTATGTAACCTGAAGCGTATGTATCCTGAAGCGTATGTAACCCGAGGTACCACTGTATAGTCAAAACAGGACACAGCTGTGCTATATAGCATGGGGTGGCATGGGCTAATGTATGCATGAGTGATCAGCCTTTGATGTTAGCTCCTGCATGCGCAGAGCTTTTTTTTTTTTTTTTTACAGAGCATCCCACATAGATCGCCCCCCGGCAGCCTGAGCAGAAGCACTTCCACATTCTAACTCATCAATTCTACCATCTTTTGCTGAATACTTCTAGGGCCCCTTTCCTATGCATGTGCTTTATTTACATGCAGAAGCATCCAGATTTAGTCCATGCTGAATCTCACTGGAGTCCTAAAAGCACTGGAGTTTCACTACCAGCCAGTGTTGGCAATACAGGTTCTGCCTCTTACATAGGGTCCTTCATCAACTTTCCATCACCTTCACCTGCATGTTCATGCCTCTTTAACCCTGCATAGAGGACCACTCTCCACTGGTGGAGTGGGAGTCATCACAATACGTCAACTCCCTGTGCCCAGAAGTGGCTGGCGCAGTAGGGTGGTGATGTCACAGCCCTTCCGTGATGCTGCCTCTTACTAGGATGAAGCATGGGAAGGCAACCTGAGGTTGCAGGGGCGCTTTTGTATGGGTTCACCAGCAGAGCAACCCCTCTGTTCCTGCTAGCATGCCTGCACAGCCCCAATCTCCTTGCCGCCCTGAACCACCTGCCGTTCCTGCCCATGTCAACAGTCAGGGTGAGCGATCCCATACCATATGGGGATGCCATAACTTCCCTTCTCAGTGTTGGCCCAGATTTAAGTGGGGAGGTGACTGCAGACAAAAGGGACCTCTGTGGATGCTTGTGTCAGAGATAGGGGAACTTGGAACGTCTCTGATATTAATGGAGTGCAGCTCTGATCAGGAAGAATGAGAGTTGTAATTCAACAATACCAAGAGGGCGACAAGCTCCCCATCCCTGCCCAGTATTATTCAGGGAAGATTAAAGTAGATTAAAGGATTAAAGTAGACTCCCAATTGTACCTTAGCAAGCAGGACTTGCTGACAATCAGATGACAGCAAGCCCTTGGGGGATCAACCACACAAGGGTGCCCCCATTGGTCTTACTGGCGATGAAAGGTCTTGCTGTCAGTGATGATCAGCTTTGCTAGTCTACGGAAGGAAAATGTTAATTTACAGGCATGGTTTGAATCCAAACAGTACCTGCAGTCAGGCAAAGCATGGCTCACAGCGAGCCCCTGTGAAGGAGCACATCAATGCCAGTTGGCACACCTTCCAAAGGGCTTGCTGCTCATTGCCAACGCTGAGCCCCTTTGAAGTTATAACTTGCCATCATGATGACATCAGATAGTGGGGAGCCCCAGCCACTGAACACAATGGTTCATGCAGGAGGTCTGTCTCTTTTAAAGCAGAGAACCTAATTGAATAGTTCTCAAGTGTTTTTGAGCCTTCTCGGTAGTAGCACCCACCCTGAGAAATCCCCTCCCATCAGATGTCAAAGAGATGAGTAACTATATAACCTTTGGAAGACTTCTGAATGCAGCCCTGTATAGGGAAGTTTTTTAAGGTTCAGTGTTTTATCATGTTTTTATATACGTTAGATTCTGCCCAGAGTGGCAACCTAGTCAAATGGGCTAGTTACAAATAATAAATTATTGTTGTTCTTTATTGAAAGAACAAAGGACTTCACATACATTGTCTTGTTGCAGTTTGCACAACAGCCCTGTAAGGTAGAGAAGCATTATCAATACAGTGGTACCTCAGGTTATATAGGCTTCAGGTTACAGACTCCACTAACCCAGAAATAGTGCTTCAGGTTAAGAACTTTGCTTCAGGATGAGAACAGAAATCGTGCTCTGGCGGCGCAGCGGCATCAGGAGACCCCATTAGCTAATGTGGTGCTTCATGTTAAGAACAGTTTCAGGTTAAGAACGGACCTCCGGAACGAATTAAGTACTTAACTTGAGGTACCACTGTATCATATTGCAAATGGGGGGGGGGGTGTTCTAACACAGAAAGTATGCCACCTAATAAGTTACATGAGTCTAAAGTCACATAATAAGGTCAATGGAAAGTTGAGTTTTGAAGCAGGGACGTCCTGATCCATGCTTGCGTGTCACAACAATAACATTACATCACCTCTCAATTAACTAAATTAATGCACTGAACATGAACCCATGAGTTCCCATCACTTTACACTGTGAATGTCACCAACAGAGATGCTATCCCTCAATTTTATATGCTGGCAGAATATTTTTCATGTTGGCATATCATGCATATCACTTTACGGACGTGAGTTTGCTTTCGAGTCCCAGACATTTTCAGATCATTGCCTTTTGTGTTTAGCTTGTGTTCTGATGAAATATTATATAGGAGCCAGCCAAAGCTAAGCACTCTTTAAGTCCTATTGATTTCCATGTTTGCTTAATTCTTCCACTGAAATTATTGGGACTTGAAAGTGCTTAGCTGTGTCCCCCCCCCCCGGAAAAGCTCATTAGGGCTCGATTTCACATAAGCACACAAAAACATCTTTGTTCGCACAGTGTCAGGAAATTTCCTGCCACATATCAACTAGCACTCTGCAGGCGCTCCATAACACTTTTATTGGAATAAAGAGACAAGGAAATGGTAAAAAGATAATTCTGATTTCCCCGTGGAGCATACTATGGTCCTGGTATTTGTACTTAGAGCACACTGTAGCACTTCCTTTGTACAGAAGGCATAGCAGATGCATTCACAGAGCAATAATGGCTTTTATTGTCCATTATCAGAAAGCAAAAATGCATAAAGCATTCCCAACACTGTGCCTAGTAGCCCAGAACCTAAACAGATGCTTTGAGACTGCTGACAACAGGACTGAGTACATGGAGCTGCGTCAACACAAAATTGCATCACGTAATTGACACATTCAGTGGCTTAGTTCTCACATCACTAAACTATGGCTTATTAAACCATGGTTTATTTAACCATGGCTTAGCATTATGTGTGAAGCCAGCCCAGCAGCTTTAACTATGATTATTAAACATCCTTAAAGGTTGCTCTAGTTTCTAGTTGGTTTATAAACTGTTGTTATGGAATTTACGTCCTACAACTCCTTAAGGAGCCCAGGATGGCAAACACATCAATAATATTTTTTTATTTTTTATTTTTTACAAAACAGTTTAAACATCCTAAAAACAGTTGCAGTTAGAAACCAGTGGTTTCAAGGTTGCCTGGAACAATGTCTTTCAGTTATCAAATGCCTACAGAGTTGCAAGTGAAGACTGGCAAAAGAAATAATAACAATCAAACATTTTTCAAGGCTTGGCTGCCTTCACTGATGCTTTTAACCATTCTGTGATGTAATAAACCAAGGTTTAAGTCAGGCATAGGCAAACTCAGCCCTCCAGATGTTTTGGGACTACAACTCCCATCATCCCTAGCCAACAGGACCAGTGGTCAGGGATGATGGGAGTTGTAGTCCCAAAACTTCTGGAGGGCCGAGTTTGCCCACGCCTGGTTTAAGTGCTCATCAGCCTGATGTCTCAGCTTTAACTATGGTTTATTAACTAAGGATAAGTTTAATTATGGTTTAGGAGTGTGAGAGAATCAGAGCAGTGTAAATGCTTCTTCTTTTTCAAAAAATACTATTCCTTTTATAACACAAATAAACAACACAAACAGAAAAAACAAACAATACAAACAAATTCTTATCTTATCCTTATTTTTTTCTAAACTTTGTTAGGTGAGCTTCCCCAAGTCCCCCCTATCTGATTTTCAATTTACCTCATCTTTAGCAGTTTACATATATCATAATTTTAAAACATTTTTTAAATCACACTTTTACCATAAAAATTTTATTCCTTACATATAATACTATTTTAAAATACACTATCTTCTACTTCTAACCCTCCAAAGCTATTCTAAGATTTAAATATTAACATATTTTTTTGAAATATTCTTTAAACTTCTTCCAATCTTCTTCCACCATCTCTTCTCTCTGGTCCCGGAGTCTCCCAGTCAGTTTGGCAAGTTCCATATAGTCCATCATCTTCATCTGCCATTCTTTGATAGTTGGTAAATCTTGTTTATTCCAATTCTTCGATAGTAATATTCGCGCAGCTGTTGTGGCATACAGAAAAAAAGTAACATCCTTTTTGGGGATTTCACACACACACACACCCCATACCAAGTAAAAGGCTTCTGGAAGAGCAGTGTAAATACTGAAGGGCCAAATTACAAATGGACTGGAAGGTGTTGTGCAGGGAAGCCAGAGCAGACCCTACCATTCCCTTATGGGGGAAGGCCAGAGTTGCATGTGCCACATATTCTGCCATGCACCCCTAAAACTAGGCTGCCACCCTCTCACCACTGTTGAATAAGAGTTAACTTCCAATCCACTTGTATTCTCTATGTGGAATGAAGGGAGAGGCCAGCACCAGGAATCAAAGTACTGTATCTGCTTGTCCATACCTTCCAATACTTTGAATCCAAATTCCCAGATGCCATCTTCCTGAGCTCAAAGACTATTGGGTTGCTGTGATCTCGTGCAATTTCATGCCTCAGTCCCCCTGCCCCTCAAGTACTTTTGTTTGGGGTGTGTGTGTGGAATTAGCACCATGAAATCACGTAAGAGATCACAGCAACCCAAATGGCCGCTGTTCTTTCGTGGTAAAAAATTTGGGATGTCCCAGTTTTTTTCCAGGGTACTTGTGGGGTATTTTTGTCTGAGCATATCTGAAGGGGGATTTCTGGATCACAGCCTTTATAAGTTAAGAAATTATATGGCAGAACAGGAAAAAGAAGGAAAGAAACACTAAAATAAAAAATAACAGAAAAAAGAAATGAAATATGTACAAATTTACTTTGAGGGAAATGCAGTTGAATGCTTTTAGTTTGAAGAGGACAGCAGATGAAATATATGTTCAGAGTTCATGTATTAATTTCGGTCGTCTTTCTTTCAAAGATATCCTTTGAGTAAATACACATTTAAATTCAGAACCACATTCAGTTAATGGTTTGTTTTTCCTTTGAAGAATACTTTTAATGACTGAAATGGCATTGTGTGAAACAAATAATCCTGTGACAATAGCTATCCCCCATTATAGCATAATTAAGGTCATTAACAGGCCAAGCTATGTGGCCTTGAGTGAGGTTTTTCTTCTAACTTAATAGACCCGATTAATTCAGGAGATAATTTATCTAGCGGGGTAATTTTTCTTCTATTATGCTCTTTTTGAAGACTATTCATAAAGACCATGTATTTAAAACTGATTATTGATTTTGAATTGCTAAGGAGATTGAGCTAGTAACACATACTAATATTAAGGAGGAACATGGAAAATCTAGTTCTTTGATTCTGTTTATCTTAGTCAAGTTAAAAGTATAAATTATTATGGCATCAAAGTTGTTTTCATCACTTTCACCATGCCTTAGCGAGTTTGCTGGCAAATGATCTTAATGAGGATGTGATTTCGGAAATTCACCAGGGCGTTCTGATTTTCCAATAAATGTTAGCCATGTTTGGAAACTCGTTAACTTGTTTTTATCCTGTATTTATTTTAATAGTCCTGAGATCCTATGAAGAAGGGTGTGATGGCCTGGGAATCGGATTCAGAGGCTGAACCTGAGGAATCCCAACCTGCACAGGAGTCCCCACCTCCAGGACCAGCTGAGCCGGGGCTGGGGCATGAGCCTGAAGGGTCCTCACCTGTGCCAGATCCTCAGGAGCAGACACCAGCTGAGTCTGCTCTGGCTCCGGAAGTGATCGAGGACCCATTGAATATTTTGAATACTGATAAATCAGCCATGGTAAATGTTCTTCTAAGGATGGAATTTGCTCATTTAATAAGGGGATCTGGGCCATTTAGGTGACCATGTTTACAATCCTGTTTGTGTCCAGGAACCCTGATATGGCACCCATACCCCTGCCTACGTGTGTTCTCACATGTCCAGCTCAAATTCGTGAAGGGAGCCAAAGTCCACAGTCCCACCTATCGTAGAAGCTCCAAAATGAACACAAAGCAGAGTTAAAATGGGAGATGAGCATCTAACACTATAGGCAATTTGGTGGGGAAAAAATTGCTTAAATATATATCTGCTGTTACAACACTTTTGTGAATAATGCAAACAAATAGTCTCTGAACATATCTGCTGAAAAAACAAATAAAAAAACACGCAGGAGGCAAACAGCTGTTGGAAATGCTATTGGTCTAGCTGTTCTGCAGGCTGTTTAAATGAATTATGGGTTGCAGCTGTCATATTTAGTCTAGAAGGCACTCTTAGGTTTCTCCTAACTGGGTAATAAGGAGAGCAAGAAATGCAAGAGAGAGCCAGGGTCTGCAGAATTAAGTTAATGGCTTCAAACTGTTAAGGCCGTTCTTGCTGTGGAATATGCCCATGTGCTGAACACAAAGATAAAGATCTATGCGCCGAATTGAAAAACTAAATAAATATAAATCTGCTTATCTTGGGAACAGCGCTTTTAAAGCTCTCTAATAAATTTGATCTCACTCTTCCAGGAAAATACAGGTGCACCACTTACCCTTGTGTACAGTACAGCTTTGCTGCTGCACAGAGCACAAGCCTAATTTAGGTGTTATTGTAACTATTTAGGAGAGGTGCAGAGGACACAGGGACTGGTCCTGCCTCTCCATTCCTGCCAGTTGTTATTGCTGTTGTTGTTTCTTGTACCCCACCCATCTGACTGGGTTGCTCCAGCCACTCTGGGTGGCTTCCAACAGAATATAAAGAACATACAATACATCAAACTTAAAAAGCTTCCCGATACAGGGCTGCCTTCAGTTGTCTACGGAATGTCGTATAATTGGCTATCTCTTTGACATGTGACAGAAGGGCTTTCCAGAGGAAGGGCGCTACTACCGAGAAGGCCCTCAGCCTGGTTCCCTGTAACTTCACTTCTCACAATCAGGGAACCGCCAGAAGACTCTCGGAGCTGGACATTGGTGTCTGGGCTGAATAGCTGGGGTAGAAATGTTCCTTCAAATATACAGTGATGCAGCTGTGCAGGACTTTAAAGGACTTGGAATTGTGCTCGGAAACATACTGGGAGCCAATGTAGATCCTTTAGGACTGGTGTTATATGGCCCCAGTGGCTGCTCTCAGTCTAGCTGTTGTATTCTGGATTAATTGTAGTTTCTGCATCACCTTCAATGGTAGTGCCACGTAGAGCGTATTGCAGCAGTCCAAGAGAGAGATAACCAAAGCATGTACCACTTTGGCGAGACAATGCGCAGGCAGGTAGGTTCTCAACCAGCATACTAGATGGAACTGGTAGACAGCCGCTCTAGACACAGTGTTGACCTGCCCCTCCATGGACAATCGGTGATCCATAATAACCCCAAGGTTGTGCACCTGGTCCTTTAGGGGCCAGGAAGTCCCCCACACTTCCCCTCGTCCCCCAGAAACAGTACTTTTGTCTTCTCATGCTTCACTCCACCCTCAACCTTCCCACATTGTCAAGGAAGATGAACGTGAAGCAACTTCTAAGCATGCTAAGTCCTCTTCAGATCTTCCCACTCGGTAGAGAAAAGTTAAAAACAACGTGGGTGGGGCCAGCACACACAGCCACATTGTGGGCAGAGCTGGTGCGCATTCCTTCGCACATCTGTCACGAGTTTTTAAACTCAGAAGGATGCAGGATTATGACTGGAATGATAGTATCAACCTGTACAACTCTATTTGGCTGGAAAGAAAGCCACAATGAGTTTCAAGGGGATTACTCTCAGGTAAGTGGGGATAAGGTTTGCAATCTGGAAATACAGCAACCAGGAAATAGTTTCCGTCCAACTGAAACCCAGAATGTTGGGTGTGGCTGGGCAGTATGGAGATTTTTTGAAATACAGTGGTACCTCGGGTTACAAACACTTTGGGTTACAAACACTTTGGGTTACAAACTCCGCTAACTCGGAAGTAGTACCTTGGGTTAAGAACGTTACCTCAGGATGAGAATGGAAATCACGTGCCGGTGGCGCAGTGGCAGCGGGAAGCCCCATTAGCTAAAGTGGTACCTCAGGTTAAGAACGGTTTCAGGTTAAGAACGGACCTCCGGAACAAATTAAGTTCGTAACCCGAGGTACCGCTGTAGTATGTGGCCAATTTGTTTTAAAGAAACAATTAAAATGTAGAAATGAGTAGGAGAAAATCAGCACACAAAACGATTTGGGTTGGGGGTTTTTATGGCATCCTGGAACATGATCAAGAAAGTTATTTCTTCAACACTTAGGATTATTTTTATTAGCGTTTTGTTTTCGTAATAGTCAGCCTATGGGAAACTTGTGAGTGGGACACTCTCCACACAGCAGTTGCTCTTCAGAGCCATTTAGCCTGAAAGTAGAAGGCAGGACATAGCCATCCTGGCTAGTGGCCGACTGGTAGCCACTGATACCCTATCAAGGCTATCAGTGGCTATGAGCCTTTAGAAGAAAATCAGATAAAAGTTTGCAGGGACAGTCTTTTGCAAATGATATGGCCCTCTTGGCACACAGGACCTTGACATGGTTTCCCCCTTTCCCTCAGAAACTGGAGCATACTGTACAGCATACAATCTAACAATTACCACACGATCTAACAAAGGGTGTTAATGCCCTACTTCCAGTTCCATAGATATTAATTAAAGCAATTAAAGCAGCATTACCAGCCTCCTATAATTATACTCTGCTTCCAGTAAGCCTCTCAGTACCCTACTTGGCTTTCTCCTGAAGCACAGTGAACTGCTGCATTGTTGTGGAAATGCCAGGTTTGTGCAATGGCAATTCCACTAAACTGGGAAATGTTGTTGTTGATGACAATAATAATAATAAATTTTATTTATATCTCGCCCTCCCCAGCCGAAGCCGGGCTCAGGGCGGCTAACAACAATAAAACAGTACAAAAGTACAGCACAAACAACACTCTAAAATCATTCATTATAAAATTAATTAATTCAAGCCACTGGCAACCATTGGGCCAGAGCTCCGCGAAGATTGCCGAGGGAGGGAGTCAGGCTGTGCCCTGGCTAAAGGCCTGGTGGAACAGCTCTGTCTTGCAGGCCCTGCGGAAAGATGTCAAGTCCCGCAGGGCCCTGGTCTCTTGTGACAGTGTTCCACTGATTTCTGTCTTACCTTTTATTGCACAGTGATCTCAGGACTAGTTAAATAGTAAAGCAAGCATCCAAATAAATCACTAAGACTGCAACCCAAACTCAATTTACCTGGGAGGAAGCTGCATTTAATTCAATGGGAGTTGAATTAAGTAGATGTGGTTAGAATTTTCAGCCTATAATACCCAGTGTCTGACTATAGAGAAGCTGATCTAATCAGCATCAAACAGAAGTGGCATATTGCACTTCCAGACTGAATATATTGCACTACAACTCAGCTCAGATGCTCCCAGGGTATGATTTGAAGGCACGAGAGACCACCAACTTGCTGAAGCCGAGTCTGGTCTTGTCAGTGCTTGGATATGTGCAAAACTATGAAGATCCAATGAAAAATAAATAAAAATAGTTGGTTAGGTATTGTTTCTCACTACCTGAACAAGTCATCACAAGCCTTTGCAACCTCCTCTTTCCTTTTCAACTTGCCAAAGGCGGCGATCAGAAATGTTCACTTTCCATTTTAAACACACCACAGTTACCCACTATATCCAAACAGGCTCACATTTTTCCAGGTTCAAGTGTAATGGGGGGCTGCAATTTGTTTAAGTGGAAGCTTCCAGTCTGAACCAGGCTATTGTAGCAATATTAATTGAGCAATTAATTGAGCAATATTAATTAATATTACTTTGGCTTCTCAGTTGTCAGAAAAACAGAAGTCAACCTGAACTTCTTTTCTCTGTTTATCACATCACAATGTCTCTGCAATGCATAATGTTCTGGCCTCAGAATACTTTGCTGATGAGGGAGGGAAGCAGAGAGTTCTTAGAATCAAGTAGTTAATAGTGTCTTTGATTTCATTTATTTGCCTCTCACCTTTTTATATAAAAGTTTTCTTATATAATCTTAATTGCTTGACAGTTTGACCCCAGTTATGTTTTTCTACATCTATCCATAGCTGAGTTGCCTTAGCATTGTCAATCAGCACATCCCCAGGCATAATACTATGGATTACAAAACCTTAAAGGAAGGTTTTTGTGTCTCCTGAGTAACAACTGCAGGGTGGGGGATGTTGTTGCCGAAAGCTCATGTTAGATATTTGCAATTAAATATCACAGACAAAAATGAAAACCAACACACTGATCCTAGACAATGCTACAGTTTTACAAAGAAGTAGAAACACTATGCTGAATTGTTCGTCTTTTGGTATATAAAGCGTGCAACACTTTCATGTTTTTTCTGTTTATCTTGCTGACCTGGGGGCTGATAGACACACATATATATATATTTTTGGGGGGCACTACCCACAAAATAATATTTAGCTAGAGTCCTACTGAGTGTATCTGAACCACCCACCCAAAAAACAACAAAGCTGTGCCCACATGAAGATTATAGAAAAAGAAGAAAGGCAGTTTTAACAACAAAACACAGTAGGATATATTCACAGGGCACACATAGAAATCATACACTAATGCATGCACACATCTGACTTAAAGAAATAAGAATTTTGAACTTAAAGGGAAGAAATTGGCTTGACAATATAGCTGCAAGCTACCTCTGTTAGTGCCTGCTAAAAGCATCCCTGATACCATATGTGTGTAAATAATAGAAGAATTGGTACCCAGGCATTGAGGCCAGGAGTCCATGCCTGAAGTGATTACAGCTCTTTATTAAGCAGAGATTCAGGCATAAACCCCTCACCAAGCCTTAGGTTTGAAGTCCAGTAGCAAGTTCCTGGGGTGCTGAGAATCCTCAGATAGTTTTAAAAGAATTCTGAAACTTGGCCTTAAATAAACTTGTATAGAATCCAAAAGTTTGTGCAGGGTAACTGGGAAAGCGATCAATGAGAAGAGATCAAAAGGAAAGAACAAAAGAGGATTGGGTAAAATGGGGGGAGGGGAATACAAGGGATTGGGTCAAATCTAGAAACCTTCTAGTGAGTGGTAGATTTAAGCAGGCCATCAATCACGAGTGACTTATCTGAAGGTTAACCTGTGGGGGTGGTCCTCCCGAATGGATTTAGCATTTGAGAATAGTGCTGATGGCTTGAGGTTGTGTGACTAATCCTGGAAGTTTTCGATGTAGTTTGTAATTCCGTGAGATCACAAGTTGGAGAACCCTGTCTCTGGAGTCTAAAGCAGAGGCTTCGGGATTTCAAAGACTACACATGGTGCCTATTTGTTTACTATACTAATACTGAATTGGTCCGAATATAGGCCCAACCCAAATATGAGCCACAGCTTTAAAATTGGAGGGGAGAGGAAAAAATAAAAAAATACCTGGATATAAGCCACTCCCTTCCTCGCTGCTCCTGGCTGTACTGGGGGGGGGCTCACTGCATTGCCAGCAGCCTTTCCCCTTCCTCGCTCTCTCCCTGTGCTGGGCCCGGGGGTAACTCAAGCAACATGGTCCAGGTCCAAATCCGGTCCTGTATCCAAGGGTTCCGCGAGGAGTCAGTCCAACAGGGCCAAGGCAGGACACGAGGCAGGAAACCAGGCAAGGTCAGGCACAGGGTCTCAGGCAGGTTGTGGCAAACAGCAATGTTGCTCCCACAAGCTGGGGTGGGGTCTGACAGCCTTTTATCTTTGTCAGGGTCCTGATCCCCTGGTGACTCACCTCTCTGTCTTGCCTGAAGGCAAGCACTCCTTCTGTGAGTACAGTGGTGCCTCGCAAGACGAAAAGAATCCGTTCTGTGAATCTCTTCATCCAGCGGTTTTTTCGTCTTGCGAAGCAAGCCCATTGACGGATTAGCGGATTAGCGCTATTAGCGGCTTTTAGCGGCTTATCTGCTGATCGGATCAGCTGATAAGCGGCTTAGCGGCTTAGAAAAGGGGGGGAAGGAAAAAAACCCGCAGGAACTCGCAAGACATTGTCGTCTTGCGAAGCAAGCCCATAGGAAATTCGTTTTGCGAAGCACCTCCAAAACGGAAAACTCTTTCGTCTAGCGAGTTTTCCGTCTTGCGAGGCATTCGTCTTGCGGGGCACCACTGTACTCAGCTCTCTCCTTCTCTCTGGCCTTAGTCTCTGCAGCTCAGGAAATGTCGTGGGTTACTAGACCCAGGGGCCGCCTCAGCCTCCCCTGACCAAACCGGTAGTGGAGCATCCGTAAGCGATGGCCCAGCTGAAGGCAATGAGGTAATCCCCGCATCTGGAGCCAGGGCAGGCTCAGGCCCCTGACTCAGCCCAGCTGGTGCTTGTTGCAGGGGAACCTGTGCAGACTGGGACTCTTCAGGATCAGGCCCCAGACTTGGTTCAGATGCCGCCTGAGGCAAAGGATCCGGTGCGGACTGCGACTCCTCTGGTTCTGAGTCCGAGTCCGAGTCCCAGGCCATCACACCCCCTTCCCAAGCTTGGAGAAGTGGACAGGGGACTACGCACAGGGTGAGCGCCGCTTTGCTGTGCTCCTGGTGCTGTTTGCCCACTCTCCTGGCTGCATACCGTAAGGTCACGCACTTTAACTTTTAACGGTCGGAATTGGGGGGAAAGTGTGGCTTATATTCGGGCCAATACGGTAATAATAATAATTTATTATTTATATCCTGCCCACCTGGCTGGGTTTCCCCAGCCATTCTAATCAATTATCTTATTACAGCCTAGCTTCATGAGGAGCAATGAATTTTTCTGTATCCTCATGACCAAACTTCAGCCAAAACCAGCTTTGGATCACTCCTGAACACAAAACGGAGCTAACAGTGAAAGCCATGTAACAATATACAGTATGTTATCATTTTTCTGCTTTTCACATGTGCTCCACAAGATATACGTGTGTTTGTATGGTCCCTGCCTGTGCATTATCTATGTACTAAAAGGAACGCATGCAATGTTGTTTACATCACAGATTTAAATTTTTGTTATGTGCACAGAATTGGGTGCAGTAGCTTTCTTCCAGAAACTTCACACTAAGCTGATTGTATTGTACAAAAGAGCTTTGAACTGTTAACACGGAACATATGGCAACTACACCTGTCGTATGTCAGAGTTCCAAAGACCACCACTTCTGGAATATAGACGCCTACCTGCTTCTCTGCACAACATATACCATGGTCAGCACAGGTGATTTTTAGGCCTGTTGTTAGGGACAGGACCACCATCGTTTAATTGGCAATATAAGGACAGCCAACTTTTGCATAATTGGAAATCTAGGATAGGGATGGATGACTCTGTCAGTTTCTCATTATTCTACTCCTAAATTCAAATCTTCATATTTCCACATCAGTTTTGAGGGTTTTAAAGCCCTCGTGACAATTTAGCAGCATTCTAGTTCGAAATTATTCTAATGCACACATTTTTGTATGCAGTTTTACCCAATGTACACATTTTTGGAAGGCAAAAAAATCCATTATATAATGAATTTGATATATGCATTTTAATGCGCACTTGACCCTAGTATGTGCATTTTTGAACACATCCCTTGGCTGGAGAACTCCCTTGCAAAATCTGGAGAAGTGTGAACCGACTGTGTTTCGGTTTGTGTATTGTTTGGGGAAGTGTAAATTAAGGAGGCTTGACCTTCAAATGCAAACTGGACCAAATCTCTAGACCTCCTGAACTCAATGGGATGACTGCAACCGCAACGTAAACATGAAACACAAAAGTTAGCAGCTCTATTAATACAGACTTATCTGTGTTGAGACATTTTCCTATGATGCAAATTATTGTCTCCATGCCACTACCTAGGGACGCCAGTGAGTCTGCCTAAACATTACAGGGAAATGGCAGATAACCCAAAAAGGGATGGCTACTTATAGTGGCAGTCACAATCTCAATTCCACATCTAATGATACTCTGAAAGTAGGCCTGATGGAAGCTTATTTGGGCATACAATTCAGCTTTCTTATAAATAAAATAAAATACATACACTTCATTTATCATAAATTTTCTTCTTATCATAAATTATATGAAGAATTCATTAAATGTTAGGAAGTGGCTAGTATCTTCATTTCTGTGTTCCTCTTCTGTTTCATTCTTAGACTGCTCCTTTGATCTGTCCCTAACAAGGAATTTTATAGACTGAAAAACACTGGTTAGTTTACTAAGAACTGAAGTGACTTTCCACAATAACTTTGGAATTAAATTTTGTTTTTGGCAATCTCTTCTGTGGTGGAAATCCATTCTTAAAAAAATACATGGCTATGTCAGAGTTTTAAAATGTCACTCCTGGTGGCATTAATGTTTCACAGTTGTTCCTGTAAATGAATCCTGTTAAAATTTACTCTGGTTTAGCATTAACTGTATAATAGGCTGTCCCAGAGTATTCCACAAATTATAGCATTGTGAAACAAATATTCAGATGTGGCTTGACACTGAAAAGCCCGGCTTGTGGGAAGGTGAGTGGCAGCTCTGCACTTGCGATGGCCTCTTGGCTCTTATTGCCTGATGATGAAGGAGTTCAGCCCTGCCGGAGTTTCAGAGTAGATCCTCAGTGATGCCTTCAACACTTGAAGAGGATGAAAGCAGATCAGAAACTGGCCCGTGAGAAGGATGTAGATGAGAACAGTTCCCATCTGTGCAATTCTGGAGCAGCGGGAACGCCCCGCCCCCCCGGCCGACAAAATAAGTTTGTGCCACAATAAATTTCTTAGTTTTTCAGGTGCCAAAAGACTCTTCACGGTTTATATTAGAATTGCTGGCATCCCATGAAAGATAATTGACCCTGGATTGGAATGATCACATCTTTTCACCCTGGTGCATCAGTTATGGCAGCGGCTGACACATTTCTTTGAAAAGGGAAGCTTTAGCCTATAGCGTGACTCCGCAAACTAACCAAGAGGCTTGCAGCCACGCATGCGCACCCATGCAACCACCGACCTGCCCTTTTTCCAATTGGCAAAAAGAACCAACGCTACTTAGGCACTGAGATGAAGGTGTGAAACTTGCCCAACTCCACACTGTTTGCTTATACAGTGGTACCTCGGGTTACAAACACCTTGGGTTACAAACACTCCGGGTTACAAATTCCGCTAACCTGGAAGTAGTACTTCGGGTTAAGAATTTTACCTCAGGATGAGAACAGAAATCTCATGCCAGCAGTGCAGCGGCAGCAGGAGGCCCCATTAGCTAAAGTGGTACCTCAGGTTAAGAACAGTTTCAGGTTAAGAATGGACCTCCAGAACAAATTAAGACCGTAACCAGAGGTACTACTGTAGTAAGGAGCTACGGAGCGTCGGCCTCCTTCATTGCTCCAGTGAGTGAAGCATACAGTTTTTCTGCTCACTGCTTGAATTGATCCATCTCTTTGTCTCCAGGGGAATTGCAGCAACATCTTTGTGTACAGTATTACAGACAACATACCCTTTCTGGTTAAGAAAGAAAGTGCTCTAGGCAATTTTGGTTAGCTGATTGCTGCCTCCAGGAGCTCATGACAGGGAGCTCATGACCAGGGCTGGATTTAGGTTTGATGAGGCCCTAAGCTACCGAAGGTAATGGGGCCCTTTATATGTCCAGCTGTCCTTTGTCAACAACAAATTGTCACTGTTTTCGTTGTTGAATATATGTGATATGGTAATTTATGGACCTAATAGGTATCTAAAGCCATTTGCACATAACAAAATATGTATTTTATCAAAGTAATTGTTGAACTGAAATATAGTTAAGAAGAAGTATATTAATAGTGAAATACTTTTAAAAGTATAGCTTATAAGTAAATCCGGCACTGCTCGTGACCAGGGCTTGTAAACAAGGGTATTTTGAGAGGGGAGGCCTGAAGTGCTGTATATAAAAAAGGTTTCTTTGGCTATGTTCAAAGCAAGAGGAAGAACAAGCAAATAGTAGGTCCGTTGTGTGGAGAAGGTGAAGAAATGCTATTGGGTGATAGAGAGAAGGTGGAATACCCATCTATACATATAAATTGCCACATGCAAATGTTATATGCATCTGTGCTAAGGGACGCTATAATAATCAGCTGTGCCTGGATGCAGGTGACAAAAAAAACCCAACAACCTCCAGTGCACAAATAACCACACATTTTTATCACTCTGCATTTTGTTGAGAAACTTTGCCCATTATCCCCTCATTTGTGGCAAGGTGTGGTTCTTTTAAAGAGGGATCTTACTCGACACATCCGGAAGGGATCACCCATTAGGGAGTAGATGACTGTTTAAAAAGGCAACATGCCTTGTAAAAGTACAAAACAAACCTTATGAACTTTGCCCATCAAAGCCAATCTCCTGTAATGTCATTCAAGAAATGATCTTGACATTGGCCATGGAATGATGCGCAGTGAAGAGCAATGAAAAGGCAACTACAATTAAGGTGAGAGGTTTTCTGAATTAGTATGGCAGAAGTAAGTTATTCACAAGGCCAAATGAGGAGGAGCAAGAGCGAAACTTGGCCTGGGGGACGCCTCTTAATTTTTTTGGCATTTGATAAGTTTCACAGCTTGTCTTTATGCACATCAGACCAAAATGAGCACTCACACTTTACATTGTGGGTGCCCTTTGTGGGATCGCGCGGGGTGCTACAGTCCCCAGGGAGGTTACTGGCAAACAGGAGCTGACTTGCCTCTCAGTGTTAATTTTGGGAGGTTCATGCCCAGCCTCAGTAATCAAATTTCTTGCTGGGAGGTGGGGCCAGCCCCATTTATAAATAGGGGGTGGAGCCAACAATAGCCAGGCAGTCGGTTCAGGAGATTCACCCACCCTACCCTCCCTTTGTTTAATGTTTCTTGTTTGCAGGTTAACTTTTTCTTCCTGTTTAGTGGGCGCTGCTATGGTCTTTGACTGGTTGCTGTTGAAGGACCGGGAAGAAATTTTCCTGCATTGGCAGGTTTTGTCTTCCCCGTAGCAATTCGTCACAACTCTGGCGGTTATGGCCTTGGGTGGAATCCTTTAGTCTTTTCTTCCCTATAATGGGTCTGTGTGTGTGAAGTGGTGACTCACCCCCCTGTGGCGACAATTCCAGGGTCCCCCTCTTAAAGGGGTTATATATATGGGTGTCACTGGTCATACACCAAAAGGTCGTCAGTGAACTACCTGATGTGAGGAGATATAGGCTTGGCTGCCTGCTATACATATGTCTCACAAAGCACCCCGATATCCCATTTACCCAAATGAGCCCCAGTTCCCCCCGGCTGGGGGGCTGGGAGGGATACACGCCCAAGGCCTAAGCCAGGTCTTCCTACATTCGGAAGTTTAATAAAGTTGTGGCCTAATTTTAATTCCATATAACGTTGTCAGAGTCTTTATTCCTTCCTTATGATCCCTGGGGGCTGGGGCTGTTGCTGCCTGGTCACGCAATGTAAATTTAAGCAAGTAAAGCATGTGATTTGATAAAATGATAAAATATTGTTAACTCACAGGCTTTGCCGCATTCAAGAGTGAAAATATTAATAAATATCACTAAATATATATTGATTCTGATGGTGCAAGATTAGATTGTGGTTGGTGTTGCCTTCGCAGAGCAGATGACTATATCACCAAACCACTCCTCTCTTTTTTTGGTGCCCTATTTTGTTTTTATATGTCATCTTTTTGTTATTATATATTATATAATTGTATTATTATATAGAGTTCAAATCACCATGAAGCTCACTGGGATGACCTTCGACCAGTCACTCACTCTCAGCCTAGCTTTCAGGTTTGGCTGGTTTTCAAAGGCATTGGGTGATTTGGCACGGAGAGTTGCTATTCAGAGATTTAAAAAATACAGGACAAATATAAGGCCTTAGGTAGGCGTACCTGAAGGTGATGTTTGGAAGGAGTCTATAATGCAATGCAGAATGGGACAAAAAAAAATACTAACAGATACACTTTTGGGTTCTGACCTGAAGAGGGATCTTGGGATTCTGATGGATAGCTCAGTGTAAAAGTTGACCCAGTGTGTGACAGGTGAAATAAAATACAAATTCCACGCTGATGCTCATGAGAAAAGAGACTGGATATCAGATCTACAACTGACCTTGCATAATATAATTCAAGAATATAATTTCCCATGTGGAACTAAGATTATTCCCCAACCCCAAGCTATTTTTTTAATGTTAGGGTTTAAAATTATTGATTATTCAAGCGCTGTGAAGGAGCCACTGTTCACAAACAACCTGCAACAGCTCGTAGCCAGGAGGAATAGCAGACATATCAACTGGACTGGAGTCGATATAGAAGCAGGCAGGCAAATATAGATTAAGGCATTTTATTATTTAGCAAGAAAAATGGACAAATGCCAGAACTTAAATGCTTACAAGTGGAAGGAGACATTTTACACCATGCTAGAGCCTCCTATCCTATGAACTTTGCAAAACCTATGCAAAATCTGTCAAAATATGCTGCGTACCTCCTGTTGTTGTCTTTTAGTCGTTTAGTCGAGTCCGACTCTTTGTGACCCCATGGACCAGAGCACGCCAGGCACTCCTGTCTTCCACTGCCTCCCGCAGTTTAATCAAGCTCATGTTGGTAGCTTCGAGAACACTGTAGCTCCTATAAAACCCTTAATCCTAAAAATCCTAACAAATCTATATTGCAATTACTTTATTAGAACAACTTTGCAGATAATTAAAACTGAAATCTCTCAGCACATATTATGGAAAGGATATAATTCCCCCCAGAATGTTCGTCTTTCTCCCCAACCCATCCTTGACTTAATAATGGTCCAATGTCAGATGTATGTCTATTACTTCAGTGCAGGGATGGATGAATCTGCCAATTTCACTTCTCCCAGTTTCTCACTTTTCCAACCTTAAATTCAGTTCTACATATTTCTTTTTTATGAAAGCTTTTTAATTTTTTTTTTAAATAAAGCTTGGAAAACAAAGAAAAAACGACATACACAGCATTTCTTTTTTAACATGCATTTCTGTGCACATCATTCAGTTGGGAAACTGCATCGCAAGATTCAGATAAGTGCAAATTTTCAAGGATGGCTGTTTTTCCATGTTCATTTTGTTTCAGAAAATGAATTTGGTATAGCCTGCTTTAAATATGAGCTGAATCGAATTACTCCCAATCCCTACTTCAGTCTGCAATAATTTTCAAGAAGGTTCAACTCTTCTTTAAAAATATGACAGCCATAATTTTGCTACACACCCACACACACTTTAATGATAGCATTCTCATGACTTTTTAGCCATCGGGTAGGGTTCTAATGATTCCTCCTATTTGATCCATAAACACAAATTTGATGCATAGCTATAGGAAAATTGGATAGAAGAGCAAGATTGGTTCCAGTCCCACTAAAACTAGCATGTTTTGGCTGTTATGTGTGATCTTTAGGAAAACGGAATCTTTAGGAAATCTTTAGGCCAACTGTCAAGCAAAATCATAATGTAATGTGAAGAATTTCTTTTCTGTTAATTTCAGGATTGCAGTTACAGTTAAAAAAGTAAGAGAAATAAAGCAAAATAACCTGCTGCATGATTGTACATAAATAGTAAATGATTAACACCTAACTAAAAAATTAAAGAATGACAAAGTTCCTAATAAAATATTGGGTTCGACGCTGCCTTGTGTTTTATTGCATCAGTAAATAAGCATGGAATACCATTTTTCAGTAAATCGGTTGTTAGGCTGTCTTCCCTTTCTTACCTTGATGATTATGTTTGTCAGTTTTACAGTTTGGAGCACTCCCCATCAGAAGGGGGGGGGAGTTTCCTCTCTCATTTGAAATGTTTCCATAGAGATAGAATCTTTAGACAAATCAGGTATGTTTGTGCACAAGGACAGAGTGTTGCTGGGATGTGCAAAGAAGACCTGGTGCACGTAGCAGAACTCAGCAGATCACGGTTGACGCCAATCCGTCGTTTTATTTGCCTTTCTGACAGCGTTTGGTTACAGTATTCCGTTTCCTGACAGCAGATCTCTATCCCACCACCCAACATTACAGCTGCCACAAGGGATGGCAACAATTTCTCTGTTTACAGAAGCAATCTGCAAGTTTAATTATACAGAGCATCTGCCATGCACCTTGCATAAGCTACATAAGGGCCTGCCCCAGTTCCAATGGCTACATGGGACTAGTGGGACCAAACAGCAATACGCCTCCCCAAAAACATCTGAAACATTTATGAAGTCCAGTGGCAATGAGGACCGCAGCAAACATCCAGATGTGCCTCTGCATCAGCTGTGCCCAAACCTTCCTTGCTGGGTCAGTAATGGATGGCTATCACATTTGGCACTTCAGTGAACAGTCAACTTGCAGCATTAACCCACTTCTAGTCTGAAATTAAGTAGATTCCTACTTACTCAATAAAGGTTTGTCGGAGCTGTGGCCCCAATCTGGTGGAACGCTCTGTCACAAGAGACTAGGGCCCTGCGGGACTTGACATCTTTCCGCAGGGCCTGTAAGACAGAGCTGTTCCACCAGGCCTTTGGCCAAGGCACAGCCTGACCCCCTCCTTTGGTAATCCTCACAGAACTCTAGCCCAGTGGTTGCCATTAATTTGATTTGAACTGATTTTATAATGAATTGATTTTAGAATGCTGTATTATTTTACTGCTGTTAGCCGCTCTGAGCCTTGCTTTGGCTGGGGAGGGCAGGATATAAATAATTTTTATTTATTTATTTATATTATTATTATTATTATTATTATTATTATTATTATTATTATTACACCAGGGGTAATGCATCTTTCCTGATGGTAAAATTTCCTTACCACCCACCAGTGCTTGATGGAAGGAGGATTCGGCTTTTGCCATAGAACCCCCTACCTCCCACCTAGAATCCTGAAACGCCTACTAGTGGGCGGTAGGGGCCAGGTTGACAACCCCTGGTCTACACAGTTCTTTCCCCCCTTGCGATGGTTTCCTGATCTGAATCTCACGCACATAAATTTTTTAATGAAGCATCTGCCAGAGGCAAAAATAATGACAAAAGGACGGTGGTTTTCTAGGCACCAGAAAACAACGTCTGGTAAACTGGGAAAGTTAGGGGTCATGGTATGATACTACAGCAAAGATTAAAGCACAACTAATCAGCAGAGCAATCCAAAACCTGACACGTTGCACTGGGCTATGGGAGGGGCTAAGTGTTACGATATGGATGCAATGCTGCTGCAAAGTCCTAGCTTGAAAACAAAACATGATGGGAATGTTGGGACTGTCCGTGGGAAAGAGAGGGACAGTCTATTCACAGTGTGAAGCGCCGGAATTAGCTCAGAGTGTAATATGATCTCTTCCTTTTGTTCCTGTACAGGAAGTACAGGAAGTGTTTCTCTCTCAACTGCTGGAGTTTGAAGAGAGCAGTCATGTTTTTTGTAACGCTGCAAAGACAGAAATAAAGGCATGTAAATACGTTTTCTGTCTATCTCTTTCCCCTGCCAGGGGGGCAGGAAAGAGGGGTGTGTTCTTCTCACGCTGAGAAGGATCGCCTATCACGACCTCTGCCTGGATCTTGCCGGGAAAGCAGACAGGGAGGTCATCAGGAGATCAAGCCTGGGAGAGTTGCCAGTTTCTCCTGATAAAGGCTTGATTCCCTACACTAAGAACATCAGGATACGCCCCTGGGGGCCCACGCAGCCCCTGGGATGAGACAAACCTCTCTGGGTGTCTTCCTGGTGTTGTGCAGCTCTGGGAAGTCCATAAATCAACAGTTCCAGGATGCTCCAACGACACATAGCAGATGCCTATGCGCACACACACTCAGCAGAAATGAAGTGGAGAGCGGTGTGCTCATTCTAAGCTTTTATTCAACAATATTTACAGGACAAGTGATTATGGCATCCTCTCGCTCTGGCTCTGAGAGAGAACAGAAAGTAAAAAGATACAAAAACATAGCAGAGCGGGAAAGATAAGGCACAACTGCCTGCTAAGCAAGACACTACAGAGCAATGGCAGAATTGTAGAGTTGGAAGGGACCCCCTGGAATGCATATGGGGGTCGATCCTGCATTATCAGCCTTGCACTTTCAGCAACTGAGCTCCACCAGTGCAAATCTTCCCCTTCTGCTGGTTGAATGAGAGAAGGTCTCAAAAACAGGGCATTTCGGAGGCAGAGAAGGGTCAAGCAGGGATCTGTTCGTTCCTGAGGTGGTACGACTGCTGCCATGTAACAGAATCAGACCCAGTTTGAGCCCGATTTCCAGGCTGGCCCAACAATTACCTTCTCCCCCAACTGTCATTACCCTGCTGCTCTGTAAAGCCCCAGTCAGCAGCTGGGGTTTAGATTTCACCCCCTGCCCTGCAAAATAGTAGTAGTAGTAGTAGTAGTTGCTTAACTTTATGAAAACATTCCCCAAGCCACTCTTACCATAAAATAAAATAAAATAAATGTTCCTCCTTGTACACTAAGATTGCCCCCCTCTCATCTGGCACAACCATTGCTCAGATTAATTCTGTCCTTTCAGAGAACAGCAAACAGATTAAATTATCACATAGAATTTATGCTTGCTTTGTACCAAGTCAGACTGCCTTGCCTAGTGTTATCTACCCCAACTATAAGCAGGCTTACTAAATACATTTGACTGTAACTCTCATTCTGAATTTGTAACTTACATTCAGGATCTCATAACACTAGAATTTGTGGACTTCCAATAAAGCTGAATGTTGGGGGGTTCAGGGCAGTTAAAAGAACGTCCTTCTTTACACACAATGCATATTGGATTCTTATCTCATTATACATGATATAGCGGTACCTGAGGTTAAAGACGCTTCAGGTTACAGACGCTTCAGGTTACAGACTCCGCTAACCCAGAAATAGTACCTCGGGTTAAGAACTTTGCTTCAGGATGAGAACAGAAATCGCACGGCGGCAGCAGGAGGCCCCATTAGCTAAAGTGGTGCTTCAGGTTAAGAACAGTTTCAGGTTAAGAATGGACCTCCAGAACGAATTAAGTTTTTAACACGAGGTACCACTGTATAGCTATTTTTGGCCATCTCACCCCTTGCTTTTTCCCATAAGACCAATTGCAGTCGTTAACAGTCGTCAACAGGTTTACCACACCTATCAGCCAATCCCTCATTCCCACCACCCTTCTGAGTAATACCCCTCCCCACCCTCTCACTATATATAAGGGTCTGGTGACTTCTGTTTCAGTGCATCTGAAGAAGTGTGCATGCACACGAAGGCTCATACCAATAACAGAGTTAGTTGGTCTCTAAGGTGCTACGGGAAGGATTTTTTTTATTTTGTTTCGACACAATGCATGGTTAAACTAGGGAACTGCCTCCCACAGGAGGCTGCGAAGGCCACCAATTTGGACGGCTTAAAAAGAGGATTAGACGAATCATTGGAGGACAAGGTTGTCAGTGGCTGCTACCCATGATGGTTCTACCTACACCATCACAGAAATTATGCCTCTGAATACCAGTTACAGTGGCACCTTGGGTTACATACGCTTCAGGTTACATACGCTTCAGGTTACACACTCCGCTAACCCAGAAATAGTGCTTCAGGTTAAGAACTTTGCTTCAGAACTGTTAGAACCCAAAACTAAGAATTTGTCAAGAATGTATAACTTGCTGTTGAAATGGAATACTCAGGATGAAACGGTGAAATCTGCTATGATTAAATGGGCACAAGATGTTGGACATAACATAATGATGGCTGACTGGGAACAGTTATGGACCACAGGTATGAAGTTTACGGCATGTAATGCCTTAAGAGAGAATATTATGAAAAAGGTATACAGGTGGTACATGACCCCAGTCAAGCTTGCAAAAATCTATCATCTGCCCGATAATAAATGTTGGAAATGTAAAGAAACTGAAGGTACATTCTTTCACCTTTGGTGGACGTGCCCAAGGATTAAGGCTTTCTGGGAGACGATATATAATGAATTGAAAAAGGTATTTAACTATACCTTCTTGAAGAAACCAGAGGCCTTTCTCCTGGGCATAGTCGGCCAATTGGTGCCAAAGAAGGACAGAACTTTTTTATGTATGCCACAACAGCAGCAAGAATACTCATCGCAAAGTATTGGAAGACACAAGATCTACCCACCCTGGAAGAATGGCAGATGAAGGTGATGGACTACCTAGAATTGGCGGAAATGACTGGCAGAATCCGAGACCAGGGAGAAGAGTCGGTGGAAGAAGATTGGAAGAAATTTAAAGACTATTTACAGAAATATTGTAAAATTAATGAATGTTAGAATGATGTTGGATAGAAATTAAGGGGTTTTCAGCTGTAATACTATAAAGGAATATGAAAAATGGATTATTAATAGGTAAAAATTTAATGTTACAATAGCTTAAGATTAAAGACTAGGATAAACAAAGAGGGTAAGGATTTGCTGAACCAACAAACTAAACTGGAATAAAAAAAAGGGAGGCGTGAGGAGGTCCGGGAAATAAGCTAATGAAAAATAAGTAATGGAAAGAATGAGTTGTTTTTAACTATTCTTATTTTGTATTTTCTTACTTTTTATTTTTATTTTGTAATACTTTGAAAATCTTAATAAATATCTTATAAAAAAAAAGAACTTTACTTCAGGATAAGAACAGAAATCGTGCTCCGGTGGCGCAGCAGCAGCAGGAGGCCCCATTAGCTAAAGTGGTGCTTCAGGTTAAGAACAGTTTCAGGTTAAGAACAGACCTCCAGAACGAATTAAGTACTTAACCTGAGGTACTACTGTACTGGGAATCACAGGTGGGCAGAGAGCTGTTTCACTCATGTCCATCTGGCTGGCCACTGTGAGAGGAAGATGCTAGTCCACATAGGTAAAGGTAAAGGGACCCCTGACCATTAGGTCCAATCGTGGCCGACTCTGGAGTTGTGGCGCTCATCTCGCTTTATTGGCCGAGGGAGCTGGCATACAGCTTCCAGGTCATGTGGCCAGCATGACTAAGCTGCTTCTGGTGAACCGGAGCAGCGCATGGAAACACCGTTTACCTTCCCACTGGAGCGGTACCTATTTATCTACTTGCACTTTGACGGGCTTTCGAACTGCTAGGTTGGCAGGAGCAGGGATCAAGCAATGGGAGCTCACCCCGTCGCGGGGATTCGAACCGCCAACCTTCTGATTGACAAGCCTAGCTCTGTGGTTTAACCCACAGCGCCACCCACGTCCCGCTAGTCCACATAGCCATTGAGCTAATCCTGCAGGCTCTTGTGCTCTTTGTTCAGCTTGCAGTGAGTTTACAAAATGTAGATTTCCCAGTTGTGGTGCCCCTGCTTAGGAGCACCATTTGTCTCTTCCATACCCCTCTTCCCCATTGTTAGATTCACAAACTCCTCCGAGAAAACATTTTTCAAGGAGACACAAAGAAACTTCTCCGTTGGATTTATAGCACCACCATATGATGGGACAATAAAATTTTTATGGCTGTCAGCATATAAATCTCATCAAGCAATGATAATTTAAACAAAAGGTATGGCACATGACAAAAGGTGCCAATTTATTGAAGCAATATGTTGCAGCTTCCACTTTTATAATTGCTTCCTCCCTAAAAAACAAGGCAAGAAGAATTGCCTTGAGGGTCCTTCTAGTCCAGGATTCTGTTTCCACCTGCGACCTCCAGTTGCCCCAGGGAAGGACATGAGCCGCAAAAGGTGGCACAGCTATTCTCAGTTCTTTGTCCACAAAGCATATTTTAATCAGATGCATATTGCTCTGAATATGGAAGTTCCATGTTTAGTTGGGTTGGAAGTGGAACGGCAGAGATCATTCCACTTGTGACTTAAGGGTTAATTTAGTTATTTGTAAGGTCTCATAACCAAGAAGGGGATATATTGCTTAGCAACTAAGCCAAGTGGCATGTGTTCCGATTAGCTATGTAGTTCTGAGGGAGTTTTTCCTCTGAATGTTTGGTTGAATGTTTTCCTGCTATGTACAAAGTCTGAACTAAGAAGGGCAAGACCCCTCTGTTATTTTCTTGTCAAATTATATATGGTTTTATTCAGTTTTCTCAGTAAAGGGGTCTCACGACTTTTCTCTCTGGACTCCATCTGTGTTAAGTGACCTGGCTAAGACACTTGTCATAAGAACATTAGAAGAGGCTCCTGGATCAGACTGTCCTGTCCATGTAGTCCAGGATTCTGTCTCCTTCTTGGTAAGCTGACAACCAGGACAGGAGGAGGAAAACTCAATTCCTGCTGATGCACCACCTCAAGACAGGGTGACAATGCAACCACAATACACACATCCCAGAAGCTGGGGGGGGGTCTGTTAGTTCAACCTTATTTCAATACTCACAACAGGAGATGCTACCAATATACTCTATAAAGAGGGATCATTTTCTAGTACAGTGGTACCTCAGTTCTCAAATGCCTTGGTACTCAAATAACTTGGAACCCAAACACTGCAAACCCAGAAGTGTTCTGGTTTGCGAACTTTTTTTGGAAGCTGAATGTGCTCCATTTTGAGTGCCAAACTTCCGTTTTGAGTGTTACGCTGAGGTCTGTCTGTTTTTGCTATTTATTTTGCGGTTTTGCAGCTTTTTTGTTGTTTTTGTGACTGTGTGGAACCCAGTTCAGCTATTGATTGATTGATTGATTGATTGTGTGACTGCGGTACATTGTTTATTGCTTTCATTTTATGGATCAATGATCTCATTAGATAGTAAAATCCATGTTATTTTGCTGCTTTAGGGGTTGTTTTTAAAAGCCTGGAATGAATTAATCCATTTTGCATTACTTTCTATGGGAAAGCGTGCCTTGGTTTAAGAACGCTTTGGTTTTGGAACGGACTTCCGGAAACGGATTAAGTTTGAGAACCAAGGTACCACCGTAAATGGTTACATCAACCGCACTATTCAAAATGCAAATAAGCATGGCTGAACATTTTTGGTTTCTTGGGGGGGGGTCCCTGAACATTAATATTGCCACTGACTGCTCTATTTCTCGGATTTCATATGACCTTTTCAGCTATTTTTTCTGGTGTAATGTGTGGCTTTATTATTGCTGCACACTGTACTGTCTATAAAAGTTAAAATATAAAGCAGTATATGTCTGTAAATAAATAAATGAATCTGAAAATAAAACCTTTTTTTTGTCAATGGTGAATTTTCTTTGACAGCGCATGAGTATCTTGGGCTTAGCTCTAGGAAGTAATCATCGGAATCTCCCTCAGTTGACAGCTGTTCGTTGACATTTTCAGAATGCATAGAGGAAAGAAGGCGAGATTTTGAAGGATACCAATATATGCTGTAGAAATCACCGCAGGAAGTTGAAACCAATCTCTGGCGAGACTGGAATGTACTTGTAGATTGACATAAAGGGTCACCGTGCTAGAAAGATGGATTGGTAGAACAGGCTGCATCCGTCCCGAAGATGGATGGGCAATGTATCATAAGACTGTGGATCATAAGCTCTGCATCCATGGAAAAACTCTCAAGATAACATATTGCAAACTTGCTCCGTCAGCAGCCGTGAGGCACCAGCAAAATCAAGGAATTAGAAAAATGAGGCAAGCAACAGTCTTTCAGATTTAGCGTGGGTCTTCATGATAATTGTCGACAAGGTGAAGACAGCCCAAGGTGATGGTTACCTGCAATTTTAACATCATAAAAATTTGCTCCAAAAGCACCCCCATGTGGTGAGATTCAAAATTTACCATGTCCTGCAGAACTCAAAGCTGGTTTACCTTGGCGTTGGATGGACACATAACATTGACAAGTGCAGGGCTTTATATGACCTGCATTGCATTTAAAAAGTGTCTCAGCCCACAACCTGCAGACTTAACATATAGAATAAGAGAAGAAGAAGAACATACATTTAAAGAAGATTGGGAAACATCTATTGAATATATGGGATATTATTTTGTACAGCTGAAAATGCTGGCAGCATTAAGATAAATTCAATGGTGTAAGTAAGTTTTGATGGCTGCAATAATGGAATACTGAATGGTATAGTTTTTGTAAAATATGCAGGGATTTATGATATGCAAAATGAACCAAGGAAAGAGAAAAAGGGAAGTCCTTGATATCTTAAGGATGTAAAATGAGTGTTTTAAATTGCAAAACAGAAAAAAATTAATAAAAATTATACATATTAAAAGTGTCTCAGCCCTCCTGTAGCATTCACTAGCCAGGACGTTATGGCTTGTGTCTGGTTGGTGTGTGTAGGGGGCAAGTGCACAGCTTTTTTCTTTACGTTGCTCAAAGCAACAGACTTTTCACCATTTGCCACCCCAACAATACTACAAAGTAGTCACTAGTTCTCAGCTTAACCTAAGTCACCCAGATTTCTTACCAGCTAAGTGGAGGTCTTCCCATTTCTAGCCTGACATGCTAACCACTATGGTGGTTATTATTAGCTTCAGACCCCTAAAATGTGAAATCAGGCTGTGTGGAACCCTGAACAGGAAAGTGGTTATTGGTGTAAGAAGAGCTTGCCAGATCAGGCCAATGCCCCAGCATCCTGTTCTCACAGTGGTCCTCCAGGTGCCTGTGGGAAACCAGCAAACAGGGACCCAGGGTTTGGTGGATCTCATATCTGACCTGGTAAGCATATGGGTGGATCACCATACGGACAAATGGGTGGTGAGCAGAAATTCAATTTATAGTGATTTGCAGTATCTAAATAAAATAAATGGAACTGAGAATCAGGCATTAGGCTGCAGTCATGTCTAGGGAGACGGAGAGGGAGAAAATCGTCACTGACTTTTCAAAAAGCCTAGCTGAACTGAAATGCAAATATCCTTTGGGGAAAAATGTATGTATTAGGGGAAAGTGTGCATAAATATGTGGGAACAGTGTAAAATAGCACACAAGAATTATTTTTTATTGTTTGGACAAGAATGCATTGTATTAGGAGAAATTGCATACAAAAATGTTTATACAGGAAGCCAACAACGTAGACAGGGCTTATGTTCCGAGGTTCAAACCTAAAGCCAAAACCATGTATGGTCAAAATCCATTTGGTTCAGTGGTGGGTGGGATTGCCAAAGCCATTTTTCTCCCCTAATCGCACCCACTTTCCACACCTTTAAAAAACAACATTTTTTTTGCCATGCTCATAAAGCTGAATACACACAAGTTACCAGTAAATGTGCATAAGTGGCGGGCTTACTGTGCTAGGAAAAAAGCACACTCAAATCCTGGTGAATCGTCATCCAGCTTCTAAATTGATGAGGAAATGTGGAGATTGGAATTTAAGACTGGGAAAAGAGAAACTAAAATGGGCACATTCTTCTATCCCTGTTCTGCTTGGAACAAGGTCATATGGAAGTACATCCGGTAGAATATAGAACTATATAACACCGGTCCTAAAGGAACTTCACTGAACCCCAGTACATTTCCGAGCACAATTCCAAGTGTTGGTGCTGAACTTTAAAGCCCTAAACGGCCTCGGCCCAGTACAGTGGTACCTCGGGATGCGAACGGGATCTGTTCCAGAGCCCCGTTCGCATCCAGAAGCAAACGTAACTGGTGATGGCACATCTGCGCACATGTGCATCACTTTTTGCCGCTTCTGCGTGACGTCATTTTGAGCATCTGCGTATGTGCGAGTGGTGAAACCCGGAAGTAACGCCCTCCGTTACTTCCGGGTTGCCGTGGAGCGCAACTCGAACATGTTCAACATGAAGCATATTCAACCCGAGGTATGACTGTTTACCTGAAGGACCATCTTCACCCTCATCACTCAGCCCGGACACTGAGGTCCCCTCCAAGGTTCTCCTGCTGGTTCCCTCACTGCAAGAAGTGAAGCTTCAGGGAACCAGGCAGAGGGCCTTCTCGGTAGTGGCACCTGTCCTGTGGAACACCCTCCCATCAGATGTCAATGAGATAAAGAACTACACAACTTTTAGAAGACATCTGAAGGCAGCCCTATATTGGGAGGTTTTCAATGCTTGATGTTTTTATTATTTTTTTAGATATGCTGTAAGCCACCCGGAGTGGCTGGGGTAACTCAGCCAGCTGGACTAGGCCAGTATAAATAATAAAATTATTATTATTAATTCAGAGTAAATATACATAGGATTGTGCTGCACATCAAACAAGCTGGACAACATCAGTTTACAGCCACTGCAATCCTACACACCTTTAAGCTGCTTTAAATTCCCTTGACTTCACCGTGATTTAAGCAACAAAAATATATTAGCACGTAAATACTGCTTTCTTCAACGGAGCATACAATTAATCTCTGAGTATAAAAGGCCAAGCATTTCAAATAAAATACAGTACTTTATTTTCCAAAGAATCTGACCCTGCTATAAATATGTTTTTGAGAACCGTATGTGAAGCTGCCAGCCAACAAGCCTTCTTATCTAAGCAGCACTTTCATGCTTTGTATTCTTAGTGCATTGATGTCAGTGCAAAAAGCAACCCCTGCTTTTATCATAGGATTTGCTCTTAGCTTGCAAGCCCCATGGCAATGCCTCTGAACGCTCCACGAAGGCTGGTGTGCTCAGAAAGGCATCTCTTCCTGTGAAATACACAAGGAGGGTACAATGGAACTTCCTTCAATTGAATTCTTGATAGATGCAGGCCAGGGCTCTCTCCAAAGCAGAATCTTTCATCTAGATTGTCTGGCTCTGTAGAGAGAGGCCCTTGAAAAAATGAAAGAAAGCGTATCTGTTGTTATTTTCCTCTCTCATTCCATGTGGGCATGCACTGTAGAGTGCAAATTGTGTGTGTGTGTGCACGCGCAAATCTGTGTGCCCCCTAAATCTGTTCTGGGCTTTCCCCCAACCCTCTGAAGCAGATTTGGTGAGGATGTGGGGCATGCATACCAAAACGTCCTACTGTGAAAGCAGAAAACCTTGCAGTGATGGGGCAAGGGAGTTGGGATGCTGCCCCAAACTCCTCCGACATAGGAAACCCCTCTGGTCCAGGGGTGGGAAGCCTCGGGCCTCTCTGACTCTTAGGACACTCCTTCCCCAGCTACACCACCCCACCACAGGCCAGGCCTCTTAACAAGTCTTGTGTCACACACTCCCTGAGTGTTTTGAGCTGGCTATGATGTGAGAGTCCCATGGACTGCAAGAGGATCAAACCTATCCATTCTTAAGGAAATCAGCCCTGAGTGCTCACTGGAAGGACAGATCCTGAAGCTGAGGCTCCAATACTTTGGCCACCTCATGAGAAGAGAAGACTCCCTGGAAAAGACCCTGATGGTGGGAAAGATTGAGGGCAGAAGGAGAAGGGGACGACAGAGGATGAGATGGTTGGACAGTGTTTTCGAAGCTATGAACATGAGTTTGACCAAACTGCGGGAGGCAGTGGAAGACAGGAGTGCCTGGCGTGCTCTGGTTCATGGGGTCACGAAGAGTCGGACACAACTAAATGACTAAACAACAACATGCATTGTAACATGAATTGTCTCAAATTGTAACAGCTACTCTTGCTTGTCTGGATGGAGAATACAGAGTGGTATGAGTGTGGGTGTAGAAATTATTCTACTGTACAAAGATTTAAAAATTACATCTGTTGCTCCACCCACTTTTGCTCTGGTCCCGACCACCACTTGCATGTGATCCTGGAAAGCTGCCCAGCATGGATTGAGGTTCTCATGCTGGAAAATTTTCCTCACCCATGCTCTAGCCCAGGGCTTCCCAAACTTGTGTCTCCAGCTGTTTTGGGACTACAATTCCCATCATCCCTGACCAGTGGTCCTGCTAGCTAGGAATGATGGGAGTTGCAGTCCAAAAGCAGCTGGAGACCCAGATTTGGGAAACCCTGCTCTAGTCCATTGATGGTTAGTGACTGACAAACTCCTCTTTGCTCTGTTCAATATCCATGTGCTGTTTGCTGACAATTTTTTATTTTCTGTTTCTTTTTTTAGCTCCTCTTCAGCTGTTGGAAAACTTCTGCCCTCCCCTTGAAAATACTGAGAGTGATTGGATGTCTTAATTATGTAGCTGAATCAAAGGACTATCTACATCTCTACTTGAGATCAGATGCTTGTCCCCAAGGAGATAAAAGGAAACTATGGCACCAGAACATCTTCTTCCCTTTTTTAAGGGATTATGACAAATTTTGAAAACAGACCCCTTGATCCTTAAGATTAATCAAGCTGAGTTTAGAAGGAGCCTGGAAGATAGGAAAAGAGGAGAGCGTTACTTTGTTATCGACGAAAACTGTCCTTGTACTGTCATGTACAGACATTTGTTCTTTATCATCTAAATAAGCAGTAAAGAAGCAATTATACTAAATGAAGCATTATGCCAAATGAATGTGATTTAGGAGAGAGAATACATGCAGTGAATAGTAAACAATTATAGCGGGAAGTTGTATTGCTGCAGTTTTGGGTTGGTGGGGGAGAGGACAAGTCACCAATTTGGCACTTACTCACAGAAAAAAACGGAAATGGGGATAACCGGTGAGATTTTTTTCCCACCAAAACAAAAATATTTACTTCTGGTCAGGAAAAAACCAAAAGGAATCACGCTGCCACTTAAAGGTTACATCCAGGATTTCAAGTCTGAGCCTGTGGGATGTCAGAAAGCCCCCATTTCACCATCATTGCTCCTGTTTTTGCTGAGTCATTTTATAAGCAGCCAAGCTCGTCATATTTGACACCATGTTTACAACTGCTCACAGCATATGACGCACCACTTGCGCTTACGTCACGATCACCCCCAGACTCCCCCTCTGTTATTCCCTCACGCATCACATGTATTCACTGGGAAAGGCTATTCATTTCCTTGCCTCTGTGTAACTCCTGTACCAACTGGAGTATTTGATTTCCAAAAAACCTCCAGAATTCTCAGAGCTCTTTAGAGAATTCCCAGGTTATGTTCTGGAGGTGCGTGAGGCTAAGGTCTGCCTGGATGGGTGGATAACTGAGAAATGTTGCAAGTCCTCAGATCATATACCCATCTCAGGGACTGCTCAGGACATTTAGCCACTTAAGGCAAAACAGAAAAGGCCATGCCAACCTTCCTCCTCCCCCCCATGCCCACCTCTCCCTCCTCTGTAGTGGTGGGCTGGCATGAAGGAGAGGGGGCAAGGTGTTGGGTGAGCAGTGACAGAGGAGGCTGGATCTGCTACCTGAGGCAACATCACCTCACCTCATTCTCCATTCAGACAACAAAAGAGTAAACATTAACCTACTGCAGTCTCTGGCATTCATGAAACACATGGTGCCCCAGTTGTTGGCTCTCTTTCCTCAAGTTCTATAACAGACCCTAGGGTGTGATGTATTTATTTCTCTGCTTATTTATGTATCTACTGTATTGTACAGAAACTGCTGCTGTGCTAGGGAGGCTTATCTAACTAAAGGTAAAGGGACCCCTGACCGTTAGGTCCAGTCACAAACAACTCTGGGGTTGTGGCACTCATCTCGCTTTACTGGCTGAGGGAGCCGGTGTATAGCTTCCGGACCATTTGGCCAGCATGACTAAGCTACTTCTGGTGAACCAGAGCAGCACACGGAAATGCCGTTTACCTTCCCGCCAGAGCGGTACCTATTTATCTACTTGTACTTTGACATCCCCGTCACGGGGATTCGAACCGCCGACCTTCTGATCGGCAAGCCCTAGGCTCAGTGGTTTAGACCACAGCGCCACCCGCTACAGACTACAAACATACAAATTTGCACTCCTGGGCAGAGGGGAGGGGGCAAAGCACAGATATTATTCATACTCTAGTTCAAAGGAAAACCTAGACCTTGCTGCTCCTTCATTGGCCAGAAGCTTGAAAATATCCTTGTCTTCACAGCTTCTCTGTACAGCCTCTTGATTTAATGACATATCCATCGTTTCTGTAGTAGTGCTAGATTGGTAGTATAAGCAACCGCCCACAGCCTGCATGGCAAATGCCTCACCTTGGAAGGATATTTTTACCAGTTCCATACCCTCTTGGGGATATTAGCTTCTCTGTGCAGGACTGCAACCATAGCAGAATCCTGTAACTTGTCTTTTGGTGGAAGCTGAGGCTGTATTCACGCGGCTGTTTATTAAATTTCCTTGATGTTTCCCCAACTCCACGTTATATTTTAGTTTTCACACAGTGTAAAAGCCAGTTCTGGAAAGCTGATGGAATATAGCAAATGTTTTGCACTTGTTTTCATGTTATTTGATTCCGGGGGTGGAGGGCCGGATCTGTTTGCAGTTCCCTAAACCCAGAAAATTGCAAGAGCAAAGTGATGAAGTTTGAGGTGGTTATCAGCATATAGTTCTTTTCCTGCTGTTTTTATGGGGGAATCATAGGGAGAAAGAAGCACTCATGTGCAGAAAAGGTGGGGGAGTGATGATGCTGCCCAAGAACTTCCACTGTTGTGTAACAGCATGCCAACAAGTGTAAATGAAATTTAGCACGATACGCTGGCATATCCGTCAAAAGCCACAGCTCCGTAAAAACAACAACAACAGTAATAATATTATTATTATAATTTATTATTTGTACCCTGCCCATCTGTCTGGGTTTCCCCAGCCACTCTGGGAGGCTTCCAACAAAAATTAAAAATACATCAAAATGTCACACATTATCGAAAAATCAGAACTCCTATTAGAATAAACAAGTTCCGTTTCAAATACTGAAATATCAAATAAGATGGAAAACAATGTGTAATAGAAAAAGAAGTATGAAATTAGGGTAAAGGTGTGTGAAAGAAAGTAATAGAAGTGGAAAGAAATTGTAATTGAGTAGATTGGAAGTCAAACACAAAGGCGGGGTGAAGGGTTGGTGGATGGTGATGGGGAAAGGAACTATTTGTGGGATTGAGTGTAAGTATGTTTGAACATTTTTTAGGATTCTATGAAATGTATGTTTGTATGTTTGTGTATGTGTATTAATGATGAATTCAAATTTCTAATAAAAAAAACAAAAAAACAAAAAATGTCACACATTAAAAACTTCCCTGAACAGAGCTGCCTTCAGATGTTTTCTAAATGTCAGGTAGTTGTTTATCTCTTTGACATCTGATGGGAGGGCGTTCCACAGAGCGGGTGCCACTACCGAGAATGCCCTCTGCCTGGTTCCCTGTAGCTTTGCTTCTCACAGCGAGGGAACCGCCAGAAGGCCCTCAGCACTGGACCTCAGTGTCCGGGCAGAACGATGGAGGTGGAGACGCTCCTTCAGGTATACTGGACCGAGGCCATTTAGGGCTTTAAAGGTCAACACCAACACTTTGAATTGTGCTCGGAAACATACTGGCCAGTGGAAAACTAACGCATCATTCCCCACTCCTGAATGTATCCTGGCACGTCTTGGTGCTCCAAATTTGGTGTGTGATGACTTCGGACTTCTGCAATCTCACGATTGCAGTTTTTAACTGAAACTCCAAGATCTTTTAGGTGCAAACTAGTGGTTGGTAGGCTGGTGGGGGCATTAATAGGGGGCTATTAAGCATTAATAGACGTTTCCGTGCGCTGCTCTGGTTTGCCAGAAGCGGCTTAGTCATGCTGGCCACATGACCCGGAAGCTGTACGCCGGCTCCCTCGGCCAATAAAGTGAGATGAGCACTGCAACCCCAGAGTCGGCCATTACTGGACCTAATGGTCAGGGGTACCTTTACCTTTACCTTTATTAAGCATTAAGGAATAGGGTACCTCTGTGCAACACAAGAATTTGTTTTCAATACCACAACGAGGCTCCCAGTTCTCTCTCACACAAATCTGCCCCTGATTTCTCCACCCAAATTTTCTTTGTCTCCACAGTCTAATTTAGAAGGGTGACATATTCTCTCTTGTTGCCATTGGGAGTCAGAAACCTTGCAGACCTATTGCAAATCACCCAGACAGCTACCTTCTGCCTCTAGAACAGTTCAAGGAACATGAATGAAATCTGACCTTAAAATCTATAAAACACTTGAGTGAGACATACCTGAGGGACCACCTCCTTGCTTACCACCCAATCACAGCCTCTGCAATCTGCTATTTAAGGCACAGAAGACATTTAAAGGTAACGACAGACAGGGCACTGGCAACATCTGCGAGCACACCTGTTGTCCACTAGGTGGCAGAAGTACAACACACAATTCTGCCACATCAGAAACCTTACAATTTTTTTTTTTGGGGGGGGGGATTTATATAAGCATCAAATCTGACTGATCAAAAAGATTACAGCACATCACATCAATAAAGACCCATTCACATTAGGTTCGTGGGACTTGTGGCTTAAACAGGCTGCAATCTGCTTTCCTCAAATAAAGCAATCAGACTGTTCCAATCTGTATAGGAAATGGCGTGTGTTTGTTAGTAGTGACCACATGGCTTAGCTGACATAGAATATGCACAGGCATTCTAGCTAGTCCGAAAATGAAGGTGTCAGCCCTAGGATTGCCATATTTCAAAAAGTGAAAGTTGTTAAGCTGTTGGTTTTTCTGCCCCCCTCCCCCAAATCAAGTTTTTGAGCTATTTTTTAATGGAATTCACCAAAAACTAACAGTTCCAACATGAACTGCCATGTGCCCAGACAGTTTGCAAGGGCTGAATACCAGCTATGTCCGGGGAAATTCTGGATATATGGCAACATTGAAACCTTCATTCTGGCATCTTTGTTCCCCAAGTAGCTGGAATTTTTTTATTATTCTACACTGCTGCACCAGCTACAGCCCATTGCCAATTTTGCTGTCGCACACAGTCTGCCCGATCATATTGCCATTTCCAGAAAGATGCACGTTTCTGATTTCTTTATGAAAATATAATTTTAAAAATCGTCCCAGTAATACACACCTGTTTCCTTTCCCCCATATGTTGTTTAACCTGAAACCTATAATTGTTCTGTGGAGATGAGTTCTGATATATATCCTTTTGGATTTTGGGGTCTGCTTTTTAAAGGGATCCCATAAGCATAATCTTCTAGGGACATTTATTTTAAAAGTAGAGTTGAATGTTATTGGTTCACAAGTTTGGGGGAGCTTTCCGGGGCAGTTTCGAATGGAAAAAAACTTTTCTCTGGTGATGATGTGAAAGCTCTTGGTAGTCAGACAAAACACAGAGGCTGAACACTGAGGAGAAGTCGGTCAGGAAAGCTGGGAAGAGTTAATAAAATTAACATCTAATACATATGGGCAAGAGCTGGTGCTGAATATCACCACTGCCTGAAATGAAGCACGGCTTGATTTGCAATAAGCTTGCTGGGAGATGGCTAATTGTAATTGGCCGTGAACAGAACCCTAAGTTTCTCCTTATTCCGTTGTTTTCCAGTCACATCTGAATTTAAGTCATTTGCAGTGAGGTCACATGGGTTGTGAGGGCAGCATTGATTGCTGGTCTATCACATATAAAATAAAATTTTAAAAACACCTCCAGTTTTTTTGCTTGGAAACCATCTTGTTTAAATTGCTGATGTCGTCAAAAGGGCAAAGGGTGTTTTGGGGTTTTTTTTTAGGAAGCATAGAGTGCTTTCACAGCTACTTTCTCAAGCAGCAGCCTCCTGGGGGGGAAATACTAGGTTCCATGGGCATCACTCATTGCAACATAGTGACATTTATTGTTGTTGTTGTTGTTGTTGTTGTTGTTGTTGTTGTTGTTGTTATTATTATTATTATTATTATTATTATTATTATTATTATTATTATTCAGTTCACTTTGGAAGGCAAACTTACCAAATTCACATCTTCCCCAAACAATATGCAAACCAGAATGCAACCATCCTTCCAAATTTGTACTTTTCTGAATTTTGCAGAGCAGTTTCCCAACCAAACAATGTGCTTGCAAACGTGTAGATTTGTAAAAGTGGCATACAAAAATGTGTTTATTAGGAGAAAATTGCACTCAAATGATGATGAATATTTGTAAGATTAAAATAAAGTGGAGAACAGGATTTAAGATTGGAAAAATTAGAAACAGAGAAAGCCACAACTCGACAGATCTTCTTCCATCCTTACTGATGAACACAGAACAAACATATAACCAATCACAAGACACCTTCTAACCAACTTTGCTTCTTATCCCCATTCCCATTACAAATTTAACTCTTCCTTGGGATCATAGAACTTTGAAAACCGAATCATTCTTTTTCACTGAACTCTCATACAAAACCAGTGTCCCAAGCCCCACATCACCTACTGATCAATGTGAAGTGACATAGGCTTTTTCCAGGATATTAGAATCATTTTCTTAGTGAGTGCTACAATACCATTAATTTGCACAACAGTAAATAAATGTATAGCATAGTTCCATTATCTCAATGTTCAGAGTGATAAACACCCACAATACACCAAAGCAAACAATTTAAGTCAACTTACATTTTGTTTATTGTGTAAGGGACACCAAGTAAACGAGTCAAGAAAATAACATATAGTGGAAATTTTGGTGCAAGATGGAGACAGAATAAAATTGCAGAGCTTTGAAAAATTGAAAAACAAAGTGCGAGATTGGCTCCATTATTATCAAATAATGGAAGCATACAAATTGGACAAAAAAGTTGGTTTCCAGGTGGAAAAATCAAAATTGGAAACAGAATTGTTAGATCCAAAAACCAAGAATTTGTCAAGAATGTATAACTTGCTGTTGAAATGGAATACTCAGGATGAAACGGTGAAATCAGCTATGATTAAATGGGCACAAGATGTTGGACATAACATAATGATGGCTGACTGGGAACGGTTATGGACCACAGGTATGAAATTTACAGCATGTAATGCCCTAAGAGAAAATTTAATGAAAATGATTTATAGGTGGTACATGACACCAGTTAAGCTTGAAAAAATCTACCATTTGCCCGATAATAAATGTTGGAAATGTAATGAGACTGAAGGTACATTATTTCACCTTTGGTGGACATGCCCAAGGATTAAGACATTCTGGGAGATGATTTATAATGAAATGAAAAAGGTATTTAAATATACCTTCCTTTAAAAACCAGAGGCCTTTCTCCTGGGCATGGTCGGCCAATTGGTGTTAAAGAAGGATAGAACTTTTTTTATGTATGCAACAACAACAGCAAGAATACTCATCGTGAAATATTGGAAGACACAAGATTTACCCACCAGGGAAGAATGGCAGATGAAGTTGATGGACTACATGGAATTGGCGGAAATGACTGGCAGAATCCGAGACCAGGGAGAAGAGTCAGTGGAAGAAAACTGGAAATAGTTTAAAGACTACTTACAGAAATACTGTAAAATTAATGAATGTTAGAAAAATGTTGGAATGAAGTTATATGGCTTTAGTAGAAATGTTATAAGGAATTAAGTATCAATAGATTAATAGAGTATTAAAGGGAAAAATAAGGTTAGTATGTGCTAAGACAATTATAGGACAGAAAACAGAGGAAGATGGAAAGGAATTGCTGAAACAATTAATAGAAGTGGAATACAAAAAGGGAGGTGTGAGGAGGTCGTGGAAATAAGTGAAAGAAAGATAAGATATTGAAATTGGATTGTGTTTTAAATGGTTTTTGTTTTGTTTTGTTAGTTGTATGTTAGTGTTTTGTAGTGGGGTTTTTTGTATTGTATTGTATTGTTGTATGTTTTTTCTTTTTTGGTTTTTGTAGTGTTGTGTTCAATTTGCTGGAAAACTAATAAATATTATTTTAAAAAAAGAAAAAAGAAAATAACATATAGTGATTCTGTAAGAATTTGACAGCTCTGTTTGACATTGCAGTACTCAATAGTTTTAAAAGATAAACATCTCAGTTTCCCTCAGTAGGGGAAAAGAGAGAGAATTGCTAGATGAGATAAGATCTGGTCATTTAAAACATGACATTCCAGGCATGGATAGGGGAGAAATTTGTTTGATTTGCATTTTAACAAGATTCTGAACTCTGCAAAACATGAACCAAAACACATGTATTCTTCTAAATGCACACTTCTCTGAATGTTGTGATGCAGTTAGTCAACAAAAAATATATGTGGAAATGTATATATTAGAGGAGTAGGCATATATTCATGAAAATGGCATTATATTTGGGAACAGGCTTTCAAAAATGTGTAAAGTAGGTAAAATTCCATAGAAACTGTATATTAGGAGAAAAGTGCACCAAAATGCTGGCACATTTTTTTGAGGACCGTTTTTAAAAATGCAAACTGAGTTGGAAATGTGGCAAATGGAAGTTTGGGAAAATGAGCAACTGAGATAAACTGAAAATAACAGGTCCACACCTTCTTAACCCAAGGCTGCTTTTACAGCAAGTCAGATCATCCCAGCTGTTTACATCTGAACTCATGAACTCTGTTCAGAAAAAGACAAAAATTTGGAAAGGTATTGTCTACCAAAAGAAAATATATAATGGGCTCATATGAAACTGTCAAGTGATCTCAGCTATGGAACTTGGGCCAAACCATTCAAGCTATTGATCAAAATCCTTACCTTTAAGTCAAGTAATAAACCTGCTATTCATCCAAAGTCTTATCTTAACTCGAGACAAATACCTGAGGGTACTATGAGCCATTGGCCAAAAGGTCACTTTGCAGAGCCAGGTAGAATCACACGAGTCCTCACAAAAGCAAGCCAGAACAACACATAGGTCCAAAACAACAATTTCACACCTGGAAAGCACCATTCATTTTGTTTCCAGTGTTTTATTTTAAATTAAGCATAATTTGACAGATACAACAAAAGAAACCCCACACAACCATCTCAGTCTTGTTCAAAGAAAGGATTCTATAACAATTACCAAACCACCACCAAAGTACAATATCAAAATTACTCAGAGAAACGATCATTTCCTCCTGTATAAAACCCAAGTCAAATTGATCGGAGCCAAAGGCATTCCATAGATGTGGCTTTGTTTATAAGTTCTTATTCAACCACTCAATGTAGTCATTTGCCATCTTCTCTCCCACAGTTAAGATTAATGGGCCTGTACTAAACATCGCAGCCCCATGGACAGTATTCTCATGTTGATGTACTACATTTACTCCTGCCTCCCTAAGTCGTGAGACATACATGAGTCCATCATCCCTCAAGACATCATACTGGCATGTGATGACATATGTGAGGGGTAAGCCACGCAGTTTGCTTTCATCGACCAGCAGTGGCGCTGCTCTTGGGTCCAGAAATCCTGGGTATTTTTGTCCAAGCTCGGAATTGCCATAGACTGGCTTGGTATAAACGTGACCCTTCTTATACCTTTCAGGTAGCCAGTGACTCCAGTTTGCAAATTTAAACAAATGGCTTAGCTCTGCAGGGACATGTTGATTGGCCTCCATCGCCCTGTTTAGAGACATGTCAGTCGTAAAGTATTCGCTCCAGAATCTCACCATTAACGATTTAGGCAGAATTAGCATGTTCGCATTGTCTCGATAAGACGGCAAGTCCAGATCAATCGTCTGAAGAGCAGGGTAAATTAAAACCTGGATCTTGAATTTAATTTTGACACCAGGATCACGTAGAACCTGTAACAGTTGGGGGGGGGAGATGTCATTTATTACACAAGAATCCCTCCTGGCTCCATGTCAGATGGACCACCTTACCAGAAAACATTTTACAGTGCAAGGAAAAGGAGATATTCACACACACAGTATAGGCTTGCAGTTTGCCTGCCTCTTTTATTGAAAATTACACATGCTGATATTTATACCTCCAGTATTTACACTATCATCTGAAGTGTTTAATATTCTTTTTTAAGTAATTCGTATTTACCAGGCTCTCATCTGTATCTGTGGAAGTTGCTAATAGAAGCTCAAGATACATCCTAACCCTACATCAGTCTTCCCCATCCTAGTGCCCTCCACATTATGCTGGATTAAAACTCCCATCATTGCTGATGGTGGATTGGGCAGAAAGAAGTTGCAGTTCAAAACATACAGACTTTACCAGATTGCGGAAGGCTGTTTTACACCTAACCCTAAAAGACAGAAGTCAGAAGCCCACCAGGTTCAATGTGATTTTCAGCATAATCCTAAACATTCCTGCTCAGAATGACATTATAGTATTCGATAGCATTCACTCCCTAGTAAATGTGTTTAGGATTTAAGCCTTACTTAGTAAGTAAACCAATTTACATATGCTGTACTGCTAGGCATAAATAGGGATACACACACACACACACACACACACACACACACACACACTTTTGTTGAGAAGCTCAGCTCCACCTTTTCAACAATGATCAAAGCTGATTGACCTGATAAATATTATGAGAGCTCCAGACACTTCATATATCCAAATCTACACAATCAGCTGCCCTATAAACTCCACAGAGGGTTGACTCAATTTTAGTAGTGAGATCACATTTTGAAATGATTTATACAAAAACATGTCTCCTGGGGAGTTTTTTTAACCTCTCTTGAACGAAATTCTGCAGAACCTGGCATAGTGAGGTACTATTTATGCATAGCCAACAAAATACAATTATCATTGGCGACAAGGCGGTGTTTCAACGTTCTTTTTCTTTATTCAGGGAACCTTCTCCATGTCAAGTTGTCTGCCAGAATATCCCTCTGATCATCTGCTGAAAAATCTCAGCAAACTGCACCTGGATCCTGAAGGCATTTTAGGATGCCCACTTAGTTTGGTCTTGGCACTTTCCCAGCGCTTGATTTCAGCAAGGAACTGCCACAAAGGCTTACTAGGGGAACTAGGTCATACAGTAAAGGCTTGCTGTAAGATGGACCATCATGGATGCTGGTGAGGGATGCCATGCTGAGGGTGAGGTCGCTAATTGGGAAGCATTGCAGGACCCTGAGGAAACCTTCCCCAGCTTCCCCTCAAATCTGGCATGGAGCCTCAACTAATAATAATAATAATGATAATTGTATTTTGTTGGCAGGAGACATGTTTTTGTATAAATCAAAATGTGATCTCACTACTAAAATTGAGTCAACCCTCTGTGGAGTTTATAGGGCAGCTGATTGTGTAGATTTGGATATATGAAGTGTCTGGAGCTCTCATAATATTTATCAGGTCAATCAGCTTTGATCATTGTTGAAAACGTGGAGCTGAGCTTCTCAACAAAAGTGTGTGTGTGTGTCCCTATTTATGCTTAGCAGTACAGCTCATGTAAATTGGTTTACTTACTAAGTAAGGCTTATATCCTAAACACTAGGGAGCGAATGCTATCAAACACTATAATGTCATTCTGAGCAGGAATGTTTAGGATTATGCTGAAAATCACATTGAAACTGGTGGGCTTCATGTTGCCAATGATGATGATGATGATGATGATGATGATGATGATAATAATAATAATAATAATAATAATAATAATAATAATAATAATAATTTTTATTTTTATTTTTACCCCACCCTTCCTGGTTCAAAAACCTGGCTCAGGGCAGCTAACAAGAAATTTAAAGCACTTAATTGTAAAAGCAGCATAAAATACAGTATAAAAACATGAATAACAATAAAATTCAAAGTTCAGAAATCAATTTAGGGGAAATCCATCTAATAAAAATTAGATAATCACCAGGGCTAGCTGGCTGAATTAGTCCTATTTGGGCCAGCGACAAGGCCAGGGGAGAATTAGCTGTGGGGTCTCAGAGCGGGTAATCCTCATGAAAGGGAAGGGGAGGGGGAGGGAAGAGAAGGGAAATAAAAGATCAGGCTGAATTCAAATTAAAAGCTGGGCGGAATAGCTCTGTCTTACAGGCCCGACGGAAGGAGGTTAAATCCTGCAGGGCCCTGGTCTCTTGGGACAGAGCATTCCACCAGGTTGGAGCCATCACTGAAAAGGCCCTGGCCCTGGTTTAGCATGGTAAACAAAGGTAAGATTTGCAGCCATTGCTTGGTCCACCTTTGTCTTTGGCCCTGCACACCATGCGCTGCCAAAAGGTTGCCTGTGATGAAGCTCCTGCCCCAGAGCATCTGGTGTCATGTTGCTCCAGGGCACCATGGGAAATTTAGAAAGGTGGCTTCCCATATTCAGTCACCAAGTGTGGGGTGCCTAGAATAAGCTCCCGTTGGAGGATCCCAGTTACCTAAGGGTGTCAGCCCTGCTTGTTTCCCCAAGGTAGCAGGTTACAGGATGGCTTCGGAGAGCGAGATTTCAGATGCATAACAAAGACGAAAGCAGCTCCTTTCAAATACCCGACTTTCCAATACGTTATGACTCACCTGCTGTGCCACTGCTGCCGCTAAGTTCCCTCCTGCGCTGTCTCCTGCAATGCACACCCTGCTTGCGTCTACGTTGTATTGCTCAAGGACACTACTCTGCAGGAAGTACTTCGCCACTGTGAACACATCATCAAACTGAGCTGGGAAGTGGTGTTTCGGTGCCAGCCTGTACCTTTGTGAGATAGTTTTCAAAAAGAAGAATTGGTTGTGAAAGGAAAGCAAATCTAATTTGTGACATGGATGCTAGGTGTGTCCCCCCCCCCTTCAATTAAATTGACTTGCTTCAACATATAGTTTGGAGCAGTCACTTGCAAACTTGAATCACTGATTACACCCCACCAACTTACCCTTCACCAGGCAAACTAACTCCCCCTTTCTCTCTCACTGAATTACAAATATTTTACAAGCTCAATGCAGTTCAAGAACTGATCTGGCAGATAGAAACACTGGGTTTCAGCTTAACCTTGAAGAGTCCCACATTTTGCTGTATGGCATGGTTCACACATAACATCCAACTCCTATTACCCTGGCTGTTGGCCATGCTGTCGGGGGCTGATGGAAGTTAGAGTCCTACAACATATGGAGTGGACTACATTGCCTAACCCTAGTTTAGAAGGCCTTCTCTGCATTGGTTCCTCCACTTCAGAATTCCTTTCCTTTGGACCTGCATTGAGTCACCATGCTACAGGATTTTGGGAAAGCCCTGAAGATCTGCATTTTTCAATTTTTAATTGAGAGCTAGCCCACACTGCAACCATCCACCCATTACCACACTCCATCCATCCATTACACCATGGTGCATCTGCACCAGTGAAACTGGATGCCTTCATCTGTCCCAGCTGCAATAAAACATGTCTCTCCCTTATCGGTTTCTATAGTCACAGCAGGCGCTATAACTCTCCAATGGTTTGGATTGACCCCCAATGGCACATTCTTTCATTGCCTCTTCAGACAGACAGATGCCAACAATCCTCTGCCTCCAGCTGAGAAAAATTAGCAAAGCTATGTCCTTCTTCCCTCCTCTCTTGACTGCTGCATGCTGGGAAACTCACTTCATTCGTGTCGATGGGACTGGTGGCTATGCATTACTCCCATGTTATGTGATTGATATGCAATTACCTTTAACTGTAGGACTTCGTTCCATGCATGCTACAAAGTCCAAACCCAAGTTGCATTGTGCTGAAGCTCACTGTAAACTGCTTTGAAGTTGCCTGGGGTTTTAACCATCAAGCAGCATATAATGCTTATTAAATAAATTAGCAGTGGGCTTTAGTATGCTCAGTGCATGGGTTAGATTACAGCAATTAAGCTTAGTTTTCTATTTGCAAAGGATCAGGTGTTATTCACAATAAACACTCTGAAGCACCATTCCTTACTCGACTGATACGACGACAGCATTTAGTGTTTCTGAAGTCCGTCTCGACAGGAGGTCATAGGGTTGCATGGCTGCAACAAAGTAAGTAATAAAGAATATTTTATTGCTCTTCTGAAACAAATAGACACACAGTTCCCTGTTTCTTTTGGCAGTAGCTTTTTGTGCACTTTCTGTGAATCCCTGCAGTTCAGCACTTGGCAATGGAATAAACTCCTGCGCACACCGCTTTATCTAAAGACAGGAACTCAACAAACCATTCACAAGTGACTTGGCTGCAGTCCAAGAAGGAGTCCTAGATGGGATCTTAGTTTTCATATCACACACCTTGGATATAACATGTCCTTCGCGGCTTTATATTCCCTAAGAGACATCATTTGCACTCTGAGAATTTTATTTTATTTTTCATAAAGAATAACTTACAAAATAGCAAGCCATTCATTTATACAAATTAGATTAGATTTTTTTTTGGGGGGGGGAGCAAGAGTTAAACCAAAATATGCGGCAGACTAACCAGAATATCAGTGCTAACGATGCACTAAAAATGCAATACTAGGGCCCACTTACGCTCTGCTGGTGCAGGGTCCATCCTCCCAGTATGGGTGATTTTCTCCCCCTCCCCACTGAAGCCCTGAATGACACTGCTCCCAGAGTTCAGGGGCTGAACCCCTGGATATGGTTTGATCTAGCACATTATAAGTGGTTGCTAGAGGAAGGAGGAGGAGGAGGGGAAATATTGGTTGCTAGATCAAGCCAATGGCCCAGCTAGTCCAGCAACCTGTTCTCACAGTGGCTGGGCAGATGACAGGGGGAAGCCAGCTTGCAGGACCTGAGCACAAAATCACACACTCACTTCCTGTGGCTTCATGCAACTGGTATATCCTCCATAAATTTGTCCAGCTGCTGTCAGGGTTAGGAGGAATGGTGGAGAGCCCCCTCCTCCTCCAGCACCTCCCAAAGAAGAGGAAGACAGTATAGATCAGGGGTCAGCAAACTTTTTCAGCAGGGGGCCGGTCCACTGTCCCTCAGACCTTCTGGGGGGCCGGACTATATTTTGGGGAAAAAATATGAACAAATTCCTATGCCCCACAAATAACCCAGAGATGCATTTTAAATAAAAGCACACATTCGACTTCCGGGATGGCGCCTCCGGCAATGACGGACTCCCTCTGAACTGGAGGGACAAGCTCCGCACGAAACGGGTCTTTTCCGCTGCGGCGTAGCGGGGACCCTTCTGAAAATCACAGGCGAATGAAGCCTGTGACCGTGGGACTCGGCAGGCACCCTTAGCGCCCCCCCAACCCACTAAGGAACCCATAAACGGGCTCCAAAGTGAAGAGGGGAAAGTGGCGCGGTGCTGTGAGTCAATTGCTTTTCCTGTGGAGCGAAGCTGCACAGCCGTCGCCGGAGAGCGCTGCCTTTTTCCTGGGACAATTTAGCATCTAAACCAACTGTGAGTACTGGGACGCTAAATATTCGGATTTTAAACAAGAATTGGCGAAATAAAAGGAATTTGGACTTTAAAATTTACCCTAATTTGGTACTGAAACGGAAAGGACTAAACAGGAAGTCACCCTTCCGTTTTCTTGTAGTTATAACAAAGCAAAGACAACGCAAACTAGAGCCTTAAAAATCACTTTTAAAGGATCGAATTTCATCATTCAAAAGCGCGGAACCCCCCTTCGGAAGCAGGAGAAGAAGGGGGACTTTTATTGAGCCGTTTAAACCTGCAGAAATAAAGCTAAAGTAAAGTAATTTTCCACCGTCCTGACCCTGGAACGTGGTGTCAGACTTGATGATTGAAGCTCATTGACCAGAAATAAATGCTTTGACAGATAGTTAAAAGGAGGGAAATATTGTGATTCCATTGTTTCCTTTCGTCTTTTAAAAGAACAATTATGGACAAAATATCTTAAAAAAGAAACTCTGTTGCTATTGTTTTCAAGGAAAAGAACAATCAGAAGTTTTTTCCCCTAGAGAGGAATGGTGAAATTGTAACTAAATCCTGGGAACTTGCAGCTGTTACTGATTACAACTGTGGGAAAGAGTTTTGTGACCTTGCAGGACAATGCCTTCAGAAGCACTGTTGGGTGCCTTCTGTAATATAAGTGCCCTATTGGATCAGCTAAGTCAGAAGATGGATTTTATGATTAATGCTGCCAGAGCCTTTGATCAGGTAGTGGAAAATTATATAGAGCCCACTCAGGAACTAAAACAGGAGTGTGCCATGACAGAACAACAGAAAGAAGAGGACCTTGCTGAATCTGGGATGCCAGGGATGGAGGGACTCTCGGCCCAGCAGGAAAATCAGCCTTTGGATTTGACTAATGAACTTGGAAAAAACCAGACTTGGAAAGATAAAGTTTGGATTGAACTGGAAATGGGGGGTTGGACTGACCCCCCTATGCAGGGATGTTTGGTCTTTCCGAGTCTGGAAATGGGCTGTCAGAGGTTTGGAGCTGCTGGGACTTCCAATTTTGGAGGGAATCTGAAATATGTTTTAAAACATTACATGGAGCTTAGTCTGGACTATGAGAAAGGGGCTGATTTGTTGAAAAGGGTCAAAAACACTACTAAGCTGGAGTTCCCGCGAGTGAAAGGAAAATATGAAGAAGAGCTGCGAAAGGGACATGGAAGAGATTTGAAGGCCTCGGATATAAGAGCACCAGGTTAATGTGCCAGACTAATGGGATAAAAAAGACTTTTTTTTATAAAATTTTTATTAGTTTTTCAGAAATTTTTTATAACAAACAAACATATAAAAAGACAAACAAACACGCATAATTTCATAATATCTTTTCTTAAACTTCTTTTCTCGGACTCCCCCATACCTCCCCTTTCTGCATCCTCATGTCCAAATTTTTATAGCAACTTGTAAATGTTTTTTCCACTCTAATTCATCTTAGACCTTTCTTAATCAAATCTTACATTACTGCAACCCTTTCTTTCTAGAAAACCTCGACATTTTAACATTCATCAAGTTTATAATAGTCCTTAAGATAGATCTTGAATTTCTTCCACTCTTCTTCCGCAGTCTCCTTTCCCTGATCACGAATTCTGCTGGTCATCTCCGCCAATGTCATATAGTCAATCACTTTCATCTGCCACTCTTCCAAGGTGGGTAGATCTTGTGTCTTCCAATACTTTGCAATCAATATTCTTGCTGCTGTTGTTGCGTACATAAAGAAAGTTCTATCCTTCTTTGGCACTAATTGGCCGACAATGCCCAAGAGAAAGGCCTCTGGTTTCTTAAGGAAAGTATACTTAAATACCTTTTTCATTTCATTATATATCATTTCCCAGAAAGCCTTAATCTTCGGGCATGTCCACCAGAGGTGATAAAAAGTACCTTCAGTTTCTTTACATTTCCAACATTTGTTATCGGGCAGATGGTAAATTTTTGCTAGCTTGACTGGGGTCATGTACCACCTATAGATCATTTTCATAATATTTTCCTTTAAGGCATTACATGCCGTGAATTTAATACCGGTGTTCCACAACCTTTCCCAGTCAGCAAACAAAATGTTATGACCAATGTCCTGTGCCCACTTAATCATAGCTGATTTAACCGTTTCATCTTGTGTATTCCATTTCAACAGCAGATTATACATTTTTGACAGATTCTTAGTATTGGATTCTAACAGTTCTGTCTCAAGTTTTGATTTTTCCACCTGGAAGCCAATTTTCCTATCTTGTTTATAGACCTCCATTATTTGATAATAGTGGAGCCAGTCTTGTACTTTAGGTTTTAGTTTTTCATGGCTCTTTAATTTCAATTTCTCTCCATCCTGTTCTAAAATCTCACAATACTTTGGCCATCCGACCTCCATATTGACTTTCTTGTGTGCCTTAGCCTCTAAGGGTGACAACCATCTAGGGGTTTTGTTTTCCAACAAATCTTTATATCTCATCCAAACATTAAACAACGCTTTCCTAACAATGTGATGTTTAAAGACACTATGCACTTTGATTTTGTCATACCATAGATATGCATGCCATCCGAATGCGTTATTGAAACCTTCTAAGTCCAAGATATCTGTATTCTCGAGGAGCATCCACTCTTTCAGCCAGCAAAACGCTGCTGCTTCATAGTACAATTTTAAGTCCTGCAGGGCAAATCCCCCTCTTTCTTTTGCATCTGTTAGTATTTTAAATTTTATTCTGGGCTTTTTGCCCTGCCAGACAAATTTCGCAATGTCTTTCTGCCACCTCTTGAATCTTTGTGTCTTGTCCATATTTGTAGAAACTACACCATTCATATCTCCCATAATTATCATATTGTAATCCAGATAGTCCATCAGAGTTTCATGAAGTTTTTTGAAGAATTCTGCTTTGCCTTCGTTTGGTGCGTAGATCCCAATTATCAAAAATTTTTCTCCTTGTACCTGTATCTCCACTGCTAAATATCTTCCTTGTTCATCTTTAAACATCATTTTTGGGGCCCACTTCTCTTTTGCGTAAATCACAACTCCTCTTTTTTTCACTTTGTCCGACGAAATGAATTCTTGTCCCAATCTTTTATTTACAAGTAATCTCCTGTGAGCTCTAGTTATATGAGTTTCTTGTAAACATATCAAGTCCAGTTGTTCTCTGTACAAAATATGGAAGACTTGTCGTCTCTTCAAAGGCATGTTGATCCCATTACAATTCCAACTAAGGAATTGCAGGGCCATCTTGTTATTTTTCCAATGCTCCTCCGACAGCTCCAAGTTGTTGCTCTTCCTCTGTTGGTGGTGGGTTTTGTCCAAACGACAGGTTCAAAATATCTAATACTCTCCTCTGTTCTGTAATTGGATCCACAGTTCCCTTCTCCAAGTCTTCTCGGTTTCTTTCCAGAAATCTCTCTTTATCTTGTATCGTCTTTATCTTCACCTTTTTTCCTTTATAGTCAAAAGACAGTCCCTGTGGGAATTCCCACCTGAAAAAAATAGTGTTCTTCTTTAACAAATAAACCAAATCTTTATATAAAGTTCTCAGATCCAATATATGCTTGGGAATATCTTTAAAGATCTGTATGGTGAAATTCTCGATTTGCAAGGCCTTTTCAAAATGAAGTTTTAAGATTTTGTCTCTTTCTTCTTTTGATCTAAGAGTAATTAAACAATCCCTTGGAACCTTTCTGTTCTGCTTCTTGCCCAATCTAAATGCTGTAGTGATTTTAATTTCGTCCTCTTCCAGCTCCCAATGGTCAGTGAACTCTTGTGTTAAGTATTCTCCAAGGTTGTCTCCTTCGTTTTCTGGGGTCAGTCTTAATTTTAAATTTCTCTCTTTTCTCTGTAATTCCCACAAAGCAAAAGTTGTGTCGTGTTCATATACCTTTTGTACAACCGGTTCTAGGTTCCCTTGCGTCTCTCCAGCAATTGTTCTGGCTTCTTCTGCAATTTTACGAGTTGCAGAATTTTCTTCTGCCAGCTTATTTATCGATTGTGTATTCAGGTCCAATCTTGCTGTTATATCTGTCAATTTTTGTGAGTTTTCTGTTAACTTCTTTGTGTTCTCTACAGACTGCCTTGTTAGATCTGCAGTCTGCTTTGTTAAATTTTCCAAGGACTGATTTATCTTAAGTAGAGCTTGTGACACTGGATCCATGGAGACAGGTATCCCTTTTTCTTGTCCTGATGTTCCTGTAGGAGTTGCGCCTGTAATCGAGCCTCTCTTCTTTTGTGGCTGCTGCTGTTGCTGCTGCTGTTGTTGTCTTGTCTTGGCTCTTGTAGCTATTTCCTCTACTGGACCGCTCATCTCCCAAGGTCGTTTCCCACGGGAACCGTCTCCTGCTGAAAAATTCCACCGTCCCAGACTATGGTAACTGTCCCTTTACCCTCTAGAGGGAGCAAATCAAAATGTCCATACAGTGAGACAAAGAATATTTGTAGGAAGGAGGCTTTTTACAAATAATTATATCACTTTTCCAATAAGTATAGTCTCAACTTACTCTGATATACTGTAACAGCAAAGTCCAAAGATTTTGTAACGGCAAAGTCCAATACTATACTGTAACAACAGAGTCCAGAAATTTTGTTTCAAATCAGGCTTCCACTATGTAACTTCTCCAAAGTTTTTAAAGTCAGTCAGTGATCTTTTGTCTATAGCAGCCGGCTTCAGGTTAGAGGCTGCAAAAGATTTCCTCTTTCTTTTAGATTATTCATGCAGGTCTAAATGCTCCTTTTACCTCCCCTCTTCCCTGCAAGCTAGAGGGGATTTCCACAGTTCAGATGCCGGGTTGAAACAGTTTATATAAAATGTCTCTTACAGATGCAGTTTAAATGTCCGTTGCTTTATCAATCATGCAGTCGGGGGAAAGTAGACTTCCTTACTTTTTACCTTCCCCGTTTTCAGCCGAATTTCAGTGTTTTAGTCTCAAATAAAAGTTCCGTTTTACTCACGGGTTTTTTCCAGTCGAATATTTACAGGAAGGAATCGGCGCTCTCCGCTGATGGCGACGCGGCTTCACCCTGCGGGCTGGGTAGCGATTCTCAGCACCGCGCTCCCCCGTTGTCGTTCCAGAGCCTTTAAAAAGGCTCCTTCTGCGGTAAAGAGGGGGCGCTTCTGGTGCCCTCCGAATCTCCTTGTTCACGGGCTTCCGCACCCGTGATTTTAGGGGTCCCCCGCTTGCCGTAGCGGGTCAGACCCGAACTCGCAGGGCCGTCCTCTCTCCGGAGCTCGGAAAGGGAGCAGCCATTAGCGCTGGCGCCGACCGGAAGTCTCTGGGATAAAAAAGACTGACAATCCCGGGACCGGGGGGAGGGGACGCTGGAAGAAGATTGGATTGTTTTTATTATATTGGATTGTTTTTATTATTATTATTATTATTACCAGAAATGTTTTATGAAAGTTGAAAAAATGTTGAAATGAAATTACTTGGCTCTTCTAAAAATGTTTAAAGAATTAGGAAATAAGGTAATAGTTATGAGAAGTTAGTTAAAATAAGATTTAAGTTTTAAGCTTTAAGGTTGTTTTTATAAGACAAGATGATAATAGAGTAAGGTAAAGTAATGACAGAATATTATGAATTATGGAAAGGATTTGCTGTGACAATTATCAATTGATATACAAGGGATGGGAGGAGGAGGAGGTCATGGAAAGAAGGGAATGAAAATGGAGAATTTGAAAGTGATGGTTTTATTCTTTTTTGTATTTTGGGGTTTTTTTGTCTGTAGTTTTGTCTTTTTTCTGTGTAATCTTAATTTTTTTTTGATTTAATAAATATCATTTTAAAAAAGCACACATTCTACTCATGTCAAAACACCAGGCAGGCCCCACAAATAACCCAGAGATGCATTTTAATTGAAAGGACACATTCTGCTCATGTCAAAACACGCTGATTCTCGGGCCGTCCATGGGCCGGATTTAGAAGGCGATTGGGCCAGATCCGGCCCCCGGGCCTTAGTTTGCCTACCCATGGTATAGATTTACAACAGTGGTTTGCAGAAAGTCATGGCTCTGAGACAAAAGAGGGGCAAAGCTGGGAGATAATGGGAGAAGGGGACGGGTGAGAATCAGAGCTGGAACAGCTGACTGACACATTATCAATAGAAAGCAATTCAGATGCTCCCCCCCCCATCCCAGAACCTGGCGAGCAGTGAAAGTGGTAGAGCAGAAAGCTAAAAGCCAAATGGCCTTAAACAGCCTTAAGCAGTGATGCTGTAGACAACTGAGAGAGAAGTGGGGCAGGAGATTACTTGGAGCAATGCCATTACCCCAAGAGGCGACATTCTAAGCCTCTCTCTGTGAACATTGAATAGAATACCGTACATTGGTAAGAGCTTCTTGTCTGTTGGTTACTGGGAGCCTGCCATGGGGAGGAAAGACTGGATTCCCAGAAGCCTGACAGCTACTTTCTGCTTGCATAACCAATGGATGCAATCTGATTATTTCAGTTCTTTCATCGCGTGCCATATAGATCATGTGGTTTACCTGCTAGATGCAATCTACAAGTTAATTGCTTCTCTCAGACTTGCAGAGAATTAGATGGCGGAATACATCCTCTGCAGGTATATTGTCGTTGGAGCAGAGGAGACGCTCGCCGGAAGCACATTGTCAAGTAGCAGCCACCATGCTATGTTGTATCACGACACCGGTCTCAAAGACATTTCAACTTTCAACTCAAGACCCACATTAGCGGGAACAAGCACACATGCTTACCTGCTGATCCTAGACACCATCCACCCCCGTGAATATAAATCATAGCCCTTTTCAAGGAATCGGGATGCCCTTTTGGGATATACAAACGGACTGGGACACCATTAAATTTTGTGTCAGTCACAGTGACCTTTTCATCCGATGTTGGCGGTGTATGTTCAAAACTTGTGAGGCTCATCATAACTTCCATGTGGTGCGCGAGACCCAGCTTGTTGGCAACTGAACCCTGGAAAACAAGAGGTATATTAATGCCAATGTATTACGCAACTCTTAAGCCACATAAAGGACTACATTCATCAGTGCCTCTTTCCTTTCTCCTTCATATCAAAAATAGCCTAAAAGTTGGGCATACATATTAACATCATCGTTAATCATTTGGAATGGTATGCACATCCTGGAGCATTAAGAAGTTCCAGGGATTGCAAAGCAGAAGTGGCATTTTGCATTAGAAAGAACACTGGAGACTTTATGATATCTGTTTCTAAATATGCATGTTCAACATAAAGGAGGGACTAAGGCACCCAAGTACCGTATTTTTTGCTCTATAAGACTCACTTTTTCCCTCCTAAAAAGTAAGGGGAAATGTGTGTGTGTCTTATGGAGTGAATGTAGGCTGCGCAGTTATCACAGAAGCCAGAACAGCAAGAGGGATTGCTGCTCTCACTGCACAGCGATCCCTCTTGCTGTTCTGGCTTCTGAGATTCGGATTTTATTTTTTTTCTTGTTTTCCTCCTTCAAAAACTTGTGGTCTGGTTGTCTTGTGGTCTGGTGCTTCTTGAAGAGCAAAAAATATGGTGTATTGTGCTCATCTACAAAGCAACAACAGTTTCTCCAAAGCAAGCAATATCCACTTGCAGCTCCCCCCGTCGCTCCTTTCCTTCTTTCTTCCAGCCAAATGCAAAACTCAAGGCTCCACCAGCTGACCTGTTTATTCGGTATTTATCTTAATTTCCTTGCACAAAGTTCATGCAATGGTTGGACTAAGGCTGGTCTTTACATAACAGTTCTTATTTGTTTACAGGGTGGCTATATGATTGTATGCATTCATGTTGCATTCAGTAGTTCATCCCACACATTTCAATGCATTTCCCTGTCACTTTCCAAACTGCAAAAAATCTGGTGTTTGTGTGTGTGTGTGTGTGTGTGTGTGTGTGTAAGTAGGGTTGTTCTGCTAAGGTGAAATATTGCTTGTCTAGGTCAGATGGAATTGCCTATAACATTGCACTTGCAGTGAGGACACCCCAAGGTGTGTGAGATGCCATCCCACGCACTGCCTTGCTCACACTACTGTGAACACAGATTTTGGTTAGCTTTCATGATAGCTAAATGCTGGAGAGGGGGACAAACACCTTCCTCACAGCCACATTCCCACCATAAATCTCATGCTCTCCACCTGACATTTAACTATTTTTACTTCCTAGCGGAGACAGGGGGAGGTAAAGAAAAGAACGAAACACAGTTACGGGTCATCAAGTGGTTCATGCAAACTGTCATGCTCTTGGAGAGAAATAAATTAGATGTGCTTCTAGCCTTTGTTATAGTGTTTCTCTTTTCTGTGTGTGCTGTATTTATGTCTCCAGCTCCTCAGGAGAGATTCCAAATTCAGCTTAGCTCCAACAGCCCTGCCAGTGCCAAAATCAGTGGTTGTATGCAATGATAGTCGTACTCAAGAGTAGACCCATGCAAACAAATGTGTGTGACATGGTTATTAATTTTCATGGGTCTACACTGAGTAGATATGACCACATAAGACCAGAAATTGTCCAGATTAACCACTGAGACCTTCAGTGTGATAGCCTATTATTTTTAAGGCCCCCCCCCCCTTTGAATCTCCCAAACTAGAGAATCTGGGTGGGTTTGGACATGCTTTTTTTAGAATCTGAAGCTGCTTTTATATGTGATGGAAAGTAATGTGCATACAAAAAGAAAAGCAATTAACTTCTGGACAGAACCCATGAAAAACCATCTAAGTGCTGTCCGGATGGTGATGCCATTATTGCATGGGAGCCAAGCACGGTTTCTAGTTTCATTTACTCACTCCATAGACCATGGGTAGGCAAACTAAGGCCCGGGGGCTGGATCCGGCCCAATCGCCTTCTAAATCCGGCCTGCAGGCAGTCTGGGAATCAGTGTGTTTTTACATGAGTAGAATGTGTCCTTTTATTTAAAATACATCTCTGGGTTATTTGTGGGGCATAGGAATTCGTTCATATTTTTTCTTCAAAATATTGTCCAGCCTCCCACAAGGTCTGAGGGACAGTGGACCGGCCCCTTGCTGAAAAAGTTTGCTGACCGCTGCCATAGACCTATGAAATTTCACAGATCTGTGGTTCATGGCATAGTGTATTGAAATCAATTAAAATGGCAGGTGGCCTCTATGGAGGGGAGTAAAATTTGGCTGCCATTCAAAAGTGACATGCTACTTGCCCAGTTCCCAAACACTTCCCAGAGGCACAGCAAGCAGGGTGGCAAGTGAAGTGGCTGCTACTATCATGGCAGCGGTGGGGGGTGGGGGAGTGCTGCGGCGTTGTGTGTTGAGGCGAGTGTGTTGCAGAAGTTGGAAGCCATTGATGGCATCATACCAAGGCCTCAGTGAAGTCTGGTGCTGTCCTTGGATTTGGGTCAAGGAGAAATTATGCACAGAATACAATTCACAGAAAACAAACAGAAATAAACGAAGATATCAAAACCCACAGAAGGCAATATAACACTGTGCAAGAGGGGAAATACGTGAGGAACACGAAAACTGCCCCTTTTACAATCTGTTTCTACAGCACACATAAAGACTAAACTGCCCCTTCGCACACATACTGCAGAAAATGCACTAATTGTATTCTTCTGAAAGAGATGACCGCACCCTCACCAATCAGTTATGCAGCTCAGCCGGCTTGAGCTAGATATTCCAGTTAAGGCTCTTAAGATCTATAAACCAACAGATTTTTATTTCAGATACAGATATGGGCATGTAAAGGATTGTCCAAACAATCACCCAAAGGTTTTGCACACCTCTGAACCCCTCTCTTCCCATAGTCCTGTGTTCCGCTGCATGACTTGGTTTGTACAAATGCCTCATGTAAACAAAATGTCAAAAAAAGAAAAAAGAATTGTGGGTAAGGAAAGCTATGACTGTTTAAAGCGGTACCATAGCACTTTAAATATATCGTGCAAATGTGGCCCTAGTAGAAAAGAGGCTGTGGCTGCAATTGCCTAGGTGAACACTGAATTCAACAGGGCTTATTTCTGGGTTGGTGCATATAGGATTGCACCATAAGTCTTTTATTTACATACATCTCCTCCAGGGAAAGAGAGGATTAACACTCCAACACTCCCAAACCATTTGTATGACAAGTCTTTTGCAACAAAATATATTTGCATATGTGATACCATCAAGCAGTGCAACAGCCTTTTCATTACATTAATTAGTCCACTCACTTACTTCACTCAGATCTGACAATGATTTACAGTGGTACCTCGGGTTAAGTACTTAATTCGTTCCAGAGGTCTGTTCTTAACCTGAAACTGTTCTTAACCTGAAGCAGCGCTTTAGCTAATGGGGCCTCCTGCTGCCACCGCGCCGCCGGAGCACGATTTCTGTTCTCAACCTGAAGCAAAGTTCTTAACCTGAAGCACTATTTCTGAGTTAGCGGAGTGTGTAACCTGAAGCGTCTGTAACCTGAAGTGTATGTAACCCGAGATACCACTGTATTGCTATTGGTTGCCTAATGATGCTAGATTGTTTCCAGTGATTATATGCAATCCCTGATGGCTAAGTACCGGTATTTGTTCTTCTCAAGTAATTTTGGTGTGTAAGCCTCGGGGCCCAGAGTGATTTATTTATCTATCAATCCCACACTCTAAAAACTACAGATCCCAGGATCCGGGGGGGGGGGTCCATGTCTTAAAGTGGTACAAGAGAGCTTTAAATGTACAGTGCAAATGAGGCCCGTGTCAAAAACTTTAGGTTTCTTGCTAAGTTTTATATTTTACGTTTCAAGTTTTGCTAAAGGCCAGAGGAGGTCTGACCACACTCTTATGACTTCATTATACCGCCATTACCTGATCCCGAAACCCACAACAAACAATGGCCCCCACCCAGCGACAGCTGAACTACTCCAAACCACATGCAGGTTGAGAAATGTCAGCAGCCTATTCTTGTTTCCTTTTACAGGAAGTGAAGGTAGCCCACCTGGAAACGCTGACCTCCAGGCAGGTAATCAATCACTGGCATCCTTAATTTACAGTCTGCAGGAGAGGCCAGATGTGAAGTGTAAGTCATAGCAGCATAAACAAGCAACAGCAGGAGGCAATAACTGTTAAGTAGACAGGCAGTGGAGCCAAGCAGAGGCGCTGCGTGGATCGTATCTGTGCATGTTCTCAGACTAAAGCACAGATCAGAATACACTTATCTTCAGACTCCACGCTTCTCTTAAATTTTCTGGAGTGGCATACAGTGGTACCTCGGGTTACATATTCTTCAGGTTACAGACGCTTCAGGTTACAGACTCCGCTAACCCAGAAATAGTACCTCGGGTTAAGAACTTTGCTTCAGAATGAGAACAGAAATCGTGCGGCGGCAGTGGGAGGCCTCATTAGCTAAAGTGGTGCCTCAGGTTAAGAACAGTTTCAGGTTAAGAACGGACCTCCAGAACGAATTAAGTACTTAACCTGAGGTACCACTGTAGTAAGGGCTGCCTTTGTAAAACAACATCATCACCACCACCACCCTCTCCACCTAGTCATAGCCACCCAAGTCATGCTACTACATGTTGTTTGAAAAACAATGAATAAAATCATTACTACTACTATTAATGTGTCACAAAATTGCAACAATAAGGAAGTGGGATTCAGAGATTTCCTCTTTAAAACCTGCTTGATAGCTCAGTAACATAATACCATAACTCTGTATCATGGTACAAACTAATACAAGATGTCTGTTCCAGTGTATATTCAAACGAAAATTTAGCGTTATTCAGCGTTTAGCCAGCGACAAGCCCCTGTGGTCTCTGCCCCTCCACCATCTACACTGAAGAGGAGGAACACTGTGACTCAGGCTATGGAGCCCTGATCATGCCAGGTTCTAGGTAAAAGGTAAAAAAGGTAAAGGACCCCTGGACGGTTAAGTCCAGTCAAAGGCGACTATGGGGTTGGTTGTGGCCCTTGTCTCACTTCGGGCCACGGGAGCCGGCATTTGTCCACAGACAGCTTTCTGGGTCGTATGGCCAGCATGACTAAACCGTTTCCGGTGCAATGGAACACTGTGATGGAAACCAGAGCGCATGGAAACGCTGTTTACCTTCCCACCACAACGGTGCCTATTTATCTACTTGCACTGGCATGCTTTCGAATTGCTAGGTTGGCAAGGGGTTCTACATCACAGTCTACCTGTGTAGAGCAGGTTCATCTCTTCAGACATTCCCACCCCACACCTGTGTTTGTGAATGGGGTGGGGAGCTGCTGGGGCCAGAGGATGCAGCCCTGTGCTCCCTCTGAAACAATGTCAATTGCATGAAAGGGTAACACCAGAAAAGGGCTGTTGAAGTTCATTAAAAGCCTCTTAATTCTTTAGCAAACTTTGGCTGAAATGACAGGATTAAGAAGAGTTTTCTTAATCCTTCTCTTTCTTTTAAACCTAGAGCAGCCTAGGGCAGGTTGCTTCTGTGAAAAAGAACAGGGAAAGGGAGAGGCTGCTTAATCCTTTCTCTTCTGGTCCTTTGTCTGCTCAAATGTCCTCTCCTTATTTTGCTTTCCCCCCCCCCTAGAGAGGAAGCAAAGCCACGGCCTTGGTCCAGTATATCTGAAGGAGCATCTCTCCCCCATCGTTCTACCCGGACACTGAGGTCCAGCACCGAGGGCCCTCTGGTGGTTCCCTCACTGCGAGAAGCCAAGTTACAGGGAACCAGGCAGAGGGCCTTCTTGGTAGTGGCGCCTTCCCTGTGGAACACCCTCCCACCAGATGTCAAAGAGAACAACAACTACCAGGCTTTTAGAAGACATCTGAAGGCAGCCCTGTTTCGGGAAGCTTTTAATGTTTGATGTATTATAGTATTTTAATATTGTTTTGGAAGCCGCCCAGAGTAGCTGGGGAAGCCCAGCCAGATGGGCGGGGTATAAATAATAAATTATTATTATTATTATTATTATTATTATTATTATTATTCCGGCCTGCCCAGGAGGTGGGGTTGCGGGCTTCACGCCCACCCCCCACGTGAGCGGGGGCTGCTTTCAGCCCCCGCGAGAGCAGGGGAATCCCGGCCGTGTCTGCCCTATTTAGGGCCGGCGCAGAGGGGGCTCACCCTCTTTTCGCCAGCTAGCCCCCACATTTTCCCGCCCTCCCTCCCTTTAGGTAGGCTTTAGGTAGGTCTCTGACTTTGCTATGGACTTCGGTCTGTCGCCGCATGGGGCATGGTAGGAATTTTTCCCAATTGGCAATTTACAGCCATTTGGTTTTCCGCCTACCTCGTAGCAACTCGTCACAACTCTTCGGCATTGGCGGTAGGCATTGGTAAGAAGGGGTTAAGAGGATGGGGGGGACACCATCACCTCCCCCCAGTGAGCGAAGGGTGGTCCGTTAAAGGACTCCGGGGGCATGGCCCTGTCCAAAGCCTATGGAGGTGTGGGCCAAAGGCACGCCCCCGAGCGGTGACCCGGGGGAGCTCCTAGTCGACGTGCCTCGGCGGGAGACTCCCCCGATATAGTGTTAACCCTTCCCCGTGTCTCCAGCAAATGGGCTGGAGCCGGATAGTCGTTAGGACCAATGCCTAAGCCAATGCCTCTCATTCCTGAATTCAATAAAGTTGTGGCCTAATTCGCCCATTTAACCTTAAACCATGGTGTCTCGTGTCTTTATTTATCCTGGTGGGGGGCGGGAACTCGCCACGCAATACATTCCATGACCATAGTATGCCATGGCAGGCAGCATATAAATCTCGGTTATAGTATCCGAAGGAAACTGCATAGCTGATATAGATGCTATTTCAACATAGGAATGATTCCTGAATTTACTTTACTCCAGCATTTGTGGTGTTAAACGTATCTTCCAGAACTATCTGCTGCTAAGCAGATGAAATGTCCATGGATGAAACAATCTCGTTTATTCTGAAGAATCATCACCTAAAATTAGAATGTTGTTTAAGCTTGCACAAAGAGCTGTTTTGCAACCCAAGATTTGGACAAACTGAGCAGAAATCATTTGAGTCCAAAATCCATGGTTAGATATAGAGTTAGATTTACAGTTAGACCCACACCCTCTCTGGCAACACTTTCTGATGTCAGCACATTATGCTGCCCAGAATGCATGATCCTTGGTGTTAGACATGGTGCATGAAACATTCTTGTGAAAACAGTGCAGTGTTGGAGAGGAACTGCATGCAAGCTGTCATAGAACATAGAAAGTTGCTTTACACTGAATCAGACTCCTTGGTCCATCTAGCTCAGTGGCTCTCCAGAGCTTCAGTTAGGGTACATTCCCAGTCGTACCTGCAGATGCTTGAGAACTTTTGCTTTCAAGGCAGGTGCTCTGCCACTGCACTGTGGTCCTTCTAAGGCCAAGGTTCAAATCCCAACATCTCCAGGTAGAACAGGGAAGGAGCCCTACCTGAAATCCTGGGAGAGCCCCTGCTAATCCGAGAAGCCCTACCAAGCTAGATGGGATCAGTAATCTGACTTGGTACATCGAAGCTTCCCATGTTCCTACTTGCTTCTGGTGTTTTTTCTGTACTGCATTAGATTTGCACAAAACCAAAAAGGGGACAAGGGTCTACATAACATTTGCACGAGTACTAATTAATATTTTTTTTTAAATGGAATGATTTCCATAATTTATCTCACTATAGTGAGGAAGACTGTGGTTAAGTGACCTGTGGGCTGTCCAGCAGCTGATGGGCAACTTCAAGGTGCTTCCCCATTGCTCTCCTTCTGACCAACTAGGAGCGTACTCCTCCATCAAACAGAGGGTTTGACCTCTGGAAAGCTGGACACACAGCCACCTGCACTGTTTTGGTTGTCATTCAAATTCATAGCCTAATGTAGACAGTAGGGCACATTTTGCCGAAATCAATGCACTGTGGATAGAGAAATAGCTACACATACATCCAATGTGCCCCTTATTCCTTTAAGGTTGGCAGCCGAGCTCTGAGTTTAAAATATACTTTAGGGGTTGGAACTGGGCTTTGATAATGTGCATTATGTGAGGGTGCATTTTCTCCAAGTACAATTTCCTGGCCAAGGCCCTGGGCAGTTTGCTTCCCTTCAGCCTAATTCCTAAAATGGGGGGGGGGCTTGCACCCATGCTAATGGTACTGTACATATGCAGGTTTCTTTTATTCTAGGTGTTGATGGTGATGATTATATACTTTCAATAAATATTGTATTAATATTTATTTATATACTGCCCTTCATCTGCAGATCTCAGGACGGTTTACAGTACAAAAGCACAAAATACATAACACACAAAAAGCCAACACAATAACCCTCCACCCACCCACAGCCCAAGAAACATTTCGAAGGCCATAGATTCTTCAATACTCCAAATGCCTGGGTTAAGAGGAATGTTTTTGCCTAGCACCAAAATAGTAATAAGTAATTTCTTCAAGGGCATATTCACATATGAGCAGCTGAACCCACAACAAGGACCCCTGTGTGATCAGAAATCCTGATATATAGGGTGCCTACATACATCCTGGGACGTGGGTGGTGCTGTGGGTTAAACCACAGAGCCTAGGAATTGCTAATCAGAAGGTCAGCAGTTCAAATCCCCGCGATGGGGTGAGCTCCCATTGCTCGGTCCCTTCTCCTGCCAACCTAGCAGTTCGAAAGCACATCAAAGTGCAAGTAGATAAATAGGTACTGCTCCAGCGCGAAGGTAAATGGTATTTCCGTGCACTGCTCTGGTTCGCCAGAAGCAGCTTAGTCATGCTGGCCACATGAGCCAGAAGCTGTACGCTGGTTCCCTCGGCCAGTAAAGCGAGATGAGCGCCACAACCCCAGAGTCGGTCACGACTGGACCTTTACCTTTACCTACATCCAGCTGTTCATGGGCACCCTTTTGCAGACATTGCACTGAACATGCGGGTATCAAGGGGGCAAGGTTAGTAGTGCATGATTTGTGGGGGTGGACCAGTGGCACAGTTCACCTCTCTCCCTCTCCATACATTTACCATATACAGAAGAAGGCATGGATGAAGCTCAAGGCATCTGGCACAGGAACATAAGAAACTGCCTTATACCAAGTCAGAGAATTGGTCAGTCTAGCTCAATACTGCAGACACTAACTGGCAGTGGCTCCACAGGATTTCCCCCTGCCCTACCTGGAGATGCCAGAGGTTAAGACAGAGACCTTTGGCATGCTCTACCTCCCATTATGTAGCAACACCACACATTGCCAGAAAACCCCCGCAGTATAACCACTAAAGTTTATCCAGGATCAAGCTTTCAATCCATTTATATTGTGTTGTCCCACACACATGATACCAGAAGAACAAGCAGGATGAGAAATCTCACGTTGTATATAGATCACTATCTACATATATAAAATATAACTGGGACAAGGTTTAGTGCTTCAGATTTCTTATGAGTGTCTGTCTATTTTGTTTTTCTCATCTTCCTCCTGTGGCTTTAAAAAGAAGCCCGGAAGAGAAAACGAGAAGTGAAGGAAGAAAGCTTAATATCTGACTGTTAGGCTGCTATTACAGGCAGAGGAGCAACGTCAACAAAAAAGATATGGTAACTCAGCGCTTGTTGGAGGGGTTTGCTATGAGCAAAGAAAACACAAGTTGTGTTTTCTCTTACAGGCTGTTACCAGAAGAAGAGAAGAAGAAGAGTTTGGATTTGATATCCCGCTTTATCACTACCTGAAGGAGTCTCAAAGCAGCTAACAATCTCTTTTAACTTCCTCCCCCACAACAAACACTCTGTGAGGTGAGTGGGGCTGAGAGACTTCAGAAAAGTGTGACCAGCCCAAGGTCACCCAGCAGCTGCATGTGGAGGAGCGGGGACGCAAACCCGGTTCCCCAGATTACGAGTCTACTGCTCTTAACCACTACACCACACTGGGACTTGCAATGCAATGTTGCAGTGTGGAGCACTCCTGTTCATGAAGCCAGCCAGCCTGCCATTCCCCCTTGCAGGATACTTCATTCTGTTCTCCCTAGTTTTTCCTTCCCTACTCCCAGCAATCAATGGCCATGAAGTGTGCTTAGCCTTGATCAAAGTGGCTCTTTTGGAAGGGAAGGAATTCCCAACCCTTTAGAGATTTTCTCGTATGTCAGGGCTCCCCCTGCTCAGCCTGCTGATACCTCCCCGCTTCTGCGCAGATGGTGCCATTTTGGAGAACAGGGTTTGCTATTAGCACTAGACAGCCAATGGGGCAGTGGTTAAAGTGTCAGACTAGGACCTGTGATCTAAACAACACTGGCATGAAGCCATAATTTAACAGGCACCACATAGATAAAGCCTTTTAGGATGCAGAGCTGTGATAGAAGAAGAGTTTGGATTTGATATCCCGCCTTATCACTACCTGAAGGAGTATCAAAGCGTCTCACAATCTCCTTTCCCTTCCTCCCCCACAACAAACACTCTGTGAGGTGAGTGGGGCTGAGAGACTTCAAATAAGTGTGACTAGCCCAAGGTCACCCAGCAGCTGCATGTGGAGGAGTGGAGACGCGAACCTGGTTCACCAGATTACGAGTCTACCGCTCTTAACCACTACACCACGCTGGCTCTGTTAGGAGAAGCTGAACTCATCAAAGCTCTCCCAGGGTAAAATAATAAAAGTTTTGGGCCCTACTGGAACGGCATCATCTTCTGTTCATGCTTTTTTTTATTATTACCAGAAATGGCTCTCATGTGGAATGGAGAATTCTAGCCCATGCTGCTTCTTCCATCAAAATGATGGGGAAATCACATACCAATATTCTCGCTGTAATGCAGAGACTCTCTGATTCCATGCAGAATTCGGCAAGCCTACCTACCTCTCCCGTGTTAGTCATACTGCTCCTGTTTGCCTTGCCACACACCTCCCAACTATCAGATTCAGGCATGTGCTGTATGCCCCCCCCCCCCCCGCTTTGCGTGACACTTTTCTTCTTGTTGCTCTCTTCTATTTGTTTTCCTTTATTTTCCTCCTTTCTAAGGCCACGCTTTTGTGACCTTTCCACCACCAGGCAATTCAAACACCCAGGGAGTAACATGAAAACTGATGCCACACCCCTAAATTCTGCACACCTCAGCAAGCACTCAGAAAGCTACTCTTTTAGCAGCATGCCAGCAATAAAACACACAAACCTTGAGGTGTGATCACAGTGTTGGCTGGAAACCAGCAGGCAAAGCCCTAGGGATCTTGCCTCAGAAACAGGTCAGATTCCCATATGTATCTGATGCCTTATAGTTGGTGAATAAATGCAGCTGTTGGGTGCTAGTCAGCTTAGCTTTTACTTAAAAGCAGACTCACTGAAATTAAAGACAATGTCTACATTCATTCAGTCAATTTCAGTGGGTCTATTCAAAGTAAAATTTAGTGACTACCACCCATTGGGTCCTCTTTCTGCATATGCAAACAGATTTTTACACTTAGGGACAAAAACGTCCAGCAACTTAATAGAATCAGAGAATTGCAGAATTAGAAGAGACCACAAAGGTAATCTATTCCAACTCCATGTAATGCAGGGATTTTTTTGCCCAGTGTGGAGCTTGAACCCACAACCACTTGCTACCCAGAAATGGGAAATAATTGTAACAAGTTCTGTAATTTTATGCGTATCTCTCTTTTTATGCAATCCACCCTGCAGCTCCTAGGTGATGCTATAGGTAAATACATAAGCAGGCAAGCTGGTGAAAGTCATGCATGTATGCAGTACAACAAAACAGATACCTAAAAGAAAAGTAATTTCAGTCTATGCTCAATTGCTGCAGTAGCCACAATTCACTCGGAGATCATTAACAGTGTCTGGCACGGTAGATATATTAGCAGGGATGTTCCCCTCTCCCTTACACCAGAATTCAATTAGAAATTACATCAGTGGCGAGGAAAATTCTAAGAGCTTTCCCCTTGATTGATTGCTTCTAGCCTTAAAACTGGTTATTTATAGCAGCTGCCGTGCAGACTAAAGAGTGTGTATGAAATGTGAAGCGTAATTATATCCGTTATCAAAGGGAGCTTTGCACTGCTTCTGACTCAAAAGTGGGGTGCTCAGATTTCAACAGCAGCTAGAGAATAACAGAGAAAACAGGATGCACTGCCTTGTAAAGCTATTAAATGGTTTTAAAAGCTAACAGGTAAGCTTCCCTTCTGTTTGTTTTCATTTTCATATCTAGGACATTTCTGTCCAGAGAGTCAAAGAAAAAGAGACAAATGAATTCTGTTTCATGATGCCCCCACCACCAGCCAAATAATGCAATTAATAGCTGTTAGTTCTCATTTTGCACAATCCCAACATTTTTCAGTAAGCTTCCACTCCCCACCACCACCACCACACCACCTTTTTGCATTCAAGCAATCTCACATGCACAAGACGCCTGGAATAAAGAAACGTCTAAGCTTACCACATGGTCTAAAGTTCTAAAGACAGCACCAATGAGCATCAGCTTCCAGCGGTCCTCAACATTCTCTGGTAAGGGGCTGTATATGTAATAGGCAGTCAAAACTGTAGCAATGAGAAGGCACAGTAATTTGATTCCCATCTTTTACTATCTACTTCAGTCAAGACTGATTCCCATTGACTAGTCTCTGTGAGTTTTAACGGAGGCAAGTCAGCTGACAGCAACAAAGTTAGTCTGCTGTTACACAGTATGACTCACACAGACCCAGAGAGACCAGCTCTCCTTTGATCACTAGGAAACAGGTTCGGCTTCTAGAGTAAAGGCAAAACTTCACGCTAGGAAGCATTCAGCTACCTACAATAGGATTACTGGAGTTGTTTGTGCTGCTTGAGCCGAGGTTTCAATAACAAAGCAAGGACGACAAGTTTGCACTTATTGGTTCTACAGATTCCACAGCTCTGGTGTTTAAATTAAAGTGAGGAAATGCAGCGTTCTCATAATAACTAACAACATAACCAGTGATAAGCAAGACCTTTGAGCCTCTGAGTGACTGATAAGCTAAAGACTTCGTCTCAGTAGGGAAAGACTAAGATATACATTTGCTCCAGTGACTCCATACTACAGCAGATCGGATTTTAGGTGCACCTAACTCTGGTCCAGGGACGCGGGTGGCACTGTGGGTTAAACAACAGAGCCTAGGGCTTGCCGATCAGAAAGTTGGCGGTTCGAATCCCCATGACGGGGTGAGCTCCCGTTGCTTGTTCCCTGCTCCTGCCAACCTAGCAGTTCAAAAGCACGTCAAAGTGCAAGTAGATAAATAGGTACCGCTCCGGCGGGAAGGTAAATGGTGTTTCCGTGCGCTGCTCTGGTTCGCCAGAAGCGGCTTAGTCATGCTGGCCACATGACCCGGAAGCTGTACTCCGACTCCCTTGGCCAATAAAGCGAGATGAGCGACGCAACCCCAGAGTCGGCCACGACTGGACCTAATGGTCAGGGGTCCCTTTACCTTTAACTCTGGTCTGTGCTCAGCTGCCACATACCAAGACTGCTCAGAGAGACTGATTGGCTTTAGATTGAAATATTTTAGATATGCAAAATTTCTACACTTTTGAACTTGTACTAGAAAGACTGGAGGTGTGTTAGTTGCAGAGAGTGGGAGGAAGGGAGAAAGAATAAAGTTTTGGACGGCTTTCACAGGAAGAACAGTTAGAAAAGTTTCATCACTCCTTCTAAGTTTCACGGCCCCATTTTCATAAGTTGCTATATGAAAGGTGTCAAAACAGGACCTCAGGGTTAAAGCTTTGCCAGCAGCTCCTCTGGCTGTGCTAATGTTGCGGTAACATACTGAACATTTCCTTCTCCCTCAGGAGTTGAGAAATTACAGAAGATGCAAGAAATGAATGCAGTCAGAAATGCTTTTGGCCACCTGTCTGCAATCCTCTTGCCACTTTACATAGATCTGGTGGTCAGGCTACCAAGCCGTTTCCCTTAAGACGAGCCTTTTAGCCCCTCTCACCAGGTGTGAGGGGCTGAATGCATGCAGCAGAGAGTCTGCTCTATTTGAGTGTGCTTGATTAAGAACACTATAAGAGCCACATTCGCACCATACGCTGAAAGCACTATGATACCACTTTAAACAGCCACAACTTGCCCCAAAGAATTCTGGGAGCTGTAGGTTGCAGAGAATTGTCAGGAGACCTGAAATCCACTCAGGAGTCCTGTAGTGATTTCATGCTCTTTACTGCAGCTTGTAAAACAGTGATTGAATTCCCCCCCCCCAAACCCCAGGCTTTTATATACATTATTTACACAATGAGTCCTGTCTGATTGGCTGATTCTGCTTCCCCGCTGGAGCCTGATTCGTCTTTTCCTGCAGGCCAATCAGTTGTTGCATTCCACAATCCTACCAGCCTAATAGGCTGATTAATTTCCTCCTGGAGCCTGATTGGTCTTTTCCTGCAAGCCAATCAGTTGTTGCATTCCAGGATCCTTGCTGTTGTTTAGTCATTTAGTCGTGTCCAACTCTTCGTGACCCCATGGACCAGAGCACGCCAGGCACCTCTGTCTTCCACTGTCTCGCGCAGTTTGGTCAAACTCATGCTGGTAGCTTCGACTTGCCTATTGTTCTAGGATCCAAGCTTAGTACATAACAAGACCCCTGTTTCCAGAGCTACAGTCCCCAGAGTTCCCTGGGAAGAAGGACCAAATAGGAGAATAAGGGTCTCCTACCAACTCAACCTTATCAAACTACTTCTCCCAGAATTCTTTGGGGGAAGCCATGGCTATTTAAAGGGGTGCCATGGTGCTTTAAATGTATGGTGTGCATGTGACCTAGGGCTCTAATTTGCACAGGGAGCTTATTTGAGTATGTCATGGCACCCCAGCTCAACCCTGGGCCACGTACTATGATAGGAAGGGAGATCTGGTCAAGTTGAGTGCCCGCATCTGTTCTTGCTCCCTTCCCATGAACTGCCACCAGCTGAAAGGTTTTATATTTCCCAGGCTGCCTTCCACCAAACAGCACTGAACACTCCCTCTTGGCAGAGTGCTGTCGCCTCTTAAACAAGGTATGGTTTAAAGCGAACAGAGACCGCAAAAGTTTTGTTAACAAAGAGCCAAATCAGGCAGGCCTATGAAGCACCTCAGACTGAGGTGAGCTGTTGATTTTGTGGTCAGTGCATGCCTCTAATTTAAATGCTATTTGAATTGGAATTTTCATGCAAAATTAAGAGAGAGAGAGAGAGAGAGAGAGAGAGAGAGAGAGAGAAGGAAACAGGAAGGACTACTCTATCAATGGATACATGTGAAACTGACACAGAATAGAAATAGTCTGTACATTCAATCTCAGAAGAAATGGAGTCGCACAGGGGTGCCAGGTATAATCAGTGTGTGACAAAAGCATCTTGGGGCTTGACATGAGGAAAGTGCCAGATTCTATGAGCCAATGAGGGCTGGTCTGCAAGTTGCTTTGGAGTGAGAGCAGAAAGCAGGCTTCATCCTTCTTCTGAAATCTCAAGGGGCATGAGGCCACGAGACAAAGGAGAAATGTTCACCATTGCCACCAGAGAGTGTCAGTCTGGCATCCTTTCTTAAAGACATGCTCTGAATAGTTTTGGAATGTGCAGATTCATCTCAAAGTAGCTTCTTTCCAGATCCTCTATTTGGTACAACATTGTGGGAACCAGCATCCCTGCCTTTTTCTGTTCTTGCCTGATCTTCTCACAACTGTCACCGACAAGTCATGGAAGCAGAGGTGCAGCATTGGGGGTGAGCTGAAGAAGCAGATGGGGCTGATCACCACAGGGGCTGACCTCATCCACTCAAGGCTTTTTCATAGTCCCGTACAAAATATTCTCTAATTGCATTGATAAAACAACAACACATGCACAATAGGGTTTCTCTGCCCTGATGGTTGCTGGGGAAAGTGTGTTGTGTAAAACTATTATGCATGTGGTGGTGGTTTTTTTAAAATCCAAGTCATTAGAGAATATTTGGTACACTACAACAAATGCTGCTGTGGTAAATTTTAAAGTGAAGGAGACTATTCCTATTGCTACACTCCCAAGGGGTGTTCAAAACATCCACACAGATGTGTTGAACCAGATGATAGATAGATGATAGATGATAGATAGATAGATGATAGATAGATAGATAGATAGATAGATAGATAGATAGATAGATGATAGATAGATAGATAGATAGATAGATAGATGATAGATAGATAGATGATAGATAGATAGATAGATAGATAGATAGATAGATAGATAGATAGATAGATAGATGATAGATGATAGATAGATAGATGATAGATAGATAGATAGATGATAGATAGATAGATAGATAGATAGATAGATAGATAGATAGATGATAGATAGATAGATGATAGATGATAGATAGATAGATGATAGATAGATAGATAGATAGATAGATAGATAGATAGATAGATAGATGATAGATGATAGATAGATAGATAGATAGATAGATGATAGATAGATAGATAGATGATAGATGATAGATAGATAGATGATAGATAGATAGATATAGATAGATAGATAGATAGATAGATAGATGATAGATAGATAGATAGATAGATAGATAGATAGATAGATAGATGATAGATAGATAGATAGATAGATGATAGATGATAGATAGATAGATGATAGATAGATAGATATAGATAGATAGATAGATAGATAGATAGATAGATAGATAGATAGATGATAGATAGATAGATAGATAGATAGATAGATGATAGATAGATAGATAGATGATAGATAGATAGATGATAGATGATAGATAGATAGATGATAGATAGATAGATAGATAGATAGATAGATAGATAGATAGATGATAGATAGATGATAGATGCAAAACAGCAGCAATACATGGTACAATACTACACAGTTTACAGTGGTACCTCAGGTTACAAATGCTTCAGGTTACAGACGCTTCAAGTTACTAACTCCACTAACCCAGAAATAGTACCTCGGGTTAAGAACTTTGCTTCAGGATGAGAACAGAAATTGTGCTCCGGCGGCAGCAGGAGGCCCCATTAGCTAAAGTGGTTAAGAACAGTTTCAGGTTAAGAACGGACCTCCAGAATTAGTTAAGTTCTTAACCCGAGGTACCACTGTATTAGGATCAGCAGCAGTGAGCTGGAAAAGGGTGAGAAAGTAGTTAGCATGTTGAAATTTGGCTGAGCACCCTGTGCACGGTTGTTCTGGGAACCACCCAAATCCATGGTGTTTGCTTCTAGCTGCATAGATTAGAGTTTGTAAAACACACTGAGCTGTAACAAAGGATCTCCAGTCAGCTGAAATGCAACCTGTAGCTTTTAATCAGAAATGCAGACAGAAACGCAGTGTTATCATTGAAACTGCTGCTACGAAGTTGGAATAGCATCAAAGGAAAGTTTCCAACCTCTGCTTAATTATGTTCACATTCCCTGACTTTTCTCCATGCCAATCTGTTGCAAACAGGAGTTAACACTTGAAAGTCCCATCCCCATCTCATAGCAAGGCAGGTTGATTTTAGGCACTTAGGCAGATGATGTCATTGCTGGTGCTGTGGGCAGCTGCTCTGCCCCAGCCCACCACTAGGAGGAACTCCTTGTTCTTCCTAAAATGCCATTCCAGACTCAGGGGAAGGCTCTAGAAAAGTGTGTGTGTAGCCTACAACATAGGAGGAATGGGCTGCAGCTGGGGGAACAGAAGCTTCCATCCCCCAACAACAGTCAGATGAAACTCCAAGAGTGGTGTCTGTGTCAGTCTTTTGCAGCAAAACAAGAAGTCTTGTGGCACCTTAAAGACTTAGCACATTTCCCATGGTGTAAGCCTTTTGTGACCACAGGCCAAAACTTCCAGTAAAGGTGCAACATTTCAGCATCTGCTGAAGGGTACAGTGGCCCACAAAAACTTAAGCAACTATACAAGACATCTGAAGGCAGCCCTGTATAGGGAAGTCTTTTAATGTTTAATGTTTTGTTGTGTTTTTATATATGTTGGAAGCTCCCCAGAGTGGCTGGGCAACCCAGTCAAATCTTCGGGGTATAAATATTATTATTATTATTATTATTATTATTATTATTATTATTATTATTTAATTAATTAATGCCTCTATTTTCATCAGAGAAATGTTGGAGGGTATGTTATTATGGCTTATCTCCTTGGCTCAGCGGTCTCAACCCTCCAACATTTTTCTGATTAAAATAAGGATATCCTACCATAGCCTCTAACATTTCTCCAATGACAAAAGGGATGTCCTAAGGAAAAGCAGGACATTCCACAATCAAATCAGAAACCAGGATTGGCTTCTGTAAATCCAGAACTGTCCCTGGAAAATAGGGACACTTGGAGGATCTGTAATAAATGAGTTAGGCCACATTCATGCGATACTATGGTGCCACTTTAAACTGTCATGGCATCCTCCAAAGAATTCTAGGAGTTGCAGTTTGCTAAAGGTGCTGAGAGTTGTTAGGGGACCCCTGTTTCCTTCACAATGTCAGTACAGTTTAACAGCCAGTCTCTCTTCCCAGGAAAGTCTGCGAATTGCAACTCTGTTAGGAAAAAGACAGAGTTAACAAACTACAGATCCCATAATTCTTTGGGAGAAGACATGATTGTTAAAAGTAGTGCTTTAATGTGTGAATGTAGCCCCAATCTTTAAAGGTGCCAGAAGACTCCTTATTATTGGGGTTATTTTAAAAAATGCAAATACTCATCTCCCTGAATATTTGCATTATATTCATGGCTCCTGCTTCTTCACAACAGCAAAAAAAATGATACATGGCTCCAAAAATCTACAGCAGCCACATAGAGAAAGGAATGCTGAATTTCACTGAAACAGTATAAATATCATTTATGAGTGTTTAAAAACAATTAACCAAAGTGCTGTTTGATAGTCATGAAAACAAAACACGAAACTTGGTGACATGCTTTGTCTCTACCCTAAAGTTGAGAAATAGTCACTTGTCGCCACCAAGAGGCAGCACAATACCAGAAAATAATAGTCTCTTGTAATTGAAATAAATGCATTTTATTTCGCACCCATATAAACACTTTTAGAGCAGTGTATTTATAAAACCATAGAGCATAGTACATCCACAGCTCGTTCAATATTAAAAAATGAATATAAATGTAAAACAATACAATTAAACACTGTCTAATCATTTACATAAAAAGGGCCACAAGTTTCTACTTGTGAAGGAACTGACAATACATCTTCCCTTAAGGCCTGAAGGTTTAAAGCATGTATAGCCAATGTGGAATCTCCAGAGGTTATGTACAACTCCCATCAGCCCCAGCCGTCATAGCTATTGCTCAGGGATGATGGGAGTTGTAGTCCAGATTTGCCCAGAGTGGCTGGGGCAACAAAGCCAGATGGGCAGGGGGTATAAAGATTATTATTATTATTATTATTATTATTATTATTATTATTATTCCAAAACTTATGGAGAGCACATTGAACTTACAGAGAGCACATATATTCATTCATAGCCACATTGGCTATGGCTTTAAGGAAAAGTGATTAATTTCACTATAATGAATGATGAATTATGTAATATTTGAAGGGAACGATCCTAGGCTGAGGTGACTACAGGACATGAGTAGTGCTGTGGTCTAAACCACTGACCCTCTTGGGCTTGCCGATCAGAAGGTCTGCTTTTCATAGAATCATAGAATCATAGAGTTGGAAGAGACCACAAGGGCCATCGAGTCCAACCCCCTGCCAAGCAGGAAACACCATCAGAGCACTCCTGACATATGGTTGTCAAGCCTCTGCTTAAAGACCTCCAAAGTAGGAGACTCCACCACACTCCTTGGCAGCAAATTCCACTGTCGAACAGCTCTTACTGTCAGGAAGTTCTTCCTAATGTTTAGGTGGAATCTTCTTTCTTGTAGTTTGGATCCATTGCTCCGTGTCCGCTTCTCCGGAGCAGCAGAAAACAACCTTTCTCCCTCCTCTATGTGACATCCTTTTATATATTTGAACATGGCTATCATATCACCCCTTAACCTCCTCTTCTCCAGGCTAAACATGCCCAGCTCCCTTAGCCGTTCCTCATAAGGCATCGTTTCCAGGCCTTTGACCATTTTGGTTGCCCTCCTCTGGACACGTTCCAGTTTGTCAGTGTCCTTCTTGAATTGTGGTGCCCAGAACTGGACACAGTACTCCAGGTGTGGTCTGACCAGAGCAGAATACAGTGGCACTATTACTTCCCTTGATCTAGATGCTATACTCCTATTGATGCAGCCCAGAATTGCATTGGCTTTTTTAGCTGCTGCGTCACACTGTTGGCTCATGTCAAGTTTGTGGTCAACCATGACTCCTAGATCCTTTTCACATGTACTGCTCTCAAGCCAGGTGTCACCCATCTTGTATTTGTGCCTCTCATTTTTTTTGCCCAAGTGCAATACTTTACATTTCTCCCTGTTAAAATTCATCTTGTTTATTTTTGCCCAGTTCTCTAATCTGTCAAGGTCGTTTTGAAGTGTGATCCTGTCCTCTGGGGTGTTAGCCACCCCTCCCAGTTTGGTGTCATCTGCAAATTTGATCAGGATGCCCTTGAGTCCATCATCCAAGTCGTTGATAAAGATGTTGAATAAGACCGGGCCCAAGACAGAACCCTGTGGCACCCCACTAGTCACTCTTCTCCAGGATGAAGAGGAACCATTGATGAGCACCCTTTGGGTTCGGTCAGTCAGCCAGTTACAAATCCACTCAGTGGTAGCATAGTCAAGACCGCATTTTACCAGCTTCTTTACAAGAATATCATGGGGCACCTTGTCAAATGCCTTGCTGAAATCAAGGTAGGCTACATCCACTGCGTTCCCTTCATCTACCAGGCTTGTAATTCTGTCAAAAAACGAGATCAGGTTAGTCTGACATGACTTATTTTTCAGAAATCCATGCTGACTATTGGTGATCGCAGCATTCCTTTCTAGGTGCTCACAGACTGTTTGCTTAATGATCTGCTCCAGAATCTTCCCTGCTATTGATGTCAGACTGACTGGGCGGTAATTATTTGGGTCCTCTCTTTTCCCCTTTTTGAAAATAGGGACAACATTTGCCCTCCTCCAGTCTGCCGGGACTTCGCCTGTTCTCCAGGAATTCTCAAAGATGACTGCCAGTGGTTCTGAGATCACATCTGCCAGTTCTTTTAATACTCTTGGATGCAGTTCATCTGGCCCTGGAGACTTGAATACATCTAAACTAGCCAAATATTCTTGTACTATCTCCTTAGTTATTCTGGGCTGTGTTTCCTTTGCTGAATCATTTGCTCCAAATTCTTCAGGTCGGGCATTGTTTTCTTTATCGGAGAAGACTGAGGCAAAGAAGGCATTGAGTAGTTCAGCCCTTTCTGTGTCCCCTGTTTGCATTTCACCATCTTCTCCTCTGAGTGACCCCACAGTTTCTTTGTTCTTCCTTTTGCTACGAACATACCCATAAAAGCCTTTTTTGTTGCTTTTAACCTCTCTAGCAAGCCTGAGTTCATTCTGTGCTTTAGCTTTTCTGACTTTGTGTCTACATGTGCTGGCTATTTGTTTGAATTCCTCTTTGGTGGTTTCCCCCCTTTTCCATTTTTTGTACACATCCTTTTTTAATCTTAATTCAGTTAAAAGTTCTTTAGATAGCCACCCTGGCTTCTTTAGGCACCTTCCATGTTTCCGTCTCATTGGTATTGCCTGACGTTGTGCTTTTAGTATCTCCCTCTTAACAAACTCCCAGCCATCATGAACTCCCTTTCCTTTTAGTATTGTTGTCCATGGGATCTCACCCAGCACTTCCCTAAGTTTTATGAAGTCGGCTTTCTTAAAGTCAAGAAATTGAGTCCTAGTATGCTTGGCTGCTCCTTTCCGCTGTATAGTAAACTTCAGAAGAGCATGATCACTCGTGCCTAATGATCCTTCCACTTCTACCCCACTAACCAGGTCATCAACATTGGTTAGGACCAGATCTAAAATGGCTGTTCCTCTTGTTGCTTCTCCCACTTTCTGGACAATGAAGTTGTCTGCAAGGCCAGTGAGGAATCTGTTTGACCTTATGCTCTTGGCTGAGTTTGACGTCCAACAAATATCCGGGTAATTGAAGTCCCCCATTACTACTATCTCCCTTCCTTTTGCATGCTTGGCCATCTGTTCCAGGAAGGCATCATCTATGTCCTCCGTTTGGCTTGGGGATCTATAGTAAACTCCCACAATGAGGTCTCTGTTATTCTTCTCTCCCTTAATTTTGACCCAAATGCTCTCACTTTGGCTTTGAGGAGCTAAATCTTGGATCTCTTCACAGGTATACACATCCCTGACATATAACGCCACTCCTCCTCCTTTCTTGTCTGGTCTGTTTCTCTGAAATAGATTGTATCCCCCCATTATTACATTCCAATCGTGGGACTTATCCCACCAGGTTTCAGTGATGCCTATTATGTCATATTTAGTTTGCTGTACCAAGAGCTCAAGCTCATCTTGTTTATTTCCCATGCTTTGCGCATTAGTGTACAGACATTGAAGTCCATTAATCATTCCCCCGTGTCTCTTATTTAAGGATTTTTTCCTCCCACCACTAGGTCCGTGTGCTGTTTTCTCCATTTGGTCTATGACATTTGGATGATCATCTTCATTAATTGATAGGCTCCTACCTTCAGGAGCACTGTCTCCCTCCCCCACATTAGTCAGTTTAAAGCCCTCCTGATGAGGTTTCTGAGATTTTTGGCAAAAACATTTCTCCCAACCGTTGTGAGGTGCAGCCCATCACTTGCCAGAAGTCCATCTTCAAGAAACTGCAGTCCGTGATCTAAGAATCCAAACCGTTCCTGTTTACACCATTTGCGAAGCCAGCTGTTCACTTCCACTATTTTCCCCTCTCTCCCTGGGCCACGTCGTTCAACTGGGAGGACAGATGAGATGACAATTTGTGCATTTAGTTGCTTCAATTTCCTGCCGAGAGCCTCGTAGTCTCTTTTGATCTTCTGGAGGCTATTGCTTGCAGTGCCATTGGTTCCCACATGAACCAAGAGGAAGGGGTATTTGTCAGTGGGTTTTATGATTCCTTGCAGTCGTTCAGTTACATCTTGGATCTTAGCCCCGGGGAGACAGCACACTTCCCGAGACATCTTGTCAGGCCCACAGATCACTGCTTCTGTTCCCCTCAGTAGGGAATCCCCTATCACCACTACACGCCTCCTCTTGGGTTTGGTCGGGGTTCTTCCATGAGCTGTCCGTTCCAAGGTCGCCTGCACATTCCCTGAGGACTGACTTTGCTGCTCGTCTTCATATACCTGATCGACTGTAATGAGGGAGAGATCCTCAAATGGAGTCTGCTCTTCGTCTTCCATGCTAGGGGAGAGGACCTCAAAGCGATTGTGTATTTCTAAGCAATCAGAGTGAACCCTGGGCCTCCTACTTCTTTGAGTCACGTTTCTCCATATATCTGGCTCCTGTGTTGGTGAACTAGACTCCTTCTCAGGGGAGTCCCCTGTCTCCTCCTTGCTGGAGACGGTGTGCTCTGTTGCTTCCAAGAAGAGCTCCAGCTCTCTAATTCTTTGGAGCGTAGCTACACGTTTTCAAATCCCCACAACGGAATGAGCTCCTGCTGCTCTGTCCCAGCTCCTGCCAACCTAGCAATTTGAAAGCATGCCAGTGCAAGTAGATAAATAGGTACCACTGTGGTGGGAAGGTAAGTGGCATTTCCGTGTGCTCTGGCTTCAGTCACGATGTTCCATTGCGCCAGAAGTGGTTTAGTCATGCTGGCCACATGACCTGGAAAGCTGTGGACAAACGCCAGCTCCCTCACCTGAAAGCAAGATGAGCACTGCAACCCCATAGTCGCCTTTGATTGGACTGGGTCTTTTACCTTTTACCTTCTTTTACCTTTTACCTTACCTAGGATGCTGCAGAACTTCTTCTTTGTGTTCAGAGGTGCACCAGAAGTATAACGTATAACCAAAAGGGTAGCGCATGGTTAATTAACTGTGTCTAAATATATAACACAGTAATCACTTCGACACACTCCACTAATGGGTTGACTGCTCATGGATTGGTTATTTTACTCTCTGTTAGTTTTGCTTAGCTATACAATTACCTTTAATCCCTAAGCAAAAAGGGGTCCATTGGAATTTCTTGCCGAATGTCCTTTGAACTGATACTTATGAGGAGGAAGTAGTAGGGCTCTCTGTATTGCTTTATTTCTAATCAAATGAGGAGATGTGGCTTCCACGATCATTTCTGTAACAAAGCCGTTTTGGATTTCGCTTCCCCCATCTGCTTCTCATTACCGCATCATGAGCTATGTAAATGGAAAGAAATGTCCTCCTCAATGCTGCATTCATATTCTGTCATCTGCGCAAACAGAAATTCACTACAGTGCGAAAGAAAAACAAGCATTCATTCAGCACGTGACATTTCTGAATGTAAAGGCGATGGAGTTATGTAAGTTTCCTGGGCATGCCAAAGTTATCCATCCCAAAGCAGTCTCCTTCATAGGCAACATCACAGTGCCACAGAGACTTCACAGAAGTGGGCTAAATAAACAAGACTGCAATGCAACCATCAAGGCCCTTCACTTATTTCACAAGGTTGCATCTTTTCTTTCTCTGTATGTTCTCTCCAATGTCCTTAAAAAATATGAATGTTTGGGGCATTCTAGTGAGAAATTATGGTTCTGCCATTTCCCCCACTCAGCTAAAATATCCGTTACATGAAACAGCACTCATGATTTCTAAACTGCACATTTCAAGATGTTTAAAGTATTACTGGCATCATCATCATCTCATCATTAGCCTAGCCTGGAGAAAAAGTATATGAAGCAAATTGTACAGATGTCATTCAAACACAGTGAAAGGAAATCTGGGGGCAGAAATTAGGTGCATAGTCACACGTGATATTTTTTGGATATGAATCTGGGTGTGGGAGAGTGCATAGGTAAAGGTAAAAGGACCCCTGACCATTAAGTCCAGTCATCACCGACTCTGGGGTTGCGGCGCTCATCTTGCTTTATTGGCCGAGGGAGCTGACGTACAGCTTCTGGGTCATGTGGCCAGCATGACTAAGCCGCTTCTGGCAAACCAGAGCAGCGCATGGAAACGCCTTTTACCTTCCTGCCGGAGCAGCACCTATTTATCTACTTGCACTTTGACGTGCTTTCGAACTGCTAGGTTGGCAGGTGCAGGGACTGAGCAATGGGAGCTCACCCCGTCGCAGGGATTCGAACCGCTGAACTTCTGATCGGCAAGTCCTAGGCTCTGTGGTTTAACCCACGGCACCACCCGCGTCCCTCCAGGGGGAGTGCATACCTGTGCACATAAACTGTGATGGTTAGTACCAAAAAGCCATTTTGGCAGGATCTTCTAGATGTTCAATGAGCTTGTTTTTGCACTTCATGTCTAGAAAAAGTATCTTCTGGCCCCAACCCATCTACTTCTAAGTCACAAGCAATTAGACTCAAGCAAATAATAACCAACTGGTTGCATTGATTTCAGTAAAATTTAAGAACAAACTACACATGATGTTAAGTTTGCAAGAGCACTTAATGTGCCATTTTTAGCGTTTAAATGTTAGATAGTAATTCAGAGGATCAGGAGGATCCTGAGATCAGAGATGGAAGGACAACCATCTCCCTGATTGTTGCCCAGATAAAGTTTCCAATCCAATCCAATTTACTGGTATGTGATTGAATCCCACCGAAAAATGTTAGCAGACTGAAAACACCCTGTGCCAAGGCCATTGTGTGCTCTTACCAATTTAACATCTAGTGAAAAATTGCCACATGATAGTACCAAGAGACACGAGCATTTATCTAGATGGGGAGTAAATCAGAGTTGGTGGTGGGGTTAGCAGATGTGTAGAGCTTCTAACATCATTTTTTAAAAAATAAACTTGTAATTTTTTTGAGAGTTTGTAGACAAGGTGGAGCTGATGAGTAGAACAGACGTTACTACCATGAGATTATTTGTATAATAATTCCAGTTACAGATAGGTAGCTGTGTTGGTCTGCCATAGTAAAAAAATAAAAATAAAAAAATAAAAAAGAAGAAGTGTATCTGAAGAAGTGTGGATGCACACGAAAGCTCATACCAAGAACTAACTTAGTTGGTCTTTAAGGTGCTACTGGAAGGAATTATTTTATTTTGTATAATAAGTTATGTTGTAAACCACTCTGAGATCTATGGATGGATGGTGGTATTGGTTGGTTGGTTGGTTGGTTGGTTGGTTGGTTGGTTGGTTGGTTGGTTGGTTGATTGACTGATTGATTGACTGACTGATTGATTGATTGATTGATTGATTGATTGATTGATTGACTGATTGACTGACTGATTGATTGATTGATTGATTGACTGATTGGTTGATTGAATTAACAAATGAAAAAAATAGATGATTTGTGGTGAAATGTGAGGACTATGCTACCACACAACAGAGTCATTTTGCATCTTAATTTCAACAGTAGATGAGCTACAGATGAACAAGGAGATTCAACTCAAGATTTCATACTTACTTTTTTGAAACATAGGCATTGTGGCCTACTTAGCAAATTCCAGAGCCTGTTTCCACAAGGGTGGCACACCTAGTGGAAAGTTGGCAGTTTCATCTAGCAAACTCAAGGTCTAGTCAGTGTGTTTTCTGTTTGTAGATCTAGCAAACGAAGAGGGTAAGGAGCAAATATGAGCTGGCAAATGACCTCCAGGCATCTCCATTAACTTCAATGCTTGACCTAATGTTGAAGAGAAGGTAAGAATTTGAAATAACAATATCTGCATTTTCTGAAATATAGGGTGGAGTGGCATTATTGTGTGATGTCCATGACACCTAGGAACCCTTCTCAAATCATTTGATGGGATGAGTGGCTGAATTTCTCAGCACTTTCCAAAACCCAGAGCAAACCTAGAGTCCTTATAAACACCCACCCAAAACTATGGTTTGTTTCTTACTATCAAATTAGAGCTGCTCCTCATTGCACTTATGCACAAGGGGGAAGGTCAGCACACAAATGTCTAATAGCTGAATCACACATTTCCTCTAAATTAAATTAGGTGCACTGCAGTCTTACCCCTGAAAAGTTTTATTTGGATTATGTTAGCTGCTCTGAGTCTGCCTGTGGCTGAGAAGGTGGGATACAAATAATAATAATAATAAATAAATAATAATAATAATAATAATAATAATAATAATAATAATAATAAATAATTTATTTAAGTGTCAAGAGCCATGCAGCCTCTCCGATTTCCTGTGCTTCTGAGTGGGTCTCTATTCGGGGCACAGCTCCACTGAGGACCAAACGACACATTATGTTAAGCTTGTGATGGGCAGCTTTACAACTGCCTAAATATTAGCCATGGGGGTGGTGGGTGGCGATCAGAATCGGAACTGTGTGGCATGATGAGGGAATTTAATCCTCTGCCCCCTTTAGGGTCCCAATCAAGATATTCTTCCAGCAGCTGAAATTTCTCCTAGGCTCACTTAGAACGTTTTGTGCAGCCAAGGACTTCTCAGTTCATTTTACCACTGTTAATTTCTAGGGTGGGAACATCTGGATTGTCAGCCACGTAGACCAACATATCTTCGAGAAGCATTGTTTTTGTGTCTATCTAGGTGGTCACTCTATTCAGTGGTAGCTTGTGGCTATTTGTCTCTTTTGGCGTATACAGGGTATAACCTCATTTATATGAAGGTAATGAAAATCAGGACCAATGTTTTGGTAGGCCTACAGTTGCTAGAATCATGTGTTTCCATTTGACTTATGGTAGAAACATCACAATTAGCTATCAGATATCCCGAAACCATTCCAAGAACCTTGAACTTAGCTGGTTTTATTCTTAAAGAGATTTCAATGAGTAGCATGTGTTTTGAAGGAGCAGCCTGTTTATTATTAGTTGAAGCATTTTGCTGGACCACAACTGGTTATAAACATTTAAAGAGCTACGAACTTCAAATTGCTCTGTTTGAACTTTGGAATTGCCTTTCTGCATTGATTGGAAGTATGTGAGGATTTGGTAAATGGACTCTAGTCTAGCTAGAGTTAGTTGTAACTAAATCCTATTGACTGAAATTATTTGTGACCAACAGTGCACTCATATACATATACTCAGAAACAAGCCCCACTGACTTCAGTAACAGTGGGTTACAGAAGTGGGTCTTATTTCCAGGTAAGAGTGTATAGAACCACAGCCCAACTTATCCCATTTCAATGGGATTCAATAACTTTAGCCGAAGTGAAGCTATTGTAATTGTGAGTATGACTCTTAACACAGACATGTTATATTTGAGATGTCAAATGTTTCCTGTCTGTGGTTTTTTGCTGCTGCTGCTGCCCCTGGGGAAGTGGCTTTAATTAAGAACTATTTTTCCTTGTGAATAGCCATGTATCTTAATAGATGCTCCTGTGTCATATTTCTATTCCAAGAAGGATCTCAGGATTCAATTTTCTTTCATACAAAGGGGATGTGAGTTGGACGTGATCAGTCAATCCAGTTACAAGTAATTAATGACTTCACTGCAAATGTGCTTGCATCAAAGCCAATAATAACAGCGAGGGCCAGAGTTTTGAAAGGAGCTCAGAGCCAGATTCACAAGATCGCTCTCTCTCCCTCTCTCTACCCCAAAATAAATACCAGATTTTGAACAGGACTTAGCTCCTTCTTTGCACACAAAGGAAAGGGGCAGATTTTTCAAAAGTGCCAGTCCACTAGAATCTGGGGAAGTGTGAGGGTCATGACATCAGGCTTAGCTATGTGGGTGAAGGCTTCAGAGAATGACCTTCCCACATGGATACAAGAATCATGTGTCAAGCTTTCAAGTAGGGCTCCTCATCCATCTCCATCTATACCAAGACTTTGCAAAATGAAGATCAGATGGGGAGGGGAGGCAGAGCAGGTTGACATTGGCGTACCAAAGCTGCCTCTGATATTTTAGGATACGTGAGCAAAACCTGGCTTTTGGTATTCATGTGTATCACTACCGTGAAGTGGGAACTGATGGTTGCATGCCTAGGTGTGTTTGTTCAAAAGTAGGCCTCATTCTGCTCAATGGGACTTGCTCCCAGGTAAGTGTATTAAACTGCAGCCTTAGACAGGTTTCCACACAGATATGTGTATGTCTCTGATTCATAGATTCAGCATACCTCTATCCCCATAGAGTGAGCTGTGGAAGTACCTCTTTCAGATAAGGCTATGTGTGAGTACAGGAGGTGCTATTCTGTCCAGTTTTCCATTTTGGCAGAGCATGCAGATCAGGGTCCAAGGAACCACTGGCAGGTAGATTAGAGTCTGAGGGGTCAGGGACAGTGGCCCAGTTTGTTTGTTGTACAGTGGTGCCTCGCAAGACAAAAAGAATCCGTTCTGAGAGTCTCTTTGTCTAGCGGTTTTTTCATCTTGCGAAGCAAGCCCATTGACGGATTAGCGGATTAGCGCTATTAGCGCTATTAGTGGCTTTTAGTGGCTTATCGGCTTATCGGATCAGCTGATAAGCGGCTAAGCGGCTTAGAAAAAGGGTGGGAAAAGGGGGGGGAACCCGCAGGAACTTGCAAGACATTGTCGTCTTGCGAAGCAAGCCCATAGGAGATTCGTTTTGCGAAGCACCTCCAAAACGGAAAACTCTTTCGTCTAGTGAGTTTTCCGTCTTGTGAGGCATTCGTCTTGCGGGGCACCACTGTATTCCTGAATCACCCTTCTTTGAGCAGAACACAGGGCAATGTACAACAAAGTATAAACTACAAAGTTAAACTGATGATTAAGTGAAATGCAAAATTAAAATAAGAATAAAATTAGGGATGGGTAAAGCCATCAATTTTGGTTTCTCTTTGTTTCTCATTCTTTTCCTGCAGTTCTGAACATATTCACATCAGCCTGCATGTTTCTTTTTAATGCTCTCATGAAAATTCATCAGTGAATTAGTGTGGATTTCTCCTAACATACATATTTTTGTATGGAATTTTGCCTCCTATACACATCTTTCCAAAGCAGTTCCCTCTGAAATAACGTATTTTCATATGTTATTTCACCAACATATGCATTTTTATGGACACTTCATCTCATTCTGTGCACACATTCCCTGGCTGCAGAACTGCACCACAAAATTCAGATTCAAAGTGTGGATTTTGCAGAATGGCTGTATTTCAGTTTGCATATTGTTTCAGAAAGTACAGAAGACTCATCTTTAAATGCAAACAGAATTGCTTGGCTTTATAGATGAGCAGGGATTAGCTGGTGGGATCACATAGTAAGTCCTGCAGCCATATGGTTGGCATATAAAAAAGCATTATTATTATTATTATTATTATTATTATTATTATTATTATTATTACTACTACTACTACTACTACTACTATTTCTTCTAATTTATGGGAGACAATACACTTATGCCTTGAAGTCATTAATTTATTATAAGCTTCCACAGATGCATTTTAATTCTGTGTTTTTGTATAGGAATATGCAGCAGCAGCTGATGGACCTTAGGAATAAAAAATATCACGTGTCCTACTTCTTTCTTCCAAATTGGCCCATTTCACAGTTGATGTAGACAAAGCTTGGATTCCATTGAACGAACAGACGTACATGCAACTGCCTTGCAGGAGGAGCACCACAGAGAGCAATCCCCTTTGTCCCAGTCTTCAGACCACATGTAATCATTCTTCAGAAACACTCATATTTGTGGCCAAGCCACTGGTCCAACCCAATGAATAATGCTTGCTATAATCAGTCCAGCTGGCTTATAAATTGGGTATGATTGCCAATGCCTATGCGCTTTCTCTCTCTCTATATATATATATATATATGGAAAAAATCACAACAGCAGATACTGATAAAATACACTGCATGTTTTGCAAGTTAACTTTGATGGTATTGAAAAGTATATTGGGAACTTTGGGTGGAGATGTCACCATGTAATGCTGGAACCCAACTGATATTTTTGTTAACTGTTATGTAACTGTTTGGGGCTGTTTTATAGTATTTCGCACATTGCCTTGGGAGAGGTGATGAACGTCATACTAATGCACGTAAAGCCTGGCAAGGAGCTGAAAATAATCTCCCCTCCCCCTGAAAACCCATATCCATAAGACCATAAGAATGGCCCTGATGAATCAGGCTGATAGCCCATCTAGTCCAATTCTCACAGTGGCCAACCAGATGCCAAAGGGTTACAGACGCTTCAGATTACAGACGCTTCAGGTTACAGACTCCGCTAACCCAGAAATAGTACTTCGGGTTAAGAACTCTGCTTCAGGATGAGAACAGAAATCTCAGGGTGGCAGTGTGGTGGCAGCGGGAGGCCCCATTAGCTAAAGTGGTACCTCAGGTTAAGAACAGTTTCAGGTTAAGAACAGACCTCCGGAACGAATTAAGTTCTTAACCCGAGGTACCACTGTACACTGCCCACCTGTGACTCCTGATAACTGGTATTCACATGCATAATACCTCTGAAAGTGGAAGTAGAGGCTAGACATTGTGGCTACTAGTAGCCATTGGTAGCCTTCTTCTCCATCAATTTGTCTATTTATTTATTTTTTTAAAGCCACATTACTGGGCAACGACAACAATGACCTGTGGCTGCCTAATCTTTTCCTTTGCTGGGAGACTTAAAGATACGCATCTGTTGGCCAATTTGCAAGGAAGGAACCCCTACTCCGAGTGGTTTGGCTTAAAATGTGTTGCTCAGGCCTGACTTCAAGTTGGGTGGGGTGATCTGGGCCTCAATGGGGCCCCTGGCAGCCTCTTTCCCCAAGACACCGAGTGATTTACCTGGTGGCGGCTTAATTACAGGACAGTTCCAGCCAGCATGGCAGAGAGGTCACTCCCAAGTCCTGTCAAATTAGGGGGCATCTCAGCAGTGCTGGCCCCGAGTGGAGTTTTTGATCCACATGCTTGTACTTGCTGCCACAACTATCTGAATTACACTGACATCAGGAATGGAACTGGTGTAATTCAGAGAGTGGCGCTGGTAGACTTTGAGGTGCTGTGTGGGCTCAGTCACTATCTTGACTGCCCCCCTGCTGGTGGCGTTGGCGTTAACCTGAGAATGAACCTACTCTGTGATGGCCTGGGAATCTGATTCAGAGGCTGAACTGGAGGAATCCCAGCCTGCACAGGAGTTCCCACCTCCAGGGCCGGCTGAACTGGGGCAGGGCCTTGATTCTGAAGCGCCTGCACCTGTGCCGGATCCTCAGGAGCAGGCACCAGGTGAATCCACTCTGGCTCCGGAGGTGGTTGAGGACTCAGTGCCTACAGGTGAGTCTCCCCCTGGGTCCAGTAACCCTTCAGCCTCTCCTGAACTGCAGAGGCTCAGGGCAGAGAGGCGGAGGGAACTGGTTTCTCCCAGGAGGAGTGCTCGCCTTAAGGCCAGGAGAGGCGGGTCTCCTGGGGGCCAGGACCGCCCCTGGCCTCAGAGAAGATAAAGGCCAGTCAGCCCGGTCCCAGGTTGTGGGAGCAACGGCGTTGATGAGCTGTTTCGGCCAGCATCCAGTCCTGTTCCCCCAGAGTTCCTGTCCTTGCCCGGCTTCTCGCTGTGGACCCCGCCTCGCCCGTGGAGGACTGTCTGCCGACCCTCAACTCAGGTCCTGGACCTCGCCCCACGGTAACCTCCCCCCTGGACCAGCACATACTCGGACCCTGTGGCCATAATCTGAAGCTTCTCTTCTTTGTGGCAACACAAGAAGAGACCTTTTCTGCAGTGGCTCCCCATATGAGGAATGCTCTCTCCAGGGAGGTTTGACTGGTGCCTTCCATTATACACCAGGCAAAACCTTCTTCTTCAACCAGGCCTTGGACTGATACCTTTTTCGTGTTGTGGGAATGGGTGGGGGGACAAGCATTATTGGGTGTTTTGTGTTTTTAGCTTGTACTTTAATGTTGTGAACCACTTTGAGATCTATGGATGAAGGGTGGTATACAAATTTAATAAATAAATAATATGGCACATGCTGGCACCAGGTTATCATATTGCAGAGTTCAGCGAAACACGCAGTTGTGTCAGAAATGTAGCATCAGAGTCTTTATTTACAGCAAAATAAACAAAAGCATCACTACGAGCTGTAAGCTGCGTCTTCTCACACAGACAGTCTCTCAGAAGAGAGTGAGAGAACAAAGAGCGGAAGTTCTCACAGACTTACTTCCATTCCCATACTCACAACAGTACTGAAAAGTAAACACAGGATTGTATGATCCATCAGCGGAGAATGAAATACTAACAGAAACATCAGCTCCTCGGTATACAGAGCAGAATAATAATAATAATAATAATAATAATAATAATAATAATGAAAAAGACAAAAAAGGAAATATCTTAATGTGCATCTTGGCTAAGAAGTTACTAGACAGAAGAGAGTGCCTACTGTATTCAAAGATTGCTTTGCACGTTGATGATGTTTTAGAGCAATATTTCAGTTTTCAAAACAAGCTTACACAGACGCCTTATGTGCATTGAATCAGACCATCGGTCAATTTAGCTCAGTATTGTCTTCAGTCACTGACAAGATGCTCTCCAGGTAGGGAGATTGAACTTGGGACCTTCTGCAGGCAAAGAAGATGCTCTGCCACCGTACTACGGCGCTTCCCCAGAATTAAATAATTCTCTGTTTCACTGACATAGTACAGGGTTTGTTCCTGCTAGATAATAAAACTGCTGCCTGGAGCAGACATAAAGCAGACCAAGCAATAGCCAATATCTGTTCCCACAGATGTTGCTGCAAACTCTGTGTGAACTGGCTCCAGCCTGCCTCCTCATAAATTATGCTAGCCAAACCCCAACCTATACTTATTTCATGTATATATATATGTGTGTGTATGTGTGTTAAGTATAATTGGGCGATTTATTTAGTACATCCTAGTGGAATGCAGATTTTGTACACAAACATAAGTCAGATGAAATGTGGCTTCTAAGAAATTCTGGAAATATTTTTAGTATGTGAATGTGTGTGTTTAAAAGCAGTGTTATCTTCTCAGAGCAGAAAAATACCCTGACACCAAGCCTTTGTTGTTGTTGTTTAGTCGTTTAGTTGTGTCCAACTCTTCGTGACCCCATGGACCAGAGCACGCCAGGCACTCCTGTCTTCCACTGCCTCCCACAGTTTAGTCAAACTCATGCTGGTAGCTTCGCAAACACTGTCTAACCATCTCATCCTCTGTCATCCCCTTCTCCTTGCGCCCTCCATCTTTCCCAACATCAGGGTCTTTTCCAGGGAGTCTTCTCTTCTCATGAGGTGGCCAAAGTACTGGAGTCTCAGCTTCAGGATCTGTCCTTGCAGTGAGCACTCAGGGCTGATTTCCTTCAGAATGGATATGCTTGATCTTCTTGCAGTCCATGGGACTCTTAAGAGTCTCCTCCAGCACCAGAATTCAAAAGCATCAATTCTTCGGCAATCAGCCTTCTTGATGGTCCAGCTCTCCATACATCACTACTGGGAAAACCATAGCTTTAACTATACGGACCTTTGTTGGCAAGGTGATGTCTCTGCTTTTTAAGATGCTGTCTAGGTTTGTCATTGCTTTTCTCCCAAGAAGCAGGGACACCAAGCCTAGTTACAGTGAATTAACAGGACGCGGCTCACCTGCTCCATTTCTGAAGTGCACAGGTCCTGCCTTTGGTGCCTGCTTCATTTATAGGAGCTATTCCTACACAGAACCCAACATATGTAGACACAATCAGTGCTGTCATGGCATCTCAAAACTGGGGGTAAAGTTTGCATAGACTGGGCCCATAGACCCCATACTATGTTACTCCCAATACTTGTGACAGGATAGCAGATAGGAATGCCTGAACTGGGCAGTTGGATATAAGTTCTGATTCCTCACTCCAGAGAAACATAGAAGCACATAGTTGTAAACTATGGAATCTAATAATTGGATAACTTTAGCATATCCTGGAATCTAAAGTTTTGTGTCTCTTTTGTAGGAAGTGTATACTTTTTTGTGCAACTTTCAGTTTTAATGGAATTAAATTTTGTTGCATTATTTAATGGAACGGTTCCCAAACCACCCCAACATGGACTATCTGAATTTTTTAAAAAAGTGTTTTTATTTTCATGGTACAGAAGAGAAATTTTGAGAATTTTTTTGAGGGTCTTAGCAAACCACAATGTTGTTGCTTTTTGCCTGTTGTAGCAATTGCTGTGCCTTCGTTTCCCAGCTGTAGCTCCCGATGTTCTTCACAAACATGTAGCAGACCACCTGAATGAACCTGGACCACAGTTTGAGAACTCCTGATCTAATCTAACCCGCTGCTCAGTGCAGGATCTGCCATGCAGGGTAAAGCTACAACATTCAGCCTCTGCTTAAAATGAGAGCCTGCCACTCTGGGCACTGTCAAATGGCTCTTGCTATTATAAAGTTTTATCCCAAATCTGCTTTCCTGCACTCTTCTATCAATAGGTTTTACACCTGTCCTCTGGTGCAACAGAGAACAGGTCTGCTCCATCTACTGCCCAACAGCCATTAGGACATTTGGAGACCACTATCAGGTCTCAAATTAATATTCTCTTCTCCAGGCTAAACATATTGTTCCTCATAAACAATTGTTCCTCATAAGACTTGGGCTGGATCTAGACACATTAAAAAAAACCACGTTCCAAGAAAACGTGTTGTAAACTCAAAGCGGGAAATCATCTTGGTGAAAGATGAGACTCACAGCTCCATCTGGTGTCACAGCATTATAATGTATACAAAACATTTTTTTCTTTACTAATGTAGCTGAGTCCTTGGTTTCCAAAATCCCACAGCAACCTGGCAACCCTCCTCTGGGCAGTCTAAGACAGGGGAAATCATAGAATTGCAATTGGAAGGGAACTCAAGAGTTATCTAGTCCAACCCCTTGCAATGCATGAACCCCATATGATTCAGAGGGCATAAAGGAAGCAAGGAGGGCTAAGTGGGGGGCAATGGTTGTGTTCCAGGGGCACCCAGGGAGGCAGAGGAATATGTGCTCAGTACCAGTACCCTTGCTTTAAGAAAGCCAGTGCATAAACATCTCACCATCCAGGCTGCCCTCCCCTGGACACATTCCTTATAGCCACATGGAAGTCAGTTAAACATGGATAAGACTACAATTAACCTTATTCAAAAATTGTGCAGGGTTCTGATGTGTGCATGGTACTCTGTGCAAAAGGATGTTGCTCTGCTCTAATGTCAAGGAGAGCTCCACACATATGTTTTTCCACTGTGTCTAAAAAGCTGTTCCAGCATCAGCAAGAATGAGGCAACCCCTGGATCATGTCAAACACCCTCCAAAGTTTCCACTGGAGTGCTTTCATAGACTTCAACTATGCGGGACTAGGAAGACTGACTGGATCCAAATGTTTAAATTTAATGTTATTTTTAAAAACTCTGAAAGGTCACAAGAAGCTACTACTTAACAAAGCAGCATTACATAACCAGAACAAATTATCTGCTGTATGCAAAAAAATAAAGAAAGCGACCGGAACAAAGAAAGCAACAGGAAGAGGACATTGCTGGAATGATACATATGTTGGCTAGAATCATAAGATTTTAAAAGGACAGCTATTACATGCTGGCTCATTAAAGTTACTGCTGTTAAAATGCACCCTTCTTTATCTGGGGTAATGTGAAACTGCTGAGCTGACTAAACTGCTTGGGAAGTTTATCTAGGGAAGTGAAGCAGGCCACGGGGGGGGGGGGAGTAACCAGTTCTCCAGAGTAAAGAGCGTCGTAGCTGATGAATGTGCATTACGGAAAATGTTTTAATCAGAAACTGACTTGAATGGATGCCAGAAGGATATCTGTGCTAGTTTGTTGCAGCAAAAATAACAAAGAGTCTTGTGAACCATTCAACAGATTTACTGTGGCATCGGCTTTCATGGTTCAGAGCCAGTTACTATCAAAAGTATCTAATGATACTTGTAGTCCATGATAGCCTACCACACAATAAATCTGTTAGTCTTTAAGGTGTCACACGACTCCTACAAAATAACTATCAAAGTAGACTTTCTACTTTCCATAGGCTATGATGATGGAGAGGTCCCATCTGCTTCCCAAGGGCAGTCCTCTATGTGAATGTATCAATTGTGAATGCATTTGAAGAGCTATTCAGTTCACATCCCATAAGAAGGGTGAGGAGCAGCCTTGAGTGACCCCCCTCAATGGAGGGAACTACAGCTCCCATGATTCTTTGGGGCATTCATGTGCTTTAAATGTGTTCTGCGGATCTGCCTCTAAGGAGGCACGCGTGTCACCTAGACACAGGCTTCCCTGTGCATTTCTTCTTACATTACAGTCATGATTTCTGCATTTGCATCTACACATGCAAAGGGACACAAAAAAACCCTCTGCGTACTTTATGGGAGACTAAGTGAGCACCCTGATGTGGCCAGTTTATTGGTGAACAGACAAATGGATCAGGGCTTCATTTTCAGGACACTGTTGTATCTTGGAAACGTCATATAAGAGAGATGCATGGGGAAGAGGGTTCATATTGCAAGAACCTTTGTTCTTGTGGCTAGCTCTCAGGAAAAGTTGAGGTTAGCTCTCAGGAAAGCAGCAGTGGAAATCTCAAAAGATCCAGGCCACAGAGGTTTGGGCAAAGAGAAAGAAACATGCAAAGTGAGACCACACATCCAAAGGAAAACCTCTGAGGTTTGTCCTTCTCTATCCATCCACATGTAAAAAATATTATACTGTAGAAAGGATGTAACAATGCAGACCCCCATTTTCATAACGTTCCCCCAACCCTGGCTTCTGTCCCTTCCCATCCCTGGCCAGCAATTAACCAGCTTCAGAAGGTTATTGAACAGGCCCCCAAAGCATTCTGTAACCACTGTGTGGCCACAAGGCAAACTGATTTCATATTGGACATTACTGCCTGTTCATTCCTCTGGGGTGAGCTTGGTGATGGGGAAAGAAAGGATGTATCCCAGGTGTGTGGCCTGGCGAAACTATGCAAACAAGTTTCAGTTCCAAGTGATTTGTGGTGCAGATATGTTCTTTGGGCTGACGCCAAACAACATTGTTAATAATTCCTCCTCACACCCAGCATCTAAAATAGGCACATCATAATGCCCTACCTAGCAGAGCAACACAGAAGTTTCCCATGATCTGTATAAAGCTATACAAGGGACAGCTTGTATGTGACAGAAGATGGAAGCAGCTGGGATTGCAGGCAGCAGGACTCTTTGTGTTTTGAGGATGCTCTCAGAGAGATGGACCCCCCCCAAAAAAAAACCCCAACCCATCCAGATATTGTAATTAAATCTTTATTGCTTGACTGGCATGCCATGCATTTTCACTTGAAGCAAAACTACAGTGGCCTCTAGAGCTGATGTGCCATTTATATCCTCTCCTTGCAATTTACAAAAAAAAACACCCAAAAAAACCTTAAGACTGCTAGATATGTATAATATTCAGCAGTACTGCATTCGACAGAAGGATAAGTAAGAGTAATGAAACTTCTAAATTGCTTCCAAGGTGAATGCTGATGTTTCCCCATCATCATAAATACCCCCAGGACAAGCTTTCCAGATGGATACTGTTTACACACGTAGTAGCATTTCATCCCGGCGGATTACCTTAACTAGTGGAGAAAGCTGTAATGAAATGTCATATGAAGTTCTGGAAAAGTTCATGTGGGATTTAAGTAGTGAAGAACAAGCTGTGACCAAATCAAGTACTTAATGTAATGCTGCAGTGAGTATGTCAGAGCTTCAGATTAGATCCACAGCTCTCTGAGTTGGTATATATATATATATATATATATATATATATATATATATATATATTGTTTCAGCAATCAGTTTGGATACTCTGTTGAATCCTAAATTGAGGATTTATTTCAGAGAAACCTTCCTTAGAATTGACTCCCAGGATTTATAGCGAGCCAAACCTTTGACCAGACTGAAAAGCAATATTCTCTGGTTTTCTATTTAAAATATGTTTCTTATGAATGTGACACTGTTTTCACACTTCCTTCATCCCTAGAAATTCAGTATGTTCACCTGCTTTCATAAAACAATAAAGGACCAATGCAGATGCTTTAAAATTGTTCCCAATGGTAACTGTTCCCTGTAGCAGTGTGGATCTGGCAATTTTCTGTACACAGAAAAAACTGCATGCATGCAAATGTGTCGCTGCATGCCACCCCAATCTCTGAGCGGTGCAAGATTCCAGGGGTCCCAGGGTTTGCATTTCCTTTGGAATGAGGGACATCAGAGACTGTTGTGTTCCATGATATACGGTTATTTACACATATACAACCTGAGCCTACATTGGAGGGGTTCACAGCATCAACACATCAAAGGGGTCTTGTTTCTCCCATAGCAACAGCCTTGGATTCCAACAGAAATCAGGCACGACTCTGTCCTCCAGCTGCCCGGCCTGCCAGCTTTTAGCTTGCACACACAACTGCCAGTGCCGGCCTTTGTCTTTCTTTTAAAAAAAATATATATATTAAAGATTTTCTTGTTTTACAGAAGTATGTGTAATGTCTCTCGTATTTTTTCCATGTAACATTTTTACAAATCAGTTTCATTTGTTGAGACATTGGGGGGGGAGGGGGGAAGATGGGGAAGATGGGTGGGGGTGGGGTCAGGTGGCGATGTTTCTATTTTGCTTAATGTATGTAGGGTTTGGTGTTAGCGTTGCTCGTGCTGTTCATTTGTGTTTCTTTGGTGGTGAGAGAGGTTGGGGTTGGCCTAGGGTGCGGCTGTTCATTTGTGGTTGGCTGTGGTGATCTTTGTTTTCGTGTGTGAGTGAGGTGGGTGGGTGTTTTGGATCAGGTTAGCCATATTGATTTGTATGCTGTTGGTGGATTATTGTCAATGTCTTGTTGGGCTGTGTATGTGATAAAGGCGAGCCATACCAGGGTAAAGGTGTCTTCTTCTGTTTGTCCCCATGTCAGTTTCAGTTTATTGGTTAATTTTTCTAGTAGGGCTGTTTCCCATACTATTTGGTACCATTGGTCTATGCTTACTCCTGACAGGTCTCTCCAGTGTCTGGTTATGGTGTTTCTGGCTGCTGAAAGTAGGTGGGTTATGAGTTCTTTGTGGGGTAAGTGGGCATTATTGTCTTGGAAGATGTTTAGTAGGGCCAATTCTGGGGTGATGTCTAATACTGGCTTAGTTATTTTACATATTTCTCGTATGGCTGTTGTCCAGAATAGTTGGATTTTGGGGCACTTCCACCACATGTGGAGGTATGTGCCTGTGGAGGTGCACCCTCTCCACAGCATTTTGGTGAGGTGGCCTTTGTCTTTCTAAATACCAGCGAATTGAGGGAAGGGGGGCCCAGCCATTTGCCAACTGACAAGGAGCCATTTCCTTTGTTACCTTGATGGCCATTACCTCACCCGGCAGATAGCCTGGCTATTCCAGGTATTGAATCTGTGCTGGAACAAAGAATTAGAAGGAACTCATAGACATACAGCCTAACGCACGCACGCACGCACGCACACAAACAAACTCATAACAATATACTACCACATTCATGGCCACTTATTCATGCACATAAGCACTGGGACCAAATTTCTTGTGTTTTATCTGGAGAAGCAGGAAGAGAAATACAGCATATTTTAGGGAGAACCTTCACCTCGTCATTTTAAATAAACTGGAAGGGTCTGCCCCCACCTCTATATGTGACATACAGGGCCGGTTCTACCACTAGGCGGAGGGAAGCAGATGCTTCATGTTAGGAGGTGAGAGGAACACTGGTGAGGTGTTGGAGGACAAGAGCTTTGTGTGAGATACATCCTGTCCTGCACCTCCAAATCTAGCTGGCTGCCCTCGGATGCATCAGAAGAAGCTGTCCAGCGCTGGAAGTAAGATTTCCGGAGCTACCAGTCTTGTTAGCTTTTGTACAAAGGATGTGAAGTTATCTTCCCTAAGCAAAATCCACTGGGGAAAGGGATATGCCAGACTATTTTGCTGCACTGCTTTCAAAAGCCAAAGCTCTCTCTACTTTTTCTGTATGGAAGGTTGTATGGTTCACACACCTGCAATCTAACGCCGTTCAGTCCAGAAGCACTTTTACTATCTCACCTGCTGGTTTGTGTAGACCAGGCCATGTAAGTTTTCATTCGTATATTCACTTACTTGAAACCTGCTGACTGTTCTGTTCTCCAAACTGGGCAGACTACCAGCGTTTTACAATTTCCACTGCTTCCATTTCCTGTGATGGAGAAAGCAGGCATCGTATTTTGAGCTCAGGGGGATGTTAAAGGCATCACTGAGAGCAGGGTAGGCACACTCCTTGTACAATGAACTATTCTTGAGCTATTACACTACATCATGGGACCAGGAAGGCTCTGACTTTTCTTTATAGGATGTAAGGCAGTTATTGGCTAGCCTAACCCAGTTACCATGCTAAAAATACCATACACATGTAGGAAGGCATGCAGGTGGGGAGCTGGCTGAGGGCAGACTGAAGTTGCTGGGGCAGTGCCCCATTTTCCCTATGTACCAGCCTCTGTTGTGCATCATATGAGCCAAGCCACTGAGGGAGGGGCAACTCCGCTTTGTCCCAGGCACTGAGTCCTGGAATGTACCTGTGACATTATTCCTGGTGAAGCAGCACCAAGGAAAATCTATATCAGCAGCAAGGAAAATCTATATTGCATACACTCCCTCCCAGCTTTGAGCTTATATTACACAACTGCACGTTGAGGACACATCTGCCCATTGAGGACAAAAAGCCATGAAAATAGGGGGTAGGCATTTAATTTTCCTTGCTTGCATGAGAAGGAAATACTTGTTATCCTTTAGCATTGGAAGGAATAAGGCAGGCAATCAGCAGCATCTAGCAGAATGGATAAAAATAAATAAATGAGGAGACAGAGGTGGCAGGGTGAAGAAAGGATGGGAAGAAGGAGCAGCAGCAGCAGCTGTGGAATGACTGAGGGATTCTGTTAATGTGGGGGTGCACGAGGGTCCTACCCTGCTGTCTCCCCTTCCCCTGCACACTTTTGCAAAGTGGGCCTCCAGCAAAACTATTTGCTGGCCAGTGTCTTGACATGTATTTGGAGATGAAATGTGCTTCTTGGCGGGCACTAAATTAAAAGCACATTCAACTACTCAAGCAATGCACCTGCTGACACTGGCCTGGTGTACAGTTTGAAAATAGTTAGCCTGGTTTCTCTTGAAGAAATGCAGTGTAGCTGTAAGCCCCTGTTTGTGAATTTCAAAGTGAGAAAGTAGCATTAAGTCTTCCTAGGATAGAGCAATCAATGCCATGGAGTAGCATCATATTAGCGCTCCGGGCAGAGACAGAATTGCTCCTGGCAATGTTTAGGTCTAGGCCAGGCCTAGGCAAACTCGGCCCTCCAGATGTTTTGGGATTACAATTCCCATCATCCCTGACCACTGGTCCTGTTAGCTAGGGATCATGGGAGTTGTAGTCCCAAAACATCTGGAGGGCAGAGTTTGCCTAGGCCTGGTTTAGGCTGTCAGGCTATGCTGAGTCACAAAAAAATCAGGACGCCAGTAGGACTGCAAAACTAGATAGGACTTTAAGCACGTGATTCAAACCTACACTTAGAGTGGCCATATCTTATTGTTTACTAAAAGCAGCCCAGGGAGGGGCTGTGATCCAGCACAGGGGAGTTTACTAACCTTTCCAACCATGTCATTTTTCTACTGACACCCAACCCCATACACAAGCTGCTATTTTTATCAACTTCAAAACATTTAAACTTGTTTAGTGGGTGATTTCCAAGGTTTTGGGGTAGAAAGCAGGAGAAACTCACCTTCTCACTGTGCCATGATCCCAATCTAGAGTAAGATGTGCATGCCTGCTTTTCCTTTCCCCTTCCTTTCCTTTTGGTAAACAGAGAGAGGTAGCTATTCTAAGCACATTTGTTGCCATATAATTAAAGCCATGTCAAGTCTGACTCTTGAGGATGGCTCCAGGCTATCTTTCAAAATGGCAGAGCACGCCATTGGAGTACATGCATTAGCTGCAGCCCTCCAGACAGTGCTGGACTTCAGCGCCCACCTTCCCTGACACATTCCACACCATTGTTTGCTACTGGGCAAATATGCCATGCCAAACTCTGTGATTTTCCATATTGTGGAATCCTTTGCCAGTGCCATGCAACAATGTATGCAGACATTTAATCTATCATGCTAGCTAGCCCCAAACAAGCAGCTTTCATCTGCAATCCTATATCCAATTACCTGAAAGTAGGCCTCATTAATCTCATTGAGAGTTGCTTCTGAGTTCATATAGGATCATGCTGCTAGTGTGTTGCGCCTAACATTCATTAAACCATCTTAACTCTGATAGCATCCAAGGACTTAATCTTAATTGATTTGTGGACTGAACTGTCAACGACTTCCACGAACTATTCCAAAAGCCACTGGAGTTGTGTCTTACTTTTAAATGCCACCTGGGATTATGCAAGTTTATAACATCAAAGGAATGTGATGCAGTACATGCTCCAGATCATAAGCATCTGCTACCCCTATTATCGTTGACCCCATCCAATGTAGCTCTTAATGATCAGAACAGAATGGGACGTTTGTGAGTTGTAGAAAAACTATGGACGTTTATTACTACCATTCTGTCTCAATTCAGTTTGATCTGTTCATAATTTCAGAAGGGCTCCTGCCCTTTCGCTTGGATCAGTCTGAAATAACAAACCTTTCAAGTTCGCTAACTTCCCTAATGCAACACAGATTGTGGTCAACAGGGTGGTAGTTTCATGGAAACCCAAGCATGCAGGTGATTTGCTTATCGTGTCCTGGTCTCAGTTCAGTTTGTTGTTTTCCTGACTCCATGTGGAGTTATGCAACTGCCTATCCCAACAACAATAGGTGTTTTCAATTGCCACATACTGAAAAAGCCAGGGTGGCTTGCAGAACAACGTGAAGCCGTGATGACTTTCATGCTGTCATGGATGAGCAGCAAGGGTTGCATTTTGAATGCTTCAGATGTTTTGTGGGAAGCAGGAGGGTTGCATGATGAGGTGCTTGGAGGAAGCCACACAAGGAGAAAACCACCATAGTATTTCCAATCTAATGAACAAACCAGACAGAAACTCAGTAAGCTTCTTGAAATAGAACCAATTTTTAAAAACAACATGTTGAACTGATGAGGTTAGTGAATGTCTTTCAGTACTCCCTTTGGTGGACAATGTATGTGCCTCGTACCTTACCTGCGAATTAATTCATAGATCACAAAGAACAACATTTCAAATGGAAAAGGAAACCAAACTGAACAGCCCTGAGAACTTGTGATGAAGGATAGTAAATAAATTTTAATGAAGAAGAAGAAGAAGAAGAAGAAGAAGAAGAAGAAGAAGAAGAAGAAGAAGAAGAAGAAGAAGAAGAAGTTGTTGTTTTGTTGGTGATTTTGGGTCCACATGTTACAGAACGCATGTGTCTGTGTGTATCTCCAGGATGTGATTCTCCAGGATGCTCAAGATGGCATGCTAAGTCTGTTTCCTCTTTACTCTCACAACAACCCTTGGGGGTAGGTTGGAACAAAACATAGTAACTGGCTAAAATCACCCGGTAAGCTAGGGATAGGGGACCTGAAGCCTGGGGCCACATGTGTCCCTCTCTAACTGTGCCTTGAACTCTACACAGCCCAAACCCCTTCCCCAGCCACATTCCTCACCAGCCTTGCTTTGTACCCTCTCTGAGTGTTTTCAGCCTGGCTGGAATGTGTACTTTGTTGTTGTTGTTTAGTCGTGTCCGACTCTTCGTGACCGCATGGACCAGAGCACACCAGGCATTCCTGTCTTCCACTGCCTCCCGCAGTTTGGTCAAACTCATGGTGGTAGCTTCGAGAACACTGTCCCACCATCTCGTCCTCTGTCGTCCCCTTCTCCTTGTGCTCTCCATCTTTCCCAGAATCAGGGTCTTTTCCAGGGAGTCTTCTCTTCTCATGAGGTGGCCAAAGTCTTGGAGCCTCAGCTTCAGGATCTGTTCTTCCAGTAAGCACTCAGGGCTGATTTCCCTAAGAATTGATAGCTGTTATCTTCTTGCAGTCCATGGGACTCTCAAGAGTCTCCTCCAGCACCATAATTCAAAAGCATCAATTCTACTCTGTGCAAAAGGATGTTGCAACCCAGAAGTCTCGCTGCTTCTGTGATATCAACAGGCAGCAGGGCTTCGTTTCAGAAGAGTTAGGCCCAGTTGATGAGGGAGTTCAGAATAAAAGAGCATAAGAGTAAGTCTTCTGTGCCACCAGTGGCCAACCAGATGCCCATGGAAAGCCCACAAGCAGGACATGGGTGCAATAGTCCTCTCTTGCTCATGTTCCTCAGCAACTGCTATATAGAGGCACACCGTCTCTGATCAGAGAAGCTATTTGCCCTATGTAAAAAGACTCTCTAGTCCAAGCGCAGCTTAATGGTAAAGAACCATAAGAAGGGCAAATAGTTACCTGACAGAGATCTAGATCTAGAGATATCTATTATCTAAAGTGCCTGTGATAAGGTTGCCAGATTTATTTCAATGAATCTGGGGACACTTCAATTAATTAATGAATTAATTAATTAATTACTACACGTTCAGGACGTTAATGCTGCAGCGATGGCGGTGGCAGAGGAGCGGCCGCCGCCTTGACCTCAACCGCCACGTTTCCCCTTCCTCCGAGGCTTCTATCTCCTTCCTCCATGAGCCTGGGCAGCCCCTGAGTTGTTGGTTCTTCGGTGGTGGTGGGGAAGCGGTGCACGATGGGTCAGGCATGGAAGGCAGAGAAGGAGGGCTGAGAGTGGCAGTGGCAGTGAGGATTGGGCAGCACGATTCCTCCCTTCCCATTGGAGTAGCCCCAATCCCATTCCTACTCCTGCTTGCACGCAAGCTCTGATAGGCACTGTGAAGCCTCCCTTCACAGCTGAGAGATCCCCGCCCCGATCCTGCTTTTACGCAAGTAGGAGTTGGGAGGCTGCTCCGATAGGCAGCATGAAGCCTCCCTTCACAGCTTAGTTGCTGGGGTCAGGGAAGGTGGAGGCAGCCTAGAAGCTGCATCTTAAAGCCCCTGCAACACCACCATATGGGGACATCCGAGCAGCTTCTGAAGCCAGCCAGTGTCAACTGCTCAGGGCTGCTGAGACTGCCACTGCTGCGTTTGCCGGGGACATTAGATGAAATCCGGGGACATTCCGGGGATGGAATTTGTCCAGGGACTTAGTCATAGAATCATAGAATCATAGAGTTGGAAGAGACCACAAGGGCCATCGAGTCCAACCCCCTGCCAAGCAGGAAACACCATCAGAGCACTCCTGACATATGGTTGTCAAGCCTCTGCTTAAAGACCTCCAAAGTAGGAGACTCCACCACACTCCTTGGCAGCAAATTCCACTGTCGAACAGCTCTTACTGTCAGGAAGTTCTTCCTCATGTTTAGGTGGAATCTTCTTTCTTGTAGTTTGGATCCATTGCTCCGTGTCTGCTTCTCTGGAGCAGCAGAAAACAACCTTTCTCCCTCCTCTATGTGACATCCTTTTATATATTTGAACATGGCTATCATATCACCCCTTAACCTCCTCTTCTCCAGGCTAAACATGCCCAGCTCCCTTAGCCGTTTCTCATAAGGCATCGTTTCCAGGCCTTTGACCATTTTGGTTGCCCTCCTCTGGACACGTTCCAGTTTGTCAGTGTCCTTCTTGAACTGTGGTGCCCGGAACTGGACACAGTACTCCAGGTGAGGTCTGACCAGAGCAGAATACAGTGGCACTATTACTTCCCTTGATCTAGATGCTATACTCCTATTGATGCAGCCCAGAATTGCATTGGCTTTTTTAGCTGCCGCGTCACACTGTTGGCTCATGTCAAGTTTGTGGTCAACCAAGACTCCTAGATCCTTTTCACATGTACTGCTCTCAAGCCAGGTGTCACCCATCTTGTATTTGTGCCTCTCATTTTTTTTGCCCAAGTGTAATACTTTACATTTCTCCCTGTTAAAATTCATCTTGTTTGTTTTTGCCCAGTTCTCTAATCTGTCAAGGTCGTTTTGAAGTGTGATCCTGTCCTCTGGGTTGTTAGCTACCCCTCCCAGTTTGGTGTCATCTGCAAATTTGATCAGGATGCCCTTGAGTCCATCATCCAAGTCGTTGATAAAGATGTTGAATAAGACCGGGACCAAGACAGAACCCTGTGGCATTCGTAAGTCTGGGGGCTGTCCCCGGGAAACGGGGACATCTGGTAACCCTAGCCTTTGAGGACTGCTTTATAAGATCAGATTTGAATGTGTCTTTTGTTTGAAGAGCTGTCCAACTCAAGTCCATTTCAAAGAACAGTATGGAGGGGTGAACAACAGCTTTGAAGCTGTCCTTCAACCATTAAAACCTGGATAGCAGATTGCACAGACAGAGGTCACCCAAGAGTCCTCCTCATTATGGATAGGATGTGTTTCTATTTAACTAATAGCATTTCTTTCTACATCTGCATCTATGCAATAATTTAGCATATTTCAGCAAATCTAAATGTTATCCAATCGCAGGTCTCATGAAAATCCATGCCCACTGTTACCTTCAGCCTGGGTGATGCTCTTCCTCTGCTTTGGGGGGTACCCACATAAGTGGTCCTACTGCTCAGGGCTAAAAGAGAAGGTGCCATCTCCCCAATCTCCAAAGCCTCACCAGTGGTGGTGGTGGTGGCTTCTGATGGTAAAGGTAAAGGTACCCCTGCCTGTACGGGCCAGTCGTGTCCGACTCTAGGGTTGCGTGCTCATCTCGCTTATGAGGCCGGGAACCAGCGCTGTCCGAAGACACTTCCGGGTCACGTGGCCAGTGTGACGAAGCTGCTCTGGCGAGCCAGCACCAGCGCTGCACACAGAAACGCCATTTACCTTCCCGCTATAAAGCGGTACCTATTTATCTACTTGCACTTAAGGGTGCTTTCAAACTGCTAGGTGGGCAGGAGCTGGGACCGAAAGACGGGAGCTCACCCCGCCGCAGGGATTCGAACCGCCGACCTTACGATCGGCAAGTCTTAGGCACTGAGGTGTTACCCACAGCGCCACCCGCGTCTCTGATGAGATCTTGCCAGAAGCCACAACTGCATGGCCCTGGTGGCTGGGGCAGGCAGGGTGCCTGCAGAGATACCACCCTGAAGGATTCCACCTGAAGCAGCTCATGGGTGAGCCAGTCTTGCTACTGCTGATACTAGAGGGTATTTTCCCCCACCATGGCAATGCAGTAAGGATAAGGAACACCTGCTGGCTTGATCACAAGCTGTAAAAAAAAGATACAGAGCTTCATGCCACATAAAAAAACAACAGAGCCCTTTTTGGAGACGATCAGTTTTCAGGAGTACCACAGTGATGTAATGCGGTTTCCTTGCCATGTGTTGGTTTTCCTTTTACTAAAATGTGTGAACAAGTTATTGAGCCACCACAATAGCTTCCTCGACTCATAAAAGACCATCTGCCTTTATCAGCCCATCTGCAAGATATTAGCAGCACGTACAAATTAGCACGACAAGGAAGATAATCTCTGGCAATCTCTGTTTTCCTTTTTTCAGTTAAATTCTTTAAACCGACCGGCTAGTACAAACTAGTTGGACTTTTGTGAAAACAAACATACATACAAATATATATATAGCCATAATTTAAACAAAAACAATGAAATAGAAAATTGGTTTTTCAGATGATCTTTTTAAAAAACCCAAATCGTATACATACAATAGTCTAACAGTTTGTACTAAGTGGAAACTAAGTTCATGAAAAAATTGCATTGGTTCTGGATGAGGCTTTGTGTATGTGTGTTTCTGTTCTGCACTGTGTGAAATGTCAACTGGATTCCCCCCGTAAAAAGTTGGTTTTCTTTTTGGCCTGAAAAGAGGGGAAATTTGCTGGCTTTAGTTACCCAGTAAATTTATTTTAAAGACAATCTTGTAAAACCTAGGTCAAACATACACACATTTATTTCTATAAAGCACAGTTTTCCAAACTGTGTGTCAGCTGCTGTGTGTTGGTGTGTCGCATGAATGCTCCCCGGGGCTGGAAAGGGGTTAGTTTAACCTCTGGTTTGCTAGTAAAACTGAATTACTATGTCGCAAAATGATGCATGTCTAAAAAGTGTGTCACCAACATGAAAAGTTTGGAAAGCTCTGCTATAAAGTATTATACTGTATCAGCAAATGCATTCAGAAACAAATTAACCCCTTGACAGCCATGATCTTGATTAAATTGCCCAAGTTCCTCATGTTAAAATGTTTCATTAAAGGAATAGGAAAGTGGGATACTAAGAAGCTGGAAGGGCCTTTGTTCTCTCTGTGTGTCTGGAAAGAGATCAGCACTAAGAAATCCAGAGGTTATGCAAGGTCCCCTGCTAGACGTGGCAGGAGAACAAAAATAGATCTAAAGGGCAGAGAATGCTGAAAACAAGTACAGTAAAAGAAATGAGGCAGAAATGTCTTGTTATAATACATTTTAACAGAAGACTCTTTATGGGGAGTGCAGTTGTTAAAGGAAACCAAGAACATGGGAAATTCCACTGGTTCAAACATTACATTGGGCAACTCAATTGTTCTAATATAGCTTACACCAGGAATCTTTTTCACCCTGAGAGCCACATTTCCTCCAATGCAAACTTCCAGTGGCTGCTTGCTCTGTGGGTGCAGCACAGAGGCAACTCTTAGCTTTTTACAATAGCCCTACCGTTATGTAACACCACACTGCCTTGAAGCCACATTTTACATCACAGTGACACCTGCACCCATCTACAAGAACTGCACATTAAAAACTTTCATGCTATGTTCAAAAGCAGTTTTGGTGAAGGAAGTTTGTAACAGGTGAAACGGGAAGAATAAAGGAAGAAAAAGAGAGGGGCTTCTGCTAATACTTTCACTAGAAATGTTTTCCATGGTCATACTGGTGCACAGGATTAAGTGGTCCTGAGTATGCACCATTAAGAGTAGAAACAGTGCTCTATAGCATGGGTAGGCAAACTAAGGTCCGGGGACCAGATCCGGGGGCCCAATCACCTTCTAAATCTGTGCCGTGGATGGTCTGGGAATCAGTGTGTTTTTACATGAGTAGAATGTGTCCTTTTATTTAAAATGCATCTTTGGGTTATTTGTGGGGCATAGAAATTCGTTCCCCCCCCAAAAAAAAAATATAGTCTGCCTCCCCACAAGGTCTGAGGGACAGTGGACTGGCCACCTGCTGAAAAAGTTTGCTGACCCCTGCTCTATAGAGTCAGCATCCTCCTAGTTGTTGTTGTTGTTTAGTCGTTTAGTCGTGTCCGACTCTTTGTGACCCCATGGACCGGAGCACGCCAGGCACTTCTGTCTTCCACTGCCTCCCGCAGTTTAGTCAAACTCATGCTGGTAGCTTCGAGAACACTGTCCAACCATCTCATCCTCTGTCGTCCCCTTCTCCTAGTTACCTATTCTCTTTCCAGCAATAGCTAGCCCCATGATCCCAGAGAATCTCCAAGCAGATCATTTAAGCCTTCCAGTTTCTTTCTTCTTTGGCGATCACTCATAGCCAAGATTGTCTTCCATCATCATGGTCTTAACAATGAATCCGTAAGTGACTGTGTAGGCCAGTTCTGGATCCACACGTCCTTCCACAGTGGGGACATAGGTTTCCAGGAAGGAGTTCATCACGTTGAGGTTTGCCAAATGTGCCTTCCTCTTACCTCATTTCCCCTTTTTGCCCTGAGTTTGTGCTTCTTCAAAGACTTGCCTTGGTAAAGGCTGTTCTCCAACTGGAGCACTTGCAGGCAACTGTTTCCCAGTTATCAGTGCTTATACTACTTTTTAAAGATTTGCCTTGAGAGCATCTTTGCTTCTTCCAATATACTGACATTAGTTCGCCTGTCTTCCCAAGTGATGTGTAATTTTTTTCGGAGACACCATTGATGGAATCTTTCAAGGAGTTGGAGATGGCATTTATAAGTGGTCCGTGTTTCATGCTAAATTTTGTAGTACAATAGCTTTGTAAACAAGCATTTTGGTTTCCCTGAGAATGTCCCAATCCTGAAACACTCTGTGCTTCAATTGGGAGAGAGCTGTGCTCACAGAGCTCAAGCAATGCTGCATTTCAGCATCAGTGTCAGCCCTTGTAGAAAGATAACTGCCCAGGTAGGAAAAGTGATGGACATTTTCCAACGTTACACCATTAAATTGGACTTGTAGCACTGCAGAGGAGTTGTTTTGTGCTTGTTGGTGCAGAACTTTGGGGGGGTTAATATTGAGCAATAAGCAAGCTTTCCATAAGCTTCTGTGAAGATATTTAGGATGGTTTGGAGGTCATCCTCTGAGTGTGCACACATGACATTGTCATCAGCATCATGAAGCTCTGTGATGGAAGTTATGGTAACTGTAACCCCCCAGCAGATGGTATTCAGCAGCATGCTGCCATTGAACATGGAGGTTCTTCTTAGCTATCATGTTGATATAGACATAGATATTCAATGAATTTGTCTAACCCTCTTCCAAAAACCACTACACATTGTATGGCAGGAAATCCCACAAGTTTAGTTGCACATTGTCTGAAGAAATACCGGTACTTGCTATTGCCTGTTCCAAATCTACTGTCAATTAGTTTTCTCAGGGGGCCCTGATCACAGGGAAGCAGGGAATTATAGGAAATGAATAAATAAATTTGGCAAATGAGTATCTAGTATTCTTTGGATATGACCTACTATTGCTTCCCAATATTTTATTTCTGAAAGTTTACTGTTCTTTGGAGAATGCGGTATGTATAATCCGATCACACTTAATGAGCTTTAACCCAATGGTAAGTTAATTCTCACATTCTCCCTCTGCACAACGTCTGTTCAATAAATAGCAATACCTAGGGCAAATTTATTCGTGTGTGTGGGGGGGACTATCCAGACAATTTTCCAAGGAACCTATCAACTTGGATCAACATAGGCTCAACGCTTTCGCAATGTCAGCACATTTTTCAACCAACTTTTTCTTTCCTTCTTTCCAAAAGGAGTCAGAAACAAGAACTGGATCGCGCATTCTGCCATTGAAGCCAGGAAAACAATCTCTGTCTCCGGAAATGAGTTAACGTATCAGTAATGTCATTCAGCCCTCTTGGCTTGTGCGTCTAGTCCTGAAATAAATTCTGCTTAATCAGCTACAGCTGAAAACGCAACACAGACCCATTACTGTGCTTAGCTTTGCCAGGTGCCTCTAAGTAACACCAGTATAACCTGGGGAACTTCGCATGCCGTGTGATTGGTCTAACAAGAGCAGCCCAGATCCTATCTGGAAACGTGCGGCCCTTGATGTCTCTGAGGCAAATGAATGAAGGAATCAGATCTTTAAAAGTGTGCAGTTATTCTGAAGAGGGGGTGGGGGAAGGAAATGAATGGGGGACTGTGTTCCAGGGGTGCTTTTGCCACACTAAGCATTTAGGGTGGAATTGCCACAATTGGTAGTAGCAGCTGGTGTGGTGAGGCAGAAGGACCTCTCTGCACCATTGTTGCCTGCAACTTACCTAGATGATACTGGGATAGGGCTGGCATGACTGCACAGCCCTGGTCTCACATGCCTTTCTGCCCTATGCCAGTGTCAGGAGCTCGTCCTACACTCGAGTAGGACCCTGGCAGAGATACATGCCCGACTGGAATGTTCTCTCCCTCCTGGCCGATCGTTCGGGAGCTTCAGAAGCTTTCTTCAGCCTGAACATCACAGCAACCAATGTCAACCAACACCAGCACACTTAGGGATCCGCAGAGTCTTCGCAGCTTGCGTGACAGACCTCAGCAACTCAGCATTTTGGCTAATCTACTTTATTTACCTATAAACACACATGGAGCACTGCAACAAGGCTCCCTCTCTCTCTAGCATCAGACAGCAAAGAGAAAAAGGACAAAGGACAATAGTCCCACTTCACGGAACACAGTAATACAAACATCCTGTCTCCGTCACTTCCCACTCTGTGGAGTCAAAACATACACCGTCATGTGATAGACAACAATCCCATGACTGCAGTCATGGAGCAGGAATTCTAACAGCCAGTACCATCCAAGTAAGCTGCAGTGATGCTGGTGATGGAGGGCAGCTGCACAGCACCACATCAGCCACTGTGGCTAATTATTTGTTCACTCATATTTTATGGGGTGTCCACACTCCAATCGCTATTGACATGTATTTTCTCTGTATTCTCTCAGGCCACAGAAAACCTGACTTTCTCCATGAGGATGGAAAAACAGCACAATCTCCGCAGGTGCAGTTGCCCTTAATGCCATTCCTACATCTTTTTTAAAGGTTTTGCTTTGACATATTAGGAGAGTGGACCTATCACATCTTGGCACAGGTTCGTTATAGCGTTTGTGCCGTGTATCATTTTGTGAACACATTTTTGTTTAATCAGTCTTTCAGCTATTGCTAATATGCTTTTTGGATGGACCATCAGTTCCGTTGCTCGGCCTCAGCCCAGTATACCTGAAGGAGCGTCTCCACCTTCTTCGTTCTGCCCGGACACTGAGGTCCAGCGCCGAGGGCCTTCTGGTGGTTCCCTCACTGTGAAAAGCCAAGTTACAGGGAACCAGGCAAAGGGCCTTCTCGGCAGTGGCACCCACCCTGTGGAACACCCTCCCACCAGATGTCAAAGAGAACAACTACCAGACTTTTAGAAGACATCTGAAGGCAGCCCTGTTTAGGGAAGCTTTCAGTGTTTAACGGACTATTTTAATATTTTGTTGGAAGCCAGAGTGGCTGGGGAAACCCAGCCAGATGGGTGGGGTAGAAATAATAAATTATTATTATTATTATTATTATTATTATTATTATTATTATTATTAAACATTTTTGAAAATACAAATTAAAAACAAAACAAAACGGATGCAAAGGGTCTTAACACATCAGGCTTCAGGCAGCTCAGTAACTATGCATACTGATAATCTTAGCATTTTCTCCTTTAGATTTTCTTCACACGGCTTCAATATAAAGAGAAAAAATAACTCAAAAGGTCCATAATCTAGAGTACATCAGGAAAGGAGGGCAGGCATTATCCTTTACACTTCTGCAATCAGTAAATGCTTTCCGTATTTTCTCAAACGAGCCCTTTATCTTTTGTTCCCTGGTTACCCTTAGTTTTTGTATTAATTTAGCTGGAGAAAATAGCATTAAAACCTTAGGTCAAACTTTCAGTTTATTAAAAAGATTTACAAGAAACCAGTCTCTCTCCCCCCACTTCCCTTACTGCATTATTATTATTATTTAGTAAAGCAAGTGAAAACAGTGTTTACAATAGCAACATTGCAAGACTTAAACACAATCCACTGGTTGGGCAAGAACTGGGACATTAGCATCTGCAGATACAACTTTCAAACAAAATGCAAAGGGCTGTACAATCAATAAAACTGAAACATTAAATATAAACATTAACATTTAATAGGTCTCAAAATACCATGCTGACATCTGCATAATACCTAAATCAACTTTGCTGCAGCGTTGCCTATGGTAATGTATTAACAGAATATGACCCATGGGACATTTGCGAAGCTTTATTGAACATTGACAGCACCAATGTAAATCTGGGTGAAGAAACGTGGAAGCTGTCATTTCATATAAAGCTGGTTAATGTCTTTTCGTTCAGCTATATTTCAATATTTAGCACTGTTAAAGTAACAGAGATTACGGCTGATGGTATATATGGTATTTAATATATTTTCAACTTTATTTGTTCTCCATCACCCTATCCAAGACAATATCATTTGTATGGCAGCTTTGCATTCCGCTGTAGGACGGCATGCCTCATGTTCTGAACAAAATTTGTAAAAAATTCTCAGTGATTTATACAGAATGGCAGACTTTTTGGTTTTTCTTTTTTAAAAAAAAAAAAAGAAAAAAGTCTGCCTTCTATATAAATCACAGCATGGTATCTGTATGCACCACTTTTTATCCCGAAAGTCACTGAAGTACATGTCTGCTTTCAAAGCAATAATTTATTCTTCTTAACTTGCTTTCTTTTTCCTGATATATGGTTCTATAGGCTTTCCTGACAGGAGAGAAATGGGAATTCAACAAATCTATCACGAAGTGTTTTGATAAGCTCTCTTGTTTTATGATTTTAAATTAAATTAAAATTTTAAAATATATTTATACAAAACAGTGTGCATATACAGGGCGAGTCCTTTAAAAGAGGCCCCGTGGATACAGAGTACACATGTTCCACGGGGCCTCATTTAAAAGACTCACCCTGTATATTAATTACACACACACACACACACACACACACACACACACACTAACTTAACAGCACAGGGCTATCCATGCCTCCTTGAGTGCAATGAGGTTTACTCCCTGAACCTTTTCCACAACTTTGTCCAGACCCCAGAATCCAGCCATGACGAAGAAATCAGACTTGAGGTTGCAGAGTCACTGTCTATAAGAGTTAGGCTAGGTTCCTGTACCTGAGTCCAGTGCTGGTGCCCAGGGCAACACTGAACCCAAAGCTCATAAGCAACAGTCCACTAGCCCAGAGCCAGAATCCTCAGTGTTGCCTTCCCCTGAGTACCTTCCAACATACTTTACCAGCCCACACCAGTGACAGGTATAGGAGCTCCAGTCCCCTCAATATTTTGAATCAGGGGGCTGGCATCCCCTGCCACCGGGTGCCCTCCTTGCACCCCAGTCCCCACCTGGGAGTCAGGAGGGGGCTGGGACGAGCAAGAGCGAAGATGGTCCTCCAAACGTTCTGTTGAGAATTCCATTCCACCTTAAGGAACAGACGTGTGGAATTGTTGCATGTCACATGTCTGTTTACATTCCAGTACAGTTTGCTGGGAACTTCTGTTTGTGTATAGCTTTCTGTTTTGCTTTCGACACGAAGGAGATCAGACATGTGTCCTTTTGTCCTGATCTACGCTTAATAAAACCTGCTTATAGATGTACTTAGACAGCCTCTCGTGCCACTTCTGTCTGCGCAGCATTTTCTCTGCTGGATAGTGTGCTCAGTCTTCTAAAGCCTGGGTCACAGATTTATGCTGCACCAAGAACCAGAGTTCGCCCGGCACACCGGCCGGTGGGCTGGGGCCGGCTGGGGGCCTGTCGATTGCCTCCGTTTCCTTGGGTGCATGCCAACCAGGAGGAGGCGGACCATGGAGCCCAGTGCTGCGCTGCACCTCCTCTTCCGTGCTCGATGCTGCAGTGACAGGATGCGTCATGTGACGTCACGTGCTGAGCCCCTCCTATGTGTGGAGCAAGTCGGCATCTCTGCCCGTCCAACACTGGAAGGAGTACACCAGACTGGATGCCAGAGAATGTTTATTTGTTGTCCAAAGTGTTGGCCCTCTAAGGACTGTAGTTCTCACAAAGGGGGTGAAGCCTTGGTGGGGTAGACTAGAAGCAGAGGCTCAAAAGGAGCACATTGTTCACTCCACAGTGCTGCTGTTTTGGCCTATGGGCCCCTCAGCAGAACCAGAGCAGAACATACCTGACCAGGAGGCTCTAGCAGCTAGCCTAGGTGGGGTCAGTCCAGGGTCTGAGTATATTCAGGATGCTAAACTGCATGGGTAGCGGCTGCAACATGCAGGTCAGTGGCTGCATGTTCAGAACAAGCCACACACAAATCCCAGGGTTCCTAGTTTAAGTCACAGTGCAGCTTATGCCAGAACATTATGGGTGCAATTCTGTAACTTTACTTTCACTGCTGAGTACACATTCTAGTGAAAGGAACACCAGGAACTGGCTCTTGTTGTTGTTGTTTAGTCGTTTAGTCGTGTCCGACTCTTCGTGGCCCCATGGACCAGAGCACACCAGGCACTCCTGTCTTCCACTGCCTCCTGCAGTTTGGTCAAACTCATGTTTGAGTAGCTTCGAGAACACTGTCCAACCATCTCATCCTCTGTTGTCCCTTCTCCTTGTGCCCTCTATCTTTCCCAACATCAGGGTCTTTTCCAGGGAGTTTTCTTTTCTCATGAGGTGGCCAAAGTATTGGAGTCTCAGCTTCAGGATCTGTCCTTCCAGTGAGCACTCAGGGCTGATTTCCTTCAGAATGGATAGGTTTGATCTTCTTGCAGTCCATGGGACTCTCAAGAGTCTCCTCCAGCACCAGAATTCAAAAGCATCAATTCTTCGGCGACCAGCCTTCTTTATGGTCCAGCTCTCACTTCCATACTGGCTCAGTGCTGCCTAAATTGAATGACAGCAGCTCTCTACAGTCTTTCGCAGTCCTACCTGGAGATGCTGGGAGCTTCTACATGCAAAGTATCTCCTTTGCCAGTAAGCAATGGCTCTTCCCTTCCATATAATATGGAATGGTTCCTATAAAAGCCAAATGGAGGAGGACTGTACCACCTGCTTATGAATGGCCCTTAGGATGCTGAACTATATTTTTTCAAGTGGTCCCTTGACCGTCCTTCCTTATAAACCTCAGAATTGCTTCCACAGGAGCCCTGCACTGCAGAAATGTATTTCCCCAATTATTATTATTATTATTATTATTATTATTATTATTATTATTATTATTAATTATTTATACCACTCCCATCTGGCTGAGTCTCCCCAGCCACTCTGGGCGGCTCCCAATCAAATGTTAAAAACAGTGGGTGCCACTACCGAGAAGGCCCTCTGTCTGGTTCCCTGTAACCTCACTTCTCGCAATGAGGGAACCGCCAGAAGGCCCTCGGCGCTGGATCTCAGTGTCCGGGCAGAATGATGGGGGTGGAGACGCTCCTTCAGGTATACAGGACCAAGGCCGTTTAGGGCTTTAAAGGTCAGTACCAACACTTTGAATTGTGCTCGGAAATGTACTGGGAGCCAATGCAGATCTCTCAGGACCGGTGTTATGTGGTCTTGGCGGCCACTCCCAGTCACCAGTCTAGCTGCCACATTCTGGATTAATTGCAGTTTCCGGGTCACCTTCAAATGATGCACCAGCACCTATAATTGCTGGCAATGATACGCAATCCAACATGTGCATTCTTCCCAACATGTCACACCCCTATTGCTGCAGGGAGCATGACACTGCATGCCAACATGTGTACTTCTAGGTGCTGTGTACTACTGTATACTGCTGAAAGTAGCTTGGCATGTTAAAAACCTAGAGGAAGAAATTGCATTTGTTTGCAAAAAAAGTTTGACTCATACTCCACAAACGCCTCCAGGGATCTCTCTGACTCTGACTGCGGTTCATGGGAGAGAGTATCTTGGAGACAGCAATCAGAAATGTATTTGTATGTAATTAATCATGACAGCCGCCTAGAATTGGGGGGCAGGAGCACTGCGTTGTCAAGGACAACCGCTTCTGTCATACAAATGAACAAGAAGGGATCACATTGCCAGAAATCCCACAGGCTGTCAATGGGCTCCAGACTGGCTGTGTTCCCACAGGCCCCATAGAGAGTTGAAACCTTAAGAGTCTGGTGCTCTTAGAAAAGGCTGTAAAGGGTAAGATTTAGTATCCAAGCACAACATTACTAATGGTATCCAAAATTCAGCACTAAAATTCAATTTATAAACCCTGTAACCTCTTCTTAAGAAAGAACATTTCTAGGAAATGTAATGGGGAGAATATTGCCTGGAGATGAGAAAAGATGTTTCTGTCTGTCACTAGCACAACTTTGTTGACTACCCAATTGAGGGAAGTGAATGGTTCAGATGGGAATCTAAAAAAGCTGACAAAGAGATGAGTGGCCATTCATAGAAAAACTCAAGAAAATGTGGGATGTCTGCATCAGGGTTAGCCAGTGTGGTGTCTTCCAGATGTTGTAGACTGCAACCCCTATATCTGACTATTGGCCATAGCAGCTGGGACAGAAGGGAACTGATACTGACAACATCTGGGAAGGGCACAATGTTGGACACCCATTTCTCTAATGGGAGAAATGGAGAATAATGGTGATGATTCAAATATATTTGTGAAGGCTCTTTCCTAAGTGCTCAGACACTTATCCCTGTAAACCTTACAGCAATCCTGTATGGCAAACACCTTGTCCGAAGATCAGCTCCAGCAAAAAATGTAGCAGAAAGCTGCCTTGAATGTAGGCAGCTCTTGTTTTAGTCCTTCTGGATTGGTACATATGCACCATAGTGACCATGTGATGACTAGGTTTATTGCCACTGTTGGAGGCAGTATGCCTCTGAATACCAGTTGCTGGGTGGAGAGAATACTGTTGCACTCACACCCTGGGTGCAGGTTTTCCATAGGCATCTGGTTGGACACCATGAGAGCAGGCTGCTGGACTTGATAGGTCTTAGGCCTGAACCAGCAGGGCTCTTATGCCATCTGGTTGGGCTTTCCAAGCATGCTCAAGACAGTGTGGGGGGGGGTAAGGGAGTTTGTCTGTGAACAGGCTGGCACCATTACAGTTCATCCATGTGGGCTCAGTTCCTGTGCTCTTGCACTTTTCACCATGCCTCAAAATGTGTTGGCATTCCTTGAGCTTCTTACAGTATTGATTTGTTTAATATATTGCTACTCCCAGGGCTCCTGTTAAAATAAATACATTAACAATGCAGTAACATGCTATTTACCAATGAAATAATAATAAAAACCAAGAGGGTAGTGGAAAAACCCCATAAAATTCCAGCAGCTTAATAAAACTCACGAACTCCACCACCAATTTTAAAAAGTATGGGAAAGTAAAAATAAAAGGTTTTGCCTGACATACAAAGATTAAGTGTCATGTGACCTGCCTTCGTGAGATCACCAGCCACTTCACCCTTTGATATGGGGTGGAGATTACTCAGGGAAGGGCCTCCAATGTTTTTTGCATGATGAAATACTATTCTACAATGGTCTATTTGCTAGTGTTGTTCAATATAGATTGGACTTCTGCTTTGGACTGTGATTTCTTCAGTTTGATACTGTCCTTCTGACTCATTTGCATTAAAAATGTCACGGCAAGTCAAATCCAGAGGCAAAGGTTCCCCACCTTTGTTCTAAGCACACAGAAATGTATCCACATGTCTAGCACAATCCTATATATAGGCACTACTCAGAAGTAAGTCTCACTGAGTTCCATGGGGCTCACTCGAAGGAAAATGAGCATGGTCAGGATTGTACCTTAAGGTACCATGAAACACACAGGTATCACATACTTCAGACACTGAGGTGCTTTTTCAACAGTGAGAACATATTATTATATCTTTAACCAAAAGTTAACACCATATCGGCTTTTAAGCCTGTGAAGCCTGTCATTCATTTCCCCCACACACACACCCCAAAAATATAGTCCAGCTCCCCACAAGGTCTGAGGGACAGTGGACTGGCCCCCTGCTGAAAAAGTTTGCTGACCCCTGGTTTAGGGCTTTAAAGGTCAGCACCAACACTTTGAATTGTGCTCGGAAATGTACTGGGAGCCAATGTAGGTCTTTCAAGACCGGTGTTTCAAATCCTGTCCTATGAGTTCTGCGTCTTAACTCTGTACAAAGAAAAAAACTATAGTCTAGGTATGATATGATATTACCACCTTCCAGTTTTGGACTGTAAAAAGAATTAAAACCAAATGTTAGCATCCACATAAATAAGATACACATATGTGGTATGCAAATCTCAGACCATACTGAGAAACTATAAAGAGAGCAATTGTTTTCAAGGAAATGTGTATTTCTCCCACCCCTCTCCAGAATTTCAACTTGGTAGGTATTGCTGTATATATTGGGTTAGTTGGACCAGGTCCATGGAAATGTATTTTCCATATGAGACTTCATGGTTTAAAGAGCAAGGGGGTTACATTTATTGTGTTTTGACTGGAAGTGTATTCATGTATATGGATTTGAGAGGGAGGGGGGTTGCCCATTGTTAAAAAATAAAGACCTTGCTTGTGTGCTTGAATATATGCATGCAATGCAGTTTGATTAATGGGTAATCTGGACATAATTCCTTTTTGATTAATTTTTAAATTATACTAAATCTAAACTGATGACATGCTGGGAGAACCCATAATTTGGTAAATGAGCTCCCATACTTTGTCAATGCTGCAGCAATGGGAGGAACCTGATCCGAAATTTTTCTTTACAAAAAGTAATGGACTTCTCTAAAACTAAAGTGACAACGAATATTATAAATAATGGATTGGATCCAATAGAGCTCTTCTGTTTGTAGATGGGCCTCTTCATCTGGTGGAAGTTCCAGTGAATTGAAAGGGGATTTTTATTTTTTATTTTTGAAGATTCCTCCTACCCTGATGTTCTCCCTAGTCTGCTCCACAGGTTTACGGGGCTGTGGTGGGTTGTATCACCAGATGTCAGGGATTGGCTGGATGAGGAAGAATGGAGTGTGCCGCCCACCCAAGAGCCCCCCAAAGGAAGGAGACTTAGACTCAGGACACTGGTGGTGGGACACAGGGCATCCATCTGCGGGAGGGACAAGCTGGGAGATACTAGAAGCAGGAGGTTTGAATGAACATGGGAGGACAGAACCCGTTCCAGGACAAGGCTGGGTGCCAAGAGTCTCAGTGCGAGTGCAGACTCTGACAGAGAAGAGGCAGACACTGCTTCTCCTGCTCAGCGTTTGGACAGTCCAACTGTCTCTCCTCCACTGACACCCAGAACGTGAAGAAGAGTCCTGCATGTTGCTGAGCCAGACAGGTCCAGAGGGAAAGCCCTTCCCCTTGCTGCAGTCTATGGCTGCTTGGGAGGAGTCGAGACTGAGGAGGCTAGAAAGGGAAGGAGGGGTTACAGCAATGTCTTCAGCTAGGGGAGACTAGCCCAGGTGAACTCTGTTGTGTTTATACTTTTGTGAATGAAAGCTAATTGCATTTCACGTCTCAAGTCATTTTTCCTGACTTATAGGTGCCCTGCAGTCTCCTGGCAGCCCCTTGACACCACCCCCATGCCGTTGAAGTAGAGGAGGAGGAGGGGGAGGAGTTTGGATTTGATATCCCATTTTATCACTACTCTAAGGAGTCTCAAAGCGGCTAACAATCTGCTTTCCCTTCCTCCCCCACAATAAACACTCTGTGAGGTGAGTGAGGCTGAGAGACTTCAGAGAAGGGTGACTAGCCCAAGGTGCATGTGGAGGAGCGGAGACGCGAACCCGGTTCACCAGATTACGAGTCTACTGCTCTTAACCACTACGCCACACTGGTTCAAGGAGCCTCTGCTACCTGAAGTTCCTCGCGTTTGTGGAAGAATTCCTCCAATGATGGAAAGGCACCCTTGGATCCAAACCCCTAAAATTCCGCAAACAAGCTCCAAAGCTGCTAGCTTGTTATTCTCTTGTTTAGACGTCAGGATAATCATTCACCCAGTTATCTGAGAGTCGTGACAAAACACGTTCAGCATTCTCACCGGCATGCCTGCCTTTCTAGATACAAATGGCCTTTGCGGATGATTACTCCATCTGGATTATCTTACACTTAGTAGACATCATTACTGCCTAGTCTCTCAGTTTGGCAACAGGCGTACATACTGGAGTGCCTCCTCTTAATAAAAACACCCTCTTCACATGGGAAAATGGCATATTTCTGGCTCATGTTTCCCGTTTTAAGCCTGCCAAGTATCTAGCACCATCCTCAAAGTCTTCCCTCCTTCTCAAATTAAAGCATCCTCTTAGCCACATTTCTGGACACGCTGAGGCGCATGGAGCTTGAGACGGGCAATATGGCACTGTCAAAAATGAAGCCACAAACACCTCCTCCCTCGGCCAGTATTTCCAAGGCAAATTCACTTATTAATGTTCTGGGAACATTAAAAGGCCCAAACTTTTGGAAACTTGATGGGAGAGAGGGAACCGTGCAGAAGAGTAATGCTGTTCAGTTAAAATTCGTGGCAAGAAATTATTTGTTTTAATCACTTCAATAGCTTATTTGCATGCATTCCACTAAGTTGATCCATTGAAACAGGGGGAAATTATTTAAATTAGAGAGACAGAAATTTAGCATTCTCAGATGCTAAATATTAATTTTCAGGTACTTTTCAGTTGCTTCCCACACTCATGTCCTGCTTTCAAGAAGAACAGAGGACAATTACCACTGAAATGTGACATTCTTAAGGGGTCTTGTATTGCCATAAGAATTACGCTGTGAAGCTTGTAACAGAATGAAAGTAGCATTGGGTATACGACCCCCCTCCCCAATTCCTTATTAACTATGCTGTTGCTTCTGTGTAGCGTTTCAGCTCTAACCGCAGCTCAAATAATTTATGGAGAATATAAAAAGCGAAAACAAATAAATGGAACAGCATGTACATCCAGAAAGGCAGCGGAAACTTTGCATTCATTTGTCAAAGCTATGCAAAAAAGAAAAGGAATAAAGGGTTCTGTCAGAGCGTACGCCACACTGCCTAATCAAAGCTCTGCAGAAATCTAAATAGTTTTAGAGATGGATAGTATTTGCAGAAGCTTCAGTTCTGGATGAAAAGGCACTGGTGATTGAAACTACATCACCGATGGGGTGTGCAGGTTTGGGAGCCTCCCATGCAATTTAGAAATTAACTGCCGACAAGGCCAACATTGCCTCCAAAATCTAACACATACTTAGCAATGATCTCCACTTGTAAGGTCTAATGTGTGGAGGAGGACTGTTTCTCTTGGCCCCGCCCACAATGCTGCATGCTGCACTGACTCCACTCCCAACACCCATTCCTTAAACCTTGATATCTGCATCGGAGCATTTTACTTGCAATCAGGTTAACACGCATATGTGTCCCCTGCCATTTCAGACCAGTTGGTGCCAACTTGATTCATACTGCCAAGGTCAAGAAGATGGCGTGCATCTTTCTGATGCAGGAAATGATGTCTGGTTGGCCAATATAATTCCTGGCATCAGGGATTGGTTGCAGGTCTGAGGGTATTGGCGGCGAGCCTATTGCTCGAGTGGCGGTTAGGCATTGGAATAGTTCTGTAGATGGAAAGAGGGGAGGTAGCACCATCACCTGCCCCGCATATCAAAGGGTAGTCCGTTAAAGGATTCCGGGGGCATGGCCCTGTCCGAAGCCGAGGGAGGTTAGGGCCTAAGGCACGCCCCCTATCGGTGACCCCGGGGGAGCTCCTAGTTGATGTGCATCAGCAGGACTCCCCCTACTGGTGGTTAACCCTTCCTGGACTTCCAGCAGATGGGCTGGTGTCAGATATAGTTGGTTAGGTCCAATGCCAAAGCCAATACCACTCATCACCTGTAACCAATAAAGTTGTGGCCTTTTTTAGCCCATTAACCTTAATAATTGTGTCATGTGTCATTACAGTGGTACCTTGGTTTAAGTACTTACTTCGTTCTGGAGGTCCGTTCTTAACCTGAAACTGTTCTTAACCTGAAGCACCACTTTAGCTAATGGGGCCTCCTGCTGCTGCTGCGCCGACGGAGAACGATTTCTGTTTTCATCCTGAAGCAAAGTTCTTAACCCGAGGTACTATGTCTGGGTTAGCGGAGTCAGTAACCTGAAGCGTATGTAACCTGAAGTGTATTTACCCGAGGTACCACTGTATTTCTACCTGTGGGGGTTGGGAACTCGCCACGCAACCCCAGAATGCCCTCCTGTCTGAGGGCTGTAGGTGACAGCAGGAAGACGGTGGTGGCAGCAATTAATGGACAGCTTGAGGTGTGACTGGCCTACTTTTCAAGGCAGTTGTGCATAAGGAGGCTCTCCTAGCCTCCCATTTCCTTTACATTGTTCAGAACATGGGGACAGAGGAAAAATCAGCTCAGGAGTGGCAAGCAGACTCCAGCTTCCTCCTCTCCAGAAGAGGATTGCAGTTTGTGCACGTTGCAGCCTGTGCTAGTCTCTTAGGCTCCCCACTAAGTCATCAAGCTGTGAACTCATGTCAAGATTTCTAGAAAAAGCTGCAAAAGCTCTTCCACAGTTCTGCGGCTCTAATTGGTCAGCACTCAGGAAAGATGGACACCTGAAACGATCTCAGCAGTCTACTGTTTCAGACGGTTTGTCCTTCAACCCAACCTTGAGGTTCTATAATATTTATAAACTTAGGAGAGGTGATTCATCTACTTATATCTGGCCTAAATGGCATCAAGCCGGAGATCTGAAACCAGCAGTCTTGAGTAGTATTGATTTAAAGTTCTCATTTCAACTCTCCACATTTCCCAATCAATCTATTTTTCTTTTCTTACTTTTAGTTACACATGGTAGGTAGCCTGTGTGTAATTTACAGCCTCATTACACATTTCATAATGTGCCTACTGGGAGCGTGCTCTGCAGAGAATTTCTCCTCTGCCGCCCGTCGCCGCCACCTCTAACAAAGTTGGCTTTGAATTTGCAATGACTTCTTGACATTCTTCTTCCATGTGTACCTGTTTAGCTGAGCCAATAAAATATGCCAAGTTTTTATGCTTTTTCATGCAGCTGTCATTTTTTTAAAAAAACAAAACCACACACAACTTTAAAATAAAATATAGGCGAATGCATGTTTTTTGTTTCACCTTCAAGCTTAATATTGGAGTGAAAAGCTGCAAATGTATGGCAACAGTAAGACCTTTAAGATGTGTCGCTAAGATGCTAGGCCTTTGAAAGAGGGGCTTCTGGTTCAATCTGTTGCACGGTAGTAGCAATACTTACCAATGGTGGAAGAGCATAACTGCAGGTTAAAATTCAGCCGCAGGAACCAGGTGACACTAGAAGCAAACGGAACTAACAGAATTCTATCGGATCCTCTACCTACTCAGAAGTAAGTCCCAGTGAGTTTAATACTCCTGCTGAAGGACGTGCTCTAGGTCAGCCTTTACCCACTTTGGGCCCCCAAATACAGTTGGATAACACCTCCCTTATCCTTGGCCATGCTTGCTTGGACTGATGGGAGTTGCAGTCCAATAAGACCTGGAAACCCAAGGCTGGGAAACTGCTCCAGGTCGCCAGTCCTGACCACTGCTGTTTATTCGTTCATCACTTTTGGGCCCCCAAGGGCCTTCAAAGCTGCATATTAAAATGCAGTTAAAATGATAAGATGCAATAAAGAACTGACCAAGCATCAGTTAAAATATATCAATCAACAGTCAGTATAAGGGAAGTTTTTAATGGTTGACATTTTACTGTGCTTTTGTTGGGAGCTGCACCCCGCCCATGTGACTGGGTTTCCCCAGCCACTCTGGGCAGCTCCCAGCAGAATATTAAAGGTAAAGGTAAAGGGACCCCTGACCATTAGTGACCGACTCTAGGGTTGCAGCGCTCATCTCGCTTTTTTGGCCAAGGGAGCCGGCATACAGCTTCCAGGTCATGTGGCCTGCATGACTAAGCCACTTCTGGCGAACCAGAGCAGTGCACGGAAATGCCGTTTACCTTCCCGCTGGTGCGGTACCTATTTATCTACTTGCACTTTGATGTGCTTTTGAACTGCTAGGTTGGCAGGAGCAGGGACCGAGCAACGGGAGCTTACACTGTCGCGGGGATTCGAACCACCAACCTTCCAATCGGCAAGTCCTAGGCTCTGTGGTTTAACCCACAGCGCCACCCGCATCCCGTAACAGAAAATTAGAAACACGATAAAACATCAAACATTAAAAGCTTCCCTAAACATAATTCCCTAATAATAATAATAATGGAGCAAATTCGCAACACTGCATGTGTGCAAGAGTAAAACAAAGCCTTCCCAGATAAAGGGATTACGAAGTGCTCTCATCAACCCAACATCCTTTGAGCTTTGCTTATTATGTTGTTGTTGTTTTTAACCTGAGCCAGGCAGGGCTGACCTGATTCATTTTGCTGCCTGAAGTGAAAAGCAAGTTTGAAAGGACCCCTCCCTCCCAATTTCATATTCAATGATCAACTGGACTGGTGGTCTGATCATACTTCAACAGCGGCTACAAGGCAGTGTCCTCCACCATCCCTGAGATCAGCAGGCTAGTTTAAAGATCACTAGGCATGCCACACTGCACACACAGCTCTGTCCTCAAACATCCCATGGCCACTCCCTACCACTCAAGTTTGAAGTCCAAAGTGGTCACCTCTACCTAATGGCAGGACTGGCCCTTTAGCCAGGGATACATGTTTCAGATTACCAGCAAGCATGCCATAGCACTGGGACTAGGGAAGGATGGATCTTTCCACTTAGGTTCTCTCAGTTTCTAATTTTTCCAGTCATAAATTCACTTCTCAACATTTTGTAGTAACTTGTGGTATTTTTGTTAAATAGGAAAACCTGAAAATTCGCCAGTATTTTACTGTGAATTTCTCCTAATGAAGCATTTTCTTGCAAAGAGAAAACATACTGATGGAAGCAGGGGAGGTGGCAGTGGGAGAGATGTAATATAACCCAAACAATCTTTTATCATGCCATCAGAAGAAAAGGACAGGAAAAGCATGAAGCTAAGCAAAACAAATTGGAATTAGTATCGGGGTTTCTGCAAGAACTCCCTCCCATGATATATGCTGTGGGTTAAAAAATTGCTATTAACATTCTCAAAATAAATTTCCCTTTCAAGCTTAGTCCAATAGTTTTCTCCAATGAAGCTTTACAGCCTACTGTCATTGAAAAACAAAACAGACTTTAAAAAAAAGACTAACCTTTAATAAAAGCCATTCTTCCAGTAATTATATTAGAATCTTCCTTCACTGCAAAGAACACTTAAAACAATAACATTTGTCAGCTAATTTGTTTGCAGACACTGAGTAGAGATCTAAAAATTCATAACTATTCTAATTCATAAGAGCTTCTTTCTTCTTTTTAACTTAATGCTAATATTTGCTACCTTCACAGATTCTAATAGAATGTATTCAAGCTGCATTCTTCTCTGTCCCGTTCCCCCCCCCCCAACCCGGCTTTCCTTCTAAAACAATAGTTTGTGACTGCCAGTGGTTCATAAATTACAAAATTATGTGTTATGCTGAACTAATTGTGCATAGTCTTTTGCTTCTATATGGATGTCACAATGTTGACATTTATAATTCCTATAATAGTTACTCCTTTTTATTTATTTTCTTGCATTCATTTCCCATCACCTTTCTTCCAATGTGGAACCCAAGGAAACAACCACTGGGTGATAGAGAAGAGAAGCTCTAAATGTTGTTTCCTAGAACCCCATCCAGGAACTGACTAGACCCATCTCTGCTTAGCTTCAACAAGGGTAATTATAGCTAAGACATGGAAAGAGTTATCAGGTGGCGTGTTAGAGGCATGGCACCACAAAGTGTAGCATGATGCACTTATGGCCATTAGTAGTAGTAGTATACCACCCTATACCTGTAGGCCAATATAAAAACACAAAATACATAATCAAAATAGAAACAAAAACAACCAAATAACACCCCTCCCAGCAACACATGACATTATTCTATTGTTTTCACAAATATACAGGAACAGGCTCCATGAGCAGCCTGTGTACAGATGCAAACATGAATCAAGGACCGTTTGAGCCAATGAAATTTGTTACACCTGCCTCCATCTCCATTTGCTGAGAGAAGCCGATAATGAAATAGTCAACACTTTCTCTTTAGAAGTAATACAGTGGTACCTCGGGTTACAGATGCTTCAGGTTACAGACTCCACTAACCCTGAAATAGTACCTCGGGTTAAGAACTTTGCTTCAGGATGAGAACAGAAATCATGCAGCGGCGGTGTGGAGGCAGCAGGAGGCCCCATTAGCTAAAGTGGTGCTTCAGGTTAAGAACAGTTTCAGGTTAAGAACGGACCTCCAGAACGAATTAAGTTCTTAACCCGAGGTACCACTGTATTGAAGAACGTGGACAGATCCTTGTAAAGGACCACTACCAGGAATAATATAAGAACTGTAGGCTTCATTTTTTTGATACAATTTTTAATTTACCCTATTTGTATATTGCTCTGTTTTCTGTAGCCCCGTTCCCTAGTAAATTTTTTGTTGCTATTTTCATTGATTTTATTACATATAATCTGTTATTTTTTAACTTAAAAAGTCATTACTTTTAAGAGAATTTATTTTGGAGAGTATTTGGAGGAGAGACCTGACAGCTGCTGTGGTTTAGTGATTTGTTGTTGTTCTAATATATTGTGTACTTTGTTTATTTGTTTGTTTGTTTTTGAGCCCCCTCTTTCCCCAGCAACCCCAGGTTTGGAGAGGTGCTGTCTCCCCAGCAGTCTCACTGAGCGTAGCCTCTTCTTTGTTGCATGAAGTTCCCCAGAAGCTATATGATGAACAAGTGGAATGGATTTGCTATGAATTATTGTGTATGTTTTAACTGTATTTTATGACAGCTCCTTGATTTTGTTATGGATACACACACACACACACACACACACACACACACACACACACACACACACACTGCTTTGGGGTTTTTCCTTTGAAAGGCACATGGTTTCATTGATACCTCCTGGGCATCCAATGTAATGAAAAAGTAAAACCTATAGAAGAAATAAACAGCAATGATTTAAAAGAAATAAACCACCCTCAGCTGTTTTGGATGCTTCTAAATAAGATAAACAAAACCTGGAACATTTGGCTTATCCTTGAACTGGAGGGTTACAAACTTGAGCATTGAAGCTATCCAGATTTGGAAGAATGCATTCTATCATCATGCCAAGAAAAAGAAAGGTAATTCACAGAATGCAATTTTAAAGGATTAAAGAAGTTTCCTTTAAGAAGCTTCACAACCATCAGAAAGCTTCACAGATATTACTGCATTGCTGTGGCAGCTACACCTTTTTTGCTCTGCAAATGTACACGCCAAATTCACTAAAGCCAAATTTGTTGGTGGTATTACTGAATCCTTGTCAGGCAACTATTCTCTCATCATTTTCTCTCTGTTCTTGCTCCAAGTGCTTCCAGTTCTAGGAGAAGTGGGAGGTCATTTTTCAGTAAGTCTTCTTCCAAGTTGCCATTGGCCTTTAGAAGAAGTCAGACTCGTCAGTGGTTTGGATAATGGCTGATGTCTCTTCGTAGAGGAAGCAGGCCCTGGAACAGCTTTTAGGTTGGGTTGGGAGAGGATTATGATATTCTCTATTACAGACAAAAAGGAGCCAAGCTGAGCGACATCTCTCTTTGGAAAAATCATTCAGATCATTGGCAAAATATAATATTCCACAGCTACCGTGCATGTGTTCAGTTTTGCTAGGTTTCTCTTAATGTACATCTCCAAACCCAAGAGTTTTGTTCTTCCTCTATCCTCTTCACTTTCTCATTTAATCCAATTTCCCCATACCAAAATCTCTGAAGCCTATCCATGTTCTTGACATATGCACCACACGAAAAATTATACCTGGTCCCAAATAACAGTGAATCCTTTCAATACCAGAATTACAGGTGAGAACTTATGCTAGGAAGTATTCTCATAGCAGCATTTAATTACTAAATAAGAGGGCATTGATCAATGTGTCTTTCAGTGCAGTTTGCACTGCACATGTCATCATATAATTTCTCGATGTGATGCCTTCCTTGCAGAAGGTTATTAAGACAAGTCCCCTTGGTCAAGGGTATACAAGCATATGGCAACCCAAGGATGAAGATAGACTTTGGACAGAAAATTCACATTCTCTTTCATCTAAAGCAAGGAAATAGCTAGTGTAAATGAAGCATTAGATGGCTAGATTCCACAATAAAATTTCAAGTGAAATATTTCATTGTCAGCACTGAATTGCTCCAAAATTCTAGTTTGCCACATGCTCATCTAATAAATCAAAGTTGAAATGGTTGGCAAGCTTATTGGGTTTTTGAAATCTTGGCAAAGGCTGAGCTATGGCCAATTGCTTGCTAATAGAGCACATTCAATGCCTACAGCTTAGATAAAAGGTTCCAACCACATCACTTTTAGCTTACCAAAATGTGAAACCACCACCATTTATGAAAAACAAGTAAATAGCCCTTTTTTAAAAAAAAAAAAACATCAGCTTCACTATAGCTAAATAATATAGCACAGAGGCCATTCCTCTTCCCACCCCACAATTAAAAGTTACGTTAAATACAGGTGAGAAGTTAGCTTTAAGTAGGGCTGCAACATTTAATTGAACAATCACTTAAGATCATTGTCTTAAATCGCTTTGAGTAATAAAAAATATGTTTCTGATAAATCAGAACTTCAAGCTGTTTATTTCTAAATACATTTTTTCAGTGCTTTTTTCTGGGGGGACGCAGGGGGACGCATACCCCTAAACATTTTGTGAATCTTTGTACTTGTCCATTTACTGTATTTATTTTTCCCAATTCGAACTATAAAATGGTGATTTTCTTGAGTCAAAATGAGAATACCCCTAAATATATTTTTTTAGAAAAAAGCACTGCATTACTTTTTTTTAATTTTTAAAAAATGTGAGTGGAAGATGATTTGGAAATTATTCCTCTTTATCTTCCAGAGGAAGGAACACCTCTCTCAAGATGATATCTTCTGCAACATCATGGTTTCATTTTCTTCAGAAATATAAAAGAAGAAGAGTTTGGATTTGATATCCCACTTTATCACTACCCAAAGGAGTCTCAAAGCGGCTAACATTCTCCTATCCCTTCCTGCCCCACAACAAACACTCTGTGAGGTGAGCGGGGCTGAGAGACTTCAGAGAAGTGTGACTAGCCCAAGGTCACCCAGCAGCTGCATGTGGAGGAGCGGAGACACGAACCCGGTTCCCCAGATTACGAGACTACCGCTCTTAACCACTACACCACACTGGCTCTAGGGTGGTATCCAACTAACACCTTATCAGTGCAAGGATTCTTGCTTGTGCAACAAAATTTTCCCCACTCTCTTCCTCCCTTGCCTCACCTACATCTGTTCCAGGGGTTTGCCCAACCCTCCAGTGCAGTTTTTTTTTTTTTTTTTTTTGGGAGGGGGCAGGAAATCAAATGACTTTCAGCTAAGACTATCAGCAAAAGTCCCATTGAATTTCTGGTGTGAGGCCTTAAATTTTAGACCCATTTTCTCACCCTGCTTACCATAGCTGAGGCCTAGGAATAAATCATACTTGGAAAAACATGCTGAGGCTCTTGTAGGAACAATGAACGCTAACACCTTACCCCCAGCTGTCTACAATCTGAGGTACCAAATGTTTTGGACTATGAATCCCATCATCCCTGACCACTAGCCACACTGACTGGGGCTGCTGAGAGTTGTAGTCCAAAACATCCTGGAAGGCACTAGGTTGGGAAAGGCTGCCTTACACAGAGCAGGCATAGGGAAAGAAACTAAAACAACCATTAGAGTAGGCCAGGTATTTGTGGCAGACGTCTGCCAGTAACAACAGGGCAAGGAGGAAACTTAAAAGGTGATATATAAACAAACCTCATTTTTATTATATTTGGGTTCTCTGTTAAAACATCCGGGCTGTGCTTTCTTTCCACTTACATTTTAATGGGGTAAACTATACCATGCTTTGGGTGCCATGGGTTTATGACCAAAACCCAAGAAACTTGAAAACAGTTAGCAATGTTCCATGTATATATCATATGCCCGTACGCGAGCGGTTCTTCTAGAGAAGAAAATGTATGAAAAAAATATTACATCTGACTGTGAAAAAGAAGAAGGTGGCAGGAATCTAGTTTTGTGTTTGTGGATCTTTCCTCTGATTCTGCATGGATTCTGGCATGACATTTGTTCCACCACAGATATTATTCATTGGAAGAAAAGCATTAATCAGAATTAACCCTAAGAATGCATACAAAAATAAATAAATGACTGCATCCAAACCATCAGGGATCTTGCACATCCATGCTGTGAACAAAACAGAAGTAATTAGGAATCCATGGACAATAGCATCTAATTATATTGTGGTATATTGCTTTCTTTCTTGTAAAGCAAAGCTCATTCCCTTTTAAAACTTGATAATTTGTTGCATTTACACTATACTGTTTTACAGAGCTAATACATTGGTACCTTGGTTTGCATACGTCTTGGTTTGCATATGTTTTGGATTACAAACACGTTGTCAGGGGTTCAGGGACAGAGGCACAGGTGAGGGGGGAGACGGAGAGCGAGGGGGAAGAATCTCAGGAGAGTGAGGAAGAGGATGACAATGACTTGAGGTCTTCCATGAGTCTCTCAAGTGAATCGGAGGATTCCCAGAAGGGGGCGCCCCTGGTCAGGCCAAGGGGGGTCACAGGGGGAACTTGCCAGGAGCAGGGAAGCAGCAGGGAAACCCCGAGTGGGAGTGGGAGATCGGGGCCGGGTTCCCAGCAGGAACGGAGTGAAGAGGGGGGAGTTCCCAGTGGGACACACGGAGCAGAGCAGGAAGGAGACAGGGGAATGGGATCGGGGCAGGACGTCCTGCCGGAAGGGGCGGAGAGTAGTACAGGGAGTAGTGTGAGTGTCAAGAGGAAGGTCAGGGGTAGCGAACGCGCGCCAAGTTCAAATGTGGAGGCGCGCGGAAATGCAGAGAGCCCGGAGGAGGAGCCTGGCCCCAAAGCACGAAGGAGGGGGGAGCAGGCATCTGAGGAATCCGCTTCAGGGGAAAGCAGGAGGGAAGGAACCCAGGGGGGCAGAAAGACCCTGCGGAAAAGGAAAGACAGAAAGAGGTGGACCAGCACAAGCCTCTTAAACTGGTGTAGAGGCGGGACCGATTCAGAGGGGACTTCAAATGTCTAAGGTTAAGAGACGCGGGGCTGCACGCCTTGGTTGTGGAACCATTAATGAACTGCAATAAACATCCTTGTATATAAGAAGATCTTGGTGTTGGTCTTTCGTGAGCTGAGACCTGAGGCAGCCCCTGACACACGTCAAACCCGGAAGTGTGTGTCCTGGTTTGCAACCTTTTTTTGGATTACAATCCATTTTCTTTTTCGATTACGAACCATTTTTTTTTGAGGCCCCGTTAGTGAAAGAGCGCCTTGGGTTACAACCTGTTTTGGTTTAGAAACAGACCTCTGGAATGGATTATGGTTGTAAACCAAAGTACCACTGTATAAACTTTTCAGAAAGCCAATGAAATGCACTTGGAAGGTCCCAAATGCCCAGACACAAGAGAACAGTAGAAGCAGCTCATTTATCAATCAACCCGTGTGCCTTCCCTGGAAAAATCACCTCTATAGAGGTGATCTCCTGGCTAAGCATTTGGGGTGGGCAGGCAAAATAAATAAATAAATATGGCGGCTGAAGTGCTGGCAGTGCTGCATTACTGGGGCAAATGCATGGCCAATATACAATATGAGAAAGCACCCATATTCAGAGTTTCCCTGTTTGCTGCCTGTTGTTTCACTTACCCAACCTTTTGGCCTATCCACTTATCCACTCCTTTCTACTAAAAGAGCACATCCAGCTTATACTAATGCAGCGTCTCCACGTGGCAACTTGATGCATCAACATGCCAGCTTCCTTGTGTGAGGTGCATTGAAACCAGCTGGGATCTGTAAAGAACTCAAGGACAATGGCTTGGCAACCCATCAGACGAACCGAAGCAGCCAGGCAGCCGACAAATGCTACTGGACAAGGCTTCAGACACAAAACAAAGACATTTTAAAAGCCCTAAATTATGCTACTCCTCTTCTAGACTTTTGTGACCTATGTAGCAAAGCATTTTTCTTCCAAAGTCAGTTGCTCCTTTAACTAAAATGTAGTATTCCTTTTGTTCGGTGCAGCCAAAATAAGCCTTTCCACAGCGGACATCTATTTTTGGTGTCTATGACTGCAATCCTAAGCATGCTAACTCAAACGTAAGTCCCAATGATTTTAGAGGGGCTTACTCCCAGGTAAACAGGGTTAGAATGGCAGCTTTATTCATGCTAGGTTGGCCTTACAATGTTATGTTGGCTACAGAGGTCCCAATGGAGAAAGGTATGCTCCATTTTTCACTTCAATGGTGCTTCAGCTGACAACCGTCTATGGCCAACGCAACCTCATAAAAAAAACACAACCCTTTTGATTTTTTGCAGAACTCACCAGTAAATATAACTGCTTCATTTTAAATCATCCATCAGATAATGATATCATAACCGCCAACATCGTAATCTTTCACAAAGCAGCATTTCCTACGCTCCGCACTCTCCCACATCCTGTTTTAAATTGGGAGAGACTTGACTATATTCCTCAACGGTTTGGGCACTGTGTTTTCATTAATGGGTGTCAGAGCACATGATTATTAAACAAAGCACAGAAAGACACTTCCAGTGGCTCATTCCAATTAAACAGCAGCAGCACAGTAAGAGACTTGCAGTCAGAATTTATAAAGAGCCAATTCCTGTGTTAGCCAAAGCAAGTTCAAGTTCCCAGTGTGGTGTAGTGGTTAAGAGCGGTAGTCACGTAATCTGGGTAACCGGGTTCGCGTCTCTGCTCCTCCACATGCAGCTGCTGGGTGACCTTGGGCCAGTCACACTTCTGTGAAGTCTCTCAGCCCCACTCACCTCACAGAGTGTTTGTTGTGGGGGAGGAAGGGAAAGGAGATTGTTAGCCGCTTTGAGACTCCTGAAGGGGAGTGAAAGGCGGGATATCAAATCCAAACTCTTCTTCTTCTTCTTCTTCTTCCCAAAACAGCCCAATGAGGACTAAGCATACTCAGTGGATGAAGGATGTTGAGTGATTGGAGGGGTGTGTGTGAAAAACAACACAGGAGAGGATGGAGTGGAGGAAATAGAATCCTGAATTGCAGCTCTCTAGTCTCTGCACTGCAAAATCTTGTTGCGGTTCCTACTTGTCGCCACTTAAAACATCCTGGGCAATGACACTTCCTACTCTCACGCCTTGGGAGATAAGCCTGCGCTTGCTGTAATGATCTGCTATGGGTGCTGTGTACAAAGGAGCAGTCACAGACCCTGAGATTATTGAGTTAAAAAACAGAACACTTTACTTTGTTTGGTACTTCTTATATGGCTTTATCACCACTAGTATCAACTAGTGACATTAACCATAACTGCACTTCCTTTACAATTCATCTCATATACAGTAGATCCACAACTTACATTTTGGGTAGCAATTTTAAAATGGAGACTGTATTTTGTTATTATCCTGGCCAACTGGAACCCCTTCAAGGATGGCACCAAAACAATATAGTTAACAAAGTAAATTTAAAAAACAAACAAACCAAAGTATGAAAATTAGAGCAGCCTAAAAAGACCAGCAGCAAAGAAGAAAGTGGGGGATGGGTTTTCGCAGCAAAATGAAGGAAATGACTCATTTTGTAAAGTAAAGGCACATGGAAACAAGATGGTCAATGTTACATGTCCAAACTTCAACAGAGGGCCAAGAAAGCCCATAAGGAGTCCTATAACCATGAATGCTTGGTTCAGGAAAGGACTGCCACTCATTTAGTGACTGTCTGTATCCAGCTCTTACTTGAGAACAAGCTCTCACACTGGAAATGTGAAAATTTTGAGAGTGGGGCATGTGACAAAAACAATGGATATATTTCTGACAATATGGGGGGGGGAACACCACACCTTCTTTAAGCATTTTAATATGATTGGAAGCCTCTTGCTACTGCTTAAAACAGGGATGGCGAAGTTATGGCTCCGTAAATGTTGTTGGTCATCCCTGACCATTGGCCATGCTGGCTGGGACTGATAGGAGTTGGAGCCAAACGATGTCTGGAGGAACACAAGTCCATCCACCCCTGACTTAAAATTTCACCCCATCTGACTCAGTATATGGTATCTTCCTATGTTCACAAGGTCCTGCCTTTCATATACACTAGCCATACATCTGATACATTGAGCCAAAGTTGGCAGAAGGATCTTGTTACTTGCATTAATAATTAGCAATTAATGTATCTTGACCATTTCGGGAACTTCATCTGGATTTACAAGACTTGCAGCTGTAACTTGCAAGCTTGCTCATACATGGTTACACAGGGTTAAGGAGGGAATAACTGGTTTGAGGATTAGAGTCCAACTCATTGGTACATCTGAATGAAATAACAACTTAAATGGGGCTGGCATGCACACTGAAGCTGTGGTTAATGTGCTGCATGCCATTGCAATTGGTTTTATTTTTATTTTACTCTTTGGAAATCTGTTTGCCTGCTTCTGTGAAATGATCTTTTACAGCGCAGGAGCTGAAAAAGAAATTTCCATGAATTTCAGCAGGGTATTTGTACAACAGCAGTTTTATTTGTTCAAGCTATAAATGGAATAGCCTAAGTAAAAGTCAAGGGCTTCCTGGAGCATTTCATTTAATGCACAGTCAATCGAACAAGAACCCCCCGAAAGCTTCAGCAAGTTGTTTTCATACCTCTTATAAAAACATAAAACACAAGAAAATCCTTAATTTTCTTCTCAAAGTTAATAACCACAGGGGCTTAAGTATAAAAGAAATTAATTTTAAAAATAGCCTTAAAGTATCTGCTGTTGTTTTTCTTCAGAAAGGTTCCCACACCAAGCTTTAATGTTGTGCTGACTTATTTGTCTGCTGAGAAACTTACTGTAAAGCTGACCTCTGATGTTCTACTGGTGTTGCTGTTTGTCTAGATCAGGGATGGGGAACCTGAGTGTTGGCCGTACTGACACAACAGACAGGAGACAGAATGGACTTATAAGGGTATGTATGTGGAAGTGGCACAGGCTGCAAATTAGACTGGTTTGTTCATCCCTAATTTTTGTTGTTGCTTAGTCGTTTAGTCGTGTCCGACTCTTCGTGACCCCATGGACCAGAGCACGCCAGGCACTTCTGTCTTCCACTGCCTCCCGCAGTTTAGTCAAACTCATGCTGGCAGCTTCAAGAACACTATCCAACCACCTCGTCCTCTGTCGTCCCCTTCTCCTTGTGCCCTCTATCTTTCCCAACATCAGGGTCTTTTCCAGGGAGTCTTCTCTTCTCATGAAAAGGAGTCTTCTCTTCTCTTCTCCCCTTCATGGATCACTGCCTTGCCATGGCAAAGGGGCTTGAATAACTCAGAGAAGCTATGAGCTATGCCGTGCAGGGCCACCCAAGATGGACAGGTCATAGTGGAGAGTTTTGACCAAACGTGATCCACCTGCAGGAGGAACCGGCAAGCCACTCCAGTATCCCTGCCAAGAAAACTCCCTAATTTTAGTCCCCTCTAAAGAACATGGCTTCTTCCAAAGAATCCCAGGAACTAAAGGTGCTTGGGATTGTGGCTCCGTGAGGAGCAAATAGCAGTTGCCAACATGATTTGATGGAAACCTGACTGTTATAGTGATATAAATATGCTTCAAATGTATGGCATGGGTGTGCTATGAGATCCGGCACATACAATCATCAGTCATTAGAATGGGAAAATGTTCTTTATGGAAAACTGCTTGTGCCAGGTATGCATCTCATTCCTTGTGATTAATTTTCCTAGAACTGCACTTATGATATGTTACATGGCAGTCAGAGAGAGAGAGAGAGAGAGAGAGAGAGAGAGAGAGATTGCCCAATATTGCTTAATGCTAAAGCTTAATACAAGACATATGAGCTGCGTTGAGAAATACAGAGATCACATAAAGTAATTTATGATTAACAACAGATGGGGTTTTTTAAACAGCTCTTTACAGTAAAAGTCTGAGCTTGATAAGGTTCCGTAAAGCTGACAAACAAACTTCAACAGATGTATCATGCAAACAGCAAGAGACAGAACTTAGAAAGCTCAGACCTAGCAAAAGTGCTTTCTAACTTTATTGTGAGATCAAGCTGTTCCCGGAAAATGCAAACACCCCCACCACATGACACTCCCTGAAATGATCTTGTAAAACGGGTGTTCCAAGAAGTGCAAGAAATGCAAACAGCAAGAATATAAGAAGATTGCGGTGGAGGGGTGTGTGCAAGAGCATCACCTTATTCCTAGAGAAAATCCTCATTCCATTCAGCGCAACTTTGGGGGAGAGTTAACTGCTAGTGGTGGGCTTTCCAGTTGGCAAAAACATATTGCAGCTAGGTAAAAGGATCAGAGTAGAGCACCACCCGTCTCTCTTGACCCCCTGGTCCCTATGTTAGTGGTAAAAGGTAAAGGTAAAGGGACCCCTGATCATTAGGTCCGTCTGTAACCGACTCTGGGGTTGCGGCGCTCATCTCACTTTATTTGCCGAGGGAGCCAGCATACAGCTTCCAGGTCATGTGGCCAGCATGACTAAGCCGCTTCTGGCGAACCAGAGCACCGCACGGAAACACCGTTTACCTTCCCGCTGGAGTGGTACCTATTTATCTACTTGCACTTTGACGTGCTTTCGAACTGCTAGGTTGGCAGGAGCAGGGACTGAGCAACGTGAGCTCACCCCATCACAGGGATTCGAACCACCGACCTTCTGATCAGCAAGCCCTAGGCTCTGTGGTTTAACCCACAGTGCCACCCACGTCCCATGTTAGTGGTACCAAGTGCAGATTAGGCAGTTTTGCACTAAAATGCAAACAAAATCAGATTCTTCCCCCCACCCCTGTTTATGACATACAATCAGCAAGGCAACCTTTAACACTGTGTTCTCGAGAATAAAACATAGTGAGAAAACCCATTCTCAGACAAATGGGGTTTCTCCCACCTGCTTGTAAGTCAGATCTAACCAAAGGGAGAATAGTTTTAAGCTACAGCCACGTTGTAGCACAGGAGCTGCTCTTTGAAGTGCCACCTGCTCCACATCCATCGTTCTTATGTCTACCGACTACTGAGGCACAACTCTCCTTGTGACAAGAGGATGCTAACAGAAACCACCATAAATTGGTGGCACCCAACAGGCGTAACAACTCATCCTCCCCCCCCCACTATTTTTTTCTCTTTTTATGTTCATGGTTTGCCTGCATTATTTATCATATGCCTCATACATAAATTTAAGGTTGTGGGATTTCTTTTTTCCACCCTTGCTTTGTTTGGGCATGCCCAATGATAAACAAATGCTAGGATAAATTTGGCACTTGGTTTTAATGAAAAAGGGGGGAAGCCACCATACTTTTCAGGGCTGAATAGTAACTATCAAATAACAATTGTATAACATATAAATGCATTAATGTCAAACTGTTTTCTAAACGATTTACATTTTTTTAAAACCAAACCCAATTCAATGCATAATCAAGACAATATCTTGCAAGTTAAGTATGTGAACATAAGCCAATAAATAATTATTGTATACAGTTATGTGGGCAGAATAAAGCTCTTTATTTATGTGTTTTATCCATGACAGTGCTTTTGTGTGTGTGGTGAACAATGAATGGATGCCAATTGCAAATAAATATTAGGAAAGCTTGGCAGTTTCAAAGCCTTTAGCTTTGTTCACCAAAAATAAATAAATGAGGTAAATTGGATCACTCTCTAGGAAAACCATCAGAACATTTTCCTATGCAAATTACTCTCATTTTCCTATTCAGAAATTTTCAGGAATCTGATATTACTGATTATATGGAATATAAATAATAAAAGGTCGAATGGTGCATCCTGACCACTTTGGCCACAGTGCCGTTGGCATGCGGTCCCTGGAAGGCTCCTCATGAAAAATCAGTGGCTCTTAGGTTGAAAAATGTTCCCCACCCCTGTTCCTGTAGTCTTGTTCCAAATCAGGAAATAAACTCATATCTCTTTTGTAGCACTTGAGTCACAGATGGAAAAACCAAAAAGCTCATGGGGAGGGGAGCAGTCCTAAACAATGCCTGAGGGTAGGGCACTCATGGCTTGAAGAATACAGGGTTTTGCTGCTGGCCTGGCTGCCCAACATTTTGTGCCTCCCTTCTAAGACTGTGTGTATTGAGTATGGAATTCTGAAGAAGAACTCCTATGAGTGAGCAGCCTGGGCCAGCACAGAAACATGATGTTGAGGTGAAGCCAGCAGTGAAGTCCCATTTCTCTGCCATGCAAAAGCCACGTACGATGTTACAGTTGGGGAAAGGCCATAGCTCAGAGCCCTGCATGCAAAAGGTGCCAGGTTCAATCACTGGCATGGGCGCAACCCCAGTCCGAAATCCTGGACAGCTGCTGTCAATACTCAGCTAAACCAACCAAGGGTGTCACTCAGTATAAGGTGTTCATGTTCACAACACATGAACAGAGAAAGCATATAAGGGAAAACTCTTCTCCCTAAACCTCTAGTGTTCTATGTAGAGCAGGCTGGGGGACCTGGGGACCTCCAGAGGCCACTGAGGCACAACTGTCACCTTCCCTGGCCAATAACCCCTGGAGGGTGACTGGTTCTCCATCCCGGATGGATGGACTAAGATAAATTCCAAACTAAGATAGACACTGAAGCAACAGATATGATGCTAACCTGAGAAGCGTTGTTCTGTTTTCACTCTGAAATGGGAAATACAAAAGTTTCTGGGAATTTAATTATGATGCTACTGTTGCTGCTGAGATGAACCCTATCAAAATACTCGCCTGTGTTTACTCAAGATTACCATTCACAGTATACCCATTTATGCCATGCGGAATGACTTCAACAGAGACATCTGCACTTTATGTTAGCCTCTTGAGCACATTTACAGGTTGACAACAAAGGCTTCCTGAAGCAGGATTGTCTATGAAGACAAGAGGCTGGAAAAGGCTCCATTTCATGAATGACATTCCTGTTGTTTCATGTCGGCTCTTCCAGAGGTGTTTCCTCTGGGTCCCCAGGTAATGACAGCACCAGACCAACTTTTTCTCGACTGTGAGAAATTTGCACACATGTTTCCTCATCCATATGCTTTCACTTGGCTATATTGTAAATATTATGGTACATACTGAGGCACAGTTATACCTGGACAAAAATCCTCTCTCAATCAAAGGGTTATTTATTTATTTTTGCTTTTACTGTATCTCAGATATGATCCTTGTCCAGCTGGATTACCCATTAAGAACATAAAAAGAACAAATATTAGCTAGCCATTTTAGCATAGGTAGAATAATTGCTCATCCGAGCACAAACAGACCAGCTGTTCCTGCCTTCCTAAACTTTGGGGGTCAACCACTAAACCTGACAAGCAGTATGGTTAAGACATACGAAAGAAAGCAATTCTCCGTACAAAATATAATTTATTGAAACAGAATTTTGTGAGGATTAGCTGCCTAAATAGCTTTAGAAACAACCTATACAATTTTTTTAAAAAAATTAAATGCTTACTATTACAGTACTTTTAAGCAATGTCAAAGTGGATGTAAGCAGCTGGCCTTACACACTATGAGAGCCGTGATAATTACCAGAGTTAAAAGGTTTCACATTCTCAACTTCCAGCTCTAACATTTCATGCAATAACCTGGTGAGGGGGAAAGGTGGGCGGGGGGGGGACTCATTAGCTTCTTAGAGGTCATGAGATAATTTACTCTGGTGCTTGGAAGAGAGGGCAGGTTTTCTACTTACCAAGAAAAGCTGTGAGCTTTTTATCTTACTACTGTAGAAGACCTGTGGCCTTTTCTTCTCAGTTCCACTTAATGCTTTGTTTACTTCAGTATATGACATGAGGTGAAGGCAAGATGTAAACAGCCACACAGAAAGCAAAAATCTGTACTGCCTAGAATGCCATTTCAGAAAGTTTCCCTGCTACTTAAAATTGAATAGTGTTAAGTTTATGAAAAGTACATAGCGAAGGATTGACTTGCGCAATATGAATGCAGCCACTTATTCTATCTCATAAAATTGCAGAAAAGACTTCACTTTTCACCATACGTTCTCAAGCTGGTGACTTAATGTGTTCTCAATGTTTCTGCATCCTTGGTGTTTTTAGTGAGCTCATGTGGATTCACAGGCCGAAAGGTTACACTAACAGCTTATCCTCTTTGTTATTTCTCCCCTCCAAATGTATTTTTGCCCCACATCCGCAAGGCTTTCTTCCACTTATGCATAAAACCAACTGATAGTTATTCCCTTGTGGCATGCAGAATGCATATGTATTTTAAAAGGCACTTCAAATTATATCCATTTTAGTCAAAGCTTCAGAGTGCTATAGTAATTATTATTAGCATTGCGGGGGCGGGGGTGTTATAGTTGGAAAAGAACATAAGAAGAGCCTGCTAAACTAGCACTGCTACCTCAGACAGTCAGAGTACAGCCATCACCCTCCGTGAATTTGTCTAATTTTCTTCTAAAGCCATCCAAGTTGGTAGCCATCACTGCCTCCTATGGGAATAATCCCTAGAGTTCAATTATGTGCTGTGTGAAGAAGTAATTACTTTTCTCTGTCCTGAATCTTCCAACGTTCAGTTTCATTGGATGTTGCAGTAAGGAAAGTAACGGCAAAATGCACTGGAAAAGTGTGGTGCTGGATAACATTTCCCTGCAAGCAAACCAGAACGAATTCTCAATAAACCACCAAAGCCATATAATCTCCCCACAAACTCCAATCAGGATGAAAGCTCAATAAGCAGGTTGTCTAGAAGTTAATATCACAGAGTCACGACAGGCTTATTTGTGCCCACTTCCCCTCACCTTGGGAGAAACTAGGCAATCAAGCCCATGCTATCTTCCAGTCTACCTAAAAAGCTCAGTGTGTAAAGAGGTTTGAACTAGTTGCTCCAGCTGAACTGCATGGCTCTCACAATCCACTCATGAGTTCCTATACCGACAATTCAGGATAGTTCACCACTTTTACTGTCTGCACAACTTTCATGTGCCTGTGCACATGAATCTGACCTTTGAAGAGTTTGTTAGTAAACGGTTTTTAACTTACCTAACATGTAATCTTTTCCTATGATCGGGGAAGAGGGAAACCTTAGAAGTGCATATTTTAAAGGTTCAACCGCCTATATTTCTGCATATTTTGTGACTGAAAATCTCAATATCATATATTGAAAAGGATATACATACATGCCACAGTATAGGCTTTCAAAGGATTGCATGCCGAGCAAGGGAATACTAGTGCAAAAGAAAAAAGGAAAAAAAGACAGCACCAAATATTGACGGAATACAGCAAATGTATGAAGCAAGTCTTTGGATAATAAGAATTCACAAGGGAAAAGAAGAATGTCCATCTAAAATGCACCATATGCCTTCCGATTCTCAAGCATAAAAGGATGAATTTCTGAAGATAGCCAAGGTCACACTTCACTGTTGTATGGATCCAGAAGCATATGGTTTATGTCAGCTAAAGCTCTTGAGTTTGTTGTGGTGGTTTTACACTTTGAACCTAATCTTCGTAGTGGAGTCATTTTCATTTTTTTGCTTCCCTGGCATTCTTCACATATAACAAGCAAACAAATCGTCCTCTGACAGAACTCTTCTGATGTATTTCTTAATACAAAGTACCGTGTAATAATAGAAGATATTCAAGTCAGGAATACAGGTACTCTAAGATCGGTCTCTGCCTGTAGGCTGCAGCAAAGATGATACCAATGCAGTGGCCGCCAGCAATAGACATGTGAAGTTTAATAGGAAAATTCTGTGTTAATTCCAGAAAACTTTTTTAGTCATAAGAATAGCCCAGTTGGATCAGGCCGATGGCAAATCTACTCCAGTATCCACTCATCATTGTGGCCAATCGGATGCCTATGGGAAGCCCAAAAGTAGGACTCTCCCCACGTGTGATTCCCAGACACTGGCCTTCAGAGGTATATTGAAGATAGAACATTGTTGCTAGTAGCTATAAATTTGTCTTTTAAAGCCATCCATTTTTATACCACTGGATTTTGGTACAATTTTATAGGGAGTTCCATAAAATACATCATCTCCTTAATACATGGTCTGATAATATTACTGTGATTGTAATTTGTTTAAAGCTGCTTCTAATCTTGCATTTTAAATGGTTCCTGCCTGCCCTGGGATCTCAGGGTGAAGGGAGGGTAATTAATAACAACGAGGACGGTGATGTCAGAAGTTCATAGTTCAAGAATGAGGAAGAGGGGCCAAATAAGCAAGGGGGGTACAAGCTGGGTCAGAGATGAAGCTGACAACACATCAGTACAATGTGACAAAAGGACTGGCCAGTCCAAATCTGGGAATCATCCACCCAGTTTTAGTGACTGCACAAAAAGCCCATAGCAGGAACAACATAAACAGCATCCTTTGGGGAACATGGTTCTTGATCAAATGTGAATGCAATGGAAAGAAGCTTGTAACCTGCCAGCACTTCATTAGGGTACTTGGTAATGAACGCTCCCACATAAATGTATATTATGTCCTTGAATTTTACCAATAATAAAATCAGATGTAGACATAGATATAGATATATAGATGGAAATACGGAACTGTATTGGACTTCTGCTCCTGGAGCTGATTTTTTAAATAAGTGACACAATGAAATGGCAAAATGTAGCAGAACAGTTGTTGTCCCATCAGTGCCAAATGACTTATTTCATTCTAGCTGGAGCTTCATATGCAAATGGTTTGTGAAATGTAATTGCTGTGGACATAGGGAAAAAAATCTTTCTATTTTCTGCAGTTTGGACACAGTTAATACATTTGTTTGTGCTATATACACAGTTTATCAATTTAAAATATGACATAATATTTGGCTTCAAGAGAAAAAAATGGCATATGAAACTAATAAAACTGCATCTTTTTATTGCTTTTTACAGCCAATTGTTACACGTTATTCTTTGAATGCATGTTTTGCAAAATCCATACCATACCCTTTCAGTTTTTAATTTTTTTCCACTTCTGCTACATTTCCTTTAGAATAATTGCCATTTCCTGTAACAAACTGCTTATTGATATTGAAACATTAACAAGGTGTTCCAAATTATTTACTAATTCAGTCATTTCCTTCTATGAATGTCTAATTTTAATGGTGTTCTTATGGGCTACGTGCAACAAGTGATGAGTATTTTATTCAACAATCCATGGGCTGACACTTTCTCTCCATTTCAGCTACTACAGCATGCAATTATATGAATCTAATTGCACAATCCAGTGCATGTTTACTTATTTGCTGCATCCAGCTATGACAGACACAGAGCGGACCCATTAAAATTAATGGACATGAGCAAGTTAGGTACATTAATTGCAAAGTGACAGATTCAATTTACTTGGCATGCAAGTAGAAGTCATCTCAAAGGTTCCCAATGGGGCTTTGCCCCTCTACTCTCCTATGCCTCCCCAAATCTGGTTTGGAATCCCAATAACAACATGCTGGGGTAGTTGGGAATTGTTCCTTCTGATGGAATTATCAGAAAAGTACAACAATGAATTGTTCCTTCCAGTGAGTTTACTGTAACTTAGTTGGGTTCAAATGCCTGTGTTCAATGAGGATTACTTCCAGGTGAGTATGCACAGGATTGCATGCTAAGACTGTAAACTTTTAAGGTAACTCTACAACTACAACTACAACTACAACTACAACTACAACTAATCCTGAACGTGGCAGCTAGACTGGTGACTGGGAGTGGCTGCCAGGACCATATAACACCGGTCCTAAAGGATCATCACTGGTTCTCAGTATGTTTCTGAGAACAATTCAAAGTGCTGGTGCTGACCTTTAAAGCCCTAAATGGCCTCAGCCACTATACCTGAAGGGATGTCTCCACCCCCATCATTCAGCCCAGACATTGAGTTCCACCTCTGAGGGTCTTCTGGTGGTTCCCTCACTGCAAGAAGCAAAGTTACAGGGAACCAGGCAAAGGGCCTTCTCGGTAGTGGCACCCACCCTGTGGAACGCCCGCCCATCAGATGTCAAGGAGATAAAGAACTACACAACTTTTAGAAGACACCTGAAGATAGTCCTGTATCTGGAAGGGTTTGATGTTTGACGTTTTATTATGTTTTTATATTTTGCTGCAAGCTGCTTGTGGTCTACTAAGACCCCTAGATCCTTCTCACACGTACTACTTGCGAGCCACGTGCCCCCCCCCCAATATCTTATATTTGTTCAGCTGGTTATTCCTGAGTACAGAATCTTACATTTGTCCCTACTGAAATTCATTTTGTTAGTTTTGGCTCTGTTCTCCAATCTTTTAAGAATGGGGAACTACAATCCCTATTTCATTGCACTAGATCTATCTACTCTTTTAAACTTGCTGTACAATCTCAACAGCATGAGTCAAATCATACATCATGAATCGTCAGGCTTGACCAGGGTCTTTTTGTCATTAACGAAATATTTTTGATTAGCTAGATGCTCTAAAAATATGAACCACTAAGTGGCTTGCCAGCTTCTTATAGGTTTAGAGTTTTGTCATATTTTTGTGGCATTGCAGGAGGGGGGTTGGACTAGAGGACATACATCTAAGATTCTATTATTCTATGATTCTCTCCAGCCAGCTAACCTATCAATTACCAGGTTTTGCTGGCAAACTCCTGAAGCCTTATTGGAGTTCACCGATTGGGTCTGCGTTGCTCCGGGACAGGAGGAAGGAAGTCAAAATGACACCGAGGTTGGTTCAAAGAAAGAGTTTATTCTGCTCTCCGGATAGCAGAAGGCACTTGCGTGATCAAGTCTACAGCAAGTCCAAAGAAATGACAGGTTTCATGCAGTTTATATATCCTCCAGGCACCCTCTCACTCCTCCCCTAGGAGCCCAACCACATTGGCGTACGTACACAGGTTGACATCACATATGTTCCTGCTCTGGTACTCTCAACCATAAACGACCTTCCTTCCTGTACTTCTGACCATAAAAGGATATTCCTGTTCCTACTCCTATCTTGGAGCAAGAGGTCACTACTTCCGAGAACATGCTCTGGCGTCTCTGCGTCATTTGTGGTCAGGACATAAGATATGTCTGTGTCTGTTCTACTGGTAAAGTCAAGGCCAGTCTTGCCGTCAAACTGATAAGGGAAAGAGCTGTGTTCTTGTTTTGCATTTGCTCAACGGCTAAAGTTTATGCATTTTAGCTAAGGAGAAATGGGGATTTTGGTGCAGTTTAAAAACTGCCTGCACAGTCAGTTTTGGGGTTTGGGAAACCCATTCCTTCACTCCTCCAGTAAAGTTACCCCATGGCCTAATATTAATGTTAGGTTGCACACTTAAACAAAAGCCTGATTGTTCATCGGTATGAACATTAAGTTTCAACCCAGCAGCCTGATCTGATTTTCTTACAAAGCTTTACCTAAATCTGCTTTCTAGTAAATTCAACTCACCTCTCTTCAATGGTTTCTAAACCATTCACCAAGCTTAAAACACACAACGATCCCTGAGCCTTCATGGTCATCATGGATGCAGAAAACAAATGTAGAGCTTGTTGTTTTCCTCAAGGGGCAGCAGACAAGTGATTTATTTGAAATATGCTTCAAGCCCACTTCAAGGGTGGGCTTATTATTATTATTATTATTATTATTACTTTTAAATAGCAGGTTATTTTCTGTTTGGGAACCATACTTCTTAACTTATGTTCCTTCTGAGTTTACCAATAGCACAGGTGATCCAAATTACATGTAGAAAATTAGTGATGAGTTGTATAAAGAATTAATGTATTGAGGATTTCCTGCATAAAAACTCTGGCATGGCCATTTATTTGCTTTAGAATTTTGTTTCCACCTATTCGCACAGTTTACTATGTGTGTCATTTATATACATTAGACATATATAACCTCTGCCTTTCTCTTTCTTGCAGTGAGGGGCTTACCTTGAGCCAACCCACCTTGCCAAAAGAGAGTTTAATTTCACATAGCATACTCCCTTGCTTATCTTCAGTAATGAATCCCAACCAAAGCACCATTCCTCAATAACAAAAATGTGCCAGGATTTGCTGGCAGAGCAGTAAAATCAGCATGGGCTTATTTAACAGCACATGCATTTTCTAAAAGCACACATACACACACCAGCCAGACCCATTACATTACAGCTATGTTTTAAAAGCACATTTTTTTGCAACAGCTCTGCTAAGAATTACTTTTTCATTTTCCTGTCATTTAATACTCTTAAGTGTCAGCATTGGCTTTGCGCTACACACAATGTATCTTAAGAGTCGAGGATAGGGAACACAGGAATAACAGAATCTGCCTTATACCGAGTTGGACCACTGGAGCATCTTGCTCAGTACTGTCTACACACTGGCTAAAAGTTCACCAAGGTTTCAGACCCGGGACATTCCCAGCCCAACCTGGGGATTCTACGGATCGAAGCAGGGGCCATCTGTATGTAAAGCTCTACTACTGAGCTACAGCCCCACCACCGAGCTATGGACCTTCTCCAGAAAGGAACTAACACCTAGTGTAACTCAACCCCAGGCCAGAGAGCTCTGCAGCCTATCCTGTACCACTCCACTAATGACCTAGGAGAATGATTGGGTGGTAGACCACCCACATGGTTTTCTGAGTTCCTCCACCTTCCTTTGAAACTTATTCATTAGGATCAACCAATAGAGTTTCTGGGTGTGTTATTTTCTGGGAGGCACTGCCAATACGTTAGGTGAGCTGTTACCTTCATAAATTCAAGAGCTGCATGGGGCTGGAATGACATTGCTTAGATGTCATCTAGCTTGAGCTGTTTTTCCCTGTGTGTGTGTGTGCACGTACACATATATCAGCAGCAAAAAAGCTCTGTGTGTGTGCATGCGCGTGTGTATCCTATATAAAGTGGTACCTCGGGTTACAGATGCTTCAGGTTACAGACGCTTCAGGTTACAGACTCCGCTAACCCAGAAATAGTACCTCGGGTTACGAACTTTGCTTCAGGATGAGAACAGAAATTATGCAGCGGTGGCGTGGCGACAGTGGGAGGCCCCATTAGGTAAAGTGGTAGCTCAGGTTAAGAACAGTTTCAGGTTAAGAACAGACCTCCAGAACGAATTAAGTTCTTAACCCAAGGTACCACTGTATATGAGAATATATGGGACAAGGCCCTTATGAGACCTCAGCCACAAACTGTTAATGGCGTTAAAATTACGGACACTATTTGGCCAAGCCTACATGTGGCAGCTTACACTATTACCACGACTCTGCCTTTCCCCAATGCTTCCAGGTATTTATTTTTTTGTTTCAATGTACTGTCTGAATTCAGCTAGGCTGGCAAAAAGGAAGTGTCTGAACTCAGCTCAAGGGTTGCCAAGCTGAGCTGAGGGGTTGCCAAGCTAAGCTAAGTGGCTGTGGGGTTTTTTTTAATGAAGTGTCTGCATTGAACTAGGCTGGCTTAAAGCAAGCGCCTGTGACCTTTTTTCTTTTGCAAGGTGCTACGGTGCTAATTACAAAAACGATCTTCCTTCCTTCAGCTTTAAAGTATGTTTCTGTTTCCATTTGAACTTGGATGTATTTTGCGCTAGGTAAAAGCAGAAGACAGCTTTACTGCTTGATCCCAGGGCGAGGAGGAGGAAGAGGAGCAGGAGCAGGCAAGAATTTGTAGTTCAAGCATGCAATAATTCTTGCATGTAGCACCTAGCTTTGTACGTACATGCATGCGTCCATGTAGGAGGCAGCAGCAGCAGGGCCCACAACATCACACCTGCACATAGCCCCTCTGGGTGGCCCTGCAAAGCTGGCCACTGGGGCAGGGGCTGCCTCCTCATCTAGGGCACTATTTATCCTATGGCTGGCAGAAGTAAAGGCAATTTAAGTATCAGGGATTGGACTGGGGCTGCACACCCACTGGCCACTGGGGCAGGGGCTGCCTCCTCATCTAGGGCACTATTTATCCTATGGCTGGCAGAAGTAAAGGCAATTTAAGTATCAGGGATTGGACTGGGGCTGCACACCCAGCAGCAGAAAAGTGACAGTCTTGAGTGATTCACACTGAATCATCAGCCTACATTGTTTTTGGGGTAACCAGAGTGATGCTCTTGCATCCTTATTGGAACCAGCTCAGTTGGTAGAACATGAGACTCTTAATCTGAGGGTGGTGGGTTCAAATCCCACGTTGGGAGAAAAGATTCTTGTATCGCAGGGAGTTCGACCAAAAGACCCTCATGGTCCCTGCCAACTCTACAATTCTATGATTCTATAATCCCTTAAACTGAGCCCAGAACTGCGTAAGTAGCCAATGAAACCAAACAGGGCTATCACCGTAGCCACATACTCCAGGCAGCCAGACCCAGACCACAATCTGGCAGAGGTATTTGGATCAGTTGAAGCTAAACTGGATGCTCTTCAGAGGCGGCCACACATAGACCATCTCATAGTAATCCAGCCTGGAGGTTGTTGAAGCATGAATAATTGTGGTCAGCCAGTCTTTTCCATGGGCTTCTCAACATCAGATCTCCAATTATTCACAGAAGATGCTCGTGTAAAAAGCGGGGGCTGGGGTGGCTGGATGTTCCCCAGCTATTCAGTGCTTTCTCCAAATGCAAATGATAAAAACCAGAATGGAGTTGTATTAATTTAAACTTTAAGGGCATCAGTTGTGACATTTGCACCTGTGGACACACTTGGAATCTCTCTACTTGATAGAAAACTTGATAGAAAACTTTAACTTGATAGAAAAGCTCAACAAAATATTCCTATTAAAATTGCAGAACTCCCCTTCCCACTGAAGAATACCCTTTGATAGCATGCCTGTGATCCTCAGCTGCTAGGACTCATTCGTTAAAAGTATGAAGAATGCAATTTGATATAGCAGGCCTATCTCTTTTTCTGCTCTATTAGATGCAGCAGCTGTTTCGTGCTCTGCCGCCTCCGAATGGCAGCCATTTTGTTTTACATCGTGTCCTCACTGCAGCCATTTTGTGACTGGTGCTCACGACACTTCCTCAAAATTCCAAATGTGCCCATTGGCCCAAAACGTTTGGCAAGCTCTCTACTAGGCCAATGAAAAGTTGACAGTGGGCTTTGTCACTCTTCTCTCTCTCTCTCTTCTGTGGGGCCTGTTGAAATTGGGAGCATGATTGAATTTGGTGTTAATGCTGCTGCAGTTGCTACTGAGGATCTGTGGGAGCAGTGCCGGATTTACGTATAAGCTAAACAAGCTATAACTTAGGGCCGCACTCTCTTGAGGGCCCCCAAAAAAATTTAAAGGAAAAAACTGAATGCACATTTCCAAAATATGATTTAAAAAAACAAATAAAATCACTATAGAAACCTATTAGACCCATAAATTACCATATAGCATATATTAAGCACAAAAAACAGTGACAATTTGTTGTTGACAAAGGACAGCTGGACATATAAAGGGCCCCATTACCTTCAGTAGCTTAGGGCCTCATCAAACCTAAAGCCAGCCCTGTCGGGAGCCATTTCTACAGAAGTCTTTCTAAATTGGGCCAAGTGGAGTTTCTAAAGCATACTGGGAACACACCAGCTTGAATTGGATGGTTGATGTTGTGGGGTCAACTGCCAAGTCTCAATAGTATTTGACTCCAATTCTGTCTGACAGAAACTTAGGGGGTGTGGATGTGTAAAAAGGAAGGGCTTTTTTCTACCCCATTCATTCTACTCCCTAGGAATTACTGTGGGTTTACATTTGTTCTTAAAAGTTTCATCCAAAGAAATGAAATACTACCACCCTTTTAAAATGCTGTACTGTGCATATGGATGTAAAAAGTTCCTAGAACTGCTAGCAAAACAAACTTTTTTTAACACAATGCACATGAGCAACTTTCTGCTTTTTAGGTGTAACAACAGTTTTAGACTCAAGGTTTGCTTGCATTGAAATTTGTACATGCAGTTCTTAAAAGCAAGGCTATAAAGTGATAAGAGTAATATCCAAAATGTTAACAACTACCGGTGATTAAGAGAGGAAAATAAATGGGTAAACATCTATAAGGTTCAACCAGAGGGTACCAGAATCCTTTTAAAAAATGCATTGGATGGACCATTACAAATATGAACCCAAAAAGTAACTTGATTCTTCATTGATAAAATGTCCTTTCCATTGTTAAAACAAATATTGGCTAGAGTACTTAGAAAAGTAAATAAGCAAGCAAATAGGGACCTCATAATAACATGTTCTTGTGAAGAAAAGAGTTTTAGTGCTATAGTGCAGGCAGGAAAGCAAGGATGTAAGAGAGCCAGCCAAATATATTTTGGCACATGAAGCAGAAAAGGCAAAATAGCATCATCCCAGCAGCAAACAAAAATAGGACACAATTTAATTGGTGGAAGTTTGCTAAAATCATTGGCCTCTAAAATCTGTGGCTCATGGCAACTGATTTAATCTGCCTAATGCTAAATGCCAGCCCTGGCTTGCCATAACAGAAAGTTTCAATATTTGCTGAGTGGGAAGAGATTGCTTTTTCAAAGACATTTAAATTTTTTGGCACCTGAATAGTCAGATTATATAAAGGGGAGAATGTTGAACTGGGAAAACTAACAGTGTGATGATGATCTCAAGTAAGTTTACTCAAAAGTAAGGCCCAGTGATTCAAATGGGAAAACTTAATAAGGGAGCAAGCGGCACTGGATTTAGGGTGCTGCTGCGAGTGGTTCCCCCCCACAGGGCACAGAGCCCAGTGGGCACAATATTGAGAAGATCCTTTTTTGGGGAGCCAAATTATGACTTCAATTAGGGTGCCATATTACGAAAGATTACCAAAGACTGCCCCCAGGGCAATCCTATAGCACAGGCATGTCCAAAGTCCATTCCGGGGGGGGGGGGGTAATCCAGCCAGCTAGTTGGTCTAATCTGGCCCCTGCGGCAGTTTCTTTTCTGGGGTGAAATCCTAAAAAAAACCTCGACAAATTCAATCCTAAAAAAGGTCAACATCTTTGGTCGGCCCTTTGATCGGCCCTCATGGCCCTTCACTTCATCAAATCTGGCCCTCTTTGAAAAAAGTTTGGACACCACTGCTATAGCAAGATCTACTGGGATAAACAGGGTTAGAATCCAGCACATCTCTGGCTGAGATACCCTGTTGCTGTAAACCCTGAAAAAGGGGCATGAGGGCAGGCACAGCAGGGATTTTTTGTTAGGAGGGGGGCAAAGTTGTTGAGCTTCTCTTGGGAAATCACAGATAAAAATGTCCCATAAATTGGGATATTGCAGGGGGAGGGGGCAGGCTTCTGCTGGGGCGGGAGCAGAACCTCAGATAATTGAGTACTTCCAATGCTTTTCAATAATATTTAGAATCATAGAGTTGGAAGAGACCACAAGGGCCATCGAGTCCCAGTGGCATAGCGTAGGTTGTCAGCACCCGGGGCAAGGCAAGTAATTTGCGCCCCCTAACCCGTTTCTAGCCACCCCCTTGGCTACACCCATGCCCTTTGCCCCATGAAGGTCCCCCATCTCTGAGGGAACCAGTTGAGAGGAGGGAAAATTAAAGGGTTGAGAAGAGGAGGCTGAGATAACTGGTCCATCATAGGGGATACCCTTCTGATAATAGGTTGGCCGGGGTGTCCCCTCACCACACTTTAGATTTTCTGCGCTTGCTTTTTTTACGCCCTCTCACACGCTGCCGCTTTTTGAAGTCCTTTCTCAAGCGAGGAGCTCTGAAGGGCTTGGACTGAGGAGATAAAGGGACCCGCGAGGAGGGCGTCAAAGCGGCGCTGACTGAGGCAGCGCCCGGGAGAGTTTGAAGGGGAGCGTGGGGCAGGGGCGCGAACGGAAGACGGCCCGAGCGGGAGGCCGCTCTCGGGAACAGGCTAGCGGGCGCAAAGGGGCAACAAAGCCCGCGGCGGGGGAAAAGAGCCAGAGCCCGGCTGGGCGCCACGTGCGAAGCGTAAAGGCTTTGGAGCGCGCGAGGAGCCCGCCATTGCAGGCGACGCCTCCGCGCTCCCTTCCACCACCCCCCCCCCCGTCGCTGGGAGGAAGGGGGCGTGTGAGCAAGCCGAGAGATAGAGAGAGAGCCGGCCAGTGGACACCCCACCCCTCCACGTTTCTCTCTGAGGCGATTCGGGGAAGCCCAGGCGCTTGGCGAGGCTCCGGCGAGCGGCGCGCGCCAAGGCTTTCCCGTTTCTCGCCTGGCGAGGCGGCCAAGCCCTCTCTCCCTCCCTCCCTCGCGCCACAACAGGGCCGGGCCGGGGGGGGGGCGTGTTTCTGGTGTTCCTCGCAAACTTCCATCCTCTCACCTCTGCGGCGGCTTCTCTCTCCCTCGCAAGCCTTAGGAAGCTCGTGAACTTGTTGCCTCTCCATTGATGAGCAGGATCTCGGTGGGCGGCAGGAGAAGATGGAGGGCTATTGAGGAAGGAAGAAAGGGGGATACAGCGCAGGTAAGGGCGGTCCTTTCTACTCTCTTTCTGCTGGTTGTAACTCAGGTTCGTGGCGGTGGGCTCCATCCTTTCCCCCCTCCTAAAGGACTCTGCAAAAGGCCACAACCCTTCAATGCATCTGATAAAAGGGAACTTTAGTCCGAGAGAGCTTATGCCATAATAAACGTCTTTTTTTGTTTAAATGCATGGGGAACTTTGGGTTGCTGCTGCTGCAGCCTGCAAGTGAGTATAGATTATTTCTGAGGCTGCTTTGGAGAACTTACTTGGGGGATGAATGCTCTTTATTTGTAATTTATTTGCATCTTATCGCTGTGGTGCATTTTTTAAAAAATGGTGTGGTGCTATGGATTGCTTTCCAGAAGCCTGGCTTATCACTGAAAGAAGTTGGGTGGCAACTGCAAAAGGAAGGATGCCATTGGTGTCATTCATTGTTTTCAAAGGGTTTTACTTAGACTAGACGCACTGAAATCAATGGACCTAAGTCAGCCCTGTCTATTATGCACACAATGGGTCTGCTCCAAGGAGGACGAACCTTGGTGACAATTTAAAGGCTGCCGGCCGGACTTTTTCTTGTTCCCCGGCCAAGCATCCCTTTGGTCAAGTTACGCAATCGCTATTTTGTGCATACAGTCGCCGGCTTCTTTCATGCAGCAGACCACATGCACGAAGAGGGAGAAAGCAAGAAATTAAGAGCAGATCTCCCAACAATGTCCGTGCGTAATGACGATCAGCAACCCTGTCTGCAAAAGGACAGCGACAAATTTCTCTTGTCTGTGAGGTGAATGTTGAGAAACTTGATCACCTTGCAGAAGCTACTGTAGCTGGAATGAGATAGGATCTGGGCTCTGCCATGAACTCACTATGCCTTATTAGAGATTTGGGGAGGAGAGGGGCTAGAATCAAAAACAGCAATCATTTCTGTTGTTGTTTTTGTTTAGTCGTTTAGTCATTTAGTCGTGTCCGAATCTTTGTGACCCCATGGACCAGAGCACACCAGGCACTCCTGTCTTCCACTGCCTCCTGCAGTTTGCTCAAACTCATGCTGGTAGCTTCAAGAACACTGTCCAACCATCTTGTCCTCTGTCGTCCCCTTTTCCTTGTGCCCTCCATCTTTCCCAACATCAGGGTCTTTTCCAGGGAGTCTTCTCTTCTCATGAGGTAGCCAAAGTATTGGAGCCTTAGCTTCAGAATCTGTCCTTCCAGTGAGCACTCAGAGCTGATTTCCTTCAGAATGGATAGGTTTGATCTTCTTGCAGTCCATGGGACTCTCAAGAGTCTCCTCCAGCACCATAATTCAAAAGCATCAATTCTTCAGCGATCAGCCTTCTTTATGGTCCAGCTCTCACTTCCATACATCCCTATCTATTATTATTATTATTAGTAGTAGTAGTAGTAGTAGTATTCATATCACACCACCCTCTAAGCTAGGATAGAAATACCTTATTTCTCCCCCCCCCTACACACAAAACCCCTATGAGGTTGGCTAGGCCCACTGTCACCTAGAGGGCTGGCAAAGCGGAGTAGGGATTTGAAGCTGCCTCTCCCTGACACTCCCTAAGCATTTGCAGCATGCTAGAGCAATAGAGTCCACCATTCTAACCTTCTAGATTCTGCAATTATTATGCTAGCTTGTGAAATTAATTACTCAATATGTATTACTCTTAAGGAGTAGAGTGCTTCGTACATTCAAAAGCGCTATAGAATGCTCAGTATTGACTCAAGACTCTGTACTGGAAATCTAGCGTTTACTTCCAAAATATTAATTAATCTAAAATTAACCTAGCCAAACAGTAAACACTGTTTATTCAAATATAAGACTACTCAGTGCCCCTTTAATCTACAGTTGAACTCTGCTCTCATTCTGCAGCATTAACAAAACAGGAGGAGGAGGAAGGGGGCACTGCTTGTAAAATCTAAAAACCGTGGAGAAAGTGGGATAAAGTTTAACTGCTGTCAGTCCTGTCATAGCTTATTAGCTTTCTTAACCACCACAGTCGTCTTCTAAACTTCTTGGTTTTTTTCCCCCTTTTTCTGAGTCCTAAATTACTTGGCAAAGAAGGACTCAACGTGTTTTTTGGCAAAGACAAACCACAAACAGATTTATGAACACTCTAAATAATGAAAGAGTGGGCTTATTTATTTGGAACAATAGACTCAGTAGCGTGTCAGATTTCAGTTTTTAATACCTGTCAACACGAACTCTCTCCCCTCCCCACATTCACTAAAAGAAAGAAGCTGCGAAGGAATGTTATTTTCTTAAAAAACAAACAAGAAACCCCTGCAGAGTTGTTGTGTGTGTGTTTTTTTTAAAAAATAATACGAAGGACCTTTCCTGTACTGTTTCTAAGGCAGGCTTTATTCTAAACAAGTCCTGAGGTCAAAGATACAAATTTGTGACGTCTCATCTTGACACGATAACTTGTGTTGTGTTCTGTTCCCTACAGTTTTGTTTGTCCACGCTTGCTGTTGCGTCAAGGTCTCCATGCAGGATGGAAGGAACAGGAAGACACAACCCCTGTTTTCTAGGATTTCTGCTTGGGTTCTGCTGGGCCGCTTTTCCTCGCAGCAGTGCATGTCCTAAGCACTGCGCCTGCTATGTACCCACTGAAGTACATTGCACATTCCGGTATTTCACTACCATCCCAGCACAAATCTCCCCAAATGTGGAGCGCATCAACTTAGGGTAGGTTTACAACAATATTGCTTGAATTTGTAATGTGCGGTGAGGGGAACCAGTTGCCCCCACCTGCTACAACTAACATGCCATAGGAGACTTAACTGGGGCACACACTTATCCGCGAAGCCCCATTTCATTGACTTGGAAGAGATCAAAGACCACCTTGCTTCATTCCTTGCCAATCCGTGTATCAACTTTCACTTGAATTAAGCTCTGATTCATTTGATCGACTGAGACATTAACCAAGTTTGAACTTGCCTATGATGACAGGGTGGACCGCCTGTGTGTTTGTCATCACATGAGTTTTCTCTCTTTCCCGTTTTGTTGTTGTTTCATACTGCCGGCCTTGTACCTGTTTTGGATGTAATACTAAACAATGCTTTAGCGTTACATACAGAAGCAACAACAGGCCTGAGGCTCATGCACTTCTCCTCTTATGATGCAGCCACAAGATTATCAGAAGCAATGGTATCTAGGTTTCTGTTTTAAATAGCTAGAGTACATCCCTGGCAGCTCAGTTTCATGGGAATTGCAGGTCCCATGATGCTTAGTTGCCCTGGCTGCTCCAAGTATAGTATTCTGATGAAAGCCTCAGGGTTATCCTATCGAATACCATAGGTTTGGTATGACTGAAGGAAGGTCTGGGGATGCTGTTACTTATTTAAAGATCTCCTCCCCTTGCATTTCAGCCAAAAAAGGTTCCCAAAGTGGCTTACAAATAATTTCTTTTTAAAAAATGTTTCTGCCCTCAGATTTAAGCTCTAAAAATGGACAGCACCAAAGGAAAATAGATAGGGAGGGAGAAGGAAATAAGCTGATCTGAGTAAAAGTTCTTAGTTACAAGTGCCTCTAATGACCAGTGCGGATGGAGACACCAAAAATGGTTGGTCTGCACTGATCATTTGCTGCTGTATCCTGTAGTACAGGACCTCCATACACTAACTCATGCAAACTCTCCTTACCTATCTGCACAAAAGTAGCTTTAGGGATAGGGATTACAAGGGAAGGCACCAGTGCCTGATTTGGAGTCAGTAAATGATTTGTGTCAATGTAGGTTCAGTACTCTGTTCACTGTGCAGGTTACGTTCAACAGCATTTTGGTGAGGGGAGGCCTTGGCTCTGCCCAGTGGACCTTCATACTACTTCCACTGAAATTTGCAAGCTAGCAAGGAGTCACTGTGACTGATAACTAGAGCTGGACATGAACCCTTATTGTGAATACTAAAGAGCACTAAGAGGTTAGGCTTTAAGGTATAAGCCCTGCCTAAACTATTCCAGGGTCTTTGCTGATGACTTAGGAGGTACCATATGCTTCATGGAAAGCTTGATAGCATGTTATTGTTTACATTGTGAATTCGTGAGTATCTACTATATAGTTTGGAAAGTTGTTGGTTTGCTGTGCTTTGGGAGCTCCAGTGGGGAAGTGGAATATATCTATTTTAAGTAAATAAAGCAACCTGTATAATCACAAGTCATAGGCATTCATTCTAGGGGTGCGTATACCTACAAATTTCCATTTGCCACTGTACTGATAAAGCTATTCTGAAATTGACATGGCAAGTTTTAACTAAAATTTATTTGCTTATTTGCAAAAGAGAGACTCTGTTTTTGTTTGTTTGTTTTGCCTTTGAACTATAGCTGACTGACTAAACCCAGATCTGGAATGAAATGTTTGTTACAGTTACAACAGTTTGGTTAAACTGACTGAAACAGATTTTTCTGGCCTGGAGAAGTTGGAGTTGTTGATGTTGCACAGTAATCAGATACATACAATTCAAGACAGGACATTCTCTGATTTGCGCCTGTTGCAGGTAAGAATGAACTGGGAATTATCCATCATTGGTTCTGTATAGAGCTGTACCAAATTTTTACCTTCGGCCCTTTAAAAAACGAATAGCATACATACTATGGGTGCAGGTTTACAGCCTATCTAACTTCAGTTTTAAAAGTTGTTCTCACTGCTGAACCAGCTGCTCCCTTGCTTTAATGTAACATTTGAATAGGGTTGCTTTTTATTCTTCAGATGGTGTTCCTATTTTGCTCAATTTTTTTTTTTTTTTTTATTATTCTGCCAACAGGTCTTGAAGATGAGCTATAACAAAGTCAAAGTTATTGAAGCAGGCATGTTTCATGGTCTTGTGAGTTTGGTACGGTTGCACATGGATCATAACCAAATTGAATTTGTAAACCCCAAAGCTTTCTATGGCCTTACATCACTGAAACTAGTCCACTTGGAAGGAAATTTGCTCAAGCAGCTGCACTCGGATACTTTCGTCACCTTGTGCTACCTCCAGATGTTCAAAACATCCTCCATAAAGCATATCTACTTGTCTGACAACTTGCTTTCTTCTCTGCCTCGAGACATTTTCACATATATGTCTGAGTTAGAAAGCCTCTACCTTCACGGGAACCCTTGGGCTTGTGACTGCGAAATGAAATGGTTTGGTGAGTGGGCGGAACGGCAGCCAGGTATCAAATATTCTCTTTTTATTTATATACTCAACTTCCATTTATTTCTGGAAGCATTTTTACCCTCCTCTGACAAGGATTCCAAAATGGTTTCCATAAAATAAAAAATAAAAATAGTAGGAGGATCATGTGGCTGTTAAATAGTCCATATGAAGCCTTTGCGGTTACTCTGTGTATTGTATTATGTGCCAATTATCCCATAATGTAATAGCAATAAAGCAATTTAAGAACATATTATACCATTGATATCAGAAATCCCAAAAATGCAGAACCACCGACAAAGAATAAAACATCATGCTAGCCATTGTCCAATAGTCTAAGCACTATTATTAAGGGCTAAAAACAACCCACCACCATAATAGCAGAGACTGAAATATTGCTATCAATGTTTAAATGGTGTTAAAAGCAGATACAATTATGTTAAAAGGCTTGGGAGAACAACAAAAAAGTATTTGCTGTTGAAAATGCATTAATGTAGGTGACAGGTGAGACCCCACCCCACCCAGATAGCTTGTCCTGCAACAAGGGGACCACCAATAAGAATTCCTTTTCCCCCAATAGCCACACTCTCTACTTCATATTGAGAGGGTAAAGGTAAAGGGGACCCCTGACCATTAGGTCCAGTCGTGACTGACTCTGGGGTTGCGGCGCTCATCTCGCTTTATTGGCCGAACTTCTGGGTCATGTGGCAAGCATGACTAAGCCGCTTCTGGCGAACCAGAGCAGCGCACGGAAACGCTGAGAAACCAGAGTGGTACCTATTTATCTACTTGCACTTTGACGTGCTTTCGAACTGCTAGGTTGGCAGGAGCTGGGACTGAGCAACGGGAGCTCACCCCGTCGCGGGGATTCGAACCGCCGACCTTTTGATCGGCAAGCCCTAGGCTCTGTGGTTTAACCCACAGCGCCACCCATGTCCCACTCTTCCTCAAAAGGGCCATTGGTTCTGTTGGCAGTGCTACTTAACCAGCTATATCCCCACAGAACATGTGTAAGAAAATACCTCAAACTGCCGGTGGTCTCCTTTAAGCTATTCTAATTTTCGCCAGCACTTCAATTTTCAGTGCCCAGGAATCACAGCACCGCAATAATTGTTAGGATTTTCAGCATAGCATCGTATACCTTAAAGAAAAGAAAATCTGAGAGACCACATCCTCCTTCCAATAAAATCTAACCACTAGGGCTATCCCCTGATTAAATAAATCTTACGTTGATCAGACGCAAGGCTGGTGGTTCTGAAAAAGCACATGGATTTTGTTTTAAGATTGTGCTTGAGTACATCATGCCTGGCACATTAGATGAAGCTTTCCAGAAAGTGTGCCTGAAACCTAGTTTTTGTACAGTTTTACGGTCAACAGTACTTGTATTCACTAAAAAATCTGATGCCAGATTAATTGGGGTGTCCTTTTTATTAAAGAAAATGTTGCAGCCTTCTTGATCATAAATACAGAATATTTTGATGTATTTCATTTTACATTAGGGCACTTTCAAGTCTGCAGAGTCAGTCACATTTTCTTTATTAATGGAACAGTAGAGTTTGCTATATTTGAATCCATTGTTTTCATAACTAATTGTAAACAGAAGGGATTTTTCCCCTGGACTGCTTCACCAAAAGATGTGTTTGACAAATGATTCCCTGGAGAGATAATACAGAAATGAGAATTTTCACCAAAATGATCTAGAGATTTGACAGCTCTTGCATAGACCTTCCACAGGAATCTAGCCTTTGTTCCTCTCTTGTTTATATTATCCCATAGTTATAAGAGAAAAATGCAACTTCCTCCCTCTTCTCTGGTATGTGGCAAGAAGCTTGTGTTACAAACTTCACATTATGGAGCTGCCAAAAACTTTAAATGAATAAAATAGAACAATCTCAAATAAAACTGTGTCTGGCAAAATTCCTCTCCCAAATATGTATTTGCTGCCGTTTAAAGATATAGCCACAGATAGGTTACTGTTCTGATCCTACACCATATGTTTTTATTGCAAAAAGTTGTATAAATGAGTAACAGATAAAACAACAACGTGTTCTAATATATTTCCAATTACAATACCAAGTAGAAAAATGGAATACCTCTTAAAAATTATATGTTCAACTCTTGTTGGAAATAATTTGAAACCCATGGTGGAAGCATTCCTAACTAGTGGGGTGGGAGAGTAGATATTGTCTATCATTGGGAACTATTTTGTTGCTAGACCGCTGGTGGGCAAGGAACGAACAGTTTTCTGAATGCAATTATGCATTCGCATGCCCATTAGAAAGTGGGGGGAAAGTCTATGGCCAAGAACATGCGCATTGAAGCAAGATGGGGACTAGACATAACACAGGACCAAAGTTCAGATTTCAACATAAACTTTGGGCAATGGGCATTAAACGTGTGGCCTTACCCAAATCTGTCTTCTCTGTTCTTGTGTAATTTTTCTAATGTCTACATCTAGCATCCTCTTGCCCTTGTGCTCGTTCTGAGGGTTGAGTCCCAGGCCTTTGTCCTTGTTCTAGTTCCTTTCTGGTTCCTTTCCTTTCCATTCTGTAGTAACCATGGCTAATCATCAATTACTGCACTGGCTGGCTCCTAAACAGATCCAAATGATTGCTGACTGAGGTCTGTCATATTTCATGGACACCAGAAATATCTATCAGCATAACAGGACCTGTTGCTTTTATGCGTGAATCAGTCAAGCAAAAATAATTTTTACTGTTTCTATCTCCTTTCCAGATGTTGTCAAGTGCAAAAAAGACAGAGGTGTTTCTGGTGTTCTGCAATGCCCATTGTGTGCCAATCCTGGAATTTTTAAAGGCAAGCAGTTTAGTGGCATGCAACCATCAGATTTTAATTGTGTTAAGCCAACTATAGATCCAGCCTTGAAACTGAAAAACATCACTGCTCCTGAGGATGGTGGCTTTACGTCAGTTTCTCCCAGAGATTTTATGGCTCCCATAGGATCCATGGTATTCAACATGACAGACCAAGCTGGAAATCGAGCAAACCTGATCTGCAATGTGCAAAAGCCTGCAAAGATGTCTCCAGTTACACTAAACAAAATCGACAACATCACAGTTCTTGAAGTATCCTTGTCAACATTCCTTGTGTGTAGCATTGACCACGAGTATATTCAGCAGTTGTGGAGCATCTTGGCCCTTTACAGCGATTCTCCGTTAAAACTGGAAAGGGAACTGTTATTGACAGAAGTGCCTTACATCAGTTATAAGTACAAGCAAACAGATTCCAAAAATGACGAGCTATTCACTGATGTAGAAGCTGAACTGAGAGCTGAGCCTTACTGGTTGATGCAGGGACACGTTTCATTGCAACTGGACAGGACATCAACCACTCTCAACACTCTGCACATCCAGTATTTCACAAATGCTCAAATTGCCCTCCCGGTCAATCTCCCAAAATCAGAACGGCAAAACTGGGCCATGATCTTACGAGAAAACACCACAATAACTGAATACACCGTTTTAGTAGGGGGGTCTGTGGAACTGGACTGCCAAGTGCTTGGAGACCCTACCCCTGTAATTGAGTGGGTATTAGCAGATGGTAGCAAGATTAGAGCGCCATATATTAGTGAAGATGGGAGAATCGTGATAAAAAAATCTGGAAAACTCATGTTGCATGCAGCAGATAATTTTGACAGTGGAGTTTATCACTGTATAGGAACCAATTATGTTGATGCTGATGTCCTGACTGTTAGGATTACTGTGATAGATCCTTATATAGAACACAGCCATTTAAACGGCCCTCAGTTTTCCATATTTTTAGGTGACACACTTCACCTTCCATGCCTGTCTACAGGTGCCCCAGATGCCCCTGTTACCTGGATCTTACCTGAGCACATGGTTCTTCACCACTCTTCAAAAAACAAGCTCCTTTTTCACAATGGCACATTAAAAATACAACGAACAACAGACCGGGATGGTGGTTACTTCATGTGTGTCGCTGCTAATAAATATGGCATTGATATTTTGGTTTACCAAGTAGTAGTTGAAAGGAATTTGAACAGGTCACAAAAACTCGATATTCAGCTAGAGGATGAAGCAGCAGATGGATCTGGCAATGAAGAGTATAAAGTTACCACCAAACCTCAAAATCCTTCATCTGCCAGGCAAACCCAAGTAACCAGCGAGGAACCCACGAAAGATTCATATATAAATCAGCCCACACAGAACAAAGCCAGTGCCAATCGCAAAGAGATTTACAGGCGCAACAAGGACAAGACGAACAAACGGTTTAGAGGGCGCCTGAGGCAATTTGATCCTTCCACTAGGAGAATTGATCCATTGCGCTGGGCAGCATTTTTGGAAAAAACGAAGAAAAAGGCCACTTTTCCAAGAAAGCAAGAGAATGCCACAGCAAAACCAACAGTAAAGGTTCTGTTGTCCTTAAAGACTTCTGAAAATCTGGAAGAGACATCTGGAGATGATATATTTCCAGAGGAAGGATTTATTCTACTAGCAACTAAAAGACCTGCGATATCCACTCTGAGAGAAGCCTCTGGAAATGTAGTGACAGCAGAATTTGGAAGCATGTCAAATGATTTCCGTTCTTTGGCAACATCCAGCATGGTTACAGAAACCACAGCTCCAGTAACCAGCCCAGTGGTTATGAATTACAAGACGCCCAAGAACCAGAAGTTACTTGCAGAACTTAAACTTGAAAAAACGTCTCTCGAAGCATCTCACACACTATCTACCAACATGGAGCCATTAACAACACCATCTTATAGTCCACTAAGTACTTCTACAGAAGCTTTAAGTACTTTTCAGAGCTCGATATCATCTGGGAGAAACAATTTGCAACTAAAAGCCACACCAACAATCACACCAGCAATGAATATTATCAAGAATACCCTGTCTGCAGCTACCCACAAAAATACTGAAAAACCTGATTTATTTACAGAGGCAACTGAGAAAGTATCAAAGAAATCCAATCACCAGGTATCTCTAGTGACAACCAATGTTCCTGATGATGATGTATTTAGGCATATGTATGCTTACAGTACACAAAAAATAGTGCCTCGGTTACCTTCAAGCTCAACCATTGTCACTCACCAGCAGACTAAGGTAGTTGGGGGTGCTACAACTCACAACCCGCCACTCCCCCCCAGGCAGTATAGCAGACGAAGAAAAATCTCTAATAGAAGACGAATAATTAGACCTGGCCGTATTTCCAACATTGCAGGTCGTAGATTTGCTTTTGTTAAATCACGGTTTGCTCAAGCAAGTACAACTCTACCTCCTCCTGTAGAAGTGAGCACACCTGCCTTATCCCCTCCCAACAAATCTCTTGAACAGACAGTCTCTCAAGCCCCTGTTTCCACTTCATATAAAACTCATCACCCAGAAGCAACCACTGTAAATCAGTTTGGGGCATTCTCAAGATACAAACTGGTTGCAGCTGAAGAGCATACAACTTCAACAACAATCCCCTTCTATCCTGAAAGCACGCAAGTTGTATCGCACAGAGAAGTAAAATCTAGTGCAGCATTACAAGGAATCACCAACGCAAACCCATCATTTAGCATCAGACTCCCAATGGCAACTATCCATAGCCCCAGGACTGGCATGGAAACCACATCTGCCATGTCACCTTTGGTTATGAAATCTACCCTTTCCGCTCTTGGAACTAAGGCCTCTTCCGTTGTTCCAAGAGGGGAAATTCCTTTGCATAATTTCTTTGGAAGCAATGGTGCACAAAAGCAGCTACTGGAGGAGGAACCCAAGTTGCAAACAAGCAGTGAACCCTTACCTAGAGTATCTGTTTTGCCTCTCCAAACTACAGTTCCAATGCCAGCATACACAACATCACCCACATATAAAAGTGCTGTTTCAAAGACTGAGAACCGAACTGATGATCCCCTAATTCAACCCACCAGTGACAACATGATGGTAGTAAAACTAGTCCCCCTGCTATCGCCTGATGCTGCAGAACTGCCATCTTCAGCCTTTGCCTCCAATCTTACAACTGTTCTAGGAAAAGAAACAGATGCCGCCACCAGCATCCTACCAATTCTCTTTCCAACTACTACTGTCCGTGTTAAAACTAACGTTGCCAGATTCAGAGCGCTAAGACCAGGCAGAAGGAGGGGTCAGAGGAGGAGAAGGCCTCTGAAAAATCCTGTGTCTTCATACAGAAACATCATTCTCAGCAAAGGTTCTGCTACGGTGTCCAAAAAACCCACGGCTTCTCCTTCTTTAACAACAACTGAAAGCATAAGGGAAGCTGCCAGCCCCGTAACAGATGAACTGTTTTCAAAATCCACTAGTATGGATGCCATTAGAACTACACCACGGACACCCAGTCTTGGCACAACTGACACAGTTGCAGAGAATAAATCCACACCAGCTACTCAGATAAGGAATATCCCTACCGAAAAGACGGTCACTACTGAGGTAGCAGTGGGTAACTCGTCTTCTGAAAAACCTGTGACTGTGATCCCACTCACTGTATCGTTCTTGGACACAGCCAGCACAACCTCAGCGATACCAGGCACATCCTTGGTAACACGGGCACCAGAGTCCAGCAGCCTAACTCTGGCTACTACAGTGGGTGCTGATAAGGAATCAGAACAGACTGTAGGATGGGAAGCTAGCAAAAAAGGCCAAACAACAAAAGCAGCTTTTTCTCTTAAAACTGAGATAAGTACCCAAACTCCTACTAATGCAAGATACCCCAGCACACAGTCTCCTAGCCCATTAGCAACCCAAACAACGCTCATGCCAGCTATCACACCAACCACTGCATCTCCCAGGCAGGGGGAACTGTCTTGGCAGGAGGCTGCAGAAAGTGGCAAAACTTTCACGGTCAGCACATTGGGCAGATTTAAGTCCCCACAGAGCTCCACTCAATATACTCCTTTGTGGACGAAGGATAAGAACAATCAGGTGAAGAATTGGGCTGAGAAGACCATAGACCAGGAAGTCGCTACCACCAATCAGATAACCTTAGATTTGTTCCACCAACGCAGGGGGGCAAGACCCAGGATAATTGGAGGGAAACTGGCAGCGTTTACGGTCTTGGCTAATTCAGATGCTTTCATCCCTTGTGAAGCCAGTGGGAACCCTCGGCCAATAATACACTGGACCAAGGTATCATCAGGTACGTTTCTCAAGTTTACATGGAATATTTCTTTTTCTTATATATACACAAGATACAAACTAGGATGTAGTGTGGGCAGTATTAATATCTTAAGAATATTAAGAATATTAATAGCCCTAGGGTTGGGTTTTGAGGGTGCAATGAGAGCCATTGTGTTATAGTGATTCGTGTGTTGGGCTAGGATTGGGGGGACTCTGGTTCAAAAGTGTGTGGCCCTGGGGCAGCCATACTCTCTGCAATAGCTGCCTTCTCTACCAGGCAATTGTGAGGACAAAATGGAGAGCGGGGGGAAAGAACGACATGTATTGCCCTGAGCATCTTAGAGGAAATGTGCTTTTATAAATACAATCGTGCCTTTAAACACAGTTGTAGAAATCCTTTCTTCTTCCGTGGGACTTGAAAAGCAGTATTGGGGAGGGGTCATAACTCAGCAGTAGGGCTGGGTGATATATCAATATATCACCCAAAACCAGTTTGAAGTCCGTATTGTGAGATCGGTTTTATAATTTTTGACCTGGCAATATTTCACAAATCGTTATCTGTGTGTGTGTGTGCCCGCGCTATGCAAAAATGAAGATACAAGAGAAACTGTGAAGCCAGCCAGTGCCTGTACATAGCTCCATCCTTATTTCAGACTGATATATCCCAATATTTTGCTGGGGATATATCACAATGTTGAAAACCAGATATCGCCCAGCCCTACTTAGCAGTAGGGTATGTGCCTTGCATGTGGAAGGTCCCGGGGTCAATCTCTGTGATCTCCAGATACATCTGGGAGAGGCTGCTGCCTGGAGAGCCACTGCCAGTCACTGAGTTAGATGAGCCAATGGTCTGACTTTGTATAAGGCAGCTCCCCATGTTCTTATTCTGATGCAGGGCTACAACTTTGATGACTTACCTGCATTTTACTTCTACTTACTATATAACTCTACATATGAAAGGATAATTTGAGCTTACAGCTGATTTTTTTGGTTCCCTAATATATATGAAAATACCATATTTACTCATCAAATGCACCATCAAATCTAACGTGCACCTCAATTTTCAGAACCTTGAAACAAAACAAAAAATTTGCTGGTGAATGTAAATGTGGCATCGAATCTAACATGCACCTTAATTTCTGCAACACAATTTGACCAAAGAAGGTGAGCATTAGATTCGAGTAAATACGGTAGTTTGTTAAAGTAGGGTTTTTAGGATGAAAAATTTAGAAAAGGGATGAAGCACAAAAACAATAGAAATGGAGTAAAAAACCCAAAATGAAAACCATTTGATTTGCCAAGCAAATCAAAAAAGGTAGATTTTCATACAGAGATTAGGCTAATTTTCTTTCCATCTCTTTTAACTAGGGGTTGATGCGTCAAAACACAAGCGTGATAACAGATTTGAGGTTCTTCCCAACGGGACTCTCTCCATCCAGAACGTCAACATCCAGGACCGCGGACAGTACCTCTGTGTGGCTGCCAATCAACATGGCTCTGACAGGCTTCTTATCACATTGTCGGTGGTGACTTATCCACCTCGAATCCTGGAGGGAAGGTCCAAAATTATTACCGTTCACTCTGACAAGCCAGTAGCCCTGAAATGCACAGCCGAAGGCCGTCCCATTCCTACCGTATCATGGATCCTCGCAAACAAAACTTACATCTCAGAATCTTCTATGGGAAATGAGGCTGTTTCTGTGCAAGCAGATGGCACGCTGGTGATAAAGAAAGTCAGTGTTTACGACAGAGGGATTTACACATGCACAGCAAGCAATGCAGCTGGTTCAGATACAATGACGGTGAGGCTGCAAGTTATTGCTGCACCACCCGTTATACTGGAAGAGAAGAAGCAACGTATGTTGGAGAATATTGGGGGAAGCTTGAAGCTGCCCTGCACTGCCAAAGGAAACCCACAGCCCTACGTTCACTGGGTTCTCTTCGATGGAACAGAGGTGAAGCCTTTGCAGTATATAAATGGCAAATTTTTCCTTTTCCCTAATGGAACCCTTTACATCAGGAATATTAGCCCTTCTGACAGTGGGAATTATGAATGCATAGCCACCAGCTCCACTGGCTCAGAGAGGAGAGTGGTCATCATCCAGGTAGAACCTAGCGATACAGTCCCCAGAATCACAGTTTCATCCCAAAGACTGACTCAGCTGAATTTTGGGGACAGGTTGCTTCTGAACTGCTCAGCTACAGGAGAGCCAAGACCCAAGATAATATGGAGATTACCTTCAAAAGCTGTTGTTGATCAGTGGCACAGGTAGGTCTCGTGAAATTCGCAGCATTACTTATTTGCTTGATTAGCTACCGTATTTTTCCGTGTATAACATGCCCCCATGTATAAGACGCCCCCTATTTTGGAGGACTCCGAACTGAGAAAATGGGGGAGATTGTATCCATGTATAAGACCACTCACAAAAAAACATAAATTTTAATAAAAAAAACCCCCGCTAGTCTTATACACGGAAAAGTACAGTATATTGGGACCATTGGATTTTGCATTGGATAGTGTTGTGCTGGAGAAGAACGATAAAGTTTCTGGGACAAATGAACTGTTCTGCCTTTGTGTCAAAGAGGGCTGAATCAAACAAATGAATTTCTTGACGCCCTTTGCTGAGCTGCTCTGGTACTTTGATATGAGGGGTGTCGAGCTGTCATTTGCTGAGTGACTTGCAGAACCAGGCTGTGGAGTGGTAGTGGTTGAATTTGATGGAAGTGTTTCTCCAGCCAACTCTGCTGGCTAAGCCACCAGCCATTGCCCTGACCTTTCTTACCCAGATGCTGTGACTGCAGATGCAGTTGTGGTCTTGGCATTCCTTTAAACTCTACTAACAGGTGTGGAAGTTTTGGACTGCACCTTTAGATGCCAGAGCAGTACAGTGCTACAGTATTTAAGAATGAGACTGATGATATAAGGGTTGAAGCACATTTTCCCTTACTGTTCCAGTCCAGTCTTCACCACAGCCACTTCAGGGACAAGCAAGGCTCCTATGAGTTCTTGTTTGTAAATGTATTATTTCCATTAAAACCTCATTCCTAGGTTGGGGGGTTGCAGCTCCACAGCATCAATATCATAGTATTTTATTTTATTTTGGACGAGTTTGCAATAGTAATACAGTTCTGCCCAACATTTTGGCCACTAACCATCAATTGAGTTCTTAAGTGAAGCCAGTGGTTTCCATATTAGAGCTTGGCAGTAACAAATCTTGTGATCTCTAGACTGACCTAAACAAAGCATCTAAATCCAAACAGATTGCAGATCCCTGGAGTCTGGTCCACATAATTAACATCTGCCAGCTCTCTGCAAGGCTTCCAAACAGAATGAGCAGAGGAGTGATATGTTTGCACTTTCCTGATCCAAAACTAGTGCATGTCATATGAAGAACAAGTAGGCTTGCAGTTCGCTCTTACATTTGACAAAGGAAATTTCCCACCAAGTCAAGCTGTACCTATAGATGGAGGGAGAGGGGCTTCCAAAGGCTTCCACACAACCTGGAATCCTGCACAATTCTGATATAAGACAACATGGAAGCCTTTGCACATACATCTATGTGTGATGCCCCCGACCCCACCCCGTTGCGCAGAAGTTCACACAATATGCAGACGCCATGGGAGGAGTTGCTTGATGAGGCCATACTCTCCACTCGTGACTCCTTAAGAGGACTCAAAGGAACTTCCAAATGCTTCTACTCAATGCACTCATATCTTAGCTTGTCTTTAATTCTTAAGTCATAATGTCATTGAGAATCAGCGGTTTTAAAGTTAGGGTCTCCGTATTTTTTGGCATATAAGGTTCTGGTTGTGGGCTTCCCATAGGCATGTGGTTGACCGCTGTCAAAACAGAATTCTGGACTAGATGGGCCTTTGGTTTCTCCCAGAAGGGCTCTTCTTATGTTCTTAAGCAGGCATAGGCAAACTCGGCCCTCCAGATGTTTTGAGACAATTCCCATCATCCCTGACCGCTGGTCCTGTTAGCTAGTGATGATGGGAATTGTAGTCCCAAAACATCTGGAGGGCCGAGTTTGCCTATGCCTGTTCTTAAGTATACCGGACTAAATACCTTTCCTTTCTTCCATTGCTTTTTAGAATGGGGAGTCGAATCCATGTGCATCCCAATGGATCATTGGCTGTTGAAAGAGTCACAGAAAAGGATGCTGGTGACTATATATGCGTGGCTAGGAATAAAATGGGAGACGACTTGATCCTAATGAAAGTCAGCGTGACAATGAAGCCTGCAAAAATCGATCAAAAGCAGTATTTTAAGAAACTGGTGCCTTACGGGAAGGACTTCAAAGTGGACTGCAAAGCTTCCGGGTCCCCTGAACCAGAGATATCTTGGAGTTTGCCAGACGGCACAATGATCAACAACGTGATGCAAGCAGATGACAGTGGGCACAGGTCTCGTAGGTACACTCTGTTTGACAACGGGACACTGTATTTCAACAAGGTGGGAATAGCTGAAGAGGGCGACTACACGTGTTATGCTCAAAACACACTTGGGAAAGACGAAATGAAAGTGCACATAACAGTGCTAGCAGCGGCGCCACGGATCAAGCAGAATTCCAAGACCTATGCAAAAGTCAGAGCAGGAGACACTGCAGTTTTCAACTGTGAAACCACTGGTCAACCTAAGCCGAACATTTTCTGGTTGTTGCCTTCCAATGACATGATTTCAGCTTCCAATCACAGGTATTTCCTTCACATTAATGGATCCTTGTCCGTCACAAAGGTGAGGCTCATAGATGCTGGAGAATACATATGTGTTGCTCGCAACTCTGGTGGAGATGATACAAGGCTTTATAAACTTGAAGTAATCTCTAAACCGCCTCTCATCAATGGGTTGTATACAAACAAGACTATCATTAAAACAACAGCCATAAAACACTCAAAGAAACAAATAGACTGCAGAGCTGAAGGAATGCCCATACCCCAAATCATGTGGATTATGCCTGACAATATTTTCCTAACAGCCCCATACTATGGGAGTAGAATAACAGTACACAAAAATGGGACTCTTGAAATTCGTAACGTAAGGTCTTCAGATACGGCAGAGTTTGTCTGTGTGGCACGTAACGATGGCGGAGAAAGCATATTGGTGGTCCAGCTGGAGGTGTTAGAAATGCTTAGGAGACCAATGTTCAGAAATCCTTTTAACGAGAAAGTAATAGCAAAGGCTGGGAAAACTGCCTTTTTGAACTGCTCTGTAGATGGAAATCCGCCTCCTGAGATAATCTGGATGTTACCCAATGGAACAAGGGTTTCCAGTGGTTTTAGAACACTCCATTACTTCTTGGGGGACAATGGCACCCTTGTCATCTACAGTCCTTCCAAAGCAGATGCAGGCAAGTACCGGTGTGCTGCTAAAAATAAAGTTGGCTACATTGAAAAGTTGATCATATTGGAAGTTGGCCAGAAACCCACCATCTTTATCCACCCAAGAGGAACAATAAAAAGCATAAGTGGGGAACCATTATCCCTTCACTGTCTTGCTGGCGGAAGCCCCAAGCCAAGCATAATATGGACAGTCCCCAATGGTGATATCCTAGACCGGCCTCAGATTAATGGGAGATATATGTTACTGGAAAATGGCACCCTCATTATCAGAGAAACCACCATCCATGACAGAGGAAGTTATGCATGCAAAGCTCAGAACTACGCTGGTGATTCAACGGTAGTTGTTTTTGTAATTATTGTGGCACACCCGCCACGGATTACAAACAGACCGCCAAGGAATATCCGCACAGTGGCTGGGGTACCAGTTCAGCTTCACTGCATGGCACTGGGAATACCAAATCCAGAAATTACATGGGAGCTGCCTGACCACTCGTTACTTTCCACAGGCAGCAAAGGCCGGCCATCTGGAAGCGAACTTCTCCATCCACAAGGAACATTAGTAATTCAGAATCCAAAGCTGTCAGATGCTGGCATCTATAAGTGCATGGCTAAGAACCAGCTTGGCAGCGATTCCACAGTAACATACGTTCAAGTTATCTGAGACGAGAAATGCAGCCTGAACAATTGATAACAAAGGCTAATGTTTAATCAAAAGCAGTCATGTCAGATGCGTTAAAATTGCGATTCTCAGTTTACAGTAGACACAGTAACAGACAGAAAGATTGGGAGAAAAATTGTATCATGTTCCGATATGAATATATTAGAGGTATTTTTGAAGCGACATTGAGAACTTAAGGCACTTACATCTTGACTACAGACAGTCAAATGCATCGCAATATAACTTGAAATATTTAGTGCAAGGATGGGTTTGTTAAAAAGTTGTTTCTTACTTCCCATTTGGTAGTAGTACAAGAAGTATGAAATATAAGATACGTAAAGAAAAAAGAAGAAATGGGATGGCTGTTCGTTACCTTGTGGACAAATATGAATATTTTGTATCTATCTAACAATTGTTGTTTTTTTAAAACAAAAAGGTGCTGCCAGTTTTGTAATACTGAAATTTAGTTCTTTCACGCAGGAGTCCTTTTTTGTGGGGCAATGGAAGAACCAGTAGAAAATAGTTTAATAGGGTTGTGTGTTGGTTTTTTAAAGACAATATGGATTATTTTTGTAAAATAAAAAAGCAATCAGATCTGCATATAAAGAAGTGCAGATGTATAATTGCCATTCAACTGCTAAACATTTTACATAAAAAAGAATATAAAGTGCCTTTAAGTTTAATAAGTATGCAATGCATGAGCGGAGACTGAGGAGGAAGCAGTAGGACAGTGTACTTTTCTTCTTGCTTGTTCTGGGCACCTGGAGGCACTTTGGCTGAAAAATTGATGCAAAGAAAGAACCTTTGCTCTACTCCAGCAGAATATAGCTGTCTCCAAGAAATTGCGCCGAGTACCTTATTTATTTATTGTAAATATTTTTATATTGCCTGTCAATTACGGTATATTCTTAGGGCAGCCGCAAAAGACATCTGTTTATACGTGCCACATAGGATAGAACTTTGACTCTAGTGATATAAGGCTGTGCTCTGTCAGAGTAGGAGAACTCTGGATCCCAGACCGCAGTCTGTGCCAAGACCCTTCAGGCACAGAACTCCCACTGCATTATAGACTGCTGACCATACATGATTCTCTGCATCTAGCTTGTTGCAGAACAGGTGAATATGCAGCTAAGATGGCACAAATCTTGATCCACCAGCCTAAGCCCACAACTGTTGTGTGACGCTGTACCTCCAAGAGGGAAAGCAAGAATTAGCAACCTTTTTCTACATGCTTAAGATGCTAGCTACTTTATTGGGACCTGAATAAAATTCATACTTCTAAACTCTTTTAAGAAATGTGCATTTAACTGAAAATCTGAAAATGGCATACCTTTTCCTGGTATGTCTGAACTATAGGAAATTGTGGTTTATTCTTACTGGCTGGTTAAAAACACACACATAAGGATCATAAAGTAGCAGACTTAGATATAGTTTACCTGCTCCACTCCTGGATCTGAATGCATGTTTCACTTATCTTATCTTGCCTCTCTGCCAATGCCAAGAGATGATGGCAACTCCATCACACTGCCTCCTGCAAATATTACAACCACTCTCATGCCAGTTGACTATGGGCAAAACTATAGCAGGAACAGCCTTTCTCCTGATGGAAATACAGTGGTACCTCGGGTTACATACGCTTCAGGTTACAGGCGCTTCAGGTTACAGACTCTGCTAACCCAGAAATAGTGCTTCAGGTTAAGAACTTTGCTTCAGGATGATAACAGAAATAGTGCGGCAGCAGGAGGCCCCATTAGCTAAAGTGGTGCTTCAGGTTAAGAACAGTTTCAGGTTAAGAATGGACCTCTGGAATGAATTGAGTACTTAACCCGAGGTACCACTGTATGCTGTATTCCCAGATTTGGTCTTTGCTGGGTCGAGGACATCCAGAACCTGAGCAGATAACAGGAACACCTTGACAGTATTTTCCTTTGTTCTGCAGTGGAAGATCTGTTTGGATGCAAAACTTTCACAATATCCAAGAGAAAAAGAGTTCCACAATTGTGAGCAGCACAATGTAATAATATTACCCAATCATGTGAAAACAGAATGTTCTGGTGTGATGTTTTTAAGGGTATAGAGCACTGGTAGGGAACCTATGACCCTCCAGCTGTTGTTGAGCTCTTATCATCCCCAGCCACCATGGCCAGTGGTCAGGATTGGCTAGAGATGTCATCCAACAACAGCTGGGCGGCTACTGGTCTAGAGCAATCACAACCTGTCCTTAGCCTCTGCAGTCAAGTTCCAAATCTGTAAGAATGAAAGAGCTGCGTCAACCAAGGTTGAGAACCTGTGACTCTCTAGATGTTGTTGGGCTCCAATCCCCATCAGCCCCAGCCAGCATGGCCAACGGCCAGGAAGCTATAGTCCAAAAACATTTGGAGAGCAGCATCCATAATTTTTATATTGCTCTAATGAAAGGTTCATCTTTTTCTTGATCCACGTAAAGAGAAAATTAGGCTTTGCTAGCCATGTGTGTACAGTAAGCCCGCAACTTATGTGCATTACTAAGTTGGTAAAGACGGTTCCAGGTGCATTTGGATGTGGCTGTGTGGGAAACAGAATACTGATCTGACCCCAGGGCTGTCTTACCTATAGGCGCTAGGGGTGTAGGGCACCTGGGCTCTCACGGGCCCCAGGATAGAAGGATCTGGCAACTTCTGTTTCAGTGTATCTGAAGAAGTGTGCATGCACACGAAAGCTCATACCAAGAACTAACTTAGTTGGTCTTTAAGATGCTACTGGAAGGAATTTTTTTATTAAGATACTGTTAGTTTCTGTTTCTGTTCTTATCCCTGAGCAGCTGCTGGGAGTCACAGCACTCTGTTTACATTCCAGAGACCTTCCAGTCTCACGGGAAAGGGAGACGGGATGTGACGTTAGTGGTTTCCTGTTTCCTTTGTTCGGTTGCTCTCTGCTCTCACAGGGAGGGGATGTATATTTCTTTGCTCTCTGCGTAGCTAGAAAATAAAGCATAACAATGTAGCTCATACTATCTCATCCTTCCACGTGCTGTTTTGATGCTCTGCTGGGACGACGTGCCTAAGGCCTTATCAAAGGATCAGGTCGTCAATTAATCGTCGGGAGGCGATTCCGAAGATGAGCCTTATCAGCTGGGTTGAACGGAGATTCCGACAGATACATTAAAATATATTTTCAGCTCTTAATAACATAAGAAAACCTACAATATTAAGGGAACTATGCCTTCATATTTTGAGGAGTAACTCCCAATGTAATGAAATCTGGAACTAGCATAGCACAAGTCCACTCCTGAAACAGAGCTTCTTCCTCTCCTCCCCTTTCTGGCCCCTGGTGTCCTCAAAAATCTGTTTCAGAGGAATTGGGGACCCTCTGGAGCAGACTTTGAAGACATATGTGGAGGCAGAACAGGAAGAGGGAAAGAAGAATCAAAAGTCATATTGCATAGGCATATTTTCATTGCATAAGCAGGCAGGTACTGGGTGCAAGTGGATCATTGTGCAGATGTTTCCACAACAAATACAACAGTTAAAAAAGTATTTATTACACTAAAGATTCGGACATCCTGTGGGAAGGTAGAAATGTATCAGCTGGGTATAGCAATGCAGATTTCATTTGACATAATCTGACTAATTTGCTCAGTAGAGATTGTTTATTCACAGTAAGCCTTACGATCGGCTTATCACAAGGCAAATGAAAAGTTCATACAGAAAACATAGTCAAATAGTCTCAGGTATTTTTTTAAATGCCCTACATGAGTCACATTCAAAATTTGTGCATCTAATTCTAAAAGGTTATCACAGAATACTAAAAATTCACAAAACAGTAGTTTCTTTTGATTATTCTTTACTCGAATATGAGCAAATGCCACTTCCACAAGATTAAAATAGTTTCTGTTTTTATAGTAATAAATCTGATGATAATTTACTTGTGCTTTGGCAGCAAATTTATAAATAAATACAGCTGAATTTATTTACACAACTAAAAATAACCAAATTTTTGAACACCCACCGTACAAAATAATAAGTAACTATTTCTGTGACTAGAAAACTAAGGCCTAGTTCTCACAAACAGCAGATGAGGTGGTAAACCTTTGTCTGAAATGTACCACTTTAGACTGCAGCTGGGGTTTCATGACTGAATAAAGTCATACAAAAATAAAACTACCCGTCTTCTAGACATGACAGTTTGTGTAAAGGAACATTTTTTCATGGGGAGTGTAGACCCAGTTGAGTGGATGAAGTGATTTTATTTAATATATACGGAAAAACCATAGGAAAGTAATAGTTCTACAGCATTTCAGAAAACAGCTATTTCCTTACATTTCAACTGTATTATGAAATCTTTTGGAAAACTGTTTAGAATACCTGGAAGAAGACTTAGAAGAAGATTAAACAACTTCCCTGAAATTATTCTGAAATACCCACACTGAGAAATAGAAAATGGTTATCTTAATTTCCGGTGCATGCTGTGGAAACCCATGTTAGCATATCTCCAGTGGAATTACAGGAAACAGAATGAAAACCTATGCATTTAATTATTCTAGTCTCAAACTGCAGTTATAGGCTGCAACCCTGAGCATGACTGAACATGTGATTATTTAGGTTTTGGGTACTCATTTTGATCATCTGCAGGTAGGAGATCTTACTACGGAGATTTGTACTGAAGTCTAGTAGGCTTATTATTGTCAAACTACTGGATTTTTAAATAGAAACTTGATGAATACAAGTAAGGATCCTCCTTCAGGAACTTTATTACCACAATAAAAGCAACAAAAAAATCAGGAACTTTGCAAACAAATTCTTTTATAAAGTGCTTATGAAATCTACAAACATGATCAAAATTAATTTAAAAAACCGAAATCAATACACATTTTACCGAAAACAAGGGGGGGACCACCTTGCGCATTAAATAAAAAAAATGGAAGTGCCTTTTTCGTAAATAGTTTGGTCCAGTGCAGTTCTTAAGAAAAACAAAACTTGTTTTCCACAAAAAGAAAGGAAGGATTTTTAATCCTGTAGAGGGGAGCAGGGAGTGTTTATACCCTAAAAGCACCAAATCCATATATTCTTCAGCAACAAATGTTCTTCATATAATCCCACATAATCCATACATTTATAATTAGTTAAGTGCAAAAACAAAACAAAAAATCACCTATTTCTTATATATTCACATCAGTTGCAGCACAAAAAATGGGGGGGGGGGAGATAATTAGTGCAACAAATTCTGTTTCCCTATTCTTCAGTGCAAACACTTTGTCTTATTCCCACCTTCCAGATTCAGAAGTTTGAAGGATGGCCATATGGATTCACACCTTGCTGTGGCTGGTTACCTAGGAAACAGGGGTGGGGAGAACGTGCCCAAATGTTAAAATCCTGTGCCAAGTTACTGAAGTCAATGAGATTTAATGTCAGGTTAATGTGCAGAGAAGCCCCACTGATTTCAGAAAGAACGTATTGGCAAGTACAGATAAATTGGTGGCAAATGCTACACAAACCAAATACATTACAACTCTGTGTTTTCGGTTATTTAATGGGGAATAGAGGTCACTGAAAAACTCTCAGCACTCTTAAACTACAATTCCCAGAAATCTTTGGGGGGGGGAGCCATGACTGTTTAAAGTGGTATCAAGGCATTTGAAACCTATGGTGTGAAAGTGCCTTAGCTTCAACAGCCACCTAGAATCACACCTAGTGGTGAGGTTGATCCTACAAATGAACATTTCAGTGGACTGTATCTCCCATGAATGTGTGTTGATTGGTGCTCGGGATGTCTTATCGCTAACAAAAAATCTTCATCAAGTGTAAGGTCTGACCATCAAAGCCCTGTTACAAAAAAATGGCACCTGAGGATGCTGTGTCAGAGAGTTGCTGCGACAGAATTATGATAAATATAAAGCAGGGCAGCTGAACATGTAGCCCGCGACACTGGCCATCGCCCAGGTTCTGTGATTTGTCATGTGCTTGACAACCTCACTTTGATTTGATTTGATTTTTTGCAGTGCCAAACAGGTAGCAAAACCAAGGACTGCTACATATGGCTGGTAGTGGCTTGATCTGTAGAAGCTGTGTGATTTAGAACCAAAAAATCAGCACATTTCGTGGCTTGCAAGTGTCTGGTTTCACTGCCCTGGCTTCCCTCCTTATAAAGTACAGGCAACTCCCAGTTTAGGCACATCCAAATGATGCATAATTGCACCTACACCCATGGCACCAAATTTGGAAGCAAGCCCATGTCGTCCTGAAAAGGGGGACAGGAGGAGCCAGCTAGAGGTGGAATGGGGCAGAGTGGGCTTTTGTGTGCTCTGCTAGCACATGTAGAGGTCTGGAACGGAAGCCCCTCTGCAAAACTAGGATTGCCTGTACCAATTCCTCTCCTTTGGGAACTGTAGCCCTGGAGAAGGGCAAGTTACTCAGTTGCTTCTCTCACAAACTTGCCGGTTAAACCAGTTTTAAAAGTTTGACCAACTATTTTGAGTATTCTGGGTGTGAGCTATACAACTTAGATGTACATCCGTGGCAGATCATATCCAGTACCCAGACCTACCCCTACTGATCAACAGCATCCATGCACGTGGCAATTTTCAGGTTATAGGCCTTATCACAAACTAAACTACTTTAAACCAGAACTGACTACATCGATATTTATTACTTGCGGAAAGTTAACTGGCAGAAAATGTACTTCCCAGCTGCAGAAACACAAAATACTTTATCCAGTGCTGCATACTTACTTGACAGCTGTTTTTGGAGTTGTCTGACAAGGGCAGCCGTCTGTTGTTGCTGTTGTGTCTGCTGCAAGCCTTGTCTTGGAAACTGCAATATTCAACACCAGAAAAAAAAATCAGCAACACACTAGCAGGTATACCTACAATGCACCCTTGCCAGCCTGAGAAGAAAGATGCCACTTATGAGAGTAATGAGAAATAACCCTTTCATTCTAGTCTAGCTTGCACATTAAATCTGTGACTGAAACCAAACTTCTCTTCTCCTCTACTTGGAAGAATTCATATGAAACAATCGGCTTGGCCTGGTAGACCAGGCTTCCAATCTCAGTTCAGTTCAGGTTGATCAGTGCATTAGTGCAAGGATACTGGGCCACACCTGTTTTGGTGAAGATATTGCTGTGTAGAACACCTTGGGTGTAAGAATCATGTGAGTGAAGAGGCAGCCCTCTTTTACTCACAGGAAAATGCAATATAAAAACAAACCCTCCAATATTTCTCTGATGAAAATAGGGATGTCCCATTCCATAATGATGATTTTACTATTTATACCCCACATATCTTACTGGGTTGCCCCAGCCACTCTGGGCAGCTTCCAGTATATATAAAAACATAATAAAACATTAAACAATAAAACTTCCATATACAGGATTGCCTTCAGACGGCTTAGGGGTCGGATAACGCCATATCCTCCAACATTTTTCCCATGAAAATAGGAACACCCTAAGGAAATTGGGACATTCAGGGATCAAATCAGAAACTGGGATGGCTTAACTAAATTGGGAGTGTCCCTAGAAAATAGGGACACTTGGAGGGTCTGTAAAAAGAGGGCTCAAAACTCAGCCCCACCTTTACAACTATGTATCAGATTAAGGCATCAGCAAATCCAATGCTGTTCAAGCCTGTCATTGCTGGCTCCAGCCATGAACCTGAGAGGGAAGTGGTACAGTCTCTTGCCATCTCTGTCACACAACTGCAAAACTTCTCACATTCTCAGCTAGAAGCAGAAAGTGGTGGTCTTAAGTAAGAAGCCAGGCAGGTAGGGGCTGGCTGAGGGCAAACTGAGGTTGATGGGGTAGTGCCTCATTTGTCCTAAGGACAAGCCTACACTGGAATTGGAGACACTGGATTTAGAGACAGGTAGCTGCAAAGATGGGATGTGGGTGGTGCTGTGGGTGAAACCACAGAGCCTAGGACTTGCCAATCAGAAGGTCGGCGGTTCGACTCCCTGCAACGGGGTGAGCTCCCATTGCTTGGTCCCTCTGGTTCGCCAGAAGCGGCTTAGTCATGCTGGCCACATGACCCGGAAGCTGTACGCCAGCTCCATCGGCCAATAAAGCGAGATGAGCACCGCAACCCCAGAGTCGACCTAATGGTCAGGGGTCCCTTTACCTTTACCTAGTTGCAAAGAATTCTCTTGGACACTGCATGAAACCCCCCCCATTAGTTTCTCCAAACAAGTCCAAGAACCTAGAAGGGGAACCAGGGATGGGGAGAAATAGGACTGACAACTCAGGATGACTGGAGGAAAGAGAAAGATTATGCCATGATGTTGCGATGCCATTGTGAATCAGAAAACCTTGAAAACCCATGTTTTCTCCAGAGTACTGGACTTGGGGAGCTGACTCCAGCCCAGTTTGTTCAGCATTGTGCAGAGAATATGCTAAGTTAACAGTAACACACAGTGGGCTCCTTAAAAAGCACCACAGAGCTGTAAGGTAAAAAAACAAAACCCTGCAGCTAGACTAGCTTTAACCAGCTGGGTTGAACTGCCCTTCTCATCAACAGATGGTCATGATTCCTGACAAGGGATCATCTCTTAAACCATTTAAGGAATGCTTATCGGCCTCCACATACTCCAAGGGTGAACAATAAATGTACATACAACAAAATTCTTCTCCCCTCCTAGTAAGAATTCACAGATCCACAGATTTCTATGGACAAACTTTCAGGTCCTTCAGACATTATATCCTATGTAAAGTATGATGGTGGTGGTGGTGATAAAACTTCACACATGCAATACTGACAACAATATAACATTTGATGCTCTGTGCCTTAGATGTTTAGCCAACAATCTGAATGACCCCGGCATGAAACCGTACATGTATTTTGGAGTGCTGGAATAAGGGATCACTTGGTACTTTTTCCTATTTTGTTTTCTAAGAAAGAAAATTAGAAAGTTCAAGCTTTAGCATCTTTTTCCTATGTTCATTCAGAAGATAATGGATCCCTCTGGAATTGTGCTTTCAAGTTGTTGGAGGGTTCAGCAACTGGAGCTGTGTTCCCAGTATTTTGTTGGAAGTTTAGAAGCCTACATTCTCATCTAGCTAATAATATTTTCCATACATCCAAATAATAAATTATACATTCATATTCCTTCAGTTATACAGAGGAAATGTTCAGCTGCTGGGGGCATGTGTACATATTATGAAGCCAATAATGAAAATAAAACCCATTCTATATCAGGTATCATGTATGCAAATGAACTTTAAATGGGAAATGCAAGCTGAGTTTGAAAAGAAAACAGAGATATTTCGGTAAAAATAAAGCTAATATAAGACAGTGCAAATGGTTCTCAGGTGGAAAGGTTGGCTAGTATACATACATCTCTCTTTCATTAGAGCATGTTTGATCCTTTTGCATGTCAAACTCTACCATGCAACCCAACTGTGCATGAAATGTGTGCATACATGAGAGTCAGCAGCCTTTATTATTAATGTTATGCAAACTGCTGAAGCTCTCAAGCATTCTTCACTCACAGTCTCACTGAGCCATGGATGTTGTAGTGTTGTTGAGCAAAGCAGGTTAACCCGATTCTGAAGGGCCAGAAAATCCCTTCCATAGAAATCTGTGCTCTTTGCGCTCAGAATATGAATTTCATGAAATTCTGGTTGAAGGAACCATTTCTATAAAATGTACTTGCTGTCCTTTACCTCCTTATTTAACACAACATAGATGTGGATAAGAACACAGTTCTGTTATGTCCAACTATCAGGGAAACACCCCCAATCCCAGTTACATTATTTCTGGGATATGTAATTCTTGCTGCATTATACCTTTCCTGAAACCCCAAAGTAAAACCTGAAAGTGCATATTTTGGCTATACAATTGGTGAAGATTTATTAAGATAACAGTTTAACAATAAAAGTTTGACCGAGACATAAATTAGATTTGAAACTTGTTCGTTGCAAGTAACCTGCCAAATGCTTTAAAAAGAGTTTGGCTTCCCTGACAAATAAATGGAAACTCTGTCTAATGCCTGTTTACCATATGTTATCCCCGTAAGTCTAATATACAGATTTGCTTTATCATTCTTGAGAATTACAGTTTTCTCTGGACATCTTCAGAATTGCATTTTTCATTATTGGGTGCAGATCAGTAGGGAGGCCGGCATGACAACTTAATGGAAAAAAAGTATTTTTACTATTTTACAGCGGGCCAAAAATAAATAAAAAGTGCAAAGAACATTTGTATCTTAAAACTACAACATGTGCCTAATGTGCTCTTTTGGTTTGATTTACTGCCTATGTTTAGGCAGTTGCCATAGATGTGTTAAGTTTTCAGGATGAATAAATTCACGTCCTGAAATTTAAAGTCAGATATTTCAAGGGCTTTGAACTGCCTCCACAAACTCTTTCCAGAGGCTTTTCAAGCAAATGAGTAGGGAGAGTGGGCTCAGTTTTAATGCTTGAACTAATGCTATAAATCAGGGGTTGCCAGGGGGCCCTCTGGTTATTCTTGGACTACATTGCCCATCATGCCTGAACACTGGCCATGTTGGATGATACCAGCTGGAATCCAATCCTATATGTAGGATTAACAACAAAATATCCAACCCCACGTGCCATTTTTCTGCCCAGTTTTTGGGTGCGGTACTTCCTTGTCTCTGGCAACAAGTTAAGTGGCTACTCTACCTGAGGGAACACAGCTCCACTTGGTGGAACTCATATGAGACATTTCATCCCTGTGTCCCAGGTTTTATTGTGATGCTGTACTTGTTAGAATTCCTGCTCTATGACTGTAGTCATAGGATTGTTGTCTTTCACATGACGGTATAAGTTTTGACTGTACAGAGGGGGAAGTGATGGAGACAGGATGTTTGTGTTACTGTGTGGACTATTGTCCTTTGTTCTTTCTCTCTTTGCTGTCTGATGCTAGAGAGAGAGGGAGCCATGTTGCAGTGCTCCGTGTGTGTTTATATGTAAATAAAGTAGATTAGCCAAAATGCTGAGTTGCTGAGGTCTGTCACTCGCAAGTTGCGCTAACTCTTTGGATCCCTAAGTGTGCCAGTGTCGGTTGGCATCAGTCGCTGTGATGTTCGGGCTGAAGAAAGCTTAGGGCATGTGTCTCTGCCAGGGTCCTACTCGAGTGTAGGCCGAACTCCTGACAGTACTGACATTGTCCGGTATCTGCATGCCCCTTTTCCCACCACAGATATGCCAGAGTAAACAAGGGGTCCTTTTCAAAGTATAAGCTCCTACAAACAATAGACACATTATTTTACACAAGTAAAACTGAAGATAAGGAATTAAGGATTACCAAACGGAACCCCAAACCTTTCAATGTAAGCCAGAACCGTTCCCACAGACAAGCAGGACAGGGAAACCCCCGCATTCCTTAAACTCCAATTTTATATTCAGCAGAAAGTTACCTTCTACACTAATCTATGTAAAAACTGCAGCTCAGCTTTGAATAAAAAATAAAAATGGAAGAGTCCAGAAGTGGGTTGGGTTGTTTAACAAACCTATGTGAGCTAGGTGGGATATTAGAACAGGACAGCCAAGACCTACTCCCAGGAGAGAAGAGAAGGCAGCAAATGGTATCCTAAAGGGCTTCTGGTAGGTCAATGAATACCAAAAAAACCATGTAAAAATAATAATAATCTAATGGTTAATAACTTGTTCCAAAATTATACATTAAATATGTACACTTCTGTTGGGAAAGCAGGACTTAGAGGAGCAGATGAAATGGTTACAGATGCCCAAACCTACCTACTTACATTGGATTAGTGCTTTATAGCTTTGTAAAACAGATTGATAGAACAATCAAAACAAAGCTATCAAACAGACAACAGAAAAACACCTACAAAGAAAGATGCCAATGAGAACATAATTTATCCTTTCAGTACAGACAAATAATGCTGTCTCTGAAATAGCGCAGTGACCGTGGGCATGGAGGCAGAGAAAGGTGGGGCTTCTAGTCTTAAATTCAGCAAAGGGCCTTCTCTACTACAGTCATACCTCGAGTTGCGTTTGCTTCACATTGCATTTTTTCTGGTTACGAACGCAGCAAACCCAGAAGTGTATACTTCCCGCTTCGCGCATGGGCAGGAGCGCTCTATCTCGTCACGCGCAGAAGCGGCGCTCTACTTACAGACTTTTCGGGGTGCGGACGGCACCCCGGAACAGATCGTGTCCATAAGTAGAGGTACCACTGTATTTAATTTAGCTCTGTTTGCACAAGCTTGGTTCTTGTTTCCCAACCGGTGATGCAATTCTATGTGCTTGAAAGAATATATTATCCTCAGGAGGAAACTAAACCAATATAACAACTAATTGAAAAGTTCCAGTTGAGCCTCCTTTGCTTCTGCTGTAGGTTTAGGAGCACAAAGATGCAAAACTTTGAAGGTTCAAGGACTCTTGCCTCGTAGAGGGATTTCATTCTATGCAGTATTTATCACATAGGATTATCCGAAGTTAGTTTAAATAATACTTTAAACTGGTCTAGTGATGGAAACGTGCAAGCAATTAGTGTTGGCAGGCATTTAGTGAGTCTGGACAAGGCAAAGAGCAAAATAATGCTGTGACAGCTGGCATTCACACTAGTAGGATGAGGATGATAGATGTGGTGTGTGCCTGAGCAGGACGAACCTTCCTTTGTGCTCTGGAAGCACATGTGATATCTCATAACTCAATGTGAAATTTAGAAGCTCTCCGCTACTGATGAAATGGCACGGAAAATCTGTCACCCTGAATATATATTCAGTAGATAGAAGATGTGAAAATTCAGAATTCAGAGGAGATTTGGGAGAGGACCTCTGACCACTGGGCCACTACAACCCCTCGGTTACTTGAGCATGTGCAATAATTGCTAGCATGCCCCACCGCCTATAGGAATCCAGCAAGCTACCGTGCAAAGCCTCCAAAAAGCATGAGCAAACTTTAGGCAATTGAAAGGGGATGGCAGTTTCCCAATAAACCACTTATACTGTACTGGATATACTGCTTTTTGTAAAAAATAATAATAAATAAAAATAGCTAGGGCCCAGAATACTCCCTATTCCTCAACCTCTAGGATTTTCACCTCCAGTTAGACCAGAGAAAGCTGCTGATACTGTTCTCCACTTCTTCCTTCCAGATGCCTGTATTCCTGTTTTTTCTAATTACCTGTTGCTGGGTTTGAGAACTTGCTAATGAGCCATGTCAGTAATTTCCCAGACAATTGTTTTGAAGGTTTCCTTCTCTCCCCACTCTGAGTTTGTCCTGGGACTTATCACTTCTTCCTGGACAGATCTGTGAGTGTTCCAGAGTGTCTAATTTATTCTAGCCAGCTCCTCCTCTTATTTGTGAACGTTCAAGTTTGCATTATATGACAGTGCTTGGAATTTATTGTGCTCTTTTTTAATACACGGAATTCAGGGCTGTGGCAGTTATTTCGCTCTCCAGTCTAAACCGGTAGTCTTTATGAGCTGTGGTTGCAACATTTAACCGGAGATTTACTTTTCTGTTGTTCCTCAGCATTCACAACTGTTTACAGATGTGTACATACAGTAAAAATCATTGAAAATTCTTACAGATGATGTGTACATGAGATAGCTTGGGACTAGTTTACTTGAGGAATTGCCTTGTGCCCTTTGTGGCAACCTGACCACTTCCATCTACAGAACTGCTGCTAAATGTGGGCAAGGGCTTGAGTTTTCAGTATGGCGGCACTGGAACTCCCTATTTATTAACTTTAGGCAGGAGCCCTCACTGCTTTAGATGCCTGTTTCAGCAAGCCAATCTGGACATGTAAACAAGTTATGCATATCTGTTGTCTTTCTTTTTTTTAAAATGTAGAGCGATACTCATTTTAAATTGCTCTGTGTACATTGCTTAGAGATTCTTTGATTAAGTGGTTTATAGTTTCTTCTAAATAAAAATAAGTAAACTCTCCTGTTCACCAGCTTCATTTTCCTTCTTCAGCATGTTCTACTTCAATCCACAGAATCACTACAATTCAGTTTCGTGTAAGTTATTTTTTGTCGCAATACTAACTAGATGTTTTCCATTAAACTTGGGACTGTACACAGTCACTATGCAACACAATGTTAATAATAACGTACTCATAAAACTGTTTTGATAGTCTTGAAGGACTGGAAGTTACCAAATACATCATATGCAATTAGACTGTTAGGTAATCTCTGTGTTATGCTAACGTTGGGAAATGTCCTGTGATTATACTGAGGCAGTCCTTGCATATTTAAAAACTTGCAATGTATCTTTTACTGAAGTGCCTATTACCGACTGGTACTAATTAAGATGAGAAACATGTTCAACAGATTACAAATCTAATTTCTTTGTACTATCACAGGTAATCTGATTTTAAACAGCCTAGTTAAGCCAGGTAAAAGCTGTAGCAGAGTTCACAGCTATACTATCCACCAGAGGGAGTCTTTATGCAAGTATTACACAAAACAGGCTAGTAGTATTAGAAAGCCTTTGCTTTGTACTGTAAGGCAGAGGTTTTCAACATTTTTGAGTCCATGGCTCCCTTGACCAACTACATTCTTTCTGCAGCACCCCTGTGCAGCTCAGGAGCCCAGTTATGTCACCCCTTGCCTGCAGAGCTGGCAGCCTTGCCCTCTTTTTCAAACACCCTCCCTTGTGGAGGGTCCCCTCAGCCTCCTCTTCTCTCCCCTCTCCTTGGGAGTCCTCCAGGCAGCTCCTGCTGCTGTCCCTGGTCTCTGAGCTGAACACTCCCCCCCCACACACACACAAAGAGAGGTGCTGCGCAGCTTGTAGCCAGGACTGCTGCAACAAACAGCTGTGCAAGCCTTTGGGAGGCAGAGACTTGAGAGGGCATCAGAGGAGGGAGGGAAGGAAAGAGGGACAGAGGCCAGTGTTGCCCACGGCACCCCTGACCATCAATCAATGCATGCCAGGGTGCCAAGGTACACTGGTTGAAAACCACAGCTGTAAGGAAATGTTAAAGAATCATGCACCCTAAAGCTAGGTGCATACTATTGAAAACAGTTGTCTTGCTACTTATACTAATGCTATATTAATAAATATAAATTCCACAATTTCCACTAGGTGATTCACTCTGCCTTCCTGCAAACCAGAGATGGAAATTCAAGGTCATCATACCTGATCATTTTTGATACTTACTGAGCACAACTTCCCTTATCAACCCTGCACTTGCTCTCCAAGAACCCAGAAATAGATGGTAGGGATAAGGAAAGCTACTTAGCTACATCACCCTGTTTTCCCATGTTGTTCAACAGTACAGAGCTCCTAGAACAAAGCCTATTATTAACACGTCCACTTACCAAAGGTTGCTGAGGGTGCATTGCTTGGAGACTAAGCACCTGCTGCTGTCCCTGCTGCTGCTGCTGCTGCAACTGCAAAAATATGGCCAATGTGAGTATAATACTACCTATGATGCTGTCATAGAAAGACAATAACAAAGTTGCCTTTAAGAACAAAGGGATGTTGCTTTCAATAGAAGAAGAAGAAGAAGAAGAAGAAGAAGAAGAAGAAGAAGAAGAAGAAGAAGAAGAGTAGTAGTAGTAGTAGTAGTAGTAGTAGTAGTAGTTTGGATTTGATATCCCGCTTTATCACTACCCGAAGGAGTCTCAAAGTGGCTAACATTCTCCTTTCCCTTCCTCCCCCACAACAAACACTCTGTGAGGTGAGTGGGGCTGAGAGACTTCAGAGAAGTGTGACTGGCCCAAGGTCACCCAGCAGCTGCATGTGGAGGAGCAGGGAAGCGAACCCGGTTCACCCAATTACGAGTCCACTGCTCTTAACCACTACACCACACTAAGCTGTGTTCATGAACTGTGATAAGATATTTTAAGGTTCCCTTCACAACTGCATGTTATACTTTGAATTTCTAAAACCTAGTGCAACTAGACAAACTTTCAAAACCATTTACTCCCAGCAGATAAATATTTAATGCTTCCTTAACTACAGCCCTTGTCCTGTTATTTTAATTCAACTATATACATGTTTTCACAACACTCACTTTTATAGAAAATTGCTGAAGCCCTTTGGAAAAGGTCAGCTACACATCTAGCAACAATTTAAACAAAATCCTTTTTTGGGAATAGGGGTGAGACTTGAGCTTACTTATTATTTTGACCCTTCTTTTCTATCTAAGAGGCTTATAAAATTAAGAGCAGTAAAACGTAAATTTGAGAGAAGACAGGTCCTAAGAAAGCAATGCAGACACACAAATATGAATAGGTGCGTAGCTAAATACAGTCATACCATGGAAGTCGAACGGAATCCGTTCCGGAAGTCTGTTCAACTTCCAAAACATTTGGAAACCAAAGAGCGGCTTCTGATTGGCTGCAGGAAGCTCTTGCAGCCAATCAGAAGCCACGGAAGCCCCATCGAATGTTCAGCTTCCAAAAATAGTTCGCAAACCGGAATAGTCACTTCTGGGTTTGCAGCTTTCAGAAGCCAAAATGTTTGGGAACTAAGCTGTTCAAAAACCAAAGTACGACTGTAGTCTAGTGCATGGGCTTTGTATGCATAAAGTGTCGGATCCAGTCCTTGGCATTTCCACATAAATAATTTCAGGAAGTACAACTAAGGAAGGCTTCCGTCTGAGACTTCTGGAGAGCCACTAGCATTCAGACTACACAATTCGGGGCTGGATAGGACTAACGCCGTGGTTACATTCACACATCACAGTGAACCATGGCTTATGAATTACCAGGAATGAGCAGAGCACTCCCGTTTTGCTCCTTCCTTACTCGTGAGCAGGACCAACAAACCTCGGCTTAGTGTTTTGTCTGAACTGGGCATCACAGTTTCCTTCACTTAAGCTACAGGAAGTCAGGAACAAAATGTGGCTTCAGGCGGCAGTTTGTCTTGAGTGAAACAAAGGCGTAACACCAAGGAAAGTGATTTGTGTGTTCACAATAAGCTGTTAACTAGGGCAGACTATGATGTGTGGATACATCCAGTATCCTAGTGCTTACAATTTCATGGAATAGTGCCCCCCGCATAAACACACAGTGACACAAAGGCGACAATTTTCAAACCTGAAGGAGTCTCTGTTGTCGAATTTGTTGTTGTCTCTGTCTCATCTGTTCCTGAGGCATCTGAACTGAGTTAAGGTTTGGGTGGGAAGCTGTGGCTGGCATGGCATCGAGTGGCCCTCCAACCAAAGGATTCTGCTGCAAAGGCTGATGACTCAATCTGAGCAAAAAGAATTGACCGCACATCATTTACAGTTGTGAAAATAAAATGAGAGCCTGCCAGTTTTAATTTTCTAGACTTGCACGTTAAATTGAAACTCCAGCAGGGTATCAGCAGCCAAATGAAATATGACTGAAGGCTGCTGAAAGTAATAAAGATAGATAAAATGAAGAAAAATGCAAAATAAAGCTTCTCATCTAAGCCAAAATATGTAAGCATCGTATTAACATTTTGATTTTTATATTCTTATCCACCGCAATCTTTACTGATTTTTTAAATAGTTCTAATTATTGAAAAACTATACACTAGAAACAGTCACAGTGTGAACTTTCAGAAATGGAATGAAATCCAAATAATGTTGTCTTTTATCTAAACTAAAAAGTCAGAAAAGCTGCAGCCTTTCTTCATAGGGGAGCATTTTGGTTGCCCTTTTCTGAACCTCTTCCAGCTCTGCAATATCCCTTTTTTAGGTAAGGATTAGGACTCAATTTAACCTGCTGACACAAACCGAACTGAGAGGGGTACCTAACACAGCACAAGACAGAATCATGATTCAATAGGACCTTAACAAATAGGAAAACTGGACCAAAACTAAAAACATGGATTCCAATAGGGACAAATGTAAGGCAGGAAGAACCAGCTGCAGAAACATAAGTTGGGATACACCTGGCTTGCCCATAGAGCACGTGAAAAGGATCTGTGGGTCTCAGCAGACCAGAAGTTTAACATGAGTCAACAGTGTGATGCAGCGGCAAAAAAAGTGAATGCTATTCTAGGATGCATCAACAGAAGTATAGTGTCCAGAATGAGGGAAGTCACAGTACAGCTTCATTCTGCGTTAGTCAGACCACACCTGGAATACCATGTCCAGTTCTGGGCACCACAATTTAAGAAGGATGCTGACAAGTTGGAACGTGTGCAGAGGAGGGCAACAAGGATTATCATGGGTCTGGAAACCAAGCCTTATGAGGAACAGTTGAAGGAGTTGGGTATATTTAACCTGGATAAGAGGAACCTGAGAGGAGAGCCAAACATCTAAAGGGCTCTCACATGGAAGTCAGAGCAAGCTTCTTTTGTCCCGCTCCAGATGGTAGACCTGAACCACTGGATTCAAGTTACTGGAAAAACCACCTAAACATCAGGAAGATCTTTCTGACAGTAAGGTTTGACTGTGGAACAGACTCCCTCAGAAGGTGGTGGACTCTCCTTTATTGTAGGTTTTTAAACAGAGGTGGGGTGACCATTTGTCATGGATGCTTTAATTGAGATTCCTGCATAGCTAGGGGTTGGGACTAGACCTCAGGGTCCCTTCCAACTCTACAATTCTATGATTCTATATAGCAGGGGGATTACACAGAATCAAGAGACTGCATGAGACTTCATCAGTCTGCAATGACAAGGGTGTGCTAGATTAAAAACTGATGCTTTTAATCTCTGGATTATATTGCTGTGTGAAGAACTGCTGCATCTCCACCAAGACGTTGCAAAATGCTTTGATCATATACCTCTATGGAAATGCAATCAGGGTTGAGCAAATGCAGAGATACAAAATAGGCACATTAGGGATTTACTTTCAATTTAAATGCTATTATAAATGCAATTATAAGCTTTGCAGGATAGAATTTGCGAATGAAGATCTTTTCAAGATTGCGTGTACATTTTACAACTGCCTGGATAAATTAATATTTATTGAATATGTGTAGAAGCAATTAAAGAATGGAACGCTAAGTCAAGGATGTGCAATGTTTGCTTTAAAAAGGTAAAGGTAAAGGACCCCTGACAGTTAACGCGAACGACTCTGGGGTTGTGGCGCTCATCTTGCTTTATTGGCCAAGGGAGCCGGCGTACAGCTTCCGGGTCATGTGGCCAGCATGACTAAGCCGCTTCTGGCGAACCAGAGCAGCGCATGGAAACACTGTTTACCTTCCCGCCGGAGTGGTACCTATTTATCTACTTGCACTTTGACATGCTTTCAAACTGCTAGGTTGGCAGGAGCTGGGTCTGAACAACAGGAGCTCACCCTATCATAGGGATTCAAACCGCCAACTTTCTGATCGGCAAGCTCTAGGCTCAGTGGTTTAGAAGGCAATGGTTTGATTTGATAAAATAGGGTTATTGGGTTTATTTTGTTTGTTTGTTTTTTTTAAAGGAATGCCAAGTTGAAAATGGCAATGACATTGCAAGATCTTACTGCTGTCTATCAATCAGAAGGTTAAAGTAATTTTTGAAGAAATCACAGAAAAATAACCAGACAAAACTGTTATTTGCTGCAACTGAGATACAGCAGATTATGATTAACTGTTAACAATACAGACCATCTTTTCTATAACATGCCGTCATCCCAAATCATGTAGGAGCTACATATACACTAAAGCTCTGGTTGCAGTCTTCCCATCAGTAGCGGCCAGTGACACACCATGACTGTCCCAGCTTCCCAACACAGTGGGCCACTGGCGTTCACTGAGAGGTAGAGGAGAGGGGCAAGGCAAAGGAGCTGGGCCCAGTGCAGCACATCACAGCAAGAGTGGCAATTTGGCTTCACTACCATGTGCCACACAGGGTCAAGCTCTCTGCACCTCGTGTCTCCCCTCATCCTCTGAGTCAGCCCAGCAATCTGCTGTGCTGGGCAGCCAGGAGAGTAATGTACCCCACCTGTGCCACCTCACCAGCCACTACTGCTCCTCCTACTGCTGAATTCTTCATGATAAGAGAGTATATTAGTGTTTTGAAGAAGGACTCCATGAATGCTTTGATAGAAGTCCAGGTATAGGTGAAAATCTGAAAGCGTTTGCAAGCTTTATGTATGTAGACTGAGGTCTAGTATTCAGCCACAATGGGAGTCTTGAACTGCGGCAATTAAAATGGCTAATCATCACTGAAATCCATAGAATTGTTCAGTTCTTGAGTAATATCAACATGCAATTATATGACTTATCCATCTTGAAATTAATAATCAGAGGAGGAAAAGTCAACCATTATCCCACGATTTCCATCCTTGCAAGAATGCAGGGAATTATGTCATCATCGCTCACTAGTAATCCATTGGCTTAGTCTTGGCATTTTATACTTTCCTAAGAAACAAGACTACTTTCTTCTTCAACAACAACAAAATGAAACATCTGTAGCATAAAGAAAGCCAAAAGTGTCCCCACAGCTGGCCCCATAGCCTCAGGGATGCTTTCAAGGAAGCACTGGAAGTTTGCACAAAGACTTTTAATAGCTATTACGGTTTTGGAAAAATGCTCTGTCGAGCCCTGCATTTTGAAACATTTTATTACAAAGGTCACTAATATGTATTCTAACTCTCTTTATAGGAACCAAAGGGTAATTCTAAGGGATAATTCATTTAACCAATTTCATTAGCTGAAGTTCTGACATATAAAAAGAACAACCAATCATCTCCAACATACCCACAAATGTGTTAGAAATTACACCACAGAAGGTTGTAGTAAATTTATTCAAATCTACCCAAGTAGTAGTAATTGTAGTAGTAGTAATAATTATTATTATTTATTTATACCCCACCCATCTGGCTGTGTTTCCCTAGCCACTCTGGGCAGAATATATAAAAAAGCGACACAACATCAAACATTAAAAGCTTCCCTAAACAGGGCTGCCTTCAGATGTCTTCTAAAAGTCAGATAGTTGTTTATTTCCTTGACATCTGATGGTGTTCCAGAGGGCTGGCGCCACTACCGAGAAGGCCCTCTGACTGGTTCCCTGTAGCTTCACTTCTCACAGTACAAATCTGAGGCCCAAGCTTTAAGGGTTTGTAGGGATTTTCAGTGGGTGGGAATTTTCAAAGGCATTCATCAGAGGCCTAATCCCACGCAGCATGAGAATGAAAAGTAAAGGAGCTACACAACATGTTGCAAATAGTAAAGATGGGCAAGAGGCAAGACATAGCAAGATCTACTGAAATCTCAGCTGGGGCTCTCTATTATTTGGAACCGATCAGGCTCTGGGTGATTTGTCACCCAGCATCAGAGGTTAGGCAAAATCCACAGCTTGTCGGCCCTTACAGACTAGTCAACTGCATATACCTTCTTCCAGCATTTCTCAGACCTATTTTCAAAACTCTCTTTCCAAAGGTTATATACATCAAGATATCAAAGGTCCTGATAAACATCTTACCGCTGGTTGCCTGTTAGAGACTGAGGATAGGCAGCTGCTTGCTGATGAATGTACCCACTCGGCTGTTGTTGTGTCTGCCGTAGCCTTTCCATCAGAGCAGGGTTCAAATGAGCTGCTTGATAGGCCCTGGAGTTGTAGGTAGGCGAAAGAACGATGCCTCCGGCCTGCTGTGATTGCAATGGCATCTGAGTGCTATACATTGTGTAGCCATGAGGAATAGTCTGCACACAAAAACAGGCCAAGGCACAAGTTGCTTTGATTTCAATGCTTCTAAAGGAAGCTTGCCATTATTATGATTGTTTGTTTGTTTTTTAAAACAAACAAGCAAGCAGCACACCAGGATGAGAAGGAATGTATACTGTGCTGTTACTTGAAATAGCAACCAGACACTTAAAAAAAATCCCCATAGTTTAATTATGCTTATTTTCAATTTGCTAGGCTCAAATGGCAGCCATACATGCTTGCAGGTTTCGTATTATTCTACCTTTTCAGCACAGCAAAGGCTGGGCAATATACGATAAATGAAACCTCCAAACTGCTGCTTTTATGCAGGGTGGTTTCCACACAGAGGATGGACTGGCATGATTGTGGCAGCACCAGTCCAGCTGCTTCACTTCTGCATAAATCACAACTTTTGTGTAAAAGCATAAATTCACGCAAATAATGTCTCCTGGCCACAAGGACATGGAGGTAAGGACACGAGTTTCCAATCTTCTTGCATGCAAAATGCCATCAGTGCTAGCCCATATTTACTAAACTTTACTAAACAGTGTTTGTTGTACTCAGAGTAAACCCCTCATAAAACCTGCAGGGTCGTATGCAACCAAGTTCTACTCAAGAGTTGACCCACACTGAAATTAGTAGACCTAGTTTAGTCATGCCCATAAATTTCAATGGGTCTACTCTGAGTACAATGAACACTGAACACGACTGGATCTCAATGTAAGGCATAGGCAAGGCCTTAGCACATCCTTTCCCTACACAGACCAATTCTTATTTACCTGTGTCTGTTGTATCCCTGGATATTGCGGAAGCTGAGAAGCTGGCCGGATTTGTTGAGCAAAAAGAGCAGCCTGGTCGATAGTTGGACCCTGCAAAAAAATAAAAATTACAAATTAAAAAAAATATATTACTTATTGTAAATTTAAAGATTACATGTTTAGGGACACCAGTGCGAACAGTTCAGGCATTCAAGGCATTTTGAAATACAACCTAAGAACAGAAGTTGGTATGTTTCCAATATTTTTCTTTCTGAAAGCAAGTGATGCCGAGTTATGCATTATGTACATAGCTGAATTTCTTAACTGCATTTTTTTTTAAAGGAATTGAGTGTCCCTTTGACCTTTTCTTCTTTCAATCCAGTTACTGAGGTGCTTTCATGCTTTCCTCCTGGAACATTTCCCTGGAGTGTTTAATCTCGGCAAAACAGCTATTCAGCGCACCAATGCAGAGCTGAAGGTGGTTTGTTTACAGACACTGGCCTGCTTGAATGACATTGGGCAAGGCTGGGGTGGGGTGGGTCCCAACAGACTTGTGCAGTGGAGAAGAAGCCTGCGAGTCCTGCTGACTCTTCCAAACATCTTCCATCAGGAAGCAGGAAGAAGCAGGGAGTCTTCAGAGGACGAGAGCAGTCCCTAGGGAGCTCTGAAGGAATGACACAAGTGAGATGCAACACAAAAACACACATCAGCAGCGCGGAGAGAACTGGCTGAGGAAACACGCTGCTGAGCCTTCAGTCGTTTTTATTTTATTTGATCCTGGGGATTATCACTTGAAGCTGAGGTGGTGATTTTAGGAAAGTGTGTGAGAGAGAGAAAAGACAAAAGATACTGAGAGGGCAAGTCTAAAAGATCTCAGGATCAAATGAGAGCAATATTAAGGGAGTCTCGCTCCACCTTGAAATCCTGAGTAACAAACCCTAAATAGTTTAGATTAAGAGGAATATCTGGCAAGAAAAACTGCCACCAGTGGCAAGTGCATTTTGAAAACACACAAGAGACAGTGAGAACAGAGGAGCAGTGCCACCTAGTGGCAGGAGGGGAAATAACTTCATGTGGGTTTGGATTTTTATGTTCACATCTTCCCTCTATGGATTTGTGGGCCATGTACCATTAGTTGCAAGAGTTTGGCTTCTTTGCCGTGGTTTTTTTTTGAATTACATCAACTTACTAACTTGGAGCCAGAAGATTTGATGTTACTGGAGTGGACTGTCCAAGAACACAGATGCAAGCAGGGAGAAGATCCCAGGGAGAAGATCGCCTAGTGCAGGACATGAACCCCTGGACACGAGTAGGACTGCCAGGAGACATGCTGAGCCTCTGGAGCTACAAAACTGATTCCATGCCCTCACCTTGGACACTGATTCTGAGCCAGAGGAGCAACTACAGCGGTTGCAGACCTCAGAACTCTCCGAGGTGGCGGTGAAAGGCACAGTGTACAGAACGATTCCTGCTACTCTCCAGAGAGGGTAGAGACATGTGGTTGTGGAAAGTGACTTCCTACAGGGAGGAAGTGATCAATAAAGTGAGCATACAGGGAGCCTTGGGCAGAAGTGGTCATGGCCTCTTGGCTTTCATTATACCCAGGCAAGGGAATGCTGAGTATAGTTGGGCGCTCTAGACTTGAATTAGGTTGATTTCAAAAAGCTTAAGGAACTACTGGATGAAGGAAGACCCATATTTAGAAATACTCAAAGAAAAAGGAGTTCAAGGTGGATGGGAATTTCTTAAGAGGAGAAATATTGAAGACACAGATGCAGGCAAATCCAACAAGTGAGAAAAGTGGGAGGTATCTAAAGAAACCAGTGTGCCTGCAGATAACAGGTGAACTGAGATGTAAGAAAGGTATGTATAAGAAATGGAAGAAAAGGGAAATCATGAAGGAAGAGTATTCACAAGTTGCAAGGGGAAGGTCAGGCGGGCCAAAGCTCAGAATGAACTCGTGATTGCAATAGAAGTCAAAGATAAGTTTTGAAAAAGGTTTCTTTGGCTATGTTCAAACAAGAGGAAGAACAAGCAAGTAGTAGGTTCCTTGCATGGAGAAGACAGAGAAATGCTATTGGGTAACAGAGAGACGCGGGTGGCGCTGTGGGCTAAAGCCTCAGCGCCTAGGGCTTGCCGATCGAAAGGTCGGCGGTTCGAATCCCCGCGGCAGGGTGCGCTCCCGCTGCTCGGTCCCAGCGCCTGCCCACCTAGCAGTTCGAAAGCACCCCCGGGGGCAAGTAGATAAATAGGTACCGCTTACCAGCGGGAAGGTAAACGGCGTTCCGTGTGCGGCTCTGGCTCGCCAGAGCAGCGTTGTCACGCTGGCCACGTGACCCGGAAGTGTCTCCGGACAGCGCTGGCCCCCGGCCAATAGATGTGAGATGGGCGCACAAACCCCAGAGTCTGGCAAGACTGGCCCGTTCGGGCAGGGGTACCTTTACCTTTACCTTTAACAGAGAGAAGGCGGAACAGCTCAACACCTGCTTTGCCTTTGCCTAAAAGGAAAGCAGTGCCCAAACTGGCGATAACACAATAAACAAAAGAATGGACCCGAATCAATGGATTTAAGTTACAAGGAAGGAGATTCCAATTAAACATCAGGAAGGAATTTCTGACAGTAAGAGCTGCTAGACAGTGAAACTGACTCCCTTGGAAGGAGGTGGTCTCGCCTTCATTGGAGATTTTTAAGCAGAGGTTGGCTGGTCATCTGCCATCGATGTTTTAGTTGAAAGGTCTATACAGCAGGGAACTGGACTACATGGCCCCTGCGGTCCCTTCCTACTCTAAAATTCTAAGATTCTATAAAAATTAATCCACACATTTTATAAACAAAAAAGAAATGTGACGCAATGCCCAGCAGACAAATATGTTGTGTGTCATTAGGAAAAGGGGACTTAGACATTGATCTATGTGGTCTCATAAGCAAACACAAAACCCACAGTCAGGCACAAAGTATATAAATAAACAAATAAGACTACCTTAGCAAAAAAAACCAGATTGCAGCAGGGTTTTCAAACATTTGGAATGAGAGTCCTTTCTAAAGGGCTCTTAATCTACCTTCCAGCGAGCGGCAAACTTGCATAGAAGGCAGAGCTGAAACTCCTTTCTAATATGCCAGTTTTTTTGGGGGGGGGGTACAGTTGCAGGGAGAATTGCAGGGAATATATTGCTTGGGGAATGAAATAGGCACCCCAATCCACAGAGTGAAATGTTACAACTCACACTACCAGCTCAGGATTCTACAATTTTGTTGCATGTTGTGCATGAAGCCTAACTTGGGTTCTGGGTATGGTTTTATCCTACAATCCTACAATCCTAAATCAAGTAGAGGCTCGACTGGATCAGTGCATTCCTAAAATGTAAGGCGAAGAAAGCAGCTGCTGAGGCCTTGCCTGGGCTTGCTGCCTTAGAAGCCGCTGCTGCTGTTGCTGCTGCTGCTGTTGCTGCTGCTGCTGCTGAAGTAGCTTCATCTGGAGCAGTTGCTGCTGCTGCTGCTGTGAAGCAATTGCATGAATTGATGGTGGCTGCATCATGGTGCCAGAACGCCTCTGCAGCATGTTAGACAGCACTTGTTTTGTGTTGCTTGGGACAAAGGAGTTGGGAGGGTCCAATCTGGAGCCACCTGTGAATGCAATGGGATAGATGATAGATGATAGATAGATGATAGATAGATAGATAGAGAGATAGAGAGAGAGATAGATAGATAGATAGATAGATAGATAGATAGACAGAGGGTGGATCTACACACAGAAAGAAAACGCTATAAATAAGTCAGAAATTAAATCGTTATAACAAAAAGGGAAAAAACGCTATGTAAAAATCACATTAAAAATTTCTTTGCTCTCTGGGGCCATCTGGTGTTACATGTCTATAATGAATTCAAAATGTTTTTTTTTACTAATGTAGCTGAGTCGATAGATAGATAGATAGATAGATAGATAGATAGATAGATAGATAGATATGAGGTGGGGGTTGTTTGCAATCCTAATGACTATATAATGCATAATAATATTTTTTTTCTTGTGTACTTTGCCAAAGTGCAGAAATACGTAGCCTTTAAAACCTAGGTTTCACTTTGCTTCCCCTTAGAGTATGTGAAACAAGATTTGTAAACAACAACAACAATTACTGTTGTTATCCAAAAGACACACTAGAGGGTAAAATGACTTTTAACTACTAATTCTATAGAATCCAAATGCTTAGAGCTCCGTCATCCTACCAAGCCATTTAAACCTTGCTTGCAATGGAAGGTGAGCTTTTTTAAATATCAAAGTAAAAACAAAACAAAACTGAAGTTAAGCAGCTTTTAACCATAATTAACAACAGTTAACTGTTGTTTTCTGTTTCTTTCTGCCTTTTGCATAACTATGACTGCCTTCTGAAGATAGCAGAATTGGGGGGAAAGAACTAAAAAATAATATTACTTCTGTATGATGCAGCAAGCTTCTGGTGCCCGTTACAAAGCAGAGACCTACCTGGTGGAAGAGGCTGGTTCTGGACGAAGAAAGCAGCTTGCTGGGGCTGCCCCATAACATTATAGCCCCACAAAGCAGACTGGGGGTGGTGCATCATTTGAGACGGAAGTGGTGAATAGTTGGGAGGGACTCTATATACATTGTTCTGAGGGTAATCCTTAAGCAAAACAGGAAAGGTTAAACGTTATTTGCATCCATACCGTATTAATTCGTAAACAATGCCAATTTTCCTACTGAACTATTAAAGCATTTATGACAAGTCCTTTTGTGGTTTACAATACAAAACCGATTCAGTCATAGACCCGGCAGAGATAATCTAAATATGACATCTTCTTGGCTGTCCAACAGTGCTTCATTTAATACTTTTTCTGCATGCTATACAACATGTCAGGTCATATGATGTTATCAAAGCCCTGCTGTGTGGGCAACTTAACGACAAATTCACACTGTGCATTCAAGCTTCAGAGAATGAAATTATGGGGAAGAAATTAAGTTAGCTGTCCTAAGGAATCTCTCGTGCGAAGGATTATTCCACCATATATCTAAGTACATGAAGCGGTTTCAAAATTTTCTATCTTCAGGAAATACTTTTTGCTTTCGCTCGTCTGCCATATGATCCCTCTGTATCACCAGGGGCATGTTCTAAGGTGGACTTAATCAACATGAAAGTCAGATACAGTGGTATCTCAGGTTACAGATGCTTCAGATTACAGATGCTTCAGGTTACAGACTCCGCTAACCCAGAAATAGTACCTCGGGTTAAGAACTTTGCTTCAGGATGAGAACAGAAATCGTGCTCCGGCGACGCAGCAGCGGCAGTGGGAGGCCCCATTAGCTAAAGTGGTCTTCAGGTTAAGAACAGTTTCAGGTTAAAAACGGACCTCCGGAACGAATTAAGTTCTTAACCTGAGGTACCACTGTACTAACAAACACCTTCCACTGGGGGGGGGAGCTGCTCTTGCCTCTCCTAAGTAGCAATAGGAGTCAAACCCAAGTCTGGATGCCCCCTTCCCACTCAAGAAGTAAAATTTCCATTTCACGCTGCAAGTTTTAATCGCTTACATCAGGTTTGGAAGTTGGTTTTGTCTTTCGCTTCTTGCCTTTTGCCTTCTTCTCTTCATCTGCTAAAGGTTTGCCCTGATCTGACAGCTCTGCTGACTTCCTTTCCGGTTCCTGAGACGCAGGGGTAGATGGCTCTTCCTCCTCCTCTTCTTCTTCAGGAGGGAGGGGTAAAGGCTCGAGGTAGTAACTTCGGGGCTTGGGTTTAGAGTGGGCGTGGTAGAGGAGAAGGTGCTGCTGCTCCTCGTATTTTATTACTTTCCTGTCGATACGGACAGTTCCAAACCAAGCCCAGGATAGCGGAGCAGGATTTCTATTGCCCTCAAATAAATCCCACGGGGATACTTTCTGCTTAGTTGAGACTTGAAGCCCCTGTTTGAAAATGTAAAGGGATAGTTTTTCTTTGTCATTTCTTACCTAAAATTCATGTAGCCTAAAATAAAGTTGCATGCACAGAACAGACAAAAGAACATTATGGTTTATCAGTAATGTAAAATAAAGATGTTATCCGTTTTAAATGTCAATCATACCTCAATAGATTTTATGCTTTTGTTGCTGTTAAATGCTTTGATGTTTTTTATGATATAGCGGTATACTGTACAAATATTTTTATAAATAAAATAAAAACTCTCCAGAATTGAAAACTAGATAAAATAGTTGTTCTAGTACGTTATTCAAGGCATTCCAAAAAATCTATGCCATGCAGCACAATCTTTTAGAAATAAAACTCATATATTCTATCTGACTTCCCCTTATAACGTTTACAGTGTTCACCTAAATCACAAATGTTTGATGCCCCTGGTTTACTCCTTTGTAAATATCACATAAGCAAAGAGTGAAATGTCTGTAGCAAATGCTAATTAGAAAGTTTAATCATATTTGGGGCATTGCCCATATCTCTCATCTTAAAAAAACCAACCCCGGCCTTGTCAATCTCACAATCCCACAACAGATTCCCAAATAAAATTTAAATTGTTGAATGTGATTAATATCCAGTTAAGACTCAAACCTGATGCAGCACCTGCTGTCTTGAGCTCTTGTGATGGGCAGCTTGACCACTGCAATTTGCCACTAGCTGGCAGTATTGTCTGCATTTAGTTGCTGGTTTTAGAATCTGTCATGCAAAAGTGGCTTTAAATTATTTCAGACAACAGACAAGAGTGAGCTCCTCCTGCAGCCAAGCTGGTGCCAGACATACAGTGGTGCCTTGCAAGACGAAAAGAACTCGTTCCGCGAGTCTTTTCGTCTTGCGATGTTTTTCGTCTTGCGAAGCACGGTCCGTCGCAACTGCGCCTCTTCAAGCGGCTTTTTTAAAAAGCGCAAGACTTTTTCGTCTTGCGAAGCAAGCACATAGGGAAATTCGTCTAGCGAAGCAACGCAAAACCGAAAAACCCTTTCGTCTAGCGAGTTTTTCGTCTTGCGAGGCATTCGTCTTGCGGGGCACCACTGTATCGCTCTGCTTTCCTTTGGACCACATCAGAGAGGCCAAGATGGTGGGGTGTTGTTGTCTGGGCAGCCCAGGACCTCCATATACACTCAGTGGCGGAGGAACCCTCTCCAGCACCCGGGGCGGGGCAGTCTGTACGGAGTGCACATGTGTGGCATCCCACGCGTGCACGCACTCTGTACAGAATGCCACACATGCACATTCCATATGGGCTGCCGCTCGCAAACAGCATCCCGTACGGGATGTGTGGCCTGCCGTACAGGCGCCATGCAAACGGCATCCCGTATGGACTGCGCATGTGCAGTGACCGTACGGGCTGCCGCACATGCGCAGTACGTATGGGCTGCCGCTTGTATGGACGGCATGCGAGAGCAGCAGCCCATACAGAATGCGCGTGCCCTCAGCCGCTCTACAGCTAGGGGGAGGCAGGGGCCATATTGTCACACACCCCTGATTGGCGCATGGGGCAGCCCGCCTCCTCCACACACCCCTTCCTACGCCCCTGTATACACTGCCAGGCTTGTGCCCCAGGGAGGTCACCTCAGTGCTGCTAACACAGTGGTTTGATTTCACCCCCGGAGGTGTACTTCCTTATTTCTTGAGACAGACAGATGCCAACAACACTCTTAGACTGCATTCCTAGCCCCTCTTATCTGGGAGCAACCCCTATTTAATTCAGTAGGCTTTCCATCCAAATATAATTGGTTTAGATTTGCCTTTGAGCATAGAAGATTCACCATGGGGCACCAAAATCCACTCAGCTACAAATAAGTAAAGCTCCGGTCCAAATCTTGCCTCTAACATGGATTCACTTGGTGGTCTTCATAAGTCACTCAATCAGCTTCACTCTTCCCATCTATATTAGAGGGGCTGATAATATTAATGCATGCTATAGAGTTCTTCTAAGAATTTCTAACTAGGTAATGCATGCAGAGTTCTCTGAATATTTGGAAACACTGCATTTTTACAAGTATTATTATTAAGTGGAATGTTGCCTAATAGAAAGGGCAGAGAATTGTTTCTTTGCTTGGCAGAATATGGTAGAAGCTGTAATAACATCATAAAAGAAAAACATTCACGGCCTTCTGTGAATAAATGAGTTGAATGGATCTGATTAAAGGGCCACCAAGTTATCTTTTGGCTGTCATATGCATGAGAAAGTTGGCACGCCTTAAAAGTAAAGTTAATTCTTGCCTGTTTCTTATCGATGGAGTCAAATCCAGCAATTTTGTTTCCCTTGGTATCAATTAGTGATCCCATAGGCTCACAAGCAATTATGTCGCACATCTGCTTAGGCAAGGGAAGAAGTTGACGAACTTTGTCAATACTTTCTGAACACTTATCTCCCAGTTCTTTCTGCAAGGGGGTAAAAAGGACAAATGTTAAGGAAGCATTTCAAAATTGCAGACCAGAAATGTTTCATTATGAGTCATTTCCCTGTACTTTTACTATTTTTATTCCACAGTCTTCACTGTGCCTTAAAATGTGCTTTATAAGCTATTTCTGCTCATCTGATGGGACCCCCTCCCAAAAAATCTAACTATAGAAATCTGCATTTAATGTTGATGTAGAAGCCTAAAGAACAGATGAGCAATGGTGTCGGGGGGCGGGGAATCATCTGCAGTTTTAGCATATCATATTGGGCCAAGCCAGAGAACTATGGACAGAAAGCTATTGTGTATATCAAGTCAAGGCATTTGTCCAGCTAACCCAGAATTGCCTACTCTGACTTGCTGTGGTTCTACATATTCTTTGGGCATTGAACCTGGGACGATTTCCTTGCAAGGCATGAGCTATTGTTGTCATCCAAATACCGCATGTGTGATAAACAGTGCCTAACAGGCAAAGGAGCATACGCTCCTATTTGGAGGAATCCCAGTTGCAAAAATATTTGCACACACACACACACAGTAGACTTTTCCACATCAGGCATGGCTGCTTCATTTCCACATGTTCTGTGGAAATGAACTGGAGTGATTTTTGTTTGTTGAAGTAATCCATTTAGAATTGGGTGTGTCAGTGTCATCTATTAATTAGTCTAGATCCCTTTGGCTAATATACAAGCAACACTACAGATGTCAAAAGACTGGGAAATGGCTACAGGCTCATGCAATTTCTCCTCCTGCCTCCTCTCTTGTGTGCTTGTTCCTGATCTCTTAACCAGGCTAGCAGGCTAGCAAATGACTTGTGCACCAAGCCTTTCTGTCCTGTTTCTTAATTCTTATTCATTAGTAGACGATTTCCTTATATCTACATACCCCTCCTTTACACAAAAAGTGGGGGGAACTGCTAGAACAGTGATTCATAGAATCATAGAATCATAGAGTTGGAATAGACCACAAGGGCCATCGAGTCCAACCCCCTGCCAAGCAGGAAACAAGCAGGATTCGTTTAACAAAAGCATATTTCAGCAGTCAGACGGGAGACTTACTTTCAGCTTTTTCACCAGATTCATGTATGCTCTTTTGTTCTCTTCAGACCCCACTTGGGTTGCATTTGATAGGTCAGAAGCTAAGGTCCCATTGATCAACACACTCAGCATGTCAAGTACAGTTGTGAACAATTCACTAGGAGCATTAAGAAAAAAGAAGTGGATTACACCACAAAGAGCAATAAATAAAGAAACAATGTTCTTCCGTTTAGCCAAATGTTTACTATTCCTCTCTGGGATGTCATAATCCGATCTAAATTGGATTGTGTGAGTCTCTGAAAGGACGTCCTACCACACCTGCTAGTTTGCTTCACTGTGGTGCTTTCCATGGTTTCTCAAGTCTGAATAAATGCATGACCCTTTTCTCAAGATACGCTCTAGTTTCCTCCAACTGCAGCAGGAGTAAGACACCTCCAGCCAACAAACACTTGTTTTCTTGGCTGTGTCTGAGACGGCCCTAGTATCTTTGAACTTGACCTCACCAAGTCAAAGTTCCAGAAGATTCCTCTTGATGGAATCTATGGAGGGAGCTGTTACAGACCCTTTTAGCAACTTTGGTACTGCACGGGGGGAAAATAATATTGTGTTATTATTAATGGTGCAGACATACTTGTTTGTTTGCATGTCAACGGTTCCTGATGTTATTATTTGAAGGAGCAGAAGTGCCCATTCTGTGGTCCACTGTGTACTTCTCTGCACCGTGTCAAACATTCCACCCACCTAAAATGAGAACCACATGGGGAAAAAATTGGAGATAAACATGATGGACTCTGCTTAATTATTTTTATTATTTTTATTAATTGCAAACATGTAAATACAAATATACATAAATAAAAGTAAAATGAAAAATAGAGAATATAAAAAGAAAAAAGAAACAGAACAAAGAATAAAAAATAGAAAGATAGATAACACATTTCAAAAAATAATAAATAAATAAAAATATTTTCATATCAACTTCTACATAAGGAGTTCAAGCCTTTTGTGCTCTGCTTTATTTATGCTTATGGCCTAATTACATTGATTCCTAATATGTCCGTATTGGTACGTTCCTTGGAGATGCCAAACAGCTCTTGATATGTGGCTCTGGAGTAGCCATCCTTCCATTGACATGTCCCTCCTGTGTCATACTGTGAATATGCTGCCATTTAGTGGCCAGTCCCTTGGAAGGTCTGTCCCGCACTTCATCTTAAAAAACAACAACCCGGCAGCCCTCCCCCCCTGCACTTACACAGATGTGGGAGTGGGTCTGTACAGAGGGCATGGGCAAAATCAGAATGTAACGTGAGATTCAAATGACTGGTGAGCTGCCATGTTGCATTGTGTCTAGCGCAGCACCGTGTTGGTTACAAAGTGCTATGCTAGACACACAGAACACAGTGGGGTTCCGTAAGGATCTTGCTGCACTCTAATCTCTCTGCCTGCATCAGTGCTAGATAACAGCCTCGGAGTTTCTCTCACATTAAGTGCTTGCACACACAAATGTGTAACTGTTTTACACGTTCTTCATTTTCCAGTTTCAATATGCAGGTTTTTTTTATATTACGGATATGAATATCACATTTCAGGAAAATAACTTGCAGGGTTTTGGACTAGATGACCCTTGCGGTATCTTCCAAATTCCGTGGGAACTTCTCCCATAGGTTGTTTTTTTTCTAGATCAGGAAGCACAGGCAGCCAGGGAGGCTGCAGAGCACTGAATAAATGATTAATGTGAAGCAAAAGTACATGCATACCACCCGTGGCTACCTGGCAACAATAAAAGTACACTCAATCCTGTGACAATGGAAACTGAAATTCTAAAGCAGGCTGCAAAAGAGGTCAAGTAACAGGTAAAGAAATTGGAGGGCAGGTTTCAGCACAGAACCATTAGGCTTGCCATATGGCCTCTTTTTCCAGGAAACATCCTCTTTTTCATAGTTATGTAAAATAAGAGTCGTCATAGAGATCCATAGTTAAAAGTAGAAGTCGGCAAATGTATCCTCTTTTTTGCTCTTCAAAATATGGCAACCCTAGGAGCAGTTTTACTGAGGAATGACATAGAAATAGTCTAAACAGATAATTGTGCCTTTTTCTCACCAAATTAAGACGAAGTTGCAGAGCGTCATGCATCATCTGCCTAGCTTTAACATCATTCTGGTATCTCTCTTCCCTCCAGTTGCTTAATATCTAGGGACAAAAATCCGATTAACTGAAGCATGTTTACTTTAAACCTTAACATTACTCATTCCTGGTCAACATTTTTTTTATATATAACTCTTTTCACCCACTTCTATGAAATACTTCTCACAAATTTTGCTTGTTGTTAAATTTCTGCCTGCTATAATTTATTACCTTGTATCTTCTCTTGCCCAATTTAACTGATACTTTCCAATATTTTTACTTTACATTATTTCTACTTATGAAGTCCCATCTGTGGAGCCGTTCAAAGAAAGAGTTGTCCTCTTATCTAGTCAGGTAGAAGAAGAGCCACTTGCAAATACGTTCTCCTCCAGGTGGAAATCCACACATACATGGGCTCCCCAAAAGTTGCCTGTGAGAAGTCATCATTTTCCACTGAGCACACAAATTCCTTTCATTTGATAGGTGAGAAAGGGAAGCCTCTGAATGACACACTACAGATAGCTTCTCTCAGTGGCTGTTAATACTTTCTACAGATTGCAAGCAGAGTTGCAAGGATGGTAAAGGAATAAATATCTCAGATCCAGATTAAAGTACTGGGAGGTACCAGAAGTACTGGGAGGAAGGAGGAAGGATTGAAGGCAGCCGAAACAGAAATGGAGGAGGGAAGTGTCAGAAAATGGAATAGTTAGAAACTATATCTAAAATGAATTTTGTTACATGCTAACTGTGTGTTTTACAGTGGCCGGGAGCTGCTCTTGTAGTACTGTAGTTACACACAGATGGAGGAGTGGGGCAAGCAATAATGTATCTGTCCACAACAATAAGAGTCCTATGCTCTGTGTACATAGCTCTTCTACCTAGTCATTACAGTTATACCTTGGAAGTCGGATGGAGTCCATTCCGGAAGGTCTGTTTGACTTCCAAAATGTCCAGAAACCAAATTGCGCCTTCTGATTGGCTCCTGCAGCCAATTGGAAGCCGCAAAAGCCCTGTCAGACGTTCGTGTTCCAAATAATGTTTGCAAACCGGAACACTCATGTCCAGGTTTGTGACATTCGGGAGCCAAAACGTCCGAGTACCAAGGCATTTGGGATTCTAGGTACGACTGTACTAGGTTGGTTATGGGGGCAAAACTAAGTGGCTCACCTGTCATGATAGCAGCATAGGAATCAAGCACTGGAATCAAGGGTCGAATGCTGGGTTCTATCACCTTCTAATCTATCTTACAAACTACTGTATTAACAACTGAAGTGGCAACATGCCCCACATTAGGCCTAGTCTATTCATCCAGCAGAATGAGGTGGGAATGAGGTATTAGACTAAAATGTACCTATTTGGACCACACCCACAGGGACTGCAGGTTGTGGAAGTCTTTAAAAAAAATCTACACATAAACAACACTCCCTACCAGTAAAAGGGGCTAGAGCCTTTCTCCCACTCTCACCTGCAGATAATTTATTTTTTACATGGGAGAACGATCAAAATTGATGTTCCTCAACATCAGTCTGAAATAGTACAATCCGTTCTATCAGAATATGACCATCTCATTGACCTCCATGTGTAGGCAATGCCTTGACGTGCTTTAGGCCAGGATCCAAAGAACTCTAGAACCTGTTTGTGAGTCAGTGGGTTCTGGATTTCGGATTCCCAGAACTCCAAATTTGCAGTGCCATGTGGCAAATCATTACTGGAACTGTGGGAAGTTTCAAGAGCAGACCTATGCTATATAGCATGATTGACTAGTGCTCCAAGAAATAGAAATAAAAAGTCCCACACATAACTGATCTCACTTAAAGTAGCATTTTGTAGCCTGGTATTAGGCTATGTGCACATTAAAGGTAAAGGGACCCCTGACCATTAGGTCCAGTCGTGGCTGACTCTGGGGTTGTGGCGCTCATCTTGCTTTATTGGCTTTACAGCTTCCGGGTCATGTGGCCAGCATGACTAAGCCGCTTCTGGTGAACCAGAGCAGCGCACGGAAACACCGTTTACCTTCCCGCTGGAGCGGTACCTATTTATCTACTTGCACTTTGACGTGTTTTCGAACTGCTAGGTTGGCAGGAGCAAGGACCGAGCAATGGGAGCTCACCCCGTCACGGGGATTCGAACCACCAACCTTCTGATCGGCAAGTCCTAGGCTCTGTGGTTTAACCCACAGCGCCACCCGCGTCCCATGTGCACATTAGGGACCTTGAAATGCAGTAAGGTCATTTTTCCCTGCTCCATTTCAAGTCACGTTTTTACATTGCTGTACACACCAGAGAGGGAGCTGAGATGTCTTCACTCGATGCAAACTACCCAATTTGTTTCCCTGTATCTGCATTTCCCCCACAACCCTATTCAGAGAAGACTGCAAGTGTGCAGCAAATATCTGAAGTGTTCACTGTTTGTCTTTTCAGATCAAATTGAGCCTGATTTGAGGGAAAACACATCTAACAGCAGTGCTTCTCAAGAAACTATAGATTGTAGGTAACTTGGCTTCAAACATCCGCAGTGGGAGAGCACTGGAACCAGAGTAAACAGTAATGTGTGCATAGTCTTAGTACCTAAAGTGAAGATGCTGCAGATGCAATACAAAACAACAAGGCAAGCTCAATGTAATGGGTCACTTTGCCAACAGCAATTACTTCTATCCCTGCTTAGGTAACTGAGAAAGTTTGCCATTTTTCTTTTTTTTAAATGCAAATGATTTTGTGTTGTTTTTTTAAATAAAATATCAGCTAAACCTTCTGTCATTTCTCTCCATTTATGTTCCTGAAACTCACACAAATGGCCTTTCAAATGTGGTTTCCCGTGTGCCTGAGTCCATTAGTATAATTGATTTTCATCTGATGCAGAGCACACAATTATCTGCTTATTTTTACCTGATTAACTTGATTTTGTAGAGATGTTAGAAGCCCTTCTCGCTGCTCATCCTGTCCCTTAAGGCAAGTAAGTACCAAAGAAAGGAAAGGTTGCTGACTCAAAAGAGACATGCTTTAAAAGAGGCAGAGACAAGATTCAATTAGTAGTGTTACTTTGATATTTCCTGTCTCCAATCCCTTCCTTCCCTTTGTCTACTCTTTCCTTAGCAGGGTTTTCTTCATGTGCACAGTTAACGCTGTTTTAGCAAGCTAAAAATCACTCACGCGCTGAAAGCCAAACATTAGGACAGAGGTTCTTCAAACCATGGATTTCCCTGGAAGCTCCCAAGGAGTTCATCAGCGGGAATGTTGGTAACAGCAGCCACAAGATGTGGTGAGATGGCATTGAAGGTGGGGGCTGGGCAAATCCATGGAGGGTAAGTCTATTATATAGATAGTCAGGATAAGGCAAAAGTAAAGGGACCCCTGACCATTATGTTCAGTCGTGACCAACTCTGGGATTGCAGCCCTCATCTCGCTTTACTGGCCGAGGGAGCCGGCATACAGCTTCCAGGTCATGTGGCCAGCATGACTAAGCCGCTTCTGGCAAACCAGAGCAGCGCACGGAAACGCCATTTACCTTCCTGCCAGAGCGGTACCTATTTATCTACTTGCACTTTGACATGCTTTCGAACTGCTAGGTTGGCAGGAGCAGGGACCGAGAAACGGGAGCTCACCACGTCGCGGGGATTCAAACCGCCAGCCTTCTGATCAGCAAGTCCGAGGCTCAGTGGTTTAACCCACAGCGCCACCCGCTCATAAGGTATATGAGCTACTATAAGGTATAGTCAAGATAACTACCTTCAAACTCTAGGTGTCAGAGTCAGTATGCCTCTATACCAGCGACTGGGGAGCAACAGCAGGAGAATGAGTGCTGCTTCCATGCTTGTGAGCTTCCCAGAGGTATCTGGTTGGTCACTATAGGAAACAGGATACTGGATTAAATGGACCATGGGTCTGATGCCACAGGGACCCTCCTTATGATAAGCAAGCATCTCTTCAAAAGAACATTACTTATATTCTTCCATAATATGGAACTCTGCAAATGTTGCATAGGTGCCCTAGCTAAACAAAAGTGCACCACAGGACACACCTAAGTCTCTTCTGCAATATGCAGGTGGTACGTGGTGTGCAGATCAGTGCCGAAAATATTCTGACAGGGTAGGGAATTTGAAAGTCACTGCGTTATGACCACGGTATAAATAGAGGCCAACACACTCGTGTAAAATGTGTGATTGTTTTTAAGCTGGCAGCTTCTTTTGGAGGAGGATGAAGAAATTCATGGCTCACTTCCTGTCTCATCAGAAACAGAACTCTCACATCCCCTTATCCTTTCAGGGGGGGGGGAGCTGTCTCCATATCTTCCATGGCTATCTATAAAAAGAAGATGTGAAAGTTGTCCTTCGGACAATGCAGAAGAATGCAATACACTGGCACTCTCTGCTTTCTCCATCTCCCTCCTTTTTGTGTGGCACTTCCAAAGCAGCCTTTAATGAAATCCAGAGGAATGTGCAGTATTCTTATCCTATTCAGGTTTGCAGGAAGCCTAAGGCATTGCACTTTTAATGGAGTGCCACAATGCTTATCAGGAAGTATCGTTCAGTATTGCTAATTAAGCAAAGTAAAGGTATTTGGACAACTAAGAACCAGTTTAAAGCAGATTAAGATCAACACAGTTAAAATGAATGTATGATCTGAATTTTCAGCCATGAAGTGGGGAATGCAGGGGAAAAAGAAAGGAAAGAAAGAAAGGGGAAATGTTTGTTTTTTATATAGGCTTTTAAATATAGACAAGCAATTTCATGCAGAGAATTTGAATACTATAGTTTATTGTGAAACATCTAATAATATATGTATTCATGCACACATATGAGCATGTCATTTCTTGACACCTAATCAGAATCCCATATGAGAAGTAAACATCTATTTGTGGAAAGAGATCTTTTTATTTGAGGGCAAGAAGTATAATTTTAAAAATAGTTTTTTTCTTTTGGAAATGATGAATAGAATCAATCCAGCTGTGGTGCTACTTTCAGTAAATGTTAACACATTATTGGTCCTTCTTTTTTTTTTAACTGTGCGGTTTCCAGAGCAACAATTGGGGCATTAAGAAGGAAAACATGGTCTTGCTTATGTGCTACATTTTTTCCTAAATGCAACCAAACTGCAACCTACCTTTCCCATAATAACTGTATTGGGGGGGGGGGGAGAGAGAATGTTGCAGGCTTATTTCATACAACAAACCTTGACTGAGTGCACAAACATGTCCGATTTACAATAGCAGGATTGGAATACTTGTAATAAAAGCACAAACTCTCCCTAGCTAGTCTCTGCATCAGATATTCCCAGTAAAAAGTTGCAGCATTTCTCCCCCCGAATCATTTCTACCTCTTTTGCTTCTGCCTGTCTCTCTCCTTCTTTGAAGACGATCCCAAATGCTGGCCTTTCTCCAGCTCTTCTCCAGCTGCTTTCAAGACTCTGCCTTGAACAGAGGTAGGCAGCTTCGCGATCAGGGGAGACACTAGCCAAGCGCCTCGCCTCTCAGAAGAACTAGAAGCATGAAACATACAAGACATTTCAAACAGAATTATCACCCAGTATTCTCAGGTTTTTTCCTTCAAAGCACTATATCCATGTGTGTGAGATACAGGTTTTGCAAACTACTTAAAACAAGGCAGGCGGGTAGATTTAAGCCAATACAGTTCAATATAAAATTAATATTAAAATTAAGCAAGTTGTGAGCTGAAGTTCCACATCCCAGTCCCAAAGTCTTTTTGTGTGCTTTTTGATGCGTACATGGAGGACTTGAGCATGAATTCCCATTCATTGCAGCTGAAGAACTAATGTTTATACCTGCTGGTGTGCTTACAGTGCATGATCAACCAAACTGTGTGTGAGAAATTCTCACACACAGAGAAACTCTGCACATGCACTGGAACTTCTGAGCCCAGAACAAATCTGGGGAGACTTTTCTGGGCTATGACTACTGCCTTTTGGATTCTTGAAATTAACACCACAATTATTATTAAATGCAACCCTCCACGCTCACAACCCTCTCAGGTATTCCTGTTTTTTTTAAAAAAAGCAGATTAAATTCATCTTTATCCATCCAGGCAGCGAACATTACCTTAGAAATGTCTTTTTACTTTTCTGCCTCGTAATATGTGTGTCAGCGTTTCCAACAGAGTTTGGACTGAAGAGGCCTATACCAGAGTTAGAAGAGTTATTGTTTAGATCAGCGGATTGCTGAAACACCTCTATCGTCGCCTTTGCAATATTATCCAACAAGCTGTTCATTTCAGCCACAGACCCAGAACCCTACAGTGAAACATAAGTAAACTAGCACATTCATGATATCTTTGCTCACACACTAGGTTATTTTATTTTGTGTTTTTTTTTAAAGGAAAACTTTATCGAATGAAACATGTATGCAAGGCAATACTCACAGGCTCCTTCATACACTGTTTGATCGTCAGCTGGAGCTCCAACCACGATTGGCGGAGAGTCCACTGATCCAAATTCTGTGCAAAGAATGACAAATAGTTGTGTCACCATTAAACATGGCATGCAATTTTGTTCTTGCCTGCATATCATTGTCTTTTCTACATGCATGTGGGATGCGGCTCATTTTGTTCATTCTTCCTGCCTACAGATGGAATCGGTGGGAAAGGGATGGGGGCCTTGCCTTGGGGAAGAGCCTGTTCCTGATTTCACCCCCACCTTAAAACATAGCTTTTAGCTGATCTTGACTAAGGGCAGAACTACACGTTATAGGTAAAGGTTAAAAAAAAAAAAGGTAAAGGACCCCTGGATAGTTAAGTCCAGTCAAAGGCAACTATGGGGTTGTGGCACTCATCTCGCTTTCAGGCAGAGGTAGCCAAGGTTTGTCCACAGACAGCTTTCTGGTCATGTGGACAGCATGACTAAACCGCATCTGGTGCAACGGACCACTGTGACAAAATCCAGAGTGCATGGAAATGCCATTTACCTTCTCACTGCAGCGGTACCTATCTATCTACTCACACTGGTGTGCTTTCGAACTGCTAGGTTGGCAGTAGCTGGGACAGAGCAATGGGAGCTCACTTCGTCGCGGGGATTCAAACCGCCAACATTCTGTTCGGCAAGCCCAAGAAGCTCAGTGGTTTAGACCACAGCGCCACCTGCGTCCCTACATTCAGTGACCACGAGAAGAAGCCATGCCAATGCAGGCAGGCAGAAATCTTGTAGGGAGCCTCCCTCCATACATGAGCTGCACACATACAGAGTTTCTTCACATTACTGGCTAGCGTATGCTTCAGTAGCAGAAGGGTTTGTGGCTGGCAGGAAAGACTTAATTCCCCTCTCCCTTAATTTTATCCCTTTACAAGGGACGGTATGTACACAGGGACAAAAGGGTCTAACATGTGGTGGGAGCAAGAGGAAAGAACATCAAATACAAAGCCTTTATTCGGTCTGCTTACCTGAAGAATGCGCTTGATGTGTTGTCTCTGAGGATTGTCACCCTCTGCATATTCTTTAACACCATGAGGATAACAGATAAGCTGCAACAATTTTTGTGCTTGCTTGTTTGAAAGGACTGGGTCCAGGATAAGATCTTTGTCGGTACACAGTCTTTCGGGTTCTTTCAAGCAGTGTTCTCCCACCCACTCCTATCAGCAAAAAGTTGAATTGAACATTAATCACAGCAAAGGCAATGTTTGTTTGTTTTGCTTGTAACGCATAACAAAAAAATCAACATTGTTCAGGATGAGTCAGATTCATGCTAGCACTGTGAAAAAGCTATAAAAAAAGGTAAAGGTACCCCTGCCCGTGAAAAAGCTATACTTTACATTAAATCCAAGTCCATTATGCAAAATATTTAACAAGGAAGAATTTAGTTAAATATATATATATATATATTCTTTTAAGACAAACAATCTTTTTCTCTGGTTCTACTTCTCAGGTATTCTGTCAAGAGCATTTACATGCCGCTGACTGAATACTTCCTCTTTAAAAAGGAAATCACAATGTTAAGCTAAACTCTCAAACGAATTCCAGCTGTAATCACAACTATACTCATTGTATGTTTGAGAAAAACTTCATGGCACAAGGAGGACAAGAATGGTGGGATCACAACCCCACCTGCACAGCTCTCCTATCTGTTGAGAAGTTCAAGCATGGGCACAAAGTTTACATGGGAGCCACAACCATAAAATCTAACGTGCCTAGACCTGAATTGTGCAACTAATTCCTGAATATAGCATAGGCTATCAGCTGCACAGTTAGAGGCTTGTTCTTTCCGGGTTTAATCAATGAGGCTTGGGGGCTGGGTAAACCGGTCACAGCTTCCACTGCCCCTAAGAAAACATGGGTTTCGTTTCGTTTTTGTTTAACTAAGGTAAGATTGTGTGTTCCAGTGTACCCCAAGAGGCTTCGCATGGCCAGAGTGTGGACTTGTTCTCACATGTGTGTACCTGACTCAATCTTCATCCCTTGATTACTCAGCCAAAATATGGGAACTTTGGATAGATATCTGGCAATATCAAAGTCAGTCTGGACAGATCAATCTATGACAGCTCATTCACACACGAGTCATCACTTGATGCCATAGTTGCCAACAGTGTATTCAAGTTTATAGGAGGAAATGACCTAGAAGCCCTGACAACCAAACCCATATTACATTCACGCTCCAACTTTTCCTCCAAGAAGCTCAAGGTGGCTTATTCATTCCCTCTCCCTTTTTTATACTCATGAAAACCCTGTGAAGATTAAGCTAAGGTGTTGTGGCTGGCCCAGGTCATCTTCAGGGTTGAATGGCTTCCCCAGCTACTTTCCTCTACCCCCATCACCCACCTATATTTATGAAAGCATGTCATGACTGTCTTTGCATCCCTGGAATATGGCAACAATGATTACTCTGGAAAAATAAATTCATATATACAAATAAACAGAGAAAAACAAAGGGTTATGCTACCTGCTGGCATATACTTCTTAGCACATATCTAGCATATTCGCTGAGGCTAGCAGTTTCTATGGAGAAAGGTTTTCCACATGATTTCAAAGAATGTGAGGCGGCATCCCATATCTCATCTTCATTAAGGTCGCCTAGTAATCTTCGCACTGAGTAATCTGACTTCTTCAAGGAGGGCATGCTATTGCTTCCAATTTCCGCATCACCTATGGAGTAGAAACAGCACAAAGATAAAGAGTATTATTACTGTTTACCGTATTTTTCGCTCTATAAGACACACCCGACCATAAGACGCACCTAGTTTTTAGAGGAGGAAAACAAGAAAAAAATATGTTCTGAATCTTTTATTTCTGTAGAGCCTCTTTTCAAAAGCTTGATTTTGCAAGTGAACAGTAGAAGCATTTTAACAGGCATTAGTGCTTGGATTTCATTCTCTCACAGAAAGCCCCAGGAAAAAAATGGGATCATCTGGCCACTTGGAGAGACAAAGGCACATGGTTTGGGCAGTGATGGACTCCAAGACTGACTGAAGAGGGAAAACAAGATTAATGTTCTCCTGTCTGTTTGTCAAGTTGCTCAGGGGGCTAACCAAGGGCTGTCACATAACCACCTCACAACAACCCAGTGAGGTTAAGGTGGCCCTCTCTGTGCAGCGCCTCTCCCGTAAAGCGGGAGGAGAAACGGAGTCCCTTCCGTTTCTCCTCCCACTTCACTGAAGAGGCGCTGTGCAGACAGAGAGAGCTGCGCAGCGCCATTCACTCCATAAGACGCACACACATTTCCCCTTACTTTTTAGGAGGAAAAAAGTGCATCTTATGGAGCAAAAAATACAGTAACTATCAAAAACAACCTGGGCAAGCGCCACAATTTAAGAAGGATGTTGACAAGCTGGAACGTGTGCAGAGGAGGGCAACCAAGATCATCAAGGGTCTGGAAACTAAGCCTTGCGAGGAGCGCTTGAAGGAGCTGGGTATGTTTAGCCTGGAAAAGAGGAGACTGAGAGGAGATAAGATAGCCACCTTCAGATATCTTAAGGGCTGTCACATAGAAGAGGGAGCATGCTTGTTTTCTTCCGACTGAATATTCAGGAAAAAAACTTTCTGAAAGTCAGAGCTGTTTGGCAGTCGAACAGACTCCCAGCGGTGATGGACTCTCCTTCCTTTGGCGATTTTTAAGAAGAAATTGGATGGCCACCTATCATGGATGCTTTAGCTGAGATGCTGCATTATTAGTGTACTTTGCAGTATCATTAACTTTAGGCTTAACATTAAAAATAATGAGCTAATACAATACTAATGATATTAATTAATACCATCAAAGCTTCAGAGTCCTGCACTAGCCTGCCTTGAGAGACACTGAGAAGGCACTCCCTTCACCTACCTACAGTTTTAAGAGGGGGGGAGTTGGGTTGGGGCTGGGGAGAGGATATTTGATGACCCTGGGGTCTATTCCAACTTCGATGATTCTATGATTCTAAGCAATCTTGCTGAAGCTGAATTTTTACACCTACTGGGTAGCAGGAAATAGAAGAATTTAATACAAACGCCTCATCTATTGTAGGATTAATCCTTAAAACATCAGATTTTAAGATATAACTGGAGCTCAGGGATGGGGCACTTCTGGTCCCTTATCTTCCCTGATGACTGGTCATGTTGTGTGGGGCTGGTGCAAGTTCAACATCTGAGGGGAACGGATGGACCCATGCTCTAGACAATGTATCCAGTCAAAATCAAAATCAAAATTTAGTAGGATTCTATGCTTGCCTAAAGGCAAAGGGTAAAGGGACCCCTGACCATTAGGTCCAGTCACGGACGACTCTGAGGTTGCGGCGCTCATCTCGCTTTATTGGCCGAGGGAGCCGGCGTACAGCTTCCGGGTCATGTGACCAGCATGACTAAGCCGCTTCTAGCGAACCAGAGCTGTGCACAGAAACGCCGTTTACCTTCCCGCTGGAGTGGTACCTATTTATCTACTTGAACTTTGTGCTTTTGAACTGCTAGGTTGGCAGGAGCAGGGACCGAGCAATGGGAGCTCACCCTGTCACGGGGATTCGAAGCGCCAATCTTCTGATCGGCAAGCTCTAGGCTCTGTGGTTTAACCCACAGCGCCACCCGCGTCCTATGCTTGCCTATTCAGAAGTAAATCTCACTGAATTTGATGAAACTTACTCCCATGTAAGTGTGTGTGTGTGTGTGTGTGTGTGTGTGTGTGTGTGTAAGACTTCAGCCTCACAGGGCAAGCCTAAGTATGTCTACTGACAAGTAAGAGTCCCCCAAATTCAATGGAACTTTCTCCTAGGAGACTTGGTAAGGGGCTGCAACCTTAACCATGAAATGAAGAACATTAAATGTGATCTTACCAAGCATCAGTATCGCTTTCAGCACAGCAAACACAGCACCCACTTCTATGCTGTTGTGAGCAGCAGTTAAGAGGTGACGATCACAAGACGATCGAATTCCTGGGAAAGATTTCCCTGCAGAAAAAGAACAAGCATTTTTTCATTGTTATTGTTTTTAGTGAACTTGGCTTTATTCTCCCCACCTAATTTTACTAGGCTTCTTAACACTGCGGTGGACCTATTTTCTGGTGCAAGTGCAAGGATGTCAATACTATCAATACTACAAGTCTTAAAACAAATGGCCCAATGTACACACGTGCCTGCCCAAGGCCACATCACACACTATAGAAGCAAGTACATATTCAATATTCAAACACTGTCAATGGAAAGTATCAATTTAGTATGCAGTCTGAAATACCCGGTGTGTGGTTCATGCACCATGATTTTGTGATATAATGCAGTTTTTTAAAGTTAAGTGTGTGTGTGCGCGCACCCCCTCCGCCTTATCTTCTAGAGGGCAGTGGGACTCAGATTTTAACTGCAATGTGAACATTTCATCCAGTTTTCCACGAATGGATGCAAGGGGGAAGGCAGTGGGCAACTTAATTGAATAGTACAAACTATGATTTATTTAACAAGGAGGAAGGAGAAGGGAAGGAAGCAACAACAATTCAGCTAAGTATACTGTTCAAAATTAGTGTCTAAACAACAAATAGGGCAGGATGAAATCAAATAAATTAGCTATCCTTGAGGTGATCAATTAGAGGCCTGGCTGCTGCCACAGAGTCCTGGTCTGTCACTCACTCACAGGCTGTGTGAAGGCTAAAAATACTGCTCTGCTGTCTGCTCTGCTGTTATTTTCATTCACAATCACTGTCATCTTCGCAGTCTCTTTTTCCTCTCTCAAATCTTTAAGGGTGTGTACACACAGTGTAATAATGTGCATTCCATGTCGGATGCGGGCACATCTTTAGGGTGATGTACACACAACATGGCTGCCACTTCATCCCTGTCGCTTACTGTGGGTTGATCTAAAGCGATTTCTACAAGAACAGTTTTTTATCTGTTTTGTGCTGCATTCATTGGTCCCCTCCTATTGGGGAGCACCTAGTGATGTTCTGCCAGTGCTTAGCGTGCGTGAATAGACTGACTGAGTGGAGTAAATCAATGCATACTGCTTCATAAACACAGCCACCTGTATGTAAAGACAGCATGGATAGCACCTCTCCCTTTTGGCAATGCTATCGTGCGAAGGTAAGTATATTAAGAGCTATGTAAAAAAGTGCTTTGTGAAGAAACGAGACCTGATTGTTTCAAATCTACGTGTGTACACGGCCTAACACTCTTTTCTTGAATCTCTTCAACCAACTCACCTCAGAACTCTCTCACCAACTTTTCAGAATGTCCCTATAGAAGGACTTAAGGGCTAAAAGTTATAAGGAAAAAGCAGAAATATGCTTCCAAAACAACATACCAGGTGGTCCTTTGAACGAAATGGGTGTTTAAGGCTATAGGTCTGTGTCTCAGCAATGTCAATTTAAATTGGATTTTATCCACTGCTATTCCAACTCTCAGTAAACCCCCCGAAGTGAATAAACATGACTAATTTATTCTGTATACACTCTACACATTTAAAACACATTCAAAGTGCGCGCGCGCGCGCGCACACACACACACACACACACACCTCAAAAATGGATAAGCAACAGTGCCCAGAATTCTTTGATGGAAAGAATGAGCTTTAGGCGTATTGTGTGTACTCAATAATTTCAGCAGCCCTACTCCAAAAAGAATGCTGTTGATGATGTTGTTAAATTTGTAAAAAGGTAAAGGTAAGGGACCCCTTGGATGGTTAGATCCAGTAAAAGGCAACTATGGGCTTGTGGTGTTCATCTCACTTTCAGGCCAAGGAAGCCAGCGTTTGTCCACAGACAGCTTCCCAAGTCATGTGACCAGCATGACTAAACTGCTTATGGCCCATGGAAAACCATGACGGAAGCCAGAGCGCATGGAAACGCAATTTACCTTCCTGCTGCAGTGGTGCCTATTTATCTACTTGCACTGTTGTGCTTTCGAATTGCTGGCTTGGCAGAAGCAGAGACAGAGTAAAGGGAGCTCACCCCGTAGTGGGGATTCGAACCGCCTACCTTCTGATGGGCAAGCACAAAAGGCTCAGTGGTTTAGACCGCAGCGCCACCTGCCCTTTACAGGGCGGTTCACAGCACAGAATTACAATTAAAAAAAAAACCACAAAATACATAATCAAAACAAAAACAAAGAAACAAAAATAGCCTCCCATTCTCCTTTGCCAAGTGAACCTTTGGAGTCAGCATTATAAAATTCCTCTGAGAAACTGGAACAAAAGGCAAGACAGAAAGTCTGGAAATAGGTTTGAAGTATTTACCAGTAGGCAGCAGGGAAACCTCAGGTGTTTGAAAGAGGTGGAACAGAAGCCTGCATGTCATCCTTGCCCCAGGCTCAGCATCTGGATCTCCACAAGCTGTGGGAAAAGGATGCGAACCAATCATTACACTACTGGAAACTAGCATTTGATTCCTAATATTTTATCTGAGCAGAAGTTTGAATCTAATTCATAACACTTTTATCAAGCAAACATAGAAAGTAAGAGCTTGAACAGCAATACTGAGAAAAATAGTAATGCTCTGCAAAACAATGATCCAAACAATTTTTCATTTAAATGTTATTTTAGTCAACACCGCATTGCTCTCTTAACTTTTTCTATCTAACAATTGTTTTATTTGAAACACACACACACATACACACACACACACAAATGTTGGGTTTGCTTAGCAGGTGCGTATTGACAAGGCGGCTTGTGAAAGAAAATGAGAAATATGAAAAATGTGAGCATGAGATTTTTCTGCAGCTTAACTGGGTAAAAGAAGAGAATGTTATCAAGATTTACTTGTGGGAAAATAAGAAGTGTCAAAAAAAAAAAAGCTTGTCTGGATGACGAGCACAAATAATGTCAAAGCTGAGAAAAAGCCAAAAATTCCAGAAACATCATAATGTAATGCCATCAGAGTGTGGGAAGATGACTACAGCTCATAACTTTGCAACATGCTGGCAGAAAACCAAAACCAGCAGAAATAATGTACTTACTTACTTTAAATATTTGTAAAACTGTCATAAAAATACAGTACAGTGTACACCATGCAAAAATTGCAACAACCATAAAAACTTAAAGTAACACATTAGTAAAAACATCCATAAATACTGTTTGGATAAAAGAATTCAAATTTCAAAGGTCTGTCTAAAAAACACTGTTTATAGGCAATGTGTAAAAGGCGACTAGGATTATTCCTCTAGCGGCAGGAAGTGCCACAGTACAGGGACTGCCACACTCAAGCCTTGGTCCCTAATAAAAACTGGCCAAAGCTCAGGGGCTTGGTGAACCATCAGAAGTGCTCCATCAGACAATATAAATACCGTATTTTTTGCACCATAACACTCACTTTTTTCCTCCTAGAAAGTAAGGGGAAATGTCTGTGTGTGTTATGGAGTGAATGTCTGCAGGTGGCGGGGGGGGGGGAATTTGCTGCAGTTGTGAGCAGAGGATCCATGGTTCCCCTTCCTTCCCTCCTCCATGGTTACAAAGCATGGATCCACATGGATCCTCGGGATTTTTGCATTGGGCTACTCCAAACTCACTGTCAGATCACATGTCTGTGGCCACAGCATGAACCACAAAAATCATATATCCACTATTTCGTTTACAATATTTTTTTCCTTGTTTTCCTCCTCTAAAAAATATGTGCGTGTTATGGTCTGGTGAGTGTTATAGAGAGAAAAATACGGTAATTGAGGTGGACAATAAGGGATCAGAAAGTTCTTCAAGTACTTTGGGCCAAGTTGGTTAGGGCTTTGTGAATTAACACAAGAACCTTGTACCTGCCTGGTAGCAAACTGGCAAAAATTGCTTGATTACAGAAGTAAGGACAACACTGACCCCATTCCCATGGACTTTGGAACAAACATCTGAGGTCCCAAAGCCCCTCACTCTCATGCCCACCCAAATGAACCATGGCTCTTCCCAAAACTGAACCCTAGGCTGTTTATAAGGTATGCATCATCAAACAAATACCCAACATGTGGCCCCTTTAAGAGAAACTTTTAGAAACCTCGACAGCTGAGTCAGAGGTGTGCCGTGGCTGGAGGAGTCAGTTGCTGATTTGTGTGGCTCCCAGGCCTCATCAAGAATAAAGCTGAATTTGCCTTCAACTCAGCTTGTGGTGTGTTCACAGAAGCAGCAAAAGACAACAGAAGTGCTACCCATTGTTCCCCAAAACTGAGGCTTGGAGTCATAATGTGGATTTATAGTGCAAGCAAGCAATGAAAAAACAAAATAGCACCAAGCTATATAGACAGAACAGGAAGTGGCTTACTGGCGTAGTTCCATTGCTCCCCATTTCCGTTTCAACCACCCCAGATGTTTCTGTCCTTCCACCCTCACCACAACCAGGAAGTTGTGGAGGTTTTGGGTGGCTGTCTGCTTGGTTTTTAATATCTTAAACCACCACTACTCCAGTACTGAACATAAGAATCACCTGCTGAATCAAGTCAATGGCCATTCAGTCCAGCATTCTGTTCTCACAATGTCCATACAAAATCATACTACTGGTGAGCTCTTTGACTGAAGAGTGAGTAAAACAACTTTTGCTCAGGAGAGACTCCTGGCCTCCAGATTTGCTTTTCGGTTATGTTATCATCCACTTTGCCTAATCTAGCAGGGGAAAGCAGCACCTTTCGATATCCAGGGAAAGGTGGTGGTTGTTGGTTTCACCCTTGGCTTTTGACACCTTGAGTGCAATCCTAGGCATGTCTACTCAGAAGTAAGTCCAGCAAAGTTGAAGAGGACTTGCTCCCCAGTAAATGTGTGTAGCTTGCAGTCTAAGAAAGAAGGGAAGATAGAAAGAAGGAAGGAGTGTGGGCTGGGGAAAAGATGAAGACTGCAGAAGTAGAGAAGAATGGATAATCTAAGATGTGAAATAAGATTAGCATGTACAGAGTCTTTCAGTCCTACATAATTGAGTCCAGCCATGTAGTTCTGCAGTTCAGTCCCAGCTATGTAAATCCATGACCACTACACTTAATCAGCCAAACACATTTAGAGCATTCTGCTTATCTATGCTTTAAAAAAAGAAAGAAAAATCCCTAGATTCCAGAAAATGGTTTTATATGATTTACCATCCATACATGGAACCATTTTTGCCTTCCAGTTCGAAGAGCAAAGTGTGGTTTTCAATATGTCACTCACCTGCTGTAAGTAAAGAAGGAAGTGCAACGTGCTGAACAACATCCTCTAGGAAGAAACATTGCCGGGCTATGAGGATTGCAACAAAGGTAGCCAATGAATCATGGAACGATAGGTCACTCACCTTAAAGGGCAAAAAAGGACAAAAATGTTGCTAATTAAGCAGTTCTAATTAATCAGTTTGTGTCTTCTATACTGAAAGGAGAAATCCACTCCCACAATCATATGACTCAGCTGGCAGCAAATGAGAAGGTGACCTCCCACAAGCACAAGAAAGATGGGGAATTACCTGATATCTGGACCCTTTATACAGATCTCTTTGCTTGAATGTCTGAGCACCAGGTTATTCTGGAATCTCGATCATCAGCCATCCCATCCCCTTTCCCTCATTTGTATGCACAAAACATGTTGCCTTGATTTATTATGATTGTAGTTTGTACTGTTTGGCTGTATTTGTTTTTGTTTCTTTTTTGGAAAATAAAACAAAAAAGACTATGCATAAAAGACAGTGTGTGTGTGTGTCTGTGGCAAAGGCTGGGGACTGGTTCAGACACAACAAGAAACCATGATTTAGAATTACGTGAGTGAGCCCTAGGGGTGTGGATATCTTCCTCTCACACAGAACACAGAAAGTTGCCTTATACTGAGCCAGGCCGTCGCTCTATTTTATCAGTTGTGTCTAATGCAATTCCCTACAGGTGCTCTTCAGGGTTTCAGACAAAGATTTTTACCAACCCTACCTGGAAATGGCACATATTGCCTTTTCTTTTCTTTCAGTGAGTTTCAGCAATTTCCATACTTCCCCTTTCATACCAAACCATCATTTATAATTAATTGTTCATGTGCATGCTTTTACTTTTGCATGTTCTGTGTATTATATGCGCTTTATTGCACAGGCTTTATTATGCTATTTTTATTACCTTCACTTGTCTGTAAAAATCTGTTTGCTGTTTCTTTCCTCAAATTTTTTTATAAAATTTATTTTATTTTATTTATTTATTTTGGCTACAACCTGAACTTGGTTGACCAATAAACTTTGGATTGGATATAGTTACTTCTGTCCGAGCAAACATGCCCTCCAAATCAGAATTGCAAGCCATAGTTTGTTGGCTGTAACAGATGGAATTCCAGATGGCATTAAGTTATTCAAGGGAAACTCTAATTTACTATACATGTAAAGCACATGGCTCACCCCAAAGGATTCAGGGAACAGCGGTTTCCCCTTTACGAAGCTACAATTCCAAGCACCCTTAACAAACTACAGTTCCCAGGACTCTTTGGGGGGTTTGTCATGTGCTTTAAAACTTTACGCATATGGTGTGTACACATCCTGAGTTGTTTCTTCTGTGCTATTTTGTACTTTCTCCACTGTATGAACCCAGCTAGTCAGATAAGCAAGGCTGATGACATCGCTAGGTAGTGAAATCAGATTAGGCAGCATGGTGCTGGCCCTGAGGACAAATGAAAGAGTATTGTCCTTACCTAAGAAGAGGGAGGAAGGAAACAACATGTCTCAACAGTTAAGGCAACCACAGCACAACATAGCGAGACAAAGAGAGTCCACACAGTTGTCACTGCAGTGAGAAATGTTCCTTGCTTCATTGCCGCATGTTGTACCAAGACAGGGAACCATGGCCTACTGCCCCAGTTACCTTTGTAAAGGAGAAGGAGGACATCTGAGGAAGCCTCTCTCCAACAGAAGGTTGCAGGTAGGGGTGTTTTGGGGGTGGGAGGTGGGGGTGGGGTGGGATGGGGAACGGGCTAGCCATCCCTAACCTGGGTTCTTAAACCATAGTTCTTAAACTAACCAAGATGAGATGCAGAGAGAAGCCCATTATACCGGAAAAGGTCCATTGTTTATTTAAAGCTTCACTGCAGCATTGGCTGTCAGGCTGGTGTATGTTAGTGAAGGGGCAAAACCATGGGGCCAAATATTATTTCTGAGCCTCCTTGGGGCTTACCTATGAGAGCAGAAAATATCTTATGTGACTGTCATCCCCTTTATTTCAAATAGTAAAATTCCACTGGTCTGCATAATCTGAGGCCTAGTTGCAGGCAGACTGCAGGAAGCCAGAATACATTCTATTAGATCCATTCATGAATCTCTAATGAACATTAGTGGAAATGTCACAATGGTGGAAATAAGAGAAAATACAATGAGTTGTTCATAACTAAGTTATAAACCAAGTTTATAACTCTTCAAAATATTTCCCCCCTTTATTTCTTGGAATTGTTTCTACTTTGCTTCCAATATAAAATTATCAAAACATCTGCTATACAAAATTTAAAAAAACAAGGCTTGGTGATGTGATAATTCCAGATGGCCAGCCATAGCAAAGATATAGGTACTTATCTACTGATAGAAGCATTTTCTGCACTTACATCCACACTGCAGAGGAGGTCATTAAACCCCCAGACATGGTTTGACGAACAGCAAAGGGCTTTCAAGACCCCTAGCCATTCCGAGCTTAGCACTGTGCAGCAAGCGGTTAACTCTGCACACAAATTGGCAATGTCGTTGATTCTAGAAGAAAACAGAAAAGATAAATTAATGCTAATTGACTGACAACAAGGTGTAGGGGTGTGTGTGTGTGTGTGTGTGTAGATGTGTGTGTGTGTGTGTGTGTGTGTGTGTGTATTGCAGTAGTCATAGAATCATAGAATTGTAGAGTTGGAAGGGAACCTGAGGGTTATCTAATCCAACCCCGCTGCAAGGCAGGAATATGCAACTGTTGTATACAGGGATAAGACCTGCAACCTTGGTGTTACATCAGCATACTTTAACCAACTGAGCTATTAAGACCACCAGTATGCTCCTTAACCCAAACTAATCTGCACCTAGTGAGTCAAGACCACCCATAACGTGAGCGAGCAGCACTCAACTTTGTTTCCTTTTCACTAACATTTTTAAGAGGAGGGAGGGAGAGAGGGGAATTTAATGTTTTAAAGAGGCAGCTTGGTCTCTGCAATGTCACCTTACCTGCCTGTATCTTGGTGGCCCATGCATACATTCATCAGTGCATTACACACAAAACTATAGCGACTAGGTGGATTGTCATTCAAGATCTTGCCCAACATTGAATAATTGAGGCTGTGGATTGAGGGATTCTCAATAAAATCCAACATGAACTCTGGATCCCATAACAAGTTGGAGTTTGAGGGCTGAACATTGCTATAGATGGTTTGCTTCACTTTTGAGCAGGCACTACTAAAATAAAGGAAAAGGGAAGAGTTAAGGAGGAAAGTACAAACACTTTGCAGAATTCAGGTGTCTTTGGCCTATCAAATGTTTATTGAAATGTGAGTTAAATAGCTACCCAATATTTTGTATATTTCTCAGGTTACTAAGCACACTGGCTTTCAAATTTTAAGCACCTGAATGGGCTTGTCAAAGAAGTCAGATATATACCTACATTGGGAGAAAAATTGATTAGCCAAATTCTGAAGTCAGCAGTGCAACTGCAAAATCTGGGCACCGCAAAATCTTTCGGCTTGGATTAGATGCTTGATATGCTTGGTAGTTCATCACTCACACAACTTCATAGTTCTCAAGCTGGATCTCAGTTTTAATCAGTGCAATAAATCATACAATTATGTCTAAATTAACCACAAAACTCATCTAAAACACTTTTGTATTAGTAGTAACAGGAAAAACAACAGCAGTGCTTACCCTTTTAGCTTTATATTTAATCAAATGTTTTATGTACTGCCTGTTGAGCAGGCATTCCAAGACAGTGTACAGTAATATAAAATATAATGCCAAAAATATACAAATTAAAATTAAAACTTAATCAAACCATCAGTGAAAAATACTTAAAATTCTACAGTGGCTAGTATTAATAGCCAACAAGGCCATGCTGAACAAGGAAGTTTTTAACATGCTGGCACTGTAACAAAGTTGGTCCTCTCAGGTGAGACCATTCTAGAGTGTTGGTGCCACCACAGAAAAGGCCTTCTTCCTGGTTGTTGCCAGATGTACGCAGTAGCACAACTAGGAGAGAATCTGATAATGTTTTCAGTATGCAAGAAGATCTGGATGTGAGATGTTCTGCCAGAATATAATATATATATAAAAAAACAAGATGGCGGATGTACCTCAAGGAAGGACCCCTAGACAGGAAGCTACTCTTCTACTGAGTGTGAAGGGCTGGAAGTCTACAACCCTATTCTATGTGCAATGTCACTTCACATAATGTACAAAAGAAAGGTTTTGGCCAAGATTTCAGATTTTTTAAAATTAAAAAAGCAGTGCCCAGAAACTCATTTACAGACTTCCTTCAAGCCCTCTGGGGGATGGGCATGGGGGGGAATAAGAAGAGAATGAAGCAAGGTTTCAAATTAATCTTCAGCCTCTGGACCTCCCAGTCTTGAAAAATCCTGATCACTACCACCTGCCCCTGCAATAATTAACAGCTGACAAATCTACAAACATACTCTGTCCAGTGTTTATTCAAAAGGTTGGTTGCAACTGGGTAGTTCAGGGTGTATTCAGCTTGGAAGGACACCAACCTCATGCTAATAAACACATATCAAGGCTCTTTTCCTTCTTTAAGTTATGTGAAATGTTTTGTGAAATGAAGCAGGCAGATTAAGAATTACTGCGATTCCAAAAATGCCAGTGCTATGATACTGGAGTTTGAACTAAAGCAGCATTCCAATACTACAGAAACATCCAGTTCCAAAACTGATAACAGGAGAAAACAGTACTGCTGGTACATTTGCAAAAAGAATCCTCTGTACCACCCCCAACCCCCACAATGTACCAATACTGCATAACAGCTCCAAAAGATGTGGGGGAAAGTAATACTAGGGCTGAATCTATAAACATCAAAGAAGTGTTTCACTTTAAAGCGTTGTAAATTTAAACAGGGAAAACAGGTGGGGGAAAATGGGATTCCACGTCACCATCCGGTGGCACAAAGGTATATTGCACATACACGCATATAAATCGCTTTTTCTTTACCCGTCTAGCTGAGTCCTTAACAATATCATATTTGTTGATAGGATCTAGGCAGGCTTCCTCAAACAACAGCCCTCCAGATGTTTTTGGCCTATAAGTCCCATGATCCCTAGCTAGCAGGACCAGTGGTCAGGGATGATGGGAATTGTAGTCTCAAAACATCTGGAGGGCCGAGTTTGAGGAAGCCTGATCTAGGGAGTTCTGGCATTACTGGTTTGGAGTAGTAATGAAACTGCAGTAATGAAACTGCCCTATCCAAGTGATTTGACTAACCACAGCAGCAGCAACTGGGTGACCACTAATATTCACAGACCAAACAACAATGCTCCCAGGTACATGATGCCCTTGTTGCTTTCTTCCATTGTCCAGGGGCTCAGACTGTTAGTCACACTTTGGACACATCGAAAGAAGTATGAAATCATGGTTAACTTGTCCCATCTATTTCCACAGGACCTAGGTGCAATTAACTTGAGTTTTGCTCCAACCAATATATGCCAATTCCACAGAGATTAGTCTCTCAGAGCAGCTTATATGCAGTTTCCTCTAAAATATCATTACTGATACACCATTGGTTCAAGCGAGACCTGAAATCACGATGTGCTTTTAGAGTGCTGAATGGACAGAATCAGGGCCAGCCCGCCAAAGAGGCACAGTGAGGCAGTGGGGGGGGGCTTCACCTGGCCGTCTCCAGATGTCGGAGGGGGGACAGAGGAGGACAGAGGGGGTCCTGCCTCAAGTGGCAAAATATCCTGGGTCAACCCCTGGACAGAAGCCATATGTGCCACAGGTGCCAGCCCATGGCCAGAACAGTGCAGAAGCAAGTTGTTCCATGGATGGAAGAGATAAGATAAAGTAGCAAGCAGTAGAAGCCATAGTGATGCAAATTATATGGGAAGAGGAAGATGAGATAGAGCCAAGTCTGAAAGCAATGTTTTCTCTGCATTGTGGGGCACAGAAGAGAGTGGGTAGATGAAGGCAGGAATTGGAGTCTGTCTAAATCAGGAATGGAACCTATTTGTCATTGATTAAAATTTGATTGTCCCACACTTTGATGTAAAAACTTTAACAACAACACTTTTTAAAAATCAGGAATAGAGAACTCCGTGACCTTCCAGATACTGGACTCCAAATTCCATCAGCCAAGTGTTATTCTTTCTTAAATAGGGATAGCAAATTTGTTAGCTTCTGCCTTGCCAAACAGCCCTCATGCTTTCTCAGTCACAGATTTTATGAAACACTTCGAATGCTCCTTAAAGACAACTTGTTTATACTGGAAAATTTAGAGCGTTGCAACAGTACTTTTTTTTTTTTAAAAAAAGCAAGCCACTAAACGCTGCTGGATCACAATGGGCTTTTTTCATGACAAGTTCTGGAAGATTTTGAAGATACAATTCATACAGAAAATGAGACAGTTTATTTTTTAAAAGGGGAAGTTTAGTTAAAATTGCAACGCTTAAATAGGAAGTCACAGGCTTTTTACATGCGAACTGCATGGGACATTTTGTACAGGGGAAAGGCTAAAAGCCTGAAGTAAGAGATAGGTAAGACTCAAACTTCAAATAAATTTCAAATGTTAAGATATTCAATGTTTTACTCTGTGTGGAAAGCCATGGGCTTATTAGAAAGCTATATTAATATAGCAGGGAGAATGACATTGGACACTTCTGCTTACAAATCTACTGCAATTGCTCATCAGAGATAATACGGGAGTTTTCTAATGATTTGACTGGCAACTTAAAGGCACAGCTCCTCAAAGCAGCAAAACCAAAATTCATACAATTAAGTCAAGTGAATTAACTCTTACGTGAGTTAAAATACAGTAAGATTAAATGTCTTCAGTATAAAAGCACTAGGTTTTTTGCTGTTTGAAGTGTAAAGATGGATTAAGCCTTCTATTTCAAGTAGTGAATTGCAGTAGGCAATAGATATAGGATAACAAAAAATAAAGCACTTCTCAAATTATTCTGTGCCTTTGCTTTACTAAATAAATTCTTCTATTTATTGGAATATCGCCATTTGGAGACCAGGACTTCTACCTATTTAAGTATGGGCACACTTTCTGAAGACACCAACTCTATAGGTTAAATAGGCATAAAACACAGAAATCATTCAAGAGAATAAAAATTTGAGACTGAAATTCATTATAGTAATATACAAATTTAAAAGTGTACCAATCCTGGTTTCTAGGAAGAGGTTGGGGCATTTTATAATCCTGGGTTCTGGGGGAAATCTGTCTAAATTATTAAATTATAATTTTCTAACATTGTAGTAATTTAATAACACTGCATTATACAGTGTTTTGGTCTGGTTTGGATGCATACATCTTGGCTTATTAAGACAAGATAGGGATGAGCCTTGTGCCCAAACACTCAAATCAACTTCAAACTATGGTTTAAGGTGTGATTTTGTTCTAATCCCAGTAATCATAGTTCCCCTGCTTGGATGAAATAGGAAACAATGGTTAATCAATCCTGGAAGTCTTCAATTTTAGTGCACCTGAAAGAGAAGGGGGGGTGCATCTCCCTCCTTCATGTGCACCAGCCAAATGAGGGAAGGTGGGCAGCTACCATGGAGAGGGTCTTTTCAGTGATGGTGCCCCTGTTACAAAGCATGCTCCACTGAGATGCTCCCCTGACAACTACATTGTGGTCTTTAGGGCCACCAGATGAAGACCTTTTTCATTTCCCCAAGGATCTTGTGTTCTAAAAATATGTTCCAGTGTTTTTTAAATGTGGAGTCTACCATTTCTCTTGTTGCCACCCTCCAATTTCTATTGGGGGTGGTAAGTGGAGAAAAAGCCTCAGATTTTCTCAGGACTGGGTGGGCTTGTATGAGTCCATGGGGCAGTGAGCATGATACAGTGGTACCTTGGTTCTCAAACTTAATCCGTTCAGGAAGTCCATTCCAAAACCAAAGAGTTCCAAAACCAAGGCACGCTTTCCCATAGAAGAGAGAGAAGAGTTTGGATTTGATATCCCACTTTATCACTACCCTAAGGAGTCTCAAAGCGGCTAACATTCTCCTTTCCCTTCCTCCCCCACAACAAACACTCTGTGAGGTGAGTGAGGCTGAGAGACTTCAGAGAAGTGTGACTGGCCCAAGGTCACCCAGCAGCTGCATGTGGAGGAGCGGAGACGCGAACCCAGTTCACCAGATTACAAGACTACCGCTCTTAACCACTACACCACACTGGCTATTAGAAAGTAATGCAAAATGGATTAATCCATTCCAGACTTTTAAAAACAACCCCTAAAACAGCAATTTAACATGAATTTTACTAACTAACAAGACCATTGATCCATAAAATGAAAGCAATAAGCAATGTACTGCAGTCACACAATCGATCAATCAGTGGCTGAACTGGGTTCCACACAGTCACAAAAGCAAAACAAAAAGAGCTGCAAAAACAAAAAAGCCAAAAAAAAGCAAAAACAGACAGACCTCAGAGTAACACTCAAAATGGAAGTGTGGCACTCAAAACAGAAGTGTAGCACCCAAAACATTCAGCTTCCGAAAAAAGTTCGCAAACCGGAACACTTACTTCCAGGTTTGCAGTGCTTGGGTTCCAAGTTGTTTGAGTACCAAGGCATTTGAGAACCAAGGCACCACTGTACTGCATTCAAACAAACACATTAATTTACATCAATAGGGCAATGAATGGGTGGCTTGGGGACAAAAGTTCTCCCCAGACTGTAACACACAAACATGTCTACAAGTAAGCCCCACCAAAAATAACTGCTTAGATGAAACCAGGGGTAGAAACAAGTTTTTGAGTTTTCAAACTAGAACCTGCTTTGTAGGAACAGAAATAAAAACAGGCGAAGGCAGAGAATATATACAAGGCAGATAATGAATACAAGGAGCAATTAATATATCAATGTATGTTAATGTATGAATACACGCCAACTTTTTAGATCAAATTTTGAAAAGAAGAGCTTGTGGCTACCAACCTGAAAAGATCTCCAAATTTGCTTCTGAGATGGCTACAGGACATGTAGAGATCATAGAGATAGGCTAAAATACATCTTTCTGGGGAAGAGCATTCTGATGGATTAACAACGTGTTTGACAACACCACATAATCTGTAAAAAGAGAAGAAAATCATGCAGGGCTGATGACTGAGAGTGGTATAGTCCCTTCATATATTTCAGAGCTGAGAAGTTTAACACTGTGTGTTTCTAAATCACCATTCTGAGCTACCAAGCTAAAGGAGGATGCTGTTTACATCTCATCCTATATAAAGAGCTTACTTTCCCTTTTATCTAACCATCACTTTTTTTCCAATGCACTTGGGAGTCCTTCAGATTATTTAGTAAAGAGAAAAAATGCACCATGGACTTTCCTACCTACTGGCGTGGGGCTTTAATTAATTTGATCCTCTTTAGAGCCTAATAATTGTGGTACTTAAGTGGAAGGAGATGAGCATGCCTAACACACAATTCTCATCAACCTCATAGAATACAACAATTCTCAAGATTCCTTCAGAGGAATCTATTAGTATTAAACGAGCTCCAAAAATAAGTAGAAGATGTGTAGTTTTAAGGAAAATAAACTGAAGCACCATTATCTAAATGCCAGTAATCAAAAATTTCCTAATGGCATGAATTCATCCAACAAATCCCAGTATAAGTCCCTTTACTAATTACATTTGAATTCCTGAAGGAGTTCAGAGCATTCACAGAAAGGAGTTCAGAGCAGGCACACGGCCAGCTCCTCAGGGAAGGTGAGGCTACATGCACACTAACCGATCTGAACCACAAAAATGTAAATTTTCTCAATCCAGAATCATCCCTGCTTATCCTCAACATGCTGTGTTCAACCTAGATTGATTCTAGATCCTGTCATCATAAGGCTAGGTGGGGTTACTTGATACATGTTTGGAAACTTTCCCCTTGATTAAGTTATCTACTCCTTTTCCTCCCTGCACATGCCTCAGGTGAATGAAGAAGGAAGCGGCAACAGCATATACACATTAGTCCGGTGGCCCACCCATTGCTGGGACTGCCAAATCTGTTTTCTCCTGAACACACTGCAGGGTAATGTATAACCAATCTGAAATGCGCTTGTATTTATTAATTTTTTTGAATGAAATTAGATTTGCAGGAACAACCTCGATCAAGGTTGTGTTTGGACTATGTAGAATAATAATACAGTGGTACCTCGGGTTAAGAACTTAATTCGCTCTGGAGGTCTGTTCTTAACCTGAAGCACCACTTTAGCTAATGGGGCCTCCTGCTGCCGCCGCGCCACCAGAGTGCGATTTCTGTTCTCATCCTGAAGCAAAGTTCTTAACCTGAGGTACTATTTCTGGGTTAGCAGAGTCTGTAACCTGAAGCGTATGTAACCTGAAGCGTATGTAACCCAAGGTACCACTGTACTTCTACTCACATGTTCACTGGGTGGAAGGGGTCCACACCACTAGACTGAAGCTGGTCATCTGTGTTTATGGTTAATAGTTTCTGCTGGCTCTGCTTATATTTCATTTTGTTTCGTATGTAACCCGAGGTATAATAATAATAATAATAATAATAATAATAATAATAATATTTTTTTATTTATACCCTGCTCAAAAAGCAATTTCCCCAGTCTTCACTGATTCTATAACAAAATGTCATGTATATGTAGCCTGAGAGATAAAGGTGCATCAGGTATATTCCCGTTCTTTACTATAATGGCAACAGCAATGTACATTTGCATTCCTGGCTATACAAAAGTTTTGTGTTTACCACAGACTTTTCAAGCAATACTAAACACTGTTTGCAAACTGAGAATGCACTACTTCTAGCATGTAAGAAAGCTATTAACATTGTGAAGTCTTAGAAAAATATTACCACTACAAACCCTTCAAAAACCTGAGCAGTTTGGTCTGGATTCAGAATGAGGCAAGCATGGTAATGTCTCAGGACAGCAACGATGCAAACACACAATCCTGTTGTGTAACTTCCTGCCAAGCTGGAGGACTTCAAAAGAAGCTCAGCTTCCACCACACTCAGCTCATTCAGCAGCTGAAATTAAATATATACATATATATGTCTTGGTTACATAAGCCTCCCAGGCCCCCCCCAAAAAAAAACACATAAAAGGAAAAAAGTATTAAAGGCAGATATAATGATGCAATGCCTCCTTTCTGCTGTAAAGGAGTAGAAACATGGAAAGGAGATAGAAAAAGCACAACACTGTTTTTCATCATGATAAAAATCATTATGTCTAGACCTGGGTTCAGGTTCCTAAACATAGGAAATGAAATGTAAGCAGCCTTAAATAAGTTACTGTAGAAGTGCAGGAGATTTTGTTTTGTTGCCCTGGAAAAATCCTTGGCTTCTTCCATCTCCATGAAAGAAAAGCATAGCATCTGAAGAAGTTCTTTAAAAATATAAATGAAAGCTGTTTGACATAGCAGCTTCTTCACAAAGGGTTTTAGTGTGAAGTACCTTAAAGTGGTGGTACAACTTAGCTCAAGCACTGTAAGAACTGGTTTGGCTCTGCAATTGCTACTCAAGTCATGGGCAGAGCAATCCAAATCGCTGGTCCACCACGATGGACAGGGTTGGATAAGGCAGAAGTGCCCCAGCTTTTGACACTGGAGGAGCTCTCCCATCAACAAGGAGGCCCTTCCAGTGAGAAGTCCCACAGCAGACCCACCCAAATTGTGGATGAGAAGAAGCTACCACTGGTGGCATTTGGGGAATGGGGATGGGCAAGCACAGGATCATGTGCTAGATCATGTGCCAACCATGCCACTATGCTGTGACAGCAACAAGACTTCCACTTGCCCAGGAAAACCTGTTCTTTACTGCTGAATCGGAGCAAACCTTGGGTTTTCCATGGATTTGATGTTTGCTTTGATTTAGCATGTAAGAGTGGATTTTCCTAGGTAAAGCGGTGAAGCAAACAGAAAACGGAAAGCTTTCTGTGCACAGGGCTTTGCAAGTGTGGACGAGCCCTGAGTGCTGAAACAGTGAATGAGTGTTCTTGCCTGACACACCTCCACCCTGGCAAGCACAAGCAGAGGGGCTATTGAAGCAGCAATGGCTACACTGCTCCGTCAAACCACACAATTGCCAGCCAGGGATGCGGACTGACACCTCTGTGGCTTACTTGGCATCAGGTATGTGCACTTGACATTTCCGAACATATTTGACTCTCGTACTTTTTGCATAAAAGGGGAAACTGATATCCTGTTATGTTAGGCGCAGGGCTGGATTTAGGTTTGATGAGGCCCTAAGCTACTGAAGGTAATGGGGCCCCTTTATATGTCCAGCTGTAACAAATTGTCGCTGTTTTTTGTGTTGAATATATGCTATATGGTAATTTGTGGACCTAACAAGTACCTAAAGCCATTTGCACATAACAAAATATGTATTTTATCAAAGTAATTGATGTAGAAATGAGCAAACCAGTGATATTTTAGGGAGCAGGCTAGCAGGCGGGGTCCACTACTTACATCATAGGAGCCTACACAAAACAAAACACTGTTGCTGTATGTAGGTTTTATTTTATTTGTTTTTTATCTTATATTTTGGAAATGTACATGCGGGATGTACATCCCCTAAACTACAGCTTGTTTAGCTTATACATTAATCCGGCACTGGTTAGGTGCATTCACACTGGCTGTTTGCAGGTGAATTAGTGCTGGAACTACTGGGTTTATTGCTGTAGTGTTCAGTGCTTTTTTTCCGGGGGTACTCAAGAGTATGCTGTACGGGCAACTTTTTTTTTCTAGAAGAAAAGCACTGGTAGTGTTTGAACCTGATCAAGAGAAGTTTGGTATGAACTTTTCTTCTCTGCCTCGGGCAGCCTTAGTTCATTCCTAATATTTCAGTGTGGACCGTACAGAATGATACTCTAAAGTAGTCTATTGCTGAAGTTTTTGCAAACCAAATTACTATGCTTTGAAAGTACAGGCGTGAACACACCCTAAAATTGAGCATGTTTACTTTGACCTAAGTTCAATGGACTTTTCTTCCCAGTAAGAGTGTTTAACATCACAGCCTTAGTTTAAGGTTACCAGATGTCCCCATTTCCCAGGGACAGTCCCCAGATTTACAAATCAGTCCCCTAACAAAATCTATTGAAGTTGAAAAGTATCCCTGGATTCATTGAAAAAAATCTGGTAACCTTACTTTTGTTACATACTGCAAAGCACTTACTATTATTGGTGCCAATTGTGGGGGTGGGGGGGACCGATTAGGCTTTTTTGCGCTGAAATTCTAAAGAACATTACTGTATTTTTTATTGTTTTATTTGTGAACGAACTTCGAAGCTGCTCTTAAAGCTGGGATGGAAATAATTTAAATGAAGAAATAAGTCCCATTACCTGAACAGCAAAGTCAATAAGCCCATTGATATTTAAAGCAGGCTCCATTAGATCAAAGATAAGCTGTATGTGGTGAGCCAATGGAAGATGATATGATGTCCCTGAAGCAAAACTAGTAATCTGTTCCAGAACATTGTTGGAGATCTGTTTAAAAAAATAAATAAAAATGGAACTGCCAGTAAATTAAAGCACTGCACCAGCTGACGTACCATCATGCCTACAATCACATTCATTTGATTTGTTGTTTTGGATCATTTCCCTAAAGCCACAAACAACAAGCGCAACAACAAGTCTTCTGTATCCTGTCCTCCCCAAAATCTGCTCCAGAGGATCTCACCACCTTTTGGAGGGTAGAAGGGACAGGAATGGGAGAGGAAACTCCATTGCATGCACCAGTGAAGCTACAGCCACTGGATACGGACCTGAAATTTTACATACATTTGCCATCCATACACCTGCCAACTGAGAGTAGCAGCTCATGCATCTAGTTCACGAAAACCTATGCCATAACCAAATCCAAGGTGTCAGAAGACCCTTCGCTGTTTTTGCCAAAACAGTCTAATGGGGCTACCTGGTGATGTAGTGAAGAGGGAATGCAGGTGAATGCTGCTCCAGGACTTTTTTTTTTCCCCACAGCAGGAGCAATAATCTGCCAGAGCATCGGGGTAATTGATGGATCCAGCTTGTTCTGACTAGTGAATGCAGTGTTAATGAAGATTGCAAATTTGTGACAGATTAGCACAGAGGAAGTAAGAGAACGAGGAAATCAACCCAGAAGAGGCTGGATACTTCTTTCCTTTTCATTAATAGGGTTCCTACTTCATGCTATCTGCTTAAATGGGAACACTTCTTTGCATGACTGTTTGTATTTCTAATTAAAATCTAAAGGTCACTTTTGAGCTGGCTAAGGATAGTGCTAATGGTCTTCCTCATGAAATCCTAGAATTGTTCCAGTCTTTCTTGCCTCAAAGTGCACATAAGGAAGTTATTAATGTGCAATGCTTCCCAAAGAAAACCACTGCTCCAAGAAAGACTAACACAGTTGATCCTGAAATAAAAGATTGCCTGCCTAGATTTCTGATTTATACACTGATTGCCAAAACATAGTGGAAGAACTACTGATAAAAGCTAGCAAATATGCACGCTCTTTACCAATTCATTTGACATGCAGGCAAGAACCTCCAGCTTTTACTGACTGCCTGCGAGAGCCTTTGGAATTTTGAAATCTGGTTCTGGCTGTTTTTTCACGTGACCAACATATGTATCAACACATTCTTAAAAACATCGCAGCTGTGGAAACTTACTTAAAGAGACATGTGGTGGAGGCCATTAGCCACAGTTTACATAGTGATTATATGGATTGTCATTAAAAGGCTCTATGAGGCATTCCTAGGGCAAAATAAACCATATGTGATTGCAGACTGAATTCTCTACAGATTTAGCGAGATACTAGTCAGGCTGCTCTGTAAGCCTGGAACTTCTTCTCCCTTCTTCCTCCCTCCCACCCACCCTTCCAAAGCCAGACTGAAGAATCTCTTTGCAACACATTCCTTTAGGAATGCATTTTCTGTAAGCACACAAAGGGCCGATTCATACTATGTGTATACCAAGCTTCCAGTACCTCCATTAATTCTTGTCCATTTGATGTTCTCCTCCAAATCACCACCCACCTTCCTCTCCCTCAATCCAATTTTTCTCATACTATGGACACTCCAACAACTATGAGAAAATCTAGACTGAGGGAAGCAAAATGTGGGAAAGTGATGAGTTGGAGGAGAACCTTATATGGACAATGGATAATTAATGCAGGTACAGGAAACTTACCATCCACATTAAACAACAATATGGATGAGCCCCAAATCTCTACTCTTCCATCTTCCTCCTCCCCCCCCCCCACTTTTCTCCAGTTCATGCACACTTTATATTACGACTGAAACTTCAACACAGAAATGGAAAAGATTGCAATTTCTACAGTGGAAAATACCTGACATGTCACTTGATGCTGATCGAAGTATGAAAGCTGTTGCAGTTTTGTAAACACAGTCTCTAATGTCGGAAAGGTTTCCTGTTTGTTCTTTCTGACTTTCTGCCCTTCTTCTCCAGCTAAAACATTTTTTGCACAGTTTACGGGAAAGTCTAATCCAACAAAGATTTATTTGAGAATAAAAAACATAAATTTTCATTGCATGCAACACTGGCAGGGGAAAACTGCAAACACATTCTATATTTAGAACGTCATTGTTTTCTTTAGAAGACTGAATTAAACTAAATATTTTTTTTAAAAAATAGCAAACAAATTAATTTGGTTCTAAAGCTTGAGCATGAGAGTGCAAGTTCTTATCAGGAAGGCTATTAACACCGATACATACTTAAATTGTTTAATGTGTCATGAAAGACAGCCATAAATATAGTTTTATTGGTTTATGTATCATGCTACATGAAAAACAACAGAAAATATTTGGCTGCCTTGAACAGGATAATTCAGACATGATGATTCTGCAGAGTTCATAAGGGTGCTTCTTATAACTCCCTCTATCCTGGTTTTAAAAGGACAATGAAAGCTCAGCAATGGGCATTCGGGTATTACCGGTTGTTTCTGTAGTGCTTTTCTTATTTAGGATTTTCAAGATATCTTTGGTAATCTTCTTTAACTGATGCCTTGCCTCTTCACGTTCCTTGCCAACACCATAAAGAAGAATCATGCGCTGGTTACATTCATGACTTGAAGATTCATCCTTTTAATCAAAGAGAAAATACAATAAATCAAGAACAAGCTGGATAGGAAACAGAAAACAGTGATATCTTAGCAAGGAATTGTGAGAATAATGTAGTAGGACGAGGTAACGTTGGATGAAAAGCTACTGAAAAAACAAATCGGAGCTTTGCTTAACATGTTGAAAAGTGTATCTCAGGGACTTACATAAAGAGAAAACAAATCTTAACCTAGTGTAAATATTGTTTATTTGTTTATTACATTTATATCCTGCCTGTCCTCCAAGCAGCTGAAGGTAGCAAATGGGTTGACCTCCTCCCCATTTAATCCTCTCAGCAAACCTGTGATATAGGTTAGGATGAGACAGTGGTCTCCCAGTGAGTCCAAGGTCAGCCAGTGAGGCTCATAGCTGAGCAGGGATTTGAATCCTGGTCTCCCAGGTCCTAGACCATTTTTCTAACCACCACACCACCGCTGCACACAAACTTGTATATAAAAAAGAGGTGCATATACAAACAGAATGCACACATTGCTTTCACATTTCATTACTTTAACTGAATTCTATTCCTTTCATAAGTCACTTCTCTTTTTATCTATTCAATACATGAAATCAACCACAGGGGAGGAGGTCATTTTGAACGGGGGTTCCATTCCTGAGCCCCTTGCACATCGGCAGAGCACGCATAACCCCACGCTGCGCCATTTTCAGGCCACTTCTGGTTCAGCAGTGATGAGCATGTGCGTGGTCACATGTCAATCAGGCACCTATTTGTAACAGGAGGATTGCCAAGAAAGCCCAACTTGGTTACATCTCATTTCCAAAACAGGACATTCTCAAAAATGAGTGGATTATTTGCAGGGAAGATAAAAGATAAAAGGCCACTGTGGGAAAAAGAAGCTGGAAATAGATGGGCCAGCAGGCTCATCTTATGGTCTTATGTTCCTGGACAGATTACTGGTCTTCGTGAGACTGCAGCTACTGCAGAATGCCACTGCCTGATCTCAAATCACAACTCCAGATTTCTTGCGAACTTCTGGACCTAGTACATAAAGCTCTAAACAACATGGTACCCAAGTACACCCCAGACATTGCCTTCTCCGGCTACTGCCCCACCTATCTATTAAATTCTGCTGAGAATGGCCTACTTATTATTCTGACTATAACTTCTGTTGGGCAGGCAATGACACAAGACAGGGCATTCTTGGTGGTGGCCCCTCGCCACAACTGTGGAACTCTCTCTCAAAGGACACTTGGTTTCCCCCCACCTCCATGTTAGCCTCATTTAAGCATTAACTGTAAACAAAAACAAAAACCACACAGCCAGCCCCTTGGAACGTGATTTACTTTCTTGATTTTACTGCAATTTTGTATATTTATTTTATTTATTTGTATATGTCTCCAACACTCTAACCACTCTATGCCATACTGGTTTATGATGTTATGATGCTCTTAACATTTTCTTTCTAAACTGAATCATTAGCCACCCTGTGCCCCTACTGGGAGGAGATGCAGGATACAAGTGTGAGGAATAATGGTAGCCCTGGCTCTGAAGAGGTGTCCGGTTTTCTCCATTTCCAGACTTCTGTTCTGTTGTAAATTTCTCTTGAGGATTTTAAAGTGTTAAGGAGGTTAGTTTCTGCATAGTGCAGATCAATAGTAATCTTGTTCAGTTTGTACAAGGACGGATGAGTTCTACAGAAATACCAGCTCTTTAAATTGCCCTAGCAACTGTTGCCTAGGCAAACAATACTCATTTAAAAAAAGTATGGCACTGCATCTATTCTGAAAGGGATGTAATCTTATCTTCCACGAATTAGAAGGACATTTATTATGTTAATGTGGTTAAGTTGCACAACCTAGTTCCTGCCAAAAAGCTTTTAAATTACATTATGGTGTGTGCTTTTTGTTTTGCAGAACTGTTACTTAGCTGATTTACATTGGAGGGCGAATGCCAGAATCTACTAAAGCTGATCTCAGAACTGTTCTAGGTGAGCACCATAGACTTCAGTGTGTCTACCTTGGAATAATGGGATTGTACTTTGCAACATATATATATATTCTTTTCTTAACTAAAAAATAAATAAATATTTCCTTTCGGGAGAAAGAAACTGAAGCTGTCACTCGGAATTTGAAACTGCCTCTATTCCAGCTGCTTAACATCAGAGAGCATCCTAAGAACTTAAGCCCAGTACTTCCTCTTTGCCTGTTCTGATTCACTCGCTTGGGCTGCTTCTGCATGGGACGGATTATTTTTTCGCTGATGAAGTCTACTAAGTGAATATTGCCTCATGACAATCAGTCACACACCTAGACAAAAAGAGAAGACAACTGAGAACAGCACACTTTCACTTCCAGCAAATGCAACCATCCAAAACAAGAAAGCCCAAGTCCTCTTTTTTCTGCAGCTGATCAAGGTAACTTTATAATTTCTACTGTAATTTTTATTTGCCCCTGCATTCTGTACATCAGCCAGTTACTTGTTTTCCTGCTATGTTTCATGCAAACTTTATTGTGCTATATATATTTTTTTAAGTCCTGCAGTGTCTAAAAAGGCACGAAAGCTACAATGCTTGTGTGCCATGTTTTGGTGTAAAATGCTAGGCAACTATCAGTCGTAGAATTTACAGAGGGCCAAGTATGCAACTATCATTTATAGAGGTCAGATATATTTAATGTGACTATCATCTGCACTTATAGCTGAAAGCGAACATGAATCATTCCTGTTTCAAACAGTAATCTATTTAGGCTATATAGATAATGCAGAAAAGGGGGGAAAACACAAACATAAGCTATATTTTACATAGTTGTAGACATTCTAGTTCGAAAGCACACCAAAGTGCAAGTAGAAAAATAGCAACCGCTCCAGCGGGAAGGTAAATGGCGTTTCCGTGCGCTGCTCTGGTTCGCCAGAAGCGGCTTAGTCATGCTGGCCACATGACCCGGAAGCTGTACACCGGCTCCCTCGGCCAGTAAAGCGAGATGAGTGCCGCAACCCCAGAGTCGGTCACTACTGGACCTAATGGTCAGGGGTCCCTTTACCTTTACCTAGACATTCTAAAAGCATGCATACTACCACTTCTCTGCTCGCTTGTTCTTGAAAAATTCCACATAATATTAAAATAGCTTGGGCACTTCTATAGTTTCTAATGTTTTCTGCTTGAAAATGTGTGCTGAGCAGATTTTGTAATAAAGCTACTGTAAGATGAGGAGTGAAGCTGCATGGAGCTAATCTCCTTATAAGTATTTTGACATCTCCAGGTAAGTATTGTTTTTTATTCACCCACTCCTGGCTGCACAAGCTGGTTGCTGCAAATCAGGTCTGCCCTTCTGCAGAAATATATGTTTTTTCTATGCTCTCCCTATACAATTCAGAAGCAAATGCTTCCCCCGATGGCAACCATCCTCTGAATACACATAAAAGTACAAATCAGAAAGCCTAGGAATAAACTCTTCTATGAGTACCGTAGACATTTATGAGTGGCCAAAAAAGAGAGCGAGAGGAAATGCGTCACCAACAGAGAGGGCAAAGGGTGAAACAGATCCACACGAAATTTGCATGTGCTGATTCATATTCATTAGATGCAAACTTAGAAAGAATTCATATAACAGAAATACAACGGAGCTCATCACAGTGGAGAAGACTGCAACCAGAGTGCTTTCACAATCCAGGTGGTAACAGTGGCTGGGCAACTTCAAGGCCCCTTCTCTTCCTTGTTCGTCACCTTGACTCGACACCTTGTTCGCCTTCAAATAGAGGACACCCTCTGATAGATACATGCTGTATCTCCTTAATGCTTAAGGCTCCTCGGGGAAAAACCCTATTCATTGATTTAACATTCATTCTTCTTTTCTTGTAATTCTTAGATTGTACTTTTATTATTTGTTGTGAGGCGGTTGTAAGCCTACGAGCATTCATCTTGCATTTTTCCTGAGTTTGCTTGCATGTCGTCTTATTAATCGTTCATCATTCCTACACTTTTCAAGGCACTTCCCAGTCAGTTTCCAAACAAGAAGTCAGGGGGGGGGGTGTGTTTTAAAAATAGATCTGCTATGCTAGGACAATAGTGCTTTAACTGAGTGAACCTAAATTTACAGTATGATCTGGACCCCAGGCCCCACCCCACAAAATGCTGACAGTCTGGAGGCACCCTTAGTCGTTCAAAAATGTGTCCAGTGGATGCACATGGAAGACTCAGTTGAGTGGAGCCCTCCCAACTCCATGAGCCACGAATCATATCTAATAGTTTACAAAGAATACCTAGATAATTCCCATTTTGCTCCTATTTTGGTTCGAGTTGAGGCAACAAACCATGCCATAATCCCTGGCTTAGCATTATGTCCAAACTAGAGGTTGAGGTTTGTTTCACTGCAAACAAAATACACAATGGCTGTACTCTTTGGAGGCATTATGCTTCTGAATTCCAGTTCCTGGAAACTGCAAGGGGAGAAAGTGTTTCTGAGCTCAGAACATGCTTAGAGGCTTTCCATAGGCATCTGCTGACCCCATAAGAACAGGATGCTGAGCTAAATGGGTCATTTGCTTAAACCAGCAGTCTCTTCTACTGTTTTTATGTGAATTCAAGGTTTGTTCTCAGTTTACTAATTGGAACTTGGAATAAAAATAGCATTATGTCTGAACCAGAGACAGTGGCTTATTTTACTCCAAACTACATTTCTTTGTCTTGGCATTTTATTTTAGGTTAAAAACAAAGAGGAATGTCAGAGAATTCATGTTCTATACCAATTATGCAAATCATTTTTTCAAATTAAAAAGTCAATAGGAATATTAGTGTAAAATAATATAAACACTAAGACATTCTGAAACCACTTAATGTATTTCTGCCATAATTTCAGGAGTCTAATATAAGGTTTCATCTTCCTTATCCAAGTAACATGGTTCACTGGCAGCACAATGTACACATGCCTGCTCAGAAGTCGGTGACACCAAGTTCTATAGGAGTTATTCCCACAGACGTATGTATAGAATTGACAAGGCCTTTAAAATTGTTTGTGACTTAAAATCTGAGCTTTTAAGTCTGATGTGTGACTGGTTAACAAGTTTTATGCTACCATTTGTTTACAAATTACAGTGGTACCTAGGGTTACATACGCTTCAGGTTGTTGTTTAGTTGTTTAGTCGTTTAGTCGTGTCCGACTCTTCGTGACCCCATGGACCAGAGCACGCCAGGCACTTCTGTCCTCCACTGCCTCCCGCAGTTTGATCAAACTCATGCTGGTAGCTTCAAGAACACCATCCAACCATCTCATTCTCTGTCGTCCCCTTCTCCTTGTGCCCTCCATCTTTCCCAACATCAGGGTCTTTTCCAGGGAGTCTTCTCTTCTCATGAGGTGGCCAAAGTATTGGAGCCTCAGCTTCACGATCTGTCCTTCCAGTGAGCGCTCAGGGCTGATTTCCTTCAGAATGGAGAGGTTTGATCTTCTTGCAGTCCATGGGACTCTCAAGAGTCTCCTCCAGCACCATAATTCAAAAGCATCAATTCTTCGGCGATCACGCTTCAGGTTAGACTCCACTAACCCAGAAATAGTACCTCGGGTTAAGAACTTTGCTTCAGGATGAGAACAGAAACCATGCGGTGCTGGCGCAGCAGCAGCAGGAGGCCCCATTAGATAAAGTGGTGCTTCAGGTTAAGAACAGTTTCAGGTTAAGAACAGACCTCCAGAACGAATTAAATACTTAACCCGAGGTACCACTATATTATTTTATTTCTTATGAATCACCCAAAGGACATATGTTGTGTGGCCTAGTAAACAAATATTGCTCTCCTCCAATCCATTCAGTAGAAAGTAAGTCCAATAATATAAAGCCAAGGAGGGGAATTCAAGACTAAACCTTCATTTGGAAATAAATACATCAATGTGTGAACCAGATCTGTCATTCCAGTAAGAGATACATGTGTTCTTATTTAGCATCAACCACAAGGTGGCCCCAGCAGTATACAGAAAAGCTGGCCAGTGACAACATAGTATTCTTGGAAATATACCATATTTTTCTGTGTATAAGACTACGTTTTTCCCCTTTAAAACAATGTCAAAAATTAGGGGGTGTCTTATACATGGGGGCGTCTTATAGACAGAAAAATGTGATTACTTTCAACGAAGACTTACACAGGAAAAAGTGAAAGTCGGAGGGGAAAGGTCTAGCTTAACATCACCTTGTGTGGCTTACATCACCACATGATTTTCATCCATTTTGCTTCTGACTCCTTGAGGATTTGCACCAGTTTTAGCCCAGTTCCTAAGACACATCAGGAACTAATGGCAAAGTCTTCACCTCATCCTGGACGGAGTTCCTACTTAAAGTCTACACTTCCACAATTGAATGTGGGGAAGTCACCACCTTATTATAAAGGAACTTAACATTAGCACATCTTGTATCGTTTAGATGCATGTGAGAAGGTACACAGTCTCCCATGGCTCAAAATAGTGTGCTATTTGGAGTGCGGGACCTATCAGCAAGCAGGGACTTAGCCTGCTTTGCTACAGTGGAAAGCTGGCATGCACGTAGGCCAGTGAATCTTCCTGAAAGAATAGATTCCACCTTGATGCTTGGGTTGCTGAGACCAGTTTTGGAAACGTGAAAACAAGTAATGTGAAAAAGCTAGTAAGTATCTGCCATGTTTATACATAACAGATATGAAGTTTCTCTGTTATGTTTACTTAAGCATGCAGGTTGTCTGTGCTCTCTACCTCATAACAGGGCTTTTTTATGCTTAAAAGGTTGTCCACATTTATTAAGTTCCACTGAAGAAAATAACATTTGCTGAAATAATGTGACTTCTCTGCTCCTTTTGCTTTGGTAGGAAGAAAATAAAGCCCAAATGAAACCAGAGTACAGCTCGCCTGGAAACTTCAGCAACTGCAGCACCACCAACAGGATGAATCAAGTTCTTTTCCCCTTGTTGTACACTTTTATCTTCCTTGTGGGCATCATTATGAACGGACTGGCCATGGGAGTCTTTTTCCAAATATCCAGCAAGTCAAATTTTATCATCTTTCTCAAGAACACAGTCATTTCCGACATCCTCATGATCCTAACATTTCCATTCAAAATTCTCAGCGATGCAAACCTGGTGTCCTGGGAATTAAGAGGGTTTGTTTGCAAGGTGACACAGGTAATATTTTACTTTACCATGTACATCAGCATTATTTTCTTGGGCCTTATAACCATTGATCGCTATTTGAAAACTGCCAGGCCCTTCAAATCATCAAGCACCAGGAATTTATCAGGAGCTAAGATTCTCTCCGCAGTTATCTGGATATTTATGTTCTCTCTGTCGCTTCCAAACATGATTCTGACAGACAAGGAGCCAACACGCGAGAACGTGAAGAAATGCGCTGACCTGAAGTCTGATTTTGGGCTACTGTGGCATGAAATTGTTAACTATGTCTGCCAGTTTATCTTCTGGGTTAATTTAGTCATCATTGTCGTATGCTACACACTGATAACGAAAGAACTCTACAAATCCTATCAAAGGACAAGACGCACCGGGCAAGCAAACAAAAAGACTGTAAATATCAAAGTTTTCATCATAATTGGTGTGTTTTTCATTTGCTTTGTGCCATTCCATTTTGCCAGAATTCCTTATACTTTAAGCCAAACAAGAGATGTTTTTCGGTGCTCCACCCAGAACACACTGTATTACATAAAAGAGAGCACCTTATGGCTGACTTCCCTGAATGCATGCCTGGATCCATTCATATATTTTGCCCTCTGTAAATCCTTCAGAAAGTCTCTCCTAAATGTACTGTGGAAATGTGCAACCAAAACAAGAGGAGATCAAAGTACAGAAACTACTGACGATGAAACGACACCAATGTAGACCAACAAGAATTTCATATAATACAGGCAAGGCTGTTTAGCACCCTCTTCAATACACACATTAGCTTTAGAAGTGAATCTGTGTTTGTGCTTATACTGAAATCATGAATCACGTGTAGTCTGTGATACTAACAACAAGCTGCTGAATGAGAACATCTCCTGCCTTTTCCTGTTTAATATAGCTACGGGACACTGGAAAAACAACAACTGGATGAGTTGGAAGAAGCGTTTCAAATACTAAAAGTGCACAAAATAAATTGATATTCATAAAAACACAGTTGCATGCTCTCCGAAGTCTGGTAATGTCATTAGTAGTTGCACATTCAATGTGCTGCTTCAGATCCAGTGCCCAAGGTTTTATGGGGATTCAGCAGCCTGCAATGGCAAAGTGGGAAGGGCAATTGTTGATTGCACCCAAAGTCACTAAAATTACATAAATAAGTATGTCTTTTTCTTTTTCTTTTTTCTTTTCCTTCTCCTGCAATGAGGCTTCATTTTAATATTTTAATGTTCCATTATTTTAATGTTGTATTTTATTTTTGTTTTTAAGTTGTAACCACTCATCTTGTTTTTATTATTGCTTGTAAGCCGCTCTGAGCCCGGCCTTGGCTGGAGAGGGCGGGGTATAAATAAAAAAATATTATTATTATTATTATTAAAATTAAAGGGCCTTTTAGCTTAACACACATTTGGTCTTTTTAGAGTAGATCCACTGAAATTAATGGACCTAAGTTAGTCGTGCCCATTAATTTCAATGGGTCTACTCTTGAGTAGCATTGGATACAACCCTATATATCTTTCTGTCTCCCAGGTTTGTTTGTTTGTTTGTTTGTTTGTTTGTTTAAAAAACCCTAAGCATTGTACTTTGGTTCTAGGATGTAGCTGTCACAATGATTTAACAATGGTGAATGTACAGAAGTTGTTTCCTTTTTCTGAATCACATCAGAGCCATCATTCTCTTGTTGCACGCTTGCACATTAACAAACAGCTTGTTGTAAACCAACTAGGACTTGCAAATGTGTCAAAAGTTCACTTTAAAATGAGTAATGCTTGAGCTTTATCAGACAGAGGCATTTAGGGAATAAAAGTTATTCCGTCAGGACCACAGCTTGTTTCTGTTATAAAGAAGTTCGCTGCTTCTTGCAAGACTCTCACAAAAGTAAATGCAAGGTCTGTGGAGGAATGAAAACCTGCCTGCCCATGGAACGTATTGACAAATGTATTTTCTTTAGGCTAAACTAATAACTAAGGTTGTGTAGTGGCCCTACCCACTTATTTCACTTTTGGTCCCACCTACTGCTGGCATGCCCAGAAAGTTAACCAAGAAGGAATGCATCCCTTCAGCTGAAAAAATGTTCCACTGTGATCTTAGCCTAGCTGCTAAGCATGCCTAGAAAGAATTGTCATTTCTCAACCACAAGGCAGTTTTAGGCTGATGTTAGGGCACTAACTATAACCTCACCTTATTAAAATAAGAAAGCTGCACTGAAGATCCCGAAAATAGGAAGCAACACTTTTTTTGTAGGAAATGACACGATTTCAAAATGTCCTGGTTAATATTATTACCTAATAACATACTACTGTGAAAAAACTTCTCTGACAGTGCTGATGATTTTCACACAGAACTTTCCTTTATTTTCACAGTGCAAAATTAAATATCCAGTTGTTGTTGTTTAATTAAATTTGTATACTACCCTTCATCCAAAGATCGCAGAGCAGTTCACAACATAAAAATTTAAAATGAATATAATATATGGCTGAGAAACGAAAACACTTAACTGAAATCAAAATGACAAATACAAAAGTGTGTGTGTTTGCACTAGAGAAACCTGGCAAGAATTCTCCAATAGTGTATAGAAAGATCCAGTGAATAGCAACAATTATTAAAATTTGTAAACTACCCACAAAGTAAGAGGCTAAAGATCATGAGACCTTTTAAAAATATATATATTCTGACTCTATACTGCATTGGATGGCTTAAAAAAAAAAAAAAAAGGTCTCAATTTTTCTTCCGGTGAAAGGTTTTGCAATGACAGTGTCCTTAAGTTCACAGAGAGGGAGGGAGGGAGGAAGTATAGTAGATAGATGACAGGCAGGCAGGAAGGCAGATATACATATATTCTAATTTTCTGTAATGCTTTTGCAAACGAAACAAAATGAAATATAAGCAGAGCCAGCAGAAACTACGGTATTAACCATAAACACAGATGACCAGCTTCAGTCTAGTGGTGTGGACCGCTTCCACCCATTGAACATGTGAGTAGAAGTACAGTGGTACCTCGGGTTACATACGCTTCAGGTTACATACGCTTCAGGTTACAAACTCCGCTAACCCAGAAATAGTACCTCAGGTTAAGAACTTTGCTTCAGGATGAGAACAGAAATCGTGCAGCGGCGGCGCGGCGGCAGCAGGAGGCCCCATTAGCTAATGTGGTGCTTCAGGTTAAGAACAGTTTCAGGTTAAGAATAGACCCCCAGAATGAATTAAGTTCTTAACCCGAAGTACCACTGTACTATCAGTGTGGTTCCCCATTAGCAGCCACAAGTAGAAAACCCCCAAATGCACACTGAGCCTGCTGCTGTGTGAAAGCATCTGACCCAATGCAGCCCAAATGCACCAGGCTGGTGCAGAGATCTTCTTGCCTGCCTCCTGCTGCTGCCCTGGCTGTCGTACATGGCAGGGCTGCAGATGCAACAATGGCCTCACCGTGTTAAGATTGCTCCCTTAGCTTCTGGCAGCACAGCAGCAACAGGAGCATGGTCCCATGTTCCAGGACACTGCCCCATAGACCTTTAAACGACAGCTAAGTTTAGCTATTAAAAAGACAAAAGTACCTCATAGTATCACACCATGTTTATTAGAATTTTGGGTATCAACTGTCTCCTATAATTACAATTGGAAGATGTTTCATATGAATAAACTTAAATAACGCATTATCCCACACATGATAACCTCGACTAAAATTTTATTCTCACTTCTACTTCTTTTTTTCCGTGCCAACCATTTCTCACACCAGAAGTTTGCAGATTGGCCAATGGAAGCGATAGTTTCCCTGATGTGCAATTCGCTCCCCTCTGCGCTTCCTCAAGAGGGGACCACAAACAGGATTTCATGTGACCAAAGGAACAGAAATAGGCCACTGCCTATTCTTGTAAATACTGCAGCTGTAAGGGAAATTTGTTCTAGGAGACTTTGAGTCTCCGTGCTAAAGTTAACTCAGTTAACCGTGCACAAATGACTGCTACGTCACATGCAGCTTTAGGAAAAGAAGTATGTGTGCCATAAAGTTAAAAAGAGCACAGAGAAAATCTGGAAACATCGACTGCTATATGAAATAGGCAAGGTCACACAAGTGCACTCCACCTGCTACACAAGTCGCACATTCAGAGGCAGTATGTCAGTGAACCTTCAAAGGGGCTCCGTCTCAGTGCCCGTCAGCTCACTGGTGCTGGCAGAGAACTCTGCCAACTGCAGTGCAGTCAATCCCAGCCATGTCAGGGATGATGTCAGGTGTAGGGCAGGTGGCCACAGCTTGGGTGAAAGGCCTAACTGGAACCCCCTGCCAGGACTATTTAAGGCCAAGGGATGGAGGTTCTCCACCACGGCAGTGTGCCACTCAATATCTAGGGAACAACAGCAGGAAAGGGCTTTCATGCCTTGTTTGTTTGCCACCATGTGAAGCAAAATGTTGAACTGGGTGGGCCTTTGGCCTGGTACAACCAGGCTGGTATGTTCTTAATTATATTCCAAAGCATTTATTGCTTTGGTGACTAAAGAGCTTCATAATGAGCTACTGAAAGAAAGAAGGAAGGAGTGATTGATCCACAGCAAAGTCTTTGCAATTCCAGCAAAATACTACCACTTACTTTCACAGTGGACTTCAATTGATCCAGACCTGAGACCCATCTATGGCTCCCAACTCGTAACATAGAGCCCACTTTCAGATGTGCACTTTTGATTTTAAAATGGTGCTAATAATGCACATTATTAAACCCAAAATGGCAATTCACAGAGTAAGAGACATAGTGTTTCCTTAGCATTACTGCTAAATAAACCAGTGTAGCAGGCAAGTGGTCTGAAATGGGAGAAAGGAGTATGTGATTCAGGGAGGACGGAAATGAAAGCAGGACCACTCAAGCAATTAAGAACCTGGCAACTGTACAGAGAGATCTGTAACTGGATTACCCTCTATGTCCAGCAAAGAACTTTCCTCCCAACCAGCCCAAGTTGCAAGGAGTGGAGTGAGGATGGTTTGGCATCCTTGTTCCTTCTAGATCTCACTTCCTGTAGCCAGACATCACTTCCTGGGCCCCCAGCGATTGCCATGATGGCAACCGCTGGGCAGCCAAGCTACCCACCGCAACAGACACTTCTGCATTCTATCTACCACAGTGGACACTTCTGTGTTCTAGTGTCCAGCATAGTTAATATTCTGGGGAAAGTCTAGAAAGCCACAGAAACAGAATAGAAACGGAACTTAGTGTCCCTGTTCCATAGAGAGTACCCTTGCTACAAGCATTATTGAAAAAGGCTCTTGACTTTCTCCTGGCACTTTGCAGCACTCCATGGAAAAGGGTAAGACAAGTGTCTCATTGGAAAAATGTGTTCTAGTCCAGACAACACAGGTAGTGCTCCTTTGGTTTGGTCAGCCTTACCTGGAGCCAAATATGGCAGCAAAAGCTTTGCCGCAACCCACCTGGGATGGTCTCATGACCCACCTGTGAATCCTGAGCTGAAGACCTGTGCTCCATTGCTTAGGAAGCAAGGTTGGTTGGGAGAACACTTCCCACACACTCATTGACTTATCAGCCTAAGATCAGATGTTTGGGCCTGTTCCATGAGCTGACTGCCTTGAAGGCAATCATGGTTTGGAGAGAAAGCAAAGACTATAGTTAAATATAAAAACCAAACTATAGTTTGTTGTGAAACAGAAAAGGGCGGGAAGGGCAGTAAGCCAGTGGTAGAGGCATGCAAAGGTTAGCAAATTCAAATCACAAAACCACCTTAAGATAAGACTGGGAAAGACCTTTATATGAAACCCAGGAGAACCTCTGCAAGTGAGTGTGGAAAATGGACCACACAGGCTATATAAAGGACTGCAGTGCCCATCATTCCCAACCGTTGGCCTTGCTGAGTGAAGTTGATGGAAGTTGGGCCAAACAACCTCTGGAGCACACTACATTGACTATTCCCGCTCTAGGTGGTGCATATGCATGCACACTAAACATTGTATAACATTAGAGTCAGCTTGATAAGACTGCTGATGAACTGAAATTGATCTTAGCCTGTATAAATATATTAATTAAAAGACATATGCATTAACAATGTTTCAACAAACAAAAACACACTGAATAAGATGAGACCAGCCAACTGATGTTTGAAAACCTTCATTGAGGCTTGTGGCTGGGGGGGGGGGGACCTGAGTGGTAAAAAAAAATGAGGAAGAAGAAATGTAAGTATAAGACGATGCAAGACTGCTTGTGAAACTAAATTTCTCTAACGTTGGTATACTTGCATAGTCCTGGATTAGCCGCCCCGTCTTCCTACAAGAAGAGGTAAGCTATTTCAGTCATCTGCTTGTCTTAAAGATCTTTATTAATAAGCTACTTCTGGAAATGTTTATTCACAGAATTATTACTTTTTAAAGAAAAAGAATTTTTTTTTAAGTCTGCCAGTATAGTCAGCATATTAATTACAGTGGTAAGGATGAGAGCTAATCTCCTTTGTTGTCTAGAGTAACAAGGCTGTAGTTAGTTAGCACAATGAAATGGAATGCTTTACTACCGAACACAAGAAGGTATCTAGAGAAGCAGCACTGTTTAGATTTAACACCAACTTGCTAAATCAGATAAACTACTGCATTCTTATCCTGCCCTCCTTCCAAGGAGTCAAGGTTGGTTTTTCATGACTGATGGAGACACATTTCAGCCCATGGACACATTCCCTCTTGATTGACAACCTAACAGCAGCTGTATGCAGGAGATGAGTGTGACGACACACAGAGAGAGCACACATCGTATACACAGATGCATGCATACAAATACTCACTCTCCCACTCCTCCAGTGATTAGGCTTGACAAAAAGAGTGTTTTAGTTTTTCTAATTGCTGGAGCAGGGTTGGAGAAGATCTTACTGGAAACTGTAGTCGGCAAGAGAGGATTAGCCAAAAGAAGACCCTTTCCCCCACAAATCAGAATGCACTGGGGGGCATTTTCAGCAAGGTGGATGACAACTGTGAGCCCCTCTGAAAACACTCTTGCCCCACTGCAATCATGTTTAGAATGAGCTTTCTATTCTACTCAGTTCTGTTGGAGCCTATTTACAGCATGGCCTCGGGCGGGGGGGGGGGGTATTGTCCCAGCTGGGGGTACAATACAGAGTCTTCTGAGTTATTTTCTGAATTCAGTGGCCATGATCCAGAGGCAGAAACAAGTAGCTCCAAACATGAGGTGGAGCCTTGGGGTTTTCTGGAATGCAGTTACTTTTAAAAGTCATTAATAATGTAGGACAGACCCTCACTACCCATGTCGGCCCTGCTAATCCTGTGGTTAAGTGACGCAAACTCTGTATAGTTTGAGGGACTCGGGTGCACCTAGCACCCGAAAATATACTTGTTCATAAATTCCTTATAAATTGTTTACAAATGTCCTTATTGCCTGAGGAACTATGCATACAACTGGGGTAGGGGCCAATAAGTGTTAGCATTCACATAGGATCCTTAGGATTTTAAGAGAAAAGACACTTTAGTGTGGAGCGGCAGCAGTGAAATGGGGGGATTTTACCACTTTCCTAACCTGGCTGCCACTTTCCCACCACAACTTCCTCCATACACACACTAAGGTGTTTTATCTTTGCAAACATGTGTCTTGAACAATGCAGGGGAAGTGATAGCAGAACGGAGTTAAGCCACCACTCCTCTTCTCCACAACCTAGAAGCATTCTGTGCCGCTGTTCTAACCTTCTGTTAAATAATTCTTCCTCAGTCTCTCTTTCAAGCCATGAATGGAAGTTTCAGCATCTCCAATGGGACATCATCCTTGGCTGGACAATGCCACCGAGACACCAGGATAGCGCATGTGGTATTCCCAGTCCTGTATGGCATTCTTTTCCTTGCTGGATTTCTGCTGAACAGTTTGGCTCTGTTAGCTTTCTTCCAGATTCGGACCACATCGAGTTTCCACATGTACCTTAAGAATATATTGCTTTCTGATTTCGTAATGACACTGATGCTGCCGCTGAAGATTCTGACGGATTCAGAACTTGGGCTGTGGCAACTTAAAGCTTTCGTCTGCCGTTTCTCGGCTGTAATATTCTACGAGACAATGTACATAAGCATAGTGCTCCTTGGACTGATTTCACTAGACAGGTTCCTTAAGATCGTTCGGCCATTTGGGAAGTTTTGGTTGCATAATGTCACTTCAGCAAAAATTCTTTCTGGCTCCGTGTGGTTCTTCTTTTTCGCCCTCTCCTTGCCAAACATGATCTTGTCAAACCGCGAAGCCACACGTCTCTCTGTAAGGAAGTGTGCTTCTCTGAAGAACCAGTTGGGACTGAAGTGGCATGAAGCTGTCAACTACATATGCCAGCTCATCTTCTGGACTGTGCTAATCTTAATGCTCCTGTTTTATATAATTATTGCTAAAAAGATCTATAGCTCTTATGTAAAAACCCAGACAAAAGAGTGCAAGATCAAACAAAGGGCAAAGAGCAAGGTATTCATAATTGTAGCTGTTTTCTTCATCTGCTTTGGCCCTTTTCATTTCGCCCGAGTACCTTACACTCTTAGCCAGATTGGCAAAAATATTGACTGCAGTCTGCAGAACCAACTATACATTGCTAAAGAAAGTACCCTCTGGTTAGCAACTGCAAACATATGTATGGACCCACTGATATACATATTCTTGTGCCGACAATTTGTTGAAAAGGCTTTTTGTGTTAAATCACGAAAATCTAGGTATACAACTCAAGAAAATCAAACTATTGCACTGGACACTGGAATATCTACATAGACATATTGGTTGGTGGCAACTTCTTATTCTAACATTTGCACTACATTGTTGTCAAATTAAAATGCATTTTAGTTTCAAGTGGGTTGTTGTTTGATGTGATTCCATTCTGAATGATTGAAATTTTAGCTAGCAAAGGAGTGACTCAATTAGAGTGAATGGACACTAACACTAACAGCTATTCATTTTAATTGAATGTACAGTGGTACCTCAGGTTACAGACGCTTCAGGTTACAGACGCTTCAGGTTACAGACTCTGTTAACCCAGAAATAGTACCTCGGGTTAAGAACTTTGCTTCAGGATGAGAACAGAAATCATGCGGTGGCAGCAGCGGGAGGCCCCATTAGCTAAAGTGGTACCTCAGGTTAAGAACATTTTCAGGTTAAGAATGGACCTCCAGAACGAATTACGTTCTTAACCCATTGTACTCTTCTGTAAAGAGGGCACAGCTATTCCTAATACCCAGACACTGAAACTAAATGAGACAGACAGACAGATATGCTAATGGTCACCATCACATACTTATGTGATAATGAGCTCTAGAGATTGCATCCTATGGAAAGTAGTCTGTTACTGTCAGGGACTGGTAGGGCTCTGAGAAGTGTATAGAAGAGATAGTGAGGCCAGAGGCTGATCTACATGGCATGCATGCTGTAGAGACCAAATGTGGGTCCAATGGTCAAGAAGGTGGTTTCTGCACATGCTGTAGAGGGAAGCGAGGGGCAGATGGATCTCATCTACTTGGGAAGTTAGTCCACCTATGAAAAGGAAAACGCTGATCCTAAACATTTACTGTCTTGCGGGATATCTTCAGGAGAAGAAAAGGCTAAGGAGGAAATCCTTAGGAGTCCCACAGACAGTCAGATGGCATCTTGTACGCCTCCTTCCATCAACTCCAGCAGCCAAGCTGATGCCAAACATATGGCTCTGCTTTCCTTTGGACCACATCTGTGAGGCTGAGAGGGGGGTCTTGTCATCTGGGCAGGCCGGGACCTTCATATGCGCTGCCCAGGCCCGCACCTCAGGGAGGTCAATTAGTGCTGCTAACACAGCGGTTTGACTTCGTCCCTGGAGGCTCACTCCACTGTGTCTCGAGACAGACAGATGCCAACAACTATTTTCTCCTATATGTTATAGGCAATAGATAATTACTTACTTAATATAGTGGGTAAATATGTGTTGGCAGGACATGCTGCACAACAGTAAGGGGCCTAAACTTAACGATGGGTGTAACCATGATATAAAACACAGTTGCTCCTTAAAACAAGGGTGCGCCAAAGGCATGTGAAATGCTTGAATCAGCTGCTTTTCAACTTCTTTCAACTTTTAGCAAGGGATGCCAAGTATTATTTTTTTATAGTAAGGAAGGGCAAGATGAAAGGTTAAATTAAGTATATCAACTTCTAACTTTTTCTGGAAAAAAGAATTGTTTGATTGCTTCTAGTTCCTACTGGAGTGGTGAAATGAGAAACACTAGCCTTACAGTAGGATAAAAAAATATCCTCAAGCAAGGTTTGCTTTCTTATATTTCTTGGCCAAATTTACAGCCAAGAAGCCCTGAGTGGCCACTCTTGATAGAGAAAGTATTTGGAACAAAGTGAAGATAAAGCAGAATTCTGCTTATGCATTTCTGTATAGTCAATTCTAACCCAGCAGATGGGGGTGGTTCAGAATGCAAATTCTCCCAGTTCAGAATGCCTTACTCCAACAGAAATTGAGACTTTTCTGAATGTTGGGTCTGAGCTTGTATTGTTGTTTGTACTACCAACAGCAGCCTGACCCCTCTCCCATTACAGACACTTTACTGGGAGTAGATAAGGGTCAATAGCAATGTTATGAGCAAATTATTTCTCTCCCTGCCTTACTTCCACTGAGGTGCCTAGAAGACTGCAAAAACAGCATCCCAGACACAGGAACCTTGGGAAATCATTGCAGAATTCTAGGCATTCCAAGAGAGGGAAGAGTGTCAGACAAAGACATTGGGTGCTGTTGCCCACTGCCAGGAAAGTTTGAGAGAATGGAAGGGAAATAAGTAAAGAGTGTCAGTCAATCTATTCACTTTTTTGCAATATTTCCTTGCAAGTTCTTGAAAAGGCTTGAAAGTGTTTTTTAAAGAGCTTGCAAGGAGCAATAAAAAAATGAGCTAGAAGTGAGACAAGATAAGGGGAGCCTACCCATTAATAGTCAGCAGTAGAAAGGCCTTCAGTTTCTGTAATGTCGGCAGTGAGGCAGAGAGATAGGGAAGAGATGCTTGCATCAAAAAGTCCATAATATAACCAGCCAAAATAAAGCACAACATACTTGTTTACTTGTCACATGTTTCTTGGGCAGGGGGGGGCAGTAGCTTTTATGCCTATTAAAGCAAGTACAGTTTGTTCCCTACTTGAATCCATCACAAATATCTCACACAACTATTATTATGCAGGTGGGGAATTTTAAGGGAAACAAAACATTTTGTTTACCACTTCAGTAGGAACTGTGCAGTCTATGTGGGCTGTGCAGTCCTCAGACTGCAGCTCGTGACTGAACAGGGCTCCATCTATGCAATTAATTAATTATGCCATTGTTGTCATATTCTTTTGTTGCTTGATCTACAAAGGTTGCAAGGGCAACTTTCAACAAATGCACAGAAGTAAAAAATAAAATAAAATGATCACACATTTAAGTCCCAACAAGTGAACCACCTCCCTTTACCAACTGCATTAACATGATGACCATTAAAAACAGTGTTCTTGCGCAAGAAAAAATAAACTTCGCAAGAAAAAATAAGCTAAGAATCAAATGCCTGGGAGTAGAATGGGGTGATGAACCTCAAGGTCATGGGCCTGCCAAGCCTCCACATTTGACACACGAGCTCATTTTGACCAAACCATGCCTACCTGCCTCATACCTGATACCCTATGTCCATCTATCAGTATCTAAAAGACCACAGCTGCTGCTGCTGCTGTATTGCTGCTAAGAAGAAAACAAAGCACCATACTGTCAACTTGAAAGTCATCATAGGTTCTTTTGCAGGGTTCTCCCTCCTCCTCTCATTAACTTTGCAATTGGCAGCATGTATGTTACCAACCACATGGTGCGTTCCATTATATGCTGACTAGGCTTTAACAAGCCTCAGCTTGCGAGTCGGCAAACTATGCGCCCAGATTAGAAGCAACACAGGGCTCAATTTTAACTGTTTATAAAGGTAAAGGTACCCCTGCCCAAACGGGCCAGTCTTGACAGACTCTGGGGTTTGTGCGCCCATCTCACATCTATTGGCCGGGGGCCAGCGCTGTCCGGGGACACTTCCGGGTCACGTGGCCAGCGTGACAAAGCTGCATCTGGCGAGCCAGAGCCGCACACGGAACGCCGTTTACCTTCCCACTGGTAAGCGGTACCTATTTATCTACTTGCCCCCGGGGGTGCTTTCGAACTGCTAGGTGGGCAGGCGCTGGGACCGAGCAGCGGGAGCGCACCCCGCCGCGGGGATTCGAACCGCCGACCTTTCGATCGGCAAGCCCTAGGCGCTGAGGCTTTAGCCCACAGCGCCACCCGCGTCCCTTTAACTGTTTATAGACTACTATAAATTTCATTAGTATATTAACAGAACTGCCATAGCTACACCCATGGAAACACCTATTCATGAATCCCCAGTGTGTCTGCCTATGCAGTTATGCATTCTACGGGGAGATCAGAAAAGCATGCAACTTAATCTATCCATTTCATTGGATATTAAGTATCCGGCCTTCTTAACAAAACGCGGAAATGTAGAGGTTTGTGGGGGGGGGGGAGTAAATTTGTCTTCATACCCATTTCTGGCCAGTGGTACAGGTTGTGTATGACCTGACTGCATCTGACCATCCAGAACAGTCTAATTTTAAAGATCCCAAATTCTCCCATAACATAGTGGTTGCCCATCAGCAGATAGCACCCAGGTAGCAGCCCATCTAGTCACGGTGGCGAGATGTATTATAAATCTATTACAATTATTATAACATCTATACATATAACAGTGCAGTCCTATGCATGTTTTCAAAGAAGTGGAGCTCACTGCGTTCCATGAGTGTCCACAAAACTGCAGTCTTAATTAACATATGTAGGTCTGTGTCCTCTTTTTCAGTGACACATTGCCTCCTTTTTTTGGTGATGTGTAAGTGTGTGGTAGCTCCACCTTGGAGTGATTGCGCTGGCAAAAAAAATTTTGCAAGGAAGAGTTGACATGTTTTCAGAGATGAAGCGGAACAGAGAGAAAAAATACATTTGCCGTACAGTGTTACAACCCACCTCATGCAGGAGCCCAGAATGAGAGGAGGATGAACCAGTCATATTAAGAGGACCAGCTGCAGAGGGGCTGAACCCAAGTCCAAACCCAAGTCACTGAGGACCCCCTTGAATTAGAGACACCCAGGAGCACAACTCCTGAGCCAGATTCCCCTGAAGGGGGATGTTTTCTTTTCTAAATACAGTGGTACCTCGCAAGACGAATGCCTCGCAAGACGAAAAACGCGCAAGACGAAAGAGTTTTCCGTTTTTTGAGTCGTTCCGCAAGACGAATTTCCCTATGGGCTTGCTTCGCAAGACGAAACATCTTGCAAGTTCTTGCGAGTTTGTTTCCTTTTTCTTAAAGCCGCTAAGCCGTTAATAGCCGCTAAGCCGCTAATAGCCGCTAATAGCCGTGCTTCGCAAGACGAAAAAACCGCAAGACGAAGAGACTCGCGGAACAGATTAATTTCGTCTTGCGAGGCACCACTGTAAGGGACCTCACATTTCCCTCTACCTGCTCACCAACACAGACAACAGACAGGGTGGGGCTGGACATTTAAGATGTTACATGGGTTCCAGACCTTTTAAACTCTCCACTCTTTAGGAAAGAGACAAGGCCTGGCAGGGGTAGTATGGCCCAAGAAAGGTTTAAAAGAAACCCTCAGTTCCTTGCTGGAGTAAATTGTCTACTTATACTTATCTACAATAATAATAATAATAATTTATTATTTATACCCCACCCATCTGGCTGAGTTTCCCCAGCCACTCTGGGCAGCTCCCAATCGAGTGTTAAAAACAATACAGCATTAAATATTAAAAGCTTCCCTAAACAGGGCTGCCTTCAGAAGTCTTTTAAAGATAAGATAGCTGCTTATTTCCTTGACATCTGATGGGAGGGTGTTCCACAGGGCGGGTGCCACTACCGATAGGGCCCTCTGCCTGGTTCCCTGTAACCTCACTTCTCGCAATGAGGGAACCGCCAGAAGGCCCTTGGCACTGGATCTCAGTGTCCGGACTAAACGATGGGGGTGGAGACGCTCCTTCAGCTATCCAGGACCGAGGCCAAGGTCCACAATTGATGCTTTTAGCAACTGAGGGACTATGGTCACTTCAACACCATCTTTTTACGGAACGGTCATCTTGAATGTTTTCCACCACAAAGATTGTGGGGAGGTCAGTTGATGCTGGCTATTTATTGAGGATTGATTCCTATCTATTTGCAGGGTGGGGTTAGACCTCATTCCATGAAGCAAATACTGTTCCACACTTCCCAGCGCAATTTCCCCATTGCTTTCAATATCACAAAACATCTGCCGTTGGGGGAAGCAGTTATGTTATTATTGCTGGTTTTCGGAATTTTTATTTTTTTTAAATTAAATAGTATGAAATATAACTTCTGTAAGCATCCTGTAAAACATGTTTTCCAACCCTTTACAGTGCCATCACAACTGAATCACAGTCTGTCACTTTAATTTTACTGCAGAGCCAGGAAGTGAGCCCCAAGTTTTCAAATCTCACCTACGCTAGCTCATGAGTCACCTCTAAGGCTGAAACAGCTTGTCACTCAAGTTCTTCCTGGCTCAGACCATTCAGACCAGGAGTAAAGAACTTGGAAGCCAGCACGCTTTAATTGTGGGCCTGTTTTACCACCCCTACGTCTAACTTATAAATCCACCTTACTTAGAATCTTCGGATACTTAGTTCAAAACGTGTGTTTTTTCTTGTCCTGGAGAAAGCAAACAAGATTTTAATGTTTCGGAAGAATATAATGCACCCTGGAGACATTGCTACAAGCATTGACAACAAAAAGCCAAATGAAGAGCAACACAGATGACAGGTAATTTATTTTATATTTATCTCAAACGAGTGCAAAATAGAAGGCTTGTACTTTAACGATACCTCAAATTTTCAAATCGTTCTTGGCGAAATGCGTGAAGTCAAAACAAGGTGTTTGTACGTTTAGGCTTCCATTGGTTTGTATCTCTAGTCTAGATTGATTTTATTTGTCTAGTTCCAAAAGTTGAAAAACGAAAACATTTCTGTGCAGTACACAAAAAAGTTGCTAGGCTAAACTCTCATGTTGTATAACAGGCAATTATGAAATTAGGAACCTATAACTTTTTTAAAAATAACTTGAAAGGTTCTTCTTAGATCTGCTGGGTCTTGCTCAGCAAACGTAGCATTGGGTTTATATTCTCTTTAATTGCTCTAATGAGGCATAAGAAGTTCATGCTAGAACATGCCAGGCAAGGAATCTCTGGAAAACACCAGAAACAAGGGCATTAAAAGCCCCTCAGCTCAGTACACCATTACACTGGAGTAATTGATTTGAGTGTTCAGCTAAATTTCTGATAAATGCAGAGCAGCCAACAGATTAAAGTTTTTCTACTTAGCTTACACACAACCTGTTTCCAGTCTTTCAGATATGTGAACTGATATCACTTTTATTATACGTATTTTAAATCTTGAGACGTTTCCAAGATTATACTGCGGTATATGCATTGCTTTGTTTGGAAAGAAACAATGATACCTGATTGCTTTTACAAAATCCAGGCGTGCTTTTTTGGTACATCAGACAATGTATGCTTTTTCAACTGCCCCCATTGCTACTCGTTCAAAATCATAACAAAAATGGTTTCATGTATATGCTTTTTTTTGTCATTCATCTGTCTTCCACTGCTAATCCTGAAGTTCTAACTAGTCTTCATGGGCCTGGTTTTGCTCTTGTATGGAGCATAAATGTTTGTGCAGCAGCTGCAGAGAAATAGCTAAGGATGCCTGTATGGTGGAGGAAAGAGAAGTGGGCATGCATGAAAGATGTCACCGGGTGCTTCCAGGCTGTCACTGTTGGGATTCTGTCACATACTGACAGATTCAGTTTGTGCAATTAAAGTTTACATGGAGCTCTTGGGTCCACTTCTCCAAAAGACTGGATTTATTTTGTGGTAAGGAAGGTGACAGGGAAATACAGTGTGAAGTGTGAGATAACACTTGCTCTGAAGCAATACCATGTAACATTAAACAAATCGGAATGAATGCTTGTTAAATAACCAACATCTAATTTCCCTGCAAATGTTTCAGGATGCTCAGTAAACGGGTCACTTGAAAGCACCCATTTCTCACAGTTTGTGGGAGGAGAACCAAACATAGAGTGTTAAGAGGTTCTGCTTTCTGAGGGTTTTCTTCTTTCAACCTTTGCCTCTCTTTCCCATCTCATTTCAGCCTCTTTTTATCCTTTAGTTTAACCCTCTTACAGATAGGTAGCCGTGTTGGTCTGCCATAGTCAAAATAAAAAAAATCCTTCCAGTAGTACCTTAAAGACCTGCAGTGTATCTGAAGAAGTGTGCATGCACACGAAAGCTCATACCAAGAACTAACTTAGTTGGTCTTTAAGGTGCTACTGGAAGGAATTTTTTTATTTTAACCCTCTTGTTACACACGCACACCAGTCTTCGTTCCCCAACCACAAGTGCCTTTCTTCCACTCCCCACCCTAAAAGAACTCTAGGCAGAGTTAACTCACCAGCCACACAGTCCTCTGTACGTGTAGTAGCATGCAACACTGTCTGGGTTGCTCCAATTCCCAAGGGAGCCCTGGCATTCTGAAATGCACCGTGCAATGTTATGCTACTCAGTTCACAGAGGAACCAGCCCATCCAACATGATACTACAAACTGTTCTGGACCGATGGAGTGCAGAGAACACTACAGAATGTCAGAATGGGAAGAGGAGGCAAGTTCTTTTTTTATTTGTTGTTTTTTTTCCTGAAATTCTAACTTGCTTTTATTTTTAGTATAATTAGCATCACAGGAGAGTAAGTATCTGATTCTAGTAGTTATTCAATATGCAAAAACTCTTTTATGATAAATGTGCAGAATGGCAAGTACAGGAGATTCTTTGGATAGAAAATCTTTCATTTCTTCACTGTTTTAACTTTGAAGGTTATATGTTGTGCACACACACACACACACAGCTTGTCAGGTGAACAAAGTGTAAAGTTTACAACGGTAGCAGAACAGCAAAATGCCATTCTAGAATCCAGGAGAGGTTTCTGGAAAGACCTTTTAGTAGCAAAGCAACTGCTAAATGTTATGATACAAAAACTTCTAAATTAAAAAATGTTTCTGTGTATTGCACTCTACCCAGTGCTACCTATTTCTGCAAATTAAAGAAAAAAAATAGTGTTAGAATTTTTTAAAACCATCATTAGGGGTTCAAAGCTCCTCCCTGTCCAGAACCAAAACTACTTGTAGCCAAACAGGCTAAGTGTAGTCACATGTAGTTTTATCCACACGGCTGCTCAGTCCGCATGTGTGGAGGGTTTACTCTTTGCATGAAAAGGAGTGCCCACAGGATGGAAAAGAAGCCCATTTCTTGTCCCCTGCCTGACTTTGCTGCATGCGTCCCATTGCTTTAAGCAGCATTCTCCCCTAGCCTGGCTCCAAGACTGAACATGAACTAAGAAAATGTCTTAATGCAGGAGAGCACAGTGAAGTGAAGTGAGGGTTAGTGGGTTGTTTCTCTCCCCTTCCTCATGTACTCATTTTCCTGTAAAGTGCCCTGGTATCCCTGCTTCATAAGGATGGGACTCCCATCACATCTGTTGTTGTTTAGTTGTGTCTGACTCTTCGTGACCCCATGGACCAGAGCACGCCAGGCACTCCTGTCTTCCACTGCCTCATGGTCAGACTCATGTTGGCAGCTTTGAGAACAGTGTCCAACCATCTCATCCTCTGTCGTCCCCTTCTCCTTGTGCCCTCCATCTTTCCCAACATCAGGGTCTTTTCCAGGGAGTCTTCTCTTCTCATGAGGTGGCCAAAGTATTGGAGCCTCAGCTTCAGGATCTGTCCTTCCAGTGAGCACTCAGGGCTGATTTCCTTCAGAGTGGATAGGTTTGATCTTCTTGCAGTCCATGGGACTCTCAAGAGTCTCCTCCAGCACCAGAATTCAAAAGCATCAATTCTTCGGCAATCAGCCTTCTTTATGGTCCAGCTCTCACTTCCATACATCACTACTGGGGAAACCATGGCTTTAACTATACGGACCTTTGTTGGCAAGGTCACATCTAGCTTGACTGAAATGGCATCAAGCAGAAAGCTGTCCCAGTGATAGCTTCCGATGCGCAGACGTTTGAGGGTGACTGTTACAGAGCCCTAGAAGAACTGACTCATCTCTTCTCCTCCCTTGCCCCTCCATAGCTGCTTTTTCAGCTTTAGACACAGAAAGTTAATTCTCTCCCCCTTCTCGGCCACTGCAATGTCAGCTGCAAGTCAAAAGCAAAGCTGCAGAAGCCACTGATTAACAAAGCTACCCAGCCATGCTGCAATGCCGTCTAAGTAATCATCTGGGTATCATGGAGTCTCTGTCCAGCGGGAGACTTAAAACAAAGATTTCTGTAGCTCCTGCAGCTCGGTTATTTAAGCCTGAAAGCAAATGTCTAAGGGCAGATCACTTGGCAGCTTCCCAGATTCTCGGTGTGGCATTTCAGCTCCAGCATTCTTCACTGGAGTGTTTGTTCATGTTATAAAGCCCATTGTCACGGCTGCCTCAGGTCCCAGCTCACAAAGGACCAACACCAGTCTCTCTTTATATACAAAGGTCTTTATTGAAGTCCATTAGTTGTTCCACAGTAGCGGCGCGCAGCCGTACGTCTGTTAGCTTAGACCGTAGAAGTCCCTTCTGAGTCGGTCCCCCCCCCTACACCAGCTTAAGATGCTGGCTTTGCTCCACCTCCTCCTGTCCTTCCTTTTCCGCAGGGTCTTTCTGCCCGCTGGAGTTCCGCCCCTCCTAGATTCTTCTGACGCTGAATCTCCCGACGGCTCTCCCTCCCTCCTGCGGGCTTTGGGACCTGGCTCCTCCCCCGGGCTCTCCGTTTCCCCGCGCGCTTGCACATTTGAACTTGGCGCGCGTGCCCAGTTTCCAACCCTTCTCCTGATGGTAACGTCACTCCTCTCACTGCTCCCCTCCCCTTCTGGGAGAGTGGCTTGTTCTGACCTCTCCTCCCTTCCAGCCAACGGAGCTGCTTCTCCTGACACACTGGAACTTCCCCCCCCTTCGCTACGCTCTGGAGGGGAAGCCGGCTTTGATCTCCAGCTGCTGCTTCGGGATTCCCTGTTGGCTCTTTCCCCCTGATGAGTCCCCCCTGGGGCTCCTTTCCCCCTGGCTACAGGCGCCCCCTCCTGGGAATCCCCTGATTCGCTGGAAAAGCTCATGGAGTCCCTTGGGCCCCAGTCCTCCTCCTCCTCCTCGCTGTCCTCGGACTCTGCCCAATGGTCCTCCCTCTCCTGCCTCCCATGTGCCTCTGCCCCTGAACCCCTGACACCCATGCTCATGTATATAGTGGGGGACCGGAAGCACTTAAATAGCAGACCCAGGCAATCTATCCAAAGGACAGCTACTGGGTTGTACTCCAGCCAAGTCAACTCTTCAGATTTATGTCTCAAATATGACCATATTTGGGGGGATTGGGGCGGGGAAGAAACATGAAGTGCCCTGAGCAACTTAGAGAAAGGGCAATATAAAAATGTTAGGAAAGCAAAAGGCATGTGTTAACACAAAAAAAAAAAAAAACATGCAACTTCGTGCTTCCTAGTGGCTGACTGGACAGTCTGTATGCTGGAGCTTAATTAAATTAGTGGTTTAGTTAATCCTGTTCATGTAACCTGGGGTGAAGAAACACTTTCAGCCCGAAAATGGTGGTGCCAAGGGCAAAAGTCAGCAGAGCTGCAGCTGTAACTCTTACATACAGTGGCTGATATTCCAGCCATCCAAAGGTCAAAGGTTTCTATGCCCCCCACTCCATCCAGGCTGCAGGAGACTTGGGCAGTTCAAGGACACATTCCAGCTAGTCAAACGCACTCAAAGAAGGCACAGCAGAACCAATGAGAGGTGTGGCCAAGTGCTATTTTTGCATTAAAATGGTACCTGTTCTGACAATGGGGCAGATGGAGTAGAGAGGGGTTTTTTAATGGAACAAGGAATGTGGTTGGGTAATAAAGGAATAGAAAGTAGCTCTCCAATATATCAGAGAAACATGCCTGGTAGTTTACATAGGCACAAATGAAGTCTGTAGGAAGAAAGGAGAAGCTGCTTCATTCCTCTGTTTAGAAATGGTAACATGCACATAACACGCACACTTAAGAACTCACCTGCTAAACAACTTTGTGTTCATTGTACTACCAACAGAAAATCACTAAAATTAAAAGACCATTTGGAACAATAGCTAGGTGTGCATTAAAATAACAAAAAGCCTAGAATTCCTTCTCTTAATTGCAGAGTTAATTTTAGGAATCCATCACCCTTAGTCAGGTCTTGTGCTCCACCCCACAATGCAATGCTGAGCAACGTCCACACCTATTTTAACAATACGTCCCCTTTCCTAACTTGGCAGACGTGACCTACATCTGCAACCTCTCTTTCCCGTCTCCGGATTCACTATGCTCCTTCACAGTGGGCTCCTACCTAGGAACCTCAACTTTTATTATTCAGAGACCTACACTCCTTCCCCTTGCATCTCCAATCTAACTTGACACTTGAGACCAACCCAATAATTCCATAGCCTCTAGCTGCAGGTCACACAGATGAAAGCAAAAGACATGCTTAGGACTCCCCTGTACTCTTACAAAGAGTCTTCACAATCTTCCCTGCCACTACTCTTATACATTATTAAAGTACTATTTACTGAACAGCTGCATTTATTTATTTTCCAATACAATATGCTGTCTTCCGCTCATTTAGAAGCCAAGGGGTAGTGGTTCTTTCTGTTAAGGCTACGGATAGCACAGGTGTTGTTAGGTTTACCAGTTCTGAATATGCCACAGTAACTGCAGGCCATGAAATGGAAAGTCCCTTGTTGTATAAGGGAACCGGATAGGAAAATAGGAAGCTGACTTACACTGAGTCACACTCTTGGCTTATTCAGCTCAGTATTTTCACTGACTGACACTGGCTCTCCAGGGTTTCACGCAAGGGACATTTCCAGCCCACCCTGGAGACCCTGGGGATTGAAAGTGGGATCTTCTGCATGCATAGCAGATGCTCTACCACTGAGCTACAGACATTCCCATGAAATAAGGGGGTATATGGGCTCCTTCTATCCTTGGAAGGCATTTGATCAAGTAGAGGAATCCCACTGACAGAAGGTGGCAGCAAGACTTTTGCCAACTCCCCCTGTAGCCCCCAGCATCACCACCTATAATGTTCAGAACTCCAAGACAGATTTCCTTTTATAATCATTTAAATAATTTAGTATTTAAATTAGTAAATTTACAATTCTAGGATTCTATGTATTAAATTTACTAATTTAATTGGAAGGGGCCCTGAGGGTCATCTAGTACATTAATTAATGATAACTGTCAAGGGATGGTTAGCTGCTTGTGCTTAAAATTGTGCCCCTTCAGAGTTTGTGCGACCCCACAAACCTCTGTGTGTGACAGAGCTCCTCAGACATGTCTGCTCTAGTCACTAGTAGAGTCTGACAGTGGCTGTCTGCGGAAGCGCTTCCAGCAAAGAAGTTCCTTAACGGAAACACGTCTCCTGGACTCACGACGTGGCAGCTTCCGGCGCAGCATGGGTCTCCCTGCAGTTGCTTCTGACACCTCCCCGCTATTTTCGCTCGAAGTGTCTCTCACCCCTTTCTCTCCCCTGCTGCTTCCTGCCTGGGCTGCTGCGTCTCTCTCAGCATTACTGAGATCCTCCTCCAGAGACCCCGCGCTCCCCCTGCTGGTCCCTGCTTTGGCTGTTGACTCTCTCCCAGTCTCTGGGAGCCTTACCACTTCCCTTTCCTCCGATGTCAGTTCCCTGACATCCACCTCCCCTCCAGGGCCCCCCTCTCCCCCGCCCCTACTTTCTCCTCTGGGCGGTGAGGAGCTGAAACCCCTAAAAGAATCCTCTTCATCTTCAGACGTCTCGAACAATTCCCTCCATCGGTCTTCGTTCCGACTCGCTGAATCCTCCTCCACCTCGGAATCAGCGAACCCCTCCAACTCTTCTTCGTCGTCGGTGGTGGCGAAGTATTCCCTCCGGAACCTCGCCACTGGCTGGGGTTTTCTAGGGAATCTCTGATGAAAAGTTTCAATCAAAACCTCGTCATCTACCTCCTCTGCCCTGACCCAGGTGTTTTCCGACTCCGGCTCCCCTTCCCACATTACCAAATACTCTACTTGCTCTCCCCTCCACCTGGAATCGAGAATCTCCGCTACATGGTAGCTGTGTTCTTTTTCTTCCATAGCTGGTCCCCTATTGACCCTCCCCTCTCTGTCCCCTATATACGGTGACAGCAATGATCTGTGGAACACTGGGTGCAACTTCATGTGGTTCGGTAACCGGAGTCTGAAAGCCACTGGGTTGACCTGTTGCGTGACTTCAAATGGGCCCAGTCTTTTGGGTCTTAACTTCTTACAACCTCCTTTAAATGGTAACCCTTGGGTGGACAGCCACACCTGGTCCCCCACCCTAATGCTTTCCCCTTCCCTTCTGGTTTTGTCTGCCTGCCTCTTATATTCCTCCTTCGCCCTGTTTAAATTAAGTTGGAGTTGGCGATGGATCGCTTCCATTTCTTCAACGAACTGTTCTGCGGCAGGAACGCTCCAGTTCTCCCCCTCCCCCCCTGGGAAGGCTCGGGGATGACACCCGTGATTGGCCAAAAAAGGGCTCATCCCCGTGGACACGTTCTCTGCATTGTTATAGGCAAATTCTGCCAACGCCAGCTTCTCCACCCAATCATTCTCTCTGTCATTCACATAACACCTCAAATATTGCTGGAGGACACCATTAGCTCTTTCCGCCTGCCCATTGGTTTCTGGATGACGGGCAGTGGAAAAATTTACCTCTACATGCAATAAGCTCATGAGCTTCCTCCAGAACCTGGAAGTAAATTGTTTCCCTCGGTCCGAAACCACCCTCAAGGGGGCACCATGCAACCTAAACACATTTTCCACAAACAATTTAGCGGTTTCTTCTGCTGTGACCGCATGTGAGCAGGCTATAAAGTGGGCCATCTTGGTTAACAGGTCTACCACAACCATAATGGCTGTCTTCCCTTTGGACCTGGGCAGATCAGTCATGAAATCTATTGCCACTGCCTCCCATGGTCTTTCCGGCGTGGGTAGTGGTTCTAATAAACCTGCCGGTGCCCGCCTCTCCCCCTTGGCTCGTTGACATCGGTCACACCCTCTCACATATTCACGCACATCTTCCCTGACCTTGGGCCACCAGAATTCCCTGGTAACCAGCCACATGGTTTTGTGTTGCCCAAAATGCCCTGCTGTGGGGCTATCGTGCAGTTGCTTGAGTACCTTTTCCCTTCAGGTATGTATAACGCTCCCTTGTAGTACAACGCCCCGTTTCTCTCCTCAAAACCCCCGGGTTTGTCTCCCTCCCTCCTGAGACCCCTGAGTTTGTCCTGGGCGTATTCATCCTGCACCGTTCCCTCTACCAGTTCCCTTTGCCCCACCAAAGCCGCCCCACACACCCAGCGGTCCTCGGGAATAACATGGGTCTCTTCGGGTGCACCCTCTCCCTCCAAATATTCAGGTTTGCGTGAGAGAGCGTCCGCCCTAACGTTCTCCGGGCCTGGTACGTAACAAATCTCAAAGTTAAATTTGGAGAACTCCTGGGCCCATCTCAACTGCCTTTGGTTGAGCACTCGCGCAGTTCTCCAATACTCTAGATTCTTATGGTCCGTGCACACTTGCACCTTCTGTTGTGCACCAATTAGTAGATGCCTCCATCTCCGGAAGGCCTCATAAATCGCAAGAAGTTCCCGGTCGTGCACCGTGTAGTTTCTCTCAGATTTGTTCAGCTTTCGCGAAAAGAAGGCACACGGTCGCCACTCTGACCCCTCCTTCCCCGGCTGCAGAAGAAGCACCGCCCCTATGGCTCTGTCCGAAGCGTCTGTTTCGACCCTCAGCTTTTTTTGTAAATCCACATGTAGAAGTTGTTCGTCAGAGGCGAAGGCCCTTTTCAGTTCCTCAAACGCTCGCTCCGCCTCCCCCGTCCAAACAAACTTCTTTTTGCTGCTGAGACAGTCCGTGATGGGCGCCGTCAGGTGGGCGAAGTTTCGGATGAACTTACGATAAAAGTTTCCAAACCCTAGGAACCTCTGCACATCCTTCTTGGTTTTGGGTGTTTTCCATTCCAGCACCGCTTGAACCTTGCCGGGGTCCATGGCCAACCCCTTGTCTGACAAGCGGTACCCCAGGAATTCCACCTCCTTGGTATGAAACTGACACTTTTCCAGTTTCACCCACAGTCTGTTGGCTTGCAGCCTGCTCAACACTTCTCTGACATCTCTCACATGTTGCTCCTCATTCTCCGAATACACCAACACGTCATCTAAGAAGGCCACGCAATTCTTGTAGAGCAAAGGCCCCAGTACATGGTTCATAAAGGCTTGAAAACACGCGGAGCCTGTTTGTAATCCAAAAGGCATAACGAGGTATTCAAATGCCCCCAAAGGGGTGAACATGGTGGTCTTCCATTCATCCCCTTTCCTTATACGTATCAGGTTGTACGCCCCCCTTAGGTCCAGCTTTGTAAAAATCTTTCCTTTTCGCACCCTGGTCAAAATATCATCAATCCTGGGCATAGGAAAAGCCGCCGGCTCTGTCACTGCATTTAGGGCCCGAAAGTCACATACCAGCCTCGGCTTGTCCGTGTTTTTTTTATCCACAAAAAACACTGGGCTACCCCCCGCTGCCTTGGACTCTCTGATGAAGCCTCTCTTCAGGTTCTTGTCAATGAACGCTCGCAACTCCTGCATCTCCCTGTCTGACATGGCATACAACTTGCCTACAGGAAGCTGTGCTCCAGGGAGTAAATTGATCTGGCAATCAAAGGGCCTATGCGGGGGTAGTTGGTCCGCTTCCTTCTCGCTGAACACGTCGCTGAGATCAGCATACTGTGGTGGCACCTTCCCCTTCTCCATCACTTCCGTCCCTGCTAGGGTGGCTTGGGCCCCTGCTGACCCCTTTTCCGCCCTGCAGTGTTCTAAGCAGTGTGCGGAACCGAAGGAAACCACTCTTTGATGCCAGCCCACCAGCGGATCATGTAGGGCTAGCCAGCTCATTCCCAAAATAATGGGAGCGCCTCCCAAGGTGGCCACATTAAACGCTATCAGTTCTGTGTGCCTTGCCACCCTCATTATCATTGGGACGGTCTGCAAGCTGACGCCTCCTCCCAACAGTTCCCTGCCATCAATCGTGGTCACCTGCAGGGGGTTGCTTAAAGGGATAGTCTGTATCTGGTGTTCAGCAGCAAACTCCTTGCTCATGAAATTGCAGGAGCTGCCTGAGTCCAACAGCGCCTTTATTTTTAGGGGGTGTCCATTTTGCAGCTCTAGCGACACTTCAATCACTAGAGCAGGTCGAGGAGCTTCTGGCACTGGCACTTGGGGAAGGGGCACTTTCACTGCTCTTTGGCCTGGCTGCAGTGCCCTGCTGGCAACCAGGCGTTGGCTTTTACCTGCTCCGTTTCTCCCTGCTCTTCCCCCTCAACAGCTCCCACCATCCCTTGCCATTCCTTCCTCTGGGGGCAGACTCTGGCAAAGTGGCCTGGCTGTTGGCAGAGATAGCATTTCCGGGCTCCCTTTCCCTCCTTCTTCGCCCCCTCACTGGGCTTTGAAACTGCGCGCGCGCGGGCTGTTCCGATTTCCATCGGCTCTGCCGGCGGGAAAGCTGGCTCAGGAATGTCTGGAATGCGTAACTCCTTCCAACGTTCCCCTCTCCCTTCCCGCCTCTCCAAGGCTCTTGCCTCCTGGCGCGCTCCAATGGTCAGCGCAGATTTGGTCAGCTGATCCATAGACCCCGCCCTGGGGCTCCTGGCCAGCTCGTCTTTCACAGCTGAAGAAAGACCTTCTTCAAATAGCATCTGAATGGGTGCCGCCGATAAATCCCACCCCAATCTGTGAATCAGCATGGTAAATTCAGTCCAGTACTCACGGACAGATCTGCTTCCCTGCTTGCAAGCCATTAGCTGTCTGCGTACCAACCCTTCCTCAATATCGCTGGAAAACATGATATCCATTGCACGAAAGAATTTCATAGTGTCCTTTAGGATATCGTTGTGCGTTGCCATCAGGGGTCGAACCCAGTCCCGCGCCCCCTTCTCAAGATGCCCAATTACGAACGCAACTCGCGATTCCTCATCAGGGAACTCATCAAACTGCACATTCAGAGCATATTGCATCTCAGTCCTAAAGGCATGGTAATCCTTGGGGTCCCCCCCAAACTTCTGCACCAATCCTGGTACCTTTCTGGGGAACTGAGTGGTTCTCCCCTTTTTGTCAGCATCCTGAGCCCTTCTCTCCTCGAGCCTCGCCGTCTGCAGCGCAAGTTGGACCTCCAGAGCTTGATACCTTTCTTCCAAGCTTGGACCAGCTCCAACCCCTGCGTCTCCGGTTCCGACTGGGTTGCTCATGATGCTTTCTCCTGCACAGGCAGCGTACAGAGACTGTCAGACTGCTGTCAAGGGATGGTTAGCTGCTTGTGCTTAAAATTGTGCCCCTTCAGAGTTTGTGCGACCCCACAAACCTCTGTGTGTGACAGAGCTCCTCAGACATGTCTGCTCTAGTCACTAGTAGAGTCTGACAGTGGCTGTCTGCGGAAGCGCTTCCAGCAAAGAAGTTCCTTAACGGAAACACGTCTCCTGGACTCACGACGTGGCAGCTTCCGGCGCAGCATGGGTCTCCCTGCAGTTGCTTCTGACACCTCCCCGCTATTTTCGCTCGAAGTGTCTCTCACCCCTTTCTCTCCCCTGCTGCTTCCTGCCTGGGCTGCTGCGTCTCTCTCAGCATTACTGAGATCCTCCTCCAGAGACCCCGCGCTCCCCCTGCTGGTCCCTGCTTTGGCTGTTGACTCTCTCCCAGTCTCTGGGAGCCTTACCACTTCCCTTTCCTCCGATGTCAGTTCCCTGACAATAACTTTAATATTTCTTTAAAAATATTAATAATTATTAATTTAAACTTAAGTGTTTCTTTCTAAAATAAAATAAAAAATTACCCTGGCCTTCCTCTCATAAGAGGCCAGGGCATCAAGTAACAAACATGACACACAAATGAATATCAGAAAACCAAACTAGTACAGAGAGGTACAGGACATTGTTTAGAGGCTTGCAGATTGCTGGAGGGTGCAAGGGACTGTGGTGAGGACCTGTAAAAGTTGCTTTCTCTCCCTCTCTCTCCACCACTCTCCACCTTTCACTAGTGAAAGCATCCCCTGAGCAGGAACTCTTCTCAGGCAACTTTCCTACTGTTGGAGCGGGGTGGGGGGGAATAGATCCAAGTCTATTTGGTATGCATCTAGATTCTTGTGCAATGTTGTTTCTGAATGGTTCTAAAGGCAGCCGGAAAGTAAACAGGTTAATTTAAAACAAAACAAATCTCAAAACCCATTGTAACACCCACAACACAATAGCCCTCAGTCCCCTGGCTGATGGACAGGGCCATTATACATTTCCATTCTCCTCTCCATTGCCCAGACACCTGAGGGTTGGAACAGAGAGTTCTTTCAAAAAATGAGGGGACAATGTAAACTCTCTGAAGGTGCTCCTTCTCTGGCTGGTGGATGTGGCTAGGCTATTCTTCACCTTGCCATGATGTCCTTCTTTACAGATAATGCATCCACCCACTCAGAGTTTTAACTTCTAGAGACTTCAGAAACATAAAACTGTGAGGAATGACAAAACTAGCAGCAACAATAAAAAATCACCAAGGCATCACAAACGGGCAAGAATGGGGACAGTGACTAGGATTCTGAGTTTGGAACCACTGGAAGGAGGGGGGGAACCCTGCCTGAAGGTCCAATCATCAGAGACTCCAATCATGCAAGTGGAAGAGGGGACAGATATTACTTTTGTTGGATCCCTCTTCCTCCTGAAGTCCTGTCTGCCCCCTAACAGTTGTGCTAGAGGGTTGGGGACCCTCCAGAGCTGCATGATGAGTGATGCTGTGGACTACAGGATAAAGAGGGGACTCAACAAAAATTGCAGCCTCCTCTTCCACCCCCACCTTTGCTGGTAGAATTGTCTGCCAGAATCTTGGTTCTATCAATGAGACCTTCTATTCATGGATGCCTAATTAGTATTCAAGTCAATGGTTTTATGAATAAGAACCAGAAGATAGAAACTGTTCTTGGTAAAGAGTGACTGTCAGGGTGTATGTCATTTTGCCTGAATGGGATAGGCAGACTTTGCAAAGGAAGCAGCATCATGATTTTCTCATTACATACCGTACATCTCTTTACCTCACACCTGGCAAAATGGCTGAAACACAGGAAAAGTCCTTAGGACAGGCATAGGCAAACTCGGCCCTCCAGATGTTTTTTGGCACTACAACTCCCATCATCCCTCACCACTGGTCCTGTTAGCTAAGGATGGTGGGAGTTGTAGTCCCGAAACATCTGGAGGGCTGAGTTTGCCTATGCCTGCCTTAGGATATCCCAATGCCATTTTTTCAGCGTTTAAAAAAGAAAGAAAGCTAAACTGCATTCATCTGTAGTGGTGAAATTTGTACCGAGGCTCAAGCATGGCAACATTTTAGCACCTTTTTAAAATAGTAAAACACAACCTAAATGTAGTCGGATGCTTGAAAACAAAGTCATACACAATCTAGGAAAGAGAAACCAAACTGGGCATTGTATGGCTTCCATACAGGGTTTTTCGTCACCATGATGGCCTTTTTTATATAGGTCAAATGATCCAACACCATAAGCAATTTAGATGCTATTAACTCATCATAATTTCAGTGTATCCTGTAACCTATAATTTAGCTATGTCGCTCAGATACACAAACCAGTCCATCAGCATTAACAACAACAAATTGCACCATATATGCAGCAGTGTGTACTTTACACATATTTATTGCAGAGGCTGTACTTTAATGACGCTAAATATGTAGCAACACAACCTATAAAACATATGAGGCTTAAAATATTCCTCTGCACTAAGGTTCTTACTGGATCAGCATTGCAGGCTCTTTCTCTCTTTCTCTCTAGCGTTAACAAATACCACGTTAAGCTTCTGTCGACATCCCTAATTGCAAGGAGGAAAACATTTACAATAACATGAAAATATCTTGGTTGTGTTTTTTTAAGGGTAGGTGTCTGTTCACACTTGGTCAGGATTACTTGGATTAGAAGAAGAAAGGATTAAAAGTCAATGTAAGATGCTACAATTATTTTATTGAACTTGGAGCTAGCTTTTGGCAATTCACCTTCTACATCATATGTACTCTTTAGAGCAGTAGTTACCAAACATGGTTTCCCCTGGGCCACTTGAAAATTGCTTCAGGTCTTGGCAGATCACTTAATTCCAGACCTTCTCCTGTTTTGCTTCCCCTGTCTTGCCACCAGCCACGGCTTTATTTCTCTAAGGAAAAGCCTCCTCCCCAATCACTTCTGTTCCATCCTGCTCACCTTCCAGGCAGACCACCAAATTCTAAGAATCATGAAGTAGCCACTATGCCAGCTGTTCTTCACACGCGCACAGCTACTGTGCCCACCATTCTTCACACACACACAGATTCAACACCACTATGCAGAGTCACCACCATGAGCCTCCTCATGGTTGAAGTTCATGCACTATTGGTGGTCCCCAGAGCACTTTAGGAACCCCCACTTTAGAGCCCTGATTTGAAAATAGAATAGAATAGCTCCATGTTGGCCATGCTGAACTCCTTGGAAGAAAGGCAAGATTCAAACAAGATAAAACATACTCATACTGGCTGTCATCTTTGGGAAGGCAACCAGTTTAGATGAGCCTTTGGTCTCTCTTTCCACATAAAATTCCATCTCTACCTGGATTATATTTTCTTGCCTCTCAAAAATAATTCTCACAAGGTTAAATGAAAAACAAGCATATACAGTTTGTGGGTTGTAGGGTTTAACTTCAATTTAACAGCTTACTACTAGTAGTAGTAGTCTAATAAAGAGGAGTAGAGGAAGTCTTCACAAAGACAATACCATGCTAGTGAAACTGACTTTGCGTCTGTTAAAAAATGCTTTGAAGTCCCCATCTGATCATATGCAGTAGACATGAATGCCTTTAAGGCTCACAGGAGTTCACTACAAGGGCATGAAGGGAAGCACTGTGCTGCTTGCATTACTGAAGAAGCTATTGCCCAATTAGTGCCACAACTGCCATGGACGCTGGCAGTTAACAAAAAGAGCAAATGAGAAAGCACAGCTTTAAGATGACAAAGCTCATTAGTGGAAGATCAATCCAAGGGCATGCTTGAACAACTGCCCAGTACTCCCAACACGTTAAAGGCCTCACACAGATCTCCTCATTGAGCAAGCTTATTGCTAGGAGTTGGCAGAGGTGGCTTAAAAACCTATAGATTACATAATGTCATTTTTGGGGAGAAGTGCTGTTTTTAAGGGATGCTTTTTAAAAAATGTTTTAAGTCTATCCAAGACACAATCGTCCCAGCTCATTGTATAGTACAGCAATGGGGGACCTGGGACCTTTCAGAAGTTTCCTGATTACAACCCCCACCAGCCCCAGCCAGCATGGCCAACAGTCAAGGATGATGGGAGTTGTAGTCCAACATCACCTTGGAAGGCATCATGTTGGGTACATCATTTAGTATCCTGTATTTTGTCTGTATCTATAAATAATCTAAAATGTCAAGCATTCACACAACACAGGAAGCCAAGCTTTACAATCCCTGTGCTCCTAGTAGGATTACACTTGGTGCAATGAGTGTGTACATAGCTTCAGATGACATTGTGGGGTTTTCCAGTTCAGATTCAGTTGCTGTTCCAACTTTTATATTCTTTGCTGTAAATTGAAGTCACTGCTACTTGTCCCTTTTTCAGTGGCTTTGGTAAACCACTGTCTTCTGACTTCATAAGCACACGCTGCTGGTAAAACCAATATTGAAATTGTTCCAGGCATCTTGAAATCTCTCTGTTGAGAAAGGAAGGGCAGAAAGGGGAGGCGTTTGGAAAGAGAGGAAGCCGAAACATAGGAAGTTGCTACCTGTAAAAGCTGTGTCAGCAAGCTGAGATCATGGGGCTTTCTCCTTGTTTAGAGTCATCATAGACCACAGCATATGAAGTCAAGTGTTTCCTACGGAAGTCCAACCAAGGTCCTCCACTTTCACAAGTGAAGCTTGAATTGCTGCATCTCATTGACAAGGTACCGCACAAAGGCTCCTGAGCAAGCTTTACAGTCATGGAATGAGAGGCGAAGCCCTCTTATGGATCAGAAATTGGTTAAGTAGCAGGAAGCATACAGGAGTCGTCAATGGACAGTCCTCCAAATGGAGAGATGTAGAAAGTGGAGTCAATTAAACCAAGAAGAAAGGTTACAGCATTTGGGACTTTTTGGTTTACAAAAAAAGTTAAGAGGTTGCACGATAAAACTCTGCAAGGCATAAAGGCACAAAGAAATCGGATAGAGAAACGTTTTTGTCTCTTTCTTTCATAACACTAGAACTCGTGGAAATTCAATGATGCAGAATGATGGAAGATTCTGGACCAATAAAAGAAAGTAATTATTTACACAGCACTATGGAACTTGCTCCCACAAGATGCAGTGATGGCCACCAACTTCAGGGGCTGAAAAGATTAGACAAATTCATGGAGGACAAAGCTATCAATGGCTACCAGTCAAGATGTGTGTATTTTGCCTCCCAGTTACAGGGAACCACAGGTGGGCAGCTTGCATACTTCCCACAGGCAACTGGTTGGCCACTGGAATAGCTGGGCCATTGGCCTGATCCAACAGGCTTGTCCTATGTTCTTATGTCCTACAGAGACAAATGGATAGGAAATGCATTTCCCACCCGACTGGTTGATGAGTAGATATTTCAGTGATGCCCACTGGTTGCTTGGACATATTTACTAGATCTCTTACCTAGACCTCTTAAAACAGTTCACTGAAGGAATTTTTCGAAGTGGTATGAGAAGTCTGAGATGCTGTGCACTCTGGATCCACTCTGAGACAGTCAATGTGAAGAAAACTACATGGTTGAAACAAAACTGGCAACTGGAAGTGTTGTTTATCTGCAACAGGCCATTTAAGGTTTTTGTGTTTAGAAGCCATTTTATCATATTGTTTGGCAAGTGAAGCACCTGTTCAAATTAGGCTGCGGACCTCCATTTACTTGTGTTAATTAAATGTAAATGTATATCACATTTTAGCACTGGGACTAGAAATGGTTATTTTCCGTTCATAATTACATATGGTGTAAAATTTATAAATCTTGGCGTCGCTAACTTTTAATCATCTGCGATCTTAATTTATTATTTGCAGGAAACATATCAAACCCATGTACAAAATGAAATGCAATTTATTTGTAACACTCCCAAAATATTTAAACAGTTATATAATGGGGCAGGCTAACCCACCATGGGACTCGAATGAGTGCAGCTCCCCACAATTTATGGCAGTATTGCAGTTGCTCAATATTCCCAGAAAGGTAACAGCAAAACTAGATTTACTGAACTCTGGGTAGGCAGATAAACCATAGTTCCTGTACAGTATTTGGTTGGTAGGTCATAAATTGTACAGATTGAGGGAACATCAGAAATAAGAAGGATAGAGGCTGGGAATAAAGCCCTATTTATAATTGGTTTACATGTTATCACAATCCTAAACCGTTACAGAACTTCTCAGGGTTTATAGTATAATAAGAAACATGGGTAATGGACATAGAAAAAGCTTATTAACATAGCCAGAATCCAGAAGTTAAGTTCTCAGGGATATTTTCCTGAATTTAACTATCTCTGATGATTTTGAATGACACTCCCTAGCCTAATTTTCTCACATTGCTTACTCTTCACTGTGTTTTGCATTAATCCATCCACCAGAGTTAACAACCCCAATATTATTTACATACTAATTTACTCTTAAGGGACACGGGTGGCACTGTGGGTAAAACCTCAGTGCCTAGGACTTGCTGATCGCAAGGTCGGCGGTTCGAATCCCCGCGGCGGGGTGATCTCCCATCGTTCGGTCCCAGCTCCTGCCTACCTAGCAGTTCGAAAGCACCCCCAAGTGCAAGTAGATAAATAGGTACCGCTTTATAGCGGGAAGGTAAACGGCGTTTCCGTGTGCGGCGCTGGTGCTGGCTCGCCAGATGCCACTTAGTCACGCTGGCCATGTGACCCGGAAGTGTCTCCAGACAGCGCTGGCTCCCGGCCTCTTGAGTGAGATGAGCGCGCAACCCTAGAGTCGGACACGACTGGCCCGTACGGGCAGGGGTACCTTTACCTTTACCATATTTACTCGGGGATGAAGATTATGTGAGTCAAAATTAGTCATTCAGCTTGTCATTTGTTGCTGATTGTCTGCCTTGAAAGGGCAAAGCAATCAAAAGCTGAAGGGAATCCAGAGATTATTACCCAAGAAATCTAATCAAGTAAATTGGTCTTTGGTGGATCAAAGTGAAAAACTCAAGAATGGTAGGCATCACTTTTATTTAATAGAGAGCTAATTGTCTGCAACCAGGACACAGTTATATTGAATCCCATTGATGATGCTGAAGGATCCATGATAAGCCCAGGCTTTTAGCTAAAGCATTAATAAACTACAGGCAGCAGTACAAATGTAGTTAAAATAGAAAAATATATACTTGTGTTAGCTTGGAATGAATTAAGTACAGTGGTGCCCCGCAAGACGAATGCCTCGCAAGACGAAAAACTCACTAGACGAAACGGTTTTGCGGTTTTTGAGCTGCTTCGCAAGATGAATTTCCCTATGGGCTTGCTTCACAAGACGAAAACGTCTTGCAAGTTTGTTTCCTTTTTCTTAACACTGTTAATACAGTTGTGACTTTACTTCGAGGAGCAACTCATAGAACGCGGTGTGGTAGCCTTTTTTGAGGTTTTTGGTGATTTTTGAAGCTTTTCCAAAACTTTTCCGATACCGTGCTTCGCAAGACGAAAAATTCGCTAGACAAAAAAACTCATGGAACGAATTAATTTCGTCTTGCGAGGCACCACTGTATTGACCTTCGTTTCTCTCACATGGAACCACCTGCCCACAAGATAGCCTGCCCTTGTTGCTACATTCATTGTTGCTCACAATTTACCCATAGGAGTCGTTTAAAATATTGTCTGTCTCCAGATAATTACTACTTTGGGAGTCCATGTTACAATGCAACAGCTACTATAAGCTAGTGGCAGAGTGAGCTGGTAATTAATGCACGAGCGTGTAGAAGCTATACAGAAAGCTGCATTGCCCAAGAGAGCAGTGATATTGTAGCAGCCTTTTCCAGAATCGGGGCTGGTCCTAGCTTTTTCATTCACAGTGACACGTCTCTGTGTGTATGAGGAAGGATCGGTGTCCAAACTTTTTTCAAAGAGGGCCAGATTTGATGAAGTGAAGGGCCGTGAGGGCCGACCAAATGGCCAACCAAAGTTGTTAACCTTTTTTTTAGGATTGAAGTTGTTGAGGGATTTTACCCCAGAAAATTAACTGCCACAGGGGCCGGATTAAACCGACCAGTGGGCCAGATTAGGCCCCCGAAATGGACTTTGGACATGCCTGCTAGACTATCCTTTCCATGTAGTGCATTTTCCACAAGACACATCAGGAAGCAAATGCACACATTTCATAGATGATGGTGCACACCTATCTCCTCTTTACTTGAAGTTGAACTCCATGGAAGAAAAGCCATGTCTGAGTTGTCTCTTAGGGGCCAAGATGCAGCTGAGTTCATACCGTATTTTTTGCTCTATAACAAGCACCTGACCATAACACGCACGTAGTTTTTAGAGGAGGAAAATCCATAGGCATGCCACCCGTAGGCATTCCCTCCATAACACGCACAGACATTTCCCCTTACTTTCTAGGAGGAAAAAACTGAGTGTTATGGTGCAAAAAATACGGTAATTTTGTCCAATAAGCCGAGGCCTGCAGCACAGCTGCCATCATTCTGTGCTCAGCCAGAAACTAAAAGATGCTGCTGTTGACACTGAGGTATTTGCCTATTGTAAATATTTTCACTTCCTATATTTTTCAGACGTTAGAACTTGTACAACCCATGATGTGTCCTAGATCAATTGCCACCAGTGTGTCTCCTGAAAAGCATTTGACCAGCAAATCAACAATAATAATGGGGTCTAACATGTCATATGTGAAGCTTCCAGGTAAATGACTTTAAAAATAAATAAATCAGGAATTTCTGATACAGTTGTTTTAGAGAGGAGTTAATAATTTATACAGTTGTACCTCCTTTTTAGTACCACGTTGTTAGTTGAGTTTCACATAACAGCAGTTCATTTAGAAGACTTCCCAAAAACAACCATTGGTTATTTCCATTCCTGCTTAGCATTCTAACCAAGCTCGTGAGGTCATTGTCTTTAAACCTCGAACCATCTAATAAACAGACTACCCCTGGTTCACACACACATCCTTTCTTTAATAATCAAAATTCACAAGTACCCCTAATGAAGCTCCTCATTATCAATATATTTGAAAAAAGATAACCATACCTGTATATACACCACAATCTAGTGAAGATAACCCTTGCTCGCATGCCATTCACTTTCAGAAAACCACTATGCATGCAGTTCCACTTGCTACACAGCTGCAGCCAGCATTTGGCATTCTCAACACAGTTCCTGCTGCTGGGCTTGGAATGCATGGGCAGTGCCAAAGAGTAGAGACTGCCTGTGGTGTCAGGTTTGGGGGAACCCTAGATTGAAGACTCCATATTCTCCTCCTCTTAAAAAAAAGCAAGCAAACAAATATAGCAGTGCTATCAATGCCAATAGCACAATGATCTGATTGGCAGGTATGTATGCAAGCAGATACTCACCTACAGCCTGCTACTGCATTCGTGAGTCTAGAGACTGGCAATTAGGAATTTAATCAAGCACCTGGTGGTCCTCACTACATGATCAGCATGCCACAAAAATACCCTATGATTCACAGGACTTAGAAGCCTGATGCAGTCTGAACTGATGGGTAAAGAGTTCCTAAAGCAAGGGAGGCTCTCTTGCAGCGTTGCACCACAAATGGCATAAAAAGCAGGACCCAAGGTTTGGCTAGACAGGAGCAGGATGATCTGTGGTTCTCGTGTTGTCACAGATTTAGCACTACCCCGCACAATCTCTGAACTCGGCTTGCAGCCTCATTGCTTCCAAACCTTCAATAAATGGAGAATTTACAGTTTCCTTAGGCAGCTCATTCTGCTGCTGAACTGGTCTTAAGAGTTATGAACACAGCATATATTTATGTTCCAGTCTTCCCCCTCCCTTTCAATACCCTTTTGTGTCCTTGAATAAGACTCCGAGGGCTCATCCCAACAAGCCTTTGCATGCAGACAGGATCTTAGTCACTGGCATCACTAAGCATACTTGTGCAGCTGGCTGCTATTCGGAGTTTAAAACCATGCACGCCCTGCCACCTCATTGCTGGAGCTGTGGTCTGAAGCCCTTTTCTGTAGCGTGCAAACATAGCAGTGTAATAAAAACATTTTCTTGAAAGAGGAGGGCAACTCCCCTGGCTGTACCAGGTGTAGAACCTCACTCTGCTGACCTCCTAAGAACCACCCTGCTGAATCAGACCAAATATTTATGCATTCCAGCACTACATTTCCAGCAGAGCCCAACCAGGTGCTTCACAAGCGGAGACAAAAAGCAATAGCCACCTCTAGTTGTTAATCCCAAACAACTGCTATCCATCATGTCTAATTGCACCCTTTCTACATGCTCCACAGTTACTCAAATGTGATAGATGAGTGTGCATCCAGAAACAGTTTCTGGATTCCTTCTGTTCACATAAATTAGGGGGATGTGACTCTTGATTATAGGGGTAACTATTGAGTTATTGTTGTTATAGTTCTGTATGAATAGCTACGATTGTTAAACCAACTTAGACCATTTCTTTCCATCATTCCCATAGATCATCATCAACATCTGGGTCAAGGCAACAGTATTTTAGCCAACTGTTCACAAGATCTACCTGGGAATTCTACCAGTAATGAATTCACAACCATTGTCTTACCTGTGCTTTACCTCGTCATATTCCTGGCTAGCATCTTACTGAACAGCTTGGCTGTATGGATTTTCTTCCACATCAGAAACAAGACCAGCTTTATCTTTTACCTCAAAAACATTGTGGTTGCGGACTTGATGATGACCCTGACATTTCCATTTAAAATCATCCAGGACTCAAGACTGGGGCCATGGTACTTCCATTTTTTCCTGTGCCGGTATTCGACCGTTTTGTTCTACGCCAACATGTACACTACGATTGTGTTCCTTGGGCTCATTAGCATCGATCGTTATCTGAAAGTGGTCAAACCCTTTGGGGATTCCAGGATGTACAGCATCAGGTTCACCAAGATTCTGTCTGCGTGCGTTTGGATTGTCATGGCATTTTTAGCCTTGCCAAATGTGATCCTTACAAATGGTCATGCAACTAGGAAAAACGTAGGCGACTGCTTAAAGCTAAAGAATTCCCTGGGAGTCAAATGGCACAGAGCTGTCATTTACATCAACAACGGCATGTTTGTCGTTGTACTGATAGTATTGATAGGATGTTACATTGAAATATCAAAGTATATCTACAAATCAAGCAAACAATTTACCAGTCCTTCAAGTCGCAAACGGAAGCACAACCAAAGCATAAGGGTGGTTGTAGCAGTGTTTTTCACGTGTTTCTTGCCATATCATTTGTGCAGAATACCTTTTATTTTTGGCCACCTAGATAAACTTTTGGATGAATCGGCACACAAAATCCTGTACTACTGCAAGGAAGTGACACTTTTCCTTTCTGCGTGCAACGTGTGCCTAGATCCAATCATCTACTTTTTCATGTGTAGATCATTTTCAAGAAGGATGTTTAGGAAATCAAACATGCGAACGAGGAGCGAAAGCATTAGATCGCTTCAGAGTGTTAGAAGATCAGAGGTGCGAATATATCATGAATACGTTGATCTGTGACGCTGAAGACAATGAGATGGACATTCCGTCCCGTATTTGTATCCGTATATTTGTTATTTGTAAATAATAAAGTATTTTTGATTGATTATAACAAATGTCCACTGTTTTTCATGTTATTCTGCGCACAAGGGAGCCATGCAGAATATAGCAGAGTAACCAAGCCTTTGACTTACCGTAATCTAGGCTAGACTATTACAAATGTTGTACTGTGCCATCTAGTGGAGGAAAACATGCTTCTGTTACAATACTAGGAAGTTAAATATTCAGAATCAAAATTGCTTCTGAAACAATGCTGTCTGAATCACATCTGTTAAGTCGGTAAAGCTTGAGACTCTTAATCTCAGTGTTGTGGGTTACAGCCTCACATTGGGCAAAAGATTCCCGCATTGCAGAGGGTTGGACTAGATGATCCTTGCGGTCCTTTCCAACTACAGTTCTATGATTCTATGACAATTATTATCAATAATCAACAAAAGGGTTCCAGAAAGAAAGAAAATACTTCAGAACATAATTGTGTGTGTGTGTGTGTGTGTGTGTGTGTGTGTGTGTGTGTATAATTGCAATATTTATTGTTTAATAACAAATCCTCAGAAACTACTTGAATTCACTTTCATGGGAGGTCATTGTTTTCTTCATAATATTATATGAGGAGCAACCAGTTTACCCAGAATTTGTTTCTATATTTTCATGCAATTCTCACTCTTAGATAAGATGCTCCTATTGCTATTATAGCCAAATCCCGAACTTGATCAAGCCATTCTTTGCAAGAAAGGAGTAATGTAACTTACCAGTATTGAGTCATTAACATTCTTGCAGCTGTTAACAGATAGAATGTAGGCTACTTATGTTCTTCTTTATGATATAGACCAGCAACATAAACAATGGATTCATTGTTAAACAAATGGGAGCCAAAAATCATTGCCAATCTACTTCATATCAGCCAGAGATCTATTAGCGGATCCTCTTCTATCTACTGGCCACTCCTGCACTACAGTAAACATGTTTCTACAGAAGAGATGTGACGGTGATGCATTTTTAATTTATAGCTGCCAACTTTTCCCTTTTTTTAAGGGAAATTCTCTTATTCCAAATAGGATTCCTCACAAGAAAAGGCAAAAGTTGACAGCTATGTTTTAATTGCCTCACTTTCTTTCTGAAGGAAAAACCTATAATTAAATCCATATAGTAGTTGGATGAGGCATTCTCCTTAATCTTATTTATAGTATGTTTTGACTGAGGAGTATTAATAACTATCACACTCTAATGTGATAGAATCTAATGCAGTAGATTAGCACATGGAATTCTGGGTGCTGCCAAACATGATCAATTTAAAATTAAACCTCATGTATTGTAGTTATGTTGCACAACCAGAAGGTGGCAAGAAACTATTGTTGATTCATGCTGATTCATTTTTATACATTCCAATTATGTTTCCCCTTACTTGCCTTTCTTTCTAATTTTTTTTTAACTGTAGCTTCTAGAACTGAAGACAGTACTCCAAGTGGGATTGCACCATAGATTTGTAAAAAGAAGCAAGTACCTGTTTCTTTAAAAAAAAAAAATCCTTTTCTGGTTATCCCTAACATGGTATGTGCATGTTACAGATAGGTAGCCGTGTTGGTCTGCCATAGTCAAAATTAAAAAAATTCCTTCCTGTAGCACCTTAAAGACCAACTAAGTTAGTTCTTGGTATGAGCTTTCGTGTGCATGCACACTGTGTATCTGAAGAAGTGTGCATGCACACGGAAGCTCATACCAAGAACTAACTTAGTTGGTCTTTAAGGTGCTACAGGAAGGAATTTTTTTATTATGGTATGTGCATGTTTCACAGCTGCTGTGCACTGGTCATTGTGGTGTGTGAGAGTCTGTGGCTATGTATAGTTCTGTGTGTAACCATAGACTTATCAGTTGATGTCCTTCCCCAATCTGGTGGCCCCCAGGTGTTGTTGAACAGGTCTTTGAGGCAACCCATTTACTGAGCATTCATCCTGAATTGCTTATGCAGAGGTCAGACGATGTCTGCTCCTTATACAACATTCTGATTTGACAGGGGAAGCAGAGTGACTGCTGATAAAATCAGTAGCCTCCTATTCCTTTTCCCACCGCAAAGTCTAGTGATGCAAAATTAATGTGACAACCCTGTACTGCTAGTTTTCCCACTGCACTTCATTACCTGGCAGGCCAGGGAAACGCTGAGCACTGTCAGTGCCACATAATGCAATATGAGATTACTGGGAACTGTGGGAGAAGGGAGAGAGGCTGCAGCTTTTGCAGGCAGCTACATGAGTCTTGTATGTCCTAGTTCCAATGCTATGTATTTAAGAGGGAAACTGCTCTTCCTGAGGAGCTTACATTAGGGTTACCAAACATCCCCAGTTCCCGGGGACAGTACCCGGATTTGCAAATCTGCCCCTGGAATGTCCCCAGATTTGCAAATCTGTCCCTGGGAAATGTGGCAGCAGCAGCCTCAGCAGCCCGGAGCCAGCCTGTTAGTGCAGTTGGCTCTGGCTGGCTTATGGAGCTGCTCGCTGCCGTGGCGCCCGCCATTTTTTCTGTGACACGGCAGCCAGCAGCTCCTGAAGCCAGCCAGAGCCAACTGCACTAACAGGCTGGCTCTGAGCTGCTGAGGCTGCCACTACCAGGCTCACCCCTCCCGGGCCATGACTCCCGAGCCTTCCCTGATCTATCAAAACAAAGGGGGGGAGGAGATCAGGGAACGCTCGGGAGTTATGGGCGGGCGGCACACCGTTGCCCAGTTAAAAAAAAACTCTGCGCATTTATGTTTCACAGGGTGCAAAAGAAGGGCTTTACACCTTTATATAATATGCTTGGGCCAAGGGTCTTTTGCCTCACCTTCCCCACTACTGACTCCCTGTTGCTACCCAACTTCAAAAAAAAAAAGGGTCCCCGGATTCATTGAAAAAAAATGGTAACCATAGCTTACATGCTTTTGACAGCATAGGGCAGCCTACCCTAAACCTGGTGCCCTCTGGACCGCAACTCCCATAAGCTTCAGCCAGCAGAGTCATAACAAGGGCGAATAAAAACATTGCAGCCAGTGATGACAAGGCTTGTGCCAGTTGTGGATAAAGGCGGGTTTTGCATATCAAGGTTATGTTTCAGTCACAGATAAGAATAATGGTTTCTTGGGGAAATGTTGTTTGTGCAGTGGCACCACACCTTGCATTTGGTTATGTGGGCTTCTTTGGAAAATAATCATCATTAGTCTGCAGGGAACAATGGGTTCATGCAGCTGCCTTAAATTGGTTAGTCCACTGGACTTGAATTGTATGCCAAGGGTTGTGAAAGCTCGCTCTCTTCCTTCAGAGTTCTTGAGCTTTCTCCAGTACGCCTTATGAAATGCATTGTGTGTGGAGGCTAAAATAAAATGTACCAGGTCAGAAAAGTGCTGAGTTCAGTCCACAGTGGAAACCTGATAGTGTACAGAATAAAAACTTTCTTTTTTTAAAAAAAAGATTTTGATCCAATAGTTCCAGGTAAAAAGCAGACCAGAACGAAACAGCACAGGATCATAAGTCTCATAAGTCTTAACAAAATAGGAAACACCTTCCTTTTTCCTAAGCATAGGGAAGGCACACGTAGAAAGTCCTTGCCTTGACACAATACAGGTACTCCCTCTTTTTTGCCATTCAGAGTTTGTTCAGGTCATATGCCACCATGGCTTCTTCGAAGTTCAAGTGGCTAGATCAGCAGTGAAATACCCAAGCAACTTCCCTTTCATAAACTTAAGAAATCACAGCATGTGATTTTTTTTCTCAGCTCACAGGATACAAAGCAGGCGATTCTTGCAAAAGCTGGTTGTTCACACATGTAAACAGCTGGCATGAGAAATATATATACGTAGAGGCAGTGGCTACGTTGTGTCCTTAGAACAGTTCTCTTTCAGAATCCAAAAGCAGAGCTACGTAAATGATTCAAAGAAGCAAAGAATTATGATAGTTGAATTTCTAATAACTGCATTTATACTCTATGTCTGATTGTGTGTTTTTCAATGCCCTAGAAAACATTTTTTAAAGGTCATTATAAAGATGCCAGCAATCACAACTTATCAGAAACACAAGTTCTTTCCCACACTGTCCAAAGTGGCTCACAACAGATGGTGGCTTTCCCCGTTGACTAAAAGAACGGGTATAGTTGAAGAGGAATCAAACTGCTTTCCCTAGAAATTCTCATTTGAAGGTTTACTATCTTGTGCCAATTGTGATCTCATTCTTGTCTTTAAAAAGAATGCCGAGTTACTTCCAATTTCATACGTAAGGAAAGCACTCCGTTATTAAGGTCATGACTTCTTCTCCAAGTACCGTATGAATGAGTCAGGAAATGAGCACAAGTTCCCTTGCACGGCTACAAAACCACCAGTCACTGCATTATACTAAAAGGAAGCTGGAGTGCAGCAAACCCTTTTGTCCATGGCAGGGCCTTCTCTGGAGTGGTCCCGTTTGTGGAATGCCCTTCCTGGTTAGGGTGCCCGTCTCCCTCCCTACTGAATTCCAGGACAGATTTAGAATCATTCCTGTTTACCCAGGCAATTGATGGGTTATAGACACTGGCCGTGGCAAACACGGAATTAATAATTATGCAGGTACGTGACTGCTTTTTAATGTTTTCAGAAGCTGTGAGTGTTTAAATGTTTTAGGGTGTTTTGAGTTGTTTTGAAATGTTTAAATTGTGTTTTACTGGACTGCTTTCACATTTTGATGTTTGCTACTCTTGGTTCCTTCGGGAGGAAGGGTGGAATAGAAATCTAGTAAAAATAATCATCTGGGTGATGGTAGCCTGTGGCCCTCCATTTGTTGTGGGACTCCAACTCTCATTAGCTCCAGCCAGTATGACAAATGGTCAGGAATGATGGGAGCTGTAGTTCAGCAACCCAGAGTGGAACTGCGCTGAACAGTTTCCAGAGATAAATGCACAGCATCTCCCAGAGCACTGAAGCCAACTCTTTTTAACTGTTCTATAGAATGCTTCTAAGAGTGAGGCAAAAAAAATCTACAGAGGCTATATGCTAGCAAGTAAGATTTCAGCTTTCACAGCATTTCCTCTTTTTTTTGCCAAAGTCTGCGGTTTGTCACTTAAATAGTTCAAATCTGCCCTTCGTGGAAGTATAGGAGAGCTGGCCAGCTGCAGCATTTGACACTTAACCCATACTTGGCACCAACAAGAAACATTACTAACAATGGCTTTTTTCAAGTCCAATTTTGGAGTTCAAGAAGTTCCAGGGTTTTTAAACCAGGCAGGGCAGGAATAGCAGGGAGCATTATTCCTGCATGAATTCAGAAACATATTTTTTAGTTACTTAATAGCTTGAAAGGATACCGGACTCTCCAAATTGGTAAGTAAATGCAACTGAAGCATTCTAATAAGCATAAGCTTGTTTTTTAAAGACTCCTTCATATGGAAACGCTTAATCCTAATGCAAGTCATTTTCTCAGCTTAAAAATTGGAAGCAGAAAGCCAATAAAACTTTTTTAAGTGTGCGGCTTCTAGTAATGAAATGTATTGTTCCGTCACATCCTCCAATATTTCACAGATGAATAACAGGGGACTATTCAGTACTTATAATAGCTTATTCTGTTTACTAAGGTTCACCTAACTTACATAGGGCTGAAGACGCTTCTCTGCATGCTGTACTAATTTCACCCTGTATTAACTAGCACCACATGAGTTTCTGAGGAAGTTAGAAAAAGCTTCTTTTATTATTATGTCAATTTATTCTGTTTTGGGGTTCCCAAAGGATTTAAAGTTTTTAAATTTAAGGATTTTTCAAAAAGAATTTGAAAAGTTAATCTGGTTGCATTTTGATACAGAATAGCTGTAGCTCCAACACATTCAGGATACTTTGCTGTTTGGGTAGGCAGTTATAATGTGAATGTAAAAATGTGTGCTTTTTAAAGATATCTTCAAAAGGAGAGACCAGAAAAGTTACCATACCTCATAAATAAGGGCAATGGCAGAATGTTTACAAATAAGAATATGTTTCGGTTATACATGTTGCAAAATATAATAATCCTGTTCTGTTTCTTTTCTGAAAATCCATTATCAATTCATTTCCCATGAGCTGAAAGTAAGAATACAGTAATGGGTTGAATCCCACAGCCTGCTCCCACTAGTCCTAGTTTTTCCTGGATTAAGTTACACTCAGGACATTACCTACTGGCAGAAAAGGGGGGTGGGATTTTGCTGATGTCTGCCTCTCCCAGCAGCCCCTGGCCACCTTTTCCCATGCGATTCTGGAGGGTGCGCCAACCCTCAAAAGCCCATTTTCAAGGGGTTGCAGAGACAGAGGGAATTGATGAAAATCTCCTCCTGAAGGAGTCCAAATAAAGGATATAAATCATGGGTCCAACCCTATGTTTGCTAGGCTGGAAAGCAGAAAGGCAGACAAAAAAGGGAGCAAAAGGAACCTCAAGCAAATAAACTCAGGGATTTTTCTGTCTTGCTATAGCTCCTTTATGGAGGGCAGGCACCTTATTTTGTACTGAGAACCATACTGGAAATGCTTCCCGTTGCGTTTTCAAATCAATTCTTACCACCTTGAGGGCTGTGTAACTGGCAATGTTGATTTTGCAGTTTAAAATCAATGGACAGGGTTATCAAGTTCTAGTAAGAGTCTAGCAATGTCTGCAGAAAAGGGCCCTGGGCAGCAGAACCCTGCCTTTCAGTAAAAGCTGGAAATAGAGGTTATATACAATTGCTAAAGTTAACCCCACTGAAGCACTTAATTTACCCCATTTGAAATCAACAGGATCCAATAGTGCTTATTTTTTGGGAGAGCTGTACCAACAGAACCAAGAACTGTATATTCAACCAGGGTTCTCAAATTGGGGAGATCGCATGGCACTTACAAGGGAGGGAGGGAAACATACATTTGCAGTAAAAGTCTTCATACTATAAATTTAGTGTATCTCAAGGTATTTTAACTTTCCCAGCCATGTCAAATAAGAGGAAATACTATCTTTTTCTCACATTTAAGATCCCAGTTTTTACCTGACAGCTAAATTTTCACCCCTCTTATTCATACAGACCTACCCAAGAATGGCAGACTCCGTGTGTTCCTTAGAACGGAAAGCCTCCCCAGTCAAGTGAATATACAAGACAACATACAAGATCCAAGAAAATAAGGTAAGCAAGGCTATTTCAGCAACGCTGAAGATTTCACTCTGCAGTTCCAGGTTTGGTGGTCCCTCCAGGAAAGCAATTTACACTCCCTCCAGCAAGAATTCCTTTTATAATCTCTTACACAAGGGATAGTTAATGTTGCGTGGCAAGGTCCCAAACACTCCCAGGAAGTGGAATAAAGACATTTTAGGTTAATGGGCGAAAAAGGCCACAACTTTATTGGTTACAGAATGTGAGTGGTATTGGTTTGGCTATTTCTGACTCCTGCCTGTCTGCAGGAGTCTTGGAAGGGTTAACCACCAGAAGGGGGAGCCCTGCTGATGCATATCAACTAGGAACTTCCCCAGGATCACTGCTAGGGGTTGTGCCATGGCCCTAGCGCCCCCCCCCCCCGGGTCTGGGGCTTCGGACAGAGGCCATGCCCCTCGGATTTCTTTAATGGAGTACCCTTGAAATAGGAGGGATAGGTGATGGCCACTACCTCCCCTCACCTTCAACCTAATACTCCAATGCCTAACCGCCTAACCTTACAAAGTTGTGGTGAATTGCTACAAGGTAGGCGAAAAACCAAATGGCCAATGCCAATTTGCCAAGTGGAAAAAATTCCTACCAAGCCCCTGCTAAAAAACAGGCGACCAACCGAAGTCCATAGCAAGGTCGGGAGATAAAGAGCCTAACCTAAGGGAGGGGGGGAGAGAACTGTCCAAGCAGGGAGAAAAGGAACATGTCCTCTGCTGTGGGCAGTTTAAATAGCCCGCACCACACCCCCAGAGCATCCGGATTGGACATCCTTGGGTTGACGCGGCCGAGGACCAACCAATGGCGCTGGGGCTATCCTGCCCCATGTGCGTGGGGAGGGCTTGCTCCCAGCCCACAACGTCATCTCCCCGGGGACAGGAAATGGCTTTGCTGGACTACAGCTCCCATAATCCCTGAACAGTGGACATGCTAGCCAAAGCTGATGGAAGTTGTAACATCTGGGAGGTTGTCACCTTAGCTAGCCCTCTCATGGTATCTTATTGCTCATTTCCGAGCACAATTCAAAGTGCTGATGCTAACCTTTAAAGACCTAAATAGGTAAACCTGAAGGAGCGTCTCCACCCCCATCGTTCAACCCGGACACTGAGGTCCAGCTCCAAGAACCTTCTGGCGGTTCCCTCACTGTGATAAGTGAGGTTACAGGGAACCAGGCAGAAGGCCTTCTCAGTAGTGGCACTCACCCTGTGGAGTGTGCTCCCATCAGATGTCAAGGAAATAAATAACTATCTGACTTTCAGAAGACATCTGAAGGCAACCCTGTATAGGCAAGTTTTTAATGTCTGATGTTTTCTTGTGTTTTTAATATTGTTTGGAGCTGCCCAGAATGGCTGGGGAAACCCAGCCAGATGGGCAGGGTATAAAAAATAAATTATAGTCTTATTATTATCATCATTTGTCATCTGCTGGTAGAAGAGGTGATGGTTTGGTCTTGCATTGGACCCATGGTCCAATTTAGTACACCCATCAAACATTCGCCAACAGCTGCTCAGCTTCACTGGTTATGTTATTCTGTGTGTTCTCTTATACCTCCCTTATACAGCAATAGTACTCAAACTTCTTCATAGTAGCAAATATCAAGACAATATTCATGCTTAGGCTCCCAAAAAACGCCCAGAAAGTTTGCACCTGTGGATGTGAAACCTACACTGGCTGCAAAGTACATTATATTTCAGCATACTGAACAAACATTGCTCTGTGCATTTTTGCCTCTGGTCATACCCACAGCAGGCAAATGCCACCCCTGGAAAGTTCCCAAGAATGGCTGAAAAAGGCTCCCAATTCCTGCTCTTGCGGAAACATATTTGATTTAGCTCCATGCAAAAATGTTCCTGAATGTGGTCTTCATGTGCCATATAGGAAGATACATGGGGGGATTCTGCTGCAGGTGGATAACTCTTGTGGATAACTCTTTCTTTCTCTGCTCACAGGAACTGAAAATGCACTAGAGATGCCTAATTCAAGCACTCCTCTAGGAAACTCCTGCAGCTTCAATGAGATAATAAGAAAACAAGTTCTTCCAGTTGCCTATGGTCTGATCTTTCTAGGAGGAATCCTGTTGAATGGGGTGGCAGCCTGGGTCTTTCTGTACATTCCCAGCAAGACAAGTTTTATCGTCTATCTCAAGAACATTGTGGTTGCTGACCTCATCATGAGCTTAACTTTCCCATTTAAAGTTTTCGCCGATTCAGAAATTGGATCTTGGCGGCTCAGTGTTTTCGTCTGCCGTTTTTCAGCAGTCATATTTTACCTAAATATGTATATCAGCATAACACTGTTTGGTCTCATAGGCTTCGACCGATGCTACAAAGTTGTGAAGCCTCAGTTCATCACATCTTTCCATACTGTTCGATGTAGCAGATGTATCTGTGTAGCCGTGTGGGCACTTCATATAGTGATATCACTTCCCAATACAATTTTAACCAATCAACATCCTACCAAAAATCTTTCGAAGAACTGTGTGAACCTCAAAAATGAACTTGGAGTCCAATGGCACAAGGCTTCGAACTACATCTGCTTAGGAATTTTTTGGACTGTCTTTTTACTCCTAATAGCCTTTTACAGTTCTATAGCAAGGAAAATATATCTATCCCACCAAAAATTCAGGAAAAACTCCAAACGGTCAAGGAAAAAAACCAATCGGAATATTTTCACCATCATGCTTGTATTTATCATTTGCTTTGTCCCATACCATGTTGTAAGAATCCCATACACATTGAGTCAAACTGCTTCACATCATTATAACTGCCTAACAAAAGAGGTGTTGTTTTACCTAAAGGAGCTTTCTCTGCTCCTGTGTGCTGCAAATGTTTGCCTTGATCCTATTATTTATGTATTTCTTTGCCAACCCTTCAAGGAAAGGTTGTACCAAAAATTGCACCTCAAGTTGAAGGTGTCTGAGGAATTAGAAAACTCTAGATCTAAAAAGTCAAATGTGATTTGTGAAACAGTAGTTATTCCATAAATTCCAATCAAGCGTCTGGAAACCAAGCCTTATCGGGAACAGTTGAGAGAACTGGGTATGTTTAGCCTGGAAAAGAGGAGACTGAGAAGAGCTATGAAAGCCATCTTCAACTATCTCAAGGACTGTCACATAGAAGAGGGGGGAAACTTGTTTTCTCCTGCTCTGGAGGGTAGGACTCGAAACAATGGCTTCAAGTTACAAGAAAGAAGATTCCGACTAAACATCAGAAAGAACTTTCTGACAGTTAAGAGTTGTTCGATAGTGGAACTGACTCCGCTGGAAGGTGGTGGACTTTGCCTCATTGCAGGTTTTTAAGCAGAAGTTGGATGGCCATCTGACATGGATACTTTAGTTGTCTGCATTGCAGAAGGTTGGACAAGTTGACCATCAGAATGCATGCCAACTCTACAATTCTTTGATTCTGTGAGAGCAAGCTATTTACAATATGCTAAGATGGACCCAATGGGGGGCTGGTCCTTGAGTGCAAATGGGGCACTGCCTCACCAAGCTGAGCCTGCCCTTAGCTAGCCCTCACTTCACTGCCTTCTTTCTTGCAACCAGTAAGAAGGTGACTTTGACTGTCTTACACCTCAACTGAATCTAAACAATATGGACAGCTGTAGCTGACTTAAAAGACAACTGTATCACTATTGTGAATGAACTGATTGTTTCACTTGGCTCCTCGATTTTTTATTAATATATTTGTATGCAAAAGTCATACAAACATGAGTGCTATGTGCATTTTGTGCTTGAATTTGTATAAAAATAAAATAATGTGGATTTCAGCAATGGCTATTTAATATCTATCATCTATCTATCTATCTATCTATCTATCTATCTATCATCATCTATCTAATTTTATAAATGCTGTATTGCTAGAAAGAATCCCTTATCGGAAGAGTTATACAGTGGTACCTTGGTTCTCAAACTTAATCCGTTCCGGAAGTCCGTTTCAAAACCAAAGCGTTCCAAAACCAAGGTGCGTTTTCCCATAGAAAGTAATGCAAAACGAATTAATCCATCCCAGACTTTTAAAAACAACCCCTAAAAAAGCAATTTAACATGAATTTTACTATCTAACGATGATAAAAAGTAAAATTATTTTTTTTCTTACCTGCACTGATGATAGTCATTGTTTGGATTGGGGGTGGGGGCTTTTATCTATTTCCACAGTCACACAATCAATCAATCAATCAATCAATCAATCAGTAGCTGAACTGGGTTCCACACAGTCACAAAAACAAATTAATTGAAAAAGCCTCAAAAACAAAAAATAAATAGCAAAAACAAAAGCGCCAAACTTAAATCAGTTCTGGAAGTCCATTTTACTTCCGAAATGTTCAAAAACCAAGGCGCAGCTTCTGATTGGTGCAGGCGCCCTGGAAACAATAGCCGACAGCTGCATTGGACGTTCGGCTTCTGAAAAATGTTTGAAAACAGGAACACTTACTTCTGGGTTTTCAGAGTTTGAGAACCAAAGTGTCTGAGTACCAATGCATTTGAGAACTAAGGTACAACTGTATTCTTGAATTTCTCCAGTGAAAATCTTCATCCCTTCTCTTTTGCAAACACAGCCTCTTCAACTAAAACAGTACTCTCATAACTTTAACCCAACAATAGCATCAGGCATCCCAGTGGCAATCTACATTAAGTCAATGGGGGGGGGGGTAATTTTCTATCAACAGTTCCCAGGTGTATTGTATGAATATTAGTTCAGAGATCTGCTTTCCCTCACTGGTGCACGCTCTTGGCAATGGTGATATTTGCTCCCTTCTCGACAGAAGGAGGGAACAACAGGAAACAATGCCAATTGGAGTATATAGGCAGATCAGTGGTTTGGGAGGACATGGCTTCTCAAACAAAAGCTGCAGGTATGATTCAAGTCTGACTCAGAACAGCAAAAGGTTGCAACTCTCTTGTCAGTTCCACAACTGAGAGCTAGTCAGACGCCTTCTGTAATACACAACTCTGGTCTCCGAGTTGAGTAGGCCATGAGAACAGTTCCCCCTTATTAGATGCCACAATATGGTGTTGGAAACTGTTCATTTTGAACTGGAGAAACCTCTGTAGCATTAGGGAGCTAGATTCAATGGAAATGAGATTATTTGAGGGATGGAAGTCTTGTTCCTTCTAGCAAGATTTGAGATTTAGGGTCAGCATTGTTGGAAGCAGTCCCGATTTTCTTCTGCTTCTCAGTTCCTGTTTAATGTTTCATTGTTCGCAATCACATCAGATGCCTCCAAAAATGTAAGGGTGCCATGCTCAGCACTCATTTCCTCAGCTCCAATGAATCAAAGTTCCTCAAGTTTGCTCCACCACCACCCATGATTGCTGAATTGAACATCCGTAGTCTCAGGCTGTATACCTATAAATACTAAATGATAGCGACAAGCATGAGAATGCTGTTGCCTCATGCCCTGTTCATAAGCTTCCCTCAGGATCCTGTTAGAAAGAATTACAGACTAGAGGGATATGAGGGTCACACCCAAGACTTCACAATAAGTTTGAAGATAGAATATGAAGTATTTCAGGGACTGTATCACTATCTGGAATGTCTAAGTTTAAAATTTATGTTGTTTGATATGATTTTGTTTATTTGGGGGGTTTAAAAACTTTCTTTTCATTGGACCCAACGAAGAAAGCTGAGAATACCGGGGTCCTTTTTGCATAGAAAACATATTTATGTGAGGTCCTTTTCATTCATTCGGTGGTTGTCTACTGAACACAGGACACAAACCTGCTTCTGGATTCATGAGCATGGGGAGGGAAATGAATTTAAGAAGTCGGTTAGACCACAGTCTTTTTGATAATACATTTTTATCAGTAGTTTTTATAAGACAACAACAACCATAGTCTGTAGATATTGCAAAAAAATTGCTATGAATGCTTCTCAGAATAAAGCCATTTCAGAGATGACGGCACTATTATTAATCTATGTAATTGTATCACTCCAAATTAAGTTCCGAGAAACAGATAGGTGCATCTCTCTGTTGCAACAATTAACATAAGCAACAACAACAAAATGGTAGCCGCACTGTAGCTGATACTAAAGGAATTCCTTAACACAGACACACAGGAACGTTATGAAATGATCCCGATATACTGTATTTTTCGCTCTATAAGACGCACTTTTCCCCTCCTAAAAAGTAAGGGGAAATGTGTGTGCGTCTTATGGAGCGAATGCAGGCAGGAGGCTCTGCTCAGCGCTCCCTTTAAAGAGCCGTGTGGAGTGTGTGTGCAGCTTTTCGGGGCTTTCCCCCGAGGAGGGAGAAGGGCTGCCCTTCTTGGGGGACCCTTAGCCGCGTGCAGCCTCTCCCGGGCAGGGAATGAAGGCTCCCCTTGCCCGGGAGAGGCTGCGCGTGGTTATCCCATGAGCCAAGATAGCCAGCGGGATCGCTGCGATCCTGCTGGCTGTCCTGGCTTCTTGTTTAACCGCACACAGCCTCCGCAGGGCACGGGGAGCCTTCATCCCGCTGCCCTGTGGAGGCTTCGTGCGGCTATCCCTGGCTTTTGCGGGAGGTGGGGGGAAGGGACAGAGCGCACTCTGCTCAGCGCTCCCTTTAAAGAATACTTTTTCCCCCTCTAAAAATTAGGTGTGCTTTATCGGCTGGTGCGTCTAATAGAGCGAAAAATACGGTAGTTCAAGTTCCAATGCTTTCAGTGGAAGAATTCAACCTACGCTAAAATCTCTTGAGATTAGCAAAAGTCAATTCAATGTTTTGTTTTGTTTTTGCCTGTTTGTCTAAATTATGCTTTTATAACAATGTTTTATTTATTTTAGTCATAACATTGTAATTCCGTTGCTCCAGAAGCGGTTTAGTCACGCTGGCCACATGACCCGGAAAGCTGTCTGTGGACAAATGCTGGCTCCTCGGCCTGAAAGTGAAATGAACGCCACACCCCATAGTTCTCTATGACTAGACTTAACCATCCAGCGGTCCTTTACCTCTACCTTTAATACTTTAAAATACTTTAATACTTTACCTCTATTTAAAACTTGCTGCAATTGATTTTGCTGGACTGTGCACCACCTAGATAGGATCAGTGAAGGACTGCTTTAATTAAAACCTTTAAAATTACATACATATTTATGCTCTGCTGAACCTCACACTCCAGTTTGCTCCCTGAGAAAGCAAGGTGCATTATTCTGCTACTATCTCAACTGTTCTGGCATTCCACTGGCAAAAATTAAAAGGATAATGGTCTCAAGTCATTACAGCAACTTTGCTTTCCCACCCAATCACAAGAGGAGGATGAAGTATTATTTTGCAACAGTGAATAATTCTGAACTCTTAGGAGTGTGCGTACACGCACACACCTTCAGATGGCTTTTGGTTTCATAGACGTCAACTGATGTGTTTGAAAGCCACAGGAAAATCTCTTTTAAGATTCGAACTATATAAAGAGCAAAAGGAAAAGTAGCTGGCCACAAGGCAAAAAGCAGGTCGCCTGCCAATACTAAACAGGACATTTAACAAACTTCTTCAATGCTTTTTGGACTCTAAAACAGGTATGTACCTTTTAAAATACTTTACCCAGTCATTATTATTATTGACGCAAATACAAAACGCAGGCTATGTAAACTGCTGGTGTTTGCAATTAGGGACAAACTCAGTATAGATACTCCATGCTGAAACTTCATAGTCACAAAAACTGCAACGACTTTTTCTGTTGAAGGAGTTGACAGAATCAAGCATTCGCTATCTCAGGACCACAGTGCAATTTCCTTTGTAACTGATTCAAAGTGACTGTCATTTCTCAGAAGGAAGATTATGATATTTAAACTCAGTGGAAGAACACCTCTGTTTTATATGCAGATGGTCCCTGGTTCAAACCTCGCCCTCTCCAGGAATGGCTGGGATAGAACTCGTTCTTAAACCCTTGAGATCTGCTGCTATAGACTACGCTAAGCTAGGAGGACCAGTGATTTGACTCTGTATAAGGCAGCTTTCTGCATTCCTATGCGTTTCATCCCTTCATAGCGGTTGCTCCCAAACTCTCTCAGATCTTTCTAGCACTGTGTTCTGGTTAAATTCTTTAGACTCCCAAGATTTAAAAGGAATCATCTGTGTAAGCTACTAATAAAATGGACGTAGGATATACCAAAGTTGACCAATGGCATACTTCCACATGGTGTTGATAGTATGCAGAGACCCAGACCTGCTTAGCTTCAGCAATGTGCCTTCAGACCCTGGGAAAATAACTGACTTTCCACACTTATCAACCCTCAGGCACCACACATCCCTTGCCGACTGGGAACTTGGCTGATTAGCAGTCTGATCCACATGGTCAGTTAACTGCACACATTACAGGCGTATTTTAACACTTGCCACACCACTGTCATAACACACGACACCAGCCTAAGAGCGCAATGCTGAATTGTACTCAACCTGACCAGGCCCCCTTGCTGACTATTAGTAAATAGCTGCTGGCATGCACCTAATGACCTGAAGAGAAGCCCACCAGATTTCAACATTTCAGGCATTCTGTAAGCAAACAAAAGCCACCTTACTCCAACAAGCCCTTGGTTACTTTGATTTGGCTAATAACAGATTTTGTTTTAGTAGTGCTACAGTTACTTGCTGCTACTGCTATTGATTAGCTTGATTCTGAGGTTTTAATTCTGCTACTGATGTCTGTTTGATTTCTGCCTAGTTTAAGTTGTTAGCTACCTTGTGCTCCTGTGGTCGGAGGAAAGGCAGGATATAAAAACAAGATGTGAAATAGTTAGCTGGCTATAGATGTCTCGTGAGTTGTGAAAAATGAGGTAGCAATGGGCTGTGGTCAGAAAGCCCTTGAAAAAATACATCCCCATAGCTAATACACACTTGAATAAGCAAACCATCTGCAAATCTTTAGCTTACAGAGTTCTAGGAGAAGTGAAACCCATTGAAAGGTGCAGATACATCTAGAAGTAGCCTTGCCAAGTTGATTAGAGTAGATGCTACTTTAGAGTAATCAAGTCATTACAAAGGTTTGGATAAATGGACAATTTTGTTGTCTGTAGAGAGGTACATACAAACTGGGCCCTCATCCTCATTTATTTTTATTTATAAAATTATTTATATACCACTACCTCATTAAAAAAATAAAATCAGTTCAGAACAATAGATAAAACCATAAAATTAAAACAAAACAAAACAAAAGATAATAGAAATCAGAAAACTATTGGGGAAAGATAATTTCCTGACAGAGTGAACAGTTTTCAAAAGTCATTTAAAAGCTGACTTACTGCCACAGAGTTGTCCGACGCTTGGCTAAATGAGGATGTTTGTAATTTGATTTCCATTTATAACTTTTATAACCAACAAGAGTGTATTATACAAACCTCCAACGCCTCACGCCTCACTATCACTTGCCTCCTCTCTGATGGATTCTCCATTTGCCTGGCTTTGACGTGTTTCAGACTATCCCTTGCCCAACCAACTGATTTTATTTCATTCTGATGTAAATTCTGACCCATTGCTACAAATTTACTCATAAGGTGAGTTGAGTTTGGCATTTGTGCTCCAGGCAATCCAAATTGTGCTGGGAGCTTCTGAGCAGGTTGGCCACACTAGTCCCCTGCTGTGCAGTCACACTACCTTCTGCATTACAGCGGTACCTCAGTTTACGAACTTAATCCATTCTGGAAGTCCATTCTTAAACCAAAACCATTCTTAAACCGAGGTGCACTTTCCCTAATGAGGCCTCCCGCCACCGGTGCCCTTCCACCGGCTTCCCTTTGTAGACTGAGGTGAAGTTCGCTAACCGGAACATTACTTCCGCTTTTGCGGAGTTCGTATACAGAATAATTCGTAAACAGGGCTGTTCTTAAACCGAGGTACCACTGTAGTTTTATTGGCTAGTTATATAAACTAGGTTCCAGTGCTAACTATCTCTGAAAATGATGGCATACCTGTGGTATATTTGTGCACTTCAAAAAACTGCACAAAAAAATCACTTCCATTTACTGCCAAAGCTCTTGAAAAAAATGTAAATTGACACACACACATTTTATTTTTGTAAAACTGCCAACATTAACGATTCCAGCGTTTAACCTACAGTTCTGTTTGTACACCAACAGCTCCACAACAACTGGAGAGGGCAAACATCTATGAGGTGCATCAAATGGAAGCTGAAGGTTCACTGTTCTTCATCTGGAAATCATTACTGCATTTCATTTCTTAGAAATGTTAAAAATAGCCACTTCCTCTTCAGTGTGCATGGCTCTAGCAATGATTTCTACCAGTACATCTACAAAACAGATCCTGCTGCAAAAAATCAGACCATCAAACTATGGAAATGTTCTTGGCAAATATGGTTTTCTTGCATCTCAATTAAAACCTCCTATGCCTAGGGATGTCTGAGAATACCAAATCAAACAAAAAGAGAAGCAGTGTTCACACTTATTTGTTCCATTTCTGGGATGATTAAGTCTGCAATCAGCCCTGCTACCTGAAAAGGGAATGCTTTGGAGTAAATGCATTTCTCATATGAATGCAGCATCACACTGAACAGATTTGTCAAAAAGTTGCTTTAAACATTTTAAAAAAATATATGTGTACCATTGGCTGGGCCCAATGGAAGCTATAGCCCAAAACATCTGGCAGGCACCAGAATGGGGAAAGTGGCTCCTGAGCTTCTTAAGCAGGCATCCCCAAACTCGGCCCTCCAGATGTTTAGGGACTGCAACTCCCACCACCCCTAGCTAGCAGGACCAGTGGTCTGGGATGATGGGAATTGTAATCCCAAAACATCTGGAGGGCCGAGTTTGGGGGTGCCTGTTCTTAACAACAGTCACAGATTTGGTTAGGTATTGTGCGACACTATTGCTTACCGAAAGACAGTTTATTTGTTTGTTTATTTCTCTCTCTCTCTCTCTCTCTCTCCCAACTCCAGGTTTTGTCTCTCAGAAAAGGTGCACATACTTTGCCTCTCCTGTGAATCATTTAAGATGCGCATAACCAATTCCTCAGGTTGCAATGTTTATTCTGCCATGGAGCCATTTCCTTATTTTTATTACTTGATCTTTCTTATTGGGTTCATCGGGAGCTGCTTTGCCCTGTGGACCTTCCTGAAGGCAGAGCAACATCGCAAATGCATGAGCGTCTACTTAATTAACCTGCTAACAGCAGACTTTTTGCTAACCCTTGCCTTGCCGGTGAAAATCGCAGTTGATTTAGGAGTTGCTCCCTGGAAACTGAAAATATTCCACTGCCAAGTCACAGCTTGCCTCATCTATATCAACATGTACCTATCCATCATATTCTTGGGATTTGTAAGCATGGACCGTTGCCTTCAGTTAATACACAGCTGCAAGATCTATCGCATCCAGGAGCCTGGCTTTGCTAAGATGATATCAGCAGTAGTCTGGGCAATGGTTCTATTTATCATGGTGCCAAACATGGCAATTCCAATCAAAGAAATCAAAGAAACGGCCAATGTGGGCTGTATTGATTTCAAAACAACGGTGGGAAGAGATTGGCATGTTTTCACTAATTTCATTTGTTCTGCCATATTTCTCAATTTTTCCGCCATAGTGCTTATTTCTAACTTCCTTGTGATCAGATTACTCTATCGAAACAGATACAATGTGAGCTACGACAATGTGAAGAAAGCTCTGGTGAACATACTCTTAGTCACTGCAAGCTACATAATATGCTTTGTTCCTTACCATATTGTCCGGATCCCGTATACTCTGAGTCAAAGCAAAGCTATAACCACAGACTGCTCTCTCAGGCGAACGCTCTTCAAAGCAAAAGAATCCACCCTGCTACTTGGCGTGTCAAATCTCTGTTTTGACCCAATTTTGTATTTTTACCTTTCAAAGACATTTAGACTGAACGTGACAAAGGCTTTCGGGTCGCGTAAAGAAAATAATACTCCCCCAGAAAATGCATTAACAGAGACAGCACTTTGATGTTTCAATGGAGACTGCAGACCATTCCAGACAATTTATTGCACATTAAAAATGCATTGACCCCGCCCCCGCCCCAGCTAGAGCACACAATCTCTCCATCTTTTCTTCAGGTAGAGCTTCAGTTGCAAGGGCACTGCATTTTCTGAGAAAGAGAAAGAAGCAATATCCCCACCCCAAGGTACCATATTCATTGCTAGTAGCTATTGCTCTGTAGAATTTGGTTGCACAATGTGTCACAAGCAGTTGTCACATTTTGTTTCTGAAGGGTGAAATACAATGAAAGTCATACTCAGATTAGTCATTGATTTCAATAGTCTATGTATGACTTGGCTGGGTATTTCTCAAAGTGCCCCATGGCAAATGATTTAGCTGAGATTCCTGCATTGCAGAGGGATGAACGAGATGACCCTCAGGATCCCTTCCAACTCAACAATTCTATGAATTCTCCCCCTGCATACCTGTAACTTGACATTCAGATATCTTGAAGTGGCATGACTGAATACTTTGTGAGCCTTTTTGCTTTCATAACACTGACATTTAGAGTTATGTATATAAGAAGCATGTAATTCATCTAAGGGAGTACACACAGCGGGGTTGGTTCAGATGTAACAATAAAAAATGGTGTCACAGGAACAAGCCCCATGCTTACGAATGGTTTATGATTCTATTTTCATGTTAATCTGCTTGAAGACCATGATATGCTTGACAGACAATGTACAGTTTTCAAAATGTACTTGGATAAAATATTCATATAGGAACCCAAATCCAGGTAAAACTAGTCATGGCTAAGTCTAACTGGATATAAGGGAATGAGTTGAGTCAACTAATTTAACACTCACCTGTTTCAGTGACACTTTGTATGATGAGTATAACAAAACAACGAGGCACGACCTGGCCAAATGAATTGTCATTAGTTTGAAGTAAGCCAGTAAGCAATTTATTTATTTAACAGAATTGGCATCCCACTTAATTGTAAATAAAACCTCTAAGCAGTTTTGCTTGCATGTGTATAGACTTCCTCTTCAAAGACAGAAAGAAGTTACTTACCAGAGGTATAGGAAAATGTGTTGCATATTGCAAATGGCGAAGGAGGTTGTAGTTTGATGGGAAAATCAGCTCCCTCAGTTTTTCCCTCTTCATAGACTTTTCACTCATTGTTGAAATTCTTCTGTCTATCATTGATACGGAAGTCAGATTCTCACAAGACTCCCCAGGCATTGGAGAAAATATCTAAGACATGTAAACAAACATTTAATACTGTAAACAGAAATATCCGTTGAATTTATGGTATGGCCAAAAAATGCAGCTTCATTTTACCTCAGAATAGGTAACTTATGATGTATGTCTGAGACAGCCAATGTGGCAACTCCCAGATGTTGGTCCACAACTATCATCAGTCACAGCCAGCATGGCCAATGGTCAAGGATGATGGGAATTGTAGTCTAATAACATCTGAAGGGCACCACATTGGCTACTGCTGATGCATGCCAATGAAAACAACATTCAATTGCATTGAAATATACAGTTACTAAAACCATTTTGATTCAGTTTTCAAACAGCAGCTAATAAGAGGGCCAATGTTAGCACTCAATATTGTGAGTGAAGAATGGCAAAATGTTTTTGTTTTATTTTTAAAAAAATGGTTTCAGTAAGTATAAATGATATGAGTTAATGTTTCACTGCTCGTGACATGTTCATGATGGTGGCAGTTTAAACACAGTGGAAGTGGTATCAAGGTTACCACAGTGGAAATAGGTGAGGCATCTTTTGTAAACCTAAGACCATGATGCTGTTTAAAAGAAGGAAAGGATGAGTATGGGGGAAAGGGGCGAGATATTTTGAGAATACCAGAAGAAATGCAGAAAATGCTGGTAAGAGTGTGTGTGTTCCATGTCTCAGATCATGCTGACACACGTAGCAAAGTGAAGAATGGGTTTTTTTAATTGAAAAAATCCGAAGTTAGACCTACTGGAAATTCCGAACCAAAGTCTGTCTTAAAGTCATTCTTGTCTATGTCATCAAAAATATTAGCAGTTCCCGAGTCAATGTACATATGTTCCATAATACTATGGTCCTAATGATCACCGAAGAGAAAAAGAAACACCAGTCAGAGCATGATGTAAAGCATGGGTGACTGGCCACATAAGATTTAAAAAATCACTCAGTTTTAAAAAGCACAATACAAAAATTCTTAGATTAAACAAGACGGAAGACATTTCTGCCCCCAACATATATAACACTCAAAATGGTCTCTTTTTGAAGTCATACTTAAAAAATAATAACAACAAGCTCGGGGAAACTGCACTCAAGGGCGATAGCCTGAATGTTTTGTTTACAATGAATGAGTAATCTCCTGGGAAATGTCTGCTTTGCTATGGGATCAGATTAGAGAAAGGCTACAGCTAAACCATCAATACTTCTCTAGAGGGATGCGTATTCCCCAAGAACAGTGCAATTTGTATAAAGGACCACTGTTCACAAGAGATTGTGCTGCTGCTGAGATGAAACCTTGCAGAAATAAAAGTCTGAAGTCATGATTCTTGCAGATCCAATGGATTGGTTTTGAGGAAAGAACCTAACAACCATTAAAGTTAAAAATAAAATTTGGGTTCAGACCTTAGAAGGACACCCTTTCCTTCCAATTCCAATCATGGACATATAAAACAATGCAAATGTAACTAATTCTATCGGCACCTTTAATATATAAAGAGATCTTGATCCATCAGAGCCCAATAGGTGCAAAATATCATATTTCATTTATGCAACAGGCATTTCGTCATCATGGCAGCTCTGTATTTAGCCATGAACTACCTTTAAGTATAATGTGTCAAAGCTATTATCTCATTCATCTGCATAATATTTTTATTTTATTTAATAAATATTTCTAAACCACTGAGGGTTATATTGCCTTCCTCTCCTCTCCCCTCGTGCCCCCAAATTCTGCTCTAGAGAGTCCCCCAACTCTCCAGAGCAGATTTTGAGGTTGTGCAGGGAGAGGAGAGGGAGGTTTCATTGTGCAAGCAAAACTTTGATGTGCAAACAGAATGGCATCAACGAACAGAACCCTTCGTGTTTAAAAAATGTCTACGTACCATGGAAACAACACCAATCAACATTAAAAACAGTAAAATAATATCACAGAAGCAAACCCAGAAAATCAGTGATACAGGTTCCAATCTTACTGGTTAGGGAAAGCCTGCACATTTTCATAAAGACATCTGAAGCAAATAATTGATGGTGCTTCCCATCATAAGGCAGAGGTGAGGGCATTCCAGAGTGAAGGGGGAAAGGAGGAAATTGCCTGTTTTAACATTACCACTATATGATATTCTGTAGAGTGTGCTGGCCTGAGCAAAAATATCCCAGGTGTTCGAAGTGATCTTGCAGGTCTATACAGGGGCAAGCAGTCCTTCAGGTAACCCAGTCCTGATTCGTTACAGTAGTCCAATCCTGAGGTTACCAGTACATGGAATCATGGTGGCCAAGGTATCCCTATCCAGAAATGGGTATCGTCGACACACCAACACAAGTTGGCAGTAAGCACCCATCACCAGAGAAGTAACCAGGGCCTCCACTGACAGATGAATCTAGGAGAACCCCCAAACTACATGTCTGTTCCTTCAGAGGGAATGAAACTTATATAATCTCATCTACTGTCTTCCATTCCAATCCCAAGGCAGTTTAAAACTTTGGAAGACACTCCTCTAAACAAAACCAGTAAAAAAGCAAAAGGCAAAAACAATACAACCAGTGTAAATTACAATATAACAATAAATCCAGCAACCTGAAAAGTTCTCAAGGTCAGGTATCAATGACCCCCAGAGGAAAACTCAGCAAGGTTGGCACCTGCTTTATTTCAAGCAAGAAACTGTTCCATAAACTTAGTAACCAGGCATAGCTTCTACCTGGATGGTGCCAAATATATTTTTGCACAGCCAATAGGACCTCATCCTGAGAGCAGGGTACTGTTGAGATCTCGAGGTCTCAATATTGCACTGTTGGCATGGAAGCTTCTGCACAGTGCCACTCTCGTCCTACATCATCAGGATAAAACACGTGCACACTCGTGCAAAATCCCAGGTCACATGAGAAGACCATAAACTGCTATTCCTTTTCATGCCAACAGAATCCCTCCAGAAACTGGGGAGGAGGAGCAGCAGCAGCGCGGACTGCTCACATTATACTGGCTAAAAGGGGCTACATTAAAGGTGGGCACTGAGAATCTGATGAACACCACCAATAAAGCTTTCTTGGCAGCATAATTATTATTATTTTTTATATTTTGCACAATTATATTGTGCAAAATATATTCACAATTATATATTTTTTATTGCTCTTAGGATAAAGTGGGGTAGGGAGAAAACAGCACCAGGTTGTCATTTTTGACCGAGTGAAGCTGAGAAGCAAACTACAATGCACTCCATACCTCCAGTTTCACATCTTGTTCCCTAGAATACTGTTCATCCATATTTTCCCCAGTTGGTGAGCGAGACATAGAGGCTGCAGTGATGGATAAGTCTCCACGTGATATTAAAGTGCACATGTAAGCATCGTGGGAGAAAACATCATGCCGTATGAATTCACAGAAAAGCAGCACCAGGTTCACAAATTCCATCTTCTCATGTTCACTGTTTGGGTCAGCTACCAATAGAGAAAAGGTTAGATTTTATTAATTACCATTAGGCTCAAGCAGCTTTTGTTTGAAAAGAAGAAGAAAAAAGTAAGCCTACCTTAAAATTAAGGTAAAGCTAAAGGGACCCCTGACCGTTAGGGTCTAGTCATGACCGACTCTGGGGTTGCGGTGCTCATCTCGCTTTATTGGCCGAGGGAGCCGGTGTACAGCTTCCGGGTCATGTGGCCAGCATGACTAAGCCGCTTCTGGCGAACCAGAGTAGCACACGGAAACACCGTTTACCTTCCCGCCGGAGCGGTACCTATTTATCTACTTGCACTTTGACGTGCTTTCGAACTGCTAGGTTGGCAGGACCAGGGAATGAGCAACAGGAGCTCACCTCATCGCGGGGATTCGAACCGCCAACCTTCTGATTGGCAAGTCCTAGGCTCTGTGGTTTAACCCACAGTGCCACCTGCATCCCACAACGTTAAAATTAAGGTTACACAAATAGCTACTTAAATATTTCAGACACAAAGGGTAGAATTCAACATGGCCCTAAGGAGATAAGTTACATCAGCTTGCTTGTCCAACAGATTGGTATCCCCTCTGCTCCCACAAATTGTTCTTCCATCCCTCCAGAGATTTAGGGGAAGGTCCATTGTGCTAGTAGGAGACTTCACACAGGCTTCTGCTAGCAGGACAGGTTAGTTAACCCCACTCCTTATAGCTCAATCAGAGGCTTAATCTCAGGATCATCGGTTCCTGTCCCACATTGGGCAAAAGATTCCTACATTGCAAGGGGTTGGACCAGATGACCCTCATGGTCCCTTCTGACTCCATGACTATGAATTGCAGCCCAAACCATCCTCATGTGGTTAATCCAGGCTTCAAAAAGTCAGCCCATATAAGAAGGTCCTACAACACTTCTGAAAAATACTCAGATTGGTGTATTTGTATGCAGCTTAACAAATTTATTTAACCACATTGAGGCTTTCTGGAAGTTATAAGAATAATGTACCATGAATTGGACAGCTTCAAGACAATATATTTGCACTATTGAACCAATATAGGTTAAATGACGTGGAGGAAACCCGGTTATTAGAACCCACAGCACCTGAATGCACCAACATTCCCACTCCTTAAACCCTTACAGAGTTTTGCTCTCTTTTTCTAACTACTACAAACACACACACAAGTGTCAGAAAGCAACATATACAGGTTCAGCATATGGTTAAGCATATCAGAAGGTTATCCTTCAGGTTCCAAAGATATCAGAAGCCCGCTCCACAGTAACTCAGAGCAGGGCTTTCAGTGTGGCTGCCCCAGTTCTGAGAACAGCATTCCTGTCACAATATGGCAGGTGCAGACTATCAGCTCCACCTTTGTGGACACGCAGCAAGGGCACCTATGAGGAGAAACCAGGAACAAATTGCAAAGGGAGGTATAAAAAAAGTCTAAACTACTCTGATAAGCACTGGAGGACAACTGTGTTTCATCTGGTAATAAACTGATGAGCTGGTGCCTTGAAGCTCAGATCTGACACATTTGCGCTACAATCCTGTGCATATTTAATAGGAGCAAATCCCACTATAAACTGTGAGTCTTACTTCTGAATAAGCATGTACAGAATGATAATGTCAGAGTTTTAGTTTATGTTTTCCCTAGTGCCAAATGTTAGATTGTATAGTCTAAGTTTAGATTGTAAAGCAACCGGTCCAAGGTAAGGCAGGCAGGACACACACCCCCCCAAAAAAAAGCTCTAAAAGAAAAAGCTACATTAATTGCCTCAAGGCAAAAACAAAGCTCACAAATACTTCAGTTCCCAAAACACAATGTTTTGGAAAGTTAAAGCCTTCTAGGGAAAAAAAATAAAAATCTGTAGGTCAGGCAGAAATGAGGGAGGGGAAAAATGATACAGTCACCAATAATAATAGTGAATATCCAGTAGCTGGACAAAAGGTCACAGAGTTTCATCCTGCTCTGGAACAGAGAGGATTTGATGCTTACATAATGAAGGGGCCTGGGTGTCTAAAAACCTAAGGAGGACATTCTGGAAAACGGGAAGGCTGGATCCAGCAAGTGATGCCGAAGAAATGGATTCCTTTTCGTCCAAGACTTCTGCCTCACCACATCGCTGCAGAAATAAGACAGGATAAAAGCAATCAGCGTAGAACTGCAACGAAACAGCTATGAATGCGAATGCAATTGCACTTGCCCTCCCCTCCCCTATTACTTAGGGGCACACAAGCAAAAAGGGGAGGGGGGAAATAACCTGTTGTTCAACCTGTTGGTCTCTGCTTGTGTGCGAGGAAAAACAAACAAATTAATCTAGAGTCATCTGAAATGTGGCCAGATGACACATAAGAATGGAATAAAGACTGGCATTCTCAGCATCCTATGTTCCCTCTGCATGAGAGATTAAAGACTTCCAATGCTTGTTACAGGGCCACTATGAACCAAGATGGATAAACTGCGCTAACCTGGATTATAAGGCTGTAGTTCAAAGTAAAAGCTAGCTCTCACTTAAATATGAACTGTATTTTTCTCTCCCTGCACACAGCTGTCAAACTGCAAAGACAACTTACTTCCACTTCAATTTCAGCTTGCCTCTTCTCCAATAATTTAGCCACAGCCATTGCCCTGTGCTTGCCAGCTCTTTTGCTGCTCACGGCCCATTCACAAAGCAACGTTACGACAGCTTCGTCATTAGTTGCAACCTGTTAAATAAAAACAAAACGAAAGGTCGGTCTCTTGTTTAAGTAGATTAAAATGCTGGCTACAAAGACAGGCATACGATGCCGACCAATGGCAACACTAAGTTTCCTGTTCAATTTCCTACCCCTTTTATCCCTAGGATGTAAGTTTGTCTAAAAGTTCAAAACAGAGTTTCTCTTCTAAGAGGTATGTGTGGCTAGACAGGGAATGAATGCATGGAACAGAAGCATAGTAGATGTGTGTTGAAGAGCATGATGAGCTAGTTTGAAACTGTTCTCAAAATGCAATTCATGTGCTATATACTAAAACAGGCTTTTGCTATCACTTAGGTTTTAGTCTTATTTACATTTACTACACTTCAGTTCAAAAGCTGCTCTTTTCAAAGTAAGGATCCTTTATGAACATAGTGCTTGTGTACATATTTCATTACACATTGTTTTCTTATAACTTTTAATTGAAGATAATCCTCTTTTTTATGCCACCTTCATTTTGGAGGTGATACACCTCTTTTTATTAAAAAAGAAAGAAAAGATATCCTAAGCAATTCTTATAATTCAGAAATGTGAATCCTCTAACAGTAAAATCTAACATTCATCTTTAATCATCCAATCAATGGTTTAACCAGTTTCTGTATGTGAACATCAAAAAACAAACTTTCTGTATCGTTATTACTACTCACTACTGCTATTAATTATAATTTATACATAACACAATCCATGTGCATAGGCACTTCAGCACTTTACAGAATGCAATAGTACAGTTCCCTGCCCCAAGGAGCTTACAATCTAAAATTTAACATGGGGAAAACAGAGGAAAAGGAACAGGAAGGAAGGAGACACCAAGTTAAACATGGGGAGGAATGTGTGATTGTTCCAATTTCACATTCTTAGGCTTAGTTACAACAGAGCAAGGAAACTAGGTGGTAAAGCCAACCATTTCATTTTTTAAAATTTGGTGTAGAAAACAGATTTGAGGAGAGGTGTTCTGGGACACACTTCCAAGCAAACCAACAAAGGAAAAAGGGTGGAGACGATTGAAAGAGCAGGAGACTTGTGGCTGGTGGTAGCTGGTAGCTGGTACAGCCTGAGAAACTAAGATTGCAGACATATTTGTGATCGGAATGTAATGACAGAAAGAAGGGGGAGGCAACGCCATTTAAGGCTTTCCTCTCAGCAATTAGATGCATATTCTTAATATACAGTGTCTGGAAAGGTCCTAAGCACATCCTTTTCTACTAGCAACAGCAAACATAAGCAGAGCAACGGCCTCCCACATCCTCCTCCTGTTGCAACTTTTTCTTGTTCAAAGCATTTGCTTAGATATACAACAAGATATATAGGAGGTGATTATCTGCTGCTTCTTTCCATCACACTATTAATAACGGCTTTGCTAGATATCACCAGAAGCTTGCCTAGTCTAGCACACCATCTCCAGTAACGGGAGCCTGGATCAGGCCCATGCAGAGGCAAGGGCAACCGAGTACACTTGCCCCGGGGCCTCGGAGGGCTAAGCCAGCCAGGGCAGGAGGCCTGTCAGAGACCAGCTGCTTTGTCTGAAGTTTAGAAGCTTTATTCTAACAAGGCACACTCCGCAGACAAGCTCTGCACGGGCCTGGCCTGGATCATCCTGGAAAGCTAAAAAAAAAAAGGTGATTCACATCCCTTTTAATTCATCTGCAACCACAAAATGTTAAGGATGCCACACACTTTTCCATTCAAAAAAGAAACCTAGAGGGAAGGGAGATCAATAAAAGTTTACAAAGTTGTGGGTGTTGAGAAAACGAAGAAGGAAAGTTATTAACGTATGTAGCACACATAGGATTGGGGGGGGACCCGACCCTCCATAAACGGTAATTGTGAAAAATAGGGAAGTCATGTGTCCTACTTTGCAGAAGACATTCTTCTATTTCCATTGCAGAACAGAGCAAAGTGTGCCACCCTGACAGAACTGTCTGCACTTCCTAAACTACGCTCATGCCTGTAATTGCAGTGGAGGAAACCATCCCATTGCCAATGTTGAAGGTGCAGCTTCAGTAGTTAATGAAGATTCAGTAGTTAATGAAGCCAACATTTATACGTGGAATGGGGAAGTACCAAATTTTCCTTTGCCTCAAACAGCAAATTGCCACAGGCCTAACCCTGAATACTCCTGCCAACCTAGCAGTTTGAAAGCGGTATTTCCGTGTGCTGCTCTGGTTCGCCAGAAGCGGCTTAGTCATGCTGGCCACATGACCCGGAAGCTGTACGCCAGCTCCCTTGGCCAATAAAGCGAGATGAGCGCCGCAACCCCAGAGTCGGCCACGACTGGACCTAATGGTCAGGGGTCCCTATACCTTTACCTAACGCTGAATATGTTGCAGAGATACAAAAGCAACGTGCATAATCCCATTACCCCTTTCCACAAACAAGATCTCAAGCCAAAAGCATTGGGTAACTAAGCAATGCTTGCCCCTTGCAGAACAGGGTCTTGAGAAGTCCCATCCCGAAAAGGTTGCCTTGGGCTCAATTCTCATAGCACAAGGCCCAGCCTTTCTGCTTCTTCCCCTCATCCACATGCAGCACACAGTAAAGATCCCTGCCTTGTTTGTGAAAGGGCTGGGAAATTAACTTTGGGCAACAGCACAAACAAAACAAAGCCAGATGGCCCTCCTTTATGAAAGCTAAAAAATCTGAAGCTACTCTTAACAGCAGCTGTGACTTTTTGCATTGGATATGTGAATGTTTATAGAAATTGGATTATTTTATTTAAAAAGGAACACAAGTTAGCACTGGAATTCTTGGCAATAAATTAATAGTGATACATTTCTCAGAACAACACATCACTTTATTTTCCAGTGCGCTGATGACTGAAGTGAAGCCATTTGACACTTTTAACTTAATTGTTCAAATAGAATAATTGCTTAGTTGTCTTTAGAAGCATCCAATTCCTCCATATACAGAAGTTTTTTCAATACCTCCCTTCTGACCTTTCATTGTGCAACATTAATCAAGAACAGAATATATGCTGTGTGAAACTGAAAAAGGACAAACAGCTGGTTCTGTTTCTAAATGAGTCAGACTTGTTTTAAGGTTGTGCAGCTGCCAGTTTGACTACAACACTCAATCCCAATCGTACATATAAACAGGAGGGAGTGAAGCAAACTTCAGACCTCTGAACTGCCAGCAGAAAATGCACCACTAAGTCCACAAGCCTAGAATGCTATAAGCACTGGGGGCAGGGGGAGAACACCGAGTCAGTAGTTTTTTTTCAAAGTTTGCACTTTGAATGTTTGCAGCCACAGTAACCCAGCTGAACACACAAGCCAATTTTAAATGGAAGAGTGGATTGACTTGCTAGTATAAAGATGTCCCAAAGCACATTTCTCCCTCAGCCATAAACATGGTTGTCTAGGGTTGGCGGCTGCATTCATGATTTATACAAGTCCCTGTCAACTTTCGACCAAATACTCCAAGGCGACTTAGAAACACAGCAATACAAACATAGCAATTTAATCAAAACTAGAACCACAAAAAAGCAAATTAATAGGAGCAGCAATAAAACAATTCAAAAGCAAACAGAAATTTTAAAATACAAGTCAACCTCCAAATGCTTCTAAAATATAAGGGGGGGGATCATATTTATATAACCATTGCCCTAATGTCAATGCATTCCATTAACTTGGAAACATAATTTGCATTTAAAATGAAGCCAAAAAGTTTCATGTTTTTGAACTTTCAGACTAGTATATAATCATGCCCCAAGAATGATGTACACTTTTCACATAAACATAATAATAAAGTATCCACTTATTAAGAGTTAGAACCTGGGAAGAACAGTGCAAGGCTCTACATCTGTCATGAAGGCACCAAGTAACTTAGGAGAAGAGACTGTTATGAAGGTGTATCTACAGTCAACATCATATGGTACCTTTGTTGCCATTCTGTTCCCAGTAACAACATGGAGCCTTTCTTCACCTCCCTTGCAATAGTATCAACCTAATATGAGCTGCCATATTAGCTCATATTTGTTTGTTGTAAACACAAGTGCTGGGGGTGGGGCATAAATAGTATTTTACACCTTGATCAATGCATGCAACATCTTCTCTATGAAGTTATTTATATATTCCACTGATCTCAAACCTCAAATTTGATTCATAGATTGAGAGTGTTCATCCAAGGCACATTGACTCCAAAAGGCCTCCTTATGATTAATCAAAAAATCTATAATAAAATTAAGCAGTTGATAACTAGCAGCTTTTTCTAAGCACCCCTAATTGGATGCCCCTCAAAAGTCTGATGGGTAAGACCAGTCAAGAAGAATCATATCTAAGTGGCTGTAACCTAAACAGACAAGCAATATGGTCATAAAATTGGGGGGGGGGGGGACTGTTTGAACAGCCTAAATGTTATTGGGTAAAATCAAGTCACTATTCCAAGAGAATGTTGTCCGTAACAATTTCCTCCGCAATTATGACTTTTATGTAATTATGACAATTATGACCCTCTATCACAAAACAGCTCACCCAAACAATATGATAGGAGTCACTGTTTGAACTTCAAATCTGTCTAGTTTGGGTGTTTATTTTATTCTGTTCCCGGGCCTCCAGCGTCCTCCAACATCATTGCTTTCAATATGCTTCTAATGTCTCTCCATACTGTTCGTAAACCTCCCTGCGATGATAATGTTTCCATTGTATCTTCAACTTCCTAATAGCTAATTATTGTTATATTACAGATAGGTAGCCGTGTTGGTCTGCCATAGTCAAAATAAAAAAATTCCTTCCAGTAGCACCTTAAAGACCAACTAAGTTAGTTCTTGGTATGAGCTTTCATGTGCATGCACACTTCTTCAGATACACTGAAACAGAAGTTGCCAGACCCTTCTATATAGTGAGAAGGTGGGGAGGGGTATTACTCAGAAGGGTGGTGGGAATGGGAGATTGGCAGATAGCTGAGATGATCCTGTTGACGACTCTTAACGACTGTAATAGGTCTTACAGGAAAAGGCAAGGGGTGAGAATATATATTAATTATATATTAATATATATTATATTAATTATGGCAATCAGAATATACCGCCCTCTAAAATTGAACTGCTGATATAGTTGCAGTGGCGTAGCGTGGGTTGTCAGCACCCGGGGCAAGGCAAGTAATTTGCGCCCCCTAACCCGTGGATTTGCGCACCCTAACCCGTGGATTTGCGCACCCTAACCCTAACCCCCAGGTGTTGCGCCCGGTGCGGCCAGCCCCCCCTGCACCCCCCACGCTACGCCACTGTATAGTTGATGATGGCTGCACCATTTCACGCCACCTTTTTATTTAATACCTTTCCTTAGCTGCAAAGGGGAAAGGCACTCCCAACCCTTAGGCAGCTTCAGCTCCGCATATAGGAATTCAAAAAACCCTGCTGAAAATCCCTCTTCTGCCCAGTTACTAAAGGCTCAGGGACACTGCATCTATCCCTTGCCTCTGCCCCCCTAACTTTGCTTGTGATCTTTTGCATTCCATAACTCCAGACAAAATTCTCCTGCATACAACATTTAACAGAATCAGCATGGAGAATCCTAGGAACCAGTTATGGGATTCCCCTCAATTCCATTTAAATGTAGACATTTCCATTGTTAGCACTTTGGGCTTGCAGTCACATCTTCCTTATCTTGAGCCAAACCAAGTCAAAAATACAACTCTCCCTGTTCTAACCAAGTCTGCATCATCAAACCACCTCCTGTAACAGGAAGAGGTTTGGGTGGGTCCAACAAAAAGCAGATGCAAGCAGTACCTACTATAAAAAAAACACCAGCGCATTATAGCTGAAAAGTGTACCAATCAGCTAATAATCTCATCTGTTGAATCCCACATTAAGAATATGGAGCAGGATCCATCCTTATGTGCATGCAGCTATATCTTGAAGCCATTGGTTCACGTCCTACCCTCCAGAGCAGGAGAAAACAAGCTTGCTCCATCTTCCATGAGACATCCCTTTAGATATCTGAAGATGTCTATAATAGCTCCTCTCAGTCTCCTCTTTTCCAGGCTAAACATAACCTAGCTCCTTCAACTGTTCTTCATAAGGCTTAGCTTCCAGACCCTTCATCATCTTGCTTGCCCTTCTCTGCACACGTTGCAGCTTGTCAACATATTTCCTAAATTGTGGTGCCCAGAATTGGACACAGTATTCCAAGTGTGGTCTGACCAAGAAAGAATATTACTTCCCCTGATCTTAAGAGTTGCCATATTTCAAAAAGTAAAAATCCGGACACAAAAGTGAGGGTTTTGTTTTTTTTTAGTTTTACCCACATTTGTTGAGCTTTTGAGCTATTTTTCATGAAATTTGACATGGGCTGCCATATGTCTGGATTTCCCCAGACATTTAAGCAATTTCCACCCAGGCCCTGTTTCCGAGGGCCGAATATCATTTATGTCTGGGAAATTCCGGACGTATGGCAACTCTACATTATCGGGACACTAAACTTCCGTTGATGCTGCCTGGAATAGCATTAGCTTTTTTTGCTGCTGCATCACACTGCTGACTCATGTTTTATTTGCAGAATTCATAAAAACTATCTCAAGAGAAAATAATAAAGAAAGCAAATGAAAATATTAGTTACAACCAGATATGCATCCAATGAAATGACAAAAGTCTTACTTCTGGATAAATGTGATTGTGGGTGGCATGCAAGTCAGCTTAAGGAACAAGGCTGGCACAGTGGACCTCCTAACCTGAGGTGAATAGGTATTAAGAAACACAAATAAGGCAACTTCAAGAAAAGCTGCAGCAAGCCATTATCAAGTAATATTATCAGCTGCTTCCCAACCAACGGAAACGGCTAGAAACAGTTTACAGAGCCACATGTTTATCAACTGGTAGTTTCCAAAAAAGTAAAACTCCCCCTCTGTCTGAATAGTCTCTATGGGAACAGCTTTGCACAAATCGAATACTTCTCTCAATACTGGACTTACTCACGGGGAAATTATGCAACCTTCTATGAATAGCAACTGATCAACAAATTTAAAATGGCAGCGCTGAAGGTGAAGGGCAGAATACAGGAGAACTGTGGGCAAGGAAAGAGGGTGGCTTTGTGAGGCTACGTGAAATTGAAAAATTGACTCATTCCTGAGTAGTGACATGTTCTGTGCAGTCAATGCAGTACAGGATATTTTTAACCAAGGACTGAACTGGAAAACTTCAAAAGCTTGTTCTAGTAAATACACAGCAGGATAAGGGGAAAGGTTGATGATATGAATAACTTGGTTTTTTTACCCAAGAGACTAAAAACAGCTAATGGTTAAAACTTTCAAAACCTACTCTCCCACAATATTAAATAGCTTAACATGAGCTAAGGATGCACATCACAAACTGTGTCTGATGTTTAGTTTGAATGCATATACATTACTTTAAAACCATTTGGCTATTCCTCTGATGTTCCCTTGAGAATTCAAGGGGGCATGAAGGAAAGCATCACTCTGAGAAAGAGGGAAATGATACCTTAGAAGGGACCTATTCTGCGGGAGATGATACCTTATCCTGTAATGCCAACAATAATCTTCTTGGGGAATCAATAGGAGTATAGCATCTAGATCAAGGGAAGTAATAGTGCCACTGTATTCTGCTCTGGTCAGACCTCACCTGGAGTACTGTGTCCAGTTCTGGGCACCACAGTTCAAGAAGGACACTGACAAACTGGAACGTGTCCAGAGGAGGGCAACCAAAATGGTCAAAGGCCTGGAAACGATGCCTTATGAGGAACGGCTAAAGGAGCTGGGCATGTTTAGCCTGGAGAAGAGGAGGTTAAGGGGTGATATGATAGCCATGTTCAAATATATAAAAGGATGTCACATAGAGGAGGGAGAAAGGTTGTTTTCTGCTGCTCCAGAGAAGCGGACACGGAGCAATGGATCCAAACTACAAGAAAGAAGATTCCACCTAAACGTTAGGAAGAACTTCCTGACAGTAAGAGCTGTTTGACAGTGGAATTTGCTGCCAAGGAGTGTGGTGGAGTCTCCTACTTTGGAGGTCTTTAAGCAGAGGCTTGACAACCATATGTCAGGAGTGCTCTGATGGTGTTTCCTGCTTGGCAGGGGGTTGGACTCGATGGCCCTTGTGGTCTATTCCAACTCTATGATTCTATGATTCTATGAATCCTGTTAGGGGGTCATTTGATCATTAGGAACATGGGAAACTGGGTGTATGACAGGTCTGTGGCTGCACAGTGACCTGCCTATCTCAAAGGTTGTAGATGTTGCACGTCATCCGGGTAGCCAGGTAGACAGTGCTGTGGAGGAGTCAGAGATAGTAGTGCATGTTGGCCCTGGAAGCAAACTTTAGTGTTTTAGCCAAGCAAAAATGTTCCTCTTTAACCAAGCCTTTGGCTGATTGACATCCAATGCCCTATTAAAAATGTGTTGGGGGAGGTTATTGGGTTGTTTTGCTTTGTTTTATGTATGGTGCGTTATTATATTGTGATTTTATGTTGTAACTGCCCTGAGGCCTGCTGTTTAGGGTGAGATAGGGACGCGGGTGGCGCTGTGGGTTAAACCACAGAGCCTAGGACTTGCCAATCAGAAGGTCAGTGGTTCGAATCTCCGTGACGGGGTGAGCTCCCGTTGCTCGGTCCCTGCTCCTGCCAACCTAGCAGTTCGAAAGTACATCAAAGTGCAAGTAGAATAATAGGTACCGCTCCGGCAGGAAGGTAAACGGCGTTTCCGTGCACTGCTCTGGTTTGCCAGAAGCAGCTTAGTCATGCTGGCCACATGACCCGGAAGCTGTACGCCGGCTCCCTCGTCCAATAAAGCGAGATGAGCGCCGCAACCCCAGAGTCGGTCACGACTGAACCTAATGGTCAGGGGTCCCTTTACCTTTACTATATTATTACAGTGGTACCTCAGGTTAAGTACTTAATTCGTTCCAGAGGTCCGTTCTTAACCTGAAAGTGTTCTTAACCTGAAGCAGCACTGTAGCTAATGGGGCCTCCAGCTGCTGCCGTGCCGCCAGAGCACGATTTCTGTTCTCATCCTGAAGGAAAGTTCTTAACCCGAGGTACTATGTCTGGGTTAGTGGAGTCTGTAACCTGAAGCGTATGTAACCTGAAGAATATGTAACCTGAGGTACCACTGTGTTATTATTAAACATGGCTGCAGCCATCTTGGATCAGTAGATGTGGCCTCTTGACAGTTGCAGTGCCCTCTTGAGTTTTTGTATGTGTGTGCGTTTGTGTGTTTGTGACTGAATATGAGAGAGAGAAGAAGAAAGGGAGAAAGGAAGAAAGGCCTGGTAGAGAACATTCTCTGTGGCAGCCCCTACACTGTGGAAATCCTTCCCCAAAGAGTTGCATCTAGCACCTTCATTTTACAGTTTTTGTTGTATGCTGAAGACACATCTCTTTTGACACTTGAAATGCATACATTTTAGGACCACTCTGGCTATTACAGCATTTTGTTTTGAACTGTTTTAGTGCTGTATTTTACCCGCCAGGGCCTTGTGGCAAAGGATGGGTAATGATTGTAACATTGCTGAAAGGAAGAACCTTCAAAGTGGCTTCCTCTGATATGCTACCAGTCCCATGCATGGGGTCAGCTAGGCAGGCACAGCTATAGGGTCTCAATGAGTGGATGGGTCAGTAGCGTCAGGAGTAGGATTTTGGATTTGTTAGGCACCGATGAATATTTCTGAACAAAGCTGGCCTGTACAAAAGGGACAGGCTCCACTTGAACTAGGAGGGAACCAGACAGTTGGCACTTAAATCAAAAAGATGGCAGAACAAGCTTTTAAACTAACAACAAGGGAGAAGGCCAACAGAGATCAAGGAGCGTCCAGCAGTTTGGAACAAATCATCTCCCAGGGATGCAGCATAAAATGATGGTGATCATTCAAGTGAGGAAGGCGTAGAACTAGGCATTGAGAGTTCAGAAGCACATGATAGGAATTAAAAGAGGCCAAAATATCGTAGCATAAAACAGGTGCCAGAGACATCTGGAGACAGAACACTGTATATAAGTATTTTTACACTACAGTGGTACCTCGGGTTATATACACTTCAGGTTATATACGCTTCAGGTTACATACACTTCAGGTTACAGACTCCGCTAACCCAGAAATAGTGCTTCAGGTTAAGAACTTTGCTTCAGGATGAGAACAGAACTCGTGCTCCGGCGGCGCGGCAGCAGCAGGAGGCCCCATTAGCTAAAGTGGTACTTCAAGGTTAAGTACAGTTTCAGGTTAAGTACAGACCTCCGGAATGAATTAAGTACTTAACCTGAGGTACCGCTGTAATGCTCAAAACTTCTGAGCTAAGATGGTGAAGCTGGAGTTCTTGATCTTAGATATAGAGTGGGCATAATGGAAACCAGGTAGAATGGAGAGAACGAATGGGACATGGTTATCTTTGAACGGGAACTCTCTTTGGGAAGGACAGGGAGGGGTGTTCTAGCGGTGGCATCGCTGTACATCAAAGAGGAAATAAATCCAACAAGCTAGAAATCCCCAGAGAGGCAGACTTCTTCACAGAATTATTGTGGGTAGTAATACCAGGCCACAAGATTCATTTCATGCTATAGTTCCAACCAAAATGCTGAGTTTGAGGTGGAGAATGAAATCAAAGAGGCATAAAAAAGAGGTAATGCTACAACAATATGTTAGATGTCTTTCTAGAAGACATCTGAAGGTAGCCCAGTATAGGGAAGCTTTTAATGTTTGATGTTTCTATCAATGGCTACTATCCATAATGGCTATGTACAGCTTGCACATGAAACCATATTCAAGTTTTTATAGGATAAAATAAACACAACTTTAAAAAAACTATTCCAGATGACACTGAAGCTTTTCTTTAGTTTTAAAAAGGCTGCCATCTAGTGGCTCAAATAATTTTTTTCCAAATATTAGTAAAGGTAAAGGTACCCCTGCCCGTACGTGCCAGACTTGACAGACTCTAGGGTTGTGCATTCATCTCACTCTAGAGGCCGGGAGCCAGCGCTGTCCGCAGACACTTCTGGGTCACGTGGCCAGCGTGACGAAGCTGCTCCGGCGAACCGGCACCAGAGCAGCACACGGAAACGCCGTTTACCTTCCCGCTATAAAGGGGTACCTATTTATCTACTTGCACTTAAGGGTGCTTTCGAACTGCTAGGTGGGCAGGAGCTGGGACCGAATGACAGGAGCTCAACCCGCCGCGGGGATTCGAACCGCGGGGATTTTCAAATATTAGATATATTCAAAATAGTAGCAAAGTGAATATCTGGCCCATCATCAATGTATATTTGCATGGACAAAACATGTAGCTACTCCCCAGAAGCATGCAAAAGACTGTAGGTGACATGCAGTGATACCTGTGTCAACAGATTTCCACTTGTACAACACAATTTCTTTTTCCTCTCCTCCCACCTATAGCTCACATACCACCCTCAGATATGCTCTGGATTATTCCACATCCTCCATAGAAGATTTTTGGGGGTTGCAGGAGCAGCAGATAGGACAAGTGGAAGGAGAGAGACATTCACATGACATGTCACGCAGCGAAGGCAGGTGTGATACCAGCCTTTTACATCTGACAAGATTGAAAGAACTAAAACCAGATGGTTATATAATAGGACACTGTGCTATGCACAGTTACGGAACTTACATTGAACTCCATAGGCATTGCACTGCAAGTCTATTTGGCTTTTCGAAATGGAAAGTTCTGCAGTGTGTTCTTATACAAGGCTACACTTATTCCTAAAAACGCAGCACTTCACAGTTTTGTAATGTTTCCTACAAGACTTCGTTCCAATAAGATGTAGTGATGGAAACCAACCTGGAAGGCCTTAAATGAAGAAGAGTTTGGATTTGATATCCCGCTTTATCACTACCCTAAGGAGTCTCAAAGTGACTAACATTCTCCTTTCCCTTCCTCCCCCACAACAAACACTTTGTGAGGTGAGTGAGGCTGAGAGACTTCAGGGAAGTGTGACTAGCCCAAGGTCACCCAGCAGCTGCATGTGGAGGAGCAGGGAAGCGAACCCAGTTCACCAGATTACAAGTCCACCACTCTTAACCACTACACCACACTGGCTCTCCCACCGCTTATCTTACATGATTTCATGTAAGATAAGGCTACCAATGTCTTCTGGCCATGACAGATATGCTCTTCAATGTCAGAGGCAATGTACCGTATTTTTCGCTCTATAGGACGCACTTTTTCCCCTCCAAAAATGAAGGGGAAATGTGTGTGCGTCCTATGGAGCGAATTCAGGGGGGGGAGGCAGGCAGGAAAAGCCGCCAAAAGCCGCACAAAAGCTCCGTGAGGCTCTTGCGGGCTTTTCCTCAGAAGGGAGAAGGGACTGACGCGGTCAGTCAGTCCCTTCTTCCTCCTCGTAGAAAAGCCCATAGGAGCCGCGCGCTCCTTAAAGGGTGTGCGGCTCCTGTGGGCTTTTGCGGGAGGTGGGGGTATTGCCATAGAGAGGTTGCATGGGGCTAAAGAAGCCATAGCCCCGTTCAGCCTCTCCCGGCTGGAGAGACGGCGCACGGCTATGACAGCAGCCTCTTTAGCCGCGCGCCACCTCTCCAGCCGGGAGAGGGTGCGTGGGGCTAAAGAAGCCATAGCCCTGGGATTCCCCGGCAGCCCCGAGAAGCTCGTGGAGCAGTGGGAAAGCTTCGCGCCTTTCCGCTGCTCCCCGACCTGCTCTTTGGGGCTGGCAGTGAGGAAAAGCAGCACTTCCCACCACCACCAGCCCCACAAGCTCGGGGAGCTGCGGAAGGCTGCACACCTTTCCGCTGCTCCCCAACCTGCTCTTTGGGGCTGGTGGTGGGCTTTCCCCCACCAGCCCCAAAGAGCAGGTTGAAAGGAACCTGAAGCCTGGGGAGCGAGAGGGGTCGGTGCGCACTGAAGGCGACTGAACGCACCTTGAACGGCACCTTGTTTTAGAGGGGGAGAACAAGGGGGGAATTCTCCCCCTCTCTGCACAGCGCCTCCTGCCGCTTCACTGAAGGGGCGCTTGGCAGAGAGCGGGAGAATTTTTTTTTCTTGTTCTCCCCCTCTAAAACAAAGTGCGTCCTATGGTCCGGTGCGTCCTATAGAGCAAAAAATACAGTAAACCGTGTTCTCCCTAGCAGAGAGCGCGTGTTGCGGTGGGGGATACAAGCCACCCTATTGTTGCTGGGCTGATTTGTGGAGGGACCCAGGCAGTGTACTGGTTAATCGGGTCACTGGGGAGAACTGCTTGTTGCCAATTTTGAAGGAGGGGTCAGAGGTTTTAAATACTGGTCACCCAACTTTGCACCGGATCACCCGCCCACCCTCCCTATATTGGGGGGGGTTGTTCACTTGACCTTGCTATGCCTGTCATGGGGTCATCTGCTTTGTGGCAGGGCCTGGTACGAATTTGTCCATTTGGCTGATTGGCTGGTGCCATTTGGTTTTGCCTACTGCGTAGCAAATCGTCACAACTTGTAAAGTTGACGGTTAGGCATTGGTTAAAATTGGTTGGTGGAGGGGTAAGTGCCTAGCCCTCCAATGGTGGTGCGGAAAGGGAATTCCGTTAAAGGAATCAGGGGGCTTGCCATTCTTTTCGTCCTTGTCCCTGGCATCGGACTTGGGCCGTGCACGCCACCAGGAGCAGGAGGGTGAGAAGGGAGGGACTGAGACCCAGCTTCATCTTCTCCCCAAAATTTGTTTCCCGCACTGGCTTTCGCTGGAATCCGGAAGTCAGTTCTGTCCCCTGGGCAAGGACAGACAGTCTGAACCAATGCCTAAGCAACCACTCACCTGGATGTATTTAAATAAAGTTGTGGACAAAATCGTGCCGAAAACCCAAACCAAAATTGATGTGTGTGGCTTGGGGACCTCGACACGCAACTCTGAATACAAGTAGGGGGGAACCACAAGTGAGGAGAATGTGTTAGGATCAGGTCTTGCTTGTGGGGCTTCCAACAGGCATGTGGTTGGTCACTGTACTACAGGACAATGGAATACATGGGCTTTGAGGCCTGGTTTAGTGGGGATTTTCCTATATTCTTATAAATGAACGATTATGAAATCTCATTTAGAGTTATTCACTAGGAAGTTCACAACTTTCCTCCTGACCATTTATCATTTAATGATTCAAGAGAGCTGTTGTTTCCCCCACATCCTCATACACATACACACACACACACACACACACACACACATATAGACACACCAAAGCCAACAATGCTTCAGTTTTCAGACAATCAGCTGTGGCATAGTTCCTTTGAAACATTCTAAAATTGTTACTTCCTCTGCAGCTGAGTTGGTCTGACAGCACAGTAGATTGTGGTCACCAGAGCCAACATAAGCAGATCTACCAATACAGCATTTGTTCTGTCAGCTGCAAGCCAAACACATTAAATTAATACACAGTTTTTCAGCAACCTTCACAGATCAGGCAAGTTAAGATAGCATTTGCTGTGACAGATGCAAGTCAGCGGACACAGAAAACCAGCAGCTGCAGAGAACATGGAACAGAAACCAATCACTTCCTATCTTTCTCAGCATATAAGCACACTGTAATGGTGGAGTGTAACTCTAAAACCCAAAAGCAAGCAAACAAGAATACAGAGACTTATAGGGCACTATAAGAAAAGGAGCGGAAAGGCAGACTAGACCCCAGCACTTTTCACCTTCCAAAATTAATGGTTTTGGGAAAGCACATGAAAGACACACAACCACCCACAGAAAAAGAGAAAGGAGAAAAGTATAAGACAATGAGTTTGTTTAAACTTCCTACAGGTAGTGGGAAGCAAACATAAATTTACATGAACTGCTAGTTGTAAAAGCAGAAGTTAATACACAACTTAATATTTACTTAGATTTACTTGTCAATAACAATCTCTGGTTTAGTAGCACCTTAGAGACCAAGTTTGTATACCCAGAACAAACTTAGTCTCTAAGGTGCTACTGGACAATTTTTTAATTTTTTAAATTTATTTCGACTGTGTCAGACCAAGACGGCTACCTACCTGAATCTCTGGTTTGTTAGTTATTTTGTACCAGTGTACCCATCCAAATTTTGCTCTGGTAATATTAGCTTTATTGATCAGCTATACCACATTATAAATTTAAAAACAATGCCATAATATGTCAACCGGCTAATCAAATGATTCTGAATGGATATTTTTTACACATTGTGCTGATATTAGTGTTGGTGGATTTTAAAAAAATAAAAATGTTTAGCTGTAAATACATAAAGGAACTTATAAATCCTTGCATTTATCTCTTCCTCTCTCCTGCACCTATATAAATATGTGTGTACGTGTGTATAATTGCACCTTTCTAAATACCTGTTAATGTAAAATAGTTATTGCGGCAACAGTTCTAGAAACGTAATTTAACTAGAACGTCGTGTAAAACAATGCCAAATTACTGAAAAGATGGGAATTTATATGCAGTAGAACGTGCAGCATTTCCTATTAACCGAAGTGCATAAACTATTTAACTCTTTTTTATCTTTTGGCCCTTCTGGGATAACCTCCTTCCTGGTTTTGGCTCAGCCCTAAAATTTACTGTGAATGTAAGAAAGAGCATCTAAGAAACACTGCTAGGAATTTGCAGGTACACATCTCTCACAACCATCAAAGACACGACTTCTGGGCAATCTTGTGTCACAGCATGTTAGAAACAGAGTAGTGTGCCACTCAAGAGAATGATCAAAACAGGAAGTAGCATTAACTGCCTCATTGAAAGCTACTGGCCAGTAGACAGGATGCAAATATTTTGAACACACACTATTATGATGCTTCAAATGTCAATCAATCATGTTGGTGAAGAAGAGAATGAGAAAATGAGTCTTTAACCATTTATAAACTTAGAAGGCGGGAAAATGCAGTTACCTCCTGGCTATCCTTGTTCTGGTTTGGCCAGAAAATCTTGTGATAAAGACTTTCCATTGAATTGCTAGAATCTGATCGATCAAAGCAGTGTCTATCCAGAACCTCCAATGTGTGCAAAACGCGGCTGATAGTCACCCCTAGAAGACAGAGAAACAGAAAAGAGTATATTTACATTGTGAAATCCGAGAAATTCTTTATATAGTATTAACTGTCGTCTTATAAAACAGAAAACAAAAAAAAGAACAAATAAAAGTTTCTACAATTGTTTTCTTTTGTAGGAATTAAGGAGTTGTATGTATGTGTAATAAGTTCATTTCGTGTTTCGTTTTGCGTTTGTGAGTATTGTATTTATCAATTAAAAAAAGTTAGAATTTTTTTTTTTAAGTTTCTACAACAGCACTGTCTTGTTTTTGATTCTCACCTTAAAGAATGGTAGGAACTTGTCTTAAGTATTTGATAATACCATCCACCCTTTTCAGTGTTTTTCTTCAAGTCTCTACTGCTTTCCTTCTGGCTTTAACCTGCCTAGTCGCATCTTTCAAAATAGATGATTGCAAGAATTTAGGATGGATCAATCATCAAAACTGGAGGCATTTTAGCCTCCTTCTAATGTATCACACTGAAATCCAAGAGGAATATAGGCCAGTAAGGGCTTACAGTACCCGATATATATCTTTAAACTTGATTCCCCCCCACACACACACACACACACAGTTTTTACCTGCAGTTGTTTCTTGGCATTTGTCAAAAGACCATCGCACTTCCACAGCACGGCCTCTTTGCTTTATCTGCTGTTCTACTTCATAAATCTTTCCCCGTACCTGAAAAAGAGTAATTGGCTAGTGTTTGCGAAAATCACATATCAAACACATGTCAGATTTCTCCTAGGCTTATCCAGTTTCTTGAGGGCAGAGAACAACTACTAAACAGACATAAAGTAATAGCAGCTTTGGATAAACCACGTCGGGCAAAGAAGCAGTATGGTATCTCCCGTTTACTATCTTACAGGCTAAAATGGGACTACTTTTCTAAAACGGCTTGCTTCAGAAAACATTCCAAAATCTTAAACTAAAAAATAAATAAAACTCCAGAGTGGCAGCACAAAGGGCTGCTCTCATCCCCTTGAACTTTTCGGTTGTCGTTTTCTGAATCTTTCCAGCTCAACAATATCCATTTTCAGGTAAGGCAAGCAGACCAACTCCACCCTGCTCACCCAGCCATTTCTCAGTGATACAGAAGAGATCAGCCTCCTTATCCTTAAACAAATCATGGATGAGGGAGGTCTTACTCAGAGCCGACCTGGCATTCAGCAACAACCATAATTTCCCAGGTTGCAGGAGGCACTGGCACACAGCACAGTTGCTAACTACCTGTGCCATGTGCCCCTTACCTGGCCTGCCTCACCCCTCCACACCCCACACCCTTCTCCTTGTCCAGAACCACTATGATTGGGGCCACCCCTCGCTCTGCCCAGCTTCTCTCTTCTGAGGCACATCTTTCTTCCCGTAATTAAAAACAAACAAACCCAAAATTAAAAAACGCACAAGTTATAATGCAGTTTAAAATAATTTAAACAATGAGTACAATAATAACAGGTGGCGCTGTGACGGGTGGCGCGGGTGACACTGTGGGTTAAACCACAGAGCCTAGGACTTGCTGATCAGAAGGTCGGAGGTTCGAATCCCCGCGACGGGGTGAGCTCCTGTTGCTCGGTCCCTGCTCCTGCCAACCTAGCAGTTGGAAAGCACGTCAAAGTGCAAGTAGATAAATAGGTACCTCTCCGGCGGGAAGGTAAACGGCGTTTCCGTGTGCTGCTCTGGTTCACCAGAAGCAGCTTAGTCATGCTGGCCACATGACCCGGAGGTTGTACGCTGGCTCCCTCGGCCAATAAAGCGAGATGAGTGCGCAAGCCCAGAGTCAGTCACGACTGGATCTAATGGTCAGGGGTCCCTTTACCTTTACTTACAATAATAACAAAACAAAAACCCAACAGTACTCCAGCCAAAGCGTCTGTTCAGCAGCCTCAGCTTTTGTAGCTGGAGTCAGTCAGGGCCCTGCCCTCCTAGGCCAGGTAGTGATGCCATCATTAGGGACTGCCCAGTTGGCATAAACCAGGCATGTCCAAAGTCTGTTTTGGGGGCGTAATCTGGCCCGCTGGTCAGTTTAATCCGGCCCCTGTGGCAGTTTATTTCCTGGGGTAAAATCCTTTAAAAAGCTCAACAGCTTCAATCCTAAAAACAACATTGGTCATGTTCACCCTGTTTGCTGAACGTCTTTCCTGACAAGGTGCATCTGTGTCCCACATCCATGACTTTCAGGAGGAACTGATAAAACATTCCCATTTACCCAGGCATTTGATAGTGAAAGATACTTTTCCTGGCAATTCTGAAATCATTGGATGAAAAAATGTTTTTGAACTGTTTTTAATAATAATAATAAATTTTATTTATACCCCGCCCTCCCGACCCAAGACTGGGCTCAGGGCAGCTAAGAACCAATGATAAAAACAGGTTGATTGAAATACAACTTAATAAACAAGATTAAAATACAACATTAAAACATTAAAATGCAGTCTCTTCACAGGAGGAAAAACGAAAAAATGAAAGAGGGGGGGGGAATCAAATTGATTCTAAGCCAAAGGCCAGGCAGAACAACTCTGTCTTACAGAGTTTTTAGAAAGTTTTAATGATATTATTTTTTATTATGATTATTAGGAGCTAGGGCTGGGGGGGATGAATAAAACAATAAATAATGGCTAATAGATTCTCAGAAAGTCGAATCCAACGACAAAACTCTATTCTTGCTTTTCCCCCTCCTGTTCTGCTAAGGAATCACAGTGATACACACTCATACGTAAAGATAGCTCCCTCCAAAGGAGAAATGAGGAAAATCTCTCACATGAACACACTTTATAAACACAGTCATCTAAATGACTCTAGCCTAGGATACATAATTTCTCAGCACATTACATGCATTGTGTACATTTTAAAATGAATATACCTGCTGGTTAAACGCAGAATTTCCTCCAGGCATAGGTAAACTAGATGGAGCAACTTGAAGTAAATCCAAAGGTGAACCAGGATTGATGTTTTTACTTTCATTTGTGGAATAATTCCACACCAAGGCACTTGGGCAACAGAGAGTTATTGTCTGCAACGGGAAGAATATAAAAATAATTTCATTTAATAAGATAATTCAATTCAATTCAGATCATGCAGGTAGATGGCCAAAAAATACCAGTACAAAACAGAAATGAAAGTAGTATCAGAATTTGTTTACTTAAAAAAAAAATCCAATTAAAATGTCCTTTAACATATTTAATTAGAAGTTGCATTTTAATATGGATCGGCTCAATTTACATTTGTATCTCTTTCATGCCAATCTCAATCTGATCAGAGAGAAGACACACCAGTACATGCCTAGAGACGGGGGGGGGGGGAGAACCCCGCTGAGTATATGTGTGCTATTTTGGGGCTCAGTTTACAGAGGATTCAAAGCTTCTTTCTAAAAAATGAACAGACTGAAATCCAAACAATCCAAATCCATCAAAATGCATCGTGAAGCTATTGCAATTTGGAAGACAGCTACCGTATTTTTCGTCCCATAGGACGCTCCGTCCCATAGGACGCACCTAGTTTTTTGGGGGGGGAATAAAGGGGGGGAATTCCTTTATTTCCCCCCCAAAACCAGGTCGGGGAAACCGAACCAGGTCGAGGAACAGTGGGATGGTGGCGCTGCGCCTCCCTGCTGTCCCCCGAGCTTGTGGGGCTGGCCGATATCTGCCCAGCGCGCGGGGCGCGCTGCTTCAGGGTGCCCTGCGCGCCGGGAGGCAGGCTGCTATCCGCAGCGTGGGGAGCCCTGCGGGGAACTCCTGCAGGGCTTCCCTCGCTGTTGGATGTGGTCCTGAAGCGCCGGGCACTCTGCTTTCAGCGCACCCAGCGCTGCGGGAATCAGGCTACTATCCGCAGCCTAGACAGCCCTGCAGGGCTGCCTAGGCTGCGGATGTCTTCCTGAAGCCTGGAGAGCGAGAGGGGTCGGTGCGCACTGACCCCTCTCGCTCTCCAAGCTTCAGCAAAAGCCTGCATTCGCCCCATAGGACGCACCCAGATTTCCCCTTCATTTTTGGAGGGGGAAAAGTGCGTCCTATAGGGCGAAAAATACGGTATATTGTTAAAACACAGAACCCTAAAACCATTTTCTCAGACTTTCTGCCTATAGGACTGGAATGGAGTTGAAGTCCAAAACAAAAAAAATTTAAAACTACTTGCTGGTTAATACATACCTTGGAGTTCAAAGAAAGAATTATTTATAATATAAGCACAAGGAAAAGCATTGTTATTTATTATAAAAATATCAATGCTTCTTTGAAGATTGGAAGTGTGTCATATAGGTAAGACAGTCAGTCTAACAGAACAGTCATACACATATCGACTAGAAATTAAGCCGAATTCAGCGGGGCTTTCTCCCTGAAAGTGTGTGTGTGTGTGTGTGTGTGTGTATGATTGATGGCCTATTGCTCTTGGCCAACTAAGAGAACACACACTGGAAGAACACACTGATATTATGTACCATATTTACTTGAATCTAATGCACACCTTTTGGGGCCAAATTACATTGTGAAAATTAAGGTACTCATTATATTTGATGGTGCATTAGACTTGAGTAAATACGGTATATATTTCATAGGTACTTTTTTTTTTACTCAAGGCCACTCACAAAAAAAACATACAAAATTTAAAACCACAGACACCCAAATAATTTACCCATATAATACAAAAAGAACCCCACCCTGTCCTGTGAAAGAAAGTGACAGTCAAAATTAGCACACTTCACCATCAAGAGCAGTACTGATCTCATAGTACAAAGAAGAAAATTTAATTTTTAAAAAAAAAAATTCTAGCCATCGTGGCTGTTCTTAGAGAACTCTGCATGCCTGGGAGAGAACTGAACCAAGACCTCTTCAGGAAGATTGTGCATCTGATTCAGCTCTATTCTCCCAATGATTGCTATCAGCATCAGGTATGAATTTTAATCTCTTCTAGCATACCTGAAACATTTAAGTTAAAAAACAAAACAAAACAGAGAGCACTATTACTAAAATTTTAAAACAACTGGTACCAAATGCTTCTTCTTTTGAAACCCAGCAGTTCCCTGGTGTACAAACAGAGCATTAGAAGAAGAAGAAGAATCCCTCACCTGCAGCATACAACTGAGTCCATAAACCAGTGGACGATGTTGTGGGCAAGAAAGGAAATCCGAACACACTAGCTGTGCAGGGTTGACCACAGGCCCGGCTGTAGTAGGGCTTGGAACCGCTAGAGGTGGGTTATTTGGTCCAATCATCATATGAGGTGAGTGGGCAGCTATGAGGTTAGGACTGTCACTTATTAACAAAGAGAGGCGTCTGGCACAGAAGAAAGCAAGTCGGCGTGACAGGTAGGCCGACTGAACGAACTCTTCGGAATACTGAAAAACATTTTTAGAAATAAAAGTCATTCATCCTAAACCATAAAATTCCAACCAACATTTCAAAAACCGTTTTGTACCAATGCAGGCGAGTGGTCAGTCCAGGTTAGGATTGTCTACTCCAGCCTTCTGCAGCCCTCCAGATGCTTAGGACTACAACTCCCATCAGCACCAGCTAGCATGGCAGCAGGGCGTCAGGCTGGGGAAGGCTAGCCTACTCTGACTGGCAGCAGCTCTCCAGCTTCTTAGGCAGAGAATGGTTCTCTGCTACATGTGACCCTGATGCTGGGGACTGAACCTGGGGCCTTACAAATATGAACATCATCAAATCAAAGGAACAAACAATCTGAGATTTGTTTTATGCAGTGCGAGTTTCATAGCCACATCTTAAACCTACTTACATTAATCATACTAATAAAGACCTTGTATTTTATTTTTAAACACGTAGCCCACATATGCCGGTACGGATGTAACTCAACGGATTAATCAATAGTGCATTAGACCCAAACATGTACCACAATATGCCCCCATTGCAATAACTCCTATTATGAACACTGTAGAACACGACCAACTCACAAAATGCTTAGCTGAAGTACAGTGTTCGAAACTCCCATTGTTCTAGGCGCATTTTGCGACAGGGAATTCCATCAGTTTCTGAGCTCTGGGTGCAGTACTGCGCCTAAGGTTTCAGATTAAAACTGCAGAATGGAAGGAAAGGAGGACCTTTTTCTTCCTCCCCACTTCCAGCTACTCTCTGAAGGCTGGAGAAGAGACCCTCTTAAGAATATTAGTGGGGTGAGCAAGGGAAGGACTAGATCATGTGAAAAATGCCTAGACATTTGGTTGTTGTGTCCATAACCTAGGTTTGAGGTGCCATTTAGCTCCTAACATTCACATCTCTGTTTCTAACACTGCTGAAGTATATGGTGATATCCAACATGGATGTTCACTCACACAGCTGAGTGAATGAACCCAATTTTCTCTGCATGCACCTTCTGGAACAAATTTTGGGAGCGCCAGGGAAGGCTGGAAAAGAGAAACTGGAAGTCCGGGACTGCAAGTGGGCTGCTGCCATTGGATTTCACCCTTAATGTTCTACAAAGTAAAGGTAAAGAGACCCCTGACCATTAGGTCCAGTCGTGACCGACCCTGGAGTTGCGGCGCTCATCTCGCTTTATTGGCCGAGGGAGCCAGCATACAGCTTCCGGGTCATGTGGCTAGCATGACTAAGCCGCTTCTGGCGAACCAGAGCAGCGCATGGAAACACAGTTTACCTTCCCGCCAGAGCGGTACCTATTTATCTACTTGCACTTTGACATGCTTTCGAACTACTAGGTTAGCAGGAAAAGGGACCAAGCAACGGGAGCTCACCCTGTCGCAGGGATTCGAACCACCGACCTTCTCATCGGCAAGTCCTAGGCTCTGTGGTTTAACCCACAGCGCCACCTAGGTCCCTAATGTTCTATTACTCTGTGTCTAGAAGCTGGTTTTTGAACTATGGCAAAATTATATTGCCAACACACCCAAAAAGACTCGAGACAATAAATATAGGTAACAGGTTACGGTTATTACAATACAGCAACTATAGGAATTGCCAATCAGAATTATTCAACTAAATTAACCAAAACTATTGATGTCTGGGGTGGTGAGGTTCATTGACGAGGATGTCAACGCTCCCATGTCCTAAGCCAGCTGCCTGCTGTGATCATGCAGGAAGGCCTGAGAAAATCTCTCCCTTCTCGCTGCGTGCTCCTTGGATATGTGAACCAATCATACCTTTAGTGCTCTACTACTCCATGTCTGGAAGCTGGTTTTTGAACTGTGGCAAAATTGTATGATGCTCTGTACCTGCAATATTAGTGGTAGTAGGAGTTTTAGAAGTTCATCATCAGCAGGCCTTATTTTTTCCAAGACATCCAATATCCATGTTAAATATTCGTGTCTTTCGAACAGTCCTTCCTGCAATGAAGTTTAGAAAGATCACAGATAGATAGATAGATAGATAGATAGATAGATAGATAGATAGATAGAGTAAAGAGTGCAATTGGTACTATGTCCCAGTGTTCCATTACTCAAGTTACCAATTAAAACTAAAAAAACACAACCTAACAACATTAAAGTAGCATCCCAATCATTCAAACCATTTTAGACAAACAATAGAATGATTTGAAACAATCATTTTTTTATTAAAAAAAAAGCTGATACATAAGCCAGTCATTCAAGTATCTGAAAAGATTCTACAAGGGACTGAACAGCCTAAATATACTTGATTTCTGTGGCAAAGACTGAGACTGAAATACAGAGACTGTCTCCTGAACATTCCTAAACAAGGTCTTCCCTTCTGTATCTCTTTTTGGGAGAGAGAAAGGAAGACAAACTCAGACAAGATTCTTGGATAAGTCTACAAGTTTTTCTGCTCCCTAGATTTCAAGTTTCCTCATTCAGCATTCCTAGCTTTCATTGTTGTCCCCTTCTATCCAGCAGATAAGAAATCATATTGTTGTTGTTTGATGGTACAGTGGACACGGAGCAGAGGTGATTTAAAACAAATCAGCTGCGTTGTTATTTTGCCCCGGAGAACGACATCTTAGCACATTATTGGAAAAGGTTACCTGGAACATATAGAAAGCTAGCTTTTCATTATATTCCCACTGCTTCAGGGCTTGTTCCACTTCAGGGGATACAGCTGCAGAGCTGCTGCCTTGGCTTGAGGTCATGTGATAAAATTCTGCAATCTTTGCCAGCTGTTCTCGGAGGTATCTGGTTGAAATCTGAGTCCATTCTATGAAGACAGAAATTAGATGAGTTCTCACGATTCCCCCCCCATCAGCTGACAACATGAGGAGATACACAACATGAACAATTAACATGATAATTAGCTAGACTATCAAAGTACATTTTCAAGACAATAAACAGCAGGTCTTTAACACAGAGCCTGTTCAAATGGCTCCTAGCATGGCATTCTGTCCTCTGCAGTATCTTCAAAGCATTTTTGCTAAATGATTGCATGCTCTGCATTATGTTCTTACAAATCTTGCTTCTTTGCAGATTACAACTGTTATTGGTGAACCTAACTGTGTTCTGCGAGTTTCACCACCTCACAGAGATTTCTGTTCTATTTTGTATTAATGAGAGAGAGAGAGAGAGAGAGAGAGAGAGAGAGAGAGAGAAATGCACAAGAGACAAAAAGCAATATTTACAAGCAGTGCAATTATATGGCTGTGAACGGCTATCTCTGGTGGGAAATAAAACAGATACACAAGAGGTGTTACCTCAAGTTTTAAAGGATTTTCCTCACATTGTATTATCAGAGCTGTTGAATTTGCCAACACTATACAGTACAGCCTATAAGCATATGTGTTCATGTTAGGAGTAGGGAACGTTGGTCTTCAAGATGCTGCTTAACTACAAGGCCCATCAGCCCTTGCAGGGATGGCCAATGGCCATGTACTGGTGGGGATTGTTGTTCAGTGACACCTGGAGGATTATGGGTTCTTGCTTAAGCTGATGGGAGTTGCAGTCCAAAACATTTGGAAGTTGGGGAAAAGTGATCTAGCTTTTGAGGCCCTGCTCTGTGTTTCATTGCCTCCAAAAGATACAAACGGGAAAGCAAAGTTAATTTATCACATTAACGTTGGAAGTTAGTTAACACACAAACTTTTCATTTCTCATGTCAGTGGTCTGAATCAGTACACACACATTACGCTCCTTGTACCTCGAAGGATTATTTCTGGCAAAGGTTATCAACATAAAAGGAGTTGGGATAACCTCTTCCCCCCTTTTCAAAGAAGTACAATCTCCATCCTTTAATAGGAATATAACTTCTATACGACAATCTCCAGTTCAGCTTGTACAATGGGAGAACATTAGAAGAACCAGCCAACTGAGTTTTCTCTTTCAGAGTCTCTGCTGGTTCCATTATAATTGGAGCATAAGAAAAGGGAAGGGCATTATCAGAAGAACTGGAACAAGCCACAGTAATGTGAGCCCAAAAGTGAACTGCCATCTCCCAATACTATAGTCCAGCTTTACTATTCCTCAGTGAAGCTCTGAAAATGCACATCATTCTGTGGTTAAAGGTCACCTGAAGCTCCCATCATGTGCATCTTAATACACAACACACTGTACTGTTAGACAATAATTGAAAATTAACAACATAACTCTCTTGAACGTCAAGTACAAAAAGTTTAAAGAAATGAATGCCCAGTGTACATGAATGTATTTAGGTTACTGTCATGAAGTCTCCAGCAAAGTAACAGCTACTACCATTCTTGTGAATATTATGTTGGATGGCATCCAAAATAATATTAATGCAAGAAGTTAGACAGCTGACATAGCTAAGCAAACAGTAGCATAAGTGGAAGCACACAAGCATAGCTGTCACTGAGGATAATAATAACAACAACCACAACCACAACAGCGACAACAACAAGTACCCTAAGAATTGTGCAACATCTTCCACAAGCAGAAGACGTACATTTATTTTGGCTGTTACACTACCCTAAGAACAAGGCTCCCATTCGCAGAATGGCTGTGGCACAAATAGGATGCCCCACTTAGATATTGCCACACAGAAGTATTATAAAAATATATAGATATACATACACACACATGCAACATCACACACAACAAATAATGTCTGACAACACTAAACCAAAATGCAATATGAAAGTTCAAATAAAAACCTTCCATGTTAATAAAACCAGCAAACGTACACATGCAACCCAAGAAGAAAAATTCAGGTTTCCCAAATCCCTCAATCTTAAGAATAGCATAAGACATCACTAATGAACATGCCCCTGAGAATGGATGGGTCTTCAAGGCCTTTCTGCAGACCTGAAGTGTGGCAACTTTACAGAGATCAGCTGGTAATGAATTTCAGAGTCAGGGACCCACATTGTTTAAATGTAAATAAATTGTGAAGAGCATTTTGCAATGTCAATCTACCTTTCTCATTTTTCTTTTTTAAAAAATCAATAAAAAATATTAATAAAAGATGTAGTTAAAGCAACAGGCAGCCATATCACCCATTGCGAAGAATGCATACAGCAATTTTTCAGCTATTATGTAATGGGGTGTAGGAAAACAAATTCACATATATTCATACAGATATATATTCACATATATCTTGCACAGGCCACCCAAAAAGTTTATATTCTTCTTTAATGCTGCTGCTGTAGTGAGTGTTTAACACCTTTTTGTTGGCAAAAATGGAAACTTGCATGTATACTTTTTAAAAAATGCAACAGAATTGTTTCTAAACTGCAAAGACATAGCTATACAGCTGCATTCAACATAGCGCTAAGGAGGTGATGGTTTCATCAGCAGCAGGATTTTTCCTTGCACAATAGAACACACACAACACCAATATATAACACAAATCTGTTCCCCCAATGCAACACCAGATATGGGTACAGGATAAAGTGGGGGGGGAGGAGAAAGGGGGAATCTTCCTGTTCTAGCACTAAACTTTGCACTAGTGTGAAAGGTTCACTGAATACCAACCGTAGAATTTGGCTAAAATAACTGAAATATATCTATGGAACACGCATTGATAGCACCAGGCTCACCACAAGAACACGCCACAACAATTTATGGTACAAATCCATTACAATTTCCAATGAATTCATATATTTACCAAGATTTGGATCAGCAGCCTGGCGTTTTTTGATTTTAGCTTCACAAACGGCAGAATAGTATGCGCATGTCATCTTGATCAGCCATGCTGCTCGCAGCAACGGCACAGAATATTTTGCTAAGTAAGCAAAAACATCTTCCTTTTTACTGAGAATTGGGACCTGGGTAGACAAGAGGTTAAAAAAAAGAGTTAGCAGTGTAACTGAGGCAAAGTTAGATGAAAAGTTAGAAAACTTCACACTAAAAGATGGACCTCCTGTATTCATGACGGTGTTGTGAGAGCTCAGTGGGTACATTTGCACTGCAGCCACTGAGCAACTCCTAACAGAGTAAAGAAAAACAGAGGGAATTCCCACTTCTCCCAACCACTTTTTTTCAAACTCTATACAATATGACCTGTTCCCAATATGGTTGGCACAGTCTTAAGTCACTTTTAATTTAATTGCCTCCCCTGTCTCAAATTTATGAAGCCCTCAAAATACTAATATGTACCTTTTTTGCCAGAATAGTCAGTGGTTTGTTTCCTGCTAAATCTGCAAACCAATTGTGAATTGCACTCTGGGAACGAGCAGTAACTAGCCAGTAATTGTCTTTGGCATTTACTTGCGGTTTCTTCTTTCCTGTATCCTGGAAAGTATTAAGTTTTAGCTTCTCTTCTAATATGCTGCTAAAATAAGCTCCAATCTGATAGAGAGGGAGGGAATAAAAGAAACATACACAGTTAAGTATCTATTAAACACTGCCACATACAATATCCCCATCTGAGGAGATCTAGAATCAATGTTGTTTAAGCCATCAGCTTAGTAAGAGTGTATTCTAAATTCCCTGGTGCTGCAAGTCAGTTTTCATACTGCAAAGGGCTAAAGTGATAGCCCATTATCTTTTAAAGGTAAAAGCTCTGTGCCTATAAAACAAAAAGCTATTAACTAAGAATGTGTGAAGCGTCTATCAAGGTAGACCCCAATACGTAGCAGATACATAAAAAGGAAGAAAGTCCTGTTGAATCATAAGCAACATCCAAAATTCACTGTTTGGCAGTATCTTTATTAGGGCTATTATTTCCTCGCAGCTGTGCCAATGTGACTTCCTTTGATTTTTCTGCATTTAGCAGAATACCACCTTTAGCCATTCAGAAGCCAGATCTACAAAGAGAGGGACAGGATTCTCTACCAGCTGAAGAAGGGACTTTTCAGGAGTTATTGGTCTCTAGCCACTAGATATTCCAAACTAGTGGAGAATTCTGGGGAACTCGAAAGCTTACTCAGCAGTGTGATTCTAGCTAGCCCTAATGAAAGTATTGTCTAACTTTTGAAACATATTAGAGACACACTTGAGCATCAGTGTCCCTCTGTGGGTACGTTATCTCCAGGTTAGGCTCCTGTCCAGCAAAAGACTTAAATATGTACGTTAAATATGTACACATTTAACGTGACTGCTTAACTTGAAGCATATGACATCTGGCTTCATTTGAATGCTTTATATATTTAAATTCACTGCTAAATTGGAGTCGTAATTAGCACATAGGGTGAGCTGCACAAAGTCCCATCAACATACCCAGAAACCCCAACTTTGCAGTTACCACTGTGTTAACCCCAAAGAATTAAGAGATACAAAATCAAGAGGAAAGGTAGTTTCTTTTGCTGGAATAGCACATATTTACTTACAAATCTGTAAACTTACAAGTTACACAGAACATCTGTCTACTGAAATAATGAATACCCACAACTACCTAATTAAGAAGGAGAAGAAGAAGAGTTTGGATTTGACACCCCACTTTATCACTACCCGAAGGAGTCTCAAAGCGGCTAACATTCTCCTTTCCCTTCCTCCCCCACAACAAACACTCTGTGAGGTGACTGGGGCTGAGAGACTTCAGAGAAGTGCGACTAGCCCAAGGTCACCCAGCAGCTGCATGTGGAGGGGCGGAGACGCGAACCTGGTTCCCCAGATTACGAGACTACCACTCTTAACCACTACACCACACATTATTACTACTAATATTAATTCAATTTATGAATCACCTTATAAGAAGACATCTCAAGACTATTAACAATGTATATATTTGCCATCAGCACATAATAAATGCAAAAATCACATAAAATGCCTAGGATTTATTGTCCAATCCAGTAAACACATGAACAAAAGCATACCCTAATCTACAAATATCTTCTCACACAACCATGGCATGATCACCAGAAATAAATCTACACACTGAAGCCATTCCCAAGAGCAATAATGTACACATTCAAATGCCTGGCAATGCAAAACAAAAGTTTTTGCCTTATGTCTGAATGTGATCATAGGAGTGACTGTGAAGGAAAACAGATGAAATTACTACACTGTCATAAAGGAAAGTACTTTTGCAACAAACTTCAATCCCGACCTTACCTTTGAAGGGTTAATGACAATATTCCTAGCAGAGCCATGCTCATCTCCAGAGAAGGCTGGCTGGTTACTGAAACCTTGCTTTACATTCACAGCTGTAAGTTCATCCTACAGAGAGAGAGTTTTTGTTAAGTTATTCAAGCTGTAGGTTGAAGTTTTAATTACTTTGCTCAATGCCTTTTTGAAGAAATTAAAATTCCTCATGCATTTTATATACCACAAAATGTCATGCTGAAACAGTAATGCGTTCCCTCTATATGCCAGTCTTTCACATCAGTGTATTTTGGGATAACACTAGTCTTTTATCTGCAGGAAGTTGCTTACCAGGCCGAATGTTATCAAGGCTTAATCTCCTACACATTCACTTTCATCATCAAAGGATAGCATTTTCCAGGATACACAGAGACAAACACTGACTTTTTAATGTTCTGCCACCATCTTACACACGTCTATGTATGTCAGCCAATAGATTTTGGATACCTTAAAGGCTTTCGGGGTTGGAAGTGGAAGAGGCTTAACGGCTGTTTCCTAAATTAGATACAAGATGCTAGTCCCTCTTTCTCTACCTCACACACAAACACAAAGGCACAACAACATCACTAAGTGTCGGATTAGCTACGATGCCCCCTGTATACACATGGCTGCTGTAACATTTAAAATTCATCTTATCCCAGGCCGCTAGACCACTAGACATAGCTGCCACCTGAACCATACATTGTTGACATGCAGCACTTGCAAAGACTCTGACTTAAACCTAGATAATCTTTCAACTAGTAGATTGCTAGGAAAACTGCCGTAGCCGGCCTCCTGGGTGTCCCAGGTTCAATCTGCATGTTAGTTTAACCTTAGGTCTTTTTGTGTGCATGCAACTATTTTAATTTTAATCCATAAACTGTTGTTGTATATTGTTTTAAATGTCTATTTCACTCTTGTGAAAACAGTCTCAGTTGTGCTTCTTGAACTGGTCTTGGACCGTAATAAATTATTATTATTATTATTATTATTATTATTATTATTATTATTAGTGCACTTCGAAAACTGTACAGACTTCTGGTTGCCAAACCAGGGCAAGGATTCTGAAGAGATGGGAAAATATTCACAAAATGGCAACCAAAAAATGATCAAGGGGCTAGAGCAGTACACCGATGAGGAAAGGTTGCAACCTTGGGAGATTTTTAGTTTGCAAAAATGGTAAGGGGGGGATATGATAGGGGTGTATAAAATTACACACTTGTATTTGCACAACTGCAGTGCAGTGCTTAAGCAGTAAGAACAACTTGGTCCCACCTGTATGTGACCCAGCCAAATACAAGTGTGACAGACAGCCACCGTAACATCAACTCTCTCTCCAAAAAGACGGGGGGGGGAGTGAGTGACAGCACAGCAGAGGATAGTATCAGCCTGCAATGTACTGGAGATATCACAGATATCACAGATAAAGAGATATCTGTGACCCATGGGCAACCTAGCAAGAATCTTTGGAATATTGAGGTGTAACTGTGAAGCCTGCATCAGTGGGGAAACGCTCCCATTAAGTTTATTTCAAATGGTTTAAGCTTCCTTTCACCCCCATCCCAATTCCTACAGCATGACTCAGATTCTAACAAGCACCCTACCATGGAAACTGACAGGCAAGGAGTTTAGATAATGTCAAGCTCAGTTAAATGAAGTATAAAGTTGAGCACGCTGTCATTTGACTTGACTTCCAAGCACTCTCCTACTGAAGACACACAGGGCGACTGAATGGAATTGTCGCTTTCAAAGCAATGCACTGCATGTGGCATACTACACTGGGTTTTGCCAGGTTATCAGGTTAGCTTTTCAAAGTGTCAACTGGGGCCGCTAAAGCCTAATCACGTTGTAGATTTGTGTATGTGTGCGTGCTTTATGACAGCACTTCAGCACCTGCGTACTACTGGGTTTTTAAACACAGTATAGCTAGTAATAGTAAAGATATAGAACAAGTAATAGTAAAGATAGATGCTTGTTGTGACTTTATAATTTGTTTGGAAATCTAAAGGGACTGCGTAACAATCTTGCCACTTTCAAATTGAAGTGCTCACAACATTGCAACTTTATATGACTACACTTCTTTTAAACTGCACACGCTGATGAATGCTTATTTAGTCTATTGAGAGAATTGTTTCCCAGCTTTGGGAAACAAATTTTACCCAAAGTGTCAACCTGGGAACCACATTTTATCTAAGACAGGGATGGAGAAACTCAAAGCAGCTTACGACAATGATACACAATGATAAATACACAATGATAAATACGCAATGATAAAAACAAACAGTATCTTAAGGAAAATAAGAGTAAAAAGGCAACGGCCACATAAAACTAATCCCAAGGTACGGATTTCTTCCCTAGGGAAGAAAATGTGGTTCCTTTCTTTTGGAGTCTGCTAATGATCCCTTGAGAGTCCCATGGACTGCAAGAAAATCAAACACATCCATTCTTAAGGAAATTAGCCCTGAGTGCTCACTGGAAGGACAGATCCTGAAGCTGAGGCTCCAATACTTTGGCCACCTCATGAGAAGAGAAGACTCCCTGGAAAAGACCCTAATGTTGGGAAAGATGGAGGGCACAAGGAGAAGGGGACGACAGAGGATGAGATGGTTGGACAGTGTTCTCAAAGTTACAAACATGAGTCTGACCAAACTGCGGGAGCAGTGGAAGACAGGAGTGCCTGGCGTGCTCTGGTCCATGGGGTCACAAAGAGTCGGACACGACTAAATGACTAAACAATGATCCCAGGATCCACATTCCACATTTCTGATGGTTGGGGGAGCTGGACAAGGGTCTCAGAAGATGAACCAAGTTGTTGGGCATGCCCTCATATAATTAATTACGTTATTGAGACCAGTGTTAGAAACTGAGATATGAAAGCTGGAGCTAAATGGCACCTTAAACCTAGGTTATGGGCACAACAACGGAATGTCTAGGCACACGTTTTTATAACAGGAATACAAAGTTGGAAATGAATGAACTGCAGCTAAAATATTATGTTCGTTTTTCACATGGTCAAGTCCTTCCCCTGCCCACCCCCCTAATATTCTTAAGAGGGTCTCTTCTCCAGTCTTCAGAGAGTAGCTGGAAGTGGGGAAGCAGAAAAAGGTCCTCCTTTCCTTCCACTCTGCAGTTTTAATCTGAAATCTTAGGCGCAGTACTGTGCCCAGAGCTCAGAAGCTGCTTGCGCTAATGGAATTCCCTGTCGCAAAATGCGCCTAGGACAATGGGAGTTTCAAACACTGAGACACAATGCAAAAGGGATTTGTTTGATTTCGTCAGACTCCTTTTGCATTTTTACTGCTGGGTAATATTCTGTATTAACAACTCCTTGAAAAATACTTCCATTACATTATTAAACCAAATAAGGAACCTGGGACAAAAGAAGTATTTCTTCACTTGCTGCAGAATATTTTCAACTCTATAATCTTTATCAGGGTGGGGAACCTTTTCCAGTCTAAGGGCTGTATTCTTTTATGGACAATTTAAATAAGCATTTGTCTTTCCCTATAGATCCAGCCACAGGACTCCAATGACTCCTAAACCAGCACCACACAAGCCAGCTTTTTAGACTACATAGTGCTGTCATGCCAGGTCAATACAAAAGCCACTTTGTACCATCTCAGTTTATTTGCTTAAAACCATTGGTCATCACAAAGCATCTCTCATGAAAACAAAAAGATCATTTGAAATGCCAAACATTACGGAATATTGCCACATGCTAGATAAAGGCACAAATCTAGTTCAATCTTGTATCAAATTATGGCCTAGATATGGTCAAGCAGTTGTGCTTGCCTTATTTTCTGGGTGCAAGTCCCTGTTGCAAATAATGCTGTCGTAAGTAACATACTTATCTTGGTTTGAAAGACAAATCATTTTGGAATTGAAAATAATAAGTTTTGCCTCTTAAAGTGTACCTGAATGTGCATGGGTGAGATATAAGATGTGCAAAAGACAAAACATGACATGGATTTCATTCCAAAGGATGCTGGTGAAACCGAGGCTTTGTGGTTTTGGATATGAATCCTCCTGCTGCAAATTAGGATAAAATACATGATTTTTAAAAAATGCACCCAAAGGCCAGATCCACAAGGGAAGGGGGATATCCCCATACACAACCATTTTGGGTCATGCCTTTGTCTGTAGCAGAGTACAAGGTAGCGCTTGCCTGATGTCAACGGGCAGGGAGTTCCAAAGTTTAGGTGCTGCCATACTATAACTAATTTGACATTTTCACATATTAAAGAGAATAAAAACAGTTTGGCAGGCTTGAATAATAACATGAAAAAATCTCTGAGCAAATTATGTTTCCTATTTTAAACTTGAGAGCTAAGCCCTCTTTAGGCACTATAACCCGAAGATGGATGCTTCCACCCAGATCTGTGAGACCCTCCAGACATTGCACATGTTGCCAGAAAACTTCTGCAGCCAGGAGCCATATGTGCCCATGGAGGCTCCCTGCATAGCCAGGAATCCTAATCTTCTGAATCAGAAGACAGGGTGGAAAATAAATAAGGCTTTGTGGTTCTTCAGAAACGCTCTCTATATACGAATAGAAATAAAAGGGTGCCAGCAAACATCCCTGTCTTAACCTCTGTGAATATGGAGTTTCCATTTGTCAAATTAAAAGCATTAACTTACCCTAACTCAAAACAGCATTTGTTTTTTCCCCAAATTCAAAGGTCAAATAATGACGTTAGCAAATGTGGCAAATTTTGTTCCACTAGGGCAAATCTCTATCCACAAGGGAAAGGTTGATGAGGCATCTGTTTTCTAGTTTTAACATATTTTGATATCAAATGGTACAGCAGAGAACACTGGCCAAGGCCATTTTCCCCTTTTCGAAATGTTGATGATTCTTCTATGTCAACATAAGAAGCTTCCTTATACTGAGTCAGCCCATAGTTCCATTTAGCTCATTACTATCTACCCTAAGTTGCAGTGTCTGTCCAGTGTCTGTCCCTGGGGGAGTCCCAGGCCTAAGCTGGGGACTGAACGAGGGACCTTCTGTGAACAGATTCTCCACAACCTGGTTTTGCTCTGCCCAATTTTCCTGCTCAAGAAGAAAGCAGTTATAGATTTTAAGAACAGACATCCAAAATACTAACTGATGTGTAATTTTTAGGATCTTTGCTACAGCAAATTTGAAGGGGATTTATATCCGATTCCCAGCCTCTGGGAAATTTACTTCTATATGGCAGAACAATTTAGCCAGCACTGTATGCCATCAGCGACCATGACATTGTGTCCTTTGGGAGGCAATTGGAGACAATGCGATCCATCAAAGAAATTACAACAGGTATTCCTGAATCTGTAGAGAGGTGAAAAGAGACTGACAAGGCCACACTGGTACTCAGGAAAAGATACAGTACAGCAATGCCATATCCAGCAGGGAAGATGAAAGATAACTGGTGTAGTCATCTATAGCTCCAAGCTAAAAACCCCTCCAGTGTATTTTTAAATGTCCTAAAATCAATTGTAGGAAACGCTTATCCTCTCAAGCAGGCCCTGGGAATATCTTATAGGGAGCACCCCCAACTTAAGAGAAAAATTCAACAGGCAACAAAAGTTGACTGATTGGAGGGGCGCACTGAGGATTCAAGCCGTGCAACAAACTCTAGCAAGAATTCGTTGTATTGTATTCCAACACTAAGAACAAAAGAATGTAAGAAAAGCCTGCTGGACTAGACCAATGGCCCCATCTTCTCCAGCACCCTGTTCTCACGGTGGCTAACCAGATGTTGGTGGGGAACCTGCAAACAGGATTTGAGCACCAAAGCACCTTCCTGTCCTGTGGTTTCCAGCAACCGGTATTCAGAGGCATTGCTGCCTCCCATTGCATAGGCAGAACATAGCCATCAGGGTTAACTTGAGAGTTTGGATTTGATATCCCGCTTTATCACTACCCGAAGGAGTCTCAAAGCGGCTAACATTCTCCTTTTCCCTTCCTCCCCCAAAACAAACACTTTGTGAGGTGAGCAGGGCTGAGAGAATTCAAAGAAGTGTGACTAGCCCAAGGTCACCCAGCAGCTGCATGTGGAGGAGTGGGGACGCGAACCCGGTTCACCAGATTACGAGTCCACCACTCTTAACCACTACACCACACTTGTCCTCCATGAATTTGTCTAATCCTCTTTTAAAACCACCTAGGTTGATGGCCATCACTGTCCCCTGTGTAAGCGAGTTCCATAGCTTAACTACTCACTAAACAAAGAAATACTTTTTCTTTTAGCTGTCTGCAATCCTCCAATGTCCAGCGTCATTGGATGTCCATGAGTTCTTATGTTATGAGAGAGGGAGAAGAAACTTTTCTCTACCAACTTTCTGACTCAACCACAATCGATATACAATCAAGGACCTCTTCCTCAATGTAAAGCTGTCACCTAATAACAACACCCATTGCCAATTTACATCAGCCAAACAGGACATTCCACATTTAAGTCAGATATTTGAAACTTGAGAAGCAATTCACTCTTTTAAGTTTTGAACAGAATGATTTTAAAGGATAATTAGAAGAGTTTGGATTTGATATCCCGCTTTGTCACTACCCTAAGGAGTCTCAAAGTGGCTAACAATCTCCTTTCCCTTCCTCCCCCACAACAAACACCCTGTGAGGTGAGTGAGACTCATTACCAGACTAAATTTTCCAGAAGTTTACTAAGAAGAAGACATTGTCTTCTGAGTGGTAACATAGTCCCAACCATGACACTCTACCGCTTCAGTATTTGGATGTTCTGTATTCCCATTATTTTGAGGACCTACCTTGTTGACTGGGTTAATGCTCCAAAGTACTTCTCCTAAAGTGCATGTATGCCCACCACTATGTCTTCATAGAAATGAAACACTACCAACTGCTTAGCTACTGTTAAGTAACTGGGAGTGGGCTGCAATGTTGCAGACTCCCTTCATCTAACCATGGCACCAGTGGTGATGTGGGCTGTTCTTAGGACTAGCCAGGGCTCCCACTTAGCCTAGCATCTGAATCCACACTGGTGTCTTTTCCTAGCTCACAATTTACAAGAGGCTTAAAAAATGGTTTTTCACTCCTTTCTGCGTTGCTTCAGTGATGTCTTGAGTGACATAGCGCAGCAAAGCATCTGGATAGCAACACTTCCTCGAAGCACTGTTGCATGGAAGAGGACTGACGTGGCATAGCCTGAACCATGTCAGTTTATAGAGATAGAGGTGCTGGGGAGTTTTTCCTCCCTCCTACAGGGTTTCACATTAAACAACCTATTTAATTTAGCACAGAAGTATTGGCAGACAACTAGAGCAAGTCTGAATTCAGTATTCCACATATGTAGCCCAGTGTAAGGTGCATTTACTCACAGTAAGCGCTACTGAATTCAAAGGGACTTACTCATTGGTAAGAGGTTTGGAACTGCAGCCAGTTTTCTAAGGAAGCGGTTATTTTATAGTTGCAAATCTTGACTTTGTACTGATTTATTTCATCAGATGGGAAAATACTGAGCAGAGATATTCTAAGATCCGGGGGCAGCTCCACAGTGAACCCTGCGGGGGATGACTTCATGTGTTGGAGCAGCAGCTTTCTCAGCAGACTCCCATGATTCTTCAAATTAGTTTCACACATACTACCATAACCCCTCCATCGGCAGTGACTGTCCACAAACTGAACACATTTTTACATTCAGAAGATGCTTCAGTTGCTATAATGTTATTTATAACTTATATGTACTTATAACAAAGATGTTTTAACAAAAGCTATGTACAGAATGTCAGGTCATTAGCATTATTTGCCTGATTTCAGCAGCAAGTAACAAAAGTTCAGTTTGTTTCACAAGTTATACACACCTGAACCAGTTCCATTTCTATTAGCAGTGGAGCATATAAATATTCGCGACCACAACATTGATTACAACATGTGATAAGCATATACCATTCTTAAAAATATGTGGTTCAATGTATATAGGAAATGGTACACATTTTAATTATTAACCATATGGGCCCTTGTTGTTTGGGAAGTTGCTGCTACTGCAAACAGAAATTAAAATTAAAATTAAAGTCACTAATTATATCACATTCCAAAGATGACACGGTCTTGCACAGGTCATCAGGTGTGCATTGATTTGGTGTTGTTTTTTTACTCTTGTCAAAATGATTATGGAAAAATGAACATAAACATCCCACTTATCTACCCACTTTGAAATTGTTTTGATTGAAAAGCAGGCTAAAACACACATAAATACCCCCAAGAAATCACAGAAACCTATGAAAGAAATGTGTGTTTTTTAAATAATAATAAAAAAATCTGGTTCTGTAAATTGGGGAGTCGCAAAACATTTTTCTTTACAGCAAGCCTCCACAAGGTGAGAAACAAACTGATTTGAATTTACCAGTTACAGATGGGTAGCCGTGTTGGTCTGCCATAGTCAAAATAAAAAAATTCCTTCCTGTAGCACCTTAAAGACCAACTAAGTTAGTTCTTGGTATAAGCTTTCGTGTGCATGCACACTTCTTCAGATACACATGGTCTTTAAGGTGCTACAGGAAGGAATTTTTTTATTTTGAATTTACCAGTTCTTGCATATACCAAATCTTGTACTCTAGAAGACTTGGGAGACTCTGGCTGTGTCTTCAACTCTTGGAAAGCAGATCGAACCCACAGCTGGCTTTGATATGGGTGTGGGGATGAGATCAAAAATAATTACAGAGATTACTATCTCAGGCATCACCCAGTTTTTTATAATTAAGCCAAGCAATGTGGTACAACAGTAAAGATGGCCTAAGTGACAAGATTGGGATTCCAAGCTAGAATCCAGCTGTCAGTTATGTCATGCTAATATGAAGACCATTAAACTGCATTCTATATGCCTGGGATCGCCAATGTGGTGCCTTCCAGATGTTGCTGGACTACAACTCCCATCATCCCTTGCCACAGCCTATGTTAGCTGGGGTTAATGGGAGCCTGAGTCCAATATCTGGAGGGCACATTGGCTACCCCTGCTGTGCACTCATATCAGCTCTCAAATTTGGTCACAGCGTAACAAAACAGTAGCAAACAATAGGCCAATGTGTTTGTATTATACTGTTGCACAACAGGCCAATGTGTTTGTATTATATTGTTGTTCAAATATGTAATATTTAACTATTCTGTAAGCTAAGCAGCGTTATTAATAGTCAGCATTCTTCCCAAATAAAGCATGGCAGTTAACGTTTATTATTAACATTTGAAGAATATGCTCAACCTTTTTTTTTTTTTAGCATTCCATATGGTTACTCTAAATAGAAACTTTTGAGTAGAGAAATAAAAACCTTCCGTCAAGTATTACAAGGCATTTTAGAAAATCTGAAGTACAAAAAGAAATTAAAATTTCTTCAACTGCTCCAGACACTTCCCAACCTGACTCTGACAAGTGTCAGAAAGGAAAATGAAATTTGGTTTCCTAGTCCAATATACATGTATCAAAGTCTTCTTACATTTCGCACTGACCTAAACTGTGAATTATCATCAAGTGGCAACATTCACCCGTTTATCACATTTACTGTTGTGGTATAAAGCAACTCAAAGCTATCAAGTTGAAAGTTTGGGTTGGATAAGAAACAATTCCTCCTTTTTTAACACATGGTAAAACTTCCCCGTCCAATGTACAATGCATATTATAAGAACCGCAACATAATTTGAATAAGTCCACAGTAAAAAAATAAATAGATCTAAAGGCCCATTCTCAAATTACAGCTACACAATAAAGTTCTGAGTGACACAAATTTTCGACAAAGCCTTCAGAACCACCACCTGTATTTTGGATACGGCAAGGTAACGAATAATCAGATGTGCTTACTCCCAGCTCTATTTCCCAGTTTCCCTCACACTTATGAGCCCCTTGAGGACAGAGATTTATCAGGCATGCTTACTATAAAACACCATAATGTACAGAGATGGCACAATAATTTCATATCGAAGTAGTGGCTTTGGGGGCGGGATATTATTTGCAAGCCATTTACCATGTGGGCTGGTCCAGTTCCATAGAGAGATACCATATACCTTCCTGACAACACTTTTCTCCCTGAATTGAAGGATAGGGCCTACCCACATGGAAAGAGGCTTGGAAACATTGCAGTAACATCGCATTACTCCTGTAGCCACACAAAGGCAGTAGTAATAGCTGGAAATTAGCCACCTAGAAACAGTTTGCTGGTGACTTGTGGTCTTGAACCTTTAGAAGGGAAGAGGTTAGTTACAGCTGGGTAGCAGGTGAGTGAAGGAAACAAGCAAATCCCTCAGCAACTTGCAGGTAAGCATTATAATAGGCCTTTCCTCGTCACCTTGAAATAATTATGCGTTAATTGCAGAGCAGCATATCTAGATAGCATCACAAGTTACTATTCAGTGCCACTGGCTGTTGCAATCAATTGTTAAAAGCAGGTGCCTTAAAGTCATATGATTGTGGCTGTGTGTGTTTTGGAAGTGAAGGAGGAGGAGCTTTACTGACTCCTGAGTCAAGTGCACTAGCCCATGGGAAATACCTGTCTGCCACTATGCCTAGCACAGGAGCCGACTCCCAGGAGCTGAGGGGGTCTTTGCCCCCTCCCCAAAATAAAGTATTTGAGAGGGTCACACACCCCCTATAGTTGATGGGCACTGACATTCACATGATGTGTATGCACCATGTCATGGGAGCAATTATGTGGGGCGGAGCTTACCTCCCCCCCCCACACACACACACAAGTTGACACCCCTGATACCTAGGCACCTTTTTTCCAGTGGGAAAACACACTGACTAGTTCAGCATTGGCCCTCCATCCCCTCACACAAGAAGTCCCAAGAAGTGGGGGGGGGGAGGGGGCGTTGAACAGAAATCAATTCTCTACACATACCTGAGAGAGCCCCCTTTGCGAGGTGCCAGGGGCTCTTGCCCAGGTGTACCAAACGCGAGTCAGGGTTTGTGTGCGCGCAGGCGGAGGGGGGTGGGGGGTGGGTAGGGGAAAGGGCGGCTTCCCCTTTCAGGAGCCGACATTTTTCAAAAGTTTAGGGAGGTGCGCTGAAGGGACAAGCGAGCCGGGAACACGGGGGAGGAGAGAGGGGGGCGGGGAGCCGCCACAGCCACCGGGAGCCCGGAGTGCGCCAGGCCCAGGCAGACAGGAGCGCGCGCGCACACACACACAGAGAGACCCGGCGCGCCCCTTCCGCCCTCCGGAGAAGCCGAGTCCTTCGGCGGAATCCCCTCAGAATGAGGCCGCAGCCCCGACTGCTCCATGTCCTCTTCCCTCAGAGCCCCCCCTTCCCCCCTTCCCCCCCTTCCTTCTCAAGTAGCCACCGGGCAAACTTCTCCCCCTCGCCAAGCGCGCGCTGGCGGGGAACCCTCCCCGTTACCTCCTTCTGCTTGGGGTCTTGAGGGTAGACGTCGGGCGGCCCCAATCGGGAGCGCTTGAGAGGTCTCTGCTCATAGCTGAGGAGCCCGAAGGCGGCCATGATCTCTCATGTTTAGCCGGCGAAATGAATGAGAGGGAGAGAGAGAGAGCGAGCGCGAGGGAGTGAGTTGGAGATGGAGCAGCCTCTGAGCGCCAGGGAGCAGCACTTGGCTGGCAGACGGGCTCCCCCTCTGGGCCTGGCTCTTTTCCGACAGGGGAGAGAGAGAGAGAGAGGGGCGGCGGGGAGGCTGCTGCTGCTGCTGCTGCTGCTGCACAAATGCGAGCCAACGCACAGAGGCGAGAGAGAGGGGGCCACCCCCTCAGTCACCCAAAGGCCCGGTAACTACGGGAGGGAGGCAGCGAGCAACTCGGGAATGCAAGCGACTCGGTGCCCAGAGACACAAAAGAAGCAGCCACCCCTGCTGAGCTTAACGTGATGCTGTTTCTTCCCCGGCTGCTGCAAAGTCTCAGGCTAGAACAAATGTCACCGGAAGATATTTTTTTTCCACCAGGGATGTAGTTCCATTGGCACCACGCTTCGTTTTTCTCTCTTCCCACCACCCCCTTTCTCCTCCTCCTCCCAATAGCTCAGGTTATTGAGGATTTTCAGTCGCCACTGAGAAGGTCAACAGGGGCGGGAGGGATGTTCTCCACATACACGCGATCAGAGCACATCAATCAATCAATCAATCTGAAGTCGGAACTGTCCCACCCATTTCCACACCCATCATTGCTAGCGTGGCCTAGAATGAATCCAAGGAGCGTTGGATTGACCATGGAAATGCACCTGATCGCGAATGTAATAAGGTGGTTGAGGGATAACTAAGTCACATCCATTACTGACCTTAATTAAGTGCCTATAGTACTATGGGAATTGTTCTGTGGGGGTGGTTTCAAAGCACACATTCATATTCCTGTGCTCCACTTCCTTGACATCCGTGTCAGTTCAGAAAAACTGTGCCACCTATATCTAGAACCACTCTATTTTTTGTGATTGCATTTTTTCCTGTAATTTTAAGGTTTTTTTCCAACTGTTTTTAATGGTGTGATTGAAATTCTTGTAACCTGCCCTGGAACTTTAATAGTGGTGTGCTTACAACACAGGAGCAGATGGAATTCATCAACCTGGGAAGGTAGCTTACCTAGGAGAAAGAAAACTGATCCTAAACTTCTGCTGCCTTGTGGGACATCTTTGGGAGAAGAAAAGGCTAAGAAGTAAGCCCTACACAAATCGAGAGTGGAGTCCCTAAGATGGTTGGATACTGCTTTGAACACCTCCTTCCAGCAGCTTCTGCAGCCAAACTGGTGCCAAACACATTGCTCTGCTTACCTTTGGATCACATCAGCGAGGCCAAGAACAGGGTCTTGTCATCTGGGCAGCCCAGGACCTCCATACACACTGTCCTGGCTTGCACCCCAGGGAAGTCACTTTGCTCCTGCTAATGCAGCGTGTTGCCTTCATGGCTTAAGGCACACTCCATTGTCTCTCAAGGCAGGCGGATGCCAACAATATAATACAACACAGATTAGAATCATCGGAAGATTTCTTTTGCAAGATTGAGGTAACATCTCTGCAGCTACTTCTGAGAACTAAAAAGGTTAGCCAAAATATATTTCCTAGGTGTTGTTTGCTCTTGGGTATGTATTCCTGCGGGACGCGGGTGGCGCTGTGGGTTAAACCCTCAGCGCCTAGGGCTTGCCGATCGAAAGGTCGGCGGTTCGAATCCCCGCGGCGGGGTGCGCTCCCGCTGCTCGGTCCCAGCGCCTGCCAACCTAGCAGTTCGAAAGCACCCCCGGGTGCAAGTAGATAAATAGGTACCGCTTACCAGCGGGAAGGTAAACGGCGTTCCGTGTGCTGCGCTGGCTCGCCAGATGCAGCTTTGTCACGCTGGCCACGTGACCTGGAAGTGTCTCCGGACAGCGCTGGCCCCCGGCCTCTTGAGTGAGATGGGCGCACAAACCCCAGAGTCTGTCAAGACTGGCCCGTTCGGGCAGGGGTACCTTTACCTTTACCTTTATGTATTCCTGCAGTCCAGTCCTATGCATAAGTACTTGAAGTTCTATGTATACCCTGGGAGAGAGCCAGTGTGGTGTAGTGGTTAAGAGCGGTAGTCTCGTAATCTGGGGAACCGGGTTCACGTCTCCGCTCCTCCACATGCAGCTGCTGGGTGATCTTGGGCCAGTCATACTTCTTTGAAGTCTCTCAGCCCCACTCACCTCACAGAGTGTTTGTTGTGGGGGAGGAAGGGAAAGGAGATTGTTAGCTGCTTTGAGATTTCTTAGGGTAGTGATAAAGCAGGATATCAAATCCAAACTCCTCTTCTCTTCTTCTGGGGAAAGGCCCCATTGACCTCTTTACTTCTGAGCAGAAATTTATAAGAGTGCAATAACAAAGAGTTAAATGGAGCTTACTTCCAAGTAAGTGTGCACAGGAAGCCGGGCCATTGGGGCAGGATTTAGGGGCAATGACCCTGTTCAGCAAAATGAACAGAAGGGCTCCCAAATGCAACAAGAGGGCTGACCCATCACATTTTTAAGGAATAAAAGTATTACACATTACTTCTACCTCCACCCTGCAATCTACCTCTGTTATGACCATGAAGAAGTGAGACCATAACAGCATATAACACTTCTGATCTGCATTGGTTGCTCCTTGCTACCAGGCCAAGTTCATGTGCCCAACTTTAATAAGAATTAACTGACACGAAATGTTAGCATTCGGCTTTTGGGAATAAACCGTCAGAGGCTTTTTCCCTTGTGCATTATTTACTTAAAGCACCTACTGGCTCTCTCACAACAAGAAAGAAAAACAATGTTGCATTCGGTAACTTAAAAAAAAAAAAGCTGTATAAAATACACTTAGGTCCCACTTTATAAACATTTTAGAGGTCCATAAAAATCTTTAAATGTTTCTCACGTTGCCCAATATATAAATGCAGCTTGTCTGAGGTGAAAATAAAAGTCACCAAAATACAGGAGAAAGGATTAACTTTATTTCCACTAAAAATGTCTACCCAAAATGTAATATTTAATTATTTCCATTCTGACATTTGCTGATATGAATGATCGCAGCCTCAACAAAGATGTGTGTCAACATTAATTATTCTGCAGGCAAATACAGTTTGTTCTAACCAGAGACTGTTTTGGGGTGAGGAGTGGAGATAATAAAATATAACAAGCATGTGCACTTGATTAAAACATACGATCTGATTTATTCTGTTGAGGAAGTTGTCCCTGAGCTAAATGTTAAGTATTCAGTGACCTTGTACTTCTTGTTCTCATCCCTGTTGTATGGCATCACCACCAGGTCCTAGCACTGCAGGAATAGTGTTTGTTTAATAAATGAAGTGTATCTAAAAAGTGGAACTACACTAAGACAGCCTCAAACCACACAACTTGGGAAGCAGCCAGTACAGAAACAGAATAACTTATATGCCTTTATAGAGACTATTTTAAATGTATTATAATCTTTGCAGAATACCACGTATGTGTAGAATTGGTATTCATAGCTATATAGTTGTTATATAACTACTATAGATACATAGTTGTTATATGCAATATGTTGTTTTTAAGGACATATAGAAACTTCATTCCAGTACAGTGGTACTTCAGGTTAAGTACTTAATTCGTTCTGGGGGTCTGTACTCAACCTGAAACTGTTCTTAACCTAAAGCACCACTTTAGCTAATGGGGCGTCCCACTGTTGCCACGCCGCCAAAGCACGATTTCTGTTCTCATCCTGAAGCAAAGTTCTTAACCTGAGGTACTATTTCTGGGTTAGCGGAGTCTGTAACCTGAAGCGTCTGTAACCTGAAGCATATGTAACCCGAGGTACTACTGTAGTTTCATTGTACATGTGCAGGCTTCAAATGCCACATAAATTATTGTGGCACTCCATGTACACATCAGAGCTACATACACCTCTGGCTCTCAGCAAATATATCTGTAGACCCTCAGTGCAACTTCTGTAGAGTATGTGGTCCTGCAACAAAATGATGCTCAGAGTTGCAGAGTCTGCAGATGCAAGGCAATGTGTCCCGATAGAGCATGGGTAGGCAAACTAAGGCCCGGGGGCCAGATCCGGCCCAATTGCCTTCTAAATCTGGTCTGTGGACGGTCCGGGAATCAGCGCATTTTTACATGAGTAGAATATGCCCTTTTATTTAAAATGCATCTCTGGGTTATTTGTGGGGCATAGGAATTCGTTCATTTTATTTATTTATTTTCAAAATATAGTCCAGCCCCCCACAAGGTCTGAGGGACAGTGGACCGGCCCCCTGCTGAAAAAGTTTGCTGACCCCTGCGATAGAGCTTACATGCATGTAAAAAAGGCAGGAGCCCTTGTGGACAGCACTGCAAAAACCAGTTCATTAACAGCTGGATGTCCCCTCCCTTGTTTTATAGAATGCAGTAGCTACACAGCTTCTCCCAACACCTGTGGTGGATGTTGATAGCAATGTTGTCTCCATGGTTCCAAAGGCAAAGCATTAATTAACTCAACCAGCACCTGGTGTCTGATATTCCTAGACCTGCTGAAGTCGTGGGAGTTCTGAATGCATGTGGAACTGGTAACGAAGAATCTGGTGAGGTATATTTGAGGAAATGAAATGAGGCAGCACAAGAAGATACGATTACGGGATTTTTGTGTGCATTCACACATGCCATTCCCCCCGTCCCACTCTGCCCCATCTTTTTTTTTTTTTTCATTTCCTTGCACGCCACTAACCACAAGGTCACAGGGTGGGTTACAACTACAGTGGTACCTTGGGTTACATAAGCTTCAGGTTACATGCGCTTCAGGTTACAGACTCCGCTAACCCAGAAATAGTACCTCGGATTAAGAACTTTGCTTCAGGATGAGAACAGAAATTGTGCTCTGGCGGCACGGCAGCAGCAGGAGGCCCCATTAGCTAAAGTGGTGCTTCAGGTTAAGAACAGTTTCAGGTTAAGAACGGACCTCCGGAACGAATTAAGTACTTAACTCGAGGTACCACTGTAGTTGCAGCTATAAAACAAGTGTATTTTTTTATAAAAACAATCAAAAACAATTTCACATATTGAAAACAGTATAACCGTTTTTTTAAAAAAACAATTCCACATATAAAAAGAGTTAAAAAGTAGTTCCAATACAGATGCAGGTGAGGATAAAGATCTCCACTTGAAAGACTTGTTGAAAAGAGAAAGGTCTTCCTTAGGTACCTATAATGCAACAGAGACTGTGACTTTCTAACAGGGAATACCAAAGGGTAGTTAGTTGCTACCACATTAAAGGGCCAATTCATGTGTGTGTGTGTGTGTGTGTGTGTGTGTGTGTGTGTGTGTAAGGAGGGAATAATCTGCACACATCCCTGCTTAATAAATTCAGTCTTCTCTCTCTCTCTCTCTCTCTCTCACACACACACACACACACACACACACACACACACACACAGAGAGAGAGAGAGAGAACCCTTTTAAGCATATAGGGACTGATTCAGAAACCTGATCCATGCCTGAAAAACCAGATCCATGCATGTATCACTCTTGTTGGATCAGGGTAAAAATGTATCTAGAACATACGCATGAGAACATATTAATGGGACCCTGACATTTACAAATGCTTTTGTTAGCATTGGGAAACATTTCCACTCCTACCAGAATCAGAAAAGTCGCATTACTTATTATGCTGAAGCACACCCCTCAATCCTTGCTTGGCTTCTTTGCTATAAATCCCTATGCTCATCTAATAACATCCTTCAGCCAATCAGTGCACAGAGATTTGTATCCTGTACGGCTGAGCAATAACCCATTTAGTCTTCATGCAAATCAAACACTGAGCCAAAAAATGGAAAGCTATATCACAGGGGAATGAGTTTGCAGTTCTGGGTCAGTAAGTGCCCAACATTCCCACACATCTCGAGTGCCTGAGACAATTCCATGCTAGAATATATGTCAAGAAGCGCTGCAAGTAATATAATTTGCCCCCAAATTTACCCTTGCCAGTTACTAGGGGCTAGACCCTGGAAATATTGCTCACTTTTACTCACTTTTATGGGAACTCACAGTGATAATGCAGCAAACCAAACAGAAACAAACAACATGATTTGTAAGTTTCTGGATATCACTGATATCATCAGAAGTTCAGCAACCCCAAAACACATCTTGGTGATTTCACACACACTCTTTACTTACTTACTTTACTTATTGTATTTCCACACTGCCTTTCAGCCAAGGTAAAGGGACCCCTGACCATTAGGTCCAGTCGTGGCCGACTCTGGGGTTGCGGTGCTCATCTCGCTTTATTGGCTGAGGGAGCCAGCGTACACCTTCCGGGTCATGTGGCCAGCATGACTAAGCCACTTCTGGTGAACCAGAGCAGCGCACGGAAACGCCGTTTACCTTCCCACCAGAGCGGTACCTATTTATCTACAGTGATACCTCGAGTTACATATGCTTCAGGTTACAGATGCTTCAGGTTACTTACTCCGTGGCGCGGCAGCAGCAGGAGGCCCCATTAGCTAAAGTGGTGCTTCAGGTTAAGAACATTTTCAGGTTAAGAACGGACCTCTGGAACGAATTAAGTACTTAACCCGAGGTACCACTGTACTTGCACTTTGACGTGCTTTCGAACTGGTAGGTTGGCAGGAGCAGGGACCGAGCAACGGGAGCTCACCCCACGCAGGGATTCGAACCGCCGACCTTCTGATCGGCAAATCCTAGGCTCTGTGGTTTAACCCATAGCGCCACCCGCATCCCTCAGCCAAGGTACTAACATACAAAAGGGGCTAACATTTTATTCCATTCAGAAATCTGTGCTGATGTGCCATTAGAGCGAGTCTCTATCCCCTTTTCATCATAGGGTTAGACTGAGAATAATAGAGAACTGTTACTTAATAATAATAAAAATTAGGCTAGACTGGAGAAGCATACCAGAAAGACTGTTTGTAATCTATTAATATACTGGTGATCAGTTTGCTCTCATCAAGCAGCAGAAAGGCCTACATGAATGCCAGTTTCCAGGACTCAAGCTAAGAGACGTGTGAGGAACCAGAAAACTGCATGCTTCCCTAAGTGATTTTTAAATGCCATCCCATTAAAATCGAACAGGGATGTCCAGCAGCCTCCTGACTCCCAGAAGGCTCCTTAAAAAAGCTCCACAACTTTGGTAGATCACTGCCAGATTTTTTTTAATAGTAGGAGTAGATAGCAGTCTCTTGGAAGCTGGACATGCCTGATATAGAGGAATGCTAGGGCTGACTCAGGCACTTGTTAGAAATTTTCTCTGGCCATACTTATTTCATAAACTCTACCATAAATAGTTCAATGGAAAGCATCTAATCTTCTTTCAATGAGGCCTGATAATGTGGCAAAACGAATGTTGTGTATGATCTAAAACCTTAAATACAGATGGTCACAGAACAATAATCACAGCATTTGGGTACCAGTGGATATAGGCATCTGCTTGGCCATCAGGAGAACTGGGCTAGGTGTCCCTTTGGTCTGATCCAGCAGAGATTTCCTATGTTCTCAATATTATTTTATATATATAAACCTTGAAGACTCAGGCTGTGTTCCCCTTTCGACCATACACTACATGGATTGCAGGTTATGTGATTTCCTTTTTAAAATGATTTCCAAAACCTTCATAATGAAGGGCAATACATCAGAGTAAAAATTGTTATATAAGCTTAAAGGCTGCCCTTGACCATGGATTTTATTTCTGAATAACACAGAAAAGTAACGTCACGTGTTTGAGTTTCCTGTCAAACCTTGAGCAACGCTGCAATGCAGAAACCTAATTTAGGAGAGCCACTATTGTTCGTAAAATTGTAGCTTTTGGATTTAGAGCGCCGTGAAATCTCAGCACCTGACAGATTACATAAATATTAATTTAGCTTTTTAATTAGCACATTAAAGGCCTGAATGGGCTGCCTACTGTGCCTGTACAAAGTTTCAGTCACATGGATGCTGGGTGGAATAATTCTGTAATGGGGGCTGCAGACAGTTGATGTTTCAATAGAACCCAGTTTAAGGCAATTAAATAATCCCATTATCTTTAGCTAACTCTTATTTTGTTAGTTCCATTTATCCTCCATGGTAAAAACCAAGCGAGACATGATAGAAGCGAGTAACAGTTTACATGGTGTGAAGAAAATGAATAGGAAGAAAAACTTTTTTCTCATGACACTAGAACTCTGGACCATCCTATGTAGCTGAATGTTAGACGACCAACAACATCCCTTGCTTCTTAGTGTGGCGCCATAGTTCATAGTTCTTCATGTCAAAGTCCTCTGGGCAGCTAATACAGAATTCAAACAATTAAAATAATGAAATATTAGAGAAAATGATGATGATGATAACAGTAGCATTTCAAACATTACAAATGAATCAGTTCAGTTTGTTGTCTACAAATTGAGACAAGCAGCATAACAGTATTTAAAACACAGCAGAAACAAATTGTACCAAGGTCTGGGAGATTTTTTTAAAAAGTATTAACTGGTGCCAAAAGTATCTTAATGTAGGCATCATGTAAGCCTCATTGGGGATCAGGTGGGCACTGACTGTTGAATGCTTCCAATGGTAATTAAAAGCATAATGAGCAGACAGGTAACCACCCCGTGGCTGCAGGAAACAATGGGAATCTTGATTTCTTCAAACATGTCCTTCTTCACTGTCTGATGAAGGAAATCCTTTCATTTTCCTAGTTCAGATGCTGCCCTGTTTTGCCCTGGTTATACCTCTTCTGAGAGTCTGCTATATAGAGATCCCACACCATACCTTGGTATGATGCATTTCACACCTGTCAAGGACATTCACACCTGTACCCGTATGCAATGCCACATGCCTCCATATCTGAAGATGAATCTGATATATTTGTCCACATATAGTGTAAATTTGGTCCTTTTCTGGTTCACTGTTATACCGTGCTCAGATATTAAATATGCTACACATGGACACCTAGGGACACGGGTGGCGCTGTGGGTTAAACCACAGAGCTTCTTGGGCTTGCCGATCAGAAGGTCGGCGGTTCGAATCCTTTCGACGGGGTGAGCTCCTGTTGCTTGGTCCCTGCTCCTGCCAACCTAGCAGTTCGAAAGCACATCAGAGTGCAAGTAGATAAATAGGTACAGCTCCAGCAGGAAGGTAAACGGTGTTTCCGTGCACTGCTCTGGTTCGCCAGAGCAGCTTAGTCATGCTGGCCACATGACCTGGGAGCTGTACGCCGGCTCCCTCGGCCAATAAAGCGAGATGAGCGCCGCAACCCCAGAGTCGGTCACGACTGGTCCTAATGGTCAGGGGTCCCTTTACACATGGACACCAATGTGTATTATCACATATCTCCATATGCATAAATTAATAGTGTCATTGTTGATTATGGATTTATTGGGGGGAAGCCACACCACCAATCACCTATGACCTTATCTGCACCTTTTGTATGGAAGTAGTATACTTTAAGCTTCAGAACTGTTTTGCCCTCTTGGAATTCTGAAAATTGTTCTGTAGTGATACCTTGCTTGGCATAAATCCATTTCAATGTCTTCTTAAGGCACAGTGGTGTGCCACCTTTTGGTTATACGCTGTAAGTGCAAGCCACGGTGCAAGGTTTTATTTTCAGTATAAAACATAAGAGAAGAATACACAATAGGAATAATTCTTTACCCATTGGCAGAAATAGTTCTGCTACAAGAATGAGTTAGTGGTGCATCTGCACTATTTAATTAAAAGGCTAATTTAATTTCAATTAAATTTTAAATAATGATTTATAATTAATTGATGCCAGGTTTATATGTAGCAGGCTAAGATTCCTTGGCCCTGCCATCATCAACCACCTCTCATTCTTACAATATGAAACAGTAGTCTTTCAGGGAGGCTGATACAAGCTTGCTAAGATGCTGGAATAATATAATGATTCGTCACATTGTGCTAGCATAGTTGATGGTGCACTTAAGCATTCATGTCCTTCGTGTAGCAACTAAGAAATATGCTGTTAGGAAATTAATTTGATTTGGAACATGCATGCATTAAACAGGTGGGTGCCCCTGTTGCAAAGATCCTGTAGCACTTTTTAAAAAATCAGACCTATACCCCATCTTTCCTCCATGGAGCACATGACAGCACACAAAATTCTCTCCTGCCCCCAACCCATTTGTTCTTCACAATAGCCCTGCAAGGCAGGTTAGACTGAGAGAAAGAGAGAGGCTTCCTTATGGTGGAAATTTGAAGCTGGCTCTCCCCAGTCTTAGTGTAATAGTCTAATCAGCATACCCCATTCTCAGTTGTAACAAGATACTTACAATGATAGAACTATGGACCGGATCTAGAAAACGCACAAACTGTGAACGACGCCATTTTCAGCCCGCTTAAAGCCACTTTCTAACCACAGCCAACATCTGAACATATTTAATGAAGCCATGTGCTTTTAAAAAACCCAAAACAAACCAAAACCCGACAACAGTCAAATTCACAAATACCTGAATTTACATGGACTTAAACAGAACCAAAGTACAGTATTTGGAAGCAAAACACCGATCAGAATGATTTACCAGTAAGTGCTTTGTGGCAAGTAAAGGTAAAGGTAAAGGACCCCTGACAGTTAAGTCCAGTTGCGAACGACTCTGGGGTTGCGGCACTCATCTCGCTTTACAGGTCAAGGGAGCTGGCATTGGTCCACAGGCAGTTTCTCAGGGTCATGTGGACAGCATGACTAAGCCGCTTCTGGCGAAACCAGAGCAGCGCATGGAAACGCCGTTTAGCAGTATAGTGATTGTCTCATCTGCCCTGTCTAAATATACCAGCTACATTTCAGCCACGATGAAGTGTGCACACTGATTGAGGGTTTTTTTTGGGGGGGGGGCTTTTTCAGTTATAGATTTCCTGAGTTATATACAATAACATACAATACAGTGGTACCTCGGGTTACATACACTTCAGGTTACATACGCTTCAGGTTACAGACTCTGCTAACCCAGAAATAGTGCTTCAGGTTAAGCACTTTGCTTCAGGATGAGAACAGAAATCGTGCTCCGGTGGCGCAGCAGCAGCAGGAGGCACCATTAGCTAAAGTGGTGCTTCAGGTTAAGAACAGTTTCAAGTTAAGTACAGACCTCCGGAACGAATTAAGTACTTAACCTGAGGTACCACTGTAGATGATAGATTAGATAGATAGATAGATAGATAGATAGATGATAGAGATGATAGATAGATAGATAGATAGATAGATAGATAGATGATAGATAGATAGATAGATAGATAGATAGATAGATAGATAGATAGATGATAGATAGATAGATGATAGATAGATAGATAGATAGATAGATAGATAGATAGATAGATAGATATAGATAGATGATAGATAGAGATAGATGATGATAATAGATAGATGATAGATAGATGATAGGTAGATAGATGATAGATAGATAGATAGATAGATGATAGATAGATAGATAGATGATAGATAGATATAGATAGATAGATGATAGATAGATAGATAGATAGATAGATGATAGATAGATAGATAGATAGATAGATAGATAGATAGATAGATAATCTATATCTGTACTGATATCTCCCAAATGAAACCTTGCACAACTTCTTTGCAAAGTTGCTAACTTAATTGGAGAGCCATGTCTGTTTCTGGAATTTTCAGCTCACCCAATCAGACAAAGGGCTGTTTAGAAAAAAGGGGGGGGGAGGCATTCATCAAATTACACTGAGGGTTCCATCTGTTATCTTAAACCTTTGTTCTCAAGTGACACAGAGAGGAGATGGTGCAAAACACACTTTGCTAAAGGTTTTATTTGAGGCTGCATTTTCCAGGTTGTTTGTATGCCATCCAGGATTATATATGCCAGCCCAACAGAAGAAAGTGTTATTCTGTGTTGCTGGCGTGCTAAGTTTTGCTTGTGCTCTCAGTATTGCAGCAGCCATCGGAACTCAGCTGTGGCTCAGAGGAAGAATACTCTGCAAAACTGGAGCGCTGCTTGTCAATGCTACCGGCCAAGAATTAGAGAAGTTTATTGGTGAAATTCAGTATGGACTTTTCTATGGGGAGAGGGTTAGACAATGCGGGCTCGGAGGGAGACCTTTTCGGTTTTCATGTAAGTAACAATGACATCTGAATTATTTAATGCTTTAGTGCATGCTATCGTGGTCTGACAGATACGTACATGAGCATTCTCCTGTTTCTTCCAAAAGATGCGCTAGTGGGAGATGTGAAATTATGTCACCGTAATATACATCATGTGCTTCTTCTATCAACATGTATTTACTGTTATAATAGCTTGCTAGTTGAAGGAGCAGTCAGATCCTGTGCATGTCTTCTTGGGAGTAAGGCCCACAGAGTTCTGTAGGATTTCCTTTCAAGAAAGCTTGCATGGCATCACAGCCTTAATTTTTCAAACTCTTTTCCAATACTGTGCTTTGGTGTCTCTTTTAATTATTGTTGTTATGTTATTAATTCTTATTGAATTATTGTCATTTTAATATTGTCATTTTAATATTAATGAAATGAGCGGGAAGGAACGAGAACTATTGTAAATACTTATTTATGTTCTGGATATGCAGACTGTGAGAAATCAACAGTCCAATCCTCTGCATGTTTACTCAAAAGTAAGTCAATTGAGTCTACTGGGACTTATTCATCAGCTAAAAATCTAAATCCCAGAGTCCAATCTTATACAGGTGTACTCAGAAGCAAGTCCAGTCGAAATCCAATGAGCTTACTTCTAAGTAAGTGTGCATAGGAATACAGCCTCACTTGCTCGACAAATCATTATTATCCAGGATTGGCAACTGCAGAGTTGCATAGGATGAGAGTTTTGCAGTTCATCTGTTTACCTTCCAGGAGTAAATAATGTTAAAATGGTCAGTCATGCACTTGATTTATGCATAGCACCACATTAAAAAAAAATAATGGTTATCTGGAGAAGAGTTCATAATATGCCACCTAACATTTATTTTCTTACCAGAAACAATTTGCAAGTAATCTGCAGAGAAACATTGTGGCTTGTGTGAGTCATTTCTGGTGTACGTCCTGAACTGCAGACATGAAAATGATTGACTGTGCAGAGGAAGTAGACCAAATTCATTTTGGATATTATTGAGAATTGCTTCATCTAATTGCATTCTATAGTAGGCTTTAGCAGTTCTTGAGACCTCTCTGAAAATCCTGCTTATCATTGCTTCCCGCTCCTGTCACCCTGTAGGAATTCTCAGAATGACTTGCTAAAGAATCTAGGAAGCACTAACCAAACTTTGTTTATTAAGATGGTGGAGCTGGAAGAATGCTTAAGACATAGTCCATTCCCATGAGTTAGTGCACATAGTATTATGAGAACAGTCTGTATGGAGGCTTGGACTCCTCATGTACCCTCTTCCTTCCTCTGGCATGATTGCAAGTTGCTCAGAAGCTTTCGCTTCCATTCCAAATTAATCATATGTTGGCACATCGTCTGAACCCTATATTGTGCCTAATCTTAATAGTTAATGGTAAGAAGTTGGCATCATAAAACATAGCTTGAAATTGGCTCGATTCCACTAACCGCAGTTAAGTTAGAAGACAGTTTACCAGGTGCAGGTAATGCAGTTTCAAGAGAAAAGCTTCTGAATTTCCCCTAACACCTAAGTCAGAGGAGGGAACTCAACCCACAATCTAAACCAGGGGTCCCCAAACTAAGGCCCCTCGGGCCGGATAAGGCCCAAGGGACTCGTTTATCCGGCCCGCAGCAATCCCCGCTACCAGCTGCCACTGCCCGCTCTTACCAGTGCTGCGTGGCTGCCCACTTCCGGGTCGGAGGAGCACCAGAAATAGCTTGTGCGCATGCGCAAGCATTATTTGCGCATGCGCAAGCATTATTTGCGGTGCACATCCTGGTCGGAGGAGGCCTGTGCACATGCGCACAAGCTATTTCCAGTGCTCCTCCGACCCAGAAGTGTGCCGGAAATAGCGTGTGCGCACACGTATGGGCACGTGCTCCCCCGCCCTCCGGCCCACCTCGTGATTGGCGCTGGAGACACCGGCCCGAGGCGCAGTAAGTTTGCTGACCCCTGATCTAAACAGATGGCAGTCGAGAGCTTGAACATTTGAACACCGTGGAAGCTATTCTTCATTGAAAATATATTGTTGGAACATATTCTTATTCTCATCCCCATCCCCAAATGCTATGAAATATCCATTCCATGTGAGGGTTTTGCAAAGGGAGGTAAGTTGATCTGGTGCAGTTGGCATGCCGTAACTGTCCTGCCCTGTCCCGCATGTCCCCACTTCATGCATGTTCTCACCTGATGAATGCCAGGTGAAAAACCATGAGGAAGCTGGGTTGCATCAGTCTACTTCCTGGCACACCATGAGAGTAATGCGAATAGACCTCCCCGGGCAATTGTTTGCAGCCTTGTTTAGATAACATATCCACCCACAATCAAAGCAAAAAGGAGGGCAGGTATAGGGTCATTCCCACTGGTCCACTCAAACACTCTACACATTGATCAGTTTACCTGCACAGAGACAGATACATTCAAGTTCCACACATAAAGATGACTTGATCAACACACAGAAATCAGTGGCGAGTCAAAAGCACGACTCAATTCTGCCCACTCACCCCGTATCGATTGTACAGTACTTGTGTCATCTGCCTTTTATGATGGAAAAAGGAGTTTGCAATTATCTATTTGGCACCAGAGCAGAGCTCTGTGATTAATCCGGGGACAGAGAAAAGTAATGGCAGTCTGAAATAGCAGTCATATTTACTTTGAATGAACTTTTTTTTTTTTTTACTGGATGAACATACACCTAGATGGAATTTATTAATGTTATATAATGTCCAGTAGCTTAAAGGCAGCTGCTTCCAATACAAGATTCAGTCTGCTGTGTAATTACTAGGGAACATTGGCTGTTGTTCACTGCCTTTGCTGCAATCCACAAGGAAACTCTCTCCCTAAATGGCTATAAATGTCTTAGGAAATGTTACCATTTACAGTAGATGTGTTTGCATTTTAATGCATTGAAGCGCAGCATGGCAAGGCTAAGAAGAAAGGATTAAATCATCTGCCTTGTTTTAGTCCTGCGTTTGCGCCCATTAAATGCTCTCCCTGTTGGCCGCTATATCTCTTTTAATTGTAAAATGAATTTGCTCTGCCTGTAAAACCCATTCAGCCTCAGGAAAGCCTTCTGCTTCATTTACTCTGGCTCTTGTCTGTTTCTGGGTCAGCGGTTCATTTTCTAAAGGCCACTGGCATGCAGATTCAGTGCTTATAATGAAGGTCTGTCTTCTCTTCCAGGGCAACATTGCTGCTGCATTAATTTTATCTGGTAGTCACCTATAAAAGTTTAATGATATGTAAAAAGTTCTGAATGTCGCTATTGAGGGAAACAGCCTGCACGACCCAGTGTTGTGTGTGGCATGGCAATAAGCATGACAAAAGCTGCTTCTGATACACAGTGGTACCTCGGGTTAAGAACTTAATTTTTTCTGGAGGTCTGTTCTTAACCTGAAACTGTTCTTAACCTGAGGTACCACTTTAGCTAATGGGGCCTCCTGCTGCCGCCGCGCCAGCACCGCATGATTTCTGTTCTCATCCTGAAGCAAAGTTCTTAACCCGAGGTACTATTTCTGGGTTAGTGGACTCTGTAACCTGAAGCGTCTGTAACCTGAAGCGTCTGTAACTCGAGGTACCACTGTATATAAAACCAAATCTGTGCTGGAAAGAAACAAACTCAATCTTGCATCAAGGGAGAATGAAATTTGCAAGCTGTGTAAACAGTTCACGTTTTTGCACAATGTGCCCTTGCATGTGCTTACTCACAAGTGAGCACCATTGTGTTTTATGATGCTTACTTCCTAGTAGGTGTGTTTAGGACTGCAACCTTACCATGCAATCCTATGCACGTCTACTCAGAAATAAGCCACATTGCGACCACGTACTAGTGACAAACAGAGGAAACAAGCTATGTAAGAGAATAGTGTCCTTTCTCAAGTTGTTTGTCGGCAGGATTTACATCCCACCTCTCATCATACATGAGTAATAATAATAATAATAATATATTATTTATATCCCACCCATCTGTCTGGGTTTCCCCAGCCACTCTCTGCAGCTTCCAGCAAAACATTAAAATACAATAATTCATCAAATATTAAAAGCTTCCCTAAACAGGGCTACTTTCAGCTGTATTCTAAAAGTCAGATACTTGTTTATTCTTTGACATCTGGTGGGAGGGCGTTCCACAGGGCGGGTGCCACTACCAAAAAGGCCCTCTGCATATAGGCCCTATAACTTCGCTTCTTGCAGTGAGGGAACCGCCAGAAGGCCCTCGGCACTGAACCTCAGTGTCCAGGCAGAATAATAGGGGTGGAGACACTCCTTCAGGTATACTGGGCCAAGGCCATTCAGGGCTTTAAAGGTCAGCACCAACACTTTGAGTTGTGCCTGGAAAGGTACTGGGAGCCTATGAACTTGCAGCAGGACACAACAATGCAAAATGCAATGCACAGTAAAAACAACAATACATTAAGGGTCATATCCAGTACTGGATGAAGGGAGTCGTGCCCATGCAACATTTCCCCATCCTCTCCTCTCCCCATGCAACCCCAAAATCTGCTTCGGAGGGTCCTTCACTTTTGAAGGTGTATGTGGGGCTGCAGCAAGGGAGCGCGAGGAGGGCGAAGTTCCATCACTCACGTCTGTTGCACTAGTGGAACAGCAGAGTTGGATATAATCCTATATTTTAAATTACAACTATCTCCCAACTCTTTCAACATTTCCCAATTACTTTCAACATTTGGATTCTTATCTCATTATATATGACTAAAAGCCACTTCTCACCTTCTCACCCCTTGCCTTTTCCTGTAAGACCTACTACAGTCGTTAAGAGTCGTCAACAGGCTCATCAGGCTCATCTCAGCTATCTGCCAATCTCCGATTCCCACCACCCTTCTGAGTAATACCCCTCCCCACCTTCTCTATATATAGAAGGATCTGGCAACTTCTGTTTCAGTGTATCTGAAGAAGTGTGCATGCACACGAAAGCTTATACCAAGAACTAACTTAGTTGGTCTTTAAGGTGCTACAGGAAGGAATTTTTTTATTTTCCCAACTCTAAAGTATATCAACCAAGTACATAGCCAAGTATTTATCAGGTACATAATGGCTCTTTCAGAATTTTATTTATTTGTTTGTTTTAATTTAATTTGTCTAGGCCTGGTGGAAAAGGAAAGCTTTTAGCTGGGGCCAAAAAGTAATCAAAGTTGTTCCCAGCCAAACCTCAGAGGGTAGAGTGTGCCATGACCACTGAGGTGTTATTGCTTAGAAGTCCCACTGACAAGCTACAGATCTCATAATCTACTGCAGCTGACCTTATATAGGATTATACCTGAGATGCCCCTTCAAATACCTGGGTCTAAGCCATTTGAGCCTTTATACTAACACTCTGAACTTGGCCCAGTGACATGTTTTTTTACAAGCTTATTTTAATGAACTTTGCTGTCATCGTCATCGACATTTCTTATTTTACAAATATTAAAACCTACAAAACAAAAACCAAAAGTTGAAATTATCTGTGCTTTTCTACTGTCTGCTAGAACCAACTCCTGTCTCAAAGAATTAAAAAACAACACAACCTGAGAGTCTCTTTTTGAAATATTTTTTTCTTATGTTTGTAATTAATGTACAGTACATAGTCTTTCAATTTCCCATTGACTAATTGCAACCACTGAGCAAGAAGGAAGCAATGGTCATATTACAAATAATCAACGAATTGAATTGGATTGAATCAAGCAATGTTGGATGGCTCTGATATGCTGACTGCATTGCCTGCCACAAACCCACTTGCTAGCAATTTACATTTTACATGGTAGATAAAATTTATTTGAAGTGCCTACAGAGCTTTTTCTCAGCATGTTCTAACCACAGCAAGGCAGTTCAAAGGAGTATTAGCACTGGCTTAATCATACCCCCATGGAGTGGGAGCATTTACTCTGCATTCAATGATTCATTCTGATACTGTATATCTGCTGTCACTAAACTGTGTAGAAATATTTGAAAATTGCCCTGTGGTAGCAAGCCTAGTTCGCAATCCACTCTGAATACTTTCAACATTTATGTATAGAATAGGTTACCATATTTAATGGGGCTGGGCCAAAACAGAGACACACTTTGGTGGCTGGGAAGTATAAACCACCACCACACCAATGATTCCTATGAAACATTCACCACCTTTAGCTTCCTAGAAAGGGCACATTTCCTTCATTTTGATCAGGTGTGTGTCAGCTGACCCTGGAAGGCCAATCCTTGGCCATCCAAGCCTTAGTCAAACTTGCTTGTTGCACTCGGCCTGTTACCACACCTACTCAAGTCTATTCCTAAACCCAGGCAAGAATTTCTTGGTCTTGACCCAATATTGAAACTGGATGTTTTATGAGCCCTTATTTAACTACCCTGCCTTCCAGAATATCACCGTAAACCTAACTTGCAAGGATCATTCTGATACTTTTGCTTCTCAGAAAATTCTTATGTATTGGGCCATAAATGTAGAAATTGGGTCCTGCTATTATTTCTTTGTTAAGTGTTTTTGAACAGTTCTTCTCACCTTATCAGTTTCTTCCATCTCCCAATGATAAGCATGTTTCATGGCATCGGGGTCCTGTTTTTCAGAGATGACAACTTTGCCTGATTTCCGCAGTAATTCCATTCTCTGTCTTTTGTTCTTTTGTGTGTGTGTTTGTTTTTTTAGTTTTTCCAGATTTGTTCAAAGTTATCCCTGCGAGTATCCATGTGAGTGTTATCCTCTTCTCTTTGGCGTTGTTAGTGTTTGCCCTGATTGAGACTGGTTTCTTCATGTACAACGCATTCGGCAAACCCTATGAAACACTGCATGGTCCGCTAGGGCTGTACCTGTGGAGCTTCATCTCATGTAAGTGTTCCAAATGTAATGCCGTGGTTATGTTTGTCAGAGCCTGGGATGAAAGAGTGGTTAAGCAAAGTATCCCTTACATTTTGTGGGCTCTTGAGGGCCAGCTTTGACTGATGGGCGGGACAACCCATCTGTCAATCATCTGGCATCACAACCCCAGATGACTGGCACCTGTCAAAGTCCCTTGCACAGTGCTTCCCAAGTGCCTAACCGCCAGCTGGCTGCTGGGTGATTGGGAGCAATAGTGCAAGGAGATTTGCCAGCATATGTTCAGCAGAGGGTTGACAAAGCTACAGTATTTTTCGCCCTATAGGACGCACTTTTTCCCCTCCAAAAATGAAGGGGAAATCTGGGTGCATCCTATGGGGCGAATGCAGGCTTTTGCTGAAGCTTGGAGAGCGAGAGGGGTCGGTGCGCACCAGGCTTCAGGAACACATCCGCAGCCTAGGCAGCCCTACGGGAGGTCCGGCAGGGATGTCTAGGCTGCGGATAGCAGCTCTCCAGGCTTCAGGAACACATCCGCAGCCTAGGCAGCCCTACGGGAGGTCCGGCAGGGATGTCTAGGCTGCGGATAGCAGCCTGCCGTCCGGCGGGCGGGGCGCCCTGAAGCAGAGCGCCCCCCTCGCCAGGCAGACATCCGCAGCCTGGGGAGCCTTGCCGGAGTTCCCGGCAAGGCTCCCCACGCTGTGGATAGCAGCCTGCCGGCCCCTGCTTTTGGGGGGGAAATAAAGGGAATTTTTTCCCCTTTATTTCCCCCCCCAAAAAACTAGGTGCGTCCTATGGGACGGAGCGTCTTATGGGGCGAAAAATACGGTACTCTCTGCAGGGGTTGCATTGCCCATGAAAAACCCAGTTGTGCAGCTGATTCAGCCATGTCTCTATGTGCCTCACATTTGATATCACCTGTGATGTCAGGTGTGGGGCAGGTGGGTGTGGTTTGGTAGAACGTCCTCATGGGTCAAATTGGGACACGTGCTGGGTTTAAATTGGCCCATGGTCTGGAGGTTCCCTGCCCCTGCCTTGCATTTTGCCTGTTTTCACCTCTTAACACTGAAATATAAACCCAACTAGGGAAATTTCCTCCCATCATTTTGATGTGATTTCTTCTCATTGCACTCCCATTTGAGGCAATCTGGTTACCTACCACATTAGGTATTAGTGGGTAGCACTGTGGTCTAAACCACAGAGCCTTGGCCTTGCCAATCAGAAGGTCGGTGGTTCGAATCCCTGCAACAGGGTGAGCTCCCATTGTTCAGTCCCAGCTCCTGCCCACCTAGCGGTTCGAAAGCAAGTCAAGTGCAAGTAAATAAATAGGTTCCGTTCCAGCGGGAAGGTAAACGGCATTTCCATGTGCTGCTCTGGTTCACCAGAAGTGGCTTAGTCGTGCTAGCCGCATGACCCGGAAGCTGTCTGCGGACAAACGCCGACTCCCTCGGCCTATAGAGCGAGATAAGCGCACAACCCCAGAGTCGTCCTTGTCTGGACCTAACGGTCAGGGGTACCTTTCCCTTTTTTACCACATTAGTTATTGGAGTTATTGGAGCACCCACAGAAGAGATATACAAAGTGGGGTGCTGCTTTGTAACTACTGAAATGCAAAGAAAACATAAATACTGCCCCATTGTGCAAAGGTCCGTTAGAAAACTGTCAAAATGCTAATTTTGGATTTTCTTCTTTTTCAGTTTCTTGTGGCTGCCTCATCATGATACTCTTTTCATCAGAAGTGAAAATCCACCACCTCTCAGAGAAAATAGCTAATTATAAAGAAGGGAGCTTTATTTTTAAAACTCACAGTGAGCAATTTGCAAATTCATTCTGGATCATTCTGGTGTGCTCATTGGTACACATTCTGAACATTTTGCTAATACGCCTTGCTGGATTTGAGTTTCCTTTTTCAAAGTCGAAAGATTCAGAGACAGCAAATGGAGCAGTCGATCTAATGTACTAGACAGGTTTTGAACCATGTTTAATGAAAATGGTTCATCATGACCTTTTCCCCCAAGACACCAAATGTAAATGGGTTTAAAGGCTGTTTTTTAAAACAAACAAACAAACAAACAAACAAACAAACAAACATGTATTTGTATATTGTGAGCCAGAGACATTTACAGAGATATACCAGCACAAAAAAGGAATTAAATAATATCAATAGGAGTTATGTGGCTCACAGTAGGTGATAACTTGTCACTAGGAAGGTATTGAGTTGGTTTAGATGTAATGTCAAACAATGGTTTGTGATAACTGTAGTTTAGATTCCTAATGAAGTTGTGTGTTCCAGATACAGAGATAACTCGTGTGGGATTCCTTTTCTCTCACCTTTCCTGATAATCCCTGGGTGCTTTCCCAAACAACCTCAAAGGTTGAGCATCATCTCAAACCATGATTTGTTGGTTCGGATGCAATGCCAAGCTGGTTTGCACAAACTGAGATGTGCAAGCCGTCTCTAAACCATGGCTTGCAGACCCTGTTCTCAGATCCTAGTTTGCTGGCCACTCACAATGGTTTGCCCAATGGCATTTGTTTGGACATCATGGCAAACCATTGTTTGGCATTATGTCCAAACCATCCCATTGTTTTCTTCCAAGATCTAGAACCCTAGAGGAATGTAATGTTGCTGAAATAGTGTGATAAAAGCAAAAACTCAAAACTTAGACAGCCATTTCAGTAGAAGAGGACAGCATGTGCTTTCCTCTCATGCAAAGAAGATGGTGTTCTAGAAGTATTACTCTTAAAAATCTGTGTATCAGGACAAGAATAAAAACTTGACTTCTCCCCTAGAAAATTGGAATAAGGGCTCCTTCATGAAAAGGCACTAACTTTAAAAGAAACTGTATTGGCAGCAACCAAGTTAAATTTTAGTCACAGAAAAAGAGTTGTATTCACAGGAGGACCCCTTCTGCGAGCTCACCTCATGTTCCACGAATGGAAGCTCCTTCCATTCACAGAGTGGAAAGGTTGGGTGCCAGCCTATATTTTTTACTTATATGGAGTGGATTCCTGGTTTGCAAACTTTACCAAAGATGCTGCTCAGTGTGTTTAATATCAAGTATTTGAAGAGCTGATTCCAAACGTAGCACCTAAAATCTAATCCAACATTGTGGCGTTTTTGTTCTCGTTTTGTAATGCTTTTATTTTGTTTTTCACTTTTATAAGCTTCAGTTTTAGAAATAGAGGTCTGATCCTCCTGGTGTGCAAAGTGGTACTTCAGACAATAAATACATTCTTCCCCTCGTTCTTCCATAGCACTTTCAAGTGATTGTCAGGGGGGGACATGGCATGAAGAGAAAGAGAAGAAGAAAACTAATCTGTGCAGGAATTTCTTATAACTTACTCCAGCCTTCTGCAGCCTGCTGCTCTGCAGCTGTTTTAAACGACAGCCCCAGCCAACAGGGTCATGATTAGAGTGATAAGAGTTGTAGTCAAAGCATTTAGTAGGCAAAATGACTGGTTTATTCAGTACTTTATCGCTGCATTTGGTATTTCTGAGTAACAAAACATTCTGCTTGGTATTTCTGAGTAGCAAAACATTCTGCCCATAACATCATGGGAATGTAAACATAAGAATAGCCTGCTTGATCAAGCTAATGGTACTTCTAGTCTAGCATTCTCTTCTCGCAGTGCCTAGCCAGATACTTCGCCTCTTCTGTTTCTTCTATTTCCTGTGTAATAAACAAAATCTACACTTATTCCCTTTTGGGGGACACAAGAGCCCTTATAGAGTCCTTTGTAGGGTCTCCATTGGTAGGAGAAAATAACAGAGGCCAACCAGAGAATATTGAGAAGCAAAGCAGCTAGTAAGCCTGATCTTTATTAAACCTATTGCAACAGGGTGCTCCCCTCACACGCAGGAAAGGAGGAAGACCCAGGGCCAAGGTGTGCCACCCCTTCATACATCATACATACATCACAGAAGGGGTGTAACCCAAGACAACCCCCCACAAACATCATACCTACATCACAGAAAAGGCGATCTACAACAGAAATTTGAATGTTGTTTTTCCTGTCTGTCAGGTTATCTGATAATGCCTTATGTGATTGCCTTTCCTGGTAGTCTGGCCATTCCTTTGAAATGGTGATTTCCCAATTCCTGAGACAATGGGAAGGTTCCCTCACCCCCTCCCTCCTTGCAGAGAAAACAGTTTGGTCAGTTTGGGAGTCAAAATGGTTTCAAGGTGGTCTTCCTGTGCTACTCCAGACATGTGGTCCACATGTATGTGCTTGGTTGGTACATTTATTATATATAAAAGACCTTATTTTTTTAATTTCACCTGCAATTGGCATTGCTCCCAGTATGTGTATAGGTAGCAAAATATATGCACAGCCACATATTCCCATATCATAGCATCCTTTTCTTCGGACACGTCAAGGCAGGAGTCGAGAGCAAGTCAGCAATAACTCACCAAGTGTCAGTGAAGTTAACAGACAGTTCAAAGAAACCAAACGGCTCAGGCCTACTGATCACAGGAACTCTTCCCAGCAGGTCTTGCCCCAGTGAGGCAGTTGTGAGAACTGCCTTCCCACTAACAGCAGGATGCAAGGGGTGCCTCTGTGGTCATCATTTCTCCCCCTCCCCCGCCAGCAGTGGTGTAGTGTGGGGGGGCGGCCGCACCGGGCGCAACATCTGGGGGTTAGGGTTAGGGGGCACAAATCCACTGGTTAGGGGGCGCAAATCCACGGGTTAGGGGGCGCAAATCCACGGGTTAGGGGGTGCAAATTACTTGCCTTGCCCCGGGTGCTGACAACCCACGCTACGCCACTGCCTGCCAGTACCACCAGAGAAGTGAGGAGAAGTTATTATGGCAGATTCCGGGTTCTGGCGAGACCTTATGAGAGCCCTGCAAAATGTTGCGAGACCACCACCAGATTTTGCGGAGCCTCTGGACACCTCCGTGAGATCTCACGGGGCTCCTGTGAGATCTTGCCAAAACCTGGAAGCCGTAGCCCCATGACCCTGGTAAGTGAGGCTTCATTGGGGGTGGCCAGTGTGCACACAGGGCAGTACCTTATTGTTTTGCCTCAGGCAGTGGAGTGGGATGAGCCAAGTTCAGGGGTAGTTCCCTATAGGTAAAGGCAAAGGTACCCCTGACCGTTAGGTCCAGTCGCAGACGACTCTGAAGTTGCGGTGCTCATCTCGCTCTATAGGCCGAGGGAGCCGGAGTAGTTTGTCTGCAGACAACTTCCGGGTCATGTGGCCAGCATGACTAAGCCGCTTCTTGCGAACCAGAGCAGCGCACGGAAATGCCGTTTACCTTCCTGCCAGAGTGGTACCTATTTATCTACTTGCACTTGACGTGCTTTCGAACTGCTAGGTGGGCAGGAGCTGGGACCGAGCAACGGGAGCTCACCCCATTGTGGGGATTTGAACCGCCGACCTTCTGATCAGCAAGCTCTAGGCTCTGTGGTTTAGACCACAGCACCACCCACGTCTCTTAGTTCCCTCTGTAACTTTAGACTGGACTATTGCAATGCACACTATAGTTCCCTATAGTCCAGTTTAAAGTTACTGAGGCCTGCACCACAGTGGCCAAGCTATTCCTGTCAAGGCATGGCTGTAGCTGGTGCACCAGGTGAAGCAGGAATAAAGCACTCTTGGGCACTCGAAGCAGGAGCCAACCCTGACCGCTTCAGCAGATGCGGGTTGTATTCTGCAAAAGATTATTCCACCACAAAAATCTGAGGTGAAGTTTGAAACGGCAGTCCCGTTGAAACTTGTTCAGGCGGAAGATGCTACATAAATGTAAATTGATAGTACCTACTTGAAACAATTGTTTACTTATTACTGCATAGCTTGGTGTGAGCTCGACAGGGCAAGTGTTGACATTTCCACAGAAACCGAGGGGAAGGCACTAATTCCACGCATGACTTTCTAGCTAACTTTCTAGCAGAGACTCTGCTAGTAGGCACCCTTGGTTCTGGCCTGCCATGAAGCTACAAATCCAACTTCTGACAGAAAATTGCTCGGAGACAGGAGATTCTGAGGACCTTCTATGACATGAATTGGTAAGAAAAAGGAGCAAAACAAAAGGGATAAAAAAGGAGAGCAAGTCTAGCAATACAGGAAGTTTGCATAGCTGTTGTATGGAAACCGCTCCAGAGGGACATAGGACAAGCTAATTCATGAGAAAGGGTGTGGAGGAATATAATACAGTACATTCAGACCAGGGAAATCTGAGAATCAAAGCTCTCTGAAGGGAACTGGGGTCTCCTCACAACTCTCAGCACTTCTAACTACATTTCCCAGGATTCTTTGGGGGAAGCCATGACTGTTTAAAGTGGTAAGATACTGCTTTAAATGTACAGTGCTACCTCGGGTTAAGTACTTAATTCGTTCCGGAGGTCCGTACTTAACCTGAAACTGTTCTTAACCTGAAGCACCACTTTAGCTAATGGGGCCTCCTGCTGCTGCTGCGCCGCCGAAGCACGATTTCTGTTCTTATTCTGAAGCAAAGTTCTTAACCTGAAGCACTATTTCTGGGTTAACGGAGTCTGTAACCCAAAGCATATGTCACCTGAAGCGTATGTAACCCGAGGTACCACTGTGTAGTGCAAATGAGGCCTGACACAGAATTTATTATTGATAGCTTAAAATACACCTTCCCCCTGTGATGATATTATTATTATTATTATTATTATTATTATTATTATTATTATTATTATTAATTATTATTATACATTGCAGTTTTGATGATTAAATAAGAGTCTATGTTCATCAGTACTGGGTTTTTGGTTCATTGGGCTGCCTGAGAAACTTAAGCCTATGTACCATAACAAAAGAGTGGGCATATTATGTACCAGTCTCAAAAAAAAAAAAAAATCACCACCTTGCACTCCTGAAGGAGCATAACAGGCTTCACAGGAAGTAGGGAGCAGAGGAACTTAGCTGTCCCCAAGAAGTTAATTTCTTTGTATAGAGGGTTTCTGATATTTTTATTCAGCGTTCATCCTGGTTTTCTTACACAAAGATTACATGGTGCTTAGACTATGCCTGGTCTTTACTGAGCATTCCTTCTGACTAGGGTTGCCAGTCAGGCACCTCCCAGGCCCTGAGATTTTAAGGCCCAAACCTGAGGCCTAGGAGCTGGTCCTGGTGATGTCATTAAGCACAGAACATTAAGCATTAACCACAGTGCAGCACCTAGAAAGGAAGAACAAAGGACCTTGCAACCTGCGCTTGTGGTGAAGTGTTCTTGCAAACGGCTGGTGTTAATGATATAATTGCCAGTCAGTAATGTACGCATTTAATTTCCTTCTGACCTCACTGTCTACAGGGCCACCCCTCTCACCAACACGTATGCCATTAGACAATTTGTTACTTTTTAAGGTGCCACAAGACATTATTGTTTGTTCAGAAAAAAGAAAAGGCATTTAAGATGTTCATAGGAATACATAACATTGACATCAACGCACAAGATCAAATATCTGTCACATAAGACAATGGCAGAAGTCAGAGGGGGTACTAGCACAAAGGAGATTAACCTTCCCAGTCTCTGCTCAACAGAAACACACACACACAAAATTTATTCCCCAAGCCTTGGGTTCAAGACATGGGATGTGATGGGAGTTGTAGTCCACCAAAGTAAAAATTACAAGGACCTTCTTTTCACACCAAGAACAGACCTTTCCAAACTTCTGTTTTCCACAGAGACATAATTTATGCTCTAAACTCTGTGCTGAAGACACGGTGGGTGGGAACCAAGAACACTACTTTGCTAGCAGAATTCCCTTTTGTGAATCAATATAGATCTGTCTTCAATCCACATTTTAGTTTGGGAAACTCTTCCATAATTATTAAACACATACCACTGCACTCTTTTCCACATCCAGTGATTTTATACCCAATTACGAACATCTGACAAAGAATCTCTGGTTACTCCACTAACAATAACTAACTTCTGACTGAATATATTGTTCTGCTGGGGCTTAGAGTTGGCAGGGGAAGTGATAGCAAAGTTATTTAGGTATGGCCACATCAGGCAACAGTCTCTTTTGCTAAAGTAAAGTCAGGTTCAGAAGAAAGTAGCTTGACATAGCCAAGATATGTCCAGGTTCATGGCATACTTTATCAGGACCATGGAAAGCTCCCACTGTGCTCTTCTGGCTGTAGCTCTGCCCCAAGTGTGACTAAAGGAGAGATGTTGCATTAGTAAAGTGCTGAAGCCATCTGGAAAGCTGCGAAGGCCTGACCTGAGATCAGTCTATTAACCATGCAGAGGAATTCAATGTTGCACGCTTCTGATCATTCTGTCAGCACAAGCATTTCGGCTTGCCAGACAGAACGACCCCCCCACTCTCTTCCCACTGTGTTCCAGGGATTCTGCTCACCCTCCAGAGCAGATTTGGGGGAGGCGCATGGGGGTCACAGAGAGAGGAGAGGGGGGAGAGCCCTGCTGTGTAAGAGGGAGCCCTTGCTCTGGCTTCTGCTAGTGCACCGGGCTGGCTGAATCCAGGCCACAGTTTACCAAAATGTGGGAACACAGCCAATACGTCTCTTCATAATGAAAGTAAAAGGAGCAGTATTTGTCAGGTGAAGAAGAAGAAGAGTTTGGACTTGATATCCTGCCTTTCACTCCCCTTAAGGAGTCCCAAGCAGCTAACAATCTTCTTTCCCTTCCTCCCCCACAACAAACAGAGTAAGTGAGTGAGGCTGAGTTCACCAGATTACGAGTCCACCGTTCTTTTTTTAAAAAAACAACAACTTTTTTTATTCAAAATTAAAACAAAACATATTATCCAGAAAAACATATCATTCTTATTTTTTCCCCATTTTTCCTCCCTCCCCCTCCCTCCCCCCACAAAACCCACCCCCCAACTTCCCTCAGTTCCAGTCTTTGATTTCTCTAAAAATGCAGTTTTCTGCATGTTACACAGTTGTATAGATCCTCAAACTATTTAGCTGATTATTATCAATAAAAAGTTTGTGAATGTTTATTCAAAGCCAGCCAAGGAGTCCAGTTTGCTTTGTTGCGTCTTCAAATACTTTGTAAAGGGTTCCCATTCATCTTTAAAGTCACAGTTAATGAGTCCACCATTCTTAACCACTACACCACGCTGGCTCTTCCATTTAAATACTTAAATGAAAGCCAGTGGGTAAGTCAGCCTTCTGTGATATATTGGCTCCTAAACAGAGCTGAAATTAGCCAAACTTTTCAGATGCACAGTTCAAATTAAGATCTCTAAATTGAATTATTGTAGATATAAATAAAATTCAGCTCAGTGTTCCATGTTCACCTAGGGTGAGAAAAAGAAGAAAGGATAGCTTTAGTCTGACATTCATAATTATGTAACACAAGAACATAAAAAATAGCCTGGTGGATCAGGCCAACAGACCATCTAGTCCAGCATCCTGTTCTCGCAGTGGCCAACTAGATGAGTAAAATGAGACCTATCCTTCTTTGCATCTGGTCACTCTATACGTAGTTGGGATGTTAAATACTCACCTCTAAATAATAACCTCTGATCACCTCTGCTTCACCGATGTAAAGTTATAAGGAAAAAATGAAGTTATGTCACACGAAACTGCTCCATATTTCATGAAAGAGCTTTCCAGAGAACCTCGGTGAATGACAAATTCCCGCTTTAAAATTAATTCAAAGAAAGCTATTTTGGGCTCCTTTCACAGTTTGCTCAAATATCGGCCTGCTCTCTTTCACAGTCCAAACCCCTCTCTTTTGCATGTCGCGCTCGACTCTCGACTCCCAAGTCCCAGAAGTGTTCTTTTATCACTCCAGTTCCCATGAAATCTCATTATAGTCCGCAGCAGTTAACAGTTTATGTCACTGCTCACTGCAGCAACTGTTCTTAAATGTGCTGTTCCTGCAGAGAATGCTGTGAGCTATTCTTTCAAGGGCAATTACAGGCCAATTAATAAATAAAAGCACTTTAGTTTGTTTTGAAGTTGCTTGGTGCTGCTTATGAGGCCAAATGCAAGGATGGGAGCAAGTTCAGGGGAGAATCAGTCAGCAGGAAGGCTTTCCCTCCCTGGTTCTCTTTTGCTGGTGACATAAGAATATAAGAAGAGGCCTGTTCAGTCAGGCCAATGGCCCATCTAGTCCACCATCTTGTTCTCACAGTGGCCAACCAGAAGCCTGTGAGGAAGCCCAAAACCAGGACCTGGACACAACAGCATTCTCCTCACTCATCTCCCATGAATTTGTCTAAACCTCATTTAAAACCATCCAAGTTGGGGGCTGTCGCTACATCTTACAGCAGCAAACTCTATACAGTGGTGCCCCGCGAGACGGAAGCCTCGCAAGAGGAAAACTCGCTAGACGAAAGAGTTTTCCGTTTTGGAGGTGCTTCGCAAAACGAATCTCCTATGGGCTTGCTTCGCAAGACAAAAATGTCTTGCGAGTTCCTGCGGCTTTTTCCCCTCTTCCCCCCCTTTTTCTAAGCCGCTAAGCCGTTTATCAGCTGATCTGATAAGCCGATAAACCGCTAAAAGCCGCTAATAGCGCTAATCCGCTAATCCGTCAATGGGCTTGCTTCGCAAGACGAAAAAACCGCTAGACGAAGAGAATCACAGAACGAATTCTTTTCATCTTGCGAGGCACCACTGTATAGGTTAAATATGCATTGTGTGAAGAAGTGGCTCTGTATGCAGGATGTCTCTAAGGCCATATTAATAACTTCTCCTGAAGCCAGGCTCTGAAACCACAAGTAAGTCCACTAGAACCATAGGACACTTTCAAGATGTGGAAGAAGTTAAGCAACCGTTCTTTCCAGTGCTCTCACTTTTTTGTGACGTGTTTCCTCTTTTATAGCGATGCATTCATGCTCACCCTAAATGGAGATTGTGTTGCATCATCTGTTTGGATGCCCTTTTTATAAAGAGCCAAGTGAGGAACGTATTTACAAAATTATAATTAAAGTATCAGGGCCTAGAAAATCAGCTAGGCCTTTTTATCTCCTTTTAAATATGTGTGTGTGTGTTAAAAATAATACATGTGTGTATATAGGGATGTCGGTGGCGCTGTGGTCTAAACCACAGAGCTTAGAGCTTGCTGATCAGAAGGTCAGTGGTTCAAATCCCTGTGACGGGGTGAGCTCCCGTTGTTCAGTCCCAGCTCCTGCCAACCTAGCAGTTCGAAAGCACGTCAAAGTGCAAGTAGATAAATAGGTACCGTTCCAGCGGTAAGGTAAACGGCGTTTCCGTGTGCTGCTCTGGTTCGCCAGAAGCAGCTTAGTCATGCTGGCCACATGGCCTGGAAGCTGTCTTTGAACAAACCCTGGCTCCCTTGGCCAGTAAAGCGAGATGAGCGCGCAACCCCAGAGTCGTCTGCGACTGGACTTAACAGTCAGGGGTCCCTTTACCTTTACCTTATGTGTGTATATATTAGTGCCTTTTTAATATATGTGTGTAAACATACACACACAAAAGAGCTCTGTTTGCTGAAAATCTTAGAAATAAATAATGAGATAGTTTGCTGCTCCTTATTTTGGAGACCAGGTTATATATACTTTCGAGAGCCCTCCACACTGTTGGTTCTGGGTGTGGATATATTCTGCAAAATGTCATTGGTGCAATAATACTGCATGAGCGGTGGGTTTACCCTGGACTGTTCGCACATCATACTGCTTTGTTAGTTGTTCCACGATGCTTCCTTGGTGTTGCTGCATTATTTCCATCTGGAGGGACACTGCTGTGCTACAGTGCATCCAAGGTGAAACAAAGCATCCCAGAACTTTAGCATACCCTTCAACTGTCCCACTCTGAGCAGGACATTCTGGAATTACAGAACCTACCCTGGCTTTTGATGGGATCCCGGGATGTTCTGTTTTGGCTCTCATGAGAGTGTGGCACCAAAAGACAGCCATTTGGGAGGGGCTGTGCTCTCATGTGAATCACATGACTCTTGCGAGAGCACAGCTCCCCAAAATGGGCACCCTGGTTTTCCTCTGCATTTATATACATGTATACATTTGTGGTATGAAAAGCAATAGGCTTTCAATAGGAAGCTGCAGGATATGCACTGCCTGGAAATGAAGCAGTATATCTGCCCCCAAGCTTCTGCAGGTGCAAAAGCAAGATTGCATATAACTCTTCCAACCCATTAACCACAAAGTACAGTAAAAAGGAAGCCTGGTGTCAGGAGTCCAGTCCCTGGCTTGATCACACAGTAAGCGTAGTTAATTAAAAAGGATTATTTATTGTCAAAACAGATAGCTCCAGAAGGCTCTAATACAGCCTCCGGCATCATCAATCAAGATGACCCTTCTGAAGACTCCTTCCAGTTTCTACAGAAGGTATTAAACTTTCATACTTTGCATCTGTTGCTTTGTTTCCAGTCTAACAGCCCTCCCCTTAGCGACTGTTAGGAGGGATTGGATCAGCTCCAATCTCTTCCCGTTCTGACAGACTACTTCCTTCTCTGTTCGTGCCTATTTGAACTCCCCAAGAGCTTTGGCTGGTTTCCCACCCACTCTCAGTCATTCCCTTATCAACCAGCATTCCAAGGGACAGGACAGTTGGCACTAGCCAATGTTCATCCTGCATGCCAATTAACCCTCTCTGCTCCTGGCTGCTTTCTTCAGTTGGCTGCAAACCTTCACTGGGAGCTGGCTCATTCCTGACACCTGGAGGGACCATTTGTCCTTTCAAATGTGCCATATTCAAGCATGCATGTTCCCACCCATCCCCAATAAAGAGAACTGCGATGCCAAGCATGCTGAAACTGCAGCTGCAATCCTGCAGTGTTCAGCAATCCACACAGATAGAGCCAGTCTTAACACACCAAAGCTAAGCTAAAGAATAAATGAGAAAGAATAAGCTAATTCCTGAAACGGAAACTGCTGTGCTGACCACAGTTTAGTGTGTATACCATGTAGAAGACCTAGTCGCCCACTGCTATCAACAAGCAGCACTAGCTGCCAATAAACTGGTGTCCATCAAAGATCAAGTGCCTTTCTTCAGTGTAAGTGTCTCGCTTACTGAGCGTAACACGGCCTTACCTTTACAAAGTTATATGAGAGTTTACAGAAAGGAGATCTTCATGAAAAGTATTTGTCCTTTGGCCATTTCATTTAAGAACAAGATCTCGTTCTCATTCTGCTCCACTAGGCATCCTGCTATCATCTTCAGCGGAATCAAGCATGAGCCTTAAAACGCATCACCATTCCATCCGGTGACTTGAAAGCAACCTGTCAGTCTTCCTGCGCTGCATCAAGGCCCATGCCTTCAATTATTAAATAATTCTGATTTCCCTGAAATAGATATGTAATTGCAGCCTGTTTTTATATAAATCTGTGTCTTAAATTAAACATTCATGCTGTATATACAATGGACAGAAAAACACAGAGGCCCTGTCCAACTCTAATGAAAGTTTAATTGCTAAGAGACAGTATTGAGTTTACAATTAAGTGCAGAGTGGAGATAGAAAAGGGAGGGAGCTTCCTTCCTGCCATTTAAACCCCAAGATCAGGACAGTTCATATCGGCACTTGCGTGGAAGAAGGATGAGCTGCTCTTATGTGCTGGAGAGCTGGTTTATAAAGCTATCACATCGTTCTGTGCCGTGAACAGATGGACAAGAAGGCATCCAGTGATCTACATAGCCTGGAAAACATGGAGCTAGAAGAGATAGCCAGCAAAATATCTGATCTAGACAAGTGGAGAAAGATCTTTAGTTGTCATGGGTAAGTTTTTTTAAAATTCCTACTTAATTCTTGCATGTGCCTCTTGGTAGGTCTTTTTTAAGGTTGCAATCCTATGAAATCACATTCCGTGGAATTTGGTGGGGCTTACTTTTGAGTACGGATGGAAGGCTCTGTCCATCTTCGTTCCCTTGATTTCCCATTTTTCCTATTTTGAATTCAGTTCTCCACATTTCTGCAGCGATTTCTAGATTTTTCCTTTTTAAAAAAAATATATATCCCCATGAAAATGGATCAGCCTGTTATCAGACATTTTTCCTGATAAACGTATATTTGCTTGAAGCTTTGTCTAATGTACACATTTTGGCAATCGATTGCCCCAACATGCTACATTTTTGTATGCTACTTTCACTAATATTCATTTTTATGCATCTATTATGCATCTGACCCCTGGACAGCTAAGTCCAGTCAAAGGCAACTATGGGGTGTGGCGCTCATCTTGTTTTTCAGGCCAAGGGAGCCGGCGTTTGTCCAGAGTGCACGAAAATGCCGTTTACCTTCCTGCCACAGCAGTACCTATTTATCTACTTGCACTGGTGTGCTTTTGAACTGCTAGGTTAGCAGAAGCGGGGACAGAGCAATGGGAGCTCACCCCGTTGTGGGGATTCAAACCGCTGACCTTCCAATCAGCAAGCCCAAGAGGCTCAGTGGTTTAGACCACAACGCCACCCACTCCCTAATTCCCTTAATGTATGCATTTTTGTAAACATGTGTAAGAGATTGCAAAATTCAAAAAAGTGAGAATTTCAGAGGATGACTGTGGTGCAGTTCTCATATTGTTTCTAATTTAATAGATTTGACTTTAAATGTGAACCGTGTCTAATTTCTCCCCCATCCCTACTTTTGAGTAATCATACATAGAAATGGAATGCCTAGGATATGCTTGTGTGACAGAAGGGTTGGTGGCACACACTAGGGTTTGTTGGTAGAGTCGTTGCTAGATTTGCACTTTTAGCAAATCTTGTTTGTTTTTTATTTTCAGATTGGAAATCAGCCGCGCCACCCATCAGGTAACTTCCTCCCATCTTATTTCCCAGTGTTGTGATCTTGCCAGCAGCAACTGCTTTTAAAAAGATTGCTGCTGTATGAAAGAAATGCAGGTGATGACACGTCTAAAACAAATCCAGCAAACTGTAGAGAAGGCATTTCTGGAAGTGTCTTCCTACACAGGTTTAACTCATCTTAACTACAGTGGTACCTCGGGTTAAGTACTTAATTCGTTCTGGAGGTCCGACTTAACCTGAAATTGTTCTTAACCTGAAGCGCCACTTTAGCTAATGGGGCCTCCTGCTGCCGCCGCGCCGCCGGAGCACAATTTCTGTTCTCATCCTGAAGCAAAGTTCTTAACCTGAAGCACTATTTCTGGATTAGCAGAGTCTATAACCTGAAGCGTATGTAACCTGAAGCATCTGTAACCCGAGGTACCACTGTACTTCCAAACGAATTTTAGTAAAACGTTCATGATTGGATTCCCTGTGACATAGAATACCGACAGTATACTGCAGAAGCACTGCTGTGCATGCAGGAAGTGCCAAATTCAATCCCTGGCATCTCTAGGTAGGTCTGGGGGAGATGGGACCCCTATCTGAAATCCTGGAGAGCCACTGCCAGTCAGTGTTAGCAATATGTAGCTAAGTGGACTGATAGGTTGTCTCAGTATAAGGCAGTTTCTTAAGTTCCTAGGTTCTATCTATCTATATCTATCTATCTATCTATCTATCTATCTATCTATCTATCTATCTATCTATCATCATCTATCAAAATCAAGCTTTTATTTATCAATTTTCAAACACAAGAAGAGCCCTGCTGGACCAGGCCAATGTTTCCTTCACTCCAGCATCCTGTTCCCACAGTGCTTTTAACCCAATGCCTACAGGAAGCCTGCAAACGAGACATGAGTGCAACAGCACTCTGCCGCAACTGGTATTCAGAAACATACTGCCCCAGCAGTGGAGATAAAAACATGTCAAACCTATATTAAAACATAACATCAATATATTTGTTTCTATATAACTTTTGCATGCCCTTTATGCAGTCTTTGCAGTCCTCCCTTGTCCTTTGATTTTCCCATTTAGGTTTGCCATTTTGCACGCACGCACACCCAGACACTTTGGTCACGTGTCTTTGGCATGGGCTGACACCAGAGGCAGATTTAGGGCAAAGTGCTCCCCTGCTGGCACCAGGGGTGCCAAGCTGAATAAAGTATTTGGGGGAGGGGGCAGGTAAGCCCCGCTCCACATGACCACAAGACACGGTGCACACACATAATTTGACTGGCAATGTACATCCACTTGGCGGTGGAGGGGTGGCCCCGTCAAATATTTTATGGGGGGCAAAGGGACCTCAGTCCCTAGGAGTTGGCTCCTATGGCTGGCACACACTAATTTAAATGGCCTCTGTCCAGTATACCTGAAGGAGCGTTTCCACACCCATCATTCTGCCCGGACACTGAGGTCCAGTGCCGAGGGCCTTCTGGCGGTGCCCTCATTGTGAGAAGTGAATTTACAGGGAACCAGGCAGAGGGCCTTCTCGGTAGTGGCACCCGCCCTGTGGAACGCCCTCCCATCAGATGTCAAAGAGAAAAACAACTACCAGACTTTTAGAAGACATCTGAAGGCAGCCCTGTTTAGGGAAGCTTTTAATGTTTAATAGACTATTGTATTTTAATATTCTGTTGGAAGCCACCCAGAGTGGCTGGAAAACCCAGCCAGATGGGTGGGGTGTAAATAATAAATTATTATTATTATTATTATTATTATTATTATTATTATTATTATTATTTTACAAGTGACCCTTTCCGCACCACTTAGCTCCCAGCAGGAAATGCCTCAATGCCTTACATTTTGCGAACAAGATGGCAGTCCTCCCTGCAGTGCCTGTGATATGAGAATCACTGAGTAGAATGGGAGTTATGAGGTCACCTAGTGCAACTCCTTGCTCAATGTGGGATCGGCAAAGCAGGATGTAACTACAGTACCATCCATCCTCTGCTTCAATACGTTGCCAAAGAGGGGTCCACCAAGGAAGTCCAATGGAATTTATTTACCGTATAGGAAAATTCTCTTGATGGTGAACTTCCCTGTTATTTCTGCCCTTTGTGCCCTCTGAAGCATCAAGGAATGAGTCCGGTCTCTTTTCTGCATGGCTGTCCTTCAGATATTGTACTTGAAGACAGCCATCATGTCTCCCTTTGATCGTATCTTCCCTAGGCAAAACATACCCAGCCGTTTGAGCCATTCATAGGACTTGCAATAGCCCCTTTTGGAACAGGCAAATTATGCTCAGTGTATTAGCATGTCCTCGTGTTTCTCCATGTATGTATTATTTTCCTGGCAGCAACTGCTCATGCTACATCAGAAGTCACTTCATATGCTTCTCCCAGGTTTTTAGCCTTCTTCAGCAATGTCATGAGGAACTGCTTTCCAAATGGAGAGAAGGCTCAGAATTCCTACTGTACACTTCATGTAAGATGCCCAGCTGACCAAAAGCAGCCAGAGCCTGTGCCTTTAACGGCAGCTTGATCTGCAATAATCACAGCAACAGCAATGAGATAAATATAATCTGATCAAGCAGCTGTTAACCGCCCAGGAGCAGAGACCATTAGAATGTTGGCAAACCTCTCTGTGTCTGATTTTTGGGATGTCTGTATTTGTACTCTGCTTCCCTCTATGCTCAAACTGGTTTACACCATCGACAGCGCACAAGCAATCTATTTAAACATTTCCCTCTTCTTTTATCATTGAGAGGTGGTTGCTTTTCAAGTAATCCATTTCCCTGCGTGGATTGCTGCTACCTGAGATGAGCAACAGTGTGTTTTGAAATTCTGTTCATTTAAATATATTAAGCTAGTAAGCATCTACGTAAATGGAACAAATGTTGATAGAGTGGATGTATATTTCAGAAAGTGTGGCAAAATAGTTGGCCACACAGCTCACCAGCAACTCCTCTACATTTTGAATCATCTATATATGCCATATAAACTTCAAACAGGTAGGATTACTATCTGCTTCCTGGAGTTTCATATAACAAAATAAAAAAGCAATAACGCAACACAAAGTTAGGTTTCCTATGGCAGCTGAAACCAGGGAATGCTGTACAACTGAATTTTGAAATAAAAGAATGCATTAAATGAATCATAAACCTGTGGTGGAAAGGAATAGATTTCTGGAGTGAAATGCAAAAATGGTTTTAGTGGACAAATGGCACAAATTAAACTTAACTAAGAAATGTATATTTTTTTCTAGTTTTCTTCCAATATTTGTAACGATTAGCACATTTAACTTTCCAGGCCATCTGTTGCCACCCCATATTGTCCTTACACATTTTTACCCAAATCCCAGTTGTTAACAATTAAATGGCAATCATTCATTAACCTTGCAATCCAATATACCGTATTTTTCGCTCTATAACACGCACCCGACCATAACATGCACATAGTTTTTAGAGGAGGAAAATCCGTAGGCATGCCACCCGTAGGCATTCCCTCCATAACACGCACAGACATTTTCCCTTACTTTTTAGGAGGAAAAAAGTGAGTGTTATGGTGCAAAAAATACGGTATGTAAGTCCCATTGAATTCATACTACTATGAAACAATGTATTTCCAGAGGAATCCCATCATCTCACATATCCATCACATATGGGTGTCAGTCCCTTGCATGCCACTCTCAGCATATATTCCTGGAATTAGAGTAGATCTTGACACATATATTAAAAAGGCAAAACGTAAATTGATGTTCGTTTAACTAAACCCAAAATGAACAAGCAGCTCATTTCATATAACTCTCCAACCATCTCCAATATTTCAAGAAACTCATTCATGTAAGTTCTTTGCATGAAAAACAGCACCCGTCTACTCGGGGGCGGGGGCGCGGAATTCCACTAAGTTCACATTTAGAGGTGAACCTTATATGGGAGGCGAACCTTATATAATGCAATCCTTCAACATTCACACTTTTCTGAATTTTACAGTGCAGTTCTCTAGCCAAGTAATGTGTACACAAATGCTTACACTAATGTAGAGTATGCATAAAAATACATTATATTCGGTTAAATTGATTTGCAGATATATATGCACAGCAGAATTGCATACAAACATTAGAAGAAATTTGCACTAAACCAGCTTACATTTTTTTATTTTAAAAAAATGCAATCCGAAAAATGAGAAATTGAGAGAATCTGACACTGACAGTTTTGTCCCACCCTAGTGGGACAATGAAAGGGAGAATAAAAATAGAACAACTATTCACTTCAATATTTCTTTTATCAAGGCAGGGTTCATGCCTTTATTTCCAAAACCTTTCCTAGTGCTGCAATTTGGACAAGAGCCATTTAATTTCTAAACCAGAAGGAGAGCTCCTGTTCTTTGGTAATCCAGGAAACTGAGCCAAGGCAGTTCTCCTTTCCAAGTGTCACTATCACTAGGTAATTTTGCCTGTGACTACTTTCGGTCTATTGGAAGCTATGGAAAACAGAACAGCACTGCAGCAGGTCAAAAGATGGGTAGATTCCAAGTTGAGTTACATAGAAATATTGCAGGAAGAAATTAAGAAGAGTCAACTAGTAAGTATGAAAAGTATTTGCTTTATTTTTTTGCCAAAAGAAAACAATCCTTTCTTGCTGGGAGTTTGAATTGCTTTGGGCTGTATCATGCACCACGGGCAACAAAAGCAATGCTTTAAAAAAACATTGCATTGAGGGTGACTCTGAAGTAACATCAACATCTCAGTCCAGGACACCTCCCTGCACTTACCTGGAAGTACCAGGTAAGTTCCACTGGTTTCAGTGGAATTCACGTATAAGGAAATATGCTTACTAACACAACAGGTATCAAATGGCTAACTTTGTAAGCTGTAGTCTCTGCAAACCTACTGGCACTTGTTCCCTTTAAACACCTTACACTGTTTTTAAATGATGCATTAACTTATGTGCACTGAAAAGAGAATTATATTCTTGACACGCTGGTTTGAAACAATATAGAAACCTTTCGTCTCCTTGCAGATACAAACCATGTTATGGGATGGGGTTTTGTGCAGTTCCTTCGTTTTAGGAGAATGTTTGCTACAAAAAGAAAAAAGTCAGAAAAGGTGGAGCCTGATACGAACGTATTTAGGGATATGCCGTATAGCTTGGTTTCTGTTTGTTTATATTGTTTATATAGAAGTGCCAAGACCACAAATCGGAGGACGACAAAGAGGACGCAGCTGCAGCGTCGCAAATGACAAACCCCCTAAAGCAAAGCCGTTTCCCATCCAATATTCTTTATTCGATTCCCAAAGCTCTCATCGTCTCATCGAACCTCGGAGGGCGGCCCATCTCACTGGAAATGGCAGTGGTAAGCGGACCTTGTCAATTAAGTATGAGATGAAACTTAATCTCGCCAGAATTAAAGAGACACAGAAATCTTATCCAGGAGCACTGTTGGAATCAAGGCTGCAGTTGGCTGCTGTCAGAAATAATTTAAAAGGGATATAGTGGGATTGGCTGTTTGGAGCAGTTTTCAAGGCTGCTACTGGCCCCTGAATGTACACAACAGATCCTGCACTAGGTATTAAGCAATACAGATATGATATTTAACTTCCTTGGTCCAATTCTACTTATGGCTCGCTGTGTTGTATACAGGGCTAAAGGAGAAATTCAAGCCCTAAACAACAGTGTCAGAGAGCCAGTAGAAAGCTGCCTCTGAAAATGGCTCCATTTGTGAATAGCCATTGATCGATAGACCTCCTGACAGATAACTCTCCACAAATTTATCTAATTCCTTCTTAAAGCCATCCAAGCTGGTTGCCATCACTGCATCTTGTGGCAGCAAATCCCATTAATTAATTTTGTTTTACGTGAAGAAGTACTTTCTTTGAGCTGCCCCAAAACTGCTGCCAGTTAATTTAGTTGGGTGACCTAGAGTTCTGGTTTTATCGGAAGTCATCACTTTCTTCACAACTGCTTAGGTGAGCTGTAGTAGAAAACCTGTCCCAAGCAATTTTTTATTAAGAAGCACTAAACATTCCCCTTGATTATGTTTTCCTCAAAGCACATTGGGAACCATTTATGCAGCCATCTTTTGTGCAAAATGGGTGTGGGTGTCACTATTATTCTATTTACTTATTTATTGCCCTTAGCAGTTGTTGGTTACCAAGTGACTTGCATTTAAAAACATAAACACCAATACATTATACCATAAAAGAAAAAAGAAAGAAAAGTCATATAAAAAAATAATAGTATGCCTATGGTTCAAATTATAGTATGTTTATAGTTCATATCCCTCCATAGTTGTCCTTTCTGTAAACTGAAATGTCCCAAATACATTAACATTAGCAATGTTTCAACTGTGTATTGGAGGTTCATGAGCTGCAGTGAGATGATTTGTGAAAAGCTTGCAGGACATGCAAGTATATTTGTACTACTTACCGTGCACTTGATTCATATTTCTTTCCTCGCCACTGATGATGGAGACTGAGGACATTTTGATGAGGGCCAGATTATCGAGAAAGTTAACAAGACCCTGCCTGGAGGCTATGATTCTCATATTGCACCACTGGCTTTGACAATGAAACTGTAAAGATGGTTTCAGAATATGAGTTTATGTATGTGCTCTGATTTGTAGTACAAGTAAAATTTCAAGTGATCTGCCAAGAACCACAGTGATTTTCATGTCATCCATGGAGAAAGGGGTGGCATTTAAGAACAGTCACCTTAACTGTTTATCATTTGGAAAGTGCTCCAGTTCCCTGATCATTGTGGTAAATGCCTGTTTCGTTCAGAGGAAGCCAGGAATATTAGCTTTCTTTTAATAAAGACCATATTTTTGTTGCTGTTTAATTCTTACCATTTCAAGGGACTACGGAGGATGCTATTTGGAAGCACATATCAAGTCTTCAGCTATGAATGGAAAAGAGCATATTTCAGATTCCACGAGCCTTATACTGATTTGGCCTACGCACTGGAGACAGATAAGGTAATAATACCTGGCAGCCATTTTTATACTGGTAATCGTGCAGCATGGATCAGACCAATCCCAGCCCAGTCATGTACTCCCTGGATGTTCAAGGGCAAAATCACAATCTATCTGCTTCACTTGACCCCTGTCTAAAGTGGCTATTGGCGTTGCCTCCTTTGCAGGATGGTGATAATGTAAGTGGATTGTAAACCCCTTTCCTTATCAAGGGAGTTATACCAAGTATCAAACAGAAATGACATAGAGCTGGTTTACACAGCAGCATATGACTTGCACCCCCCATATGTACAGAAGCTTCCAATTGCCTAAAACATAGAGGGCCCCAACCTAGCCTTAATACAGCTGCCCTGCTGTATTAAGCCCAGTCCTTGGTCTCTTGTAGGCATTGCAGGAAAGGGGGAGGGATGCCCGACACATTTAAATCGCACAACATACTTGAATTATACCACAACAATCAGTAGCAACCTGTGTGTGGGGCTGCCCTTCCGACAGCAGCGTTGTTGCTGCTTACCTGGATAGGGCTGAGCCAAGGTGCTGGCAAGGTTAGGGCGGCGTGGATAGGACTGCCACGACTGATCTGGCACTCCCATCGGTACATCACATGGCCCTGACCATGGGTTGGCAAACTAAGGTCCGCGGGCTGGATCAGGCCCAATTGCCTTATAAATCCGGCCCGCGAATGGTCCGGGAATTGCCGCGTGGATCGTCAGTACATGGATTGCCAGTGCGCACGTTCTTTCCCTCTCCCTCCCTCTCCCTCACACGGCAGAAGCGCCTCCTCCTCCCTTCCTCCTCCTGGCTTCTCCCCACCCTGCCTAGAGGAGGAAGGGGGCTGGGCTTTGTTGGTGCCAGCCCTTCCCCAGAGCCCTTTTGTGCACCACTCACCTTTGTTTTTGTTTTTTTAATAGATATTTATTGAAGTTTCAGAAATTATATAAAGAAAACAAACAAGACACAGACAAAAAACAAGTATAATTTCGATCCCTTATTTTCTTATACTTTACTTCGCTGACCTCCTCCTACCTCCCCTTTCTGTATTCCAATTTCAAATTCAGCAAATCCTTTCCCTTAATTTCATTTAGTTTTTAACCTTTCTTTTCTTTTAACTTAAACATTTCTGCTATAAACCACTTAGTTTCTAAACCGTCATCATTCTAACATTCATTAATTTTACAGTATTTCTCAGCCCTTCCTTCAATTTGTTTTTGATAACCTTATCGTCGAACTTATACATCAGTTCTTATTCTTAAAACATTTTTTCTAAGATCGACCAAGATTCCCTTCCACGAATTTCCCAATTTATATAACAATAAAAAACGAAGTAAAAAACGAAATAAATTGTAATTATGAACCCTTTGGATTCCCAAACTCCACCCCCCCTTTCCCGGTTTCAGCCCCCAACAATGTCCATCAGTCTTAATCTACTATCAGCCTGGAGATCTCACATCCGAGGCACTTAATTGTCTCTCAGTTCCTCTCTGCCGGTCTTTTTGATAAACCTTAATATTAAATACCAAATCTAGGAGAAATTCCGGCCCAACAGGGTCCATATTTTTTCCAGTAGAGCCTATGGGGTGTTCCATTTCTTGTTTCATGCTCTTTTCCAGTTCAAAAATCCCCAAAGCTCTAACCTCCACCTTAATCACATTTATAATCCTTAGGTCTTCTGATCTCCACATAAGAAGATCTCTCCATTTCTCAATCTCCAATTCAGGCCGGGCTTTCCACATCAGATTTTTATTTTCCTTTATTGCCATCATGCCAGGCCCCAAAGTAGAACTCTCTTTTAACATCTGCACACCAGCTCCTCCTTCCTTTTCTTCAGGGGCGACGTATGTCTCCTTCTCCATATTCTCAAAACTCTCAGATTTCTCTATTTGTCCAGTTAAATAAGCTCCTTGTTTCCAATCCTTATCCGATCCAAGAATGTTATTTACTGTTAAGTCCAGGGTTGAAACATTTGTAGCCATAACATCAAATTGGCCTTGTAACTTTCCCAAGAGAACAAATGCTCTGTCCAATTCAGCCTGGATCTTCTCTCCTCCAGCCATTTTGTGCGCCACTCACCTTTGTCAGGCTGCATTTTAATATTTTAATGTTGTCTTTTAATCTTGTTTTTTAAGTTGTATTTCAATCAATTGTTTTTATATCGGGTGTTAGCCGCCCTGAGCCCGGTTTTGGCTGGGGAGGGCGGGGTATAAATAAATTTATTATTATTATTATTATTATTATTATTATTATTATTATCCCTCCACCGCCGCTGCTAGCCCCTGCTGCTCGCAAAACACAGGAGCCACGGTTGGCTGGGCGCCCCTCTCAAGCGGCCACCATTTAAAGCAGGCCCTCTTCAGAACCCTTTCATGCACTGCTCATCGTCCCTCGTTTATTCCCCCCCCAAAAATATAGTCTGGCCCCCAACAATGTCTGAGGGACAGTGGACCAGCCCTCTGCTGAAAAAGTTTGAGGACCCCTGGCCCTGATCTTGCCATTGCTCTGCCTCCGTCCCGTCCAGATAAACAGCAGTGATACAGGCGTCGGGAGGGTCACCTGATCACACGTGTCACTATTGGCATGAGTAAATGTATGACGTAATTTACACAGAGCTTAAAAGGTAAAGGTATCCCTGACCATTAGATCCAGTCGTAGACGACTCTGGGGTTGCGGCGCTCATCCCGCTTTACTGGCCGAGGAGCCGGCATACAGCTTCCGGGTCATGTGGCCAGTATGACTAAGCCGCTTCTGGCGAACCAGAGCAGTGCATGGAAACGCCATTTACCTTCCCGCTGGAGCGGTACCTATTTATCTACTTGCACTTTGCCCTGCTTTCGAACTGCTAGGTGGGCAGGAGCAGGGACCGAGCAACGGGAGCTCACCCCGTTGCGGGGATTCGAACTAGGCTCTGTGGTTTAACCCACAGCACGACCCGCTTATGCTGTGTAAATGCTTTCTTTCAGGGAGGAGCAGTAGCTGTTCAGATGGCTGTTCAAGTGAACATCATTAAATACTTGTTGTTTGTACAAAATAAAGAAGAAAATATGCGCCTACAAAGGTAAGGATGGGCGGGAGAGATATTTGCTTAAGCTGCATGGGGTTTGGGGCTTCAGAATGTGGGTTCCCAGACCACCTCCCATATGTGGCCCAGTGAATCTAGCGGTAGATTCACAGTGCCTCCCAACGCTTGAAAGCCAAGGAGCTGTTTTGTAGTCTTTAACGGGGAGATACTGTGGAACGCAAGCTGGTGTTGGATTCCAGCCCCTGTCAGCCCCAGCCAACATGGTCAATGCTCAGGGATCATGGCAGCTGTACTCAGCGGTGCAGCTGGGAATTTTTTATTCCATGGACTTATACCCTTACAGGGTAAGGGGTCTCTAGATCAGGCTTCCTCAACCTCGGCCCTCCAGATGTTTTGAGACTACAGTTCCCATCACCCGTGACCACTGGTCCTGCTAGCTAGGGATCATGGGAGTTGTAGGCCAAAAACATCTGGAGGGCCGGGGTTGAGGAAGCCTGCTCTAGATGGTCACGCGTATTACGTCAGCTGTGAAGCCCTACATAAAAACACAGTGGTACCTCAGGTTAAGTACTTAATTTGTTCCGGAGGTCTGTACTTAACCTGAAACTGTTCTTAACCTGAAGCACCACTTTAGCTAATGGGGCCTCCTGCTGCTGCCGTGCCACCGGAGCACAATTTCTGTTCTCATCCAGAAGCAAAGTTCTTAACCCAAGGTAATATTTCTGGGATAGCGGAGTCTGTAACCTGAAGCGTATGTAACCTGAAGCGTATGTAACCCGAGGTACCACTGTAAAACAACAATGGTGCCGCACCTCTGTGAGTCATTGCAGGAGGCTCCACTAATAATTAGCATTAAATTGGAGAGCATACTTCTCTTCTCAGATGTAAAACAGAAGCTCCAAGAGGGAGACATGGGTTGGATGAGAAATCCAAAAGAAGCACTGGAGAATGGAGAGACGCAGAATGCCTCTGCGTTCCCAATAGTGGGAAAGGAAAGCTGAAAATAATGCAAATATATTTCACACCTGGCAACCAATGCACCCATTGGATTTCAGATAGTACATGGGTAGACGAGTTGAAAAAGCCCAGGACACAAATTTTCACATCCCTCTAGTGGTTATATGGTGGATCATTTACCAGATGTAATGTATTCAGTGTTAACTCTGGAAGTGAATACAGTGGTACCCCGCAAGACGAATGCCTCGCAAGACGGAAAACCCGCAAGACGAAAGGGTTTTCTGTTTTGGAGGCGCTTCGCAAGACGAATTTCCCTATGGGCTTGCTTCGCAAGACGAAAGCCCATAGGGAAATCTCCGGGGACCTGTTTTAAATTGCTGGCGGTCGGGAGCAAAGACTTTCGCCCAAAGCCGGCCTTCAGAAGAGGTCCTGGACCTCTTCTGAAGGCCGGCGGGGGGCAAAAGTCTTTGCTCCCCCCCGCCTGCCTTCCCGGGACAGCGGAGACTTCTCCGCTGCCCCGGGCGATCTTAAAATGCTGGCGGGCGGGAGCGAAGCGTTCGCTGCCGACCCCCAGCATTTTAAAATCTCCCCGGGACAGCGGAGGCTTCGCTCCCGCCCACCAGCATTTTAAAATCGCCCCGGGACAGCAGGGGCTTTTAAAATGCTGGCGGTCGGCAGCAAAGCCATCCTGTCCCCGGAGCTTGCGGGGCGGGAGGTGGGAAGAAGGGCTTTTCTTCCCACCGCCAGCCTTCAGAACAGCCTTCTGAAGGCTGGCAGTGGGAAGAAAAGCCCTTGTCCCCCCCCCCCCCGCCTTCAGAAGAGGTCGGGGGACAGACTGTCCCCGGACCTGGTCTGAAGGCGGTTTCCCTAGGAACGCATTAATTGATTTTCAATGCATTCCTATGGGAAACCGTGTATCGCAAGACGAAAAACTCGCAAGAAGAAAAAACTTGCGGAACGAATTAATTTCGTCTTGCGAGGCACCACTGTACTCAATTCTGACCAAATTAAGCCTCCTGATGTATATTTTGCTCGATCAAATGGGGTCTGCTTTTGCTGCCCTGATGGTAAGCACATTTGCTTAGGATTAAGCAGCCTTGTCTTGTAGAAAAGGATAATATACGTTCAAAGTAAAAATAAATAAAATGAGCATCTATAGCAGGCATCAGCAAACTCTGGCCCTCCAGATGTTTGGGACTACAATTCCCATCATCCCTAACTAACAGGACCAGTGGTCAGGGATGATGGGAATTATAGTCCCAAACATCTGGAGGGCCAGAGTTTGCCCATGTAAATCTATAGCTGTGTAAATGCCTGGCTGCCCCACTGCTGACCTACAAAAAGTAAGGATGCTACAGTGATGAGTGTCAGCCCCGGTGGGCCCTAGCATGGCATAGCTGTCAAGCATCCCTCATTTGGCAGGACAGTCCCTTATCCCAGCGCCATGTCCTGCTGCTGTCCCTTATTGATTATGTCCCTTAAATAAGCTACTGAAGGTAATGGGGCCCTTTCTATGTCCAGCTGTCCTTTGTCAACAACAAATTGTTGCTGGGTTTTTGTTTTTGTTGTTTTTTTTTTTTTGTTGGATATATGCTATATGGTAATTTATGGACCTAATAGGTATCTAAAGCCATTTGCACGCAACAAAATATGTATTTTATCAAAGTAATTGTTGATCCCTTATTTTGGCTGCTGATCCCTTATTTTCGAGGCTGCTGGTCCCTTATTTTCAAATCTGTAAGTTGACAGCTATGTAGCATGGCTGTGCCCAGGTGTGAATGCCTTGGACTGTTTGCTACTGCATTTGTCACCTGGCACTCTCTGGGTGGTCACTGGGGTGGAATCCTGCACTGCAATGGCCTGGGTTTAGCCCTGTGGTCCAGCCCTAGCTGCACCATTGTCAACAATGTCTTGGGGCTGACAGTTTTCCTGTTCCTGGACTATGGATTGCTAGTGTCTCTCTCTCACACAGTCTCTTTTTCTATCTGTCTTTGCAGTTTATGTGAAATAAGCCAAAAAGAACAAGAAAAGGCTCTTGCAGCAGCCTTGGCTGATATTCTGTGGGTAGCAGGAGAAGGTCAGAAAGCTACTGTCTGCCTTGTCACCAGTGATACTTATTTTACTCCCAGTATAGACTACAAAGCGGATCACTTTACTGAAAGAGTAAGTAAGAGAAGCTATGCTTTAAAAGACACAATATTTGCAAGGGGGAATTGTTGGTTTTGATTCTAAAAACTAAGAAACAGAAAAACCCCAGAAACACGAGGACTGTTGTATGTTGTGGTACAAACAACAAGCACATAAAGATCCACTTCGCAGCCAGAGACTGGCTGAGATGTGCTGGCCAAGAAAAACCAAAAGCATTGTGTGAATCGAGGTGCTATAATTCTTTATTTTATTAGACGCCATAAAGAGAACCAAGGAACTCCGAAAACAGAAAAAAATAAGTTAAATTTAGCATAGTTTATTGAGCTATCCCATGTGTGCAGTTAAATATCTTGAGGCCTGACCAGATGTTTCAGTGAAAGTAGATCAATAGAGTGGTATTTGGAATGGGTGCCACATGTAATGTGATCAAACTGGTCTGTAACACATTTGTCTGTGTGTGGAATCTCTGGGACGAAGATTTTCATATTCAAATCTCCCAAGCAGGCACAAGGTAAAACAGGTTTTGATGTATAGCTCAATGAAAATGTTGGCTCTGGGCTCATCCAGAGGACCTATTTATTGAGCATTCACCCAGATTTGCTTACACAAAGCTTATGCAGCTAAAATTCTACTCAGTCTTTACTGAGCATTTGTTAGTATTTGTTTGCAGGGAGATTATACAACAATGAGAATTCCTCCTGCATTCACCCTGACTTGGCTTCAGGGTCTTCATATGTCTTCCTGTTTTTATTTATTCATTCCAAACTTCTCAGTGCATTTCCCTGTTACTTTCCTAACCACGAAAATATTTTTTTTTCATTGTGCTTGGGCAACAGAGCACTTCTATTGTGAAAATCTAAATTTCCCAGAATGCATCCGAATCCCTCCTATAATATGGCACCCCTAGAATGTGGCAACTGTAGAAAAGGCAAATTAGGAAAGGAATTTTTTTTTTTAATGCAACTACCAGCATTGTCATGCCTTTCTAGAAATCTGTGGACCTACCACAATCGAAATCCTGTGTACGGTTCTGGTTGCCACATCCTAAAGAGAATATTGTGGGTCTGCAAGAGTGGAGGAATGGGAGACCAGCTGGTAACCATTGGGACTGGTAGGTCGGAGGGCAGGGCACCCAGCAACAGGTAAAAGCAGAGCCGATGACAGGTGCAAACAGCTGATTATTGGTTTTGTCCCCATCCTCCTCCCTGTTAAGGAGGAAGAAGCTTGAAATATACTCGGAGTCGAGAGTGGATTTCATGCTCTTTATTCAGCTCATAGTGGTGAGGAGGAATGGAAGTTCCCCCAGAATGTCTGCTTTATATACATTATTTACACAATGGGTCCCACGTGATTGGCTAATTCCGGAATTCTCCTGTAGGCCAATCAGGTTGCGGATTCACTTCTACCTGGAGCTGGATTGGGTGGCTCCTGTGGACCAATCAGACTGCTACATTCTGAATCCTATTGTTCTAGGACCAATCAGACTGCTGCATTTTGGATCCTATTCAACTCAGTACATAACAAAGCTGATAGGAAGTGTCTGGCTACTAGTATGGAGGCAGAGAGATGCAGGCTGGCTAAGAGCAAGCTGAAGATGGAGGGTCAGTGCACCATTTGCCTTACTAGACCAACGTCCACTAGGGGAAGCCAACATTATTAGGAGACTAAAACAACTCTTTGAGGAAGTGTGATGGCTAGGGCATGAGTAAGAATAGAGAAAGTAAAAAGGGGGAAAGCTCCCTCTCTCAAGATACCAGACCCTGGAGTCATCCAATGAAGCTGAACAGTGGGAGATTCAGCAGAGACAAAAGGACGTACTGGCACCAAATTCGCTACCAGATGTGAAGAACATCCATTTGGAACACCAGGGCTCTCCTTCTGTCATCCACCCCTCCTTCCCAACTTGCTGTAATTATTTGGCGCTCCAAGGCAGTCAGGGGAGGAGAAGAGATGACAGGACCTGGGAGGGGACTGGCAGGAGAAGTGAGGACTGCCTTGTCTCCTGCCACATTGGTATGTTTAATATTTGCCAGCTTTGAATATGGCTGCCTTGACCCTTATTCCGCCATCCATCCATCCCTGCACCCCGCTCTATCTCTGGATGGCACTAGAAGGTCCAAGAAAACTCAGGTGCAGATACACACAGGTACTGCCTGGTTCTAATGCAGAGGTCAGCAAAAGATTTCAGCAGGGGGCCGGTCCACTGTCCCTCAGACCTTACAGGGGGCCAGACTATATTTTGGGGGGGGATGAATGAATTCCTATGCCCCACAAATAACCCAGAGATGCATTTTAAATAAAAGGACACATTCTACTCATGTAAAAACACACTGATTCCCAGACCGTCCGCAGGCTGGATTTAGAAGGCCATTGGGCTGGATCTGGCCCCCAGGCCTTAGTTTGCCTACCCATGTTCTAATGCTTCATTATCTCTGTGCAGTAAGGGAGCTGGAGAGCACAGAGCCTAGGCTGAAAGCGAAGCAGTCAGAGTCATCTTCACAGAGCTCATGTATATGGAAAAGTCTGTTCAGGACAAAATTTAATTTAGGCTAAACTGTGCTCGTGTGTAATAGAGATGAATGATGCGATTACTGCGCCACCTGATCAGTTTTCCAAAATTTTATTCCTGTGTTGATGGAATTCTTAATGATCATTTTGCAGGTTCAGCTGTTTGACTTTTTTGAGAAGGAAACAGCTCAGCAGTTCCTCTGCGATCACATACACTGTGTAAGTTCAGGGGTGGTGATATGCAGCGTCTTTACAAATGTGTACTTGTGGCCAAGTTTTATGTGGCTTTTAACAGTACCTACAGGTGGAACTGGCACACATGCCTGTTTGCTCATACCTTAGTGCACCACTGTGTTCAGTGGGGATTATTTCATTTCATTTTTTCATTTCACTTTTAATTTGTATACCGTCTTTCTCTTTCACAACACCCAAGGCGGTTTACAAGCTGAAGAAACAAAGAATGTACACCTTATAACCATCTAATCCAATACAAAAATGTGGTAATAAAACATAACTTTAAAATAAGCAACTTGTATAAAATAAAGTAAGATTCAACAATCCATTAGAATAGCATAGAATAATATTAAATATCAGCATATAAAAATTAAACAAATCCACTCTTAACAATTATAATAAATAATTTCCAAACTGTAATCAATAAAACAACGGCAAGTCACAGTGCATAAAATAATACAATACAAATCGAGAAGCAGAGACTGGAGGGTGAGGCAAGGCAGGTGGAAGAAGGCCTTGCCTGATGAAGTCTCTCCCCTCACAGTTCTAGATCCAAAGATTCAAAAATTGTTCTGAATCTCATTCTTCAGTAGATGTACTCTCAGATGACTGTAAATGGGGCTGCAGTCTTACTTGTCTTATTATACAATGTTGTAAAACGGATCTATCTTTTGTTCTGATCCAGCTTTTGGCTAATAAACCTTGACTGCATTTTGAATTGCCTCGTGCATTTAGCACAATGTTCTTTTCCTCATCTCAGTCATCACAGTTACAGGTAGGTAGCCGTGTTGGTCTGCCATAGTCAAAATAAAAAATTTCCTTCCAGTAGCACCTTAAAGACCAACTAAGTTAGTTCTTGGTATGAGCTTTCGTGTGCATGCACACTTCTTCAGATACACTGAAACAGAAGTTGCCATATCCTTCTATATAGTGAGAAGGTGGGGAGGGGTATTACTCAGAAGGGTGGTGGGAATGGGAGATTGGCAGATAGCTGAGATGAGCCTGTTGACTACTCTTAATGACTGCAATAGGTCTTCCAGGAAAAGACAAGGGGTGAGAAGGTGAAAAATGGCTTAGTCATGTATAATGAGATAAGATCAGTCATCACAGATAGGTACAGCAGGTGGGACCTGCAACAGACCGTTACACTGTGGAGTGATGCTGTTTAGGAAGCCAGTCGATGTCAGTACGCCTTTCAACCAATGTGCAGCGACTGGGCTTGATAACTGGTTCTGCCCCAACTGGGCTAGGTGACTGGAGCACTTTCAGAGACCTTCCAATCCTGGAAAACAGGTCCCGGTGCTCTGGACCCACAACTGTGCATTGTGAGCACCAGACTCATGCAGAGTATAAACAACGTGGAAGCTAGCTGTGAAGCATAACTCCTTTTATTTCTAATAGCAGCTACAAACTAATGAACTACTGGCTTGCATGAGTCTCCCACTCAGCCATCTAGTCACTACATAGATAAGACTGTCTCCACACACAGAGTCAGGCAATCAGTCAGGAGCAGAAGAGTAGAAGAGCAGTTTCCGCCCCCTCCTTTCTCAAAACATCAGATCAGGAGATTCTGTCAATGGGAGGGGTGAAAATAACAACAGTCCCTCCCTTCTATTTCCCCTGTTTTCTGTTCTCTTCCCCACAATTGTCAGTCAGCATTCCGTGGCCATTGAGCATGCTCAGTGCTTACTGGGCTTGGGCTTTTCCCCCCTTTGCCTGTACATATTATCTGGACTGGGGTTCTGCACTTGGGTCCCCTCCCCTTTGCCTGTACGTATTTTCTGCACTGAAAATCCTTGGGGGTTCCCCAAACACAGAAACCTAGAAAGCTGCCTTATCCTGCGTCAGACCATTGCTCCATCTAACTCAGTATTGTCCACACTGATTGGCAGCAGCCCTCCAGGGTTCCAAGCAGGAGTCTTTTTTCCAGCCCTGCCTGGAGATCCCGGGGTTTGAACCCAGGACCTTCTGCGTGCAACATGGGTGCTCTCCCACTGAGCTATGGCCCCTTCCCAGCTGATGTCTTTCTTTTGTGTGTGGGTGGTGCCATTCTGGCTAAATAAGCAACAGCCTGAACTCACAGCCTGAGCACCAGAAATCAAGGGGAGGCTCTGAAGATGTGTGTCAACGTGAACCTGAGCAGTGGTGGACTTTGGTAATATGGGGCTTGAGCAAAGACAAAAGCCCCCCCCCCCCCGTTCTTATTTCCATAATAATTCAGTAGGGTACAGTTGTTTTTTATGGATCTTTTCTGTAGCTACCTGTATAAATAGAGTGTTGTTGTTGTTGTTGTTATGCACACCCTCGGCTTGGTGCCCTGTGTGAGGAAACTACCTGCACTGCCCTGAATCTGATGCTGACCTGAGTAACATTCATCCTTCTCTTCTAATCAGCTGAACTGTGAAGGAAGTCATGGAGTGATTCTATTTCTGTACAGCTTGCTTTTCTCAAGGACATTTGAAAGGTAACCAAAATGTTCCCCTGCTTTATCAATACCTAGATTTAAATTAAGCAATAAGTCACTGCGTCATCCTTTCTTTCTTCTTATCTTTTTAAAATTTAAGAATAGTTTATTTGCCACAGCATATATTTCAAGCATTCTCATAATCTTAAAAACCATAAAATAACAAGTCATGTGCTCCAACCTCATTAAAAAGAAGGGATACATTATACCTGCAACAATTTGAAAGGTTCAAATGTATACTTCAAGTATTCCAAACTATGCTACCTACCCCAAACACTACTCCCCCATGTGCCTCACTAACTGTGTGTTCAATAAAATTGCCCCGTACTGCGTAGAAGTTATCATTTTTCTTTTGGTCTCTTGCTACCTGCAATTTCCATGTTAGCTCTTCTAACAAAGCTGACTGCCAGACTGCTTCATATGACTTATCCATGGTCAACAGTTACAATGTTTTTCATGTTCTGACTATGGTCGTTCTCGCCGCAGTAAATAACTGGGTTATAAGATCTTTATTTCTAATTCTTGGCGAGTCCTGACTGTACAAATTAAGCAATGCCAGTCCTGGGGACATAGGAACTGTCTGCCTTGTAATCAAAGATATCTCTGCAAAAGACATTTTCCCATAATTTTTCTGTTTTTGAACACTCCCACCACGTATGTCTGTTTGTCCCAATAGTGGGACACCCTCTCCAACACATAGGGGAGCTGTTGGGTTTTATATAAGTTAGACTTCTAGGTGTTAAATACCAGCAATTTGCGATCTCGAGGGCTCTTTCTCTCGTCATTGCTGAAATAATTTATACAGGGCGTTGATCCACAGCCCATTCCATGCCTCTTCCTCAATTTCTAAATCCCAATTTGATTCCCACCATTATATTATTCTGGGGAGGGAAATATGCCTCTATAGTTGAAATATACAGGGATGATATTAATCCTTTCATTGCCTTATTTTCTTCTACTATTATTTTTTTGTATGTAGTTATTAATAATCTCCCCATTAAGTTGTTCTATAAAGTTATTATCATTAGGGCAGATACCAGCAGGCAACTGCCTTCGCTGTGCAGGCGATGTCAGCAAAGCAGCTTCTTGGACACTAGTTTCTAAGATTTCCTGTGCTAAGGATCTACAGTTCCTAAGTCCCTGATCCCAGGGGTGGAGGAAGGGGGTGGTGGGGGCGAGCTGCCCCAGGTGTCACCACTGAGAGGGGTGACAAAATGGCAGGGAGCACTCACCGCGGGGCCTGCAGCGCGCCTGAGCCACGCGTTTCTCCTGGGAGTGACATGGTGGCTTCGGCGCCCACAAGCTCCGCGCTGCCCCAAACAGTCTGCCCACCACATCCCCCTCAGCTGTAGGGTGTCTGAGTGGGAGGAGGCAGGCAGACTCCTCGGAGGCCCTGTGGAGCATCGTGCCCTGGCTCGCCCCGCCCCACAGGCAGCTGGCCCTGCCCCCACAGGTGGTTGGTCCTGCCCTTGGGTGCAGGGTGCGTGCGCCACCCCTGGTGCCCAATTGGCTTGCTCTGCCACTGCCTGATCCATGCAGCTATTAAGTGTCCCGCTATTAAGTGGAACCTTGGTTTTCGAACGTAATCCATTCCAGAAGATCGTTCGACTTCTGAAACGTTCGAAAACCGAAACATGCATTTCTGGAAGCATTTACTTACAGAAAACTCAAAACGGAAGCCATGTGGCACGTTCGGGTTCCGAAAAGCGTTTGAAAACTGAAGCAGTTATTTCTGGGTTTTGGGCGTTCGAAAACCGAAACATTCAACTTCCAAGACGTTCGGAAACTGAGGTTCCACGCAGTTGCTGCATCTCCTCTGCAGGCAGATGTGCTGTTACATTCGCTACTAAGTCCTTCAGCTCCTGCCGTGACTCGGCATAGAAGCTTCAGGGTGAATCAGTGCAGCATATGCTGCAAAATGAGGTCTCAAGCGAGCAGTGATTCTATTGCCCTACGTGGTGAACCCAATTCCCAGTCATCAGGCTTCCTCATCGAAAGCCAGGCTGATGTTGTGACCATATCTGCTTCATTGTAACATGCCCCCCCCCACCGAATCAGAGATGCTGCTTGCCAAAGGGGACTGGAGTGTGCTTGTGTTGTTTCATATTTTGATGGAGAGTTCCTCATGTGGGGTGGCTTTGAGGATAATGGGTTCTCGTGAAGACTCCTTGGAATGAAAATCAATTGGGTATGTTGTTGGAATTTTGAACTCTGCAGGAATCTTTAAAAGACTAAATTCGAAATGCTCAAGCCTTTCGGTAATCCCTTGTTCCTCTTCCATCGGGTGGCCTTTAAAAGAGCCTTTCAGATTCTCCTCCTGGCCACAGTTGTATTTGGTTAAACCTTCTGATTCCAGTCAGCTGATCAAATCCTCTGAGGAGGGTTAAGCTATTTTGAATTCTCCTTATTGGTGTCCTGTTGTTGTGATGGCCGGTTGCTTTACGGCTAGCTAATAATGGCGATATAGTCAAATTTTTTAAAACTCGTGTTAGAAAAACTCCCTTAGCAGTCAACATAGGCTTGGCATGTTGGAACATTGTTGTAATTCTGGGACACCTGAAAGATAGTAAAACTTTCTGTGCTTGTTTGGGGCAGATCAGGGACTCCACATTAACCAGGTCTATATAACTGGCTTGCTCCCCTAATGAAGACCTCGTGTGTCTTTTAGCTGCTTGAAATGTGGACCAAGGCAGGAATCTGTCTTTATAGGTGCATGTTATAAGGCTGACTTTGTTCACTTGCAGTACTAAATGTTGCTGCTCTTTCATTTCACTGCCAGACTTCTGGCTTGAGTTCTCTCAAGGTTTGGGACTCATTTTTTGGTTTATCTCTTTAGCTCATGGGTAGTTAGATAGAATAGGTACCTTTGAAATCCTGTGACTTCTTGAGTCGGATCTCCCTGCTGAGTGTCCTCATGACCTTTCCGATCAAAATATCCATTTTGGAATGTAGTAAATTCAGCATTTGACAAATAAAATCAGTTGTTTTAGCTGTCATTAAAATCAGCTCAGCCAGGTTCTCTGGGCTCGTCTCACCCTTCTGGGGTTCTGAATTTGCCTCATTACAATTGCTGTTGGGCTCCCCAATAATGCTAATTGGATCTTCATGTCCTTCAGCTTGCACTGCAAAGTGGTTATGAAGGGGGACTTGTGCAGACTGTTTAGCTGCTGGGGGTGAGTAGTCCTCAATTTCTCTAAAATGTTTGCTTGGCCCCATGAGGATCCTTCCCACCAGTTAGTGCACCAGACTGGTATAACAGAGGGTGAGACTGATTGCTTGTGAAATGGGAACCACTTATAAATGCCATCTCCAACTCCTCAAAATATTTCATCAACAGTGTCTCCAAAAAATTTTACACATCACTTGGGAAGACAGGCAAACTAATGCCAGTGTACTAGAAGAAGCAAAGATCACCAGTGTTGAAACAATGATTCTTCAACATTAACCTTGTTGGACTGGTCATGTTGTTCAGATGCCTGATTATCGTCTTCTAAAGCAACTTCTCTATTCCAAACTTAAAAATGGAAAGCGTAATGCTGGTGGTCAACAAAAGAGGTTTAAAGACTCTCTCAAGGCAAATCTTTAAAAATGTAGCATAAACTCCAACAACTGGGAAACACTGGCCTGCGAGCGCTCCAGTTGGAGAACAGCCTTTACCAAAGGTGTCATGGGCTTCGAAGACACGCAAAGTCAGGACAAAAAGGGAGAAACGTGCTAAGAGGAAGGAATGCTTGGCAAACCCTCACCATGATCAACTCCCGTCCAAAAACCTATGTCCCCACTGTGGAAGGATGTGTAGGCCCAGAATTGCCTCCACAGTCACAGACTCACTGTTAAAACCGTCTTTATGGGAGACAATCTTACTCGGCTATGAGTGATCGCAGAAGAAGAAGAAGAAGAAGAAGAAGAAGAAGAAGAAGAAGAAGAAGAAGAGAGGGTGACTGGAAATTACAGAGCAGCCAACTTAATAAAGCATAGGGTTTGTCTTGCAACATTATTGTTGTGTTTGAGTGGACTGCAATGTCTTATCAGCATTAGTAGTTGAAGCTAAAGCTGCTTGGGTGGCTGGGATGTGTTTTGACTACTGTCGGCTTTATCGTCAAAGAATGCTGAATAAATTCCTCTTGACAGCCAAGGCCAGGGAGGCCTAAACTTTGGACAGCTGGAAGTCTGAGTATAGACTGAGTGTAAGCTCCCCCCTCTGGATTATTCTGCAGTTACAGTCTTCAGTTCAACTAATTATTAGCTTGTTTAGCTTATGTAGGTAGCAACTTAAAATTTTTAAGAGGTTTTCTCACCGCTGCTGTATTGTAGTTGCCATCTTTGTAGTGTTACTTTAAAAAAATATATTTTGTCACCAGCGGCAGGGCAGCTGGACCCTTACAATGCTGGATTGGATGAATCCCAAGCAGGAATTAAGATTGCCGGAAGAAATATCAACAACCTCAGATATGCTGATGACACAACCTTGATGGCAGAAAGTGAGGAGGAATTAAAGAACCTTTTAATGAGGGTGAAAGAAGAGAGCGCAAAATATGGTCTGAAGCTCAACATCAAAAAAACTAAGGTCATGGCCACTGGTCCCATCACCTCCTGACAAATAGAAGGGGAAGAAATGGAGGCAGTGAGAGATTTTACTTTTTTGGGTTCCATGATCACTACAGATGGTGACAGCAGTCACGAAATTAAAAGACGCCTACTTCTTGGGAGAAAAGCAATGACAAACCTAGACAGCATCTTAAAAGCAGAGACATCATCAGCATCTTAAAAGCAGCATCTTAAAAGCAGTGAGAGCTGGACCATAAAGAAGGCTGATCGCCGAAGAATTTATGCTTTTGAATACGGGTGCTGAAAGAGACTCTTGAGAGTCCCATGGACTGCAAGAAGATCAAACCTATCCATTCTGAAGGAAATCAGCCCTGAGTGCTCACTGGAAGGACAGATCCTGAAGCTGAGGCTCCAATACTTTGGCCACCTCATGAGAAGAGAAGACTCCCTGGAAAAGACCCTGATGTTAGGAAAGATGGAGGGCACAAGGAGAAGGGGACAACAGAGGACGAGATGGTTGAACAGTGTTCTCGAAGCTATCAACATGAGTTTGACCAAGCTGCAGGAGGCAGTGGAAGACAGGAGTGCCTGGCGTGCCCTGCTCCATGGGGTCACGAAGAGTCGGACATGACTAAACGACTAAACAACAACAACCAGAGCATAAAGTTTTAGAACGAAGTTGGTATAAGGCTCAAAACTTAAGGAGAAAGCATGGGGTGGTTCAAAGCTACAAAGTGAACATTTGCACAAAGCCTTATTTCTGGAGGAGATATTAGAAGTTAATAGGATTGGGACACAATGGAGGGAAGACTGATGGAACTGAGAGAAGCTCGTTCATTTTGTGACCAGGCATGTTCAATCTACTGCAGGGGGTTGGACTAAATGAGTCTTTGAGTCCCTTCCAACTCTACAATTCTACAATTGATATTTCTGTGTGACTCACAAGCATTGAATCTGTCATTCTTACTGTGCAACATACCCATGCAAGCTTTCATTTGGCAGTGCTTTTGGGGGGACCACGTATAAAATCATACATACTCAAGAGGATCTGCTTTAATAGTACTGGATATGATGTTGACCTCAACTCTTGGAAAAGCAAAGTGTGCCTGTGTGCCTCCTTTATATGCCAGTGTGGTGTAGTGGTTAAGAGCGGTAGTCACGTAATCTGGGAAACCGGGTTCGCGTCCCCACTCCTCCACATGCAGCTGCTGGGTGACCTTGGGCCAGTCACACTTCTGTGAAGTCTCTCAGCCCCACTCACCTCACAGAGTGTTTGTTGTGGGGGAGGAAGGGAAAGGAGAATGTTAGCCGCTTTGAGACTCCTGAAGGGGAGTGAAAGGCGGGATATCAAATCCAAACTCTTCTTCTTCTTCTTCCTTTCTTGTTTTCTTCTGTCAGGCAGGGTGGAGAGTAGCAAACAGACAGGCTGGTGCTGCCCACACCATTTAATTGAAAGTCCAAATTGGCCTATGGGCCCCCAAAAAGATTTGTGGCCCCTGCTCTAACCACTACACCACACTGATTGTCGAACCCACCCTGTGCTGTGGGAACACTATGAGAACATCATCCATTGCTTCCCTGCCCTCCCACAACAGCTGGGTATAGCATATTCAAATGCATCCCTGTAGTCATCCTGAGATAGTTCAGTTGGTAGAGCATGAGGCTCTTAATCTCTGGAGGTTCGTGCTCCATGTTGGGTGAAAGATTTCTGCATTACAGGGGGTTGGACTAGATGACTCCTTGTAGCCCCTTCCAATTCTATCATTCTATGATCCCTGCTCTTCCATCCCTGAGACTGTAAGGTTGTATCCAAAGCTGTCCAAGCGGGTGGAAAACTCATGCAGGGTATCTCCGCCACCCCCACCTCAAAAAGCCTCTCCAGATTTTCAGGGGAACCTATGAAACTTTGGGGCTGCAACGGCAGAGGGGGATCCACCTGAAATCGGAGTCTGGCGTTCTGTTAGCAAAACTCTGGCAAGCAGGTTGACAGTGAAGAGTGACTCACGGCACCGAGCAACAATAGGGAACGCTAATTTTGTCTTTGTGTTTTGGTTGGGTAGGCTGCAAAAAGACCTTGACTGTACCACAACTCATCTGTTGCAATGCAGGCTTGGAAGCTTCATCTGCAGACAAGTAGGTGTATCGGAGGGGGGGGCAGCTGTGGCTCGTGGGGGTGGGTGGGTGTAAACTGCTGCGTTCTCCCAGCAGTGGTGCTGTGCTCGTTGGGATGGAGATGGGATCAGAGGAAGGCTGTGGTGGGACAGTCAGGGTGGCAGCAGCCCTGCAAGGCTGCCACTGCTGCTAACCCAGGGCTCTGCTTTTTGCCTTTTTTTTTAGAAAATCTTTATTAATTTTCACATAGACAAATATACACAAGTTACATAACATATAAAACAGAAAATGATACAAATGAATAGAAACGATGAAATAAGAAAAGATAAAGAAACAAACATAAACAAATACAATATACTACACTTACATGACAGATTAAAATGTATAACTTCCAATAATTCTCATTATACTACTTATATTATCTATTCCTTGCACAGATTCATATTATTTTTTTGTATCTATCTATCTATCTATCTATCTATCTATCTATCTATCTATCTATCTATAATGCACTATTATATTTCATGTAATTCCTATTTCTGCAAGTATCTTATTGTTCGTACAATACGTTTTTAAATATTCTTTGAATATTTTCCATTCCATATAAACCTTCTGGTTTGACACTCCTCTCATTTTTCCAGCCAACTTTGCTAGTTGAAGGTATTCTATCATAAGAATTTGCCACTCTGTAATCGTTGGTAAGATTTCATTCTTCCAGTTTCTTGCCACTATTATTCTGGCTCTGCTAACCTTGCCACTGTCACTGTGGGAACACCACGGGCTGCATCTCCTTGCACGAGGCATCACTATTGGACTTTATTTTCTTTAAGTAATGTTGTGAAGGCTGCGTGCCACCCCCAGTCTCTGACTGGCAGCAGAGGTGGAGCTGGCTGCTCTGGCACCTGGAGCAGCGTGACCTGAAGGCAGGGCTAGTGTCCCAGGGGGTGGGACAAGCATCCCAGGGGTGCATTGCCCACGGTGAGCATCCGGGGGAGGTGGCGATGTCACCCCCCCTCAGGGATGACACCCGGGGCACGCTGCACCCACCGCACCCACCTTGCTCTGCCTCTGTCTATCAGTAGCAATATTCCAGGGGGTTCCAGGGTTCTGTTTCTGTTGGGAAAATCAAAGCACAATGGAAGCTAGTGTCTTTAAGCTGCATCCCCAACTTTCGGCCCTCCAGATGTTTTGGCCTACAACTCCCATGATCCCTAGCTAACAGGACCAGTGGTCAGGGATGATGGGAACTGTAGTCCAAAACATCTGGAGGGCCGAAGGTTGGGGATGCCTGCTTTAAGATATATGGTTTATTGTATACCTGCTTACACCTTCAATGGAGGGAGTGCAGAACATTCTGACTAAACATCGGGAAGAACTTTCCGACAGTAAGAGCTGTTCCACAGTGGAACCGTCCCCCTCGGGAGTTTGTGGGCTCCCATTCCTTGGAGGTTTCTAAGCAGAGGTTGGATGGCCACCTGTCATGGATGCTTTAGCTGAGATTTCTGAATTGCAGGGAGTTTGGCTAGACGACCATTGGGGGGGGGGTCCCTTCCAGCTCTACCATTCTGTTATATCCCAAGAGTGTCTCCCGTTGCCTCTCCTTCCCAGAATGGCTCAGTTGGTAGAGCATGAGATTCCTAACCTTAGGGTCGTGAGTTCAAATCCCACATTGGGCAAAAAGATTCCTGCATGGCATGAGCTTGGACCAGATGACCCTCATGGTCCCTTCCAACTCTGCAATTCTATGATTGCTGAACACTGAGGAACAAGCCACTTTTGAGGTCAGCTTCTGATTCCCCACCTGAAAGCATGATTTGGGTCGTTTTCTCCTTTAGGCCATTCTGAACATCATCTTAACAGGCAGAGCTTGTCCACACGTGTTTAATGGCTTCCAGAAACTTGAGGCCGAAGGCAATGTGCAAAAGCAGCTGCATGGTGTCTCGTCCCGCAGCGAGGTGGGCTATTTACATTGGAGCAAGGAAGAGGTGGAACATTACAGATTCCCACAGGTAAGGTAAACATGCAAATCAGTGCACAGGTCTTTTCAGTGCAGGTAAGCATTTGAGCTACAGGGCCAAACTACACGTAACATTAGCAATGTGTTTGAAGGAGCATGTTTTACCCGGGCTCCTTTGGGAGGAAGGGAGGGATATAACACATAAGGATATGTTCGAGTCCCAGTGTGGTGTAGTGGTTAGAGAGTCAAGCTAGGACCTGGTATGTAGGGGTTTTGTGTGTCGCAAATTCCTAGCAGCCAGTCGTTTTCAGCTGGATCATGCTCTTATTTTTATTTGATGCTTACATGGGAGGAAGTTTTTTGAAAAAGATGAAGATGTTGGTTTTGTTTGGGGGCTCTGTGTTTTCTTTTTAATGCCTTACCGCACCATGAGACTGTGAACAAACTATGCCCTCCCCTCCCTAGGTTGGCAGCATGCTGAAAACTCCTAAATTGCCTGTTTGGTTGTGCAACATCAGTGGAACATACAGTGTCCTTTTCAGCACTAACAGGCTGCTCTTGTCTGACTGGAAAATGGAACACCTCTTTGATTTGTATTTTTATAATGGACAGCCCTCGCAGAAGACAACAGTGCATCTAACAGTAGGTAGGCACTTACCTTTACTGAAAGAGAACTTTTCAAATGAACACTCCTGACATCCCTTCAATTTTACATGTCCCTCAATGCCCTTTTTTCCACAAGTGATACTTAAATCCATTTTGGTGTGCTTTGCATGGATCAAATATATATCTATATCTGTATCTATATTTAACAAAAAAAAGTTCTGTGACCTTGCCAGCGCCTTCTGAGTTTTAAACTGGCATACATTTACATCCTGTGCTACATTAACAATACATTCTAAACTAAAATGTTCTTTAGATAAGCAGACCTTATGAAAACACCCATACAAGCAACAGTAAACAGCACAATAAGAGAGAGGGGGCAACTCTGAGAGCAGATCTGAAAGGAGACTCCAGCAATTAGGAGAGAGGAGAAGTACAGTCCCTGGGGGAAATTCTGAAAGCATTCTCAGTAGGGGAGAAAATACCCCCAATCGTTTTTTAAGCTACATAATCCATTAAGAGCCCAGTTCTTATTCTTCTTTTTACTAAGCACTCAGTGACCATTGGATGTCAAGAAAGCCTCTATGTTTTTAAGATGTTTTATCACTTGTGGTTTGCCACCCTGGGCTCCTTTGGGAGGAAGGGAGGGCTATAACACATAAGGATATGTTTTGAGTCCCAGTGTGGTGTAGTGGTTAGAGAGTCAAGCTAGGACCAAGTATGTAGGGTTTGTGTGTGTGTTTTTAAGCTGCAGGCCCTGATCCAGATTGGGTCTGTGGAACAGGGAAATTGGGGTATAACCCTTTCCTCCTGCATCATTCCCCCCACAAAATCCCCCTCCCCAAAACCATCTTTGGGCAATTTGCCCTTATTTTGAGGCTGTGTTTTTAACCCAATTGTGTCCTAGAAAGAAAGATACAGGAGCATATGGGGCCTGATCCACAGGACGCTGTCATATAATATATCAGTAATGTCTACACTGGGACGCAGGTGACGCTGTGGTCTAAACCACTGAGCCTAGGGCTTGCCGATCGAAAGGTCGGCGGTTCGAATCCCCGCGACGGGGTGAGCTCCCGTTGCTCGGTCCCTGCTCCTGCCAACCTAGCAGTTCGAAAGCACTTTAAAGTGCAAGTAGATAAATAGGTACCATTCCAGCTGGAAGGTAAACGGCGTTTCTGTGCACTGCTCTAGTTTCACCAGAAGTGGCTTAGTCATGCTAGCCACATGACCTGGAAAAACTGCCTGCAGACAAACATCGGCTCCCTCGGCCCGTAAAACGAGATGAGCACCGCAACCCCAGAGTCATCCACAACTGGACTTAACTGTCAGGGGTCCTTTACCTTTTTTAATGTCTACACTGACTGGCAGTGGGTCTCAGGGTTTCAGGCAGGAGTCTTTTCCAGCCCTGTGTACGGACTCCAGGAATTGCATGTAGAATTTGCATGCAGTGCATGTGCTCTGCCAACTGACCTAAAGGCAGGCAGCTGAAGCACAGGAGAGGTTGAGAGGCATGAGAAACACCAATGCCAGAAGCTTCCATTTTGCATGAAACAGCACGCACACAAGCTTCTTTTTCTTTCAGACACGCATTCTCATCACTGGGAGGAAAATCACCGTGAGGAGGACGGCGATGCAGAAAAGCGATTCCCTTCTGTGGAGATGGCCATCCGAACAAAGTGGGAGGGTGCTGCTATCAATTGGAACGGCGTGGTCCCCTTCTTCTGAAGTTAGCAGGTGCGGGCACAGAGCTGGTCCACAGGATCTCTTGCACGGATCCTGCAGCCCAGGCCTGGAGGAGAAAGAAAGGAAACTGCTACCAATGGACAGCTCAATGGGCCTGCCAGTTTGGACTGCCAATCTGCATTCGGTAAATAAATTAGGTGTGCTTATGGGATAAGTAAAAGACAAACTGTGCTACATGTGCACACACAGAGAGAGAACGCTGCAAGCTAAACACAGAACTGAGATCAAATTGGAGTATAGCAAGACAGTTTTACACACACACACACACACACACACACACACACACACTGCTGTGAACTTTTGCTTCTCCCACCAACCGGGCCTCATGGAAGGGTGCTGCCTGTCATGGAAATATAATTGGTGTGAAATGACTGAGGACCTAAAGTCAATTAGGAATGTTGGAAGTGACAGAATGAAGTCATGACCCCGCTGTTTCATATCTTCATGATGATTTCTCCCTTTTGGTTGAAAATTATTACTGTTTCTGTTGTTGAATTTTTCTGCTGCCAGGAGGCACAGTCTGTAGCGTACAGAAGTCCCAGCCCAGAGTTCTTTGAGTCAGAATGTCTGCAGTCCATTCCTAAGAAGCATATACATTTGGAATTCAGTTTAATTAAGTGGCAATTACTGTGGCTGAGCATGGGGGAAAGGGCACTTTAAACATGACAAATACGTGAATCGACATAGAGTGATGAGGTTTAACAGATCATGTGAGTCTAGCAGTTCAACATGTGCTTTTAAGGGGGGGGAGATTACTTTTTTAAAACTTTTGGAGGAGAGGGAGGTGATTCAGTGGGTTGGACACAGAAGGAAAAATGGATAGGATAATTTAGGCAAAAAAGATAAAGGTGTCCTTTTTCCTACATCCAAGTAGCTAAAAGCTTGGATACAAATGTTTTTTTTCCTAAAATCCAAGTAGCTAAAAGCTTGGATACAAATGTTTTTTTTTAAAAAGAAAAAGGCTTTGTGAGAAACTTGCAAGAGAAACATAATACAAATTAAGGGTGTGTCTAAGCAGTATTTAAAACAATTTGCACACGTGGAGGAAACTGGATAGCAAACCTTTTAAAGACATAAAATGAACTTAAAATGTTTTGTAAACTAGGGCAGAAAATCAGTAGTGGCTTTGAAAATCACTAGATATGTTTTCCCCCTTTTGACCTCAATATATAACAAGGGCACTGTAAAAATAAATGTCGAAATATATTTAATTTTTTAAAATTTTTTAATATATTTCGACTGTGTCAGACCAACACGGCTACCTAACTGAATGTAAAAATAAAGTATTGGTAATCTGCTATTAGGAAATAACAATGGAAAATTTGGCATTACTGGGTGCCTAAGAAAATTAACTGAAAAGACTGAGGTGGTGTTTGTACTTTGCTTGATCACGGCAGCTGAAATAAATGTAACCTAACTCTAGACAAAGTTGTATGCAACTATAGCATGATTAATTAATAAGTATGTAAAACTTGATGACTTACGGATGTGTAAGAAACGGTAGATAACCTAATTTGTTGAAAACTGGTCATTCTTTATAGCACATAATTATATCATTGCCAAGCTTTTGGTTTGCTGCGTCTTCTTTTTCCAGCTTAGTTGTATTGATAAAATAATGTTGAATATGTCTGCTCGAAACAGAGGGAAAGATGCAATATAGAATCCTGCCACCCAGTTGTCTTCCTCTCCTTCCTCCATCTATGAAATCTACACCGCCACAACCGGAGAGCAGGTGCGCCCTATTGAGTTGCTTGCAAGGCAAATACGATTCAAGCAAACTACATAATGTATGGTGTTACACAGCGGCAAGTCACCCACAAGGTGGCGCTCAGAACTGTCCGATCCGCGTTTCTCGAGGAGGACGAGAGAGATCTTTGTAATATGGGGCCTGCTGCCTGATTTGTCTTTTTAATGCGCGCAATAAATATCCGGGAGAAATTTAGCAAAAAAAAAACAAAAACAAAAAAACAAACCAAGGGCGCTCAGGTGTTGTTGATTCTGCTTAATCCATACTGGAAGCAATCCACTCCCAACTGTTTTTGGTGTGGCATTGTTTCTGGGAGCATGGCATGGTTTAATAATAATAATAATAATAATAATAAATTACATTTATACCCCACCCTCCCTGGCCAGAGCCGGGCTTGGGGCGGCTAACACCAATAAAATTTCAGTAAAAACATAATAAGAAAAAAGAAAAAGAAACAATTTAAAATACAGGTAAAATGCAATTTAAAATCATTTTAAAAGTCAAAACCATAAGAAGAGGGAAACATAATGGTCAGACAGAGTCCAAACCAAAGGCCAGGAAGAACAGCTCTGTCTTGCAGGCCCTGCGGAAAGATGTCAAGTCCTGCAGGGCCCTAGTCTCTTGTGACAGAACGTTCCACCAAGTTGGGGCCAGTACTGAAAAGGTCTTGGCCCTAGTTGAGACCAACCTAACCACCTTGTGACTTGAGACCTCCAAAATGTTGTCATTTGTAGACCTTAAGGTCCTCTGCGGGGCATACCAGGAGAGGTGGTCCCGTAGGTACGTGGGTCCTAGGCCGCATAGAGCTTTAAAGGTCAAAACCAGCACCTTAAACCTGACCCTGTACTCCACCGGGAGCCAGTGCAGATGGTAAAGCACTGGATGAATGTGATCCCACGGCAAGGACCCCATAAGGAGCCTCACCACAGCATTCTGCACCTTCTGGAGTTTCTGGGTCGGCTTCAAGAGCAGCCCCGTGTAGAGCGAGTTACAATTATCAAGCCTGGAGGTGACCGTCGCATGGATCACTGTGGCCAGGTCGGGGCGGGAAACATAAGGGACCAACTGCTTAATACGGCAGAGATGGGAAAATGCCATATGCTGTGTTCAAGAAAATCAGGGGGAAAGCTCAGTCTGGATGGTGAATATTAGAAGCATAGAACTGTAGAGTTGGAAGGGACCCTGAGGATTGAGTCCAACCTGCTGCAATACAGGAATATACAGCTGTCCTTTATGGGGTTTGAACCTGCAACCTTGGCATTATTATCAGCACCATGCTGTAACCCACTGTAACTTATACCCCGGGAGGCACATTCCCTCAAGACAGATGTCAACAACAACTTATCCATCTAAACCAATATTGTCCATTCTGACCAGCAGAGGTTCTCCAGGGTCTCAGATAATGGGCTTTCTTGTCAGCACCTACCCAAAAATTTTAGCCGGAGATGTCAGACCCTGAATGTGGGATGTTCTGCAAAGGAAGCATCTATGACACATACACCCTCCCCCCAAAAATCATAAAGATTGCGGACTATGGGATTGTTATGGTAATTTAGATGTAGTAAAGATAACAGAGGGACGCGGGTGGCGCTGTGGGTTAAACCAGAGAGCCTAGGGCTTGCCGATCAGAAGGTCGGCGGTTCGAATCCCCGAGATGGGGTGAGCTCCCGTTGCTTGGTCCCAGTTCCTGCCAACCTAGCAGTTCGAAATCACATCAAAGTGCAAGTAGATAAATAGGTAAATGGGAAGGTAAACAGCGTTTCTGTGCGCTGCTCTGGTTCGCCAGAAGCGGCTTAGTCATGCTGGCTACATGACCGGGAAGCTGTACGCCGGCTTCCTCGGCCAATAAAGCGAGATGAGCGCCGCAACCCCAGAGTCATCCGCGACTGGACCTAATGATCAGGGGTCCCTTTACCCTTTACCTTTAAAGATAACAGAGCAAACTTTAATAGACAAAAGCATGAATATTACAAAGCTGCAGCATCCTCCAAACTATTATTTATTGTGAAGTGTTGGGTGGGGGTGTCACATTAACTATGTGGCCAAACGGAACACCTTTCAGCAACATCTTCCCTTTGCTTTTCGTGCAAACTTTTAAAATGTTCTGCGGATCATTCAGGTCACAGTTTGCCAGCTGTGCGTAATTGCCCACATGTGAATTCCCAGGTGGCATTTTGAAAGGCACTCTGTATTCCCCGAAGACCACGGTGTGGCAAGAAGAGATAAACAGAAGCAGGTGCAGTTTTTGCAAGTTGCCGCTTTTCCATCACTGGATCCTGTATATGCAATAATACAATTAGCTACACAGAGTCCTCCTACCTTATATTGAACCAGACCTTTGGTCGATGTAGCTCAATCTTGTCTTCACTGACATAGCAGCTGCCCAAAGTTTCAGGCAGGAGTCCATCCCAGCTCTTCCTGGAAACACCATGGGTTGTATCTCAGACCTTCTGCATGCAAAGCAAGTGCTCTGCCAGTGAATCAAAAAACCACAGTAACATAGACTTGGAAGGGACGCAGGTGGCACTGTGGGTTAAACCACAGAGCCTACGACTTGCCGATCAGAAGGTCGGCGGTTCGAATCCCCGCGACGGAATGAGCTCCCATTGCTCGGTCCCTGTTCCTGCCAACCTAGCGGTTTGAAAGCACATCAAAGTGCAAGTAGATAAATAGGTACCGCTCCGGTGGGAAGGTAAACAGCGTTTCCGTGTGCTGCTCTGGTTCGCCAGAAGCGGCTTAGTCATGCTGGCCACATGACCCGGAAGCTGTACGCCGGCTCCCTCAGCCAATAAAGCGAGATGAGCACAGCAACCCCAGAGTCGGTCACGACTGGACCTAATGGTCAGGGGTCCCTTTACCTTTACCTTTAACATAGACTTGGAAGGGACCACGAGAATAATTTAGTCCAACCCCCTGCAATGCAGGAATATTTCACCCAACGAGGGAGTTGAACCCATGGCCTTGAGATTAAGAATTGCATGCTCTACCCACTGAGCTATCTCTGAGGTACAGTCCTCCCCTGATTCATCTTCTACAGCAGGGGTAGGGAACCGAACCTTTTTGGCCTAGCAGGACAGATTTGTGTCTCCTTCCATGCCATAGGCCAATTTTGACAGGTAAGTAGGACCACCCACCTGTCTATCACCAGGTGGCATTATGATGTCAGATGATGGACAGGTGAGTGGTCCCACCCACCTGTCCAATGTAGCCTGTAGGGGTGGGGTGATAGTGACCAAGCAGGAATAAACTCCCTGGGCATAGGCTGATACACAGGGAGTTGAATCCTGCTTTCTGCAGGGTTCAGGTGTGCTAGCGGATCTCCTATGAGGAACCAGATCGTATGTCCAGTTGAAGCAGTTGTCCTGCAGGGAACGCACTCAGGCACCTGAACTAAGCCGGAGTGAACTCCCCACCCATAACTGACATGTGGGGACCTCAACCCTGTTTTTCAGTCCAATAATTCAGCTGTGTCTCTACCTCTTAATCTCATGATCGTGGGTTCACTCCCCACACTGGGCAAAAGATCCCTGCATTGCAGGGGGTTGGACTATTCGATCCTCGTGGTCCCTTCCAACTCGACAATTCTATGTTGCTGTGATATCGTTTTGTGGAAAGGGCTTCACAGGACAAATGCAGAGGCCTGATTTGGCCCACGAACTGCAAGTTCCCCACCCTGGTTATGTAGAATCTGTTTTCTTTTCTGTTTGTTACGCAAATGCTCCATGAGAATTGCAGGCCATTGTAATCGCCGTGAGATTTCTGCGCTCCCGACAGATCACCTCTGCTGTGCAACTGGTCACCTCTGTTCAGAATGTACAATTTTTCAATAATTTCTAGGAAAAGAAAAGGGCATTCCTCCCCACGCTCTGAGCTTCCAGAATTCTCCTATCTGCAGAGGGGTTGGGTGATGGTATCAACACATTCCTAAATCCTGCCACTTATGACATCATCTATATTTACATTGGCACAAAGGGGCAGGAGAAGCTGCAGCAGAAAATGAGTTGGCATCACACTAGATCCTCCAGCTGAGAGGAAGACAGCATAATGTGCTGGGGAGGGAGAGAGCAGGGATTTACTGCAATAATAGGCAGTGAATCCCTGCTTTCTCTCTAAAGCCTCTTCTACATACTTCTCTACACTACAAAACTCTGAATAAATATATGCAATATTAATAGTTTCGCTATGTGCCAAGGTAGCTGATACATACCAAATGTACACGTTAGGTTAATTTAAATCTGCATGATGTACTTGCATGGACAAAAGGCTGTCTGCACAACCGGATGGCACAGCTTTGCTAGTGAGTATAATGAATGCTAAAGTTCTGAAAGCATTCATATTACGTAACCATACAAGGCTGCAATCCTATACCAGGCCTGCCTTATTGATTTCATTGCAGTACAATGTTTCACAGATTATCTGGTCAGATGACGACTGCTTTGGACATTTCTGAAGCTAATAAAAAGGCTACCTTTTCTCATGATCCTGCTATACTCAGAGGCTACTGAATTTACCCAAGAAACTCTTATCCACCCTGGCAGACATAGAAATGGCAAAACGTTAAGAAGCAGTTCCCCAAATGCATACCTGGGCTAAAAGTGGGTCTCTGGGTCTGAAAAGGTGAAGACTGCTGCTTTAGATTGGGGGTGGGCACACCTATGCCTTGAATACTAGGGCCCAACCACCAGAGCCACATGCAAAAATCCTGGCACAGAACATATGTGGCTTGGGCACAGAATTAAGGGAAAACTTATTTTCAGCACCAGAACTGAGCTCACAGTTCTCCCACACACAAAAAACCACTCATGGTTTCACTCTCTAGCCTTCTTCTGCAGAACAACCTCTCTTCCATAAAACTGTCCACATTTCTTTTAAAGCCATCCAAGTTGGGATCAAATCTTGCCCTTTATATTCTGTGTGAGAAGTACTTTATTTTACCTGCCCTCCGTTATTTTTAATGCTGTGCAGTGTTTATGAAAAGCTGCCTTGCACATCTCATATGGAAATAAATTATTATTTTTCAAAGAACAATTTAAAAACACACACGTTGTTTTACGTTGTTATTCTACTGACTAGAAGGCGCCTTGGGCACAACACGTCAGAGACAGGAGAATGAAACCTTTTAAGAGGAAAAAAATAATGCAACATGATATTCTAGAGAACCTTCCTTGAAGAGACTCTTTCTGGTTCCAGACTAAGAATCTGCCACAAGGGAGTCGGATTAAAAAATGCCTTTTCCTCTCTACATGTCCCAAGGGGCTATGGTAGAGCTCAAGGAAAGGAACAGCCCATTTGTTCTTAAGTATGTACTGCACAATGTAAAATGGCAAAACAATGGGGTGGTGCTCTAGGAAATGCCCCACGTAGCCTTAGCAGCTGCACATGAAGGCATGCTTCTTTCGCAAGTGCAATGCTGTAGCCATAAAGGAAGACGCCATAAAATCTGCTTTCATGTCAGAAACAATTATGCTGCCTCCCCCACCCCCCAAACCACACTGGCACTGATTTCCCGGCCCCAGTTACATCCGCAGTGGGGATGAGATCTAATTTAAGATGCAAACACCACCTCTAAATTGCTCTTCTTTAATAAGGGTCCCCGGGGAATTGCACGAATAAACGTAAGCCGACTTTTAAAACTATTGACTCTTAACACCATTTCCTTCTCAAGCTGCTCTCGGTTTAGCAGTCTGCAGATCCTGTCTGATGACTGATACATTAGCCCATTAATCTTTATCAATTAGAGACAGCACACCTGAGCAACAAAACCTCTTAAAACCCCTTCTGATTTAACGCCTGGGCGTGATTGAAAGCTGACATACTAACTACACAAGGAGCCCTTTTATTTTACGGAATGGTTCCTATTCTCAGCCAGTCTGTTGAGCTGTTAAGGTGCTAAGGCTCCCCTCTAGCTCCTGTTTTCAGCTAGAGGCCTATGTTCACTCATTGGAGGAAATTCAAATGCAGGAGCTGTCTCCATACTTAAGCCTCAGACTTCATTTTCACAGCACCGGAGCTTATTTCCTATGCATGGCAACTTTCCTTTAGCAACTCAGATTGAAGGCACATTGCCTGGGTGCAGAAGGAAAGGCAACATGAATGACAAGGCAGTGCAATTCTAGACACAACTGCTGCCGCTGAGTTCACTGGGGCTCACTACTTTTGCTCCTAGGGTTAGCAGGTATATGGGTTGCAAGCCAGACTGCCTAAACACTGGAGGTGCAACATTTGAAAAAGGGACATGCAGAAACCCTGAATATGGTAAGAACTTGAACATCCTTCCCTTATTTTTCTAATATTGCATTGGTTACCAACTGTGGCAATCACACAGGGTCCCCGGACGTTTCACCGTCTACTGATCCCTGTGCCACCACTTTATTTCTCGCTGCCACCACCCAGGCTCTACCTGGTAAATTACTGAGTCCAGTCAGGTTAAATTGGAACATAAACTTCTGTTTATTTATTGCAGTTTAACAAGCTTGTGGTTTCATAAACGGTATCAGTCAATTACAATCATGGGGTGCCTATCCAGACCTATAACTTCCGCTAGCTGCTCTCACTCACTAAACCACCTCTCAGTTATTTGTCTTCCTAGCTCCTAACTGTTCCTGACTCAGTTTATTTCGCTACACTAACTCAACCTACCCACAGACTCTATCCCAATTCACTTCCACTCCAACCAACCACCCAACTCCCAACAAATTCCCCCTTTGCCCCTCCCAGAGCTGGTTTTATAGTCCCTCTGACTCCACCCCCTGGGTTCTGATTGGGTAACTTGTTTAACTATTTCACCTCCAGCACTCGCATATGTTAACGTCACACCAACACCCCCCCCCCAAAAGATGCAAGTCAGGCATTGTCAGGGACTGGATTGAGGAGGAATGGTGGGGACCGTCCCCCCTCCTCCTGCACCTTCCCGAGAAGAGGACAGTATAGATTTAGAACAGTGGTTTGCAGAAGGTCATAGCTCAGAGGCTGCAGAGAGGAGAAGCTGGGAAGTATTGGGAGAGGAGCAGGAGGAAGAAGCAGCAGCACCAGGAGAGAGACGACTGACAGACTCAGTGTCCTTGGAAAGCATTCCTGACCGCCGCCCCCTCTCCCAGGACCAGGCGTGCATTGAAAGTAGGAGAACAGAAAGCTCAGAGGCAGAAAGCACAGATCAGCTGACGCAGGGATGACGTATAATAAGAGAGACGGAAGAGGTGGGACTTTACTCAGAGCAACACTATTATCTAAGAGAGACAGCATTTATACGTCTCTCTCTGTGAATATTGAATAAAAGACTTGGCAAGAACTCTTCTTGGTTATCTACTTCTTGGCTGCCACCGTGGGCAGGATCGGATTCCTTGAAGCCTTACAGGTATACTTTCCCATATCTTTTCTCCGAATCACATAGAAGCTGCAGACCCTCAGAGTCCCTGTTTTCCAGGGATAGTCCCGGATTTAGAGGAGCCATCTCAGTCGACGGTGTGTGGCCCCAGGCCCCCTCAATCGAAGTCTTAGAAGTCTTAGAAAGTTGTGGAGTGCCCTGAGATCAATGGATGCAGGGCGGTAAACAAATTTAATAAATGAATGAATGAATGAATAATAAAGTTGAGGTCGTTCAAATCTGTTTCAGTTTTTTTTAACTTTCATATGTAAGTAATTTTCTTGATTTTACTGCCTGTTTGTTTTTATAGTCAAGTTATGTATGAATTTTATGGCATAAAATAATAAATAAATCAGTCCTTATGGGACCCAAGTGAACAAACTAGCTTGACCCCTTAATTTAGGCTAATATGTTTGCATAATTCAACGCTCAGATCCGTATCACTTCAGGTTGTTTTTGCACGGAAGAGCCAATCCGCTCACTTACCTTACTGCAGCTTTCGCCAACCTATTATTATTATTTTTTAAATAATATTTATTAGAGGTTTAAAGATTACAGAAAAAAGAAGAAAGAAACAATGAAAAGTTAAACAAAACAAATCAATACCTTACAATACATCAAAAAAAGTAAAACCAAAAACAATACAGCAAAACAACAAGAAAAACAAAAATATTTAAAAACACATCCAATATTTCCATATCTTTATCTTTCGTTTACCTGTTTCATCGACCTCCTCACACCTCCCTTTTTTGTATTCTAGTTCAATTAGCTATTTCAGCAAATCCTTTCCATCTTTCTCAATTTTTGTTCTATAATTTATCTTAACACAATCTAACCTTAAATTTTCCACTTTGGCCCATTAACAATCTATTTTTACTTAATTCTTTATAACATTTCTGCTAAAGCCATATAACTTCATTCCAGCATCCTTCTAACATTCATTAATTTTGCAATATTTCTGTAAACATACTTTAAATTTTTTCCAATCTTCTTCCACCAACTCTTCTCCCTGGTCTCGGATTCTGCCAGTCATTTCTGCCAATTCCATGTAGTCCATCAGCTTCATCTGCCATTCTTCCCGGGTGGGTAGATCTTGTGTCTTCCAATGCTTTGCGATAAGTATTCTTGCTGCTGTTGTAGCATACATAAAGAAAATTCTATCCTTCTTTGGCACCAATTGGCCGACCATGCCCAGGAGAAAGGCCTCTGGTTTCTTCAGGAAGGTATATTTAAATACCTTTTTCATTTCATTATAAATCATCTCCCAGAAAGTCTTAATCCTTGGGCATGTCCACCAAAGGTGAAACAATGTACCTTCAGTCTCATTACATTTCCAGCATTTATTATCGGGCAAATGGTAGATTTTTGCAAGCTTGACTGGTGTTATGTACCTCCTATAGATCATTTTCATTAGATTCTCTTTTAAGGCATTGCATGCCGTAAACCTCATACCTGTGGTCCATAACTGTTCCCAGTCAACTATCATAATGTTATGTCCAACATCTTGTGCCCATTTAATCATAGCAGATTTCACCGTTTCATCCTGAGTATTCCATTTCAACAGCAAGTTATACATTCTTGACAAATTCTTAACTTTGGGGTCTAACAATTCTGTTTCCAATTTTGATTTTTCCACCTGGAAGCCAAGTTTTTTGTCCAAATTATATGCCTCCATTATCTGATAATAATGGAGCCAGTTTCACACTCTGTTTTTTTTTAATTTTTCAAAACTCTGCAGTTTTAATCTGTCTCCCTCTTGTTCCAGAATTTCCCAATACTTCGACCATTTGGCCTCCATATTGAGTTTTTTTCTGAGCCTTTGCTTCCATTGGTGACAACCATCTTGGGGTTTTATTTTCTAGCAAGTCCTTATATCTTATCCAGACATTAAACAGTGCTTTTCTGACAATATGGTTTTTAAACGCTTTATGTGCTTTAACCTTATCATACCACAGATATGCATGCCCAGCTTTCGCCAACCTAGTGCCCTCCATATGTTTCCAACTGGCCAGAGCTGAAGGGAGTTATAGCCCAAAACATCTGGATGGCAACAGGCAGGCAAAGGCTGGCTTATTTGTGATCAGCACTGAATTTCGAGGATGGGTAAGGTCGTGACTGTACTCCCCTAAGAGCACTCCCGGCAAATTCCATGCAGGGGGTGCAAAACACAATCAAATACCCGCTAAATAATAATATAAAAAACTGGCTCTTGGATAGAATCACAGGTGAGTCATACAGTTACATGCGACAAGGAAGCATTGCTAAATTGGCCAGTGTGCTACAGGTGGAGTAGCAATACCTGAAGAAGGGTGAAGGAGGTTTCTTGCTATAGCTTCATTTATTTTGACATACATAAATTTAATGACTATCTCTTTTCAATTTACCCCCCCTGGCTGGATGAAGAGCTGAGTACAGTTTCCCTGTCTCTAAAACCAATTAATTGTGATGACCTTGGAAGGCAGTTTCTGGTTATAGTACTTCTTGATGACTAACTGGCATTTCTGCTGTTATGCTGATTGTAGTGATTTCGACATCAGTCAGAGGAAATAGTTCAGTGTTTCCAGCCTCTGAAATTTAATATTGAAATATTAGATTTGCACAAGACACAGCATTAGTCATAACCGAACGACAACACACTTCCCCCCCAAATGTGAGTATGTCTGCTCAGAAATAAGTCCTATTCAGTTCAATGGGACTTACTCCCAGGAAATCCTTACCGGTGCTTTTGCTACATGGTGATTCATGAATAAGAGAATAGCCAAAACAGACAGCCAACTGAAAACAGGTGCATGAACAAATAACACATTTTCCTTATACCATCGAAGTTTTCCTCTTCCGGGGGGGAAAATGACAATGGAATATATGCGCTTTTCGCATCAATACATTCACTGTTTTAACTTTTGCCATTTGTCACACTCTTCCTGCAAATTGTCATTTTACAGTTCGATGTTGAAATCCACATTTATTCATTCAAGAAATTCAGATCTGCTGTTCTGCTTCACAAGGGAGTTGCTTAAATCACAATCACAAAAACAACAAATTAAACGTTGGAGCACAAATTATCAAACAAAAACAGCAGCACAAAGCACATGATACAGCTGCTCCCTACCTCAGAAATGGGGTATCTGTGTGTCCCGTCCCCCCCTCCCCCAGTACGAGTTGGATTCCAACTCCGAACAGCCTAGATCCAAATACCAAGATTGTTATTACACCTAGTTGAGGTTTCATTATATGGAGGAAGCAGAGGTTGCCTGGGAGCAAATATAGCAGTTAGCTAAGCTTTCATTAGAGGAATATGTAGCAAAACCTCTTAGAACAAGGCTTCTCCGGCCTCATTACTTGCATTTGTTGTTGTTGTTGTTGTTTAGTCGTTTAGTCGTGTCCGACTCTTCGTCACCCCATGGACCAGAGCACGCCAGGCACTCCTGTCTTCCACTGCCTCCCGCAGTATGGTCAGACTCATGTTTGTAGCTTCGAGAACACTATCCAACCCTCTCTTCCTCTGTTGTCCCCTTCTCCTTGTGCCCTCCATCTTTTCCAACATCAGGGTCTTTTCCAGGGAGTCTTCTCTTCTCATGAGGTGGCCAAAGTACTGGAGCCTCAGCTTCAGGATCTGTCCTTCCAGTGAGCACTCAGGGCTGATTTCCTTCAGAATGGATAGGTCTGATCTTCTTGCAGTCCATGGGACTCTCAAGAGTGTCCTCCAGCAACATAATTCAAAAGCATCAATTCTTTGGCGATCAGCCTTCTTTACTTGAATACTCACAATGTGAAAGACCCAGACTATCCATGTAAGATATCTTAATGTAAGATACAGTGGTACCTCAGGTTACAGGCGCTTCCGGTTACTGACGCTTCAGGTTACAGACTCCACTAACCCAGAAGTAATACCTCGGGTTAAGATCTTTGCTGCAGGATGAGAACAGAAATCGTGCGCTGGCTCTGCGGCGGCAGCGGGAGGCCCCATTAGCTAAAGTGGTACCTCAGGTTAAGAACAGTTTCAGGTTAACAACGGACCTCCAGAATGAATTAAATTCTTAACCTGAGGTACCACTGTATCTTTGAAGCACCTCTTCCTCCCTTTGCTGAGACACAGGAGTACTGCATAGATTTCTGGACTAAATTTGGCAATAAAGTTTTGCACTGCAGGTGTGTGCTCGTGTAATAACCATATTAAAAATGCCGAGTGTCCTTTGATCGAGATGTTCTTCTAAGCATTTCTTATCAGTTGCATATCAGTTAAAAACGCCCAGCCAAAACAGCTGCTCTTTCCGCTCCTCTCCTCCAATTAAAATATATGGTTTTTAAGCGCATATAGAAATAAAACAAACAAAACAGGTATGCTCCTTGCGTGTATGGGGCAATTAAAGTTAACTGCTGAGCCAACTGCCTTTGCAATTTAAAAACTATTCAAGTTGTGGGTTTTTTGTGTGTGTGTTTTTTAATGAAAACTAGAACAGACCATGGAACTCAAGAACAAGAAGCCATACTTGTCGCCATCGTCACCAGGAAGTCCAATGCAAACCCCTTACGACCTGCTGCTAAAACGAAGACTTTCCCCTCCATTTTAGTTGGGGGCTGAATATAAACTTGCTCTAAACTGGGACGCAGGAGTGTTTGTGTGTGATATCCTGTACTCTGCATAGGAAAATCTGGTATATATTTTTTAGTTAACATGCATGTTTCATTGGCACAATATTGTGCCAACAAGAATGAATCTGGCCCACTGACTGGACCTAGGATTCTGCCTCTGCCAACGATATAGTTGCTTATAGATTTGTTGGACTTGATTCTTGAAACATAGAAACATTTTTCCCCTGCCACTGGAAATTCAGCACAAGATGGAGTGGGGGGGGGGTTTGCATTTCCCCCAGGACCGGAAATTCTTATATCTTAAAACAGCTTGAACAGGTAGATTAAAATGTCCAGAATGAACTGATGAACTGGACATTCTGAGTTGTGCTTCAGTATTTATGGGTGGTGGCTCCCTGCTTGTGGAATAATACCTTTAATTAAGCTGTTGGCTAATTAAACAATCAATGGCATTTTAAATGTGATTGTATGGTGGGTTATTGGGGTTTATGTATTTTGTGTTCCCATTTTGCATTTTTATGCTTTAAACCACCCTTTGATCTTCGGATGACGGGCGGAATATAAATTTAATAAATAAATAGGTAAATATTTACTTTATAGACTGCTCCTAATGTCTGTGCTGTGGAAGAGACAGCCAAGTCAACTGCTGGTTAAGATCAGTAGAAACAGCAGGTCCAGTGCAGGTCTATGCGCATATTATCTTGGAAGTAAATCCCATTGTGTCCAGTGGGGATCCTGCACGGATCCGTGCGCTCCTTATCACATTTTCTTTGGAAAGCCTCCTTCAGAAGACAAGAATAATTGCCCTGCTGGTCAGGCCGGCGGCCCACCTAATCCAGCGAGGTTTCCCAGCAACTGGTATTCAAAAGCACTGCTTCCTCCAGCTTCTTGGAGGTACAACACAGAGAGAAGCAGCGCGCTCTGTTGTGGACCTATTATTGGCTCGGGCGAAGAAGTGAGTTCCATGCCCAGCAGATGGCGGGCCGGAGCGCCTATCCTGGCTCTGGTGCGCCATTGAACAATAGAGTGAAGAAGCTTCCATGTGCGCGCGTGCCCATCTCCACTCCCCCTTTTTTCTCTCGCCTTCAGCGGCCGCTGTTTTTTTTTTTTTTAATTTTAATTTTAGAGGAGGGGCGGTGCCTCCGCGAGAATCTCCAGGAGCAGATTGTGGCGGGGGGAAGGAGAGAAAGGGGGCACCGATTTCTTCCTCGCTCCCGCCCATTCTCTCTCTATCTCTCTATCTCTCTCCACCCCCACCCCCCGCCCCCGAAGTCTCCGCCTTGCCATCAGCAAAGACCAAGGGCATGCTCAGTAGGAGCCAGCACCGGCTTCGGGAGCAGGCTGCGACTCTACACCACCCCCTGCCTCTCTTTCTTGCGTCAGATTAATGTTCCGGGGAGGGACGGCGTGCGTGGGGGGGGGGCGGTTTGAGAAGGAGCCACGCGCGCTTTGCCCGGGGGAGGAGCGGAAGGGCCGCCGGGGGCGGAGGAGCGGCTTAGAACGCTGAGCTGGCCCGGTGGAACGTCGGGGCTTCTCTTTTGGAACGCTCATACACACTTTGGAACGCTCGCTCGCGCTCTCCCGCGGCGCGGAGGCGAGGCCCGGCCGGGCTCTCCGAGGAGCAGCAGCAGCAGCGGCTCCAGGGAACCGGGCGCTGTTGTTTGGAGTCTCGCTGGCGGGGGGCCTGCGGGGTTTCGGTGAGCGAATCAGCTCGGTGCCCGCCGTTCGATGGTTTGTCCCGACCGAGATGAGCCGCCCGTCCTCCGCCGGACCCAGCGCTAGCAAACCCTGCGGCAAGCAGCAGCAGCAGCACACCCCGTCGCCGGCTGCTGCCCCTGCCGCTGCCGCCAACGCCGCCGTCGCCACCATCTCCGCCGCCGGGGCCGGTTCCTCCGCGGTCTCCGCCGCGGCCGCTGTGATCTCGAGCCCTGGAGGAGGCGAAGGCAGCGGCGGGCCGGTCTCGCCTCAGCACCACGAGCTGACCTCGCTTTTCGAGTGCCCGGTTTGCTTCGACTATGTGCTGCCCCCGATCCTGCAGTGCCAGGCCGGGCACCTGGTGTGCAACCAATGCCGGCAGAAGCTGAGCTGCTGCCCCACGTGCCGGGGATCCTTGACCCCCAGCATCAGGAACCTGGCCATGGAAAAAGTGGCCTCGGCCGTCCTTTTCCCTTGCAAGGTAAGGAAGGGCAGGTCGCAGGCAGCAACCGGCACAGCCGCCGGAAAGGTGGGCGGGGAGAGGGGGCTGGGTCGAGGGAAGCAGCCTGCCCTTGAGCTTGTGGTGGTCCAGGTGTTATTTTAAAAGCTAGCTCTCTGAAATTCTCCATACCCTACTGGGAAGTATTGGGGCAAACCCCGTGAGCAACCCCCCCCCCCCGCCTCCCACTAACTCCTCATGAGAAACAAATACGAAGTGCCCTTTTCTTCTGGAGAGCTGATTCTCAGAGACTGTTTTCATTTTAATGTAAGATGCACCTGCGCCTGCAATTCTGCCTCCGCCACCTTCCAAACCACTATTCCAAGCAGCCTTTAGACATAACCGCTTTACTCTTCAAGCTACAGAAGAAGTGTGGGGTCTTGCTCACATCCACAACAGTAAACTGTGTCCATGGTCCTGTCAAGAATGCAGATCTTTGCTCTGTTGTTATTTGTTCTGGTGCATTGTTGTCAAGAGACTGGGGCCAGAGAGCTCCTGGCTTTTGCACCTGACCTGTGCCAGGGCTGTACCCAAGCCCGTCTTTCTCAGTTTTGCTCCCTAATATCTTGCAATATGGAGTATTAACCTACTTTAGTTGTAAGGATCCCTGGTATAAATGTATGTGAAGAGCTTGGAGCACTTGAAAGAACACACAGACTTTAAAATATCTCATTATTATTATTATTATTATTATTATTATTATTATTGGCTCATGTCATAGTTATACCTCATCCCTGCTTACACTTGACAGCGTATGCTATGTTACACCGGAGAGTTAATGTATAATTCAAAAATAGTGGCCACTGAGGAGTGGAGATCTAAGGGAGCATAAAAGTTTGGAAATGATTTGGAAACTCTTTAGCAGTAGCTGAATTAGTAAAACAGGAGGGGAGGCCAGAGATGGATAGCTCTGTCAGTCAGTAGATTCTTGACAACATGTAGGGAGCCTTGCCAAGTGTCTCGGTTAATTGAAACACATTGGTGCTAATGCACTCCCTGTTAGTCTGCGCTGTGCGCTAAGGGAATTGGGGCATTGGTCTAAACATGGCAGGGATGTGTGCAAAGGCCCATGAAATGTGGTACCTTTCCCTCCTCCTGCTTTCACACTTCTGACTCAACCTGAAAGGCAGAACTTGACAGAGCGAGAGACAAGTTGGGTTCTGGTGTGTTAGTTGGCAGGGATACGTGCAGGGGAGAAGGGGCAGGCCAGGGGGATGTGGGGAGGGGTGATTCTCCCCATCAACAAGTTTTCCACTTTTTTTTTTTATCCTGCATGATTCGGTTCCAGGCAGCTGGGGAATGGAAGTGTGTGCAAAGGAGAATTGGTGGGTGCAGAAAGCTGTACACACATGATTCTCCTTTACAATCCAACTTCGCACGTTACCTCTGCAGAGACACCCCCCCCCAAGATATACTTTTGATGATGAAACATGTTTGCATCCCCTAAAATATCAAGCCGGGAGCTCAGGAACTTCCCATATCGGTATGTCCAAAGCCACAGAGCTCCTCTGCATCCAGTCAGAGGCTGGGGGTTCTGTTGATGACGTCTTTTGCTGTTGTGGAAGGGGACAGGATTGGAGCTTAAGGGCACCTGCAACCTTTACTGGGACGGTGCTGATCCTTTGTGCTTATTATTAGTAAAAATGGTTGCAGCATATCCCTACCCTCCAAGAGGAATGCTCCTGTTCAGGGCTTATGGGGTGACCCCGTTTCACTCCTAAACCATCGGCCCTTGACCACCCAAGTTCACGATTGGAATGAGTATAGCTAATTGCTAGTCCATAAGGACTTAGAAAAATGAGCGTGAGTTGCACAAAGAAGCAACAGCACCGACATCCCATCTCTGGTGGTGATGCCATTTACAACCTTTTTCTTTTAAATGCTCCCACTCCTTTTTCTCAATCAGTGTGAGTTTTTAGGGGGGAGAGGCTGTTTGGAAGCACCCTAACTAAGATAAAAACCGAGGTGGCAGCTGGCAGAGAGAAGAGCTGTTTCCACCCAAGCTTTCTATCAGTGCCAATCTTTAGGCCCTTGTCTCCCTTAAACTAGATATACCGGTGTCGGTTTCGCTCCCAAGACGCAGGTTTAGGCTGATCAATATGCACTCTAAACCATTCTAAAATGACATTGACACAGATCTTAAGGTCGTGTTGATGAAAGGCAAGGCTGGAAGCGACCATGTCGCCCGCGTTAACAGTCTCAATCGGAAGGGCTCCACTGGCAAAAGCAAAAATTAAACTTGCGGAAATAGAGAGTTGCTGCATTGAACCACTGATAGTATCATAGAGAGTTGGAAGGGACCCCAAGGGTCATCCAGTCCAACCCCTTGCAATGCAGAAATCTGAACTAAAGCATCCATGACAGATGGCCATCCAACCGCTGCTTAAAAGCCTGCAAGGAAGGAGAGTTCATCATCTCCTGTGGGAGTCGGTTTGACTATAATTCAACCAGAGTTTGTTTTTTTAGGGCAAGGGGCGTTTAGGGAAGACAGCTCCTTTCTTACACTGTTTTGGGAATGGTGCTGCAAAAGAGCACCTAGTTCTTAGATTTAAGGTACGCTGTCATAGAGTGTGCTTATAGAAGGCACCAGGTCCAGTCCTGGGATTTCAGGTAGCAGGGCCGGGATAAAACCCACCCTGGAGACTTGCCGCCAGTCAAGAGGAGTCCGTCCTGGACAAAGAGGGGCCAAATGGTCTGACGGAGTAGCTAGCAGCATCTTCATTCCAGGCCTGAACATTGCAGGATGCCAACTTGATACCAAGTCAGACTGTTGGTTCATTTAGTTCAATGCATCGGCCTTCCTCATCCTGGGACCCTCCAGATGTTGTACTACGACTTTCATCATCCCTGAATGTTTGTCATCCTGAACTGGGGCTGATGGGAGTTGTAATCGGAAGCATCGTGGGGGGATACAGCTTGTGGGAGGCTGGTGACAGTATTGAGCTAGGTGTAACAAGGATGGGAGATGGGGTAAAGCAATGCGGAGGTTGGTACATATAAAGTTGTGTCCTCTTGAGTTAGGCTCTTCTGCACTCTGTGGCTTTGGCATTCCAGTTTCTGACAGGGGACTCCCACTCGCCCTATCCAGAAATGGCAGATATCTAGAACCTCAGATTTTCCCCACATTAAGCATGTCCTCTGCCACTGAATTTGGGGCCTTCCTCATTAGCGTGTGACCTACCAAGCCAAACGTATCCCATCGGGCATCTGGTATGACCTGCCAAGTGTCCCAACAACTCTGCTGCTTAGCAGTAACAGGTCAGTGGCAAAATCCGGAGATTTTTGCGTTCCTATTGGACCACCGTCTTGTAGGCTACGTTTGGTTTAGCAGGTCGCAAGTTGCTCAGAAGAAGTGCTTGCAGTTCAGAGTTTTGAATTTAGATTCTACACAGAGAAACAAATGGTAATCACGAAACTGTAGTTGAAGACCAGTATTCGATTAAAACATGATAGGCTTCCCTGTGGAAGTCACTAAAACCTGCAGGTTTGAAATGTGCTTTCTTCAGAATCAACATATTGCATGGAGAATCTGCACATCATCATAAGCCACCTATGTGCCTGCAATGAAGCCATGCTATATACATAATGATTCCCAAATATTACATAGATAGGATGTAAAATTCCTAGAAAGTTTGAAAGGGAAAAACTTCTTTTTCTGTGGGCAGGGGAATGGAAATGAAAACCTTTGCAGTACTTATTTTCTTTTCTAACCCAAACCTTTTACAGCTTTGGCAGCATTAAATGCATAGTTCATAATATAGTTAGCATGTAAAATTGGTGTGTCCTTGAAATTTGCAGAGCAATGCTATGTGTTTACATGGAAGTGAGACCTGCTCTGTTTAGAAAAGTTTACTGCCTGGTAAGCACACATATAAATGGTGCCTCAAAACTAGAATTGCCCTAGTTTGGATAGGAGAGTGCATATGTCACAGTTGTTTCAAGGGGCAAGCGGAAAGATTGACCACAAAAGTGGGGTCAGCTCGTAAGGGCAGCAGGTGCATGAATCCTTCTTTTCTTTTTTCATTTCCAAAACTTAGACCAAAGGTCACCAGAAGAGGATCCGTTGTAGCAGTAGAAATGTATGCAGTACATAGTGGAACCTGGACATCTGGGAGTTAGAGCCTGGAGCTATAGTCCTGTGCCCACTTACCTAGGGGTAAGCCCCAGGGGACACAACAGGACTTACTTCTGAGTCAAAATGCATAGGGCTGCGTTGAAAGTTAGGTGTCATACAGGGTCGATTGGCATAACCTGGGGACACTTCATACATTGTATAGTTGATTTGCACACCCTACAAATGCAGCATTGTGAGACATTCCAGAGTACATATTTTGTTTTATCTATATTTTGTTGAAGGGAGCAATCCAAACCCAAGGTCCACCGGGGGGAGGAGAGTTGGGAATAGGCAGGTCTCAGGCTGAGCCTGGGTTCAGTTGGAACTGAGTCCCGCATCCTGGCTCGGCTGAAGATATGCCATCAAAAATGGGGGGAAATAGAATAAAAATCAAAGCACTACCATCCTACCTTATCTTGGGGCTCAGTCATAGCTGTCTGAGCCGAGGCTGGGTTAAGTCCTGAAAAGGGGCCATTCTAGAGGTTTGGGGGGTCGTCTTGACGGGGCAGGGGAGACTTCTGTTCCAAACATGACCTAGCAACCCATCAGAAGTTAACACTGGCCAAAAGGGTGGCACAAGTCAAACTGTTTTAAAGGCTTGTTTTCCCTCTGCCAGGCTCTGGCCAGCTCAACTGGCAGCAGAGGCAGCTTTAGGGTAGCATGACCGGTGCCACTCTGCAGGAAGCACCACAACAATTATGCAGAACGGAGCGTGAGAGGCAGGCGGGGTGTTTGTGTCAGATTTTAGCATCGCACAGGGTGCTGCTGAAATTTTGGAGCCCAAAATCAAAGATTGGAATAGGGGTAAGTTACACCAGCCTAATTTACTCCAGCATCCATTATTCCGGCTTCCTTTAGTTCAGATCACTCTGCCTTTCCATCGGTGGTTTCAGGATGGTTTTTAAACACTAAATAAGTAAAATAATGGCACAGGCATACAAAGCAACTGCAGACAAGAGCATGCTTGAAGTCAGAGAGTAAGACAATAAAAATGTTCTAAAATGCCTGACTTAATGAAGAAGTGTTTGTGTGATGCCTTTAGCAACAGTGAGGTTGGCAGGGTATTTCATAGGTTTGTCCTTCGCTTCGCACCAGAACAGCCTTGGTTGCCCCAAGTGACGACCTCTATCCGGGAAGAGATGAGAGAAGTACAGCCTTGTTGGTTATGCTTTCATTGGCTTTTGAGAAGGTTGACTGTGGAGTTCTTCTGCAGCGACCCAGGGAGGTGGTAGTTGAAGGTATTATGTTTCAGTGGTTGCACTGCTATCGGCAAGGTTGCTTCCAGAAAGCAGCACAGGGAGATTGTTGTTCAGCAACGTGGCTGTGGGGGTCTCAGAAAAGGTCTATCTGAAATTCATGGGATCTTGGGATTTGGAGCATGGTGCCATCTGAGTCAGGAGAAACTCTGAAGGTGTTGGACCGGTGTCTGGAGGCAGTGAAGGGCTGGGTGGGAGCTAATAAACTCAGGATGAATTCTGATAAGATGTAAGTACTGTGGGTGGCTGGGGGGAAGGTGGTTCCCATGTCTGGGAATTATGTGTAGAACCTGTTTTGGGAGGGGTTCCACTCCCTCTGAAGGAACAAGTTCATAGTCTGGGTGTACTCCTGGATTTCAGCCTCAAATGGCTTCTGCGGCTGGAAGTGCTTATATCTCACTTCAGCGAATTCACTAGCTATGGCCATTCCTAGATGGGGATAGCCTGGTCTCAGTTGTCCATGCCCCCATCACCTTCTGCCTAGATTACTGTCATGGCTGTATGTGGGGCTGTGTGGAAATTGTCAGACTGTACAGCAGGTTAAGTGGAAGTGATTTGCCCAAGGCCACCCAGTGGACGTCATGGCACCAATAAGAAAGAAAAAAATAGAATAAAAATCAAGGCACTAAAGTCATGTCAACATCATCCAGGTCTAGAAAGTCAACAACCTTCAAACAGAAAAAGAGTATCTTAGCACATGACTAGTCAGTGGCCTGACCTTTCTAGCCGGTTGCTGTTAAAGGTCAACAGAAGTACATTTAATGCAGGCTTTTCCTGTTCTAGGAGAATTACCATGGAAACGATAGGTGACTGGGAAATATTGTAATGTGGGTTGTCATCTGATGACAAAATTGTGTTTACTCATCTAGTCTGGAGATGGGCCATTTCAGGACTTTGGGGCAGTGCGGCCCTCCAGGCTTTTATGGATTCTCTATCTGGCCTTTGGGGCCCTTCACAGGCCACATACACATATCGAGCCACACCAGCCCTGCTCTGCATCCTCCTTTGCCTGCCTGGAATGTGCCCTTGAACTCTGAGAATGCCTTTTGCCTGAATGGAGGGCTGTGATGTTAGGTATCCCCATGAGTGCGAAGGCACAGCACTTCACAAGATTCCCCATGACTGGTCTACACAGCAGGATTTTAGACACAGGTAGACAATGCTACAAGGGACGCGGGTGGTGCTGTGGGTTAAACCACAGAGCCTAGGACTTGCCGATCGGAAGGTTGGTGGTTCGAATCCCCGCGACAGTGTAAGCTCCCGTTGCTCGGTCCCAGCTCCTGCTAACCTAGCAGTTTGAAAGCACGTCAAAATGCAAGTAGATAAATAGGTACCACTCTGGCGGGAAGGTAAACGGCGTTTCCGTGCACTGCTCTGGTTCGCCAGAAGTGGCTTAGTCATGCTGGCCACATGACCCAGAAGCTGTATTGGCTTCCTTGGCCAATAAAGTGAGATGAGCGCTGCAAGCCCAGAGTCGTCCGTGACTGGACCTAACAGTCAGGAGTCCCTTTACCTTTACCTAGACAATGCTACATAGAGATGCTGTCTGGAAAGGACACGTTCTCTCACTGAGTTGTGCTCCATATGCACCAGAAACATTAGGAAATGGAGCAACTAGCTATACAGTTTCAGATCCATAGGAAGCTGCTTATACCAGGTCTGGCTGTTTGTCCTTGTGGGCTGGCAGGCATTGTCTACTCATGACTGGCAGTAGCTGTCCAAGGTAGCAGTTGGGGATCCTTCCTGATCCTTTTAACAGACAGTGATAGGTACCAAACCTGGGACAATTATCAGTATAGCATGTGCAATGTCACTCAGCTGTGGTTCCTCCCCACTTTTTCAGCACGACAGTGGCTTTTTGAGAGAGTCAAAGCTGGCATAGGATAGAAGCCTCCTTCCTTGCATCTTCCACTCTTACCGAGATCACTGCCATCTGCTGGAAGGTTTGCAAAAAATAATAATAAACAAATGCTTTGGTTTTTTGCATCTTTTGCAAAACCTGTTTGGCCAGAGATGGCAGTGGGAGGAAATAAACAAGAACATTTGTAGTGGTGTCTTCATTGTTGCCACCTTCAGCTGTCTGAGTGTATTGTCTGCCTTCAGCCTACCTGAGGGACTACCCCTGCTGACAGGGTATGCGCCCATCTCTGTTTAGCATAGTAATTAGGATTTAGCATGCTATGGGAGGCACCCATGTTCAAGATAAGCATCCTCTCTTACCCCATCTCCTGCCTGGGCCAGCTCTATAGAAGTGCCGTCCCAAGAACCAACAGCACCACAAAGGGTGCGGGAAGAAACTTTAAAACAATTAAAGATACCAATCAATTGATTTTCAGGATGCTACCTTAATTGTGTTTGAACTGTACTGTAAGGGTTGCCTTTGCAATTTGATTGTCATTGCTCATATGATAGGGGAATATTATCATCTGCGATTATGGGGATGCTTTGCTAATCCAAAACAAGCAACCGCAGGTTTGTTTGGCAGCTGGAAGGGGAAATTGCTTAATGGATTTCTCTTTCCCCCACCCCTCAAACATGTAAACAAATGGGCGCAGTCCATTTCCCACTGAAATCAATGGCAAAGCTGCTATTGATTTTAATGGGCTGTACAGTAGTGTCTTGGTTTTGTTCCAAGAATGGGTGGCATGAGTGATAGCTAGGGTGAGAGGGAGGACTAGAGGGCATGAAAAAGAAAAGTTTTCCAGTAACAGTTCAAGTGTTACTCAGAAGTAAGCCCTGGTGACTTCAGTGGGGCTTACTCCCAGGTAGAGTGGGTTAGGGTGGCAGCCTAAGTAACTTCGTGGAAGTGCAAAACTAACCTGCTTAACCAGGGGTAGGCAACCTAAGACCCGGGGGCCGGATCCAGCCCAATCACCTTCTCAATCAGCGTGTTTTAACATGAGTAGAAGGTGTCCTTTTATTTTAAATGCATCTCTGGGTTATTTGTGGGGATATGAATGTGTTCATTTTTTCTTTTCAAAATATAGTCTGGCCCACCACATGGTCTGAGGGACAGTGGACCGGCCTACAGCTGGAAAAGGTTGCTGACCCCTGTGCTTGACTAATCCTCTTTTCGCACAAACAGTGCCTTTGCTGGATTCCCCCCCCCCCCAGTGTCTAAGGGGTTTCTGCAGAGTTGCTTGCACAGTGCTGAGAAGAGGGCAGTTACTAGGTTATTCATTCATCAAAGATCTGGGTTAACGACTGGATTGGCCAGAATTGTTACCCGCCCTGTTCCTCTGACCTAGAGGAATGTGCAAAATTGGTATAGCCAGTGTTATTTGACTTCTGGCTAAGTTAGGGATGGAATTGGCCACTTTGCTTTCTCTCCCATGCTTTTCAATTTGTCCCACTCCGCACCTTTTCCACTCCTTACGGACGCGTTCTGTTCCGGGGTGCCGTTTGTACCACGAAAAGTCTGTAAGTAGTGCGCCGCTTCTGCACATGTGCGTGACACAATAGAGCGCTCCTGCACAAAGCGCATAGAACACTTCTGCGCACGCAGCTAAACCCGGAATTATACACTTCCGGGTTTGCCGCATTTGCAACCCGAAAATCCGCAACATGAACCTAATGCAACAAGAGGTATGACTGTTACTTGGGCAAAAGTGGGCTCCTTTCTCCCTTCCTAGAGTGACAGCTTTCATGTTGCCAGAGAGTATGTAACAGAAGGCTTTGATTATCCTCTCTGCAATGCCTTCATATTGTGGCAAACCACTGACGCCTGATACTTAGTGGTATTGTCTGTAAAATGGGTATATCATTGCTCTTCATGAGCGTGATGGTGTCTCATACTAAGCTTCCTGACAGTTAGTTGGTCATTATTAACATTGCTGTGTAATCTCCAAATTCTGCTTTTGGAGAATAGGAAGGGAAGGGAAAAGATGTCAACTTCTCCTAAGAACTGGTTCAAAGGTGACTGGCCTGGGGACTACTCAATGTATTAGGCAGCTTTAGATATTTAGAGAAGACATTTGCATGGTTTATGGCAAGTAGACATTTACTAGCATTTGGCTGTTGTCTTGTTAGGAGCTGAGGTCATGAGAGACCTGATGGTGGCCAATTCTTTAAATAGCAGAAATGCACATGCTGTGTGTGCTTTTAATCCCAGTCACTAGTAGCCTCGCTTCATTAATTATTTCCTTTCCTTTCTCCGAGCATACTATTTTACTTTGTTGGTCTCAGTGATGCAAAGCTAGTTCACCTTTTGTTCCTCTCAAAATAATATCAAAATGAATCAAAAGCTTGCTGCTTCCCTGCCTCTGACTAGCCATTGTCTGACTGCATTAATAGATGCTTGCGCCTGTTTTATAATGATCCAATAAGACTTAAAAGGTAGAATAAGAGGCAGGATCAAGGTTTGTTTTCTAAAATCGCTGATGACAAATATGATGGGGAGGGACGGGAACCAGTTCTATTTTTAGTTCTTTGATTGATTTTAATGAATGAGTTGGGAACAAGCCTGGGGCTGTTAATTACAAGGCTGGGGTTTGGGTTCTTTAGAATGGAGTTTGCTAGGTAGGATTTGGAGTGAGACCCCGGATTGCAGCAGACCATGTTGGTAAGGAATTGCAGTGCTTTTGCATGAATCAGGTGGTGTTGCTTAAGAGCAGCAGAGAATACAAATGAAATAGTAAGGTAAAGGTAAAGGGGCCCCTGACCGTTAGGTCCAGTCGTGGCCGACTCTGGGGTTGCAACACTCATCTCGCTTTACTGGCCGAGGGAGCCGGCGTACAGCTTCTGGGTCATGTGGCCAGCATGACTAAGCCGCTTCTGGAGAACCAGAGCAGCGCACGGAAACGCCATTTACCTTCCCGCTGGAGCGATACCTATTTATCTACTTGCACTTTGACGTGCTTTCGAACTGCTAGGTTGGCAGGAGCTGGGACCGAGCAACGGGAGCTCACCCCATTGTGGGGATTCGAACCGCCGACCTTCTGATCGGCAAGTCCTAGGCTCTGTGGTTTAACCCACAGCGCCAGTAGTCAGCACTGATTGTCCCAGCTAGGGCTGGGCGATATCAGCTTTTCAACATTGCGGTGTGCTGCCAGCCAAACATCACAGTTTGATGATGTACCACAACATTGAAAAAGCAAGCTGCATTGGCCTGTGCCCATGAGGCACCTGGTGAAACTTCCCCAGCTCTCACCTCAGGAACTGAGGCCGTTTCACCCAGGCGCCTGCGGGGTGGGACAACGCAGCTTCTTTGGCTTCCCCTCCCCAGCTGAGACAGCCTCAGAACTCCCCCTGCTCACGGGCAAGCAGGCAGGACATCGCTGCTGGCTGTGGGAGCGCCAACCACGCTCCCCTCAGCTGAGCAGTTTCACGGAGCCCGCTGCCAGGTATCATACAGTGATACCTCGGGTTACATACGCTTCAGGTTACATATGCTTTAGGTTACAGACTCCACTAACCCAGAAATAGTACCTCAGATTAAGAACTTTGCTTCAAGATGAGAACAGAAAGTGTGCGGCGGCCGCACAGCAGCAGTGGGAAACCCCATAAGCTAAAGTGGTACCTCAGGTTAGGAACAGTTTCAGGTTAAGAACGGACCTCCAGAACGAATTAAGTACATAACCAGAGGTAGTACTGTACTCAGTCAAGCAGTTTAAAGATGCAGAAGGGGGAACAAGCTGTACAGTGGTACCTCAGGTTACATACGCTTCAGGTTACAGACGCTTCAGGTTACAGACTCCGCTAACCCAGAAATATTACCTTGGGTTAAGAACTTTGCTTCAGGATGAGAACAGAAATTGTGCTCCGGCGGTGTGGCAGCAGCGGGAGGCCCCATTAGCTAAAGTGGTGCTTCAGGTTAAGAACAGTTTTAGGTTAAGAACGGACCTCCAGAGCGAATTAAGTACTTAACCCGAGGTACCACTGTATTGGCCCCCAGGTTGTTCTCCCTCTGGATCGTATAAGGGTAGAGTGCGATGGTGGTTCACTCAGGGATATGTCGCTGGTGAGACTGCCACCGCTCCTCGAGTGGACGCTGCTAACAGAGGGACCCGGGAGCGGTGGTGGGTTCACCAGCGATATACCACTGAGTGAAGCTGACACCGCGGTCTGCTCCTCATACCGGTCCTGGGCGATATATTGATATATTGCCCAGGCCTAGTCGCAGCATGTGCTGACTGCAACGGCTCCTCGGAAGCCAAAGTGACTCATTCTTCGTCTTCATTTGGGGTTGGGGACCTTTGTTGTTAGTCCTTTTGTGTACTTGGCTTGGAGGGGGGATATCGCCACCTTGCAGTGTCGGGTGTCAGGCTAGGACTGAGGAGACCCGGGTTCAGATCCCACGAAGCCCAATGTGTGACTTTGAGCCAGTCACCATTTCTCTGCCTAACATATCTTACAGGGAGGGTTGTTGTGACGACAAAATGTGGAAGAATTTACGCTAGCGAAAAATACCTCGCAGGAAAGATGGGATTGCAATCACACCAACTTTTTTCTTTGTTTCCACAATCCATATAAATTATATTTGCCTATATAGACTTCCACTTTAGTTCAGATTTGCTCACCTGATCTTGGGTGATGATCTTCATAGTTCGGTGGACAGAGTCTTTATAAAGCTACAGTTGTTGTTGTTGTTAAAATTTGCATACCATCCTATACCCATAGGTCTCAGGGCGGTTCACTACATAAAATCACAGTATAAAAAACAGAAAATACATAATAAAAACAACCCAATAATCCCCTTTCACAACACATTTTTAAAGGGCATTGATGTCAGTCAGCCAAAGAGGTATTTATTATTTACAGTTCTACACTAATAAATATTATTTATTAGGATTTGCAGTTGTGTCCCTGCACAACTCTGAAGCGCACTGCATTTTTATCCTAATCTGCCACACAATGTGGGTCCCTCTTAGGAACAAAACTGGAATATAGTATAGCAGATCATAGTGGAAATACCTGAATTTCCACCGTTCAAGCAAACACAGCTGTCATCTATCTGCACCTGGCCTTCATGCGAGAGAATTGCATGGAGCACCCATGTCATAGATGACGTTATCAGCAAGGTGGAGGGAGGAGCAGAGAGTGCTCTGCAAGACCCAAGACTCTTGTTGATGGTAAATGAGTGTTCAGATTGGACTACAGACACTCCCATTATCCAGGTGCAACCTGAATACTTACTCCCCTTATACATATATGCCTATATATCTAGACTTCTGCAGAAGCCGCCAGGACTTTTAGCTGCTTGAAAAAGATACAGTGGTCACAGCCTTCCTGTGCCTATGCTATTCCATTTTGGCTTTGGCTGCAATTGATTTTGGTCCTCTTTTTTTATTGTTGGCCACTGCTTATTCGTGACGCTGCCTTTGATCTGGCATTTGCCCATCTACTTCTTATCGCTTCCTCTGAGGCTGGAGTTTACCATGTGGCTTGAATACTGTATCTTAGGGTAGCCAGTTTAGTGCTCTCCCATAATTCCTGGCCATTGGCCAAGCTGGGTAAGGCTGATGGGAGTTGGGAGTCCAAGAATATATGGAGGGTACCCATTGCACTTGCGACCCCAGTTTATGACTCCTCCATTGGATCTTTGCTTAGATTGTTGATGGCTGTGCAGGACCTTCGCCTTAGTTCTGATTCTGAACTTGCCACTGACTCTTGAGTCCTGATACTCTTCCCCCTCCTCTTTGATCTTTTCTGTTCTTCATCCACTCGGTCTCGTAGCGGCTTGGGCTTGCCCAGATCTGCTGATTATCGGTATTGTTCGCCAGGTGCAGATTGTTCCAATCTATTGTTAGCTGTAACTGAAAGTTCTCTTTAGTGAGAGGGGGAACTAACTAGAAGATTATGAATGGCTGGGACTTGTTTCTTTGGTGTGTGTGTTTTTTCCTCCTTTCCTTTTTTTGAAGAACTTACTTTTAAACTGCAATGCAGAATACAAAACCACAGTATTGTAACACGGTGTAAGTTGGCAAAAGCAGAAACTTAGAAAAGCCTAGCAGCGATCGTGCTTAATTTCCCACCAACCAAAATGAAGCATCTTAAAAATTAAAATCAGATTGCATTGCTCAGAGAAACCCTTTTAATAATTTAAATCTAAACATTTATGTGATGTTAGTTGTATCTGCTCCGAAAATAGTGTTTCTTTTTTCTTTTTAAGGAAATGGTGCCTTTGTTTGATTGCAAATTCCAATGCTACCAACACAATTTGGAGGATCAGGCATATACTGGGGGCTTACGCACGTCCCCATTATTTCTCACAAATGCAGATTCCCTCATCCATTTCCGGACGTGTTCTCAATCAGCTTTCCAGAACCTGGTTCCTTCCAGATGTATTGGAATGCAGCTCTTTTCAGCCCCACCAAAGACAGCTTTGTGAAGGGCACAAGGTTGGGGAAGGCTGTTCTAAACATACTTTGCCTTCAGTTCCAAATTCATGCAAACTTTGGCTAGTGCTGACCAACTACAAACTACAGTTTACAGCTCCCTGTTAACTTTACTAGGTAAAGGTAAAGGACCCCTGACAGTTAAGTCCTGTCATGAACGACTCTGGGGTTGTGGCGCTCATCTCACTTTACCGGCTGAGGGAGCCGACGTTTGTCCGCAGACAGTTTTTCTGGGTCATGTGGCCAGCATGACTAAGCCGCTTCTGGTGAAACCAGAGCAGCGCACAGAAACGCCGTTGGCAGGAGCTGGGACCGAGCAATGGGAGCTCACCCTATTGTAGGGATTCAAACCACCGGCCTTCCGATCGGCAAGCCCTAGGCTCAGTGGTTTAGACCAGTGTTCCCCAACCAGTGGTCAAGGATGATGGGAATTGTAGTCCAAAAACAGCTGGAGGCCCAAGGTTGGGGAACACTGGTTTAGACCACAGCGCCACCTGCGTCCCTTAACCTTACTAGACTTGCTCAAAAAGCGTATATACATGTGCTCACTTTGCACAGTTCTGCTTCCAGAAGTTCAGTTTTCCTCTGGTTTCCGATATTTCACCAGCCGTTTTTGCTGACACTTAGTAAGCATCTGGCCCTTTGTAGCTGTGATGAGAATCTGGAAATTCTCTTTGGTCAAAATGCTTACGGTAACCGGATTCTGCAACCCAATGGAAAATATTTGCTTGCAGGATGCAGTCCTGCCGTGTGCTCAGACCTAAGTGAGTTAACTGTCGAAGACAACTTCTGCATTTTAGAACCGATAGCAAAATTGTAGTGTAAGGGAACAGTATTTCACAAATGCAAAACTAATAATATAAGCACACAATTAGCTATGTGCCCAGCTCAGCATGTGCTGACCTATACAGCTGCTGAGACTGCAGTTAACGGTGATTGCCGGGGGTGGCACGGCGCGGCTTACGATGCATCTTGGAGGGAAACTTGGAATAATTGAAAAGAGCCAAGTTGGTGAAATAGATCATAGATATTAACAGGATCTAGAACTTTCCACCTTCAGCTTTGGGGGGCTTCATGTGAAATGCAAGGTCCTGTCTTGTACTTATTACCCGCCTTTGGCATTTTCCAGTGAGATCTGGGCTAGGTCAAGTCATTTGCCTACCTCCAAGCGATTTTGCCTTGCAATCCGAGAGCTGCACCCCAGAATAGTTAGCGGTATCTGGGGGTGGGGTGTGTTTATGCCCCAGCGTCCTCAATGACACTGACTGTGATTAAGGCGCCTCACTTACGCCCCTAAAACACTGTATCTCTAAATGTGGGTTCCTGCGTTGCTTGTGCAAATAGGCCAGTTGTGGGTGATATAATCACAATCTTCCCTCTCTTTTCTCTGCCCAGAAAAAAAACACTGGTTATGTTTACAGGTTATGTAAACATTATATAAAGGTAAATGGACCCCTGACCATTAGGTCCAGTCGCGGATGACTCTGGGGTTGCGGTGCTCATCTCGCTTTACTGGCCGAGGGAGCCAGCGTACAGCTTCCGGGTCATGTGGCCAGCATGACTAAGCTGCTTCTGGCGAACCAGAGCAGCGCACGGAAACGCCATTTACCTTCCCGCCGGAGCGGTACCTATTTATCTACTTGCACTTTGACGTGCTTTCGAACTGCTAGGTTGGCAGGAGCAAGGACCGAGCAACGGGAGCTCACCCCGCCGCGGGGATTCAAACCGGCAACCTTCTGATCGGCAAGTCCTAGGCTCTGTGGTTTAACCCACAGCGCCACCCGCGTCCCTATATGTTATGTTATAAGGTAGCTCAAAGTAAAGTTTCCAGCGCACAGCTTTTTAGAGATGTGTTGTGGACGTACCCAAAAGAAACGAGAGACTTCCACAATAAAACATTGGCTGTTATGCATATTTTAGAGGCAACCAGGCATAAATGGGGCAAGAATGAACATGTCCCTGGGTACCGTAGAACTAATGTGCTGGGTTCTCGGTTTCTGCTGCTCGAATGCTTCCCACCTCTGTGTAAGAGGCTTGACACCATTTCAAATGCTGCTTGCTTTGCTGTCTGGCTGTGGCAGATGCAAGAATGCGCAGAAATTTTGCCCGCCCCCAGAAATGTAAATGCACCCTCAGAGGTAACTTGTGTCCATGTCCCAAGCATACGGACCTGCTCATTTCTGCTTCATATTTCTCCCGGCCTCGTCCCCCAAGTTATATGGAGATGCTGAGATTCTCTCATCACCCGGATGCCAGATTCTCCCAAGAAAACCACAGCCCACAAACTCTTAATGGGCCCCTTAGTTTGTTTGGTCTCTAACCTAAAAGGTCTTTTCTCCTGGGCTGAGCTGTCTAGACATCTTTATCTAGATCAAGCCTTCTATGCAGATGAGTCACGTCACAATCACTGCCACAATTACCCGCTGCAATAATGAATTGATAAAGGGTGTGACATCAAAGCAGGTCGTTTCATAGAATCATAGAATAGAATCATAGAATCATAGAGTTGGAAGAGACCACAAGGGCCATCGAGTCCAACCCCCTGCCAAGCAGTTGTGCATTATTAGCAATAGCACATTGCTGCAATACAGAAGGTTCCTGTCTGTGGTACCATCTGGCGGGCCAGGCAGGCTGCTGCAGTTTGCTGTGCTTTCATTTTTGCACATATATTGTATGTGATACCCGCCAGGTTCTCTGTAGCAGCATGTGCCTCCCTCTCTCTGCAGGGGGACTTTACAGTTTGTGCTTCCAAAGCTCACTGACCAGGCTGTAAAAGAATCTCTTAAAACTGTTAATAAATGGGGTAGGATAAGATTTGTAATCTAGGCTGTGTGTGTGTGTGTGTTGGGCCAAAAGAATTGTATTCCACGGAAATTGAAACGTTATGCCCACAATACATTATTCACAAGTGGACTTAATTTGCATCGTTTGGATTTTCCCCTGTCGCTTTACCATTTACTAATAATGAAATGAGGGCGGAGGGGAAATCTATAAAAGAGCTGGGTGAGAGAGAGAATGGGTTGAAAGTGTCTGGAGGTGGGAAAGCCTGTTTCTCATCTGTCATCTAAATGCTAAATATTTTTTTTCCATTGCAACCACGAGGTCTAGAAACTTGAAAAGTTGTCTGTCTTGGCAATGATCATTTGGCCCCATAGGAGTTCCCCCAAAAGAATTCCCCAAGTCTCATGGTTCACACAAGTCTTCTGTTTCTGTGCTTTTAACCTTTTGTACCTTGTGTAATGCGACGCGGGTGGCGCTGTGGGTTAAACCACAGAGTCTAGGACTTGCCGATCAGAAGGTCAGCAGTTCGAATCCCCGTGATGGGGTGAGCTCCCATTTGCTCAGTCCCTGCTCCTGCCAACCTAGCAGTTCGAAAGCACGTCGAAGTGCAAGTAGATAAATAGGTATCACTCCGTCGGGAAGGTAAAGGGCGTTTCCATGCGCTGCTCTGGTTCACTAGAAGTGGCTTAGTCATGCTGGCCACATGACCTGGAAGCTGTATGCCGGCTCTCTCGGCCAATAAAGTGAGATGAGCGCCGCAACCCCAGAGTCCGCCACAACAGGACCTAATGGTCAGGGGTCCCTTTACCTTTTACCTTGTGTAATATTTTTATACATTTACAAGCTCACCACAACTTCTTATGGGTCTGTGTGTGCCTTTAAAGCTGTTGGGTTTGGGGGATTTTCTGTGCAGCGAGCAAACACTACACAAGAGCTGAGTGGCATGTTCTCACCTACTGGCGGTCCTTTCTGTGCTTTGCCATAGAGTTTGCAGGATCAAAAAATCCCATCTGCTCACCTTGTTCCAAACTGAGATGTAGCATGTTGTACACAAAGGAGTGGACATCTCAGGAAATTGGCAAGAAGCAAATTAATAATAATAATGCCTTTCACCTTTTTGTTAACATAGGTGTAGGTTTTAATGTTGAGTTTTGTAATATTATCCTTAGTAACATCAGCAAAGCTAATGTGATTTTCATATATGGCACAATTACTATTGCTGTTTAGCTGACAAAGCTCAGTGGGAAATGCTGGGGTGCAATTATGGTGCATCTGAATGTGAGATGGAATGAGAACTACTAGGTTAGAAAGAACTGGACATAATAAAACATGGTATAGGAATGATAACAACAACAATAATGAGTTTATCTCAGGTGCTCAAACCACTGCACACAAACACACACAGAGTCATCTTTACAACAACCTTGCAAGATAGGTCAGCATTATTATCCCCATATTGCAGGTAGATGCCTAGGTAAGAAAACTGACTTCCTTCAAATTCAGAATTAAAAACAGTTAACACAGATTACAGTCACAAGAATAGGCTGGGCCCTGAAAACACACATCTCAAGTGTCAGAGACCAGCGTATAGAAGTACATCTTCAGCAATTACCAAAAGCCAGGCTTACATCTGAGGAGAGGGAATTTGGGGGCTACCACAAAGAATGCTCTCTTCTGGGCCACCCCCAATGCACTGAGCTTCTGAGGAAGGTGGAACTACCCAGAGGGCCACCCTCTGCTGATCTCAACACTCTGGATGATCTGTAGGGAAGGATGCAACCTTCCATATATTTGGGGCCTAAGTTGTTTAGGGTTTTAAACGCTAGCATGAGCATCAAAATGTTGGTGTTGATCTTTAAAGCCCTAAATGGCCTCGGCCCAGTATACTTGAAGGAGTGTCTCCACCCCCATCGTTCTGCCTGGACACTGAGGTCCAGCGCCGAGGGCCTTCTGGCGGTTCCCTCATTGCAAAAAGTGATGTTATAGGGAACCAGCCAGAGGGCCTTCTCGGTAGTGGCACCCGCCCTGTGGAACGCCCTCCCATCAGGTGTCAAAGAGATAAACCTGAAATTTAGAAGACATCTGAAGTCAGCCCTGTTTAGGGAAGTTTTTAATGTGTGACATTTTAATGTATTTTTAATCTTTGTTGGAAGCCGCCCAGAGTGGCTAGGGAATCCCAGCCAGATGGGCGGGTACAAATAATAAATTGTTGTTATTGTTGTCTTAAATTGGGCCTCTAACCCCCCTCGCAAGAGCTACAATTCCCAGAGTTTTATGGGAAGAGGGATTGATGGTTAAACCACTCTGGGCATTATAGCTCTAGGAGGGGAATGGGGTCTCCTAACAACTCTCAGACCAACAAGTTCAGTAACAGACACCATCACTGACCTTTCCTTAATATATCTATATCTGAGAGTGATTTATATATTATGGCATTCAGCAAGTGAGGCTTTTAAATCTGAATTTAGGCCAAATGTGGTTTTTATTTTTGAAAAGTTGACTATTGGGTGCTGTGAGCTGGACCTTGTGAAACATTTCAGAGTAGTTGTTAAAAATTAATTGCGCTCTGCGGCGCTTGTGTGAAGTTGATGGCTGCGACGGGAGTCGCTGGAGGAGCTAAATTTTTGGCAGTTGCTTTCGCCTGAGAAATCGGTCGAGTCTGTTGCTCTGTTAAATGTTTGCCATAAAAACAAATGGAGTCTTTAAACTGCCACTTACTTTGAATTAAAAACGGTTGTAATTTCATGTAATCGCACGCCCACCGATATTGCAACCTTCGTTAGCAAGCGGTCTCCGCTCGTGAACTAAAATCCTAAAGTCATTCATGGCACGCGGCTCCTGCCCCCAAACCAGCAAGCCTTGTGTGGCGTTCCCTTCCTCTGTTGCACGCTTTTAGACTTGTGGAGGGTGCCACAGATTGGTTTCAAAGCGCATACATTGGAGACAGAAGGCCACAAGTCGTACCTCTAACACATCCAGTGAGAAAGGATCAGAGGGCAGGTGGTGGGGAAACTCAAAAGGTGAGAAGAAAGCAATGCGGTTGAAATAATAATTCACAGCCTCACCTTTGTTACAAGTCTTCAACATGGCATCCAGAAATAATAATAATAATAATAATAATAATAATAATAATAATAATAATAATAATTTATTTATACCCCACCCATCTGGCTGAGTTTCCCCAGCCACTCTGGGTGGCTCTCAATTGAGTGTTAAAAACAATACAGCATTAAATATTAAAAACTTCCCTAAACAGGGCTGCCTTCAGATGTCTTTTAAAGATAAGATAACTGCTTATTTCCTTCATATCTGAAGGGAGGGCGTTCCACAGGGCAGGCGCCACTACCGAGAAGGCCCTCTGTCTGGTTCCCTGTAATCTTGGCATTTGGTGGAGGATAGCCATGGTTTAGACCAGCCACTACGTTCAAAAAACGTAAATGTTTGGTTTGTGCGTTATAAGGCAAGCTCTAGTTTCAGGGTATTTCAGTCCATTCGATTTCATCCCTGAAAACCAAAATCAAGCAGCAAGCCGCCGATTCTGCTTTATAGCCGTGCTTCCCACCCGCCCACCCTTTATTTTATTTTATTTTTTGTCTCCTTCCAGTACGCCACGACAGGCTGCTCCCTGACACTCCACCATACAGAAAAACCGGAGCATGAAGACATTTGCGAATACCGCCCTTACTCCTGCCCGTGCCCCGGCGCCTCGTGCAAGTGGCAGGGCTCGCTGGAAGCCGTCATGTCACACCTCATGCACGCCCACAAGAGCATCACCACCCTACAAGGGGAGGACATCGTCTTCCTCGCCACGGACATTAACTTGCCGGGGGCCGTGGACTGGGTGATGATGCAGTCCTGCTTTGGCCACCACTTCATGCTGGTTCTGGAGAAGCAGGAGAAGTACGAAGGCCACCAGCAGTTCTTCGCCATCGTCTTGCTCATCGGCACCCGCAAACAGGCGGAGAACTTTGCGTACAGACTCGAACTGAACGGCAACCGGCGGAGGCTGACTTGGGAGGCGACCCCACGCTCCATCCACGACGGGGTGGCGGCGGCCATTATGAACTGCGACTGCCTTGTTTTCGACACTGCCATAGCACACCTTTTTGCAGACAATGGGAACCTTGGGATCAATGTGACTATTTCTACGTGTTGTCCGTGATATTTCTATGTAATTATTGAGACCATGTTGTTGTCTTTCGTTTCACTGACTGTTTTTATTTTTATTTTTATGGTGTTCCACTGTAGCCCTCTTCAGGTGTTCCCTCACACCCTATTAACAGTCCCATGAGGGGAGAACAGGGTCCCAGCTCCCTGGCACACACGTACCCCGGTCATCGCGGCACCACCATCCACATGTTCGTGCCAGGGAGGCAACTCCACGTGCGCAGGCTCCCCGATGATGTGGGACCTGTGTAATTGTTCATCGTGTGAGCAGGGGATGCCCGAAGGGGACTTTAGGGTTCTTTCTTAACCGGCTGTTTTCTATCCTCATTCTCTCCTTCACTGACACCGCCACCTGCCTGTACCACAGAGTTTTTTAAAGCACAGTTAACAGGACAGTTAAGATGATTTTATCCTGTTAATCTGAAAGGAAGGGAGGAGATTCGTTTTTTAAAGAAATAGGATTATTTAAGGTTTTAAAAGGTGAAGGCGAATCCCTTTTCTTGACAAGCAAAACCTGGAATCGGAAGAGAAGCAGCGAAATGGACTTAAAGAGGCAGTTTGCACATGCAGAATGTGGGAGGTGGACTCCTTAGGTGTTTGAGTGCATTTTACTCCTTCAGACGGCAAGAGGGGCACTTAAAAACAACAACAACAACCCTTATAACGTCCTGTTCTAGCACAGCATCTCCCTGTTATAGTAGTGTTCTCATTTGCCAGGACTTTTTAATGTCTGAGTGTGGGACCTTTTAGAAACGTGGTTTATCACCTGCAACCTGAAATGTTACCAGCTTGTTCTGCTGCATTTGTGTGTGTAGCCGCACGAATTTGCTTCTCTTGATGATCTCAGTGATTGGCCTTGTAACAGAACAAAAGAGAGAGAAATTGGAGTACGGTAGTATCACTTCTTAGCGATGCAGGAAGTTGCTGAAGCCTTAGCGGTTAGGCAACATGTCTCAGGCGTGTTCTTTTGCAGTTTCACACACTGAACAGGGGGTACCACTGTCATCTGGTTGGTCTTTCTGTTTTGTCCTTTTTCCTCCCAACAGTTTGTTCCCCCTGCCCTCCAAAAAAGAAAAAAGAAAGAGTTTCCATGCACCTGCAAAATGTTTGACCCTCTTCATCCATCCAGTTCAGCAAGAGCTGAAGAGGCTCAACATTCTGTGGAAGCTGCTAACTTAACGTGGTGGCAAAAAACAAGATGTGTTTTGAGCAGTTTTAAAAATAGGTCCCACCTATAAATATACCCAGGATGTTTGGCGTACTTGACATTAACATTGTAAAAGCTATTTTCAAATAACACAAGGAAAAGCGATGTGCCGATTCGTCTTGTTTATGTTCTTTGCTATCTAAGTTTCCTGTTGTTGCCATATTTACTCTAGTTTTTTAAATAAATATTTTGCAAAAATAATGTCCATGGGCTGTCTGGAAAAGCATTTGCGCATCCGTCATATCTTTTTCGGCGATCCCTCGTAGCCAAGTAAGATTGTCTTCCATAAACACGGTTTTAACACTGAGTGTGTAAGTGACTGTGGAGGCCAATTCTGGATCCACACATCCTTCCAGAGTGGGGACATAAGTTTCCGGGCAGGAGTTGATCACGGTGAGGGTTTGCCAAGCGTACCTTTCTCTTAGCACGTTTCTCCCTTTCGTCCTGAGTTCGAGCGTCTTCAAAGCCCATGATACCTTTGGTAAAGGCTGTTCTCCAACTGGAGTGCTCGCAGGCCAGTGTTTCCCAGTTGTCGGTGTTTATACTACATTTTTTTTTATTTGCCTTGAGACAGTCTTTAAACCTGTTTTGTTGACCACCAGCATTATGCTTTCCATTTTTAAGTTTGGAATAGAGTAGTTGCTTTGGAAGACAATAATCAGGTATGCACACATGACCAGTCCAACAAAGTTGATGTTGAAGAATCATTGCTTCAACACTGGTGATCTTTGCTTCTTCCAGTACACTGGCATTAGTTTGCCTGTCTTCCCAAGTGATTTGAAAAATTTTCCGGAGACACCGTCACTTAGGGGCAGAGTACACACTCCACATTCATATGAGCCTGGGTTCATCCCTGGTATCTCCAGTTTTCAAAGACGTATGAGTAGCAGAGTTGAGGGAAATCCTCCTTTCAGCCTTGCAGAGCTGCTATCCGGGAAAGTACACAATACTGATTTAAATTAGCCAGTATTCTGACTCTAAGGCAGCACCGTATTTTCAGTATATTTCTGACCTTTCATACTACAGGGAATGCATATTAACTAACTTGCACTAGACCCAGTACCGAACTTGTGCCTGTGTTGTACACTTAAAGAGTTGTATGGTTGCTCAGAACAGTGCATGTGTGTTGGGCAGCGCACTGTTCCACCTCTCATGGGTGCCTGTGAGTTTTCATCCCCTCCCCCAACACTAATTGAGTTTCCTCTAATAACCTAGAATAGGGCCCTGTACCTTTTCTGCTTTCCACAATAACTGTTGTCACTAGATGCACTGAGTGCCATAGTTCCTGCAAATGTTTGTAAGCACTGCTTGCTCAGAGATGCAGGCTGACAAGCAGAGGAAGCAAGGAATTTCAGATGTTTTGGCCCATGCCTTGAATGAATTGCTCAGCAGTTGCTTGAGATTTCCAGCTTTATAGGAACAAATTTTGTTCTGACTTTCCTTGATGAGCAAGGTGTGGATAACCATTCCTCTGTAGCCCAGATCATCAGTGTGTGTCTACTGAAAATACGGTGCTGCCTTAGAGTCAGAATACTGGCTAATTTAAATCAGTATTGTGTACTTTCCTGAATAGCAGCTCTCCAAGGCCGAAAGGAGGATCCCCCCCAACTCTGCTACTCATACGTCTTTGAAAACTGGAGATGCCAGGGATGAACCCAGGCTCATATGAATGTGGAGTGTGTGCTCTGCCTCTGAGCTACGGTGTCTCCGAAAAATGCTTCAGATCACTAGTATGCAACCGTTTTGGTGCATCATTGGTGGAGTAGAAAGCTTTGGGAGAAGGTACTCTGTTATGAAAAGGGCTTTAAGGTCGTGGTGTTACAATGTCTTTCCTCTGCTTCTTGGGATCTACATGTTTGTCCAACTCTGCTCTGACCATCAGCCTCAATGCAATTTCTAAACCTGTCCTCATCGCAATAGCATTCACCAACCCAGTTCAGTCCGTGACTTGAGACTATTGGCTCCATCAACCAAAGCCTAATTTTGCACTAAAATGTAAGTCTGGGTCGTCTGCAGAGCATTTGGTAAGTGGCCGTATTGAGCATCTGCTCTGCCCAGCAGTGGAATGTCTATACTTAACAAACGTAGAGAGGTGGTTTGCACTTGTGAACTGTTCAGAATGTTCACGCCATTCAAAGAGCCAAGATTAAATGGCAGCGTTGATGCCCATGCTGGGTGTGAGGGTGGGGGAAAGAGACCTTTTAGGGCCTGCATTTTAATATACCACTCTCTGTGCCCGAGAGGAAGAGATTTCCCAAGAGGAGAGTTACTGGATCGCTGGCATTGCAAGACCTTGATTCCTAGAACTCTGTTGACACGGGAACCTTTAAATTATGACACAAGTGTCCCTAGAATAGCTACTGTACATTCCGAAAGTGATCTCACCAGGATATTGAAAGCAGACTCTTGCTAGCACAGCAATGGTTCCAGCTGTCATTTCCTAGGATGGTGTTTTTGTATTCCTCTCTGCTCAGGGGTCTAGAAGGATGAACATGGAGGTGTCTGTGGATTATATCGCCTTCTCGACATACCCATGTAGAGTTCCTCACTTACATATCTGAGCACATCCTACGGCATGAGAAAAGAACGCCAATAACTTCCTGGGCAGTGTCCACAGACCAGGACAGTCTGAGCAAGCAGGGAAGTTGGCAGATCGTACCGAGAACAGGAAATGGTATTATGAACAAAGCTGACTGGCTGGCTGAGGAAGGGGGTCGCCCCATCATTAACAAACACATTGCCAAAAAAATTCTTTACATACAAATTGAATCTGAACATATGTTATTGCTGACTTTTTAACGCTGAATTCTGGAAATGACTAATGCTGTATCAGGCTAAAGATTTGCATGCAATATCTCAATCCTAGCACCGTTCAGAGGCAACAAAGAAAGAATCAAGTGAATGTATTGATATGATTACATAAATATTGAGAATGCAAAATGTTTCTTTTAAAAGGCAGGAAAAGCTCTCTTCCTTGAGAATCACTATACTTTATAAAATATTCATATTTTTTAAGAAGTGCATAAACGCAATTGCGAAGAGTCCCCCAACTTAGCCTCCTACCCCAGGCAGTCTATTAAGTTTTGCCAACTTTGTGAATATAAGAATAAGAAATATTGATAATTTTTATGCTGACACATAATAAAATGTTGGGAGAGATGTTGCAGCAAATTGTTCGCCAAACGAAGGCTGGGGCTACAGATGATGTTGGACTCCAATTCCCATCAGCCCCAGCCGAAATGGCCAAGTCAGGAGGAAAAACAAGTTCCAGCCCCTCTCCCCCCCCCCCGCAAATGATGGTCATTCATTACCATTCAAATGGTGTGCATGCACCGTGTCTTGTGATCAGTTATGAGGGGTGGGGCTTACCTGCACCCCCCATATTTTATTCAAGTTGGTATCACTGCTCTGTTCATGGTCAGCATTTTCTAGGAGAATATAAAAACCTTTGCAATAGGCTTCTTGTTTTCTAGGTCACGATAGCCTTTTCCACGTCATCTCCAAAGAAACCCGAGCATGTGCATCTTATCCATTCAACCAAGCCTTCTCAATGGAAGTTGCTAACCAGAATTTATTTATTTTTAATTGCAACCACCTATTTTATTCCATTGCGACTCCTCAGGTGTGTGCTTAATCCGGTGGTTCTTTGGACCTAGGAGAAGTAGATTGACACCATTCATTCTGTAATAATAATAATAATAATAATAATAATAATAATAATAATAATATATGTTTCGCCTTCAATCTTCCTACCTTTATTCGCATGCTTAATCTTGTTACAATGAGTACACTCTTCTTTGTATAGCAAAAACAAAAAACTTTGCAGCTTAGTAAAGAACGGCTTGGAAACTTTAGAAATGTTTCCAAGTCGAACAGCCTCTAATTAGCAGGAAAATGTTGGTCCACTGAATAGAACAGAAACTGATTTTTCCATTCAGATGGTGAAGTTTCTGCAGCTTTGGTAGCTAACATGCATGCACATTTTGAAAACGACTTGTTAAAGCGTCTGGCAGGTTCTGTAACATGGTCTCCCTCCCCCTCCCCCGCTTTGATGAATTACCGGTATATAGTTGTGGCTTTATCTGGGAGTTGGACAGGGGGAGAGTGCGCCCCTGTTGGTTCTGCAGGACCTCTCAGTGGCTTTCAACACAATCGGCCATGGTATCCTTCTGAATCACCTTGCTGGGATGGGACTTAAGAGATCCTGTTTGACAGTGGCTCTGTTCCTTCCTGGAGGGGAGCAATGACTTGGCCATTGGCCTGCCGGGTACCTTAGGGTTCTGTTCTGTCCCCCAAGGCCCATTTACATGAAACAGGTGGGAGTGGTTGTCGAGAGTTTTGGAGTATGCCAGTGTCATGCAAATAACACCCAGCTCTATTTCTCCTTTCCACACAAATCCAAGGAAAATATCTCTGTTCTAAACTGGTGTTTGTCATCAGTAACGGACTGGATGAGGGTGAACAAACTGAAGCTTAATCAGGACAAGAAAGTATTTTTTTCCCTAAAATCGTGCCAGCTTTGGGGGGGGGGGGCTTTTCAAAAGCCTAGGCTTGTGAGGGGGGTGATTTCCCTATGTCACTGTATTTGACAAGGATGCTGGCAGTGGCACTGAAGGGGGGAAAATGGCTTTTAAGAAGCGAGTGATGGGCATGCTTTGATTTGCAGAACAAAAAGTTAAGTAATCTACTGAGAGCTCCAGATATTTTCAAGTGATCTGTGGGGAAAGAAAAGTTTGAGAACTGCTAAAGATAGATCCTTGGCGGAATTCTTTCTGCTCTAACTTGATGTGTGGGAAGAGACAAGGAAAAAAATGGAGATATATATATGTCCTTGCATCCCCTGAGGCTGCTATGGTGCAATGAAAGATGTAGTCTGCCGGCAGTGATTACTCTATCCTTATGTAAAAAAAAAAAAAAAGAGGAACCAACAGAATTGAAGTAGATGGAAAAACACCCACTACCGTTCCTTGATGTGTTTACCACAATCTTCTTCTTCTTCTTTGGCGATCACTTGTAGCCGAGTAAGATTGTCTTCCATAAGCACGGTGACTGTGGAGGCCAATTCTGGATCCACACATCCTTCCACAGTGGGGACATTGGTTTCTGGGCGGGAGTTGATCACAATACTATAACCCCTGCCCTCAGTGTGTGTGGGAGGTAGGGGGGCTGAGGTGTTGGCCTAGGAGCTGGAAGACCTGAGGTCAGATCCTCACTCTGCCTGGACGTTCACAGGGCTAATCCAGATAAGGTAAAGGACCCCTGGACGGTTAAGTCCAATCCAAGGCGACTGTGGCGTTACGGCACTCATCTCGCTTTCAGGCCGAGGGAGCCAGCGTTTGTCCACAGACAGTTTTCCAGGTCATGTGGCCAGCATGACTAAACCGCTACTAATGCACGGAGGACCGTGAGGAGTGCCAGAGCGCACGGAAACGCCGTTTACCTTCCTGCTGCAGCGGTACCTATTTATCTAGTTGCACTGGCGTGCTTTCGAACTGTTAGGTAGGCAGAAGCTGGGACAGAGCAACAAGCGCTCACCCCGTTGCACAGATTTGAACCACCGACCTTCCGATCAGCAAGCCCAAGAGGCTCAGTGGTTTAGTCTTAATCTACCTCTTAGGGTTGTTGTGATGATCAAATGGGGAAGGGGAGAACCATGCACGCTCCTTGGAGGAAAAGTGAGATCCAAATGTAATACAGTGGTACCTCGGGTTAAGTACTTAATTCATTCCAGAGGTCCGTTCTTAACCTGAAACTGTTCTTAACCTGAAGCACCACTTTAGCTAATGGGGCCTCCTGCTGCCGCCATGCCGCCGGAGCACGATTTCTGTTCTCATCCTGAAGCAAACTATTTCTGGGTTAGCGGAGTCTGCAACCTGAAGCGTATGTAACCTGAAGCGTATGTAACCCAAGGTGCCAGTGTAATAATAAAAGCCAAATAGTGGGTTTTTTGTGTCTAAAAAGTGTTTGTCCCAAGACATGGAAATGAAATAGATGGGGGTATGGAGAACGGCGAGCTAAACACAAACACAATTTAAATGAGGCTGCAAAGAGAGGGGGAATATTCTGCACAGACGTGAGAATGAGACGCTGATCCCGCCCCCTCTGGTGTCCCGCCGGAGTCCCCCTGGCAACTGGAACGCAAAACACTGCGCGTCATAGAGGGCGAAGAACGCCGCTTCTCCCTGGAGCCTTAAAGGGGCCGCGGCCCCTGCGCCGTTGCGGTTGCAAAGGAAGCGATTGGGTTGCACTTTGCATGATGGACGGGGCTTCTGGGAAGTCGGAGAAGGATGGCCAGGAAGCCCGAGAAGATCCAGGTGCTTGCTCGAGAGAGGCAGTGCTCTGGAGCGTAGATGCCATGGGAGGGGGCAAAAAAATAAAAAAAATAAAAAGGATGGGGCGAGGGAGCGGGGTGGATGATAAAAAGACTCTCCCACCCCGCAGAGTCTTGGGCTAAAGAGGGGAGGTGGTGTGGAGCAGAGGAGACGTCCGTGGAGTCCGGGGCGCAGGACGTGGACCACGCTGAAGTAGCAGCTCTCAAACGGACCTCTTTTCAAAAGATGCAAATCTGGGCACCCTCTCTTGGGCCGGTAGGCAGCGGAACTACTTGCCACTATTCCTGCCACGTTTTAAAGCGACGGTTGTGTCTCCCAGCAAGGCAGCGCCCCAACCTCGTGCTGCCTTCTTGTGCCTCAGTCCTAACAGGGGGGAAAGGTTGGCACAGTGCCCCTTCTTTCATCTGGGTCAATGGCAGGAGTGCCAACTTTAGCACTGTATTGGGGGCGGGCAGGTGAGCCCCGTCCTGTATCACATGATGCGGTGCACAGGCACAACTGGAATGGCAATGCGCATCCATTGCGGGGGGGTGGGGTGGCCCCAAATATTGGGGGGGGGGCAAATACCCCTTGGCCCCTAGGAGTTGGCGGCTATGATCAAAGGAGCTTCTGCAAAGATGGAGCTGAGACAAATTTCATGAGTGAAGCACAGACACAAACAGATAAACATCACAAGTTTGTACATTGGTTCTATTTATAGACCTCTCCCAGCAAATAGACTCAAGGCAGTTTGCATCAGTGTCCTTTAAGTCCCTTGTGTTACTTTCCTTGTGCAGTATCCAGTATCCACAGAGGCACAGGGTTGTAGTCAGTGAACTTTTTCTCAGAGCAGCACCATTGAAATTAATGGCCATAGTTGACTTTGGCCCATTCATTTGAGTGGGTGTGCTCTGAGTAAACGTTTTGAATGCAACCCATAATATGGCTTAGGGAACCGGGTGGCATCAAGTGTAAAAGTACATACGGAAGGAGGGAATGTGAAAGGAAACTCACTGAGTTAGTTCCTCACCATGTCAGAATCCTTCCTCAAGATGCTACAGTTTTTGGCATCCTAAGCTAGTCTGTTACATGGAAAACGGACGAGCTTTTCCAGCAGGAAGAAAAGTTCTCTGCCTCGTAGCTTTTAAAACAATACAGTTGTTTCTTGTACTGTTTTTAAAACTGCTTTTAGCTGTTTTTATGGCGTGTTTGTAAATCAAATAAATAATAATTATATAATAGGAGGGGAAGAAGAGTTAGTAGCATATTATCCTTGTAGTTTTTTAAAAAATATCGAAATGTTGTTTACTTTAAGTCATTTTAAAATAGGGACACTGGAAACTGCCTTATACAGTCATACCTCAGGTTAAATATGCTTCAGGTTGAGCATTTTCAAGTTATGCTCCGTGGTGACCCGGAAGTAACAGAACGCGTTACTTCCAGATTTCGCTCAAAATGATGTCACGCGCATGTACGGAAGTGGCGAATTGCGACCCGCGCACACGCAGACGCGGGTTGCATTTCCTTCAGGATGCGAACAGGGCTCTGGAACGGATCCCGTTCGCAACCAGAGGTACCACTGTACTGAGTCTGACCATTGCTCAGAGTTGCCTGACTTGCTGCCAGTCATTATGTTGATTGACAGCAATCCTGCAGGATTTCAGACAGGTGTTTTTCCCAGTTGCACCTGGAGATACCAGAGATTGAATCTAGGACCTTCTGCGGGCAAAGCAAAAGCTGTATCACTATGCTACAGCCGTTCCCATATGTACCGGCAGGTTGTTATAATTTTTTAAAAGAAACAACCACTACTACTAAATCTTATTGAAAAATTGGTAGAGTTGTTAAGATAGTGCCTCTACCTTCCCAACGAACATACAGCAACTGTTGTGGAGGCCTGCAGAAATGAGATAGATCTAATATTTATAGCTTCTATGCATTATTAAAATATTGTTCCCACTAATGTCATTTTCATTTACTATGGAAATGTTCAATAAAAGGAAATACTTCCAGATTCAATCAGACTGTCATGATTAAAGCTGCAGTCCTTAAACCTAAACACCCTTGCTTGGGAGTAAGTGGTGCTTATTGCTGAGTAGATGTGTATTTGATTGCACTCTAACTCCAATCGAAAATGATAACTGATCCTTTGCTATTTGTAATTAATTACTACTGAATTCAATTGGAGTGGTAAACCATGACCTGGAATGGGGTCCATTTTCTGCAAAACTGTTGACCTTAAACATCCACGTACTGGAAACTATCATTAGGATTATATTGCATACCAACAATTTACCTATATATGTTTATGTTAAACAGACAGCAACGACATTGGAAGAGAACAGTTGCCCCCAGAAGCTGTTCAATCAGGGAGGTAAGTAAGTTAAAAGATTGATACAAACGCATGGGGAAAGGGTCTGTCAATAGAAAATTTGCTGAAGCGGCTAAAAACGAAGCGTGGCAACACGCTGGTCATCACAAAATTCTAGAGTGAAACAAAAAAGAATAGTTATCTATGCTAGAATTGAGTGACTGTGGCCCCCTAAGCCTAATTTTAGTGCCCCTCTGCAAGCAATCAGTTTAGACTACCTCTTGTGAGAGTGAACTGTCCCTCTCCCAACACCCCATAGTGTGAGGGTGGGGAGAAAGATGGTGTGGCTCCACCCACTGTCAATAGGCAGCCTCTGACAGATTGTCCTCCAAAGCAACACAGTCCTCAGCTGAAGAAAAGGGGGCCGATCCCAGACCTATAGCATGCCTCCGTTGTCAAAAATTCCAGAGTGATAGTCTTTTGGAGCGAAAATACTGAAGAGCCTTGTGGAACCTGAAAGACTTAGCAAACTTATCCCTCCCATACCCACATGTGGAAGGGGACATAATACTTCATTCATCTGATGAAGTAGACTGAAAGCTTATGGCGTATCCTGCTTATGGCATCTTCCCAGAGTTGTCTAGCTATATGAACGTAAAGATCTCCAACAAGGCAGTTATGTATTGTGGAGCTAAACATTTCAGGCAGCGGTGCAAGAGTCTCGCTTATTTTTGAGCCATTTTCTCTTCTCTCCTGAGTTCTGGAACATGGAAAGTGGCACTTTGCTAAATTACAAATTGCATAGTGGTATTGCCTTTTGTCAGCCAAATTGTTTGGTAATAGCTAAGGGCGTGTCCTTTGTGGGAGATGTACAGAGAGCCTTGCTGGAATGCTTAGAATGTGATGGCCATGTATTTGAAAAGGTGACACACAGGCACACACAATTCGGGGTGGAGCTGATAGAAGGGTGTGTGGGTGGGTGTTTGTGTGGGTGTGTTAACAATAGAGTTGATTTGAGTAAGTCAGAGGACCTGATGTTGGTTAGACAGGGGTCAGCAAACTTTTTCAGCAGAGGGCTGGTCCACTGTCCCTCAGACCTTGTGGGGGGCCGGACTATAGTGGGGGGGGGGAATGAACAAATTCCTATGCCCCACAAATAATCCACAGAAGCATTATAAATAAAAGCACACATTCTACTCATGTAAAAACACGCTGATTCCTGGACCATCCGTGGGCCGGATTTAGAAGGCGATTGTGTCGGATCCGGAACCCGGGCCTTAGTTTGCCTACCCATGGCTTAACATGTGTGCTGGTCCTTCTAGGCCTAGCTGCAGATTGCTTCAGCCTGCTTTCTGCTGCAGAGAAGCCCATTATTTCAAAAAGGTTGTAAGTCTTCAGCAATCTTTCCTCCATAAGGAAGGCAACCCTTGTTAAGTGCTGCCTTGTCTGTTGTCACAGACAACTTGTCTGTTGTCACAGACAGAGGGTGAGGCTTTCCATCACATGCTTCCCTGTATTTCTTGACAGGGTTTTATAAATAAATAATAGTGGTGCATTTCAAGTAACGCCCTGGAAGGGAAACCTGCGGACAGGAAGCATCAGGCACCATGCAAAGTTGATTTGTTGTATGAATTCACAGGGCATTCAGCCTTAATAATACATTGCTGTAGGTATTTTCCCTTCCAGAAATGCTTTTGATGATATCAAAGGGTGAGCAAACAATATCAGATCCTGAATGGAGGATAATTATGTATTGTTAATTTAAACAATGGCTTTATTGTATTTGATGCAAAGTATTTAACTGTCAGAGGTCCTTTACCTTTATTGCATCCATAGTTGTGCTGTATGCTTTTTGAAACATTTATAAATGCAAAAATAAATACGGTGGTACCTTGGTTCTCAAACGTAATCTGTTCCGGAAGTCCATTCGACTTCCAAAACTTTCGAAAACCAAGGCACGGCTTCCAATTGGCTCAGGCGCCCCAGAAACAATAGCCAACAGCTGCATCGGACGTTCGGCTTCTGAAAAAGGTTCGAAAACTGGAACACTTCTGGGTTTTTGGTGTTTGGGAGCCGATTTGTTCGTCAACTAAGCCGTTCGAGAACCAAGGTTCTACTGTAGCACACGAAGAGGTCAACCTTGATTGCCTGAAGGGTTTGCTGCCATTTAACTTTTAAGTCCATTATTACTCAGAAGTCTGGACTACAGCTCCCATTATCCTTGGCCATTGGTCATGCTGGCTAGGGCTGGGGAGAGTTGGAGTCCAACTTGAAGCCCAGAGGGCCACTGAAGAGCCTGTGAAGGTTGTTCCTTTTCTTTTGGTATAAGAAGTACGGTATATTAAATGGCTCTCAATTTCAAATAAAATTACTTTACTGTGTGCATTGGTCCTTAGTGTTGCAGAGGCAATCTTTTCTTCATGAGCTAAATGTGTCATTTATTTTTTACATAGGGCATCTGAAATTGTTGTGACAGTTTCAGAGTTTTACAACAGTGAGATGGAGCCAGAGGAGACCGTAGAGAGGAGAGAGATAGGCACAGGTATTGTATTGTTGCTGCTGTGGAGTGGTTTAAGAAAGCATAACATCTGGAGTAGGCAGAGGGAAGGAAGTCAGTACATTGAGGCTCACAAACTTGCTGCAGGGTTGCTATCAAATGCCAAAACATACACACCAGCCAGTTACTGTTCGCTTGCTTTCCTAGTGCTATTGCTCATCCAACTAGAGCTGTCTCCAGGTGTTTTCCAAAGCATGCAGGGGTTAAAAGAGGGCAAGGGGTGCACACTCAAGACCCGCCTTTGTTGTTCTCGCATGCCTGTCATTCCCTTGCATGTTGAGCGAGAAGGTCTAACCTCATTCACCTGAAAGGGACTAGACACCACCTGAAGATTGGGAATCCAAGACTGGGACTCTTCCCAATGTGAACCCACCAGGACCCTTAAATCTCCTTCTCCAGGTCCCTCCTCTGAGGAAGGCTCAGAGGGTGGCGGCAAGGGCAAGGGCCTTTTCAGTTATGGCTTTCCATCAGTGGAATGCTCTCCTCAGTGAGGTCCGCCTAACGCCGTTTTTGACATGTTTCCAATGCCAGATAAAGGCTTATCTTTCTCCCTGCTCAGCTTTTGATGGACCAAGATGATGTTGTTTTGTTACTAATGTGCTGCCCAAGCTTCGTGTGGCTGTTATGGGACTTGTTTTTAATTTGTTTTCATGTTTGTAGTTGTATCATGAGTCTCTTCGGGACATTAGTGTGACCAGTGGCTTAATCATCATCAACATCATCCCTGATTATGCAGTTCCAAATCACATGGTGGCTTCTAACTACATTCAGCTGATAGCAGTTAGACGTCTACTTAACAAGTAACAGTTGAGGGAATAAGTGATATGCCTAGCGTACAATGGCCACTGATGCCATTGGGTTTTAGGGTGTCACTACCAGTGCAGGTAACTGTGGGCGTCATGCTGCAGGAAGTACCACACCAATGCTTTAGACTGGAGCATGAGACGCAGAGTGGGGGTGCCAAATTTTAGCGTCAGGCGCCACTGAAATTTGATACCCCAAAGTCTGCCAAGGTTCCCATCACTGGCGGAGGAAGAGGAGTGTGGGGGTAGCACAATCCCGGTGGGGTGCCATCGTGGCTGCCCTCCTGCCCGCGCTGGGCGCCACGGCACCACAGGCAGCATGCCACGCCCCCAGGATGCACGCCATGCCCCTGGGATGCGCGCCAGCCCTGCTCCCACTTGCTCTCCACCCCACGGTGCAGGAGCATGAAGCTCTGCCACTGGTTCTCATCAACCCCAACCAGCATGGCTGGTGATCAGGACGATGGAATTTGTAGTCCAACAACACCTATAGTCCAGCATCACCTGAAGGGCCACAGCATCCCTGCTATGCTGGTTGAGCAGGTATGAGACTGATGCAGAAGCGCTCAGACAGTTCCAGGCTGGCAGCAATTCCGGATCAGCCTCTTCAAATCCAGATCAGCTCTTTGCATACCAGAAGCAGCCTCTCAGATCAGGCAAAACTGGTTTTAGCCTTGGAGGTGGATATGAGCCCAGATGCTTGGAAGAAGGGAGTTCTCGCCTCAGCTGGTTGCCCAGTAGGGACTGTTCTGCACACATCATTGCCTTGACTGTAGAAAGGCCTACAGAGCTTACACCTCCCCTTTCTGTCATAGAACAATACACACACAGGGAACGCTAGAAAAAGTCTCGTTCATTTGGTATTGCAGCAAAAGCCCAGCCCTCTATAAATTCTACCTTACACCCTATTTAGTGCATAGGAATAGTGGCTGGGAGAAATTTTTAGATCAGTGTGTAATTTTTCACACACTAGAAAACAGTTGACTTAAATTCTCATTACAGAAGAGATGTGCCCCCCTCCCCAGTAAATCCCTTGATATTATGGTACTATTTTCAGCATAAGGCAAACTGATGTATTTTTAGTGTGGATTCATTTAAAAGATGCCTATATTAAAAATACCACTTGGTTTCCCAGAAAAGCTCAGGATAGATGTTTTGTGTTTCTCTAAGTATGTAAGTGCCATCATAATGCTGTTTATATGAACAGGTCCTGAAGATCATCCAGGAAGAGATAAAAGTGGATCATCCACTTCTCCAGCTAGGTAACAACAAAAACAGCAAGTCCTTGCATTAGTCAAAATGGTTATTAATGGGATGTACCTTATTACAAGCGGGTGGTGGAATGAAATTTCTGCTCACTCTTCCGACATTATTTATGAGCTTTCCCTCTAACTTATTGCATCTTGTTCAAACTGGTCCGCGATGTGTCATTTCCAGACTGTAGAAGATACCACAGCTAGATTTCTGGGTCTCATGGGAAAGCCTGCTTCACCTTTTAGAAATAAAAATGTAGCATTTTTAATTTTTATTTTTTTAAATATAATTTTTATTAGTTTTTTTAACATAGCATTTTCAACAGTAATTAAACATACTGTCAGAGCTGCTACCAGGTCCCAGCTCACATAGGACCACGCCACACAGCGTCCACTTTAAAAGAGTCTTTATTGATTTACAGGTTTCATTTCCGAACTGCAGCGTGCAGCTCTACACCTTCTGCTCTAGGTCGGCGAAGACCCGTCTGAGTCCCCGCCTCTTGCACACCAGCTTAATACCCTAGCCTTGCTCCACCTCCTTCGCCTCTCCCTACGTCTCTGGGTCCTTCTGCCCCCCTGGGCCTCCTCCCTTCTACTCTCCTCTGACGCTGACCCCCCTGATCCTTCTGCCTCCTTGCGGCGAGCTTTAGGACCTGGCTCACTCTCCGGGCTGCTTACTGCTCCAGCTTCCGCTGCATTTGAACTTGGCGCGCGCGCCCAACTCTCTACTTTCCTCTTAACCGTTGCCTCGCTCTCTGAGGAGGGCGTGACCACCCCTGACTCGTGCCCTCCCTCCTGCTGACAGCCTCCGGAACCCGATGCCTGGCTACCTTCCTCCCTGCTGCTCTCAGTCTTGAGCGTGGGTCCCGACTTCCAGCTGCTGCCGCCCTCAGTTATGAGCGTGGGTCCCGACTTCCAGCTGCTGCTCTCTGAATCTCCTCTGTTCCCTTCCTCCTGGGGTGTCCCCCCGGATCCCCCCCTTGCTCTGCTCACTGGGGCTCCCTTTTGGGAGTCCTCTGACTCACTGCTTAGGCTTGGAGATCTCGGGTCGTCATCATCACTCATTCTCCCTTCGGCTTCCTCCCCCTCGCTCTCTGTTTCCACCCTTCTCTGCGTCTCTGCTTCTGAACCCCTGACATCCATCCCCCCCTCGAAGCCCCCCCTTCCCCCCTCCCCGCTGTCAGGTGTGGGTGCTGGGCGCTCCATCATCATGGGAGGGAATGCTGGATACAGGTCGCTCCCCGTGGGTGGCCGCCAACTGAAGACCTCCGAGTCTTCCCCCTCGCGGTCGTCGACGTTGACTTGTTGCTCTTCCATCTCTGTACCGCCGTGCTCGAACCCGAGGTCCTCCCCGAACACGTCCATGTCAGTCTCTGCGTCGGTCGCTCGACCTGGCATCTCCAGCCACTTCCTGCGCCATCGCTCCTCTGGTCGATCGTCCCACCAATACGAGTTGCCTGATGCCGAACCTGCCGGTGAACCTTCTGGGGAACGGGTGCTCCGTGCGGGTTCCCCTTCTGAGTCGAATCCATGGAACGTGCTGGAAGAAAGTGTGGGTGTGAACAACCAGTCGTCGAAGAAGCTCGCTGGCATGGGTTTGTGTGGGAAGAGGGCATGAAACTCGTCCTTGAGCAGGGGTTCCTCCAAAGCGTAGTCTGGTACCCAGCTATTGGCGCTGGCCCGGGTGCCCTCTCTGGCTAAGAGGTATTCGACTCCCTCTTCCCCCCATCTTGAGTCCAAAATCTCCGTGACCTCGTTGATGTGGTCCTGGTGCTTCACCTCCCGCGTCTCCGTCCGTTCCCGGAGCGGACTTGGCGCCGTCCCTGGCTCCTGGAACCTGTGAGGTGCCTTGTAGGGAGTGAGCACCGACCTGTGGAACACCGGATGCATTCTGGAACCCTCCGGCAGCGCCAGTCGGAAGGCTACCGGGTTGATCTGCGCTTCGACTTGGTACGGACCGATCTGCTTGTGCCCCAACTTCTTCTTGGCAAGCGACCTGGTCGGCACTGCGTGGGCTGCCAACCAGACCCAGTCTCCCACTTGGATCACTTCGCCAACCCGCCTGTGCTTGTCAGCTTGCACCTTGTAGGCGTGCTTAGCTAGCTCCAGCTGCCGTCTGAGTTGATCGTGGACCGCCTGCAGCTCTGACGCGAACGCGTCCGCCGTCTGTGGTTCTCCTTCCCCCACTCTCTCCAGTCCCGGGAAGGTTCTGGGATTCCTCCCATTGTTGGCAAAGAACGGCGTCACTCCTGTGGACACGTGCTTCGTGTTGTTGTAAGCGAACTCGGCTAGCGGCAGGTAATCCACCCACGTCGCAGGCTGTTGATTGGCATAGCATCTCAGGTACTGCTGCATGATGGCATTGACCCTCTCTGCTTGCCCGTTGGTCTGCGGGTGTCTTGCTGATGCCAGATTGACCTTGACATTTAGAAAACCCATCAGCTTCTGCCAGAAAGACGAGATGAACTGGCGTCCGCGGTCGGACAGGATAGACCGTGGCAGGCCATGCACTTTGAACACGTGATCTATGAACAGTTTGGCGGTTTGTTCCGCCGTGGCCACCTTCGCACACGGAATGAAATGTGCCATCTTGGTGAACAAGTCCACCACCACTAGCACAGCTGTCTTGCCTCTCGAGTTGGGTAAATCCGTCACAAAGTCCAGGGCCACCCTCTCCCACGGTTCAAACGGTGTTTGCAGCGGTTCTAACAGTCCCGCCGGTGGTCTGTGTACCGGCTTGGCCCTCTGGCAGGTGTCGCACCTCGCGACGTAGTCCGCGACCTCTCCTCTCAGCCTGGGCCACCAGAAGTCTCTCGCGACTAATTCCATCGTTTTCTCTGTGCCAAAGTGACCGGCCGTGGGTGCGTCGTGCAACTGTTGCAGTACCTTGGCGCGAAGGTCGTCTCCTGGTACATAGACAGCCCCTTTGCGTAGGAGCAAGCCGTCCCGCACCTGGAACTCGTCCGTGGTAGCCGTGCCTCTGAGCAGTTCCGCCATCTTGTCTTGCGCGAATGAGTCGTCCCGCAATGCACGTCGCACCGCATCCAGGTCTACTGTAGCTGAGGCACACGCCCACGCCGTCGGTGCGAAGATGTGCATGGCCGCCGCTGGCGTCACCTCTTCTAGGTATTGCGGTTTTCGGGACAGTGCATCCGCCATGATGTTGGTGTCGCCTGGGACGTACTCTATTCGGAAATTGAAGTCAGCAAAGAACTCCGCCCAACGTATCTGCCTCTGGTTCAGGAACTGAGCCGTGCGCCAGTGCTCCAGATTCTTGTGGTCCGTGCAGACCTGCACCGTGTGCTTGGCGCCGATTAGGAAGTGCCTCCACGCCTTGAAAGCTGCATGAATGGCCAGCAACTCCCTGTCCCAGATGGTGTAGTTCTGCTCCGACTTGCTGAGCTTTCTGGAGTAGAACGCTCCCGGCCGCCACACCCCCTGCGGGTCTCGCTGCAGCAGGACAGCTCCCACGGCTCTGTCTGACGCGTCTGTCTCTACCCTCAACGGTTTACTGGGGTCGATATGCAGCAGTTGCTTCTCCGATGCGAAGAGATGCTTGAGCGCTTGAAAGGACTGTTCCGCCTGCTCCGTCCAGATGAATTTCTTTTTTTTGGAGCTGAGCGTGTCCGTAATTGCTGCCGTCTGCATCGCGAACCCCTTGATAAACTTGCGATAGAAGTTGGCGAAGCCGACAAACCGCTGGACCTCCTTCCGGTTGCGCGGGCTTTTCCAATCCAATACCGCACGAACCTTGGTGCTGTCCATGGCTATCCCCTTGTCCGACAACTTGTATCCCAGGAAATCCACCTCCGTCGTGTCGAACTGGCACTTCTCCAGCTTGGCGTACAGTCTATGTTGTTGCAACCTGCTGAGCACCTCCCTCACGTCTCGGTCGTGAGCTTGCTGCGAGTCAGAGAAAATCAGGATGTCATCCAGGAAGCAGACGCATGTCTTGTAGAGGAGTCCCTCCAACACGTGATGCATAAAAGCTTGAAAACAGTGAGAGCCATTTTGTAATCCAAAGGGCATAACTCTGTATTCGTAGGTGCCCAGCGGTGTGAACATGGCCGTCTTCCACTCATCGCCCTCCCGCATGCGGATGAGATTGTACGCCCCTCGCAGGTCCAACTTGGTGAACACGCGTCCCTTGCGCACCGTCGCGAGGAGGTCGTCAATCCTGGGCATGGGGTAATCAGACGGTTTGGTCATCTGGTTCAAAAGGCGGTAGTCCACAACTAGTCTTTTTTGGGGCGTGTCTTTCTTTTTCACGAAGAAAACGGGACTGCCCCCCACTGCCTTGGACTCTCTGATGAAGCCACGCTCCAGATTATGCTCGATGAACTGTTTGAGTTCCTGCATTTCATCTTCAGACATGGAGTATAGCCGCCCCTTCGGCAGCGTCGCCCCCGGTAGGAGGTCAATCTTGCAGTCATATGGCCGGTGAGGGGGTAGCTTGTCCGCCTCCTTCTCGCAGAAGACCTCCAAAAAGCTCGCGTATTTGTGGGGGACCGCTTGCAACGTTCCCAACTGCAGTTGTGATTCCTCCTCCTCTCCCTCCCGTCGGGGCAGGATGCAGTGTTCTGCGCAATAAGAGGAGCCGAAGATCAGTTGTCTCTGGTACCAAGCCAGTGTCGGACTGTGCCTGTCCAGCCAACTCATGCCCAACACAATGGGCGTGTCCGACAGTTGGGTGACATTAAAACTGATGACTTCCCTGTGGTTGCCAAGGCGCATCACCATCGGTGGCGTCTGCTTCACCACCTGCCCCCCTAGCAACTCTCTGCCATCCACTGTGACGACTTGCAGGGGCAGAGTGGCAGGCAATAGCTGTATAGCGTGCTGCTCCACAAAGCTCTGCGCTATAAAGTCTGCGTTGCTTCCAGAATCCACAGAAAGCGGCACTTCGATAGTGACGCCGTCGGGTAGCTGGAGAGATGCTGTGAGCTGCACTACTGGTTTGGGTGGGAGGGGATCCGTGGGTTGCAAGATTGCTGGGGACTGCTTCACAGATGCGTCTGGCTGGGCCCCAGTGCCTCCGTCTCCAGCCAGACATCGTCGTTTCCCTGCTGTGGTTCTCCTTGCTGCGTTGCTGCAGTCACCATTGCTGAGGCTGCAGTGTGCTTGTGGAGCCTCCGGGGACACTCCTTCGCCAAATGGCCTGGATCCTCGCAGATGTAACACTTCCTGTTCCCTCTAGGAGGCTTCGCTTTCACTGCTGCCGGTGCTAGGGCTCTGGCTGCTGACTGAGCCCTTGCACCTCCAACCTCCATCGGTTCCCCTCCCCCTCCTGGCGGAGGTGTGGATTGCGCACGCGCTGCTTCCCTCGGAACGAAAGAGAAACTTCTCGCTGCTTCGCGCCCTCCACGTCCTTCATCTCTGCACCATGGACGTTCTTCCAGCCTCACCCCCACAGTCAGCGCCCTTTGGACCACCTCCTGCGTGCTTCGGGGCCTCTCCCCCCTTGCAATTTCATCCTTAACCGCTGAACTTAGACCCTCCCAGAAGAGGTCTCTGACAGGGGGCGAATCCCGATCCCATTCTAAAGCACTGACCAGCGCAAAAAATCGGGCGTGATACTGCCGGACGCTCGCCCTCCCTTGTTTTAGTCCATGAATCTCCCGTCTGGCAAGATCCACATCAATAGTAGACAAAAAACACGCATCCATCGCTTTGATAAAGGCATCTGCATTCTGAAGCGCCGGATCTTTATCCCTCCACAAATTGCGCAGCCAGGCTTTGGCATCCCCATGCAAATGGGACAATATGAACCCCACCTTCTCTTCCTCATCCCTGAAGTCTTTTGCCAGCAGTTGCAGTGCGCACATTACGTCTGCTCTAAAATTAGGGTACTGTTGCAAAGTCCCATCGAAGTGAGCCACAAGCCCTCCTGCTCTCCGTGCCAATCCCACGCCCTCCGGTCTGGGTCCCGGTTGCCCTTGCTTAACAAGCATTTCAAACCTGGCGTGTAGGTCTCTGTAGGCGGCTGTAGTCTCCTCCTTCCGTTTCTTGGAAGCCAATACCTCTGAGGACAACTGGGTCACTGCCTCTTGCAGCGCGGAGATCCTCTGTTCTTCCGTCATCTTGCTAACCTTTGTGAGCTCGCTTACAGACACCCCTCTTCCTCCCCTAGCGGCTTCTGCTCCCGCTGCGAGGTTTCAGGTTTCTGAAGCTTTGAAGAGACGGGTCTTACTGTCAGAGCTGCTACCAGGTCCCAGCTCACATAGGACCACGCCACACAGCGTCCACTTTAAAAGAGTCTTTATTGATTTACAGGTTTCATTTCCGAACTGCAGCGTGCAGCTCTACACCTTCTGCTCTAGGTCGGCGAAGACCCGTCTGAGTCCCCGCCTCTTGCACACCAGCTTAATACCCTAGCCTTGCTCCACCTCCTTCGCCTCTCCCTACGTCTCTGGGTCCTTCTGCCCCCCTGGGCCTCCTCCCTTCTACTCTCCTCTGACGCTGACCCCCCTGATCCTTCTGCCTCCTTGCGGCGAGCTTTAGGACCTGGCTCACTCTCCGGGCTGCTTACTGCTCCAGCTTCCGCTGCATTTGAACTTGGCGCGCGCGCCCAACTCTCTACTTTCCTCTTAACCGTTGCCTCGCTCTCTGAGGAGGGCGTGACCACCCCTGACTCGTGCCCTCCCTCCTGCTGACAGCCTCCGGAACCCGATGCCTGGCTACCTTCCTCCCTGCTGCTCTCAGTCTTGAGCGTGGGTCCCGACTTCCAGCTGCTGCCGCCCTCAGTTATGAGCGTGGGTCCCGACTTCCAGCTGCTGCTCTCTGAATCTCCTCTGTTCCCTTCCTCCTGGGGTGTCCCCCCGGATCCCCCCCTTGCTCTGCTCACTGGGGCTCCCTTTTGGGAGTCCTCTGACTCACTGCTTAGGCTTGGAGATCTCGGGTCGTCATCATCACTCATTCTCCCTTCGGCTTCCTCCCCCTCGCTCTCTGTTTCCACCCTTCTCTGCGTCTCTGCTTCTGAACCCCTGACACATACGTTTACATTTTATTCAAATTTTTGACTTCCATCAATCCTGTCTGAAAATTTTCCAATCTAATCTCTCAGTATGCATTTCTTATCTTTCCTATTACATTTTAAACTCATAACCAATATCTCTATCTTTTTCTACCTTGTAACACTTCGTATATTTCTCCTTACAAAACTTCTTATAGTCCTACTAGCGTAATTTGTTGATTACAGTTGCTCTTCAAATAATTCATATACTTCTTCCAATCTTCTGTAAATCTCTGGTCCCCCAGATTTCAAATCCTTCCTGTCATTTTGTCCAATTCTGCATAGTCTATTAATTTTGTCTGCCATTCTTCTTTCGTCGGAATTTCTTCTTGTTTCCATTTCTGGGCTAACAATACTCTTGCCTCAGTTGTTGCTTATAAAACCAATTTAACATCTTGTCTATTAATGTCCTGACCTATAATACCAAGTAAAAATGCTTCTGGTTTTTTAAAAAATGTAGCATTTTTTAATTTTAAATTATTATTTTTTTTAGTGCTCCTTAGGTGTTTGTTTGAAAGATGTAGATATTTTGCACTTCCACTGCCTTTGGGGCTGCCCCATGTATGCTGATCTTTCCTCCTTCCCCCCGACCCCAGCTCCATGGCCCAAGTTTCGCTCCAGTCCTGTTGACACTTGTTGTCACCGCTCGAGTTTGCTCTTAGAAGCAGCGGCATGCATCGCAACTGGATGGAAAACATGTTTATTTCTGGCAGGCTGTGCTGTGGTCAGAATCAGAATTCCTCAGGAACTGGCAGTAGTAATTACCGACGTACTATTTGTGCCGTGGATAGAAAGCTCCGGGGCTTGCCTGTGTTGTTATGGGGCTCAACGATGTAATTGTCTGTGTTTGCGCAGATGCTGACATAAAAAGTGTGGGGCTTCCTCTAATTCAATTGCTTGCCCTTTCCCTCAAGCACTAATACATCCTTTTTTCATCTGCCAAGGTCAGAGAGCCCAGAGGGAACGGCTGACAGCAGTCAAAAGCCAGGATTAGATATTGCCCCCTTTGAGAGATCAGCAGAGCTCTCCTCCCCAGAAACCACTGGCTCCTTATCCTCAAGCAAAGGTACTGTGTTTTATCTTCCGCATGCGCCAAGAGAGAAGGACTGTAACTCCCGGGGGGGGGGGCGTGTTTCCCAGCTCCACCTGGAGATGCTGAAATTTGTGGAATGCTCTCCCCAGGTGCCTTCATTACATATCTTTTAAGGCCCCAGGCAAAAATGTTCCTCTTCAACAAGGCCTTTGGCTAATTAAGCAATCTATGGCCTTTTAAATGTGTCTGTTGAGGTGGGCATTTTTGTCTGGTTTCCTGCTATTATGCTACGTGTTTTGTGTTTTTATGTTGTGAACCGCCCTGCGATCTTTGGATGAAGGGTGGTATATAAATTTAAAAAATAATAGTAGTAACCTAGGACCTTCTCTCACACTCAGCTATGGCCCTTTCCAAATCAGTGCTCCAACCTTCCTCTGCACGTTAAAGTGGAACATAGGAAGCTGCCTTATACCAAGACAGGCTATTGGTCCACCTAGTTCAGAATTGTCTGCACTGATTGGCTCTCCAGTATTTTAGGCAGCACACCTTCTGAACCTGGATTGAACCTGGGAACTTCTTACTGCAAGGCTGCAGCAATGTTTTCCGGGGGGGGGGGCGGACTTTTTTATGAGGGGACAGCTTAAGCGAGAGAGAGGAAATGTGGAGCCAAGCACACTTACAGTTTAAGTGCTTGAACAAGAAGAGGGAAATTAAAAATATATATTATAACAGTAGTAACATTTGCATAGCACTTTCAAGCACTTCATATGCATCATCTAGTCATAATCATTGCAACAGCCCTGCAAGGTAAGATGATTCTTATCTCCCGTTATTGCAATTTGAGGAACTGAGGCTGAGAGACAGTGGGTTGCCTAAGGTCCCCTCATGAATTCATGTACTCCTGCCAATGTGTTTGCACCACCTTGCGTCTTCCAGTAAGCAACAGTGACCCACCTTGGTGGCTCTGCCTCACCTGACAAGCGACTTCTGCTTGTCTCTGCATTCATTGCCAAATCAATGTCACCCTCAAGCATCTGCCCCACTCCCTGTCCAGCAAAGGAACCAGAGATCTGGCTCTGAGGGAGATATCTGGGGGTGTAGGTGTTTTGGGGTCATCAGAGTGGCCCCAAGACTGAGATGTCCCATTCATGAAGGACAGATTATTAATCTTGATGGTCTGTAGCTCGTATGCAATGGAGTTTTGGTTAACTGTACGCATACCTAGTTCGGCTTGTGCTCAGCAGGATCCAAGGGCCACCCTGCAATACTGGGAGGAATCAGAAGAGAGAGCTCTGTTGGGTACCACTTAAGGAGGTGAGCAATTGAAGTGTGTTCCTTTTCATGTTTCTGTTGAATTTGATCATGTTGCTGTTGAGTAACAACAGCCCAAACCCCGAGCAGTGTGCTTTTCTTCCAGATGATCGTGAAGATGACAAGAAAAAATCACGCTTCCTCCTTTTATACTTCAGCATTAAATTAAAGTTTGGTTTAAAATTTAGGTATAAGAGGGTGTGAATTGCAGAGGTGTCATGAAACAAGGACTGAAGGGAAGGGCAGTCTTCTGTATTTTAAGCCAAATTGTCTTCACAATATTATGCTCAAGGCTGAAATTCCTTTTGTTGTGGTTTTGCTTTGGGGGTAGAGCTATTTCCCATTTTTTCGTGACTGTTTCCTTAAGGTTGCTTATATGCATTTGCTCTCTTTTCCAGGGCTAGCATAACAACAAATGGATGGATTTTGTAGTCAGTTCAAAGATTAGGGTAATAATATGTTTGCACAGGTGGCATCATGAGTGGGATTCTTATAATGGGTCTAAATCACAGTTCCCTACATTGGCCGCTGGTCAATTCCTTCTGCCATTTTGCTTTTCCGCTGCTTAGAAGCTGCGAGTGACAAAGATAACTCTTGAGCCTCAAAGACAACAAAGGAGCTTGGAGTTTGCTTTGAGACATAAATTGATTATTCAGCTTGCTTACACATCTTATGTTGTGTCTACTGAAAAGGGAGGCGTTGGAAGCAGTTGCTGCTGATCAATCCGGAAAACTTTTGGGAAGATCAGTCTTAATGCAGACAGATAAGAGTTGGCTTTATGACCGCTACAAGAAAAGGCGTAAGTAACAGGCTTCTTGTGCTGTCTATCTATCTATCTCTCACACACGTACCCAGACACACACAGAATAGCAGCGAAAAAATATCCACTGTAATCTCCATGCATAGAATTAACCATTTAGCTACATAAGAAACCGCCCCAAGCCTGATCTGATTATTTGCCCGTGTAAACCTAGGTTGTCCGCTCTGACCGGCAGTGCCTCTCCAGAGTCTCAGAAAGGGGTCTTCCCCTCACCTCCTTTAAATCAGAGGTGTTAGGGATTGAAACCAGAGCCTTTTGCTTGCAAAACATGTGATTATTCTGCTGCAATGTGTTATAGGTTGGGTTGCGTTTGGCAAAGGCTGTTCTATAGTTAGGCCAGATGTTATGCTTTTTTTGGTTTTCTTTGCAGATCCAAAGGAAGAAAAGCTTCGTCCTGAGAATGGTAAATTGGTCCTCAGCACATCAATTTCTCCTTCATTGTCTTGCCTTGTTTTGTTGTTTTAGTCTTGTGCGACTCCACGGACGGGATTGGGTGTGAAATCTAGGCAGTATAACCCCAGCTCAGCCGTAAATTCGAGAGAATGTGGGCACCTTGCCATTCCTCAGTCTTAAATCATGGTCTGTAAAATGGGAATGTTAACAACCTACTTTACATTGCAAGGTGATGATCAATGAAATGTGTATTGTGACACACTGAAGGTGGAGGCAGACTTGTGTGCAATCCTACTGTTGCCTATGGCAAACAGGTTTTGCAGACTTTTTATTGCTTCAAAAGCTTGCAAAACTGATCCAAAGAGTGGTGGCGGGTCAAAAAAGGAAAGAAAGAAAAAATTGCATCACAGGAAATGATGCTACTCTCACTGTCTGTCTCCAGCCTCAGGCTGGATTTATGTCAGCACTTCCTGTCCTGTTTCTTCAGCATCTCGTTGTTCCAAGATATTCTTCGATAGCTTTTTTTTTGTGGATTTCTGGTTTTCCCTTGTGAATATCCGCACCCAAATACTTGCAGCAGCTACTCTGGCCTGGGCTCTGAGGCATCTGTTCCCAAGTTTCCCATTTTAAATGGCAACCAATGGTTTAAACTATCAAGCTCTTCTTCTTTTAACCTCTAGCAATGCTCCATTGCTGCTGATTTGCTGGGTAGAATCCAGATGCGGCTCCTCAAGGAGCACATTCCCCACTCTGCCCAATTTTTCACAGTTTACTATTCCACTCTTCCTTCAGCAATGGAACCACATGGGCAGGCGCTGGCCGTTCCTTTGAGCCTCCCTCACCACGTTGTGGCTTTTATTCTATTCTGACCACTATATTTTTAACGCTGTGAGGCTGTGAGCTCCCCCACTGCACTGCTAAGGCACAGGGGGCATTCTGCATAAAAACAAAATCAGGCTTGTCTTTGGGCAGCCCACAGTAAGCAGACAAAAGCAATAACGGTATGGCAGCATGCTGATCTACCGTATTTTTCGCCCTATAAGATGCACTTTTTCCCCTCCAAAAATGAAGGGGAAATGTGTGTGCGTCTTATGGGGCGAATGCAGGCTTTCGCTGAAGCCTGGAGAGCGAGAGGGGTCGGTACGCACCGACCCCTCTCGCTCTCCAGGCTTCAGGAAGCTATCCGCTAGCTGTGGGAGACCCAGCTCTCCCAGGGCTAGCGGAGAGCTTGCCTGCACCCAGAAGCTTGGGGCGCGCTGAGCTCCGCACGCCCCAAGCTTCGGGATTAGTGCAGCGGTCCGCTAGCCCTGGGAGAGCCGCGCGGCTCTCCCAGGGCTAGCGAACTGCTTGCCGGCACCCAGAAGCTTGGGGCGCGCTGAGCTCCGCACGCCCCAAGCTTCGGGATTAGCGCAGTGCTCCGCTAGCCCTGGGAGAGCCGCGCGGCTCTCCCAGGGCTAGCGGACTGCTTGCCGGCACCCAGAAGCTTGGGGCGCGCTGAGCTCCGCACGCCCCAAGCTTCGGGATTAGCGCAGTGCTCCGCTAGCCCTGGGAGAGCCGCGCGGCTCTCCCAGGGCTAGTGGACTGCTTGCCGGCACCCAGAAGCTTGGGGCGCGCTGAGCTCCGCACACCCCAAGCTTCGGGATTAGCGCAGCGGTTCGCTAGCCCTGGGAGAGCCACGCAGCTGTCCCAAGGCTAGCAGAGACCTTGCTGGCACCCAGAAGCTTGGGGCGTGCTGAGCTCCACACGCCCCAAGCTTCGGGATTAGCGCAGCGCACCTGGGGGGGAAATAAATTTTTTTCCCTTTATTCCCCCCCAAAAAAACTAGGTGCGTCTTATGGGCCGGTGCGTCTTATGGGGCGAAAAATACGGTAGATAACGCATGCAAATCCATGGAAGTAACTAAGGCAAGGCTTTTGGGGGGGAGCTCAAAGGGCACCTGAACGGCCATGCAAAGAGGCCTACAGCAGGCTTGATAGCACAGTATGTCTCCTTGAAAGTAAGAGCCACTGAGCTCATGGGAATATCTGTTGATAACCAGTCTTAAGACAGTTCTTTGCCAGCTTGAGGCAAAACAGGACGTGCCATTTTGGCCTGACTCTGTTGCCATTCCCACCACCACCACTTACCTGCTCCTGGTCCCATCATGAACCTTGCCGCGTCCACCGCTGGGGGAGAAGTGACACAACCATTGGCACCACTTTGGGGCAAAATCATGTCAATTTTATTTATTTCCCCCCCAATTTTTTAAAATTGATTTTCCAAATTTAAAACAAACACACAAAAAGAAACTACATTACAATATTAGAAATAGAAACAAACAAACAAACAAACAAACATATAAACACCTAACTGTTAAAGGCCCAATTTAATTTACATTGCTAAGTGACTTCCTCAAATCTCTCCTAACTGAATTTCAATAAATCTCATTGTAACAGTTTTCCAATATCTACTTTTCAATAAAATTTACTTATTCAAATTTCTATCTTCCTTTTCACAATATTTTCAGTCCATAATGTTATAGAATTCAACATATCTTAATCCTAGGCCAATTTGGTATTTACAAGTGATTCTACTTATGTGATATTCGAATAGTCCTCAAATTTCGTCCATTCTCCTTGATGTTCCTCTTCTTTCTAATCGCGGATTCTTCCAGTCAGGTCAGCCAGTTCCAAAAAGTCCAACATCTTCACCTGCCATTCTTCGACTGTTGGTATTTCTAAAATCATGCCAATTTTAAGTGATGCCTTGCTCTGCAAGATCTGGCATGATGTCGGGCAAGAATTCACCCAAAATGGAGACGCTCTTGCCCAAAATTGGTGCTGCTGGCAGAGGCAGTGGTGCAAGCGGGACACCCGTGGGCCTGAAGCAGCATCCTCACCTTGCCTAATGACTGAACTAGCTTTGCTTGCCAGTGTACATTCATAGAATCATAGAATCATAGAGTTGGAAGAGACCACAAGGGCCATCGAGTCCAACCCCCTGCTAAGCAGGAAACACCATCAGAGCACTCCTGACATATGGTTGTCAAGCCTCTGCTTAAAGACCTCCAAAGTAGGAGACTCCACCACACTCCTTGGCAGCAAATTCCACTGTCGAACAGCTCTTGCTGTCAGGAAGTTCTTCCTAATGCTTAGGTGGAATCTTCTTTCTTGTAGTTTGGATCCATTGCTCCGTGTCCGCTTCTCTGGAGCAGCAGAAAACAACATTTCTCCCTCCTCTATGTGACATCCTTTTATATATTTGAACATGGCTATCATATCACCCCTTAACCTCCTCTTCTCCAGGCTAAACATGCCCAGCTCCCTTAGCCGTTCCTCATAAGGCATCGTTTCCAGGCCTTTGACCATTTTGGTTGCCCTCCTCTGGACACGTTCCAGTTTGTCAGTGTCCTTCTTCAATTGTGGTGCCCAGAACTGGACACAGTACTGCAGGTGAGGTCTGACCAGAGCAGAATACAGTGGCACTATTACTTCCCTTGATCTAGATGCTATACTCCTATTGATGCAGCCCAGAATTGCATTGGCTTTTTTAGCTGCCGCATCACACTGTTGACTCATGTCAAGTTTGTGGTCAACCAAGACTCCTAGATCCTTTTCACATGTACTGCTCTCAAGCCAGGTGTCACCCATCTTGTATTTGTGCCTCTCATTTTTTTTGCCCAAGTGCAATACTTTACATTTCTCCCTGTTAAAATTCATCTTGTTTGTTTTGGCCCAGTTCTCTAATCTGTCAAGGTCGTTTTGAAGTGTGATCCTGTCCTCTGGGGTGTTAGCCACCCCTCCCAGTTTGGTGTCATCTGCAAATTTGATCAGGATGCCCTTGAGTCCATCATCCAAGTTGTTGATAAAGATGTTGAATAAGACCGGGCCCAAGACAGAACCCTGTGGCACCCCACTAGTCACTCTTCATTCACCGACATGTGGAACTGGAGGACCAGTCTTCTAAGGGCACTTCCAAGAGAGATGGTTTGGGTATTGATGGTCTAGTGACGTCATGCACAAACACAATGGAACATGTGCAGTGTCTCTGGGAAAGGCGTATTCCCCCCACTCCAGAACATCTCGAGCTGCACAGCTGGCCCTGCCATCAGCCCATGTCCACTGGGCATATGGATGGGCACAATCTGCGGCACCCTGCTCTTTGTGTACTGGGAAGGATTTGCACATGCCAGGAGTAGCCAACATGGTGTCCTTTGAACTGCGACTCCCATCATCCCTCACCATTGGCCACACTGGCTGGGTATGATGGGAGCTGTAGTCTGAAACATGTTCAGGGTATCGCAATTGAGTGCTACAATTGGCTGTCGCTGGCCTATTGCTACTTCCGCATCCCCAGTCCTAAATAAGCGATGTGGGTGTGTCCTTTGATTCAGACCTTAAAAGCAAGAACGAACCAATTTCCTAACCCATTCTCCTTGTGCATGTTTAGATATCTACGCCGTCTGGTACGAGGACCTCAGCTGCTTAGACATTTTGTGCGACACGGAGGTATTCGTTACTTGTGGTCTCTGCAGATTTTGGTCAAAGCATCCTCCCAACTCAATGTCCCCACCTCCATCCCTTTCCCTTTCAGCCAAATCAAGGCTGATGCCATTCATCTTTGGGAACATTCTGGGCAACGGGGTTCTAGATTTGAAATTGAATTAATCTCTTGTATTGTACATTGTAGGGACGCGGGTGGCGCTGTGGGCTAAAGCCTCAACGCCTAGGGCTTGCCGATCGAAAGGTCGGCGGTTCGAATCCCCGCGGCGGGGTGCGCTCCCGCTGTTCGGTCCCAGCGCCTGCCCACCTAGCAGTTCGAAAGCACCCCCGGGTGCAAGTAGATAAATAGGTACCGCTTACCAGCGGGAAGGTAAACGGTGTTCCGTGTGCGGCTCTGGCTCGCCAGAGCAGCGATGTCACGCTGGCCACGTGACCCGGAAGTGTCCCCGGACAGCGCTGGCCCCCGGCCAATAAATGTGAGATGGGCGCACAAACCCCACAGTCTGTCAAGACTGGCCCGTTCGGGCAGGGGTACCTTTACCTTTACCTTTATTGTACATTGTATTGTTTTCTTTTTCTTTTAAGTTTCAAGAAGACTTCTTAAAGCTGTTTCAGGAATCTCTACGCACCCTGTCCAGCGTTGGTCCACCAACTATACTAGCCTATAGGCCAGAATCATCAAGAGAAGACATTCATTTTGAGGTGGTGTCTCTATCCATTCTGTGGTTGGTGCATGTAGGATAACCAGGGAGATGTGTGTGTAAAATAACACACAGGGAAATGTGTGGTGCATTGCACACTTTTGTGCAAACCTACAGTGTAGTGCTTTTGAAGTGTCACCACTTAAGAATGCATGTGTTTGTGTGGCTGAATGTCCCATTTCCTCTAAACACACACACACTTCTCTCTGATGTACTAACTTTCTGTATGCATATTTCAACACCTGACCCCAAACCCCTGCCACGAGCACCTGCATCTCAGAAGGGGCTATACCACATATTTTTAAATAATAATAATAATTTATTATTTATACCCCGCCCATCTGGCTGGGCTTCCCCAGCTACTCTGGGCGGCTTCCAAAAAAATATTAAAATACTGTAATACATCATTAAAACATTAAAAGCTTCCCTAAACAGGGCTACCTTCAGATGTCTTCTAAAAGTCTGGTAGTTGTTGTTCTCTTTGACATCTGATGGGAGGGCGTTCCACAGGGAGGGCGCCACTACCGAGAAGGCCCTCTGCCTGGTTCCCTGTAACTTGGCTTCTCGCAGTCAGGGAACCGCCAGAAGGCCCTCGGTGCTGGACCTCAGTGTCCGGGTAGAACTGATTTGCTTAGGTAAGTAGCCTAAGAAGAACGCCGCATAAAGACAAAATAAAACGGTAAGGAGCATTCAGAAGTGGAAGAGCTGAAACTATTTGGTGTCTAGAGGCAGGTGTACTCCAGAAACATATGCAGGGAAGCCTCATCCTGTGTCTATATTGCATTTGTCACGCTTTCCAGGAAACAGATGGCTCTAAGATCCTTAAAGAAATTGGATCATTTACAGTTGCCTGTAATCCCTTGAGAAAGGGAAAGGGAAACAAGACTCTCCAAGCCATCCTTGATGTTAATCAAGATTAACAAGTCTGGATTCGGGAGAGGAGACCAGGAAAGTAACAACATGTGATATAGTTCAGTGGTCTTGGTGTGTTACTGTTTGACACCACCTGTTCCAGTAAAAAATCAGAGCTGCAGGCAAGTTGGAGAGGTGTATGGGTCTTTTTTTAGAAATGTGCAGAGACTTGAAGAAGCAAGCTCTGTTGAAGTGATAGTGGAAATTAGATTATTGGATTGGGAAAAGGCACCCGTTCTTTAAACCTTATGTTACTTTCCCTCTCTCCATTCAACATTTTGCTAGCCAAATTTTACATTAGTCATTTTTAAATTTATCTTTAAAAGAGCATCAACATGAATTGCCTGAACACTGTAGTAAATTCTGATGAAAATCCATTGCAGTAACATCGCTGTTTCCACTTTACAGAGTATGGGATGGGTAGGGAGAATAATAGTCAGTATTATTGCAGAAGCCAAAAACTACCAGGGTTGAATGACCTCCTTGCATCACCTCTTCTAAGGTGATCGATTGAGAATTCATTTAAGAAAAGCAATATTCTGAAATCCAAGGGTTTGAGATTTTCCCCAGGAGTGGGGAAATTATAATCATTTAGTGTTTTCATTACTTTGTTGGAGAGATGAATTAGTCATAATTATCATCTATAAGAAAGAAGCAGCTACGTTATTCCTATATGCAGAATTGACTGGTTCTGGCATTTTGTTTGCATAAAGTTTGTTCCACGGGTTCTTATTATATTCTAATGATGTATACAAGTTGCTGGTATGTACCAAATTTTGAAGTAATACTGATGGAACTTTCCAAGTTCCAGCTCTGCTTAATTTAGGCACACAAAGTTCTGCCTGACTTCAGTCAGGAGATGAATCTCACAACCGTGATATTGTCTACAGGAATCTCAACTCTCTTTTTGCATTTTGCAGAGTGAGATGTTGCATATTATGGGCATTTAGGAGGCATTTCCTGTGAAAGTTAAATACTTATAAATCTCACTGATTTCCGTGAGAGTGAGCTAAGCACAGATTTCAACTCTCCCTTCAAAGTAATGGGACTTTTAGGAGTTATTAATGGTCATGCCGAGCTGCTCACTAAAATAATATCTGCCAGCTAAATGCAAAAAATGTAGCCTCTGGGTTGTAGCCAAAATATGTATTTGCAATATTTTATTTAAATGCCTTAAAAGGAAGCGTCATGGGAATAACAGGAAGGGGCATTCTTTTAAAGCCATCAGAGTTTGTCAGCTGTAGCCTGAGAATTTGCATGTTCAGTGTTCATCCTGTTTCTGCATTTGAACTTGAGGGTGGCTGTGGTCAAAATGACTTGCTCTCCACTGTCAAAAAAAAATGAATATACTTCAGGGCCAAGGGAAGATATTCCCACCTGCTCTGCAGTCTTTTCACAGCACCTGAATGAGACTTGCAGACAGCAGTCTGAGAACCTCTGCATTATGGGGATAGAGATCTGAGAAAAAGCTGGGAAGTAGGGATTATTTGTTTAGCATGATAACTAGGTCATATCCTTCTTTGACAAACTGGCACCCTCCAGATTTTCTGGACTACAACGCCCATCAACCCTATCATTTTAGATAAACTTTTTCATAATGCTTTTTCCCACTTCAGAAACTTTTCACGATTCTGGGGACAAGCAACCAAAACAGGAGAGGACTGCACCCCAGTTTCCACCCTTGTCTAGCCCTACAGCCTTTCCTTCGAATGAGCAGCCCTGTTCCTTTGTTCAGTAGATGCAGCCCTCAGTGCTGGTCACTGCGTGTTATGAGCAAATGCAATGCAGTAATTTTAATTTTCGATTTGGATGTATGGCCTCTATTTTATTAGGGATGGCATTCCCGACAACTTTAACATTGCCCCCTGCTGCCCATTCGCTGTAGCGCTGCATTGAATTATTTCTGCTGCTGTTTATTCTTTCCCTGGAGCTTTGGAAAGCCAAGGAGCTGCTTGTTTTCTTATGCCGTTTACAGTAGGAGGCTTAAAATAAGTCTGTTCGGATTGCTTGCTGTGGCCTTTTAGCATGCCTTTGGGGACAATTCATGCCCAGGAAATATATAAAAAAAACCTTGCAGTCCTTAACACAGGATCCTCCCCTCCCCTCCATTTTCCTCATCTACTTAGTTTTGGATGAAAGTGAATGCTGTCAGGTGACTTGCAGGGCTTCAGTTTCACTTATTTACACTCTGAGAGGTTAAAAAAATACTTAATTCTGACCGAGAGCAGAGTCTTGCACATTGTTGTTGCTGTTATTCCATTTTCAGTACATGCTTGCACCTTTAAAACCCCTTTGAAGCACATCCTTTCCCTCAAAAAATTCTAGGCACTGTAGTTACCGGGAATTGGAACTCTGGGAGGGAATAAGCTACACGTATTTATTTTGCTTTAACTTTTGTGTTAATAAGATGCAGGGGCAGGATTTGTGTTTTACCAGATGCACTGCGATTTGTGCATCTGAGGCTTGACTATGACGAAATCATAGGTTTGTAATGACCAGCACCAGCATACCTCACTCGCCTCCAAGTTGGCAAAATGGCTAAAAACAGTTGCAAAAGAATCTGTTGCAAATGTAAACATAGCATGCCGTGAGCTGGATCTAGAGCGGGTGTACCAACTCCTGGGAGCGGGGTGAATTCAACCCCCTCAAAATATGCTGGCACAGGGCTGGGCTCTGCGCTTGGCCTGCTCCCGATGATGCAATGTTGCACGTGCATTGCGTGCATGATGTCACACGTGTGCAACACATGCTGGGCCCATGACATCACATGTGAACGCTGTGCACCAGGAACCCCCCACCCCAATATTGGGTGCAAGATGGCACCTCTGATCCAGAGTTACTCTCAGCAGAGTTCTGTTTGTTCTGGAGGAAGGAGATAGGATTGTTGATTGTCCCTGCCCCCCCCGCTTGCCCCTCATGCTGCTTGGGGTGGGGACATCACCTTCAACCCTTTGGTGCAGCTTGCCAGGTAGCACAGGGGGCTGCACAGGGAAAGAGAAATTGGCTAAAACAGCTCCCCCATCCCTTCTCCAGTGGGGAAGTTTTTAATGTTTGATGTTTTATAGTGTTTTTAATATTCTGTTGGGAGCTGCCCAGAGTGGCTGGATCGGATGCAGTAAAACAGACAACAGGAATGAAATAGCTGCAAAATAAGATTACTAGAATGGGAGCATTTCTCCATTAAGCAAATCTAAAATGGTGACATTTGGGGTGACATCCTTCCCCCCCCCAAAAAAAAAAACACACTGGAAAAGGCAATGGATCCAAACTACAAGAAAGAAGATTCCACCTAAACATTAGGAAGAACTTCCTGACAGTAAGAGCTGTTCGACGGTGGAATTTGCTGCCAAGGAGTGTGGTGGAGTCTCCTACTTTGGAGGTCTTTAAGCAGAGGCTTGACAACCATATGTCAGGAGTGCTCTGATGGTGTTTCCTGCTTGGCAGGGGGTTGGACTCGATGGCCCTTGTGGTCTCTTCCAACTTTATGATTCTATGATTCTAGGCTTGGAGACATTTCAGCCGCCTTTACCATGGGCTAGAGCACTTTTCAGCTTTCTTTATTAACATAGGCTAGATCCCTTTTCAGCCTAGCTACTTTTCAGTCCTAAAAAAGATTTAAAAATTACAAGCCTAATATTGAACTTTCCCTCAAGGTGATTGTCATCACTAATGTCTTCAAAATGTTCTGTTTCCTCTCTGCAGTTGGAAAAACACTATGGAGAAATCTGTGAGTTCTGCGGCAGCCCACTGAGAAATTATCCGTCATTTGAAAGTCTAGAACAAATAGCAGAATATGGAAATGTAAGTAATGGAGAAATCATCCTAATGGCATCGCTACAAAGTCAGGGGCGATGTGGCCGCGAGATAACTGTAGGATCTTGCCTTCCAGCTTTTCTGTTGCCAGCAATGCAGAGATCTTCACGAGTTCATTGTCAATGAGAAAAAGCGCTATGCGAAGGAAGGAGTTCAGCTGATTGATATCACCACTAAGCAGGTCGAAGGAACTGCGGAAGAGAGGAAAAAAGCCAGAGAAAGAGCTCGCCAAAGGTATTGTCAGCCAGTTGGTGTACATGCTATTTTCAGGAACAATTTTGGTATCATTTGGGGCAAGGCAGCATTTCTGAAGTGTTTTGCAAGAAAGAGCAGGGTAATTATTGCAGTGGTACCTTGGTTCTTGAGTAGCTTGGCTCCCAAACAAATCGGCTTCTGAACACTGCAAACCCGGAAGTAAGTGTTCCGGTTTGCGAACGTTTTTCAGAAGCCGAATGTCCGACATGGCTCCCGCGGCTTCCGATTGAGTGCAGGAAGCAGCCAATCAGAAGCTGCACCTTGGCTTTCGAACGGTTTCAGGAGTCGAACGGACTCCCAGAATGGATTAAGTTCGAGAACCGAGGTACCACTGTATATTGAGTTTTGAGCTTTTCTGCTATTTCAGGAGGTCTGGCCCTGATTCATAGGCTTTAGCCAATTGTTATGCACAAACATGTGCAGCCAAACTTTCTGTTATAGAAAAATACATTGCTGAGCAAGACCAGGGTGTTCTGCAGCAGAGGAGCATCTTTACTGTTTCAGTGGCTAAAAGATCAGCTAGTCACCTTGCCAGCCCTCCGAGAGCAACTGGAATTCAACGTTTAAGAAATTCGGGGTTCATGCCACATACGTTTTGATTTTGCAGGTTGAAGGAGAAACAAATGGCCCAACAGGCTGTCCACCTCCCAAGAGAGAAAGCAGAGAGAGAAAAGGATGTATCTCCAACTCATGTCTTTGACTGTGAGTTCTAATTTTTCTGCAAGTTATTATGGACAGTACAGTGGTGTCCCGCAAGACGAATGCCTCGCAAGACGGAAAACTCGCTAGACGAAAGAGTTTTCCGTTTTGGAGGTGCTTCGCAAAACGAATCTCCTATGGGCTTGCTTCGCAAGACGAAAATGTCTTGCGAGTTCCTGCGGGTTTTTTTTTACTTTCCCCCACCCTTTTTCTAAGCCGCTAAGCCGCTTATCAGCTGATCCGATAAGCCGATAAGCTGCTAATAGCGCTAATAGCGCTAATCCGCTAAACCGTCAATGGGCTTGCTTCGGAAGATGAAAAAACCGCTAGACGAAGAAAATCACAGAACGGATTCTTTTCGTCTTGCGAGGCACCACTGTACTCATTAGTGGGTGAAACCGTGAGAATGGCTTGTATATAGCAGAGATTGAAAACTGGCACATATTCACTCTTACACTAGAATCTTGCCCTGTCCCCAGGCAGATGATGGCACTTGTAGTTCAACAACATCTGGAGGGTCAGAGTTACCCATCCCTGGATTAAATGGTCTCTTGGATCAGATCTAGCATGTTCCTACTACTACTACTACTAATAATAATAATAATAACAAAACACTTCCAACAAAACACTAAAATACAATAACCTATTAAACATTAAAAACTTCAGATGTCTTCTAAAAGTTGGGTAGTTATTTTTCTCTTTGACACCTGGTGGGAGGGCATTCCACAGGGTGGGTGCCACTACTGAGAAGGCCCTCTGCCTGGTTCCCTGTAACTTGGCTTCTCGCAATGAGGGATCGCCAGAAGGCCCTCGGCGCTGGATCTCAGTGTCCAGGCAGAACGATGGAGGTGGAGACGCTCCTTCAGGTATACTGGACTGAGGCAGTTTAGGGCTTTAAAGGTCAGCACCAACACTATGAATTGTGCTCGGAAATGTACTGGGAGCCAGTGTAGGTCCTTCAAGACCAATGTTATATGGTCTCGGCGGCCGCTCCCAGTCACCAGTCTAGCTGCTGCATTCTGGATTAGTTGTAGTTTCCGGGTCACCAACACACCTAGATAAGAAATGTGCATTGTTTTGGTTTTTTAACTCTCTGTTTTATTGTTTCAGGTTAGTAAACAGGTTCATTTAAGACTCTTAATATAAACATACGTTGTAATTTTTACCTTGGCTGCTAATCCAATTTGTGTTGCTGCTGTGTTTTGCTATAATTTCTTCATTCGTTTTTAACTCCATTATAGTGGTTTTTAATTTCATATTCGGAGCCGCGCTAATAATTTGTATTGAAGAGCAAGCTATTAAAAACCCAAATGAAACAAAATAAATCTGAACTAAATTGAAATTGGTTTTTGTTCTACTTAGTTCAAGTTTATTGAATAACCTTTATTGAACAACATTCTGTGCTTCTTCATGTTCCCTAGATACTCGGCAACTCAGCACCATCTCCTACTGCCTGTCCTTCTATAGACCTTCTATAACGGGCTGGACAAAGATGCCTCTCCAGGGAATTAAATTCCGAAGTCCCACAAGCCAAGACGCTAGCTACAGCATCTCTAGCTGTGATTTCACTATTGCAGGTGGAAAGGTAAGCACCTGGATTTTCCTGCGCTGGAACCCCATTAATGGACCTGCTTCTTCTTCCAGGATAAAAACATTCATAGGACAGAGCATTCTGCATTTGACTATGGCAATAGCTGCACCACACATTTAAAGCACCATAATACCACTTTTTTTAGGGACGCGGGTGGCGCTAGGGACGCGGGTGGCACTGTGGGTTAAACCACTGAGCCTAGGACTTGCAGATCAGAAGGTCGGCAGTTCGAATCCCTGCAACGGGGTGAGCTCCTGTTGCTCGGTCCCTGCTCCTGCCAACCTAGCAGTTCGAAAGCATGTCAAAGTGCAAGTAGATAATTAGGTACCGCTCCAGCGGGAAGGTAAACGGCGTTTCCGTGCACTGCTCTGGTTCACCAGAAGCGGCTTAGTAATGCTGGCCACATGACCTGGAAGCTGTACTCCAGCTCCCTCGGCCAATAAAGCAAGATGAGCTCCGCAACCCCAGAGTCGGTCCCGACTGGACCTAATGGTCAGGGGTCCCTTTACCTTTAATACCACTTTGACAGTCATGGCTCCCCACCCCCACATCCTGGAGACTGTCATTTGTTAAAGATGATGAGAGTTCTTAGAAGACCCCTGTTTCCCTCCCAGAACGACAATTCCCAAAGTGATTTAACCACCAGTCCCTCTTCCTATGGAATTCTGGGATTTGTAGTTCTATCAGGGATGCTGGAGCAGCAGACTTCCTGCACTGGCAGAGGGCTGGGTTTGAAGCCACTTTCCAACTCTAGGGTTCCACCTTTTGTATGGGCAGTGACTGGTTTTGGAATGGACTTTAGCTGCTGGCAGAATGCAGGCTTGAATGTTTGCCTATGTAACATCCAACATTGGTTGCCGCGGAGGACAGGCCTGCGACCGCTTGACTGGGATCTTGCACTCTGGTGCCCCCATTCCCAGAACTGTCCACTATTAACCGTCACTTGGCTACAGGATCACAGAGCTGGGAGGCAGCAGGTGTGACTAGAAACTCATCAAATCATAGGAGGAGAAAACTGGGAACGGTCAATTCAGTCGGGCAGCATAGCTTTTTGTTACCTAATCCCACCACCCTTTTTGCATAGTGACCTTTTTCTTCTTCTTGCCTTTTGTATACTAATTCTCCTGAAAACAAAATATTGTTTTAAAGTACGTGTCTTGTTTTCCCTTCGTGTGCAGTTGCTGAAAAACCAGTTCTTCCAGCAATACTACAAAAACGGTGTGAAGTTTCTTACCATGTTTCCAGATGGCAGTGCACAAATATTGTATCCTTTTTGTGGTTTTGGTTTTTTTGACTTGTGGCGATATCTGAGGCGCATCTTTACGGTATTAAGGGTATAATTCAGCCAAAGCTAAGCACATTTTAAGGCCCATCAATTTCATTGGGAAAAGGTTAAGAACTCAACTCAAATTCAACTATGCATGTAACTTTACCTCACCTTTTAACCACCCTGTCATGGTCACAGTCAATATTGTGGTAAAGAGGATGGTTTTTGTCCTATTTCTATCTATGCTTATACAAGAGGAGCAGATTCCCGTCCTCCTTAGTAATATTGTGAATGTTGGACCAAGGAATTAGTGCTTTACAAAGCTATAAGGAAGTGATCTTTGTTCTTGCAAATATCAGGGCTGCTATACTGTTTTGTTTCCAATCAGTGCATGTCCCATAACTTCCCCCTGAAATCCTGTAACTTTTTATACCACAAAAGTTACGGGGTGTTTTTGTCCCGCTTTGCTTGGGCTGTAGTGCAAGAGTAACGCCCCTGCTGATGGCAGTAATGCAATACCGTTGGAGAAATATTACAAAACTAACAAAACAGAATATGTGGATGTTCCGGTATAAATCCACCGCTATTACTGTATCAGTGACGCGTTGCAGAATGCACCTGCGGAAAATCATCAGTCTGGAGGGGTCCCAAGTGTCAACATGCTGGGACTTGGAAAAGAGCAGCTAGTACAGGTTATTAGTAAGCTATTAACTATGCAATCCTAACGCCATCAAGGGCAGTGGTTCTTAAAGGGTGTGGCGCGCCCCTGGCACTGGTGTGGAGGAAGATTCAAGGACAAACAAAGAAACATTTAAATATTTCAGTGCAGTGCAGTATAGGATAGTATCAAAATAATGTTTATATTTCCAGAATATGGTTAGATATTCAAGAGCACTGGTTAGTCTTCTACAGTTCTCCAGAATCTATTTTCAACAAGGATTTTCAACTAATATGAAAGATCAGAAAAAAGAAAGACTTTGTGTTGATGAGATGAGAGTTTGTTTGTCTCAGATTAGGCCTAAGAAGCAAGCTCACACTTCTCATTGAGTTTGTATACCTACTTAATGTAAAAGGCTTGCTTATAATTCTATTTGGGGAACAACCCATGTTCTTATGTAGCTGCATCATTTTATACTTTCTGGACGTCCCATGATCATATTATAAAGTTGTGTTCCGTGTTATAAATCAGGTACCACAAAGAGTCGTTTCTATTTGTTATGCGATGTATTTCTTATCAGTTAGAAAAGCAGCGAGCTAATTTTTATTCTGAAAGTGTTGCCCAGAGAAAAAAGTTGGAGAACTCTGCACTAGGAGTAAGCCACACCGAATTCAGTGGAATATAACTTCTCAGTAGGTGTGTATAGTGTTGCACTGCAAAGGCTTTAAAGGCTATTAATGGCTCATAACTGAGTATGGGGGGAAATGGGTGACCATGCTACTAGATAAAGGTGAAGATGGAACTAGATAAAAAGTAGCATGTTCCAACTCCAAGCCTGGCAGCCAAATTTTGGACCAGTTGAAGGATTTTCCTAGGAGCTACTATTTCACTTTATCTGTTGAAGGTGGTGGGTTTTTGCTGCAATCTTAGCCACTCTGTTTTGCTATCACACAACCCTGGAAGGGGTAGTAACAGTGTTTGTTTGGGTTTGTTTGCTTGTTTTTATTGAATATTTTATTGGGTTACAGAAGTACACATAGTGTTTCTAGTGTTTGTTGTGATATAGGTACAAAAGCATAGCAGAAAGTAGGACTGAATCGTTCAGAAGTGGTATCCAAGAACACACACGCACACAAAGAACTAATCAGTTGAAGCCATGCACACACCTTGATAACGCAACAACGTTCCTAAGCATGTTAATGGGCCCATTGGAACCTTATCTACATACAGCTATCCCTCTGGAAATCTGGCGATTATCATTGTACGAAGGAATGAGGGCACAGGCTACGTTGCCATAGTACAAGACGACAAGCCTGAGAATGCAGAAATCCAAGCAGTGTTTGATTCCTGTGGCAATGGGACTTGCTATCATTCAAATGGCAATGTGTGGTACGTTCAGTTCAATCAGTTTGGTCTTGTTTTACGTTTAGGTTGTAAAATGTATACCAGTGTTTTGTACTTGTAATTTGAAGGGTGGTCAGGACCTCGTTTTCTAATTCAAAAACATGCAGTGTCCTTTGTTAACCAAATGGCAGATAAAGAATACTGGAGGTTACTGGTGAACGTAAAAATTCCAACTGAACTTTTAAAACGGATTTCCCACCGAGAAAACCACAAGAATTGGAAATTTGAGAGCCATTTCAAAAGGTTCACGTTTGTTCCCAGAAAAATCGCGTGTTTCAGCCCTGCTGTGCGAAAGGGAAGTTATAAGACAGAATGGCGTTTTAGCTACTGTGCCGTGGCTTCCTTTCAGCAGAGGCAGGCTGGCAGAATTAGCAGCAAGAGGTTAGCGTCTGAGCAAGGGATCATGGCTGAATGCCAGTCAGGGACAGAGAAGTAAGCTGGGTGCAAGAACAGCCTGACAGGAAGATGCTCAGCACATGAGATTTGTCCCATCGCAACAACACTGCGCTAGGAGAAACGGCATCCTCTGAACTTGCTGAGTATTAAAAACCCCAGGAGCCAAATTTGTGGTTCTGCCTCCTGATGAAAGAAGTGCTAGGTGAGAAATTGTATGGGTTTTAATCAATCGGTCAGCTCATTAAATACTTTTACATTTTCCAGTAAGTAAAATCAACCAGTGACAGTGTGGTGTAGTGGTTAAGAGCGGTATACTTGTAATCTGGTGAACCGGGTTCGCTTCCCCGCTCCTCCACATGCAGCTGCTGGGTGACCTTGGGCCAGTCACACTTCTCTGAAGTCTCTCAGCCCCACTCACCTCACAGAGTGTTTGTTGTGGGGGAGGAAGGGAAAGGAGAGTGTTAGCTACTTTGAGACTCCTTCGGGTAGTGATAAAGCGGGATATCAAATCCAAACTCTTCTTTTTCTTCAACCTTTTTTTAAAAAAGAAGACATGTTCCTTGTTTTTGCATTGACGAATGCCTATGCCACAGCAACTCTGTTAGCAGGCAGGCTGATCTTTGATGAGGCAAGTGACCCTGGTGTGGAGGCAAGCCAGTATTCAGTTTTTGTTGATCCGAACTTGGAGCTTGCCCTTGTACCTTCGTCATTTCTCCCCTATTTGATTTGGCAGTACAGTGGTACCTCAGGTTACAGACGCTTCAGGTTACAGACTCAGCTAACCCAGAAATAGTACCTCAGGTTAAGAACTTTGCTTCAGGATGAGAACAGAAATCGCGCAGCGGCAGCGGGAGGCCTCATTAGCTAAAGTGGTACCTCAGGTTAAGAACAGTTTCAGGTTAAGAACAGACCTCCAGAACGAATTAAGTTCTTAACCCGAGGTACCACTGTATCTGGATGTGAAGATATTTTCAGACAAGGGCTTGGTCTGTACAGCCAGGTTTCCCCAACTTCCTGTCCTCTCAAGTTGTTATTTTCCACATTTAGGATAAATGTTACGATTCGAGGAGGACATTATTCGGACGAAGCTGGCAACAAAGTGAAAACGTGGATCTGGCCCAACAATTTGCAGAAGTGCGTCTCGAGAGCACCATTTAAGCCAGTCTTTCTATCCTTGAACCAGAACGTTGGTGTCAGGATAGTTGAGCAAGACAGAGTAGCCATTTCTTTCCTTGCAAGGGGCAAACAGGCCAAAATCAACATAGGAGCAAAAGTAAAGGTACTTTGTTTCAGAGTTAATATGGGGGAGAGTGGATGAGTTTACATGTTCTTAACAAGAGAGGGTGGGATTGTTTGGGGGGTAAATATAGAAAATGTTTTCGAAAAAGGGAATGGAGCAGTTTGCTTCGAACTTACAGAGCTACTTGAAAAACGAAGTTAAATCGGCCAAAGACTGACACATAGTTTATCTGGTTTGTATATAGTTCAGCATCACTTGACCAAATAAACCAAATAAACCAAAATGTCAGTTAGATGGAAGTTGGGGTTCCCCCCCTCTAGTGAACAAAAAGAGGGAAACAAATTATAACTTCAAAAAGATTTATGAAAGCATTTACAGAGATGAATTTGTATAACCAAGAATTCAGGCCGAGACTCAAATGATGTGGCTTATAGGGTAAGTTAAGAAAAAAGCAGACTGAGAACAGGCCAAGGAAGAATATTATATAAAACTTTTAAATTAAAAATCTGGTAGGTAAAACACTCTTGAGCCATGAAGTTTAAAAATTGCTTTTGTTATCTCATCCATGTAGATTATCAGTGCGCCCATAACTGTTCTTGAACTTCTCTCAAGCGCACATTGCTTAGCAATATATTTCCATACATTGAATTTCAGCAAATTTGAAAATGAGAGCAGGAACGGCATGCTTTTTTTTTCTTTTAACAGGGAGTGCAGGAAATAGCAGTTTTAAAAGAATAAAAGGGCAGTGGGATGGATCCATCTAAGTTCTATTCAGAGTAGATCCATTGAAATTAATGGACCTAAGTTAGCCATTCCCATTAATTTCAATGGGTCTACTATGAGTAGGAATAATATTGGACATATTAGCAAATGAATCCTGCCCTTCTTGAGGTTTCAGCAAATGTGGTGCCCATGTGCATGCAAAGAGGGAGGTTTCTGAAATACTCACCTGACCTGAGTTGGTTTTATGCCTTTTGCTATTTCTGCAGTTTTAATGAGGTTGAATAAAAATAGGGCTGGTGTTTTGTTTTTTGGAAGCAACTTTTTAAAGGCTTTGGGAAGGGAAAACTGAAGGTGGTTCATCCACTTAATCCCATGTTCTCAAGAGGGTAGAAATTAGTGCTCTTTGAACTCTCATTCCTTTTCCAATTTGTTTTTGGCTTTTTTTTTTTTTTACATTATTTCCCCTCCCACTGGGAAGCATGAGAGGGAAATTAAAGTGAACCAACAATGCCAACTTCAGGGCTGGCGTAGTTAACCCCTGGTCTGAGGGCATGCCAGGGAATGGGGAAGTTCTCCAAACCACCCTCTTTTTAGCCTTGCCAACATCAAGGGACGCAGGTGGCGCTGTGGGTTAAACCACAGAGCCTAAGACTTACCAATCAGAAGGTTGGCGATTTGAATCCCCGTGACGGGGTGAGCTCCTGTTGCTCAGTCCCTGCTCCTGCCAACCTAGCAGTTCAAAAGCACGTCAAAGTGCAAGTAGATAAATAGGTACCGCTCCAGCGGGAAGGTAAGCGGCGTTTCCGTGTGCTGCTCTGGCCACATGACCCGGAAGCTGTACGTCGGCTCCCTCGGCCGATAAAGCGAGATGAGCGCCGCAACCCCAGAGTCGGTCACGACTGGACCTACTGGTCAGGGGTCCCTTTACCTTTAACATCAACAAGGTCTGACCATCAGTAAATTCCAGGTAAGAAGAGGGAATTTGGTCCTTGCCTCTCTTCAGACTCAGAGAGAAATAAGACTGCAACGTTGGTCAGTCTCACAGTAATACTGATTTAATTTCCCTTGATTTAAAACAATACTCAGTTAGGTTTCCTTCCCTGTGTGACCTTTCTGACTTTCTGCAAGCGAGAACTGCCATGTGACTTGGGAACTACATTAACTCCTTGCTTTTTTGCTTCCTTAAAAGCCGCTGGCTGAGCATCACCCGTGGCCGAAGTTTGTGTCTGAAGATGACCTCTTCCTGTTTGCCTGCCGGATAAAGATTCTCCGCATCTTTGCTAAACTGCAAGGGTGTTTAGATTTTCCTAACAACGACTGGTGGGCTAAGCTCCAGCTTCCTTCGTTTCTTTTCACTAAGGCTTTGAAGTTAATGAACCTTTGTAAGGAATGTGAAATAAGTTCTGCTCTGGACACCTTAATCATGGAAACATTAAATTCACCAGCCTGATCATGATTATGTTATATGAAGACACTTGTTTCGTTGTTCAAAGGAATATTTCCCATTATGTTGAATTCTAGAGGTATCAGAAATCAGATCTCAGGATTCATTTAATAACAGTTCCATTTATGCTGGTCACATAACACGCAGTACCTTCTTATGTTATACAGCAGAAAAAGGGGACACTGAGCCTACTTTAGGGAGAAAGTTAAATTAGATTGGCATTTTAGTACCACCCAACTATTATTTTGGTGCTGTTATAGAGTCCAGACTCTAATTGAGGAATTGAGCTTAGACAGGTGGACTCATCCATTGTCTCCCGAGACAAACAGATGCAACTGTAATGGTCCTGGCAGCATGGCTTGTATCTTTGTGAGGTTTACAACTCACAAAGGAGCCAAAACTTCCTCACATCTGATCTGCAGCATGAGTCGATTCCTATCATATATGACTTTGTACTGTGGCCTTTCACAAGCAATTGAAGGGTGTAGCAATACTAGAAACCAATTGCTTATGTGCCATGCCTGTCAAGTTTCCCTGAATAGCCCTGCATGGCCACTAATTTCTGTTCTCCGTCTTGTTAGAAAACAGGCAGCAACTCAGTGGAAGCAACAGCTATATTACGGGACGTCCTCCCAAGAAGGGGGGGGGGCGGCGGTTAAGTTTAACAATTTAATAAATAACAATGTAATACAGCAATAAGGGTGGGAGAAGAACATAAAGGCTGGAGATAGATTTGGGTTTTTATTTAAGTTTGTTTATCGATGCTTGGATTAAATTAACTGCATAGAAATTGGTACTTAAACTGGACCCAACACATTTCCCCTTCTAGCTCGTTTATCTCGCCACATGTGGAACCAGATAACCAGGCAAAAAGGAACATATATCTTACAAAGGGAAGGTAGACTGGATAACAGCACGTACAAAATTCTGCGTTAGGGTAAAATTATTTGCACATTTATTCCCAAAAGGCACTTATTAAAAAGAACACTAAGAAGGGAAATATATGCAGCACTGTTTTCTTAGCTCACTGTTGATCTCTGCGTCACCAAATTATGGTTAACTGCCCAGTAGTGGAATAGATAGAATAGGAAGCCCAAACCTTAGTTCAGAAAACTTGGTTGCGCATTTGGACTTTTTCTGCATTACCTTTTTTTACTGATGATCAGTGCACAATAAGCTTTCCATCTGCTTTATGGTGGGTTTCCTCTCTTCCGCCTTGAATCAAGAAATGGTGAGTACTCCTCTGAAACTGTTGAAGGGAGGAGATTTAGGCGGTTGATCCCCAGATGAATTTCCTCCGCAGGGTAAGTTACTTTGGTTTATGATGTTGAAATGGGTCACTGCCAACCTGTTAGACCTGTGGGGCTTTATTTGTCCCTTTCCCTTACACTTCAACATTTTGACCAACTGGGTTCTTATATCCTTGCTGTATAGCGAATAGATAAAAGGATTTATCAAAGAATTGGCTTCTCCTAAAATGTATAACAAATCCTTCAGCTGTGAGCTCAGGATGCAGGAGGTACAAGTAGCTTTCACAATGGCAGCTACATAATAAGGGCTCCAGAAGAGGACAAAACAGATAATCACAATGAGGACTGTCCTCAGAGCTTTGAAATGGCGGAGAGGAGCAGTAGGGGTATCTGGGTGCAAGCAGACACGTTGGATCTGCTTCTGATGAAGATAAGCAATCCTCCCCACTGAGATATGTAAACAGACCAAGGTCAGCAAGGCAGGGATATAGATGCCAAAGCAGATTATGTACAGGTAGTCACTCTTGGCTGCTGCCAGGACCCCACAGCTACCCGAGAGTTCACTCTGTTGAAGTTGTGAGAAAATAAGTGGCATGTGTCCCACCAAGAAGGAAACCGTCCACAGGACAACAAGAGAGAAGACTATAGGTTTCTTGCTCATCAGTGTAGGGTAATGAAGAGGCAGCTTCACTGCCAAGTACCTGTCCAGAGAAACCAAAAGCAAGGTGAGAATGGACCCAATGCAAGGAGTGATGCTCATGCAGATCCGCAAGAGACAAATATACAGATTTCGGTCAAATAGTGCATCTGTCGCATCATCCAAAGCTTCCCCAATGCACATCACACCAACCAGCAGATCAGCAGCTGCCAAGTTAAGGATGAAGACATAGTTTCTGCTTGGTTTCTTCTTTCTCAGCTGACAGATGACTATGATCACCAAGAGGTTGGATGATGGGATGAATACACTTAAGAAGGCATGTAGCACTGTACACAAGGTATCCGGCATCTTCTTTGGGAAGCAGCAGTGGAAACTACTGGGTTTAACATATGCGTTGCATACGCAACTTACAATCAATCCACAAGAGGCGACATCAGGCTAGGAGGAAACATACTACCATTGAGAAACTGGTAGAAATAACAGCAGCAAGAAGTGATGATCCAGTGTCTAGAATCCATTGGCTCGGCTCTGCTGGTCAGATGGATCCTTTCAAACTTCTGGGCAATGTTTGCCATTGAGGGAGATTGCCAGCATCACTGTAGCTTCCGAGTTCTTTTCCCTGTGAGAATATAGGTTTTTCTTTTTCATCTGGCAGAGGTGTGTCTGAAGATGCATGAAGGCTTCGGGCACAGTGAACTCGTTGGCTTGAGGAGGAGGGGGAAAACACCTGGGGCGGGAAGTGCAGCCTTGTTCAATCAGTTCCTGAAACTGTCTTTGACGCAGAAAGATAAGGAAGGCGTTTGACAAACAGAGTGGAGAAACATTGTGAGCTCCCCCACCACCACCACCATTAGGCAGCTAAAAGGAGCTCGTGCAGTTTAAAAAGCATGCTCCGTATGCATGCAGGAAAATATTCCTGCGTGTTTATGCTATTAATGTCAATGGAGTCAAATTATTTGATCTCGGGTAGAAAACATACTTCAGTTACTACGGCCAGAAAAAGGTCATTGTTTCCAGTTTAGTGGATATTGGATGTAAATACAAGGCTAGGATGTGAACTGGTAAAAGCTCACCAGAATCCACGCTTTCCAATACTGGTTGGCTTTGTTAATCCAAAAGTAAAATGGGGGCTTAGTACTTCCTACATTTTATTTAGGAATGCAGTCTTGGTGTATTTCCTTACTTGGATTATTAAGTCCCATTGAACTCAAATCTCTAATAAGACAAGAATAGGATCACACTGTTAACTTGACTAACACTTCCGCATCCTCTAGCTGTCTTTCAGAGCAGGGAAGTCTTGGAGGTATATCACCTGCACTGCCTGCAACAAGTTCTAAATTCAATCCCTGGCAACTCCATGTATGGCTAAGAGAGCCCTCTCCTTGAAAACTGTTGCCAGTCAGTGTAGAAAAAATGCTGAACTAGCTGGATTAATACAGTGGTACTTCAGTGGAAGACAGAAGTGCCTGGCATGCTCTGGTCCATGGGGTCACGAAGAGTCGGACACAACTAAACGACTAAACAACAACACCTCAGGTTAAGTACTTAATTCATTCCGGAGGTCTGTACTTAACCTGAAACTGTTCTTAACCTGAAGCACCACTTTAGCTAATGGGGCCTCCTCTTGCTGCCGTGCCGCCGGAGCACGATTTCTGTTCTCATCCTGAAGCAAAGTTCTTAACCTGAAGCACTGTTTCTGGGTTAGCGGAGTCTGTAACCTGAAGTGTATGTAACCTGAAGCGTATGTAACCTGAGGTACCACTGTATTCTGACTCTGTGTAAGGGAGCTTCCTAACACTTGCATGTTTTAGGTTGCCAATAAATCTTGCATTTTCCTTCTAAGTTCAAAGGTATGCGTTTGAGAGTTGTGATTTAGGACAGGGGTAAAAAACAATGTGGTGTCTTCGAGGCATTTTGGTCTGTAACTCCCGTCAGCCCCAGACAGCATGGTCAAGGTTGACTGACAGTTCAACAGCATCTGTTCTACACAGAACACTCGCAGGTTCCCATCCTCCAGAAATCAATGTTTTGCAATGACATTGCAATATAAAAGTGATAGTAGAGGACGAAGAGTAAGAGGAGGGGTGGTACAAGAAGGGGCAGAACAAATTAGTAAATTTCCTCTATCATCCCCCAAAGCCAAACCCAGCTTCCTGGCAGTTATAGAAACTAAATCTGTTGCTTATATTTCTGAGAGTAACCAGAGCAGGGCCCCAAATAGAGAGGGACAAGAACAGATTAAATTATGGAAAATTGGGTGCTGGAAAGAATAAGCAGTCCATAAATAGTTGCAACAAATAGAACTGTGCTCTGTTAAGGTTTGAGAGGAAAGAGAATTTTATAGTGTATGGACAAAGGTATACCCAACTGTGCTATATTTAGACAACTGCAAGGAACTGGTTCAACTCAGGACTCTAATATGTTGTCAATTTATCCTCTGTCCAAACAGTATTTTCATTAAGTTCACATTTACTGCAGTTTCCAGTTTTATTGTCAACCATTCCAAGATAGGCATCACTAGCGACTACTTGTTAATGGCCACCAGAAGAGTTTCAGTAATAGCTCCGCAAACACTGCTTTGGAGAGATTGTACCTTGTGGCTGTTCCTAAGCAATTCACACAGAACATCTGCCAAGCTTTTAGGGCCTGCAAGCTTCTAATCCTAGGTCTTTAAAACAGTGGCTAGTTACAGCTATGAGAAATAGGGACCCAACAGGGTAAAGATCATAGGACCATCCTGCAGAATTGATGATGTACTGCCTATTGATAGTGTTTTCAAGAGGTTTTGACTGGAAAAAAGAAAAGGGGTGGGGAGAGAGACAGAAATAATCTCTTTTCAAAGGCATTACCTGAAGTATTTTTGTATGGTTTCAAAACTGCAGCACCTTGAAAACAGGAAAAGCAAAGCAACAGAATTTAAGGTCCTATGAAGTGGGAAACAATCCATTTTATAATTTGAGCACCAAAGTATTATTTAATCCCTTTGAATGGAAGCCCAAAAGAATATTGAGGAAAAACAAGTATATGGCTTTGGGTGCTCAATAAAATTGTGTGTGATTTCAGTGGGACTTTACTTTTTCCAGGGCCAAACCCTATGGTGTTCTCAGTCAAGATTTGTGAGAGTCGCGTACTTTTGGCTTACTGAAGACCAGTTATGAAGGATTAAAGAAGTGATGTTTCCCATACTGCAAGGGTAGGAAGTCTTCAGCCTTCCAGACTTATTTTTAGTTCAACTTTATCAGTGCCAGCTAGCACAGCTAATTGTCAGGGACGTGTAGTCCAGCAATAACTGGAGGGCCACAGGACGTCAAACACCCACCCATATACGTAGACTGACAGTATACAGAATATTATTTCTTGTTTAAACTCTCATTCTGTTGTTTTAAAAATACTGTGAGTCAGGGTGGCTAACCTGTGGCCTTTCAAGTATTGAACTACAATTCCAATTAGTTCTAAGCCAGCTTGGCCAGTGGTCAGAGACGATGGACAATATTTGGAAGGTCTCTCGTTAGCCATCCATGTTGCAGATCAGAAGTAGAGAACCTGATTTGGCCATCAGGCTATTCTTTTAACTCCTACCCCTTGTGGGCTGAATTTGGTGAGCAAGGTTACCCACCAGAAAATTGCCTGATGTCACAGTGATGTCACCAGGCTTGCAAAGAACTCTGTGTGGTGTTTTGAACCAATGCTGATCAGCAGATTAGAAGTCATGCCCTATGAGCTGATGGGCAGTGACTTCAACCATACCTTTTGCAGGGATTGGCCGCACAAGTGCATTCTCCAAGGGCAACCAGATCTTTATGGAGTCATGACTCTTTGCCCCATGCCTGACATCACATGACATCAGGTGTGGGAGAGGTGGGCATTGTTTCAGGTAAACAGTCTCACAGGCCCAACTTGGTCTTCTGGCACAGGTCCCCCACCCTACCCTCTGCCCTAAATAACTGAAATTAAAAGTAACTCTGTTATTAAAATAAACGAATGCTACAAGTAAAAGGGCTTTGGAATGATCTAGTATAAATTACGGGAACAAGCATAAATTATGCTGGTGCTAGAATGTGAAGAACGGAGGCAATCACAGGATTTGTATCCATAACAAAGGAAGGTTTCCCTTTTGTTTACTTGAATACAAACACTGCTTCCAAGACATCATGTTGTTGTTTAGTCAATTAGGCGTGTCCGACTCTTCGTGACCCCATGGACCAGAGCACGCCAGGCACTCCTGTCTTCCACTGCCTCCCGCAGTTTGGTCAAACTCATGTTGGTAGTTTCGAGAACACTGTCCAACCATCTCGTCCTCTGTCGTCCCCTTCTTCTTGCGCCCTCGATCTTTCCCAACATCAGGGTCTTTTCCAGGGAGTCTTCTCTTCTCATGAGGTGGCCAAAGTATTGGAGCCTCAGCTTCAGGATCTGTCCTTCCAGTGAGCACTCAGGGCTGATTTCCTCCAAGACATCATACCAAACTTGTTAAGAAGGGTAGGAACCAGCAGCTATTAACTTTGTAGCAGGTTAATGCCTGGGAGTGGAAGGCTTGACATGAATGTGGACAGGAGGCAGCCTGGGAGGAACCCAGCTGCATGTAGCAAAATAAAAGTATGAAGGAGAGGCTAAAGGACCACAACCACCAGTCAGTCTCTGGCTCAAATGCAACTCGTCCCTGGTTTTAGGAGTCTTCTCTTGAACACCCCCTACTCAGTGCCGGATTTACGTATAAGCTATAGCTTAGGACTCTCTTGGGGGCCCCAAACAAATTTAAAGGGGAAAAAACCTGGATGTACATTTCCAAATGGTGATGTATGGAAGTGAGAGCTGGACCATAAAGAAGGCTGATCGCCAAAGAATTGATGCTTTTGAATTATGGTGCTGGAGGAGACTGTTGAGAGTCCCATGGACTGCAAGAAGATCAAACCTATCCATTCTCAAGGAAATTAGCTCACTGGGCTCACTGGAAGGACAGATCCCGAAGCTGAGGCTCCAATACTTTGGCCACCTCATGAGAAGAGAAGACTCCCTGGAAAAGACTCTGATGTTGGGAAAGATGGAGGGCACAAGGAGAAGGGGACGACAGAGGACAAGATGGTTGGATAGTGTTCTCGAAGCTACCAGCATGAGTTTGACCAAACTGCGGGAGGCAGTGGAAGACAGGAGTGCCTGGCGTGCTCTGGTCCATGGGGTCACGAAGAGTCGGACACGACTAAACAACATTTCCAAAATATAAGGTAAGTTCAGCAATTACTTTGATAATTTACCTATTTTGTTATGTGCAAATGGCTTTAGATACCCATTAGGTCCATAAATTACCATATAGCATATATTTAACACAAAAAACAGCGACATTACCTTCAGGAGCTTAGGGCCTCATCAAACCTAAATCTGGCTCTCCCCCTACATGAGTGTTAACTTCCAAGTTGATTAAAATTCTGGTTCATTCTCAGAGTAACTACCTCATTGACTAGTACATCAATAAGTCCTCATCTCTGTTTCACCCCAGATTTCCAAGTGGGGCAACAGTGGGCTCACTGCATGGCCAGAAGCTACAAGACACAAACTTCCTAAGTGGCAAGAGATGCTGCACATTGTGCTTTTTACACAGCCCTGTTGCAATGCCATGAAGCTAGTTTTAAAACCATGCACTCTCAAAGCAGGAAGGTTCAAAAATAGTGTTGATGTTCTGTACGGCTACAGTTTATGGAAATTAACAACCCAGCAACACACCTGAGCAACCACAAACACAGGTGCACTCTGCTTGCTTGATACTAAAACTGTTTGTTCACATGGAGGTACATTATTCATGGGAAAAGAAAATCCTTCCTTCACAAGATACATTCAGGGTGAGGGGAGGAATATACTGAATGCTGAGAGTTGGGGTGCATTTCACTGGTTATTCAAAAGGCTCAGGAGCTGATCAGATTTGTCAGTAACATTTGATGGTCTGTAATTTACAACTCAAGCTGTGTTAAAGCCAACATGCACATGTAACTCATATCCATCAAGTATCTGTTTAACTCAGATACATACTGAAAACTTCAAAGAAAAATCACGTCACAAGATACTCAAATTAGAAACAAAACAGGTGAACGAGCATTAAAAGCTCGTATTAAAGTTAGCTACATATGGATGAAAATTGCAGGCATTTTAGTTACTGCCTACTGACTAGCTTTTCCTGTGCTAACTCACTAGACCAACAGTGATAAAATAAAATAAATAATAATAATAAAATAAAATAAAATAATAATAATAATAATAATAATAATAATTTACTTGTACCCCGCCCATCTGGCTGGGTTTCCCCAACCACTCTGGGCGGCTTCCAACAAAGATTAAAAATACATTAAAATCTCAGACATTAAAAACTTCCCTAAACATAACCCTAAACTTCCCTAAAAATATACAGCTTTTCCAACATCATAGTGGCATAAAACCACTTACTTAGATGAAAATGCAATACACTACAGAATAAATTTACTGCAGTTCCTGTTAAAAAGTACAATGTCTGCTACAGGAGACGAATCCCTTATTTGACTACTCCTGCACAGGTTTCCTGCATGTGGAGACTTCTTACTCATTCTGATTATTGTTGCCCAAGTTCCACCTTTCAGTTAGTGCGTCACAATAATGATTGTTTATTTGCATATGCTTGCCAAATGCTGAGGAAAAGATGCTGTACATCAAATGTTTTCTCGTGAGCATCAACATTTTATGAATTTCAGACTTGCATATAGTGCTAGCAGAAAATCTACTTGCAGAAAACATTTTAGGTGTTTCTTTTTAAAATGAAACCCATGACTTTTCTACAATTTGGCTACAACAGACACAAGAAACTAATTTTTTAAAAAATACGTTAGAAAAACTGAGCTCCCCTCTGCATTTACCTGGGGTCCCTAGTCTGGCTATGGAGGGGGAAAACCACTGTTCATTTGTGTATGTATGCCTGTAATTCAAGGCTTCAAAATGTTACCTTGTTTCAGTTTAATTCTTCACAGCTATATCATTAAACATGTGATATAGAAACACAGTATGTGTGTGTCACAAATTACAATCTATTTTTGTTTTGCTCGTTCTAATTTTTTTACCCAGAATTCAGGTCTAAACAAAAGGATGAGTTATGTTTCCGCCACCTCCAGCTGCTTCCAAGTAAGTTACTGTGTTAGAACTGAGAATGCATGTCTCCTCTAGAGGGAGCTTGCTAAATTGTTGCTGCAGCATAATTGAGACCCAACATCTGTGAGATTAAGACTGTGGGAACAGTCTTTTCTGACCTTGAACAAAGATGAGCTGGGAGAAAGACTGGGTGCTTGCTTTATGCAAGACAAATGCTTTGCTGGAACAGATGCATGAGAAGATGGACTTGATGAATGAGAAAATGGATTTGACTGTTGTGGTTAATAACATTGATATAGAAATCATCCAAGAACCAACCTATCAATCTGTACTGACTGGGCAAGTGCAGATGACAATGGAGGAGGATGCGGCTGCACCTCAAATAGTACAAATGGAGAGGCCCAAGGCCCTACAGGAGCATAAACTGCTGTTATTGAAGATTGAAGCTGGAGTGGGCCAAGGGGAATCTGGAGATGAGGAGGTTCCTAGCTTTGGAGAGACCTTGAAATTAGATTTTAAATACATTTTGGATTATATCGAGGACTGTGGGGAGTGGGACTGTGGGGAATGGGTGAGCTGGATGAAGGGTGATGGAGACAATTTTGGGCTGGAATCCCCCAGAGACCTACTCCTCAATGAGAAAGGAAAGAAACTAAGACAGAGACCAACAAAAGACAAGGAAAGAGGCAAGCACAAACAAGATGAAGAATTGCAGAAGGGACATGGAAGAGATTTAAGGGCTTTGTACATAAGGCTTCCAGGTTGATGGACTAGACAATAAGGGCTGACATGACCCGAGACCAGGAAGAAGAGACGCTGGATCATGATTGGAAGAGAATTTATAATGGAATTTTTTTTGTTTTGGAATTAGCTAATGAATATTAGGGGAAATGTGGGAATGAAACCACGACTCTAGCAGAAATGATATCAGGAGCTATGTATATTTGAAAACTAAGATTTAAGTTTTAAGGTACTTAGGGGTAAGATAAGGTTTAATAAATTAAGGTAATCTGAATAACAGAATATGGGGAAAGATGGTAAGGATTTGTTGAGTTAATTATTAGGTTAAATTGTTAAGATAAATTTTATAACAAAAATTGAGAAAGATGGAAAGAATTTGCTGAAATAATTACTAAACTAGAACACAAAAACGGAGGTGTGAGGAGGTCAATGAAACAAGCAAATGGAAATTATGGATATGCAATTTGGGATTTGTGGTTTTTTTCTTTTTTTTACTTTCTTTTGCTGTATTGTAGTATTTTGTGCTTTTCTCTCTTTTTATTGTTTTTTTTGTATTGCATTGTTTTTTATTTTCTCTTTTTCTTGTAATTCTGAAATTATCAATAATTATTTTTTTTTTAAAAAAAATAGAACTGAGAGTGCAGTTTTGGTCACAGCACACTCTCACAAATGGAGGCAAAAGGTAGGTGGTTCCCCCCCACCCAATTCTCCTTGCAATCACAGAAAAGCGCCATTGGTTGCTGTATAAGGAATTTGCAAAATACACTTGAGCTTGTGGAATCCTCTGGTGGTTTACAATCCCTTCTGTAAATAGAACAGCTGCACTGGATCCAACCAAACAGTCTTTTCTGCACGGCTTAAATATAAATAGTTGTGGTTTCTCATAGACTTCCAACACATTCTTCCAGCTCAGTAATTAGAATGTTTAATTTCCTTTCTATCTAAGAAGCCAGAGGAGAGGGAAATGGCTGTTACTAGGCTAAAAGTATTCTATCACAGGCAATGTATTTGGTACTTTCCAAACCCAAGTCTCTAACTGTAACTTGATGTGTTGTGAATTGCAGAAGTTGAAGTTTCAAACAAGAAAGCCTCCGTAAACATTAAACATTGTCTTGTGTTTTTCTTCTTCTTCTTCAAGCACAGTTGCCAGACAGACAAATTCATAAAATGATTCAAGGTCTTTCACACAGTAGATGAAATTTCTTTATTTAAATTAGTTTGCTTAGCTCATATTTAGGACAGAATAAAGGCCAAGCTATTTGATCATTTAGAGTGGCCCAGAAACAGACTTCAAAATTGCTGAGGGAATTCAAACAGCACTTGGTCTTCTTTGAAGTCATGACACTTAGGTACTTACTCTGCATATAGTTTTGTTTCTATAATTTATTATACAATGCACCATTCACTCAGCAATATACTCTGAAAATATACAAAACTTACATAACCAAATCTGCAATGTTTGACAGCCACCAATTTTTATCCAGACCAGTTTAAAGGATAACCAGTACTCCTAAGAGATCAATTTTAACTACAAATGGAACATAAATTTCACGCACAGTAGATCAGACAACTTTTCCAATGAAAAAAAATAAGGTTATTAAAGCATTTTGTCATCTTCTTAGAAATGAAAATAAAAGTGTTGGATCTAGGCTATGGGTTGTATCCAACATTGGTCATACTTGGAGCAGACCCAGTAAATAATGAACTGTTCTGTTAATTTCAGTGGGTCTAGTTCAAGTAGAACTTAGCTGGTGTAGCCCTAAGTTAGATGCACTTAAACTACATTGATTTCAATTGGAACTAAGTGCAATTAACTATGGATCCAACCCAAACATTGTTATCGGTTAATGTCTGCATTGTCTAGCTCTAGAGTGGTTGAATTAACTTTTTAAAAAACAACTATATAGTATTATTGCACTCCTTGAATGTGCAGTACTTTGAAATATACCAGCACTGAAAGGGGTCTTGCATTAAGATATTCAGGAACAACATGAAAACGAGGAGAGCATCCAGTCTGTACCAACAAGTATTCTGTCTTCAGTACAGGCCGTCATTTATTTCGTTCATGTTGTCTTTTGAAAGCGTCGCTTAATGTCTGAAAAACATAGCAAAAACATAGCAGGTTGTGCTACAAAAATAGATCAAATAACTATACCCAAAGCCATTCTATATCCAATGTCGCCATGGAAAACATACTATACTCCGTTAGAACAACAACACACTAGAAGCTCGGCAAACAGAAATAATGAATTTATATTCAATATACATGCCACCAGGCTACTACTACATGAGACAACAAGTGTAGAATATATCTAGCAAATGAAAGAGCTAACACTGACAGTCACCAAGTTCCAGAAGTTCCATGTTAAGCCTATGTTGAATATGTGTATGAAACATTAACTGCATGAAAGTTAGTGGCGATATTTTTTTGCTAGCCTGCAAAGAGGCCAATAGTCTATTTTTCCAGAGGAAGAGAAGCTCCTTCCTCCACAGCCAGCACAGAAAAACAACAGTCTGGAAAACAGGGATGGAATTATCCGTCCCTGGTCCACCAGCCCACTTACTTGCCTGCATAAAATCCCTTGCCAGCCAAAAGCTATCAGGCGAGTGATTAAATACAAGGATTATTTATTACCATTTTATCTTGCAAATCAAATACCTAGCTGAGTAATCTTCAAAGCAAACTTACAAGAAGTTTTCAGTACTGATGGATGGGGCTATGATCTATGGTGTGGCATTTGCTCCATGTGCACGTTGAGTTTCATTTCATTATCGAGGATTTGAACAAGTTGTTGCATGGAAGGAAGATGCCCAGACTGTAGCTTAGACCACACTGGAACATCTAAATAAGTAGTGTAGGAGGTAAAGAACATGATTAGCATATTAAACTACTTATTGTACAGTGTAGGAACTGCAAGTTGCTGCTCTTATTTTATGCTTGCCAGGATACCCAGAGAAAAACAACTGATACAAGCTTTTGAATACAGTATAGGTTCACTCTTACTCCCGTCTTCATTCCACAAATACCAGTTTCTCGCCAATGTACATGCAATGAAGTATTACCAAGCTTCTGAAGAAACTAGATTAAAAATAGATATACTTCTGTTTACAAGGCTTGCATGAAGAATTTGTATGCAAAGTTCTTTCTTGACAAACAAATTACCGTATTTTTTGCACCATAACACTCACTTTTTTCCTCCTAGAAAGTAAGGGGAAATGTCTGTGCGTGTTATGGAGGAAATGCCTACGGGTGGCATGCCTACGGATTTTCCTCCTCTAAAAACTACGTGCGTGTTATGGTCGGGTGTGTGTTATAGAGTGAAAAATACAGTACTCTGTCAATGTTCAATCAACTTACACTGGAGAGGTCTTTTAAATGGCACATTACTTCAGAACTGTTAATACTATAGCTTTAGTTATTTGTGAAAGTTTAGGGATCACTCACACTAGTCACAATTTTGACATAGGGTCATCTCAAATAGACCCTTTATTTCGGTCTTCTGAACCAAATGCAGCTGGTAGCTTCATAAATACAATTAACACAAAACCCCTCTTAAGCTAACGAGAATACACAAAAGCTGTCCAGAACTCACCATTTAAAGTTATTTCAAATGCACCTGTTGACATACAAATGTTCTCAGTCATGCTGCTCAGGAAGAAAACCATCATACAAGCATAGACCTAAAAATTAAACACATTAATCTAAAGGCTAGTCTTTAAATGATGCAACATATTTATCAGTTCAGCTCTATATTCAGCTGATACTAATATTTGGTGAAAGTAATCTCCTTTCTTTGTGACTCTAAATTAAAATTTGTTCATTTTCCTTCCCTGTCTTGAATTCAGAGGGTTCATTTATAACACTTAAGTAAGATAAATACCAAGTGATAACCAGTATGACACACTGATTGCTAGAATAAAATCAGGATGGTTATTATTTCTAAAATAAAACCCCTTTTTATAAAGCAAGTAAGCAAATACACATATGCTCTACATAAGTTGTCTTACTACTATTCTGTTTCAAACCCTAGAGGCATCGTTCCCTTTACTCCAGAATGTTAAATGTGCTTTTGGCGCTATACCCAAAGGATAAAATGATGCAATCTTCAGCAACAGGGCATAAAAAGATCTCATAGTGAAAGATTTATGTTTCAGCTCATATAAGATTGCAGCTTCTTGTACATGGATTAATTATCCAAGATCATGTGGTTATACATTTAACCCATTACTTCATAAGTTTAGTTATTTTTCAGAATTTCTAATACTAAAGATACTACTAAGACAAGAATCCTTGCCTCATCTGAAAAGTAGTGCTGCTGTTTTCTGCTCTTCTAGGTCTTCTGCACCAGCCACCAAAGAATAAACCATAACTAATGGTGACATATTCTTATTTGCAGCTCAAAAAGCTGATTATAACCAGTAGAAAATTATTTTTTCCAGCCCTCTTAAAGACATACAATCGTACCTTGGAAGTCGAATGGAATTCATTCCAGAGGTCTGTTCAACTTCCAAAACTGAACTGAAGCTTCTGATTGGCTGCAGGAAGCTCCTGCAGCCAATCAGAAGCTGCAGAAGCCCCGTCAGATGTTCAGGTTCCAAAAGAACGTTCGCAAACCAGAACAATCAATTCCAGGTTTGCAGCGTTCGGGAGCCAAAACATACAAGTTCCAGGGCGTTCAACAACCAAGGTACAAATGGGGGGGGGAGAGGTTGTGTGTGTTCTGAAGCAATTTCTCCTTCAAGCTATTATCAAAGTGCATGTTTGTGGGAGCATTTGGTTGTGTGAACACCAGGAAATCAATCTCCACTCCATGAAAAAAGTGATGTTGTAAGAGGAAAAAGTAGTCTCTTTACCTTATTTTCTTGGCCCCACTGCCAGACGCTTGGAGTTTGCATGCCAAAGAAAGCAAAAGGATCCTTGCCAACAATAATGAAGCCTATTAACACTAGTTTGAAGACTGACAGGAAAGATGCTATATGTCTGGGAGAAAAAAGAGATGTTAGTCGCTAAAGGCTATTCCTAAACTTATCAAAAACGACAAAGATTATGCCATACCCAGCTGCATGTCACTATTCCAGTAACTTTAGTGATATTTCATCTTATCAATATTACGTATTTGAAAACGTTGCATTTAAAATGCAAGACTACATGTAACTCCCCACGTGCGTTCAACTTGTGCATGGTGCTGGGAAAGAAATAATTCAATTTAAACTGCAAAAAGGTGTGGAAAGAGCAGGGAAACAGCAGTCCCATGAGCCTTTGAACTGCCCTTTGAGGCCTGCGGACAGTTGGAATTTGGATAGCAGCAAAAGAATCTGACCCACAGCCAAGCACCTTGGGGTACCAGTCTACCCAACTTGTCATTGTTTCCACATCATTCTGCAGTGATGAGGAAGACTGAGAGCCACTACTGCCACCATTCATGCCAGTCTGGTAAGTGGTGCTGGTTTTTCAAGGGTTTCCAGAGGCTTAAAGGGGTGTTTACAGGCTTTTCAGATGCGTGTTCCCCACTATATGTGATTTCAAGTACACATGCAGTACCCAAGAGCATAAGCTCCCTTGTAACTGGGGAGTCGTCTGTATTCGAATCAATTCTGGGCTGAGATCTTAGTTCTTCAGGTTGTCATAATGCAAAAAACTCACCACTTCTTTATGCTCTCTCTTCTGCATCATCATTGGTGTAAACATTCTAACCACACCAAAAGCAATCTATCATTACTAGTTTGGAAGTGAGGGTTGATTAGTTTAGCTAGCCTCATGAAACTGAACTCGTGCCATAGGTACCAAATTAGATAAATAAGAGGAATAATAGGTCTAAACTCATGTCTCTGTCATATTTTAATTCATAATAAACTTACCTATAAAGAGGCTGAGGGAGATAATTTTCCCCTTCAATGCGGATGTCTGGGTACCGCTGGCTAATAACCTGCATGTACTCCTCAAACACCCGTCTGTATCCTCAGGAAACACTGAACAGAAATATTTTATTATAATTAGTTGGTGTGTAGTTAAGCATAAACATAAAGATTATTTATTTGTAGGTAATCAATTGGAATTAGCATGCTTCCAGATTTCCCTAAAAACAATTTACTCCCTCAACTTCACCATCCTCATCTGCCCAAATGTTTCTTCGTCTCCATCACAACTCCCACCGACTTTTCCCCTTCTGAACAGTGGTGACACCTCTCTCCCCCCCCCTTTAAAGTCTTTCCTCAAAATCTACATTTTAATGCACTGCAAATTACTTTGAACACAATTCTGTAAATGTAAAAGTATCATGTAAATTAATATTTAATCTAGTCTTTTATGTGGCATTTTGAATTACCCCTCAAATAACCAACTTTGAAATGCAGGCAACTGCATTTTTACACATTAAGCTCTAAACATGGTCTATTTTAAACAGTAAGTTCCCTAAGGAATAAGGCCTGTTTAGTTTTACCTATAGTTTGGTATGGTGCTACGTACACTGATGTATAAACACTTTCACAGGTAGCTTTTGGGACATTTTATCCCAAGAATAAAAGCCTGCTTCAAGTCCATCTCTGTCAGTGCTAGAAATTAGCCAAGTGCATTTTGCGACTAGCATGGGTTCAATTGCAGCCAGGTGGAGATCTCTAGGTGCCAGGTTGTAGACTAGGGAAGGCAAAATGTCACTTAAAGAAGGATCTGAAATATTTTCCTTGAAGCTTGGATTTGTTTTATTCTGGATTGTTTTATTTGATATTTTAATGTGTTATAAACTGCTTTGAGATTTGTTCTTTAAAATATAAAGTGGTACAGAAATGAAATAAATAATAATAATAATAATAATACCATAAAAGGTGCCTAGATATCCCATTGTGGCAAGTGCAACCTAGGTTTAAGGTGCCATTTGTAGATTAGATTATGTATCTGAGTTTCTAACACTGATCTCAGTGTGTGTGTTCCATTTCCCATACCTCTGGTTCTGGGGAATCAACTAAATATTTTATCTAAAGTCATGCAATAGCTAGATCTTAAATTTTAAAGTAAGTCATCTGAAGACCACTAGAGGATGCTATGGGTTTGATTATTAAGCAGTAAATACATGCAAGTTATTGTGCTCATTAGGAAGCAAACATTAACACAAGAGATAGAAACGAAGGCAAGAGCCTTCAGTATGATATGAAAATATTAACCAAGCCAGCTAGAAGGCGAAATCCGAACTGTATGAGAGCTTCCAAAACATGTCTGTAGGTAATAATTAATTCCAATGCTGAAACTTAATGAGTCAACGGTTTGTTTTCCTTGAAAGTATTCGCAAAAAACAATGAGAAAATGGAATACAGCCGAGAACTCTCCAAGAAGAAAATGACAGAAAATTAAAACACACTTTCTCCTCATGTCACAATACCACCTGGAAACTTGATTGTTGTATCAAAACTCTTTACGTTTTTGGTGTTCCCACTACAGCTCTGGGTATTATCTCTTCTATTCCACATCATACATTTCTAAAGAGCCCAAGGACTTTAGTAATTGACTTCTCTTGTGTAGCTCACTGTACAGCTATGCCTTAGTAAAAACTATTACATTAAGCAATCACTACAAAAATCACTAGTAATGGCCCTCTAAAGAAAACTGGTTTTTTAAATTAAAGATTTCTTAATTTACAAAAAGATTTGCATTGTCTCTTTTTTCAAGTTGTCCTTTCTGCATCTCAGTATCATTTGTTGTGAGACGTTAGTGTTGCATGCAATATTAGGTTGAGAAGAAAAGAGGGGTGGAGATAGAGGGGGTTTGTGAGGTGATGCTTCTATTCTTCTTTTGAGTGTATATGTGGGGTTTTGTGTCAGCGTCACTTGTATAGGCTCTTACTATTCGCTTGTTATATTTCCTTGGTGATGAGAGATGTTGGGGTGGCCTAGGGTGTGGTTGATTGTTTTTGGTTGGCTGTAGTGAGATTTGTTTATGTGCGTGAGGATGTGGATTTTTGGATCAGGTTAGCCATATTGATTTGTAGGCTATCAGTGGACTCTTGCTGTTGTCTTGTTGAGCTATGTATGTGATAAAGGAGAACCATACTGAGGTGAAGGCATCTTCTTCTATTTGTCCCTGTGTCAGTTTCAGCTGATTGGTTAGTTTTTCTAGTAAGGCTGTTTCCCGTATTATTTGATAGCACTGGACCATGTTTACTCCTGAATGCTCTCTCCAGTGTCTGGCTGAGGCTTCTGGCTGCTGAGAGTAGGTGGGTTATGAGCTCTTTATAATGTTAGTGGGCATTATTATCTTGGAAGATGTTCAGTAGGGCCAGTTCTGGGGTGACTTCTAATACTTGCTTAGTTATTTTGAGCATTTCTTGTATGACTGATGTCCAGAAGAGTTGGATTTTGGGGCATTCCCATCACATGTGAAGGTATGTGCCCATGGAGGTGCAGCCTCTCCAGCATTTTGGTGGTGTTAGGTACAATCTGAGTTTCAGGGTGAGTTTTTTTCTTTTAACCAACATTGATTTAAAGGGAAGTTTAGACCACATTCTAGTCCATTGTGTGGGGTTAACCTCATAGCCTATGTCATCCTCTCATTGTTTATTGCCTACGTTGAGGGGGTTTGTGGGATTTTGGAGCAGTGTTTAGTATATTGTGGATTCCATCCCCTTGCCGTGTCCATTTGTTGTTAGGAGGAGGTTTTTAAGAAAACTGTTTTGAAGCAAACTAGTCTCTAAAATGTTTCGAACACTAGCACAAATAATCCACAATTTCCTTCCAGGAAATTTATACATAATGGTGATCAGGTCATAGGGATACTGTACACCAGAAGAACAAAATTTCCAGATGATGTTTATGATTCTAGCCTTGAGTTTCCTTTACTTGCCTCCCAGTTTGATTCTCTTCTGAGTTTTATTTTGAGAGCCACAGTTTTGAGAGCCTCATGGTTTTCCTCTTCAAAGACAAGGGAGATTTGTTTTAGGTTTGTTTGTTATTTTAAAGAAAAGGAAAACTGGGATTTTCACATTTATAACAGGGCTTCTTGATTTAAAAAAAAAGCTAAAAAGCTACTGAGGAACATACACAATTCACAAATATTACTCAAAACATTCAGTAATAGAACTGGGAACCTAGAAGACTAATGTGAAATGTTTTTTAAATGACTCTGCTTTTCTTTCCCTTTGGTCCCAACTGTGGTGCGTTGCTATGCTGATGTAACACTGCTAACACAAGGAGTAACAATGCCTGAAAAAAATTGCAATAAATAGATGGTGAAACTTTAAAAATGAAGAATGTTTCCAACACAAGAATGAACAATGCTGAAGCTGTTAAAGAAAGCCTGAGGAAAGAACACGTTACAGAAAGAAAACTGGATTGCTAGATATGGGCAAGATATGCTGAAAAACTGCTTGAAATTCAGAATTCTAACCATTACTCCATTAAATAGTTATTTTTAGAGGAAAGTACTAACATTTTAGGCCCACACTTTAATTGACTTTCCTATTTTTGCTAATTCCAAATCCATTATTCATACTCAGACTGAAGTCTCATATCCAAACAGCAGTTTGCATATAAATATATTATTAGCAACTTTGTTAATACTGTAAAATGTTGTTTGTGACTTGTCTAAGTTTTACAACTTTAGCTACAAAAAGCCTTACTGAAACCCATCACTAACTACAAATTGCTGTTTAGAAGTTCCTTTATATAAAACATTGTGCAATTCTAAGCATGTTTGCTCAGATACGAGCCTCAGCAACTTAGTTGGTCTTTAAGGTGCTACTGGAAGGAATTTTTTTTATTTTCATTAGGACAGTCTTTTATACAGTATAAGCTTACTCTGGATTGGAACCCAAAGCATCGACCCAATGTACACAGATCTAGGACTTCAGTTCAATGAACATGGTGGGACTGACTTTTGGGTAAACATGACAGCATTTGTGTTGCATGTATTTGGCTTTCATCAATATAAATACAAAAGTACAGACTATTCCCCTTAATGGATCACAAACCTTATGACAGACCTGAGTATCCAAAGGAAAAGAACACGGTTTAGAGAAGTACCATTTGGCAGCTCCCCTTTTACAGGTCAACACATTATGTATACCTTTAGGTCCTAAACAAGAATGAAGGTTCCTTTCATGTTATAAACTGCTTCCCTCAGTATAGAATCCTCACACATACTGGAGTGTGGACAAATCATGTCCTCCCGGCGTTAGAAACTCAGATATAGAAGCTAGGCACCAAACAGCTCCTTAAACCAGGGTTACAGTCGCCAAAACATTGTGGGGCAAGACGGCTCTAAAGTCTTATTTTTCAATGATGGACTGACTATGATTGATTCTCAGTTAAACATCTAGCTAGTTCAGATGACAACCTTGAGTTGGGTTAAGAGCTTTGAGAACTTAAAGAAGAAAACCAACTTGATCCAGGGACAGTCCACACATACAGTGGTGCCCCGCAAGGCGAATGCCTCGCAAGGCGAAAGGGTTTTTCGGTTTTGCGTTGCTTCGCTAGACGAATTTCCCTATGGGCTTGCTTCGCAAGACGAAAACGTCTTGCGCTTTTTTTTTAAAGCCGCTTGAAGAGGCGCAGTTGCGACGGAATGTGCTTCGCAAGACGAAAAACATTGCAAAAGGAAAAGACTCGCGGAACGAATTATTTTCGTCTTGCGAGGCACCACTGTATATCGTCCTATTCCAACCTCTTTTTCTTAATGGTCGACTGCTCCTGCTCAGGCTGCACAGAAAAAGCATTTTGGTTCCAGAAATTCATTCCTATCGCACAGATAAAATATAACTGATAGAATTCTACAGGATGGGGTATTAATATATGAAAACAGACCAAATCCAATGATCCCAAGGCATGCACTTCTAGATGGTAGAGGTGTCAGGTGCCATCCTGGTGCCTAGGCCTCTTCCTTCGGTTGCAAGTGATAGAAAAGCCACCTGGCTAATTTCAAACTCTGCCTCACCTGCAGCATCCAAGTGCCTATACGGCCCCCTCGACTTCTTGCACCACCGCACCGTTTCTGAAAGCCCTTACATAAACACCTTTTTTATCACCAGGCACCCCCAACTCCCCCCCCCCCCAGTCCACATAGTCCCACCAATCCGCCCTGCTACTCACACCACTTCTCATCCTCAAATCCCAACCTAATTGCCAACACCAACATGGCCTCAATCTATTAATTGCTCAGGGCCTCCTTGTCTTTCCCCATCCTATTGAACACCTATCCACCTCAAGCCCTATATTTCACCATATATATATTCAAGGTGAGCTCGGCACAGCACCGAAAGGACAGCATTGCCCAACCCTCCCTCCTCTCATTCCAGCTTCATGCCTCCTGCCTATCAGAAAGCCAACATTATCGTAGCAACCCTAATGTCTTCCATCAAGGGCCACAGTATCCTAAGCCAGTCGTCTTCTACTGGTGGGCCATGGCCTGATCCGAGGTGGGCCAAAACAGCTGCACTAGCGCCATACAGATATTTGGGGTGGATGTGTGTTGGGGGGGGGGAGAGATGATAAGAAGAAATGGGATCCCCAGATGCATGTTTATTTGAGGTTAAAGGTGGGTCTAAAGGCTAAAGGGATTGAAATCAGGGGCGGGGGGGGGGAGAGATAGATAAGAACCGCCCTGAGACCTCCGGATATAGGGGGTATAGGGCGGTATATAAATTTAATAAATAGTAATAAGAGGCAGAGACGATTCCTGCCCTGGGAAAACAACTCTTATCTAAATTCCGACGTAGCCTGCCCTCTACTTTCCCCGAGGCCTTAAGGGGAAAGACCTGCCGCCCTTCGCCCCCCAACACCTCCCCAGGGGCCCCCTAATTTTCTCTCTCCCCCCCCCCACCCCAGACGCCCCGCGTTGTCAGCCTTTCCCTTCGCCCCCTCCTAGCTCGCCCTTCGCCTCCCTTCCCTTTCCGGCCTCCGCAGGGCGAGGCTTCGGCGGGGAAGGGAGGCCAGAGGGACGGAGCGCGGTCGGCTGTGGGCTTCGCCCTCCCACCCCCGACGGAGGAAGGTCTGAGGAGGAGATGGAGCAGCAGAAGCAGGCCTCCCCCCCCCCCGCCGGGCTCACCAGATCTGGAACTTGAGCAGCGGTCCCGTCGCGTAGGCCATGCGCAGCTTCTTCCCGGGCGGCAACCCGTCCGGCTGAGCGCCAGAGCCGCCCAGCCCCGCCGCCAGCAGGAACAGCAACGCCAGCGCCGGCCTCATCTCGTCGTCGTCTTCTTCTCCTCCTCCGCGCGACCACGGCCGGCTTTATAAACGCTCCTCGCTCCGTTTCCCTCTACCCCCCCTCCCACCTCCGCACGCACACCGACTCGCGCTCTGCCGCTAGCGGGCGAGGGTCACGTGAGAGAGGGCGCCCGCAGCGCGCCTGCGCCAGCTTCCACCTATCCCCGGCCGCGGAAAGAATGGCGCCCACCCCCACCCCCCACCAGTCGACGAGTTTGCCTCACGGGTGTTGTACATACGGGCTACTCGCGCCCGGCTGAACAGCAGGGGGGCTTCCGTTGCTCTGCCAAAATGGGACACTAACCATCCCCAGAGTGGCTTACGTGCGGCATTAAAAGCAGTTGAAACAAAGCTGTCTCTCCCTACAGGCTTACATTCTAATAAAATCATCATCATCAGTGGGTTTGTTTTTTTTTTAAATGTTTAGGGGTATTCTTATTTTCCTACTCATATTGAAATACTTTCTCTCAATGAGGCCAAACTTAGATTCACAAAATGTTTAGGGGTATGCGTCCCCTCAGAAAAAAGCACTGATAATAATAAAGCAAGCTTTATTCAGGGTGCTTAGGGTCATAAAATTTTGGAGTTGTTGGCAAGGGACCTTGCGGGTCATCTAGTCCAACCCCCTGCAATGTGGGAATCTCCACTAAAGCATCCATGACAGATGGCCATCCAACCTCTACTTAAAAACCGAGTCCACAATCTCCTGAGGGAGACCGTTCCACTGTCAAATAGCTCTTACCACCATAAAGTTTTTCCTGGTGTTTAGTCGGAAGCTCCTTTCTTGTAACTTGAAGTCATTGCTTCGAGTCCTAGCCTCCAGAGCAGGAGTAAACAAGCTTGCTCCCTCTTCCATGCGACAGCCCTTTAGATATTGGAACATGGCTATCCTATCTCCTCTCAATCTCCTTTTTTGCAAGCTAAACATACTCAGCTTCTTCAACCAGTCCTCATAATACGTTGTTTCCAGTCTCTTGAACACCTTGTTCACCCACCTCTGCACACGTTCCAGCTTGTCAATATTATTAAGTTGTGAGTTGACATAGCAGCCGGCACAGCGATTTCTTCAAGTAGCTCTTTTATTCTGGTAAGCTGGAAATAAACTGACTGCGAACAGCTCAGCCGGCCTGTATTTATAGTCAGCCGGCTGTCAACATTGTAACCATAACAGCTCAGAGTTCCCGCCTAAAATAACGGACGCGGACCTGAGTGAAAACTATCTACAGACCTGAGTGAAAACTATATACAATATCCCCCTGTTGGCCCAGGGTGAAAACTACACTACATAACACCCCTCCCCACCGAGATAAGGCGTTAGTTACAATCGTAATGGTTTCCTTATATACAGCACTACGCGTAATGGTTCAATTAGGCACAAAAGCATATCAGTTACATTTCCCCTACTTAGACCAACAGTGATACCTGTCCAACAACATAGTCCTTTAAATAAGTTGGGCACTTGGAAACTCTGCCAGACCGCCGGGGACTGGAAGCCAAGTCCGGAGGGCCACACAGTTCTCGCTGAGGCTGTGGTGCGACCCTAGGTGGCGTTGGAACCAACTCCCCTGGATCCGCTGCTGTGGGTGGAGCCTCCGCAAGTGGAGTGGTCTGAGTCTGTTCTGAAACGGCTTGGTTCGGCTCCACGCTGGCAGTTTGCGAGGGAGGTGTAGGTGGGGCCTCGCCATCTGTACGTGTCTCTTCTGGAGCCGCAACCGCAGTTGGGGGCACCTCGGTAGTGTCCCCGTCCCCAACCCTGCGCCTAAGCTGGTCTATGTGCCGTCGCCACAAGCGTCCGTCTTCGAGTGCCACCTGGTATGAGCGAGGTCCAGTGACTCCCACTACTGTGGCTGGCACCCAAGGAATGTCCCCCACATAGTTCCGGGCAAAGACCTGGTTTCCTGGGACAAATGACCGTGGTGCGTTGGCACAGCCTGGGGGTTCAGCCACGGCAAAGTCTGGGTGTAGCCGGTCGAGCGGTGACCTGAGGCGGCGGCCCATAAGCAGTTCAGCAGGGCTCCTCCCTGTGGCCGCATGAGGGGTGATGTGTTGCATGAACAAGTATTCGGCGACCCGCTCATGCCAGTCTCCCCGGTCCAGGCGCACCAGTGCCTCTTTTGTCGAGCGCACCATTCTTTCTGCTTGCCCGTTGCTGGATGGATGAAAAGGTGCCGTTAGGGCATGGCGGATGCCCAGTCCCAAAAGATACCGCTCAAACGTGCCTGACGTGAACTGCGGTCCGTTGTCAGAGACCAGGACATCAGGACACCCATGCGTTGCAAACAGGCCTCGCAGCACCCGGATGACAGCTTCGGTAGTGGTGGAGGGCATCAGGGCGACCTCCAGCCATTTGGAATAGGCGTCCACCACTACCATAAAGGTCCGGCCGTGAAAGGGGCCAGCCAGATCGATGTGCACCCTCGACCAGGGTGTCTTTGGCGTCTCCCAGGTGTGACCCTTAGCTGCCGGTGGTGCAGGCCTCGACTCTTGGCACGCTTGGCAGGCGGACACCCAGGCAGTGATGGCATCGTCCATATTAGGCCACCAGACGTAACACCGAGCCAACGCCTTCATTTTGACAAATCCCGGGTGGCCAACGTGCAGAGCCTTCAGGACGCGCTGACGGAGTCCCTGGGGAATCACGACGCGGTCTCCCCACAGCAGACAGCCGCGATGAGCTGAGAGTTCATGTTGTCTGGTTGCGAAGGGCTGGAACTCCGATGCAAAAGGCCCTTGTGGCCACCCCCTCCACACCCAGTTGAGCACCCGGCTGATGGTGCGATCCTGGGCAGACGCGGAGGCCACAGTGGCAGCCGATACAGGCGCCGTCGGAAGATCCTCAATCAGAAGGAGCGATGAAGCTGGAGCCGGGTCTTCCACAAATGCTGGAAGAGGGCAACGGCTGAGGGCGTCGGCATGGCCCATCGATTTCCCCGGGCGATGGATGAGCTGGTAGTGGTAGGCAGCCAGGAAAACAGTCCATCGCAGCATGCGTGGTGAGAGGACCGGTGGAGTTGGACGATCACCGGCGAGGAGGCCCAGGAGTGGCTTGTGGTCAGTGATGAGGTCAAAAGTCCTGCCATAGAGGTATTCATGGAACCTCTTCACTCCAGCCACAAGTGCCAATGCCTCCTTGTCGAGCTGGCTGTAATTCCGTTCCGTCGGAGATAGTGTCCTGGAAAAGTAGGCGAGCGGTGCTTCCCTTCCATCTGGAAAACGGTGACTAAGGACAGCACCGATGCCAAAAGGTGAGGCGTCGCAGGCAAGGACCAGTGGCCTGGATTCACTGTACTGTACCAGCACACTGTCTGAAGAAAGGAGAGCCTTGACCGCGTTGAAGGCCGCCGTCTCCCGATGACCCCAGGCCCAAGGCGTCTTAGTGCTAAGGAGTCGGTGAAGAGGCTCAGCCACTGTGGCTTTGTGGGGCAGGAACATGTTATAAAAGTTCAGCAGCCCCAGGAATGCCTGCAACTCCGTTTTGTTTTTTGGGGTGGGGGCCTGCTGGATAGCGCGGATCTTGGATGTGGTTGGATGAAGGCCGGAGGCATCGATAAGATAGCCCAGGAACTCTACCTGTGAAACGGCAATCTGGCACTTCTCCCTCTTTACCTTGAGCCCGGCCTCCTGGAACCTGGTCAGCACGGCACAGAGGCGCTCGAACAGCTGCTGGTGTGAGTCTGCAGACACCAAGACGTCATCAAAATATGGTACCACGCCCGGAAGCCCTTGCAGGAGACGCTCCATAAGGCTTTGGAAGATGCCAGGAGCCACACTCACCCCGAACTGCAACCGGCGGCAACAGAATGCCCCCCGGTGGGTGACGATCGTCTGGGCCTCAGCAGTGGCATCATCGACAGGCAGTTGTTGATAGGCTTGGGCAAGGTCCAGCTTAGCGAAGATCTTACCCTCACCCAGGGAATGCAGCAGGTGGTGGACAACAGGAACCGGATAAGCGTGCTGCTGAAGTGCCTTGTTAATCGTGCACTTGTAGTCAGCGCAGATTCTCACCGACCCATCTGGCTTGACAGGCGTGACGATGGGGGTTTCCCACTTTGCGTGGTCAACCGGCTCCAAAACTCCTTGGGCGATCAGTTTGTCCAGTTGTTCGTCCACCTTAGCCTTGAGAGCAAAGGGAACCCGGCGTGGTTTTAGCTTGATGGGGGCGACTTGTGGATCAAGGCTAAAGGAGATGGGCGTACCTGTATATTGCCCCAAGGTGCCGTCAAAAACCTCGGCAAAGTCTTTGACCAGACCCTCAGTCTCTGCGTTAGAGATGCAGTTGATGCCGGTGATTTCCAGGCCGAGGGCATCAAACCAGTCTAGCCCTAGGAGGCTTGGCCGCTGACCTTCGACCACCACCAACCGGAGCAGGCCCGAAAAATCCTTGAAGGCGATCTGGAACCGGCCAACGCCTACCACGGGAATGTCGTTTCCCTGGTAGTCTCTCAGGTGTACGCGGTGAGAGTGAGTTGCCTTTTGGACACTCTGGGTACCAGTCTTTTGAGGGTGCTCCATGACACGATGGACAGGGCAGACCCGGTGTCGATCTCCATGTCACATGGAGCTCCTTCAATGAGCACCGTGACGTTCAGCTTGCGTCGCGTCGACGAGTCGGTTTGGCCAATCGTGGTTCCAGACGGGCAGCGGCAGTTGGTGAGAGCGAAACAACTTTCCTTGGCAGACTGGCGTGAAGACTTGGACTTGTGAGTCGATGAAGGGGGGGTGTCAGACGGAGCCGATCGGCAGACCTTAGCGATGTGGCCCCTTCTGGAACACTTCCTACAGATGGCGTCTCTGAATCGACACTTGGCACGGGAATGGTTGCCTCCGCAGCCAGCACATTCCGGTTGGCCCTTGGAGTTCTGCTGGAACTTCCTGCGCTCCCGCTTTGTCTGGTGCACATCATCTTCTTCACTGGAGGATGCCTCATCACTGCTGGCCTCTTCATGATGCACCGGAACTGGCTCCCTAGCAAGACGCGGGCTGCTGGACTTGCGGATCTCCTGAGCGGAGCGTTCAGCAGCTTCTGAGGCCACAGCCTCCTCAATGGCTTTCTGTAGCGTGAGGTCTGGCTTGGCTAGGAGACGCCGTTGCAGATGGATGTCCCGGACCCCGCAGACGATTCGATCCATCAGGGCATCGTCTAAGTCTCGGAACTCACAGTGCATTGCAGCCTGCCGCAGGGCGGTGGTGTAGTTGTTGATTGACTCCCCCTCTGCCTGGTTCCGGTGGTAGAACGCATGGCGGGCAGCAATCTTGGACGGCTTTGGTGCGTAGTGGCTGCGGAGCTTCTCTTGGATCGTGTCCCATGGTGTTTCCTGGACTGCTTCAGGCGCAACCAATGCTCGGGCCGTCTCAAACACCTCAGGCCCACAGAGGCTGAGGAATAGGCCCCGCTTCCGATCCTTTGATACTGCTGTCAGCTCGTTGGCTTGGAGGTAGCAGTCGAACCGAGCGAGGTAGGAGTCCCATGATTCAGATGCTGGCGCAAACGGCGGTAGAGGCACAAGTGAAGCCATGATTCCGATGCCGGCGTGAAAGGCGATGGATGGAACACAGTGCTCCAGCCAGAACAGTCAGCTCTGAATTGGTTCTGCCCAGTGATTTCGCTCAGTGATTTCGCTCAGTGATTTCGCTCTGTGATTCAGCTCAGTTCAGAGGCTGGCCGCATCTGGCTGTGCTCTGATGTCCATCCATCCCATCCTCGTCGCCAGTATTAAGTTGTGAGTTGACATAGCAGCCGGCACAGCGATTTCTTCAAGTAGCTCTTTTATTCTGGTAAGCTGGAAATAAACTGACTGCGAACAGCTCAGCCGGCCTGTATTTATAGTCAGCCGGCTGTCAACATTGTAACCATAACAGCTCAGAGTTCCCGCCTAAAATAACGGACGCGGACCTGAGTGAAAACTATCTACAGACCTGAGTGAAAACTATATACAATATCCCCCTGTTGGCCCAGGGTGAAAACTACACTACATAACAAATATCCTTTCTAAATTGTGCTGCCCAGAACTGGACACAGTGTTCCAGGTATGGTCTGACCAAGGCAGAACAGAGCAGGAATATTACTTCCCCTGATTGGGACACTATACTTCTGGAACAGCATTGGCTTTTTTTTTATTATTCTGTCATGAGAAGAGAAGACTCCCTGGAAAAGACCCTGATGTTGGGAAAGATGGAGGGTGCAAGGAGAAGGGGATGACAGAGGACGAGATGGTTGGACAGTGTTCTCGAAGCTACCAGCCTGAGTTTGACCAAGCTGCTGGAGGCAGTGGAAGACAGGAGTGCCTGGCGTGCTCTGGTCCATGGGGTCACAAAGAGTTGGACTCGACTAAACGACTAAACAACAACAATACACTGCTGACTCATGTTAAAGCTTGTGGTCTACTAAGGCCCCAAGATCCTTTTCACGTGGACTATTGGTAAGCCAGATGTCCCCCATCTTATATTTGTGTAGCTGGTTCTTCCTTCAAGTGCGGAACCTAACATTTGTGTGTATTGAAATTCATTTTGTTGGTTTGATCTGAAGTCAGTGCAGAATGCTGCAGCGTGATTCCTGACAGGTCTGAGCTCTTGCCAGAGATCAGCACTGGTTGCTATTAGTATACAAAGGCCTTAATAACCTGGGAGCAGTTTACCTACGAGGTCACCTTATCCCCCACATGTGCATACCCAACCACTTCAATTGGCGGAATTTGACACTACCTGGAGGTGGTTGGAGGGTTGATGGAGGCTAATGGATTGAGGTTGAATCCTGACAAGACAGAAGTACTGTTCTTGGGGGACAGGGGGCGGGCTGGTGTGGAGTACTCCCTGATCCTGAATGGGGTAACTGTGCCCCTGAAGGACCAGGTGCGCAGCCTGGGAGTCATTTTGGACTCACAGCTGTCCATGGAGGCACAGGTTTATTCTGTGTCCAGGGCAGCTGTTTACCAGCTCCATCTGGTACGCAGGCTGAGACCCTACGTGCCCGCAGACTGTCTTGCCAGAGTGGTGCATGCTCTGGTTATCTCCCGCTTGGACTACTACAATGCACTCTACGTGGGGCTACCTTTGAAGGTGACTCGAAAACTGCAATTAATTCAGAATGCGGCAGCTAGACTGGTGACTGGGAGCGGCCGCCGAGACCACATAACACTGGTCCTGAGAGATCTTCATTGGCTCCCAGTACGTTTCCGAGCACAATTCAAAGTGTTGGTGCTGACCTTTAAAGCCCTAAATGGCCTCAGTCCTGTATACCTGAAGGAGCGTCTCCACCCCCATCATCCAGCCCGGACACTGAGATCCAGCACTGAGGGCCTTCTGGTGGTTCCCTCGCTGCAAGAAGTGAGGTTACAGGGAACCAGGCAGAGGGCCTTCTCGGTAGTGGCACCCGCCCTGTGGAACGCCCCCCTAGCAGATGTCAAGGCAATAAACAACTATTTTACTTTTATTTTTTTTATTTTTTTACTTTTTTTTTTTTTTAGAAAATTTTATTAGTAGAAATTACATAGTTTACATTATGTTACAAATATATTCATATCAAAAAATCCATCAGAAAGTCAAAGAATAAAAAAGCAAAAAGCAAAAAGGGAAAATACAAAAAAGAAAAAGAAAAAAGAAAAGAAAAGAACAAATAAAAAGAGGAAAAAAAACAAAAGACACCTATACAGTTACAAATAACAGAACTTCCGTCCATCTCGGTCTTGGAGTTACCAAATCTTATATTACTTCTACAGTATTCATAAAACAGTTATACATCGATGAATTTAACTATCGTCTACTGATAAATTATTTATTCCCTGGGTATTTTCAAAATAAGTCAAAAATTTGTTCCATTCGTCTTTGTATTTACTTGTGTTATTTTGTCTTATTTTTTGTGTTAATCTCGCTAGTTCAATATATTGATATAATTTCAATTGCCACTCTCCCACCGTAGGTAAATCAGAAGTTTTCCATTTTTGTGCTATTTGGATCCTCGCCGCAGCCAGGGCATATTGGAAAAAAGTTTGGTCTATTTTCTTTATTTCTTTACCAATCAGCCCTAAGAGAAACAACTCTGGAGTTTTAGGGAGGTTATATTTCAAAATTTTTTTCATTTCGTCATGAATTTGCTTCCAGAATTCTTTTATTACATCACAGGTCCACCATATGTGAAAGAAGGTCCCAACCTTGTCTCTACATCTCCAGCAGGTGTTATCGACCAATTTATACATTTTTCCCAGCTTTGCTGGGGTCAGGTACCAGCGGTACACCATTTTCTCTAAATTTTCCCGTAGGGTTACACAAGCTGTAAATTTTACACCTTTCGTCCAGAGTGTTTGCCATTTATTATAATCTATGTTATGACCGAGGTCTTTCTCCCATTTTACCATAACCCCCTTCACCTGGTCTTCCTTGGTGTCCCATTCCAATAATTGTTTATACATTTTTGAAAGGAGTTTATCATTACTTTCCAAAATTTCAACCTGAAACCTCGATTTTTTTCCATTCATGCCCAATTTCTTATGCTCACCCCATAGAGCATTAATCTGATGAAAGTGGAGCCATTCTTTTATTTTGTCTTTCAATTCCTCATAAGGTTTCACCCTCCATCCTATTTCTGTCTTTTCCAATAGATCCTCATACGTGCATCTTTCGTCCGCCATATTTATTTTTTTTATTTTAATAATGTTGGTTGGGGAGAGCCACCAGGGGATGCCTTTCTCAATCAGTTTTTTATATCTCCTCCACACTTCCAATAATGGGCCTCTAATTATATGATTAGAGAATCCTCTATGGACCTCCCCTTTCTCTTGCCATAGGTAGGCATGCCACCCGAATCTGATATTAAAACCCTCCAGATCTAAGAGGTCTGTATTTCTGAGGGTGGCCCACTCCTTTATCCAACAAATACAGGCTGCTTCATAATACAGCCTAATATTCGGGACTGCAAATCCGCACCTTTCTCTTGAATCTGTTAGATATTTCAGCTTTACTCTGGCCCTCTTCCCCTGCCAAATAAACTTGGTCAGGGTTTTTTGCCAGTTCTTAAGGAGGGAGGTGCCTTTAATTATCGGAATGTTTTGAAAGAGGAATAACAGTCTCGGGAGGATGCACATCTTAATAGCAGACATCCTCCCTGTCCATGAAAGTTTTAATCTATGCCAGGTATCTAAATCTTTTTTAATATCCTGCCAGACCTTATTATAGTTGTCCTCAACCAAGTTTATATTTTTAGGTGAGAGCCAGATTCCCAGATATTTTACTTTATTCACAGATTTAATACCAATCTTTTCCTCCAGTTGAATTTTCTCCTGTTCAGTCATATTCTTTGTTAGGATTTTTGTTTTCTTCCTGTTTAATCTGAAACCGGACAGCCTACCAAAATCCTCCAGGAGTTCAACTACTCTACTTGCACTATCCACTGGGTTCTCCACAGACAGAACCAGGTCGTCAGCATAGGCCTTCAATTTAAATTCTTTCTTCCCAATTTTTATCCCCCTCACATTCACTGCCTCCCTTATTCTATTTGCAATTACTTCTAAAACCATTATAAATAACAGGGGGGACAGTGGGCAACCTTGCCTTGTGCCCTTCTTGATCTTAAACGGTTTCGTGAGATTGTCATTTATAATCAGCCTGGCCTGTTGTTCTGAATATATTGCCCTGATACCTTTCATATAAGGACCTTCAATGCCTGCCTTACCCAAACATTGTAATAAGAATTCCCAGGAGACATTATCGAAGGCCTTTTCGGCATCTATGAAGATTAGTGCTGCAGGGACATCTATTCTCATATCTAGGTATTCGATGATGTTTAGTACGTGGCGAACATTTTCCTTCTGGTGTCTGTTTGGGAGGAAGCCCACTTGATCTTTATGTATATATTTCCTTAAAAGCTTCTTAAGTCTGACAGCCATAATGTCGGCAAAGATCTTATAATCGTTGTTAAGCAAAGAGATTGGCCTGTAGTTTTTAATATCTGTTTTTTCTTTCTCTGTTTTTGGAATCAAGGTTATATAAGCCTCCTTCCACGAGGCTGGGATCTTCCCCCCCTGAAAGATGTTATTGATCACATCTTTTAAGACCGGGGCTAGGTGTTCTTCTAATATTTTATAGTATTTTGCGGACAGACCGTCCGGTCCGGGGGCTTTCCCGATCTTCATTCTGCTAATGGCCTCCTTAACCTCATCTACTGTGATCTCCTTATTCAGTTGTATTCTATCCTCTTCTAGTATATATTTCTTTTCATTTTGTTCCAGATAATTTTTAATCTCGGCACTGTTTTCCCCTCTTTTTTCATATAGCTTTTCAAAGAATTGGGTAAACCTATTTTCTATTTCCTCTGGGTCTTCTATGATATTATCCTCCAGTATTATTTTATTTATCACATTTTGTTTCTTTCTTTTTCTTAGCTGCCAGGCCAGTAACTTCCCCATTTTATTTGCCGACTCAAAATAATTTTGTTTTGTAAATTTAATTTTCCACTCTATCTCCTGATTTAATACTGCTGAATATTGAGATTGTAGCACCTTGGCAGCTCGGTTAGCAGCTTCGTCTGTTGGATTATTAATTAATTTTTTCTCGTAGCTCCTCAGTTGGGAGAGAATCTCCTCTTTCCTACGCTCCCTTACCTTTCTCCTGTAATTATTTTGTTGTATTAAGAGACCCCTCAGAACCGCCTTACTGGCGTCCCAGACTACATCTATAGGGGTATCTTTATTCAAGTTTAAATCTAAATATTCTTTTAAAGTACCTTTAATTTTTTTCCTCACCTCTTCTCTATCAAATAGATTCTCACACATCCTCCATCTATATAGTCCCTTCACTCCATTTTTTATTTCCATATCTAGAGCACAATGATCTGATAGTGTCCTGGGATGAATCTCACATTTCTTAACTCTCGTAGAGAGTGTTCTTGTCATCCAGATCTGATCTATTCTGCCCCAGCTCTGATGGGGTTCGGAATAATGAGTAAACTGTTTAGAGGTAGGGTTTTGATGTCTCCAGATGTCAATTAAGTCTAAATTTTCTTCCATGTCATTAAATGATTTCGGCAATTTTCCTCTGTTCAGTTTTCCCCTCTCTGTACTCCTATCCAAGTTCGGCGCTGGGACGCCGTTCATATCCCCCAGCAAAATTAATTTGTGGGTATCCAGTTCTAATAACATACTTTCAAGTTTCACGAAGAATTCTGCTCTGTTTGTATTCGGAGCGTATACCGTCACGACATTAATTTTTCCCCCCCGAAAGTTTAATTGGATCCCTAAAATTCTTCCTTCCTCATCCTTACAGATCAGAGTCGGTTCCCATTTCTCTTTAACGTATATTACTACTCCTCTTTTTTTCCTAACATCAGAATTAATAAAATCTGCTCCTAATTTTTTATTCACCAGGATATGTTTGTGCTTTTTAGCAATATGAGTTTCCTGAAAGCAAATTACATCGTACCTCTTATTTTTCAAAACTTTCTCAATTTTATTCCTTTTAACTTTCTCGTTCAATCCGTTTACATTCCAGGATAAAAATTTCAGTGAGTGTGCTATGATTTACCTTTGTCTGCTTCTAAACCTTTAACCGTATTCACAAACTATAATCTCTCTCTTTTGTTTCCTGAGGGCTCCCCCTCTTCTACCGCCTCCGCTCCCACTGCGGCCTCCTCGCCATCTTCATCTGATTCCACTGCCTCCTCCTCTACACCCCTCTCCTCCTCATATCTATTCCTTATCTCTCCATCCTCTTTTTCCGACCTGTTCCTTAATCTATTCTCTATCTTTCCCAGTTCTTTTTCATATCTTCTCAAAAACTTATCTGCCTCCTGTTTGTCCAACAATCTAAATTTTTTCTCTTTATAAAAGAAGCTAATCCCTTCCGGAAATTCCCAGCGGAATGGAATCTCGTTTCTCTTCAAAGCTGCTACCACTTGTTTATATCCTTCTCTTTTACGAAGTAGCCTGACCGGTATTTCTTTATAAATAATAATAGGCCTTCCGTCAATTCTTAGTCTATTGTTGTAGCTCTTTCTCAAAATTAAATTTTTCATTTCCAAAGAATTAAAGATCACCAGGCAGTCCCCCAAGAATTTGCTCGCTCTCAAATGATTGGGCCTAGTCATTCTATATACATTCTCTACAGTAGCTGCCACCTCTTCTTCCCTTAAATTTAACCAGCTGGAGAGTTCTTTTATCATTTTCCCTCTAATGTCTTCATTTCTTCCCTCTGCTACTCCCCTAAATTTAAGATGGAGCTGTTTTAAACGCATATCAGCCATGGCTAGGTTGTCCCAAATCCTGTCTTGAGAGATACTTAGCTCTCCCAGTTCTTCTTTTACTTTCAATGTCTCCCTTTTTTGTTCCCTCATCTCTTTCTGCAGCTTTTTGCTAGATTCCTCGATCATTTTGGACTTTGCTGAGAGATCTTGAATTTTGGCTGAGAGTTCGCCCACTGCTCCCTCTATCTTTTTGTCAATCATCTCCTGGACCTCTCCTAATTTATTTTCCATATATAATACATTTTGCTTGAACTCCTCCTTTATTTTGACCCACAGATTGTCTAAATCTTTAATTTCCTCCTGCCGTGACATCTTTCTTTATCCCGGGGTCCCTCCCCCTCTCTTCCACTCTTTTCCCTCCCTTCCCGTCATCTCCAAATCTCCCTCCCCCTTCAGTTTCACTTCCCCCTACCTTTGCTTCCCTCCCTTTTCAACCCCCCCCCCGTTAACCACAGTCGTCGGCAGGAGTTGTCGGCGATAACCCAACAAAGTAAACTCAAAAGGTAGAAGTAAACCCAGGCAAAAGTAGGCCCCAAAAAGGGCCCAGTATCCAGGTAGAGTTAAACACACCCCTCGAGATTTAGTAATGTCCAAGCAGATTTTTTTTTTTCCCCAGACGTCCCGGGACAAGCTCCTGTAGTCAGTCCAATGAGAGATGTTGGGGAGGTAACACCCTACACCTCTTGGTGTTCTCGCTCTTTACCCCTGACCTGTCCGCTTTGCCCGTCCGTGCGTGGGGGGTGGAAGGTCCACAGTCCAGTTTTAAAGGTGTCTAGTCCAGGTTAATCCGCTTTTATCCCTTGTAGTCAAATTCCAAATTATAGTCAAGTTCCAGGTTGTAATCACGGTTGTATAAATCAAACAGTTCAAATTTCAAAAACCCCCAATTAAGGTCCAGGTCCGATACAAACAAGAACAAAGAGCACCCACCTCTTTAGGCCGCGTGGAGTTGATTAAGTCAACGCACCACCTCTTCTGTGTTAAATCCTCTTATTCAGCTCCAACCATCAACACAAATCCTCCCAGCACAGGGAGGGCGAGGCAAACACAAAGGCGGAAAGGAGGAGGCGGAGTCAACGAAGTATGGCTGCAGACACGGAGACTTTTAAGTCCTCTCGCTTTACACCTTATGCCTGCTATCTCCTCAATATTGTCCTTAACTTCCTTCCTGGGATAACAAATGCACTCCAAGTCCTGATTGTAAAATTGTAGGCTGCAAACGCTGGAGACCACTTGCCCTTACGTGACGCTGTGTAAAAGTAATAAACAAAGGAAACAGTCCCACAGAACTAGCTGTAACACTCACCAAGGACCAATTAGTCCTAAGTGTCCGTTTCTAACAGTTTTTAAATCCTCATAACATATAGTTCTCACTCAGACAGACAGACTCTCCGAAAACTTCTTCAAATCGTCGACTTTCCGTCTGCACCATGTTATTTCCTCCACCGAGCGAACTCCCAAACACAATCCAAAGCTTTCCAAGAGCCGCCCAGCTCCATAACTGGCTCTACGCCTTGCTCAATTAAAAGGAAAAAAAAACCCACTAAAAAGACGCTGGAGGTTCCATTCTTTTCTTGAGGAAGCCCGTCGCTTAAACCCGGCTGAAGCTCGAGGCGTTACCCTGCAGAGTCGTTGCCTCCCCAATTCGTGCTCGCGGTCCTTCGTTTCTCCTCATACAAGCTCAGGAGGACGGGGCGACCGCTACCACGCTGCTGGGTGCCTATCCCCCAGGGGTACCCCCCCTTGGAGTTTTTGGGGTGCGCTGCGCCCTAGCGTCTCCCCCAAGCCTCTGCAGAGCCCGAAAAACCGAGAGCAGGTTTCCCGCGCTTCCTCGCTGGTTGCGACCGGAACCGGAAGTCAACAACTATTTTACTTTTAAAAGACACCTGAAGACACCCTGTTTAGGGAAGTTTTTAATGTCTGACACTGTATTGTTTTTGATATTTGGTTGGAAGCCGCCCAGAGTGGCTGGGGAGACCCAGTAAGATGGGTGGGGTATAAATAATAAATTATTATTATTATTATTATTATTACTACTCCAGGTTCCACGTAAAACCTGTTCTGCTTTTGTATGAACCCAACAGTTAGTGTGGCAGCACCTGCATTTTGGAACTCTCTGTCAGTTGATATCAAGCCTTCAGACTCAGGCACTATTGTAAACCACTAAGATACATTTTTGTGGTACAGCAGTTTGAGACCCATTGGCAACTCTCACTTGGTTTAGCTTCTTCACCATGCTCTTTTGTAATAATGAAAGACTAAATTTTCCAGTAATTTGCAGATGCGGCCACATTCTACATATGCATGTTTTCTCCAGAAATGGCATTCATGTATGGTGGTGGTTTTAAAGATCCTGAGCACTATGAAGATCAAAGACAATGTCTGCAAATGTGTGGAAAGTTAATCTACTTAGAATCATAGGACTGTAGAGTTGGAAGGGATCCAAAGGGTCTCATAGTCCAACCTGTTTCATTCTAGGAATCTCAGCTAAGGAATCCCTAACAGATGGGACATCCAACCTGTTTGAAAACCTCCCTTTCACAGAAGTCAATGACATTTAATCAGCCTAATCACAAACAGAATTGCTGCTAAAGTCCAAAAGGACAGCTCACAAACAATATTGATGCGCCATGATAGCACAGCTTGTAGGGGAAGGGTTGCCCTTGGCTATAGATCAGCAAAACTATGCAGTAATGATTATGTACCTCAGAGCAACAACGAGCTATTATTCACTTTAGTAACACAAAACTCAATTAAAGCCAATGGAAGTCACCCAACCAACAGCTGAAAATGTTATGTCCTCATGGTTGAGGAAAAACTTTCAGAAAGGTTATCATTTTTTGAGGGAGGGTTGGTGGTGAAATATTTAGTGGAGGGGTTGAGACAGGAAAAAAACACCACCTGAATACTTCCTGTCAAGCTCCCCCACCCCACCCCATCCCAGGTGTGGATGGCCCAAAAGAAATAGCAATGAAAATGATGCCTGAGAAGTTAGGAGCGTGTGGCACCTGTGGCTGTTTAGTGTGAAATTCGATACACTGTAAAAGAAGGCCATAGAGATGAGTCCTCGCACACAGATGTCCCCCATCAGAGCAGGCCATGTTAGAATAGGGGAGACCCCCTAAGCTCTTGGGAGTAAATAGCAACTAACCAGAATAGAAACTGAATGGGGGGGACGACTCTTCTGCTGGGAAGGACATTGACCCATCAGAAATGGCATGATTATTCAACTTTTCATGCTGATGATAGAACAACCAATTCAGGACTGAAGATATTGAGGATGTTTTGTGGGATGAATGTCACCCTCTGCAATCAGCTGATGTGGACAAGGTGCTGGCAGCAATGCATCTGATGGGGACTGACTGGTTGGGTCCAGATTGTGGTTAATGCTTCACTGTGTGAGGGGGTGGCCCTTGCTGCATTGAAAGAAACAGTGGTGCGACCTCTCTTAAAGAAGTCGGCTCTGGATCACTTGGATGACCACAAGGGCCATCGAGTCCAACCCCCTGCCAAGCAGGAAACACCATCACAGCACTCCTGACATATGGTTGTCAAGCCTCTGCTTAAAGACCTCCAAAGTAGGAGACTCCACCACACTCCTTGGCAGCAAATTCCACTGTCGAACAGCTCTTACTGTCAGGAAGTTCTTCCTAATGTTTAGGTGGAATCTTCTTTCTTGTAGTTTGGATCCATTGCTCCGTGTCCGCTTCTCTGGAGCAGCAGAAAACAACCTTTCTCCCTCCTCTATGTGACATCCTTTTATATATTTGAACATGGCTATCATATCACCCCTTAACCTCCTCTTCTCCAGGCTAAACATGCCCAGCTCCCTTAGCCGTTCCTCATAAGGCATCGTTTCCAGGCCTTTGACCATTTTGGTTGCCCTCCTCTGGACACGTTCCAGTTTGTCAGTGTCCTTCTTGAACTGTGGTGCCCAGAACTGGACACAGTACTCCAGGTGAGGTCTGACCAGAGCAGAATACAGTGGCACTATTACTTCCCTTGATCTAGATGCTATACTATTGATGCATCCCAGAATTGCATTGGCTTTTTTAGCTGCCGCGTCACACTGTTGGCTCATGTCAAGTTTGTGGTCAACCAAGACTCCTAGATCCTTTTCACATGTACTGCTCTCAAGCCAGGTGTCCCCCATCTTGTATTTGTGCCTCTCATTTTTTTTTGCCCAAGTGCAATACTTTACATTTCTCCCTGTTAAAATTCATCTTGTTTGTTTTGGCCCAGTTCTCTAATTTGTCAAGGTCGTTTTGAAGTGTGATCCTGTCCTCTGGGGTGTTAGCCACCCCTCCCAGTTTGGTGTCATCTGCAAATTTGATCAGGATGCCCTTGAGTCCATCATCCAAGTCGTTGATAAAGATGTTGAATAAGACCGGGCCCAAGACAGAACCCTGTGACACCCCGCTAGTCACTCTTCTCCAGGATGAAGAGGAACCATTGATGAGCACCCTTTGGGTTTGGTCAGTCAGCCAGTTACAAATCCATTGAGTGGTAGCATAGTCAAGACCACATTTTACCAGCTTCTTTACAAGAATATCATGGGGCACCTTGTCAAATGCCTTGCTGAAATCAAGGTAGGCTACATCCACTGCGTTCCCTTCATCTACCAGGCTTGTAATTCTGTCAAAAAACGAGATCAGGTTAGTCTGACATGACTTATTTTTCAGAAATCCATGCTGACTATTGGTGATCACAGCATTCCTTTCTAGGTGCTCACAGACTGTTTGCTTAATGATCTGCTCCAGAATCTTCCCTGGTATTGATGTCAGACTGACTGGGCGGTAATTATTTGGGTCCTCTCTTTTCCCCTTTTTGAAAATAGGGACAACATTTGCCCTCCTCCAGTCTGCCGGGACTTCGCCTGTTCTCCAGGAATTCTCAAAGATGACTGCCAGTGGTTCTGAGATCACATCTGCCAGTTCTTTTAATACTCTTGGATGCAGTTCATCTGGCCCTGGAGACTTGAATACATCTAAACTAGCCAAATATTCTTGTACTATCTCCTTAGTTATTCTGGGCTGTGTTTCCTTTGCTGAATCATTTGCTCCAAATTCTTCAAGTCGGGCATTGTTTTCTTTATCGGAGAAGACTGAGGCAAAGAAGGCATTGAGGAGTTCAGCCCTTTCTGTGTCCCCTGTTTGCATTTCACCATCTTCTCCTCTGAGTGACCCCACTGTTTCTTTGTTCTTCCTTTTGCTACGAACATACCCATAAAAGCCTTTTTTGTTGCTTTTAACCTCTCTAGCAAGCCTGAGTTCATTCTGTGCTTTAGCTTTTCTGACTTTGTGTCTACACGTGCTGGCTATTTGTTTGAATTCCTCTTTGGTGGTTTCCCCCCTTTTCCATTTTTTGTACACATCCTTTTTTAATCTTAATTCAGTTAAAAGTTCTTTAGATAGCCACCCTGGCTTCTTTAGGCACCTTCCATGTTTCCGTCTCATTGGTATTGCCTGACGTTGTGCTTTTACTATCTCCCTCTTAACAAACTCCCAGCCATCATGAACTCCCTTTCCTTTTAGTATTGCTGTCCATGGGATCTCACACAGCACTTCCCTAAGTTTTATGAAGTCGGCTTTCTTAAAGTCAAGAAATTGAGTCCTAGTATGCTTGGCTGCTCCTTTCCGCTGTATAGTAAACTTCAGAAGAGCATGATCACTCGCGCCTAATGATCCTTCCACATCTACCCCACTAACCAGGTCATCGACATTGGTTAGGACCAGATCTAAAATGGCTGTTCCTCTTGTTGCTTCTCCCACTTTCTGGACAATGAAGTTGTCTGCAAGGCCAGTGAGGAATCTGTTTGACCTTATGCTCTTGGCTGAGTTTGACGTCCAACAAATATCCGGGTAATTGAAGTCCCCCATTACTACTATCTCCCTTCCTTTTGCATGCTTGGCCATCTGTTCCAGGAAGGCATCATCTATGTCCTCCGTTTGGCTTGGGGATCTATAGTAAACTCCCACAATGAGGTCTCTGTTATTCTTCTCTCCCTTAATTTTGACCCAAATGCTCTCACTTTGGCTTTGAGGTTCTAAATCTTGGATCTCTTCACAGGTATACACATCCCTGACATATAACGCCACTCCTCCTCCTTTCTTGTCTGGTCTGTTTCTCTGAAATAGATTGTATCCCCCCATTATTACATTCCAATCGTGGGACTTATCCCACCAGGTTTCAGTGATGCCTATTATGCCATATTTAGTTTGCTGTACCAAGAGCTCAAGCTCATCTTGTTTATTTCCCATGCTTTGCGCATTAGTGTACAGACATTGAAGTCCATTAATCATTCCCCCGTGTCTCTTATTTAAGGATTTTTTCCTCCCACCACTAGGTCCGCGTGCTGTTTGCTCCATTTGGTCTATGACATCTGGATGATCATCTTCATTAATTGATAAACTCCTACCTTCAGGAGCACTGTCTCCCTCCCCCACATTAGTCAGTTTAAAGCCCTCCTGATGAGGTTTCTGAGATTTTTGGCAAAAACATTTCTCCCAACTGTTGTGAGGTGCAGCCCATCACTTGCCAGAAGTCCATCTTCAAGAAACTGCAGTCCGTGATCTAAGAATCCAAACCGTTCCTGTTTACACCATTTGCGAAGCCAGCTGTTCACTTCCACTATTTTCCCCTCTCTCCCTGGGCCACGTCGTTCAACTGGGAGGACAGACGAGATGACAATTTGTGCATTTAGTTGCTTCAATTTCCTGCCGAGAGCCTCGTAGTCTCTTTTGATCTTCTGGAGGCTATTGCTTGCAGTTCACTTCCACTATTTTCCCCTCTCTCCCTGGGCCACGTCGTTCAACTGGGAGGACAGACGAGATGACAATTTGTGCATTTAGTTGCTTCAATTTCCTGCCGAGAGCCTCGTAGTCTCTTTTGATCTTCTGGAGGCTATTGCTTGCAGTGTCATTGGTTCCCACATGAACCAAGAGGAAGGGGTATTTGTCAGTGGGTTTTATGATTCCTTGCAGTCGTTCAGTTACATCTTGGATCTTAGCCCCGGGGAGACAGCACACTTCCCGAGACATCTTGTCAGGCCCACAGATCACTGCCTCTGTTCCCCTCAGTAGGGAATCCCCTATCACCACTACACGCCTCCTCTTGGGTTTGGTCGGGGTTCTTCCGTGAGCTGTCCGTTCCAAGGTCCCCTGCACATTCCCTGAGGACTGACTTTGCTGCTCGTCTTCATATACCTGATCGACTGTAATGAGGGAGAGATCCTCAAATGGAGTATGCTCTCCGTCTTCCATGCTAGGGGAGAGGACCTCAAAGCGATTGTGTATTTCTAAACAATCAGAGTGAACCCTGGGCCTCCTACTTCTTTGAGTCACGTTTCTCCATATATCTGGCTCCTGTGTTGGTGAACTAGCCTCCTTCTCAGGGGAGTCCCCTGTCTCCTCCTTGGTGGGGACGGTGTGCTCTGTTGCTTCCAAGAAGAGCTCCAGCTCTCTAATTCTTTGGAGCGTAGCTACACGTTCCTCCAGTTGCTGGACTTTGTCTTTTAAAAGGGCAATCAACATGCAATTGCTGCAGGTAAAGCTGCCTGCAACCTTTGGCAAGATGGCAAACATTGCGCAGGAATCGCAGGCGACTGCAGCTGTTCCCTCCCCTTCCATCTTGAGATCGTGTCGTTGGGGGTGGCTACAGAGGTCCTCCATCATAAAAAGCTTGAAGACAGGACAAATAACTTCCCCCACAAAAAAAAACCTAGGTCTCCCCCAACAAACGTTTGAGACTAGCTCCCCTAAATCTAAAAGATGGGTATAACTCCTTCTTCAACTGCTGCCCTGCAAACTCTGATAAGCTCCTCCCACAGCTAATCCCCTGCCTCAACAGAAACCCTGCCCCCTCTGACCTTTACACAGGGAAAACAGCTAATCAGCCACAAAGAAACACACACACAAGAAAACCCTTTTTGCTCCTTCTTCAACTGCTGCCCTGCAAACTGATAAGCTCCTCCCACAGCTAATCCCCTGCCTCAACAGAAACCCTGCCCCCTCTGACCTTTACACAGGGAAAACAGCTAATCAGCCACAAAGAAACACACACACAAGAAAACCCTTATCTCCAGCACAATTTAATATCTACATGAAACTGCTGGGAGCGGTCATTAGGCGTTTCCGGGCAAGGTGTCATCAATAGGTTGATGATACTCAACTCTATTTCTCCATCATCTCTGAATCAGGAGAGGCTGTCCAGTCCCCTGGGTCATTGACTGGGTACAGTGGTGAAACGGATGAGGAAAAACAAACTGAGCTTGAATCCTGGCAAGAGAGAGGTACCGTGGGTGAGTAGCTCCTTGTTTCTGAGAAATTGCTCAGTTGCCTAGCCTGGATAGGGTTGCGTTGCCCCATCAGGTTTACAGCTTTCGGGCGCTTCTAGATCCAGCTCTGTCCCTAGAGGCTCAGGTAACCTCAGTGGCTAGAAGCGGCATTTGCCAACTGCAGCTGGTTCAACTGCTACAACCATTCCTAGACCCACAAAGCCTTTTCACAGTAGTTAATACACTGGTTACTTCATGACTGAATTACTACAATGCGCAAGGGTGGGGCTTCCCTTGTGTTTGATCCAGAAACAGCAGCTAGTGCAGAATGCTGTGGCACAATTGCCAAGTATATACACAAATGTGGTGACAGTAATAATAATGCAACAAAACACCACCACCACAAACTGGCTTATAAATTTACTAGAATAATAACTAGAATAGAGATAAACTTGTAACCATTCAAGCAACAAACATACAGTGGTGCCCCACAAGACGAATGCCTCGCAAGACGGAAAACTCGCTAGACGAAAGAGTTTTCCGTTTTGGAGGTGCTTCGCAAAACGAATTTCCTATGGGCTTGCTTTGCAAGACGACAATGTCTTGCGAGTTCCTGCTGGGTTTTTTTCCTCCCCCCCTTTTTCTAAGCCGCTAAGCCGCTTATCAGCTGATCCGATCAGCAGATAAGCCGCTAAAAGCCGCTAATAGCGCTAATCCGCAAGATGAAAAAACCGCTAGACGAAGAGAATCACAGAACGGATTCTTTTCGTCTTGCGAGGCACCACTGTACTAAGGTGCCATGTGCAAAACAAAGCCTGGAGTCACGAAGAGTCGGACATGACTAAACAACAACAACATGGTTGTATTGTTATATCTTTATACTTGTTAAATCAAATAAAAATTGTTTCAAAAAAAATGAAAGAAAGCTGAGGTAATTTTAATGTGTTTTAGTATTTTAACTTTTGTATGCAGGGATGTGATTTTTTTCTAGATTTTACTGTCTTACCTTTTTGTAAACACCTTTGATGTGGCTTTAAAAAAACAAAAAACAAAAAACAATCAGTGTATAAATTATATGAAATAACTAAATACATAATGGTGGGTATAAGTTTTTTCCCCTGCCATCCTAGAAACTAATATAAAGGTAAAGGTACCCCTGCCCGAACGGGCCAGTCTTGACAGACTCTGGGGTTTGTGCGCTCATCTCACTCAAGAGGCCGGGGGCCAGCGCTGTCCGGAGACACTTCCGGGTCACGTGGCCAGCGTGACAAAGCTGCATCTGGCGAGCCAGCGCAGCACACGGAACGACGTTTACCTTCCCGCTGGTAAGCGGTACCTATTTATCTACTTGCACCCGGGGGTGCTTTCAAACTGCTAGGTTGGCAGGCGCTGGGACCGAGCAGCGGGAGCGCACCCCGCCGCGGGGATTCGAACCGCCGACCTTTCGATCGGCAAGCCCTAGGCGCTGAGGCTTTTACCCACAGCGCCACCCGCGTCCCGTGTTAGAAACTAATATACTGTTATATTTTTTGTGTGGGATATCTCGACTCCTGTTCTACTTATGGGTTGCCAGACATTGAAATTAGCATGTTAAAATATAAGCCATGTTAAAAACAAAATTTAAAAACTGAGATGGGCTGGCTTCCTGATGAAGCAATTGCCTTGAGAGATGGACCATTAAAAGACCACAAAGAAATGGGTGATGGCCCATTAGAAAGGCTATTAACAGAGACACTGTGGGCTGACAGCAAATAGGGAACGCCCCTCCTGAGGTGAGGGATAGTTAGCAAACACAAAAAAACCCAGAGTTTCAGGAGTGAGCAACAGAATTGCAGTGGGCAGTGGTAGAGTAAGAAACATTTTTCCTCACAGCGAAAAAATGAGTGCAAGGAGTAATCTTAATTCACTGAATGTCTTCCACTCCACTCTGGCAAATTGAAAGTGCAAATCCAGTTTGGACACTTTAAAACATGGAGGGCTAACCTGTGGCCCCTCCAGATGTTGATGATTACAGCTCACACAATCGTTGGCCATATTCCATGCTGGCTAACAACATTTGGAGGGTCACAGGCCAACCATTTCTGCTTTGTACGTTTTGACATCAATTGCTTTCAAACAATGCAGACATTGCGTGGCTATTCCACTAGAGGGCATCTCAGGCATTCATTTGGACATTCCTGACCTAGGAAGAAAATCCCATGTGACATAAGTACACAAGGGTTTTTTCTAGCTCTAGGTCGACTTGGTTACTTCGAAAGTTTCTTTCAGCTGCATTTAAAATGATTGCATCATGGACCACACAGAAAGGGAGTTGAGGCAGAAGGAGCCAGCCACTTTTTAACAGTTCACTGTGATTTTATTGGCGTTTCTGGTGTTGCCTGCCATCTTGTTCCCATTGTGGAAGAATGGGAGAATATGTTGATTTCATAACAACACAGAATCATAGAATTGTACTGTTGGAAGGCACTTCCAAGGGTTATCTAGTCTAACCCTCTGGAATGCATAGTCATATGGGCAGGGAAGGAGCTATTCTGAAAAGGCTGTTTTCCATATCATTCACACCCACACCCCATTTAATCTACACTATGACACTTCCTAATTTAGACACCAGGTCAGTGTGTAACTGGACCATAAAGAGCTGGACCATAAAGAAGGCTGATCGCTGAAGAATTGATGCTTTTGAATTATGATGCTGGAGGAGACTCTTGAGAGTCCCATGGACTGCAAGAAGATCAAACGCATCCATTCTTAAGGAAATTAGCCCTGAGTGCTCACTGGAAGGACAGATCGTGAAGCTGAGGCTCCGATACTTTGGCCACCCCATGAGAAGAGAAGACTCGCTGGAAAAGACCCTAATGTTGGGAAAGATGGAGGGCACAAGGAGGGGACGACAGAGGACGAGATGGTTGGACAGTGTTCTCGAAGCTACAAACATGAGTCTGACCAAACTGCGGGAGGCAGTGGAAGACAGGAGTGCCTGGCGTGCTCTGGTCCATGGGGTCACGAAGAGTTGGACACGACTAAACAACAACAACAACAACAACAACAACAACAACGGTGTAACGGATGGATCCTCTTGTGAATATTGACCAGTTACCTAATATTCCTCCTTTCACTTCTAGCACACCGTGAAAACACGAATAAGTTCAGACATTTACTTCTAATTGATTTGGAACTGGGGTTTCCAGGAAGGCAAAACTTACTCCCTTTTCATCAGGGAGTTCATGAATCCCTCCTGTCTCCATTTCAGAGGAGGGACATGTCCTTTCTCCTTTATACTCAATCCCTTTTCTCAATTGTGACATTCTTGTACTATGAGAGAGAAATTGAAATCCCAGTATCTAGGAAAATGTGTCTCAATCCACAAAGTCACACTGAAACAGAAATACAGCAGGTTAGAAACATCCAAGACCTATAAAGAAAACACCAAAATCTTTATTAAATGGAAAATGCTTTTTATTATATTCTACAGTCTTCTTATTGCATAAGGGTCACTTCTATTGTATCTGGCCAAAGAGTAAACAGAGGGACCCACTGTATTTTATTTAGTTCAGTAATACCATTTTGGAATCACAGCAAGTTATTTGCCTCATTTTGATTTACAATACTTCTGCTCAAAAATTTTACATGTATCCATATATTAGGGACAAGGAAATAAAAATGTAGCTGTGTATGGTGTTTTTAAATGAGCATTTCCAGTCTTTTATTATTAAATGATTCTACAGAACGAACCCGTGAGTTTCATTTGTCTTCTTTCTAAACACCCAGCTCCAACTCTTCCAGCTCCTTTAGGAGGGCAGCCTCTTTCTGAATTTTCTCCAGCTAGGACATATACACAGAAGACACCATCAGCATAGGCAAAGGAAAAATTAAACTTGAGTACAAAGAACAGTCATGTTCGATAAAAGCTATCTATTTCTGAGAACCATTTCTTAACTTAAATCCAGATGGGAGATTCTTGGTGGGTATCAATGGCTCTCAGTCGCAGCAGCCAAACGGAACGTCCATGTTTAGATGCTTTAGGACTCCACAGGAACTGGGTTAGAAAACTTACTTTCATGGCCTGCCAATGGGCTTCCTGGAAGCATCTCTCTGGCCACTAATTAAAAACAGGCTGTTGGGCTAGAATAGGTGTGAGGACTCTTGGGCCCTCTAACCACAACTGAACTACAACTGACATCATCCCTGGCCCCTGACCATGCTTGCTGGCGCTGATGGGAATTGTTGTTGCTATTTATTAAATTTGTATACCGCCCTAAACCCTTAGGTCTCAGGGCAGATCACAACTTAAAGGTACAACACGAAAAGCACAAAATACGTAATGAAAATTATTTAAACTATTAACTATACTAATGTATACAAGCTAAGAGAAAAAAAATGCACTCCCCAACAAAGGCCCCTAACCAATACCCAAGCTCACAAATGCCAAATACAAATTAACATATAATATTTAAAAACAATTTTAAACCACCACACCCAACAAAATAAACAGCACCCACTCAAGTTAAAAACCCCATCCCCGTTAGAACAGTAATTCTAGCACAAGGGGCTGGCCCACCCCTTCGTTCCATCCCCAAAGGGATGGCCCCCTTTGATTTCTCCCCTTCAGTGGTGGCCCCAAGTTGTAGTCCAGCAACATCTGGAGCGCCTGAGGGTTCCCATACATGGGATAGATGGTGCTTTGGTCCAATCCAGCAGGGTTCATCTCATGTGCTTACAAACACTATTCATTTCAAGACGTCTGCCTGCCATGTGTGGGAAGGAGAGTTCCCTGCATTCAAGAGGTTCTAGGTCATGACTTCTGTTTTTAGTCCCACATTGCAACTTTAACAGGAGAGCATTCAAATAAGTTCAGAGCCTTTGTTTCGATTGCAAGAAAAAACAGAAATCGAATCTCGGTTCTGGCAACTTTTTATTGTTTTCAGAAGAAAACAGAATAGTGCTTTTTTACATTTACAATGTACTAATAGTACATTTTAGTACTTTTAACGTGCTGTACAAGCCATCCCCTAATAACAGAATAATCTATGAATAGGCATACCTGGTTTTTCTCTAGCTGTTTGCCTGTAGCAGCCTGATCCTTCAGCTGTTCAATTGCTTTTAGTTTCTGTGGTGGTGGAAAAAAGAACACGTTTTAAGACAACATTTGAATATTTATGCTGTAAGAATTTTTTTTTTTTTGGGGGGGAGGCAAGAGAGAAAGTGCCCTTTACTGTTCCCTAAGCATTGTCCTCAAGGTCATGGATGCCTCCACGCTCCTTTGAAATATATTTTTCCCTGCGGAAAAGTGTAAACAGCACAGAGAGAGCCTGAGCTGTGCAGCCCAAACCACAGATTGGCAAGCGGGCAGCTGAGTGATTAAAATACACATTGATTTCTTGCTTACCTAAAGGAGATATGGTAGGTTCAAGCACTCTATTGAGAGCAATAGCCGTCATATAGATTGCTGCTCTTCACCCTGGAGTGGTGGCTGCTGAATGTAAAGGATTTTGTGCCACATTAGTTTATTGCAGGCATAGGCAAACTCGGCCCTCCAGATGTTTTGGGACTACAACTCCCAGCATCCCTAGCTAACAGGACCAGTGGTCAGGGATGATGGGAGCTGCAGTCCCAAAACATCTGGAGGGCCGAGTTTGCCTGTGCCTGGTTTATTGCAAGATAAGAGAGCATATCTAGATAAGAACATTGTGCCTATCCTCGCTTAAAATTGCTCTTCCAGATGCTTACCATCTGCAGGTGACCACGATCGATGGCAGGGAACTGTTGGGAGGAGGAGTCAGCTTGCAGACCCTCCCAATGATAATGAGGGTGGCAAGGCACACAGAACTGATAGCGTTTAATGTGGCCACCTTGGGAGGGGCTCCCATTATTTTGGGAATGAGCTGGCTAGCCCTACATGATCCGCTGGTGGGCTGGCATCAAAGAGTGGTTTCCTTCGGTTCAGCACATTGTTTAGAACACTGCAGGGGGGAAAAGGGTTCAGCAGGGGCCCAAGCCACCCTAGCAGGGACTGAAGTAATGGAGAAGGTGAAGGTACCACCACAGTATGCAGATCTCAGCGACGTGTTCAGCGAGAAGGAAGCTGACAAACTACCCCCGCATAGGCCCTTTGATTGCCAGATCAATTTACTCCCTGGAGCACAGCTTCCTGTAGGCAAGTTGTATGCCATGTCAGACCGGGAAATGCAGGAGTTGCGAGAGTTCATTGACAAGAACCTTAAGAGAGGCTTCATCAGAGAGTCCAAAGCAGCGGGGGGTAGCCCAGTGTTTTTTGTGGATAAAAAGCACACGGACAAGCCGAGACTTGTATGTGATTTCAGGCGGTTAAATGCAGTGACAGAACCGGTGGTTTTCCCTATGCCCAGGATTGATGATATTTTGACCAGGGTGCGGAAGGGAAAGATTTTTACAAAGCTGGACCTAAGGGGGGCGTACAACCTAATACGTATAAGGAAAGGGGATGAATGGAAGACCACCATGTTCACCCCTTTGGGGGCATTTGAATATCTCGTGATGCCTTTTGGATTACAAGCAGGCTCCGCGTGTTTTCAATCGTTCATGAACCACGTACTGGGGCCTTTGCTATACAAGAATTGCGTGGCCTTCCTAGATGATGTGTTGGTGTATTCGGAGAATGAGGAGCGACATGTGAGAGACGTCAGAGAAGTGTTGAGCAGGCTGCAAGCCAACAGGCTGTGGGTGAAACTGGAGAAGTGTCAGTTTCATACCAAGGAGGTGGAATTCCTGGGGTACCTCCTGTCAGACAAGGGATTGGCCATGGATCCCGGCAAGGTTCAAGCAGTGCTGGAATGGAAAACACCCAAAACCAAGAAGGATGTGCAGAGGTTCCTAGGGTTTGGAAACTTTTATCGTAAGTTCATCCGAAACTTCGCCCACCTGACGGCGCCCATTACGGACTGTCTCAGCAGTAAAAAGAAGTTTGTTTGGACGGCGGAGGCGGAGCGAGCGTTTGAGGAACTGAAAAGGGCCTTCGCCTCTGCTGAACAACTTCAGCATGTGGATTTACAAAAAAAGCTGAGGGTCGAAACAGACGCATCTGACAGAGCCATAGGGGCGGTGCTTCTTCTGCAGCCGGGGAGGGAGGAGTCAGAGTGGCGACCGTGTGCCTTCTTTTCGCGAAAACTGAACAAATCCGAGAGGAACTACACGGTGTACGACCGGGAACTTCTTGCTATTCATGAGGCTTTCCGGAGATGGAGGCACCTGCTAATTGGTGCACAACACAAGGTGCAAGTGTGCACGGACCATAAGAATCTAGAGTATTGGAGAACGGCGCGAGTGCTCAACCAACGGCAGTTGAGATGGGCCCAGGAGTTCTCCAAATTTAACTTTGAGATTTGTTACGTGCCAGGCCCAGAGAACGTTAGGGCGGACGCTCTCTCACGCAAACCTGAATATTTGGAGGGGGAGGGAGCACCCGAAGAGACCCATGTCATTCCAGAGGACCGCTGGGTGTGTGGGGCGGCATTGGTGGGGCAAAGGGAGCTGGTAGAGGGAACGGTGCAGGATGAATACACCCAGGACAAACTCAGGGGTCTCAGGAGGGAGGGAGACAAACCCGGGGGTTTTGAGGAGAGAAACGGGGCGTTGTACTACAAGGGAGCGTTATATATACCTGAAGGGGAATTGAGGGAAAAGGTACTCAAGCAACTGCACGATAGCCCCACAGCAGGGCATTTTGGGCAACACAAAACCATGTGGCTGGTTACCAGGGAATTCTGGTGGCCCAAGGTCAGGGAAGATGTGCGGGAGTATGTGAGAGGATGTGACCAATGCCAACGAGCCAAGGGGGAGAGGCGGGCACCGGCAGGTTTATTAGAACCACTACCCACGCCTGAAAGGCCATGGGAAGCAGTGGCAATAGATTTCATGACTGATCTGCCAAAGTCTCGAGGGAAAACAGCCATCATGGTTGTGGTAGACCTGTTAACCAAGATGGCCCACTTTATAGCCTGCTCACATGCGGTCACAGCAGAAGAAACCGCTAAATTGTTTGTAGAAAATGTGTTTAGGCTGCATGGCGCCCCCTTGAGAGTGGTTTCTGACCGAGGGAAACAATTTACTTCCAGGTTCTGGAGGAAGCTCATGAGCTTACTGCATGTAGAGGTTAATTTCTCAACTGCCCGTCATCCAGAAACCAACGGGCAGGCGGAAAGAGCTAATGGTGTCCTCCAGCAGTATTTGAGGTGTTATGTGAATGACAGAGAGAACGATTGGGTGGAGAAGCTGGCGTTGGCAGAATTTGCCTACAACAATGCAGAGAACGTGTCCACGGGGATGAGCCCCTTTTTGGCTAATCACGGGTGCCATCCCCGAGCCTTCCCAGGGGGGGAAGGGGAGAACTGGAGTGTTCCAGCTGCAGAACAGTTTGTTGAAGAAATGGAAGCGATCCATCGCCAGCTCCAACTTAACTTAAACAGGGCTAAGGAGGAATATAAGAGGCAGGCAGACAAAAACAGAAGGGAAGGTGAAAGCATTAGGGTGGGGGACCAGGTGTGGTTGTCTACCCAAGGGTTACCATTCAAAGGGGGATGTAAGAAGTTAAGACCCAAAAGGCTGGGCCCATTTGAAGTCACGCAGCAGGTCAACCCAGTGGCTTTCAGACTCCGGTTACCGAACCACATGAAGCTGCACCCAGTGTTCCACAGGTCGTTGCTGTCACCGTATAAAGGGGACAGAGAAGGGAGGGTCAATAGGGGACCAGCTATGGAGGAAAAGGAACACAGCTACCATGTAGCGGAGATTCTCGATTCCAGGTGGAAGGGGGATCAAGTAGAGTATTTGGTAATGTGGGAAGGGGAGCCGGAGTCGGAAAACACTTGGGTCATGGCAGAGGATGTAGATGACGAGGTTTTAATAGAAACTTTTCATCAGAGATTTCCTCGTAAGCCTCAGCCCGTGGCGAGGTTCCGGAGGGAATACTTTGCCACCACCGACGAAGAAGAAGAGTTGGAGGGGTTCTCAGATTCCGAGGCGGAGCAGGATTCAGCGAGCCGGAACGAAGACCGATGGAGGGAAATGTTCGAGACGTCTGAAGATGAAGAGGATTCTTTTCGGGGTTTCAGCTCCTCACCGCCCAGAGGAGAGAGTATGGGCGGGGGGGAAGGGGGCCCTGGAGGGGAGGTGGATGTCAGGGAACTGACATCAGAGGAAAGGGAGGTGGTAGGGCTCCCAGAGGCTGGGAGGGAGTCAGCAGCTAAAGCAGGGACCAGCAGGGGGAGAGAAGGGTCTCTGGAGGAGGATCTCAGGAATGCTGAGAGAGACGCAGCAGCCAAGGCAGGAACTAGCAAGGGAGAGGGAGGGGTGAGAGACACGTCCAGCGAAAACAGCGGGGAGGTGTCAGAAGCAACCATAGGGAGACCAATGCTTCGCAGGAAGCTGCCACGTCGTGAGTCCAGGAGACGCGTTTCCGTTAAGGAGCTTCTTTGCTGGAAACGCTTCCGCCGACAGCCACTGTCAGACTCTACGAGTGACTAGAGCAGACATGTCTGAGGAGCTCTGTCACACACAGAGGTTTGTGGAGCCGCACAAACTCTGAGGGAGCACGATTTTAAGCACAAGCAGCTAATCATCCCATCACACCATCCTATAACCTTTCTGCTCCAGAAAGAAGAGGAGCTGGCAGACCATTTTGATTTATTTTGGGGGGGGGCAGCAAGGAAGAGCTGATCACCCCTCTGCACTACTGCTCTCAACTTTACAGGTTCCCATCCTTTTTTTTAAAAAAATATATACTAATAATACTTGCATATGTGTCTGCAGCATTTTCCCTACTTTTGGCACTCACAGGACATCTCATCTAGCCTGTCTAGCAGCTGCCACGCTATTTCTAATACAATAGGGAAGAGACTGGAGGACTTTGGCTGCCTTGGGGAACATTGGCTCTGTACCTAATAACCCTTATTGTGCACCTAAGCATTATACTAAAATAATAAAATAGAATCATAGAATCATAGAGTTGGAAGAGACCACAAGGGCCATCGAGTCCAACCCCCTGCCAAGCAGGAAACACCATCAGAGCACTCCTGACATATGGTTGTCAAGCCTCTGCTTAAAGACCTCCAAAGGAGGAGACTCCACCACACTCCTTGGCAGCAAATTCCACTGTCAAACAGCTCTGTCAGGAAGTTCTTCCTAATGTTTAGGTGGAATCTTCTTTCTTGTAGTTTGAATCCATTGCTCCGTGTCCGCTTCTCTGGAGCAGCAGAAAACAACCTTTCTCCCTCTTTTATGTGACATCCTTTTATATATTTGAACATGGCTATCATATCACCCCTTAACCTCCTCTTCTCCAGGCTAAACATGCCCAGCTCCCTTAGCCGTTCCTCATAAGGCACCGTTTCCAGGCCTTTGACCATTTTGGTTGCCCTCCTCTGGACACGTTCCAGTTTGTCAGTGTCCTTCTTGAACTGTGGTGCCCAGAACTGGACACAGTACTCCAGGTGAGGTCTGACCAGAGCAGAATACAGTGGCACTATTACTTCCCTTGATCTAGATGCTATAATAAATAATAATAATAATAATAATAATAATAATAATAATAATAATAATGATAATAATAATGTTAGATGGTGAGAGAAGTGACAACTGTCAGGTACTGGGGTTTGGGGTTGGAGAGAAGACCTTTTGCCAGAACAGACAAGCTTCCTTCATTTGAAAAGCTCCCCACCTTCTTCAGGTTCTTTATCTTCTTATCAACCTCAGGATCTCCTGATGTTATGGAGGGAGCCGCATTCTGCGATGCATTCTGTACTGGTGAGGCCGGAGTAACTTCCTGGCTCCCTTCAGCTCTGGCCTCCTGTAAAAAAACAACAAATTAAATCAACATCTGGAACAATGTCTTTCGTATACAACCCCGTGGCACATTTAAACGAATGGTATACATGTTAAGCTCCCCAGAATGTTGGAATTCAGCACGTTTTGGCTCTGTTCAGGGTATAGGTAAGCAGGTTTAGAAAATGTGAATGCAACAGTTTGCTCAAGAGAACTGAAGCAGCAGCTATACCTGTTTGGCAACTTTCTTTGCCTCGTGCTTCCTTTGATTTTTGAGTGCTGTTTTAGATAAAGGTTTATCGCCATTTTTGGATCTCATGTTCTGCGGTGGTTCATCCTCATGCTAAGAGAAAGCAAGGGGGGGGAACAAAATTACCATAAGAAAACCCACACATAATTATCTGCTGCCTGATAAGAGGGGCTTGTGGTGTTGTTTTTTATGTTCACTTACGTCACATGTCTTATAGCAATGCCACAACTACACAACCCCTACACTAGGGATGGGAAACCTGTGGCCCTACCAGATGTGGTCAAACTCCAACTCCCATCAGCCATAGCCAACATCAGCAATTATGATGGGAGTTGTAGTCCCAACATCTGGAGGGTCTCATGTTCTCCATCTCAGCCCTACAAAAGAGGACTCACTTCCATGTTAAGAAATTGTGTGAAACCCATGTAGATTGTCACTTATTACAGTGTGTGTGTGCACGTATTACTCAATTATGATTATCTGTTTCAGGGTTCACAAAGTATCCTGGGTACTCCCAGGATAATTCTATCCACTATAAAGCTGTTAAGGGGCTGGAGGTGAGCTTATGTCACAGAAAGCAACTTTTGTGGATGAGAATGACATGTTATAGAGAGAGACAACACTGAAGTGTGAAATGTCTGTCATTCTATCTGTCCCCCCCCCTCTCTCTCTCTCTCACACACACACATTTTGAAAGCAATTATTCCTTATATGTCCAATTTTTTAAAATTCCATCTTGATTAAAAAGTTGGTCGACTTGCCAAGGGACAGATCAATCCTTTTATGGGCCACCCGTGGCCTATAGACAACCAGCTGGTCATTCTCAATCTATATTATGCACAAGGATTCCACAGAATTTATTGCGCAAGTGTTGCTTCTGTGCATGGGAAGTGAAAACATTTGAAGCATCCATTTCAATAAAGACAGCCGGGAGGGGAGGGGAGGAACAGTTCTCTTCGTTTTTGCTTTTGTGTTTCAGGGGATGCTTGTTTCATTTCCACTACTGCAGCCTTATTACTAACCATCCAAACATTTTTACCAGTCATCTTTGGCTTGCAAGAGACAACCATCTTATGAGTAAAAAAATCGAGGCTGGTATAAAAATCTGCAGTCAGTAAGTGAAGTAATTTCAGGAAGGAGGAAGAGGATGCCAAATCTCTTCTTTACCAGCCTGCTGTTTCCACACTGCCCTTCGAGGAAAGGGCTTCGTTACTTCCACAACCAGTACAGAATCCAAGCGGCTGGCAAAAGCGAAAGAGAGGGCTCGGTTTCTCTTTCACAAGCCTGCTTGCTCACCTAGAGGGAATTCCAGACTTGCCTGTGGTAACCAAGTGAGGGATTAAAGACTGCACTACGGGTATTTCAGGTATACCTTTAAACCTTCATAAAATAATAAAGACAAGAGCTTTCCCCCTCTTCATTGTGCAGCTTAATTTTTTAATATATCATGTAGGTTAAATCCCCTAATGTTACTTGATTCCTAGCCTGCAGTCCCCTAAGTAACACCCATTTAACTATGGGAAGACCCCCCAATGAACTTAATTCTGAGTGAACATGTATTACCAGGGACGTCCAACTCCCAATGTACTGCAATCTACTCACAGTATAAAAAAACTGGCAGTGATCTACCCATTGTCGTTGGGAGGGGGAAAAGGGGATCACTGAGGGGCCAGAGATCTACCGGGATCTACCAGGAAGACCCCACGATCTACCAGTAGATCACAATCTACCTGTTGGACATGCCTGTATTAGACTGTGCTATGAGCAACTTTAACCCACTACACACCTTAAAAAATTCAAAGAAGCTTAATATGTTTCTCAATGACCAGTTTTGTTCCTCTATCACATGCAATTAGGATTACATCAGCCTTCTTTCGTAACAAACCTCTTATTAACTGTGCTTATGAAGTTAGTAAGAAATAAGTCACTTGCAATGACCAGCAGTGTGGGAGAAACCAACACTCCTTTCAGTGCTGGTAGACTCAGGTTACGCTCTTTCAAAAAGAAAATAAGAAAGAGGTAGTAAAGAGCTATGTTCTCAAACCTGTTTTTGAATACTGAAAAAGGAAAATAGGAGATTAAGGACTCTCTACATAAAAGGTAAATGCAGATTAATATAGGTTTCCCATTCCTTATAGCTAGGAGATGAAGAACTATGGGACTACCTTCCTGGAACAAATTCTCCTCTCCTATCTCAACTGCGGTTAAGGAATGCATTGGCACCTCACACGAAAAACAAGGAAGGAAAAAAATACCCAAGGGTCATTTTGCGCAAATAAATGTAGGGGGGAAAAACCTGTAATGCCTGGGCAGGAAAAGTGACAAGACCTTACATTTGAGATGAAGGCATAGTAGTGACTCTGTATGTGAACTGACACAGGAAGCGTTAAATTCGTAAATCACAGAATCATAGAATTGCAGAGCTGGATGAGGCCACAAGGGCAATCTACTCCAACCCTCTGAAATGCAGGAATCTTTAGCCCAACATTGGGCTTGAACCCACGACCCTGAGATTAAAAGTCTCATGCTCTAACAGCTGAGCTTCAGCCCTATAACTGAGGATGCAGCTGGGCTAGAGAGATAAGAGCTATCGGCAGTACCCAAACAGATTAAAAAAAAGAAAAGCACAGCATATTATTATTTAGGAGGCTACTGCGATTCAGTTACTGCAAATCAGATTCTGCTTGAAATGTATCGTGCCTTTGAGTCTGTGTTCTTGCATGACATTATAGTTTCCCATTTATACTAGGAAACACCAGCTCCATGGTATCTTTGACGTTGTAACCTAGGGTTCTCATATTCTGGTAGGCTATCAGTGCCTTAAACATCTTCCAGAGAGGCAAGAATCAAACAAATGAATGAAGGACTCTGGAGTCAAAGCCAGAAATGGCAGCTGTGGGAAAGCCTTGCAGGCTGTATACATGGTACCCATTTGCATGCGTGTCCCAAACAAGTTTTGAGAGGTTATTATGTTAGGAAGAAAATGATATTTCACCCTAGTGAATAGTACTGCTCTTGTATAATATTTTTAGTGACTGCTAACAATCTGTTCAGAAGTAAGCCCTGAGGAATTAATTCTTCGTACTACTATAAAAGGATAAAACCTAATTTGCCATCAAGCTTAGTTACTGCCACTTTTCTTTAACTTTCCTTTCGCTCTGTCATCTCAAGTCTTTAAAATGTTGTTGGGAGGTGCTTTCCCCTTCTCCACTATTGAGATGTAAACCCCCATTAGTGTCAGAACCCATCAGGGATATGGTCATAACTGTTTAATCCTCATGGGAAAGGGAGGCCAATTACCAGAATCTCCTTGTGCAAATGGCATCCCCTGTGAGCCCCCCTTTCCCTGCGACACAACAGGGATACTGCTTGATCATGGAACAGGCTCCCATGATGCAGTAATAGGCAGGACGAATGATGGAGCAAGCTGGTTTTCTTCCGCTCCGGAGGGTAGGACACGAACCAATGGCTTCAAGTTACAAGAAAAGAAATTCTGACCAAAGATCAGGAAGAACTGATGGTAAGAGCTGATCAACAATGGGAGGGACTCCCTCGGGAGATTGTGGACTCTGCTTCATTGCAGGTTTTTAAGCAAAGCATGGATGGCCACCTGTCAGGGATGCTTTAGCTGAGATTCCTATATTGCAGGGGATTCAACTAGATGACCTTTGAGGTCCCTTCCAACTCTTACAATTCTATGATTACAGGGATGAGGAACTGGTAAAGAAGAATTCAGAGGAAGTGCTGCAAATAATGTACCCACAAATTCAAAGCGTCTGGTAAGGAATTTGTGGGATTAAATCCCAACCATATTCATTCTTTTAAAAATAAAAAGGCTGCATGGTTTGAAACTTCTCTGCCATTGTTGAGCTATACCAAGTGTCTATCCTGGTGATGTGCCAGCAAGGCCTCCTACAATAGTAGTTGGTTTACTTTATGAAGGTTTACAGCCTGATTTGCCCAAAAGAGCCAAAATTTATTCAAAAACAGGAGCATTTTCACAGAAATATATTTATTTGTTTTGGAAATATGAACTAATTGTTAAAATTATAACGTTTTAATGTGCCACTTTTTTAGGTGACTGAAGGCCTTTATATTAAAAATAAAGTTGGGAGAAGAAGTTACTGTACTTCTATTGCACAGCCTGTTTGAAAAGAAATGAGTATTTAAGATTACCCTGCCTTTACTCCCACAGACTGAAAAAAACAACCATGTACTGATCTGACAGCAGAAAAACACTTGTGCAAATCAGTGCTTACATATACCTTTCCTATATTATGTGTACCTCAGCGGCTTTTATAAACAATACATGATTATAGTTGGGTGGGGCAAGTGGGTAGGGGAATCCAATCTTGGCATTTGCAAAGTCCTAGTTAAATGGCCTTCAATAGTGCTAATTACCAGTTGAAGCGGAAGAACAAAGGACTGGATTTAATATCGTGCCCCCTACCCTTTCCCAGAGCTGGGAAGACATTTTTCAGCAAGACATTTTACAACAGAGGCAGCAGTTACTTACAAGTTTAGAGCTAGTCACAGGTTTGTTTCTCAGAGCCGGGGGCCTGTAAGCTTGGGCAGCCTTGGGCTCATCGTTCGGCGCTTTGCTCGGAACAGCATATGTTACTGCCTTCGCTGGAAAGACGCCATCCAAAAAGGGTTGCCAGGCAACTTGCCAAAGTTCTGCGTTCTGCTGGACTTCATACTTGTATAGGACAGGGCCTGTGTAATGCCAGATCTTGTACCCATTCCCAACCCGCAGCCTTGGAGAACATGTAGCTGTTACAATATGTTCCCCATCAGGGCACCAGGCGAAGTACGTGGAATCCGAGGCCTGTGGTTTGGAAATGAGTTTGTAGTTTTTAACGTCCCAAACGTCCAGTTGCCCATTGAGATTCCCAAATCCAGCTAAGACTAAGATGTGCCCTTGAGGGCTGTAGTAGGCAGCATTGTGTGGGCCGGTTCCAAAGTCAAACACGGGGTCGCATTTCAGATTGAAGATTGTAGCCTTGGCAGGCATAAAACCATAGACGACACAAAACTCTGTGGAATTGGGGCTCCAGGTTGCATCATAAATAGGACCATTTTTTGCTAGAGAAAAAGGAAACAGTTGAATTTTTTTTAAACTGTTATCTACATGTGCCTGAAGAAGGAATTGATTTTGAAGAACAGTTACAAGTCATGTTAGTTTCTCTTAACAAGCATAGGCATAACGTTAGCCTCCTTAAAACTGCAAGATATTAGAACAGGCCACCACAACTTGTAACCTGTGAAGCTGAAAACAGCCTTATTGTTCCTTAGCAGAATGATTCAATAATCTTTTTTTTGCTGCCTCTTTCGGATTGCATGTGTGAGTGCGCACACACACACACACACACACACACACTGAAGGTGTGTATTTGTGTGTGGATTGTCAAGCATCTAGACACCACACTGTATGCCTGCTGTGCTACAGTAGCACAGTTACTCAGGCCTACATTAGACTGTCATTATTCTACCACAGCCGGTGGTAGAATCTCTCCTGCCACTACTGAGGAGCAACAGCCAGCGAGTAGCCTGGCCACGTGATGAGAGAAACACCTCCTTATTCAGTGGCCAGAACACTACCCAAGTTTCTTTCAGCAGGATTAGCCCTGAAAGGCTATTCCACAAGGGCCGCACATTTTTCTTTGTTTAGTTAATTCATTGCAATTAAAAACCTTAATCGGTTAAAACGGTCTACATGTTTTACAGATTTAAAGAGTAGTCTCATTAGTAGTAAACACTCTGGATATCGGGGCATTTGAAAGTATTGCAATTGGCCCAGACACTGTTAAGAGGGCTTTACTTTCTTAAAACGAACAGGTACCCTTTTCTTACTTAAGTTGTCATGCCCCAACTATCACGTGCTCAAGATGGATGATCTGTTTAAGCTTTGTAATATATACATATGTTGAATTATAATAAGTGCGACAGATTAAAAGCAATTCAACAATTGGGGGTTGGGGCTTTAAAACTGATTTGGAGTCCTAGTTTTAACCACTTTCTTTTCCCAATTCAAGAATCAGGGGCTCCTTAACGGAATTAGGCGCTCCATCCTGTCCCCATCTCCTCTCTATAATCCGCACTTCCTCACTTCTTCTGAATGAATAGAACTTCAGATAGCAAAAGTCAAAACGAAAACATTCCAAAGGAATTTAATCTGTACAAGGTTGGTCATCAGAGCAAACACAGGAGACTGAAGTTTATTTCCAAAGAACATTACAGATCTTTTAGCATATACGGAGGACGATTTTTCAGTTCATTATACAATTACAAGGAGAGTCACTTACGTAGTTGTACGACAGCACTTTCCCCATTCGTTGCGATGTAATGCAGATTTTGTTCCCCGTAATATGAAGCTCCCGTTTTATCAACTTCTGTACTAGCGATTACAAGCACAGCCGTAGCTATTTGGACATAAAAACAACAATAATTAAATGTTTCAGAAAGCAAACTACCCAATGATATTAATTTAAGGTTCAATAAAATGAAACTGGAATGCAAGGCAGGGGCAGCAGCTCTTAAAGTACCAGCTGCTGGCGGTGGAACAACAACAGAGAGAGCAACAGTTTCTTGCAGGCACTGTGGAAGACAGGGTGCTGGGGAGACAGATCCAGCAGGGCTCTTAGGTTCTTACATGTGGAACCCCCTTCTTCTCACTGACCAATTTGTACAGACTGTGGGAAAACCAGCAGCCTGGTACCATTTTCTGCTTTACTTGCTGCAGCAAAGGACTGTTCCACCATAGCTGAAGAATCATCATTTAGCAAGATAAATCCAACTTACAAATCTGCCTAATTTGTTTTTGAAAGAGAGCTCATGTGCCACGGTGCACAGATCAGCCATCAGAGCTGTATTCGCACCGAGTTTATATAAACGTCCCAAAGACCGTTTATGGCCGCTGTGCTTGCTATAGTAATGCTTCCTGACCAGTATACAGTGGTACCTCGGGTTAAGTACTTAATTCGTTCCGGAGGTCTGTTCTTAACCTGAAACTGTTCTTAATCTGAAGCACCACTTTAGCTAATGGGGCCTCCCGCTGTCACTGCGCCGTCGCTGCACGATTTCTGTTCTCATCCTGAAGCAAAGTTCTTAGCCCGAGGTACTATTTCTGGGTTAGCGGAGTCTGTAACCTGAAGTGTATGTAACCTGAAGCGTATGTAACCCGAGGTAAAATTGTACTATATACAACTCACTGGAATACCAGCAACCCTAGCGTGCAAGGACTGGAGTTAACTCACAGAAACAAAGCAAAAGATTCCTTTGCGTGTGCAAAAGGCACTCTGCACATTAATGTGATACTGTTGGAGAACTATAAAATGTGCCATGAAGTTGTATTTTCTTGGCAAAGCTTCGAAGACTGCATTACCGCTCAAAGAATCACAAGCATCCATTTATTGCAGTATCCCTTGTGACATATTTAAAGACAGGCAATATATCTGGAACCTGTATAGAAGCTCCATTTAGAATGAACGGAAGATTTGCACAATTCATGTTCTTTGTCAGTTTAGTCTGTCTCAATGGCTTTTGAGTAATGCCTGTTACTCAGAAGCAAGTCTGATTGTACTCCCAAGGAAGGGTGCCTATGACTGCTGCATGCTGGGAACTACAGGGGATGGGACTGGTCTGGAAGAGTAGCTGCAAGTATAGTTTAAATGTCATAGAAGAAAATTGCAATTAGCACTTAGAATTACAAAACACTTGCACTAGTTACCTACACAGAAGAACACAGAGAATCAATACATTCACTGCTTGACAGATAAAGACAGGGGAAATTTGAAATTTCTTATACCTTTACTATTCCACAGCATCGTCACCTTATCAGCTTTAAAGAAACTCTTGTTGGCCAATGCAGATTGCGGGCCTCCAAAGTTTGGGTACTGATAGAGCCTTACGAAAGATGGAGCTCCTTTGCTTCCAGGAACATAGACAGCAACCTGTGTCAATAACATTTAATCAGCTTGGTAATACAATTCTTAAGAGCAGCACAAAAGACAGAAGCCGAATAATTCATAAACCTTTTCAGGATTCCTACGAAATTAAAATGGTCGAAGAAATAAAAATCAAAAGAAGGCACCTTAGTTGGCTGATCCCCTGGCGATATCACAAAATCGGTGACTTTTTGCAAATGAAGTTTATTTGCAATTGTACCTGCAAAATCATAATTTTACTCAGGTTAATCAAAGTTACCTAAATAATTGTTAGATTGTGCTGCTGATGAGCCTATGCTAGCAAGTAAAAAGCAAACACACACAAAATGGTAAAGGTCTTCTTCATGTAGTAGAATAACCCCTTCAAAATTGGTTTACACTAAAGCTATATATTCTCACAGCATGATGCACATCTATCATCTATCTATCTATCTATATTGGAGCAACAAACCACATTTTCTACAACTCTTAAAGCTTTTTCAGCTAAACTGTCTATATTTTAAGGGGTGCGTTCAAAAAGTAAGTTTATACATGCATTCAGGCACAGCTCAAAGCAGCTCCTCAGCTTAAGTGTGGCCCAACCTCTTCTTTTAGCTATGTTCTTGAGTAGAGGTGAGGAACCTTAGACCTAAGAATTGCATATGGCCCTCCAGGCCTCTGCTAGGCTCTCAGAAATCCCCCAACACCATACCCCTCACCAGACCTACTCTGCACCATCCTTGTATTGATGTAAAATACCATGAAATGTGTAATAATCTCCTGCTTACCTGTATGGAGGATGCAGCAATGTGTGGGTGCGAGTAGAAACTTCTGACTTTTGCATGGCTGGAATGCAGCCTGTACAAAAGTATCACACACTTTTTGCCTCTGGCCCTTGCCCATCTCTGGTACGCATCCCTGCAAAAGGTTCCCCTATGAGAGAGCTTGGTCCTTGGGCTTTTCTTGAGTAAGTTAGCTACTTTGCTTCAGGCTGTCTTCACACTGTTGAATCAAGTGCTCCTATCTCTTTTATGTATCTGAGAGTCTGCCTCCAAACACCATTACATTTCCCAAAGGGCAAGCAGCTTCCTCCCTTAATGCTTAAACTAGACATTGGTCATGAGTCCCTACTGCTGATGCCTTGGCAAATTCCAAGTGTAAGGCACTGCTCATGATTAGTTAGAGCATCTGCAACAGGTTCAGAAAATTTACCTGTGCAAGACTGTCTACCTGGAGCCCAGGTTTGGCTGCGGCTTACCAGGACTCATTTGCCTTCAATGTGAATGGGTGTGTCTGCACTGCCAGTGTGATGTTGTTGCTACTCAACCTCATATCTGCCTCCATCACCACATTCAAGTAGCAACCATTTACACTTGCCTTGGAGAAAGTTCCATTGACCACAGTGGGACTTACTTCCGAGTGAACTTACACAAGGTTGCTCTCTTGGAGTTTGTCTCTCATTATCTTCCATGCATCTTTGGCTGAACCACAGGAGCAATTAATTCACAGACCTACCTGGCATTGCTGCCCCCTCTGTAAGGACCACTTTCTAAAAACATTTTTCAGAACTATTTCTGATTTTCATCCATTCAAGTATTCCTTAGGTATTAGGCCAATGTGGATTTTGTACTATAGATGGGAGCTTCAAAACTGTATCAAGGCCCTCAATAAACGCTATGGTTCCCCAGAATCGGTCAGCTGTGATAAATGCAGGCGCTCAAAACACAAGAGAAATAAAGGCAAACTAAAAGGGAAAGCTTATCTAGAGAACAAGAAAGGGCTTGCATACTGAAGTTGTTGTTTTCAAAGAAGTGCAGTTCATTGTTAACACTCCTGGCGCATATGCTTTCATCATCTGACCAGCAAGGGCACCTAATGGTTAGAGAGGGGGGCAAGTGATTTAGAAACGTGGTTTGAAAATGTTTAAGAATTATTCAATTAGGAAAAAAGTATTGAAATGGTTACTGGTGCTATTTTTCAATTATCCCACTGCTTTCATTCTGGTCTGCTAAGACAGGCTGACATCCAATGATATCGCCTCACCAACAGAACAGATGTCCCTTGTGCAGTGAAGCGCATACTTCCTCTCTTTACTCTGCAACCCCCTACATGCCCCCAAAATCTGCTCTGGGAGTTTAGGGGACCTTTTGGAGCAGATTTGTGTTGGGGGAAGTCCTACTGCATGAGTAGAAGTCTTCTTCTGTGATGTCAAATATTGCTCACCATCTACAAGGTTGCTTGAAATGAAATATACCATGTTATGAACTGCAGAACAAAATCAGATACTGCAACTTCAAGTACAAAAGTTTTCAAGTCGCTTTAGTGAATAATAAATTATCCTGAATGCTACTTACCAGTTCTGCATCTTTTTCTGGATGAACGATTTTAAGAACTTTCCAGTATTCACATCAAAAAGTTGAAGGTTGGGCACTCCTGCTCCTCCATCTTTAGAAGCTACAACAAACAACATATATTGCAGTGGTGACCTTCAAAATAAGCACTAGATCTCCTTCCCTAATCTACAACATCCTGACCATGGGTTCTGTTGATGCGTTTTGTTAATGCCTTATAGGGAATGCTATACCAGAGGCTAGCACACAAGAACAAGAAAACAGGATGTTTTCTTTAGCATTTGCTTTCACGGATCCCATATCTGTAAGTGTGAAAAAATATTTTCCTTCTTAAACAAACCTAGATACAACAGGTTTTTTCCAAAATAAAAATTCTCAGTCCCTGACACTCTTTAGAGATGCAATACGCAAGTTTATTTAAAATCCTTTATAAACCTCTTAATAGTTCATAAATGGTTCAAAAGTAGTGTGAAGTCTAAAAAAATACCTAGTTAAAACTTTAAAACAAAAAGACAACCTAAAACCAGTAAAACAGCAATATAGAAACACATAAAAGTATGTAAAAAGTGATTACAACAGATATTCAGAAGATTCAATCACATAAAACAGGGTCTAATCTTAGAGGGTCAGCAAAAGCCTGGGCTTATCCTATCAGATAAATTTACCCTCTGATGTCAAAATCCTTTGTAGATGCATTTTTTTGGCAAGAGTCACTCTATTCTTTGCTTGAGTTCATCTGGAACTAGTTGTGCCAAACAGTAATACATTTACTCTCCATTTGCGGGCCAAACGAGATGCGACATGGGAGATTCAATTGCAGATCTGCCAATGCCATTTCCTTTTACCTAAAAGCAGCCACAGGGGAAATGGAATCAGGGCTGCTGCAGTGCTGGATGATTTTTTTTTTTAACCCATTCCCTGGTTTAGATGCTTGCTCTCTGCCTACCCGAACCCCTGTCACTAGAAACCACTGTCTGGGGTGGGTAGACAAGCAAGATCTCTCTTCCCCTACCTCACAGCTAACAGCAGTTTTAGGGGGACAATTTAAGCGGAAAAAACTGCAGGGTGTGTTTTAATCCATTCCCTGTGCTATGGCTCTGATCTAAACCCCTAACTCCCTCCCCAAACACATGCAGACACAGACACACACTCACTCCTGCCTTTAGAGAAAGAAAATAGCATCACATCTAATTGAGTATGCACTGGTTTTAGTTGGGGGCATGATGTCTGGAAGGCCTTGAACTGTGCTGGATGATGAATCAGACATAATGACTTTTTGGTGCTTTCCATCAGTATGATTCTTTCCATTATTATTATTAACTTACTGTAGCCTTCCCTAACCTGCTGCTCTAGGCTACAGCTCCCATCACCGTGCACAGTGGTTTTATGTGTTTCAAAACTGAAGTGATTTTTATCTATTTTAAAATTGCATTTTTTATAGTAGTGATTCTTATCTATTTTATAACTGTACTTTCCACTTGTTGCAACCTGCCTCTGGTGAAAAGCAGGTAATAAATTTTACAAATATATAAGCACTCATTGGCTATGCAAGCTACAACTAATGGGAGCTGGAGTCAAAAGCATCTGATGGGCACAAGATTGGGGCTGTTGGGGATGTTGGCTGACACTAACAACAGAGAATAAGTGGTGGGGAGGGGGGATCCTAAGGAAGAAAATGCAAGTCCCTCTCCTGAAGAGCTTGCAGTCTATATTGAAGGGCATAGCAATGGGAAATTGGAAAAAGGAAAGTCAAAGGTACCATACACAACTTATTACTATGACACTTCAGAAGGAAGCTTTTTGATTTTTCTTCTGTATTCTTACAATCCTAGCATACAAAAGGTTGTCGTGTTTATGAACCTTCCAATGTTTACAACATGCACGACTGCAGCCATGTGTACACTGAAGGAAGCTGGAGCAGACACCTGAAGTACTCACTTGTGTAGGGCTGCCATGTTACCAGGACATTGCTCTTTGGAGAGAATTCAAGGCAAACTGTCTTCGGCTGATCAAAAGAACGCAGCACCTCATGGCTGGTGACATTCACGATGTTTACTCTGGAAGCAAAAGAGGTAACTTCAACAAAGTTTGATTAGGGTGGTTAATTTATAGCAGGCTTTATTTGTTCAGTGCCAAATTTGCTTTCTTTTGAACCACTTAATAGAATATAGAACTATATTTCCACTTACCATACTGTTCAATATTTCACTAATATAATTATTTTTCCTATCAAGGTTGCATTCCTTTGGTGGGTAATTTAGCAATTGACAATCCAAGGTCAAAGGTAGATAGGGAAAACCTTCTCTCTCTGCCACCTCTTTCCACCATTTTGTTCCCTCCCAGACAATCACATATTAGGCTGAGGGCTGCAGGTTGCCTGGTGCTTAAGTTTCCTCAGTGTGTAACCACCAAACTCCAAACCTTCAAAGACTCGTGTGCACACGTTTCACTACCATGCCCTTGAGACTGAAGTCATGCAAGAGTCACATTGCAAATGACTGTGATAAGAGAACCTTTCTATTTTTGGCCTATTCACACACTACTTCGTCCCAATTGGCACAAAGTAAGATTGGGGAGCTGGCCTTGGGTTAAACAGTAACAGTCCCATCTGCTATATGTTAAGTGATATCTAAACTGCTGAGAATGGCACACATGTGCAATACAATACTCCAAGAACGACAAAACAGAACTAACATCTCTGGAAATGTACTAATTCAAAATGGAAAGGGGAGGATATTCAGTTTCAGAAACTACAATCCTACACATGCTTAGGTCAATGCATTTCAGTAAGCTAAGCCTGCCCAACTGCATCCATGATTCAAGCATCTTAGGCTGTCAATTCTACCAATCTAATCCTACCATCTGGAAAGCAATGCGTAAATTGTAGAGAATTGTATGTGTTGGTAAAGCTTTACTCCTGTCCACTCTTCTTGGAAGTCCAATTGAGAACTGACTGAGGTTGGTTTTGAATGAACATACCTACAAAGACATGTATTTGTAGCAATTTTCCTTCCTCAAGCAATTTTTTTAACACACTTTGCACAATTTAATATAGGCCCCCAAACTTCTTAACAAATGTTTAAAAAAGAAGGAGTTATACTGACTGTTCTCCACTGCACCAAGCAAAAAGGGAACCATCCTTGCTGAAAGCAAAAACTTTGCTGTTTTTCCCAGACTCCCTGGAAAAACAAATACATTTCTATCACAATTAAAGTATATGACACAAAATGCATAGAAAAATATTAATAGACTGTGTTCGATAAATATCCCTAGCAGTATATAAGTATACCAATTCTTACTTGTTATTGATTAACATCTGAATTTAATCAATGAGATATAGTTTTGATCATTTATGTGAAGCATTATCCATCAGTTGCCACCACCTCGTAAAGAGATCTCCTTGACCAGGCTGTCTGACTCATAAGATTGGATCCTATTATTACTGATTTTTTGTTTTTATACTGTTTCACTGTTTTCTATGTTGTATCTTTGTTTTTATGACAGTTTTATTGTCTTTGTGTTATGCTTTTGCTTGCAATGTTTTAGAAATGCTTTCAATAAATAAATAAAATTCCAATTAAAAATAGCACTTAACAATAGAGAAAAGTGAAGTACCTTTGAAATGCTGTATTCTCTGTGAAAAGAGGAGGCCCATTCACCATATAGAGTCCTTCAGATCCTCGCACTATCAAAAAAAATAGCATTTATTTCACACTAATAGAATTAGCACTCAATGTTTACATAACAAAAGCCTATTTTAATGATCATACCTCACATTAATAAGCTGAAATATTAACATTAGTAGGTGCCCCTTTGCTCCTCAAGCCTTCAAATAACAATTTCCCACTTCATCTGAATCAACTTTATAGTTTGGCAGCTTCAGAACAAGCAACAGTCATAAACTCAACTTCAAACTGTGCTTTTTCTGAAGTTGGTAGCCAGTTTCCTAGTTTGGACAAAAGGGAAATGATGGTGAAATAAGAGGCTTCCTGATTTGATTATTCATGCTAGAAAGGAATAAGTGAAGTCGCTGTGAGCATAGGGAAGTGTTTCACACATATCTAGGCCTATTAAGCAGAAAAATGACTGTCTGAATACAGTCAAAGTTTGAGGCTTGAATACTTGTATCTTTGCAGGGGAATGAACAAGTTTATACTGAGAATTAGAATTGTTGATTGAATATAAATAAATGGCAGTCACACATTCACTGGGATGGGCACCTATCAATAACCTTACTGTTACATTCTGGACCAGGTGACGTTTCCAGAGATTTTTCAGAGGCAGTCTCACATAAGCCTGGTTGACACAATACCAAGCCATGTTTAATTTAACAAACTGCAGGTAACCACAAGTTCTCACACAGATGATCATACAAATACAAATTTCTCCAAAAATTGTTTCATGCTGCTCTTGTCTCATTTGCTACTGGTTCTTTGGGTGAGCAACCGGGGTAGGTCATCAAACAAATACACATCTCCAAGCCATAGTTAAAACAAACCAAGATTTGTAAGCCAACAGCGAAGCATGGCTTCAGATTATGGTTTGTTGTCCGCAATCAAGGCATAGTTAAGCTGCTGAGCAGGGTCCATATATAATACTAAGCTATGGTTTAATGAACCATAGTTTAGTGTTATGTGCAAACTAGCCCATTGACTTTGCTGTAGTTACTCATTATATACATAACTAAAGCAGGTCTGAGCTTCCTAGAAATGCGTGCACTTGCCACACCAATGTAAGCTTGGTAAAAAGCACCCCCACAGCTGCCACCGCCTGTCTAGACATGAACAAAGCTGGGTCCAGGAGTACCCCAAGACTACATGCCTGATTTTTCAAAAGGAGTACTACCCTATATAATACAAGCTGAACCCTATCACCACAGCACCTACGTTTTCCTTTAAAACTTATGAGTTCTGCTTGCTATAAAAAAGAAGGGGGAACTGCAAATAAAGAACTCAATAGAAAATTGGGGCAGAAAAAAATTGCAAAGATGGCACTATCTCCTTCAGCCTAACTTTCAAAACCTGTCTCAGTTGTAACCTGGCAACCACAGTATGTCCCGCACCTTTAATTTTGTAGTTTAAGAAGGCACAAAGTTTCTCACCTCTTGCAGGCTTATGGCATGACATACATTACCCTCCAAAATCATTAAAATTATAAAAAGTATAGGAACTCTGTCCTATGTTGCTTTCAGATACTCTAGGCTTAAATATAATGATTTTGAGATCAGATCACATTAATGACTTAAAAATAAGTTATCTACTGGGAATTTTTACATCAAATACTGAATCCCAATAGTGCAATTACTGCATTGTTGAACCCACTTCTACATAGAAACATAAGAAACTACCTTTTGCCGAGTCAGCTATTGGTCCATCTAACTCAGTACTGTACTTAACTGGCAGCTCTCTAGGGTTTCAGGAAGGAGTCTCTCCTAGTCCTTCATGCAAATGCCAGTGACTGAACATGGGACTTTCTGCATGCAATGCAGTTGCTCAATCACTGAGCTATGGCCCTTCTAACTTAGGAGAGGCAATAGAGTCTGAAACTGACACCCACAGATGAGATTCAAAAGGGAGATAGGGAGATAGTCTTTTGTGTGTGCATGCACATAAGCATGTGCAACTGTCCATATCATTGCTGTAAAGCCTGATCCTATGCATATTTCCTCATTAGAAAAATCGCTTAGGATTTGCTCCACAGACTAAATGGATAAGACTGCAGCTTTACTCGTTGGTAGAGAAGCCCTATGAAACTCAGTGGCCCTCAGTCCCAGGTAAAACATCTAAGAGTGTGATCCTAGGAATACTGAGTAGGAGGAAGCCACACTGGGTGCCTTGCCCTTTACCTCCGAGTAAGGCGATAGAACTCATACACGCTTGCATTTGAAGAAGCCCCAATAAGCTTTTTAGGTCTTTGCATCTAAGTAAATTTATAAGAATCTGCTTTCGACCAAGCCATGCCATTAGTCCATCAAGCTCAGTTACTGTCCTCAGTGATGAAGTCAGGGACTCTCACGGCTCTGGACAACGATTTTAGGGGGAGGGGGGGGGAGACACACAAATTCCTTTAGCTGACAGCGTGTCATGCTTAAAATGCTTTAACTAGCGCTGTCGCCTTGGGAGTCTTGCGCGCTCTTTCTGCTTAGCTTAGGGGGGGCCCTGGACTTCCGTCCCGAAGTCTTGCCCCGCCTGCCTATTCCTCAAGGAGCAGCGGCCGCCCGCTTGAGTATGAATGCGCTCCGCTACTGAGGAACGGCGCTTCCCCGGGAGACCTTTAGGATCGCCCTGCGCGACGCGCAGGACTTCCCTCGCGCAACTCCGGCACGAGGATGCAGCTGAAACGGACACGGGGACAACACGCAGCGCCCCAGAGCACCCGCCATAATGCACGCGGCGCTACATCGAAAAATAAAAAAATTTTTTTAAAAAACCAGGCAACTTATGGATTCGCCCGCCTCAACCCACCTGCCAGAAGCGGCGTGGGTGGCGCCATCTTGAGCCAGGCCCAACCTTTTCTCCTTCCGGGTCGCGGGGGTCACGGCTCAGGACAGTACACGTCTCTCCTCCGCCAGCTCAAGAGCGGACGCCTTTTTCCGGGGTGACGTGTAGCAACCTCTCGAGAGGGGCGGGGCGGAGAGTTTCCCACGTCACGCGGCCTCCGCCCATTTCTGCCGGCCACCTTTAGCGTTAGACGGCGAAACGAAGCAGAGAAAAACCTGAGGGGAGAGGCGGTCGCTTCCGGGTTGGCGGCGGCGGCGGCTCCGCCTCCCCGCTTCCGGAGGGCGGGGCCTGCGCGAGGGGCAGTTTGCTGCTTACGCGGCGGCTCGGCCGGAGGGAGCGCGTCAGGCGGTTCAGTCTCTTCCCCCCTCCCTTTCCCTTCACGCTGCCCTCCCCTCGCGCGCTTCATCCTCCTTCTCCTCACACCAGCAGCGCGGCCACAGCTCAGTCGCGGCGTCTGTCTGTCAGGCAGCAGCAGCTTCGGCGGCGGCCAAGATGGTGGCGAAGCAGCGGATCCGGATGGCCAACGAGAAGCACAGCAAGAACATCACGCAGCGCGGGAACGTGGCCAAGACCTCGGTAGGGGCTCCTTCGCGGAGGAGGCCTCGGAAGCCTCTTCTCCCCTTTCCCCTCAGCGCCCTCCTGCGACCGGGGAGGGCAGGGGCCCGTCGACCCCCTGCCGGTTTGCAGCCTCTGAAGGGGGAAACGCGCGAGGAAGATGGGAGGCTGTGTGGGAGGGGGGGGGCTTGGCCTTTAACCGGTTCCTGAGGGGCTGAGGAGGAAGAGGAGGATGGGGGGGGACTGGGGGGGTTGTGGCCTCCCTCCCCCCGGCCGCTGAGGGGCGGCTGCCCCCGAAAGAACCCCCCCTCCTCCTCCTCTTCCTTCTTCCTCCTCTTCTTCTTCCTCACCCGAGCCGTCCTGACGCGCTGGCTCTTCCCACAGAGAAACGCCCCCGAAGAGAAGGCGTCGGTGGGGCCCTGGCTGCTGGCCTTGTTCATCTTCGTGGTGTGCGGATCGGGTAAGCGCTGGCAGCTGGGCGGGATCGGGCCCCTTGTCCACCATCTCCATCAAGGGAATTGGATTTTTTTTTTTTAGTGGGGTGGGGGGTGGTTTTTCAGGTGGGGAACCCCTTCCAGCCTGAAAGGGCTTGGGTTAGCAAAGGTAAACAAGCTGCTTTCGTCTCAAGAAGTTTTTTTGGATGGCGGCGACACTTGTTTGCTTCCCACAGATGTTCCCCTGTGCTTCTCTGGTGTCCAGTAGTTTGTGGTCCTCAAATTGTTGGTTATATTTGCCAAGATGTGATCAGGGAGAAGGAAACGGTTCTCTTAGAAGAGGCATTTCCTTTTTCTTTTTGAGTGGTGGAAGGTGTTTTCGCCTATAAGGGGGGCCGCACTGCTTCTCGCAAGTGGTGGGATGGGGAGCAGGTGTTCCGAAACATCTGGAGAGGTGTAGCGGATTTGCTGGGCAAGGTGGACCCCTATGGCTGCTGCTGGCGTTGAGTGCCATATGGGCAACTCTGCCATATGGGCAACTCTACCATTGGACCTTATTCAGTTACCGGGAGTTACCAATTTAGCTCTTAGGTTCTCACATTGGTACTTTTTCATCATAGCTATGCTGGTTTGTTTTTTAAAAAAACCTGCTTAAAATTACTAGACAATATATTGGAATCCCTCTACACATACACGCATGTTGCCTAACTTGATTGGGCTAGTGATATTTGCCCACTTTTTCTGAATAACCCCCACTGATCTTTATGTACATCTGTAGCAATGAGGACTTGCAAAAGATAAAGGCATCCTTAGAATTTTAGTTTTTCTCAATGCTGTCTTTTAAGTTTTCCCAGAAGTGACCCACAAATCCCAGTGGTATTGTCTGTCTAATATACCTGTGTTCAGGTTTGCACAGCAGACTAATATAGCTGGCCTTTTGGATGTTGGCATTTGAGACTTACCCATTTAAATAGCCAAATTGCAAGTAAGGTAATTTTTCTGGTACACCAGGTGGCTCAGGACAGAGCTTCACAAAAAGAAAGGGTATGCAAAACAGATTTCCTGAACACCGTCAGGGAACACTGTTAATAATATGTGATGGTTCACCTAGTTCTATAAGCTTATCGGCTCCATTTTTTATATCCTTAGGAGTTGTGTTGATGGTTACAAATAAGATAAGGAGAGTAATTGTTATTATTACTTAAATGAGGGGCTTTATTCACATGAACTTTGCCTACTTCACAAATGGAGGAGACTGGTATTTTATTGTGGGTTCATAGCTGTTTTTAAATGTCATGCTTATACCCCTTATTGTGGCTACTTAGTTGTTGACGTAGCAAGCAGTGGTCTAAACTAATAGGTTACAAATGTGCTGCCAATAGCAATTTTATACACTATGCTGAAAACAGGAAGATTTACATTGTCAACCATTGCTTTCTTTTAAAACAGCCTTCCTAGCCACACTTACCTGAGAGTATGTACTACTGTACATGGATCAGTTCACTTCTGAGTTATTATGTGTAGGACTGAGTGGGAAGTCATATTGCTGAAATCAAAATTAAAATAGGTTGATTTCAGCTGAGAAAACAGGCAAAATTTTGTGCCATATGGTATAGTTTCACACTTCACTTGGTCTTTCTAATGTGGCTTTCTTGGAAGATACTTATATAAAATTGGGAGTAGTAAAATGTTCTGTCTTAGTAGAATCAAGTGGAACTTGTCTTAGTAGAATCAAGTGGAACTTGTTCAAAGGTTTTCTGAAATCTGTTTTACTTGGTGTATATAACAATGCCAATGTACATAACTCTTTAAAATGTGTGTCATTTGATATATTCTAACATAGCAACATCTAAACCTGTTTCCTTTTGCAGCTATCTTCCAGATTATTCAGAGTATCAGAATGGGCATGTGAAGGAGCTGATCCTTAAACAAGATTGTTATATTTCTCCTGTGAACTATGAACTCTCATTCCTGATGTTTGATAACTTGGAATTTAAATTAGCTGTCGTCTTGCTTCTGAAGAACTTTCCATGTTGACCATATGTCATTCCAGGTTCCTTCACAAGTCATTCCAAGTTTTTTAGTCCATGCCACAGTGCCTTGAAAAAGCACCACATGTATAAAGCAATAAAGAGTTATTGTTAACTTACAATCGTGGACCTACTTATTCTGTGAATCAAACCCATGCTTTATGTTAGTATATTAAAGTGTAAGCAGTGTAGATACTTAGTGACTGCATTATATGTAAACACCGATCTTTCTTATGTTTCTTCTGTATAAATGGAAGTTGTTTTATTTAAAATGGAGAAGTTAAGCTTATCAAACAGTGATTGTATGACTAGTTCAAAACACACTCAAGCAACTCGGTCAATGGATGTGTGCTGTGGTTTTTGCTTATCTAAAAAGAACATCTGTATGTGGTAGCTTAGTTTGACCTTAGCATGTGGCAACTTAATAAGTCTCAAATTGTTCTGATAGAAGACCTTACCCTATGCTTCTTGGAATATTGTTTTAATAAAACAATGTAGTTAAAACCAATGGTTTAATTGACCATATACATAAATGAACAAACCTCTTCAGTCTTAAAAAGCACCAGAAGTTTTACAAAATGCTTAATTGTTGTTATGCTGTACTTGAGTGTCAATGTTTCTCATGTCATCATTCCTTTCTTTGGGGTGGTTAATCCTCTTGGGAGCAACTGAAACTTAAGTGTAAAACATCACATGCTGACTTGTTCCACGATACTATAATGTTCTTGATAGCCCACCCAAAGAGCACTAACATGCCTGCATCCTGAATAGTTCCCCAGTTCAGCTGAATAAGTTAACCAATCCAGAGTTTTATATTGCTGTGACTTAAATCTTTTTTTAAAAGAATCCTACAGCATTTTCATTTCATAGAAATCAAAACAATGTAAGAGTAAGTGGGTTGTATTTTCACAGGCTAGTAGACACAACAGAAGTATCCATCTTGTTGCAGGACATAGTGAGGTAAATACAAGGCTGGGCACTCTTCCAGGGAATGCCTTCACAAACAGGTAATTGGACCACAAATAAACTACTTAAAGGGCTACGTGAGGGGAAAGTTAACTAGGTAAATTACTCTGTAATTTTGCAGGGTTGCATTGCTGATGGGCAGGTGCCTGGAAGGCTACATTTCTTACCATTAGCTGTCAGCACATTCTGTAAATGAGAAATGCTTGTTTGTAATCTAAGAACTATTTCCAATAAATTACTTTAAAATCTGAGGTGCGTTAATTTCTTTAAGTCCTTAAGTCTTTATTTAGGTAATAATAACCCTGCGATTCTTACGGGAAAACGGTTATATTAAGGGCACAGCACCATGCTCAATTTATGACAACTTTTGAGCCCTCTAGGATTTTCTGCATAGCCCATGCTAGTGATATAATGTCAGCATCAAGGTTTTGCTGATGTTGACTCAACATTGTTGGCACAGCTGTCAAAGGTGAGTGTCACTGGGGGAAGAGCAGGCTTAGTGTGAATCGAACAGGTCCCTCAGATTCTACCCTTGAGTACCGACGATTTAAGTTGCACCAACAAAGGAGATCGTGTAAAAATTCCTATGGAGAGTCAGAAAAGTCTTCCTGCCACTCTGCTCACATCACTGCAGTGATGCCAATCACAGCATGCATAGAATAGTGTAGAAAATCCTTAACACGGAGTCCATTTCTCAGATGCCAGCACATGCAGCTCTTATCTCTGGTCTTAAGCCCTGCACACCAAAGGGAATGTTGATGCTGAGAAATGCTTAAGAATAAAACTTGTGAAGACCCTCAGGACACCCAGCAAGAACTTTTGTACCACTCCGCAGGTAAGTAGATGGGGGGAGCTTGACTTAAGCTTTAAAGTATGGCTGCTACAGATGTCTCCCATGTCTCTCTCCCACTTTCCACCCTCTGTCCTTTACAGTGTTCAGCGGTGTATTGGCTAATCCTTCCTCAGCAGCTGGTGACACCATCACATGGTTAGAAGGCACTGTGTAGAATGAGGGGCATTGGGGTCTGTGAACCATGGAATTCAGGTAAGCTCTCTAGTGATTGAAGGGCACTCCTCTCAAACCATCCTTACTATTGACTAAGCTATCACAACACCCTTCACTCTGCAGAATTGCAGACCGGCCACCTGGAGGTCAGTCAGTCACTACACATCGCAGTTCCCTAGCTGGGAGAAGAGTGTTCCTCTGAGGAGCAGCTAGGTGGCAGCACTCCCACAAACGCATACTGGACATCTAGGTCCAAGACCTTCCTGTCAACTGCTGACCATTGATCTTTGCTGCCTTTTGGCCTCTTCCTGGGCAGCTTTCAGGCAGGTGCAACAAGCAACATACCACTTATTCCTGTTGCCGTGCAGTGAGCAAAAGAAGTGTGCCAGCAGTAGTAACCAGTATGATTCCAGCTGTTCCTCTGTGGCGTTGCCAACTTGATATTCTAGTGGGCTCCTGCATCTTTGCAAGTTGCTTGCTCGGCAGTTGTGAATGCAGTGTGGCACAATGGGGCAAATGACATCTGAGCTGCCGTGAAACTTGCAAGATCACAGGAATCCTAAGCTAAGAATGGGGACAACTCTTATGCCATGTGTCTTTCAGAACCTGCTAAAATGATGCTGTCCACTTTGTTAGTGAGGATAAGCAGAGAGAGATCACTTCTATCCACCAAAGTTCTTTCTTGCCTTCTCTTACCTTGAGATATGATTCTGGGAAGGATGGGGTCTTAATCTACCATAACTTAGGGTAACTGTCCTCCGGTAAGCTGGCAGGTTCTCCTGAGTTGCTGCTGCTGCTGCAATGAACGAAGCATTTAGTTGAGGGAGGGAGGGAGAACAGATGACAAAATATGGGGCAATAATCAAAGGAGCATGTGTCCTGTGAGCTGTCTGACTGACTGCGCTGCTACCTCTCTGACACTCCTCAGATGTGTCCCTATTTGAGGCGTCTCCCTGTTGTGTAGTCAAAAGTCTGGTTACAGTCATACCTTGGAAGTTGAACAGCTTACCGTATTTTTCGCTCTATAACACGCACTCGACCATAACACGCATGTAGTTTTTAGAGGAGGAAAATCTGTAGGCATGCCACCTGTAGGCATTCCCTCCATAACACGCACATACATTTCCCCTTACTTTTTAGGAGGAAAAAAGTGAGTGTTATGGTGCAAAAAATACGGTAGTTCCTGAATGTTTTGGCTCCTGAACGTCACAAACCCAGAAGTGACTGTTCCGGTTTGCAAACTATTTTAGAAGCCAAACGTCTGATGGGGCTTCCAATTGTTGCAGGAGCTTCCTGCAGCCAATCGGAAGCTGCGCTTTGGTTTTCAAACGTTTCGAACGGACTTCTGGAACAGATACCGTTCAACTTCCAATGTACGACTGTATTAGCAATGGTTGTGTGATACAGGTGAATTTGAACACCTATTTGTAGAGGGATTTCCAGACATTCCTTATTGCTGAATTGCTGCTTGCCCTAGGGGCTCTTTCAGTAGTGATGGGTGGGTTGCCTGTTGTGTATGGCTCGGGGGTGAGGTCTTGGAGATGTTTCCCTATTGCTGTGTGTGGAATGGGTCAGTCTATGCATGGCTATCAAGGCATTGTTGGCATGCTACTCTGTGATTGGTTTGTGCCAGTGGTGTTGCCTTGGGCGCTGGGGGAATGGGTAGCATTGTAGCTATGGTTTTAATAGTTCTATTTTTTAAAAAATGATATTTATTAGAAGTTTAAAAATTACAGAAAAAAGAAAAGAAAACAACAAAAAATTTAACAGGACATAATATATAAAAATAAAAAAAACATAAAAAACAATACAACAATATAGCAAAAAAGAACAATAACATTAAAACACACATCCAATATTCCATATCATTATCTTTCATTTACTTGTTTCATTTACCTCCTCACACCTCCCTTTTTGTATTCTAGTTTAATTAATTATTTCAGCAAATTCTTTCCATCTTTCTCAATTTTTGTTGTATAACAGTCTAACCTATTAATTAACTCAGCAAATCCTTTCCATCTTTCACTATATTCTGTCATTAAATTTACCTTAATTTATTTTAACCTTATCTTACCATAAAAAGCCTTAAAACTTAAAACTTATTTGTACATAACTCCTTATATCATTTCTACTAAAGCCAAATAGTTTCATTCCAACATTTTCCCTAACACTTCCTTAATTTTACACTAATTCTCAAAATAAATTTTTAAAAACTTTCTTCCAATCTTCATCCAACGTCTCTACTTCCAGGTCTCGGTTTATGTCAGTCCTTTCTATCCATTCCATGTAGTCCATCAGGTTTTTATAGTTCTAACTCTTCCCCTTCCTCCAGACCGGTGCTGGAAGTACATATGGGAGCCTGGCTAAATTGTACTGGTGTAGCTAGGGTCACAGGAATGCTATGTTACCCTGCAGTTACTTGGAAATACGTTCTACTGGATCTGGTGCAACTGCAAAATAAGTCACATAGTTTTGCCAATAAGTACATGGAAATGTGCCATTGTATCAATGTGCCTATGGCATAGTAATAATAATAATAAAAATAATAATAATAAATAATTACTAGTCTTCTCTAGTTATTAATTACTAGTCGTTGTCTTCTTTGGAGATCACTTATAACCGAGTAAGATTATCTTCCATGAACATGGTTTTGGCAGTGAGTCCGTAAGTGACTGTGGAGACCAATTCTGGATCCACACATCCTCCCACAGTGGGGACATAGGTTTCCGGGAGGGAGTTTTATCACGGTGCCAAGCATGCCTTCCTCTTAGCACATTTTTTCTTTTCGTCCTGAGTTCAAGCGTCTTCAAAGCCCATGACACCTTTGGTAAAGGCTGTTCTCCAATTGGAGCGCTCGCAGGCCAGTGTTTCCCAGTTGTTGGTGTTTATACTACATTTTTTCAGATTTGCCTTGAAAGAGTCTTTAAACCTCTTTTGTTGACCACCAGCATTGCACCTTCCATTTTTAAGTTTGGAATAGAGTAGTTGCTTTGGAAGACGATAATCAGACATCCACACAACGTGACCAGTTCAACAAAGTTGATGTTGAAGACTCATTGCTTCGACACTGGTGATCTTTGCTTCTTCCAGTATGGGCAGTTATCTTTCCACAAGTGCCACACTGATGCTGACATCCAGCATCATCTCAGCTCCGCGAGTGTGGCTTTCTCCTGATTGAAGTGCAGAGTGTTTGAGGACTGGGACATTCTCAGGGAAGCCAAAATGCTTGTTTACAAAGCTATTGTACTACCAACCTTACTATATGCTTATGAAACATGGACCATTTATAAACGCCATCTCCAGTTCCTCAAAAGATTCCATCAACTGTGTCTCTGGAAATTTTTATTACTGGTACTCCACCCATCTGGCTAGGTTGCCCCAGCCACTCTGAGCAGCTCATAAAAAACAGTGAAACATCAGATATTAAAACTTCCTGATACAGGGCTGTCTTCAGATGTCTACAGAAGGTCAGATAGTTGTTTAGCCCTTAGACATCGGATGGGAGGACGTCCCACAGGACAGGCGCCACTACCAAGAAGGCCCTTTGCTTGGTTCCCTGTAACGTCACATTTTGCAATGAGGGAACCACCAGAAGGCCCTCAGAGCTGGGCCTCGGTACTTGGGCTGAACAATAGGGCCATTTAGGGCTTAACAGGAATACTTTGAATTGTGCTCAGTAATATGCTAGGGCGTAATAAGCACCTTGTCCCAAAAGATTTATTGCATGCCTTCAGCATGTAACAAATGTGAGCATTAAGGCTTGTGAAATCCTAAAAGTGAGTGCCTCATCTGCCTGTAGGAGTATTGGCATTGTGATCTTGGACCATATTCAAACACAGAAGGAGAAGAAATTACAACCAGAAACCGAAGGGTCTGTTGGTTTTATGTCTGATCTCAGTAAAGCAAGTTCACTTAAGATGAAGTCCTATTTTAGTTTTCTGCTATGTCTGCTGAATGATATGGGGAATTTTGTTATTGAGATTGCCCACAGTCATTGAATAGTCTTGAAAGTATAGTCGTACCTTGGTTCTCGAACGGAATCTGTTCCAGAACTCTGTTCGACTTCCGAAAGCATTCGAAAACCAAGGGGCAGCTTCCGATTGGCTGCAGGGGCTTCCTGCACTCCATCGGAAGCCATGTCAGACATTCGGCTTCCAAAAAAGTTCGCAAACTGAAACACTCCGGGGTTTGCGGCATTCAGGAGCCAAAACGTGAGTTGCAAGGCGTTCAAAAACCAAGGTACAACTGTATATGATCAGATACAGGTTTTATGAGCCTTGGACAAGAGACTATTTAAGCTACTCTGAACGCCTTGAAGGAAGAGGGTTCAAGTGTAAATCATATTCTGCTGGTTTTCTTCTACATCCCAGTAATCAATTTTTTTAAAAAATAAACTCAATCATATTCTCCCACACCCCAGCAAACAAAATATTATTTAGGAAAAAACATGCAGTTACGCTAGCCAGCAATGGCTCCAACCTGATAAGCAAACCAGTTGAGCGAGAACTATTTTGATTGGACAATGTCACCCCCTCTAAACATTTAAAGTAATATTTGTTGAAACTTGCCCTTTCCAAGTGAGATGAAATATTTTAAGCAAGCTTCTCCAGCGTTCCTTCTCAACTGAGAAGGCACGGTTAAATTTCTGTTCCATACAGGGTCAAACATTGTCAGTATCAAATGCATGGCATGCAAATATTAAGGGATAGTAACTTAACTGCATCAGTTAATACCAAGATATACCCTGATGGTTAATAAATCAGAAACATATTTTGATTAAATAGGTAGAGCATTTTATATTGTTGTTCAGTGCTGAATTGGCAGAAATATGTCCCACACTATATAAATCTTTGCCTTTTACTTCTGTTGAAATATTAAACTCTTTTCACATCAATATAGAACTAGTATTTTTAAAATCCTAAATTTATTGAGGGTAGCCGTTAAATTTCATGCCCAATATTGATTTTTACGTTTATTAGGTAGCCTGGCAAGTACATGACCTTGCCTTCAGGTGGAAATTCCTAATACCATTTAAAAGCCTCAATCATAACTAATTAGATAAACCAATAAGCAGTGAAGCAAAGTACAATCTATCCTGAAAAGATGCAAACAGCTTTGCACGTATGCACCTGTTAAGTTTCAAAGTCAAAAATGCCATTGAATGCTTTGTAATGAATTAGCGTGATTCTCATGTGGTTTCCAGTAACTGGTATTCAGAAGCATACTACCTTGACATGAGCCAGCAGGGTTAGGAACCATTGGGCGCCCCATGGAGGCCTTGAGTTTTCCTTTATAGTCATTAAGGTTCTTGGCCATTACTGCTTCTTGTGATGCAGATTCCATAGTTTAACAATGCTATGTGTAGTATGGCTGGGAAATCCAACACTGTGATATATCACCAGCTAAATGCTGCGATATACTGATATATCACAATGTCTAAAATAAGGATGGATTTTGTCTGGCTTCACAGTGCTTCCCACATTGTGATTTTTGCATAGCATGCGCACGCACACATCATGATTCGCAATATATTGCCGGGTCCAAAACTATGAAGCTGATATCATGATATGGACTTCAAACTGGTTTGGGATGATATATCAATATATTCCCCAGCCCTAATGTGAAGGAGTACTTTCTTTGTCCGAATCTTCACTGAATGCTCCTGATTTCTAGTATTATGAGACATTTGACAGAGTGCCTTCGACCCCCTACTTCGCTCCTGCTGGCATCTGGGATGAGGGAGACTACAAGCAGGTTGTGGGCACTTGAAGACAATGGAGCAAGCCCTCCCCAACCCCAGTAGTTCATTTTCCAGTTCTCATATTTGGGCTGCCCGCCATCCAATTATTCAGCATCCAATGTCCACTCTGGTCATAGCGTGTTAGGTAATTTGTGAGTGGAAATGGCCACAGCACATAACAGCCAAATGCTTCCCGTTCACATTCGAAGCCCCAGCCTGCTCACTAGAATTTTCCTTGCTAGTGGCTCCAGCTTCTTGAAAAAAACCCTCAGGCAGTGCTTGTCTTTAGCAGTGAGAGGAGAAAGCTGTGGGTGGTTTCTTCCCTCTAGGAGGATCAGGATAAGAAACGAGACCAGCAGGATGGCAGAGTGAGAAGAAATAGTAACTGAGAAGAAATTGGGTGTATTCTACCCTTGTTTACTTTGGGAGTGAAGACAGTGGCAAGTCAGGCAAAGAGAATCTGATGCCCTTAATTCGATCCCTCTCTTACTCTATTTTCCCCATGTGCATGTTTATTTAAATTATTTAAATTAAATTTTGCCACAAAGGGAGACGGGTGTGTGTGTGTTCCTGGTTGTTTGCTTTTCTAACCTCTCCTATAAATGCTTACCAGCACAAGGAGAAATCGTTCAAACAGGTTATTCTCTCTCTCTCTCTCTCTCTCTCTCTCTCACACACACACACACACACACACACACACACACACACACACATTGTTGTTGTTGTTTAGTCATGTCCGATGTTTCGTGACCCCATGGACCAGAGCATGCCTCCCGCAGTTTGGTCAGACTCATGTTTGTAGCTTCGAGAACACTGTCCAACCATGTCGTCCCCTTCTCCTTGTGCCCTCCATCTTTCCAACATCAAGGTCTTTTCCAGGGAGTCAAGGCTTCTCATGAGGTGGCCAAAGTACTGGAGCCTCAGCTTCAGGATCTGTCCTTCCAGTGAGCACTCAGGGCTGATTTCCTTAAGAATGGATAGGTTTGATCTTCTTGCAGTCCATGGGACTCTCAAGAGTCTCCTCCAGCACCATAATTCAAAAGCATCACACACATTTGCTAAACAACAAAGCCAGAACCAAGGCTTGGTTTGAATAAGATGTTTTTCCTGAAGCATGTGCATAACCAATTGGGGAGTGGAAAAGTTTACAGGTGCTTTTTTTAAGCATTTACCTGAGAGTAAGTCCCATTGAACTTGGTGAGGTTTACTTATGTGTAGACATCTATATAATCAACTGGTTAAGGTTCCATAGAATTCAAATGGCAATGCAATAAAATAAAATACAATATAAGAAATAAAAGAAGCAATCAAAATGCAATCAAAAATCAATGAGAAATCCACAGAAATGTGGTGGACCACCTGAATGAAGCTTGTGGACCAGCTTGGGCACTCCCATCATGGTGGATTCTGATTCACTATTTGAACCTAATTATGGACCTTGAGCTAGTTTGGAGGTTCTATAGGGAGCGTAGCTATCTTGACTGAAGAACGGTACAGTCCTTCTATCTGGCATGATCGGCCTCTTCCACTGAGTGTGCAGGTTTGGGAGGGATGGGTGGCACCCGCCTAGCCAGTCAGATCAGCTGAATCTACCCTGGTGATCAGTGGGGTGGCAGATGTTACAGTCAGATCACCCTCACATCCACTTGAACCTAATTATTAGACTCAGATAAAGACTCGTGACTCGGTTGATACGAGCCCCTAAAATCACACTGAAATCCTGATAGGGACTAGTGTTTAATCATTTTTAACATCCACCAGGGTGCAGTCTGGGAGCTGTACAACAAAATCTCAAACTCTATGTAGGATCCACAGTAACGCAGACTCTGAACAAAATTTATGTTGACCAACACTGCCCCCTGCTGGCTAGACCAGCTACATAATGGGGACACAAATCATCATGCAGCATAATCGGAAGAATAAATATCTAAGGCTGAACAAATCTTAACTGCTGCAACATTTTCAGCTCTTTGCACAACTGATGCTTACAGATTTGTGTCTGGTGCTTGGGGAGTTGAAACAGGTAGATAAATATTGCTACCGTCAAGCTCTGGCAAAGCATTTGCTAGAACAGCTAAAATTTCAGACAATGAAAATAATGCTTGTGTCTAAGTTTGACGGCATAGAATTGCAGCTGCATTGCTCCTGTGTAACGTAGAGCCCACCCATGGAATGTATCCCTTGGGGTGGATTTGGGGCTGTGGGGATGGTGCACACAAGGGGGCGCCATCTCAAAACCCAGTAAGTGAGGTGTTGGGCTCTGATGGGGTCCTGGAGTCCTCCTGCCTGTTTCACATAGCCTAGTGAATGCTTTCCCGGCTTTTGGAAGGAGGTAGGTGGGATGTGGGTGGCGCTGTGGGTTAAACCACAGAGCCTTGCCGATCAGAAGGTCGCAGTTCGAATTCCCGCGACGGGGTGAGCTCCTGTTGCTTGGTCCCTGCTCCTGCCAACCTAGCAGTTCGAAAGCACGTCAAAGTGCAAGTAGATAAATAGGTACCACTCTGGCGGGAAGGTAAACAGTGTTTCCGTGCGCTACTCTGTTTCGCCAGAAGCGACTTAGTCATGCTGGCCACATGACCCGGAAGCTGTACGCCGGCTCCCTCGGCCAATAAAGCAAGATGAGCGCCGCAACCCCAGAGTCGGTCACGACTGGACCTAATGGTCAGGGGTCCCTTTACCTTTACCTTTAGGAGAGCTTTACAACTCCACTAGAGCCCTTGCCCCTCCTTCCCAAAGCCCGGCGCCTCCCTACCTGCGTTGGGGGAGGCTGGGAGAGGAGCACCAAATTTTGGCCTGGCACAGGGTGCCATAGTGCCCATGTCCGTCACTGTTCCCTTTGGGGTGGGGGATGTGTGTAGCATTTGAGCTTAAATAAGACCTGAGTCTCTCTCCCTAGGGAACTCTATGGACTTATTGCACTGCACTGACAATTCACTGGGTTGGGCAGAGATGAAACACTTGTCACTTCGGGCACATCATGTGCCTATGTCCAATAGTAAGTAGATCGGGCTAGTTTGCATTCTTCTTCCAGGTTTTGAAAGCACCAAAAAGGGCACCTCAAAAACAGGTTAGCAGTGCGGTGTTCAGTTGATCAGTTGGTTAATCGACTTAAAACTCATTTTGTTTATTTATTTATTTCAATTGGTATACTGCCCTTCCTCCAAAGATCACAACATAAAAAACACAAAATACAAGAATTGCAGAATTGGACAAAATGACAGGAAGGATTCGAAACCTGCGGGATCAGAGATTTACAGAAGATTGGAAGAAGTATATGAATTATTTGAAGAGCAACTATAATCAACAAATTACGCTAGTAGGACTACAAGAAGTTTTGTAAGGAGAAATATATGAAGTGTTACAAAGTAGAAAAAGATAGAGATATTGGTTATGAGTTTGAAATGTAATAGGGAAGATAAGACACTGAGATCCAGCGCCGAGGGCCTTCTGGCGGTTCCCTCATTGTGAGAAGTAAGGTTACAGGGAACCAGGCAGAGGGCCTTCTCGGTAGTGGCGCCTGCCCTGTGGAACGCCCTCCCAGCAGATGTCAAGGCAATAAACAACTCTTTTACTTTTAAAAGACAACTGAAGGCAGCCCTCTTTAGGGCAGTTTTTAATGTATTGTTTTTAATATTCAGTTGGAAGCTGCCCAGAGTGGCTGGGGAAACCCAGCGAGATGGGCGGGATATAAATAACAAATTATTATTATTATTATTATTATTATTGCATACTGAGAGATTAGGTTGGAAAATTTTCGGATAGGATTGATGGAAGTCAAAAATTTGAATAATAAGTAGTATAAAAAGTATGATTAATTACTGTTGAAAATGATATGTTAAAAAAACTAATAAAAATTATATGTGTGTGTGTGTGTATGTACACCACAAAATAGACTAAAACAAAAACAAGCCAATAACACTGCTCCCGCAAAGACTTTTAAAAGGCCCTAGGATGTTAATCAGCCAAAGGTCTGGTTATAGAGAAATGTTTTATTTATTTATTAAGTACGGTGATCAAGAAAGTGCCTTCATTCTCTCTTTCTCTAATATTTATACTGGTCCTCTGACAAACCGTCATGACAGCCTGAGCCACTAGGAGGTGCAAGAGGCACACAGACTGAGCCAGAAACATAGCCCAGAGCCTGAATGAGTCATCTCAGAAGTGGGAGGCAGCACCATGACTTGCAGGAGAGAAACTCCCCTCCCTTTTTTTCCCCTTTCACCCCGACACCAAGGGAGTCTTTTTCTGTCAGGGGAGGGAGGGAGGAGATATTGTTACCCTTTTGGAAGCTGAGGAAGCTGGAACATGTGGTCTTGGGAGGGACATTGAGGCAGGGAGAGGGGAGATGCCACAGAGAGGTAAATTCTAGGAGAGGGAATTTGAGACTGGGAGACGGGAGGCTGGGACGCAACCCCTCCAGCTAAGTAGATATTTGCAGGCGCTCGTTCTGTGAGTACAGAACATGACCCAATGGGCCATTTTAGAGCCTGAATTTCACCAGGTTTCTCTCAACCAGCAGCTCTGACTAAGTAACTGAAGATCTTGGCCCTGAGAGAGGAGGACTGATTACACAAGAGGGAGCGTTCAAGAATCATCTTAACCCAACAAACCTGCACATTACTAGATCCTGTTGCAGCTATATTTAAATTAAGAGTGTGGGGAAGTACAGAGGAAGTGCAAATACGGTTTCTCAGAAAATTGATGCAAGAACCCGCAGGCGTGGAAGGCAGCGTCAAATGAAGATCATTCAAGGTTGTTGTTTTTTTTGAATGGCATGGAAGTAAAGAACATTTGGTACTTTTTCCTAATGAGGCGGATCCAGTTCAACAAACTCGTGAGGAGAGGAGACATACCAGCTTTTTCCTTTTTCACTTGTGTTTTGAACAGAGACAACGGGAAAAGAATGGGGGAGACCTGCCTGTCTTACACATTAAAAGGTTGTTCTAGGCCAGGGGTCTGCAACCTTTTAAGACAAAAAGAGCCACTTGGACCCATTTCTGAAGGAAAAAAAACCTGGGAACCGTAAAACCATTGCGACATTTAAAGCATGCGTGCTGCTGCCCTCCGATCTGACAGCGAGCGGGAAGGTGATGGGACGGTGCGTGACTAACGCACGCACCGCCCCCATGCGACGTCACAGCCAGTACAGCGCCCGCCACAGTGGGGAGTGTCGGGGCGCACAATGCGCCTCCTCCCCTCGCTAGTATCCGCCCCGGAGCCGCGGCAAAGGTGTAAAAGAGCCACACGAGGCTCCGGAGCCACAGGTTGCAGACCCCTGTTCTAGGCCTAAGGCAAGCATTTGGTTAATCCCATCAAGTAATATCCCACAAAGTTGTTCTGTTAGCATAAGAAATTTGGGCTGTGTCCTCATAGCCCCTAAATCTGTTCAGGGGTTTCCCCCAACTCTCCAGAGCAAATTTGGAGAGGACATGGGAGGCGATGAGAGTACCATTGTGCAAGTACCTTTAAAGCACTTACTTTGTTAGGTACTGCCCTTGTACTTTGCACTTCCTTTGAAGGAACTTGGGACCACTGCCTTATCTCATTTTTAACATGCAGCTCCTCTATACATTAAGAAGATTTTGGTTTTTTAAACCCAGCCAGTAAGACCCATGACATAGTGGGGATTTGACTTTGCGACACTCTCATCCTAGCCCAACAGTTTTATCCTGCTCACCATTCAAGGCGAAGGTAATAGATGCCATAATGACGTGTTAAAAAACCTGCTTGTTTTAAACCCTTCTGGCCAGCAGGTGGAGATACAGCACAAGGCAGCATTCCCAAGTTAATCATTCTCAGAAAGGAAAAGTTTCACAAGAACCCATTACTGGGTATGCTGCAAGGCTCCGGAATTAGATTTGTGCATTTTGTACCATTAAAAAAAGTAAAAAAGAAAGGTCTATAGGAAGCAGCAACAACATCTATATGACTCAGATCTCTAAGTTCTGGAAATCGCTGCTGTACTTAACAACTGGGGTGTTGCGGGGCTATTAATGGCTATTAGCCATGGTGGCTATATGGAAATGCTGTGTCCAAAGGCATTTATGCTGCTAAATCACAGTTGCTGGGAAGCAGGAGGAGGAGAGGACTATTGACTCTGTGCCCTGTTTGTAGGCGTCCCAGAAGCATCTGGTGGGTTACTGAAAAACAGGATGAACTAAATTGGGAAAGGGGAGCTGTGTTCTAGATTTTGTCAAGACTCCGAACATCACTGGTTTCCCCATCCCTGGACTACATGGGCCTAAACACTATTCCAGCAGCATTCTCCACTCCCTGGGGCAATCTTGTATCAGATCATGGCAGCTGTTGATTTATCGGTTTTATTATGCTAGGGCTTCATCTGTTGACATTGGTGGAAAAACGGGTTTCATTGTTGACAATTGCAAACGTTCATCAGTATGTTTAATAAACTATTCTTCTATTTTCACACTGATTTTTTTACAAGGCTGCTGAACTTTTCCACTGTTTTGGTGAGCTGGGTGAATTAGATGTATTATAGCAGCGGATGTGGGGGAAACTCAAGTTCAAATTCCTGCTTGACCGTGAAAAAGCAAGTCACTCTCCACCCACCTTACTCCTAAGGTGACCCCTGACCGTTAGGTCCAGTCGTGGACGACTCTGGGGTTGCGGCACTCATCTCGCTTTATTGGCCGAGGGAGCCGACGTTTGTCCGCAGACAGCTTCCGGGTCATGTGGCCAGCATGACTAAGCTGCTTTCTGATGAAACCAAAGCAGTGCACGGAAACACTGTTTACCTTCCCACCAGAGCGGTACCTATTTATCTACTTGCACTTTGACGTGCTTTTGAACTGCTAGGTGGGCAGGAGCTGGGACCGAGCAACGGGAGCTCACCCCTTTGCGGGGATTTGAACCGCGATCTTCCAATCGGCAAGCCTTAGGCTCAGTGCTTTAGACCACAGCTCCACCCGCATCCCTACCTTACTCCTTATAGGAGACTAAATTGATGCTCTGAGCTCAAGGTGGGGCAACATACATGTGATGTGTAAGCAGTGAGATTCGTTCAGATTCTAACACAATACTGAAGGGGCCTTTTAAAGGCCTACATGGTACATTAACTTGAGAAGCAAGTTTAATTTATCCTACACCCATGTCTAAAAAGTTTCTGCAGTTGATTCAAAGCACTTTTGCTTTTATTAAATGCTTGACCATTCAATTCCAGTGGAGGATCCTAGGCTCCCCCACCTTTGAGCTTTCGAAGAATCATCAAAATTTGAATTGGGGCAAAAATTCAGGAAGAAGCAGGGAAATAGCAGTGAAACAGAACCCCCTAATACGTTTCTTCATGCATTTGCCTGGCATGGGGCCTATCTGCCTAATCCTAGTGCTCTCTCTCTCTCCTTCCTTTTGGTTTGGTTTGGCTCCTTTCTTGCATGTGCAGGCACCTATGTGGTATTGCTGAATAGTGCTAAAAAAAGACCCAACTGGCAGGCAGACCCAATAAGCAGGGAGCAGCTGGCATGGCTCCTCTGCAAGCATTCATAGCGTTGAAAACCCTCCTCCACCCCCATGTTCAAAAGGTTTTGTTTTCTTTGTTAGCTGCTATCATGTGATGCAAACACGGACTGCAGCAGTTGATTGACTAAGCTGGTGCTGTCACACAGAAAACAAAGAGGAGGCTTTGCAGGATAGGATAGGGAGCTGCTGGCTGATATAGCCTGTAAAGACTAGCAACAGCACATATAAACAAACAATGGTGTGTTTGGCCCCCGTCCCCTAACTCCACTCTCACTGACAGACCCAAGCAAAGAAACTTTGCAAACATTCCCGGCCTGCAATGTAAATCTTCAATTTTTTTATTTCTCTTATTCCTGTCTCCCACCTCCCCTTTCGCCGGGTTGACGACAAGAACTCAGAAGCAATTTCGGCCTGATCTTAAGGAGTTGCAGTAGCATGGAAGAAACAAACCCTTCAAACATTATTTTTTTAAAAAATGAGGACAGGAAAAGAGCAAGGGGAGGGGGGGAGGGGACACAGGCAATTCCTACAAAGTCCCGGCAACTCAGTGACAACTTCATTGTTTGTATTTCCATCAGCCGTTCAGCCACAAAATGGACCCCTGCAGCATCTCACACACACACAAAAAGAGGCTTTCGAAAACGCTTACAGAACGTGGACCATGCAGGCCTCTAGAAAGGAAGGCATTCCAGAATGAGTGCCAAAACGGAAAATGTGCTTCTCTTTCTTGCCACCAGCTGGATCTCAGATGGTTGCAGCACTCTTGGACCACAGTCCCATCCGATGATCCAAGAGCACAGGGGAGGGTTTTAAGATACAATTCCAGATTCAGAAGCCCCAGTGTCTGTAGTCTGAGCCGCTGATGTCACCTGCTGCCTAAGTTCTTCAAACTTATTGGAAACACCTATCTTCTATCTGCTGCTGGATGAAAAGGCAGCAGCTGGCCTGAGGACAAGTGGGACTCAAATGCACAACATCTGGAGGGATTAAGTTGGCCATCATAATCGGTTGGCCGTGAAATGTGAATGTTCCACAATCCAAACCCAGCTTGAACTCCTCGTTGTGATGGACCAAGCCCTATTCTTCAGTCACTTGCTATAATAAATGGCTTTACGAGCTGCCGAAGAAATAGAGCAAAACAATGGAAAGACAACGTTTGGGGGAAGACTGTAGCTCAGTTGTAGAGCACCTGCAATGTTTTCAAAAGATTCCAGGTTCAACCCTAGGAATCTTCAGGCTGGGAATATCCCATACGAAGCCCCTGAAGAAATGCTGTTGGCCAGTGTCAACAAAACTGGCCAAGACTGACCAATTCTGATTTGGTACAAGGCAACTTCCTAGATTCCTAAACACCATGGAAACTCCAGGAATAAATGTTTGTGGCAACCTGAAGAATTTGAGGAGGAAGTGCACAGTACAGACCAATCAAAATGTGTATTTTCAATTTTTATGATCAATTTTCCTAAACATTTGGAGTCTCACTAAATCAGTCAGATGTTGCCCACTTTGAGTTGTAGCCAAGGATAGTTCTACTCAGAGAAGACCCATTGAAATGAATGGATCTAAATTAGTCGTACTCAGAGTAGAACCTAGCTGGATGCAACCCTTGGGTTTTGGCAGGAGAAAACTGGAAATTCCAGCTAATTGTCATATTGCAGCATGACAAGCTAAACTACTGCCAGATCTGTCAAAGAGTTTCACCCAACTGTGAAAACAAAATGACGGGAGTATTTTAAATGTTATCATCTGCCATTTCATGCCATCATGCTTGTTTTCAATGTGTTCCTTTTCCTGGGTGATCTCAGCAATGCCTTTGACCCTACAGAAGCTGTTCTGCTATCCTCATTTCCTTTCTGAATCTTCCATTATACAGATAGGCTGAAAATGATTACCCCTAAAATGGGTTATGTCCACACACACACATTATTCCTGCTGTTAAAATCTGCTATGCAACATACAAGACATGTTAGCAATTCTAATGTGCAGGAAGTTTTCTGTGAAACTTGGGAGGTCATCTTTAATCTAAAATGAACTTTTGAGGATCTGTTTTTTTTAAAATCCACTAAATAATAATGAATTAAACACTATAAAGATGAGTTACCTTTCAAAAGTTCCACCAGGAAGAAATACTACTATGTATTGCTGTTTGATTTTCCAGGATTTCAGTTCTTTTTTGTTCAATGTGCTCTTAGCAATAGGCAGGAGAGGAGAGGAGCCTTGCCAATAACTCCTATTCCTCTACATGGCTTAACCTTCCCATATACTTACCCCTAAAGTCCTTCCCCTCCACAGTATTCTCATCCAGGGATAGGTACACCAATTCTTCATACACTAAGCTGTCCAGCAGGTTTAACCCTATCAAACACTCCAGATTGCCATAATTATTCATAGAGGTTAAGGTTGTCAATCGCTACTATGATGGCTTTGATATGAATGTCAGCTGGCAATACATAGCACACAGACCGAATATAGTTAAGCCATTGAGGCTTCCTGTAATTTGTCCCTGAATTCACAAGAATTGTAATTTCTGACACACACACAAACACAAAATCCTTTGGCAAGCCAGACTTGGCCATGTGTCTTGTTGCCTATCCAGAACTAAGCAACTCACACATAAAATTATAAAGTTGCTTCAGTGTGGTCATTTGATGCTGTCCAGAATGGCAGATGTCATTATAGTTCAGATCCTAAGGCTCTATATATACCACTCTATATACTACCACAGCTATGGGCCCTTGTTAGGGGACTAGACCACTGAAGGATTAAGCAAAGTCATAGTGATATATTTTCTAGGCCGTGGGCTTAGTTGGCTTGTTAAAACATTATAATCGCCACTGTTGCTTACAGGAATGAAGTGTGGGCTTTTCAAGAGACTTCCTCTTTCACCAATACATTTTAAGCATATCTGTTTACTGAAATGGTGCCCGAAATAACGTTTAAGAGGGGGAAAATAGTACATTCTCCAGGGCTTGGTCACATAGATCACTGGGTGGCAACACAATGCAACATCATCACTTTGTGTTGTGGTCAACTGGGAATAACGCTTGCCAGTTCTGCAAGGCCAATTTAAGTAATACACTGCAAGAGACACATAATTGTCATATTCTTTACCCTATGAAATGCACCAGACTACAGGGAGTTTATTGGTGCTATTTTATGAGACGTCTGTGTCCTACTAAAGCCAGAGTGTGCCTGGGTGGTCTTTGGTATTATAAACAAGGCCAATGTTGTACCACAGAAGTGCATCGGGACGTTTGCTGGTGATGATCCACATCAAAACACTTTTAACGGGAGCATTTGCAACAGCATGGTGGTGTAAAATGCATAACAAAGATTCCATTTTATACCCCCAAGAGCTAGTAAAGTGAAAGACGACGTTAAGTTGCAAAGCAGTCTTGGTTTACTTTGCAGAACGAAACCTTGTTCTTGCATGAAAACTAAAAAGAGTGTGAAGTTGGGTGGAATCCAGCGAGTATCATTCCACTGACAGAAGGCATCTGCAATGGGACAGGGAGGCAACTTTTGAAAATTCCTTCTGCCCCCTGCAGCTGCCCGCCCCCCAAATAAAAATCTGCTCTGGGGAGAGGTTGCCAAAAATTGCCTCCCCTTCCATTCTGTTGACAGCTGCCTTCTGTCAGTGGAGACATCCATTGGATTCCACCCATTCTACACTAATTACCTTAAAAGCCTATGTGGCCGTATATGTGACTCTCTTCTATATCCCTTAAAATAAAAATTTAGCTTATGACTAGATTCACACTAAACTTCAAACCACCCGCTCCATAATGTTTCAGAATCGTGCAGTGGTAATTGGCTTTGGTTTAAGTGACGCTTTGTATGTTCCTACTTTGTATGTTTGGTTTAAGTGACGCTTTGTATGTTCCACTTTGATATCCTGCATCTTAGCAGGGGAAGTATTTAGGACCACATTGGGGGAAAGGTGTGGGTGATGGTTATCAATAGCATACTTTCTCTCTAAAATGAGGTTTCAGCTTGTGTGAACCAGGCATAAAATCATAAACTATGAAAGACAGAAACACTAATTCCAGTTACTTTGCTGAGGAAAAGTTGGTCCTCAGCCAAAAGGGCTAAGAAAACAGGCAGCACAATCCTATGTGTGTTCATTCAGAAATAAATCCACTACATTCAAGGGATTTACTCCCATATAAGCAAGTCTAGGATTGCAGCCTTGGTGTTCTTCATTTGCTCTTTTCAAGCTAACTCTAATCACTGACCTAAACCCTCGTCACATTCTGAACACATGCAGAGGCAAATCTTTCAACAAAACTGCAGTTTAATTTCAGAAAGTGTTAAAATATACTGTACATCAACTTCTGACATACTACGTTAGTATACACAAATGGTCTCTTGAAACTGTATTTATGAAATGTACATTTTAATTTAAATACTCAGTATACACTGCACTTAATCTGCATGTTGCATTTATTAAATACATTAAAATCTGCAATGTAACAAAACGTTTTCTGCATACGAAATTCAAAACACCATTTTAAATGAACAAAAGATGGCTCACTTCATTTTTTAAACTAGTGCGTAACACACCAGCTCAGCTCCACCAACACTAGCTGTTCTTTTTTTATTATTTGACATTGTTCACAGACTATTACATATCACAATAAGAGTGCTGGATAAAACATGAGGTACGAAAGTGGTTCAAAGATTATAGGTCATGCAGATCATGCTAGACAGCAAAGAAAAATGTGAATGAGAACACTAAATAAAAATACATAAAGAATGTGCATTATAAAATAAAAACTCAATTACACAGCTTTGCTTCTTTGGTTACAAAGTAGGTTGAACAATTTCACAGCTTTTTATTCCCACCCAAAAAATAATAATAATCATACGAAATGTCAAAAAGCAGAGGAATCATGGCAATTTCTCTATTAGAAAGTAGAAACAGAAATGAGCAAAGTTTTCTTCATCAAAATAGCCCATCAATTATCTCACAATGACTGGCGACTACCTGTACAGACGCACTATGGTCTTCATACTTACAATATACAAAAATTTACATTCAAGCTGGGTCTTAACTACTGAAAATAAATACCAAAAGGTAAATTGCCATTAGTGTTAGAAATATGCCAGGATTCTTTTGTTCAATTATTGCCTAAACATTTTATCTATTAAACTCAATCCTGCCTATATCAATTTTTACTGATACTTACATTTATTTTTTTAAAAAAATTAAAAGTTCTGTGACATTGTTCATGTACATTATGAATAGCAGCCCTGTAATAAATAAAAACACAAATAAATGAAACTAATGTAGGCAAATGTTACTTATAATTGAAAGAACAGTGGCTCTAAAGATGAGTTTGTTGCTATGTGAAAAAGCAAGGCTCAAAGTAATCCATGAGTAATGGAAACCTTGAAGAGCCTCACCAAAGCTCTTAAAGACCCCACTCATGTGCACCAAATAAATGCAGACTTTTGCATTATAACTCCTTCTATCATTTCCCTTTTGCACTGATGGCATAACTGAACACCAACTGTGCTGCATGACATCTCAGTGAGGGAAAGCTCCTGTAGAATGATTGTCTAATACTGAAAAGGCCAAAACACACAACTGAAGCATGGCTACTCGCTTTCATATAAAGTGGAAAGAACACCAGTGGCACACAAGGACAGATTGCTTTCAGTTTCTTAATGAGGCAAGAAAGCTTTATGCTGAGGAGACATTCGGCTGCTGCGGAGGTTGTGTTGGCTGTACTATCACTGTTTGCTGTTGAGAAGTGCTACTGGGGTTGGCCTGTTGGGTTGAGAGCTGGGATAACTGATCGTTGTTTGAGAGAGATTTTAACAGTGCATTTTCCCGTTCAAGTAAAGAGTTTCTTTCGACTAATTCTTTTATTTGTTCCTTCAGTACTTCCACTTCTTCTCTGACTGCGTACATCAAATGGCTTTTCACCAGATCCTGCAAACGGCAAATTAATCGTTAGATTGAATTTCTATAAACAGACTTTTACTTTGCACCAAATTCTTGGGCGTAACTTCATTAACAGTTAAATTTGGATCCTAGCACCACAAGTTAAATAGAAATATCTAGAAATCAAAATACACAGGATTAACTCCCCAGCATTGAATTCACTTGCTGTATTATGGCCAATTTCCAAAGCACTCAAAAAACACCAATGCTACAATGTCTATATGTTGCTTTCAGGGAGGTAACCTAAATACAGGGATTTCTTACTCTCAACAAGCTTCATAATATTTTTGTTGACAGTAATAGATAATAAGCAATGCTCTGGTTCAGAGAGCTCTCCAAAATGGTGGCTGAAAACCCATAAACATTAAAAAGGTAAAGGTACCCCTGACCATTAGGTCTAGTCACAGACAACTCGGGGGCTGAGCGCTCATCTCGCTCTATAGGCATTTGTATGCAGACAACTTCCGGGTCATGTGGCCAGCATGACTAAGCCACTTCTCGCCAACCAGAGCAGCACATGGAAACGCTGTTTACCTTCCTGCCAGAGTGGTACCTATTTATCTACTTGCACTTTGACATGCTTTTGAACTGGAGCTGGGACTGAGCAACGGGAGATCACCCCGTCGCAGGGATTCGAACCGCTGACCTTCTGATCAGCAAGCCCTAGGCTCTACATTAATATCTCACACCTCAAGGAGCTCAGATAATTATATTTAAGCTTCAACACCCCTATGAAGTAAATCATAGTTGCTATTGCCCATCAAGTCAGCATCCTGGCTAAACAGGGACAGAACTTGTCTGTGACAAGTAAACTGTTGTAAACTGGATGAAAATGGTCTCTTTTCTCATGGGCAAATGTAAGAAAACAAACGCTGTGACCCAAGCTTCCTATTTTGGCTAATTTTTAAGAAGTTCTGCTCTTTTAAATCTGAGGATCACAACCACAGGCAAGTTATTTTTACAGAACCTATATTGTATGTATGATTAGATTGATTTTGTGTGCTTCTGAAGTAACCCCCAATTTTGCCATATTGCTTAGCTTTGAATTCTGTACATTCTTTATGATTACGTACAAACAAAATCTTTGTCTACTCTTGTTTGCAGCAGTGACACTGGGGCTAACAGAGCTGGTACTCTGGAAACTAATCCACTTGCACCACAGGGATCCCCACCAGCTCTCCATCACATGACCATAAATACTGATTAAAAATATGGGGCTTGCTAGCCTTGCCCAACTTAACTGACGCGTTTTGAGTGGCAACACTTTTCTTATCAGAAAACCCATGGAAAGACTGGAGGATCACATTCCCCTGGATGAACCTGACCATTCAGTTCTATCTTCAGAGAGCCTGTTCTTGCCTTTAGAGATTAAGTAGGTGGCAACTGATCACAGGGCATTTTTCACTGGCAGGGCTCAGTCTTTGCAACACTCTCCTGAGAGCAGACCACTTAGCATCTATTTTTCTGCCTTTCACATATTAGAGGAAGGCACTCCATTTCCTGGGCTTTTTGCAGCAGCTGCTTTTTTACTTTTTCATTATGACTAAGCTAGTAAAAACAAACCAGTTTTACCATTCCTATAGTGATCTGATGTACATTTATGAGGGAAGGCAGGTTATAAAATGTTTTCAATAAAGAATTTCAAGCAACTTGGAAATGAAGCTGTTTCCGGAGCCCAAAAGTATCTTCGCATAACTGGTGGGAACCAACACAACAGGAAACAGCATATTAGTTTGGAACATTAAAGTAGACTACTGACTTTGGCATTTCATTGAATAGAATAATGCATTCGGACCAATATTCGCTTAGACTCAGGGCAGAAAGAAACACTGTTTTCTGTCCATGGTTTGCCCTACTATTTTTTTCAGTAGAATTTGTTCTCCCTTCATTTTTTTCCTCCAAAACTGGATGGCTGGAAAGCATGCAGATGTAATAGCTCTTCCTCTAGCTCCCAAGCCTTTTGTAAACTAAAATCCTTACACGTGCTATTTTTTAAAATGTCTGGATGCAGTACTGAACAGGCCCGCGGAAGGGGAGAGTGGCAGCCAAGTACACTTGCCCTGGGCCTCAGAGGGCTAATCCAGTTGGGGAGCCCGGCTAGGAGCCAGCTGCCTTTTTGTCTGAGCATAAAACTTTATTCTAACAAGACTCCCAGGCCTGAGACAAGGTCTACACAGGCCTGGTACTGAAGCAATGGCCAACACATCAAAGATTTTGGATAGCAAAGCAATGCTTTTGATCATACCAAACAATGACGTGCTACTAGAGAATTAGCATTGTCTTGGTGTAAGCTAAAACTTTTGAACCTGGGTATGATGTACAGTGGTACCTCTGGTTACGTACTTAATTCATTCTGGAGGTCTGTTCTTAACCTGAAACTGTTCTTAACCTGAAGCACCACTTTAGCTAACGGGGCCTCCTGCTGCTGCCACCGCCATGCGATTTCTGTTCTCATCCTGAAGCAAAGTTCTTAACCCGAGGTGTTATTTCTGGGTTAGCGGAGTCTGTAACCTGAAGCGTATGTAACCCGAGGTACCACTGTACATTAACTTCACTGTAGTAATATATCGGTTTACACATGGATTCTCCCACCCACCCCCCATGAACACATTTGGAATGGCACTACATGAACTTCCAGATGACTTTACAATTGGTGCTTCTTTGTTCATAATTGCATAAATGGCATGGCATAAGGGCACAGTGCCGGCAAGCAGCAGGTTGAAGCCTAACATGTTCATGCTATACATGATACTGTATTATCATGTAAACTGCTGTTTTTCACCTATATGGAGTCCTCAACAGACAAACAATTGCTTGTGTCTGCTTTATGATTTTCTACCTTGAACATCTCTTCCTGATGTGGCCTTACAATCCATCAATGTAGGTTATGCAAAAATGACGACAGCAGGCTACAAACCCAGCGCTCTTTAAGAATTAAACAGTTCAGTTCTCTACTTACCATCGCCTGTTCTATTTTGTTGTCAATGGCTACAACACTCGCACCAGATGCACTGTTTAAAAGAAAAGACAAAACACATGTACATGAACTCCAGTGACCTCTGGAATGTTGTTCAGCAAAACTGAATGAAAGGCAAATTGCCCCTTGTGTATTTTATTATGGTTTCCCACAACAACAAAAATGCAGCATTTATGTATAATGCTTTTCAGTGCTCAAGCTGCTTCTTATGTATCTCAGCAATAATTACAAACCTTTAAGGATGGTCAGTTGGATCTCCATATACTCAGGAACAAGATGGAAAAGAATTATATCCTCAGATCATAAAGATTCAATTCCAGAGAAAGTTAGACATATTTAAGTCCCATCAAAATCAATGGGTGTTAAGCATTTAAGTGCTTTCAATGGGACTTAGACATGGCTAGTTCTTGCCAGAATGGGGCCCAAGGTGTATCTACGCAAACTGTGGCCCTTGTTTAAGCAGTGAACAGGCCTCTCAAGAGAGTACAATGAGATAGTGATGTCATTATCCTATTGGTTGTCATGGTTTGGTACCCTGAGCACCCTTTTTGTGTAACTTAATAGTTCACAATTATAACCAAGTCAACCGCTTTTGTGTATGTTAAAGTGGCATTTGGATGCAAACTTGTTTTGTCTACCGTGACAGCCAGTATATACAGTATATACCTAGATATTATCCAATATGACGGAAAGCCAACATTTATGTCTCAATTCAAACGATACTATAAGCAGGATGTACTGTAATTTGGACACCTCCAACATGCGGCACACAGAAAAATGAGACCAATTTTGTTGGTTGTTTTTTTTTAAAAGCTACTGGATGTTTGCATTTCAACTTTTTTCAGTATAACACCGAATGGGGCACAACTGTTGACCTGGAGCATGTGATAAAACTTAAAAACATGTAGTTCCCAAGAGATTAGAGATCATCTTTAACAGAGGACTCTTAAATCCATTTCAAGATGCTCAGTGTGTTGGCCCGATGAGGAGCTTTCTTCAAAAGCCCAATGTGGCCTAGTTTTGTAAGCAGGAGATGTCATACCATCAACAGCACAACATGAATTTAATTGGTCAGAGACCCTGTGCTCACATTTATTTATTTATTTTTTAGTTTAAAAAATAAATCAATAATTCTATGCCACTGTTCTGGACAAAGACCAAACAAAATGGCTTATAACATTGTGACTAAGTCTACAAGCGTTAAATTAGAGGCACGTCATCCTGGCCCTTATTGATCAAAACAAATGAAAGCACATTTCTGTAATTAGAAGAGGATTTGCAACTTACTATTTTAAATTAGGATTTATACTTTCTAAATGCTACATAAATAAAGTAGGCTACATGCATGCATTAGGCAAGTGGAAGAACTGCTAGGTATCACGGATTTCCCCTGACCTCTGCAGTCCCCCGCCCAGCTGCTCCTAGGGGCAGGAAGGTCCTCTTGAGAATTATGGGATGCGGTGCAGAGAGCTGCCATGAAAGACCAGTGAAGATTGGATGGGGAGATTCAGTGAAACTGGGTGCCTTTCCTTGCAAGAGGAGAAGTGTTTCTACTTGCCAACTAAGAAATTTTTATCTTAAGAGTTCAGTAAGGAGATTTGCAATTCAATAACTGCCAATTTTAAATTTTAAAGCTCAGGTTTACCATGGAGAGAAATTCATTTTGCCATATTTTCAAATGTGGCATTTTGTATTCAGCAGCAGACAACTCAAACAAGTTTTATCTACTTGTCATTTCTGACACCCACCCTACTTTTCCCTGCTGAAAAAGTTTACATGTGATTACTCCTTTTTCATAATCCAGCATTCAAGCAGAAGACAAATTTAAATGCTCATAATTGGATTATATGTTATTACAAACCCTGCCCCAACATTGAGAACTTGTTTCTCCTTTCAAATGATGCCGCTGCAGCACCAGAGGTCAACCTCAAACGTGCAGTATTGCTTAGTTCAGAACATATTTAATATGTTATGTAGAATTACTCATTTTGTGTATTGCAAGAAGAGCAAGTTTACGCCATTTAAGTAATGACTACTTAATATATCGATTTGTATTGTACCACACAACTTCTAACGCCAGTTTCTTGACCATTTTATTAATGTACACTTAATGTATTTCAAATAAAAGGGGGGAGCAACAAGACAAGACAGGTTGCTACTCACAAAGCATTACTAAACAACCTTCATAAAATGTTTAAAAGGAAGTAATTAAACAGGGGCAACTAGAGTCCAACTCTGAGAAAAGAAGCAAGGACTCTGTAAGTTTTAAAGGTTTATGTGTGTTCTATGGCCTATTCTAAAAAATGCACTTCTACATGGAGACACACCTGCTATTCATGCAGGGCTGTTTCACCCCTTATGCTAGAATACTGTTTGAGAAAAGTTTGACTATGCTCAAAGCCTCTACCCTTTGGACCTTACAAGAAGCAGCATAAGAACTATTCTAAACCTATCTGTCTTCCAGTCACAGCACTCCAATCAAGCTCTATCATTTGAAAATAGTTTTCCCCCCAGTTTGGCCATTCTTAAAGATTAAGCGAAGCCTATTAAAAGTGGTCATTCCAACTAGAAATGCCAGCGTTAGCTAGCAGTAAATGGTTTTCAGTGAATGTAGGAACCAATACCAGCCATTTTGTACTATTTGAGAGCTTAACTAGATAAGCAAACCAAAGAAACGCACATTTCCAATAAGAGTGGCATCTCAAAATGCTGCTCTTAACATTCCCAACTATTTCAAAAGTAGTCTGCCTTCTGCACTGGGACAGAACAGCGTACAAGACACGCAAGTCTGAAACACAAATAACTAGTTGTGTGGTTCTTTGATCCTGGCCAACCTTTCAAGGTGAAACACAATTACAGTATATGAATAGCTGGTTTCCTTGTCCCAACTTACCTCAAAAGTGAAAAATAAGTGTACAGCGGAAATTAATTTCACCTTTTCTATGTAATGTTTTCCTGAAACGTTTAAATGTTTATACGAATAAATGAGAGAAACACTGAAATTACGTCTTCCTTGGATATTCAAAAATGAGCCAATTTAAAAGATCACCTGTATGATTTTAGAATTACTGTGCAATTTTTACTCATGTTGAAAGACAAAACAAAAATCAATTCTGTATTGAGTATATCTGAAGGAGCGTCTCCACTCCCATCATTCTACCCGGACACTGAGGTCCAGCACCGAGGGCCTTCTGGCAGTTCCCTCACTGCGAGAAGCCAAGTGAAAGGGAACCAGGCAGAGGGCCTTCTCGGTAGTGGCGCCCTCCCTGTGGAATGGCCTCCCACCAGATGTCAAAGAGAACAACAACTACCAGACTTTTAGAAGACATCTGAAGGCGGCCCTGTTTAGGGAGGCTTTTAATGTTTGATGTAGTACAGTATTTTAATATTTTTTTTGGAAGCCACCCAGAGTGGCTGGGGAAGCCCAGCCAGATGGGCAGGGTATAAATAATAAGTTGTTGTTGTTGTTATTATTGTCATGGAGCAGTGTTCACAGATATGCAAAGCGCATATAGGAAACAAATGACCCATTTCAGTGGATGGAATAGTTTTACTTAAAAGTCCTATGTTTTCATCACAAAAGATGTGATTATTGAAGAACCAATAACTATATCCTTCCCTTTGAGTTGGTACAATTATTCTGAACATGTCTAAAATAAACTTTTCAGTAATATAAACACTCAAATATTGCTGAAGAGCATACTGTTTAAATATCCATGTTCAAATATGGACTTCTATATTTAGGAGGCTGATTTAGGGGGCTAATTTGAATTTGGAAGCAAAACTAAGTTTTACCCCCTTCAAAAGCAGACAAGAAAGGAAATTGGCTTTTATGTTTGAGAGGTTTCATACCCTATTAAAAAAGCAGCCTTTTAATATTTTGCATGTTTACATTTTCAAATAGTCTTCATACACCTTGCGTATCAAGAGAACATTCCCCAGATCTTCTATGGCCCTTACATTCTTGTTTTTTGTTTGTCTTTTGTTTTAAAAATACCGTATTTTTTGCACCATAACACTCACTTTTTTCCTCCTAGAAAGTAAGGGGAAATGTCTGTGCGTGTTAAGGAGCGAATGCCTGCAGGTGGCGGGGGGGGTGTCTGCTGCAGTCGTGAGCAGAGGATCCATGGTTCCCGTTCCTTCCCTCCTCCGTAGTTACAAAGCATGGATCCACATGGATCCTCAGGATTTTTGCATTGGGCTACTCCAAACTCACTGTCAGATCACATGTCTGTGGCCACAGCATGAACCACAAAAATCATATATCCACTATTTCGTGTAGAATATTTTTTTTCTTGTTTTCCTCCTCTAAAAACTACGTGCGTGTTATGGTCCGGTGCGTGTTATAGAGCGAAAAATACGGTAGTTGGCACACTTAATAGGTACTGTAAGAAATGGAAGCTTTAATACTGAAAATGTGTTTTATTTTTCCAGAGTCCTGCACACCCTTGACAAGGGAAACTGTAAGTGTTTACACACTAGTGCTGGAAGCCTCTGAGCCTAGGTGGGCAAACTGGAATGCCTGGTCTTAGAGGACAGTGTTAATACAGCTGGTGCAATGGATAACCAGTGGGACCCTGTTATCACTGGATATGGACCCTATAGGAAGGACAGAAGGGGACTCAGCGGAGATGGTGTTGCTCTTCATGTTGAAGAGGGCACTGAGTTCAAGAAAAAGAACTCTCAAAAGGGCAGACCCCTCCACATAATTGCTATACGTGGTGATACCAAGAGCAATATAATTCTGCGGGCATGCTAACAGCTCCCTGATCAAAATGTTCATGAAGATATTGCAATGAAGAACGAAATCAAGGAAGCACCCAAAACAGGAATTGTTGTACTAATGGCCGACTTCAACTATCCTCAGACAGACTGACTACACATGTTCCAGTTACAAAAAAAAGGCATAAGCATAAAATTTCTATTCTATTATTTTTAAATGAAACTCAAAGAGACTTAAACATATGAACATTATGATCATAGAATCAGAGAATTGTAGATTTGAAAGGGTCGTCTAGTCCAACCCTGTGCAATGCAGGAATCTCAGCTAAAGCATCAATGACAGGTGGCCATCCAACCTCTGCTTAGAAACCTCCAAGGAAGGAGAGTCCAGTTTAGAAACAAGTATAAAGCAACCTGAGACCAGAGGTAATAAATTCATAATAAATAATAACAACAACCTAAATAAACAAGTATTTATATCTAGATATCCCAAATGAATGTGCCTTAGAACAGTTGGTCAAGGAACTGACCAGAAGGATGGTGACCCTTGACTTAGGTGGTGCCCAGAACCTGGTATGAGATATAAACGTTACTGAATCAGCTGGGAATAAGTGACCATATTGCTATTAAATTAAGTACACATGTAAACAGCTAATTGTCCCCAAAATCCGCCATGGTCACATTTCAAAAAAGGAAACTTCCCCAAAATAAGTGATTGGTAAAAAGGAAGGCAAAGTCAAGAAGATTGAATCTTTCCAAATTGCTTGGGAGTCATTTAGAAACACAGCATTAGAAGCTCAACTGGAGCACATATGGAGATTAGGGCTGGGCGATATATCGATATATCGTCCAACACCGGTTTGAAGTACACATTGTGATAACCGTTTCATAATATTTGAGCTGGCAATATATCACAAATCACAATGTGTGTAAGGGCTAAGCGATATCTGGGTTTCAACATCGTGGTAACTCACCAGCTAAACGTTGCAAATTTTATCAGCAGCTAAACCTCACATCACCAACTAAACATCAAAATATCACCAGCAATATCATCATTGCAATCTACCACAATGACTAAAATAAGGATGGAATTATACATACGCAAACAGGACAACATCCTGGCAACTGCTACTACTTAGGGGTCTAAAATGGATAAATGACAATATTATCAGTCACCACACACTCAGTTTCATCAGCAGGCAAGTCAAAATGGCCTGCTAGGAGGCAGAAGCAGCAGTGGCAGAAACATGACCACGATACGTGTCAGCAGTAGCGGTGACAGCCTGGTGGTGGTGGCACAATCAGTGGCGGCCTGCGCATCCTTGTGGTGGCAACTGGAGGAAGCAGCAGTAGCAGTGGCACAAACAGTGGTGGTCGGTGAGTGATGACAGGGAGTGGCGGTGGCAGCCTGCGGCAATAGCAGCAGCGGCCTGCGAGACATGCAATGACGGCAAGTGGAGGTAGTAGCAGCGGCGGCCTGCAAGGCCTCAAGGCAGTGACAGGGAGTAGCAGTGGACTGCGAGGCCTCCCAGTGGCGATGGGAAGTGGCAGCAGTAACAGCACTGGCCTGAGATGCCTCGCAGAGGTGCCAGGATTTGGCAGCAGCAGCAGTGGTGGCCTGCGGGGAGCCGCATCACTGACAGGAGGTGATGGCAGCAGTAGCGGCATCCTGTGAGGCCTTGCACTAGCGACGGGAGATGGCAATAGTAGTGGCAGCCTGTGAGGCCTTGTGGCAACACAAGCAATGGGACTTGCGAGGCCTCGCAGTGGTGGCAAGAAGTGGCTGTGGCCTGCAAGTCCTCCTTGCGGTAGTGGAAGGCGGTGGTTGAAGCTGTGGCAGCCTGCTCCAGCGAGGCCTTGCAGGCCACTTCTGCTTCTGCCACTGTCTCCTGCCACCACTACAAGCCCTCATAGGCCACCACTACTGCCGCCACCACAAGGCCTCGTAGGCTGTTGCCGCTTCTGCCACAGCCGCCCACTGCCGTGGCAATGCTTCTACTGCAGGCTGCTGATTATTGTGCCCCTGCTGCCAGGCTGCTGCCACTTCTGCCTAGCAGGCCTGTGGGCAGCTGGCAGTCCTAGATTATTTTTATTCACTATGACTCATCACCGTACTTTGGATTGTCCTGAATACCACCATTGGGTAGCGAAGCCCAAAACCAAAAGTCCTGATGGGCTGCATTTTGACTTGCCTGCTGATGAAACTTAGTGTGCGGTAATTGATAATATTGTCATTTATCCATTTTAGACCCCTAAGTAGTAGCAGTTGCCAGGACATTGTCCTGTTTGCCTCTGCGTAGTTCCTTCGTTATTTCAGATATCGTGATATATTGATATATCATGTTTAGCTGGCGATATATTGCGATATTGAAAACCAATTATTGCCCAGCCCTAATGGAGATCAGGAAAGGTACCACAGGGATGAAGAAGATGCCAGCATGGTTAATTAGCAGAGTCAATAATGCAATTAGAAAGAGTAATTTCCTTCAAAAAAGAACAAAAGAGGAATGCAAACTTTGGCAAAAGAAATGCAAGCTGACAAGAAGGGATGCTTTAGAAAAGAATTTGAGGGGTACGTTGCTAAAAACATAAAAACCATCAACATTAAAAGACAACATTAGTAGCAGTGGTGGTTGAACCCTGAATGACAAGGGGCTCAGAGGTGTGGTAAAGCAGGAGCAGATTTCAGAGAAACTAAATGAATTATTTACATCTTCCTGCCTGAACTAACTTGGCCAGAAAGGGAATGTGAGAAACTGAGGCAAACAGTGGCAATGAGAAATGAAGTTCTAGATAGACCTAATGGACAGAATAAAAAGACAAATTACAGGGTCCAAATGGCAGTCACCAAGAGTTTTCAAAGAACTCAAATGTGAAACTGGAGATTAAAAAACACACAAAAAACCCCACATTTAACTTGTCACTTAGAACAGTCCCTGTATTTGAGGACTGCAAAGTGCCCAATGTTAACACCTATTTTTTAAAGAGAGACCTGGGAGGATCCTGGAAATTACAGGCTAGTTAGCTTAACAGCTGTCCAAGGAAAACAGGTGGAAAGTTTTGTTAAAGATAAAATAACCAGGCATGTAGAACAACAAACCTTGCTGAAGCAGCACAAGCATGGCTTCTGCAAGGATAAGCCTTGCCTCACTAAACTTTGTTCTTTGAGAGTGTCAACAAGCATACAGACCAGCTGACATAAAACCATCTATGTACAAGATATAGGCACCAGCAACTTCAGTGGAACCCGAATATTTGCAGAAATACAAAAAAGGGAAGAAATACGAAAGGGGGGGGGTCTCAAGCAATGGATCCAAAACAGTCCAATGCTCAATGGTCACATATTGTGGCTACCTGCTGGCAGGGGGAACGGAAAAATTGTGTGGTTGAGGAACAGGATGGAGCGCCCTATATAGAAGTCATTTTCGTAGAAGACAAAGCAATACTGAATTGGACAAATGTATTTAAAACCATATCCAGCTCTTCAGAGGAAACTCTGAACCTAAATAACAAGTAAGTTAAAAGTGAATTATTTAGCTTTGATTTGTACTCCACTATAAACTTGTGGTGCTGAAGTTGTACCCTACTCTACCATTCCATAAGATATAGGATCAGATAGTAAAGCTCAAAAATTATACTCAGGACTGGTACCAATTTTATAGCGCCATGAACCTCTTTTTCAAATATTATTTATCATCATTTATACTACACCTTTATACGACTATGCTGCTCTAATGTGTTATCGAGTTGATGTGACAGGAAGGTCACGAGGAGGGCTGCATGCGTCATAATTCTGCAGAAAGTGATAGCAGGAACTGAATCCAGCTCTCTCCTCCCACAGCTTTCCAAAGCAAGTATTTAGCTTTACCGAGTGAATATATTCTTGAAAGTGTGTGTGTTTACTGTCTCCTGAAATCCTACAAATCAGAGCACTGCCTATTCCACTTATGGTGGGAGTGTCATTTAGTGGCAGCTTTGGGGAAGCTGGTATTCTTAGAAATTAATTTGACAACAAAATAAGAAATGACACCAACTCCCTCAATGGCATTATTAGGGATATAGAATATGCCAGATGAAGATGATTTTGATAAAGAATTGAAATTATATTTTTTGTTAGCTGTGAGGATGGCTATTTTAAGACAATGGAAATATTTAGAAGAGTTAAATAAGGATTTGTGGTTACAGTCAAATCTGGTCTATAACTATTGCTGGAAAATTAAGGTATACTGGGGGATAAACAAAACAAAACAAAACAAAACAAAAACAAAAAGATTCATTTTTAACTACCTCACAAAAGTTAATTTTATATATAAATTATGAAAACGATTTTCAAATGCCCCCTGTGAAATATGCTACTATTTGGAATACTTAGTAACTTTTCAGCTTCATGTGAAAATATTGTAAGATGCAGAGGACAATATCCTGATTTTTATCAACAAAAAGGTGGATATGTTATTACCCTCCAATAAACAATGCTCATTGTTTCCAGAGATTGTGAAGGCAGAAGCCCAAAATTGTATCTTTTGTGTGTTTCATTTTTAAGCAATTTATTGTATTATCTTTCTTTTTAAATTGAATAAATAAGAAGAAATGCCTTTAAAAAAAACAGCGCTGGGAGCAGGACTGCAGGATTATTTCTCCACCATGACTGGTAAAGGTGGAACACATTACGCAAAACACCAAAAATGTCAGAATTATGCAAATTCAGAGGAATAATGCTTTTCTTATGCCTAAGTGCATAATGTATTTTTCAGTGCAGAAAACAGAGCCTTGTCCATGAGCTCTGGGGGAAGGAAGCCATTTGCTGCCCACCAGTTTTCTTCTGCTGAAGCAGCTGCTGGAAGTTAAGAGTCCCAAGCCAGTTGTACCTGGATGCAGAAAACACAGCGAGAACAGGCTTTGCCTTTCACCCCAGGCTCTGGGGGAGATTAAGGGGGCTCCAGTTGTGCTCCTCCTTGACCCCAAGCAGCTGTCGTTCTCCTACAATACCTAGTCAGCTTACTCTGCACACACGCACCAAAATGCACACATTCGTTTTAACATTTGTGACGTTATCTGTAGGAAGTATGAGGACTTTGCTTTATGCTGGCCTAGTAAAGATTAGCCACCTTCCGCTTTGATCAGCTACCAGAAACACTTCTCTTAGACCTGAGTGCCCACACCAATGCACTCCAATTTCTGGGAAGATAAATGATGATATGAATCACTATTTAAGATTTTATTCTTCATATCAGTTTACAGCCCCCAACTTGAAAGTTAAGTTTGTGAATAACTCTGAAAGGTTTCTGAATATACTGCAATAATCAAGAGCAATGAAAAAGCACAAGAAGTGGAAAACAAGAATGGGCAGTTCATATTCTCATTCACCACTGAAAATGCTTTAACTGCAGTTTATAATAGTAATGTTTTCCCTACTGCGTGTAAATCACTTTGTTAAAGGGGTGGCATAAAAATGCATTAAGTATCACAAAATATCACTTTGGGAAAAGTGTACTAAATTCCATACTAATTGCCTAATAAGACACTCCACAGTCACTAGAGTAAGCTACTTTAGTGACAGGTATCTTAGGCAACTCACAAAACTGAGTTTTCAACAAGCAAGTATGCAGTGTGCTGACAATTTAAGTCAACTCTTTTCTCAATGTTTGATCTAATTAGGAATGTGTTAACAAAAGAGTTGCACCCATTCATGAAACAAAATAGATTGAAATTCAATAGCTGAATGCAAGTGTAATTTTTCATACAAAGCAATGCTAGTGAGCCCAAAAGCATTTCAGTTACATGTAGGTATCTCAAATGCAAGGCTTGTAATTGATGTAGGGATTTCTTAAACCAAAAACAATTTTAAGTCACGCAGTACCTGTAAGACTTCAGTCTGTACCTTTTGTAACTGCGGACTATTCCAGAAGCTTCAGTAGCACCGTTTGCTGCGCATTCTTTTTGTAGTTGAAATTTCCTGCAGGAACTAAGAACGGCAGCAACGTCCTTATTTAATATGGGGACAAACTAAAATCAGAAAGCTGTCTTCAGAGAGCTGCTTTAAGTTGGTCTTCCAAACTACATTTGTAAAAGCAGTTTGGCAAAGATTCTGACAAATTATTAATAAAATCTGACTAATATCAATGTGGTGATTAATTTTCAATTTTTTAATTAGTTAAACTTATTTTTGGCCTCTATATAGGGCTGTCAATGGCCCAAAGCTGCTGCCTCATTGCACTAGTAGCCTCCAGGATTTTTAGTGCCAGTAACCAAATTAAAAACTTGGTTTTAATACAACTTGAAAAAAATATTGTTCAAGAAGTCTGCTTTCAAATCACCTACTCTATGCCCCTCCCCGATCTATTTTGAGTTATTTAAGACAGGGAAACCTCCTGAGACTAATGCACCTAGCAACAAGCGTTCAAGTGGCGAGCCAGAGAAAACATGGAGGCTTCCCAAAGGATGCCTCGGTAGTCATCATCTTCAATTTTAAAAAGATTTGAACTATGTAGCTATCAAAGGTATTCTTGCAAATATTAATATAAAAAGTCTAAAGAAAAGTCTTCAAAAATGCTCATTCTGCTACATGGTGTTTCAGTCTCTTGCAAATAACTATTCGTAATTTTGTGGGTTTCAAAACACTCCCCAGAAAATTGCCAGACACAAGAGAATAGACCTTATCCATTGAGTAAGTGTAGCTGCAAGGCAGTTTGCTTTGTGACTCCGACCATCTAAAAGTATAAACACGTCAAGCTTTGCACTGCAGCACAATCATTTTTACTGAAAATGTACTTTGCATGTTTAAAGAAGTTCAGTACTACTCCACTGACCTGTAAGACCTGAAAAATAGCTCTAGCAGCAGTTTCAAATGACACCCTCATGGAAACCATCAATACAACCGCAGTAAATCTCTTTTCAAAAGGAAGGCTAAAAGAAAAAGTTCTATTATAGAGGTCTGCGATTAGGCAGAGACCAGATTGTGAAAGTTACCACCTAATCTACCAAACCAAAGATGGCCTGTTTCTACTGTTCCCTATGCTGTGTGGCTTTCGACATCCATAAAAATAGTGGAAATTGGGAGATTCTAGAATACTATCATGCTATAATGTCAGAATAGTTGTAAGAATTGGACAACGCTAGCCCCTGCACACCACCACAGCTTCAGGAAAGTAGTGATAATGTTTCAGCTACAAAACTTCTGGCAAGCAGCGAAGGAACTGTTAAAGAGTGGAAAAGCAAACATCATACCCTTCCCCCTAAAATTCAGGGAATTTTTGCATGTGATGAAACTGTTTTCCTGCAGGCGTCTCTTATTGTCCAGGGGGCCAATCTGGAGTGAAACAACCTTGTAACCAAACAGATCCTCAAGGCAAGCTGCAAGTTTTTAGGGCAACTCCCATTTAGCCCACCAGAGATGAATAAAGAATTAGCTTGCCTCAAACTGGGAACAAATTGTATTGTAGAATATTGTGTTCCAGGTCTTGCCTCCGATGGCAACTTGCCTTCATTAGTGATTTAACAGGGTGCATTGTCTAGCAGTAGCCTGTTTTAATTTACGAACTACTGCTAGTGACCTCTTTTCAGTTGAAGTTACAAGGTAAGAAGCTTTCTGTTATATGAATAGTCCCCTGCTGTTATTGTGAAATAGAAACATAGAATCATAGAGTTGGAAGAGACCACAAGGGCCATCGAGTCCAACCCCCTGCCAAGCAGGAAACTTGTTTGAATATATCCCAAATATATAGGTCACTCTTAACATTTAAACTTACGTAGAAAAGTTATCCATTTATTCCAGAAGAGATCAAATTGGATGACAAACAAAATAGGAGATCAACTGAGAACCTTGGCAGGTTGCAGTCATTCAACTTCAGTATTAGGAGGCTTATACACCACTCAGTTCTGCCATGCATTCAGTTATTGCTTTCCAAGTCATGCAAGGCAGTAAAAGTGAACAATCAAAACACATCATCCTGTTTTCACGTTCCTGAGCTCCGCTCAATACTGCTCTAAGAACAGATTTGGCCAATGGGGCAACTTTCATACATGATAACATCTTGGTGCAAAAGATACAAGGCTGGAATCTACCTACACTGCAAAAGTTACTGAATGGCTAGAAATGAACATAGGATGCAACCTGTTTTCCTTTATAACTGTAGAACATGCTCTTGATTGCCAATAATGTGCATAAACTCATAAAAGTGTACTTGAATCTACAGATAGCTTTGTTATGAAAATACCTAAACTCTGCTTCCAAGGCAAAGCCCTCTCTAGAGTTCCTTATAAATGTTGGTCAACAGGTATCTAAAGGTATTGAAAATAATATTGCAAAAATGTCACAGATTTACTGTTCCAGTTAGGCCAGTCATTCCCTCCTGCAGGATATTCCATTACATTCCTTGTCCCATCAGCACCCTATGGCTACTAAGGAGGGGTCAGTCCTTACTAGTCTGTTTTGAGGATTCTCTCACTTTATTTTTTCCCCTCACCAGATTTTTTCTGTACTTCTGCAAACCTTGTTTGGGCCTGCTGATATCTCTCTCTCTCTCTCTCTCTCTCTCTCTCTCTCTCTCTCTCGGGTGGGCATGGGTGGTGCCATTTTGGATAAATAAGCAGCATCACTCACACCTAAACGTTGGAAATGTTGGGATCATGGCTACATTGAATTAAATGCAGGGTGTTTTAAAAATATTCCTTAACATTACCTTTCATAAAATATTCATATATTTGAAACTCTAATACTACTGAAATACCAAACATTTTCTAGTTAAGATGGTAAACTTAACCAGAAAGTCTACAGGCTGAATTCAAAGCTGCTCTTTTACAAACAGAGAGGCTTTTTCTATTTGTGGAATTTAAGCAGAGGCTCCTGCTGGAAAAGGCTATTTTCACTAATCTTCATTTCAATTCCCCAACAACAGCACACTACACACTGTGGGTTCCCCTGTCCAAACTCCCCCGCCCCACTGAACCAAACTCCATAACTCTAGATATGTTATAGAAAAGATATACAGAAATGAACTCTTGCTGTTCCTGAATCCCCTCTTTAAGTGGCATGTTTAGATACAGCACTTAAACCCTTAAATGTTAAGAGATCTTCTATTCTTAATTCAGAAGATGACAGCATTTCAGACTACTATTGTGATTTTAAATCCTGTAATTCTTCAAACTAGAATGCGTTCCTTCTGAAGTGAGCAAGCATGTGAAAAAGCAAGCTTTAGAGAAGCCATTATGTTTTCTTTGCTTCAGTAAGGCAAATGCAAACAAATGATGGTGTTTCATGTTCAAATACAAATGTCTGAACACACTATAGAAAGCTATAGCAGTAGAAAACTTGCTGTAAGCCAGAAAAGCCACCAAGCTTTCTATCTATAATATTAATATTGTGAGAACGCCAAACTGCAGATGTTGAATTAGTAATGCAACTTTTACAAGTGATGTCCTCCAAGTTGGAATTTGTTGCAGTTTCTCGCCACATGTCTAGCTTTGCCCAAATCCTTACAAAGGTTTTCCCTATCTATATTCCAATTTATAGCTGCACAATTGTAATGGTTTTCTATCAAAGTATTCCCCACATATGCTGCGTTTTCATTCTGCAATTTAAGTGACCAGTTTCCAAAAATACTTTCCACTGATAGTCTTCAAAAGCCAGGTTGGTGCTGCTGATCAACAACATTTCTTAGGCTTTTTGGTGCTGGGTAAAGACTTTTCTATTCATCCTGGTCTTCTATTCATACTGGTCCTTTCAAATTTTAAATCTGCATTTTAACTTTGGGGTTGCAGCAAGTTTTATTTTCAAATTGTGTTTTAAGCTACTTTTGCTTTTATGTTTTATCTTGCAGTTAAATAATTTTTATACTTATTTATTGTATGCCATTCTTTTTACTGGGTGGCATACAAATATAACAAATAAATCAATTACTACGACTATTCTGCCAACTACAGAAGAAAAAGAACGTGATGCATGGAACAGGGCCAGAATCCACATGGCCCAGAAGCGAATAACCATTTGACTGACATTTTTGAATACTATGGCTGCTCTAGTCAAGTCACAGCAGCTAAGTGAAGGACGTAGGCAGAAGAGGTATGTTGAAGTGAACATACTACTTGATGACGAGAAACCTGCACAGTGCAAAGCCATTCATGCATACTTCAGCATGTATGCTTTTTTTCCATACTTAAGTATTCATACCTATCCCAGAGGTTCTTTGATTCCCGTAACTTGTTCGAATGGAACACTTGGTAGAAAGTAGCTGAAGGATTCCTATGAAAGCCAGGAAATGAAACAAGATTGAGAACAGATAACAATTTGCTTGAAGGAAAATATTAAGTTTTTAGGTTTCAACATGTAGAGCTCCCCACACAAAGATCTGCAACAGCTTGTAGAGTATAGAGTAGTACAAAATAGAGAGTTCACTAACACATGTAGCAGAAAGTGTGTAAAAATATAAGTTCCATAGATAGGAAAAGAACTGCCTTGCTGGATCAGCCAGCAAGCCCATTTCCAAATGTGGCTAGCTAGGTGCCTGTGGGCATTCACAAGCAGGACACAGTGATAGCATTTCCTGTTTTTACCTAGCATCTAATGTTTAAGAAGATACAACCTCCATACATGGTGACTTCCTTCTAGCTTTCACATATAACATACTCTAGCTCACAAACAGCAGGCTTTCCTCCTAATATGTTTTCTTATATAAGCGTGTCTTTTTACAACTTTTCATTTATAAAGTTAAGATGACATACACAGTGGAAATTCAAGCAGTGAAATATGAAACCATAAACTGAAGGATTCATATTTGCTCATTTGGAAACAAACAAGTCTGTCACATTGGTCAAATATTTTTGACCAAGAATATTTATAGTCTTAAACGGCAAAGACACACTTGCACATTTCACAAGTCATTTCACAAAATAGCAAGAGAAAGGAGACCCTAGAAGTCAGGTATACTGTGTAACAATCTTTCTAAAAGAGTCAAGCCAAGAAATTCTTTATTTGAGTTTCAGTGTTCCATAAAGAACCTCTCTAATCTTGACATAAAGCCTACAAAATACTCATAACATTTGATACACCTGAATTCAACAAGGCAACCTTTTCGCCATATCCCAATTTTCAGTGGGCTGTTCCAGACAAAGTCATATACAAACGTCTCCCCACTTAACACACGTTCAACTTAAGAGCGACTGCATATTTGAGCAGCACGAGGAAATAATTAAATAAACTGATTTAAACTGCAAAAAGGCATTAAAAGGGCAAAAATGGCCCCCAAAAGTGGGGAAATGGCCAGCAATCTCAGGATCCTTTGCACCAACCTTTGAGGCCTGTGGAGAGTTGGAGTTTGAGAAAGGAGGTTTGGAGGGAGTTTTGCGGATTTGTGGCAGAGTCTGGCTTTTCTATTTTGTGTTCCCCACTGTATGTGATTTCACCTATACAAGTGGTACTCGGGAACATAACCCCTGCATAAGTGGGGAGGCAACTGTAATAGCATTATGAGAACAAGTGACTGCGAAAGCTCAAAAGCACTTGCTTCTGTTTAAAATTAACTACAGTGTCAACACAAACAGATGCTCACTGTAACTATGGTTAGAGGAAGCGAGTCAATTTCACACCAGATTTTATGAAGCTAGCTTGTTTCCACTAGCCACAGTTAATATCAACCACAGTTTAGGCATTGGGTGGCACAGTATACAGTCATACCTCGGGATGAATACGCTTCGGGTTAGGCAAATTCGGGTTGCTCCGCGGCACAGACACGGGTTACGTTCGCTTCGGGATGCGAACGGGGCTCCGGAACGGATCCCGTTCGCATCCCGAGGTACCACTGTACAGTAATTAAACTAAAATGATAGCACTGAGCTCCTTTTCTTGCAACCATATTGAGAGAGGAGAGGGAAGGGTGCATGCAAGTTCATTGAGACTGAATCATGGTATATATAAAAATGCAATTGTTATCTCAAAATTGAACATTAGAAGTGGGATTAAATATCATACAAAGGTGACTGTTACATCAGCTTGCCAGGTGGCACAACCTCCCCTCTCCTCCCCCTGAATACTGTTTGGGGGGGATTCTTCAGCCCCCCCCCAAAGCAGATCTTGGGGGGCTTATGCTAGCAGGGCTTGATGTGCTTGCTTCCACTAATCAACGACTTAGCAATAGCTTGGGAGAGAGTCAAGTACGAAATTCACACATACACAAGGTTAAAGCTTCAATGTAATCACGCTACAAGGCAAATCCAAAACAGAAAGCAAACATATAGCTCCTGAAATAAAGCAAAAACACTCTCTCGTGTCACGTCTGTAACAAGACTGACATTTTCTCAGGAAGAATTAGCTTGTAACAAAATAGTTGTTAACCACTTTCCCCAATATTTTATGAGGCTTGGGTGCGGAAGGGATGGTATGCAGAGTTGGGATAAGAGAGAGTGTACAACGTTCAGTTAGCACAATAGTGTGCAGAAATGTCTAAATGTAGATCAATAATGACTCAACATTAATTATCAGTCATTGAACTTTTGATTCTTAGTCTACAAAATTGACAATTGTTTTCATGAGTTACTAATAATTCAGCTAGTCCACTATCCACATTCAGATTCATTCCAAAATTCCTGCCAACTGACAGCAGAAGCAGAAAATAAAACTTTTGTTTTCTCGACACCAGCTACAACTGCCAATTTTTCTTCAGCTACGCATATGTGATTATTTTTATTATGTATGAAAGGTGAAGGGCTGTTATCCTAATGAAGTAATCCAAAAACAAAATATTAACCACAGAAACTAAATTAGGGTTTTCTCTAAAGAGCATTTCAGAATGGCTGCAACTCAGAGAAATGTACAAGCCCAAAGCCCTCCTGACATGAAACTTTTGGACAGGAGCTCTCCAAGAAATGTAGTAAACTGCTTTTGGAGCCGAAATAAACTTACAAAACCAGTTTGCAATATGGCACAGATTTATGCAATTATTTGGTTGCTCCAGAAAATTCTGAAAGGGAACTTTTTCTACTGCCACAAAGATCAACGTGTTTGACTTACACTTGTAAAAGGCAAAGAATGCCATGCAAATTTTATGTGCAGCATAAATGAGTTTTTCCAGAAATAGTTGAATAGAAATTTTTCAGGGAGAAGATTGATAAAGCAGTTTAAACATCATATTCAAACAAATGTTTACTTGCTTTTTCTTTTAAAAAACAACTTGTACAGATTTTAAGGAATGGAGCCTTAATAGCATACACCTCATTTTGGAATCTAAACTTAATTTAGGAGTAAGACAAAATATAAAAGCACTGAAAACTTTGGCACTACTGAAAAGCTGTGTGAAAAAATCATAGGGATAGTCACTTGAAAAAAATATGACTTTAAGATTTGCTTAGTATTATGTCATTTGTCCAATTTTATGTTGCACAATGTTCATTCATTTTGATATTAAATTTTTTTCTGGACAGATGCATTTCTAGAAGTGGAAAAAAACTTAAACCCAAACCACAGGTTGCTCCATATTTAAGTTGGAAACGCCACTGCATGCCCAAACCTTGAATATAGCTCAGGTAGCATTTTGGATCACTTTGATTAAAATATGCAAAAACATATTATGGTGCAGCTGTTGTTGCATAGAGGAACAAGTTTCTCTCTCTTTTTTGTCAATGCTTCTAGGTTTTCAGAGGATTTTTAAAACATTTTTTTTAGTTCATATGGTAAAAGGATCCCTCTACTGTCTTACATTTCCAGCAATTGCCCTTTGTTGATTTTGACATTTTTACTACTCTATTTGGTTTCAAGTACCACCTATGCAGCATCTTAATAAATGTTTCTCTTAGTGTTTAGCATGCTGTAAACTTTATATTTACTTTGCCCAGCTGCTCCCATAGTGCAAAATCAATATTGCGTCCCACGTCCCTGGCCCAATTTATCATTGAAGGTTTAACCATTTCCTCCATTGTATCCCACTCAAGTAGTTATACATTTTTAATAATATTTTGACCCTGGATCCTAATATTATCTTTTCAAACTGTGAGGCCTGCATTTTTAACGAGATACAGTATTCAGTGCTTCAAGGCTGGCAGTTTTAGAATATGAAAGAGGCAGCTGAAGTATATCGCACTAGCAATTAGGCTAAAGGAAGGGCCTGGGTCAACTAGCATATTTACTTTTTAAAGTATTCTAGAAAACAGGTGTGGCATACCATGTTCCTAATACAGTTTTAGTAAAAACTTATTCAGAATACAAGCCAGAAAGCAGTGCAAGTATGCCCCTGAACAGCTGGCTACCTGCTACTGACAATCCTTTAAAACAAGAAAACAATACTGTCAATGTTCAACCGGTTGGGACTAAAGCCAGCTTTGTTTTCCCTTTCTTCTTGCCTCCCCCATCTTTGGACCAACTTACCTGCTTCAGTCTCCTCTTTTCACACCATTTCCTTGTTTTATACGTCTCCTCCCCACCTCTGTGCTTTTTCTCTTTTCATTTTCCTCTGAATGCCTTGAGTGGCTAGCACTTTCGATCTATCGCTACCTCTCTGGATAGATCACATTTAATATAAACACTTTGTACCTATGATTTAAAGGGGTTTTAAATTAAAAACAAGAAAAACAATACAAAGAAAGCAATGGATAATAGTCAAGATTTTTAAAGTTTTAAATTAATTTAGTTGTTTCAACAACATTTCAAAATGCCTGGGTAAATAAAAAAAGGATTTTGCTTGGCGTCTAAAAGATAGCAAACAGGCATACACCTCCATGGGAAGGGAATCACATAGCTTGGGTACCACAATGGGGAAAGACCTCTCCCTTGTACATGTAAGTTTCCCCTGTGATGCAGATGGTATTCAAAGAAGGATTATCAGTCTGTGCCAGGCAAAACACTGGCACAGACTTCTTATGTGATATGTTCTGCCCATGCTGAACTACAAAGTGTCATGCATAAAGCAAATAGCCATTTGTGGAGATGGTAATTAAGGCATCATATTGATAAGACTACTGGTTGATGTGACATTCTACCTTAAATATGACTAGTTTCTTTGAATCCAAATTCTGAAAGTAAGCAATACCACTGGTGTTCATTCACATTTTTCTATTAATGAACTATAATGAACTGAAGAGCAAGTTGAGAAGAGATTAGAAACAGTGGGAGTGGGGTTAATGTGTTCACCAAGCACTCAAGGAAAGTACTCCAGGTACTGTTTAAATATTATCTGTTCTACATATAATTATTTTTTAGATCATACATGTGGGTAAACTGTGGATATATTGAACTGCTGGTTGGAGAGAATACAAAGCAATTCTTTGACTCCTTCATTAGATAGCTGAATTAGCAACATACTTGGAAACTTATGTTCAGGACAAAAGTATGCTTATACTATGCTAAGTTTGGGAGAGAAAAAACCTTAGCTACTGTGGAGGTTTTAACAACACATGAGACCTGTTGGCTGCCATCTTTTTCGCATACAATGCCTACCCAGATATGTAGTATGTTTACTGTGCTTAGCTTATTGCTGATTTTATTTATTATTTGACTTTTTTAAATGACTTTTTAACAGTTTTACTAATAAGGTTATTGTTTTGCTCTTTTTATCATATCTTATTTTGATCTAGAGTTTTAACTTGTAAAATACATTTTGGGGTGCCTTGGCAGAAAGGCAGTACAATGGACCCTTGGGTTACGTACCTCTCTGGATATGTAATCTTTGGATTGTCAAAGCGGCAAAGCCGGAAGTATTTTCCCGGGTTTCACCACTCGCCATGCGCAGAAGCACTTTGTGCGCATGCACGGAAGCGTTCTATTGCACTCTGTGTGTGTGCAGAAGCTGCGCCTCTGGTTACAGATTTTTTGGGATGCGCATGGACCCCCCAGAATAAATTAAATCCGTATCCAGAGGGTCCACTGTATATGAACAGCTCTATAATGTATATTTCCAAATACAGGCCATCTGTGTTTGGAAAAGAGGGCAATATTATAGCATTTTCCATAAAATAACATACTTGAAAGTTGGATGCCTTATGTTCCAAACCTCCTGGGTGACTATTAAAGCTTACAGAAAATCAGAGTCAATCAACATCAACACAAAACCCTTGGTTAACATTATAATACAGAACCAGATTTTCAATTATGCCTTTCTAATGGTTTTTTTCCTGACACTGCAATAGCAGTATTATCTTTAAATTCTGTTGGTACTCATTATGTATAAATACTAATTGAATGTCTATGCACATAGCTGAAAAAATGCAAGTTAATCAACCTCATGTTTCCATCAAGCACCTTGAGTTCAAGCCATGATGTAAAGGAAGATCCCAGGAAGGGGTTCAAGCCCCAATCTGCACTAACTTCAAGCACCGTTTTGGCAGGGACTGGGTCCGGCTGGGAGCTCCTGAGTGAAGAAAGATCCCAGCAGGGCTTGCAACTGTCACCTAGTTCAATAGGCACGGACTACATGTCCCACTTGGCAAAGAACAATTTTAAGATTCCTGATTGTTCCCGTACAGCCCCACAGTTGATGGCATAGTTTGGGGGGGGGGGAAAGGCTTCATAGACCCAAGCTAGGGCTCCTACCGAGCCAAACTAAGCCTTTGGGCAAGAAACTCCACACTGCTGTGCTAAACCATAGTTTAGTGTTACATCTGAACAAAGACATTCATATCCATCTGTTTTTCCACTGACACTCTGAATTCTATGGCTTTATTCTTTCAAAAAATGCTCAAAGCATCCTACAGTCTAATTATGGGTGGATAGTGAGTACTCTGTCCATGTCTCATTTCCTGCAACCAGTGTCTGTAATCAGGAAAAGCAGTCTCTTTTCCAGCTGGCTGACTGTTCTATTGTTTTTATGAAAGCATAACTCAAGAAGCCAGATGTTCATAGTTGTCATCTCTTGATTTGGGGAGGGGGATTTACCCCATAAATAATTCTACTAACAGTGATTACTGAAAATGCTGGGGAACTACTCACCAAAATAGCAGAGGAAGAGACCATTTAACCTTCCAGCAGAAAAATCACGGGATTCATGGGAAATGGCTAAACCGAGTATGAGTACAAACTAAGTTTAGTTTCTATCCAGATAACCTGTATCTCACTGCTTTTTCATAGAAACTTAAAATGGTGTTTCAGTGTGCATTCTCAATTTAAAATGAAAAGGGCTATTCATATTTGTATTCTATTTGTGCTTTTGGTTTCACACCCAATATTTATCAGAGGAACAAAAACCTATGCATATTCCTTCTTGTTCCACTTCCGTAAGCAGTCAGCAGAACACTTCAAGTAGAGATGGTATTACTACACTAAATTAAGTGTTCTCTCATCAATCTCACTAACACACCAGTTTTTGTTCTATTTTACTTTTTAAATTCCCATGCCAAAATACTTTCCATTGCCTGATACTGTTGTTGTCTAAGCTGTGTTTCATAGAATAAGAAGGACAGTGAGCTACTGGTTTAGAAGGCCTAATAATGTAAGAGTCCCTCAATAAGCTATAATGTGCCTGAACATTAAGTTCACGTGGTAAGAACGTTTATGGCACAGAACCCAAGGTCCTGGTTTTGACTTTTGAAGTCATAAATAATTTGGTAATAGAACTCCTGAAGAGGTCCTAATTATTTCTCTCCAACCGAGGGGAGGGCATGGAAATCCTAATTGGTTGCTGCCTCAAGTTATGAGATTTCTGTACCTATAAGACTTGGGAAAACCAGGGCCGGGATCTCCCTTCTTTGGGCTGTATTGTGGTAGCAGGAGCTAAACCTGCAGAAGGGTGGCAAAAGTAAACATTGGTCTTGAGGCTTTCAAAAAGGAACTAGTTACCTGACATGAGCCCTAAGGGTGGCTTAGGTAAAAATAATATCTAAACCAAACAGAAATACAATCACCTTTTTCTACATGTCTGCTGCAATAGCTGTTTTGTTAGTCTGGAGGAGACTTTTCAGGTCTGACCTTTTTTTCCCTTCCAAATGGGGTGGGTGGGAGAGAACATATATTGCTCCCTTTAATAGCAAACTCAGGTGGTGAGCACCCGCTGAATTGTCCACAGAGAAATAATAGGGAGGGTATCAGCATGCTTAGGGGAACCTGAATTTGCAGAATTATTTGGTTTTTACAAAGTCTAACCATAACTTCAACTACACATAGATTTCAAGGTGGTGTACACAAAATATAAGTATTAATACAATGTTAAAGACAATAAAAATTAAAACCTAGTGGAATATAAAATAATAGTCATTCAACCAGCTACTAAAACAATGCAATAAATATTACAAGTCTGGTAAAATAAACAGTCTTAACCTGGCACTGGAAAGCTATTAATGTTGGTCTTATATCCCAAAGCCAGGGTGTCACCACGAAGAAGGCCCTCTCCTTTGTGGATACTTAACACACTTACAGATGGAACTTTAAGAAGCGCTTCATCTGAAATCAGTGAAACAAAGACATGTAGGCCAAAACCTTGAAATCAGCTACCGGTCACACAGATTTTAAAATACTACTGGCTCCTCTAAAACTGATTTCACACATGACTGATACGAGCACATGGCATGGCCTCAGGCCTTTCCTACAACCCCACAGATGTAGTGTGCCCCCTAAGAATTGGCCAGTACAGAATATTGTAGAATTGCTGCCAACTCCCAAAGAGGCAGGACACACAGCAGGCTACTGGCTGTACTAACATTCTAGAACATACATGTATAAGTGGTACCCATCTATTAAGGAAAAGGTCAAAGGATCAAGAGAGGGTAAAGTAAAATACCAATTACTAGTTTGTTAATAGTACTAGGGGGACAGGAGGCCTAGAAAATGTGGAATTAGTCTTTACTTGTGACTTGCTCCTAAGTACAATATCCTCACAAGCTTAGGACATGTCTTAAAGGCCTGCCGGAGACAGACACTGCAGACTCCTATTGTGAAGTAATGAATCATTGCAATCTTCTGTTGCAAGTCTCACTTGTATCTATTTGGTGATGATGCTCTTTGGCATAAATCAAAGAGACACATGAAAAGCATACAACAGCAATTTGAGGGAAGGGTTCTAGTAAAGGGTTGAAGCCATTCTGCTATACAGCTCTTTAACCTCCTGTATAGCAAAATCCCATGGCATCTAATGGGACCTGCCCCATGTTAAGCATGCCCCAGTATTTTGATTTATTCACATCAACAACAGAATGGTTATAAATGCAATCCACACAAACTGCCTACTTGCCAAGGCATACAGGCTCAAACCCACCCACAAAGCATTTATTCAGCAAACCTGGATGTCTTGGGGACCTTTTTTGCTGCTAAGTAATCACACAGAATAAGGTCTGAAAGCAGGCCTATTTCTTTTTGCTGCTGTTACTGTTTCATTTCCTCCTTCAGCTGTTTATATGGCTCTGCATTTTCTGCAAACACTTTTGCGTTCTAGCTTGCCTTTCATAAACTAGACTGGTTTTCCAAACGTCCCACTCCGGAAGGCATACACAACACCTTAGTGTGTGAATAACACTCCTAGTTCACAAGTACAACAGCTCTCATGTTGGTCAGCACTAAGCCACTGATACTCAAACTGTTTTGGGGGGACCCTGGAGTTGGCTCGGAAGCTTTTCAAAAATGCTTCAAGAGAAGCAGTAGCTTTGAAATATAGCTATAATATAATGGCCCATCAATATTGCTAACCTTCCACTGCAATGTGCAGCTGCCAGACTGCTGCCTCCTTACTAGGGCATGCTCAGCTCAAGTGGGGCAGCAACAAGGCATAACAAGGCCTGCCTCAGGCCTCACAAAAACCAACTAGGAGCTGTAAAATATGCCCCAGATTATTTTTTTACAATGTACTCTGGTTTCATAGCAAACATGCAGTAGGCTCTCAGCAGTTAACAGAAAAGCTTTCTTTGAAACTAGTTTTTAAAATGCTGCTTCAAAAGATCCTGCTTCATTTAAAGTATGCATGTTGACACCCAAGATCCATTTTTTAAATGAATACAGATAGAAAAATTGGTCTGCCAAGTCAAATAAAGTATTTGAAATATACAGCAATATTCCCTTGCTGGAAAAAAACTAAGAACAGTCTTAACTATTGTCTGATATTGAAACACTAGTTATGTCTTTATGTTAGGACATAGATGGCTGGGAGAAAATAGCTACATAGTTGTGGCACTGGTACTAAATGTTATTAGATGTTCTTAAAATAAAAGGCTCAATGTGTGCATCTGAGCTGCACAAGATGATGTTATTCTAATAACCTGAAGATAATATTTCTCCCTGCCAAAAAGAAATCTGACACAGCTTTAGCAAAGGAACCATAATACTACAAGACTTCCCTTGTTTTGCTGCTTGCAAGTTTCATTTCAATGCAGAATTAGCCCACTAAAGTCTGTAAAGTAGAAAAGCGAAAAAGCTTCTAGAAAGTTGGCATTACAAGATAAGAATATCATAATTTAAACTTTTATTTTATACCAGATTACTTCAACGCTTGCAAGCATTATGCACCCTTCTATTTGATTCCATTGCACTCCCTTCAATCACTCCCTCCACATAGGCCCCAGAACTGAGAACTAGAACCTCTGATACTAATATTTCACACCACCCATTTTAATAGTGAGACTTTTAAAGGATTGCATTGCTCACAGTGTGCATTCATAATAATTGCACTCACGGATCAGAAGGTGATTTTAAAGGAAGCAGTCATTAACTGCTATAGAACTGAATTTACATAGTAAAATTAAGAATTTGTCATCCACTACAGATTTTATTACCTTTGTTTCTATTTTACATCTATACTTTTAGATGTGAAAGAAGAATGAAGCAGCACTGCATCCTGTGGGAATGCTTCGGGCCTATGCAGGATTCCCACTTGCATTTGTTTCTGGTCCACATCCACAAATCACTTCAACATGGCAAACTGCTATTTTAGAGGCTGAAATTATGAAAGCCTGTAGCTGTTCTGAGCATGCTCAAGAACACAACTTTAAAGGATGAAATTCAGTAACAGCAGGATATGAGCAGTACCTACTGTTTTCAATTTGCATAATCCTTTTATTCCCCCTCCCTTCAAGCATATAAGAGCAATGCATAAAGAGACCCTTATCAATGTTGATGCTAATGCAAGGTTTTGTTCTATTATGAAAGAGGCCTCAAGAGCTCAGTTTTACCATTTATAATACTTTATCAGCAACAATTAGCACGCTATACAAGTAAGCTTTTTCATAGAACAGAGAGAGATACTCTATGAAGAAATCCTTACAATCAGGTTTTCAACAATCCAGCGGCTGCTGTGGAGACTTCACAATTGCAGCTATTCATTAGAGTGCTGGACTACAGCCTGCACAGTTCACACTGGTCAGTTATCTATCCCTTTTCTAACCAGTCTGGTAATATTTGCACCGGGTATCTGCCAAACATGTAGGAGGCTTAAACAAGCTTTCCCAGTGATGTATTCTTTCAAGAGTGGCAACATATTTCTCAAGAGCCAAAAGTATAGTAATCAGCTAGTTATGTTTTTAGAAGTCTAGTGAATGTTTGGATTTAACAGGATTAAAAGATCTAAGGTTTCATTTTTACCAGTTTAATTTATGCCAGTTATTAAAACACATCTGAGGATTTTGTCATCTGAAATGCATTAAGTATTTACTAAAATAAACTCAAAATGGTAACTACAGTATATATTCTATTAATATGGCATCATCTAGCAGTTCACATTCATTGCTTATTAGTTTCTGAGTCCACATGGAGAACAGATTCTATATATTGTGACAGCTCTGCAGCTTAAAAAACAGTCTGCTTTTCTGGATGTACAATATTGCCAGAATATTTTCTATATTAGCAATTTGGAACTCTTACTTTGATACTAGATACAGTAAAGGACCCCTGGACGGCTAAGTCCAGTCAAAGGCGACTTCAGGCCGGGGGAGCCGGTGTTTGTCCACGGACAGCTTTCCAGGTCATGTGGCCAGCATGACTTAATTGCTTCTGGTGCAACAGGACACCGTGACAGAAACCAGAACGCACGGAAACGCCGTTTACCTCCCCGCTGCAGTGGTACCTATGTATATACTTGCACTGGTGTGCTTTCGAACTGCTAGGCTGGCAAGGGCTGAGTCATAGGGATGCAGGTGGCACTGTGGTCTAAACCACTGGGCCTCTTGGCCTTGCCAATAGTAAAGTTGGTGGTTCGAATCAGCACGATGGTGGTGAGCTCCAGTTGCTCTGTCCCAGCAACTTATATACTACACAGGCACCAACTAATTATGAATTATTTCTGGAATAAAAAGGAGAACTAAAATACAGAGGCACCAAATTACAGCATCTCCAAATGTAGCTTTTGAAAACTTTGATTGGAGACGTGCTAGAAACAAGTAATTTAAAGAGAACATCCAATAACACTTACCAAGTCACATAATCTAGCAATATTCCCAGCAGGACCAAGGCCTTGGGCTGTTTCATACCAATTCCCAAGTTAAAGACTACTATTCACTTTTTGAAGGTCCTAGCTGCACCACATTCCTGATCCATCCCAATATACATTAGCTTACTATATAGAAGTACCTAGAAGCAGTTCTTGAACTGGTGCTGGAGCAAGGAAACAATCTGTTCTCCTGGACAATTTTAAAAAATATTAATACAAGCAAGAGCCTCCACCATGCATTAACAGCACAGTTTGAAAACTTGATACTGTCTTCACCAATATTAAGTTGCTGATGTTCTGTATTGTCATTACAAGCGCTACTTCAATGTAACACCTTTTATGACTCATACAGAGGTTAACTGAACTGACAGCTAAGTAATTTAATATGACTACAAGAACATCAATAAAAGAGGCCTCACATTGAGATAATGGGTTTCTCTTGCACATTCCATGTTGATAGAATCCTCGTGGAGGCCAAATCCAGAGTTAATCTCTGGTACCCATACAGTAAGTAATTTGAAATCCAAACACAAGCCAACTCCCCCTTTTTATAACTTTCTGCAAAATGTTTCTGCCTAACATTTCTCCTGTATATTTTATCTCAATTATCAACACACAAGAAGCTGGCCGAAGGGGCCCAGCAAGCCACTCTTCTGTTGCTGAAGAAATAAAAGGGGGGAATATTTGAACAGTATGTGAACACCCTCTTAAGCATACTGTTGTTTCTTGGAAGAGGCCTGTCATAAGACAGCTGAAGTGTCCCACAGACATTTCTAGTTGTACACAATGTCCCACAGAACTAGTTTATTTGCATTCGGTGTAGCCCAAGGTATTCTGCTATACTGTACTGGTCATTGACAAAATAATCCATGTATGTGTGTCAGCTCAAAAAAGTTTTGGTTCAAGTAATATTATTTACACACATTATTCCACAATACCATAATAAACATAACTTGCATACAGCCTTTAATCAGTACCACCAACTGAAGAACAAAACCTACAATTTGAAGCAAGCATACTAAGACTAAAAATATTCTCAGTAAATGTGATTAGGATTGCACTATACATACATTAAAATTTCTTATCAATACATCAGATCCAACCAAATTAGCACACCCACTTAAAAAATATTATGTCAGTGGGTTGCAGTCAATGGTTGCACAAGTGGAAGGCAGACCATGCAAGCACTCTCTCGCTTCCCTTCCTCTCCAAAATCCCTGTTCAGAGGTAACTCTGTTGTATGGGGCCGCGGTGCAACAGAGAGTATTGCCTAAAATCAGGAAGAACTGTGCACCAGAGCAACTCCCCAGATCCCTCTGCACAATTTCAGGCTAGTTCCTCCTCACACTGCATAGTATGCAACACAGATCCACTGTCTGAGAGAGGCAACTCTCCAGAGGTTTCTCAGGGGGAGGGGGAGAAGAGAAAGATGAATTGCACAAGTCCCTTTTCACTCGCACTACAACTCGATATTAGCATCAGGCTTAATACCAAAGCTATCCCTTTCCCCCCTACCAAGTCCATTTCCTTTATCTTGAAGTTGAAGTGAGGATGTTTATTTAATAAGACAAAATACGATATATACCTCCATTAGTGGTGGTTTCAACTTCAGTAAACCATAGCAAAATCAAGTTAGATGTAATACCCAATTGCTAATGCTATGCTATCAATTTCTGCAAAGCGGCAGGTGCCTGTTCTCTTCTGTATTTAATCATAAGTAGATTTGTTGACAAGTAGAGATCATACCCATACTAGGTTACAATTTCCTCAAGTAGAGAGTTTCTACTTGATGCTAACAACTCAAATGTAATGGAATACTCTGATGCACAAGGCAATTTCATATGCTATTTGAAAGACTTCAAGAAATAAGCACATTTTAGGGAAAGTTACTCTACACTTTAAATTAGCACCAACAGTGCAATCCTATACACATCTACTCAGAATTAACCCTTAATTGGGGCATAGTCTCAGATAAACAGGTATAATAAGATTGTGGCAAGAGATGACTAAGTATTTCCATCCCTATGCTACTAAATTTACAAAGAGGAACTCTTACAGAGCTAGGCCAGAGGTTAATAGGACAGTCCTCTCACTTCTCTGAAGGAAATTCAGTCATTTCCCAAGGAAAAGTGTTTGCATCTTCAGCCCCTCTCATTGTGCTACAGTACTGTTTTGCTTATTTTCTTCTACTGTGCTTGTACAAGTAAACATTTTCACATAGAGTAAGATTCTTAATGAAGTGATTTTTTTTTAAAAAAGTTACCAATTATTCATAGAATATTTAAGGCCTACATTTCCAAATTTGGTACTTTACCCAAAGAAACAGAGCCCATATGAAGTGTGTTACCCACACAACTTTCCCTAAAGAGAGGAAAAGCCCTGTCTTTCCTTCTGTCCACAGCAGCAGTTGTTAACAAGAATTGTGGAACAGCAGAACTTTCCTTGAAAATCCTGAAGCCCTTTACCATGCAATTCTATACATGCAAACTTGCAACTTACACCCAAACAAGTTGCTTTATAACTCACTTCTTTTCAGTTTAAGCATGCTAAAGCTACAATCCTAAATACACATCATGAAACAAGCCTCACTGATTTTATGGGACTTGTCTCTGAACAAATATCCCAAGTTAATACTGTTATTCACCAATCTCTCAAAGCTTGTTCCCTTTATAATAACCACACACCTAACAATGATAAAGCAAGGGTTCTATTTAAAAACAAGTAATGTCATGCTATGGTTAAATTCCTTACTTTTTCCTATGAAGCACATTTTGTTAGTAAGCTCTTGCAGCCATTACACTGAAACTGCTGAAGAAAACATGTTACAAATCTGCCCACTGAATTACACACACCCATTGATAACTATGTTTCCATTGCTGTCATGTATATGTATTCAACATTAACAGAGAATAGGTCTGGATTTATTCAGCTAACATAGCTCAAGTTAAACAAGTGTATAGCATAAAGACTAACTATATATCCAACTTGTGCTTTAAACAATGGAAGAGAGTAACCTTACTTCAAGTTATCAATTGTGATGGGCTTGAAAGTCCTTGTAACTGTTTTTTCAAGACTACGGAAACAGTGATTTGCTTTTTGTATTCAGCTTAATATTCATAGTCTCATTTCCTTAAGTTCTTCCTTACGGTGGTTTACACATTTTTGCTACACAAGTAGTTTAGTAGTGAATCCCCTTTGTCACATCTTTGGAAGAGATTAAGACACTTAAACTTGATAAATAAATGCTGTAAGAGTGTCTGCAACTAGACACCTGCATAAAAAAAAGATAGAAGATAAATACCTGTCTTCATCACCATCAACAGGAATAGATATGCCAAAGACAGAGCTGGCAAGACTGTTCATAGGAGTAGTTGCAGGTAAATTAAGAGGGTTTGCTAAAGTGTCCGGAATAGGTGGCTTCACAAGAAGTTTATTTTCAGCAAGAGAAAGTGATGGTTGAGGTAGGGGTTCAGATTTTCTTCTAGTATCATCAATCTGGCCTAAAGGTTGATTTGGAAATTGTCCAATGTTAGATTGTGGCAGATTTGCAGGTACATTGGTTGTGCCTTGCATTAGTGGAAGGCCAACATGTTGCTGGACAACACTGGAGCTCCTACTGACAGATGTATGGCTGGTCAGCTGGGACTGGACTAAAGTAACAGGGGCATTTGGCATAGTAACAGAAGTTGTAGACACACTGGGCACACTAGTACCCGGTACAGCTGCAGGCACATTCTGAACTCCAGAAACTATACTGTGAGGAGCACCAGCCACTTGACTGCTTCCACCCATTTGCTGCTGAGTCATAGATTTCTGTTGCACAACCCCCGCATGGCCAATGCCTTGCTGCACCACACCTCCTGGCTGAGGAATGACAGTCTGAATTGGAGTTGTCAGGCCACCCTGCAATAGCCCAGATACCTGTCCTACAGTTTCACCAGTTTGCGAAGAAACTCCCATCACTGGTGCTATGGGTGAGGGATTTGGACCAGCTATTTGTGCTGCTGGAAGACTGGACGCTCCAGTGCTCGGGACAGAACCTGAGATGGCCTGTTGAGTAGCTCCTTGAGACTGCATTACTGTCATATGTTGAATGTATTCCGGCTGGGCAGGAGTTTGGGCTGGCACCAGATGCACTGGTGGAATCTGCGACTGAGAATAAGCAAATTGCTGAGTCTGAGCCACAGGTACATTAGCTTGCTGTACCTGCTGTTGTGGCATAGGCAAACCTGTCTGGGCTATCGCTACATTCGAAGGTGGCATGCCTTTCCCATTAGGTCCAGCCTGTCCCATGTTCTGTGCATTTACCTGTGCCTGGGTCTGCAGCGGAGGCCCCATCATTTGCTGGCTTGCTGCTGTAGCCCCTGAATAGATTGGCTGAGCATTACTGTGAGGCACAGCCCCGCCTATGGGCTGCTGCCCAATGACAAAATTGGGTTGCTGTGGAGAGGGTTGGTTTATTTTCTCTGGCTGGAGTAGCTGTGACACAGCAGCAAGAGAGCTGTCAGCCAGGGAGTCTGGGCCATGTGCCGAAGTTGCAACCCCCGAAACTATCAAAGAGCCACCAGTAGCACCTAGGCCACTATCCCTATCTTGAACAGCTTGTTCAAAAGTACTGTTGTGTCTAATGCAATCCCCAGTCCTGGCTAAAACGGCCCCGCCCTCGGAGTCCCGGTCATAGTATTCCATACACGTCCATCGCCCCCGTCTATAGGGCTCTCCTGTACCGTGGTCCAGCTTAATCACCCTGAAGCGGGAACTGCATGCGGCGGCAGCCGTTAGAGGCATGGCTCCAGAGCCAGCAGCTGCCTGCGCAGTGCTGCCTCCTGCTGCCGCTGAAGAGGCCGGGGCGGCAGCCGCTGGGAGCACCGCGGAGCTCCTGGGAACAGCTCCTCCGTTGGCGGTCGGCACAGCAGGGGAAGGCGGCGGCGGCTGGATCCCTCCGGAGGCCGCGGCGGCGACGGCGGCAGCGGCCACTTGCCCATCCAGGAGCAGGTTGGGAGAGACTGTCCCCGGGGTCTCCGCGTCGCCCACGTTGTTGAGGGTCTCCTCGGAGGAGCTGCGCTCGCAGACATCTTCGGGTCCGTAGTCGGTGGCGCGGGACACGTCGAAGATCTCGGAGGAAACGTCCTCGGTGCGGGATTCATCCGGGTCGTCCAGGCTCTCGGTGTCCTCGGTGATGCTGCTGGCCACCTGGGCCGTCGTCACGCTGGTGATCTGGAAGCAGCTCTTCTTCTTGGCCGGCATCTTGGACATGGTGCTTCCCCCGGGAGAATAAAAGAGGATAAGTCGTCGTCGGGGGGGGGGAGAATGAGGATGGGGGGTTCCGCCCACCTGCCCTCGCCGGAGGAGGAGAAGAGAAAAGCAGAGAGCCCAAAAATGAAAAGGCTCGGCGGAGAAGGCAGAAGTAGTCCGAGCCGGCCCTGGCGCAGCGGAGGGGAGGATCACGTTCTGTCTACAGCGCAGTCGCCGGCGGTATCGCACATTCCTCCGGCCCTCGCGACGCAGCCCCGGCTCAGCAGGCGGCCACCACCAGGCCTGGGGTTGGCGACGGGGGGAAAGGGAGAGCGAGGCAGAGGAGAATGGAAGGGGGGCGGCGGCCGAGCTCCTCCTCTTCCTCCCCCCGAGTAAGGCTGCGGGCCCCTCGGCGGGCGGGCGGGCGGCGCCACCACCTCCTCCTCCTCTTCTCCTTCTTCCCTCAGCAGCGCCCCGCCGTCCCCCTTTCGCAGCCGCGGCTCTCTTCACACAGCCGGCTGTGGGCTCGCAGCGCCGGGATGGCGCTCTCCGCGGGGGTTTCCGGCGAGACCCGCGGTCCCCGAGGCGGGCCCAAGGCCGCTAGTCCGTCCGCTGTCCGTCCGCCGGGTCTCGGGGAAGAGGGGCGGCGGCGGCGGCAGCCGGCAAGTGAGGCGCAGGCCGCCCTGCCTCCGCTGTCTACCTGGAGATCAGCACCAGACGCATCTTCTCGGGAGGAGGGAAGGAAAAGGGGGGAGGAACCAGCCCGGCTCACAGCGGCCCCCTCAGGCGGGCGGGCCTCCTAGACGCGGCTCCCTCGGCTCTCTCTGCGCCGACGACGGAGGAGCCGGCCGGGCCCTTTTCCCTCCGCCTCACACTCTCTTCTTTCTCTCCCCCCTCCCCCTTCTTTAAAGTCCGTGCGCGCTGCGCTCTCCAGCGCTGTGCCGAAGGAGCTGAAATTCAAACTGCTCACTCCCCTCGCTCAAGATGGGGCTCAAATGGAGCCGCGAGGCAACCTGGGAACTGGAGCTTAAGCCGCTGCTACTGCGGCAGCCCGACACGGGGGGACCGCCTCTTACGCACAGGCGCGCTGACGTCACCGCCGCCCGGGCGCGCCTCCCATCCTTCCCCCCGCCCTCCCCCAGGATGAAGAGGTTCTGTCCTGGCCACGGAAAGGGGGCGGGCGGAGGAGACGAGGCGGCCGAGGATAGGAAAGGGGCGGGGTCACCGCCGAGGGGAAAAGAAAAAAACCCCTCCCCCCTGAGATCGTCATTTCAACCGTTTGGAATGTTCCACTCGCCCCGTAGCAGCCCCCCTCCTCCTCTTTCTTCACTGCGGGCTTGGTACCTTCCGTCGAAGGAGAGGGTGGGGGAGGCAATGGCGGCGTGACATCCTCCCCCCGCCTCAACTCGCTCCATTTTGGCGAGGAGGCTGAGGTGGTACTTTGCTCAGTCTTTCTCCGTGTGAGGCCGAGAAAGGGAGGCTCAACGGCGGCTGCCGTACCCTTTCGCGTTACGAGAACGTCAATGTGCCAATGACAGGAACAGGATTATTTATATATATATATATATATATTACGCTGGGAGGCACGACGCGCCCTATTACTAGAAACCTTTTGGTCCCTGAAGGGTTTTCTGAAGGGCTTCGCCCCTCCTCCCTTTGCCCCGCCCCTACAGAAAGGCCACGCCGTTGCGTTTCGCCGTCTTTAATCCGAATTCACGACTAGTTCATTTTGCACACGGTCGCCACAAGATTCGGATTAAGGTCGCTTCGTTTCCTACAAAAACCTGTCGACGGTATTAAAGCGGTGCACTAAAACACGCCTCAGAAGTGAGTAGTCCGGTGGACTGGCGCTGGCCACGCATAAAATAAAGCTGATTTGATGGCCAAATGAACAACTTGCATCCCAAATCCTCTTGTGCGTTTTTGCTTGAAAGTATGGCATGCCCCTACCGAAGGAGCTTGATGCTGTTTTTACACCTAGGTTCGAGCACCCTCAGAGTGGTCCTTAATTTATTCAACTTTTTAATAACACTGGGTTAGCTGAAGCTGTACAAGGTCCAGCTGATTGAGGCCCGTCTAACGAAACTGGTTTTAAATGGCACTTGTCCATAAACAGGCATGGAGAGTGTGGGTGTGTCTTTTACAACACTTCAACCATGCTGCCTGTGAGCACAAAAGAGCAATTAAAAGTGTTGTCAGGGTAACTCCTCCGCACAAGGACCCGCCTCGTGGGGAGCCCAGGGAGAGAAACACCTCAGCATCACAGGACCCTCGCGCCACTAAAAAAAAAAAAATGCCCAAAGGTAACGGCCTTCGCTCACTCGTGCAAGAAAATTTTCATATACTAATTTTGTATATGAACAGCACCAGTCAAAGTTATAGGACCAACTAAAACATCACAAGAGTAAGCAGCAAGCTTTTCAGCTCCTGTAATGCTTTGTACTACAACGCTCAGTGAAAACAGCAAAGGGAGATGGAGAGCAAAAGAGGCTTCAAGGCATGATGGCAAAGTGAAACCTTTGAAGTTGGCAACAAGCTGGAATGTGGGAAGAGTTAGACAGGCAGGTAAAGCTGCAATCCTAAACACACCTAAGTGAGTAAGGCCTCCCACTGGACACAAATACTCCTGCATGGACATGTGGAAGATTGGTCCTGCACATTCTGTTAAACCACTATAGATGCAAAGCAGTTTCTTTTCTTTTCTTGGCTAGCCTACTGGGACAGAAGGAATGACCACTCGTCCTTTGAAAAGATAAAAGCCATGAATTCAAAAGCTTCCTCACTACTTTGTGGTGTTACAGTTGGTCCTAATAAACACAAGGTGTGGAACCTCAACCCTTCAGATGTTTTTTTGATTCAATCTGATAGCAGCAGCCCCAGCAGAATTGGTCCATTGTTAGGGATGATGGGAGTTGTTGGCAGAAACATCTGGACAACAACTGGTTCTTCCAGCCCTGCAATAAATTATATTACTCTTTTGTGGCTTCTGAGTTCCCCCCTCTAATGAATCAGCACAATTGCATTTTTGTCCATAAAACAAGTGGGTATGGCAAATCCCAGTTGACTGTGTTATGGCCAACAAGCTAAGTAAGTCTCAACTATTTTGTGTAGCTCACAAAGCTTGCAGACTGAGTTAGGAATACAAACTTCTATGTCTCTTGAGTTTCATGAGAATGCACATTAAGATTGCAAAGTCTAATACAAGACATGACTTTTGTTTACAAGGGGAAATGTCAACAGGTTTATATTAGCCCACCGCTGGAACATGGGTAATATCTAAGGCTGGCCATCCATATATTTAAATCTATTGATTTCAATTAACAGAAACAACAATTCAGTTTTCTCTGGATTGACGTCTGCTCCGATTTAACACTTAAAGAGGGAGAGTTCCTTGGGAAAGGAGTAGGGCAAGGGGGAAAGTGCTAGAAACTGTGTCTAGAAAGCACCGTTGGAAAGCCCCTTGGACCCATGTTTTCTAAGCATGGAACAAGTGGAAGTGTGAACAAGTCTTATAGTCACTGGAGGTTATTAGGCAGCAAAAAAATTCATATATCAGGGACCCATGGAGAAAACACATTGCAAGAGAAAATGTTACATGCTGTATACATCCCTCATTAAATGAAAATATATATATTTGCATCCACAAGCAATATTTGCATCAACAAAGTGCATTCTGTTTATACTTGGTTTGAATAGTTTGCATGGTTTTAAGTATTTCAATCTTCCCACTGTCCACATTGAAAAGGAAAACCAACATTTAACTAAAGTTCTTCAGGGGCATAGCTGTCAACATTTCCCTTTTTTAAAGGGAAATTCCCTTATTCCGAATAGGATTCCTCGCAAGAAAAGGTAAAAATTGACAGCTATGCTTAGGGGTCAGCAAACTTTTTCAGCAGGGGGCCGGTCCACTGTCCCTCAGACCTTGTGGGGGGCCAGACTATATTTGGGGGGGGAGGGGGGGAATGAACGAATTCCTATGCCCCACAATTAACCCAGAGATGCATTTTAAATAAAAGCACACATTCTCCTCATGTAAAAACACCAGGCAGGCCCCTCAAATAACCCAGAGATGCATTTGAAATAAAAGGACACATTCTACTCATGTAAAAACACACTGATTCCCGGACTTTCTGTGGGCAGGATTTAGAAGGCGATTAGGCCGGATGCGGCCCCTGGGCCTTAGTTTGCCTACCCATGGTGCTCATGAAAATAAAAGGTAACATTGTATTTGCATTTTCTGCTTTGTAGCTCAGAAAATGTAAGTAAATCCCAAATTGCTTATCTCAAGGCACTAAGAATCGGAAAACCGGGGCAGGCATAGACATGGCAAGTTGGCAGGACAGATGGACCTGCTGGTTTACTTGTCTTCACCATGTTGGCCTCGGCCTCTTACCTGAACCTCATAGTCCACCTCAGAATGGATAAACAGCTACGTCCTGAAAACTGCTGCTATGAATCACATTTCTCAATTGGCCTTAATGGCCACTAGGATCTCTGAGGATGTTTCCTCCCAGGAAGAAACCATCAAAGAAAGCTCTCAGTTCAACAAGCAAAGTAAGCATTTCATTAAACATGGTCCTCTGGGAATCTCAATGGCACAAACTGCTCTACAACATCCAAACTCACAGGATGATAATTCAGGAAGTAACTGCAGCCAAGGTTTTGTTCTTTGCGTGCATGTATAAGTAATTATCAAGATTCCTTTGTGCAAACAAAACTGTACAGGCGACTCTCAACTTACGCTGGGGTTACTTTCTGGGGCTAGTGTATAAAGCAAAAAAAAATCACATATACAGTACATAGTCAAAACACATTGGGGTCAGTGGTGGATGGGATTGCCAAAGTCTTTCCCCCCCAGACACCTGTTCACTTCCTTCCTTCCTTCCTTCCTTCCTTCCTTCCTTCCTGATTGCCAAGCATGTAAAACTGGATGTGCACAAGTTAAAGGTGTGAGTTGTGAGTTAGCAATATTAAAGTACCTTAGCTCCTGGTTATAATGGAGCCAAACCTCTTGGGCTGGAAATTTCTGCTACTCTGTGGTCAGGTCAGGACACTAGTCTTGTCCAGAGTACAGATAATAAACTGATCCAGGGCCAAACCATTGTATGTCTCTTTGTTTTGGAACCAGGGACCTGATTCCCAGTTAAGCCCTCCCTTGGTACTGTAAGCTGTTTCTCAACACCAAACATGTTAATAGTCACATATCCCAATAAACAGTATCTGCTCCTGTACCATCATAAATATTTCAGACTAAGGCTCCAGAAATTATATACTGAACCAATCACTTCTGGAGGGACAATAGTTGTGACACGAAATCCTGCCTAAAGTATTCCCATCATCCTTTTATACTCACTGGTCCACAATGCAAAACACCCTGATCCAACACCCCACATTGGCATTGTGCAAAATGCATTGTCATTTGACACTTAATATTAGGACATTCCAAATCCTAGCTTGAAAGAGTTAATCACTAAATGCTCCATTCAAGAGCATTGTTTGCACAAGGATTTTGGTGTAACTTGAAACAGCCCTGTAATGAGGCCCTTTTCAAGCAGGCTATAGTTAATGAGTGTTCATCAACATGGATTATTTGGCTGAAATCTGGCATGACCCAAGGAAGGGGGAATGGAACTTGACAAGAGATGGAAGAATGGAGGGGGTGGGCAGAGAGTGGTAGGGAAGGCGAAGAACCAGAATGAACAAGACACACTGATTCATTAGCAAAACGGAAAGGTTTATGAAAAGTCAAATATCTATGTAGTTACAGCCCCTGGGTAAGTTGGCTGAAAGGTTCACAAATAACCCATACAATGGCCTTGGCAGCATGACAGGGATAATATTTTTGAAAAGTTAGACAGCTATTGTTGAATTATGCTCTGGTATGCTGGAAACAAGCCTGCCGGTACTGTTATTCAGTGTCAAGCATGCATGTATTCCTTTTTGTTCTTGGCATGGACTACTACTGCTGTTTAGTGAGCAGAAAATTCCAGGTAAGACAACTCACATTTGGCTAACTATGATGGACCAGTGATCTTAAAACAGGGGTGTCTCTCAGGACATTATTGGATTCCAAAGATTGTATCCAACACTAGATTGCGCAGACCCACTGAAACGGATGGCTATGGCTAACTTAGGCTAATTAATTTTCGTGGGTTTATTCTGAGCAAAACATAATTGGATGCAACCCAAACTCTCAGCATCCCTGAGCATTGCCTGGGCCACCTAGCGCAGATAACATCTGGAGGACCCAAGTTCCCTATCTCTTTTTTAAAGAATTCCTTAACACAGTCCCAGTTTGCCAAACTTTGTATACCCATTGCAGGGTCTTTTGACGAAACTCCAAATGCTGTTTCATATTTTGAGCCATTAAGATTTAACGTTTAACACCTCTTTTCTAAAACTAACTATTGAAGTGGTTACCTATGCCCATGAACACTTTTAGTTTTATACCTCTGTAATCCATCTCGATGTATCCCATCCACAATAGTGGGCAGTGCTTGCTGGGATGTACTAATACTCTGTGTTGTTCTCTTCCCTCAACTAGTACTTCCCTGTTCACCATAAGTTCCAGAAACCTGTGGTTTGTTGTCAGCATGCGCACAGGTATTTGTTTATCTGAGCATGCATCTTTAATTTTTTTATTTTTAAAAAAGTAAGTTTTGCAGATAAGGGCAGTCAAAAAGAATTTTTAACAAATGCGTGTTTCACTCCAAGCCAGGAAACTGAAGTTTGTTGCGGGTAAGCATGCAGGTTTTTCTTTACTTGTGAGCGCACAGCTTTTAATTATTATTTTTTTTTAAAAAAAACATGGTTTCTGATATAGCAGATTTGCTACAAAGCAGCCCAACATCATATTAGCAACTTAAAACCTGAGCAAGGTAGCCCCCCCCCGCCCCCACGCAGTGTTTCACGTAGCATTTGCATATTGCTGTACACACCAGAGTGGGGGGAGAATGTTTTTACCAGAAGCGCATTACTTGTTTGGCCTCGACCAGAGCCAGGGCCTTTTCAGCTGTGGCCCCGCCCTGGTGGAACACTCTCCCACAAGAGACTAGGGCCCTGCAGGATTTGGCATCTTTCCACAGGGCCTGCAAGACGGAGCTGTTCCGCCTGGCCTTTGGCCAGGGTGCAGTCTAACCTATTTTCCTTTGTATAAGGAACAAGCATGAAGGAGGCCTCTCAGCCTATTCACAGGTCCTTATATGACCAGTGATTTTAATTTGTCTGAATTAATTTTAAGATGTATTTTAATTAATTGATGTCTGTTTTTATGTATACTGTGCTATTTATATGATGTTAGCTGCTCTGAGCTCGACTCTGGACAGGGAGGGCGGGGTACCAATAAAAATTATTATTTTTAATTACTACTACTACTACTACTACTACTACTATTCCCTGTGCCTGTGACCATCTCCCAAATGCCAATGAAGCCATCCTCTGAACATGCCCTGTGATCTGCACATGTGCAACAGCTTTCCTAAATGGACACACCACAGCTTAACTGCAGTTTATGTTTTCGATTGGGTGGAAGCTGGTTTGAGAAGAAACGCATCAGACCAGCAGTATCTCTCTGAAGAAACTATAGAACAGATTTGGATTGTGTTGCATGTTCCTGGCTTCAAATACCTGCTGTGGGAGCACACTGGAGCTAGAGTAATGTGTACATAGCCTCAGTATCAAATCTGCAGCGTGCGTGACGGGCATAAATGCTACAAAGCAGCCCCACACTTCAATATCAGAAAAAGCTGGCAATTAATTTGTTTCTGTTGCGGATGTCAGAGGTACAGTAGCCCTGTCAAAAAGTAGGAACAAGCCTATTCTCGGGCCAATCAGTTCTTCTGTTATGCTAATCTTTATTTACTATTATTAGTGAAATAATTATTACTTTCAGCATATGAATCCAGATATGTGGTACACAATGAATGATGGCATAACATTTCATCGTAAAGGCTATGCATTCATTGGATGGCTGCCAGTAGCCCATCCAATTTTAATTAAGGGTACCCACCCATTTGGGAGTAAGCCTCATTTACCTTTGTTTCTCATTTTTGTAAGCCGTTTTGAGACCTATATGTGGTGAAAAGTAGGGTGCAATATACCTTTAAAGCACATTTCCCCGCCTCAAAGAATTGTGGGCAATTCAGTTTACCCCTCATATAGTTATAATTCCCAGCAACCCTTAACAGACTACAGTACCCAGAATTCTTTGAGGGGGGAAATGTGCTTTGAATGTGCTTTAAAGGTATAGTGTGCACAGACTTGGTGTGACTTACTTCAGTGTAAACAAGCCTTGGACTCTGCTGTGAGTAAGGTAAGTCAAAGGAAATTTTGAGGTGCCTTTGTGTACCACAGACAACAGGAAATGGTTTGCCTGATTCATACTTGACTGGTAACTTGGCTCATTCGGGGATAACATTGACTGGCATGTGATTCAAAAGTATTGTGTTTGTCCACTACCACAATTACTACTCATTATAAATATTAACTTATTTTTGTCATGTTTAGATTGAAATTGCATACATTAGAATTGCATTGCAGGGGGTTGGACTAGATGACCCTTGGGGTCCCTTGCAACTCTACAATTCTATGAAAATTCATATTATTATTTATTATTATTATTATTATTATTATTATTATTATTATTATTATTATACTGCCCTATACCTGGAGGTCTCAGGGCGGTTAAAGAACCTTAACTAGAAGGTTCCTTAACTAGTTAGGAAAAGATCGTTTTCAGGAACATATTTATCAAAGGTTAACTGAGCTTTCCCATTCATCTGTTCATTCAGTGCCAACCAAATAGGTGAACCAATATGCCAAATTCATCATGAACCTGGATTTTGTCTTTGACAATGAATATGAGCCAGTGTGTGTTCAATTAGGACCTGGGTGACCAGGGTTCAAATTCACCAGGGTTCAAATTCTCACTCTGCCACAAAGCTCACTGGGTGACGTTGGGCCAGTCATTCATAGAGTGTTGTGTGAATTAAATGGGGAAGGGGAGAGCCATGGGCTCCTTGGAGAAAACGGTGACATATAAATGCAACAAACAAACTAACCAACTGCAAAAACATTCATAGTAAAGTTGAGATTAAACAAAATGAATTCAGCTCCGTGTCATTGTTTGGTATTCTAAGCAAATGCCCTTCCTTAGAGTCAGTTTATTCAAAAGGTAAAGCAAACATACACAATCAAACTATTTTTACTTCTAGAAGGGGAATATATATATATATATGTACAAGACTGAAAAGCCCTGGCAATGTTTTGTACTTTTAGAATTCTCCTTGTTAGTCTCCATAAATGGGAAGCTTGGGCAAGACTGATTACCATGCCGTTCTGCACATTACACGAAGAACTGTTTCTCAATCTGAATTTTAAATACAAAAAATAATGGATCTGGAAAGGTGAAGAACACCCTCTAGGCTGAGAAATAAAACAAAAGGCATAACAAACATTTGGGATTTATCTCTAATGGTTGAATTCTAACCATGGCTACCCGGCACGTCCCCTTGAATTCAGCAGGGCTTACTTCCAAGCAAAGCAGGGTTGGAACTGCAGCCTTACTAGTCTGTCTGAGGTTTGATTTTACGTGCTGAGAAAGGTGCAAGACCTTTAAAGGTCAGAGCAGCTGTTTAACTGGGGCAACTGTTTTTTAAAAAAACAATTTCTTAAATTGGCTGAGCCCCTTGCCCGGCTGATCTCATTCACAGTTGCTTTCATTAGGAAGCAAATACAGTATTACCATCTACTTCAGTTTACACAATAACGATCAACAGACAAGTGTTCGGTCATGCAATAGGAGTCCTCCCATTCCCAAAATACGCCGGGATGAGGAGGGGTTTGGAATAAGCAGGTCTCTGGTTCAGCCACAGATACACAAGGGTAGGCCCTCTATCCTGGCTCAGTCAAGGCCAAGGTAAATCTAGGGAAAGGGGCATTCTGGGGCTACGCAAGGGGCATGGCGAGTATGGGATGGAGCAGGGGGGGAACCTACCCCTATTCCAAATTCGATCAAGCTCAGTATTGTGACCTAGTAACCCTGTGAAAGGGACGCGGGTGGCACTGGGGGTTAAACCACAGAGCCTAGGACTTGCCGATCAGAAGGTTGGCGGTTCGAATCCCCGCAACGGGGTGAGCTCCCGTTCCTCTGTCCCTGCTCCTGCCAACCTAGCAGTTTGAAAGCACGTCAAAGTGCAAGTAGATAAATAGGTACCGCTCTGGCGGGAAGGTAAACGGCGTTTCCGTGTGCTGCTCTGGTTCGCCAGAAGCGGCTTAGTCATGCTGGCCACATGACCCGGAAGCTGTACGCCGGCTCCCTCGGCCAATAAAGCGAGATGAGCACCGCAACCCCAGAGTCAGTCACGACTGGACCTAATGGTCAGGGGTCCCTTTACCTTACGTGGGAAGGCAGGAAGACAGGAGTGCCTGGCGTGCTCTGGTCCATGGGGTCACGAAGAGTCGGACACGACTAAATGACTAAAGAAGAACAACAACAACGTGGGATGCCAGCTGCAGCCCTTCCGTATCCAGTAGGCTCTTGAGAAATGCTCCTGTTTGATGCAGTTTCCCTCAAACTAGCTCCCATCCAACTAGAAAACGTAAGCCATGGTTAAGCTGAAGCGAAGGAAAGGGCATTGCATAGCCACATATGACAGCACATGCGCCAATGACAGCTTCAGTGTACTGGAATTCAACATGGGGAAACAAATCAAGCCATGCACATAAGTTGGCAACATCCCTGACCTCTGGTGTGTACAGCGATGCAAGAAGGCAACTTGAATTACAGCGGGTGGGGGATGACCTCACTGTGTTTTGAGCTGCTAGCATGTGCAGAGCCAGTCTGAGGGGGAAGAAAAATTCAGTCATATGTCATTTGGATTAGTTATCATCTCCAAGTGAAATCAAAGAGATAAACAAACATGTTTTGATCAAGTATGAGGGCACAGACCTTCTTTTGTGAGCGGCTCTGGGAACCTTCTTTGGCTGAAGGGTAGCAGAAAATTTAAAACAAAGAATAAAACAATGCAAGATCCCTATATATTTTTGGCTTAGAGTCATTGAAACTCTTTGCATATGAAAATATCCTATGCTTTCAAAATGTTCTTCCCACATTGGTTTGACCTGTTGCTGTTCTCTCACCTTTTGAACTTGCTGAATAATGTCAAAACTAACTCCTAAAATTACAAGAGCCTTGCTGGAGAAAGTTGGCAACCCGAATGAGAGAGGGAAGAGCTTTCTATGCATGCTCAGAGGCACTTAATTATTAGCGCTCTTAATTATTACCGTTTTGCATGTTTTAGCACTGAAGCTGGGCATTCATATTGGTTTTGGAACTGAACTCTGGGTTTTCAAGATGCCACAAAGCTATTAAAGGGAGGCGGAAAGGAAAGGAACCCATTATAAAGCTTAACAAGCCTTTATCAGCCCATCAGCATTTTCTAGTACTTTTATGAAAAACTGCCTGGAGTGGGAGACAATTCTCCCTCTCCAGATTCCTTTTTCATGCTAAAAAAATGGCCTAACCACATGCTAAGTCAAACATTTATGGTAGCATATGAGAAGGATATGTTTGAGAATGATGTGGTGAGAAAGGTCCTCTTTCTTGTGGCTTTTCAGATGTGATAAAATAGGCAAGCTGCTCCTGTTGTTGTTGTTGTTGTTGTTGTTGTTGTTGTTGTTGTTAAAGGCCTTTGCCATGATGCAGAAACCCCTGTTAAGACAAACCTCTTTCCAAAGGAAGCAGGAGAAGAATGGAGTTCTGAAGCACTATTAAGTTTATGGGATTTCCTCCCCCTTCTTATTCCTTGAGATTCATACCTATTTTAGCTTAGAGCATATTCAGCATTCCAGTCTTCTGATCAAATAGACTCCCGGGATCAAGTTAAATTTAGCCCAAGTTAAAAGAGCATTAGGAATATTTTCAGATATCTCAGATACAAACCAGCAGCAATTTCATCTCATGTAACTATTTTAGTGTTGGCAAGAGCTGAGAAAATCCAATTATTTCTGCTAGACTTTGCAAGAACCTGTATTATGGCAAAAAAATATACTCGTTATGAAGGCTGTCCCTGATTCATGAAAGGATTTTTATCATCCATGATTCTTAGAAAAAGAAAATGCTCTTTTCATCCATCCTCTTTGTAAATACTAGCTTTTCCTAATCAGCATTATTTTTTTCATGGGTCAATTTTATAACGAGTTATCCAAAGTTAGTCCTGCTCAGAGGATGCCTATTGAAATCAATGGACTTAAACACATTGCAGTAGTCTAGGCAGGAGGTCACCACCAGAGCATGGACGACTGTGGTCAGGCTACCCCGATCCAGGAATAGCCATAGCTGGCAAACTAGCCTAAGATGGGCATAAGCCCCTCCAGCTACAGGTGTCACTAGAGACTCCAGTGAGAAGCTGGAATCCAGGAGTATTCCCAGACTATGAACCTGATCCTTCAGTGGAAGTAAAGGTAAAGGGACCCCTGACCATTAGGTCCAGTCGTGACCGACTCTGGGGTTGTGGCGCTCATCTCACTTTATTGGCTAAGGAAGCCAGCGTACAGCTTCCGGGTCATGTGGCCAGCATGACTAAGCCGCTTCTGGTGAACCAGAGCAGCGCACGGAAACGCCGTTTACCTTCCCGCCGGAGCGGTACCTATTTATCTACTTGCACTTTGACGTGCTTTCAAACTGCTAGGTTGGCAGGAGCAGGGACAGAGGAACGGGAGCTCACCCCGTTGCGGGGATTCGAACCGCCAACCTTCTGATCGGCAAGTCCTAGGCTCTGTGGTTTAACCCACACTGCCACCCGCGTCAGCGCCACACCCGCCAACCCGTGTTCAGTGGAAATATAACCCCTCTAATTCCCAGACCTAGAAAACACCCACCCACAGCACTTCCATATGACCAGGATGCAGTCTTAGTTTATTAGCCCCCATCCATCACTGCTTCCAGATACTGTTCCAATATCTTCACAGCCTCTCCTGAATTGTGTCATCAGCATATCACAGAATCATAGAATTGGAAGGGACGTTGAGCATCATAGTCGAACCCCCTTCAATGCAGCTATCCTTTACGGGAATCAAACCTGCTACCTTGGCATTATCAGTGCCACACTCTAACCAACTGAGCTCCAAATCCCCAGAAGACAGCTCCCAATGGCTTCATACAGATGTTGAAGAGCCTAGGACACTGAATAGACCCTAGTGGGACTATTCAAAAGCCATGGGGCTGAGCAACTGCCTCCTTGTACATGGGTAGGCAAACTAAGGCCTGGGGACTGGAACCGGCCCAATCGCCTTCTAAATCCGGCTCGTGGACGGTCCGGGAATCAGCGTGTTTTTACATGAGTAGAATGTGCCCTTTTATTTAAAATGCATCTCTGGGTTATTTGTGGGGCATAGAAATTCGTTCTCCCCCCCCCCCAAAAAAAATAGTCTGAGGGACAGTGGGCTAGCCCCCTGCTGAAAAAGTTTGCTGACCCCTGTCCTGGTATTTCTTTCTGGTGGTGACCCTGCAGGTAGGAACGAAACCACTGTAGTACAATAGCTCCCATGCCCATCTCCTTGAGTTGTTCTGAAGAACCACCATAGTCAATAGTGTCAAAAGCCAATGAGAAGTCAAGGAGAACCAAGAGGGTCACACACACATTCACACCCCTGTCTTCTTCTGATAACGGTAATCAGTCATGGCCAATCAAGGCTGTTTCGGTGCCAAACCCAGGCCTGAAACCAGACTCCATGCACAAGAGAGGAGAGGTGCAAGAGCTTTGCGGGTCAGCACAACCTTTGAACTGGGCCTACAATTTTTAATTATTTCCAGGTTGGCTCAGGCCCTTAATTGGATAATCTCATATACAGCAGTTGCTCTCATTTGATAGCAAATGCCAGTATCTACTTCAGCTTACACATTCATTATCAACACATTACTGTTCTGTCATGCAATACCAGTTCTTCAGTTCAGCTTCCAGGTGGAAACTTCGACCATGGTAAAAAAAACTTTGGTCCTTGCACCGCTTGCAATGCTAGCGCCTAACATTGGAAAATCACATTGATGGTCCAGCATTTTAATGTTATTTATTTTCTTGCATTTATACCCTGCCCGTCTTCCATCATGGAACCAAAGGGGACATAAACGTGGTTCACAGGCAGCCACCCATCCAGACCTGCTAACCTTCAGCAAGGTGATGGCCTCGTTTGCCTTCAGGCCATGCAAAAAACGCAGAATGGACAGGCTTGAGGAGACCATTTGGACACTCATTTGACCCACCACACATATCTAAGATACAAAAATTATAGAAGGCTTTCTTTCCTCAAGCACATGTTTTAGAGCAGTGATATTTCCGGGCCACCCAGGAGCTGATGCCTTCATTGAAAAAGAGGCCCTGAAGCATCAGTGGACTTGCATTGCACATTGTTCTCAATGTATCTGACTTTCAGGTTCAAAGGTAGGCTTTTACTACACTTCTCTTTCACTTTTTTTTCGTTCACACACAGTGTCTTTCCTTCCTCCCTGTTTGTTGATAAGGATGCATTCAGGAGCAAAGAATGAGAGCTTAAATAAATAAAGGTGTGTATGGGAGAGCATATTTATAACAGGTTTACGTACAGCTCTGACAGTTCTATGGCTGCTATCTCATACACATCACTGTTTAGCTTGCATACGGTCCAGTTCCCACTTACTGTACATTATTCAGCAAATAATATGTTCCCTTCACTTTCCTGTCTTTTTCTTAAAGTATATTTTTCTTGCCGTATACAGGAGTAATCCCTCTTCTTAAGAAACTTCATCTCCCTTTTCCCCACACATCCAACTCTGAAACTCACTATATAAACCACGGGATACCAATGCCAGCCACCCGTATCCGATCCCATTAGTTATTTATTTTTGCAGAACAATAAATTTTACAAATGTGATGACATTTATTGTTCTGTGTTTATGGGTGTTTCTGTGGGTGCAGTATTTTCCTATCTGCTTAAGCATACATATACTTCAACTTTGATGGCTATGATTTCAGTGAAACTTAAAAAAACAAACCACCTCGTTCATTAACTGGAGAGGAAATTGAGTTAATTATGTCAAACAAAATCAACCAACAATTTCTACAGTCAACGAAAGTGTAATTCCATTTGAGTATAGTGTATATATTCATATACATGGTGCACACAGAAAACCACATTCTACATGCTTATAGAAGGATAGCTCATTCCATGGTCTTATTAGCCAAGGTAATGAATAGGTATATGCTAAACGTTTTAGAAAACTTGGAGACCAGAGTTTGGGAACTGGTCATCTGGTACCCCATTTAGAACTTTCTTTCCTTATCACTTTAGAATCCTACTGCTTTCTTAATTCAGTAAGTGGTGGCAGCGGCAGTTAGTAATTCATTGGGATATCTTTTCCTCTAGGTTTAGCCCCAAGGGCAGAACTGGAACATTTAGATACCCATTTAATTTCTCTTACCTACTGCCCACCTGAGACGATGTCAGATTAAGAGGAGTTGTTGGAACCCCCAGGAATGTCACACGATGCAGACCAAATCCTATGCATGTTGAAGTACGTTCTAGCACCACCAACGGGGCTTACTTCCAGTTAAATGTGCATAGGAATCTTAGCCATAACGGGGTCCCTTAGGTAAAGGTAAAGGGACTCCTGACTGTTAGGTCCAGTCACGGACGACTCTGGGGTTGCGGCGCTCATGTCACTTTATTGGCCGAGGAAGCCGGCATACAGCTTCCGGGTCATGTGGCCAGCATGACTAAGCCGCTTCTGGTGAACCAGAGCAGTGCACGGAAACACCGTTTACCTTCCCGTCGGAGTGGTACCTATTTATCTACTTGCACTTTGACGTGCTTTCGAACGGCTAGGTTGGCAGGAGAAGGCACCGAGTAACGGGAGCTCACCCTGTTGCAGGGATTCGAACCGCCGACCTTCTGATCGGAAAGTCCTAGGCTCTGTGGTTTAATCCACAGTGCCACCCGCGTCCCTAATGGGGGCCCCTAGAACTCCACAACTCAATGATTCTATGATTTGCATACTGTTGTAGCCAGTGATGTTAGAGCAGTCAAGGATTATTAAATGTAGTAAAATAAACCAATGGTTAGCAAATTAATTAATGCTGCAACCCTACGCACATTTAAGTGGGAGTAAACTCTCCTGTATGTATGTATGGAAGTGAGAGCTAGACCATAAAGAAGGCTGATCACCGAAGAATTGATGCTTTTGAATGATGGTGCTGGAGGAGACTCTTGAGAGTCCCATGGACTGCAAGAAGATCAAACCTATCCATTCTTAAGGAAATCAGCCCTGAGTGCTCACTGGAAGGACAGATCCTGAAGCTGAGGCTCCAATACTTTGGCCACCTCATGAGAAGAGAAGACTCCCTGGAAAAGACCCTGATGTTGGGAAAGATGGAGGGCACAAGGAGAAGGGGACGACAGAGGACGAGATGGTTGGACAGTGTTCTCAAAGCTACAAACATGAGTTTGACCAAACTGCGGGAGGCAGTGGAAGACAGAAGTGTCTGGCGTGCTCTGGTCCATGGGGTCACAAAGAGTCGGACACGACTAAACAACTAAACAACAACAACAACAAACTCTCCTGAGCTCCTTGGGACTTACTTCAGTGTGAACATACGTAGAAGGCCTGCAGGATAAACCAGATTTAATTCCAATGACATAACAGCTTAGAATTGTGCTTGTCTGGATGGGATATGCGCAACTTGCAGATTTAATATATAGATTAAGAAAACAAGAAGAATATACGTTTAAAGAAGACTGGAAATGTTTACTGAATATATGGGTGAAAATTGTGATCACTTAAAAACGCTGGTAGCACTGATATAAATTCAACAGTGTAAATAAGTTTTGATGAATGTAACAATGGTTTACTGAATGGTTTAGTTCATGTAAGATGTGCAGGGATGTTTGGCATTGAACCACAGAAAGAGAAGAAGGGAAGTCATTGATTTAAGGTTGTTTAAATGAATAACAAGGCCAGTGGAAGTGATGGTATTCCAGCTGAACTGTTTAAAATTTTAAAAGATGATTCTGTTAAGGTGCTACACTCAATATGCCAGCAAGTTTGGAAAACTCAGCAGTGGCCAGAGGATTGGAGAAGATCAGTCTACATCCCAATCCCAAAGAAAGGCAGTGCCAAAGAATGCTCCAACTACCGCACAATTTCACTCATTTCACATGCTAGCAAGGTTATGCTTAAAATTCTACAAGGAAGGCTCAAGCAGTATGTGGACCGAGAACTCCCAGAAGTGCAAGCTGGATTTAGAAGAGGCAGAGGAACCAGAGACCAAATTGCAAACATGCGCTGGATTATGGAGAAAGCTAGAGAGTTCCAGAAAGACATCTACTTCTGCTTCATTGACTATGCAAAAGCCTTTGACTGTGTTGACCACAGCAAACTATGGCAAGTTCTTAAAGAAATGGGAGTGCCTGATCACCTCATCTGTCTCCTGCGAAATCTCTATGTGGGACAAGAAGCTACAGTTAGAACTGGATATGGAACAACTGATTGGTTCCAAATTGGGAAAGGAGTACGGCAAGGCTGTATATTGTCTCCCTGCTTATTTAACTTATATGCGGAATTCATCATGCGAAAGGCTGGGCTGGATGAATCCCAAGCCGGAATTAAGATTGCCGGAAGAAATATCAACAACCTCAGATATGCAGATGACACAACCTTGATGGCAGAAAGTGAAGAGGAATTAAAGAACCTTTTAATGAGGGTGAAAGAGGAGAGCGCAAAATATGGTCTGAAGCTCAACATCAAAAAAACGAAGATCATGGCCACTGGGCCCATCACCTCCTGGCAAATAGATGGGGAAGAAATGGAGGCAGTGAGAGATTTTACTTTCTTGGGCTCCATGATCAGTGCAGATGGTGACAGCAGTCACGAAATTAAAAGACGCCTGCTCCTTGGGAGAAAGGCGATGGCAAGCCTAGACAACATCTTAAAAAGCAGAGACATCACCTTGCCAACAAAGGTCCGTATAGTAAAAGCCATGGTTTTCCCAGTAGTGATGTATGGAAGTGAGAGCTGGACCATAAAGAAGGCTGATCGCCGAAGAATTGATGCTTTTGAATTATGGTGCTGGAGGAGACTCTTGAGAGTCCCATGGACTGCAAGAAGATCAAACCTCTCCATTCTTAAGGAAATCAGCCCTGAGTGCTCACTGGAAGGACAGATCCTGAAGCTGAGGCTCCAATACTTTGGCCACCTCATGAGAAGAGAAGACTCCCTGGAAAAGACCCTGATGTTGGGAAAGATGGAGGGCACAAGGAGAAGGGGACGACAGAGGACGAGATGGTTGGACAGTGTTCTCAAAGCTACAAACATGAGTTTGACCAAACTGCGGGAGGCAGTGGAAGACAGAAGTGCCTGGCGTGCTCTGGTCCATGGGGTCACGAAGAGTCGGACACGACTAAACGACTAAACAACAACAACAAATGAATATTTTGAAATGTAAATTAACATTTAATAAAAAAATTATATAGAATTGTGCTTGTCTGGAATGGAGGAGAGAAGTTGCTCAGCTTAGCTTCCACAGCCTCCTGAATGTAGAAACCATAGAGTATTTTATGTCTATAAAAAGCCATTTTTTATCTTCCCCTTCCTACAGATAGTCCTGCTTCATTTTATCCTGACAGCAGCTCTGTGGAGTAGCTTTGGCTGAGAGGCAGCAATTGACCCGAGCACACCCAGTGAGTTTCATAGAATTGTAGAGTTGGAAGGGACCCCAAGAGCAATCTACTCCAACTCCCTGAAATGCAGGAATCTCAATGAAAGCATCATAGCTCAGTACAGATTAGAACAGGGGTTGGATAACTTTTTGCCTTCCAAGACGTCGTTGAATTACAACTCCCAGCAAACATGGCCAGTCTTGTTAGACTACAGCAGCCTTTCTCAACCTATGGGTCCCCAGATGTTCTTGGACTACAACTCCCATCACCCCCAGCTAGCAAGGCCAGAGCTCAGGGATGATGGGAGTTGTAGTCCAACGACATCTGGGGACCCACAGGTTGAGAACCGCTGGACTACAGCTTCCATCATCCCTGACCACTATCTGTGTTAACCAGGGCTTATAGGAGTTGGAGTCCAACAAGATATGGGCAGCCACAGTTTCTACATCCTTGCTCTAATCCAGGCTTCCTCAACCCCGGCCCTCCAGATGTTTTTTAGCCTACAACTCCCATGATCCTTAGCTAGCAGGACCAGGGGTCAGGGATGATGGGAATGGTAGTCTCAAACCATCTGGAGGGCCGAGGTTGAGGAAGCCTGGCTCAGTGAATAGTCAACATCTATTCCAGTAATTTCTGTGGCTTCCACCTCAGGTCCAAGGGATGATTTCTCAGCTGCCTTTCAATTTATGTTACATTGCATCTTCAGCTCTCCATCCTTTCACACAACTGGGAGTCTAAATGTGGGGCTGAATGCCATTAGAAATGAAAGTTTAGGAGGAGGCAATCTATTCAGGAGGTCTATGGAACCTGCTTACTTTCAGCCGTATGACGTTAAGAAAGGGAATATTAATACTTAACCTTCAGTCTGCAAGTGCTGCTCATCCCAATGAAGTGCGATGCAAACTTGAGAAAGTGTGTATTCATGTTTCCATGGCAGCATAACAATGTTAGGAAAACTGAGCCGGGACATCTGATTTGAGAGAGGTATCTGGTCAAGGTTACTATTATCTGAACGAGGGTGCAGCACACTGAAGAATTTAACGCTTGTAAGAATGCAGAGATAAGCAGTGGAAACTCTCATGCTCGACTGGAAGTGTCTCAGTTTGGTTCTGGGTGAAATGGAGACTTTCGTAAGATTGAAGAGAGAATTCTTTCAGGAGTATTCTAGATTTCAAAACAAATTCCTTATCCATGGGATTTCGTCTGTGAGGAAACTGGGAGTGTGCTTTTTTTCTTGAAGCCCATATACACCACAGAATGCAGTACTCAGGCATGCACCTTCTAAGGGAATAAGTTTTTTTTTGGGGGGGGGGAGACTGTGTTGTTGTGTTCTGGGTGCCCAGAAATCTTGGGCATAGGTTCTAAGGCAGTGGAAGAGGATATGGCTGTTTTCAGTGCCTTCTCGGTAGTGGTGTCCACTCTGTGGAATGCCTTCCCATCAGATGTCAAGGAAATAAACAACTATCTGACTTTTAGAAGACATATGAAGGCATTCCTGTTTAGAGAAGTTTTAAATGTTTGATGTTTTATCACTTTTTTATTAATAATATTCTGTTGGGAGCCGCCCAGAGTGGCTGGGAAAACCCAGCCAGATGGGCGGGGTATAAATAACAGATGATGATGATGATGATGATGATAGTGGTGAATGTTATTCGTTTATTTATTAAATTAATATTCTACCCTTATCAAAGAAGACAAGAGTGGCAAACACGGATAGAACAATTTAAAATGTCTTTAAATTATCCTAAAACAATTACAATACAGATGCAGACTGGAAAAGATCTCAGCATACAAGGCTGGTTGGAAGAGGAAGGACTTTAGCAGGCACCAAAAAGACAACAGAGATGGCGCCTGTCTAATATTTAGGGAGCTGAATTCCATAGGGTAGGAACCACAGCACTAAAGGCCTGTTTCCTATATAAATTTTGAAGTGCCAAAGCTTAGCATCACAGCCCCCATAGCCACGCCCACAAAGAGAGTCCATGACTGCATCCACAAGGAGATTCCAAAGATCCAGGCCATTGGGTTGATCCTTTTCATACACATGCAGTACATAAGATAATACGCAATTCATCAGGATTAGCAAGATTGCAATCCCATGCATAGTTTTTCCGGGAGTAAGCTCCATTGAATTCAGTGGTGGGGCCTGCTTCCGACTGCATAGTTTCAAACTTGCAAAACGCACTGAGCTTTAACAAAGGATCTCCAGCCTTCTGAAACACAACCTGAGGCTTTTAAATTAGAAACGCCGACCATCTTGCAAAGAAGTGCTACCATTCAAACTGCAATCAAAAAACGAAGCAGGGAAACCTTATCAAAGAAAATGAGAAAAGTATCCAGTTTCTGCTCAATTCTTTTCTGACTTCCTCTATGCTAATCAGCCTCAAACAAACTTGAAAGGCTCTTTATTACTTCGTTCACTCACCCGAGAGAGGAGAGCCTGTCAATTATTCTGCTGCTCCAGCCAATGATGTCATCACTTCTGCTCTGAATATGTTCTAGGTCTCCACCAGCGCTTGTGCTCTTTCCTATCTTCTTTGTAGCAAAACTGCAGTCCTCAGTCCTCACCATAGACAATGTGGGGAATTGGGGTGAGAGACCACTTTTTTAAAGATACAGAGCAGGAAAAGCTACAGCTACAGCTGCAGCCCCTACTGTTGCTCAGAACTTTTAAAGATCTAGGCAGGATCTAGCAAACCTGTGGGGATATATAACTGATTGCCCAAATGCTTTCAGATGGTTAGCATAATAGATGAATCAGGGGATGTGGGGATTATTTTTGGCCCGGCTTGGCTAGGGAATACAGGATAAGGAAGGAGCAGTCAAACACAGAGAAGACTCCGAATAACGAGGTTAGGAAAAATCAGAGACGAGGAAGCTCAGGGATACAAGATGACGCAGCGAGGAGATCAAGACAGAAACAATTTCTTTCTGCTTTCTTTTACAAAGGATGCTGGAAGATTAGGTAGAGGGCACAGAAATGCAAGTAAATTGAGCTTGCATTGCCTGTCTTCTTAACCCCACCCAGTGATCATTTGGCATTCACAAGGTCTTGCCACAGCCTTGGATTCATCAGGCAAGGCTCTCTATCTCTGGCTTCCCAGACTGCAGCTTTTGCTTTACCTTCTCACTCACATACCAGTAACTCAACTCTCCACTCTGGCCTTTGTCTTTCTAACTACAAGTGAGTTGAGGGAGGGGCCCTCACCCATTTTCAGTCTGGCACAGAGCCACTTCCTTTGTTACCTTAGTCGCCCATACATAGAGGACCATTACCTCACCAGGAAGCTAGCCTGACTATTCCAGGAACTGAATCCATGCTGGATCCAGGAATTAGAAGGTGGTTCAAGTATACAGCCTCCCCACCCCCAACCTCATAGCACTTATTACAAATGTCTGAATAAGACTCCTCCTCTAGGGCTGCCAGCTGTTCAACCAAGCCTTGCTACTATTACTTTCAGGAGCAGCTTGATCTGCAGCCAATAAACACTTTGCAAGGCATAGTGAAATAGACATTATCACCTGCTCAAGCTCAATCAGCTCTTTAAAGGCACAACTGTAAGTAGATGCTGAAAAGCTGACAATCATATGCTCTGCTATAGCCCTGGGGAAGCGAACATGGTAACCTCCAGATTTTTCTGAACTACAATTCCCATCATGCTAGACCATTGGTCATGCTTGCTGGGGCAGATGGGACTTGTAGTCCAATAACAAGGGGGTAACACTTGCAAAAGCCTGTCCTGCCCTTTTTTTTTTTTTTTGAAACAGATGTGTTAAAACATGACACAGTCAGTTCACTAACACTGTGAAATGGAAGCAAGTTTACCTTAACATATTTTTTTTAAGGATTTCCCAAAAGGCAAAACAGAGAACATGATTTAGCAGGAACACAGATGGAAAGTACGTAAGAGATTCCTGGGCAATCACAAAATAAGCATCACTGTTGATAAGCAGAGGGATGGTTTGTAGATAGGGGTTTTGTTTACTTCAGGCTGAAATGTTATGGACAGGTATTTGGGAGAGAACCAAAATTAAGGAAGGGCCATAGCTCAGTGGTAGAGCACATGATCTGTATGCAAAAGGTCCCAGGTTCAATCCCTGCCATCTCCAAACAGGGCCAGGAAGACTCCTGTCTGAAACACAGTCACTGCCAGAACATAGATTGCACGGAGCTAAATCGACCAGTTGCCTGGTCTAGGTATAAGGCAGCTCCCTATTATTATAAATGGGACCTGCATCTAAATAAACCTGCATGGAATCAGCCTGGATTCCATGTCCATTCCAGGGTGATTGGCAAAGTGTTACAACACTCAGATAACATTGGTGCATATCTTCTCCACCAGCTGTTGCCTGCCAGGTCATTAAAACCAGAGACAGTATAACGCAAGCAGTGGCATAGCGTGGGGGGGTGCAGGGGGGGCCGGCCGCACTGGGTGCAACATCTGGGGGTTAGGGTTAGGGGGCGCAAATCCACGGGTTAGGGGGCACAAATTACTTGCCTTGCCCCGGGTGCTGACAACCCACGCTATGCCACTGAACACAAGTAATATTTGATGATGCATGCGGCATTATCTCTTCAACACGACTGATACAAAAAGGCTCAGCCTGCATCACAGCAGTTGCAGCTAGTGCTGATAATATGACTGGGGAGTTAGGCTTACTCTCTAGCAAGTTAGCCATGCACCAGTACTATACCAATAGGAGCTGTAACCACTCATGAATATGAGGCCTTGGGGTGGTGACCAATTTGCTCTTGATCTTTTGCTTCCACCCCAAAGGTTGCCACCAAGACAGGGTGTGGAATTTGTATATTTTCTATAGTGTAGTAGTCAGCAGCAGTGAAATATATGATCTGAGGAAGGGTCCCGAGCTGATGCAAGTCATCATCTTATCTCCTGGATACAGTAAGCCAGTCTTGCCACATATGCTGTTAAATTCATTCATCACTTGGCTGAAGCTCCATCTACACGGTACATTTAAAGCAGTATCATACCGTTTTAACAGCCACCGCTTCTCCCAGAGAATCCTGGGAGCTGTAGTTTGTTCAGGGTGCTGAGAGTCATTGGGAGACCCCAATTCCCCTCACAGTGCTACAACCCTCAGAGTTCTCTGGGAAGATGAATTGATTATTAAACCACTCAGGTGGCTATAGCTCTGTGAGGGGAATAGAGGTCTCCACCAACTCTTAACAGTGTGCCCTTAGCAAACTACCGTTCCCACGATTCTTTGGGGGAAGCCATGACTGTTTACATATAAACCACTATTATACCACTTTGTAGTGCAGATATAGTGCAGATATACCACTTTATACTGCAGAGGCATAAGTGCCCACATAAAAGAAGGAATTGCAGCGTCATCAGCAATTCCTTGTACAGTGGTACCTCGGGTTACATATGCTTCAGGTTACAGACTCCGCTAACCCAGAAATAGTGCTTCAGATTAAGAACTTTGCTTCAGGATGAGAACAGAAATTGTGCTCCGGTGGCGCAGCAGCAGGAGGAGGCCCCATTAGCTAAAGTGGTGCTTCAGGTTAAGAACAGTTTCAGGTTAAGAACAGACCTCCAGAACGAATTAAGTACTTAACCCGAGGTACCACTGTACAGTATGTCTTCCTAAGTTGAAACAGAATGGTCTGGCACAATGTTGTTCAAGCAAAACAGTACACCTAGCCATTTTAGCTTGTTTGACCACACATAACATGTTCTATCCAATGATAACGTGATGGGAGGGGTGGAAACAACGGGGTCAGGGCAGCATGTGGATTACAGATCAGAAATATCAAGTTGTAGCAACTACGAGCAAACTGAAGGCTCAAGAATGTTGGTCTCATTCAGATGTGACAGCCTATGCATGGCTGCCTAGCTACGCAAGGCAGCTGCATCAGCAGATGCACAGGCAGTAGGATTCTTTCCTTTGCTGTGTCCCAGAGGCGGATCCTGCAATATCATCATGATGCCTGAATTTGACCTGGAAAACGAACACCCTGTCCCAGACCGGCAAATGGGCCTGTCTAATCCCCCCATGCTTTAGCTGAACAAATGGCATCAGAGCTCTGGCAGATACCCCAAGAAGCTAAGAGCGGCAGCTGTATCCAAAGCTTGTGTCACTGGCAAGTTTCTAGAGTTGAGAGCGAGGGCGGTGGGAAGTCCTTTGCAGTTATAACACCAGCCATGGTACTTTCCATTACTCATTTCTCAGCACCTTTGCTCATTTTCCTGCTACTTCTTTTCTGTTTCAAACCTCCAAACTTCCTATTTTATTTTTTAAAATTAATTTAAGAAGCGCTTCGGAAAACAGCTTGTGCAACTCACTTGTGCTTAGGCTGCGTGGAGTTCAGCCTCACCATCAGCCTGACAAAGATGATAAATAATGATGATGATGATGATGATGATGACGACGATAATAATAATAATAATAATAATAATAATAATAATAATAATAATAATAATATTGCAGGTGAATGATGTCATTTTTTAAAAAATGCTCCTGAATGCAAGAAACTCTCTTCAATGGAAAATTACATCTACCTGACATTTTTGGCATCAAAATGCCAGAGTCCGTGTTTCTCTACCATTTAAGCCAGATTTACTCCTTCTAGCGGAAAGCCACGAGGTTTAAAACAACAGCAACCATGGCAAGGATATATACCGTATTTTTCGCTCTATAACACGCACCCGACCATAACACGCACATAGTTTTTAGAGGAGGAAAATCCATAGGCATACCACCCGTAGGCATTCCCTCCATAACACGCACAGACATTTCCCCTTACTTTTTAGGAGGAAAAAAGTGAGTGTTATGGTGCAAAAAAATACGGTAAATTGAAATCCAACCTTTGTTGGAGATGTGGTAAAGAAATAGGAACAACAATACATATGTGGTGGAGGTGTGAGGAAATTAAGAAATTTTGGACAGTAATACATGAAGGATTAAAGAAGATGTTGAAAATATCAGTAATAAAAAAATCAGAGCTATATCTCCTTGGATTGATAGGGGAAGAGATACTACCAGCGGGCGGGGGGCAATAATCTTCTTATATGCAAGTACAGCAGCTAGAGTAGTGATTACTGCTAAGTGGAAGTCACAAACTCTACCCTTAAGGGAGGAATGGTTTTGTAAACTAAATGAATACTTAACTCTGGCAAAACTAACAGCTATTGTAAGAAACCAATCAAATCAAAAAGTAAAAAAAAGGAGTGGGAATGTTTTGATGAATATATGGTAAAATACTGCTCAAAAAAGATATGCTAATATGCCTAGATTAAAATGTAAAGTATCTGAGGGAAGGTAAATTAGTAAGGAAAGATAATAAGAATATATAGAAGATTTGAGAAGATTGTAAAATGCAAAGATAAATGTAATCTCAGAATGTAGAGGAAATCGAGTGGGGGCGGAGGGAAGCGGGGGGAGGGACAAAAGAATATCAGGTTTGATTGATGGATATATGGGGTGTGTGTGGAGGATGTGGTGATGGCTTTGGTTTATTTATATTATGATGTAAAATGGAAAAGACCAATAAAATATTGTATTGAAAAAACAACAACAACCAGCAACCTTTTGCCAACATCCCACTTGTGGTATCTCAATGACCCATTTCCAAATTAAGCCCTCATGGAAGCACCCCGAGACAATCCAGCCAGCATGAAGCACTCAGCTTCCTGCCGTCGTTATTAAATTCTGTTACAACGGAGGCTGCAAGGGGGATTAGACAAGTGTGCTGTGATTGCTATCCACTCTTTACCAGAGAAACAGGACTTGGGAGCTGGAACTTAAAAGCACCAATTTTCTTTGGAAATGTTTCCAAGTCTTCCCAGGTGGCGGAAGATGTGGAAACGGAGACCCTTGCCTCAGACTGTGAGGCTGAATAATTTGCCCTGACCTCTATAAATATTGTGCTAGGGGCATCATGCACTAGTAATTCTTTCCTCGCTGCCCTAAATCCTCTTTCATTTTGGGCCCCTTAAAACAATCCCTATTCTTTTAAGTTTGCCAACACATGCTGAGGACACAATGTGCAGCCTGATCTTATCCATGTTGGCTTAGAAGCAAATCTTGCTGGCTTCAGTAGGGCTTATTTACTCCCAAGGAAGTATGGTGTCTACTCAGAAGCAATTCCCATTTCATTCAGCGGATTGCAACATTATAGTTCTGGGAGCTGTAGTTTATTAAGGAGAGCACAGGTACAATACTATTGAGTACAAAATACAGACTGTAGTTTCACACATGCAGTCTGAGCTACCTGGTCGGAATGAGGAAAGCAAGTGCTACATAGCACTGGAGGTGAGGGTTGTGACCTAATTGAGTCTAGGAACACAGCTCCGTGGTCTTAACCCCTTCATGCATTAACTTGCACTCATGCATAGTTATGTTTCCCATAGATTTGTAAATAATTTGCATGTGCTGATTTAGGTTCTGTAGGCTCCCAGCCCATGACAGGCCACTGCTGGGTAAGCCTACACATAAGTGTGTGGTGAGAGGGGTGACTGGCAGCTGGGGACCCAAGTGGCAGCAAACACTGAATGTGTTGACATCAGGTCCACTGGGACTGTTTCCAGAAGGTGGTTTGTCTAGGCATTTTCCAGGGCCCAAGACCAGCAAAGAGCCCAGTGCAGTAACCATGCTATCATTTCCAGTTTGCCTAGAGCACCGGTCTTCAAGAGACCCACTAATGGGTTGTGGCCTGATCCAAGATAGGTCTCAACAAAAACAAAAAACAAAAGGTTAAAAGTGGGTCCTGGGTCTACAAAGGTCAAATATTCCTGGCCTAGAGTACCCAAGAAGGTCAGGTTCCTCCTACTGGAATTCTGAATTTAGATGTCCTTCCTCTTCCAGGTTGGGGTCCCCAAATATTGGATCCAGCACTGATTTTGTTTTCAGCCCAACATTGCAGCCTCAAATGTTTTAGCAACGGCAACTGTTGTTTGTGGATCAGAAATTCTTGGTTTCCCTCTCATGTTTCCCGAGCCCGTATTACCAACACAGTCCTTTATGTCCTAACCCCAGGAGACAAGCTCTGAACAGACCAGCTGAAGAATGACTCCTCATGGCTTCCTTTGCTTTTGGTCCTCTGAGGAAATGAGGCTATGACTGACTGGTCAGTTTGCATCTCTGAGCTTCTACTGTATCATCATTTATGGGTTTCCAGTTTCCTGCCATCCATCACCATACACCACACTTAACTAGACAGTGCAGTTACGCTGCCATAAATAGGCAAGAAGACTTGGGTTGCATCAACATAAACCAACTCTATTTTTCTGTATTTTCACGTTATCCATGTTGTTGTTTTGTAAAATGCCAACAAGAAGGTATCTTTTAATGAACAGCAGCTGCAGGACGATGTCTTCATGAAGTAGGAAGTAGGGAAATCTGAGAGGAGGTTCTGCTTCACTTTTACATGCCAGCTGTCCCCCCGCCCCAACTAAATCATCCCCTCAAGCAATTTTTCTTCTTCCATTATACACCTAATACAATCTTTAACCTAGTTTTCTGACTGATAACCATGTAAAATCAACTTCAGACAAACTGAAACCTAGAGAAGGAAATGCATTCAAACCCCCTCAAAAGGAAGTCGTAAGTGCGACAGCAGTGCAGGCAGGACACAGAAGTGTTAAACAGGGGAAGGGGCCGGAGGAGGAAGGAAATCAAAATGTGGTGTCAAACTCATAAAAGGCATGTACCATTATGACTTCCAGCCGCTTGTATCAGAACAAAAGTAGCCACCATATGTGGCAGAAGGCAAGCGGGGGCAACAGGGAATGCCAATTCCATGCCCTCCAGCTATATTTCTGCTCTCCCTCTTGGGAACCAGTTACTGTTTTCTCGTAGACTCAGAAGTGACCCCAAGGTTCATCCAGTCCAAGCCCCGTAATGTAAGTATCTTAACATGTGGTTCCCCATCCAATTCGAAACCATACCAGACCCTGCTTAACTTTGCGAATGTGCTAGTGGTTTTATCACTACACCACTAGGATTGAAAACAGTTTGAAGCCAATTACAGCAGCGAAGAGGTGTGTCTTCAGCATGCAACAAAAACAATATAACGAAGGTGTCAGACACACCTCTTTGAGTTGGGAAACCCCACAATTTAGGGACTTCCACAGAGAATGCCCTTTTCTGGGTTTCTACTACAGTCATACCTCGGGTTACAGACGCTTCAGTTTGCATTTTTTTGGGTTACGGACCTGGAAGTACCTCGGGTTTCGGTGGTCGCGCATGCGCAAAAGCGCTAAATCACACTTTGTGCATGCGCAGAAGTGCCAAACGCAACATGTGCATGTACAGACACACCACTGCGGGTTGCGAACGTGCGGATTGTGAACGTGCTTCCCACATGGATCATGTTTGCAACCCAAGCATCCACTGTATTCTGTTGAATCTGTACATATTTTGTATACATGCAGCTCCCTATTTACATGAGGATTACATTCCAAGGCACCCCATAGATAAATCATATATGTTTGGAACACCATTGAAAAAGCCTGACAACATCTAGGGTGGGGTGCGCAGTCCCTGGGACAGCACAGAGAGAAAGGGCCTAATCCAGGGGCCAAAGATTAGGGCTATAGGGCAGCCGGGCAGCCCTACTGGTTGCAACAGACAGCAAATTCATCTTGGCAGGGAAGAAAGTAAAGAATTGGCAAAGAATAATAGAACTGAAGAGTTGGAAGGGACGCCAGGGGTCATCTAGTCCAACCTCCTCCAGTGCAGGAATCTCAAGTAAAGCATCCATGACAGACGGCCACCCAACCTCAGCTTAGAAACCTCCAAGGGAGAGGAGTCCACTGCTTTCTGGGGAGGTCTGTCAGAAAGTTCTTCCAGATGTTTAGTCAGAATCTCCTTTCTTGTAACTAGAAGCTGTTGGGAAGCCCTTCCCACTTGTCAAAACAGCCCACGTGGCATGGAAAAGAGAAAAGCCCACTAACTGGATCCTATCCCCCCATTCCTGCCCCATGGATCACGCAGCTCTGTCCTCTAGCATCTCAGCCACGGCTCCATGCCCCTTCTCCATATCTGTTGCCTAATAATCTGTACCTCCTCTCATTACTCCCATTCAGAGCCTCTGGGAGAATGGAATCAGGTTGTAGGGAAATATATGACTCTCTTGTTTGAATAACTTGGAATGATTTGCTTCTTTCAAGTCTCAAGTCCTTCTGCATGTTTACTCAGCTTTTGGCACATGCTGCAGTTTCAGTTGCGGAGGCCGATCTGTAGAGAACTGGTGGGTGGGAAGCCTAGTCTCTGAAAGCGAGTGTGAGTTGCAGGAGATGACCTCTGGTTTCATGAGCCATCTCTTTGGAGGTCTTGATGCCATGAACTTCTATTTGCTCCCTGCAATGCGCTGGTATAAAACCATACCAGTTAACGTAAAGCAATGGTAGCTGTTTTCTTAGGGAACATATAGGAAGTGCCCCATATTAATATGCAATGCAGTGGAACCTTGACTTACATACACCTCATCTCGCAGATGTTCCAAGTTGCGTCCGCGGCAAACCGGGTTTGCTGCCATTTGCACATGTGCGGAAGCAGCTTCTGCCATCTGCACGTGCGCAGAAGCGGCTGCCGCCATTTGTGCATGTGCAGAAGCTTGCTACCGCCGAATGTGCACACACACAAAACACCTCTTCTAGCGTCCCGTTTCGACCAGCGGGCGGACTTCCAGAAAAATTATGTCTGTAAGTAGAGGTTCCACTGTATGTAGTTCAGGTGCTCTGGAAGTTCCATGTTGGGAAATGTAATGAGCATGGTTTTATACGTTATAAACAGGATGACCCTATGTGTTTTTTCCTTTGAAGTCCCATTGAGTTAAATGGGGTTAGAAGTGCAGATAGGATTGCAGCTGAACTGTGAAAAATTCTAAGGTTGCAGAGGAGAAACTCTTAGAAATGTTGCAAGAGCAGTGTGTGTGTGTGTGTGTGTGTGTGTGTACAGTATCTGAGTGGTCACATGAACCCACAATTTCCATTTTGCCTTTTCAGAAATGTGAGTTACTACGTAGCACACACAACCTTGCTTAAAACAGCCGTGTTAGAAACCAGCCACATAGTGTTTCTGTTTATATATCAGCCACCTTTTATAACAGGCCAAATTGGTCTTCGCCACTGCTTCCTCCATAATAGGAGGGCCTTGTGTATTTTCTCTCGCAGTTTGCTCAGTATTTGTAAGTCATAACAATACATCTGCACAGCAGGACTATAGTTAACTGCCCCCTTTAATACTGCAGGTTGCAAGAAATCCTGCTTGCTTTCTATTGTGTGTGGCGACAAAGGGTGTAGAAGGGAAGTAACCCCTCCTCCTGCCGTGTATCTTAAGTCAGGAAAAGCAAATACAAATCTCAGCGTACACGCAAGGAGCAGATAAGAGAATGTTATTTTCCTAGTGATTCAGCCAGCCATTGAATCAGAAGGAACGCCATATGACTTCTTCATGCGTAGCTAAATACACAGAATATTTTAAATGATCTGTTTGGTACTGACGCTTGTTGCTGTGTTGGCTCTAGAGGTAAAACACAGGTAAGGAGAGGGAGCTATTTCAGATTCCGCTGTTTACTCAAATGGGCTTGAAAAGCACATACTTGACGCTTCCACTGAAATGGATGTTAAAAACTTTGGTCATATGCACATTTACCTGTGTGCAAATCCATTTTTAAACTCATTGGAATTATTTTGTTGTTGTTTAGTCGTTTAGTCGTGTCAGACTCTTCGTGACCCCATGGACCGCAGCATGCCAGGCACTCCTGTCTTCCACTGCCTCCTGCAGGAATTTACTTTCAAGTAAATATATATATGGGATCAGACTATATTGTTACAGACCACCCCAGTCCCTGCCACATAGGATTCCAGGGGTCTTGGCCCTCAACCAGGGTCTCTGCTCCTTTGGAGAACTGAAGATGTGGCAGAGGCTGTCTTAGCTTTCAGAAATGTGATTTATTCACATGTTTACACCTGAATTTAGATCAAGAGAGTCCAGATCTTACAGCATGGTCATCTCAAAGGAGCTTGTTCCCCACAGCAGTGCAGCACTGCTGTCCAAGGCATCTCTTCCAGGCTACCTTCAGCCAGCCTGCCCAAGATGGATCTCTATGGGTTTTTTTTCCTTCTTCCCAGCACACGTTGCTCAAAAACCACTCTTTCCCTGTCACCTCTCACACAAACCCCATCACCTTGGCAACCTCTGTCTGCCCAGGCCCAAGGATTCCTCTTAGATAGGTCATTAACCCCTTTTGTCATGTTAACACCTTTGCTCATCACTAGCCTGGCCAGGCTGGTTTGCATAAGCTACAGTAGGGTTGCCATACAGTCATACCTTGGAAGTCGAACAGAATCTGTTCCAGAAGTCCATTTGACTTCCAAAACGTTTGGAAATCAAAGTGCAGCTTCTGATTGACTGCAGGAAGCTCCTGTAGCCAATCGGATGCCGTGGACGCCACACCGGACATTTGGCTTCTGAAAATCATTCGAAAACCAGAACACCCACTTCCGGGTTTTGATCGTTCAGGAGCCGATTTGTTCGGGAACCAAGGTGTTTGAGAACCAAGGTACGGCTATATTTCAAAAAGTGAAAATTTGAACACAAAAGCTGATGAGCTTTTTTACCTATTTTTAATGAACATCACCCAAATATCCACAATTCTGATATGGGCTGGCTGCCATATTCCCGGGCTTCCCCAGACATTTTTGCCACCTTACAGAAATTCCGCCTGGTCACCATTTTCGAAGGACGAATCCTGGCTATGTCCAGGAAATTCTGGGCATATGGCAGCCCTACATAAGCCAGCCCAGGGATTCCTTGTCTGGCACAGTTCTACAGCTCATATTTCCATTCATGTCTCAAATAAGCAAAATCCTACCATTTATTAATGTCTAGGGTCTAGGGTGGTCCCCCCCCAAACTTATAACAAAATAATGCTTAATTCTACATGGATCCAATTGGTCAAGCAGGTTGTAGGGTGGAGGTCAGAGAACGAGCCCCTTCTGAAATCTGTTACTTGAAAGTTGACAACTGCTTACAACTTGATGTTTGTATTTTGAAACCCCATCATTAAGTGCTATAGTTCTGTGTAGCAAAAGAAAACCCCATCTTGTTCCATGGTAAGGCCAGCCCTATAGGTACAGAGAAATAGTCAGAAACAAAATGCCTCTTAAAAATAAACAAGAAGTTTGCAGCCGACTCCATGCTGCTCTAGATCCCTGCGTTTTTACTTTTTACTTTACTTTTTATATGTTTGCAGAAGGACAGGACAAGCTATATCACTCTGATAGAGGACTAGCTAGGATTAGATTTTTATTTTTAAAGGTCTACAGAGGAAGTATACGGTCTTCATAATCAGACAATAGTATGTTTGCCTTGGCAGTTATTCATACGTTCGCGAATATGCCGTGTTATCTGAAATGTACATTATGACTAATTTATCTCATAAGCAGTTTCACTGTGAGCTCTGTATTACAGGAATTTTTGGCTTGTCTTCAGCACCAATTCAGATTGCATAATTTATAGATGACATAATCATACCAAAAGAAGGTTAAATGAAGAAAGGGGGGGGGGATAAGACTTCCTGAGTTGCTAGCCCTTTAGCACTGGAAATTGCCACTTGAATTATGATAAGTGTGTGTAAGAGAGCAATAGTATGTCTAGAATCTTTCTTGCCTTTTTTTTTTTTAAAGAGAAGCTCTTTGATACTTCTAAAAAAAGAGAAGGAATGGCTGGCTGCATACATACCATTCCTTTAAACCACATTAACCCTCAAAAGAATACTGGGAAGTATAGTTTACCCCACCCCTCACAGAGCTACAATTCCCAGCAACCTTAACAAACAATGGAATAGATATCAATTTATCAAGAGGCAACCTAGCATGTGTGTGCATTACATTGTAATTTAAGGTGCTTCCAGATAGGTGTTTATTGTGAGATTGGTACTCCTCCTGAATGCATGTTTTGGGTACTACTACCACTAGTAATAACAATAATTATTATTAATTTATTACTTATACCCCACCCATCTGACCCCAGCCACTCTGGGCAGCTCCCAACAGAATATTGAAAACACGATAAAACATCAAACATTAACAACTTCCCTAAACAGGGCTGCCTTCAGATGTCTTCTAAAAGTCAGATAGTTGCTTATTTCCTTGATATTTGGTGGGAGGGCCCTCTCCCTGGTTCCCTGTAACCTTGCATGACAATGTTGGCACCCTAATGGCAGCCCGCATCCCCAACCACCACCATCAATGTTTTAATATCTGGATTGAACTTTCCTGGGGGAAATTGGATAAGTTGGACCCATAGCCATCACTTTCTTTGCAATATCTTAGCATCACATTCTACCATACCCTTTTGGAGAGGCAAGCCATTTCTACAGCTGCCTCACCAAAGTGCTTGCCCATCCTTGCAGGCCACCGCAATGCCTGGAGACAGGACAGTCAAGTCGTGTATCCACAGCAGTGACCAGAGGAGGAATGACCACTGGGGGGGGGCGAGCGCAGAGAGAAGAAACTCCATGGTGCATCTGCAGTAACAAAACCCGACGCTTTAATCTGCCTCACCTGCAACAAAACAAGTCTCTCCTGTATCGGTCTCTATAGCCACAGCAGGCACTGCAACTCTCCAACACTTTGACACACTCCTTTATTGTTTTCCGAGACAGACGGATGCCACGAGTATCTTACCCATTGTAAACACAGCCAATCACTGTACTCTGCAGGTGAGGGCTTCCTGCAGATACCATCTTATCGGGAAGTCAGTGCTGCAGAATTTAGAAAACAGGACACCTACCCTTTCCTTAAATATTAGACCAGGGGTAGGCAACCTAAGGTCCATGGGCTGGATGCAGCCCAATCGCCTTCTCAATCCAGCCCATGGACAGTCCGGGAATCAGCATGTTTTTACATGAGTAGAATGTGCCCTTTTATATAAAATGCATCTCTGGGTTATTTGTGGGGCATAGGAATTCGTTCATTTCCCCCCACCCCACAATACAGTCCAGCCCACCACATGGTCTGAGGGACAGTGGACCGGCCCATGGCTGAAAAAGGTTGCTGACCCCTGTATTAGACAGACACCACCTCTATTGTCTTTTAGATGCCCACTGGACCTCCCTCCTCCAACAAATCTTTTAACTAGAGATCATTCCCAATCTGAATCTGTACTGGAATTGCTTTAACAATATTTCATTGTCTTCTTTTTTGTGTGTTTGCCGACCTGGGCTCTCTTGGGGGGAGGAATATACCCAGGGCTTTTTTTTTCAGCTGGAACTGGCAGGAACTCAATTCTGGCACCTCCCAGATGGGCACCATTGCCATTATAAGAGAACAAGGAAGGCGTTCGTGGTGAGTTCTGGCACCTTTTTCTCTAAGCACTGTATATAATTTTAAATAATCATAGTCAAAAATAATACCGATTTTACAGAGGGTTAAACTGAGTCAACTTCAAAACCAATTACTCAGGGTGCCACAGTGATTCAGTGGCTGAGACGTTAGTCCGTGGGTGTTCCTTATGGCTTATCTAGCAAGACCCATTGTGCAAGAGGATAAAGTGACAAAAGATGGTTGTAACAGACTAATATAGCTACCCCTGTGGAATGTGCCATGTATGTGTTATATAAGTTCAAATTATAGGTGATGACATTAATTGATACCTGGGAGACCAGGGTTCAAATCCTTGCTCAGCCCTGAAAACTCACTGGGTGACCTTGGGCCAGTCACTGTCTCTCAGCCTAATCCACCTCACAGGGTTGTTGTGTGGATAAAATGAGGAGGAAGAAAGCTACCTTGTATGCCACCTTGAACTACTTGAAAGAAAGGTGGGATATACTGTACTTCTGCCATTCAGAATAGCATGGGTTTAAAATATCTTAGCCTCATAATGCAGAGGTTAACAATGGCTGCTAACAATTAATTTTTTTAAAAAAAAATAAGGAAATGAGAATCATCCCAAACACAGGATGTTCAGTTATTCCAGTAAGATTGGATGAAATGGGAGGAGCAGTCCCATCATTTACTGAGTCCTCAAATCACAAATTTGATTACTTCATTTTTGGAGAGCGGCTTCTGTTTCATTAGTGTTGGTTTGCCGGTGGAAAAGCGTGGCATAAAATCATTATTATCTGGGCATGGTGGTGGAGAAGGAGGAGGTCTTGAATGCGACCCAGTCCCACTGACCTTATTTGTATAATACGCTGCTTGCGGCAGACGGTGAATTCTCCTAAGGAGAGCATAAGCTCCACCACATATTGCCACTTTCCCATCACTGAGAGGGAACTTGTTCTACAAGCTCAGACATCTTGGCTCTGAGTAATCTTGAAAGAACGTGTCCTCCTTCGCACCCATCCATTCAGCAAGAGCAGAGCTTCAGTAACAACCAGGGACATGGAGTTTAAAGATGTGTAATGCAATTTTTGAATGCCAAGGCTGCAATGCTGTGCCTATCTACTCATGCATAAACCCAATGGGAGCGACTCCACCTTTAAATAACTCGTGGCAGCACTGCAAGCTACATTTCATCTAAAGTTGCACTGGAAAAGACTTTGCCATCTCCTTCCAGCGTTTAAAATGTTAAGCCTTTTAACAGCAAGCCTTTCAAGTGGGATTTTGTTCAGAGTTTTTATCTGCCTTGGATTGAAATGGTATTTTTTACATGTGTTTATTGTTGCTGTTTTTATTGTTAAATCCCTTCAGGATATTGAATGCTAAGCGATTAATAAATGAAATAAGTAAGAAGTTCAATCCTGCCCGTGATGGGACTTACGATGTAGTAACTACAGTGAAGTTTCTCCCACTAGGCAAATTAAGAGGAACACCTCTATCCTAGGACACTGGGGCCATATTCACACCATACATTTAAATCACTATGATGCTACTTTAAAAAGCCATGGCTTCCCCTAAAGAACCCTGAGAAATGTAGTTTGTTTAGGGTGCTGAGAGTTGTAAGGAGGTCCCCGTTCCCCTACAGAGCCACAATCCACAGGGCGGTTTAACAGTCAGTCCCTTTTCCCAGGGAACTCTGGGAATTGTAGTTCCATGACGGCTCCTAATAACACTCAGTCGCCTTGACAAATTACACTTCCCAGGATTCTTTGATGCTGTTTGAAGTGGTATCCTGGTGCCTTACATGAATGTGGCTCTAGTAATGGAACCCACCAGAGATGAAGAAGAAGAAGAAGAAGAAGAAGAAGAAGAAGAAGAAGAAGAAGAAGAAGAGTTTGAATTTGATATCCTGCTTTATCATTACCCTAAGGAGTCTCAAAGCAGCTAACAATCTCCTTTCCCTTCCTCCACCACAACAAACACTCTGTGAGGTGAGTGAGGCCGAGAGAATTCAGAGAAGTGTGACTAGCCCAAGGTCACCCAGCAGCTGCATGTGGAGGAGCAGGTAATCGAACCCGGTTCACCAGATTACGAGTCAACTGCTCTTAACCACTACACCACACTGGCTCTCATGTGTTCCTGGGCTTAATCCTTAGTGGAGCCCCACAACCTGATGTAACAGCTAAATGATGCTAGGTGGGCCACTTAGACATCACCCGAAAAGAGGACAAAAGAGGGCAGAGATTTACAGGAAATGTGCAAATGTCCGTTTTTATGCACGAGAACATAAAATGAGCCCGTTGAATCAGGGCAAAGGCTCATATACTCCCACAGCAGCCAACCAGGCTTTTACTCTCCCCTTCTTAGAAGAGTTTTTCATTTTTAAACCAGACCTGGACTGGAAATATCCTCAAAGAGAGGAATCCCCATAAATAGAACGTGTCTGTAAAGCAAGACACATGACTTCCCTAGAGGTGGAACTAAGTGGAAACTGCTACCATAACTCAAAATATATGTAAGGGAGAGTTGCTCAGGAAGTCCAACACAGGGTGCTTTCTAATGGGTTGTTCCCCCTCACCCAGTTTTAATGAATGTGTGTGTGTGTTTTGTCGTTTTTGTAAAGACACCCTTGAGCTGTCTGCAGTGAGACAAGGCACCTAATAAATTTAATTAATTAATGAAGTCCTGCTCCATCATTGTGGTAATGGTTTTCAGTGTAACCCTCCACAATTGTTAAGAGCTTGAGAAAATAGCTCCTTAGAACTCAGTCCCTGAAAGTCCCACTTGCCCTCAGCATGAGGCAATTGGTGGAAATCACAGTTGTGTATTGTTTGGACTGCTAGCTAGAAGCAAAATGATTGGCTTGTGCTCAGGTGAGGATCAAACAGAAACAGGAGCGTGGGGATAGAGACCACCCACAAAAGTATCGCACGTGGGCCCCCTCAGTCCTCTGGAGAAGGTGGCCCCTCAGCCAGATAGAGGGCCTGTGAGGCTGCATTCATCAACCGCCCTGAGGTTCTTTACCCTAGTCTATTGTTGTATCACTCATTTCCCCCAAAATGTGAACGCTATGTCTCCTTACAAGGCTATTGTCAGGCAACAACCTTACTCTGTATCATTAAAGGAGGACTGATGTATATTTGCCTCAATTGCTTTGGCTCTGGCAGAAATTTTTGTGATATCCCTGGGAAGAAGACCACTGTCCGGAAAGGCCCTTGAATTGTGCCTAGAAAGAAGACAATAGGGAGCCAGTGCAAACTTTGGAGCACTAGTATAACAGCTGTGGTGAAAGTAGATTACATGTTTTGCTGGCAACATGCTATTATCCCCAAACTCTATGCACATTCCATACCAGTCTGTCCCATTTTTGCAACCGTAACTGTCTCCTTGTGACTCACCCCCTCTGCAAAATTGTGTTCTGCCCTTTTCATGGGATGCTTTTTGTCTCCAAATAGATATCCCCATGATCTCTCTCTTCTTTTTGTATATAATTTTTATTAAATGTTCTCTTACAATTTAAAGTACTCATTTTTACATCCTTAAAATATCAACCAATTCCCATCTTCTTCTTCCATGGTCCATTTTACATATCATAAATCCCTGCATATTTTACAGAAACTATACCATTCAGTATTCCATTATTACATCCATCATGACTTATTTACACAGTTGAATTTATCTTAATGCTGCCAGCGTTTTCAGCGGCACACAGTTATGTCCCATATAGTCAATAAACATTTTCCAATCTTCTCTAAACATATGTTCTTCTTGTTCTCTTATTCTGTATGTTAAATCTGCAAGCTGTGCATATTCTGTCGACTTAAGTTGCCACTATTCTTTGGTTGGGGCCTCGCTCCTTTTCCATTTTTTGGGCTAACGAAACATGGGCCGCAGTAGTGGCATACATAAATATCCCCATGATCTCAGTACACACACACGGGTTCCCAGATTAATGCACATGTCTGGGCGATCTTCTATTGTTGTATCACTCATTTCCCCCAAAATGTTACAGATGACAGACAAGCTAGCAGGCAACTACTTGATTGAGATGTAACTTACAGCTTGGTTCTCTTGTATTGGCACCACATGGTTTTGCCGCTGCGAGTGCTTCCCCCTACACACACACACACACACACACACACACACACACACACACGACTGGTCAGCATCAGTGCAGAAGACAAGCCAAACAGGGAACTGCACAGGCATGAGAACTACACTTTTGCTGATTGAGCAAATAGTTTGTAACATCAGCAAAGGGAGTCCAGCCAGCATTATCCTAAGAGCTGGCCTGTCCCCCAGATGAGAACAACAGTGGAAGCCTATCCAGATTACAATTATCCATAAATTCTAGAACCTGGTGACGTCAGAGGCTTGCAACACAACTGGCCCTAAGGGTCTGTCTGTCTGTGTTGCAGGGAACAGAAACCCACGCTTGCCTGGTGTTGGTTCACAGCCTGGCTTGCATCTCTCCTGTAAGTGACTCTTAAAAATTGCTGCTGAATTACAGGTAAGCTCTGTGCTAGAAGAGTAATAATGAACTGGCCCTTGGCAGAAAACCGGTCAATAAGTATGTTTCTTTCTACTTCTGGCCCACTGTTGGGGGACTTTGGGTTGCTTGCAAAAGCAGCAGTTCAAAGCAGAATACACGGACTGGGAGAGATTAATGTATAACAGATGCAGAGTTATCTCCTTTATTCATCTGTCATGGAGGCTTTATCTGAGTTCCCTGCATTGCAGGGGTTTGGACTAGATGACCCTTGGGGTCCCTTCCAAGTCTACAGTTCTGTGATTCTATCATACTTCTGCCTAGGCTTTTGCTTGTTTTCTCCAGGTGCCAAGCATTTTTGGGATGGGTGACTCGAAAACTACAAGTACATAGAACTTCCTTTGAAGGTGATTCAGAAACAACAATGAATCCAGAATATGGCAGCTAAACTGGTGACTGGGAGCAGGCTGCCGAGACCATATAACACCAGTCCTAAAAGATCTACATTGGCTCCCAGTACATTTCTGAGCACAACCCAAAGTGTTGGTGCTGACCTTTAAAGCCCTAAATGGATTTGGCCCTGTATACCTGAAGGAGCGTCTCTACTCCCATCATTCAGCCTGGACATTGAGGTCCAGGTCTGAAGGCCTTCTGGTGGTTTCCTCACTGCAAGAAATGAAGTTACAGGGAACTAGCCTTCTCAGTAGTGGTGCCTGCCCTGTGGAATGCCCTTCCATCAGATGTCAAGGAAATAAGCAACTATCTTACTTTTGGAAGACATCTGAAGGCAACCCTGTATAGGGACGCTTTTAATGTTTCGTGTTTTACTGTGGTTTTATAATTTGTTGGAAGCTACTCAGAGTGGCCAGGGCAACCCAGTCAGATGAGTGCCTTATTATTATTATTATTATTATTATTATTATTATTATTATTAGTGGAAGAGTCTTTTTCCAGCTACATGCTAGTCTTTTAACCCATAGTAAGAAACCCTGAAGAGCTGCAGCCAATCAGTGTAGACATAACTGAGGTAGATGGACCAAGGGTCTGACTGGGTATAAAGCAGCCCCACCACCACTTTCTGGACACTGCCCAGGAGAAAGGAGCTGAACCATTGTATAACAGTGCCATTAAGTTCAATGGGTCTACTCTGAGTAAAATGAAGTTGAATACCACCCCAAGATAAAAGAATAAAAAATTATTACAATATTGACAATTGAGGAAAATAGGTAAAGATGGTAAAATGATGAAGCTATCACCACGTGGAGATATGGGGATATGGATTGGAAGAAATTTTATTTTAAAAATTATTTTATTTTTTTGTTGAATATGAAAAGAGAAAATTAAAGATAACAGGCCCTGTGTTTTCTTTGCTGTAAATTACCTTTTTCTATTTGTTTGCTGCAGGTTACTGTTGGGACTGCAATTTATTGCAATTTAGAAAAAGGGAAATATTGTAAAAGGGAAAATAATGTGTCCAGGATTGTGCTATTGTAAGCAACAACTTCCCAGCCCAGGGGGTTAAAGAGATGTCAAGTTCAAAAGAAGCATACTGAACTCTTCCCACTTTCACTGTTTAACATAATGGTTCAGATTCTACTCTTGATGTGTCATCCCTCCCATGTGACAGGATATATGACTGTAAAGTTGGCAGGGATTTTGCTCTTTATGCTACGCTGTGCTCACAAGTGGCTGCAAGGAATGATAATCTGCTCATTGGCACATGTATTGAGCAACAGTCATAGCTAGAATGAAAGAGATTCCTTCATTTCCTGTGTCTGTATGATAAGAAACAGAAACTGCTCAAACGCTGCCAGACCACCTTCCTTCTCCTGTCAGGACTTTTAAAGTATACTCGTAAGTGAAACATACATAGTACAATCTACTCAACACATGGGGTTCAGCAGGTAAGCGAGTTATAGCATTGCAGCCTTAAGCAGACAGCTTTAATGAAACGAGTAGGAAGGAAGGAAACAAAAAATGGGATGAGCACGTGGACCATATCAAGAACAGAAAGCCCAAATCAAACACATTAGAAGGCAAAAGCTTCACATATCATTATGCAGAACACAGAGACAAAATTTTATGTTGTATTTACAAAAACTGGAAATGAACAATAATGAGAAAATTACCCATCAGGATAAGACCCTTAAAAACCAGACTCTTCCCAAATATTTTCCTGAGAGGGGAAGCTTTTACAGCAAAAGAGGCTACCTATGCAAATTTAAATTACATTAATTCCAATGGACTTGAAAGGATATTAATGTTGCAGAATCCCTTACAGCCAGGTTGGGTATTCTGTGGCCCTCCAGATGTAATCAGAAGTCAGCTCCTCTGGCCCCCAGCCAGCAAGGCCAAGGGTCTGGCATGATGGACTTTGTAGTCCAATGACTTCTGGAGGGCCACAAAGTACCCATCCCAGCTATATAACTTCTAGACACTTTTATCACTCCTCACTTCCTCTGACCTCAGGAGGGGGAATATCGTTGATGTGTAGCTTTCTCTCCTTCGGGATCTTAGCAATATAGATTTACAAGCCAAAGGCATGAAAAGATAAGGCCACTTAATGATCACGCCTGTTAATCTTTCCCAAGGCAGTGCTATGCTGACATCAGACTCTGGCTTTTTGCAAAGGAGCTATTTGGATACAAATCTCAACAGAACCAAATCCTGACTGAACTCAGACTCCTTTCCCGTTCTGTACAATGGCAGTATTTGAGGCCTTAAAACAAAACAAAACAAAAACCCTCTTCATGATTAGGAATCGGGAGTTGGCACTGAATACGTGCAGGATAGCGTTATCAACGGCTACTGGTCATTATGGCCCCATGTTATCTCCAGCATCAGAGACAGTATGCTTCTGAATACCAGTTGTTGGGAATGACAAACTGGAATGTGTGGTTACCTCCATGTCCTTCTGGTGAGATTTCCAGAGGTATCTGGTCAGCCAGTGTAGAAAACAGGAGGCTGGACTACGCAGGCCAGCCTAGTAGCTGGAGGCATGGCGTGGCTGTGCCTTTCTCCTGACCTCCATCCAGCAGAGTCACTGCAGCATACAGAGAGTGGATGTGGTGTGGGAAAGATTGGTGCAGTGCTAACACGGCAGCAAGAGCACCAGATTGGCTCCACCAGCGTGTTTGCACCATGCCAGCCCCTCTCTCTCCATCTTAGTATACTGCTGCCGTGATGGAGTAGGTCGAAGGTCAGGTGAGTGGCACATACAACAACACCCTCTACTGGGTCAGCCCATGCCAACCTGCTGCCTTCAAGATGTTTGAACCAAGGCTGGCACAGGCCTTTCGTCTGATTCTGCAGGGGTCTTACAGCATACTAATGAATCTGTTAAGGAAATAATACTTGCCCTGGCATGGGGCAAGAGAAGCACCCAAGTCAATACAGGTGGTTTTGAGCTTAGATGTGTGCTGTGCTTTTTATTGTTGTTGTGTGAATTCCTTTGGGAAAGCATGATCAAACTACGTGTAAATAACTAAAAATATATTTTTGGAAATGGGTTAGACGCTGCAAGCTGAATTCCCAGCAGTCTTTCTTGAAACAAAATTGCCACAGAGGTCACTTCCAGTTAAGCCTAGGGCCATTTTGGCTCATGTTGATAAGTAGAACCCCAGGGTTACAAATCTATAGTTGCAGGCCCTCCTCAACCAAACCGGGGGTCCTCCAGAGATTTTGGGCTACATCGCCCCTCATTCCTGACTTTCGACATTGCTCACCGGGGCCGATGAGTGCAGTAGGCCAAAGCGCTGAGATTGGCACCAGGTTGACAAAGGTCATTCTACACATTCCCTTGCCCGAAGTCCTCCGGGGTTTGTCAATCTAATGGCTCAAGCTTGAGGGAATGCAGTCTGAGCACATTTTCTGCTAGTGCCTGTCCTGTCTCCAACAGCAAAGAGGCTTTCTGGCAATCACTGACTCATTCTGTTCAAACACACCAAATTGGCATTTGTAGCTAAAGGCAGAATGATGAAACCAGATCTCTCTCCCCACCCCCCTTTTTCTTTTTAAGAAAGTGACTTTCCTGTTCAGCTGCTGTGTAGGTTTGACCCAAGGCAGTAGCTGTATGTTTAATTTGATAGAGGACAAAACTTGTTTGTTCCTACTTAGAATCATGCACTGAAACATAATATATAGGAGAGGGAAAGGTAAGCAGTGGGAGTCCTGTTTCCTGGATGGGGAATATTTTTCAGTCTGGGGGTTGAATTTCCCAGTGGAAAATATTCATACTAGCAGGTGAGGCAAAGGATGCTGCTCTAACCATTGTACAGGCCACATTGCAGTTATGCAAAAGGACAGAGGCTTCCAGTGGTGGGTGGTGCCCATTGGGACTGGTAGGGCTCCCTTCTGAGAGCAAATGTAGGTGGCACAGGAGCCAATGAGAGGCAAAGCCATCTAATTCTAGAGCTGTTCCCATCCACCCCCCTTCTGAGTTCAAGAGGACAAGACTGTGACTAAGTAGGAGGGGGAAGCTGATCACTCTGGGAAGATTGCATTTCTCAGAGCTCCCTGTGCACACTACCTTAAACTGTGTTTCATGTGTCTGTCATGAGAACCCACAATGGGGCATTTCAGGGTGGGATGGATAGGGACCCAGTGGATCCCAAACAAGTGTATTCCCCAGAAAGAGGCCCAGTCAGGCCCCTGTGGTGCACAAGACTGGAGCTGGGTTGTGTGTTTTTTTCCAGAATAAGAGAGAGGAAGGGAAAGGAGGAGGAGAACTAGTTTCTGCTCCTGCCACTAATGCAGCAATGAAATAAAATACATATAAGTGGAGCTGGGAGAAGGGGAGACGACAGCAGCAACAGGAAGAGGAAAAGAAGAGTTGGGGGTGTCTCTTGCTGCTTGCCTCAGGCCGCCTATACCCTGCACACAACTCAGAGAAAGATGTAACATTTAAAATGTGGGGTAGCTTTCTGTCAGGCACAACTGTTGAAAACCACTTCCTTTTCTTTATGACTGAAACCATGGGCCTTTAAAACAATTATAACTCGATTTATACTCAGTGGGGCCTCAAGAAGCTGGGGTGGTGGTGGGGAATCATTTGTACACTGGCAATTGGGGTGTGTGGGATGTTAAGGGAGGGGCAGTACCTCTCATGCTCCTTCTAGGGTAGTTTGTCTCTCTACCCATCTGGCTCTAGTCTGCATATTGTGTCATGATTGTGTTATGTGATCGCATTGTACTGTGGACAAACCTACAGGGAGATTATATCACACCTTTCGCAACATACGACCTGTCTGAATGCAACCCATTGACCTGAGTGTGAAGAAGTTCCCAGCTCTCCTGCAGATTAGACCAGCCCGTAATATTTCTTCTTTGTCACCACGCCTCACTTCAACCCCAGAACTTGTATGAGGGCAACTCCAAGATTTGCGAGTTTGAGGGCACAACTACTAGCTAACTCCCCATTCAGTGCTGGATGAATTCAGTCAGTTTTTCCTTTGCCAGTACTGTAAAAGTGTGTCACAAGCAATCTGGCATACGAGGGGAGAAATAATTGGTGGTCAAAAGCATGCAGTCAAACCCCAGGTTCCAAACTAAGAAGCTTTAGTCTCATTAGGCATAAGGGATGAGGAAGAAATCTCCCGCAGAGGATAGGACCCAGAAGACAAGACCTGGATCACTCAGCTTAAATTACAAGAGAAAGTATTTAGGCTAAACATTAAGGCTAATGTCCTCAGGATACTAGCTGTTGGACAGTGGTAGAGACTGTGTTGGAAGTTGGTGGGTTTTCTAGCTACTGTTAGAGGTTTGCCACAGACTATCAAAGAACGTTTGTTGCCATTCACCAGGCTCCACTGGCCTTCTCCTGTCCTAACCCTAATCTTACAGTTACTATGAAAAGGTTTTCTGGAAGAGAGAAAGCTTGAAAACCACTATTCTAAACTTTGAGTTTGTCTGTAAACAAATTTATGGGCTACCTTCTTGGGCACCACCTGCACAAGGTCGATGATGGTGATTTTATTAGTCACTTGACACATAAGTCTTACCTTACATAAAACACATCATTCCAGTTAAAAATTCAGAGAAAGTGATAGATCATTTGGAAGAAAGTTCATTTTGGCAATATGTGATATTTACTGAGGCCCCAAAATAGGATGAACAATACATAGTCTACTGTACTTACACTGCTACACCATCAATGGTAGGCTCGAACATTTACCTTACTAACTTTTGTAGGAAACTCAAACAGGTTTCTATCTTTGCAGTTCAGTTTATCTGTTATGGATAGTTTAGTTGAGTTTTAGTTGAGATTCCAACATTGCAGGAAGGTTGGACAAGGTGACCCATCCAGCTCTACAATTCTGTGATTCTATGCCTTACTTCACATTGGTTATCTCTTAGCATTATAATAGTCTATGGTTTGTTAAGGACGAGATGGTTGGATAGTGTTCTCGAAGCTACCAGCATGAGTTTGACTAAACTGTGGGAGGCAGTGGAAGACAGAACCGCCTGGCGTGCTCTGGTCCATGGGGTCGCAAAGAGTTGGACACAACTAAATGACTAAACGACTAAACAACTAAACGACTAAACAACAACAATGGTTTGTTAAATGTATTAGTCAGAGGAGGAGGGCATCCTATCTCGTTGAGCTACGTGAAGAGTCCTTTTCAGCTGACAAGGTCAAAGTCCTTCATCAGGTCTACGAAGGCGATGCTCTTGGTAGTTCTCCTGCACTGGAACAGTGAGAAAATCATGTCAAATGTTGACCTCTCAGCTCGAAAGCTACATTGTGACTTGGGATAGACCCTGTCAGCAAGTACAGTGGTACCTCGGGTTAAGTACTTAATTCGTTCTGGAGGTCCGTTCTTAATCTGAAACTGTTCTTAACCTGAAGCCCCACTTTAGCTAATGGGGCCTCCTGTTGCCGCCGTGCCGCTGGAGATGATTTCTGTTCTCATCCTGAAGCAAAGTTCTTAACCCGAGGTACTATTTCTGGATTAGCGGAGTCTGTAATCTGAGGTGTACGTAACCTAAAGCGTATGTAACCCGAGGTACCACTGTAACTGTAATCCCGCAGTACTCAGAAGGGATATTCCACCATGGTAGTTGTTACAATCACCGTTGTCCTTATAGCTCAACAACTCTTGCTCCCTAAAAAAAATCTCAACAACTCTGGTCCATCCTCCAATGGCAATGGGTAGATCACTGCCAGTTTTTTTAATACTGTGAAGGGATCGCAATCTCTTGGGAGTTGGATGTGCCTGTTATAGGGGGTCACAATGCCGGAGTCACACATATCTTGTGGCACGAATCCTTTTCCCCAACCCTGCAAGAGGAGGCCATGGCGGTGTGTCATGAAGGAGGGATTGAGGCTGGCTTTCAGCACTTCTGTTGGGATTCCACCCTGTCCTGCAGCTTTCCCATGTCCCTGGGAGTTGATGATGTTCTTCAGCTTGTCAAGGTAGGGAGGGACACCCAGCTCTTCCAAACATCTGGATGCTGTCAATTGCTGTGTTGGATACCATGTTTCATCATGAATACAGTTCTTGATAGTTCTCTGCCCTTTGCTGCTGAATAATAATACAGTGGTACCTCGGGTTAAGTACTTAATTCGTTCCGGAGGTCTGTTCTTAACCTGAAACTGTTCTTAACCTGAAGCACCACTTTAGCTAATGGGGCCTCCTGCTGCTGCCACACCGCCGGAGCCTGATTTCTGTTCTTATCCTGAAGCAAATTTCTTAACCTGAAGCACTATTTCTGGGTTAGCGGAGTCTGTAACCTGAAGCGTATGTAACCCGAGGTACCACTGTACTAATACTAATACTTGAATTTGTATTGTTTATATTTATTTCTTCATTTGATTGCAAAGGAAATCCAACTACTCTAAACTTAGCACCTCAATGGGAATCATCTGATGGGCTTGTTCCAGCCCTGAAGAATGCACAATTATTTTATAGAGTATGCAGGATACAGCTGCCTTGCACGGAAGGGAGGAGCCAGCTATTTCCACTGTAGCAACAAAGCATGCAGGTTTTCCCAATAGGAACCTGTCCATGAGTTCTGCTTCCATGGGCTTTTCTGCTTTACAGATCAGGTCCTTTGGGACGGAGGAGGAGAGAGAAATGAAACATTCATTTTTTATTTTTTATTATTATTTAGGGATAATAAAAAAAAAAATAGAGGAAGCAAGCAAGTGCTGGGTAAAAATAAAATAAAAACAAAATTGGCTGCATGGTAAACGATTGTTCTTCTGGGGATATACTGTATTAGCTCATTCAGAACCGAAGCCATTTTATTTCCAGGTGTCTTGAAACTCAGTAGAAAACATACTGAGACTATCATAATAAAACATGATTGGAGCTGAACTGTTGCACACAACACAGGCATTAATAATGCTTTTTATATGAGCGCCTGGCCTATGTTATACATAATTTATTTTTAATTCTTAGGTGCTTAATGTGCTTCATTTTCCCCCCTCTACATCAGCAGTTGGCAGCAGCTGTAATGTGAGAAAACGTCTGAATGTTCATCGCTCTTAGACTCGACATTTATGATTGCTTAAGGGCTTTGTGTCTCTGACAGCAACAAATAAAGTTCGCTTGCACACAACTCTGGGAAAGTCACTAAAAGATAACACGACCAGAGAGAAAATTCTAAGCATCTGAAATAAATACAAGCTAAGCATTTCCCCCCTAAATGTGTTATCTCGGCCTGAAAATTTACTGCTGGCAACAGGGATTTCTGGAGTCTATTAAAGGAAAATGCTATATATTTATGTTGAACACAGCCTATAGATGAAATCACAGCTGCACATATAAAAGCAGCCAGTTCTCTTTAAAGCAGGGTTTCCAAGAGGCAGGGACCCACAGCCCATATTCATGTAAGTAATAACACTCGCTTGATAGAATGAGGGTACCTGCAGGGACACATGTCTGAGAAATGAAATCAAAGGGCGGACATATTCAAACATCACTCCTTCTTAGAAAAGCAGCTATCATAGTGATTTCTTTTTCCTTTCAAAATACCATATTTTTCGCCCTATAGGACGCACTCCCCCCCCTCCAGAAATGAAGGGGAAATGTGTGTGTGTCCTATGGGGCAAATGCAGGCTTTCGCTGAAGCCTGGAGAGCGTGAGGGGTCGGTGCGCACCGGCCCCTCTCGCTCTCCAGGATTCGCGCAGCTCTCCACAAGCCGTGGGAGCCCACGCTGGGCTCCCGCGGCTTGCGGAGAGTTGCCTGCATGTTCAGCGTGCCCAGGCTTCGCGCAGCTCTCCACAAGGCATGGGAGCCCGGCGATGGGCTCCCGTGGCTTGTGGAGAGTTGCCTGCATGCTGAAGCCTGGGCGCACTGTTCTCAGCGCGCCCAGGCTTTGAGCTTCGTGCAGCTCTCCGCAAGCCATGGGAGCCCGGTGCCGGGCTCCCACGGCTTGTGGAGAGTTGCCTGTTCTTGGGCTTGGGCTTCCCCCGCCCCAGCCCCGCGCCTGGGGAAAAAATAATTCCCCCCCCCCTTATTCCCCCCCAAAAAAACTAGGTGTGCCTTATGGGACGGGGCATCCTATAGGGTGAAAAATACGGTAGGTTTTGTTTTAATCGCCTACTAGTGATCTGGCTGCTATCCATAGCAGTAATCTGATTACAGATTTAATATTCTTAACTACTTGCAGCCAACATGGTTCCGTCAGCTAGAGAAACCATGGAGCTGGGTTTATTCCCACCTTAGCTATTCATGGCCTTGGACAAATCACTCTTCTCTTATAGCCAACATGGTGCCATCCTATTAAGAACTTCAAGTCCCAGCATGGCCAATAGTCAGAGATGTTAGGAGTTGTAGTTTGCAACATCTCTGACAGCATCACATTGGCTACCCCTGTCTTTGCCTAAGGCAGGGGTGAGGAACATGTGGTCCTCCAAATATTGTTGGACTCCAAGTCCCATTAGCCCCAGACAGCAGAAACAAGGATTAAGGGAAGGTGGGAGTTTGTATTCCAGGAAATCTGGGAGACTGCAGAATCCCTACCCCTGGCCTTAGGGGATATCTTCACAACAGGGATGCCCCATCCCATTTTGCCACCTGAGGCCAAAGCCTCTCATATACCAGGGTTGTGTGGCTTCACCTGCAGCTTCTGGGTTACGGTGAGATCTCGTGAGAAGTCTGTGAGATTTCACTGGAACCAAGAAGCCACAGTCACTGCTCCTTGCTTCTCTGGTTGTGTCAGCTGGAGTGTGCCCCCCCCCCCGGGAGAAGTGAGGAGAAGTGATGGCAGTGTTAAGATCTCATGTGAGCTCAAGATCTCGCGAGATCTCGCCGGAAGATGTTGCAGGTTCTTCTTCTCACTTCTCTGGCAGCAGTGGCAGGGGTGGAGAACAGCCCATGGGGTGGGGGTGGGGTGTTGCCTCTTGAGATTCCGCCACCTGAGGCGTCTGCCTCAGTCCGCCTCATGTTCACAAGTTGCTTCACACGTTGAATTAACTGCCGTTCCTGCTTCCTGGGAATGGGGTGCAGCCTTGTGCTCATCTCAAATAGGAATTGGGCCCTTCCAATGCTGGAAAGTCACTTCTTGGATCTACACCACAGATTCTATTTGCACAAAGCTTCCTCCATAGTCGTCGTCCTCATTTCCCCACCCTCCTTGCCTTGTACCTTTCCACAAGGAGAAAAATTAATAAATATTGTCAAGATGGAGTAGCTCATGAAAATGTCCCAAAGTGGATTTTAGAAAGATATTGTGCAGGTAATGTGATATGTCCCTTTAATTTCGTTTCCTAATTATTTGCCTTCATCCAGCAGTACTAATGCTTAGTACTGCTTAGTGACAGAGCACTTACCTGGGCGCATTTATGTAGACTGACATGTTAGAATAAGAAATAAGAAAAATGTAATTATTTAAGTACCTACATTAGATCAAGGCTTTTCTCATCAGCAGCATCGTGGACCTGAGAGATTTCTAAATCATGATTTCATCTGAGAGAAAAGCTAATTTGGAAGAGGAGATATTCAAAGCGGAATCTGTCGTGGTGAGTTTCCCAAGTCCAAGCACTCATGAGCGAGAAATTAATAACTTTAAAAAAAGAGATAAAAGGCTTCATCTCTGAAATTGGTTCAACAATTTTCGATATCAGATTAGCATTTCTCTTGCAATTCCTATCTCCGTAGTGGAACATCCTGTAAGGGAGTGCCTCTAAACTCAAACTATTAACATATTCCATTGCACAATGATATTTTAAAATAACCCAAGTGCCAAATGAAATACACAAAGAACTGGATTATGATAAGGGTCCAACACTGAGACGTTGCCCTAGCATTCCGCTATCCTCAGTGATCAAGAGTGACCACTTTTTATTTGACTTGAAATGTCAATTAGTGTCAAGCTCTTCTCTTGACACAGTTTCTTATTTCACCTAAATCAGCCCATATATATATATATATATATATATATATATATATATATATATATATAAAATCTTATACAGAACACTTATTGACTATTCCTGTCAACCAGTTTTATTAATAATAGTTTTCACAATAATACTTTATACAGTGGTTATCATTTAATAAGTGCGGCACACAGATTTAAAACAAGATATCCCCACCCCACAGAAATAGTCTAAAAGGAAAAGGTGATAAAGAGGGAAGAGGAAATCAAGTAGAAGCCAGTTATTTAAGTTTTGTAGCACTTAGAATAATCCGCTTGAATGTCTCATCTCTGCTTTCTTGGTTTCCAGACTCAACATAAAATATTGAATCTTGCCATAATTTAGCTGGCCCCCCTAGACATTATATAATTTATTTATTCTGAGTATTTTAGACCTTTTAGACTGAAACTCCCCAGTGCAGCTGATCCCAGTGGGGCTCCCTGTCAGCACCAATCAGTTGATCTGCTCTGGAAGTGAAACCTGCTTGCAGTGGAACAACTAGGAGCTCACTTTAACCTCCTGGTTGTTCCTGTGGAGTCATATCCTTACCTGCTACATACCTGCCCCCACATATGGCAAAAGGTGTGATACCATTGGGCATGCTTTGGTGGAAAGGGCCTGGCGGGCCAAAGGGGTGAAGCTTATTGGGCCAAATTTGGTTTGTGGGTCAGAAGTTCCCCACCCCTAGTTTGGAGGATTCTTCCCACTCTATTTCCAGCTTCATTTGGAGGAATTTTAATTAACAGTTTCTTTATTTTCATGCTTCCAAAAACACAATTAGCCCCTTCTGTGTCGTGGTGGGTTATTCCAATCCACTAAAATGATTCAGTGATCAGTGCCTCCTAGCAATTGTTTGCCATTCAGGAGGGAGTCCTTGACTGCAATTATTCTAGAACTGATCGAGAAGAGATTGCATTGTCTTTATGCTGCCCTCAAAGGGATTGAGGAACTCTTTGATCCCCTCATGGTGCAATCTTGTGCATGCTTACTCAGAAGTCCAGGGATTACCCCTAGGTAAGTATGCATCAGGTCGCAGTCTCAGTTCCTCTCTTTATATCCTCGGTGTTCCTTCTGACTTGGTGGGGTTGAAACAAGAAACATCAAGTTGATGTGAAGGAAGGCAAGGTGGTTCTCATGTGGGAATGTGCCCATTTTGACTTGCTGAAATAGAGGTGGTGAATGTTGCAACCCCTTTCAGCCCGATTGCAACACGAACTCTTTGATCCATGGTCAAGCCAGTAAGTCTCAGTGACATGTTCCTGTGCATTGTTTGGATTGTAAAGGTGCCCTTGTGGAATTTGCCTTTGATTTCTGCACAATATTCGTCTATTTTCAGTAAGCTGCCATGAAATAACAGTAATCACTTTGTTTACTTGGCTTGACTCCTATGTAAAAAACAGATTCGAAGGACTTCTTAAGGCATAGCTCAAAGTCTCTTGTTCTGCAGCTCCTTCAAAATTCATGGAAGAAAGATAACAATCCTTTGCCACAGGGACACCTGTTGCCTGGTCAAACTCTTCATATCCCAGGTGCAGTTCTAAGGCATGTTCATTCCGTTCAGAGTGCTGACAGCTTTTCTTTATACATTTATTGTATTCATGGAATACATCAAGTATAGAATGTTCTTTGGCATGCAAACTTTTCAACAGAATTTGGTGCATCATGTACTTGCATGAGTTGATTTCGGTGAACATGGTGTGTATCGCAAGTGAATGCTTCCAAGACACTTGGGCTTGGTTCGCATGTAGTGGCAAACCATGGTTTGGCTATTTGTGCTTGTGCACCCCTGTCTTTCTTCTCCCTCACATGCTCCAGTTCCACAACTCACTTCCACAAACCCAGGTTTGCCATTACATTCAGATGCAAGGACAGAATATTGCTTTCATTTCTTGTCTGCAGGCAGAAGAAGATCCAAAGCTCACACCCGCACTAAGAGAGATATAGATTTATAACATTTATAAAATACAATCCTAACAATAAAACAAAAATCAAACCACATCATAAAAGCATGTCAACAAACAGGAAATAACATCTATCATTGCAGGCTCTATTACCTTGCTGGAATAAAACAAAAGCTCTTCCATAAGTTACCCAAAAAGGTCTCCTTGCCTGTCCTCACCAACTGTACTTCTGTTGGTGGTGGGAGCAATGAAGAAAGCTTAAAAAGAAAATGAAGATCTTGAGCAGAAATCCCTGAGCAACAGCTTTGGGAACCAACTCTCATGGAACCACTAAAAAGCCATAGGAAGATAGGGTGCTGCCATATACTGAGTCTGACTATTGGACCATCCAACTCAGTATTGCTGACACTGTCTGGCAGCTGCTCTCCAGGGTCTCAGGGATGGTTCTCTCCCTGCCCTACCTAGAGAGATTGAACCTGGGTCTTTCTGCATATGGAACATGCCAGGCCATGGCCCTTCCCCATGTACGTTATGTGACAGAAGACTGCCTCTTGAGGTGGTGTGCTACAGCCTAACCCAAAACGGCTGTGAGTTGCTTAATAGTTAACATGACATTCATTGATACGTGCAAAGAAGCCCATCCTTTGCAATGGGCAGAGATTGTGTCACTTCTGAGGAGGGCAAACCTGTCAAGAGCTCCACTGGGAGCTTCACTTCGTGCAAATTCTTCTTCCTTTTAAGGAAGCACAGATGCCATATCACTGATAGATGCAGCAAGCGCTGAAATACTCTGTGGCAATCCATCTACATGGAGTTGCTGAGCAAGCACTTCTGGTGGTTCAAAGCTAGCTGTGAGTCAGGAAGATGCATATTTTAACTCTCTGTGTAACAGATCTGTGGTTGGTTAGGGCTTCCAACCAAAGCATCTCACAACTCCCCTCCTTTATTCTGAAAGGTGGCGGCAGCAAGGTAGCTGCATGTACAACATGCAATAAAGTATTTGTCAGAAACAGGTCCTCGCTGTAGTTGCAGATATTTTAGGAATGCTATTAGAAATGCCTGAAAACAGGGCATTGCAACTTCACAGTGAACCAATTTACACAAAAAGCTTAGCACCAGTTGCTTACAAGTGGCGCCAATGTGAGTGATCATTGAATGTGTGATTTGGGTTGTTTTAGAACACTTTAAGAAGTCAATGGATAGCTCTTGTAATCCACTCATGTGTCTAATACACATCCATATGTAAACCTGTTTCTTACACATGGGGTAACCGAAGTATCATTTGAGGATTTTTACTGGAGATCAGGGCACATGTAAACTGCAGAGGACATTGCTTTAGAATACCAGTATTGCCTTGCTTACTTGGGGAAACCAGTAAGAATAGACAAACACCAGTATTAATGGTGAAGGCCATGTTGGAAATGAACTGTAGATGCAGGTTGGACCCACTCCTATTTCTTGTGCTAGATATTTATTTTATCATGGCATGTCTTTCCTCCCAAGAGCTCAAGGTGGTATGTATGGCTTTCCACTGTCACATTTCATTCTCACGACAACCCTGGGAGGCAAGTTAGCCTGGCCTCAAATCACTCAGTGAGCTTCATGGATTGAACTTCATGGCTAAGTGGAGGTTTCAACCCTGATTCCTCAGGTCCCAGCCCAACACCCTAACCACTGCATCACACTGTCTATGCAGGCTACATTTGGCTAGATAACCAATCACAGCCCAAGTCATTATACTGTCTGCAGGTCAGGTCAGTACTTAAGATACTGTTGACTAAGCACTCCATCCTTTACCACCCAGGTTAGGTCAACAAACCTGTTGCCTGGATACCACTGTGGAATGAAAACCAAGAGCAGTCCACAAATATGGATGAACTCTTGGGAGCCACTGGACCTCTGGAGCTTGCTTCCCAAATAGGTATGTCATTATATCCTCAGTATTGGATAAAGCCAAATTGGAGAAGGATGCTGTAAGCAGTTTTGTCACATGTATGTCCCAGAATTAGTTGAGTGCACCACTTCTCCCACCCAAATCCATAAGCGGTGTCATTTAGCAACAGTGTCTACTACCATCAGACAGACGTCACAGTGATGTGTGTTATAACAGATAATCCATGCCCTGTATTTTTTTGGAGGCACACCCCAATTATCTGGGCTTGTCCTAATAAACCTACTGAATGCTTACACCCACTTAAAAAACAACATACTTTTATTGAGTTTTCTGACTAACGTAATACAAGTGGCAAATTACCCACATGGCAAGGCAGATGAAATAAATATTGAAAGAACCAAATAAAGAACAGCAGACCCAACTCTGCTCTGAGTGCAAGATAGCTGAAAGGCCAGTAAAAATAAGGAAAGGAATCTTTCCTAGTCCTGAAATATTCACAGTCTATCAACCACCTCATGTCTGCTTAGTGACTGTCATGGGATGAAGCCAAGAGATACCCTGGTGAGACTTTAATGTCCTACGGTTTAATTGCTTGCTTGCACCCTAAACACATATGACAACAGAGTTCCTGGCATTTTACTTCTTCCGGTCAGTTGCAGAATGCCACCCAACACAGGAAGACATTGGGAGAAATTAGACACGTGTCTCCAGATCAGCTGGAGCGCATGAATGGGAAATCATGAGACTGCTCCCATTCTCTCATGAAACTGGTCATGCAAATGTCTCATCAAGGTAGCAATTCAGAGGGAGGTGTTTCACATCCATCAGAAATGATTCAAGGGCGAGGAATGACTCATCAGCCACAGAGCTAGCTGAATAACTGAGAGTTCACCCACAGAAACGCAAGAGGCTTATAAAATAAGCAGCTCGCTTGCATCTATCATAACCACTGGGTGGGTAGAGATCCATTCAGTGCATTATTGATCATTTGTTTTATTTCAGAAAAGAAAAACAAATCACTCAAGGTAGCTCAGCCTGATAATAGAATATGCCATCTAAAACCAGTTAAGAACCTATTAAAAGCAAATGCAACAGGCAAGAGCAGCTGAAAGGCAGATCCCAATACAGTGGTACCTCAGGTTACATACGCTTCAGGTTACATACACTTCAGGTTACAGACTCCGCTAACCCAGAAATAGTACCTCGGGTTAAGAACTTTGCTTCAGGATGAGAACAGAAATTGTGCTCCGGCGGCGCGGCAGCAGCAAGAGGCCCCATTAGCTAAAGTGGTGCTTCAGGTTAAGAACAGTTTCAGGTTAAGAACGGACCTCCAGAACGAATTAAGTACTTAAACCGAGGTACCACTGTACCTTGCAACACAATTAAGTCAACATGGTGCCTTCTAGATATTTTTGGACTACAACTCCCATCCTTCTGATCATTGCCCATGCTGATGGGGCTTATTTATCTATTACAATCATTTATATCCTGCATTTCAACAATACAAATCCTTCCAAGGCGGCTTACAAGAAAGACAAAGCCAATGGGGTGGGGGTAATTCAGGCTCTGAGGGGGTCTTGGCTTGCCTCTCTTTCACTGACTCCTTCTCACAGGGCAGTTGGTGGTATATACGGCACAGGGAAGGAGAAAGTTCAGCTGGCAGTGGTTCTAAGGTGGTCTTTGCTTGTCTTCTCTCTTCCCATCCTAAGGAAAATCTTTCCCACAGGGCAGTTGATGGTAGAGGGCCCTGTACACAGATGCTGGACCAGGCTTTGAGATAGTCTTCCACCTGTATCTCCAAGGCCCATTTGCACTGTACATTTAAAGCAGTATCATACCACCTTGAATAGTCAGGGCTCCCTGGCCCGACGAGAATCCTGGGATCTGCAATTTGTTAAGGGTGGTGAGCATTGTGAGGAGACCTCCTCCTTCAGTTCTCAGAGTGCCCTGGGAAGATGGCTTGACTGTAAAACCACCCTTGAGAATTGAAGCTCTGAGGAGGGAAGAGGGGTCTCCGAACAACACTCAGCACCAAACTACCTTTCCCAAGATGCTTTGGGAGAAGCCATGTGTTATGTACTGAGTTGAATAGGATTCAGAATGCAGCAGTCTGATTGGTCCACAGGAGCCACCCAATCCAGCTCCAGGTGGAAGTGAATCCACAACCTGATTGGCCTACAGGTGAATCCCGGAATTAGCCAATCACGTGGGGCCCATTGTGTAAATAATGTATATAAAGCAGACATTCAGGGGGAACTTCCATTCCTCCTCACCACTATGAGCTGAATAAAGAGCATGAAATCCACTCTCGACTCCGAGTATATTTCACCATGGCTATTTAAAGCGGCGAAATAGTGTTTTAAATGTCCAGTGCAGACGGGACCCTAGAATGGTAGTCCCAAACATCTGGCAAACATCAAGCTGCCTACCTCTGAGTCTACATCATCAGCGAGTTCTGGCAGTAAACGTTATCAAAGGATAACCTTTTTAAATAAAATGAAAAACCACCTTCCAAAACAATGGAAGGAGATACCAGGCGATTCCTTTTGCTAATGCATAATGCATCCCGCAGCTTCAGAGTCGGAACAGGAAATGTTGGGGTCTGCACTTCTACAGGCCTTTCAAATGGGAGAAGGTATCGCAGGGCTACAAAGGTTGAACTCCAGAGGGTAGGCTCAATGGAAATGTCCCCTCAAGAATCCAGGACCAAGGCTATGATGTTAGGATATATTTCTTAAGTAGTGGAACAAGTCATACCATGATGAAGCAATGCAATGCAATTGCTTTGTGCAGCAGATTCTGGAGGAACATCACGTTTCTGCCTTCAACCACTCTGTGTGCCTTCCCACCCCACACACCGTAATGGAGCAGTAGGGTGTCACATTTCTGCTTCAAGGGTAAAAAAAGATGTCCAAAAATGGCACCGGCATTGAAAGAAGTGAAAGTGGCAGCAATTGCAGAAAGATAAAAATGTTCTGAATCTAGAAAAGACTGGGGGTTTCCCAAACACATGGGAAGTACATCATGGGCTAGAGTTTGCATGGCCGACCGGAGTGAAATAGCTAATAAATTCAGAGTAAACTTGCAGAGCAAGCCCAATGGTAGGAAACCTTCAGAACTTAAGGAGGGATAATTTAACCCTATTCCAGACTCTGGTCAGAACTGGGGGAACTGCTGGCGGAGTCAGCCAGAGACTGCCAGAAAGGGGGGGGGAGCCTTTAAAATAGAGTTTGTTCTTACATACACACCCTTTGTGCCAGTGTAACTTCCACTGGGTTGCTAGGTCACATGCCCAAGCTGAATGGAGATTAGAACTGGGGTCATTCTGCACCTGCCCTGCCTCCCCTTTCTTGGGACTTAGTGCTGGGTCAGCCAGCTTCAGCTAACCCTCAGTTGAGATGGGATAGGGAAATTTCCCTAGGCTTGCCATACGTCTGGAATTTTCTGGACATAGCTTGAAAACAACCATTGGAAGCAGTGTTCAGGTGGAAATCACTTGAATGCCCATGAAAATTTCAGAAGTCAAGATTTTGGCGAATTTGCTTCAAAATAGCTCAGCAACCTCTTTCTTTTCTTGAGATTTTGCAAAAGGTGGTGTCCAGATTTTCACTTTTTGAACTATGACAACCCTAACTTACCCAGATGTATCTCCAGCTGAACTAGGATGAGGGACTTCAGCCCGGGTAGCCCTTGTTGAACCCAGAGAAAGAGGATGTTGACAGCAGTACTTAGAGATTAAGCTGACAATAGCTCTAGGAAGCAAACCATGACGTCACACTCCTGGGTCCTTCCTTTTCCTGGGGAAATCCAGGTGTGTGTGTGTGTGTGTGTGTGTGTGGAGCATATTTTTGGCAGAATGAGCCACTACACAAATGTGCTCACTATGGCTGACTGTCACCTCCTCTTCCTTTTCTGGTGTCTCTAATACCCAGAAGGAAAACCCCCATAGTCAGGGTTTTGTGGCCTTCCTCTTCCTTTGCACACTTCCCTTTGCATGCACACACACACACACACACGAGAGAGAGAGAGAGAGAGAGAGAGAGAGAGAGAGAGGTCGAAAAGTGGGCAATATTTTTTAAGGAAAACAAATCTAGTCCAATTTTTTAAAAGTGTTTCAAGAAGCAAGTTGGGGTTACAAGTGGACCCTGAGTCATGTGGGGAAGAGAGAGATTGAAAGCTATACACTGAGTTCCTTCTGAAAACAGCTACATTGTGCACCTTCTCTCCCATGCACTTTGAGTTTTATAGCCTTTCAAAAATCTGTCAGTATATTTGCACTGGCCAGGCTGCCCCGTAAAATGGTACTTATCTGTTAACATCTCATTCCTCAACCCAGTTCATTTTATTTTGAAGCGACATCTGGGATGATTTCACAAATGAGCTTTCCAGATGGGCGAAAATTCAGCGGAACTCAAACCACAATAAATTAGATTACAGTGAGCACAGAATAAATTTACGACCTGCTTTTCCTACAAGGAACTCAAGGTTTGGTTCTTTCCACCCATGCCCTACTTTACAACAACCCTGCAAAGTAGATTAGGCTGAGAGGTCCAGAAATTGCATTGAAATAGCTTTCTTCCACAGTCACGTTGCCCTTACAGGCTGGCAATGGCGCAGCTCAAGGCAAGAACAAACAGATTGTTTATTTGAGCTCTGCAGTTTGCATTTGCAGAGTTCTTTCCCATCAGCAACACCCCTGCTTGCAATCATTCAGAGCTGTTTTGAGTTCTGTTTTCCCGTAGTGAAGATTCCGTAATCATGATGATTTATCTATGTAATCTGGTACAATTGCTCCCAATTAGTCTGATTAATATGGCCAACACATTGAGACTGAGTGGGAAGGGAAGTTGATAGCAGTTCAATTTTATAGCCTAATTTAAAACCAGACAAGTTGGATTTCGGAATGTAAAAATAACCACGAGGAGTTATGTAAGAATAAACCAGAGACCATAGAAGGGGATTTAAAAGAAAATAAAACAAACCTGTGTACATGATACAAGTTGTTGGTGGAGAGATTTCCCAGGCCATTTAGGCGGCTGTAGTCCATTTCATTTCAATGAAAGTCTTTCCATCATATTTTCGTCATTCCCAAACATCTCTATTACATTTCTAAAATGGAACTCCTGGACATTTGCTCAGTGTTGTTAGTCTCCCTGGCAGTCTAGCTCGGGATTCCGATCCCAGCCAACCCCAGGTCCCATTTTCTTCCATTTGAATTATTGTAACTTTAATTTTTAATCCTAGCCTATCACAATGGCCCACATCAAGCTACAGTATAGAAAACAAAACCCCCAAATTACCACACATCCTACCCCCATGGCTCTACCCCCTTGCGAAACCAGCACTCTGTTTTGTAACTAAACAAACAAAAACAACAACACACAATCTGGCAGATGTTTGCTCTGGTGACTCCACTTAAGCAGCAATCCTAATGGAACTTGCCTCACAATTAGCATGCATAGGATTGCACACTGTTAACACTGGTATTTCATGCTGTTGAGTTATTGTTTCCTTAAGTGTCCTCACTGGCCATGAATGAACTGCGTGCATATTTTCCACTGTCAAATACTGGAAGCAGCGCAGTCACAGAAAAGGGCAGACAAAAGCTGCGTCCCATATGTAAGGCAAAGCTGTTTAAGGCATGTGCTGCAGTGGACACGCTGCAATGGAATGCAGAAATGTCCAAAAGCTGCCAGTTGTAGCTAGAACTTCCTTGCCCCATTTGCTTTCACAAAGACCGTAGCTCAGTACTTGAGCATTTGTTTTGCATGCAGGAGGTTCCAAGTTCAATCCCTGGCACTGCCTGGTAAGACTGAGAATGGCCTCACTCTTTAAATCCCAAAGAGACACTGCCCGTCAGTGTAGGCAACACCAAACTAGATGGAGATAATGACATGTTCTCCTTACGTTCATATGATAATAGGTAAAGGTAAAGGGACTCCTGACCATTAGGTCCAGTCGTGGCCGACTCTGGGGTTGCGGCGCTCATCTCGCTTTATTGGCTGAGGGAGCCAGCGTACAGCTTCCGGGTCATGTGGCCAGCATGACTAAGCCACTTAGTCATACATAGTGCAATATAAATGAAGAAATGTGAAGATATGTAATAACTACAGAAAATTATCAGACATGTTGATGGAAGTCTAAAAGAAAAAAGACGTGTGATGAGTTCCTAATGTTTAATTGTGTTATAAATTTGTTTTTATTGGAAAATTAATAAAAATTATATACAAAAAAAAAAGAATTATGGGTTCCTATGTAAGATGTAGAATGTGTTTTAGTGAGTAGACAAAAGGAACTGTGTGAAAACGCAACGGTACTGTGGAGACAGAATTCTTGGTCAACTATATTTTTTTGTTGGGATGACAGCGCAATCCACTTTGGCTTCAGCTGAGCTCAGTGGAAAGAACTTCAGATCTTGGAGTCAAAAAGAAACACTATAAACTGAGTGTGAATTTTTAATAACAAGACGCAAGAGAAGATCTGTTTCATCAAGGGATGGGTGAGGCATGGAGAGAGGCAAGGAAGAAGCATGGCAAGAAGATCCCTGTGCAAGGACCAAGTAGAAATTGTCTTGTAGGAGAGCACCAATTGCAGAAAATTGGAGATACTCTGTACTTTAATGGAAACACCTTACTTCCAAACTAGCTGCTAAGGGCTAGAGTAGAAGAGTAGTCACAAGATACACCCTCTTCTACATGTATAGCAGGGATGGGGAATCATTTCTAGCTCAAAGGCCACATTCACTGCTGAGGACCAAGGGCCACTGGAGGGCATATTCCACTGGAAACAGTTGGTTTTGGGTGATAGCAACTGCACTGCAAAACTACCTATTTCGGGTGATCTACTATGCAGTCACCTATTTCGGGTGATCCACTATTTGCAGTCTTTAGACTATTGTCAAAAACTTACTTACTTATTCTGTAAAATTTTATTTTCTCTGCTGGTTAGCGGGTGGGAGTATACATTTGGTTTTTGTTACTGCGCTGCCAATGTTGTTTTTGCTGTTATGGGAGAGGGCTGCTTTGGATGTGTGCTGTATGGTATGTTTATGTTTATATTAATATGTTTATATTATTCTCTCCCCCCCTTCTATTATAAATTGTATTTGTTCATAGATTTTTCTGTGTGAGTTGCTTGGAAACCTTCTTTGGTGACAAGCAATTACTAAGTTTAATACATAACCATTGCCCCACATATGCCAAGAGCTATTGCTCAGGTCTACTCACCTTTTGTAGTTCACTGGAATTAAGAGACACACAAAAAATAGAGATATTAATCACCTTTAGCAAACACTGAAGAACCTGGCAAAAGATGAGTGTGCTTTCCTAATACATGCCAATGATCTTGATCAAAGGCATTGCCAGCTACTCAGACAGGGAAGAACAAAAGAAATCATGAGACACACACACACATGTGTTTCGCCAGGCTGGCTTAGCCGCCCAACAGGTAAGACATGAATATAAATAGCTGGCACAATTATGGCTAAGAGTCACGGGGATTTAGCCTCAATGAGTTCCCCATTGCAAAGGGCTGATTAAACTACCATTGTTAGATTGCCATACTTCCTCAGTGGTGAGGTAGACGCTGAAGTCAGCATGCTGAATTTGTTTTATGATCTTTACAGGGCTGGCTGCTGTTTTAATGTGCTTTAATATGTCGAATTATCTTGGGTGACATCCAGTGCTGTCCATCCACTTGCACAACAGAAATCTGCTTGGGGAGTTTTTTCTTTCTTAAATAAAGTTTGTAAAAAGAGGGGGTGGGGAGAGAAATCTGATTGCACAATGGGAGTTCTAGTTTCTTGTTTCCCCTTCTCAACACCCTGAAGCTGATTTGGGGGGCACACAGGGGAAAAGAGGGGGGAATCCCACTTTTGAAATGGGTGCCCCTATTGGTTATTTTAAAGTTCCCCGGCCCCTGAATATCCAGCCTGTGAATAGTTGTGTACACATGTAGGGTACACGTGGAGTATATTTGTGTGTGACAAGCTTTTAGCAGTTTTATACCTGGTAACTGCCCTGGTTCCTCTCAAAGAATTATGGGAATTGTAGTTCAGGGAGTATACTAAGAAATCCCTACCACACTCACTTTGCAGTTTTCCTGGAGGAGAAGCAAGACCGTTAAACCAATTTAAGCCTGTAGTGTACAAAAATCCCTGTTGTTTGGAAAGATATATGGATTTGTTCGATCCTCTCATGTCCATTAACACTCTAGTTTATACACAACTGCTCAGACCCAAAAATAGGCAGATGAGGCCTTGTTAGTGGTGCCCAGTGCTGCCCAGTTGGCAATAGCTCATGTCAGGGCCTTTTCAGTGGTGGTTCCCTGATTGTGGAATGCCCTCCCTAGTGAGGTCCACCTGCTTGCATCATTATTAATCTTTAGGAGGAACCTAAAAGCATTCCTGTTTACACAGGCATTTAGTGGCTCAAAAATACAGTTCCTGGCAACCTCAAGACTATTGGATGGAAGCTGATTTTTAATTGTGATCACTTTTTGAATGTTTTTAACTATGGTTGTTTTTACATGTTTTAGCAGGTATTTGTTTTGTTTTAAAATTGCATAGGTATCTGCCACCCTGGGCTCCTTGGGGAGGAAGAGCAGGATATAAATTCAATAAATAACTATGTTAGTTGCATGCACAAGTTACATTTTGAAGTATACACTAAATTATATAATACCTGTTCTTTAAAGAGAAAATGCCTTTAAAAAGCCAAAGAGATTTTGTGTGTGTGTCACTTACCTATAGTCTCCTTAATTTTTGAAGCTGTCACTTTTACTCCTTTTTTCTCAAGCAAATGACTAATGAAGTCGAGACACATCCCGATTTACATGGTAATGCACCAGTAAAGCAGCTTAATGGTCCAAGAGCTAACATCCAGGTTTTATGTATTTATTCAAGTGAAAACGAAGGTATTTCTGCCACAAGGCTTTTCCATGTCATTTTAAGCTGTCTCTCAATAATTCTTGCCACTGTGACTAAGCTCTATACTCTTGTTAACAGTTTACTAGACAGGTGCAAAGAGGAATTAAAAGGTTTGCATGGTGGGATTTGTGGGGGGGGGGCAGGCACATTATATAATAACTTTTTAATATGTGCACTTTTACTGAACCCGCTGAGCCCCGTTCATCAAATAAATCAGGTAAATGAACCATAAGGTAGCAGATCTAAGACTGGATTTTTGAGCAAGTGCTGCAGTCGCCACTCCTTCTGGTTACTGCTGCTCACCCTCACCCCAAGACACACACTTCACTTTCCCAAGGAATCTGTGTAAAAGTTAGATCCCACAGAATGAATCGGAGGGCATGTTCGCATCACCGCTTACTCTAGATCCAGTGTGCTCCCATTGCTAGTTTTTGAAGCTGCATACACACAACGCGGGTGGCGCTGTGGGTTAAACCACAGAGCCTAGGACTTGCCGATCAGAAGGTTGGTGGTTCGAATCCCCGCGACGGGGTGAGCACCCAGCTCCTGCCAACCTAGCAGTTCGGTCCCTGCTCCTGCCAACCTAGCAGTTCGAAAGCACATCAAAGTGCAAGTGGATAAATAGGTACCATTCCGGCGGGAAGGTAAACAGAGTTTCCATGCTGGTTCCATTCTGGTTCGCCAGAAGCGGCTTAGTCATGCTGGCCACATGACCCAGAAAGACTGTCTGCAGACAAATGTCGGCTCCCTCGGCCAGTAAAGCGAGATGAGTGCCGCAACCCCAGAGTTGGTCACGACTGGACCTAATGGTCAGGGGTCCCTTTACCTTTACCTTTACACACGACTTTAGCCACAACCCATATCGATCCTGCAGCTCCTTTTAAATATATACACACAATGTTAGGTGAGAAAGGAAAGGGGGAAAGAGATGGAGGGAGACTGGTTAGTGGGGTGGGGTCAGGTGGCAATGTTTCTAGTCTTCCACTTAGTGTACATGTGGGGTTTTATGTCAGCGTCACTTGTGTGGGTTCTCTTTACTATTCGCTTGTATTTATTTGGTGGTGAGAGAAATTGGGGGTGGCCTAGGGTTGTCTCTGATTGGCTGTAGTGAAATTTGTTTTTGTGTGTGAGTGGTGTATGTTTGTGTGGTTAGCCAGATTGATTCATATGCTGTTGGCGGGTTCTTGCTGTTGTCTTGCTGGGCTGTGTATGTGATAAAGAGTAACCATACCAGGGTGAAGGCGTCTTCTTCTATTTGTCCCCATGTCAGTTTCAGTTTATTGGCTAGTTTTTCTAATACAGTAAGGCTGTTTCCCATACTATACCATTGGTCTATGCTTACTCCTGACAGGTCTCTCCAGTGTCTGGCTGTGATGCTTCTGGCTGCTGAGAGTAGATGGGTTATGAGCTCTTTGTGATGTGAGTGGGCATTATTATCTTGGAAGATGTTCAGTGGGGCCAGTTCTGGGGTGAATTCTAATACTTGCTTAGTTATTTTGCATATTTCTTGTATGATTGATGTCCAGAACAGTTGGATTTTAGGACATTCCCACCACATGTGGAGGAATGTGCCTGTGGAGGTGCAGCTTCATCAGCATTTTGATGAGGTTCTTGGGCGTATTAGCATTAGTTTCTGTGGTATTAGATCCTGCAGCTCCTTGACAGGTACTGCTGCTTGATGTGTTTTCCCTCAAACCAGCTTCAGTCTGACTAGAAAAGGGCCTTCTGGTGGTTCCCCCATTGCGAGAAATGAGGTTACAGGGAACCAGACAGAGGGCCTTCTCGGTAGTGGCGCCAGCCCTGTGGAATGCCCTCCCTTCAGATCTGAAGGAAATAAGCAGCTATCTTATCTTTAAAAGACATCTGAAGGCAGCCCTGTTTAGGGAAGTTTTTAATATTTAATGTTGTATTGTTTTTAACACTTGATTGGGAGCTGCCCAGAGTGGCTGGGGAAACTCAGCCAGATGGGCGGGGTATAAATAATAAATTCTTATATTATTATTATTATTATTATTATTATTATTATTATTATTATTATGATGCCACATTCACTTTGTGAACGGTGTGCACATTCGAGACAGCCGTTCCACATGCACAGATAACAGCTTCATGAGTAAGACAGGCGCTGAGGAAGCGGGGTGCAGTGGGGGTGGGTCGCTCCGGGTGTCACCACTAAGGAGGGTGACAAAATGCCAGGCAGCACTCACCATGGGGCCTGCAGTGCGCCCGAGCCACATGTCTCTCCTGGGAGAGATGAGGTGGCCTGGGCGCGCGCAGGCTCCACGCTGCCCAAATGGCCCACCCACTGCCTCCCCCCCAGCTGTAGGGTGGCTGATTGGGAGGAGGCAGGCAGACTCTGGAGGCCCCGCGCTGCACCCTGCCCCTATGGATGGCTCACCCTGCCCCTGGGAGCATGCCCAGGTGCCCAAGTGGCTTCCTCCGCCACTGGAGTAAGTGTCCGGGGTGTGTGTATGTGCATGGTCAGCAAAACCAAAAAGGTCCTGCATACTGAGTGAAGACATCCCCACTCTCTCTCTGATGTGACCAACACTGTGTGAATGTGGCTTGAAATACACGGGTTGGGCAGAACAAGCTCGCTGCATTTTACGTTGCTAATTTGAACATATCCTTAAGTCTTGAGAAGCACACCAAGCTCAAAGAGGAAGTGGGAAAGAGCATCCTCCTCCTAACTTTCTCCTGCAGCTGCATGCAATTTTCCATGGCCAAGGAGGTAGAGGGTGGGAGAGGGGTAGGTCTCATAGGCTTTGTGGGTGCCAAGGGACGATCACATGAGGCACCATGGCACCGATGGGCCACCATAGTGGGGACCCTATTATACAATCCTACTTAAATACTTACAAAATCATTTATAATTGGAAATATAAAAGATGCAAGTGGAAACAAAAAGATGTGCCCTCTTTATTGGAACAGATGTTAAGATTATAAGACTTGGCACGTTATGATAAAACTACTTTTAAGATTAGAGAAGATATGCAATTGAAAAGTTTTGTTGAGAAATGGTTCATCTGTATAAAAAAACACACACAGAATACTTTTTAAAGCATGTAGTCTTTTATGTTGTTGTTAAGAGTTTTGTCATTGTGATTGCAATGGCAGTGATTGTTTGGAAGATTTCAAAAGGGTCACCATCTTGAAAGAGGCAGTGATATGGCCACTCCTGAAAAAGCCCACCCTGGACCGACCAATTGGCTTGTGACAACTACCACCCTGTTGTCAATTCCCCCTTTCAACGGAAGGTGATTGAGAGGGTTGTGGTACAACAGTCATAAATACTCTTGGATGAAATGGTGATCTTGCCCATTCCAGTTGGGTTTCAGACCTGATTATGGGACTGAATCAGCCTTCGTTGCCCTGGTGGATGACCTTATCAGCAGGACTGGAGGATTAAAACCCTGTTAGTTTTACTTGATCTCAGGGACTTTGATTCTATCAGACATGGTAGCTTCCTGAACCTGCTCCGTGAAAGGGGCAATGTTTTACTATGGTTTGGTTCCCACCTTCAGGGTCAGTTTCAGAGCACAGCGTTGGGTGATTATCTCTCGTTCCCCTAGAAGTTCTGCTTCAGGGTGCCTCAGGGTACCATCCTGTCCCTGTTTCGATTTAACATCTACATGAAGCTGTTGAGAGCTGTCATCGGTATGCAGATGATACTAAGCTCCATTTCTCTGTAACATCTAAATCAGGAGAAGCCATGCAAGTTCTGGACTGGTGCCTGGTTTCAGTGGTAGGCTGGATGGGAGCCAAAGAATTGACTCTCTGAGTCCTGCCAAGGAGGAGATGCTGGGGGTGAGCAGTTCCTAAGTCTGGATTATTGGTCAATAGCCTGCTTTGGATGGGGTCATACACCCCTGGAAGGAGAAGATTCATAGTTTTGGTGGGCACTTGGAACCATCTCTGTCACTAGAGTCCCAGGCTATGAGTGCCTTTTTACCAGCTACAGTTTCTGGACCAGGATAGCCTAACCGCTGTCATCCATGTGCTGCTAACCTCCAGATTGGATTCTTCCAAGGTGGGTCTGTCCTTTGGGCTGATCTGGAAACTGCAGCTAGTGCAAAATGTAAAAGCGAGACTGCTAACTAGGGGTGCAATACTGCCAGTATATTGCTGATGAAAGAATTGGCTGCCAATTGGCTACTGGGCTAAGTTCAAGGAGCTGGTACTGATACATAAAGCCCTGCATCCCTTGGAACCAGAATGCCTAAAAGATTGTCTCATTCCCTTCATACCCAGCAAACTAATACCAGTGTACTGGAAGAAGCAAAGATCACCAGTGTTGAAGCAATGATTCTTCAACATCAACTTTGTTGGATTGGTCATGTTGTGCGGATGCCTGATTATCGTCTTCCAAAGCAACTACTCTATTCCAAACTTAAAAATGGAAAGCGTAATGCTGGTGGTCAATGAAAGAGGTTTAAAGACTGTCTCAAGGCAAATCTTAAAAAATGTAGTATAAACACCAGCAATCGGGAAACACTTGCCTGCGAGCACTCCAGCTGGAGAACAGCCTATACCAAAGGGTCATGGGCTTTGAAGACACTCAAAGTCAGGACTTAAGGGAGAAAAGTGCTAAGAGGAAGGCACGCTTGGCAAATCCACACCATGATCAACTCCCGACTGGAAACCAATGTCCCCACTGTGGAAGGACATTGGATCCAGAACTGGCCTCCACAGTAACTTATGGAATCATTCTTAAAACTGTGTTTATGGAAGACAATCTTACTCAGCTATGAGTGATCGCTGAAGAAGAAGATAACTGTGTTCTACAGGAGGGCATCCTAAAAAAATCCAATCCTATCAGGAGGTCCATTTCATATGTCAGAATTGGGCCTTTATATGTGCAGTTGCTCCATATATGTTTTTATTGTAATGCAAATTGCTCTGGGATGCCTCATGGGAAGCAATTCATAACCAAATGAATTAATGGTAGTTTAGATTTTCATAAACAGGATTGTGCATGAATTCAATGTTTTAATAGTTTAGTTGGAAATGTTACCCACCCACACAAACACACCCACACAAAACCTTTGTACAAGATAACTGAAAATAAGAGATGAATATTACTAATGTGGAACTGGATGTGCAGATCCCGGCTCCATGATACTACATAATCCACGTTTATTGTTCCATCACAAAACTTCTAAAATTAGATTCGGTGTCAGCAGAACAAATAGGGGCTGACTGTTGGCAGACTAAATATAGCTTAAGTTGCAAGTTGGGTATATGTTGGGGCATCACATGATAGTTTCATAATGTGCCACCAGAGACTTCTCCTATAAAGGAGAATGAATATGAAGAAGCAAGTGTGTGAACAGGGCCAAACAGGGCAATGCTATTAACATCTACTTAAACGTAGTCCCATGGGACATACTCCCAGGTAAGTCTGTATACAACTGCAGATGATGTACTGCTGTTGTTGTACAACTCCCATTCATTTTGGTGGGCTTTCCAGAGGAGAAATTATTCACAGGCTGTACTTCAGTTCACAAAACAAGCACAGATGGGCAATAGCTGTCATCACAGAGTTTGATTCTCCAGGGGTCTTGCTCATAGTACTTTTTTTTCAGTTCACAATTCACCACCACCACAAGCGTTACAATTCTATGAATGAGGGGGTTGGTGCTGTGCTGTTTTGGTTGTGATTGTATGCATACATACAACATATAATGATCTATTTAATCCAATAAATGCTTAAATGTTTTTAAATGATTAGGATTCCCCCCTCCCCAAGTTTTAGTTGTTCTTTTAACTGCCTTAGGGAAGAAGGCTGGGTATAAACAAATATATAACAAAATCAGAGAATCGCATAGATGGAAGGGACCCCGAGGGTAATACAACACAGTAATAATATTAGCAAACTTGCACAGGGTGGGGGTCGGGAGAAGGGAACTTCACCTGCTGAACTTCTGCCTGTCCAGTTGTTGTTAAAGGAAATATGTGTCTGTGTGTGGTGTTGTTGTTTTTTAAGGCAATCCTTACTGACACAATTCACCATTCATCGGCAAAACCAGCTATTAGATTCGTTGCAAAGAAATCCATAAAGCTGCGCGGGGCGGGGAGAGAAGCGACTATCTCTGCAGCGAAGCTTAGAACAAGCCAAGACGGCGCCCCCCCCTCAAAAAAAATACGAGGTTTTTTTTGTTTGTTTTGAAAGTGAAGGGCTTCCCATCTCCCCATTGCTTATTCCAGCCCTGTAATGCGCGCGACCGCATCTCTTCTGCTGGGTTACCATAGAAATAGAGGCACGGCCAGAGACGTTTGCATTCAGCGAAGTGGCCGAGGAGCCAGGGCTTGATTGGTCGGTCGCCGCAGTAGAGGAGTGGCGGAGGGTCAAGGAGAGGTGAGCTCACGCGGGGGGCGGGCGAGCCGGAGCTGGCAAAATGCGCGCTGCAAAGGGGGCCGTTGCTGATTAGGGCCCTCGACCGGCCCCCCCCCCTTCTCTCTCTCTCTCTCTCTCTCTCTCTCTCTCTCTCTCTCTCTCTCTCTAAATGGAAGCGTTTAAGCAGCGATCTTTACAGAGACAACGCCGGCGCTCCGTTTTAACTCGCACGTGCCCAAGTTGCATGAGGAGCCTTTGAATGGGTCTCGGCCGCATGACATCTAGCGCCCTCTCGGGAGTACTGCAACCCTGCGGCGAAGGGAACGGCAGCCAGGGGCTCTTGGAAAGCTGGTGCAACCTTCCATCACTCGCGGAATTGCAAGAGTTGGAAAGGGACCCTGGGGGTCATCTAGCGCAACCCGCTGCAAATGCAGGAATCTTTCACCCAACGTGGGGCTCGAACCCACGACCTTGAGATTAAGAGGCTCTTAGCTCTATCTAGTGAGCTATCCTGAAGTTCAGGCCCAGGCACAACCCATCTTTCTGCATAGCAAGACCCTTTGAAGGTGGAAAGTTAAGACGTTTTTGAAGCTTAAAATAAAGCTAAAAATGCAGAGCTCTGGAAAAAAGCACCGCCTCACATTTTAGGCACCAAAGCTGCAGAGCTTTATAGACTTACTTGGGAGTAAACCTAGTTGAGCACACTGTAGGACCTGCTTCCTAGTAAATATGCATGGGGTTGCATTGGGTTCAATAGGGTTTACTACCAAGTAGACCCAGACATTGGACGCAGGTGGCGCTGTGGGTTAAACCTCAGAGCCTAGGACTTGCCAATCAGAAGGTCGGTGGTTCGAATCCCTGCGACGGGGTGAGCTCCCATTGCTCGGTCCCTGCTCCTGCAAACCTAGCAGTTCGAAAGCACGACAAAGTGCAAGTAGATAAATAGGTACTGCTCTGGCAGGAAGGTAAACGGTGTTTCCATGCACTGCTCTGGTTCGCCAGAAGCGGCTTAGTCATGATGGCCATATGACCCGGAAGCTGTACACCGGCTCCCTCGGCCACTAAAGCGAGATGAGCACCACAACCCCAGAGTCAGTCGCGACTGGACCTAACGGTCAGGGGTCCCTTTACCTTTACCTTAGACCTAGACATTCTGACCTAGGGCAAGCCCCATTGAGCTTGGTGGGGCTTACCTCTGAGTAGATGATTGATTGATTAATTGCATTTATAACCCACTTTTCCTCCAAGGAGCTCAAAGTGTGGTACACAGGCCTCCTCCTCATTTGATCCTCACAACTACCCTATGAGGTAGGTTAGGCTTGTAAAGAATTGCACCATTACTAGGCTTCTTTATGGGCGGCAAGGAGAGCTCTTCCTGTTATCAGGTGTTTTGAAATGGGTGGGATGGGGTGGGGTGTTAGTTCCGAAAGGCAGTTTCCTACAATTATTTTAACCAGCAAAATATTTGTGCTTGCAAGATGAGTTTAAAGCATTTGACTGGAGTCAGGACTATTATTATTTTTTAACTAAAGCACCTTGATTTTCTTATCGAAGGCTGTGGGATGTTTTCTGAATGGGCTGTAATTTCCACTCCATAGATCAATAGGTCAAAGATCAGAGATAGTTCTGTTGCTGCTACTGTTGTTTTTGGAACTTGAATGGGAAATTCGGGGAGGGAAAGAGAGGAGAGTTACTCGCCAGAGCTAGGGGCTGCAAGCTCTGAGGAGAGAGGCAGCACCAGAAACTGTCCTCTGGGGATCTGCTGAGGTAGTTCCTGTTTGCCCTGGATGTTGCTCTGCTTGCATATTTGTAAATAAAGCAAATATTACAATACCACCCTGCGCATGTGTATGTGTGATCTCCAATACTATCTCATCTAAGAACAAAACTGAAACCAGTGATCCTGTCTCTGGAACTTCTCCCTGGCCAGAAGTAGGCAGATGTACACCATACCTTTCAAGCACGTTCAATGCGCTCTTCAAGCACATGTCTTGCCCCCAAAGCATCCTGGGAAGTGTAGTTTGCTAAGGATGCTGGGAATTGTAGTTGATTGAAGAGGAAAACCACAGTTCTAAGGGTTCTTTGGGGGATGCCATGTGCTCTAGAAGCACATTCAATGTGCTCTAAATGTATGGTGCAGATCTGGCCTTCGTAACACTTGTTTGGGAGTAAAGCAATTCAAATCGGAGTCAGCTGAGGTTAGGGTAAAGGAGCATGGCCCTACACCAGCCTTCACTAACTTTATTTCCCCCTGCCCGATGTTTTGGACAACTCCCATCAGCCCCAGCTGTGAAGTGAATCCTTCCTTCTGCCTGCCCCTGGATTGCTGGGCTGCCAGAATGAGCATGGACCCTTCGCTGTGAAATGTGAGCTCCTGTTTGGCCAGTTACCTTGGCTAAAGCCTTGCAAGAGTTAGGGCAGCATCTCTGCAGAGCCTGCAACACATAGTGGGTCCCAACACTGTGGGATGTAGCAGCAGGGTGTACGTGCATGTGAGTGTGTGTCTTGTTGCAAAATGGCTGAGGCAGGCCTTGACCTCTAAGACACTCTATAGCAGAGCTTTCCAAACTTTTCATGTTGGTGACACACTTTTTAGACATGCATCATTTTGTGACACAGTCATTCAGTTTTAGTAGCAAACTGGAGGTTACGCTAACCTCTTTCCAGACCTGGGAGAAGCACGGGGAACGTTTGCACAACAAACCTACACACTGCACCCAACACACTAAAGCAGAGGTTTTTGGGTCCACAGCTCCCTTGACCAACTACATTATTTCTGCGGCACCCCTGTGGGGCTCAGGATCCCAGTTATGTCACCCCTTGCCTGCAGAGCTGGCAGCCCCTCACTCTTTTTCAAACACCCTCCCTTGTGAAGGGTTCCCTCAGCCTCCTCTCCTCTCCCTTCTCCTTGGGAGTCCTCTGGGCAGCTGCTGCTGCTGCCCCTGGTCTCTCAGCTGCCCCACTGCAAAGAGAGGTGCCTCCTCACACTGCCCCACAGGAGCCTGGGAAGCACCCCCTTGCCAGCCTCTGATCAGCCTGGGGAGCTTGTAGCCAGGGCTGCTGCAACAAACAGCTTTGCAAGCCTTTGGGAGGCAGAGACGCGAGAGGGCATCAGAGGATGGAGGGAAGGAAAGAGGGACAGAAGCCAGTGTTGCCCACAGCACCCCTGACCATTATTCAAGGCACCCCAGGGTGTCACGACACACTGGTTGAAAACCACTTGGTTGAAAACCACTGCACTAAAGTGTCACGGCACACAGTTTGGAGAGCACTGCTCTATAGTTTTTTTCTGCAACAGGCTAACATAGCTATCCCTTTGGCAGTTGTAAACCAAATGTATATTCCAAATAATATAGGGGCTATTAGCATATTTTATGATGCAGAAATGCAACAACAACAATAACACTTTTAGAGTGAAAACATCCACATTTTCCCCCATTCGTCTTCAAATGACGAATGCTCTTCAGAAGGATCTTAACCTTACAAAAGAAAACAAAAGAAAAGTAATAAATGGGGCCAATCTATCTACCTATCTCTTCAGCGCTGAGGAATCTGATTACCCAACATATTAAAAGCATGACGACAGCTCGGTTATTGCTTTTTCCAAGCTGCAGATTGAGAGATTTTGTAAGATTATTTGAAAAGGAAACAGTGGGGTGTGGAAGTCTTATTTGCTTGCTACATTTGCACCCCACCTTTCCTATAAAGAGCTTGAGGCATTGCACATGCCCTACGCCCCCTAATTTATTCTTGGAAGGACCCTGTGAGATAGGTTGGGCTGAGAGACAGTGATAGGCCCAAGATCATAGAGTCATCTTCACAGCTTGGGGAAGATTTCAACCCTGGTCTCCCCTGTCCTAGTCCAACACACTCTAATGTGGTCTCCTCAAGATGTTGTGGGCTACTAGCCCTGTTATGCTGGGTGGGGCTGGTATAAGTTCTAGACCAGAAGATCTGGAGGCTACCACCTCTCCTTACTTTAACCTCTGGTCTGAGGGGACTTATGTGATTTTATTCACAAAACTTCCACTCTTAATATCCAGTACTGACAATAAAGGGTTAATACGGAGTTATACAAAAATACCAGCCAGGAGGGACAGGTGTTTGAAAATGGAAGTCATCAAACAGAGGAATGTTATTGGATAAAAAGACATTCTGTGTAGGGGAAATCGAGGACACTGGATTATGTTGCGGAAAGAGAAATAAATTAGAGATACAAGTATTGAAGGCTTCTAAACAAATATGTCTAGATGGCGTGGGATGCCTCTAACAGGCAGTCCTTGAGAGCTGGGTAGAGCGGAGCTGCTGCTGCTGTAATTCTTATTATTATTGCAGGATAGTAAATAAACAGTCCATTCCAGGTTGGCTTATGTGGGAAGACCTGCTGGTGTGACCAGTTTAAGCACATTGGCACAGGTCTCTTTTCGGGCTCCATTTTGAACCCCAGGCTCCATCTTTGAGTGCATAAGCAGCTCCCTGACTTCTGCAGGTACAGTGGGCAGATGCAAAAAAAGAACAGGACTCCTTATACTTTTAATAGCTGAGTATAAGAGGCAATTTCAGCAGGTGCAGCTTGCAGAATCATCATCTCTTCATTGCAATTATTCCCACCTTCTCCCCACCCCACACAATGGAATGTTCCCCCTTAGATACTCCTTAAATCTCTTCTGGGGTTTTCCCCAACCCTCAAGATCAGATTTAAGGATGGTACAGAACTCACATGGGGAGGAGCGGATGGGAATCCTGTTGCACCAGCACTAAGCCTTGTGCGTGTGCAGCTATTCCGTTGCATGCTGCCCCATGTCTGCTGAAGGGTTCAGTATGTGGTAGATTTCCTACACCATGACATAGCTGTCAAGAGAATTACAGCGTGAGAATGAACCACACCTCAAACCCTTCTACAGGGCCAGGGTTAGTCTTAGCGCTGTCACCATTCCCAAATATTGGGCTGTATACTAAAATTCGCCCAAGACATTTTGCTGCCTGAGGCAAACGACAAGATGATGGCTCCTCGCATTTCATGTACAAAAACTGACCGGAATTGTAGCTGAATCATACTTGGATGCTGTCAACATTGCCTTCTGCTGCACCTGAAGGCAGCAGTCTAGCTTAGGAGAAGCAGAGCAGGGCATTGTACGCACACAGTTCCCCCCTCTTCCCATCCAGGAACTGACTCACTCTGCCTAATGGGAGGGCCGGCCCTGAGCCACACAGGAATGGAGAAGGACCACCATGCAGTTGCTCCCATCACCTCACAAATGTATAAATGACTTGAGACTCTGACTGCAGGCAAGGTCAACATTAAGGGCTGTTTATTGCGGTTTATTATTTATCTTGTTTATTACATTGATATCTTTCCTTTCCTCCAAGGAGCTCATGGCGGCGTACATGATTCTCCCACTCCTCAGTTACTCCTGACAATACCCTGTGAGGAAGGTTAGGTGGGGAGGCAGTAATTGGCCCAAGGTCAGTCAGTGAGTGGGGATTTGAACCCTGGTCTCCCAGGTCCTAGTCTGACACTTATAATCACTACACCACACTGGCTGTTGGAGAAATGCCTTGACTGGATGCAGACAGGTTTATTAAGCTGTGATCATTTACATCAGGGGTCAGCAAACTTTTTCAGCTGGTCCACTGTCCCGCAAACCTTGTGGAGGGCCGTACTATATATTTTTTTTGGGGGGGATGAACGAATTCCTATGCCTCACAAATAACCCAAAGACGCATTTAAAATAAAACCATACATTCTACTCATGTAAAAACACGCTGATTCCTGGACTGTCCGCGGGCCAGATTTAGAAGGTGATTGGGCCGGATCCGTCCCCCGGGCCTTAGTTTGCCTACCCATGATTTACATCATCATTTTATTTCCAGGTTAAGAAAGGAATAGCTCTCCTTTCAAGATTTTTGTGATTACCCCACACCCCAGATGTTGGCTATCTTTCCACTCCAGATTTGATTCTTCATCTATTAATCCCCACCCCACCCAAGCAACTGCCAATTTAGGAAATACTCAGGACAGTAAACCTCCTACATCCCCAGTATAAGCATTTTTTTATTTTGACAAAGCAGTAGAATGAGGCAGATCAAAACATTGACTGTAGTAAATTGTTAAGAGGATGAAAACAGCGAGCTTTTGGTGTGCTTTGGAGGAGCTGGTGAAAGGCAGAGAATCTATTTTTGGTGCAGTTAAAATTAATAGGATACATTTCAGTTTCCTCTGTGTATATAATTTCCCTTTAAATCTTAGCTCGTTGCTCTCCGGCTGTCTGTGCAACACAGAACTTATTCTTAGACTACTTATTATTCTAGCAGACTTCTCACCTCTATTCAGTGTGACTCATGGCTGGTTTACACCTGTATATTCATAAAACTAGATGACAGCTGCATTGTATGTTGATCTAAGTGTGTGAATGAACCGTCGCAGATCTAAAACCTTAGACAAATCTTTTAATATCAGGCAGTGCCACGCCTCCTCAAAAGCAGCACTGAAGTCAATCCGCACAGTCAGCTGCTAGTCGAGTAACACAGAGCTATGTGTGAACCAGCCTTTAACAGGTTCTCAAAGACTTATCGGCTCAAGCAGCCCAAAGTGCCTTTAAGTGCATTAAACAGTGTTGTTGTTTTCTATCCACGATCCACAACCCTTTCAAAAGTGACCATCGGCTGTCTCCATCATCTTAAGGTGAGCTGTTAGGCACCACTACAATGTTGACCACATGGCATATTTTACTCTCATTTATTGTCCTGTGTTTCTACCCCAATTCTTTCTCCTGAACTTAGGCAGGAAGAACCAAATGCACAAATATAAGATAGGGGACACCTGGCTTACAAGCAGTACATGTGAAAAGGATCTTGGGGTTTTAGCGGACCACAAGCTTAACATGAGTCAACATGAGGCAATAAAAAGCTAACACTATCCTAGGCTGCCTCAACAGAAGTCTAGTGTCCAGATCAAGGGAAGTCATAGTACCACTCTAGTCTGCCTTGGTCATACTGTATGCAATTCTGGGCACCACAATTTACGAAGGATGTTGAGCTGGAATGTGTGCAGAGGAGGGCAACCAAGATGGTCAAGAGTCTGGAACCCAAGCCTTATGAGGAATGGTTGAAGGAGCTGAGAACATTTAGCCTGAAAAGGAGGAGACTGAGAGGAGATATACGGTAGCCATCTTCAAATATCTCAAGGGCTGTCACATGGAAGAGGGAACAAGCTTGTTTTATCCTGCCCTGGGGGTAGGACTTGAACCAATGGCTTCAACTGGTAACAGGGGACAGGGCCTTTTTAGTGGTGGAGCCTTAGCTTTGGAATGCTGTTCCCAGAAAAGCTCACCTGTTGCCCATTCTGGTGACTTTCCACTGCCAGGCAAATAACTTTCCAGGCAGTTTAATTTGTGTTGATCTGTTTTACTCGGGTTATTTTTTATTCAGCTGCTATAGATTTTCTGTTTTTAGCTTATTTTTCTGTTTCATCATAAGCAGCCTTCATCCTGTGTTTGAAGGGCTGGGTGCAAGTTCTAATAAGAAAATAAATAATAATAAATGATAGAGAGAAGGCTAGCATGGGGGTACATTTTTACATTGACAGGAGTGATGACTGTTGTTAATGAATTCTTCTGTGCTACAATATTCCTGTTTTGGGGAATGGAGAGGAATGTTTCACTTGAGTGCTTTAGGAAGGAACATAGGGTGTTTCCTAAACACATGTGCTGTAATTCTCTCCATAATGGCATTCTCTTTGTTGTTCTCCATAGTTTTGGCAGCATAGTTGCCAACATAAGATGCTCGCAGACGGCATCTGTCGAATTTCCTTATCATAGTGTTATGTTTTCCCTTTCAGACTGCAAAATATGCAAATATATTTTCAGTGTCTCTTTTCCCTTCCGCAACTCGGTTAGCTGAGGGCTTTCCCATAGAGTTTGACTTTCCCAAGTGCATTTATTTCAGAATTCAACCGCCGAGAACGTGCTCTTTTCAGCAGGAAACGCAGGGAATGCAGTGCTGCAGAATCTGTCTCCTGTCAGCTCCTTCTCAGAATCAGCTGTTAAACAGACGACATGCTCCCAAAAAGAAACAGGCTGCCTGAAGCAGCTTTATTCCGTAAGTTGAAACATCCCATCTGTGCCACATAATTAACACTTTGTGAATACTAGAGGGCTGTGAACTTTGTACAGACAAGCATGGATTCCGAGCCTTGCTAACACAGATTGTTAAGCATGTCAGCTGCTGCCCTGGGCCAGGGCTTGAAATGGTTTTTAATTGCTTGATGGGCAAATCACTTTATTCGGCCTCCTTGAATTGAAGGGTGCATGCAGACGTATGTTGTTTAAATGGGCACTGGCTTTGGTCGGATGTAGCACAAAACTACGGTTTAGTATTACATGCAAAAGCCTTGAACTTATGCGTTCTCCCCCTCCAGGGAAGGGCTTATAAGCTTTTGCTGCTATTTTTAACTAACTGCAGTTTAGCATTATTTCTGAACCTAGACAAACAGTGGTTACTCTTAACTATGTCTTATTAAAACAATCCAGTTTCATACCATAGCTTAAGAATCTGGGTTCTGAGTGTGGGTGTAACACAACCAGTGCCGGCCCACCTATGAGGCAAGTTGAGGCAACCGCCTCAGGCAACAGGATTCTCAAGGGCAGCCGACCAAGGAATGCATTGCCTGCTGCTGCTACGGTGCACCATTTTGTGGTTCGCCTCAGGTGCCAAAATGCATTGGGCCAGCCCTAAACGCAACTGTGGTTCATCGAAAATGGAAGTGAAAGTTTCTGATCCCATGTTGGAAGAGTGAGCAATAAAATATGGGGATCTGATATTTGCCCAGGCGCATTTGCATAATGATAAGCTTAGCATTCCGTTTGAATGAGGCCACTATGGAAGTGCACTCACCGTGTTGAATGAAATTTCATAGCCAGGATCAAACTTGGGATCTTGCTTCAGAAACTAAGGTAAAGGCACCCCGACCGTTAGGTCCAGTCGTAGACGACTCTGGGGTTGCGGCGCTCATCTCGCTCTGTAGGCTGAGGAGCCGGCATTTGTCTGCAGACAGCTTCCAAGTCATGTGGCCAGCATGACTAAGCCGCTTCTGGCGAACTACAGCAGCACACGGAAACACTGTTTACCTTCCCGCCAGAGTGGTACCTATTTATCTACTTGCACTTTGACGTGCTTTCGAACTGCTAGGTTGGCAGGAGCAGGGACTGAGCAACGGGAGCTCACCTCGTCATGGGGATTCGAACCACCAACCTTCTGATTAGTAAGCCCTAGGCTCTGTGGTTTAGCTGCAGAAAGTAGCTGTGCACAAAACTAATAGGCTGGTGCTTTTGATGTCTTAGATCCACATCCTCAGAACAATTTCACTGTTTTTAAATGGATGTAAACATAAGGCAGTAAACGAACATAGAAATGAGTAGGCATTAACATTGCACTTTCAAAAATAACAATGCAGGTAGCCTGCTGGAAAAAGAAAAGAAGACAGACAGCTGAGATTGGTATTTGAATCACAGATAGGTATGTCAGCTGAATGTATTGTGAAGGCAGAATGCAGGCCAGCTCCTCCCACGAAGCCCTAGTTAAATGTCTGTTTGCATGAACCTTACACTTTCTGTATCAATGAGTCTTATACCTGTTAAGTGTAAGACTAGAGAAGCTTGCATTTGAATAATCTAGCTAAACTTCCTTGCATTTTTTTTAAAAGCAGCATTTTCTTGTGGATCAAACTATAAAAATCAGGAAAAGGGTGTTGGAAAATTAAGCAGCAATTTGGGGAAGAAGCAGTTGTGGGTTCATTTATTTATTTTGTACGGTCGTACCTTGGTTTCCGAACAGAATGCGTCAGTTCGACTTCCAAAATGTTTGGAAACCAAGGCGCAGCTTCCGATTGGCTGCAGGACACTCCTACAGCCAATCAGAAGTCGCAGAAGCCACGCTGGACGTTCGGCTTCTGAGGCAAAGTCTGCAAACCGGAACACCTACTTCTGGGTTTGTGACGTTCGAGTTCCGAGTTGTTTGTGAACGAAGCTGTTCAAAAACCAAGTTACGACTATGCTCCATTTACAATCATTTGAAGCTAAGCTCTTTTGAAATCGCTCTGGCTTACTTCTGAGTTACCTTATGGAACATCTTCAGGAAAAGAGAAGGCTAAGGAGTAAACCCTACACAAATCTGGAATGGAGTCCCTAAGATGGTTGGATGGTGCCTTGTACGCCTCCTTTCAGTAACTCCTGCAGCCAAGTTGGTGCCAAACATACTGCTCTGCTTTCCTTTGAACCACAGGGAGGCCAAGAATGGGGTCTTGTTGTTTTGGCAGCTCAGGACCTCCATACACACTGCCCAGGCTTCCACCCTGGAGAAGTCATGTTGGTGCCGCTAACGCAGCAAAAACAATGTGGGAGGAAGCAGTTATGAGTTACTGGTCTCTGCAGCTACAGCAGGTGCTGTGATTCTCCAGTGGTTTGGCCTCCCCTGGAGATGGACTGCATTGTCTCTTAAGACAGATGGATGTCTATTTACTAGATTGCCAAAATTCTGATCAAAAAGTTCTGTACCAAGTCACTATCTCTGAATAATGTTTCCGCAGTAATTTTTTGAAAGGGAGCCTTAAAAATATGCGCTTTTTTTTGTAAATACTGGTCACAAATGTAGGGTTTTGGAAGTCACCAGCATGTTAACACTGTTACCAGAGACACCCCTATCCAAAGAGGGGAAAATATGGCAGCCACCGTAAACACTTACAACACATTTTATTTTTATCCAAAGGGAAATTATATAGTGGCTGCGATCCAGAGCACACCACCACATCTTCATCAGAACTTAGCATAAAATCTGCCCATTGATGATTAAAGGGTGCTTCCAGAAATACAGTATAGGAAAGTCGGTACAGTAATGGAGTCATTTTTTTGGCTAGCATTCTTGGGGGTTTTGCTCTCGTTGTCGGAATTTCTCATCCTTTTGATCATTTTGAAAAGAGAAGATGGTTCGCTTGTCTAAAACATTCCTCTCCCTGGACTGTTCAAAGCCTTGTTTCATCTACTTCAGCAGCAACTCTCTCACCCACACAACCAAATGTTACAGATGGGAAGAGTTCTGCAGCGGTGACATTTCTTCTTCAACTCTTGTGTATTTACTTCCAGAGGTGTAAAACCGGTGGAGTTCCAATTTCAGCTGACTCACAGCTACTGGAAATCTTACCGTGGTAATAAATGACAGCCCTAGTTGAGGACGTGTGCAAAAGATGCAGATCCATTTCACTGGGCGGAATGTCCTGAAAGTGCTACAGGACTTTTGACCTCTGTTTATTGATACACAGCCTTAAGCTCCAGTCCTTCCATTTTACAAGCAGCCCTGATGCTTCTTAAGCATTGGATCTAGGTCCTGTTGAGTTTCAGGTGGGATGTGGAAGAAGCAAAGTATTGGTACAGATTTCGGGTACCAGAATTTAGGGGTGCAAAAGTCTCCATCATTCTAAGAAGTTAGTGAATGTTAGACATTATTGAATGCTAGAAATTAATAAATGCATGCAGTCTTCCCCTGGGATGGAAGCATGACAAATGTGTTGATGGCCCATCAAAGGAAGATGTTTGGATGTATGAAACAAGGGGGTAACATAGGTGTTAGATTACACAGAGGAAAAATGTTGTCCTTTTAAAAAAACAGAGGCCTGAAACTGTTTCTGTTTTGCCAAACATTTTGGGGGAATTAATTTGATTTAAGGTTCGGCTTTTGTTCCTTATTTTATGTCATTTAATTGATTTTATTTTAAACCACCACTATATTGTTGTTATGAATTTGGGGCAGTGGGGACAAGTTCCCCATAATCCTAACTTTAGTAAAGGGCAGAGTTTAGCTAATATTTGGAGCACGAAGGGAAGATTCCTGGCCAGTGAAAAATACAGGCTGAACCAGTTCTCCTGTTCAGGAGATTGCTGATAGCGAAGACGCTATTAAGAACACAAGGAGAATTGGTCAGAAACAGAAGAACTGAGAGGGGGAGGTTGCCAGGGTTAACAGAGGGTGTGATGTCACCACAGGAAAAAAGGTGTGCTTTTAAAACAGAGGTTTCAGACTAGGGGTTTTGGGAAAGACGAAGGAAGGGGCCAGAACTCAGAGAATCAGAGAACTGTGGGGTTGGAAGGGGTCCCCAAGGGCAGGAAAATAATACTCTACTTTTTTCCCTTCTTTTTTTTTAAGGATACAGTCAGGGCCTGCACGATTCCCTGGGGAAGAGTCTGAATTGCCAATTCCTTTTTTTACATTTAGAAGAAGCAGAATACACTACTTGCTGGCCACCTTGCAAAACTGAAGGAACTTGGACAAATTGAAAGTGGACACCAGTTTAGGCCACACCAGAAATACTGGTCTATCTGGTATGAAAGAGGACATTTGGAGAGCCTTCAGTAATCCCAGCCATGTAGCTAAGTAGTGTGTGCTGGAAACCCCCGGACCTGAGCTTCTTCATGCTCAAACACATGGCAGCAAAGTCACAATACTCAAATGAAGCACACTTAGAATCATAGAATCATAGAATCATAGAATCATAGAGTTGGAAGAGACCACAAGGGCCATCGAGTCCAACCCCCTGCCAAGCAGGAAACACCATCAGAGCACTCCTGACATATGGTTGTCAAGCCTCTGCTTAAAGACCTCCAAAGTAGGAGACTCCACCACACTCCTTGGCAGCAAATTCCACTGTCGAACAGCTCTTACTGTCAGGAAGTTCTTCCGAATGTTTAGGTGGAATCTTCTTTCTTGTAGTTTGGATCCATTGCTCCGTGTCCGCTTCTCTGGAGCAGCAGAAAACAACCTTTCTCCCTCCTCTATGTGACATCCTTTTATATATTTGAACATGGCTATCATATCACCCCTTAACCTCCTCTTCTCCAGGCTAAACATGCCCAGCTCCCTTAGCCGTTCCTCATAAGGCATCATTTCCAGGCCTTTGACCATTTTGGTTGCCCTCCTCTGGACACGTTCCAGTTTGTCAGTGTCCTTCTTGAATTGTGGTGCCCAGAACTGGACACAGTACTCCAGGTGTGGTCTGACCAGAGCAGAATACAGTGGCACTATTACTTCCCTTGATCTAGATGCTATACTCCTATTGATGCAGCCCAGAATTGCATTGGCTTTTTTAGCTGCCGCGTCACACTGTTGGCTCATGTCAAGTTTGTGGTCAACCAAGACTCCTAGATCCTTTTCACATGTACTGCTCTCAAGCCAGGTGTCACCCATCTTGTATTTGTGCCTCTCATTTTTTTTGCCCAAGTGCAATACTTTACATTTCTCCCTGTTAAAATTCATCTTGTTTGTTTTGGCCCAGTTCTCTAATCTGTCAAGGTCGTTTTGAAGTGTGATCCTGTCCTCTGGGGTGTTAGCCACCCCTCCCAGTTTGGTGTCATCTGCAAATTTGATCAGGATGCCCTTGAGTCCATCATCCAAGTCGTTGATAAAGATGTTGAATAAGACCGGGCCCAAGACAGAACCCTGTGGCACCCCACTAGTCACTCTTCTCCAGGATGAAGAGGAACCATTGATGAGCACCCTTTGGGTTCGGGCAGTCAGCCAGTTACAAATCCACTGAGTGGTAGCATAGTCAAGACCGCATTTTACCAGCTTCTTTACAAGAATATCATGGGGCACCTTGTCAAATGCCTTGCTGAAATCAAGGTAGGCTACATCCACTGCGTTCCCTTCATCTACCAGGCTTGTAATTCTGTCAAAAAACGAGATCAGGTTAGTCTGACATGACTTATTTTTCAGAAATCCATGCTGACTATTGGTGATCACAGCATTCCTTTCTAGGTGCTCACAGACTGTTTGCTTAATGATCTGTTCCAGAATCTTCCCTGGTATTGATGTCAGACTGACTGGGCGGTAATTATTTGGGTCCTCTCTTTTCCCCTTTTTGAAAATAGGGACAACATTTGCCCTCCTCCAGTCTGCCGGGACTTCGCCTGTTCTCCAGGAATTCTCAAAGATGACTGCCAGTGGTTCTGAGATCACATCTGCCAGTTCTTTTAATACTCTTGGATGCAGTTCATCTGGCCCTGGAGACTTGAATACATCTAAACTAGCCAAATATTCTTGTACTATCTCCTTAGTTATTCTGGGCTGTGTTTCCTTTGCTTGACTCTCTCATAAGCCGCAACATTCTTAAAGGTGCACCCCCAATATTTCTGCTTTATTGACGTCAGAAGAAGCACAATAAAAGTGGGAGAAAAAACACCCAGGAACATTTGTGGTATATATATAAAAATAAATCATGTGATTTCAGCAGAAGGCTATGGGACATGTACTGACTGGAAATGCAACAGCGTGACTTCACCCAAACCTTTGTAGGCACCTGGGTATAACTGTTCTGACACCATCATGAGCTCAAAGCATCATGGGTGAGCAACAAAAAGGACGTCTGGAGGACCCTTAAAGGTAAAGGTAAAGGGACCCCGACCATTAGGTCCAGTCGTGACCGACTCTGGGGTTGCGGAGCTCATCTTGCTTTATTGGCCGAGGGAGCCGGCGTACAGCTTCCGGGTCATGTGGCCAGCATGACTAAGCCGCTTCTGGCAGACCAGAGCAGTGCATGGAAACGATGTTTACCTTCCTGCCAGAGCAGTACCTATTTATCTACTTGCACTTTGATGTGCTTTCAAACTGCTAGGTTGGCAGGAGCAGGGACCGAGCAACGGGAGCTAACCCCATCGCGGGGATTCAAACTGCCGACCTTCTGATCGGCAAGTCCTAGGCTCTGTGGTTTAACCCACAGCGCCACTCGCGTCCAGAGGACCCTTAGGCATTGCTAAAATAAACGCATTACCACAAAAGAAGATACAAATCTGCATGTGCCAATTTGTATGTATAATTCCAAATCTAGAACCATTCGCTGCAATTTCATTAAAATATAATGCCCCTCACCATAATATGGAACAAGACTATGGTGTGTGTGCCTGCCTAGTTTTGCAACCCAGGGGTGAAGCGTTTGTGGGCACCTTCAAGACCCCTGCTGCTCTTTCTTCTTACAGTTCTTCATATTTCAACCAGAAAGCTGGTGTGGTGTAGTGGTTAGAATGATGGACCTGGCACCTAGAGATATGTGATGAAGGTGCCAGGCGAGCCTTCCTGGGGAGAGCACTCCACAAGTGGTGAGCCACCACAAAAAAAGGCTCGTTCTCACCTTGCTGCCCTCTGGACCTCCTGAGGAGGAGGCACATGAAGAAAGGCTTCAGATGATGAGCACAGGATCTGGCTCAGTTCATATGAGGAGAGGTGGTCTTTGAGGTTTTACAGTTCTGAGCCATTTAAGACTTGATAGGTCGCGACTGGACTTAACTGTCAGGGGTTCTTTACCTTTACCTTTTTAGGTCATAACAAGCACTTTGAATTGGACTTGGAAATGGATCGTTACCCATTGCAGTCAGGCCAGGACTGGTATTATACAGTATGCTCAAACCGCCATGCCCCGGTGAGCAACCTGACTGCTGAATTCGGCACCAGCTGAAGTTTCTGGATCATCTTCAGAGGCAGCCCCATGTATAGCATGTTGCAGTAATCTAACCTAGAGGTTACCAAAGCACAGACAACAAAAGTTGTTGTTGTTGTTTAGTCGTTTAGTCGTGTCCGACTCTTCCTGACCCCCATGGACCAGAGCACGCCAGGCACTCCTGTCTTCCACTGCCTCCCGCAGTTTAGTCAAACACATGCTGGTAGCTTCAAGAACACTATCCAACCATCTTGTCCTCTGTCGTCCTCTTCTCCTTGTGTCCTCCATCTTTCCCAACATCAGGGTCTTTTCCAGGGAGTCTTCTCTTCTCATGAGGTGGCCAAAGTATTGGAGCCTCAGATTCAGGATCTGTCCTTCCTGTGAGCACTCAGGGCTGATTTCCTTAAGAATGGACATGTTTGATCTTCTTGCAGTCCATGGGACTCTGAAGAGTCTCCTCCAGCACCATAATTCAAAAGCATCAATTCTTCGGCAATCAGCCTTCTTTATGGTCCAGCTCTCACTTCTGTACATCACTACTGGGAAAACCATAGCTTTAACTATATGGACCTTTGTTGGCAGGGTTATAAAGCTGATGGTTGGCACTCTGTGACACTGAGGCCACCTGAGCCTCCAGCAACAGCAAAGGATCCATATGTACTCCCAGGCTGTGGAGCTGCTTCTTCAGTAGGTCTGTAACCTCACCAAGAGCAGGCAGCCTCCCATCCATCTGGTCTAGGAAACCACCCACTAACAAGACCTCAATCTTATCTGGTTTGAGCTTCAGTTTATTGGCTCTCATCCAGTCCATTACCAAGGTCATGACAATGGTCCAGCACATCCACAGCCTCTTCACTGTTTTGTTTTTGGTCATTGTTCTCTCTCCATTTGCTAACACACTGTAAATGAAAATACAATAGCTCTGGCTTCACAGGTGCAAACTCTCCTTAGATCTGACCAGGATTCATTTGGGATCCTTACCCAACATTTGGAAAACAGTGGTGTAGAGTTCAGTAGGATGCAAGACCGCGTCAAATTTAGGGGGCCCTTCTTGCTTAGTTTTTAATGCAAAATACCTTCCGTGGCAGACATATCAAAGCATTCTGAGTAATTCTGGAGTTAATATAAATAATTTGAAACCCACCCTAGGTCATTGAAGATATTCCACATTTGTAATACTGTGTACATGAGATCTTAAATAATTCAGCTTGACAGCAGATTCCTGCATAATTAGATTTAATGTTAATATTGTTTAAAGGTAAACCAGGCCTTTGCATTTGCATGGAGAAACAAGTTTTCACTGGTAAGCTTTACACTGTTAAAAGAGTATGACATGCCTTATAACAACTTTGTTTGCAACCGGTATTTCATGAACTCTCTCCAGACTTCTTTTTTTGTGTGTGTTCCTGTGCCAGAAAGGGGCACGTGTTTGTCCTTGAAACTAAACTAAATCAAAAGAATCTCTAATTTATTTTCCTCTACCCACTAATGTTCCTCCTCCCATTTGCCCTCCAGTTTACAATCGCTAACCCTTTCATGGATGGGTGAGCTTGGAAAATCATTTTGAATGGAAATTGGCTGAACTGGTTAGCAGACTTCAGGTAATTATACCTTGGAGGCTTGTTGGTAGATCAGATATTTGAGAGTAATGTTTCAAGCTACTTTCTCAAACTTTGTAACCATTAAAACTTAAATATCTTGCGCAGCAGAAGAATGTGTGTTTCTGTGAAAGAGGCACAAAAGGTGATTGTTTAATAGACTGGAGGAGAGGGTGGAGGTGGGTTAAAGAGAGAAATTATACAACTAAGGAACAACAGCTACACCCTCTTAGAGTAAGGATCTATAAACTGAAGAAGGATTCTTGAACTGGGTAACAGAAAGGACACTCCCTTGGGCAAGACATGAGAGAGATGTGCTGATAAGAAGATCTAAAAGGAGAAAGAAATGGGTTAATCAAGGGGTTTCATGTTTCTCTGTTCCTTTCCCTTCTTTAAATTTCTTATTAATTTGATTAATTTGTATACCGTGTTTAAAGTGGGGAAAATCTGGCACAAAATTGCCTTTGTTTCTGACCCTTTTGTTGCAAAGGGTAGCTAAGCCAAAACTTATTTATAGAACAGGCTGAAAACTAGCTGATGGTTGTGAGCTGGTAACTTGAGAAGCTATGGTGACACGGAATGTTCATAAACATTATAGCTGCTCAGAGGTAACACAGAGAGACATAAAGAAATGGAATTAGCATGGGGTGCACTTCTTGGTGTCAACGATCCTTACTACGATTTGTAGAAATTGCAGTTTTGGCTGCTGAAGCAGAGCAGGGTGCTGGCACAATGGACCTAGTCTTTATTGCTTTTGGAACATAGCCAGTGAGCCTAGGTCACCAGTTGGCACATTTTCGCTCTTCCTTTGATACATCGGCATGGGCGGATGTACCATTACATCTGCCAAGTTGAAACCTTAGGAATGCAGCCCTTGGTCAGTCGTCGGTATTGTAGGCCCTGCTAAGTAGTCACAACTCCACATTTCCACCTGTTCCTCCTGCTACAAACTTCAGTGACATGCTTCCTGTACATTTGCTTTGGGACTAAAGATCCCCCATGATCAAAAGGAGCCTTACCAGCTTTCTCTTGATATGAAGGACAGTCCTGAAAATCACTGGTGTACCTTAAGAGTGAAGAACTTTCAGCAAAGGCCTGAAATTTTATATACAGGCAAGGAAATGTAGTGTTCAGAATCTCTAGTTCAGAAATCTTCACATGTAGCTATGGTGAATGACCTCCAAAGAGACAGTTGACATGATCAAGCTTGGACAACACCAGTCACTTCTAGGAAGGAAGGTGGCATCTGGGTTCCACCAATGTGATGTAAAAGCTGGCTGCATGGGACACGTAAATCACAGGTACCTAAACAGATCCAGTGGATTCACTTGTGGGATCTGACTCACCCATAGCTGTCAACTTACAGATTTGAAAATAAGAGACCAGCAGCCAAAATAAGGGATTTTCTGGACACAGGTATGTTCAACTTCTGAGCCCCTCCGAGCCAAAGGCAGAAAGCCCAGCCAGCAGCCAAACGAAGCCTCAAGTAGTGGTTCCCACAGTGCAGCAACCTGGCAAAGGGGATGCAGCAAGGAAAACCACCATCACCTCTCTGCTGGGAAGCGCTGAGCAAAGGCGAGTCCCCAGGCAACGCAGCCGATTTGATCGGCACAAGGCATGCAAGCTCCACCCCCCAGTCGTTCTTAGACTCCTTATTGGGTGAGCAACGCAGCCAAGCAACACAGTTGGAGCCTCTCTCCTCCCTGGCCGGCAGGCAGGGAGGGAGAGGAGCTGCTTCCTTTGAAACACGGTAAATTTAAGGGACATCATCAATAAGGGACAGCAGTGGAACACAACGCTGGGATAAGGGACTTTCCTGCCAATAAGGGACGGTTGACAGCTATGGCTCACCCTGATCCACGCATTGCTCTCACTAGACTAGCTGTATGATCAGTATGGTCCACTGTCACTAGACTAGATCAGCAATATTGTGGCTGGTATTGTGTGAAGGGCGTGTTGGGAATCAGATATTTTCTTCTACATGTGGAACTCCTATGTAAAGATAAGAGATTTTGAAGGAGAGTCTTTCATGAAATAGGATTGATGATAGGACAATTACTTACTTTGGAGCCAAGCATTGCTCCATTCCTTGATGAAAAAGTACAAGATGGGAAACACAAAAGTCTTATGACTAAAATGTTTATAGCAGCAAGATTAACAATAGCCAGAATATGGGGAAATTCTGGGAGAAAACTTGATGAATGAATAGTATCAGCAAATATGGGCAATTGTTTTAATGGAAAAACAAATAAAAGACAGGAGAAGCTTAACAAAAAACAAGGAAAATTTTCAAACAGCATGGTATTGCATACATACATTGCACAAAAGTAAAATGATTGACAGCCTCCTGCTGCTCATGGCTTACTGTAGAAAGATATGTCAGGAAACACTAATCTTGAAAAATAACACAAATGGTCTTTATTTGATGGACGATATTGAATTCTTAAGCAGTTTTCCATATTTGGTTTTACCTAGTTATGCATTGCACTTTGGGGATATTGTTGTACATAAAAAGTTTAATAAAAACATTCACAAATACTATAATATTGTAGCTGACATGAACTCTCCCAAGTTTCGCAAACATGTGTTCTAACCATTGCTGTATCCTTAGCTCTCCAATTGTCAGGCACTTTTAAAAGTTGGCAACTGTGGAGAACTTTCTGATGTTGAGGTTGGAGCTCTCTGGTACATAAGGCTAACAATAAATTGTATAAATAGATAAAATTATATCGAAACCTGGGCCTTGGCAACAATATTGGATCTCTATTACAGACACCTGTGGCTTGTCCACATAATCAGTGTGTGTTAAATGCACAATGGTTTCTTATTGATTTCATAGTCTTTCCTCAAGGTTGCGGTTCCGTTGAGGTGTAAATAATACTCTATTTCTCTTATTTTTCTTACTGATGCAGATTTTGAATATGTGCTAGTGACTAATTATTTGCTATATTTCCATCCAGGTAAATCCTAGATGAATAGGAAAGGCTCAAATATCTTCACTTTTAAGGACTCAAATCACCATTACTTAGTAAGGTCAGTGATAGTAATGCAAAGATAAGGTAAATAAAACTTAATTTCATGTATATGATGATACAAACCTTGCACAGTGAGTAAATCTTTAAGGGTATATTAAGGGTTGTTTGTGGCTTTTGTGACATTTCCCCTGGCTGTAACGATTCTAATATATTTGGCTCATTTCTCTCTCTCATATATATAGACTCAATGAAGGGGGAAGGAAATGCACCCCTGCAGGATCTTGTTTGTAAATGAGGTGTAATTCCAGAGTAACTCTGCACACTTCACTTGGCTTGTGTTTACACTGGTTAAATAAAGATGACCCTCTTGCCTACAGTCTTTCACCTAGTTTTTAAAAAAGCCTGTATAACCACATTGCTGCGAGGTGCCTGCAAACCACAAATGAAGTGTTTGATGTCTGGGAATTATACCCTGGTCCTTTCAACAAGGTCCATGAAATTTGTGCAGGCTGCAGTACACCATACCGTATACCACAGCCCAAATGTTGTTTTAAAACTGTTTATGTGTGCTGCTGCTGCTGCTGCTGTTTTCAAGCAGTCCTAATGATGCTTGGCTTCTCATGCTCTTCTCCTTGTCCAGACCCAAACAAAGGGGATGGGGCAGAGGTTGAAAAATACCTTGCTGGGCAAGTGAGGGTTGTATACAGAACCTGATCGCCTTCCTTCAGATATGTCCATACTATGAAACGAATGAATCTTAAGCTTCAGGGACCCTAATCCCAGAGGGGCCCCATAAGTGACTTTAGTTCAAATTCCTTTTTTTTAAAAAAAAGAGTCTAGTAGATCCCATCTGAACCACACAATTCACACTTTTTGTATATATTTCGACAATCCCAAATCTTGAGAGTCAGTAGCATAGATGGTGCAAAGGTGAAATGTCATGGCATAGGAGCCAACTCCTAGGGGCCGAGGTCCCTTTGGCCCCCTTCAACAAAATATTTGAGGGAGCCCCCCCCCCCCAGTTGGCGGGGATTGCCATTCAACTGGTGTGTGTGTCTTGTGATCGATTATGTGGGGCGGAGCTTACCTGCCCCCTCCCCCATATTTTATTCAAGTTGGCACTCCCTATTCCACAGCAAGTTGGCTGTTCTGCCATGGCTAATGTAATTCCCCCCTCCCCTTTTTTTTGACAGAGGTCAAGCCCCCAGAAAAGCAACAACAGGGTCACAAAAGTACTTCAGTAGATACCAAAAACGCAAACTCATGGGAAATTTGTGGTGATCTGTTGTGGTACAACCCCACTGAAGAAGATAACAGCGGTTACCCAGACCTTGTTGCTGGTTGAGAAGGGGCCCCCATAAGAGTTCAAGCTTCAATGCCCCCAAAATGTAGGTCCACCACTGTGTCCATCTAGCCTTGCCTTGCCCAACCTGGTAGACTTGTAATCTGGTGAACCAGGTTTGCGTCTCCGCTCCTCCACATGCAGCTGCTGGGTGACCTTGGGCTAGTCACACTTCTCTGAAGTCTCTCAGCCCCACTCACCTCACAGAGTGTTTGTCATGGGGGAGGAAGGGAAAGGAGAATGTTAGCCGCTTTGAGACTCCTTCGGGTAGTGATAAAGTGGGATATCAAATCCAAACTCTTCTTCTTCTTCTTCTTGTAGCAGCCTAGAACATCTGGAGGGCAGCAAGTTTGGCCATGATGAGCTAGCCCAATACTGTCCACTCAGGCTGGGAGCACAGTCCAGAGACTTGGGAAGAGAGTTTTTCATGTCACTTGCTTCTTGAACATTCAACTGGAGATGCCAGAGATTGAGAAGAGGCCCTATGCCCCAAGGCTCTTTACATCTAGCCAAGGTGCTTTGCCCCTCTCTCTCGCCCTATCTCAGTGGTAAATCCTGCTTCAAACTGTCCCTCTGTCTCTCTTTCTAGACTTCAGAATATCATCCCCTGAAGACTGGATCTCAGACCATAAAAAAGCAAAAACCAACAACAATATCTGCCCTCCCTTCCCCACAGGTGGGCGGGGTTTGCGGCACCGAGCGGGGCTCACCTGGGCAGGTGCCACCCACCTGCTTGGGCCGGCCTTTGACCTGCCATTGGCCAGGGAGGACAATAGACGGCTGGCCAGGGGTGGGCCTAAGGCCAAAAGAAAAGAGGCTGTCTCCATTGCTCAAAATAAAAAAATTCCTTCCAGTAGCACCTTAAAGACCAACTAAGATGTGTATCTGAAGAAGTGTGCATGCACACGAAAGCTCATACCAAGAACTAACTTAGTCGGTCTTTAAGGTGCTACTGGAAGGAATTTTTTTATTTTGACTATGGCAGACCAACACGGCTACCTATCTGTAACTGGATCTATCGCTCAAGTCTCTTTTGCTGTTCATCCTTCCAGGAAGGAACAACAACAACACCTTACTTCTAGTCATTAAGGACCACTAGGATTCTTTTGTTTAAATCTCTGGGCACATTCCTAGTGATTCAGATGATCCAACTTGCAGCCCGTCCCCTCCCTCTCTCCCCCAAAGGTCAGGTCTTTTCATAATGCATAGCAGTTTCTCCTGGAAAACAAATAAATGTAAATGGACAGCTTAACAAAAAAAGAACATAAAAAGTTCTTACCTATTTTCATAGGAATTCCCCTCCCACCCGCTCCTGTCAAGTACTTTAGGTCATTGCAATCCCGTTTCTCGACACCAGCAGTTTCCACCCCCAGACAAACCGGCTACTCAGCCAGTATTCACCATTAGCAGAACAAAAAGACTGGAATCCTTTTCAGATAAATGCATAGGAGGAGAGCAGGGGGAGGGCAGGATTGCAGTGGCAGGCTCTTCCCCTGTCCTTCACATAGTCATATGGGGGTCCAAAGTTTCATACTATTGTAACCGGAAACACTTGGAGCATGAAAAGCTGGTGAAGGTTTATCGAAAGAGAGACCCCATCTGAGCAACTATATATATATATATATACAGTATCTATCTATCTATCTATCTATCTATCTATCTATCTATCTATCTATCTATCTATCTGGGCAGACCTCTAGGTCAGCTTTGACCCCTTGTAGTAGTTGAACAAGCAAAGTGTTCACCTCCAGGCAGGTGCATTTGGGAGGGTTGTAGAATCATAGAATCATAGAATCATAGACATAGGCGCCGACTCCATGGGGCTTGAGGGGGCTTGAGCCCCCTCAAAAAAATTTTTGGGGGGGCTCAGCCCCCCCAATAATCTCGGGCGCCCTTGCTGCCGTCCCCCGCCTCCTCCCCACCTGCTCCCTCCCCAGCCAGCCAGCCAGCCGCGCGCCCTAGCTGGAGAGCCCCGGCCGTCCCCCGCGAGAACAGGGGAATCCCCGGGGGCGGGGGCTTCTGCCTCTAGCCCCAGGTTTCCCGCATATCAGCTGTTCCGGAGCTGATTAATAGGCAGCAGCACGCTCTCCCCTATTCGCTCACGAGGGGGCGGCGCCACTTCATTTGCATATTCATGAGCTTATTTGCATATTCATGAGCTTATTTACATTTCACGAGCTTTCCCGGCCCCCCCAATATTTTTTATAAGTCCGCGTCCCTGATCATAGAGTTGGAAGAGACCACAAGGGCCATTGAGTCCAACCCCCTGCCAAGCAGGAAACACCATCAGAGCACTCCTGACATATGGTTGTCAAGCCTCTGCTTAAAGACTTCCAAAGTAGGAGACTCCACCACACGCCTTGGCAGCAAATTCCACTGTCGAACAGCTCTTACTGTCAGGAAGTTCTTCCTAATGTTTAGGTGGAATCTTCTTTCTTGTAGTTTGGATCCATTGCTCCGTGTCTGCTTCTCTGGAGCAGCAGAAAACAACCTTTCTCCCTCCTCTATGTGACATCCTTTTATATATTTGAACATGGCTATCATATCACCCCTTAACCTCCTCTTCTCCAGGCTAAACATGCCCAGCTCCCTTAGCCGTTCCTCATAAGGCATCGTTTCCAGGCCTTTGACCATTTTGGTTGCCCTCCTCTGGACACGTTCCAGTTTGTCAGTGTCCTTCTTGAACTGTGGTGCCCAGAACTGGACACAGTACTCCAGGTGAGCTCTGACCAGAGCAGAATACAGTGGCACTATTACTTCCCTTGATCTAGATGCTATACTCCTATTGATGCAGCCCAGAATTGCATTGGCTTTTTTAGCTGCCGCGTCACACTGTTGGCTCATGTCAAGTTTGTGGTCAACCAAGACTCCTAGATCCTTGTATTCTGCTCACTGTGCTTTTAGTTCTTATTTTAAGGTTAATTTTAAGCCATCAGACCACCCCCATTTCTACTAGGAATCCCGCTCTCATTTCCTCCATTCAGGCTCTATCATATTCGCACACAGTTTTCTCTCCAAGGAAGAAGCATCCCACTACTGACCCCAGTTTTATGCTTAGAGAGGTTCCAGTCTTAACACTACAGTGTTTCCCTGGGAGAAGAAGACACTAGAGAAGGCATAGGCAAACTCGGCCCTCTAGATGTTTTGGGACTACAACTCCCATAATCCCTGACCACCGGTCCTGTTAGTGAGGGATGATGGGAGTTGCAGTCCCAAAACATCTGGAGGGCCGAGTTTGCCTATGCCTGCACTAGAGAATTGCAGTGGTTTTTGCAACATTTATTTACAAATGCTTCTGTAGTAAATCTGTACACCTGAACCTGATTTCCAAATAGGGCCCCCTGTACCCCAAGATGCTTCTCATTTTACTCAGCTTCATATGCAAATTTATTTTCATTTGTTTGCCTATCCTTGCCTCTAGCATGAAGAGCAGTTACCTCCTGAAGGCTGGATCCTAGCCCATCAGAAAAAGCATCCCTCAGTAATTCAAGGTCAGTAAAGTTCCTTTCTTAAAGTCTCCGGCCGGTTAATCACAGTGATCAAGGTGGCCAAATCCATGACAATATCCTCTTTTTGTTTTTGTTTTTAAAATAACCAGCAAAACATATGAGGGTAATGAAGCAAACTTTGAACAAAGCCCAACTCTTTGTGTAAAAGAAGCTGAGATCATATGAAAAGCTTTCTTTAAGATTATGAAAGACTGCCCATAATTGCCTTGAAATGTATTTCTAGCCGGTTCTTAGCCGTAATCAGAAGCAGCAGTATGGCTTTATTACATTTTTAATAATGCCACCATCTTTCGCCATGAACCTAAGATGTTGCAATCCTTTCACCACAGCATAAACAAGCTGTGTTTTATTCACTTTATTTGTATCTTTGAAAGGCTGCTGCATGATCTCATGTTCTCTGTTCTGCCTGTGCCTTTTTATTTGCTGATGTAACACAATGATCCCTTTCAATTGCATTTATGCAGTACTTTGCAAAGAAGCAATATCCTTAAAGCATTCACGCCAATGTTTGCTTTCCAGCCGAGGTGAATCTCAAACTACCACCCCCAGACTATGAAGGGCTTGGTTTTCAATCCTATCCTCCTCCTCCTCGTTATTTTAAAAAATATCATTATATATTCATGTGTGTGGTGATAGAAATATATTTCAAACTTTTGGGAATAGCCTGTAGCAGTTGATTCCCCCTCCCCATTACATTTTTGGGTGCTGCGGGGAGTTTTTCATGCTGCTGGATTTTCCAAACACTGCCTGTGGACAGTTCCTGACACAGTTGTGTGCAGACTTCCCTCTATAGGCCATGGGAGATGGAGATCTTTCCACTTCTGTAGCCAACAGTGGAGAAGTCCTCCTTCCATGCTCCTTTAGTCAAATGATGCTTACTGTCTCTGAACTGAAATGTAAGGCACCAGGTTGAAGAAGGGTGTCTTGACTCAATTGGGGAAGATGTCCTTAAACCAAGGGTGGGAAACCTCAATGTAAAATTTACATTTATTGTTCTGTTCCCCTTTGTCTCTAGAACATGGGTGGGCAAACTAAGGGCCGGGGGCCGGATCCGGCCCAATCGCCTTCTAAATCCGGCCCGCGGACAGTTCAGGAATCAGTGTGTTTTTACATGAGTAGAATGTGTCCTTTAATTTAAAATGCATCTCTGGGTTATTTGTGGGGCATAGGAATTCCTTCATTCCCCCCCCAAAAAAAATATAGTCTGCCCCCCCCCCACAAGGTCTGAGGGACAGTGGACCAGCCCCCTGCTGAAAAAGGTTGCTGACCCCTGCTCTAGAACTACCCAGTATTGATATATGGCAAGTTGATCAGACAGAAATGTGGACCTCAGACTTAAAACTATCCCCCCTCCCCTGCCTTAAAGGTAGATTCACACTTATCCTTTCAGATATTTTATACTGCATCCCATGCAGTTTATCCAGTGCTGTATACTCATAGCAGAAAGAGAGGCATGCTGGCATTAATTGCTGGGATTCAAGGGAAGCAACTGTTTCAGCACAATGTGAAAGCTGTGATAAATAGGATGCTGCTAAATTAACTAGCTTAAATTAATCGCTAGCTTCACTAATGCAATATACCATCACGTTTACTTCTCCTCTCTGCCTCACAAGCAAGCTTTGTGTTTTGGTTAGAGCTGTGTAACCATAAGAAGTCTCAATTTCAAAAATGGGGAAGCAACCATTCTGGTTTCTTTGTTCCATCAGCCTAGGTGCAGCCTGCCATCTAATTACATCTGTGTATGCACCATACAGGGACGCGGGTGGTGCTGTGGTCTAAACCAGAGAGCCTAGGATTTGCCGATCAGAAGGTCGGCGGTTCGAATCCCCGTGACGGGGTGCGCTCCCGTTGCTTGGTCCCAGCTCCTGCCAACCTAGCAGTTTGAAAGCACGTCAATACATAAATAGGTAGATAAATAGTAGATAAATAGGTACTGCTCCAGCGGAAAGGTAAACGGCGTTTCCATGCGCTGCTCTGGTTCACCAGAAGCGGCTCAGTCATGCTGGCCACATGACCCAGAAGCTGTACACCGGCTCCCTCAGCCAGTAAAGCGAGATGAGTGCCACAATCCCAGAGTTGTCCGCGACTGGACCTAACGGTCAGGGTCCTTTACCTTTATGCACCATATATTTAAATTACATGACTTCCCTCAAATAATTCTCAGAACTGTACTTTACCTCTCACAGAGCTATGGTTCCTGTGATTCTTTAGGAAGGAAATTTACAGGATGCACACAGCCCAGAGCTGCAAAAATTCCGCATGTTCTATCAGAAGACTCTTACAAAGAACAGATTTTTCAGACAGAAACGCATCACCCAACTTTTTCTCTCCCCACTTCCCTGCCCATTTTGTTTAACATCCTGCCTAATGAAGAATCTTGTGGAAGCTGAAAGCTTGCTCATTATTTTATGGTATTTTGGCAGGCCCATTTATATAGATATTGGCATCCCGTGGTCCTTGGAATTGCTTTTTCTCCTACAATTTTTGGTAGTTTGGTAGTGAACATCACCGCTTTATTGTGAATGCTAGGCAGATTATTTTGAGAATAAATGTTCTACTGTGTTTAGAGGTCGCTGGGGAGAGGAAAAGAATGTGTTGTTTTAGGTTACCCCAATGCATACTTTCTCTCTCCTTGCAGCTTTGCAATATAGCTAGCATCCTTAATTTTAGGATTCCATGGCACTTTGAAGGTGTTTGACTGCGAGTAGTGTTTGTGTTTTCAAGAAGATGATCTGCTTCCCAGTTTTGTTTTACCCTTTCCAGCTTATCACTTTTATACCTTTCAAACCAAGGAACTAAAAATACTCTTGTCAAAAAGATTAGAAACTGAAATGTGAGCTGAATGATAATTTGGAGTGGAAGCATTCAGATTTTCAACAATGCCTTCCTTTTGCTTTGATTTCCAGTAGCAGCCATGCTTACTTAGCATTAGAACAGCACATCTGAAAAACAAAACAAGTGATGATCTGTTGCTTGTGAAACCTCTGCAGCTACAAGTGATGGTGGTTCTTTGGAGGTATTTTAGCCTCATTGGGGACGCTTTGTTACTGGCTCTGTTACTCCTGTGCAAAGGTAGTAGAATTTGAGCAGACATACAGGACAAACCGGAATTTTCTTAAAAAGAAAAAGTGGATAAATTTCTCAGACTGTAGCCTTGTTCTAGGAGGGCTAGAAACTTGTTTGTAGAAATGCTAAGTTTCTAGCCCTCCTGGAAATATAAAACTAGATTCTATGTAGGTGATGCCAGGACACAGGAAACTGGGTCCATCTAGTTCAGTATTTACACTGATTGGCAGCTGCTCTTCAGGATTTTAGACAGGGGTCCTACCTAACCTAGCCCTACCTGGAGATGGTGGGGATTGGACCTGGGTTACAGCCTTTCCCTAAACTCCCAACCCATTGCAGATCTCTGATCTCTCTTTCCAATACCTTGCCCATCTAAGATGAGCTTTAAGCCCTTGTAAATGTACATAAATGCTTGCATGCCCCAATTTCCCATTTTCTTTTTTAAAATCGCAATAAAAACCACAGATTTGTTCTAAAAGACAGATCACCAACTAGCTATTACAGAATTCTTGATTGTCTGCATAAGCTTGGTAGTGCCACTCATGCAACACGCTGGCGATTAATACACACAGAACTATAATTATACATACTTTATCAACCTTCTGAGAAAAATACAAAACATTAAACAAAGCCATAGAGACTTGCGAACCACCCAGCCTAAAATGAACTTATAACGTCTGGCTTCAATAGATTTTTCAAATGCTTAACTCAGTCTTTTAGATACGTTCATGAAGATACCAACAAAAGGTAAGTTCGGTGTTATTCACAATACCGAGAGATGCTAGTGGAGTTGTAGATAGATGTTAATAAAGTTGTAGATGACTGGGTGACGGCGTTTTGCACCTGTTTCGCCCTGGCAGTCCAAGTAATCAAGAGGCGGGGTAGTTCGCAAGTCTCTGTGGCTTTGTTTAATATTTTGTATTTTTCTCAGAAGGTTGATAAAGTATGTATAATTATTGTTCTGTGTATATCACTCGCCAATGTGTTGCATGAATTGCACTACTTCTATCAACAGCACAGGTTGCATTTTTCTAGCATTATTGCATAAGCTTGGTGGCAAAAAAAAGTGACGTTTTCAGCAAACATTTGTTTAAGATCCCTGCTAAATCTCTGTTGGAAGAGCATTCCACATTGACACGAAGGGATTATTTTCATGTCGACTTTAAATGAGCCTCACCAACTCAGGGAACAACCAGTGGTGCATCTACAGATGATCTAAGTCTAAGTGACCAAGCTGGGAAATAAGTTTCGCCTGCCATTTTGGGGGGATTTTCTTCATGGAATTGGGAGAGGGCTCCAAGAGGTGGGCTGGTGGATGACAGAGCCTGGTGCCCTTTTGGGGGGGGGGGGTTGCTCAACTTTCCCAGCTAAATCAGAAGTTCCATGAGCCACTGGTGGTCTGTGATCTCTGTCCTGCTTGTCCACAGAAAGGATATGGAACAGCTGAGAATATTTGTACTTGGCAATGCACTTGATTTCTTTTTAATGACTGAGGTTGTTTTGACCTGTGCTGGGTTATCAAGCAGTATAACAAGGCCCTCATTTTCAGCCTTTGAATACAGTGCTAATTTCCCCTTTTAAAATTTACCAGTTAAAGGAGGTCTTCTCAGCAGCCTGGCCTACAGCCTGTGATTTTCATAATACCATGCTGGTTTTGATTATGATGCTGGCATGCTAGAGAAAACAATGTTATTAGATTATGAGCTAGGCATGTGCTTTGACTTGTAAAAAAATTAAAAAATGGGGTTAATAAGCAGCCTACTTAGACCTCCCACATTTCTCAGGTGATCCATAATAACAAAAATGTTTGAGAACCACTGCGCTGGATTATTGTTCCTCCTACCACCACTGTGGAATAAAAGGGGATGTGCTCATGCTCCAAAGATCCTGCCTTTTACCAGGTCAGACTTATTTGCCCATCTGGTTCTAGGATTGCCAGTGTGGTACCCACAAGCGTAATGACTTCCCTTAGCACCCATGAAATCCCTGCACCCTCATGAGAGACAAGGGTGACCTTCTCTCCTCCCCTTCCCTGAAAAGGGCATAGAGTTTACGGAAGAAGTGAGAAAGAGCGTTGCTTTTCCCCACTTCCTCCTTCAGCTCTGTGGGCTTTTAGAGGCTCAGATTGGCACCCACAAGCACATAAAGGTGGAAAGGGATTATCTGTGATACGTTGGAGACAAACTAAAGTTTATGTGATGCTAAGAAGACTGATCACCGAAGAATTGATGCTTTTGAATGATGGTGCTGGAGGAGACTCTTGAGAGTTCCATGGACTGCAAGAAGATCAAACCTCTCAATTCTTAAGGAAATCAGCCCTGAGTGCTCACTGGAAGGACAGATCGTGAAGCTGAGGCTCCGGTACTTTGGCCACCTCATGAGAAGAGAAGACTCCCTGGAAAAGACCCTGACGTTGGGAAAGATGGAGGGCACAAGGAGAAGGGGACAACAGAGGACAAGATGGTTGGATAGTGTTCTTGAAGCTACCAGCATGAGTTTGACCAAACTGCGGGAGGCAGTGGAAGACAGAAGTGCCTGGCGTGCTCTGGTCCATGGGGTCACGAAGAGTCGGACACGACTAAACGACTCAACAACAACAGTAAGGCACCAGATCTGTGATTTTTACTGTGCAGTCCACTACTGTCAGTTTTAATTCTGATTGTCATTTTGGGGGGAAACCCTGTAAAGGGATGCAAATTCAAGAGGATCTGTTTTAATTCTACTCGGTCCAACTTTTACCCACACTCCATCGAAAAACAAAAGAATCTCTGTCTGTATGTGTGCGTGCATGCGCAATCATATGATTTCTCTTTCTGAGGAAGGGGAAGGAGAAGTAACCAGAGGGAGCCCATGAGGCGCTCTCAGAATCACAAATGTGCACATCGACTCCAACAGCAAATCCATTGATTGATAAACCTGTTGATTTCGGTTGCTTGTTTTTCCTAATCTTAAGTACAGTTTGCTAGATTTCTGCAACCGAATTTTATTTTTAAGAAACAAAATGGCAAACCTATTCTTCAACATTTAAGTACACATTTTCCCTAACAGATATATTTTTAGCAAGCAATTTACCCTGATGCTATACATTTTATGTTTTTTTTTGAAATGAATACTTTGCCCTAACGTATGCATTTCTAAACACGTATACATTGGTTGGAGAACTGCAATTTTGAGAAGTGCAAATTTCTAATGACAGCTGCATTGGGGTTCATGGATTGTTTCAAGCAGTGCCAATCTGGTAGGATGGCATTAAAATGTGAACAGACAGCACCCCTTGCTAGCCTATATTGTCTACTCTGACTGGCAACAGCAATCCAGGGTCTCAGGCTTCTCCAACCTCCTGTTCTGTGAGCCTTTCAAGTGGAGATGCCAGGGATTGAACTGGGAGGTTCTGCAGTCAAAGCATGTGCTCTAACACTGAGCTATGGTGCTTGCTTTTATTTGCACAACTTGAATTTCAGTGCTGTGCTCACCATGTGTTTGTTAGTAAATTCTGCTTCCAGGGCCTGCGTTCTCCCTTTCCCCTTCTCACACCTGTTTTTGTCATAAGACTCCGAATTCCCAAACACCTCCGCCCCTGCCAGTTGCCTCATATCACATTGAGAATGAATTATGCATGGCATAAATCAGTGCTAATTCCGCCATTTGAATAATTTATTCCTAGTGGCATATTTGCTTCTCCTCTGTGCCAGATTTGGATGCAAAGAGCATCCAGACCTGATTAAAGTTTGCAGTCAATGCAATTGTGGATGAAGCTTTGCCTCTGCCAAAAAAAGGGGGGGCGAGCACATCTTTTTGAAATCCCCTCAGTAACGAGCGTGATTAAAACCAGGTCTTTTTAGAAATGATTTTTAAGCAACGATAAGAAGCTATTGCAACTGCTGCGGCAGATCTCAGGAGACACACATTACCTGATCTATGTTTGCTAGAAAGTAGCAACTTGATAACAAGAGTTATGCTTTGGTTTTGGGGATTCCTGCTCTTTCCTTGGGGTTTTTCCTTAGATAGCTCAGCTGCCAATCTTACTAAGGGCAGTAAATCTGTCTGCCTCTTTCAGTCTGCCAAAGCATGACAGAGTAAACAGGCAAGAGTCTCTGCTATTGACTGTGTGAGTAGAGAACACAGAACTCCTCCTTGAAAGACTTGGGTTTGTTTACCAGGGATCCTTTTTCCACTGGGAAGGGGGTGGGGAGGGGTGGGGGTGAAAAGAATGAGCAGGAATGATAAATTGCAGGCAGGAGCTTTTCCCGTCTTTTAAGAGTGAATCCCTACTGTTGGAGAAATGTAGCCTTCCAATCCTTATCTCCTCCACCATCACTCCTTTTACAACAGGTAAGGATGCTTCCCTTCGCCTCTTGCCTGTGGAGCCCTCCAGAGGCCTCTGGCTGCACCTCCCAAGACAGAATGCTGTTCTTGATGGACCTTTGGTTGGGTCCAAGAAGGCATGTACAGTGGTACCTTGGGTTAAGAACTTAATTCGTTCAGGAGGTCCGTGCTTAACCTGAAACTGTTCTTAACCTGAGATACCACTTTAGCTAATGGGGCCTCCTGCTGCTGCCGTGCCACTGCCGCACAATTTCTGATCTTATCCTGAAGCAAATTTCTTAACCCGAGGTACTATTTCTGGGCTAGCGGAGTCTGTAACCTGATGCGTCTGTAATGCGAGGTACCACCGTATTGTGTGGTCATGCACTGAAAAGAGGTTCAGGAGACTACGAAGTATGGGGCACCCATTGATTCCTACCATCTCACCATTGCATCGCAATCAGATGACATCATCCTAGTATATAGGTTACTCAAGCTAGGTAGCAGGCGAAATCGAAGTAGCACTCACCTTTAGGGTGGCCACTTGTGTATCATCCAGAAGAGGAAGCACACTATTAAAACCAAGTGCACAAAATCTGCATGCGCTCATGTGTATGTGTAGATGCTGATCTAGAAACAATTACTATAATTTAGATAGTGTGGCAGCTCCACAAACTTTGGAACTCCCCGCATATTGCCACCAGGCAGGCACCTTCACTACTCTTTTCGCACCTGCTAAAAACATGTTTGTTTAGGCATGCCTACCTAGATATGTAAGGGACACGGGTGGCGCTGTGGGTTAAACCACAGAACCTAGGACTTGCCGATCAGAAGGTCGGCGGTTCAAATCCCCACGACAGAGTGAGCTCCCGTTGCTCGGTCCCTGCTCCTGCCAACCTAGCAGTTCGAAAGCATGTCAAAGTGCAAGTAGATAAATAGGTACCACTCCGGCAGGAAGGTAAACGGCGTTTCCGTGCACTGCTCTGGTTTGCCAGAAGCGGCTTAGGCATGCTGGCCACATGACCTGGAAGCTGCACACCGGCTCCCTCGGCCAATAAAGCGAGATGAGTGCTGCAACCCCAGAGTCGGCCACGACTGGACCTAATGGTCAGGGGTCCCTTTACCTTACCTAGATATGTAGCATTTTTAAGCATCTGTTTTCATTTGGTTTCTTGCTTATTGTTGGCTTTAATTATTTTTTGAAGGCTTTAAATAGTTGTCCTAATAAAATATCATTTCGTCGTTTAATTCTATGCTTCTCGTTCCACGCAAAGTTAAAATAAGTTATTTAAAGAACCTCTTTCCATGTTACACTTATAATTGCATGTATGGAATTAACATGGAAATGGCTCCACTGCTGCCCCTGCCCAGATCAACTATTCCTTTGCAGCTATTTATCAGCAGAAATACATAGGACATGCACCCACCATGATTTTGTGCAGTGCAACAGGAAGAGGCAGTAAGATGCGGAGAGGAACAGAAAGAAAGAGAAAGTCAGAGTGGGCGGCAGCAGGAGTGGGGAGGAATTATGCAGAAGCTGGAACTCAATCTTGTAGTCTCTGGCTTTGCAAAAAAAACAAAACCAAAAATACATGCTGGCATTTTTCAGTTCTGCTTAGTGAATTAACTGTGTCTTCTGCCAACTGGATTACTTCGACTGGTTAAAACAACCCGACACCTCTTTTCTAGTAGACGTCGGCAGCAGTATCCCCCAGCACTGTATCGCAGAATGTTAAAATATTCCCCCTTCTTGTAGTCTTGAGCAAAGGGAGGCTTTAAATCTAAAACAGAAAAAAACTTCAACCCTGCAGGGATTCAGTGTGACAGGAGCCAACATAGAATATATTTTAGAGTCTTATGAGAGCAAGGTAGATTGAATGGCCTTCTAGACCACAGTAAAAAACTATACTTTTATTTTTATTTTTTTGACTTTTAAAAAAATAGACTGCTGTTTTATGCTTTTGGCATGGGTGTCGGATTGGATTCGCCTATTCATTGTGTGACAGGTTAATCCGAGAAACCAGACACTTTGAATAAATGCGACTGCTTCAGCTTTCATTTAAAGAAGAAGAAGAAGAAGAAATGTTGTGGTTGCAAGGGAAAGTTCTGACAGCATAATTACACCATCCGCCCTAAGTAATTTGTCGGTTGCAAACCACTGTTGTAGCATCCAAGGAGGACTGGGAAGACATGGGGAGACACTGCTCCAGCCTGCTCCACCCAGTGTCCCACGTCCCCACCAGCTCTGACCCCAAGCTAATAGCATGTAAGACTGAGCTGAAGGGAGAGAGTCTTTGTGTGTTTGGCTGAATATGCTTTATAACAACTGCCCCACAACTGCAGAGGGCAGGATTGGAATCAGCAGCAACAGGGATGTTTGGGATGTCCAATGCAGGCACATCACTGGGGATCGGGGCTGGCCCCAAACATTCCCAGTTGTCCCTTCACAGTCCACACTGAAGACCTGAAGGGGAACTGAGGTCCTGGTTTTTGAAGGGGAAAGCCCTATAGGCATACAATGGTACAGCATTTATAGCCTCCGTAGGGATGTGAAGCTGAATGCATGGGGGCTAGGAGTGGGGACAGCATGTGCTAATCTGACCTCTCTCCACACCCACCCATGCACATTTATCTATCATAAGGGTGTGGGTGTTGGACTCGACAGGCTGTTGTCAGCCTTACTGGCTTTGTAGGCCAGTGGTGGCTAACCTGTGGGCCTCTAGATATTGCTGAACAACTCCCCAAAGCCCTGAGCATTCCCTGTGCCATCTGGGGCTGATGGGCATTTTAGTTCAGCAACATCTGGAAGGCTAGGCACCCCTAATTAGGTTGACACAGCTACCCTTTTAAAGTTTAGGCTCTTAAATTGTGACCATCTGAGACACAGCTCCACCTTTGTAATATCGGTAACACACTAAGCCCTTCAGGCAGAGCATCCCCATATCTAAATCAATAAGTAGATTTGTTCGTGCAGAAGTGGTCTTGATTTTCCCCTTGGATCTTCCAGATTTAAGGAGTCCTGTCTAATCCACCATTCTGTTCCCACAGTAGCCAACCAGATGGCCGTGGGAAGCCTATGAGCAGGAACAGAGTTCTCTGCTTGTGATTCCCAGCCACTGGTATTCAGAGGCTTGCTGCCCATGATCCTAGAGGCAGCCATTGACCATCATGATTAGAAGCCAGTGGCAGCCTTATCCTCCATTAATTAATCCTAATCCAGTTTTTAAAACCACCTGAGTTGATGGTTATTGTCGTGTCTTGTTGTAGCAAATTTGCCCTTCCTCTTACCAGTCCTGAATCTCCTACCATTCTGTGTTATTGGACGCCCCTGGTTCTAATGTTATAAGAAAGGGAGCACAAACTTTTATCTACACATGCATGCATTATTTTAGGAACCTCTGTCACGTCGTTCCCTCCCCACCCCCATTTACTCGCCATTTTCCTAAACTGGAAAGCCTCAAACATTGTCACCTCATGAGGTGCTGCTGCTGCAACCTTCTGCTCATTTTGGTTGCTCTTTTCTGCAGCACAGGGGTTGTGTATTTATTTAGCTTTCTCCGCCCTTCTGCATATACATCTTCTTGAGGACGTTCCGACAGGATCAAAGCTAAAATGAAGGATGGCGCTGACCAAGGACACGCCAGTGGTTTGAAGAAAGCTCTATTCCAAGGGCAGCGGGTTCGCGGCAAACAATATCAGGCAAGTCTCCATATCTATAGCGCAACGCAAAGCTCACTGGACCTGCCAAGAACACAACCTCATTGTCGCTTCTGTCATCAACCTTAATAGTCATCAGGGTACCTCTTGTCAGGAACAACCTTCAAACTATCTTATAAAAACAACAGCAGTCATCAGCAATCTGATAAAAGCAACAGACTAATCCCGAAACCAGCAAAACCACAATATTTGGATTTAAGCCATTTGCTAACCCCAAGCCCAAACATGCCTGGAAGTTAAGACCATTGCTTTCAAAAGAACTTAACTTCCAAACTAATGTGATTTTGGGCGCATCCTTCCTTGGTCCCAGTGATCTCATGGCAATTTAAATCTATTGAAAACCAAGCACTCTGACTTAACACCTTTAAGAATTGAGCCATAAATACTCTTTTTCAAGCCTTTGACACTCAGTTGTCATAATTTTTGCTCCAGAAAGACTTTGAAAAATGTTAATGAGATTAAGAAAGGGATTGAAATAGAAGAATAGCATGAATGCTGAGGAAATCATTTAGTGAAATATAGTCTTCCTTGAAGCTAAGGCCTGGTGCGTATCACAGTTTGGTGTGGGTGCAAATTTCAATTATGGGGAAGGGGTTACATTTGGGGGGGGTATTATGGAATGGTTTGAAGAGATTTTGAAATATTTGGATTTTTGGAGATGACAGTAAATTAATACCAGTATTTGAGCTGTTTTCTTTTTTTATTGAATTTCTATGCAGCCATTTAATTAATTTTTAATTAAAGTTTGGTTTTTTTTTTTAAAAAAGTGGCACCCTTCCATTTCTTGCCTGGGGCAGGGAATGCCTCTTTTCCCAAATAATCTTTATTAGTTTTTCAATTAGATACTCCACTTACACATATTGTATTCCATTTTACATTTATACTTTCTCTTCAGAGCTGACTTCCCTCCTTCCTTCTTCTGGTTTTTTATATCACATATAATTTTATTGCATTATTTTCTTCCATTTTATATATTATTATTCATTTTCCATATTTGTCCATAGTGTCCATTTGTCCATAATTAATATCAGTATTTGAATTAATGGCTGAGGCATTCTACTTTCCTGTTGAGTTATCAGGTGGTGCTACCAGAAGCGGCGTCTTGAGAAAAGTATTTTCTATTAGGTTTGGGGGTTTTTTTGAACCTAAATAATACATTTGATATGAATGAATCCAGGTTAGGAATAAGGTTCAAGTTTGTCTACAGCATTCCAGATGAATCTGAGGGCTTCTGTGTGGATAACAAAATCTTAATCAGCCTCAGGCCTCAGAGAACATCCATCAGTCCATAGGAGCCAACTCCTGGGGGCAGAGGTCCCATCAGCCCATCTAATAAAATATTTTAGCAGCCACACCCCTCCCAAGTTAATGGGCATTTCCATTTAAACGGTGTGCGTGAGCTGAGTCTTGTGTTCGATTATGTGGAGTGGGGCTTACACGGGTTCCCCCAATATTTTATTCAAGTTGGCACCCCTGTCTTGGAGGGAGTACACAGCTCTCATGACTAGCCTTCTCCTCCACTGATGTGTCTAATTCTCCCTTAAAAGGCCACTTAAGCTACTAAAGTCCATCTTAGAAAGTCCATTTCCTTCACAGCTAAAGTGTGAATAAAAAGAGACGTGTCTCTTTGATCAATCACTTCTTTATTCGACCATCAGTCAGAAAAAAACATTTGTCAATACACAATTAAAACTCCAGATTTTAGAACTTAGCTAACACAGTCAATCACTTGTGTCTCTTTGAAGTTCAGGTTTCATTAAGAGAACACACACACCATTTGAACGGCAATGCCCAACAACTTGGGAGGGGGGCTGTCCCCTCAAATATTTGAGGGGGGTCAAAAGAACCTGGCGACTAGGAGTTGGCTCCTCTGCTCCAAGCTCAAGAGTAGCAGGCCTCTAAATTCCAGTCACTGGGGACAGGAGCTGGAGATTGCTATTGGCCTCAGCTCCTCCTTGTGGGCTTCCCATGGACATCTGACCGGCCTCTGGTTGGTCCAAGATGGGCTTTGTTCTGATGTAGCAGGGCTCTTCTTAAACTCTGATAAGTTATGTTCATATGCACTTTCACTGGACCAGGTTCTGTATACGCATTTCTCCAGCTAGAGATCATTCAGCGGAGAGCCTGTGAGCCACTGTCCAGGAAAGCGTTTTTGTATATAAAGTAGAAGCAATTGTGCATTCCTTTTATACAGCTCAGTTACTTTCCTGCTTATTGAATACATCCTTGGGCAATTTGTTTAACAACCTGGCAAATGCTCTCGACTCTCATGTGACTGGTTGCAGCAACACTCCTCCCTCTCATCCCCCCCTCTCTCACACCCCATGAACACATAATCCTCATAATGATTCCCATCATGTGCAAGTTCAAAACATCCAGAAATATAATAAATGCAGCTTTGGAACGAAGAGTTGCAGAGCAATAATAATTCTAGGGCACATGTCGCTCAACATCCCTGTTTTTCATAATACGTTTCAATTTTTTTAAAAGAGATTTTTCTAGGAAAGCTGGTGCTCAAATGATCCTTCCTTCCTAGAAACTAAGACACTACGAGCTGTGACCTGGAAAAGACCCACTTCTAATTTCAGCTACCGATGACCTCAGGCGTGCTACTTGAGGGCACATCCACACAGCACATTCAAAGCACACCCAATGCATATTCAGAGTACATGAATTCCTCCCCCCTAAAGAATCCTGGGAACAGTTGTTTATTGAGAGTGCTGGGAACTGTAACTCTGTGAGGGAGAAACTGCCATTCTAAATATTCTTGGTCAGAAATTGTGTGCTTTTAATATGTGTCAGAGTGCATGTTGTGGATCTGCTTCAATGGTATGGTGTGGATCTGGTTAGTAAAGGTAAAGGGACCCCTGACCGTTAGGTCCAGTCATGACCAACTCTGGGGTTGCAGTGCTCATCTTGCTTTATTGGCTGAGGGAGCCGGTGTACAGCTTCCGGGTCATGTGGCCAGCATGACTAAGCTGCTTCTGGCGAACCAGAACAGCACACAGAAACGCCGTTTACCTTCCCGCCAGAGTGGTACCTATTTATCTACTTGCACTTTAAAGTGCTTTCGAACTGCTAGGTTGGCAGGAGCAGGGACCGAGCAATAGGCGCTTACCCCGTTACGGGAATTCGAACCGCCGACCTTCGGATTGGCAAGTCCTAGGCTCTGTGGTTTAACCCACTGTGCCACCTGCATCCCACTGTGGATCTGGTTAGCTTGGTCCAAATGTCACATTAGCAAATGCTACTGGATGTGGGTGGCGCTGTTGTCTAAACCACTGAGCCTCTTGGGCTTGCCGATCGGAAGGTCGGCGGTTCAAATCCCGGAAGGTTGGCAGTTTGAATCCCTGCAACAGAGCGAGCTCCCGTTGCTCTGTCCCAGCTCCTGCCAACCTAGCAGTTCAAAAGCACAACAGGACAAGTACAGTGGTATCTTGGGTTAAGAACCTAATTCATTCGGGAGGTCCTGTTCTTAACCTAAAACTGTTCTTAACCTGAAGCACCACTTTAGCGAATGGGGCCTCCCACTGCTGCCGCGTCACCGGAGCACGATTTCTGTTCCCATCCTGAAGCAAAGTTCTTAACACGAGGTACTATTTCCTGGGTTAGCGGAGTCTGTAACCTGAAGCGTCTGTAACCTGAGGTACCACTGTAGATAAATAAGTTATCTCAACTGTGGGAAGGTAAACAGCGTTTCCCTGCGCTCTGGTTTCCATCACGGTGTTCCGTTGTGCCAGAAGTGGTTAAGTCATGCTGGCCACATGACCTGAAATGCTGTCTGCGGACAAACGCCGGCTCCCTTGGCCTGAAAGCAAGATGAGCACCTCAACCCCATAGTCTCCTTTGACTGGACTTAACCGTCCAGGGGTCCTTTACCTTTACCGGAGTTCAGACCAGAGTATGAAGAATTAAAAATGTGTCAGAGCCTTGCACACTCCCCGTTTCCCCTGTGCACTGATTCTCGCCTACCTTCTCCAACTCATACTAAGAAGGAATTTATATTGCATCTGAATCCAGCCTATTTCTCAGTCTTCATGTGCCATACATTGAAACAACAACATTGGGCATTCCTTGGGGCTTTTTGTGCATTACTGTGATAATCGTAGAATTGTTGAGCTGGAAGGGACCCCAGGGTCATCTGGTCCAACCCCCTGAAATGCAGGGATCTCAACTAAACATCCAATGAAGGACAGTCCACAGCCACAACCATAATGTATGAGGAGCCTGCAGAAAAGTACTGAATGAATGCTATGGCTCAGGGGTAGGCAAACTAAGGCCCGGGGGCCAGATGTGGCCCATTCGCCTTCTAAATTCGGTCCACGGACGGTCCAGGAATCAGTGTGTTTTTACATGAGTAGAATGTGTCCTTTTATTTAAAATGCATCTCTGGGTTATTTGTGGGGCATAGGAATTTGTTCATCCCCCCCCCACCAAAAAAAATATATATAGTCCGGCCCCCCACAAGGTCTGAGGGACGGTGGACTGGCCCACGGCTGAAAAAGGTTGCTGACCCCTGCTATAGCTTAAGAGCTGCTTCCTCCCATAATAATTAGCCTTGCTGGCATCCTTAAAATGTGCATAAGGAAGGAAGGGACCAAAACCAGACATTCATCTTTATAACATGCACAGTGACTGGTTGTTCACTCTCTTTTCTAACGTAACACTGACTGTGTGGGTCAACATTGCCAGCTTTACAAGTGAAGATGAAATGCTGGGCAGATGACTGAGTTGGCAGCCCATCACAGGTGCACCCTACAGCTGGCAGCGCAGGTGACCATTTGGGTCACCTGCACCAAAAACCATCCATGGCTGCAAGATGGATTTCAACACATGAGATGAGCCCATCTACATAATTCAGGGAAACCCGATCTCAAGCGCGATGGGATGTATATTAATTCTGAACTTTTGGGGTACTTTAAGAGGTACAGAAAGATCGGAAGAGGAAGGACTTTTCTGGGAAATCAGCTCCTCTTTGCAAAAGACCCAAATCAGCAGAACTCAGTGCTCACTGGATAGTTCCAAATGCCCATATTATCATGATCCAAGAGCGTTATTTTTTTTTGTACTGAAACCTGACTATATCACTTAGCCTTTCTTCATACAAATATGTCTCCCTGCACATTCCGTTCCCAATAAAGAGACGGAAAGACAAAGAGCATGTTATAAGGGATATCATTAACTGCTGGATCATATTTGTCATATCTCAGGAGCATATCAGTGGGATACCTAAAAGGGAATACTTATCTGCCTTCTACAAATAACTTAGGCTAATGTTACTTTGATACAAAGAGTCTCTTTGCTTCATTTCTGCAAATAAATAAATAACTAATGGAAGTCTCTTTTTTCCGCAGAAGCTCGAGTATAATATATTTTGCATTTGGAAAATTGGGTTTCTACTTCTCATCATGCATCAAACACATATTCAAAAAGGCTTGATTCTCCCTTTTCTTTTTTTGCAAACACATACTTCAGGCTAGCCTGAAGGTAAAAAGCTGGTGGCTCCTGTAAGTTATGTTACCTGAAACAGACATATTAAGAGACAAGACAGGTGTGGCATTTGTAGATCAGTGTGGCTATTTGGAAAGAAATGGGATTGTTCTAATCTGGAGGATGATGATGACACAAAGATAGAGTGAGTTGGGCTTTACCTGCACATCTGCACACTTTAATCTCTCTTTCTCTCTCTCTGTCTCTCTCTCCCTATTGGTAGACATTTCTTCCCCCAGGAAGAAAATGGGCTAGGCAATGGATCGCTAAGATTATTCTCAATGGCTTTACCAAACTACCAAGACACAACACCAATATGTTTCTAGGTATGCCCTTTCATTCATGTCATATTTGGGGCTGGGTTGTATATATTTGAGCTACACTAGCCTACAATAAGAAAACAGTATACAGTGGAACCTCGGTTTTTGAATGTAATCTGCTCCGGAAGACTGTTCGATTTCTGAAACGTTCAAAAACCGAAGCATGCATTTCTGGAAGCATTTATTTAAGGAAAACTCAATACGGAAGCCGTGTGGCACATTTGATTTCCGAAAAGCATTCGAAAACTGAAGCAGTTACTTCCAGGTTTTCGGTGTTCGAAAACCGAAACATTCAACTTGTGAGACGTTCGAAAACCAAGGTACCACTGTATTCACAGATATTTTGAAAGTGGGTGTGACCAGTGCTTTTTTCCTGAGGGGACGCAGGGGTACACATACCTCTATACATTTGGTGAATCTAAGTTTGGCCTCACTGAGGGCCATTTCAATATGAGTATTTCAATATGAGTAGGAAAATGAAAGTACCCATAAACATTTTTTTAGGAAAAAAGGACTGGATGTGACTGACTTCCCATGGTAACAAAAAAGGACAGCATTCATCGCTTTCTTCTATTCTGCTTGAGAGAAGCCAGGATATCTCTGTAACCTTCATATGCCAATTCAATGCCCACACTTAATTGACTCAGATGACTTCCTGAATAAATGACTGTCAATATGGTTGCAAAAAAAGAGAACATTGTTCTATTATGAAATGTCAGGGTCAGTTCTGTTGCAGCTTATTTTCCTTCCACCTTATTTTCCCGGTTCTTTTGTAGTTTAGCAGTGCTGAACCTGACTAATTTATAAGATTGCGCTGTTGAGATGTGGGGTGCTTTTTTTGCTTGCTTTTTTTTTTAATGGATGGGTATCAAAAACCCTGAGTCAGTGGGATTCCTGTTTCTGAATGCATTCCTACAGCAGAATGAAACTGCTGAATCATCTCTTCAAACAATAGGCTGGCTAAACTAGGAGGTGACACAAAAGCAGAATACCCCCCCCCAGCAGAATATCATTAAGTAGACCTCGGAGGCTGATTGCAAGTTCCATGTTCCAAACTTTCTTCTTCCTCACCACAGTCTGTGCTCCAATTATTATTTCTCCTGGATTCTCGGCTGCAATTATTTTTTAATTACTGCTGTTCCTCTGGCTTTATTTAGCACACACACTGAGCTGTATATCACAAGTCCAGGAAGGTGAGAAATTTCACCGCAGAACTGTCAGAGAGTCTCTTTCTCTCTGAGCTTCTGCAAAAAAACATACTGCAAGAAAACATATTATCACAGTGACTTAGATCTCTGCGTGGTGCCTGTTGCCAGACATGGCTGAGCCAGAGAAAAAGCTGAAGACAGCACATATGCTAAGGCGGCCAAGACAAAAAGCAACCACCACCACCACATTAAACATGGTGCCAGTTCATTTCAGACCTCTTGCATTTGAGTCGTCACTCATCTGAAATATTGTGATCACGTATCCACAGCTAAATATGGGAACGGGGCTACACCCCATGCACATTCAGTCTGGGCTGAGTCAGCTGCGATTGAATAGAAAAGCTGTAGAAGTAGCTGTGGATTTGTACTCACTCTGCGGTGATCACAGAAGGGAAGGAAGTAGGGTGAATTAAGAGAGATGAGAGGACCAAATATGTGATTCAGCTTAGTGCTACTTACTCTTTGATCCTACATAAACCAAAGCGATGACTATGACTCCTGCAGGGCTGTAAATGAAAGCACCAGCTTCTCTCCCTTTCTCCTTTTCTCTTAAATCCTGTCTTTGACCAGATGGTCTGGTTCCTATGCCAGCCTTCTTGAACTTGTTGGTGGACTTCAACTCCCATAAACCCCACCCAGAGTAGCCAATGGCCAGAGATTATGGGAGTCGATGGGAAACATCTGGACAGCAACTGGCTGGGGAAGGTTGATCTACACCATTCTAGAGGAAATGGACATATACAAAGTCCACCCTCCCTGTACACAAAGAAGCATCTGGCAGAAGGAAAATAGAGAAATGTACCTGAATCTTTTCATATATTTCCCTTGGCTAGAGAGGTGCTAAGTATCGTATTCCATGCAAATCTCCAAGAACTTACCTGGTTAGACATTAGGTGCTTTGCTCATCTAGAAACTGCTTCCTAAATCTCAACTTTAAAATGCAGTTTGATATGTGCTTGGGGACGCTCTGCCTGCTCCATAATAAGGCTGTACTCTGGTCTTTAATTGTTGATGGGCAACTTCTGATGGTACCTTATATTTAAAGTGGCCAAGCACCTTTCCAAAAGGAGGATGTCTTCAGATAGCAGACTCTCCTGGGATAGCCCTCCAAAAAAGAAGGACTCTCCTCTGTAAAGGAAACAAACTGATCAGCCCCGGCCATCTCTCCATGTGTTAGGTAAAGGTAAAAGTAAAGGGACCCCTGACCATTAGGTCCAATCATGGCTGACTCTGGGGTTACGGCACTCATCTCGCTTTACTGGCCGAGGGAGCCGGCGTACAGTTTCCGGGTCATGTGGCCAGCATGACTAAGCCGCTTCTGGCAAACCAGAGCAGCACACGGAAACGCTGTTTACCTTCCTGCCGGAGTGGTACCTATTTATCTACTTGTACTTTGACATGCTTTCGAACTGCTAGGTTGGCAGGAGCAGGGACCGAGCAACGGGAGCTCACCCCGTCGCGGGGATTCAAGCCACCAACCTTCTGATCGGCAAGTCCTAGGCTCTGTGGTTTAACCTACAGCACCACCCATGTTAGGTTATGGCAAATTTCAGAGGAAAGAACCTTCCTCTTTCTTCCAGATCCCCAGCAGAGCTGGAGTACAGCCTCCTCACACTCTTGTCTCTCTCCTTGGCAAATGAAAGGGTAGTCAGAGGGAAAGCTGCCAGAACTCAGGCCCTGTTTCCTGTTTCCTCCTAGCCTTACCTATCTGCAAGCAGAATACGGATCTCCTGAGCTTGTCAGTGAGCTCACTCTCCAGGATTTAGGCTTGTCATCTCTTTACTCATGTGGTACTCTGGGATGAATGAATCGCTTATACAGCTCTCGGAATGTGCAAAGTCCTTTAAAAGGCGTATTTCATTCGTCTTCACTGGGAAGTCACTATTACTCCAATTTTAAACACGGGGAAACTAATAAAGCAGAGAGATAGAGGCTTGCCCAAGATAAGCCAATAGTTCTGTGGCTTAGCTTGGATTTATGAATCAAGATTTTCCAGGTGGCACGCACCAGCTTGAGTCTGTATTACATACACCATAACACACCAGAAACACACTTTTAAAAAGTGTATAGTACATTCATAAGCTGAAGAAAATCATACAAATCCTCCCCCCTCCACCTCCCAACCACCCAAGATATCTGATCTTATAAATCCCATTACCTGCTGTGTCTGGATTCTTCCAGCGACTGCTTTTAAAAGGAGGTGGAAATCTGATACCTGGCTTCCTGATGTTTATACAGATGCAGCTCTTTTTAGCATATTTGGATAGTAGCTTTAGAACTCAGAAGAGCTGGAGGCTGCATCTAAGGAATGTGTAAATAAAGTGACATTGATGCAAACCTTTACGGACCTCTGTACAGCCAAAGTGGAGGGGAATGGAGAGCCGTCCAGCCAATAGGGTCACTCCTGTTTTCCAAGCATTCCTAGCAGTAGCAACTGGAGATGAGAATGCTGTTTGCCAAAGGAAGGAAGAGCTTTGGCAACGTCAAAAGAAAAAGCGCTACTTGGCTGCCCTTCATATCTTAACAGTAAAATAAAACTGATATGCTTAATGCACAATAGCCAGGACATTGTCTGCTGTTTTCAAAGCGCGGGCCATTTTCATTTGGATCCTGCTGACACAGCTGTGGTACAACTTGTGGACAGGGTCAAAGCCTGGCATGGCAATACCATTGAGTCACATTGAATGTGTGCTATATTTAGCAAGAGAAGCCCTGAAATCCATAGCATACCAATTGCTTAACACATGGAAAAAGTTGGAGTGCCTGTCAAGTGCATCAAATTACATGCTATTCTATACCCCATATTGCAAAGCCTTTATTGCATGATCGCCCATCAAAACCCCAAATCTATCCATAAAGATCTTGAAGGATCAGCAGATTATATGTTCAGCGAAAAAGAAAATATCATCTTTGAGTATGTGTAAAGCATCATATAAGCTAATGCCTAAAACTACAAGGAACGCGTACTTTCAAAGCAGGCAGGTTTTCCAGGAATATGTGCTTTGAGGCCCTCGTTTCAGTTTAACATGAAGCCTTGACCCAAAACACTCTTCCAACTCCAGCCATTCGTGCTGAAAGTGAAAGTAGCTCTTTATATAATGATGAAAAGGTGTTTTAAAATATAATCCAAAACAGAACCAACAACTGATTTACCAGCAAACATAATTCACTTTTAGTGTGCCAAGAGAAAGTTTTCTATTGCTGCACTGAATTGTTGACAAGGCGGGGGCAGTAAATGTTTATCTCAGAATAAATTAATATTTTTGTACCATTGCTGCAGTTTCCAAACATATTTGTGGCAGACTTTCATATTAAAATCAAAGGCCTATGTTTGCAATTGTCCTGTAACTGGGGCCCCAAACCATATCCTCCATTAAGTTATGTATTTCTATACGATTTTATCAACAAACCTAAGAATCCACATTAAAGATGAGCTTTATTGTGCTTTTAATATTCTGTTGGGAGCTGCCCAGAGTGGCTGGGGAAACCCAGCCAGATGGGCGGGGTATAAATAATAAATTTTTATTTTTATTTTTATTTTTATTATGAGTAAAATGTAAAGTAACTAAAACCACTGCACATTTTTTTGGAAAAGCTGAAGTTCAAATGCACATGTTGCAAAGCTGGGGAGAGTTAACAAAATATTTGTTTTGTTCTGACCATATGGCGAATGTTACGCTGGTTTACCTGCTTCTATTACTGATTTATTTATTTCCCAGACCTTGACAAAAACATGTGTGCTCACAGTGGCTAATGGAATACTGAAAAAGCAAAGAAACAAAAGCTGATTGGTAGGATTCAGACTTGCTCAGTAGATTGAAGCAGGGACCTTTTGCATGCAGAGTCTTTGCTCTGCTACTGATCTATGATCCTTACTCCTAGATGGATATTCTCCCCAGAGCAGGATGGGGGGTCCTGTGGACTCCCATCTCCCATCGTTCCTGGCCATTGATTGCGTTGGCTGGGGCTGGTGGGAATTGGAGTCCAACAGCAGATGGAGGGCCCCAGTATCCCCACCCATATCACAGATGCAGGGGAAGACCCATATCCCCACCCATATCACAGATGCAGTGGTACCTCGGGTTACATACACTTCAGGTTACAGATGCTTCAGGTTACAGACCCTGCTAACCCAGAAATAGTACCTCGGGTTAAGAACTTTGCTTCAGAATGAAAACAGAAATTGCGCAGCAGTGGCATGGCGGCAGCGGGAGGCCCCATTAGCTAAAGTGGTTAAGAACAGTTTCAGGTTAAGCACGGACCTCCAGAACGAATTAAGTTCTTACCACTGTATCTGTAGTTGGATATGTTTTCCCCATGGAGACACATTTTTAGCATGGGTTACGCAGCTTCTACAGCTCAGACCTTGTCCTCCAAACCTTTCACAATGAGAATACTTCCAGATTAATAAGGGTCAAGGCAGTTCAGCGAACGACACAAAAGGTAAATTCTGTGGCGTACAGTGCCTTACAGGCATGTTTCTCCCGCTGAAGGAATTCAACTCTGGGACTGAGTGTTCTTTTATTGATTCATCTTCTAGTTGTGTAGACTGAAATTACAAGGTCTTATATTTTAGAACTGGAGCCTGACTGACCCAGGGTAAGGCAAAAGCAGCTTGGTCTAAAGGACCTCTGTTTGCACTGAATTTGGTCAGCGTCCTCACTTTCCGGGCACTACAAACTCCTATTCTTGTGCCAGACAGCTCTCTCTGACTCTCAGGATTAGAGTTTTGCCATTTTGTAAATATCATGAAGTTACTAGCAGACGGATCCTAGGTCCCGATATTGTTCTGTTGCTGGAGAACCATCTCGGATCCCAACAGGAAAACAAAGCACAACTGTTCATTTGCTGAACCAAAAACTAAGATCCTTTTGCTTTAGCAATGGCCCCCTGCCCTGGCTGATTTCTTTTTGACCACAAAATTTAACAAATCTCAGCTTTAACGTTGCTGCAAAAATAGGCTGTGGGCTGCTTTTTCAGTTAAATTTCTACTTGTCATAAAGTTGTTAAAGGCACGGTAGACTTGCTAGGGGGGAAAAAAGAAGATGAATAGCCAACACGATTTTTTTCCCTGTTTGGAGGCATACCAATGTATGCACACCAATCCCCCACACCCTGTTTGTTCCTTAATGTAACAACAATGAAACAACCTTTGCATTGATGGGTGGTGTCGGAGTCAAAAAGGAAGATATTATGCTTCTTTTGAATTTACTTGTCAGAAAAGTGTTATTTCTTGCTCAATACTGTTCTAGCAGGAAAAAAAGTTAATAAAAAAATAGTTTTAATTTTGGTATCTGGGAACTAATGTGCTAATGGCTCTACTTAAAATAATCACATTGTATAGAACAGCAGTTCACAAACTCCCCCGACCCCTTGAAAATTGCTGATAGTCTTTGTGGACCACTTAATGGTTTTTCTGCCTTCGATAGAAATTGTACTGTGCTGTGCTAGATGCTGTTTGATTTTTAATTGTATTTCTATTGCATCTTTTATTTCTTATGTTGTATTACAATAAAATAAAATCTAAGGAATAAAAAAAACTATGGGGGGATTAAAATCAATATACCGTATTTTTCGCTCTATAACACGCACCCGACCATAACACGCACGTAGCTTTTAGAGGAGGAAAATCTGTAGGCATGCCACCCGTAGGCATTCCCTCCATAACACGCACAGACATTTCCCCTTACTTTTTAGGAGGAAAAAAGTGAGTGTTATGGTGCAAAAAATACGGTACTTAATGTGGACATTTAATGCAGACATGCCACAGACCACCAAAATGAAGCTCACAGAATAATGGTGGCCTGTAGACCCCAAGTGTAGAACACAACAATATGTCTTAGGAACATTTTACCACATTCCCCTCTGTGCAACCTTCTAGGGCACACATGCCAATTGTTTGTGGAGCCAGAGGCAGATGTGGTCAGAACAATGACCGTGAAGTTTACTTTCATACGGTAGGCTAGTTTTCATTCACCCCTCTCAATCCAGGGAAGCAGGAAGCACCATCAGAGCTCCAGAACCAGGCCAGCTACACAAAAGCACTCAAGGAAGGTATGAGGCAATAGGCAATAGCAGATGCGGCTGGGGAGGGCTGTGGTCTTCAGGGAGTCTCACAGGACAGGTAGAAATGCTTGGAGGGCTGCATTTGGCACCCAGCCCAGTGGTTCCATGTCCCTAGCTGTATACTGATTGGTCGTGGCTTTCTAGGGTTTCAGCCAGGTGTCTTTCCCAGCGCTGCCTGGAGATGCTGGGAATTAAACCTGGGCCTTTTAGCATGCAAAGCATGTCCTCCATCCCAGAGAGGGCTTAAAATTATATGCAGATTTCCCCATCAGTTTTAAACATGAAGTCTATTGGAAAGTATTTATTTACACCTCTGTGATCCACCTTGCTCATTTACATGGGCGCAAGGGACTGTACATTCAGTTTCCTGTAACACAGTAGCACCAAAGATGCTCAGTCCGTGTTATGTACTAAGTTGAATAGGATCCAAACTGCAGCAGTCTGATTGGTCCTAGAACAATAGGATTCAGAATGCAGCAGTCTGATTGGTCCTAGAACAATGCAGCAGTATGATTGGTTGGCAGGAACCACCCAATCCTGCTCCAGATAGAAGTGAATCCACAACCTGATTGGCTTACAGTAGAATTCCGGAATTAGCCAATCATGTGCAGCCCATTGTGTAAATAATGTATATAAAGCAGATACTGTGAGGGGACATTCATTCATTCCTCCTCACCACTATGAGCTGAATAAAGAGCATGAAATCACTTTGCGACTCTGAGTATATTTCAGTCCGCTTCAACAATCCCAACATGAGTGTCACGGACTGGTTGGATGCTGAGACTGGGTGGGAGGCACTAGCTGGGGAACCTCCAAGGGAAGAAGGCCCAGAGCCTGGGGATTGGTGGATGAGTGGCCAGAGGAAGATGACAGAGAAGACTGGGAGGAGGAGGTGCTGGAAGCTGAAAACGTAACAGGGCTTAATGGGAAGGGAGAATCAGTGGCAGAGAGAAGTCCAGAAGCTGAAGCAGGAGGGTGGGATGAGAGAAGCCAAGAGGCACAGATGCATCAGAAGAATGGATGTCTCTCGCTCCTGCTGCTACAAGCTCCCCTGGACTAGGGGAGGCATGAAGCGGCAGGAGTAGAGACTCCGGCACAGTCTCCAATTGCTTAGGGAAAACCCTGGAGAGGAGGAGACTTACGAAGTTTTGGGAAGGCAGGGACCTTCAGTCTCTGCAACTGCCTCATAGGGACAAGACCTACCGAAGAAGTGTTGCTGTGCTCATTAGGCCTGGCACTCCTGAGCAGATCCTGTTTCTTCTAATAAAAAGTTAATTTCACTTACTCCGTGTGATTTTTTGCTGGCTTGCTCCTGACACCAAATTGACTTATAACTGGGGGAGGGGTGTGAGGAGAGAATGACTGCTGCATCAAGAAAGACAGCTGTACCACTTTGCATACAAATATGCAGAGCGCACTCTGAAGTGAATTTACGGCATATGGCTTTAAATGTTGAATAACAGAGATTCTTTCAAAATTCATGCCACAAAACAGGTTTTCACATCATCTCGTTTTTCTTTTTTCTTTTTGGCTTGTTTGCCCTAATATATCCTAGGAGTGAGTTTTCCTTCCTGCAATTTAAATCCATTGCTTCTCGTTCTAACCAGAGTGGTCAAGGTGAACAAATGATCCTTGTCCTCTTTATTGCAACCTTTTAGAACTGGTCAGGAATCAGGTTTCCCATCCCACAGGAAATTCCAAAGTCCTGAGCTGAATTACATTTTTTGTTCGGAATCAGGAAGAAAACTTGACATGCCTACAGTGCTCTCAAAGGGGCTTTTTTTTCCGTGACGGATTCATTGCAGGCAAACTCGCTATGCCCAAAATGAAAGCTTTATTCGAGATATTCAGATGTGAATATTTTTAGGTTGCTGGTTCTGATAACATGGGAATTTTTGTCAGTCAAAATTTCATCCCAAAGGAAAATTCTTCCAGGAGTAGACTGGAGAGGAGTAGAGTTCTTACTTTCTGTCTAAACACTGTAATGCCGGAAAAGCTATTTTCTGTTGTGTAGTAGTTTGTTAAGAATTTCCTGACTGGGTTTAGTTTTCTACCAAGAGGATTCAGTTCTTTAATGATGAAAGCTAATGAACAACAGGGGGAAGGTTAGTTTAAGTATATTAAACCCGGGTACAATGATGCATGCATTATCATTCACACAGGATTTTCTAAGGTGCCGAATTTTATATAACGCTTCCCACAATTGTCACTGTGGCGTTTGCCTCCTAGGTGGGACATAAGGAAAGGGTTAAATGAGTGTGAAGTGATTGGCCAGTGGGAACCCAAGGGGAGGAGTTAGAGTGGTTAGAGTTAGGGTTGGAGTTGTGTGGAAGTTAGTTGAGTGTGGGGAGTTGGAGAAGGAAGAGGGAGGATAGTTTGTGAGTTTGGTTGAGTTGTGTTGTGAGAGAGTAAGAGGAACTGTTAGGTGGGGTCAGATAGATAGTTGGGATGATCAGTTTGAGGTTGTTAGGAACAAATAGGTCAGTAAAGAAACTAAGATTAAGAAACTGACAAGAAAAATTAACTGAAACCTTAAACTTGTTCATGCTTATAAAAATAAACTTGATTATTTGTTAATGTTAAAAACTGTCTGGACTCCGTGTGTACCCGAGAGAAACAGATTGGTGGCAGCGAAGAGGCAATCACAGTGGTGGCACAGGGATTAATAGACCGTCAAACGACCGGGGACCCTGTGTGATCGCCACAGCCACCATCAAAATTACCACAGAAATATAGGAAGCTGCCTTATACTGAGTCAGATCTGTGGTCCATCTAGCCCAGTATTGTCTACACTGACTGGCAGCAGCTCTCCAGAGTTTCAGACGGGAGAAGCTTTTCTTCATGGCAATTATTTCACAAGAAGAGCTCTGCTGGATCAAGCCAATGGCACATCTAGACCACAGCATCCTCACAGCAGCCAACCAGATTTCCCCAGACACTCCCTGCTTATTTACTGTTGAACACAGCTCTCATACCTTCCTTCAAGGCCAGGCATCTCTAGTGGGGATATTGCATCTTTCGTACCTGGGAAAATGTGCTACTTTCCCAGACAAGCGCATTTACTGCTCCTAAGTCTTGCAGACAAATATCTGGCCGGCTTATTTGTTCAGGCAATAGCTGCCGGAGATCCTTTGGATGAGAACACCTAAACAAACGGCAGCCATAGAGTGTCCCTATTTACACCCATTTCTGGCATTCAGTGCCAGCAACTCAACCAATGACTTCCAGAGGCATTTCCAATATTGTCACCACCATTCAATTCCTTAGAACTGCCCCGTGATTTGAGGAGACCTGGTGTTGAATGTGTTGTGTTTTGATTTAGTATTTCTTTTGAGGCTACCTTCTTCCCTTCTCCTCTACTGGGGCATCTACCCAGCTGACTTTTAGAAAGGGCTGTGTATAGAACCAGCAGCAAAAGCAATGCTATACTTGAATCCCCCATGCTTTTTAGGATGCTACCTGCCATTCCCTTTCCCAATTGTTCTTCTGCGTGTATTTCCAGACCTCAGTCACATCCACGTCATACATTTTAAGCACACATATTTCTTCCAAGGAGTACTGGGAATTGTATTTTAGTCCTTACAGAGCTTCAATTCCTAGACACCTTAAGCTACAGATGCCAGGGTTCTTTGGGAGAAGCCTGGTGGTTTCAATGTATTGTGAGGATGTAGCCCTCCTGTTCTTGAACGTTCCTGGTTGTTTTCAAAGCTGCCTGGTCTGTACAGATATATCCCACCCTTATAATCTTACACAGATACATTTGCATCTCGGCCCATTCTACCCTTAACACAAATGCCTGCCTTATTTAGGACTGGAACATTATCCTTGAGGAAGCATACCTGAGAGCGTGGGTGCTGCCTAGAGCAAAGGGTCCTTTGTAAAATCCTCAACTCCTGTTTGAGAATTATCAATGCTCCCTCTAGTGGAAATCAGAAGATCATAAGCAGGCAGATTTTGACCAACGAAAGACAGCAAGTCATTTAGGGAGATAAATATATGTGCTGCTTAAAATAGCAGAGATGCTGGTTTGTGGGGCTTCAGGGCAGCTCTATACATATGCAGTGAATATATATGCTGGACAACATACACACATGTGCATGCATCTTTAAATGCCCATGCAAACACATGTGGAGTGACCCTGATTGGGCTGAGTACAGACGGGTGCTTAAGGATTGTGTCTTTGTATGAGAGAGAGAGACCTGCTGCGTATTTGCTGCAGCAAAAAAGGTGTACATAAGGTAAGCACATTTGCCCAATACAGTCATACCTCATGTTACGTCCGCTTCATGTTACGTTCTTTCAGGTTACGTCCCACAGCGACTTGGAAGTACCGGAAAGGATTACTTCCGGGTTTCGCCGCTTGCTCATGCGCAGAAGCGCAAAATGATGTCACGCACATGCACAGAAGCGGTGAATTGCAACCTGCGCGTGCACAGATGCTCTGCTGCAGGTTGCGCTCTTTTCATGTTGTGAACGGGCCTCCGGAACGGATCCCGTTAGCAACCAGAGGTACCACTGTAAACTATGGAGCTGTGCAGTACCGCCAACAGACCAAATCCAAATTTCCTGTTTTTCCGCTCCTCCGAAAGGAAATGAGCTTGACAACAGCAAAACTAATATTGTGAAATACTAGTGTTACAGGCCACCCCGATCTCTGCCGAGATTCCAGAAGTCTTGGCACTTAACCAGGGTTTGTGTTTCCTTTTGGGGGGTGGGAAATGAGGCATAACGGAGTCTGCAGTGTCTTTATGAAACATGGTTTATTTACACATGTTTACAACCTGGGCATTAATGCAGAGAGAGTTAAAGTCGTCCAAGTTGGTGGGCATCACGGCCTCCTGTGGGAGAATGCAATGACAGAATGTAGCTACAGCCTCCATCTTTTCCTAGAAAACTCAAAATTGTATTTTGAGTACAATTCGAGGGCCAGTGTGGTGTAGTGGTTAAGAGCGGTAGTCACGTAATCTGGGTAACCGGGTTCGCGTCTCCGCTCCTCCACATGCAGCTGCTGGGTGACCTTGGGCCAGTCACACTTCTTTGAAGTCTCTCAGCCCCACTCACCTCACAGAGTGTTTGTTGTGGGGGAGGAAGGGAAAGGAGATTGTTAGCCGCTTTGAGACTCCTGAAGGGGAGTGAAAGGCGGGATATCAAATCCAAACTCTTCTTCTTCTTCTTCTTCTTCAAAAGGCCTCTTGCTTGCCATTTGTTTGTTTTAAACTGGCACAGTCAGTTGCATGGTTGGGAAGGAGAAAGTCACATTTTACTCCTTGGCTCTAGAACCAGTAATAGCCCTTCATTCCCTAGTGGCCTCATGATTTCAGGTGCTTTTGGAGAGAAGCCAATCCCAGTTTGTGCCAGGTGTGTTTCAACCATATTGGATTAACAGCATTAGCAGTGCTCCCAGAAATAGCTAGTTTGACACGAATACCTCCTACCCCAGTTCAACTGGCAATTCCACTTTTTGAATGGATTACAAGGCTATCAGTTGTTGATGATGGGTATTATAGAGTTCTTGGGAGACAAGTTGGGTTCATGCAGCTTTTGCCGCTAGGAACAGGTTTTGTAAACAAAGGACTTGGCTTGCTCTGGCTTGATAGATTAAGCTTGTTCCGTAATGCAATCTTTATCTACATACTTCACAAGCAATGGTTGCTTCTATCGCAGCATTTGCTTGCATGTTGCAGAACTGGCTTTGTGGTATCTAAGCAGAAATAATGTATATTTCCTCACTGCTTTAAAAATAGTTATCTACCTGTGCAGGCCACTTAAAAGCAAATTGTTTTCAACTTAAAACTGGTTACAGGGCAAGTACATTTTCTAGGGTTTGTGGATAAGACCTAGTCATTAAAGAAAATTAGTATGGTTGTTTGTGAGGCTGACTGAAAACTGTAAAGATTTTAAGTATAGGATTTCCCTCTGCCCCAACTGTTAATTTTGGCAAATCGTTCCCACCACAGACTCCTGTTTGTTGGAATGTATAGTTCAGTGTTGCACATTCCATTTTGGCTGCAAGTTGGTTCATATGATATCAGTCTTGAGAGTTTCTTTTCCGCCACTAATACTGAAAAATGTAGATCAGCTGCCTGTGTCTGAAATGTATGAAATTGGGTGGGAACAGTGGAAAGACTGTGCTTAGATACTGGTGCTCTTTATATATTGGCTCCATAGCTTCTTTGCATTCAGGCAATTAGTTCCCAATGTGGTGAACAGCACAGGTTTAATCAGGCATCTGTTAGGGGGTCTGAAAAACCTGTCCAAATGCATCGAATATATAATCTCTCCTGGGACCCGCTGGAGGCAGTGGAGATGAATTTGGATTTTTCACACTGGACCAGCCATGAATTAACCCAGCCACAGCTGCACATGCGTCCAAAGTCAACTGGGAAAGGATGAAAGCTCCAGACAGATGTTTTCCATGTGGCTGAACATCCAAGAAGGACTAGGCTATGGATTCTTTATCTTCCAGATCATATAAGACTAACTTGTATACATGTTGACAGTTCAGGAAAACATTACTTGAATTGTCTGAGGGCTGGCACAGCCACCTTATACCTGTCAGCCCAGGCTGTCCCTTGACCTTTATTTATTTTTAAAGTATAAACATGTAACAAAAAAAAATCCAAATCCAAATATTGAGATTATTCTGACTTTCCCCCATCCCTTTCATGGGCCCTAGTGATAATCTTTACAGCTGCATATCAATACTTATCCAAAATTTTATCCTTCTAAATCATCCATACTTTCTGTTACTTTACAACTCTGATTAAAAGCCTGCTAATGTTTTGACCTGCTTACAGTGGTCTCATAAATAAATTACAAGCTTTTCCCATTCTTTCTTAAAGTTCTCATCTTCATGGCTTCTGAGCTTCCCTGTTAATATTGCCATTTGGGCATAGTCCATCAAGCTGGGTCCTCCATCAAGGAGGGCATGTGTTGCGGTGAGATCACCAGAAACTGCCTCCCTGTTGTGGGGCAGGACCATTTGGATGACCACAGCACCCCATTGGTTGCTGGGGCAGAAATTTGGTCAGTTGGGTTGGCTATTGGCTGCTGTGGGGCTACTTAAGCTGCTGCACATCGCTGGAGAGTTTCACTTTCTTGCAACGTGCAGCGGATCGCCCGCTCTCCTCTCCCTATATTTGGGTTGTTCTTATGGGCTTGCTATGCCTGTCTGTGGGCCGTCTGTTTTGGAGCAGGGGCCCTGTAGGAATTTTGCCATTTGGCTGATTGGCTGGTGCCATTTGGTTTTTGCCTACCATGTAGCACATCATCACAGCTTTGTAAGGTTGGCGGTTAGGCATTTGGTTCAATGTTTTGGGGAGGGGACATGGTTGGCTGTGCCTGCCCCTCCATTGCTGCTGCTAGGGAATTCTGTTAAAGGAATCCAGGGGCTCGCCTTGCTTTTGTCCGAACCCTGTCAAGGGGCTAGGGCCACGCCAGAGCCCCTGGGAGCATCTGGGGTGAGATGTGAGATCGAAGGAGTTCTCGCTCCCCCAGGACGCTTTCCCTTACTGACATATGGTGGTGCCCAGTGTCAGTCCTGTTCCTGCCACCGTGCAGGTTCAGGTAGTCTGGAACCAATGCCTAAGCAGCCGCTCACATGCTGTAATCAATAATGTTGTAGCCAAAATTAATGCCAAAAACCTTAAACTAAAATCTGTGTCCATTGTGTCTTCATTTGGGGGTGGTTTTGGGGGTCTTCACACGCAACTTGGTTTGCCATTCTTCTTTGGTCAGGGTTACTTAAGAGTGAAGCTTGAAATGCCGCAGATGGAAACAGCATCACTGCGTTTCAGGCTGCTAATGTCCACACAGCCAAAGTGTGTCTGCCAAATCTCTTACTCACTCTGGGAGTGAGGACCGGAAGAAAAAGCAGCACTCAGCTGTAAACTATGAGAGGTATGATTGTGCAGCTTGTTCAGCCTGGTTATGTTAGGGTTTGGGCCTGTAAACTAACTGAAGTTACCCAACAGTGCTCTTCCAGGGCAATTTGCTGCTTGCATCAAATGGTGTCCACCCCCCTCACTAAGGCCAGCAGTAATCTATCCCGTTCTCTCCACTTCATGGTGCGGCCTGAATAGGGTCACTTCACTCTGCTGCACAGCAGGGCTAGTCCTGGTGTTTGAGGAATTATTCCTGAGTAACTGCCACATCTGGCCAGGAAGTAAAAATAAACAGAAACTTCAGCAGACAAGAAAAACAAACAAGCTTATGAAGGAAAAGGCTTCTTTCTTGAATGCCAGTCTCCCTCAGGCTGGTGCCCTCTAGAAGATGTTTTGTACTGTAAATTCCACCCTCCCAGGCCATTGGCCATGTTGTCTGGCGATGATGGGAGTTGAATCCAACAATATCTGGGGAGCTATAGGGCATGTGTGGAGGCTGCTTTATGTATTGGAAGCAAAGAGATGCAAAGGGGTTCAGATGACCCCTTCTGCTGGTGCCCACTGCAGCCATTCCCTCCAGGTCCTCTGATTGTACATAATAATGTCCATGTGTAGAACCCCTTCGGATGTTGGCTGTATGTGTGGACAGCAGACGGTGGAGACATCTTTTATACATGTGTGTGGGGTGTGGGTATGTGTGTGACGTTAAAGTTGATTTTGTTGTTGTTTAGTCGTTTAGTCGTGTCTGAATCTTCATGACCCCATGGACCAGAGCACGCCAGGAACTCCTGTCTTCCACTGCCTCCCGCAGTTTGGTCAAACTCATGTTGGTAGCTTCGAGAACACTATTCAACCATCTCGTCCTCTGTCGTCCCCTTCTCCTTGTGCCCTCCATCTTTCCCAACATCAGGGTCTTTTCTAGGGAGTCTTCTCTTCTCATGAGGTGGCCAAAGTATTGGAGCCTCAGCTTCACGATCTGTCCTTCTAGTGAGCACTCAGGGCTGATTTCCTTAAGAATGGATAGGTTTGATCTTCTTGCAGTCCATGGGACTCTCAAGAGCACCATAATTCAAAAGCATCAATTCTTCAGCAATCAGCCTTCTTTATGGTCCAGCTCTCACTTCCATACATCACTACTGGGAAAACCATAGCTTTAACTATACGGACCTTTGTTGGCAAGGTGATGTCTCTGCTTTTTAAGATGCTGTCCAGGTTTGTCTTCACTTTTCTCCCAAGAAGCAGGCATCTTTTAATTTTGTGACTGCTGTCACCATCTGCAGTGATCATGGAGCCCAAGAAAGTAAGATCTCTGACTGCCTCTATTTCTTCCCCTTCTATTTGCCAGGAGGTGATGGGACCAGTGGCCATGATCTTACTCAGACCTAAAATGGCTTATCAAAGCCTCCATTCCCCCCAAAAAAATTTGCAATGGGACTTCATGATTCTTCCTTGTCTGGGGCTAGCATGTCCAAAAGAGCACAGCGGCTGCTGGAGTTTTAGAACTTTTGGAATCCCTCCAAGGAGGGTTGAAATCTAATACCTGCATCATTTTTCTTGACTTAGAGCCCACCGAGAAGATCTTCACTAGAGGGAGCTTATATTAAGCAAAGAGACTTGCTATAGAGTTCTACAGCAAATGTTGTTGTTTAGTCGTTTAGTCGTGTCCGACTCTTCGTGACCCCATGGACCAGAGCACGCCAGGCACTTCTGTCCTCCACTGCCTCCCGCAGTTTGATCAAACTCATGCTAGTAGCTTCAAGAACACCATCCAACCATCTCATTCTCTGTCGTCCCCTTCTCCTTGTGCCCTCCATCTTTCCCAACATCAGGGTCTTTTCCAGGGAGTCCTCTCTTCTCATGAGGTGGCCAAAGTATTGGAGCCTCAGCTTCACGATCTGTCCTTCCAGTGAGCACTCAGGGCTGATTTCCTTCAGAATGGAGAGGTTTGATCTTCTTGCAGTCCATGGGACTCTCAAGAGTCTCCTCCAGCACCATAATTCAAAAGCATCAATTCTTCGGCGATCAGCCTTCTTTATGGTCCAGCTCTCACTTCCATACATCACTACTGGGAAAACCATGGCTTTTACTATACGGACCTTTGTTGGCAAGGTGATGTCTCTGCTTTTTAAGATGTTGTCTAGGTTTGCCATCGCCTTTCTCCCAAGGAGCAGGCGTCTTTTAATTTCGTGACTGCTGTCACCATCTGCACTGATCATGGAGCCCAAGAAAGTAAAATCTCTCACTGCCTCCATTTCTTCCCCATCTATTTGCCAGGAGGTGATGGGCCCAGTGGCCATGATCTTCGTTTTTTTGATGTTGAGCTTCAGACCATATTTTGCGCTCTCCTCTTTCACCCTCATTAAAAGGTTCTTTAATTCCTCTTCACTTTCTGCCATCAAGGTTGTGTCATCTGCATATCTGAGGTTGTTGATATTTCTTCCGGCAATCTTAATTCCGGCTTGGGATTCATCCAGCCCAGCCTTTCGCATGATGAATTCTGCATATAAGTTAAATAAGCAGGGAGACAATATACAGCCTTGCCGTACTCCTTTCCCAATTTTGAACCAATCAGTTGTTCCATATCCAGTTCTAACTGTAGCTTCTTGTCCCACATAGAGATTTCGCAGGAGACAGATGAGGTGATCAGGCACTCCCATTTCTTTAAGAACTTGCCATAGTTTGCTGTGGTCAACACAGTCAAAGGCTTTTGCATAGTCAATGAAGCAGAAGTAGATGTCTTTCTGGAACTCTCTGGCTTTCTCCATAATCCAGCGCATGTTTGCAATTTGGTCTCTGGTTCCTCTGCCTCTTCTAAATCCAGCTTGCACTTCTGGGAGGATGGAGGATGGATGGCGGCTAACAGATTGAGGTTGAATCCTGACAAGACAGAAGTACTGTTTTGGGGGGACAGGAGGCGGGCAGGTGTGGAGGATTCCCTGGTCCTGAATGGGGTAACTGTGCCCCTGAAGGACCAGGTGCGCAGCCTGGGAGTCATTTTGGACTCACAGCTGTCCATGGAGGCACAGGTCAAATCTGTGTCCAGGGCAGCTGTTTACCAGCTCCATCTGGTACGTAGGCTGAGACCCTATCTGCCTGCGGACTGTCTCGCCAGAGTGGTGCATGCTCTGGTTATCTCCCGCTTGGACTACTGCAATGCACTCTACATGGGGCTACCTTTGAAGGTGACTCGGAAACTACAACTAATCCAGAATGCGGCAGCTAGACTGGTGACTGGGAGCGGCCGCCGAGACCATATAACACCGGTCTTGAAAGACCTGCATTGGCTCCCAGTACGTTTCCGAGCACAATTCAAAGTGTTGGTGCTGACCTTTAAAGCCCTAAACGGCCTCGGTCCAGTATACCTGAAGGAGCGTCTCCACCCCCATCAGTCTGCCCGGACGCTGAGGTCCAGCGCCGAGGGCCTTCTGGCGGTTCCCTCACTGCGAGAAGCAAAGCTACAGGGAACCAGGCAGAGGGCCTTCTCGGTAGTGGCGCCCGCCCTGTGGAACACCCTTCCAGCAGATGTCAAGGCGATAAACAACTACCTGACATTCAGGAGACATCTTAAGGCAGCCCTGTTCAGGGAAGTTTTTAACGTGTGATATTTTATTGTATTTTTGGTTTTTATGGAAGCCGCCCAGAGTGGCTGGGGAGGCCCAGCCAGATGGGCGGGGTATAAATAATAAATTATTATTATTATTATTATTATGGGAGTTCTCGGTCCACATACTGCTTGAGCCTTCCTTGTAGAATTTTAAGCATAACCTTGCTAGCATGTGAAATGAGTGAAATTGTGCGGTAGTTGGAGCATTCTTTGGCACTGCCTTTCTTTGGAATTGGAATGTAGACTGATCTTCTCCAATCCTCTGGCCACTGCTGAGTTTTCCAAACTTGCTGGCATATTGAGTGTAGCACCTTAACAGCATCATCTTTTAAAATTTTAAACAGTTCAGCTGGAATACCATCACTTCCACTGGCCTTGTTATTTGCAGTGCTTTCTAAGGCCCATTTGACTTCACTCTCCAGGATGTCTGGCTCAAGGTCAGCAACCACACTACCTGGGGTGTATGAGACATCCATATCTACAGCAAATAGCTTTAGTAAATATGGGAGGGAAGCTGCAGGATTAATTAGAGAACATCTAATCTGGGCAAGGCATTTCACAATGGGCCAAAGAGAATAGGGTGTGATGGCTGAGGATGTCAAGAGTTGAGCTCACTGTAGAATTCTCACTGAAACAGGAAATCTATCTTGGGACTATCTCCTTTAGATGAACGCTACAGGACTGAATACTACTCAGTTTTTCAAATTCCCTGGATTTAGTGTACTCTTCCTGAAATGGCAGTTTAGTGTGTGCAAGCAATTATTTCCATTCTATCATGGGACCCACCCACCTCACTTTAAGTGTATTGTGTGGATGTGATATTTCCTGATTTATTCAATATTTACCTGCTTTATTGCTAGCACATGAGAGTGTGTGTACATCATTCGTTCACCCCACACTTTTGAGTCCATTTCCCCGTACCTTTCCTAACTTCAAAAAGTCATTTGATATGTATCTTTAGGCGTGAGGCAAAAACGTTCCTCTATAACTAGGTCTTTGGCTGATTAAACAATCTAGGGCCTTTAAAATGTGCTTGTGGGTGTGGAGGTTATTGGCTTGTTTGTTTGTTTGTTTGTTTGTTTGTTTGTTTGTTTGTTTTTGTTATGCATGCTGTGTTCTTGTTTTGTATTTTTATGCTGTAAACTGCCCTGTCATCTTCGGATGGAGGGCAGTATACAGACCGAATAAAGAAAAAATATATATAAAGTGGGTGTGCTGCACCAGGGGAGCAGAGCACTTTAATCCATTCTAACTATGCAAACCTAAATTTTCAGAATGCACGCAAATCCACACTGCAAAAAAATGCTAAGTGTCTGGAGGTGATCTCTGCCTTTCTGCACAGTGAGTCATGCTGGTAGCTGCACGAACAGCCGCAGCCGATAACCACTCAAATGATGAAGAGGCCAGGCCACTTCATATGCTCCAAATATCCTTATTTAGAAGAGGCAGAAGATATTGTTTGATCCCCTGGCAAATCTGCTACCTCTGCTTTGTCCTTGTTTTTGCCTTTGGGGAATGCCTTGCTAAAACTTAAGTTGCTAGCGTTGCCATTCTCTCCCGTGCTGAGTTGCATTCTTCAGGGTTTTATATCCCTGTCCAGGGTCTCTAGAAGTTAAATCCCTGAGATATATCTTGTGTCTAACAGAGATCCAGGTAAATGCATGTGCATAAACACGAAGGCATCCTGCAGTGCACGGCCTACCATTTCCCACACTGCAGCTGCTGAGGCAGATTCCAACCTGCTGATAACATATTGTAAGGCAATTATGGTACCCCCCCCTCCACATTTCTCTTGAGCCCAAAGAACAAACACTCTTGCTCAGTTTTAAATCAATGGCGGGTGAGTGACAGGCGCAGCCAATATAACACAATCACCAGAGAAGCGCATTTAGCAATGTGTGACGGGGGGGGGGGCAGAGACACCCCATGGTGATTCTGAGGGTGCTTCCAGTTTACTGAACGTTCATCCGACTTGTTTGCAGAGAAGTTGGGAGTTAGGTGATGTTGCGTCAAAGCAAGTGTCATGCAGCACTTTTGAGGGCATTTCTCCCACATTTCCCTTATCAGGAGAAGTCTGGTTTTTGGGGAAAGCAGACTTGTTACGCAAGAACTCCCAATCCACTATCACTGGGCAGCCTGCATTCCCTGGCGCATACTTGAATCCCACCCCAAAATAGCAGCAAGCTGGAGGCACTCTTAATGTGCAAATCAAAGTATTACAGGTATCTCAGTAATTTCATCTGTGAAAATGTTAGGCACACCCTCTCTCCCCTATCCCGCACCCCGCTTTTTGCTTTTGTGTTTTAAACTTACCACTCTCTTCTAAGTGCTGGAAACTCACTGAGAGTTTAGCTTGTCGTGGTGATATTTGGAGAGGATACGAGAAGGCAGATAATTAATAAAAAAGCTGGGCAGAAATGAGAAGGTAGATGAACATGTTGAAAAACAAGCACTACAATATATTTGACATTTAGTAATTGCTTAGTATTGAATATGGTGGAACAGCTTATGAAAAAAAAAAAGGCTACAGTATTAATGGATTTTGTTTTGTTAAATTGTATTGTTGCCCAGGGTCAGATAGAAGGCAGCATGGGTGTAGCAAAATTAATAAATCCATAGGGTGGTATCTGATACTAGCTGCTTTCACACAGCAGTTTATTCAGTTTCCCCGACTTCCCCATAACTGTTGATTTCTCATTATACAGGCAACTCCCCATTTAAGCATTCAAGCCACCTGCAAAGGTGCACATACGCATTGCTGCAAACCTGAAAAATGGCTATAAAATGGGCAAAAACGACCCTAAAAGAACATGAAAAATGCAAAAATAGCATGAAAACATCATCTAGGAATCCCGCCAACCTTTGCAAGTGCAATTCCAGGAGCCCTTGCACCAATCTTTGAGGCCTGTGGAGAGCTGGTGTTTGAGCAAGAAGACATAAATTGTGGCATTTGCAGGCTTTTTCAATGGTGTTCCCAAAATACGTGTTTTCACTTAAACATTGGAATGTAACCGCCACGTAACTGGGGAGTTGCCTGTATTTGAGCTTTCACACAATGTAAAAGCCACTTCTGGAACTCTAGTAGAATTTAGCAGAAGTTTAGTGCTCATTTCCATGTTGATTACTTCCAGAAAAATCTGTCTGAAATCCCATGAATCCCAAAAATGATGGGGTAAAGTGTGAAATTTGGGGCGATATGCTGGTATACAGTTCTTTCCTGCTGTTTGCATGGGTAAAAAATCATGAGGGATCAGAAGTACACATCTGCAGAAAAGGTTGGAGGAGTAGAGATGTTTGCCCAGCAACATTCATTGTTCAATGGCACATCTACTGGCGTGAATGAAATTTAGCAGGACATGCAGGTATATTGGCCAAATAGCCACAGTTCTTTAAGGCAACAGGTACTGAACTTGGAAAGGTATGTTAGAAATCAGGACAGAAGGGCCAGCAATGTAAGTGGGAGAAGAACAATATTCCACATGTCTGAATTCACCCTCAGTCATACTCAGATTAGACTCACTGAAATAAATGCGCTTCAATTTGCCACGATTCTATCATATATAAGGGTTTTTTAAAAAACAAAAAACCTTTTTAAAACAAACCTATGCAAGCAGCAGTTGCATCCCCCTGCCCGCAGATTCTGAACATTAAAAAAAAATACAGAAAGTGACTCCAGCAACACTATGATGACCTCGGCTCAGAACAAAGGAGGGTGTCCATCAAAGTGTTTGATGAGCCATCAGCTGTCCTTCTCCAGCAAGGGCTTATGAACTTGGGAGTTGAAATGTATACCCAAAGCTAAAATTACACACCGGTCCCTCTCGGAAAGCCTTTGAAAATTTAGTATGACATAGATTAATCTCTTTCGAAGCAGGTTGCCCGTTTCTAGAGAGGAAAGCCACTGGATATGAATCGACGTGCCATCAGCTATCTCTGTGATTACCAAACTACAGGATTCTACTAAATATAGATTTAACCCAATGCTATTGTCAAGTTTGTTTCCTTCCTACAAAAGCAGGTGCTGGCCGGATAGAGGCAAGTTTCCTGTTTCTTTTTGTCACCACTTTCTCATGTGGTCCTTGCAGCTGCTGCAGATTAAAGGGCAGCGCAGATTGGCTTATGTGGCACAATTGTGCAGAGCCAGTTTACCGTAGCACACAAGTAGGGCTTGTTGAAAAGGAGGCTTTTCTTAATCTAATTTGAAAAAAGGGAGAGGGGGAGAGAGAATATTAAGGAAGTAGAAGAAGTGAAAATGCTGGTTGCTAACAAGACCAGCATAACACAACAAAGGAATAGACCAGAGTTGAGATCAATAACATTACATCTACTGTATAAATGACTCAGGAATATCTCTTTGGGCATGTGCCTAGATTATGAGATTTTCTGGGGAGGCCCCTCTGCCACCTTCACAGGCACACTTGGTAGGGACATGGGAGAGACTTTTGGAATTCCTTGCCTAGAGAAGTTAGACAGGCTGCCTCCTTCTCGTCCGTCCAGAGGCAAGTGAAGACCTTGCTCCAACAGGTTTTTGGGAACCAATGGCTTTAAACGAGGAGGCTGGTGCTGTGCTGTTTTTCTTGCCATTGCCTGTATGATTTTAATACCTCGTATATATCTATGAATGTTTAATTGTTTTTCAAAATGACCTTTTGTCTATCTTTTTAGCTGTTCTTATTTTATCTGTAAGCCGCCTTGAGTCCCTATGAGGGGAAAAGGTGGGGTATAAATAAATGTAAACATAATAGTAATAGTAATAGTAATAGTAATAGTAATAGTAATAGTAATGACTGCAAGAAGAAGACTGGGAGTGATTGTGCTAGCTCTACTCACCCCGACCCTGATTTACTTGTGCGGAGAGCCAGTGTGGTGTAGTGGTTAAGAGCAGTGGACTCGTAATCTGGTGAACTGGGTTCTCATCTCCTCTCCTCCACATGCAGCTGCTGGGTGACCTTGGGTCAGTCACACTTCTCTGAAGTCTCTCAGCCCCACTCACCTCACAGAGTGTTTGTTATGGGGGAGGAAGGGAAAGGAGAATGTTAGCCGCTTTGAGACTCCTTCGGGTAGTGATAAAGTGGGATATCAAATCCAAACTCTTCTTCTTCTCCCTGCATGACTTAGAACCCCGGAAGAACAGGGTTCTAAGTTATGCATAGAGTCCACACAACTTAAAAAAGTTCCCTGCCACAGAAGCCACCTCTCCAGCTGATGGAAGCCGATGGGACTACCAATGGACAGTCATATAGTCATATACGTACTCTTTCTTTTCACATGAGGGATTAGATTGATTGAAGAGGTTTTAAGTTCCCTAGCTTTCTGCATGCTTAAATCACTTCTACAGAGGAACAATGGAACGGAAAAGCACTTAACTATGCCTGGAGCATGAGATGGAATATATAAATTGTGGGAACCCACAAAATGCCCTCCTCATGTGGCTCCTCTGCTAGCGAAGGCCACGCTGACCAGGGTCACAGGTGGTGGGGAGGGAAGGAGTAGCTGCCACCATCACAGCTATATCTCCTCTGCAACATTTTCCTTTGCTCCGAGGGAATAAATGACAGCCATTCACTTTCCTGGGAGAAAATAACTGGATACGCTTGAGAACAGTACAGGGATGGGGGCAAAACACATCCTGTGACACCCCTCACCCCAGTAACTCCAGAGGCAGTTGTATTTTTACCCTGATATCTAATTTGGCCTTGAAATCTACAGCATTATGGGGTCCCAGAGGACAAAAGTTTGAACTTCATTAGGCAAGGTTTCTATAAGTGTGAATGATTCGTTCACAAAACCACTCTTCCCTTTGGGTTTCGTATTGAAATTCCAGGGTTAGCCTACAGTTACATTTTTTAAAATTAAAATGAAAACAAATAAAGTAGCAGAAACTATTAAAATAGGTGTACCATATATGTGGGGCCATGGGGCTCAAGCACACACACACACCTGTACTGAAGTATCATGTTTTAAAGACAGTTTTGCTAAGTAAGCAGCAGGTCTATTCTTTACTTATCAATGTCATGGTGTCATGGGACAATTGACAATGTTTGACCAATCTATTGGCAATATTTTGATTAGTCAGTTAACCAGTGTACCAACTCCATCCATGATACCCAGTAAAAGTTACCCAGAGCACTTTCAGATGGGCTGCTTATTCACACTAAATGTGGTTGTTATCCTGCACTTTCTAGTGCAATTGTCTTGTCTGTCCAAAGAGATGCCTACCCACGATGCATGTTGTTGTGTGTGGTATGCATTTGTCTATCACTGGACAGATTATTCCGATTTAGAAGAATCTCTGATCTTATTTGCATAATTATTTATATACTCTGCAATTCTGCTAAAATAATACTTGAAGTGGCCATCAAGAAATAACTAAAAACAAGAAAAAATACAGTAATGGAATATTATCCACTAAGACTGTTCTTATCTTAAGGGAACTGGATTTTATTTTTAAATATATTTTTTTAACCATGAGAGCATGATTTAGATTGAACTGGATAACTTAATGCAGCCTTTCAAAAAAAATTTCTGTGAAAAATCTGCTTTCTTCCAGCCTGATCAGCAATTTGATCTTGCCTGCCATATCTGGGCTTCATACTGCTGCTGCTGCTGCTTCCTGGGGCTTGGAATCTGTGTGTCTGGCTACAGGGCTATGACTCATTTGGAAGGAATGAGACTGTTCATCTCCTATGTTTCACAGATGAGCCTTAATGCTTCAGTCCGCTTCATAAGGCATTGATCCCACACCTGATTCTTCTTACTCTTGTTGCTGTGGCCAGACAGTTTTACATAGCATTTATTATTACTGTGCTTATTATTATTACATATTATGCTACTAGGGACGCGGGTGGCGCTGTGGGCTAAAGCCTCAGCGCCTAGGGCTTGCCGATCGAAAGGTCGGCGGTTCGAATCCCCGCGGCGGGGTGCGCTCCCGCTGCTCGGTCCCAGCGCCTGCCCACCTAGCAGTTCGAAAGCACCCCCGGGTGCAAGTAGATAAATAGGTACCGCTTACCAGCGGGAAGGTAAACGGCGTTCCGTGTGCGGCTCTGGCTCGCCAGAGCAGCGTTGTCACGCTGGCCACGTGACCCGGAAGTGTCTGCGGACAGCGCTGGCCCCCGGCCAATAGATGTGAGATGGGCGCACAAACCCCAGAGTCTGTCAAGACTGGCCCGTTCGGGCAGGGGTACCTTTACCTTTACCTATTATGCTATTACATTTCAAAATCACATATTAATAGTTCTCTCCCTCTCACACACACACTTAAAAAAATAACAACTTAGTTTCTGTATTTTTAGCTGTTCCTATTTTATCTGTAAGCAGCCTTAAATTCCTTTCAGGGAAAAAGGTGGGAGATAATAAATATATAATAAGTATATTGTACTTGAGACAACAAAAGGAGGTCAATATCCAGACCGCTGGGTGAATTCTACACAAGTGTGCCGATGTCTGTTGGCATCCGTTGCTGTGGTGTTCGGGCTGAAGAAAGCTTTTGAAGATCCCGAACAATCGACCAGGAGGGAGAGAACATGCCAGCCGGGCATGTCTCTCTGCCAGGGTCCTACTCTAGTGTAGGACGAGCTCCTGACAGTTCATTGCCAGAATATTAGCATCACATTCTCCCATACCCATTGGGAGATACGAGCCATTGCTGTAGCTCCCAGGCAGCTGGGTGTCCCCATTTTTATTTTCCACAATAACCCAGTGAAATAATTGCTGCAGAATTCCCATGCAGAGGTGTTCCTAAGCAAAGAAACATCACAGAGTGATGAGCCAGAAATGTATTTTATCAGCCTTTACAATAGTTATATAATAAAATATTCAAATATGTACATACATACACAAGCAACACAGATATGCAGCTCAGTTTCTCACACCCTTTTGAAAACAATTTTTATTTTCTAACAAATGAAAATATTGATGACAAATACCCCACACTTGGGTTTGGTGTGTCTGCAGAGGACAGGGGGTAGGGGTTTGCTTTATAGGATTTACTTGACTTGCAGAATTTTACTTGGCCATGGATGCTATAGATAATGGCTATAGGTATGCATGCCTGTCCTCTTCCTCACACTACAGAACTCATGTGGTGTATTCAATTCTTTGTTCCCCATAGCACCTCCCACCCTTTAATTACCTCCATATAGCTGAATCTATAAACCACTATTTTAACATAACACAATGTCACAGAGCAATGCTACTTCTGGGTTATTTTGAAAAGTAAAAATGGTGTCTCCCAGCTGCTGCCACCATCAGGTAAGCTCACCATGACATAATAATAATAATAATAATAATAATAATAATAATAATAATAATAATAATTTATTTATACCCTGCCCATCTGGCTGGGTTTCCCAATGACATATGAAGTTGAAGGAGGCAAGGATATGAGAAACACTTTGCCACAGGCTCGTAGTTGAGCCTCAACCCACCCTTTAGTTCTTGTACTTGTCAGATGGTTCAACTTTGTAGTTGAACTTCTTGGTTTCTCTCATGGTAAGCTTGTCATGTCAGCTGGAGAACTATAAATCACTTGTATCTGCTCCTTTGTTGATATAACTGAGGGGAGGTAACATTTTACTGCCATTACTGACAAGACAGAACAGCTTCAGCTTTTCCGCTTCTCATAGCAACCCTTTCTTTTGCAGCCTAAATAATCCCTCCAAACAATTTGAGATTTATCTACCTAGTGACATTCAACATATGTTGTCATGGAAAATGCAAGATGTTGAGCAATAATGCGCCATTAAACACACACACACACACACACATTTCTCTTATCTCAGCTGCATTAATCGTTAACACACTCAATCCATGCAGTTGTATGGTCTCACAACTCTGCATTAAATTATGGTCTGCCATTTCCACTGCTGTGAATCCCAACCTGGGAAGCAGACTGGAGTCCAGAGTAAATGAGGAGGAGTGAGCTAGATCAGAAGAACCAGCAGCAAAGGCCACAGAAGAACTAGATGCTGGGCTAAGACAGAGCCTGTCTACCAAGAAATCTTCAAACAATTATCCCCAGAGAATGCCTGAGGCCCCTCATGAATCCACTGTTGTTATTTCAGAGTCCTTTGCACAACGGAATGATGAACAGTACGTGCCACATGCTTAATGTTGCTTTATTTGTCAGTTCAAAGTTGAGAAATTACAAACATGCATCTTGCCTCTGTGGGAGCAGAGAAGCAACCGTCCTTCTCCTCGGAATGAAGAACACCGAGAGAAGCAGTGAAAAACAGGAAACCAGTGTACGTCACATCCAGCTTCCCATTCCCGTGGGAAAACCCAGCAGTACTCTGACTGTGGAATGTAAACATTGTCTCGTGACAAGCACTTCGCTGCACAGTGAAGAGAGCAGAAACCAACATCCTCCCCCTTTCTGTGAACATCACTGGGCAGCGTGTTCGTACAATATCAGTACAAACCCAACTTCTGTACATAGGTACAGTGTTGATCCCTTGATACAACCTTGGACAATACATCAGCAGGAATTTCATTACCTGGCATATAGGACACCGTTACGAGTCCCTTCTGAATATGTTCCCTAGCATGTTGCAACTTCAATTGCAAGTGCTTCGTGCTTTGCTTACAACCTTCCGAATTCAGCAAAGCCAAACATGCTTTGTTGTCCTGGTAAACCTGGATTGGACATTTGACAGGAATTTTCATGTCTTTGCACAATTGTAACAACCATTCACAATCCTTAAGTGAATAAGACAGTGCATTCAGTTCAGCTTCACAAGTGCTTAAGCTAATTGTTGTTTGCTTCTTGCATGACCAATCAAATAGACTCTGATTGTACATGTAGCAAACTCCAGACGTACTTTTCCTGTCTGTAGTGTCACTTCCAAAACTTGCATCTGCAAAAATCTCAAGACCACTAGACTTCTGATTGTTAAATCTTAGTCTGTAATGCATAGTGCCTTTCAAATAGCGTGCTATGCGTTTCAGAGCTTTCCAATCCTTAACAGTAGGATTGTTGACTTGTCTGCTTAGCAAATTACAGCTAACAGCAATGTCAGGTCTTGAACATCTGGCAATGAAGTTTAGCTTACCTAGCACACTTCTGTACAGTGTAGTGTCAGAAAATGCTTCTTCAGTGTCTTCTACCTGATAACCTGTTGTCATCGGTGTGTCTACAGGGTTAGCATCCATCAGGTTTAGTTTGCTTAACACATCAGCAATTTTCCTTGACTGGTGTACTAGAATGTTACCACTTTGATCTTTCTCTATTTCCAGAGATAGGTAATTGTTTACCTCACCAAGATCTTTCATGTCAAAGTGCTCTTTCAGTTGAGCTAGGGCGTTATTGTACATTGTGACATCTTTCCAAAAGAATAAAATATCATCAACATAAAATAAACAATACAGCTTCTTTTGCCCCTCCTCTTTGACAAACACACATGGATCAGCTTTCCCTTGCTGAAAACCTAGAGAAAACAGTGCTTCAGTGAGTTTAGTGTGCCAACACCGTGCACTTTGTTTGAGACCATAAAGGGACTTTTTCAGAGCACAAACAAATCCCTGTTTTACCTGTACGCCATCAGGTGGAAGCATATAAAGTGATTCACCTAGAGATCCGTACAAAAACGCTGTATTCACATCGTGGTGACTAATGTGTAGATTCTCCTCTGCAGCTAGCTTGAACATAAGCCTAATGCTCTCATATCTCACAGTGGGTGAGTAGGTCTCGTGATAGTCTTCACCTGGTACCTGTGCAAAACCTCTGGCTACCAATCTGGCTTTGTGTCTGACTATCTTGCCATTTTGATCAGTCTTCGCTTTGAAGACCCATTTGCTTCCAAGCAGTTTCATTCCTGGAACTACTGGAACTAGCTCCCAAGTTTTGTTCCTTTCTAAGGAATCAAGCTCAGCCTTCATAGCATTTAAACATGGCTCAGCTTCCTTAGAATCCAAATCCTGGATTTCTTGGAAACTTGAAGGTTCAAATACCTTCTTGGAGCTTTTAACAGCTGCTACTGCTGTCTTAGCAAATTCATCAGCAAATCTCTTTGGAGGTCTGCCTTTTGTGGCTCTTTGTCACCTGCGAATCAGCCTTTGGTCTTCAACACTCTCCTCTTCCTTCTTAGGAGAAAAATGACCTATTGTGAACAATGGTTCTTCCAATTCCTGATCAGAGCTTTCAGAGGGTCGCATAGAGGCTTTCGCACTCTTGAAATCCTCTGAAGTATCCGATTCAGTTTCAGACTCAGAATCAGAACCTTCATCAGTGGGTGTGGGTTGTTGTTGCTTATCCTCAGTCTCATCACTGTCATCAGGATAACATTGGAAAATTCCCACGTTCTCCCCCCACTTGGCATTGTACTCAACACTTCTTGTGAGTTTAATTGTCTTAGAGTCAGTCATCATTATTCTGTAAGAACCTTTCTGATAACCTAGAAAGATACCATGCAAACCACGTTTGCCTAACTTGGAGCTTTGTGGTGAATGAATCCACATGTCAGAACCAAAGATTTTCATGTGTTTGATGTACGGTTTCTTGCCAAACATCTTCTCATAGGGGGTACAACCAATCGCTGAAGATAACCTGCGATTGTAACTGTAAACAAAACATGAGAGAGCTTCGGCCCAATAACTCTCTGGAAGATTGGCATCATGCAGCAAGGTTTTTAACCCTTGAAGCAATGTTTGATTTGCCCTTTCGCAAAGCCCATTCTGCCATGGCGAGCGAGGACTGGACAAATCGTGTTGAATTCCTTTCTCAGTCAGAAAAGCTTCAAACTGCTGAGAAGTGAATTCTCCCCCGCGATCTGTGAAAAGAATTTTTATCTTCTTACCATGCACATTATCCAACCAAGCACAGAATTCCTTGAACCTTGGAAAAGCCTCTGATTTCTGCTTGAGATTGTACACGTAAATATACCTGGAAAATGCATCAATGAGAACCATGAAGAACCTATTGCCACCCAAAGAGGGCGATAGTGGACCGACTAAATCAGCATGAACAATCTGGTATGGTTCTGTAGCTTGCCTACTAGACACCTTACCTTTCGCAGCCATTTTCACTTTGTTTGCTGCGCATGCCTTGCACTTCATGTGGTACCTGCAGGGTTAATAGTCATACCTTCAACCAAGGCAGGCATTTTAGATACTGCCTCAAAATGCAAATGACCAAATTTCCTGTGAAAATCATGAATACATCCTGCATGCAAACTTTTGTTAGAACCTGCAATGCAACAAGTCTCATTCTGCACAACATCATCATAATACAAAACAAACAAACGATCAACACATTCAGCATGCAAAACATAATCGTCTTTCTTTGTGATGGTGCATTTCTTGTTCTTGAAGGAAACGTCAATGTTCCGTTCATTCAGCTGCATCACACTTAGAAGATTGTGTGTGGCATCTGGAACATAAAGTACATCCTGTATCGATAAGTCCAAACTGTGAAGAACAACAGTTCCGTAGCCTTGACTGGGGATCGTGTGGTCATCCGCCTGGTGAATCGCACCTTCCTGCGGTGTAAAAGACACGAACAGTCGCTTATCGTTGCACATGTGGTGGGTAGCTGCTGAATCAACAACGAAGAAAGATCTAGACGTCTTCTGGACCTTTGCGACGTTTGGAGTGAAGCGTGAGACCATTGCCTTGTGCTGCGTTGTCCTGGACACCGGACCTTTGCCTTTGCTTTGGCCTTTTCCACGCGATGAGCTTCCGCTGCGCTGCTCTGTCTTGGCCCTGGGATATTTGCATTCCCTCTTCATATGGCCTAGACGTCCACACGAGTAGCATTTCACTGCCTTCAAAGCTTTGGCGCCCTCTGGTGGTTCCACTGCACTCTGGGATGACGTCTGTGAAGACTCCCCCTTATCCATGCAGCTAGCACCCCGGCGATCTGCTTCATTCTGGATCACGGCAGTAACATAGGCTACTGTGAGCTGAGCAGTTGGTTGAACAGCAATCTGAGTAGCAACGGACTCCCAACTTGGACCCAAAGAATGTAGTATCATGAAGGAATACACAGCCTCTGGAAAGTTGAGTCCTCTCTGTTGCAACTCATGTCTCAGATTCTGCATCTCCATCAGGTGTGTACGCACATCTCCACCTTCAGCAAGAGCCATACCATGCAGCTTGGCATAGTAGTACATTGAGGAACCAGCTTCTGTCCTCAAGTGAGCCTCTCTTAAAGTGTTCCAAATTTCTTTGGCTGTGGTCTTTCCACGCAACAGACAGAGCTCTTCTGGGGATACTATCAACGTAAGCGTTCCCCGTGCTTTGGAATCCTTAGCATTCCATTCAGCTGTAATTGGAGCTGGGGGGTTGTCTGTAATAACATTAAACAGACTTTCTTTCCGCAGAACAGCCTCTGCATAAAGCACCCACTCCGTGTAATTCTTCTTATTAAGCTTAGGAATCCCAAAAGCATCAACCAGCTTTGCATCAGCCATCATTGCTGCTTTAATCAAGCTGCGTCACAGTACTGCAGCTTCTTCCAAAAGCACTTTTAAAAAAAGTACTTTCGTTTTCCCCAGCCATCCAAGCCTGTGAGCTTGTGCCTCATAGCCTGTATCGCGGCAAAACGGCTTTGAAAGTTCAAAGTCCAGCCATAAAGTATAAATTAGAAACTGGCAGGCTGCTCCGGAGCATGAGCACATACCTTCATCAATCAAACTTGACGCGCAGAGCAGATAACGCGATCCGTTCCTCTGTACCTCTGCCGGCATTCTTCAGTTTGATTTACGTCTTTCTGGGCCCATAACCATAATGTTGTTATTTCAGAGTCCTTTGCACAACGGAATGATGAACAGTACGTGCCACATGCTTAATGTTGCTTTATTTGTCAGTTCAAAGTTGAGAAATTACAAACATGCATCTTGCCTCTGTGGGAGCAGAGAAGCAACTGTCCTTCTCCTCGGAATGAAGAACACCGAAAGAAGCAGTGAAAAACAGGAAACCAGTGTACGTCACATCCAGCTTCCCATTCCCGTGGGAAAACCCAACAGTACTCTGACTGTGGAATGTAAACATTGTCTCGTGACAAGCACTTCGCTGCACAGTGAAGAGAGCAGAAACCAACATCCACTGCCTCCTCACCTGGGGCCCTGTGTTCCTCAGCACCAACATAGGAAACAATCCAGGAGGGAAATAATAGGCAGGAGATGGAGTGCTAGGCTCCAGCCCTTTAAGCTCATCTTCCTCTGGGGAAGAGACAATCATTAAAAGAATATAGTGGGCTGAGAGAGATAAACAGCTGGATTTGGAGCCCAGGTCTTGTCAGACCAAGTTGCTTTCTTGGAGCTCTCCAAGGTCCTGCTAGACTGTGGTGCCCACAGGAGAAGAAGGAGTTTGGATTTGATATCCCGCTTTATCACTACCCGAATGAGTCTCAAAGCGGCTAACAATCTCCTTTCCCTTCCTCCCCCAAAACAAACACTCTGTGAGGTGAGTGCGGCTGAGAGACTTCAAAGAAGTGTGACTAGCCCAAGGTCACCCAGCAGCTGCATGTGGAGGAGCGGAGGCGTGAACCCAGTTCACCAGATTACTAGTCTACTGCTCTTAACCACTACACCACACTGGCTCTCTGGTGTACCCTGTGGAGTAAGGTTACCAGATTTTTTTCAATGAATCTGGGGACACTTTTCAACTTCCTACTAAATAGATGGATTTTGTCAGGAGTCTGATTTGTAAATCCAGGGACTGTCCCTGGAAACGGGGACATCTGTTAACCTTACTGTAGAGACCTGCTAAAGGATTTAATGGCCACTAATCTGTGTAACTACTCTTTCCCTGATGGGTGTCCACATAAGATTACAAGAAAGATCACTAAGACAGAGATAGGAGCCATGATAATAATGTCATGCTGTCCATCGTGGCACTTAAGGAAAAGAGTTCAGGGAGGTAATTGATACTATACAGAACAATCCACTGAGGAATTCACCCTACAAAACCCAAATGAAATGAACAAAAGCTGCAGCACTACAAAAAGAGTTGTTGCTTTTTACATGCTGTGAAACTAAATCCAGAGATAGTCTTCAGCTTTCACAGGAGGTTCCACATCATCCTTTGCAGACCACCTCAGGGGTTTCTTCCCTTCCACCCACAGTTCTTTGAACAATCTGGAGTTCTTTCCACTCCAACCTATTGTCTTCCATTAGTCACTGAATCATGAACTCTGGTTATTTATTTGGTTCATTACATTTATATCCCACCATTCCTCCAAGTAGCTAAAATGGTGCACAAGGACCTATAATCTCTCCCTGCACCCCCAGTACACATTTTCTCCTCACAACAGCCCTGTGAGGTAGTTTAGGCTGAGAGAAAGAGACTTGCACATGGTCATACAGTGAGCTTGATGACCGCGCGGGGATTTGAACGTGGGCCTTTAGTTTACTGCAGTTTCAGCAAACTCTATTATTCATTTCCTTATTTTCAGAGACGATATACAGAAGAACTAAGATGTCACCGCAAATAGTTTCTAAAGCTACTCTGAGTGGTCCACACATTTTCTAGACTCAGGGGCACACCGAGTAATCAGTGGGAAACTCTGGTCTCGTCACTTGGGTTGCTGTTTTAGGAGAAAAACAGCAGGTGGAGGTGACACATTTTCTCAGACACCAGCCACTTTCCACCTGCAACCTGAGTGCTTTTCTTTCTAAGTAAGGTGGTCATGCACCCTGCTTTACAGATGAATATCTGTCAGAACCTTCTGTTTGAGGGAGTGCTCTATCTGAAGGCCTAATGGACTAAGTCTGGTTTAAAAATAGCACCATAAGAAGGGAGACTTCAGAGGCCTTGAACCTGCCCTTCAGCTGGTACAGAATTCAGAGGCCAGGATGCTCACTGTGACAAGACGGTTTGAACATATCACACCAATCCTGGCCCAACTGCACTGGCTGCCAATTAGCTGCCACGCCCAATTCAAAGTCTTGAAAGCCTTAAAACGACTCAGGACTGCAATACCTCGAGGACCATCTCTCCCCATATAAACCATCCCAGACTCTGCATTCATCATCTGAAACCCTTCTTTGTGTGCCTCCTCCACGTGTGGTCCGGAGGGTGGCAACACAAGAACAGGGCCTTTTCTGTAGTAGCTCCTCATTTGTGGAATGCTGATTAATTTTCTACAGTTTTTTTTAAATGTGCCTGTGGGATGAGAGAGTTATTGTTTTGCTGTTTTGTTTTACTCATTTACTTGTTTGTATCCTATATTTTATTCTGTGAACCGTCTTGAGATCTTATGACAAAGGGCAGTGTAGAAATCTAATAAATAAATAAATGCCCTGGACAGCAGACTGAGCAGCCACAGGGGATAGTCTTCTTCACTAGGGTAAGATGTACTCTGTTTCTATTTAAATTCTAATCTACAATTCTAAATGTGCATCTATACATACAAATAGGCACACAAATTTGTATATTTATGCATATTTATTGCAAATTGGTATCCTTTTTTAATTAATGCTTTTCCTTTTGGGGGCCAATGCATAAAAGGCCACCCAAGTTCCAAGTCACATTTTCACATAACAAATGGGAAATTTGATAGTAACAGGTTCTACGCAGCTTTTAAAAATACAAGAAGACTAATTAGCAGTCTGGAAAGCCAGAGTTTGCACCCAGATTTAATTCTGAGCTAGAAATATCTTTGCCACATATTGCTCCAAATCCACAAACATCTTGCTTGTTAAAACTGAGCAGGTTTTGTTTTTGTTTTGCTCTGGAGTTAATTTACAATACCATGCTAGGATGCCAGACTTCATTGCCTAATCAGATTCACGTGAATCCCGCAGTCCTCTTATCTCTTTCTAGGCAAATACTCCCAGAAGATTCTCTCTCAATTAGATACAGGTCAGGTAGCATGAACTTCCTCCCACAGGACAAGCAGATCTTCCTGGAGGCGGTTGCTAAGAAATTCCACCTGGACTCTGCAGTCTTATCTTCACAAACATATTTCTGCTACGAGAAATCTTGTTGACCTAATGAGCAAGCAAAAGAGCCTCAGTGTTTTTTGGGGTAGGTGGGAGGTGGAATCTGCATGCTTCTTTCTTTATCTGATATCTTTTTATCTGCATGATGATCTCGCATTTGCTGATCATTGCTCAGTGCCAGGGGGAATTCCTCAGCCATGGCGAAGATCTGAGAGCAGCAAGTCAACCCCCTCGATGTTGCATGCAGGTGAGAAGCACATGATGCTCTGGTTACCAGGAAACGGCTCGAGGAAAGAAATTGCACCTGTTATTTGAGGCAGGTATTGCGATGCATCTGAAAGGTGTCTAAAGCTAGTCCACGGCTGACAATGAGCACCCGAACTTCAAAGTAACCCACCCACCCACATACAAAATCAATGGGCAAACACATAAAACAGATGATTGAATGTGTAACCAACTGCTATACCGGGCTGCTAACATATATGCAATAGCATATACTGAGTTATTGGAGCCTACGTGAACCAGAGGATATCTCTAATTTGCATTATTTTATGTTGCACTGAATAAACGTATTTTCACATAAAATAGTATTTGTAGCATGAATATTTAGGCCACTAGAGGAAAGTTGTGAATGCTGATTACAATGCCCATCATTCTTGATCGTTGGCCATGCTGGTGGGGCTGGCGGAAATTGGAACCCAGCAGCGCCTGGGGAACCAGAAGTTAAATATCTAAGAACTGTGACGCAGTCATTACATGTAGACTCGCATAGTAGGAAGGAACCTCAAAGTTCGTCTACTCTGACCCCTACAACTGGGGAGCCTCAAGCTCTCCCCAGTTGATCCTGACTCAGGCACATGGCAAAACCTAACAAGAGAACAAGGAGAAAACAAGAGAGCCCCAGATCAAATCAAACAGGCGCTATTTGGCAAGATAGCCTACCTGCCTCACATCAGGACTAAGCCTACGCAATGCCTTGGCCGTTAGATGCTTCAAGGCTGCAACCACTAAGGGTACTGCTGGCTACTATTGGCCCAGGTAAAGATGTTCCCCAGAAGTCATCCAGGTAGGCTGTCAATCAATCAATCAATCAATCAATCAATCGGGGCAAGGCAGGCTTTTCACTCTGCTGGCCAGTGGTGGGGGAAAAGCCAGCTTCCTCGGAAGCAAGGAGTGCAAGGCAGCATCTCTGTTTAAAATATGCTCTCCACAACTGAGATACAGCTGCTTTGCTATGCCTCCGTAGACTCCCTGCATTAAAATTGCCTGTCATGCCGTCAGCCAAGACAACCTTCTACTTTATTTTGAACAGTTCCGCTGGTTTTTAATATATCATCACAGCACTGCAACGAAAGGTAAAACTACACATTGCAGTTTTCCACCCTCCATTTGCTGCACAGCTCAGAAAGGCACCTACGTTTCCCACATGGGACACGTCCCCTCCGCTTTGGTTATGTACTACTTTGATTTTATACGGTGTCCTTTAACACTGGTGTAGGTCCATATTTCTTATGCCAGCCAAAAACCAGCTTTTCTGTGAGCGACAAGAAATTATTTAACATGACTCGGATAGGTCTATTCTGCATAACACAGCACCATAGTTTATAGATGAACCATCAACTGGAAAATGTGTCATTTGGAAATTTGACACCTGAATCCAGTTTGCAGTCCCTACTCTCATTGTGGGGGGGGGGATATTGACATGACATTGGGGGGCGGTTAATACAGAATTTGTTGCGACACATACAGAAGACATTCACTATTTCTCCTCCCAATTCTAAAAAATAAATGCAAAATGATTGAGTAAAAATAGATGTTTATTATAGATAGATACTTGTCGTTTGCTTGCTTGATCTCTCTCTCTTTGTCTAGCAAGGTCACAAAACGAATACTAAAGTAAACAAGAAAGGTGCTCAATGAACCTGGTTAGCTCAGCTGGTTAGAGCATGGTGCTCTAACACCAAGGTTGCAGATTAAATCCCCATATGGGACAGCTGCATATTCCTGCATTGCAGGGCGTTGGACCAGATGACCCTCAATGTCCCTTCCAACTCTACAATTCTATGATTCCTCAAAGTAGGAAACGTTCCTTGTTGCTTTTCTGGCCTTCAGGAAAACAGCTCTGAGCATGCTCAGAACCAATGTACGGTTCTCCCTACCACATAGGGTTGTTTCTGAAGCAGTCTTATCACAATGGACTAACAGAGCTCTACCAGGTTAAACCACAGAGCCTAGGACTTGCCGATCAGAAGGTCGGCGGTTCGAATCCCCACGACAGGGTGAGCTCCCGTTGCTCGGTCCCTGCTCCTGCCAACCTAGCAGTTCGAAAGCACGTCGGAATGCAACTAGATAAATAAGTACCGCTCCAGCGGGAAGGTAAACGGCGTTTCCATGTGCTGCTCTGGTTCGCCAGAAGCGGCTTAGTCATGCTGGCCACATGACCTGGAAGCTGTACGCCGGCTCCCTCGGCCAGTAAAGCGAGATGAGCGCTGCAACCCCAGAGTCATCCGCGACTGGACCTAATGGTCAGGGGTCCTTTTACCTTTACCTTACCCCACTGGAAAATGCTTAACTCAGTGATGGATTGTGTTCATCATGTCAAACCATCCTGTTCTCCACAAATTCATCTTTAGCAGAGTTTTTTCCCTCATTATTCCTGTTTTGGACTCATTCCGAAATAAAGCAAACCATGATATAAAGCTTCTGGATGATAGTTCCTTTTTTTGTAGAATGCCCTTCCAAGCGAAGTACATCTCTTTCCCTACATATTAACATTCAGGGTGAATTTTAAAATATTCCTGTTTGCCCAGGCATCTGATGGTTGAATGATACACTGGCCACCTTAAGGTTGTTAACTATGCGAGTATGTGATGTTTTGCATGTTTTTAAATGTCCTGAATATTTTTTAAAAAATAAATAAATGAATGAATTCTGTTGTTTTAGAACTTTTGCTTTTGCTGCCCTAGGCTACTTTGACAGGAAGGCTGGATATCATTTTAATAAGTACATACATAAAATAACAGGGGGGGGGGTTGTGTGGGGAAGTGGCTTTTAGACCCCTTTTGAAAAATTCTGTGTTGGCAACCTGGCAACTGGATAATCAAATTAGTTTTGCTTTTGTCCTCACTGAACACTAGATGTCGCTCTGTTTTCATCTTTCCCCCATCCATTAGCGCATGGGTCTAATTATTATGCCAACACCTGCTACCGCTGTTTCCTGCTCTGCTTGTCTCTTAAAGAATTCAATCCCCGGGGCTGTCAGCTTGACATATTTGGTGTCGCTATGTTCACTGCAAATTCCAAAGGAAAGATGTTGATTCAGAGCATATTGCACATGTCTTCCGACTGGATGTATTCCTGAAGGTTCTATTACATGACGTAATGGCTTTAGGGACCCAACTACTGACATTCATTCAGTTAAGGCAACTCCGTACAATCGTGGCTTCCAGGAGCTAGGAAGGCATGAAAGATCAATGAGATGCTTTATTTCTTAATCACAGGATAAGTCGTTTGGATTTTCCTTCCTGGTTGCTTACAGCATTCATTCTGTCTTGCTGGAGATTCTGTATAGTATCGGAGAATAAATAGCTCTTCGTCCTAAGCAGTTATTGAAAAATGCTCTTGGTTTCAATTAATCAAGGTCAAAGTCAATTATATTTATACATAATATTGCCAGCATACTCAAGGCAGTTTTCATCAAACTGGCAAGAAATTAACAATAATATAAAAGCAACAAAACCAGTCGCTCCACAATGTATAGAACAACACAAGATGCAATTCATAGTCATATGTAAACATCAGGATATTGAACAACAACACTCCATTAAACCCTTGTCCAAACCCTTTTTATGCAAAAATGAAAGAAGTCAATCATATAACAAATTAGTTCATATTATTAGGTCATAATATTTCCCCAAACAAACAACTTTTCCCTAAACTCACTCACGGTGCAATCCTATAGATGTATACTCATAAATAAATTCCACTGGATGTATTTAGGCTTTGCTCATTTATTTATTTTTAGGTTGCATTTTGTCTTGTTTGTAGAAAGGTAGGGTATTTTGCCAACACCCAAAGTGAGAGAAGGGATGATCATCTGTCTCCTCTGGGATGTGATGTAAGAAATCTCTCTCTACACTAAGAATGGAGGAAAAATATGGTTCAGTTTATATTTCAACGAGATTATCCCTAATTTGAACTTTACAAAACAAGAAGTGAAGCAAAACACAGCTACCCTATGAAAGTCACACTTCTCTGAATTTTGTCATGTGGTTCTTCAACCAAATAATGTCTACATAAATGTGTCTTTCAGGGGGACGTGTACCTAAGATGCACACAGTAGTGAAAATAATATACACACACAAAAATAGGGAAAGCTGTGTGCCAAAATATACATATTTGGAGAAGTGTGCATTAAAATGCTGGTGAATTTTTGTGAAGATTCGAAAAAATCCACAAACCGATGCAGAAATGTGGAGAAAAAACTGGAAAAAATGAGATGCCAAAATTGGCAGATGCATCTATCCTACACTATATGCTTAAGTGTATGCATTGTGAGAACACTGTAAAAATCAGAACGACAGAGAGAACAGGAAATGCACCTTTTTTGTTGATGATTCCAAATGTCCACGCATTGATTTTCTACCACAGCTGCTGTTGGGTAACTTTCATGCCATACCTATCTGTTGCCAGTCAGTTCCAGAGAAGGGAATAACAGGGGGCATGCAGAGCTGTGTCTGCCTTTTCCCTGCAAAGCCTTCAGGGACTGAAGGAAAGTCTCAGGCTTCACACCATGCAAGAAATAATTCAATTACTATTATTTGGTGCAGAGCTTAATGCCCACAAGGATCATTAGCTTTCCATTTGATTTTCTGCACACTGTGACCATCATTCAGCTATTCAACCACCTAATTATTAAACTTTGCATATTAAAGAAATGCACACATCACCAGAGATGGCTACGTTGGCTGAGCATGTATAGATTTCCATTTGTTTGTTGGGTGTGTATCTTTATTATTATTATTATTTATTTTATTTTTATTCCCCCCCCTTTAAATATTGCTTAATTTTAAAAAAAAAAACCTCATGGAGACATCAATCGGACTTCTTGAGATATATCTTGGGTGTTGTCCATCCCTCAGGAGCCTTCCCCAGTCCAGGTCTCCTCCAGACGCGCTCCAGATATCATTCAAACCTTTTTTGTTTCCTCTGGCACCCGACCTTCCATGACATTCTTCCGCAAAAACTTTGTCCGCTTCATCAGCTTCCTGTACTTGTGTCTCTTCATCTTCCTTCTCCGGATCTTCAGAATGTTCTTGCATTCCATTTTGCCCCGGTTCAGCTCGCCTCCTCCCTCCTCACTGTCATCCTCAGCCTCTGCATCCCAGGAAGAATGTGGGGAGGTCATACTGATGGTTGGGTTCATAGCCTAGCTTCTCACAAACATTGACAGCGCCTCCACCTTTAGGGAGGACATACTGGACCATCAGCCAGCTTTCAAGGGGGGAGATCGACATCTTCCTTGGCACCAGGATTTCTTCCAGCTCAGGGTCCAACGCGTACCACTGCTGGGGTTGGGCTCCATTTCTGTGTGCTGTAATTTGTGGAAGCGGCAAGTCTAGGAACTAGAAGCGAGATGGTTGATCTCAACAGAAAGTGTTCTGCAAACCAAGAGGCCCTCGCTATCTGAGACGTCAGTCGTGGTAGCAGCATACTGGAGGACCACTCATCCACACGGGCTGACCTTTCCGTTCACGATGATCTTTGAATGATCTTTATTTTTATTTTATTTATTTGATAATGTTTGTGAGTCATTACCTTGTTAAAAAAACAAAAACACCAACACACTAGTGTAATTCCCATAATGCATATAAAACATAAAAGAACAACATTAAACTGCCAATATCATAATGCCATTATATCTGTGGTGCGACCACATTTGGACGTACAGTTCTGGTTGCCTCACCTTCGAAAGAATATTGTAGAGAACGTGAAGGAGCCTCTCCACCCCCATCGTTCTGCCCGGACACTGAGATCCAGCTCCGAGGGCCTTCTGGCGGTTCCCTCGCTGCGAGAAGCCAAGTTACAGGGAACCAGGCAGAGGGCCTTCTTGGTAGTGGCACCTGCCCTGTGGAATGCCCTTCCGTGAGATGTCAAGAAAATAAACAACTATCTGACTTTTAGAAGACATCTGAAGGCAGCTCTATTTAGGGATGTTTTTAATGTATGATGTTCTATTGTGTTTTTAATATTCTGTTAGGAGCCGCCCAGAGTGGCTGGGGAAACCCAGCCAGATGGGTAGGGTATAAAATAATAATAATAATAATAATAATAATAATAATAATAATAATAATGGCAACCAGAATGATAAAGGGGATTGAGCAACTCCCCTGTGAAGAAAGGTTGGAATATCTGAGGTGCTTTAGAAAATGCAGGTTAGAGGATATACAATGAAAGAGGTGTATAAACTTAAGAATGATGTGGAGAAAGTAGCTAGAGCAATGTTTTCCTCACTCCATCATAACACTAGAACTTGGGAACATCCAAGAAAGTTGAATTTTGGAAGATTCAGGAAAGGCAAGAGAAAGAACTTCTTATGCACACAGTGCATAAATAAGCTTCCACAGGAGGCAGTAATGGCCACCAACTTGGATGACTTTAAAAGAGGATTTTATACATACATTGTCTTATTTATATGCCCCCAAGCTTTGCTAAATCCCCTCAGCTGGCTTTGCTCAACCATTTCCTGACAGATAACACAAACCATTTCCTGACAGATAACACAAGCCAGTGTGGTGTAGTGGTTAAGAGCGGTAGTCTCGTAATCTGGGGAACCGGGTTCGCGTCTCCGCTCCTCCACATGCAGCTGCTGGGTGACCTTGGGCCAGTCACACTTCTCTGAAGTCTCTCAGCCCCACTCACCTCACAGAGTGTTTGTTGTGGGGGAGGAAGGGAAAGGAGAATGTTAGCCGCTTTGAGACTCCTGAAGGGGAGTGGAAGGCGGGGTATCAAATCCAAATCCAAACCTAACAAATTAATGCTTGCGAAGAGTTGGGAACGAAAGGACACATTTACAATGGATTGGTTGTGCCTTTATTTGTGAAGAAAGCTACAAAGGATGCAGCAGAACCACAAAATTTCCAACTAATGTAGTTTTAAACTATAATTTATTTGTTTGCATAAGTGACTGGAATTTGTGTTGATCTAAGGGGTGCTAGCCTCAATCTCACCTCTTGGGGAGCGGAGCAGGAAGTTTTGCTTGTCTACTGCTCTTTGATGATCAGTAACATGAAAATTATGGTGCTGGAGGAGACTCTTGAGAGTCCCATGGACTGCAAGAAGATCAAACCTCTCCATTCTGAAGGAAATCAGCCCTGGGTGCTCACTGGAAGGACAGATCCTAAAGCTGAGGCCCCAATACTTTGGCCACCTCATGAGAAGAGGAGACTCCCTGGAAAAGACCCTGATGTTGGGAAAGATGGAGGGCACAAGGAGAAGAGGACGACAGAGGACAAGATGGTTGGACAGTGTTCTCAAAGCTACCGACATGAGTCTAACCAAACTGCGGAAGGCAGTGGAAAACAGGAGTGCCTGGCGTGCTCTGGTCCATGGGGTCACAAAGAGTCGGATATGACTAAACGACTAAACAACAACAAAAACATAAAAAAAACAAATAAAACAATTAAGAAGTAATATATGGCCCCTCTTCTCTCCCCCACCAGCCTACACGCTAGGCATTTTTACCGCTTGTTAATTAAGAATTGACTGGGTTGGAGAGCTGGCAGAGGGCAAGATCAGTGGTGTGACTCCAGGCATTGGGACCAAGGTTTCCTGGAATAGCTGTGGAGACGCACCCTTTCCCTCCAGCAGAAAGGCAGGGGCTGCACACTCTGATAGTATCAAAATTACACTCACGTTAGCCCCCAAACTCTTTTTAAAAATTGCAAAATAAATCTTTATAAAATTAACTTTTAAAAACACCACCATTATTAAAGCCATCCTTTATTTTACAAAGCACACCTCACTCATTTTAGACATAAAACGTTGGCTCAACGTGCTAATCTTAAAAGAGCAGTTCTTCTTACAACAATAGGAAGGTAAAGAAAACAGACCTTTGAGGTTCTGGCACATCTTTAAGTGCCTTGTTCAGCCCAGAGGCATTCAACCCCAGAGCTTCAGCAACACCAAACAAAGGTATGTCACAATCTTTCGTCAGATCTCTCCTTCATTATATTTTATCAAAGATCACCTGACAGCAGTATGCAGACATGAAAGTCAAACTACGGTTATAGGATAGATTTCGGAGGAAGTTGCCTGTGCCAACAAGCCAGGAATTGGCCCACATTTCCAAGCCAAAGTTAAATAATTAGAGGCCCTAAGGAGAGGAATATTTTATTTTCCTCCACGGCACATGGCAGGGATGCCACCCAAGAAGTATCAATGCGTTCCTGATACAAACTGGGCCAGCTAGTTTATCGCTGCTCTGTTGTTGCTATTTTGAGAGCTACAAAGAACTGGAAGGCCTCAGGAGTCTCTGTGTGCGTTTTTGCAGAGTAGAAGGAGGATCCTTGAAAGATAGAGGTGCAATAACCACAGGGAGATTGAACTGTGATGTGGGAAGAGGAGACTCCTGCAGGCCTGAAGCAAGGCAGGTGGCGCTAGTAAGAAAGATGGAGGCAGTTTGCAAGCTTATGCCAAGGCGATCAATACTACTCAGAGAAGAATAAGTGGAGAGCTAAAAAACAAGGGCACAAACTCACGCTGCTGTTATGTGGGAGGGATTTCTCTTGCATACCATTTAGCTTCCAAATATTCTTTGGCTGTATACACACCATACGTGATTGAAGGCACCCTGAAAGCAAATGCAGAACTGTAGCTTACCACTCACAGAACTACAATTCCCAGCTCTGTGAGGGGTAAACTCCCAGGATTCTTTGGGGGGAGTCGTGCACTTTGAATGTGTGGTGCGTATGCAGTATAGAAAGAGGGAAAGCACCATCATAAGTCATCTTATGGTTTGTTTGCTTTTTAAAGTGCTTTTTACTGAATTTTTGTGACAACACATAAACACTCAAAACGTGAAGAAAAACAAAAGAAAAACAAACTAAACAGAAAACACACACAAAAAGAAATTGCAAACACATAAGCATACAGTAAATCCGAAAAATCTTACAAACAGACTCACGTTATCTTCTTTTCTATTCCTGATTTTTATTTTGTTCTTATAGACTTCCTTCCTCCTCTATGAGGTTCTACTTTTCCTTTCTTTATAAACTGCTTCTTTCTCTTTTCATCATTACTGTCTTTCTCCATATAATATACTTGTAACCCTTATTTTGTTTTGCAAAAATTACTCAAAGCAAGTCCAGGTTTTTATTTGAGGACACTGTTTTTTAAGATACTCTTTATACATTCCTCACTCTTTTGGGGATTTTAACTTGGACTGTCCCCTAATTGTGTCTGTGATAAGTCATCTTATGGTTGTGAGGAAGGCTGGTGCTAGATTTTATGGTCACATCCATGACATGCATTTAAAGCACATGGCTTCTCCCCCACCCCCACCCCCACCCCCCAACCTACTGGGAACAGTAGTTTACCAGTCACAGAACCACAGTTCCTAACACCCTTAACAAACTAAACACCCCAGGATTCTTCGGAGGAAGCCATGTGTGTTAAATATATGAGGGCTGACCTTGTTCTGTGTTTCTTTTCTGCTTTCAGAAACCACTAATTTAGCCCACTACATGATCTAATGCCCGTTCATATAATTTGCTTTCTATTTTATTTATTTGTAAATTTTGTTACCCTCTTTTCATTACAAGATAACGTCAGAGCAGAGTGAATTGCCGAAAGACACAATAAAATCAGTCAGTCAATAAACTATCTTGGAAATCTTGGAGGTCATGCAATAAAACCAGGCGAAAGCACATACACAGGTAAATAGCTATTTTTACCAAGTGCTGCGACACAGATTCAGCCAAAAGCCTGGGTAGGTCTTCATTTGGTGCCAAAAGCTTATAAGCACCAATGGTCTCTGGGGTGTGAGGGAGTTCCACAAATGGGATGTCTGAATCGAGAATGCCCTTTCTCAGGTTGACTCAAACCAAATCCCTGGCAAATGAGGGATTCTCCAGGGGACATCCTCATTAAAATCGGGGCAGGTACATCATTGGGGGTCAGCAATGCAGCAATGCAATGCACAGGGATAGCCCAAGACATTTCGCTTCCTGAGGCAAAGGACAAAATGGTGTCCCACCATTCCATGTACAGAAACTGACCAGAGCAGTGGCTGAATCTTATTTTAACACTGGTGATAGGACAACAGCATCTGCTACCATACCTAAGGGCAGCAAGCTAGTTTATGGGATGCAGGGTAGGCCTTGCATGGCACGCACATCTGCTCGTCAAACGCCTTGCCACCATTCTCCTCCTTTTGGGGTGCCTCACTCTTGTGGGAATGTTCAGGGATGCAGGAGAGGATATATTGTCTGATTATATCTTTTTCCAACTTGTGTTAAAAAGTTCCACTATTTAGCAGAGTAGCTTTCCCCTTTTTAAACTTGCAGCGGATGCATTTGCTCAGGCTCGCTAAAGCCTCTATAATAACTGTTCTGGTATTTTCCCCTTATTCCCTCGTAAAAGATAAGACACGAAACAGTCTTCTATAAAAGTATTAAAAAAAGAGTTTACTCACATATCATTCTGTTCACAATCGGATCCCAGAAAGCAGACTTAGCTTAGAAAAGTAACATACTCTTGGAAACTATTCCATAAGAAGACAGTCCCTTTGTCCTCTCTTGGCTGGAAGAGAGCATCTTTGGCTAAGCAGATGTTGCTTCTTTGATGCATGTAGTCAAAGAGAAAAAGATGGCTTCCCTGCCCTGTGCTTTTGTCATTACAGTGGTGCCTCGCAAGACGAAATTAATCCGTTCCGCGAGTCTCTTCGTCTAGCGGTTTTTTCGTCTTGCAAAGCAACCCTATTAGCGGCTTAGCGGATTAGCGCTATTAGCGGTTTAGCGGCTATTAAAGGCTTAGCGGATTAGCGGCTAAAAGGCTATTAGCGGCTTAGCGGCTTAGAAAAAGGGGGGAAAGCAGAAAAAAATCGGAACACTCGCAAGACGTTTTCGTCTTGCAAAGCAAGCCCATAGGGGAAATCGTCTTGCGAAGCAGCTCAAAAATGGAAAACCCTTTCGTCTAGCGGGTTTTCCGTCTTGCGAGGCATTCATCTTGCGGGGCACCACTGTACACAGGTGAGACCACACCCACCTCTAGTCACATGCAGAGGAAGTCTGCCCGAGCCAAGAAGAAAACAGGAAGTTTACCTGCTGGCTGGACAAATTTCCTCCCCATGCGTAAACATGTTCACTCTAGGAATGTTGTACTTAACTGCTCTTGTGTTTCACATCCCACAACTCTGACTGACGATAGATCTGGTCCTGACAATGCAAGCCATTATGTGATGCTGCACTTATGTGAAACTAAGGCATTATAAGGAAGACAAGAAGATACATGGAGTAGCTACAGTTCCCTGTCTCTCATTGTGGGACGTAAAACTGCAGTCAAGTACAACATTCCTACAGTGGACATGTTAGGGGATGTTTTGTACCACTCAGGAGAAGACTTCCAGTTTCCTCCTGAGCTGTGACAGACTTCCATTACATTTAACTTGATGAGGGTGTGGTCTGTTGTACTAGCATGGAGGAGCACACAGCCTCTATGTTCTGATCAGTGTGTGTTCTCCATTTTGTATGTTGCTGCTTGTTTGGAGAAGTGACTGCTTAGTCGCAGTCACTTGGGACTAACTTCTTTATGGAATAGTTCTTTTTTTTTTTTTTGAGAAGTTATCCTGAGCTCTTTAATCTTTTGTCATTACAAAATGTCATGTTTGAAAGCTTTGTGGTAGCACAACATTGTAGCTTATATTTTTGTCATTTCGTATGGGGATAATATTTCTTTTTTTTTATGCATAATTTTTATTAGTTTTACAAAAGTCACAGTACAAAACAAACTTTATCAAAACTCATATCTGTTCACTTAAAGAAAATAGGTTGACTTCCTTCAGTCGTTCCACGAATCGTCCAAAATAACATTAGAACAATAAATCCGCATTTCCATGTTTGTAAAGCCATAAGTCATTCTCAACCATCCATTTTCTTTTAGCCTTACCCTTTACCTCTTACAGAGCTCCTTGAAAACCTACTAGTGTTGTCTGTTCATCGATTAAGCTTTCCAGATATTTCGTAAGACTTTCCCAATTTTCAACAAACCTCTGATCTTTTGTATATCTAATTTTACATGTCATCCTGTCCATCTCCACATATTCTAATAATTTACTTCTCCATTCCTCCGTTGTTGGAATACTCTCCTGCTTCCAATTTTTTGCTATTAGAACCCTTGCTGCTGTTGTTGCGTATTGGAACAATTTGTAGTCTTTCTTCTTAATTTCCTTTCCCACCATACCTAGCAAGAACGCCTCTGGTCTTTTATTAAAGCTATATCTTAGCATTTTTTTCATCTCATCATATATACTTTCCCAGAATTCTGTAACCTTTGGGCATTCCCACCATCTTTATGGAATAGTTCTAGTTGTTACGTAACCTAAGCCTGCCTTCAGGGATATACAGTGGTACCTCGGGTTACAGATGCTTCAGGTTACAGACACTTTAGGTTACAGACTCCGCTAACCCAGAAACAGTACCTCGGGTTAAGAACTTTGCCTCAGGATGAGGACAGAAATTGTGTGGCAGCAGCAGGAGGCCCCATTAGCTAAAGTGGTACCTCAGGTTAAGAACAGTTTCAGGTTAAGAACGGACCTCCAGAACAAATTAAGTTCTTAACCCGAGGTCCCACTGTATCTGTGAACCTGAATGAATCTGTGAGTAAACTACTTTTATGTTAGCGTTAATCAGATTCTTGTGTTTATTCTTTTTAAGAGGGTTTAGAAGGGATTTTACCAGGAAGGAATCTTTAATAGTAAGACTCAGATGAGTCAGCAACAAAATGATCGCTGTGTAATTTAAAAAAGGGGGATGTTTGGAACTCTGCTAGAATATGGAACTTGCTAGTTCAAGTTAGGAAGGATATCATTAAATAATATATCCTCTCCTGCCTCCCTAATCATCCCCACACTCAAAACATCTTTCCACTCAAAAGGGAGAGCATAAGGCCAGCCTAAGACCTTTTGTCGCTTGAGGCAGAGCAGAAAATGACACACAAACAAACACAAACAGGCACATGGCATCCAAGGTCAGCCAAGTTATTTTGGCACTTGACACAGGAAATCTCGCAAGCGTTTTCCTCCTGCCTGGCAGTAAAGATACAGTAATAGTAAATAAACAACAATTTGCTGCCCTTTCAAGACAGCCAAAACCAACTGCCTGGGACAGTTGCCTCAGTCTGTCAAATGGAAGGGCTGGCTGTGTCTGGAATGAAGAACCAACACTATGATATGATATGATATGATATGATGATATGACATGACAGTCCTATGGCTGGACTTTCTACAGTGGTACCTCGGGTTACAAATGCTTCAGGTTACAGACTCCGCTAACCCAGAAGTAGTACCTCAGATTAAGAACTTTACTTCAGGATGAGAGCAGAAATTGTGTGGTGGTGGCGCAGCAGCAGCGGGAGGCCCCATTAGCTAAAGTGGTGCTTCAGGTTAAGAATAGTTTCAGGTTAAGAACGGACCTCCAGAACGAATTAAGTTCTTAACCAGAGGTACCACTGTACTTTTAAAGCAACTGTGAATCTGGGGAACAGCATTGGGGGGAAACAGTTTTCCCCAGATGTCATTTATTCGCTTTAAATTGGCCATTGAAGCAGCTCTTAGCCTCACAGACGGATGGTGTTGATGCAAGCACGTTTTCCCCCTTGTGAAGCTAATAACAGCTTTATTTTTGGTCAGGAAAACAGCATGGGAAGAAAGGCTTAGGCAACCTCTCCTCTGTGCCAGATGCTTTTTTTATTGTCGTCATTGTTGTTTTCAAAGTATTATGGATCTCCCAAGCATGTCTCTTCTGGCTTTCAGCATATCTCTTAGTGTGATCGAACACACACCTAGCAAAAGCAGAACGAAGGTAAAGAAGCCCACATATCTTCCTGAGATCCATGGCTGACTGACCCTGGCATATGCAGCTAACTTAGATGCGTCAGATATACCATAAAGGGTGATTCACTGCTCCGTTTCCAAGCACAGTTCTTCACTCCGATACTGGGAGCTGACAAGAGATAATGCTCTGAGATCAGCCAGAAGATAAAGTGCCATAAAGAGAGATAATGCCCACTAGGAATCCAGCACACATGTGCTTCTCAGCCAACATAGAAATGTAGGAAGCAGGAGTGTTATTGGGGATGTAATAAGGCAGCAATTTCTATTTTGACCTGTATTCAACATAAGCAGTGCTGTTTCCATTCCACTGCAGATCAGTTTCCACCAAATACGTTTTATGCCATATTTCTGTTGTAATTATTGTGGCTGATGCAGAAAACTGCATTGAACTCCGTCTCCCCCCACCCCACCCCACCTCCGTTGGCTGTTCCTCACAAGGAACTCCTGTGTGCAGCTCAACTGATGGGCAGAGAAGGGGTTGGATCCTGCTGCCCTGGCTGCACATATGAGTTCCTTTGCCCAACCCTGCAGAAAGCATTCATTGCAATGGAAGGGAAATCTCAATAATTTTTAACATTGCTAGTGTTTACATATCGTTTGAAGGAGGGGTGTGTTATAAATGAACACCAATTGGTATTTGTTTGACTGATTTCCATTCCAGACCACAGACGAACATGCAAGCTGGAGCAATTTCCACTTCCATGACAAATTACAGTGGAATTCTCTGACATCCGTATAAGAGGAGAACTTAGGGCTCATCCAGAATTCCTTTTGTGACATGTTACTAAACACAGATCCAGGCTTTGAAGCTCTGTGTCCAAGCTCTGTGTGTAATGGCAGGGAAAGATCATGTTTACAGAGTAGGCATTAAAGCTGTGAAATGGGCTGAAAGTACATCAAAAAAGTATTCAAAAACTGAACAAAGAATTCTGTGCCAAAAATTATCCTTGGGCTAAGCACTGTTTGTCCTTGGACTTGCCTTAAGATTACATCATTTACACCAGAGATGGGGGAATTGTGGCTTTCCATACTGTCACCAGCCCCTGTGGCCAAAAGCCAGGGATCATTTGAGCTGTTGTCTAGCAAGTCCACAAGTCCCTCACCTCTAATTTACATTAAAGAATTCCCATTAATTTGAAGAAAACCATACCACAGAATTATTACTGTCCTCAACATTGCTTCATAGCAGATTCCTGGCTCAGATATTTGTCCTTTGAACCGAATTCGCCAACCCATCATTTCGCACTTTGTTCCCAATGTTTGCCAACAGCCACTTACTGATAGCACTGAAGATAATAGGATAATTTGTCTCACAGTTTGCCAGCTCATCACAGCCATTGCACAGTCCTGGCTTGTCAAATGATGGTAACAGTTATGCAAACAACAAGATGTGGTCACTGTTGCAGGTTTTTGCAACCAGACAGATTAATTCGACTGACCAAGTCGGATGCTTAACCGCTGAGCTAAGGCCCTGTCCTGATTGCAAATAATGCCACGTTGCAATTTCTGATGCAGGCAGAAGTCAGGCAAGAAAGTGGCACACCAAGAAACTTCTACTACAACAAAAGACCTAGAAGACAATCAGAACATCACTTGCTGGCATGTTTAACTCCCAGTTAAAGTGCATCATGAATGATCTACATCTTTCCCTAGGCTATGGCTCTTCCTTCTCATAGCCTGTGGGTGGTAAGGCCTCTACATGCTGACACCCCAAGCTAGGTTTGCCACCTTTGGTCGGGCAAAATAAAGGACAGGTTGGTGGTGGGGTTTGGGGGGCACACACAATCTCACAACATGAAATCCTTCCCTCCCAATTTGTGTGTGTGGGGGGGTCCTTGCATTTGGCCTCTCGCCTCCCTCCCTACCTAGTCCTGCTCTTCCCCTTAACTGACGGGCAGGGGCCATGGCCAACTTAAGCCGCAGGTCCAGCCTCTCACTCATGCTGGTGTCAGAAGAGACTTGAGCACAGAGGAGGAGGAGGGAGGAGGAGAGACCGCAAACCCGCACCATGCTAAACCAGCAGGTGGCAGCTTAGGAGCAGGACCAGAGGGAAGGAAGGAGGGGACGAGGGCAGGAGAGCAGGTTGCTCCTTCCCCCTTCTCTCTATTGTTGCTCATGGCAATCCAGGCTCCTCGTGAGCTGTGCCAACAGCCATGCATCCGCCATTTTGAGCTCAAATATGAGAAAAAGGCATCCCATCCCATCTAAAGTGCAAATAGGACAGGAGACACGTTTGTCCAAAAACGGTGCAATCCCATTTTTCCGAAGGCGGGCGGCAACCGTAACATCTCCTCAGGAGCAACATATAGGCCATACCATATATATAAAGTGCAATGCTGCTCCAAATAATCATGGGAATTGTAGTTTATCCCTCATAAAGCTACAGTTCTCAGCACCCCTAACAAATTACTGTTCCTTTGGGAAAAGTCATGCGCTTTAAATTTATCCTGTGTACACAGACTCAAAGACCCGATCCTGCAGCCAAGTCCCAGGTGCCAACTCTGTCCCCATGTCTACTCTGGCAGCACAATTAAAGGACCTAAAAAGGTCATTCACATTATCATGAGTTCATTAACCTGCTCGTCTTTTGATGGGTTGTATGCCAGCAACGCTCTTCCACTTGTGCATAGGACAAACAGGCCAGTCTCTATGCAAAAGAATAAATGGGCACACATCTGACATCAGACATGCCAATGCTTAAAAAAAACAAACCCACAACAACAACTGGTGGAGGAATATTCCAACCTCCCCTAATGTAAGAGAAGAACTTCAAACAGAAACTGCTTTAAGAAATTGCTGTATTGCAATTCACCAAGAGATTTAGTGCTGTCACCTGAGGCTTGAGCATGAGGCAACGGTAATTTATGAATAGCCACTGTTAATAATGCAATTGTCACCATCTATATACTTCCTGTGTTTCTCCTCACCTCATGCATATGTACTTGTAACTCAGGATAACTATCCATGCATTTGAAAATGTGCACTACAGTCCGCAAAGCCTTGTGCTATAATAAATTTGTTAGTCTTTAAGGTGCCCCAAGACCCTCTGGAAATGGATGTTTATGGTGTTTTATTTGCAAAGTTGTTCTTCCTATTTCAATGTGTTGTTGACCCTGAAGAACCTTGAGAAGGTGATCTAACCATCTGAAACACAGACGAATAAAACAAAAGAAGTTTACACTTGTGCAAATTATATATTTGTTGCAACTTGGGTGAAATTAAAATGGGCCTCTGTAGTATTAAGTATGTGCTATGTTGAAAGAGGATGGTGTTTTATTTATTATGTTTCTTTTGGAGGGGAGCTTAGTATATTTAGCATGTTCTTCATGATGTATTGAGCTGATATTCTTACATAACAGCTTACGTAGCAAGAGTAAAAAACACATGTAAGGAATGAACTTGACAATGAGCTAGAAATCGTTTGAAGTTCTATCCCCAAATAAACTTAATAAACTGTTCATATGACAGTTACAGGAACAACTTTTGGGTGTAATTCAGAAATTTTTGAACTAATTCTTTGAACTTCATTGAAGTGAACCAGTTCACTCCAAGCATTCCTTAAATCACACACACAAACATACACACAGTGTTATTAGTTGTAGAGGGGGGAAAGACAAAGGCTATGTATAGTTCTCTTTTTTTACCCCTCTGCAGCCAATAGCAGATTCTCCTGAGGGCACATGCCCTTCCCCCACCACACCCTCTTTCCCTAGGCCACACCCTTCACCAGCCCTCATCCTTCCTGAGTATTTTTGCCTGTCTCCTTGAATTCTGATAAGGACTCTTGCTTGCCTGGATGGATGCCAAAAAGGGTTGTCTTTGTGTAGAACCTAGCCTACTGTACAAAAGTAAAGCTAAACTTTGTCTCCATTGCTCCATTTCATCGACTGACTGGACATAGAGGAATGGTGGGAGGCACCAGCTGGGGAACTGCCAAAGGAAGACGGCTCAGAGCCCAGGGGGTGGTGATGGAACAATGATGAGTGGTCACAGGAAGAAGAGGGAGAAGATTGGGAGGAGGAGGTGAAGAGGTAACAGTGAGCGGGGAGAGTCTGTGGCAGAGAGAAGTCTAGAAGCAGAAGCGGAAGCAGGAGAGGAGAGAGGCCAAGAAGCGGAGATGAGTCCGGCTGGTGAAGAACCCAGGGTGTCCCCCACCCTCCTGCTGCAACCAGCTCCCCTCCTCACTGGTCTCCCAGGATCAGGAGAGGTATGAAATGAGAGGAGCAGAGACAGGCATGCCAGCATAGCCTCAGATTGCTTGGGAAAGACCCAGGAGAGGAGGAGACAGACATCTGTGAAAAGACAGGGACCTTTAGTCTCGGCAACTATTTCATGGGGGCAAGATCTGAGTTGCTGTGCTCATTAGGCCTGACACTCCTGTTTTGCTAATAAGGATTTAACCCCAGCTTGCCCAGTGTGATTTACTGCTAGCGTACTCCTGTCAAAGTGCCAGAAGCGTTCCCTGTGGCCCTCATCCTGCATAAATGAGACTGAAGATCTCCATCTTTGAAAATCTTAAATTCAATAGTACAATCTTGGCTGTTATATAGCAAGGGGGGAAACCCAATGTTAAATCATTGTGCGTTTCTTTATTCTTCCCTTTCAGTGGTTCTAGATTAAATCCATTCAGCTTTGAAGCGGGCAGATGGGTTTTCTATCTTCCAGAACTGCAAACTCACTCTGCGTTCAGCAAATCAAGTTGTAATAGTTCTGCAGGAGCGGAGCAAGGCTTCTGCAGAGAGAACTTAGATGATAATTCTGTCACTGATATATGAGGCAGAACAGAAGGCGGCTCACTCTTGCGTTACACGACTTACATTCCTTTGCTGCTTGTGATGACAAAGAGAAGGTCTTACCTATCCTTCCTGCTGGTGCTAAATCAGAGCTGAACAGCAGTGGACTTGTCATCGTTACAGCCTCAGCTAAACGCCAATTGAAAAGATGCCGTAAAAAAATAGAGCCTGATACAGCCAGTCCCAGCCATTCTGGGCCTTTCACGTGTCCTTTATATTGAGCCTTTGCCATGATTTGTCCTCTTGATGTTATAGGGGTGGTTATACGTGATCATGGGACGCGGGTGGCGCTGTGGGTTAAACCACAGAGCCTTGGACTTGCCGATCAGAAGGTCGGCGGTTCGAATCCCCACGACGGGGTGAGCTCCCCTTGCTCGGTCCCTGCTCCTGCCAACCTAGCAATTCGAAAGCACGTCAAAGTGCAAGTAGATAAATAGGTACCGCTCCGGCGGGAAGGTAAACGGCATTTCCGTGCGCTGCTCTGGTTCGCCAGAAGCGGCTTAGTCATGCTGGCCACATGACCCGGAAGCTATACGCCGGCTCCCTCAGCCAATAAAGCGAGATGAGCGCCGCAACCCCAGAGTCGGTCACGACTGGACCTAATGTTCAGGGGTCCCTTTACCTTTACTTTATACGTGATCATGCTTTGAATATCATTTGCACCTGCAAAGGTTTCAGGGCAGTCATATTGCTTCATTTGCAATAGGGGCAGCCCTGTATTGGAAAGGTGCTTTCCACTTATTTCTTCCCTATAGGCTGCATGCCCTAATTCAGTGTTTTTCAACCACTGTTCCGCAGCACACTAGTGTGCCGCGAGATGTTGCCTGGTGTGCCATGGGAAAAATTGAAAAATTCGAAAGATATATATATATTTTTTTAAAAAGTCCAATTTTTGTCCACTAGGCGGGCGCCGGACTGTGTCCACCCTATTTTCCATCCGTCCTGGGTGGGGATCAGATCGGATGAGAGCGTACAGGGGGTCCGCTCTCATCCGATTCCCCATAGAGAGCAGCGGGGCTCTGACATCTCCCTCTCCGCACACAGTGGTGGTGTGCCTCGTGATTTTTTTCATGAAACAAGTGCGCCTTTGCCCAAAAAAGGTTGAAAAACACTGCCCTAATTGCCTTTCTGCAGGCAAGCATACATCCCTGGTTTTGCTGGGGTGGGGGGAGCGATGAGGTAGCAGGCTTAATTTCGCTCCCTTGCCTTTCACCCAACACTTCCTCCTTTCAAATTGTGTCCTCCACACAAATGCACACACGCTGTTTTGTTTTCAGCTTTTTGGAGAACACCTGAGTTTGCAGATGTTTTGTTGGCCATAAGGGGTTGAGTTTTCATGGATGAATTAATGCTGGAAGCCTCCACCAGTATTTTAGTCGAACACTATCATCAATCTCACCAGACACCACGTAAAACAATGAGATCACCGATGGCTGCTTCATAAAATAAAGCCACAGTGACTTAGCAGTGCTCTGTGTTGTGGAGATTAAAAATCAAATAAATCACCTACTCCTTTCCCTGCCGTTTTTTTGACCCAAAATCTAGCACCTCGATGCTTATTCTATTTATTGCAGATTAACTGTTTTAAGGCATAAGTTGCCTTGTATATTTGAAAATCTTCCAGAAGCATACCATTATTTCTTTTCTACCCCCCCCCCCTTGCTGCCTGATATTACTAGAATTAGAATCATTTGTTCTGAACATGTCAATAAAAGACATGTTAATTCCATACACAAGGGTATTCATTAACGGGGGATGGTTCAGGTTTTGGTTGTCCAGCCTTAAAATAAACCCGTTTTAAAGTTCCTTGTGGTTCCAATAGAAAGAGGCATCACTTCAGATTGCTGACAGCCATCCAGTTTTCCTTTGAATGGTGCCACAGCCAGCAAAAAAAAGGAGCAACAAAGTTCAGGCTACACTGATGTTATTTAATTTATGTGGACAATGCACTGGGAACATGAACCCGCAGAAGTATGTGAACCACTAAGGAGAGCGTTCCATTTCAAGCAAACACTTACAAAGAGGAGATGGAATAAAATCTTGAAGTGCTCTCTTTCTGAAGGGCTGCTTGAATTGGAGAATCCCGTGAGGGTTCCTCCAGAACGATGTTGGGCTTTTGCTGGTGTGTTCTGCAATGTGTCACTAAGACAAGATGGTCCACATATCTTTCTGCTTAGTTAGTTGCTCCATAATGCTTCCCTGATGCTGTCAGGAGGAGCGCTCTTGCAGTATAGCCCAGCAAAAGCAGGACAAAACACCCCATATAAAGTTACAGGATTTCAGGCTGAAGTTATAGGACAGGCACTGATTGGTAATGAAGCCATATGTCTGCCCTGAAACTTTTTCAGGCGTGCATAATATTGTAAACACGATTGCGTATAGCTGCCCTGATTCCACCATGAACAGAGAACATCAAGGAGGGACCCCGGGAGTGGATTCATGGAGCAGCCCCTCAAATGGTACATTTTCCCAGTGCTCCCTGTTGGGAAAGGTGCACACCCTCCAACCTGTCTAGGCCAAAAACCCAGACATGCGTCTTCCGGGCCGTGCTCCCAGGCGAGTCACGTGACCTGTGTGAGAGGATTAGAGCCAGAAACAAATCTTACTCAAGGTCACAATCTTGTGCATTGTCGGGTGCCGTGCTGAAACTGCAACACCCAGAAACAAGATGCCCAGATCTAATTGGGGCAGTTGAGGGGTAGGCAGGTGCAGTTTTTAAACGTTTTCACATTTTGGGACCAACCCTAACAAAGTATTTTGTTCTTTAGAAAACACCATTATTCTCTTCTCTGAAACAGAATGAGAATCCACAGATGGTTGCATTCAAAAGTATTTTTCATACCAATTTTTTCATTCAACATGTAAAATTAACCAGGTGTTGTTCCTCATTGTACCTCTCAGAAGAAAATACATTGCAGTTCTATTGCCTCAGCTCTATTCTCTTTTACTTATATAGCAACCAACTGAATGATGATGATTTGAGGTCATTAGACCCCATTTGTGAGGAGGACACACCCACATAGACCTTCTTACACTTCCGAATCATCACTTGAAGTTTCCCTGGTGAAAGCATTTCTCTTTAGATCACATGAACTGGCAAGACACCAACATTTATGTATTTATTTGCTTGTATCTTGAATTGTTTTGTATCCCAATTTTAGGAGCATATTCTTCCAAAGCTGCAAACGTGATGAACTAAACAACATCTGATTTATAACCAATGTAAAAATACATTTTAAACTTTTTGAGCATGGAAACCTCTTAAAGTTGCCAGTTAAGACAGCCAGCACATAAACAGCAGTCAACACAGTATAGTCAGAAAACACAATGTAGCACAATAAAAGCAGCCTCACCAATTCCACAGTTATAAAAATCAGTCCATAATCAATTCATAATATGCATACAAGTGGCAAAGAGATGAGTCTTCAAATCTCATTTAAAAACTTGTAGCGATGGGGCTTATCCAATCTCCCTCAGGATCAAATTTCCACGAATGTGGTGCCAACACTGAGAAGACCCCATTCCATATGTTTGCCAGCCAAATTGCTGTCACAGGTAGATACACAAGCTGTGTTTCTGAAGCAGGTCATTGTCATACACCACAGCGGGTGTCCTCAAGGACTAGGGTCCAAGTTACAGGAGATTAAAGACTTCAGAGTATTCACCATTGAGGACGGGTGCAGAACAGTACAAACAAACCAAGGTCCAGCTCGGAGAACCAGGCTATGTCCAAATGTGATCCAGAGACAAAGTCGGGCAACAGTCCAGAGTCACTATCACAAGGAGTTCAGGCAAGGTGCAACACAGCAAGACAGGAAAAGCTAGAATCAATAGCTAGGAGTCAAAGAATGGGGAGGCAGAGAACTACGGTATGTTGTTTCCAGAAACTGGGAAGCCTCAAGTAGAATTACACACCCTTGCCCCTGGCAGCAAAGGAGTATTAGGGAGTGACAAGCAGAGCTCCCACTCAAGAACAGATTGGTGAAACTGGGTCTGTAGACACACACTGCAAACACGCTAATGGAATGTGGCCCAAATCCAGGACAATATCTTCTGGGTCCGAAATCCCACATGAGTTATGTGACCTGCCCAAGATTGTGGACCCAGGAAAAGTGCTTTTTGGGGCATGGCACCCAACAATGCGTGTTTTGGAGTACCCCACAAGATCACGGACCCCCAAAACCCGTATTTTTGGGGTGAAATCTCGGCCAGAAATTGAGCAAGAGTCAGGCTCCCAAAATGGCCGCCGTACTCTCACAGGAGAAAACAGAATGCAGGAAATCTGGCTCACCCTCTGAGGACTCCATGGCTGGCACCAGGCCACAGCCAGACAATCATAAGACATGGGCAGCGTGGCAGGAGTGAAGGCATTTCTTCAAATAACCTGCTCCCAAGTACACAAACACTGCCCTTGTCAGACAGGGTCACAGTTGCATATCTGCCTCAATTCCTAAAAAAAACACATGGACCAAAATACCACGCACACCTGGAAAGTGGGGAGGGGGAGGTCAGAAATGCTGGAACCACAACGCTGAAATTGGAGTCGTCTGGACATCTGCCCTTAGTCATCCCAGCTGTCAGAAATACCCAACTGGTGAGAGGGGACGTGTCACAATGCCTAGACAGTCATGTTTCCTAAAGATGAAATGTCTAATAAGGCACCAATGTGTGACGCATGCACAGGAGCTTCTGAGGGTGACCTGGTACTCACCAGCGGCCATACACATGCAAGTAAACGCAGTCTCCTTCACCCAGTAAATGCTTTTCAAGGCAGTTAGTTGCCCAGCTCTGCAGTTGCAATCTGTGCTTTCCAAAGCATCCAGCTTTCTCAGTTCTCTGGTTATTGTTTTGCAGCCTTTAGGGGCATACATATCTTCTAAATAAAGACCACTTGTCACCACAGAGTCAGGTGTTCAGTAATGTACCAGAATAAGACTGTGGGGAATTCTGCCATGAGTATAGAGACTGCCAGATCAAGCTTGCGTTTTGCTAGAGCCAAAAGATTAAAGGCAAAATAAAAAAAGCAGAAACCATTGTTTGTCTTCACACTGGTCAGAAGTATAAGACTGGAGAAGATATTTGGTGGTGCAGAAAGCTTGCAAAGACTATTTGATCAGTGTTCAGTATCTTCTGTATCATGGCTGTTCCTGCATCTAAAATGTGGGAATGACTAGGTAAAGGTAAAGGGACCCCTGACCATTAGGTCCAGTCGTGACCAACTCTGGGGTTGCGGCGCTCATCTCGCTTTATTGGCTGAGGGAGCCGGTGTATAGCTTCCGGGTCATGTGGCCAGCATGACTAAGCCACTTCTGGCGAACCAGAACAGTGCATGGAAACGCCGTTTACCTTCCCGCCAGAGCGGTACCTATTTATCTACTTGCACTGTGCTTTCGAACTGCTAGGTTGGCAGGAGCAGGGGCTGAGGAACGGGAGCTCACCCCATCGCGGGGATTCAAACCGCCAACCTTCTGATCAGCAAGTCCTAGGCGCTGTGGTTTAACCCACAGTGCCACCCGCGTTCCGTGGGAATGATTATGTGCCCCTAATTTCTTTCCATTGACCTGTCATTCCACTGAGACCCTGATTTCACTCACCCTGCCTTCAGTTAAGCAAAACTGAGCTCTCCAACATTAATTCCAAAATCTCCATATGCTCCCCAGTATTGTACTTGCTCCTGCTATTACTTCTTTAAAATAATAATTTTAAAATGCACCCAAGTGCCTCATTGCTCTAATGGCATGTTTCTTGCAAAGTGCTCCCGTACATCAATTGCTTTTGCCCCACAATAATGCAAAACTGAAACAGGGGAAAGCAAACAGAATGTATTTCCTCCACTCTAATTCTGAAAACAAGAATCCAGGGTAGGGGAGCGGGGAGAGATTATTGTTACCACTCTGTGAAAAACAACTGGGGGAAACAACTGGAACCCCCAAATCCAGACAGAAATTTGAACAGAGAGAAATTCAAAACCATCCCTACTAAAATGCTCTTAATACATAATTTGGGAAGCCACCAGAAGTTTATCAACCTTTGATGAAGACAGATGGAAGTGTTACTATATCGCTCACTTTGGCAGGTGTATGTCTTTATGCTTGAAGGGACTGATATGCACTGTTGCATTGTCACAGAAAATTGATGCTGGGAGTAGCCTGAAAGTTGTCAAGGCGGCCTAAAAAGCTCTCTCTATTGCTTCTGAAGTGCAATTCCACAAACTGCCCACACCTTAAGGCTGCTTCATACAACAGACGTTTCCTACACAGAGAGACATGCCAAAGCAGCCCTTCATTGAATTATATACTTAACCTAGGACGCATGTGCTGAAGCAAAGGTCTCCACACATACCAGAGGACAGGAATTGCACTTTACACAAATAAGTCTTTATTTAAGGGGCTACTCCCCAATGGTCCACAGGGAGGATGTGCAAGAGGGTATGTTTGGGTGTGGCTGGAAAGAGCAGGGCAACAGGTAAGTGTGGCTAAGCTCTCAGTCATTCGTTCATCCTGCACTTTTCAGTGCATTTCCTGCTAAAAAGTGTGTGTGTGTTTATTGTGCTACTAAGGTAAAGGGACCCCTGACCATTAGGTCCAGTCATGGCCCACTCTGGGGTTGCAGCACTCATCTCGCTTTATTGGCCGAGGGAGCCGGTGTACAGCTTCCGGGTCATGTGGCCAGCATGACTAAACCGCTTCTGGCGAACCAGAGCAGCGCATGGAAATGCCGTTTACCTTCCTGCCAGAGTGGTACCTCTTTATCTACTTGCACTTTGACGTGCTTTCAAACTGCTAGATTGGCAAGAGCAGGGACCAAGCAACGGGAGCTCACCCCATCGCAGGGATTCAAGCCGCTGACCTTCTGATTGGCAAGCCCTAGTCTCTGTGGTTTAACCCACAGAGCCACCCGCGTCCCTTTTATTGTGCTACTAGGATCCCTTTAATCCACTTTAAATGCACACAACCAGAATTTCTGTGTGCCCTTGAATCTCTCCCACAAAATGCTGACAGTCTGGAGGCACCCAGGTGTTTGCAGAATGAAGGCTTCCAGTCCTCTCCTCTCTACAGTCAGGATGCTGTATTCTAAGCCAATTGAGGTTTCCAAGAGCTTCACAAAGGCTATATTCACATTACTGGCTTGAGATGCAACCAGGCCGTTCTTTTTCTCAGTTCAGATTAAGTTGGTTTGGATGAAAATGCATTAAAATGCAGTATTTCGTAGGACAGGGTTACGGCTAATGTTGTGTGCACGCCTCTTCCCAAGCTTGCAGTGGGCACACACAGGTTGCCCGTTGGACAGGAATGTGTGCACAGCTGAAGCCGGCTCAGTGTTGAGCGGAGGAGCCTCACAATAGAAAGGTAACCCTGAGAGAAGGTTGCAAAAGAACCAGCACACTCATATTATGCAAAAACATTTCATTGCATGGAAAGGTACTTAATGATCTTACAATGCTCTCTTCCATGACAGAGAGTTCCTAGGCATTTTTGCAAACCATATGTGAAGATCACTTTATTAAGCTGTTTAACAGCATCTTGCAGAGTTTCTAAACCTTTAGCATCGCAAAGGAAGAGCAGCTTGCCTGATAATTGCAGGGAATTTGAAGAATGCTGGAGACATCTGGTCAGGACACAAAGATTAAGCAGCCTTCATTCTTCAGAAAAGTATTTTGGAATTAATCGGGATCAAAAAGGGGAAGGGAGGAGGTCTGCTTCACATTCTATTGAGAAGACAGTTCCAGGGCTTCAATAATATATTTGGTTTGAGTTGAAGGCAAAGTTGGGATGATGCCATTGCACTGGTGAGGCTGCCAGATTGGTGGCAGTGGTCCAACCTGGTCCAATCAAACGTTCGGGAGCTCATCACTGCTCCATCCCCATACAGGTAGCCCTGCCTCAACACATGTGTCACTACTGTCGTAACAGTGGGCCTGGTATGTCTCACATATGTTGAAAAAGGGTCCTTTGTTTTTATGATTTCAAGTTATGGCTACTCATGTAGGCAAGTGGAGTTTTGAAGTATAAAATCTAGATTGACCCATGATAACATATTTGCACTCTACAGCTAAATCCATGCAGAAATATTATTATTATTATTATTATTATTATTATTATTATTATTATTATTATACCGTCCTATACATGAAGGTCTCAGGGTGGTTCACATAAAACAGGATTTGTCTCCTATCCATGACTTGTTCAATGACTATTTAGGTAATTCACTTGTTTATAAAATAAACTAGAAAAAATGCCCACAAAAATTAGGATAAGGCAAGCAGAACAGAACTCCTGTCCCTTTCTCCTTCACAGATCCTATCTCCTACTTCCCAAGTCACCTTCTGGGGTCAGAAACTCAGGCCTTCAGGAATATGCACACAGGAAGTTTCATGTGACTAAGAGATTTAAGTTTTAACTGCCTTGCTATTTTGCAAGAGCAATAAACCAGTCGTTTCAAACCAACAGGCATTCAGATCTAGAGATTGGGCATTTGTCCATAGCAAGACATGACCAATAAGTCTAGCCTTTCAAGACACACACACACACACACACACACACTGGCTCCGGCACGTACCATAAGCCCATTTGGGGTGTCAGGGAGTTAAATGGTTGAAATCTCATTTTAAATCACAGTTGCAGAAAGGGCAAATGTCTACCCTTAACTATTGCATGCGGGGAATCCACGCCTGCTCTGTCATTGCCTAAAATAGTATACTCAGGACAGAGCAGACAACTGTAAAAATCCAGAGCAATGACTGCTGGTGGACAATCAATAAAGAGGGTGCTTCATGTCATTTTAAATGACTTAGTTGCTGATAAAAAGACAGCTCACACTCTGAGTATTTAGCAGCCTTTAAAAGCTTGCTTCCCTTTTCAAAGATGGTGATACAGGAGCCTCTATTGGAAGAAGGGCAGGGTATAAATTTAATAAACAAAATATAATAAATAAATATGTTCCTGAAATCATACCCAAACCCCTGAATAGACTGCGGCTCCCATGAAATTCCATGCAACACAACAGTTTTCATGATTTGCTGGCATTTATAAAACTCAGATTGTATGCCGGCTCCCTTGGCCAGTAAAGCGAGATGAGCGCCACAACCCCAGAGTCGTCCACAACTGGACCTAACGGTCAGGGGTCCCTTTACCATCTTCTCCACTGGAAGTTGGAAGAGCGACTCTCTCTTTCACTTCTTCGTTCAGCTCTATTTTGCTCAGATATAATGCGTAGATGTGATTTCTCTCTTTCTGCCTCTCTCAGTTGGCAGGTGGGTGGGAGCTGATCTGGGAGAAGGGGGAGAAAAGTGACAAGAAAGTGTGGAACCCAGAACACTCTCTCAGAAATCCAAATGTGGCCACAGGCATAGAAAGATTGGTGACTCCTGGGTTAGGAGGAGAGAGAGAGAGAGTGACTGGCTGAAGGTAAGTCAATAACTTCTGAGGCGGCTGCAGGGATTTGAACCAAAGAGTCCCAGCTCTATGCCCAACAATCTAACTAGTTTCATATATTTGTTAACAAAAATGTTTCTTCAGTTAACCATCGTGTTTGTTGCTGAGGTCAACAAAAAGTGGTGCAGGCGGGTGGGGGAAGAGAGCAATACACAAAAGGGTATTCTTAGAAAGTTTTCTGAGGAGAGGAAAGGTGGAGAGATGAGAGTGGGAAGCAGAGAGCGCCATCATGCTAAATTAACTTCTGCATTCACTGATCCAAGACGACATATACCCCAAAGGGACTGAAAAGAGGAGATGAGCAGGCTTGCCGAGCAGCTTCTTCGTAAAAAAAACAAAACCAAAAAAACCCAGAGAGACACAGTGACCTCATTTCTGCCATAAAGAATGCTGCTTCGAAGCTTGCCGCACAAAACAAAGACAGCCGACCTTGAGTATCCAAAGGTCGTGGTTCATATTGCCTTCGCAGAACGCCAGCAAGAAAACCTCAATTTTATTCCCTGTCAAATGGGAACTCGGAAAACTTCCCTCCGCAACAAATGTAATTCATTCTGAAAGACCATATGCCAGTGTTCCCGGGCTGAGAACAGGCTTTCTTGTTCATGTCTGGGTAACAAATGCTGGAATTCTCAACAATAGATAGATATTTCCCAAGAGGATGTGCCCTGATTTGCTTGACCTTAGTGCATTCATAAAATGCAAGACAGAGAGGACCCAACGTGGGTATACAGGAAGCAGAGACGAAACCCATAGTTCACAATGCACATCTATTAACCTATATAGAGAAAGCGTGCAAATCACTGCACCACATGAAAAAGGGCACGCGTTTCCCAATGTGGCTAAAACCCCAGCCCCACCAATAATTCCACTGCACTTTCTTATTGCAAAAAGAGGGATGGGCCTGAGTAAAAAACCAAAAAATTCCCAGGAGGAAAAATCAATGACACAGAAAGACTGGTCATGAAGGAAGGCAAGTTGGGTCATGAATATCATAGTCCAGACACCAGCTTGCAAAATCTTGCGGCTGACAGAGATCTAGGAATTCTTCTCAGCTATTTCTGCTATTTCCTATACAGTGGTACCTCAGGTTAAGTACTTAATTCGTTCCGGAGGTCCGTTCTTAACCTGAAACTGTTCTTAACCTGAAGCACCACTTTAGCTAATGGGGCCTCCTGCTGCCGCCGTGCCGCCAGAGCACGATTTCTGTTCTCATCCTGAAGCAAAGTTCTTAACCTGAAGCACTATTTCTGGGTTAGCGGAGTCTGTAACCTGAAGTGTATGTAACCTAAAGCGTATGTAACCCGAGGTACCACTGTATATGTTATGGCACTTTTTTGCATATTGCCCCCCATTAAGATATGAGACGTGTTTTTAAATCACCTTCTTGGGGAATATGGGAAGAAGAAGAAGAAGAGGAGGAGGAGGAGTTTGGATTTGATATCCTGTTTTATCACTACCCTAAGGAGTCTCAAAGTGGCTAACAATCTCCTTTCCCTTCCTCCCTCACAACAAACACTCTGTGAGGAGGGTGATGCTTAGAGACTTCAGAGAAGTGTGACTGGCCCAAGGTCACCCAGCAGCTGCATGTGCAGGAACGGGGAATCAAACCCAGTTCACCAGATTACGAGTCCACTGCTCTTAACCACTACACCACACCAGCTCTCCTATACCACACAGGGAAGCTGCTTTATATCTGACCAGACCACCATCTAGCTTAGTATTGCCTACTTTGACTGACAGAAGCTCTCCAGGGTTTTAGCCAAGGATTTGTTCACCAGCTACCAAAGACTGAACCTGGGGTCATCTGCATGCAAACTGTGTACAGTGGTGCCTCGCAAGACGAAATTAATTCGTTCTGCAAGTTTTTTCGTCTTGCAAATTTTTCGTCTTGCGAAGCACGGTCAAGTCGCAACTGCACCTCTTCAAGCGGTTTTAAGAAAAGGAAACAAACTTGCAAGACGTTTTCGTCTTGCGAAGCAAGCCCATAGGGAAATTCGTCTTGCGAAGCAACTCAAAAAACGAAAAACTCTTTCGTCTTGCGAGTTTTTCGTCTTCCGAGGCATTCGTCTTGCGAGGTACCACTGTATGTGCTTTACTACCGGGCAACAGCCCCTCCATGCTATTCTAAGTAACAGAGTTGAAAAGCAGCAGATTTCTGCAGTGCCGAATAATGCTACTTGCATGTCCAACTGACATACATTTGTCATCCCCGATGCGGCAAATTCGTACCCATTTCCCCTTCTGCCTTCGTATCCAAACCATCCATACATTGCAAATGTGTTTGCCAAAGAAAGCCATTTATTATCCTTGGTTCGAACACTGAAAGTTTGGTCGGCCAACATCCACATTAGTGAAATTGCTTTGCCGTGTTAGATGAACATACCCAAACGGGAGACTCTTGTCATTTCTGCCAGTTATGTTGCTTTCCCTTTCTCTCAAGTGTCTAAGAAACATAATGCATAGCACAGGCGCAAGGAAAGAGCACCAAAGGCTTTGCTGATACAGTTGGGTCGCATTCTTTAATCTTGACAGTTTTCTCTTCCAGTGTAAGCATGCTTCTCATTTGTGGATTCTAGGTTGGTCTCAAGGCACAAGGGAACCGAGCGAGATGCAGCCTGCTCACCAGCTGACGTATGCATCACCCCCTTCAAGCGAGCATGCATAGATCTAGGGCAGTGTGTGTGTCACTAAAGAGAGAGGTGATTCACAGCCTTGTAGACACCCTGCGTAACAATAGCCAGGCACTTACGGTTCACCCACACAATGCAATTCACCCACATGTATTAGAATTATAGTGAGAAGTACAGATTATATAGGGGATCATCTGCTGAGAAAGGGATTTAATCACCTAGTAAGTCAGATGTAGCGGGTAAGCGGCCTTTTTTCTTCTGGGCTGTTGCCTAGGTTTCAAAAAAAGGCTGCTTGCTTTTGATGCAATGCTCAGGCTGTGGGTTAGCTTGACATTTGAAGGGCAGATAGATCTTGTGGATGGAGGAAGCACTTGGCGTCCGGGGTGACAGATGTCTCTGGGAACAATCAGCTTGCTGCCCTTCTTTCAGATTTCAGTCTAAAATTGAGTCAACAGATCACAAGTAAAATACACAGAAAAGGAGGGAAGGTCTACATCCAGAGTAGTTCATGCTGAATTCATAGATCAAGGGGATTTAATAAATATCCCCAAAAATGGGGGGGGGGGCATTTGAAAGAGCTCCAATGTACTTCTGTGTAGTTGTATATAGACAGGCACTGTGGTTATCCTGTTACTTATTGCGGAAATTGCACTGCTGCAGCATCAAGATCAGTTGATGATAAATTTCCCAAATGGCCTCAGCCCAATATACCTGAAGAAGCATCTCCACCCACATTTTTCAGCCCAGTCACTGAGGTCCGGCTCCAATCGCCTTCTGTCAGTTCCCACAATGTGAGATGTGAAGTTACAGGCAACCAGGCAGAGGGCCTTCTCGGTAGTGGCACCCTCCCTGTGGAATGCCCTGCCATCAGATGTCAAGGAGATAAGTAACAACTTTTAGAATACATCTGAAGGCAGCCCTGTATCAGGAGGTTTTTAATGTTTGATGTTTTATCATATTTTCATATGTGTTGGAATACACCGGGAGTGGCTTGGGCAACCCAGCCAGATGGGCGGGGTGTGAATAATAAAGTTATTCTTATTCTTAAATGACAGAAAATTCTCAAAGCATATTGTTTTAGTACGCTAATCAACCCCCTATGCAACACTTTTCTTTTTCTTTTTAATGTCAGAATGCTTTCCTGGCAGTATCGCATCCATCTGGAATCTCCTTGTGACATAGGTAAGTCATTATTATTTCCATTTTAGAGAAAACCACCTTGAGTTACTCAGAGTTCACAGTTGAGATGAAATGAACTCGGGCCTCTTAAATTCAAAACTACCACTAGGCCCCTCTAACTTTTATTCAGCTTGGCCCCACTGTTTTTTTTTTAAAAAAATATCTGGCCAGAGTTAACTCTGGGAAAACTCTGATGGAGATTAAGTTTGTTGGCTATTTGCAAATTAATTGCGCTGCAGAAGGCGTGCTGGGGAGACCACACATTGCAGGGAACGTAAAAATAACTTTTGCCAGGTTTTAATAACAAAAACAAAAACTCCTTTTACAATATATCAATCAGCATGACCCTTCCACCAGGGTACCGAGAGAGCTAGGTGCTGCTCTTTATATATTATACCCAACAGCTTAATTAACACAGCTTAACAGCACCTGCTATACTGCTTTACAGCTGTAAAACTAGGTCACGTTATTTGCTCTGGCCCTTAAAGAAATACACATCTTGTAGAACAATAATGAACCTTCAAATTTAAAGAGACCATTCAACAAAGTTAATCACTTAATTTTGACCCATATGTCACCTTCCAGTGATGAGCAATCTCCCAAAATTACTATTCCTTCTGGAAACTACAAGGAATCAATACCAAAACTTTCTGCGTATACAAGTTTCAGTACTGTTATGGAATCAGCAGCCAAATTGGACTTACATTAAGAACACAAGGGCATAGGAGCCTGCTTACTCAGATCAATGGCTCAACCAGATGCCTGGGAGAAATCCCAAAGCCGGACCTGAGCACAAGAGGGCTCTGCCCACATGCAAATTCCAACTGGTATTCCATCTTCCCACACCTTGCTGCATGAATCTAACTGAGCAGCAGTTTGCTTTGGGACAAACAGGCCCTTGGCTAGCACTGGCATTCAGAATAAAGTGGCAGGTAAAAAAGAGGACCTTTAACAGGTAAAGGTAAAGGACCCCTGGACGGTTAGGTCTAGTCAAAGGCAACTATGGGGTGCGGCACTCGCCTCTCTTTTCAGGCCAAGGGAGCCGGCATTTGTCCACAGACAGCATTCTGGGACATGTGGCTAGCATGACTAAACCACTACTGGTGCACAGAGGACCGTGATAAGTGCCAGAGTGCATGGAAATGCTGTTTACCTTCCCGCCGGAGCGGTACCTATTTATCTACTTGCACTGGCCTGCTTTCGAACTGCTAGGTTGGCAGGAGCTGGGACAGAGCCACGGGAGCTCACCCCATCGTGGGGATTCGAACCGCCGACCATCTGATTGGCAAGCCCAAGAGGCTCAGTGGTTTAGACCACAGTGCCATTTGTGTCCCACACCTTTAATATTTGTGTGGAAGTGATAATTTCAGGGGTTTATACAGCTGCGAGAGCCCTGTCCTCTTTTCCATCTGGTCACTCTAACTCAGATGGATTTTCATTTCTTTATGGTATTTTCCAACTGCCTATCATCCTATGGGTTTGGGGTGGTTTGGGGCAATAAACCACCAGCATACAAACTAGTAGCAAATGACTACTAGTCAATATGCTGAAAAGTCAGGGGGAAGAAACAAATAGCACTGCTGCCACCAAGACATCCAAGTAAGTTACAGTATGGACCCATTCTCCAGGGTTTGAGTAAAATAACAGAAATGATCAAACTGTGTTTATTGTAACAAACAGCTATTACTCCAGTTTGCATATCTGGTTCTTCTGCAAAGTGATTCCTTAGCTGTAGATAATAATATCCAAGTGCCAAGACCTTTGTGTAAAGAAATACCTTTTGGATAGTCATAGACAATGGACAAAACCCTTTGAGAGATTGATTAGGTTGAGCTATCTTTGCTTCTATGATTATTATTTTTTTCGTTTTAACATGGCAGCAACACTTGGAATTATTACTGAGCAAGCTTGGCATTCTAACCAGTAGAGGGCAATAGTAACCCAATTCACTACCGGGCAAACAGGTCAGTAGAGTTAAGAAGACAACTTTCGCTAGCTTAATAGTTCTGTAAAAGTTTGAATACTAACAAGTTGCATTCGCGGAGCTTTGTCTGTATTCAGCTTTTACGTGCACTTGGCAGAGCATCTTCAGAGAGTGAATTCACATCCCAAGACCGCATGCCTGGCTACTCCTAGTTTTCTAATGCTGGATTTAATTTATGCTCTCTGTATCCCAGCTAATACTCTTAATCAAGGATCCTTCCCTATAAAATAGAACAGGGGCCTTAAGCTTGTACAGCTGGAATAGTTTGTCCCCATCAGATCTGTGTGCATTTGATGAGCTGACACACGATTACTTGCACACCTTTGCTTAATTTCTTGGAATTAAATGTTCGTGTTATGGAACACTGGGGCAATAGATGCAAAAAAGGTTGGAATGATCGGTTGATTACACAGCAAATCGGGGGCCAGTCTCACCTCTTGATCTCTGAAAGCCATTTTGTGGCATCCCTCAAGGATCCATTCTGTCCCTCCCATTATGTTGCTCAATATTGACAGTGCTTTATTTTCCTATTTTAAAAAAAGTTTAGGGGTACTCTCATTTTCCTACTCATATTGAAATACTGTCTCTCAGTGAGGCCAAACTCAGATTCACAAAATGTTTAGGGGTATCCCACTGCATCCCGCCAGAAAAAAAGCACTGAATATTGCTATGAAGCCACTGACAAAGGATGAGGAATTTGCTTTTTTTAAAAAAGGATGTTAATTAGAGATAAATCTGTAAAATAAGCAGCATGTAAAAGGGGGTGGATTGGAATATATCTGAGAGAGAAGAAAAAGAAGAAGAAGAATTTGGATTTGATATCCCGCTTTATCACTACCTGAAGGAGTCTCAAAGCAGCTAACATTCTCCTTTCCCTTCCTCCCCCACAACAAGCACTCTGTGAGGTGAGTGAGGCTGAGAGACTTCACAGAAGTGTGACTAGCCCAAGGTCACCCAGCAGCTGCATGTGGAAGAGCAGAGTGGGAAACCTGTTTTGAAAAGAAATGTCTTAAAATAATTTTGATTTGGTTTTGATGTGTTACGAATTTGAAAAGGAATATACATTAATTGGCAAAAAAGAGAGAGAGATAAGAAGCCACTGACTAAGGTCATATGAGGATGTGGAGTATCATGATGGGACGAAACTAGAATTAGTTGGCTCTCCCTGCCTTCTGCCTTACCAGTCTCAATGAGAACCAGTCATCACTGTTCGTAGGCACCACCACTGTTTAGATTCTGGTGTAGTTTTCTAGACAGGGACATCTCCATACATTCCTATGCACTAGTCTATTTGGGACTCTAGCCCAGCTGAGTTTATTTTCACAATGATGTTCTATATTCAGCTCAAATGGTTTGAAATTATTGCTTTCATATTAAGTTGTACAGTACATACCTTGCTTTTTGGCAAACATGCCAGCTGCTGCGGCATAGAAACTGTTGAGCAATGGAATGCAATACAACCAAGGTAGATTGGAAATGACGAACCTGACCATAGCCTTTGCTAGGCATTGGAAGGGTGTCATTCATCACCCTTACTGCCTCTGTCTGCCACCTCTAATTGCTTCGTTAAATTAGAATAGCTCAAACTCTCTTCATCTAACAGTGTGGGTTGCAACCCAGCAGTCACTGGGGGGAGAATCTAATTTAACACCAGAGATCGTGCCTATCTAATTCATTAAGGATCAATTTTCATTAAATTAAGTACTTCACTAGCATGAAACAATTGAGAAGCATAACAGTGCTAATTAATGTAACATACATTCATGGAACATGTGCCCCATGGCTTATTCCTGGCATATCTGGAAGGTACTATCCTGAGAGCATTTCTCCACCTTCAAACCATGAGTGGTCCATGTCTGTTTGTTTTGGTTAATTACACAGCTTTAGGTAATTACACTGGAAGTTATATCTCAGGTTCTCCCCACCCCAAAAAACCACCCTCTCTATTGAGAAATTGATGCAATGCCTACTTGCTTAAATTTAAAGAGCAGATGATGAATCGTCTAAAACATTTGTAATCAAATGTTAGCCCTAAAAGTGCTCATACATGATTCATCACAAATAATGTGTAACAAGCTTTTCAAAATTCACTTTCAGAGTGATGACCACCATCAGATGGCATGTTTCAAAATAAAACGATCAGGACAAATTCATGGAAAATATGTCTATTAATAAATATGTCTTTCACAAACCAAATGGAGCCACTGGCATTAGTTCAGAAGCTCTGATTGCTTCAGAAAAGTATTGATACGCTGATCTCTCATAAAATATCAGCATACAGCAATATAAATATAAAATACCAGCATACAGCAATTAGAAACAGTACTAAACCATCGTTAAAATGACTGGATATCCAATAATTTTTTCAGCAACTGCACAGGGGTAAAAAGAAACTCAGGAGATGCTGGCAAGTCCAGAGTGATGTTGCCTGCTGAACCTCAGCTGAAAGAGTGTTCCACAGCATGGAGCTAGCAACACCAGTGGTGTGTGGTCAGTGGACTAGGGGACTAGGCTAGTCTCCCTAAATGTTCTGGTAAATTACAGTACACTCAAACCTCGGTTGTCGAACATAATCCGTTCCGGAAGCCTGTTCGGCTTCCAAAATGTTTGGCAACCGAGGCGTGGCTTCTGATTGGTTGCAGGAGCTTCCTGCACTCAATCAGAAGCTGCGTTGGACATTCAGCTTCCAAAAAACGTTTGAAAACCAGAACACTTACTTCCAGGGTTTCAGTGTTTGGGAGCTGAAACGTTCCAAAATGGAGGCATTTGGGAACCGAGATTTGACTGTATTAAAGTATTAAAGGAGCCTGGCGCCTCCTTCGCAAACCCCAGGAAGCTTCGGCAAGTCACTGTGGGGCATCTGTGTAGTAGTCACTGCTGAAGCCAGAGAACCAAAGTAGACGGACCTTTGTTCTAATAAAGGGATTTTTGAATCAATTCTGCAACCACGTACCAATCTATTCATAGCCCTGCTGTGCAAACCCTGCCCCACCCAGAAAGAATGCGAGATGAGTAAAGATGAAACATTTGCCGAAGTATTTTATAGCGACTGCTCCCCACAGCCCCACAAAATGGGACTACAAAAGAACTGGCTGCTGGAAGTATCCAGCTTGTTGATTTCTAAACTTGTAGCGACGAAAGAGCAAAGCCTGATTATTATTATTATTTTATTATTATTTCTATACCTTTTGGAGCTGGCAGTGCTAAGCAGCTGGCAGAATCCAAATGGACTGTTGAGGGTATATTTGAAGAAAGTAGCTCCATTTCTGAAACATGCCGGCATAATGATCGTAGACGGCCACATTCAGAGGGAGCCAGTGAACTCATGGATATGATTCCTGTTTATTTTGTATTCCAGGACCCTTCCACCATTGGTTTGGGAAGCAATGTAGGCACAATGTTAACCACAATCCACATCTATCCTGTTGCTTCTCATGTAATATTGCATTTTGATGTGTTTTCCCCACCAAGCCGGCTTAGATCTGATTTGTGAAAAAGAACAACCTGGTTGATAGTGAAGACACAGCCTTAATGAAGATTGGGGGATGGGATAAGAGAGACGTCCCATAGGCAGGATGTCTTCATCTGTTGCCTGTCACTCATTCATTCGTTTTGTTTTGCTTTCTTTTCAGATGAGCGGCATTCCTGGCAACAGGGCATAATTTCAGGTCTTCCAAAAATGTCTAATATTAGAATTGTAAGCAGGTTTACTCTGAAGCCTCACTTAGCTCAATAGGGCTCAATCCCTAGTAAAAGTACCGTATAGTTAGGATTCCAGCATAAGGCTGACACTCTTGACTTGGGCAAGTGATGGAGATCTAGCCCATTTCGTTTCCTGCTTGGCAGGGGGTTGGACTCGATGGCCCTTGTGGTCTATTCCAACTCTATGATTCTACGATTCTATTTCCCTACCCACATGGTTGCAACTGCTCATTTGAAGGCCAGCAAGGCAACAATCAGGGTTTTCTTGTGTTTGTTTGCATGCTTGTCTCAAGTCAAAAACAAAAATGAGCTCTTTTATTACAGGACATGAGAACTAAGGAGCTTCCAGATTAGCAGTGAGTACAGGTGTAAAGCAGGTTTGTACTTATCAGACTTTCCATGGTAAGGGAAAACCTAGATTAAGCAAAGAAAATGTATGGTGTTTCTATGAAGATGACAACATGTGGACCCTGGGGGAAAAAATCTCCCTGTCATGAGCAGCATTGAGCCCACAATAAATTGCCCTGTGGAATCATTCTTGGTCTGTTACCTCCATTAGGGACACATTTTCACATTTACTGAAAGTGCCATTGTGCCCCTTTTGGTTTAGCGTTCAGACAGGTGCAGCAGCTTATAATGAGTTGTTTTATTGCTTGTATGGTCTGCTGGCGAGCTCTCTTCCATATGTTCATAGAGAACAAGCAGATCAACCAAGCAGGCAGAAAGAGGAGAAACCGACAGCAGGTCAGTCTTCAAGCTCTTGTTTTGTTGCCTCTAAAGTACAGTGGTACCTCGGGTTACATACGCTTCAGGTTACAGCCGCTGCTAACCCAGAAATAGTGCTTCAGGTTAAGAACTTTGCTTCAGGATAAGAACAGAAATCAGGCTCCGGCGGCGTGGTGGCAGCAGGAGGCCCCTTTAGCTGAAGTGGTGCTTCAGGTTAAGAACAGTTTCAGGTTAAGAACAGACCTCTGGAATGAATTAAGTACTTAACCTGAGGTACCACTTTATTTTTCATTGAGCTTAATACTTAGTAGTAACATTAAACTGACCAGCTTGTAAATTTTACATTATCCAGCCAGCTTGGCTAGTCTCTCTCTTATTTTCTGCCTCTAAATCCTTGCACCCAGCGCTGCTACATCCCCCATGCAATTCTGTCATGGGCAGGAAAACAATCAAATACAGAAAAGAAAAACAGGGCTACTCATGCTTCAAGAATCCACAGAATGATTGACAACAGCAAAGGATCAGTTTCAAACACTTTTACCTACCTTTTACTGGCATGTTGTGTAGAGCTATGACAGTTTGGAGGGAGGTGGACTTGACAAGCCTGTCATTAAACTATTGCAGGCAGAAAAGTGGTGGGAACTACTCTCAGCAAATTATGCAATTCCCAGGGTCCCCTCTATCCTCCAATCAAAGCACAGGATGCATCTTTAGGAAGCCTCACTATGGACTCAGCTACATTGGCAAAGAAAAAGCGTTTTATATGTGTTGTTTATGCATTCTAACACCGTGACACCAGATGGCGCTGTGGAGTTCTGCTTTTGCTAACCCGATTTCTCATGCAAAGTTTGCAACGCGTTTAACTGAAACACTTCTTTGATGTGTCTAGATCCAGCCTATGACAAAAGTTAGGAGCCCTTGTGTTAAGGTCAACTCTGACCCAAAGTCTCTCTTACCACCTTCTGAAAGCCCTGAGCAGGAGTGCTCGTCCCTACCTGTAGATTAGGGCTGCAATCCTAAATTTGCTTCCTTGAGAGTAAATCCCACCGCACATAGTATGAGTAGGGCATACTTCTTGCACGTGCTCAGAGTTGCACTGTGAAAACGCCAGGGCTGGCACCTAACCAATGATGCAGTTAGATAATGTCAGGTTCAGGGCTGGATTTAGGTTTGATGAGGCCCTAAGCTACTGAAGGTAATGGGGCCCTTTATATGTCCAGCTGTCTTTTGTCAACAACAAATTGTTGCTGTTTTTTGTGTTGAATATATGCTATATGGTAATTTACAGACCTAACAGGTATCTAAAGCTATTTGCACATGCAGAATGTAGGCACCCTATATATAGAAATGAGCAAACTGGGTAATATTTTGGGAGCAGGCTAGCAGGCATTACTTACATCATAGGAGCCTACAGAACATACACTGTTGCTGTATGTAGGTTTTGTTTTATTTGTTTTTTATCTTAATCCTCTTATTGAGGAAGGGTGTTTTATGTGTATTAATTCACTTTTAAAATGTAGCAAGCCAGCCATGAAGTCTTTGTTGGGCACTCCGGCTTATTTTGCTGAGCAGGGTTCTTGACTTCTACCCCCAATTTTTCCACTGGTATGGTGTAGTGGTTAATAGCAGTGGACTTGTAATCTGGGGAACCGGGTTCGATTCCCCACTCCTCCACATGCAACTGCTGGGTGTCCTTGGGCTAGTCTCACTTCTCTCTGAAGTCTCTCAGCCTCACTCACCTCACAGAGTGTTTGTTGTGGGGGAGGAAGGGAAAAGGAGATTGTTAGCCACTTTGAGACTCCTTAGGGTAGTGTTAAAACAGCAAAATGCTAGTTTAAATATTAGGGGAATGTGTAAGGGCATTTTGGGGGCCATAGGATAATCAGCCATAACCCTATCAAATCCAAACTCCTCTTCTTCTCCTCCATTTAACTATACACATACACACTGTTGTCCTTTGGTGTCTTTCTTTTTAGTCTCCTCCTCCCCTTGTATCCCCGCAACCAATAAAGAGAGGCAGAACTCATTCTTCTCCCAACAATCTCCTATCTATTTACGTATAGGAGGTGGAACTGGTGGTTGTGGTTTTGCTGTCCTAATGCCAAACCGGACTCTGGGGTTTAGGCAAAAGCTGGCGAATGTTTCTTCATGGCTGTGAATAGCCCATGGATTCGCAGTTAATCTGTGGCTGCGTGTTGCACTTGGCAGACCATGTGTGAAGAAGAAACAGCAATTTTCCGAGCAGGAGGAGAAGTCAGAAACTAGAGAAAGGTGCCATCCACCCTGTACATTTAAGTCGCATTCAAAGCATGCGGTTTCTCCCAAAGAACCTTGAGAACTGCGATGGCTAAACTGCAGTTCACAGGTGGGACCAGAGAGCTGAAAACTGGGAGCATCTCAGTGATGTAGCAGCCTGCCTCAACTACAGCTCCCATGACCCTTCACCATGAGTCATGATGGATAGGGCAGATGGGAGTTGTAGTCCAAAACTCTTGGGGAGCACCAGGTTAGGGAAAGTTCAGAAATCTCACTCTCTGGGGATTTGGAGTGGATCTACACAGACATATATATTAAAAAACATTGTGAAAATGCTTTTTTTAAAAAAACAACAACAACGTTGTAATATATATATGGAATTTGTCATTAGCTCACCAGTGCCCTCTAGGGTATAATGCACTGGAAACATTATATTTGCAGCTGTATAGCTGAGTCCCTGATGTAGAGTAGTAGATCTGCTTCCTGAAAGAACTGCCTCTTGCTAGCTTCCACTTGGGCTCTCTTTGTATATGTGTAAACAAAGCAAATATTGCAAAATGTCACAAGTCTCCATGCAAAACCTGGTTTTTGCTGTCCCTGGAACATTTTGCCATTAACAGAAGCGAAGCGCGTACCACTCCATGAACCCTGTGTCGCAGAATATAAAATCTAGTTTTCTCAACGCAACCAGTGCTAGAATCTGCAGCAAACGAGGAACTTGGCAACCTGAAAGGTAGGGAACAATCTGTCACAGAAGCTTTCATTAAATTAAATATTGACACTCTTAATACAACTGTATATCATTTAAAATTCAGTGATCTCATTTTCTTAGTTCCTGCCTCTCAGCATGCTGTTTGCCAAATATAGAAGTTGGCAGCCACAGAAATTAGAAAGCTTTTATAATTAAGGTTTAGAAAGCTCCTATCCAGGATCTTGGAAGCTGGGTTGAAGAAAGATATATATCAGCATTATTTGAGAAGGATAAATATCCATTCCCATCCTGTGCAAACTCTAATACTGGGGTTTGTTTGTTTTTAATGGATGGACTGTTAGACACCTAAGGTCCATCACATTTCTCCAATGTGGAACTGCAATGTAGCGCCTTGCCCAAATCAGTGTTTTCTATTATTCTTACACTGCAGGCTACAAGTCCTGAAAGACCTGCTCCCTGCCTTGCAGGCCTTTTCCCACCTGGGCTGGGAGAGCGGGGCCCGGACTGACTCCAGCTACAAAAGCTGAGGCTGCTGAACAGGCTCTTGGGCTGGGGTGTCGTTAGGGGTTTTTTTGGGGAGTGGGTTGTTGCTGTTATTGAAATTATTCTTTTAATCTTTATTTTAGTTATTATGATTTATGTGAAAATTGTTCAGTTTGGTTATGCACTTTTTGCTGTTTTCTTTATTGTTTATGACTACTTTTGTTATGTTGTAATCATGTGCTTTTTATGTGGCATGCTGCCTTAAGCATGGTTTGAACTATGGAAAGGCGGTATACAAGTAAAACTATGTATGCATGTATTAGTGAAAGCATGGCAGAATAAGGACCAGTGACAGCTTGACATGCAAGGTCTCTCTCTCTCATGTGCACATGCACACGCATGCACACACACAGAGAGTACACGCACATCATTTCTTTTTCATAGGGTTTGGGTAAATGCCGGGTTCTGCAAACAAATCAGAATGAAGTCTCAATAAAGATCAGATAGAATCTAAGCGCTGTGTAAGCAAATCAGGATGGATGCGCACTAAATAGGTTGTCTGGAGGAACCCATCATATGCCAGTGATTGCAACTGTGAGGGTGAATTGGTTTCATCCTTTAAAAATGCTACTAGAAAGAGGGAGGTTGCTGTTAGAGCTGAAGGCATGTGAGTAATTGTCAGTGCAGCAGCATATTAGCCTAAAGCTAAATAAAATGAATTACAGCGCATAACAGAAGCATAGTATCACAGAAAGGATCTTGTAGGACATCAAGTCCAGTCTTCTTGAAATAGGGAAGCAAAGACACGGTCAGGTTTATATATATCCTGCATTTTACATAAACACATCTGTGCTCAAAGCAGTTCACAGAAATTAAACAGGCTCTCCAAATCAACTACTAGGTGTTTGGGGAATGGGCTTGTCTGTTAGCTTAAGTGATGTCCAGATGCATAGTAATCTTAACCAAACATTGCATGGTACTTCCTGAGATCAAGGAGCAGGCCTTTGTCTGTGTCTGGTTACAATTGGATGCAATTTTGACTAAAGATAATGGAATAATGGACTGGATCTTTCAAAACTGCACTGATTTTAACCCATGTTATAAAAGCTGCGGGATGTGGGTGGCGCTGCCAACCTAGCAGTTTGAAAGCACATCAAAGTGCAAGTAGATAAATAGGTACCGCTCCAGTGGGAAGGTAAACGGCGTTTCCATGCGCTGCTCTGGTTCGCCAGAAACGGCTTAGTCATGCTGGCCACATGACCCGGAAGCTGTATGCCGGCTCCCTCGGCCAATAAAGCGAGATGAGCGCCACAACCCCAGAGTCGGCCATGACTAGACCTAATGGTCAGGGGTCCATTTACCTTTGCCTATAAAAACTGCAGTGATCTTTGTGGAATAACCAGCTTCATAATAACGAACATGCTTAAGTCTGATTAACACATGAAGGGGATGATACCATTGAGTAAGCTGTCTTGCCAGGCTCAGCTATGTCCACTTGCCTCATCTTGGGAGGAACTAGGTAATCAAGCATTTTGTTCTCCTCCAGCCTTCTCCAGCTTAGCTGCCATTCTTGTGTTCTATACCAATAATTCAGGAACTTTCCTCAAGTTGCAACTGCCTGTGTTTTCTGAATGCTGTATGGAAAAGCACATGAACCTAACTTTGGGAGAGTTTGTAAGTAATCCATTTCTAACTTACCAAACTGACCAAACATGTGGTCTTTTTCCATGCTAGAGGAAGAGGCGCCTGCACACAACTGACTTCTGTTCTGCCCTCTTCATATCTCTGCCTGTTCTAGGAGATCACCAGGGAGGGGAGCTGGGTACAGCAGGAGGGGGAGACTCCTTGGCTTCTTCTTCCTCCGTGTCTCCTGGCACCACACCTCTCCATCCCCATCTTCTGCCTCAGATCCTGAACTGTCCTCTGCCACCAACTCTGCTTGCTCACTAAACCCTGTTACCTCCCCTGCTTATGGCACCACCTGCTCCTCCCAGTCTTCTCTTCCCATCTCTGACCACCCGTCGTCCTGCTACCACCAATCCCCAGGCTCTTCTTCCCATGAGGACTCCATGGCTGGTGCCTCTCAACCCTCCTCTAGATCCAGCCACTCCATGACACAATATCAGGGGTTGATTTGATTTGTCATATTTCTATGCCAGGCAAAGGCACTCAAGGAGGGTGCAAAGCGGGGTTGGTGAGGGCTGTGGCCTCCAGAGAGTCCTGAGGGCCAGATGGAAAGGTTTGGAGGGCCAGAGGATACCCATCCCTGGTGAAGGGCTTTCACAGGATTGGGACTGCCAGTATCACTGGCAAAGCAGATCCCACTATCCCTACAGGTAACTGGTTCCATTTCACAAGAACGAAGAGTCTTTAAGGAATAACTTAAGGTCCGAAGAGTTTGTCACCAGAGCTCTGCTTATTGTGTCCCAGGGGGGAGAAGTGAAACAAGCCTGCTATAAGAGCATGGCTGGGTGAGCTTGAAATGCAAAGACAGGTGGCTGATTTATTCCCGCAGCAGCTGAATCTTCCCCCTTGGCTACAGAAAAGGTGACACTGTTTTAGGCATCGTCACAACATGGTTGGTTTGTTTTATGACACAGCACACTTCACTGTCTTTTCTTTTCTTTATTTTATTTTTTATTTTGAGAAAGTAACCATAAATAAATAAGAATAAAAATGTGCACCCCAACACCGAGACCGTTCCATTGTAACTATCCAACCTCCCAAAATATCAACACCTCTTGCACTGGTTTGACCCCTTTCCATTTTAACAGTACAAATTGCACAAACACCCTCTGTATATCCTTAAAATAATTTCTGCTACATATTCCCCATCTTACCTTAATGGCACATATTAATTTATCATTAACAGCTATATCTCACACCTCTTTATACCATTCTTCCATTTTATATTCTGCTTGCCCCTTCCACTTCCTAGCTATAATAATTTGTGCTGCTGTCAATAAATTTGTGAACAAGTCCTTCATAGCCTGTGAACCTTCCACCTCATCATAAATTGATAATAATGCTACCTCTGGACTTTTGGCCAGCTTTAACCCAGTGATTTCTGTTATCTCCTTAAACAACCTTTGCCCCAAAAAATTGTACATATTTACACTCCCACCACATGTGAACATAATTCCCTGTTTCCTGGCATCCCCTCTAACATAACACCAAATATTCCTTGTTTATTTGATTTAACCTAACTGGTGTTAAATACCATCTCCAAGCTAATTTATAACAATTTTCTTTTAATTCTTATACTTCTTATTACATACTCCAGGATGTGATTAAATGATTTGATATTATATGATAACATCATCAGAGAACTTGGTTGGTGGTAACCAGATACCAAAATTTGTAAGTGTTTTTAAGTGAGGCAATAGCCCACAATGACGTTTGCAACATGCAAGCTTGCTAGCAGTGCTACATTTTCTATGAGAAGGAAGAAAAAGGGAAAAGCAAATTCTCAACTGTAGTACATGGAGAAAGATGACCTGCAATGAAGGAAACCTAGGAGAAATAGAAGTGCCCGGTTAATTGGGTTTTATTTGCTGTTTGTGACCTGGTTGCTAAGCTTTCTTTTGGACCAGTTTTGATGGTTGTAGAGTAAGCCTGTAGATCAGGGCCTCTTGACTACACAGTTAATCTTCCCTCAATTCAACATGCCCAAGCAAATGGTTAAAAACAACAACCCAGAAAAGAAGAAATACATCTCCCTCCTGGCACTTCAGACTTTTATTAGAACCAATTTAAAATGAATAAAGACACTCCAAAATCCTTAACACCCCTGGTATCTGCTGGACTGATGATTCAGCCTTTTAGTCTGGCTAAGTGGTGTGTGTGTGTGCACGCATATAAGCTAAGAAAGAAAGAAAGACTGCGTTGCCAACCACTGCCCTATGATTTACAAATAAAAGATGATCCCATGACTGGCAGTATTTCCCTCAGTGCAGGACTGCCACTTTTTCTCAGTAAAGAGCAGCATGATGTGCTAAGACTGGGAAGTCACAAGGGAGTACCGTAAAATCTGAAGGGGCCGTAACACATGAGACCCACAGGAAAAGAAAAACTTGGCAAAGAGTAATGACTCATGAGGCAGACTGACTGATGTAATGAATACCATTCGTAAAAATAAGTAGGTAAAATAATTGCCACTTTTTAGGGGTTTTTTGGCTGGGCCCTTACGAGCTGCACAGTAGCCAGAAATTCAACAGGTAAAACAGTACCGCTCATTGCATCTCAGTGCAAGGAAGACTGTACTTGTTGAACACAGGGCCATTATAAGAAGCTTTGAATAACTCTCTGTCCTTGTAAATCAGAGGGGCAAGGCTGCAAAAACACCACACATTAAAAGCAACCTCTCCATAACCCAAGAATCCTGTTTGTAGTTCTGATGAGGGAAAACTACAATCCCCACAGGTTCCTTGCAGGCAATTTTGAATATGCTTTGGATACTTAGTGTGTACACAGCCCAAGGCAGAATATTTAATTTGTATTGGTAAACCTTCTCCCTTTATTCTTTGTACAGTTTCTGCTGGCTCCATGACGGATCTTTTCTTCCCACTGAATGTTCTATGCAAAGGCTCTTGTAAAGTTTGCTCTAAAATGGACTCCGTTCAAAACCCTTTTGTACTTTGGTAAAAGAGCAAGTTATGGAGAGTAGATCTTGGCTGCTTTGCTTAATAGGTAGAAGTTTCTCTTCACCCAGAGAACACTCAATTAAATAACTCTAGGCTGCTTGTTATTTAAAGTGGATCGCTGCTTTCAAAGAGAAGTTGTTTCTATTTGAGGGGAACGTTTTCCTTTCAGGACCTTTTCTTCTCCTTCTTTTAGGCTCTGTTTGAACTCTGCTTACGTCGTTTCTCTGGCAAACCTCACGCCAGGATTGATTCTTCTCCCCACTCCAGTGTAAATGCAAAGGGAAACCCAGTGAAGTTAATTGAGCTAAACCGGTCTAAACCTGGAGAAAGACAAATTACTGAGAGCTTTACTTGAGCAAGGAACAACCCTTCACTGTTGCTTCTCGAAATTGTGACACGTAAATTATAGACTACGGTTTTACAGGAGAAAACAGGATTTGAGGGCTGGTAGAGTCTATTTCTGGCCCTAGAAGAGGGTGTGTTCTCTAGGCAAAGCAAGGAGTTCCAGTTCTGAGAGGTCAGCTCTTCATTTCCAGAGTCCAGCCTCAAGATTTGTAGTCTTGTCTGTGCATTGGGGCAGGGATAGAACTGCACCTGTTGGCCAGCCCCTAACTTCTTCTTCTTCTTCTTCTTATTATTATTATTATTATTATTATTATTATTATTATTATTATTCTGCCCTCGGGCAGAAGATATAGTCGCACCAACAGGGTAAAGAACAGCTTCTATCCATGGGCTGTTAGGCTGCTGAATGAAAAGATAACAACAGGGCAACTGACTTTCGGGTTTGGTGGGTGTGCGTCAGGAAACGAGGGGAATTAAGACTATATGGGATCGGCAGAAATGACTGGCAGAATCTGAGACCAGGGGAAAGAGACGGCGGAAGAAGATTGGAAGAAATTTAAGAACTATCTTAAGAAACATTGTAAAATTAATGAGTGTTAAAATGATGTGGCTTTAGAAAGTAAGTGGATTACAGCTGTAAAGATTAAGTTAAAAGAAAAGAAAGGTTAACAATTAGATAAAATTAAGGGTGAGGATTTGCTGAACTAAATATTTGAAATTGGAATGCAGAAAGGGGAGGTATGAGGAGGTCGGTGAAGTAAGTTTTAAGAAAATAAGGATTTGAAATTATACTTGTTTTTTCTTGTTTGTGTTTGTTTGTATTGTTGTGTTTGATTATATAATTTGTGAAACTTTAATAAATATCTTTTTTTAAAAAAAGGAAACGAGGGGAATTAAGACTAAGAGAGCTGAGTGGGAGGTGCTCGTGTTTTCTCACTTATACAAGTTGTACAAGTGACAATAAAGTCTTTCAATTATGCACCCAACCTCTGACATCCGGGGTTATCCAATGACGCTCAATGGAAAGCGGTTAAGAACAGAGAGAAGGTATGGTGAGACAACGTGGTGCAGTGGTTAGAGTGCTGGACTAGGACCTGGGAGACCAGGGTTCAAAGCCCCACTGAGTCACGGATATCACCAGATGACCTTGGGCTAGTCACTCACTCTCAGCCTAACCTATCTCACAGGGCTGTTGTGAGGATAAAACGGGGAGGAGAAGAGCTATGTATGCCACTTTGAGCTCCTTGGAGGAAAGGTGGAATATTATAAAGGCAGTTAAGATAAATAAACAAATGGAAGTCATTCATCACACAGCACATAGTTCAGTATGGAATTGACCCAAGATACGTTCACCAGCTAAGGTGACTTTGAAACAGGACTGGACAAATTCGCAGAGGATAAAGCTATCAATGGCTATCAGTCATGATGGGTATCTACTATGTTTACCAGAAGCAGAGTACCAGTTGCTGGGAAAGAACAGCAGGAGAGGGCAATTGTCCTCATGCCTAAATATGAATGGTCTTCCCATATGCATCTGGCTGGCCGATGTGCAATGTGGGATGCTGGAGTAGATAGGCCTTCAGCCTAATCCAGTAGGACTCTCCCTCAGGAAGTTGAGTCAGATCAGAGGGTCCGTTCACTCACAAGCGGCACCTCAAGCCAATGGAGAAGCTTTGAAGCCCTGTTCTGACTGCGCCATACCCCATATGGAAATGTAGGTTGAGCCCAGGAGATGGAGCTGCTTTTGTACTAGAATGGCAATAGAATCAGAAACCAATTAACTTCTGAAAAGAGAAGTGCCCGTTCTAGCCTGGTCTGGAATATCTTATATCATGGGTAGGCAAACTAAAGCCCGGGGGCCGAATCCAGCCCAATTGCCTTCTAAATCCAGCCCGTGGATGGTCCAGGAATCAGTGTGTTTTTACATGAGTAGAATGTGTCCTTTTATTTAAAACGCATCTCTGGGTTATTTGTGGGGCATAGGAATTCGTTCATTTATTATTTTATTTTTCAAAATATAATCCGGCCCCCCACAAGGTCTGAGGGACAGTGGACCAGCCCCCTGCTGAAAATGTTTGCTGACCCCTGTCTTGTATCAACATGCGGTCCCAAATGTGTGCATCGCTGGTGGGCGCATTGTTTAATCTGGTGAAAGAATCCCTTTTTCTCTCTTATCCCACTTCCAACCCTCTGAAACAGGCAACGCTTCTGTGTCCTAAGGCTCCTCCCTAGAGACAGGAAGGAACTTACCAGAAGAGGTCAGGGAGGCGGTCCTTTTTGTGCAACACAAAACTGCTTGGGTTGCTAGCTCCTGGAGAACAGAGCTGTTTGACAGTGGAATTTGCTGCCAAGGAGTGTGGTGGAGTCTCCTTTTTTGGAGGTCTTTAAGCAGAGGCTTGACAACCATATGTCAGGAGTGCTCTGATGGTGTTTCCTGCTTGGCAGGGGGTTGGACTCGATGGCCCTTGTGGTCTCTTCCAACTCTATGATTCTATGAATGTGTCTTTCCTTTCAGAATACAAGTAATAATTATTGAATTTTTTTTAAGGAAGAAAAAAGCTGTTTGAATAATATGCTGGCACAATGTAACTAGTGCTAGAAGTTGCAAAATTTGAAAAAGTTTCTTGTATTAAATTCTTTCTTGGAGAGCAAGGCCTCAATGAAGCTGAATATTGGAAGATTCTGGATGGTTAGAAGAAAGTATTTTCTTTTGGGAATTATAGAGACAGAACTACCTAAATTGTATAGAAATTTATTTATGTATGTTACTACAGCAGCAAGAATACAGCTTGCCCCAAAGTGTAAAGATGCAGAAGTCCCAGCAAAGGAAGAATGAAAATGAAGACTTATGGAATATGGAGAAATGGTGAAACTCACCGGAAGAATAAGAAATCAAGATAACAAACTTTTTATAAAAGAAGGGGAAATGGTTTATTGAATATTTACAGATAAATTGCAAACAGATAAAAACATTGGCAGCATTATTGTAATAACCTGCAGTTTCATAATGTAGGTAATTAAATGAGCAAAAGAGATATTAAAAAATAAATTTAAGGAACCGCAGAAAGAGAGGGAATGGAGTCAAACTTTGAAATGTTAAATTGATTGTAAAACTAATGAAATGTAAGTGGTCCATGTTCCACAAGCATATAGTAAGGTTGGTAGTAAAAAAGCTTTGTAAATAAGCATTTTGGTTTCCCTGCGAATGTCCCGGCATCCAGCTGGCCACTTTTGAGTATAGGATGCTGAACTACATGGGTCAACTGGCCTGACCCTGCAGGCTTCTCTTACAAGGGCCAGCCAAACGCCTGTGGGATTTCCCCCTGCTCCTCAGGCAATATATTGTGGGAATGGGTGAGCCAGCAAGCAAATCCAGTTTGACCTTAAGTTTTGTTTTCGCTTGCTGGCCCTATCAAAATACCTACCATTTATCTGGGGCAAAGTTCTTTGAACAAGAGCAATGTTGTCATCTCAGATGGGACAGAGTCAATCTGACGCAGCTGGTTTTTTCCCAGTCGACAATGGGTTAACTAACATACCACTGAAAAACCAGAAGAATGGCAAAGGGGCCAAAAATTCTAGTTAAAACTGGCCTAACATCATTCGACTATCCCTGAATACAGGTATCTGTCAGGACAGTTATGGTTTGGTAAGCCGATAAGTAGGGATGGGTGTATTAGTGTACAGATTGTTCCTTCTGTTTTTTATATTCAGGGTGTGAGTGCTATTGTTTTCTTAGCCAGAGCGCTGCCACCCACACAGGCGAGGTATTTTTGCCAGGCTTGGCAGAACCTGAAGATTTGCAGGAATACCAAAAGTATTTTCGGGGGAATACACCTAAGGGCGGACCCCCCCCCCCCCAACAAAAAAGCTCAGAGAGGAATGAAAGTGTGCAGTGGCTACAGAATGTTGACTGCCTGGAAGAAAGTATAAGAACTGGGTGATGGCGGCGGCGGAATGTAGAATGGATAGAATCCTGAAAAGAAGCCCTCTGCACTGCAACATTTTGTTGTAGTTCATTTGTATCCAAAGTCCATGAAGCTGACAACCCTGACATTAATTTTCTTCCCCATGTAATGGCTGGGAAAACAGCCCCATTTCATGCCTGCAACCCATGACCCAACTATAACCCCCTTTTAATCCAGGAAGAGACTTGGCTGCGCCCTTGCCAATTCTCATGTTTCCTCAAATGTACACCACAGGGTTTTCTCAAGCACCCTCAGCTTATGTGGACTTCCCCTCATTGGCCAGCAGCTGAATGATGACATCATCTGCCAATCACGTCTACCTTGATTAAAGAAGCATAAAATAGAGCATTACGCCTGTGTGATTTATCACTCATGCTTCGGCCAGGGGCTACCAACTGCTGAGCTGAGTCTTTTGTTACGTTAGGTTGCCCAATTCACAGGTTGCTGGTCTAGATGGGAATTTGGCCTTCTTATGCTCTTTTGCTATTCTTATTTTTGCTTCTCTTACATATACGTCTGGTTTAAAAAACCCAAGCAAACCACCAGTGTACATTGGTACCTCAGTTTAAGAACAGCTTAGTTTATGAACAACTTGGATTAAGAATGCTGCAAACCCAAAAGTAGGTGTTTTGGTTTGTGAACTTTGCTTTGGAATAAGAACATGTTTCGCTTCCTGTTGAGTGTGTTCCATTTGTAAATTGTGTCCCTCGCTGCTATGGGAAAGCACGCCTTGGTTTAAGAACGCTTTGGTTTGAGAACGGACTTCCGGAACGGATTAAGTTTGTAAACCAAGGTACCACTGTAATATTGCTCAGTACAGATATCATGACCTTTTCACCTTCTGCCTCACCCTTAGCTGTTAGTAAGAGCTTAACTGGGAGGAAAACCGAAAGCTGACACATAAAAAGGGGTTTCCACAAAAATTGGAGAACTAAGCTTTTAGTTATAAGCTTCTTTATTTAGACGTCTGCTGTTGCTATTGCTACTTCTACCTTGAGTGCTTATCTGGTGTGTCTTCTGTCCCATTTCAGTTCTATCCCTCCTTGCCCTGGGAAAAAAATATTGGTGCATTTGACATACACACGATTCTTCCACGTCTAGGAACAGTGGGCTCAGTTGCTAAACATTTTACCCCTTGCAATAGATACTGATAGTGTTGCCAAGAAGAAGAAAAACAACAGCAACAACCTAGTGTGGCCTATTCCCCCACTTTCCCTTTTAAATAGAGGTTTGCCCTGCAGGAAAAATCCGCCCAGGAAGCTTTTCAGTGGCACTGAGGTAAACGTTTATTGCTTGCTAATTACTGCAGATCAAACTGCTCTTAAAGGGATAGTTACAGTGGCCAGTTTGAAAGCTGACAAGGGCTAAATGCTGAATGTGCACAACTGCAGCCAGGGATGCTCTGATAATTGAGATGCGCTGCACTTGGTGGGAGAGGGGAGAACGCTTGAGACTAGATAATGAGGCAACTAAGTTCCCAGGGCATGAAATATATAGGCTTAGCCTATCCTAAAACCAATTAGTAAATAAATGCAATGAGACATATTCACCATTCTTCTTTAATGTTGTCAGAATGAGGAATTAAAGAGGCAAAACTATGGCCAGAAAAAGAAACAATATGAAGCTTCAGTCCATAGCTGAGTTAGTATCTATTTTCTAAGCACATTATCTTGGAAAAGGTGCTTCTAAACCCATGTTTGCCCAGAGATTGAAACTCTGAGGGTGGGCAGCTGCAGGACAGAATCAGCAAACCCCTCCTGTGACTGCCATTTCTCCCATGCTAATGTCCACCCCCCAGTCATTTCCCCTGTCAGATTGGCTAACTTGAGAATTTTTGAGCCTGGCAGTGGCAAGGAAACATAAAGTCAGTGCAAAATGAGGGTGAGGTTTGGTGGCATTTGCAGGTGAGGATCTGCAGATAGAGGAAGAATTAGGCATTATCTTCCTCCTGTTTATTTTGTCCTGCACCTCACTTCACATTAGTCTTAGGAATGAAACACCAGATTCCCCTCGTCACATCTAGTTCCACATCAAATATTATGCTTTCTGTTGTTTATGAATCTTGATGAACCAGCACACATGCATAAGGTATAGCGTAAGCAACCTACTACACTCATGAAACAGTGTGCCAGTGGTGTCATAGGCAGATGCCTTGATTCAAATCACAGGAGTCCTACTTTTAGTTCTCCTCCCACTTAACAATTTTTGGTCATTCTACAAGGAAAACATAAATGGAAATATTTTATTGTATGAAAGCAGGTGAGATCAAGCTAGCACTGAACTGAACTAGATTAAAAACTGGTTTAGAACAAGGAGCCATCTTACAACACAATTCCAGAAACAGAGAGAAAGAATCAGCAGCACACACTGCAACAGATTTCCAAGGAACACGGAGATCACTCATTGCATTGCCAAGTCCTTCTTGAAATTTTTAGGATTTTGTTATGTTCTCCGAGAAAGGAGAAAATCTAAAAAGAAGAAACAAAAGAGGAGCAAAGTGAGCCAATTGTTTCATTTAGCAGAACATATTTAACATTTTCAACAAGTTTGTCACAACACAGTGTTTGGCAGAGGACATTTTTGCTGTAAACAACCAAGCGACACATCCGGCTTCACCTGGTTAATAACCTACTTAATAAGCTTCTGTAAGATGAAAAATGGTCTTTCCTTACATTGTATCTTACATACCAAAATCTTGAACCTCCTCACAGATTCTGCAGATTAAAATCAACAACCTAACAGCTGCACTCTATAGCCACTTCCCTAGGAGTAAGTCCAATTCAATTCAGTGGAACTTACTCCTCAGCAGACATATATGGGGGTACATTGCAAAAAGGCAGAAAAGGTGTATATCTTAAAATAGCAACTGCACACCTAAATAAGGTCACCAAAGGTTCAGGCAGAAAGGAATATAAACATAACCTGCAATTATAGTTTACCAGAGATAATCTATAGCAGGGATGTCCAGCTGGTCGACCACGATCGACAGGTTGATCTCCGGGTGATAGTGGTAGATTGTGGTCAATCGCAGGATCACTTTCTTCCATGGGGGAAAAAGGGCATCTGGCCCCGCCCCTCTCTCTTCCCTTAATTTGCGCACGACCGCAAAAATGGAAGATGGCGTTATCGCTGCCGAGTTTTCTACTCAGTAAGCGATTTATGTTGCCCCCCCTAAGAAACGGCTTGCCCCCCTAAAAAAAAAAAGCTCAACAAGTTTGGGTAGATGGGTAGGTTTTTTTTATCTGTGAGTAGATCATAGTCTCTTGGGAGTTGGATGTCCCCGATCTAAAGTACAGATTATGGTAATAGTCACAAATATATGCTAATGATGTCAACAAATGAATTTGTACGATTAGTACCGGAAGTTGAACAAAATGCAGTCCCAATGTATTACATCATTCCACCAAGAGGAAGGTCTAATTACCTGTTTCTAACATACATCTTAATGATGAGCATCCTTTATATGAAACACCTAATTTGTAAAGGGAGATCTCTTTACAGCAAGGGATACTGAATGATTTTCACATGCGGTTCCCATTTAAACAGTTGCTTTAACTTCATGTCGCAATGTGGCATGAAAAGGACTATGGAACGCCTTATCATCAAACAAGGCAAGAAGAATGAACCACAGAATTATTCTATGGATTGCGCTGGATGGATTTATTGAATTGTCAATGTGAGATAACGTCTGATATTAATTGCAGGAGAGATATTTGGACGCTTTAAAGATGTGGAATGAATATCAAATGAAATGCCCCTTTACTTCCTTGCTCCTATGCATGCCCATAACACACAAAGCAGAGCTGTCCCATCGCTTTGTGTGCAGAGGGTTCCCAACATTAGAAGTATCCACATCTCACCATGAAGAAGGGCAGGGAGGGGAAGATACAAGGGCCACTTCAGATGCGGAAAGTGAATTGCAGGGGGCAAGTGCTCTTCCTTCCCCTCCCACCAAGTCCCTGAATATCCAAAGCTGGGTTTCCCTAAATATACTGCATGTGCATAGAGCAAATGATATGTGACTCCACTACAAAATTGTCTTCTTCTTTGGCGATCACTCGTAGCTGAGTAAGATTGTCTTCCATAAACACAGTTTTAACAATGAGTCTGTAAGTGACTGTGGAGGCCAATTCTGGATCCACACGTCCTTCCACAGTGGAGTTGAACACGGTATGGATTTGTCAAGCATGCCTTCCTCTTAGCACATTTCTCCCTTGCGTTCTGAGTTCGAGTGTCTTCAAAGTCCATGACACCTTTGGTAAAGGCTGTTCTCCAACTGGAGCCAGTGTTTCCCAGTTGTCGGTGTTTATACTACATTTTTTTAGATTTGCCTTGACAGTCTTTAAACCTCTTTTGTTGACCACCAGCATTACGCTTTCCATTTTTAAGTTCGGAACAGAGTAGTTGCTTTGGAAGACAGTCATTGGGCATCCACACAACATGACCAGTCCAACAAAGTTGATGTTGAAGAATCATTGCTTCAACACTGGTGATCTTTGCTTCATCCAGTATACTTATATTAGTTCGCCTGTCTTCCCAAGTGATGTGTAAGATTTTTTGGAAACACCGCTGATGGAAACTTTCGAGAAGTTGGCATGTTTCACAAGCATACAGTAAGGCTGGTAGTACAATAGCTTCGTAAACAAGCATTTTGGTTTCCCTGAGAATGTCCCAGTCCTCAAACACTACTGTCATATGAAAAGTACACTTCAGAGAGGGATTAGAGAATGACAAAGTAGCTTGTAATCCCTGATTTGCTCATGAAAACCTTACCAAAACAGGACCAGCTGCTCACCTTCCTAGAATCTCTGTCTTCACAGAAGATGGCTACTCGCATTGTAAGAAGTAGTGCCAAGAATGAATACCTTTTGCACACCCACAAAATGTGATTCTCTTGAATTTTTTTTTAAGTGCATATAGGGACATAGGAAGCAGCTGTACTATACCAAGTCAGACCTCTCTTCCTTCCACCTCTGGGTTGTCAACCCTAACTGGTACCCACCATCCAGAGTTTGGGATAAGAATCTTCCCTAGCCTTGCCTAGAGAGCCCAAGGACTGATCACAGTACAGTATCTTTTGCATGCAAAAGCATGATTTCTAATACTGAACCACATCCCCTTTCCCCTAGTGATTAATTTTTTTAAAAAATTAAATTTATACCCCACCTATCTTCTAAAGGGCTCAAGGAGATGTATAAGCTTCTTTCACCATTTTATCCTCATAACAACCCTGATCAGGCTAAGTGACTGGCCCACGGTGGGCTTCATGACTGAGCAGAATTTGAACCCTGGTCGCTATACCAAGTAGCAATACACACTCTCAAGAGTCAGAACCATCCTTGCAGAAGGACCATTGCTGACATTTCTGCAAATGAAGCCTAGATTTTTCAAGATACAGGAAGGTGGATCATTAAGAAGAGAGATGGAATTTCCAGGTGAACTGGTTATGGCAGAATAGCTTAGCTGAGGAGGAGGAAAGTTGTTTATTTTATTTTTTTCATTATCTGTGTGGTATATGTGGTAAGACTGTTTTGCCAGTGGCAGAGTACAGTGGTACCTTGGTTTAAGAACAGCTTAGTTTATGAATAACTTGGATTAAGAATGCTGCAAACCCGGAAGTAGGTGTTCTGGTTTGTGAACTTTGCCTTGGAAGCAGAACATGTTCCGCTTCCTGTTGAGTGTATTCCATTTGTCCCCCGCTACTATGGGAAAGCATGCCTTGGTTTAAGAACACTTTGGTTTAAGAATAGACTTCCAGAATGGATTAAGTTCGCAAACCAAGGTACCACTGTATTCCCCAAACCACTTTCATTTAGCTCTTACTTAACCTCAATGCTGATAACTTGTTCCAGAATAATAATTATTATTATTTAAAGGGAATTTGAGAATGCAGGTTTGTTGAGAATGGATCCAGCCAAAACATTAGTCGGTAGAGCGTGAGACTCTCCTTGAGCTCCTTGAAGATGGGATACAAATGCAATAATACATACATACCTACATCCCAGGTAAGCATGCAAGGGGCTGCAACTGTACCTAGGAATATTCCTCATTGAGTTTAGAAAGATTCCTCTCCCCCCAGCCCAAGTAAACATGTACAGGACCAGCCTTAATATCAGCTTGGGGAGGAAAATTTGCACAAGAGGACCTTGAGCACTCAACAAATTGCTGGCTCAGGCACTCACTTTGGAGAAGATTGTGTGGGTGCAACATGTGCTCCTTATTATTAAGCTTCATTTTATTCTGGGCACTGGAGAATATACCTTGTGGTTTTCTCCCAAGTACAGTCCTTTTCTTGCAGGCTAGCTTTTAATCAAATGGGAAAGCAGCAAGAAGGAAACAGGGCATCAGCAGCAGGCTAAGCTTTCAATACTTCAGCAATTTGAACCATGCCTACAGCTGGGCTAGCTTTTGTCGCTTGAAATTATATGCAACAATATACCTCTGCTCACTTTACTAGCACTTTCCATCCCTTCTGCATAAGAGGGGGACAGTGATTGAGCAGCACTCAGCACCCGAGCAGCCATAAAAATGTATTGTTATTGTTGTTCTTTATGCTGAACGCGTGTTGGGAATGTTGACTGACTGATTAGAGATGAATTGCTGGTGAGGCTGAGCAGAACTGCATTAGCCATGGGAGATAAGCATAATGATCTGCAGAGCTGCCTCAGACCTTTAACTCTGAACTGCAAGCAGAAATTCCGATTGGAATTTGACATTATCTTTGTTCAATAAAGCTTAATTACATATCCAAGAACGCACTCACAGAGCCTTCCATTCACCGGAGGTATACAGAAAATGCCACTCGTGAGCATGGAGGGCTGAGGGAGAAAAAACCCAGCTAGGTGCCATGATGAACCAGGCAAGTGTATCACCTGAAGTGAAGTGAATTTCACACCTATGCTGCTTGTTGGCAAAACCCTCCCAAATGCTTAAACAGAAGCAAGATGTGTGTGCCATTTGTCCTTGGTTTGAAAGCTCAGGCAAATGCAATGCATTTTATACAACTCTGGGCTGGTTAACACTAGGACCTTCCTGTTAAGGAAATATTTTGGTGCCACTTCATAAATAACCTCCCTCCCTTCCTCTGCATCAGGGATGAGGAAACTGGTGATCTCCAGAAGTTGCGCTTCAAACTCCCATCGCGCCTGACCTTGGGCTATGCTGGCTGGAGCAGATAGGAGGCCAACACCACCTCGAGGGCCAAAGGTTCTTCCTCCCTGTTCTACATGGTTCCCCATCTACTGAAACTTGGTATACTTTAATCAAGATTATATCTTCTACTGGGACGCGGGTGGCGCTGTGAGTTAAACCACAGAGCCTAGGGCTTGCCGATCAGGTCCGTGGTTCGAATCCCCGCAAAAGGGTGAGCTCCCGTTGTTCGGTCCCTGCTCCTGCCAACCTAGCAGTTCGAAAGCACCTCAAAGTGCAAGTAGATAAATAGGTACCGCTCTGGCGGGAAGGTAAACGCCATTTCCGTGTGCTGCTCTGGTTCGCCGGAAGCGGCTTAGTCATGCTGGCCACATGACCCGGAAGCTGTACGCCAGCTCCCTCGGCCAATAAAGCGAGATGAGCACTGCAACCCCAGAGTGGGCCACGACTGGACCTAACGGTCAGGGGTCCCTTTACCTTTACCTTATATCTTCTACTAAGGAGATAAGAGCAGCCATATGGGAAGACATCTTTTTTTAAAAAAAAATCATTGCTCTAGAATTTTGGAGGCTCCTTAAAGGAACCCAGAGCAGGCATCTTTAAGACAAGAGACTGGAATATAGGAAGCTGTCTTGCACCAAGCTACATTATTGCTCCATCAAGTTCAGTACCACCTCCATTGATCTGGAGAGGCTTTCTAGGTTTCCAAACAGGGGTCTTTTCCAGCCTAACCTGGAGTTGCAAACTGACTTTTTGTATGCAAATTGATAATTTTCTCATGCTACCCACTTCCTGGGTACTCCATATGTGAGAGGCACTGCTGCTGGGATAGATGGCCAGCCTCTTCACTCTCTAGAATGGGTCCTACACTTTATCGTTACACAATAACCCTGTGAGGTAGGTCAGGTAGAGAGATCGTGACTGGCACAAGATCACCAGCGTGCCTTATGGTGAGTAAAGATTAGGATCCATGTCTGCCCATGCAACCTCACACCAGCCCTCAAGGGAATGGCTCTCTTTGCCCTCTTGCACGGGATTATTATTTGCGGATTTGAACCTGAGACATCCCTACCATCAAAATCAAGAATCATATCTTGGGGCCAACATGCTTCTCTTGTTCTCTGGTTCAGGGAAGTTTTTAATGTGTGACATTTTAATGTATTCTTAATCTTGGTTGGAAGCCACCCAGAGTGGCTGGGGAAACCCAGCCAGATGGGCAAGGCACAAATAATAAATTATTATTATTGTTCTTGTTGTTATTATTATTATTACTATTTCCAGTTTTGTTGATGGGCTCCTAAAAATAATGAAAATTGAAAATGATAAATGTGAAAGCGATTTTATAACTTTTTTTTTTTACTTTCAGGCCTACTGCCTATATGTTTCTCTGTGAGATCTCAAAACCTGTTTTAAGAAAGAAAGAAAAAAAGAAACCCTAAGAATGTTGCTTTCTAGCAAGAGCCGACAGGCCATGAGTCTAGGCTAAGGCAGGAGAGTAGAGACATATGACTTGTCACTGTTAACAGTGTGTTCTGAATTATCATGATTCCTACAAAAAATATTGCTCAGCGACATGGTTCAAAGAAAGAGATTTCCTCTAGCGATGGCATTGTTCAACAATGTATTGCGAAATGAATGTTGACAGAGCCTCTGCTTTATTTTCAATACTTCTGCCGTTCTGTTGACATCAGCAAGGTTTCTGGGAGAGAAACCGACAACAGAATTTGACCCTAACAAAACAACTCCACTTGGAAAGCACACAATCCTGCTCCGATGCCTCCCATTTAAAATAACAACGTATCAAATATCTGAATGGATAAATTTGTGCGCCAGTTTCTCCTCTTTTCCAGCAGAAGGTATTTAGTGCCACCACCAGCTACAACCTATTTCCCTAATTAAAATGGGTGTTTTAGTTAGCGCCTATGAAGCGCTCTGCGGTGTGTGCATCCTGCCAAATGACGGTTCATATATTAGCTAATGTACTTTGCTCAACGGCAATCATAGTAATAAGGTTCTGAATTCTTATTACCTCCATATGTACTTACTATGGACAATTGCTCATACCAAAAGGTGAGCTGCGTCTTACTCATCGACATCACAAGTTAGAAGACCTGCAATGTTATCACTTCAGAATGCAGGGTGGGGAACATAACACAGTGTGTGATTTAAGTGCTTTTTGTAAGCCAGAGTAATGTTAGCCTTAACTTTCCCTTCAGTGGGAATTAAAGAATAGTGTTTTATGTAGACCTTTTAATAAGCAAGATGCTTTGGCCTGTATCGCATTTTCAAAACCTTACAATTTCGTCGAGAGACTGCAAATGGATGCTCTACACTACCCCCAGTAGAAGGTGGATGGATGGGTGGGTCTCAATTAAGGGAATCCTTTCTTGTTAGATGATGCATACAGGGAACAAGGGTCTATTTGCATCTATGAAATGCCTGAATATGCATTCTCAGAAGGGCAAGAGAGCAAAAAGTACACTTTCAGCATAGGTACCCACCAGCCACCATCAAACTCTTAAAGAGAAATGAGTCCTTTTGGTTTAATTTGCCTGTATTAGTGTGCTTGTTTGTTACAGACTTTTGCTTGAACTCCAATACAGTGGTACCTCAGGTTAAGTACTCCGGAGGTCCGTTCTTAACCTGAAACTGTTCTTAACCTGAGGTGCCACTTTAGCTAATGGGGCCTCCCGCAGCTGCCGCACCGCCAGAGCGCATGTAACCTGAAGCGTATGTAACCTGAGGTACCACTGTATATCTAGATGGAATTTGGTACACAAGATCAGGGCGCAATTCTGTTTTCCATGTCTGAACATCAACCCAAATCCCATCCATGTCTGATTTAAAGAGGAAGGCAACAGGGGCACAATAATTATATTGTAATGATATACCAGAATGAAGAATAGCATGCACATTCAGGACCCAATTCTATGCTTCAAGTTTGAACTCTACTTTGATGCCTTCACATACTTTTAAGGGAGTCAGGAAAGCTTTGACACACATACTGGCCAGATTTAAATGTAACAAAACAAACCATTCGCCATTATGAGAATGAGCAGCCTCGAGTTCATACATTCTTTCCTCTCCTTCTCCTGTGCATGTAAGAATAAGTCTAGAAGCTGGTTTGTGGCAAACCATCACTTCTTGTTCAAACCAAAGGAGAAACCACGGTTTGCCACAAAGCCAGGAATGGGAACTTCTAACCTATTCTGTTCACGAGCAGGAAAAGTGGAGGAAAAGGTGCATGAGATCAAGGCTACTCATGCTCATAAAATAAACTATGGTTTGCCATTACATTTATAGCCGCTATAAATTTAAAAAAGATTAAAAACACGTTGGGTGATATCCAACTAAATCATGCACAGAGGAGACCTATTCCAACTATGACTAACTCTTGATATCACTCACTCTAATGTGATATCTGAAGCAAAGCTTCTTAAACATTCCAATTTAATATTTTTGTATCAGGTTTGGTGGAAGTCAGATGATATCTTCCCCCAGGTTTTGCTTCCAGTCCTAGCGTAATAACCCTTAATTATGAAATTAGATGTGAGGAGACATCCTGAAGAGCATTAAAATACCGTCACTCTTAATTCTTACATGGGATTACAACCACAACAAAGAAAAATCTTCACAAGTTAAGCATAAACAACTACAGTCACTTGAATCTGTTTCAACCACCGTATTTCTAAAAACCACTTGTGGTAAAGAATAGATAGGAAACAGGAAACACAATGTGGTTTAGAAAGAAGTATTTAAAAGCATCACCACAACTCACACAGGAAATAATGAGGAAAAAATTGAAAGTATGTTGGCTTAAAGGCAGGGGTGGGAAACCTCAAGACCACGGGCCAAATCAGCTCTTCCAAATGTATTCTGGCTCCTTGGAAATTTAACTATCCCCATTAATTTGGTATCACCATGCCATCAGTCAGTTTCTAACCTATCTCCATGGGCCATGTTCCTCAAGGGTGGGGTTTCAAAGTGATCTAGGAGGCTTGACTCAAGGGGGAGAGTTATAGTGGTAAAAAGCAGGGAGTCAAACTATTTTTAAAACTTGATTCAATTCTGGCTCAGGTTCATCAGCATTTCTAAACTCTGTGATTCGTCCTGTGCAGTTGTTTGGCACAGTTCTCTCTCTCTCACACACACACACAAAATATAATTGCAGTGTGACTCTTATAACACGAATACAGGGATATTTAATGCAGGAAAATGGTTGCTTTCTTCCCTAAACACATGCATCCATACCAGAACTTTATGAAGTTCACTCTCCAAACACACTTTTTACATTGACTTTATTTTTAGCTTACTTCGGGCATCTTTTATCTGTTGGCTTCTGTAATGCTATTATAGATCTTTCCAATAGCCACGCTGTATAGTTCCATTCATGCTACCTACTCTCAGAAACATACAGAAGAGCAATTAAAACTGGTGTGTGTGTGGGGGGGGGGAGCTTTAGCTACCACAACTGGAAACAAGACAGAAGCTTTAAAAACTATACATTGTTGGGCACATAACACTGTTATGTGAGGGCTTACGGGATTGGAATGCTTACACAGAAAAAGGGAACCACTTCTCTGAATTCTTTCTCACGATCCTGTATTCACCTCACAGAACTACAATTCCCAGCACCCTTAATGAACTACAGCTCCCAGGGTTCTTTTTTAGAGAAGGGGCATGTTTTAAATGTATAGTGTGGCTCTCCCCCTCCTGGCCTCTTTCCCTATTATTAGTCAAAAGAAATAAATATGGTGTGTACACAGCCTTACTCTTTGCCCTCATACACCAGGTCAAAGCATATGCAAGATACAGGAGAACTATAATCCCCAAACTCTTATTTTTGCTCCACGTCCTCCAGTTTGGCCTGCCTGCCTAACATTAGAGAAGAGAAAGGCCCTATTCACCCCCTCAAAAGGATCCTTCGGACTATTGATGAAGCACTTATTTTGAACTGGTTACTTGGTTTTATTCTGGGGGGGGGGGGGGGCTCGGCTCCAAGCTCAGGTTCAAAGCAACTCAACGAGTTCCACGCCAGCTAAATGAAAAGGAGCAGGGTGGGAAGAGACAAGCATCTGAACTGCTGTGTTTGAGTTGACCTCCACAGTTGGCAGAATGACTACAGAGAAAGAGAACCAAGTGTTGCCAGGAGACCCCTGAAACTTCAAGGTTGGCCCTGCTGCTGGAACAAATTCCACTCGGCACCACTATTTTTTTAGCCAGTGGTCAATTCACATTCTTTAGTTCCAGGGCCTGTAGAGGCACATCCCACTTACCAGGGCTGGCCCAAGACATTTTGGTACCTGAGGCAAACCACAAAATGGCACCCTTCCCCCGCCAGGGAAAAAGGGGTGAATGAAGATCTACAATGGGTTATCAATTCCTTGGCGGCCAGATCTGCTACACCTGTGGATCTTGCTGCTGGAGGCAAGGAGCTCGCCTTGCCTCAGGCGGGGGAGCAGACCTGCCATTCATACTGCTGACCCCCACTGGGGAGGCATGGGGTCTTTTGGATATGATCTGGCAGAGACTTGTAAGGGTTACGAATGTTGCATTGAAAGAAGGGAATCAGAAGTGCAGGTTGCTTCTGTTTCTAGAAGCTCCACAACTGGGAAATGTGTGAACTGGCTTTAAGCCTCAAGGGCATTTTGAAACAAAGCTCTCCAGAGAGAAAACTGCTGCTGGAAATAAACAAGCACAGGACAGGCTCCTGTTCTTGGCTATCCAGAGCAAAGGAATAGAAGCTTCTTTTTTTGATCATTACTTTGTGTGTCTTTGGGTGGGACAGAGCGTGCATTTAAGGAAGCACTGAGATGTATAAGTCATCATTCTTGCATGTGAATCCATGTGTGCAAAGAAAAAAAACATGAAACCGTCGAAACTGAGCACAGATTTGCATGGTTGTTATTTTCTGTTAGCCTTGCTGGGCAATTTAAAATTGGCAACAATGTTTCCTAATCTAAAATAGTTTCCCTAACCCTGGCTTAAAGGCACCATATCATTAAATCAAAAGCAGTAACCAAAACAACTCTAAAGAGTGTGGAATTTCCTGCATTCCTTTGTGTTAAGAGTCTCTGTATCAGTTGATGGAATCTATGGTTCTCTTTCAAACGAAATACTTTTTAAAGAAAAAAGAAAGATCAGTTTGAAAAACCCACACAGTGCCCTTCCAGAGTTAGAACACATGTGTAAAATTCAAGTTTGCAGAAATGTATCTTGCTCCGATTCAAGTTTGCTTTTGAGCATCAATGACATTTTGAACATAGCTCATTGCACTGAACACAGAGTTTTGGCACCATCACAAAAACTACTTTGGGGGAAGTGCTCCTTTATCCTTTTCTCTCTCACTGTAGGCAAACACTTCTGTGCATTCTCTTCAAGGCCTGGCTTTCATTCTCCCTGAATTAGGTTACTTGAACAGCACATTTGCAAAAGCATGCTTTTATTTAAAGGCATTGTGGAAAGTTTTTTTTTTTACAAAGACTTTAATACATGGTCAGGAATTAAAACACCACAATTCCAAGTTGTTGTTTTTAAATGTACCCTAAATTACAACACAGCTACTATAAATGTATCTTTGGCACGGCCGTGATTTAAAATTATGTTAATCTACTCTTGAAACGTGTTTCCAAAAGTACCGCTCAAATAACTGTGTCAACATTAGAAAGAAATGCTGAGGCACTGGCACCGATCCTGACTCTTCCCCTACTCCTTCCATTTTTCTGCAGGATAGGCACACATCACATTTTTAATGAATAATGCTTTACTTGGTTTTGCTGTGTGTGTGTGACTGTCTTCACTCTAACCCGTTCCATTTTAGGTGACTCCTTGTTCAGGATTATAAATATCCTCATGGACTCCACAGGTCTGTGCATGAAATTCTGGGTCTCCCTCGGTTCTGCTTGTAGGTGGGATAGGATCTCTTGTCAATTCTGCTGCAGGGAACAGCACTGTGGCTGCAGCTCCTGCCTCTGTCTGTCACCCTCTATCAGGGTGGATGGGGCGAGGCAGACAGATACATTACTGTCATGCCAGCTACACTTCAGGAGACAAGAGGATGAGTGAGACCCTTTCCAGCTGGCCTGTTCTGACCATTTGTTCCTAGCTTTGAGGGTTTTTTTTGTCCTGATGAAAAAGGCAAGATATAAATGACTATCATTCGATCCAGTTGATTATGGATATGGGACCCAGAGCCCACAGGGCTCAACAGAGACTGCTTTATCCCAAGTCAGATAGTAGTCCACCTAGATCAGGCTTCCTCAACCTCAGCCCTCCAGATGCTTTTGGCCTACAACTCCCATGATCCCTAGCTAGCAGGACCAGTGGTCAGGGACGATGGGAATTATACTCTCAAAACATCTGGAGGGCCGAGGTTGAGGAAGCCTGACCTAGATCAGCCACTCTCCAGAGGTTCATACATATTTCCCGGCCCAATCAAGAGACACTAGGGACCAGAAGCCTTCTCCCCCCCCCCCATCTTCTCTCTCCCCCCCTCCCAGCACTGTGAGCGCCTGTGCAAAAAGAGGTGATGCAAGGAATGGGAGGCCCACACACCTCTCCCACGGCAAAATCTGGAGCCCTGCAGGTCACACATCCTCTGGAACATGAGTGATTTGCATGGCACATGGCAGGATGAGGGTGTATAAAGGGCTCAAGGATTTCCCATAATGCTCCTTTGCGCTGCTTGTGTGCATGCCCTGATGAGCTTTTGGGACTCATTTGGGGGTAACGCAAAGGTGTGTTTGACTTTGGTACTAGTAGCAGTCTGCCTTCACCCGCTCCATCCTCTGCATTTCCCTCTGTTTGAATGTGAGAGAGCTACTGAATGGCCACATCAACTTGTTCGGCAGTGAGGGCAAAAACAAAAGGGTTGTGAATGCCCAAGTGTTTGTGTTGGATTATAGGCATCTAAGTTTAATGAAGGGGTAGGAAACCCTGGGCCCAGAAGGACATTCCTACCCCACCCCACCCCATGCCTACTTGCCCCACACCTGACTTATGGGCAGGTAAAAACAGGGCTCCAAATAAGGAGTTGGGAGCTCAGTCAGCTCCTAATTGCTCCTTTGCAAGTGGGGCTCACTGGCAGCCCTGATCAGCTGACTGGCGGTGACAGCGAGCCCCAATCTGATCAACTGCACCGGGCATGCCTTCAAAGGGGCTTGCATGGATTTAAGTCATGGCTGCAAACAGGCATTCTTCCTTTGCCAGCAGCCTGGCAGTCTATGGAGGGAAAATGTCTACTTGCAGGTATGACTTGAATGCAAGCCACACTTGCAGACTGACTTCCAAAGGGCTTGCTGTGAGAGTACTGATCGGCAAAGGAACCACACTGGTGTGTCTGAGAGAAAACGACATAGGTGGCTTAAGCATCCCTTCCTGTTTTGCTGCAGGATTGTAGAGCTTAGACATTTTTTAAACAGGGCAGGAAGATGTTTCTTTGGTAGGGATAATTTCTAGGTCTAGTGAAAGCAGCAAGTGAAGCATCATCTATGTAAATGGTTCTCTTCATGTGCCATGAACCTTTGTTGGAGCTGTGCATTAATCCATAAACTAGCAATACGAGATATCAGTTATCAATTGGTTAAATCTCAGTTGGGACATATTTATCCTTGGTTGCCATAGGTCAGGGGCAGTTTGAGGCTGCCCTTTATTGTTATCATCTGGGCACATCTGTGTACATGCACCATGCTGCAAACAGTAGATCTGAAGCGGGGCAAGTTGCTCAGTTTTAATGTGATCTACTAAACACTTATAATGGGACGCGGGTGGCGCTGTGGTCTAAACCACAGAGCCTAGGGCTTGTCGATCAGAAGGTCGGCGGTTCGAAGCCCTGTGACGGTGTAAACTCCCATTGCTCGGTCCCTGCTCCTGCCAACCTAGCAGTTCGAAAGCACGCCAAAAAGTGCAAGTAGATAAATAGGTACCACTCCAGCGGGAAGGTAGATGGCGTTTCCGTGCGCTCCTCTGGTTCGCCAGAAACGGATTAGTCATGCTGGCCACATGACCTGGAAGCTGTACGCTGGCTCCCTTGGCCAATAAAGCGAGATGAGCGCCGCAACCCCAGAGTTGTCCGCAACTGGACCTAACAGTCAGGGGTCCCTTTACCTTTACTAAACACTTATATGGATGGGCACAGGGTAGCCTGATGGCCATTTTCGGATGCAGCATGTTCTCGGGGTTGCTGTCTCTTTTGCATTTTCTCTCACTTTCTTGCCTATTGGTTTGGAAGGCAAGGACTTTTTTAAAAAAACAAATAACAAAACTCAGCTTTAAAATTCTGCTGTTATGATGAGAAATTACACAGAACACACCGAAGACGCTCATTTACAAGCAGGTGGCTTACTACATGTAAATCCACTAATTGCACAATACTTGAAACAGATTTGTGAGATGCTGAGGAGGCAGTTTAAGACATTTTGATGCTTCAAGCAAAACAACCAAGTGAGAGGCCTCACATGGAGGCAAAAATAAATGAATGAATGAAAGGATACCCTTTCATGGGTGCTGCCTGGGGTGTATCACCTCACATTGCCTAATAGTAAGATCAATCTAGAGATAGTACATAACTTTTAAAAATGAAGCAACAATATTCCAGGTTAGCTGGAAAACACACCCAATAATGTTAACCTCATTTCCAGGAATGTGTGTGTGTATGGGGGCTGGCTGCAGTTACTCAGCGATGAATGAAATATCTCTGCACATATTCAAAGGGTGCCTCACCTTATTATTCACATATTCAAGGGCATGTGAACTGCCACTGAATAGAACTCATTTCTGCACAGAGATGTGTATGATTGCACTGAAAAACCAGGTTGGTTTCTGCTGTCACTTCAACACTGCGATGCGAAAAGATTTAACAAGGAAGGTTCTCCCTTCTTGGCAATTCTCAAAGAGAATTGTGGAGGTTTGGGGACCAGTAACCAACACGTTAAATGGAACATCTGCATGTCACAATGCTGGTTTAAATAGTATATGGATTCCACAACACACATCATTTTGATAAAGAGCTGAGGCTTGAAAGAACTCCTGTTAATTCCAATGGGCCTGACTGCCAAACAAGTACCACAGCATTAAAAGAGCAATCCAATTACAGTGGTACCTCAGGTTACAAACACTTCAGGTTACGCATTTTTGGGTTGCGCACCGTGCTGAACCTGGAAGTTCTGGAACGGGTTACTTCCGGGTTTCGGTGCTCACGCATGCGTAGAAGCGTTAAATTGCGCTTTGCGCATGCATAGAAGCGTCGAATTGCAACCCACGCATGCGCAGATGTGGCGCTGCGGGTTGCAAACGTGCCTCCTGCACAGATCACGTTTGCAACCCGAGGTTCCACTGTAGTCTACAAAGCAACCTGCTAAAGTTTCATTGAGGGCTATGGTCTTCTCTGGGGATAACTGAGAGTAGTCACTTGTGGGACTGCTCTGAAGAAAAATCGAGCCCAAGTGCAACAAAAAGTGACACACCCACACCCACGTTTTTCAGTGAGGAAGCAGGAAAAGAAAGTCATAATTTACTCTCAGGGAATTCAATGGATGCTCCTTTTCAAATGCAGGCACATAACAAAAACTGCATAAATTTAAGTCTTACAAACATCCAGAATTCTGGGCTGGTTCTTATACAGACCGAAAAGTTTAACCTGCAGCAGAAGTGATAAAATTACATGTGCCAAGCCTCTGCTCATCTCCCATCTAAGAGGTGCTGAAGGGAAGTAAGCAAACACTCAAAACTTATTAAGCCTGCAACCTTTTCTCTTTTATTACAGTATGGTCAGATAACCATCTGGTGATCCCAGCCAAGAATATGACAGAGGCTCCAATTTACAAACTACTTACTCTTGCAGCCATCTCCTTGAAATCTCTCAGAGATGAATCTAGATTCAGTGCCCAAGGCGGCAAACCCTAGATGCTCTTGCTTGGAAGGAATTCTTTTTATTGAAATTAACTGAACTGAGTAGACATGTTTGGGATTTGCAGTGAAGAGCCGGGATCCTGACCTGAATCTCAACTCTTCACTAAAACCAGTTAAAGCTAGGGCATCAGCCTGCAGGGCAACTAAGTTAGCAAACGGTGTGTGTGTGGAGGATTCTTGTTCCACACATAAGCGTGTAGCAAGGCCAGGAAGAAACATCTTATTTCTGCACGACTCTAAGCAGCACGATCCTTAGCAGGATATCTGGGAGTAATATATCTGGGAGTAAGCCCCATTAACTCCACAAAACCTACTTCCCAGAAGACCGTGGTCAGGACTGCACTGTGTCACTAAACTTGAAAGAACTCCCAAGAAAACACGTGCAGCATCTCAGCCTGGGTACCAGTCGCATGTGAACCACCAGAAATAACGATTCACACGTCTTGCCCCCTTCCCGCACCTCTCCTCTACCCCAACACCTACATTGCAGGCGGAAAAGCCAACAGGTGAAGCTTCACTCGCCTCCGCCGCTGCATCGCCATGCAGGCAACAGCTGCAAAGCGTTGACTTTTGACTTGCCCCATATTTTTAAAGAAAGAAAAAACGAAGCTTCAGCAGAGCGCAAAACTAGGGGGGGGGGCGCCTAGCATTTCGCACCTCTCTTCCCCTCCCTCCTGCCCACCCCCCCGCGGGCCCCCGCACATACCCTTGCTCTGCAGCTGCCACGACGCCTCGCCCCGCCTGAGCCCACCAGAGCAGCCACGGCGAAGAAGAAGAAGGCGCCAGCTGGTGTCCAGCAGCCCCCGCGAAGGAGAACAGCAGCAGCAGCAGCAGCAGCAGCAGAGCGGCCCCCTCCTCCCCCTCGTGCTTGGGCCTCAGCACGCGGCAGCGCAGCGTATCCCTCCGCCGGGAGGACCCACAATACCAATAGGCGGCGGCGGCAGCGGAGGGATCCTGCCGCGAAGAGAAGCGTCCGCGGCATTGAGCGAGCGGTGGAGGAGGCGGCAGCGGCCACCCGCACTCTTTGGCTTGCCCTTCCCCCTCCTCCTCCTCCCTCTCGACGCCTCCACACGCGCCGTTCGTCGCTGCGGGTCGGTTGGGCGCTGCCCAGTGGCCGCCTCCTTCCTCTTCCTCACCTCCCTGTGGGGGAAGCTGCCCTCAAATAATAATAATAATAACGATAATAATAATAAAGGGAGAAAAGCGGGCGGGCGGCCATCGCGGCAGTGGTTGCCGCCGCAAGCGCCTCAGGTGGACCCACCCCCTCGGTCCCCTCCCCCGCCTGCCTTCTCCTCAACCGCCGCCGCCGCCTTCCCGTCCGTCAGAGAGTCTCGTCCGCTGCGGGGCTGCTCTCCCTCTCTGCCTTTTCTCTCTCTCTCTCTCTCTCTCTCTCCCTCCGTGCGTCTCTTTCCCCCGCTTCCTCTCGTCCTCGCCTTTCCCTCCCGCCCGCCTGCCTCGAGTCCCGGCTTCCTCTCTCTCTTCCCCCCTCCCTTTCCTTTCCTTTCCTTCTTCCCTCCTTCCCCGCCAACCCCCCATCCGCCAGGCGCGAGCCGAAGATGGCAGGCTGGCAGAGCTACGTGGATAACCTGATGTGCGATGGCTGCTGCCAGGAGGCCGCCATTGTCGGCTACTGTGACGCCAAGTACGTCTGGGCAGCGACGGCCGGGGGCATCTTTCAGAGCATTACGGTAAGGGCGGCCGGGGGTAGGTAGGTAGGTAGGGGGGGGGGTCCCGGTCACGGAGAGAAGCGGGGGGTGGGGAAGAGAGAAAGAGGGATGGATGGAAGGCAAACCCATGATTTGTAACCCCCCTTTTAAAAACACCAAACCCGGGCGGGCATATTTCGGCCCTTGGAGGAGAAGGGATGGCGGGCGGGCGGGGGGTGTCGGCTAGGCTTGGGCTTTGGGGGAGGAGGCGGATGAGCCCCACGGAGTTGCACCTAATCCCACGAGGGGCGGATTGCAAAGTGCAGCCTTTTTCCTTTTTTTCCATGCATAGCGCGCGCGCGCAGGCGAGGGAAGAAAAAGGAGCGCCGCGTGCGGCGGAGGCGACTCTCCTTTTCTCTCCCACAACTAGGGAGTGGGGAAAGGGGGCTTTCTGTGTTTCCTGCATCTCTCCCTCTTCTTCCTCTGCCACCCAGCTAAAAATACCGTAATTATTATTTATCTCTTGCCCCCCCCACCTTGGACCAGTGGTGGTGGGTGGTGGAGGCGAGAAATCTGGGGGCGGGGAGCGCCCTCGTGCAAAAAGCTTTCTGCCCTTTTGCTAGCTTGCATTATGTGTGTGCGCGCGCGTCCCCTTCCCAGTCTTGGGCCACGGCCGTAGCGCCCCCACCCCCCCAAAAAAAAGAAACCCAGAGGGGTGCGAGAAAAGGGAATAGCAGGAGAGGCCCAGCTGGGTGAAGGTGTAAATGGCAGCGAGTTTCCCTCCTTGCGGTGTCTCCTCTCCTTCCCGCCCACCCGCAGCTTACGATGGCCGTAAAAGCGCCTTTAATGGGAAGAAAGCAGCAGCCCGCGCCAGTTAGGCCCCGGGCATTGCTGCGCCTTTCCCCCTCGGATCCGAGGCTCCTCTCCGCAAGTAGTGATTTGAGGCAGTGGGAGAAAAGGGCCCTTTATCTGGTGGCTGGGCGGGCGAGGGAGGAGGGGGCAGGCTGGCGTTTTGAGATCCCCTGCTGCTGGGCTACCTCGCAGCTCGCCCTCCCTAGCCTCCAAGGCATGCGGGGCCAGGTTGGGACGGGAATAGCCTCGGGCTTCTCGGGGGACCATTTTGTATGCCAGGCTGCGGGGCTCCTTAATTGCCACGGCAATTGGGCTGGAGCAATAGCCGGCAATACGGCGGCGGGAGGAGGAGGAGGAGGAGGGAAAAGGCCGGGCGCGGGGAAGGGAGGCGATGATTCTTGGAGAGGCTTTGCGTAGGATTCCCTCGTCTCTGGTCCGCACTGCTGGGGAGAGACTTGCGAATCCAGCGTAGGAGGCTTTTGTGAATCCATTCCTCGCCACTGGTTCCATGTTTTTTCACCTCCAAGATGGCGCACTGCCGCTGATTTTATTTTAACCCCTCCTTTTCTCTTCTCTCCCGAGATATTAATCACCCCGTTTCTGCACTGCAGTCTTTCTATTTTTCCCTTCTCTCATCTTGCCATAAAGTTTTCTGATCATTCGAGATAAGAGTTTATAAAAAGAAAGGGGAAAAATTTCCGTGAGAAGGTTGTGTGCTTGCCTGCTTAACTCACCGATATGGTATCTGCAGGCTGAGAGTGTTGAAATATATATTGAAATTATATAGATTCTGTTGGCGCTTCCCCCTTTATTTACCCGTGCATTAGGTGTGCAATGTGATCTTGCATTACAACAGGGGTGGTGGCTGGCTGGCTTTATCCCCTTCCACTCCAAAATGCCATTTTGGCTGGCTGCCTGTCTATGCAGGCAAATGTCATGAAAAGCGAGCTCCCTTATTCTAAACAGCACTCCTCGCCCCTCTTGTCAGTGCCCCTTATTGGGAATAATACTGAGGGCTCTGTCAGCAGTATTAAAGCATGGCTTAGCCTTGTCCTGTCTGTAGGAGGCATAGGAATGGGTTAAAAGAAGTGGTGCCCTTGGTAGCTGCTGAGCCAGTCTCTTTGCTGCTAAGATGTTTATGGGTAGAATCTTGGCTTATGCTTTGGGAATGGCTGGGGCCTGCTATGACTCTGCAGTTCTACTGGAACAAGATGCCTATTCCATCATACAGTGCCGCGGGAGCATGTTTTCTTGCTTGGGCTGCCTTTTTCCATTTTGTTATATGAATATACACACCTTGCACTATTCCTGAGAATAGTAGCCACCATGCTCTTGTTACTATGTTACGCATTTTTTGGTATTTATATTGCAAATTGCTCCGCGATCGTCGGATGAAGGGTGGCATAAAAATTTAAATTTAAAAATTAATTAATTTTCCCCCTGCTTGTCTAACATTGAGCCACCATACCCAGTTTTTGAGGGTTCTGCAAAGCATGTGCATTTTCCACCTGAATGGCCTTATTAGCATTGGAGAAGCTGTAATGTAAACTTTGTAATCTGTGTGGGAAAGAACAGAAATGCACAGTGTTAGAAACAATAACCTTGAGAACACTGTAGTTTAAAAAATATGGTTTAATAGCATTCCTGAAACTTATTGATGGCCATGTAGCTATAAGTAATGGAGGTTATTCTGCATTTTGTGCCTATGTTGCATGTAGAACATAGACCCTTTGTGCTTCTGCCATAGTGCTTTAGTTATTTGGCACATTGCAGGGAGTGGTCCTGTAGACAGCATGAAGCTCTAATATAACTTTTTTTTTATCTTCTCTCCCATAGATGTATATGTACAATCTAAAATCAGGGTCTCATCATTAATTGCATACTTAATGAAAAACATATTTGAAGACTCCGTGGGTATCATCCTACTTTGTAGCACTCAGAACTACTTCATTAACTTCATACAGTGTTAGACTCTAGAAGCTACAGTTGTTTCTGCTAGAGTTATGTTCTCTTTTTGCTATTACATTAGTACATTCAGTGTGTACATTGACTCTTCAGAATCCAGGTATGAGAGCTTGCTCTAAAACTCTATGGACTTCTCTTTTTGACAGCCTGTAGAAATAGATATGATTGTAGGAAAAGACCGCGAGGGCTTCTTCACCAATGGTCTAACTCTGGGTGCAAAGAAGTGCTCTGTGATCAGAGATAGCCTCTATGTGGATGGTGACTGTACAATGGACATCAGGACAAAGAGCCAAGGTGGCGAGCCAACATATAATGTTGCTGTAGGCAGAGCTGGTCGAGGTAAGCTTGGAACTTTCACTAGTGATCTGGTGTTTTGTTTTCTACTGCTTAAAAAACATGTAGGCTTTAAATTATCTCAATTGATCTGTCCAACAAGATCTGGATTAGGTGACTGGCTGTCAAAATAGCTTTGTGGAGAATAAGACCATATTCTTAAGACTAGGCACCCAGGATGTTAATGTTTTGGCATTTGAAATTAATTGCTTCAGGTAGAATAAAAATGCAAGTTCAGGTTTCTAATTTTGGAGGTTATTTACTGTACAGCAAAAGTAAATGACAAAGAGCACATGTACCTGGTTGCTTAGCTAAGTAGTTCATAGATGATTTATGCATATATCAGTTTATAAATATGGAATATCTGTTGCTTTATATTCCCAAGGCATCCTCAATACTTCAGGATGCCAGTCCATGCAGACTTCTCATATAAACCTTCAACTAAATAAGAAATGCATGTTGGATGGTGTTCCAAAAGGAACTTCTAACAACCTGATCCTATACAACAGGTGTGGGGAACTTGTGGCCTTCCAGCTGGTTTTGGACTCCCAGCTCCCATCCATCTTTGTCAGCATGGCCAGTAGTCAGAGATGAAGGGTGTTGTAGTTGGCAACAGCTGAGTGCCACAGGTTTCCCACAAATGCTGCATACTAGTCTATTAAAAACCCAGTGCTTAGGATTGTACTTTTTAATTTGGTATATGGTACTGATCATCATTCAGCTTGTTCAACTTCCTGTGCTCTAAAACTGCAGTCCTGTACCTATTTAAGTAGGAGTGAGACCCATTAAATTCTGTAGAGTTTACTTCTGTGTTGACATCTATAGAATTGTACTGTTCGATTTCTTTTTTTAAAATTTACGTAAAATGTTGGCCTATTGGACTAATTACAAGTTACTTTGAGGCAAACCAACTAGTATAGAAGTAGAAGCATCAAAAGTGAGAGGACAGTGAGAATGTAAGATTGTTTTGCGCGCAGACCTATAACACATTTTAGTGACACCTACTGGCATATAACAGTACACGCATTGCTAAAGGTCTTCAGGACTCTGCTGTTTTGGCATAAACACAATTGGATTCTTTTTGTACTGTGAAGAACTTTTGACTTATGAACTACTAGAGCAAGTGAATATGATACAGTAGGTTCATTCCAGTTATTCCAATTCATATTACCCCACATCTGCTTTATTTACCTTGCAAGAAAATGTAGCCAAAGCTTTCTGACCTCACAGTATACCCCATGTGTCTCATTTAAAAAGCTTGGTCATACTAAATTAACATCTGTGTCTGCTGAACATTCTTTTCAATTAAACAAGGTAAATGTTCAAAACAATATAGTAATGCTGTGCAGGTAACTATTCTGATATGCCAATATTTGAATATGCTTATTGTACTGCTTTATTAAAACTTGGAATATTTCCTTGTCTAACACACTCCTTTGTAAAACTTCTTTTCTTTTCTCTTTCAGTCTTGGTCTTTGTAATGGGCAAAGAAGGGGTCCATGGAGGCGGATTGAATAAGAAGGCATACTCAATGGCAAAATACTTGAGAGACTCTGGGTTCTAGTTGCTAGGCAGACTGTTAAGTATTAGGGGAAATTGCTATTAAACTTTCCTGGCCTCAAGCTACATTGTGGAAACTTTATTAGCAATGCAGGGTGATGGGGTATGAACCTGTGTCTCCTTTGTATCCCTCTATTGGTGGGGAAAGGTGTTATTCTTTCTTTAATTCTGTTCATCCTTGTTTCCTTGTGTACTCCAGCATTGGTTATGGCCATGGGAAAGGGAAGGTGTCCATGGAGGGACACTCAACAAGAAAGCTTATGAACTGGCTTTATACCTGAGGAGGCCTGGCATCTAAGCAGCCTCTCCCCATCCACATAGCAACTGTTTTCACCACCACCTCTTGTGTTAAAAGTACTACCAGCCTATAGATGGCGGTTTTATTTACACATTTCCCTATTGTCATGGCTCCAGTTACCCTTTTCGTTTGTCTGTTAATCACTGTTGTACCCATGTTCTGTATCTGGCACCATCTATTGCAACACAAAAGATGATATGCATGATACGTTGAAGCCTTGGGAGGGAATCATGCCAAGTCCAGGCGTTACTTGTCTTAGCAATTAGTGCGACATTGAGAACTAAACCAATTTAAATTAAACTCAATAAGGTGCCGATTGTACAATCCAGATTGATCAATGCCTCCTCAGCACTTTGAGCGTTTACACAGCTCATTAGTCTTCCTTTTGTAGAGCATGGTTGGGAGGGAAAAAGTGCATGCATATCTCTACTTTCCTCCCCCTTGTCCTTACCTTTAATCCACTCTTCTTTTTTGTTTGTTTGCTTCCATCTCTATCTATCTATATATATACATTTTTAAATACAGTGCCTGGTTTGTTTAACCAATTTGCTGCTTGAAAGCTGTCACAAGTGTTGCTTTAGTTTTGTTGTTGCTCTTCTGTGTAGACTTGCAAAACTCTTCATGGTGTCTGAAGCGCATCCTGCTTTTAAAAGGGTAACTGCAAAACTATGGAAAGGTGCCGATGCTCTTCTCCCCTCCCCTTCACCACCATCCCCATCTTGAATGAATCCCCAGGGACATTCCATCACCGCAATAGCTCAGGCACGTAATTTTGTTTTTGTTTTTGCCAGCTCCTGTTCTGTAGTTGAAATGTAAAAAGGCTGCCATCATGGACTTTAGATATCCCAGTGTAACCATCTGGAGTGTGTCCGGTTTCATTTTTTCATAGGACCAATTTGATTTGCAGCTTGGGTTTTTATATGAAACTGCATTGTCATTGTCAACAAACTACCACCTCCAGCTATACACCTATAGTCTAGTCTGAGATCAGTCTGTCAGATCATCAACTGAGAAATAAGATTTGCTGCTCTGATATCAGTGTATGTTTTGAAGGTTGGTAGTTGTAAGATAAAACGGTCCAAACGGATACCATTTCAAATCTAATCTTCATTTGGCCTGTTATGCCCTTGCTGCAGAAATTGTGGAGTGAACTGCCTTGTGCACTAGTCATCCGAAACATGTGTAACCAAATTGTCAGTTTGAGCACAGTACTAACTTGTATGTCCATTTAAAAGAGAACTGCAGAACTCTGTATACAAAAGAGAAAATGGAAGATGGTCTTGGTTGGAATAACTGAGTTGGCTGTCTTGTGATGAATTTTTAATGTATTCTGTGCCATACTAATGTTTTAAAAAAATGAACTGTTGCTATTGTGAGATGGATTTTAACTGACAAGAAAGATGTCTTCTGAATGGCACTACTTTAGGGACACTAGTATTTGCTTCTATTGTTCGGGCCTTTGTGGATAATGTACAGACTTAAAACAAATTCTTGTTGCTGATTTGTCCATTTATTTCCCTGCACTTTGTTACATCTGGGATACAGTCTAACTCATCTGATTTAATATGCATTTCAAAAAATGCCATAACTATTAAACACCTTGTTTACAGACAGATGAAATAAATTTATTCCAACCAAATAAAGTATGAGTTAGTGTGTTATGTGGTTCTGATCTGCCCCTTATGAAGGCCTGTCATATTGCAGTGCCCTTGTGGCGACCTGACTGTTAAGGGTGGGTTTAATGTTGTATTACATTTACCTGGGTCATGTCTTTTGTTAATAAAGTGCAGCCCATTCATTGTAATGGAGTCACTCTGGTGTAAAATTTGAGTATAGTTCTTTATGGACCTGAACTTATAAAGATTACCTCTTGAACTATAAAACTAGCTTTTAGTAATAAAATGAGACGTTCCTATACCAGTTAATATGCATTTGTGGGAGTGGGGCACCCTGAGGCAACACTCTGGTACTATACAAAAACTTCTCTTAAACAAGGTTCTTTTTAGAGACTGAGTATAGCCTAGGATGGTGTTGCTCTGCTGAATTCTGCTTCTGTTACAAATGAGAGAACTATGGTCTTGCACCCCTCAAGCTATTCCTTCTTCAAGGATGTACCATTTTTAAAAAGTAAAATTATGTAGATTTTCCTCTTTCTCTTATTTCTTCCCCCAAATTGCTGTAAGGCTGCTATAGATATCTTTCCACTGCAGCAAGCACTTATTTAGCCTGTGTGTCTCTTCAGTCTAAGTGATTATTATATCTGCATGTGGAGATCCTTTTCCCTTGTAGCCAGCAGCTCTTAGTTTGGAAGGGAGAATTAAGAGTTGCACATGGAATCACCATATTGCAGTCCTATAGGGATGTGGCACTTAGAGATTGTGAATAATGTTTCTTTCCAGAGCAGAAGAGTATCTGAAGGTAACATACCATAGGCAAGAGCTAAATTATCACTTGTAGTGTGTTACAACTTTTCTCTACCCCCACCTTCCTACATAATTTTCTCCATGGTGATTTGTCAGCTTGGACTGAACATATGCATACTGTCTAAGACTGCCATTACCTATCCTGATCATAGCCTTGTGTGGCATGGAAAATCTGGAACCACTTCACAATGCATGTTACAGCTGGGTTAGGGAAAATGCCACAGCTTAAATATTCTTGAAATGGGCTTAGGAATCAGCTACGTGATGTGTTTGATTTTCCTTTTTAAAAGTCTGCCGCCCTATTAAGAACCGTAATTGACAGTTGTGCAAAATTTGCATATAAAAATAGTTCTGAAGTGGAAAGCATACTTTGTGTTTAGATATACACATGTGCTGTGGTAAGCATTATCATGAAAGTGGTATTGCTTCCTGAGGGGGAAAAGGGGGATTTCTCAATATCAGGGAACCGTTTTAGTTAATTACTCTTAATTAAATATTGCAGTCCTAGTTTAAAAACTTAGCTAAAGCTTTGTTTTTAGAAAGTTCCTGGTGGCATATATGAACTGTTTCATCACAAATGCTGTTTTTATGAGAAGTAAGTTGAAATACGAGTGGTGAGAGGTGGGTCAGCATGGGGGACAGCTATAATACTCTTTCCCCCCCCTTTCCTCTCAAGGATATGAATGAGCCCTTGCAATCCTTGTTTGAAGAGTGCCTGTCTTTTCAAGAAATGAGTCTGATTTTGTCTAACTGATCAAAATGAGTTGATTCTTTTAAGCTGGGTGAAAGGTTGGTCTGGTGAAGAATAGAAGTTTTATAGACACTTTTGTTCTTTTAACTTCACAATCTTTATTCTGTTAATAGCATTCCCTTTATTGGTATTTTTAATATTATTCACTCTTTCTTCATAAATAGAAATAGATAATGACTTCAGTAGGTCTCAGATGTTTTCTTTTGTGCAGATGCTTCTCAAGCTCTTCTGTGAGGTATATATGAACGAGGTAGTAGAGGCTCCAGCACTTCTGGAAGAAAGTAATTTATAGTCATACCTCGGAAGGCGAACGGAATCCGTTCCAGAAGTCCATTCAACTTCCAAGATGTTCGGAAAGTAAGGTGCGGCTTCTGATTGATTACAGGAAGCTCCTACAGCCAATTGGAATCCGCATCAGATGTTCGGGTTCCAAAGAATGTTCGCAAACCAGAATACTCCCGGGTTTCTGGCATTTGGGATCCAACGTACAACTGTACAAATATCTTTAGCTAGTCTTCTCTCTCCCCCAATCTTTTTTTGCTTTTACAAGCTTCTCTTGGATATAGGGACTGCAAAATGTTCATCGGGGCTGGTGCAAGGCACGGCACTGCCTGAAGTGGGTGCCCCTTCCCCATCTGATTTGATGCTACTACCATGGCAGCAGCGCTGGTGCTCCCTCACTCTCTTAAAAGAAAGTGAGGTGACCCGAGAGAGTGCTTGTGCTGCTGCTTTGCCATAGCATCTAGAAAAACTTTTTTTTTAAAAGTAAAGTAACCAAAGTAAAAAAGTAAAGGGACCCCTGACAGTTAAGTCCAGTTTCGAACAGCTCGGGGGTTCCGGTGCTCATCTCGCTTTTCAGGCTGAGGGAGCCGGCGTTTTTCCACAGACAGTTTTTCTGGGTCATGTGGCCAGCAAGACTAAGCCGCTTCTGGCGCAACAGAACTCCAAAACCAGAGCAGCGCACAGAAACGCTGTTTACCTTCCCGCCGGAGCAGTTACCTATTTTATCTACTTGCACTTTTTGAAATGCTTTTGAACTGCTAGATTGGCAGGGGCTGGGACTGAGCAACAGGAGCTCACCCCGTCACAGGGATTCGAACCTTTGGGGGGGGGGAGCTGACCAGGGATTTGGCAGGTGGGTGGGCTGCAGAGGTAGTGGGTGGCAGGCCTGGGTAGAAAGGCAAGCAGGGTAGCTGAGCACTGCTTCCTGGCCCCTGCCACCTAAGACAGTTTCTCATTTCACCCCATGAAAAGACTAGCCCTATTGCCCAGTGATCCTTGGGTCTTAACAAGAAGTTGTACATTGGAATTCTAATAGTTCATTTGATTCTGTTATTGCGTATTGGTCAGCTATTGTGTTGACTGATTTGGAAAGATATAACTGGATGGTGCATCTATCAGTGGGTTCAGGTTAATCTTGGATATTTCCGCATGCTTGAACGTTCCTCTCCCTCCACACCCCCTTTACAAAATGTGGGCTAAATTGTGAACATTCGTCATTCTTCCACCAGTCTGTTACTTCTACAGAATACATGCAAAAATGTCTGGCTCAGATCCTCGCATTAAGGCGCCCTAATACACCCTGATACAAAAAGTCCTGAATGGTTCTGGCTAGTGTTCCTAGGCTGCTGCAATATTGTAATATGCAACATTTTTGCCTTCCCTGTGGAACAGGTTATAGAATAGAAAGCTGTATCCAAACTGGTTGAACTTGCTGTTGTATAGTATCAGGGATATTTTCTGTTCTCAATGAACTGCCGTTTTCTTAAACTTGTTTGACTATACTAAAGAAAATAAAATGGGATAGCTAATCAATAGCAAGGGGAAGGGCAGCAGCTCAGTGGTGGAACACCAGTGTTGTATGCAGAAGACCCCAGTTTCAATCCTTGGTATCTCCAAATAAGGCTAGGAAAGACTTCTTTCTGGAATCTTGCAGAGCTGTTCCTGGTCATCATATAGTCAGGGCTGAAGTAGATGGGCCAATGGTCTAACTCTTCTATATTACTAGGATGGCCACTGGGTACAAATAGTGCTAAATGAAGAAATCATGCTGGTTTTGGAAGGAGTTCAGTGAGTCTGTTTGAAAGGATCCATCCGGTTGCCTTCCTCCAAAATAATTCCAGTGGGGGAGACCTTTATATAGAACTGATGGTCAGCTGTCTCCATTTACCCTTTTCTCTGATGAAACAAATATGGAGGGAGGGGAGCCATTTGTGCACAATAATGCCTGGAGTGGAAGGGCTTGTGTGTGCATTTTAGCTAATGCATCTAATGACAGGGAGCCCACCATGCTGGCATATGACAGGTGTGACCTGACTGGCAGTCTGAGTGATGAATGTTGAGAAGGGCAGTTGAAGTAGCTTCTGTGTGGTTGGTTTCTACATGAGTAAAATGTGTGGGATAGGGCAGACAGGATTGTAGCAAAGCAGCAGCTTGGTAGTGAGAGAGCCTTGGAAATGACTGCAGAAGTCAAATCTGCATAGCACAAGGTTTTGAAGTGCCAGCTGTAGCACGTTTCATCATTCCTGTGTCAGCAATAGATTTACCACTTTTCTGATCAATTTTCCATAAGTTGAAGTGCTTGAAATGGCTCTTTAAAAAACCCCTTAAGGGTCAGGACAGAAACCAAAAATATTACTGCATTGCCATTGTGAAGAAGTCTGTAAGGGCAGTGAACAAGGGACTCTGTTCATGCATCTGAGAGAGTGAGTGTAATCTTAGATCCATTTACCTAGAAGTAAGCTCCATTGAACTAGATACAGTGGTACCTCGGGTTACAGACGCTTCAGGTTACAGACTCCACTAACCCAGAAATAGTACCTCGGGTTAAGAACTTTGCTTCAGGATGAGAACAGAAATCGTGCAGTGGCAGCAGGAGGCCCCATTAGCTAAAGTGGTGCTTCAGGTTAAGAACTGTTTCAGGTTAAGAACAGACCTCTGGAACGAATTAAGTTCTTAACCCGAGGTACCACTGTAGTTGCTTCTGAGTAGTAAGATTTTTTAACGTGAGTGTAACGGGCCATGTGCATGTTTGTTGTGGGGGAAATGTTAAAAAGGCTGAAAGTGGAAAATAGAAGGATGTACTGAGAAGCTATGGGGCAGGGGACCTGCTCTACAACATTTTTAGTAGCTTTCCATATGTACATTTAGTATAAAAACTTGCTTTTGCAGCCACTCTACTACTCTTTGTTGCAGATCTCTCAAGAGTTAAAACCACCATAACCCTAGGCATTCTTAAACTTAAGTAGTTTTTGCAGTTCTGATCTTACATTGTTTTCCTGGTTTTCTCTAGATCTTCAGTACCTGACTTTAGTCTGTATTAGTCATCGCTCTATACAGCACCACCTCCTGAAATCTTGCTCTCCTATAGCTAAAGCCTTGGTGCTGTTCTGTCATGTTCAGTATGCACCCTTTAAGTGTGTGAATATCTACCATATTTTCTCCTGCACTTTTTGTGGTTTCTCATAGCTCATCCTCTTTGACTGCATAGAGATCCTCTCAAAGAGTCATAAAGCTAAAACTCCTTCCCTGCCCCTCCATCAAACCCTATTACAGTCCACCAACTATGTTGTACTAGCTGGTGTGTTCTGTTGAATATTCTACACATTCCCTTGGGGCAGTGGCTGCTGTCAAATCATTGGTGTATTATCTTCATTTAATGTAACTGAAAAACAGCTTCTGATGGGTGTATTCAAAGTATGCACCTTCACTGATAAAGTAGAGCAACATTCTCTCTAGTGTGTACACTTTAGTTTGATGCTTTGACTTCTGCTTATGACTGGGTTGTGTACTGATGGATTTTGATAAAAACTTCCATATCTCTACAGAGGGTACTTGCTGGGTAAAGAGTGGTTTTCAGCTCATAGTTAAGCTGTCCTGAGCAGCAGTTAGCAAACTTTTTCAGCAGGGGGCCGGTCCAGTGTCCCTCAGACCTTTTGGGGGGCCAGACTATATTTTGGGGGGGCGGGGGGAAATGAACGAATTCCTATGCCTCACAAATAACCCAGAGATGCATTTTAAATAAAAGGACACATTCTACTCATGTAAAAACATTTTGATTCCTGGACCGTCCGGGGGCCGGATTTAGAAGGCAATTGAGCCAAATCGGGTCCCCGGGCCTTAGTTTGCCTACCCATGGTCATGAGGAAGGAACCTGATTGATGGTTATTCAGCTCCTCAAGCACTTCTGTTCCTGTCCTTATAAAAGAGTCCTATGTTATGGTTTGCAGTTTCCAGTTAGGCTGATAAGGGGGTGCAGACATGTACAAGTTGGTAAAAGACTGCAAAAGCCATTTCCCGAAATTGTCATCTAGCATACATCATCTATCTCATGAACCATGGCACCTACAGCTATGAATTTTGTCAAAGCTTTTGATGTCTCTTTAACAGCCAACATAATGAAATGATGTAAATATTAGCTGGAACATGTGTAACAGATAACAAACATTCCAAAATAAACTTTGGATCATCAGAGTTCCAGGAGCATCTCTGCTGTGAGATGGTGTTGAATCACATGTAGCTAGCTGTCTGCTACTTTCATGTGCCTATTTACCAGTAATAGCCAAAATGCATTGAACACCATAAGGAATTAAGCCACCCACACCTCTGTGAGTCTGCCCTCCTATGAGATAGTATTGAACCTCACCTGTGCCATTTGCCAAAATATGTTTTTTAAAAAATGAATTGGGGATATGCTCCCCCCACTGTTGCAAGTTTTTGCCACTCCAAATGATTCACCCAAGGTCCAGGAAAGCACCCCCTGCAAGACATTTGACCCAATGCAATGGTTGATGCAACCAGCACATGATGAACTATTGAATCCCCCCCCCCGTCTAAATGAAGGTGTTATCAGTAATGACTTTACTATAGAAACTGTTAGAACCACTGGGCCAGGGAGGGTTATTATTGGTTAACTTTACATCCCACCCTGCCTCCCAGAGGAGCCCAGGGCGACAAAAACACGAGTGATAAAAGTAAGATATTTAAAAACATTTAAAGAGTTTATATGCAGTGAAAGATGCAGTGCAGAGCTACTGGTGCCCTCCAGCTGTTTTGGACTACCCCTTCCATAATCCCTCACCATTGGCCATGCTGGCTGGAGCCGATAGGCATTATAGTCCAAAAATCTGGGAGGCATGTCAAGATGGGCTGCCATAAGCTTTCATGGTGAAGAAGCAGGCTCTATTTTATGAATGTTAAGTCTTTGAAATGCCACAAGACTTTTGAAATTAAATCTATATTATTACTGCCCATTAGGTTTAATAAGGATACTGTGCACTGAAAGCTTTAGGACTTTATAGTGATATGTATTTTGTAAGCAGGTTGAGTATGTATGCATGTGTGGCGGGGGAGAGAAGAGTCCTTCATCTAACGATTGTTGACTCATTTGTGTGTCGTTTTCGTCCCCCCCACCCCCACCATCTTAATTTTCCTCCAGTCACATTGAGTGACCTTTCCTCAGCTACCACAGTAACTTGCAGAAATGATTTCTCAACAGCTGTGAGAAGACTACTGACAGCGTTTGCATTTCTTTTAAGTTGACAGAGGCTTCCCTAAGACAGGATATTTGAATATGATGAGGGCATTGATGCACTCAGGCTAAAGAGAGACTTATATTTATGTGTTGTTTTTAAAAAAACTGCACAATGCCTAACACAGAAACTGCAACGTCTGATTTAGAATTGAGCATATTATAAGTGACAAACATATACTGTTCATTTTCTTGGTTCTATATTGGTCATTGGACATGAAAAGCAAAATATGCTTTTCAATAGGACTCTTGATTTCAAAAGGCTTGCACAAGTAATTCTTGACGTGTTGTGCCCTAAAATCTATTTGCTGCAATGTGAGTGAATACTTATGCATTCAACAGTTGAACTAGGTTAAATCTTCAGCAGGTAATATGGTTGATGCCCACAAGCATTTCCCAAAAGTTTACTTTATTATATTGGCTCACAGCTCCCACTGACAGCAGCCTCTGCACCATTTCTTGCTTGAAAATAACACAGAACAGCCATGTGACACTCACTATAAATGGGGTGGAGACTCCAAATGTTGCTGAACTACTGCTCCATCACCCCTGAGCCCTGCCCATGATGGGAGTCGTAGTCCAGCAGCACCTGGATGGCCACAGTTTCTCCATTACTGTTGTAACTACTCAGAGATGGCAAAGTGATAATGGCAAAGTGTCTGTTCATGGAATGCTGCTACCTGAATGCCACATAGTGGCAGAGAGGGGTTTTCTTACTGCATGAACACAGTTTCTCACGCCTCCCCCACCCCCCTTTTGCATATCCTCGGGGAAGATTGCTTTTGTGGTTCTGTGTTCACAGCATTCCACTACATTTTGGTTCAACTGTAGTTTTTAAACACTCAGTTATGTAGTTCTTTCACATACAGTATTAAAGTGGAAAACATGTTTTATTAACATCCTTTCAAACTTTCCTATACAAGGCCATATAAAAAAAAAATCTCTGCAGTTTAATTATACAGAAGTGTGGCTACTTTCTACATAGTTACAATTGTATACAATTTATCTTTTTCCATGATATACTGTAAGTAGAATTCTGTTAGATATTTATAAGCACTCATTTTTCAAATCCAATACTTAATTTTTCTATGTGCATAGTTGTAGCAGACTAATGGATCTTCAAATGCTCTGTATAGAGGTATATATCCTTTGAGAATCAATAGCGCGCACACAAAATTCCATATTTCTGTATGTGGTGTGGCCTGATGGTGTCTTTCTGCATTGGTCCCCACCCCTGTCTTAAGAATAAACTGAGTTGCTTTTAGCGAAGTGTGCCAGATGAATACATTTTTATCCTGATTATTTTCCTCAGGAGATGTTTAAGCCTAAGTGATGCTGAAACTTCTTTCACTACTTCCAGCAGTTCTTGCAAGCACAATAGGATAATGGGAAGGGCAGGCAAATTGCTTTTCTATGGAGATCAAAGCCCATCTCCCTCATCTGTTGGAGAAGCTCTTGATAAATGAATACTAAAACAAGCCTACCTTGTTCTTTCACTGAGTACTAGCTGTTCTAGGAAAAGCCCTCACAGACACATACCCATATACTTTTTTTGGTTGGATTTGCAGGGTAGAACGTACCATACATGTAATAAATAACGTTGTCAATATAACCTCTGCTTACCAACACACTGTAAGCAAGAAAAAATATTTACTGTCCTGGCTAAACTCCATTTTAACAAGGTGCTGAAATAACATCTCTTTCTGTGTGCATTGTCGTCTCTAGTGATGGGTGTGCCCCATGTTACTCATTACCATTGTGACGTCCAGTTAAAACGCTTGTCTTCAAAAGACAAATGGGAACAAAACAACAACAACAAAGAAACCTGTAATGAGATTAAACTATATAGAACACTATATGAGCAGCTGCTTCTACTGAAGCAACAGCAGGGTCACAATGTGCTTCCCTATGTATGTGTACATAAAAGTAGAGCTCTCTGGACAGAGGAGTTCAGTTAACACCATTTGTTCTGAAGTTCAAACGGTATTTGCCATTCTGTAATCCTGTTCATCATTGGGCTGTAGCTGGACTACTATACTCTCTTCAGTCATTCCATTCTCTGCATCGCTACTGTCGATATCTTCATTGTCGTCGTCATCTTCATCCTCATAGTCTGAAGACTCGGTCATGTTCGGGTGAGAATAAGACTCTGACAGCGCCCCAAAGGACTGAGTGCTGACGGAAGCAAGCGGCCTAAGCAAAGGAGTGTTCTCGGAGACTTCATTTTCTTCCTGGCTGTCCGTTTCAGAGTCTGAATCTCCCTGGGAAGGGACCACTTTCTGTTTACAGACTGGGCATGTTTTCTTGGTTTTAGTCAACCAGGGATCCACACACTTGCAGTGGTATGCTGTTGGGGGGGAAAGAGAGAATCACTTAACTTTATCAGTAGTTTTAGAAAGAGGGTGGTTTATATTTAATGATAAAACATACACAGCACTGCCCCCAAACCCCTACCTGTTCTATAGCAGGTAGCTTAGTGGGGTCCACTTTCCTCCCCCAAAAATCAACCATGTGCTGCTTAGGTGTTATCCTCAATGGAGGAACAACAATAAAACATTTGCCAAGCTTCAATTAATTTTAAAAATAAGGGGCTAAAGCTCAATATTAGGACATTTACAAGAAGATGATCTTGGGTTCAAGTTTTGGGAATATCTCATTTAGGAAATTCTGGAGAGCTGCTGCCAGTCAGTGTGGATAATACTGAACTCGATGGACCAAAGGTCTGACTTGGTATAAGCTCCTTGTACCAAATCAAATAATTGGTCCATTTAGCTCAGCATTGCTGCTACTTTTAGAAGCCCTCTGGAAATCCCAGATTGTTCCTGTGCAGAATTCTAGGTGGCACTGGGTATCAGGAAAATACTTTTGTCGGACTGCTTAAAAGCACAAAGTGCTGTATAAAAGTGAAAGGGGCCCCGTCTGCAGCTCTCAATCTAATCAAATGCACGTACTGCCCTCATTTAGATGTATACTTCAGCCTATTACTGGGAAAAGTTATTCTGGATTAAGGCAGACATTACACTGTCAGTCTCTCAGATAGCAGAATTAATCAGGGAGGGAGCAAATTATGCAAACACCACTTTCTAGCTGCAATCAAGGCATTGATGTGTGTAACACTTCCTAACTTTTAGCTGACCTACATGTTCAAATAAGTAAGAGTGCATAGATTTCCTCAGATTAGCATTTCTAAATGCAAGTAGGAAATGGCATATTTGAATGTGGCTCCATTCCCATATTAAAAAGAAACATCACTAGACAGGACTTCTCTCTGGCTATTGCTGTTGGCCATTGTTGTGTGCACTCCTTGAATTTGCTACATGACTTTCCTGGCATGCCAGTTTTTTCATAGGAAAGGGTTTTCGACATGGGAGAGCAGTCAAACAGAGCATATGCATGATCTGGCATATGCATTTGGCAGTGGTGCAGACTCCAGGGGAGGGGAACCACCTGCTTCTTTGGATAGTGTTGACTGCCATTAGCACTGGGCTGCCTGGAAAAGTTGCCATTCCATCTGTGCTTTTGCAGCAGTCTGCTGAACAAATACAATTTTATTTGTCCGTTATAGTACTTTAAACTATTCTCCTGCTTAACTCCACATACTAAACAACCTGTTGAGTAGATGAAAGTAGGAAGGGATGGTTTTTTCCAGTTTTATTATTTTCAGAAGTCCCAACAATACCCTTGTATTTCACTGTGCATCTTGGACAACTAAAAGGATTTGTTAACAACAACACAGGTTTTGATTTCTTATTCGTTGCATTTTTACATCAAGCCCAAATGAAGTTACTTGCCATGAGAACAAGGAAGGATTCTGAGCTTGTCTCCATCCTCATATTCATCCAGGCAAATGGCACAAACATCATATTCATCTCCTGCAGCAGAAAAAAAAATGGAATAAAAGTTGCATTACAAAAGTGGAAACTCAAGTATAAGATAGAAAACTGGCTCTACGGGGAATTTCTCCTCAATCCTGCAAGGCTGTTTTAGAATGCAGGACAATTAATTTGATGAAATGTTGTCTCTTTTGTTTTTATTCTATTACTGTGTCTCATCTCTTTCTTCATGTTAAGCTATTAATGCTATTTTCTCACATTCTTACAGGGTCACTTTCCATAACATTTTAAAATACTGCTAAATGCAGGCTTCTCTCATAGAGTAATACTGAGAATGCTAAACCTTTGTATTGTCCTTGGAACCTCCAGAGAGTGCTGAGATCCCTGTATGAAATGCTGGAGCCACGGCCAGTCAGTATAATAATAAAGCAATGTTTCGAGTGGGTTTAAGGTAGCTTCCAGTGCTGCTACCCCAATTATGGTAAGGTGTAAGAAAAATGGGTGACGATGGGCCCAAAACGCAGTAGAGAATAGTCATAAAGAGAGCCCTGTATTGAGATCTAATAACACCAGGCTGCAAGGAAACTAGAGCTCTTGTTTCATTAGACGATGTTTCTGAGCTGCCTACAATACCAAAATTATTTCTGATCTTTTCTCAGAAAGAGCAATGTGTATCATTTCTAGTCCTGGAGAGATAATTGTAGAGAGGTTAAGCAATCTAAGACATCTTAATATTTTTACAACAGAATAGTAATTTGTTAATTGTTGGAGTCATGATTCCTAAAATTATTAATAAATAATAACATGACTCTGTGTGTGTGAGAGAGTAATATATACATAAATATAAAAACCAACAATATGATGAAAATACACAATTTGAAAGGGAAGATACCTATGGTGAATTTATGTTTGCTTAGATATTAATTTATCAGGTTAGATGATTACCCTTTGAAGTTTACTAATTGTTAATGTGAATAGTTCTGATTCTTTTAACATAATAAGACCAGGAAGTATGCATCCTTGTACCCCAAGCCAGCATGTTACAAACATCCAAGCTCAGACACACGTACACAATTCCTCTATATACAATAGTTCTCCTTTCCCTATTTATTTCAACGGATGGGCACCTGACAAATACATGGTATTTTGCAACGTTTTGTGTAACACGGGATGGAAAAGCCAAACCGCCTTCCAGGAACTTGTCTGGCAATCGTAAAAGAGTTGCAACTGTATGGTGTGCCGGCATGTACTGCTTCAAAAAAGAGAGCACTGGTTAGATGCAGAATTGTAGAGTTGGGAGGGACCATGAGGGTCATCTAGTACAACCGCCTGCAATGCAAGACTCTTTTGCCCAACATGGGGCTTGAACCCACAACCCTGAGATTAAGAGTCTCAAGTTCCACCAACTAAGCTATCTGAGCAACACAGGCAGGGGCAGCAGCCCCTAGTAAACCTTATATTGCTAAATGCCTGTACAGTTGAAGTGTTTTAAGATACTAACAATGGAAGCCATGAAAATAAAATTACTAAGACTTGAACCATATGAGGAGTTATACAGTATTGTGAAGTCAGGCAGATGGGCCAGTAATGGACAGTAACAGGATAAAGGACAATCTCATTTGAAAGAATAACACAATTTCTAAATGACAGAATTGTACTTATATTACTTTAGTTTATAATAACACAAACTGTACACAAATCACTGTTTTCCTCTTTGTCAGCATCCTTAATATGACTTCCATGATAAACTATGGTCCACATTTCTTATGGTTTAACTATACCAGTTAAACCAGTTATATGAACATATGGAATTCTTCCCAATCTTGCCACATAAGGTTTACTTAGCATTGAATTTTCAGCCTACCGTAGACACCTTCAAACACTACCTTCTCCCAAAATTAGTTGTAAGTCTCAAAACCATGACCCCCTATTGAATCCAACAGACATGATCAGTGTGTTTCTTCTTTTACTTGTACAGACGGAGCCTTCTGTTAAAAAGGTGGGCTTGCGATGGAGACACCTGGTGCAGAACTCAGCAGACAGGCTGCTCACTGGGACAAAATTGCCTGAGCATTTAACACCAATCCTGGCCCGAATGCACTGCCTACCAATTGGTTTCTAGGCCAAAGTCAAAGTACTGGCTTTGGCTTATAAAACCTTCTGCAGCTCAGGAGCCTAACACTTCAGGGACTGCCTCTCAACACATGAACCAACCCAGAACCTGCATTCTTTACCTGAGACCCTTCTGAAAGTGCTCACTCCAAGCGAGGCACAGAGGATATCAACACAAAAATGGGTGTCTCAGCTTACTGAATGCTCTCCCCATGAAGGCCCACCTGGTACCATCACTATGTGTTTTTAGGTGCCAGGCAAAACATTCTTATTATCCCAGGCCTCTGTATCTTAATTTTTCTATATTACTTGTGTATTTTAAGTTGTTTTATCCTTGTTTTTAGTGTTCATTTTTTGCAAGTCTCTGAGTTTCAAAAAAAGCAACTAACAACAGCAACGGCAGTCTCTACAAAGACTCCACAAGCTCTGTCTCGATAGGGAAAGCTGGCTTCATCAGAAAATGCCTGACCAAGTCTTCAGGCTCTACATCCTAGATGCTAAGAAATGCATCACATATAATAAAAGAAAGGTCTGATTCTCTTCCCTTACTACTGTGGGACAGGTGTAAGGCCATTCCTGCACAATACCCCTCATGCCAAATGCAAGCTACCAAGAACAGCCAAGACCTGTTGGCTCAGAATTAAAGCAAAAATCCAGCAAAGGAATAGCTGGATCCCTCTCCCTTTCTAAAAAGTTTGACTAATTAGCCTCATCTGAATGCAAGGAATCACACAATGCTTTTTCGGCAAGCAGAGTAAGCTGCAGTTGAAAGAAAACCCAGGAATGCCTAATACCAAGATTACAATCCTCTGGAGCTGCTGCTTTACTTCCCATCCAAATAAGTACCAGGAAAGCCCTGAAAGGTTAATCCTTTAGCATCAACAGGGCTGAAGCTGTTGTTATTGGTGCTAATGGATTTTGCATTACTGTCCTGGGAAATCTTATCTAGCAACAATCAAGCCATTTTTATTCCTCTCTTGCCAAATCTGACAAAGAGCCAATATGGGGCTAGAGTTGGCCATCACACAAGTTTCCCTCTGTAGGCAACACCAGGGATAACTCAGGCTTGCTCTGTCTAGACGCCAGCATACTCAGAGCTACCACATTGTTTAAAGGAGCTTTGAAGAATAATTAAGACTGAAATGTGCCCTATTCCCCACCTCCCCCAACAGGCTTAGAGCTTTTTTCCTTAGGTCTTCCTACGGGAAGTTGACACAGTTTTATATGCAACTTAGCAAATGGCATTAACAACCAGTGAAATATTAGCTTCTATCTTGATGCTTTTGAACTAAAGCAGTGTGAGCGGGGAGGAGGTCACACTAAAGATGGCTGTTTTCCAAAATAACTTTAAGAAACCTTGCACACACTGAAAAGTGGCAAGAAATATGTCTGCCTGTACATACTAAAAACATTGTGTTCCTTAACAACATGGGGGGGGCAGGGGTATGGTTCACTCATGCGCAAGCAAATATGCAAGGAGAAGCAAGGAGGGAGGGCACTGCCAAGTCTTAATAGTTTTGAGGGCAAAGGTCTATAGCAGGAAGCCTCCTCCACCCCTGGAGACTCTGCCTGCCATTTAGAAGCCAACTCAATCCACGTTCTATTTTTTGTTGCCCTTTTCTTCACATTTTCCAGCTCTTCAATATCCTTTTTGAGGTACACGACCAGAATGCTATCCAGTATTGCAGCTCAACCACAGATTTGAGTAACAGAATTATGCTACTGGAAGTTCTATTCTCAATCTCTTTCCTAATGATGCCTCACAGGGAATTTTCTTTTTCACAGCTGTTGCACATTAGTTGCAGCGAGCAATCTACTACAATTCCAAAGTCTCATTCCTGCTCAGTCATGGTCAATTCAGGCCCCATTAGCATTTCCTTGAAGTTACGATTTTTTGCCCCAATGTACATCACTTAACCATTGCTTTTTCTGAATTGCATTTGTGATTTTAATGCCCATTTCAGCCAATTTGGAGAGATCCTTTTGGAGTTCCTTGCAATATCCCCCCCCCCCTTTATCACCTTTAACAATATGGTGTCATCAGCAAGCTTGGCCGCCTTACAGATCACTTCTAACTCCAGACTATTTATGAACAAGTTAAAAAGCAGAGGTTCCCAAACTGATTTTTGGAAGAACCCACATCTTACATCCCTCTGTTGTAAGAACTGTCCATTCCTGCTCTCTGCTTCTTGCTCTTCAAGCAGTTACTGATCCATAACTGCTAAGCTCACTTAGGAATCTTTGTTAAGAGACTGTATAGAAAGCATATTGAGAGTCTTAAGTATACATGCTGTACGTGTGCTTATTGACATTCTCAAATTACTCTTAAGAGGCTGGTTAGATGGGTCTTATTCTTGCAGAAGCCATGCTGGAATTGTCCAGTGTATTAATTTAGTAGATGTTTGGTCCCTGTGTTCTAGATGATGAATTTTATGAAAAAATAAGTGCATTTATTCTGCACCTCTAACCTGGCAGATTAGGGAAATATAAAGTATGCAACCATTATTTGAGAAGTAATGGCCACCATGTGATTGTAATAGTATGCACTGGTTATAGGAGATGGGGAATTAACGCCAGCAAGTGGGATGAATGCTGAATCTGAGCTGAAACTTTTAACATCTGATTTCACAGAACTTTGCTCACAAGCACATTACATTAGAAAGACAAGACTACAAGTTATCAAAATATGACTTCCGTATATATACGTGCTTTGATTTGTAAAACAAATTAATGAATGTGACAGTCTACTAAGACCCATACCAAATCGTGCCATTTGAGAACTGCTGGTCTAAGTGGAGATCTACTCTATTTTTCACACACTCTCTCTACTCATTTTACCCTCATTAAGTTAACATTTCAGATTGAAAAAGATATTTGTGGTTTCTCTGGCTTTTACCATGATGGAAAAGATGGAATCTTAATTCATCTTTAAGATTCAGATGCTCTTCCAAACCTGTGAAAGACTGAATGAATTGAGTTAGCTGTGATTCTGCCTATCATGGAAGACCAGAATGAAGAGCTCTATGCTACTGTCTCCATCAATAATAGATTCAATACAGCACCCACTCAGTTGATTCCACAAAGGCCCCTTGATCAAATATTTATCACTTTTCCAGCGGTTTGTACAGTTAAACAATAATTTGGCAGTAGGTTTGAGTATAAATGGACTGCACCTTAAATGTCACACATTGGAGAGCTCCAGTGTAATTAATTAGCATTAGCAGTTAGTAATAGCCTTTACAATAAAAAAAATGTAGACTTCAGGAAAGCAACAGAATAATCCAAAAGCTTTCCTTGGAGTTGCAGAAGATTTCTGGGTTGTCGTCTTGCCTCCAAAGAACACAAAATATCAGTGTTGTAAAGCCTAGTCTATTTGCTGTTTTAAATCAATTGGCATTGGAATTTAATTTTTTTTATAGTAATTTGGAATGTGCTTTCCATTAGAAGAGTGCAAATATTCAAATAAAGTGGAAACAAATAAAAATAGTATGTGCCTGAGGACTTTCAGCTGGCACCCATCTCAGAAGCCTGTGGCTGTGTTCATGGGGACAGCTAATACAGCAGCTTATATGTGCCTGAAATTAGTACATAAAACAAGAACTGCCTGGAATCTAGCCATTAACTTGTGGCAGACCTGTCATCATGAAAGGAGCACTACTCTTGTCAATGGTTAGACAGGGAAGAGAGTTGTGCCCTCCAAATACCCTCGCAGCAGCTCTGGCTGTTCAGGGCCAAACGAGATGTGACATTGAGAAGTGTGTCATTGGATCTCCTGCAATTATTATTATTTTTAAGTTTAAAGGTCACCTGATCAGGACTGCAGCACCAGGAGGGGTATGTAACACATTATTCTATGCCACTTTTCTGATTAAAATCACAACACTCCAAAGCTACTATTTGCCATGTAGGGCAAAACATGCAAGTATTTACAGCGCTAGTAAGTCAGCATTTGCCCTGTAGAGAGAAAAATACCATAAGGGCACCTGTGTGGCAAGTAGCTTTGTGGGACTATTTTCATCAGAGGAGAGGGAGAAATATTCCCCGCCCCAAAGGCTGAGCATTTGCAGTGTGCCCCTCCATTAAGCCCGATGGATATTATTCTTCAGAAGTGCTTAGGAGAATGTCTTTCTTCCACGATAAGCAGTGTTATTCCACTGATATTTCAAGTGTTCATATGTGTGCCTCCAGCAATATAAGTACCAGACAGATTTTTTAACTTGAAGAGCCTTACACCTTGTCTTCCTTCCCCCATTGCTTTCCTCCTCAGTCAGTTCTTAGGAAAAGGGTTGACTTCCTATTCTAAGCACCCAGCAACAGCTTTAAAGATTTAACAGACTTGCCTGGCTGTCAAAATCAGCACTTACTCTAGAACTCAATTCTATATATAGACCCGTTCTACAGTTATATGTGCAAACTCGTGATAGCAGTTTGAGGTTTTTTCTACAATCAAGTGACATATAAATTTTGTGAAATAAATAATAAATTAAAAAATAAATATACGGTACACTTCTCAGAAAGAGGACTCTTTCATCTCCATGCCTCCCAAATTTTGGAAAAGGTATGTTCTCGTGACACTTCTATACCACTTCACATTTTGAGGTACCTCCACATGGCAGGAAACACATGCAAGTTGACTCTAGTTGTCAGATCTCTGCTAATGGAGGTCAATTGAAAACTGGCAATACCTTAGAGCAAAGGTTTGATCAGAGCAGTCTCCAGGTTTGAGGGGACCCTCAGCATGGGTGCCCCTATGTCAATGTGGCCTCCTAAACATCAGTGGGTGACCCTGCTTCTATTCATTTCCACCATGACATAGTGGCAGATGGGAAGGCATATAAATGAGAGGACAATGACTGCACTCCTCTAAAGAGCATAAGGCAAGCTGCCATTATCATCACCCACAATGCCCTGCAGTGAAATAGCATTATGGTGGGCAACTTTGAGCAATTGCAGTGGGGGCTGACTGGAAAACAAGGCCTGGGTCAGCAGACGTCAGCCTCAGCAATGGTCCAAACATGCCACCTGCTGACATCAGCCTTGGGTATGATATTGTGGCCTATTAGATCTCTTCCACTTTTATGAAACAAAGCAAAAAGCAACATGCTTACTAAACACATACATGGATACCCTAATTCTACCACACCCCTCCCGTGCTCCATAAGCAAGGCATACTGGCAAACCCAGTAAAATAACATGCAATTCAACAAGAAGAAAATAATACTCCTTGCATATTTGTCCTCTTTAATTCATCTCCATCAGAAATCCTTATCAGGAAAAGAAATTAACACTCCTTTCTATTAAATTTTAAGCCCGAGAAACAAAAATATTCAGCAAATATCAGCCTCATTAATTTTTTTATGAGAAACTAACTTTGTATATGACACTGTGCACTCTTTTCAGCTGAACATCTGCTTTGCAATGTCCTCAATAATGGAAGACGGCAATCAAGGGCGAACAGCCAATAGGGTGCAGCTCTGCCCCGAAAACCAAGCCCATGTGTAAGCCTCATATATTCATGTTGCCAATGACAATGTTGTAGTTATCTTAATGTCACTGAAAATCTCCCCCTCAGTTGTTTGCATGCTACAGGTTAAGGATGAAAGTCCAATGAATTAGGCAAAACATGTAGAGCAAAAACATTGGCAAAAAGATACATACTCTTCCTCCCCAAGAACTGAAGGGCTTCATATTGGTTCAATGAATGTCGGAGTTGGGGAAAGGGTTGCAGATTGTGCCTGACTAATACAGTCATCACAGTTGTAATGGAAAGGAGAGACTGAAGGGAAACATGAGCCAATTCAAGCATAAGCCTTCAGTTCTTGACTTAATAACTGATTTGTAAAACACATACAACAGTGCGTATACAATGATTAAACATATTTCCTTTTTTCAAAAGCAAAAAACCAAGACTCCCGTGTCCTCATGTGTCCAAACTATTAGGCTACATTAGCAGTCAGGTCATACTGCAACTGGCTCACACACAAATAACTGCTTATGCAAGCTACTCATGCAAACAATGCTCTGTGGGAGTCATGGCCGTGCTGTTGTAAGTCACAGACTCACGGAAGAGGAATCGTAATCACACAAAAGTTTCCTTTTTTAATACCACACTGCTCATGTCTTACTCGGCTACAAGTAATCACCAAAGAAGCTCATGTGAATAGGCTACTTGCACAAGTTTTAATTTTAATTTTTTAATTAGTTTTAAAATACACAACACTGATCTGCAACCAACGAACTTGCCCAACCCACATAAACCAGTTGCTAGTATTAAGGTGATAATTATGTTATTCTTTCCTTTCCCCTCCCAACAGTAATGCAACATAATGTGTAAGTACAATCCAGGAGACTTCAGAGGTGATTCAATCTGTCTAGACAGATGATCAGGAGCACAATTAGTATACAGAATCCGGAAGATCATATTTGTAAAGATGCAGCTGGCAGAATGTTTTTCAACCCTGTGCCATTGCATTTCCACCATATGGCATAAAACCTTTTGTCCCCCGACCCAGTTCCTTATTTCTACTATGGCTATATGCTAGACACCATTGCCACCACTTACAAAAACCTTAGTAAGTCCTTCATTCTAATGTCCTCATTTAGCGCTGTGGTCTAAACCACCAAGCCTCTTAGGCTTGCCAACTAGGTGGTTTGAATCCACGCAACGGGGTAAGCTCCCATTGCTCTGTCCCAGCTCCTGCCGTGCAAGTAGATAAATAGGTACTGCTGTGGTGGGAAGGTGAACAGTGTTTCTGTGCGCTTTGGCACTCGTCATAGTCCTCTGTGCGCCAGCAGCAGTTTAGTCATGCTGGCCACATGACCCAGAAAGCTGTCGATGGACAAACGCCAGCTCCCTTATCCTGAAGCAAGATGAGCGCCACAACCCACAGTTGCCTTTGACTGGACTTAACTGTCCAGGAGTCCTTTACCTTTTACCTTTACCAATATGGATAACGAGGATAGTTGCACTGTAATGTCTATTGGTTCATGTAGTAATTTAGCATTTCAGCATGCATTGTCCTCACAAACTGTATCATGCACAATTTTTTTTAAAGTACCTTTATAGCCTGCTTTTTTCCACTGTGGAACTTGGTTATGAGTAGTTAATGAAAAGATTTAGCCAACTCCAGCAATATATGACCTGGTTCAGCAGTAATGACCTATAATGCCAGTTCAACTACACAGAGATCTTTTCCAGTCCTGAGTGCCTTAACCAGAGAAGCTGGGGACAGAACACAATGTCTTTGTAATATTAATCATGTGATGCCATTCAATCTACTCAGGTTTGAAAACTCAATGTACAGTTCTTCATTGCAATCCTATACCGTTCTGCTCAGAAGCAAGCCCTACTGAATTCAATGGGACTTACTCCATGGTAAATATGCATAAAATTGCAGCCTTGGCAAAATTAGCCTGTGTCATCTGTAGCTCTAAAATGGCATAGATTATTCAATCAATTCTAAAAAGCCACACTTACCTTTCTTGAACTTATGTACCGGAAGCTTCTTAAGCTGATCTTTTTGAAGCCGATTCCTTCTTGCTCTGTGTCTGTCCTGGACAAATTTTGTGATCTTGAAAGAGACAGAAATAGAAGACGGAAACTTTTAAGAGTAATACACCACACAACTCAAGTCTCCTTTCATTCTGAGAACAGTTGTTCAAAAGAAGAAAGACAAAATCAGCCACACAGAAAACATGACACAATAGTGGGAATGAAAAACCTATGTACATATCCTTATCCTGCACACCAACACCTCCACAAGGTTATATTGCTTCATCTCTGAAGTCATCATAGTCGCCACTACTCAAGGCTACTATAAGACCAAAGCAGCTCTAGTATAGCTATTGGACAAGTGACAAGCTCTAAAGAAGTCTACCTAGTGCATTTAGAAGAACCAACAGGGTCATGCTCCCCAGTCTCCCTCCTACCATCAGGCGACCAAAGCAATCTCTGGACCAAACCCAGGCTTGAAACCTGATTGACACAGATCTACACAATCACTATAATTTGAGAGTTCTGGGGTTGTACAGCAACCATCTGCTCAAGCACCTTGCCTAGTGAATGGTTCCTACCCACTAGCCAAGCTGTTACAATCTTTTATGCCCAGGGATGACTTTTTCCAGGAGTGTTTGCACTCCTACCTCCTTTAATGCAGATGGGACTGACCCGCCTCCCTCAAAACAAAGCATTTATTTCTTGAACCAAGCTGGTCAGCTCTTACCTACACAATGTCATGTAGGAAAGATCTAACTTTGCCCATATCCTCAGGCCTCAACAAAATAATCCATCAGAACCAGATGCTCTGTGGATAAATCACAGACTGAACTGCCTCAATAGTGGCTTCCAGGCTGCAGCTGATGTGAGCAATTCCACCCTCAAAGTGCATATCCTATGAGGAGTCTTTCACTTCTTCTGCTGGGTCAAAATGCTGGTGTTGTGTAGTGGTTACAATGTCAAACTAAGACCTGAGAAAGCAAGGTTCACATCTCCACTAGGCTATCTGGGTGACGTTCGGCAACTCACTCTCAGCCTAACTTACATCACAGGGTTGTTGTGGGGATTAAAAGGGGTGGGGGGAGAAACCATGTACAACACCTTGAGCTCCCTAGAAAAAATGGTGGGATAGAAATGCAATTTAAAAAAAAAGAGAGAGGAAGGACCTAAAGCCACTAAGAAAAGCTCAGCTGGACAGAACTATGAAGATGAAATGGGAATAGAAAAATAATGACCCTTCACCCTCATCACTGCCGCAGAGCAGGTTCAATAAACAGCTCTCACCTGTGTTCCATCAGATTCATTGCAAGTTTGTATTCAAGCCATCTCCCCATCTGCTTTATAGCCTTTAGCTATGGTTGCAGGAAAATAGAGCCACTGTGCTGTGGCCAGATGCGACAAATGACTCTGTTGCTCCCATGTGCTTAGAGTTGCTATGCGCTGAGTTTTTAAGTGGCTACTTATACTGAAAATGAGAATGTGCACCCATCCTTTGTGGAAAGATGCCAAAGAGGAGGCTGGGAAACTGCCCTTCTCTGCTACATCTCATGCTCTGGGCTCAGCTGTGGCCGTGGAAAAAAGTTGAGAGATGGAGCCTGCATATTCTTTACTGAAAGTTCAACCCTGGGTTTATCATCTTTGGGTATCACCTCCTCTTGCTTTGCCTCTTTTCTATGATTCAGACTGATACGTACATTAGAGAAACTAGACATAGTACATAGCTGTGTATTCCACAGAAAAATTCTCCAGAGGTTTGCAATTCAGTGTCTTCCTTTAATTGCACATACAGTAAGCTTATCAAAGGCAGCGTCCCCAGGGATACAATTGTTTTTAAATAACATGTGGTACTTCTTCCCTAGGGAGTTTGAATTCCATTGTATTTGACCAGTTGTCTCCTAGCAGCTCTATTCTATGTTCTATGGTGTTACCCTTTGAGGTCAGCATTGTTTCTGGTTGTTGTTCTTTAATGTATGATAGAAGAACTGAAAGTGTAATTTCTAAGGTAAAAACATCTTTGTCCATTGAACTTCAGATGGCCAGCTCTGCTTCAAGAAATCCCCAGAAAGCTGAGGATTGTGTTTAACGCTTACATCCAGTACACTCCCACCACTGGTTTGGGAAGTGGTGTACACATGACGTTAGCCACAATCCAAATCTATCCTGCTGTTTCTTATTAAATACTGCATTTTGATGTGTGTTTTTCCCAAACCAGCTTTGATCTGAATTGGAAAAAAAGAATGACCTAGCTGCATTTTAAGTGAGTAAATGAGTACACAGCCTACTTTTTTCCTTCTATAAATTTGAAAAAAAAAGTAACTATGACATTGTCAATGCAAAAAAAGAAGATCTAAAGGGTGTTTGTTCCTTTGTACAAGCAGATGTTTCCCCCAATGAAATGAACAAGAACCCATGCATGGGCTACATATATGTGTGAGCATCTGCACTCACATAATTCTCTTAACTGGGGATATGTTGTTTAGGCTTTTTAAAAACCAATTTGTTTCTAGCATTTCGCTGGCATTCTGGCATTAATTTCTAAGCAACCTCAGCAAGTCTAAAAAGGTAAGGATTTTTTACATTATTTTTAAAATAAAGGCATAACATGAGCATCTAACAAGAGCTGCAAGCACTTTAGGGACCACATGCAGCTTCTTTGGAAATTCTCTTTTCATGAAGGACAATTAGGAGAGTTGTAAAGGTTCCTTCTTTTTTCAAAATTATATACAAGGAAGACACTGAACCTGCAAGAAATCAATCTAATTAAAGCTGCTGTGTCTTCAACATAACAGCAGAAAAAATCACTGGGTATAGCCTAAAACATGGTATCTTCAAAGAATTTTATTAAAAAAAAAGTTAGGTCTAAAACGAGTAAAAGAGTTTTGTCTCTGGAGCATCTGCTGTCATCTCATCCATGAAACTTGAAAATCAAGCATGGCATCAAAGTAACATGCTTGTGTCAACTGTGATGCAGAAAACTATCAATTTCACCTGTAGCATAAAATATACAACTCCAACTGCCTTATGGAGGGATTGCCTCAGTAGTCAGATCTGCTTTGTCTCTTTTCTGTCCTCCCTCAGCAGCGATGTCAATGGATGGGTAGGTAGGTATAGTTTTGGGGGAAATTGCTCGCGGGCCAAAGTGCACCCACTGATTGGTCATGACAGGCCCATGTACTGGAGGTTCTCCAATTCTAACAATCCCTAAGTTCTAGAAGCTCACATATCCTTGTTGTTCTGGGTTTGTAATTCTTTAAAATTTTAATTTACCAATGTATGAACTTCCTCCAACCTACAGAGTCCCCCAAGAAAATCATTACTTTATTCTGGAGCAGCACTGTTTCACTTCCAAACTGATAAGCACTGAGTGGTGGGAGTGACAGCTTTGAATTTTGAGAAAGGCACCATTTACACTTTCAGTAAGAAGGAAAGAAGGGCATGCACTTTTGATCTCTTGTGGGCACCGAAGTAGATGCATTCAAAGAACCTCCAGACCCACACCAGCTTCCCTTTTCATATCAAGAGATGCAGAACTTCATGTCCGCAGCTCGTTGCATACATATGAATACCCATTCCCACAGAATCTCTCACTGAACTGGTGTATACATGTCGGGGATCTCAATTGGCGGACAGCTTCAAAGCCATTTTTACGGTATTTTTTGCACCATAGGACGCACCGGACAATAGGACACACTTTGTTTTAGAGGGGGGAGAATAAGAAAAAAAAAATTCTCCCCCTCTCTGCCCAGCGCCCCTTCAGTGAAGTGGCAGGAGACGCTGCACAGAGAGGGGGAGAACTTTCCCCCTCTTGTTTTCCCGCTCTAAAACAAGGTGCCGTTTAAGGTGCGTTCAGGCGGCTACCTTGGAAGCCTGGAGAGCGAGAGGGGTCGGTGTGCACTGACCCCTCTCGCTCTCCAGGCTTCAGGTTCCTTTCGACCTGCTCTTTGGGGCGGGGGAAGCCCACCACCAGCCCCAAAGAGCAGGTGAGGGAGCAGCGGAGAAGCTCCTGCCATGGCCGCGCGTCACCTCTCCAGCCGGGAGAGGGTCGCGGGGTGCTTCTTTAGCCCCGCGCGCACTCTCCCGGCTGGAGAGGTGATGCGGGGCTGTAGAGGCTCCTGCCATAGCTGCGCGTCACCTCTCCAGCCAGGAGAGTGCGCGCGGGGCTAAAGCAGCCCCCTGCGACCCTCTCCCGGCTGGGGAGGTGACGCGCGGGGAGAGCGCGCGGGAGAGCCGGGAGAGCGCGCGGGGCTATGGCGTCTTCGCTCCATAGGACGCACACACATTTCCCCTTCATTTTTGAAGGGGAAAAAGTGCGTCCTATAGAGCGAAAAATACGGTAGATATTTCTTAGGTATGTCTTAAGAGCTTTAGTGTGCACAACACCATAAAGTCTGATTTCATTTTAAAAAAGAAGAAGCACCCTATCAAGTAAGTCGTAGGCTAAACGGATTCCAGCAATACAACAGCAGTATGTTTATATCACTTGTGGAAGGGGAGCAGGAGAGAAAGTAATACTTACCATAAAAATAACAATAAGGATGAGACAGATTCCCACAATAATTAGAAATGGTATTAGGTAGTACTCCAAAGGCAGGCTGAACTCTGGGATTAACAAAATATGGCCTCTGTTAAAGGGGAAAAATTAAGAGGATTGATTATGAAATTCATGTTAAGGTAGCTGAATATAAATCACTCTTGCATATGTCCTATATCCACATTCTTCCCCCAACAAAACAGGTTGTATCACATTTTATTGAAGTATTTAAATATGAATCACACTTTACTGATTTAAAAATCCATATAAAGTTTGAAAAATCACTAGATAATAACAGTTCACAAACAACTAAAATAAAAGTAAATCTTTGCATACCCTTTCTCATAGGTGAATTCTTTAAGAGATTTAGCTGATGTTTCACCAATAAAGACAGATGGAATGTCAATCTTCTTTAAAACTTCAACTGTTCAAAGAGAGAGAACAGAAACTGAGAAAAGATGAGCAACAATATACAGTTTATGAGTGCTGTATGCTACTATATATGGGTATAATACTAGTGACAATTGGTGAATATAAGGAAATCACTGTGCAAAGGCACTTTTAATAAAATAATTGTTCAGGTACTTTTTGCATGGGTGTGCTGTGAAAAATCCATTTCCTTCAATAGTATTTCACATGGACACAGTAACATGTAAATGCTCCTTACCCTTCATGACCACATAATAAGAATGCATGTCCCCTCTGTTGTCTGCAATATCCTAGCAATAGCCTGCATACAACTGTGCCTTGCAGTGGGTAATGAACACCCCGGTGCAATTGCTTCTGCGTGAACAGCCACAATAGGAAAGAACTTTCTGGTGGTGTGCAAGTAGGTACAGTAATTTCTGACCTCGATCAAAAGTGACTCCAAGTGTGATGGGAGATGCAGCAGGGAGGGGCTGCACAACAAACATGTCTCTCATGTTTCCTACTCCTCACCACCTCTGTTACATGTGAAATAGTGTGCTTTCATAACTTGCAAAAAGCTCTAATGTCATGTGAAAATGCAAGTCTGCTACTCACAACTGCTTTTCTTGTTCCTATGCAGCCATTTTCCAACCACTTACAAAACCACATTTTAGGAATGCAAGATCTGATGACGTGATACACCAAAAGCAGAGTTACAATCTAAGATGGAGTATCTTGTTCGTCCCTTGCTTCAATACTTCCAAATACGAACACAGTTGAGAGTGGTCATAAGAAATTTTGGAGCAAGGTGTCCAGTGATACTCAACTCTTAATTCTCTGTAACATCCGAACTGGAAATGGCTGCCCAATACTGGACTGGTGTCTGGATGTAGTGGTAGGCTGAATGAGTCTGAATCCTGGCAAGACGGAGGTTCTGTGGGCAAGTGGTTCCCAGGTTTCTAAGATTTGCTCATTTTATTATGTCCGTTACAGGCTATGCTAGTATGCCCTCTAGTGGTATTGCTAGTTGACTTACACCCAGCTGTATGTACCTGCTCTGCAAGCTCATGGGCTTATAAGAGCAAAAGTATTGATCACTGCATAATGAAAGAGCATTAAATCTCCATTTATAGCAGTGTGTCAGGGTGTGAGAGGTTCTAGTATTTGACAGAACCCCAGTTACAAGGATTATCGTTGGAAATGTGGGTGTCCTTCATGACCTTCACTAAAGCAAAACAGAACTGACATTCCAGGCCTAAAAGTTTTAGCAGCATTTTTTTTATGCATCTGCTGGAGCACTTTGGCTATGTAAAATGTTTGGTATTTGGCTTTGACAAGTTACTGTCTCTGAACTGGCCTTCCTACGGTAGAAGCTGGATTCCACATTTTACACATTTTTACTCTACAACCACCAGTACTTTCAAGAAATTCATGTCAATTAGTTCCCTTCACCCCCTATTGAATTTTATTGAGATTTTAAAAAACCACTCTGAGAACAAAACAAAAAAAGCTTTAAAAACATGAAAGGAGGAAAATAAGTTATGGAAAATGGCCCTCAGGAGAACACAGCACTATAAAGCGTATTGCAACAAAAATAGTATGTATTTTAGATACATATCTATCTAATCTATCTATCTATCTATCTATCTATCTATCTATCTATCTATCTTTGGCATTTATATACCACCCAGTCTATTATGCCCTCTTGTCACACTATTATATCTTGATCGCCTTTACTGATTTCAGTCCTTTTTAAGGAGGAGGGCTAAACGTCTGACAGGCTTACAATCTTCAAAACATTAGCAGGACCGAAAATGTTACTTCCAACTGGCTGAGTTGGAAGTAAATGAATATTAATTTGAATTGTACACATTCTGAAGCTTCTGTTTTTGATTGTTGCAAAGAGTGGGAGAATGTCATCAAGCAAGATACCTGTACTTACTGTCTTGAGATCCCATGCTAATGAGGTCATCGGAATCAACATTGTGAACTATGGCTGCCTTATAGCCAGCTCTTTGTGCGTTCAGAACCTGTGAGCCAAACAAAATGCCTGTCAACAAAAAAAAACTGCACAGAACTGAGAAATTAACTCAGAACATTTTGTTCATAAGAACATTAGCAAATATTAAAGATATTAGCAAGTCCCCTTTCATCCATGCAGCATTCAAACTGCTACACAAAATATATCCATATATACACCTTCCCTTCTCCCATTTTATCATCACTACAAGCTTGTGAAATAGGTAAGTTGGGCTGAAAGATAGCAACAGGCTCAAGATCACCCAGTGAGTTTCATGAGTAAGTAGGGAATTTGAACTCTGGTCTCAGTCCAGCATTCTAATCACACCACCACACTGGAAGTATACTGTCCCTTGTGCACTAGTTGGTCTCTAAGGTGCTACTGGAAGGAATTTTTTTATTTTGTTCCAACTATAGCAGACCAACACGGCTACCTACCTGTAACTAGAACCGTTAATAATGTACACTATTCAGTCATACTGAATAGTGCATTTCCAACTGAAGTTGACTAAGTATATAGTTTATATATCAATTTGTTAACTCTGTAGAATACTTCCAGGAACTTTGTGAGGTTATGTTACACTGTCAACTGAATTTGGTGTCCTACTTTTATACTACTGCACTAAAAATAGCTAACAGTGATCCTAGTAACAGTCTGCTTCTGCATAATCATGCAAAAACGTTAGGCTTGATCACATTCTTCTGTTAAGAGCTTTCCACTGGTGGAGGAAGGGAGGGGGAACTCCCTAATTTAATCACAGGCATAACCAAATAAAATAAGCTGGTTAAAACATAAGCGTAACCAAACTATGGCTTAGCAAAATTGTGTCAGGGTTCCTGGAGTCACCAATGAGTTCTTCCCACAGTTCACCTGCTGCTCCAAGCTAAGCTACAGTTTAATTTAGCGTGTCATCCATACCCAGGCTCATGGTTTGTCTCCTTCAGACAAGCCACGAGCCCTGGCTCGGACAACATACTAAATCAAAGCATGGCTTAGCCTACAGCAGTGTAGCAGGTCCAGGGGAAGTGCAAAACAGCTGTAATTTCTTCCTTGGAAGCTTGCACCTTCATGTCAAACCTCACACTCTCAAACTGTAGGTTATTTCCTCCTCTTTCATGTGCACAGTGATAAATGCCTCCTCAAAATCTAGTCCTAAATTTTCATCACATGTGGTGATCTGAATTGGAACTATAAGGATTCAATGTAGCAGCATAGTAAAATTTTAAAAAATAATTGCAGTGTGTAATGCTCACTGTGCTAGAACAGAGCTCCTGGAAGGCAATGATGCTTTTAAATAATTTCTGTTTTCCTTTCAGGGTTTTACATTGCTCTCACAGCTCCAATGCATTATACTGCAAGTGCCAACTGATACCAAAGCTGACCCCAAATTCCATATCAAAACATGGCAGGCAATGCTGGTATGTTCAGTGAGGCTTGTGCCTCTAAGAGAGCAGAGGAATCTCTCTACACATGAAACCATCTCTCATTCTGAGCCACGGCCACATAATGTGTCTCCATCACATCCTGCAAAACAGGGGGAAATGTGTTGTGGATAAACCATCCGCTCTTACTCAGCAGTTATAGCGACGTCTCTCACAAGGACAACACAGGTTAAATATATGCTGTACAGAGCTGTGGCTTCTCTTGCACCCACCCCCCCAAAAAACCACAACCTAACTGGTCTAGGCTTATAGGCCAGCTAAGTCATGGGATGCTGAAGGTGCCCATTAAACACCAGTGCAAGGGGGGGGAGAGAATGGCCCTGTTTCCACCCCCAACAGTATATTCTTATGGTAAGCATTATATCCAGAGAGGAAAGATGCATCATGAGGTTAGCACACTAACTTAATTTATACAGTAGTGGAAAACCTTTTCCAGTCACAGAACCACGTTGACTTGTGGGCAGCCTTCTGGAGGGTATCACTTATCAGTAGTGGACAAGACCGGAGGCAAAAGTGGGCAATTTGTATCCCGCAATGCAAAAAGGCGGAGGTTTCAACACTCCAGCTCTACCACATTCACCATCACCTCTCTCCATCCAGGCAAACAAGATATCTTTTCACAGTTGAAGACCAATTCAAGGCAGCCAAGGAGCAGAACATGTGAGGGGTGTGGTATGGGGAGTACAACTTGGGGAGACTCTATAGGCCCCCAACCTTGGGGTTCTGCACCTCTGCTATACCACAAATAAAGTATTAAGGTTCAGGGCTGGCAGCCTGCCCAAACCATGAAGCCTTTAGCATCATAAAGCACAGCGAAGGAAGCTTTCAGCAGTTTTCTGTGAACCCTAAACAGCACTCCAAGGCTCCTGCTTCAATCTAGCTAGAGCAGAAACAGAAGCACTCTTGGTAGGGGCTGGGGATAAGATTGGAACACTTTGTTTCAAGTCCTCACAATACATAAACACAAAACTGAACAGCTTAGATTTTGATGTCTAAACAACCATTTGATCTACCAGGCAGACATTCATGGATATTCATAACCTGCTGATCTACAAAAGAGGAAACACACACAAAAGGAGCCAGCAAAATATGCCGAAAACTCACAAGTTCACTTATTGTTTATTCAACTTAATTCCCAGATTTGTTTTCTGAATATTTCCTCTCAATAGATTGAAAGAGCTCTAAAAACAAAACTTGGTGGAAATGTGCCGCCTTTTAAAAAAACAAATCATGCAGGTTTTCCATTCAGGAATCAGAATTGATTGCAGTTGTTTTTAGTCTATTGTTTCAGTTATTAGACACACAACTTCAGGAGACTTTGTCCATGCCCAGGTTCTGTGTCATCCCCAATTGCCTGCTACTTATTCTATTAGTGGATAATTTACAACCTGCCTGGGGCTCAGTAGGCATTTCTCAAGCACAAATAACCCAACTCTCCTGTGCTCTGCAAAGTCAATAGCATTTCTTTAGGCGTGGGCTGTCTAACTGGATCCATCAGTAGAATCTGCCCTACACTGGCGCCTCGTCTGTTGCAGTAGGTTAACCATACTGCACTTTTTACCACCAGGTCACAGCAATTATCTCCCCTAAAGGAAACTGGCATTTACATTCCTGCGGCTCTTGTTGCTACAGGCATCCAAATCCTTTGGGAGATGCATAGGTTACACTTCTGGATGCTGCACAGAGAAAACTGTCATCTGTTCCCACGGCTTGCTTTTCCACTGCAGCAAGAGATCAAATGAATGAGCTACAGGCAGTTCTCATTACTGCATTCAGCTGTGAAGTTTTGAGGTGAGATCTGTTCTATGCTGATGTCACAGGATCAGAAAACACACAAGATATGCTTTATACTTTTTCTGATTTGCGGACCACAGAAGATTTGAAGTTGAGCTAATTGTAGGATAAACTATTACGGGAATATAATATATTATTCATTTTGTACAACACAGAATATTTTAACACAGCTATACAGAACACACAGGGTTAGATCAATCCTCCATGCAAGACGGGCTCCTTTCCGCTGGATAATGGGAACCGTTGGATGCAACTCACTGGCCCCATTTGGGCAAGCAATCATACCTCAGCATAGTAAAGCTGAGATATTGGCAGAACTGGCACTTTTACAGGTGCCACATAATACCTGCACTGCATCTATAAAAACTCAATCATTTAGTGGCAGCACTGACACTTTGGAACTCCCGGCCTATTGACCTTCACTGTATTATTTTCGGTGCCTGCTAAAGTCTATTCTATTGTAGTTTTAACTTTCTGTATGCTTTAAATTATGGTTGTAAATTCTGTAGTGGTCATTTTATTGTTGTAAACCACTCTGATGCTTTTTCTACAATCAAGTGGTATATAAATTTAGTGAAATAAATATGAACATGCCTCACATAGCTTGGTGAGAAAGAGCTGGCACATTGGGACATCTCCATTAACTACAGCTTCCCATTAAGTCTGAACTAGGCATCAATGGGGAATGGTTTCCAAAAAAGCTAGAAAATGAAGCCAACTTTAAAGCTTGGCTTTATATTCTGGATAGTTTAGAAGCCATTAACCATCAATAACCAGTTTTGGTGCAGCAGGAAACTATTCTTAACTAACACTTCCTGGCTCATGAGAATGGAAGAACAAATCAACTGTGTGAGTGTGCAAGGCTTGTTCAAATGTAGCTGCTATTTAGTAAGTACTTTCAAAATCAATTAACAAGGTTTTTTTTGCCCAAGTAACTAGAACAGTACAGACAATGATAATAGAAGAGAAAAAATGTGCAGTGAGTCTATATGGGTTTTTTGCAACTAAGTTTATTTATACACATTGATTCTGTTTTAGGGAGATGTGCATGCACACCTTGGAAGACCACAGAAGGTTTTGGGTACTACGGTGTATGTAGTAGTACTATAATCCCAGAACACCTAGGTAATTTACCCAGGATTTTAAGCACTGAAAATTAAAAGGCAGTGGTGGGCCACAAGTTAGCCACTCCTGCTCAAACCCAACATTTCAGGCTTTGATTTGACAATGCTGCTTTGCTTTCCTGCTCTCACTTCCAGAGGTGACATTAGCAATGCAGCATTATAGTATTCCGTCCCATCTAACAAAAGCAACCCTAAGGCCGTCAAAGCTCCTGCTGTAAAAATGCATGCCATTCCTTCATCTACTTGTGAAAATTTATTCCAAGATTGTTCCAGCTTCAAAGTGGCTTGCTCTTATAACAAAAATAAAAGAGTATGGGAATCAGAAACCTATTGAATAATGAATAGCATGCCATAGTGTTAATGGTATTCAGCCCCAGAAGGGAAAGGATAATACTACACAAAACTAAAAGAAAGGGGGAAAGTTACTTTCCTGCGCGGCATTTCTCTGCTGTCATTAAAGTAAGTTTTTGTAAATTAGGATCAGCCTTCTCCTAATACATTTCATCTGTTGGAATTATAGGCACCAGTGTAGTACCTAATACAAAGTGTTTATTTCAGTTTAGATTATTTATAGAATACCGAGATGCTTTGGTTTTCCATTTTGCAACTGCAAGGATGGGCAGATGATAAAAAGGCAAAGTCTAAGAACATGAGAAGAGAAGAAGATCCACCCACTCTCAGCATCCGGTTCTCACCGTGGCCAACCAGATGCCTATGGGAAGCACACAAGCAGGACCAGAGTGCAAGAGCACTCTAAGCATGAGTGCTCCCCCGCAACTGGTATTCAGAGGCAAAGTGCCTTAAACTGTATTCAATGTGAACTAAGCAACAAAGTTTAATTCCATATACTGTATCTTAAAGTGGAATCTTAAAAAAAGAAAAGTTGTGTTGAAATATCGTTTGCAATACACTAGCATAGCTCACTGACAGATAATGTTACATTTTATCTTTTATCCTAAACAGTGTTGTATACTGCCACACAATGGGATGCCCTTCAAGTGTTTCTGAATTTTAATCCCCATCATCCCTTACCATTAGCCATGCTGGCTGCAGCTGAGGGGAGTTGGGAAACCAGTATATGGAGGGTGCCTCGTTGGCTACAATAACATCCCTACAATGGCAGCATAACATCAGGTGACTTGGTTTTTAATCAGTGTATGCCAACAGTAAGTCGTTTAACTGGACTGCTAGGGGCACTCCACCCAAATATGGTACAGTGGTACATCGGGTTACATATGCTTCAGGTTACAGACTCCGCTAACCCAGAAATATTACCTCGGGTTAAGAGCTTTGCTTCAGGATGAGAACAGAAATCGTGCAGTGGCAGCAGGAGGCCCTAATAGCTAAAGTGGTGCTTCAGGTTAAGAACAGTTTCAGGTTAAGAACGGACCTCCGGAATGAATTAAGTACCGTATTTTTCGCTCCATAGGGCGCACCTGACCAAAGGGCGCACCTAGTTTTTAGAGGAGGAAAATACGGAAAAAAATATTCTGAATCAAATGTTGCACTAAACTATTTAAAGGAGCAAAGCGGGCGGCTCCTGTCCGCTTTGCTGCTTTAAACTGAGCCTCAGAGGAGGGTAGGAAGGGAAACCATGGCTTATCTAAGTCCAGTTAATAATGCTGAGCCTGACTTATGGCCATCGAGATTAGCCTGGCCGTCTCAGTGGAAATCTGGGGAGGCTGGGGTGGACTTTCAGTGGTCAAAGTGTGGTTGTGTCTTCCTGCCCGGCATCTATTTCCTGCCCTCTTTCCCTCCTGCACCCCCGCACCCTGCTTCAAGGGAAGGAAGCGGAGCATGGATCCTCTGCTCGCAACTGCAGTGGATTCCCTCCACTTTGAAGCAGGAAAGTGGGAGAGGAGCTGCTTACATGAGTGTAAGCTGCTCCCCTCCCACATTGCCGCTTCAAAGGGAGCCCAGGAGGAGGGAATCTGCTGCAGCCGCAAGCAGTGGAGGATCCATGGTCCCTTTCCTTCCCTCCTCCATGATTGCTTTGAAGCAGGAAAGTAGGAGAGGAGCTGCTTACACAAGTGTAAGCTGCTCCCCTCCCACTTTCTTGCTTCAAAGGGAGCCCAGGAGGAGGGAATCTGCTGCATTTGCCAGCAGAGGATCCATGGTCCCCTTCCTTCCCTCCTCCGTAGTTGCTTTGAAGCAGGAAAGTGGGAGAGGAGCTGCTTACACGAGTGTAAGCTGCTCCCCTCCCACTTTCCTGCTTCAAAGGGAGCCCAGGAGGAGGAATCCGCTGCAGCCTCTAGCAGCGGAGGATCCATGGTCCCCTTCCTTCCCTCCTCCGTAGTTGCTTTGAAGGAGGAAAGTGGAAGAGGAGCTGCTTACACGGGTGTAAGCTGCTCCCCTTCCACATTGCCGCTTCAAAGGGAGCCCGGGAGGAGGGAATCCGCTGCAGCTTCCCCCACCTCCCGCAGAAGCCGCGCAGCTCCTTTAAAGAGTGCGCGGCTTCTCCTGGCTTTTCTGGGAAGTGGGGGGATTCCCCCACCTCATAGAATAGCCTGCAGGAGCCGCACAGCCTTTAAAGAGGAGGGAGAAGGGACTGATGCGGCCAGTCAGTCCCTTCTCCCTCCTGGAGAAAAGCCCGCAAGAGCGCACGAAGCTTGTGTGCGGCTCTTGAGGGCTTTTCCCGCCTGCCTCCCCCCCTACATTCGCTCCATAGGACGCACACACATTTTCCCTTGCTTTTTAGGAGGGGAAAAGTGCGTCCTATGGTGCGAAAAATACGGTACTTAACCTGAGGTACCACTGTACTCTCGTTTTATTTTTTCCATTTGGGCATGCACAATTTTTCATTAGGTTCATTTTGTCAGCTTTGTCCACAAAAAATAATAATGTAGCATTCCCACCCACCCTCAGATGAGGTGAAAAGCTATACAGCATTCAACAAAAACATTTTATATATTATATAAGAACCTATCCGGATCAGACAGGCATAAGAGGAAACCATTGTTTCCTGCTGCATCAGGGCTGGAGGATCTCTTTCAGTCCAAGGGCCACACTGCCTCTTGAACAACTTCAAGGGGTCACATGCCAGTGGTGGGTGGAACCTGAACAACCAGATATAACTCTTTCCTACGTACAGTAGGCTACACTCCATGAAGTATGCCCTCATAAATGTGCTTCCAGGGAAATCATATGATCCTACCCTCTAATACAAGTCAACCTCCCCCAAACCCCTCCAGCACTGTCTTTACAGAACAAAAATGTGGAGTCCACAACAGCAACACTGATAACACTGATTTTGCTGAGGGTAAGTATCTGCATGCAATCTTTTTTATGACACAAACCACTTTTGAGGTTTTCTTACAATCAAGTGGTATATAAATCTTGTGAAATTAAGAAAAATAGAGCCGATCAAAGTAAAGCACAAAATGTTACACTTTAAATGACATTCAGAACATTAATCAATGATGCAGAAAATGACTAAAAGAATATTTGTGTAGAACCCAAGCAACTACCACAAGTGGTGAAAATTGGTAACACATTCCTAAAGAAATGTGTATGTATTCACCAGATCTACACGATTCTTTTTAAAAGAACAAACTTAAAAGATTATTCTGAATCCTCAGAAACCCTATTCAGAATCCTTACATATGAGAAATTACCTACCTTTATATCAAAGTTGCAATCAAGTCTTCTAATTAATACAATGAATTCATGAGATGTGTTGTCCTTCAGAGGTGGAGGAGTTATGGGCTCACATGCATTCTCGGGTTTTGAATTTATTAGAAAACCCTGAAAGACATTTTCAAAAGCAAATCAATCAGTTCTCAGTCACAAAATGGCTGTATAAGTAGAAGCTACTTGCCTCATATCATTGAACTACAATGCAAGTTGTGAAAATTCTTAACACTGCAGCTAGTGAAAATAATTTTGACCAGATTGATACATGCAGCAGTGGTAGAGCAGACTATACTATTTTAAGATGCTGGTGACAGCATCACATTTTCTAAATGCCCCTGTATTTAATTTAAAGACAATTCCTTTAACTAGAAAACTAGTATGGAGGGAACAACCTATTATATGTTGGTTTTGTATCCACAAGTAGTTGGTTTTTCTCAGGTGAGCATTAATAAACTATATTAGGGTGTGTTTAAGAACCTTTGTATGCTGTTCTCCATATCCTTTGATTAGAAGACAGGATCAGCACCCACGTCTATAAATTTGGTTTCAAATTTAAAGTAGGAAGTGAGCTGGGGAAGAAGTTAACAGCCAGCACTAGTTCTGTTTAGCTGATTGCAGCCTTTGGGAGCTCACAGCCAGGACTTGTAAACAGGAATGCTGTCTCACAGTGTATGTATGACCAAGATACACTGGTGGTGAGGGAGCTGCTGCAATGACCTGCAACACCTGTGCCAGAGAAAGTGCAAAACTATACCTGCAGCAAGTGCAAGATGGTTGCCTTGCTGGAAGGTACAGCAACTTAAGGCCCACCTCTCCACACTTGGAGCTATCGGACAAGATGAGGAATTTCTCGCTAGAGCAGAGTGGACTGTCCTGGAACAGTGATGTGGGGCGAGGATGCCCCTAGAGAGGGAGAAGATCGCCCAGCGTTGGAGACAAACTCCTGGAGGAACGTGACACATAGAAGCAGGACTGTCAGGGGCCATGCTGTGTCATTGGAGCTGCAAAATTGATTCCATGCCCTCACCTCGGATACCAATTCTGGGCCAGAGGAACAAGGACAGCAGTTGCAGACCTCAGAACACACCAAGGTATACAACTTTTTAATAATAAATAATAATGTAGAAATTGAGAGATATAAACTATTCAAAAGGAACTGACCAAACAGGAAGGGAGGAAGAGGAGATTGGCAACTGGCTGGTAGTTACTTAGATTTTCCGAGTTCAGGGTGGTGCAAATTGTTGTTGTCTCTCCATTTTATCCTCCTAAGAATGTTGTGAGGTAGGGAAAGGCTGAGGGACAGTGGCTGGCACAAGCTCACCCAGGGAGCTTCATGGCAAAGTGGATATTTGAACCCTGGTCTCCCAGGTCATAGGCCAATCCTCTAACCCTTACACGACATTGGCCCTCTTACATATGCCTATTTTTAGAAAGTTCTCGTCACAATGATTAGAAACATGGTAGATCATTCTATGACACCAGGAAACGAAGAGTTTATAATTTAAATAAAGCAGTAAAGGGGGCTTAAGTTCAGCAAAACCTAAAAATCATCAAAAGTCAAAGTATGGTATAACTTGTAATGACAACTTGTCAAGTATGAAAGAGATATGTTTCCAGTACCACTTCACCTGGGCATTAATCCAACAAAACACTTAAGTGTTTACTTCGTTTTAAACATGCACACTGTCTCATGAAAGCTAAAGTTTAAAGTTAAGCATATGCTGAAGTGCTCTACTAGAGTGAAGCCTGCCAATTTCAGTGTTTTAAAAGCAGAACTCCACTAATGAAGCTTTCAGGTACTTTCATGGGCAGCATGATGGTAGGATTTTTATTGCAATCTGCATTTAAAACATGGCAGGTACTGGGTAGCATTCATTTCTATAACCTTGTTCAAGCAAGCCTTTCAAATCTGGAATAATTGCTGGATTTTTAAAGGAATCACTTTCAAGTGATTCCCCGCCCGCCCACCCCAATGAAGGAAAGCCAGGAAATTAAATATTCAGAACACCCAAGGTCACTTAACAAGGATGAGCTATTTCGCCAAATAAATGTAACCAGTCTTCTGTATACACAGATCAAAGCAGCTGGAATTAAAAAAGAGCATGTCACAACTTGCTCTCTCTCCTCAACACAGGTTTAGGAATCTTCTCTTATTAACTATTTGGTGACAATTGCTATTGTGAATCAATATATTAGGAACAGCATTATGGTTTTAGGAATAAAAATCAAGCAGTGCATTTAGCCTTGTTTGAACATTGTCTTCACCCAAGTTTCAATGTTCAGCAGTTCTGAAATAGTGTGACCAGAAAACTTTATGCTGTTAGCTAGAGATCCCAAAACAGCTGGAGGGCAGAGTTTGGGGATGTCTGACCTTTAGCAAAGCAGATGGAGCCATCTCCTCTACCAATATGAATGCCAATAGTGAGGAAGTTCCAAGTGCGCATCAGAGCACCCACCTCCACGTGTCACTACTTCAGCAAGCAACTGTTTCCGAGGATATCCTAAAATCCCCATTTTATTTATCTACTGTGCTTTGTATCAAGTTTCGTATTCACTATAGGCTAACATACAATGGATACCTACAACCATACTTCAAAAAAGGAGGAACATGTCTTCCAGGTGTATGACTATTTCATTATAGGGCAAGGAATTCCTATAAATTTGAATACTTCTGTCCAGTCTGTTGTACATTCGGAAGTTCAGCTGCTCTCAATGAATTTAATATCAATATACATCTTACCATTCTCCACTGCTTCCCAGTTTCCCACATTAATAGCAGAATTTTCTGTGTTACTTTCCTGAACTGCAAATCTGAATAAAGACTGGCACTAAAGCAAATGCTCTACTGATATATGAAAAAAAAAAAAATGAATAGCATTTGGCTGTTGCGTGGTATGTTTTGAAATTAATATAAATAGAATCTTCTCATAATAGCAAAATGGCAATTATCCCAATACCTCTATTTTTTTCTTGCAATTCTTATTTCTTGCCTCAAAAATAAAATGAAAACAAAATAAAATTACTGCAACTGTATTTCTACCACCTTCCTGACTATTAGGGCACATGATAAAAGCTTCTTTCAGATATGTCTGGATTTTAGATTTCTTCAGCAAAACCCCTATATTTTGTAAAGTTACTTTTAAAAAATCACTATTAGAAAATATATGTACAAGACTCTCAGTAGCCCTGGTTTGAAAAACACTGCTAGCATTTAGCATTCATACTACGGCATTAATAGTGACACAATCTGGTGTTTGCAATGATCATGTACTGATTTTAACCTTGAGACACTGAATGCTGCGGCTTGCTGCAATTACATTAGCAGGCAGAGGAGGCAGACCTCAGTCAATATCCAGAGAAACCAAAATGCTCTTGGAATATGTTGCACTACAAACAGCAGTACAACATACTGCTGCTTCCTAGTTCCCATAATAATAATAATAATAATAATAATAATAATAATAAATTTTATTTATATCCCGCCCTCCCCAACCGAAGCCGGGCTTAGGGCGGCTAACAACAATCAAATAATCCAACATTCTAAAAACATTTCATTATAAAAATTAATTAAAATCAAATTGATGGCAACCGTTAAGCAAAATTCTGTGTAGATTGCCAGAGGAGGGAGTCAGGCTGCGCCCTGACCAAAGGCCTGGTGGAACAGCTCTGTCTTGCAGGCCCTGCGGAAAGATGTCAGGTCCCGCAGGGCCCTAGTCTCTTGAAGTCTCTTGAAGTCCCTTACATACTGTTACACATCAGAAACTGTGAAGGGCTAGATGGTATCATATATACGGTGGTATCAAGATAAAGATCCTCATCCAATCCTGAAAGTCTTTGCATTAACAGTAAATCAGCTCTAGGTGTTGCAGAGACATCTGAGGAGGATCAAAGTTGTGGGTTGTGTTCTCACAATCCCCAAACCACTTAATTCTCAGAACAAACAATACTGTCTTTGAGGAGATCTACAAGTGAGTTCAATACTGCAACCGACTGCCTGCTATTCTCTGCCCTAAGTCAAGAGTACCACAAATTCTGGAGAAGACAACATCAGAAGAGGAGGCCCTATGGCCCTCAGATGCTGCTGGACTACAGGCTCCCCTTTCCAGGTACATATGGTTGTGCTCATGTCTATCAAGAACAACCTGCTTCACAAGGATCTATGGCCAGAACATGTGTCACCACAATTCTAACAGCTGAAATAAACTAAAGTATGATTTTCCTTGGTTCTTTCATAATTCGAATTGCCAGGGTTTGGGTGGGAGGCTACTACAGCTCTTAAACCAAATTGTTCTAAGAACATTGTTTGTCAGCATTGTTTTAAAAAAACTTTTTGCTAAGTTTTTGTATTTTGTAGAGGTCCTTGAGCATACACATTCATTAAGGCTGTAAATGTTTAGAATCAACTGAAAGAAACACAAAAGATGACTCACGGCCATTGTTGGACAAGGACATATTGTCCAAGAATGTCTAACTAAAGAAAGTGTTCAAAATGTTCAAAATGCAGAAGTCACTTATATTTGACTAAGAGTCACTGGCTAAAGCAGAAACCCTGAATCAAACTGCAATATTGGGGTATTGCAACAAGTGTACAATTGTTATGGGACAATCAAATAAGATAAGAACTGCAAGCATGCATTAAAATATAGTGTGGGAGCCAGTGTGGTGTAGTGGTTAAGAGTGGTAGACTCGTAATCTGGTGAACTGGGTTTGATTCCCCGCTCCTCCACATGCAGCTGCTGGGTGACCTTGGGCTAGTCACACTTCTCTGAAGTCTCTCAGCCCCACTCACCTCACAGAGTGTTTGTTGTGGGGGAGGAAGGGAAAGGAGAATGTTAGCCGCTTTGAGACTCCTTAGGGTAGTGATAAAGCGGGATATCAAATCCAAACTCCTCCTCCTCCTTATGCTAAGGTTTGTTTTAGACAGGATCAAACTTGGCTGTTACGTTTTATCAGTTTTAAAGCTAACTAACTGATAGCTTAGACCAACTTCATTTGAGGGATAGTTGCACATCAGAAGTATTATAAGCAAAATCAGGAGCAATAAAAACATTTCCTAACAGGTCAATCTTGTGCAGATTTCCTCAGGATTCAATCCCACTGAGTTACTGTCAAGCAACTAAGCACAGGACGATCGCAGGACAAGAAATAAAGCCTGTGAAGTTAATAGGAGGACACTTATTTCAGGTAGGTTTAGGGTTGGGTCCTTGATGAAAGGAAGACCTACTGTTTGCCACAGAAGGGGGGAAAGGTGATTGCTCCAGAGGGAAGATCTAGAATCACTGGGTGAAAACTGCAGAGAAGCAGATTTTGATTAAACATTAGTAGAAGCTTCCTAACTGTAGGAGATGTTTAGCAATGTAAGAAACTGCCTTGAATCGCCTTCATTTTAGGTCAGAGATGTTGCAGTTGTATCCTGCACTGCAGATCCAACATTGAGCAAGGGCTGACCTCCCACACTCCTTCCAACTCTAATTTTAGAGAGCCAGATACTAGATTAGTATCATTCTAAAGCCAAGCCTTAGTTTAAATGTTCTGGGCTCAGTCTTTTACTTGACTGCTTTCTAATAACATCTTCACATGGAAGTCCAGTGGTTGTCATAAACACTTTTCTGCAGGTTTATCTAAGGGTTTATATCTCAAAGCTTTATTTCTCAACACCCTGTCCCTTAATTAATCACCAAGGATTATAAAAGTATTATTGAAATCCTCCACACTAGAAAGAAAAGTATTTGCATTGTCTTCCGTTGCTCTAGGCAACACTATTGGCAGAAAGTTATTTCTTTTCTTTTCTTTTCTTACTATAGGGACACAGTCGTGCCTACCACCTTTTCCAGCTGATTTTGGATTAAGTCTGTTGCGCAGTTGTAAAATCCATAGAGCCAATTGAGACTAAGCTACATATTAAGAACTCACAAAGCACCATGTTAAATTTTCTTTATTTGCTCCTATTTTGTTACTTGCTCTTGCTTCTTACCTTCAAGCCTTCCGTCGGGAGTCTGTAGCCAAACCTTGCTGGCAGGTCATCAAATGTTTGTGTTACATTTTCAAAATTAAACTAAAAGCAAAAGGAAAGTGAAGGATTATATTATGTACTAAACTGGAAAGGGGACCATATAAAACCATTGTCATACTACTAAGAAATAAGATACCAATAGCACAAATGATTCATTTCTCAAAGTACAGTTCAACTGTCTCAACAAAATCTTGTCATATGCCCCACATCGTGCCCAGGACCAGCCCCTGAAGTTCCTTTCTTCACCTATTGACCTGCTTCAGTTTCAGTTTATAACATAGCTCAGCAACATTTTAATTCCCAAGGTTCTTCCACCTTCAAACATTTTTGTAATGAGTTAAATGCTGAACAACTCTTTGGAAGTGTTCCAGTTCCTTAAATTTCACTGTAAAGTCTGCTTTTACTGTACAAAGAATGCGCAGTAAACAGCAAAAAGTGGTTTGCAAAATGTTTTAGCATTAAAGTTTTTAATCCTAAACAGTCTTTGCTAATTTTTCTACAACAGACTAACACGACAAGCCCCTGGAAATAGTTACAAAGCAAAATCAAGACTATGTCTTTAAAATGGACAAAACAGGCAGTGTGTGTTTTGAACTTAGACATTGTAAAATGCTTTCTTTATGGAAGTTCAGAATCTACAACCGTCAGATTGCAGAAACCCACTAAAATTATGTAATCTGCATTCTTTTGCCTGAGCTCTTTTTATGCTTCTGACCAGAGTAAAAAAAAGGGGGGCATTTTAAATCGAATTAAGTAAAATAAAAGTTATGTTTTTAACATACTGCAAGGAAGAAAATGTACCATTTGTGAAAACTGAACTAGAGCCAAGTGTGTTTGTAATAGTGAATCCTTGTCATAAGCGAAGGACTTTCTGGTCAAAAGAAATAAGGGACTCTTTTATTAAATACAGATTCCTGGGTTGACCACAGGCTTAATGCAGATGGGGGAAGAGCGATGAATGGAGAATTTGCTAGGAGAGAACAGCTATCACAGAAAAAAACACTGTTTAAAGAAGCTACTAAAAGGGGGGTAGTGGAAAAACAGAGGGGAAGGAGTAAATTCTGCAATCACACATTATTGCTGGCAAAGAAGATTTCTTTTCTTTATAAATGAAGAGAGGCACTACAGCTCAAGCTTGCATGACAGTAATACTATATCCAATCCTGTAAGCCTGGATGACCTAGGAGGAGAGAAAGCTTTATTGGAGTGTATATGTTAGGGAGAAAGCAATGAGAGATTCCCCCGGCCCTCTTTCTCAGTACAGGAACTAAGGGCGTTCCAATGAAGCTGATTGGCAGGAGTTTCAAGACTGACAAAAGAACGGACGTTTCACATTCATTAATATCTTGCCACAAGTGAATGGAGTGTAATGGTCATACAAAGGGAAGTGCGGGAGACTGTAGATTAGAGAACACTTAGAAATGGCCAAAAGCAGGGACCGCCATCATGTTAAACCCTAGTTTGTTTTAAACTATGCTTTAATGTGAACAAGCAACATATTGTTTATATTTAAAACTTATATCCTTCCCTCATCACAAGACCCCAGTGTGAATCGCAAACACATAGAACAAGGTAATAAAACCAATAGTAGCAACAGTTCTTACTACACAAGACAATCTTGCAGCTTTAAAAGGCCTGTTCAAAAACGCACGGGCTCAGGAGGTGCCTGAAGATATAGAATGTTGGTGCCAAAGTAACGTCCAGAGGAAGTATGTTCCAAAACCATGGTGTTACTGCTGAGAAGGCTCTCCAATAGGTCAGTGACCCCCAGATTCTACTTAAGCCTGGAACTACCAGCAGTGCTTCCACAGGAGTTCTCGTGCCCCAGGCTGGATGGTATAGGAGAGGCATTCTGCCGGTAACCAGGTACTAACCATTTAGGGCTTTATATATCAGAACCTTGAATTCACATTAAACCATTGTTTAACATAAACTATGGTTGAATTGAGATACAAACTGGGCCCCTGACTAGAACTGATCAGCCCCAACAGACTAGGTCACTATACACAGTAACTTTATCAAATGGAAACAGCAGATCAAAAGCAATATATCACCCCATGCAGGCATTCCTACGGCAATTCCTCTTTGCATTGGAGACATTTTACTACCTTCTATGCTAAATAATGCATGTTTACAAGTTCTAAGTGGAGACTATTGCAAGTAGATGAACTAATGTAGTGAAGTCCCTTGATTAGAGTTTTACTATCTTAAAATAAGCGTAAACTGCCTAACCCCATATTCATAAGCAAGCATGTGAAAGAAAACAGGAAATGCATACAAATTTGCATTTTTTGCACCCACTGCTTGTAACCTATTACTGCTTGTAACCTATTACCTCCCAAATCAGTTTCCACCCATTTAAAAAAAAGGAAAAGGGACCCCTGACAATTAAGTCCAGTCGCAAACAACTCTGGGGTTGCGGGACTCATCTTGCTTTACAGGCCAAGGGAGCCGACGTTTGTCCGCAGACAGTTTTTCCAGGTCACGTGGCCAGCATGACTAAGCCGCTTCTGGTGAAACCAGAGCAGCGCACGGAAATGCCATTTACCTTCCCGCCGGAGTGGTACCTATTTATCTACTTGCACTTTGACATGCTTTCGAACTGCTAGGTTGGCAGGAGCTGGGACCAAACAATGGGAGCTCACCCCATCGCGGGGATTCGAACTGCCAACCTTCTGATCGGCAATCCCTAGGCTCAGTGGTTTAGACCACAGCGCGACTCGTGTCCCTATTACCTAAAAGCTAGCTCAGATTTTTCAAAGATATTCCTATGTCAGTTTAAGGGTTGAGAGCCCCTTGGATCCTTTGACAACCTCACTGTCTCTTTAGGAATGCTTTACACACACGGTGTAATTTAATGCTGCACTATGATGAACACTCCATCTGCAAAAGTATTTCGGCTTGCCAGATGGAAGAAGCCCCCCTTTCGCCTCCCCATGCATTGCTGTGATGCTTATCCAGCCCCTCTCTCAGCCAATTTTGGGGTGCTTTGGGGGGGGGGAGGGACAGCCCTGCTGTACAAGCAGAAGTCCTTGTTCCGTGCTTCCACTGATGGGGGCCCTTTGGGTGAATCCCAACCACAGGGGAAAATAAATAAATAATACTTACGGCTAAAATATCTGCTTCCACAGGCAATAGGTTTAAGAAAGCAAACAGCTGAACTGTGAGAATGGTGTAGATTTGAGTGGCAGACAACATTAACATTCCTATTGACAGCAGCATTTTAATTAAATTCCTGCAAGACAAAAACAAAGAAAGTCAAGACTGGCAGGAGGCATTAACACTCTGATCCAATAAATACACATAGCTGCTACTGCACATAAAGTTACTTAAGCAAGTGCAGCTCAATCAAGGATTTGGCAGCTCTTCTGCCAGATTCTACCTCACCCAACCCCAAAAGATTGTTCTGTTCATCAGGCACACAGGTTTGTTCTGATGAAATGCTCAGATAGAAAGCATGTTATACTTTATCCTACCCCATTCTGCATTTTCCTCATCTTCAATACATACACTTTCTGCTCTGTGGCTTCATATCACATAGTTATATCATACTTGGGGATGGGTGCAGTGACAGGCAGCAAGAGGAGTGCCATTCTGTCCTCTGAGTTAATGCAAAGTGCTAATCCCAAGCCAAAGGACACGACAAGTGCAAAGATGAATGATGTGGTGAGTTGCTAGCACAGCAGACACTAAGCTGCACCCCAAACATTGTTCTACCAGTCCAATGGCTTGTAGAAACAAGATCATAAACAGAGTCAGTCACCCAAGGACTATGCTAAAATATTTTGCTTTATTAACATGCAAGAATAACTTACTTTGAATTTCAACTCCTTTATTATTTACTTAGAATTGATAAAAGTTGCTAATGAGTTGTACCAGACTTTGGCAGGTAGGTGAGATAATTGTTCTCTGCACACGAAGCATAATGGCTTCTAAAACAAATCTACTAAGTCATTTACAAGTTCTATCAATCAAGTGACACACACTCCTCCAGCCTTCTGCTTTCATTTACATTAATGGTTTCAGTCTTCCAAACACTGATTTATTAATTGAAATCTACTTGTACTAATAGAATCAGAAGGCACTACTAAACCATACTGAAATTGAAATGCTCACTTACAATCTGCTTCACACCTGAAAACCTGCCTACTGTACTTGATTACCACAAGTCATTGCAAAATTGAAGTAAAGTTGGTTAACCTGCTGCAATCTGAGAGCCAATATAAATGCCCCTACATGTATGATTTGAACCTATCAAATTGTGGAACACAAAATGTATTGAAGAAGAAAAGTGTGATCCTCCTAACTAGCCACATTGTGGCAACTAGAGCTTGTGCTAACTTCCAGGCGCTAGCCTAGTACACAGAAGCAGTCACATGCAGGCCAACAGAGCACACAAAAGTCTTGAATTTTAGCACATCCTTCAGGGACTACAGGCTCTTGCTTAATTGGATTGTGCCTCACACAAGTGAAAAATTCCAAAAACAAATGATGGATACAAAGATAAACTTTGCTGGGCTTTATTATGGTCTCACTCTTGATTCACATTAGAGAAACTGAATGCACACAAATTCCAACATTTCTGAGTGGATACATAGGTGCTTTTGAGTTTTAAATGTTTTTATTATTTAAAATATTTCTAAACCGCCCTTTATCCAAATGGAATTTACACAACTTAGGTCCAGGATACCTCAGGGACCACCTAATCTCTTATATACCTGTTTGATCACCATCTTTCCTGAGAGAATCACTGCTAGTGATACACCATGGCTCAGATGTACAGCCTGTATCCACAAGGGGCCACGTGTTCAGTATTCTGTGGAATTTCCTTCCAGTTGAGGTCAAAAAGATTGCCTCCCAGTTGAACTTCCGGTGCCTACTGAATACTTTTTAATTCCAGCAGGCTTTTAAACTGAGAAATTTTATAATTTTTACTCATTTCAGTCTTAATGTTTTGTAGTTCCTATATGCCACTTAAAAGACAACTATGATTAAGTGATATAAAATCACTCAAATAAATAAGATTAAAACAATTAAAAACATCAATAAATTAAAGCTTGGAGGCAGCAATAAACAACTGTTAAATGAATAAAAGAAAACTCTAAAATGCCTGGGTAAACAGAAATTTTTAATTTGTGACTGCAAGGACTAATATTAGCACTAGCTGTACTTCTTGGGGAGGGCATTCCAATTTGGGACACTACCATTAACTTCATAGATGTCATTTGCCTCTGGTGTTCTGTTCTGCCTTAATTCTCCCACAAAATAAACTGGTCATTGGTTGAGTAGGTTCTTTGATTCCTTGGAAGATGATGAGGCAATCTTCATCAGTGAGAAGAACAGCAATGGCTATCAAATTTTCAATTGCAGGAAACTGCGGAAATTTGGTCAGGTCCCACTTTCAGGCTTCCCACAGACATCTGGATGGCCATGATGAGAACAAGGTGCTGGACTAGATGGGACACTAGCTTAATCTTGCAGGTACTTTTTATGTTAAGCTTCCCCGAAGAGTACTTTGCCCACCACTACTGATCTTCCCCTATAATGCAAAGTCACAGAGGTACACTGGACATTTTTTTGGTGGGGGGGGCTGTTAAAACACACCTCTGTATGAATTGTGGAAATATTAGCAGAGCCCCACCATCCCTGATTTTCAAGAGGTGTCTGGAATCATCAACACTGCTTAACTATCCACGTGGCAAGAGATGGCAGCGGAGGGTTTCAGTAGTACAGTACTATGCTGGGTTGGAATGCATAGTTAATAGCATTAATTTCTTATCATTTCTTATTAATGTTCAAAGGCAAAGTCTGACTTTCAGAAAGGCGTTACACTCTGAGCAGTTGAATCATTCACACAATACATACTCACTTTTTTGGCTCTTGTTTAACTATTTTCCAAAAACTAATTTCAGGCTAGAATCTACTGCTCAACAATGCAAAGATCCTTTAGATGCGTTAACCACCTCAAATACTACAGTGTCCATTATCCTTACACTTCACCAAGTCTAGAGAGCCCTGGCTTTTGAAAGCCGAAAATCTGCATTTCCCATTTGTCAAGGCTTCATGCACTTGTCTCACAGATGTTCCAACTATCCTGCCTGTAGAAAAATCTCTCTTTGGAAATGGGACAGAGTCATCACATACATGAAGTATTGCACCAGAAATAGGTAAGGTAAAAAGGTAAAGGACCCCTGGACGGTTAAGTCCAGTCAAAGGTGACTTTGGGGTGCGACATTCATCTCTGCTTGCAGGCCAAGGAAGCCAGCGTTTGTCTGCAGACAGCTTTCCATGGTCATGTGGCCTGCATGACTAAACCGCTTCTGGCGCAACGGGACACCGTGACAGAAGCCAGAGCACACGGAAACACTGTTTAACTTCCCGCCGCAGCAGTACCTATTTGCTCCACAACACACCTGTTAGCACCCATGGCTGTTGAAGTCCTAACCTCAGCTGCCATCATTAGCATCACAGCAGACCTGGAATGGACAGTTTGAGAATTAAGTCTGATTGGCCCATCTAAACCTCACTTCCTTTCCATCATCTTCCCTTAAGCTTACTATCCAGCAGTAGCTTAACAGATCTCCTAGCCCTGAGACAACTGAACAAATTGCCACGTCACTGATCTTGCCACCTTATTTCTTCCTAGAGTGTTGCAATTCATCTTTTAAAGTAAGGCAAGCTTCTTCACTTTTGACAGCTATCAACTATCAGATGCAACCTATTTTCAAATCCCAGTTGCCTCTGAAACAAAAATCAAGCCTAATTAATATTCTGAAAGAGCCCCAAAGCATTCCCCTTCTCCAATACTCCTTTTCACATACTTCTGTAAGTTGCTTTTCTGAACCTAGTCCAGTTACAGAATATAATTGAGGCTGTAGCCAGATGTGTTTCCTCATGAAACGTTGAACACAAGCAAAGTCAATAGTTTAATGACTCCACTTTACATGAAGTCCCATTTTTAAAAACCACTTACATTGTTTATAAATGCTTTTAAATACATAAAACTGACAGATCTCTGAAGGTTCTGAACTAACTTGTAGAGCATGAAAGAAAAAGGGTAAACTGAAATCACAAGAACTTTGATTGCAGAACAACTGTTTTCTTTTATTATTATTATTAAAGATTTTCTTGTTTTACAGAAGTGTAATGTCTCTCGTATTTTTTCCATGGAACATATTTACAAATCCGTTTCATTTGTTGAGACATTAGGGGAGGGGGGGAGGGGGGAAGATGGGTGGGGGTAGCGTCGGGAGCGATGTTCCTATTATGCTTAATGTATGTAGGGTTTGGTGTCAGCGTTGCTTGTGCTGTTCACTTGTGTTCCTTTGGTGGTAAGAGAGGTTGGGTTTGGCCTAGGGTGTGGTTGTTTGTTTGTGATTGGCTGTGATGATCTTTGTTTTTGTGTGTGAGTGGGGTGTGTGAATATATGCTATTGCAAGTGTCTGGGCAATCTGATGATGTGTTCCTATTCCGGTAAAAGAAAGAAATAGATACAAGGAACAAGAAAATAAAAGACTATAAGGACTTCATGAACGTGACAGCTCCAACTTCCCATTTTACAAACGCTACCACTCACTTTGAAAACAAAGGTAGCTTTTAATGTTTATTAGTTTATTAGTTTTTTTGCATGGCGTGCTCTGGTCCATGGGGTCACGAAGAGTCAGACATGACTAAACGACTAAACAACAACAAGTTTTGGAAATCAAAGTATAGAATATTCTCCAACACAAATCTTGCAGCATAAATGAGGAACTTCAGGACTGGGGACCTTCTATTTCTCCACAGCCCACAGGACTCACTGGCCCTTTGCTGCTCCCTCCTCCAGTTTTTTGGCCTGGCTGGAATGTGACCTTCAACTGCTTGTCTGGATGGACAGATACATACATACAAAACTCTGACTTGTGTGACTGGACTACAAAGATAAGACTCATATTCAGTGTACCACCACCACTGGCATGTGGCCCCCAAAATGTTGCCTACTGGGGAAAGTGGCCCTCAAGTTGATAAACAATTCTGAACCCATCTTTCAATAACACAGCAGCATAGAAGAGTTCCTATCCTGTTGGAAATATGAAAGATAGATTAAAGATATACAGATAAAAGAAGTACTGACACGATTTCAATGGGACACTATTAGTTGGCTTTCTTGCTAAATAAATGAGAGAGAAAAAGCCACAGCAGTTTCACCTGTGAAAGATAACTGCTATCTTCGGTCTCAAACTAAAGGAGAAGCAGCCCACATTTTACTTTAAAAAAATCAAAATCAAATTTGGGACAGAAAAGAAGTAGTTGGCATATCTGTTAGCTTTGGGTAAAAAAACAAAAACATCACTGGTGGTAGGGAAGAATGGGCTGTGCATGCTAATTTTAATTTGTGATTAGTATTTTAATAAACCAACCTACAAATATACTGATTAAAACTGGAGAGGCCCAGTAGGAATAGCTCTACAAACTCATTTTAGATCTTTTTTCATATTTATTAAAAATGCATGCATGCCTTTTTAAAACCTCAAAGGTGGCTAATAACCAAAAGCAAGAACATTAGAATAAATAAGAACATCTCAGCAATTTAAAATAAGCTATATCTATAATCCATAAAGCCACCAACCCTGTCAGACGAGGTCAGTCCTCAATAATTCAATGGTATACCTTTTACTATATTTAGTAGGAAAGCAAGCATCTTTATGATATGTGGGAGAGTAGTGCTATCCTTGAGTATGAATAGCACTTTACAAAGCATAAAAGTCAAATTCCTGCCCAAAGGAGTTACAATCTAAAATACAACACAAAGGAGTCAGAGTATGATGGAGGCAGTGTAAACAGCGGGAGAGTATGTATTATTTGAGTTATATATACTTCAGGTTAGTTACAGTGGGATATGTAGACTACAGGGTATGTCAAACGTTCGTGGAAAAGTGAGTTTTTGAGAAAAGATTAGAGAGTTAGCAAGTGGCATCACAATCAGGAAGGCCAGATGAAGACTGAAAAATATTCTCTCCCCCACAACCACACCACCTTCTTCCAATTAGGTCCCCTCCTCATCCAGCTCTATATTGGCTTGATCTCGCTACCCTTACTGGGCACTTTTTTGTTGGGCCAGGGGAAGTTTAGAAACTTGACACTCCACTTTACACCCAGATAGAACAGCCAATACCTAATTTTTGAGAGAAGGGCTTTATTTTCCTCCATAGGAATAACTCACTTCTTATATGGGAGAAAATAAAAGGCACATACTCAGGAACACTTAACCTACCCCCTAACCCAATGCCTAGACCAGTGTTTCCCAACCGGTGTTCTGCGGCACACTAGTGTGCCATGGGAGGGAGGCGGGCGAGTTGGGCGGCGAGAGGCGGGGCGGCGGCGGCGAGGAGCATAGGCGCCGACTCCATGGGGCCTGAGGGGGCCCGAGCCCCCTCAAAAATTCGTTTGGGGGGCTCTGCCCCCCAATAATCTTGGGCGCCCCTCCAGCAGAGCGCTGCCGCCGGTGGCAGCGGCAAAGGCCACCGCCTCCCCGAGACGCACCATCCCCGCCCGCGTCTGCTCTTGCTCTAACCGCCGCCGCCGCCTCAGAGTCCCCGCCGCTGTCTCGGGCGGAGTGGGGTGGGGGAGGCGCGTGTGGGCGGAGAGAGGGAAAGAGAGAGGAGCGACCTGCCCGGCTCTCCCTCTCTCGCACACCCGCCGCCCGACTGCGCAACCCGAAGAGAGGCGCAAATCCCGAGGCAGCCAACCAAGCTCTCGCCCAGCCCGCAGATCCCACCCCTCTCCCGATGACGGACGCGCCCAGCCACCATTAGGAGAGGGGAGCATTCCGCAGAGTTGGTCGCCGAAAGCGCGCTCTGGGAAAGAGGAGATAAGCCCAAGGGCATGGGTGAGGGGAGAGCCGAGGAGGGCACGCAAGTTTCGCACGGGCCGATAGAAATTGTGTGAACGAAGGGGAACCGAGCGAGGCTGGACGTGACGAGAAAGAAGCACGCCTGGTGTTTGGAAGAGGGATGCTAGCCTAACCATTACCTTCTATGCTGTTACTTTTTTTAAAAAAAAACATAAGTAAAAAGTGACCTTTCCCCATCTGGCATGGTGGTGTGCCTCGAGATTTTTTTCATGAAACAAGTGTGCCTTTGCCCAAAAAAGGTTGGGAAACACTGGCCTAGACCAACAGCAGGCTCTCCTTCCTCTTGATTGTAACCCAGATGGAAGCCTGCTTACCCTGCCCTACAGAACTAAAAACAGACCCATCCCTTGTCTACAGAGTCTCATTCTGACTGCATAGACATTTCCTGACTCAAGCTTCAATATGACTCAATGTGACTTTGTGAGAACCTACCAGGGATATTTGAATCCAGGTATTGGAGCATGTTTCGGTTCACTGGGCCAAGCACCTTCCACCTGAAAGGAAAGGTGGGCCAAGTATTTTGGTCCTGTCTTTTCCACCCCAAGATTTAAGTGCACCAATGGAAGGGACATTGTGCAATATTTGTGAAGCTACAGGAACTGCATCTACAAGCCACCTAAATACAGGGGTGCTGTATTTTGCTTCTCAGTACACCTTTCCCTAAGGCAAAGAAATAGAAATAGATACTGTGCCTACACCCCATTTAGAAGGCCAGGTAGCTTCACGATACCCACTCAGAAGCCAAGTCACTGGCTCCTGAAATTAGAGCAACCCAAGAAGACTGCAAATTAGGTTAGGGCATGATGAAAGCAACTGGAAGATCAGGCTGCTCAATACCATAACTAGGGAAACAGCTTACCGTAATCATTTTGCTCTCAGAATTTTCCTGAGCACCTGTGAAAACACAGGAAGCTGCCTTATACAAAGCCAGATCATTGGTCCATCAATTCAGTATTCTCTACAGCAACTGAGAATCAGATGTCAAGGGTTTCAGACAGTGGTCATTCCCAACCCTATCAAAAGCTCAGAGTTCCAAGAATCGTTCTTACCAAGGAACAATTATGTGTGACACAGGTCTTCAGACTGTTGGGGACTCAGAAATGGAGGGTCATATTTGAGGCTAAGAACTGCCCACGCCTCTAGTGCAATTTACATATACCTTTAAGGGATTGATGTTTACTGACCTCTTCAAATGATTTTTATATATAAGATAAATGCCCTGGCCTTATTCCATACTCTCCTGGTTCATGTTAGGTTGCTTCAGGGTTGCCTACTGAACAGGCAACAAAGCAATAGGGTGGACTGTTGGGGAGATGGAAGTGTTATGGACCTTGAATCCTTGCTTCAGGCAATATATACACCCAAACTGGTCCAATGCAGCTTCGAGCTCTAGCTAGAAAACTTGTAGCTTCAGTCTGCCAAGTCAGAAGATCAGTTGACTCACAAGCTCCAGTATAGAGACATTTCTCATTTTAGAAGTTATGTAGTTGAATAAAAGATCCAATCTTAATTCTCCAAGTGCCTGACAGCTGTCCCAGAAACCTTCTCTCTTCCTGTGCATCTGATGGGTGAGCTTTAATCTGTTTCTCAGATTTTGTCTCTTTATCCTTCACAGTCGCCCACAGGGTGCTTTTCCAGATTGAAATTCCCCTGCAAGTGATAATCCTCTCAAGCTGTTGACCAACTCCCTGAGACCCAAGTGCCTACAACAAATTAGATCATAGCTGGGCAGGGATCCTCCTTGGTTTGGTCAATGTTCCATTAACACATGAGGAGGAGCTAGTCACCCAACACACATTTAACAGTAGAAATAACACTTAAGCTTATGTTTTGAGAAACATATCAGCTATACTACTTATCTAATAGAGGAAGTTTAATCTGGAAAGTATGAAAAGAGCATGTCCAGAACTTCTTTATTTTTGCTCTGACAGATTTTGTTGAAAACAAAGTGATACTGAACAGCTGACCTACTGTGTGAGAGACCTGTGGCTTCTTCACCATTTACACAGACATAATCCATATGCAAATATACTAACTGCTTTATCAGACAATACAAGTTGATCAGCAGTGTGTTAAACTAACAGCAGTCTACCAAGCAGTCCCTGGCAATCTGTAAGAACTAAGAGCTCAGTGCTCTCTGAATTCTAAAGTGCATTAAATGCAAATAAAAATCAAAGTATCTTCTCAGTATGACATTTCCATCTAAGTAACAGCAATGCCAGGTGATTGGGAAGGACTATATAATTCATTCTCTAGAAAAGAAAGGATGCAGTAAGACTAATATGAGCCCATTTCGTTAGAAACAGATGTAGTCTACTGTTGTTTATTATAACAGTTAACATCCTGCCTTTCTGAAAATGAAATGAGATGAAATGAAAAGAACAGATAACACCAAAGAGACCAATACATAACATCTCAGATGTTAGAAACTCAGATATATAATCTAATCACCAAATTGCCCCTTAAACCTGGGTTCCGGTAGACACAATGGAATGTTTAGGTACCAGAGGTTTCCCCCAATGGGATTTATCATCATCATTCTTCATGTCGTTTCTATACTGCTTTATATTTTAAAGAACAAATCTCAAAGCAGTTTACAACACATTAAAACAACAAATAAAATAATCCAGAATAAAACAATTTCAAGCTTTAAGGGAACTATTTCAGATCCTTCTCTACGTGACATTATGCTTTTCCCAGTCACCAACCTGGCATCCAGAGATCTCCACATGGTCACAATTTGACCCATGCCAAGAGCAAAACACACCTGGCTAATTTCTAGCACTGCATAGAATCTGAATTGTAGAGTTGGAAGGGACCACAAGGGTGATATAGTCCAACTATCCTATGTCTACTATACCTAGCATAATTCTAATTTTTTTTTAAAAAAAAAGAATTCAAACAGGTTTTGAATCCTATTCTATTGCTTACAAATTCTGTAATTTATTTTCTAAACTAAGAAGAGAATTCAAAATTATTCTGATTATATTCTTACCATGGTGATTTCTTAATTATCTTGAACAAGTCCCTTCTACTGGGGGACAGCTTAAGTCTGATATTCAGCAGATGATTTCTTCAAGGCTTTGAGTTCTTATCATGGCAATTACCATTTGGGAATTAGAAAAACAGAACAGCAGGGCCCACTCAATGGCTCAGGCTGCCTTTTGACTCTTCCAAGAGATAGCGCCAGTGTTTCCTTGCTTTCATCTTCCCTCACCATATCTTTACCACATGTGTTATCTTTGATACTGCAGGCCTGTGTGCAGCATTTAAGTAAACTTTAGGCACTTTATCAATGAATGTTTTTTAAAGCCTATTCTCAAGCTGCACAATCAAATAATGTTTTTAGGATATGCCATCACAATGACTGTTTCAGCTATATCAGTGCCACCAACAAATTTCAAATTGAACAGAAAAATATGCTGTGCCAGCAGCTATCTGCTACAGCACAGAAACAAAAGCAGCTATAGATATAGCCTTCAGTGGCCACATAGTGGGATCCCTGTGTTTAAGATAATCATAACATCACAATTAACATCACAAATAAGGCTCTTAAATTTATCCAATGACCTGGGAAAGGGAGAGGTTGGTGCAATCACTACCAGTATAAGCAGCCAATATATTATTGGTTGTAACATCTCACAGCTACTATCTGCTACTACCATAATAGTACAGGTAGGTGCAGGAAGCACCCAAACAATAAGTATATTAAATAGAGGTTTTTAGTAGCAAAATTACAATGCAATGCTGAGTAGAATGGGAACTGCTTCCAGGGTGCAGTCTTAGCTGCTAAACAGCAAAAACCCAGGACAAGTGACAAAATTAGATGTCAACTTGTCCCAGTACAGCCAGCACATTAATAAATGGTAAAGCCCAATGTCTTAGTGCAATTGTAAAACTACCTACCCAAGTAAGCCTACAACACACTTGTAAAGGCATGCTCAGCTTTTACCAGATTTCCAGGAAACTTGATAGTTGCAGAGCAGTCACTTTAAAACGCTTCCCCGCATAGCCTTGCTGTCCAAATAGGGCATTCTTGGCTACATAGAGGAAGGAAAAGCCCTCACAAATTGGTCCCAAGCCATTTATGACTTATCTCTAGCAGATAACAGGATGTGAAGGTAAACACTGCAGTATCATCCCATCATCTAAATAAAAAAATTTCTTCCTGTAGCACCTTAAAGACCAACTAAGATACCGTGTATCTGAAGAAGTGTGCATGCACACGAAAGCTTATACCAAGAACTAACTTAGTTGGTCTTTAAGGTGCTACAGGAAGAAATTTTTTTATTTTGACTATGGCAGACCAACACGGCTACCCATCTGTAACTGATCCCATCATCTATTAGGCTGCACATCAATTTGGATGCACTCAATGCTACCTAATGTTCCTTGAAATCATCAAGGGAAGCCCCACAAAGTATTACACAATTGTGGAACACACCCCAGCCTTGAGCACGGACACTCATATATATACAATGCCGGCTTAGGCCACTAGCACCAGAATCAGGCCATGTGGGTTAGATTTGGGGGGTACACCTACCCAGCATGCTGGAAACAAATGACATTTACAGGAGGAGGAGGAAGAGACCCATACTGAATTTCTAACCCACTTCATGATTCAGTACGACCAAAGCACAGAACCCGGCAGCAAACGAGACTCGCACAGCTGAGGGCCGCGCAAGCAGCGGCTACCCCATGTCTGCTCCCCCATTTAGCAACGACTAAGAGGAGAGCGTGCAGGAGATATACATCCCTGCGCCTCCAGCTCAACCCCAACAGAGGCTCTGAAAAACCTAAGTCGTGTCATCACAAGCACCGGCTACATCACAAAACCCAGCTGACAAAACCACAAGCAATCACCGCGAGCCCAGTTCCACCCCAGGTTAAGAACCAAGGCAAATGCAGCACACCTTTACATAAATGGCACGGGGCCGCGTTAAACAAGGGGAGCGATTTTAAGGCCGGCGCATCAGACGCTCTTTTGCGCAGACGAGCGTCTCGAAACCCGACGCTGCGTTGCGCGAGTTTCGACCCAAAGCGCAAAAAAAAGAGAGGAGAGAAACGAGAAGTTGAAACTAAGGCCTTAAAAAGTGAAGTGCAACTTGCCAACTTGGCTCCTCCCGATTCCTGGGTTGTCAACACGCGCCCGCCCTTCGCCCCATTCAGACGTGCGCGTATGACGCGTTTCTTTTTCCCCCCTCGCGAAAGCGGGCTCTCGGTGGATCAGGTAGGTGAGGGGGGGGGAAGGCGGCAAAGTCCCGCGAAGGGCGAGAGGGTCCGTTGGGCTCTCCGAACGACCCCGCGCAGCAGACGCCGGAGCCGGCAGAGCCCCGAGCCTCCGGCGCCCGCTTCCTCTCAGCCCGGCAGTGGCGGCGGCGACGCCCGCCTCTCGCTTACCCGGAATCCGGAGGCAGAAGCCGGCGAGGGGCGAGCGGGGTTTGCCCAGCGAGGGAAGAGTTTCAGGCGGAATCCATAGTCTAAAGACCCCTCTCTCTCGACCCCTCAGACGAAGCAGCGGCGGAAATCCCGCCCCGGGCGGAGAACGCGCCCACGCATAGGCGGAGAGGGAGAAGCGGGCGGCGGGGATTGGCCGCTCCCGGATGCCCGTCGCAGGGGGGCGGACGGTGTTTTGCGCACGGATGCTCGCACGTGACGGCCGCCGGAGGGGGCGGGGCCCACAGGGAGGAGGGAGGAGGAGGAGGGAGGATGCGGTGGCTGGTCCTTGCAGAAGGCGAAGTGGGGGTGAGGGCGGGTGGCCTAAGGAGCGTAGCTGTCAACTTTTCCCTTTTCTTGCGAGGAAGCCTATTCGGAATAAGGGAATTTCCCTTAAAAAAAATTGACAGCTATTCTCAGGAGCCTGTATTAAAGCAAAATGATGGCATAAATTTACTGAGGTCATTTGTTCTATATACGATATTATGTGCTGGAATGAACCAGTTGCAAGCGACAGCAGAGCCTTTGAGCATGTGCAGAGTGGTTTTGCCCTCATGAAGACAACCATCAGGAAGCCACGCTGGTCCCTCGACAATGCATGGGATGGAAGCCCTTCTTGCAGGTGGGAAAAGGTGGCTTAAGATGCAAAGAAAGAAAGAAAGAAAGAAAGACACACCTTTCGTGACAAAGCAAATAAGTGAGAGGCAATTGTTGAAGATGCTTGAAGTGCCGAATAAGGGATGGGAGTACTGGTAGAGTTTTGTGCCGGGGGAAAAAGCTGAGCGCTAATAATATAAAGGAAAACAAGCCATAAGAGGAAACAGATCTCTGCAAGATGGAAGATACACATATTGTGCAAGGTGGGAAGCAAAAGGAAAGAAGCTCCGTGTGGTTTGGGAGTAGGAAAGAGAGAAAAGATGCTGCAAAATTAAGACTTCTATTATACATCTACATCCACCCCAGTTGGATGTAGATTTGACTGAATAACATTTGATGTCTACTCTGAAGTTACGCAAGAATAGTCTGTGATTCTCATGCTAGCACTTTTCCATATGAAGCCCTTAGAAATGATGTACGAAATGTAGCAGGAGGGGATAAATGACTTTTTCTTCTTTTCTTTCCATGCCTACCAGTCATACAAGAGGCTATTAGGCAAGCTGTTACTAAACTTCCTTAGGTTCTCTCTCACCCTTAGACAGGAGTGATTTCTGGGGATCCAAGGTACAGTACATACTTTGGAGACCAGAGAGCATATAGCTTACCTTAGCTTTCCCCCATCCCAAAATGGCTCCCAAATAGTCTAGGCAAACAAAAGTTTAAAATAACCCTTTGAGGCTGATACAAATGCACCCAAGACCAATTTAATGAAGCTTATTAATAATAAAAGACAGTAAGAAGACAAATGGAAGTGACAAAATGTTGCACCAGGAAAATAATAATATTTTTTTTTAATTCTATTTTGCCTGTAGTAGCTACTTGCAAACCAACCTGGTCTCCTCACATGTAACATAGCAATGTAGATGCTCAAGTTGAAGCGCAAGGGGTTGCTCAGCATTTCACTTGCAGAAAAATACCTCTGGATACAAGCCACTATATCTGCATAATGTGAGGCCCTTTTCAACGCAGCTGTTCCTAATGAAATCAGTTCACACCACGGGAAGGGGAAGACCGGCTTTGCCCCATCTATTGCTTGAATCAAGGAAGGGAGCTTCCTTCCTCTTTCACTGCCAGATATAACTCTGCTCCAGTTACCAGTTGCCGTGTGACTGCAGAACAGTTGAAGTACATTCTGAGTAAAAGATCACATGCCATTGTTATTACCATATCACTCCTTAGTCCTCTGACTTTCCCGTGGTGTGAACTGATTTCATAGAAAAGCAACAGCTCAGTTGAAAAGGGCTTTACATTATGCAGATAGGGTGGCTTGTATCCAGAGGTATTCTTCGGCAAGCAAAGCGTGTTTCTGTCTCCAAAAGTTGAAGCCTCAAAATTTACACTAAGCCCCTTGAGCTACAGCACTCACTAAAAAGTTGATGTTGCGGGAGGGGGAGATCTTCTGGTACATTATGCAAAGTGGTGCGGAGGCAGCAGTAGACAGGTGGATTGGTGAAAATAGGGAAGCCAGCCTTGTGTGAGCAGATGTGTTTTCTGTTTTTGCCAAAGCATTTTCCCCATTCAAGACATTGAGCTTGGTATGACAGCAATTTATAATTCTGTTGGATATATTGGTGCTGCCCATCGACATCTTTAAGTGATTGTTCAGTTTTGGTAAAGAAAGTAGTAGTATGCATAGAAGTTCTCACTTGGTGTTACAGTCGTCAGATGATAAAGCAAACCTGTGCAAACCAGCCTGATGACATTTTAAATGCCATTGGTGATTCAGGGTGTGACTGTGTGGTTAGGGCCCGATTCTTGCACCACCAGGAAACGCAGAAAGAGACTAACAGGTGACAGATGTAGGCTGTTATTGATCCTGACAGTGATAACAAAGTTGTGTGATGGTTATCTGACTACTCCTTGATTGTTACATAGGTTTTCGGCATAGAGGTGTGTCAGTACAACATTTACATTTTCTGATTCGGTTCTTGGAGGCAAAACCTACATTGGGCAGAACTTTAATAGCGAAAGAGTACTATGCTTGAATGTAGAAGATCTGAATTCAGTCCTAGAAAAGGAGAAACGCCGTGGCATATAGTGTGTGTGTGTGTGTGTGTATGGAAAGGCAATATTCTCAGTGGCCCATCTGTTAAAAAAACATAAAAACAAACAAATAGGGCCTCGTAACAAAATGTGTCGTATCTGTGGTGTGTGTGTGTCTGTGTTCAGATGGCATTTTATTCCACCTTCACAATGTTTCCTTACCTGTTCATATTCACATTTCACATGATTTTTCAGACAAATAAAAGCCGCCTCTGGGAATCTACTGGCATCTAGTGAATGTGCATTGCTCATTTCTGTGCTAACTGTTACTAGACAAAAATCCAATGGCAACCCCATTGGCTCAGAAAAATGCTGGAATGTTGCATTGATTAAATTTGGGTCAGAATATCGGCATACAGTTTTTCCTGCCATTTAAAATTTAGCAGAACATGGAGTGATCAAAAAGCCAAATTCCATAACACAACAACTTACTGCAATACAAAAGGAACATTAGACAGCAGGTGGAGGAAGGCTGCTCTCGAAGTTATCAGCTAGCTTACTATTGCAGGAATTGTTAGCCACAAAAATATTTTCAGTTTAAGATACAAAACAGAGGATTTGCTCTGTTGCCTGTTGCAGCAAAACCAACTAAGAGTCCTGGTATACAGACAAGTTGTCAAGCATTTCAATTGGCTCTGATTATATTTTATACATTTAAAATTTAAACATATGCATGCCTCTTGAATTCCATTGTCATTTGGCCATATGACGATGACACTGATTTATTACAGTTACCAGTCACTTTGTACCAAAAAAAGTCTCAAAGTGACTTGACAGGATAACATGCAACAAATAAAAGCAATTTAAAACCAGAAAGAAATTAAAGTAATGAACAATACAAAATACAGTGGTACCTCGGGTTACCGTACATACGCTTCAGGTTACATACGCTTCAGGTTACAGACTCCGCTAACCCAGAAATATTGCTTCAGGTTAAGAACTTTGCTTCAGGATGAGAACAGAAATTGTGCTCTGGTGGCAGCGGGAGGCCCCATTAGCTAAAGTGGTGCTTCAGGTTAAGAACAGTTTCAGGTTAAGTACGGACCTCCGGAATGAATTAAGTACTTAACCCGAGGTACCACTGTACATAAAATGCTGATCTAGAAGGACACTGACAAACTGGAACGTGTCCAGAGGAGGGCAACCAAAATGGTCAAAGGCCTGGAAACGATGCCTTATGAGGAACGGCTAAGGGAGCTGGGCATGTTTAGCCTGGAGAAGAGGAGGTTAAGGGGTGATATGATAGCCATGTTCAAATATATAAAAGGATGTCACATAGAGGAGGGAGAAAGGTTGTTTTCTGCTGCTCCAGAGAAGTGGACACGGAGCAATGGATCCAAACTACAAGAAAGAAGATTCCACCTAAACATTAGGAAGAACTTCCTGACAGTAAGAGCTGTTCGACAGTGGAATTTGCTGCCAAGGAGTGTGGTGGAGTCTCCTCCTTTGGAGGTCTTTAAGCAGAGGCTTGACAACCATATGTCAGGAGTGCTCTAATGGTGTTTCCTGCTTGGCAGGGGGTTGGACTCGATGGCCCTTGTGGTCTATTCCAACTCTATGATTCTATGATTCTATGACATTAATAAGAACATGTCCTTCCTACCCCACAAAAAGACGGGTGCCACCATCGGAGTTAGCCTAATGACCGGAAGCCTGAGTAAGCAAAAAGGTCTTAGAATGGCACCAGGTGCTTCTCCCTGGAGAGAGCATGCCACAGACAGGGTGAAGGGCTCCACTAAAGAAAGCCCATTCTCATGCAGATACCTCTGCGTCTCCTTTGAGTGGCCTTCTGAGGGCACACGGAGAAGAAAACATTTCCCACCTCTATTCTCATAAGTGCATCTGCAAGCATCCAACTAGGGATAACATGTCACACACCAAATGGTGGGCTCTGGTCCATGAAAGCTTCTGCCACAAAAGATTTGTAAGTCTTTATGGTGCCATAAGTGATGTATGGAAGTGAGAGCTGGACCATAAAGAAGGCTGATCGCCGAAGAATTGATGCTTTTGAATTCTGGTGCTGGAGGAGACTCTTGAGAGTCCCATGGACTGCAAGAAGATCAAACCTATCCAGTCTGAAGGAAATCAGCCCTGAGTGTCCACTGGAAGGACAGATTCTGAAGCTAAGGCTCCAATACTTTGGCCACCTCATGAGAAGAGAAGACTCCCTGGAAAAGACCCTGATGTTGGGAAAGATGGAGGGCACAAGGAGAAGGGGACGACAGAGGACAAGTTGGTTGGACAGTGTTCTCGAAGCTACAAACATGAGTCTGACCAAACTGCAAGAAGCAGTGGAAGACAGGAGTGTCTGGCGTCCTCTGGTCCATGGGATCACAAAGAGTCGGAGATGACTAAACAAACAAACATGCATGCCTTTCCCAAGCTTGAAAGCATATGAAATAACACAGGGATATTAAATGGTTCTTTACCCAGTTCTCATGCACTTGCTTTTCAGATACTGTATTTTTCGTTCTATAGGACACACCGGACCATAGGAGGGGGAGAACAGGGAAAAAAACCTCTCCCCCTCTCTGCCCAGCGCCCCTTCAGCGAAGCAGCAGGAGAAACTGAGCCCCTTCCATTTCTCCTCCCGCTTCGCTGAAGGGGCCCTGCACGGAGAGGGAAGACTGTGCAGTGCCTCTCCAGCGAAGCGAAGTCTGGAGAGCAAGAGGGACCGGTGTGCACCGACCCCCTCTCGCTCTCCAGGCTTCAGGCGGCTATCCGCAAGCCTTCGGAGCGCAGCGGGAACTCCTGCTGTGCTCCGAAGGCTTGCGGATAGCCGCCTGAAGCCCCTGGAGCGCAGCGGGAGTTCCCGCTGCACTCCGGGGGCTTCAGGCGGCTTCAGTGAAAGCAACGCAAAGCCTCCGGAGTGCGAGGGGAGCTTTCCCTCTGCGCTTCGGAGGCTTCACGTTGCTATCGCTGAAGCCAAGGAGCCTGCATAGGCTCAATAGGACGCACACACATTTCCCCTTAATTTTTGGAGGGAAACAAGTGTGTCCTATAGAGCGAAAAATACGGTAACTATAGTTTCAAGCTATTAAGCTGTCTGATCCTTGTTGGGGGGGGGGGAGAGTACAGTTGGCTTCTGATCCAAACTGGTGGAGCTTGCTTATAAAGTTGTTATGGTAACATGAGTGCTGAGATTAGATTTATTTACAGAAAGTGCAAAGCTTACCATAAGCAATAAAATAAACACCAGACTCACTTATGTTCTGGCGCTCTGTGGTTTGAGAAGTGCTTGTTAAGTAAATACGACGGGTGTGATTAGCTTGGAACATGCATGCACATGCCTTGATCAATACGTGGTTTGCTGGTTTAATTAAGTTTACGGGTTGGAAAAGGGAACTTTTTTTTTTTGCTGTTCAGTGCAGCCTGGGAAACAAATTCCGCTCATTGTTTCCTGCAGGGTCTACACTGCCTGCTTGAGCCTGGGTTTTCCAGGCTGCCTTTTAGCTTTTGGGAGGCGGGGGCAGGGTGGGATGTGCACATTTTGCTTGGATGTTTACAGCCTGCTTTAAATAGTTTTTTTCTTTTGCCTCCAGTGCGGAGATAAGATTTGCATCTGACATGGAATTTGATGGAGTAGAAAGACGTTGGAGGCGTTTCTAAAAAGCTTCCCCCCCCCCCAAAAATGAGGATTTTCATCGCTTTTGAAGGACTTTGGGAATCCTTCGACATTTCATCAGAGAACACAGTGAAAGATCTAAAACTGATGATAAAGGTAAGGGCTTGGCCAAGTTGCTTCGTTCTCTATTAATTCGATTTTAAGTGCTTGTGAGAATCTGAATCAGATAATATTCATTGCCAAAGTGAAACTTCTAAGGAACGTCTTCCTACGCGCTGGGTTCTTTTAAAAAAAAAGAGAGTTCAAATTTAATGGAATTGTCTTCGTTGTATTTCATTTCAAGAGTCTGGTTTAAATTTATATTATCCGTTTTTATATTAGAGTATAATATTTTACATTTTAATCCATCTGATTAGGGCTGCATATACACCATACATTTAAAGCACATGACTTTAAAATATTGGGAACTGTAGTTTTTAAGGGTGCTGGGAATTTGTTCCTGAGGGGTTAACTACAGTTCCCATAATTCTTTTTGGAAGAAGTTATGTGCTCTAGATGTGCATTAAATATATGGTGTGAATGTGACCTCAGCTTCACTAGGTAGTTTTGAATCTGCATATATTTTCACGAGAGATGGTTAGTATAGTCTCTTTGAGTGATGAAAGCTGAGTAGACAAACTTAAATAACTAAGTGCTTTGCTGTCTTGTAAGGTTCAGCTAAACCCTTCCAGTTGCAGTATGCAAAAGAGAAAGTTTAAATTTGTGTACAAGGATTTATGTATTTTGGCACAACCACCAAACACATTTGAGGGGGGCTTCAGATTCACTCCAGTGCACTGTAAGTCGATATGAAACAACACAAAATAAAAATACAGTTCAATATGAATTATTGAGGCACTTATCCTCAAGCAAGTGTGCATAGGATTGCAACCCAAACACGTTTACGGTCCAATAGTATGAATGTTTACTAGCAAGTATATCCCAGTGAATTCAAAAGGACTCTTGTTCTCCATCAGGGAAATAAAACTGAGATAGAGAGATATATTTTAAAGCCTATTATAACCTCAAGCCACGAAGAACAGCATGAGAGAACCTGGTCGTGGTAAACAGAGCACAGGATCTGGCACTGAGTTGGGATAAGTAGCTTGTGGCCTCCCAGATGTTATCGGGCTACAACTACCATCTCCACTGACTGTTGACCATGCTAGCTGGGGCTGATGGGAGTTGGAGTCCACTGGGGTCGGGAAGGTTGCCGGCTGTCCACCCCACACTAAGTGTCCCCCTACTGCAATGGGACCCCTTACACCAGTGTTTCTCAAACTTGGATCTCCTGCTGGTTTTGGACTACAACTCCCATCATCCCTAGCCAGCAGGACCAGTGGTCAGGGATGATGGGAATTGTAGTTCAATAAAGAGCTGGGGACCCAAGTTTGGAAAACACTGCCTTACAATCTCTAATACTGGACTCAGGCCCTGCCTCCTGTACTGAAGCAACAAGTCATCACCAAATGCTATGTGGGTTAGTCCACATAGCTGCGAATGAGGCAAGGATGGTGAGGGGGTGGGATCCACATAAACAATGAATTCCCATTATAATAGGAACCTGGCATTATACTGAACCACACCAGTGGTCCATTTAGCTCAGCATCATCTACACCAAGGTGGAGAACCTCGGGTCTGGCAACCAACTGTGTTCCTCCAGACCTTTCTGTCTGGCCCTCAGGGCTGTGGCAACCCTTTGTTTGCCTGGATGGAGGATATGCATGTGGATGAATGCATAGAGACTTTTGCAGGGTTGGGATGCAAGTCTGCTGTACAAAGGTCCAAGGCACACCCATGGCTCCACCCAATTCTGCCTCTCGCCCTGCCCACTGCTGCAGTGCGGCCCCCGGAAAGTTGCCTGCCAGGGAAGGTGGCCCTCAGGCTGAAAAAGTTCCCCAGCCCTTTGTCTACACTGACTGTCAGTGAGCCTCTGATTTTTTTAGACAGATGCCAGGAACTGAGCCTGGGAAAGGTACCGTATTTTTCGCTCTATAGGATGCACTTTCCCCCCTCCAAAAATTAAGGGGAAATGTGTGTGCATCCTATGGCGCGAATGCAGGCTCCTTGGCTTCAGCGATAGCAACACGAAGCCTCCGAAGTGCAGAGGGAGCGCTCTGTCCACACTCCGGAGGCTTTGCGTTGCTTTCGCTGAAGCCTGGAGAGCATGAGGGGTCGGTGCGCACCGACCCCTCTCGCTCTCCAGGCTTCAGGGATAGCCACCTGAAGCCTTCGAAGCACAGCGCGAGTTCCTGCTGCGCTCCGGAGGCTTCAGGTTCCTTTCGCTGAAGCCAGGAGAGTCTTGACTCAAGACTCTCCCGGCTTCAGCAGAGAGGGAGAGCTGGGCAGCGCCCCTTCAGCCAAGCGGGAAGAGAAATGGAAGGGGCTCTGTTTCTCCTGCCACTTCGCTGAAGGGGCGCTGAGCAGAGAGGGGGAGAATTTTTTTTTCTTGTTCTTCCCCTCTAAAACAAGGTGCGTCCTATGGTCAGGTGCAAAAAAATACGGTACTTTGCACTTAGCAATAGGCCTTCCCTGTAGCTCCTTCAGTGGTGGGTATTGACTTGAATGCTAACAGGTTATTTGCCCTGGATGTAAGTGTTTACGACTTGCTCTAAAATAATTATTCCCCCCCCCTTTAAGGATTATTTTCACGTTCCTCTCTCAGAAGATAAGCAAGGCAGGCGGTATTTGGAGCTAATTTATGCAGGAGCAGTGTTAAAGGACAGCTGGATACTTGCTGATGTGGGCATATCAGTTTCTTCGACCATCAAATGTGTTGTTAAGGTATAGTACGGTTTTAAAACAAACGAACCTAGGCTGCCTAATTAGCACAGAAAGTCTCCATGCATGCCGATTTCCTCGCTAAATTATAGATCTTGGGCTAGGATCACACAGCAGGAATCAAAAAGCACCTGATCTTCCAATGAGATGCAGTCACCTTCAGAAAATGGCAGGAAAGCGCTAATGCAAGGAGAGTTAAACCTTAGGCTGAGTACACAACAAGGTGTTTGTAGCACAAAAATATGCCTTTTCTATCTGGAATTGTACATGCTTATCCTCAGCGTTTTGCTTTCAATCTGGATTGTGCCATCCACAAGCATGGGTGTGGTTTCTTGATATTCCTTTGAAAATCCTCTCTTTGATTGGGTTATTATCCACACCTAGTCCTCCCTACACATGTCCTAGGTGAAAGGGGAAGGAGGTGGCGATTGTGACCTAGTTAGATGCCCACCGACTATGTCATTGGGCAGCTATGTATACACACCCTGTTGCCAGGGCTGTCGACACTTGTTTTCAAAAGAACACTGTGTGGGCTAATCTATGGTGACCTTTTGGAATGAAACCAGTTTCTCAATGCATGCTTTCCGGGGGCAGGAAAATACGCAACAGATCTTGATTGTGTGGGGTGAGGGGAATACTCAGTCTCCACTGATTCTAGAATAAAATGCCACATGTACACAGACTTTAGCCTCACACTGATTTTTAAGGAACTTTGACTGCACAACACACACACCATACACTTCAGTTCCTGCAAAGAATCATGGTGACTGTAGTTTACTTTTCGCAGAGCTATCATTCCCAGCACTACAGTTCCCAGGATTCTTTGGGGGGGGGAGTCCTGTGATTTGGATGTATGGTATGAGCACAGCCTTTGAAAGATTTCAAGGCTCTCTTTTAGAATGCAAAACCTTGAATATTCCGTATTCCTTAGTATCCCGTATCTTATCACATTCTGTAGTTCTTCAGAAAAATGGAAACTGGGAAAAGAGAGATCTGTACATAATTGATAGAAAGCACAGCTCCTTGCCTGGCTGTCAATGCCTGTGAGATGTGAAAGGATGCTCTGCCTCACACACAGTTCCTCTTTGCCCCTACCTGCTGCATCCAGCAGGATGCTAGTTTTGCCCTAAGGGAGGCAGAGGAGCAGGGTGTTGTTGCTATTATTGCTATTGTTACCTGTCACCCACCCTTCACCAGCAGGTCCCAGAGCTACTTAGAACAATGTAAAAATTGAGAATTAAAAAGCAGTTGAAACATCTTACAGTCACAAGAGTAGGGTAAGTCCCAGAAACACAAATCTCAGGTGCTAATGGGCTGGCTGGCTGCAGTACTAGCTCTGGGCTTGAGGACAGCCAGCTTCTTGGCAAAGTTGGAAGGGGCCCTTAGTGACAGCAGGTGGACTTACCTGGTGGTGGTGGTGGCGGCAGCAGCAGTGCCCTGAATCAGTACCAGGTGACTTGAAATCCGCCATTTAGATTTCCCCCAATGCCCAGAGCTATTCCGCCCGCCCGCCCCCCCCCCCTTTGAAGCTGATATGCAAACAGAGAGAATTTCTGAATTCAGCTTGGCTGTGGTTTGAGAATCCTGAAACAATTTATCCCAGGTCACTTTGTGTTCTCAGTTCGAGAGTTAGTTTGCCAGAATTTTTATTGTTCCTGGCACAGCATTACTAATATCACTGAAGATGAGAACAAAGCATAGAACAATGAGAGCCGCAATTCTCTGCCCAGCTACCTAGGAATGCAATCCTCTGATCTCAGTTGGAGTAAACAGAATTGAACTGAAAAAAGGACTGTGCTCATATTGGGGCATCTACAGAGATGGAGAAACATAGCCAGACATTGTTCTCTTGGCCTGGAAATCCTATATTGGAAACCATTATTTCCATTCAACAGGACCTTTAATTGTGACAAGTGTTCTCCAAGTCCTGTTTTGTTTTCTCTCTGAACACCTCTACTTTGTGAGATAGGGCAGTGGTTATTCCTATTTCACAGATGGGAATGAAGGTTGCAAAAGAAGGACTTGCGCTAAGTTGTAACTAGGCTGATCTGGAATTCAGATCCAGCTCTTTGTATATAGGACAGTGCTAGGTCTTCATATCTTCCTGTATCTCCCCACTGTAGAGATAGTAAATTAAATTGAATTTTAAAACAAAACTGATTGTTGCTATTGTGGGCTATAGCATCATCCACAAGACCACATTCTATGCATTGGGAATGGATGCCTGCATGTCTTATAGTCAGAATTCTACATGGGCTATAAACACAATTTTACAAAGGATATTACCATTGGAATATTGATCTCATTGTTGGGTTTCCTTTCCAGGAAGAAGATAAGCCAGTTTTCTATGTTTACAATGCTGTCACTCGTGAAAAAGTGCCCATCATGGGGAAGATTTATCTCCTGGGGTTAAAGGTTTCCCAGCTCAAAAGCCTGGTAACCCTGAAGTGCGGCTTTCCAAACAGCATTTATTGTCTCAGGACGCCAGAGGGCAGAGAGATGTACGACTGCAATACCTTGAGTGATTATCAGTTAGATATAGGTATTAAGACTGTTTGTGGCTTTTTATCTACTCCCATGTTGATAACATAGCTCTCCAGACTTTTCTAGAAATATCTGAACTTAAGAAATAGGTATCATTTTGGACTGTTTCCTAGAATAAAAATATTTTTTTGTGTATGTTGGACAACACCATATTTTGCAATATTATTGGGCCTTCCCACGAGTGCCTTCTTAACATCTGCAAGTGATATAGAGTATTTGGAAATGTTAAAACGAAGAAAGCTGATAAAAAGCTAGTTAAGTTTAACTTTTTAGAACCATGCAGTCAGATAATTCAGCCTTTGTTCAGAGATATTGCTGCTGCAATTTGCACATTAAAAAACAACAACACTTTGTAGTAAGCAATCTATATCTAAGTAGCCTATGAAACGACCAAGACCTCCCCACTCCAAAAAAAGACTTAAAAGGAAGCATTGTTGATACACTGGTTTGCCTCATAGAAAAGCAAAATAAGTACAGTCATAGAGTAAGGCTGCAAGCCTATGCTTACTTACCAGGCTGTGAAGCCCACTGAACTCGAGGTGTAATTCTGAGCAAAGATATATGTATAGAATTAATAAATAGTAATAATAATAATAATAATAATAATAATAATAATAATAATAATAATAATTTTTATTTATACCCCGCCCTTCCCGGTTCAAAAAACCAGGCTCAGGGCAGCTAACAACAAATTTAAAACACTTACCGTATTTTTTGCTCTATAAGATGCACCAGACCACAAGACGCACCTAGTTTTTGGAGGAGGAAAACAAGAAAAATATATTCTGAATCTCAGAAGCCAGAACAGCAAGAGGGATCGCTGCGCAGTGAAAGCAGCAATCCCTCTTGCTGTTCTGGCTTCTGTGATAGCTGTGCAGCCTGCATTCGCTCCATAAGACGCACACACATTTCCCCTTACTTTTTAGGAGGGACAAAGTGAGTCTTATAGCAAAAAATACAGCAATTAATGCAACAAAAAAAGCATAAAATACAGTATAAAACGTGAATAACAATAAATTCAGAATTCAAAAATCTATTTAGGGGGGAAATCCATCCCATAAACGTTAGCTGGGGGGAAATCCATCCCATAAACGCTAGCTGGCTAAATTAGTCCTATTTGGGCCAGCAAGGAGACATGTGGAGAATTAGCTGTGGGATCCCAGAGTGGGTAATCTTCATAAAAAGGGGAGGGGGAGGGAAGGAAGGGGAATAAAAGATCAGGCTAAGTTCAAATTGAAATCCAGATGGAATAGCTCTGTCTTACAGGCCCTGCGGAAGGAAGTTAAATCCTGCAGGGCCCTGGTCTCCTGGGACAGAGCATTAAACCAGGTCGGAGCCATCACTGAGAAGGCCCTGGCCCTGGTGGAGGATAATCTGACTTCCTTAGGGCCTGGGACCTCTAAACTATGATTATTCATGGACCTTAAGGTCCTCTGCGGGGCATACCAATAGAGGCGTTCCCGTAAAAACGAGGGTGTAAGGCTACAGTCCAGTGCATACCACTCAACTATCCCATTTTAAGCAGTGCATTCCAGATTGATAGAAGCCTTCCTGGCTTCTGATCCCAATCCTGGATGTCCCAGTCCCATGCTCTGGCCGTGCCAGAGTGCAGGACCAAAACATTGGTGTATTTTTTGCTTCCATGCTGTGATGCGAGTCACCAGAGCACGGGGCCAAAAAAACAACAACCCAGAAGCAAAGCCCACCTTTTCCCCTGCACGTCTCTGCTCTTCTCACTTCTTCTGACCTGACACTTCTGGAAGCCAGTTTCCGGAAGTACATCTGCAGTGCTGGCAAAGGAGGAAAAGGTGGCAGGCCAAGGGAGGAGGGCAGGGAGTAGGAGCAGCGTGAGCAAAGGAGAGCAGAGATGGCTTGGGCAGGTAGCGGCAAGATTGGGTTGGTGAGCGAGCGAAGGAGTACAAAGGTGGGACAGGTGGGATGGTGGGGGCAGGGGTGTCCTGCTTTGCCCTCCAATAATTTTGGAATGTATGCCATTGTAAGCTCAGCAGAGAAGCCATTAAACATACAGTGGTACCTCGGGTTAAGTACTTAATTCGTTCCGGAGGTCGTTCTTTTTTTTTTTTTAATTTTTATTGGGTTTTCACATTTTATATAAACAAAGACAAACACAAAAACAAACACAAAAAACAACAAACATGTATAATTTCAGAAAATCTTATTTTCTGACCCTAGTCCCTGACTTCCCCCCACCTCCTCCCTTGCATCCCTAGTCCCAAATTTATGTCAGCAAATTGGCATTTCTTATCCATCTTAATATTAGTCCTTTTATCAAAAAATAAACAAAAATAAATTTTTTCTAAGTTGGACCCCAGTTCCCTTCCATCGATTTCCCATTTTGTCTTGAATAATAATCTTTTTAACTAAACCCCATGGTCTTGAGTGTTGTTAAAATTAGATCCTTCCCTCCCTCCCATCCCCGATTTGCGTCCCTTCCCGAAACATGTCCAAAATAACAGTTCTTAGCCTGGGTTCCTCACGTCCGAGGCTCTCAAATCTCTTTCAGTCCCTCTCCGCCGGTCTTGTTGGTAATCCTTTATGTCAGTCATCGAATCTCGAAAGAGTTCTATCACAATCAATCCATAGTTTCTTCCCATATTTGAAAACAGCTGCTGAAGAATTTCCGCAAGGCATGAATCCAGAAAATAGTCAAAGTCAGAGTCTGTGTGGAGGCCCCAATTATATTTCTTTATTTTAAGTTTCTGGATTTCATAAACTCCCAGGGCCTCCACTTTCTTCTTCTGCTTCTTTCGTAGATTTGTAGTAGATTTAATCCAATAGTCTCCTTGTTTATATTCTGCAGGTGTCAGCTTCTGGTTAGTGATTTCCAGCTTCACTTTTTCTCTTTCTTGTTTTGTCTCTTCCTCTTCTTTAATTATCATTTCAGGTTCAGCTGTGGATTCTTTCTCATTCAGGTCCTCATTACATTCAGCAGAACTGCTTGTTTCAGAAGTCAAGGTCATCAATTGTTTGCTCATAGCTGAGGTCTGCTCCTGTAAGATTCCCACCAAATAAAACATCCTTTCGATTTCCCCCAGTATCTTTCCATCCACAGCCATTGTAATTCCACAGAATTCCCCCTAGAGGGAATCTGGTTACTTAGTGTTCTTTTCTCCAACAATCCTCTGTCTTATTATTGTTTCTTTGTTTCCAACAATTTTAGTTCAATTGTAACTCCTTTTAATCCAAAGGGATCTTAAGTAGCAATTTTTCACTATAAACTGTCTGTTTGACAGCTTTGACAGCTGTCAAACTCTGCTCCTCTTACACAGGCTCCAAAACAGGACGCTCCCGGGCCCGGGAGGGGGGTTGTTTACAGCAAAAGAAGAAACTTCCAACACTCCACTCTCCTGCTCAAAATTAGTTATCCGAATCTTGGAAGTTACTGTCTTTTTAAACTCACCCTTTACAGGGTAGGCTCTCCAGCTTAGTTCTTATATCGTTGCTCTAGATCGTCTGCAAGGGGGGGGTGCGGACTTCCTTTTAGCACACCCCCCGATCGTCTCAAATTCAAAAGGGAAAATTCTTAAAATCCAATTCCAATTTACTCACGGGTTCTTCTTTTCAGTCCAAATTTCAAGGAAGGAAGTCAGCGCTCTCCAATCATGGCTCGCGGCTTCACTCAGCAGAGGTAGCGATCGACTCTCAGCGCCACGCCACCCCCTGTATCCCCTCCGTAGCCTTTAAAAAGGCTCTTCGTGAATCAGGGGGGGCGCTTTAGGCGCCCACCGAGTCTTCAGTCCGCAGGCTTCCGCGCCTGCGGTTTTTAAGGGTCCCCGTGTCGCCAGCACGGCAAAGACCCATCCTCCACTGAGCCGATTCCCTCCAGAGCTCGGAGGGAATCCGCCATTTTCGGATCGCGCCAACCCCGGAAGTCCCCGGAGGTCGTTCTTAACCTGAAACTGTTCTTAACCTGAAGCACCACTTTAGCTAATGGGGCCTCCTGCTGCCACCGTGCCGCCGGAGCACGATTTCTGTTCTCATCCTGAAGCAAAGTTCTTAACCTGAAGCACTATTTCTGGGTTAGCAGAGTCTGTAACCTGAAGCGTATGTAACCCGAGGTACCACTGTATTTACTTCCACAGAAACCTGCACATGAACAGGCCGCAAGATGTACAAGTGTCATGGAATTCAACTCAGTATTGATCCAGAGCACAGCTGTCAACTTTTCCCTTTTCTTGCGAGGAATCCTATTCGGAATAAGGGGATTTCCCTTTAAAAAAGGGAAAAATTGACAGCTATGATCCAGAGTAGATTCCATTGTATAGTTAGTAGAGTAACAACTTGCAGGATTCCCAAAAATAGACCAGAGGCAATTAATATTTCATCCAGCAGAGCTTTACTGCTACTGAAGGCAAATGAGCATAATCATCACAAATCCAATACATTCAGGATTGGCGCTGTTCATAAGAAATCCAGTTGCAGCAGACTTAACTTAAATTTACAAGAACTTATAATAAGTCTAAACCTTCACACTAAGCATACTATATACATAACACTACACTAGACAGAAGAGAGCTAGAAAGAGAAAGTGAAGCCCAGGCTTCTTCTTGCCCTACTTTTACAGTGGTGCCCCGCAAGACGAATGCCTCGCAAGACGGAAAACTCGCTAGACGAAAGAGTTTTCCGTTTTGGAGGTGCTTCGCAAAACAAATTTCCTATGGGCTTGCTTCGCAATGTCTTGCGAGTTCCTGCTGGTTTTTTTTCCTCCCCCCCTTTTTCTAAGCCGCTAAGCCACTTATCAGCTGATCCGATCAGCAGATAAGCCGCTAAAAGCCGCTAATAGCGCTAATCCGCTAATCCGTCAATGGGCTTGCTTCGCAAGACGAAAAAAACCGCTAGATGAAGAGAATCACAGAACGGATTCTTTTTGTCTTGCGAGGCACCACTGTATAGTCAGCATGACCATGACAGAAAGAGATAAGAGAGCCAGTTTAAGCCAGCTGTGCTCAACTTCTCTGAAGGAATAACCTAAACAAGAAACTTCTGCTTGTTTCTTTGACACAGAAAGAAACCTTCCAGAACCCTCATGAACTAAGCAGACTACAGGAAAGATCTCTATACATCAGATCAATACTTTCTGTACTAAGAAATCCAAACTAAAACAAAGAATATACCATACTGACCCGAATATAAGCCTCACTTTTTTTCCAAATTCCGACTCTGAAAAGTTAAAGTGCGGCTTAAGTTCACAATCTTACAAAAATTGGCTTTTACGATATTGCTGCTGAAACAGACATACGGTAAAACGGAATGGGTGTGAGTGCATGCGGGATTTTAAGGGAGTGGCTTATATTTGGGTATTGTCTCTCCCCCCCCCCTTGAATTTTAAAGGTGCGGCTTATATTTGGATACAGCTTATATTCAGGCCAATACGGTATTAGCGTTTCCCAACCTGTTGCTCTCTCAATGTTTGGACTAAAGCTCCCATTGGCTATGCTGGCTGGGGCTGATGGGAGTTGTAGTTCAAAGCATCTGGAGGACTTGCAGGTTGGGGAAAGCAGAACTGTATAGAATTCAGATAGGACACTTCGGTTGTGATGGCATCTAACAACAGTTCCCACCAACAAATGACCTTGTGAAAAGTCTGTTATAATATGTGAGATTTTAAAATTTTCATGAAAAAGCTAAAAGCAGAGCAGAGAACTGGAACTTTCTGTTGGCAGGCACAACACTTCACCTGGATGTTTGGGATGGGTGGAAAGAATTCCTGACTGGATGTCTCTTAGGAAACAAGCCCAAGGTCCAGCGCTATCTTTCAAAGGAAGAACCAGTGCTCAGGTACAATCAATTTAAAATAATAGTTAACTTTATAAATAGATTTTCCATTTGAGACCGAGATGGTCAGTTTCAAAATGCCCCTCCCGTTAAAGAAAAAAAAAAACTTTATTATTTGGCCTAGGTTCTAATCTTGCTTTGACACCTTTATGAAAGGTGCTTTTCAGGCAAATTAGGTGCCTCCCTTCATGGATTGCAAATGGAGGGAGAGAAACAAAAACAAAATGCAAACCCCAAAGTACCGTATTTTTCGCTCTATAAGACGCACCAGACCACAAGATGCACCTAAGTTTTTGGAGGAGGAAAACAAGAAAAAAAATTCTGAATCTCAGAAGCCAGAACAGCAAGAGGGATCGCTGCAGTGAAAGTAGCAATCCCTCTTGCTGTTCTGGCTTCTGTGATAGCTGCGCAGCCTGCATTTGCTCCGTAAGACGCACACACATTTCCCCTTACTTTTTAGGAGGGGAAAAGTGAGTCTTACAGAGCAAAAAATACGGTACTTAGTACTGAGTACTAGTACTCAGCTAGACTGGTAAAGAAAAAATGTTTTATATGCATTGTATATGCGATATAACATTGTGCCACCAGATGGAGAGGTAGAGTCCCATTTTTCTCTGCCCGTTTTCCCTGTTTAAAATCACAATGCTTTAAAGTGAAACACTTCTTTGGTGTGTCTAGATCCAGCCTTAGATGGAGCTTGATCTGCACAGCCCTAGTGAGTAGTTCCTTTTGCAGTCAGAAGCAATCTGCCCGGACGCTGAGGTCCAGCCCTGAGGGCCTTCTGGCAGTTCCCTCACTGCGAGAAGTAAAGCTACAGGAAACCAGGCAGAGGGCCTTCTCTGTAGTGGCACCCGCCCTGTGGAATGCCCTTCGATCAGATGTCAAAGAGATAGACAACTACCTGACATTTAGAAGACATCTGAAGGCTGAAGGTTCAGGGAAGTTTTTAATGTGTGACATTTTAATGTATTTTTAATCTTTGTTGGAAGCCGCCCAGAGTGGCTGGGAAAACCCAGCGAGATGGGTGGGGTACAAATAATAAGTTAATATTATTATTATTTACTTTTATTCAGGGATTTTCAGACTCATGACTTAAAAAAAACTTGTTGCATTATCCTCTCGCTACTGCGTGCCTAACTATGATTTTTGCAAAGGACTTGTTTTACTTTTCACTATTCATTCATGTTCTCTCTCTCTCTCTCTCAGATATCAAAAGAGGGTAGCTCTTTATATGGCAGCCTTTTTGGGGCACCTTCAGCTTTTGGCGTGGCTCCTGAAACAGGGTGTGAAACCCACTGAACCAGTTGGCATACATCCCTATCGAGAATGGTGTCACGAAAACAGCCAGCCAGATGTCACCAGTTGTCCAGTTCATGCAGCTGCTGAAGCAGGCCAGCTCATGGTTCTGAAAGCCTTTGTCAATTACAGTGTCTTATGCCTGGAATGCCAGAACTCTGCACGACAAACTCCCTTGCAGCTATGTATCCAACACCGACACAAGAACTGTGTGCTGTATTTAGTCACCAAGATGTGGTCCGTGGTTTCTTACCCTAATTCCTCCCTTCCCATGAAAATCTACATCAAGTTAAAACTGTGGCTGCTTAAGGCTCAAAATAACATCTGTACGAAGAAGCGGCGCAAGCAGACATCAGTCTTCAGGACTAGGGTTGGGGATATTGTCCTTGTGGATGGTTTCACAGAGCCCAAAATGACTTCCAAAAGTTTTTATTCGGCCACAGTCAAGGGCACAGACCGCAGACGCTATGAACTACCAAACACAAACTCTCAGTTCCAGCACGGGCAGGGTGACTGGTGCTTGACGATTTCAAAGGGGTACCTAGGGACAAATGTCAAATTGCCCCTGGTAGCAAATGCATACAACAGTGCTAATGCGGGCAGACTGACACAGAAAAATAACGCCAGGAGGAAGATTCTGCACATTAGCAGTGAAGAAAATATGGACCAAAATATGTGTTTAGCAAGAGTTCCTCTACCCGCTGTCTCTGTTGTCAAGCCTGTTTCTCGTTACTCCATCTCCAATGCAAAAATTCTGCTCAATTCTTCTGTCAAGTCTTTTTCAGAACACAGTGGAAGATCACCGAGGGAGAATGCAATCTACTGCTTAGCCATAGCCAGGTATGTTTATCTTTGTTCTTACCAAGGGTGGGCAGTGCACCCAGAAACACCCCAGTCTGAAAGACAGCAGCTAATCACACTATTGGTGTTGTATCCTTTTTAATTCTGCCCCCACCCCGCCGTCAAGACTGAATAAAATATAAATAAATAAAAAGTGACATTTTAAAGTACATGGCTTCCCCCCAAAGAATCCTGAGAACTGTACTTTACCCGTTGCAGGGCTATAATTCTCAGCACCTTTAATAAAATGCAATCCCCTTGGGTTCTTTGGGTGAAACATCTTCTTTAAACGTGTGTTAGGTGTGCTTTTGAGGATGTGGGTGGCACTGTGGTCTAAACTACTGAGCCTTGGGCTTGCCGATCAAAAGGTTGGCGGTTCAAATCCCCGCGACGGGGTGAGCTCCCGTTGCTCAATCGCAGTTCAAAAGCATGTCAAAGTGCAAGTAGATAAATAGGTACTGCTCCAGCGGGAAGGTAAACAGCATTTCCATGTGCTGCTCTCGTGTCGGTGTTCCGTTTTGCCAGAAGCGGCTTAGTCATGCTGGCCACATGACCCAGAAAAACTGCAAAGTGGACAAACGCCGGCTCCCTCAGCCTGTAAAGCGAGATGAGCGCCGCAACCCCAGAGGCATTTGCAACTGGACTTAACTGCCAGGGGTCCCTTTACCTTTACCTTTTAGGTGTGCTTTAAAGGCATATGTTTTATGCATTTTCCTGATCTGCCACAAGCTATTTTATCCCATCGATTCACCCAATTCTATGTATCTTTCCAGTAACAAACTGCACTGATCTTCTTTACAGTTTTATTTAACATTTACCTGTATTTCTATGGTGAGCACAGCAGTCGAGGCAACTTAAGAAAATAAAAATTTTCCTGGAAAGAAGTTCCATCTTGCCATTAGTCATAGTAGGATATCGCCCATTGGAAACAATGGGACATACTTCTCGATAGATAATTGTAAGATTGGGGCCTAAATCATAAAACAAAAGCACTAGAAAAAGTGAGATACTATCAACCATAAAGTAGTGAAGTATAAAAACAGCACAGCATCCAGCAGAGAAAACATGCCAGCCTGGACAGTGAATTAAAAACACCTGTCAACATAAAATGTGCTTGATATTAAGAATCGTCTTAAAAGCGGGAAAACAGGGGGCCAGATACAACTGATTTGGCAGGGTGTTCTACAACTAAGGCACCACAACTGAAAAGGCTGGGCTGTCAGGATCTCGTCCAACTCAGATCCTGGGGAAAGCTGTTCAGAGAAAAGAGGCTTGAGGTCTCACAGAGAACCCTGTTCGTCTGAACACCTGGAGGGACCTGCAGTAGGTTAAAAGTAGCCTGAGCAGCCCCATCTCAGGTATGCCTCACTTCTATACCCCTGGCCTTATTTTTTGGAGTATGTACCCTGCACTGAAATCAGTTGATATAATGCAGGACTGAAGTTTTTTTTTAAAAAAACAACAACAACACAATAATTAAATACAGTGGTACCTTGATTCTCAAACGTAATCCGTTCCGGAAGTCCGTTCCAAATCCGAAGTGTTCCAAAACCAAGGCACGCTTTCCCATAGAAAGCAATGCAAAATGGATTAATCAATTCCAGACTTTTAAAAACAACCCCTAAAACAGCAATTTAACATGAATTTTACTCTCTAATGAGACCACTGATCCATAAAGTAAAAGCAATAATCAATGTACTGTACTATAAAATAAATAAGACAGTATTGTAGATGATAAAAATTAAAATTATTTTTTTCCTTACCTGCACTGATGATAGTCATTGTTTGGGTGGGGGGCTTTTATCCATTTCCACAGTCACACAATCAGTCAATCAATCAATCAGTAGCTGAACTGGGTTCCACACAGTCACAGAAACAAATTAATTGAAAAAACCTCAAAAACAAAAGCGCAAAATAAATAGCAAAAGCAAAAGTGCCAAACTTAATCTGTCTCGGAAGTCCGTTTGACTTCCAAAATGGTCAAAAACCAAGGCGCAGCTTCTGATTTGTGCAGGCGCCCCAGAAACAATAGCTGACAACTGCAGTGGATGTTCAGCTTCTGAAAAAGTTTGAAAACCAGAACACTTCCAGGTTTTCGGCGTTTGGGAATCAAGGCGTTTGAGTACCAAGGTACCACTGTAAATGAAGTCTGCAGCTTATTTAACAAATGCCTGACAGCTGGATCTGACAGGGTCTGGGTAGGCTACTTTATTCTGAGAAAAAACATAGAATACATAATCTCCCTCTCTTATATATATATATTTTTAATTGTATATGCAAGAGAGAAGTGCAGATGCAGTAACTGAATCTTCTTTATTAGCTGTAATATTTATTTGAGGGAGACTCCTACAAAAGGGTGTCTTGGATAGACTTGAGAGTGAGACTCTCGCTGATGAATGCATAGTGCCACCATGTGGTGGTAATGATTTAAGCAATAGTAACCCTGGTGTTTCCATCTGAAGAAAAATACCTTTATGCAGCTACAAGCTAAAGGACGGCAGGAAATAACAGGAAACTGCTGAGTAAGCTGACAGTTGCTAAACCCTGCAGGGAGATAAAACAATCAAAGAACTAGGTAATAAGCGTAGACAACATATAAAATGGAAGAGACTGATCTGCATCAAATGATGACCCAAACCATGGTTTTGGGTTAGGCTGATTGGGAACCAACTATCATGTGCTTTGGCTTCTGCATAACATCTGAAGTCTGGGAACGGTGGCTTGTACTAACCAAAGGGAGTTAAAACCAAGCAAGAATCATACTGTGATTTCAGTTCCTGGATTGTTTACTTACTGAGGACATATCTACCTACATTTCCATGATGGACCTTTTAAGAGCCATACCGTTCACCAGTGGATTTTCCAGACCAACCCAAGGATCTTTATTAGCAAGGGGAAGGAGGGCCAGAAGCAGATGATTTGTGACGTTCCTAGGCAGCCAATGGTTAAGAGCAATAGCAGAGCCCTGATGGATCAGACCAAAGGCCCATCTAGTCCAGCATACAACCATATACCTATGAGAAGTCTACAAGCATGACATGAGTGTAATTGCCCTCTTCTGGCTATGGTCACCAATAATTGTTATGCAGAGGTATATTGCTTCTGATACTGGAGGCAATATAGCTATTATGACTAGTAGTCATTTAATGTCCTCCATGAATACCTGGCTTGAGAGCAGTACATGTGAAAAGGATCTAGGAGCCTTGGTTGACCACAAACTTGACATGAGCCAACAGTGTGACGCGGCAGCTAAAAAAGCAATGCAATTCTGGGCTGCATCAATAGGAGTATAGCATCTAGATCAAGGGAAGTAATAGTGCCACTGTATTCTGCTCTGGTCAGACCTCACCTGGAGTACTGTGTCCAGTTCTGGGCACCACAGTTCAAGAAGGACACTGACAAACTGGAACGTGTCCAGAGGAGGGCAACCAAAATGGTCAAAGGCCTGGAAACGATGCCTTATGAGGAACGGCTAAGGGAGCTGGGCATGTTTAGCCTGGAGAAGAGGAGGTTAAGGGGTGATATAATAGCCATGTTCAAATATATAAAAGGATGTCACATAGAGGAGGGAGAAAGGTTGTTTTCTGCTGCTCCAGAGAAGCGGACACGGAGCAATGGATCCAAACTACAAGAAAGAAGATTCCACCTAAACATTAGGAAGAACTTCCTGACAGTAAGAGCTGTTCGTCAGTGGAATTTGCTGCCAAGGAGTGGTGGAGTCTCCTACTTTGGAGGTCTTTAAGCAGAGGCTTGACAACCATATGTCAGGAGTGCTCTGATGGTGTTTCCTGCTTGGCAGGGGGTTGGACTCAATGGCCCTTGTGGTCTCTTCCAACTCTATGATTCTATGATTCTATATGTTTTGCCCTAGTTTATGTGACTGGAGATTTCTGCAGCATAACCTGTGCCCATCTTAGGCGAAAGGTAAAAACTATGATCACTGCTATGGTCTCTCTTTGATGATGCATGAAGCTGAAACAGGCTAATGTTTGCCATGGAAGTTTCCTGAGTCTTCACGTGATAATCAGTCCCTATCTGACCACCGTATTTAGAGTTGTATAGAGTGGGGATCCTGTGGCCCTCCAGATGTTGTTTGCCTGCAGCTTCCACATGCCTGGTCATTGGTCATGCTGGCTGGGGCTGATGGGAGTTGGGAGTTGAGCATCTCATAACACATCATGTAGGAAAACTGTTCCTGAACTGCGCCACCTCAAGCTGCAAGTGGGGAATTAATATGTCTGAATGTTTTCCCTGTTGGAAATGGGGTGGAATCCTGCACACAGGAAACCAACAGCATGGAGGTTGCTCCTAGACACATTCTGTGTTCGGTAAGTTTTGTGGCAATGTAGGCTCCAGTTCCCATCAGCCCTAAGCAGTACAGTCTACAATCAGGGATGATGGGAGCTGTAGTCCAACAACACCAGGAGGGCTGCAGACTAGCCACCTCAGCATTAAGCCTTTGGTTTAATCACTCTGTGTTTGTCTCTTGCAGAAACAAACCCTAAATACATCTGAATGTAAATATTCACATTTATCCCTTTATCACCTTGCCTCTTTTTTCCGCTTTTCCCCTTGGTATCTCTCCCTCTGGATAAATTCCAATTGCATTCCCTTTGGGGCAAGGAATTCTAATTTTGCTTATGTTAATCTGCAAAGCTCTACGTACACCTACAGTACTACATAAATAAAAATAGTACGAGATGGAAATGCATCAACCAACTATAGCATTACTACATATTTATGTTTCCTTGATTTAAAACAGGGTGTTTGGGTTTGTCTGTTTGCTTTTATATATATTTAAAACTAGGTGTGATATGTACTTATTCTCTGCTTTTTCTTTGACAAAGCTTTTTCTTTGAAAAGTAACAGACATCATATCTAAATCTTCTATTGCAGTGCATTTAAAGAGAAACCTTGGCTCGAACAACTTGGCATTGCAAGAACCCTGGCTAAAAAAAGCATATACAAACCTGTGTGCTTACCAACCTCCATTTGAAATGAGCATTTGCTGGAGATGATCCATCTTGAAAAGTTGTGTTCGGAGATCCTGACACATTTGCTGAAAATTTTAAGCTAGATTTCCCACCCCACCAACTACATACAAAGAGGATTACATCATGGAATATTCATAAGACAGATATATTCAAAATGTAATATATAATTTGTGACTGTATATTTTTGGCTCTTAGTGTCAGGCACTGTAAATTGACAGGCCTTGTAAGCAGTCAGCATGCTACTTTACATAAATTTCATCTGAGGGGAGTAGATTGAGAGGGAATCATTTTTGAAGGCTAGTAAGTTGGAACTGACAGATGGACTCCCCCCCCCCCCCCGAGGACTGAAGTCTGTTTTTTAAAAAATAACGAATTGCAGGTTTTTTTTAATGCAGCAAATAAACCTATACAAAGTTGACGAAGACTTGCTTATATAAAAACAAAATTAGTTAAAAACTGAAGTGAAGCCTCAAGAGAGATGGAGCCTTTCGGTAATGAGGACTGTTTTCAGACTATCCAGTACTCAACGTGTACAATAGGTGCTGTCTTTGGAGAATTGGATTGAGGGTTAAATTTGTAGATTAAAATTGAAACCTTCTGTCTCGTGTGGGACAAATACAAAAAGTAAACGGGCTGTGAAACCTTTCTAGCAGAGTAAAAGCACTTGCACATTTTGCAGCTTACTGAATCTTAGAAATTAAGCAGTTATGCCTTTTTATCTCCTTTTTTGTTGTCTCTGACCTTCCCCTCTTAACCACTGTTGTAGAGAATGAACCACACATGTATAGTAAGATAAACAAAAAAAGATCACATTTGGCTACAGAAGGAGCCCAAGCTTGGTGGAAGAATTCTGGTCTCACATGCAAGAGTCCTAGGTTTGAATCCAGGGTACAACCCTAAAGAGAATATTTCTTGGGGGTTGGGCATGTCTCCACACTTAGCCACAGCTGAACCATGAGCAGAAATATGGTTCCTGCATGGAGCTCACCTGGAGGCAGCTGTGGACAGGATTCTTACACTGCAGGGGGTTGAATTAGATGATCCTAGGGGTCCCAACTCTACAATTCTGATTCCATGGGCCAAGCTGCCATTTTGGCCTACTTGTTCCCTTGGCAACCCATGCAACCAAAAGCCCTCCCAATCAGGGAACTTATGATCCCACTTTCAATATCATTTGTACCTGCAAATGTTTCAGGGCTGGCACGTGCCGCTTCATTTTCCAACTGGTGCATATACCACAACTTTCAACAAAATAGCTGCAACTTTCTGTGCCACAAATGTCTGGGGCGGGGTGTCTGCCCCACGTTCGTTGCTCTTCAGAAGGCAGCAGTGCAGCAACACTGCAGATAAATCACAGAACAACTTATAAAGGGGAATGATGTGTGGTCCACTATAAATCCACCACTTAATGCACTATTCCCACATCAACTGCATGTTGCAAAATGCACCTGCGAAAAACCACCACCACGGCCATTCTAGAGCAGGGTTTCCCAAACTTGTAGTCCAAAAACAGCTGGAGACCCAAGTTTGGGAAACCCTGTTCTAGAGGGGGGCCCCAAATCCTCTTCAGATGCATAGGCATAGCCAAGGGAGTACAGGGGGGCTCCTCTGAAATATACTCAGGAGTCGAGAGTGGATTTCATGCTCTTTATTCAGCTCATATCGGTGAGGAGGAATGGAAGTTCCCTCAGAATGTCTTCTTTATATACATTATTTACACAATGGGCCCTGCGTGATTGGCTAGTTCCGGGATTCTCCTGTAGGACAATCAAGTTCCACCTGGAGCTGGATTGGATGGCTCCTGTGGACCAATCAGACTGCTGCATTCTGGATCCTATTGTTCTAGGACCAATCAGACCGCTGCCTTCTGGATCCTATTGTTCTAGGACCAATCAGACTGCTGCATTTTGGATCCTATTCAACTCAGTACATAACAGCACCCAAAATCAAGTTAATAAAAAAATATGCATACCTAACTGAGTTTCCTCAGCCCCCCCCCCCGCGCGCAACATAAATCCTGGCTACGCCCATATTCACATGTGTTATTCACAGCAGGCATCTCTATACTGCTTCATGCGTCTGGTGAAGCGACCTCCACGAAAGCTTATGCCTTAATGAATGCAGTTAAGGCAGCTGTCAGCCGCAGGAGGCCGCTTGACAACCGCCTAGCGATTCCCAAACGCCCCGCGAGGGGATGGATTGAAGTACCATACTGCGTGGGGACAGAATCAGGAAGCGGAACGCTTCGGCGCGGGAGTTGATTCCCGGCCGGGCAGCTTTGGCTGAGGCGCCTCAGTGGCTGCGGGAAAAGCTTCCGCCTGACGCGCAGCAGCAGCGGCGCCGGGGTTACGGTCGGCGTCGGTTTCGGTCGGCGGGGGGCGCCAAGCTGCGGAAGATGTTGCTGGTCCTGTCGGAGGAGCATAAGGAGCACCTGGGCTTCCTTCTCCAGGTGGAGAGCTCAGGTACGAGCTAAAAGACATTAGGACTGCAGCCCAAACCTACCCCCTTTTTTGGGATGTGCACATTTACCTGGTGAGACATCCCACCGAGGTCAACGGGGCTTGCTTCTGACGTGAGTTAGACACGGGTCAGGATTGCCCTGTCGGTGTTAAGCCCCGTTTCTTTCAACGGGATTTGCTCCCAGGCAAGCGTTTAGGGGATCGAACCCTAAAAAGTCAAAAAACCCAACTCTTCGAGATTAGGGGATAAAAGCTGTAGTGCTTTTCTTTCTTTCTTTTTAGGGGTGGTGGTGGCAAATATCCCCTATTAGTTTTCCAAATTTTTAACAAACCAACGCCAAGTTACATCGAATTTGATACAATGGATAAAACGCTGCAGCCCTAACCCCATTTATTTATATGTCAATATTTGTGTAGGTCAGCTGCATGCATACACAAACACGCACACTGTAAAAACCACTTAAAGAAATTAAAGCAGGTAGCCCGCCATGACTGAAAAGGCTTTTCTTGAATGGTCGGCATAGGAAAAGTTTTCAGCAAATGCTGCAAACATTTGGGCTGAGTTAAGGCCATTGAATTCAGTGGGATTTGCTGTCTTAGAAGACATGGTTGGGATTGCAGCATTATCCTCAGGGGTGGACTATGGTCTTTCAAATTTCAGTGTCCTGGGTGATGCCAAAATTCAACATCTCCCCCCCCCCCCGCTCCATCTCTCGCCCTCTGTGGCATCATTGTGGCAAAGGTAACCGCCAACCTTCTGATCGGCAAGCCCAAGAAGCTCAGTGGTTTAGACCACAGCGCCACCCATGTCCCATTATATCATTGTGGTACCCCTTGTGGTGCCTTCTTGGTTCGTCGCCCAGTGTGGGCAAACTGGTTGTGCTCCCCTAAATCCACCTCTGTTATCCTAGCACTTAAGGGTAGTTATACCAAACTGATACAGTTTGCACAATAATTCTAGCTTCATTTCCCCTACAGTACCGCAGTTGTATGTAATAGAAATCAGCACTGATTTGTGAATAAATTTGTTCACTTTTCAAGATGTTTCAGGTTTGGGCCTGTGTGGAGCTGAGACTCGCTTCCTCCCCACCTCTATATGTTTGCTTTATGCATTTTATGTGTGAGCTTATGATTAGCTACAGCTTTTAATAGTAAATATTAAAGTAGGACTTTTGAGCTTTCTAAGTGTTTCACATACTTTATCTTAGTAGTATTTAAAGTAGCCCTATAACATAAAAAGGTAAAGGGACCCCTGACCATGAGGTCCAGTCATGACCAACTCTGGGGTTGCGGCCCTCATCTCACTTTATTGGCCGAGGATGCTGGCGTACAGCTTCCGGGTCATGTGGCCAGCATGGCTAAGCCGCTTCTGGCGAACCAGAGCAGCGCACGGAAACGCCGTTTACCTTCCCGCCCTATAAAGGTAAAGGTACCCCTGCCCGTACGGGCCAGTCGTGTCCGACTCTAGGGTTGTGTGCCCATCTCACTTAAGAGGCCGGGGGCCAGCGCTGCCCGGAGACAATTCCGGGTCACGTAGCCAGGTTGATGAAGCTGCTCTGGCAAGCCAGCACCAGCGCAGCACACAGAAAAGCTGTTTACCTTCCCGCTATAAAGCGGTACCTATTTATCTACTTGCACTTACGGGTGCTTTCGAACTGCTAGGTGGGCAGGAGCTGGGACCGAAAGACAGGAGCTCACCCTGCCGCGGGGATTCGAACCGCTGACCATGCGATCGGGAAGTCCTAGGCACTGAGGTTTTACCCACAGCGCCACCCGCGTCCCGCCCCGCCCTATAACATAGGTCTTTATTATACCGCTCCAAGGCAGTCCAAGGCAGCAAACACGCAGCTGGGCTGTGACCCCAAATTCATAGAGCAGAGGTAACTTTTCAGTTAATAACTTCCCAGTTCACATTCTCAGATTCTTAACTAGACGTTATTGGGCAGGCAGGTGTGGCCGTCACTGGCATGTATCTCCCTGTTAAAACATGCTGAGACATCATCTCACTTGGTATTTCCCTGCCACAATCCACTAGCTCCTCCTGCCTGGTAGTGGGGAGATGTCGAACGTGGTGACATCATATGTTCTCAGGCAAATATTTAGAGATGGGGGTCTTCAGCCCCATGTCCCCTGTAACAGCGACTAGGTATTTATATATTTTTAGTAAGCAAAACCTATGTGCCAATCAATAAATAAGTGGTTTACGTAAAATATTATAAAATACTAATTTTTAAAATAGAGATTTAAACACATAATAAAATTATCCAAATATAGGTAAAGCCATCAATCCTTAGCTGCTACACAATGGAAAGCTCACAACTGTAATAACAAAAAATGCATTTCTTTACATTCACAAGGACCAGAAATTTAGGATGCACGCTTTAGTACTCTGTCCATTCCTGCTGACTTTTACTACCGTAAAAATTGCCCTGTGTTTACACATATGTACATGCTAGTAACACAAAGCATTTCTTTCTTTCTGTTATTTTGTAGAGATAAAAACTTCAATAAAAATTAATAATAATAAAAATAATAATAAAATGCTTATGCAAAAAAAAAAAGCCCTGTGGAAATTAAAAAATGTATTCACAATTTACCGTAGGCTGAGATAAGCCGTATTAAGTTGAGCTACTCCTAATGAAGTCTGGTTTTCTACAACCAAGCCATCATCTAGTTTCCTGGTTCTGCAAACAAATCTTTTTTTCTTTTCAGTTATCAATGAATTCTGCAAACAAATCTTCTTTCTTTTCAGTTGTCAATGAATTTGGCCGTATTGCGCTGGAGTTCCTAAGAAAAGGCACAAACCCAAAAATCTACGAAGGAGCAGCAAGTAAGAATTTGAGAAGTGTGGTTGAAGGGCAGTATTTTCCAAGGGCCTTGAATCAATACACTGCTAGACATCAGTCCAATTCAGAGATAACAATGTTGGTCCAGCAAAAATTGGACCAAGAATAGCTGTGTTTTCACACAAAGGTAAACTAAGGTACTTGACTCAGTTAACCAAATTGTGTGCGTTGCTCCTAATGACACTTGTTTCGCTCCTCCCATGGTAAGAGCATGTATATAAACCAGGAGGGGAATAGCTTACTGCTTTAGCCATGCCTGACATTGTGGTTTGTTTAAAGCAGGGATGGGAATTTTTTTTGGCTCCATGGGCCAGATCCTTATCAGCATCAGCCTCAGTGACCAAATTTGAAAGGTGAGCAGGGCCACCCACCTGTCAATTACACTGTGTCATTATGATGTCTCATGGTTGACAGATGGGCAGTCAAAATCCCTTGCTGGAGTGATGTTAAAATGAGGCAGGTGAGAAGCACTTCAGAAAGCAATTTGCCTTGTTGAGGGCTTACTGATTAAGCATTTTTTGGTGTCAAATAAATCACCATCTTTGATTTGAATGGAACATGATGACACCTGTAGCTTCCTCCAGCTATTACAAAGCAGCAACAAAACTGAAATAATTCCCTGCAGATTTGTCAGGCTGTAGTACCTGTGTAAGCTCAACTGAAATGAACTGAGCTTTCATTGGTGAAGATGCAACACTTTGCGGGTTGCTGATGTACAAGTTGATCTGTGCCTTTAGAAAAGAAATGGTACTGTCTTAGCACTGTTTGCCATGAGAATGTAGAGGGGGAATAGTGGCATGTTTGAATGCTTCTATGTGAATTTTTTTTCTTTTAGACTCCTTCTCCCAGACACAAGTTTCCACAGGTGTGGAATTTTGACAGAGGGAAACATGGAATTATGCTGTCTCCAAGTGGCATTCTTAAGTGGCATAGTCCTTGGAGCACTGTGTCACTTACTTTTCTGAGCATATAGGTTGGTCCTGGGTCTATATTGTTTTTCTCAAATGTTTGTTAAGATGATGCTTGTTTACATTCGTCCCCCCCTAATAGATTCTGAAGAGACAGCAGCTGTAGTACAAAATGCATCAAAGATTAGTTAAGTCTAGAATACAAGCACTATTTACTAAGGCCTCTGATCTCCCATAATCGTCATGTACACAAGTGGAATATTCTAAGCTAGAGGCCTCTTTTTGCCTCTACTTTCCATTATTATATACCATATATAGTACAAGGATATGCAGACTAAGTGTGCTTCGATTTGCAACCTATTTTTATTTGAGATTTATTTGCTTGTATATTGTATTGGATCAGATCTCTGTTTGATGTTTTCTCATTCTGTTTTTCAGGAAAACTTAATGTTAGTAGTGAAACAATTCAGCATGGTGTAGAAGGATTAACATACCTTCTCACTGAGAGCTCAAAACTTATGGTAAGTGTAACTCACTGTGATCTTAGTGAGCTAGGCAGATGCTTTGAACTTCTTACTTTCTTGGATATGTGGGTTGGGGGCAGCGGTGTGTGCGTGTAAATAAAGGTCACAGTTGAAAGCTCAGGAAAATTAGTGCAAACTCATATTTTGCTGCATCCTCCATATAGTGTTGCCAACTTCTTTTATATCAGCCCCTTCTGCTGCTTATCAGCAGGCGTTAATGCTTATCTCCACCTTGTGAAAACTTCACCTGCTGATTTCTACTGATGTGGGGTGGAGGCAGTAAGAGAAAGAAACACTGACAGGACCAAGACTTAGTGCTACTTTGGATATCAGCTTTCAAAAAGATAAAAGCCATTTTATAAAATCTTACATATATTAAGAGGATTAAATCTGAAAAATTCAGTCGGTTTCTTCTGTATGATTAGGTTTAGTTTCTATTCTAGTTTCTGCCCAGTGTATCAAAATGATCATCTGACCATGGATGTCATAAATAAGATGCACCATATACACATTTGGAATAGGACGGCATGTACACATGGTAAACTATGGGTAATATCCAGTGTTAGATATAGAATAGAGCCGTTCAAACAGGGTGGATTTGATTTAAATCAAATCGATTTAAATCATGATTTAAATCACTAGTCAGTAAGACTTGATTTAAAACATTTTTTTACAGAAAGACTCATTCTTGCTGGTATAAACTTAATATTTACAACCAGATGAAGGTTTCATTTTTGGAATGATAAATTTTCAGAGTAGTTTTTACAGTTATTTCAAAAATTACTGATTTGGTTATACTATTAGAAATACATTTAAAAAAAAAACTCCTTGATTTTTATCCACCCTGCATTCAAATCAGTGGACATAAATAACCTTAGAGTATGCTTTAATTGGATACCGCCCAATATTTCTGTAAATGGTGTTGCATTATGAATGTTGTGAATTACTTTCTATGTTGGCCTCTGCTTCCTTTTTCTATTTGGTATTAATAGACTGCAGTCAATCAATTCTTACTAAATGATTTCCTTTCACACATATTTCACAGTTGGAAATGCAATCCTTACACAAATTTACAAAGTGTGAGCAGAGGAAGGGCCATTGCTCAGTGGCAGAGCATCTGTTTTGCATGCAGGCTTAATCCCAGGCATTTCCAAGCAGGGCTGTGAAAAGGCTACTACTGCCTGAATCCTGGTGAGCTGCTGCCAGACAGTGTAGGCAATCTGGAGGCAGATGGACCAATGCTGCAACTCAGTATATGGGAGTTTCCTATGTTTGTAAGTAAAACAGTAATAGAAGCAATCAGAAACTCAAAGATTCTATTTTTAATTTTTAGATATCGGAGATAGATTTCCAAGACTCTATACTTGTACTAGGATTCTCTGAAGAATTGAATGCTGTATTGCTTCAGCTGTATCTTGACAATAGGAAGGAGATCAGAAGTATTCTTACTGAACTAGCACCGAAGCTGCCTAGTTATCACAGTCTTGAATGGAGACTAGATGTGCAGGTAAGGGTGAAAATCTTTATAGTGCTGTTTACATTTGGCATGACACAAACTGCTAAAGGCAATGGTTTCAAAATTACAGCAGTAGCAGTAGTATTATTCATACACATTTTTGCATATGGTTATTCATGACAGAACAGTAGAACGCGACCTGCACAGTTAGTTGCCCAGTGATTTACCAGCATAACGCAGCCTACTTAGGCTTCCATGTACTTTGAAGCTGTACTTTAATATTAAGACAGAATTTCCCATCTCTGTATCAGAACTAGCTCAGACAGTACGCCAGTGTTCTGTCTGGTTACAGACAATTGTATTGACGTTTTATGGAACTGGAACATTGATTTTGAAAGCAGCAGCTTATTGCTAAAATTTGCCATTAAAAAAAATGAAAAATTAAATCAGAGGACATTTAACAAGCTATTGAAAATGTAGCTTAACAAAAAAAATTAAAACAGAATTAAGAAACTGGGGAAAATGTCGACTTTAACAGAGCCAGTAAGAGGTCAAGTATGCAAACTAGTCTGTATAATAAAAATCAGCAAACAAATTGTGTGGAAAGTTATTTGTGAGCTGAGTGCAAGGGTGACTCGCATACATGTACAAGCACATAGGTGTACACACACACACCCTTAAATGTTCACTATCACCTTAAGCATTTTACCCTGCTCTTTAGCTGAAAAGCTTCCAGAATATGTTACATAAGGTCAGTAAAAGCAAGAAGGCTCCCACCTGCATATGTAGGTACTCTCAAACAAGTCCCCCCACCCTATGAAAGGACTTGTGATCTTCCTCAGATCTTCTCATCTTCCATATCCTCCTTCCCACCTCCTTTATGTTACTGACTCCATGCTAGTATGCAGCCTATTATGAACCTGTGGCAACTGTAGCTGGCCAGGCAGGTGAGGGGAGTGATCCGTGTTCCAACCTTCCCTGGGCTGAGTTTAGTCTTAAGCCAGAAATTGCCAACCAAAGGCACTGATCTGTTTTTGAAATGTTTATCCATTTCATCTTGTTCCTCCCACACCAGAAGAGGCCTAATAGGGAGCATTTCATGTGGTTAGTCAAGCTCAAAAAATAACACTAGTTCCTGGAATTCCCCCCCCCCCCAGCTTAGTTTATTTGGTCTACAGACCATAAACTTCAGATACAGCATAGGGTTATCAAGACAGCTGCAGTGGGGTGGGAGACTATTTGCATGTACACCAGTTGTGCCTTTTAAAATAAGAGTATTACAAAATCCATGAACAATCAAAAAGTAATATTTTAAAAATGCAGGCAATTTGACTCAAAATTCATCCTCCCTTTGTGGCCTAGTTTTTATGGCTACAGCAAGGAACTTGGCTATATTTTCAGTAATCATGGGGTTGGAGTCAGCCATGAAAATTGAAACATAAAATTAATCTGAATTCCCCAAGTATAAGGAAAGTACTGGGGAAGTAAATCAGAATCCTATATTTCTAGAAACATTACAATATAGAACGAAGTCTTCAATGTAGGCAAAGCTTATTTATCTTCAGCAATTTCTGCTGCCCCTGGCTTTGCTTGATAAATATGCTGCTTTGGGCTAAAATTTGTTTATAAAAAATTTAACACCTTTGGCTATTTACTACCCCATCTTCTGCCACTGGGATTAGAAAATGCATGCAACTAGTAGCATTAAACAGAGATCTCTAGACCTTAGTTTATAAATTTCATTAGCTTGGGCAAAAGGGATTTCTTCACCACTGTACCTTGGGTCTACAACCTAGCACTGATTTTCTTCTAGACACAGAAGTGTATTTTCAGCAGTTAGGTTCAGTGCTTTGCCACCAGCTGTTATGGAAGTTCTATTTACCTGGCTGCCTTGGCACTTAAGAATTTGACTTTGCAAAAGTGGCTCAGTTGAAACATTATCCCATGTAATGTTTATAGGAATATAGGACCCTGATTTATTTCTCCAGTATTTCCCTTACACTTGGGGAACTCCAAAACTAGGCCACAACTGTTAAAGTAAAGGTGAGTTAGGAATCAAAATTGTTGGTATTTTAAATTTATTTTTATGATACATTTGATTGTTCATGGGTTTTGTTTTACTTTAAAAGGCCAAAATTATAACAATGAAGATAATAGTGTTTGGTTCTTATTTTAGTTCTTAACCCAGTATATCCAATTGTCCTTCTGAATCAAGGGGTGGATATCATAATGTAGTAGGTACACACTGTAAAATATATATATATTTCCCTGTTGAATTATGAATGCTGAGAATTAGAATGCTTTTGTTAATTGCTATTCTTAGCATATCTCTTCATTTTAAATCTTACTGAGTTTTCTTTTCCTCACCTCACTATTTACATAGCTTGCTAGCAGAAGTCTGAGACAGCAAATTAAGCCTGTTGTGACTCTGAAGCTCCACCTTACTCAGAATGGAAACCAAACTACTCAAATATTACAGACCGACCCTGCGACGTTGCTTCACCTGATTCAGCAACTGGAACAAGCTTTGGGAGAAATGAAAACAAATCATTGTAGACGAATAGTGCGTAACATCAAGTAGTATTTGCCATCTCAGTAAACTTATGGAAACCAGTGTCGCCAAACAACAGTGCAACTGGACCTGTCAAAAACTTTTCCTCGGCCAAGTTCTTGAGATTACATTTAAGGGCTGAATTTGCTTGGGTGCTAATCTAGTAATAATGTCAGATGCAAATTAGAATAATCATCATAATCTAACCAGACATCAATATTAGTTGAACATGTGAGCTTTTCTAATTTTATGTACAGCTGCCTTTTGCATAATGTGCTGTATAGCTTATTGGTATAATGACCAAACATTTTTCCTTCTTATCTTTTCTGATCTGAATAAAGAAACATATACAGTAATATTTTATATGTATTTGTATTCAGGCTAATTTCTTGTAATTACTTTTTGAATTTTTGGGCCAGTCGCTATTCATACAAAGGAGAAATTCTTCATCCCCTAAGTGCTGGCTGATGTTACTACGCAAAAGGAAATAGCGCCAACGTATGGTCAAAATTGTTGTTGTGCTTGAAATAAGCAACCATGTTTGGTTCATACAGGATGTCCCCTCCTGTGCGTGAGCTGACTTGAGAAGGATGCCCTTGGATAACATAACATTGCAACAGGAAACCTGAAAAAATATCACTATACCGAAAAATATTGCGGTGTGGGATTTGCTAGCTTTATCTATGGTACGAACACCACGTTATTCATGGAAGCGCATGGGCAAGGCAACTGGGACTGCTCACATGTACAGGGAAATGCATTGTTACGAATCAAAGCACTTAACAAAAAAAGTGCCACCAACTTGCACAGATTGTTCAGGAGGATACTATGGTCACAGGGCTGGATTAACCATTAAGCAAAATAAGCATGTGCTTACGGCATCTAGGGAAGGTACAGAAGTTTTCCATTGCCGGATTTACCATGGACCATACGGCGCAGCTAAACCAGGTTCCACAAATAAAGGCTCCCAATATTAAATGGAAAAATTGCATACATAAATATGTAATAATAATAATACTACAATAGTAATACTAAAAATAGTAATAATAGAGATTAATGATATACCGTAATCTTGGGAACACAACAAAATGTAGAAATTTGCTTTCATTTTTTAAAAAACATTAATGATCACAAATTGCTCAGCAGAGCATTCATTTTCTCAGTTGAGGTATATTGAAAACCCCAACAGAACAACTATGCAACAAGGCAGGCTGGATGCCTTAACTCTATTAAGTATAGAGGCAGATGTGTTACATAAGATTTGTTTTGAGGATCTGATCAAAGACTATGCATTTAGACAAATTAGGAGAATTCCCCCCCCCAAAAAAATTAAATAAAGTGGAGGTATACACAAAATAAAGATCATTTCCCATCTTACTATAGGTTTTGTTTAATTTCTAAAAACAAAAGTTAATTTTACGGTTTATTATTGTTTATATTTTTAATTAGATATATATATGGGGGCACCAGTATCTTTTAGATGCTTACGGCCTCTAAAGGTCTTAATCTGGCCCCGCATGGTCAGTGGTATTAAACATTCCCGAGAGATCAAGTAAGAGCTACAAGGTCATACACACCCCACTCCTGAAGGCCTTCTATCAGGTTGGCTAAGGCTGGTTCTATTCCAAAACAGTGCCTGAACCCAGAAGGACAAAAACCAGAAGGGTTGACAAAGTTCTCTGGAAATGGGTAGTAATAGCAATCCTTTTCTTGGGGAGCAAACTTAGTTCTACAGTCATACCTCGGGTTGAATATGCTTCATGTTGAGCGCGTTAGAGTTGTGCTCCAAGGCAACCCGGAAGTAACGGAGTGCATTACTTCTGGGTTTCGCCGCATGCGCAGATGCTCAAAATGACGTCATGCGCAGAACCAGCGAAAAGCGATGCGTGCGTGTGCAGACGTGCCGTCGCTAGTTATGTTTGCTTCTGGATGCGAACGGGGCTCCAGAATGGATCTCATTCGCATCCCCAGGTACCACTGTACTCTTGATTGGCTGAAGGTAGGCCACAAGGTTTTTCTATCCAACGTTGCTTGGGACAGAAAGCAAAGAAGCAGTGCAGTTTCTATTTGTTAGCTATGGATACCCTCAACTACAATGGTACCTTGGGTTAAGTACTTAATTCATTCCGCAGGTCCGTTCTTAACCTGAAACTGTTCTTAACCTGAAGCACCACTTTAGCTAATGGGGCCTCCCGCTGCTGCCGTGCCGCCGGAGCACGATTTCTGTTCTCATCCTGAAGCAAAATTCTTAACCCGAGGTACTATTTCTGGGTTAGCGGAGTCTGTAACCTGAAGCATCTGTAACCTGAAGTGTATGTAACCCGAGGTACCACTGTACCTAAAAAAGCAGAAGGCAGCTAGCAACCCTCAGCCCCACACTGAAGATTCGAGAGATCATTGGAAGTTGTGCAAGTACAGTGGTACCTTGGGTTAAGAACTTAAATCGTTCCGGAGGTCCATTCTTAACCTGAAATGGTTCTTAACCTGAGGCACGCTTTTGCTAATGGGGCCTCCTGCTGCTGCTGCGCCGCTGGCGGGTGATTTGTGTTCTTATCCTGGGGCAAAGTTCTTAACCTGGAGCAATCACTTCCTAGTTAGTGGAGTTTGTAACTCAAAGTGTCTGTAACCCAAGGTACCACTGTAGTACCCAATCCGTCTGCTTCAAAAGAGAAAGAAAATATCTAGGTATGTACAAGCAGGGGTGGGGAATGAGAACATCCCAGTTGTGAATAATGAAGCAGCTACCAGTTACTGCACAACCTGAACAAAACGAAAACTGGATATAGGGAACGACATACCAAAAGCAAATTCTCTATAGAGGTGTCAAAATCTGAGCTGCTTACACAATGCTTGATCCCTGCAGAAAGCTATCTTTGGCAGGTCTTTTTTGCCACGCATGGCTTTCTCATAATTCTCCTTGGTTAGCATACTTCGCTGTTTTGAAAAGGCCTGTATGCCATTGTTGCATTTTATTTCCCAAGCCAGGTCCCATTCGTTACCAAAGTGGATGACAGGTTTCACTTCTGACTTCCTTTCTGTCATGAACAGGAAAGAGGTGTCAATTGAACATCAACTTAATAAGTACAGTGGTACCTCGGGTTACGTACTTGATTCGTTCCGGAGGTCCGTTCTTAACCTGAAACTGTTCTTAACCTGAAGCACCACTTTAGCTAATGGGGCCTCCTGTTGCTGCTGCGCCGCCGGAGCACGATTTCTGTTCTCATCCTAAAGCAAAGTTCTTAACCCGAGGTACTATTTCTGGGTTAGCGGAGTCTGTAACCTGAAGCGTCTGTAACCTGAAGCGTCTGTAACCCGAGGTACCACTGTAATATGCAAGAGCTCTAGAGGAAAATAAGCAGAAGCTGTACTGCATTATATTGTGTATTGTGGGTTGTATGACTTTGTTCTTTGTGTTAAGACCAGCACCACAGGTAACATGATAGACTTGAGTCAAATAAATAAAAGAATATGTTTCATGGGCCAACACAGCTATTTTGGACTTGAGAGAGTGCTTACCATTGCAGTTTTTAAAAGGCACAATCTTAACCATTCAATGCCCTATTTAATTCAATGGCGTTTACTCCCAGGTAAATGGGGTTTGGATTACAGTTTTAGTAGATGAAATCCAATGGACTGATTAAGCACGGCAGTATCTTTGCAATGGGCAGGGGAAAGAAGAGGAGAGGCTCCCAATCGAAGCATCAGCACTGACGAGCTATAGAAACCCTTCACATATCTTTTCCTCTTACACTCACCAAGCACCTGCGGGAACCTGCACCGGGGGGGGGGGACACACATTCCTACCATGCCGATTGCGATGCGACTCTCAATGGAGGATCTGTCAAAGCCTAACCCTGAGCTGTGCTCAAACTCCTTTTTGCATATGAAAGCCCCACTGAATATCTGAGGAAAAAGCGGCCAAGTGCTCCAGGGAAGTATTTAATGGTAGTTTCGGCCAGTCTGATAAAGGCGAGGCCGCCCCCAAACGAGCGACAGGGACGGACTGCACGGTACCCCCCCTCCCCCCCTTCTACGATTCCTTATTAAGGAGAGTCCCGCAGGAAGCGGTGGCACGCTTCCTTCGCCCGATGTATTAGTCATAACCCCGCTGGATTTCCGTCCAAGATCCCCGTAAAACTCCCTAAACCCACCCCCAGGAGGCTCCTCTAGCCCAGCTGGGGGAAAAAAAAAACCAGCAGGGTCCGGCTCTCAGCTGAGCCGTGGGAGGACTCTCAGTGGGTGTACCGTGTAATCGGGCTGGTCCCAGACACTGAGCTCATGAATAATGCAGCTGCCAAACTTTCTGCGCCGCCCTGAGAGTTTTGGGTAACTTTGTTTGGGATAGTCCGAAAGCAGCCGCCGCTGCCGCCACTACCACGGCGGGAAGTACTCAGGCTCTTCAAGATCCGGACCATGGGTATGTGAACGGGAAAGGGGACCCCCTTCCCCTCTTTCTCCCCCGCAAAAGATCGCTTTTCTGTCCACCCGCCCTTTAAGAAAAATCAAAAACTTTTTTTTTTGCGCTCGGCCAGGGAAAGGGAGGAATCTTCGGTCAGGCCTGGGAACCGAACGCTGGCGAGACCCTCGGGAAAACCCCGGCGTTCGAAATCGGAACGTCCGCGGGAGCGCCAGCGTTCCAAATCAGAACGTTCGAGCCCCTCGGAAGCTTTCACTCGAGCCTCAGGCCTCCTCTGGAATTCCGGGCGGCGAGGCTGAGCCCTCCTTTCCTCCCTCCCGTGACAGCCGCGGCTGCAGATCTTCCCCCCACCTCCCCAACACGCCAACTAGTCCTTTAAAGGAGCTGCTTTCTTCGGAGGGAATTGTAACAAATCTCTGCAGTTGCAGCGGGGAGGGACAGCAAAGAAAAGAAAAAGTTGCATAACTTTCCGCCGGGGCCTGACTTGGACGTGCTTCATGTGTACTCTGGAAGATCCTGCGAGATAAAAAGTTTTGGGAGGGAGGGGACGGCTGCCTTGGAGCCGCCGGGGCCTCTGGGGAGAAGGGGAAAGGGGAAAAAAAAGGGCGCTCGGATAAGTTTTGCTTTGGAAGGATTTGAAGAAGCTTATCATCTTCGTCATTATTTGCATCTCGTGTCTCGGATGACTTTCGGGTCTCTTTTGGACCCTCACTGCAAAATACTTATTTTGTGCGACGGGGGTTGGAAACTGGCGATTTAAGAGGGCGAAACCCCAGAGATTTGCTCCAGAGACTCGACTCGGGAAAGGAAAGAAAAGTTCGGGGAAAGGTGGCGAAAATGAACCCTGCTGGCGTCCCTCCCCCGCCGGGGCAGCAGGTGATCCATGTCACCCAGGATCTGGACACCGACCTGGAGGCTCTCTTCAACTCGGTCATGAACCCCAAGCCCAGCTCGTGGAGGAAAAAGATCCTGCCGGAGTCCTTCTTCAAGGAGCCCGACTCGGGCTCCCACTCCCGGCAGTCCAGCACCGACTCAGGCAGCCACCCGCCGCGGCTCAGCAGCGCTGCGGTCGGAGCCCACCACGTCCGCTCGCACTCGTCGCCCGCCTCCCTGCAGTTGGGCGCCGGGGCCGGGGCCACCCCGAGCCAGGCCCAGCAACATGCGCACCTTCGCCAGCAATCCTACGACGTGACGGACGAACTGCCGCTGCCTCCCGGCTGGGAGATGGCGCTCACGCACACGGGCCAGAGATACTTCCTCAAGTAAGTCTGGGGAGGAAATAGCTTGCGGGGGGGGGGCGCGAAGCGGGCAGAGTGAAGGCTTGGGGGCTGCTCTTGAGTGCAGGGAGGCGACTCAAAAGAGTCAGGGGCAACGCTAGGCCGGGCTGGGACGTGTAAGATCAGTGGTGGAGAGAAGGACGGGCCTGGGAGAAGAGGCCCCCCCCCTCCTCAGCCCGAAGCCCCAGAGAGTTGCTGCCAGTCCGAGCAGGCAGTACTGACCTAAGTGGGGCCAAAGCTTTGACTTGGTATAAGGCAGTTTCTGTGTGTAGTCCAGTGTTGAGAAATACAGGTGGGTCTGTTAAGATATACAAAGATGAAACAGTACATCTGAGCACTCTCATCTGGTGTAGAGTTTTGTGCTATTTCCTACATGGAAATGACCTCACACAAATCCATGTGTGTTTCATGGACTAGGACTTTGGAGACCAGGATTCGAATCCCCACTCCGCCATGTAGCTCACTGGGCCAGTCACTCACTCTCAGCCTGACCAACCTCACAGAGTTATTGTAGGGATTAAATGAGGAGGGGGAGAACTATGCAAGCAATCATGAGCTCTATGGGGAAGAAGGTGGGATATAACCTCAATTTTTTTTAGTGTGCATCTTTTTTCCACCACCCAGTCTCATTCAAACACCACCCAATTTTATCCAAGCTACAACCCTTTGTGATAGGTTAGGCTACAATGGTATAACTGGCCCCAGGTCACCCAGTGAGCTTCACGGCTGAGTGGGAATTTGAACCCGGGTTTCTCCGGGCCAAGTCTGACATGCTGACTGCTACACTGCCCTGGTTCTCAGAGTGATATCTTTGATACCTCACCTTTGGCACAGAAAACAGGGCTCACCCCCCTAGGGCCAGACGTGAATCAACTCTTCATGAACCTCTTCATGCTTCTTTTAATTCCTCTGCACACGTAAACTTGAGCAGGTGTGCAAAGTTGAAACTGGGAGTGAAGGACCCCCTGAGAAAATGCCCTCCTGTGAGCCCCCTCCATTGCCTGCAGGGCCATTCATATGGCGGGTTTACTCGGAGCAAGCAAGAGGCAGCATCTGTGATGGGTGCTTGTGAGTCACCTTCCATTTTCATGTCCTGGTGTAATGTGCCTCGGGGGCATTGTGGGAACATGAAAATAATGGCTTTACAACGGCCACAGCTCAGGTGGGCATCAGCGCTAGTAGGCCCTGCTGGGATGTGATGTGCAAGCGAAGGCCTCTTTCCCTGCTAGGGGGTCTCAGGTGTGTGAGGACTAGGACTAGATGCTGCTGCTTAGTGCATGTTTAGGGACACTTTGATTTGGCTGAGTTGTACCACTGAAAATTAATTCTGGGCTTAAGTCCTTGGGGGTGAGTCCTGGAACAAATCAAAAGCCGCAGTGTAGCCCATTGGAGTTTAACCTCTTTGGAAGCAAGTCAACGGAAACGGTACATTTGACTTTACCGCCAATATAAGTTGAGGTGCTGCAACAAAATCTTGAGGTGTGCCGTGTCCACGTTGATGTCTCCAGTGGCTCCACTCTACTCCATTCCCCTTCCTCGCATGGTATTTCCTTGCCCTGCCTCCCAGCAGTCAAGCCAGCATTCCATACCCACTTGAGTTGTTCAGTTCTCACTAGACTTCTTTTTTGAGTGGGGTTTCCTCCTCCCTCCCCCGCCACTGCCGTTGCTGTTTGGGGGAGTGGGGTGATGGTGGACAAGCTTGTTCAATTCTTTAATTTCCCTGTTGATGTCGATGGGCAACTCCTTCTGCTCCTGGGAATGTCTTAAAAATAGCTTCTCAGAGTGAAACAGGAAGTGGCCTATCCAGACAATGGTTTTATTTTACACTTTATATGTGTTTATATATATATGTTTGTGTCCCTGTCTTCCTGTTCCAGACACTCTATTCTGTTCTCACTCCCCACCCAGCTGGCAGGGATGTTTTCTTTCCCACCCTGCAACCTCCTGTCTCTCAAAAGTCTATGCTACAGTTGTTATGGATTTGTTTCCCCCCCCCTTGCAAATTTTCTCATATGCATTTCGGGGTTATCTTCAGTCTGCTGATAACTGTCACTTTTGCATAAATTGCCCAGTCTTCCTTACATGAACACCAGAAGGCTCAAATCAGTATTATTAAATAGAAAGAATTCTTTGCGCAGTACAGGTTCTCCACTACTTTGTAAAGGCAACCAGGAAGACTGCAAAAATAATATTTAAAAGGATTTTTTTTATCTGTATTTTAAAAAAAGGAGTAAAGAGAGAACAACACTATTGATGTTATTCCAGATAAATTATTTTTGATAAAGGAGAAGAGGCTTTAAAATATATCCCGAAATATACCAAAGAAGGGGCGAAGGTTAACCCTAGGAGCTACTGGCCTGTTTCTAACTGTGTGCTAAGCCATGGTTTAGTGCAACTTGGACAAACCACAAGCTGTTAACCATAGGGCATACCTTGACTATAGTGTGTGGTTAGTCCGGAGAGAGTTAACCCATCAGCTAGAATTGGCTCGCTTGGTGGAGTTGCTATGCTAGCTTTCTGACAGGAGAGTTGATGTTGCTTATCAGGAGGGAGGGGGAGGGAGGTCAGTGCAGTGCAGCGGCACTGGCAGGAACACTGGGTTGGCTCTGCTGGTGCATTTGTGCTGCACCAACCATCCCATTTCCTTGCTGCTCTCTGTGCCAGTAAGCAACAGCGACCCACCTGTCTGGATGCTAGTGTGATGGCTCTTTCCCACCTGGAGAGCCACTTCTTCCACCAGCCCAGGTTCGGATGACAGGCTAGGCCAATCCACTGCTTGGCTCAGCACAGCACCAAAATAACCAGGGTAGAGCAAAACAGCTGCAACCTGCTCTCCCAGAGACTGTATGCCTGCAGTTTTCCCTTAGCATCACCTGCAAACAAGGCCACAGTGTGATGGGAAAATGGATGAAAGGGGCCTTTCCCAACGCCATCTGTGTGTGGGTAGAGAAACAGGAATCTAAAACACGGGCAATCTGTATGGCCTTCAGGGCCTGTGTGGGCCCCAAAGTCAGTTTATACATTGAGATAAACAAACATGGGAGGAACATGTTTATAGAGAGCATCGCTATGCTGCAGTGAGGGAAAAGAAGGGTGAGATAGGGAAGGGATGAGAGGAGCACAGCTTGAATTGCACCCTCGATGCTCACATGTTGCTCAGAAGGAAGTTGCTTTGAATTCCATCATGGAACAACAGACTGTGGACGAATGGTGCAGAAGAATCACAGGATCCTGGGCTAGGGGGATGCACACCATAAATCAGCGGTAGAGCCCATGCTTTGTATGCGGTGGGTCCCAGTTCTGTCGCTGGCCTTCCCAGTTCAAAGGACATTGGGAAGCCAATGGTGGGAAAGGCTGGAGAGCCACCGCCAGTCTGAGCTAGTCCCCGCTCCACATGTAAAGATATGGAGCTCACTTGCAAGTTGTAATGATGGCCGCCAACTTGGATGGCTTTAAAAGGTAAAGGTAAAGGGACCCCTGACCATTAGGTCCAGTTGTGGCCAACTCTATGGTTGCGGCACTCATCTCGCTTTATTGGCCAAGGGAGCCGGCGTTTGTCCACAGACAGCTTCCGGGTCATGTGGCCAGCATGACTAAGCCACTTCTGGTGAACCAGAGTAGCGCATGGAAATGCCGTTTACCTTCCCGCCGGCGTGGTACCTATTTATCTACTTGCACTTTGATGTGCTTTCGAACTGCTAGGTGGGCAGGACCTTCTGATTGGCAAGTCCTAGGCTCTGTGACTGGACCTAACAGTCTGGGGTCCCTTTACCTTTTTACATGGTCCCAGATTTGTGCTGGGATCTGTGTGTGCATTTCTATGTGACCCAGATACATACCCTGTACCACACAGTGTGCTTTTTTTTTTACTTGTGCAGCTCCTATCCAAGCAGAGGATGTGTTAAGGAAATCTGCTTTCCGCCTGTGCATCGCTCTTGCCAGATGGAGGGCATTTGTGGTAGTCTGTCAGCATTCATCAGCGCTTTGCGAGGGGATGATTTCAAACTCTGGAAACAAATATCCTGAGCGTGATATTTCAAGAACACATTTGCTAACTCCCAAGTGTGCCATCGAGAGTGTTTTCTCGTGTATCTCCCAAACTGGATTGTAACATTAAAAGTGTCTTTTGCATTTACTGTGCATATTTTTAAAAATACAAATGGCAGCCACTGGGGAACTGATGATGAGATGATGATCAAAGTTGCAGCTGGCAGGGAGATGAAGTTTAACTATTCCCTCCCCTGCTGTGGTCCTGGAAGAAATTGCCTCTCTGGAGCTGCTATTTGCATTGAGAAATCTCCCCTCTGTGCAGCTGCCATTTGCATTTTAAGTGCACATTAAATTAAAATACATGTTTAATGTTGTGTTGGCTCCATGTAACAGCCACACCTTGTCCTCCAGGGCTGCATTGGGTGCTTGAAAGACCCGTGTGGGAGTAGAATACAATGACGTCTGGCCTCTTGAGTAGAAAGTGTTGGCTAAGATGCAATCCTGCGCATTGTTACCTGGAAATTAGGGCCATTGTGCACAGTGGGATTCACTTCCAAGTGAATATAAGGAGGATTCATTGGTTATTGTTGTTTTCTCTCCCAAAAATAATATTCATAGTGTCATTCAACAAATGTTTCTCCTGTTGACTTCCGCAGAGCTTACTCCCTGGTAAGTGAAGTATATGCACTTTCCTGAGAGTAAGCATCATTGGTTCAAATACGTATATGACTGTACTGTAAGAAATTTATTGTGGCATGGACCAGTGGCTGCTTCATCAGATGGTAATGAAATCCAAAAAGTACATGGTATCTATCAGAGCACAAAAAGTGTGCAAAATAAAGCACAGAGAGCATTCGACTTCCCTGTTCACTTCCCCTCATGCCCTAGCACCACAGTATATATAAATTTCTTCCAGCTGAGAATAAGGCGTCAGGCATCTAACAAAGTGGGTTTGTACCATCGTAAATGTGTTAGTCTTTAAGGTGCTGCAAGACTCCTGCTTATTTTTGTTGCAATAGAATAATTCTGCTACCACTCTGGATGTTTTCTCCAATGGGAGACAAGCTCCCACTGGAAGAATCAAGAAGTGGTGGAAACAACATCAATAACAATATCAGCCATTCTGGACGGCCTCCAACATACAGTGGTGCCCCGCAAGACGACTGCCTCGCAAGATGGAAAACTTGCTAGACGAAAGAGTTTTCCGTTTTGGAGGTGCTTCGCAAAACGAATTTCCTATGGGCTTGCTTCGCAAGACGACAATGTCTTGCGAGTTCCTGCTGTTTTTTCCCCTCCCCCCTTTTTTCTAAGACGCTAAGCCGCTTATCAGCTGATCCGATCAGCAGATAAGCCGCTAAAAGCCGCTAATCCGCTAATCCGTCAATGGGCTTGCTTCGCAAGACAAAAAAACTGCTAGACGAAGAGAATCACAGAACGGATTCTTTTCGTCTTGCGAGGCACCACTGTATAAAACATGAACTCATGCTGTTTTAAATGGTCCGCATACAACACATTCGGGTAGATCCAGCGGTGCAGCATAATCATTTGCATGCTTACTCAGTAGTAAATTCCTCTGTGTTTAATGAATCTGACTTCCTAGTAAGTGTGCTTAGGACTTGAGCCTAAGTTAGTTGAAATGAATGAATCAAGCTAGGTCTGACTAACAGCACAGTCCTATCTGTGTCTACTCAGAAGTAGGTCCTATTGAATTCATTGAGGCTGGCTCCAGCAAGTGGGGTTAGGTTCGCAGTCTCGGTCCTCTCTGAAATCTATAGGCGTCAATTTTGCTGAACTCACCAGTGCAAACCAGTGCAGGTCTACTCAGAAGTAAGCTCCATTGTGTCCCGTGGGGCCTGTTCTCAAGTCTGTGTGCATAAGATCCAACCCATTGGCCTTGACAAAGGTTTTAAAGGCTTGTAAAGCAATTTGTGTTTATATTAGGACACTGGTTAGTTCTCAAATGGTATATATTTCCACTTGCAAATAGAAGAAAGTGGAGCTGGAACTTTGTACTGACAATAAGTCTTGCTTTGCTTTGTTTACCCAGGACCAGCTGTGACTTATAGAAATCACAGTTTTGCATGTCGGTTCCTGTGGAGATTTTTTGGCGATGACTGTAAGAAACTTAAGTAGCCCCAGGACCACCCTAAACTGTAACGCAACAGCGGGTCTCAAAAGTGGGGGGTGGAAAACAGACTTACAACAAAGCTGCGTGTGTTTACCAGGAACGATTCTCCTTTGGTATTGGCTGTACTTGGCTGGAGATGTTTAGATATTTAACAAACCTTGAACAGTCACTGGTAAAACAATAGTGACCGGCAAGAACTGGAGGAAAACATAATTGGCATTACGTTTGGCTTACCTGGCGCAACTCCAAAAGGTGCAACTTGTTTTACATTCGAGGGCTGGGAGCTCAGTATTGCCTCTGCCCCCCTTTCGAACATGGGAAACTTGGAAAGGGGTGGTTAACACACCTGAAGAAAGGAGACCCGGAAGATCTAGGAATGGTTGAATTAAAATTTCCCATTCCCAACTTTATTAAAGACATAATTGATCCAGATGCTTTCTTGTGCCAGCTGAATATATTTACACAAGTTTTCAGTAGAAGGAAATCACTGTCAGAGTGTATTTTTTATATATATATATATATATATATATATATATATATATATATATATATATAATATTTTATATATATTTCTGCAAAGGTCACCGAATTTTTGCTTCCTGAGAATCTCAGTTTTCATTTTTTTAAAGCAAGTTTCTAGTTCGTAAGAGTGTGAAAGCAGTCTTCTACAGCGAAAAAAGAAATTGATAGTGCACCTCTGTATTTTATTTGACTACTATGTGTGCATTTCATCAGAATGTTTGCCAGTCAATAAAACAAAAACATCATTGTATAGTTAGTCTCAAATTATAGTAAACATGTATACATTAGAATAGCCTCAGAATGACATCTTACCCAGATTTTGTGGCCCGTATAAATGTTGCAAATTGAACACAGTTTCTTTTAACGTTGTTTTGCTTAATCTGTTTTGGTTTGAAGTACTGAGATACCTTGGTACTCGAACAACTTGGTTCCCGAACAAATCGGCTCCCGAACGCCACAAACCCGGAAGTAAGTGTTTCGGTTTGCAAACGTTTTTCAGAAGCCGAACGTCCAACGCTGCTTCCGCTTGAGTGCAGGAAGCTCCTGTAACCAATCAGAAGCCACGCCTTGGTTTTGGAACGGTTTCGGGAGTCAAATGGACTCCCGGAACGGGTTAAGTTCGAGAACCAAGGCACTTAAAACCACTGCACTGGTTTTAAGCTATAAAGCCTGAAACTGCTTGGTAGCCAGCAAGTGACCTGGAAGATCATCTCCTGTGTGTGTTCTGACCTTAAGATCCATTTTGGAAGCCCAGCCTCACAACGTGGTGAGCCAGGTAGCTACCAAAGCAAGGGCTGTTTGGCTAGTGGCACCCCTTTTTTTAAAAAAAAAAATATTTTTATTAGTTTTTTTACCATATAGTTTCCAACATTCATATAACATAATTTCTTATCTTATACAATATTTTTGACTTCCGTCAGCTCCTCTGGTGATTTTCCGTTTATTCTGCATTTCCTAATTTTTCTATTACTCTTAATTATCATTAACTAATCATTTTCTTCATTGTCTTTTTTGCAATATTTCAAATAATCCTCCTTACAAAACTTCTTGCAATCCTACTAGCGTAATCTGTTCCTTACAATTACTTTTCAAATAGGTTGTATATTTACTCCAGTCTTCTGAGAATCTCTGGTCCCGCAGGTTTCGAATCCTTCCTGTTAATTTATCTAACTCTGCATAGTCTGGCTAGTCGCACCCCTAACAATGGAATACCCCAGAGAGGCTCACCTAGTCAGGGGCGGAGGAAGGGGGGTGCACGGGGGGGGGTTTTCACTCCGGGTGTCACCACCGAGGGGGATGACAAAATGCTGGGCGGCACTCACCGCAGGACCTGCAGCGCACCCGAGCCACACAACTCTCCTGGCTCGGGTGTGTGCAGGCTCCGCGTTGTCCCAAACTGTCTGCCCGCCGCCTCCCCCTCAGTTGTAGGGCGGCTGAGTGGGAGGAGCCAGGCAGATTCCTCTGAGGCCCCACAGGCCGGTGGCGCCGCCCCTACGGGCAGCTGGCACCGCCCCTGGACACACGCCGGCCCAGGCACCCAGTCGGCTTGCTCCGCTGCTGCACCTAGTGTTTCTCTCTGATCTTTGGGGCACCATTCAAATACCTTTTTCTTCACCCCCGCCTTCTAATTGTATGTTAGGCCACAGCAGCCAGAGGTGAATTTAAAGTAGCCTAATCTGATCTGTAAACTGTTTTGCTGCCTCTGTGCAAAGAAAGCCCTTCCCCACTTCCAAGGACTGCATATTGGTTTAATGATCATGCACTGTGCTTTTAATATTCTTTTGTTTGTAAGATGCCCGGGGATACTTATTGATGGACAGCTTTTTACATTTTAAAAATGCATGTGTTTAATAACTGACTAAAATATATTCATAACGTTGCAAGAAGGAACATAATATTGCAAGAAGTGGGGAGACGACTTTTTATTCCCCTTTTGCGTGCTTGAAATCTTTTTCTGTGGGTCCGTTTAGGAGTTTGTTCTCTCCCCCCCCCCCCAATTTTACCTTTCTGTGACAAGGAAGGGTGTGAAGCAGCAGAAATGTCCCGGTTTTGCCTCAAGCAGTTTCCAGACATTGCTGCTCCTGTGGTTGGGAGTTGTCCCTCTGTCTGAATCTGCAGGGCTGCTTGGCAAAGGAGTCCGTGGCTTGTGGATTTCTGCCACAGTGGCTTCCATGCTTCTGGAAATGTTGGCAGCTGAGTTTTGTGACTGAGTAGTTTGCCCGCTGCTGTGTTGCTCCTGTGAATTTAGAGCTTGGTGTGACCGCCGGAACTGCAGAAATGCGTGCCAGTATAAAGTCTGGAAATGGCCTTTGGTTGCAGTTCAGAGGCTCGGCCTGTTTGTTTAAATTCTGCCAGTCTCCCTTATACAAGATCTCATGTAGCAGAGGGCTTCAGTCAGTCTGTACTGCAGATCTACAGTGGTACCTCGGGTTAAGTACTTAATTTGTTCCGGAAGTCTGCTCTTAAGCTGAAACTGTTCTTAACCTGAAGCACCACTTTAGCTAATGGGGCCTCCTACTGCCGCCGTGCCGCTGGAGCACGATTTGTGTTCTCATCCTGAAGCAAAGTTCTTAACCTGAAGCACTATTTCTGGGTTAGTGGAGTCTGTAACCTAAAACGTATGTAACCTGAAGCGTATGTAACCCGAGGTACCACTGTACTGGGTTCTTTAGAAGGCCTGTAGAAGCAAGGCCTAGACTTGGAATTATAGAAGGGTAGAGTTGGAAGGGATCCATTATCTAGCCAGCCCTCTGCAATGCAGGAATCACAATCAAAACATTCCTAACAGATGGCCACCCAACCTCTGTTTAAAGACTTCCAAAGACGGCACCACCTTGAAAGGGAGTCCATTCCACTGTCAGACCCACACACCCATTTTTGCATTGTGTGGAACCAGAATCTTCAATAAGAAAAGCTGATTGCATACTGTTAAAAGGCCTTTGTCCCCCTTTTAAAAAATTACTTCCAAGGTCCTTGAACTTCTTGTTATTGCACCTTAAAGAAAAGTTGACTTTCTGGTACTTTAAAAGTATTTTGTCCCTGAAAAGCTGCTTTTCTGGTAGGCCTGAGTACGTACTCTTCCCATCTTACACTGGCGTTTAAAGGTCATCTTGATATATCTTGCAAACTAGCAGGAGTACATTGCCTTGGTTGCATTCAGGGCTTGTATAAACATGTAGCTTCAGCAGGAGTGGTCAAGAATAATAGAGCAGATGAGGCACTAATTCAGCTTAGCTCGGTTTCCTAAAGGCATGTTTTAACTTGGGGTAGCAGTTGTAATACTGAGGGTGAGCAAACGTACAACTTTAACTGCCTCATCTCATTTCCTTTGCTTTACCTGCAAATCCCAAGGCAAGTCTTTGAAACAGTGTACAGCATTTCTGTATGTTTACTCACAAGTAAGCCCCATTGCGTCCTGTGTAGCTATGTGTGGGGTTGCACTGCACATTTGCTATTGAGTGTTGCCCTAAAGAGGCCAATTTTTGATAAATGTGATCTATTCTTTTTTTTTAAGGTATGTGCAAAGCAGTATTAGCAACTGGGATAGAAAAGCTAGGAGCCAAATGGCTTCTGGGACCTGGGTTGTGGGCGCCAAAACAGAATGCCAGGCCGTTGGGGTGGTCAGCAACACTTTTTATTTATTATTTTGATAAGCATGAATTAATCCACAATACACATAAGTGACATGTTGTTAATATCACATTTTTAACAGACATGGTTCACACATGTTTAATTTGGTGTTTACAATAAAAATATTGGTACCGTACTTCAGTTTTCAAAACACTCTGCTCTTTATTGTTAAACCCTTTAACATAGTGTTTCTCAGCCTTGGGTCCCCAGATGTATATTGTCTACAAGAGGATCTGTCCTGGAGTGTCAACACAAGGGGGCTTGTGAAGAAGGCGCAGCAGAGACTGTATTTTTTGAGAATACTAAGGAAAAACCATCTTCCGCAGAAACTGCTGCTTGCCTTCTATCACTGTGCCATTGAGAGTATGCTCACTTATGGCTTATGTGTGTGGCACGGAAGCTGTACTGCCCAGGACAGGATGGGGTTGTGCAGGGTTGTTAAGGCAGCAGAGAGCATTGTTGGCTGCCCACTCTCCACCTTAGAGCAGATTTATGCCACAAGGTGCCATAGGAAGGCACTGGACATAGTAAAAGATCCATCGCATCCTGGTCACTGTCTCTTCGAGCTCTTGCTGTCGGGACGGAGATACAGGGCGATGAAGACAAGAACGAGCCGTCTTAAGAACAGCTTCTTCTCCAGAGCGATCTCGGCCCTGAATAGGAAGCCCGGACTTTGAAAGTCATCTAATCTCCCTTGCTGTATTATACTGTATTGTTTAATTAGTGTTTTTATGGAGCAGTCAAGTAATTTCGTTGTCCCCGAAGGGGGCAGTGACAATAAAGATATTATTATTATTATTATTATTATTATTATTATTATTATCCTTAACATATACCAGTACTTTGAGACTTCAGAGCACATACATTTCAGTGATCCTTGAGTGTCAGCCGGGCGCAAAAAAATGGTGCCCAACTTTTTGAGGTGCTTGCAAATGGAGAACCTTTAGGAGCAAAATGCGCCCGGCGCCCTGCTGATTTCGAACCCTGGTGCAGAGTAGATGTAGCCCAAAGTGGTGTCCTGCAGACGTTGGACTGCAATTCCCATCATCCTTCACCATTGCCTATACTGCCTGGGAAAAGGATCAAAGCTTCTGTTCTGAGACGTGGTGAGCTCCCATTATGTCCAGTGGGGTTTACGTCTAAATAAACGTGTATGGTATTGCAGCCTTCTCTCGACAGCCTTCAAAGTATACCTCTGCAAAATTGATACGAGCCATGCACACTCAGTAGGGGGCAATCTTATGGCAAGATTCTTCTGGGGTGTGGCAGTGGCAGGGTTTGGTGGTGCAGGGGCAGAGGATTAGCCGAGATCCCAAGCCTGTTCAGCTTGGTCCTGTGACCTGGCAACCTGGCACAGAGCAGTATTTTAAAGGCATGTTTCCAGGCTTTAGGCAAAACAGCAGCAGCTCACATTTCTGAACAGGGTTTGGTTCTGCTGTATTCGTTGGACTGGTCATGTTGTGCGGATGCCCGACTATCGTCTTCCAAAGCAACTACACTATTCCGAGCTTAAAAATGGAAAATGTAATGCTGGTGGTCAACAAAAGAGGTTTAAAGACTGTCTCAAGGCAAATATAAAAAAATGTAGTATAAACACTGTGAGCACTCCAGTTGGAGAACAGCCTTTACCAAAGGTGTCATGGGCTTTGAAGACTCTCAAACTCAGGAGGCAAGGGAGAAACGTGCTAAGAAGAAGGCACGCTTGGCAAATCCACACCGTGATTAACTCCCGCCCGGAAACCAATGTCCCCACTGTGGAAGGACGTGTGGATCCAGAATTGGCCTCCACTATCATTTACGGATTCATTGTTAAAACAGTATTTATGGAAGACAATTTTATTTGGCTACGAGTGATCGCCAAAGAAGAAGAAGAAGAACTTTACTTTGGCTTAATTTACATGCGTTATCTCAGCTTCTTGTGCATAGGATTTCCCAGTGCTTTTTTTCTAAAAAAAATAAAAATGTTTAGGGGTACTCTCATTTTCCTACTCGTATTGAAATACTGCGCCTCAATGAGGCCAAACTTAGATTCACAAAATGTTTAGGGGTATGCGTGCCCTGCGTCTCCCCAGAAAAAAAGCACTGGAATTCCCCACTTATTGCTCCTAGGCAAGTGACTATTCTTTTTACCTCAATCCACAATCTGCTGCAATAGAGGGATAATAACATTGCCCTGTGTTTGAAAGCTGTTGCAAGGGTTGTATGGAGCAGATAACGTGTGAAGCAGTTTGAATGTGCACAACGTAAAACGGTAAATGGTTGTTGTTGTTGTTGTTGTTGTTGTTGTTGTTGTTGTTATTATTATTATTACTACAAAGTAGGCTTCACCTGATCCTGATGAAGACTCCATAAAATGAGATGCTTCTAATTTCTCTCAAGGCTCTTGCTAAATCCAACTGCCAGCGCTTGGACATGTTGCGATAATACAGTACAGGGCATCTCCCAGCATTCAGTCATACATGAGAACCTTGGAAAAAGCTGTATATGCAGCAACGTGTTGAGGCAGATATAATCAGGACTTCGTATAGTAAAGCAATTGTGTTTTGTATTTGCTTTTCACTTATACTTAAGTAATCATTGATTATGGGTGATTATTAACTTAAGCTGCTTTGTGCCTGGCAACAGATTGAATGGTGGCATTCATGATCGTGGGTAGGAATGTATGGAAGACAGTATGGAAAACAGGGTTGCCATACGCCCAGGAATTCCTGGACATGTCCTCTTTTGGGGGTCCTACATGCCCATCTGGGGGGGGGAATTGTACATTTTAAAGCAAATGTCCTGGATTTTGGGTTAAATAATAATTTGGGGTGTGTGTGTGGGCAGCTCGGTTCAGTCTCTGGGTCTGGCGTGGTCTCGGCGGTGGCTGTGGGGCTATCAGGCAATTGCCCTACAAAAGCTCAACAACTTTTTGTGTCTGGATTTGTACCTTTTGAAATATGTCAACCCTAATGGAAAATGGGGGATATATATATCCTAAACATAAGGAGAAACTTACTGAATGAAACTAAGGGCCGATCCAGTCAGCTTTCTGATCTCATACTGGCCACTCAGATACCTGTGGGATGCCCACAAGACCTCTCTTCTGTTTGTGTTCCATGGCAAGTATTTAGATGACCTAGTAGCCCTCGATATAGCCTTCATAGATAAATCCTCTATGAATTTATCCTCTATGAATGGCTCCATGTGGAGAACTTTGGAGAAAACTTTGTCGGATTTTTCTGAAACTTGGATATAGCTCATTTACACCCCATTAATAGCAGCCATTGTAGCAGTTCCATAGTTTCTGTGCAGAAATGACACATGGACTGTAGGCTCCTGACTTCCAGGTTTATATGCCTTGTGACAAGAGACTATTGCTGGGTTGTAAGATTAGCATTTCTCTATCTGTGTAAATGTTGCCTTCTCATTGCACTGCTCAACATGGATGGAAGAGATCAAAAGAATTTCCGCAGACCAAGACTGCCTTATTAATGACCGCTCATTTTGCACTGCTAATTTTTAAAAGTAGCTCTCCTTTTTCAATTAAACTGTTACCCACTGTGGAACACAGCCCAGCCACAGCATTAAGGTACCCAGAGAGGAGTGTGGGAGGGAAGGTTTGGGTTAGCTTTCTCCAACCGGTGCCCTACAAATGCTTTGGTTTGTTCTTGGCTTCCTGTTTGTTTGGGAGAAACAAACGATGGCCCCAGGGTCAGATGTAACGGCAACCCCTCACTGAGCTACTCCATGGTTTGTTTCTGGGCTCAACAGTGGGAGGAGCAAAGCACAGACTTGTTGGCTTAGGGACTTCTTGTTACTTCCAGTTGCTGCCAAGGGGTAGCTGTGTGGAAGAACAGTCAAATCAATTGTGCAAAACAGAACAGTAAGTACATATGAAGATCCCTGCTGCAGCAGACAAAAGGCATGTCTAGTCCAGTATCCTGTTCTCAAAGTGGCCATTCAGATGCCTGTGGGAAGCCCGCAAGCAAGGCTAGAGTTAGAGAGCAACCTCTCCATTTGTGATTCTCAGTAATTGATGACATACAGAAGCATGGTACAATCTGACAGTGGAGGCAGAACACAGTCATCCTGGCTAGTAGCCATTGATAGCTTTATGAATTTGTCTCATCCTCTCTTCTTTTTCTTTTTTCTTTCAAAACCAAAGAGAATTACAAGCATCAATTCAAAATCCATATTCGTTTTCCAACATAAACCTATTACATAAATTACCTAAATTGAAATATACCTAATTGCTCTAAACTTCCCTTTGCTGTATATAAATACAATGCAACTGGAAAATTGATATTATAGATAATATTATAAATTCCCCTATACCCCCCACTCCCTTCACCCATGTGTGATCTCCATTTTTACTTCTTCCGTCTTGTTGTGTTGTTATAATTTAATAATTGTCCAATTAATTCTGTTGTTATTTTCTTGCTTACCCCTGCACGTTTTACACATCTATTTGTATTTCAATTCCGGAACCATATTTTTTCATGTATTCCTTCACTCCATCCCACTCTTTAATTATTCTCTGTTTTGAGTGGCCTCTAAAAATTGCCGTCAATTTTGCCATTTCTACAAACTCACAGAGTTTGTTTTGCCATTCTAATAATGATGGGATTTTCTCCCCCTTCCAATTCCTTGCAATCAATATTCTGGCTGCTGCTGTTGCATAGAGGAATACATTTTTCTTGTCTAATCCTCTTTTTAAGCCATCCAAGTTGGTGGCCATATTCTACATGGTGAATGAAATGGCATAGAGTTTTGGGGGTGGGTTTTTTGTTTGTTTGTTTTTGACGGGGTAGGGAAGTATTATATAGTTTTTGGCACCCTGCGGAGGGTTATCTATGAGCCCAGATAAGTAGGAGAGTTTTAATTAGGGTGGCTATTCTCATCCAGCAGAAACTGGGCTGGAAGTGAAGAAACAATTTCTGGAGTTCTGAGAAGGCCCATTCGATACCTGCTTGGACTGATAGGTATCTATTTCGGGCTGAAAAGAGCAGAGTAGGCACTTCTAAGTTGGTGTGTTGTAAACCGATTCTCTCGAGCTGCTGCAGCTGAAACGATAGATCGTATTTATGATGATTTCCAATGGGCTGTTTTAACAATGTCTGTTTTGTATATGAAGAAGGAGGTCTGCCAAGTGTGAGGCTTAAAACATAATTACAATTTTAGAGTAAAATGAAAGGCGGCTAGGGTGGCGGAGTGAGGAATATGTGTAACAATGCTCAGTTCCATTAAAATACTAGGTCCTCAGGAGAAACCTGGAACAGGTACCGTATTTTTTGCACCATAACACTCACTTTTTTCCTCCTAAAAAGTAAGGGGAAATGCCTGTGCGTGTTATGGAGGGAATGCCTACGGTGGCATGCCTACGGATTTTCCTCCTCTAAAAACTATGTGCGTGTTATGGTCGGGTGCGTGTTATAGAGCGAAAAATACGGTAATTTCAGAATCAGTTTTATTCACTTGAGAAATAGACAAGTAAGTGGGCTGACTAGATAATACAGTTGTTGTTGTTGCTGCTGTTGTTTCTGTTTCCTTAAAGAAACATGGTAGTTTTTTTTTAAAGTTTCAGAAGGCTTTCTTAGCAACCTGCCTGATGTGATAACAGCAGCTGAAATGAAGTTAGGAAGGCATGGAGTAAAATTAATTAAGTCTTCGTTTGTTTTGCCCAGCATAGCTGGGGCTGATGGGAGTTGTAGTCCAAAACATGAGGAGGGGAGCCAGGTTTTCCAAAGGCGGATGTAGACTAGACAGTGTGCAGTTAACGCTGTTACCCAGTTTTCTTCTAACTTCTCTCTAGATCCTGACAGAAGAACTAGCTGTTAGGGCGGACTTGCTTCCTGACAGAAATGTGCTTTTGAATGCAGTTGGAAACCTGTTTATTTCAATAACTCTGGCTGTTCTGCCTTACCCATAATTCCTTCACTTTGATTGCCGAGGTTATTATAGGACAAGAGCGCCTTTGTAGCAGGGTGCATGGAGCACTCGGAGGCCTAGCGTGACTAGCAGATATAAACTGTATGGAAGCAATTAAAGTAGAAGGAAATGTCATACAGGCGGAATTTAAATGTACAGGCTTGTGGCATTGATTCCCTCCCTCCTCGTTTTTATAGAAAGAGATAATGACTATTTTTTTAAAAAAAATGTTCCATCCAAACTGATCAAATATTATGCCGTTCTCATACAATATCCAGTAAGATAATTCCCTGGAGCGATTATATTTATCCTGAAATGAATGAAGAATGGCAATAGAAAGAGTAAAAAGAGGGAGGGAGGGATCTTTGAAGAAAATAACAAGAAGAGGGAAAAGTCCTTCAGCCGAGCAGCTATAGGGAATTCTCACAGAATTCCTTGTTATATTCTTCAAGCCTAGGTCAGATCCTTATTCCATTTTTACTTTGCTTTTACATACTGGGGAGGCTGCTTTTAAAGGAGTCAGAGGACTGCATTACTTCATGGTCTTCCTTCCTGGGTTGGCATGCCAGGGGTAGGTGAGCCCCAGAGGCAAAGTGGGGCAGAGCAATACTCTTACCTTTGCACAATGGACTACATTCTAGCCACGCAAAACTCAGAGATTTATAGGCACCTAGACTCATGCACATCTCTCCATCCCAGCAAGCAAAGTGTGTTATCACAGTTACAGATAGGTAGCCGTGTTGGTCTGCCATAGTCAAAATAAAAAAAATTCCTTCCAGTAACACCTTAAAGACCAACTAAGTTAGTTCTTGGTATGAGCTTTCGTGTGCATGCACACTTCTTCAGATACACTGAAACAGAAGTTGCCAGACCCTTCTATATAGTGAGAAGGTGGGGAGGGGTATTACTCAGAAGGGTGGTGGGAATGGGAGATTGGCAGGTAGCTGAGATGAGCCTGTTGACGACTCTTAACGACTGTAATAGGTCTTACAGGAAAAGGCAAGATTGTCAGATAACGGACATAAATCTGACATCAAGAATCACAAAACAGAGAAACCAGTAGGAGAACACTTCAATCTCCCAGGACATTCTATACAAGATCTCAAAGTAGCTGTTTTACTACAAAGGAATTTCAGAAATAGACTGGAAAGAGAAGCTGCTGAATTGCAACTCATTACCAAACTTAAAACCATGGAGAGACCTGGTCTGAACAAAGACATTGGATTCTTATCTCATTATACATGACTAAGCCATTTCTCAACTTCTCACCCCTTGCCTTTTCCTGTAAGACCTATTACAGTCGTTAAGAGTCGTCAACAGGCTCATCTCAGCTATCTGCCAATCTCCCATTCCCACCACCCTTCTGAGTAATACCCCTCCCCACCTTCTCACTATATAGAAGGATCTGGCAACTTCTGTTTCAGTGTATCTGAAGAAGTGTGCATGCACACGAAAGCTCATACCAAGAACTAACTTAGCTGGTCTTTAAGGTGCTACTGGAAGGAATTTTTTTATTTTGTGTTATCACAGTTTGAAGACACATTTCAGCCAGGCAAAGTTCTCAAAGGGGAGCAGAGCTGAAGGGGAGGCACGACCTGGAGTTGGACAGAGAGAATAATAGAACTGTAACCTTGTGGTCAACTAATGCACCTCGCTCCCAAGTCATCTCTTGTTTTGGTTTCAAAGCGATTTGTGATTCCGTTCCTTCTTTACCCCCAGTGGATCAGCAAATACCTGTGCCCTCGGATGAAGGAGTTTTGATGCTCTAGTTTTGACAGACTTATATTAGAGCATGAACTTGTACAACTGGAATTGGTAAAGGAAGCAACTACCCAGTCTTATTTAAGAAAAACAAATCTGCATGCAATGGCAACCTGAGACCTCTGAAGAGCTAAGACTGTGTATAATATGCTGTGTGTGGGTGTGGGTTAGTGGAGAGCAAGAGAGGGAGAGTCCCAGAGTTCCAGGAAGTTGATCCCATATTGAACTCGAGGCTTTAATCTCTGGATAAACTTCTCTAGTACTGTACAGTTGTTCCTTGGTTCTTGAACGGAATCCATTCTGGAAGTCTGTTCGACTTCCAAAAATGTTCAAAAACCAAGGCGCGGCTTCCGATTGGCTGCAGGACCTTCCTGCACTCAATCAGAAGCAGCGGAAGCTGCGTCGGACGTTCGGCTTCCAAAAAACATTCACAAACCAGAACACTTCCGGGTTTGCGACGTTCAGGAGCCAAAACATTTGAGCCACCAAGGTGTTCGAGAACCAATGTACGACTGTACTGGTTTTGCTTTTTGGCCGAAGTATTGACGCCAGAAAATTAATTGTAATTTCCCACAAGCCCTTCTGTTTGGTTAGAGTTGGGACAACGATGTTGCATCATGGCTGCACTGTTGCAAGATGGCCTCTGTCTCCAGCCATGTTTGAGTTAGTGGGGAAAGAGGCTGTGAGGGTCTGCAGAAAGGCTAAGAGGGCTTCAGATTAGCCGCAGCTGCTGTAGCCCACATGTTGGGAATTGCTGGCTCCTGCAAGTGTTAAAGAGTTTGCATGATTCACCCAAAGGAAGAATCCTAAGTGTGTTTTACTCTGAAATTGACTCCACTGGGCTAAATCGTACTTGCTTTCAATAAGGAGGCAACAGGGTAAGGGGAACCTCAGAAACAATTAGCACTGTGAAGAATAAGATCTTTTGTACAGAAACTCCCACACTAGATTTCTGGTCCTCTTGGCTTGGAAATGTTGACCTTTAACAATATTCTCAGACAACGGTTCACAGTTCAAACCATTCAGCACCGGCTATGCAATGTTGTAAGTTCATTTATTGCTGGTGAGGCCAGCTCTGTCTTCCATTAGAAGTTTTACGTAAGTAATGCGAGAGACCAAGGCTCTGCAAAAGGCAATCCCAGTAAAGATACGTTTTACAATTTGTACAATTTGTAAAAGGCCACCAAACCTCAAGGTCCCCCCACCACTGTTGTACAGGATCAGGCTTGTCTTGACACAGAGTTGTGGTTTTAGGCGGCTATCCTTATTCATTTACACAATGGGACTTCAATCAATCAATCATTTTATTTGTATGCCACCTTTCCCAAGTTAAAACCATGCTCAAAGTGGCTTACAACAATATTACAAAAGTAGTCATAAACAAAACATCAGCTAGTACACAACAAAATAGAACAATTTCCACATAAATCATGATACAAAAAAGTAATATCAACAACTCCCCCTCCCCAACAAACCCCCACTAATCAATACCCCAGTCCAAGATTTTGTTCAACTTTTGTAGTCTCAACTTTTGTAGTTGGAGTCAGTGAGGGCCCCTCCTTCTTAGGCCAGGTGGATAAAGATATACAAGGCAGGGAGCAGGTCTTCCAGGACTAACAGATGGACTTACTTCTGAACAGACATGTATTGGACAGTAATGTAAACCTTTTAACCATATGCATACTCATTAAGACACTGTGAATGATAGGCTTTGAAATAGCATACAAAACATCAACTGCGTCAAATGCAGATCTTTTACTACCGCAGAACACTTCTCAATATGCATTCTTGTTGTGTCTCTTGTTGCTGTTAAAAGTAATATTAAAATGCTTTTTTAAAAAATAAAGCAGGCGAGGAAAATAGATCTCTGACAGAATCTTGTAGCTTTGCCAACCTTGAAAAACCTGTACGTTATAATGCAGTTTCTGTCTTTAAAACAATGGCTGCCAAACAGAGATAAGCTTTTAACAGTTTTTACTGCCTCTTGTTTAGTTTTGGTAATGTTTGCTACACAATAAATCTACTGGAATGTTCAGTTGGAAAAAAATGAAACATTATCCCTAAGAAAAGCAGGAGATCGTATTTGTGATTCCCGATGTTTTCAGGGTGAAGATTCAGAAAGAATCTCTTGCTAATATTTTTTTTCCAAAAAGGTCTGCATGCAGATCCAATTTAAGCCCCCCCAAACACCCACAAAACCTTTCTAAGCAATCTTCTTTAAAGCTGTGAGTTTCTATTACTTATCATTGCTTAGAACTTTTCATTAATTTCCCCCCATGCATGCCACTGTATGTATTCCTCAGTACTTGTGAGCAGCTTTTTAAAAGATACCTTCAGAAAGTTTAGAGTTAAGTCTGAGAGTCTTGGTTTTGAAAGCCATTCTGATTTTTTTCCGTCAAGGCCTTCTCAGAGAATTGTAAGCTCAAGGAGCATTGACGTCACCCCAACAAGAGAGTCTGTTGCATCTGAATCAGTAAGAATATTGTGTACAGCAAGATAACTGCCATATTATACCCTGAGGAGTTGTTCTTTATTGTTCCTTGCCTTAAATTTAAATATTCTGTCAGGATATGTGATATGTTTAAGACATCACGTGATAAAGCGAGTTTCTGAAACCTTTACTGGCTTCTCACTTATTCATTAGCAAGACGACTTACTTTTCAAAACAAGTTAAACTGAGAATGTTTTTGGGCCATTTCTTAGATTGGCTCCACCAAGTAAATAAGCACTTACAGAGAGCAAGTCTTAACTGTGTTGCCAGCCCAACGTCACAGTGAAAAATACTGCATTAGCACTGCAATGGCATTATGATAACACTACAGGCAAATATGCCAGAACAAATGTGCAGAGCTGATTAAAAAAAATTAATGTCAGTAGGGGTTTTTTGTTAGCTCAGTGGTTTAATTCCCCCAGTTGTTGGTGGTTCAAAAAGGCACTGGAAAATAGCAAAAGCATGCAATAAAATATACTGCCTGACAAATTACTTGCGTAGGCTTTAAACTTTCATTTATCATACCTACAATCTTATGAAAGTACTGCTAAAAGCTCTGCTGGAGAATTTCCTGGTACAAAGGAGGATTAATATTAATTATAAAAGGATTGTGTTGTTTTAAAAAACAGGATGAAGTTTTATAGTCTTCTGCACACAGTCTTCCTCTTTTTAATTAATCTTTTTAAATGCATGTGTGTGCCACATTCCATCCTATCTGTATTCTCTTGGCTGATATTCTCTTTTTAGATAAGCCAGTCTTCTTCAGAAACGTAATTGCAAAAGGGTGGGTTGAGCCGGATGAGAGTTCAAGTCCAAAACATCTGGAGGGGAGGGCACCAGCTGGAGGAGGCTGGTGTAAATCATGAGTGTGAATGAGGACCGCTTGTTAAGTTTGGAAGACTTGGGCACATTCTTAAGAGGAATTCCCATATACAGGGAGAGTCCTTTAAAAGGGGCCCCGTGCATACAGAGTATACATGTTCCTTTTAAAAGACCCACCCTGTGAAAATGTTGGGTCAGAACAAAAACCAAGATGTGTATTTAAGGGTGAAGATATATGTAGGCAACCAGTCTAAAACTGGTTGTAGAGTGCTTTACCTTTCCTAGAAGATTCTGCTCTTTGAGAAATTATTTGCAAGGTATCTCAGCCTAGCCCCTTTAAATATACTGCAACAAACTAGGGAACAATTGGATTTAACTGTGGGGGAATGGATGCTCAGCAGTTGCTCCTGCAACTCAAGTAACAAGGCCTTAGAAAAGAAGACCTGAAGGTCAAGAGATCTATTTAAGGCACCTGAATTGAATAACTTTAAAGCTTGCCTCACGGAACGTGTGTGACGCTGACCTGCAACACTTGCTTAGCATAATCTGCAAAGCAGCAGTTGTGCTTCCTTCCCGCGTGCTGAAAATGTATTGGGAAGAAAGATTCCGTGTGTAAATAATGACTCAATAGCTCTCCTATTCGGGACGAGGGGAAATTAAAGAAGGCACAAGAGATTTGCAGTCCACATGAAGCCGAGGTATGGCTGGGGCCTGAGATATCATAGAAGTGGACCTTGTTGATAAGGCAGGAGAGCTGAAAATAATGTCAATATATTTCACATTTGGCAACCAATGTGCCGCTTGGGTTTCATATAGTACATGGGTAGACGAGTCTAAATAGTCCGGGACACAAATTTTCATGGCCCTCTAGTGACTATGGTGGCTCATTTACCAGAAGTAATGTGTTTAGTGTTAACTCTGGAAGTGTATACTCGATTCTGACCAAATTAAGCCTCCTTGAGCAAAATATACACCAGGAGGCTTAGTTTGGTCAGAATCGAGTGCACACTTCCAGAGTTAACACTGAATACATTACTTCTGGTATCCGAGCCACCATTGTCGCAAGAGGGATGTGAATTTTTTTGCCCTGGGCTTTTTAGACTCGTCTAGCCTAGGACTTGTCGATCAGAAGGTTGGCGGTTCAAATCCCCGCAACGGGGTGAGCTCCCGTTGCTCGGTCCCTGCTTCTGCCAACCTAGCAGTTCGAAAGCATGTCAAGTGCAAGTAGATAAATAGGTACCACTCCGGCGGGAAGGTAAACAACGTTTCCGTGCGCTACTCTGGTTCACCAGAAGCGGCTTAGTCATGCTGGCCACATGACCCGGAAGCTGTACGCCAGCTCCCTCGGCCAATAAAGCAAGATGAGCGCCGCAACCCCAGAGCCAGTCACGACTGGACCTAATGGTCAGGAGTCCCTTTACCCATGTACTATCTGTAACCAAAGTATGCATTGGTTGCCACATGGAAGCCACAAGATGCGTATGCTAGTCTATTGAGACCTGCAGTGCTCTTCCTGGGAACTGGGGATCGACTGGTTAAAACGTGCATGTAAACGAGACGCTGCATTATGTATAAGGTTTCTGTTTGCCAGGTTCCCTGTAATCATCATAGCACTGTGGAGGAATGGTGAAGAGAGGTGCTGGATTCGTGCCAACAGCATGTTGAAACAGAAGTCCAGGAATGTGGAGAGTTTAATGGCAGGCCACTAGCTCTTAGTGCATTATAATCTGTGAGTGCCCCTGCAAATTTGGATGCTGTGTGTGTGTGCGTGTGTTGTGTGGTTGGGGAAGGAGAGGAGATCTTTAAAATTCTTCTGATTTCACACAGAACCCCAATGAACAAAGACCAGGTTGCTGTTGTGATAGCAAATCCCCTTGAGTGGCGGATTCGACTGATCCCAAGATAAATTGTCCACATACTTATAAAACACTAAAGTACGTTTGAACTGAAACTTGTTGGAAAGCTATCCCCTTGCCCCATTTCATAACCATTACCAAAGTGTTCTGCAAATCTCGTGTCGGCAACGTGCAGGGAATACGAGAGGGAACGCTTGAGTCATAACATGAAGTCTAGATTAAGTGTTTGATAGGCGAAGTTGCACTGTGTACAGCAAACAAGACGTTTCTCCAACAGTTTTGCTGTGCATTTCAAGCTGGAGTGCGTTCAGAGACCAAGAGTCTCATTTCAAATAATGGAGGCAAGGAGGGAGGAGAGAAGTCAGCCATATAATACATTAATAGTTAACATGTGGAACTCAAAAAACAATGGATTTTCAATAGGGTAGCCGCTTTTGCATTGCCAAGCAAGAGAACAAAAGAGGGCACAGATTTGCATAAAACGTGTGTGTGCTAAATCTAAAATGTGCAGGCGAAACATTATTAGGATTTAATTAGAAAGATGATGCATCTCACCACCATAATGGGGAATACTGTGTATTAGTAGGCAACGTGCTGCTCTGTCTACTGTGCTCGATAGGCAAGGCCTTTGCCTCTTTCTCTTATGCATATGTTTAAACAGGACTTGTGCTAGGCAGTCCTTCAGACAGAGGACTGTCCTCTGTAAAGCAGGACACATGGCCACTCATAATTTTAAAAAGCCAGAGAGCCAGTGTGGTGTAGTGGTTAAGAGTGGTAGTCTCGTAATCTGGGGAACCGGGTTCGTGTCTCCGCTCCTCCACATGCAGCTGCTGGGTGACCTTGGGCCAGTCACACTTCTTTGAAGTCTCTCAGCCCCACTCACCTCACAGAGTGTTTGTTGTGGGGGAGGAAGGGAAAGGAGAATGTTAGCCGCTTTGAGACTCCTTCGGGCAGTGATAAAGCGGGATATCAAATCCAAACTCTTCTTCTTCTTCTTCTTATGTGCTTCTGTGCTTGGTAATTATTATTTATTTGTTGAATTGTAGAATTTATTCTCTGCCCTTCTCCCCTAAGGAGCCCAAACAGCAAGCAGACCCACAACTTTAAAAACATTCTGAAACAGTGAAGAACATTCCAAAAGCAGTTTCAGTGGAAAACATTACTCCATGCAATGATAACAGGGTTGCCAGAAGCAGTGTTTCCAGTGCAAGATAATGAAGCACACTTCTCTTAAGCAGAATTTGGTGGTGCTCCTCAGCCGATGGAAAGTGCCATGATCTCTAGTGGAAGCTTCTGTCAGTGAAATAAGGAGAGAATTCTGACTCTCTCTGCTCCTCATCCCCCTCCTCCAATTATACTGGAAGGGGTTGGAGGACCTTTTGAAAACAGCATGGAAGTTGGTTTGGGTGGAAAGTGATGAAGATTGTCTCCTTTTCTTTCCCAAATGGAAGCCTCTGCTACACCCAAAAGTCTTCCCACTGTGGAGGAGACACCACTGGATAGAACCCAAGGATTTGTGCATATCTAACATATGAGCGAGAAAGCTAGAGAGTTCCAGAAAAACATCTACATCTGCTTCATTGACTATGCAAAAAAGCCTTTGACTGTGTCGACCATAGCAAACTATGGCAAGTTCTTAAAGAAATGGGAGTGCCTGATCACCTCATCTGTCTCCTGAGAAATCTCTATGTGGGACAAGAAGCTATAGTTAGAACTGGATATGGAACAACTGATTGGTTCAAAATTGGGAAAGGAGTTTACGACAAGGCTGTATATTGTCTCCCTGCTTATTTAACTTATATGCGAAAGGCTGGACTGGATGAATCCCAAGCCAGAATTAAGATTACCGGAAGAAATATCAACAACCTAAGATAGGCAGATGACACAACTTTGATGGCAGAAAGTGAGGAGGAATTAAAGAACCTCTTAATGAGGATGAAAGAGGAGAGCACAAAATATGGTCTGAAGCTCAACATCAAAAAACTAAGATCATGGCCACTGGTCCCATCACCACCTGGCAAATAGAAGGGGAAGAAATGGAGGCAATGAGAGATTTTACTTTCTTGGGCTCCATGATCACTGCAGATGGTGACAGCAGTCACGAAATTAAAAGACACCTGGCGTGCTCTGGTCCATGGGGTCACGAAGAGTCAGACATGACTAAGCAACAACAACATATGAGCCCGCTTAATGTATAATAGCTGCCCAACCACCACACACCACACTGGCTGGTTTTCCAAAGGGAGCAGGTGATCTCTTGCGAGTTCCCTGCTCCTTTCTTAGCCAATGTTCTTGTTCAAGTTTGGTCTCTGCTGTATTGATGGAACAAACTTGGTGGAAGCTTCTGCAGCGAAGGCACCGCAAAAAGAATACGTGGTTTAAAATAAAAATGCACGGAATGCCTACAAGGTTGTCATTTTTACCCACTCAAAGAACACGCACACAGATCAGTGTGTTCTGCATATATGTGGGCAGTTCTAGCAAAAGCGGCCAATTCTAAGTGGACGTCTTGCCCGCTGAGGATGTTGTCTCATATACATTTCCTCTTTGTATCAGGATGGCTGCTATTATAACAATATTGTTATCGGGCTTCTCTCTCTTTATCTCCGCGAAACACAGATGTCTGGTTCATTTTCCTAGGAAAAACAGGATGCTGTAAAGCACCCCAAGTGACAATGGCTGTTACTGACAGAAATATTTCTAAAAGTACCAAACAATGAGGGAATGAAAGTAGCCTAATCATAATACGCAACGATGCCGTGGCCTCCTTTTTCTCCATGTGTTTTCTGAACACTTGTTATTATTAAAATTTATTAGCCGCCCTTCACACCTAAAGCAGGGGTCAGCAAACTTTTTCAGCAGGGGGCCGATCCACTGCCCCTCAGACCTTGTAGGGGGCCAGGCTATATTTTTTTGGGGGAAATGAACGAATTCTTATGCCCCACAAATAACCCAGAGATGCATTTTAAATAAAAGGACACATTCTACTCATGTAAAAACACACTGATTCCTGGACCATCCGCGGGCCGGATTTAGAAGGCAATTGGGCCAGATCCGGCCACCGGGCCTTAGTTTGCCTACCCATGTGCTAAGGCCTCAGGGCAGGTAACAACAATTAAAACACAACTTTGATATTAAAACACATCATTAGAACAACTTAAAATGCAAATATTTATCCTCGGTGCAATTCTCCGGTTTTGTTCCGCTTTAAAATGTATTGCACAAAGGCAATAAGAACTAGCATCAAATGGGTGAAAATGAAATATACTTGTGGTTCCTGATGCAGTTCTGTCTTTGAAATGTGGCTGATCTCGGCTTGGCCACAGCTAAGAAGGGAGGCTTGTTTTGCCTGCCTTGGAACAAGTTTTCTGCTCTATCATTGGCTAAGCTGTGTCGATAGTATGGTTTGCCCATGAATATTCTGAAGGGACAGCCGTGTGGACGGAATGTTGACAGACAGTGCAGGTTCTGTTAGGGAAGGGGAAAGGTCTGTTTGGCTGGAGATGGATGGTATGTAACTAAATTTTACTCAGAGCAGACCCACTGAAATTAATGGACCTAACTTAGATGTGCCTGTGAATTTTAATGGATCTACTCTTGAGTAAAACTTAATTGAATGCCACGCAGAGTTTCTGGGAAAGAATGGCTGTAAGCTACTGACAGGAATTGGAAGCAGGCAGAGATGTTGACAAGGATGAGGGCTCAGGGTTGAGGAAACGGGGAGGGCTGAAGTGCTGGGCAAAACCAACAATAGTCTTGACTAGCACTGGCCCAGTGGGAATAGAGAGGTAAAGCAGGCAGAGGGCGGATATAAAGACAAACAGAGGAAACAAAGAACTGAGGAAAGCAAGGGCTAATGGAAAACAGGAGCTGTGGGAAAGCCCCTCACAGAGCTAGAAGCAGGAAGTGTCATGTGCTTTGAGTGTAGAGCAGGTGAGACAGGTAAGGCAAGGCTAAGGGACAGAAGGTCAGGGAGGTCCTACCTGAAGGAATGACGTTGAAGATCCATTGAGCTAACAAGCCAGATTCTAAGTTGTACCTATCTAGAGTATGAGTCGGGGAAATTTTAGGCTTGTGAGGTCTACTTTGTTTCACAACTAGCACCTGCTGGAAAAGGCTTACCTTGCCTGGTGTCCATGGGGTCACAAAGAGTCAAACACGACTAAATGACTAAACAACAACAACAAGTCCAGGAATTAGACTTTTTGAGTGCCATGAGTTCACAGTTCTTCCACACACAAAAACATTCTCCTGGTTATTCCCCTGAGCTTTCTTAATTTTGGCAAGGAGGGTTATTTACCTGCCACCATTGTTCAAAGTGAGGAAAGCCTTGCCGCAAACCACCTGGAGATATACCAGCAGATCCAGACCTACCTACTGCCCACCCTTTAGTGAGAATACCCAGGGACATCCATCAGATGTTTGTGCTGGCACTAAGTAATGGCATTGCAAATTGTTTAACCAGTTGGTTTCTGCCACTGAATCTAAAATTTGAAGCCACCTTTTTAAGGTTTGTCAGATTTGCGCAGTAATTGAAATGCCATTCTGTAGCTCTGTGGATGCTTTGTGTGTATTTGTGTGTTGTTGAGTAAACATCAATACACACAGAGTGTTTCCTTACTGCGGTGCAAAGACATGCGTCTTTGCCAAAGTCTTATTGGTGCTCTAGAATAGGCAGTCTCAAATCAGTTGTGTGCTTGGTTTTTCACAGCTGTGTATCGATGTGCTTCTCCATAGGTGCTCTCAATATGAATAGTGTTATACATTTTGGTCTCAAATAGTATCACGCACACACACACACACACACACACACACACACACAATCTACACCCTCACCAAGGTTGTATCCAATGAAACAGTCTCATTCGCACAGCAGTGTTTCCCCTCCCTCTCCTCTCCTCACGCTGCCCGCCCCATCTGCTCCAGAAAGTTTGGGTTAAACCCAGAAAATATTTTGGGGGTGAGCACACGGGGAGAGAAGACAGAGAGGGACACCCATTGTGCAAGCAGAAGTCCTTGAACTTCTAGGATGCCTTCATTTTATATACAACCCACAAATGCCCTCCTTTGGAGGCAAGTCCCTGTCCTGGACTGGCTGGATGCAGAGGAGTGGTGGTGGTGGGGTACCAGCTGTGGAACCCCCAGGGGAAGAAGGCTCAGAGCCAGGGAATTGGTGGTGGGACCATGATGAGAGGGAGACGAGGGAGAAGACTGGGAGGAGGAGGCGTTGGAAGATGAAGAGGCAACAGGATTTAGTGAGCAGGAAGAGGCTGTGGCAGAGGGCTGTCCAGACGCAGAGGCAGGAGAGGAGGCAGGCCAGGAGGCAGAGATGAGGCAGGCTGCTGAAGAAGCCAGGGAATTTCTCCCTCCTGCTGCGACCAGCTGTCCTCTCCCCTGGTCTCCCAGAACAAACACAGAAATGAAGAAGGTGGAGCAAAGAGAGATAAGGCACAGAGCATTAGGCTGCCAGGGAAGGAGAGCAGTGGAAGACAGGGACCTTAGGCCTTCAAACTGCCTCATGGGGGCAAGACCTACTGGGAAGAGTTGCTGTGATCGCTAGGGTTTCTTTGAATAAAGAGTTCACTTCACTGACACTGGGTGTTTTATTGCTGACCTGCTCCTGACTCCGACTGCTGACAACCCCCCTGCACTTGGTGGGATTCCTTCTGGAAAAATACAGATCGGATAAGTCTGCACATGGAAAAGACTCTTCGAGAATCTAAAGATGCTGCGTTTCCCTGCTTCAAACAGCCTGTTGTCGGAGATGTGAAGAAACTCTCTTTATCCATTTAGTCTTTGGGAGTTTGCACATCTCTAGCTAGCATTTGAACTGAGGGCAGATTTACTGTTTTCAGCAAACATTCTTCCAGAGCAATGCAAGGTGGTGTGGTGTAATTTGAGCGGCAGCGTCAGGAGCAGCTGCCCTGGATACAAAAAAATACAAGCCACCTTGAAGAAGCAGGAAATCTGGGAAATCTGAAGCTTTCTCATTTAAATAAAGTTTTTAATGTTCTTTTTTAGATGTGGTGTACAGTAAAGGCAGTTGCCATGCTGTTTCCAGAGAATAAGACTACTGAATATAAAAGATTGGGTGAAATTCTTGAATCATCCTAGAATTGTAAAGTTCGTTGTAGAATCTTGAGAGTTTGCAAACCCCTGATGATTCTTTGCTGGTTTGTGCTTAAAGCACTAAATATTTTGCAATTAGGCAACTATTGGTCCGATGTCAAAGCACTTTCACACCCAGTTGTGGCAGGGAAACACCATTATTGCCTCAGTGCATCCTTCTGTAGTAATACTTACTGTATTAAGAAGATTGCACAAGCCACTTAATTGCAGGCAGCGGTAGCCAATGCTACTGCTCCGTTAGCCCAAAGATTTATGCTTCGGCTACAGAAATTCCCCACCCTCTCCTCCCTTTGTGCACACCCTGTGCCCTCCCCGTATATGCTCTGGAGTGTTGGGGGAAAACCCCAGAACACATTTAGTGGGGTGCACAGAGGGAGGGTAGCAGTTCCATGGCATATGTGGAGCAATATAAAACAATTATTGACACACAAATAAAATCAGCTGTGTTTAAAAACAGAGAATGCATCACTGGTTTACATGTTTACGGGCCTGCTAGAATGAAACGATTTTTAGGCTCCTGGAATGGCACCACAAGGGTGCCTCCCTAATGTTAATAGACAGGGAATTCCAAAGCACACGGAAAGCTTGATGTCTCACAGATGTGGAGCGAACGTCATAGGGTGTTTGCAGGAGTGCAAGCTCTGTGTGTTGAAACGGTCAGATTGGCCTATATAGGGCAAAGTGATCCTGCACATCAACTGGTTCCAGGGTGTTAAGGGATTTAAGTGCCAACAAGAAACCTTCGACTTGGCCTGATGGGAAAATGACAGCCAGTACAGATCTTTGTTCAGAAGTCTAATATGCTGTTTGCAGTTGTACTGCAGCTTCCAGACCCAACTGCAAAGGAGCTATAAAAAAAAGACACACCAACTAATGGAAGAATGCTTTTGTTGCTATATTTTTTTACTTCATTTCTTGCCAGCAAATGCTGGCAATTTTACCTGGAAGACACGGCCACACATGTTTTCCTGCTGGTATACAAGCTTTATGTATGCAAGAAGATCTTGATGTGGCCACTTTTCCAAGTAAATGATCGCCAGGGTACATTTCCAGGTGGGATACTAGCAAGGCAATGTCCTCTGTGCCTGCGTGAAATTGGGTTGACTCACAGGGAAGCCTGGAGCTGATGGTACTTGTAGTTCAAAAATACTTAGACAGCACCAAGTTGGGCAAGGCTGTTCTAAGTGAACAAAACAGGATACAGGAAATAATGTTCCAACTTAAACTGAATCTTTGGAAAGTCCAGTTCCTAAAGACCAATGCAGTACATGTGCAACAAGACATGGGCAGTAATTAACTATACCTACTTGAAAGCACAAATATTTGGGTGGTTGTTGCCATGGGTTATTGAAATTGTTTAAAATAGCACGTGAACAAGTCTCTGTATTTCAAAAAATGCCTTAAATATGTCCAAATCTGCAGCTGTGGACTGTGTGTGTGTGTGTGTGTGTGTGTGTGAGAGAGAGAGAGAGAGAGAGAGAGAGAGAGATGTTATATATAGATATTTTATCTCTTAACATACGCATAAAATGCCAGTTATTGTTCCACACCCCTGACAAAGTAAACCAGAAAAACTGCATAATATAATGCTGCCTGTGTGGAATATGTTTTAAATAAAAGTTCACTTCTGACTTCATCTGTAATGTAGGTCATGGCCTCCAGGGCACAGAAATGATATAGATTGAAGGTCATGGCACTTTAACAGCTTGAAAAAGAGAGACTTTATATTCTTAACCCTGCTTGGCAAAGGCAAATTGCCCTTCCTTTAAACAAACAAACAAAACCAATAGCAGAATGGCTTGTAGAATGGCTGCTCTGTGCTGCTCTGTTAGAAATTGTTATTAAAAGTAATTTATAACCTGATGTTCATTTATACGGATACCAGGGCAGAAGTATTACATTTATTATTTAGTATTGACATAATGCTGATGAGCAGAGGTGAGCTGAGGCAATGGTAGGTGGGGACAACTCAGAGGTTTCCTCGCATGCACCCTCAAACGGCCTCTCCATCCTCCAGCCAAGGAAGCAAGGGGTGCTATTGCAGTTAGGCACATTTCAGCCAGGCGAAAGCTCTTAAGCAGGGCATGGAGTAAGTTTGGTTGGGGGTGGGGGGAAAGGTGCAGCCTGAGGTCTCTAGGGAGAGATCCACGGGTCACATAGGCCTGGAGGGCTGCCTTTGGCCCTTAGGCACGAACTCTTCCATCCCTCCTTTAGAGCATTCGCGGAGCTTCACATACATTATTATCTCAGCAATCTGTATATAACCAGGCCGGTGTGACTATAGATTGCAGGAGGTGAGATGTGATGGGAAAGAGAGAGACTGACCTCCAAACGACAGAGGTGAGATTTAAACCAGGTCAGTCTTTTTGATCCTGCCCTCAATTAACATGGCATATAGCTGGCATTTTAAAAATTGAGAAAAGCAAAACTTTTTTTTTAGTTCTGCCATCAGGATGCGCAAGCAGTCAAAGCTCCCCCCAACCGATGCATCATTTCAATGGAACGGACTGTTGTGTTTTCCTTTTCCACCAAGTGTTTGCTTTGATTTTGGAAAACTGAAATGAATTCACTGTTACCTAGGCTGTGTACACACCCACTATAACCTTTAAAGCACATTCTTTCCCTCAAAGAATTCTGGGCGTTCTAATATTGCCCCTCAGAGTTCCCAGTAACCCTTAACAAACTACAGTACCCAGAATTCTTTGAGGGAAGGAGTGTGCTCCAAGTGTGTGAGAGAGGTGGGGAGGAGAGTGTACACAGCCCCAGTGTGACTTACTGGCTTCCATATTGTGTATGTCCATGTTCTGTTGGGTTTTGGGGAGGGCCCTTGATGGTGCTGCTTTCCAACTTTTGTCATGAAAAATATAGAATGTACAAAGCACTTTCCCCCCTCCACTGAGAAACTGCAGTCTGTGCCCCCACCCACAGGCCTGTAACCTGCCACGTTGCTCTTCAGAAGATTGTTCCCATCTTCCTTCATAGCATGACATTTTGAAACTTCTCAAGCTTAGATTTTCTGGTGGTACCCCTGTACAACCATTAAAATTTAGTTCGGAGGGGGGGCTGGGCAGATTTCAGGCTTGTGGGGTCCCTTATGTTGTTAACTACAACTCCCATCATCCCTAGCTAGCAGGAATAGTGGTCAGGGATGATGGAACTTGTAGTCCATAAAACAGCTGGAGACCCAGGCGTAGGAAACCCTGCCTTATAAGAATACAGTGGTACCTCATGTTAAGAACTTAATTCGTTCTGGCGGTCCGTTCTCAACCTGAAATGGTTCTTAACCTGAAGCAGCACCAGTTTAGCTAATGGGGCCTCCCACTGCTGCTGTGCCGCCGAAGCACAATTTCTGTTCTCATCCTGAAGCAAAGTTCTTTACCCAAGATAATATTTCTGGGTTAGCGGAGTCTGTAATCTGAAGCGTATGTAACCTGAAGCGTATGTAACCTGAAGTACCACTGTAAAAGACGGCTTTGCTTTAGAACAAGGGTGGTAGTCGGCTAGAGAGACTGGCGGGGGATTCACCAACCCTTCTTTAGAAGGAGGCAGTTTAGGGCTGGGTCTCCACCGCAGTGTCAAAGCTGGCAAGAGCATCCTCGTCTCTTTGGTACAAGCCTTGCTTCAGCTCCTTCTCTGCACACTTTAATTAGGTAAGGCTCCGTGTTGGCACAGACCCGTCACCCTCCTTCATTTGAGGTCAGCTAGCAGCCAGCAGACACTCTCTTTATTTTGGAAAGGCTTCATTTGGGCAAAGGCTTGGTCGTTTAACCAGAGCCTGCCTTTCATCTGTTTTCGATGGCAAGAGACCATATTTCCCAGCCGTTTGCAAACAGTGACTGTCTGGCAGGATTTCCTGGATACACAGTAGTTTTTGAGATTGTGAAAGGCTAACATTCTGAACTTCGCAGATTAGTCTAGCTATTTGTACTCCCTCTTCTCTCTCCCCCCAACCCCACCCCACATGGGAATCAAATCAATTTATCGCCAGGGAAGGCAGATGTGTAATGCAAGGAAAAGCTTAGGGCTACTTTGCACCCTTCTTCGCTAGCTGCCATCACAGCTTCTTCCATGGGGAACTAGACCCATTACCCCTTGCAAAAACTGGTTGCTTGGGCTGCTTCTGCCAACTCAGCCACCTCCTTGGCAGCTGCAACCCTCAGCCAGGTCCTCTCACTTTTCCAGCTTGCAGGGTAGACTTTGGAGCCAAACCCATCTCTCTTTCCATTTCCCAGGCTGAGCAGTTCCAGCTTCTCCATTGCCAACCTGGATGTGCCAGGTGTGCACTGCCTTTACCTGCCGGTACATAGCCCCCCCCCCAATCTGACTCTCGAGACGCTCCCTATACCATGCCAGTCCCACACCCTGTCCCCAGGCTATGCCCTTCTTCATGAGGTCTGTTTCACAGCCTCCTTTTGTTGTTGTTGTTTGGTCGTTGAGTCATGTCCGACTCTTCGTGACCCCATAGACCAGAGCACGCCAGGCACTCCTGTCTTCCACTGCCTCCTGCAGTTTGGTCAAACTCATGCTGGTAGCTTCGAGAACACTATCCAACCATCTTGTCCTCTGTCGTCCTCTTCTCCTTGTGCCCTCCATCTTTCCCAACATCAGGGTCTTTTCCAGGGAGTCTTCTCTTCTCATGAGGTGGCCAAAGTACTGGAGCCTCAGCTTCACGATCTGTCCTTCCAGTGAGCACTCAGGGCTGATTAAGAATGGATAGGTCCATGGGACTCTGAAGAGTCTCCTCCAGCACCATAATTCAAAAGCATCAATTCTTCGGCGATCAGCCTTCTTTATGGTCCAGCTCTCACTTCCATACATCACTACTGGGAAAACCATAGCTTTTACTATACGGACCTTTGTTGACAAGGTGATGTCTCTCTCTGCTTTTTAAGATGCTGTCTAGGTTTGTCATTGCTTTTCTCACAGCCTCCTTGGACTCTGATAATACCTTTCACTTGCCCTTATGGAAGACAGAGAGCGTAAACTGTTCAAAGCTAAAAAAAAAACTTTTTAAAAAAACTACTTCAATTTCTCCATCTGCTTTTGCCTCTGCCCAGCTCCTCTGGCATGTGACCTTGCTCAGAAGGGAATGTGGATCTCAGATGGGAAAAAAAACACGTTTCCCACCCTTGCCATGGATCAACAACCCTTCATAGAAAAGAGGCTCCCCACTCTTGGTTTAAATACTGCTGTGTAAATTGCTAAAGGTCAACATGTTGCAAAATATATATTTTGTCGGGGAAGGAGGCACACTTCGCAGCTCAGTTTTTTTAAATGCCTAACTCTCTTGCTGACACCACTGTTAGAGCTCATGAAAAATGCTTTTCTAGTTCAGAGCAATCCAGAGTAGAAGTGCTGTCTCTCCCCTTCTCCTTGCCCCACATTTTCTCAGTTAATTATCCTGAAATCTGGAGCTGCATGAGAAGGAGTTGCTGGCAAAAGCGGAGCTCTGGTTAGTACCAAGACCTGTTTTGCACAGCTGCTACGGCTCTGGAGCCATCATGCTGATCATCTAAGGAAGCAAAACTGTTTGTTAAAGAAATGGAATTCCTGAAAGCCCATTGTGTTGGCATTTGGAAAATCTGAGTAGAATGGGGAGGAAAGGAGGATTTTGTCACAGGAAAGTCTGAGCAGTGCTCTGCAGCCTTCTTGCAGAAACGGCGTTGTGGAATCCTCCGGAGTCTGTTTCGTCATTGCCCCTCTCTGACCAGGCCTGCGCAGCCTGTGATCCAAGTAACAAAGTCACGTATTGTCAAAGACTTGACAAAAGCAGCCTCCTCCAAAGCCCACACAGTTAAAAAGGGCAAGAGGACCCTGGCAGCTGCCCGGAGAGAAAGTTGCTGCCACCAGCCATGAGCTTGGTGCTGCTTCACAAGTTGTATAGCAAGCCTGCTCTGTGGCTTTCCTAACAAAGTGAAGATAAATGTGCCCTCAGGACGAAGCTTTAAACAGACTTTTGCAGGTCATGCCTCCATTCCAAACCTTGGTTTTGCAGGAATAATCGAAAAATACAGTGGTACCTCTGGTTATGAACTTAATTCGTTCCGGAGGTCCGTTCTTAACCTGAAACCGTTCTTAACCTGAGGTACCACTTTAGCTAATGGAGCCTCCCACTGCCGACGCACGATTTCTGTTCTCATCCTGAGGTAAAGTTCTCAGCCCGAGGTACTACCTCTGGGTTAGCGGAGTCTGTAACCCGAGGTGTTTGTAACCCGAGGTACCACTGTACAGTCATTCCTCGGGTTAAATGACGTCACGCGCATGCGCAGAAGCAGAGAATTGTGATGCACAGATGCAGGTTGCATTCTACTCCGGAACGGATCCCGTTCGCATCCAGAGGTACCACTGTACTGCAAATTCGGAAGTCTGAATTTGATAAACATAGGATTGTGTTAATGTCTACATGGCGTCATCAACCTTTAGGTACAACCCCTCCTGACTCACTGCACCCTTAGTCAGGAGGTGGGGGGGTTACCTTCCCCCCTCCCTATGGGCGTAGCAACCAAGGCGCAATGGGAGGTCGGCAAAATCTATTGAAAAAATGGAGACGCGTGCCTCGGAAGCTGTTTGACTTCCGAGGCGTGTTCGAAAACGGAAGAAATTACTTCCCGGTTTTCGGAGTTCGAAAACTAAAATGCCCAGCTTCCGAAACGCTCGTAAACCCGAGGTTCCACTGTAGCCGACAGCTAGGCCTCAGGATCTTGCACTCAGCGGAAGCCGTGTGGCATGTTCGACTTCTGAGGTGTGTTCGAAAACTGAAGCATTTACGGCGTTCAAAATCGAAATGTTCATCAACTGAGACATTCGAAAACCGAGCTACCACTGTCCTTACAAAAAGAAAAGGCGTTACTGATTCTCTCATGTGCAGCAGGGACATAAGAAGGCTTATATCAAAGCTCTGTGTGCACCATACATATAAAGCATATGACTCCCCCCCCCCATCCTGGGAAATGTAGTTTACCTACCACAGAGCTGCAATGATCAAATTACAGTTTCCAGGATTCTTTGGGGCGTATGCCATGTGCTTTGTCGGTTTCACACAATTGGTCCATCTTTTAATCTGGTTCTTGCTGCGAGATGTGAATGCATGCTATAAAGACAAAGAGAGCAGCTTCCCTTCACCTCAGAACAATTGTTTTGTTCACACGCAAATTATTATTTTATTTACTGTTTGAAAAAGGCTCATAGTGACCTGCAAATATACTTTTGATAATATTTTTCAATAAATAGTGGAATGATCTAAGGACGGCTGAAACCAGATAAAGAAATATCAGAGGCCACTGAACACTTGAGTACACAAGATGGATTTTTTTTTTAGGTTTATATAATGTGTGTGGATTAATTATATGAGTTTTAATTGATTAATCAGTCAGTCAAGTGACAGCTCTAATGATGGTAATAAAGCTTCATTCATCATGTATTACACAAAAAGCAGTGGGCCAAAGAAATGTATTAAACTTATGTGCTGTGAGCATTTAACTTTTAACCCCCCTGCTACAATGCTATATAGTGTCATTCAATACCCTTTTCCTCCTCTTCTCTGAAAAATTGGGATTTCATCCAAACTTTAAAGGTTAAGTTGTCAATAGAACTCAAAGAATGTTTTGTTTCCATTTGTATAACTAGTTTAATGTTTTTAAGTCCACAGCATTGACTAACAATGAAACCAGTAAATTACTGAGGCATTCTTTAAAAGTTCATAATTGCAGATGCTCTTAAAATTAGCTCAGGAAAAGAGCAATTCTTTCGGAAAAGCAATGGTTTTAATTAGTGGTCCGTGTAGGAGAATAGATGCTGAAGCAATTCAGTAATGTTCCACTTCAGAATAAGAACTTGTCATGACAGTTAATTGAGTGAGAAATTGGACTTGTGACACAGTTGGTTAAATAGGCCCAGCAGCTTGTGACACAAAAGGGGCTCTGACGTTCAGAGTGCGAAGATGGCAGGAGCGAGCAGCAGCAAATCGCTCTGAGTGAGTTGTAGTTAACTCTTTATTAGCAAAACGGAGTCCAGACAGGAGCGTGAGGCCTAATGAGCACAGCAACTCATTTCCATGTTCTTGCCCCTGTGAAGCAGTTGCTGAGACTAAAGGTCCCCATCTCCCCACAGTTGCCTAGGTCTCTTCTCCAGGATTTCCTCCCAAGCAATTGGAGACTACACCGGTGTGCCTGTATTTTCTCCTCCCATTTCATGCCTCTCCTGGTCCTGGCAGACCAGGGGAGAGAAGAGCTTATCACACAGCAGAAGGAGGAGACACCTGCATTTGTTCACCAGCTGACCCATCTCTGCCTCTTGACCTCCCTCATTGCCCTCTCCTGCTTCAGCTTCTGGACTTCTCTCTGCAACAGACTCTCCCTTCTCACTGAGCCCTGTTGCCTCTTCAGCTTCTCACACCGCCTCTCCTTCCTGTGGCCACTCACAGTCATCCCACCCCCAATCCCCTGGCTTTAAGCCTTCTTTCCTTGGGGGTTCCCCGGCTGGTTTCTCTCACCGTTCCTCTGTGTCCAACCAGCTCCTGACAGAAAATACCAAAAGTTCAATGCACCTTTCTCTATTCTGCTTAAATAGCAATGAATTTCAGTAAAATACAGTTATATTTTCTTTTTGAATTGCTTTGAGTTTTCTTTTCTTAAAAAAATATATTTATTTGATTTTTCAACTTCAAATTTTACAGAGATCTCTCAAGCATAAATTACAAAAACGAGATTCGAAGGAATCTCCTAGACTTCCATCCTCCCCTATGTGGGTCCTACTATTAATCAGTTCCTCCTGCATCTTTTATGATAATCCAAACCCTTTACTTCTTCCATTTTGTCCAAAATCAAACTACAAGTTCTATTCCAATCCTACTAATGATTTCAAGTGTTTACAGTGGTCTTTAAGTTATAAATTTTCCCCATTCCTTATTAAAATTTTGGTCTTCCTGATTTCTGACCCTTCTGGTCATTTTAGTCATTTTAGCATAGTCCATTAAATTCATCTGCTGTTCTTCTCTGGTAGGAACTTTATCTTCTTTTCATCTCTGGGCTAGTAACATCTGTACAGCCATGGTTGCATACATAAATAGTATTTTCTGCTCCTTTTGAGTTTTCTCCCATTTATCTATGTGAATAATTTTGACAGATGGCCCTTGTTTGGAAGGCCATACAGTCAACCGGCTCACGATCAAATTCCTAAAAGCATAAAGGGCAGAACCTGTCACGGAACGCAACCGTTTAATCAAACTCGATATAACAGACGCCACATCCCCACAGCATTTGTCTTTGCCTGAAATCCTTTACCCGCTTACTTCGGAGTAAGGCTCACAAAGCTGAACGGGACTTAATTCAGAGTAGACACATATAGGATTGCACTGTTATTTTGGGAAGTTCTAGCTTGCACTCCTAACTGTGAGTGATGTGTTACCAGGAGACGAATAGCTGGCTAAAGTTAGCAAATAATAAGAACTAGCAGCTGTCTTCTTCTTTTTTTTCAATGCTTGGGACTTGGTTTCCCATCAGTTGTTTTGCGGTATTGAGTCAAGCCACCCACAAGGCTTTGCCGCAGCTGTGACTATGCACCACGAGAAGGTAGTTAGCGTTGGTGTGTGTGTATTTATTATCACATTTGTTATCTTGACCTTCCTCCAAAGAACTCAAAGCAGCCACGGATTAGTCTGATGTGGTGCCCACAGCGAGCTTTAAGGATGGGCAGGGATTTGAACTCGGTCCTCTGTCTGCTATAACACCCTGTCTGGGCCCGACAAGTATTTTGTGGGTATGTGTTAAGGACAGACATAATCAGACAGCTCCTTTAAGGGGCAAGGAAGCTTCAGGCATGTACAGAAGGGCAAACCGGTGTTCCTCTGTGACCAGGAATTCATAGGGATGTGAGACTGGAATTGAGGTCTCACTGTCAAAGGTTATTTGACAGTGGAACCATCCTGCTCGTGAGGTTGTGGCCTCTAGTCCTTGGTGGTTTTTAAGCTGAGGTTGGGTAGCTATCTCACAGATGCTTTAGCTGAGATTCCTGCATTGTAGGGGGTTGGACTAGATGACCCGTGGGTCCCTTCCAGCTCTTAAGATTCCATGATTCTATGATGTTGCATGAAGAGATTCCTAAGATTGTATCTAATGAAGTGGTTCCATTAGTGCAAGGACTCTTGATTGTACGATGGAACTTCCCTTCCCTTCCCTTCCCTTCCCTTCCCTTCCCTTCCCTTCCCTTCCCTTCCCTTTCATTTCCATACACCCCCAGATCAGCTCTTGGGGGTTGTGGGAACCCCCAGAATAGATTTGGGGGGGTGCACATAAGGAGGAGGAAAGGGAGAGTAATTTCATTGCACAAGTGAAAGTCCTTGTGCAAATGGAATGACTTGGTTGGAGATAACTATTAGGTGATAGCGAAATGTGTGTGGGCAGTTTGAAGGCCTGTGATTACAACCCTCCAAATACCACAAATTGCAAAAACAACCAAATAAATTCTCTATGCAAAGTTGTTCACAAATTTATAAACTTACAGGTTTTGGCAAACTATCCCCTCTAATTGAGTAAAAGAGGTTTGGGTTTGTTTGTTTTTACTTTGGCTAGAATGAAACTGCAGCCACATCTCTTCTAGACTGCGTTTCCACTTGATTTTGTCTTTGTTTTTTGTTTTTTTAAACTTGTCTTTTGTGCACAGCGTTTATCCAATCTTCAGCTAAATCCCCTCCCCTCTTGTCTTCATTTGCTTTGAAATCGTGTAAAAAAAGTGGCTAGACATATCATTGTGGCGACTGTAACCTAGGTTTAAGGTGCCATTTGGCTTTTACATCTTTATTTCTAATACTGCAACCACACACACACACACACACACACACACACACACGTGTGTGCTTGTTGATACTCCCAAAGAACTCTAACAGGTTTGTAAGACCAGACACCAGACAAGCCCAACCACTCAGCTCCTGTGCGGTGAGATGAGAGGGGAAGGGAAGAAGAGAGGGAATGAGAGCCTTCTTCAAAATGGCTCTCACATTCCATTCATTCTTCGTACACCTCAACCATTAGCTATTTTTTGTTTTGTTTTGTTTTTTGCTGGTTTTTGCTGGGGGGCAAGCTCTTGAGCCATTAAAGAAGTCATTAGCATTCTTTTGCCGGACATAATGATAAGGCCAAGCCAGCCTTCATAACAATCTTTCTTCCCATTTTGGAGATTATTTTTATCTTGTTTTATATTGCACCTTTTCCCCAAGGAGCTCAGGGTGGCATAAATGCTTCTCCCTTTCTCTGTTTTTTCTCTCTTCACAATCACCCTATGAAGTAAGTTGTGCTGAGTAATGGTGCCTGGCCTAAGGTTGCTCTGTAAGCTTCATGGCCAGAGTAGAATTCGAACCCTGGTCTCCCAGGGCCTAGATCAAAGATGTGACAGTTACACCAACCTGTTGTCACATTACTTACCAAGCAATGCCAAGGTTTTGTAGGATTGGTGGGTGTGGCAGAAGAGCCCCCACTTCCCAAGTCTTCCCAACTCACTCTGGCCAATTTTCCAGTGGACCCAAAGTCTCCTATGACTCACCCCAACACATCTTCTTCCAAGACCTATTGCCAGCAACAGGCAATATCTCTCTACACATGGAGTTTCCCCAGTCCTTTCCTTTCTGTCCACAGAATGCCTTTCTTCCTAAGCCCCTCCCAGCTGCCCCTTGGCCAGCTTTAGGATTTCAGCTTTAAGCAAGTATTTTCTCTTAAATTTATACTCTGATTTGGAAATGCTCAAACCAAGATGTGTTGACTTCATTCGTTTTGTTCTTAGTTGTCCTTATCAACCAATACCTGAAACCTGGACCTCTCCAGGCCCCTTATTTTCTTTGTTCCATATTGCATTCTAAATCGTCACTTTACCAAAACTCAAGCGCTCTGACCCGATTGAAATAGCTCACGAGCACTCTTGAGAAGCAGGACAAGAATAGAAGCTGTGACTTGCTGGTGGAAGTTGACCAGCGAAATTCGCCTATACAACCCCTCTTATTTGCCACTGTCCCATTTTCCAGCGCGTGAAGCAGCTCACAGGAAGCGAAAGCCATAAAAATCCATGTCCAAAAAAACCACTTGTTTTACAAACATAGCTATAAAACATAGCACAACCAAACACAAAGAGAAGCAACAGTCAATGAGCAATTAAGCAGCCAATCAAAATAGTAAAAACTCATTTACGAAGCGAGTCATCGTCGCTAACGATTAAAATCCCCAGAGAGCAAAAGAGTCACGACTTGACATCTAAATGTTGCTAGTCTTGGCATCTCCCATGTTTGTCTGGCAAGGCCATTTCAGAAGCAAGGCATTGCCATTGAAAGACTCTCCTCTGTTGCCAGCTGCCTAATCTCTGAAGGCAGCAGCACCCAGAGGAGGGTGTTAGATGCAAATGAGAGCTGGACCAGTTCACATAGGAGGAATGCATGGATGAAGGTTCCTCTTTGTGTTCATTTATGGACAACTGCAGCTCTTTTATGGACTGTGCACCTCCATCATCCCTGTTTATTTCAGCGGCACCTTCACAGAAGACTTCCTTGTCAGACTGCGTGCCTAATGAACTGTGTTTTTCGATCACGGATAAGAAAGAAGCAGATCTTGATACCCGGGAAAACTTGATAATTCTTGGATGTGCGCCACCGCCATCATCACAGAGCTACTTTTACAATACAAATATTTTCAAACGAACATAAGACAGTCTTGGCCCTGCCTGGATTAAGACGATGACGACAATAATGGATGTGCCGACCAAAGTCTGTGGATTTAAAGAGACAGGTGTAGGATATAAAATGTCCCTGCAAATGCTGGAGAAGCAGGGACTGCTATGAAGAGTGATAGGCTGAATTTGATCCGGTCCGGGGGAGCGTTCTGAGCCAAAGTGGAAGCCCCCACCCACTTGAGCCTTATGCTGGTTTCAACAGCTGTCAAAAAGGGTACAATTGTGAAATTGGCTCAGAATGCTTTCCCTGATTGGATTAAATGAAATGCAGAAAATTCTATTATTTCCACTTCCTTGGTGGATTTTTATTTCCACACCAACCACCCCATTCTATAGCCAACACTGCTTTTGTAATGAATGAATCGAGGTTATGTATTCATAGCAGCAGGCAGCAAATTTCTATTTGTATTAGTAGTAGTAGTATAGTTTCTATCCTAACCTTCCTCCCAAAGGAGCCCAGGATAGCAAAAAACCAAACAATAAAACAATAAAAACATCTGAAAAACAGTTCCAATACAGATACAGACCATGAAAGCTATTTGCCTGTCTTAGAGAAATTGCTGGTTCTGCGGTGTCAAAGGCCTCTTAAATGTGGTAATAAATAAGTTTTGTTGTCATTTAGTCGTGTCTGACTCTTCGTGACCCCATGGACCAGAGCACGCCAGGCACTCCTGTCTTCCACTGCCTTCCACAGTTTGGTCAAACTCATGTTCATAGTTTCGTTAAATAAGTTTTAACTGTGTGGTATAAGGTGCAGCAATATTCTGGGATGAGTTGGCTTAGGATCCTATAGATCTTGGTCTTTCTGGCAATTTTTTTTATCTGTTCTCAAAGGGCTGATGTGCCGTCTTACTGCTTGACTTCACTAGTGCCCTTTCCTCAGCTTTTGGAGAACCCCCAGTTCATCCACATGCACACTAGCTGGCCTTGGGAAAGCCAGTTTTCTCAGGGAATATCTGCACCAGTGCTTTAAACACACGGAACATTCATTTCCTCTCCCCACTGAATCTTGGGAACTGTAGATGTCGGGATATAACACAGGGGCGAGGAGCATGTGACCCTCCCAATGGTGCTTGCTTCTAAGTCCCACCAGCCCCAGCCAGCATGGCCAATGGTTAGGGAGGATGGGAGCTGTAGTCCCAACAACATCTGAGGGGCAACAGGTTCCCCATCTCTGCTCTTAGATAGTTGCTGGGATCCCACCTCCCAGACACTGCCCAGCAAGCCACCATTTAAATTTCCCACAATGCCCCTTATGCTGTGTCATCTACTGCACCCTTCCACCTCAGTCCCTCCAAGTGTCCCTATTTTCCAGGGATATCCCTGATTTAGAGCAGCCGTCCTGGTTTCTGTTTTGATCCCAGAATGTCCCGCTTTTCCTTAGGATGTCCCCATTTTCACTGGAGAAATGTTGGAGGGTATGGAGTTATCCGACCCCCGAGTCGTCTGAAGGCAATCCTGTACAGGGATTTTTTTTTAATGTTTAATGTTTTATTATGTTTTTACAGTGGTACCTCGGGTTACAAACACCTCGGGTTACAGACTCCACTAACCCGGAAGTAGTACGTCGGGTTAATAACTTTACCTCAGGATGAGAACAGAAATCATGCGGCGGTGCGCGGCAACAGTGGGAGGCCCCATTAGCTAAAGTGGTACCTCAGGTTAAGAATGGTTTCAGGTTAAGAACAGACCTCCGGAACGAATTAAGTATGTAACCAGAGGTACCACTGTATGTATGTTGGAAGCCACCCAGAGTAGTTGGGGCAACCCAGTAAGATGTGTGGGATATAAATAGTGAAATTATCATTATGGAATGGGACATCCCTATTTTCACCGGAGAAATGTTGGAGGGCATGCCACCACTGCAAGTAACCTGAACTGGTCCCAATAACAATGTACATATATTTCCAGTCTCACTTCCTTCTGTGATACTATATACCTCTCTGAAGTGCTGTTAAAATGAAATACCAAAAAAACAACAAAGAAGCAACCACTTAACATGCATTTCAGAAATGCAGCGAATAGAATTCTAGTGGAGCTGCAAATGCAAAAGGGCTGGTCTTTTTCCTGAGGTACTTGGAGGGGGGCTATTGCTGCATTTTTCTGCCCAGTGAGGCACTGATATATATGCAGGTGAAGAGGCAGAGATTAGCACTTGAGGTGAGCGAGTTTGTATGCCTTTCAGTCAAGGGAGTGGTCACAAGGGCTGGAGGGCATTGTATACAGAGCAGGCTGGAGCTTGCCTTGCAGAACGGAGAGCAGCAGTAAGCAAGATAATACCACTTTCCTCACCATCATCTTTGTCTTTCATAACAAAGTCCTGGGGGGAAAAGAGAGGGTCAGAAGGATATGTTTAAAAAGGTAAAGGTAAAGGACCCCTGACAGTTAAGTCCAGTCGCAGACGGCTCTGGGGTTGCGGCGCTCGTCTCGCTTTACTGGCCGAGGGAGCCAGCATTTGTCCTCAGACAGTTTTTCCAGGTCATATGGCCAGCATGACTAAGCCGCTTCTGGAAAAACCAGAGCAGTGCACAGAAATGCCGTTTACCTTCCCGCCGGAGTGGTACCTATTTATCTACTTGCACTTTGATGTGCTTTTGAACTGCTAGGTTGGCAGGAGCAGGGACCGAGCAACGGGAGCTCACCCTGTTGCGGGGATTCAAACCGCTGACCTTCTGATCAGCAAGCCCAAGAGGCTCAGTGGTATAGACAACAGCGCCACCAAAAGAAAGACCCCAGATATTTCCTCATTTGATGCCGCTGTTTCGTTAAAAGTATTTTTTGAGAATGGGAGGCTGGGTGACAACGATACTCACGTGGACTTGTGCATGCAGAAAAGTAAGTGTTTCTTAATGCTATTTTCCAGGGAAGGCCGTTCCACAAGATCCCTCCTCTTCTTCCCTCTCTCATCCCAGCTTGTTCCCTCTTGCTTTTCTCACAACTCTGCCTAATATATCTGTCAAGTGCTGGATAGTCTGATAGAGAGTTGAGGCCTTTGACTCACAGCATTTGGCCTTAAGGTCAATTACCTGCTCCAGAGATGTTGCCTTTAATTGCCTGCCAACCATCACCATAGTAATACCATAGAACAGGCACGTCCAACAGGTAGATCACTCAACAACTTAGTCTCTCCTAAAAAAAGCTCAACATTTTGACCTGAACCCCCCAAAAGGGAGTAGATCACTGCCAATTTATAAGGCTGTGAGTAGATCGCAGTCTCTTGGGAGTTGGCCACCCCTGCAATAGAAGAAAGGAAAGCTTGTGTTGATGATTCTGAGGGAGAAATAGTGGGGGGGACGAACACCTCTTTTTTTCCCCAAAGGCAACAAGAACAACAAAAGCAGTTGAGCAATGGTTTTCTGTAAACAGATGTCCCAATGTTTAGTAATGGCTCTGTAGAGGTGGAAGCTGTTTGACGGGGTTATTGTGCAGGACAATGTAAGCTGTCACCCTGTGAAGAGCAGTAAATGAGTGAAAACATGTGGGTTGCTGAAGTTGATGAGTCATCAACTTCCCACTTGCTCTAAAGCCGCCTTCCTTTGATGTAGCTCAGCCGCAAAATCCACTCTCCCTTCCGTCCCAGGAACACACGGCAGAGCCCTGATAAAGGAACCCCGTGTGGTAGCTCTGTACAATACGTACGTTTATAATAGCCCCTTAAACAAAAATAGGAGATTTTTGCAAATCTCTACATTTCCTTTCTTCCTCCTCCCCTTCTTCTTCTTTTGCTTTTATTATTATCATAAAACAATTAATGCTTAGGTGTTGAGTAAGTATTCCAATCTGGTTTCATGAGCCTGTATAATATTAAATCCAGGAAACAGAGACTGGTGCAGAGAGATGGATCATTACAGCTGGCAAGTAGTAGAAAAGGACCAGCAATATTTTTCATGCTGCTGCCTGCTGGTTCTGGGGAGAGAAAACACCACCCCTGGTTATTTTTCTCCCTCTCTTGGCTAGGATGCAGTGGAAGTGAGGGATTAGAAGCTAGTCCCTCTTTTAAAATATCTTGTGTGTGTCATTAGTACAAAATGCTGGAGGACATGCGATCTTTTGAGTGGGAAGTTCCAAAAGGAAACGTAACCCCGCGGGGGAATGTAGTGTTTGGCCCCAAACTGCCTCGATTCTGATTCTCAGGCTCGCTCTGCAAAGTGGCCCAACCAGGAGATCCCTTGCTCTTAACTTGCGCTAACCAGAGTCGAAGGGCGGAGAAAAAATTCTCATCCGGCAAGAGGCAGTGTCAGCCATCATTGCTGCCCCTTCCCTCCTTACAGCTGTCGCTGTAGCTGTTTGGTTGAACGGCTATGGGAGGGGGGGGAGAGGTGACAGAGATTTAGCCTTTCACTTACCCAACCCTCAGCTGTTCAGCCAAGCATTGGGGGGCCGGGCAGCTTCGCCTCTCCCCATAGCGTGAGGGAGAGAAAGAGGGGTGCTGCTGTTGCTCCACGGCCCCCTCCCAGCTATGTTGAACATAGCTCAGTCTTCTTCAGTCTGTTTTGGCATGTCTCCACCACCTCCCCTTTATCACCAGTTACCGTATTTTTTGCACCATAACACTCACTTTTTTCCTCCTAAAAAGTAAGGGGAAATGTCTGTGCGTGTTATGGAGGGAATGCCTACGGGTGGCATGCCTACGGATTTTCCTCCTCTAAAAGCTACGTGCGTGTTATGGTCGGGTGCGTGTTATAGAGCGAAAAATACGGTATATGGAAACATAGGGAGCCGCCTTATCCCAAGTCGGACCATTAAAGTACATTGGTCTACTACACCTACTGTCAGGGTTTCAGCGGCCCGGTTTGGGTTCTGGTCCTGTTGGCATAACAGTAACCGCCCTGAGATCTCCAGGTGTAGGGCAGTATATACAATTAATAATAATAATAATAATAATAATAATAATAATAATAATAATATCTGCTCAGGCTCTTCTCCAGATGCTTTCTTTATCAGCGGCAAGTTGTACAAGAGGCAGGGCCTTTTCAGTAGTGACCCCCTCATCAGGGAATGTCCTTCCCAAAGATGACGACGGTGATATTTATTTATTTATTACATACATACATACATACATACATACCCTGCCCATCTGTCTGGGTTTCCCCAGCCACCCTGGGCGGCTCCCAACAGAATATTAAAAACATGACAAAACACAAAACATTAAAAACTTCCCTAAACAGGGTTGCCTTCAGAGGTCTTCTAAAAGTCAGATAGTTATTTCCTTGACATCTGATGGGAGGGCGTTCCACAGGGCGGACGCCACTACCAAGGAGAGGCCTGCGTATGGTGCAAGTTTTTTGGAGTCAGGCCAAATTTTATTTTTTATTTTTCTAATTTAACCCATCTTCTACAAATCCTGGTCTGCTGAGGTGGTATTATTATTATTATTATTATTATTACATTTACATTACAGTGCAATTTAGTTTGCAAAATTGTGTTGTATGCTACCCTGAAATCCAAATAGGATGAAGAGTAGTACAGAAATGTTTTGATAAATAAATGAATGAATTCACTAATAGAGGGAGCGCCGAATATTCTTTTGTGACGAATAAAATGACAATAGGATGTTTTTCAGAATCTGCATTCTAGTTTAAGGATGTCAGAAGCTGCAAATAACTTTGCAGTAAGGTACTCTTGCATCCTGTCATTGTTGTTTTGAGACCCATCTACTGGCCTTCACTTACCTGGCCTAGAAGCCCCTTTTTGAGAACCACACGCTCCTGTTTGCAACCAGGAACTCTGACAGAAGCCTGACACGCCTGCAGAGCAGATTTGCCTAACCTGCTGCTGACACAATGCTTGCGGATTGCTGTCACCAACCAAACTTCAGGATTTACCTGTCTTAAGCTTTCCGTAAGCTTATGCGAATATTTTCTTCTCTCTTAAAGTTTGCCATGAATTATGCTGGGTTCGTACTCCCCCCTCCCTGTTTTTACCCCGCTAAAGGATTTAATCCCTACAAATGTTTGCCTTCTTTTTCAATCAATAATGTGGCAGTTTCGTATTGCTTCAGTGACCTCTCTTTTTCAGAGACACTGGCATGTCCTGGTTCCAGCAGACTTTGAATCAGGGGTGGGGAACCTTTCTCACCTCCGGGGCCACATTCCCCACTGAGCAGGCTAACAGAGGCCTCATTCCTGTGGCTGTAGGGATAAGAGGCAAAAGTGGCCAGAGCAACAAATGTGAATTTTAGCTTGGTACAGTAGACCTTGCACTCACACAACCAGGCAAGCAAGAAGCATTTTCAGCGTTTAAGGACATATTCCAGCTAGGCAGAAATACTCAGGGTGTGTGCATGATAATGGTCAGATTTTGGGTCAAAATCTGTACATTCACAAACTGAAGTTGGTTTTACCCGATGTACCGATTTTGATTATAACTGTGTATAGAATGCTTACTTTCGCCAAAAAAAGCAAGGAGCAATTATTCTACGTGTCTGAATACATGGATAGTGAATGGCTCTCTTGAATCCAAGTATAAAAAGACTCTCTCTCCTTTTTTTCATACTTGCCTCAGCTTTCTTGGCCTATAAAAAGCCTTAGACATTTTTTTCCAGGGATAGCTGAAATTTGGGGGCTAATTATAAACCAGTCTTTAAAAATAAATAAGCAGCTTTCCGCACCTTATGAAGTTAAGCCATGTTTGCTAAGTGCAGCTTTCCCTTGAATTCCTTGAACTAGGAGCACATTTAGATGTATCTCAGAGTGAGGCCGCCCCTCCAAATAGATTCCACCTCCATGCTCTTGAATGAAGTTGAAATGCTTTTCCTTCGCCAGGATGGCACCAGAAGGGCAATCCAGGGCACTCCCTGGCTTCTAGCTTCAGGCAGTTTGAACATCTCATGTTTGCATAGAACATTCCTCTCTCTCTTGTGCAGCTGCAGAGTTTCAGATTTATGCACCCTGCACCTTTTGATCAGTTTTTCAGGCAGCGTCGAATACCTTCTCTTGCACCGTTTGGCATATTTGAGTCCCTGTTCCCTCTAGTTGAGCTCTGCATCGTATCTGGAAATCTCTGCAGCAATGCCCAGTTACTTGTTTCTGTCTGTTGTGCAAATTTGTTGGAAGTGAGCGCTCTGTGGATGCAAGCGTGGTCATTGATTGATTGACTGCAACACCAGGTAATGACTCTCACATTGGGAAGAGGCACCGTGGTGCAAACACCACACTACAGATAGTTTTCTTCACCTCCCAGGACTTTTCAGGGAAGGCAGTTTATGTGCTTAACTATGAGTCACTCTGTTGACTAATCGAGTGAGGAGAGATTGAGCGATGCCCGTGCATGTGAAACTTCAAGAATCATTGCTTACATGCTTTCAAACTTTTCACGAGCTCAACAATTGGAAGCTCAACAATTACGTGTTCGAGGTGGGGTGTTTGAAAGCTAAAGTTCTGAGGAGCCCAGTATACCTGACAGAGAGTGTTGGACAAGAAGCTGGGAGATGAGGGTTCAAATCCCCAATCAGCGTCGAAGATCACTGGGTGGCGTTGGTCACATCCAAACCACACATTTAAAGCCTTCTCCCAAGCAGAAGGAACCGCTCAACAGCCTTAACCACCTACAGTTCCTAGGAGTCTTTGGGGGAAGCCATGACAGTCAAACTTGGAACATCTCTCATTCCAACAACCTGAAATCTATCTCTGTGTTTCATGGGTCCGTTCTTGCTTTTTTCTTTCTGTGTGACCTCAGCTTCAGTACAGTGGTACCTTGGGTTAAGAACTTAATTCGTTCTGGAGATCTGTTCTTAACCTGAAACAGTTCTTAACCTGAGGTACCACTTTAGCTAATGGGGCCTCCTGCTGCTGCCGCACTGCTGGAGCACGATTTCTGTTCTCATCTTGAAGCAAAGTTCTTAACCCGAAGTACTATTTCTGGGTTAGTGGAGTCTGTAACCTGAAGTGTCTGTAACCCGAGGTACCACTGTACTTTGTGCTGTTTTGCTTCCTTATTCCCCCACCCCCAGTAGCTAAGGAGGGACAGGAAGCAGCTGGCAGGGCTCAGCCTTTCAAATCCCTTCACAGAAAACAGGGGCATTTCCAGTGGGTTTGGTCCAGATTACATGAAGGGTTAGAGTATTGGCTGGCAAAGAGGAGCAAAACAAAACACCAGGCTCTGCGGTTCCTTTCATTCTCAATTGGTGAGCAAGAAAGCAAATGCTGCAGCAAGGGAGTGCTGTGTGACAAATGTGTTTCCCAAAAGAGTAGATATCACTTGGCGCTGTGACATTTACAGCATGCCAGCAACCAGGGGTGGGGGCAGGAAGAGGCTATTGCCGAAAACAATGGCTGCTTTTAAAGTGGCAGCGTTGTTAAAATAAGCCTTCGCGTTTGCTCCCTCTAGCATTTATTGGAGGTAGGTCTAGTATTTTGGACCTTGCCCAAATATTGATTGATTTTACTTATACTGTATGTCGCTTTCCCACAACAAGCTGTGCTACAGCAAACATTCAATACATCAGAACACTGGAAATACATACTGTATATACAAAACACAGAGCATGTTAGTAAATTCAAAATAACAAAAATCAGCCATTTAGCAAACACAGAATAAATCCAGTATTACAACAACAACAACAACAAAAATCTAGGCTTGACTTGCATAAATACAAGGCAAAAATGAAAGTTAAACGACAATAAAGTTTCATAAATGCAGTTCAGTGGGGAGGAGTAGATGCCATACAGCGGGCATACAGGCTAGATGACATAGGCTCTCGCATTTCTCCTCCATTTGCAGCAAAATTCAAATGGCAGGGTGGGCAATGATGGCAAGTCTTTTCCGCAGCCTCCTGGAAGTACCAACAGCTGGTGCAGGTCTTATTGCAAATATGCAGGTGAAACAGTAAAACAGTGCTCACCGTTTTTTAAGGCCCATCAGCATATTCGGGTTCTAGGCACCACACCCTCTGGTCACTTATCCCTTCAGATGAGCCCCATACCAAACGACAGAGAGAAAGTATCTGCATACTCACATTATTTCCCCCTAGGGATTGGGGTGAAAGTAAAATCTACTAGAATTAATCTAAGCCTTGGGGAACAGGTAGAGCTGAACGAGGAAGTAGGGAAAGCATTGCTCTTCCAGCTTCCTCCTTAATTTCTATGTGCTTTTCTTGGGGGGACGGGGGCGTTCAGATCCTTTGCGGGCACCATGGGAAGACGTCAAGGGTACCATTGTGCACACGGGCACCCTTGTGGTAAAAGGTTCAGCTACATTTTGGACCTCAGGAAGAAAGTTGAGTTTTGAATGGAGGTGCTAAATTGGATTTTAAACAGCTTCCGTAACTGAGTTTGGTGATTTACAACTTGCAGGCAAGTTGTATGTTTTCAGTAACGTTCCTGATTTCTCCTAAAATCCCAAGCGTGTCACTACCTGCAGCTTTTATCTTTTTTATGCAGGAGAAAGGAGAGTACACTTATATCTGCTTAATTACTGGCTAAAACTAGTATGGCAAAAGAATATGGTGAAACACTGCAATATGGAGACTGTTGTATGTGCATCAGCCCTCAATGAATGGAATTTAAGTGTAAACCTGTCTTTACGTTTTGAAACTACCAGTTTATCCATTCATTTCAGAATTTGGTTTTTGGATAGGAGCTCCCAGGTTCAGTCCTTGGCATTCCCGTTTTGGGGGCAAACACTTAAATTTGAGCAAGATCTCCTCTCAAGAATCAAGGGAGCTTCTGCCAGTCGGTCATTGCTGAGCTAGATGATAAAGTCTGTGTGTGCATGCGCATTCCGATTTAACAGTTGGATTTCTGATTCTAAGAAATAGTTTGTGGGGAAAATATGGGCATGGCTCATTTAAGGCACTAAGACCAAATGGGCAACCAAGGAGAGCTTCATCGCAATTATTCTCATAAACATGCCTTTGGGAACCTATCCTTTGCCAAATTTGTAAACTTTATCCAGCAGTCAAATAGATATTAATCTACTCTCATTTCTGCTAGAAGCATTCTCATTTAAGGTCATAATGTGGGTGGCGCTGTGGGTTAAACCACAGAGCCTAGGACGTGCTGATCAGAAGGTCGGCGGTTCGAATCCCCGCAATGGGGTGAGCTCCCGTTGCACGGTCCCTGCTCCTGCCAACCTAGCAGTTCGAAAGCACATCAAGTGCAAGTAGATAAATAGGTACTGCTTGCTCCGGCAGGAAAGTAAACGGCGTTTCCATGTGCTGCTCTGGTTTGCCAGAAGCGGCTTAGTCATGCTGGCCACATGACCTGGAAGCTGTACGCCGGCTCCCTCAGCCAATAAAACGAGATGAGTGCCGCAACCCCAGAGTCGGTCACGACTGGACCTAATGGTCAGGGGTCCCTTTACCTTTACCTAATACAGTCGCACCTTGGAAGTCGAATGGAATCTGTTCCGGAAGTCCATTCGACTTCCAAAACGTTCGGAAACGAAGGCACGGCTGCCGATTGGCTGCAGGAAGCTCTTGCAGCCAATCGGAAGCTGCATCAGACATTTGAGTTCCAAAGAACGTTTGCAAACCGGAACACTCGCTTCCGGGTTTGCGGCGATCGGGAGCCAAAACGTTCGATTTGCAAGGCGTTCAGGATCCAAAGTATGACTGTACTGAAAGAATCGCTCACAGGTTATTTTCACAAGGGAACTCTTTCAGCCCAATATATTATTCAAGTCTTCATTCTGAAATGAGTCAAAATCAGAGGGAAGGGGGCGGCAGCTTGGGAAGCTAAAGAATACAGGAAAGGCAAACATTGCATGGTGTCATACAAAGGGAGAATGAATTAGTATTGAAGGAAACCTTGAAGTGAGGAAGTGAGTCAGTCGCTGGAAGGAAGGGCATGTGAGACGTACAAAGTGAAAGTGACCTGGAGCTGCAAAGTTTGAAAATGTAGGGTAAAGGTGAAACCAAGCTTCGAATTACTTGTAAAAGTTGTGACAGTGTATATCTTTTCATATTCGAGTGTATATCTGAGAAGTCATATTCGAATGACTTCTATTTTTTTTATTCATAAGGCATTTACATTTACATTATTATTATTATTATTATTATTATTCATAAGGCATTTACATTTACACAAAGCAACCCAACATAATATTAGGGGAAATGAAGATAACACGAGAGAAGGATAGTGGGGGAAGAATGATCAGAGTACAAAGGCATATGGTATAATAATAATAATAATAATAATAATAATAATAATAATAATAATAATATCATCTTTATTGTCATTGCCCCCTCTCGGGGACAACGAAATTACTTAAACTGGGGTTTCCCAAACTTGGGTCTCTCTCCAGCTGTTTTTGGACTACAACTCCCATCATCCCAAGGTAGCAGGACCAGCGGTCAGGGATGATGGGAATTTTTTGGATACTGATAAATATTACAGTTGTAAGACCTAGCAAAAGTTAGGGGGAATGGCTGACATCCACAGATGGACAATCGGAGCTCTGGGTCATATTTGTGACTGAAATCTCCCCAGTTCCTCTCAGCCTAAAATGCCTGCGTTTCTGTTTTGCAGCCATATAGAGAAGATTACGACGTGGCAAGATCCTCGAAAGACCATGACCCAGCCATTGAACCACATGAGCCATCATCCTTCAGCCGCTTCTACCCCTGTATCGCAGAGATCCATGGCAATGTCACAGCCCAACCTGGGTGAGTAACAGGATGTTCAGAAAGGGCATTGGACTCTGTGCAAACAGCAGCACGATTCCAAAGAATGAAAAGCTTCCCCTTTGATGGACACTCAGTATGACAGGTGGGGGGAATGTTGCCTAACTACTTATGATTCATAAACTGATGTATTTTCCCTTCTGGGTTAAGGCCTTTATTGGGAGGCAGTGAGGGTGATATCAGAGGGCCCACCTCCCCTTGATAGCTGTTCCTGGAAGTCTTTCTTGGTATCAGGTCATAGTAAATATGCACACCCTCCAACAGGTTTCTGATGAAAATAGGGACAACCTATCTAATAATAATAATTATAATTATAATTATAATAATTTTAAACTATTTATACCTCACCCATCAGACTGGGTTGCCATTCTGGGCAGGTTCCAACATATAAAAAAGCATAATAAAACATAAACATTAAAAAAAACTTTCCTATACAGGGCTGCTCAGATGGCTCAGGGGGTCAGATAACTCCATACACTCCAACATTTCTTCAATGAAAATAGGGATGGCCTAAGGGAAAGTGGAAGGGACGCGGGTGGTGCTGTGGGTTAAACCACAGAGCCTAGAACATGCTGATCAGAAGCTCGGCGGTTCGAATCCCCGTGACGGGGTGAGCTCCTGTTGTTCGGTCCCTGCTCCTGCCAACCTAGCAGTTCAAAAGCACGTCAAAGTGCAAGTAGATAAATAGGTATGGCTCCGGCAGGAAGGTAAATGGCGTTTCCGTGCTCCTCTTGTTCACCAGTAGTGTCTTAGTCATGCTGGCCACATGACCCAGAAGCTGTACTCTGGCTCCCTCGGCCAATAAAGCGAGATGAGCGCCGCAACCCCAGAGTCGGTCACAACTGGACCTAAAGGCCAGGGGTCCGTTTACCTTTAAGGGAAAGTGAGACATTCCAGGATCAAATCAGAAACTGCCCCGGCTTCTATAAATCAGACACGTCCCTGGAAAATAGGGACACTTGGAGTTTCTGCTATGTTTTACTTGGATAGAGAAACCACATTAACTTGTGAATGGATGGTATGCATAACCATATGCAGATAACTTGGGAGTTCTTCAAGTTCACTTTGTGGATCTGTGTTTGGATTTGCAACGCCGAACCAAATGAGTGTTATTTGTGCTACGATAAACTTCCTTTCTTTTTGCTTTCTCCTGGCAACTATCTCAGCAACTTTTATCTGGAGCATAAAGGGGGAGTGTGGGATTGCTCTCTGAGTCACTGGACAGTGGCAAATGCATCATGAGAATTAAATATAAAGAATAAACCTGAGTAAACCCCCGAAGGCTAGGGGACAATTAAGTGAGTCATACCAAATGGTAATAGTGAGCCTGCTTCCTGCAATATCCTAAGGATCAGAGTGAGTAATACATTGTTAAAAACTGAAATTAACACTCTTCTTGCTTAACGCCAGTCATGACATAGTTGCCTATACAGAGGTTTTAATTGGCCTAATAAAACATAGTAAAAATGGTAAGCCCCCAGTGGAAGAGAAAGCCCATAATTGACAGACCCTCACCCCTGAGATGCACCTCTCGGCCTCCCTGAACAGATTAGTGAATGTACTTAAGATACTACTTGCATACTTCTTTGCAAAGTGGGTCTCTTTAGAATCACCTCCCCTTTGAATTAGACTGATGGCACTGTGGTGTCTGCTAAAAATGAATTTTTCATAGGCCAGTTGACTGTAATAATTCTCCTGCTCATATGTAACCCTAAGCCAGACCATGGTTTAGTATGAATTAGCAAATATACAGACTCGTGGAAAGAAGATTGCAGCTGTTTTTCTTTTCTTTAGTGGTTTTCTTGCTGTGCTATGCTGAGTGACGCCATGGTTTGGCTCAGTATATCATCTGAATTCAGGCTCATGGTTTACCTCTCTCCAGACAAACCACGAGCTGTAACCTAGGTGTGGCCAGGTATTTGGGCCTAATGTTGGCTGCTATTGTGTTTATTCTTTTAAGTTTTAACATACTTTTAATGTTTTTTGTACATTGCCTTGTGATGTTTACAGGAAAAGCAGTACAGAGATTGTTTTAATAAATAAATAATACTGACCGAAGTGTTAAGACCATTTTAAGAGATTATGACAGAAAATCGCAGGGTATTTTTTAGCAAGTGGAATGCAATATGCTTCAGATTATATGAGACAAAACTAACCAAACTAAGCAGATGAGGATGTATTCAAGTTTTTAGACAAATGCAAAGTTGTTATTTTAAATTAGTGGATATCAATGCAGCATTTGAGCAAATGAGATTGGGGAAGACTATGCTATAATTCACATAGGGCTCTGGTTGGTTGGTTGGTTGGTTGGTTGGTTGCATGTAGAGTCCCATGCATACTCAGGTTAGACAATGCAGTTACAAACTGCGATTCCAAGTGCACAGGAAGCCTGATGGAGAATGCTTCCTGAATGGTTTGCCTGTTGTCTTGCAGCCTGGGCCAATGTAGTCATTGAGAATGTGAGAAGAACCTACTGGATTAGCCAGTGGCCCGTCTAGTTCAGCTTCATGATCTCCCAGTGGTCAACCAAATGCCTATGGGAAGCCCAGAAGCAATTTCTGAGTGCAACGGCATTTCATCACATGAGCGTGCTTATTTGAAAAAAGAAGTGACTATCTCTTTATTAATCATAGCAGTTACAACCCTGTTCACATTTACCCAGAGTAAGTCCAGTTGAATTCAGTTGGAGCTTCTTTGAGTAGTGTCAGGGAACTGACATCGGAGGGAGAGGTGAAGGGTTGGCTCCCAGATGATGCTGGCGAAGGACCCAGCAGCAGGGGGAGAAACAGCTCAGTAGAGGAGGAAGCCAATCAGCGCAACACCAGGGATAAAGGGGGGCAGACGGGGGAATTGGAGAGAGGGCTCCAGGACTCTTCACTGGACATCAGTGAGGAGAGCCCAGGTCCTCCGCTACCCACGCCTTCCCTGCGCAGAAGACTCCCGCGCAGTGAGAGGAGGAGGAGACTGGGTGTCAAACAACTTTTTTGTTGGAAGAGGTTCAAGAAACACCCACTGACGGATTCTGCCAGTGACTGAGGCAGCCACGATGAGAAGGGGCTGTGCAGTCAGAAAGGTTTAACAAGGCAAATTAACCGAGAAAGGCACCAGTTTACGCACGAGTAACTCATACCTATTACAAGTAGATATGCATATAATTGCACTGCACGCTTTTATTTCGGGAATCATAATTCTATGTAAAATCAGGATCTGAACTGGATTTTTAAAACCCGATTAAGAGGGAACCTGATTAGCATTAACCATGGTTAATACCTACATGGATGTGACTACTAAGGTAGAGATAAGGCTGACAAGGGAAGAGGAGATTCATGCTGGCAGTGGGGGACCACAGCATGCATTCCCAGACATTGAAAACTGCCTTATACTGGATCAGACCGTTGGTCCATTGGTCTACTCTCAGTGGTGGTGGCTCTACAGATAGGGGACACTTCCAGCTCTAGCTGGAGATGCCAGAATTGAGCCTGGGACCTTGTGTATGCAGAACCTGTGCTCTACTGCTGAATTATGTTTTGTCTCCTAATTTGCAAATTCTGGTTTTCAGAGCACCGGTGTTTGCAGTTCAGTGGCAGTAAGACCCATTTCCCCCTGGCCGTATCCCAATGCTGTAAAATCTGTTTCGTTGAGTTCATGTCAGGTATTTAAGCAAGCAGATTTTTGGAACGCTGCTTGAGCCCCGAAGCCAGTTCTCTTGTGCCAACATCCCACCAGACAACACAAGCAGAATGGAAACTGGATAAGAAGTCAAAACCACCCTTCTGGCAATAGCTGGTTCAAAACCTTTTAGTGAAAGCAGGCTACACCTCTGTCTGTTGCCCTCGCGTTATTCAGCACCAGAGGAATTAAAAAATTCTTTTGAAGTTGTGCCATGAACAAGGTGGGGGCCTAGTTTTTTTCCAGGTCTGTGTCCTGGCCTGCACTTCCAATTACAAACACGTGTGTCTGTGTGTGTTTATCTTGCACTGCTTCCGATGATGAGATGGAAAGTTTGGCTCTTCCTGTATGGTGTGTTGCTTTTGCTTTATATCTCCCCTGCATCTATGTTTGCAGGGAAGCACACAAAAGTACCTGTGGAGGGTCTATCAACAATAATGCAACTAAACGGTAGTAACACTGTAGATAAGTCTTGAGGTAAAAAATGATTGATTGCCTGGTTTTGCTTCTCCCATTGCTATCTAGTCTCTGACTCATGCCGTAGATTTATGAGCTAAAGATCTCATATTCCCAGCTCAATATTTCTGAGATCTCTGCCGGTGTGTGTTTATCTCTTGTGTTTCTTCAGGGTGTATTGACGTCTAGTGCTTATGGCAGGACCATCTTCTTAACTGCGTGCATTCAATTTACAATCCATAATGATACTGGCACTGTCTTACATTGGGTCTAGATAGATTCCTTCTCCTAATATGGTTATATGCAAAGAACAGTTTCCCAGACTATAAGAAGATGTGTGTCTTGTTGTTGTTTTTTAATTAAAAAAAACCACCTGTGTGGTGAAAGTATTCCTTCTTAAAGAGAAAAATGGTATAGGAACACCAGAAGAGGTTGCCAGATCACATCAGTGGCCTATCTTGTCCAGCATCCTGTTCTCACAGTCGCCAGGCAAAGGACTATGAGAAGCCTGAGGCATACTACCTCTGACTGTGAAGGGAGAACACTAGCTGGTAGCCATTGATACTTACCCTCCTTGAATTTGTCTCAACCTCTTTTAAAGCCATCCAAAATGGCGGCACTCACTACTTCCTATTGGAGCAAATTCCATAGTTTCTCTATGGAATGGTCTGTTCCTTTGAAAACGAGAACAAACTTTACAAGTCCGCAAATAACTCCTGATGCAGAGAAACACAACAGCGCAGGCCTGGTGATCCCAGCAACTCTTCCCAGTAGGTCTTGCCCCAATGAAACAGTTGCAAGCGATGAAGGTCCCCACCTTCCCACCACTCTCTCCTCGGCTCCTCCTTTCCCAAATAGTCACAAACTGTGTTTGCCCACGACCCATCTCTGCCCTGCTCTTTTCATTTCTCTGCATGTTCTAGGAGATCTCGTGGGAGGGGAGCTGGTTGCAGCAGGAGAAGGTGACTCCTTGTCTCCTTCAGCAGCCTGCCATATCTGTGTCTCTTGCCCCCCCCTTCTCTCCAGCTTCTACTTCTGCCTCTGATTCTGGACTGCTCTCTGCCACAGCCTCTTCCTGCTCACCAAACCCTCTTGTGCCTTCAGCTTCTGACCCCTTCTCCTCCCAGTCTGCTAACTCCTCTCCTTCTGACCATTCGTTGTCTTCCCACCAACAATCCCCTGGCTCTGAGCCTTCTTCCCCTGGGGGTTCCCCTGGGTGCCTCCCACCGCTCCTCTGCCTCCAGCCAATCCATGACAGAGCCTTCCAATGGCCATGTGTCAATGGTGGATGGCGCCAGTGGTTAAAGTGGGCGGAACCAATAGTTTAAATGTTAACTTAGTGCAATAAACTAGTTTCTACCCACATGCACCTCTGCATCCTCCAGGACACGGGTGGCGCTGTGGTCTAAACCACTGAGCCTCTTGGGCTTGCTGATCAGAAGGTTGGCGGTTCAAATCCGCACAAAGGTGGTAAGCTCCCGTTGCTCTGTCCCCGCTTCTGCCAACCTAGCAGTTTGAAAGCACGTCAAGTAGATAAATAGGTACCACTGTGGCAGGAAGGTAAATGGCCAGTAGCAGTTTCATCATGCTGGCCACATGACCCGGAAAGCTTTCTGTAGACAATTGCTGGCTCCCTCAGCCTGAAAAGTGAGATGAGCAGCACCTTTGACTGGACTTAACTGTCCAGGGGTCCTTTACCTTTACCTTTACGCTGTATCCTCCAAGCAGACCTTTGGAATGCAGAGCAGATTCTCTGCTGCTGAGCCATGGCCTGTGTACCTCCTGGTTTCTTTTCCTAGAGGCCTTGCTGACACCAAAATGTTCCCGTTAATGCTACTTTGCCTTTCCTTCCAGTTGGCAGTTCCGCAAGAAAATAAGAAGAAAGTGCTCCCTCCCCCTTTCTATCCTTTCCACCCGAAAAGGAATTCCGATCTGACCTTCCTACTTGGCAGTCTGCACCATTGGCTTGCCAGACAGGCTGTAGGCCTCTTCAGTTGCTGTTGTGACGTGATTGATGGGCGGCAAGTAGAAAAGCTGGTCTGGTGTTTGAGCTGGATGCAAGGGGTAGAAGTGTCAAAGGAAAAAAGGCCCAGTGAGTTGCCGTTGAGTCGAGAACCATGCCACACTGGTTCTCTGGGACAGCTTTCCATATCCGAGGTATTTTATCCTTTGGCTTCCGCCGGCAGTGTTGAGCTAATGTATCGGCCACTCTTTCTCTGTCAGCCTTCTTGGCACAGCAGAGTAGGATTTTTGGCCTGGTTCTCATGTGCAAATGACAGCAGAGTGGCTCTTTGAAGTGCAGCCACTTGGAGAGAGCTCTGGTTGTGAGCTCCCCTTTAAAAAGAAAAGTCTTATAGTATCTTCAGGACTAGCGGCATAAGTTTCCATGGACTAAAAGCCCACTGTATCAGTTGCATGAAGTGTTCCCCTCTGTTGGCAGATTGCATACACACACAGTAAGGGTGGTAACCAATAAAGTCGTTCTATTCATGCAGGGACACCTTCTAGCACTATGGGCTTGCTGATCAGAAGGTCCCACAGCAGGGTCTTCTTATGGTTCCCAAAGTAGAGAAATGGCTACAGTAAATCCTGCTGTTGAAAAGTTAATTGCTTCATTCACCTGTTAATTCAGGTTTCCCATTTTCCCACACTAAGCCTGTTTAGCTCAACGTCTAGTACACTCCCCCCCCCACACTGCATAAAAGGTAAAGGTAAAGGGACCCCTGACCATTAGGTCCAGTCGTGCCCGACTCTGGGGTTGCGGTGCTCATCTCGCTTTATTGGCTGAGGGAGCCGGTGTACAGCTTCCGGGTCATGTGGCCAGCATGACTAAGCCGCTTCTGGCGAACCAGAGCAGTGCACGGAAACACTGTTTGCCTTCCCGCTGGAGCGGTACCTATTTATCTACTTGCACTTTGACGTGCTTTCGAACTGCTAGGTTGGCAGGAGCAGGGACTGAGCAACAGGAGCTCACCCTGTCGCGGGGATTCAAACCGCCGACCTTCTGATCTGCAAGTTCTAGGCTCTGTGGTTTAACCCACAGCGCCACCCGTGTTCCAGCACTATGGTACTTCCCTGCAAAATCTGCTCCAGAGTTTTGGGTGAACTCCCAGAACAGATCAGGGGACATGTGGAGGAAGGAGAGAGAAAAGAGGTTCCATTGAGCAAGCTGAAGTCCTTGCATGAAGGACACAACTCTGTGGATACAGCCCAAACTGTTTGTGGATGGAGATAGATAGATATACACTAGGGTTGGCATGCGTTCCGAGTTTCCCAGACATAGCCGGTATTTGGCCCTTGTAAACAGCATCCGGGTGGAAATCGCTGAAATGGCCATGAAAATCTGGACGTATGGCAGCCCATGTAGAAAGTGTAGACTTGGGTGAATTTCGTTGTTGTTTTTTTAAAAAAAGCTCAAAACCTCATTATTATTATTATTTGAGATTTAGTGTCCCTTTTTGAAATATGGCAACCCTATATACACATAATCACACACACACACAGGTGTGTGGGGTTAGTGGAATCAGAAGTCCATGAAATGCAAAGGGCACCCTCTGTGACAGCTCCCTGCAGCAGTGTTTTCAAGCAACTGCGTCATGCTAGCGCAAACTGCATTAAAAATGGCTTGCATTATCTTAATGAGAATCGGCGCACATGGCGCTGCTTCACACATAAATGCAATCATGACATAGATCTGCCTCCATGCAGCTGCATTTCAAGTGGCCACCCACACTGCTATTCATGTATGAGGTTTCCCCCCCAGCTAGGATTACGATTTGATGTGCTCGATTCTTGGCTGATAAATAAGAACTGAATTTGCAAAAAAAAAAAAAAAAGCATTCTTATGAATGCAGACAAATGGAAGTCTTTCCATTACCAGGTTTGCAGCAGCACAGCAGGAGGAGAAGTGGAGGAAGAACGCTACTCCTGCCATCTCCTCTCTGGGATGCAGCATGCTCACATTAGGCTGTGTGTGTGTGTGTGTACACATGCACATGTGCAAGATATATGTGCTATATATTTGTGTGTGTGTATGTATGATGTGATATAGATCTTCTTTTTCCTTGGTGATCACTCATAGCCGAGTAAGATTGTCTTCCATAAACACGGTTTTAACACTGAGTGTGTAAGTGACTGTGGAGGCCAGTTCTGGATCCACACGTCCTTCCACAGTGGGGACACTGGTTTCCGGGTGGGAGCTGATCACGGTGTGGATTTGCCAAGCATGCCTTCCTCTTAGCATGTTTCTCCCTTACGTCCTGAGTTCAAGTGTCTTCAAAGCCCATGACACCTTTGGTAAAGGCTGTTCTCCAACTGGAGCGCTCGCAGGCCAGTGTTTCCCAGTTGCTGGTGTTTATACTACATTTTTTAAGATTTGCCTTGAGACAGTCTTTAAACCTCTTTTGTTGACCACCAGCATTACGCTTGCCATTTTAAAGTTCGGAATAGAGTAGTTGCTTTGGAAGACGATCATCAGGCATCCACACAACATGACCAGTCCAGCAAAGTTGATGTTGAAGAATCATTGCTTCACATAGGCACACTTTACAATTGCCTATGCTGTATTTTTCACAGCGGGTGGGGAAAAAGGAGAGGCGGGGAAAACACAAGCTTCTGCTAGTGCCCCTCCAAACTGCCTTGAACGTGCCCACCTCAAGTGGAGGAGATAGGGCAGGCTTTCTCAGGCTTGGCTCCATCAATACTTTCCATCCATTCTGACTTATTTTTTTCTCTTTCTTCAAGTCACCAGGAAATCCTACAGATAAAAGCATAGTGCAAACCTCTGTTAACAACAATGAGTGGGTGAACCACACTTTCCATATCCTGCTGTGATAATATGGGATGTGACCTTCAGAGGTGGCGATTGTTCAGATCTGGGTACATTAGTCATGTGGAACTTCCAGAAATAAGGAGAATGAAGTTACCTTTGCCAAAGCTGGTGTTCGCTACAACAGACCTGAGATTTTGAGAGAGCAAAGCCCCGGCCTCAGCACTATCATTGCTTCACCTGCGCTGTGAAAGCTCTTCCGGTTTCAAGCTGTGTTTGAGCACTGAAGATCCTGAAATGAACTGGCAGGTGCCAGATGGGGATTGTGATGAATAATACAGTTTTCAGGTGATGGATGTATAATTTCTGAGGCACCTGAATCAACTTCTGCCCCATTTTGTAGAAATGCTTTTCCTTTTCAAAAATGTTTTATTTTTCATTTTCACATTTTACAATATAATCACACATCTGAGTTAGCAGACCCAATTGAAATATCCAGTCATCGATGACCCCCCTTTCTGTGGTGAATTTTGTTACATCTTTCCCCACTGCTTATCCAGTTCATATCTTATCCACTAATCATCCTTTATGTTCTATTTTAGTTATTCTCACTGCACATTTTTATATCAGTCCTGCTAGTGATTTCAGTTGTTTACAGTAATTCTCCAGATAATCAATAAATTTTCCCCATTCTATATTAAAACATCTCTCTTCTTGGTTTCTTAATCTTCTGCATATGCCATTTCTGCATATACCATCAGTTTTTGTTGCCAGTCTTCCTTAGTTGGAACTGTTTCTTTGTTCCATAAATAATTTCCTTTGTTCTTTGGATATCTCCAAATCTAAGAGAAAAGCTTCTGGGTTGCTGTTGTTTTAAAACAAATGTTATTTTCAACATTTTTTTCCAACTTACTATATATAATTTCCCAGTATGCTTTTGCTACCTTACGAGACCACTGTAGAAATGTGTTTCCTTTCACCCAGTTGATGGAAGACCAGGCTTAAAAGATTTTGCTTCACAATCAGAGGGTTGGTTTTAGACATACCTGCTTTCTCAAATGTGATCCTCCAGATGTAAGCGGTAATATATGTGTGATGTTTACTGGGTGGAGTCAGACCGAGAGAAAAAGGCCTGAGTTCAAATCCCCACTCAGTTATCTTGGACCAGTCGTCTTTTCTCTTGACCTAACCCCATCTCAGGGTGGAGACACCTTGAGCTAGAACAAATTTTATAAATTTGAACACACCATAGTGTAAGCATCAAGCAATTACATGAAGCCTATCCATGTCAGAACTGTCACTAGAGACAGGCCAGAACTGGTGTGCAAATGTGTACTCAATTAGAAGGTTAAAACAGAGATGGACAGACTTTAGACTTGTGGGAACTTCCTTCTTGTTTACTAGAAATTCTGAGATTCACCAACAACGAACCAGGCGAGAAAAGGTCTCCCGGGGGACAGAGCCAATTATCTACCCCACTTCAGTGAGCCATACAAATCTACAAATACCAATCTACAAATACAGATCTGCACCTGAAAACTAAACACAACACAACTTAAAATGCAAATCTTAAAGCCAACCATCAGAGCACTACACAGACCTAGCCAAAAGCTATATTAATATGCATATTTTGCAGGTGAGGGCCATAGAAGCTGACAGGTAAATGATTGGCAGAAGGCCATGGTGGATAATCCTCCCCTCCTTTCAATTTTGTGTGTTAAATAATTTTTACTGATCTTCTTCAAATCTCCCAGAAATGTACCAGTGGATTCTGCAAAAAAACCCTAAACATCTACCAGCCCCTTTTGGAAGGAGGAATTGAACATTACACCACTTCTGTGGGGAACAGGTTTTTGGGTGGCACTAATTTGGCAAAGTAAGGTCTAGAGTAATTTTGGGTAGTAATTTCTAGTGTCTGCCACATTCAGGTTTGGAAGGGAATTCCTGCTTCCCTCTTCCTGGTTGGCTCATTTACTTGAGTCATTTAAAGCTATGTATGCTGCACGCACCTTGATGTGGAGAATCATGTTTTCTCTTGGAAGGGCTATGTACATTCTGTGACTCTGCAGCTGGACCTCAAGCTCTTTGGGGAGACATTTAGCATCCTGAGTGCCTTGGTTTTAGAAATACATATTAAAGGCAGGCTGTTGATCCATAAGTCTGAAAAGAGAGGCATGACAGCATGTGGCCAATGCCTGGCGAAAATTTAGAAGCCAGGGTGGGAAATGGACTGAGTGGTGTGTGTTTTTCTGTGATTGGGGCTCCAACACCCTCTATGGCTCCATCTTCACCATGGCTAGTGGAGGCAAAATAAGTTGTGCGGTATGAGCAGAATTATCTAGATTTCCAAAAGATGTGCATGCTCCAAAACTTAGCTTTGTTTGGCACAGAATCTAGGTCACCTTGTCTCACAATGCAGACTCTTGTATAGGGTTTGCGAAGTCCAATCCAGAGAAAACCTTTAAGAGTGCAAAAATACTATTCATAAAACTGCATGCCAGTGTCTTAGTCTCTACCCCCCACCTACACATCCCACAGCTCCACCTGTGCAATGAAGACCACAATCCTAAAAAAGCTGTGCTTGTTATAAGCCCGATTGAACACCCTGGAAGTTACATCTAAGTAAACGTGGAGGATTTTGCTGTCAGACCACAGTTTGCTATATGCAGGAAGCAGGTGTACTGCAGAAGGGCAACTCCAAGGTGCATACTTGCACTCTGATAGGATCCATCCAGTCCTTGATGTGGCCTGCTGACCACCCAAGAAAGGTAATACGGCCACAGTCTCTAAAAACCACCTGGTTAAAACTGTTTTGCAATTAATCCAAATGAGTGGCATTGCACCGGCATCGTTTCAACAACCAACCAATGAGGATAGGAAATGGATGCTGAGTGTTTGCTTCCCTACACCTCTCTAGGTATCTGCTCCTAATGGCCAGGAGTTTTCTGCCTGGTTATTATTCTCCACCCAGAACTCCCAAGGAGAAGGTTCTCTGTGCACGTAGGACAGTGCAGTGTGTTTTTATTTAATACTTTACAGATTTTGGACCATGGCATGCTCCAAACTGAAAAGCAGTATTTTTGCTGACCTTGTTGGAAGGCTAATGCTGTTTCTGGGAAGTAAACGAAACAGGCAGTTCTTTGTTGGCAAGAGCAGAGAGAGAGAGAGAGAGAGAGAGAGACTCCCCCCACACACACACACAATGTCGTGACTAAGTCAAAAGTGTAATGTGGCTGGGTTTTGCTTCTGCAGACATGTGTTTTTCATCAGACAGCTCTGCATGACACTTGACGCTGGCCAGTTCGTAATGAACTATTCTGGGGGTGGGGTGGAGTACCTTTTCTATGGGGGCTAGCCCACAACTGTACTTAGACTCTGCCGAGGCCAAAAGAATAAAAACTGCGCCAGCCATTTTAACAAATGCGTCATTGACGTTTTACACCTGTGCTGATGGGTGCCTCCTCCGCCTGTAGCCTCCGTTTTGCGTATATCCAGCAAATAAATCGCCCCTTTCCGCTGCCAAAGGACCATTCTTGCTAATAGTTGTTAACCCTGCTCTGTGGTAAATTTGTCCATTAAACTTACAAAGAATATAGCAAGGGCCTGTGCGAGGCCTAGTTGGAAAGTAAGCGTAGCTGAGTTTCCCAGTGGACTGAAGAAAAATCACCTTTCTTCAGTTTACAGTGCAAAAGTGCAAAACGAAAACACATATGGTCACAAATCCTGGGACTTAGAGAGGTCAAGGTTGTGGCCTTGTGATCTCATTTGCGTGCCCATACTGATGGGGCTGAATGCCTTTGAATGCTCAGGTTCATCTTACTTTTCCTTTCCTCCCCTCCACTCTTCCATTGTGCAAGTAGGGTTTGAATCCTAAAGCTGGACTTTTTGCAATAAGGAAGGTGATGAGAAAACACACTGGAAAGGCTCCGTACATTGTGCAACTCTCCCTGCCAATCAATGGGAACGAATGCCTGATAAATAGCCAACGTTGTCTGACTTCCCCACAAGCTTTGTGTAAGCAAGTCAGAACGAATGCTAAATAAATAGCTTATCTGGAAGTGGCCCAAGTGAGGTCGCTTTCCAGCTGGTGCCAAATGAGATCACTTCCCTGTTTCTTTTCCTTGCTCATGAGTCGGGGCCAGGAAGGTCAGAGGCAGTTAATCCTTCTGAAAACCAATTGCTGGAAGTCACAGGAAGGAAGGTGCTTATGGGTCCTGATTGCTGGTTTTCAACCGGCACCTGGTTAGCCACTGTGAGAACAGGATGCTGGAAAAGAGGGGCCACAGTGACTGGCCTGATCCTGCAGGATCTCCTGACGTTCTTAAAATACACTTGAAACTCATGGGGCTTTTGAGCCCCTGTAAGTCTCAAATTGGGTTTAAAGCCATCTGTGCTGCTTCATAGCCAGCAAGAAACAAGGGCAAAAAATATGGGCAGATTTGCTGAATGCACCAGACTTCCCACAGTATGAATGGTGGGTCCTGCCCTGAGGACGATTTCCACCTCGTAGCCTGGGGAAAGGCAAGGGGAGGACATTGGTAGCCAGCCAGCCAGATGCCCTCCATCATCTATTAACAATTGGCCATGCCGGCTATGGCTCAGAGGAGTTGTAGTTCGACATCTGGAGAGACCATGTTGGATATCCCTGCAGTACACATATGGTGTCACACAGAGTGTATCTGGGCCATTTCATAATAAGGCACACATCTGTGGGTTGTGGGGAAATGTGGCCCTTTTTAAAAAAAGAAGAAGAAGGCTGTTCTCACTGTATGAAGGCCTCAGCTGCTCTCTGCTCCTTCCAGATGGAATGATTATCAGAGGGAACACTCTAGGACTTCTCTTCACTATTAGCAGCACTGCTTCAGCCAATTGCTCCCGGGGCAATATCTGAGCTGCTGCAAAAATAGGATACCCAGTGGTAAGATAACTCACAAATGGTTGCTTTCGAGGTGTAATATTTGCATCTCGTCTGTCCTCCAAAGGTGATCAGGGTGGCTCATATCAGATGGTCTATCCGGGTTGCGGCTTAGCTTAAGAAACTGAATTGCACTGGGTGACTTCAGACCGCTCTCGTGTCCCACAGTTCTGTTACAGAAACCAGCCAAATATCCCACACTTTAAGCTAAATTTTAAAACCGCGCCAAATCTTTCACTGTAGGCACATAGAGAGGGATCTGCAGCTGTTATAACTGATGTCTCTGATGGCTCTGGAAATTGACCAGTCTAAACTTACCTTTTAACACGAGTGGGTGGGGAATAGTAGGATACCTAAGGAATTGCTGACATTACTGAAAAGGAATTGGTATGGCATACCAGCAGTTTGTCAAACGCACCATTCTGCTATTCATGCAGTTTGCATGCTGTAATCGCAGATGGGCAGATTTTCACCGACTGCAACCCAAAGTAAACCTTGTAGCGGCTATTTGGAGGGGAAGGCGCTCTTTGTTCAGATGGTATAGACAAGTTCCTCGGGGGAAAGTTGGCAAGAGTCAGCCACAGAGCTTGTGTTGATTTTTCCTTTCTTTTGCTTTGCTTCCTTTTCTTCTTTTGTTATTTGTGAAAGCCCTATAGATTCCGAGTCACTTCCTCACTCCGCGTTCATTATTGTTTTACCCGCTTTGATATGTCAACTGTAAGAGAGATTAAACAGAAGCATGGAAAAGATGTCTAGCTTTCTCCAACACACTTAGTTTACCTGTCGCCTGCTGGTATGGATGCCTATGTTTCCATTCTCTGCTTGTTCTCCTTGAACCTCCTAACTCTTGCAATCAGCCCCCTGTTCTTTCTGCCTGTTCTGCTTACTGCTACCACCCACCAAGCAAGCCCATCAGCCAGCTGTCTACAAACTCAGTTGCCTGGATTGCTCAGTTGGCTAGAGCGTGGTGCTGATAATACCAAGGTTGCAAGTTCAGTCCCTGTATGGGACAGCTGCATATTCCTGCCTTGCAGGGGATTGGACTTAGATGGTCCTTAAGATCCCTTCCAACTCTGAAATTCTGTGATTGCATTTTGCTGAAGACACACACCCCTACCTGCAAGACTGCTGTTCTTATGTTGCGGTTGGATCTAAGAGGCAGCTGAGCATGAAAGGGGAGCATGGAGGACCTCAGAAAGGGGCATTCCTGAGCTCTGAGAGCAAAATATGTTCAGTTTTTTTTTTATTAAACTATTAAATTAGGAGTTCTTGAACACTGTGGGTTTTTGGCTTGGACATTGTTCGTCAGATTTAATTAACCACTTTGGGGGACTTTCAATTAAAAGACCGAGTCACTTAAGTTTGTGGTGATTGTAATACCCCGCTGAAAACTTGTCAATGACTTTTAATACGGCTTTCGCAAAGCGTTGACTTTCAACGTGGTTTGAAGTCGTAGTTCAGTTATGAATCCGAAGGGATAGCTCGGGGCAAATCCACTGGCACCAAATTAAACCATGACACTCACTCCCACAGGAGGCAGCGATGGTCTCAGCAACTTGGAGGGCTTTAAAGGACAAATTCATGGAGCATAAGGTTATCAATGGCTACTTGCCACAATGGCTATTCTCAGCCTCCATTGTCAGATACAGTGATGCCTCCAAACACCAGTTTCTGGAAACCACGGGAAGAGAACTGTGCTCTTGAGGTCAGGTCCTGCTTGCCATCCCACTGGCATCTGGGTGAGAACAGGATGTTGGGCTGGATGGGCTATTGGCCTGATCCAGGAAACCATTCTTCTGTTCCTATCTTCAGAACAATGCATGGGGAAGTGTCACTCATACAGTAGTAAGGACCTGTCAGTGTCGTTCCAAAGCTGCAGATTTTAAAACAGCTGCATTGCTTTCCAGTGTGTTTCTGGGCCAAATTCAAAGTGTTAACACTGGTGTTTAAAAGCCTAGATTAGAAGGGGGTTGTATGCTGAAGACATACCTCTTTGCCTTGGCCTGTAATTTACTTTGGACTGTTTTTAAAGCTGTAATTAATACTCTGTTGAAGGGCAGGTGCTAATAATAATAATCTACAAATAATTTTCTAAACTGTGTTTTCTCCTTAGTAATGAATCACCAGCACCAACCGCAAATGACACCCAGTACAACTATATCCCAGCAGAACCACCCTACCCCAAACCCTCAAGCCGCCTTATTGAACATGCCGAATGCCTTGACTTCCCAGCAGCAGCAGCAACAGAAGCTGAGGCTTCAGAGGATCCAGATGGAAAGAGAGAGGATTCGCATGCGCCAGGAGGAACTCATGCGTCAGGTATTGCTATGTTTTTAGGCAAACCCTGTTGGTGCTGTTGGATCTTTGGAAGATTAAAGAGGTCCTGGTTTGGGTGTTCACTCCTTCACACAGTGAGGGAGCATGCATACTTGTTCCTAGCTTCTCCAAATGGCGTATGAACAGACTCAGAGAAAGGGAGGGGGCAGGATGTATATGGGGCACTAATATTCCCATGTGCTTTGCTCCTATTGGTGGCTAGTGCCCACATGACCATCACATGGAGAGCTTCCCTATGACAAAGGCTACAAATACTCCCAAGGGCTAGTTCTTAAGTCTGTTTCAGCAGTTTGCGGCCAGCTGTGAAACTGATGTCATTTTGCATTTACAGATATCTTAGACTTAATGTCATTAGCAATTATACACTGCCTGGAGACTTTCCTCATTATGTACGTGTTGCACAACTTTGGACTTCACTTATGATATAAGATTTGGCTTTTATAATGCCTCACATCTGGTGCTTCATTTATATGGCTTTAAGGAATTACTACTACTACTACTACTACTACTACTATTATTATTATTAACTAAACTCGTATATAGCCCTATATCCACAGGTCCTAGGGCGGTTCACAAGATAAAATCACAACATAAAAACACAAAATACACAGTCAAAGGAAGAAAGCATTCTGAACCATTGCAAATGATGCTTTTCACAAACTGGGGAGTATCTCCCTTTAGAAGATACTGTGTTTTGCCCCAAATATTAATCCGTTTCCCTAGATAACACACTTAACCACTTATTCCAAGGAGCAATGTGGGTAGGAATTAAATATAGTCCAGTTTTATGAAGGCAATTTCGGCATTCGGGGCAAGTTTTCTTCATATGTTCTTCAGTGCTTTATTTCCCTGCAGTTCCACAGGTCCATTTCTAAGAATGAATGGATGCCAACTGTAAATACACAGTATTAGATAAGCTTGGCAGTTTCAAAGTTTTTAGCTTTGCTTACTAAATACAAGCAAAATAATAAACGTAAGAATTTAGATCGCTCTCTAGGGCAAGGGTGAAGATCTACAGCTTCCAATAACCAGCTAGCATGCCCAGTGCCTAACAATGATTGCAGCTGCAGTTCAGTAACATCTGGAGGGCCAAGCCAAATTATCCTATTTGCATAGGCAAAACATTCTGGAAAATTTTTCTGATTCATTTTTTTCTAAAATTGAAAACCCACATTGCTGCCTGCCCTAACAGCATACGCAGTTAAGCGAAGTTACAAACACATCACACCAAGTCCCTATGGTGATCTGTCTACACTTTAAAAAAACCCAGCTTAGGTTGCTATTCTGTGCTCATTTTCTTAGGAGCTCATCCTAATGAACTCGACAGGGTTTATTTCCGGGTAAATATGCATTGGACGGGGATGCAAAAGATCTAGAATGGGGGTGGGACTGGAATTCTCCTGCCTACAGTGTCCTTTTGCCTTTGGGATTTCTGTCTTAACCCCCTTTGGCTATTCCAGGGTAACATTTGTTTATACTGTATTTAGTAAGGAGGTATCGAATTTCTTGGCAGCAAACAGAGGTATGGTTTCTATTTGTGCAGCGACACCAGTTGGCATGTCGCTTCTGGAGGGTTATTAACGCTCCGTCAGATGTACCAAGGATGCCACTGACCCTATCAGGACATATCAAAGCGTGTGCTGCAAAATCCCCTCCCCCGCACAGCCCCATCTTTTTTGCTTTTAAAATAACTAGCCAAAGATATATGTAGCTGTTTATGTCAAATCTCCCTCATCAGAAAGCTGTGTCCATTCAAAGACCAATAATAGTAAAATGAAATATAAAAATGGATTCCGATTTATCTTCATTGACATGAATGCAAGCTGGCGGCGTTAGGTTCTTCTGTAGGCAGTTATCCCAATGGAGCGGCTTTCTCTGTCTTTTTGTTGCTGTTGAGAAGTTAATTGCCCCTGATCAGTTTACACTTGGGTCTTGACTGTTTTCACACACTAGCAACGCATCCTGTAGAAGTCCATCCATTATATTTTATCTGCACAATCAGAATGAATTTCAGGAACCAAAAAGTCGTACCTTGGAAGTCGAACGGAATCTGTTCCGGGAGCCCGTTTGACTTCCAAAACATTTGGGAACCAAGGCACGGCTTCCAATTGGAAGCCGCAAAAGTCGCAACGAACGTTCGGGTTCCAAAGAACATTCACAAACCGGAACAATTGCGGCATTCAGGAGCTGAAACGCTCGTCTTGCAAGGCATTCGAGTTCCAAGGCACGACTGTATTGAAAAATACAACTTTGGAGCCGTCTGGCCCCAAATGGCAAGTTTTGGTTGCTGTAACCATGGTTTATGGAGCATACGGCTTGCCCCAGAGAACACTGGGAACTGCTGTTTATGCCTCCCAGAGCCACAGTTTCCAGTGCACTGTACAAGCTACAGTTCCCAGAATGCTTTGGGGGAAGCTGTGTGCCTTAAATGCATGGCAAGGATGTGACTTCGGAAGCCTTAGATGATTGGCTCAGCAAGACTGCTTCCTGTAACCCAGCATTGTGTTTCTTTGTTACTCCCTGGTCTGTGCCACGTTCAGTCACTTGTTGGATGGAGGCCCCGCTTTTGGACCCTGACAAATCCTTAGCCGAGCCGTGCAAGGCAAGTCACTTGGTCTTGGGAGGATGGAGCTGTTCAAACCTTACGAGCTCTGCCATGTCGCAGTTGTGCGTGCTAATTTTAATGAGGAGCAGATTTTTTTTTGCCCCCGCCAGCAGCTTTAAAAAAAGAAATTGTGGTGCAATCCTTGGCCCGCAGCCTTTAATCAGCAGGAACTTTTATGAACTTCCTGTCTGCAGTCTGGGCGGTACTGATGGTCGACTCAAGGTAGCAGACCCCACCCGAATCCTTTACTGTTGCCTTTTCTTTTCATAGAATCATAGTATTATGCAACCCATTTAAGGGGAGGAAAAATGATGTGTGTTGGGGGGCGGGTGGGCTGGCTGCTAGGCGACTGAAAGGGGGGGGGAAGGGTTTGGGTGAAAGGGAGTGGAATTATTTCTCCTCCAGTACCGAGTCCCCAACTTGACAGCAGCTGCTGTTGCCTGGCTATCTTACAGCAGGCTTGCTCTGCAGAAATTTCCGACTCGGCAGCTGCCCTGCCTGGAAGGATACGCCCAGCAGCTCTCTGGAGCTGATGGGGTTTCTCCTTCCCCATATCCTGCTTCAGTTTTAGAAGGTTGGGACGATGTTTGATCACTAATCACTTAATTGTTAAACTATGGAATTTGTTTCTACCGGAGAGCAGTGGCAGCCCCCAACTTGGATGGCATTAAAAGAGGATCGCACAAATTCACAGAGGGAAAGGGATGTCTGCTAGCCACAGTGGCTATGGACTACCTCCCCTGTCGGAGACAGTATGCCTTGGAATGCCTTCTGGCTGGGAGTAACAAGTTGGTAGGGCACTGCTGTGCTCAGGTCTTGTTTGCAGGGTTGCCATAGGCATTTGGTTGGCCACTGTGAGAACAGGATGTTGGGACTAGGTGGCCCACTGACCTGACCTCTCGGGCTCTTCTTATGTGTTCAAGTAGCGTTTCCCAAACTTGGGTCTCCGCTGTTTTTTGGACTAATAATAATAATTTATTATTTATACCCCGCCCATCTGGCTGGGTTTCCCCAGCCACTCTGGGCGGCTTCCAACAAAACACTAAAATACAGTTCCCATCATCCCTGACCACTGGTCCTGCTAGCTAAGGGTGATGGGAGTTGTAGTCCAAAAACAAGTTTGGGAAACCCTGTCAGCTAAAGAGGTTTGGTGAGCTGAGAGAGCTGCCTTAGTTTCGTCAGTTAGCATGTGATTCATATTTCATGTGCACAGTTGTAACTTAATTTGATTTCTGCGCTCCCCCTGCCTGTTTCGGAAATGAACAGTGTCATCCCATGAACGTCTACCCTGAATTTTAAGACTTCCTTTATTCCATGGGGTTTACTCCCTAGTAAGTACATTGAGGACAGCAGCCAATATGATCTAAAATGGGCAAACGGGCTTCGAACAGTTTCCTTGATGAAGCTCGCAATGGGAAGAGCGTCTGCTTCCTTTGCATGCCAAAGATCTCAGGTGTGATTTCCAGAATGCCCCCTGCTTGAAGCCCTGGAGAGTCCCTGCCAACCAGTGTGGACAATACTGAGCTCGAGGGACCAATGGTCTGGCTCAGTATAAGGCAGCTTCCTATGTTCCTAGATCATCTTCTCACCATGCAGTCCTAAGTCTGGAGTAAATCAGAAGGATGGCTTAACCACCCAGCCAAAACCCATCAGGGTTTCTAATATTAAATGACTTTCCCCCTCCCATTAGGAGCAACGGGAGGGAAATCTGAGGGAGACATTCGGATCAGCTCCTCAGCTGGTATAATTTTCGCCCCAGTTCAGTGGTGGTAATGGTGGGGTGTTGCTGGACCATAAATATTTTGCATCCGTTGGCTCCAGTCAGTTTCCCAATACTACCCTGACAATCCACACCACCACCACTTTCATCTGTACAGCTATCGCAGCTCCAATGTTGGCTGGGTCAGAGCATCAAATATTTTTGTAGTAGCAGGCAAGGGGGAATCTGGTATCCATTCTCTCTTTCTCTGGCATCAAAGATCTGGTTTATCTTAGGGCTCCCGAGACCCTGTCCAGGGACTGTAGGATTGCAGCATAAGAATGGTTTGCAGTTAAAGCACATACCCTCACAAAAAAGAATCCTGGGGACTGTAGTTTACTTCATAACAGAGCAGCAGTTCCCAGCACCCCATGCAAACTACACCTCCCAGCATTCTTTGGGGTAAGCCATTTGCTATAAATATGTGCTGAATGAGTTTCAAATGTATGATGTGGGTGTGACTTAGAGTGCTGCACTACAGAACAGGGGAATTTGAGGAATACAAATGCCAGGGGAGGTGGGGTGTAATCTGGATGTTTTTTGTTGTTGCCCTCCATCAGAGGACTGGGTGAGACGGAAGTACAGTGAGGAGCAGCATGAAACCAGACACTTCCCGCATTCTCAAAGGGGCAATTCAGCGGCTGGCGCATCTGCAGCTATTTCTGCAGGGAAAGGTTCCAGGAAATGTGGCTGGAGATTTCCAGAATCATTTTGCACAGAGTAAATTATGCCAGGGAAGGGCTGTAGCTCAGGGGTAGAGCATCTTGTCTTGCAAGCAGAAGGTCCCAGGTTCAATCCCTGGCATCTTCAGACAGGGTTGGGAGAGAATCCTGCATGAAAACCTGGAGAACTGCTGCCAGTCAGTGTAGTAAAGCTAAAGGGACCCCTGACCATTAGGTCCAGTTGTGACCGACTCTGGGGTTGCGATGCTCATCTCGCTTTATTGGCCGAGGGAGCCAGTGTACATCTTCCGGGTCATGTGGCCAGCATGACTAAGCCGCTTCTGGTGAACCAGAGCAGCGCATGGAAATGCCGTTTACCTTCCCGCTGGAGCGGTACCTATTTATCTACTTGCACTTGACGTGCTTTAGAACTGCTAGGTTGGCAGGAGCAGGGACCGAGCAATGGGAGCTCACCCCTGTCACGGGGATTTGAACCGCCGACCTTCTGAGCGGCAAGCCCTAGGCTCTGTGGTTTAACCCACAGCGCCACCCACGTCTCTGCCAGTGTAGACAATACTAAACTACATGGCCCAATGGTCTAACTCAGTATAAGGCACCTGTTCCTTCTCTCTCTGTGTGTGTGTGTCTAAAGAAATAGTTGTGTGTGTGTGTGTAGAGACAGTGAGCATTTGAGCATGCTGCAGCAACATCACACAGCTGCCTTGATCTCCCCTTTCTCTTTTTTTGCTGACTCCTCTCCCCTTTGCTTTCTGGAAGATGGTTGTACTCACAGCACCACCACCAAAGAGAACAGACTGCAACGGCTGCCAAAGGTCATTTTTTTTAAAAAAAGAAAGAAAAGAAGGTGTCAATGATTGAGCATGTCATGATTGGCCTGCAGGAGGGACTCCTTTTGCCAGATGACTTGCTGCTCTCCCAGAAGTGTCATGTCTGGTTCTGTGTGCTCACAGACCTGTCATCCGCTTGGCACTGCCGTAGCAGACCTGAAACACCCCTCATTAAAGTCTTCTTTTGCTGCAAAGCAGGAGTGAAGAAGGCTTTTCACCTGAGGGACACATTCCCTTCCAGAATAGTAGGTGGGACACATTCCTGCGGTGCAAAAGAGGGTAGAGGAATGAATTTGAGTTCTACCTTCTGTATAGTAGGCTAGTTTCTTCTCTCTCTCTCTCTCTCTCTCTATCTCTCTCTCTCTCCTGAATCAGACTTCAGGTGTACAGTCCACACAGGCAGAGAAACACTCTTGAAGGCTTGAGGTTTTCCCATACGTGCTGTAAACTCTGATGTTGACTAGCCCTACCACGAGGCAGAGTGAGGCCTTGCATTTAAAGGAGCATCGTACCACCACAACCTCCCCCAAAGAATCCTGGGGTCTCCTAACAACTCCTTAACAAACGCCACTCTGTGACTGGGAATTTCGAAGTCTGGTCACTTGAATCCTAGTCTAACTCACCCTTCTCCCAACAAGATGCTTTGGACTACAACTCCCACAATCCCTCGCTGTTGGTTGCGTTTGCTCAGGCTGATGGGAGTTGTAGTCCAGCAACCTCTGGAATGACAAAAGTTGCGCTGTGGCCAGAGTTCTTCGACCTTGGCTCCCCAGATGTTGCTGGACTCTGACCCCCACCAGCACCAGCCTGCATAGCCAGCGGATGATGAAAGGTAGTCCAACAACATCTGGAGGCAGAAGATTGAAGGATGCTACTATAGGCAAGGCTTCCGGCCTAGTTCAAGAGTGCCACAAAGCTTCCACTGCTTGTATTACAGAAGGTACCTGAGCTTTATAGCCACGGGGGTGGGCAACGTGTGGCCCATGACCTAATTCCATGTGGGCAGTTGAGGAGGGGGGAAAGGTTAGCAGAAGGGGGCTGCCCTGCCCTATTTTCTCCTCTGTCCCCACCCATCTCCGGCTTGTCCCCACCCCCTGAAACATCACCGCCTGAGAGAATGCGGCCACTGGCAGGGAAAAAGGTTTCCCACCCTTACTTTAAATGGGGAGCACGTAATAAGGAAGTCTGCCAGCTGAAATCTAGGTGGCAGCCTTTGAACATCATTGTGTGAAGCAGCCCCAGGCAAGCAGACTAGCCTTGCCAGCGATGCAAGCGAGTAACCCAGCCCTACACCACATTCCACGTGTTCAGTTGCAAATTATTTGTGTGTTATCCAATTTTGCAAATCTGCGCAACGGAGGCAACAGCCCTGCTCATAGATCCTAGGCCACAGCTTCCCCAAGAGCTGAGAAGAGCAAAGGAAGGGAAAATCAATGTGTGTGTTGGGGGTGGCGGGGAGAGGCATTGGCTGGCTTCACGGTTTTTCCCACATTGCGATTTTTGCATAGCGCGTGCACACACACACACACACACACACCATGATTTGCAATATATTGCCAGGTCAAAAAATATGAAACCGATATCATGATATGGACTTCAAACCAGTTTGGATGTTGTTGTTTAGTCGTTTAGTCGTTTCCGACTCTTTGTGACCCCATGGACCAGAGCACGCCAGGCACTTCTGTCTTCCAATGCCTCCCGCAGTTTGGTCAAACTCATGCTGGTAGCTTCGAGAACACTGTCCAACCATCTTGTCCTCTGTCGTCCCCTTCTCCTTGTGCCCTCCATCTTTCCCAACATCAGGGTCTTTTCCAGGGAGTCTTCTCTTCTCATGAGGTGGCCAAAGTAGTGGAGCCTCAGCTTCAGGATCTGTCCTTCCAGTGAGCACTCAGGGCTGGTTTCCTTAAAAATGGATAGGTTTGATCTTCTTGCAGTCCATGGGACTCTCAAGAGTCTCCTCCAGCACCAGAATTCAAAAGCAGATATATCACCTAGTGCCCTTCCATTAAAACACAAGCACTTACTGACATACATTAAGTGATTTTGGTGAAAGCATGAAAACGACAGGTTTCTCTGAGGTCTCAAAGGCACAGTTTGAATTTAGCAATCCGAGAGGAGGGTGCCAGATGTACCGCGTCAGCATCCCAAACTAGGTTTGGTTCCCACTTGCATTCCAGAAGCAGCGTCATTAGATTTCCAGGGTGAGAGGTAATTAAATCTGCCCGGCTGGACAACAGGAAATAGCCAGTGATATTATATTTCATATACATACTGTGATACTTACTGCCACTTAGGTGTAGTACACACAGCAGGTTTGAGCAAATGTGAGCCGTCTGATATTCCTTTGTGCTGGGAGAAAAGAAGGGGGAAGCGGGTTTTAATTGTTTGATAGTTACCTTGTCCTGAAGTGGCAAAGAGCTTGAATGTAAAGGTACAGAGACACATGCAACGCCCCCCACCCCATGGCAGGTTTTGTGTTATTTCATGACTGTTGCTGCTGTTAGTCAACAGGTGCAAGCGTAAGATTATATATGGAGTGAAGCAATAACAAGTATTCAATTGTCCACATTCCCATCATACATTCACAGGGAACTCTGGGAATTGTTGCCCTGTGAGTTTATGCAGGAGAAATTCCCAGTGGATTATGCCCACAGACATACTTGCAGACCTGTAAACTTAGAATTGCAATGTGCTATATTTTTAACTTTTCATATTTTTTTGCTACAATCTGTAGTTGGATCAGTATGCAATCAGTTGTGTAGATGACTCTCAAGAGAAATAGGGATTCTCTGCTCTTTCCTATTACAGTGGTACCTCGGGTTACATACGCTGCAGGTTACATATGCTTCAGGTTACAGACTCCGCTAACCCAGAAATATTGCCTCAGGTTAAGAACTTTGCTTCAGGATGAGAACAGAAATCGTGCTGCTGCAGCGCAGTGGCAGTAGGAGGCCCCATTAGCTAAAGTGGTGCTTCAGGTTAAGAACAGTTTCAGGTTAAGAACGGACCTCCAGAACGAATTAAGTACTTAACCTGAGGTACCATTGTAATAGAAGTTCCTTTTGTATTTTTCCTTAGGGAATACAAGTACAAATGGGAACACACCCTGTGTCATCATCTTTTCCCCCACTTGGTGTCACTGTCACACTACAAAAAACAACAACAACACAGACATTCCTGGCATTCTCTCATGTACTTCCTGTATAGAAGTTTTGCATCCTTACTTCCTCCTTAGTCAGTTATTATATTCCGAATAAAGGAAAGGAAGCAAGGTGTGCTGCTGCACATTAACTGTAGGTCATCCTGGCACAAATTGTACCCACTTGCTAGTTCCTGGGTATGAGCGGCAAACTCCATGTATTGAATCAATTGATGCATGCATGCTGTCTTAACTTTCGTATCATGGGCTTCCTGCGTTGTCTTACATCACTGCAAATCAGAAGTCGCTCCAGGAAATAATGATGCACCTACTGAGATCAGTATGTGGACATTTTTTAATGGCTTCTTTGGGACTGCCTGCTGAGAAGCTTATGTCTGTGTTAGTGAAATTCTGTAATGTAATGAATCACCTCTTTCCCCAACCCCTCTGCCTTCCTTTTCTAGTCTGTGAAATAACGGAGGGTATTTGTTTCCAGCAAAAGGGGCCAGGGTTTGGAAAAAGAAACTGGGCAGATCCAGCAATCCTAACCTCATTTTGTTGTTGCATGTTTGTTTGTTGTTATTAATTTGATATATTACCCGCCTTTTGCCACACCGTCCCAGGGAAGGTCACAACGATTTAAAATGCAACAGTTTATGTGGGAGTAAGGCCCATTGAATTCAGTGGGCCCATTAAATTCAGTTAAGATCGCCGCTTAAAATATTTGCAACGCCTTGTAACATTTGTGATCTGCAGGCTGTTAGTAAGTCACGGCAATTTTGTGTCTATGCATGTGTATGCCTTGTACACTTGAGTGGTCATTCCCAAACTCCCCCTGTCCCCACAGATCACTTGGAACATTTCTAATGGACCACTTACTGATTTTTTGTTTTGCCTGTTGTAGCAATTGCAAGGCGCAGTGCTAGATCCTGTGTGATTTTAAATGGTGCTTTTGCAGACAATGCCGCTGAACACCTGAAAGAAGTTTGTGGACCACTGGTGATCCACAGACCACCTGCGCTAGAGCTAAGATGCCTTGGTTCCTGACTTAGACATTTTATCATCTAGAGGTTGGAGATGTGGGGCAAGCCGAACCCTACAGAATTCTACGGCACACGTGTGTGTCTGCCTGCGGTTTTTTAATTTTTTTGTTTAAAGACATGCACAAAATGTCTCCCCAAAGCAAACCAGACCAGGCTGCAGGAAATAGGCACCATCCCTGGTAAATAGGGATGGATGGGGCATACGTGGGACTCGTACCTCTAGAAACCTGTTTTCCAGGCCCCCCCGGCCCTAGCACTGACAGTTATGTATTCGTTTTCTACTTTAGGAAGCTGATTTGTACAGACAACTTCCCATGGAGTCTGAGAACATGGCTCCAGTTCAGACCGCTGTGAGCACACCTCCTAACATGACACAAGACATGAGGTCTGTTACAAATAATGGGTCGGATCCCTTCCTGAACAGGCAAGTACACTGTTTGCTCACAAACATTTTTTTATATTCTGCAGTGTAGGCTGCATTTGAAATTCTCATACCTGCTAAGGCATGTGATTTCTAAGCAAAGGCATTTAGCTTTTCGGGTTGTAGACTGAGACAGAAGCCACCAGCTTTGCTTGTAAGATGCAAACCCTTTAATAAAGCAGGTGTTTGATCCTTCTGATCCAGTTCCCACGCCACATGAAGCCATAGTTAAAAGCAAACCATGGTTTATTGTGGCAGTGCAGTGTGCTCGTGCTCAGTGCTGAAAAGTTCCCGCTCTAATCCTTCCCCGCACCTGTTGCAGCCACGCCACTGAGAAGCAAGCCAGAGTCCAGCTTGTGTCATGACATTCAAACCTGGGTTTGTGGTCTGTTCTTCTCCAAACAAATCACAAGCAGTAGCTAAGGTTTGTTCTTGGCTTAGTACTTAAGGTTTGTTTGGAAATATGCAAACCATGAGCCGCCGTTTTGGCATCACAAGATGCCAGGCTGACGTTTTCCCCAGCAGCAAGGGAGGAGTGTGCGGGGTCTTTTCAGCAGCGTCTACAACCATGCTGCACATTCACAATAAGCCATAGTTTAGTTTTAACTATGGTTTAACATTACGTACAAACCAGGCCTCTATGACCAATTCTGATCTTACTGTATATGACTCGCACCTTATAAATGTATATCAGACGGAAACTGGCCAAAGATCCTTGTGATCTGGGTACATTCCAGTGTGGCAGGACAGGACTGGTATCCGTTCTGACGACAACTTTGGTGTAACTGGGGAGCATGTACATTGTACTAAGAACATTGGCTGGTCCTAATAAGCTTGCTGGGAACTTTGCTTTAGCAGACCAACATGGCAGACCAACAGTTGGCATCATTTTGTATTTGTGGAGGTGTGATTCCCTAGCATGGAAATCATTGTTATTGACTCCCAGTTAAAGTACTGGGTGTGACATTCCCCCCCCCAAAAAAAAATCCTTTGTTGCTGCCAAGAGGAGAATGGCTGGGAACAGATTTGGTTATTTGCAAATCACCATGCACTTCTGCTTGCAATGCCTACTTATTTGGTGCATAAGCTTTCTCCCAAGAATCTGGCTATTGATGAATTTGGAATTCTTGGCAAAGAGTGGGGTGGAGGGGGGGTCAGATGGGAAGGAGGGAGCCTAGCCAGAGCAATTGGGACAGTGCAGGTATGGAGAGGGAGCTGTGCAGTGCACAGAGTACAGTATATGAATATATGAAGCTTCCTTATGCCAGGTCAGGATATACGTCCATCTGGCCCAGAATGGCCTACTGCAGAGATGGGGCTCTCCCGTGGCACTCCAGACATTGTTGGGCTGCCTCTCCCATCATCCCTGACCTTTGACCGTGCTGGCAAAGGCTGATGAGAGCCGGAAACGAGAGAGATTTCAGGGATCCGACCTGGAACCTTTTGCATGCAAAGCACCGAGTTACGACCCTTCTCCTTAACGCATACTTACAGTAGCTCCTTTTGGCTTCTGAGCTCTCGCCACGTTCTGCCCACCTGCCTAAACCACAGGGGTTAGAAGCTTTGCTTTTATCGCCCTATTCTGCGCTAGGTAGCAGATTTTAGGCTGGTAAGCTGGAACCCACAAACAAATGGGAGTACTTTCAGGCCTATCTAGGGCATTCAGGCCTAGCTGCAGGCTGTCCTTCCCTAAAGCCATTCTGGTGACATATATCTGATGAGCGCATCCTTGACTGAGGTTTCTTCATGTTTCGATTCATAGTGGGCCATACCATTCCAGGGAGCAGAGCACAGACAGTGGCCTAGGCTTAGGATGTTACAGCATACCAACTACACCTGAAGACTACCTCAGCAATGTAGATGAGATGGACACAGGTAGGAATGAGAAGCATTTTGATGTTTTGGGGAAAAAATATACTTCTTAGCAACGCCCTAAGAGATCCGCTTGACTGTCAATGTTACTTTTGCATTTGCGCAGAGCACATACTTTTGTGTGGGCACAAGAAGAGTGGGGTTCTGGGGTTCAAACTTTCCTATACATTATTGGGGGGGGGAGGTAGGGAGGCCCTTAATAAAACCCACAAGTGTCCCTCCTTGACTCCCTCCAGTTTTAACCAAACCATAGCTCCCTACACCCTTCTAAAACTGAGAGCAAAGGGGCCCATTGCAAAGGTGAAGGAACCCTATTCTGACCCCACCTGTAATTCGAGCTATTAGTCCTTCCATTAACCCCTTGGCATGGGTGGAGCTGGCACTGGCGACACAGGAGTGCAGAACAGGTAGTCTGCACATGATCAGAGGTGCTCTCTTCTCCAGCTGGTCGTTTACATGAGAGAACCTGATTCCATGTTCAACAAGAACTTCTGAAACAGATTTGAGGGTTTGCCTCTGGAAGGTATTTTCCGGCCTACTAGAAATCAAAAGTTGTGATGGTCTTACGGAAATGTGATCCCAGACGGGTCTTCACAGATACTGACACAGGGAAACCTCTGTCCTGTAACTACATTTGGTGTTTGTGAGAAGTGAAGTGTGGTTTTGCCATCTAAGCACTGATTAGGGTGTGAGCTATATTGTTTTGAAAGTTGAGCCCCGCCAAATATTTCATTATTATTACATTGCCACTCCACCTTTTCTCCAAAGAGCTCAAGGTGACATACATGGTTCTCCCCCTCCCCATTTTATCCTCACAACAACCCTGTGAGGTCGTCTGAGCTACATGATCACCCAGTGAGCTTCATGGCTGAGTGGGGATTTGAGCAGAGGTCTCCCAGGTTGAACACTGTGACCACTAAGCCACACTAAAGTACCCAGGGAGTCTGGATTAGGAGATGGAAGCTGAGAGAGAGCAACAAAGTCTATCAGTAGCTAACAGCGGCTGATTTGGCATCAAAGGCCGAATAATTTCATGGTTAAGAAGCTCCCACCTCAATGATTCCTTCTCTTCTTTTGCAGGAGATAATGTAGCACAGACTCCCCTGAATATCAACCCACCACAGACCCGTTTCCCCGACTTCCTTGACTGTCTTCCAGGAACAAACGTTGACCTTGGGACATTGGAATCTGAAGACCTGATCCCCATCCTCAACGATGTAGAATCGGTCCTCAACAAAAACGAGCCCTTTCTCACCTGGCTGTAACTGATAATGCAACGATTTCTTTTCCTCCTAGCAAAACAAAAAATAAGGGCAGAGCATCTTCAAGCCTCTCAGTTAGCCATCCTTGGTGCCTTACCGACGTCTGCGAGACCCTTTTAATCAGTGAATCTCGGTCTAGATTTCACTGACAGTAACTGTAGAGCTGCTTATATACGCATCTATAACCTTTCCTCTTTAGTTACATATGAGCGGTTCTCTTTGTCTTTTGGTGCATAGCTGAACTTAACAGCCATCAGTTACACACAACAAAGTTTAGCAAATAATAAGAAAATAAAATAAATCTGACCAGAAGAAGCTTTAGATTGTAAGAAGGCAGCTTAGTTCCAAAAATCCTGCACGTTATCAAGTTGAGTGCAGTTCTACAGCTGTATTTATGACAATACTACCAAATGCTTCTCATCTTATATAACTTGAGCTTTAAAAATCATTGCATTTTTAAAAGTGAACTTGTGCTGTATGGAAAACAGATTTTTTTTTGCAAATACACAAACAGTACTATTTGCATTTCCTCCCCACCTCACCCCCACAATATATTATTGAATGATTTGTAGGTGAAATGTTTTAATTACAATTTTTTTTTTACACTACTACAATATTGTAAAATAGACCGGTTTGGTACTAATTGCTGCCATTTTATATATACACACGCACAGACATATATATATATATATATAACACTAAAAATGTGATTATGAAAGTGTTTTCCCTCCTAAGAAGTACACTTTATATGTAGCTACTTAATATTCACTACAATTCTGCAACAGAACATGGTTTTCTTGCAGCTTTTAGTCTGCACAAAGCGGACACTCAACAGAACACCTTCCCTCTCCCCCTCCAAAATTCAGGATAAAAATACGGCACAAGTTTGACACTTCTGAATGCAGTAAGAATTAATTTTGTAAAGCCTCATTATCTTCTCTTTATTTTTAGTAATTATTTTGTCGTTGAAATTTTAAAGAAGCTAGAAACAGGAGTCTCACGTTGTCATATAGGTGATAAGTCAGCATCTATTTGTCAGCCTGGCAAAGTTGCTGAGGATTCTTTACCCAATGGCTTTTTCTTATTCTTGACTTAATGGGACACAAGGCACTATACATGTTGTACTCCATACCTATAATATTCATATATAGGGTTGCTTTATTAAAAACAGCTTGATATGTGGGACTGAGAATGCATCAAGGACTTCAATCTCCACTTCCCCTGAAATGCAAATGACGTCCTGAGATCCTTAAGTATTTTTAACTGATATTATTTATAATTATGAATTTTAAGCTTTTTTTATATTGAAAAAAATCATCTTTTTATAGAAGGCATTATAATTCGTGCAAGCCTCTTAATACGCAATAGGCAGGGCAGGCAAGAGGCATAGCACTTTGCTGTGCATTAGTTTTAAGAGTAAGAAACCATTGCTGTAGCATACTAACCTTTGCCAGCTCATACTGGCTGAGGCCGATGGGAATTCTAGTCTAAAACACCTGGCAGGCACCGGCTTGGCGAAGGGATGCTATAGCACAATGTTGGACAGTGGATGGGTCCCCTCTGCCCACCCCTCTCTTTGGACTAGTTGAAGAAAAAAGGCAGGTGAAACGGGTGGGGAGTTTGAAGTCGTCAGAATTTGGGCTTGAAAGGAGAATGGTTGTAACGGGCAATAGCAGCGCTGGAGTGTTCAGAAGTGCAGGTCGGGGGAAACTGACTATATGTGGAACCACCACTGATCAAATCAATACCTGTGAATACTACCTTATGGGAGAATTGTTGCTTGAAGGTAGCTGATCTGACAGCACCAGGCTGGTTAGGTTTATTATTACTATTATTATTATTATTATTATTATAAATATTTTAAGATGTGGGTGATGAAAGGTAAAAAGTTCATTATTTGACTCATAGAGCCAGGGTGGGTGAGAAGACAGGTAGAAAGATAGGCATTTGTGAGTTTCGTTCCTTTTAGCAGATCGTTGCACCCACAGAGTATATTTTCAGGTAATGGGCATTCCCTGTGCCCTTCTTTCAAAGGGCTTTTCTCTCCTTGGCTGGCTAACCATATATAGTTGGTTATTAACAAAGTAGAAAGCACATCTTCAAACACTGACCCTGGGTTTTCCTATTATTTATAGATATCAGCCATAAAATGCAAATCAGGCGGTCCTAAGGTGTTTATTCTCTTAGTATTTTTTTGGGGGGGGGCTGAAAATGCTCAGAAAGCAGACAATATCCAGGGCAAGCTCCAAATCTAATGTAAATCATTGTTCTCCAGTTAGGGGCTTTGTGCTCACTTACAATATGTGAAAACAACCCCATGGTTCCCTGCTGCATCCAAGATAAGATCTGGGGGCTGGCTTATCCATGGGGGTGGAGATCTGACCACATATGTTTAGACTTGAAAGACCAGCTCCAAATTTTCATTGGCCATAGGAAAAGGGGAAAGGACTTCACGTGCCGGTTTGTATATCCAAAATACCCACCGACAATTTGTTTCAGGGAGTACAAGCTATGGAAATCCCCTTCGCTCATTTCCCAGAAAGTGTTCACATCTGTATAAAGCGGGGGTCAGGTTAGAGAAGGAACTTGGTGGCAGAGGAGGTCCTCAAGAAATTCCGGGTCAGAGGTTGCAACAGCAAGGATAATTAATGTATTGCTTTGTGCCATGGATACCATCCCAAAGATTATAAGGGAGGCAAAATTCAGGACAAGTGGTGCCATTTCTAGAACAAACCTCATTTAAAAGCAGCATATCCTGTATATGAACCACATGGTATGCACCAAGGTCTTTCCCATTCATTTCTGTGGAAGGGACATCTCCATCCCTGCATCCCTTTGACCCTGCAGAGCGAACTCCTCCATGGAAGTCGATGGAGATGTTCATTTTATTATTGGAGCAGCTCCAGATCTTTGGACAGGGGGCTGTGAACATGGGGAAACCTGGGAGAAAGGAATTATGCTGTTCTTTGCTCCACTTCCCTCTTGTCTGAAGCAGCTGAAAGTGAAGAGGGGCACATTTTGATTAGGAAAGTATGCTTGGTTTAAGTTTGCAGTTCTAAGCACACTTACCTGGAAGCAAGTCCTGTGGAACTCAGTGGGACTTATTTACTTTCCAGTAGACATGCTTAGGATTGTAGAATAAGGAGTATCTCCACTGGAGAGTTTAGAGCAACCTTCTCCATCCTCGGGGCTGTCAGATGTTTGCTCCAGTCATCCCTGAGCATCAGCCAGGCTGGCTGAGGCTGATGGGAGCTGGAGTCCTGCAGTGTCTGGAGGCCACCAGTGGCTGGGGGAGTCTCATTCAGAGCTATACTGTGAGAGCTGAGAATCAGGCCTGAGAGGGGGACCTTCTGGGCTTCTACAACCTCTGGTTTCCTGTGACTGTGATTTAAAAAGGCAGTGTGTGTTATGCTATGGTGAAAGCTGCAGTTAAAACATTAACTACTATTGTAAAACAACTGCCAGAAACTTGTTTTTTTTAAAAATTAAGTAATGAACCAAACAATAGTGAAGATTTTGAGGGGGGTGTTGTTCTAATATTCAGAGAAGTGTGTGTGTGTGTGTTTTAGGGATGGGGGAGAGAACAGGGGCTTTCATTGAAGCCCTCTTTTCAAATACTTTTTTTTTAACTTTAAAAAAGGCTTGCAGACACAGGCAGCCTTGTTTCTAGTGGAATCTATTGTTAATTATTTGACAAAACGTTGACATGTGACTTTTGGCTTGTGAAACCCAATTTTAATTTTTTTTACTTGTATCGACAATGAACGGATATGCGAGTGGCACCGAGTCGATCCGAAAGGTCGAGTGACTTCATATGTAAATGCTGATTTATATGCAGATTGTGAGGTGCTGATTATAATTTGTCACCCAGTTGTGCTATTAAAAGCAGTGGTTTTCAAACTAAGAACTAAAGGGAAGCCTGGGGTACCTTTCAGGAGCTCCTCAATGAGACCATAAGTAATGGTGGATGACCCAGCATGAAAGAGAGAAGGCCTGCCACCTTGCGTGTAGAGCCAACGCAGCGTAGAGGTTAGAGTGTTGGACTAGGACTTGGGAGACCAAGGTTCAAACCCCCACTCAGCCATAAGAACTGAAGAATTGTCCTACTAGATCAGTCCAGTTGACCATGTTGTCCAGAAAGCTGTTTTCACAGTGGCCAACCAGATGTCCACAGGAAAGCAAAATCTTGAGAGCAACAGTACTCTCCCCTCCAGCAACTGGTATTCGGAGGCAGAACATCGGGGTTTGTAGCCACTGATAGTTTTATCCATGAATTTGCCTAAATTTTTAAAGCCATCCAAATTGATGGACATCACTGCCTCATGTGGGAGCGGATTTTATAGTTTTAACTTTTTCTTATCTTTCAACATTCATCTTTGTTGTATGTCCACAAGTGTTAGGAGACAGGGAGAAACACTTGACCCCATCTACTTTCTCCATACTGTGCACTTCTATCATGTCACCTCTTACTTGCAAACTAAAAAGTCTCTAATGCTGTAACCTTTCCTGGTGGGATGTTGCTCCATCATCTTGATCGTACCGGCTGCCCTTTTCTGAACTTTTTCCAAGGCTTTCGAACTTTTCCCAACCTTTTTGAGGTAGCAGCACTATTATAATGGCAGGTTTCATTTCATTTCCTATTGACCTATTGGCATGGAATTTGCTTTCTTCACAGCTGCCACACACTGGGTCAACATTTTCATGGAGCTATGCACTATGAATCCATAGTCCTGCTCCAGTTCAGACCCTATGAGGAAATGTGTGAAATTAATACGTTTTTGTGCCTTTCCACTTGTTTACATTGAATTGCATTTGGCATCTTACCACGGAGGAGGAGTTTGGATTTGATATCCCACCTTATCACTACCCGAAGGAGTCTCAAAGCGGCTAACATTCTCCTTTCCCTTCCTCCCCCACAACAAACACTCTGTGAGGTGAGTGGGGCTGAGAGACTTCAGAGAAGTGTGGCTAGCCCAAGGTCACCCAGCAGCTGAATGTGGAGGAGCGGGGACACGAACCCGGTTCCCCAGATTACGAGTCTACCGCTCTTAACCACTACACCACACTGGTGTGGAGTGGTCCTTTTGGAGTTCTTCACACACACACCTTTTTTAACCACCCTGAACACTTAAATATCATCAGCAAACTAGGCCATCTCACTTGCTCACTCCTAACTCTAGATTGTATATGATCTTTGGAGGACACCACTTCCTACATCCTTCCATATGGAAAACTTGTCCATCTATTCTTTCTCCCTGCTTCATAAGAGCTTAATAATAGCCATCTGGATCGGGTCAGTGGCCCATCTAGTCCAGCGTCCTGTTCTCACAGTGGCCGACCAGGTGCTTATGAGAAACCAGGGAGTAGAACGAGAGCCTTCTCTTTTCCTGTGGTTTCCGACAACTGGTATTCAGAAGCATTGCTGCCTCCCGACTGTGCAGATAGAAAGCCCAGACATCATGGCTAGTAGCTTCCTGTTACTTAACCAATTCCTGATCCACAAGGGGATTTTGCGTCTTATTCCTTGACTGCTAAGCTTGCTCAGGAGTCTTTGGTGAGCTGTGAAGCACCATGGGTGGCCTTAGGCCAGCCTAACCTACATCTCAGGGTCATTATGAGGGAAGCTTCTTGAAAGACAACTGGGATGGAAGGGTAGTCAAAAATTCAAGCCTCCGTTTCCCTCCCCCTGTAACAGAGGGGTATTGGAGGAGTTCTAGGGTTTGTTCTCAGGTCGTGTTAAGTGGCAATGAGGTCCAACAGGCCTAGTCTGTGCCCCGTGTTCACTGAGTTTACACCCTAGAATGTTTCCCCAAAATCCTCTGCAGCAACTAGGGGTTATGTAGCAGGTTTGCCAGAGTCCCTCAGCCAACGTAAAAAGGATTCCCTAAAGGCAGAAGTTTGAAAACCGCTGTACTAGAAGGTAACTATTGGGAAAGAAGGCTTCATGAAAACAAATGCGGTTTTTTGTGTTGTTTTTTAAAGAGTTGGGTGGGAGGGACTAAGTCTCTGTTTTCAGTAAGGGAAATGGGTGGTGAAACACGTTTCGGTTTTCTTAATACACTACATCCATGTTATGTGCTAATACTTTAATACTTTTTTATTTTATTTACATCAGTTTGTTATGCTATATGCCATCTTGTGTGAGCATTTGTTTTTCAATGTAGAATTATTTGCATACATAGCGTATGCTTCAAAATTCAATCAGATCAAACGGTTGTATCCAGAGTTTGGTTCTGGTTTTTCTTTTTTTAAAAAAAAAAATATTTCTTTTAATATTGTACAAGAAAAAAAATAAAATAAAATAGAGAAATGGATTTAAAATTCCAATCTATGTACTTGTTAATGTAATGGCGTCCAGTCACTCTTGGGGATGGGGGTAGAACTTCATAGGAAACTCCCTTCTACAAATCAGATCATTGGCTCATTTATCTTGGTATTGCCCTACCCTGACCGGCAGCTGCTGCTGTCTATTGCTACAGGCAGGTTTATTTCTTAACTACCTAGCGATGCCTACCAGAGATGTCCGGCATGCAAAGCCAACGAGGTCCAGTCCTTCCTTTCTCTAATTGAGCTTGTATATTGTGACTAGAAAGAAGACGAAGATAATGGTTCTTTCATTTGGCATGAAGCTAGGTCTGCTACCTCTGTTTTAGCAATGAGAGCATGACGATTAAAACAATTGTCTGAAGTTTCTCCTGGCAGAGGGGGAAAGCATCTCGTTAATTTGTACGTGATGGGTTGCTATTATAAAGGCACAGAAAATGGGACTGGGAGAGGAGAGTTGGCAACCTAATATGTACTTAAAGAACTTGTTCATACTATTTTCTGTTTCCCTAATGCATCAAGACATGCCTGGAGATGGCTTTGTTCAAGCTGGAACGACTTCCGTGTGCTCTCAACAAGGTACATTCCCAGCGGTAGAACACTCAGGAAAGCGAAAAGCACCGGAAAATGCTGCCAAGCTAAAATTGACTTCATTTTTATTTATCACAAGAGGGCAGTACATTTCTTCCTTCCCAGCTGTATTGCAATTAAATGTGGCATTTCTGAGATCATTGTTGCTCAGATGATATTTCTGAGAGCATATCGGTGGCTCTAGGTTATTTGCCTTGTGGTACTGTTGTTGTAAATGGCTTTGCTAGCTGCCTTTGTGATTTGAGAACTTGACAGAAGTCTCTGACTACAGACGTTTGTGGCCTCAGATAACCCGGTTCTTAACCATGCAAAGAAAACCTGAGACCTGACGGAATCTGCTTTTGAAGGCAACGGGCTTTCACCTTCCTGTTCAGGTCTGTTTCTGTGCTTTGCTTGCCAACTTGGATAGCTGCCCAAATAACACGAATGCTGGAACAGATTAAAAAATGGGTTGCTTTCCCCCATTCTTCTGTAGAAGATGTTGGATATTCATGCTTGAGCCCTAGACAAGGAGGATGGGCTTTCTCCAGATATCAGATCTCTGTGGTCCACTTTGATGTTAGGCTGAGCAATCCCGTGTTGGGGGGATGTGCGTGAAGTGACAGAGAGTCCCATTACTCCCAAATCCATGCTCCCATCCATCCATGCACCAGGCAGGGCAAGAATATTGTGTGTGTGTGTGTGTGTTGTCCCAGGAAAAGGTCTAGCAGATACTTGTTTTAAACACTACACCCCCCAATGAAACCAGTGTGAGGAAAGTAACTATCCCAGCTCTGGTTTGGCATAGATGGTGGGTTCAGCCCTGGAGCCTTTTGAGTGAATGAAGGGGCTTCAGATCCAGGAAGGCCACCTCCAATCTACTCCAAGATCAGCCAGTTTGGGGACCTACCATGGAAAGAAACAGAGCTAGCAATACATCTGTATTGAACTTTCCATGCTCAGTTACAGATAGGTAGCCGTGTTGGTCTGCCATAGTCAAAATAAAAAAAAATCCTTCCAGTAGCACCTTAAAGACCAACTAAGTTAGTTCTTGGTATGAGCTTTCGTGTGCATGCACACTTCTTCAGATACACATCTGAAGAAGTGTGCATGCACACGAAAGCTGAAGAAGTGTGCATGCACACGAAAGTATCTGAAGTATCTGAAGAAGTGTGCATGCACACGAAAGCTCATACCAAGAACTAACTTAGTTGGTCTTTAAGGTGCTACTGGAAGGAATTTTTTTATTTTTCCATGCTCAGTGAGCCTGTGGCGCCAACAAAATTAGGGACCCAGGAACAGAGGCAGCTACCTTACACTGATTCAGATCATTGGACCAGCTAGTTCTGTATTGTCTACACTGACCAATTTGAATGGGAAACCAGGGTTGATGGAACTTCAGACTCAAAGTCATCATCCCATGAAGACACTGGGACTTGCAAGTAAACATGCATAGGTATGGGGTGCTCTCAGAAAGACGGATACCGAATGTCAGCGAAAAAGAAACCCGAGTCGCAACATTCAGAACACACACAAAGTTTATACTGAAAAAGAAAATTGGAAAACACTTTAATTATTTGCATATCATGCACACAACCCCACCCCAGCACAAAGGTCTTAATATATACAGTGAAATATTTGTGTCACAGAATTGTAATTCCATGAGCATAAAATAAATCAGGGGCAATCATGAAAATAACATCAGAATTTGTATTAGCTGCTAATAATCAGCAGAAGCTCACAAATATGCTTGGCCAGAGCTGACAGCTTTCCCCCTTGGTTTTGCTCCCGTGTCTTCAAAGACGCAGAAAGCTGAAGCTTTCCTTCAGCACTTAAACCCTCATGCCAAAGAAGACCTCTGCTTTAGCATTTGGGGAACCTATGACCCTCCAGATGTTGTTGGACTGCTACTCCCATCAACTTCTGGCAGCATGGACCATGACCAGGGAAGACAACAAAGGACCATAGCTTTCCAATCCCTGTGCTATTTCTAGAAGTTCTTTGCAACGCTGCTTTTAAAAGCCCAGGAGCAAACCCAGAAATTATCTGGCAACCCTTATGAGCAAAAAATCAATTCAAAGGAAGGTTCTGTGCCTATAACAAGACATGTCCAAAAGAAGGGAGGAGAAGCAGCAGCTTTTCTCACTGCAATACAGCTGCCTCTGCTAAACTTCTCCTGACATGTAGCAATCAGGAGCACAAAAGCCTCATTGGGATGCGGTGTATACAAATATTGGCTCTCTTGGCCACCCCAAGTCCAATCAGGAAGTCTACAGTTATGCTTCAGTTCTGGGAGCATGGGGGTTGTCATCTTTCCACATGGCAAACAAGACTCAGCATAATTATAGCAGAGGTGGGAAATCTCAGACCTAGGAGGCAAACATGACCCTTCAGACCTCTTTCTCTGGCCCTTGGGACTCTGCAGGCCACAACCTTCACTGGGCCAGCTTCACACTCTCCTTTACTGTTTGTGCCTGGCTGGAACGTGCCCTGGACCTTTGGCAAGGCCTCTTACTCGCCTGAGTAGAGGACAGAGGGGTGGCTGTAGAGACTGTACAAAGATGACATTTACATTCTTGACCCCACCCACTTTTGTCTCTGGCCCTCAATCCACTGTCGTTTGGCCCTCACAAGGTTACACAGAATAAAACATGGCCCTCAGGCTGAACAATGTTCCCCATCCCAGATTTATATTATAAGTGGTGATAGGGAGGTCAGTATTCATGTAAAAGTAACTCCCCCAGCTGGGGAGAAAGAGGAACAAGGAGATGCTTCTGGGCTGCCAACATTTCAAGGCCAGAAATTCTAATTTTGGGGTTGTATTGAAGTAGACAAAAATCAACTGGCTGGCTTTTCATTTTTAAAAAAGGCTGCCCAGGTCCTTACACGGCAACCCTAATTAGACCACTGCTCTTGCAAGCACCCCACCCAGCACCCCCCGTTCCCACTGCCTCTCCCTCACTGCAGTTAGGCATGGACAAAGCCTTCTTGCAGTATGGAGGGCATAGCTGGGGGCAGCTGGGAAAGATTAAACCTCTTTCCCCAGCTGTGGTCTCCAGGAAGATTTCTACCACGGGTCCAGCAATGAGAACTGGAACAGGCTAAAATGTCTTTTTAGGGTCAGGCGGACAACTGATGTGTCTGCATGCATGTGTGTGTGGTTTGGTAGGGTTGGCCAAGAGGGAACGAGGTCCTTGGGCTGGACATTTTCTTCTCACCCCTGCTATATAGCCCAAACAGTTGCAAAACTCATTGGGAGATGTGAAGGGAAAATGCCGTCAGGGCTCTTTCTAACACCCTTCATTCTAGATGTGTTTAGTGTGTACTTGGCTTGGCCCATCATATCAAGGTCTGGCAGGGCATTTTCGGCCTTTGTAAGAGGTGATTTCTGCAGTCTCTGTATATTTAAACTGCTCCATCTCCCTAAAAGGAAAGATAAGAGGGAAATGAATTCTTATACACTGGTTGACAAGAGTAAAGGCTAATCATCCTCATCATGATATTTGGTCATATCTTTCATCCTCTATTTGGCAAAGCTAGGAGGAGCCTTATTTTGACACTTCTCAGTCAGCCTCCAGCTCTGCTCCCATGCTGTTAAGTCTTCCCGCAGAGTTTTGTTTTTTGTTTAAATGACTGTTGAGAGTTTGCAACAAATCTGCTTGTGCATATTTGCTATTCCTCCCCAGCTTACACTTTATGCTTGCTTACAGTGAGACTAAACCACACGTGCATTTTAATGCCTATTCAACCATTTTAGAAAGGTCCTTTTGGAGCTCCTTGCAATCCCTTTTTAGTCCTTACCACCTTGGGACACTTTAGTGCCATTAGCAAACAGGGGCCATCTCAATACTCACCCCTAGCACCAAGTCATTTAGAAACAAGGTGAAAAGCATGGCTGCAAATACTGATCCTTGGAGGACCCCACTTCTCTCCTTTGGGAGAATTTTCCCAAATGTTCCTGCTCTCTGCTTCTTGATCTTTAACCACTTACTGCTCCATAAGAGGACCTTGCTTCTTATTCCATGACTGCTAAGTTTACTCAGGATGAGAATCCATCAGCTGAAGCTCCCAGCTTGTCCATAGTTTGGGCTCTTATGCTAGCTTGCCTTAAATTTATAGCTTTTTAATTTAAAGCTTTCTTTGGGTGGGGGTTACTCTATGCTCCCATAGTTAATTTGGAAAGTGGTGTACACATGACATTGGTGCATATTTATTCCGTATCTTTTCTGTTGTTCCTTATGAAAATTCTGTATTTTGATGAGTTTCCCCCTAAACCAGCCAGCCATGTGTACACAGCCCAAATCTTAAGTATACAGTGTATCTAATGGATCACCTCTATCTGAATGCATATTGACTTCATCAAGGGAGAAACATCTCGACAGTAAGAGCCGTGTGACACTGGAACAAATTTTCTAGCAAGGTGGTTGCTTGAGGTCTTCAAGCGCAGGACAGGCAAATGCCTCTTAGGGAGGCTCTAGCTCTGGGTTTTCTCCATCAAACAAGGGGTTGGACTACATAGACAAGACCCCCTCAAACTGTTAAATGACGGATAAGTCTGCTTCCCATATAAAGGTCCACAGTATGCTGGGTATTAGAGAACAGCTTGTCCATACCCTTCTTCCTTGCAATTTCAAGGCAATGGGGGACGTATGGGGAACATTTTGTGCATTTGTTTGTATTGGAAAATGCATGGTTAATACTAACAAACACCATAGGTAGGGTCGGCTCTATCATTAGTAGAAAGGGGTGGGAAAACCCCATTCTATTTTTTGCTCCATGATTCATATTTTAATCAAGATTGGCCTTGCGGGCCATATTTGACAGTTTCGCAGGGCCATCAATCACATGTCACTAAAATGGAGGAAGGAAAATTGTTTTATCACGGGCTCTGAATTAAACAACGTCCTGCTTCAGGAAAAGGGTTTCACTAAGTCCTGGTTGAACTGAGCAGGATGTAAACCACCACCACCCCAACCAGGAAGCAGGATTTAATCCCCCCATTCATCAGCTGCTAAGGGGGGGGGGAGTTAAATCCTGGTGCCTTGGCTGCATGAGTTAATTCCTTGTGAGGAACTGGCATGCGCAACTTAAGAATTGAATCTCATCCTCTGCCCGTTGACTGTCATCATTCAGAGTGATGCCAGCTGATTGACAAGTGGGTGATGTTTTGAAGGGGGGAAAGGCACTGCAGGTGAAACTGGGATCCGTGTGGGTCAAGACTGGCCTGCAAGCTAGAGTTTCCCTACCGCGGGGGAAGTGCGAAGTAAGGTCAAACAGTTGGTTGGGTCAGCTTCAGTATGTCTACTTTGCATCGGGCAGCAAAATGTCTTAGGCTGGCCTTGACTGTAAGCAGCTGGTTAACCCAATTGGCAAAGGGGGAAAGGAACCAGGAATGCTCATACATGTTGCTACCAACGAAAGCATCTTACCCCACAGCACCCGCATTTACAGTCCCCGCACAGCGTTCCGAGGAGTCCGTTGATAACTTGGATGCCACACAGCACCAATTGAGCTCCGCTCATTATCAGCAGTAGAGAGAACAGAGTCAAGTTCCAGGGCACGATGGACTCTGGAAATGTGCAGTCTTCCCATAACTTATGGTTCGTCAGATACTCCCTGTGCCCAAAAAAGAAGCTTTATTGATTTTCTATTATATTTCTGTCAGTAAGGCTATCATTGTGAGGGAACACCTGGCCAGCACTTTCAGAAATGGACAAATCTCTCAATTTAACTGTCAGTTTCTCATATTCCCCCCCCCCCGGTCAATCTTTAATTCAGCACTCCACATTTCTGCAGCAATTTTTTCTTAATCCCCATGAAACTCCTTCAGCGTTTCAGTGCAAATTTCCCCCGATAAACACATCTTTGTACAGTATTCAGTTTCTCCTAACATACACATTTTGGCAATACGCTTTCCGTACCATAATGCATTCCTATATGCTATTTTCAAGCACGTATGCTTTTTATGCACGCTTCCCTGTAAAATATGCATTTTTGTACACATTGTTTGCCTTGGAGAAGTGTGCTGCAAAAAGAGAGAGGGAGAAGTGCGAGTTTTGAAGTTTGCATATTGTTTCAGGAAATGCAGAATTAAGTAGTTTCTCATTAAAATACAAGCAAATTGTTATCCTGTAATATTTAGTGGTGCGTCATGTGTCTCAGGTAGGTTAAAGGAAATAAGAGGCAGGTTGCACTTCTAACGGAGACTGAGAGACACACAAATAAGTGAGTTCTGGATTCTGGAAGGATTTGGGGTGCTGGCTGTCTCTCTCTGACATGGGAGCAGTGAACTTTGGCTGTTTAAGCTGTGCCTCAACTATACTCATGCAGTATACTTGCAAATGAAAATAATATATATATATTAATTGGGAGTAATGCTCTGCTCCTCTGGAACTTCTTGCCACCTGTAGGAATGGCTCGTTTCACCCTTGCACTGTAAAAACACCACTCAAGGTGCCTTACAACTTCAAACACTACAATTTATGAAACAAGGATGGAAGAGACACAGGTTTTGCTGTCTTAAAATGTTTAAAAGCATTGGGTGGTCTCTAACAAAGTAGCCCATGACAGAACTTTCCCTTCCTCTCCTCATGTGCCCTTTCAGTATGTTCCTCAACCTTCTGGAGCAGACTGATGGGGAGGGGGAAAAGAGGGCAGATGGGGACAGGAGAGGAGAAGTTCCACTGTGCAAGTAAACATCTAGTGGAACCATTTTATGGATGCCACCCATTGTCTGCTTCTTAAAATACAAGCCAGGTGGAATAAAATAGTCTTTAGTAACTAACCGGTGTGGGGAGAAGTGAAGGCGGGGGCCAGCTGCAAAGCATTTCATAATCTTGAGTGCCACCACTGAAAAGGCTCTGCTGACCTTATCCACCCAGACTATGAGGAAAACTCCTACCGCCAGTCAGAAATGTGATTGCTCAGCCTTACAAGTTGCTCTTTGAAACACTGATGGTTGGAGGCCATCCAGCGGCTCATAATATTTGGTAAGCACTTTGCTGCAGAATTTATAGGTCAAGACGAGAAAGCAACAACCCTTCCAGTAGAGATGGAGAATCTATCCAGAGGTTGAAAAAAAATCTTACCCGTTCTCAAAGGGATACATCCAGGTGCTGTTTGCTACTTGACACTTAGGGCCTCTGTTCATGGCGACAGCCGACACAACAAAGCTGTATCCAGCCCCCACAACTCCGATTGCCGCAAATATTACGGAAGTAAACATCTGCCAAGAACGAGCAAAAGGTCAAAGCCAAAGTCCATCCTAAAAATCCATCTGGCATGTTTGCAGTTTCGATGACTCACAGATGGCGCACAGGCAAGTGCATCAGAGAGTCACCTTATCCAAATCCACAGACTTCTCCTAATCCTGTGGGCAGGAGTGGCTCAAGCACCAACCTCCTGGCACCAGGAACACCAACGTCTCTCCTGCTTATCAGGAGATAAATGGTGTCGGGGCCAGGACTATGCGAGCGGAATGAAAGGAGTGGCACCACCTGTGCACACACACAACCCTGATCTTACCCCTGCTCCCCCCACCCCCTCAGTAAGTGGCATTTGTGCCAGTCCTGTTGCTGTGTGTTTCCACCTCACCAGACCAGCTTCTGCCCCTTGCAAATCCTATGCTGGCAGAAGTCACAAGTGAGGTTCTCAACCCTTTGGCCTTGAGAGAGTCGCTTCAGTGATGTTAAGAGTTTGGATTTGATATCCTGCTTTATCACTACCTGAAGGAGTCTCAAAGCGGCTAACATTCTCCTTTCCCTTCCTCCCCCACAACAAACACTTTGTGAGGCTGAGAGACTTCACAGAAGTGTGACTGGCCCAAGGTCACCCAGCAGCTGCATGTGGAGGAGCAGGGAAGCGAACCCGGTTCCCCAGATTACGAATCTACCGCTCTTAACCACTACACCACACTGGCTCTCTAAGGGCCAGCCCTATCATTAGATAAGAGTAAGGCAGCCGCCTCAGGAGGCAAATGCTAGGGGTGGGGTGAGGAATGACAGCGAGATGTTGGAGGGCATTGCTTTTATACTTACCGCAAACCTCTTTCCACAACCTTCATTACCACAGCACCCGCAGCAATCGTTATTCTTAAGACCCAGGAAGACTAAAGCAGGAAATACCATCTGATGACAACAGAAAATGCACTTAGAGGTTCGGTCGTTCCTAAGATCACTGTATTTCTTCTAAAATGTCTACCGGCTTTTTCCAGACCCAGCATTTGCATCTGGCAGGTCTACTCTCAGAGGAAGCAGCAGGATCACTGTCGCGCAACAGTGGAATCCTCACCAAATTTCATTTAGGTATCGGTGCCATGGGACTTACTTCCAAATTTTACAAGGTACAAAGCTCAGCTGCAAATGTCTCCCAGCACCCAAAGAAGTAATTTTAATTAAGAAACCTCAGCTGTATTGGCTACTGCTGTAAACTAAGTAATGCTGGACTGGTAGGAATGTAAGACCAGGTCACCTGAAAGACTGTCTCAGGAAATTCAACTCTGTGCCCAAGAATATTGTAGGGTGGTGACCCAAAAACAGGCATTTTCTGTCATTGTCCCTGTACTATGGAATGCCCTTCCCTCTGCCATAGACAAAGAAACAACCATTTGTTGCTTCAAACCTCTAGGAAAGACATATATTTTTGTCTGACCCATAAGATCAGACCCTGATATTTGCATTTGAATACCCCAATTTCTTGCTTTTATTTATTTTCATGTGCTGTTATACTACTCTTTTACTGGTTTTATTTTGTATTTTTCTTTTAATGATATTGTTTATTGTTTTTTATGTTTTCCATCACTTAGAAAGATCTTTAAAATATTAGCATATAAAAGCTTTCAATCAATCAATCAATCAATATCCATTCATCAATCGAAACACTGGTCTAATCTCGCAGAGCAATGCTTATGGACTTATCAGAGGCAATCCAGCAGTACATGTCTGTCTTGTTTTTAACATAATAGGCAAGTGGTCTACTTTCGTAATAGACCATTCAATTCGTTTTCAAGTTCATCTGTTTGAATTTCCAGCTTGCATAGTCAACGCATTGGCAATCTAATTTCCAACACAGACTGTCCACCACACCTATAGTGTAGTCGGATTTCTGCTCACTGTAAAGCTCAAGGCAATAATAAAAAGGAGAAGAACATAGTGCGTTGTCCTACTCACCAGTACACCAGAACCCAAGATCCCTCCAAAGTACCAAACTTCATCTGAAATATGGTCACTGGTTTCGACCTCTCCTCCGGGGAAAAACAACAAAATATTAGCAAGGGTACATAGCACGGCCAGAGGAATGAGAGTACCTCCAAGGCACTTTGCACACCCTCCACAACACATGTTTCCAAAACTATAGCGCAGGCACCACTAGGGAAGAATGAGCAAAGAAATAAAACTTTCCCCGGATCCCTTTAGTATTGAGACAAAAACTTCTTGGTTTATTTTAACCCAATCCGCTTGTGTCTCCAATTCCCACTTGGTAAGGTCTCCTTCACAGAGGTTGCAGTCTGCCAGCTAACTCGTGCTCTGATCATTTATATGCTGACATTGTCATGATCTCATTTTTCTGCATCTCCCCTCCACCCCCCAAATGAGATTACGTCCAGAACCACCTCTCATCTTGCCATGACAACCAGATACCTCTGTTAATATTTTACTAGCACGGACAAGACAGCCAGTGGTTTGGAGCTTGATTATTGGAAAATGCCCTTTTCAGGGATGCAGACTTATTTTGGGTGATGTACTTTGACCCTCCGCCCCCTCCTTTAAATGCTTAATCATAGCAGAAATAAAACGAACAATCCATCAGTGTTTCATTGCATCGCCAAGCCTAAGTGATTTCATAGGGAGTCCCCAATAAGTTTGCATGGGTGAGTGCCCTGATAATGAATCTATGCTACCTTGAGAGTAAAAACAAGATAAAAGCTGTAAATCAAACAATGCATGACTTTCAGATGAACCATGGAAACTGTGTAAGCAGAGCAAAGTTTTGTCATCATCATCTCTGCAGGGTACAATAGCCATTTTCTATTGGAACGGATTCGCTCAAGGGCAACCTGCTAGGGGCGATGGATAGAACCAGGCACAACACTATTCTGGTATAACTAATTCAGAAAAGGATGCTGCGATTACTAAAACCCAGCATAGGTTTCTCAAAAAAAAGTCATGCCAAGTTTCTTTTTTTTTTTGATAGGGATAGGGTTACATGCTTGGTGGATCAGGGGAATGCTGCAGGTGTAGTGTATCTTGATTTCAGCAAGGCTTTTGCCAAAGTCACCCATTATATTATTGGGAGGTAAAGGTAAAGGGACCCCTGACCATTAGGTCCAGTCGTGACTAACTCTGGGGTTGCGGCGCTCATCTCGCTTTATTGGCCGAGGGAGCCGGCTTACAGCTTCCGGGTCATGTGGCCAGCATGACTAAGCTGCTTCTGGCAAACCAGAGCAGCGCATGGAGACACCATTTACCTTCCCGCCAGAGTGGTACTTATTAATTTACTTGCACTTTGACGTGCTTTCGAACTGCTAGGTTGGCAGGAGCAGGGACTGAGCAACGGGAGCTCACCCCATCGCTGGGATTTGAACCACCGACCTTCTGATCGGCAAGTCCTAGGCTCTGTGGTTTAACCCACAGTGCCACCCGCGTCCCTATATTCTTGGGAAGAAGCTGGCAAAATGTGGGATGGATGAGGTAAGTGTTAGATTGATTTGTAACTGAATGACTGAACCCAAAGAGTGCTCATTAATGGTTCCTCATCATCCTGGAAAAAAGTGACAAGTGGGGTGCCACAGAGTTCTGCCCCAGGCCTGTTGTTGTTCAGACTTTAGAAACAACTTGGATGGAGGAATTGAGGAAATGCTAATCAAATTTACATATGCATCAACAATGTGATGCAACAGCAAAAAAGCTAATGCTATTCTAGGCTCCATCAACAGAAGTATCGTGACCTGATCAATGGAAGTCATAGTCCCACTTGTTTCTGCCTTGGTTAGACTACACCTGAAGTACTGTGTCCAGTTCTGGACACCACAACTTAAGATGGACATTGACAAGCTGGGATGTGTGCTGAGGAGGGCGACCAAATTGATCAAGGGTCTGGAAATCATACCTTATGAGGAACAGTTGAGGGAGTTGGGTATGTTCAGCTTGAAAAAGAGGAGACTGAGAGGGGATATGATAGCCCTCTTAAAAACTCTGAAGTGTTGTCAGATGGAACCAGCTTGTTTTCTTCTGCTCTGGGGGGTATGATTACAAGAAAGGAGATTCCGATTAAACATCAGGAAGAGCTGTTTGACTGTGGAACAGATTCCCTTGTAAGGTGGTGGACTCTCCTTCATTGATTATTTTTAAGCAGAGGTTGGATGGCCTTCTGTCATGGATGCTATAGCTGAGATTCCTGCATTGTAGGGGATTGGACTAGATGACCCCCAGGGACCCTTCCAACTCTACGATTCTATGATTCTATGATAGGATGGAAGCATGGGGCAGCTTCACAAATGACACCTGCTGAAATTAAAGGTGTAGAGACCTTGCCCTCTTTTGCATCTGGCCACAGGCTGCCCACCCATGACATGACATGGTATTCTGTGGACTAATCTGTAGTGAATCTTTCAGATGATAGCTTTTAGCAGACTTGATGGGGCAAAGACAGAAAAATCACCACCTGCGGCGTACATGCTACATTACTTTGTTCCACTGCCACCTCGTCAAGGGTTCCACAGGTGTTTGAAGCAATACAGAGATCTGTGAAACCTGTTTTCTAGAGATGAGGGCTAGTTGAATGCATACACCCCATGAAAAATGATGGCCATTTCATATGTGCTTCAATTCTCTGGGGGCAAAAGTAGCAAATTGCATCCTATCTTTCACACCCTCCCTCAATGCTGTTCTCACCACCTTGATATGTGAAAAGAGCAAAACATCACCATATATAGTTAGAGTAAGGTTGCCAGATTTTTTTTCAATGAATCCAGGGACACTTTTCAACATCAATGGATTTTGTATGGGGACTGATTTGTAAATCTGGGGACTGTCCCCGGGAAACGGGGACATCTGGTAACCTTAAGTTAGAGGTCTCCCTTTTTGTATACTAGCTGACAATATCGATCAGTTCTGCTGTCTTGGAACAGTGTGGGGAAGAGTCTGCTGTAAATCATAATCATAATGTGATTATTGGGAGGTAACAATGTGTTGTTTCAATCTTTGCAAGGTTTTATCTCTTGCATGCAGTGTTTTTTTTCTGGGGGGGGCAATGACGCAGGGGTATGCATACCTCTTAACATTTTGTGAATCTAAGTTTGGCTTCATTGAGGGGCAGTATTTCAATGTGAGTAGGAAAATGAGAGTACTCCTAAACATTTTTTTTTAGAAAAAAAGCACCACTTGCATGTACTTGGGAATCAATTCCACTGGCTGTATGAAATGTGTGGAATATTAAAACCCAAGGCCTTGTTACATGATACTGGATAGTGACCCACTATAAACATTAGATAAGGACAAAATGGAAAACACCCACTGATTAATGCATGAAGCATATATACTCTGATAAGGATAAGTGCTTTCTGATAAAGCAGAAAGGTATCTTCAAAAGATAGCAAACAAGCAACAGTGAAAGTCGAAGATCAGTGCTCTTTAGGTAACATTTAATAATGGTTGGGTGAACTTTCTAAGTCACCTTTCACCAATGGCTGTGCTGGTTGAGATGGGGGAGAAATGCCTAGAATGTTATTTTTATTTCAAACATTGCAAATCCTTGACAAGATGGACTGTTTCAAGAGGTGGCAGAAGGATATTTCGAAATTTGTCTGGCAGGGCAAAAAGCCCAGAATAAAATTTAAGATATTAACGGATGCAAAGGAAAGAGGGGGATTTGCCCTGCCGGACTTAAAATTGTACTATGAATCAGCAGCGTTTTGCTGGATGAAAGAGTGGATGCTCCTCGAGAATACAGATATCTTGGATTTAGAAGGTTTTAACAATGCATTTGGATGGCATGCATATTTATGGTATGATAAAGTTAAAGTGCATAAGGCCTTTAAAAATCACATTGTCAGAAAAGCACTTTATAATGTTTGGACTAGATATAAAGATTTGTTAGAAAACAAAACTCCTAGATGGTTGTCACCCTTGGAGGCTAAAGCGGTGAAAAAACTCAATATGGAGGCCAAGTGGCCAAAGTATTGGGAAATTTTGGAACAAGAAGGTGATAAATTGAAATTACAGAGCCATGAGAAATTGAAAACGAAAGTACGAGATTGGCTCCATTATTTCCAAATAATGGAGGTTTACAAACAAGACAGGAAAATTGGCTTCCAGGTGGAGAAATCAAAATTAGAAACAGAACTGTTAGAACCCAATGTTAAGAATTTGTCAAGAATGTATAGCTTGTTGCTGAAATGGAATACACAAGACGAAACAGTTAAATCAGCTATGATTAAGTGGGCACAGGATATTGGTCATAACATTATGTTTGCTGACTGGGAATGGTTGTGGACCACCGGTATAAAATTTACGGCATGTAATGCCTTAAAGGAAAATATTATGAAAATGATCTATAGGTGGTACATGACCCCAGTCAAGCTAGCAAAAATCTATCATTTGCCTGATAATAAGTGTTGGAAGTGTAAAGAAACTGAAGGTACTTTCTACCACCTTTGGTGGACGTGCCCGAAGATTAAGGCTTTCTGGGAAATGATATATAATGAAATGAAAAAGGTACTTAAATGTACTTTCCCTAAGAAACCAGAGGCCTTTCTCTTGGGCATTGTCAGCCAATTGGTGTCGAAGAAAGATAGAACTTTTTTATGTATGCTACTACAGCAGCAAGAATACTCATCGCAAAGCATTGGAAGACCCAAGATCTACCCACTCTGGAAAAATGGCAGATGAAGGTGATAGACTATATGACATTGGCTGAAATGACTGACAGAATCCATGAACAGGGGAAAGAGACGGCGGATGAAGATTGGAAGAAATTTAAAATTTATCTCAAGAAATATTACAAAATTGATGAATGCTAAAATGTCGAGGTTTTTAGTAAAAAAAAGGAGATTACAGCGAAAAAAGATTAAGTAAAAGAAAAGAACAAATAAGGGATAAATTTGATAAAAATAAGTTTAGGATTTGCTGAAATAATTTTGGAATTTGGGATGTAGAAAGGGGAGGTTTGGGGGAGTCAGAGAAGTGAGGTTTATGAAAAAAGGAGATGAAATTATACATGTCTGTTTGTCTTTTTATTTGTTTGTATTGTTTATAAAAACTTTGTAAAACCAATAATTTTTTTTTTTTAAAAAAAGAGAAATTTGTTCCAGTTCGTGTTTAAAAGCAAATTTATCAGACTCGCACTTTCCAAAACTGTGCAAGCAGAAACAAGAGTTATCCTTTGAAATTTGCACATATCCGAATTTTGTGATGCAGTACCCCAACCAATGTTTACACACATGGGGGAAATGTACTTTAATGTACAGGGAAATATCATTGGTTGATTCCCATTTTATTGTGTTTGCTCCCAAGAATACAACCGTTTTTTTAAGGTCACAGGCCTCACTGCAACAAAGCCCCAGGAGACTTTCCTGAGGTTTGGAAAGTAGATTAGCAGATACATTTATACTAAAAATGTTAAAGATAAAGGTGAGGGGACCCCTGACCATTAGGTCCAGTTGTGACCGACTCTGGGGTTGCGGTGCTCATCTCGCTTTATTGGCCGAGGGAGCCGGCGTACAGCTTCCGGGTCATGTGGCCAGCATGACTAAGCCGCTTCTGGCGAACCAGAGCAGCGCACGGAAACACCGTTTACCTTCCCGCCGGAGCGATACCTATTTATCTACTTGCACTTTGACATGCTTTCAAACTGCTAGGTTGGCAGGAGCAGGGACCGAGCAACAGGAGCTCACCCCGTTGCGGGGATTCGAACCACCAACCTTCTGATCGGCAAGCCCTAGGCTCTGTGGTTTAACCCACGGTGCCTCCCGTGTAAATGGCCACAAAGACTTCTGTACAAGAAGCCTGCATTTAGAAAGCTATGATTCATAAATGAAATCATGATGCACACTCCCTGCCCTGTGTATTAGTTCTAGATATTTAATCTGCTGTTGTGGTCTTCCCATCCTGGCAGCCGACATCGATCAATACAGGAAACCGCCTAAGAACTTCCAGCTTTGACCCTGTACATAAATGATGAGGACTGATATGGTTGCTGATAGCCTGCGATGACTCCCTGGCCACGCCTGGGAATGTCTGTAAACTTCCAATGACAGGACAGAATGCATGCTTAGAAACCCTGCTTGGAAAACACATTGCCAGTATGACGCAGTTCTCTTAACCACGTCCCTGGAAGTTAAAATGAGACCTTATTGGGGGTTATTTGCAGGTGGGATTGAATCACACGCCAGCAAATTCAGGCTTCGCAATTATAGTGGTTGAGGTCTTGCACAGACAAACCCGCTTCCAAAAGACCGGACTTCTTACAATTAACTATGGGGAAATGCACTGGAAACTGCGGGAAAACACTTGCTTTGATGCAGCATCATCTAGCTTCCTACAGTCAGAGTGAATCATCCTTAAATAGCAAACATCACCTGATCTCCCTGGGAACAAATGAAGATGAATGCTCAATACGCAGGTCCCCTGAAAGTCCCCTGGGAAAAGCATGGAAGTATCTAGGGTAGTGGGCGCTGTGGGTTAAACCACAGAGCCTAGGACTTGCTGATCAGAAGGTCGGTGGTTCAAATCCCCGCGACGGGGTGAGCTCCCGTTGCTCGGTCCCTGCTCCTGCCAACCTAGCAGTTCGAAAGCACGTCAAAGTGCAAGTAGATAAATAGGTACTGCTCCGGCGGGAAGGTAAACAGCATTTCCATGCGCTGCTCTGCTTCGCCAGAAGCGGCTTAGTCATGCTGGCCACATGACCTGGCAGCTGTACGCCGGCTCCCTCGGCCAATAAAGCAAGATGAGTGCTGCAACCCCAGAGTCGGCCACAACTGGACCTAATGGTCAGGGGTCCCTTTACCTTTTATCTAGGGTAGTAGCCACACCACCAATGTGGGTTATGTTATAATGGTGGCTTTCTTCATCCCTATGGCTCACAATTTCTAGTAATAATAATAATAATAATAATAATAATAATAATAATAATAATTTATTATTTATACCCCGCCCATCTGGCTGGGCTTCCCTAGCCACTCTGGGCGGCTTCCAAAAGAATATTAAAATACTATAATACATCAAACATTAAAAGCTTCCCGAAACAGGGCTGCCTTCAGATGTCTTCTGAAAGCCTGGTAGTTGTTGTTCTCTTTAACATCTGGTGGGAGGGTGTTGCACAGGGAAGGCGCCACTACTGAGAAGGCCCTCTGCCTGGTTCCCTGTAACTTGGCTTCTCGCAGTGAGGGAAACGCCAGAAGGCCCTCGGTGCTGGACCTCAGTGTCCGGGTAGAACGATGGGGGTGGAGACGCTCCTTCAGATATACTGGACCAAGGCCGTTTAGGGCTTTAAAGGTCAGCACCAACACTTTGAATTGTGCTCGGAAACATACTGGGAGCCAATGTAGTTCTTTCAAGACCAGTGTTATGTGGTCTCTGCAGCCGCTCCCAGTCACCAGTCTAGCTGCTGCGTTCTGGATTAGTTGTAGTTTCCGGGTCACCTTCAAAGGTAGCCCCATGTAGAGCGCATTGCAGTAATCCAAGCGGGAGATAACCAGAGCATGCACCACTCTGGCGAGGGAGTCCGCAGGCAGATAGGGTCTCAGCCAGCGTACCAGATGGAGCTGGTAAACAGCTGCCCTGGACACAGATTTGACCTGTGCCTCCATGGACAGCTGTGAGTCCAAAATGACTCCCAGGCTGCGCACCTGGTCCCATTCAGGACCAGGAAATCCTCCACACCTGCCCGCCTCCTGTCCCCCCAAAACAGTACTTCTGTCTTGTCAGGATTCAACCTCAATCTGTTAGCCGCCATCCAACCTCCAACCGCCTCCAGGCACTCACACAGGACCTTCACGGGTTCTGATTTGAAAGAGAGGTAGAGCTGGGTATCATCCGCATACTGATGAACACCCAGCCCAAATCCCCTGATGATCTCTCCCAGCGGCTTCATGTAGATGTTGAAAAGCATGGGGGAGAGGACAGAACCCTGTGGCACCCCACAAGTGAGAGCCCAGGGGTCTGAACACTCATCCCCCACCACCACTTTCTGAACACGGCCCAGGAGAAGGGAGCAGAACCACCGTATAACAGTGCCCCCAGCTCCTCAAAACGGTCGAGAAGGATGTTATGGTCGATGGTATCAAACACGCTGAGAGATCCAGCAGAACTAGGAAACAGCTCTCACCTTTGTCCCTAGCCCGCCGGAGATCATCAACCAGTGCGACCAAGGCAGTTTCAGTCCCATGATGAGGCCTGAATGGGATCCAAATGGTCCGCTTCTTCCAGGCGTGCCTGGAGTTGTTCAGCAACCACTCCCTCAATCACCTTGCCCAGGAATGGAAGATTTGAGACTGGGCGATAGTTGGTTATCGTGGCCGCATCTAAAGATGGTTTTTTAAGAAGCGGTTTAATAACCGCCTCTTTCAGCGGGTCTGGGAAGGCTCCCTCACGGAGGGAAGCATTCACCACCCCACGAAGCCCATTGCCCAGTCCTTCCTGGCTAGCTTTTATAAGTCAGGATGGGCAAAGATTAAGGAGACAAGTGGTTGGTTTCACTCGTCCAAGCAGCCTGTCCACATCCTCGGGGGTAACAGATTGGAATCGATCCCACACAGCTTGACTAGACAGGACTCTAGCACTCTCCCGCCCCGGCCCTGCTCCCACGGTGGAGTCTACCTCTTCTCGAATCTGAGCGACTTTATCTGCAAAAAACTTTGCAAAGTCATTGCAGGAGATCATGTGGCCCGTACTGTGCCCTGATGGAGCAGGTGGTTCCGCTAAATTGCAAACCACCTGAAAGAGTCTCCTGCTGCTGTTTTCCGCAGATGCAACAGAGGCGGTGAAGAAAGTCTTCTTCGCTGTCGCTATCGCCACTTGGTAGGCTCGACATTGAGCTCTAACCCGTGTCCGGTCAGATTCAGAATGGGTTATCCGCCACCGGCGCTCTAGCCTTCTCAACGATTGTTTCATTGCCCTCAGATCCGTGGAAAACCACGGGGCCGTCCGGGCTCCATGCAATCGGAGAGGGCGCTTTGGAGCCAAACAGTCAATAGCCCTGGTTAACTCCACATTCCAGCGGGCCACCAGGGAATCAGCTGAAAGGCCATCAACATGGGATAAAACATCTCCTACCACTCTCTGGAAACCATTTGGATCCATCTGAATCGGTCCCACCTCCCTGCAGAGGGGAAGGGTCGCGGAGAAGTCCAGTTGCACTTTTTTCGTCTTGCGAAGCACGGTGTCGGAAAAGTTTTGGAAAAGCTTCAAAAATCACCAAAGTCTTCAAAAACCTCAAAAAAGGCTACCACACCGCGTGCTATGAGTTGCTCCTCGAAGTCAAGTCGCAACTGTATTAACGGTTTTAAGAAAAAGGAAACAAACTTGCAAGACGTTTCCGTCTTGTGAAGCAAGCCCATAGGGAAAATCGTCTTGCGAAGCAACTCAAAAAACCAAAAACCCTTTCGTCTAGCGAGCTTTCCGTCTTGCGAGGCATTCATCTTGCGAGGTACCACTGTACTGTATTTGATGGTTGTAGTTTACTTCTTAATATGTATTATAAAACTGACTTTTTAATGACAGCGTAGATTCTAAAAGTACCACACTGCCAGGTAATCATGGTCATGTTATTTACACTTCCCAGGCAATATAATTTGTAAACTCAATGTGTGGGGTGTTTTTTTTTAAAGAATAACATTACAACTTCATTCCCCTAAAAAGTAATGCTTATTCCACAAAAGGTTTACAAAGTTCAGTTATTGCAAAAGTTTTTCAGTGTTAATTTTATGCATTTTTTAAAATCACCATGGTATTTAACAATAACATCTTACGTCCTTTAGAGGAGAAATTGAGAATCGTAGAATTTTAAATACCCATCATCATCTTTGGCTTTGTTTCATTTACTTGTAGTCATGAGGGTGGGGGATTGGGAGAGGCCTCACAAGTGGAGCAGCCTACCTTGGGCCTCTCTTCATCTAAATCCGGCCCTGCCCCCACCCCACAAATAGCCCTAAATGTTGCAAAGCAGCGTCTATTCCTGCGCCCAAATCATATCTAGCGAAGGGACTAAAGGGATTCAGAACGACACTCCTCTCCTCGTAGGGTACCAAAGGTGCGAAGGGACCTTGGCTTCGGAGTCACGTGCTCCGCGGTCACGTGAGGCGAACCCAAAGCGCTGCTTCTTCGGCTCCCTAAGGACAACGTTGCTGCTGCTCCTCTCCAAGCGCGCGCCAGGTAGGAGGGGCGTCTGGGAGGGCGAGGAGAGAGCGCGCGCGGGCGCATGAAAGGGACCCCTGGCGGCTGGCTCCGTTTTTGTTTTCACCCCCTTCTGTTTTCTGTCTCCTGCTGGGGAAGTAGGTCCCGTTAAAGGAGCCGGGCGCGTGGCTGGGGCTGCCCGGGCGTCGAGGCGCAGAAGGAGGGGCAACCTTTGCCCTCGGGGCGCGAGAAGCGGCTAAGCCGCGGCAGCAGCAGCTGGCAGGGCTGGGCTGAGCCACGCCTTGGAAACCCGAGCGCTGCTCGCCTCCGCTTCCTCGCCGCCCCCTTCCTGAGGCTTCTCCTCAGCTGCAGAAAGAAAACCCCAAAGCAGCACCTCCCTTCCCTGACGGGAAAACATACCCAATTGAGTATAGAGCCTGTCGGGGGATGCTGCCCCCCCATCTGTGCCCGCAAGGCGATGGACAGCTGCTCTTTAAGCCCGAGAAGTTTCAAAAACGAAAACGCTTTGCAGAATTGCAGAGTTGGAAAGGACCACGAAGATCATCAACTCCCAACTTCCTGCAATGTATAGGATGTTTTTAATATATATATTTTTTGCCCAACGTGGGGCTTCAACTCATGACCCTGAGATTAAGAGTACAGTGGTACGTCGGGTTATATACTCTTCAGGTTACAGACTCCGCTAACCCAGAAATAGTACCTCGGGTTAAGAACTGTGCTTCAGGATGAGAACAGAAATTGTGCTCCGGCGGCGTGGCAGCAGTGGGAGACCCCATTAGTTAAAGTGGTGCTTCAGGTTAAGAACAGTTTCAGGTTAAGAACAGACCTCCAGAACGAATTAAGTACTTAACCTGAAGTACCACTGTATTCATGTTGTACCGTCCAACTGAGCTGCTTTATCTAGCATCTCTCATGCACAAAACTCCACTTCTGGCAAAAGTCCCTAGGCAGGACTGATTGGCTGGACTCTCTAGTAGGGAGGCGGTACTGTTTCAGGGCAAGAGAAGCTTTGGTGCTGCAGATGCTGCCAGGCTACAACTCCCATGAGTCAAGGGTTAGGGATGATTAGAGTTTCTATTGAGCAACATCTGGAGGACCAAAGGTTCCCCACACCTGTGAGCGTAATCACTAGTGACTAATTTCTAAGAGTGGTGTGTAGACTCTGGACCATCTGGTACGCAGGCTGAGACCCTACCTGCCTGCAGACTGTCTCGCCAGAGTGGTGCATGCTCTGGTTACCTCCTGCTTGGACTACCTGCTTGGACTACTGCAATTCACTTTGTGTGGGGCTACCTTTGAAGGTGACTCGGAAACTGCAATTAATCCAGAATAACACCGGTCCTGAAAGACCAACATTGGCTCCCAGTACATTTCCGAGCACAATTCAAAGTGTTGGTGCTGACCTTTAAAGCCCTAAACGGCCTCGGTCCAGTATACCTGAAGGGGCATCTCCACCCCCATCTTTTAGCCCGGACACTTAGGTCCAGCTCCGAGGGCCTTCTGGCGGTTCCCTCATTGCGAGAAGCAAAGCTACAGGGAACCAGGCAGAGGGCCTTCTCGGTAGTGGCGCCCGCCCTGTGGAACACCCTCCCTTCAGATGTGAAGGAAATAAGCAGCTATCCTACTTTTAGAAGACATCTGAAGGCAGCCCTGTTTAGGGAAGTTTTTAATGTTTGAAGTTTTATTCTGTTTTTCGTGTTCTGTTGGGAGCCACCCAGAGTGGCTGGGGAAACCCAGCCAGATGAGTGGGGTATAAATAATAAATTATTAAATAATAATAATGATGATGATGATGATGCAGTGGTGCCCCGCAAGACGAATGCCTCGCAAGACGGAAAACTCGCTAGACGAAAGAGTTTTCCATTTTGGAGGTGCTTCGCAAAACGAATTTCAATGGGCTTGCTTCGCAAGACGAAAAAACCGCTAGACGAAGAGAATCACAGAACGGATTCTTTTCGTCTTGCGAGGCACCACTGTAATAATTCTCCTCTCTCCTCTTTAGGTAATAATGTGCATTACGTCACTTCAAAATGTGTTCAACCCTCCGTACTGTGTTTGGGACCCCTTCCTTATTCTGCTGAGTGGGACTGTGGACCTCTGCCCCCAAGGTCCTGTCCCTATGGCACCACTGATACCTTCCTTGTCCTGAAATGAAGGATTTTTGGAGTGGTGGGGGTTGCAATTGCTTCTCAACAAGTACCTGCACCTTTCTGTTGGATCCCTGTGGTTCCCTGAAAGAAAGGCACTTTGGATACACACATTATTACAGAACAAGTGGGGCCTGCTCTAACAAACTGTTGCAATGGGAGTTGTTGTTGTTGTTGTTATCATTTGCATAGAATCAGAATTGTAGAAGTGTAGAGTTGGAAGGGACCATGAGGGTCATCTAAGCCAACCCCTTGGAATATAGAAATCTTTTACCCAACATGGGGCTCAAAACGCTGACCCTGAGATTAAAGGTCTCATCCTGTACCCACTGAGCTTTCCCTCTGCATGGACAGATTGTGCTGCACTATATCAAGCAACAGAACCACAATCCGAGCCTTTGGATCAGCACATATAAGCAACTGTGTTTGCACTGTGTTACTTCTAAAGCCCAATTTTGGTAGACGGAACACAGCATTCCCGTATTCAAAGTTCTCAGGTTTGAATAAGAAGCCATCAGGATGGCTTTGAATCTTACACAGCCTAACCTCGGTTGGTGAAAATTGTGTGTGGGAAATTGTGGATCAAGTTTGTTCCTCAACTTGAATTTTGAACCTGGGGGGGAAATTACACGCATTTAATTAACAGTTGTTTTATTGTTGAAGACAAGGGAATTTGGGAGTAAGAATGATATTGTTTGGGGAGTTCCATTTCACTTGCCAAATGAAAACGAGAGATTTACATAAAATATGGTAACATGATGTAACTTCAGTATATATAAGTGTAAGCTATATTGAACACAACAATTTGAGTTTTGCAGAACTCTGTGAAGTTTTATATGGGTCCATTTACATCCATTTTATTTTGGGGTTCGCATTAATTTTTGTACATTAGTTCAGATTTTCCTTTTAATACGCATTTCTTTTTGTGTGTGTTGTATATTCTTCCGAAAAGGATGCCACATCTTAATTTCTGTTCTCGGAGGTCCCCGGTGGTTTGCAGTAGCGCTTGCGTTGCGTCAAGCCAGACTCTCGCAACAAATATAGGCCTCGGTAATTAGTTCCGCTGTTATTTTAATGGGTGAAATGTTGGTTTTTCCTTTGTGGGTCGTATATGACATTCAGTGGGTTGGCTCCAGACTTAAGTCAGTGCCTCTTTAGACCCCTGTGACTAATCTGGGGTGCAGCGCTATACTGAAGATCTCCTGGCTGAGGTTTCCACAATTTAGGAAGTGTAACTCACTCGTGCTTCCTCTCTTCTGGCATACAAAACCATTCTCAAATCATTTCAATTACAGTTGAAAATCAGCAATGCCATGTCTTTCTTTAATTCTTAGGATCCTGTGGTTCTAACGCTTCCTAAAGTGGCATTCCCTGATTCGGTTTGCATGTCACTATTAGTTTAGAGTTGTTGTTGGTTGTTGTTCTTTTTAATGAGCGTATCTCTGTTGCAGATATCTTAAAGAATGGTGGCAATGCGGCAGATGCTGCTGTAGCAGTAGCAGCTGCTTTAAATGTGACTGAACCATGCAGTACGGGCATAGGTGGAGACTGCTTCTGCCTCTATTATGATGCAAGCACTAAACAGGTACATGGTCTCAATGGAAGGTAAGTACCAGAGAGAGAAAGAGAGAGCGAGAGAGAGCATGCACATGAGCAGTTGTTGTATTCTGCTATGTACTAGGGCAGAGAGTTGTTGTATTCTGTTACGTATTAGAAAATATAGTTGTATTCAGTTACATGCTGGGGTAAGCTGTGCATCTAGGATTTCTCTCTTTGTAATTTCTGCTCCCCCACCCACCCTCCAAAACCACCTTTTTGCTGCTGGTTTGAGAGTAGGGGCCGAGAAATGAGAGGACTAAGGCTGGATCTAGACGCATCAAAAAAAATTTCAGGAAAACGTGTTGTAACCTCATAATTGCCAAAAGATGGAACTCCACAGCGCCATCTGGTGTCAACAGTGTTATGACATACAGTATTTAAAATGCTTAAAAAACACCCCTAATGCAGCTGAGTCCTAAGACAGTGGTGACGAACCTATGGCATGTATGTCAGAGAGGGCACTCAGAGCCCTCTCTCTGGGTATGCAGGGCTGTCGCTTCTGTGCCGGGGGTAGGGGAGGAGGAGGAGAGGATGGCTTATGCGCACTGTCCAAAGCCTGTGGCACCAGGGCCATAGCTTCTGTGCCAGAGCGGGGGGAGGAGGAGAATGGGCTCGCACCGTTCGAAGTCTGCGGCACCAGGGCCTGGCAAGTGAGTGAGGGGCTAAGCAGACATTGACTTTTGATGCGCCCGGGCCTCCCGCCAGTCTGTTTTTCCTACTCGGGAGTAAGCCGCCTTGAGTTCAGCAGGGCTTAATTCCCTGGATCAGTAAGCATATAAAGACGGCAGCCTAAAGAAGGGGCTGCTGGGTTTACATGTTTGCTGGGCTTTCCCACAGAAGCCAACAGAGAAATTCATTCTGTGGAGACTGCAATCGAACGGCATCCGAAGAAAAGGCAAATAATAATAATAATAATAATAATAATAATAATTTATACCCTGCCCATCTGGCTGGGTTTATTTATTTATTTATATTTATTTGTATGTGCACATGCAGACAACCATTATTTTCTCATATTAAAAATTGGGAGAGGGTGGCTCTTAGTATAGCCCTCCAGTCTACACTAGTGGCCAAAATTATGGAACCTTCTAGAAAAAATGTATTTCCGAGGTTTGATGGCTCATAACACCACTTTGTTTTGGAGTAATACTAGTCCTTTTTTTCTGTGGGGATGCAGTGGGACGCATACTCCTAAACATTTTGTGAAGTTAACGGGAGAAGAAATTCACTGTATTTATTTTTCCCAGTTTGAACTGTATTTATTTCCCTCCCGTTGGTGATTTTCTTCAGTCAAAACAAGAGTATCCCTAAACATTTTTTTTTAGAAAAAAGCACTGACTTATACCATAAAATTATATATCAATGGAAAGATAATTTAATGAAGAATGTAATGCGATAACTTTTTTGAAGGATTATTTATTACAACATCAGTCGTAAAGAAGAAGCGTGAAACACACAGGAAAAAATGAGATATACAGGTAAAATTGCTGTGTTGGCACTTTGTGATGAAGAAGTAAGTTTTGGGTTGCAGTTTGGGCACTCGGTCTCTAAAAGGTACACCATCACTGTCCTAAGAGACACCAGTGTGGTGTAGTGGTTAAGAGCGGTAGTCTCCTAATCTGGGGAACCGGGTTCGCGACTCTGCTCCTTCACATGCAGCTGCTGGGTGACCTTGGGCCAGTCACACTTCTGTGAAGTCTCTCAGCCCCACTCACCTCACAGAGTGTTTGTTATGGGGGAGGAAGGGAAAGGAGAATGTTAGCCGCTTTGAGACTCCTTAAAGGGAGTGAAAGGCGGGATATCAAATCCAAACTACTACTACTCCTCTTCTTCTTCTTCTTCTTCTTCTTCTTCTTCTTCTTCGAAAACTCCTCTGTGAATGGCAGCCAGGTTGTTGAGTGAAGAGATGCCACTTCCTTTTCTGACATCATACATTTTATTGTAGGTGATACTACTACAGGAAACAGAATGCTAGACTAGGGCTGCAGTCCTGTGTACTCTTTCCTGGGGTTAAGTCCCACTGAAGTAGGACAGTTGGCCAGCCAAGATTATGTGACTTGCTTCATGACACACAATGAATTCAAAGCACAGGTCTGAATTCAGGTTTTCCGGACTGAAGCTCAACCTTCTATCTTCTGGATCACACTGGCAACGATGGGAAGCTTGGGAGGGGGAGTGGCTGGAAACTGTGGCAAATGGAGAGCCATTAAAGCACAGCAAACCAGCTTGTTGCTACTAGCTCGACTGCTGTAAAATAAGCAGATACAGATTACTTGGACAGAATTTCTCAATGGAATTCCACGTATATAACGGGGCTCAGTTTAGTGGTTTTGTTCAGGCTTGCCACACTTATCACGAGCCTGTTTGCAATGTATACAAATGGTGTTTGTCCAGTTTTAGTGTGTGCCTTCAGGCTTGTGTGCATAATGTCACTTTGTTTTTAAGCTGAACTTGATAATGATTTTGTGCAAACATCCTGGTGGACAGAGTGTCTGCAGTTCTGGTTTCATATGGGGAAGACTTTCATTTTAACCAGGAGGTCAGAATCCAGCTTTGCACCTCATTTCCTTTTCGTTTTGTTCTGATTTTCCTACATTCATATGCTATTCTACTTTTCGCCGCTGCAGAGGAATAGCTGCCCTTTAGGTCTAAGTTGAATATTAATAGGAAAATGCTATAAAAGGATAGCATCGGCTCCAGGTGCTCTTTAGTTCCTGTTGCTATAGTCCAAGGGCAGAGAGCAGGACATGCTGAAATTCCTCTGATTATTTTTTTCCCTCCCAGGAACCTTTCACAAAGAAACAGGAAACTCCTTAGAGCAACATTGCATGTGGGGAACAAGGTCAACTTGTGCAACAAGACTTTTCCACCCTCTTCTCCCCCACATGACCCCTAAACCTGTTCTGGTGGTTCCCTCAAACTTGCAGAACAGATTTAGGTGGTGCAGGGAGAAGTCTTGTTGCGTGAGTGGACCTCATTTTGCAAATGCAATAACTTAGTTGACTCCCACCCTTGGTTTGTGTGCTGTGACAGTTTCTGTATTAAGCCATGTTTCAAATATGAGTGTGCCTCACTCCTGCCGCACAGGCCCTATGCAAATTCTCCCTCCTCCCACAGCACTCACGCACCTCAAACAAGCCATAGTTTGGCTTGTCATGTTGTCCGAACCCAGACCATGGCTTGTTTGTTTCAACTGAACCTTCAACTGAAGGTTCGTTTCTTGGTTTATTTCTGGCTTATTGCTCATGATTTGTTTGAAACAAACCACAATCTGGCTTTGGGTAGTGCAACAAGCCATATTGTGGCTTTTTTAATGTATACAGGAGCCATAAGGTGGGGCGGTGAACGGCAGAGAAGCCTTGTGGGGATCTGTGCATCAGGGGCAGACACATTTTCTATTAAAAGCTCATACATTCTCTTCCTCTCTGCTAGCTGGAGTGTGTGTGTGTATGTGTATTGGCTTCTTCAAGCTTCTCATTCAAACACATGGGAGAGATTTCCCACTTATCAGCAAACCACCTTCTATTAGCCATCGAAACTGGGCTATGTGCCTAACACAGGAATAGTCAGCCAATAGCCACAGTTGCCAGATCAAAGGACTACGATGACGGAAGATACTACCATTGGCAGAGCGTTCCCTTTTGAGTAGCTTTTAAAGCAGGTCAGCTCAAGGGCTGCATTCTATCTTGACCAACCTTCTGGGAGCCTCATGCAAGTGGTGGGCATACACATTGCACTTTAACTCACATGCATACATAAGTAAATACCGTTTCTCCCCCAGCAATTAGGTTTTGGGGGAAAGTCGTTTTGTGTCATCCCCAAGTCTTATTTCATGGGGAAGGGGTGGTCTTCCTGGAGACTGTAGCTGCGGAAGGGAGACTTAACCACCCATAACCCACAACAATGAGGCATGGGGAGGCAGCCGCCCATCGGAGCCAATAGATTTGTTTTCAGGCCAACAGGGCATTTGCGGACTTGGTGGGGCATTGTTGGCAGCGTGAGTAATATGGAGAGGATTACCTTTTCCTTCTTCCAGCTGTGACACACAATCTGAAAATGCCTCCATGCGCTTAAAAATATCTATTGGCTCCAGCCAAAGACTTCTTTTTTTCAAGTCTAGAGGGGACACTGGGAGGTCCCAGGGGCAACGTCTGGCCCACAGGCTGGCAGTTCCTGACCTGTATATTACTGGTACAGAAGCTCTTCAAAGGTTTGGACCTAACAATTCTAGTTCATAGGGTTAAGAGCATCGTATGGGTTAAGAACATCTGTTTCTGTGTTGCTGAATTAATGTAATATGTTGAGAATAGTGGTTTGAAACAGACCATTTTAAGAAGAGCGATTGGCTGGTGTATCTAAGAAGAGTTTCTGGAAATAAAGATGGCAGAATTTCAGCCTTTGATGAATCATTTCTGTGAAAATGCCATGGAAAATGTTCAACATTATTTCAGGTTGTTGCCAGGAGGCTTCTAAGCACTGTTACAGTGCCGTGCCGAGAAACTGTAGCACCATCATCAAACTTTTTATATATATAATAAGGTCAAATGGATGCTCTTTTCCCCCTTTTATCTTTTTAGTATGCTTGTAATTCGGTTTCCATGTGGATCTCTGTTTGCTTTGCAGCGGTCGGTCTCCGCAGGCCCTGACCCTTGAGCTGCTAAAAGAGCATGGCTTCAGCGAGGCAAATCCTCCCCCTCCACTACATGCGCACAATGTCACTGTACCTGGTGCGGCAGCTGGCTGGTGCGATGCCGTTGCTCTGCATGGAAGCAAAAAGGTGAACCCCAAATGAACATGCAGATTCAGGAATATAGCATAACCAAAACTGTTTATTTTTGGCAGATTTTTTGTTCTTTTAAAGCAACTATATTTTGCACTTTAAAAAAACAACAAATAAATCTGAATTTGCTAATTTAGTTTATTATGCACAGTTTCTTCCACTCCTTCCAGATATACGGAAATGCAAGGAGAAATACAGGCCACGGCATCTCCTTCCCCATCACTAGAAATGTTACCCCACCTGACTTCTGAGATTTCGCCAGATTGTCAGCTTATTTTCAAGCGTATATTCACAGTCATAGAGACCTGGGAGTGTTTTGGTCGCTTAATATTTTCTCCCACTTTACCATTTATTGATAGTCTGTTGAACATCTTTGTTCATAGGGTTAATTTTTGTAAAGAGAAGGGCCTTGGGAATGTTTTTAATCAGACACACGTACATTTCAAATGTTGCATCTAGATGGAAAAGTAATTGCGCGATCTTTCCCGGTCCAGCTTTCCATGCGGCAAATTCTGCAGCCAGCTATAGACCTGGCTGAGAAGGGCTTTCCAGTCTCAGAGATTGCTTCCTACTGCTGGAAGAAAAATGCTCATGCTCTTCAAGCGCCTGGCAACCCACACGGGAAGGACCTGCTGATAGATGGCCAAGCACCTGACCACGGACAAGTCTTCTGCAATCCCCTTTTGGCAGACACTTTTAAGGTGAGCTGAACTGTCTTGAGCCCAGTGTCCTCAGCTCAGAACTATGGCTGCATTCAAACAGCAGTTTATTTAGTTTCCTCAACATTTCCCCAGCCGTTCATTTCTGCATTATATTTGAGCTTTCGCACGGTGTAAAAGCTGCTTATAGAAATACAGCGGAATGTAGCACAAATTCAGCGTTCGTTTTCACGTTATTTGCTTCCAGAAAAAGATCTGTTCACAAATAACATGGAAACGAGTTCCAAGCCAGACCTATGTTCCACTATATTTCCAGAAGTCATTTTTAACGTCGTGCAGAAACTCAAATATAATTCAGAAATTAACAGGTAGGGAAATGTCAGGAAAATGGAATAAATGGCTGTGTACATGTAGCCTGAGTGCCATAATCGCAGAAATCCTGGTAGCAACCAATGCAATGGCAGCAGCCCATTTTTACAGCTTTTGCAATCTCAGGAATTGTTTTCAGGTGACTCTGCATCCATGGATGAGATGGGATGCGTATTGCTGTACTTCCTGCAAATGTGTTCTAAGGAGATACAGTTGTACCTCGGGTTACATAAGCTTCAGGTTACAGACTCCGCTAACCCAGAAATACTACTTTGGGTTAAGAACTTCGCTTTAGGATGAGAACAGAAATTGTGCTCCAGCGGTGCGGCAGCAGTGGGAGGCCCCATTAGCTAAAGTGGTGCTTCAGGTTAAGAATAGTTTCAGGTTAAGAACGGACCTCCGGAACGAATTAAGTACTTAACCTGAGGTACCACTGTATCAGGTGCCATGCAGTGTGGAAACTTCTGATGTCAGTGCTGGCTGGCTGGTATTACGATACTATACTGGCAACCCTTTGCAAGTGTGGAACTGCTGGTGGATGAACTCTTGGTGCCTGAAGTATTTCTTGGTCAATCTCTTGACAGATTTCAGGGCTCACGAAGAAGCTTTTCTTCAAAGCTCTTCTAGAACAGTGATTTCCAAACTGCCTCCTCCCACCCCAGATCTTTTGAAAATGTGCTTTGCTAGATGCCATATGAATTCTAATTGTATCTTTACTCCTTCTTCTGTTTCACATATACTTTGTTTTTACTGTATGGCAATTTAAATTCCATATAATTCAGTGTGGTGTAGAGGGAATAAAGCTGTTTGGTGTTGTGATACTTAAGCCTACAAGGTGTGCTGCCTCAAATCTCAGTATTTTCAGGGCACGATTGGTTCAAAAAAGGAGGAGAGAATCAAGGGTCAAACTAGGTGTTATACCAAATGCATCTACTGATTGATTGTAAAAACAAAAAACACCTAAAAGTGGTTTATAATTAGAAAACACTACACACACACACACACACACACACATATATATATATAGGATTGGCGCAGAGGGGCCAGTTTTATTGGGACTGCAACACACGAGGTGAGATTCAACCCTTTCTTCCCCAACCATGATTTTAAGTGGAAAACCACCCCACCCACGCTGCTATTAGCCTTAGAAAGAAAGCTGTAGCTGAAACTGGTGGGGCCTCCCCACTAGAATGGGTAAGAGCAGTAAGGGGGTGAGGGAAGGACTAAATCTCCCCTCCGTGCATTCTGTGGTCTCAGTTAAATTGATGTTTAATTCTCCCTTCCTCATACCTTGCATCCCCAATAAGAACCAGTCTCTTCTGGCACCTATTACTATTTTTCTTTTTAAATCCTAATGTGATAGCTCAGTTGGTAGTGCACGAGGCTCTTCATCTCAGGGTTGTGGGTTCGAGGACAAAAGGATTCCTTCATTGCAGGGGGTTGGACTAAATGACCCTCGTTGGTCCCTTCTAACTGTACGTATCTATGATTCTATACAATCTTTCTAGTGATGCATTTCATGTTGTGTCTTCTTTGACCCTTCGTTTCTGCCCTGGTGCAGGTAATTGACTCATATCCTTTTCCTGCTCTGATCTTGAAGGGATGTTGGGAGCATGCCATCTAGGAAGTGGTATTTTGCTGACATGTTGAACAGAGAAAGGATCAGATCAGGGCAGCACTCATTGTGGAATTAGACCCCATACTCCTTCCCCTGCCCCCCGGCTCCATCTGTGCTTTTAGAGAGGAAGTGAGATGTGTTGTCCATGGGAATGATGAAGGCTGGTATTTATCCGAAGAGAAATGTTTCATGCTGTGTAAGGAAGTTAGTGGGGAATGACAGTAATGTACATCAAATTTAATTTTATTTCCGCAGCAATTGAATTTGCTTCCAGGTTAACTTGGTTTCCACTAAGCATAAGGGATTTGGAGGCTGTATCTGAATATTCTTCAGCAACACATCTCCCTTTTTCATTTTTTCTGATAGTTATAAATGTCAGTATGTTGCAGGCTAACAAATACTGCCTCTTAACCTTACTGAGGAGCTAATGTAAGGCTGAGAAGCTGTTCAGAGTCCAATCTCACAGAAATCAGTAAACAGAACACTATAGGCTGAGAAGATGGATTCAAACTAATCCCTTGTCATGCTTAATTCCCTTCCATTGTTCACCTTGGATTAATGTAACACATTTAACCTATTCTTCACAACCAATTTGGGTTGTTTCCTCCACCCACATGTATTCATTTCCCTACACTCAAGAGTTGTGGATAACATTTATCCGCATTTAAAACATGCAAATATAATTTAATATACGATTAACATATGCACAGACCATGGGTTGCAGGTATATTTGGTCCTCTCCTCAAAACTGTTCACTCCTTCAAAAGACAGTCCCCTCTGTCTTTCTGTATCTCTTGATGCCATTGGCTGAGCTACTGTGATGTCGCCTTGGGCTTTCACTAGTGATAGCAAATGGCCCCAGTAGCTGTTATTGACTTAGCTGCTGTGATGGCATGGAGAAGTGGGAGGGGTCTGGGTCAGGTAGCTGAACACAAAGGGGAAATGCAAAGATCTTAGCATTTAAATTCTACGTTCAGCAGATTTAAACCACATATGGGCCTTGAATTATTTGTTCTTGGTACAAATATTCCAGTTCATTGCAGAGCCTTACAGTGAGCAGAGTCACCCAGCAGATAGATGAAATCTTATGCTCAATAAAAACTCAAATCCCACAGATGTATGACCCTAAAACAGTGAATGTGTGAAGAGAATTGACATAGATCCAAAGATCATGTCCAGTGAGATATTTTTTTTTTTTTTGGGGGGGGGGTATTTTCTCTTCGAATAGAATTCCATGTTACAATCTCCTTTGGAAACTAAATGTGAACTAGAAGTTCAACATTGCTGTTGCCATGGCAAATGAATTGTGAGCTTCTTGTTTGCCTTGGTCACATTTGCTTAGATCGATGTGTGCGGTGCTTGATACTGCTTGAATTCAGAATTGCTATTCACTCACAAAAGGATGAAAGCTGTGAACAGTGAGCAACCTGGTATACAACCCTGTTTTCATCTGAAAAAGTCAGCTGTCACCTAAGGGAGTCCAGGCCTCCATCCCTGTTGTTGAATATCTTCGAGGCCGATTTTGGATCTCTTACAGAGAACTGTATAGAAATGATGAAATTAGCCTCTGTTGGATACACTTCACATGAGATAATTTCCTCCCAAATGAAGCTGGGAGTACACAAACTGTGCATTGTGATGTGTGTCGAACATATTGTCTACGCATGCTGAAATAGATAATTATACAAAGCAGTCAGCAGAGAACTCTTTGTTTCCAGCCAATAACTTCAGGTATTTCTGTTTCACTAGGGGGTGTTGTGTGCGTAAACAACAATGTCTTAGGCATCTACTTTCTGTCGCAGGAGGTGATGTTTCAAAAGTGCAGCAGGGAATACAGTGCATTTCTTTCTTTCTTTTTATTATTTTTTTAAAATAATATTTATTAGAGTTTCAAAAAAGTTACAAAAAAGAAAGGAAAAGGAAAGGAAAAAAAATAAAAAAGAAGAGTAGAAAATACAAAATGCAAGAAAATATAAACAATTAAAATCAATTCCATCTTTCCATGTCTTATCTTTCATTTACTTGTTTCCCTGACCTCCTCACACCTCCCTTTTTTGTATTCTAGTTCAAATAAGTATTTCAGCAAATCCTTTCCGCTTAGTTTTTATCCTAATAATTTATCTTAGTGTACTATGGGACGCGGGTGGCGCTGTGGGTTAAAGCCTCAGCGCCTAGGGCTTGCCGATCGAAAGGTCGGCGGTTCGAATCCCCGCGGCGGGGTGCGCTCCCGCTGCTCGGTCCCAGCGCCTGCCAACCTAGCAGTTCGAAAGCACCCCCGGGTGCAAGTAGATAAATAGGGACCGCTTACCAGCGGGAAGGTAAACGGCGTTCCGTGTGCTGCGCTGGCTCGCCAGATGCAGCTTTGTCACGCTGGCCACGTGACCCGGAAGTGTCTCCGGACAGCGCTGGCCCCCGGCCTATAGATGTGAGATGGGCGCACAAACCCCAGAGTCTGTCAAGACTGGCCCGTTTGGGCAGGGGTACCTTTACCTTTACCTTACTATAATTTTACATTCTCGTTTCACCACTTAAAAAATCAATTTTTACCTAATCTTTTATATCATTTCTGCTAAAACCACATTGCTTCATTCCAACATCCTTCTAACATTCCTGGATCTTGCAATGTTTCTGTAAATAAATTTTAATTTTTTTCCAATCTTCTTCCACCAACTCTTCACCTTGGTCTCGGATTCTGCCAGTCATCTCCGCCAGTTCCATATAGTCCATTACTTTCATCTGCCATTCTTCCTGAGTGGGTAAATCTTGTGTCTTCCAGGAATACAGTGCATTTCTTTGCTACATAAGCAATGTTGTTGTTGTTGGGAATTTTGGAAACCATGGCTCTTGAGTACAATGAAAGACAAACCTTTAATAAGTGCACAAATGACACGTAAACAACAAAGGATATATGACTTTCAAGAGTTAGTGCGTTAGATGAGAGAGATCCTTCTCCTACGTGATTTATCTCACTTGAGGAATGAGCCTTTCTTGACCTGCCAATTTCATCTGTTAATATTTAACAAATTGGTGCCAGGTGGTAACATGGTACGTAGAGGATGGTACACTATTTGCTTAAACACGGGGAATGACACATGCCCTTTTGTCTTGTTGGTGCCTGGTACCAACAACTTAATATCCCCTTTGAATGACTGGCGTTGAAGTTGCTCTTCTTTGAAATCGCGTCAGGAGTGACAGGCAGTTTCCTTTTGTGTACATAAGTGCCTAATTGTGCTCTCTTTACTTCTGAAGCTACTCATTTACTGTGCATGCTATAATTTTAAAGCGACAGCTCACCCTTGCTTTCTACATACACCCTTCAAACAAATAAAAAAATGCTGTAACATTTAATAAAGTTACTACATTTTACCGCCACATGAAAGGACGGTTCTGGAATAGTTGGTCTTACCAGCTAAGGCTTGGGCCACCACTGCACCAAACGTTCAGAGCACAATGGGCAGCATTCATTTAATGCAGCCCATCACCTCAAAGACTTCGCCCTTCTCCTCTGCCATGTTCCCTGTGCCCCTCCAAATTGTGGGGGGTGGGTGGCCAGGATCAGCTTGTGGGAGGGAGAACAGGGTGGGGAGGATGATTGTTCTGTCTGGCAGTCTGTAACACTTGTGCAGATGGAACTTCCATAATAACGTGATGTTGAATTCCACCCTGAGATACTACTTTTGTAGTTATGGCTTCTCCCAAAGATTTCTGGAAGCTGTTAAGGGTGCTGAGAGTTTTTTGGAGACCCCTATTCCCCTCACAGAGCTTCCGTTCTCGGTTCCCAGGGTTTCCTGGGAAGAGGGGTTGATTGGTAAACAACTCTGAGAATTGTAGCTCCATGGTGTGCAAATTGCTTAACCCTGAGGGCCCTCTAGTCCAATCCCCTACAATGCAGGGATATACTTGCAGTCTGTGAGTGTAATGTGCAGCTGATGTGTGTTACAAGTGACCAAGGCTTTGCTGAGACAGTCATGGCACCCTTTTTGAACATCTCATCATTTTGGTAGCCATAGTTATTTAAGCGCCTAACTGAAACAGCCGTACATGTGCGTGCACACACACACACACACACACACACACACACAATGCACAAGGATCGAGAAAAATGATTTCTCCCTCCTTTCCACTATCAGGATTACTAATTCCCGCTTCCATCTACATAGATTCTTGGTTAGTCATTGCCCTCTTTTAATGAAACCAATTGATTTTTCAGAAAACACTCTTGAAATAATTATGATACCAATACTACCACCGTTAACTTCTTGCTGTCTTTTGCCAAAAGACTACAAAGGAGTGCATAAGCAATATTTTGAGGCTTATTTATTCCTCTGCTTATTTCTACATTGCTTAAAAAAAAACCTGGCTACTAGCCATGATGACTGTGCTCTACCTCTACAATCTCACCCCTTGCCTTTTCCTGTAAGACCTATTGCAGTCGTTAAGAGTCGTCAACAGGCTCATCTCAGCTATCTGCCAATCTCCCATTCCCACCACCCTTCTGATTAATACCCCTCCCCACCTTCTCACTATATAGAAGGATCTGGCAACTTCTGTTTCAGTGTATCTGAAGAAGTGTGCATGTACACGAAAGCTCATACCAAGAACTAACTTAGTTGGTCTTTAAGGTGCTACTGGAAGGAATTTTTTTATTTTGACTATGGCAGACCAACACGGCTACCTATCTGTATCTACAACTGGATGCATTGATGCTTCTGAAAGACAGTGGCTGGAAGTCCTGGGAGGGGACAGGGCTCTTGTCCTCATGTTCTGTTGTCCTGGTTTCCCACAGGCATCAGGTTGACCACTGTGAGAACAGGATTCTGGACTAGATGGGCCATTGGGCTGATCCAGCAGGCTACTCTTATGCTCTTAACTACCAAAGCTTTCCATTCGGTTACTTAAATAATGGCTCAAATATTTGTGGATTTAAGCCTCAACTATTTTGTTTTTGTTTTTGTTTTTTTATATATAATTTTTTTAGTAGTTTTTCAACATATCATTTTCAACAGTAATTAAACATACTTTAATATCTTATACCATTTTTTTGACTTCCATCTGAAAATTTTCCAATCTATTCACTAAATATACATTTATTACTTCCACAATTACATTTAACTCATAACTAATATCTCTATTCTTTCTCTACTTTGCAATGCTTCATACATTTCTCCTTACAAAACTTCTTGTAGTCCTACTGGCGTAATTTGTTGATTACAGTTGCTCTCCAAATAGTTCGTATATTTCTTCCAATCTTCTGTAAATCTCTGGTCCCACAGGTTTCAAATCCTTCCTGTCATTTTATCTAATTCTGCACAGTTTATTAATTTTGTCTGCCATTCTTCTTTCGTCAGAATTTCTTATAAGCCTCAACTATTTTGATTACCTCTGCTACTGAACTGTGACCTAAGATGATGTTCAGGTCTGTAGTGCATTCCTTCAGCAAACCAGACACCTGAGAGCCAAATTACCCAGCTAACAACCAGCAAATGGCACAGTACAACTAATGTAAATTTTATCTTTGTTCATGTTTCCTTGTTTATATACACACTCATATACCCCGCTCTGCCCTCCACCCAGGCAAGCAAGCGTCACTGTCAGAATCCAAGGTCACATTGCATAGTATTTCTGCCCCCACCAAAAACACACTTTTCTTTTTTTGCAGTTTCCAATCCAGATTATTTTCTTCTTCCAGGAGTTGGCAGAACTTGGCAAACAAGGCTTCTATGAAGGCCGTGTGGCCAAAGCTGTTGTGGATGTTATTCAGAGCAATGGTGGAGTGATGGATTTGGAGGACCTGAAAAGCCACGCCACTGAAGAAGTCAAACCTATTGTCACAAATTACAAGGTAAGGCGGTGATAGCAATGTTCCAAAATGAATGGCATTTGTAGAATTAATCACGGGCAACTAGAGCACAGTCTCGTGAGTCCCTAACAGAGATATTGGTGAAACTTGGATACACGGTACCTAGATACAGAGAGCTCAAAGCCTCCGAGGTTTGTAATGTTCACCTCAGTGTGATAATTAGGAACTCTGAATTCTTCTCTGAGTTTCAATCTGAACCATAGAAGTATTCCTGTCTTGCTGTCCAACCTCACACTGGAAATGCCCACCTTAAAAAGAAACAACACACACACACACACACACACACACACACACACACCCTTACAACTGCTACTTGAGCCTAAGTCTCCTTATTTAAAAAAAAAACCAGGCTCCAGCAGCCTTCATAACAAAGCATCCCATAACTAGCGAACAATGGCTGAGAAGCCTCTGTTCCATTCCCCAGTGCCTCTGAAAGTACCTTTTAACAAGCTTTGAGCCTTTGATATCTAATGCTTATATTAAAAATTGGACACATGTCCAGCCGCACAGCTGAATTCTTCCAGTAATGGAAGAATTGGGAGTATCCACTACAATGGTGGTCCAGCTTTTGCATTCTCTGTCCCTCCCACAGAATTTTCTGTGAACAGGAATGCCTTTTTACTCAATGTGTTTCTCTTTATACTTCAAAGCGGTACTTTCCAGTGGCACAGCCAAGGTTGGAAAGAAAATGGGGTTTCCTTGCCAGGTCATTCTTGGGATTTCCCCCCTCCCCTTTGTTTTGAAGCCTCTGTTTTTCATCCTGTAATTTTCATACGGTAATAAAATTGCCTGGCAGACTCTTACCTTCCTCCCAGACCCACCCATGCCATCAAAACTGAACTTGGCTGTGGTTGTTTCCTTTGAAAATAATGGGAAATACATTGAGGGGTGTCCAGTTTTTTGAGGGAATGTGTGCAGAGAGTGAGAGAGAAGAGGTCAATTGAAGTGTTCGTGAGAGGTGGACTTAAACACTAATTTGTGTTTCTAACATATTGGGCTCACGATTGAAATATCTGATGAGGTGGTTACTTTCTTTATGTGTACCCTCAACAAATTCAATTTAAGTGCCGTATAATCTGGTGGCATACCATCTGAATTTTGCCTCTCTTTTTTCTAGTCAGTAGGTAATATGAAGGCACCTAGGACTTGTTGACTGAATCACAGGTCTATTAAAATTCATGATATTTCCCAGAGAGCTAGGCCTCTGAAATTTGGTTCATACAGGCAACCTTTTTCTCGATTTGCTTATGTGGACTATGTCCTGTCCTTATTAAGCATTTGTTCTGATTTGTTTTCAGGGAGTTATATGATAAGAATGTTCATCTTGAATACATCTTGATTTGCTTGTGCAGTAGTTATACACCCCCCTGTTAATCATCTGTTCATCTCCTGCTTTTCAGCGCATTTTCCCATCACTTTCCTAACTGCAAAGAGTTCATTTTTTAAAAAGGGGATTTGCTGCTGTGCAAGGGCAACAGAACCACTTAAGTTGCACAAACCTAAATTTCCAGTACTTGTGTGAATCCTTGCCACAAAATACTGTCTGGAAGCGATCATGGTCCAAGGCACCCCAATTACAAAAAAAGAAAGGTTTGGATTATTTTACATCTGTACATCCTAAAATGCAAAGGAAACAAGTTCACATTATACCGAAGCCCTTTCACTATTGCAAAACTCCTTTGAAAGGGAGCCATTTGCACTGGAGAGAGGGTGGGAAGGAGAAGACAAGCTGAATTGGAATAGAGAAAGGAAACCAATGCTTAACTTTTCCTCTGGCAATTATCATCCCCCCCCCAAAAAAAACCCCTTGCTAGCTGCTTGATTTGGGAGATTGCCAAATTTCAGTAGCAGCTACCAATAGAAACATGTGCTTCCCCAATACAAGCTTAATTAGTTAGTTCTTTAGATACTCTGCACTAGGAGGGAGGGAGAATTTCAGTTCTGTTCACATTTAAAGTCAAACCCACACTTTCCAAAAGAAGATGCAAAGCTATCCTTTGAAATTTTCACTTATTCAGATTTTGCGATGCAGTTCTCCAACCAAGCAGTGTTTACAAAAAAATCATATATTAAAGGGAAATGCACATAAAATGTAAATATTGGGGGAAATAATATACAAAAAAGCATTCTACAGTATTTGGAAAATTGCTTCCAAAAATGTGAAATTAGTTGTATATTAGTTAAAACTGCAGACAGATATACTAAATGTATATTAGTTAAAACTGCAGACAGAAATGTGTTTATTATGAGAAAAATGCACCAAAATGCCAATGAATTTTTTAAAAAACAAACAAACACCAAATTGCTGCAGAAATGTGGAAAACTGGTTGATGCTTGCTGTTGAAATTGAAATACAGTGGTACCTCGGGTTACATACGCTTCAGGTTACATATGCTTCAGGTTACAGACTCCGCTAACCCAGAAATAGTACCTCGGGTTAAGAACTTTGCTTCAGGCTGAGAACAGAAATCATGCTCTGGCAGCGCGGCAGCAGCAGGAGGTCCCATTAGCTAAAGTGGTGCTTCAGGTTAAAAACAGTTTCAGGTTAATAACGGACCTCTGGGACTAATTAAGTACTTAACCCGAGGTACCACTGTAAATAGAGCTCTGCCACATGACCCAGGGCTCAGAAAATTGGTATAGTCCAAGGCAACCCACTTAAGTGAAATGTTGAGTTCAATGGGTCTTTACTCCCCGATAGGTTTGTAGCAGATGATTGCAGTCTAAAACTCCTATAGTATTCAGAAGCTGGTGTTTAACCCTCATCAAGCCTCCACCTGGTTGTTAAGAAGTCCATCTCTTAACACACAGCACAGGTGAGCGGCGGTATGGGAAGAGAGCATGAATCAAACAAGAGATGTTTGCACATAGACATACATCACTGAGTGGCAAAACCTCTGGAACCCCTTTGTGACTGGGTAGCAGGGAAAGGAGAGAGATTTCAATCCAGCATTTATATAGCCTGGTCAAAGCTCATCACACTGCAAGTAAAACGTCATCAGGTATGGATACCTGTGTGACACTCATGAGTGTCAAATAATCTCAGGGCAGTTCTGAGAGTGTCTTGAGTTCTTGAGTTCCCACACAAGAAAAGGAGAAGCTCAGATACCATATTATTAGTGAAGGTGTGTCATGTTTTGCACTCGTGCCATTCCAGTACTGCCAATAATAGTACCTTTCTAAGCCCATACTTACTAATAAACCTATTAGTCATGTTGGATGTGTACACACACAGAGAGAGAACAATGAGTAATGTGTTTAAACAAAGAAGCAAAAGTTAAATATACATGCGTTATTTATGTATCTTCACTCAGACCCATAGTCCTTCGAAAATCTTGTGTCATTGCTTTCACTCTAGTTAAGTATTTCTGAAATGTTTTTTGAAAGATATATTAGGAATGTAGGAAGCTGCCATATGCTGATTCAGGCCATTGATCTGCCTTTGTCAACCGTGACTGGCAGCAGTAGATTTCAGTTCTGGGGCAGGATTTGAACCTGGGTCTCTTCTTTATGCAAAACAGATGCCTGATCACTGAACTATGACTTTTCCCTTATTGTTTCCCACCAGCAAATATACTATGCGTATGAAATGGTCTGGAGTTGTTTTTTTAGCTTTAAGAATTGGATGTAGATGAGGGCAGTTGTTATAAGAAAGCATTTGTGTGGTGAAGATATGGGAGCAAATCAAACTTATTTAAAATAGTATATAGTCAAACCTCGGTTGCCGAACATAATCTGTTCTGGAAGGCCATTCAGCTTCCAAAATGTTTGACAACTGAGGCACAGCTTCTCATTGGTTGCAAGAGCTTCTTGCACTCAAGCGGAAGCCGCGTCAGATGTTCGGGTTCCGAAAAATGGTTGAAAACCGGAGCATTTACTTCTGGGTTTCCAGCATTCGGGAGCCGAAACATACAATAACGAAGGCATTCGGGAATCGAGGTTTGAACGACTGCATACTTAAGTGAAGTTGCTTGCCAAATTACAGAAGTCACCTCTGCTATATGCTACTGCATTTACATGCATTGAAATCATACCCCAAGGGACGCAGGTGGCGCTGTGGGTTAAACCACAGAGCCTAGGACTTGCCGATCAGAAGGTAGGCAGTTTGAATCCCCGCAACGGGGTGAGCTCCTGTTGCTCAGTCCCTGCTCCTGCCAACCTAGCAGTTCGAAAGCACATCAAAGTGCAAGTAGATAAATAGGTACTACTCCAGCGGGAAGGTAAAGGGCGTTTCCGTGCTCTGCTCTGGTTCGCCAGAAGCGGCTGAGTCATGCTGGTCACATGACCCGGAAGCTGTACGCCGGCTTCCTCAGCCAATAAAGCGAGATGAGCGCCGCAACCCCAGAGTCGGCCACAACTGGACCTAATGGTCAGGGGTCCCTTTAACTTTTAAATCATACCCCCCCAAAAAGAATTCTGAGAACAGTCACTGATCCCTCACAGAGCTACAACTCCCAGCGCCCTTAACAAACTTTAAATGTACGGTGCTTTAAATGTTTTGTGTGTACACAGTCTTGGTCTTGATTCAGCAACGCAGGAAAGACTTTTATACTGAAAATCATCAGTGTCTTGCGTGGAAAGTTTTCCTTTTCTTTATTGTTCCTTTTCTGGGGTACAGTGTGTGAGAAGTGACCACTATTTCTTCTCCAGGGTCTGAATGTATGGGAGATCCCTCCAAATGGGCAAGGAATAACAGCGCTATTAGCCCTGAACATTTTAGAAAATTTCAACTTGAAAGGTATGACCAGCATCTTAAAAAGTCCTATTACTTATTGGGGGGGGGGGAGAGAAAGAATAGGGAAGAAACTTTCCAGTTGTTTCAGCTTTAGGTGAAGAAAAGCCTCCATTCGAAACTAAAGCTACTGTTAGTCACTGCACTAACTGTTAATTGTTGTTGTTTTTTAAATTGCAGGTGACTTTACCTTTTTATGTACCAAAATAAATAACAGGGTAGGAAGTGTGAATGTTTTCTGTTCACTCTGCATCACCATTTTGTCTCAAGACACTTTTAGCCAAGCAATCCAAACTCTGCAAACTTGTCACACAATAGCCCTCAAACAATTGTTCCAGTGCATGCCCTCTAGCTTGAAGCCCTGGCTGCTGGCAGTGCCTTGGAGGTGGCATTGCTCAGGAGCACATGAGATGAAACATGTTCAGGGTGCAGAAAGGAGACTGGCTAGGGGAGGAAAATGAGTGGGGGGGGCAGGGGGAGGGAGGGCAAGGCAGCGGTTGTGTACACACCCACATTTACTTTCCACATGACATTTGCCACAATCCACATCTATCCTGCAGTTTCTTGAGGAATACTGCGTTTTGATGTGTTCTATTAGATTTCAAAACCCACATGAACAGACAGTGGACGACTTGGAGGCACATCCAGCCAAACTGATATGCACAACAATGTGCAAAAGTGATTGGAAACATAGGTGAAAAAATGGCCTCACTGCGCTTTAAACCAATAATGTGTTCATAGCCAAATGTGGATGATGAAGGAGGAAGAGAACAGAGGGAGGGGAAAAAAGTTATATTTCTCCCTTTGGCGCACTCCACATACTGCAATTTCTCTTAGGCCCCTATATCTAGAACATAATCTGTGAATGAATTCAGTGCAATTATTACTTGTGTAGTCAATTGTAGTTTTCATGGGTGAGTGATTCTTTTGACCTGATTTACTTTTCTAGAAATGGGCCATAATACTGCTCACTATTTGCACATCCTCATCGAAGCTGTCAAAGTTAGCTTTGCCGATACTTTATGGTTCTGTGCAGATCCAGAAAAGGTAGCTGTACCCACAGCAAAGCTCCTTTCCAAACCTTATGCCAGAAACCGTTCGAAACTGATAGATTTACAGAGGTAAGGGTTCATCTCTTCACTGCTTGTATTTATTTCTTATTGCACTGATCTTCCACCTCCCCTCCAAGGCATTCAAGATGACTTAAATGGCTCTACCCTCACAACTACTCAGTGAGGTAACTTCAGCTGAGGGTTGGTGACTGGCCCAGTGTTATCCAGTGAGCTTCATGACTGAGCGGGGATTTGAACATTGGTCTCCACGGTCAGAAACCGAAGCTCTAATCTGTATACTTCTATACTGTTCTGATCCTGAAATATGGAACAGTTGTTTTCTTTGGCCTTGGCTTTCTTTCAAAGTAGCTGCTGTCTTCTTGATGTTTACACATCAGATTATAGCCCTCTTTTATTTGCAGTGGCCAGGATCCAAAGAGTTAGTTCAGGCATTTGGGCATGCCCAATGGGATTTTTGACATTTTTCTTTAAACAGCAGGCTGCAACACAATATCAAAAGCTTGCTTTTGAAAACCCGTTCAGTTTGAAAGTGGCTTTTGTGGAATGGGGAACTGAAGCCCAAACTTTTGTAAGCATCCAGAAATAGTTGCACAGTTCTTTGGACCCCAGCCTATGAAGTCACGGCAATGCATTACCTAGTTTGGGTGAGGCATTCAGGCGAAAGATAAATTATTATAGGAGAGCCTGACAAAAACTGCAGAATGCTTGTGCGCATTTGTTTATTTGTATGGAAGCAAGTGGAAGTGTGTATGTACGTGTGAGGGGAGAATTGCTTCTGATCAGGGTTCAAGCCTGCTATTTATTACCTCCCAACTGGTGCATTACACTCTAAATACCACCATTTTCCCTTTCCAACCAACACTCAACATTCTGTGGTTATTTCACAGAGTTATTGCACATGCACTATCTTCATTGGGCTGTTTGGGGTTTTATGCCTCTTCTAGGTCATTTCTTTTCGTTTTCTTTACTTCTTCCATGAAGCATACTAAAACCTACTTCTTGCTTCTCAGTGACCCTGGCTACATAAATATTGGCACTCACCACTTGAGTATGCTGTTGCAGGCAGGAATGCCTATTGAGAAATCCATGCAAAAAATGTTGCTAGGATGGTATTCCAACACAGGGCTCAAACCCACGACCCTGAGATTAATGTTAGATAAACAAACTTCTCATAGTTGTAAATTGGTGAGCCTTCATGCCCACAACACCAAGGTGGAATCTACACACATATAAAAAAAGTTCAGAAAATGCTTAGATAGATAGATAGATAGATAGATAGATATAGTGTGATTTAAAAAATACATTGAATTTTCCATAAGGCTCACCATTGCCGTCTAGTGTCACATTGTATATTGCACTTAAAACACACTTAAAACGTTTTATTTGCAGCTGTATAGCTAAGTCCCGCCATGTCTTCAATCATATACTTAGAAAACAACAGGCCTTGAAAACCCAAGGGACTAGGTACCTAGAGTAGGGCACACCTGATTATATGTATGTGGCATTTTTAAAGTACCCATGTGTGTTAGCCTCCTATTGTGTACTTTAGATAAAAATGTTTGTTTAAATTTGTTGGCAGCGTTGTGTTTGGGTTTCACCTCATAAAATAATGCGGTAGCCCCTTATTTGATCGGGTATTACCTGACCATAAAAAGACTTACAGGCACTGTTCCTTTCCTGTGTTGCTTTTGCCTTATCTTTCTGTGACATGCTATTTGCTGTTTCCAGGGGGAGGGAGCAGGGAACTTTACTAAGAACTTGATGCAAGGCTGCTTGTGGGTGAAGCTACAATCTCTATCCTACTAACGTAAAACTTGCACGGTCGCAGGCGTTACTGCATCTGGGCTCATTAAGAAAGTTAGGAGAAGCATCCTCTGTTCTCACAAAAGCCAACAAGATGCTCGAAAGTGAAGCCCACAAATACGACATGAGCACAACGGGATGCAATGTACACTTTATAAATAAGCACACCTTGTTTAACCCGGCTTACAGGCAAACTCCCCACTTGTGCAGGGGTTAATGTTCTGGCCCCCGTACGCATAAGTAAAATTATGTGAAATGGGGAGAACCCTCTAAACACGTCCCCTGCTGCTGTGTCTTCAATCCAAACCAAAATGGAAGCTCTGTGGCCAGCTGGAGGCAGCACAAGGAAGTGGCGGCTGCGGCTGCGCTACCCGACGTGTCAGCTGTTAGGTGGGGAGGCTGAGCAACTGAAACAAAGCCCCGCTGCGCCTCCCGTCTTTTTGGGGCTTCCTCCACCCTCACTGACATCCTCTTTGGGCTCTGGGGAGGGTCTTCTCAGAAAAAAACCCCCTATGAAATCAGATATTTGGGTTTATGACTTTTTTCTGTGTGAAGTTATTGAGTTGTTATTGTTTCCTTCAGGGCAACTGCCAAATATAATCAAGGAAATCCTTTCCCGGTTGGAAGTGACACTGTTTACTTCACAGTGGTGGATACCCAAGGCAATGCCTGCTCTTTCATTAACAGCAACTATATGGGATTTGGCACAGGGCTGGTACCAGATGGCTGTGGATTTACATTACAAGTGAGAAAATACTTTCAAGCGTGTGTGCATGCATGTACACACGTGTGGAGAGCAGGAATAGAAAGATCTGTCACTTTTGCTTCTCCCCCTCTTAAATTCAGTTCTCCACATTTTGCAGCAAACTGCAAATATTTTTTTTAACGATCCTCATGAAAGTTCATGAGCATTTTAACGTGAATTTCTCGTAATAAACACATTTTTATATGCTGTTTTGTCTAATGTACACATGTTTACAAGCAGTTTCCCCTAATACCATGCACTTTGTATGTAATTTTTACTAATACACATTTGCCCCTGATGCAGTGATACCTCGGGTTATGAACTTAATTCGTTCCGGAAGTCTGTTCTTAACCTGAAGCGTTCTTAACCTGAGGCGCGCATTGCCTACACTGGCCTCCCGTGGCCCCGGAAGCACATTGCGTTCGTATCCCGGGGCAAAGTTCGCAACCCGGGACACTTACTTATGGGTTTGTGGAGTTCGTAACCCAAAACGTTTGTAAGGTACCACTGTATATGCATTTTAAATATTGTTTGATTGGAGAGCTGCATTGAAAAATAGAGATGAGTACAAATATCAAACAATAGCTATGTTTCGGTTTGCACATTGTTTCAGAAAGTACAAAGTAGATAGATTCATCTTGAGATACATATTGAAATGAATTTCTCCTCCATCCATAGTGGAGAGAGAGAGAGAAGATTGCTTTAATATTAATTGGCACACAGTGCTATCCAGTATGCTATTTCATATCCTTTAAAATGTTATTTACATTAAATTAAATCAAATCAGATCAGATCTTGTTACAATAAGTTGAATAAGGGAAGGGTTGTCCCTACATTAATGGAGGGAGTCATTTATTTATTTGCTGTGCAGTAGTTTGGGGAGGTATATTTACCTAGGAGGTTACACTAGGGAGGTGGTTCAGAGTTTGGCAATTTTTCACCTTAATTTTAAAACTGTCTATTTGGTACATTTTGCAGTAGTGTCTTCATAATTTGTAACTGGCTGCTATTTTAGCAGTGTATGTGGGTTTGTTTTGCTATTGCCTTAATAATAATAATAATAATAATAATAATAATAATAATAATAATAATAATATCTTTATTGTCATTGCCTCCTCTCGGGGACAACGAAATTACTTTCGTTGCCTTTATTAACAGCCTTAGGTAACTACATAAATTGTTAGGGAATTGTCCTGTTAATGCCCACAGGGTAGTTTTGCCAACCTCTGCCTTTTACTGTACTGACTTGTTTTTTAGAACAGAGGAGCCAATTTTTCACTACAGCCTGGTCACCCAAACTGCTTGGCACCTAGGAAGAGGCCATATCACACAATTATACCCGCTCTGGCTACTGATGCTGATTCAGGGGAGCTTCTCTGCTCCTTTGGAGTAATGGGTGGATTCATGCAGCCACAAGGGCATGTTCAGGTGAGCCTCTGCATCTTTCAACTACTTCTCTGTAAGCGTGTCATTTGCAAACCCTACAGAAGATCCTTTGCAGTCTTAAGACGCGTGTTTGCAAACATTTAGAATTCATGTGTTTGAGGCTGTTTCAGGGTTTGGGATTTGCTTGGTTGTTGTTGTCGGCTTGCCGGACTGCATGCCTTCCTCTCCACTTGGCACACCTGTCTCACCTCTGAGACCCGTACATGGGTATGCAGTAATACCTGAATACAGCATATCTGGCATAAAATCCAGTGAACTTCACAATCGACATCCTAGATGAAGTCAGCTGCACGAATTGGGTGTACTCATGTTTGATTTCATGCAATTGTGCCCTACTGAAATGTTATGCCAATGAATGGGCATCTGTCTTGTTGAAGAGGGCAAGTGTTCTGTTGCTGTCTTCCCCCATGATTGGGTACGTGTTGTATCATCTGATCCAGCTTGCAGTGCTGCTTCGGTACGGTGAAACCGTCTTTGTTTTTCATAATGAAGCTAAAATATTACTCATCTTCAGTTGCTTTGTCAGTCATGTTGTGATTTCCACCATTTATGCGAAGACATTAAAAAAAAACCCTATTTTGCCCAGGCTGTTGCTGCTCTGTGAATTGATGACTTCCTAAGGATGTATCACATGTATGTAAGAAACTTGTCTTTCCTTGTTCATCTTACCCTATTCTGTACCCCTTGTAGGTACTGCTCAACATGTTGGAATTTGGAATGAATCCACAACAGGCTTTGGATGTGCCTCGTTTTTGTGTCGAATATGACAAAAAGGGTAAGACATGTTTTTAAACGCACATAATGAGCATACAGACACCGTACAACCTCATCTTATTTTAATAGCTGTGGGAAATCTAAAATATGTAGTTCATTAGATGCAGGAACACAGGGAAGTGCCTTATTCTAGTTTGGTACACACATTGACAGAGATGCAACAAATAACAAATGCCACACTAAGGTCTTTCTTTCTTTCTTTCTTTCTTTCTTTCTTTCTCACACATAGATACATTTATTTATTTTTTGCATCCTGTGGAAATGGGTTGGAATATTCTCTTTGCCTTTCAAGGGATCATGACTTAGAGCAGGCTCCCTCAAACTTGGCCCTCCAGATGTTTTGAGACTACAGTTCCCATCATCCCTGACCACTGGTCCTGCTAGCTAGGGATGATGGGAGTTGTAGGCCAAAAACATCTGGAGGGCCGAGGTTGAGGAAGCCTGATTTAGAGCTATGAATTAATGCTTTCGTTCAATCCAAGTCTTTTGGGTTGAATGGCATTTGTGAAATCGATTAGTATTCCTGCAGTATTGCTTGTCCAGTTAATCCTTGAATGCATTTCTTTTATACAGTGGACGCATGGCTCGTGTCCTTGGAAGATGGCATCCCTCAGCACATCACGGAAGCACTGATAGCCAAGGGTCATAGGGTGGTGGCACCCGTAACTGGGCACAACAGGAGCATGTTTGGACGGGGCCAAATTATCACCAAAGGAGACTGGTGGAGGCACTGGAGAATCCTGCCTTCTTCTAGCAATGTATTCTGGGCAGGGTCTGATCCCCGAGCTGATGGCTGTGCATTAGGATATTAGCACGGAAGAAAGAATTGGCTGTGTTTCAAGTGGGTTAAAAAAAATCAATGTCCAAATCGAAACTCAAATCTGAAAGGGTATAAACAATGACAATATGGGTAAGGGGGAAACGGATCAAAATCTGCTTGAGCCATAGCTTGGTAATAGAGCAAATTCTTTGCATGTAGAGAGCCAGTGTGGTGTGGTGGTTAGGAGTGGTAGACTTGTAATCTGGTGAATTTGTAATCTGGTGTAATCTGGTGAACCAGATTTGTAATCTGGTGAATCTCAGGGATAGTCAGAGGCATCTATACCTGTGACTGTGGAAGAGGGTTCAGCTGCCAATCAAGTTGGATGAAAGGTGGGGGATGTAGCCAAGGTCTGCATTCCCTTATAGGCAGGTTCGCGTCTCCGCTCCTCCACATGCAGCTGCTGGGTGACCTTGGGCTAGTCATACTTCTCTGAAGCCTCTCAGCCCCACTCAACTCACAGAGTGTTTGTTGTCGGGGAGGAAGGGAAAGGAGAATGTTAGCTGCTTTGAGACTCCTTCAGGTAGTGATAAAGCAGGATATCAAATCCAAACTCCTCTTCCTCCTCTTCCTCCTCCTCCTTCTCCTCCTCCTCTTCTTCTCTCAGGGATAGTCAGAGGCATCTATACCTGTGACTGTGGAAGAGGGTTCAGCTGCCAATCAAGTTGGATGAAGGGTGGGGGATGTAGCCAAGGTCTGCATTCCCTTATAGGCAGCCTTCCAGGGGAGCTGATTGGCCAGAGGTGAAGGTGCTATGGATGGGACAACTACAGGTGTCTATATTCCGGCTCTCAGTCACACAGCTCTGCAACCAGGGCTGCTTCTACCATTAGGCAAACAGAGGCAGTCCGATGGTTAGCATGGGTGGCAGTGAATTGCTGACACCCCCCCCCCCAGCCCTCCCATCACCCGACTTTTCTGCTGCCTGCCCACCTTCTCCCTAGCTCCAGGAAGGGCCAAAAGATTGACCTTCCTGCAGAACAAAGCACTTTGGGCAGGCAGGCTATGAAAGTGCCTGTTCTGGCACGGTTTGTTCTGGCAGCTAAAAAGGATGCCTAAAATTAGGGCAGAAAGTTTAATTATTATTTTTTACAATAGTCCCGAGTTTTTGCCATCGTGGCGAATGTGTAAACTTTTTAATAAAGACAGGAGGAAGGGCAACTGATACCAACATTATTAATACTGACTGGCAATTTCTTCCCCTGACCTCTTAAACTTTTAAAAATCATGTTTACAGCTTGTATGTATTTCATAGAATCAGAGTTGGAAAGGGACCCCAAGGGTCATCTAGTTCAACCCCCTGCAATGCAGGGATCTCAGTTAAAGCGTCCATGACAGATGGCCATTCAGCCTCTCCATTGAAGGACAGTCCACAACCTCCTGAGCGAGTCCATTACATGGTTGAACAGCTCATGCACTTCTATTGCATTTTGAGACAATTTTGGTATTGTTGATTATTACACAGCCCTCCTTGTTTTGTTCTGCTTTAACCTAATGAATTTAATGAATTTTAATATCTAAGGAACATCCAATCAGTCAAAAAATAATACTAATGAATCTGCTACAAAACCTTTCTGCATTGATTTGTCCATGATTCTTAACGTAACCTTTCTGTTTCATAGCATATTTTGGTACAATTGTTTCCTAATAAAGAACATTCTATTAATAGTGCTGCGTGTATCTAGTTATTATTGCAATAAGCAGTTTGTTGGCCTTGTGTGGATGACGACAACGGAACGGCTTAACCAGCTTTGTGCACCCACAGGAGTGTGGGGCCTGAAATTCTCGAGCAGCAACCATCCACAGTAGGAACCTTCCCCCAAACCATAATAATAATAATATAATTAAGTATTCCCATGTCTGAAGGCACACGGTGCAACAATTTTGTTGAAACTAAGCAGTGTCAAGATGGGAAATTGCCTGGGAACTTTATGTATGCCCCCTAGAGCTCCACAAAAGGTGAGATATAAATTTAATAAACTAATGGACACAGAAATTATCTGCCTTTTGGTGAACAGCACCAGTAGGGTTAAAATCCAGTTTTATTTATTTTTAAAATCAACAACTGTGGGCTGCTTTTGAGGAAGCTGAAGCTGGGAGGGAACCTTTCAAATGATTTACACCTAGGTAGTGACACCACCACTTCCCCTTTTAAAAGCACCTTATTTGTACATTTATTTATTTCATTTTTGCCTTTGCAATATACAAGAGTGGAAAGAGTCTTTGTAAACAACCACTTGTTTATAGCTGTCCAAGCTGTCATTTCCTTTTTAGTTGTGAGCCTGGGAAAATGGCTAGGTTGCAGATACTGTGGCTAGACAAAAACATTGAATTAAAAGAACAGATTTATTTAAATCGGTGTAAGTGCATGGAAAAAATACAGTGTTGCATTAGCCTGAAAGAATCTCTCTCTCTCTCTCTCTCTCTCTCTCTCTCTCTCTCTCTCTCTGCTACACTATATCAGAGGGTGCTTCCAGATTGTCAGTACTTTTGAGTGGTATTCAGTCACCTGACAAATTCAGGTTGTGAAATTACAGTTGATTTGGTGCACTTGCACTTGTACAATAAATTTAAGTCCCTCAAAAAATGGGACTTTTTCCATCAAGGAAAGTGATGGGACAATTAGCTGGAAAGTGTGGGATAACAACCGTTTAATGTGATGTATAACTTCTCCACAAGTGTGCAAAAATGAATGTCTCTGGATACAGGTGTAAAATGTTATTAGTGCACATTTAACTGGTAGCTTTTTGCTGGTCTCATGGCACAACTAAGAAGGCTTGCTCCAATATCTCAGTGATCTAATGGATCCATAATGGAGATTATTTGAATATACAGTGGTACCATGGGTTAAGAACTTAATTTGTTCCAGAGGTCCATTCTTAACCTGAAACGGTTCTTAACCTGAGGCGCGCTTTCGCTAATGGGGCCTCCCGCTGCTGCTGCACTGCTGTCGTGTGATTTCCATTCTTATCCTGGGGCAAAGTTCTTAACCTGGAGCAACCACTTTCTGGTTAGTGGAGTTTGTAACCCGAAGTGTCTGTAACCTGAAGCATCTGTAAGCCGAGGTACCACTGTATATGGGAAAGTCAATCTGGTTTCAGAGCCCTTTGTGGCCATTATTGTGGCATTTCAGCTCTTGACTGAGGTAGCTAGCCTGCAGATGCAACAGGATCTCCTTTTTTACCACATAGTACAAGCCAGTCATTTTAACATTTTCATTAGGAGCTTTTTAGGAAACAGATCCTGGTAGGGTGCGGTGGGGGAACCCTCCTAAACACATCTGCAAACTGGTCCTATGTTTGTTTACATGGAAATATGTTTCACTGTAATTATGCGTACACCAAATACGTGTACGCGGAAATGCAGCCTTAACTCCCATTGGGCAGGCCAGTGGTGAAAAACGATCAATAATAAAGGTGAGTGCATCAGGTTTATAGGGAGTTAGATTTATTGGCTTCTCTGCACAGTATTGGTTTCTGTTTTCTGTTTCTGTTTACACCTAGGCTGCATCAATTACTTTTTCAGGATCAAAATTCATCCAGCCACTGCAAGCTGTCAGCAACTGAGTCCCACGATCATTATCCTATCATTGTTTTATAGGTGCTAGTCCATACTTAAAGATGCTTAAAAGGCTGGTATTATGATGGGCAATTGTGGAATAATTAGTCAATTGCTGAATTGGTTATATTTAGCTTCTTCCCTTTTTTATAGGGGGTATAGGCTCTCTCTATGAACTAGAGAGAGCTGCTTATTCATTTGACCTGTTATTATAATTACTTCTTGCTTATGTTTTTGACCTCAATAATATCTTATTGAACAATGAGTAGCACACTCCCAAGAATTTGGGGCTGAGGAGTTGCCTATTTCAATGGACCATATTCTGGATTTGCCACTAACTTGCCTGATCCTCCTTCTTTTCTATGCCAAGATGTGGCATGTACAGCATCCAACCCCAGGTGGTCCAGATGATAAGACCGCTGCAGTCACCGAAGAGCATCAGTTGCTATTGAGCCCCACCTCCTGCCCATACTATCTGCATAGGGTTCCATTTGTTTATGTAAACTATTTCTACATCACCTTTCTGAAACTTAAGGTAGATCGCAGTTAGCCATTAACATCAGAAGGCAAAATCATGGAACAGCTAGGAAAATAAATAAATCCATATAAAGTCAAAGCACAGCAGCAAAAAGCAGGCTTTCAGGAGTGGGGAGGATGGAAAGAGAGCAAGGACATAATGGGGTATCATGGGGGGCAGGCGGGCATGGCTCCGGGCACAAAATTCTGAGGGGGTTCAACCAGGTGCCCCCAGGCAGGAGCTGGCTTCCACAGGATCCCCACTCTGCCCTGGTGAAGGTGGCAGAGCAGTTCAGGTGCACAGTGAGTGGCAGGGAGGGAAGGAAACAAAGGGTGACCCCAGTGCAGGCACTGCGGGAAATCACTTGCTAAGGACTGCGTCAGCCAGCCAGGCTCCCCCCTATCCAGGAAGGCAACACAGCACAGCATGGCCCTGCTTGACTCAGGGGTGTGTGGCTCTGGTGGCATTGGCAGCTGGTCTGTTCCGGGCAACAGCAACCAATGCTACGCTGCTGCAAGAACTATGACTATTACTACTGTTGCTCTAAATTATGATTAGCATAACCCTGGCCCTGCCTGATGCAGGCCCCCAACACGTTATCTCCAAGGGAATGAGGTTTATGAAGAGCTGGAAACTCGTTTTAATTTAATGTAAGTAAATAATCTAGACAGCATCTTAAAAAGTAGAGACATCACCTTGCCAACAAAGGTCCGTATAGTAAAAGCTATGGTTTTCCCAGTAGTGATGTATGGAAGTGAGAGCTGGACCATAAAGAAGGCTGATCGTCGAAGAATGGATGCTTTTGAATTATGGTGCTGGAGGAGACTCTTGAGAGTCCCATGGACTGCAAGAAGATCAAACCTATCCATTCTTAAGGAAATCAGCCCTGAGTGCTCACTGGAAGGGCAGATCCTGAAGCTGAGGCTCCAATACTTTGGCCACCTCATGAGAAGAGAAGACTCCCTGGAAAAGACCCTGATGGTGGGAAAGATGGAGGGCACATGGAGAAGGGGACGACAGAGGATGAGATGGTTGGATGGTGTTCTTGAAGCTACCAGCATGAGTTTGATCAAACTGTGGGAGGCAGTGGAGGACAGAAGTGCCTGGCGTGCTCTGGTCCATGGGGTCACGAAGAATCGGACACGACTAAACGACTAAACAACAACAACAAGTAAATAATGAAACATGAGGTTCTCAGGATGCTGAATTATGCCTCCAAGTCTAATATTGCTGCTTGTGCAGAACTGCAAAATATGAACAACTCTGTCAAAAACTCCTTAAGATGTGTCATGGGAGAAACTAGTATTTTTATTTTATTGTATTTATTAAAAAAAAATCTGTATTGACTGCTACATCCGTCTATTACATGGCTGAAGTCTCTGAAGGAACCTTGATTGTTTGAGCTATTGTTTGGTTATCGGGTGCATTGCAGACATGGTACCAGGCTCATAGGACTCCACACTTTAGTAGAGATTGCTGCCAAGAAGGAACTGGAAAGGAACTCTGCCAGGTTGCCTTGACACTAATTAATTTCCATCTCCTCTGCAAATCTCATTTGGCAAATGAATGATGGGCTTCTTGTCTGCTGGAGAGCAACCATCCAGCTTTTTTGTAAAAAAAGTAAAACAGATGTTTGAGCAGTAGCAAAGATCCTCTTCCCACAACAGCACTGACAATTCCCAAGCCATTATTCGCTACTGGATAAAACATTGTTTCCTCAGAGTTGGGATGTGCAGGACCCAGGGTTTGTATGGAGATGTGCAAACACATGCAAAAATGCAGTAGCGCTGTGCAGGAATTCAAACCCAGGTTTCTATGGTCCAGATAAAATGTTCTTCATCACAGCACCCTGGTTTTCTTTTGACTCCATTAACTTGGTGCTGGTTGTTGTCGAACCCAGAAAACAAAAAAGGGGGTTATGCTGTCAAAATATGGGGGGGGGGGTGCTGGTCTGGATGATACACAGGAGTCCCTTCCATGATGCTCTGTAGGTGAAGACACAATATATATCGTATTTTTCGCCCCATAGGACGCACCGGCCCATAGGACGCACCAAGTTTTTTTGGGGGGAAATAAATAAAAAATATTTTATTTCCCCCCCAGGTGCTTGTGGGGCCGGCAGCGGGGAGAAGCGCTCTTCTCCCCGCTGCCCGCCTTCAGATCAGGTCCGGGGACAGCGGGAAGACGCGCTGTGCCTCCCTACTGTCCCCGGAGCTTGCGGGGCTGGCAGTGGGGTCTCCCCGCCGTCAGCCTGCAAACCACTTCGGGAGACAGCGGGATGGCGGCGTTCTGCCTCCCTCTGTCCCCCGACCTTGTAGGGCTGGCGCTGGGGCTCTCCTGAAGCCTGCATTCGCCCCATAGGACACACACACATTTCCCCTTCATTTTTGGAGGGGAAAAAGTGCGTCCTATAGGGCGAAAAATACGGTAAGAGGAAACCAGACAAACCAGTTCCTTTACTAAGGTAATGGCCTTAGCTGGCCACTTAATTACTGACATTTACATTAGAAAGAAGTGGCCCTGTTGCAATAGAAACAAGTGAGGGTACCTCCTCTCGCCCAGTTGGAAGCAACATCAACTTGCAAGGTAGCAGAACAATAGCCAGGGAGTTTTGTATGGGCGTTTTTGCTGATGCTGGAAGCCAGAAAGACAAGAGACATGTCTTGCTCTTTGGTGAACCCAAAGCTGAGTTTGGAGCTTCACTGAGAAACCTAACAGTGAGGCAACCCTTCCATCCTACGCTTAGGTTGTAAAAAGGTAAAGGGATGCCTGACCTTTATGTCCAGTCGTGACCAACTCTGGGGTTGCGGCGCTCATCTCGCTTTACTGGCTGAGGAGCCGGCATACAGCTTCTGGGTCATGTGGCCAGCATGACTAAGCCACTTCTGGTGAACTAGAGCAGTGCACGGAAACGCCGTTTACCTTCCCGCCGGAGCGGTACCTATTTATCTACTTGCACTTTGATGTGCTTTTGAACTGCTAGGTTGGCAGGAGCCGGGACCGAGCAACGGGAGCTCACCCCGTTGTGGGGATTTGAACCGCCGACCTTCTGATAGGCAAGTCCTAGGCTCTGTGGTTTAACCCACAGCGCCACCCGTGTCCCTTTGTAGGAGGGTTTAAATATTGTAAGTCTCTTTGGATGGGCTTGCCCAGAAAAGTGGCTTCAAAATACCTTGCAATAAATAAATAGTCCTATTGAGATTTTAATGTCCAATTAGCCAAGAAAATGAACTATTATTATTACTTGCATTTTCCAATCTATCTTTTTTTTCTTGGCTCTGGCTTTTATTTTGTGATGCTGCAATCAGTCTATAGGACTTTTATTTTTTTACACAGACTGAGTGCCCTCTGCTGTCACAAAGTAAAAGTAAGATTTACAAAACAGGCAGCTACTGCCTAACAATATTATACATTTAGGCTAGGGGTAAGCAATCTTTTTCAGCAGGGGGCCGGTCCACTGTCACTCAGACCTTGGGGGGGGGGGGCGGACCATATTTTGAGGAAGGGAAATGAACAAATCCCTATGCCCCACAAATAACCCAGAGATGCATTTTAAATAAAAGGACACATTCTACTCATGTAAAAACATGCTGATTCCTGGACTGTCCGCGGGCCGGATTTAGAAGGCGATTGGGCCGATGAAGCCCCCGGGCCTTAGTTTGACTACCCATGATCTAGGCTGAACTATGCACACCGTACCTGAAAGTAAGTCCCAATGAAAACAATATAGCACAGTACATTATGCTTTTAATTGTTAACCAAGAAATGCAAGAGTCTGCAACCTGTATAAATTACGGTATTTCCATATATTTTTCTTATTGAGCATGATTTATAGTTTCTGCTACTTATATGTAGAAGCCCTGCATATTAGAAATCCCGCTCAGAATTCCCTTCCCACATAGCATCCTGAAATTTCACCATGCATTGTCTTTGCAGTGGATGAGAGGTAGGTAGCCACCAAAAATTTGCAGTTTCTCATCTGTTTTTACAACTAATCATTTCACTGTTTTCACCTCATTCAACGTAACTGAAGCCAGATCTTGTTATAGCTGATGGCCTAGCTAAACAAAACCAGTTCTGATGTTTAGATGTCACTGAAATCTTATACTGAAGCAAGTTATTTCTGACGTCAGCTATTGAAGGGATTGTTTTTTTAAAAAAAATATGCACACAAACAATATAATAAAGGAAATTCTCGCCAAATGGATGTTCAGCTGGATAGGATATCAGCTTCCACTTCTGTGGAGGAAACCCGGTGGCTATGTTTACATTTGACTTAAATTCATCAAAGCCCAAACCCTGTCACTTAAATCCTGCTTAATCAGATAAGGTTGGGAGGATATGGTCATGTTCTGGAGGAAATCGCAGAGGCCAACAGCTACAGAACTTGGGAGGGCTCTGCACAAATGTTCCTAAGTGTTGTTGTAACATTTGGTGAAAGATCAAAACCTGACTTCAAATAAAATAAATCCTTTTCCAATGAAGGCTGCCATTCTAAGCACATTTTGGAAGGCGGACCTTTTCTTTTCACTCGTAGCCGAGTAAGATTGTCTTCCATAAACACAGTTTTAACAGTGAGTCCGTAAGTGACTGTGGAGGCCGATTCTGGATCCACACGTCCTTCCACAGTGGGGACAAAGGTTTCCGGGTGGGAGTTGATCACGGTGTGGATTTGCCAAGCGTGCCTTCCTCTTAGTGCATTTTCCCCTTTCACGCTGAATTTGAACATCTTCAGAGCCCACGACACCTTTGGTAAAGGCTGTTCTCCAATTGGAGCACTCGCAGGCCAGTGTTTCCCAGTTGTCAGTGTTTATACTACATTTTTAAGATTTGCCTTGAGAGAGTCTTTAAACTTCTTTTGTTGACCACCAGCATTATGCTTTCCATTTTTAAAGTTCTGCCAAACTTAAAAATGGCAGTCCTTTAAATGTACAGTGGTACCTCGGGTTAAGAACTTAATTCATTCTGGAAGTTTTTTCTTAACCTGAAACTGTTCTTAACCTGAAGCACCACTTTAGCTAATGGGGCCTCCCGCTGCCGCTGCACGATTTCTGTTCTCATCCTGAAGCAAAGTTCTTAACCCGAGGTTCTATTTCTGGGTTAGTGGAGTCTGTAACCTGAAGCGTCTGTAACTGAGGTACCACTGTAGTAGAGCTTGTACTTGAGTAAATGTAAATCAGACTGCAGAACAATAAACCAGGGCTATATAGGGCAAGCCCACTGACTCACAATGATGGCTCATACTAAAGAGGTGAGGATGTATATTCATGCAAAGAGGCTTTATAATGAGTCAGATCATTGGTCCATCTAGTTCTGTCTTACTAGTCTGGCTGCAGGTTTTCAAGGTCTTTTCTAGACAGTGCCCCCACCCAACAGCTATGATATTAGTGATTTTGAAAGAACTTGAGTGCCATGGCTGTCCTGGAGCTGGTGTAGCTCCCCCCCCCCCCCCGATACAATCTATGGGAGTGGTTGGGTACAGTAGAAGAAACTAAAGCAGAAGGGGGGGGGAATGATTATTTTGAAAGCCAGTGCATTCTACCTTCCCACCAGGATGCAGCCAACTGGCTTGGGAGCTGGCATTCGATCCATCATTGATCGCACACCCACACCCTGCCGCACCCTGCAAAGGATTGTTCTGCCTGTATTTCTTTTGAGGTTTTTTTTTTTAAACTTCAGAGAAGGGAGAAACTGTGTTCTCAGCAGATATTGCTGGACCCCCAACTCCCATCAGCCCCAGCCAGTGCGGTCAACAAGTCAGGGATGATGGGAGCTGTAGTCCAACAAGGCTAGAGGGTCACAGGTTCCTTACCACACTTTTACTTCAAATGGTTCCATTGGTTTGGGTAGTTAGGTTGTCTTTTTTGGCCGTTGGCCTACAACTCTTCCTGCACAGTTCTGCTTGCCTCATCCCAAAACAGGATATTGCGGAGTTTTAAAAAAGGTTTCAGAAAAGAGCAGCTAAAATGATCAGGGGGATGGAGCAACTCCGAATACTGAATGAAACTGAATGTTGGAAGATTCAGGACCTACAAAAGAAAGGACTTCTTCCTGCAGTGCATGGTTAAACTACCGCATTGACTCCCATAAGATGTAGAGATGGCCAACTTGGATGGCTTTAAGCAAGCTTAGACTAATTCGCAGAGCATAAGGCTGTTCATGGCTACTAGACATGGTGACTATCTCCTACCTGTGTCATTGGAAGGCCACTTGCTGAAAATCCCAAGTGGGGAGATTTCTGTTGCATTCATAGTCTGCTTGGGGGTTTCCACTGGTTGGCCACTGTGAGAGGATGTTGCTGGACTAGGTGGCCATTGGCTTTTTTTTCATGTCCTGGTGTTCCCCATTACAAGAGCCCATTTACCTTTAATTAAAGCCATAAATTTATTTTAGTACAAACTAAAGCTGCCTATTTCGTGACTACAAAGTCCTAAAATGCTTCTCTTGTTTTCCCACTCGCACCTAGTTTCCTGCCCGCTCTCTGGCTGCCGCCGTGGGCATAAGGATGAGTCATTGGCAAGCCTTCTTGGGTCATTTTCTTGTCACTTCTTTAGCAGAAGGTGAGCCTGGAAGCTTTGCTGCCACGACAGAACCTTTGTAGTCATTCTGGGCCTCCTCTGCCTAAACCCAGTGTGATATAATGGTTGGAGCTCTAGATTAGGACTTGGGAGACCAGAGTTCAAATCCCCACTCAGCCATGAAGCTACCCGGTGGCCTTAGGTCAGTCACAGTCTGTTTCAACCTGACCAAATGAAAACTTTGTTATGAAGATAAAATGGAGAGGAGGAGAGCAATGTATGCCACCCCTGAGCTCCTTGAAGGAAAGGCAAAATCTTAAGTGTAATAATGCCAGGACTCCATCGTTTGACAATACCTTTGATTACTGGAACCTAGTGATGAAGGGTAGACTAAAAAAATCTAATAAAATAATGTTTGAGAGAAACGACAGCAGATGACATTATTCACTATGTTCTGCTCGGGTTTCCAAGGGGAATAGTAGCAACTGTAGGAGCCAGAGTGCTTGACCTTTGGTCTGATCCAAGCAAGGCAACCTGTGGTCCTTAACTCTTTGACAGCATAAACCCAGCTGAAATCAATGTGATTAGTCTTCGTTTAAATTTAGTTATCCAATGCTCTATAAATGTCCTCCTTCTGAAAGGTTCTCACTCACCTGTAGTTTTAAAATTCAGCAACGGGTTTATTTGGTGGCATTTTTACAATTCCAGCCTCTTTGTGTCGTAAACCCAGTGCTTTTTTTTAAAAAAAATATGTTTATGGGTACTCTCATTTTCCTACTCATATTGAAATACTGCCCCTCAATGAGGCCACACTTAGATTCACAAAATGTTTAGGGGTATGTGTGCCCCCGCGTACCCCCAGGAAAAAAAGCACTGCTTAAACCACTTTGACATATTTGGAAAAGCAACCATTTTATATTGTTCCTGGCAGAGCATTGCATTTCTTCTGTATTCCTCTCATCCCTTTCCAGTTGTTTTTTTTAGCTGCCTTTATGTCTAGAAACCTGTTCTTCATGTGGGATTGCCTATGCCATTATTCATTCCTATAAGGTTAAAATTCAGGCCAGCTGAAGCGCTGTAGCAATTTGGCAACTGCTTGATTGGAAATGGCCAATGAGACTGTGCTTCTCCCAGGTCCTACATTCTTCAGTCCATTCATCGCTTATGTGTAATAATCATCCAGGTAACTAGGTAGCCCAAGGTATTTAAGAAGGAATGAGCACAGCTCTCTCTCCCCCTTTTCGCTCTTGGATAGGTACATGCAGGCAGATCCTTGGCTCTACCGACTGACAGAACATTTACAAAACTGCAAGCAACATGTGTTACGGGAGATGCATTAAATATGTTGGGTACAAGCTGTTGATTCTTGCTGTGCTCTGCATCGTAGCAAACATCCTGCTTTATTTTCCCAATGGAGAAACAGGATACGCTTCACACAATCACCTCAGCAGATACGTTGGCTGTCTTCATGGCATTGTAGGAGGAGGTATTTTGGTGAGTAACAAATCACTGTATGTTTCCTTTCTCACAATGGATGTTCTTATGTTTCTCTTCCCTCAGCTGCTGAATTTCATGTTTCAGAAAAATTTCCACATGGCCTCACTGGATTTGGAATCTTTGCCATATTTTTATTGTTTATGTTTACTTTTTTAAGTTTCAAAAATTCAGAGTTGTGCAGAACAATAAGCCAACAAAATGAACTGCAAGGTTTTTTTCCCCCTTTTCAAAATTGACCTTGTGGGACGATCTGTCCTTTCGCTGTCCTTTCAGAGTCCTAAACTGATGTTGCTCTAGTCAAGACCAAAGTGTCTTGGCTGGCATCCCTTGGAAACCACCAAGACATCTGCTGAAGAATTGAAGTTAAACCAGAAAGTTTAACCAGAATGATACTAGTGGGGCCTGCAACAAAATGTTGCAGTGTATCCCCACCTCCTGAGAGGAGCACTCTTATTCAGAGCTCCAGACAGCCTAGAACAGGATCCTTGAAGGCCTCTGTGAGGTGGTTGTGGGAGATTCAGAAATAAGGAATGGAATAGAAGATATTTCACCCACCTTCTCCTGCTGAGCACGAATTCTATTTTATGGTGATATAGTAAAACTTACTATATACTTACTATATATTGTCAGAGTATTGAGAAGATTAAGTTGCTCTTTTCCTCTGTTCTCCCATTTCCCCCCCCTGCTTTCATTTCGCTTTCAAAACTGACACGTAAATATTCCAAATCTCAAAAGTGATGTCTTTTAGACACACACACACACACACACACACACACACACACACACGAGTGTCTTTCTAGAGTCAATTGACAACAATTTCCTAAACGATCATAGTTTCATGTCGGGCAGTTTCTTGGTTTTAAAGATGGCATTATTTTAAAATTCACAAATGTGTGTGTTACTGAGGGTGCCTCCTGAAGAGTAGAAGCCATTACCTTGGTTTCAGGTGTCTCTGTTTCACTTCAAAACTGATCAGTCCTCAACCATCTCATATCCTCCAACATTCCTCAGGTGAAAATTGGGGCATTTTTCTCTCTCCCTCCACAACTGACCCACCTCAACCCCCCATTTTTTGTTGCTGCTCCCCCCACCACAGAACATTTCCTATCAGAGAAAGAATAAGTGCCACCGTCATTACACGAACAGGACACACTGTCCTGAGGAAACCCCTTAATCCTGATGTTATTTTATTTTCTTCTTTGGTAAATTTACAAAAAGACAAACCACACACCAATAATGAAATTTTAGAAAGGGGCGAGATTAGATGCAGACAGACAAAGCATTTTTTTAAAAAATGTATTTTTAATCTCTTGTTGGAAGCCGCCCAGAGTGGCTGGAGAAATCCAGCCAGATGGGTGGGGTATAAGTAATAAATTACAGTGGTACCTCAGGTTACAGACGCTTCAGGTTACAGACTCCGCTAGCCCAGAAATAGTACCTCGGGTTAAGAACTTTGCTTCAGGATGAGAACAGAAATTGTGCAGCAGCGGTGTGGCAGCAGCAGGAGGCCCCATTAGCTAAAGTGGTGCTTCAGGTTAAGAACAGTTTCAGGTTAAGAACGGACCTCCAGAACGAATTAAGCTCTTAACCTGAGGTACCACTGTATTATTATTATTATTATTATTATTATTATTATTATTTATTAAAAGCATTAAAAATAAATAAATCAAGACTCCTTTCTCCCCCTTTGTTCTGCTCCCCCTTTCTTCCCACCCAGGAAGACCCTGCCCTCTGCCTGCCCCTCAGAGCTGGCACATCTCGGTGGCAGCAGCTACCAGCTACCCAAGGGAGGAGGCCGGCCGCAGTGGCCATGGAGAGGCAGTGGGGCACTCCCTCGCAGCTGCCACTACCACTGCTGCTGCCGCTGCCGTTCAGGACAAACAGCAGCCTGAGCTCGAATGCGGCAGCACAGCCGGGGGAAATAGGGACATTCCAGGATCAAAACGGAAGCTTTCACCATTCTGGGACTGTTCTGTTCCTGGAAAATCGGGATGCTTGGAGGAGGATATGCCACCTTCGTTTGCTATAGGAGCTGGCAATGGGGAAGAATACACCTGCAGATACGGCCTCTGGGCAGCTGTGTAGCTGCTGCGGGCTTGAGCAGTCAGGGAATGGGGCAGTAGCAAGGTCAAGGCTGTTTGGGCATGGCAAAAAAAGAGAGGCAAACCAATGCTCCTGTTGATGCCCCTGAACCTCCCTGACCTTGCCCTCCCTCTGTCCCTGGTGGTGACACTGCTGCCAAGACACCAGGTCTGTGATGGCACCCCTCCCTGCTGGCCAGTCCTAGAATTATAGGTGCCTAGGAAGGTGTCGGCTAATAATCCCTTCTCCTACTGTGGTCCATGACATCATTATGACAAGACCTAAACATCCCCTCATCTGATTCAGGCTGATAGTTTTTTCAGCAGCCACCTCTCCCCTGTGCAGCGATGGGGAGGGGCAAATGAAGGAGGTGGAAGAAGTGGAATAGTTTAATTTCAAATTAGGCCAGATTTGATTTAGCCTGTAGCCCATTGGCTAACAAGCTTGAATTGGTACGTTGACACTTTTCAATAAATACAACCGGTTACCTGTCTTTACAATGGAAACAGAAGTACTATACATGACACAGGGAGGGTTGCAGCTTGGTGGCAAAGCCTTGGCAGCAGGTCCAAAATTCAATCGCTGGCAGCTTCAGTAGGGCTGGGAGAAACTTCTGCCTGAAGCCTTGGAGAGCAGCTGCCGGTCAGTGTTGACAGCACTGAACTAGATGGACCAATGGTTTGACTCAGGAGATGAAGTCGAATCCATTAATTACGGTGGTCTGATATTGGGCAACTGCAAAAAAATCATTCGGTTTAATTAGCTAGAAGAAATTGGACATAAATGGGATACAAGACGTAAGCTGAGCCCCATCAGTAGGCATGATCGAAACTAATCAGAAACTCATACTGAGATGTGGGATGCAGATACAGTGGTACCTTGGGATACAGACGCTTCAGGTTACAGATGCTTCAGGTTACAGATTTCACTCCCCCAGAGATAGTACCTCGGGTTAAGAACTTTGCTTCAGGGTGAGAACAGAAATCGTGCTCTGGCAGCATGGCAGCAGCAGGAGGCCCCATTAGCTAAAGTGGTGCTTCAGGTTGAGAACAGTTTCAGGTTAAGAACGGACCTCCAGAATGAATTAAGTTCTTAACCCGATGTACCACTGTACAATCACTGATCTAATATAATTGTTTGCAATACAACTGTTTGTTTTTAAATTAAACCTAGGTGTTGATCCCGGCATTTGTGCTCATTGGACTCGAAAATGAGGGGTGTTTCCATGGATGCTTTCCCCACGAGCACCATGGGAGAAATTGCGCAGTAAGTGAGCCTTTTCCCTTTGCCAGCCATTTAAATATAAGAGCTAATCAGAAACTCAGAGGAGGCTGTGCATTCCTTTCGTTGGTGGTGGGTACCCATCGCAGCTGGTTGGGTGGAAGGCAGGGAGGCCAACACTAGGTGGCGCCAGAGCCAATGGCAGGCAGAGCCAACCATTTCTAATGTTGTCCTCTTCCCTACTGAGTTCTACACTTGGACTGATTAGGAGGAACCTGACAACCAGAACCACATCCCAGACTATTTCTTAAGCAAGAAGGCAAGGAGATGGGACTGGCTGAGGGCAGACTGGAGTGGTGGGGCAATACCCCATTTGCCTTAACAGACCAGCCTCCCCTGACTCCATTCTTTCTACTTTCTTATTGTAGCTGCTGGCATCAGTCATGGTGGCTGCTGTTGGGATTCTCGGTGCTGGATACTGCTTCATCATTTCAGCTTTGGCTTTGGCCGAAAGACCTTACTGTTATTGCACTGATGACCACAGCGGGTGCTATCCGTTCTTAAACACTCATGGAGGGTATGTAAGCTTTCCTGTGGCAGACTGCGGGGCAGGGTGCCTTTTTGACTGCAACGCTCATCATCTTGGGCAACCAGCCGTGTGGACTGAGACTGATGAGTGCTGGAGCTCAAATACCTTTGCATACTTCCCAGGCATCAGAGTCTATTATGTCTCTGTTGCTGGTTTTATTTTGATTTTTTAAGACTATCTTGTCTGATTATATTGGCATTTTAAAGGTATATTTTATGTAAACTGCCTGGAGGTTTTGATTATTAAGTAGTACAGTGATTCTCAAAGTTTTTTTTCTGAGCCACACTTTCAGAATGAAAATTTGCTTGCGCCACACTGAAATTTTTATTGATGAGAAATACACTGAAAAAGGAAAATCTCTTTCTCTTTCCACACCATATTTTTCTGTGTATAAGAATATATATTTTCCTAAATTTTTGAAGCTTAAAATAAGCGATTGTCTTATACACGGATAGTGCATAGTGTATTTTCTTAATTTCGAGTCCCAAAAAATAGGGGGCGTCTTATTCACGGGAAAATACGGTGTGTGGGTGTGGGTGTATGTATGTATGCATGCTTTAAGTATGCATACAGATTCAATGAGAGATGTGACGTGGCTTTTGCTGGGTAATCTTTTATATTAAGTCTAATTTGAGATAAACAAACTTTCATTTCCTCATCAACACAAATGAATTGTTTAAGTGTTTCTGTGATTGCCCTTGAATCTTCCCACCTCTCTTGCCATACTCTCCTGCCACACCCTTTGAGAACCACTGAAGTAGTATATTGCATCCTGTCATACATCACCATCCCTGACCACTGGTCCTGCTAGCTAGGGATGATGGGACTTGTAGTCCCCAAACAGCTGGAGACCCAGGTTTGGGAAACCCTGGTGCACACAAATGAATAAACTTGGGTACGAGAATGCATTGGGGAAGATTGCTTCCAAGAATGTGTATCAGGGGGGAGCCTACAAAAATGTATATACCAAGTGGTACCTTGGTTCTCAAACTTAATCCATTCCAGGAGTCCGTTCGACTCCTGAAACTGTTTGAAAACCAAGGTGCGGCTTCTGATTGGCTGAAGGAGCTTCCTGCACTCAATCGGAAGCCGCAGAAGCCATGTTGGATGCTCGGCTTCCGAAAAACATTCACAAACTGGAACACTTAATTCCGGGTTTGCGGCATTTGGGAGCCAATTTGTTCGGGAGTACCAAGTACCAAGGTGCCACTGTTTGAGTACTAAATTCGGATGAATTTTCAGGAGGACTTTTCTTAGAAATTGCAAACTGATGCAGAAATGTGAAGAACTGAACTTAAGACTGAAAAAATAAGAAACGGAAAGAAATAAAAAGTGACAGATTTGTCTATTTCTAGATGCAGACAGTCCATCTCCAGGGAGGAAAAACCGTGTTGTGAGGAGATTTTCTGACTGCTGTTTTTCTCTCTCCCTTCCTCCCTGTCTGAAAAAGCAGCGTATATTCACGGCAGCGCAGGAATAGGGAGCAAATATCTTCAAAATATTAAGCGGGGACAAAGGCTATTAAATTTCTTAGAACAATTTGTTGTTGTTCTTGTGGCACCTTCCCCCCACGTCCACAGCTACAAATTAATATTTGTGATTGTTTTCAATAGGTACCTGTGCCATGAGCCAAGGCACATTGTTACCTGGAACGTGACCCTGTTTGCCATCCTGCTTGTTCTGAGTGGGATCGAAATAATTATCTGTACCATTCACATAATAAGGGGCTGTCTCGGAGGTGCATGTGCTGTGTGCCACGTTCACAAAGAGGTAAGTGTGTTTAAAGGCTACCCAAAGCTTTCAACAAGTATTTTTGGGGTTATTTGATCACACAGAAACTGCCCATGACGCTTTACGAGCTGATTCAGCAAGCCAAGGATGGCCATTATGTCTGTGTCATTAGGAAATTCATGCCTGGACAAGCGAATACAAAGTATATTTCTATATTTATTGCATTTATAGGTCCCTTTTGGGCAATGCCCTCAAAGCAGCCGTACCATAAAAATGTAAATCCAATAAAATGTTAGCAATTACAACGCAGCGAAACAGACATCAAAAAGAACCAAACACTACTAATTGGTTTTGCAGCACAGAATCGATCCGGCTTGTGGGCCCCAACCAAATGAGTGTTGCTGCTCAAGAGAGCTGGGCATGTGCTTAAAACACTCCCAAGCGGCTTCAGTGTGACTTAAAAATGCTTGGCCACAATCCAAAATAGAGGTGAGTGCATTCATGTTTATAGGGTTGCATCTGACTAAATGATGTTTGGAGTAGACACACCGAATACAATTGACTTCTGTCGGTCATGACCATTTGTACCAATGACTCTACTCTGAGTGTGACATATCTGGACACAACCCATAGATTTCAGCGCAATGATGTATTTTCAGTGCTATCTTGGATTGTGGCTCTTAGCTTTGGCATTAGAGCAGTGTTCTTCAACCTTAGGTCCCCAGGTGTTGTTGGACTACAATTCCCATCATCCCTGATCTCTGGTCCAAGCTGGCTGGTGATGATGGGAGTTGTAGTCAAAGAACATCTGGGGACCCAAGGTTGGAGAACACTGCATGACAGTATGCCTTTCCCAAATGTTGCATAATGTTACATCAGTGGGATTTGCTCATATGAAAATATGAGAATGTGTGCAAGTGTCCCATGATGTTAATTTCCTCCCAAACTTTCTAAATGATTGGATCACCAGAGCTTTTACTGGTGCCATATTTAGTTTTATAATCTTCTGGTCTCATAAGGAGTATCTACCAACCATTTTACTTCCAAACATTGTTCCTTTGGTCCTTGAGTGACTATCATTTTCTCTTTTTCATGGGAACATCTGATGGTCAATTAACTGAAATCTTGTTGTATAGGAGTGAGAAACATCACACAAGGAAGAAGCCCCAGTATTTTCTGTGTGAATGACAGACTCTACCAAAGGATGCCAACACTAAAATTGGTATCACAACAGGCGATCTAGCAAAGGGGAGTTTCCCCCATTCAGATCAGTGCATCAGCTCTGAAAATGAGTCATGATCCATTGAAATTGACCTTGAATTCAGTGAACTCTGCATTGGGCTGCCTATATTGTATAAATGGATAAGGGTTTTGGATTCTGGGCTATTGCTCTCATGTATCTATCAAATGTGTGTTTTTAATCTTTTACAGACCTGCCCTTGCTAAAACGCTTGGACTTGGAAATGGGTTGAAAACTTCTCATACTTCACTGTAATTATTCCTGTATTTTTTTGAACTGAGACAAAACTCATATTCTTAGCACTCGTTTTATATAGCATATGTACTCTGTTCATGTCACATACATTGTTCCCGAATAGCATTGTTTAAAAACTTCTAGCATGTAACTCAGCAATTAAAAAAAGTATATTGTGCCAGATCCCCTTTGAGCTCTCTTATGTTACAGAAATATTGTATATTGTTAGCTATGTAAGCACAGACCGATGGATCATTTAGGCTGCAACCTTGAACCCACGTAACTGGGAGTAAGCCCTACTGAACTCAGTGAAATTTACATCTGAGTAGACATGTATAGGATTACGTTGTTAGCATATATTATACAGTTTTCCATCGTTAATCGGATGATTTTCAATGTTCTATTTTTCATGCATAAATTGATTTCCCCCAACAAGATGTTTATTGCTTCAAATGACAGCACTTGGAGCTGTAGCTGAGTAATGGTACCAGTAAAAGCTTGGACTCATTTTATTAGGGATCATGGGCGTAACCAGGATTTATGTTAGGGAGGGGCAGGACACCTGTCACCGTCCTGTGTCTGGCTCTGTCTAGCAGATTCGAAATGAAATGTTGTTTTAAATTACTTTTTGTTTTTACCCCAAGTGCTCAGAAAAATCTGTCAATCTTTCTACGGTTTCTACTTTTAGTAAAGTATGTTTATTTATTTACTTCATTTAGGAGGGGGGCAAGTGCCCCCCTGCCCCCTTGCCTATGCCCATGTTAGGGGCGCGTCATATATCTCCTCCTTCAGGTGTTTGAATGTACCTGGGGAGGGAGCAGAGTTGAGTACATTAGCTCCACATCCCACCACCATGGGAGCAAATTTCAGATGCAAAGGTCTTGAAGTGTGATTCTAAGCTGAACCCACATAGAAGTCTTCCTGAGATTGAGACCCCTTGCATTCTCAAGAATGGGAAAGATTCCGAGTATGTTTAGCCAAATGCACTTAGAATAAACTTCAGACCTTTGCGCTTGGTGTGTTGAAGTCAGAAGTGGAGTTGAGGTCAGGGCTGGCATGCATTCTCCACCTTCCTCCCTCAGTCTCTGTCTTCACACATTCCATGGAATGTCTGATTAGGGCTGGAGTTGTATTATTTATCCTTTCTGGATATATAGATATATTTGGGAAGTGCATACCTAAGGAGCAGAGAGGCTGCTTCCTTGAACATTGTATCTTCCTATAGAAGAAGGAAGGAAGATGACGTCAAGGTGGGAAGGAGTGAAGGAGATTCGACTTAAAAAAGATTGGGTTGAAAATTAAGATGACGGTAATCCATAACAGTAACAATAAAAAAACCCCACAACCCCCACGTGTGTTTTCTTTCTTTTCACGTCTTTCATAGAGATTCGTTTCACTGCCGAACAAAATTCACAGTTAAATATACAGATCTGAGAAGGTTATGAATGAATTGGCACCGGAAATAGACCACATGAAGCGCTGCAAGGAAATCGCTAAAGAGAAAGGCAACTCGTGCGCTAAAATTAGAAGCTATTGCATCTCTGTAGTAAGTGAAATAAAAAAGAACTGCAGAGTTGGAAGGGGACCCCCAGGGTCATCTAGTCCAACCCCCTGCAATGCAGGAATCTCAACTAAAGCATCCATGAAAAGATGACCATCAAACACCTCCAAGAAAGGAGAGCCCACAACCTCCCGAGGGGGACGGTTCCACTTCTGAAATAACTACCAAACTACAACTCCCAGCATTCTTTGAAGAAACCTTTGTAGTTAAGTGGTATAAAGCCATCTTATGCTTGCAGTGTACATGTGTCCCTTTTCTTTCATCTCTCCTCACTGTAAGAAGATATCCTCTTTCACACTTGATTTGCACTTAGTGCAAAACTGGAAGTGATCTTTACACTCATGACAAAAATATTTTCGGCTTTCTTATGCAAGCAGAGACTAACATGAAATGATGGCAATGACATAACGCCTACCGATGAGTTCTAAATCCTTTCAGAACAAAAACCTTATGTCTGGCAAATGAATTGCTTTTGATCAAATTTGGTTTCAGTCAGCAGGTAGGTTATTCAACTCTCTCGGCAAGCAACAACAACTAGGAAACTTGTCATTTATGGGAATGTAGCTGTAACTATTGCAACACTAAGCAACAGTTGAGAAACTGTCTGTTAATTAGCAATCCAACAAAAGCAGAAGACATTTCTTCTGTTTGGCATGCACAATCTATGATTAAATTTTTTTGCCTGTGGAAAGCCACTTTGAGCTGTGGAAAAACAGCACACAAATGGTGTGGTCTTCAGACATTGCATACCAAGTACAACCCAAACTCCCTCCTTACCAGTGGCGTAGCGTGGGGGGTGCCAGGGGTGCTGGCCGCACCAGGCGCAACATTTGGGGGCGCGCGTTTGGCCAGCCCTCCTCAAGGAAGCAGGAACCCCACTGTCCTCGGACCTCCTCCGAAGCCTGGCGGTGGGGCGGAGAGACCTTCTCCCCGCGCCAGCCTTCGGATGGCTGTCCTGAAGACTTGTGGTGGGAGCAGTGGCGTAGTGTGGGGGGTGGAGGGGGGCCTGCCGCACCTGGCGCAACATCTGGGGGGCGGAAGAGACTCGAGTGCTAAAATCCACGGGTTAGGGGGCGCAAATTACTTGCCTTGCCCCGGGTGCTGAGAACCCACGCTACGCCACTGCTCCTTACAACTTCTTTCTGGGGTGGGAGAAACCCTGCTGAAGGCCTTCATTTAGAGCCCTGCCAGAGAGTTGTATATACCATAATCCTATTTGATAAACATAATGTTACTAGCGCCTGCATGCAGTCTGAAATCAGTAGTCACATTTCAACAAACAAAACTGAATCCCCACTAAGAAAAGGAACTTACTCAGTTAAATGATAGCCCTCCCTCAACTTATTCCCACACATCTGCATTTAGAACTGCAGTACACTGAATTCTGTTGTTGTTTTCAAGAAAAAAAGTTCATCTTGTATTTCGATACTGGAATTGAAATTGTTCTACGTTTTTGTGAAAACAGGTTAGGAAGAACATAGAAAGATGCTTTCTACCAGGTATGAGATAATTTTTGTTGCCTAAAGTTGAGCCCAAATGCTGGAGCCAGTAAAAAGTCTTGTTGTACTTTTCACACACGAATACTTGTCCTTAGCTATCCTTTCCTCATGATGCCACCTGAAACAGGTTGCCACACCCTGGTGCATGGAAGACCCAGCCTTTGGTCAAACTAGTTGTTCACCTAACCTAGTGTTGTCTATTTGGCTCTGAATGACAGGGTTTCAGGAAGAGGAACCAAATTGGTCCAAATATAAGCCACCTCCAAATATAGGCTGCACCCCCCAAAACAAGATCTTTTTGAAAGGAAAACATGTACCATAAAGCTCTGGCATCATAGCTGCCAACTTTTCCCTTTTTTAAAGGGAACTCCTATTCAGAATAAGGGAATTTCCCTTTAAAAAAGGGAAACGTTGACAGCTATGTCTGATACCACCCATTGCTTTTTTACAATCTAAAAGCTACAGTACATTCAGCCTGTAGTCCTGTCCAGCAATGAAATAACTCACCAAAGCAACGAGTGATACCTGTTGAAAAGGATAGGTGATCCTTTTACAAAAAAACCCTTCTGAAGTATCCCAAAGCCCTACGTGGGTCCCATATCTCATTTTAAATATCTACCTAGAAGTACATGATTATAAACCTCACTCAGGTTTTATACAAGCCAGATTTTTTTTTTTGGGGGGGAGTGCAGCCTATATTCAGACCAATACAGTATTACCCATCACCTGCTTTTAACAGTTATGCCTGTTTGTTCTTATGGGTATCACATATTAAAGTACAAAAAACCCCCAAACCTCTTTGAAATGGAGACAAATTCTACTGCATCTTAACTGGGACAGTCACTTCGAGTGGGAAGGTGAGCTAATGTTTGGGGATGGGCTAAGACTTCTTTTGGGATGCAGAGGCATGTAAACATCAACTCCTTATTCCGGGTGCTCATCCAGCTCTCTGGAAACTTGGAGCCAACTTGGAGCCTCATCCTCACAAAGCAGCACCAAGGTAAAGAAGAGAATTGGTTTGGCGTCCTAATCAACTGTACCTCATACAGCGTTGGCGCATCTGGCAAGAGGGCATGTTTTCCAGGTGAGCTTGAGGCTCCAAGCTCAGTTAAATGCCAACTCAATTGTATGCTGCTATGGAAAATAAAAATCAGGCAGTCAATTGGTCATACATACATAACCCTGTCTTGTTTTTCTTTTATTTTTGGAAAAACCCTGGCTGGATCCAGCGGTGGAACTAGCCAATGGGGCACCCAGAGCCATAGCTGTCAACCATTCCCTTTTCTTGCGAGGAATCCTATTCGGAATAAGGGTATTTCCCTTAAAAAAAGGGAAATGTTGACAGCTATGCCCAGAGCGGTGCACATGCCATGCACCCGGTGTGTGTGTGTGTGTGTGTGATCGGCATGGCGATCAATGCCCAGAGGGGATTTTGTCACCCCCTCTCAAGGATGACACCAGGGTCGTACCGCCCCACACACCCCTTCCTATGCCCCTGGCTGGATCTAGACACATCAAAAAAAGCGATTCAGTTAAATGCATTGTAAACTTCATACAGTGGTACCTCAGGTTAAGTACTTAATTTGTTCCGGAGGTCTGTTCTTAACCTGAAACTGTTCTTAACCTGAAGCACCACTTTAGCTAATGGGGCCTCCTGCTGCCACTGCGCCGCTGCCACACGATTTCTGTTCTCATCCTGAAGCGAAGTTCTTAACCCGAGTTACTATTTCTGGGTTAGCGGAGTCTGTAACCTGAAGCGTATGTAACCTGAGGTACCACTGTAAAGGGAAATCCCATTGGCGAAAGACAGGACTCCACAGCACCATCTGGTGTCATAGTGTTATAATTCATATAAAGCGCTTTTTCTTTACTGAGTCCCCTGTCTTCCGAAGAGCGACTGAGGTTTGAGTCGGAATTCCCTTTAGAGGTGAATTTCCTCAGAGGAACACCCTCCCCTCCTTTCAAGGATATGACAAGAACTCCAGCCAGTGGCACTTGCCTATTGTTCTACGAACCGCAAAGTTTTTATTTGCTGGGCACTGAGCTTGTTTGAGAAGAATCATATCCCAGCAACCGGGTTCTTGTCAATGCGAAATAACTCAGTTGAAACAAGAAAGTTGAGACGTTTGACAACTTGGCAGGAAGGATTGGCCACCACCTTCTCTGCCCTTTTGAGATGGGGTTACAAAAGTGTGGGGGCTGCCTCAGTTGCCTGTTAATCCCCCTAGCACTTTGGAGCATTGTTATAAATATCCTGCTCTATTTTCCTGATGGGAAAGCTCTGTATGCTTCCAGCAACAATCTCACCAACTATGTGTGGTATTTTGAAGGAATCTGTTTCTCTGGTATTATGGTAAGTGTGGTTTCTGCTTTCTTTTTCCATCGCTTCTCTAGGGATGCCTGCAACAAGGTGCTAATCTGCTGTGTGATCTTGCAATGTCAGAAGGGGCAGATGGGGGGAAGAAAAGAGAAGTGACTTTATTTTAGAGACAGGAAATGTAATTGGGAGCCTGAAATCAAGGGCGACAGCCACCCAAAAGAAAGTGCTTTTTAATATAGGCTTGTTTGCCAACAACATACAAAAGCATTTACTACAGAGGAGGGATGGGGGGGTTGGGGAATTCATTTCACATTTAAAGCCGAATCGATCAAATCTGCATTTTCTAGAACAATATGAGAACTGAAACCGAAAGCCTTCCAAAATCCTCACTTATTTGAATTTTGTGAAACATTTGTAAACTAATATTTTTACAAATATATTAGGGGAAAGTGTGCATATGTCAGTGAACATAATGTACAAAATGCATTATATCAGGGGAAATTGCTTGCAACAAAAGGGTATGTTATTCAAAGTTACATACAATTTTTTTATTGGTCTTTAAACAAATTCAAATACAAGAGACACTTCTCCAGCAGTACATCTAATGTTGTTTGTTTTAGCCATTGACTTTACACATAAACTTACACATTCAGTGTTCAAGCATATTACTTAATGTATTCCCTCCACTGAGAATACAAAGCAGTTTGGTATAACAAAGTCTTGATTATTTGGGCCATTAACATAGTTAAAGAAAGGGGTCCACGTTTCTTGGAAGGTGTCTCTGCTCGTTATGCCTTTATTTGCTCTCCTGTGTCTGCTGAGATGCTCAGAAATTGCTGTATCCCATATGTTCAGGGCAAAAAGATATTTATTAGGAATAAGTCACATTAAAATGCTGATCATTTTTATAAGGATTTTAAAAAACAAAAAAAGCAAAAACCACCATCACCCTGCAAATGGTGGCAGAAATGTGGAGAATTTAACTTTAAACTGGGGGGGAAATGGAAAACTGAGAAAACCAAAATTGGCAGAGCCTTCCATCCTACTCTAGAGTAATATAAGTGTGATCTCAATATGTATGACATGGGCTTGAACTAATGAGAACTGGCAGATGATATGACTATGGTAGCCAGTGTTTGTTGGACTGAATACCAAACAAAGTGCTTCCTTTATTCATTTATGTATTTCTAAGTGTTTATACCATTGAATTCAAAATCAGAGCAGCTCAGTGTAGAGTTACATAAGGCAACCGTGCTTATTGGAAAACGCACCCCTTTGAAATTAGCAGGACTGCCTTCTAAGTAAGTAAGATCAGGAGTTAGGTTGTTAAATTAAGTCAAATGGATTTCAATGGGACTTCATGGTGACTATCTTTTGTATTCCCCTCAATATAGAGGAGGTAAAAGGTAAAAGGACCCCTGACCATTAGGTCCAGTCGTGGCTGACTCTGGGGTTGCGGCGCTCATCTCGCTTTATTGGCCGAGGGAGCCGGCGTTCAGCTTCTGGGTCATGTGGCCAGCATGACTAAGTCGCTTCTGGGGAACCAGAGCAGCACACGGAAACGCCGTTTACCTTCCCACCAGAGCGGTACCTATTTATCTACTTGCACTTTGACATACTTTCGAACTGCATAGCTTAATGGAAGTGCATTTGCTATTTATGCAGAAAATCCCAGTTCCAATCCTTGGCCAGATAGAGCTGGGAGATAATCCTGTCTGAAAGCTTTCAGAGCTGCTGCCAAGCAGTGTGCAAGTCTGAGCTAGATAGACCAATAGTCTGGCTCTTTATAAAGCAGCTTCCTAGGTTCCTAGATGGATATTGTAGCAAAATCTACTTTTTCCTTTTAATATATCATACATTACAGATTGGACCTGCTAGACACAACTGGAAGCCAGTGTTTATTTTCGAAAAGGAGAGAGATTTTTAATCTCTAAATATTTTAGCTGCAAGGGAACTGTTTATGGTTACTCATTTATTTGGGAAAGACACTTTAACTTTGTGAAGATTAGATGTTCAGCACTATCTGATCAAAATTTATTTATAATATAATTTTTACACAACCGTTTTGGGCATAATTTGCTACCGGCGGCTCATAATATCCCTCTATAGAATACCATATTTTTGTGAGCATCACACTGTAGTTCATATGCCTACCAATAGGTGGCCATACCAACTGCAGCGTGGTAAGAGAATGGCAGGCAGGCAAGCAAGCAAGGAAGCAGCACAGGTGGCAGGAAGTCCAGGTAAGCTGCTGAGGAAGGAGCAACGTTTAATGGAAAGGGGGGTGGGGCACACCTCAGCCATCTGCTGAACATCTCTCTGAAGAGCTTCCCATCCTTTAAACACTGCTCCAGTGCTGTTTAATGGAAAGCGGGGATCCTTCAGAGAAGTCTTGCTCCGAAGTGTCCCCACCTTCCATTAAATGTTGCTGGAGCAGTGTTTAAAGGAAGGTGGGAAGTGGTTTCACAAATCATTTCTCTAAAAATTAAACAAACTGTGAGGGAAGGAAGCTGGGGTTCGGTGGGTGGAGAGGAGTGGGGATTTGGTCAGGCGTGGGGGAAGTGGTGTAGCAGAGAGTTGGGGGGGGTTGTTCGCAAGTGAGCAGGGATGGCAACCTCTAGTCCAGCGGTTCGCAACCTGTGGGTCCCCAGATGTCGTTGCACTACAACTCCCATCATCCCTGAGCTCTGGCCTTGCTAGCTAGGGGTGATGGGAGTTGTAGTTCAACAACATCTGGGGACCCACAGGTTGAGAAAGGCTGCTCTAGTCAATATAAAAACACAACAAATCGTAGAGCTTTCTGGAGACACATGCTACAATTCTAGCTTATAGAGCAGGCATGGGCTAACTCAGCCCTTCAGATGTTTTCCCATCATCCCTGACCACTGGCCCTGTTAGCTAGGGATGATGGGAGTTGTAGTCCCAAAACATCTGGAGGGCCGAGTTTGCCTATGCCTTTTATAGAGTCTACAAGAATGTGATATTATTGGATACCGTATCCTCTGTGACTTCCACTCCTGCCTTTCCAGATGCTTATGCTGGCAGCACTTTTAATATTCCTGGACCGAGACACCTTCCAAAAATGCTGCCCAAGTGAAAGCTGCACCAGGACCTACAGGGTGCGTATCTTGCTTCCACACATGGCATTTGTGCCGAAAACTTCCTTTGACCCCTTCTGCTCCCATCTCCTTCCTTACTCTGTACCGGAGAGGAAAAGAACAAGGCTACCTCTGATCTCCACAGCTCCTCCTGGGGTGAAAAACAACAACAGGAAGAAGTGCTCTCACTGCTCTCAAATTGACGGAAATCGTTTCCGTTTTTGTTTTTGTATGAGATACTCTGGGATTCCTGCCAATTTCTTCCTGCCTCAAACGCTCATCACTGTGGGGTGAATCACACGTTGCTTCCAGACAACCTGTTTTATTGAGCATTCATCCTGACTTGTTTGCAGAAAGCTTGCTGGGAGATTAGATGGCATTGGATATTTATTGAGCATTCATTCTGATCTGCGAGGCTGTGGGGAGGGCAGAGTGAGCTGGATGCAGCAGCCATGCGCCCTTTGATCCCAGCCCAGCAATTGGCCTGGCAGCTGTCTCCCCCCCCCCACGCTACACTCCTGCTCCCCCCCCTAAAACCAGCACCCATATTGAGAATGTTGACAGCAAATCCAACTGAGAGGTGTTGCAAACAAAATCTGCCCTTATTCCCTTATGAGGCATACAAGAGCCCTTTATAGAATCCTTTGTAGGTTCTCCATCAGTAGGAGAAAATAACAGGGGCCAACCAGAGAATATTGAGAAGCAAAGCAGCTAGTAAGCCTGATCTTTATTAAAGCTGTTGCAACAGGGTGCTCCCATCACACGCAGGAAAGGAGGAGGACCCAGAACAAAGGTGTGCCTGCCCTTATATAGACAGTTTAAATTCCCTGCCCTGGAGCTCAAGACCACCCCTCCATACATACACCACAGAAGAGGTCTAACCCAAGACCACCCCCCACAAACATCATACCTACATAATAGAAAAGGCGGTCTACAACAGAAATCTGAATGTTGTTGTTTTTCCTGTCTGCCAGGTTAACTGATAATGCCTTATCTGATTGCCTTTCCTGGTAGTCTGGCCATTCCTTTGTAATGGTGATTACCCAATTCCTGAGGCAATGGGAAGGTTCCCTCACCCCCTCCCTCCTTGAAGAGAAAATATTTGGTCAGTTTGGGAGTCAAAACGGTTTCAGGACGGTCTTCCTGTGCTGCTCCAGACATGTGGTCCACATATCTATGTACGTGCTTGGTTGGCACATTTATGAACATTTAATATATATATATATGACCTTAATTTTTTTATTACAGAGGCTATCAGCGTAACTCCCCCCCAGCAAACTTTGTTCAGACGATGCCCCCTTTCTTGCAGCTTGCTTCTATTGTAGTGATAGCATTCCTCCACCAGTTCCAACAAAGCAGAAGTGTATTATTATAACAGATTATGCTATTTTGAGACATTGCCTGCCAACAACATTCATTCTTAATCTGTGCTAAAGATTATTGCTATTTTTCTCCCCCAGCCCCTTCCCCCTGGCTCTTCAAGTTATGGAACACTTTCTATGCTGAGTTCATCTAAGTATTGGGTAGAAAAAACACAAACACTTTTATCAGGAAACTGAAGCGATGGAATTCCTTCACTGTCATAAAGATAACACTGTGCTCTCTTTAATGCAGCGCTTCATTTCAGTTGTGCTTGCCCTGCTAGGCATCGCTTTCTCTGGATACAGCCTGATCATATCTACTTTGGGTTTAGTGCAGGGCCCATACTGCAGAACCTCCGCTGGCTGGGAGTATGCCTTCAAAGACACTGCAGGACGGTAAGAAAGAAAGAAAGAAAGAAAGATTGCTGTCTCTAAGGGGCAGCTTTGAACCAGCCTCTAAAACACCAGAACAAAACACAGAGAGAGCCAGTGTGGTGTAGTGGTTAAGAGCGGTAGTCTCGTAATCTGGGGAACCGGGTTCGCGTCTCCACTCCTCCACATGCAGCTGCTGGGTGACCTTGGGCCAGTCACACTTCTCTGAAATCTCTCAGCCCCACTCACCTCACAGAGTGTTTGTTGTGGGGGAGGAAGGGAAAGGAGAATGTTGGCCGCTTTGAGACTCCTTTGGGTAGTGATAAAGCAGGATATCAAATCCAAACACTCATCTTTTGAAATATAGAGTCAAATGTGCATATATATTAGTAAAAGTAACAAAGGAATATGCCTTCTACTAGGGCAAATTGCTTGCAAAAATGTGTATCTTAGTAGAAATTCGCAGTAAAATGCTGATGCCTTTGCACGAGGTGTAGGGGCCTGCAGTTAGGATCCAGGTTAGTTTTCAGTATGTCCCATGGAGTTTGATGGAATGAGGTGAAGACAATCTGAAAAGGCAAAACCTACTTCTCCTTCAGTGCATGTGGGGGTTTTAGCCCATGCACTAATGGTGCCCTTAGTGCATGCCTGCATGTCTTCCCATAGAAATGAATGGCTGCTATCTGGTCACATGGGGAGAAACTGTGCTTTGAGGCAACATTACAATGGGGACACTTCTGTCCCTGGTAGCCCATCCACAGAGCCAGCGCAAGACGTCTGGCTGCCTGAGGCAAAGGAGAAGATGGTACCTCCCTTCCCATGGACAAAAGCTGGTAGTTGAATCCTACTTCATCGCCAGCAATGGGATAATGACTTCCAGTGCACCTGAGATCAGCAGGCTAGTTTGAGGAGTGTAGGCCAAGCCTGTACCACACATAGCTCTGATCTCCAACAGAGCAGATTGACTCCCCAGCAACTGCCACCTTAGGCAATTGCCCACATTCTGCCTAATGCTAGGGCTGGCCCTGACTACTCACTATTGATGCAGAAACTCTAATGGGGAGTAACATCCCTCACATCTCTAGGAAGCAGCTCCAAAAATGCAGGGGACAAAGGCAACATGTTTCACAGGAGCCATATTTGGGAGAGGAACTGAGGCGGAAGGAAGCAGTATTGTCACCATGGCTAAGTTCACAGGGCTAGAAGCATGGTTAGATTTAGAAAAGGAAGTCTGGCTCAGTTTCCTTCTTTGAAATAGCCTCAAAGATGGATGAGAAGATGAGGAGTCATGTGGCCATAGCTCTGAATGGGGACTGAAACTTCCCCTGCCTGCCAAACTCGACAGGCCTTGAGGTAAATCTACAATAATAGCTCCTAACTTCTTTATGCTGCTGTTTCTCTGATAGCTTCCTCACGGATCACGCCTCCTGGTCTGAATGCTCCGAACCTGCCTATGTAGTGGAGTGGAACATCATTTTGTTTTCTATTCTGATAGCTCTTAGCGGCCTCCAAATGTTGATCTGCTTTCTGAAAGTGATTGCGGAGCTAAAGAGGATACTTTGTGGGACCTATTCTGTCTTTGTTCAGGTAAGAGAATCATTCCAGAAGCTGCTTTAAAAAACAGCAAAGAAACAAACCTGTTCTTATAGTCATAGCTCTATGGCTAAATGCTCTTCTGTGAAGGATTTGAGTTCCGCCCAGTGCTTCCTTTTTTAGAAAAGTAGGTGCCGGTACTCACTATGAAGTTGTTACATTAAGTGCCACACTTTTTGACAAAAAAAACAGAGGTGCCAGAAACTAGGTACCCCCTAGTCTTGAGTACCCCCTGGGGAAAAAAGCACTGCTCCCACTATGCGTTTCTGCCCTGGAATATTTGGGTATAAAGGTAAAGGTAAAGGGACCCCTGACTGTTAGGTCCAGTCGTGGACCACTCTGGGGTTGCGGCACTCATCTCGCTTTACTGGCCGAGGGAGTCGGCGTACAGCTTCCGGGTCATGTGGCCAGCATGACTAAGCCGCTTCTGGTGAACCAGAGCAGCACACGGAAACGCCGTTTACCTTCCCGCCGGAAGGTGCTACTTGCAATTTGAGGTGCTTTCGAACTGCTAGGTGGGCAGGAGCAGGGACCGAGCAACGGGAGCTCACCCCATTGCGGGGATTCGAACTGCTGACCTTCTGATTGGCTTTGTGGTATAGGCTCTGTGGTATAGGCAGGGCTATGAATATGGTCGCGGATGGCGCTGTGGGTAAAACCTCAGTGCCTAGGACTTGCCAATCGTATGGTCGGCGGTTCGAATCCCCGCAGCGGGGTGAGCTCCCGTCTTTTGGTCCCAGCTCCTGCCCACCTAGCAGTTCGAAAGCACCCCTAAGTGCAAGTAGATAAATATGGACCGCTTTATAGTGGGAAGGTAAACGGCATTTCCGTGTGCTGCGCTGGTGCTGGCTCGCCAGAGCAGCTTCGTCACGCTGGCCACGTGACCCAGAAGTGTCTTCGAACAGCGCTGGCTCCCAGCCTCTTAAGTGAGATGAGTGCACAACCCTAGAGTCGGACATGACTGGCCCGTACGGGCAGGGGTACCTTTACCTTTACCTTTTATGAATATGGTAAGTATGGTAAATGAATAAATAGCGCTTGTCTGCGAAGCTGCATAGGATATAAGTGAAAACTTCCAAGTTCTGGTTTAACTTGTAAGTTAAAATTTGACCTCTTTCTGTTCTTTCCCACAGCCTGCACTGATCTAACATTCATGAGAAAAGAAGCACAGACACTAGGATGTCATCATGTCTTTGATCACACCTTTTGACTTGCTTGATAATGTCTTGGAGTGCTTCTTCTGTTTTGCTGCATTCCTTTTTTATACACACACGCACATTTCCATGCCTTAATCATTATTTTTATTCCTTTTCAAAATATTGATACATGAAATTATCAATTAACAACACAAAGAAAAGAACCCCAAACAAGAAAAAAACCCCATCCAGACAGCAACAATACCGTATACTCAAAGTACATTTCCCCCCCTTTTTTGCCGTGATAAACTCATTACTTAAAAAAAAAAGTGACACTAACCTGTAGTGAATGCATTCAGAAATCTATGGATATAATGTCACATTCTACAACCGGATTCATTTAGACACTTGCCCTTGAAGAAGCCTGTATGAAACAAACTAAATATTTATATGTTACATGGGGTTCAACTCCCTATTTCCCCAGCATGTGATTTATGATGCGGCACACCCTTCTTTGCAGATGTGCAATGTTTGGCATATCCACATGTTCTTGCTCCCTGTTTTCATCCCTTCCTCCTCCTTTTCTAATCTGTTTACCTTTCAAGCCCCCCTTTGTATTTGCATATACAAGTGGACTTTCGGTTAGGCAACAGGAAGCGCAAGTGTGCTGTGCTCTTGGAGTGAAATATCAGCTTACCTTGAGGGACACTTGCTGAAATAACTGAAGAGGAAGTGCAACAGAATATTTACATGGCGACTCCATCAGATCGGCCTTATATGTGAATTATATATGGATCCAAGTCAGCAGAGAGAGAAGGAGACAGATTGAGAGAGAGAGCTGCAAAAGGGTGCCAAAGATACCCTGTACAGAGGTACCTCGGGTTAAGAACTTAATTCGTTCTGGAGGTCCGTTCTTAACCTGAAACTGTTCTTAACCTGAAGCACCACTTAAGCTAATGGGGCCTCCTGCTGCTGCCGTGCCACTGCCGCACAATTTCTGTTCTCATCCTGAAGCAAAGTTCTTAACCCGAGGTACTATTTCTGGGTTAGCGGAGTCTGTAACCTGAAGCGTATGTAACCCGAGGTACCACTGTATACGAAACTTTCTGAGAAATTATGTCCTGTTGAGGTTATCTTCACTTTGGGGCTGCATCAAATTGACTGCATCTCGCTCAGCCACCCCATTGGTGGTGAGTGGCATAGGGTTCGATTTTTCCTGGGTAGTAAAACTGGTTTGCTATTTTGCTGGAGAATTGGTGGATAGCTCAGTCAGTAGAGCACACGACACTTATTCTCAGGGTCATGGGTTTGAGCCCTCCGTTGGGCAAAATATTCCTGCGTTGCAAGGCGTTGGACGAGATGGGCCTTGTGGTTCCGTATAATTCTAAGGAGTGGCTCTTTTTAAAGAAAAAATTGCTGCAGGTGCCAAGGCAGAAAGCAGAGGAGAGGGAGGCTGCTGCAGTGGGATTGGGGGGGGGGAGAATAAGCCTCCCACCCCCTCACAAATGCTGCCTACTAAGTAGAAGAAGAAGAAGAGTTTGGATTTGATATCCCGCCTTTCATTCCCTTAAGGAGTCTCAAAGTTTCTGCCCCCACCCTTCAGTCTCTCTTATGTAGTCCATACTTCAATATACCTTCCATTCTGCCACTGCTGGAGGCCCTTCCAGAAGAGACTCTTCCTGGCCTGAGCATCCACATTCTTTGCGATACTCGGTTAGGGCAGTATGAGAGATCCATTGACAAACTTCTGGAAAGATGCCCTCAAGCCGTCATACCCTACACCCAACATGAATTGAAACATGAATGTTGGGTGAGCTTTATTTATTACCTTCATTCAGTCTTAGCTCTGGTTTTTCCCCCTCTCCTTTAAACCCATGAACAAAAAAAGCGCTGCTAGAAAATCATACAAGTATTTGTACTGCTAACCTTTCCTTAAGCTGATCAGCTTTCCATGCATTTGTTAAACGTGATTAACATAGCACAATTATTAAATACTTTGCTCAGGCATTCTTTTAAAAAACGCTCACAGTTGAAATGTACTTCAGTGGAGGAGTTTGGATTTGATACCCCACTTTATCACTACCTGAAGGAGTCTCAAAGCGGCTAACATTCTCATAGAATCATAGAATCATAGAATCATAGAGTTGGAAGAGACTACAAGGGCCATCGAGTCCAACCCCCTGCCAAGCAGGAAACACCATCAGAGCACTCCTGACATATGGTTGTCAAGCCTCTGCTTAAAGACCTCCAAAGTAGGAGACTCCACCACACTCCTTGGCAGCAAATTCCACTGTCGAACAGCTCTTACTGTCAGGAAGTTCTTCCTAATGTTTAGGTGGAATCTTCTTTCTTGTAGTTTGGATCCATTGCTCCGTGTCCGCTTCTCCGGAGCAGCAGAAAACAACCTTTCTCCCTCCTCTATGTGACATCCTTTTATATATTTGAACATGGCTATCATATCACCCCTTAACCTCCTCTTCTCCAGGCTAAACATGCCCAGCTCCCTTAGCCGTTCCTCATAAGGCATCGTTTCCAGGCCTTTGACCATTTTGGTTGCCCTCCTCTGGACACGTTCCAGTTTGTCAGTGTCCTTCTTGAATTGTGGTGCCCAGAACTGGACACAGTACTCCAGGTGTGGTCTGACCAGAGCAGAATACAGTGGCACTATTACTTCCCTTGATCTAGATGCTATACTCCTATTGATGCAGCCCAGAATTGCATTGGCTTTTTTAGCTGCCGCGTCACACTGTTGGCTCATGTCAAGTTTGTGGTCAACCAAGACTCCTAGATCCTTTTCACATGTACTGCTCTCAAGCCAGGTGTCACCCATCTTGTATTTGTGCCTCTCATTTTTTTTGCCCAAGTGCAATACTTTACATTTCTCCCTGTTAAAATTCATCTTGTTTATTTTTGCCCAGTTCTCTAATCTGTCAAGGTCGTTTTGAAGTGTGATCCTGTCCTCTGGGGTGTTAGCCACCCCTCCCAGTTTGGTGTCATCTGCAAATTTGATCAGGATGCCCTTGAGTCCATCATCCAAGTCGTTGATAAAGATGTTGAATAAGACCGGGCCCGAGACAGAACCCTGTGGCACCCCACTAGTCACTCTTCTCCAGGATGAAGAGGAACCATTGATGAGCACCCTTTGGGTTCGGTCAGTCAGCCAGTTACAAATCCACTGAGTGGTAGCATAGTCAAGACCGCATTTTACCAGCTTCTTTACAAGAATATCATGGGGCACCTTGTCAAATGCCTTGCTGAAATCAAGGTAGGCTACATCCAATGCGTTCCCTTCATCTACCAGGCTTGTAATTCTGTCAAAAAACGAGATCAGGTTAGTCTGACATGACTTATTTTTCAGAAATCCATGCTGACTATTGGTGATCACAGCATTCCTTTCTAGGTGCTCACAGACTGTTTGCTTAATGATCTGCTCCAGAATCTTCCCTGGTATTGATGTCAGACTGACTGGGCGGTAATTATTTGGTTCCTCTCTTTTCCCCTTTTTGAAAATAGGGACAACATTTGCCCTCCTCCAGTCTGCCGGGACTTCGCCTGTTCTCCAGGAATTCTCAAAGATGACTGCCAGTGGTTCTGAGATCACATCTGCCAGTTCTTTTAATACTCTTGGATGCAGTTCATCTGGCCCTGGAGACTTGAATACATCTAAACTAGCCAAATATTCTTGTACTATCTCCTTAGTTATTCTGGGCTGTGTTTTCTTTGCTGAATCATTTGCTCCAAATTCTTCAGGTCGGGCATTGTTTTCTTTATCGGAGAAGACTGAGGCAAAGAAGGCATTGAGTAGTTCAGCCCTTTCTGTGTCCCCTGTTTGCATTTCACCATCTTCTCCTCTGAGTGACCCCATTGTTTCTTTGTTCTTCCTTTTGCTACGAACATACCCATAAAAGCCTTTTTTGTTGCTTTTAACCTCTCTAGCAAGCCTGAGTTCATTCTGTGCTTTAGCTTTTCTGACTTTGTGTCTACACGTGCTGGCTATTTGTTTGAATTCCTCTTTGGTGGTTTCCCCCCTTTTCCATTTTTTGTACACATCCTTTTTTAATCTTAATTCAGTTAAAAGTTCTTTAGATAGCCACCCTGGCTTCTTTAGGCACCTTCCATGTTTCCGTCTCATTGGTATTGCCTGACGTTGTGCTTTTAGTATCTCCCTCTTAACAAACTCCCAGCCATCATGAACTCCCTTTCCTTTTAGTATTGTTGTCCATGGGATCTCACCCAGCACTTCCCTAAGTTTTATGAAGTCGGCTTTCTTAAAGTCAAGAAATTGAGTCCTAGTATGCTTGGCTGCTCCTTTCCGCTGTATAGTAAACTTCAGAAGAGCATGATCACTCGCGCCTAATGATCCTTCCACTTCTACCCCACTAATCAGGTCATCAACATTGGTTAGGACCAGATCTAAAATGGCTGTTCCTCTTGTTGCTTCTCCCACTTTCTGGACAATGAAGTTGTCTGCAAGGCCAGTGAGGAATCTGTTTGACCTTATGTTCTTGGCTGAGTTTGACGTCCAACAAATATCCGGGTAATTGAAGTCCCCCATTACTACTATCTCCCTTCCTTTTGCATGCTTGGCCATCTGTTCCAGGAAGGCATCATCTATGTCCTCCGTTTGGCTTGGGGATCTATAGTAAACTCCCACAATGAGGTCTCTGTTATTCTTCTCTCCCTTAATTTTGATCCAAATGCTCTCACTTTGGCTTTGAGGATCTAAATCTTGGATCTCTTCACAGGTATACACATCCCTGACATATAACGCCACTCCTCCTCCTTTCTTGTCTGGTCTGTTTCTCTGAAATAGATTGTATCCCCCCATTATTACATTCCAATCGTGGGACTTATCCCACCAGGTTTCAGTGATGCCTATTATGTCATATTTAGTTTGCTGTACCAAGAGCTCAAGCTCATCTTGTTTATTTCCCATGCTTTGCGCATTAGTGTACAGACATTGAAGTCCATTAATCATTCCCCTGTGTCTCTTATTTAAGGATTTTTTCCTCCCACCACTAGGTCCGCGTGCTGTTTGCTCCATTTGGTCTATGACATTTGGATGATCATCTTCATTAATTGATAGACCCCTACCTTCAGGAGCACTGTCTCCCTCCCCCACATTAGTCAGTTTAAAGCCCTCCTGATGAGGTTTCTGAGATTTTTGGCAAAAACATTTCTCCCAACCGTTGTGAGGTGCAGCCCATCACTTGCCAGAAGTCCATCTTCAAGAAACTGCAGTCCGTGATCTAAGAATCCAAACCGTTCCTGTTTACACCATTTGCGAAGCCAGCTGTTCACTTCCACTATTTCCCCCTCTCTCCCTGGACCACGTCGTTCAACTGGGAGGACAGACGAGATGACAATTTGTGCATTTAGTTGCTTCAATTTCCTGCCGAGAGCCTCGTAGTCTCTTTTGATCTTCTGGAGGCTATTGCTTGCAGTGTCATTGGTTCCCACATGAACCAAGAGGAAGGGGTATTTGTCAGTGGTTTTATGATTCCTTGCAGTCGTTCAGTTACATCTTGGATCTTAGCCCCGGGGAGACAGCACACTTCCCGAGACATCTTGTCAGGCCCACAGATCACTGCTTCTGTTCCCCTCAGTAGGGAATCCCCTATCACCACTACACGCCTCCTCTTGGGTTTGGTCGGGGTTCTTCCGTGAGCTGTCCGTTCCAAGGTCGCCTGCACATTCCCTGAGGACTGACTTTGCTGCTCGTCTTCATATACCTGATCGACTGTAATGAGGGAGAGATCCTCAAATGGAGTCTGCTCTTCGTCTTCCATGCTAGGGGAGAGGACCTCAAAGCGATTGTGTATTTCTAAGCAATCAGAGTGAACCCTGGGCCTCCTACTTCTTTGAGTCACGTTTTTCCATATATCTGGCTCCTGTGTTGGTGAACTAGACTCCTTCTCAGGGGAGTCCCCTGTCTCCTCCTTGGTGGAGACGGTGTGCTCTGTTGCTTCCAAGAAGAGCTCCAGCTCTCTAATTCTTTGGAGCGTAGCTACACGTTCCTCCAGTTGCTGGACTTTGTCTTTTAAGAGGGCAATCAACATGCAATTGCTGCAGGTAAAGCTGCCTGCAACCTTTGGCAAGATGGCAAACATTGCGCAGGAATCGCAGGCGACTGCAGCTGTTCCCTCCCCTTCCATCTTGAGATCGTGTCGTTGGGGTTGGCTACAGAGGTCCTCCATCATAAAAAGCTTGAAGACAGGACAAATAACTTCCCCCCCACAAAAAAACACCTAGATCTCCCCCAACAAACGTTTGAGACTAGCTCCCCTAAATCTAAAAGATGGATCTAACTGCGCGCGCCGCTAGGCGCGCGCCGCTGCCCTCCAAACTCTGATAAGCTCCTCCCACAGCTAATCCCCTGCCTCAACAGAAACCCTGCCCCCTCTGACCTTTACACAGGGAAAACAGCTAATCAGCCAGAAAGAAACACACAGACACAAGAAAACCCTTTTTGCTCCTTCTTCAACTGATGCCCTGCAAACTCTGATAAGCTCCTCCCACAGCTAATCCCCTGCCTCAACAGAAACCCTGCCCCCTCTGACCTTTACACAGGGAAAACAGCTAATCCCTTCCTCCCCCAAAACAAACACTTTGTGAGGTGAGTGGGGCTGAGAGAATTCAAAGAAGTGTGACTAGCCCAAGGTCACCCAGCAGCTGCATGTGGAGGAACGGAGACGCGAACCCGGGTCCCCAGATTACGAGTCCACTGCTCTTAACCACTACACCACACTGGCATTTGCTCACATTCCACATATCATTTCACTGCAGGCTCAGTGCTCTTTTCTCAAGTTACACTCACACAGTGCTCTAAATTGACCTAGATATTTTCTCTGCTGACTGATCTCTTGTCATTCCCCCAACTTGTTGCCCTATGGAGGCGACGCCTTTCATTAGTTTTAAGTGGCAGAGTGAAGTGGAGCGCCTGCTTAATTGACCAGTGCCTTTATCGTTAGGATTCCTAGCTCTGAAACTGTACATTAGCAATTATTTGGGAGGCGGGGAGAAGCAAGGTCACATTTCCAATTTGTGTCCAAGAAACAAAAATAAAAGAAAGAAAAAGACTTTCAGAATTTCACAGCCTCTGTTTAGTGAATGGCTTCTTTGTCTCAGGCTTCAGGGGCAGGGGATTGGGGAGGGACAGGAAGGCGGAAAACATCAGTTTTTGTTCAGGCATTAGCTTGGGTAAGCATGGAAGAGACATCTCAACAGCCACAGCGAAAAAATTATTTGACTAGACAGACTTCGAAGAGTTGTTTACAGACGATAACTGAGTGCACAGCCATATTTTGAAACTAAGCCACTGTTATTTCAAGATTCTGGTTATCAAATAAAGCAATGCAGAGTGTGGCTTGATTCAGTCTGTATCTTATCTGTCTTTACCCCCTATATTTCATAAATTTTCCTCTCCCTAGAAATGGTATTGCTACTGAAGGTCAACTGAGAGCAAAATTGGATGAAATTGCTAATATCTAACTGAAATAAAGCAAATACAAAAAACAGTAGAAGCTACATAAGAAAAAACAGACACTAATATATGCATAAAGGAAGTGGCTTAGCTAAGGCTGAAGCAGAACTTTTGACCATATGTATTCTTGGCATCTGTCTGCCTTGAGAGACAATGGAGTGTCACCGGGTTTGAAATCGAACTGCTGGGGAATCATAGCGCTTGGGGGCATCAGGACCCTAATCTTGACATGCTTTGCCTGTAGGGAATTTTAGTTCTAATAATGAACCTACACACATTAGTCATAGGCGAAGTTTTACAAACTACTGTAATAAAAACTCAATAATAGCAATCCTACTGTGTAAACTTAATTCTGGGATTAATTGCATATCCTTCTTTTTGTTTCCTGCACAATGGCTTGTAAAATTTAATAAGACTTTTATTAATTGCATTTCAGTGAATGCAAATGAACTTAATGAAGCAATTAAGCACAATTTTTCTTGTCAAATTACAGAAGGAAAAAGCACATGTTCTTACATTGCAGGAAACACATATTAATAGTGCCTTTAAACGTGTGTTTTTTAAAATAGAAAACCCAGATTAGGCCAACTGTATTGTTCTGTGGTCAATTCTAAAACAAAAGATGAAGCCATATATCAGAATAAGCTATAATTACATGAAGTTCAAGATGTTCTGTGAGCTAATTTAGGCAGATGCTGTTTTTGAAAAGGGCATTTTATGCAGTCAACAGGATCAGTATGTCCCCAGTGAAAATATGCCTTTCATAGGCATCTCATTTGCCATCATGAGAACAAGCTGCTAGACTAGGTGAGCCTTTGGTCTGATCCAGCAGAGGCCTCTTCTTATAGTCTTATGTCAACTATCTAAAAGCTTCAGATATCTTTGCAGCAGAGCAGAGACATCACCTTGCCAACAAAGGTCTGTATAGTTAAAGCCATGGTTTTCCCAGTAGTGATGTATGGAAGTGAGAGCTGGACCATCAAGAAGGCTGATCACCGAAGAATTGATGCTTTTGAATTATGGTGCTGCAGGAGACTCTTGAGAGTCCCATGGACTGCAAGAAGATCAAACCTATCCATTCTTAAGGAAATCAGCCCTGAGTGCTCACTGGAAGGACAGATCCTGAAGCTGAGGCTCCAATACTTTGGCCACCTCATGAGAAGAGAAGACTCCCTGGAAAAGACCCTGATGTTGGGAAAGATGGAGGGCACAAGGAGAAGGGGACGACAGAGGATGAGATGGTTGGACGGTGTTCTTGAAGCTACCAGCAAGAGTTTGACCAAACTGCGGGAGGCAGTGGAAGACAGGAGTGCCTGGCGTGCTCTGGTCCATGGGGTCACGAAGAGTCGGACACGACTAAACGACTAAACGACTAAACAACAACAACATCTTTGCAGCAGGCCAGTTGATTATGGCAATCAACACAAACCCAGTTATGCAGCTATAGGAAGAGAGCAGAAACCACTGAAAATGTCATTTGGATCATGCAGACATTATTTTCAGCAAACTGTTATTTTGAGACATGGGTTTGGATCTGGGCAGAGCAATCCTAACATCTGGCTGGACACATTGTGACATCTGAAGCCCTGCCCCTCGTGCTAACCAGGGCAGAAGGTAGGGATGCTGTTTGTTTTACTTTTTGCCGTGCCAGTTCCAGGTCCAGGTGGCTGCAAATGAGGACTCCGAGGATGATCTTGAGGGATCAGCAGATCCGAACTGCTGGCCCCAACCCCAAATGCCCCATATGGGGACTTACCACTCCCAGAAGCTTCTTCTCTCACTCTGTGCAGATGGGGTTTCTGCAGTGGAGTCCTTATCCTACCCCCTTCAACAGCAAAGATCAGGGTGTTGGGATTGTACTGCAAGGTCGCCTAAGGAAGTTCACAGAAGGAAAGTTTTCCAATCCGTTCTTTCCCATGCAACCAGAAGGTCCCTCCCCTAGCACCCTAGCCCATAGTAAAACATCAAACATTGTTGTTGTTGTTTAGTCGTTTAGTCATGTCCGACTCTTCGTGACCCCATGGACCAGAGTGTTGGTTTCTGTTACCCTCACTGAGCTGCAGCTGGTAGTCACAAGACTATGTTTTCATTCCACAGTTCAAGTTACTGTTGGGTTCCCACGGGTAAGGAAGACTGGATGTGACGTACACTGGTTTCCTGTTTCTTTGTTCTGTCGTTTCTTTGTTGAGAGAGTTGCTCTCTGCTCTCACAGAGGCAAGATGTAAATTTGTGTGTTTCTCCGTATAGCGAAATAAAATAGCAATGTAGCCATACCTTCCTCATCCTTTCGTTGCGGACTACGAGATTACACACTGCTGGGCTCAGGACAAAATGAGCCATATCAGCTCCAGATGGTCCGGAGCTGAATAAACTAACACAGAGCACGCCAGGCACTTCTGTCTTCCACTGCCTCCTGCAGTTTGGTCAAACTCATGCTGATAGCTTCGAGAACACTGTTCAACCATCTCGTCCTCTGTCATCCCCTTCTCCTTGTGCCCTCCATCTTTCCCAACATCAGGGTCTTTTCCAGGGAGTCTTCTCTTCTCATGAGGTGGCCAAAGTACTGGAGCCTCAGCTTCACGATCTGTCCTTCCAGTGAGCACTCAGGGCTGATTTCCTTAAGAATGGAGAGGTTTGATCTTCTTGCAATCCATGGGACTCTCAAGAGTCTCCTCCAGCACCATAATTCAAAAGCATTAATTCTTCGGCGATCAGCCTTCTTGATGGTCTAGCTCTCACTTCCATATATCACTACTGGGAAAACCATGGCTTTTACTATACGGACCTTTGTTGGCAAGGTGATGTCTCTACTTTTTAAGATGCTGTCTAGGTTTGTCATTGCTTACCTCCTGATACAGGGCTGCCTTCAGATGACGAATAAAAGTTATGTAGTTCTTTATCTCCTTGACATCTGAAAGGAGGGCGTTCTACAGGGAGGGCACCACTACTGAGTGGTTGATGATAGACTGTTAGATCCTATTTGCATTCCATACCTAATAAGTAACCACATGGTTAGATAAAAAGAAGGCCTTGGGTGGAGAGAAAAAAATCAGGCAGGAAATGTTGGTCTGACTTGAAACCTGGAAGGGATAAATATAATTTAATAAATATAAATAAAATGTCTGTGCTTCCTAAAATTATTTTCCTATTCTGCGATGTATCAATCTTTTTAACAGATAAAATTTGGAGAGAGTAGCGGAATTGACTGAATAGACAGATTCATCTGCGTGCATTAAAAACTAGTCATTCTTAAAATTGTGCATGACTCTTCCTATACTAAAAGGCATTGAATTTAGTCTTTGGCACTCTGCTATCAGGCTGCTAAATTTATATGGACTTTATCAACTGGATGAACAATGAGGAAGACCAAACAAGCATGAATGTCGAACAAACCATTTGTAAAATCCCTCAGTACTTACTAGGGTGAATAAAGAAAAAGAAAAGGAGACCTCTTTCGAAATTTGACAACTTTAATATTACTGACCACATGGAATCCACGTCACTGTCTTGCTGCTTGAAACCGTATGTTGTGGAATGCAGGAAAATCCACTAGGACCATGTCCAAGAAAGTAGATGGGCATTGCTTTCACACCGGGGAAACTCCAAAAAAAATTCACGGGGAGCTTTAATCCTTTGAACCCTTTTGATGGGGGAAAGTTTCTTTTACAGAAGGTCTTATTTGCATTTGAAGGAGGTTGGCTGAAATCAAAAGGAAGTTTTTCTAAAAATACTAATCCGTCAGCTGCCCGAGTTACTGGCATCAAATCTGGCTGTTTATTCTAGCAAGCATTGTGCAATCTTTTAGTCTACTGAACTATGCAACAGCAACCATGGGGGCGGGTGCGTAGGGGAAATCCTGATCTTATAAAGGGAACACGATCTTCTATTACACCGGCAGCAATAGAAAATGGAGCTGTTCGTACTAAGCCACTTGCTGGCTTGCTGCTTCTTACAGGCCTGGGCAGCAGATAGGGAATATTACATTGGGATTACAGAAACGGATTGGAATTATGCTCCCGGGACAAAGAACATCATATCTGGAAATCCGTTTTCAGAAGATGAGTAAGTGATACTCGCTTTGGGCTAACTGTATTGAAAACAAGCTTTCGCCTTTTAGTATAGACGATTTATCTCTGTTGATTTTAATGGGTGCTCAGTAAATGCATGTTGTAGTACAGCCTGATGCAAAGAAGGATGAGACTCTTTGCAAATTTCAGCTGATGCAGTTTTGTTCAAGCTATGCCTGCAAAAATTGTATACGTGGCTTCTTTTCTTTATTGTCACATTAGTATACAGTGGTACCTTGGGTTAAGAACGTAATTTGTTCTGGAGGTCTGTTCTTAACCTGAAACTGTTCTTAACCTGAGGTACCACTTTAGCTAATGGGGCCTCCCGCTGCCGCTACACGATTTCTGTTCTCATCCTGAAGCCAAGTTCTTATCCTGAGGTACTACTTCTGGGTTAGCGGAGTCTTTAACCCATAGCTGTCAACTTACAGATTTGAAAATAAGGGACCAGCAGCCTTGAAAATAAGGGACCAGCAGCCAAAATAAGGGACCTGCAGCCTCACCTGTTCCAGGCACTCCAGTCTTCCTGTCCTTCTGCAGTCTGGTCAAACTCATGCTGGTAGCTTTGAGAACACTGTCCAACCAACTTTGTAATCAGAGGTTCAACTGAATAGAATCTGAATCACATGCACCACAAGGCCTATGCAGCCTCAACTTAAGATGGCTCCCCGGCCTGGCTTTGCACTGTAAAGTTTGCAGCAGCACGTGCAACAAAATGGTGTCCAGCATTCAAAAAACCCCTCAGCTTGCATTAACTAGCCACACACAAGGCATGCAAGCTCCACCCCCCAGTCGTTCTTAGACTTCTTATTGGGTGAGCAACACAGCCAAGCAACACAGTTGGAGCCTCCCTCCTCCCTGGCCGGCAGGGAGGGAGGGAGAGGAGCTGCTTCCTTTGAAATTTAAGGGACATCATTTAAGGGACATTTAAGGGACATCTATCAAGAAGGGACAGCAGCGGGACATGGCGCTGGAATAAGGGACTGTGCCTTCAAATAAGGGACACTTGACAGCTATGCTTAGCCTGAAGCATCTGTAACCTGAAGCGTCTGTAACCCGAGGTACCACTGTACAGATTTGCTTCTATCGAAGTATACTGGCTGCTTAAGGACTACTTAAGAAAAAAAATTGATTTGTATGGAAAGGAAAAGTGGCTCATGCGGTTCCTACAGGAATGCAGCGATGGCCACTAACCTAGGTGGCTTTAAAAGAGGAATAGACAAATTCATGGAGAAGAGGGATGTCGAAGGCCACTAGCCATGATGTCTATTCTCTGCCTCCATTCAGAGGCAGTAATACTTCTGAATACCACAGGAGGGGAGAGGGCTCTTTGTGCTCAGTTACTCCTTGTAGGCTTCCCACAGGCGTCTGGCTGGCTACTGTGAGAACAGGATGATGGACTAGATGATTCAGCAGGGTCATCTTAAGTTCTCCTCCAACCAGCCTGAGCGTTCAGCTTAATTTACTTGGCTGATGAGGAGTTTAGCTAATGTCCTGTGTCTATTGAGCGCTTGTTCTGATTTGTTTGTGCGGTGGTTATACAACACTGAACCTCCTGCACCCATCCTGATTTGCTTGTGATATGTTTATATATGTGTTCATGTGGGCAATTCCTCCACCCAGGGCCACCTTACCCATAGGCACTAGGGGCGCGGGGCATCTGGGTGCCAGGCTCTCAGGGGCGCCAGGCCGAGAGTCTGGGGCCTGAGAGTTGAGTCCGGGGAAGAGCCTGCCTGTCGGTTTGAGTGCCACGGCCGGCTCTTCTGTTCTGGGCGGTTCTGAGCTGCGAGTTTGGGAGTGACCGAGACAGTGAGGCGCTGAGGCGACTGGCTGGCTCCGCCCTCCTGCACGCCTGGGACTGGGCAACCTGGGGGGGGGCACTGGCTGGATCTTTGCACCCCAGCACCGCATACGCTTAAGACAGCCCTACCTCCACCTCACACTTTTCAATGCGTTTCACTGTCACTTTCCAAATCATAAACGGTCCAAATATTTTCTTAAAGCTGACAAATCCTTTTAAGCTGCCATCCCTGCATGAATCTAAAGTTTCCCTCTGAGTTTTCATTCCCTCCCACAAAATACTGGCGCTCTGGAGGCACCCCAAAATGTTGTGGTGGGACAGTCTATACATCTAAATTAATTTAGAGTTATTTTTACAGTGCAATCCTATTCATGTCTACTCAGATGCATGCCCCATTGTGTGCAGTGGTTCTTGTGGTTTAAAATAAACCAATTATAAACAGTCATTCTGAGGAGAGAGGAGTGGTTTGATAAGAAGTGAGGTTGTGGCCACGGGTTCTGTGTTCGAGATGGATGTGGAAATGCAGAGATGGCAATCTCTGCTGGAGAAGTGTTGAAACAGGAAGCAAAAGCAGAAGATGGTCAAAGAGAAAAATCTGTTAATCCTTCCTCAAGGGCTCTCATGTGAGATGCAAAAGAGGCGTTTGAGGACAATGGCATGACACAATGAGCACTCAAAATCAACAAAGCTGATCCTGGCCTTTGCCCCTCCCTTTGCTTAATCTAGGCATCTTACCAACACCAGTCTCCTTGTCTTTGTTGAAAGCAGCTGGGCAAGAATGAGGAAAGAAATTCAAAGGACTGAGAAACAGTGCCTCTCAGGGGCTAGCAATAACCAGACACACAGAGTATTTCTGAAGAGCAAAGCAAAGGGAAAAGGCTGGGCGATACCAACAAGAGACATACAACAGACCTTCACTGCCGTGGTGTGTCGGCAACTCTATTAGCTCTCTGACAAAGCACAGAGGCATAGGGTCCAATTTCTTTCTTGGTGTAAATTCACTGAGAACAGCGAAGTTGCACTGTGGGGTTGCTTTTGGTCTATGACGCTTGACGTTTCACTTTTAACCTCTACTTAAACCCTTTAGCCCTCAGGAATCTTAGCTATGAGGTGGAGTTTTAATGAAAGCTATTATCTTTGCAGAGGAAGAGAAGGAGACCTTCCAATTAAATATGAATTATTTGGACAGTCCAAGGAGAGCCATGACATGCACATCCGATTTAATTTGTGACTCACAGAGCTTCCTGTAAGCAGGCTCATAGCCTGAGCCTTTGCAGCAACACTGGTCTCCTTTGGAAATCTCCTCCTTGCAGAGAAAAACCCAATAAGGAGAAACTACCCGTTGCACATTGGCAACCAGTCCTAGGTGGGGAAGCTTGGATGGGGAGTTTGACAAATGTGTGTTGACATTTCAGTGGGTCTCCTCTGTTGCTGCACCCTGCTGAAAAAAGCCCATTCTCATGTTGCCAGCTTCTCATGGCGCAGGCACATGAAGAAGGGCCTCAGATGATGATCACAGGGTCCGTGTCAGTTCATATGAGGAGAGGCGGTCCTTGAGATATTGCGGTCCTGAGCCATTTAAGGCTTTATAGGTCAAAATCATCACATTGAATTGGGCCCGGAAACCAATTGGCAGCCAGTGCAGTCAGGCCAGGACTGGTGCTCTAATTATCATTATTTATTGATATCATTAGCTGTTTTTAACATCTTGTACCTCTGTAAATCTTGGGATTTACTCAAGCCAGATGACATCTCCCTCTTGTGCATGGATGACGCCATTTTGTCTATGTAAGCAATGGCACTCGCCTCCAAACTTCGGAAATAGAAGGAATGATAATAATAGTTAATTTGAGACAAAACATATGCTGTGCAGAAGCAGTACTCATAGGACCACAGAATTGTAGAGGTGGAGGGGACGACCCCCTGCAATGCAGGGATCTTTTGCCCAGTGTGGGGCAAAACCCCACAACCCTGAGCTTAAGAGTCTCATGTTCTACTGACTGAGCTATCCCAGTGTACCCAGTATTTTTTTAAAGGACTTACGCTAACATGATTGTGTGTTGATCCTTTAGACAAGCTGCTGTCTTTCTCCAACAAGGCCCAGACCGGATAGGAAGCACATACAAAAAAGCTGTGTACATGCAGTTCACAGACAACTCATACAGCCATATTATTGCAAAACCACCGTGGCTGGGCTTCCTGGGTCCCATTCTTAAAGCAGAAGTTGGAGACACACTCATCATCCATGTAAAGAATTTTGCGACAAGGGCCTACACACTCCACCCCCATGGTGTCAAATACACAAAAGAAAACGAAGGTAAACTTCCATTCATGTTTCAACAGTCTTCATGAATACCAACTGATTCCATACCTTTCCTGTTTTGTAACAGAATTGCATCATTATGCCTGTAGACACCCACCCAGTGCTGTGAGGAACACCTTGAATTACAGTCAGGGTAGCCAACTGACTGGGTAAATCAACTGGACAAATCTAGTATAGTTGGCAAGACTGAGGGAGCAGCTGCATCTCTGACATTTTTGTGCTGATATTAATGTCTGACTCGATCCAACTCCCCACAGGCAGACAACCCTATGGGTGTAGGATAAGATGCGGGTAGCGCTGTGGTCTAAACCACTGAGCCTCTTGGGCTTGCCGATGAGAAGGTCAGCGGTTCAAATCCCCGTGATGGGGTGAGCTCCCGTTACTCTGTCCCAGCTCCTGTCAACCCAGCAGTCCGAAAGCATGCCAATGCAAGTAGATAAATAGGTACTGCTGTGGCAGGAAGGTAAACGGTGTTTCCATTCACTTTGGTTTCCATCGCAGTCCTCTGTGCACCAGTAGTGGTTTAGTCATGCTGGACACATGACCAGGAAAGCTGTCTGTGGACAAAAGCCGGCTCCCTCGGCCTGAAAGCAAGAAGAGCGCCTCAACCCTATAGTTGTCTTTGACTGGACTTAACTGTCCAGGGGTCCTTTACCTTATACCTTACCTATGGGTGTAGGGTTCTTTTTCTGCAACTAGGAAATCTGCCCCCCAACACCTTCAATTTTGAGATGCGGGAGAAATTTGTTTGCTTCACATTTTAATCCCAACCTGCTCAGCCACACTTAACTTTGCTCTGTGCTTTCTAGGCAAAATTCTGAGTTTCCCAAGTCTGTGTCTGAGCAGTTTTTTTTCCCTCCAGAGCTTTCCCCAGGGAAACCCAGAGTATACCCCTGGATCAGAGAGAATGCCAATCTGCAGAAAACCCAATTGCTGTTTGTTCCGATTCATCAGTACAGTGGTGCCTCGCAAGATGAAAAGAATCCGTTCTGTGAGTCTCTTCATCTAGCGGTTTTTTCGTCTTGCGAAGCAAGCCCATTGACGGATTAGCGGATTAGCGCTATTAGCGGCTTTTAGCAGCTTATCGGCTTAGCAGATAAGCGGATAAGCGGCTTAGCGGCTTAGAAAAAGGGGGGGAAGGGAAAAACCCCCGCAGGAACTCGCAAGACATTTTCGTCTTGCAAAGCAAGCCCATAGGAGATTCGTTTTGCGAAGCACCTCCAAAACGGAAAACTCTTTCATCTAGCGAGTTTTCCGTCTTGCGAGGCATTCGTCTTGCGGGGCACCACTGTAAAATGTTTGCTTTCCCAGGGAAAGCAATGGGACAAAAAAACCCTACCACTCAAATCTGTCTTCTTCTTTGGCGATCACTCGTAGCCAAGTAAGATTGTCTTCCATAAACACAGTTTTAACAATGAGTCCGTAAGTGACTGTGGAGGCCAATTCTGGATCCACACGTCCTTCCACAGTGGGGACATTGGTTTCCGGGCGGGAGTTGATCACAGTGAGGATTTGCCAAGCGTGCCTTCCTCTTAGCACGTTTCTCCCTTGCGTCCTGAGTTCGAGTGTCTTCAAAGCCCATGACACCTTTGGTAAAGGCTGTTCTCCAACTGGAGCGCTCGCAGGCCAGTGTTTCCCAGTTGTCAGTGTTTAAACTACATTTTTAAAGATTTGCCTTGAGACAGTCTTTAAACCTCTTTTGTTGACCAACGGCATTTCGCTTTCTATTTTTAAGTTCGGAATAGAGTAGTTGTGCCAAATCTGAACCTGTGTCTAGAAACATGGCACAAAAGGAAATGTGAATGAGTCCAAAACTGCATTTCCCTAGCTAATGGATTGTGCCCAATGATAGTCATACTCAGAGGAGACCCACCAAAATAAATGGACATGACTACCTTAGGTCCAATACTTGCAATTGGTTGAACTTAATTGGCTACAAATAAGTATGTGAACTGAGGGGCAACTCTCTCCCAGTACATTTCTGAGCACAATTGAAAATGTTGATGCTGACCTTGAAAGCCCTAAATGGCCTTGGCCCAGCATACCTGAAGGAACGTCTCCATCCCCATCATTCAGCCCTGACACTGAGGTCCAGCGCCGAGGGCCTTCTGGCGGTTCCCTCACTGCGAGAAGTGAGGTTACAGGGAACCAGGCAGAAGGCCTTCTCAGTAGTGGTGCCCGCTCTGTGGAACGCCCTCCCACCAGATGTCAAAGAAATAAACAACTATCTGACTTTTAGAAGACATCTGAAGGCAGCCCTGTTTAGGGAAGTTTTTAACGTTTGATGTTTTATCATGTTTTTAATATTCTGCTAGAAGCTGCCCAGAGTGGCTGGAGAAACCCAGCCAGATGGGCGGGGTATAAATAATAAATTCTTATTATATTATTATTATTTTGCAATATAATTCTGCAACCAAGAAATATACGCAAACAGGCATATATTAGGGGCAAGTGGACTCAAACTGCATATGTTAGTGAAGTGGCTTTAAAGGTCTGCACCAACACTTTTAATTGTGCTCGGAAACGTACTGGGAGCCAATGTAGGTCTTTCAGGACCAGTGTTATATGGTCTCCAGTGGCCACTCCGAGTCACCAGTCAAGCTGCCACATTCTGGATTAATTGTAGCTTCCGGGTCACCTTCAAAGGTAGCCCCACATAGAGTGCATTGCAGTAGTCCAAGCAGGAGATAACCAGAGCATGCACCACTCTGGCGAGACAGTCTGCGGGCAGGTAGGGTCTCAGCCGGCTTACCCAATGGAGCTGGTAGACAGCTGCCCCGGACACAGAGGCACTTGTACCAGTACTGTGATATATAATACCACGTTCACTATTTGTTGCATTTCCTAGGTGCACTTTATCCTGACAACACCTCAGGTTTGCAAAAGAAAGATGATGCCGTGCAACCAGGAGAACAGTATGTGTATAGATGGGAGGTAACTGAAGATCATGGTCCAGCAGCAGGAGATAATAACTGTGTGACCAGAATTTATCACTCACATATAGATGCCCCAAAGGATGTTGCTTCTGGGCTTGTTGGACCTCTGCTCATTTGCAAGAAAGGTAAGGGAAATATGGAAAATGACCGAGTGCTGTTTCCTTCCCCACCCCCCAAGAAACGAGAGTCAGAGAATCTTATCTGTTTGCAGTTCATGAGTTGTGTTTTTGAGAATTTATCTGAAGTTTTTTTTTTTTTAGATTTTTATTCAGTTTTCTTTTTCCTTATATTGATTACAACCATAATTACATATTTACAGTTTTTGAACCTCCACCAACACCTCCCACAATCATCCATTTTTCTTATTTTCTCGCATTTTCTATATAATATTGCTGGTTTACGATTAGTTTACACCTCTCTGATTCAGTCATGCAATATACCTTACAGTATTACAAAGTCTCTTTAAACCCCACTAGCGTTGTTTGTTGATCACCTATAGTTTCCAGATATACCGCAAACTTTCCCCAGTCCTCGATGAATTTTTGATCTTTCTGATATCTTATTCTTCCAGTCAATTTGTCCAGTTCTGCGTAATCTATGAGTTTCATCCTCCACTCATTCAAAGTCGGCATTTCCTCCTGTCTCCACCTCTGGGCCATCAGTATTCTTGCCGCTGTAACAGCATACTGGAACAGTTTATAGTCTCGTCTTTTTATCTCTCTTCCTGTTATACCTAATAGGAAGGATTCTGGCTTCTTAGCAAACGAATATTTAAACATCTTTTTCAATTCACAGTAAATCGATTCCCAGAAACCCCTCACCTTCCTGCAGTCCCACCACATGTGAAAGAGAGATCCCTCTTTTTCTTTGCACTTCCAGCACCTATTACATGTCTTGTACATTTTTGACAGTTTTACCGGTGTAATATACCACCTGTACACCATCTTCATTATGTTTTCCTTTAGTGCTGTACATGCAGTGAATTTCATATTTCCGTTCCATACCTTTTCCCAATCCTCTAATTGTATACTGTAACCAAAATCTCTGGCCCACTTAATCATGACCGACTTAATCTCCTCGTCCTTTGTTTGCCATTCCAAGAGTATTTTATACATTTTCGAAATTATCTTAACATCATTATCAATTATATCTGATTGAAATTTGGACACTTTTTCTATATAGCCCCTTTCTTTAAGATCTTTGTTAAACATTGCATTTGCCTGAAAATAGTGCATCCAATCATAAACCTGATCCTTAACTTGTTCATATGGCCTCAGTTTCCATTTCTCCCCCTCTTTCACTACCAATTCGCCATATGTTATCCAGTTTGGTCTCATATTAATATTTTTTACCGACATTACCTCTAGTGGTGACAGCCAATGCGGAACTTTAAATTCCAGAATATTTTTGTACCTGTCCCAAACCTCTATTATAGAACCCCTGATAACATGATTAGTAAAACCTCTGTGGACTTTCTTTTTCTCCAGCCACAAGTAGGCGTGCCATCCAAACCTATTATCGTGACCCTCTAGATCTAATAGTTTATTGTTATTTAACTTTATCCACTCCTTTAGCCAGCAAAGACAAGATGCCTCATAATATAATTTCAGGTCCGGCAGGGCAAAACCGCCTCTTTCCTTAGCATCTGTCAACAGCTTGAATTGTATTCTTGGCTTCTTGCCCTGCCAGATATATCTTGAAAGCGTTCTTTGCCATTCTTTAAATACACTTATTCCCCTAATTACGGGAATCATTTGAAACAGAAATATCATCTTTGGAAGCACACACATTTTGATCGTTGATATTCTGCCCCAAAAGGACAGTTTCAATCTAGCCCAGGTTTCTAAATCTTTCTTGATTCCGTTCCACACCTGAATATAATTATTCTGATATAAATCAATGTTTTTTGGGGTCAACCATATTCCCAGATATTTTACCTTTTTGGCTACATCAATTCCTGATTCTCGTTGCAGTTCCTCCGTTAAACTCTGGTCAATGTTCTTAACCATTATTTTTGTTTTCTTCTTATTTAACATAAATCCAGCCACTCTACCAAACTGTTCAATTTCCTCCAGTACCTCATTTAAGCTATTTTTGGGCTCTTCAATCGTTATCACAATATCATCGGCAAAGGCTTTAACCTTATATTCATTTTTACCGACTGTCACTCCTTTAATCTTATTATTATTCCTTATTGAGTCCAAAAGGACTTCCAGGACTATTATAAATAGCAACGGCGAGAGAGGACACCCCTGTCTAGTACCTTTCAATATCTTAAATTCTTCAGTATGTATATTATTCACAATCAATTTAGCTCTCTGTTCCGAGTAAATTGCCCTTATTCCATTATAGAATTCATTCCCAACCTCCATCATTTCTAAATTTTTCAACATGAATTCCCACGACACATTATCGAAAGCCTTCTCTGCATCCACAAACAATAGTAAAGCTTGCTTCTCATTCCTTACAGACAGGTATTCCAAAGTATTTATTATATTCCTAACATTATCTCTCATTAGTCTACCCGGAAGAAATTTATCTGAAGAGAATTTATCTGAAGTTTATCTGTGTGAGTCACATGTGCTCCTCATTTCTCTGAGAGGTGAGTAGTTTCAAGGAGCAAATACAGCACAGGTTTGGGTTTCCTTTGAAGGAGAGAGCACTGGAAGGTCATGACTTTATTTATGAATATACAAGCAGAGAGTAGATGGAAGCAAACAGGATGTGTGTTCCTGCCAAACGGAAACCACTGCTTCACATGAGATCTGCAGACTGAGTCACCCTGCATCCTCTGATGTTTCTATAGCCATCAACCAATTCTGTATCTTCCTGCTTCTCTCTGTCCCCAAACTTTCTCTCTGTCCCCAAACACACGAACATCTTACACAAGCCTCTTTCTCACAATTGCAGTGTGTGTGTGTGTGTGTGTTTGTCATTTTCCATTCTCTGATAGTTCTTCCATATCTGTTTTGTGTGTTTGTGTGTGGTTTATAACATTTCATCAGCTGTTGCACCCAACATAACTGTCCTGGATAGCAATAGACTGACCACTGTTATTTTTACTGTAGGAACCTCCAGATGACTCAGCTGCTATGCACTGCATGAGGAGTTGCCTTTAGAGATTATTTGAACTATTAGGAAACTTTAATTGGTTAAAAAAATAACAACAACAACACTCCTAGATAGTTGACCAGCAAACGCATTAGGGTTGCCATGTGTCCTCTTTTTCAGCAATAAAATTTGGGACACATTGCATTTATTTGCTTTGAATGGTCGTCATAGTGTCCTCTTTTTTGCTCTCCAAAATATGGCAACCCTAAAACACATCCCACCAGTTCTTAAACAGCTGACTTCTGGTCTGCTCTGTACTGTCTGCTGGTCTGTTTCTGATCACAGTTCAAAGGTTTTGGTTTAATCCTTTCAAGACCTTTCAAGCTTAGGATCTGGGAATCTAAAGGAGCATCACTCCCATGTGAACTTGCCCAAATGTTGAGATTGTCTTTGGAGACCTTTAGATAAAGAGAGTGGGTGACCACTGGGGGAAATTCCTTTTCAATAGCAACATCACATCCAACAACAGAAGGCTGCATCTCAGAACTGGAAAAGAGCCTTACTTGATCAGAAAAGCCCATCTAGTTCCACCACCATTCCAGTTCATTTGATGGCCTCAAGTTCTAGTTTTGTGATTTTAGATTTGTTTGATGTTGCTGATCCATTCAGGGTGTGCTGCTGTTTTAGCCATGATCTTTAACATGTGTGTGTGTGTGTGTGTGTGTGTGTGTGTGTGTTAGCTGCCTTGAACATTTTTATTTCACATTGAAGGGTTTGCTATAAAGTATTTCAAATAAATAACCTCAAATGTCTCTCTTGGCATTTTCCCGCCTGAGTGAATGCCCACTATTCATGCACATGGAGAAAAACAAAAGAGCTGCATTTTCAGACACTGTAGCAGAAAATGGGCTGGCCTCTCTATCATACACCACTGGTGGGCATTTTTCTGGTAACAAATAGCTGGGAGACAAGAATTTCAGCAGGTAAATGTGCAAAATGTGTCCTTCGTTTTCCTTAGGTACACTGCAGGGTGGAAAAGATAAGGATGTCGACCGAGAATTCATCCTGATGTTTGCTGTGGTAGACGAAAACTTCAGCTGGTACTTAAATGATAATATCAAGAAATACTGCTCTGAACCTGACAAAGTTGACAGGAATGAGGACTTCCAAGAGAGCAATAAAATGCACTGTAAGATTACCTTTCAGAACAAATTGTTTCATTCTTTTAAGAAACTTCTTTGCAACATGTACCGTATTTTTCGCTCTATAAGACGCACCAGACCACAAGACGCACCTAGTTTTGGGAGGAGGAAAACAAGAAAAAAAATATTCTGAATCTCAGAAGCCAGAACAGCAAGAGGGATCGCTACGCAGTGAAAGCAGCAATCCCTCTTGCTGTTCTGGCTTCTGGGATAGCTGCACAGACTGCATTCGCTCCATAAGACGCACACACATTTACCCTTACTTTTTAGGAGGGAAAAAGTGAGTCTTATAGAGCAAAAAATACGGTATATGTGTTTATGACAGTACAAGTAAGTTCCATAGATATTCACAACTTAGGCAAGATATTGAAAGTTATCCACAGCAGCAGGCAGTCAAGAGATATACTCTCCCTGAACATAGATGTTTCTGCCATAGTGAATCGTTTTTATATTGCTCCACACAAATATCTATATGGTGTATGAGTTACTCTAGATTGTACGTTTTTTTTTTTAAAAAAATATATGGCACCTGTTTAGAAGCTAAGTAGCTGATCCGTAGCTGAATGGCAGACTGCTTAAATGCCCCAAGTTAGTCACTCTGAAGATTCTAAAAACAAGTACAAGATATAGAGTGGGCATCAAAGTTCAGTGGGTCTCTTGCAAGTTTCCACTAACAGACCCAGACCAAAATAAAAAAATTCCTTCCAGTAGCACCTTAAAGACCAACTAAGTTAGTTCTTGGTATGAGCTTTCGTGTGCATGCACACTTCTTCAGATACACTGAAACAGAAGTTGCCAGATCCTTCTATATAGTGAGAAGGTGGGGAGGGGTATTACTCAGAAGGGTGGTGGGAAATGGGAGATTGGCAGATAGCTGGCAGATTGCTAACATATTAATTTGAATGTACTCTGTTTTGGGGGGGAGGGCACCATGGTAGTTTGAAATAATCTTTTAACTTTTTCTTTTAAAGCAATCAATGGATATATGTATGGGTATCTTCCCAATGTCACAATGTGTGCGGAAGAAAATGTGAAGTGGTATCTTTTTGGAATGGGTAATGAAGCCGATATCCATTCAGCCTATTTCCATGGGCAAGTCTTGACAGAAAGGAACCATCGAATTGACACGATCAGCCTCTTCCCGGCTACCTTCGTGGATGCTCTCATGGTGCCAAAGAACGATGGGCAGTGGCTGCTTAGCTGTCAAGTCAATGATCATATAGAAGGTACAAACCAAGGGTTTCTTTTTGCATACCAAAGAATTATAAATATTTTCAAGGTTCTGAAAGGTGTGTTCTCTTGAAGCCTAGAGTTCACAGCATAGGGTTCACTCCTTAAGAAAGTAATAAGATTGAGACAGGCAAAAGGACAGAGACTTTAGATCAGGGTTGGAGAACCTCTGGCCTTCCAGATGTTGCTGCACTACAGGTTCCCATTATCCCTGGGCATTAGCCATGCTTGCTAGAGCTGGTGTGCATTGTAGTTCAGCAACATCTGGAAGCCCAAAGTTTTCCCACACCTGTAAATCTGGGGTGGCTCCCTTTTTTTGTCAAATGGGCCAGCTTCATCCTTGACCAACCCACTGGGGCCCACATGCAAGCAGTGGGTGTGGTTGGGGATCGGGAAGGAATTCATCAAACTCAAATTGCAAATAATCAGATCTGGGCAGACCATGAGCTGGGTTGGATCAGGGGTCTACAGAACCCACAGCCCCGCAGAATCCTTTACAAGGTTGCTGCCTCTGTTCCTGTAAAAGGTGTTTCTGGCTTTTAATCCTCTTGGGGGGGAAAACAGGCAATACAGCTGCCCAGAGCCTGGAACAGCTGGCAGCTGAAGCTCCACAAATGGGGCTCTTTGTCGCTGCATTCTTTAAATTCAATATGGGAAGTCCCCTTGAGAGTGATGGGCCTTGATGATATTTCATTGCTTTCAGGGGGAATTGAACAGGAGAAAACAAGTCTGCGCTAGGGAGCAATTCATTTCACTTTCTCTAACAAATTTGCTTAACTGAGCTGCTCAGATATACTGAATAAAATTATAAGGTTCTGATAACTCATGAAAGACACCCTTCTCCAATTTTGTGGCTCCCAGATGTTTTTGACTACGTCTCCCATTAGTCTAAGCCAGCACAGCTGCTTCCTGGGGATGTTGGGAGTTGTAGTCAAAAAAATCTGGAGACCATCAGGTTGTAGAAAGCTGCTGCAGATTCTTGCTGATCAACACAAGCAAGAGAATGCTCATAGCTTTTACAGTGCTTCACGTTAAGGTGATTCTTCATGAGGAAATATGGACCTGGGGCTTATTAAAGCAAACCTTTAACTTTAAAGAGTCTTCAATCTGTTTGCAGAGATTCCCAGAATTTGAAGTATCCTAACGCCATGTGTTCTGTCTTTCTTTTCTTCAGGCGGCATGCAGGCCATTTTTGAAGTGAAAAACTGTAATAGCCATATCCCCTCTCCCAAGAAGAGCACCATAGCAAGGCACTATTACATTGCAGCAGAGGAACATGTGTGGAACTATGGCCCATCTGGAATAAATAACTTCACAGGGGAATCATTAATTCTGGATGAGTAAGTATTGCCTTTTAAGCTATCAAGCAAACAGCAGCCAGATGATTGCATGAAAAAAATGTGTGCTTCCAATGCACTCACCAACAGAGCTGTTCAGTCTTCATAAGCAGCTGTCTGGGAGGGATGTGTGGAGCAATCCAATCCAGCAGTGCCTTTCCTTTGTTTGTATGTTCAGATTTTTTTTAGCAGGGAGGGAAGTATAGAGTCAAGTCTGCACAAGAAGATGTGGCCCTGGTCTGGTACCAGCCCCTGGCATCCTAGGGCAGCTGCTGGGGACCCATTGCTCCCAAAGGACCCACCAGGGCTTATACCGTATTTTTCGTCCTATAAGGCACACCGGCCCATAGGACGCACCTCATTTTTTGGGGGGGAAATGAATTTAAAAAAATTATTTCCCCCCCCCCCCAGCCCTGGCTGCCGCCCCAAGCCTTGCACTCACCTGCCCGAAGCAGGGGAAGCCCTCCAAAGGGCTCCCCGTGCTTCGGGCGACAGGCTGCTGCCTCAAGCCTCGCGCACCCGGTGGGACCTCCTGCCGGGCGCGCAAGGCTTGCGGACACTTGCGGGGGCTGCAGGCGCAAGGCTTGCGGACACTTGCGGGGGCTGCAGGTACTCCCACTGGGCTTGCAAGGATTGCGGATAGCTTCCTGAAGCCTGGAGAGCGAGAGGGGTCGGTGCACACCGACCCCCCTCGCTCTCCAGGCTTCAGCAAAAGCCTGCATTCGCCCCATAAGACGCACCCAGATTTCCCCTTCATTTTTGGAGGGGAAAAAGTGTGTCCTATGGGGCGAAAAATACGGTACTTACCTTGGGTTCTCAACATCGTGCAGCTAGGCTTGTGAGCTTCAGTTACCTACAAGGCATGACACTACATTAGGCACTCTGTGGTATTGTGGGAAATTAAAATGGCAGCTCCCAGGCGTTCTTGGGTTCCCATTGCTGCAGCTATGGGGAGGCCCATTAATGTAAGAGGGGTCCCTGTCCTGGCCCTACCCTTTGCCTTGTGCATATCAGTTGCCTCAGGGACACGGGTTACGCTATGGTCTAAACCACTGAGCCTTTTGAGCTTGCCGATCAGAAGGTCAGCGGTTTGAATCCCCATGATGGGGATTCAAAAGCACACCAGTGCAGTTCAAAAGCACACCAGTGCAAGTAGATAAATAGGTGGGAAGGTAAACGGTGTTCCCGTGCAGCCTGGTTTCTGTCACAGTGTTTCGTTGCGCCAGAAACGGTATAGTTGTGCTGGCCACATGACCCAGAAAGCTGTCTGGACAAATGCTGGCTCCCTCGGCCTGAAAGCGAGATGAGCGCCGCAACCCCATAGTCGCCTTTGACTGGACTTAACTGTCCAGAGGTTCTTTACCTTTACCTATCAGTTGCCTCTGTGGTGGATGGGAACGTCATACCCCTCAAGTGCCCCAATTAAATCAGGACACCCCGTTTTTTGAGCTCTGTGCTTTCTTGCGGGTCACGTGACCCAGAAAACGCACATCCTGGCTTTAGGCCTGGACTTGTTGGAGGGTGTGGAATGTGAGAGTCTGGTCGGCTCTTCTCCTTCTTTGCTGCCACAGTTGAGGCCACTGACCGAAAAGGTGATGTGATTTGGAAAGAGGAAGGTTAATGTGATAGAATTGATTCCTAGAGAGGAGAGACAGGGAAGGGTATGTCACCAGCAATCTAGGAAATAGAGCAATTGATACAGGTCATGACTAGCTGGAACAGCAGCACAAGAGGACATCTGCACCTGGGGAAATTGTGCCGCTATTCCATTGATTTTTTTAAAAAAGTTGTTCAGAATGTCGTGTAAAGAGTCAGTGCATGGAAGTGTGGCTAGTCCATAGCAAATTCCCAGTGTGGAAGCAAATGTTGTTACCCTTTGCTCCTTCATTGTAGTTCTTCCATGCTGCCAGTAAGACTGACCATTTGGGACTCCAGGTGGAGTCCAACCATCCAAATCACTTTGATCCCAAGTTATGCCATTCAAAGCCAAACAACAGAAGAAATTAGAATGAGATGAGGACTAAACAATTTTAGTATGATGCAAAATGTCTTTCTCTTAGTCGTTAACTGAATGCAGCTCTTGAAAATAATTTGTGTTGCTGCACAGGGAGTCCAAGACATTTTTTGAAAAAAGCGAACAAAGGATTGGTGGATCTTACAAAAAAGCTCTTTTCGTTGAGTATACCAGCAGTGAATTTTCACAGCGCCGGAAGAGGCTCCCTAGTGAAGAACATCTTGGGCTTTTAGGTAAGACTGTTTTTAGCCTCTGGCAATCAAAAGCAGAGGAGATTTTCAGTTTCCTGGGCTGAGTCTTTCAAGGCTGAAGACAATACACCTTCTGAGAGGTAAAAGCAATGGTGTCACTAGTTTGGTGTCTGAGTACTGCAAAGGGGTCTGGCAATGTGGTTTTACCCAAAGTGACTGTCGATGGGAGCCTGAGACTTGACACGAAAGAAACCAAAACAGTCCTTTAATACAGGAGTGAGGAACATCATGTCCAGAGTCAAAATGTTACTGTCGTGGCCCCCACTAGCACACCCTGTGCTCGGGCTCTTGAGTCAGTTGTTGGCATTAAAAGTTTTATTCCAAAATTCTCTACAGCACCCAAACGTAAGTAGACTTACTGGTTACAAAGTCAGGAAGCATGGCAGATAGGCAGAAAAAAGACATTGACACAACATTTGACACACCCTCGTGGGTGGCGCTGTGGGTTAAACTACTGAGCCTAGGGCTTGCCGATCAGAAGGTCGGCGGTTCGAATCCCCGCGACGGGGTGAGCTCCCGTTGCTCAGTCCCTGCTCTTGCCAACCTAGCAGTTTGAAAGCATGTCAAAGTGCAAGTAGATAAATAGGTACCGCACTGGCGGAAAGGTAAACGGTGTTTCCGTGCGCTGCTCTGGTTCACCAGAAGCGGCTTAGTCATGCTGGCCACATGACCTGGAAGCTGTACACCGGCTCCCTTGGCCAGTAAAGCGAGATGAGTGCCGCAACCCCAGAGTCGGCCACGACAGGACCTAATGGTCAGGGGTCCCTTAACCTTTACCTGAGCATTCCCTTCGAAGAGCAGGGTGGGCACCTTCATTCATGTGGCTGAGGTATGAAGACTCAAAACTGGGGACTCAGCTACATTAGTAAAGAAATAACAAATTGAATGTATTTTAAACATGTAACACTAGATGGTGACAGAGAGCAAGAATTGTTTAAAACGACATTTCCCACAGGGTTTTTTTTATCCTTTTTAAAAAAACGATCTAAGTTATCACTTATCTATAGTGTTTTTCTACTCTGGGAAAGCAAGTAGGCTGGACATGTGGAGTCTGTTCACACCAGTACAGTCACTTCTGCATTTTTGGTGATGGCGGTAGAGACGATAGGGCTGACTCACGATCAGGTTTATCCCTCCGCGCCTCCCTGAGGACAGTAGATCTATGTTGTCAGAGAGCGCTGCCAGGGGCAGCACATTGACTGGCTGGGATACCCCATCCAATGACACTGAGGCAGGCCAATTTCCTGACAACCCATTTGGCCCTTCTCCTGGGTCTAGGTCCCCACCTCCCGATCTGCTGGACCTCTCCCTGGGGCCAAAGTCCTCCACCCGGTCCTGTTGATCACCTCCCACTCCACTGGGCTCCTCCCATGGGTCAGATTCCTGCAGTTCCTTGACCTCTTCCTTCCCGTCTGACCACTCCCACCAAGATGTTTCCATGGGGGGTCATGAGAGCAGCTTGCCAGCTGATGCTTGGGACCCTTCCTAAGCCACATCTCCATACAAGCTTTGTACCACACCTTATTCAAGTGCTTTGGCTGAGAGGCAAGTGTGTTTGAGCTGCAACCGTGATTAAGATATAATAGTTTTAATTTGTGTTGTTGGGTTTGTGTGATTTTTAACTAGGACCTGTCATGAGGGCAGAAGTTGGTGAGACCATCCAGGTGACGTTTTTTAACAGGGCAACGCACCCTTTCAGCATTCAGCCGCATGGGCTGAGCTACAACAAAGACAATGAGGGTGCCTTCTACAACACCATCTCTGGAGGTGAATATTTATCTTAAGGGAATGATGTAAATCTTGTGTTGCATCCATTGGATGAGGTAAACCAACTTTCTTAACATGCTTCCCATGATACAACTACTTAGGGGCATTTCTTTCTTGATGATGAACTTAATGTAGGACCTGCAAGCCCATCCTCGCATGTGAATCCTGGAGAAAAATTCACTTATGAGTGGGAGGTTCCTGAAACCGTGGGTCCTACTCCGGATGATCCAGATTGCCTTACTTGGATTTATTATTCAGCATCGGATTCAATCAAGGACAGCAGCTCTGGCCTAGTGGGCCCATTCTTGGTGTGCAGGAAAGGATCACTGCTTCCTTCAGGCAAACAGGTAATGCAGGAATAATTGAAATCCTCCTCTTTGTATCACCTACCTTTTTGGTGCCAGCCGCACATTTGGGATTTTGAGAAACTCTGGTGAGTGTTGGTCACAAAATGCCTGCCGCAGGGGCATAGCATAATGGCTGTCACATCTTAAAGACAAAATGGTGTGGGCATACCTCTCCCCACCCCAACGGCACCTACATCAGCCACCACCATCCACCCTCACAGACAGAAGTGCTTCTGTTCTTAACAGAGGGGCAGAAGAGAGGATAGGTTTCAAATTCTGGCATCGAATGAGGTGTGGTAATTTTTAAGGGGATGTGTTCAATGTAGTAGAGACTGAAAAAAGGAGGTGAGCAAGGATTTATTGATTTTTGAGAAGATACTTACTGAGATTTTTCTTGGCTGCCATACTGGGGGCACACTGGTTCCTGTGGGCACCACATTGACTCATTGCCTTTGCCATAGCTGTCAACTTTTCCCTTTTCTTGCGAGGAATCCTATTCGGAATAAGGGAATTTCCCTTAAAAAAAGGGAAACGTTGACAGCTATGGCCTTTGCCCACTGCTATCCTCCAGAAAACCTTTTTTTTTTAGTGCTAAGTTGGAGCAAACATCAGGGGTGCCAACTTAGATAAAATATTGGGGGCTCCCAGATAAGCCCCCTCCCCAATAGATCACAAGATGTGACACACGCACACCATTTGAATGACAATGCCCATCAACTTAGGGGCGTCTGCCTCCTCAAATATTTTATTGGGGGGGGGCAAAGGGACCTCAGCCCCTAGGAGTTGACTCCTTTACATAGAAGACTCGATTGATGTTTGCTCCAGTTCAGCGGTAAACAGTGAGTTTTCTTGAGGGAAGGCGGCAAGTAGAGGTGTGGGTGAGCCCTGACTTTCTAATCTCCAGCAGCATAGGAAGTCATTTGCCGGGTGATTTGAAAAAAAGCACCCCAGAACCTGAAAGGCGTTTGTAAGGATGTTGGATAAGGAACTTCACATTGTTTTACAGATACAGTGGTACCTCAGGTTACAGACGCTTCAGGTTACTTACTCTGCTAACCCAGAAATAGTACCTTGGTTAAGAACTTTGCTTCAGGATGAGAACAGAAATCGTGCTCTGGTGGCACGGTGGCAGCAGGAGGCCCCATTAGCTAAAGTGGTGCTTCAGGTTAAGAACAGTTTCAGGTTAAGAACAGACCTCTGGAATGAATTAAATTCTTAACCCGAGGTACCACTGTAGCTAGCCCCAGCCAGTTTAATAGTGTTTTCCCACAGGTGTCCCCACCCCCACACTTTTACACTTGCTCTTTTCCACAGAAAAATGTAGACAAGGAGTTTTTCCTCCTTGCCACAGTATTCGATGAGAATCTGAGCTGGTATCTGGATGACAATATTGCGCTATCTGGAGGAAATCCTATGCAGATTAATAAGGAGGATGAAGATTTCCAGGAATCCAACAAGATGCATTGTAAGTTTATTATTTTGTTTTGTTTTATTGAAATGATGATGCCAAAATTTTACCCCATCTCGCCCACCCCAATCACCTCCCCAAACAAACACTTATTCAGAGAAGGTCTCTGGGGAAGGTCTTTCATCCTGGCTCAGATGGGGAAGGGCGGCCTGTCTCATTTTGCCGCCTGAGGCAAAATGGTAAAGTGCCGTCTTCCCCAGCTGCTGCCACTGCCCACCTCGCTAACTGGGGTTGTACAGCTTCCAGGTTCTGGCAGTGCCCCCTCCCCCCATGAGATGTGGCAATGGCTTCCAGTTTCTGGCAAGATCCCGCCAGAACCCAGAAGCCAGTGCTGCAGCTCTTTCTCTTTGCTTCTCCAGCAGTGGTGTTTGGGGCTATTCTCCACTGAAGTTCTGCCACCCAAAGCAGCTGTGGCCCAGCCCTATATCTGGGATCAGCCCATAGAACGTAAGCAATTGGAACTTACATAGGTTCAAGGCCCCAAAATGGGCACTCTGGGAGCATGCCCAGAACAAGGAGAGACATCCTGGGAGCATGCCCAGAACAAGGAGAGACCGACGCCTATTCAAAACTTCCTTATGCTCAGTCACATGATACAGCCACCAGGAACTTAACCAGCAAAAGTGTGGGGTCAAATTCCCCCTGAAAGGAGCTTAGTTAGAATTTCTATAGTTAGAATTGTTGGGATACTGCCAGGGAGATAAAGCCCATCATGGCCCCCACGTCGTCTCCAGACGATCCATTGATCTCCCGTAGATACAGTATCAGCAATTAGCGGCACGAGCTCCAGAAAATAGCTTGTGACATTCCAGATGCACACACTATCAGCAGATAATTCACAGCAGAAGTTGCACACAGGAGAGCATATTTACAAGTTTATTCAGCGTTGGTCAGAACAAAGAAAAACATGACTGCCTGCTTCAGTGTCTCTGACACAGAGAAAGAAACGAAAGCAATAGAAAACATAAACATCCTGTGAACAGGAAATGCGCAGACTCTGTGACTCACAAAGCCTGCTCCCTTTTAAGGTGGAACGGAAATGTCCTAACAAGAATTGCTCTGTGTTTCTCAGCGAGTAATGGGGAATGAGATTGCAGTCTATCATTCTCTCATTCCTTGGGCAATAGGAGAAATAGTTTCGGAGACTTGGGTGCTTTCAATCAAGAAGCCACTGTTCCATGAAATAATTATTCATTCAGTACATAAACTATGGCACACACTCCCACAGGAAGCAGTGATGGTCACCAGCTTGGATGGCTTTAACAGAGAATTAGGCAAATTCACAGAGGAGAGAGCTATCAGTGAATACTAGCCATGATGGCTGCAGTCAGAGGAAGCCACACTTCTGAATATTAGTTGCTGGAAACCCCAGGAAGGAAGAATGCTATTGTGGTCGGATCCTGCTTATGGGTTTCCTGTGACCACTGTGGAACATGATGCTGGACTAGATGGGCAACTGACCTGATCCAACTGGCTTTCCTTACTTTGTTAGATTCATTTATTCCAGTGAGTTTGAGTAGGACTTAGCTGAATCCAATCCTAAGATTCTACAATTCACTCCTGTGTGACTTGGAGCAGAATCCAGATAAGACAGCAAATATGTGTATAGATGCATGTTTAATTAGATGTAAGCCCTATTAGCAGGGTGAAATTTATGTCTGAATAAAGATACATAGGATTGGACTACATGTGTTATTAAATATTTCAAATAGATGGAAGATGATGGCTTGTTTAATTTGCAAAAACTGTAAGCACATAATATGCATCTTTCCTTTTTGCTATTGAACTATATTATGTTAGTTGTGGGATTTTGAACCTGAATGTGTTTAAACATCAATTTGCACCTCTCTTTTGCAGCCTTAAATGGATACATGTACGGAAGCCAGGAAGGCCTTGAGATGTGTAGTGGAGACACCGTTTCATGGCATTTGATTGGCTTGGGTTCAGAGGTTGACATTCATGGAATACATTTTTCAGGAAATACCTTTTTGACCAAAGGAGGAAGAAAGGCTACAGCTAATCTCTTTCCACATAGCTCTCTCACAGCTCTTATGAAGCTTGACTCAGAAGGTGAATGACGACAATTGTACTTACTAATTTTAAACCATCCATTTGGTTATATGAACTTCTCAGTTTACAGTCTCTGGACCAGCAAATTATTTCTAAAAGGGGGAAACTGAGTCGCCATCTCTCCTCAGTCCTGTACTTAGTTTGAAGAAAACTTAACTATGGAACTCACACCCCAATGAAATTTCTGTGGCAGAGTTGAGCAATTTCCAAAGCGAGGTTAGGTATCAATGGAAAATTATACCAGTAACTGCTAGCTGATTATGCAAAACTCTGCCTCCATCCGACACTGTTCTGTAGTTGGCTCTACCCCTGCAGCACCATTTTGTGACTGGCGGGCCTTGGTAATTTTCAGTCTTCTCAAGTCAGCCATATGTGTAAAAAGCTTGGAAAACCCCTGCTCTAGCTCAAGTCTAGGAGGTGGTCTAGTGTGCACTCCTGCTGGACATGCTAAGAATTAGTGGAGTTGGTTTTTCTCTCTTGTATCCTTCTCTTGAGAACCTTCAATTGCATAATGAGTAAATAGTATTCTGGTCCTTCTCTTTTCTGTTAAGTGTGACCCATGGGTAAGCAAACTAAGGCCTGGGGGCCGGATCCGGCCCAATCGTCTTCTAAATCCAGCCCACGAATGGTCTGGGAATCAGTGTATTTTTACATGAGTGGAATGTGTCCTTTTATTTAAAATGCATCTCTGGGTTATTTGTGGGGCATAGGAATTCATTCATTTCCCCCCCCAAAATATAGTCCGGCACCCCCCCACAAGGTCTGAGGGACAGTGGACCGGCCCCCTGCTGAAAAAGTTTGCTGACCCCTTCAGTTGCCCCTTTGCTTGGGACAAAAAGATAGCTGGTTTATTTTTATTTATTTTTTAAAATTGTACTTGTCTCTGAATCTTCAATGTGTTACATTGAAAAATATTCCACTTGACCTGCTTCATCATCTTGACCAATTTATATATTGCACATCTCTGCAGCTCGAGATAACACTTCATTCATTTGAAGAAGTGTGCTGACACCCACTTCAGGAAAGCTGATACCATAATAAGTGTTTTAGTCTTTAACACGCCACAATGCACTTTGCTGTTTTTGCTGCAAGAGACTATAGTTTACTAAGGGTGTTAGGGGCTGTAGCTCTGAAGGGTTTCCAGGATCCTTTGCTTTTTCAAATGCTTGATGTGTACGTAGCCTAATGAGGCTCCTCCATTATTTTAGTTCCTGCAACGCAGGCCAGGCCATCATATTTCCTAGGTGTGCTTGGTTTGGATTCATTTGTTTGCTTCCTCTCTTTGTTTCTCCAGGGGTATTTGAAGTGGCCTGCATGACTACAGATCATTTCACAGGGGGTATGAGACAAAACTATGAAGTGAGGAAGTGTGCTTTATCACCAGAGGATAATGAGGTATATACCCATGAAAAGACCTATTACATTGCAGCAGTAGAAATAGAATGGGACTATTCCCCCAGCAGGACCTGGGAGCAGGAGAGACATCACTTTCATGATGAAAGGTAAGGCCAGATCAAACAATAAATTCCTAGAAAAGCATATCTGAGATTGCTCACTTTTCCTTTCCATCCTTTTGTAGCAGACATGGATCCCAAGTGGTTGGTCTAGGCTTGGTGAGACCCAAGTCAAAATCCTCACCAGCCTAGTCACCAGCTATTAGCCTAACCTACCTCACAAATTTGTTGTGAGAATAAAATGTGCAAGGATGGGGCAGGGGACCACATAGCTATCCTTAAGCTCTTTGGAGGAATGGTGGCAAAAATAAAACAATACTTCTCTGGCATATTTAAATGTAAAATGTAATGAATGCATGGCAAACAATAATTAGGTGGTGTCTATTATCACTAGAGGTGATACTAGAGCGCAAGGAAATGCTGTTTACCTTCCCACCGCAGTGGTACCTATTTATCTACTTGTGTTCCTGATTCTACTATGAATTATGCATTTCATGTAGCAGATTTCATAGGGAGCATTTTTTTCCCTGCTTCCGGCTTCCCTGTGTGGATTATTTTATGAATGCACAAGGGATGAGTTTCTTTTTTATGCAGAGTGCAAAAAATATTTAGGACTGGCACATCTCCATATCATCTCCGAGGACAGGCAAACCCTTTGATTAACACAAAGCCACATTCACAGAGTGTAGTAAAGGGCACTGTTGACTCCAGACCTAGGGTCTTACAATACCAAAGCGCTTAAGATGCAACAGGATTTTAAGTTTACCTTTATTCCTCTATTTAAGTTTCCATCCACTGTTTTGCTGATAAGGTCTGCCATTCTGTAAAGCAGCCTTCTCCAACTGGATACAACTCAGATACATGACCAGTGGTCAGAAATGGTTGGAGTTGTAAGATCTGCTAAACCTGGCAAGGCATGCAATGACTCATGCAACCCAACCCTTGCTTTTAAGCACGGGGCTGCAGGCAGTTATCTCTACCAGTCTCTGGTTAAACTCTCATCACAGGCAGGTGGATTGTTGCTCCAGAATAGCTATGGACTCTTCCAACATGACTTACTGAGATAGTGTGGCTGCAATTTAACAGGTCAGGTAGGCCTGCTGGAGGCCAAGATCGGGACCTCTCAGGTAGACAGGGCCTTTGGAAAGTCAGACGTGGAGCACATCTTCCCTGCGTTTGCTCCCCCCAAGCTTCAGTCTTGTTTGCAGGCATAGTGGAAAGTTGTCCCAGCCCACTTTTCAGCAGTGGATGGGGCCAACCCCCAAAGTAGATGGGGCAAGACACCTCACACACAGTCACACTGTGTGTGACTTTCCTAACCATAACATGGAGATGTCAACCAGCCATAAGCAGAATGGCGTCTCATTAGTTCCTTCCTTTAACTCAAGAGTGGGGAATCTTAGGCCCAGTGACCAAAGGTGCCTTTTGAAGCCTGTCTATCTAGTCCTCAAGAATTTGCACTCTCCTTTAGCATTTTTGCCTGACTGAAATTTGTCCTTGAACTCTGGTAATGCCTTTTGCCTACCTGGTTGGAAGATGGATGGTCTATGTGTTTGTGTAAAACACATTTTCACATTTGCAGTTACATAAATGATACCTGGAGTTTTTGACCAGTGCCTCTTAACTTTATTGGTTCTCATTTTCAATTGTATCCTTCACTTTTCCCCCCTTCAGCCCAGGGAATTCATTCTTAAATAAAAATGATAAGTTCATTGGGTCAAAATACAAGAAGGTTGTTTATCGAGAATATACTGACAAATCATTCAGCACCGCCAAAAAAAGGAAGGAAGAAGAAGAGCACCTGGGAATTCTAGGTACTGGCTTTATAAATTGAAAGAACAGCTATTGAACGTTATATTGGCATGAACTGAATTTTGCTGTGTGGGTCTCAAGTAAGGATGAAAGGAGGCAGCAGCTTCTGTATGTCACCATTAGCACTTTTTTTGATGGGCTACATCTGCAGGGCTACAGGTTCCTCACCACTGCATTAAACTGTGGGTTAGCATTATGCTTGAACCAGATCAATGTCTTGAAGATAAAGTTTAAGACTTAACACTGGATTTAATCCAGAGAAAATTAAACCCGCTTACATATAATTAAAGTCAATTGAATTTAAGTACACTGTTAAGTGCTTAAGAGCCCTAGCAATTTAATTTGAGCCTTAAGCGCCTGTAGGTTTCCTTTGCACTGATTAATCTTTGCAGTTTTGTTTTCCAATGCACTTTGGAATTTCCTTTAATGCTGTGTCTAAGAGAACATGTTTGTTTTTAATCTCTCCAAGGTCCACTACTTGTTGCAAATGTTGGGGATAAAATCACAATTATTTTTAAAAACATGGCCTCCAGACCTTATTCTATTCATGCACAAGGAGTGAAAACTGACTTTGCGGACGCAGCCGGAACCAGTTCAGGTAATAGTCTCATTCATTATTTCTCTCACTTTTAAAAATCTTGTTTTCCTTGCCTCAAGGTCTGTAGAATGGGGATAATAATAACAAAAGGACAAAAGAAGCAGAGAATGTGGAGCTGGTGAAAATCCACAAGGGCTTAATTCCTCCTGTTCAGTTTTTTGCAAAAACGTTTGGAAGATGATACAATTTAGTCTTGGTGAATCTGAAGGGGAAGGGCGTGCAACCACCAAGAATGCCTATCTTGTGTCTCTTATCATAGGACACAATCCTAACCCTAGGCCACCAGTGGTAGGGATTGACCTTTACCCTAAGCCACCAGTGCAGGCAGTTCTGCGCCCACAGCCCAACTGCTCACACCAGCCAGGGCAGAAGGTGGAGAGCAGAAAAAATATCCCTGTGCTACACCAGTTTTTAGGCTACTGCACTACGTAGGCCTAGAGGAGGCGCATTCTTGTCACATGGTGGGTCAGCACAGGATCCAGTCCTGCCCATGAAATGCTGCTTTTCGGGGCTTTCTGCCTGTCACCTGCCAGCAGGGATGCCATCAGTAGTAGCTTCCACCCACTTGCGATTTGGATGGGTGCATTGGGGTGCTCCTCACTGTCAGGGCTTCCCTGCCAATGTGGGCAGAGGGGCAGCTTCACTAGATGCCCATGCATTTTAGTGTTATGAGAGAGTGAGAAAAAAGTTTCCTCTATTCCCCTTTCTCCACCCCCATCGTTCTGCCCGGACACCGAGGTCCAGCGCCGAGGGCCTTCTGGCGGTTCCCTCACTGCGAGAAGCCAAGTTACAGGGAACCAGGCAGAGGGCCTTCTTGGTAGTGGCACCCACCCTGTGGAACGCCCTTCCACCAGATGTCAAAGAGAAGAACAACTATCAGACTTTTAGAAGACATCTGAAGGCAGCCCTGTTTAGGGAAGCTTTTAATGTTTAACAGACTATTGTATTTAATATTTTGTTGGAAGCTGCCCAGAGTGGCTGGGGAAACCTAGCCAGATGGGTGGGGTATAAATAATAAATTATTATTATTATTACTCCATGCTATGCATGATTTTATCAATTTTAAATATCTGTTTCATGCAGGTGCAGTCAGAGAGTATGTCTGGAAAATACCAAAGAGATCTGGTCCTGCTGAAGGGGATTCCGACTGTATCCCTTGGGCATATTACTCAGCTGTGGATAAAGTTAAGGTGTGTTTTTAATGGCAGTTACCAAATCCGTTCCCTTACCTGGGCACAGAACACTTCTTCACCAGACCCCCTGCATTGGCTTCATTCCTTACTAAACAACGAGTCATCTGACTTTGTTGAAATCTTGATGGAGACAATGGGATTGGCCCCATGTAATCTGGGTGTAGTGTGGAGTAGTGGTTAAGAGCGGTAGACTCGTAATCTGGTGAACCGGGTTCGTGTCTCTGCTCCTCCACATGCAGCTGCTGGGTGACCTTGGGCTAGTCACACTTCTCTGAAGTCTCTCAGCCTCACTCACCCCACAGAGTGTTTGTTGTGGGGGAGGAGGGGAAAGGAGATTGTTAGCCGCTTTGAGACTCCTTCGGGTAGTGATAAAGCAGGATATCAAATCCAAACTCCTCTTCTTCAAACTCTTCTGGAAGCAGAGCTTTTAAGAGCGGCGGGGAGGAAAAGGTAGAGGCAGAATCTGTTTTCAAAGTACTTTGGAAGTGGCAAGCCAACTTTCATCTATAATGGATGTGTATAGAAGGGGTTGGATCCAGACTAGATTAGGTCCCATTTAAATCCATCTGAAAAATTAGTCATGATTTAAATCTCATTGATCTCAATGGGACCTAAATGTGACTAATATATAGCAACATAGGCCAGAAAAATACGGAGTCATGGTGGTGGAGCTACCATTTCTGAAGCCTTGCCAACCAGGGTTAGAAGGTTGTGGGGCAGATTCCCCCCTCCTTTCATGTACAGTACTTGGTTTCCAGATTTTATTTTTCTTGTCGTTGGTTTCAGTGGGAGGGGAAATAACTATGGCAGCTCCAGGACTGGCTTATTATCATTTTTTTGCCCTTGTCTGGGAAATGGGACGGCTTTAGATCCAAAGCCTCCCTCAATCTGTCCCTGCCACACCTGATTTTCCCGTGCCTTACTGCCACTGCAGCACCAATAACTAAGGTGGTGAAGCAGGACCACCTGGAAGAATTTTACCCTTATGATTTCTATATAATCATCTATCCATATATAACCATATATCTTTATGATGATTTCTATATATCCATGTATACGAAGGGTGTTTGAATCATGAAGGCTTCTGCAGAGCTAAATGCTTAGATTTTAGAAATCCAAAATGACCTCTGCCCCATTTCTTCCCCCTTGTTCTTCTAATGCACTCAATGGCTCGCCAACATAGTAGGAAGCAAGAAATCTGATGTGCCGGCACTTTCCTCTGTCTAGGAAGCCCCTCAGCAGGAAAATGCTAACCACAATGTCCCCGTTTATAACAGATGGCGTGTAGGAGGGTTACCAACATTGTAACGGGCAAATAAGTTTCTTTTCTCCTTTCTTACTATAATTCAGGGGAAAGGTCAGGCTGATGTACCGTGAGGAAAGCAGAAGTTGGGGTTTATGCATGCGCTTGCTGGTTTGATTTTTGCTGCCATATGTGATTATATACGATTATGTCATGTTTTATGACGTATTTACTCAGGTATAAAGCCTAAGGGCGCTAGAGCTTCGGCACCCAGTCTTTGGAAACCATTCCACTGGGTCATTATTGCTCAGCAATAAAATACCACTTTCTCTTTCTCCATTGCTGCGTCTGACAATTCCTGGACACAATTTGAGTGGGCCACAGGTACTTTAAAAATCCTTGCAACAGTGGCAGCAGAGCTTTCCATTGCTGCAAGTAGGAGGCCTCTAGAAGGAGACTTCCAGAGGTCTCCATCTGTGAAGGGCATCTGCAGGATCCAGCAGCCCCTTGGCCAGAAGCTTAGACTTAATCCCAAGCACTCGATATGGGCCAATATTTCGTCAGATGCTATTTCCCCATCTCCATTATTTTAGTAATGGCGATAGGTAATTATATCCCTTTTTTTGGCTTTCAGGACCTCTACAGTGGATTAATTGGGACACTGCTAGTCTGTCGCAGGGAGCATATACAATTACTTTCCACATCTGCACAACCGATACAATTTAATGTTCTTTTTTTGGTGTTTGACGAAAACCTGTCTTGGTACCTGGATGAAAATATCAACACTTACGCTGTCAACCCAGAAGGCGTGAACAAAGAAGACGAGGAGTTTATCGAAAGCAATAAGATGCACGGTACGTTTCTATGGCGATGGGATATTTCCAACACCCACAATTGCCAGTCATTAATCAGACATTCTGTGTTCATTACATTTGCCACATACATGCCAAACTGTATGGCATAGGGTTGTATTGCAGCTCTTGGGTCCTTTTCTCTTTTGGAAGCTGGGCTCCAAACATCCTGCTCGCTTTGTTTCCTTCACAGTTGGCCTCCTGTAATTCAGTAGGCAGAGCGCATTTGAGGACCGGCCCTACCATTGGCTTCACTATATTGAAATTCACGTTCCATCAAAGAGTTTTTGCGTTCATGATAAACTTCTCTTTCCTTAGCCATTAACGGAAAGGTGTTTGGAAACTTGCATGGCCTTACAATGCACGTTGGAGATAAAGTCAGCTGGTACTTAATGGGGATGGGGAACGAAGTGGATATGCACACAGCACACTTCCACGGCCACAGCTTCGACTATAAGGTAAGATGATTGGTTCCTGCCTTTAATTTTAAACTTAGTGTTGGAGGAATGATAATGCGTTTTTTGGAGAATGCTCTTAGTCAACTGAATATACAAACCTGCTTTATGCTCAACTGTCCCAGTGTTTTCTATTCTGACTGGCACAGCTTTCAGCTGACAATACTGCCTGCCATCTTCTACCTGATGTAATGTTATTGGTGGCAAACAACAAGGGCGCCTTGGTGGTTTGTTTGGGAATAGGGTTTGAGCAGATCCACAGCAGGCATTTAAAGCACATGACTTCCCCAAAAGAATTCTGGAAACTGTAGTTCATTAAGAATGCTTGAAATTGAAGCTGTGCGAGGGGGAAACTATAGTTTTCAGGATTTTTTTGCAGGGGAAATTTTAAATGTGCACTTCGTGATTACAATAAGTTACTTTAACATCCTATCTGTCTCCAAGCTGCCAGGTCTGGAAATAATTACAGACCAGCAATTTCTATCCTAATTCAATGGAAAGGCAACTCTTTAAGAAAGCAACGATACAAAAAGGGCTACAGTACACAGCTCCACTGCCCAGTGTCCTAACAGCTACCCCACAGCCACAACCCACACTGTTTTTTCAGATTTTGGTTTTAACTGGTGGTAGTAGCAGGACCGGATTGGGCAAAGTTGCTATTTCTAATACATAAAATGAGGGGTGGGCAAATCTGTTGTTTTTTGTTTCTCTCCGTTCCCATTGTTAAGTTTAGTTCTTCACATTTAGACATCAATATGTTGAAATGGCTGGGGTAACCCAGTCAGATGGTTGGGGTATAAATAGTAAAATTATAATAAAATTTGCATTTAGTGTAAATTTCTCCTTTTTGTATGCAATGTTGCCTAATATACACATTTTTACAAAACAATTCCCCATAATATAATGCATTTTTGCTTGTTATTTTCACCAGTATATGCATTTTATTGCACACTTTACCCTAATATACACATATTTGCACACATTACTTGGGTAAAGAACTGCATTGCAAAATTCAGAGAAGTGCAAATTTAAAAGAGTTATAAGCTGAAACCAATTTCTCCCTCATGCAATAAAGGGGAAGTAGGCATAGATGGCTCTTACTTATTTTTTAAAAAATTAAGTTGCCTGCATTTTTCTTCCAATTGTTTAAGTTTCCAGCACAAATACATTCAAAGTTCTGCCACAATATTCTTAACTCATTTTATGTCTTCCAATTAATTACTTCAAAGACGCTGCAAAAATGTTTACTGATGTAAGGTGGTTTTGTGTGCTTGCCCTAAAAGAACACCAGAACCTACCGGGCCGATGTCTTTGATCTGTTTCCTGGGACTTTTCAAACTGTTGAAATGTTGCCCAAGTATCCTGGGACTTGGTTATTGCACTGTCATGTGACCGACCACATCCATGCTGGCATGGAGACCACCTACACTGTGCTCCCAGAAGAAAGGTAAGCAGTCACCAAATGTGTTCAAGGAAATACGTTGCACTTGCAAGGCCTACCACTAACTGGGGAGATTTAAGAAATGGGAAGGAGGCTGAAGGGGTGTGCAAAACAGAATTTGGGAAGGGGCTCTTCTGAAGACCTCAGGGCAAAACAGAAGTTCACCTGACACCATCATAACCCGTCAAAACGTAGCCCGTGAAGGGTGGGGAAATGAAATCATCAGCCTAGAAAGATTCCACATCCCTGAGCTACAGCAATCTTGTGCTGCTCCCCACATCAGAAGAGCTAACTGATGTTATCTGCAGCCAGTTGCACAATTGAGGCTGACTCAGTGGCAGCTAAGAACATTGGGTAAGTAAGGCAGGATAGGTCATGATAGATGGAGCCAAGGATAACAAGAGGCAAACTAAGAATATCAACCTACAGCAGACGAAGCTTAAGATCTGCTCCCTGCCCGTTAACAGTGACCACATATACCCAACTGTTGCATTCTTCAAGTGGCCCTACTTCCTCTCTTTTCAGAAATAAGTCCAGCAGCAAGGATCCCACCCTCTACCTCACCTCCATGATTCTGTTGTTTTGTGTAGCATTTCTATGATTCCACCAAGTACTGCTGCTTCCATCCGCCACTCAAGTTCCTACCCCTGGACTTTTAACATCCCCTGAGCCTATTTTTCTATTGCTTATTTCCACACCAGGAAGGGATTCACCTGCTAATCTCTTCCACTGTGCTATGCTTATTGTTGTTGTTTAGTCGTGTCTGACTCTTCGTCACCCCATGGACCAGAGCACGCCAGGCACGCCTGTCTTCCACTGCCTCCCGCTATAAATGAAACCGTGGTAGGGGGAACTGCCAGCAACAACATTTAAGCAACACACACGCTAAATAAAAGACAGCCAATCTACTCAAGACTGTTTCGGTTCTTCTTTCTATGAATAGTGTGTGTTGCCAGCCTTAGGGGGGGGGGGTGGACAAAATCCAAGCTATATTCACTCTGTCATTTTGAATCTCACTTCTGTTGACGTGTACATCTCACTCACCCAGCTGTTATTAGACAGCTGCATTTCAAGTGCAAGTAGATAAATAGGTACCACTCTGGCAGGAAGGTAAACGGCGTTTCCGTGCGCTGCTCTGGTTTGCCAGAAGCGGCTTAGTCATACTGGCCACATGACCCGGAAGCTGTACGCCGGCTCCCTCGGCCAGTAAAGCGAGATGAGTGCCGCAACCCCAGAGTCCTCCATGACTGGATCTAATGGTCAGGGGTCCCTTTACCTTTACACATTTATAAATCTTAGTATTTTTTGGTACTTCCAGACAGTTGTAAATAGAGACCAGGGAGAAACTCAAGGCAGATTAAATAGCATGTGTTATTGTTTGTGCAGAAAATCCGTGATAGGACCAGCTTATAAGAACAGCCCCAGCATCTGATTTCAGTGAAGTCCCGTTACAGAAGCTGCTTGAACAAAGAGGCTACTACAGATCCAAAAGGAAATCCAAGAACTTGCTGTCACTTTTTATTCGTGGCTTTTGGTGCAGAGAATTTTATTATTATTATTATTATTATTATTATTATTATTATTATTATTATTCACATGAGATTTTCAGCTGTTTGGTTTGTTGGACACCCCATCTGACACAGGTGATTATAAGGAGAAGAATAAAACTGAATTATATTCACAGTAAAGCTATCCTTGGAATGTACTGGCATATAGCCCAACTTTCTCCACATAGTATATGTCTAGCTCACTTATAACACCAGTGTTTAGCATCATAAAACTATCACAAGAAAGGGGAGTGAGATGGTTAGGAAAGGATTTCAGGCCACAGCTGAAACAGGCAAAGTCTTAAAAACTACACACACAAACTTACTTTAATGTGCCAATATTTATATTTTAATGTGTCAACCAATCTTCTCACGCACACAGGGAAATGCTAAAGACCCCCCCCCCATATCTACAGTATTGAATTTATAGTTGCAGAGTGAGCTTTCGTCCATTTGAGTACTTTCTCTTGCAAAACGTTTCTCAGAGATCACGCAGCCCTTCTTTCTTGTGCTTAGGTCACTAGTTTCCTTCTGCTGCACTGAAGCAGATGTGGCAGGAAGAATGCTGCGTTCCCATCCTCTGGTAAGACATTAAGGAAGTCCCTCAATTCCAGTTCCATGGCGATGACAGATAATGTTTCTGGGCAGGGAAGATACACCATGTTTAAACAAGATCCTCTTTAGCCATCAATTCTTACTTTGCCTAATTATGTTTAGCCTTGAAAGTGTTGCGATTGGTGCAGAAATGAGCTCACTTAGCATCTGCTCTGAATCCAGTTCTTTAATATAGTCATTAAAAGCTCCGCCCCCCCCCATGGCAGCCATCTATGCATCTAAAAGCTTTAAAAAAAAAAACCACACTGCAAAGACTCTGCACATCCACAAACTGACAAGAAGCACATTTCTTTACCTGTTAGGGATGACAGGAGTACAGAATAGTTGTCTCCAGGATCTCTGATTCGTTTACAGAGCTCAGGAAGGAGTTTGTTCCACCACAGAGCCTAAGCAAGACCCAAGGAGAGAGGGAAAAAATATCAAGAGTGCTATAATGTTCCTAATGGAATACAACCTCTTTGTTTCTTCACACACACACACACACTTTCTGTCTTAAAGGAGCACCTTTAAATACAATATATATTTATATTTGTCACTCTTATATCTGTGAAGTATAGCTTGTCAGGGTTCTTCTTAAACTTATCAACAAACAAGAGCGATGGCTCCCTCTTGTGATACTAAGAATTCAGGGCAAAGTACAAGCCGAGATGAAAGAAGTGATAAAATGCCTAACAGTGCCAAGGAAAGCTGCATTCTGTGACCTGCAGAAATCATACAAAATTATATATACTTTATACAATGCGTTCCCTTCCACTGTTACAGGGGAAAGGAAGAAAGACATTGAAAATGCTGCCCCACTCCTAAGTGTCAGATTTAAGCAAGCATTGCCTATAACTTTCAAATTATATTTGAAGCTTTTCTTTGCAGACTAGAAGCTTTTTCTCATTCTCTCTCTCTCTCTCTCTCTCTCTCTCTCTCTCTCACACACACACACACACACAATTTAGCACCCCAACACAATCTTGACTTCCACAATATTACATCGGTGTAACTTACATAACAGCTGTATTTGCAAGTAACACCAAACCACGGTTTAGCACAATGCAAACAAGTCCAAGTGTTGGACTTGCTCTCCAGGAGGACGTCTACCAAGTTTGGCCTTGCATTTTAGGAATCTCAGTTTAGCACATTGTACACATTAGGATCATGAATTGCAGCAACGGTTATGCAACTGAGCTTCACAACCCATGGTGTGAGCTGGCTTATTATGAGACTGGCCAGAGTTTTATAACTACGCTCCCTTGCTTGAATGCAAATGCTAAGCCAAGATTTAATAAAAGAGAAACTAAGCTTTGTAAAAGTCCTCAGGTATACATGATAAGATAAGATAAACTTTATTCGCATTAGCCAACGGCCATAGCAACATAAAACAAGCAATATATACAAATAAAATACATACAAATTAAAAAGACAGTAATGGGTAAAAAGGGCAATCAAATGACCAAGATTATCGTTCAGATCGTGGCCCTTAATCTCATTGCACCCTCAATAAACCTAGCAACCTTTGCTGTTGTCTGATCATTTTGATCTGATAAAAGAAAGAACAGTGTGGCCTCAGATGGGCGGCCTGGGATGGTAAGTAAGAGTGGGGTAATGATCTCATTCCTCAGATCTTTATTAAGGGGACAGGACAAGAGAACTTGAGCCACTGTTTCCAGATTACCATCTCCACAGGGGACCATGTATACATGTATGTATGTATATGTGTGTGTGTTCAATAGGTAAGGTAAATATACCCCTGCCCGTACAGGCCAGTCGTGTCCGACTCTAGGGTTGCGTGCTCATCTCGCTCTAGAGGCCGTGAGCCGGTGCCGTCCGAAGACACGTCCGGGTCACGTGGCCAGCGTGACGAAGCTGCAGCTGGCGAGCCAGCACCAGCGCAGCACACGGAAATGCCGTTTACCTTCCCGCTATAAAGCGGTCCCTATTTATCTACTTGCACTTAAGAGTGCTTTCGAACTGCTAGGTGGGCAGGAGCTGGGACCAAACGACGGGAGCTCACCCCGCTGTGGGGATTCGAACCACCGACCATACCATCAGCAAGTCCTAGGCACTGAGGTTTTACCCACAGCGCCACCCGCGTCCCTAATGTGTGTTCAATACACAAACCCAAAGCTTTGCTTAGACTTGCTGAATGTTGGCAACGCAGCGTTTAACCATGCTTTATATTTGTGCACTAATGGGGTCACTATATGGTGGATGGAGCAATGCTCATCAATAACAATGTACACGCCATCAGAACGTACATGACATTTCAGGACAGCAGAAGCTTTGTAACACCAAGTGTGATGGTGAAAAGGCAGCTGAGGAAACCGTAGCAGGAAAGCAACAAACAGCCTCCAAGGTGTGTCTTCTCGAAAGAACACCAGTTTTCTATATCCAGCAGAATAAAGCAAGCCTTGTGAGCATTTCACACAAGCACTTCACAAGCATTTCACACAAGAGCCAGTGTGGCGTAGTGGTTAAGAGCGGTGGTCTCGTAATCTGGGGAACCGGGTTCGCTTCCCCGCTCCTCCACATGCAGCTGCTGGGTGACCTTGGGCCAGTCACACTTCTCTGAAGTCTCTCAGCCCCGCTCACCTCACAGAGTGTTTGTTGTGGGGGAGGAAGGGAAAGGAGAATGTTAGCCGCTTTGAGACTCCTTCAGGTAGTGATAAAGCGGGATATCAAATCCAAACTCCTCCACTGAAGTACATTTCAACTGTGAGCGTTTTTTAAAAGAATGCCTGAGCAAAGTATTGAATAATTGTGCTATGTTAATCACGTTTAACAAATGCATGGAAGGCTGATCTGGTTAAGGAAAGGTTAGCAGTACAAATACTTGTATGATTTTCTAGCAGTGCTTTTTTTTGTTCATGGGTTTAAAGGAGAGGGGAAAAACAGAGCTAAGACTGAATGAAGGTAATAAATAAAGCTCACCCGACATTCATGCTTCAATTCATGTTGGGCGTAGGGTATGACGGCTTGAGGGCATCTTTCCAGAAGTTTGTCAATGGATCTCTCATACTGCCCTAACCGAGTATCGCAAAGAATGTGGATGCTCAGGCCAGGAAGAGTCTCTTCTGGAAGGGCCTCCAACAGTGGCAGAATGGAAGGTATATTGAAGTATGGACTACATAAGAGAGACTGAAGGGTGGGGGAGGAAAAACATTACCTCTAGAATTTAAGACACAATGAAAAAACCAAGCCATACCAATGTAGGCATGGACTGGAAGACACCAACCATTTTTAAAATTTAAAAAAAAAAACCTCTCACCCCCAATGTTTTCATCATTAAGAACAGCTTGGCAGACCGGGTGAGCCAGGGAAAACGGAAGCAAATGCAATTTTTAATTGCCTTATTTAGATTAAGACCCATGTCTGCTATCCTCACTTGTATGCCCATTACTTCTTTTGGAGTCATTCTTGCTTTGAACGAACGATGCCTTTGTTGCGTACTGGGATATTTCCGGCCTGACCTGAGACGTGCATTCAAGGCATTCAGTCTAACTGTAGGCAGTGGGTCTTCTATTCAGCCCCAGTGTCTTCAAGGCTGAAGAAATGGTTCAGAAAAGCCTAGGACGGGAATGGGGAACCTGTGACTTTCCGGATATGGTTTGACTGTAAGTTCCATCACTCCTGACCAATTGCCATGCTGGCTGGAGCTGACGGGAGTTGGAAACTGGCTGCATATTGAGCACCACAGCTTCTCCATCTTTTAAGCTAGCTAAAGCCTTGTGTACTGCATCTCTTTAAAATAAACCATGTTCCTGCACACACCTTAAAGGAGATCAAACACAGGTGTTTTTTAACCTACAGAGGCTAGGGCCCAGGGTTGCTGTGGGGTGTCTTCCAGATGTTTTGAACTACAACTCATACAGCTCCTGGTCTTTGGTCATGCTGGCTGAGGGTGATGAGAATGGCAGCCCACAACGTCTGGAGAGCATCATGCAGGGGTGAAACTAGGCTTTAATTCACCCAGGTCAAAGACCCAGTTTGGCACACACACCATGTGCATTTGTGCAAGCAAGCAAGCAGGCAAGCAAGCACACACACACACACACACACACACACACACACAAGCACTGAGAGTCTCAATGGCACCCCTCTGGAGGCTTCACCTGGGGCAATAAATCCCATCTAGCCCCCGCATAGCTACAGCTCTGCACCATGTTATTTACCCCGGGGCTATAGGAAAGAATAGATGCAGGAGAGGGAAAACATTTTATACCTGTAATTTTGAAAGGTCATCAGAAGCCTTCTGGTCAGAAGGAGGAATTAATGACATCATGAACGTAACCCAAGGAAAAATAAGTCCATAATGACCGCAGGAATTTATCTGAACAAGTGCAAAAATAAGTAAGAAAAAGCCATTAGAATTCTAATTATTTTTATGTCTAATTTCCAAGTCCTCATTTAAGATTCCCTCATTTTAGGGGGTCAAAACAAAAGCACGCTCCCAGTTTATTTGTAGACTAAATTACGGTTGAAAGTCATTTGTTTTGAAATATGTAGTACTCCTGAAAGAATTATTTCCCCCCGATATTATAAAAGTCTCCAATTCATCTAGAACCAAACTGATGCAGTTCCATTCAAACGTGTTTGTACACATACATACTGTCAGGCTTCAGGGAATTAGCTTCCTCCCCCGTGGCTGTAAATGAGCAGATCAAACAAAAGGGAATTCTTACCAGTTAGTTTCATTAATAAACACAGCGAAGAACTAAAGAAAGCATCTTCCCAGAATGGCGGTGCTCCCAATTAAGGGTCGCTCCCTCTTCCGTCCCTATTAATCTACATCACTCCTACATCTTGTAATCTGAGCTTGTAGCCTCTGTGCTTTCTTTTCTGACACTTTCTGAGCTCTCCGTGACTTTGGGGGAGGGTGTGTGTGTAGGTACTATCCAGAGACTGTGAATCTCTTAACTCTTGCTCTCTTCTAGTGTTTCTTCTGCTAGCTGTTCCCCATCCAATATTTCCCAGCTTCTGCCTTCTGAACTATGTCCCTCTGCAAACTGTTCCAAATCTATACTGTCCTCCTGCTCCTGGGAAGATTCAGGATCCGGATCAGGAGGTGGGAGTGGCTCCCGCCATTCTTCCTCGGTGCAGCCCTCCTCAGCATGGTCCCTCACACATACACACACACACACACACACACACACACGGGAGTAGGGTACAAACTCTGTTTACCAGATCTTCAGTGGTTTTCAGCGGCTTAGTATGGGGCAACTGCTTCCTGGAGAGCCGCCAAATATACTGCTCAGCAAGTTTGAAATGCAACTCTTGTACCACTTCTTTCTGACTGCATGCAACAAGAAGGGCTTCCCAGAAGTCCACTAAGAGCTGGGGGATGGCATCTTCCTCCTCAGCACTCAGCATCTGTTCTTCCGAAATATTAAGGGAAAGAGCCACTCACACACAGACACAAAATGTAGCCGATTTGATGCAGAGCCAACTGAGGATTCCCAGGTAAGATTCTCCACCTATTGTGTGGGCAGGCTGGTCCCTCCCCCTACCTTGGCCTGATCACCTTGGCCACGCCTCCCCAGGCGGGATTGGGCAACTGGCTGAGGTAGGCGGAGACCTCCAGGTATCCCACCTGGGGAAGGCGAAGCCAAGCCTGTGCTAATGGTGCCGCATAGGGTCCAGGGGGCTGCGCGCGACTAAGCAAAGGGCACCCCCCATTTAATGTGGGGAGCAGTCATTTAAGCAAATATCCTTTAAGCAAGGAGGGATAATCAGAAACGTTAAGCGGGGGAGACATCTCCAGATGCATCAGTATACAATGTGTGGGTGCAATGCAAAAAAAAATGATGTACCCAAGAGACTCACCCCCATCGTTCAGCCCGGACACTGAGGTCCAGCTCCGAGGGCCTTCCGGCGGTTCCCTCCCTGCGAGAAGTGAGGTTACAGGGAACCAGGCACAGGGCCTTCTCAGCAGTGGCACCCACCCTGTGGAACACCCCCCCAGCCCCCCCAGATGTCAAGGCAATAAGCAACTATCTTACTTTTAAAAGACATCTGAAGGCGGCCCTGTTTAGGGAAGTTTTTTTAATGTTTGTGCTGTGTTGTGTTTTTAATATTCGGTTGGAAGCCACCCAGAGTGGCTGGGGAAACCCAGCCAGATGGGCGGGGTATAAATAATAAATTATTTATTAATTTTTATTTTTATTATTATTATCATCATCAACAACAACAGCTGCTTTGGTTAAGCCCCATAGCCAACAAAGAGGAAGGGAGCTGTTGAATTTACTATACAGTGGTACCTAGGGTTACATACGCTTCAGGTTACAGACTCCGCTAACTCAGAAATATTACCTCAGGTTAAGAACTTTGCTTCAGGATGAGAACAGAAATCGTACGGCGGCGGTGCGGTGGCAGCAGGAGGCCCCATTAGCCAAAGTGGTGCTTCAGTTTAAGAACAGTTTCAGGTTAAGAACGGACCTCCGGAACGAATTAAGTACTTAACCCGAGGTACCACTGTACTCTCCTCTTGCTGTTTATGGAGTTGTATGAGAAGTCTGACTCCACAGATGGGAACTGAACTTTCAGTTTGTCCTTCCTTTGTTTAATGATGGGACACAGACTGCTCCAGAAGTTCCAAATAAACAAACTATTAATAAAAGCTAAATGTCAAACCTTGATGTATGCGTCTGCTTCTTCCAGCTCAATTTTGCTATTCTCGTGTAAAGCCAACACTGAAGCCACAAGGAATCCGGGCCTCGTCTCCTTAAGATAAACTGCAAGCTCAGTCGGGACAACTTGCCCTTTAATTAGCTGTCTCAGGAGTCTCGGCTCCACAATAAAACCACACACCAGCATCATCTGCAGACCAAAACAAAAAACAAAAAAGGTGAGAGAAGATTTAGATGTTGGCATTCCTCCCCACTCTACTCTGAAAGAGGGCTGATTCAGTTTCACTTTTTTGAGCTCTGGTACAAACATAGCCCAAGGCAAAGGTGAACATTTAAATCCTACCCATCTCTACAGACCAGGGCAGAGGTAATGTTCTTGATGGCTTCCTCATAGGAGGAATCAACAGGACTGCATGTTCCCTTGTCCCCCCGCCCTCCTCCTACAGAGCACAAGTTGTCTAACTGTGGTTACCTGTTGCATTGGCAGCAATATTAAGAACACGTACAGCCAATTAGGCTCTCACTGAAGCCAGGAAATAAAAGCTGGTTTCTCCCACTTACAGCTTGGTGCAAATATAACGGTTAACTAATAATCCCCAGTGGGAAACAGTTCCCATTTCAGAGGAGGAAGATCCCAGGGCCAGTTCCTTGTGGTTTAGCAGGAAGCCTATTACCTGTAACTTTCAGGTAACTCTGGAAATAGGTGCACTATTCTCCTAAAACACGGGTCAGCTAACTTTTTCAGCAGGGGGCCAGTCCACTATCCCTCAGACCTTGTGTGGGGCCGGACTATATTTTTTGGAGGGAAATGAATGAATTTCTTTGTCCCACAAATCACCCAGAGATGCATTTTAAATAAAAGGACACATTCCACTCATGTAAAAACATGCTGATTCCCAGACCGTCTGTGGGCCCGATTTAGAAGGTGATTGAGCTGGATCTGGCCCCCGGGCCTTAGTTTGCCTACCCGTGTCCTAAAACGTCAGGAGCGGTCATGAGACAGGAAGAGAACCTTGAGTTCCACACACTAGAATCACGCCACAATAATGCAGAGGAGAATTATATGCAAAGGGAAGGTGAAAACAGATCAGGATATGAGAGGTGTCATGACAATATTATAGGAAATGGGATTGCAAACATGTATCGATACTGAATTGTCTTCCTACACACTGACTTAATATGCAAGGAAACTGAGGGATTAAGGCAGTGTTTCTCAAACTTGGGTCCCCCCACTGTTGTTGGACTACAACTCCCATCATCCCTAGCTGGCAGGAACCAAAGTTTGAGGAACACTGGATTAAGGAGAAGGGGGAATGCATGCATATACCTGTGCAAGAGAAAGATGCTGTTGATCCACAATGACTATCTTCTACCAAATTGTCCATAAACACTAGGTCTATTTTCCCTGCCTCCACTAGTCTACTTTCTTTGCCACATTCCCTTCACTCTGTTCACATGTCCCAAAAGGACACATAGATGTGGAAAGGACCATAGAGCCATTGGCTCCAAATCCCTGCCATTCAAGCAAATGGAGAGCAGAAGTCAATGTTATCCACTTCCACCTTCCCAAATGCCACAAGCAAGAACACAGGAAGGTGCCTTATACTGCAGTCAGATCACTGGCCTACCCAGCCCAGAAATGTTTGCTCTGAAAGGAAGCAGATCCCAGGAACGGCTTTTCGCTCTATCACCTACTAGCTCCACTTTAAAAACAAAACAAAATGAAGATGCTGGGAATTGAAGCTGGAACCCCCTGCATATAAAACCAGCTCTACTGCTGACTTTCTGTTCTCCCCCAAAGCAGGGAACAAGTTCACGTGTCCACATGGAAAAAAGCTTCAGATAACTACAACCAATGGTAGTTGCTCCTAGTCTGTAGCTAGTGGGTTGCTGAGATATTGCAAACGCCACTGGCAACAGGTGGTGTTGCTGTTGCTTTTTAAAATATATATTACTGGATTTTGCCAATAAAAGAGAAAATCTGAATTAAATTTTGTGGATGGGTAGAGATATAGGACTGCCATTTTGATGCCAATGACATGGACCCTGAATGCATGAGAAGCAAGGCATTCACAACCCTGTGCCACCTGGAAGCATGTTGTATATCCCAGGCACAACCAACAGGTAGTTCGTGATCACCGGCTCCCCCCAACTACTTTGGCTCCCATAAAAAAAAGCTCAACAACTTTGACCTGAACCCCCAGTTTTTAATTCTGTGAGTAGATCGCAGTCTCTTGGGAGTTGGCCACCCCTAGTATATCTGAAGGGGAAACAGAACTTTCGCAACAACCCTGGTTCTCTGCTCACTCCCACTGCACATAACGGTACGGAAGACAACAACCTTGACACAAATGTTGATACATAGCCAGCAGGGTGTACCTCCGCGTAGCTGTCCAGCTCACTTTTACATCCATCGGGGTCTCCCATTTTCAGAGCCATAGAAGCTTTGGTTAGCGTCACCACAACAGACGGCACAACCTCTTCTACTTTCTGCAGATATTCGATGGCTATCTCAGGCGACATTTTTCTCATGCAAGGGCTGCAGAGTACCTGGGGTATTTGGTTTGACTCGGCAGGGTGGAATATATGGAGTACTTTGGCTGCCAGTTCCTGGTGAAAGAAAGAGACGTGTTTTAAAAAGCAAACCAACAGCTGTGCTTTGTTTTTAATACAAGGCCTCTTTCTACCCATGAATGTTCTGTACAATTCGCCCAGAAATAATCAGGGGTGCTAGGGGAACAAGTACTAATTTATCTGTTTCAAGTGTTTGTTTGTTTTTAAATGCAGAGCAGCTGAAGCCATTATTTCATTCCTGAGAAGGTTGCAGGTAATCTCAGGGTCACACACAAGCATCTTGGTTTGGGACATCCATTTCAAATCCACTTCCACCGTGCACAGCCTGTGGCCCTCCACAAGTTGCTGTGTGCCCTCCAGCACGGTCAGTGGTCAGGGGTGATGAAAGTTGCAGTCCAACAATATCTGGTGGACCACAGGTTTCTTATCCCTGATGTATATCCTAGGGAGTTATAGGTGTGTAGTATTCATTCACTCCCAGATCCCAATTAGCATAGCAACGTGCTAAAGTTTCACATAGTTATACGGCTTTTTCTAAGTGCTTCTAGAACTTTGCAGAATTTCCTCAATAATGGTTAAAGCAGGACAGTACAGTCATACTTCGGAAGTTGAATGCCTTGCGAGTTGAACGCTTTGGCTCCCAAATGCCGCAAACCTGTAGGAGAGTGTTCCGGTTTGCAAACATTCTTTGGAACCTGAATGTCTGATGCAGGTTCTGAGGCTTCCGATTGGCTGCAGGAACTTCCTGCAGCCAATCGGAAGCCATGCCTTTGTTTATGAACGTTTTGGAAGTCGAATGGACTTCCGGAACAGATTCCGTTCGACTTCTGAGTTACGACTGTATTATCATTCCATTTTATATAGAGAACCACTGAGGATAAGAGACTAGCCTAAGGCCTCTCAGTGCAAGGGAGAGAGATTTTGAGCAAAGAGCTTCCAACCCGCATTATACCACTTAACTAAGCACAAACAACAAGTCACCTCTTTTTTCCAGAAAAGGAACTTCTTATTAAGAAGATACCCCACCAGTAACACCTTTCCCCAAATCGATCTAAATATCAACACAGATTTTTACATCTCATAAAAGAAAAGCGAGCAACAGTGAAGTATAAATTGTAGCTTTCTGAGATTCACAACAGCTCCTTTTACAAAGGCTGGCTCACATTATACTTTTGGATACTTTTCACTCTCATAAAAGGAAAGTTATTCACATGATAGTCATTTGACAAGCCAGCCAGAGGCTTATTGACTAAGCCAAGAGGAAATTTCATTAATTGAACTGTTTGCTTTCTCCCCACTCAATGGTTATGAGCTGCTTTAAAGAAAAGTGGCATACAGATATTACATCAAAAGGTACATTCTGGAGGTTGGTTACAAATGATCTGTCACAAACGAACATAGAATAATCCATCTTCTACAGAGAAAGAGAAACAGCAACAACAAAAGGAACCATAGTCTTACTTCACTCAGCTCCTCGTCTGTGTCTTCACAAAGGGAATGATACAAGTAAAAAATAATCCCCTTTTCGTACTTATGAGTTTTATCTTCAAACGTTGGGTCTACTCTCTTCAGAACATCTGTCACGGACAGACCGGACATCTTGTAGTAAGGCAGAGCAAGGTGGAAGTCTTTGGTGTTAAACCTGGAAGTACAGAAACTACTAAACACAACAAACCTACATGAAGGGTCATATATTTTAACAGAAATGCTTCAGCATAGGGATGGAAAACCTGGCTCCCTTTGGGACTCCGCCTCGCATGACATGAGTTGTCATCCAGTAACATCCAGAGAGCTGAAGAGTCCCTCTCTTTGCATTAACAAGATATTTTCAATAAAAAGCTTTTCATATTAGGCCATGTCTCACTGTTACGTCAGGATTAAGGCTGTGTCTGCAACTTGTAAGGTTTATACTCCCAATACTGACAGGCTGATATTAGCTCATCTTTTTCAATGAGTAGCAACCAAACCAAGATGACTTCTAAGCACAGCCTAATGGATGGGGAGGAAATAACCTGGATGGGGGAATACATCATGGAATGTTCAAGAAAGAGTCACAAGGAAGGACCACTATCAAAGTGAGATCCAACTTTGTGCAAGCCAACCTGTTCCCACAATGGAGTATTGCTTCCGCATGTAGGACAAGATCCCTATGACAGAGGTGTAAGGGGCATTTGGCCCTCCAGCTGCTGCTGAATTAAACCAAGGAGCGGTTCTAAAAAAAAGGAACAAATAAGAGTTACAGGAACCTGTTGCTGTATTGTGTGAACAAACAAATAGAAACAAAACATTCTTCTTCTTCTGCGATCACTTGTAGCTGAGTAAGATTGTCTTCCATAAACACCGGTTTAACAGTGAGTCCGTAAGTGACTGTGGAGGCCAATTCTGGATCTATATGTCCTTCCACAGTGGGGACATTGGTTTCTGGGCGGGAGTTGATCACGGTGTGGATTTGCCAAGCGTGCCTTCCTCTTAGCACGTTTCTCCCTTGTGTCCTGAGTCCAAGTGTCTTCAAAGCCCATGACACCTTTGGTAAAGGCTGTTCTCCAACTGGAGCACTCGCAGGCCAGTGTTTCCCAGTTGCCAGTGTTTAGACTACATTTTTTATGATTTGCCTTGAGACAGTCTTTAAACCTCTTTTGTTGGCCACTAGCATTACCTTGGTTTTCCCAGTAGTGATGTATGGAAGTGAGAGCTGGACCATAAAGAAGGCTGATCGCAGAAGAATTGATGCTTTTGAATTATGGTGCTGGAGGAGACTCTTGAGAGTCCCATGGACTGCAAGAAGATCAAACCTCTCCATTCTGAAGGAAATCAGCCCTGAGCGCTCACTGGAAGGACAGATCGTGAAGCTGAGGCTCCAATACTTTGGCCACCTCATGAGAAGAGAAGACTCCCTGGAAAAGACCCTGATGTTCGGAAAGATGGAGGGCACAAGGAGAAGGGGACGACAGAGAATGAGATGGTTGGATGGTGTTCTTGAAGCTACTAGCATGAGTTTGATCAAACTGCAGGAGGCAGTGGAGGACAGAAGTGCCTGGCGTGCTCTGGTCCATGGGGTCACGAAGAGTCGGACACGACTAAACGACTAAACAACAACAAGCATTACCTTTCCATTTTTAAGTTTGGAATAGAGTAGAGGAAGGAAGGAACAAGCAAAACATACCAAGGTAACTACAGTCGTATCTTGGTTGTCAAACATCTTGGTACTTGTATGTTTTGGCTTCCGAATGATTGAAACCTGGAAGTGAGTGTTCCGGTTTTCGAACTTTTTTTGGAAGCCGAACATCCGATGCGGCTTTTGCAATTGTTTCCGGCATGCCTGCACAATTGGAAGCCAATCGGAAGCTGCACCTTGGTTTCCAAACATTTCAGAAGTCAAGCGGACTTCCGGAATGCATTCTGTTCGAAAACCAAGGCACGCCTGTATATAATAACTGAGAAGTTTCATAATGTTGAAAACACTGGAATTATCCAAACAGTACACTACAGACCACAAAGCAGCTCTCCAATAAATATGGAACAAGATTTGCAGGATTAAACCTTGTTTCACGCTTCTTCGAGCAATGAAAAGCATGGATGGATGGCAGCTAAGGAATCTTCATTCCCTCAATTCTTTGGTGGATTCCCGCCCCCCTTTTCAGAATAGTGTCAATGCAGTAGACCCTGAAAAGCTGCTAATGATCCCATTCATCTGCAAGCAGCCAACAAAATTACAATAGTGCTACATTTTCATTCACTGGGAGTGAGTATGTAAAAGCTGCTTGTCAAAACAAAATTGCACTACAACTCCAATCAGTCCCAGCAAGCATGGCCAGTGATGATTGGAATTGTAGTTCAGCAACATCTGGAAGGCCAAAGGTTCACCACACCTGCTTTTACGGAAGTGCAGGCAGCCGAGAATGGAAGTGCTTTGATCTATAGCCTATGTAAATTATGACTGGGCCAGAAAGCAGAGACTGCATGTCCATCATTGATGGAAGCAGGAAAAAAAGAGCAAGTTGTTGCTTTTCCATGCATACATCTTTGTTTTATATATGAAGGCTGAAAGAAGATTATATAAAGATGTTTAAACATCAGGAGTCATCCAAGTGTAAGTATTTATAGATATGACATCTAAGAAATTCAAACCTGCTGTAACAGTCTCCTAGGAGAGCACAGCTTTCCTGTAATGCTGCTAGGAGGTCTTCCTTCTCTGCCGATTCCTTCAGATCAGGGTCCATTAGTGCTGCTCTGACTAATAAGTGAGCCTCACTTAGAAGGTGGATACAACTCTCCGTTCTTACATTTTCATAGGTCTTGCTGTACTCTACCTAGGGCAGAAACAGGGCACACCATAAGGGGGGGGGAACGTTTGCAGACCTTATGTGAAGTTAGCAAATGCATTCAAGTTACAGTATGCAATTTTCTATATATAAAAAACCCCTAAAGCAGCGTATAGTACCATTTCTCTGTAAAGCAGGAGAGTTGAAGTTGTGTTCACGATGTATAAATTCCAGCCAGGTTCAAATTCTGGAGAAACCTTGGGTTTGATGCTATCTGACTTCCGGGAGCTGAAAGAAGTAGGACGTAGACTCAAGTTACAAGAAAGGCGATTCCTACTAAACATGAGGAAGAGCTTTCTGACAGTAAGAGGCTATGGAGTCTCCTTCAATTGTGGTTTGGAAGCAGAGGTTGGACGGCCAGCTGCCATGGATGCTTTAGTTGAGATTCCTCCATTGCAGGGAGTTGGACTAGATGACCCTCAAGGTCCCTTCCAACTCTTGATTCTATGTTTCTTTGTTTTTGCATTTATGTCCCACTTTTTCTTCCAAGGAGTTCAAGGTGGTATACATGGTTCTCACCCTCCTCGTTTAACACACCCAACAACCCTGTGAAGTAGCTTAGGCTGAGAGGCAGTAACTGGCCCAAGATCACCCAGTCAGCTTCATGGCAAAGTAGGGTAGTTGAACTCTGGCACCCCCAGGCCCTAGTCCAACACTCTAAACCACTATACCACACTGGCTGTTAAAATACACGTGTACCCATAATTATGTCTTTTAGGTATTTCAGTTACAGTCATGACTCAGGTTGAAGTAGCTTCGGGTTGAGCATTTTCAGGTTACGCTTGGCGGCGACCCGGAAGTAATGGAACGCGTTACTTCCGGGTTTCACCACTCGCACATGCACAGACGCCCAAAATGACATCACACGCATGCGCGGAAGCGGCAAATCGCTACCTGCGTACGTGCAGACGTGGGTTGCATTCGCTTCAGGATGCGAACGGGGCTCCGGAACGGATTCCATTCGCATCCAGAGGTACCACTGTATTTATGCTATCAAGAGCCTTCTTGAGACATTAAAACTAGTTTAAAGTAAACTTTTTTTTTTTTTAAGGGTGGGGCTGACAAGTGGGATAGCCCTGACTTCCTTGGAGTGGGAAGGTGACGAAGTCTGAAGGGGGAGCCTTTTGCATCTATGAAGCATCTCCATGCATTTTAGGATCCTGAGAAATCCTGGCTCTAAGATGCATGGAGGGCTTCTACAGATACAAAAGGTGACAAGAACAGTGAAAAGGGTGTCCCTGAAATCCACTTTCATACATGTTTATGTCGTCCCAATTGTAACGCTTACAATGTTTACAATAGGGTAAAGTTGAGTGCATGTACCCCCGTCACGGCTACTGATGCCACCAGACATGTCCCAAGCTAGCCTCTGTTTGAACATATGAACTACCGTACTCACAGGAGTCTCCTTGAAGGCTTTTTTCTCTCCGTAATGTCTTCGGTCTCTGCTTTTGTCAAAACTATGACGTGGTTCTTGAAGTGAGAAATAGCTTTCAGCCCTATAAACAGCTGCATCCTCAAGGCACAGACATCCAGGGACACAGGGGGGCAAGCCTGTGAAGAAATGGTTCTTTAGTTATCTTGAGCAAGCTTATCAAAGGTTCAAGTTTCTTACAGGGTCCAGAGTGGCAAGCTGATCATTTCCAAGCTGACTGACATAAAAAAAGGACATAAACCCCCTGTAAGGGAGATTCAGGGGTCTAAATAAGAAAATATTGCATGCTGTGTGAAGTTCTCAATCTACATGTGCACCTGCATTTTATGATCTTGAGCGTTCAGGCAGTGGCTCTGCTTTTTACATAGTTACAGTGTTATATAAGTCCCCCCCCACACACTTTTCCTGACAGAGTTTGTATGGTTTTGTCATGGCCTTTGGCTAGTATAATAAAGCATATTTTGATTTGATTTGACATAAGCCCTTTCATGGTTCAGTCACTGCGGTATGTGGACTAAAGGTCTACAGGTTTAACAGAGGTATGTAAGTTGCATATCTTTTTCACATGCTGAAACGTGGAATTGGCAACAGCTCAGGATTTCTCCATTCTCTTCAGTGGAAGAGAAAGGTTTCCATCTCCTCCTGTAGTCCCAACAGAGTGCTGAAGAAAACTAGGTAAAGCTTCTCTGTATGCTTACTGAAATCCGCCCAGCATAAATTTGAGACAGGTTTTTAATACCTGCTTTTCATTTGGAGACTCTTAAAGGGACCCCTAACCATTAGGTTGAGTCGTGCACTCATCTCGCTTTATTGGCCGAGGGAGCCGGCGTACAGCTTCCGGGTCATGTGGCCAGCATGACTAAGCCGCTTCTGGCGAACCAGAGCAGCGCACAGAAACGCCGTTTACCTTCCCACCAGAGCGGTACCTATTTATCTACTTGCACTTTGACGTGCTTTCGAACTGCTAGGTTGGCAGGAGCTGGGACCGAGCAACGGGAGCTCACCCCGTCGTGGGGATTCAAACCACCAACCTTCTGATCGGCAAGTCCTAGGCTCTGTGGTTCAACCCACAGCGCCACCCACATCCCACTGTTACAATGCCTTCACACATGTTTATCTGGCTGTGGGTGATGGGAGTTGAGCCCACAACACCTGAAAAGGTGCACAGGGTCCTCCAACCTAGGCTTAAGGCCTACAGGACAGTAATCCCCAACTCCTGCAAAATATCCCCTTGCCAAACTATCTGACCAGATGGAAGCAACAAGGACTAAACAAAAGGAAACTCAGGATTGTTGCAAGTCATTTGCCGCTGCTTTGCAAAGATGCAGATGTGACCTGTGGGCATGAAGAGCCAATCTGAGGGTTGAATCCACTCACTTTTAGCGTTGTATCAATGTATGGATCTTCATCACGAGCTGCTGCTGCACTGCATCTCACAGTAAAGCACTGCAGGTTGTTGCTAGGGAAGAAAAAGAAAGCCACTGGATAGATGGTTTTGCACCGCTCCGTGGTTATAAAGTACCCATGCCAATGCTGCAATATCTAGATGCTTACTTAACTTAAACCCATTGATTTCAACAGGTCTGTGATGGATACAACACCCATTATGCATTACAGCTCTGATCCTAAAGCTCTGCTGCTTTTAGGGATATGTTCGAGAAGGCAAAGGAGTAAACAAATCTGAGTGGAGTTCCTATCCAAGCACCTTGTGTGCCTTCTTCCAGCAACTACTGCAGCCAAGCTGGTGCCAAATGTATTGCTCCCCTTTTCTTTGGACCACATCAGGAAGGCTAAGAGAGGGGCTTTGTGTCCGGCCAGCCCAGAACATTCTCACAAACACTGCCCAGGCTTGCGCCCCAGGGAGATCACTTTGGCGCTGATAATGCAGTGGTTTGGCTTCACCCTCAGATGCACACTGCATTGTTTCTCGAGATGGACAAATGCCAACAATGTGTTGTGCTATTATTGTATTTCAACTGATTTTTTTTTAAACTGCTTTGAGCACAATTTTGTGTGTGGAAAATGCAGTATTTAAATTTAACAATGGCTATAATACCTTGTGATAACATGTAGGAATTGCGGGGTGAGTACCGCCTGTTGGGATCTCTCTGAATACTGGTAGGTGGAAATCAGTTCCACTAAGTTGCTCACTGTGTAGAGGTATCCAATGTGAGGCAGAGAAAAAAAGCAGAACAGACTCAGCAGTTCTCGCTTAGCTGGTTCAGCTCCGCCAGTTGTTGCAGAATTCTCTAGATGAAAGGAAGAAAGCAATTACTCCCCAGGCTCCCTTTCTTTAAGGAGGCATCAGCTCTCAGACATCCTGCAGAATGTTTTAGAAATATATTTAGCCGTGATTGAAGAGAGCAGCCCACGCTACATTCACTTGGGTCTCTGTTTTCGAGTTAGGAATTCTGAGATAAAACTCTTTCACTCTGTAGCCTATAAGCACTAGAGCAGGCACCCCCAAACTTGACCCTCCAGATGTTTTGGGACTACAATTCCCATCATCCCTGACCACTTGGTCCTGTTAGCTAGGGATGATGGGAGTTATAGTCCCAAAACATCTGGAGGGCTGAGTTTGGGGATGCCTGAACTAGAGTATTATTCTGCAAGAGTGAAAGCAAACCAAAACGTAATAATAATGGGAACGTTTATTAACTCTTGATTTGATCAAGTAGTTCTCCAGGTTACTGACAAATTGTCAAAGGATAAAGAGAGGTACCCTAAGCCATTTTGGTTATGAGGCAGTGCTCTGTTGGAAGGCTGGCATTCGTAGGAAATCATCACTTATACTTACTCCTTAGTATGAAGTGTGCTGTTTTTTTTTAATCCTTTTACTGTTGTAAACAGCTTTGGTAGGTTTGCTGACTTAGCGGTATATAAATTCTTCTATAAATAAATTTATAAACTTAATATTTGACTAAATTTTAGCCTACATTTAATGCACACTCTAGGGACGTGGGTGGCGCTGTGGGTTAAACCACAGAGCCTAGGACTTGCTGATCAGAAGGTTGGTGGTTCGAATCCCTGCAACGGGGTGAGCTCCCGTTGCTCAGACCCTGCTCCTGCCAACCTAGCAGTTCGAAAGCACATCAAAGTGCAAGTAGATAAATAGGTAAACGGCATTTCCGTGCGCTGCTCTGGTTCGCCAGAAGCGGCTTAGTCATGCTGGGCACATGACCTGGAAGCTGTACGCTGGCTCCCTCGGCCAATAAAGCAAGATGAGCACCACAACCCCAGAGTCGGCCACGACTGGACCTAATGGTCAGGGGTCCCTTTACCTTTACTAATGCACACTCTTCTTACAATGTAATTGCTTTCCTGCCTAACACCCATTCCAGCATCAATAAGAACCAACAAGCCCCCCTCCTCCTGTCCCATTTTCATCATCCCCTGCTTTATACATCAGCAATATAGACTATGCTGACTTGTTCAATCATACAGTAGCGCCACAAAAAAGCAAAGGAAAAAGAGACAGTGATAGATCTAAAGTCTACTCAGAGTATGATTAATGTTGTGAAGCACCGGCAGATTATAAAAAGTGTTAAAAGCCTAGAGAAAACTTTAAGATAATACCAGTATTTTATAAAGGAAATTCAATCCTTAATTCCATACAGAAGAAAGCTCTTTTTTACTTCTGACATTTAGGCATTCAAAGCTAAATTCAAAATAATGTACTTTTAAAGATTTATGCCATTTAAAATTATATATAAACATCTAATCAGAGTCAGCTACTACTCTTGTGATTAAATTACTCCTAACGTTATTTAAAGACAATGTGATTTTTAGGAAGAGGATTTTTATGTCATAGAAGTTCTGTAAAACACTCTAGAGAGCTATGCTTTGAATGAATGTATTTAATTGAAATCCCCTTTATTTATTCCTTTAATTTCATTTATAAGTCACCTCCCATGAAAGAGCTCAAAGCTATTCTACAATAAAAACTGACAACATATATAAAAACAAATTTCACACCCAGATTCATAATCTCTAGCTTTCCCACACCTTGCATAATTAATATGGGGTTTTTTTTCTGGGGGGAGTGGGGCTGCTCCCCAGTGAACCATAATCCCGTTTTCATTTGCTCCCAATGCTTTACTTAGCCCCTTTCCCCCAGAAAGATTGTGGTGGATGCCCACGAAGAAATGCAGATGTCATAAACCTACCTGTTACATACACAGGCAGCAGCTGGAGAGAGTGCAACTTGGCATCGTCGCCAGAGAAGGCAAAGGAGGATATGTCTAGAGCAAAACGTCTAAAAAGAAACATGGCGGGTGAAACAATTCCAAGCCAACATATAGGCATGAGCTGCTCACAAAACTTCTGGCAGAATGTTGTAAGGATATTCTGAAGCACTGCTGTGAGGCAGAAACTTGCATCTCAGTGCATGGGCAAGTACATAGAAACCCATGGGACCAAGGCAATAGGTTACAATGACGACAATATGAATATCCAACAGCTAAAATGGTCTCCAACAGAGATACAACTGGCTATTGTCCTATGACTGAGCCCACTTACTAAGTGTGCATGATATGCACAACTCCTAGGGAGCCAAAGGTGCTGGGCTACATAATCTCTATTGCCACACGCAGCTCCATCATGTACAGCCCAGTTCATGTAAGGTTGCTTTGCTTGCCATGGTCCTGTCCCACTTTCTAAGCTTGAAGACAAGGGGACAAGTTGTCCCCGAGCTTGCCAAAATGACAGCTATAGCTACATGGTTGGACCAAAACATTGAATATACAGTGGTACCTCTACTTACGTACGCAATCCATTTGCACCCAGAAAAGTCCATAAGTAGAGTGCCACTACTGTGTGTGTGAGATAGATCGCTTCTGCGCATGTGCAAAGTGTGCAGATCTCTTCTGCGCATGTGTGAAGCACGCAGATCACTTCTGTGCGTGCGCGGCGAAACCCAGAAATATACACTTCCGGGTTTGCCGCGTTCGCAACCCAAATATCCGCAACATGAAGCGAATGCAACCAGAGGTATGACTGTATGGTTAAAGGCATCTTGGTTTAAATATGCCTCATGCAAAGCAAAAAAAAAAAGAAAGAAAGAAAGAAAGAAAAGAAAAGAAAAATGGAACAGGCTGTGTTTCAGTGAGAAAAGAGTTGTTCATTTCTCAGCATATTAAGTCAAAATGTAATTGTCCAAACTGTCTCACTGGTCTCTGTTCTAAGCTAGAGTGGAATAATGACCAATGATCTATTAGTTATATATGTACTATTGGATATGGATCCAATAGTGGGACTAATAGTTAAGAAGGCAGTTTCTGCACATGCTGTAGAGGGAAGTAAGGGGCAGATGGGGCTTGTCAACCTGGGAATGTAGCCCATCTAGGAGAAGGAAAACTCTGATCCTAAATCTCCACTGCCATGGAGATATATTCTGGAGAAGAAAATGTTAAAGAGTAAACTCTACACAAATCCAGAGTGGAGCCCATAAGACAGCTTGCTATGCCTATTTCTTGCAAGTCCTGCAGCCAAACTGGTGCCAAATATACTGCTCTGCTTTTCTTTGGACCACATCAACGAGGCTGAGAGGGGGTCTTGTCTGGGCAGTGACACACTCTGCCCAGGCTTGTGCCCATGAAGGTCACTTCGGTGTTGCTAACGTAGCGGTTTGACTTCCGCCCCAGAGTCCACACTCCATCGTCTCTCAAGACAGATGGATGCCAACAATAACTATCTATCTATATATCTAGATATCTATCTAGATATATATAGAGATAGAGAGATAGATAAATATGGCTTCGTTTAAATTATTTTTTTTATAAAATTGACTACCTGTACAGAACATATTGCATCTGGAAGTTTGACTCTTCACCGACTAAGCCTGTTGACTCCAGAGTAACAGATATTCCACACTGCCTGCTTTCTTCCCCAAAGAGCTCCACAGGCTGCTGACAGATAACAAAGTCATCCGACTCAAACGGAGTTGAATCAGGTTCTTCTTTTACACCTTTAATAAATGGAGCAAAGAATCAGGTTTACAACCCGGGGGGGGGGGGTTAGAATGGTTAGGAACTTATGACATGCTCAGTGTCCTAAGAATAAAAGCAGCCTTACTTAAACAACTGCTACTTACAGTATAACTAACAGTATGGAGAAAAGTTCATATTCATGAAAGCATTAAAATTAGGACTATACAACAAGTTCAGGAATTTGGAATTGCAAATCCTAAAAGGCATTTTTAACCACGGATGGCGAAAAAACGAACAACTGAGATGAATGGAAATTCAAATTTTTGCAACCAATGTTCCTGCTGCTCTCAAAAGATTCAGCATGCCTGAAAAGAGACTGTAGCATTTTGATCTGTGCATAATAAACATATGCCAAGATGGAACTATTTCAAGTTAAGTGCAATTTTACTTTTTCTTTTGCATGACCTGATTGGTTTTTCTTTTGGTTTTTTAAAACACATACACAAACATTGGGCTGGATCGAGAGAGCTAAAGTTTTGTTTGTGCTGAACTGCAAAGACTTGATCCAGAGGATTTGTGATGTGCCATTACAGATAAATTCAATAGCAGCTTCCATGCTCTCGTTCCAACCTTAAAATATTAATTCAACTTCTTGTGTTTTCTAACTATCCACAGCTTGCAGTGCCTTTGAAAATAAATCTTTTCTCAACTATCATGATGGCTAGTTTTACACAGAAGGAAGCGTTTTATCAGCTTGTCCAGCCTCTGCTTCCATCCCAAAGACTTTTTTAAAAAACACCAACAAACATAAGTCAAAGACTACAAAGCCTTGCTCTGGAGATTTTAAGTGCCGTACTGTACCAACCTTTGTTGAACAACCTTTCAGACTCTACAGAGTCACAGGCCTGCTGTCTACTGCTGCCTGCTGCTTCCACACCAGCTTCCAGGTGAAGGATTAGGACCTCTAGTTCTGTTGTTATGGCTATATATCCAGCACAAAATGCAACTTCTGAAGGAGTGATGTTATCAATGTGCAAAATTAACAAGCGTTCGAAGTCCAGCACAGTCACATTCTGACTCCTGACAAGATGTTTCAGGGAGAACAAGATCAATTTATTCTTACAGCCAACAAGCAGGTCTCCAGTTAAAGGACAACAGGAAAAACACAATGGGGGGTCCGAAAGGGGCAATTCTACAATTGTAATTTGGTTCTTAGACGCTTCAGAATAGGATGCCTCCAGGTTATGGCCTATCATCCGCACACAGACGCGGGAGTTCCCAGTTGACATGCATCTCCAGTTTACATAAGCTCGCAAGAAGAGGCTCTCGTTTTTTTCCTCAATGGTGACCACGTAGTCTCCTGCGGAGGGAAAAAACAGAAGCATTTTTGAAACACAGAATCAATATGTACACCATACATAAGCTGAGGAGTTACCAAGTGAAAAATAGCAATACAGTGGTACCTCGGGTTACATATGTTTCAGGTTACATATGCTTCAGGTTATAGACTCTGCTAACCCAGAAATAGTACCTCAGGTTGAGAACAGAAGGCGCGGCAGCAGCTGGAGGCCCCATTAGCTAAAGTGGTGCTTCAGGTTAAGAACAGTTTCAGGTTAAGAACAGACCTCCGGAACGAATTAAGTACTTAACCCGAGGTACCACTGTATGGTGTCACCTTTAAGCGCAACTTCATCTGATTTGTTGCCCTGAGTGGCAAATACGCAAGAGATTGTAGTCCATGCAAGCGTACTCCATAACAAATTTGTTCAGTCTTCGAAAGGTGCCAAAGGACTGTTGTTTATCTTGCTGGAGATTAACACGGGCACACCTTTGGGAATTTCCAAATGAAGTTACATTTGCATTATAAAATGTGTACACTTCTTGAATTAGTCGGCAATGTCATCGGATGCTCACGCCACACAAGCAACAGCACAGAATCGTATCTAGTCCACGAAGGTTACTGGGCGATCCTACCTCGCAGGATCGTTGCGAGCACAAACTGGCATGGGCTTAGGGAGGCGGGGGAAACGATCCTGCACGTGCAGCCTCGAGCTCTTCCGGAGAAAGAGGAAGAGGGGCTGGCCTGCAACGAACGAAGCAGATCCTGCCCTCTTCACGGACGCTTTGCCCAGTTTGCCACTTACCCACTTCGCTGTACGCCATGCGCAGCACCCGCCCCAGGGTGCAGAAAGAGCCGAGGGGCTCGCAGAGCTCCGGCCGGCCGGCGGCGAACACCTCCACCTTGCAGGCGCCCGGCGCACAAGCCACCAGCAGCGTGTCTCGGCCGCAGCAGAAGAGCGCCGGCTCCTGCTTGGCGGGCACCACTTGCTGCGAGCCGAAAGGGTGCAAGTTGTACAGCTGCACCATGGCTCCCGATCGCCCAGGCCGCCTCTCCGCCTCCGGCCGCTGCTGTTGGCGGAACTGCAGCTTCCGCGGCAGGCACCGCCCCACGTCGGTCAGCTGGAAGGAGGCGTCAGCCGCGCCCCCGATCCTTGCTACGGCTTCCCACAAAGGCAGCATCGTAGCGCTGTGCCCGGCCCTGGGAGGAGGCCCATTTATACCCGTGGTTAATGTCCGCGTACGCAGAAAGGTGCGGGGTCCCAAACCTGGGGAAAGCATTGGTTCTGGTGTTAAGCAGTGCAATCTTACACAAGCACCCTCGGAAGGAACCCCCCTTTTCTTCATCGAGACCCGTTGGCAGGTAAAATGTGCGCAGGATCAGAGCCCCTAGGCGCACATACTTGCAAGGAATATTTGCTTTTCAGCTCCGTCGGTTACGTAGCTGGGATCGGGCTGCACTTGTGAATAGACGACTCTTAAGCAGCAGTGTGGGAAAGGCTTTGTACACGCAAGACAGAACTCGAGAGACACGCAGTACTAGCATGGTTTTAGCAAAAGAGGGTTAAAATTTGCCCACGCGCCACTCTTCTGCTGTGTTTACGGAGAAGTTAGTTACATCGAACCAATTGCAGTTTACAGTATTATTTAAATTTATATCTCACATTTTAACACCTTTGGTCATGGGCGTAGCCAAAATTTATGCTGGGGGGGGGGCAGAACTGAGCTCTACGAAACGATTGGTCAGTTAGTTATGTATTTTTGTTTATTTACTTGACTGCCTTTGGTGCCCAAAACAGCTAACAACCAAGAAAGGAGATCAAATCAATTCTGGCCAGCGGTGTTGCCCTGTTGAGGTCAATGGGGCTTGTTGCTGTTGTTTAGTCGTTTAGTCGTGTCCGACTCTTCGTGACCCCATGGACTAAAGCACGCCAGGCACTTCTGTCTTCCACTGCCTCCCGCAGTTTGGTCAAATCTTTGTCCATGGAGTTTTCTTGGCAGGGATACTGGAATGGCTTGCCGGTTCCTCCTCCAGGTGGATCACGTTTGGTCAAAACTCTCCACTATGACCTGTCCATCTTGGGTACCCTGCTCGGTATAGTTCATAGCTTCTCTGAGTTATTCAAGCCCCTTCACTATGGCAAGGCAAGGCAGTGATCCATGAAGGGGCAATGGGGCTTGTTGTTGTTTAGTCGTCCCAACTAAATGGGATTAGGAATGCTGCCCAAATGAACCATAAGTGACTCCTTTACCGTTACACGCTTTTATGTTTGTGTGAGACAGACAGACACGCACACTTTTTTATACATATAAAAAGTGTGTGTATATACATATGTTGTAAACAAAAATCTGCCCTTTTTCCCTTATGGGGTATCCAAGAGCCGATATAGAGTCCTTACATAGGTTCCTTATTGGTAGGGGAAAATAACAGAGGCCAACCAGAGAATATTGAGAAGCAAAGCAGCTAGTAAGCCTAATCTTTATTGATCTGTTGCAACAGGTTGCTCCCCTCACACGCAGGAAAGGAGGAACTGAGAACAATGGCACGCAAGGCCTTATATGGACTTTTGAAATTGCCACCCTGTAGATCAAGACCACCCCCAGAAACATCATACATACATCACAGAAGGGGTGTAACCTAAGACACCCCCCCATACATCAAACCTACATCACAGAAAAGGCGGTCTACAACAGAAATTTGAATGTTGTTTTTCTCCTGTCCTTGTTTATGTCCTGTCTGGCAGGTTACTTGATTGGATTGCCTGGGGAGCCTGGCCAGTCTTTTGTAATGATAAATACTTAGTTCCTGGGCCATGTCACAGGCTCACACTCCATTCAAACACAGACATACCCTTAAGACATTGAAGGAAAAGACAATGGGGAGGCTTTTCCATTTTCATTTGACCTTGCAGAGAAAACATTTGGTCAGTTTGGGACAGTGTGGGAATCAAAAATGGTTCCAGGTCGGTTTTCCTGTGCTTATCTATGTATGTGATTGGTTGGTACACTTATGAACATTTAACATATAGCTAAGACCTCAAGATTCCTATCACACACACTTGTGGATTATCATTGTATATTGAAAAAACATGCACACAACTACAACACTCATCAGATTTCCATGCCAAATATAACATATTCAACACAACCGGGCATGCTATGAGAAGCAGTAACTCAAGCGCCTTAGCAAAAGAAACGCAAAAGACGCAGAAGGCGCGAAATCCACCCTTCGGCAATTACTTAGTCACGTGCGTCCCTTATTATGCTTTCAGGGCGCATGCTCTTTTGGTTTCGGAAACCCGAGCTGCCCCGCCCCCATAACCCCTCTCGCGCGGCGGGCCCATCCTTCCCGGCCTGCTTCATTGGACGCGCGGAAGCGAGTGACGGGTAAGAGCAGCCATTCGGCAGCGGGCGTTCTAGGTCGGCCCGCCCAGCTTCTTCGCGGATTGGGAGCTGCGGCTTCTCGCTTTAACCGGGTTGGCTGACTGTGGAAGCTCTGAGGCGGCTGTGCAGGTTCTTTACTCGGCGACGTTCGCGTGGCGGGCTTTTTCGGTCCTCTCGCTGTTGCGGGGCGTTGCCAGAGCGGCTTTTAGGCGTCCGGCGGCCGCGTCATGGCTTGGAGGTTCATGAGGTGGGGTTTTTTTGTGGGGGGGGGGCGCGGGTCCCCGAGGGCCTAGGCAGGGAAGAATTATAAATGGTACGGGGAGGGGAGGGGGGTCTTCCCGCGTCCACTCCCCGAAAGGAGGCCTTGACTTGAAGGGGCTGCAATTCCCAGCCGTTTCTGCCTCCGCCTCCCCTGCCGCTTTTGCACTAGGCCTCTCGGGTTATGGGGCCGGGACCGGTCGTGCTCCTTCTGCCTCTTTAGGCAGGACTTGCCCTGCTGGTTGGGGACTGGTGGAGAAGCTCTTCGGCTGCCTGGCGGGGTGTTGGGAGCGGTGCCTTGTGCTGCGGTCTCAGCCTGTAATTTGGTTTTGCATTATTATTATTATTATTGTTGTTGTTGTTGTTATTTAATTATTATTTAATAATAATATTGCTAATCAGGGCAATAAATATTTCAAAAATGCTAACAAGCGTCCAAGAGCCGCCTTCCCCCTAAAAAGGAAGAAAATGAATTTGGTTAAGTGCTGTGTTACTAAGCTAGGGTAAAGGAAAGGTCTGTGTCACAGAAACTTAACCTCGACCGATATATGTGCGCAAGGATGGTGTTTCCCGGGACTCTGTTTATATCATCAAGGACTTTGTTCTCATTCCTGGCCCTTGGATTTCCGGTTTGATCCACCTCTTCGCTCTGGCCTAGTAATTTCTTTCTTTCTCACATTTCTTCAAGTACAGTACACAGGAGCCAACTCCTAGGGGCCATGGTCCCTTTGCTCCCCCAATAAAATATTTGAGAGGGTTGCCCCCCCAAGTTCAAATGGGGTGTGTGAGCCGCATTATGTGGTCAGTAATAAGGGGTGGTGCTTACCTGCCGCCCCCCAATATTTTATTCAACTTGGCACCCTTGTCCAAGTATGTTTGGTGCTGCACCAACTACATCTTGGAAGTAACATTGATTCAGCGCTGACAGGCCCATTTCTTCATACCTGTGTTTGCCCTAATTGCTTATAAAAGCAGGATGTCTGTAGTTTGATTTTCAGAACATGAGAGGGAGCAAACCCTTCATCACACTCTTGGCACTTACCTTATTATAGCTGCTGCTACTCTATCATCCAGTGTGTTTCTCCCAAGTGTGCTTCTTGGTATCAACACTCAGCTGAGGAGAAAAGTGTTTACTGCACATATGCACACCCCTTTTGCTTTAAAAAGAATTGAGACCCACATTTTATACTGAATTGGGATAGAATATCTTTGTCATGTCTAGTTTGGTCTGTATAGTAGACTTAAGGCATTCAGAAAGGGGATCATAAGCATAGAATAGTGTAATTTCTGCAAAGAGTCACCATTTCCAGTAACAAACTTATTTGATCTCACAGTCCCAAGATTATTGTCTAATGTGGAACATATTATATTCCTTTCTTTGAACTCATCATTCTTTCAGTACTGTCTTGAAGTACCGTATTTTTCAGCCCATAGGGTGCACCTAGTCCCCCCCCCCCAGGCGCGGGGCTGGGGCGGGGGAAGCCCAAGCTTCCCCCGACCCCAGCCCCCAGAACAGGCAGCTCTCCCACAGCTTGCGGAGAGCTTCCTGAAGCCTGGAGAGCGAGAGGGGTCGGTGCGCACCGACCCCTCTCGCTCTCCAGGGTTCAGCGAAAGCCTGCATTCGCCCCATAGGACGCACACACATTTTTCCCCCTTCATTTTTGGAGGGGAAAAAGTGCGTCCTATAGGGCGAAAAATGCGGTAGGTTTTTTAACATTTTTGTTCCATAAATGGGTAGCAGATGGCGAGAGAGATTTGCCCAAGGTCTACACGTTTTGAATTCATAACTGATTGGAAGTTTGATGGGTAGGTTAATTGCTAGCGGGTTGGCTAACTGTTGACAAGTTTACCTTGTTGAGACAGTAGTAGCGATGGTGGTTATCTGAACTGTTTGTGCTAAAGGTTTCTTTGTGTTCTGTTTAATTTGTGTTCTCCCCACATTTGGGGCTGGGGTGGGGGGAGACTTTGAACTCACTTAGACACTTTCTCCCACATGTGTGCATGTGTGGGAAATCCCCCCCCCCTTTATTTGAATTGCTTAAAAAGTGCCAAGCCAACTTCAAAGATGTCAAACAAAGATTGCAGTATTGGTTATTAAACGTGTACAAACCAAAGGTAGCTAAACGTTGCTAAACATGTACAAACCAAAAGGTAGTACAGATTAAACAACAAAATGTTACAGTGTCCAGCTTCTGGTCAGGGTATTGGCCTCTCCATATCCCCTTCTTAATTCCTCACCCTGCAACAGCCAGTCATTTGGGGTAGGTTGAAATAGATTTAAGCCTAATCCCAGCTGAATCAAAACATTTCTCCAGCAATGTCTTTGAGCAGCTTTCATTTCTGCCCATGAAGGTATTTCAAAAGAGCTCATATGTGTGAACTAGGAAGTGACCTATCAATTGAACACCCTGCCTCCAATAACAAACAATTCCAAATGAAGTTCTTTAAAAATTCTTTCCTCCCCCCAGCAATTTTGAATGGGAATTGGATCCTGATATATATGGAGATCGGCATTACAATGCTTTTACTCGAGAATTTTATCCCAGCCTAGAAGACCTTATGGGATCAGATGCTACTATGGTGACTGAAGAAGATACGGATTCAGCTATCTTATTTGGAACTCTGAGAGGCAATGTGGTTGGATTGCGGTATTATACAGGAGTGGTAAGTACAGGAGGAATACAAATTAGTAACAGAACTAGATTGCTTGAAAGGAAAAACTAGGTATGTTATATAAATTCTAGATAACCAGGTTGTTTGTACTCCCAGTAATGAGCAGAGGTGACTGAAGCATTAAGTAATTTGCACTTTAATTGTAATTCCAAGGTGGGGGGTAATTCAGGGATGGCTAAGCTTTGACAATGTAGTGTCCATCAAAGGTTGTTGGACTCACAAATCCCATCATCCCTGACCATTAGCCATTACTTGTGAATAGGATTATGTAGGAAAGGGGAAGAGTGATGGCACCGATGGGGGTATTTATATTGTTTGCCTTTTAAATAGCCCCACTCCTGTTTTACATGTGAACTGGGCAAACCCAAATTTAAAGTATGATTGCAAGTAGTCACATCATATGATGGGTTAAGGCTGTAAATAGATGTTCTTGATAGTGGTGCCTTGATTAGGGAATTCCCCTCTGTCTCAAATTCAGTTGAGGTGAGGTAATTAAATTTCTATAGCACCCTTCATCTGTAGATTGCAGGGTGGTTTGTAATATAAAAATCTTCAAGGTGGAACTTATTTTTTTGTGTATAACTTCATCCAGAGCTGTTCACTGAGCCTATTCTACAACAGATTTGGACCTTACTCTACTTCTGCGAGGTGACTGGTATTGCAAGCAAGATCCACACTTCCACTGTGTGTGTATCTTATATCAGATTCCCAATGTGTTAATTGTACAAAGAAGCGTATTTCTTTAAGTTGAAGCATTGTAGCATATTATAATGTTCCAACTTTGATTATACACTTGGGTACTGAGGCTAAAGACTGCTCTGAAGTTTAATGTACCTGAAATGTTGAGGGAAATCCTCAGTCCTTCTTTAGCTTATATATAGAATGTTTCTAGTACTGTAAAAACTTCCTGTTAGAACAAGGGTTTTTGCATTTTTCTCCAAAATGAATTGAACACTTTCCACCTTCACTTCAAGTCAGGCTGTCATATTCAAATTCTTTTGCAACATTAAAGAAATTTCAGCTGCTCTCTGAGCAATGGCATATGGACGATTTTATTACTTTGAAATTTCATTGTGTTTAATATTACTGTAAAAAACATTGGAAGCAAAAAATATACGGTGTAAAGGTAAAACTGCCTTAACAGTGCTTTAAAGATATTTTGGTTGTATTTTGTGTATTTTATTGTGTATTATCTACATTTTAAATAACGTGAAGGCTAATTTTGCAGGTCAATAATAATGAAATGGTTGCACTCCAGAGAGAGCCTAACAACGCATATGACAAGAATGCTGTAAAAGTAAATAATGCGAATGGAGACCAGGTAGGCCACATCAAAAAAGAGCTGGCAGCATCATTGGCATACATCATGGACAACAAGTTGGCAGTGGTGGAAGGGTAAGTATGTAAATGTAGGGCTATTTCCCCTGTTGTTTTCTTGAACAGCAGTCCATTGGTAGTAGTTAGTAAAAATAAATGTTTGCTACTGTTTACATGATGTGAATCATTCTGATTGTGCCACTAAAACTAGTTTCTAATAAGTGGGATATCTGGAAGTAGAATCACAATTTACAGGAAGCAAACTCTATAAACTAAGAAGTCTCAGTATCTGATTGCTGGTTGTGCTGGTGGCTTATGTTGAACAGGTATAGTATAGTGTAAACAAACTCGCAAACGTGAAGTGGTTTACTGAATCTGTCACAGATTGATAAGTTCATTGAGGTTTAGAACTGAGACCAGATATATAAGTAATAGTTATTCTACTATCTCTTGAAGCATTGCAGAATTAAGGTTAGGTTTTAAAGACCAAGGTTTTCCCTACCTTTGAATTTAATTAATTTTTGCCACTGAATTTCCATACCTTTTTGAAGCGTACTACTAACAAGCCAACAAAGGTCCCTATAGTTAAAGCCATGGTTTTCCCAGTGAGAACTGGACCATAAAGAAAGCTGATCACCAAAGAATCGATGCTTTTGAATTATGGTGCTGGAGGAGACTCTTGAGAGTCCCATGGACTGCAAGAAGATCAAACCTATCCATTCTTAAGGAAATCAGCCCAGAGTGCTCACTGGAAGGACACATCCTGAAGCTGAGGCTCCAATACTATGGCCACCTCATGAGAAGAGAAGACTCCCTGGAAAAGACCCTGATGTTGGGAAAGATGGAGGGTGCAAGAAGAAGGGGACGACAGAGGATGAGATGGCAGGACCGTGTTCTTGAAGCTACGAACATGAGTTTGACCAAACTGCGGGAGGCAGTGGAAGACAGGAGTGCCTGGCGTGCTCTGGTCCATGGGGTCATGAAGAGTCGGACACGACTAAACAACAACAACACTAACATATTGATTCTGCAGTAGTATTGTATATGTAAATAGTAGAAACAGGTGGTTCGCTTAATTCTCTCCGCTCTTAAAATCAGCCTGCCCCCCCCCTTACCCCTTCATTCCCTTTCCATTGCATTCTAGGCTCCTTTTATAGTTCATTTTAGGATTGTGGTAGTTATAGGTAAAACTAGAACTGATGAGGCTGAGATTCAAATTCCACCCAAGTATGATGCTTACTTGGCAACTTTGGTCAGTGTCTCAGTCGAACGTACCTCACACGTTTGTTGTGAAGATAAAAAATCCCCAGCTATTTGTGTGCACTTTATGCTGTCCCAGTGTTTTGGTTTTTTAAAAGGAAGGGCAGGGTATAAATGTAATAATGTAATGTTTTCCCTTTTCTCTAGGGTTGTTCCTTCTGGAGCAAAGAATACTTTCACTATGCCAGTACAGTTGAGTTTTTGGGGGAAAGCAGAAAATAAGCAAGCGGTTGTTGATCGACTAAAAATGCAGGGCTTTAAATTAGCTCCTCCAGGAAAAAGTAAGTTAAATAAATATTTTATACATATACTTAACAGAAATTCCTTTAATCAAAACATGAAGCATTTCTTAGCTTATTAAACCTCTCTTCTTTTGGATCACATCAATCTCTGTAAATATAAAGCAGTTTTGGTCTACTGATGATGGGAGAGCATTTGCAGTCATTGATTAGTCGTCCCCCCCTTCCTCTTTTAAAAATGATACTCAGTTTCAGAATTTAGCGTTGGGACTAGCAAGAAATATGGCAAAGCTGGAACAAGTTACAGTGCTCCGGTCCATGCTGCTGTACAAATGACAACTGAACAGGTACAATGCATGTTTGTTGTTAGAATTTGAGTTGCTGAACTTTAAACTCTCCTTTTAATAGGAGTAGAGCTTTGGGGTATATTACCTCGTCTAACTTCTCTGTACAATTCTAGCTCAAGACTGAATTTGACAAACTCTTTGAAGATCTGAAGGAAGGTGATAAAACACGTGAAGTAGAAGCAGCAAAGGTAATATATCCAGCACGTCACATTGATTGTGTGTTAGTGCACACGGTAAACACTGGCAAAATGCTAGTAAGTTCTCAGCTACAGGTTGTGGTTTCTGTTACGAAAATTCGTATAATATGACACCTTAATTTTTCAGGCTGTTGTAACTCCATTACTTCCACATCAGAAGCAAGCTTTGGCTTGGATGATTTCACGTGAGAACAACAAGGAGTTGCCTCCATTTTGGGAAGAGAGGGAAAACTACTTCTACAATACAATTACCAACTTTGCTGAAAAAACGCGGCCAGAAAATGTTCTTGGAGGAATATTGGCAGATGACATGGGCTTGGTAATTGTCATATTAGAATGTTGCCTCTGGGAGCCAGTGTGGTGTAGTGGTTAGAGCAGGGGTCAGCAACCTTTTTCAGCTGTGGGCCGGTCCACCGTCCCTCAGACCATGTGGTGGGTCAGATTATATTTTGAAAAAAAGAAGAAAAAAAGAATGAATTCCTTTTCCCCACAAATAACCCAGAGATGCATTTTAAATAAAATGACACATTCTACTCATGTAAAAACACTCTGTATTAAGAAGGCGATTGGGCCACATCCGGCCCCCGGGCCTTAGGTTGCCCACCCCTGGGCTAGAGTGTCAGACTGTAACTGAGGATATACAGGTTCAAATCCCTAGGTAAAGGTAAAGGGACCCCTGACCATTAGGTCCCGTCGTGACTGACTCTGGGGTTGCGGCACTCATCTCGCTTTACTGGCCGAGGGAGCCGGTGTATAAAGCTTCTGGGTCATGTGGCCAGCATGACTAAGCCTCTGGCGAACCAGAGCAGCGCACGGAAATGCCGTTTACCTTCCCGCCGGAGTGGTACCTATTTATCTACTTGCACTTTGACGTGCTTTCGAACTGCTAGGTTGGCAGGATCCAAATCCCTACTCAACTGCAAAACTCGGTGGGTGACTTTGGGGCAGTCACTGCGTCTCACTTGACCTACCCTCACAGGTTTATTATGACAATAAAAGTGGGAAGAAGCATGTATGCCTCCTTCAGCTCCTTTGAGGAAGGCAGTATAAAAAAGAAATAAATAATACAAACTTATCATATGAAACAATGTTAATAAATTGTTCAATGTATTTTAGGGTAAAACACTTACTATGATAGCTGTGATACTTAGCAACTTCCATGGTGGCAAACCTCTTCCTGTTAGACAGAAAAGTGATCAACTGAAGATATTTCCTATTAAGGTAATTTACTGTTAATACCACACCCCTGCTTGAATTGTATCAGTTCCAACTTCTCATAAGACAAAAATAATGCAGATATGTAAAGCAAGAAAGAAGGAATGATATGCCACTGATGTTCGTGTAGAATATTTGGTCTTGTTCTCTATATACAGTATATATGTGAATTTGATTTTGATACGGAACGGAAGGGGGGGGGCTCCTTTCCCCCTTCCTTCTAGGAACATCCGAGGCCCCGCTTATTCCTATGGCCCCGCTTTAGCCAATCACAGCCATGCATTCGTCCTGCAGAAGCTAGCTCAGGGAGCTCCTGCACGCCTCATTTCACCCCTGACAAGCTGCTGACGGCCCCCCACGGCGAGAACAGTGGATCCGAAACCTGTTACAATGTATCCATTCTGTTTCTGCTTTTGCCCTATAGTACAGAAGGGGTTTGAAATCATTGAAATCTTTAGAAATTGATATAAAATCAACCGTAACTCCGATTTCTTCGCTCTCAGTGTCATTCAACTCAGTTCCCCGTGGACTCCATGATGCTATCCGTACTTCCATAATCCCCGAAGCGGCAGGTCACGTACGCAGGAACTTCTTAATTCGCCAAACCTTCCCTCTAGGCAATATTAGGTGGCAGACGATGCATATCTCTGACCCATTGTCTTGCCACCACCGGTACTCAATAAATGTGTATCTATGTATATTTCCCGCTCCGCATATCCCCCCTCCCTCATCCGAAAATGCTAATTAATGTAATCCCACCTTTTCATAATGTATTCATGACGTGTAAAGTATATTCATGATGTAACTTGTGAAACCCAACCTTCCCATAATGTATTCGTGACGTTTCATGCACTGTATTCTGGGATATGGAGGGAAATTTCAAAAGTTCATGTCACCCCTTTCTCTGGGTTCAATCTCGCCTTGAACCTGTTGCGCAATAAACTTGGATCTTCTGCAGTTTGCTCCTGCGTCCGGCTGAGCTCATTTTCTTCCGCAGGGACCCACGGACTTAGTCCGATGAGCTGGGTGGCAGAGTAACCCCGCACCCAGATTTTAGCCGTAACAATTTATTTGAATTCTATGTGTTACTTGGACTTTTAGCCAAGCCATCCCTACGACTCAGTTTCTTAAAAAAACCAAAAATACCAAAATAAAAACTGCAAATAAAATGTGTTCTATCACCTCTTGTGCAGTAAGTTTTATCCAGGCTACCAAAAGCAGCCCCAAAGAAAAGGCTCTTCAGAAGGTTCAGGGTTTGGCAGTTTTCCAGAAGGAGGTATTTGTGTAGATATGGATCACTTCTGTCCAGAATAAGAGAGAGCAGATATAAATAGCCATGCCTCACAATTCTGTGTGTCTTGATTTCGGTGGAACTTAGCAAGTATAGGATTGCAGCCTAAATTCTTCTGTAGGATAAGCGCCACATTTTGTCAGAAATTCTAGCAAAGTAGAAAGTATCTCTAGCAGCAAGTGCCATCTTCAGTAATCCTTTTTCTTACAGGTTGTTCTCAAAAGTACATAGATGTATAAATTTACCTACAGTGGTGCCCCGCAAGACGAATGCCTTGCAAGACGGAAAACTCGCTAGACGAAAGAGTTTTCCGTTTTGGAGGTGCTTCGCAAAACAAATTTCCTGTGGGCTTGCTTCACAAGACGACAATGTCTTGCGAGTTCCTGCTGGTTTTTTCCCCTTCCCCCCTTTTTTCTAAGCCGCTTATCAGCTGATCCGATCAGCAGATAAGCTGCTAAAAGCCGCTAGACGAAGAGAATCACAGAACGGATTCTTTTTGTCTTGCGAGGCACCACTGTAGTTGCTAGTTGGCTTAGATTAGTTAACATTTGGGGCATATTGGAATTGTTTTGTTGCATTTCTGAACAAAAAATATTGTAATGCCCTAAAAATGCTATGTTTCTGGGCAACATGTCTGATGCATTCAGTATAAATCCATAAGGCCACTAGAGGGTGCTTCCTAAGTAGACACCATGTACCAACCCTGTACTGTACTACAAGAAAGAGACTTAAAATCTCAGGGAAAATGGTCCGAATGTTGCAATCTTCTGGAGAAGATGGGACAACAGTAGCAGCCAATTAGAAAACAAGAAACAAATTCAAACAAACAAACTGTATTCTTAATTTACAGGGAGGATCTAAAATATACAGTGTTTTAGAAATTACAGCTTATTGTTGTAAATTTTGGGAAACCTTGATTGATTGATTGATTGATTGAGGTGAGTGTATTATCTGAATAACTGGAACTGTCTGAAGTAGTGGAAAATGTACTAACTGGTACTTTGAAGAGCTGTGCTAGCCACGTGTGCTTTCAAGTATGTTTCAACTAATTTCCATAAGATTTGTTTTGTTTTTAAACTAAATTTTAGATGCCATTTCAGTGTGTTTATTTTTCTTTTAGAAATGTGTTCCTGCTGTGAAAAAAGACCAAGAAGGTAATTTTGATCTAGAAACTAATCACATTTGTTTTGAATTCAGTCAGATGACAACTTTCAGTACAAATTAATTTAATAATTTTTTTTTTTACATTAAATATCCTAATTGATCACCAATAGCTTAAATTTATAACGTGTTGTGGAAGGGGGAATTATTGGCATGCCTTTGTCTTTGCTTTTATTTTGTAATTATTTTTATTATGTATTTTCTGTTTCTGAGATCTACTGAATAGGCTGGTATGCAACATTAATTAATTAAATTAATTAACTAATAATAAGTTATTAGAGAAATCATGGAGTGTTTTTTTGTTTTGATTTTTAATACTTATTGTTAAGCACCCAGAATTGGCCTGCAGCTGAATGCTTCTGATACAAAGGAGAGTGAGTCTCTTCCATCTCAGTCATCCAGAACCCATCCAAAGAGGTAAGCAGATTTTATCTGTTCTTATAAGTCAATTGCAAACTACTTCTGAGCTGTTCTCTTCCCCCTCCCCTGTGTGTGAGAGGGGGTGTTTCTTGGGAGAGAGGTTGCTTTCTGGAGTTTTTTAGATGTGCGAAACATGTTGCAAGGTTATCTTTATTCTGGCCCATTTGGTGACTAGCGTAATTTCTCTTCAATGCTACTGTTTGGTAAATTTATCTCTATACCCTATCAATCTAAATGATCAGTTAAACACTTGTGAAATCCTCTATTCATTGTAATCCTTTTGCTTTCTAAATGCTTTAGAGCTATGGGCAAAAAGCCAAAGTATACAGTAAGCAGTGACTCAGAGCCCGAAGAGCAGAACACAGAAATAATGGAAAGTGAGCTTCACTTATTTTTTGGGGGGTCATTATATTTGTTTTAACAACTTTATTGATTTCCACACTGTGTTAACACTTTTCTTGTTTTCCCAGCCAAAGTGCAAAAAACGCCTCCAGCAACAAGAAAGAGAAGAAAAGGTATGATGCTAGTACTTAAAAAATACTACCGTCAAAAATTTATTGTTCCCCCTTCCCAATAAAACCTGATAACAGTACCCTAATGAGGCCTTTCTAACAGAGAGTGTGTGTAACTTTTTGCAAAACTTAACCATATACTGGTGCATAACACATGGTTGTTGGCATGATGCAAGTGAATGTGTGTTTGCACATTGTCACCATGCTTATGGATGGGCTGCTTTAGGTATTTGAATTAACTGGCCTGTGGTCTAGTTGAATCAGGACTGGCTCTAAGCTAGGAAGAATAATCTTTGATCTATGAACTGTAATATCTGTATTAATTGTGGTGGCTAAACCTATAGTTCTCATCTTCTTTATACCTAGAAGACAGTGCACGGATAGTATGTGTATGAGTTCTCACATGATTGTATAAACAGATTATTTTAACTAATTTAAACAGGAACTTTCATTTTTCAAATGTATGTGACTATTTGGTTATAAAACATTTTCACAGCTTCTTGTGATATTCAAGAGGATAAAGCATTTGCTTCTGCTCTTGAGGAACCAGCCATTTCTTCAAAAAAGACAAAGAAAAAAGGTATCCAAACTATTAAGCTTTTCCTTTTACAATGCCACTTAACACGAAATGCTACACAGTATACTTTTTAACAAGCCTATAGTTGGGAAGGAAAGGAAGACACCTGAAACTTCTGGACTGATTGAACCATGTAAAGCAATGATTCCTAGCTGGTGGTATGCAGACCCCAGGGTCTCTATGTAACCCACCCAGGGGCTCTGTGGCACCATTAATATAACAAAAACTATCATAGAGGTATCAAAATTTTCAGAAGTAAGGGGTCCATGGCTTGGCTTTTGAAAAACAGGGGGGTCTGCAATACTTAGCTAATTGGGAACTACTGGTGTAAATGATTGGATTCCTATGCAGTAGTTAAAGCAAAAATGGGAATAATACATACTTAGGATTAGAAATGATAGTAAATAATTGCAAATTGACTGGATACATCTAAAGAGGACTACATGGAAGTAATCACTGTGCAGTTACATTGCTAATTATTGTTTTTCCTCTTCAAAGGTGGTGTTACTATTCAGCATAAGAAAAATGAAGGTGAAGAGACACTGGGGACAACACTGATCATTTGTCCACTTTCTGTCCTAAGTAACTGGATTGTAGGTGTTAAATTTAAACAATTGTGCTTTTCTAAGATAAAAATATGGCATCTTAACTTCTAAAAAGAATGTTAAAGTGAAGATATATGGGGATTAGAATTTTAATACAGCCTAAATGTTCATAACCAAGATTTAAAGCGCAATCATATTTATTCATATATTCTATTGAATTCATTGGGGCTTATTCTAAGGTAAACATAGAATTGCAGCCAGAGTAATATAATTTAAGACGGTTGATGATGTACCGAATGGGTTGGGTATTTCTAATGTTGACTGTGCCTCCAGCCTTGAAACTATAGTATGCAAGTTGCTCCCATTTTTTTCCCCAGCAGAACAACTTCCATTGTAGTCACAATAAATCTGAATTAGGCTTACTCTTACTGTGCTTTATCAGGAAGGGCTGTGGCTTAGTGGTAGAGCATCTGCTTTGCCTGCAGAAGGTCTCCGGTTCGATCCCTAGCATTTCCAGGTAGAGCTGGGAGTGCCTCCTTTCTGAAAGATGCAGAGCCACTGCCAGTCAGTGAATATAGTACTGAGCTAGATGCCCCAAGGGGACACGGGTGGCGCTGTGGGTTAAACCACAGAGCCTAGGACTTGCTGATCAGAAGGTCGGCGGTTCGAATCCCCGCGATGGGGTGAGCTCCCGTTACTCGGTCCCTGCTCCTGCCAACCTAGCAGTTCGAAAGCACATCAAAAAGTGCAAGTAGATAAATAGGTACAGCTCTGGCGGGAAGGTAAACGGTGTTTCCGTGCGCTGCTCTGGTTCGCCAGAAGCGGCTTAGTAATGCTGGCCACATGACCTGGAAGCTGTACGCCGGCTGCCTCGGCCAATAAAGCAAGATGAGCGCCGCAACACCAGAGTCGGCCATGACTGGACCTAGTGGTCAGGGGTTCCTTTACCTTTTTTTAGATGCACCAATGGTTATGATTCCTATGTTCCTGACTGTAGTATAGCTTAGAAATCTCTTGACAGATGTCAGTTGTTGAGCCATCAGTTAATCACAACCATCTGGTTAATTTTTATTTCAGGATCAGTTTGAACAACATGTGGATCCGGGTGTTCACTTGAACATTTACGTTTACTATGGCTCGGAGCGCAGCAAAGATCCAGCGGTACTTTCAAGACAGGATGTTGTATTAACAACTTACAACATTTTAGCTAGTGACTATGGAGTAAGTATGGTGAAAAGTTGCAGCAAGATAAAGAAAAGCAGTTTATACATCACAAATATTTGACTTTTGTTCTAAAATACAACCTAGTAGTCTTAAGCTTTTTTCAAATCAATGCCAAATGCTCCATTGTATTCCTTTTGTTTTTTTAAAACATGTAATCTGCTTTTCCCATTGTATGAGTCTTTAGTTAAGAACAAACATATATATACGAAGGAGGTTTTTGTCTTGTAGAAGGGTGTCCTCAAACATAAACTGCCGTCGCTCATCTCCAATCATCACCCATGACCTCTTTCCCCAGATGGGCGCTGGATAAAACTAGCGCACTTGACAACTACAGGGGCAGGGTTCCTCTGTAAATCTGCAGTTCTAAGCAGATGCACAGAGAAAATGCATTAATATTTTCTGGTGTCTCCAGTTGTAGAAAGTGGGATGAGATGGCAAATGTTCTTTTTTACTCCCGCCCAGGTGTTTTAGTTTCTAATGGCTTCCAGTCACTAATGGTTTCTATGCTTTTATCTTGAAACAGTTTAATGTTTTATATTTGAGGTGTTCATTATACTCCAGCTGCACTATGATGCACTTTCATATAGGCTGTTATATTTTATTATACTGTAAGTTTTTTGGGATTCTATCCAACTAAGTCATATTCAGAGCAGACCCACTGAAATTGAGGGACGTGACTAACTTGAGTTCATTGATTTCAGTGGGTCTCCTCTGAGTACAACTTAGCTGGCTACAACTCTTGGAGTCTTGTTCTACCTGGCATTAAGTGCTTAAATTACTGTAATGGATAGCTTGGAAATAACTCGGATGTTATTCTAAGTCAGCTGTTGCAGAAGGAGTAGTAAAAATAAGTGAAATTCTGTACCTGGAAGCTCTCAAGGCTTTTATGTTTTCCAGCTGGGCAACAGAAAGATAAACATTTGGTTCCTGCTCTTAGAGCTTGAAAATGATATCAGTTCTGAGAATTGCATACCTTTTAAGGATGTTCAGTGGAGACTGATCTTTGTAAATGTAGGTGTGGGCATTTAAAAACAGATCCACTGTGCAGTGGGTGTGCATGCCTTAAGTAGCAGTATAGAGGTTTAAAAGCACATGCTCAAGTAGCAAATCTTTTACAGCAGTTTTAAGTTGCAACTGATGTTTGGAGTGTGGGGGTATTGCGGTGGAGAGAATACAGCTCAGACTGGATAGTAATACTGGGACTATGTGTGGTGGTGCAGTGGCTGCTGGCTGTGACTTTTTTGTCTGATTAAGCAGCTGACACAATCTTGCCTTCCTCTGCCCATTTCTTAGGTGATGTTATTAATTGCATCTTGATGTGGGTGCTCACCCTTGGAAATACAGTAGAAAACTTTGGTTTTTCTCATACAGCTCCAATGGAAACACTTGTAAAATACTGAGCTGTTTTGGCACCTGCTAAAAATGATTTTGTTTAGGCAAGCATGTCCAGTCATGTAAATTGGATGTGTAATTTATTATGCAATTTTATTTTGTAATGTGTGTTTGTATGAGTGATATATATATATATATATATATATATATGCAGGTTTTGGTGTCTTCGGGTGTCTTCCCGTGTAAGAGTCGGGGTGTCTGTGCGACGTTTCGACGAGGTCTCACTCGTCATCTTCAGGCTGGTGCTTTCGGCTTCTTGTTACTGGAACAGAGCAGAATCTGGTGTTTGAGTTCCTATAAATACTGTTGAGGGGTGTGGTGTATAGCCTCCAACGTTCTGGGCAGAGAGGAAGTTCCTAGATTAGTGTGCCTTTTCTTCTTTTGTTCCTTAATTACTTGAGGGATATCTTGAGTGATTTCATGAGTGATATTCTGAATACCACTGGGTGGGTCATTAAGTGTAGATTAGTTGCTAAAGCTTTTGTGTCTTGACCTCTTGAGCTTGTGAAGAGTTTTTCTGAGAAGATGGCTGTGCTGCATTTAGTTGTGCTCTGGCTTGGCTTCGTGTATAGGGGCGAGCTGTGGTTTTGTGCCTTGTGCCAGCCAGATCTGTGTAGGGATTGCAGGGGGGTGCAGCATCCGGAGGTGCCACTATAGTTTGGCTACTGGATGGAGTCTGTAATATGTCTGTGGAGAGGGTCTGGGTTTGGGTCTGGTGTGGTTGATTGGTGACGGCGTTCTGTGTGCCTCTGGTTCTGGTGTCGGTTTTTGTGGGGAGGGCTAATTTCCAGATGTCTGGCAGGCGGGACGTGTCGTCACGCTTGTTCATGTTGTGAGGGTGTTTCTCTATCTCGATGGCTTCCATGATTATTCTCTTGTGGTGATGTTCCATGTTAAAGAGCAATTTGGAATCTGCAAAATTAATTTCGTGTCCTGTTTCTTTCATGTGTTGGAAAAGAGAGGAAGTTTTTTCTTCTTTTTTGACGGCATTCTTGTGTTCTGCGATACGTGCATTTATTCGTCTGTTTGTTTGTCCAATGTACGTGGCTGGGCAGACTTTGCAGGGTATTTCATAGACCCCTTGGTTTTCCAGCTGGATTTTGTCTTTTGGGTTTCTGAGGATATTGGCTATTTTTTGGTTGGTGCAGAAGGCTGTTTTGATATTGTGTTTATGGAGGATTTTGCTGATTTTGTCTGTAGTGCCCTTGATATAAGGAAGGAGGGCCATGCCATTGTTTTCTTCTGTGTCTTGGTTTTTGGGGGGTGTTTCTTTTTGGATTAGCTTCGTAACCCTGTTTTTCTGGTATCCATTGGCGATTAACACATTTGAGAGATTCTGTAACTCAGTTGTCAAGTGGTCTTTGTCAGCCAGGCGTTTGGTTCTGGAGATGAGAGTCTTGGCTACGGAGTTTATTTGTGCAGGGTGGTGGTGTGATTGTGCATGTAAGTAGCGGTTGGTGTGTGTTTTTTTCCGGTAGATAGTGTGTCCTAGGGAGCCATCAGGTTTTTTGTAGATTAGGACGTCAAGAAAGGGGAGTTGGTTGTTGTCTTCTATTTCCATAGTGAATTGTATTTTGGGGTGTAGGCTGTTGAGATGTGTGAGGAAGCTATCTAGTTTTTCTTTCCCGTGTGGCCAAATTACAAAGGTGTCGTCAACATATCTGAGCCAAAGTTTGGGTTTGTGTTCTGACTTGTCTAAAGCATTGGTTTCAAAGTGTTCCATGTACAAATTTGCGATGACCGGTGAGAGGGGTGATCCCATAGGTGCTCCTTCTATCTGTTTGTATCTTTGTCCATTGTGGATGAAGTACGTGTTGGTTAGGCAGTGGTTGGTCAGGTCCAGGATGTATTTGGGGGGGTTGTATTTGTTTTGAATGGCTGTCAAGGCTTCATTAATGGGCACTTGAGTGAAGAGAGATACAACATCGAAGCTCACAAGTAGGTCATCGGGATGTAGGTATTGCTTCTTTATTGTTTCTATGAACTGGAAGGAGTTAGTAACGTGTGAAGCGATAGATTCTGCATAGGGCTGAAGTTGCTTAGCGAGAAATTTAGCGAGATTTTGTAGAGGTGAGCCTATGGAGCTGACTATTGGTCTGAGTGGTGTTCCTTCTTTGTGTATCTTGGGGAGACCGTAGAGTTTGGGGCATCTGGAAGATTTTTCTCTGGGGATGATTCTTAGCTGGATTTCTTCACTGATAGGAGAGGCTTTTATTTTGGATTTGGTGGTTTTTTCCAGATGTGGTGGGATCTGTTTTTATAGGTTGGTAGGTAGGGTCTTGGAGTAGATTTGATAGTTTTGCTTGGTAGTCCGATGTGTTCATCACAACAGTGGCGTTGCCTTTGTCTGCTGGGAGAATGATTATGTTGTTGTCTTTCCTCAGGTTGGTGAGTGCTTTCTGTTCTTCTTTGTGTAAATTGCTTCTGGGTGGTTTGCTGGAGCAGAGGATGTTGGTGACTTCAAGTCTGATTTTATTGGCTTCATCTGGGTCGATTTTGGTCAGGCTAGCTTCGACTCCGCATATGATGTTTTCCGTGGGGATGCGTCTCGGGGCGACTGCAAAGTTGAAACCTTTGGAGAGTACTTTGGTTTCAGTTGGGGTGAGGATCCTGTCTGATATGTTATGTACTGTTTGTTTCATGGGTTGTTGTGGAGGGTGGCTGGGTTTCTGGCGTTTCTCTAGTTTGTAGAGTTTGTTGGTGTGTCTGTCTGTCTTATGTGAGGTCTCAGTTTCAGCTCTCCAGACGGCTAGTTGTTTGCATTTGTCCCAGAGTGCAGGGTGGATTTTGTTACATAGTTTGAGGTGAAGAGTGAGCAGATCTTTGTTGGTTTGGTTTAGTAGGTATCTTTTCTTATGTATTTCGTTTCTGATTAGGGATAGTTCAGTTCGTTTCAGGATCCTTTCGGTAGCTGGGGTTTTAGAGTGGAATTTAAGTTGGAAGCATGTGGGAGTTAAGTTGTTGTCTCGGCAGTTGCGTAGGAACAGGAGATCACATAAGATGGTGGCTCTTCGGATTTCTAGTTTCTCGTAGGTTCTTGTCAGCTGGAAGGTTTCCTCCCCGTAGAGGTGAGATATTTGCTTTCGTAGATTTTCACGGGTACAGGAATGCAGGTTTTGGTGTCTTCGGGTGTCTTCCCGTGTAAGAGTCGGGGTGTCTGTGCGACGTTTCGACGAGGTCTCACTCGTCATCTTCAGGCTGGTGCTTTCGGCTTCTTGTTACTGGAACAGAGCAGAATCTGGTGTTTGAGTTCCTATAAATACTGTTGAGGGGTGTGGTGTATAGCCTCCAATTCCAAATTGCTCTTTAACATGGAACATCACCACAAGAGAATAATCATGGAAGCCATCGAGATAGAGAAACACCCTCACAACATGAACAAGCGTGACGACACGTCCCGCCTGCCAGACATCTGGAAATTAGCCCTCCCCACAAAAACCGACACCAGAACCAGAGGCACACAGAACGCCGTCACCAATCAACCACACCAGACCCAAACCCAGACCCTCTCCACAGACATATTACAGACTCCATCCAGTAGCCAAACTATAGTGGCACCTCCGGATGCTGCACCCCCCTGCAATCCCTACACAGATCTGGCTGGCACAAGGCACAAAACCACAGCTCGCCCCTATACACGAAGCCAAGCCAGAGCACAACTAAATGCAGCACAGCCATCTTCTCAGAAAAACTCTTCACAAGCTCAAGAGGTCAAGACACAAAAGCTTTAGCAACTAATCTACACTTAATGACCCACCCAGTGGTATTCAGAATATCACTCATGAAATCACTCAAGATATCCCTCAAGTAATTAAGGAACAAAAGAAGAAAAGGCACACTAATCTAGGAACTTCCTCTCTGCCCAGAACGTTGGAGGCTATACACCACACCCCTCAACAGTATTTATAGGAACTCAAACACCAGATTCTGCTCTGTTCCAGTAACAAGAAGCCGAAAGCACCAGCCTGAAGATGACGAGTGAGACCTCGTCGAAACGTCGCACAGACACCCCGACTCTTGTAATCCTGTTAAATAAACAAAAGCTCTTTCTGGAGTGAAATAGGGCCTGTATTACACTTCCATTTTCTCTGTCCCTTAAAGACAAAACTCCAGTTGCTTAGCTGCTGCTTTATTTTAAATTATATGACTTAACAGTTCTATTGATACGTTCTGATGACTGCCATGGGAATAAATTTAAGAAATCTGTGTAGTATCTGCTTTAGATGTGAACTGTAAGTTGAGCATGCTATATTTAAGCCATTCAAATAATTTCCCATATCTTACACTGTGTGTGTGTGTGTGTGTGTCTGTGTGTGTACATACACACACCTGTGATCTGGGGGCAAGTGTGGCCCTCCAGGTCCCTCTATCTGGCTCGTGGGGTTCTTTCTAGGCCACACACCCTCTGCACTTGCACCTTCCTTGAGTATTTTTCTTGGTTGAAATTGTCCTTGTAATGCCTCTTGCATTAATTGGGTTGGATTTTCAGTGAAGCTGCAAAAGTGATTTGGCTTCGAGGCCTTCATGCACGCTTGATGTAGCTGACTTCCTCTATTCGTCTTCATAAAGGTTACATATATTCTTCTGGAATAGAGAATGAAAGGAAAATGGTTTCTTTTTATTTTTTTAAGTCCCTGCTTATTTTACAGAGTTTACTTATATCCTTAAAGTACTACAGCCATTATTAAAATTTTGTTCTAGGCCAGAGGTAATAGCCCTTTACACAAATTAAAATGGCTGAGAGTGGTGTTGGATGAAGGACACACAATACGAAATCCAAATGCTCAGCAGACAAAAGCTGTACTGGACCTAGATGCACAAAGAAGATGGATTTTGACAGGTAATTATGCCAAAGGGAGAACACTGCAGCAATGTGTTAATTGACTATAAGAGTTATGCTTGTTGCACAGCTTACTGATTTCAGTAAGATTTTTCAACAGTACTGTGATGCATTATGTCTCTTAGTTTGTTTTGCACTCTGTAAAATTGCTTTAGTTAAGATTGTAGCTTGCTACTTGCTTTGGGGCATGTGTGTATGCACTCCTCCCTCCAGGGAGCATTCAGTTAGCAAATTTCAGCCCAGGCAGGAGCAATCAGTGCAGTGGGATAGTACTGCACCACCCTATTGACAGCACTGTTGCTTCCACTTAGCAGGATGGGGCAGGGCAGTAGCAAGGTCAGGGCTTGTATGGACAGATCAGCAGAGCCAATGTGGCACTCTGGGCTGCCACTCTGAACTGCTCCTGCACCATCCTGGCAAACAGTAGAGACCCCACTTTTGGAAGGGTGGCAGTGCAGCAGCACCCTGTCTGCAGCTGCTCCTGAGCATGTGGAATTTAGCAGCATGTAAGAGATGCAAGAGCAGTTCTGCTAGGGATGCAACATCTGTATTTGCTTCCCTTCTGATCATACTAGCTGCTTGGCATTGGAGCCACCCAGAGAAGCAGCCAAAACTACTGTCCTATTGCAATGGAAGTGCTGTTTCTGCTTTGAGTGCCTGATGTTGCTCAGGGGGCGGTATGAATGTCTTTGCTGGAAAAAAACTGCATTTGTAGTGCATATGCAGACATTTTCTCACTTTCAGATGATAACTCTCAGAGAGCAAGCACCTTTTTGACTGTATTTTTCTGCTTGCCTCCAGCACTGCTTTTACTTTTCCAGTCATAAATTCCAGCTGCAAAAATGCAGCTGAAGTGGCTGCTTCCTGTTCTGAACAGTTCAATTGCTCATCAAACAGGGACGAAATTAGTACATGAACTGATGGTGTTACTGTTAAAACCCGATTTGAAGCCATGGTTGGACTAGATTCAAACGCTTATCACTGTTTAGTCTTAATGGACTACTGGGATCAAACCCATAAACTTAGATTAAAGAAAGCATCTCTCCCAGGACAGCAATTGTTCCTGGCCTTAAAGTTTAAATTTTCACTTAATTATACAACTGAATAATAGTTTGAACCGGGACACCTAGGCTGAGAAATGCCGGCCATCACACCCTTTTCTTGTGCCACAGCACCTCCGACCCTCGGGGAAGCATTTATTGAGGACTCCGGGACTGGTGAGAGAAACAGTAGGCTGAAAAGTCAGCTTCTGCCAGCCCTGTTATATGGGCTGATGATCCAAAGATCCAGCCCATTTTTAACTTGCTGATTATAGTGGAGTACTGAGGTTGACATTAATATTAAAATGAAAATGCAGCGTTGTAAACAAATGCATCAATGCAGTTTAAGCCCAAGAATATTTATTTTCAGTGTAAACTCTTATTTTGATCAGACTCTATGTCTTTTAGGTAATGACTGTACCTGACTAAAGATGTTTCGAAAGCTAAGCAAAGTAGATGCCAGAACTGTTGCATTTTGCAGTAGTGAGGGACTTCATTATTTGCAAGGAGGCACTGCTTTTAAAAAACCATTTTTAATTCATGAAATAAAATCATCAGGATCTAGTGCCAGAATGTGTTGATCCAAAATAATAATCGATGATACAGTCTTTCAACGATGTGTGGGTTTCCATCAGCCTGCAAGTCAGCCAATCACGTTAAGGCAGGTTCATGTAAATGTAACTTTATAGGAAATTAACAAATGTTTTAATATGTGAAATTGATTTTTTTAAAACTTGCCTAGCAGAAGCTAATGGTAGAGTGGTACTTAGCAATATTTTGGTGTGATTTTTTTAAATAATACATAATAATATTTACCTAAGAATTCAGGCTGATACAATGATACAAATGCCAAAATAGTTTTTGGCAAGTTTTTTATACTTGTACAAGGATATTTTTTGTTTACCCAGTCTTTACTTTTGTTTTTGAGTGAATTTTATGTGGTGTAATCATAATGTGCGGCATGTTTTTGTTTTGTCTTTCTTCTTCCTTTTAGGCACACCTATTCAGAATTCCTTAAAGGATTTGTGGTCTCTTCTTTCCTTTCTAAAGCTGAAGCCTTTTACAGATAGAGACTGGTGGCACAGAACAATCCAGCGTCCTGTCACTATGGGAGATCAAGGAGGGCTCAAGTATAAAATATTTCTAGTTTCTAGTTTTCTAATACATATTTATGATAAGTACATTTTGTAAAGATCAGTACAAAGATCAGTGGATTATACATAAACTGAATGATGTGTGAAGAATGCAGACTTCATTTAAAGTTCTTTTAGTAAAATACAGAAAATTTTCAGTTTTCACTGGGTATACAAGACTGAGCGACTGAGATATAAAATATATCTGATGTTAAAGCCTCACGTGTGCTTCTTTTGTCTTGCTAGGCGTTTACAATCCCTAATTAACAGCATTACACTTCGAAGAACTAAAACAAGCAAAGTTAAAGGGAAGCCAGTTTTGAAGCTCCCGGAACGCAAAGTATTCATTCAGCATATTACACTTACAGATGAAGAGAGCCAAATGTATCATTCTGTGAAAAACGAGAGCATTGCTGCTGTTAAGAGGTAAATAGTGCCAGCTGTTAAGTGGAAGAACAGAATTCCATTAGGTTGCATTCAGTAATTGTTGTAGTCTGATTTTTTATCTTGCATGTCTTATAATGCAATACTAAATATGTCTACTCAGAAATAAGCCCTATTGGATTCAGTAGGACTTAACTCCAAGGTAAGTGTATACAGTGGTACCTTGGTTTATGAACTTAATCTGTTCTGGAAGTCCGTTCTTAAACCAAAGCATTCTTAAACCGAGGCGTGCTTTCCCATAGCAGTGGGGGACTCAATTTACAAATGGAACACACTCAACAGAAAGCAAAACATGTTCTTATTGCAAAGAAAAGTTCACAAACCAAAACACCTACTTCTGGGTTTGCAGCGTTCTTAATCCAAAGTTGTTCATAAACTAAGCTGTTGTTAAACCAAGGTACCACTGTATAGGATTGCAGCTCTGTAGATTCCATTATAATAAAACTCCATGCAATGCAATATTAAGACTCCCAAATTTATATATTTATTTTTATAAATTTTATTTTCAGTTTTCATATACATATTAGACTTCCCTCTCCCCCCTTTTGTGGTTTCTTGTCTTACTTGAATTTTTTAACTGCATTTTTCACATTACTCCTTTTTAAAGTTATTATCTTGATAATGCTTTTAACTGCTTGATTTAAGGTAACTCTACTAATGCATTTAATTGCATGCCATGATTTTTCCAATATTACACAAATGATCCCCACTCTTTTATTTATATGTGTGCGTGCGTGCACAATATTAAGACTCCCAAGTTTTTGGATTATGTAGAAATTTAACTTCTTCCTTCAGTGGCCAGTACATTAGCTGTTTTTGTTGCAGTTGGAATAGTACTAACAAACTAATCAGATTAGTACTCATCACTAGCAACATGGATTGCTAAAAGGATGGTTGAGAAAACGGGAACATTTTCTGCAACTGTTCAGTGACTGCTTGGTCTGTTGTATACAAATAAAACTGCATTGTCAGGCAGAATACTGTTCTCAAAACAGGGCATGAGATTTTAACTAAGTGGCTCCTGATAATGCCATTGTTTTTCAGTCCATTATGGAGGGTTAAATGACATGGGAAGCAAAGTGGATACACATACATTTACACACTCCTTACACTGAGGTGCCTCATTTGATAGCCTGGATTGTAATCCTTGGTTAAGTTACTGTTTCCAACACTAATGGTATGGTAAATATGACCTAACAAATCCTGCAAAGTTCTCTAATTATGGCACAAGAGAGAATTGGGCCAGAATTCGGAGGATTTGTGGATCACAGCTCAAGTATTTAAACTGTAACACTTGATTTATTTAATGTCAAAATTATCCTGCAGGTATTTCAGTGATAGAAGTGTCCTGACCCACTATGCAGATGTTCTGGGTGTGTTGCTCAGGCTAAGGCAGTTGTGTTGTCATCCATGGCTCTGTACAAGTGTGTCCTCATCCAGTGATACAGAAGGTAAGTATTCCTATGTTCTTTTAAAAACATAGGAGACCTTTAATCTCAGGTGCTTACACTTCTTGGTTTACGGCGGTTGCTGATGATCCAAATGGGTTGGGTAGTATCTCTCTGCACGTGACGAAGGCAGGAGAGCAAAGAACTCCACAGTAAAAAGTTGTGTGTCATCCTTGCTTCTATTAATGCACACCTACCAGTTGTTTAGTGTTCAGATCTGTGTACCGTATATACTTGAGTATAAGCTGACTTTTTTAGCACATTTTTTATGCTGAAAAAGCCCCCCTCGGCTTATACTCGAATGAGGGTCCTTTCGGGCTGCTCCTTCCTCCTCCTCTGCCTTTGCTGCTGTCGGCGGCCGCGGAATGAGCAGCCCAAAAGCAACCCTTTCGGGCTGCTTGTTCTTCCTCTGCCACTGCTGCCACCAGCACCCTAGGTAGGCAGGGGGACGGGAGGGGCTGGGGGGAGAGAGAAACCCCCTCTGCCGTGTACACATGCGCACACACACACTCTGGCCCATCAGGAGGTTTGTGGTGTGGTGAACCGGCTTATACTCGAGTCAATAAGTTTTCCCAGTTTTTTTGTGGTAAAATTAGGTGCCTCGGCTTATATTTGGGTCGGCTTATACTCGAGTATATATGGTAAGTGAATACTCAGGAGGCTAGAGTACCAGCCAGTTGCCCTCCACATGTTTTGGACTACAGCTTTCATCAGCTTCAGTCAGCATGACTAGTTGTCAGGGATGATGGGAAATACAGTCTGATTTTCCCCAAGATGCATTTTGCTTGATAAGTGCTGGCTCAACTTCATGTACTGCATGGTCTAATAGTTCTTCCTGCAATCTGTTCTTTGGGTCTCCTAGCCTCTCTTACTTTGACCATCGTTGAAGCGAGATGAGGGAGGCAGGGGCCTACACTTACCGTATTTTCCCGTGTATAAGACAGTGCTTTTTGCTTCAAAAAATTAGGCACAAATTGGGTATCGTCTTATACACAGATAGTGAATTAGGGGGCGTGCGTGCAATTAATGGCAGCAGCAAGCAGGAGATTGGCAGCAGCGATTGGTGGCTGTGGCGAGGTGTGTGATCGGCAGTGGCAAGCGATTGGCAGTGGAGGGCAGGCGGGTGAGTGAATGGCGAAAGTGACCCCCCCCAAAGCTAAACAACTTAATTTCGGGTTTAAAAAAATAGGGGGTGTCTAATACATGGAAAAATACAGTATATTTCGGTCTGACAAGAAAAACAAACTACTTGTCAAAAAGAAAATAAATATTTGCTAGAAAAAGTCAGTTTGTGACTAGTGGGCACTACACAGGACTTGAACTTGTGGTCTGCATAGTGAATCTGCTGAGTAAGCTGTTGGAGAATTTTAGCTTCATGCTTGGTGAGAATAATTTTGTGTATGCAAAAAGATATTTCTGTAAATATCTTATCTGAGACAACTAGAATGTGAAATGTTCAAATGCATAGTCTCAAAACAGATACTTGGAAAATGACGTTTGTTATCTCATGGGGAAAAGATAATTCTTTTTAAATGCTAGTAAATATCACTGTAGTGGTACCTCTTCCCCTTAAATACTGATAACGAATAAGCATTTGAGTACAGTGGATAAGTACCGTATTTTTCGCTCTATAACACACACCCGACCATAACACGCACGTAGTTTTTAGAGGAGGAAAACAAGAAAAAAAATATTCTAAACGAAATAGTGGATATATGATTTTTGTGGTTCATGCTGTGGCCACAGACATGTGATCTGACAGTGAGTTTGGAGTAGCCCAATGCAAAAATCCTGAGGATCCATGTGGATCCATGCTTTGTAACCACGGAGGAGGGAAGGAAGGGGAACCATGGATCCTCTGCTCACGACTGCAGCAGATCTCCCCCGCCCTCCGCAGGCATTCGCTCCATAACACGCATAGACATTTCCCCTTACTTTCTAGGAGGAAAAAAGTGAGTGTTATGGTGCAAAAAATACGGTATATTGTTCCAATATGAATTGTGATATGGTATCTATTATCTAAAAGCAAACTTAGGGGTTGACAGAAGTGGAACCAAAATGTTGCTATTGTGAAATAAAAGGGGCACTGACATCCTTGGGGGATAATAAAAGTTCCAAAACATTCCAATCCTTTAGGGACATCTTCCACGAAAAAACCTAAATGCCACCAGTCCAGCCCAGTGAGGACTAACTATGGTCACCACCCACAGGATGTTGAGAATCAACTGGAAAATAAAAAAGGGAAAATCAGGAGGCTGGGAGAGAGAGATGAAATAACCTGCTAGTTAGGGGAATGGCTATCTGGAACCTTCAATAGGATAACTCCTACTAGAAGATGAAATACACTGCAACATTTTGTTGTAGATCCTGCTGAAATAGATGTACTTTTGTGGTTATCGTGCACTGTGATACTTTAACCGTGTAACATTGCTCTTTTTAATTTTTTGTGTATGTGTTTGGACAGCTAATAGTACCCCTGAAGAATTGCGTAAGAAATTAATAGAAAAAATGAAGTTCGTGCTCAGCTCTGGATCAGATGAAGAATGTGCCATTTGCTTAGAGTCCCTGAACTTTCCTGTGATAACACACTGTGCCCATGTGTTCTGTAAACCATGTATCTGTGAAGTCATCCAGAGAGAGAAGGTTAGTTATTACCTTTACGAAACTGCAGTGAAGGCAGTTTATATCAGTGGCCAGTAGGGCTGCTGTTTTGATAAAACTGGTTAATACTCCTTATATTTTATTTTAATTTATTGCCATCGAAACTAATCTACTGACTTTTCTACATTCTACTGCATGTATTCCTCTTGATTCTGACCTTTTGATTGTATTGACCTGCACGGTTTTTTTGTGTGTTTTTTTTGCATGCGTTTATGATGGCTTCACATTAGACTGAATTGGTACATTGGACAACTTTAACTTGTTTAATTTCAAGGTTTTGCTCAACACCTTTTTCTCATAATTTCATTGCTGTTGCATGTTTTTTGGTGAGAGGAGGGAAAATGCATAATTATGCTAATAATGGTTAACAGGTCCTACGTGGCATTCTTAATTCTTTCATAGGGGTATATTGCCACCCACATCATGTCAAACCAAATAGCAGATCAAAATTGGTAAATATCACTCCTGTGCAAGACCTCGTTATTATTATTTTTTAAGAAACCCAAATGCACATTGCTTCCCATCTCCATTTTGTCTGTAGTGAGACGTAACTATGGGCTGGTAATATTTGCTGTTACGCACTTCTGGCAAATTATTTTGTTTTGAAAAGCTATGAATGCCCAGAGCAGGAAAAGACAGTGGAGGTTGGGGACGAGTGATTGCAGAGAGGGACGAGAAACACACACAGCCCAGGTACATTCCATCAAGTTCCACCCATTGGGGTGGAGGCAAGCAGTGGACAAGCAAAGAATATTCATGACGGAAGAAAAACAATGTGTGGAAACTAACGCGCTAAGCCGACACATAGACAGCCTGATCTGAATGACCCATCTGCTGTATAAAGCCGCTGTCAAACCAACCTTCATCTAAATAGGACTCTAGCCCACAGCAATACAATTAATGGTGCCAGTAAGCCAAACTGTATCTAGGAAAAAAGGGAAGGGGACACCGATGTCAATTGTATTGTACACAGTATGGCAGTATTGTTTAATTTGTTCATGGTAGAATGTTACCTCCAAAGAGACCTGATTAATTCTTCTTCTTTTTTATTTTTTTAAATTCAAAATTAAAACAAAACATAATATCCAGAAACATATCATCCTTACTTTTCCCACATTTTTCTTCCCTCCCCCACCCTCCCACACAAAACCCACCCCCCCGACTTCCCTCAGTTCCATTCTTTGATTTCTCTAAGAATGCTGATTTCTGCATGTTACAAAGTTGTATAGATCCTCAAACTATTTAGCTGATTATTATCAATAAAAAGTTTGTGAATGTTTATTCAAAGCCAGCCAAGGAGTCCAGTTCGCTTTGTTGCGTCTTCAAATACTTTGTAAAGGGTTAGGGTTCTTTAATTCTTTGTAGTAGTCACTTTGTATATTGCTTTGTGTGAAACCTTACCCTCTTCAAAAAACCGCTGAACTACTAACCGAAGCATAATACAAAAGCTAGCCTTTAAACATGCAAATCACAACGGTGTATTTCTCAGAACTATAAACTTGTGTTGTCTTTTTCAGACAAACGCCAAATGTCCTCTTTGCAGGAAAGAGGTTGGATTAGAAAATTTACTAGAATGTCCTTCAGAGGAACTGGATAGTGAAAAAAAGCCTGGCCAAGAATGGGTATCTAGTTCAAAGGTAAATGTCAGATTAGAACACTTCATTGTCTTTATTCTGTGGCATGCAAAATATGTTCTTAATTTGTTTTGCATTTTTGCGCCAAAATATTACACTTTAGATATTTACCACACTGGCTAGATTTTGATACGTGGATTGTGCTTAGTAACAGGAAAGGGCATGAGTTAGCCACTCTTTATGTTCAGTCTTCTTGGTCCTACTTCTTCCTTACTGATTTTTGGTGTCTTTTTCCTCTGTGCCCTCATTAAGGATTTAAGCAATTCATCTAGACTTGCAAGAACTCTGCTTTCTCCATATTATTTTCTATTACCTTGTCCTTGGCTTTAGCCATCTTCGCTGCTTTATGCCACTGAAAGCAGTGGGAGGTGAGGCCATAACTGGAAAGAATTGTTACCTATGGAAAATACATGGCTTGCACATTTGTGAATTCCTGATATCTTCCTACATTTAATTCCATTTATCAATGTGACTTAGGTTGCTACTTCCTAAAATTCACACATTACTTTCATGTATGTGCTAACAGTTCCTGTTTCTTTCCAAAATTGAGATTCTAGGTCTCCTAAGTAATTTTATATAGGAAATTAAGTTTTCTTCCCAATTCTTGTAACCTGTGATATTAGTTCCAGATTCACCGATTTTATTTCATTTCTGTTAGGCCAGTTATTTTTGGTATATGGTGGTAAGAAATGAGAGAAACAATTGATCAGTCTAGCACACAGGACTCGATGAGAACATGCATGCTTTCCTTTGTAACAATAAAACTAACCTCAGGAAAATGAAGAGATTCGTTGTTAGTAAAACTGAAAATAACTACTTTGTGTTTCAGGTCAATGCATTGATGCATGCCTTGATAAAACTAAGGAAGCAAAATCCTGCCGTTAAGAGTTTAATAGTTTCTCAGTTCACAAAGTTCCTGACTCTAATAGAGATTCCACTAAAGTAAGTAGAAATATGTGCTTGTTAAGTTTCTTCAGCAAAGAACTGAAAAATGTAAATACTTGCTATCTAATCTGCTGTGCTGCATGCATTCCTGCCCCTCCAAAAAACAGACAAACAAACAAAAACAAAAAAAGAAAACAAAAATTTCTCATGAAAAAAATCAAAACTTCATATCAAAGTAGGGTTTTTCATTTTAGGGGGTGTGAAACTTAGTTTTTGCAAATTTCTTCAGTGAGGCATCTTAAAAAGATGTTTTTGGGTGTGAATAAATCAAATCTGCTATTATTTTTATGGCTGGGCAACATTTAGCTTGATAAGTCTACATTTGATGAAGAAGCACATAAGCTGCTTTTGGAAAACCAAAGAATTTTAAATTTTACCTTCTGAAAGTGTCAGATAATAATTATAATTAATAATATAACTGCAGGTACTTGGCAATCATTTTTAATGATTTCTATGCAATTTTACACACGTTTTACTTAGCAGCAAAATACTAACCAAAATATCTTTTGATAACCGAAGTCAAGTTATAACTTTTTAGCACCCTTCATTTTGGGAATTTGGAAGTTGAAAAATTCAACATGCCACAATATGAGGTCAGAACTCTCAAATTGACTAACTGTTGTACTTCTTCTGATTCAGGGAATCTGGGTTTGCTTTTGCTCGTTTGGATGGGTCTATGACACGGAAACAAAGAGTACAGGCAATTCAGCAGTTCCAAAGTAATGCAGAAGGGTCCCCAACTATAATGCTGTTATCTCTAAAAGCTGGTGGTGTTGGTTTGAATCTCACAGCAGCTTCACAAGTATTTTTAATGGATCCAGTAAGTATAAACAAGTCAATCAGTGTGATATTTACTGGCTCTGCAACACATCCTAGAAATAAAAGAAGGAATGAGAAATTCATTTTTAGCTGCTAGATAGTGGCAAAAGAAAGTGATAATGGTGCTATTAACTGCAGCAAAAAACAGGTTCTACCCCATCAGGTTAGCTGTGGTAGAAAACCTGTAATAAAGTTACTGATTTCAAATGTGCATAAGTTAACTTGAAAAGCTAAGGGAGCGATCCTAACCTCTGGCTGGCAGAGGTGCGGTTTGATGCACGTGCATTTTCAGGAGTAGAAGTTGTGGAGCGGGGAGGAAAAAGGTCTCTTTGCTATCCCATCTCCAAAGTTGGTTCAGCGAAAAGGCCCAAATTGGGCCTCTTGTAACATGATGACAGCAGGTTTGCACAGCCTCTCCTCTCAGGGATTTCTGCTGGTTACTGCTGTCGGAAATGCTATCTACCTGGCATTTGGGATATGTATGTTGAGGTGCTCCTTGCTGGTGGAGGCTGAGCAGGGGGACATAACCGTTCCATCCATACCCCTTCAAGATCAGGAGTTTGTGTGCCTGCTATCATCCTTATAAGAAAAAGTGAAATTGTATCAGTTCATTCCTCCCCCAGTCATCTTTAAAGGCTTTATGGAAGTGAATGTGCTCTCCTGGAGAGCCTTTGTATTCTAGCTTAACTATAATCAGAAATCCGTTTTTCTTCAAGAATACTCTTTAGTCCAGGCAGCTTGATGGGATAGGCAGTTTGTCACCAAGAAATGGGCTGGTGGACTGATGTGTCATGTGTATAACTAATAGAAAATGGAATATGTTATTCTCAAGTCTTCCAACGCCATACTAGTAAAACACTAAAGTCCCACAGTGCTATAGTGATCATAGCTTAGAAATCTGAAATGTGAAAGGACATTACTTTGGCAAGGCTTAGCATGACTACTGAATATCTCTGATAGGCTTGGAATCCTGCTGCAGAGGACCAGTGCTTTGACAGATGTCACAGACTTGGGCAGAAGCAGGATGTTGTCATCACCAAGGTGAGCTGGCGATTATCTTAAGCACCTGTAGTTATAAGAAGTTGCTTTTAATTCGAGCACGCCTGAACCCAGAGTCTGCAGTTGTGCTTAGGGATGCAGTATAATAAAAGAGGGACTAGCAAGGAATTAAAGGACGTGGGTGGCGTTGTGGGTTAAACCACAGAGCCTAGGACTTGCCGATCAGAAGGTTGGCGGTTCGAATCCCCATGACGGGATGAGCTCCTGTTGCTCGGTCCCTGCTCCTGCCAACCTAGCAGTTCGAAAGCATGTCAGAGTGCAAGTAGATAAATAGGTACCACTCCAGCGGGAAGGTAAACGGCGTTTCCGTGTGCTGCTCTGGTTCGCCAGAAGCGGCTTAGTCATGCTGGCCACATGACCCGGAAGCTGTCTGCGGACAAACGCCGGCTTCCACGGCCTATAGAATGAGATGAGCGTGCAACCCCAGAGTCGGTCACGACTGTACCTAATGGTCAGGGGTCCCTTTACCTTTAGCAAGGAATTAAATCGCATTTTCTCTATTGCAAACATGTGGCCTTTGAAACAACAGTGCGCATAGAGTAGCTAAGGGTGCATGTGAAGAGCGTTAAAAAGATGAACTTTTGCCAGTTAACTATTTGGCACAAAGATGGGAAACAGAATCTTGCTTCCCTCACTGACATGATTTCAGTTTTGTAAAATGGCCTCTGATGTTTGAGTGGGGTACGCAGATAGTTTTCAGTTTAAGTCGGTATTGTAATGTAAGACAGCTTCCCAACACATAAGGCTCCTTGCTATATGAGCAGTTGCAAATAGAAATGAAGGCACTACTTTCTTCTTGTTGCTGCAAGTTCTAGGACTGTACTTTCCATAAATATTTTTTCCTGAACTCTTAGTTTGCCAAAGTTCATGGAGGACCACTTAACATCATGGTTTTTGTTCTACAAATCAAAGCACATAGAACCATAGAGTTGGAAGGGCCTTGAGGATCATATAGTCCAAACCCCTGCAATGCAGGAAACTTGCCCATCATGGGGCTTGCACTCACAAACCTGAGATTAAGAGTCTCATGCTCTAGCTACTGAGCTATCCTAGCATACATTAATGATATTTAGATAATGGATGTGCATGTGTTTTGCGAGTATGGTTCTGTGAAACTGAGTGTATCAGTTTTTAAATCACTATGGGGCCAAGTACAAATACTGTTTGATTGTTGTTGGTGAACCACAGTTTGAGAACCTTTATCCTAGAATGGGGAACCTATGGACCTGCGGCTCTTGTTGGACTCCCAAGTCTCATTAGCGTGGCTAAGGGTGGAAGATGGGATTTGAGAGTTCACATCTGGAGGGCCATAGCCCCCCCCCCGTTCCCCATGCTCTAGTATTTGTCTCCTTGCTATTTTACTTCTTCACATCATAGTAAATGAATCACACTTTAGGATAGCACATTTTCAGTAATATATTTAAAGTACCTTTGGAAAAGTAATATGATAGCAGTGAATTTCCTTTTTTCTTTTGTTTGACATTTTTTTAAAAAAAAACACATTTAGTTCATTGTGAAGAACTCAGTAGAGGAAAACATGCTGAAAATCCAGGAGAAGAAGAAAGAACTTGCGACTGGAGCCTTTGGAAACAAGAAATCTTCTAGTGAAACAAAAATTAACGAAATCAAGACTTTGATGGATTTATAAGTTGAGATGTTAGGCCCAGCTAAAGACAGTCGACCTGATGTTACTTGTTCAATCAGTGTGTACATAGCTTTAGAATTACTCTGTTAAATCATCATTGGCATAAGATGTGCCATGTAACAAGCAGGCTGATGCAGCTACCATTATTATTATTATTATTATTATTATTATTATTATTATTATTAATTTTATTTTAGGCTGCATTCCTAAGGCACGGTGGCTCTCAGTTTTAGGACAGATGAGAACATTAATTACTCTCATTTTTCTTTCTATCCACACTTCCCTCCTGGCCACCATTTCCCTGGGAAATAAAAAAAAGATTTTTGTTAGCTCCTCAGGTGGAGTATTTTTTTTTCTTCTAGTGTTGGGGGACTGGGTAGGAGCAGGATTCTTTGGATCCAAGCCTCTTCTGCATGTCCCAAATCTCCCAAAATCTTCCCCACTTGGCATCAGAACTGACATTGGTAGGGCCATAGCCACAGAAGTTTCTGCAACAGTGGTTGTGGGGGACCAACATCAGATCTCCTTTGCTGAAGTACAGGGGGAGAACCAATGTATCCTATAATGCCTGGGACTGCAGGCATAGGATTTAAGATGGTAACTATCCTGAACTCCTGGGCTTCAAAACACAGTTAAAGCAGTTCTTTATCACCATGTTCTTTAAATGTACTGGTGCCCTTTTATCAAATTTTCTTGAATTGTGTTTAGTGTACAAAGGGCAGGTATTACTAATAACAAAGAATACTATTCTTTAGAGTTAAATGAGTCACCTAGCAGTGTCATATTTTATTTGTGTGTTGGGCAGATTGACAATGACAAACACCAACATGCTTTTGCCTCTGCGGTGAATGCCAGTTAGATAACCTAGTTCATGTACTCCTGTAACTGTCTTCATCAGTAGAAAAGGATTGTAAAATGAGGATGTGTATGACCAGAATTAAGTTCCTTCTTTTTTTTTGCTAGACTATATCCAAACAATCTTAACTCCTAAAAGTAAAATATTTCATTTTAAGTTATAGCTTCACAATTTTTAGTTAATTGCACATTCTTAATTTTACAGTGATATGACTTAAAACGGTCTATAGATTGTTGTCCACTATATACTGTGTTTTCTACTATCTTGTACAGCTAGAATCCGGATTTAGGAAATCATGTTTACTGAAAACAAGTAAACTTTTGTCTGAGTTGATACGCTGCCTCTATTCTATTGCTGCAAAGTCATTCAAGAAATAGCATCGCTTGAAATAGTAAAGCCTCAGTAATTCGGAAGTTTTATTTCTAGGTAAATAAAATTGTGGCTTATGCAGACTCATGCCTGTAATTATTAACATTTTATAATGCTTTTTGTTTATCTACACAGTATGACCTGTAAACAGCAACTGAGGCATAAGCTCCTGACAGATCTTGTAAAAATGCACAAGAATCTAATAAACTTTATATCCATGGGCTTCTCGCCCATCGCTTAGCTTATCTGCTAATCAGAAATCAAAATCTCTAGTGCTGATAAACATTCCCCTGCTGTCCCCATTCTATGCTGCTCACTCTTAGCAAGTAGTTAAAACTAGTGGAACACGGAAGAAAACACATTGAGGTGTGGCGTACTCCTGTGCAGCATTCTGTAACCAGCAAGCCACTCACTTCCTCTCATCATTGTGCCATTTGAGATTTTTCCATCCTTTCTTTTTTTCTTAAAGCTTTGTTTGATTGATTGATTGTTTGGCTTCATAAGGATTACCATGTAGGATATAATTTGATGGATGAGTGCTTTCAGTGCACAAAGGGTAACATGATCTAAGAGTGAGTGGCCTTTCCCTGTTTTCCCTTAACAAGACAGGAACACAATTTTCCCTTGATAGTACATCAGGCGAGCTATCATCATTGGACCACAGCTCCTGCCATCCCTGACCATCGGCCATACTGGGTGGAGAAGATGGGAGCTTGAAATCAGCATCTCTATAGCTCCCCTGCCCTTGCTGAGATACTATTAAATCATGATGGCAGTTGTTTATTATGGCAGTCTTCTATGGACACCACAGAAATGGGGAACTTCAACTATGCTAGTGGGACGTGCATGCATCCAGCAAGTAGCCAAAACATTTATAAAAGCGGAAAATAATTTAGTGTTGTCATAGTGACATGGCTCACCTCCCCTACTCCTGAATTTATTAAGTGGCCTCAGGTAAGTTGGGGAAATGTTTTGGCCCAATAGATCAGAACTTGTGAATTTTTCACTTTCAGAACTTGTCTAGCCTCCTACCACAGAGGCAATGCTAGTTAACAGACCTGGTGAAATACAACCCTTGTCTGTGGCGATTGGATGTTACAAATCTGTATGTCTCATTCAGTTTGGTCTGTCGAAGCCAGGCACAGGCAACCTCTGCCCTCCAGATGTTTTGGGACTACAATTCCCATCATCCATGACCACTGGTCCTGTTAGCTAGGGATCATGGGAGTTGTAGTCCCAAAACATCTGGAGGGCCGAGGTTGCCTATGCCTGGTCTAAGCTTTCATTAAAAAAGGAAGCATTGCTAAAAGCTAGGAATGAGAAAACTGAAGACTGAACACTAGTGTGTCACAACAGTAGTTAGGCTGTAGGAGTGGTAGTTAAATATGAAGCAGAATGATGTAGTGTTGTTGGCCTAAGATAAATAATACTTTAATGAATGTAGAGCAGAAAATAGACGCTTGAGAGAAGAAACATGGCCTGTCAATAGAGCTTAGTATAGATATACAACAGAGGTCTGGCAGAAACAAGTATCCAATATAAAGGTGACGAAGAGCGGTAAATCTGCACTTGATAGCCCATTTAAGCAACAGGCACAAACAGTTGTTTAGCTGCATGATTTCTAACTTGTTTAGCTGCATGATTTACTAATGCCATAGTTCTGCTTTATTTTTACCATCAGTGATTGCAGGTGTGGCAGAAATAGGCCGCTTCTGAAAGGATTTAATGCAGAAGTAGGAGCTCGGAAGTGCTTTCTAGTTTAAAACTACCACCATCCATTGTGATTTTGCTATTTGTGTTTAAAAAATTGAATTAGCCACCTTCCCGCCTTCTTAATCTATAAAGGATAGGAGTGGTTGTTTACAGTTTTTGTGACAAGTTTTGCTTGCCGTGTTTGAACATACATCACTCTCAAACTACTTAAATACAGAAGGTAGCTTCAAAGGCTATTTTTAGTTCCTATTTACTGAATCATTGCTTCTTTTACCTAAAGTGTTTGCATCCCTCTGCTTGGCAGAGTTACCCTGCAGTCTGCTTGCTTAAACACTACACACACACTGCCTTTTCTGCAGCCACCTACAACAATCTCTGCTCTTTCAGCTGCGGGCATCATTAGAATAGCCCTACCACACTACCTAGCAGTTCGAAAGCACGTCAAAGTGCAAGTAGATAAATAGGTACTGCTCCTGCGGGAAGGTAAATGGTGTTTCCGTGCGCTGCTCTGGTTCACCAGAAGCGACTTACTCATGCTGGCCACATGACCCGGCTCCCTCGACCAGTAAAGCGAGATGAGTGCCGCAACCCCAGTCGGCCACGACTGGACCTAATGGTCAGGGGTCCCTTTACCTTTACCACACTACAGCTATGAGGAAATTGCTAAATGCACATGGACCATAATGCAGGGGAAACCAGTTCCAATTTTGTTTTTGTTGAGGAGTCACTCATACCAACCCAAGCAAGGACATTTTTTCCTAACAAAAAGTATTTCTAAACTTAATACATTTGAACTGGTAAGGCAGTTACAGGGGAGTACTGTTCCTGTTTCATTTAAATGCCTGAGGATGTATTTATAGTAGTTATAGTTTAGTCCTGGAATTCAACAGATTCCTTCCCTGCCTTAAAACAACATGCCTCTTGAATAATGCTACTAGGAGAAAAAGCAAAATTAGAACTGGAGTCCTTAATATGGTGCTTGATGGCTTCTCACTATTGAGAGAGAGCTTCTTCCTACCTCAGGAATGTATGGTATTTCTGAACCTGAACACTTTCAGAATGAGCAAACAGCCTGCTAGTGGGAAGTACTATATAATAACTTGCACTTTTCTGTATTTGGCAACTCATCTATATTAGAGTAGCTTTCTGGAAACACTGCACTTTGCAATAATGTACAGGGACATGTTATAACTGGATGAATGTAGTTCAGAGTGCTGCAGCAGGCAAGGGTTGATTTTTATTGAATAGATATGAGTTCTAAAGTCAGCTTTACATATGATCACCCTTCTGAGCCATTCATGTAGTTGTGCAGTGTTAAACACTTATTTTTAATTACCATATTTTTCGCTCTATAACACGCACCCGACCATAACACGCACGTAGTTTTTAGAGGAGGAAAATACGTAGGCATGCCACCCGTAGGCATTCCCTCCATAACACGCACAGACATTTCCCCTTTCTAGGAGGAAAAAAGTGAGTGTTATGGTGCAAAAAATACGGTATATAAGACATTTTAATGGTGCACTAAAATTAACCCAGGCTAACAGCCCACAGAAGAGAAACAAGTCTGGTTCATGTATATATACACGCTTCATAAAGCCTTGTTTGCACCACTACTCTGTTGACATGGGTGAGGAGTATACTGAGAGAAATATAGTCACTTTCATGAAAAGATGGCTGTTAGACAGGCCCTTCGTTGGCTAGGTGTCCGACAGCATTTGTGTAAGCACTTTGACCACACCTTTATGGCAGCTATTGTTTTCTTAAACCAGAAATTTAGTTCCGTTTTAGATGAACTACAGAAGAGAACCCAATGGAACCCGAAGACACATACATTTCCCATTCTCCTTCGTATCATATGCCACACCTATGATCTTACCATTACTATTTACCATACTTAAGTGGAACACAGAACCAGTTTTAGCCCAGCAAAAATGTAATGCTAGAACAGCCCCTACAGCAGATGCTTTTCAGTAATATGTGAGCAAATCTCTTTCACAGGCTCTGCTCTGAAAGCTTATGCTGATGTCACAGCCTGCAGATGTTGAGCAGTAGGCTTGAGGGGGCAGTTTTTACTGCCACTTGACAAAAGTTGAGTAGTGCTATAGATTTTACCATGATTTCTTTTATTGTGCATGTTCAGTGCCATTTTACAGGTTAACAGTTCAAAGGTTTGCTAGTCCCAGAAGTACACAGAACTGAACAAAAGTATCTGCCATGCTATAGGTACTGTGCATAGAAGTCTGGTCAGAAGTCTTCCATAAGGCTGGAATCGACAGAAAAGCAATGTTTTTACACAGATTGCTGCTGCATGTTATTTTGATGTCCTTACTGTAAGGCCCCTTTCACTGTAGCTGCCTTAACCTCTAGTCTTTATTTTTACATAGCAAGCAAAACATGGTGGTTGGGGTTTTTTTTTGGGGGGGTGTGTGTGAAAGGAAGAGGTAAAGCACAACAGTCCTATAGGTGTAAGCCTGGAGTATCACGCCAGTCCAGTGTCCTGTTCCCAACAAGTTCTTTTACAGGTTTTGTGCAAGAGGAGAAGATCTGGCTACTGGACACATGATTGGCACAAGGATAAGGATTCATACTTAGAACAACAGCTTTTGCTCAGTTCTTACCTGCGGTACTGCCAACAGCCTTCAGCTGAGCAGTGGGCAAAGCTGCTAGCAAGTTTAATTTGACCCTATCTGACTTTCCTAGTTGCTATAGCTGTGAAACACGTCCTTGTATTGCTGTTGTCTGTAGAGCAGATACAAGTGCGTCTCTACTGGAGGTAGGTGTCAAGTTTTTTCTTGATGTTGTCAAAGCTGTCTGCTCCCATGTAGTCAGCCTGGCCCTGCTCCCATCTCTCTTTGCGCTCTTCTGAGGATATAGCTGGCGGTGACGGCGGCGAGTTTGGCACGGCTGCAGATGAAAGTGACAAGTGGGACACGGCCTCCGCTACCTCTTCCTGAAAAGAGAGAAGAATGAGTGGGAGAGGTACCACTGCATTGTTGTACGAAGGGGTAAGGCATAAAGCGACAGAGCAGCGGGTAGGAAAACCAACGAGAGATTCCCATGCAAAGCAGCAAGCACCATTTACACAATGAAGGAGCTGTAAAATAATGAAGGGCATATCCAAGTCAACGAGACAGCAGATGGGTAGTTTAGCAACAGGTGTAAGTTCTTCATACCTCTCTGCAGAAGCCACAAGAGAAAGCCAGTGTATAGACCAAGCCCGATAGCTGCAACAGTTCATTAGAAAGGTGAAATAGGGGAAACAGAAAGCATAGCTAAAGAACAGATCTTTCTGCAACCCAAAGGTGCTGCACTTAACTACTGTTTTCTGTATACCAAGCTTAAGTGTTCAAAGCTGCACTGCATGCACGAGAAGCTAAAGCCAAGTAGTTTTGGCTAGCTAAGACAGGGAAAGGCTAGAGTCATGACAGTTCTGGCTTATCATTATCGAGAATCTGTAGGTACACCTTTCTAGTTTTCTTACAATACAAAAATCCAAGATGGCAGGTACAACCCCACCATTAGAGATAAGCAGATCAACTGCCACTTCTGTTCGCATAAGGGAGCTGATAAAAAATTGCAAGCACATCCGCATGAAAATCAATTTTTGACAAGTTTGCATATGTGGTGCTGCCAAGCACTGCAAACAGAACATGAAGTGTCTGGAGGTTTCACGCACAAGTCCTAAGCCATCTAAGTTTGAATCTTGCCGAATCTGGATGTTTAAATGGCAATTTGGGTATCTACTAATTTCACTTCCAAAGTACACAAATGAGTGTTAAGAGGCAGAAAACCTGCTAGATCTGAAGTTAAAGAGAAAAATCCATTGGTATACAGCATCAAATGATGACTACTGGAGATGCAGGGCTGTATCCACCATAATTCACATTCCAGGTATGCCTATTGAAATTAATGGCCATGACTTAACTTGGGTCCATTTGTTTCAAAGGGTCTACCATTGAGTACAACCTAATTAGATATAACCCATAGTGCTCTGGACCGCTTTCTTACAGAATGTTAAGTAGCAGTTAGAAAGTATTACCACCAAGCACTGTGCATGTATGATTAACAGAGTTTTCAGTAAGCATTTTGTAATGATCCATGCCAAACAATTCAGTCTAGTGAATTTCATATGGTTCAGGCCAGTCACCATATAAGACCCCTCCAAATTGCAATAATGCAGTGTGAAGACAGCGGTTGCAGCCATCCGATCTACACCAATTTGTCTACACAGTCCAAAAATAATACAGCTGAATTTTGAAGATTCAAGGCTTACTATATTAACATTCAATCCTACTTTATGTGCATGCTTCCTGACCCCCTTTTCTTTAACAACCGTGTTAGCAAAAACTAGTATTCAACTGTAATATCTAGTGATACATTTTAGGGATGTGTGGGAGAAATGTTTAAAGAATCTGAATAAAAAAATTCCTTCCAGTAGCACCTTAAAGACCAACTAAGTTAGTTCTTGGTATGAGCTTTCGTGTGCATGCACACTTCAGATACACTGAAACAGAAGCTGCCAGACCCTTCTATATAGTGAGAAGGTGGGGAGGGGTATTATTAAAGAATCTGGTTACTAATCTCTTAATATAGCTAGGCCTGGCCCAGTTACTGTTTAGTTTGCCCGTTAGCACAGTCCAGAAGTGTTAAACTTATTCTGGTATCCAACCACTAGTTAACAGTTGCAGCTCCAAGCCAGTGTGCTGCATTAATTAAGGAAAAAGCTAACCCATTTTGGCTGAGGTCATTATCCCTAAGTAGTCTTGTTATTGCAGGACTGCAAGCTGTTTTTGTAGCAACCATGCTAGTTTCAGGCCAAGTAATGGCTTTCTCACAAGCGCAAAGAACGTGATCCTCCTACCCCCCACAACACAATTCTCCAGTTAAGGCAGGTTAAATACATTAAGGAGACCTACCGCCTTTACACCAGTAGCTGTATCTTTAACGACACCATGTTGATGTAGCAATGGCAAGATGTTTGTGACGAAGATGTCCCACCACATATTGAGAAACTCTGGATGAATCGCTGTGGGATCTTGAGCATCTTCTTTGACACTTTTTGCTTTGGAGTCATACGCGTAGTTCCACGGTTTCAGTCTTCCCAGGAAGTGAACCACTTTAGCATTTGTCCCAAACCTACAAAATCATAGTATTTTAAGCGTTGGAAGGCACCTGTCAGGAGAAGCTCTGCTTGATGGGTAGCTGCAGAAGGGAGCACTTTGTCATGGCTCCTCCACACAGGAGTAAGCATACCTAATCCATTCTACAAAAAAGCAACTAACCTTTGTAAGCTGCTTTAAACTGATTTATTTTTTTTAAAAAAGTATACCGAGACTAGAACTTCATTTTGTATGCATTAAATACAACAAACAATAGTAGCTGTTGTAAGAACACCAGAAAGCCAGCACTACAGGGATTTCATACAAGTATTAGGGCAATTGCTCAGCAGGAAACCCCATATGAAGCAAGAGGCTGCATATCACCATTTGAAACGTGAAATTTTGCACCGAGGCAACAATTCAGTGCCAATAGAAACACTGTTCTATGGCCTGTATTAAGTAGCACCTAGTCTGCATAATTCATTCTGCTTCAATTTGTCATGTGAATAGCAAAGAGGTATGCAAGTCATTAGGGCTCCGTCTGACAACCAAGCCTTCAATCGGCCCCATTCTAGCATCTAAACATTTTGCTAGTGTTCACACCGTATAGCACGGCAATACTGATTTGCAGCCTTAGGACTAGAACATTTTTTAAATAACCAGAGCATTAAATCCCTAAAATGCTGGATTTTATGCCAAATTTTGCACAGTTCCTGTGCTTTCACAGCATTACACAATAGAACTCCATCTTTACCATATATACAAATATATGAGTGATTAACAGTTTATCTATTCATAAGCAAAACTGAAACACCCTGAAATAACATGGGTTGGGTGGTTTTTTTTTGCAAGTCTGTGGCTCCCTAGTTAGGTAGAAGTAGTTCAAAGACACTAAAGTGTAAGGGGACCAACAAGGATCTATCTTTGAGCTTCCAGAACTTAACACAATTTTCATTTGGTTTAGGCTAGAGAGAATTCTAGTACAGTGGTACCTCGGGTTAAGTACTTAATTCATTCCAGAGGTCTGTTCTTAACCTGAAGCACCACTTTAGCTAATGGGGCCTCCTGCTGCCGCCGCGCCGCTGGAGCCCAATTTCTGTTCTTATCCTGAAGCAAAGTTCTTAACCTGAAGCACTTTCTGGATTAGCGGAGTGTGTAACCTGAAGCGTATGTAACCCGAGGTACCACTGTATGCCCCATTGTAAGGACGTGGACAATATCTGGTCCCTATAGACTTATTTTTCCCCCTCCCCTAAGTTGGAAGTGAGAGCTGCCCATCAAAAACAATGGAGGAATGTAGCATTTTAGCACAGCAGTTACTGCATGCTAGCCAATATAGCACAAAGCTCATGCATGCAACCAAGTGCTGAATTTGGTCTGGTAGAGAGTCTTGACAAGTGGATTTGGGGGCAAAAATCCAAACCAGGTTTAGCCACATCTCTAACCTCCAATATGAGGGTACGTGATAGTCATTGGCATTTATTGGCAGGTTTAAAGCATTTTAGAATTTTGCCCTGCTGAAGGTGTCAGCTGAAAGGACAACTGGCTTGCTCAAGCAATTTTACGGCAAGTATCTTGGGAGACACTGGGCGACAAATGTATGCCACCAAGCTAGGAAACCTCCCATCTAAATGGGAAAGTTTCAGAGGGAAGGAAGGAAGACCATATTTTTCCTCTTTCTCAAAACCTCCCGGTTTCAATATAGAGGGAACAACTATTTTCTGGGGGGCTGCAGATGCGCGTGCCACTTTTGACTCCAGAAGTTGGGTGAAACGGGCTTACGTGTGACCACCGCAGTGCGCAATGACCCAGAACACAACCCCTGTGCCTGTAATACAAAATCCTGACGGCCAGTCCCAAACCTAAGTCCTCAACAGGACAAAGCCTTCATATAAGATTGGGGAGGGGGGGAATGGATCTGTCTTGTCTCTCCCTGTCAATCCACTATGAGTTCTAAATATTGTTAATAATAATAATAGTAATAATAATAGTAATAATAATAATAATAATAATAATTTTTATTTATACCCCACCCTCCCTGGCCAGAGCCGGGCTCAGGGCGGCTAACACCAGTAAAATTACAGTAAAAACATAATAGGAAAAACCCCCAATTTAAAATACAGGTTAAAATGCAATTTAAAATGCAGCCTCATTTTAAAAGTAGCCCATAGATCAAAACCATAAGGGGAAGGAAACATAAGGGTCAGACTGAGTCCAAAGCAAAGACCAGGCGGAACAGCTCTGTCTTGCAGGCCCTGCGGAAAGATGTCAAGTCCCGCAGGGCCCTAGTCTCTTGTGACAGAGCGTTCCATCAAGTCGGGGCCAGTACTGAAAAGGCCCTGGCCCTAGTTGAGACCAATATAACTACCTTGCGACCTGAGACCTCTAAAATGTTGTTATTTTATTGCAGGCCAAAGAGGCAACACCCATTACAGACTGAAATTTTAGGTGTGTCTCATTGACACACGATCATCAACACATGGGTCCTTTTGGAGAACACGGAATAATGGACCCCCCACGCAAAATGGTCACTGCTATTATTGCAATGATCTGACGGAGGTCCCCAACTTTTCCTTTCTACTAGCAAAGCTGGGTGGGTAAATTGCCTGCTTGGAAGCAAAACAAGCCCACCCAGAAAAGAGGTGATGATTTCTACATAAAATCAGATGGCTTCCTAGGTGTTCAAAAATACAGGTTTTATAGGGCTTGGTGAGTTTCCAAGATCTACAGAATATTGAGGATATGGAGGTAAGAAAAATACTATTTTTTGTGAGCAAATGTATTTATCCATATAAATTTGTGTCTGAAGATCTTACGGCAGTTAGCAGCAGAAAAATACAAAAATACCTATCCCGATGCCTGCCCTTTGGGAAGGAAACAAGATGTTCAATGGAACTGAAGTCAGGCAGAGTAAGTCTGGAGGTCAAGTCTAGGGTCAAGAGCAGTTAAGCCACTGAATGCTGAAGCTTTCGGTTGAACGTAAAAAAAAAGGGGGAGAGAGAATGGAAGGAATTTGCCTACTTGAGCCCATGACTGCTTATAGTATCACGGGAGGCAAGCATGGGAAGAAGAATGCATATTCCAAGGTTAACACTCTTTCCCTCAGCAATGTAGCAACAATAAAAGCTGAGAGGCTTGTTCCTGAGTGCTTTTGCTCTAAAGCATAATGAGGAAAGGTTTAGGCTAGATGGAAGGGAAAAGATGTCCTCTGCAAACCCCGTACAGTACTATATAGGGCACCATTTCCAGGTTAAAGTACCGAAAAAGAAGAAAAGAAATGTTATTTTAAAAGGCTTTTCAATTTTGACTTCTCATCTCTAAGTTGCTTTGGTCGTTTCACACGACAGTTTGCATCTGGGTTATTTCTATAGTTTTCATAGTTCACTGGTCTAGGAGATACTTGAATAATTTTACTATAGGGAGTTAGGCCTGCAGCTGGTTGTAGATTCTGGATGAAATTATTATCCCCTCCCTTGTTGACTTCTAGCAGAGTTATAGAATGATTTGGACAATCTGTCTGTCTGTCTCTCTGTGTGTACACTGACTAGCCAAAGTCAAGCTCAGAGCAACGGAGGGGCAGAGGCCGAACTAGAAAGGCAGCCTATTTGGGGTATGTGGGAAGATTGAATGAGCTGTTAGGTATACATCAGGTCAACTTAGTAGGATTCTAATGGGCAACTCATTTGCCAAGTTAACATGCATTCTAGGCCTGCCGTATAGTAATTTGATCCCATTTGTCCACTGCCACTGCCTGAGCAAAATGCTAAGTTAGCTACCTGAACCTATTTGGAACCCTGACATCACTGCTTGAAGGATTTTATTTAAGAGGCTGAGGTTTGCACCTGTTTTTGATAAATCCCCTTTTCCATTCTAAAAAGCCAGCAGATTAGATGTGATCATAACAGGGTTTAAAATGTCATTCATTCTGTGAGCTGTAACTGCTTGGCACAGCTTGAATCCCCTGGGTGGGGACATCTTGTGTTTAGATTCATTCTCCCTGAAAGCCACAAGTTTCCCAGAGACTCAGGCTTTCAAGCTGTCACTTGAACGGGCAGAGGAATGGCCTTGGGTCCACCAAAAGCAGAGACAACAAACTTGACCTCAAAACAGAAAGGAGGTGAATCATAGGAACCAGGTATCACATGATTCAAGTAAGTCAACAGCTTAAAGACACAACACCACAATACCATACACTGAGCCAGATATTCTCTCTACCATCCACTCAGTACTATGTATTCATTCCAGTTTGCATGGACTTCCAAGAATAAGTCTTCTAATTTTAACTTGACAGTGCTTCATATGATGCTGCGATCACAAGACATTTTGAACCTGAGCCACCGAACACACTGCTTACGTTAGCTGCTCCACAGAACTCTAGTTACTTGATGTTGCCTGGAGACTTGCTCATACAAATCGCTCATTAACTTCTGGATATATGAGTGGCATGGGTTAAGATATTTACTTAAACCTTACAATTTCCAGGGAGAATTTAAATCTGGACTCTTGACGCCTGGCATCATAAAGAAATAATTTAGGCTACATCAGGGTTGGGAAATAGATACACTATGCTGTATATGTTTTTGACTAAGACTGTATGGTCTGTGGCTCTCGTCAAAGGGACTTAAGGCTACAATCCTGTACTCATTTACCTGAGAGTAAATCAATTGAACTAACAGGGCTTACTTCTGAATAGACCCATAGAGGCTGGCACTGTAAGTTTTAAATGTAGGATGCGACTATTGTGCATCGTGTCTACTCAAAGGAAACAAACACACACACACACACACACACACACACACACACACACACACACACAGTACCTCAGTGTCCAACAGCTCACAATACAGTGGTACCTCTGGATACGAACATCTCCGGTTGCGTATCCTTCAGGATGTGAACACAGCAAACCCAGAAGTATTTTTCCAGGTTTTGCCACATGCGCATGCGCAGAAACGGTTCCGTGGGTTGTGGAAACCTCGGGATCCAACTGGAGCTCTGGAATGGATCCCATCTGCAACCAGAGGTACCACTGTATTTCCTGAAGTCCTAGACTATCTTAATATTACCTTTTAAAGAAGGCACTCTCATTCCTTTTCCAAAGGATTTTACAGAGTACCCATATTGCATTTCTGTAGGGACACTGCAATGCCCACTTGCCCACACGATCAGAGGTGGCAACTGAACAGAGCCATTTGTTGTTCTAGCCTATTTCTCTCCCAGCAGTGGCTGGGGTGGGGGTGGGGGTTTGAAAGCAGGCCTCTCCAACAGTCATGTTGGCACTCATTCTCAAGCAAATGTGGACTACATTTGTGGAGGTTTCAGACAATTGGGAAGTATTCAAAAGCGGCTTATGTCTTGCATTAGCGGTCCTTTCTGTACTGCGACGGTAGGAGAGCTCCTATACTATGGGTGGGGTGACCATCCCTGGGTCACAGGGGATGCAGTTTTAGGATGGGTATTAGCAGCTTTGGAAGGAGCAGGATCATGGGCACCTCCCACATGGACCAGGGGTTTCAGCATTCCATGTCATGGATGTAAAGTAGCCACACTGCAGGACCTCCATGCTATGGAGGAACGTCAGGACAAGTGCTCAGAACAAAGATCAGGAAGTTAGGTGAAGCCGTCTTACAACTCCTGTTCTTCCTGGCCACTGGGCTAGGCTGGCTGTGGCCAATGGTTCCCCAGTCCTGCCTTTAAAGTTAAGACATTATATTTGTTGTAAACACAGTTGGCCCAGATGGCTGTTGCAAGATAAAGGAGTGGAAAAGACCTCACACAATCCACCCCCAGCTGTAATCAACATAGCTTAGGTATTTAATTTAGAACAGATTGAAGTCTACTAGCAAAGTCAGACTTACGAATAACTTCCTGTCCTAAATGAGGTATGAACACTTTCATATCAACAGGTCATAATCTCTTGTTTCAACTATATTTGCTCTTGCTTGGTGGCACCTTGCAAGAACAAGCACAGACCAGACTGGTCTCCACTTTGGAAACAGCCTTCACATAACATGAACAGGAGAAACCACCTATGTAAGTTGATTTTATACATTTTGTCCACTTACGCTTTAAATGCTGGGAGATAGGAGTAGATCGAAATACTGCTTAAGTTATAAATAAATGGCAGGTGCTTGCTGATGTCTGTAGTTGCCCAGCTGCTGAAGAAAGTGTTTAATAAACCCTGGTCCCCGCCTGAAAGAGAGACATGATAAGAGTTTAACAGGGGCCATGACAATGCATAATTGAGCAACCCAATAACAACAACTCTAAGTGCTAGTTGTCCCCTTGTCTAATCAAGATGTGTGCAAGCACCAGTGACTCATGAGTTTGTATTCTTGCCTCCAAACTGCTGGCATTTTACCCAAGGCAATTGCTTCAGTGACCTGAGAAGGGGTTGTGTGTGTCATACAGTATGCCTTCAGATTATTTTGCAGTGTGGAAAGCAATAGATAGATGTCACAGGGCCTTGTGTGTTGTGCAACTCAGCCTAGCCAATTCTGGAGAGAAGCAAGGCAGCAACTATGATAGGGTGGTACCTCTGGTTATGAACTTAATTGGTTCCAGAGGTCCGTTCTTAACCCGAAACAGTTCTTAACCTGAGGTACCACTTTAGCTAATGGGGTCTCCCGCTCCCGCCGGCGCACAATTTCTGCTCTCATCCTGGGGCAAAGCCTGAGGTACAACTTCCAGGTTAGCGGAGTCTGTAACCTGAAGTGTTTGTAACCCAAGGTACCACTGTATTGTCAAAGTGGTGTATTGCCCTTAAGTGAGGGGTTTTATTTATGTATTCATTCATTCAATTTATATGCCACCCTTTATAATATTGTACACCGCCCTGGGATCTTCTGATAAACACATTACAGAACATCAATGATAAAAGCATAATAAAAAATTGACAGTCTAATAATAAAATAGTCATAACAACAGTCCTCCCCCCCCCCCAGGCCATTGATTATTTAATAGTCTGGGTAAAGAGAATGTTTTTGCCTGGTACATAAAGACATGTTGTAATGGCACCAGGTGAGTCTCTCTGGGGAGAGCATTCCACAATCTGGGAGCCACCACAGAAAAGGCCAGTTCCATTGTTGTATCCCTCTGAACCTCTCTAGGTTGGGGGACATAGAGATGGGCCTCAGATGACAAGTGCAGGGTCTGGGTCAGTTCATACAAGGCAAGGTGATCCTTAAGATATTGAGGTCCTGAGCTCTGTAAGGCTTTATAGTTCAACACCAGCACTTTGAATTGAGTCCAGAAACTAATTGGCAGCCAGTGCAGTTGTGTCAGGATTGGTGCTATATGCTCAAACCGTCTTATTCTGGTGAGCAATCTGGCCATTTCATTTTGCACCAGCTGAAGTTTCCAAACCGTCTTCAGAGGCAGCCCCATGTATGACATATTGCTGTACAAGAGTTATGGACACCAACTTTTAATTAGTTAGAAAAATCTGTAACTTTTTTTAATTGAAACACTATCTTAAGAGGAGTATGTAAGAAAATAAAGCAGATAAAAGTCAGAAACACACTTTTAGAAACATACAAAACTAAATCAGAGATCTGGTGAAAGGAAAGAGATTCCAGCAGGCATAAAAAACACCTGGAGATGTCTACATAATGTTACTAAGCAGAGAGTTCCAAAACATAGGTGTTACCATGCTGAAAGCTCAACTCTTTGCAAACTTAGAATGAGCATTATATGACATTTCTAAAAAGCACATGTTCAACAGATCAAAGAAGCTGTCAGATAGGCACAAATGGGACCAAGCAGTCCCTCAGGTAAACAGGTCCCAAATACTTAATGCAGTTGCTCCAGTGACCCAATTAATGACTGTGTTCAGAACTAGAGCCAAAGCCACAGCAAAACTTGGCAGACCCAAGCAGATTTTGTATGCCTGAGACAGAGCTAGGACAGAAACGTCTGGGTTTTAGGTGTAGCCTGGGAAAAATGAAGTTCATGGCTCTTCAGGCATCCATAATTGTTACAACAGTTGTTACTATTTGGATCAATAATATACTGGCAGACAGCTTCTATTATTATTATTATTAGTCAATGGTCAGGGATGATGAAAGTTGTAATCTAATGACTTATGGAGGGCCACAGGTTCCCCACTCCACATCAAATGACAACTGCTCAGATCCATTTCAGTTTAAGGCAGCAGGAGTTCCAGATAAGCCAATACATTCTCAACATGAATTTAACAATAACTAAATGTAGGAACTGGGACGTGGGTGGCACTGTGGGTTAAACCACAGAGCCTAGGACTTGCCGATCGGAAGGTCGGCAGTTCGAATCCCTGCAACGGGGTGAGCTCCCGTTGCTCAGTCCCTGCTCCTGCCAACCTAGCAGTTCGAAAGCACAAAAGTGCAAGTAGATAAATAGGTACCACTCCGGCGGGAAGGTAAATGGCGTTTCTGTGCGCTGCTCTGGTTCGCCAGAAGAGGCTTAGTCATGCTGGCCACATGACCCAGAAAAACCATCTGCGGAAGCGGACAAACGCCGGCTCCCTCGGCTAGTAAAGCGAGATGAGCAGCGCTGGACCTAACGGTCAGGGTTCCCTTTACCTTTAAAATGTAGGAACTATTACATAAGACTGATAGTAGTTTTTAACATTTCATTTACACAAGGAGAGACAAACTGTCCACACTACTTAGAAGCTCAGGACTGCGATACTTCAAGGAGTGCCTCTCTCCATATGAACCAACCTAACCTTGTGATCATCACCTGAGGCCCTTCTTCGTGTGCCTCCTTCACGAGAGGTCTGGAGGGTGACAACACAAGAACGGGCCTTTTCTGCAATGGCTCCCCATTTGTGGAATGTTCTCCATAGGGAGGCTTCCTTGGCGCCTTCACTACATATCTTTAGGCACCAGGCAAAAACATTCCTCTTCTCCCAGGCTAATCAGACAATCTATGACCTTTTAAACCAGGGGCCAGCAACCTTTTCCAGCTGTGGGCCAGTCCACCATCCCTCAGACCATGTTAGGGGCCGGACGAATTTTTTTTTTTGGGGGGGGGGGAATGAACAAATTCCTACACCCCATAAATAACCCAGAGATGCATTTTAAATAAAAGCACACATTCTACTCATGTAAAAACATGCTGATTCCCAGACCATCTGTGGGCTGGATTGAGAAGGCGATTGGGCCGCATCTGGCCCACGGGCCTTAGGTTGCCTATCCTTGTTTTAAACTCACTTTCTCTCTCTGTGTGTGTGTGGGGGGTATTTTTTGTTTGTTTGTTACTAAATATTTTTGTGTTTTTATATTGTAAACCACCTTGTGATCCTTGGGTGAAGGACAGAATATAATTTTTAATAATAAGAACAACCACCACCACCTTTAAGTTATTGGATGTATTGGTTCTGGACACTTAAACAAATTCTGACTTTGTCAACTGTATGCCTGCTGGAAATAATGTCATTTCTGAACTCTGTAGTAGCAAGCATATCCTACTGTTTGGTGTTTCAAGTTTTAAGCCCAGTGCCCTTTTATGTAGCTGAACTATTCCTCTAAAGAGGTGCATTGCATTGTTCTTTCTCATTAGCAGGAGAAAGATTTGTGAAACAGAATTCCTTCCATATGCTTCTTTTCAAAAAGGAAGATTGAAGTATACTAGGATTGCTTTCTGCAGACTCAGGATTACTACTTATACAAGGTTATCAAATTCTTACTGAAGTTCTGGTTCAGTCTTTCCTGTATCAAGTTTGTAATCTAGATTCAGGGCTACTTGCTGGCAAGGATTTCACAAAGCTAGGAAGAAAAGCCCCCAGATGCTGCACACATTTCTAAGGAAATAACATCTTCATTTCTATTTCTAGTTCCCACAGCAGAAATATGTCACTCGAGGTTTGCTTTCAAATGTGCCATGGTTAGCATCAGAGTTTACCCATTATAATGTTTCCACTTCGAATGAAATTCAACACACTTGCTTCTCTCTCTCTCTCCCTCCCCCGGATAAATTCAAAACTATATTATGCCAAAGCCAAATGAGTGAAATACAGTCAGAAAGAACACAACACTTCTACTTGTGTTTTGTTCCAGACAAAACACCATGAAATCACTATTCTTCTTACTACAAGCCTTCTCGTATCCATGCCAGCTCTACTGGTGCCAGTGCTTAAGTTACAGCACAGACAGTAAAGTGATTCAAAAGTATAGCCCCAAATAACTCTTGCTATTTGACATGGGTACTTTATTTTGCACTCCCTGTTATTTTTCATTCACTGGAACAAATGCATCTAGTGGAAAGCAACTGAAATCAGGACAAGAACTGCCTCTTAGGACTTTCTCTTAGCTTCCACTGACCAATGCAAACAATTCCGAAAGTTAGAAAGTTACTTTAGTAGCAAGTTTAATCTATGAGAATGCAGCCCTAGAATGCTTTCCCCCCCTGCTCCAGACTAGCTAGGATTGCATTCCCATGGTAATCCATTCATGGTGGTGTCAGTATCTAGTCTGCATGTATATTTTATAGCAAACTGAAGTCAATTCAACTGTGCAGCTATGAACAGAAGCAAAGCTTTTGCTTCTAAGTAGTGTAAATAGCCTTTCCCTAGGCAGAGTTCCCATGTACTTGAACCATCCAATATAATAGCAAAGAACAACCATCATCTTCACCATTACCTACACAGAGAATTTTGTTAAAAAACAAAAGCATTCCATCACAAGCAGCAGAGTTTAGCCTTGTTAACAATGAAAATGATGCTATACAAACAAGCAAGCAAGCTCAGGGGTGTCACCCAATGTGGAATGTCTAATTTATGTGACTTCTTGAGCTCTGGGGGCTCTTTCCTACTGCACTATCTTGCTTGCAATACATTATGGCCCTGTTGGGTGTGCCCATGCAAGTGGCCAGCCTAAGTAAGAAAAGGATGCATTTATTAATAAGCCTATCTCCTAGAAAAGGATGCATTTATTTATAAGCCTATCTCCTAGCAAAAGGGTTTCCCTTCAAGGTTCTAGCAAGCCTAGTGCACCTTCACATTAAGCTAGCCTTCTGCTTCCCCAAGTTCAGGTTCTCTTTTTTCCAACAAATACTCAATATCCCATACTTTCTGAGCATACTCAGTCCACGTTGGACTTTTGTTGGGGGTCCCCCATTCTTTTTAACTTTTGCAAATGTCAGGGTTGCCCTTCTACAATAATTCTGTTCACCACAGCAATTGTGAAGCCACCATCAGGCAAGCATGATGAACAACAAACCTCTCCCCACCCAATCTTTACGATGTGGAAGTTAGCAAGGATGGTCCTAGCAATTGCTTGGTGATCCTGGTCACCTCCCCATGTCCAAAGCTGGGAGGAAGGTTGCAGAACCAAGGCAGCTGGGAGCTGGAAACTGGCAGCTGATCTTCCCCGACAGCCTTTTCTGCTTGGTCACTGCTGCCTGAAGGTGCTCCAAACATCTTTGCTTGAGCTACTACTATGCTTCCTTCCCCATCAGCTCTTACAGTAGATGCTGCCTACAAGGCAACTTCAAGCTGGAACACAACCTGCCTGGAAAAGGCTGGAGTGTGCAAATGTTTGACTTGGCAACACAAATAGTAACTTTCCTCTCTTGTTTCCCATTATCTCCAGTCATTCCTCTACCCAAGTTCACTCTTAGAAGCAGTAATTACCTTTTGGTCCATCCAATCCTATAATAGATGTTTGAACCCTTGTGTTAAGTAGCATGGCTGAAGGTATTTGTTTTAGAGTGGTCTGAATGGGAAATTTTCATCTCTACCACTCTTCTCTGCCAGGGATTGAATTGGTTCCAAAATAAATAAATAAATGACTGAAGCCTTTAAAAGCATTTTGAAGACCTGGCATATTATTTTAACCTTCTTACTATGTACACTGAGAGTTAGTGGGATTTAGTACGACAGTGGAGACCATGGTTCATATCTCCACTCACCCAGGAAGCTGGTTGCGATTCCTTGGGCCCATCACCTTCCCACAGGCTAATGTACTTAACAGGTTTGTTGTAAAGATAAAAAAATAGGGAGTGGGGACAATGTTTGCTACCTTGAATCTCTTGGAGGAAAATGGGATATCATGCAATATGATGAGAAGGGAGATATAAACACATAACAGAAACTATTTTAACATTTTGTTTAAAAGCTTGGCTGACGTATTTATAATGGTGAAATATTATTCCCGCAACAGGATTCAACAAGTCAATCCCGGGTGATTTGTTAGATGTATTAGCCAGGGACGAGGGGGCAAGTATTCAAAAGGCAGGAGTGAACTTGAAACGCAACCTCCCCCTGCTCAAATAAGCTGTCTGAAGCTATATATAACATAGCTCTACCCCTCTGAGTTGTAGCTGCAGGCAGCAGTGCTCAACTTCCATTGATAAGGCAGCTGCATCTTTCTCCTTATCTGCATCTTTGGAGATAAGGAAGGCGTAAATCAGGCTTCCTCAACCTCGGCCCTCCAGATGTTTTGAGACTACAGTTCCCATCATGTCTGACCACTGGTCCTGCCAGCTAGGAATCATGGGAGTTGTAGGCCAAAAACATCTGGAGGGCTGAGTTTGAGGAAGCCTGGCATAAATGCCTTCCAGCCTTAATCTGACAATTCACTGCAAAGAACTCCATGAGCAGGTACAGTGAGGGGGGGAAAGTATTTGATCCCCTGCTAAATTTGCCTGTTTGCCTTTTGACAAAGAAATGACCAGTCCATAATTTTAATGGTAGGTTTATTGTAGCTGTGAGAGACAGAATAACAGGAAAACCCCCAGAAACCCAGAAGACAAAAGAGATTGATGTGCATTATAATGAGTGAAATAAGTATTTGATCCCTTTGCAAAATATGACTTACTACTTGGTGGCAAAACCCTTGTTGGCAATTACAGAGGTCAGACATTTCTTGTGGGTAGCCACCAGGTTTGAACACATCTCAGGAGGTGATTTGTCTCACTCCTCTTTGCAGATTCTCTCCAAGTCAGTAAGATTTCGAGGCTGATGTGTAGCTACTCAAACCTTCAGCTCCCTCCACAGATTTTCGATGGAATGAAGGTCTGGAGTCTGGCTAGGCCACTCTAAGACCTTAATGTGCTTCTTCTTGAGCCACTCCTTTGTTGCCTTGGCCGTGTGTTTTGGGTCATTGTCATGCTGGACCCATTTTCAATGCCCTGGCTGAGGGAAGGAGGTGCTCACCCAAGATTTGACGATACATGGTCCCGTCCACCGTCCCTTCGATGTGGTGAAGGTGTCCTGTCCTCTTAGCAGAAAAACACCCCCAAAGCATAACATGTCCCCCTCCATGTTTGACGGTGGAGATGGTGTTCTTGGGGTCATAGGCAGCATTCCTTCTCCTCCAAGCACGGCGAATTGAGTTGATGCCAAAGATTTTGGTCTCATCTGACCACAACACTTTCACCCAGTTCTCTGGGTCATTCAGATGTGCATTGGCAAACTGCAGACAGGCCTGCACATGTGCTGAATTGAGCAAAGGGACCTTGCGGGCTCTCAGTCTTTCACGGCACAGTTACCAACTGTTTTCATGGTGACTATGGTCCCAGCTCTCCTGAGATCATTGACAAGTTCCCCCCGTGTAGTTCTGGGCTGCTTCATCACCGTTCTCCTGATAATTGCAACTCCATGAGATGAGATCTTGCATGGAGCCCCAGACAGAGGGAGGTTGACAGTTATTTTGTGTTTCTTCCATCTGCGAATTATTGCACCAACTGTTGTCACCTTCTCACCAAGCTGCTTGGCAATAGTCTTGTAGCCCGGTCCAGCCTTGTGCAGGTCTACAATCTTGTCCCTGACATCCTTGGACAGCTCTTTGGTCTTGGTCATGGTGGCTACTTTGGAATCTGCTGGACTGATTGCTTCTGTCGACAGGTGTCTTTTGTACAGGTACTGTAATGAGCTGGGATTACAGGTAAGACCTCTTGCTTACAGCAGGTGCTTCTAATCTCAGCTCGTTACATAGTGAAGATACCAAGTAGCCTGACATCTGGCTGGTTGATAGGGGATCAAATACTTATTTCACTCATTATAGTGCACATCAATCTCTGGCTTTTGTCTTCTGGGTTTCCTGGGGGTTTCCAGTTGTTATTCTGTCTCTCATAGCTACAATAAACCTACCATTAAAATTATAGACTGGCCATTTCTTCCTCAGAGGGCAAACGGGCAAATTTAGCAGGGGATCAAATACTTTCCCCCCTGAATGTATTCTGGGTGACTATAGAGGGTTTGAAAATGTGGTACCCCACTTCCTGCTATGGGTGCATTATGGAAAAGGCACTACGGAACTCCCAGCTCTCTACATGCTAGTTTTGGAACTGGTTTTTCCACACTGTTCTATGATGGTCAAAAGAGGGTTCCCTTGATTAGGCCATTCTCCCAGCAGATATATAATGGCACTTGTACAGCAAAGGAGCAACCAGTGAGATTTCCCTTCTACTTCTGTTCTCCAAAGCATCTGCAACACTTCCTATTTGACCATTGAGCAACTGACTTTTTATACATTAAAGGTAAAGGTAAAGGTACCCCTGCCCGAACGGGCCAGTCTTGACAGACTGTGGGGTTTGTGCGCCCATCTCACATCTATTGGCCGGGGGCCAGCGCGGTCCGGGGACACTTCCGGGTCACGTGGCCAGCGTGACATCGCTGCTCTGGCGAGCCAGAGCCGCACACGGAACGCCGTTTACCTTCCCGCTGGTAAGCGGTACCTATTTATCTACTTGCCCCCGGGGGTGCTTTCGAACTGCTAGGTGGGCAGGCGCTGGGACCGAGCAGCGGGAGCGCACCCCGCCGCGGGGATTCGAACCGCCGACCTTTCGATCGGCAAGCCCTAGGCGTTGAGGCTTTAGCCCACAGCGCCACCCGTGTCCCGTGTTTTATACATTAAAGCCATCCAAAAGTAGCCATGCTTTAAAATATCAATTTTCCTGTTTTAATTATTTACTTGTTGGCTCACGCCATGACTTGGGTTCCGTGTCCAGTAAGAAAGCTGGCAGAACTAGGAAATAAAGCAGTTGGTTTTACATGGAACAGAACCACAAGGACCACTATCAGATATATGAAAGCTCTTGGCAGTTAAAGGAAAAATCTGAAGCTTTGAAAGATTCTCTCCTTGTAGTTATTTCAATCAAATACAGACAGCCGATTTATCGACAGATTACCTACTTCCCTCTGACTGCACTTCAGTCAATTTAAGGAAATCTTATTAATGTTTCATATATCCATTGAACTAAAACCCCAATCTATAGAAAGCTTTCAAAAAGCACAGTGTCGTTCAAGCATTAAATATTTCCTACATAGTGGTTTTTTTTGAGTCACAGTACAACATTCACAAAGTATTTTTTTAAAGAAAGCTCTTCCCACAACTGCTCAGAACCAGTTAGGCACATACCATCAAAGCTGCCTTTCTCTGTTGCAAGTTGTAACAGCTGATTGAATGTTTCAATGGAAGGCCGATAGACAAAAACTCCTGAATTGAAACAGTCTGGCCAGCCTGGATCTGGCGCTGCTGAAAGCTCTTCTCTTTCAAAAAGTTCATCAATATTTGACAAAACCTAGTAGACAGGAAGAAAGTTTGGGGGTACAAATTTAGTATTCCGGTTGTGAATGCAATGATATAAGTCCCCTTTCTCAGAGTACTGCACTTGATACCTGGGCATAGTTTTTCCCTGGGGAAAAGTACCGTATTTTTCGCTCTATAGGATGCACCCAACCATAGGACACACCTTGTTTTAGAGGGGGAGAACAAGAGAAAAAAAATCTCCCCCTCTCTGCTCAGCGCCCTTTCAGCGAAGCGGCAGGAGAAATGGAGACCCTTCCATTTCTCCTCCGACTTGGCTGAAGGGGCGCTGCGCAGCTCTCCCTCTCTGCTGAAGCCCGGAGAGTCTTGCTCTCCCGGCTTCAACGAAAGCAACCCGAAGCCTCCGGAGCGCTCCCTCTGTGCTTTGGAGGCTTCGCATTGCTATCGCTGAAGTCAAGGAGCCTGCATTCGCTCCATAGGACGCACACACATTTCCCCTTAATTTTTGGAGGGGAAAAAGTGCATCCTATAGAGCGAAAAATACGGTACATTTCACTCTATGCAGTCAAGCTCCAAGAACTTCTTCCTTGCAACTGCAGACAAACCATGTTGCCCTTACTTGCCCAAGCTTTGCAATCGTGAGAAGAAACTGCTTTCTAGACAATGCAGACACTTCTGGGATTCTGTGAGGTTGTCCCACAGCTTACATTAGGAATTTCTCATGCAACCTAGCTTCTGTTCTTAGGATGACATCACTGCCCATATACTGGCAGAGGAAGGAGATGCTGCTGGCACAAAAGAGCTGGGTGCATTCAATGCTGTGGGTTAAGTTTAGCTTCTCTTGTAGCATGCTGGCGAGCACACAGGTCTCAAGTCAAGCATGGCAAAACAGTTTGTTTTAATAATACGCACACGACTCAAGTTGCTGCATAAATATCCACCTAAAACTTTAAGAGATCCAGCAAACAAATGTGTTCTTAGACAGGTAGTACATACCATCGTGTCTGCATCCATGAAAACGCATTTTGAGTACTGTATTAGTTCCCAGCAATGGAGTTTTGTCAATGTAATACCAAGCTCGGGCCTTTTCAACAGTGCAAGATGGGCTGAGTCTCCGCTGTCCAAGACATCCACTGGCTTTACTTCATCAAAAACTTTTTCCAATACTTTCCTATTGAAACGAATGGTCATAATTCAGTGCTTGCTCTCAACCATATTAACTCCCACCTCTCCACAGATCTTTTGAGAAAGGAGATTGCTTCATTCCACTTCCGCTCAAGAACACATCTTTAGGAATTTGCTTAGCCATGTGGCAACTTTCTAAAGAGCACACCTTCAGGTAATGCTCTTGAAAGGCCGTGAATTGGTAGCATAGAAGGACTGTCAGCATATATAGGACCTGCATAAACCCACAAAGACATATGGGTCTGAAAGATCTAGGAACACACTTGATAAGACAGCTGGCTATTTTAAGCTGCAGGAGCTGAGGAAGGAGCTTTTAGAGACTGTGCAAAGACTTCTGGGCAGCAGCTGAGATATTCATACAATATCCAATTTGGTTACAGAATACACTTTACATCAGCACTGTTGGAACACCAATAAAATTTAAAAAATGAAGCTCCTACGATATTTTGATTCTGCGCTATTATGTTGTAGCAACGACTGTTTCATTTGGACACTGGACCTTGCTGCAGTGCACTTACAATTTGTGTAATTCCTTCAGTTCCCTCTAAATCCATATGACATTTTAGAGAGGGACTTCTAAAGATTAGGTTTTATGGAAATGCTTATGTAACACTTTTTATTATGTATGCATAGTAAACACACCACTTACATTGCATGTAAAAAGCAGCTACTAAAACATGATACATAAATATATTTGAGTGATAAACTGCTGCATGCACAAAAGGGTTAAATGCAGAAGCAACTATGCCATTAATAAACAGGAAAGCATCCTACAACTCTACATTTGAAGAGTATTGAGACAATATCTGAACATTTGTATTTCTACTGTGCAGAGTCAACTTTGGGTAAGACAGGGGAACTCTTCGCCAAAAACTGTAACTGAAGACCAATCAAGACAAGGCTTGGTTTTGTAGTTCTTTGATGTCAGAAGCTTAAATTGCTTCTTCAAATTCAGAGCTTATAAAAAAACCATAATACTGCAAGCAGTAGAATATTGAGGATGTTTCTCGCGTTATCTTCTGCTGCTCTATTCCTCACTACAAAAGTAAAAAAAAAAAAATCCTTCCAGTAGCACCTTAGGGACCAACTAAGTTTGTTATTGGTATGAGCTTTCATGTGCATGCACACTTCTTAAGATGGTATACCAATAACAAACTTTGTTGTTGTTGTTTAGTCGTTTAGTCGTGTCCGACTCTTCGTGACCCCATGGACCAGAGCACGCCAAGCACTTCTGTCCTCCACTGCCTCCCGCAGTTTGATCAACTCATGCTAGTAGCTTCAAGAACACCATCCAACCATCTCATTCTCTGTCGTCCCCTTCTCCTTGTGCCCTCCATCTTTCCCAACATCAGGGTCTTTTCCAGGGAGTCTTCTCTTCTCATGAGGTGGCCAAAGTATTGGAGCCTCAGCTTCACGATCTGTCCTTCCAGTGAGCGCTCAGGGCTGATTTCCTTCAGAATGGATAGTTTTGATCTTCTTGCAGTCCATGGGACTCTCAAGAGTCTCCTCCAGCACCATAATTCAAAAGCATCAATTCTTCGGCGATCAGCCTTCTTTATGGTCCAGCTCTCACTTCCATACATCACTACTGGGAAAACCATGGCTTTTACTATACGGACCTTTGTTGACAAGGTGATGTCTCTGCTTTTTAAGATGTTGTCTAGGTTTGCCATCGCCTTTCTCCCAAGGAGCAGGCGTCTTTTAATTTCGTGACTGCTGTCACCATCTGCACTGATCATGGAGCCCAAGAAAGTAAAATCTCTCACTGCCTCCATTTCTTCCCCATCTATTTGCCAGGAGGTGATGGGCCCAGTGGCCATGATCTTCGTTTTTTTGATGTTGAGCTTCAGACCATATTTTGCGCTCTCCTCTTTCACCCTCATTAAAAGGTTCTTTAATTCCTCTTCACTTTCTGCCATCAAGGTTGTGTCATCTGCATATCTGAGGTTGTTGATGTTTCTTCCGGCAATCTTAATTCCGGCTTGAGATTCATCCAGCCCAGCCTTTCGCATGATGAATTCTGCATATAAGTTAAATAAGCAGGGAGACAATATACAGCCTTGCCGTACTCCTTTCCCAATTTGGAACCAATCAGTTGTTCCATATCCAGTTCTAACTGTAGCTTCTTGTCCCACATAGAGATTTCGCAGGAGGCAGATGAGGTGATCAGGCACTCCCATTTCTTTAAGAACTTGCCATAGTTTGCTGTGGTCAACACAGTCAAAGGCTTTTGCATAGTCAATGAAGCAGAAGTAGATGTCTTTCTGGAACTCTCTAGCTTTCTCCATAATCCAGCGCATGTTTGCAATTTGGTCTCTGGTTCCTCTGCCTCTTCTAAATCCAGCTTGCACTTCTGGGAGTTCTCGGTCCACATACTGCTTGAGCCTTCCTTGTAGAATTTTAAGCATAACCTTGCTAGCATGTGAAATGAGTGAAATTGTGCGGTAGTTGGAGCATTCTTTGGCACTGCCTTTCTTTGGGATTGGGATGTAGACTGATCTTCTCCAATCCTCTGGCCACTGCTGAGTTTTCCAAACTTGCTGGCATATTGAGTGTAGCACCTTAACAGCATCATCTTTTAAAATTTTAAACAGTTCAGCTGGAATGCCATCACTTCCACTGGCCTTGTTATTTGCAGTGCTTTCTAAGGCCCATTTGACTTCACTATCCAGGATGTCTGGCTCAAGGTCAGCAACCACACTACCTGAGGTGTACGAGACATCCATATCTTTCTGGTATAATTCCTCTGTGTTTTCTTGCCACCTCTTCTTGATGTCTTCTGCTTCAGTTAGATCTTTACCACTTTTGTCCTTTATTATGGTAATCTTTGTACGAAATGTTCCTTTCATATTTCCGATTTTCTTGAACAGATCTCTGGTTCTTCCCATTCTGTTGCTTTCCTCTATTTCTTTGCATTGCTCGTTTAAGAAGGCCTTCTTGTCTCTCCTTGCTATTCTTTGGAAATCTGCATTCAATTTCCTGTATCTTTCACTATCTCCCTCGCATTTTGCTTGCCTTCTCTCCCCCGCTATTTGTAAGGCCTCGTTGGACAGCCACTTTGCTTTCTTGCATTTCTTTTTCATTGGGATGGTTTTAGTTGCTACCTCCTGTATAATGTTGCGAGCCTCCACCCATAGTTCTTCAGGCACTCTGTCCAGCAAATCTAAATCCTTAAACCTGTTCCTCACTTCCACTGTGTATTCATAAGGGATTTGGTTTAGATTGTATCTTACCTGTCCAGTGGTTTTTCCTACTTTCTTCAGTTTAAGCTTGAATTTTGCTATAAGGAGCTGATGATCTGAGCCACAGTCAGCTCCAGGTCTTGTTTTGCTGACTGTATAGAGCTTCTCCATCTTTGGCTGCAGAGAATATAATCAATCTGATTTCGATGTTGCCCATCTGGGGATGTCCATGTGTAGAGTCGTCTCTTGTGTTGTTGGAAAAGTGTGTTTGTGATGACCAGCTTGTTCTCTTGACAGAACTCTATTAGCCTTTGCCCTGCTTCGTTTTGATCTCCAAGGCCAAACTTGCCAGTTGTTCCTTTTATTTCTTGATTCCCTACTTTAGCATTCCAATCCCCTATAATGAGCAGAACATCCTTCTTTGGTGTCACTTCTATAAGGTCTTGTAAGTCTTCATAGAATTGGTCAATTTCAGTTTCTTCAGCACCAGTAGTTGGTGCATAAACTTGGATTACTGTGATGTTAAAAGGTCTGCCTTGGATTCGTATCGAGATCATTCTATCATTTTTGAGACTGCATCCCAGTACAGCTTTCGCCACTCTTTTGTTGACTATGAGGGCCACTCCATTTCTCTTACGGGTTTCTTGCCCACAGTAGTAGATATGATAGTCATCCGAACTGAATTCGCCCATTCCCGTCCATTTTAGCTCACTGATGCCCAGGATGTCAATATTTATTCTTGCCATCTCATTTTTGACCACATCCAACTTACCCAGGTTCATGGTTCTTACATTCCAGGTTCCTATGCAATATTTTTCTTTACAGCATTGGACTTTCCTTTCGCTTCCATGCATATCCACAACTGAGCGTCCTTTCGGCTTTGGCCCAGCCGCTTCATCAGCTCTGGATCTACTTGTACTTGTCCTCCGCTCTTCCCCAGTAGCATGTTGGACACCTTCCAACCTGAGGGGCTCATCTTCCAGCGTCATAACTTTTATATGCCTGTTGTCTTTGTCCATGGAGTTTTCTTGGCAGGGATACTGGAGTGGCTTGCCGGTTCCTACTCCAGGTGGATCACGTTTGGTCAAAACTCTCCACTATGACCTGTTCATCTTGGGTGCCCTGCTCGGCGTAGTTCATAGCTTCTCTGAGTTCTTCAAGCCCCTTCGCCACGGCAAGGCAGTGATCCATGAAGGGGATAACAAACTTAGTTGGTCCCTAAAGTGCTACTGGAAGGATTTATTTTTTACGACTACCTACCTGTAACTACAAAAGTAGTTTCAGAATCCTCAGACCACAGAGAAGATGATTATTGTAGCAATCCCTCCCCACGCTAGTATTACCCCAGCTTCTAGGAGAAATGGTGCTGGTGTGTGGAGGAGCTGCAGTGTGGGATGTTATCACTGGGATAGTGTACAGGTTGTAACTTGCACTGTGGGAGAGGAGGGAGACAAGCCAGGCAGCCAGCTAAACCAGCCCCCACTTCATCACTGCCACCAAGTGGATATTATTTTTCTTTGTTTCTACCAAAAAGCCCTTTAACCAGCTCAACCAACTCCCAATACCAGGTGGAGCGACATGGCACTTAAGGCATGGGTCAATTGCACAGATCAATTCCCACCCCCAACAAAACAGAATCATAGAATTATAGAGTTGGAAAGGACTGTGAGGATCCTGCAATGCAGGGATCTTTTGCCCAAATATGTTGTAAAGTTTGGTAAAGCAAAATGTCTGAATGGCTTGAGGAAATTATTTTAGAAAAAAAGTAATTTTACAGTCTGAATTAAAAATAGATGTTCTAGATCTTTTCCTTAACCAAGACAATACTTATCAAATTGCATCCCTAAGGTCAGCTGCTAACTCTCGTGATGGGCCTCTTTTGGTTCCCTTTGCTGCAGTGTCCAACAACTTTCAATAGTTCCAATCTTTTTGCAGCTTTTCAAACTTCTGTCTCCACCACTCTTTTCCTCTGCAGCTTCTGCAGCAGTAACTAAGTCCATCCCAAGTGAATGGTAGACCAAATTTCTAGAGTTTAAACCATTTACAAACTCTAGAAAAAGAAATGCTCTTGTATGATGTTTCATGCACTTGACACCACATTTTAACCAAGGAACTACAGCTTCTATGACATGCAATTTTGGTGCACCAGTTCAGGCCACAGATAGTGGAAATAATTCACATGTAGGTAAAGCAATCCAGTTGTGACAACTGCTGTGCTGTCAAGTTTCTTTCATGTTTGGCATACCATTTAGAAGTCGGAGTAGTTTTCACAGGAAGAGGATGTAGTTCAATTAATCAAATCATTCCTTTTAACTAGATTTTCCATATACAATCCCAATTCTGCCCCCAAGAGATCAAATAGTTTATTAGTTATAGATAGGTAGCCGTGTTGGTCTGCCATAGTCAAAATAAAAAAAATCATTCCAGTAGCACCTTAAAGACCAACAGTGTTGGTCTTTAAGGTGCTACTGGAAGGAAATAGTTTATTAGTTATCTACTTTCTGTTCCAACCTGTACCTGGAGATCCAATAATTGCATAGGTCTTTGTATTACAGTATTTCCAACATCCGTGGGCAGATTGACTAGATCTTGTGAAGCAGACATCTGTACATGCATTATTTCTTTTGGACTATATGATCAGAAGCACACTGGTCCTCCAGATGTGAGGGAAAACTAGTGCCAACACCAGGCTACAAATTCACTTGATTAGAATAAATTTCTAGGCAGTCCTCCCACGATACAGCGGCTGCCTTATACCAGAATGAAGAAACAGGGTGCACTGTTATTGGTGGTGGCAACAACTTTGGAAGGAAATGCCTAGGAGAAACAAGCCATGAAGACTGGCTTTATTGTTTAACTGCTGGTGGAGGGGGGAGTAAACTATCTCAGTACAGCTTCAGTTTTTTGACTTGAATGGGAATTTCTCTTCCAATTAGAATTAATAGGGATTTTATTGGGGAGGGAGAAATAAGTCACAGTTTTGTTTCCTTTCAGTAAAAAAATTGTAAAGGATATGCCACTGTGTTAACAGATATTTCCATTTGTCTAGCTAAAATAAAATCAGTCCAAAAAATGCTCCTAAAGAGAGTTCACCTAGTTCAGTTTCCCTCTACAGTAGAACCTCTACTTACGTTCCGCTCTACTTATGCCAGTTCCAAGTTGCAACTGCGGCAAACCCGGAAGTAAACACTGGGTTTGCTGTGATTTGCGCACACGCAGAAGTGGCTGCCACTGCCTGCACATGCGCAGAAGCGGCCACCTGCACATGCGCAGAAGTCCGCCGTCTGCACCTGCGCACAACAGCACTTCTGCAACCCATTTCACCATAAGGAGGGGCCTCCGGAACAGATTGTGGTTTTGAGTAGAGGTTCCACTGTACTAGGCAGAGACTGACCCCAGCTTCTTATTTTAGTGGCATGACTAGTCAAGTATTGTATGTTATACACCTTACCTCATGGGATCCGAGACATGGGGAGTGATCAGTACCGTCAGCTTCTTTGTTGTTCTGTGGTTTCGCAGTGAGGACCCCAGTACAAGTGCTCCTTTCACATATGAATCGTTTGTGGCGAGTGTCACAAAAGACTGGTCTTAAGGAGAGAAAAAAGACACATTAAGTCACATTAGTAGCAAGTACTGGAGGAGTTAGGGTTCATTATATGTTCTTGAGTTCAGCACAAAGGATCTCATTCTCAGACTAACTGAAACCTCCAAATCTCAGGAGCAGCATGTATCTAAATAATGGTTTCTGGAAGACAACAGGGAGGGCTGGTGCCTTCATCCTCCTTCATCAGCCTGGCCAAGTGGGAACAGAATATGGGACAGACCCTTGCCTGCTCCAGCAAGGCTTTTAAGTTTACTTTATTTCACATGCATAATGCAAGACGCTTTCATTCCATTTATATACTAATGTTCAGCTTGGACATTTAGGATATGGGAGTTCATGGGACGTATCCCATACAGTGAGTGGAAGTTAACCCCAGTTTGCCAAAAATATTCCTTTTGTGTGCTTTATATTTGAATTATTTTGCAACAAAGAAGACACAATTTAACTAGATCCTCCACAGACTTCTAGCAGCTCAGTTTGCAGACTTGTAACTTACAGAGTTCTAGTTGTTACCAGCCTTTGTCAAATGCATCTGATGTTTTCATTTATACCATTTGACCACAAATTAGAAAACACGTATTAATCTCTGGAGTCGGGTGGAATATGTAGACTAACATTCCTACTTACTAAAGGATGAATTCTTATGCTTGAGCATAGCATGATCTTAGTAACTTCGTCCCAGTAATAAATCACTGTTCTCTACAGTCTCAGTTGGGCAATAGCTGACATTCCATCTTTTTAGCAGCTTTAGCTATTCATCCTTACTCAGTGTTTAATTGCTGTTACAATATGCACAGTGTGTTGCCAAAGTTTTAAATATTTACATCTTACACAGAGTACGTTTAAGCTTCTGGCTGTGGAAGCTGGAATGCTTTGCCTATTAAGCGGGTCCAAATTTCAATTTTTAAACTACTACTGCTACTAGCCATACTGCTTAGAGTTCTCTGTATACCAGCTGAACAACCTATCTTCACCACCTTTACTGTAACAATTTGGGCTGTTGGCAAGTTAAACTAATGGAATATTCAAAAATGGCAAAAATGGCAATTAAATTAAGAAGAGGAGACGATAATGAATTTAAGGAAGAATGAAAAAACTATTGCATATATACAGAAGCAATGTACACAGGTTAATACGTTAGCAGGGTTTTAAGATTACTTGTAATTTTATTATGAATGGATAATCAGTGATTTAAATATGATACAAACTTAATTATGGACACACAGTATCTTGATAAATAATAGAACCAAGGAAGGGATTGGAAGGAAGTCAATTTGTTTTTTTTGGGAAAACCAATAAAATGTTATAAAAAAAAAAAAATTGGGCTGCTATAGGACCAGGCTATAAAATAGAGCCTTGAACTGAGGAGCAAATCAGTTTGCATACCAGTATGTTAATAGATACACACCCACTCTTTAAGCTGCTGGGTTGTATCTTGTGCTGTGCATGCACAAGTGGAATGGACAATAGCTCACTCTGTAGCCCTCGATGCACCCCCCCAAATGTGTTTAAGGGCCCCCCAGCCTAAGCAAAAGATTTTGGGGGCACATGGGGGCCTGCACAGGGGTGGAGAGGAATTACAAAGTCCCAGTGGCTGAAATGAAGTCTGCTTGTGCAACACTGGGTTTCAATGCATAGCAATGTTTTGAATTGAAATCTTTGCAGCTTGTTGCAAACCAGCTTAATTCTGTCTGCAAAAGGGGAACCCTTAAGTCTGCATGATTACTAGGAAACCTGTGCAGCAATTCAGATTGTGTAAGTCACACCAGAATAGCTAACGGAAGACAAACTCTGAGCTGTACTAATTTTCTTGAACGCATGGTACTTCCTGCTTAAGTAAGGGAGAGCAGTGCAACTCCCTTTATGTATAATAAAGGCATATATAATATTCCATTTAGCTGGATGCAGGCAGACTGATGCAGTCTGGAGGTATTTCAGAGTCTAAAGATCTATAGCTGTGACTTGAGTATTTAAAGCTTTAGAAGCTCTTGCCCATATCAAGTTCTCTGGTTTGCAAATGTGCCCAAAAGGTTGACAATCTAGACCCATTCCAGTTTGGGTTCAGGCCCAGATTTGGAACTGAATCAGACCTAATGGCTGTCTTTATTCTGAGAGGATGGGATGGAGGCAAAGGGTTGCAATGGTTTTGTACCAAGCTGGGAGGTAAATTCCAGAGAATAGCATTGGGTGGCTGTTGCTCTGCCAAGTGCCAATCATGCTGTGGGGAGCCACATGACACTATTTTGTACTCAATGCTTTTCAACATCTATTTGAAACCACCAAGAGGAGCCATTGGGCAATTTGGAACACTAGGTCATCAGTTCACTGATAACACCCAGCTCTACAAAATCTGAACCAGGTGTAGCCATGGACCATGGTATGGATGCTGCGAGGGACTGGATGAGGGCCAACAAACTGACGCTGAATCCTGGTAAAGTGAGTGGGATGGCTTTGAGTCTGGGAACTGAGAAGTATACTTGATCCAGACAGGGTTGTCCTCCCTCTGAAGCAAAATGTGCAAATATGTTTTTGCTGCTAGAATTAAGCTAGTTTCCTTTCAGAAAAATGAAAAACAAACAACCCTTAAGACTAGTCAGGCCCAAATTATAAATAGATACAATGTCCCAGCTGAAGCTTCCCACCATGAATAGAAATGTTAGATTTAGGTAAGAAATCTGACATGTATGAACGTATAATTTTGCTATTGAGCTAAGAGCATTAAGACACAATCTCTCACGCTTCAAGTTGCATCAGCTTCAGTGAAGGCGGTTCATACTTTGGTAATCAGCCATAGGCATCATGAATTTCCCAGACCTAGGAATGCTACATGAAGTCAAATCCTTCAAGGAAACATAAGCTGATAATTTTCCATCTAAGCCTAATAGGCTGTATAATGGAGGGCTAATTATGGTTATTAATTACATAATCTTGAATTACAAGTTTTTATAATCAATGTTGTTGCCTCAAATATTTGGCTAGGCTAAAGTTAAATTGTTAATGCTATGGTGAAGAGAATTTACCAGTTATGTTTCATATGCATCTAAAAGAGCTATTCTGTGCAGTGCTATACCTGGAGGCTCAAGTTTAGCCACCTGGAGATTGAGCTATGGTACACTCAATACTAGCACTGGAGTGATTTTATTATTATTATTATTATTATTATTATTATTATTATTATTATTACAAACATGTTTTTAGTTTTATTTCAAAAACATATATACCACCTATAAACCAAGGAATAGAGTGCTGCAGATGATACATGCAACTTTGGCAATGTTTTAAGTGCATGTAGTAGCATCTGGAGTGGAGGTAGGATGCTTAAACACAGAAATGATAGTTCTTCGTAACTGGTACTGTTTCTCTTGGTGATGCAATTCTTGTCCTTTCAGCTTTAAGACCTAGCCAGAATTTTGTGGCATTACAGCAGAGATGGAGAGCCTGTGGTCCTCCAGATGTTACTAGACTCCAACTCCCATTCCAATCCCTGACCATTGGCCATGCTGGAAAAGGCTGGTGGGAGTTGGAGTCCAAGAACCTCTGAAGGACAACAGGTTCCCCAGTCCTACCCCAGGCACTCATGACTGGCCTACTGCCACTGCTAACAGTCCCCCCTGTCCTTGAGCATGAGCTCAATTTGCAAGTTGCCCATATTTATCCTGGCTGCTAGAAGAATCAAGTAACACTACATCCATGGTTGTTAAGTTCATGCAAGGCTCAGCGTCTTCTGGCCTCAAAAACCCATGTTAAGGAAGAAAACAGCTTTAACCCGTATGCCAGTTATCAACTAGCTACTGCCCTTACTTCAACTTTCTCAGTTGGAGAATAATTAAACGCTGTGGCTACCAAGTGTCTGTAAGCACACCTGGATAATGTTCTTGAGCTACTGCGAATCTGAGTTCAAGTTCAGCACATACATCATTTGTGGTTTTGATTACAGTGGTACCTCTGGATGCGAATGGGATCCGTTCCGGAGCCCCGTTCACATCCAGAAGCGAACACCACCCGTGTCCACGCATGTGCGCGTTCCGCCGCTCCTGCGCATGACATCATTTTGACTGTGTGCATGCGCGAGCAGCGAAACCCGGAACTAACATGCTCCGTTACTTCTGGGTCACCACAGTGTGCAACCCGAAAATACTTATCCCGAAGCTACTTCAACCAGAGGTATGACTGTACTGAATTCTTCCTAAGTGCAATTGTACCCTCATTCCTTCTGTGAAGAGTTTTCTGTAGCCTTTGATACTGTTGTTTGGAAGGTATTGACAATGTAACTACTTCGAGTAGCTCTGTTTGTTCCTGAGATGTCATGAGTAAGGTAGCTGCTCATCACAATCCTAGGACTGTCACACAAAGTTAATCAAGTCTTCTCTCTCCTTTGCTATTTGGGAGGGGGCTTCTAAGCAAAACATACACAAAGGTGATGGGCTGGATAATAAAGTCTAGAAATCTTGAGTCTTAGTAGCCAAGCCAAACCATGGCTTAGCTCCAGCTACTGCAGCAGCAGTGCCAGGGGAGCAGTGAAGTGGATGTAATCTTCTTTCTGGGTACCAGCACACTGGCTCATTCATGGTAATTCATTGTTTAGCTTACCATGATGTGCAAAAACACACCAGGATCTTTCGTCACAATGGCAGACAGTTGAAGGCCAGCCAACCAAAGCTCATGATGGCTCTATGACAAGAAGAGGAAACACTGGGACATCATCAGTGATGCATTTCATGATCCCCTCATCACCAGGCTTGCAAGAATGCTCCTGGATGTATTGCTGTGCCTGGAATTCTAAGCTGCATCAATAGGTAGGATCACCTGTCAGTAATTCTGGGCATGGCAAAGATGCACCTGAAGCAGGCAGGTTAGATGGGGCGGGGGAGGCAACAGCAGAACAGAAGCAGAAGCTGCTCTCCTGTTTTGTCCAAGTTGGAGAACTCATGTTTAATTAGGGTTTTAATAGGGTTTCACTATTCTACACCAGTATATTTAAGCCAGAACAGGTATGTTAAAAAATGCTCACTTGCCTTGGGTTGCAAAATGGGCAAACCTACCATTTTCATCTTGCAGCTGCAGGCAAGTACCTTCAGAAATGAACTATCAAATCAAGGACTATTGGGAAACATTGGTCCCAGAACAGACCTTATAGGGTGGCATTGCTTCGTAGATGTAGAATGCATGCATGTCTAAAGCCAAGCCGCTGTGGGAAAAGTAGACTAAAAAAATGTCCATGGTGTGACCATTTGACATAACATGCTTGAACAGGCCACACAGGATGCTCAGTCTTTAATGCATCCTTCCTTCAAATAACCACACCCTGCTTGCATACATATTAGCTGCTTTTCAAGCAATGATGCACCTTTAATCTAGAATATGAAATGTCAAGTGCGTGTGCATGTCTTTTGCCATCAACACATGTAATTCAAACCTCAGGCTTACCAAACTATGGGGTAATTTTGAAACTTGCTACACAACAGAAAAGAAGTTACAAACACCTGATGGGGGGCATATATAATATGGCCCTGTTTCGTTACATTGCATTCTGAACTGCAGCCATTATTTCCTCTAGAGCGCCTCTGACCAGGTATAGAACAAAGAGATTGCGAACCATGTTATATGTTAGCGTTATTCCACATTCAACCATCTATATTCTTTTGGGAAACTAAACTGAGGTGTTTCTGCTAGGGCTATGCTTCCCAGAAATACATGTGAGTAACATGAAGAGACAAGATTCAAAGGTGTGTCTCTACCAGTCCAAGATGAATATGCTTAAGGGCAGGAAACAATACTGTCAAAAACATATCAAGCAGTGCTTATAATTCCTGACTCTTAACATGCCTAAAGCTTGAGTTTTGGAACTGAATAAATCTTGCTGTACATCTATAAGGTGGTTGCATGTGTCAATTAAAACTATACCTGTGTCATGGCAGGAATGCGTTTTCCCATAAAATGCTATTAGAAAAATGCTTCTGTATAGATATCTGGTAAGGTTTATGCTTCAGTAGGCTGTTGACCATTCATATTATTACACATGTATAAAAACAAAATCCCCATTGATTCCAAAGTCTTCAGACAGGCTATATTATGAAGGGCTACATATAACTACCAGACTATTATGGCAAGAAAAGCCTCACACCTCAGGTTCATATGATAAATTCAAATGGAGTAGTTGATCAAGACTACAGCTGCTGAATGAGAATAGCTGGGATCTGAATTGACAGTGACTAATCAGAAAATGTCTTGAGGTCACGGTGGGCAGCTCAATCAAAACAACTTTCTGTGCAGCAATGTGGAAAAAGAAATTCCATGCTAGAGATTATTTCCAGTCCCTTTCCTAAAAGGAATTGAGACTGTTGTAATGCTTTGCATGTGCATCTGCGGCATAGTCACATTTGGATTATTCAGTGCATTTCCAATAGCTCCACCTCAGTAAAAAAAAAAGGGGGGTAACCTTAGAACTGGAAGGTTTACAAAAAGCCATCTAGATGAACAGAGGGTCAGAAATAACTCCACAATGAAATGCAAAAGATTTAGGAATTCTTAGGGTGTATTGTTGTTGTTGTTGTTGTTGTTTTAAAGTGACCAAGGAGAACTACTAGATACTTACATAATTGTATGGTATGGAAAAAGTAGCTGTCAAAAGTACTGGCACTCAAGGTCACTTAGCCAACACAGACTGCAGTAGGTTTAACAGAGGCAAAAGGAAGTACTGATATAGCTTAGGGATGAGGAACCTGTGGTCCTCCAGATGTTGTTGGGACTCCAAGCTAATCAGCCCTAGCCAACATGGTTGAAGGTCATGGATGAAGGAGATGTGGTCCTACAATACCTGGAGACCAACAACTTCTCCATCTCTGATTTATGGATTTGCTACCAAAACATATGGTAATGGTCAATAACGTAGATGGCTTTAACAAGGAGTGAGATAAATTCAGGAGAGGATGGCAGTTTAATGACTAAAAGGGACATCCTTATTCAGCAGCTGCATACTACTGAATTCCAGCTGCTGGAAGACAGTGGTACAAAAATGCTGTTGTTTTCATGCCCCCCTTCTCAGCTTCTAGAAGGCATCAAGCTCAGTATTATGGAAAGCAGGATGCTGTATCCTTGACAGAGTCTTATATTTCTGAATTGGGCATCCCTACCAAACCCTGTCAGACTCCTTATAAATTACTTGAAGGAACCATTGTCCAACAGCTTCTTCAAATTACAGAGATCTAAGCAGCTTTGCTGCCAGTTCTGTCCTTTCCAACCCAGCTAGATTTTCTCTAAGAAGAAAACTTGATAGAAGCACCATCTTCCTATCTGAAGAGATATGGTTTCAACTGATTGCTGAAAGGCAGCCCTGTATAGAGAAGCTTAAGGTTTTTATATATGCTGGAAGCCACCCAGATTGGCTGGGGCAACCCAGTCAGTTGGGTGGGATACAAATAATATATTATTAATTATTATTAATTATTGTTATTAATTATTATTACTATAATTATTAACAAGCTCATCAATACATACATATAAGAAAACATGGACTAGAATACTCCTCCATGAAATTCAAGGTTCATGGCATCATATATAAGCTACTTACAATTACAACTCTTATTAGGGTAGTGAGCTTAAAAAAAGAAAGCAATTTTCCATAAATGGCAACAAGTTTGAGGAAGATGGGTAGAAGCAGAAAGCCCATATTTAGGGTTATGTTTTGCTTATAAAAGGAAAGGTAGCTTTGTTTTGCGCATAAGAACTGGGCAATATATTTATTAGGACCAACCAAAATGTCACCAGAGTGACAAAATTGCAGTAAGCTTTTGAGTTCAAGTTCTCTTTACTAGGTTACACAAAGCAAGTCATTGGGGAGACTAGGAAAAAAAAGTACAAAGATCCAGGCTAAAAGAATGCTGCAGTCTTGAGGTCTGTCTGCATATTCACTTTCAAGACAGAGGACATTGCAGATTGAGTAAGTTACTCCCAGGTGTTAGGGTTTCAACCTAGCCCATGGGCGGATTTACATTTGACAGGATGCTGTGGTCCCAAGACACACAGAGGAAATGCACACACATTTCACTTTTCCAAGGGAATCTGGATTTTGTCAGATTTAGTAGACCCCATCCAAGCTCTGAAAAGCACAAAGAGCTGAAATAGGAAACCACATCAGTGATTCCTGTCTTAACAAACACTTACCAATATCAGTTGCTTTCCCCATTTTAAGAACTGACCCGTAAGTGGTGCGAACCTCTACAATCAGTACATTCAGATAAAACTGCATTATCTGCTCATCCATCACAACAATTTTTATGTGAAGTGACAGAAGTGATTCCTCTTCCCTCTCAATGTCATCTGGCGTGGAGCAGTGGCGGTGGCGGCAGCAATAGTTTTATAAGAACCATGGCTGTGAAGTCTCAAAACCAGGTGCCCATGGCAGAATGAACCTACATGTGACCCTTCAGCAGCTAAACTTTAGTGCGTGCACACATATCTGCACAAGAAGGTCTTCCATTGTGTTTCTCCTCTGGAGGAGGAATTAGCTCTGCCATCCCTAAGGCAACCACAGGAAGCATAGAAGGGATGGTTTGCAGTTGAGTGCTAGCCGAGTCCAGGAAATAAAATAATCCAAAATCATGCTGGAATTGGATTAGCATCAGTGGTTGCCATAGAGGACATGTGGAATTAGTATTCTGTATAAAATGGACCTATAATTTATATGCATTCTGAAAATATATATGCTACATTTTAAATTCGGAGGGAGTGTATGTAATTGGATATTGGTATACAATCAAAGTAAATGGGGTGGGAAGAAGCAACTGTCTTTTTCACAAGGGCCCACAATGGAAGTACCCTGGTTAGCATCTGCCTATAGTTGTCTGGAGGTGGTTATTGCATGTAGGAAGAGATCACATTGACCTAATATTTACCTGCAGCTGCAGGTTCCTACTCCACTCATGTTGGGCTCCACTGCCATGCGCAAGGGGCCAACTTTTCTAATATTCAGATAAATTAAGCTGCTCAGCGTGTTCCAAGTCATTATCAATTGGGGGGGGGCTTAAAAAAACCCCAAACAGGCCACAGATTGAAAGATACAGGAAGAGTTGCAACACAGGTTTTAAGGACAGGGAGTTACAAGAGCCATTGATTGCATTCGCTAGTATCCAGTACAGTGCTACCTTGGGTTAAGTACTTAATTCGTTCCAGAGGTCCGTACTTAACCTGAAACTGTTCTTAACCTGAAGCACCACTTTAGCTAATGGGACCTCCTCCTGCTGCCACGCCGCCGGAGCCCGATTTCTGTTCTCGTCCTGAAGCAAAGTTCTTAACCTGAAGCGCTGTTTCTGGGTTATCGGAGTCTGTAACCTGAAGCGTATGTAACCCAAGGTACCACTGTAGTAGATCCCTCTGTTTTAAAAGTGCAGCAAGCTTTCGGGTTACACAAAAGCTTCCGGGTTACACAAGTGAAGAAGCTTTCAACTCGCTAGCACCTGATCCAGACAGACATCTGACCCGTTTGGGGATCATTCTGGCTAAGTTAACAGCATCAGTTGCAACCCGAGACAGATACCAATAGGTTTCAGCGGTAAGCAGGACAAGAGAAAGTCATGTTAGGCAGCAGGCCCTCTCTGTGGTAAAGGAAGTCTGTGTGTATGTTGTTGTTGGGGGGGGGGATGCAAACAAGGAGGCTCTCTCTCTCTCCCCCCCCCCTTGGAATGAGCAAGAAACGGACGAGGGAAGCCAGTATCACCTGCTAATTAGAGCGGGGGTGGAGAGATGATTAAGAGGAATCAATTTTCCACATGGTGACCTTTACCATTCAGAGCCCACCAGCCACTGCAGGGGCGAGAGGGGGGGGGAGGGCGTCCAGAACAAGGGAGGGCAAAGCGTCCGCAGGCATTCGAGCCCCCCTACCTCACGCGCCAGCCCCGTTCACGAGCCAGCCTAAAAATAGGAGCCGCCATGACCAAAAGGGAGCAGCTGGGGTCTCCCCGGACAGTGCGAGCGCGCGCGCTGACTGGGCCGCCAAGCGCCGCTTGCGCTTCCCAGTGAAGGAGCCCTCCCGGCTCGGGCAGCGCGCACAACGCGGAAGAGGCTGGCGCTGCTCCTCAGGCACCCTGGGCTGGAAGGGAACGCCTGGCCCGAGGCGACGGGGCGCGGAAAGCCCCCGGGCAGGAAGCGCACAGGCAGCCGCGAGAGCCTCCCCCCGGGGCTGACGGCGCGCAAGCAGGAGGAAGGAAGCGCCTCGAGCCCGTTCCAGGGCAAGAGCCTTACCTGCCATGGCGCTCCAGTCCACAGACCCGCTGCGCAGATACTGCTGCTACAACTACCTTCGCTCTCTGTCGCCAGCCCCACGCCTTATATACGGGCAGGCGGGGCCCGGCAGGAGGGGCGGGGCTTCAAGGGATGACCAAAACGGGAACGGCCACAGAGGGGCGGGGGCAGGAGGAGGGAGCGTGCGTGAGTGACGTGGACGGAATGGTCCACGGAAGCGCGCAACCTTCAAAATCTGACGGGCGCGCTCCTGTCTCTCGCGGAGGAAGCCGGGCAGATGTTCGTCAGGTGAAGCGTCTCCTCGCTCAGGCAGAACTATAGCGCGAGAAGCTCTTCGCCTGACTAGCGTCAGCCTTTTTTATTTTATTTTATTTTATTTTATTTTATTTTTTGGAGTACCCTGCTAAAGACAAACGCTTGAGGCAGAGCCGTAGCTACGGGGGTGGGGGCTAGCCAGATATTTTTTTGGCCCCGGGTGAAACTTATACAAGCGTTTCATCTTCCTCTCTCACAATAGTAGAGGATTATTGGACCAACGACTTCCCATTCCGGACAATGGCTTCTGTTATTACATTGCTGATTAGATATGGGAAATCAGCCACATATTCAGGGATTTGGCCTCAATTCCACCCCCACCCCCATTATTATGGGCTGGTAGCCCAGACTGGGCCTACTGGCTATTCTGGACTTTGTGAAATGCACCGATTCTCCCAGGGTTGTGTGGAACAAGAGCAAGGAAGTTTCAGATCTTTGCTCAGCCATGAAGCTCACTGAGTAACCTACCCTACCGCATAAGGTTGTTATAAAAGGGCAGAAAGAATAACGCATGCCACCTTGGCGGCTGCACCCACTTTGGAACTCCCTCCCCAGAGAAGCTGGACTGGCAGCAGACACCTTCTGCCAGCGGGTGAAGACTGTTTTATTCCAACAGGCTTTTGGCAACTGTTTTCTCAAGAAGAAGGCTTTTAATCCTGCCAAGGTGTTTTTAACTCTCTGTATTTTAATAGATTTGCGGGGTTTTTTTTAATTCTGTTGTCCTTTAATTGCTTTTTAATTATCTTTTGTATGCTGTTTGTATTTTATCCGTGTTGTTTTAATTTGTGTAAAAGACACCTTGAGTCCTGGCCTGGGGAAAAAGGTGGGGCATAAATAAATATAATGACATTACTACTACTACTAAAATAATAAATCAATACCATTGTCACTTTTCAATGAAAACAGCCTCCTCTCAGTTTGTCATGGCCAGAGGTGGTGATGGGGAAGCAACTATGGGTGCAAAGAATTAGTTGGGTGCATAGAATTAGTTGCATGGACCTTTGGATCATGGCCAATGTTCATTGGCTCCAAGTATTCATTGTTCCAATGCATAGACTAATGCATTGATCTCATCCGATGTAAAGAGCCTGACAAGGACACACCCAGAATTTGAGAATATTTATTTCCATTAAGATGAGCTTAATGGAATGTACGTTCTTCTTGTTGGTCTGCCGGAAGAGGTCAGGCAGTGTGTGGGAAACCACCCTGTTTTGTATGTGATTTTAATGGAGTTTCCAGAGGATCAATCTGTGTTGCAGCAAATACAACAAAAGGTCTTGTGGCACTTTAAACCCCAACACATTTGTATGGCATAAGCTTCTTTGGATAAAATTTGGATGCATAGAATTTTATAGTCCAGAGGTAGAGCATCTGCTTTACATGCAGAAGGTCAATCCTAAATTCAATCCCTGGCATCTTCAGGTAGGGCTGAGAGAGACCCCTGCCTGAAATCCTGGAAAGCTACTAATACTAAGGGAGATGGACCAATAGTCTGAGTATAAGACAGCTTTTGTGTAGGTGTATGCACCTGGAACTGTTAGCAATGAGGGCAGATGAAAACGAAGTGCCAAAAGCGCAGTCAGCAACAATTGAATTTGTTCTGTTTTTAATATCAAATTATAAATTGTTGCAATCCATCTTGGGCCTGATGGTAAAGGATGGGGCATTAAACTGAAGTAACAACAGCAGCAACCTGAATGTATGTAGAATCTGCATGGCAACCCTTCAGAAAAGCAGAGATTGCCAACACAATCAGTTTAGGAATACTGAATTGATTTACATCTGTGGTGGTGGGGCAGGAAACTACTTTCTGTGTTCAGGCTCAAACGGATAGAATTGAACTTGCTGATTAGTCGTAATCCAGCAGTTTCAAATCGGAGCCTCCCTATGAAATTCCTTTGCTCCAGGTGGCTTTGTACCCGAGAGTCGGAAATGAAGCAACTGAGTACATTGAAATGGGAGAAGATTCTCAAAAGCAGAGGGAAAGCGACCCAATACTACAGCTTCTGTGGGTTTATCTAGTAGGCTGAGTCACGCTATGAGAAGTATATATGAAGTGATCTTGGAGACAGCCTACAGCAGGCGTAGGCAACCTAAGGCCCGGGGGCCAGATGCAGCCCAATCACCTTCTAAATCCAGCCTGTGGACAGTCCAGGAATCAGCGTGTTTTTACATGAGTAGAATGTGCCCTTTTATTTAAAATGCATCTCTGGGTTATTTGTGGGGCATAGGAATTCGTTCATTCCCTCTCCAAATATAGTCCTGCCCCCTACATGGTCTGAGGGATGGTGGACCGGCCCACGGCTGAAAAAGGTTGCTGACCCCTGGCCTACAGGATAGCTCAGTCAGTAGAGCAGGGTTGTGGGTTCAAGCCCCACTTGGGCCAAAATATTCCTGCATTGCAGGGGGTTGGACTAGATGACCCCTGGGGACGCAACCATGTGATTCTAGGATACAATGAACACATTTTTCTCTGGGTCACACAGTAAATGTAGCTCAGCTGGTTTCCCTTTTTGATTCCTTAAAAGATATGTGGGCTGACCCTTCACTCTGTCTACTGCTTCTGTTACTTATGAAAAGAGATCATTGAATACATGCTTAAGGTTGAGTTCTGCACAGAATAGGCTTGTGTGAGGGCAGCTGTTAATCATAGTCCATGACCGGGAAGCAGAGGAATCCTTGTTGTCACCACTGCAGCCCTGGCGTAGTAGCGTAAATGAGAGTCTGTTACACAACCTGCTTTTATATTCTGCCTGACATAAACCTTCCCAGTGTTCTGAGTTTATGATCTAAAAGTAAACAGAACACCGAAAAACATATGGGAGGTGGAGGTGGCCCCAGAGGGAAGATAGGGAAGCAAAGGTTTCTTTCCTAAATCAGATTGGTGACTTGAATGGGATTTTTACCATTTATGTATTGGAAGCAAATTCCTAGCTATTAACTTTTACAGCTTTCAGACAGCAATGCTAAATATTTTCAGTATTGTGTCTTCCTCACTGTAAATACCCTTTCCATTATTCTTCATATTTTTTTCTTTATTATTTTAAAATACTTGAATTGCCACCTCGCCTCAGCCTCAAACATTCGTTCTTTCAGCATACAACTGCTCATGATCCATATCTAGATCCCTTTGGGAATTATGCAAAGACTTTCAAAAAGTGTGAATTAAGTTAAGAAACACACAGTTATTTCTGAAATGCTCCTTCCCTAAGAATCATCATCATGGACCAGACATAACGCCAAGGATTTGCAAACAGCATCTAGGGTGTTGTTGCTTTTACTTTGCGCAAAGACATGAAAATTATTACAACTTTTCATAGTGCACACTTTGCGGCATTTACAGTTGCTCATGTTTAAATTTGCAACATTTGAAGTCCCCAAATATGGGCTGACAACTCATGCGATGAAAATTTTGTCAAAGCTAAGCAGGTTTGAGCCTGCTTTGAGTCTGGTGGGTAGCCATCTGGAAGTTCCATGCCTGGGTTCCATGGTGGGAAAAAGGCAGGTATTTAATGGACGGAAGGAAAATAAATCAGCACTTCAGATTTTTCGCCTCTTATTTCACAGCAAAGCTATAAAAAAATGCTGGACAGTACTGCAGTTCTATTCCCCTCCACCCTGCCCCAACGCCATTTTGTCAATAAAAATTGTAGCCCTTGTTGCTGTTTGCCCCATTAAAGAAAACATTATAGCTGGTGTGATGCCAGTTCTAAGATCTGCAGTGATGTGCATATACAAGGTCTGTATGTGATTCTTTCCCTACATTAACCACTAGGTTCTTTCATGCTACAACAACATCTTTGAGGATACTTGAGGAGTCCTATCCAGGTACTGAGCAGATGCAAATCTGCTTAGTTTCATCAAGGCTGTTCATCAAACACCTCCATAGCATGCTAGCTCACCTGCAAGTGGCTGGGTTCTTTTCAGAAAAAGGTAGATCTTAATTTAAATCACGGCTGAGGCACAAGGCCTGGTTTTGATGCATGAATGCTGTGCATATCAATCTCAGCAGAAAATGCCTGTGTTTAAATTTTCAGTTGTGATTTCACTCCCGCAACATGAAAGCATCATTCAGAGGTCACCCCTCTGCTCACACTAATGCAACACAGAAAACTGACAATTATAGTGGCAGATTCCTCCCTGCTGCAAGCCAACATCGTGAAAGATAGGAACCCGCACCTTAGTGGAAACAGATAATATTATTATCAAGGAGTCGGGTGGCCAGATGCAAGAGGCAGCTGGGCTCCCGCACCTTTAAAAATTGTGTAGGGGGAAAAAATTCAACAGCTGCAGATTGTATGACAAGCCACACCTGCTCAAATAAATGCTACAAATACATGCTACTATTAAAGGTGCTGGACTTTTGCATTTGGCCACCCTATTAGAGAATAGGAGGTGACATGATTGAGACATCATTTGCATGCTCAAATCCCATTACCTCTGTTCAGAGGCTTTTCAAATTTTTATATTGTTTCAAAAGTCAGAGTTGGCTGAGTTTGACAGTGGGCTACAGAAATGATACCTCTGTCACAAGTCACAAGAGCTTCAATTCCCTTAAATGTGATTGCCTGTCTCCAGGCTTAAGCACAAATAATCTTCCTAAGTGGGCAAATCCCTTGTATTGATGATGTTTGCAAAGGTTTCCATAGAACCTTGGACCAGCCTTGCTTGCAAGGTAGACAAACAAAGCCAACATGATAATATATCTTGAAGTCGTGGGCCTTCTTAGGAAATTCTGGACTTTAATGCTTTTGTTGTGCTGTGTGTGTGTGTGTGTGTGTGTGTGTGTGTGTGTGTAGTGTTTCTATACTGGATAATGACTGGATAATGTCTATATCTCTAGTGTAGTTTGAAAAGCAAGATAGCAAACACTTAAAGATAATGTTAAAATTGCTTCATGAAATGTTAATGAATGTAATAGACCTGTTAAGAGAGCATAGATTCCAGCCTATATTGTATTAAGCACTTAATGCCGATATGGCTTATATTCAGGAAGGCCATTTGGGTAGGTAGAACTACCCCCAGAGCATTGCTTACGGGACCATCAGAGGAGGGGAGCTTTTTGCTCTTTGAAGAGTAAACAGGGAGGAGAGACTCATTCACCAATGCAAATAACTGTTCTGAAGAAGAATGCCTCTTTATTTTGGTGCAAGCTAAGTGAAAGCTGGACCATAAAGAAGGCTGATCGCCGAAGAATTGATGCTTTTGAATTATGGTGCTGGAGGAGACTCTTGAGAGTCCCATGGACTGCAAGAAGATCAAACCTATCCATTCTGAAGGAAATCAGCCCTGAGTGCTCACTGGAAGGACAGATCCTGAAGCTGAGGCTCCAATTCTTTGGCCACCTCATGAGAAGAGAAGACTCCCTGGGAAAGACTCTGATGTTGGGAAAGATGGAGGGCACAAGGAGAAGGGGACGACAGAGGACGAGATGGTTGGACAGTGTTCTCAAAGCTACCAGCATGAGTTTGACCAAACTGCGGGAGGCAGTGGAAGACAGGAGTACCTGGCGTGCTCTGGTCCGTAAGGTCATGAAGAGTTGGACATGACTAAACGAATAAACAACAACAACAAATTGCACAGCTTTGCTGAAATGTATTAATATTTATCTCACTAGTGTTCTACCCATTCTCCAAAATAACTGAAAATGGTACACACAAGATTATCCCCATTCTATCCTCACAACAAGCCTATGAAGTAAGTTAGCCTCAGGGGCTGCATCTAGCTCATGATGGCTAAGATAGGATTTGAACCAAAGGCTTTCCAGTCCACCATGGGTAGGGAATCTTAGGTCCAGGAGCCAGATGTGCAGCGGCGGGCTTTGGGTGGCTCCCTGAACAACACCACAACTCTGTGCCCCCCTCTCACCTTCCATTGTTCCTCATTGTTGTGGCGTCCTCTCGGCTCAGCACCCAGTGCAGGCAAACCAGTCTCACTCTCCAAATCTGCCTCTGAGATGTGGCCCTCCAAATTTCCCTGTCTGGCCCTCAGGACTGTCTGAAGGCCACAACCTTCTCTGGGTAGCCACACTTTTTACGGATCCTGGTTCACATCCACCTTGAGTGTTTTGCCTGGATGGCATGTCTCCTGAAACTCTGATAATGCCTTTAGCTTGGCTGGATGGGGAATAGAGCAGTGTGTGGAGAAAAATCCTATTATACAAAGGTAAAATTTACATTTGTTGCTCAGCTCACTTTGGCCACTGGGCTCAACCAGTACTGGAATGTGGTCCCAGAAAATTGCCAAGAAGGGAATATGGGGGGGGGGGCACCAGGGGCGCATTGGAAGATGGCCGACAATAACATCTCTCCGACCCACACAAGGTAATTAAGAGGCTGATATGCAGCCTCCCTTGCCCCCCCAAGGAAATGGGGGGGGGGACTGCCTTGCCAGCTGTGTCCATAATTCACCCCCGGATTCAAAAGAAGGGGGTGAGGGCACTTGGCACGAAGCCCTCGGGTGAGGTTGGCTCTCCCTGACGCTGTCTCTAATCACGCACTGGTTTGCATCAGCTTGAAATATATAATTGGAAAAGGAAGCAAATGCACATACTTCAAGTGAAGATCGGGAGTAAAGACTTCTGATTAATAGGATCTCTGTGAGCGGAGCGACGGGCTGGACAATAAATCAAGTGAAGATTCATCATTAAAAGATCGGTATGTTGGAGTGAAATGGAAAGGGGGGGGAGGAAAAAACTTTTCTTTTTTTGTTTTATGCGAGTACCCAATAATCCTCCCCTCCAGAGAGAAGAATGGTTGCAAATTACTAATCACAAGCAGGACATTAAGAACTGTGTGGAAATGAATTACTGATCAAAGAGAGGACTGGTGGAAACATCGGGGAATGGAAAGAAAGCTTTGTGACACAGTTACAAATGGAGTTTCGTTAAGACAGGCCTGCCCACAGGAGGACGAGGGGGAGGAGGCCAGGGTCATCGGAATATGAATGTATGGTTATCGGAATGTGATCTTGACCTGGCAGGGCCCCCTGAGATATAGATTGGCAAGCCTGTGGAAATCAACGGACAGACTGTGGGAATGTTCTTTACGGAGGTGTGGAAATGGCATCTGTCCTTCATGTGATATGACTCTTGGAGTGTATAAAACCTACACAGGATATGTTTGTTTTTAATCCACTTGTGAAGATTATCAGAGATCACAAAGAAAGGAATATATGATAACAACAAGAAGATGAGGAAAATAACAAAGAGACTATCTGGACAGAACTGGACAGAACTGTGTAATTAAAGCAGCAGCAAGAATGATGTTTGGATCCCTTTCGAAGCTCGAAGTATGGGTACCCCCAACAAAAGTTTAAAAATTTGGCTGTATAATTTGGAACTAATGTGATTTGGAATTAATGTGATTTGATTGGCCTGTTAATAAAAAATATTTTTTTTAAAAAAAGAAGGGAATGTGGGGCGTGGGGCTGAAAATCCCCCCACACCCTGAACCCTGTATATATTCACAGTAGTACAGCCGTACCTTGGATCTCAAATGCCTTGGCTCCTGAACAAATCAGCTCCTGAATGATTGAAATCCAGAATTGAGTGTTTCGGTTTTCAAACAATTTTCAGAAGCTGAACGTCCGGTGTGGCTTCCAATTGGCTGCAGGAGCTTCCTACAGCCAATCAGAAGCCATGCTTTGGTTTCCAAACATTTTGGAAGTCAAACGGACTTCCGGAATGGATTCTGTTTGACTTCCAAGGTACAACAGTATTCAGGACAAATGTAAACTAGTCTTATGTTAGAACTCAGGTGTGATGCCCCCTTCCCCAGTCAAGCTTGTCTCAAGACCTGTCCTGAGTCACACTCACTGCTGGGAAGAGGCACTGCCTCTTCTTCCCTCTCTCCCAGCTGAATCCTGTCAGGTTGAGCCTAGAATTTGGAAAGTAGACTTCTTGGTATCACCTTAATGTCCAAACACTCACATATGCCTGGTTCTTTCCCTAAATCAGCCAAGAGGTCTTGTTGTGCCACTGCAGCAATTGGTACACCTCATTCTGTTGAACTGAACGAAGGGTAATGATTGTTGATAAGAGCGCAAGAACCTAAATCAGGCATCCCCAAACTTGGCCCTCCAGATGTTTTGGGACTACAATTCCCATCATCCCTGACCACTGGTCCTGTTAGCTAGGGATGATGGGAGTTGTAGTCCCAAAACATCTGGAGGGCCGAGTTTGGGGATGCCTGACCTAAATGGTAGCAGCACAAGGTCACTGACAATTTATTATGCTACATTGTAACTTGTTGGCAAATCCCCCCCGCTAGGGATTGAGTGGTACTGACGTCAGGGACGGCTCACTCATGAGACAAAGCGAGGCGACTGCTTCAGGCAGCAAAATTCACGGGGGCAGCAGATCCTGATGTAGATCTGTACTCACCCTCTTCTCCCTGGTGGGGAGCAGGGTGCCATTTTGTGGTTCACCTCAGATCATAGCTGTCAACTTTTCCCTTTTCTTGCGAGGAATCCTATTTGGAATAAGGGAATTTCCCTTTTAAAAAGGGAAACATTGACAGCTATGCCTCAGATACCACAGCCTGTTAGATGCCCTTAGTTCACACTGAAGTCAATGGGATTTAAATTAAGATGTGACTAACTTGTCCCATTGATTTCAGTGGAAACTAATTGCAACTAACTTATTCTAAATCCAGCCTTGTATATTTTGGATTTATTTGCACCATCCAGGCATTTTCATCTCCTCACTAGTAACACTGTGCAACACTCTTAGCCCCATTCTGCTTTTGAATCCCATGTCAGCTCTGCTCCCATGTTGTCTACATATTAGGGGAATGTCTGAACCGTGGAAGCCTAGTGAAGACACATGGGTTGTCCCCATGAGCTGTAAAGATGCATGATCAGGGTTGTGGCTCGTAGGGACATCCTACATGTGTTCAGCCACTTTTCTCCCCTTCCAAACTTCCCCCATGTGAGGATCATGCTCGAGTGAAGAGAGGCCACATGCCTGCAGTCTGATGCCCCAAAACTCTGTTCAGAAATTGTAGAGATCTGGGTATGACCATGAAGAATGACTCCATCCTCACCATGTGTGCCTAGGACTGTGTGAAAAACACTGTAACCGAAAGCAAATACAATTCTCAATTTGCCTGACAGCAATTCCAGCCTTGCCTTGCCATCAAATCCTGAAACCAGATGGAAGTTGTTCTGTCACTTTCTATGTGGGCCCAGAAGTATCGAGACTTGCTGATGTTCCAAATATACCCCACCTCCCATGCATAGAATTTCCATCAGCTGAAAAAGGCCAGCAGTCCTGACACACAAGGAGGATTCATGCGTAGAAAATGTCAAAACGATGCATATAAATCATTCATGTGGGGCGCAAATTCTTCATGCAGCATAAGGGAGAAGGCATCCGCTATTGGCTGAAGGGTGGAGCAATGAGGCATATTCTTCCCAAGAGGTTAACTCAGTGCCTCTCTGTCCTTTTAGAAAAACATATAAAAATAAGTAGATATTTTTTACTTGAATAATGTTTTTCTTGGAGGGATTAAAGATGTCATTGATGCAGCAGTTACAGTGTGTATACTTGCAGAGTTTATAGAAAGTGATTCTTGGGTTGTGACAGTTTGCTGGTGCCAATTTTTTATTTTTATAAAGATATTTATATTTCCTTTGTGACTTGCTGTTTAGAGTCAAACAGGGAATTATACGCAAGGCGAATATGGGTTTTGTGGGTGAAAATGTATTCATGACCTCACTGATCTTCACAAATATGTCTTCTTACATAGATACGTCTTCTTATATGCTAGACAGAATAAATAGGGCTTGTGCTAGAATAACAGCCTACATTTGGGATTGGGGCACACGCGAATGCACCGTTTCAAAGTGGGTATCATGTTGTTTTCAGGCACAGTAAATGAATTGTGTACTTTCTCATTAAATATACCCCTACCTGGAGGCGTCTCCTGCTTTTCTACATTTGTCCAGGAGAAACCCTGCTGCAGTTCTTCATTAAAAACCCTGCCTGGTAGCCACATAGAACCCCTATTATAAATCTGAAATAATGACACACCTCTGTGGAGCCTGAATCACTATTTGAACCTTGCTGGATTTACACTGGTTGTGGATATACCAGATATGTTGAAAATTGTATTTTAGTACTTTGGCTGCTCATACTGGGCTTTTGTGTATGTGTGTGTGTGTGTATGAATTGTATGAAAACGTTAATGTTTTATGTGAATTTTTCTATTGCATAATGTATTTCTATTTATGTTTTTAAAATGTAAGTAACTTGGAGATATTTATTCTTATTCTTATTCACTATTTATTAAATTTATATACCACCCTTCATCAAAAGGTCTCAGTGCGGTTCACATTTGAGGTTCATAGCTGAGGTAACAACCGACTAATAAGTCAAACAACAACAACATTGCTAGCTTTCCTTTTACCATCACTGTGGCATACAGAACACTAATTTGTGTCCAGTTCATTATCTTCTTTTCAGGTCTGATCAGTCAAAGTAGTTTGCAGTTCATAGAAGGATGGTTTGACAAAATGAACCCGCAAATACCCGCAAATGATGCATTTGATGTTTATTGTCGTCGTTTTGTTCACCAAAGTGAGCATGTTCACATTGGTTGGGATGGAGAGACTACATGCAAACTTGTGCTGAGGGACATTTATCCTCTTGACTGCTAGTACATATGCTGTACTATGCCTTGTGGGGTTAGCTTTGCTGCAGGAAAGAACAACTGGGCTACACAAAGCCATTGCCTGCTTGCCACCTTAATACATAAGAATTCAAAGTGAAAGGAAGACTTTGAAGTGGCAGGGGGCATTGCAGCAAGGAGAAGAGATAGCCATGTTGGTATTTGAAAAATATTTACAGTTTGAACACTGTGAAATTGCAATTTCCCCACAACCCATAACACGGTCTCAGTCCTGCAATGACTATATAACAGGTGCGCATTTATCTTCTCTAGACATAAATAACCCAGTTTCCAAGGTTCTGTCTAGCACCAACAAGAAATGGGAAGTGGAATAAGGCTATGCAAACAGAAGAGGAAGAATCTGCTGCTGAGAAGAGTAGATTTGGTTCACAGTGGCTCTCATTTAGTTCTTTGTGACTCCTGCAACCACAGATATAAATTATACGGGGCAAAAATCTATTCTCATCTCAAATAATGATGGATGTTTTGCTGGGTGTGCAATGCAGGCATCATCTGGTGAGGTGCTCAGTTTAGTCTCTGTGGCAGAACCGGCATCAGCACCTGGTATCTCTGGGCAGCTGCCAGGGCCCACTGCTGAGGCCTGCCCTGCCCTGCCCTCCCCCCCGTTAAATATTCCTTCTGTCCCTGCATTCTGAGTTAGCCAGCAAGATCATACTTTCAATTTCTCAGAGACCCTCTCTACTGGTATGGGGAATTGTGAGGAATTAAAAACAGTGGCAGCTGCAGCCACCTGGAGCCGCTCAGAATGCCGCCACTGCAACTAGATAAGCTTTCCAGGGCATGCAGAAAAAGGAGGGGGCCTGCTAAAGGATGCTTTGCCCAGGGCCTCTGCAAAAGGGAAGCCAGCCCTAATCTGTATAACGGGGACAAAAACATCCCACCTTATGGAGGCACTTTGAGCACAAACTCCATAAACACTGCAAAAGGACAGTTGTTGTTTTGAAAGTGCTGTCCAAATGCTTTGGCTAAATTGACATACAAACTGCGGGACAAGGACAACTGTGACTTTAAGGAAGAATGGGAGCTTTTTACAAATTATCTAAAAAGACAACAAAATGAACTGGACTCCTGGGCAGGTTTTGAATAAACATACACAAATTTATTGGTTGATAACATGATAGATAGACAAGGCAAGGATATGTATAATGTTATAACATGCAGAGAATAAGATGTGCAGAGAAATCAGAGAGAGGAGTTGAGGGAAGTCCCTGGGGGAGGGGGGGAGGGATGGAAGTGGGGGTGGGGGAAAAGGGGGAAAATAATGTACAGTATGTGATTATATGGTTTGATAATTTTTTATGCTGAAATTGCTTAATATATATATTTTTTTAAGAAAGTGCTATCCAAATGCTAAGCAAGCTGTACATTTACTCTGCAGGCAGCTATCGATACTGAAGAATCCAGATGGGTGTGAGACATTCCTGAAGCAATAGAATCCCGTTCCTATTTGTCCATCCAGATCTAACTAGCAGCACACGATTTGTTTCTGCAAACTACCTGACATGCTTGCAGGGTGTGCCAGGCCAGCAAGTATTCTAACTGGGCAGGAAAAACCAACAACAGCCACAGAGGTTTTCGAAGAACTTGTTTGCAGATCCTAAATCATGGTTCCAGCCCCTTCGACAATGTGTCTCTGTAGTTCTACGTGTGGTTTGAAGGAGCTGGCAATTGAGAGCTTGTTCCTTGGAAGGGTAGTAGGTTCTACAACAGTGCTTCAAACCTCAGTTCAGTCTTCCTCTCACCATTGGTTAATTACCTCCACCCACGTCTTCCAGTCAGCTCTGCAAAAGTGTGTTAGGCTGCTCTCTGAGAGATCTCAGTCCTGGATCATGGCAGCCACTGGACGGTCCTTGAATCCCCATGCCTTTCCCATTTCTAAATGAAACTATTTGTTTCTGCACACTGTTGCTCTTGCGGAATGGATTCAAGCACATATGGGTAAATTGGGCTTGCACAATTCAAGTGGATTAAATTGCCCTGTCACCCCAGTGCAACAAATCCACTTTACAAAACAACAATGGAAGTTTTGTGATTAGCAAAGCGACAGGGTAAGGCGCTGAAAAGTATGGGATGGTCAAATGACGAATCGGAAGATGTATAAAAAGCCAACAATCAAGTCAGAACAAATGTTCATTGTCTCATAACCACCTCTCAGACAAATCAGAATGGATGCTCAAAAATGACCTGGCATTGTCAAACCTTCACATAAGCTTTGTGCAAGCATATCAGGAAAAGGTTGCTGAATGACATGGGTTATCTGAAGGAGCCCTGTCTGCATCATTTGACTACGCACAGTTTAAGCGTTTTTATCCATACAGTTTGCTTTTCCACAAGTCTTCTTCCATGATTTCTGCATCATGAGCCTTCAGCACGATCATTCCTTTTGTCATCTTCTGTGCCCAAATTTATTTTGCGTAATCCGAGTGTTCAGTACAGAACAGGCCGCATAATGAAATAAATGAATACAGTGGTGATATCTGGTTTTCAACATTGTGAAAACCAGCTAACTTTGCAATATAATGATATATCACAATGTCTGAAATGAGGATGGAGGCATTGGCTGGCTTCACAGTTTTCCCCACATTGTGATTTTTGCATAGCGTGCACGCGCGCGCACGCGCGCACCATGGTTACAATATATTGCCAGGTCAAAAATTAAGAAACCAATATCATGATATGCACTTGAAACTGGCTTTGGACAATATATATCGATTGCCCAGTCCTAACATTCATCATGATTAGCGATATATTGCCATGTCAAAAGCTATGAAACCTATATCATGATATGCACTTCAGACTGGTTTTAGACTATATACTGATATATCATCCAGCCCTAGAATACATACTGTTACAGGTTTCCAATAAGATTTCTGTGAGAAGATCTATCCGTGTGGCAAAACAATGAGGCAATACCTGGACTTGGCAAAAGAGTGTTAATAGCCTGGAAATGTGTTTCCCTAGGAACTTAGATCCAAAAATATTAAAGGAGGTCCAGAGGAGATATATGGGCTCAGACCCAACCATGATGTCTACCTTATTCCTATATTACACATTTCTTGCTGAGCTTCACTACAGGTTGGTTCAGTTGAGCTTTTTAATAACTCTCTCCTTCCCACCACTTCCTGACTACGAGCTCAGATTAGATTTCATCCACTTCACCCAGCAACTCATAGTGGATGAATAGAGGTCATTCTCAAAAGGAACTGAGGATTGCTTCAGGACTGTTTGGGACAAAAGTGCTCTTATTCCAGTTAAAGCTGCCCATGGGTGTTTGCGCTTTTTTGGAAAGTCATCCATGCAGAGCAGCCATGAGTGAGAGAAACAGCAAGGCTGGCAGCACACGAACCTTCATATCCTAAGGCTTCAACCCTGAGTGTCTAGGTTTCGTCCATCTCATTTGTAGTAACATTATGAGGATCAATAAATCCTTTTGACAAATGGACTTTGGTCTTGGGTTTCTGGAAGCTTATGATTAAAGGAGCAGGCTGCTTTTAAGATTTTCCACACTGTTATGAGCAGTGGAAGTTGAGTCCATTTTATTTCCACAGAGAGAAATGGGATTTATTCCCAAACAGAAGCTTTCAGCACTGAGGTGCCAAACAGTTTTGCCCAAAAGCTTCAATCCTTCTTCTGGAGACTCAGGACAGGTAACAGTTTATTAAAGCACACATTGAAAGAGTAAAAAATTAACAGATGTGCAGCACTATTGTTTGCATGTTTACTTGGAAGTAAATCTCTTATGGCTTACACCCAGGTAAGTGGGATGGGGGGCAGTCTAAAATTTAACAAAGATTAAGCTGTTTTATAATACCAATTTAGCTCTTGCCATGAGAAGCCACTGCTATTTTTCTAGAAAAAGAGGTGCCCAAATTCACCATGAATGCCTGCCTTGTTCACTTATAAAGGCAACGGTGTCCACCTGAGAGGTGCCGGAACTGAGTTCTGGTGAGTTCCAGCTGAAAAAGGCCCTGTGAGAAGCCATATGTTTTTACCTGAAAAGTCTCCGAAGGGATTTTGATAGCTGAGCAGCAGCCACCAAGAATACCTTGGGAGGTGACTTTAGGTTTGTAATTAGGTGCAGAGGCAGCAAAACGTAGGGTATTGTGAACTGCATGGCTGCATCGCAGGTCAAAATCTATCAGATGGAAGTTTCACTAATGCTTTATTTCTTATGGGAAAAACTTCACCAGCTAAATTTCTGCATTACAGTGGTACCTCGGGTTAAGTACTGAATTTGTTCCATAGGTCTGTTCTTAACCTGAAACTGTTCTTAACCTGAAGCACCACTTTAGTTAATGGGGCCTCCTGCTGCCACCGCACCGCCAGAGCACAGTTTCTGTTCTTATCCTGAAGCAAAGTTCTTAACTTGGGGTAATATTTCTGGGCTAGCGGAGTCTGTAACCTGAAGCGTATGTAACCTGAAGCGTATGTAACCTGAGGTACCACTGTAGTTACAAGCACAGGCGTGTCTCCGCTCCAGCCAGTGTGGTGTAGTGGTTAAGAGCGGTAGTCACGTAATCTGGGTAACCGGGTTCGCGTCTCCGCTGCTCCACATGCAGCTGCTGGGTGACCTTGGGCCAGTCACGCTTCTTTGAAGTCTCTCAGCCCCACTCACCTCACAGAGTGTTTGTTGTGGGGGAGGAAGGGAAAGGAGAATGTTAGCCGCTTTGAGACTCCTGAAGGGGAGTGAAAGGCGGGATATCAAATCCAAACTCTTCTTCTTCTTCTTTCTCTCTCTGTGTAGCTGCAACTTCAAATGGCAATTTCATCTAGCCAGCCTGAACACACAGTGGGGGAAAAGATTACTACAGAAAAGGAGGACCCAGATTCCATGGCCCAATTCCAGTCCCGGAAATTGATTCCGGGGCTTAAGATCATAAACATCTTAGATACTGAAACTATTTTTCCAGCTTTGTAAGTGATCTGCCTGAATAAAACAAAGAAAAAGAATACTCTGCATTCCCTTGACATTGGCAGAAGCTTCTGAGAAGCAGCCATGGCTCAAAATTTAAATCCAGGCTAAGGGATCATGTGTGCCTGGAAGATGCTGAAGTATGAGAATGTGTGAATGCTCCTGTAGTTGTGGCCACCACCCCTTGAACACACTTTAGATAAACCCCAAATTAATATGGATCCATCATTATGGAAGACACTTCCATCGATCTCCACAAAGTTGCTGAAATTTATGGCAATGCTGTGCAAAGTTGTTTTGCTTTTAAGTATCTGCGAGCTTTCAGGAGTCTTGTCTCCTGGTAGCCACAATTCTGGAGTCATGCAATTGTTGGAGAAAGCTGTTCAGTCATTCTGGAGACAGACCATCAGGCTATATGCTAAGTGGCATCCATTCCTTGCATCTACTGATGGGAACTGGACTTAGTCCAGCAGTTTATACAATATAGTTTGGAACAGATAGTTTTGTCGGAAGTCTGAAGAGGAATTGCCATCCTTTAGAGCAGGAATGGACAACCTCTGTATTCTCAGAAGCCACTCAATAATTTCCTTGGAGAGTAGTTTGTGGAAGATGTGTTTTGCCACATAAATTGATCCCTCACAAGCTGGTGTCACACAGCAGAAAGGGATTCACAGACATGATGTGCTTCAAGATGACTTTTTTATTGAGCATTCATCCTGATTTGATTTTAGGGGAGGCTAGAGAGCATTGTGGGACATGTGTGGCACTGTGGGTTAAACCACAGAGCCTAGGGCTTGCTGATCAGGTCGGTTGTTTGAATCCCCGCGACGGGGTGAGCTCCCATTGCTTGGTCCCTGCTCCTGCCAACCTAGCAGCTCGAAAGCACGTCAAAGTGCAAGTAGATAAATAGGTACCACTCTGGTGGGAAGGTAAATGGTGTTTCCGTGCGCTGCTCTGGCTCGCCAGAAGCGGCTTAGTCATGCTGGCCACATGACCCGGAAGCTGTACGCCGGCTTCCTCGGCCAATAAAGTGAGATGAGCGCCGCAACCCCAGAGTCGGTCACAACTGGACCTAATGGTCAGGGGTCCCTTTACCTTTACCTTTTTAGAGAGCATTGTGTCCAAGCAAGTGTTATTCTAGACTATTTTCCTATGCATTTCACAATCACTTAATGCAAAAAGTCAGATCTTTTGGGTTGCTGTATAAGACCTCCCAACTCAGTATATTAGCATAGTGTCAATTTGCTGGGATGGGATTGCATCGCACCTGACAGTGTGGAAGTCCCCATACTCTCAGAAATAGTTAAAGCAAGGATGGGGAATCTGTAGGCCCTAGATGCTGGTCAACTTCCATCTACCCTAGCCAGTGGGGTTAAGGGTCCAGAATTATGGTAGCTGGAATCCAGCAACACATGGAGGGCCATAGATTCCTCATCCTTGGGTAAGAGCTTTATAAAATATGGCAAAATAAAGATTTTCCAGGGGATATTCATGTTCGTTTGTTGCTGCAAAAATTAGAGATTTGTGGCACCTTAATTTTTTATTATGGTATGGCTTTTGTGGACTAGAGTTCATTTCATCATATGCATGGTTATCCAAAGTTGCACTATCACATGGTTGTATGGTAGTGGGGGCAAGATTAAAAGCAGTGAGGTCACAGGGGAATAAAATAGAGATAGATAGATAGATAGATAGATAGATAGATAGATAGATAATCCTGACTCTGATAATTATGTTAAGGGTTAAAAAGGTTAGCGGGTTAGCGCCATCACCGAATGGCGGACTCCCTCCGAGCTCCGGAGGGAGTCGGCTCGGCAGGGGCTGGGTCCTACCGCGCCGGCGACGCGGGGACCCTTAAAAACCACGGGCACGGAGCCCGTGGACATGGTGACTCGGCTGGCACCGTTAGCGCCCTCCCGACTTGTGAAGGAGCCTTTTTAAAGGCTACGGATCGGGTGCCGGGGAGCGGCGTGGTGCTGTGAGTCCTCTGCTTCCCCTGCCGAGCGCAGCCGCATGCCATTCGACGGAGAGCGCTGGCTTCTTCCTTTGGAAATTTGGACAATTGGCGACAACCCGTGAGTAATTGGGTAACCGGGTACAAAAGGAGGAAAAAAAAGGAATTTTTTTTTTGGGTTTGGTACGAGTGGGGGGGATCCAAAAAAGGAAGTCAGTCCCCCCCTGATTGTAAACATGCTAAAACAAGGACTGGGAAACCAAGATCGATCCAGAAGTTTATTGATGACAAAACTATCAACTCCACGATGGGAAACTACAAGAATTGTGCTGGAGGAGAAGAGGGTGAGAGGAAAGGGCAACCCCCCCCTGGGAACCGGGGTGATTCGGAGAGCCTGGTGAAGAGAAACGGAGAATTTGACAGCTGTCAAAAGAGCTGTCAAAGCTAGAGAATATAAAGAGGACTTTGTTACAAGTATTTTGCTGATCAATTTTGTTACAATTTGATACAAATATGGATATAAACTGTCGAGGGAAAAAGAAATAACAATTTGACTTTTGGATTAGAGGATACAAAGTTACTGCAATCCCCCTAGAGGGGTTTCGGGACATTACAAGTGTCGTATGTGGAAAACTACTCTGGGATGTGTACAGGTCTTATCTCCTGGGAAAGCTGTAAAACTGAAATATTATTTTGTCTACAGAGGTGACCATAATACAATAGAATTTTCTATTGAAGTAAGGAAGGAACTGGACGTAAGTCTTTGTCCCTGAATAACAAACCTCTGTAGAGACACTAAACTTTGGAACAAGAATGGTTGAACAGCTGAACAAGATGGAAACCTGAGAAAGTAAGAAATAAAAGAGCAAAGAACTAACTACGACACGGAAAGAACAACGGGAGGAGCAACAAACGATTAAGGAAAATTAAAGGCCTCTAACTAGACTGGATTTTTGAAGTTAAATATTATTAAAACAACCAAATCTAAAGAAATCGGCAAGATGGACTGAGAAAAATTTGGCTGTGGACTTAAGATCTCCAGGCCGACAACATACAGACAGATGGACATAGGGAATCTAAACCGGGGAAGGGAGGGGGAATCTTAGAATCCAAAGGCTATGTAACCAACTTTTTGAACTTTTCTATATTTTCTATCTTATACTCTTTACAACTTTGATCTTATATGTTTTTGTTTTTTCTTTTTCTAAGAAAGGGGGAACTCGTGGAAGGAAATGAGAGCTGATCTTGGGGGGAAAAGCTTGTTCTTTAATAAGATGAGGAGTGATGTTAAGATTGTGTAATTTTAAATTGGTTTATGAGTAAAATATACTAGGTTTAATTTGGGAATGAGAGCTTGTGGAACCAACTTAGGGAAAGGGGAATACAATCGGGTGGGGAAGGAGGGAGTCCCAGAAAGAAGGTTATGAAAATAAGGGTTTAAATTTGTCTTTCTTTTTCTTTCTTTCTTTGTCTTTTCTATTTTTCTTATTCTGTTGTTGTTGGAAATTTTAATAAATATGATTATAAAAAAAAGGTAAAAGGTACCCCTGCTCGTACGGGCCAGTCTTGTCAGACTCTAGGGTTGTGCGCTCATCTCACTCTAGAGGCCGGGAGCCGGCGCCGCCCACAGACACTTCCGGGTCATGTGGCCAGTGTGACATCGCTGCTCTGGCGAGCCAGCACCAGCGCAGCACACGGAACGCTGTTTACCTTCCCGCTATAAAGCGGTACCTATTTATCTACTTGCACTTTTTTAAGGGTGCTTTCGAACTGCTAGGTGGGCAGGAGCTGGGACTGAAAGACGGGAGCTCACCCCGCTGCGGGGATTTGAACCGCCGACCATACGATCGGCAAGTCCTAGGCACTGTGGTTTTACCCACAGCGCCACCCGCGTCCCTATGTTAAAGGTTAAATACATGTGTGTGTGTGTGTGTGTGTGTGTATATATATGCTTTCGTAGATTTTCACGGGTACAGGAATGCAGGTTTTGGTGTCTTCGGGTGTCTTCCCGTGTAAGAGTCGGGGTGTCTGTGCGACGTTTCGACGAGGTCTCACTCGTCATCTTCAGGCTGGTGCTTTCGGCTTCTTGTTACTGGAACAGAGCAGAATCTGGTGTTTGAGTTCCTATAAATACTGTTGAGGGGTGTGGTGTATAGCCTCCAACGTTCTGGGCAGAGAGGAAGTTCCTAGATTAGTGTGCCTTTTCTTCTTTTGTTCCTTAGTGTGCCTTTTCTTTCTTTTGTTCCAGAGCACAACTAAATGCAGCACAGCCATCTTCTCAGAAAAACTCTTCACAAGCTCAAGAGGTCAAGACACGAAAGCTTTAGCAACTAATCTACACTTAATGACCCACCCAGTGGTATTCAGAATATCACTCATGAAATCACCCAAGATATCCCTCAAGTAATTAAGGAACAAAAGAAGAAAAGGCACACTAATCTAGGAACTTCCTCTCTGCCCAGAACGTTGGAGGCTATACACCACACCCCTCAACAGTATTTATAGGAACTCAAACACCAGACTCTGCTCTGTTCCAGTAACAAGAAGCCGAAAGCACCAGCCTGAAGATGACGAGTGAGACCTCGTCGAAACGTCGCACAGACACCCCGACTCTTACACGGGAAGACACCCGAAGACACCAAAACCTGCATATATATATATATATATATATATATATATATATATATATATATATATATTTGCTTTCGTAGATTTTCACGGGTACAGGAATGCAGGTTTTGGTGTCCTCGGGTGTCTTCCCGTGTAAGAGTCGGGGTGTCTGTGCGACGTTTCGACGAGGTCTCACTCGTCATCTTCAGGCTGGTGCTTTCGGCTTCTTGTTACTGGAACAGAGCAGAATCTGGTGTTTGAGTTCCTATAAATACTGTTGAGGGGTGTGGTGTATAGCCTCCAACGTTCTGGGCAGAGAGGAAGTTCCTAGATTAGTGTGCCTTTTCTTCTTTTGTTCCTTAATTACTTGAGGGATATCTTGAGTGATTTCATGAGTGATATTCTGAATACCACTGGGTGGGTCATTAAGTGTAGATTAGTTGCTAAAGCTTTCGTGTCTTGACCTCTTGAGCTTGTGAAGAGTTTTTCTGAGAAGATGGCTGTGCTGCATTTAGTTGTGCTCTGGCTTGGCTTCGTGTATAGGGGCGAGCTGTGGTTTTGTGCTTTGTGCCAGCCAGATCTGTGTAGGGATTGCAGGGGGGTGCAGCATCCGGAGGTGCCACTATAGTTTGGCTACTGGATGGAGTCTGTAATATGTCTGTGGAGAGGGTCTGGGTTTGGGTCTGGTGTGGTTGATTGGTGACGGCGTTCTGTGTGCCTCTGGTTCTGGTGTCGGTTTTTGTGGGGAGGGCTAATTTCCAGATGTCTGGCAGGCGGGACGTGTCGTCACGCTTGTTCATGTTGTGAGGGTGTTTCTCTATCTCGATGGCTTCCATGATTATTCTCTTGTGGTGATGTTCCATGTTAAAGAGCAATTTGGAATCTGCAAAATTAATTTCGTGTCCTGTTTCTTTCATGTGTTGGAAAAGAGAGGAAGTTTTTTCTTCTTTTTTGACGGCATTCTTGTGTTCTGCGATACGTGCATTTATTCGTCTGTTTGTTTGTCCAATGTACGTGGCTGGGCAGACTTTGCAGGGTATTTCATAGACCCCTTGGTTTTCCAGCTGGATTTTGTCTTTTGGGTTTCTGAGGATATTGGCTATTTTTTGGTTGGTGCAGAAGGCTGTTTTGATATTGTGTTTATGGAGGATTTTGCTGATTTTGTCTGTAGTGCCCTTGATATAAGGAAGGAGGGCCATGCCATTGTTTTCTTCTGTGTCTTGGTTTTTGGGGGGTGTTTCTTTTTGGATTAGCTTCGTAACCCTGTTTTTCTGGTATCCATTGGCGATTAACACATTTGAGAGATTCTGTAACTCAGTTGTCAAGTGGTCTTTGTCAGCCAGGCGTTTGGTTCTGGAGATGAGAGTCTTGGCTACGGAGTTTATTTGTGCAGGGTGGTGGTGTGATTGTGCATGTAAGTAGCGGTTGGTGTGTGTTTTTTTCCGGTAGATAGTGTGTCCTAGGGAGCCATCAGGTTTTTTGTAGATTAGGACGTCAAGAAAGGGGAGTTGGTTGTTGTCTTCTATTTCCATAGTGAATTGTATTTTGGGGTGTAGGCTGTTGAGATGTGTGAGGAAGCTATCTAGTTTTTCTTACAAAACCACAGCTCGCCCCTATACACGAAGCCAAGCCAGAGCACAACTAAATGCAGCACAGCCATCTTCTCAGAAAAACTCTTCACAAGCTCAAGAGGTCAAGACACGAAAGCTTTAGCAACTAATCTACACTTAATGACCCACCCAGTGGTATTCAGAATATCACTCATGAAATCACTCAAGATATCCCTCAAGTAATTAAGGAACAAAAGAAGAAAAGGCACACTAATCTAGGAACTTCCTCTCTGCCCAGAACGTTGGAGGCTATACACCACACCCCTCAACAGTATTTATAGGAACTCAAACACCAGATTCTGCTCTGTTCCAGTAACAAGAAGCCGAAAGCACCAGCCTGAAGATGACGAGTGAGACCTCGTCGAAACGTCGCACAGACACCCCGACTCTTACACGGGAAGACACCCGAGGACACCAAAACCTGCATATATATATATATATATATATATATATATATATATATATATAGCGGCATTCACATTCCAAAAGTATAATAATAATAATAATAATAATAATAATAATAATAATAATAATAATTTATTATTTATACCCCGCCCATCTGGCTGAGTTTCCCCAGCCACTCTGGGCGGCTCCCAATCAGTGTTAAAAACAGTACAGCGTTACATATTAAAAACTTCCCTGAACAGGGCTGCCTTAAGATGTCTTCTTGAATGTCAGGTAATTATTTATCTTTTTGACACCTGATGGGAGGGCGTTCCACAGGGCGGTCGCCACTACCAAGAAGGCCCTCTGTCTGGTTCCCTGTAGCCTCACTTCTTGCAATGAGGGGAATGCCAGAAGGCCCTCAGTGCTGGATCTCAGTGTCCGGGCTGAATGATGGGGGTGGAGACGCTCATTCAGGTAACAGGACCGAGGCCGTTTAGGGCTTTAAAGGTCAGCACCAACACTTTGAATCGTGCTCGGAAATGTACTGGGAGCCAATGCAGATCTCTCAGAACCGGTGTTATGTGGTCCCGGCGGCCATTCCCAGTCACCAGTCTAGCTGCCGCATTCTGGATTAATTGCAGTTTCCGAGTCACCTTCAAAGGTAGCCCCACGTAGAGCGCGTTGCAGTAGTCCAAGCGTGAGATAACCAGAGCATGCACCACTCTGGTGAGACAGTTCGCGGGCAGGTAGGGTCTTAGCCTGCGTACCAGGTGGAGCTGGTAGACAGCTGCCCTGGACACAGAGTTAACCTGCACCTCCATGGACAGCTGTGAGTCCAAAATGACTCCCAGGCTGCACACCTGGTCCTTCAGGGGCACAGTTACCCCATTTAAGACCAGGGAATCCCCCACACCAACCCGCTCCCTGTCCCCCAAAAACAGTACTTCTATCTTGTCAGGATTCAACCTCAATCTGTTAGCCGCCATCCATCCTCCAACCGCCTCCAGGCACTCACACAGGACCTTCACCGCCTTCACTGGTTCTGATTTAAAGGAGAGGTAGAGCTGGGTGTCATCTGCATACTGATGAACACCCAGTCCAAACCCCCTGATGATCTCTCCCAGCGGCTTCATATAGATATTAAAAAGCATGGGGGAGAGGACAGAACCCTGAGGCACCCCACAAGTGAGAGCCCAGGGGTCTGAACACTCATCCCCCCCACTTTCTGGACATGGCCCAGGAGGAAGGAGCGGAACCACTGTATAACAGTGCCCCCAGCTCCCAGCCCCTCTAGACGGTCCAGAAGGATGTTATGGTCGATGGGGTCAAAGGCTGCTGAGAGATCCAGCAGAACTAGGAAACAGCTCTCACCTTTGTCCCTAGCCCACCGGAGATCATCAACCAGCGCAACCAAGGCAGTTTCAGTCCCACAAACAGCCAGGCATTAGGAGTCTATATGCAGTGTGATAAAAGGATCTTATCGTGATTGAGGTCGCAGATGATAGAACTGAACTTTATACCTTATTACTGAGTCATTTCAAGCTGGAGTCTCCCTTTGAAGTTCCCTTGATCAAGAACAACCCCCTTAAAATCAGCAGCAGAGTGTCTTCACAGGCTGAAATGTTATCCCATTGATTTCTGAATATCTCCCTTTCTGAGGTCAGAGAAGAAGAAGAAGAAGAAGAAGAAGAAGAAGAAGAAGAGGAGGAGGAGGAGGAGGAGGAGGAGGAGTTTGGATTTGATATCCTGCTTTATCACTACCCAGGAGTCTCAAAGTGGCTAACATTCTCCTTTCCCTTCCTCCCCCACAACAAACACTCTGTGAGGTGAGTGGGGCTGAGAGACTTCAAAGAAGTGTGACTGGCCCAAGGTCACCCAGCAGCTGCATGTGGAGGAGCGGAGATGTGAACCCAGTTCACCAGATTACGAGTCTACCACTCTTAACCACTACACCACACTGGTGGTGTGTTTAATCTTTTGTATGGAGACTGACTTGTTTGTTCTATGTGTAATGTGGAAGAGCATGGCTGGTGGATGATAATACATCTCATAGATAGTGGAAGATGAGCTGGTGAAGGAATGCTTGGTGTTGGGGCTGACATTACTAGTTCCTCTAATAGTGTTGCCTAGTAGATATGGGGACAGAGTTAGCACCTGGGTTTTGTTGCAGAAAGAGTCTGCCTTTGTGCTACTGTTAGGTGACCTGCTGTTGCTACCGAGTAGGTATCTGTAAGCAAAGACAGGCCTACCACTCAAAGTCTATGAGCGGGAAGTAATAAAACATTGTCCAGGATGGGCTGTGGATTATTGATAATACAGTGGTACCTCGGGTTACATACGCTTCAGGTTACATACGCTTCAGGTTACAGACTCCGCTAACGAAGAAATATTACCTTGAGTTAAGAACTTTGCTTCAGGATGAGAACAGAAATCGTGCAGCGGCAGCACAGCAGCAGTAAGGAGGCCCCATTAGCTAAAGTGGTGCTTCAGGTTAAGAACAGTTTCAGGTTAAGTACAGACCTACGGAACAAATTAAGTTCTTAACCTGAGGTACCACTGTATAATGGAGTGATTTTTCTCTTGTAGGTCTACTCTGCAGTGTTGTAAATAACTCCTGGGTACCAGTCTCACCTTGTTGATCTGCTTTATCACTTCATTGGATGGGAATGGTATTATAGTCTAAGAAATGCCTGGTGTAAATTCATAAGTTGCAAGTATCTGTTGAAAATATCAGAATAGACTCTGCACCCCACCCTGCCTGCCTTACTTCTAGTATCAGACCTGGGCCCAGAGAAAACTTGTTTACAACAGTGGAGTGTATCGAGGTTCGATTTTTTTTGACAGAATTACAAGCCTGGTAGATGAAGGGAACGCAGTGGATGTAGCCTACCTTGATTTCAGCAAGGCATTTGACAAGGTGCCCCATGATATTCTTGTAAAGAAGCTGGTAAAATGCGGTCTTGACTATGCTACCACTCAGTGGATTTGTAACTGGCTGACTGACCGAACCCAAAGGGTGCTCATCAATGGTTCCTCTTCATCCTGGAGAAGAGTGACTAGTGGGGTGCCACAGGGTTCTGTCTTGGGCCCGGTCTTATTCAACATCTTTATCAACGACTTGGATGATGGACTCAAGGGCATCCTGATCAAATTTGCAGATGACACCAAACTGGGAGGGGTGGCTAACACCCCAGAGGACAGGATCACACTTCAAAACGACCTTGACAGATTAGAGAACTGGGCAAAAACAAACAAGATGAATTTTAACAGGGAGAAATGTAAAGTATTGCACTTGGGCAAAAAAAATGAGAGGCACAAATACAAGATGGGTGACACCTGGCTTGAGAGCAGTACATGTGAAAAGGATCTAGGAGTCTTGGTTGACCACAAACTTGACATGAGCCAACAGTGTGACGCGGCAGCTAAAAAAGCCAATGCAATTCTGGGCTGCATCAATAGGAGTATAGCATCTAGATCAAGGGAAGTAATAGTGCCACTGTATTCTGCTCTGGTCAGACCTCACCTGGAGTACTGTGTCCAGTTCTGGGCACCACAATTCAAGAAGGACACTGACAAACTGGAACGTGTCCAGAGGAGGGCAACCAAAATGGTCAAAGGCCTGGAAACGATGCCTTATGAGAAACGGCTAAGGGAGCTGGGCATGTTTAGCCTGGAGAAGAGGAGGTTAAGGGGTGATATGATAGCCATGTTCAAATATATAAAAGGATGTCACATAGAGGAGGGAGAAAGGTTGTTTTCTGCTGCTCCAGAGAAGCGGACACGGAGCAATGGATCCAAACTACAAGAAAGAAGATTCCACCTAAACATTAGGAAGAACTTCCTGACAGTAAGAGCTGTTTGACAGTGGAATTTGCTGCCAAGGAGTGTGGTGGAGTCTCCTACTTTGGAGGTCTTTAAGCAGAGGCTTGACAACCATATGTCAGGAGTGCTCTGATGGTGTTTCCTGCTTGGCAGGGGGTTGGCCTCGATGGCCCTTGTGGTCTCTTCCAACTCTATGATTCTATGATTCTATGATTCTATGATTCTATGATTCTATGATTTGAAAGTCTTTCCTCTGTCTTTTTCAGAAAAAAGAAAGGATCTCTCTCTCTCTCTCTCTCTCTCTCTCTCTCTCTCTCTCTCTCTCTCAGGAACTGGGGATGAATTCGATGCAGCTCACATTTAAAGACAAACATACCAAATCCACACTTTCTGAAACAGCCATTCTGCATATCCTGATGCATAGCCATAGGCAGCTTGCCATGAGATTAATGCTCCCCCCCCAGTCAGAGCATCACTCTGATGTGTTGATGCCCTCTGCTGGTTTAATGCGAAATGCTAGCATTCTGACTGAGTATTTTGATAAATCAAGACTTTGTCTTCCATGGGATTGAGATACTTGGAGGGTAGAAGGATATTTAAGAGGCAGCTCTAGTTCTTTGAGGAAGGGTTAAATGGTTTGGAGAAGAGAAGAGTTAAATTACTGATGGACTGAATGTTTGGAACTTCAAGTTTTTCCCCCAATTATACTATTCATTTTTTTTAAAATGTGAATAAAAAATAAAAAGCAGGATTTCAATAGACCTCTAATATAATTTCATGAAATGAAAATTGATAAATCCTAAACTCTTATCTTTACAAGATTCTGTGATACAATAGTTTGGTGAGATTTCAGTCTAAGGAATCTTAACTTGCAACACCTGCAAAGTTGTTGAGCTTTTTAACCCAAATGGTTAAAGTAGTGATTTTAAGCTGCTGTTTCCGAAAACCAGGATGTGTCAGGAATTTTCCTGATGTATGGCAAGTCTAACTCAATGGGTCTGAGATTACCTGCATGCCATTTGAGAAACTAAGGGAGCAAACCCATAGATAGGAAACATATATATCAGTGATCCCAGTTTTAATTTCATGCATGGATCCCTAAGGTTAGGACTCCATGTTTATGGCGGGGTTGCATTTATTTCTGTCTGTCTGTCTATCTATCTATCTATCTATCTATCTATCTATCTATCTATCTATCTATTGCAGACTGCCATGGAATCCATTTTTTGATGAAGAGTAATATATACATACTGTATTTTGATGAAAGCCAATAAGTAGGAACATTGGTTCAAGTAGCTCAGTATTGCTTTCACTGGCTGGCAGCAGCTGTCCAGGATTTCAGGCAGGGGGTCTTTCCTGCCTGGAGATACCAGGGAATGAACCAGGGACCTTCTGCATGCAAAACAATTGCTTTACCATCAAGTGATGGCTCTTCTGCAAGCAAACATTTGTATTTATAGAGGAATACTTGAATCTTTCTGTTATGTACTGAAGTTCTCACCCTGGGCCAGCAGGGGGATATGGTAGATAGTTTTCACTCAGGTCCACATATGCAAATAAGGGATTTAAAGTGACGTTCACTGATTGGATAGTTACAGAAAATGGTTACTGTTGCGTTCTAGTGGAGCTCTACATAAGCAGGCTGACTGAGCCCTTCAGCTCAGTTCTGTTCTGGCCTGTGAATAAACAAGAGCTGTTTGAAAAATCGCTATGTCGTCTTATATGTTCACCCACAACTTAACACTTTCTGATGTGACTCTGAAGGTAGATGACACTACACATTTTCACGGTCTCAGAAACATGATACACATGAAGACATTTCCACTGCCCTCCTTTGCCAGCCCAATTGTTCCCTAAGTTTGTAAGAGAGGAAGGCTGATTGCGGGATTTACTAGTGGATTTCTAAGAAGCTGCTGCTATGCTTGAACCCGGAAGAGGCTTAGTTAGATATTTTGCTGTTCCCAGCCCAGGGATCCCTGATCTCCTATCCAAGGCTAATAATGACACCCTGAATCCTTTGTCTGTAAACGTGCTGATTTATTACTTTCCAAAGCTCTGCAATACACCATAAAGCAGTAGTCCTCATTACATTGTCCGGCTGAGGATATGACTGGCCATCAACTTGACTGCCAGCATAATCTCTTGGCAAGTTGGCTTGATCTCAGATTCAGGAAGGAAGAACCCATATTTGCCCCTATCACGGAGCTCAAAGGTGAAGGAATATTTGATACCCTGATTGTAAGCCCAGTCATCGGAACAACCAGAGGAAGGATCTGCAAAACAGGACAACAAAATTAATTGCTGCTAGCCTGCTACAGAGAACACGGCAAGAAAAAAATAGAGGGAAATGTTATTGTTGCTTGTTTATTATTTCGCTCTTGTTTCTTAGGACTTCTCAATGGCATTCAAAATAGGTTTAGAAGATGACCTCTGGTGAGCGCAGAATCAAATTAAGCCTTGACCAAAGGTCCATTCACACATGCATGCTCAACACTTGATGACTGCAACACATGAAGCCTTTATATTGCACATTTTTGTATGCTATTTTCACAAGTATTGCAATTTTATGCACACTTTGCCTTAATAGACACCTCTTGTTTGGGTAAACATTACTTGGTTGAAGAACTGTCTTGCAAAATCTGGAAAAGTGCAAATTGTGAAGGATAGTGAATTCGGTAGTTTCACATTAAAATGCAAATGGAATTGATTTTCTATTCCACCTCTATTTCATAACCCAACATGTCAGTCAGGAATACAGCTTAGAATACTGTACTCCATTTATACTTATCCTTTCTCCACACAGTCTAAAAGGGTCTCTAGGACTCCCCTCCTTGGCTGCCCAGGATCAGGGCAACTTATTTATTTGTGAGGGTGTTATGTACTGAGGGTGTTATGTACTGATCCTAGAACAATAGGATCCAGAATGCAGCAGTCTGATTGGTCCGCAGGAGGCACCCAATCCAGCTCCAGGTGGAAGTGAATCAGCGATCTGATTGGCTTGCAGGAGCAGCCAATCAGGCTCCTAGATGAAGTGAATCAGCAACCTGATTGGCCTGCAGGAGCAGCTAATCAGGCTTCTGGAGGAGGTGAATCCGCAGCCTAATTGGCCTATAGGAGCAGCCCAGAATTAGCCAATCACGCAGGGCCCATTGTGTAAATAATGTATATATAGCTAGATGTTTTAGGGAAAGATTCATTCATTGCTACTATGAGCTGAATAAAGAGCATGAAATTCACACTCGACTCCGAGTATATTTCAGAGGAGCAAAATTTCAGTATAACAGAATCATCCCCCGGCTGGTTTAGCCAGGCTCTTATTAGGAACAGAGGAGCCCAGAACTGAACTGATAGGTGGAAGCCTTTTCTACACTGTTGTTGTTAGGAGAACACAACCTTGTGTGGTGGTGGGGCTCCTATGGCACATGACAGGAAGAAATTCTGTAGGTGGCACTTTTTCCAACACTACATCTGCATGTCGCAGTTTCTATTTTTCTTTCACATGTGTAGTGAAGGAAGCCCTTGAAGTCCTAAACACAATGATTCCAAATGTGTTATGTTTACAGAGAGATGAAGTCTTTCAAATACTTACAGATTGTCAGTGCTGATGTCCCATACTTGTATTTTTTACCATACAGGCTGGCTATAGCTTGGGAAGCTTTCTTTGCGAGTTCATTCTGGTTTTAAACAAAACAAAACAAGCCATTTGTGGTGGTGGAATATTCTGACAAAAAGGGAAATGGGGGCAGAAATGGCTGGTGTTTTCTTATTTGTCCCATATGAACCCATATAACTGCAAAATGAATGTGGTTTATGTCTTCAAATCCGATGGAAGCCAGTTTGATGGAATGCACATCAAACAGCAGTATTTCTCAATAAACTACAGAATATATATGAATTGTGGGTCTAATGTCATATGCAAACAGCTTCAAACACCAGCTGTGGGAGCACACTAGACCCAGAGTTAATGGTAATCTTAACATTGCAATAGTCTCATGATGGAACCTGGGAGGGTCAACCATTGTGTGTTCTCTCCCCCCAACAGCCTTGGGTTCAATCCAAAAGATGCAGAATACCCAACTGAACCTAATAATAATAATAATAATAATAATTATTATTATTATTATTATTATTATTATTATTATTATTAATACCCCACCCATCTGGCTGGGTTTCCCCAGCCACTCTGGGCGGCTTCCAACAAAACACTAAAATACAATAACCTATTAAACATTAAAAGCTTCCCTAAACAGGGCTGCCTTCAGATGTCTTCTAAAAGTTTGGTAGTTCTTTTTCTCTTTGACATCTGATGGGAAGGCGTTCTACAGGGCGGGTGCCACTACCAAGAAGGCCCTCTGCCTGGTTCCCTGCAACTTGGCTTCTTGTAGCGAGGGAACCGCCAGAAGGCTCTTGGCACTGGACCTCAGTGTCCAGGCAATGCAATGGAGGTAGAGATGCTCCTTCAGGTATACTGGACCAAGGCCGTTTAGGGCTTTTCAAAAGTTTCCTCCTTCATCCCACCCCCAACTTGCTTCAGTTACAATCTAAATAAATATTTATTTATTGAACATTATTTTGTGACATATTTGGTTGGCCTAATGCTGGTATTGCTCTAATATGGATCCCTCCCACCCCCCAGCCTGGTGCCTTTTAGATATTTTTGAACTATAATTCCCATCAACTCAGTCATCCTAAGGCTGTCCAAAACTTCTGGAAAGTGCCAGGTTAGAGAAGATATTACCAGTTCGTCGTGGTTGGGTGCCTTGTTCAAAGTGTAGCCATAAGGGAACAATATCATCTGAGAGTAGGAATGAATTGATAGATAGGCTTTGATTGAAGAAAGATGGCTGCGGATGAAAGCTGCAACTGCTTTCGTTTCCGGTTCCGACTCTGCTGACGGTCCACAAAAATTTTCAGTACAAGGATCTTTGGAAGCATCCACAGCTGTTGGTGAAGAGAACACTTACTTTTAATTAGCTACAGAAGGTCAATATAGGCTTTCCTGAAAAAGTTTGAATTGAAAATTTTCCTCCAGTCCAAAATGGATGAAGAGTTGATGTGGCATGTTTATTTGATTTAACGAAACTAATTTAACAAAGCTAAGAAGGACGTCATGTTAATTTATATTTGCTGTACAAAATACCTTTTTTTTTTTTGCCAATGCCAAGATGTTTTGGAAACCAAAATATAAAATTGAGAGGGGAGGAAGTAATGTCCACATAATGTGGCTTCAGAGTTATATTCAAAAAAATCCAAAGGTTTAGTTGCAAGTGTGTGTGTATTTTAAAAAAGAAAGAATACTTACTGCCCCATGCAGCATCAAAGTTTCTGTTGAGGTCAACACCAATACATTTATTGCTGGTTACATTAGAGCGATTCTTTCTCCAACAGCGATCCTAGTCGACAAAACAATTGAGGGACTTCAGACCCATATATGGACCCCCTCAACCCCTTAACAAATGATCAACAGATTAAATTGATTTTGAGCACAAAGCCCCCATAGTTAAAACGAAGACTTTCATATTTAAACTAGGAAGACAGTGCAATCAAATTTAACGCACTAAATGAATTTGTGTTTGACATTATGATCCTCTCACTGTAAATTCTGTCTCTCAGCCTCCTCATGTGAGCATGCGCTACTCCAATTATTATGAATTTCCTACAAAGAAGGCATTTTAGTGTAGGTAAGCCACAGCATGAAGGCGAGGTGTGCCTCATTTCATGCGACGATCACACATGATCAAGCAAATGAGATGCATATGCTAGGAAGGAGCAACCTATCAGAGACTGCTTGGTACATGGTAAATGGAGTCAACTGAGGTACATGCAGAGAAACAGACCCAGGTTTGGCTGATCTCTGTATGGAATTCATAATATCTGAAGCAGAGTGGAGGACGGAGTTAGGCCAGTTCCTTGTTTAACCCTTAGTACTTCTATGTTATGGTTGCTTCTTAATTAATGTCTGTCTGGCTTCCTAATTTGCTCAAAATCTGCTAAATGGTAGCCACCTGGAGCTCATGAGCAGTAAACTGACCTTGAAAAGGAGCAACAGATCTTCGTACCCTTAGGTAAGGTTAACAGATTTTTTTCAATGAATCCGGGGACACTTTTCAACTTCAATGGATTTTGTATGGGGTAAAGGTAAAGGGACCAACTCTGGGGTTGCGGTGCTCATCTCACTTTATTGGTCGAGGGAGCCAGCGTACAGCTTCCAGGTCATGTGGGCAGCATGACTAAGCCGCTTCTGGCAAACCAGAGCAGCACACGGAAATCCTGTTTACCTTCCCGCCAGAGCGGTACCTATTTATCTACTTGCACTTTGACGTGCTTTCGAACTGCTAGGTTGGCAGGGGCAGGGACCGAGCAACGGGAACTCACCCCATCACAGGCATTCGAACTGCCGACCTTCTGATCGGCAAGTCCTAGGCTCTGTGGTTTAACCCATAGCGCCACCCATGTCCCTTTGTATGGGGACTGATTTGTAAATCTGGGGACTGTCCCCGGGAAATGGGGAAATCTGGTAACCTTACCTTAGGGGGCCCATCTGCACTATACAGAATTACGAGAACTATAGTTTGGGTGCTGGGAGTTATTAGCACCCCCCCCCAGGTGGTATAACAATCCTGTTTCTTACCAGAGCCCTATTGGAATTGCAACTCAGTGAGGGAAATCAGAGTCTCCTGACAACTCTCAGCCCCCTCAACAAACTACAGTTCCCTTGATTCTTTGGGGGGAAATCATGACAGTTCAAGGTGGTATGATATTGCTTTGAATGTCTAGGGCACATGAGGCTAGAATTAGGACAGTTGCTTGTGAGCAGGTATGGACTTCATTATATCTTGTTTGCCCTCCTCAAACCATTTTCACTGTACCAACCCACAAGAGCACACAAATATCCCATTTTCATTGCACATCAGTCCAGAGTTTTTGCCCTTTAAAATCACAGATGAAGATTTAAGTTGCTAAAAGTAGCTTTTGCAAGCAGGAAGATGTGTACAGTACCGAAGTCCAACTCCAGATGTAGCCATCTATGTTGAGTACAGGAAGGATGTAGAAATTCATGTTGTCCAGCAGAGTTGTCATAACCTTGTCTTTTCCGTAAGTCCTGATGGCCTGGTGATACATTCAAGGGTTTAGAAATCCCTTTTACTCAAGGATTAAAAGCAAATTACAATGCAGTTCTATGTGTACTTACTCAGGAGTAAGTCTCACTCTCCACAGTGGGCCTAACTCCCAGATAAGTGCACATAGGATTGTCGCTGCAGCTCATCATACTGCATGACAACAGATTCTCTGCAGAAGCTAATCTTCATCCTAATCATCACAGATCACTTTTCTAGAACAATCCCAAAGTCAAAGTGTCAACTTCCTATCTATGGTCATTTCCAGATCACCTGTTTATTGACCATTCATCCTGATTTGTTTGCACAAAGTTCTGGAAAGACTTTGCAATATTTGCTATTTATTGGGTCTTCATTCCATTTGGTTTGCAAAGCAATAACTTTTAGCAATAGTTGTCCCGCACTTTGCAATGCAGTCTTCCCATCACTATGCTTACTATAAAAAGTCTGATTTTGCAGGGGTTGGGGGCTTGTTGCACAAGCGTGCCAAGTCCACTTTAATCGCACAGCCTAAATCTGCTGATATGTGATTGAATCTCACCTGCAAAATAGTGACAGTCTGGAAGTGGCCTGTGTCATGTTTTGTTAAACCAAACTGGAGCACATTCCCAATTTGTTTGCTGGCAGAAAGGAGCCTTTATTTCCCCCCCTCTTGTGTCTCCTGCTGTGACATTGGTAAGGCTGGAATTGATTATCGCTGTTGGGAGGTGTTGCATAGTAAAGGAAACTTTCTGAGGTTCAGCCACTAAGACATTGCAGGTAAATAGGACTGATTGTTAACTAACCTCTTTCACAAACCACTGGCAAAATGCAGGTGAAATCCACTCTCTTGCATGAATTCCACAGTCCATGAAGATGGCCTTTTTGCTGTCCTTTTGTTTCCCAACCTGCTTTTGAAACATTTTCTGTGGTTAGGAACAATTTGTAAGCTGCTGGTACCTCTCTCTCTCTTTCTCTTTCTCTTTCTCTCTCTCTCTCTCCCCCTCTCTCCCTCCCTCCCCCCCTCTCTCTCTCTCTCTGTGTGTGTGTGTGTAAAACTACACAGATGTGTCAGTTCCTTTCTGAGAACCTTTCAGAAATGGATTTTCGCCTTTAAGCAATGCTGCAATTGTGTAGCAAACCTTTATAGTTTCCAGGGATACAATCCTACAAACACTTCCTCTTCCTCAAAAAATAAGCCCAGCTGAGCCCTGTAAAACCTACGATGGGTCATAGCCTTGCATAGGATTTGGATACAAGTCTTTTTGTTTTTCTCATTAAAGTAATAGGATATGCTGGAGGAAGGTTCCGGAACCTTTGTCCCTCCAGATGTTGTTGGACTACAAGTCCCATCAGTCTTGACTATTCACCATGCTGGCTGGGGTGGATAGGAGATGTAGTCCAGAAACATTTGGAGGGCTGAAGATTCCCCACCCCTGCTCTTGAGTATCTTTCCCATTCTTTGAATATTGCTGTGGAATGAGCGTCATACCTGAAGGATGTACATGGGCCGATTTTCAAAAGTTTTTCCAATCTGAAGGCGGGAAATCAACTTTGGCTTCTTTTCTGCAATTCTGGCAGTCCAAGCAGAAATCTGAATAAAATAAAATATACATTGTTCAGCCAGCAGCATATTAAATGCTAGTGCTGCACAGATGATTCCTTTTTAACTGGAACTGAAGTTTGCGACACCAGATGACTAAAATATGGATGGACAGTAGCAGTGGTCTCATACTTTCCAGCACAGGGGTGCCTGAACCCCAGGTCCTTTATGAGTTACTTGCTCATCAACTGTTAATTTTTAGTTGTTGTTTTATATTTTGTATTTGATATACAGTTTGGTTTTTAGTAGGGACGCGGGTGGCGCTGTGGGCTAAAGCCTCAACGCCTAGGGCTTGCCGATCGAAAGGTCGGCGGTTCGAATCCCCGCGGCGGGGTGCGCTCCCGCTGCTCGGTCCCAGCGCCTGCCCACCTAGCAGTTCGAAAGCACCCCTGGGGGCAAGTAGATAAATAGGTACCGCTTACCAGCGGGAAGGTAAACGGCGTTCCGTGTGCGGCTCTGGCTCGCCAGAGCAGCGATGTCACGCTGGCCACGTGACCCGGAAGTGTCCCCGGACAGCGCTGGCCCCCGGCCAATAGATGTGAGATGGGCGCACAAACCCCACAGTCTGTCAAGACTGGCCCGTTCGGGCAGGGGTACCTTTACCTTTACCTTTACCTTGGTTTTTAGTGCTGTTTTTATGTAACCTGCTTTGAGATTACTTGATGAATGGCAGGATATACATGGGATGCTGCTGCTGCTAATACCCAAGTACAACACAAAATAAGACCAGGGGTGCAGCTACATACAGAACGCCCCCCCGCTATAAATAAATCAGAAATTAAATCATTATAACAAAAAAAAAGCTATGTAAAATCACAAAGAATTGTTTTTGCTCTCCAGCACCATCTGGTGTTGCATGCTTATAATGCAATCAGAGTGCTGGTTTTTTCCTTTTTCCTTTTTCTTTACTAATGTAGCTGTGTCCCCAGTCCTATCTGAGCGAAACCAGTGCTACTTCTGACTACTGAGAATACTTCCCCTTAAGGTCATCAAATGTATCCTGTACCTTGTGCCATTCATTATATTTCGTGTAACTGTAGCTGGTGGGAGAATTCCTTTCCAGTTGCTTGTCAATCTCTTCTTGCAGGTTTTGAAATAAAATCCTGCATGATACAAAACACCACAAGCAAAATCATGTACTGTCATGCACAGGATCAATTCAATATGTAAGTTTTATACATCGCACGACTTGTACACCTTTTAATATAACAATGATGGGGCTCATTTCGGCTAAAAGTGGGCCGTGACTCCCATTCCATTGAGAATGATGTGTGACAAACTTTCTACATTAGTTTCAATGTCATTTTAGTCTGGACCAAGTCTGTTAAAGTACAGTACATGGTTCGTCCAATAGGATTCAGAGAACACATGGTATATCTCAGCTCCACAATTTTGATCTCAGTCTCTTGAAAGTTGGACATGCCTGGTTTACCTGATAACAAGCAGCAGTGAAGCTTTTCTAACAGCAGAACAAAACTAAGAACATCTGCTTTCTTGGGGCTATGATTCATTAACTAATTAAGGAAGAAGAAGAAAAATGTGTTGCATCACCTGTAGGTCAAATTCTACTCATAAATGAGAAGGGCATAATAGGACAACTGCATACTTATATAACTTAAATGTCACTTTAATTGACAAAAAACCCCCTGGGAATTGTGACTTGGTGAAGATTCATCAGTACCTGGAGTGTCAAGGATCCCCTGAGAATGAACATTAAACCAGTTTAAGTGTGCAGTGTGGATATGTACACAGATAATCCCACCATTATCTCTGCATGGATAAAACTATTATTGATTATTTGTGCCATAGATACTCCATTGGCTCTTAAGAACATAAGAAGAGCCTGCTAGAATCTACATAGTTTTCCAAATGGCTAGCAACCAGATGTGACAAATATTTAAGCATCACCCACTCATAATGTAGGCCATTCTGCTCCAGGAGAGTCTTGGTAGTATTGGACTGTTCAGCACGGACAAGGAAATTCACTTCCATCTGGTTGACTATATGCGATGCCGAGTCTGGATACCAAAAGTCGATCTGCACAGGAAGAAATGTCAAGGAGTCAAGATGGAAGTCAACATGGATGTCGTTTTTGAAGAAATCTCTAGCTTTGCAAAGTAAAATGCCCCAGCATCTTAAAAACTGGCCATATTAAGCTTGTTTGATGGACCTGAAAGATCAGAAATCTTTTATTTGCAGCCAAATTCTAGAATAACTTTAAATTTGGATTACTGTTACTGTTGCAGGAATACCTGCTCTTCCTGGGTCCATCCATTGCCACATTACCAAAGGGTTTGGACAGTGGTTCCACCTGAAGCTGGAGTTTAATGGTTTCTCCTATCTGCTGCAGAGGAGAAGCGCCATTATGTTCCCAAAGGAAAGTACTATCCTACCAAATAGGACAATCTTCTCTCAGAGAATTAAAACCACAAAGGAAAAGTGTCTGGAAAAAGCACAGGCTGCAGCTAAAAGATTCGTTTTGCATTTACAAGGAAGACCCATCAAAACAAATTTAATTTATATGCCAGCCTGTGTTTTCTTGGATTGAAAAATTAGTGATGAGGTTAGACTAGGGTAGTGATTTTAAATTCTCGAGAATAATCTTTTGGAGAATATTCTTGAGAATATTCTTGATTAATGAGGTGTGTACATTTAAAGCAGCTGTGTAGACGACATAGAATTAACAGTTTGTGGAGAATATTCTCCGGAGAATTTTCTAGCAGAGAATATTCTCTGGAGAATATTCTTCGGAGAATATTCTTATCTCACATCATTCGACAAGGGTGATTATATTTGGGGTGGTTTTTTTGTTCTTATTTGGCTCACAACTGGCAAAGCATGTTTAAAGGCCTTGAGTTGCAAGGGGGAAAACACATTATAATCATACAACATTTTTGAAGAAAGTCCTATTAAAATGTCAAGGCTTTTAAGACATGTTTACATTTGTCTAGCAAAGCACTTTGGCCAGAGGTAAGACGAGTGCAGCCAATTGGCCTAAAGTCAGCAAACAGCTATTTTACCACTATATATGTTGAATGGGTTTGCAAGTGTGGGCCATGTCTCTCCTGTGGTCTCCTTGAAGATATGCTGAGCTCTGAATCTGTTTTGAGAAATTTTTGTATGAAAAGATAATGCCTTCAAAACGCATGTTAAGGCCTTTGCAGTAAATTAATGCCTTTTTTGGAGATTGACAACATTCCTCTTTACCCTTTCAAGAGGAACGTGAAGAAAAGAGAACCAGATCCCTAGTCACAGGTTTTCAGTGTCTGCACTAAATGTGCATGTGTGGATATTTGAGCAGGAAAAGGTGTGAGGTTCCACTACTCTACTGTTTTCCACATACTTGGCTGATGGTAGTTCCCTATGCATGTAGAAGTGTAAGCTTTGTTCAAATGTCTGAGGGCTGTAGCATTTGTAGGATTCCTGAAAGTTTGATCAGGATCCTAGGATCATGAGGGTGTACATGGAGAGAGCTCTATGTATAGTAGGGATGAATCTGTCAGTCTGGGGCTCCCTCGATTTCTAATTTTTCAATCTTAAATTCATTTTGCCACATTTTTGCATCACTTTGCATTTTTTTTTAAAAAATGCCACCCTTTGGGCCTGCATTTCTTCTAACATACAGTTTTTTTGTATACAATTCTTGCCTAATATAATCCATTTTTGCATGTTATTTTTCACCAATAGATGCACATATATGCACACTTTCTTTAATACAGTGGTACTGTGGGTTAAACCACAGAGTCTAGGACTTGCCGATCAGAAGGTTGGCGGTTTGAATCCCCGCGACAGGGTGAGCTCCCGTTGCTCGGTCCCTGCTCCTGCCAACCTAGCAGTTCGAAAGCACGTCAAAGTGCAAGTAGATAAATAGGTACCACTCCAGCAGGAAGGTAAACGGCGTTTCCGTGCGCTGCTCTGGTTCACCAGAAGCGGCTTAGTCATGCTGGCCACATGACCCGGAAGCTGTACCCTCCCTCGGCCAATAAAGTGAGATGAGCACCACAACCCCAAAGTCGGTCACGACTGGACCTAATGGTCAGGGGTCCCTTTACCCTTTACCTTTACCTCGGGTTAAGAACTTAATTTGTTCTGGAGGTCCGTTCTTAACCTGAAACTGTTCTTAACCTGAGGTACCACTTTAGCTAATGGGGCGTCCCGCTGCCGCCATGCGATTTCTGTTCTCATCCTGAAGCAAAGTTCTTAACCTGAGGTATTATTTCTGGGTTAGCAGAGTCTGTAACCTGAAGCGTATGTAACCTGAAGTGTATGTAACCCGAGGTACCACTGTATATTTAGTACACAGTTTTTGTTTGTGAGCAGCATTGCAAAACTGGGAGACCTGCAAATTTCAAAGGATACCCAGGTTTCGGATCTGCATATTGTTCTGTTCACGTTAAAATGCAAACTGAACTGAATTGCTTCCCTATCCCTAATGCACAGGCCTTTTGAGGAATTCATGCTATGTCTTGTGAGTGTTTGGTGGCCTCTCTTGTCTTCTTCACAGACACAGCCAGACAGATCTCTCCCTGGTGCAACCCCAGAGAAACCACAACAAAATCTGGAAAGGTTGCAAAGAAGAGCAACCAAAACGATCAAGGGAGTTGGAGCAATTCTCCTATCAAGAAAGACTACAAGGTTTGGGGCTTGCAAAAAGTTGAACAAGGAGGGGTGTGGTAAAATGAAGTGTTTAGGGAGAATAACTTCTCCCTCTCTCATAATACTAGAATCTGGAGTCATCTAATGAAGATGGATGGTAGGAGCTTTACTACCAACAACAGAAAGTACCATACAGTGCATAGCTAAGCCACAGATTTTGCTTCTTCAGCAACTGGAATAGATTTGGGGAGCGCATGGGGCACATGCAGGAAGAGCAGAGGGGGAAGAAAATCCCATTGCACAAGTGGAAATCCTTGAACTGAAAGGATGCATGATTTGAATACCGCCCAAGGTTGATTTTCTTTTTCTTAACAACAACAACAACAACAACAACAACAACCTTGCTGATTCTTACAGGACATTCAACAATCCAGCACGAAACACAAAGGGTGGCGGATTGTGGGGGGAGGGAATCCAAGCTGTAAAAATTTCTTACCGGTATTTTGCTTGCCAAGGATTTCAAGAAGCTCACTTGCTTTTCATTCTGCGGCTTCACACGGAACACCTTTGCACTGCACGACAAAAAAGTCAAGAAGTGAGTAGCATGTCAGGATTAATTGAAAGAACTTCTGCTTTCATCCAGACATGTAGAATGTTGACATGTCTTTTAATCTGGTTTTAGATTCTGATTGATTTTATTTCTTGAAAGTTTCAAATAGTTTTAAAGTTTTTTTAAATGATGTCATTATTTTATTTTACGTTTTTGTAAACTTTTTTTGCTTTTTGCAATCAAGCCGTTTATAAATTGAACGATATAAATAAATAAATGATAAATACCTGTCAAAACGCCGAGGACAAGTGATAGCAAAAGCAGTGGCAATCAAGCCCAAAGCCAACAGGGACTTCATGTTTCCTTTCCTCTGCAGCAATCAATGCCTGTCATATTTATTCCTCTGCCTGGTGAGATCAGCTGACTTCCTCAGGGGCATTCATGGGATGATATGAGGTTTCTGTTGTTATGCCTATGTTTGTAGTCAATGCAAGTACAGCTCCTGTTAGTGCCTTCAAATTAATTGGGGGAGTGACCCTCCCGGAAACATGAGATGCTACATCCAACTGTGATGTTTTTGTACATGGGGAAAAAAAAACACCTATTCTGGAATTCAGGGGTATATTTTAATTCCATTGGCCTATACATGGGTATGTGATATTCAGGAGAAGCCCTACTGACATCTGAGTCTTCTCAGTCTGTACACTAAGGAACGCCTACACTTACATCAACCTGGGCAGTCATTCAGGCCGATCACCTGGATGGCAACCAGAAACAGGGTTTTATTCAGTGGTAGCTGGTGTCTGTTGAGACTGGAAGGCTGGGAGACCAACAGTTTGTTGTTGTTGTTTAGTCGTTTAGTCGTGTCCGACTCTTTGTGACCCCATGGACCAGAGCACACCAGGCACTCCTGTCTTCCACTGCCTCCCGCAGTTTGGTCAAACTTATGCTGGTAGTTTCGAGAACACTATCCAACCATCTCTTCCTCTTTCGCCCCCTTTTTCTTGTGCCCTCCATCTTTCCCAACATCAGGGTCTTTTCCAGGGAGTCTTCTCTTCTCACGAGGTGGCCAAAGTACTAGAGCCTCAGCTTCAGGGTCTGTCCTTCCAGTGAGCACTCAGGGCTGATTTCCTTAAGAATGGATAGGTTTGATCTTCTTGCAGTCCATGGGACTCTCAAGAGTCTCCTCCAGCACCATAATTCAAAAGCATCAATTCTTCATCAATCAGCCTTCTTTATGGTTCAGCTCTCACTTCCATACATCACTACTGGGAAAACCATAGCTTTAACTATACGGACCTTTGTCGGCAAGGTGATGTCTCTGCTTTTTAAGATGCTGTCTAGGAGTCATAGCCAATGACAGGCAGAGCCAAATAATCCTGAGTTCTAAGGGAAATACTGAGATGAAAGAGAGGAAGCTGACAGGGAACTGACAGGCCCCGATCTGAGGGTCACTTCTCAGACCAACCTTCCCTGGGTCAACCTAGGTTCCACCAACCCAGCCCTGGGTTATTTTGGGAGCAGGCCTAATGTTTAATTACAGGTTTTTTAAAAATCAATGTTGCATCTTCTTACTCTTCAACCAAGAGCAGGCGGGTGGTCAAATTCTGCATGGTCGTCATGAATCCCCAGGTTCCTATTTCATTGCCTCTTTCCTGCTTCCCATGATAACCCCTGGGCCCCCATTCGATTTGGATTTTAATGGTACCTTCCTCAGGAATGCAGTTTTTCAAGACAAAAGCCCTAAAGCAAGCAATTCTTCTTTGCTGTTTTGCCTTTTGTTCACTAGGGGGCAGACTCCAGGCATGTCAAGGAGTTGGACCCTATGGTGATCTTTTCATTTTAGGTACATTCAAGATTAGGTTTTATCTTTAGTTTAGTCTCATTTCCTTTATTGTCCACAGAGTCAAATATCTCCCTATCTGTTCCTTCGGTTTTTTTGCTGTTGTTATCAGCCACTTATCAATTTTCTGTACTTTCTAACTGACACTTTCTCCAAACGGTTTGTGGTTACTGCAGAAACTACTCTTCTTTCATCTATTACAACTTTCCCCTTCAAAGGGCTCTACCAAGTTCATGTGGCCACTTGTCCTACTTTAAAGAGGGGTGTCTTCTATTTGAAAGGCTGCCTGGTCCAAGTCTGGTTAACACTTGGATAGCATGCTATTTCTATATAAATGATAGTATTTCTTTCTAAATGTGTATCTGTACATACACATTAGCAAATTTATGATTTTTTAGGGCTGCCATACATCTGGGAATCACTCAGCAAAATGGGGTCTGGGTGGATTTTCACTGAACTGGCAAAATATCTGGGAAAACCCAGACATATGGCATGTAGGACTAATTCGGAAGAAATCAAAGGAAAGCCAGAAAGTAGCAACCCTAGATTGTTTAAAAAAATGCTCTTTTGATTATGCGTTTTAAATTTTTTTTGGGTGATGGTGCACCCATCTGTAGTTCCAATGCACTCTACTTAAATAAATTGTGTGGCTTTTTAAAGTAAGGTAAAGGTAAAGGTACCCCTGCCCGAATGGGCCAGTCTTGACAGACTCTGGGGTTTGTGCGCCCATCTCACATCTATAGGCTGGGGGCCAGCGCTGTCCGCAGACACTTCCGGGTCACGTGGCCAGCGTGACAAAGCTGCATCTGGCGAGCCAGCGCAGCACACGGAACGCCGTTTACCTTCCCGCTGGTAAGTGGTACCTATTTATCTACTTGCACCCGGGGGTGCTTTCGAACTGCTAGGTTGGCAGGCGCTGGGACCGAGCAGCGGGAGCGCACCCCGCCGCGGGGATTCGAACCGCCGACCTTTCGATCGGCAAGCCCTAGGCGCTGAGGCTTTTACCCACAGCGCCACCCGCGTCCCCTCCACCTGCCCCTAAAAGTAAGACCTGCCCCTAATTGGCCTGAATGCAGTCATGTGACAGCAATGGAGCTCGGTCTATCAGGGTCTAATAGATCCCAGGCCAGTTCAGGGCTTTCCTTTGGGTGCACTTTCAGCTGTGGGAAAGGGAAGTTCTGCACTGGCAGAATGGCACAGGTGTGTGTGTGTGTATTTTAAAAAATGACATTGACTTAAAAAATAATACAAAACATTTTTTAAGACCTTACCTGGCTACTGTTGAGCTCTTTTAAAGATTCATTTATTTATTTTATTAACCAACTCTGTAGACCACTCCATGACATAAAGCCATTGGAACTGGTGTTCACAGTAAAAACGGAATGAAATGCAGCAACACAAGCTCCAAGAACAAGAAAATAAAATAAAGAATACTCTAAAACAATAAAGCCATCTATACAAACTCTAAAAGCAGTAAAACCATTTCCTCAAATATAAACGGAAATTCCACAAATGCCTTGAATTACACCTCAGGGAAAGCCTTCCTAAGCCAAAATGTCTTCAGTAGGTGCCTAAACACCATCAGGCTAGGCAGGTGTCTGATTTCAGATAGTAACTGAGAGTTGAATCTGCAATTCTAAAAGTCTGGTTTCTAGGACAGGCTAAGTGAACCTCAGGATCAAAAGCTACTCTCAGTAGTGCCCCATCTGAAGAGCACAGCTGCTTGGCAGTGATATAGCTGGCAAGACAATCCCTTAGATACCTTGGTCTCAAGTTGTTTAGTACTAAAAAGCAGGGCCTTGAACTGTGCCTGGTCGCCATATTGGATTAGTGGATCAAGAGGTTTTAACAATCACTTAATCTAACCAATCAAACAATTAAGGACTTGTAGCCATACTTTCGATATCCAACGTCCACCTAAAATAGGCATGATTACTTACATTTACCACAGTTTTGCTATGATGATGTGATAAAGATGATGTTTGACTGCATCCTATGAGAATGAGGATGGTTCAAATCCCTTGTTTATATTTTCTGTCTTTCTCTTTTCTCTTCCTACTTCTGTTGCTTTCCTCCAGTCATTAGGCACAGGCTCAACCCTACCAGTTAAACATCCTGTAAAGAGGGATCTCTTTTTTGTGGATCTGAGCAGATGCCCTGTGGCTCTCTTATCTCACGTTTCTCTCCTTTAGTTATCTTCACAGAGAATGTTGTTGAAACCAATCTCCCAGGAAGACGAGATAAGAATGAGAGGAACTGTGCAGCCCAAAAATCCTCATGCTTTGTTCTGAGTTGTCTCCATCCCAGCCTGAGATATGTTAAATCCCACCAGGAAATTAATTCTCTTTGGATTTTTAATGTGAAAGTTTTTGGTCTGTGCAGGAGGAATGTGAAAAGGCAATTTCTCTTTAAATTGGTACACAGATACCTGGGTGTCATAGCAACCGAGGAATGCCTAAGCAACATTCTAAGTGGCCATCCATTGCTCATCCTCAAGAAGCTCCAACAGCTAGTTGAATATATAGATGGACAGTAATTTATCAAGTGAGCAAAACCATTTTGTAGGCTTGTGGTCTGTATCACCCAGCCAAATGGTGAGGAAAATCCCACTACACTTCCACAGTAAATTAGAAACCTGGGGAAGTACTTGCCAGGAAGTTACAAAATGACCATCTTATTAAGTGGCTATGTAGTTGCCAGTATCATTTGGCAAGTAGTCACTTGCATGCATTCAGCTCTCTCCCTGGCTGACATTGGATTCAGCAACATTAGTAAAGAAAAAGCACTTTACATGCGTTAGAAACACTGATATATCTATATACCTGAGGGAGCATCTCCACCCCCATCATTCAATGAGGGCCTTCTGGTGGTTCCCTCACTGCGAGAAGTGAGGTTACAGGGAACCAGGCCGAGGGCCTTCTTGGTAGTGGTGCCTGCCCTGTGGAATGCCCTCCCAACGGATGTCAAGGAAATAAACAACTATCTGACTTTCAGAAGACATCTGAAGGCAGCCCTGTTTAGGGAAGTTTTTAATGTCTGATGTTTTATTGTGTTTTTAATATTCTGTTGGGAGCTGCCCAGAGTGGCTAGGGAAACCCAGCCAGATGGACGGGGTATAAATAATAAATTATTATTGTTATTATTATTATTATTATTGTTGTTGTTGTTGTTGTTGTTATTATGACACCAGATGACACTCTGGAGTCCCATCTTTCACCAACGTGATTTCCTATTATGACATTTACAACACGTTTTTTTCTGAAACGCTTTTTTGATGTGTCTAGATCCAGCCATTCTTTGTACAAATTGTACAGTATCTGCAAGAGGTTATCAAAAACACAGACTTTTTGAGGACTTTCATTTTAAATTTCAAAGAGAGCAAAAGCGGTCATAGTGGTGAAAATTAGATCCATATGATCTATGGATCTTGAATTAATGATCTTGAATTAATTGGGGACGCAATACACATCTACACAGATATACAACCTGAGTATAGGGGCTCACAGCATTAATACCCCAACAGATCTTGCTTCCTCATTAGTGTTCCAGGGAGGTCCATAGCTCTTGGGAGCAGCACAAAGCCAAAACTCTCACACAAAGCCACCACTACCCTGGCCTATTGTTTTCCCAGGATGATGTCACATCCAGTCAGGTGAAGTGGGAAAAGGCCCACCCATTTGTCCCTATGACAGTCTCTAAGCTCATGTAAATGGCAGTGTTTCACTGGCCAACCAATATCATTGCCATAACAAAGGAAGTGGTTGGGCAGGTTTCCTCTCATAGATTCTAAGTCAAGCACACAGGACCACAGGTTTGGGCAGACTGCTCTCCCTAAAATCATGGCTTGGGACACATCCATGCAACAGCTCCCTTCACGAATGGTTCAGTATAAAAGCCATGCATTACCAGAAGCTATAACATGCCAGGCTGTGTCTTAAAACTGCAGGTATCCAGCAGCAACTCTCTGGAGCCTTATGTTCCATACCACCAGCATTCAGGTATCCTGAAGGCCAGACAGACGAGGTCTTAGAGATCAAGGCTGCACTTTTAGCCTTAAAGGACCTTCCTTTGTTTTCATACTGTCATTTGACTCTACAAGCCAATTAGCACATCCCAAACCCTATAAAATCCTCAAGGACAAGCTAGTTTATTAGTCCAAGCAATTTTTGTGTGTGCTAAGAGTTGCTTTGCTCTGCTCCTGATTATCAGCCCAACTCTGACTATCTTTTTGTACCTTGCTCTCTGATTCCTACCTGCCCTTGGCCATCTGCTTCTGGTCCTTTCACCTTTGGTGCTTGTGACAGAAACAGACTTTACTCCAGCTGTGGAATGTCCTAGTGCAGAATCAGTCCTCAAAGAAATTGGCTAACACTGGGTTAGACCATCAGTCTATTTAGGCCATTACACTGACTGTGACCTGTAGTGACAGGGCCAGCCCACCCATGAGGCAAGATGAGGCAACCACCTCAGCCAGCAGGATCCAGAGGGGCAGCAGATCTGGCCTCCAAGGGTTGTATTGCCAGCTGCTGCTGCCATAGTGACAGTGATGGTTGTGGTACACTCCTTGAAGATGAGCTCTGCCACCTCCTTGGCAGCCCTCTCCAATGCCACCTCTACAGTGGCCTCTCAGGGAAGAGGAGGTTGCTGCTGGTTTCCTCCCACCCTCAGGGAGGAGATGGCAGGGGCTGCCTTCTGGAGTCACCTGGGATCCGCCCACCATGGTGGCCTTTGATTCCCACTTCAGCTGTCCAGTAAGGTTGTTTTGATTCCCCCTTCCCTCAAAACATGAGATCTACTGCTGAGATACTGCTCTTCCCTGTGTAGTGTAACCAGATGTCCTGGAAAACATATAATGTGCTGAAGGGAGGATTTCAGAAGCAGAATGTATCATCAGTAAATCACTGTGAGATGACAAGCAGAACCTGCCAATATTCCCTCTCAATGATAGGTATTATTTATTTGATACTGCTTTGTGTGAATTTAATGTACTCCATTGCAATCTCTTCACAATAATCCTGTAATAGTAGGCCACTATTTATTTTCCCCATTTAACTGATGGGGAGGGGATGAAGTTCAAGAGATAGTAATAGAATCATATATTAAATTCATAACTGAGCTTTGATTTGAACCATGTTCATGCTTGACCATAGCAATAATTTTGTCCTAGACCATACAATAGCTTTCAGGTGTCTTTCTGAAGCAGTTAATTAATATCAAGGATGAGCAAAACATACCAGTTTGATTTAGGTGCATTCTGTTCAAAACATTTCAGAAGAAACATTTGGCATGATGCAAAAGTTTTATTAAGAAATATGCTGGTTAGTAAGCAATATAAAATAGCAGAGTTCCTTTCAAAAACTATCTATTTATGTGATGTCCTTTAAAATATGCTACGGAGAGATAGATGGGAAAGGCATAACCATAACCAGGAAAAGGAAAATATGTGTCCCATTATTTTTTTCCTGCTAACTATTTGAAGTGGGTTAAAATAGGATCGCAAGTGTCTTTAGTACAGTAGAGAGCACCCCCCCCCACTTCCACCAATATGGATCTAATTGTTTTACTCGACTGGTAAATTTATATTGACATAAACCATGTTACAGTTCAGTTGATGCTGCAGTATCATTGTGTGTTGTTCAAGTTGTAGATCTACTTTCTTACAATGCTTCTGAAAGTCAGTTGGTGAATTAAATGGTGCGGAATAATAAAAGCTGATCTTAGAGTACCTCAGAGACTTCTAGGGCAGGATCACAAGGCCACACGGACATGCACCAAGCTGTGTGGGGGCCATAGCCTCACATTGTGATCCCATGCAGCTACATATCATATCAAATCAGTGAGGCCAATCGCTTTGGTCTTCCCCACACTGGTGGGAAGGAAGTTGGGAAAGATCTGATCAGTTCTGATTACACAGTTGTGATATTCGCCCACATCCGTTACAGCCACATGAAATAACACAACACAGAAATAGCTCCATTGTGGTTCTCTCCTTCACACCAGATGAATACCCAGGAATGAAGTAAAAAAAGGGCATGGGATGTGAAATTGAAGGACAGGGACCCAGAGCTCCCAAAGTTCTGCTGTTTCATTTTTCAGGGACAGCTCCAAGGCTGTTAATTGAAAGGCTAGGCTAACCATATTATAGCCAAACCCTGGAATGCAGCAGAGACAGAAAGCAGAGGGAAGCCAATCTTAAATCATGTGTACATTGCAGCCAACAATGCAGCTTCTATGTTCAAATGTTGATGATGGTAAATGCAAAACCCAGCTGTAGTCTCAATTGTGAGAGAATGGTCTCAGGAGCTTTTTACACAGCACCGTTGTATGCCCTGCATTGGTAATTGAATTGTGATCCCTCTGAGCCTCGAATGCATTTCTTGTTTTAATAATGGCTCCTTCTTCTTTCTATTTTACATTAACGACATTACTTATGCCTACAAATAATGCATAAGAGATCCTAAAAGATGCTCAGTGGGCATGGTGGGGAGCTGTCACTATTCCAAAAGGACCATGTAAATCAACCTGGTTTCAGGAGATACTCAGCAGATGTCTGATTTATGCTTGCATAAAACAATAATAATAGTATTCCATTAGAACCCATCCCTAAAATATCTGAATCAAATGACTGAAATGGAACAACTGGGTTGGATTCAAACTTAGAGGAGTCCTACTGATTTAAGTCTCACTGATTTCAGTGGCTCTCCTCTAACCATGACTAGGTCTGCCTCCAACCCAACTGACACTCTGCAATAAAGAGGAGAGACCACAAGCCTGATGAAGTATTGGTGACATAGGAAGGTAAGAGAAGATGGTCTATCTTTACAAAAGCATTCATAGAATAGTAATAAAGCAATGGAGAAGAATCTGTAGGGGCTATTTCTAAGAGGGAGAAAAGGGGAGGGGGCTGATAGACAAGGAGGAGCCAATACAATTTGCAAGTAAACGTGAAGACAGCTTCACGGAGCAGAGGTGAGGATATAATTGGCGATGTACTTGACTGCCAACATCGTCTCCTTGCAGGTTGGCCTTATCTTCGATTCAGGGAGGATAAAGCCATGTTTCCCAAGGTCACGAAGCTCAAAAGTGAATGCGTTCTTAATGCCCTCGTCGTACGCCCAGTCAAGAGAGGAACCTGAACAAGGATCTGAAAAACAGGGAGACCAGAAGGCAGTATTAAAGACAACCCTGGCCTGAAGGATGCAATAAAATAGGAAGGCTTCTTCAGATAGCAATAGCAGCCCATGTAGTGAGGCAGAGATGTAGAGGACCCTCTTGAAACCAGCATTGCTGCAGATTACCCAGAGAGGGAGAGATCAGGACTGTGTAGGCAGAATGCAGGGACTCTGAGCAGCCCTGCCCTTGCAGCTGCCCTGCCCTAGGGAATAGACAAATCTTCCACTTTCAGCTTCTTATTCAGTCCCCCAAATTTCTGTATTTTTTTTAAACGCTCATGAAAATTTGCCAGTATTTTAGTGTGTACTTCTAAAAAAATACATTTTTGTATGCTGTTTTGACAAATATGAACATTTCTGCAAGCAGTTTTCCCCAATATAATGCATTTTTGTGTGGTATTTATATACAGTTAATGTACAATTTACCGCAATATACATGGCTTCCTACACATTAGTTGGGTTGAGAACCATATTGCAAAATTCAGAGAACTGTGAATTTTGAAAGGTGGCTGTGTTTCGTTTTAAGGGTTGTTTTAAAAAGTTTGAAATAAGTAGGTTCATCTTTAAATGCATACAGAATTGAATATCTCCCTCATCCCTACCTGCCCTCACACCATTCAGATAAGCTGCAGTGATGTCAGTGCAGCAATTCTCTATCCAATGACCCAATAGAGTCTGATAGGCTGGGCTAGAAGGCAGATCATCAGCATACTGTCCCCCATCTGTTGAGATGACCCTTTGCGAAACTGAGTAGCACAGGAAGACTACATAGAGGTCAGGCAAAACCGAACCATGAGTTATGTTGCTGTTGCTGTTTCAAATTATTGGCTTTAATTAATTTGATTTGCAAAAGTTCTCCTTGCGTGTACACATCCATAGAAAATAGAAACAAATACTTACAAATTGTAGTGGCAGTTGGTCCATAGATGTACTTTGTACCATAGAGGCTAGATAAAGCTTCTACTGCTTCCTTAGCTACTTTGTTCTGCATTTAAAAGAGGGGGAAAATTAGATTGTTCATGGAAAAATTCTTGGGATAGCCTAGAGTAGGGCACAAGGAGGTGTTGCCCATGACCCTAGATCCAAGGGAGCTGATTAGGATTCCCATTGTTATCGAAAGATGGACAGACTGAGGTTTGCTACTTTCACAAGGAATTTAGGCTTCATTCCTCTGAATGAGAACAATTTGTTTTGTGCTTTTGAGACTTGTTTGTATTCAGTTGCTTCCCTTCTTGCAGGCACTGGCACAAAGGACATTTCTGTATATTTACAGGCAAGCGACTGTGTACGCCTCTCCCCAGTCTCCTCCAGCCTGACACCTTCCGTTTACTACAGCACGTGACCTCTTTGGGCGAATCTCAAGTCATCTCGTATTGAGGACCAGAGTTGTACAATACAGTTATTCCCGGCGTTCTGTTGAATACTATTTTGCAATGTGTGATTCTGAGAATCATTGGGCTGCCTCCAGCTATATAAGGAAGCAATTTCCTAATCTGTGCTTTTCATAGCTTCTCACCCAGACATTCCTAATGGTAAATGATACTTTGTTGGCATCTGGTTCTACTGGTTAGGAGAACTACACAAAACTGTCTCTATAAAGGAAAGTACCCCATTTTAAATGTAAGGTGCGAGATGACTGCCAAAGTGCAGACAACTTTAAAAGGTAAAGTTGTGTCAGTATGCACTTTGCCAGGAAGCTGAAGGGCATTGCCAGTCCCTGAGCCTCTTGGCTTCATTTCCTCTTTGTTGCCTCTTTCTGTTTATCTGTCCTCTTTTAGTGCGGAAAAGGGGCAGGAACCTCTATATTAAGTTAACATGAGGAGACCCCTGCTGAAAAAGTCCAAAGGTCCATTTAGACCAGCAACCTGTTTTCACAGAGACCATCTGGATGCCTATAGGAAACTTGCAAGCAGGAGTGCAACCTCTCCTAGCAGATGTGGGGATTGGGCCTGTAGAAATGTAAAGTTAATGGGCAGCTTTAGCTATGGTGGCAATGAGAAGAGCAGGTACGTGTGTGTGTCTACTGAGGACATCCTATAGATAGATAGATAAAATAAAATAAAATAAATGAGGGCTTTTCAAAACATGGAACTGGAACTGGTTTCTTCTAAATCAAACTCTAGATTTTATTTTGGCAGTGGTCCCAGGGACACGAATCTGAGCATAAGGCAATGAGACCTTTCAAATATCAGATTTTATGGTTTAAAGTATAGCAGGTTTTTTGTAAAATAAATGTAAACAGCAATTAATAGTGAGGAGATGAGCAGAAATTTAGGTTCCTCTGTTATAAGACACAAGAGGGCAGCATTGGTGTATCTACATTTCTATTACAAGTGTCTATGAAATTAGGAATGCTGGTTTTCCTACACAAGACTCATTTCCTGTGCGATGCTGGCAGGTGTCCAATTCTCTTTAGGAAACAAAACAACTACTAGGAATTACTAAATCATTTAGAAGGTGGGGGGATGTCTCTGTCTATGGTACCTTTTCCATTGTTTTCATCAATATGGTTTCGTATGCACCCTTGGGGAGAAAAAGTAATAGACTGGGTCAAGCTGACCTCTGCTGCAACTGAACATAATGGGGACCATAGCTAAGATCTAGACCAGGAGTAGTCAACCTTTTTATACCTAATGCCCACTAATGCATCTTTCTTGATGGTAAAATTTCCTTACCACCCACCAGTGCTCGATGGAAGGAGGATTCAGCTTGTGTTGTAGAACCCTCTACCACACACCTAGAATCCTGAAACGCCCACTAGTGGGCGGTAGGGACCAGGTTGACAACACATGATCTAGACAGTCGAAGTTGTCTGTTTCTTGGCTCTAACCTTGCACTGAATTATTAGAAAAGATTGAATTTATACTAAAACACTCCGTTATTTGCATCCAACTCCCCACAGCTGATGCTTGTTGTCGTTTAGTCGTTTAGTCGTGTCTGACTCTTTGTGACCCCATAGACCAGAGCACGCCAGGCACTCCTGTCTTCCACTGCCTCCCGCAGTTTGGTCAAAATGATGCTAGCTACCTTTGAATACTTTTCTGATGCACTTTGGGTCATATCTCACTGCCTCTGCATGGCAATGCCTCAACATATTTGTTTACACCCAATGGCTTTGTGAATGATAAGAAGACTGTAATAATCTTTTTCTACATACCAGTTCATCATTATTGGGTGCTGTTTCATCCTTATAGGCATATGGAAACATCAATATCTGAGAATAGGAATGGAAGCTTATGTATCCTCTGATGGAGGAAAGGTGCTCTCGGATGAAGCTTGTAACTGCTTTGATTTCTGGCTCAGATTCTGCCGAGGGACCGCAGTAAATCTGCGAACAAGGTTTATGCGATATACCTATGGCTACAAGAAAAAGTTTTCAGATGAAGTATTTATATTGGTGCCGTTTATAGACTGCTTACTCGAAGAATAGTGAAGAAGATTGCATTTCTTTCCAAATCAGGAAGGGACTTCACAATTTGCTTTTTGTGTCATGATTTCTTTGAAGTCAGTGCAGTCTGGTAATTCCTTCCATCAACAGCCTTTGCCAACATGGTGCCCTCTAGATGTTTGGGACTACAGCTCATATTTGCCCCATTCAGCACATCCTTCTTGTGTGCTGATTATGCTCCTTTGATGACATAAGGATAATTATTTGAAGGAAGAGTTTGCTAATGGTATATCTCAGGTGTGGGGAAACTTTGGTCCTCCAGATATTGGCATATGTCAACTCCCAACTAGTGTTAGAAACTGAGATATGAAAGCTAGGAGCTAAATGGCACATTAAACCTAGGTTATGGGTGTAACAACAGAATGTCTAGGCACACTTTTTAAATAAATAGAATATAAAAGTGAAAATGAATGAACTGCAGCTAAATTATTATATTCATTTTTTTACACGGTCTAGTCCTTACCTGCAGAAAACAAACCCTGGCTTCCCCTGCCTGCCCCCCTAATATTCTTAGGAGGGTATCTTCTCTAGTCTTCAGAGAGTGGCAGAGGCAGAAAAAGGTCCTCCTTTCCTTCCACTCTGCAGTTTTAATCGGAAATCTTAGGAGCAGTACTGCACCCAGAGCTCAGAAACTGCTTGCGCTAATGAAATTCCTTGTTGCAAAACGCGCCTAGGACAATGGGAGTTTTGAACGCTGCTCCCAACAAACCCAGCTAGCATGGCCAATGGCCAGGGACGATGGGGTTGTACAAAGGTTCCCAAGAACTGGGATATAGCAAACAAATCTGTTGGATTTATCTAGTTTTATAGCGGCTGCTCCATTAAGGCAAAGCTTTGATTACGTTTAGCACAGGGAGCCTGAGTAGGAGGGAAAGGATGAGGAGTGCAGATGACCCATTGGCAGAGGCAGAGTCTGGGAGGAGACACTTGCCACTGCCTCTTCCACTTCTACGGAGCCTCAGTTTGGAATTGAGCGTGTGTGGCAGCCATTATGAAGCGGGCAAGGCGTAGGAGGTTAGTGGACTATTCATAAGTAAGTCCACTTATTGAGGAAAAAGCTTCCATATTTGGATTGGGAAATGGCTGCATTTGGTGTTCTGCTTCAGGTGGGGAAATGCCTCTGGCTCTCTTTTGCGTGATGCAAAAGCCATTCCCAGAAATATATCACACGACCACAAATTTAGTGTTCATTTTGGTGTTTTTTGCAAATTCCTTCTCTGAAAGTAAGTAACACAGAAATCAAGGGCGTAGCCAGGATTTTTGTTGGGGGGGCAGGACTTTTGTTAGAGGGGGCAGAATCTACATGATTGGTCAGTTAAGTATTTCTATTGTTTTACTTGATTGGGGGGTAGCTGTCCCCCCCTGCCCTCACTTGGCTACACTCATGACAAAAATGAATGCTTAAGTTGTACAATTTTCCACTATATTTCTGGAAGTGACTTTTAGATTGTGGGAAAGTTCAAATAGAATGTGGAAATTGACAGAGAAATATTGAGTCTCAGTTTCCGTCGCCACTTGGCATATTATACTTACTGCCCCACTTAGCTTTGAAATTCCTGTTCAAGTCCACACCAGGACAATCACTGTTAGAGGTATTCGCACGATTCTTTCTCCACATGCGATCCTGTGAGACAAAATGATGGAGATCTATTCTTGTTCCTTTGGGGATTTTTTTTTTTATAGTACATCCAAAGGATTGGGCCCGTATGCCCTGCCTTTGGGCCTCACTTTCTTCCTCATGGCCAGCTCGTGGTCCTACCTTATAGCTGTTAGACATAACATACATGTGATCTACATGCACAGTGGACTGATCACCTTTCGTTTCCCCCTCTGATTTTGCCAGGTAACAATTACTGGGCTTTTGGACCTACATTTATTGCTGAAATGTGTATATACACTGCTAACAGATTCCACTTGAAATGTGGAAATGATGACAGGAAAGGAACAATTCTACTGCGTGTTGAAATTTACAAATTTATGTGTGTATCTATTTATAATACAGTGGTACCTTGGGTTACATACGCTTCAGGTTACAGACTCAACTAACCCAGAAATAGTGCTTCAGGTTAAGAACTTTGCTTCAGGATGAGGACAGAAATCGTGCTCCAGTGGCGCGGCAGCAGCAGCAGGCCCCATTAGCTAAAGTGGTGCTTCAGGTTAAGAACAGTTTCAGGTTAAGAACGGACCTCCGGAATGAATTAAGTACTTAATCAAAGGTACCACTGTATTTTTTTACCTGCCTTTCGCTGTGAGGTCCCAGGCCAAGTGACTATAATATAACATTACAAAGGACGACAAAGGAATCTTTAGGCTGCCAAGGCTCATGTCACAATTAGCTAGTTCATGCAAGGAGTCAATGCTAACTGAGAATGAGTGAACCTTTAACTTCCTGATTCCAACCATGGCAGCTGCCTTAGTAAGTCCAAGGAGTCAGTAGGCTGATGGACCAACCACTTACTTAGCAATCTCAAGATCTTTTTCTTCTCTCTCCTTCCTCACAATTGTTGTAACACAGCTGATTCCCAAAGGTAAAGAGAGCACAGACTGTGGGTGAAGGGAAGGTACCTGGCATAGGCATTTGGGGGTGTGGACAGGAGCTGTGATTGAGGGCATCAAGGGGATACAACAAAATAGGACAAATATTGAAGGCTGTTCACCAACACTTTCAATATATGATATCATAGCTCCTTTGACAGCGCAGGCATTGGAGACATGAACACTCGCGTTTGGACTCCCCATGAATAACCTACAACACAGTCCTATACATTACTTCGAGGCAAGTCCCATGGAGCTCAATGGGACTTGTGTCTAAGTAAGTTGCTATGGGATTGTAGCCATTCCATAAAATATTATGTTCCACCACATGGGCCAACCCCCCCCCCCATTTCGGTGTCACCTTAATAATTTTTTAAAATAAATTTATTAATGCAGTAATAATGGACAGAAATAATAACATTCAATTTAGCAAACTACTAAAGAGGGGGGAAATGTGGCCATTACTTCAGTCCATGTCCAGACGTAGCCGTCAATGTTGAATACAGGAAGGATGTAGAAGTTCAAATTGTTCAAGAGCTTGAACATGACCTTGTCAGTTTCATAGGTTCTGACAGCCTGCAAGAAAAAAACCCAACATTATGTGCAATTATACAGATACACTATTCAGTTGTCAAGAGTTGAGAAGGTTAGAATCCTTCAGAATTTATTTATTTATTAAGCAGATTTTAAAAGTGATTTTTCACCTTTAGGATTTCGGAGCTTAAGGGTAAAATAAAATAAACAATAGAACTAAGTAAAGGTAAAGGTACCCCTGCCTGTACAGGCCAGTCGTGTCCGACTCTGGGGTTGTGCGCCCATCTCACTTAAGAGACCGGGGGCTAGCGCTGTCCGAAGACATGTCCGGGTCACGTGGCCAGCGTGACAAGCTGCATCTGGCGAGCCAGTGCAGCACACGGAAACGCCATTTACCTTCCCGCTAGTAAGTGGTCCCTATTTATCTACTTGCACCCGGGGGTGCTTTCGAACTGCTAGGTTGGCAGGCGCTGGGACCGAGCAACGGGAGCGCACCCCGCCGCAGGGATTCGAGCCGCCGACCTGGCGATCGGCAAGGCCTAGGCGCTGAGGTTTTACCCACAGCGCCACCCGCGTCCCAACAATAGAACTACTTCAAAACTAAAACACCTCTTCACCCCACTAGGGCTGCAATTCTATACTCAGCTGCCATGAACTTCGCTCCACTGAAGTCACTGGGAGTTACTTAGATACATATAGGATTGCACTATGAGGCTGTAATTTTAACTTCCTGCTTTTGATGGCTGGAGGTGTGGGTTAGGGTGTAATACAGACCCCTCTCTGTTACCTTTGCTTGAGAAGTGCCACCAATGGTGCAGAGTTCTGCTGTGATGGATACCCATCTCTGGCCAGACAGCTGGTAGCTAGCAAAATAGGGCGTTTTTGTTGGGCTGCTGGAAACTTTGTATCTACAACACCACTCAGCCATGAAGCTTACTGGGCAACCTTGGGGCAGTCACCTTCTCTTAGCTTAACCTTCCTCACAGGGTTGTTGTGAGGATGTAATGGGGAGCAGGAGACCCATGTACACCACTTTAAGCTCAGTGGAAGATAAAAGTAGTCTATAAATGTAATAAATAAATAAAGTACTGTTTAGCCAACCTGCTTCACAAACCATTGGCAGAAAGCAGGTGAGATCCACTCGCGTGCATGAATGCCGCAGTCCATAAAGATGACCTTCTTTTTTCCACTTTCCTTCCCAACCTGTTAAGCAGGAAATATTAATCTTTGAAACATCTTTATCCTGTGTATACTATGTGCAGAATCCGCAGTCCTAGCATTCAGTTCAATGGGAGGGTGCATCCCAAGGGAAATATGTTTTGGAGAAAAAAAATAAGTGGATCTACAGGGAATAGAACTCGGTTACACATGGACATCATAAAACTGTTCCATGGTCCAACAAAGCAAGTGCAAACAACTTTAACGACTAATCCAGAATGTGGCAGCTAGATTTGTGACTGGGAGTGGCCGCCGAGATCATATAACACTGGTCCTGAAAGACCTACATTGGCTCCCAGTACATTTCTGAGCCCAATTCAAAGTGGGGGTGCTGACCTTGGAAGCCCTAAATCAGGGGTCAGCAAACTTTTTCAGCAGGGGGCCAGTCCACTGTCACTCAGACCTTGTGGGGGCCAGACTATATTTTGAAAAAAATTATAATGAACAAATTCCTATGCCCCACAAATAACCCAGAGAAGCATTTTAAATAAAAGCACACCTTATACTCATGTAAAAACACCAGGCAGGCCCCACAAATAACCCATTTTAAATAAAAGGACACATTCTACTCATGTAAAAGCATGCTGATTCCTGGACCATTTGAGGGCTGGATTTAGAAGGTGATTGGGCCGGATCCAGCCCCCGGACCTTAGTTTGCCTATTCATGCCCTAAATGGCCTCAGTCCAGTATACCTGAAGGAGCGTCTCCACCCTCATCGTTCAGCCCAGACACTGAAATCCAGTTCCAATGGCCTTCTGGCAGTTCCCTCACTGTGAGAAGTGAGATTACAGGGAACCAGGCAGAGGGCCTTCTTGGCAGTGGCGCCCGTCCTGTGGAACACCCTCCCGTCAGATGTCAAGGAAGTAAACAACTATCTGACTTTTAGAAGACATCTGAAGGCAGCCCTGTTTAGGGAAGTTTTTAATGTCTGATGTTTTGTTGTATTTTTAATATTTTGTTGGAAGCCGCCCAGAGTGGCTGGGTCGGTGGGATATCTGGGCTGTAGCCACCTCAAATTGGCAATGCTCATTTTTCTGTGGTCACTTTCTCTAGTTGTAAATCTAAATTATTTATAGTATTTGAGTCAGAACGAGACTCTCACCTTAAGCAGGTACATGGGACGATCCTCATAAGTCTTTCCAATCTGGACCCGCGAGACCAGTTTGGGGTATTTTTTAGCCATTCTTTCAGTCCATGCAACAATCTAAGAAAACACGGTTGTTATAAAACGCTGGCATATGTGCGATTAAAATGTCATGGAGGTGAAAAACGATCTACTTATCGTCCCAATTATAGATGTAGCTTAAGGGAGAGGAACCACCCCTCAGAACATGGTACCTTTTCCCATTCATTGTATCTCGTGTAGCTGTGCTTCTCGCGGAAATGTCTCCCACCATCAAATTGTTTTTCAATCTCTTCTTGTAGATTATGGAATAAAATTCTGTGGTGGGAAAAAGGACACTGACACATTTAGTTCACGCACATAGCCCCTCCCTCCCCAGGAGAAGGAGATTCTCTGTGGCTCCTCTGGTATAATCCCTTCGTCCACATCCTGAAATTAAACAAAGCTTACACATATGTCAGTGCATGTAACAAGGTAGCTAGCAGCAAACAGTTACTTCCCTTGGAAGAATTCAACTCCATTGAATTCAGTTGGGATTACTTCTGAACAGATTGTGCCGTAAATAACCAACTAAATGCATAAATAAAACTGCCATGTACTCATGAAGCTGTGCCACTTCTGACACTAATGTTGTTGTTGTTATTTATTGAATTTATATACTGTCCTATACCCAGAGGTCTCAGGGTGGTTCACAGAAGAAAATCAAAATATAAAACCACAAAATATATAATCAGAATAAAAACTACAACCCAATAACCCATTCCCCCAAAAACACATTTTAAAAGGGCATCATATGTAGGATATTTATGCTAAAGAGGTTTTATTCAACTCAGCATTGTGAGGTGAGAAAGTAAAGTGTGTTTAATTGATTACTAACTTCCCACCTTTCCAATATCCACTGGGGGGCAGTCAATGAATATAAGCTATGTTTTGATTAAATCAGTGCAAACGTCTATGTCCCTAGATTTTGCCCAGCGTTAAGGTTTGCAGTTTTTGCAATACTACCTCAGAACAACTGCAGATATGGCACAACCTTGATGGCAGAAAGTGAGGAGGAATTAAAGAACCTTTTAATGAGGGTGAAAGAGGAGAGTGGAAAATATGGTCTGAAGCTCAACATCAAAAAACTAAGATCATGGCCACTGGTCCCATCACCTCCTGGCAAATAGAAGGGGAAGAAATGGTGGTAGTCAGAGATTTTACTTTCTTCGGTTCCATGATCACTGCAGATGGTGACAGCAGTCACGAAATTAAAAAGACGCCTGCTTCTTGGGAGAAAAGCAATGACAAACCTAGACAGCATCTTAAAAAGCAGAGACATCACCTTGCCAACAAAGGTCCGTATATTTAAAGCTATGATTTTCCCAGTAGTGATGTATGGAAGTGAGAGCTGGACCGTAAAGTAGGCTGATCGCTGAATAATTGATGCTTTTGAATTATGGTGCTGGAGGAGACTCTTGAGAGTCCTATGGACTGCAAGAAGATCAAACCTACCCATTCTGAAGGAAATCAGCCCTGAGTGCTCACTGGAAGGACAGATCCTGAAGCTGAAGCTCTAATACTTTGGCCACCTCATGAGAAGAGAAGACTCCCTGGAAAAGACCCTGATGTTGGGAAAGATGGAGGGCACAAGGAGAAGGGGACGGCAGAGGACGAGATGGTTGGACAGTGTTCTCGAAACTACCAACATGAGTTTGACCAAACTGGGGGAGGCAGTGGAAGACAGGAGTGCCTGGCGTGCTCTGGTCCATGGGATCACGAAGAGTCGAACATACCGGTAACTAAATGACTAAACAACAACAACCTCCTAAAAGACAATTCAACTCCATACCATAAATCTATGCTGGTAATCTACTTGGAAAAGTATTAGTGGAAGGAAGATATGGATTAAAGCCCAGAAGATTACACATGAGAACTGCACACTTATGGTGGCAGAGAAGATAAAACTCAAAACTCATCTTACTAAAATAATAATAAACATAATAATGAATGGGACCCCCTTAAAGAGACAGCAAGACTTTCATTTAATAGCACTGACAACCAGCAGTTGACAAGTATGCATCAGACAATAATGGAAGCTGGACTTTAATGTAATATATATAATGTAATATATATAATCTATATATAAACACTTTGATCTGGTTATACAATGGGCATTTTTTGTCTTAAAAAATGTTCTTTTTTATTTACTGGAGAACTCTCTTCTTAAGGAGTTTAATTCTGTTTTGATTACCTTCACATATTTAGTTAAATTGTTGCTACAATTTTAAGTACTCTAAATAGTTCCCCTCAAATCACAGCCAGAGCTCTGGGATAGGGATGGCTGTGAGGTAGAAGGAAATGGTTTACATTATCCAATCTCCTAGTCCCAAGGTTGATGATGGTAGCAATGAGTAGCAGTCAATGGCTTCCTGGTCATATCAGTAGAAGCAATCAGAAATCTCACGATGAATGGAAACTCAGATATTGTGAGAGTAAAGGAAGATGGAAAATTGTAAGATGCAGAATTTCACATAATATTGGCTTAGTGTCAGCTGAGCAGCCAGTCCAGTTCCTTGGGTGAATATGAATTTGGAAAAAGAAAAGATCTCTGTATTTCCTCTCCATGTTTTCCGATTCAAGCATCATTTCTCAGTGTCAGTAAATATTGAATGAAATTGTGACCTGGTTAAATTCCAAGTTTGGTGACTACCTCTTTCTTGTTGTTTGCAACATTATATGATACACATACTCTACAATCATCACATACTAGCATTATGTAGTATACATACCCGTATTGTATTCCATTCTGTTCCAGCTTTGTCTGGACAAAGCTTGTCTGATCTGAACCAACGCGAAAATCCACATCTGTTCCAACAACAATGTGATGGATTGAACTAGGATGCCAAATGTCAAGCTGTGTAGGAAAAAATCAGTAAAGTTTGTCTTTAAGAAAGTGTGCATTCTCAGGTATATGGGTTATTAAAGACTTTCCCAGACATTGGATTAAAATAAAATATTCTTTCCCCTCCTTTGCATATGTTTTAATTGTCTCTGTGACAGCATAGGCAAGGAAGAGTAGGAAATGAACACATTTTTTAAGAAGCAAGTTGCTTTGGGCAAAATAAAAATAAAAATAAAAATCCCTTTGAAAGATCAGACGGCTACCAAAAAGGAAGATTCAGGTAATGAGAAGGACAATTCCTTCATGTATTTTCTTGTCCATTCTAAACGTTAGTGCATGGATATAATAATGTTTCCATATATTCTTTTTTAAAAGTCCATATGTTCTTCTCAAAAATCTTCCATACAACTGTTATTGCCAAAGATTCACCAAATGGAAGCCAGCCTTAATATCTGATACTTATAACTGACCTCCAATGATACTTGCTTTCAATATTTGATATTTTAAATATTTGATACATTTGAGTGTATCGGAGAGCTGATAGGCAATTCTATTTATTAAGTGTTTTATAATTGTATGGTTATGATGCTTCTTATTTTATACCTACCAATATGAAAACAATAAAGAGCTACCATTGAGACAACGGCACCCATGTTTTTGAATTCTGAGATAGAAATTCATGCTTCAGAATTTCACACTCAAAATGAAGCAGGTGAATGTTGAGTATTTTGCTTAAGCAAAGGAGATTTTGTAAGCTATGGGGCATTGTCTCTTAATTTGTTCCCTGATCTTGCATTGACAAAGAATGTGCATAATCTGAGGTGAAAACCCATTGCTAAAACCTGTGGAGAAAAATATAAAAATGAAAAACCTGTGGAAGAAGAATCTCACCTGAACTGTGGAGGCCAGGCCCTTTAGAAAGTCCACTTGGTTTTCATTCTGAAGTTTCACCCGAAATACTTTCTCACTTCAATAAGAATGAAACATATTTTTAGAGAGAAAATCGCCATTAAACTAAGCCACATCCTGCCCTTTTCCTTCCCCCAATATTTGGTTCTTTGAGGCTAGGGATTATTTCGTGTGTGGCTGCACAGCGCACATTCATTTCAACTGGACTTACAAACAATGCGCTGGATTGTGTGCTCTCCAACTGCTGCAACCAGTAAGGGAGCAAGCCAATTCACAATAAGCTGCCTTAAAGTATGGAAGTTAAATTAAATTAAACTGGAATAAAGTTATACCAGGTCCAAGCCCCGCTCAGAAGTCCTGCTCTTTCTGCTCTGCCTAAGCCTAGTAGAGGGAAAACAAGCCCTAAAATAATGTTCCATGCTGGGTTGTCATGTGACTGAGGTGAACAGGATCCAGCCTAAGTCCCCACCACCCTGCCCCTTCCAGGTCCCTTTTTGGGGACTTGTACCAGCCCCAGCTAAGTACTGGTTGAGCCAGAATGAGCAAATTATGCTGGCATATCTTTGGTTGAGCTGGCACTGGGAACTTCATGCTGAGCAAGCCAGGAATTAGCCAGCTGAGGTGGTGATCTGCTGTATCCTAAACTATTCATCCTGGTGGATCTCGCCCCCCCTAAGTCTACTAAGCAAAGAAACCAACTTATGGCAACTTTTCCTTTGGGAGATTTCCCACAATGAGAAACTTCTACCTGTCAAAGCGACGAGTGAGAACAACAGCCCGAGGTGCCACGAGGAGACCTAAGAATAAAAAGATGAACCTCATGATTCTTCTTTGGCCACAATCTCTCATTCCTGCATGTTATATATATATATAAAGCAGGTGACTTCCTCTGGGTTATTTTTTAAAAGCTTATTCGTTTTTTTTTAAAACAAGGAAACTCAGATTTTGACATCTGAGCGATGAAGATAAGATTGTGTGTGTGTGTTTAATAATGTGCTGTGAAATTAACAGCGCCCTCGGGTTCTTCAGTGCACACAAGTCTGTACATATTTGCTCAAAATTAGTGGTTAGAGGGTTGGCCTAGGACTAGGGAGGCCAAGTTCAAGATTGATGCTGAAAATTTACTGAAATAATTGGGTGTGTGTGTTTTACTGCTTTGAGGGTGTCTTTTTGTAACAATTAAGCAGTGTATACATTTTATGAAATAAAGAAATAAATGAATTATTCATTTTCTTGGGAATCTGATGCAGGATTAGCAGTTGTGCTGCCTACTGTAGGAATCAGTTTGCACCCATGTTTTGCTTGTATTTTATTTTATTTTTTTGTAATTAACCAGCACAAATATACCATAAATCTGCTGTGCTCTGTTACCCATAGAAATCTACACTTTGTGGAATATTGCTGCATATGTATTTATCAGCACTTGGGTAAGTCAATGCACATAACAGCAGGGTATGGGCAGATATATCAATTTCAATTTCTCTCAGTTTCTCCTTTGTTTTACAATTTGAAGTACAGTTCTCTGCATTTCTACCTCACTTTGCTTTTTTTTTAAAGTACTCATAAAAGTTCACCTGTAGTTTAGAGCAAATTCCTCCTAATATATACACTTTTGTATGCAATTTTGCCTAATACACACATTTGTTTTTAAAGAATTTTCTCTTAATATAATGTATTTTCCTATGTTATTTTCACAAATGTATGCATTAAATACACTTTACCCGGATATAGGCACGTTTGTACACATTACTTGGGTGGAGAGTTGCATTGCGAAACTTGGAGGTGTGTGGATTTGAAAAGGATGGCTATGTTTCGATTCACATCTTGTTTTGGGAAGTGTGAATGAGGCAGACTCACCTTTAAATGTAAACTGAATTGAATTCCCTTCACATCTCTGTTTAACAGTATTAACCGATCATGCCACAAACTTTCATAGACTCCACTTCATCAGATGCATCAAGCATTGCCTAGAGTTTCTGTTGAGCATGGTTGATTTGGGGTGGGAGAAAGCCATTTCCCGTTCCTGGGGGAAATGACATTGCGGGCTGGGAGCAAGCCCTACCCACACGCACAGGGCGGGATAGCCCCTGCGCCATGGGGGTGTGTGTGTCCTCAGCTGCGTCATCCCTGGCTGACCAATCCGGATGGTCCGGGGGTGTGGTGCAGGCTATTTAAACTTCCTGTGGCTGAGGACTTGCCCCCTTTAGGCATTGGAGTATTCGGTTGAAGGGGAGGGGAGGTAGTGTCCATCACCTACCTCTCCTAATTCAAGGATATTCCGTTAAAGGAATCTGAGGGGCGTGGTCTCTGTCCGAAGCCACAGAGGGTGGGGCTAGGGCCATGGCAGACCCCTAGTGGTGACCCTGGGGAAGTTCCTAGTTGATGTGCATCAGCAAGACTCCCCCTATTGGTGGTTAACCCTTCCAAGACTTCCTGCAGACGGGCAGGAGTCAGATATACTCTAAGCCAATACCACTCACATTCTGTAACCAATAAAGTTGTGGCCTTTTTCACCCATTAACCCAAAATACTGCTTCATGTGTCTTTATTCCAACATCCCGGGAGGGTTTGGGACCTTGCCACACAATGGGCTGATGCTGACGGTAAGCAGTAAGGCCAGAGGGACATGCATTGCAAAAAGTACAGACAGCAACAAACGCTATACTAATAGTAACCATTCACAAAGCAGTGCTGATGATAACACAAGCATCCTGACAATTGTAAGCCCATTCTTTTGCTTAGAGACTAGCCTGTTTGTCCTTAAGTGGAACAGAGAAGGGTATTGCTAGCCATTGGTATCATAGTGGAAGGAAAACTTAATATTAATATTTTTGGGTCCTGTGATAGTGTTGCCTGAGAAGATATGGGAAGGCATCTGAATTTGTTGCAGTGTCTGGTTCCTCTACTATGTGGCCTTTTGTAGCTGGTGAGTAGCCATGTTAGGCTAGGGGATCGCAGCACGTACTTGCTTACTGACTTGTTTTCAGGAACTATTAGCTAAATTGTTGTGGTTGCAAATTTGTTCCTTAGCCCGTTTTTTGTTTTTTTTAGTTTATGTAAAGCACAGGCTCCACAGCTCACTAACCCCTGCCTGTTGAGCAATTCTATCAACTACAATGCACAATCCATTTCTCTAAAATAGTCCTAACTACAGTGGGATATTTTGGAGTAAATAGATTACACACTGCAGTTGGACAGACCACTGTTACACCAGCTGTGGTGGCCTCCTATCCCTAGCAAATGGGAACAAAACATTTCTGTTCAGCGATACTAGGCAAACCCCTGTGATGAAATAAAAGTGTGTCAGTTTGCATTGGGCTGCCTTCCTGCAATGTAGCTGCATAAGCCCTTATGGTACTGCATGGGGGTAACAGATGGGGTCTGAAAGCTATTGACTGCCTGTGTGCCATTCCTGCTATAGATATTTCATTTTGTGATACTCATGCACGGAAACGGGAGCAAAGGATTTCATTAACAAAGTGTGGGGAAGGCTTTCCGAATCTTTGTTGGACCCAAAATAACCCACAGCAGAAAAATAATGATGCATCAAGCTTTCTTTAATGGTTCTGGAATGCTGTTTTAGTACAGATGCTCAAGGACATACATGGCGATATGTTTAACAGCAATCAGAGTTTCTTCACAAGTTGGCTTTATCTGAGATTCAGGAAGAGCAAAGCCATATCGGCCTGTGTCCCGAAGTTCAAAAGTGAAGGAATACTTGATGCCCTCATCATAAGCCCAGTCATCAGAACCACCAGCAGCAGGGTCTGCAAGGATGAAGAAGGAAAAAAAATGTTTGGTGAGCCAAAGCAGCTGAACTTCATGAGTTTAAAACACTATGCCCTGGTATGCACCCATGGTTCAGCACAAATGTGTGAGCCTGCGGACTCCTGGAGAGTAGATTGCACTCACTTTGCTCTTCCCCCAGTTCTGGTACTGCGGCACTGCTGCGAGCTAAGTCATGGTTTGGCTTAGTGTGTTGTCTAGACCTGGGCTCATGGATTATATTCTAGACAAACCATGAGCTGCAAGATAGGTTTCTTCTTGATTTGCAGCTCATGATTTATCATGAGGACCCAAACCATGGGCCCAGGTTCTGATGATATGCTAAGCCATGGGTGGGGAAGGGTTCTGAGTAGGGTTATAGTAGGAATGCCAGAGAATTCTGTTGGAATCAATCCTTGCAGTTCACACATTCACCTGAAGTCAGGAATGTAAATCACATAAGTGAATACACTAGTGGCCAAAATTGTGGAAACCTTTTAGAAAAAGTGTATTTCTGAGGTTTGATGGCTCATAACACCTGATTGGCTCTCTAAATACTCATGCTCATTGGCTACATTCAAATGAAGGGAAACTACTGCATATCAACCTAAGTAAGTGGTGCTTCTTTAATTGAACAAACTTTGTTGCATTACATTCTTCATTAAATTATCTTTCCACATATAGTTTTATGGCATTACTAAAAAAAAGTGGTGTTATGAGCCATCAGACCTCAGAAGTACACTTTCCCCAAAAGGTTTCCACAATTTTGGCCACTAGTGTACAAGCAGTATTCACTATCCGGTTTCTTGGTCCACAAACATTACATAAATAAATGCATTGTTTTTTGCATTGTTTTTCCAAGATTGCCTTCTACTGAAATGCACTAGAATTACTTAATTACACTCATAGGTTCCAGCCATATGTAACCCAAGATGAACCCCGGATGGGATGGAAATTGCTGCCTCCTTACATCCCTAGGCTAGAGTCAAAAAGGGGGTTGGAGTTGGTTGTAAAAGTATAACCATCTGGTTGGCCACTGTGAGAACAGGCTGTTGGGATAGATGGGCCTGTGGCCTCATCCAGCCGGACTCTTATTTTATTTGAAGTGGGTGATGCAACAGATAGGACTTAATTTTGTACAGTAGTGTGCCAACCACAACATTTTCATTTCAGAAACTGGGACTCATGTCTTCTGTGATGTGCTCCTTGGCAATTCATGTGACCTACACGTGATCTTGTGGGACAAGGGTGGCACTGTGGGTTAAACCGCAGAGCCTAGGACTTGCCGATCAGAAGGTTGGTGGTTCAAATCCCTGCGATGGGGTGAGGTCCCATTGCTCGGTCCCTGCTCCTGCCAACCTAGCAGTTCGAAAGCACGTCAAAGTGCATGTTCCTCCATCCACACAAACAAGAGGCAGTTATCACAGGTAAAGGACACATTCTGGGCAAGCAAAAGCAGTCAAGGTGAATTATGGTGGTGAGGAACATGGCCCCAGGAGACAGTCCCCAGGGCCAGGGAGAAAGAGAAAGGCCTTTGCCTCTCAGGCCTGAGGTGTCTCTCCCCCAAGGCCCAACTTTATACACTCATTTAGCGCATTTGAAACCTGAAAACAAAATGGTGCCTCAGCAGTGCAGCTGGGGAGAAATTGATGGATGAGCACAACATGCCCTGGAAAAAAAGAGCAATATTGCTTTAGGGAACTCGACATGACATCATGACATCATCCTCATTTGTTTATTGAAAACTCTCTGCTTAGTGCTAAAGGTGGGAAGAAACACATCCGCAATAAGAGCAATTTATGGACTTTAATGTATTATTATATTATAACTAAGTAATATTATCGTTAGATCAGTACTTACAGATAGTGGAAGCTCCTGGCCCATATGTGTATTCTGTGCCATGCAACGTGGCCAGCTCTTTAACAGTTTCTTTAGCAAGGCGATTCTACGTAGAGAAAGAAGGTATTCAGGAACTTTACTCCAAAGTCTGAGCCCAGTTGCTCTTTTATAAAACTTTTGCTTTAAGTAACTTGAAATTGTGTGTCCTTTTTGCATGTGGACACATTAAACACTATTCCTAAATCCGTTATCTCCAGCATAATTTTAATAGTCTTGAACAGAGCAACATGGTGGAACGTGAGAAGAAATCTTGTAAAAATTGTACCCACAGAGCTTACATTATTATGAGACATCTCTCCATATTTATCTTTTGTTGGCTCAGCGGTCATAATTAGTAAGCTGCTTGCTCTCCACTGTGATCATAAAAATGGCAAAGCAGTCTGTATACTCGTGTGCTCAGACACACATATATATGGACATGCAAATTTGTGTAAAAAGGAACCCATAAATTCCAACAAGTGGCAATCCAGATTTCCAGTTCTAAGTCAACAACTACATGCTTTGTTTATTCCTAAATCTGTATACTTATGACGTTTAAAAATAAATAAATCTAGAAGTTGGTATACTTATTAGGATTTTTTTTAATTGCTAAGACTTTGCATGCTTTGGAAGATATTGTGTTTCATGGTAGGTTTCTTAACAATTCAAAAGAAATTCTGGGCCTAATACTGCATTTACATTCATGGATTGCTTTCTCTTTCAAATCCATACCGTTTAACCTCAGATTTGCAGATAGCAGACATAAGATATGTGCTGCTATTTACCGTTGCCCTTACCACATCTTGAAGTTTTCGCTTAGAAGATAGGGAAGCAGGTCTCTCATGCCTTTTGACAGTTAATAGATTAGAGGGAATAGTTCCCTCAGTGCTGCCCATATCACAACAGCCTCATCATTGCTGCCTAAATTACTGCCTTAGTTAGAAAGCAACCGCTGGTTTGAACTTGACCAGGGAGCTGATTTAGATCTGTCAGAAGCTGATTGAGTTAAACAATCAGTGACAGATCTAGAACATGAACTTTCATGATGAAGAAAAATGATGCAACTCAACTATCTAACAGGAATTTAAGAAGTGACTTACCAATCTAGACCAAATTTCCATCTAGTTCAGCCTTCTCCAGCCTGGGGTCTTCAGATGTTGCTGTATTAAAATCCCCATCATGTCCAATCAGCATGGACAACGTTCAGGGATGTTTTGCCTAACAACATCTGGGGAACCAAGGATGGTGAAGGCTGGAGTGCCAGCAAGATGCCGCTCAGATCTCTCATAGAGATCAAGCAGCTGCAGCTGTTTTTCTTTAGCACCTCAAAAGTAAAGATATGCTACCTGTGTAAATGGGATGAACCATGTCAGCCACCATTACTGGTAATTTATTAATCACAGTTATGCCACACCTTTCCATAAAACAGCTGACGGCAGCTAATGACAATAAAATAGGCAAACCTAACACACAGACTTAAACTATACCTATCATGACAGTAACAAAGATTGAGGGTGTGTGTGGAAATCTTCTCAAATGATACCAATATAAATATGACTGGGATTGCCAACTATGAATAGATGAATCTATTCCTGAAAAGGAAGAGAAAACACCTAACATTCCATGCTAGAAAGTGGGTAATATCTATTAACAGGGGAGGAGGGAATGAGCAAGACATTGAAGCAGTGAGAACAAAGAAGTTAGGTCTCTGAGGTCTCAAAATGACTTCATCAGGGCTGCCGGGTTTTCTGCAGAAATATCATACTTTCTTTTTTCTGTAGTCATTTGACATTTACAACCAGGTACCATTCTACAAGTTTCTAAGCGTTAGCACAAATAAGGGTTGAACAAGTTGGATTTGTTTCTGCTGGAACAGATGGGACCATCAGATGATCTAACTAAGAGCCTAGGCCAAAGTATGACCACATTCAAAATAAAGCTTGAAATGTTTGTGAGAAAAAAGGATTAAATATACATAGACTTTTACTAGCTCAATATAAATATTAAGAGAGAGCTCAAGGGAAGCCTGACTGCAAGAACAGGGAAGTTGATCCTTCTGGGAAGAGAGGTTGGTTTGGTCCTTTCAACTAAGCAACACAGTTTTTGAACATCATTTGTGGTGTATTTGTGTGTGTGTGTGTGTGCATGAATGCATGTGTACATGTAGAAGTGTCAGGGGTGCCATAAAATTAACTGTGGAAGAAGTTGTGAAACTAGGGAGTGTACTTTTTTGCCAATGACACATTTCTTCCAAGAAACTACCATGAGGCTATATTGTGTAACTTCTGTGATAATTCTAGAACGGACCTAGCTTCTCCTGCCTTAGGGAGAGAGTAGTCTCTTTACAGAGGAAATACGTCTGAAACATTTTTTTTCAATGTATAAGGATGTGTGTTTACTGGAAGGACCCAGTCACTGATTCATGGTTCTTTAGAGTGCATCTGAAAATAGGCTGGGTATATCTGTGTGGTTTTTTTCTGGCTACCTCCATTCTGCAAGCAGCTGGCAATTACGCAGGCCTCAGTGAAATTTAGACTACCCTAAAAGTTACTCTTAATTCACAGTAAACAAGGACAGCTCCAAAAGAACCAGGTAGCTCTAAATTTCCGCAGAAGAAAATGTTTGGTTAGCTATAGTTTGATAGCAGAATTTTGTCTTTATGTGCTTCCGATAAGACATAAGAAACTGACAAAATAAGTCCTGGGCTTTATGCAGTCATAGAGTTGCATAAAAGGAAGACCTACACAGAGGAGACCCATTAAAATTAGGGGGCTTAAATTAGTCATCTCCATTAATTTCAATGGGTCCACTCTGAGTATGATTAACAATGGATACAACTCATAGCTGCATTCTGCCTTTTCATAGAAACCCATCAAAGTGGTTTACAATCCTACATAAAACCATACAATAAAAGCCATATAAAACCATAGGGGAAAAATAAAATAAAACCAGACATCAATTGTTGAAAGAACCTTTAAGCTGTGGGTCACAAATTGGATGTGTTATGTTTGACTGCTACAGAAACTATCCCAGACAACAAGAGTCCATTTGCTTTGATAGGGTGGCAAATCAAGGACTCGTTGTTGCTGTTTTTGTCCAAATTGTGACTCAGTGACAACTGTTTTGTGCCAAGGCTACCCATAGGTATATAAAAATACAGTGGAACCTCACTTGTCGAACGTAATCCATTCAGGAAGACCGTTCGACTTCCAAAACATTTGGCAACCAAGGCACAAAGGGTTGTTGGAAATTTCCATTGAGAAAATGGAAAAACACGCAGCGTAAGCCACTCGACTTCTGAGGCATGTTTGAAAATGGAAGCAATTACTTCTGGGTTTTCGGCCTTCAGGTTCCGAAATGTTCAACTTCCAAGATGCTCTAAAACTATATCCAAGCAGTTCAAAGGAATAGTATGGTTCATTGGGCACAAACAACTGCGAAAAATAAATGCCCAAGTGAATGTTCACCCAGATTCCTCTTTTAAAAAATCACCACAGGAAAGAAATTCCATGAAGGCATCCGCTCTTAATACCATTGCCCTTTTCAGAGAGTCATCAAACACATGAAACAGAGGGAGAATTGGATCACACCCATTGCCCCCCATTCCTGACCTCCATGCATTCATGAAAATTGCTTCAATAGAGCCTACACATTTACAAGTTACACATGCATACTTGGGCTGTTTTGCTGTGATCCAGAACCATGCAAAATAGGAATGGACCAACTGTGGCTCTTGGGGTACTGTTGGACCATTACTCCCAAAATCTATAACCATTGGCCATGTTGGCTGGGGTTTATGGGAGCTGGAATTCCAACAACATATGGAAGGCCACATGTCCCCCATCCCTCCTGCAAAATAGTCATGTGAACAGAGCCAATGTGAGTATGAGTTGTGTAGATTTTGGCTTCAAATGAACACATGAAGATGGTTGGCAGGGACAACAACTGCAAGCCTAATTCTCTCCCATGCACTCAGTGATTATTTGGAAAGGTCTTGTGCCTTCAGATGTACGATGACACTTCTAAAATAGATGGGTGTGGAAAGAGATGTTAAGTGTGATAAACAGGCATGTATGTCAAAGATTGTTGTTTGACCACACATCTTATCACACGTGGAAAAAGATAAAATGGGCAATGCACATTTTTCTTTAACGTATTAGATGTCAAAATGAAAATAAGCATCCAAGATAAGATAACGCTTTGATAAATCTTTCTTCTTCACTTCTGGGATGATTTATAAGCACTTTGTTCCACCAGAGACACTCACATAAAAGCCACAAATCCTTAGGCCCTCCTAATAATTCCTTTTCCAGGCAGAACTCAGAGCTCTCCTCCTGTGCATATTTACTTGGAAAATAAATTCCATTTTGTTCAGTTGGCATGGCTCGCTAGTTATAGAGCTGGTTACACAGCTGCCTTCCCTGTGCACACTTTCTTGAGTCTGAATAAACAAGAGTGACTAACTTCTGAATAAACATGCAAGCACTTTGCCTATAAGACATATTTACTATATACAATATTACACTATGTTACATTAGACAGCATCTTTTTGTTTATCAAATGAAAGACAAATCACACTTTCACCCTACAGAATCCATACTGGCTGGAACCAGTTCCCATTAATTCATTGGAATAAATCAGGAGTAAAGTGGTACCTCGGGTTACATTCGCTTCAGGTTACATACGCTACAGGTTACAGACTCCGCTAACCCAGAAATATTACCTCGGGTTAAGAACTTTGCTTCAGGATGAGAACAGAAATCGTGCAGTGGCAGCGGGAGGCCCATTAGCTAAAGTGGTGCTTCAGGTTAAGAACAGTTTCAGGTTAAGAACGGACCTCCGGAACTGTTAAGTTGTGGGTGAATTAAGTACTTAACCCGAGGTACCACTGTATATTTACGTTTTGCTATTATATTTGATATAATTAAGTTAGGTGTTTTAAATTATTTAAATATTTAACTATCTGGCTTTTAACTGAACAATCATTTAAATGCCAGTCTATTTACACCTTGCAAAATCTCACTGAAGCTACTTTTTCAGCTCTTGGAAGAATAGGAGAAAAAAAGACTCTCTTAAGTGCTGAGCAAATCACACTGTCAAACTATTCACTGGTTTTGGATACAGACCAGAAAGAACGTTCGTGTTTACATTTCTTCTCCTTTTTTAAAAAAATAAATAACAATTTTGCAAAGACAGAAGCCACGCTTTTAAAAGGTTTCCTTGTGGCAGCTATAAAGAATAAACAGCCACAGACCAAGATATCCCAGGAGCAACACATTGGGTCACAATTGAACATGATCCAGGAAACTGTACAAAAGAACATTAAGGAATCCTCAACCTGAAATAAATGATGCCTGTGGCCTTCCTTTGGCTGGGATACAGTTCCAAGAATTGTGTAACTGGTTCCATGTACCCAAGGAGACATTGGACTTGTGTTTATTGAATGTCCGGCTTTGGAAACTCAGGGGGGTTTCAAATAAAGTTTGTAATATGGCATGGGAATCTGGTGCTTCAAAGTGCGTGTGCGCACAGGGAGAGGGGAGGGTGGGGAAAGGAAAAATCCCCATTGGTCATGCTTAATTCCTTGACTATGCCAAAAGTAGCTTGTTGGATCCCAGCCTAAGAATCAGAATCAGAAGAATCTTTATTTGCATCAGCCACTAGCTATAGCGATAAAATAAAATGAACTGAACTGAAGATAGAGGTAAAAACTTAACTATACAAAATACATTCTGGAGGTTTACACCAGTAATCAAATAATATATCTTATTCTGATTGCCCTGCCAATTTTTTTTTTTTACAGTTTTTGCTGTCATCTGATTATCTTGATCTGCTAGAAAAAAGGACACAGTAGCAATGGTTGAGATACCTGGTATGGTTAGTAGTAGAGGGGTAATAACCTCACTCCTCAAATCTTTATAAAGAGTGCAAGCTAGAAGCACATGAACAACTGATTCCATACTGCCATCTCCACAAAGACATAATCGTTTTTCCAGCAGAATTTTTTTGAAATTGACCCTCAAGTACAGATGAAGGCAGTATACTTAATCTTGTGTGAGTGAAAGCATGCCTGTATTTGGGAATTGTTAAATTTTGCAACTAGGGTGCCAATGTGTCAAAATGACTAGGCGGAAAATAATCAGACCATGGATAAGACTTCCTTATTGTGGCCGAATTATTCATTCTGTTGCTCGATATCATGTAGGTGCTGTATAATTAAATTATTTGCTTTACTGAAGCCCAGTGTTAATAACTGTTGTGGTGATAAAGCCACTTCCGAGCTAGAGAGGAGGTGGGGTTGCAGGCTTCACGCCCCTCCCCACGCTCGCGGGGGCTGGCTCCAGCCTCCGCGAGGCTAGGGAATCCTTGGACGCATCATCCCTGGGCCAGCCAATTGGCTGGCCCGGGGGGCGTGGCCTCGCATATTTAGGTCTGGTGCGGCCGAGGGCTTCCCTCTTTACCCGCAGCTAGCCAGGTTTCCCCCCTTCCCATTAGGTTAGGCTCTAGGACGATGCTATGGACTTCGGTCGGTCGCCGTCAAGGGGCCTGGTAGGAATTTTTCCATTTGGCAGATTGGCACCAGCCACTTGGTTTTCGCCTACCTTGTAGCAATCCGTCACAACTCCTTGGTATTGGCGGTTAGGCATTGGTAGAGGTATGGTTCTTTGTTATGCAGGTGAAGGGGGGGGGAAGGAAGTGCCATCACCTCCCCCCAAAACAAGGGTAGTCCGGTAAAGGATTCTGGGGGGCGTGGCCTTGTCCTAAGCCTATGGAGGTGTGGGCCCACGGCACGCTCCTGAGCAGTAACTCCAGGGGGGGTTCCTAGTTGACGTGCCTCAGCAGGACTCCCCCTACTGATGGTTAACCCTCACTGGTCTTCCAGCCACCGGGCTGAAGCCGGCTAATTGTTAGGACCAATGCCTAAGCCAATAAAGTTCAATTCCTGTAATCAATAAAGTTGTGGCCTAATATGACCCATTAACTCGAATTCTTGTGTCTCGTGTCTTTATTTCGGGGGGGGGGGAAACCTTGCCACGCAAACCAGAAAAGTAGAATCAGTTTTAGTCCAAATGTTCTCATGTCAATCTTGCGATACTAAGGGTAGTAGACCGGTGGGGTTTAAATTTAGCTGAAGCCAATAATTAAATGTCCTAAACCAAGTCTGTAATTCAACAGAGGGGAGATTAGTCGCCAAGTGCAATGAAGCATTTGGAATACAGGATGAAACAGAAAAAAATTGCCTTAGGAACTTAGATCGAACAACTTCTGTAAATCCAAGGTGAGTGCCTGGCCAAATCGGAGCCCCATATAATAACTGTGCTAGCGGTTTAGCTTAAAAAACTTCAAATGCTAATGGTATGTGATTGCCACCTTTCGTATGGAAAAAGTGTGTCAGAATTTTGGCGCTTTGAGATACTTTATCCTTCACATATTTCTGCTGGCTGAAAAATAAGGCCAAGGTATTTAAGACTTTAACTTGTTTGATCAACTGATTATCCAAATACCATCTATGGGCCCTACGTATACTTTCTTGAAGACACCATGTCTTTAGTTTTCTTGTAATTCTCTTTGGCAGTATCCTGATAATGCCCTCATCCATCTTTTTAGGTCCTCTTTTGTTTGAGATAGAAGTACTGTACCTAAGTTTCTCTTTTGCTTTAGATCAAACAATGCGTGAAGTTAGAAACATATTTGTCAGAATCAAAGGCAAACTGAACGAGGGGGAAACGACTTAGGTTCTACAGAATAACAACTTTGTGTCTTGAGAAAAAACATAATCTGGCATAACACACAAAAACAAAATCCCTTTTTAATGGAAAAAGAGAGAGGCTTGCAGTGCCAGATGTCCAGGGCAAAACCATTAATCTGTCCATTCTCTCTGTTTCTGCCTCAAAATTCTGATATTTCCACTTGGGAGACATTGTAAATCTGTCAGGATTCTACCACTGCAGAGGGCCAGATTTTTGCTTTGGCTTTGGCCTTCTGGCTGATGAGCAAGAGATTTTTTTTGTAAGCCCTTCCTTTTGTTTGTCATCTACTGTGTTTTCTGCCAGCGACATCAACTCATAACTATTTCACAGTACTGAAGTAATTTTCTTCTGGAAATGCTGTTGCTCTTTTGAAGGAAAAAACCAACAACTACAGGGGACCATCAATAAAGAACAAAGTACATTTATCATCTGGTCTACTATGAGTGTAAACAACACTGGATATCACTCACCATGTTCCTAGGCTTCGAATATTGCAAAAGAATGGGTTGCATCCAGTTAAGGCATCCCATGAATATAAGGGCTTCCAGTTGTGCAATGAAACTTTCCATCCCTCTCCCCTTCCCACGCGCAGCTCATCACCCCCCACATCTGCTCTGAAGGGTTGGGTAAACCCTCAAAACAGATCTGAGATGTGTTGGGTGGGGGAAGGAGAAGAGAGGATGCTCCAATATGCAAATGGGAGTCCTTTTGCAGACAGGACAACTTTGCTGGCCACAACCCCACTGGTCTTCAGCATGTCTTAGTTGGGAATTGATGCCAATTGCTATTGCTGTGCATCAGCCAAGACAGAGAAGGAATGTCAGTTCTCACGGTGTCCCTTTATATTAAAAGACTGATGGAAGCTTGGATGGAACAATTGGTGATGAAGCTGTTGTTTTCCTGAATCACTGTATACCGTATATACTCGAGTATAAGCCGACCCGAATATAAGCCGAGGCACCTAATTTTAGGACAAAAAACTGGGAAAACTTGAATATAAGCTGGTTCACCACACCACAAACCTGGTGGCAGTGGAGGAGGAAGAACAAGCAGACCGAAAAGGCTGCTTTCGGGCTGCTCGCTCCTCCTCCGCTGCCCCCAATAGGGGCAAAGGCAGAGGAGGAGGAAGGAGCAGCCTGAAAGGGCTCCTTTTGGGCTGCGCGCTCCTCCTCCGCCGCTTCTGCCGCTCTCAAGAGCAGGCATAGGAGCCTGGTTGTGAGAGGCACAGCGCAGCACAGTGCCTCTCTCAGCTGCGGCTCCTGGGCCTGCCCATGTGAGAGGCGGGTGGTGGCAGAGGGACGAGCGGCGAGAAAGAGCTTCTTTCTCGCCGCTCATCCCTCCGTCACCCCCTCTGCCGCTTGCAAGAGCAAGCATAGGAGCCCGGTTGTGAGAGGCGCAGTGCCTCTCCAGTCACGGCTCCCGTGCCTGCCCTTGCAAGAGGTGGGCAGCGGTGGAGGGACGAGCAGCGAGAAAGGGCTCGTCCCTCCGCCACCACCCGCCTCACTCGAGTATAAGCCGAGGGAGGCTTTTTCAGCATAAAAAATATGCTGAAAAAGTCGGCTTATATTCAAGTATATATGGTACTTTCCATAGCTCTCAGGGCTTGTGTAGTGCCTAGAAAGCATGGGTTGGTGCAGTTTTCTGCTTGTCCTGTGCCTTCTAGGCATGAGTCCAAGTGGTTTTCTGTTTGTCCTGCTACATCGCCTGGGAAAACTTGCTCTTTAGTGCCGAATCGGAGCAAACGTTAATCTATGGAAAACCTGATTGACATTGCTGCAGTTCAGCAGTAAAGGTCTGGTTTTCCCAGGGGAAAGGAACAGGACAAGTGGAAGTGTGGATGAGCCCTCAGTTGGAGCTAACTCACAGAACCTTAGAAGCTCAGGGCTGCCTCTCTCCATATGAACCGACCCAGACCTTGTGATCATCATCTGAGGCCTATTTTCATGTGGCTCCTCCAGGAGAGGTCCAGAGGAGGGCAGCACGAGAACAGGCCCTTTCTGTGGTGGTGGTGGGGGGTCAGGGCAGTGTAAGTACACTGGTGGAGCCAACCCAACCCATGTACCAGCTGACTTCACTGCTGCCCTGTCCCAGTAAGTGGATGCAACACCGCTGCTGGGAGGCCAACTCTGCCCCATTGCTTCTTCCCAGTGGCTGCTCCTGCTGCGTTTTAGCCTAGGCTGCCATTTACAGGGTTGTTGCACAGGCAAAATAGGATCAAGGAGAAACCACGTGTGCTGCTTTCCTTACTGGAGGAAAGACAGGATATAAAAGTACTAAAGCAATCAATAAGAGGGAAATCCATGCATCATAAAAAAACCCATAGCCTAAATGGTAACCAAAGGGATATGTTCATCACAACCATTTTAACTTCAGAGTAGTTATCAGCCATTTTGTTTCTACTTACCAACTCCACGTTGTTCTTTGCTACCTCATATGAGTAAGAATATGGATACAGCAGCAGTTGGGAATAGGAATGAACGGTCAAGTAAGCCCTGATGGTTGAGAGGTTCTGACGAATGAAATCAGCCAAGGCTTTGGTCTCTTTCTCTGATTCGGGGGCACTGCCACAATATGTGTCATCACATGGCCTCTTTGAAGCCCCAAGAGCTGTGTGCAGCAGAATGGAGAAAACATGGATGCATGGAATGAGGCAAACCATGATAAGGTTCTAGATCAGGTGTGGTCTCCCAATTGTTGCTAAACTGCAACTGTCATCATGCCTGATTGCTGGCCATGCTTGCTGGGGCTGATGGGAGTTGTAGTTCAGCAGCAGCTGAAGAGACACTCCTGTTCTACAGTGTTGTCCTAGATAGTTGTCCACTCAGGGAAGATTCAGAATAGGCGCTCCAAAAACCTTACTATGTCCTGTAGACTATGGGAGGGATTCAGTGTCATGCCAAAACAAATGTTCCAGCAGGTTGACCTTCCCATCATGCCCTGTTCTGAGGTTCTCCTGACCCCCCACTGATGATTGGGGGCATGAGGGAGAGAATGAGAAAGCTCTGTTGTGATAGTGGGAACCTGTGTGCTGGCTGCTGCTAGTGGAACTATTTAGTCCAGAGTCCCCCATGGTAGATCATACTGGGCTATGAAGACTGATGAAATAAATCAGTTTCTTGTGCTGTTTTTTAAATGCTATACAGTGGTACCTCGGGTTACAGACGCTTCAGGTTACAGACCCCACTAACTCAGAAATAGTACCTTGGGTTAAGAACTTTACCTCAGGATGAGAACAGAAATCGAGTGGCGGCGGCGGCACAGCGGCCATGGGAGGCCCCATTAGCTAAAGTGGTACCTCAGGTTAAGAACAGTTTCAGGTTAAGAACAGACATCCAGAATGAATTAAGTTCTTAACCCGAGGTACCACTGTATTTAACATTAATCTATGTCAGGGTATGTGAATCTACTGAATGTTATTTTGACACATCTCAAAATGCAAAATGCTTGACATGAACCAAGACTTTTTAAGGTCTGAGGGAACTCGGCAAAATTGACTAAAAACACTGAGCAGTTTCTATAAATCTGTTTAAGTCCCATTGTGTTCCTTGGTAAATGGACATAGGATTGCAGCCTTAATCTCACACTGAAAATAAATGCTCAGGAATTCAGCTTTTCTCAACAAGAGAATGTGACCCTCTAGGTAATATCCTCACCCTCTGAAACCTCTCACATTATGGAAGCTCTAGAACTTGAGAGGTTGTGCCAAGAACTGTGGACCTAACTAGAACTGGTACTCCTACACTTGGAGAATGAGTCGGTTAGAATTGGGTAATATATTTCTTCTCAGGATGTACTTACTGCACCATTTGGCGTTAAAGTTTCTGTTAGGATCAGTACCAATGCAACTACTGCCAGGATTTAGAGAACGAGTCTTCCTCCACATGCGAGACTGAAATGCAGTATATTTGTGAATGTCAGTTTTGCAGGACTACATATTCATAAACAAGCGTTGAGCTTCATATTCAGAAAACAGGTGTGTTATTCACCTTAGTCCAAGTGTAGACGTAGCCATCAATATTCAAGACAGGCAACACATAGAAATCCAAGTTGTCCAGAATCTGAGTCATGATAGTTTCCTTCCCATAGGTGCGAACAGCCTAAGTATAGACCAAAGAGATAATAAATTAGGGCAAACCCAAATGACTCAGGACTCAGCTACATTACAGTATAACAGGGGTAGGTAATCTCAGGCCCAGGCACAAAATGTGGCCCTCCAAGCCTCTGTTTGGCCCTTTGAATTCTATAAAGGCCACACAACCCTCGCAAAAACCACACTTTTCATTGCCTGTCCAGAACATGTCATTGAACTGTGACAATGCCTCTTGCTTGTTGAAAGGAGGAAAGGCGTGTGGTGTGTGCATTCTTGTGAATAGACTTTTGTGTGGCTGGAATGTAACCTACAATACAGAGGTAGAATTCACAGCCATTTCTATGCCTACAATTGTACCTGGCCCTGTCCACCACTGTCATGCTGTCCATGAGGGAATGTTCCTCACCCCTAGTAACTCATTTAAGACGCTGAAGCACGGTTAAAGCACAGCTTAAAACTAGAAGGCCCATATGAGAAGCTATAAGTTGCTTAACAGGTGTGTTTGTGTGTATGTGTGTGAATAGAACGGTCTTCAACAGGGGCCATCTCAGACCCTCCAAGTGTCCCTATTTTCCAGGGACAGTCCTGGATTTTCGTAAGCTGTCCTGGTTTCTGATTTGATACTGGAATATCCCACTTTTCCTTAGGGGGCCCCTATTTTCTTCAGAGAAGTGTTGGAGGGCATGGAGTTATGTGACCCCCAAGCCAAGAAGACACTAAGTCTACAACCTTTAGAAGACATCTGAAGGCAGCCCTATGTTGGGAAGTTTTTTTAAAAAAATGTTTAATGTTTTATTATGTTTTTAAATTTGTTGGAAGCCACCCAGAGTGGCTGGGGCAATCCAGGCAGATGGGCAGGGTATAATTTCTTTCTTTCCTTCTTTCCTTCCTTTTGGAATAAAGGTAAAGGGACGCCTGACCATTAGGTCCAGTTGTGACCGGCTCTGGGGTTGCGGCGCTCATCTCACTTTATTGGCCAAGGGAGCCTGCATACAGCTTCTGGGTCATGTGGCCAGCATGACTAAGCTGCTTCTGGCAAACCAGAGCAGCGCACGGAAACGCCATTTACCTTCCCGCTGGAGCGGTACCTATTTATTTACTTGCACTTTGACATGCTTTCGAACTGCTAGGTTGGCAGGAGCAGGGACCGAGCAACGGGAGCTCACCCTGTCGCAGGGATTTGAACCGCCGACCTTCTGATCGGCAAGTCCTAGGCTCAGTGGTTTAACCCACAGCGCCACCCATGTTCCACTTCTGGAATAAGACGTCCCTATTTTCATTGGAGAAATGTTGGAGAGTATGCCATCTTGATGAGGATAAATTATGAGCTTGCTGCTCTGAAGGGTAAGACTGATAGTTGTAGTAACCCGAACTGCTAAATGAGGTGACATTTCATCCTCTGCTGCATTAACCGGGAGAGATAAGGGGAAAGCATTCCCAAAGACATGTCTGGAGTGTCACTTTAAATTTCCAGGCCTGGCTCCGCACATATATCTGAGCGGACATGAGGGGAAGGCCTGTCACCACTGGGTGCCTTGCCAACACTCTCAGGTCAACTATTTCAGCTTACTTGATATGGATCGTAAAGCACTTGCTTCTGCAATGGCTTCTGTTTTTACATTTTGTGCGCGTGTAGGAACCTTTGCTAAATCTGTGGCAATCGAAACAGCTGGAAGTTGTATTTTAGGATTGTTCCGTCAAAAACAAACACAGTCGAGCCTCACAGATGCAAAAAATCACAGGCCTCTTCATAATACACTGAAAGCTCTCCCTTTCGCCAGTGGTAACTGGCCAGCTGTGCTATTTCAGAAGCATACAAATAAAAGAAAATAATTGTAGGGATACTTTGAATTGGCTCAGGATCACTAAGGTGGGGAAGGCTTGATATTGTCTGTTTTCAGCAAGGGTGCTAGGGACTATAATAACTTCAGACTGGAGAAAAGAGCTCTCTAGCATCCTGCCAGGCCCTCTTGGGACCATGTGGTATTTTCTCCCCTGCTGATCTTGCTCTTCCTAATAGCAAACTCTGGTACTGAGTGCCAAAGAAACAGAAGCATGCTTGGTGGAACCCTGTGGTGTACAAAAAGGCACCTAAAGGAGTATTGATTCAAATACTAGGATCCAGAACAGAACAGTAACCTAGGCTTCTTAACAACTTTAATGAGATTAATTGATGAGACCTTGGAGAAGTTGCAATTAAAAATAATACCTTACTTTAGAATTGTGTATTCATTATTAGATAAGCTTCATATGTAACAAGCTGATCATTATATTCTAATGATATGCTTTTAAGAGGTCTTCATACATTATTCCATTTGTTCTAGTACTTTTTTCTTTAGAGGGCATACCTCTCTTTTGTGTAATAATTGTATCATAATTACCTTCCTCTAGATTCTCAGACAGGCACATAAAGCCGCATAATATCCTTTTGAAAATGAGGCAACACAATTTTCATGTTGCAGATTCTGAGGATTTAGCTCTGTGTGCCCACATCCTGTATTAACATGGTTTTGTTATCACCCAGCATTTTAAGGTGAAGAAATTTGATTCAGAATTGGTCATTTGTTTTGTATTTTATGATTTTATAATATTAGGATGTTATTGGATATTTTCCCTATGAGTTGATATTCAAACAAACTAACAAATATCAGTAACGGAAGGATACGTTTTAAAAATGAGTAATAATCAAATAATAATATTTATGGAGCCTTAGAGGAAAAAGGGGGACCTGAAGATCTGAAAGGAAACATTAGGAAACTTAGAAAAAGGACCTGCCAATAAGTTCTTTTTATGACAAATCATTCCTGCTTCTAAGTGTGTCAGTGGTCTTGGTTACTGGTTTTAGTGAACACATATTTTGCCCACTAACCTCTCTCACGAACCACTGGCAGAATGCAGGTGAGATCCATTCTCTAGCATGGAAGCCACAATCCATAAAGATGGCTTTTTTATTCACACCGGGTTTCCCCAACTGTAAACATAAAAATAAAACAAGGCAGAATTAGTAATTTATATTGAATATTAATAGGTCATGTTCTCTATTCAGACGGCAGCCTCAGGCCTCGCTTGAGATGAGCATGGAGTTGCATTGCTGGAAGTGAAACTTACACTCTGGGTAGATTTTCTCACCTCTGGTGTGCTGGATCCATATTTTATCCCAGTTGATAACTGTATATTTTTAGAGTTCAGTTAGCTTTGTGACATGGCTTATACATCTATCTACACCTTTTATATAAATAGTAATGCATAGGGTGACTAAAAGTGGATGGAACACCCTTATCATTCTAGTTGTTGTGTAAAAGAGGGATGTCTGCCTTACAGAACTGAGACAGGCTCCATATGCTGAGATTTCTTCTGTATTCACACCTATATAGTAGATAACGAATATGGCGAAAGTGTTCTGAGAAAAGGAAGCCATCTTTCTCTTTAAGAGAGTCACCATTCATAAAAACTGCCCAGCCTGGGCTGCTCCCACATTGTCTGCTGTCAGCTGGGATAGCTGAGTTGGTAGAACAGGAGACACTTCATCTCAGGGTCATGGATTCACACTGCTGGTTGGACCATCGTGGACCCTTCTAGCTCTACAAATTCTACAGCTCTATGATTATCATGTGGGGGGCGGGGCTGAGGGAAGGAGGACCTTGCGTTTACTCAAGCATCAAAAAACTTGGACTGTAAAGGTGTGATATTCCGAAACATTGACCTGATACTCAAAATAAGAACATATTGAAACTGATTTCTTTTGTTTGCTTGAGCTGTATGATGGAAACGACTCAAGAAAGGAAATGCTGATTAGTTGTTTGCCTCCTGTTGCCAGAAAAAAAAGAACAAAGAGAGAGAAAAAAAGAGGCTGAAGTTTATAGATGCCTTTATAGCAAATAGGTTTACAAACAACAGATGGAGCACACAATTATACAAAGGTAGATTACCATTTACCTTGCTTACAGGAACACGGTTAAATTTATATGTACAAACTGTCAAAAGACTTTTATTACGGTCTGGGCTGTTTAGGACGCCTTTACTATCAATCAAAAAGGATAAAAATGTCACCATAAAAGAACTTCACAAAAATCTGCTTTGGTTTCCTGAAGCATTGATTGAAAAATACAAATCTGGAGCATGCGAGGGCTTAATAAATATTGTTGTTTCTTATGTGTCAAGAGAAGAGCAAGCAGACTGGATGAAGAAATGAAAAGCAAATACCTTCAGGAGGTGCATTGAGCGTCCCTCATAGGTTGTTCCTATCTGTGACAGGGAGACAAGATCTGGGTTCTCCTTTGCAATATTTTTGATCCAAGCCTCTATCTGTTGAGTTAAAAAAAAAAGCAAATAAGCATATTTAATAGCAAAACGAACCACCTAAATACTGAGTCAGACTACTAACAGTATCTATAGGCCAGTAATATAAATGTTGATTTGATAGTGCTTTCTCCATGACCATCTTTTCCAACTCTGCTGCTAAGCGTCATTTAAACTAGCAATAGCACCAAAACTTGATATTAGCTGGCACAGAGGTTGAACCTAGTAGGTTTGTAATTCTCACACTTTGACATTTTGATAATTCAAACCATGATGGACTATATATCAATTTATATTTATTTCTCCTGCATGATTGGCATATTTCCTACATCTGGCATGGCTGATCAGTCAAACCCTGCCGTCTTTCCTCAAGTGACACTCAGTCATTTTTTCCCTCCTGTAGTGCTTTCATTTCCAAAGGAAATTTCCAAAGGAAATTTCCAAAGGAAATTAAAATATACTGTTTGCAATGCACCCTCATGCATGATGATTTTACTCAAACCCTTTAGTTTCTACCTTGGCATTGTTACCAGCATGCCAAGTTGTGCTGTGAACAGGCATTTTTGGCCACCTACTTCCATAGCCATTGCCTTTGCCTGTGGCTTCCATTCCATACTGTTGCAAACAAAGCATGTGTAAACATAGCCACTCAGAGAAGGATGCACTGTGAAGCATGATGTTGTGTTGCAACGTATTGTGCATGCCATGTTTCCAAGATTCACTTTGGTGATGCACATGCTGAAAAATACGAAGGGAAATAGCAGAACACCCCTGCCTGTGTTTATAACCCTTGGATTTGTAACTCAGAAGACAAACTACATATTATGATGGGGTCAGTTTGCTAAGCACTAATTCCAACTGGAGATACCAGGAATTGACCCCGGAACTGAATACACACAAAGTATGCATGCTCTCTCTGAGTTGTAGGAGAGAGCAATTGCCCTCATGTTTTGCATTTGGGCTTCCCATAGGTCTCTCCTTGACCACTGTGAGAAACCAGATGTTGAACCAATTTTGGCCTTGGGTGTGATCCAGCACTGCTCTCTTTTAGGTTCTTATATTCATAGCAAAACTACCATTGGGAAGCAGAGGAGGATATTCAAACATGAACATTTTTTTACCGTTTCCCAATTGTTATATTTTTCATACTGATGTCCAGTAGCCCGGATATGACTGTCAAACTGCCCATCAAGTGCAGCCTGAAGGTTGTCAATCAAAACTCTGCAACAAAGCAACAATATGGACCAAGTCAAATAGGGGACATTTCATTTTCTACTGCTGATGTGTCTCCATTTCTGCTTAACACCCCCGTGGTTACTGTTCGTATTCTTACCACCACTTCGTCCCCTTCTGCCTGCAAATGCTATCTTCGTGCAATGCAGCTTCCCAGGTTGGGGAGAGTTGAGAGTTGGAGGAAGTTTGGAAGAAGAAGAAGAAGAAGAAGAAGAAGAGGAGGAGGAGGAGGAGGAGGAGGAGGAGGAGGAGGAGGAGTTTGGATTTGATATCCTGCTTTATCACTACCCAAAGGAGTCTCAAAGCGGTTAACATTCTCCTTTCCCTTCCTCCCCCACGACAAACACTTTGTGAGGTGAGTGGGGTTGAGAGACTTCAAAGAAGTGTGACTAGCCCAAGGTCACCCAGCAGCTGCATGTGGAGGAGCGGAGATGCGAACCCAGTTCCCCAGATTATGAATCTACCGCTTTTAACCACTAAACCACACTGGAAGAGAGATCCCTGCTGCTGCCTTGTTTATCCACAAGCCAGGCTTGCCTCCAGAAAAAAAAAGAATTTTTATTTGTTTTGCTCCAAAAAATCAGAAAAAGGTTATTTGACCAGAGGTTGCAACAGGTAGAAGAAGTAATCTATTTCAAACTATTTTAGGATCTGTTAAAGACATGGTCTCCAGCCTTTGATCCACTGATCTTCCAGCACTTCTGCAGAACTGTCTGTATGCGTGTTGACTGGCAGCAAAGACCCCTGCCTCTCTCCCTAGCCTGAATAAAATGGTATAGGCTAAAGAAATGTGCAAGCTCAGTGCCCTTGATCACGGCGATCTGGATTAGAAGAGTGAGAGAGGGCAGTTTGCAGTGCACTCCCAGCCTTCATAATGAACACATTGACATGATGTCAGGGCACTGTGGCTCCACATCAAAGGCTCACATCTCCTCAAACTGTAGCAAGGACACTTCACTGAAGTCTGTCAGGGACAATCTCTTTGGTGCAGGAAACTGGGCACATTCATTATTAGCGGAGGAAGTGTTTCAGCAGAGTAACTCTTCTTTCGCTATCTAGGCACTCCTGCTTCCCTAAGGAGTACAGAAAGTTACTGCTAGGTTACTAAGTGGAATCAAAAAATGGCAACATATATGGCCAGTGCTTAAACACAGAAGAGAAGGTTTAGCTTTCCCCCTGATTGCCAAACCTGATTGCCAGCCCAGTCCCCACTCCAACGTTACTCTCCGTTGCAGCTTTAAAAAGCACGTACACGTGCTAAATCAAATTGAGCATCACTCTTATTGCTAAGTGGCTAAAGGACCTTGCACCTTGGATGGTATACAGATGGTGTAAACATACATACATACATACATACATACATACATACATACATACATATAACATGAATTGGCTCTTTGTTGCACAAAGTACAACTTTGTTGATTCTGTTCAATGCTCTTCGTCTTGCATGTTTAAACTGTGTAATACTTTCCCTTTTTGGTTTTGTTGTTTTTTGATCCACCTATCTTGCTACCTACTGCTCTCCACAAATACCTTACCTGCTTGGATTGCCTCTTGGAACTAAATCCTTTTCAAAGTCTTCTGTTTTGTCTGACAGATACTTTGTCCTCACCTGCTACTATGAAAAAGCTCAACCCTATAGAAATTCTGGCCTCCTCTTTTGACCAGTGCAGGGTCCCAACTTCATAGTCACAAGGCAGGTGCACAACACCTCTTTAGTGCATGGAATGTTCTGGTGTTTTGTCAGACACCCAATGAACCTGAATGTTGGAAGATTCAGGACAGACAAAAGAAAGCACTTCTTCACATAGTTATTGTTATGCAAAACAATCTGTACCACCTTACCATGGCTTCCTTTAAGACACATGGTTAGGCATACTCAGAGTAGACTCATGGGGGGGGGAATAAATATGTAACACTAAATGTAGAGACGTCCATTGTTTAACCCACTGGTATTAATGGAGCTAAAAGCAAATGCTAAAAGCAAAAGCATACTTGTAATCCAGTGCACTCAGCTGAAGGAGGCTCTCGACTTCAGAACATTTGTCCGCTTCAACTCGGAAGTCAACTGTTGTTTCTGTTTTCACTTGGTCAACAGAGTCTGGGCGCCAGAAATCAACCTGAACAGAACCAAACAAATGGTATGTGGGGGAAAAAGATACACATAGTTTCATCCTAGATCTGTCAGTGTGTGTGGATTTGGCTGCATAATGTTATGTCCTCACCTCATGCAATAATAGCAGTGTTGTTATGAATCGAAGCAGACAACCAAATGCACAGAATCATAGAATTGTAGAGTTGGAAGGGACCACAAGGATCATCTATAGTCCAACCCGCTGCAATGCAGGGATCTTTTGCCCAACATGGGGCTTGAACCCACAACAACCCTGAGACTAAGAGTCTCATGCTCTACCGACTGAGCTATCCCCCAGGTCAATGTAAACACGAAGTCTCTTAGATGTGACTCAGTGATAGTTTACAGTTGATGCCTTATTAAAATCAATTGCTCCTAAGGCAGCAAACTAGTCCATAGTCCTAAATTAAATTGTCCTAATCCGGCAAAAGATTAGGTTGTGTGGTTGGTTTTTCCTTGCTTTGGCAAGTAAATGAGGTGATACGGAACTTTTCAAGTTTGATTTTGACAAATTAGCAGAGAGAAAGTCAGTGAATGAGGAAAATGGGGGTTCCTAGCAGTTTAAATAGTAATCATTCTATGCATGACTGAGTGAATTTCTAATTAAAAGGTGGCTTAGTGTGTTTAACAAATTAAACTTAAGTAGGCACAACTGAGTCCCACAGAGCTTACACCTAGGAAACTATGCATAGTTTCACAATTATGCTGGCCCTAATAAACTAGTTATATACTATATGCACTGTACTTCAACGTGTATGTATAATAATGGATCAACAACACAGTTGCATGCATTTTTTTAATGGTCCTTGGGGGTGTGGTTGCATATTCTCTTTTGGGCTGCCACAGTGAGTTCCTGCACTCACTAGATAGCAATATTATCAGTGGTGGTTATTGTGGTGGGGCAAAGCTACTTTCCTGACACCAGCATCTCTGCAGGATAAGGCTGGGGTGGAGCAAGGTGGCAGCAAGGTCGGGCTGCATGGGCACACCAGTGCAAGCATTGGATTGGACCCAGTGCTGCATCTATGCAGCCCTGACCTTGAAAACATGCTCTAGTCTTTTCCAGCAGCATTGCTGCTGTCAAGAAGGTAGGCCTGTCTCCAAACACCAGCCACTGAATGTAATAAAACACGCATGGATGTAAGACAAATCAGAGCTAAAAGAGACACCAGATCATTCACAGGTAAAATGCCAGGAAGATTTAGAACCTCAGCAGGCTCAATGACTGCAGAAAGAGCGAACGGTCTCAGCTCATTGATGGAAGACCAACCGAGAGGGTGCAAAAGGCAGTAGCTCAGCGCAAGAGTATCTACTTTACAAGGCAAAGGTCTCAGTTTCAATTGCCTGTCTGAAACTCTGGAGAGCTTTTGCCAGTTAGGGTAGATACTATTCAGCTAGATGGACCAATGGTCTTACCCAATGTATGGCAGCTCCCCACATTTCTAAGGTAGGTCCCCCTATGGAAGCAATTTCCAAAGATTGGGTGCCACTACAGAGAAGAGCCTCTTGTAGCCAAAAACAATTCAGATGTTGGCAGGGCACAGAAGGGAGACCTGCCATAATAGATGGGCAGGTCCATATAGGAGAAGATGGCTATTTAGGAATCCTCATGTCATGCCTATTCAAGCCCCTATTATCTAGTGAGATGCCCACTGCAATGGTGATCTCTGCATCTGTTCCAAAACCTTATCGCAATCGCTTTGCAAAGCCTCAACTCCCTTGTTGACTGGTAGCTTAAGCCTCTCAGCAGCTGGAGAACAGGTGTGATTTGGCCAGACTTCAGATCTGCCTCACAATTAGGAATAAAGTTTAGAGCATGTTAGTTAGCACTGTCGCCCATGAGAAAGAAATGACTTGTGAATTTATGACCTCAAGGCTGACATTTGCTTGTCTTTCAAAGTTAGGAATTTGTGGCCTCGTTTCATCTGGATGGGCTGAATGGATCTGTGGTGACTTTTCCTGGATGAAGCATATCTAAAAGGTGCCTATTGCTTTGGTATCTAAGCAGTGAACAAAATATTATTACCGTAGGGATTATAACCCTATAAACAAGGAAGGCTATCATCTAAATATACTGCGATAAATATGAATTCTGTCCTTAGCTCATATATAACTGCCTTTGCTTAGCAATTAAAAATAACTTTGCCTCCTGCCCTGTTTTTGTTGTGGCCTTGATTTATTTACTTAAGCTTTTCTTTTTTACTTCACACACACTTGTATCATACCATTCCTTAAATGGGTGCTATTTATGATGCACTTTCAGCGAAAGCCTCAGTCACAAGGATAGCACAAGGCACATTTTCTATATTGAGGATTAATAGAAGAGGTTTTGGAAAGCAAAGTTGAGGAATTCAGATTATATTTCAGAGGTCTATTTCATTGTGAGATATTCCATTGTAGCATAGACTAATGGTACTCCCCCCACCCCAATGGATCACCTGAAAATTGCTGACTGCCTTGATGCGCCATCTAGTAATATATATATACTGTTCTACAAATAAAAGCACATGCACAGCTTATATAATATATGGTAACCTTCCCTTTAATTAATTAATAATGGTAGTCTTGCCTTTCTAACATGATAGTTCTGATTTTGTGAGCAAGGTTATGTCAAGCCAATTTCCCATCATCAGAAAAAAATAAACCCAGTACCATGTACAGATATTCTTAATTGTTATGCAACTTTTCCATGGACCACCAGTGGCCTGAAGATTACAGTTTGAGAACCTTTGACATAAATAATGACTAAGGGCTGTGTACACACTGGACCTGTCAAGCACATTCAAAGCACATTCTTTCTCTCAAAGTATTTTTAGCATTCTGCCGGCTTAAAATTCCCAGCAACCCTTCATAAACTACAGTGGCCAAAATTATTTAAGGGAATGTGATTCAAAGTACAGTGGTACCTCGGGTTACATATGCTTCAGGTTACATACGCTTCAGGTTACAGACTCCGCTAACCCAGAAATAGTGCTTCAGGTTAAGAACTTTGCTTCAGGATGAGAACAGAAATCGTGCTCTGGTGGCGCAGCGGCAGCAGGAGGCCCCATTAGCTAAAGTGGTGCTTCAGGTTAAGAACAGTTTCAGGTTAAGAATGGACCTCCGGAACGAATTAAGTACTTAACCCGAGGTACCACTGTATAGTGTGTATACAGCCCAAGAGCTGAATTCTATCCATGTTTACTTAGAAGTAAGTTCCAAAGTTTAATGGCACTTATACCCAAGTATGTGTGGTGTGGGACTGTCCCAGCTTCTGCCAACCTAGCAGTTCGAAAGCACGCCAGTCCAAGTAGATAAATAGGTACCACTGTGGCAGGAAGGTAAATGGTGTTTCTGTGCACTCTGGCTTCCGTCACGGTGTTCCGTTGCACCAGAAGTGGTTTAGTCATGCTGCCTGTGGACAAATGCTGGCTCCCTCATCCTGAAAATCGAGTTGAGCGCTGCAACCCCATAGTTGCCTTTGACTGGACTTAACGGTCCGGGGTCCTTTACCTTTTTTTATACCTAGGATTGCAGCCTGTGGCTCCTTTGTGTTGGTTACAATGATGAGATTGTGGTACATCCATTTCCCTGGCAGTAAGCCCCACTGTACTCAGCGGGATTTGCAGCAGAATCCTAACCATGTCTACTGAGAAGTAACAGGTAGGTAGCTGTGTTGGTCTGCTGTAGTTGAAGCAAAATAAAAAAAAATCCTTCCAGTAGCACCTTAGAGACCAACACATAACTGAAGAAGTGTGCATGCACACGAAAGCTCATATCAATAACAAACTTAGTTGCTCTCTAAGGTGCTACTGGAAGGAATTTTTTTACTGAGAAGTTAGTTATGCTGAATTCAATGCGACTTACTCCCAGGTAAGCAGGGTTAAGATTGCAACATTACCGCTGAGGAGATAGTTATATAATCATACTTTAGCTACAGGCCAAACACACAGCTACTCAATACATCTGTGTGTATGCTATTGTTGTGTGCATTCAGACAATTTCATGACCCATGTCTGAGAACATGTTACATACTGGAGAACATATTGTAATTCCTAGACTGTTGCCATCTTCTTCCATTCCTGTTGTCTCAAAACATGAAAGAGAGGCATCAGAAATTTTACTCAGTTTATTGCTTTTTTTGCTATGAAGCCTGAGAGATAGTGACTGAGGGAATCGGGGCAGATTGCCAGGTTTAGATTCAGCTAAAAAGCATTGTGATGGAATCAATATGTCTATATAAATGGATACACTTGTGCAATTTAATAAGTGGGAGGGGGAAAAAGAATAATACTGTAGTAAAATATTCTATCTACAGGGAGTTTCTGATGTGTGGGAACCTTCAAACTTGAGATCCTCCCACCTTCCAAGCTATACAGACTTGGACCCTTCCAACTCTTTTATTTCATTATTGTACACTGTGGTTGGTTCTATATATTGCAAGCAGGTCATAAATATACAAGTTTTGTCTCGCTGTGTAACTCGTTAATTTCCACACATTTCCTTTTCTTTCAGTCGGGAATGTTCATTGCTATTCCATTACTTGCTGCTCACACTAGTGATCAGAGAATTATGGGATGTATCTAGGTTGCATTTTGTGTCCCTTCTCTCAATCATAAAGTCCTTTGCCCTCCACTGTTTGCCATTCTGGACACATGCAGAGGTATATATGTACTTCTGCATGTGTGCCTGGCTGCTTTCTCAGGAGGCTGGACTAGATGGGTCATTGGCCTGATCCAGGACGCTCTTCTTATGTTCTTATTCCACCATGCATGATGCCAATATCTAATGTTGCTGGACATACAGGGCAATAGTGGGACTTACAGCTGAGCTGCTTCCATTCTGTAGCATCTGTCATTAAGGATGAAAATAGTAGGATCATCTCCACCCCCATCATTCAGCCCAGACACTGAGATCCAGCGCTGAAGGCCTTCTGGCGGTTCCCTTGCTGTGAGAAGCCAAGTTACAGGGAACCAGGCAGAGGGCCTTCTCGGTAGTGGCACCTGCCCTATGGAACACTCTTCCATCAGATGTCAAGGAAATAAGCAGCTATCCTATTTTTAAAAGACATCTGAAGGCAGCCCTGTTTAGGGAAGTTTTTAATATTTAATGCTGTATTGTTTTTAACACTCGATTGGGAGCCGCCTAGAGTGGCTGGAGAAACTCAACCAGAGGGGCGGGGTATAAATAAATGAAATAATAATAATAATAATAATAATAATAATAATAATAATAATAATAATAATAATAATTTCCTGAAATGGTTGTGACCTGTCTTGTTTCCTGTTTCCAAAGATGTGCTTGGGAATAATCTTTTTAAATTTGAATTTTGTATTGTGCACATATGAAATTCTCTTAGACTAAATCAGTCTGTGGCTCCATTTAAGTAGACAGCATTCCAAGCTCACAAGCAAAGGTCACTTTCTCACACCTGCTACCTGATCCGTTAGCTGGAGAACTGCATCTGCTGGGACCTTGGCTATGCAAAATGCATGCTCTCCACTGAGCTGCTGTGTCTGCATGTGGAGCAGGGTGGAGCAGCTGGTGGTCTTGCCTTGCAGTAGAAGTAGGAATAAAGGGTGTTTTGATCCTTTCCAGATCCCTGGTTCAAAATGCAAAGCCAAGCCATTGTGCTTAGCAAAAACTGATAGCTTCTTTGTAAAACATGCTTAGAATTCAACGTAACACCTGGCTGAACCCCTGGTTTAAAATAAGTGCATATCAAAACTCCCATAGCATTTAAGACATAATGAAGAGCAGAACTAGGCGAGAGAGAGCGCCTGACAATGGCCTGTGGTCAATGAAAAGTCCCTCTACATCTGTATATCATTGTAAATGCCACATCTCACGGTGCAGATTACAGTGTTTCCCTTCTCTCTTCTGCAGCTATTTCTCAACATCAAAGCTCTACACAAATATTGAAAACAGATCTGCTATCTTTGGTTGTTTTTTCTCATGCCACAATATATCTACATCAAGGTCACAAAACACAAACTTGGAACGGACGAGAAGTTTAGAGAACATTCAAGGAAGAGACGACAACAAGCAGGAAATAAAAAAGGGTATTATGTTGACTAGCAGTCTAAACTTTTAGAAAGCAGACTCTTATAGTGGAGCCTCTTAATACCATTGTTTCTATAGTTTTTTGCATTGGAAAGTCTAATCAGAATACACACAGGTTGATTTTCGTAGCTAAGCTTATTTGTTGTACATCTGCAAACCTTGGGGTTCCTTGGATCATACTGATACCTCTCCTCTTGTTCTCAGTGGCCCTATTTTTGCTGTATTCCTGTTGGCACTCAACATCTGAGCTTGCTACTAGAGGGAGTGATATTGTTAGAAGGGGCCTTACAAAACCTAGTCTAACATTATGTAATGTCAGAATCTTGTATTTTAAGCTACATTGTCATCTTACGATTTTGCCAAGGACACCCCAGGATGACTCCAACAGCTCAGTCCTACATGTATTTATTCAGCTGCAAGTCCCATTGTGTTTAATAAGTCATAAAAAGGTAAAGGCAAAGGGACCCCTGACCATTAGTCCAGTCATGGCCGACTCTGGGGTTGCGGTGCTCATCTCGCTTTATTGGCCGAGGGAGCCGACGTACAGCTTCTGGGTCATGTGGCCAGCATGACTAAGCCGCTTCTGGCAAACCAGAGCAGAGCACGGAAACGCCGTTTACCTTCCCGCCAGAGCGGTACCTATTTATCTACTTGCACTTTGACGTGCTTTTGAACTGCTAGGTTGGCAGGAGCAGGGACCGAGCAACAGGAGCTCACCCCGTCGCGGGGATTGGAACTGCCGACCTTCTGAACGGCAAGTCCTAGGCTCTGTGGTTTAACCCACAGCGCCACCCGCGTCCCTTTAATAAGTCATAAGTACTCCTAATTAAGTGAGTATGGGGTTGCAATGTTTTGCTTCATTGCTCAAACTTTCTGGAAAAGAAAATCAACTTCTTTCAATTTGTGCTCTCCGTGCTCCACAATTCTCCATCCCCCCAAACATTTTAATGAAATGGACTCTCAAAATTGAGAAGTATAATTAATTTTATCCTCCCACACATGAATTTACCTGCATATTGTCGGCCAGGTAATGGAGGACTTCAACCTGTTCTTCATTGTGAGGTGTTACACGAAAAACCTTATCCCTAAGGAAAAAGGCAGAAGTAAATCATTTGTACCAGAAAAGGTCATTTGTAATTTCAAGAATGTGAAAGTCAAGTATATTAAATATCCTTACCCATGAAATTTGTGAACTGAAGCTTCTGGGGAAGCAGAGGCAACAGCTACAAGAAGCAACAAGACCCACATATTTGCTGCCATTTGAGATAATGGGGGAGTCAATTATTCTCTCACTTGCTTTTATAATCAACTGTTCCTTATCTTTGACAGGCTAAACCGTAAACCCAGCCCACATGTTCCCTGATTGATCACTCTCTTGGCCTCGTCTTGTTTACAGACTACTTATCTTCTATGTGTAGTATGGGCTCACCTGTGAAAATAGAAAATAAAATCTCATGGGTTGCTAAGGTATTAAAAGATTGGAGCTGGTAAACAGTTTTATTTCCATTCATGGTGGATTACTTCACATTCTTCCCACTTTTAGTGACTCAAGTAGGAATTAATACGAAATTGTGACTTGACCACTGGTAGTTGTCATGCACTGGTTGGACGCAGAGGAACCGTGGAAGGAACCATCTGGGGGACCACCAAGAGGAGTGGTGATGGGACGCCAATGAGTGGTCACAGGAAGAAGTGGGAGAAGACTGAAAAGAAGAGGTATCAGAAGCTGAGGAGGTAACAGGGCTTACTGAGCTGGGAGAGTCTGTGGCAGAGAGAAGTCCAGAATCAGAGGAAGAAGCTGAAGCTGGAGAGAAGGAGAGAGGCTAAGAGGCAGAGATGAGTTGGTTGTGGGCGACCTCCCCTCATGCTGCAATAAGCTCCCTGTTATGTAGTGTAGTTTCACCCTGGGCCAACAGGGGGATACTGTATATAGTTTTCACTCAGGTCTGTAGATAGTTTTCACTCAGGTCCGCGTCCGTTATTTTAGGCGGGAACCCTGAGCTGTTATGGTTACAATGTTGACAGCCGGCTGACTATAAATACAGGCCGGCTGAGCTGTTCGCTGTCAGTTTATTTCCAGCTTACCAGAATAAAAGAGCTACTTGAAGAAATCGCTGTGCCGGCTGCTATGTCAACCCACAACTTAACACTCCCCTCCCCCTTTGTCTCCTAGAACTAGAAGAAAGCATAAAAAAGGTGGAGGAGAGATTGGTGATGTGCAGAAGCAGTCTCTGATTGCTTGGGGGGGGGGACGACACCTGGAAAGGTGGGGGCCTGCAGTCTCAGCAACTGCTTCATAGAAGCAAGACCTACCGGAGATGAGTTGCTGTGTTCCATTAGGCCTGAAATTCATGAGCAAAACGTATCTTTGCTAATAAAGAGTTAACTTCAATTTGCATGGTGTGGTTTACCTCTGGCACGCTTCTGACAGTAGTACCCCTGCAAACTTACAGGCTTCTTACCATTTCTCTCACATGTGCGTTCTGTTCTCCTTTCCCAGCTTATGCTAACCATCGTTTACTGTGTCATACGGATCGGCAAACTATGATTTGTGCTTTTAGAAAACAGGATTTGATGTGTGCTTGCAAACTATGGTTTGAAATTTAAAGTCGGTCACAGCTTGCCAATTCAGACAGCATTGTTTGACATTGTGTCTTAAGCCATTGTGGCTGCTAGGTGGGACATTTTTATGAATCAAAAAGTTATAAAAGACAGTTTCAGTGAGTCATATGCAAAAACATGCAACCTGGCCTTTTTCATCTTTATGGATAGAGTATCATAGAGATGTGGAACATGATTCTTCTTCCTGGTTGGCTTGGACCTTGAGTAGGAGTTTAAAACAGAAATAAATAAAAAGAATGGTTGATACAAATTAAACAACTTCAAGGACTGCATCCTACAGCGTGTGAGTGGCATTCCGCATGCACAATAGGACTTCCATGTTGCCTCCTTTCTCCATGCCCCTAAAATATGCTCCATAGGGTGCCCAGCCCTCCAGAGCTGATTTTGAGGGTACATGGGGGCTTAGAAGATCTGTTCAAAAAACTCACTTCTGCAGTCATGAAGAAATATGATTGGCCAGTAGTGTCCAGCTACCTGAAGCTCTGATTAAAAAATGCAGCCAGTAGCTTCTTAAATGGTAACATTAAACACAAAATCCTTATCATTTGATAGTCACCTTGCCCAAATACACCTGAACTCAGTTTACAATTAATTTGACCTAATTCTGTAGCACAGCAGACATTTTCCTGGATGTCTCTTGCTTGGAGTCAGGTCTGCTATGTCTGGTGCCTGCAGGAGCTATCACAAGCTGCCAAAATAGCAGCCTTAAGCCTTAATAACTTTCAAACTGAAGATGGTGAAATCCACAAAATTTCAGTACAGTTGTAGCAGCCTCACAAACATGGCAAAGACAATAATGCAGAGTGATCAAGCTCAGGACTTGCCATAAATAAATGATCAAAGGGACTAATCAAACAAATTGTAGATGCCATCATTTCCCGTTGAGCGGCAGGAAGATATTCAGATATAGAAGTCGGACAGATTTCCCTTCAGCATGGGGTTCTTGGTGTTTTTTTCAAGCAGTTGGAGACCATTTCTGAAGCGCAGCCTATAATGCATCATCAGCCAAGGTACTTCCGAGCTGCCAAGGTACATAGAATATTGACATTTTTTTATGAAAGCCACCTTTCCATCAAATATTAGGAGGGAAACGCGTGGTGACATAGAATTCCATTGAAGTGGCTCATTCTGTATCCAAGGAATGGTGGAGATTTGTCTCATTATCTCACAAAGTAGCTCTAAACTGGGGGTGAGCAGACTTCACGTTTGTGGGATCTCCTTTTTTAGATAGAACTCCAGGGCCTGCTAACTCGGGGAGGCAGTGACCTTGTGCTGAGATATCGATGCCATCCAACAAACAAACAAACAAACAAACAAACAAACAAACAAACAAACAAATTGCACACTGTATCCTTTGAGCTGGGATGTAGGTCTGTACATACAAATCTATAGACTGGGGAGTTTAAGAGTGGCAGTCTTGCTTTGTCTACAGTGGTACCTTGGGTTAAGAACTTAATTTGTTCTGGAGGTCCGTTCTTAACCTGAAACTGTTCTTAACCTGAAGCCCCACTTTAGCTAATGGGGCCGCCTGCTGCCACCGTGCGATTTCTGTTCTCGTCCTGAAGCAAAGTTCTTAACCCAAGATACTATTTCTGGGTTAGCGGAGTCTGTAACCTGAAGCGTCTGTAACCCGAAGTACCACTGTATTGTGCTTTCTTTAACTTAACAAGGCTGCTCAAGGCCAGCCATGTCATCAGACAGAGTGAGGCAACCACCTCAGGTGGCAGATATTGGGGGGCAGTCAGTAGCTCCCCAATAGCTCCTCCTGGGCCCCTTGGCTATTCCCCTTTGCAGAAGAACAGAGGTGCTGTGCCATGTGGCCAGTTGCCTCAGGAGTAGTGGAGGACATTAACCTGTTACCAGTGTTGAAGAAAAAGTTGAAGTAACTACCAGTCCTGTCAGCTTCTTTATGGGCCTGTGTATTTGCCATCTTCCTCAAGTTGATGAGGCTCATTTGACATCAACATGAAACTGAGCCTTCAGTATCATTGGCCCACTGCTCATCCAATAGAGATTCAGCAGGAACCTTCTGTACTAAATTTTGAGCATTTGCTGGAAACCTTTCTCTGATGCCAGGCTTATTCAGACCATTAAGGAAAGCATTTTCATTATTTATTTTGTGTGCGCGCTTCCTATTGCATTATAATTGTTGTCAATGGCTCTGATGTCTTTTAAAAATGAATTTGCAGCAAACATTTTTTAAATGTTTTAAATGTTTTAAATGTTTTAAATGTTTAAATGTTTTAAATGTTTTAAAGTAAGTAAGTAAGTAAGTAAGTAAGTAAATAAATGTAAAGCTTGCCCTTTCAACTCAGGCAGCAAAATATATTGGGTCAGCCTTGTGCCTGCTCATCACTCAGGCAACAGATAATTGGGGTGTTTGTGTCGGGAAACAGCCTGGCTGGTGTTTCCTCATTCCCTGAGTCAGCTGCATGGTGGCTCTTGCCTCTACAGTGGTGCCTCGCAAGACGAAAATAATCCGTTCCGCGAGACTCTTCGTCTAACGGTTTTTTCGTCTTGCGAAGCAACCCTATTAGCGGATAAGCGGATTAGCGCTATTAGCGGTTTAGCGGTTTAGCGGCTATTAAAGGCTTAGCAGATTAGCGGCTAAAAGGCTATTAGCGGCTTAGAAAAAAGGGGGGGAGCGAAAAAAATCGCAAGACTTGCAAGACGTTTTCGTCTTGCGAAGCAAGCCCACAGGGAAATTCGTCTTGCAAAGCGCATTGAAAAACAGAAAACCCTTTCGTCTAGCGGGTTTTTCGTCTTGCGAGGCATTCGTCTTGCGGGGCACCACTGTACTCCCCTGCACAGCTGCAGATTTGGATGGGAGAGAGGCAGGCATGAGGTAAGGCACACAGCAGGGGCTGTTTGCAGTGGAGGACAAGGGAGCAACAAATAATTGCATGTGCTGCACCTTTGTCTTTGTGCCAAGTGCCTTTGCTAATGGCTTAAACACGCTAAGCTCTGCTGAAGTTTGCAGAAGCAGAGAGACGCCTGCAGGGCATGGGATGGGACTTCCTGAGATGTGCCGTAACACAAACTAGATTATGCCTTTGCCCTCCAGTTCTTTGATCTTCATTCTTTTGATGCAAATCAGTACTAACTGTGGTTTTATCACATCAGAATTGCAAGTCGTGAAAGGCAGTTGTCTTACTTTAACTGAAAAGCTGAACCTTGTGTAAATTGTCTCAATACCAGCTGTTAGGTCTCTTGGTTGACCAGCCAGCAGCAAGTCTATCTCTACAGTGGTACCTCGGGTTACAGACGCTTCAGGTTACAGACTCCGCTAACCCAGAAATAGTACCTCGGGTTAAGAACTTTGCTTCAGGATGAGAACAGAAATTGCACAGTGGCAGTGGGAGGCTCCATTAACTAAAGTGGTACCTCAGTTAAGAACAGTTTCAGGTTAAGAACGGACCTCCAGAACAAATTAAGTTCTTAACCCGAGGTACCACTGTATATCCATAATCTTGGCTTCCCTTCCAATGGATTCTTGTTAAAGGAGAATGACGATGATTGCCCAGCTTTTTCCCTGACGGGCTCAAGGTGGCTTATAGATAAATTTAAAGTGTACTTATTCCAGCTGCAGGCCATGAAAGAGCCCTGTTTTGTTAATTTATATCATTACCTACCCAGGTTTAAGTAGGTGATTTGAGTCCCTGCTGTTGGTCTTGTATGTGGCAGCTATTTCTCAGGCTTATTCTCTGGAATCCAACTCTGATTCCCCCTTGTTGTTGTTTAGTTATTTAGTCATGTCCGACTCTTCGTGACCCCATGGACCAGAGCACGCCAGGCATTCCTGTCTTCCACTGCTTCCCGCAGTTTGGTCAAACTCATGATGGTAGCTTCGACAACACTGTCCAACCATCTCGTCCTCTGTTGTTCCCTTCTCCTTGTGCCCTCCATCTTTCCCAACATGAGAGTCTTTTTCAGGGAGTGTTCTCTACTCATGAGGTGGCCAAAGTACTGGAGCCTCAGCTTCACGATCTGTCCTTCCAGTGAGCACTCAGGGCTGATTTCCTTAAGAATGGATAGGTTTGATCTTCTTGCAGTCCATGGGACTCTCAAGAGTCTCCTCCAGCACCATAATTCAAAAGCATCAATTCTTTGACGATCAGCCTTTTTTATGTTCCAGCTCTCACTTCTTACTTATTCCTCCTTACCCACAGCTATCATGGCAGGCCCAGAAAATACCACTGAACATTGATGGGGCAGACATTGAAATGCTTTCAGTGGGGGCTAGTGCTCATTGGCATTAGTGGGCCAGCAGTAGGGGGAGGCAGAGCAGGTGGAGGGGAGAAGGACTTTGTGTTGGCCGCAAGGCTTTTTCCACTCACCTTGCCTCACCCTCAACCTAGGAGCCTTTCCCCAGACCATGACTTTAGGAACAACACAAGCAGCTGGGAAGAAAGAGTTCACAGATATATATTTTAAATAATTTTATAACTTGTGTCTCTTTGGTTCTCTCTTTGATCCTTTTACATGACTTTGTGTGTATTGTGAAATTTTATGCAATATGACTTCCCATTATTTTTATTGATTTCTTTGCTGGTAATTAATAAGAGTGAATGTCTGTTTAATGATTATTTGCTGATATTTATTTATTTTTATTGTGTACTATTATATTCTGATGGATTATTGGGTATTGCTTTATTTGATATAAGTTGTTTATTTTAATTTTTTAAAAAATTGTGACCTTTTTTTTGCCACTCCATTTTCATAAAGTGACTGCTTAATTGCTTGGTTGTATGCTTTCTTAGATGAGAACTTTACATGCCCAATTTAGCAAGCAGATCACACAACTGTGAATGGTGAGAAGCCAGTCCAGGAAACTTGTTCAAATATTGGAGTACCATCCCCATGCTAATTTAGATTAATAATTGCAAGGAGAACATTTAATTTTCACCTCTCCAAGGTCAGCCTGCTGAGGAATTGCAAAATTCCCTAAGTGCATTCAGGATACTTAAGGATGTGTAAAGGTGAATAGGCAGACATTAATAGCATAAACAAAAATGGGAATTAGGGGAGAACTCTGTGATGCTTTCGAGGCAGCCAACAGACAATATGCATAACAGTTAGGAGTGACTAAGTTTTGCCTGTTGTCAGGATCTCTCAGAAAGAAGTCTGGGCATAGTCAAATAGGAATGTCTTTGTCAAGGAAACTCGGGATCATCATAGATGGCCACTCAGGAAATGTTTTAACTTTAGAACAGCCAACATCCATCATCCCAGGATAGATACAGAATGTGAAGCAGACAGATGGAGGCAGCTGTTCTGGAGGAGAGGTTTGTTGTTACTTTTCGCCATCTGGAATTTGTCAGGCAGTGTTATTGGTTGGTTCAAGCATTATCTGTCTCCATTAAAACTTTCTCCACTTTTCATGCAATGCTGATATACATGTCAAATGGCCCTTGTTCTGCTATTTGAAAATTATACCTGGTCGGCAACCAATTTTTAGCAGGGAGGGGTTTGTGGGAGGGGGAATTCAGATCAGACTCATTTGCTTCTAGTTGCTTATCTCTAATATAGATATGAAGGATTACTAGAATACTTAGGTTCTCCTTCACGGGGCCTATAACTTAGGGGTGTGACACCACTTAATGGTTGCATGCTTTAATCCTCAGCATTTCCAGGTAGAGTTGGGGAAGACCTTGGAGAGCTTCTGCCAGTCTGTGTACATAATACTGTGCTTGATGAACCAATGACTCTGTGTGTGGTAGCTTCTGACATAGCTGATGTAACTCTCAGTAAGTGAGGCTGGAATAGATTGATTTCCATTCCACCAAAGCATGCAACTCAATTGTGGTATCCAGAATGAACATAACAAAAGAAACACAAGAAGAACACTGCTGAATCAGATGAAAGGCCCATCCAGTCTTAGCATTCTGTTTTCACAATGGGAAGCCCACAATGCAATAGCACTCTGGACTTGTGCTCCCTATTATGATCTGCTAATCTTTATTTTGTGTTTAGGAACGAACCAGAGATGGGTTTGGCTAAGGCGAAGGGTGCTGAGAAATGGCCCTCCTGCCTTGACTTTATGCATAATTTTGCCACTGATTTCTCTATGGTTGACCCTCTTACCGGTAAGGCTGTAAGGATCCAGGACATTAATTTGACTCACCTAAAAGCTCAGTTGTGATAATGGTACTAAGGTAAAATGACTGGCAAACGAAAGGTCACCAGGTGCAGTTTTCTGAATCTAAAAGCCCCTGCATCAAGCCCTGGAGACTAGCCCAGAGCTTCCTTGCCACTGTCTGGCCCAGTGCATCCCAATAAGCACAGTGCCACCACTACTGGGAGGATGCCACTGCCCCCCACTCCTCTCACAAGCCACCACTGAGTGACAGCTTTGTGATGATATAGTGCTGTGTTGTTCCTCTTTAATACTATCATTTACTACTTCTGTGGATGGATATATCATTGGCCCATTATGTTGGCATCAAGCCTACTATTGAAATGGAAGGGTTAACAAATTAAGAGCTGAGTTGTGTGGAGTTTGATTAGAGATAGTATTTTCTGCGTTTTTTCATTGGGGAGCCTGGGAATAGTCAAAGGTGGACATGTAATATTCTGTACTTGCAAAATTTAATTAATGTTGGCTGTGACTGCGGAGCAGTTCAACAGCTTCTGGGAAAGAAACTAGATAAATAGTGTGTAACAATAAGGGAACAGATTCTAAGAAACCACAAGGACAGAGGCATAGCTGTCAATGTTTCCATTTCTTAAGGGAAATTCCCTTATTCTGAATAGGATTCCTCACAAGAAAAGGGAAAAGTTGACAGCTATGGACAGAGGTGGGGTGGGCATATTACACATTTCTTCTTTCTCTCTTTCCCTGGATATACAATAAGTCTAAAATTACCTCTGAATAAAAACAAGAAGACTTTTTATGACTGAGAAATGCTGTGCAAAATGCTGTTAAAACATTTGGTGCAATGCATTTCCATGTTGCTACTCACTACCTCTAGTTTGTCCATGAGAAATAAATTACATATATGCATTATATATTTACAACCCTGCTAATCCTACCCAAATCCCAACTGTTGCCTTTGCGCGTCTGTTTAATTTAAAGCCATCTAGAGGTCTGTTTATCTTTAGAATAACTCTTCTCCAACGGTGCAAGACTGATATTCGGGGTGCTTCCAGAGTGCTGTTGTTTTTGGGTGCAATTCAACCTCATACTGGCAAATCCAGGTTGTGCAATTAAATCTGACTTTTTGCAATAGGAAAAGTGATGGGAAAATGCACTGGGGAGTGTGGCCTAACATTTGCTAGATGCAATGTCATCTAACATCTCTGTACACAATTAAAAATGGATGCTCAATAAATAGCCAGTGCTATTCACCTCACCACAAACTATGTTCAAACAAATCAGAATGGGAGCTCAATAAACAGGTCATCTGGAAACCTAGACTCTTGGTGAGGAGACTAAATCAGGAGAGCTAGTGAAGTGGGAGTAGTAGAGGTTGGCAGAAATCCAGCCTCCTGAATGTACTACGATCTGGGCCCACTGATGGTCTACCCACACTTCAACTATTACTAGAGGTGGGTGGATGACAAGCATCCATGGCAATGGGAATTGGCAGCAGGTCATTTTGGAGTGGTGATGCATGAGAATTTGGTCAGCCATTTCCTCTTCTCATGGCAAAGTGGTCTTTGAATTAACCCAGTTGATGGCCAGGCAGCTAGACAGTAGTCTTAGTAGGTGTGGGAAACCCAGGTTGAAACCTGTGCTGCACACCGTTGGGCTTTGGGAAGTCACTCTCTCTCCATTGGGTTGTTGAGAAGCTAAAGCAATATTCTGAACTCCTTGGAGGAAGAGCAAGTTACTAATTAATCAATGCACAGACATCAGGTAGTTCAGGTTGCCATGTTCTCCATGCTCTGCTCCTGCGCCTTCACCGGTAGCCTGACACACAGACAGGGAGCAGTGAAGCTTTCCATGTCCGGAAAAATGTTACCTGCTCACATTTCCTTCTGTCTGGCTCCTATTAAAGGTGCAGAAGCAGACCAGGGTGGGGGGTGGGGAGGAAGCTAGGAACTGTCTGAGTACAAAAATTCAATGATTACTGGGCAGCTGAAGACTATGCTATGGTATCCTGCTTCTTCTGCAAGACCAAATCTTCCTACCAACTGAATGTAAGGCATATTAGTTAGAAGCAAGCTGGAATTATTATTATTATTAATTATTATTATTTATACTGCCCTTCATCTGAAGATCACAGGGCAGTTTACAGTATAAAAACACAAAAATACATACAAAAATAACAAACAAAACCAATAACTGCTCCACGGTTTGAAAGGCCATTGATTGTTTAATAAGCCAAAGGCTTGGGAGAATGCCCCAGGCACTGTTAGAGCACGCTCTGTTGCTGCTTTCATGTGACAGCCCTTTAGATACATATCTACTCTCAGTTTCCTCTTATCTAGGCTAAACCACAAACATGTATTTGTGCAGCTGATTATCCCTGCCTAAGTGCGGAACCTTACATTTGCCTCTATTGAAATTCATTTTGTTTGTTGGGGCCCAGTTCTCCAATCTGATAAGGTCATCTTGAATCCCAATTCTGCCTAGATACCCCTCCCAGTTTGGTGTCATCTTTCATGACTGCAAATTTCATCTTTCATGACCACAAATTTCATGACCGTCCCCTAAATTCCTTTATCCAAGGTGTTTATAAAGATGTTGAACAACAAAGACAGAACCTTGCAACACATATTGAGCACTCATTGGGTTCAGTCAGTCAACCAGCCACAAATCCACTTAACAGTTTTAGTTTGGCAAAGGTTGGGAGTTTGTCTCATCTTCCTAACATGCTCCTGTCAACAAAATTCTAATTGTAGGCATTAGGCTTATAAAGGTTCCCCACATAGCAGTAATGAGCGTTTTGCTCAGAGCAGAGAAATGGAAGATTGCTCTTTCTAAGGATGAAATTTCTTCATCTGGTCCACAGTAAATTACAGTTCTGTTGTTCTTTTCATGCATTGGCCTTCGTGGGTGATGTAAATCATGAAAGTTCCCTTCTTCTCTATCTGTTGTTTGTGATCAGTCGGCATGATAACGTTTAAAGCGAGAGGGATACCTTCAACTCCGGATGCTTTTAACATGTGGTGGATGACCTTTTGTTGGAAGAAATTCTCTAGCTAGATCAAGCATTGAATCAGCCAGTGTCAGGGGCTGCTGGCGAGGGAGTTTTCTACCAGCTTTAAAGTGTTACCTGGTGAAGTGAAAGAATGGGCACAATCCACAAGAAACTTTTCTTGTCCAAGGCTTGAAATTCCATTGAAAAGGATGGGAGCTGATCAAGAAATGATCAAGGCTTGCACAGATGACGTTCTACCAGGAACATTGGGCACAAACAATTCCCCAGGATTTATTCCATAAATAATCAAGTATCTGCACTGAAAAGAATAGAACTCTGTATTTGATGTGCTATTACATGTTATTTATTTGTACAGTCAAACCTCGGTTCTCAAACGGCTCCATTTTTGAACATTTCAGCTCTTGAATGCTGAAAACCCGGAAGTAAATGCTCTGGTTTTTTTAATGTTTTTTGGAAGTCAAATGTCTGGTGTGGCTTCCACTTGAGTGCAAGAAGCAGCCAATCAGAAGCCATGCCTCAGTTGCTGAACGTTTTGGAAGTCAAACGGTCTTCCGGAATGGATTACTTTTGACAACCGAGGTTTGACTGTATAGCCATAGGATGGAACAGAAGTAAATACGAAAAGGAGTTAACGCGCCATCATTTCTGAAGAATAGCTATATCAAGAATAAAAACAGGAACACATTTTTATCATGATAACTACTTTCCAGTTAGTACAAATACTTTAATAATCTGAGATATCATTAGAGAACTATACATTTACCTTTATAAGCTATATAATGCATGAGTTATACCTAAAATGTGAAAAGTCTGACTACCCTTGATAAATTATAGGACCAAACTAAAATGTCCCTCACAACTATTCCAAAGGCAAATTCATAAATTAACTACCGGTACGTGAAATAAAGTTATCAAATATGTTATCCATAAATACACTAATCTAATTACAGCATGTTCAACTGCAAACCGTTGCCTTAACTACTGTAATGTCCTTGGTTAATGATATGGGCTTCGTTCCCAGAAGTGCACCTCAAACAAAAGAAACAGAGCTGCATAGAGTACCTACACTAGGATGGACCTAATTTTTTTGGTGAATATCATGGAAACTTTCCAGAGCACCTACCTGGCATTTGCTTGTATATACAATGCGGGTGGCACTGTGGTCTAAACCACAGAGCCTAGGGATTGCCGATCAGAAGGTTGGCGGTTCGAATCCCCACGACAGGGTGAGCTCCCCTGCTCCTGCCAACCTAGCAGTTTGAAAGAACGTCAAAGTGCAAGTAAATAAATAGGTACCACTCTGGCAGGAAGGTAAACAGCATTTTTGTGTGCTGCTCTGGTTAGCCAGAAGCGGCTTAGTTATGCTGGCCACATGACCTGGAAGCTGTACGCCGGCTCCCTCGGCCAGAAAAATGATGTGAGCACCACAACACCAGAGGCATCTGTGACTGGACCTAACGGTCAGGGGTCCCGTTACCTTTACCTATTGTATTCTAACTTGGGGAAACAGTTACAATCTTAAGAGAATGCTTATCTCAGCAACTTCATCTTGAAGCAGAATATTCTCTCAAGTCATATTTCTCAAGTTCTCAATATTTCCTACTGTTTAGTTGCTAAATTATTGCACTACATAGCTGTGACTTTTCCTTTTCTCCTGCAGAACTGAGAGCTGCTTCTTAAGTGCGTCTCTATCCTGTGAGAACAACAGTAGCAAATACAGATGCATGTTGGGTAATGGCTCCATAATATTTTCTTAACTTTTACCAAAGTCCAAGCTTCTGGAAGTTGTATAGGATTTTCATGTTTGCTTTGGGCTACTTTCCAATACTCTGTTGGGAAATCCTGTCCTAAAGAATTAAAACCTATTTGTTCCACTTTACTAGACTAACATCAAAGAATCTTGCTGATTCTCCTGAACGATTAATATCAGTTATTTACTATGGTCCAGGACTTAACATTTTCCTGCCTCGTTTCCTTAGATGCACACATTTTTCATTTGCTTGTTCTCCAAGACAACCAAACTATATGTCTGTTTCGTCCATCGTGGCTTGCTACAGGAAAAGGTTGTGGTTATGGTTAATGGATTGAATTAAAAATAGCAGACATTTTATTATGTTGAGGCTTTGAACAAAAGGGGTGCACAGTGCTTAGAACATTAGATCTGGTTGGCATGATAGATCCTTATCTCCTCTATTTCCTGATAGCCAACTTTGACATGCGGACTGGGATGCTAACCTGTCAGTCCTCTCATGGCACAATGATGTCAGGTGATTCATTTTCCTTTGCTTGTACAGTCTGAAATCAAACATTAGTGGGGAAAGGCAGTGCGCTTTGAAAGTGCCAATAATAAGCTGATGCCTCCTTGGCCACACCAGGGAGTACCCAATGGGCCACTGGTTCCCCACAGCTGGTTTAGAAAGTTAAGAGGAAGCCTGATCAGTCTCAAACAAACAAGAACAACAAATTCACTGTATGATAATGAACAGGACTCAAATTCATTAAAAAGCACACATTAAAAACGGACTTGTGGGAAATCATCAAATAAATTGTATTACGGCGAAAATGTCATAGGTCATTTCCTTTTTCTCCAAACATGCTTCTTTCTTCTAAATTGGTCCCAGTTGGTTCAGCTGCTTCAAGCATACTGTATCAGAACCATATTGGTGTGATAAATGACTAGCAGCTGTTACAGAAGAGTGGACATTGACCATTGCAATTGGCAAGGGACAGCTTCTAAGGGCATTTCCTGGTTCCGGGTTGCATTCAGTTGTGTCTCACTGCTCACAGAAGGCTCTTCAACATAGTGGAGGCTCCCATGAAGAGAAGGAGAGATTCCTACCCCCCCACCCCTCAATTCTCTGTGCACATCCCTGAACCCCCTTTGGGAATAGCATGTATTATTGTGATACACATCCCTGAGTGGTGAGTTAGCACTGCTGGGTGTCTGGGACTGGGTAGATGAGGAAGAATGGTGGAGACCACCACCTCAGGCGTCGCCTAGAGATGAGAAAGCATAGACCTCCAGGAGTGGTTTGGCACAGGGCATACTTCAGAGGGAGATTAGGGCAAAAGTTATAATAATGGGAGAGGAGTAGAAGGAAGTGGATAGCATTCAGCAGGCAGAGCCTGAGAAGTAGTTGAATGAGATGCTGTCACTGGAGAGTATCCCAGAACCCGTACCCTCCCTCCAAACCAGACGTTTGCTGAGAATAGCAGAACAGAGAGCTCAGAGGCAACTGTCACGTACCAGCCACCAGTGGAGGCAGAAAGAGGAGTCAGATGAATAGGGAAGTAATTGAGAAGGGGGGTGGAGCTTCACTCAGGGCAACGTTAGGCATTACAGTGCATCTTGAATTTGCCTCTGTAGATTGTATTAATAAACAGAACTGGAAAAGCTTGTTGTTCCCCTATCTTACTGCCTTCCTGAGAATCGGCCGCAGCTGTCAACAGCACCCTGGCACTGGGCTTAATTCGGTGGGAGAAGCATGTGACATATTTGTAATATTTGCTCCATTTGTAAATATACAAGCAGAGCCTTTTGGAAGCAGGTAGGCACCCAACAATGACATCATAGACAGCCAGTGTGGTGTAGTGGTTAAGAGCGGTAGACTCATAATTTGGTGAACGGGGTTCACGTCTCCGCTCCTCCACATGCAGCTGCTGGGTGACCTTGGGCTAGTCACTCTTCTTTGAAGTCTCACAACCCCACTCACCTCACAGAGTGTTTGTTGTGGGGGAGGAAGGGAGAGGAGAATGTTAGCCGCTTTGAGCCCTTTGTGTAGTGATAAAGCGGGATATCAAATCCAAACTCTTCTTCTTCATCATGTCAGAGGGAGCAGTGGAACAGTAAAAAAGGGACACTTAATTTTAGAAGAAGCTTGGAACCAGCCCACTACCCTAATTATTTTTAAATTATACATTGGTCTCAATTTCTTTCTGTCTCTCCCCACCCCCAAAAGTATACAGCATTTATTGTCTCGTGGCGCAAAAGAAGCATAAAAACACTAGCTACAGTAAGAGATTGCTGGTACATGATGAACCAATCTACTATAATACCGTTCTTCTGGTCATAGAAATAAGCCTTGTAAAGATACAAGTATACAGAGAGATCCACTAGCACTCTGCCATGTTTGCTAGCTGTACAATACTTAACCATATAGCATGTAACCTTCAGCTTCGCTGCTGATACCTTGCACTGAGCACAGTCCTGCCAACTGCTTCTGAATCCAGCCTTGGCTTTATACCCACCATGGGACATACACACATTCCTTAGTCCTCAGACCCTGGCAGGTAGATGGCCCTTTCAGAAAAACAAAACAAAAAACAGCAAAACAACTATTAGTCATTAGCTCCCATGGATGAAACATCAGCTGATCTAACTAGCTAGCATGTTTTGGGACTCCAGCTCCCATCAGCCCCAGCCAGCTTTGCTAATGGCCATGGATAATGGGAGTCATAGTCCAGCAACATCTGCAGAGCTAAGTTTTTCAAACCCCTGATGGAAAGAACGTGGACAAACATGAATTTTGCAAAATAAACTGTTTCACTTGCTTCTGTGATCCACAAAAAGAGACACAGATTTGTTTGTTTACTGGCTCATCCTGATCCCATTTCTTCAACTTTGCCTTTGTAATTAAATACTTCCTCCTACTGCCACGAGCTCAAAGTAACATTTGGTTGGCAAACTGAAGCTACATCCTTTACTATTTCTCAAGGGAATAATGACTTCCTCTCTTCTCTCTAATCACATTTTGAATAGCTTGTTTTTCAAATGCCACATTCTTGACCTTAAAAGGGGGGGGGGGAAGCAAAGCACAGGTCATTTAACTGGTAGTTAAAATGTTCTGATTTTATATTTAAATCTATAGGGATTAATTTTGCTAAATATGTATTCCCCTTATGCCTCTTTAGGCTGACTTTTGGTAAGAAGAGTTCAGCTTTTCTCTGTAATTTGAAATAAGCTGAAGTGGTATCTGACCTACTTCTTCTTTTCCTGGGACTTCAGCTAAAGAGCTAACACTGCAGGAGAAATATCTCTACAGAAGGGTGCTTTCTATTGTTATCTTCCCACAACCGTGTTTCAGATAAAGTTACACTGAGACATCCCAGTCCAATAATTGGGAAGTCCCCAGCTGGCAAGGACTTCTCCATTTCAAAGGTTTGTGAAGTCAAAAGGATGTGCAGGAAGTGCCTCTCCATTTGTGGCAAATGGGGAAGCCATTTTGTGTAGGGAGCTCTGAAAAGGCATACACATTGGAGAGCATACATAGGGCTCTGTGTTGAAATATGAGGCCATGGTCCTGCAACATGGTCCTCGCACTAACAAGTGGGTTTCTCTCACTGTTGGCGATGGTAGGGGTGTGAATATAGGGTTTCAACTGCATTTGTGGGACTCTAGCTATCAACAACACTGTTCATGTGACCCAGAAATAAGTAAATCCCTGTTGTGTTGTAGGGACTGTACCAGACTTGAATATATTTACCTTAACAACAGCTCATCCCAACATACTGTTGATTGAATTGTAAGGTAGTTCTCAGGTTTATTCACAGCATTGGGCTGTAAATCTGAATGAAGCCTTGTGTTTAGGAGATGAGATAGTGCACACATTCTGACTGACAAACTATGGAGGGAATACAGCTAGCCAGACTCTGATGTAAGTTGCACATGTTCAAATCCCAGTTTGTTGGGGTTGCTGATGAGAGCAGAGTTGGCTTATCAAATAAAAAAAGAAAAGAACTCTTACATGAATTCAAGTAAAACAGATGTGACTCCAGAGACGGGCGGACGTGCAACTGTTTGAATTCTGTGTTCTCGTACCAGAGCATCTGGTTTTGCTTTATCCACATAAGAAACACTGAGCATTTCTCCCTGACTCACAGTTTCTATCTTGTCTCATAGAGGAGAGTTTCAGCTCTACGTGAAGAGCTTTGAAAGGAAGTTCACTTGAACTCAATGGGACTTCCTTCCAAATACACTTGTTTGGGCCGGGACTGTAAATAAGAAAGAGTGCAACTGTACTTTAAGGACTGAATAAAACAATATTTAAAAAGTAACATTCACCTTCTTCTTTGGTGATCACTTGTAGGTGAGTAAGATAGTCTTCCATGAACCCAGTTTTAACAGTGAGTCTGTAAGTGACTGTAGAGACCAGCTCTGGATCCACACTTCCTTCCACAGTGGGAACATAGGTTTCCGGGCGGGAGTTGATCACGGTGAGGGTTTGCCAAGAGTGCCTTCCTCTTAGCACATTTCTCCCTTTTGTCCTGAGTTTGAGCGTCTTCAAAGCCCATGACACCTTTGGTAAAGGCTGTTCTCCAATTGCAGCACTCACAGGCCAGTGTTTCCCAGTTGTCGGTGTTCACACTGGCAGAAGAAGAGGAGTGCGGGGGGAGCACACCGCCCCCAGCAGCATGATCCCGGTGGGGTACCATCACAGCTGCCCCTCCACTCGCGCTGGGCGCCAAGCCCCTGCAAGCAGCATGCCACACCCACAGGACGTGCGCCACACCCCTGCGGGTGGCGCACCACACCCCTGCCTGCTCTCCGTCCCCCAGTGCTGAAGCATGAAGCTCTGTAACTGGGTGTTTATACTACATTTTTAAAGATTTGCCTTGAGAGAGTCTTTAAACCTCTTTTGTTGACCACCAGCTTTACGCTTTCCATTTTACCTAGCAGCAAGTTTGCTGCTAATTGTTTACCTCAACGCAAAACTCCAGATAAAAGAAAAATATTCTGTAATACGTTTGGGGTTGGACTAAATGGCTTTGGGGCAGGGGCAATAAGAAAGAAGCAATTTCTACAGAAGAGTAAATGGTTAAGCCAGTTTTTTCCTTCTTCTAACTAGACAGGTCTGCTAAGTATCTCCTTTGTCATGTAAGGAAGTGGCTCTATGTCAGAGGACAAATGGGTGGGCATCCCCTCCTTCAATTGGCTGGTAGTTAGAAGAACAAATGCCTGAGTTGAGGTGTGTGTGAGCTCGAAGCTAGAAGCAGGTGGAAACCAGAGAGAGAGACCCATTCTTGAATGAAGCGATGGGAGAAGCAATACATTCTTCGGGTATGCTGTGAGCCCCTCCATCATAGGCTCAGGTTGTACAGTATATATGTGTAAATAAACCATATATCCTAAAGACACCACAGTCTGTGCTGTCCCTCATTCTGAGGAAACTGAACCATGGCTTGCACCGCTCAGAGATTGGGTTGGCATACAACAGTAGCTTCCTATTCTGTCCCTGGCTGGAGTTGATGACACCAAATTTTGTGTGTGAGAGGGAGAACAATAGCTAGGCAGTATTGGGAAAGAAACTGATGGCTCAGGAGGGAGGGGGATCATTCCACTTGGCAAGCTGAAAAGCTTGTGATGATGGAAGGATTGCCATAGTGCTATGCTGAATTTCTGCCAATGGTTTCTGATCCAGGGGTCCATGTATGATTCTATTGCTACTTAACTCACTGCTAACTGAGATGATGGTGGTGCCTGTTCATTTCTTATAATTGGACCAGGACTGCGGTTTCCAGTCCAACAATGTCCTGAGAGTTGGATAAGCATAGGAGCACCAATTTACCTGCCAGTTTTCTAATTTGGTATGGGGCTTTCCTTGGTCAACTGGGTGGCACACAAACTTATTAAGATGGTGCAGAATGAGAGAAATTTCCCATTCCTGCTGTGGGAGCTAGATTAGCCCAAGGTGTACAGAATGCAAATGATACCAACAATGAATCAGTTGTTTCAATTCCCGCTGTTTCACTATCAAAGTGGAATATGAAAAACAATTATATAATTGCAGTACAGAATACAACTACAGCATCCCTGACTGATGACTGACAAATCTCTGCTTAAATGTCTCCAGTAGGATCTTTCCAGTGACATCAGCACATGGCAAGTAGCTACTGCTTTTTATCTTAGTTCTGTGCCCCTGTTGCTACTGGTTGGTTTTTGCTAATTTTCTTTTAGGGGGTTAGTTTATTGCTGCTGTTTGTTATTTTTGCTCTTTATTCCCCCCCCCTTTAAAAAATGTTTTAGTATCATTTTAAATAATTTACCTCTTTGCCTCTTTGAATTCTGGTCAAAAGAAAAGTGAGATTTTTTAAATTTAAAAAAGGGGAGAAATAAAAATGCATAGGGAGAAGGACGCCTTATACGCTGAACTTCATATATTGCATATGCAATCTTTGTTCTCACATAATAATGCATCTTGGAGCAATTTTACATTGACAAATACTTGCTGCACTAATTATCCATATTAGCTTGCATGCCTTCTTCAGTTCAGCATCCAACTCTTGTATCATATAAATTTGTCTCTCAACATAACAGAAAGATAATGAAGTACTCAAAATCCATAATTTTCTCCAGATCAGTTCCGTGGGGCTGCAGGATCTGGCATGTCCATTCTCATTTTGCAGCTGTGCATTCACTGTATGATGGCAACCCCTTATCAAAAGAGCTTAAAATCATAGTATTAAAACATAGTATTGCTATGTTTTGTTTTTGTTTTTTCATAGAGTACGATGTTTTTGTATGCAGGACCGAATTCATCAAATTACAGATGCCATCCATGTTCCATTACACCCAGTGACACATCTCCTATTGGTTTTAATGACCGCCTTCAGGATTGTACCTTAAGGGGACAATCACATGGCACATTTCGGCAACAAGGCAGGTGTTCCTGCAACTCCGCTGGCTTTCTGCCAACAGCACTGAGGCAGCATGGGGAAAATGGGTACCTGACTTCCTCAAAACCATTTAACCTGGTTCTGCACTGCCAAAAAAAATATTACCAAGAATTGCCGTTACCAAGTTGTGGATCATGGAGAACCTGGCTGCAGTTGTGTGAGGTCTACAGAATTAAAAAATAAAACTTTTGGTTTGCCCTTATCTATGACCTATGATCAATGGCAAAAATGGCAAGGCATCTCCTATCCAGACTCATAGTAAATGCTTTAATTAGGTTCTTTGCCACCAACCTATCTCAAGGTGGAACTTCACTGCTGTCTTCTATCTTCTCCCAGTTTATTCTCCTAAACCATTTCAATAAAAATGCAGTCAAAATGTTTACTGTGTGTGTACCACGGCCGCAGAGATCTTTTTTTTAACCCTTCACTTTTTTCTTTCAATTCAGTGACAGCTCACTCACTGTCTGCTATACAAGCTGGTGTTTGTACCATAGAGTATGCCCACATTTTCTCAGTGTCCCATTTGTGACTCTTCTTCTGACAGTCTGAGTTTTCCTCTGATTGTGTATTCAGCTCTTCTAAGTATCAAGATTTCTTTGTAGTGCTTCCTTTGTGATCCTAAACCTGCAAAAAGAACTAAACTTTCAGTATAAAAGTATAATATTTCGCTTCAGGTTACAGACTCCGCTAACCCAGAAATAGCACCTCGGGTTAAGAACTTTTCTTCAGGATGAGAACAGAAATTGTGCTCCGGTGGCGCGGCAACAGCAATAGGCCCCATTAGCTAAAGCGTTGCTTCAGGTTAAGAACAGTTTCAGGTTAAGAACGGACCTCCAGAACAAATTAAGTTCTTAACCCGAGGTACCACTGTATATGGACTCCAGTTATTTGCCTACCCTCACTTGCCGGATCATCACCTTGTCGTGGTGAGTGGGCTTGCATGTTCCTATGACCCTTGTGAGCGAAGCTGTTGGGAGTCTCATACTCCCAGCAGTGTCACGCAAGGCGGTAAGGTCAAAGGGGAGGAGCTGGACAAAGAATGATCCAAGAAGTCCTCAAAGGCAGAACAGGTGGATGATAACAAGTGGTATGTTACAATGGCTGTGAAGGCGGATGAAGGCTGCAGCATGTAAGAATCTGTCGGTCGTTGTGATACTCATGCCATCAGAACAGAGCCTTACTGTGAAGACTGTGTGTTGGTCAGCGTGCACTGATTTACACACATAAAACAGATTCACGCACAGGGGTCTTCCAAAAACCCATCCCAAAGAAGGCACCATTGGCAAACTTTCACCATGATCAACTCCCACCTGGAAACCTATGTCCCCACTGTGGAAGGATGTGTGGATCCAGAATTGGCCTCCACACAGTCACTTACAGAACCACTGTTAAAACTGGGTTTATGGAAGACAATCTTACTCGGCTATGAGTGATTGCAAAAGAAGAAGAAGAAGAAGAAGAAGAAGAAGAAGAAGAAGAAGAAGAAAAGGAGGAATTTGCTTACCACAATATAGGATTGACGGGCAGTCATAGACATACACACAGTTCATGCCTGGTTTCAGAGGGCTTAAATGGAGGATATCCATGGGTGTATATTGCTACATACATGGAGCCCCTTCTCAGGCATGATGAACGTATGTTGAATGGGGGCTGGGCTAATCCACATGACCCTGTGATACCCCCATCCCCACCCCACACATGTTCTCTGAAGGTTTTTGGAGTGGTTGTATGGACTCCCTTGCGCAAAGCTTGTAATCTCCCAGAGTTCTCTAAAATTTGAATTAATTTCAACCGGGCAAATAATATGGGCTTCAACCTCTATGTGCAATTCATTTCTATAATGAAAAATGATTGTAGATCAGGAGCAATGGAATCTGCAGATAACCACAAAAAAACCAACGTGAAACAGACCCTGTGAGTCTACTGCCCTTTGCCTTCTTCATATTTTTCTCTTTGTCATAATTTCCTTTGGCTTGAGTTAATAAAAATTGTTTCACATCTGCTGCCCCTTATAATCGTTTCCCTATAATTGGGTTATATGTTTGCCACCTTTGTGTGACATAATACCATCACCGAGCAGTAAAGTGCATGTTATTACTTCAAAGAAGCCTTCCTTGCTGACAAGAATTAATTAGAATTCTAAATTGTTACGTAAGTCTTCTGTTCTGCAGTGGGAGCTTTAGTGAAATGATGGCAATGGATAATTAGCAGCCACTATTCTGTCTCTTCATTTTGGATAGTCCATAAAAGATTTGATGCTTCCTTTCCCTGAAATAAACAAAAACAGCTTCTGAACTGTCAGAAAACAACAGCAGCTCTTGAAGGCTAATCATTAGCAGGCTTTGTCATGGACTTGTAATTGTTTCATGAATTCTGCTTCAATCAGGGAAAAATATGCTTAAGTGCCAATAAAAAAAAAGTTTTTAAGCTATTATGATCAACCTCTCTCTTTCTCTACTTTAAAAAAGTTTCCAGGCAGTCTCTATCTGTGCCTGTGACCAATGGGAGCAGCTACGAAAAGTGTGCCTCAGGAAGGAATGTATTCTCAGGCTAGAAAGGCCCATGGGAGGTCCTTCTGCAAAAAGGGGTTGAGGATTTGTTAGACCCCCTGCCTGACATGGGAGGAGCAGTCCCTTGACATGGCATTGCTCCTGATGGATGCTCACTTTCCTGTCCGAAAAACAAACATTCTCGCAGCCCCCAGCACTCCCAACTTCATAACTTTGAGGATGAACTCCTTCGAGGCCTGCAGCAAGGAATTGTGTGGTGCATTCTAAGGCGAACACACGGCAAAAGAAATAATGGATTATTTAAAAACCCCGGCATGAAGAGCTACCAAATGATTACAGAAATAAGCTCCCTTTTGCCATGTTTCATTTTAGAAATTGCCCACAGAACAAATCACCACCTGAACCCTGAATTTTCTGATTAGGTGGTGCATTTCCTTCATTCCATCCAAACTCTGTGTTCTCAAGGAATGTCCTGAATGTGGGGGATGCCACCGTGGTGCCCACAGGTTAAAGGTAAAGGGACCCCTGACCATTAGGTCCAGTCGTGGCCGACTCTGGGGTTGCGGCGCTCATCTCACTTTATTGGCCAAGGGAGCCGGTGTACAGCTTCCGGGTCATGTGGCCAGCATGACTAAGCCGCTTCTGGCGAACCAGAGCAGCGCACGGAAACACTGTTTACCTTCCCGCCAGAGCGGTACCTATTTATCTACTTGCACTTTCGAACTGCTAGGTTGGCAGGAGCTGGGACTGAGCAACAGGAGCTCACCCCGTTGCGGGGATTCGAACCGCCGACCTTCTGATCGGCAAGCCCTAGGCTCTGTGGTTTAACCCACAGTGCCACCCGCTCCCTTACATGTGCCCATAAAGGCCTTACCTGCCACCTGCAGGTATCTCTCCCTTTCCACCTCATGGAAATGAGGCTTGGAAGAAGCATTCCCTTGTAGCCCACAGGGTAAGTGGCAGTTGCGGTTTGTTTATTGCCTACAAGAGTTTCTCTGGGCCCAAAATGTTTGGCAGTCACTGCCTTAAGAAATCCTTAACAGTTGAAATAGGAGATGGAGAACCTGTTACTGGATTCCAACACCCATCAGTTTGGCTAGCAGTCAGGGGATCTGTAGTTCAACAAGATCTGGAGGACCACAGGTCCTTAGACTTGATCCCAACATTCTCCAAACGAGACATTTCCTGAAGCAGAGCTGGGAGTGTCATCTGCACAACACCAATACACTCTGTTCAAGATGTGTCATTGGAATGGTAAGGAGCTGGTTGTGTCTAAGTACCATTCTCAGGGAGGCAATAGGAAGGATATGGAGAAAGAGAAAGAGATATAAACGTATGCAGATTCTCTGTTCATGGAAATCATTGTATTCACACATATAGCCCTCCCACTGATGTATGTTTATGTATGTTTGTTTGTGTGTGTGTGTGTGTGTGTGTGTGTGTGTGTAAAAGTAACAAAGAAAGCTGCATGAATCCAGACAAAGGATGCTATTTTGACTTTTTGCATCTGACATGAACACTTCTAAGACCACCAATGGATAGAGCAGAGATGATGCAGCAAAATGGCCTGTTGTTTTGTAAATACTATGCACAATGCCACACTATTGGGTCCCTTATGGTTAACAGAAATAATAACAGTTCCTTTGACGAGACTTGCTCAGTTTCAAAATAAGCAGTGTTTATTTCGATAAAATTCACAATTCATATAAAAAGTATGAAATGATGCTCACACCATATCACTAAAGAGTAGTATGCAAGCAATGTCCATTCTCTCTCAGTCTGCTTACAGATCTGTATTTGGAACAGCTGGCTTTCATTGGTGGTTTATATTTTCACAGTGAAGAGCTACATTCTAGGAGTTTGAAAAATAAAGCAGCAATATACCCTCTACTGTATAAATAATGGTGTGTTCGATTTAACTCTTTTATAGCTTTTGCCGTGGAAGGAAAAAATCAACTAGTGCAGCAAACATATTCACTTTAGGAAAAGATTTGGGCCTTTTCAATCTTGCTTAATATTTCTCTACTTGTTCATTATGGCGTCACTCAACTGAAGATCAAGTCTCCACTAGCAGGATGGGCAGATAAGCAATTTCCAGCAGTTTCCACTTCTTCTTCGCAGTCCTCCTGCATGCTCCTCTACTCCAGAGACCCTCCATAGGAGTTTGGGGAGGGGGCCCAGGGGGCGGCAGGGCAAGGAGGAACAGCTGGAAATTTCTTACCTCCTCTGTTAGGAGGTATGTTGTCAGCTGCAAGATGCAGCTGGAAGAAACCCCGTGGCTGTAAACTGAAGATTTAAGGAGTACACTTGGATACCTGAAGCTCTGCGTAAAAATGAACTTCCCCTATCCTCTTCATTTTGGGGAAATTCACTATAACAGAAAATATTTGCGCTTTGTCAGAAAGAAAGAGGACAGAGCTAAAAGAATGTGCCATAATATAGGGTCTCATCCGATGCTGCAGTGCAGGTAACAGAACTTCCTCTCCCTCTTCTGTCCCTTCCAGCCTCGGTGCACCCCCAAAATCAGCTCTAGGGGGTTGCGGGTAAGGATGGGCAAATTTGCAAATTGCAGGTTTTTTGGTTTTTTAAAATCCGTTTCTCATTTTTCCAATCATGAAAACATAAAATGGGCCGGCAGGATCAGGCCAATGGCTCACCCAGAACAGCATCCCTGCATCCTGTTCCCACAGTGGCTGGCCACTTCAGTTCTCCTCATATACACATGATTTTGCGAATTTGTTTTTTTAAAAGATACAAGTCTCCCTAAAAAAAATAATCAGCAGCATTTTAGTGCAAATTTATCCCAATAGGTACATTTTTTGGATGCAATTTCCCCACAGATAATGCATTTTTAGATGCCAGTTTCACTAAAAGATGGATTTTATACACACTTTACCCCAGTATATGAAATTTATGCACATTACCTGGCTGGAGAAATGCATTGCAAAATTCAGAGAAGTGCGCATTTTGGAGGATAGCTGTGTTTTGGTCCATGTATTATTTCAGAAGTGCAAATTAGCTAAGTTTGCCTATAAATGTGAACTGCATCAAATCCCCCCTGATCCCCAGCATTTTGGGGACCTCTAGAACAGAATTTGCGGACTCCATTTGGCTTAGTAGAAGATGCCCATGAACCAAAATATGGATGGGAACTTTAACTGAAATCAGTTTTTAATTTCTTTCAATAGAGCTGCAACATTTAATCCTGGTATGGCGAACCTTTGGCCCTTCATATGTTCCTGAACTATAACTCCCATCATCCCTGACCATTGCTAGGGCTGATGGGAGTTGTAGTTCAGGGACAAAGGTTCCAAATCCCTGATTTAATGAATCAGTAGCTATATGTATTTTTTTTGGCTGGATTAAAAAGCTGCCCCCAATAAACTGTGCATTTTAATGGTTAATTCCTTTAAAAAGAAGTACTTATAAAAAAGATGTACACGTCAGGCTCATTCTTAGAAATGGCAGTCCTTCTGCTTCAGTCCATCATTTTGAATGGGTCTACTCTGACTGACTAAATCAGATATCCTGAATGTTCAGAGTGACATATATTTGAGACTTACAATATGTAAAATAATTAATAACCTTAGTTGATAACAGAAGTGCAGGGAGGAACTTTTCATTTGAACACTCCCCAAGTTTCTTTTCACTCTTCTTAACTTTAAATGAAAACACCAGTGCTGCTCACTATCAACAGCAGGAAATAAATATTTTAAATGTATTGTTACACATGGTTTCTATGTGCACTATTTACCTTCTATGGATAATACCATCAGAACCACTCAACACATGATACAACACATAGAACATATCATCAAGAAACATACACGGTTCAGTAGCTATTCTCATACAAGTAGACAACAGTTAACACGATGACATAACTTATGAGTTGCATTTGCAGAAAATATGCCACTGAATATATTTTGCATTTGGTTCACTTTGCTTAATGCTGAAATTCATGTGTGATTGTTCACTGTTTGAAGAAATGTAAAGAAATGTATATTAAACCATCAGGGTCCATACGGTGTTTTAGTGCCAAACAAAGACACTAATGTGGAATTAAAAACGTTTCAATTTTCAAACCTGTGATTTTTCATGGCTCGTGGCCTTTATCACTAATTTGAGTTAGCAAGGCGTATGCTTCAGAAGTTTTTAACTATTTTCTCTGTGTGAATTTCCTGTGTTTGGGCACCCCCAGATTCTTTTTCACCGCACTTATTAATTCAATGATGAATGGCAACAAACTCAACTAATCAAGGGACGTTCTAGAGACAAGAAAACAAAGTGATCAAGTGATCCCTTATGTGCACAGTGACTCTGGCAGCTGCATAGAAGAGCTGTCGCATTCACTTTAGTAGAGGAGGTGCAGTAGAGCTCCAGGCCTCCACTGAAGTCAATGAGTAAGTCACCAAGCAGAGAACATCCATTGAAGTGAATGTGGTTCCTGGAATCAGGATTGCTCTTCTTTGTTGGGTTTCCAAAGGGGGATAGATCAGCGTAGACTAAACATTTGCAATTTTCCACAAGTATCATGGAATTTTTGAGTAGCTTACTACTACATGTTCCATAATAATACAGCTAAAAAAGCAGTCATGATTATGCTTTGAAATTTCAATACATCACATGAACAATATATTTCACAGCTTGTATCAATATAGGGTGATATTCCATGTTAGTCACACTTACAGTAGGCCCATTTAAATAAATGGGAGTTGAAGTCACCTAAGACCATTGATTTTAATGGGTGTACTCTGAATATGATTTAGTTGGCTTCTACCCACAAAATGTATATGATAGACAGTTTTGTAGTAACACTTTTTACACTAAATACAACAAAGAACACCACAAGATAAAAGAAACTACAGGTGTTACCATTTTGGTGTCACATTTATCGAACATGAAATTTAACTTTGGGTTCATTGAACGATGACAGCTCCTATATACAAAATGTGTAGAGGAAGATATTAAAGTAAATGTAAAGCCCACTAGAAACTCATATACAGCTTTAGGCGAATACTAATTTCAGTGTCTCCAAGCAATGTTGTGGAATCACTACCACAATGTTAATAAAAAAATATATATATTCATTGAGGCATAGTGTTTCCTGTACCACCAAGTGCTATCCTTTAGTAATTCAGTCTATTCTATCAATATATATTTATGATAAAGAACATTGAATCCAAGATTAGAGAAAATGATGCTCCGAGTCAGATGAAGCTTTATTATACAATAAATAGAAATAAATACCTTTATTTACAACTTCAGCAAGCCATCATTTAAAAAGAATTCTGCCAGCAGAAAAGAAAAGCTTTATTTGAGTTGGATCCAGACCTGCCCTTCCCTGAACCGAAGGAGTCATTGCATTTTGGAAGGGACAGAGATCCAGCAGAGGAAAGGACTGAGGAGATTTTTGCCAATCTCTTCTCCCCAGCACCATCTTCCATGTTGTTCCAGGGGGTCACCGGCCTTCTAGAATAGCTTTTCAGCTGGCACAGTATCAGCAAAAGCTACCTCCTGCCTTCCTCCAGTGGGAGAGTCTGGATCCAGCCCAGACTGGGGAAAACCTTTTCTGCATTCTTGGCAAATGAGCCATCCATTAACTCTGACGTAACGGGAACATGAAATTGAGAAGAAAAGTGTTCATGAGCATTGCCATTGTGGTGGTAGCTAATGAGCTATGCACATAGGACTACCCTTCTTTTGCATTCACTGTCCTATATAGCAGCCATTGCTGTGGTCAGTCACACTTTCCTGAAGAACTGTGATCACACAGATGGTTACCATCTCATGACATCTGCTGCCCAATTTGATCCAACCTGTGTACTAACTGCATGATGAAATTCAGTAGTGCGAACAAGGGCTGGCAACACCCCCCCCAGGTTTCTGTGTTTCCCCCTGAAGTACTACACTCCCTCTGAAATTGAGTGGGCAGGGGACCATTTTGGGTTGAACTGGTTTGCTAGTTTAGTTGGGGGCAAGAGCATTTTCCTTAGCAGTGGAATCTCTCTCTCTTAAGCCATAAAACTCTGCAGTACTGCTGCCTGTGTTGGAGGTAGCTTTGGTGGGCTTTTTCTCTTCTTTTGCCCATCCATATTTCCTCTAGTCCTTTGATTAAAGCAGCAGCAGTGGTGGGGAAGTATTGTGGTAGCCACAACAAGAGCTCCACCCACTGCTACGTAAAAGCATGAGAGTGTGCATGGTTTTGAGGAGAGGACGGCATTGGGATCCCACCACTGTTGCCATAATCATAGGTAAAGGTAAAGGGACCCCTGACCACTAGGTCCAGTCGTGGCCGACTCTGGGGTTGCGGCGCTCATCTTGCTTTATTGGCCGAGGGAGCCGGCGTACATGTGGCCAGCATGACTAAGCTGCTTCTGGCAAACCAGAGCAGCACACAGAGACGCCGTTTACCTTCCCGCTGGAAGGTACTACTTGCACTTTTAACGTGCTTTTGAACTGCTAGGTTGGCAGGAGCAGGGACCGAGCAATGGGAGCTCACCCCGTCACGGGGATTCAAACCGCTGACCTTCCAATCGGCAAGCCTAGGCTCTGTGATTTAACCCACAGCGCCACCCGTGTCCCTGCCATAATCATAGTTGGCTCTAAAAAAGAGAGTGCTGCTGCCAGTTGTAATGGTAAATGGCTCTCATGTCCCCTCAAATGGCTCAGCCTCTACTATTTAGCAAGGAGGGAACTGTTCTCCCCGGGACCCTACATGAAGATTGTGCTGGTGAGCTGGGGACGGCCAGTTCATTGCCAGTGAAGTGTGACTTGGCTTTATGTTCCACTGAAATCAGTTGCTGTCTATCCTGACTGCTAAATGCAACCTCCATATTCTACCAAAGATTAAAGTAAGCTTACCCAACCTCGTGTCCAACAGATGTTGGAGACCACAAGTTCCACCATCCCTGACTATAGGGCTTTGCTGGTCAGGGCTGATGGAAGTTCTAGGTTAGAACTGGAGGGATAGGGAAAGCTGTACTGAAGACTCAGCAGCAAGGCAAGGCTATCTCGATCTTGCTGTGATTGTGATCTTCCCAACAGCTGCTTGGTTGCCCAATGATGGAGACAGGCGGTCCAGCTGGAAGGATCCTAATCTGTTGTGACATTGACAGACAGCAAAGTTGCCTGTGATCCAGAGCATATTTAACTTTTTTTTTTTTTTAAGTAAGACTGGTAATGGGACATATGCATTATTTTCTTTCGATTGTACACAATATGTCTGTTTTACATATTTAAAACGATGCAAAGTATATGCGCACATATACAGCAATAAGGAGCATTGAAGACTTGTAACAGCTGCTGATGGGATATAAAGTAGATGCGTATAGTTTGCAATCAGTAAAATAAATCCATCTGATTTCAGTAGACATTGAACCTAGCAAACCACATTTCTTTCTTTCCATGAACACCAAATCAGTTGCATGGGAAAAAAATCCTGAAGTCATAGTGCAATCTGCTGTACTGCTTAAGGATGTATCAAGCCCAGGCACACCTTCTAACTTCCTTGCAGTGCCCACGTTGTATGTTTCATGAACATAATGACACATTTCAGGCAGTTGGCTGTGCTATAACACAACAAATGTACACAAGTCTAAAAAGTGTATGGAAGATTTGGGGGGGAACTTCCCCCCCACTCTCCATTGTTGTTGTTGTTGTAAAAATAGATCAGCATGTGCAAAAACCAGAGAAAGGAAATAGTGATGGTGAGATCTCAGTCAAAGCTGTAGATGAAGGCCAAATCAGATTTTTTTAAAATTATGTATATCTGCAGTGATGGAGAAGGGGTGTGCCAAAGACATCAGAAAAAGTTTGGTTTAATTGTGGTGAGGTTAATACCAGTTTGGGGGTGGACCAACATTTGCAAAAAATAAAAAATAAATGAAGAATGCACCTAAGTACAAATTAAGCGTAAGATCCACTACAGGGGTCTGTGCATTCTACTTATAGGATATATTCTGACCACTGTCTGAAATCTAGACAGTGCAGGCATGCCCAAAATATTCCTATTGCCTGAGTTTATGAGGACCCAAATTCACATGTGAATAAACAGTTTATGCATATTCACTGATTTGTCCTCAGTCTAAATCAGCAGCACTTCCTGGTTGACACACTTGACAAGAAGTCAACCAGGAATTGCCCAGGGAGGAGATCCTGTTCCCAAAACATTAGAGCAAGTTTACACATATAAATCTCCTTAATGGATCAGTCCCACAGATACAAAAGGATGCTACATGGAGTAAAGCGTCACCACTCAGGATGATGTGCAAGATGGTCCACATTGGATTGGGTAAATTTGGTGAACTTCGACACCAATCACAAATCACTTCCTCACCCAATTCTTCTACACATATGGCCTCTACTCTCAAAACTCTTTAGGGCCCATATTATTGGAAGGAACATTTGTCTTATATAAACAACAAATAGATATAGTTCCACAGAAGTCAAGTGCTGAACATATATCTACAGAATGAAGCACTTTTCAATGGAATTTAGAACACAATTTTATGTGTTGCATTTAGTCGAATAGGTAACAAGCGTAATCTGAAAACCGAAGCATTTTACACATATGTGGTTTCATTCTACTTCAGATGTACACTCCTGCCTTATTTGAAAATTACCTCCAAATGTATGCTCGCCCAAGTTTCCTACTGACACTAGAATGGACTTTATGGTGTATATATGTAAATGTAGCATAGGTAGATTTTGATTACAATCAATTAGTACATATGACATATAAATTCACATTCTTGAAAAACCTCGTGACTTTTACTTTGCTTTCATTAGCCTGAAAACAGGCCTTTCTTATGTCTCCTGTGTAATAGGCCCCAAAAGGCAATGTCAGAGCTGCTTGTGCATGTTCAAAGCAAATCTCAGAGCCTTGATAGAATGAATTGGACCACACTTCCTAGCACATTTCAAGAGCTCTTCCACATACTATTGTCCCCCAAGCTTTAGGAAGGTAGGCTGATGGTGAATACCTCAGCTTACTTACTTTCATTAACATTTGCTGTAAACAACCAACAATCTTCTTCACAAGACGAAATGAGAGGCCACTGCTTAATTTTAATAGGACAATGTGTCTCAGATGGTTAAACACTTAAAGCTGTGGTGGTTGGGACTCTGGGTGAACATCACTGTGCTGGCCAACTAGGTTGTGGAAAACGTGCGCCGCCAAGTCATCACTCAGTGTCCAAGAACCCATTTTTTGGGGCTGTTAGGATCAAGTTTTCCGAAGGCCGATAGGAAAGAGAGGACATCTTTGTCGTGAAACTAGCGTGTCTGACATTGTGGGGGCTGTATTTCAGAAGCTGGAGGAAATATTTCCTGAAGTTCTTTCCAAAAAAGCCATAAAAGAGGGGGTTCAGGCAGTTGTTAAAATACGCTAAGCAGATCGTGAAAGGCATGGCTGTATCCACAATGTCGATGATATTACAATCGGTGATCACACTGAGTTGAATCAGCACATCCAGAAAAGTGAATATTTGATGAGGAACCCAAGAAAAAAAGAAAAAAAGGACAATTGCAACAATCATCTTGAAAATATCATCGTTTCTGGTCTTGTTTTTCTGAATCTGGTATGCTTTCTTCAGGGCTTTCCAGATTAATATATAGCTTGTTAAAATGATCACGAAGGGGATCAAAAACCCCAGCATGTTTTTCGATAAGCCCAATCCAACTTTGAGTGTTGTGCCGTTGGTTGTGTTGGAGGGGGTCTGATACCGAAAAGCACATACCGTTATATTTTCATTTTCGATTAAGTATACGGTACGGTGGATAATCACAGGCAAGCTGGCAAGGGCCGCCATCAGCCAGATGATGATGCAAGTTACCCGGGCAACAAGCATCGTGCGCTGAAGCCGGGACTTCATTGGGTGCACGATTGCCAAGTAACGGTCAATGCTGAGGCACGTCAGGAGAAACACGCTGGCATACAGGTTGAAGGTTGCTGCAGCCGAAGCTAACTTGCACAAGCCACTGCCAAAAGGCCAGCGGTATTGCATGGCGGCATTGGCCGCCCACAGTGGCAAAGTCACGAGGAAACACAAATCAGCCAGAGCTAAATTGAACAGAAAGACACTTGCCACAGTTTTCAGCTTCATGAAGAAGTAAATAACAATCACCACCAAACTGTTTCCAAATATACCTATGATGAAGATGATGGTGTAAACGGTTGGAACAACAATTAGCATGTAGTTGTGCCTTCCCAGTGAGGGGCAGTCCACATGAATTCTTTTCACAGTCTCTTCTGTGGACATATTTAGGAGCATCTTGATAAGTTCAGGTAGAGGCTATTTGGAAAATTAATTCCAGGCTCATCTGGGGAAGAAAAATGAGAATATTATCACTACTGTTTTGCCTTTATATATATTTTTTGTGTCAGGAAGGACTTGTTCAACAGTTTCTTAACAGCAATTATGGTAGATGTTTAATACTCTAACTACATTTTCATGAATTAAATTCCGTATTCCGGAGAAGCCTGCATTATGCTCCAAATATTTAACCTAGTACTTTGATTTCAATTGGCGTAAGTTATATCATTTGGGTAGGGACCAGTGTTCACTGGAAAAGTACATGGCCCTAAATTCAATCCCTGGCAACAGTTGTTTTTGTTTTAAAAAAGAATAAGAACAGATTCACACTATACATTTAAAGCACTGTCCCACCACTTGCCATGACTGTTCAATGGCTTCTCCCAGAGAATTTTGGGAGCTGTAGTTTGTTAAGCGTGCTGAGAGTTGTTAGGAGACCGCCTTCCCCCTCCAGACCCACAATTCTTAGAGTTTCCTGCGAAGAGAGATTGATTGTTAAACTACACTGAGAATTGTAGCTCTGCAGATGGGAGACAGGGGTCCCCTAACAACTCTCAGCAAATGGCTCCATAGCAGTTTCCTAGCTAGCAACCAATTTTGGAAAAATGGATAGCTAACCCTTTCCTGCCACCTTTCAGTAGCTTTGCAACTCGTGGAAGAAGAGAATTCCCATAAGTTGGAATGCAAGTTGGAATCACAAAAATGACCTTTGGGGGAAGGTTTATTCTCCTCTTCCATTGGTCCCCCACCCAGTCATCATTTCCATAAAACACACACACAGAGGGAGAGACTACACAGTAATGGTGGGTTACCTCACAATGTTATTGTATCCCACTTTGTCACAGATCCACAACAATAGTGGGAAAGGGTGTTTGCTACTTCTTACATTCGTGAAGCAATTCTCAGTATTGCACTGCGTGTCTGCCTCCTGCCCTTAGGTTGGTACATCCAACGGGAATCCAGGCATTAAGAGCTATGCTTTAGATTGAGGATGGGAGACCTGTGACCTTCCATATGTTGTCATCCTTGATCAGTAGCCATGCTGGCTGGGGCTGGTGGAAGTTGGAGTCCATCAACAATTGGAGGGCCACAAGTTCCCCATCCTTGTTTAGAACAATTTTATATCTATCATAATGACTTCTTGAATTTAGGTATATTAATGTTTTCTTGCACTCTACAAGAACAAGGGACTGACTCAGTGCTTTTTTCCCTGCGGGTACGCATACCTCTAAACATTTTGTGAATCTAAGTTTGGTCTCATTGAGGGGCAGTATTTCAATATGAGTAGGAAAATGAGATTACCCCTAAACATTTTTTTTTTAAAAAAGAAAGCACTGGACTGACCTAAGCAACCTGGACATTACATCATGAAAAATGAATGAAATGTTCTTTCCACTGCAGTATCTTATCAATGTAAATGCCAAATATAGCACAACTGCTAGATCCCAGATATCTTGGTGTTCTGTTTAGGTTATATTATGGATCAAAATAATCAGCATCTGAGTAACATTCATAGGCTATGTTTTGGCTGCTCACTGGAGACCAAGACAAACAACGCAATTAAATATGTTTTTAGTGAATCACTTAAGAGGTCGTCTTGGATCACGGAAGTTTAATAGCTGTTAATGAAAACAAAACCTCTTGGCATTCAGAAACTTGTCTATCTGAACTTACGTGGATCTCTTGCCAAAAGTTAATTTGTGTCTGATTAGCAAGCATATTGGCTTTATTCTTAAACTCACTTTGGGTATGCTAAGTCACTATGATTAAAATAAATATGAGCCAAAATCAATGAACCAAACATGTTTTCTTGCTGATTGTAATGGAATAATAGTATGAAGAAATTGTATATTTGGAGTGTGTTGCCTGTAACAGGAAAGTAGTCAGTTGTTCCATTGGCAGAAGCAGCAGCCATGTATTGTGAATTCACATAATATCTGTTCACATGACATCATACACCCTGTAATCACATTCCTGTTTGATGCAGGTTCAGAAGGGTCTTTTGAATAGTTAATATGTACAAACTGAGTTGTACAGGATCTCAGAATGTGTGGACTGATCCTTTAGACCGGTGATGGCCAAAGATGGCCCTCCAGCTGTTTTGGTACTACAACTCCCATCATCCCTAGCTAACAGGACCAGTGGTCAGGGATGATGGGAATTGTAGTCCCAAAACAGCTGGAGGGCCACGTTTGGCCATCACTGCTCTAGACATACAGTTCATACTTGTGTAGGGTTTGTTGACAAGGTCTGTTGAATGCATGCACCTCAGGGTGGGGTTAGTGGATACCAACCTGCCTTACCTAGATTCATTCATGTGAATGCCATGTCATGTGAATAGGACTTTAGTAAGAGATACATAAAGAGAGTATAATACTCAGAAAAATGAGCAGGAGGGTATCCTGAAGCAGGTGAAGTAATAGATACTACTATCTAAAGAGAGGGGCCCCTCTTAAAACCATTAAATCCAGAATTTAAAAATTTAGGGGTGTGGTCAACTAACTTTTCAATGGGTAGGCCCACTGAAATTCATGGCCATGACTAATGTAGGGCCATTAATTTTGATGGATTTAGTTAGTTAATAAAAGTTAGTTGAACACCACCCTTAGAATTGCCTAACTGCAGCACTGGTTGAAGCTATATTTATTCCTGGTTAGAAACTTGACTGTACTCTGTGATTCCATGGCTACTTGTTGTTTAATTGACAAATTGTGGGGGTGCAGTCTTGCAAAAGAGCATGTTTACTCTGAATATCTGCAATGACTCCTGGATATAATTCCATTATAGCAAAAGTGTTGTTTCACAGAGGGCGAGTGCTACAGAATGCACTTATATTAGCTAAGGATCATTCAGTTTCTTAGGAATTGCGCTAGCACTGAATACCTAATTATGTGTAACTGAATATCAAACTTTTGTCAAGGACCACAATTTAATTTCCCCTATTCATGGGAAATTTGACTGTAAATTATAGTTTAGGCACCTCTCAGAAAGAATCTTTGTTATTTTTATGAAGTTTAAAAAGTTAGACAGATATTTTAAATGGAGGTTTCTCAAGATAATAATTCCTGCTTTTAAGAAATAAAGCAATATACTGACCACAGAAGGTACCATTTTAGGGTTTTTAAACATGTGCAACATTTGACACATCCTAGTGCCAAAACTACTAGCCTCATTATTAATCAGGATTGCCTTTCAGTTTGCCACAAAAAAGAATAAAGAGAATTGCCTTTCGGCCAATCATAAGGCTGCCATCACATCATGCTTTTAAAGCTCTATGATAACACTTTAAGGAGCCATGGCTTGCCCCCTCCAAAGAATTCTGGGAGCCGTGGTGTGCTAAGGCTGCAGAGAGTTGTTATCAATCCTTCTTCAAGGGGTACTCTGGAAACTGTAGCCATATTTGAGGGGGGGGGGGATATAGGCTTACTTTCAGTGGCACTACTTGAGAATTACGGATCCATTGGGTCACCAGCCTCTTTCGGCCAGTGGGCACAAATGGAATTTTGGGTGCATGGTAGAACACACTCTAAATCAGGGGTGTTTCTGGATTCCAACTCCCACCAGCCCCAGAATGTCTGATGGTTGTGGCTGCACTCCAGCAACATCGGGGTCACAGGTTCCCCGGCCCTGTTCCAGACGATACAGTAAATGAATTACCGTATTTTTCGCTCTATAACACGCACCTGACCATAACACGCACGTAGTTTTTAGAGGAGGAAAACAAGAAAAAAATATTCTAATCGAAACAGTGGATGTATGATTTTTGTGGTTCATGCTGTGGCCACAGACATGTGATCTGACAGTGAGTTTGGGGTAGCCCAATGCAAAAATCCTGAGGATCCATGTGGATCCATGCTTTGTAACCACGTTTTTGCGCCATTGCGGCCCCATGAAACAGTGTGTGTGTGTGTTTTTTGGTGCAGGCTGTAGCCATGGACATGCTATGTGATCAGATGGTGAATTTGGGGTGACCCAGTGCAAAAATCCTGAGGATCCATGTGGATCCGTGCTTTGTAACCATGTTTTAAGTGGGGAGGGAAGGAAAAGCACTCAAGGGACAAGAAGCACGCATGGGGTGTGTGGAGAAGAATGCTGCTAATAATGAAGAAGAGGCTCCTCTCTGGCTTTGCTCCTTTAGAACAAGCAGGCTCTGCGTCTCTCCCTCCTCCCCGGCAAGGAAACCACGATATTAACCACTCTGAGACAAATCAAGAAAATTGCGACCAACACTCTCCCCCAACAAGCGCAGTGAGGTCAACACACACACACACACACGCAGAGAGAGAACTGGCCCTAAAGTTGCAGGGCGCTGGAAGTCGCAGGGGCGCTGGGGGAGTGAATGGGAAGCAGAGAATGAGAACGATCCCTCACACAGACAGACACACAGAGTGTCAATTCTAAAGTCGCAGGGAGAGTGAACGGGAAGCAAGAGAAGGAGAAGGAGCCCTCACACACACAGAGACACACAGAGTGTCAATTCTAAAGTCGCAGGGGCGCAGGGAGAGTGAACAGAAGCAAGAGAAGGAGAAGGAGCCCTCACAGACACACAGAGTGTGGATTCTAAAGTCGCAGGGAGAGTGAACGGGAAGCAAGGGGAGAAGGAGCCCTCACGCACACACAGACACACAGAGTGTCGATTCTAAACTCGCAGGGAGAGTGAATGGGAAGCAGGAGGAGAAGGAGCCTTCTCGCACACACAGACACACAGAGTGTCGATTCTAAAGTCGCAGGGAGAGTGAAGGGGAAGCAGGAGGAGGAGAACGATAGCTCAAGCACACGCACACCCCCTACAGTGGCTAATCCAAAATCTGACGGCACAAAACTGCAGGCAGGGGCAGAGAGCAGGGGTTGTTTTAAAGCAGCTAACTCCCGCTCTGCTTCTCTCCCTCCTCCCCGGCTCCGCTAGCTGACAGGAGCCGCTTACACCCGCTTTGCTGTTTCAAAGCGAGCCACGGACTGCTCACGACTGCAGCAGATTCCCCCGCCATCTGTAGGCATTCGCTCCATAACACGCACAGACATTTCCCCTTACTTTCTAGGAGGAAAAATCTGCGTGTTATGGAGCGAAATTTACAGTACCATATTGGCCTGAATATAAGCTGCACCCGCAAACAAGCCGCACCTTTAAAATTCAAGGGGGGGGGGAGAAAAAAAGACAATACCCGAATATAAGCCACTCCCTTAAAATTCCACAGGCACTCACACCTGTAAATGACAAATATAGAAGAAAATCCTACGGGTACTAGAGAGGACCCACAAGTGGCTTAAACACCTGTTCGTAGCACCATAAATGCAAATCAATACTGCACTGTCAATACCATACCATATGTCTGTTGCAACAGAGATATTGAAAAAACCAATTTTTGTAAAGTCACGAATTTAAGCTGCACTTTAACTTTTCACGGTTGGATTTTTTTTTTTTTGGGGGGGGTGCGTCTTATATTCGGGCCAATATGTTATTATAATCTGCTGAATAAAACCACCTTAGTTTGGAATTTTTAGGGCGTGTACTAAGAGGACCATGAACTTTCAGAGAAAGTATGCCACTGAGTTCCAGTTGCTGGGGGAAGGCTATAACTTTCTTGCCCTGGTCACTTTCCTAGAGACTCCCGGTTGGCCATTATGGGTGGGAAACAGGTTCTTGTTTGGTCTGCTCAAGGAATCTTTGTATGTCCCCATTCAGATGTTGCCTATTTTAATTGCACAAGATAATATCCTTCAATATGTTAAGTCCTGAAACCAGGATGTGTGTCTACCCATCCGTGCTCCTGTGTGAGTCATCTGATCCGCTTGAGACCACAAAAGACACATTTCTTGAGGGGCGCTCTTATGGTGCCCCAAAATGTGTGTTTTGGGGTGCTGTGTGAGATCGCAGCCCTGAAAAAGGTGCTTTTTCTGGGGTGAGATCTCGGTGCAAAATCGCGAGAGATCACAGCACCCAAAATTATTGCCATGCTCTTGTGAGGAAAAATGGGGTGTCCTGGTTTTCCCAGGACATTTGGAGGGCATGCAAGGTATAGTGACGGCCTTTCTTGTTTGCTCATTAAGAAATACTATTTGGTATTGTAGATTCCTGGAACAGGACAGCTGTGTGACTTTCTCACGATAAAGTTTAAGTGAGATATTTTTGTAACCTTATCACCTGTATGACCTTGCCAAGCTATTTGTTTGAGGTTATATTACTTTGAGAAATAACGGCCAAGGGGCCCAGTGTCTAAGCTGCACTGAGGAACTATTGCTAAGATCCAAATTGGATTTTTATAGTCAAGGGAACTTCTAACGCTTCCAAAGGTAGCACCGATAAAAGATGTTCCTCAGGAAATCCACAGCTGGTGCACTGGTATGAAAATCTGAAAGCAAGTGAAAAGCTTAACAACTGAAGCAGAAACACATCCTTTCTGAAGTGGAAAATCAAGATGGCAGCTACCACCAATGTGATGCAGCATAACAGCTTGGAACATACCTACGCCTTGCACTAAATTATCCCCCTTCCTTTGCCAGGAAACATGAAGATTTAGTTATAAAAACTGTAGCATGGAGATTTCTCCATTTACTGCAATGCATTTCATTTACATTATCACTAATCTAGGGAAAGTGCAAAATTTCTCTAGACAATGCATGAAAGACACTTAAATCGGGAGGAGCATTCGTTCTTAAGAGCCGACCAAACGATCACAAACATTTCACGGCTGCATTCTGGGTATCAGTGATAGTGGCAGATTATCCAGCTGCATAATTCTGTGCTGATCAAAATACCTATGTGATGCACTCTGGATCTGTTCAAACCATCAATAGTTGCCCTGTATTTCATTGAGAGGTAAATTGCAGAAATTTGCATTCTGCAACAATAATGAACTTTCCTCCCCCCCCCCCGCTTTTTAAATGTTAGCTAACTATAGAAAAGGGAAAATAGTGAAATTGGCCTTGACCTTTTCAAAGATATATAAAAAAACAACAGCTTTGTATTTTGATAGATCACCCTGTAATTAGTTATTATAATGAAATTAATTTAATGAGCTTTGCAGAGCTGTGTAGAGTCTACACAGCAATTAAGCAAGAACATAATTTAATTTGTGTTTTCCTTTACCAGGCTTCATATTTGCTTCTATTTCCCATCATGCTCCCATTTTGTTGATTAACTATAACAAATACCCTTAAAAAGAGGTCATAAAGGGAAATTTGCAGGATACAACCTGATCTCCTTTTCTTCATGAATGTTTAGAAATGCTTTAAGAAATGACAGTCCAAACTTTTGCACACTTACTACTAAAGAACAGATATAGGCAAAAGTGTCAATTTTGTTTTCTCAATTTTTTAATCTTAAATTCAGTTCTCCATATTTCCATATCAGTTTTTAATGTGTGTGCTTGTGCTTTTAAAGTTCACATGAAAATATAGGCTTAATGCCATTTAGGTTTCCCACAGATACTTAATATTCAACATGGGGAGGCCTTAAATCTAAACTTGCTTGTAGAAACAAAACATTAAAAATATTGTTCCAGAGAAGAATAGTGGCAAAATGCCTTCCTGACTGAAGGGCTTCTTTTGGCTTTGGAACTTGTGAAATGCAGGCGAGAGAGAGAGAGAGAGAGAGAGAGAGAGAGAGAGAGAGATGTTACTGGATATTGCTTTCATTTTAATGTGGAACCAATGCCCCAAACTGATCTATATAAATGTGCTGCCTAAAATATAGTTACTGTAACCTTTCAAAATCAAGCAGAAGAGTGGCCATTACAGCTAGCTGGATTACCAAGCTGTTACTTGCATCCCATGGTTGGTTGCTACTTGGAAATGAAGTTCTTCCAAATGCCACTTCACAGCCTGAAAATACTGGGATGGACGCAGAGGTCCATCTGCCAGTGGAGGGGGATTTCCCCATTGGAGGAACTGTTTCTGGATCCAACCCACGGTTCTCTAAAGATATACGGTACTAGAAACATTCCACCAGAGAATCTAGTTAAAATTATTGTTGTGAGGGTGGGTTTTTCTTGGTCGTGGTAGAGGGTGGGAGTTAGGCTGTAGACACGAGTGTCTTCTAATTCCTGGATCCAGTAAGGGTTGGAATCTAACGGAAGATCCCACTGTTGAATTAGCCAGGCAAGGGCCACAATGACCCTAAGTATAAGTTGGTATAAGAAAAGAAGTTTGCTGTGTGCCAGAGGGCAAATGGGTGGCCTCCCTCCCTCACCTGGTGGGTCATGAGAAGGACGAAGACCAGAACTGGGTGTGTGAGAGAGCTGGACTAGAAGGAGGAAGCAGGCAGTAGCCAGGGAGTGAGAAACATGCTTGATTCCTGCTTGAATCCAAGGCTGTGGCTATGGGAGAAGAAAGACCTTCTGAGGTGTTATTGCTGTGAGCCCCTCTTACATAGTATATAAATAAACCATATATCATATACAGTGCTATTTTTCTAGAAAAAGAGGTACTGGAACTCACCATGAACGCCTTCCTTGTTTTCTTATTATGGCAATGGCGCCAACCTGAGAGGTGCCAGAACTGAGTTCTGGTGACTTACAGCTGCATATATATAATAAAGACACCACAGTGTTGTTGGGGGGGGGGAAAACACCCTGTTTTATTTAATGACAAAGGAAAAGTCTTGAAAGTTTGTGGCAACAATGCTGGTTCCAGTCTCACACTTTTCTGCCCTTGCCATTTATAGTGTTACAGTTCCTGTTTGATACAACATTTTAAAGAGTGACTTTGTAGCTGATTGTCTGCCTCTTTGGCCATACAGTGGTACCTCAGGTTACATACACTTTCAGGTTACATACACTTCAGGTTACATATGCTTCAGGTTACTGACTCCGCTAACCCAGAAATAGTGCTTCAGGTTAAGAACTTTGCTTCAGGATGAGAACAGAAATCGTGCTCTGGAGGCGAGGCGGCAGCAGGACGCCCCATTAGCTAAAGTGGTGCTTCAGGTTAAGAACAGTTTCAGGTTAAGAACAGACCTCCAGAACGAATTAAGTACTTAACCCGAGGTACCACTGTATGTTATTGTTATTGGAGAGTGGCAGCCCATCTGCACTACACATTCAAATCAGTATCATATCACTATAAACAGCCATGGATCCCCAATCCCCAAGAATCCTGGGAACTGTAATTTGTTAAGAGCACTGAGAATTATTAGGAGACCCCCCCCCATTCCCTTCACAGATCTACAATTCTCAGAGTGGTTTAACCATCAATCCCTCTTCCCAGGGAATCATTTCAGAAGACTAGCTGAATAAAGACGCTGAAAAAATCTGAAAAAACCCCCAGAAGTCATACCAGTATAAATGACAAATGTGGAAAGCCCCCCAAAGTAAAAATAAAAATGGAACAGTAGATTAGTTTTTGTTTTTAACTTCCTGAGTAAGTATTCTGATAAAAGGTCAAAACTTCTAGTTGGCAAGACTATGACAATCATCACAATTAAAGATGCCAAACTGCTTTTTATATGCTGCTGTTATCTTTTGACTAATGCATGTGATGGGTGCAAATTAATTCCATAGATACACAATTCCAACTGGAACCCTGGCAACAATATAATAGTAGTAGATTGACCTCTTTTTAGGACTGGCAAGGCACAGAAAGCTTTTGTTAACAGAGCAGACATTCAAGCAAGTATAAATGGCGGTGGTGGGGGCTGCTTGAGGCTCCATTTTTCAACAAATTATCTGGGGAGCTGCTAATCCCTGTTGTACATGACTGTCCTGTTTGACCTTTTATTTTTTTTATTTTTAATTACAATGATTATGATAAGTCACTGATGAGAATGTGCTGCTTCAGACTGTTCCACCAACCATTATTTAGCACTCTAATCATTTCCTATGTTGGACGATCATGCCTTCTAATTAAACTGCCTGAGATAACAGAGGAGGATGCTGGGACTCTGCAAGGTAAACAGCTCTTTGCTGAATGAAAAACGAGATGCCAGTGACTGCAGCTTCCTGCGAGAACTTCATTAACCGTAATCATGTAACCGAACGCCACAAGCCAGATTTCAAGCTCACATAAACTTGCAGTGTTTGCTTTCTGACAAGGACTTTTGAGATAGCAAGCAGCCATGGAGCCTGTCGAAAGGTCAGCAGGGTGCCATGACTCTCTTTTGCAAATGGAATGAAAGCGTCACTCTTTGTGGGTGCATATGTGGTTGGCGTCGGGGACGCGGGTGGCACTGTGGTCTAAACCACAGAGCCCAGGGCTTGCCAATCAGAAGGTTGGCAGTTCGAATCCCTATGATGGGGTGAGCTCCCGTTGCTCAGTCCCTGCTCCTGCCCACCTAGAAGTTCAAAAGCACATCAAAGTGCAAGTAGATAAATAGGTACCGCTCCAGTGGGAAGGTAAACGGCATTTCCGTGCGCTGCTCTGGTTCGCCAGAAGCAGGTTAATCATGCTGGCCACATGACCTGGAAGCTGTACACTGGCTCCCTCGGCCAATAAAGTGAGATGAGCGCCACAACCCCAGAGTCGTCCACAACTGGACTTAACTGTCAGGGGTCCCTTTACCTATATGGTTGGAGTATGTTTCTTTTTTCCACAAAAGTGGCAACAGTACATACCAACTTCATTCTACAATTTCCTCAGTGAAGAATGGAAACCATTCGGCAATATTACTGAGCCAAATATATGGGTGGTTGGGTGTCAGTGTGGGCATATCATTCATTACAATGGAAAAGGACCACCCTTTCAACACTTCCCCAGGGTTTATTGTGGAAAGGCTGATAAACTCTCTAGGCCTAGTAGTTATCCATAACTGTTAAGGTTTGCCCATGTACAGAAAATTGTCCTCAGTCTAATGGGCTTCAGTAGACATCACCATTGGCTACATATCATGATGACATCATTATGTCCAGTTTCTTATCACTGATTGGCCAGGATCACTTGAGGAAGAATGGGGTAGGGGAGAGCTTCCAAGTGCCCAACAAGCAGAATAGGAAAACAACCGGAAAGCACAGGCTGTGAACAGCCACAAAAAAGTTAGAATCAAGATTTTGGACAAAGGTGCCAGTAATTATTATTTTCAAAGTGAGAAGTGACGCTGAAGAAATTTGAAATATGTTTATTAAGAATAGCTTTAAGCAGTGCTATTTTTATGGAAAGGAGGTGCCAGAACTCACCATGAATGCCTCCCTTTTTCTATTATAATGGCAATGGCGCCCACCTGAGAAGTGCCGGAACTGAGTTCTGGCTGGAAAAAAGCCCTGGCTTGAAGTATTCCCCTCCTCCAATTAACTAGGGATTTTGTTCCCTTTCATCCATTTCTGGTTTCCTTTCCCCCTAGCTGTCCCTTTAACTGCTGCAGTGAGAAAAATAATGTTCTGAGTTCCTTGCTGCAGTTATCTTGTATGGCCAGAAGCAATAATGCACCAAAATAAAAATATTTACTCCCACAATTATTAATCCCATGATCCTAAGGTTATCCTCATTTCCTGTATATAAACACACCAGGGCCAGCTAGTGGGGAAGAGTGTTCTCATGGACCTGACAATTAGCAATAGCACCAAAACTTATGTTTCCTGTTTCAGAAATATGAGCCTTGGGGGTTCATAATGCTCATCTCAAATATGAGATGAGCGCTGCTACCCCATAATGAATCTCTGGCTTGGATTTTAATAGTGGGAGAAGAATTTAACTCCTTCATCCACACTGCTTATACAGCCCTTGATCTTCCTAGCTCTTACCCAAAATGGTCAAAGGCCTGGAAACGATGCCTTATGAGGAACGGCTAAGGGAGCTGGGCATGTTTAGCCTGGAGAAGAGGAGGTTAAGGGGTGATATGATAGCCATGTTCAAATATATAAAAGGATGTCACATAGAGGAGGGAGAAAGGTTGTTTTCTGCTGCTCCAGAGAAGCGGACACGGAGCAATGGATTCAAACTACAAGAAAGACGATTCCACCTAAACATTAGGAAGAACTTCCTGACAGTAAGAGCTGTTTGACAGTGGAATTTGCTGCCAAGGAGTGTGGTGGAGTCTCCTTCTTTGGAGGTCTTTAAGCAGAGGCTTGACAACCATATGTCAGGAGTGCTCTGATGGTGTTTCCTGCTTGGCAGAGGGTTGGACTCGATTGCCCTTGTGGTCTCTTCCAACTCTATGATTCTATGATTCTATGATTCTATGATTCTATGATTCTATGATTCTATGATTCTATGATTCTATGATTCTATGATTCTATGATTCTACCCTCCAGATTCTCAATTCCTTCTCACCTGGCTACTCACCCTGGCAATAGCAACAAGTGGTTAGAGTGATGGACTAGGTCTAGGGAGATATGGCTTCACATTCATGAAGCTCACTGGGTGAACTCAGGCCAGTCAATAACACTCAGCATAATCAGGGTTGTTGTGTGTGCTTGTCATGAGAAAATGTGGGGTTTTATAAATTTATTATTATTATTATTAAAATGGATGGATGGGAGTAGAGAGATGCCAGCCTGCCAGCCCCTCCAAACTTTTCCACTGAAGGCGGCAAGGGTGTCATGCTGAATGGCATAGGCTGTGATGTAGGGGTCAGAGCGGGAAGAGTGGATCCTTCAAAACTGAACAGAGGCATCTTTTGTGAGTGACAGTTCTGTTCATCAAAGGGGTTTCCATCGGATTTGTGAGGGTTTCTTTTTTCTCCTCAGTCCTCATCCATTCTATTCAGCAAGGGCCCCCAGCTTCTACCTGTCCCATTATAAGCACTTAACTCTGTATCCAACCCAGCATGCTCAACATTAATGCCATAATGGAGTCCCTACTTCAGATGTTCAGGCTCCATCATCATTACCACCCCGAGACAACTTCTGTGGTTTGATAGAGGTTTTCTGGTGTTGTTGAAATGCTTGCTGGATTTTTCTTTCTTGAGATGAATGGTGGGAAAGGAGTAATGAGAGAGAGGGGGGGAGAGAGGTAAAGAGAGAGAAAGAGGCCTTCTATCATTTGCCTGTTTAGCTCAGTATTGTCTACACAGACTGGCAGCAGCTTTCCATGATTCCATGCGCAAGACATTTCCAGCTCTACCTGGAGAGTAAAGGTAGAGGTAGAGGGACCCCTGACCATTAGTTGTGGCGCTCATCTTGCTTTATTGGCCGAGGGAGCCAGCGTACAGCTCCCGGGTCATGTGGCCAGCATGACTAAGCCGCTTCGGGCGAACCAGAGCAGCGCATGGAAATGCCATTTACCTTCCCGCTGGAGCGGTACCTATTTATCTACTACTTGCACTTTGATGTGCTTTCGAACTGCTAGGTGGGCAGGAGCTGGGACCAGACCAAACAACGGGAGCTCACCTCATCGCAGGGATTCAAACCTCCAACCTTCTGATCAGCAAGTCCTAGGCTCTGTGGTTTAACCCACAGTGCCACCCGTGTCCCTAACGATGGACAAATCTGACAGTTTTCTCATCTTTCCAATCTTATATCCAGTTCTCCACATCTCACAACAATTCGCAATTAAAAAAAAAATCCTCATGAAAGTCCACCAACATTTCTCCTAATCAACTGTATTTTGTATGCAGTTTTGACTGATATGCACATATTTGCAAAGCAATCTCCCTAATATGATGCTTTTTTGTATATTTTTAAAATGCATTTTCATACAGTTTCCCCTAATATATGCATTTTTGTTTACTTTAATTGGGCTGGAGAACTGCACTACTGGAGAGGGTAGAATTTTGAAGGATAGTTGTGCTTCAGTATGTTTCAAAAAGTGCAAATTCACTAGATTTGCTTTTAAATGTGACCTGAATAGAATTTCTCCCCTATCCCCACCTGGAAATGCCAGAAATTTAACTTGGGAACTTTTGCATGCAAAGAATGTGTTCTTCCATACGCCACAGCCTTGTTTGGAGGTATGGAGTAGGTTTTTGTTGAGGATTTGGATGAACCCCAAGGCAAAGCATGGTGCTTTGGAGGGATTCTGGGCTTTGTCTGAGGTGAAACAGGATCTGAATGAGGCAGCAAAAACTAAGCTGGGCTTTTTTTTCAGCTTGAACTCACTGGAACTCAGTTCCAGCACCTCTCAGGTGGGCACCATTGCCATTATAAGAGAACAAGGGAGGTGCTCATGGTGAGTTCCAGCACCTCTTTTTCTAGAAAAATGGCAGTAACTAAGCCAATGTTACTTTTTTCATTGCAGTGGTACCTCAGGTTAAGAACTTAATTCATTCTGGAGGTCCGTTCTTAACCTGAAACTGTTCTTAATCTGGGGTACCACTTTAGCTAATGGGGCCTCCTGCTGCCGCTGCACGATTTCTGTTCTCATCCTGAAGCAAAGTTCTTAACCCGAGATACTATTTCTGGGTTAGCAGAGTCTGTAACCTAAAGCATCTGTAACCCGAAGCGTCTGTAACCCGAAGTACCACTGTATATTTTTCTTAGTGCTGATGTGTATGGCTTTTTACATATCCACCCACACTTATTTGTCAGTCCCCACCAAGGAGGCCAATAATAATAATAATAATAATAATAATAATAATAATAATAATAATTTATCTATACCCTGCCCATCTGGCTGAGTTTCCCCAGCCACTCTGGGCAGCTCCCAATCGAGTGTTAAAAACAATACAGCATTAAATATTAAAAACTTCCCTAAACAGGGCTGCCTTCAGATGTCTTTTAAAAATAGGATAGTTGTTTATTACCTTGCCATGTGCTGGGAGGGCGTTCCACAGGGCGGGCGCCACTACCGAGAAGGCCCTCTGCCTGGTTCCCTGTAACTTGGCCTCTCGCAGTGAGGGAACCGCCAGAAGGACCTCGGTGCTGGACCTCAGTGTTCGGGCAGAACGATGGGGGTGGAGACACTCCTTCAGATATACAGGACCGAGGCTGTTTAGGGCTTTAAAGGTCAGCACCAACACTTTGAATTGTGCTCGGAAATGGGCTGGGGCAGGTCTGGGGGAGGGATATTTCAGGATATTTTGTGCTGGTGTTGGGGGCTCGGCCTCCTCATGTGAGTCTTCAGTCATTTAAAAACAATTGCATATCCTCACACCTCACAGTTTCAAGGCTGCCAGGAAAAGTTGTTTCAGCCACAAAATGCCTGGCTGAACAGGAATGGTTCTAGATTCTCCTGAATGTTAATAACAAGGAAGACAGGTGCATCCCAGGGGGTAGATGGGAGCATTAGCACAAATGGAGAGCCACCACCAAGAAGGACCTGCCATGGCTCAGTGCCACCACCAGCAGGGCCACACTTGTGAATCATAGGGTTTGAGATGGGTGATATTGTGAGCCCGGGAACGTGGGATCCGGCTGACACCAAGAGCGCCTCCCCTACTCACAGGGAAACCCTTTTTCGGGGATCCGAAGCGACGTGGGGTGAGCGGCGCGGTGTTTTGAATCGACCGCTACTTTTACGGAGTGAAGCCACACAGCCGTTGCCGGAGAGTGCTGACTTTTTTCCTGTGGACAATTGGACTCTAAACAAGTACCCGTGAGTAGAACGGAAAATTGGACTACGAAACATTTTAATTTGGCACCGAAGCAGGAAGGTTCTAAACAGGAAGTCCACCTTCCACTTTTGTAAACAGACTGAAGCAAAACTTTGCAAGCTAAAGTCAGGAAAGTCGTATATAAAGGACTAAGATTCCTTCAGTTATAACCATCAAAACCCCTCTTGGAAGCAGGAGAAGGGGGGGGGGAATCTTAGATTGTTCAAGCCTGCAGGAGAGAGAGTAATGAAAGATAAATCTCCACCATCTCAAACCTGGGAACGGGGTGTCAGAGACAGAATTTTTTTGGGAAGTTCATTGACTGTGAATGGAACGTCTTTTGACAGATAGTTAAAAAAGAGAAACATATTGATTCCAATGTTGCCTTTTGCATTCAAAAGAAACAAAATATTTGAAAAATGAAAGTAACTTTCTTTTGTTGGACCTGCTTTCAAAAGATGGATACAACTAGAAATTGTCTCCTCTAGAGGGAGCTTGTTAAACTGTTGCTGGAGTCGATCTGGGGATTTCACAGCTGTGGAGATTAAAGATATGGAATACTGGATGTGTGTTTTAATGTTATTGTTCTTTTTTGCTGTATTGTATTGGTTTTTATGTTGTTTTTTTGTTTTTTTATGTATTGTAATGTATGTCTTGTTAAATTTTTTTGTTGTTTTCTTTTCTTCTTTTTTCTGTAATTTTTAAACTTCTAATAAATATTATTAAAAAAGAAGAAGAGATGGGTGATATTGTGGAAGGTTCTCTTTTAGGTTCATTGTTTTACTTTCAGCAAGGGGTGGGGGGTTGCTGGTCTTGAGGTCCCCGGGCTTTGAATGGCCTTGTGGAGGGACAGAGAAGTAGAAACTGAAAAACTTCACTCAGAAGTAGCTCACCAAGTAGGGTGGAGCCGCTATGCTAGATTCCCAACAGAAGGGGAGAAGGGGCAAAATACCAGAGAGATTGTCATTGGTTTCCCTGCCACTCTACTCCTCCATGTCTCCCTGTAAGCAACAATGACCAACCTGCCAGGAAACTAGCATAGTCTCTCCACCCCATCTGGCAAGACATTTCTGACCTTACTGAAGATGTGAAAAATTGCACTTGAGTCCTGGCTTCTTAAACTGTTGAAAGGAGAAGACAGCTTACTTTGTGTCCTCTGTGGGGAAATGCCTGCTGAAAGCATGACTACAGGAGAGTTGAAATAATGATGATCTTCTTGGTTAGAGCCACACTCCTTTTCTTTTGACCGTTAAGTTGGGTGCAAAATGAGGATAATTATACTATTATCCAGAGCAAACTGGCTTTCAACTGCTTCAAAATCTATTTCCCCTCAAATACATGACTTTGACCACTAGAGGTCTGTATTTCATACTTTAGAGAGACAGAGAGACGGGGGGGGGGGTTGTTTTGCTTTAAAAAGTGAATAATCATTGCGCAATACTAGTATTTCTGAAATTTCTTCATAATTCAAAACTAATAATAGCTGGGAGGAGAAACTTGAACTCAGTGTCGATTGGAGGGTTTAATAGACCATTTCCATCTCTAATTACTGCTATTTTAGTATATTCTTCATTTACTGACATTTAACCGAATATCCTGTCCTAGTAAATTATGGCCTGAGATTTTGACATCTGTTGCTATCAGGCCACTAAGAGCATGTAGTCCATAAACATCCTGAACCCAATTATGAAAAAAATGTGGACCTGTGCCATAGTAAAAGGCATATGTGAAAAAAGGGAGAGATTTCACTACAGCTGCAAATGAACGGTACTGTCACAAAGGTATTATATTCTATATGCTTTCTAACACTCAGGACCTTTTGTTAATTAAACAGTGGAGTCCCTCCACACCCATGCAGAGCATTTTTAAAAGATAACTGCAAGCCTATTTGCCATACATATTTTTTCTCATGCAATGCCTTACAGTGCAACCATAACTAGGTGTACTCAGAAGTAAGTCCTGTTGAATTCAGCGAGGATTACTCCCAGGTTACTGTGGTTAGGACTACGGCCTTCTGCATTTATTGTTAATAAATAAAAATAAGTTGTTGTATTAAGGATTTCAATTTTATTTCATGAGAGACTCATCTCTTTAAACATCTATTTCTTTCCTAAATGTATAGTTCACTTCTCCACCTCGTGCTTTTTCCAAAGTAAAAGTCTGCTGGGTCTTCTATTGATTTTAAACTATAAAGGACTCATTTATATCACTTTCAGTGAAATCCTATACAAGTCTATTTCAAAGTAATATGTCTAAATTTGAAGCCAGCCCCACTGAGTTCAATGGAACTTGCTTCCCAGTATGTGTATGTGTAGTCGGTTGTACTCTTAAGACCACAACACTATGCATGCTTACCCAGAGGTAAGAATGGACATACACCCGGACAACACCAGGTGTATTGCTGCCACATACACCTGGACACACCATTACTGGCCCCAACATCATCAAACATAGCATCTCAGGACTATTTAATTACTCATCTTCTAATGTTGTGTATGCCATCAGATGCCCACCGTGCCCTTCAGCTCTCTATATTGGACAAACAGGCCAAACCCTATGCCAAAGAATAAATGGACATAAATCTGATATCAGGAATCACAAGACAGAGAAACCAGTAGGAGAACACTTCAAACTCCCAGGACATTCTATACAAGATCTCAAAGTAGCTGTCTTATTACAAAAGAATTTCAGAAATAGACTGGAAAAAGAAGTTGCTGAATTGCAACTTATTACCACCAGCGGGACGCGGGTAGCGCTGTGGGTTAAAGCCTCAGCGCCTAGGGCTTGCCGATCGAAAGGTCGGCGGTTCGAATCCCCACGGCGGGGTGCGCTCCCGCTGCTCGGTCCCAGCGCCTGCCAACCTAGCAGTTCGAAAGCACCCCCGGGTGCAAGTAGATAAATAGGGACCGCTTACCGGCGGGAAGGTAAACGGCGTTTCCGTGTGCTGCGCTGGCTCGCCAGATGCAGCTTGTCACGCTGGCCACATGACCCGGAAGTGTCTCCGGACAGCGCTGGCCCCCGGCCTCTAGATGTGAGATGGGCGCACAAACCCCAGAGTCTGTCAAGACTGGCCCGTTCGGGCAGGGGTACCTTTACCTTTACCTTTACCAGACTAAAAACCATGGAGAGACCTGGTCTGAACAGAGACATTGGATTCTTATCTCATTATACATGATAAAGCTATTTTTAGCCATCTCACCCCTTGCTTTTTCTTGTAAAACCAATTGCAGTCGTTAACAGTTGTCAACAGGTTTACCACACCTATCAGCCAATCACCCATTCCCACCACCCTTCTGAGTAATACCCCTCCCCACCCTCTCACTATATATAAGGGTCTGGTGGCTTCTGTTTCAGTGTATCTGAAGAAGTGTGCACACACACGAAAGCTCATACCAATAACAAACTTAAGGTGCTACTGGAAGGAATTTTTTTTATTTTGTTTTACCCAGAGGTAAGTTCCAGTGAATTCAATGGGCAAGTGTTCATAGCATTGTAGCCTCGGAGAGCAATCCAAGGAAATTACACCAGCTTCAAGCCATCTACTCAACCCACCACTCTTATTTATGCCAACACCATCTTTCCACGTTGCACCCCAACACTTTAGCATCGTACTTCCCTAGGCCCTTGCTCAGTTCTTTGTTCCTCACTTAAGTTTGGCAGTTGTTCAGTAAGAAGGGCAGAACAATCCTAACTACAGGATGCCGGCATAAATTATGCCAGCCTAAGTTCTCCCTATTCCAAACACTGTTCAGGAGCCTCTAGCAGGAGCTAGATCATCAGGAGCTTTGGGCTGGGTGTCCATCAATATGCGGATGATACCCAGCTCTACCACTCTTTCAAATCAGAACCAGTGAAGGCGGTGAAGGTCCCGTGTGAGTGTCTGGAGGCGGCTGGAGGATGGATGGCAGCTAACAGATTGAATCCTGACAAGACTGACAAGTACCGTCTCCACCCCCATCTTTCTACCCGGACACTGAGGTCCAGCACCGAGGGCCTTCTGGTGGTTCCCTTACTGTGAGAAGCCAAGTTACAGGGAACCAAGCAGAGGGCTTTCTCGGTCGTGGCACCCACCCTGTGGAACGCCCTCCCACCAGATGTCAAGGAGAACAACAACTACCAGACTTTTAGAAGACATCTTCTATTTAGGGATACTTTTAATGTTTGATGCATTACTGTATTTTAATATTTTGTTGGAAGCCACCTAGAGTGGCTGGGGAAACCCAGCCAGATGGGCAGGGTATAAATAAATAAATAAATAAATAATAATAATAATAATAATAATAATAATTACTGACTGAGCTAGTAGGCGAGTGTGGACCTGAGTTTCAAAGACGGCCCTAGGCAATGTGACCGAGCTGAATGCAGTTTGAATCATATAATTGTAGATAATGGGGACCTGCCAAAGCTAGATGGCTTTCAGGCAAAATTTATACAATCTCTGCTGCAGGTACCTAACTGCGTCCCTAACTCCGTACTTCTGTTGGAAGCTGATGAATGCCCAGTTTCAGCTAGAGCATGGTGGGCTGCTCTAAAACATTGGCTCAGGATTTCAGTGTTTAATCTAGGGAAGGGTCTGTACCAACATTTGACCAATGAGGAATTTGTCAGCAAATGGCAGAAAACCATGGCTAAAAAAGCCACCTCTATTGGTCTGTCTCCCCCCCCCCCAACTGTATTACCTGGGCTATGAAGGCGCCCAAAAGGTTTTAAAGCAAAGATTATGGGACAATGCACAGAGTGACTTGCGATCTCGGTCACACACAGTCTGTAGTCCGCTGGCAGCAGGAGTTCAATATGGGTATGTCTTTGAGTTAACATCTTACATCAAAAACCTAACAGTACCTAACTATCGAAGGCTTTTCACCAAAGCCAGACTGAATGTCTTCCCCTCTGCAGTGCTGGATGGTAGGTTGAGAGGAGTTCCCTACCAGGACAGACTTTGCTCGTGTGCTCAAGACATCGATTCCATAGATCATATTTTGTTACATTGTGCGAAGTATGAGCAGGCCAGGGCTGAACTGATACTACCCTTGCTGGTGCCTTTCCCGGGAAAGTCAGAGGCTCACTATGTCAGGTTCCTACTGGAAGACAAGACAAAAACTAGAACGTTGGCAGTGGCAAAGTTTTTATCGGTGGTTGCAAGAACAAACGAGCCCTATATTCCAAATTCCAAGTGCTTAATTAACCTGGAGGTAGACTGTATGAACTCTGTATTAATTTGTAATGTTTTGTTGGGTCTCTGGACCGTAATAAAGATTGATGATGATGAGTATAATTGTAGAGTTGGAAGGCACTCTGCAAATCATCTAGTCCAACCCCCTGCAACGCAGGAATAGGCAGCTGTCCTGTACTGGGATTGAACCTGCAACATTGGCTTGGAATAAGAATAAGTACCTCCTAACCCCATCCTGCTCTTCCCCGGAGTGCCCTGTTTTGGGGTCTTATGCTGGCAGAAATTATGCTGTTTTAAATTATGTAGGTTGTGCCGCAGCTGAGCTGGTGTGAGGGACTTACACTGATGTAAACCTGTGCCCTGCTCAGACAGAAAAGCCCAATCCAAACTCTCTTGTCTTGGCAGGTCTTGTCTTTGGATTGCAGCGTAAAGAAACACTGTTTTAGGGTAATTTGAACTTTGTTCCTTTGGTTTAGAAGGGTGGGAGAATCCAAGTGGTGCAAAGAGCAGTATTATGAGTGTCTTTATTATTCTTAAAGGAACTGGAAGAGTGCCTGACCTCTGTGCAGAGGAACAAAAAGCACCAAAAATGAATTTTATCACTTCAAGCCAGAGAACCAGACATAAATGGGTTGTTCTTACTTTTCAGCACCACATCCCATATTTGTATTAATTATGGGATCGCTGTTGTGTCTGCCAGTGAACACTTGTGCACTGAGGGGATTTGTATTCGGAAGAAAAATGACAGAGTGAGCACCAAGTGGTTTCTCCTTCCAGAGCCAGTAAAACTATGAAAATCTTGGAAAAAGCAATAGAAAATAGAGTAAACTGCACAGCTGTGGTGTAAGAACTGAATGGGTGTAACCAGTCCATGGGAAAAAGAAGCATAAGGAAGGATATAGATCTCAAATATGGATGCTTCCCCAGTTTCTAATGAGAAAATGATGGGTAAAGAAGGAAAACATGGATTTCCTGGTGCTGCAAAGTGATATCATTATTTGATGGAAGGCAGCTCAGAAGTACTCGCTGTTCCAGTGATGGTGGGAGATGTTTTTGTCCAATTTTAGAAATGGAAGTCTGTTGAGGGATTTTCTTTTACTCATCCACTAACTTTTCCACACTAGAAAATATTTCTGTTTAAAGATTCCAATCACAGAAAAAGAGAGAGCGTAGAACGGAATTGGGTCATTCAGCTTGAGGGTGGCTGGAGAGATTTCCTAATTTTGAAAGTACTGCAACAAGCTTAATGTGGGGGGGGGAATCTAAATTCTGCATTGGCATATGTGAGAATATTCTGTTCCAGCTCAGTCTGCCCTCAACCAGTCCCCACCTGGCTGCCTTTTTACTTACAACCAGTACAGGGGTAGCACTGTGAGCCAGCTTCCTCCTCCTTAGTTTCAGTGTTACCACAGTGTGGAGGAGGATAGGGATGAAACAAGAATCTATTGGCTCTGGCGCCACCTACTGTTGAGCTCCCTGCCTGCCACACTACCAGTCCCAAGGAACACCAGACACCATGGCCCTGAAGTGTTATGTACATTAGAACAGGCACAGGGAACCCAAGACCCTCCAGATGTTGTTGGTCTCCTACTTCCAGCAGTTCCAGCACAGCTAGTTGGCAGGGATATCCAGCAATATATAAAAGACAACATGGATGCACCTGAAGGAGCGTCTCCACCCCCATTGCACAGCCCGGACACTGAGGTCCAGCACAAAGGGCCTTCTGGCGGTTCCCTCATTGCGAGAAGTGAGGCTACAGGGAACCAGGCAGAGGGCCTTCTCGATAGTGGCACCCGCCCTGTGGAACTATCTGACTTTTAGAAGACATCTGAAGGCAGCCCTGTGTCAGGAAGTTTTTAGTGTTTGATGTTTTATCACAACATTATTATTATTATTATTATTATTATTATTATTATTACTAGTACAGTGGTACCTCGGGTTACATATGCTTCAGGTTACAGACTCCGCTAACCCATAAATAGTATCTCGGGCTAAGAACTTTGCTTCAGGATGAGAACAGAAATCATGCTCTGGTGCGGCGGCAGCGGGAGGCCCCATTAGCTAAAGTGGTGCTTCAGGTTAAGAACAGTTTCAGGTTAAGAACAGACCTCCGGAACGAATTAAGTTCTTAACCCGAGGTACCACTATATTATTATTATTATTCTATTGGGAGCTGTCCAGAGTGGCTGGGGAAGCCTAGGAGATGGGTGGGGTATAAATAATAAATTATTATTATTATTATTATAGAAACAAAACAAGCAAAAGTGGCCAGCAGCCTAGTGATTCAGGGAAGACAAAGCGCTTTTGCGTCCTTTTACTCCTTCCTCCCCGCTCTAGGATTCATTATAGTCCCTTCCCTTCCAAGGACTTTTAATGCAGGACGATTCAAGAATGAGCTTTCTATTTCCATACCAAAATGCTTTGGCTTGGGAGAGTTAGCATCTTGTTGTGATTACAATCAACAATAGCATTTAATGATGCCTCAGTGGGCCATTAAGAACATTGATATGCCAAGTTTCCGACACCACTTAAAACAAATCTGCAGTAGGGTGATTCCATGTGTAGAAAGTATGTCCCCAGTAAGGATGAAGGGAAGGATTAGAGGGTGTGTGTGAAATAATGTCCTACAGCCACCCCAGCTGCTGCCTCCCCTCTGTTTTCTTTATGTTGAGCAATGTAGTAAACACGTAAAGCCATGAATGGGAATTTCCCAGGGCTCTTTGGGTTACTGCTGCCAGTACTTGTGGCTCCTGATGAACACAATTTCATGAAAAAGTTGTACATGTCAATAGCACTGCATCACAAGCTTATGCAATAGCTCTTGGACTCAAGACATGTTAGCAAATGCACATGGGGCATGTGTGCACATGCTAATGGAATGACTACCCTCCCCAATTATGTGGCACTATTCAGGGTTATGCAGAGCAAGATTAGCAGAAACAAAGCTACTACTTTCAAATGTGGTCCTAAACAGATACATTTAAAAGCAAATCCAACTGATATAAAGGGCAACTGTGCGTTGAGTTGTGTTCACCAGCTCTTACTTCCAGGTAAGTATGATTCTTGATTAGGTCTGGAGCCTGAAAAAGGAATCTCTCTCCTAAATGCTGGTTCCTTCAAGAAAGAATGTTGTGTGTGTATATATATATATATATATATATATATATATATATATATATATATATATAAATCCCCCTTTTCTAAACAGCTGCAGTGGCTTGCAGTTCATTTCGAGGCCCAGTCATAAGCAGTGTTTAAAGCTGTAAACACCTTGGCCCCCAAATATCTGAGAGACAGCCTCCTTCCCTACAGACAGCAGACAGGCCACTCTTTGTAGTTCTGCCAGCCTCAGAAGTTTGAGGTGGTGCAGGTGGTCCACTAGAGGGCATCCTCTGTGGCAGCACCTATGTTGTGGAATTCCCTCCCCACATAGGTGTGCCTGGCACCTTCACTGTATAGTACTTGGCATATGCTGAAGGCACCTGGCCATTAACACCTGAGATGTGGGTTGTTTTTTTTCTGGACCCGACCTACTCCCGTGACTGCAATTTAGCTTTGCTTAATGCTGAATTTTAAGTTGTTGCAAGAAATTTGTGAACATAAAATACAGTGGTACCTCGGGTTACAGATGCTTCAGGTTACATACGCTTCAGGTTACAGACTCCGCTAACCCAAAAATAGTACGTCGGGTTAAGTACTTTGCTTCAGGATGAGAACAGAAATCGTGCGGCGGCAGCACAGCGGCAGTGGGAGGCCCCATTAGCTAAAGTGGAACCTGAGATTAAGAACAGTTTCAGGTTAAGAACAGACCTCCAGAACGAATTAAGTTCTTAACCTGAGGTACCACTGTAACAACAACAATAATGTCCCAATTTACTCATTCCTTTTCTCTCCTCCGTCATTCCTCTACATTTTCCAGTTTACCTTCATTTAGCAAACAGCATTAGACGTCCCATATCCCTTATGGTGGGCAGAAGCACTTTGGGAAGAGGGTGAAGGAAGCCTCCTCACAAATCACAGAATCATAGAGTTGGAAGGGACCACAAGGGTCATCTACTCCAACCCCCTGCAGTGCAGGAATCCTTTCTTTTTCCTGTCCTGCTGTGGCTTCGTATGATTAAGTACATAATTTGTTCCGGAGGTCCGTTCTTAACCCAAAACTGTACTTAACCTGAAGACCACTTTAGCTAATGGGGCCTCCCGCTGCCGCTGCGCCACCAGAACATGATTTCTGTTCTCATCCTGAAGCAAAGTTCTTAACCTGAAGCACTATTTCTGGGTTAGCGGAGTCTGTAACCTGAAGCGTATGTAACCTGAAGTGTATGTAACCCGAGGTACCACTGTACTTGTGATATCCTCATCTCCAGTACCTCTAACCATCCACAAGACTGTAGTCTGCTTGATTGGCAAGTGGTTTGATTCACATTGATACCAGATATATTTCTGGTTTATTTTATATATTTATATATTTTATATATTATATATATATATATTTTATAAATATATTTTATATATTTATATATTTATTTTGACTATGGCAGACCAACACGGCTACCTATCTGTAACCAGATATATTTCTGTAACAGTGCAGGGTGCTGTGTGTATGTGTGTGCATGCCCACATGTGTGGATGACAGAGATCATGTTGGGCTGGAGCCAATGCTCCTTAGGATCCCTGACCTCCAGAAGCCCAGTGGTGCACGGCCCCTCTTCCTTTCCTGAGCTCGGCACATGGTAGGGGGTTGGATTTTGGACTGAACAGATTTCCCACAACGATCCAAGTAAAAGATGGCTGAGTCTGCTAAGTCAGTATCAGCAACTAGGATGCTTTTGCTTGGTCAGAAGAGAGCGAAGTCATAAACTCTGCTATATCGGGCCAAAGGCCCCTCTAATCCGGCATTCTGTTCCCACAGTCACCAACCAGATGCCTATGAGAAGTTCACAAGCAGGAAATGAGTGCAACAGACGCTCATCATTCCCAGGAACTGCCATTCATAGACATATTGCTTCCTTCTATCCGCTAGGCTTTGGCCCTGCCATGATAGCTTAGGTGCAAGCTCTTGCGAATTCTTTTGCCAACACTGAATTGAGCCCTAAGGTCACCAAAAGATTCATTTTTCACTATATTTGGAATAGCAGTCTAGCTTGATGGGCGACGTATAGAGGCAGGCAGATCTGCTCTCTGCTCTTTCTATTTAAATCCATAAAATTGTCATAATGGCTCCGGTATTAACTGTCTCTCGGTTGATATAAAAATAGATATGCAAACTGGGAGCTCATTTTCAGCAAAGAAAAGAAACAATTTGAGTTGTTGAGTTGATGTGTAAGTTGCTAGAGTGAGAAAGCAAATTCCTTCTCTTGTGGGACTGAATGTACAAGAATGTTGATTGAGCCTTGTGAAACATCTAAGCTTGCTCAAGATTGCTTATTTTGTCACTGCAGGGGGGGGTAGGAAATACCGTTGCTATATACTCAAAGACTCTCTTCCCACAACACTCCCTTCCTCACATAGCCGTGCTCCCCCTACTTCTAAAACACCACATTAACAGTCATGGAGAATCCCAATATTTTAAAAAATTAAAATCACTTCACATCTCACTTCCCAATTTTGATCCGCAAGTTTTCACTTGAGGTGTAAAAGGTAAAGGACCACTGGATGGCTAAGTCCAGCCAAAGGCGACCATGGAGTGTGGTGCTCATCTTGCTTTCAGGCTGAGGGAGACAGCATTTGTCCAGAGACAGCTTTCCAGGTCATGTGGCCGGCATGAATAAACCGCTTCTGGCGCAACAGAACACCGTGACAGAAGCCAGAGCTCACGGAAATGCCGTTTACCTTCCCACTTATCTACTTGCACTGGCATGCTTTCAAACTGCTAGGTTGGCAGGAGCTAGGACAGAGCAACCGGAGCTCACGCTGTCATGGGGATTCAAACCACCGACCTTCTGATCGGCAAGCCCAAGAGGCTCAGTGGTTTAGACCACAGTGCCACCTACGTCCCTTGAGGTGTAGGACACCTTCACATGCTGCTGAACATGAGGGTAGTGGCAGGGACTGGGAAAGGCTGGACACATCATCTGGAGGCTATGCCCAGAGTGGCTGGGGAAACTCAGCCAGATGGGTGGGGTAATAATAATAATAATAATAATAATAATAATAATAATATATGCAGCATGACTCTGCAAGGCGTCATGGGACAAGCGTCCTTTTCTGGTATTACAATTAATGTCAGTTAAACTTCATTGGCTCCAATTATGCTGACTGAACTGTTTACCGTGATGCCTTCAGTAGCATTACAGGAACAATCCATAACCATTGGCTGCTGGCAACATCACAAGCTGTGGTGATGTCATAGTAGTGCACCCAGAAGCAGGGGAAAAACATTACACGTTTTGGAAGGTTCTTCCTCTTCTTCTTCTTCTTTCACACCCCAGTTGATTCGCTAAGAACTGTTGAGGGCAGTTGGGGAAGCCCAACGAAGGTAAATGGGGAAAGTAAAAAATTAAAAAGCTTCCAAATTCCTGACAAGTTGTCATCAAAGGCAGTATCGTAGCCAATGAGATTAATGAGGGGGCACTCAAAAACCCATGGTGGACCATATGTGGGCCCACCTAACTTAGAGAAAGCTGGGCTGTAGTTATAAATGAGATGTGCGGTGGAAATTCAGAAGATACATTCTCAACATTTCAACTATGCTTTACACAGTGGGACAATAAAAATCCCAAGCATTTCCTCCTATACGTTTTTCTGATTTAAGTGAAAAATTCTCATGTCTATCAATCCAGTACATATACAAATATCTGCCCCCATAAACAAGAGAAATGTGTTATTTTAATAGGTTGCTGTTATAGGCTCCATTTTCCTCCCATTTCGCATGCTGGGCAACTTTATCACCCTCTGCATTTGTTATCTGCAGATGAGTCAACGATTAAGGGAAATGTCATATCTCACGCTGAATCATAAAAGTGTATCAAGGCTATTAAATTTGAACTGCAGTCTTATGCACTCCATGTGAGGTTGTGCTGAATCATAGCGGGATGAAAGATAAAGAATGTGGCAAAGGAAAAAGGTTTCTTTGCAGTTTCTGGCAATAAAGCCTCTCTCTCTCTCTCTCTCTCTCTCACACACACACACACACACACACACACAGAATAACTGGCTATAGATGACCAAGGAAGACTTGACAGAGAGCACAGAGCTTTTCAGTTATTTACATCACATCACAATTTGATTTCTGAACTTTAAATGAGGACTAATCTATCTGCATCGTATTATGCCTGTGGCACTGAAGCCAATAAATTGAGTGCCCGTGTGTTCACAAATACACCAGCTGCTTATGGAACGCAGTATATGTAGTACTGCTACTCTGACGGAAGGGGAAAGCATCAGTTTAGCTGGGATTATAAAAATGAACAAAGGTCTGTATAGTTAAAGCCATGGTTTTCCCAGTAGTGATGTATGGAAGTGAGAGCTGGAACATAAAGAAGGCTGATCGCCGAAAATTGATGCTTTTGAATTATGGTGCTGGCGGAGACTCTTGAGAGTCCCATGAACTGCAAGAAGATCAAACCTATCCATTCTGAAGGAAATCAGCCCTGAGTGCTCACTGGAAGGACAGATCCTGAAGCTGAGGCTCCAATACTTTGGCCACCTCATGAGAAGAGAAGACTCCCTGGAAAAGACCCTGATGCTGGGAAAGATGGAGGGCACAAGGAGAAGGGGACGACAGAGGACGAGATGGTTGGACAGTGTTCTTGAAGCTACAAACATGAGTCTGACCAAACTGCGGGAGGCAGTGGAAGACAGGAGTGCTTGGCGTGCTCTGGTCCATGGGGTCACGAAGAGTCGGACACGACTAAACGACTAAACAGCAACAACAACAATAACAATGAACAGGTCCTAGAGAGAGGGTAGCTTCATGAGGCAGCCTGAGATTGGAAAGAGGTTTGGCAGGTCAGGAAGCTAAGGGAGCATGGTGTTCAAAGGCAAAGTAGTTGAAGATGAGCAAAATGGTCTGAAGAACAAGAGACTGAAAGGTGTCAGTGAAAAAGAAAGTCTGAGAGGAGGAGCAAAGAAATGGGGCATTTGGAGCAGTCTACATAGTCCTTGAACTCAACATCAATTTTTTCTTTAAAAAAGGTTTCAACTATCATTGATATGTTATAAATAGAGGTGTATTGGTACCTTTGAAATGCTCCAGAAGAATTGGAATTTATTTACTTACTTAATCATTAGCATTTCTAAGTAGTGAACTGCTTCAAAAAGCTGTCAAGTGGCCTATCTCCAGCGCTATGCCCACAATTAAAAACAATTAAAAGTCTGCATCCAGATAATCCAAATTCTGTACCAAGAGAAGCTGGATTCTGTAAACTATGTGACTTCTACCATCTATGTGAATGATATAGATGTTCATAGTTTCCTCTTATTTTGTATAAGTTCTTCTTGCTTTGCAGGCCATGGAATCAGTCAGCCATCTGACTTCAGGTACCCGAGCTTCCCCCTCCCCCCTCAGCTTCGGCATCGCTTTGGGAGCTTGCGGGGCTGGGGGAGGGGGAAGCCCGCCGCCAGCCACCAAACCAGGTTGGGGGACAGTGGGATGGCGGCGTTCCACCTCCCCGCTGTCCCCCGAGCTTGTGGGGCTGGCGGTGGGGCTCTCCTGAAGCCTGGAGAGCGAAAGGGGTTGGTGCGCACCAACCCCTCTTGCTCTCCAGGCTTCAGCGAAAGCCTGCATTCGCCCCATAGGATGCACACACATTTCCCCTTCATTTTTGGAGGGGAAAAAGTGTGTCCTATAGGGCAAAAAATACGGAATTTCAGTAAACCCATGCATTTTCAAGTATATATATTTGAAACAATAAGGTCTAGAAACTTGGCGTTCTAATAAAACAATGTTGAACTTTTCAGGAAGCATTCCATGCCCACATCATTAGGTGGTTTGGGAGTTTCTCCATTTGGGGTTCCCCTGCAAAAACATAACAAAAACCCTTTACACTTCTGAAAACTTTGAACTTTTCCCAAGGACCAAAACTGCGCTATCCATTCTCAAGAGGGATGTAAGGAACCATTCTCAGACAATAAATTTGGTCTTCTTATATTGCAGGCTTTCTCGGCCTTTGGTCCTCAGATGTTGTTGGACTGCAACTTCCATCATTCCTGACCATTGACCATTTTGGCTGGAGACTCAAGGTTGGGAAAGCCTGCTATTTAATAACACTCTGGATCTCTCTGTCCTTTAGATAAGCCTCATGTCTCCTGGCTTTATCTTTCTCACCCCCTAAGTGGTTTTAAATGCAATTTAACTCCTCTATCTCATACTATTTCCTTCCTATTAATCATTGCTGGCCAAAGTGTTATAGGTAGCCCCACAATTTCTTTGTCTTTTGCAATTAAGATATATCATCCTAATGTGCTTCGTGTCTGTTTATTGGCAAAGGTGTAACATACTTTCCTGAACTGACACTCCTTCACAAAAGCTAGTGGGAGAGAAAATTCCAAACAAAAAAAAAAACAACGGACTTATTTTCTGATTATTGTACATGAATGCGAATAGTGTGTAATTCTAGTGAAAAGACTTGAGCTAAACCTGTATGAAACCTATAGGAAGCTTTGTGACTTCTGGATTCTTTCATGGTATGTAATCCACCAGACACATTAGGAAAATCCACTGAGTAAATTCAGAACTTTTGCTTGCTTCAGGAAGGTGAAGCTTGGACAAAATGTCAACACACTTACAACACTGAGTCCCCCCTTGAGGAATCCTTTCCTATTCAGCAACTGTTTCGCCTGTTGGTCTTTGATTACCCATGCAGGTTCCATAAAAATACGGCAAGTAACATTTATGGAACTTGGTTATATAGATACAGCTTGCTTGGAGGGCATTTAATGCGGGCCTGCAGAAGACCTCTAAGGAATAGAGGGAATCTGGAGTTCGTTACTATATTGCACTAATGGATACAATTGCTAATATTGCTAATTCACTGACACAATGTAGCACATGGGGACTTTGATATATGTAACATTTTCAATATATTCCTCAGTACAGTTGATTAATATATTCCCAGCCCAAAGGGTTGTATGCAATCGTGTCTTTGCCAGGATGTTTTTTTTTTGGGGGGTGGAATTCAATTTTGTTCACATTTTAATTTGCATTTCTCAAAATATGAACAGAAAAGCAGCTATCCATCATTCACACTTCTCCAAATTTTCTAATGTAGCTCTCCAAACAAAAGATGTGTACACAACTACATATGCTAGGGAAAGTGTGGTAAAAATGCACAAACAGAAATAATATACTAAAATTGCATGATATTTGATAAAACTACTTGCCAAAATGTATATATTTGAGAAATGTGAACTGAGTTATGGCCCTCCTATTTTCAATTTTTTTTAAAAAAATTGAAATATATTTTTCTACTTGGGGCCATGCACGTTTATTATTATTATATTTTATTTAACATTATGCTGCTATTCCAATAAAAAATGAAAATGGCTTACAATAAATAAACAAAAAAGCATATTGTGCAAAAAATGGCGGCAGGCAGACAGGAGTAAAACTTAAGCTAAAGGTAAGTAAAAAATGTTGGAGAGCCTTAAAACTAAAACCAGAGTATAGTTTCATCAAAACAGGAATAGAGCCAGCCACTCCAAGCCTTTTAGAATAAAAAGATCTTAACCTGCCATCAGAAAGCTTTGATGTCTGGTGAGGACACTTTATAAATTAGGTGGCACCACCACTGGGCAGACCCTGTCTCCCTGGTTGCTGCTGCATGCCTGACCTCTGCTGGTGCAGGCACCCAGAAGGCATTTGAAGCAGAGAGGCCCCTTCCATAGCAACAGATCACTATTTTCTCTCTCTATCTCTCCCTCCCTCCCCCCTTCTGCTTACTTCTTTGACCATAATGAGGGATTCATTAACAAGCCTCCATGCTGATTCTTTGGCTCATAATCTTTTCCTCCCTCTCTCTCTCTCTCTCTCTCTCTCTCTCTGCTTCAGGTAATTCCTAACATTTTTACTTTTGAATATCTCCTTTTTTGAAGTGTTATATTTTAGTAAGGTCCCCCCCAATGGTGAGGCTGTCCAATGTAATTATTCTAAGGTCGTAGTTAACAAGAAGTTGAACCGTTGCACTTAAATCCTTAAAGCGAGATGGAGACCTGGAAAGAAGAGGCCTTTTACAAATAAAAAAGTCAATCTAATGGCCAGTTCTGTATCTGAGAAAACCCTCGTCTCGTCACTTCAGAATCTATCAGAATATAAGGCCTGTTCTATTTCCTCAGACACCATCGGTCTTAAAATCAGATTACAAATTACATAATTTTTGCCCTCTTAAGCAAGCACAATTTACAGTAAATTGTACAATGGAAAGCCTGACAGATCTTTAACTAAACTGTTGAGAATGTAATGCTGTAATTTGAAGGTTCCTTGGCTTTGTAAACATGCCTGTTATATCTCAGATTCGGGGGGGGGGGGAGAGCTGGCATCCTTCTAGATGTGCAAACACTATTTTCATGAATAAATATAATGTACTTACAGCACAGTTCCGTGCATGTTTACTGAGAAGTATGTTCCACAGAATTCCATGGTGTTTTACTTGGAAGCAAGTCCCACTACATTCAATGCGATTTTTAAAAAGTTAGTGCCACCAAGTATTAAAGGCTCTACGGCTAAGGATGGCATATTCTAGCATGCTACACACAACATTTGAAAGGGAGCTAAAGCACCAATCTCTTATTCCTTCCTTCCATCCATTCATCTCCTTCAAGCAGTTCAGAGCAGCATAAATGTTCCCCTCTTTCACCCTCACAACAGCCATGTGAGGTAGGTTAGGGTCACACCCAGTGAGCTTTGTGGCACAGCAGAGACTTAAGACTTGGGGTTCATCCACCTCCTTTCCTTCTCCCACCCTCATAACTTCTCTGACTCCCCTCCCTACTTTACTTAGCAAACAGGGACTTGCCGGTGCTGGCCCAATGAAATGCCTATGCAACAGCTAGTGGATGGGGCAGGTAAAATATAGGACACTAGGCAGGCTGTAGCATTGAGGCCCACCAAAAACAATCCAAAAGTCCACACAGAGACACTTACGGAGACAATGCCTGAAGAAATCTCATAAGCCAGAAGGCTGTCGAGAAGGATTTCCAGTGGACAGAGCGATGATCACTACCATGCATAGCTCTCATTGCTAGTTGGAAAAGACACTAATTTGTTCAAAATGGATTTAAACAACACACACACACACACATATATGTGGTTGTGCAATTTGGAAGTGAATTACAAAGGATTAAAAGAAAAGAAAAGAAAAACCAGAAGATCCATTATAATGAAATGACTGTATTAACTCACTTTACTCACTCGTCAGCCAGTGTTTATAGAAGATGATACAGTTATTTGAAAAACAGCTTTTAGTGCTGTATCTGTACCTGCTTTATGGAACATTTGTGTTGCAGAAAAATATCAATTACTCCATACACTGCAGCTGATAAGTGCTTTTATAGCTGCTCCCATTACTGAAACACAGTTAAAAGTTAAAAACTCATTCCCAGTCTAGCCCCAGTTTCAGCAAACAGGAACTCTGCTCTGCTTTTGAGGAAAGTTTGGGATATCTAAGAGTGTGATCCAACACACAAAGAGCCAGTTTCACCCATCCCTAGTCACAACTGACTTAAATCCTGTCCCGTTATTTCAATGGGATTAAAGCACGACTTAATTTCTCTGGATTAAGTTTGAAGCATTTTAGTTATCAAGTGTTATGTGTGTAGAATGGAACTTTGATCAACCACTCTTTCCCAAAGCTCCAGTATAACTTGTTTGTGGGCTACATTGTTAGCATGAAATTCTCCAGTGAAGATAAGCAAATAGAATACCACATTTGCTTTATCGCTACAAATGCGTCTCAGCTGGAATTATTTTCTAGATAGAGCAATGAAGTAGATCAGCCAAAAACATTCAAGAGGTTGGGGGCATCTTGCAGATAAGTTTATTTGAACCATAGAATTATAGTTGGAAGAGACCATAAGACTCACCTGGTCCAACCTCCTGCAACGCAGGACTTTGTTGCCCAATGTGGGGCTCAACTCTAGACCCTGATATTAAGAGTCTCATGCTCTACATGAGCTACATACTAGCATAATGCAGGAGGCTAATGATTGGAGCTCTTGATGTTTGTTTAAATAAATAAATAAATAAATAAATAAATAAATAAATAATTATACCTCGCCCATCTGGCTGGACTTCCCCAGCAACTCTGGGCGGCTTCCAACAAAATATTAAAATACAGTAACGCATCAAACATTAAAAGCTTCCCTAAACAGGGCTGCCTTCAGCTATCTTCTAAAAGTATGTTAGTTGTTGTTCACTTTGACATCTGGTGGGAGGGCGTTCCACAGGGCGGGTGCCACTACCAAGAAGGCCCTCTGCCTGGTCCCCTGTAACTTGGCTTCTCACAGCGAGGGAACCGCCAGAAGGCCCTCGGCACTGGACCTCAGTGTCCGGGTAGAATGATGGGGGTGGAGACACTCCTTCAGATAAAGCCCTTCCATGAAAAATCCTAGCAATGCAATCAGGGAAGTTTTTAATGTATGATATTTTAGTGTTTTTTTGGTTTCTATGGAAGCCGCCCAGAGTGGCTGGGGAAACCCAGCCAGATGGGCGGGGTACAAATAATAAATTATTATTATTATTATTATTATTATTATTATTAGTAAGTCTAACAAGTAGTAAGTTTCCATAAAGATCAAGAAAGCAGGTATAGGATTGCAGCCTGTACAACTTCAGTTTATGTGGATTAATTTACTCCCGTTCACATTTTGCCACTGACAATTAAGTCCTTTGCAATTTGTCACTTTTTAATCACAGTGACATGGACTATGAAACTATAGTTATTTAAATATTGAGATAGTGAATGACTAAAGGCAAATTACAAATGGAAATAATGAGTTTTAACAAATAATGAGTTTTAACAAATGATCAACCACAGATTACACATTAATTTGTGTTGATGAATAGTGAAGATGTGTAGGTTTATAATCACTTTCCTGTGAGATTTATTGAACAAAAGCAGCGTTTCTTCAATTAATCCTCATTCTTAGAAATGAATAAACTCTGTAAGTGCAGAAATTGCAGGGAATTATTTGCACACCCCAGTTTTAAGGCGAGGTATCTGGAATTCCCTTGTTTTCACAGGTTTTCAGGTTGGGTTGTACATTTGAAATCCATTCTTGCTTTTTCTGTTGTTGCTAGAGGGATCCTCAGATTTACTTACTGTATACCGTTTTACATTTTAACAGAAATATCTAAAAGTGGGTATATCAACTAGTCAACGTGTGGGCATCAGAAACAAAATTAGCCTTGGGCACACAGTGTTGGAGGCAGAGACAGCAGTATAACCCCACAAAGAACTGTCTTGTGCACAAGTAACACATGAAAAGGGCTTTACAGTTCTATATATAAAAACAGTTCCTGTCCTATGTGCAGGGGTCAGCAAACTTTTTCAGCAGGGGGCCGGTCCACTGCCCCTCAAACCTTGTGGGGGGCCAGACTATATTTTGGAAAAAAATATGAACGAATTCCTATGCCCCACAAATAACCCAGAGATGCATTTTAAATAAAAGCACACATTCTACTCATGTAAAAACACGCTGATTCCCGGACCGTCCAGATTTAGAAGGCGACTGGGTCGGATCTGGCCCCCGGGCCTTAGTTTGCCTACCCATGTATGTGAGCAACAGAGGATATACCTTAGAATCCTAGGAATTTTAGAAGCAGGTGAACAAGTACTGAAGGACTTCCTGGAGAAGTGGAAGTTTGAAAACCAAAGGAGTGTTAATGCTTTTCCCTTTTCCTGCTCCGTGGCTAAAAGCTCATTGTCATAATCTTTTATTACACCTGACTGGGCAATCGGTGAATCATTTGACCAATGATTCAGTCCAATTCCCTTTTCTCCTCTCAAGCAAATATGATGATTTATATACAACAGGAACCATGGATATGGACCTTTCCCTGCCTCACAACTCTATGCCTTCATGGCTAATTATGTTTCTTGCACTTAATACATGGGGGCATAGACAAAATCTGGAGGTACGGTATATTTTCCTGACTTGTTTTCTTCAATACCTTCCAGAACCATGAGGAGGCATTCTCTCTACAATTGCAGGATGGCTCATTTAGCATTGTCTGTGTCCTGCTCTCTCCTTTACCCAGCCAGTCGGGGCTACAGGATGGAACCATGCTTTCCAAACAACATATATTGTGTTTTGATATCCCGCTTTATCACTACCCGAAGGAGTCTGCATGTGGAGGAGCGGGGAATCAAACCCAGTTCACCAGATTACAAGTCCACCGCTCTTAACCACTACACCACACTGGCTCTCTCCAAACAACATATATTGTGATCCCTTTGCTGACCCTATTTAGCACACATCATCCCTGGGCAGCTCCTAGGAGCCTGGCAGGGCCCACTGATACTTGCCAAGGTCCCTCTTTAAATGTGTTTTTCTCATGCTTCAGCCAAGTGGCTGGGTTTGGGCTCTTAAATTTCTCACAATGCCCCAAAGGTGCAATATCAGGAGCATTGTGGGAAATGTAACAAGTTGGCTTCCTGACATCCAGCATGGATCAGAGCACTGTGGCTGTGAGCAGAACAGCCCAGCATGGATCACTTGCAAATGAGGGGGGTCCCCTGAGGAAATTTCGTTGGAGACTCACTCATACCTGCAGCCAGTTCTGCCTAGGCTCTTGCACCAGATAATCCTAGGCCCCATCTGCGTATCATGCCATTTTGAACAGTCATGACAATTCTCAGAGCAGCTGAACAATCAATTCCTCTTCCCAGGGAACTCTGGGAATTGTAGCTCCTTGAAGAAGAAGGAAGTCTTCTAAGAACTTTCAGCTTTTACAAATTACAGTCATACCTCATGATACGTCCGCTTCACGTTACGTTCTTTCAGGTTACGTCCCATGGCGACCTGGTAGTACCGGAAAGGGTTACTTCCGGGTTTTGCTGCTCACGCAGAAGCACAAAATGACATCATGCACATGCGCAGAAGCGGTGAATCACAACCCGCATGTGCGCAGATGCGCCGCTGCGGGTTGTGCTCTTTTCATGTTGCGAACGGGCCTCTAGAACAGATCCCGTTCGCAACCAGAGGTACCACTGTACAGTCTCCAGAATTCTTTATGGGGAATCTATGACTGTTAAGGTAGCATAAGAAAGCTTTAAATCTAAAGCACAGGTAAGGCCCACCCCAGCTTTTTCCAAGTTTCTCTCTAAGCTTTATATTTCACATGTAAAGGGACTAAATTGTGAAAGACCAGGATTGGTCTAACCACACTCCCATGATTTCACTAGACCAATATTAGCTAATCCCAACACTCATGCCAAACTCATGGCCAGCAACAGTTGGGCAACCCCAAACCACATGTAGCTTCAGAAAGGTCAGCAGCCTCGTCTTGTTTCCTTCGACAGGATGTGGAGGTTGTCCACCTGGAACATTACTGCCTCTGCCTTTGCACCTGCACTAGAGTACCTCAGACTAGTATCTGTCCTCCCTTGAGATGTGGTTGCTGCCCATATATCAACAAGGGGTAGGATCAGTGTGGTAGAGGACCTCACCTCTACAGCATGGGCACAGGTGGTGGATGCATCTAACATAGTGTCTTCACTTTTCAAAACATGCATATAGCTCTCTCCCCCCCCCCCAGCACTCTCATAGGTCCACAGTTTGGGAATCACTGCTGTTGTGCACACTTCTGCAATTTAGTCCCTGTCCACGGGCTCACAATCTAATACATATGATAGAAATGGATAAGAGGGTGAAGAAAACAACATGTCCCTCTTCAACACTAATCTAAGCAAATTATGGCAATGCCACTCTTCCTGAAAGGCAAGTGTTAAGTGTTATGCGAAGGAAAAATAACAAATGATCCCTGCTGCAGAAAATGCCAACAGCTAACTCCTAAATTCATCCCTTCGCTAGCATGACTATCTGCATGGACAAAGTGTTATGCTTGCCAGGGTTCTTGCTGTTCGTGTGATGATTTAGACAGGCACTCTGGCCTCATGGAATGCATGTTCTGAGGGAATGTAGAATTTAAAACAGAAAACTCTGAAAAGTTTTGCCAGTATGTTATAGTACACTGATGATTGGATGAACATACATCCCAGCTCACCAATGAAAGCATAAATTGGCCCAAAAATATGTCTTTGTTTTACAGCTTTCTATCCCATTTTTTGACCACAGAAATACTCCCATTACTTGGTTTTAATTGCCCATTGGAAAAATAATAATGCAGAGATTTGCCACACACTGTAGTTGGAATGATGAACTGAAGTGAGGGTGGGGCTGTAAAATGAATGGAATAAAAAGTAATTAATATAATGTATTGCAGAACTTGGGTGTGCTATCTAATTTTCATGAATAATCTGGGGAAATACAACTTTCCCTAAGATTTTCTTCATGGAAATTAGACCTTTACCCAAAAAGTTAATCCAGACTTCTTTGGACGTACTATTAACCTGTGCCGAATTCAATTAATGAGTGAGGTGAAAATATAGCAAAAAACCTAAATAAATCTGTACTGTGAATAAGTCACCAATGAAATTAACATTTGCCCACCTTTTTACATCAGAATGATCTTCACAACCAAGCTAATGCAACCCGTGAATGGTGATTGATTTTCTCTTGCTTTGTGTTTCCATAGAATTAAGTGGCAAGGTAATCCTGCTTGCCCTTTTAATTTGCAAACCTGGGAGATGTAAAGGGTGATCAGATGCAGAGAATAGGCTCCTGTGCGGTAAAGAGCAAGGAGTCGTTGCAGCTGACAAACTCTGGCATGATTCGCTTCTGTACACATCACACTGGAATTGTTAAATCGCAATCTGAATCTTGACTGAGTAAACAATCCCTTAACATGCTTTCGAAATAATTGCTCACTGAAAATCTATGTTCTCATGGCACTTTCCAGTGCTATAAATTCAGTAACTCCAAAGCCACAGAGACAATTGCTTGATGTTTTTACACAATGATATAAAAAGATTGCCCTAGCTGTATCTCCAAGAGCTGCTCTAAGAGCCACTGGAGACCAAAGAATAAGATTTGCTGTGTTTAAGAGTGGCCCTGAAGAAGATGCTAATTGGAGATGCCTTGAATCTAATATAATAATAATAATAATAATAATAATAATAATAATAATAATAATAATCACACTTCTGCCTACCCAGAGATTTTCTCTCCATTTCCTATACTGGCGCTTTCTGACTTTCTCTTTCCTCTTCCTCCTCCATTTAAAGCCCTATAAGGATTGGGACCTGGATATCCAAAAGTCCTTCAACTCACACAAAAAACCATCTGCATCAGTGTTAGAAACTCAGACGTATAAGCTAGGTGCCAAATGCTAGGTAAACCAAGGTTACAGTCATCAAAATGGAATGCCTAGCTGCCATTTTGGGGCAAGACTAATGTAATATTTTTCAAACAACGGACTGACTGCGATTGATTCTCAGTTAAACATCTGGCTAGTTCAGATGACAACCTTGAGCTGGGTTAAGAGCTTTGAGAACTTAAAGAAGAAAAGCCACTTGATTAAGTGAAGACAAGCTACAACAATTAACTGTAACGTTGTTCACTGCTCCTGCTCAGGCAGCCCAGAAAAAGCATTTTGATTCCTGAAATCCATCCCAATTGTGCAGATAAAGTATAACTGATAGAATTCTACAGGATGGGGTATTAGCGTGTGAAACTAATGATCCCCAGGCAAGCACCTCCATATGGCGGTGATGTCAGGTAACATCCTTGCACCCTGGCATCTTCACTTGGTCTCAAGTAGTCAATGGCCAGGTGCAAAATGCACCTGGCAACTGGTTAATTTCGAACCCTGGTTCCCGGTTATTCCTTTCCAGCCGTGAATGGAAGTTACAAACACCAGATGTGATAGGATGGTCCCATTCACTTGTCAAAGTGGTTTGCAGAGGTTTGGCCACTTCTGGATCTGGCTTGGGGGCCAGATCCACTTGTCCACCCTGCAATACCGTAAATGCACTTGCCACATGCCCCCAGTGCTATGGCCTAATCCAGGCATGTCCAAAGTCTGTTTTTGGGGGCCCAATCTGGCCCCTGTGGCAGTTCATTTCCTGGGGTAAAATCCTTAAAAAATCTCAACAACTTCAATACTAAAAGAAGCTCAACATCTCCAACTCTAAAATCAGCTCAACAACTTCAATCCTTAAAAAAAAAAAGGTCAGCAACTTTGGTCGAGCCTTTGGTCAGCCCCCACAGCTCTTCACTTCCTCAAATCTGGCCCTCTTTGAAAAAAGTTTGGACACCACTGGATCCATTGGGCTGTCATAAATTCCACCAATGCCAACAGGATTTTTGGCAAGATCGAACACAGAATGTGGGACACTCTTCCAAGACAAGCCACACTGATTATTGCTTGACTTTTATACACCAGCGTGTATTATCAGGGATCACCTTCATTTCAGGTAGTTGGATTTCTTAAAGTGGAAAGGAAAATGTGTCAGCTGTTTATTCAAATCCCCAACCTTCTGAAAAGACTCTCTCCCTTTCAGTAAAGGCGCTCAGGAGGTACATAATGGTCTTAGTGCTATGGGTGGTAATCGGACATCATTCAAACTTTGTGAAGATGTGCTATTAGAATGCTAATTCCTGTCTCCTGTTAAAAACCACCCCAGAACAATTCATTAATGATTTTAATTTTGTGTTTAGGAACAATAATCTTGCAGAAATTCTGGTTATTAAAATATGCAGGAAGGACAGGATATAAGATAGATAAAAGAAAATATGAAATATGTGTGCAATCAAATGTATCTTGGGAATGTTCCCCCTCCACACAATTTGGGGATTTCAGGATCCAAAGACTAAGGCTGGAATCCTGCACATGTTAATTAGGGAGCAGGCCCCAAAAAACTGCATGGGCTTTACTTTTCAGGAAACCTGCTGAAGGATTAGGCTGAGCACCAGGACACTAGCAAGCTTCCAAGTTGCACAGAACCCTTCTTCTTCCAGAAAGAATTCCTGCCTGAAGACCTTATGTCAGCTAAACAGCTGGTTTCATACGAAATAAAATACTATACAAATAAAATACAAACAATAAAGGAACATACTAGGTCAGACTATTTGTCCATCTCATGCCACATTCACACGGTACATTTAGAGCACTCTGACACCACTTTAAACAGTCATGGTTTCCCTCTAAGAATTCTGGGAGCTGTGGTTTGTTAAGGGTGCTGAGAGTTGTTAGGAGAGCCCTAGAGCTACAATTTTCAGAGTGGCTCAACAATCAATCCCTATTCACAAGGTGAACGTGGCCTGAGTCCAGTATTATCTGTGGAAGTAGCAGAAAGTTGTACGAATAGCAGCAGCTCTCCAAGGGGTCAGGTAGAGGCCTTTCCCCATCTCTTGCTACCTGGTCCTTGTAAATGGAGATGCCAGAGATTAACCTGGGACCTTCTGTGTGCTCCAATACGGAATTACAGTCTTTTCCCCAAAACATGGCTGTCCCAATATTAGCAAGTTGGAATTTGACATTACAGAACATCCTAAGCAACAGATACAATGCCAACTGGTGAGTTTGGGCTCGTGTGGGGATATATAGTGTCCTTGTCAAAGATTCACTAAATGTGAAGATTAAAAATATGGGGAGGTAGGGGAGATGCAGCAGGGGTGTGTGCGCGCCATCATTCTCCTCGCTCACCATTTGTTGGAGGGCAAACTTCTGGAGCAAGAAGTCTCCCCATGAGTTTTGGAATCGTGGTTTTCCAGGGTTCTAAAATGTGCAGGGAGCCAACAGCAGCACAGGAACTGTCACTCACTCTCCAACTGTCACTCACTCTCCAACAATAGTGACACAGGGGGAGGAGGGAAGCTGGCACATTTGTTCCCCTCTGCCCCCCCAATTGTGCATTGACTCTACAGTTTTAGAGATTGCCTGAAGAGGGATTAAGACACAGTCCTGCCTCTCTACGTAATGACAGAGCTGGATGGAATAGTTTCTTCTATTTAACCTAGCATTGTCTACTAGGACTGACAGCAGCATGTAGACAGATATCATTCCCACCATCTGCCAGGGAATGAATCTGGGACCTTTGTAGCTTCACTACCACTAAGTTATGGTCCTTCCACATAAAGCAGGGGGCTGGGAAGGGAATGTGGCCATCCAGCCCGCTCTCTTTGACCCCCCAGGCCACACCCTTCCTCACCAGTCCTCCTCTGTGCCCTCTTCCAAATAAGTTTATCTGGCTGGAATGCGTCCACGAATTTTCAGGATTCCTCTTGCCTGCTTGGAAGGAGCCGTGCCTGTACGTCCTCTTACTGCTAACATATGGGTCCCAGAAGGTTTTCTGCAAGGGATCGCAACCCAGGCTGAAAAGGGACCCCCCCACCCCTGCCATAAAGAGATAGTGTCCCTCAGAACAGCTGCATTGGTGGAGAAAGGGCATCTGGGCACACAGATAACTTGTGAAAAGGCATCATCCATTAAGCAACTGCAGGTGAGATGGAGGGAACGGGGCTCAGGGTCACTGGACTAATGCTAAAGGGCCTTTTGTCCCCGAGCCCAACCTCCTTCCTGTCCCCACCTCATGGTAGCTTGGGAGGTGAAGAAAGGACTCAGCCTTCCTTTGCTTCTCTGCCAACTGTGGTGGGATAAGGGAATGAGTTGCTTCTGGTGTAGGCTGTGCTCCCACTCAAGCACGACTCTTCTCCCACCCCTTGGGCCACGCCTGAGAATTGCATGTGACCAGCTTTGGTATTCTCTCCCCCAGCACCAGATTTGAAGTTTTGGTGGGTCTCCAAGTGTATGAAGTCTCCGCCATTGCCCTCACCTGATACATCACCCCTTCCCCATTTCAGCCCTTTTGATGTCCACACACATTCCACTTTACACACTTAAAGAGGGATCGACATCTTGCCTGTGACATTTTCAGAATTCTAAAATGATCTCTGCATGATTATTGTTATTTGCAGGCATTTCCCTTAACCTTGCCTTAAAAATAAAATGTCAGCTTCTTGTTGGAGCGTCACAGCTCCATCCGAAAGGTCATGGGACATATTCTGCTGCCAACTGTACTGGTGGTGCAACACTATTAATTTCGGATTAAGGGCAGAGGTATAAAGGAATGGCATTTGATCTTTGGTGCATATTTATTTGCACGTATCACACAGCACACAGTGTTTATATTGAAGCTACTTGACACATACCAGAGACCATCCTGTTGTATTACTCAGGCTTCACAACAACTTCACAACGACTGACAACTGGTCCTTGCTTTGCAGTTCACTGTTTGCATGGTCAGGTAATGTCTGAAATGTGGGTAATGTCTGAAATATGGAGTTGCCATGCAAACTCTCTGTGGTCCCGGATGTTCCCTGTGCAACATAGTAGAAACCTGACCTGCTGCAACAGTAACCATTGCTACCAGATGGACATAAGAACAAACTTTGACTTAATGTGCTCTGAGGTTTTGTATGCTTGTTTACTGAGGATACAGACTTTGTACCAAGTTGCTGATGATGCACAGGGTTATGGCTACGATCCTATGCAAACGCACCAGGGATTAAAGCCCTAGTGAATACAATGGGGCATTCAACTTCCAAGCCAACATGCCTAGGATTGCACCGTAAGTATGATTAAACTCTGACCCTTGCACGGATGCCAACAAAATTCATTCTGTAAGGAAGCAGGAATCTAACAGAAACAGAGGGGCAATTTAGAGTCAATATAAACCTAGTAGGAACATTATTTTGAAAGTTGTGGAAAATAGGACAGGTCTTGCCAGTTCAGTTTGTTCCCCTTAACTGATTTGTCAAGTCAAAGTTATGGCTTGACTTGGCCTCTAGTAGTTGCTAGCAATAAATTGGGAAGTTGCTAGAAATAAGCTGGAAAGTTGTCGGCTTGTGGTAGGTCTGTCGCTGATTCTGTTAAATGGTGCCTTAGACCTGTTGACAAGAAATATGAGATGATTCACATGACAGGACTTGTGAGTGCACAAGCCCTCTATCTTCTGCAAGCAGATAAATCTGTGGCATCGTTTCAAAGAGGTGTCCTTGGAACAAGCAATCGGTCTTCCTTGTGGACTCTGGTTGTTAAAACTATTGCTTTTAGCAGTAATTAAGGGAGTTGCACTTTCAGCACAGTGTAAACAAGGCATTCCTTCCACATGCACACTCTGTTAGAAGAGTTTGGAAAACCACAGATACACTTTCATTGCTCTTTTGATGAAGCATGGAACAAGCTGAGTATCTGAGGCAAAGCATGATGTGATAGCAATAAACTTTCCAAAGAATAATGCCTGATCCTAGCAATGGTTAAGTATCTTTAAATGCCATTGACTTCGATGACTGAGTGGAAGAGAGTAGGGTTAAGTATGTGCTTAACTATATGCATATAAAAGAGGGCTTAGTTTTGTGCCTATACTCAAATATGCTTTTGCATGCATACAAAAATCACAGGATTGCCAGTTATTCTCAAAAAAGCATTAAAGAAAAGAAAAGGTCCTGTTCTATAGCTCTACACACCCACACACACCCATCCTTGAGTCCCACGTATTTCCTTAGGGCTTGTGAGATTTAGAAATCACGTCGTTGGAGTCTATGCCAGAAAACTTTCAGCTCTCTCATGTAAAATGGGAAGCAAGAGGGAAAAGCCTTTCTCAGAAGGAAAGGGGTGGTGGAGGAAACTTTCCCTCCAGGGACGGTGATAACAAATAATGATAATAAATACAACCAAGGCAGCAGTTTGCATGTGGGCAAGGAGGAAGAAAAACCAAATTTCAGGAGTTGGTAGGGCAGGAGGGGAAAGGGAACAGTACAGAGACGCGTGGAAGGAGGAGGAAACTTACAAGGCGAGAGGAGAAACTTGCAAGGCTTGGCAGGATGCGCTGGAAGCGGCTGTGCAACTGCGGATTTCTCCCTCTCTTCTCTCTCGGTCTCTTCTCTGTCTCTCGGCCGGGCTGGGTAGCTCGGCATCCACGAACCTCCACCCTGGGGAAGCCACGCGCGTCTCACCTTCCTGGGTGTGTTGCAGCTACTATTGCTGCTGCTGCTGCGAGAAGGCGGCGGCGGCAGCAGCAGCCTCAGTCCCTTGGGTGGCTGCGCGCAGGACTGTCCTAAGGCTTGGATCCGTTTGGCTTCGCCCCCCTGGATTTATAGCCAGGGCGGCTGCTCGTTGCGCGGCTGCGTTCCCCTCCAGCTCACACTCCACCCGCCCCGCTCCCTCCTGGGAGAGCCCCTAGTTCTGGGCCTCGCTTCTCCCCCCGCCCCACTTCCCCTCCCAGCACGTGAATGAATCAGCCTCGGCTCAGACCCGCTTCCTCGCCGCCCCCTCCCCGTCCAGCGCAGCCCAGCAGCGCCGCTAATGAAATCGCTGTCGACGGACACGCCTCCGCCCGTTCCGCTTGTTAACGCCGCCCGAGGCTCCCGCTTCCTGTCCCTACCGCTGCGGGGAAGGGGGTCGATCTGTTTCAGGTGCGCTTTGGATCCCCCACCGCGTTTAGGTCAGGGGACAGCTTGTTCTCCATAACTTATTAGAGGGGAGGGGGAGAGCGACCAGTGAAGAAAGACAGACCCGGAAAGTGCCGTTTGCAAAGTTGAAAAATCCTGCGTATTTGTTTCCCACTCGTGTTTGTGTTTCTACCACCCCAGTTGCGAGGAAGGCAGGATGCTGGCGTCGGGGTGCTCGGAGTGAAACGCACAGATTTGTAGAAACTGCAGGGAAAGAGCGCAGAAAGAGAAAGTTGCTCACATCTTAAGCTGAGTCCAGCACACGCTATGCTGAGCATCCCACGAGAATCCCGTGGTTTTTGAGGCTCAGGCAGACCCGCCTGACGTAGTAGGGTCTGGGCACTCCATGTGGGTTGTGATCTGCCCTAGTATTTCGCGGACACCGCCACCCACCCCGCTCCGGCAGCCTCTGAAGCCCTCCCAACAATGGGTTTGGGCTGGGGAATCACGCATCGACGTAGCCTTCATCTGTAGAGGACGCCGATTGGGCGGACAGGCGGGAATCTACGCGGTGCCGAATGTCTGCATAAGGTTATAGGAGTGCATAGCACCCAACCCCATCACAGGCCTGCTTGCAAGTGTATAAGCCGTGGCTGTGCACAACAACCCATCATAGGTAACGGTGGGTATATGGTTAGCATTAAAACAAAATACAGTGGTACCTCTGGTTGCGAACGGGATCCATTCCAGAGTCCTGTTCACAACATGAACATGAACGAAGTGTGTGGGTTGCGATTCGCCGCTTCTGCGCATGCGCATGACGTCATTTTGAGTGCGCATGCACGAGCAGCGAAACCCGGAAGTAAACCTTTCCAGTACTTCTGGGTCGCCGCGGGATGCAAGCTGAAAAGACGTAACCTGAACTGAACGTAACATGAGGTATGACTGTACAGATAAGGGATCTTTAATCGACACCTACATTATTTATCAAATTATGCTGGCGGTGATAGTGATGGCTATATGCTATCAAGCCAATACAAGTACACTTCTTCAGTTTGCTGTTGATGCTGAAACTAGGGTGACATATGTTTTTCAGCAGCTGTTCATGTATATTCAATGGGGAGTAGTCTGGCAGCATGTGTTCGCACATCTGTTTGCTAAGTCAGAAATTGAAATGCACTTTAGAACTTCTTCCAAGGAGACTTATAGGTCTTCCTCCCCAGCAGTAAAAAAGCCAACTTGGAGACACAAATATAGGTACTATATAGGTCTTGGAAAGTTCTTAAGCTACAGATCTTGAGCTTCTCTGTCTAGCAGTGAAGCCCTGGACACCTTGGTGTTCTCGAAAGCTGGAATATATCTTTGCCCAAGATGAATTTTCTCCAAGCAGCGATGCAGAGTCAACAGTGACTGATGTGCACACACCCAACACTTCTGTGTAACACGATGCTGATGTAATATTGTTCATTTAACAATGAAGGGGGCGGGAATCCTAATTCCACCAGAGTTATGTTGTGAGATCTGCATAGAAAAGACCCTTTTGTTTAAATGTGTCAATGCTGTAAGCTCTGTTCTTCCATGATTAACGAGCTGGGCATAGAACAAATTTGTATTTATTAACGCAGAACTGTTTATCCAGAGCTGCAGTCAGATTTGGTTGAACTTCTTATTAGAGATATCACTGGAATGAGAAATGAATGCCAAGATTCTTTTTCTTTACAGCCTCTTTGCGTGCTCAGCACTTTCTTACGAAAGGCATGCTTGCTGCATGTAGGAGGGGAGGGGAAGGGGAAGGCAGAGTCACAAATCTCACGTCTGCTGCAAAGTCTCTCTGTCATCAACCTGAGTGGGAGCAGTACCTAGGCGTTGCTATACAGGTTTTCAGACACATACAGAGCTTGGACCAGCCTTCACTGTGCCCCACCAGTCAGAATTCTTGGTCCCTCTGGTGCCTTTAGTGCCACATCACATCGCTGCCCTGTTATGGTGACTTCTCCCTCACTTCTGATAGAGTCACACTTCTCTGAATTTTGCCATACAGTTCTCCAGCCAATAAGATGAGACTGAAGAGACCAATACAGTGGTATCTTGGTTCTCAAATGCCTCGGTACTCAAACAACTTGGAACCCAAACACTGCAAACCTGGAAGTAAGTGTCCCGGTTTGCGAACTTTGTTTTCAGAAGCCTAACGTGCTCCGATTTGAGTGTTGCGCTTCTGTTTTGAGCGTTATGCTTCCAATTTGAGTGCCACACTTCCGTTTTGAGTATTACGCTGAGGTCTGTCTGTTTTTGCTATTTATTTTGCATTTTTGTTTTTGAGCCTCTTTTTTGTTTTATGTGACTGTGTCGAACCCAGTTCAGCTACTAATTGATTGATTGTGTGACTGCAGTACATTGTTTATTTTATGGATCAATGGTTTCGTTAGATAGTAAAATTCATGTTAAATTGCTGTTTTAGGGGTTGTTTTTAAAAGTCTGGAATGGATTAATCCATTTTGCATTACTTTCTATGGGAAAGCATGCCTTGGTTTTGGAATTCTTTGGTTTTGGAACGGACTTCCGGAACAGATAAAGTTTGAGAACCAAGGTACCACTGTGGTGGGGCCAATGGTCAAGAAGACAGTTTCTGCATGTGCTGTAGAGGGAAGTGAGGGGCAGATGCAGCTCATCCATCTTGGAAGGAAGCCCATCAAAGAGAAGGAAAATAATAATAATAATAATAATAATAATAATAATAATAATAATAATAATAATAATTTATTATTTGTAGCCCGCCCATCTGGCTGGGTTTCCCCAGCCACTCTGGGCGGCTTCCACAGAAACCAAAAATACACTAAAATATCACACATTAAAAACTTCCCTGAACAGGGCTGCCTTAAGATGTCTTCTGAATGTTGGGTAGTTGTTTATCGCTTTGACATCGGATGGGAGGGCGTTCCACGGGGCGGGCGCCACTACCGAGAAGGCGCTCTGCCTGGTTCCCTGTAACTTGGCTTCTTGCAATGAGGGAACCGCCAGAAGGCCCTCGGCGCTGGACCTCAACGTCCGGGCAGAATGATGGGGGTGGAGACGCTCCTTCAGGTATACTGGGCCGAGGCCGTTTAGGGCTTTAAAGGTCAACAGCAGCACTTTGAATTGTGCTCGGAAACGTACTGGGAGCCAATGCAGGTCTTTCAAGACCGGTGTCATGTGGTCTCGGCAGCCGCCCCCAGTCACCAGTCTAGCTGCCACATTCTGGATTAGTTGTAGTTTCCGGGTCACCTTCAAAGGTAGCCCCACATAGAGCGCATTGCAGTAGTCCAAGCGGGAGATAACTAGAGCATGCACCACTCTGGCGAGACAGTCTGCGGGCAGGTAGGGTCTCAGTCTGCGTACCAGGTGGAGTTGGTAGACAGCTGCCCTGGATACAGAATTGACCTGCGCCTCCATGGACAGCTGTGAGTCCAAAATGACTCCCAGGCTGCGCACCTGGTCCTTCAGGGGCACAGTTGACCCATTCAGGACCAGGGAGTCCTCCACACCAGCCCTCCCCCTGTCCCCCCAAAACAGTACTTCTCTCTTGTCAGGATTCAACCTCAATCCATTAGCCGCCATCCATCCTCCAACCGCCTCCAGGCACTCACACAGGACCTTCACCGCCTTCACTGGTTCTGATTTGAAAGAGAGGTAGAGCTGGGTATCATCTGCATATTGATGGACACCCAGTCCAAACCCCCTGATGATCTCTCCCAGCGGCTTCATATAGATGTTAAAAAGCATGGGGGAGAGGACAGAACCCTGAGGCACCCCACAAGTGAGGGCCCAGGGGTCTGAACACTCATCCCCCCCACTTTCTGAACACGGCCCAGGAGGAAGGAGCGAAACCACTGTATAACAGTGCCCCCAGCTCCCAGCCCCTCTAGACACTCCAGAAGGATGTTATGGTTGATTGTATCAAAGGCCGCTGAGAGATCCAGCAGAACTAGGAAACAGCTCTCACCTTTGTCCCTAGCTCGCCGGAGATCATCAACCAGCGCGACCAAGGCAGTTTCAGTCCCATGATGAGGCCTGAATCCCGATTGGAAGGGATCCAAATGGTCTGCATCCTCCAGGCGTGCCTGGAGTTGTTCCGCAACCACTTGTTCAATCACCTTGCCCAAGAATTGAAGATTTGAGACTGGGTGATAGTTGGCCATACTTTTTTTAAGAAGCGGTTTAATGACCGCCTCTTTCAGCGGATCTGGGAATGTTCCCTCACAGAGGGAAGCATTCACCATCCCGCAGAGCCCATCGCCCAGCCCTTCCCGGCTTGCTTTTATTAGCCAATTTATTAACTCTGAACATAACCTTCTGAAATATAATTGGAGTCCTGTAGTGATTTCATGCTCTTTATTGCAGCTTGTAAAACTTGGCTTGCCCCTCAAACCTCAGGCTTTTATATACATTATTTACACAATGAGTCCCGTCTGATTGGCTGATTCTCCTTCCCTCCTGGAGCCTGATTGGTCTTTTCCTGCAGGCCAATGAGTTGTTGCATTCCACGATCCTACCAGCCTAATAGGCTGATTAACTTCCTCCTGGAGCCTGATTGGTCTTTTCCTGCAGGCCAATGAGTTGTTGCATTCCACGATCCTACCAGCCTAATAGGCTGATTAACTTCCTCCTGGAGCCTGATTGGTCTTTTCCTGCAAGCCAATCGGTTGTTGCATTCTAGGATCCTACTTGCCTATTGTTCTAGGATCCAAGCTTAGTACATAACAACTTCTGTTGCCTTGTAAACAGTTTATCTTCAGGAGAAGAAAAGGTTTATCTTCAGGAGAAGAAAAGGCTAAGGAGTAAACCCTACAGAAATCGGGAGTGGGGTCCCTAAGACATTTGGCTAGTGCCTTGTATGCCTCCTACAGCAACTCCTGAAGCCAAGCTGGTACCAAACATATTGCTCTGTTTTCTTTTGGACTATGTTGGTAATGCCAAGAAGGAGGATCTTGTCACCTGGGTAGCGTAGCCCAGGACCTCCATACACACAGCCCTGGCTTGTGCCTCAGGGAGGTCACTTCAGTACTGCTAATGCAGCAATTTGACTTCACCCCTGGAAACACACTCCATTGTCTTTCGAGACAGATGGATATCAACAATCTTCAGCCAAGTAATGTGTCCAAAATGCTTATACGTGGGTAAAGCATACATAAAAATGTGTACAGTGAAAATGACATACAAAAATATTTCAGAAAACTGATTCCCAAAAATGACTATATTGGGCACAATCACATACATAAATGTGTATATTAAGAGAATCGGACCCTAAAATGCTGAGAACTTAACAAAATGCAAACTGATGTGGAAATATGGAAAACTGGATTTAAAATGAAATTTTACCCTTCAATAGGCTTGGGGAGATGGGTTGTAACCCTCTACCCTTGGGAAGCAAGAGGATGGTTTTTCAGTTCTGGCTTTGGATTACACGACCTAACCTGAATTTGGCATATTTTAATATTCTGTGTGCTAAGCACTTGTAAGTCCAGCTGATCTGAATAGGAGAAAACTATACATGTACTTAGGGACGTTGGTGGCACTGTGGGTTAAACCACAGAGCCTAGGACTTGCCGATCAGAAGGTTGGCGGTTTGAATCCCTGTGACGGGGTGAGCTCCCATTGCTCGGTCCCTGCTCCTGCCAACCTAGCAGTTCGAAAGCACGTCAAAGTGCAAGTAGATAAATATGTACCGCTCCGGTGGGAAGGTAAACGGTGTTTCCGTGTGCTGCTCTGGTTCACCAGAAGCGGCTTAGTCATGCTGGCCACATGACCCGGAAGCTGTACGCCCGGCTCCCTCGACCAGTAAAGCGAGATGAGCACCGCAACCCCAGAGTCGGCCACGACTGGACCTAATGGTCAGGGGTCCCCTTTACCTTTATACATGTACTTAATTCTCCCACTGAAATCAATTAGACTTTTTTAAAGTGATTGGTTTTGGGGGACTAGATGCAAAATGGAATAGAACTACTGCACCTTGAATAGTTGTATAGAAGAGGGTATTTCAGCAAACATGTTACTCCTGTTCAAATTCTCTCTTCTATAAAACTATTCAAGATGAAGGAGCCCACCCTAGAGAGCAGCTGGGCAACGTCACTGGAACCTGTTCTATATTTATATTATCTGGTCTTGTTCAAGTACACTTTTGTTGTTTTCAATTAATTAATATGTTCTCTTGCATCTTCTTCCACACCAATTTTCTACTTATTGCTTGGAGTATTTTTCCCAGTATTGCTATTAACCCAACTTGCCGATAATTTCTCCAACCTTTATTTTAGCACATCTTGAGGATGGGGATGATTGCCGTAATTGTTTCCTTGTACCTCACTGTGGTTGGTCTGGTTCACTCTGTTGTTTTTCTATTGAGTCTGAATTAAATAGGACATCCATCATTTGCAAACAATAGTGGGCTAAATTAATCCCGGATGAAACTCTACTGGAGCAAATGAAGTTGCTGCCATTCTACCTTTGCTCTGCTCTGCTTTGCCAATCAAACAGCTTGTTGGAATAGTGCCAGTGCTTTTTTCTCTCCTAAAAAAAATGTTTAGGGGTACTCTCATTTTGACTCAAGAAAATCACCATTTTGTAGTTCAGATAAGGAAAAATAAATACAGTACAGTGGTACCTCGGATTAAGTACTTAATTTGTTCCGGAGGTGCATTCTTAACCTGAATCTGTTCTTAACCTGAAGCACCACTTTAGCTAATGGGGCCTCCTGCTGTTGCTGCGCTGCCGGAGGATGATTTCTGTTCCCATCCTGAAGCAAAGTTCTTAACTTGAGGTACTATTTCTGGGATAGCGGAGTCTGTAACCTGAAGCGTATGTAACCTGAAGTGTATGTAACCCGAGGTACCACTGTAGATGGACAAAAGTACAAAGATTCACAAAATGTTTAGGGGTATGCGTCCCCCCAGAAAAAAGCACTGAATAGTGCTAATCATAAACACAGATTTCCAGCAATGAACTTCCAATTTCCTTTTAAATTATCCCACATAGTCTCTAATATAAACAATAACCAGCAATGTATAGTAAAGTTCTTCTTACAAACATGTCAGTTAGCAAGGTATGAGAGAATGTTGTTTGGTGGGCAACTGTTTTTCGTGAGTCTTACATTCTCCCCATTTTCTCTCATCATAAACCATTGCTTGACAAGTTTACAAACTGCTGCGTTAATGGAAATCTTTGGTGAGACAATGTGATATAGTGTGGCACTCTCTCTCCCTCTGTGTATACATACATATATACATATACATATATATATATACATATAGGGATGCGGGTGGTGCTGTGGTCTAAACCACCAACCCTCTTGGACTTGCTAATCAGAAGGTCAGCGGTTCGAATCCCCGTGACGGGGTGAGCTCCCCTTGCTCGGTCCCTGCTCCTGCCAACCTAGCAGTTCGAAAGCACACCAGTGCAAGTAGATAAATAGGTTCTGCTCCGGCAGGAAGGTAAACGATGTTTCCGTTGTGCCAGAAGCAGTTTAGTCCTGCTGGCCACATGACCTGGAAAGCTGTCTGTGGACAAATGCCGGCTCCCTCAGCCTGAAAGTGAGAAGAGCGCCACAACCCTATAGTTGCCTTTGACTGGACTTACCCATCCAGGTGTTCTTTACCACTTTGTATTTTCCTAGAAAATCTAGAGTTCTAAAAACCAGAGGTCAGACCCAAAGTTTATTTAGATCGCAGTGGGTCTACTCCACTCTTCCCCCAAGAAGGAATGAAGTGGGTGGGTTAATACAAAATAAATAAATAAATAAATAAATAAATAAATAAATAAATAAATGTAACACCTTGCTGCTGGTAAATAAAAATTGCACCACAAGCTGTTAATAGCAGGAATACAGGGAGGGATTTAACCAATAACTCACCCTAGTATTGTGGCCGCATTTACCCAACAGCCATCTTAAGTGAGGGTGTCTGTCACTGTATCTTGAAATGTTGCATAATGTCCAGTAGTACAATTGGTTGTAGAAAGGATATGAAGATACAGCTTGTATTCCCCAAGAGATGCGTAGGCATTGATGATCGTGATGTTGTTGTTTATTGAATTTATACCTTGTGCTTCCTCCCCATGGAGCCCAGGGCAACAAACAGACAGACAACTTAAAAAAACAAAAACAAAGCAAAAGTATTATGTTGGTATAATGAAAGTTAATGTGTAGACTGTTAGGAATGAATTCTCCAAATCTCATCCATCTATCGCTGTGTATAAAGCAGTTTGTTTTAAAAAGAGAATTTAGAGCAGACTTGTTAAATCTTTATAACTGATGTGCGCAACACATCCTTGCAAATTTCAGAGATCATAAAATGAGAAGAAGATCTGGAATATTCAACAGCAGTTATTATTTATCAGTAACTCACAATGATGTTTGACTTCTTAATAATTGACTTCTTCTGCAATTGATGTCGGGCTAATGTGTTGTTAATATTCTAAATATCATTTTATAAAAGAGAAACACTCAACAGAACAATAATAATAATAATAAATGTTAGCCTGAGTGGAATTAACTTTTATGGTCTGTATATTGTCTGTTTCTTCCAGTAGAAGATTAGTATTACATAGGGAAAGCATGAAAACATCCATAAAGCGTAATTTATTTTATGCCATCCTTTCACCTCTCAGCAACATGATACATAATTAGATTTTACTGATGCTAAAATATGGTTTCAGGGTATGGGCTGAAGGCGCATGAGGCCACTATCTTGCTGCGGCTTAGCAGGTCTGGCACTGATCATTGATGGGAGAAATTACCTCCTCAGAACCACATGCCCAGGGTTCCTTGACCATGACAGAACAAAGTTGGTATATAAATGTAAAAAAGAAAGAAAGAAAAAGTTACAAGATTAACTGAGTTTCATTTTTTCCCCATGGTGGAGAATGGTTTAAACATTCCATTTCTTGCACTTCTTTGTTCTGGTCACTGCAATATACAGTGGTACCTCGGGTTAAGTACTTAATTCGTTCCGGAGGTCCATTCTTAACCTGAAACTGTTCTTAACCCGAAGCACCACTTTAGCTAATGGGGCCTCCTGCTGCCGCCATGCCGCCGGAGCACGATTTCTGTTCTCATCCTGAAGCAAAGTTCTTAACCCAAGGTAATATTTCTGGGTTAGCGGAGTCTGTAACCTGAAGCGTATGTATCCCGAGGTACCACTGTATCTTGGAGTGACTTTTCCCTAACAAGTGGCTGTCAGAGTTTAGTTAGCCCTTAACCACCATTCTATCCTTTATCTCTTACTGTCTTTGGGGACACTATCTGCATTGTGTCAAATGTTGCCGTTCTGCTTGCGCAACAGACTTCCACTTGCACAATGTCGCTTTACCTCAAAATCTGCTCCAGAGGGTTGGAAGACCTCTTAAAGAAGATTTCTTTGAGGGAGGGGACGCGAGGAGAGAAGAGGAAGGTGAAGTCCCATTGCATGAGTCAAACACTGTTTATGTGAGATCAATCAATTTGTAACTTAAGGATTAACTCTGTTAGCGTTAAAGTCAACTAGCCAAGATGGGTGGAGGTGTTGCTTAGCAGCCAGGAAGAGTAGCATGATCTTCACTGAGGTGGCACATGCCCTGATTGGCTGCATAGTTCTGAGTGGGTTTTTCCTCTGTATGTTGAGTTGAATGTATTCCTGCTATGTACAAGGCCTTAGAATAACAAAAATCTGTCGGTTTATTTCTCCTCAGATTATATACTGTTTTGTTCAGTTTCCTTAGTAAAGTGAATACTTTTCTCTTTGGACTCTCTCTGCGTTATTTAAGAGACTCTGTTAATAGTCTCTGCAGTGCTGGATACAACCTGCTTTGTAATCCACTTTGAATCATGTATCCACTTGTGTGTTCAGACCTTTAAACCTCCCCCTTAAATAAATTCAGATAAAGCTCAAATTTTGGTTTGGTTTTGGCAGAATTTAGGCCACATCTTTATTAATTACAGCAAGTGAGTGGTTGCATAGGCTCTGGTTCGACTAGCTCCCTGCCATGAGGGTAGCGCTGACCCAGGGTTCCAGCATAGGTCAGACTAGGGTGAACACCTGGATAAGCGGAAAGCCAGGAACAGGCTATCTCTGCCACCCAAATGTCCCCCTGGACTCAGGCTCGGGCACAACCCCCTCTCAGGGGTTGACGAAACCATCGAGTCCATGGATTCCTTTAACAGAATACCCTTCACATAGGGATGGTGAGAGCGTTCTCCGATCCCTATCACCTGAACCAGAGCCTATCCGCAACCTTACAAGTTGTGATGATTTGCTACGTGGCAGGCGAAACCCAAATGGCAACAGCCAATCAGCCAAGTGGGGAAAATTCCTGCCGTGCCCCTGTCCCAATAGCAGACAACACATGACGGCATAGCAAGGTCAAGTGCAAAGCCCTAAAAGTGGGGAGAGGTGGGCGGGTGTTCCGATGCACGCACTAAAAGAGGAAGCTCTGGATCATGTGCATAGGTATATATGGGTCCCTTGATCCATTTAGCATGTGTCCCATTGGCCTGATTAAACCCAGCATCAACCAATTGGGTGTTGTGGCTATTCAATCGAACCCACCCACAACACAGGGTTTGGTTGCCAGGTCTCACCACAACACGTGCCCTCTTTAAGGGAGGACCCAATTTCTAATAACTATTGCCAGTGTGAGAGTTGAGACACTGCTTGCTTCCCGTAACCAAGTCACATGAAGGAGGAAGCAGAGCTTTATTTATTATTTCTCTGATAAACAATAATAAAACATAATGGCTTAGAAAGGACACCATGCATTATCTATTTCACCCTTCAACCTGTGACTGCATGTTACGTTTTGGAACAAAGTAAGAGAAAATGTTGAACAATTTGGGCTCACATTTCATAGTTCAGAGAGTCACATAAAATTCCTGGAAAGTCACATTAGAATGAAATATGGGAAAGAAGCGATAGAACATCTTTAAAAGCAAACGTAAAAAAGGGAACTGCATTAGATTTATTAATATTATGTTGCGCAACTTCTCATTCCAATGGGGGAGGGAGGGTGAATTTAGGATTTCTCTCTCTCTCTTTCTCCCTCTGTGCTTTTTTGAGTGCAGCAGCATAGGCTGGAAACACCAGTTCCTCTTGCACGTCAATATATTGACTGATTGCTGTTAAACAGCTGCTGTTTTGAGTTGCCAGGTCTCCAAGAGGGGCCTTGTGATGCCAGAAGATTGGCTCTGGTGATAGCAAAAGTGGAGACTGTGGATGATGGAAAAAAATAATAATGCAGGGTCTGGGGCTGTTCAGTCCAGATAAAATGATGCTTGCTTCCATCTGGCTGAAAGTTCTATTGATCCCAAGTGCTGGTTCATAGAGTTGGTAGCATTTGTCCTTCATGGGTTATTGGCCCATGCACCCTGGCCTTGGGACTCTTGCCTGTCTGCGATTACCATGTTTCTTTGCGCCACATGCATTTGCTGCATGTGCTATCATTCCCCTTTGCTACCCTTTCTTCTCCCTTGCCACCTCCTAGAGCCATGACCACCAACCTGGTCAATGATCAGGTCTGCAATGATAGGAGTTGGGGTTTAACAACTACTGGCGGGTGCCATATTGGCTATCCCTTTCTAAAGGAACCAGCCTGTTTTTCTGTGTTCAGTCTCATTGTAAAGATATGCTTATGTGCATTTATTTATCTACAGTGGTACCTCAGGTTAAGTACTTAATTCATTCCGGAGGTCCGTTCTTAACCTGAAACTGTTCTTAACCTGAAGCACCACTTTAGCTAATGGGGCCTCCCGCTACCGCTGCGCCGCTGGAGCATGATTTCTGTTCTCATCCTGAAGCAAAGTTCTTAACCCGAGGTAATATTTCTGGGTTAGCGGAGTCTGTAACCTGAAACGTATGTAACCTGAAGCGTATGTAACCCGAGGTATCACTGTATTTAGAAGGTTGAGCAACTGCTTGATCTCTAAGAGGTGTGCAATATAGAAAATGTGGTGCTAGTGGCAGTCAGGAACCACATTCCCTTCCTTTTTCAGGCAGGCAAGAGCATGGATGCAGTAGTTATGCTCTTTTTACAAAAGTTTCCAAGTTCTTGCAAGCTTCAAGGCCTTGGCCATTGCGGCAGAGCCAGAGTTTAAATTTGTGCCTTTCTCTCTTCAGAATTACGCTTCATTGTAGAGGAGCAGAGGAGCACGGCGTGACATGACCTGTGACTTTGCAAAACAAATTGCCGGAGACTGGGCAATCATCAGAAATAGCGAGTGGCTCAATTGAAATGCTTTTAGTCCATCTCCGAGCGCATTTGTTTCATTACACACAGCCAGCTGCGTCATTAACATCTTGTTCCATGCTGAAATTTGCTCTAATATACAGGCCAGACTAACAAGAAAAAGTATGCGGGGCTAGTTAGGCTTTTGCTTTTATGAAATGTTTCTATGGTGTCTGCTGCATTTGAAATGCCACGAAGAGATGGGGGCTTAGGACTTTTTGTCCTCAGATAAATCCATTCCAGGAAAGTGATAAGCTTCTCATTAAAGCAGCTACAGAGCACATCTCAACAATAATTCCTTATGTGTTGGTGTGTGTGGAAGTCTTGCTATCAGACATACTAAACAAGGAGAGAAAAAGTCTTCATTTTTAATCCTCTTCCACTAACTTGTTTACCAGTTTAAAGGACCCAGTACAGAGAAGGCAGGCACTATTTGCAATCTGTTGATGCAGTAATTTTTAACTCTTTTACTGTTGATGCAGTAATTTTACCAGTACAGTGGTACCTCGGGTTAAGTACTTAATTCGCTCCAGAGGTCTGTACTTAACCTGAAATTCTTCTTAACCTGAAGCACTACTTTAGCTAATAGGGCCTCCCGTGGCTGCTGCTGCACAATTTCTGTTCTCATCCTGAAGCAAAGTTCTTAACCCGAGGTACTATTTCTGGGTTAGCGGAGTCTGTAACCTGAAGTGTATGTAACCTGAAGCATATGTAACCCGAGGTACCATTGTAAGAGTAAAATTAATGTACCCTGTATTGTTACTTAAGTGTAGGTGGGTTCCCATGAGGCAAGACACAGTGATAACAACAAGAACCTTTACTGAACAGAACTGGACAACAAGGGCAAAGCATCTGCTTATATACATTTCTGAAGGCCTAGGCCACTCCCACTCCCACCATGATTGGCTGTCTAAGATTCCAAGCTGCGAATCATGACTCAGAGTTTAAGAGCCAATGGCAGAGGCCAAAATCCTGAGATGTTCTGTGATTGGATATCAGGTATCGAATCAGAACACAGGGGCTCAGATTCCTTAGTCCAGACTCATGCTCAGGCAAACACAGACCACTGAATACATAACAGTTATGCTATGCTTTAAGAGGAGTACAGTGATATAATCCATTTGAGGACACTGGTGGGCATGCTTTCAACAAATCCAATACAGTGGTACCTCAGGTTAAGTACTTAATTCGTTCCAGAGGGCCGTTCTTAACCTGAAACTGTTCTTAACCTCAAGCACCACTTTAGCTAATGGGGCCTCCTGCTGTTGCCGTGCCGCCGTAGCATGATTTCTGTTCTCATCCTGAAGCAAAGTTCTTAACCTGAAGCACTATTTCTGGGTTAGCGGAGTCTGTAACCTGAAGCGTATGTAACCCAAGGTACCACTGTAATCAAATTTCATATGGAGTGGGGGAAGTAAACAGTGCTTCAAATGTGAGATGTAGGCACCTAGAAATTGCTGGATATTCATGAAGATGGCATGAAATCACTTAGTCCTAATCCTTAATCTGTATCACTCAAGAGGGTTAGGATAAACCAAGGTCCTATCTGCCAAGTTGTAGTAGTGGCCGGAGGCTCTGTCACTGTTGAGGCTAATGCTGTGTTCATTGGGTTGGCTCCATAGGAATGGGGGATGAATTCAATTCAGTTTATAGTTAAAGGCAAGCCTACACAACTCACACTTTCTGAAACCAAAAGAGCACCCTTCTTCAAAATTTGCACTTCTCTTAACTTTTCAGCTCAGTATTCCAGCCAAGTAATGTGCACCACAATTGATACATTGGGGTAAAGTGTGCATAGAATTGCATATATTAGTGAAGATGATATTTTAAAAAATATGTTACATTAGAGGAAATGCTTTTCAAAAAAAAATGTTTGCATTAGTCAAAGCTGCATACAAAAATGTGCATATTAAGAAAAATGTGCATTAAAAATGCTGATAAATTTTCATGAGGAATTTCTTTGTAAAATAAATAAATAAATAAATAAATAAATAAATAAATACCCAACCTGATGTGGAAATGTGGAGAACTAAATTTAAGAATGTGAACCTGTGAGAAATGACCATGGCACAACTGCTAGTGGCAGCAGTTCCCCCAGTGGCAGTAGCCTATGACAAAGACCTAAAGTAGGGCACTTTGGGGTGAAGCTGGAGTGGGCTGCTGTTGCCTTTGGATCTGCTAGAAGGGTCCAGTCCTTGGGATGCTCAGTTACAGCTGCTCTTATTTGCCATAAACTGAAACAACAGCAGCAAAACAGAAAAGGGGAGTCTGAAACGAACTGGAGGTTGCTCGCTCCCGGGCGGTTTGGTTGGCACATCTCAGTTTGCTCTTCAAGCTCACTTGGATGCCATGGCAATTCCTTGCCCAGTCAATGTGGACAGAGGCACAGCTATCTTATTACTGCACAGCAGTTATCCTTCATATGGGGGCATGGTGCCAAATGTTCCTGTCGCCTACTTCTATTCTGGGCACATTAAGTGGAATGCCAGAAGGAAGGCAGCACAAAGCAAACAAACGGTGCTGGTTGACAGTAGGTCACTCTGGCCAGAGTGCTTCTCTGTAAGCTTTATGATAATTCAGTAAGTTTCTGTCACCTGCTCCTATAATGTTAGTGTCACAATCATTCCCATAGAAATCACTGCTTAAAAACACAGCAATGAACATGTGGTTGGCTTGACACTGTAGCTATAGCATGTGCTATTTGCTTGCTTGTTTTCTGAAAAAAAAGAGAAAATATTTGTATTACGATATGATCATACACCTTTCCACTTGTAATACGTTACACAGCACCAAAATATCAAAATAATCTTCTTCCCACCCATTACAGCTAAGGTATAGGCCCCTACAGGGATACGGGTGGCGTTGTGAGTTAAACCACAGAGCCTAGGACTTGCCGATCAGAAGGTCGGCGGTTCGAATCCCCGTAACGGGGTGAGCTCCCATTGCTCGGTCCCTGCTCCTGCCAACCTAGCAGTTCAAAAGCATGTCAAAGTGCAAGTAGATAAATAGGTACCGCTCTGGTGGGAAGGTAAACGGTGTTTCCGTGCACTGCTCTGGTTCGCCAGAAGTGGCTTAGTCATGCTGGCCACATGACCCGGAAGCTGTACGCCGGCTCCCTCAGCCAGTAAAGTGAGATGAGTGCCGCAACCCCAGAGTCGATCACGATTGGATCTAATGGTCAGAGGTCCCTTTACCCTTTACCTTTATAGGCCCCTACAGGTAAGCATACAAAATATATATGCAAAAGAACAGCAAATCTGGATCTGAGGAATCAGAAGAAACAACAGACAGTCCAGCAATATGCTTGCCATAGTGCTCCACAATAAAACAAATGCTCTATTTAAAAAAGATAAATAATTTTAATCAATTCATTTTAATTCTGCTATTACTCCAAGGAGTTCGGGGTTGCATACATGCTTCACCACAAATTTTGTTCGCACAATAACCCTGTGAGGTAGGCCCTGCTGAGAGGTAGCAATTAGCTCAATGTGATTAACTTCACAGTCGCATGGGGATTTGAACCTGTGACTCCCTGAGCCTTGTCTGTCTATGAACCTATACACACACCCCTAGCTGGAGAAAGAATGCCCACCCTTTTAAAGAAGTAGGAAACAGAAGAGTTAAGTGCTTTTAGTTTCTGGATGTTAACAAATTGCTGCACTAATTGATCCTGAGGTGTAATTATAACTGCAGCTTTCAAATGCCAGATTACCTAGTGGCAACAAACATAGCCACTGGATCATGAAGGCTGTAATGAGATTAAACTGCCCTGTCATAAAATTAACTGATTATAAAAACCATACTGTCTGCTTAAGGCTAAACAAGTAAAGGGGGAAAAAATTGCTTAGCAAACACTGTGTTGTGTCATTGTTGAAGGTGAAGCAGAGCTGAGGCTGTTAATGTCAAAGCTATGGCGATTTTGTCTGGTCAGAGGTGGGAATATGTTCTGCCTCCCTCCTCAGATTTTATCCAGATTTCCACCAGCCAGATATCAAGGTTTTTGAAGTTCAGAGGCAGCCTACACCAACCAGCTCCTGTGCTTTGGAAGTGTTGAAGGGTAATAACTACCAGGATACTTTGCTTGAAGCAGGTCACATGCAGTTAACTCCCCTTGCTAGTTGCCCTTTGAACTTCTCTGTCTCTGCAGCCCGCCATGTCTGTATTATTACACCTGAACTTAGCCAAAAGGCTAAGACGTGGTGCTCGCTTTGGCAGCACATATACTAAAATTGGAATGATACAGAGAAGATTAGCATGGCCACCACGTCTATATTATTGACTGGTGGTAGGAGAACTGAACAGATAGCATGGGGAAGCCATACAATTATATTACGATACACTTATTTGACTGTTGGGCATTCAACTTGTGGGTTCAGGCTAGGGATCTTTGAGTGTTCATAGTTATAAACTGCAAAACCTTGGGCTTCCATGAGGTCAGTATAAACACTCAAAAACCCCAGTTTAGCTACTGGGCTGGTCCATCTAGTGCAGTATTATCTATGCTGACTGACCCCACCAGGCATGCTTGGAGATACTGGGAATTCACCTGGGACCTTCTGCATGCAAAACAGATGTTCTTCCAACGAATGGCTCCTGTGTAGTGATGCAAGTATATTTCTGTAAAGGCTAGAGGTGGGAAAATCTGTCAGTTTCCATTTCTCATTTCTTGGTCTTAAGTTCAGTTCTCCAAATATAGTGGTACCTCAGGTTACATACGCTTCAGGTTACAGACTCCGCTAACCCAGAAATAGTGCTTCAGGTTAAGAACTTTGCTTCAGGATGAGAACAGAAGTCGTGCTCCGGAGGCGAGGCGGCAGCAGGAGGCCCCATTAGCTAAAGTGGTGCTTCAGGTTAAGAACAGTTTCAGGTTAAGAACGGACCTCTGGAACGAATTAAGTACTTAATCCGAGGTACCACTGTATGTGTAATAGTTAGTGATTTTTAAAAAAGAAATCCTCAGCATTCTCATGCCCATTTCTCCTACCATACACGTTTTTTGTTTTGCAATTTTGCTTACGAGACACGTTTTTGTAAAACAGTTTTCTCCAACATAATGCATTTTTGTACGTTGTTTTTCACCAGTAGGTGCATTTTTGGACCTATCACTTGGTGGAAAACTGCGTTGCAAACTTGAGAAAGGCAGGAAATTTGATGGATGGCTGTGTTTAGGTTTGAGTGCAGATTAGCTAGATACAGATAGGTAGCCGTGTTGGTCTGCCATAGTCAAAATAAAAAAATTCCTTCCAGTAGCACCTTAAAGACCAACTAAGTTAGTTCTTGGTATGAGCTTTCGTGTGCATGCACACTTCGAAGAAGTGTGCATGCACACGAAAGCTCATACCAAGAACTAACTTAGTTGGTCTTTAAGGTGCTACTGGAAGGAATTTTTTTATATTAGCTAGATAGGCATTTAAATTTGAACTGCACTGATTCCTCCCTTCTCTTAGCAAAAACCTTATGATGTTGCTTTGACTTTAACCCGCTGTTCACCCAGCAGTCTCTGTAAGCCTCTTGTCCCATCACATAGTTTTTTTTATTTGCACTTCATGTACGTATATGGCTCTTTGTTAAAACGATTATATATATTCATTTGCCAATTAACTTCAGATTCGAGCAGCCCCTAATTCATGTTGCAAGCTCTGTGGAATAGCTGAGAAATGGTTATGAATGAATATGTATGGCCAGAGTGGCGAGCACAATTAATGTACTTAAAGATGTTAAGCAGATGTTTGTCATTAAGTTTGACATTGTGGGAGTATTATACACGCTGTAATCAGTGCTGAATACTGTACATTTTAATCAGTCTGATACCGAAAAACACAAACTGGAGAAAGAAACAATAAGAACACAAAATAAGCATAATATCCAAAAGGGATTTGTAAAGTGAAAAAGTTCAAATGAAATACAATCTGCAATCTCTACTAATGCTGGTACCCTAATTAAAACAATCCCTTTGAGGCAGGCTAGACCAGAAAATAATTGATTTAGATATTTTCAGCTAAAGATGCCTTTAGTCCAATCCCTTAATGCAGAGCCCATGAGGGCGAAAGCAATTATTTTGGTCTTCCTTGCACTTTTAAATAGTATATAAATCTCCAATTATCCACCCCCGCCAATCTATATCTTATTTGTCTGGATGTGATATTTCACACTGACCTTTATTGAAGGCTCTGAGATGAGATTAAGCGTCCTATGGATGTGCAAAAAATCTTGTCTCTCTCCTAATCAAAATCCATCCAGAAAGGGATGGTTCAGATTTTGGCAGCTTTAACAAGAGTTGCAGCATCTTGCTGATCATCAGTGCCTCCTTCATTCACCACTTCTTCTGATTAAAAAAAGAAACATAGCTCATGTTTCCAGAGCACTTTGTTTGCAAAAGTCTGTGATATTTTTAACTTTTGAGATAGGTTCAGGAGAGACAGTGCTCTGCTAACTGAGCTCTAATCATTTGTGAGGCATGCCAAGTCTTCTTGGCAACACCCGAGAAGGAAAAGTGATAAACCTAATGACCCAAAGTCTAACAAATGCTTTTTGGTGTTGCATTTCTGCATCTTAGGAACATACGCTGGTTTTATACTGAGTAAGACCATTAGTCTATTTAGCTCCGTGCTCTCTCGGTTAAGTGGCGGAGCTTCATGCTCTGGCACTGGGAAGCAGGGGGCAGGGCTGGCACGCGTCTTGGGGGCATGGCGTGTACCCTGGGGGTGTGGTATGTATCCCAGGGGTGTGGCGTGCCGCCCACAGGGCATGGCGCATGTCCTGGGGGCGTGGCACCCAGAGTGGGCGGGTGCAGCCGCAATGACACCCCACCAGGATCGCGCTGCTGGGGGCGGTGCACTCCCCCCGCCCCCCTCTTCCTCCGCCAGTGTCTAGGTTGACTGATCGTGACTCTCTGGGGTTTCACGCAGATAACATTCCCAGAAAAGTTTTTAGTGTTTGATTCTTAATACAGTGGTACCTTGGGTTAAGTACTTAATTTGTTCCGGAGGTCCATTCTTAACCTGAAACTGTTCTTAACCTGAAGCACCACTTTTGTTTCCTGCTTGGCAGGGGGTTGGACTCGATGGCCCTTGTGGTCTCTTCCAACTCTATGATTCTATGATTCTATGATTCTATGATTCTTTTAGCCAATGCGGCCTCCTGTTGCTGCCGCACCGCCGGAGCCCGATTTCTATTCTTATCCTGAAGCAAAGTTCTTAACCTGAATCACTATTTCTGGGTTAGCGGAGTGTGTAACCTGAAGCATATGCAGAACCCTTCCAGTCGGGATTCAGGCCTCACCATGGGACTGAAACTGCCTTGGTCACACTGGTTGATGATCTCTGGCGGGCTAGGGACAAAGGTGAGAGCTGTTTCCTAGTTCTGCTGGATCTCTCAACGGCGTTTGATACCATCGACCATAACATCCTTCTGGACCATCTTGAGGGGCTGGGAGCTGGGGGCACTGTCATACAGTGGTTTCGCTCCTTCCTCCTGGGCCGTGTTCAGAAAGTGGTGGTGGGGGATGAGTGTTCAGACCCCTGGGCCCTCACTTGTGGGGTGCCTCAGGGTTCCATCCTCTCCCCCATGCTTTTTAACATCTATATGAAGCCGCTGGGAGAGATCATCAGGGGATTTGGACTGGGTGTCCATCAATATGCAGATGACACCCAGCTCTACCTCTCTTTCAAATCAGAACCAGTGAAAGCGGTGAAGGTCCTATGTGAGTGCCTGGAGGTGGTTGGAGGTTGGATGGCGCCTAACAGATTGAGGTTGAATCCTGACAAGACAGAAGTACTGTTCTTGGGGGACAGGAGGCGGGCAGGTGTGGAGGATTCCCTAGTCCTGAATGGGGTAACTGTGCCTCTGAAGGACTAGGTGCGCAGCCTGGGAGTCATTTTGGACTCGCAGCTGTCCATGAAGGCACAGGTCAAATCTGTGTCCAGGGCAGCTGTTTACCAGCTCCATCTGGTATGCAGGCTGAGACCCTATCTGCCTGCAGACTGCCTCGCCAAAGTGGTGCATGCTCTGGTTATCTCCCGCTCGGACTACTGCAATGCGCTCTACGTGGGGCTACCTTTGAAGGTGACCCGGAAACTACAACTAATCCAGAACGCGGCAGCTAGACTGGTGACTGGGAGCGGCCGCAGAGACCACATAACACTGGTCTTGAAAGACCTACATTGGCTCCCAGTACATTTCCGAGCACAATTCAAACTATTGGTGCTGACCTTTAAAGCCCTAATCGGCCTCGGCCCAGTATACCTGAAGGAGCGTCTCCACCCCCATCGTTCTACCCGGACACTGAGGTCCAGCACCGAGGGCCTTCTGGCGGTTCCCTCATTGCGAGAAGCAAAGCTACAGGGAACCAGGCAGAGGGCCTTCTCGGTAGTGGCGCCCACCCTGTGGAATGCCCTCCCATCAGATGTCAAAGTGATCAACAATTACCTGATATTCAGAAGACATCTTAAGGCAGCCCTGTTCAGGGAAGTTTTTAATGTGTGATATTTTAGTGTATTTTTTTTTTCTGTGGAAGCCGCCCAGAGTGGCTAGGGAAACCCAGCCAGATGGGCGGTGCATAAATAATAAATTATTATTATATTACATAACCTGAAGCGTATGTAACCCGAGGTACCACTGTAGAAACCTATTATTTGTGGTGCAGTATCCCTTTTGCTTATGTTTATTTTTGATCCTGATTTATCATGTCCAATGGCTAGTCAAGGTAAAGGAACCCCTGACCATTAGGTCCAGTTGTGGCCGACTCTGGGGTTGTGGCGCTCATCTCGCTTTACTTGCCGAGGGAGCCAGCGTACAACTTCCAGGTCATGTGGCCAGCATGACTAAGCCGCTTCTGGCGAACCAGAGCAGCACACAGAAACGCCGTTTACCTTCCCGCTGGTGCGGTACCCATTTATCTACTTGCACTTTGACGTGCTTTCGAATGCTAGGTTGGCAGGGGCAGGGACCGAGCAACGGGCGCTCACCCCATCGTGGGGATTCGAACCGCCGACCTTCTGATCGGCAAGTCCTAGGCTCTGTGGTTTAACTCACAGCACCACCCGCGCCCCTTCCAATAGCTAGTACAATAAAGTTTTTTGGATTGTATAAGTGTTTGATGTTGTATTGTGTTTTTGCTATTTTTTTTTTGTTGGGAGCCACCCAGAGTGGCTGGGGCAACCCAGTCAGATGGGCAGCATATAAAAAATAAAAACAATTCTAGACCTACCTGGAGCTGCTGTGGATTGAACCGGGAACCTTTTGAAGGCAAGGTGGGTGCTCTGCCTCTGAACTACAGCCCCTTTCCCCAAGTGTGTGACCTTATTTGTAAGGATGCCAATGGGCCACAGATCCACTTTCCTCTGACAATGGGAGCTCCTCCACCCCACTCCCAGACAGCTGCATCTATTGCAGTTAAGGATCGGAGGGTGTTTTCTTCCTGGCTATTAGAGCACGTTGCATGTCTTTTCAGCTGGTACGTTGTAGGAAATGGGAGCAGGCAGAATGGCAGGAGCAATGATACGGCACAGGGAAACCTAATGCTGGGCTGTTTTTGCCAACATGTAGTCTACACTGGTCTCAGTGATGTCAATATATCCTTTGCTCGCCCATAAGCAGGAGATCAGCATGAATTGTCCAGATGCAAAGGTCAGGTGTATTTGAGTGCATTTGCCACCTCCAGGTCACAGCCCTTTGCCTTTGCAAAACATGGCAAGTCCAGCTCTTCCCAGTCAACATCCCTGGTTTTCTTTACAGATCTTTGGTGTATAGTGAAAAAGGAGTGAGGTTTATTAAACACTTCAGCCATTGCATTTCTTTCCTGAATGAGGCAAAAAATACCTAAGGGAATCCTAACTTGCCAAGCCCTGTATATTTGCAAAACTGCCACCTCTAATAGCTAGGTGGCAGCATTCTTGAGTTATGTTTGAACAATAACATACAGTGGTACCTCGGGTTAAGTACTTAATTCGTTCCGGAGGTCTGTACTTAACCTGAAACTGTTCTTAACCTGAAGCACCACTTTAGCTAATAGGGCCTCCTGCTGCTGCCGTGCCACCGGAGCATGATTTCTGTTCTTATCCTGAAGCAAAGTTCTTAACCTGAAGCACTATTTCTGGGTTAGCGGAGTCTGTAACCTGAAGCATATGTAACCTGAGGTTCCACTGTACACGGTTGGTGTAAATTTGCTTTTTTTCCTGGAGGTCTGTCCAATACTTAGAAATTTCTTAGGGTGTGTGTGTGTTTGTGTGTGTGTATGTATGTGTGTGTGTGTGTGTGTGTGTGTGTGTGTGTATATATATATATATATATATATATATATATATATATATATATATATATATATGCTTTCGTAGATTTTCACGGGTACAGGAATGCAGGTTTTGGTGTCTTCGGGTGTCTTCCCGTGTAAGAGTCGGGGTGTCTGGGCGACGTTTCGACGAGGTCTCACTCGTCATCTTCAGGCTGGTGCTTTCGGCTTCTTGTTACTGGAACAGAGCAGAATCTGGTGTTTGAGTTCCTATAAATACTGTTGAGGGGTGTGGTGTATAGCCTCCAACGTTCTGGGCAGAGAGGAAGTTCCTAGATTAGTGTGCCTTTTCTTCTTTTGTTCCTTAATTACTTGAGGGATATCTTGAGTGATTTCATGAGTGATATTCTGAATACCACTGGGTGGGTCATTAAGTGTAGATTAGTTGCTAAAGCTTTCGTGTCTTGACCTCTTGAGCTTGTGAAGAGTTTTTCTGAGAAGATGGCTGTGCTGCATTTAGTTGTGCTCTGGCTTGGCTTCGTGTATAGGGGCGAGCTGTGATTTTGTGCCTTGTGCCAGCCATATCTGTGTAGGGATTGCAGGGGGGTGCAGCATCCGGAGGTGCCACTATAGTTTGGCTACTGGATGGAGTCTGTAATATGTCTGTGGAGAGGGTCTGGGTTTGGGTCTGGTGTGGTTGATTGGTGACGGCGTTCTGTGTGCCTCTGGTTCTGGTGTCGGTTTTTGTGGGGAGGGCTAATTTCCAGATGTCTGGCAGGCGGGACGTGTCGTCACGCTTGTTCATGTTGTGAGGGTGTTTCTCTATCTCGATGGCTTCCAAAGACCACTTGACAACTGAGTTACAGAATCTCTCAAATGTGTTAATCGCCAATGGATACCAGAAAAACAGGGTTACGAAGCTAATCCAAAAAGAAACACCCCCCAAAAACCAAGACACAGAAGAAAACAATGGCATGGCCCTCCTTCCTTATATCAAGGGCACTACAGACAAAATTAGCAAAATCCTCCATAAACACAATATCAAAACAGCCTTCTGCACCAACCAAAAAATAGCCAATATCCTCAGAAACCCAAAAGACAAAATCCAGCTGGAAAACCAAGGGGTCTATGAAATACCCTGCAAAGTCTGCCCAGCCACGTACATTGGACAAACAAACAGACGAATAAATGCACGTATCGCAGAACACAAGAATGCCGTCAAAAAAGAAGAAAAAACTTCCTCTCTTTTCCAACACATGAAAGAAACAGGACACGAAATTAATTTTGCAGATTCCAAATTGCTCTTTAACATGGAACATCACCACAAGAGAATAATCATGGAAGCCATCGAGATAGAGAAACACCCTCACAACATGAACAAGCGTGACGACACGTCCCGCCTGCCAGACATCTGGAAATTAGCCCTCCCCACAAAAACCGACACCAGAACCAGAGGCACACAGAACGCCGTCACCAATCAACCACACCAGACCCAAACCCAGACCCTCTCCACAGACATATTACAGACTCCATCCAGTAGCCAAACTATAGTGGCACCTCCGGATGCTGCACCCCCCTGCAATCCCTACACAGATATGGCTGGCACAAGGCACAAAATCACAGCTCGCCCCTATACACGAAGCCAAGCCAGAGCACAACTAAATGCAGCACAGCCATCTTCTCAGAAAAACTCTTCACAAGCTCAAGAGGTCAAGACACGAAAGCTTTAGCAACTAATCTACACTTAATGACCCACCCAGTGGTATTCAGAATATCACTCATGAAATCACTCAAGATATCCCTCAAGTAATTAAGGAACAAAAGAAGAAAAGGCACACTAATCTAGGAACTTCCTCTCTGCCCAGAACGTTGGAGGCTATACACCACACCCCTCAACAGTATTTATAGGAACTCAAACACCAGATTCTGCTCTGTTCCAGTAACAAGAAGCCGAAAGCACCAGCCTGAAGATGACGAGTGAGACCTCGTCGAAACGTCGCCCAGACACCCCGACTCTTACACGGGAAGACACCCGAAGACACCAAAACCTGCATATATATATATATATATATATATATATAAAACCTTAGTCTTTTTTTAATAGCTAAAATGCTTTGTTGCCGAATGTGCCCTTCCAGCAAGCAATTTTATTAGTTTTGTGGCACTTAGATTTTGTATACATACAAACTGCTTGGAGGCAGGAGTTTATTTGCAGGCACCATGAAACTGGTAAAGGCTTAGCTCTGGGTAGCGTGGCAGCAGCAGGACTGCTGGAAGGACACAATTTTTACGAACACTTGTGTATTCACACTTGGCCGTGGTTTGGCTTACGGTTATTACTCAACAAGACCAAAGTTAGACAATTTAAGGTGACTTTTGTGTTTGTTTCTTAATCCCAGCACACAAAAGGTGTCATTTGCTCATTGCTAAAACAATGAGCTTGTTTTGGAAACCGTGTCTTCAAAGACAATGAATGGAAAAACCATTTCTGTTCTAACATTCCCCACCTTGCTTTTTAAGTTGTTTACTTCATCATAATATTATGGAAGTGTTGGAGGCAACAAAGACAGCCAGTCAAATCCTTTGTTGCAAATCAGTATCAGGCTGGAGCATGGGAGGATTAACCTGATACCCAGATCTGTGTATTCCTTATCCCTGGTAAGTGTCAGGAGTGTGTGCAGGAGCCAGACCCTGTGATCAGTAGGGCTTCGCAGGACTTAGGGCCTTCCTAAGTTTGTTCTGGAGAGGCAAGGCACAGCCACACAGGTGAGGCCGCTTGGTAACTCACTGCACCTGGTGGCTAGGGCTGGGAAGGGATATAAGGTCAGCATTTCCCTTCGGCTCTGTGCCACAGCAACACATTTCCTGCCTTTCTGCATTTGGCTTCTTGCTTCCGGATCCTCTGACCCTTGACTTCGTGACTCCTTGCTTCTTGACCCTCGGACCTTTGACTTTGTGACTCCCTGCTTCCTGATCCTCGGATCCCTGGCTTCTGGACTCTCGTTCCTGCTCCCACCCAGCCATCTTGCCCCTGGTCCTGATGTCCTCAGCCGGGACTTTGATCGCCCGTAGACCGGACCATGACAGTAAGGTCACTTGTTGGAGTTTGGAGCAGAGCCTAAGATTTGGCAGGCAGAGTGTAAAGCTCTATTGACTGGTAAAGTCCCATTATGTATATCAGACCTGGCCAATCAAGAGGTTTCATATTGCCATTACAAGAATGAATGAAGGAGATTCCTTGAAAAGGGCTCTGAGGCCAGAATATAAGCAAAATCTATCCACCCGCCCAGCTTCAATGCATAAGATTCTTTGTTCAAATATCGAGACTACCTGGCAGTCAGGACTGTCTATCAATCAGCCATTCACAACTCATTCATCTCACTGGTCACATAATATCCACATGGCATAGCAAATTGGATGCGAAACACATATTCAATTTTTGCAGGCTTTCCCAGAAGAGTGAGTTGACTGATTCCTTTTTTGAGAATTGTTTTACGTTTTTATGGTACTACTTGTATTTTTGTTTTTATCGTGCTATGGTACTTTGCCATGCTTAGTGGCTGATAAATATTTCCATGTCAAGCGATCAATAAACAGCAAGTGGGTAGTGCACAATCAGAGAAGAAAAGAATCGGAGACATAAAAGAAAAAAGCACAGCAAACAATGCAAACTGCTGCAGAAATGTGGAGAACTGAACTTAAGACTGGGGAAAATGAGAAACAGAGAGAAACAGAAATTGACAACTCTGTCCATCCCTTGCCTCAACCTTTGAACTCCTTGCAGGAAATTTGGCTGACTCCAATCCAGGTAACAACCAGGTAGCATGCACTTAGCTTCAGTTAGAGGGATGCACTCTGTGCCTTTAGACTATTCCTGATGGCCTCCATGACATGAGATATTGAAGCTGGGAGATGGGTATGGAGCCTGAGGCTTGCTCCTGATTTGGAAAGCCTACACAGCGGGGTGGGGGTGGGGAGTGTGATCTGGGCCTTACACTAACTCTGGAATATACACCATTATCCTTTTCACCAGAATTCTTTCCTGCTAGTCTAGCCTGTACCTGACACCCCCACGTCCTTCCCAATCTTCGTATTCCATTGTGTAATGAACCACCCACCTCTGAAGGGAAAATACAGTATCTTTCCATTGGCTGCTTTTATACCACACCGAGAGATAGATATACCAGCTTTTTATGAGGGTAAAAAGAAGGATCCATTTTATTCATTTGAGATTAAGTCTTTGGTTTTATTTTTTGATAAGCATTTGGGGTTTCCCGGAAAGTACATTATTTACAGTAATCTCTAAAATTTAATTAGCAGGAAAGTGGAAAAAGAGGCTGAAAAAAAGCTACCCTAATTACTGTAAGCAATGTTTTTGCTATGTTTACATAATAGCTTGCAAACAGTGGTGGGTCTCAATACATTACAGCTGTGAGACAGAGAAAACATGGTGCAATATTAATAAAGCAGTTTATCTGTATTTTTCAAAACAGGAACGAACTTTTTACTCCAGGGAGCATGGCAGGCAAAAAAATTAAGGGGGATGGGGAGTGCACATCACCTTTCTCCCAATGTGCCGATAAGATTATGTTACAGTGACTGATAATGAAACAGTTTCTCCAACTAGTCCAGCCTTCACCAAACTTGGTCTATCCAGAACTACAGCTCCCTTCAGCCCCAGCCAACATGGCCATGCTGGCCAAGACTAAGGGAAGTTCAAACAGCACCAAGTTGACGAAGAGTGCTTTGCGTGGACAGGCGGAGTCCCCAGATCCCGCGCAGTCCCCCCCGTCATGTGAAATAACGACTCATGACAACGTGCTATGGGATTAAATTGGCCACAACTTTATTAACTTTCAAATGTGGGTAGACCTTGGCTCAGGCATTGGGCGTTCTCCCTCCCCAGTCCCCAGCTGGGGACCTAGGGAGCATCAGGGTTATCCAGTGTGTGTGGGGGGGATGGGCCAGCTCTGGAGAACATATGTTCAAGCAGAGATAGCCACCCCCGTTACGCCGCCACCGCAGGGGAGAGCAATGACGACCTTTTGGCGTACGGTCAAAGCCTCCCTTCAGAAACCCCTTTAACGGGGAACCCTGGTATCGCCGCCGCAAAGAGGAAGATGGACTAAAGGATTCCGCCCAAGGCCTGATACCGCCAAAGTTGTGACGTTTTGCTACTGGAAAGGCGAAACTTGCCAATGCAGGGAAATTCCTTTCCGTCCCTTTAACAGCACCTTAACGTAGCAGCGCCCGCATACCTGTGAAGAAAAGTTAACCTGCAAATAAGACATTAACTGAGGGTGGGTAGGGTGGGAGAAGCTCTGGAGCCAAGTGAGGATTCCCAGGTAAGATCCTCCATCTATTGTGTGGGCAGGTAATCCCCCCCTACCTGGCCTGGTCTCCTTGGCAACGCTTCCCCCAGGTGGGATTGGACAACTGACTGAGGTAGGCGGAGACCTCCAGGTATCCCACCTGAGTGAAGGCAAACCAAGCCTATGCTGTTGGAACCGCTCCAGATCTAGGGGCTGCGCGCGTCCACGCAAAGGGCGCCCCCCGTTTTAAGCATGGAGTGGTCATTACTCACTGTGCTTTCTGTATTCCTTACTTGCAATGGGTTGCATCTCTAAGTGCACAAATCTCTCCCATCGCCCATACAATCCTTCTTGCTTCACTCTGATTTGGTTCCCATTGGCCTTCCTTATTTCCTTCTCCTCTCTCGGCTGTATCCCGGGCGGTTCCTTAAAGGCTTGGTGGTACCAGGTGGCACAGTCAGGCAGTTGCTGATGGTCCTGCAACACCTCCTTGCCTCTGCCCTGCATCCTCCTTTATGCTGCTTCTACTTCTACTTTCTCAGTCGGCAACAATGCAGAATTCTCCTTCTCTCTCCCTGCTATTTGTAGGAAGATGCCCCAGACTTTTATAGGGTGGCAGTCGTGGGCCAGGGGTCAGCTTTGCCTGAAGAGCAGTAGCCTGTAGGGGGAGAAGGCAGAGTGACTCCACCTGCAGCTGCTTAGCATTCAGGGGCACAGAGAAGGTGCTGATGAGAACCAACTGGCTTCAGCCTTCTTAAGAAGAGCTTCCAACAGCAGTCAAATGCTGGTACCAACGCTTGTAGTTCCTGGCCCTACCTTGCTGCTGCCTGCCCGTCTTGACCCTTGATCATCAGATTCCCTGACCCCTGGACTGTGGATTGCTGTTAGCCTGACCCTAGAACTGGACCTGACTTTGGGTGATGACTCTGCCCTCAGGCAAGTACGGCTCAGAAAGTCTCCATGTTGGCCTTCCACTCCACTGAGCTCTCTGTGTTGTGGTCCAGCAAAGAGGCTATGACAGGCAGGAGTGAGAGGATGAGAGACAGGATCTGGGACTACCCATTGCCCATGGCATGGTGGAAGGGGCATGGGAATAGCGGGGAGGTGTCCTATTCCCAAGGGGCTACACAAACCTGGAGACAGCTCTAATTCCTTTTACCTGAAGCAGCCTCCCTCCTCAATATGCACTTCTCAAATCTAGCTGAACTAGATGGACCAATGGTCTGATTCAATATAAGGCAGCTTCCTATGTCATACTGGATACAGGTGGAGTCAGGAATTTTGTGTTCTGCTCTTGCTGAAGACAAACAATAAAGTTCTTATCTGGCTTCTTGACTCACGTGTCCTTTAAGCCTTCCATGACAGAATCTACACTTTCAGTAAAAACTGGCACAGTCCCACGACACATGCATTAAATGCCGTTACTGATGCTGTATTCTAGAAATCTCACATTACCAACACATCCACTGATACCTGACACTATTCTTGCCTACTGTTTATTTCCTCTGTCAATTCGCATTTGACTTTTCCAATACTAAACAGCAGTGCCCCAGGTTACATTTACAGTTTATCAGATGCGTGGGATAAACGAGTAGACTATGGGAAATCATTTCTATGCATCTGACCTAATAGAGTATTTTGGTTGGTGGGCTCAGTAGCAAATGGAATCATGCATGCCAATATCAGTAAGCACCCTAGGAGATGTCAATAATGTGCTCGTGGACTAGGTAACATTGCCAGATGTTGGATAGACAAGACAAATCCAAGGCCACTTGGATGAGGAATTTGTCCAAAAGCTGAAGATAAGGCATGCTAGTGGGAATCAAGAAGGGTTACAAAGTTGTTGTAAAAAGTAAAGGTAAAGGGGACCCCTGACCATTAGGTCCAGTTGTGACCGACTCTGGGGTTGCGGTGCTCATCTTGCTTTATTGGCCAAGGGAGGCGGCGTACAGCTTCCGGGTCATGTGGCCAGCATGACTAAGCCGCTTCTGGCGAACCAGAGTAGCACACGGAAACACCGTTTACCTTCCCGCCAGAGCGGTACCTATTTATCTACTTGCACTTTGACATGCTATTGAACTGCTAGGTGGGCAGGAACTGGGACTGAGCAACGGGAGCTCACCCCATCGCGGGGATTCGAACCGCCAACCTTCTGATCGGCAAGTCCTAGGCTCTGTGGTTTAAGTTGTTGTGGGAGCTCTCAAATCCCATGTTGCTCTAATATTATTTTTTAAAATCATGGTAGGATGAGAGCTTCTCATTTTTGCTTTAAATTTTCTGCTGAGTGTGTTCCAAACATCTAAGTAAACAGATTGTGCTGCAAGAACTTCCAAGCTAAGTCAAAGGTTAGGAAATGGAACCAAAACTATTTTATACAAAAGCTTCTGCATCAGCCAACATTATCTCATCTTGATTATAATACATTTCAGTTTGTGACAGAAAGCATTTTATAAACAACTAATGTAACAATGTCAGAGGCAGTGCATGGAATATCCCTAAAAGTCTACCCCAAAGCTCTGTTATTTTTTTGAGACTTCAGCAGTCTTGCCCAACCTGTTTTCAGTTATTTATTTTTTGTGGCTGCGAGGACTAGAAACTTGATCCTTAGCAATGAAAACCTCAAAAAGGTAAATTTCAGCATCTGCTAGATATTTCCATGTGTGCCCTACAACCTCAGCAAAGTATAGACACAGTAACTCTTTTATATTTGACCTGCATTTTCTTGAGAGCCTCCCAAAAACTGTACCGTGAAACATGTGCTTTACATTGACTTGTGGTGTAGATCAAATACTTCCTCATGAAATTATGATTACTTTTCTAGTAGCTGTATGCAAATCAGCGCTGGGAAAAGTGTTTACTCAGACCACACACTGGATGAAAAATGTGAGGGGGGGGCATTGGAGGGTGGGGGTTCTCTTAAAGCAACTGGAATCTTTATATTTTATACATAGGTCACAAGAGTGTGTGTTTGTGAAATTAAACAGTAATACAGATTTCATATAAACATAATTAATATGACAGTTGGCTCTTAAGTGAATTAGACTCTTGCAAGGGTAGAACTGGTTATTGGATTATATTTCATTAGCAAAAATAAGGGCGAAGCAAAACAGATCTGTCTGACATTCATAATTCACTGAATTCATTAATTAATTCATAAGAACCCTCCAGTATGAATATATTGAAGACACTAATTTCTGGTTCTTCTGCTAATACCATTTACTTCTTTAAAAGGCAGTTGGGATAGTAGATGCTGCAGGAGTTTTTCTCATAGTTTGAAAAATCAGTAATGCAGACTGAAGGAGAGGATTCCTGGCTAAAGAATAAGGTGCCCTGATGTTCAAAGTGTGATCCTTATCAGCTATTCTGATTCATATGGGACTTCAAAAGTGTCTTAGTACTTATTCGCAAAGAGACAGAGGCTAAAGTATATTCTTGGCCAACTACAGCATTGCTCTTTTTTCTGACCCAGATGATAATTTGCTGGGGGTTTTTCTTATCAGTTGTTTGTTCAAAAAAGAGTGTCCTGAAACACTTCATCACCTCCCCACTAATGAATTTCTTTAAGCAACTAAATAGGAATTCTTTAGTTACAAGTGGGATCTGCAACACAGTGTTGCAGTGTAGCTATGAACCACCCCTAAAAATATCCAGCTAGCCACTAATGATGCTAACAGTAGTAGTCTTGGTAGCAGTTTATTGAATGCTCTCCCCAGACAGGCTCACCTGGTGCCAGTTTTGACATCATTCTGGCACTAGGTAAAACAGTTCCGTATTATCTGGGATTTGAATGCTGGTATTATTGTTTTGGGGAATTTTCAGTACGTAGATTATTTTGTGGTGATTGTGAAAGATGTTCATTGGGTGGGGTACGCTTCTGACATGCTTACCAGATGTGACTATTTTGCTGAATCCCCCCCCCCCATTGGGTGATATTTCTATTGCTCATAACCTTGAGATGTCTTCATATAATTTCTTTCATAAAAATCCATATAATTAATATACCATTTGGTTGTAAAATGAACTCCTCAAAGCTGTTTACAGAAAGATGCCAGAACGCATAAATTTAATAAATATGAATCTATATCTAGTAGTAATTTAGGGCTAAGCTAAAAATACCCACTACTTTAGGCATTTTTGGTAGTCTTGAAATGTGCTCCGTTCGTTTGATTTTGTTTGCCTGCAACAACATCAGGATTGGCTAGGTAGTGTAATGACATCATCTCATTTCTTTTACAACCCCTGATTAGCTGGGATGATCTATGCACCTTCTCTTTCCTCACTCGCAGTTGACAGTGATTTCCCTCAGTGACATAATCGCTTTGCAAAATCTGATGAGTTATGTGCTGATGTCACTGTGGTGAATATGATTAATCTAGGATGAGGAAAAAGCATTTAATGGAAAGGGTGGAATTAAAGCACCAGCAGGTAAGTGAAACAGTGGAACTGAACAGGTGCAGAATAAGCTGACCATTCTAACAATCAGAGGTTTGGAGAAAATATTCCCCCTTGCCTTCTTTAATTCCTTTTTGGGGACTGAAAATTGAGATTGAAAATATTTGGAGCAGTCTCATTGTTATTGCTGTTCTTTAGTAAAGTAGCTTACTTGAACAATGCATGAATCACAGTATTTAGCCATTATTTAAATGTGATCCTGGACGAGCAAGAAGGATTTATCCATGCAGAATTGCAAGCATCCAGGTGTAGAAGTTCCTTCATGAGACTCGGAGGATAAAATGCAATATTTACAGTTGTATACACACATTTTTACTTCCAAGCAACCAGGAATGCAGAAGCCCCTGCCACATTTATTTTACACTTCCTAATGTTTACTCTCACCTCCAAAGTACTGTTTAGTAAGGTTACGTAATCACATTTCCATCTGCAAATTGCAAGGAAAGGAAGTTTGCAAGGAACTAAGAGAATGAATAATATTGGGAATAAAGCGACTTTTGATGAGGCATTTAATGACAGAAATGCAGCCTGCGCTATAGTAACACGGTGCCTTTGGTTTTTATGAATAGACGGAATTCTTAATGAATAAATACTGGCAATGTAAGCACAAAGGTCTTCCTGTTATAATTTAGACAATATGCAGTGGCCCAAATTTGATTGCTTCATTTATCTGCTTCATTTATATTTCATGCTTTCTAATACCCCAAAGTTAGCGGGATGGCTTACAATAAAAAGCATTGAAAAGGTTGTTTATGCTATTGTTACTATCGATGGTATCAAATGTTTGCCCCATTCCTGCTCCCGCCCCTTGTTGGACTTTTTAATTGAGGAGGGCTTCTGTTCTCTATTGGCTGGAACACATCATTCTGTCAGTTTACAGAAAGCAGTATTTTGGTTAATGAAAACTTAAACCATTTTTTGAGGGGAGGGGAAGAAAATTGTGTATGACTGGAAGAAAGCATCCCTCACGTTAAAAAAATAAATAAATGGTATGCTTGTTTAGCTTTTGGCAATGGATCTGTAGATCAGATTTTCCTTCAGGCAATACATGAATTCAAAATGTATGTCATGTGATTTGCACAATTACTGAACGGGAGGTAAAGAGCCAATATTGTATGGAAACCCTCTTATGTGGAAGTTCTTCTCCTGCCTATGGATGTGCAGAGAATAACTGATATTTTTTAGTGGGCAGACAATGGCAGCCCACACACTCTTCTCACTAAATGTTGCACAAGCCCAATGATAAGAAACAGTGCAGCTCTACCAATTCAAATAGTCACCCTGTAGCACTTTTTATGGTAAAGCTTGCGTACTGACTCTGATGAAATCCTGGATCCTGAACCGAATTGGGCCAGTATAGGTTGATGCAGGATTCAGCTGGAGTGCCAGATTCCCTCACTTGGGATCAGCTCCATACAGAGTGATTCCAGGCTTTCAAAACAGGGGCAGCCTGGCAGCAAGAAGAATGGGGAGGAGAGACACACAGGCAGCCTGCATACATCTCATTCGACCTGCCACCTGATTACATATTTAATTGGGGTTGAAAATCATCATTAGACACTGTGCAAGGCTACTGAATTAGTTGGGGCCTCGCCCCCAGATTTGTGTCAGATTGGCCCCAAATCACCTCAGCTCTGGGCTGCTGCAAAGAGCAGAATCGGCCCCCCAAATCAGAGATGGGATGTTCGCAGCTGTACTGGAGAGGGCCTTGGAAAGGCGAGGGGCTATCACAGAAAAGACTTTCTTCAGTTTCCATCTTGGAAAGCAGAGATACCTGGAGGAGAGCCTCAAATGATTATCTCAGTTAATGAACAGACCAGAATGAGAGAAGACCGTCCATGTAGAGCTTTAAAGATTAGAACCACAGAAATGAAATGGGAGCCACAGTATCATGGACTAGCGACAGCTTTTGAACTTTCTCCCAAGGCAGAACCATGTAAAGTGCTATGCTGTAACTCTCACCTTGAAGTTTCTAAATCATGGGAAGCCATGAGTCTTCTGCCTGTATCCAGGAGGGCACCATAGCTGGAATATTGGCTGATAGAATTCACTCCATGCCACTAAGTCTACTTTGGGCTCATGTGACAAAGTGAATCTAAAAGAAGCAGGCTGTATACCTGCTTCTTTAGGCAGACTGCGGTCCTCTGCTTGAGCAATGTGTGCACAGCTGAACTATCCATCACCAGTGATCTTCTCGGGATTACATTTATTGGTCCTCATCAAGTCCATTACTGCTCCCAAAGAGCGGTTCAGCACTTTTTCCGCCTCACCTGATTCAGATTGTAAAAGATAATCTGTATGTCTAAGACATTTTTTGCCCATGTTATTTGTCTACATAACACTTGGCACGCAATTTGTATCCCCAAGAACTGGTTTATACATTTATTTGGAGTGGTGGGAGGCAAAAACACATTATACAGTTTAGAACAGCTATACCCTTTAATTGGGATACCTTTTCTTCCAGGAAAATATTCTGTGATGTTTGTGAATGACTATTATGTTGAGGTCTTGTTTACTAAATTTCTATCCTGCCCTTCCACCCAAAGGAGCCCAGGACAAGTGATGAAACATTAAAAACAGATTGAGAATGATTCTAATACACATGCAGTCTGGGAAAGATCTGGGCAGCAGCTCTCTGGGGTTTCAGATAATTTCTGCCCCAACCACTGCACTCGCCCCAAGAACTTTAGAATGCAAAGTTTATGCTCTGCTGCTGAGCTACAGCCCTTCCCTTCAAATCTGTCACAAAAATCTATAAAAACTAAAGAAAAATCTATGTTTTGGGGTGCACATGTGAAATTTTTGAAATTTAATAAAACTATAAATTTAAAAAAATCTAAACCTGGCCAGAAAAGCTGCTCAAAACCCCAATAAAAGTCATCTAATTAATGTCCATATTTTACAGGTGAGGAACAAGGGGGTTAAGAGATAAGTGAATAGCACAAGACCAGTCATGCCAAATATATATATTTTTCCTTTGCAATTTTGCTTGCTGTTAAACTTTTGGGAGTTATACCATCCAGATATGTCCCAAAAGATCCCAATTTACCCTCTGTCTCCCCCTGGTCTACTTTATATGTATGCTTTAACTTCTATATGCCCTGACTTTTCAGAACGGAGGCAGGCCGCAAATAATTCAGATGAAATGAAAGATGACGCTCAGTTGATACCTTACTCGGTAGGGGCAGTTTTGCAGGAGGAAACTAAACAGGGGCCTATTCTCCAATTCCCAGTTACAGCTGCGTGGGAAATGCATGCAGCCTAATGACTTTATGGGGATTACAAAAGCATAAGTGAAGGTGAAAGGAAGCTTAATTTCTGAAGTCTACTGCTACCTCAGGGTAATGAGTATGTAAACAGCTGCGAAACTGCTGCAAGCTGTTCCTCCCGAACAGAGCTTCATTAAAATTGCAAAAGGGAGTTACAATTTTTACAACATTAATCATATAAAAACATTGAATATATAACAGCTGGGTGGTTATTGTCTTTTTCCCTTTTTTCCTTTCCCTTTCCGAAGTGTACCCTCTTGAGGGTAACACTAGTAAACTGTTCCTGACACTTTGGCATCACTGAGCTTCTTGGGTAGCAGGAGAAGGAAGTAGCTAATAGCTTAATTCCTAGATGTCAGCCCTTCCAGACACAACAAGTCTTTAATGTACTTCTTCAAACACATGTCCTAGTCAATTACTTCAGAAAATGTGAGAGCAGATTCCGTCTCTGTGGAAACACTTCTCTGTTTAAATTGGTAGTTTAGCAATGTGACACTGCAGACAAATAATGATGAGTGCCACCCACCCTTTGAACATCAACTGGCAATACCCTTCAATTTTGACAATCGCCTGCCTTCTCAAATATTTGTTGAGGATTTTTCTTCTTCTCCTCAAGAATAGAGATGTGCCTTGTATTCTACAGTGCATCCAAGCTCAACAACTCCAGCTTCGTCCATTCCGTTACCTACATTTTTATTGCAATAAGTAGAGTTGTGCACAGTGCTTTGGGGCAACTTGCAACTGAAGGCCTGTTTGATCATCACACTTGAACCCGCTTCCCCCAAAACGTGTCCCCCTGTCTCTCCTCATGCATGGCCACTGGTTCCCTTTGCAGTTTAGATCTGCAGTTTGACTTGCAGTGCTATTTCATTCATATTTGGGGTGATCCTACAACGAACATAATTATGAGTTGTCATGCACAGCTGCCTGTCTTCCTTTTAGCCTAACATTTCAGCCACAGGAATAGATTAGAATGCTATGCCAGTCACTGGTTGCTGCTTCAGGGGTTCCCCAATAGTTTCAGAAAGAAGGGTCTTACAATGGCAGAAGAGTTTATCCCTTTCTCCCTCCCCCTGGAGGCGGGCAAATGTTATCCCCATCTTCAAAAGGGGGAAAAAAGGAAGACCCAGGTAACTACTGACCGGTGAGCGTGACATCAATACCAGGAAAGATCCTAGAACAGATAATTCAACAGTCAGTCTGTGAGCATTTAGAAAAGGATGCTGTGATACTAAGATCCAGCATGGGTTTCTCAAAAATAAGTCATGCCAGACCAATCTGATTTCTTTTCTAATTTTTTTGGATGGAATTACAAACTTAGTGGATCAGGGAAATGCTATGGACATAGCGTATCTTGATTTTAGTAAGGCTTTTGACAAAGTCCCCCATTATATTCTTGTGAGGAAGCTGGTAAAATGTGGGTTGAATGATGTAACTGTTAGGTGGAGTTGTAGCTGGTTGACTGACCGAACCCTGATGGCTTGGACAGCTCAATAGCAGCATCAGTTACATTCACCCTCACCTTGTTCTCAAATCAATCCCCGTTCCTACATATGCCTATGCACTGTGTAGACAGAAAGCTTCCCAGTACCAGCCTCTATCGAATCAAAGGGCTAGTGCACAACCAAGAGGCAGGCTGAGATGCTGAGGCCCACCTGGAAGTGGACTAAAATTCATTGTTGGTCCCTGACCCAGAGCTTGCAAAACACTCATAATGGTTTGGATACTGGAGCAGGATTCGGGGAGATCATTGTTCAAATCCCCACTTGCCATAAAGTTCACTGGGTGCCCCCCGGCCAGTCACAGCCTCTCAGTCTAATCTACCTCACAGGGTGGTTGTGAGACTAAAAATAGTGGGTGAATGGAGGAGTACCATACATGCCACCTTGAGTTCCTTGGCAGAAAGGTGGGATAAGTATATAATGATGTATAAATAATAATTTCCTGCCTTCTCAACTTTCTGTTGCCCCTTCCTTCAACTGGGAAACCCAGCCAGATGGGTGGTGGATAAATAATAAATTATTATAAATTAGTCTTATACCTTCATGGGTTGCTTCTGGCACCAGCAATCCATATGATTGTCCCTTTGCCTGAAGACAGGTGATATCGCACCTCAAATGAAGAGGGAATGGGGACATACACAGCAAGTAACTATACTGCCTTCTGCTGATTTTCTTTAAAAGCAGGGAGAATATAAAACCTCCTAGTCACAAGGATGCTAACAGCCCAGAGCAAGCTAATTTTTCTTTCTCAGGGAGAGAGCTTCTGCTGAAAACTTTAAATTGGAAGGTACAAAACTACAAAACTGCCCAACTGCATTTAATGATAAAAAAGTAAATGGAAATAAACCAAGGTTAATGCGTCACCTATAATTACATTTCCCACAGCGAACAGGAAATATGTTCCTACTGCTGGATGCTATTTTTATTTACTAAAAAAAAAGAGAAGTCCATTTTGTTTCTTCATCATTAACAGAGCCTCTAGACTACAGACAGCTGATGGACAACTTCCTTCTTCATCTCCCATAAGCATTAGAGGTCAGTGGTATGGTTTAGATTGACGAATATAGAGGTCTCAGTTCATGGGGCCAGTGCTAGTAAAATGCATAATGTAAACAAGTATGCCAGACTGTTTTTGCAAAGAGGGTACAAACAAACTCAGGGGAGAATATAGAGCACAGAGAACATTGAAAATGCACAGAACTGGCATCAAATAGACCAATATATTCTCTAAGGCCACCGGATTAAAATTTAGAACTAAAGGACAGTGTGGGTCTGTGATGGTGGTTCTTTGAAGCGTTAGTGTTCAGCATCAAAAGGTGTCTGTATGCCTGTAGCACTGTAGCCATCTGCAGCACATCTTTCACATGAGGAATGGCATTTAAGATGAGGAAAATCTAAAAAAAAAAAAAACAAGAACAAAACACCACACAATATTGTTACATGCTCCCTGCATCCCCCAGGCGGTGAGAAGCTCCGGGGTTTGGCTTCCTTTTTGCAGGAGAGATCACTGGAGACTTGTTTTTAAAATATGTGGTTTATTTCCAAGTACACCAGCAGAGCATTGGGGAAAGCAAACAGCACAGCCCTCCTAGCAGGCAGTAGAGCTGCCAGCCCTCATCAGCAAGACAGAGACATATGAATCCCCACAAGGTATCTAGCTAGCCCCCCACTAGGGATGGTGAATCTGTCAGTTTGGATTTCCCATTTTTCCGATCTTGGCTTCACCTGTCCAACCTTAGTTTGCATTTTTGGAAAAAGCCCCCCTGAAAACTCACCAGAATTTTAGCGTGAATTCCTCCAAATGCATACATTTTCCCATGCAATTTTCGACGAATATGCACTTATTTGCAAATGCATTTTGCTCTGATAGAATGCATTTCTGTGTGTGTTATTTTCGCTAATAAATGCACTTCTATGCACACTTTGTCTTAGTTTGTGCATTTTTCTAGATGTAGCCTGAGAACTGCACTGCAAAATCCAGGCAAAGTTTTGAAGGATGGCTGTATTGTTTCAAAAAGTGTGAATTGGGTAGGTTTGCCTTTAAATGTGCACTGAATTGAATTATTTTCCCAACTCTGTCCTTAGCCCTCTCTTGTTGCTCCTATCTCATCTTTACTCTGTTTCATGCTGTTGCTTAGCCTGTTACTATTATTGGTTATTAATTTATATGCCACTTAATCCCAACACAGGCTTCTTAGCGGTTTATAAGGATGAAAAACAAACATGCAAACATTATAATGTAAACATCCATATGTGAAATATGCAGTAAAACTATTCCATTGAAACAACCCCGTAATTAAAAACAGTAATTAAATGCAGAAAAACTGTCTAACTCAAGAAACCTCCCTATTCCTGCCTTTCTCCTCCCCATCCATTCCGTGTGTGTGTGTGTGTGTGTGTACACGGAATATCATTCACATAGAGGTTAAGTTATTTAACAAATTGTGTGTCAATACTGAGATCAGATGTAGGCATTAAGTAATATCATTTTCATTGCCTCAGCAGATACTCCAGAGAATGCCAACAGTCGATGGCAGAGTCCTTGTCTTGCTCTTGTTTCTGATGTGATGAATAAAAATGTTCCTCAAAATTGTCTTTGTTTGGGGCATTTTTTTGTTTGTTTTTCCATGAACTCAATGTTCCAGATTTTCTTGTACCATGCCTTCAGTGTCAAATTAGCAGCTGTCTTCCAATTTTGAGCTAAATCTTGTCTGGTGACCACCATAAAAAAGGACGGATAATTCTTTAAACAATAAATCCTGCAGTTTTTTTTAAAGAATCTATCAACATCTGTGCTCTGCACATTTTGATTCAATTTCCTTCCTATAGGTTTCACACTTTGACTAGGCAGGATGAAACTATTTTGATAATTAACCTCTTAAAACTACAAATGCTACATTTATCAGATGTTCCATCAAAAATTGCTAGCTGGTGTCAGACAAAACCTGAAGAAGAACCCAGATTGCACTTGCTGCAGATGCACCTGTTTGTTACTATTGGACATAAATCTAATGTGTTTCCTGTTGGAATCAACCTTACAAAGTTACTTTCTACCAGAGGGACCGAACTTAGCTCTTTGATAGATGCTCAGCGGGCAGATAATTTGATGTCCATGTGGTGTGTCCTTGGGGACAAATAAGCGGAAGTCAGAGGGAAACAACATCTAAGGGAAATTCTGATTGATCTAGTTAATATTTTGTTAAGAAGGAAAATGTTTTACTTCTTTTTTTAAAAAAAAGTTCAACATTTAACATACGTCACTGTGCTAACTTTTAATCACTATACAGTGGTACCTCTGGTTGCGGATGGGATCTGTTCCGGAGCTCCGGTCAGATCCCAAAGTTTCCGTAACTGGAGGTACCTGTTTCTGCGCAGGCGTGCTGCGCGTAGAGTGCTTCTGCGCATGCGCAAAACCTGGAAAAAATTGCCGCTTTCGTAACCCGAAGTTTACGTTACCCAAGGGTAACGTTGTAGGCATCCTTCGGGGGTCGGGATGCCAGCTGGCTAGCCCCCAGCTGGATCATGCCCTTCCAGCTGTGATGATCCCCTGATCTCTGGTGCAACATAAATTAGCGACCCAGGCTTCAAAGCCAGGGCACAATATATTAGCAGAGCATACTGCGCAAACAGAACAGGCGTGAGGCTTGTGGAAACATACCAACAGCTAAAGATTTATTAAGCATAAATCAGGACAAATAAAACATGTTGTCTCCTTTTCTTCTCCTCAGAGAGACAGAGAAAAGCAAAAGCTATACACACAACGGAAGTTCCCAGCAAGCTGTGCTGGCATGCAAACAGACATGTGACATGCAACAGTTCCATGTCTGCAACTAAAGGTGGAATGGAATTTTCCAACAAACCTAAGTCGAGGTTCTACTGTAGCTGGGTCTTGGGGAGCGCTTTACATGGGAATTCACAGGACCTGACAACCAGCTGTGCAGATACCTGCAAACACCACATTGGCTGAGTCAGGTCTTTCCCTGCACCACACCTGACACCAGAGATGACAACATGTAGGGCAGATGGGTATAGCTTGGCCAAAATAACCAGACAAGCAAAATGGGTGAGCCCTGGCACATGTCAGGGGCTGGACTGAGGAGGAATGGTGGGGGCTGCTGCCCACTGGTGGAGGAAGGGGTGTGTGGTAGGTGCGGCCTGCCCTGGATGTCATCCCTGAGGGGGGATGACATTGTCACGCTGTCCCCTGGGATGCTCGCCGCTCACCTCTGGTGCCGGAGCAGCTAGCTCCACCTCTGCTGCCACCCCTTCCAGTGGTGGTGTAGTGGTTAAGAGCGGTAGTCACGTAATCTGGGTAACCGGGTTCGCGTCTCCGCTCCTCCACATGCAGCTGCTGGGTGACCTTGGGCCAGTCACACTTCTGTGAAGTCTCTCAGCCCCACTCACCTCACAGAGTGTTTGTTGTGGGGGAGGAAGGGAAAGGAGATTGTTAGCCGCTTTGAGACTCCTGAAGGGGAGTGAAAGGCGGGATATCAAATCCAAACTACTATTCTTCTTCTTCTTCTTCTTCTTCTTCTTCTTCTTCTTCTTCTTCTTCTTCTTCTTCTCCTGAACCTTCCCAAGAACAGGAGGGCAGTATAGATTTAAAACAGTGGTTTGCAGAAGGACATAGTTCAGAGGCTGCAGAGGGTAAAAGCTGGGAAATATTGGGAGAGGAACAGCAGGAAGAAAAAACACCGGGGGAGTGACAACTGACAGACTCGGTGTCTTTGGAGAGCATTTCTGAGCCCCCCTCTCCCAGGACCAGGCGTGCAGTGAGAGTAGGAGAATAGAAAGCTCAGAGGCAGAAAGCCTATATCAGCCGGCGCAAGGATGACGTAGGATAAAAGAGACGGAGGGGGGTTGGGTTTTACTCGGAGCAATGCCATAATTGAAATAAGAACTACATTTCTTTGTCTCTCCAGGGGAGGGATAGGATTCCTTGAACCTTGACAGCGCACCTAATTAGCAGGGCTTGGCTCAGGCTCCTCAATCTGATTTGGGACCCACATGGCTAGAGGTGGAGTGGGTTCAAAATAAATATAAGATTTATAGCAATCAATGTTTGGATGTCCATGCATGGGAAAATTCAGTATTAAATTGTGTAAAAAGCAAGTGATTTAAAAGCAAGAACATTTGTTGTGATTATCATAATAATTACAGCTGCAAAGGAAAGAAGTTAAAAATCAATATGGGAAGCTATACATCTATGTGGTAGTAGCCTTGTGACTTATAATAATATAATATAATATAATATAATATAATATAATATAATATAGTATAATATAATATTACACAAACCGTAAATCCAAAACAAACAGATTAAGAAGACACTGGTATTAATTGTCAGCAAAAACATGGGAGTGTAAATGAGTTTTCAGCAGGTGTTAAAGATGGCTCCATACAGAGGGCTCCATAGTGGAAGAAGAAGTTCAGAAGAAGAAAGCACCTCAACCTCAGAAAGTACTTGATTTTTTAAAAAATAAATAAATCTGATCATACACTTAAGATATACAGTGGTACCTTGGGTTAAGTACTTAATTCGTTCCGGAGGTCTGTTCTTAACCTGAAACTGTTCTTAACCTGAAGCACCACTTTAGATAATGGGGCCTCCTCCTGCTGCTGCTGCCGCCGCGCCACCGGAGCACGATTTCTGTTCTCAGCCTGAAGCAAAGTTCTTAACCTGAAGCACTATTTCTGTGTTAGTGGAGTCTGTAACCTGAAGCTTATGTAATCTGAAGCATATGTAACCCGAGGTACCACTGTACTCTTGTTTGGCCCTAAGGTCATTCACTTGAATTGTTGTTGTTGTTGTTTAGTCGTTTAGTTGTGTCCAACTCTTCGTGACCCCATGGACCAGAGCACGCCAGGCACTCCTGTCTTCCACTGCCTCCCTCTGCCTCCCGCAGTTTGGTCAAACTCATGCTGGTAGCTTCGAGAACACTGTCCAATCATCTCATCCTCTGTCGTCCCCTTCTCCTTGTGCCCTCAATCTTTCCTTGAATTAGGGTTGCCATATTCCCAAAAGTGAAAATCTGGACACAGTTGTTGAGCTTTTTTTTTCAGGGAGTGGGGGGTGGAATATGGCAGTGGCATTCACTTATGGCAGTGGCACTCACGCCAAGCCCATTCACTTAAATGGGCAGCTATATAGATGGCCTCCCTGTTTGTCCATTTGCTTCCTGTCAGAGAATTCCAAAGAAAACACAAATGAGAGCAGAAATTGCAATACTTTGCATATTCATCCTGTGTCCAGAATGGAAATCAATCCCATGAATGGAATCGGCATTCACACTTGTTTCATCTGTAAACAATATATAATAATACATAATTGAGGTCTCCTCCTCCAATTTGCATTGTGTTTCCTTTGCATTAAAATGAATAGTGTGGAGTAGTGTTATGGTGGCTTTATTAACTATATAATTATTTGCATAAAGCCTTGTGGACAGTGAGGTGAACAATGTTATTTTTGCTAGAAGCTAAACTCCAGCAGTAAGCGAGCATTGCTGCATGCAATGAATATGAATAGACGTTGGCCCCTTTTTTGCATCCCTAGCTGTAACCCAGGCTGCATACACTGTCCTATGACGTGGTAGTGGTGAACAATAATTTCTACAACCCTTAAAAGCAGCACTTTAGCATCCTGCCCGATTACCCCCACACTCTGACACTTGCTGGTTGGTTTCATCCAAGTCCATTTCTGTTGCTACCTGTTGCCTTCACCACAAGGCTGTGGAACAGTTTGGCCTGTGAGGTATCCATGGAGAATTGTCAAATGCACCTTGCCATCTGTCAAAGCAAATGATTTAATTACTCAATATAGGATAACAATGCAACATAAATATTTAACTTAAATAGAGAAGGCAGGAGTTTATCATCGTGTTGCTGTCTAAGGCTAAGTGCTGATCAGTGACCACAGTATCATATGAGCATATTTTCTACAGTGTTTATAATTGCTTACATGTAAGATTGGCTTGTAATAAATTGAACTGCATCCTTCTTGTATCAGTTCTGACAAGTCTGGCTGAGGAAGAATTGATCAAGATTGGCTGATGATGCATTGAACGAAACAGATTGGTTGTCCAGAAACTCTGTTCCAGCAATATTTGTGACAGATTGTGTATATATCGAACTTTTGAATTATTCTACCGTGACTGGTGAAGAAGATTCAGAGACTTTGGTTGCAAAATCTGATAATAATAATAATAATAATAATAATTTATTATTTATACCCCGCCCATCTGGCTGGGCCTCCCCAGCCACTCTGGGCGGCTTCCATAAAAACCAAAAATACAATAAAATATCACATGTTAAAAACTTCCCTGAACAGGGCTGCCTTAAGATGTCTCCTGAATGTCAGGTAGTTGTTTATCGCCTTGACATCTGCTGGAAGGGTGTTCCACAGGGCGGGCGCCACTACCGAGAAGGCCCTCTGCCTGGTTCCCTGTAGCTTTGCTTCTCGCAATGAGGGAACCGCCAGAAGGCCCTCGGCGCTGGACCTCAGCGTCCGGGCAGAATGATGGGGGTGGAGACGCTCCTTCAGGTATACTGGACCGATCATTTGATCATTTGTATTAGTCTATAAAAAGTGTTTAGTGCCATTGCTATTGGCCATCGTGTTGTGTTATATTGTTCAGCTTGTCTATATTGCAACACAGGGGTCTGTTTACGGATAAGTGCTGAGAATGACAGGCACCAAATGAGCCAACTCCTAGGGGCTGTGAGGGCTTTGGCCCCCATCATAAAATATTTGAGGGGGCCAGGCCCCCACAAAGTTGATGGGCATTCCCATTCAAATGGGATGTGTGCATTAGGTCATGTGATCAATTATGTGGGGCAGGGCTTATTTGGGCCCCCACAATATTTTATTCAAGTTGTCACCCCTGACAGGCACTGCTGAGTGCAAGCAAAGTTGGCATTTATGACACTAGAAACAAGTGGTGATCGTGCCTGTTAGTCATGACAAAGTCTTATTCCATTGCTTACGGTGTGATTTATTTGTGATTAACTTTGCTGAATTGCAGCCTTAAAACTTGTAAAACTTCTCTTCCCTTCTGTCGTCTGAGCAGGCACAGAATATCCAGTTCCACTGTGTGTGTGTCTTCCCTGCCCCCCCCCGGTGAGTGTGTAAAATGCTCTTCTGCTCTTTAGTGAGGCCTCTGCCACATATCCCCAAGTCATATGAAGAATGAAGATATCGATCATATTTCATATTGTTAGGATTATTATAGCAATGGCTGTGCCTTCTTATGGATGCTGGTCTGGTCACGTCTAATATCATCTATTGCATGATCTGGAAGCATAATTTCTATTGCATTTCATGAGACGTTGTCAAGGGTGGTTGAACTCTAGCTGTCTTGCAGCTCAAAGTAAATAATTTTTTGACTGTGGAAGCTCTTTCACAGTGGTTTGATTTGTTCTGTCCCTCTGGGTTGTGATACTTCTTCTTTTGCTTATTTTCATGGAAGAGGTTTACTGTAGTAGTAGTAATAATAAACATGAATAAGTAGTATTGAATCAATCTCTTTTACATGAGTGAAAACAGTATTAGCTGACTTCCTATCCACAGAATACAGAATCATGAAAATGTAAATGAAAATATAAACAAGATTTAGACAGCATCTGTTTCACAGGTTAGAACTCAGCATTCTCAACACCCTCATTCTTTGCTAGGCCATTTTGACAAACGTGACTCACTGAATGCTGGTTCACATTATCTAAAGCCGAGAAATTCCATAATTTCCAATGACACTTCATTTTGTAAATTCCACAATAGTTTATAAAATCCAGATAGTACATTTACACTGGGCTATTCCACCACCCCTCACATTGATTACTGTTGGCTACTCTTCAACATGTGTTCTAGATTGACAGAAATTCCTGTTAGAGTGTAATTGTGATGAAGAGATTTCTTAATTTGAGCAACAATTCTTAACTGCCAACCACTGCTACATCCTCCCTCACCATGCAAGTAAGGAGCTGTCAGTTATTAGGCCTCATGGAAATTGTCAAGTTAAATAATTTCAGTTTATACTTCAAAGACCCCCGGGATTGGGGATTAGTAAACACTGAACTCAGAATCTGTCCCCTTTCTTTATTCTCCAGAGATTTGCATAAAACACAGATCTATGGTCCAATACAGACAACCAACCATCTATGACCCCCAACCTCATTTTATGTCTCCTGAAGCTACCCCATTCTTCTACCTCATCTGAGAGTTTCCTCCTTATTCGTTTCCTGCCTTTTAAAAGTGCCCATCCTCTTTCTGCACAGTTCCAAAAATGGAGCAGTATTTGATTTGATAAAAATAAGTTAATTTCCCCCCAATTCTATGTCATAGAAAAAATAACCCTCTGGCCACGCTGTGCAAGAACAAATTGTCAGACCTCTGGTGTGTGTGTGTGTGTGTGTGTGTGTGTATTGGTTTATTCCAGGTCTATCCCCGAAACAGGATAATTTCTCCACATCCGAGGAAGCTTAGCTCTGCCATGGGAACACTCACACAGGTTCCTCTGAATAAGTGAAATGCTAACAATTTCAAAGGAAGCCTGTCAAGAGCAATAGACTGTCTAGAGATTTACAGTTAACCATAATAGATTTATTACGTGGAGTGTGTATGTATTAGAGGGAATTGCTTTCAAGTGTTTAAAAATATGAGATATTTTGTGGAAACAAATGTATGACGTACTAAGTACAGCACAGACCAGACCATTTATTAATCCTTATATTATATACAAAGCAGAAATTGTATGTAGATCCAAACTCATGCCTAATTAAGTTGGTGGTATTAAATACTTTCATGCAGAGCTGGCTAAATGTGAGGACAGGCAGACACTCTGTTTGGGATGGAAATGGCTTGAATACACATTCACTGGAAACAAAAGCTTAGGAATGCAATGAATGTGTCTTCAAACTTGAAAACATTCTTTAGCTTTCTGTTTACATTAACAGAATGATGGAGTTTTTTATTAGGATATCACTTGTATCAAGTAGGACATGTACTGCCAGTGATTGGTTAGTAATGACCCCTTTCTTTAATCCTTCACAAGAGCAATATGGGAGGTAAACCAGGGCAAGCTCTCTGATTTCAGGTAATGTAACAGACTGCAAGATAGGGATGCATAACTTTTGGACTACAACTCCCATCATCCACTCCCTTCCCTCCAACAGCAAGTTAGCATTCTCATTGCCTTGTCATTTTTCCTCCTAAAGATTTATTGCATTTCTTTCCAACTGTGGGTTTCCCCAGGTCTGCTGATACTCCCTACTTTTGTGTGGTGGGACTGTTTTGACACTGGGATAATGAAGTTTGTTAAAGATAAAAATGTGGTAAAGCAAATCTCTCTCTGTGTGTGTGCATTTGTTGTTGTTAGATTGCCCTGTTTCTTAATATTTCTTTGAATAGCTTAATTAAAACCATCTGTCCCAGCATTATGTGACTGAAACTGGAGACAAGGAACTGAGATTTAACTTATAAAAATTCCTCAACGATGTCTCAAGAGTCAAAAGGCTGTTCTATAGAATTAGAAGCACATTCCATGCAATGTACAGCAGAATGGAATTCAGGCCATAAGCTGATTTTTCCTAGAAAAACTCCAGAGCTTATATCCCAAGTACCTGAGGTGATGTAAAGGTGCTGACTAGGACCTGGGAGACCAGGGTTCAAATCCCCACTTGGTCATAAAGTACGCTGGGTGAGCTTGGGCCAGTTGCTGCCTCTCAGCCTAACCTACCTCACAGAATTGTTATGAGGAAAAAATTTCAGAGAAGGAGAACCATATATGCCACTTTGACCTCCTTGCAGGAAACCAGTCAATCAACAATGTCAGCCAAGGAGTTTAAATAGGACAGCCACCATGTGGAAGATCTTGAGAAGTACTTATTCATATAAGCCATGGGTGGGATACATCTCTGGACGTTGCTGGACCACAGCTCTCATTACTCCTGACCATTGGTCATAGTGACTGGAGCTGAAGGACTCTGGTGTCCTACAACATCTGGAGGGCCACAGCATAAGCTGCCCACCTCTGCTATAGGCAATGCCAATAGTTGGCACTTAGCTGGGGAGGGACAACTCTGTCCATTTGTGTTTTCCTCAGTTCCTCATTTATCCAATCTTAAATTCAGTTCTCCACATTTCAACACCAGCTTTCTGATTATTATTATTTTTAAAGTTCTCATGAAAATTCATTGGTCTGACTTTTTCCTAATACACACATTCTGAAGGCAATATCCATATATTTCCAAGCATTTTTCTTATTTTTACTATTTGAATGAAATTTTAACGCATCCTTTACCCTGTTATATTTCATTACTTGCCTTGCTTGGCCAGAGAACTGTGCTACAAAACTCGGAGAAATGTGAATTTTGAAAGATGGCTGTCTTTTGATTTGTGCATTATTTTGGAAAGTGTGAATTAGGTAGGTTTAACCAGGAACTGAATTTAATTGCTCCCCTATCCTTACTCTTCACCAAGGCACGGATCCATAGTGTCATGGGAAAATTAACTGCCTGTGGCTCTTTCCCAGGTTAAAGCAAAAGCCCCTTAATTGAGATCTTTTATTGACTGCTAGTAGGGCCAGTCTTAGAGGAAAAGAAAGGTAGCTCCATGTGACAGGCACACACTTTTTAATACTTTTTACAGACAGGGAGCCACCCCTGCCTCTTAATGCATGTAAATGTCTTGAAACAATTACCGTATTTTTCCGTGTATACAACGCCCCCATGTATAAAACGATCCCTATGTTTTTTAATCCAAAGTTAAGAAAATGTTATGTATAAGATGACCCCTTATTTTAAACTTCACAAATTTGGGGGAAAATATAGTCTTATACACAGAAAAATACGGTAATTGCCTCTATTTACAAAGGAACACAGTTAAGAACATTTCTGGGATTTATTAAAAAACGTAGCTGATAATCCAGTCTAGAAAAGACAGTACTTGAAGATACTTGCATTTACAAAGGAATGTTTGAGAAGCATTTGAATTTCCCGGTATTTTTAAAGGGTGGGAAATTCAATGGTTGAGTGGCCTCCCTGGCTGTTTGATTCAATCCCCTGTCGGTTTAGTAGAATCCTTCCCACCTTTATGGAATGTCGGTGTTCTGTATGATGTCAACATAATCTATTTTGCTATTCTATATTTACAAAAGGAATCAAAATACACTTGAGTTTCCCGACAGCCTAAAGGTGAGGAACATCTGCATGGACTTGGGCAGTTCTTCTGGATGATTCAACCTCCTGTATAATCTTTTCTTGTCATCATGAAATGTTAGCATTCTGTTATGATTCCATCTCTGCCGTTTTCCTAGGAGAAATTGAAGCTCCCTGACAGATCTTCCAGACAGCTTCTGAAGTAGCATTCCCCAACCCCATAGCGATTGTTTCTATTTAACTATGTAACCTGTTGCTTTTGTTTCAATAAAGTAAAGACCCCATGTAGCAATTCTTTTTGTCGGCGGTTAATCTGTCTGCCTGGGATTCATTGGAATGTGTGAGGAAAATGGGTTTTGGATGAGGAAAGGTGAGGAAGCCTTTTTATTAAACACAGACATGCCCTTTATAAAAGCCGGGAGGTATGTAAATGTTGGGAAATGTCCTAATACGGTAAGATGTGCTTCTAAGTTTCGGGTCCAAGGTGTCAAGATTAATCTCCTGAATTTTAACTCCTAGGCAGAGTTTCATATTTTCACATCAATAGGAATTCTAGAACAACTTCTGCCTGCCTGGTCCATAGCACTCTGGCTTCAAACACTGCATTCCTGTCAGTTGGCACATGGGGGAAAACCTTTTAAATGTTATGCTTGCCATTTGATGTACTTACCCTGATAGTGCTTCTTGGCAGCTTCCACATTTAATTCAGCCCTAAGATATTAACTAATGCCTCTTGTTAATGTCTCGTTTTTTTTCTAGCACTACCAAACCCGACACTGTTTTTTACTCAGTCGCCAAGAAGGCATTTTACAGTACAGTTATTATGGTCAACAACAGTAGATTTAACATATTAAGGGATGTGGGTCTTCTGGTAAATAGGGCATTTTGAAATTCCCTCAATACTACAATATGCTTGACTTAGGCCCCATCTGCAATATACTTTTAAAGCAGTAGCATAGCATTTTAAACAGGCATAACTTCCTACTTTAAACAGGCATAACTTCCTACAAAACATCCTATAAAGCACCCTTGGGAATTAAGGGTGCTGAGAGTTTTCAGGACACCCCTATTCCCCTCACAGAGCTACAATTCCCAGAGTTCTCTGGGAAGTGGGATTGACTGTTAAACTAGGGTTGCCATATTTCAAAAAGTGGAAATCCAGACACAAAAGTTGTTGAGCCATTTTCGACGGCCCAATCCTGGCTATGTCCAGGAAATTCAGGACATGTGGCAACGCTACTGAGAATTGTAGCTTTGTGAGGAGAATGAGGGCTGCCTAACAACTCTGATCACTTTAATAAACTTACTGTTCCCAGGAGTCTTTGAAGTGGTGTTACTACTTAAAAAAGATAGTGCCTTACAATGAGTAAACAAAACTAAAAGCGTTTGCATTTTGAGATGAAATAAGAATTTTAGCTTTGGTTTTGATCTGATGTGAAAAACCCATTAGCTGAATTCAGAACATGGTTTGGATTACGATGTGGGTTCGTGGTTTTATTTTATCTCCTCGTTTACAAAGCAATAAAACATGCATGTACCTCTCCTCTCACACAGTTCAGTGGGACAGTTCCTGAGAAATGCTAATTAAAACTAGAAAACGGCCAAGCTTATCTAATTCTGTATTGCCATCCACTCAATTTCCTGATGAATTTTTTAATTCTGTAGCATTTTAAACTGCGGGAGGCAGTGGAAGACAGGAGTGCCTGGCATGCTCTGGTCCGTGGGGTCACGAAGAGTAGGACACGACTAAATTACTAAACAACAACAGCATTTTAAGAAATTGGATACACACAGCCCGCCTCAACAAAGCAGTTAAAAATACTTTAGGGGAGGGGAATTAAATTTGGGAAGTGAAAAGCCCTGTTTGGAACCATCTAGCCTAGCATCCAATTCCCAGTGTGGCTCACCAATTGCTTATGGGAAGCCCACAAACAGGACATGAGCTCAACAGTATACAGTGGTACCTCGGGTTACAGATGCTTCAGGTTATGGACGCTTCAGGTTACAGACGCTTCAGGTTACAGACTCCACTAACCCAGAAATAGTACCTCGGGTTAAGAACTTTGCTTCAGGGTGAGAGCAGAAATCGTGCTCCGGCGGCAGCAGGAGGCCCCATTAGCTAAAGTGGTACCTCAGGTTAAGAACAGTTTCAATTTAAGAACGGACCTCCAGAACGAATTAAGTTCTTAACCCGAAGTACCACTGTATGCTTGTTCATGATTCCCAGGAACTGGCATCCAGGGACATTGCTTGACTAGCAGTCATGTACAGCATTATCCTCCATTAATTTATCTGATCCCATTTAAAAGCCATCTAAAATGGCAGCCATCTCGAGGCAACAAATTCTTAACTGGTATTTCCTTTGTCCATTCTGAATCTCCCATCATTCTGCTGTACTGAATGACTCCCTGGGTTCTGGGTTCATGAGAGAGGAAGAAAAAGCAGCAGATACATAGGAGTGGATGTTGCGTTTATGTTTATAAGCAGGAGCAATATTTTGTAAGCACGATATATTTGGTTAAGGGAGGTACATGCCAGTGGTTATTGGGGGGAGAGGGCAGCATAATTCCAGTAGCAGAATTTTATGTTGTGGGTTTACTAGCATTGACCTGCTTCATAAAGGGAAATGGATTGAATTTTATCTCTCAACTGAAAAAAGTAGGAACAAATTTTCATCTTCAAGTGGAACTATTTTTATTAGTTTAAGCACATATGTGATAGATTAAAATGTGAGGGATTATAAAAATTCATCTGGGCAATGATTTACTATTATTATATTTTGCTTTTGAACTGGAACAAAGTGAATGAAGGGCAGGAGTATTCTTTGGACTGTGATGTTGACAATTCTACTCAAACACTACCCTTGCATGTGGAAACAGCTATTTCTCAGTGGCTCTTTTCTTTTAAACATTGTGTTATACCCTGGGATATAATTGCTGATGGGAGGTGTGGCCCAATAATATATGGAAACAGTGTTTTTTTATGGGAGTACACAGGGGTATGCATACCCCTAAACATTTTGTGAATCTAATTCTTCTCTAACATGGTGAATCGTCCGTTCCATTGCTACCCCCGATGGCGGCCTCATTTCCTGTGACGGTGTTTCCTGAATCTCAGATGGAAGCGAGCGTTTAATGTGTGAAGTAGGAGTTGGAATCTAGCATGGTGATTGGTCAGCTTCATTGTTACCACCTCCAATGGCTGCTTCATTTCCTTACCCGGTGATTTTCTTGAGACAAAATGAGAGTAACCCTAAACAATTTTTAAGAAAAAAAGCACTGCCTGGAAGAGTACCCCCTCACCCGTGTTTTCATACACATTTGGTCCAGAATACTATTGGGCAATTATAGCCTCCCAAATCTATATGCAGCAGTGGCATGTAATGGAGTGGGGGGGGGCACAGTTCTGCATTTACCAGAAGAGTGATGGGTACAGTAGCAGCAAGAATCTCTAGTACAGGCACCCCCAACCTGTGGCCCTCCAGATGTTGTGGCCTACAACTCTCATGATCCCTAGCTAACAGGACCAATGGTCAGGGATGATGGGAATTGTAGTCCAAAACATCTGGAGGGTCGAAGTTTGGGGATGCCTCCTCTAGTACCAATGCTCCAAAGTTCTTTTGACGTCACTACAACCTCAGTAATCTCTCTCACCATGCTGGTGAAAGCACTGTAGCTGCTACTTCACTCTCGTATATATCAAAGCAAACTTTATGTCCTTTCTCACCTGTAGATGGTAACTTTAAATGTATCCAAGTGATTCAGGAATAACCAAACTTCAGAAAATCCTGTGGGCAAAATGGCCAAAAGTGTCAGATTTCACATTGTTATTATTAATTTTTAGCTCACCAATTTTACAGCATTTGAAAACAATGGATGTATATATATGAATGACCAAACTCTTCTTTCTCTTGGGACCAAGGGAATCCATTGCATGATGTCTGGATTTCCAGCTATATTCTGCTACTACCACAAAACGGAATATGTTCAGTTCACTGAAAAGATGTTTACTTCACTCACAAACTTAACTCAGCAAATTGACCACAAAAGAGCATATTTGGTCAACCCATTGGCTTCTCCATTTGATGAGATAAATTCCAGAAGAGCAGTTAGCAAAAGGAAATATTGTGGCTAGGTATTTGTGGTTCACTCAAACCCAACAAGGGTGTGTGAAAAGTGTGAATGTGTGAATATATCTATAAGCTACAGATTTTCCAGAGAGCCCAGCAGCCAACATAATAATCATGCTTTTAAAATAAAAATCTGAACATACATTCAGCTTTACACAAGAGACTCAGTAATTCTCTCTTTTTTAAAAAGCAGCCCATCAATAAACTCATCCATTAACAGCTTTTTGATATACTGCTATTGCAACACAAACCTGTAAATAAATGCTCTGCAGACATGAGAGTTAACTTGATGACTAAAGGAGTCTCTGTAGGTGGTGTTTAGTTGACTTTCAGGGATGATAATTGGGCACTAGTGTTAATCATCACCTCCAAAAGCTGTACACCTGAATAATTCTCTAAGTGGGGAAATAGAAATGTAGGCATGACTCATCTGTGATTTCATTTTAAAGGCTAAAATAGAGTGTTTGCAACTGAGAGGTCATCTGGACTTCCATGCTGTTAATTATTTGGAAAATGGGTTATGAAATGAGTAGGCACTTGTTATTAACAAAGAAAAGAGCAGCAGAAGGTAAAAGTCCTAGTTTAGTACTATAGGAGCATATATTGGAAATACAACATAGTTGAATTATATTCTGTTGTTACATCTAGACCTAATCTGAACATCTAATGCTCGGTTCAAATTGTGGGGTTGTACATTGATGTATGGAAGTGAGAGCTGGACCATAAAGAAGGCTGATCACCGAAGAATTGATGCTTTTGAATTATGGTGTTGGAGGAGACTCTTGAGAGTCCCATGGACTGCAAGAAGCTCAAACCTATCCATTCTTAAGGAAATCAGCCCTGGGTGCTCACTGGAAGGACAGATCCTGAAGCTGAGGCTCCAGTACTTTGGCCACCTCATGAGAAGAGAAGGATCCCTGAAAAAGACCCTGATGTTGGGAAAGATGGAGGGCACAAGGAGAAGGGGACGACAGAGGACAAGATGGTTGGACAGTGTTCTCGAAGCTATCAACATGAGTTTGACCAAACTGCGGGAGGCAGTGGAAGACAGAAGTGCCTGGCATGCTCTGGTCCATGGGGTCATGAAGAGTCGGACATGACTAAACAACAACAACAACAGCAACAACAACAACCATCTGCCAGAAGGCCTAGCAGACAATATGCTTCTACTTGTATTTCTGAAATATAATTGAATCCCAACAGTCTGAAATTTTTTTTAAGTAGCACCTGTGAATTGGTGTTCAAGGCATGATACCATAGAAGCATAGTAAACTGCCTTATACCAGATCAAAGTATTTTGCAATCTAGCCCAGTACTGTCTGCTGTGACTAGCAATGGTTCTCCAGTATATCCTTATCACTGTAGATGCCGGGGACTGAAACTGGAACCAACTGCATGCAATGCATGTATTCTACCACTGAGCTATGGTCCCCTTCCCCTGTAACATATTACCAGTAACAGGTGGTGCGATGTCACTTTTTTATACTAAAAATGCGTAGTATAACACTGACGACTGGCCTGTGAACACTCCAATTGGATAACAGCCTTTATCAAAGGTGTCATGGACTTTGAAGACGCTCAGGCTCAGGACGAAAGGGAGAAATGTGCTAAGAGGAAGGCACGTTTGGCAAACCCTCACCGTGATCAGCTCCCACTTGGAAACCTATGTCCCCACTGTGGAAGGACATGTGGATCCAGAATTGGCCTCCACAGTCACTTATGGACTCACTGTTAAGACCGTGTTCGTGGAAGACAATCTTATTCGGCTACGAGTGATTGCCAAAGCAGAAGAAGAAGAAGAAGAAGAAGAAGAAGAAGAAGAAGAAGAAGAAGCCACTCATCTGACCTCTGGTCGGATATGTCACTGCTGCTTATCAGGAGGTAAAGGGGCAGTAATAATAATATTTGTATCCAGTGTGCTTCGTGAATATTACCTGGTTAGAATCCTTGTAATAATTTTGTAAGGTATTATAAGTATTCTTGTTGCCATACTGCATACAGGTGAGAAGGCTAAGAGATAACAAAAAAAGGGGGGGATCATGATCAACACTGTTCAAGCAATGGAATAAGCTAATAAGACCCACAGAATCTATTTGCTTGAGATTTTGATTAAAGCAGTTGTCTTGGGCAGAGGTGGAGATAGCTGCTCCAGCACCCAGAGCGGCGCACATGCTGTGCACCCAGGGGTGGGGCTAGCCACACACGGGGGGGGGATGAGCATCCATGGGGGGGCAGCACAGCGATGTCACCCCCTTCAGGGATGACACCTAGGGCGGGCCGTACCCACTGCACCGCCTTCCTCCGCCAGTGGTCATGGATACTTAACTGTAATGAATATAGGGGTTGCTCGTGTGTAAGTTGCCGCCTCTCCTGGCTATGTTGCCTGGTTAAACCTTTCTGTCTGGACAGCCCTTCACTTCATGGCTGCCTCAGTCGCTAGCAGAATCCGTCAGTGGGCGTTTCTTAAACCTTTTCCAGCATAAAAGCTGTTTGACACCCAGTCTCCTCCTACTCTCTCTGTGTGGAAGTCTTCTGCGCAGGGAGGGTGTGGGTAGCGGAGGACCCGTGCTCTCCCCGCTGGTGTCCAGCGAAGAGTCCTGGAGCCCTCTCGCCGATTCCCCCATCTGCCCCCCTTTATCCCTGGTGTTGCGCTGATTTCCTTCCCCCACTGAGCTACCTCTCTCCCTGCTGGGTCCCTCTCCAGCATCACTAGAGAGCCTTCCCTCCGCCTCTGGCTCCAATGTCAGTTCCCTGACATTAACTAAATAGCTAAACGTTTGAGGACAATGGATTTATACCACTTGGATCTCCAATCTCTTTGTGCCCATGCATCCTTTGTGAGTTTCAACATGATGGTTAAAGTTGCCCAAACTAACAAATGGCAGCCCTAAACTTCGCCACCAGTTTGAGTCAATTTCTTCTTATGTAACATGAAAATGTGAGTAATAGGATGGTTACAGGTGCATGTTGTATCTGAATGTTCTCTTATTAGGTTTGTTCTCTCTGGAGGGTTGTTTTTCTCTCCACTTTGAGAATTCATCCGGATCTCTCATTCTCCCTCCCCAGAACCTTGTGTTCCTTGGCTATAATGGTATATAAAAACAAGCTGTCACACACAAACATTCTGCTCAGGGAAATAAAGGACTGAAAACTTTTTTTGCTTTGGCACAAACCTGATTCATCCTGGTAAAAGGATATCTTGTGGGACACTGGAGCACAACCAAGGTCACAAGATGAATTTCTCACAGAAAGATTTCATTATCCTTTATGGGAAGAGTTATATTTTGCCTCAACCCCCTAGTAAGTTACATTAAAAATGTGGCACATTACATTTAAGCAGGAAGGGGACATACGACTGAACATTGTATTACACATGTCCTTGTAAGGCTTTATTTAGTAACTTTGGGGACATGTTTATTTTTCAGGCAGAAGTGTAACGGGGTGGTTTAGTTGGGTTTCAGAAGTGATCTGACTGTAAAATCTAAGAGAGGAAAAACCAAATTTTAGTTTCAACTCTTCAGCTTACTAAGCTCTCGCCACTGGAGGAACCGAGGAACCGTGTAATGAGAGGCACAGCGAGGCATTTACACAGACACCATTTATGTTTATATTCCAGGCCAAACTAGATATGTCAGAGATCTCTGATTTGGACCCCTAGACACCTCCTTCAGATGCGAGGCTTGACACCATGCTCAAGTAGAACACCTGTCCTTTTTCACTTTCCTGCCCCTTGATGGGATGCATGAACACCCATGCTCACCTGGAATCAACACATCCTGAATGTGTAAAGCATGTCCTGTATCTCTGTCAGTCTACCTGCCCGTTTCTAACTCATAAACTTTGCTAACATTCATATTAGGGGAAATTGCATACACAGATGTGTTTATTAGGAGAAATTAACGCTAAAATGCAGGTGGATTTTCATGAGGAGTTTTTAAAACTGAAGATTGTTGTAGGAAAGTAGGAAATTGAATTGAATACTATAAAAAAATGAGAAACCAAGAGAACCCAAAGTAACAGGTTAATCTATCCCTAGTTGCTGCTGGGCAATCCTGACATTATTCACCTACATAGGATTGTGGGAAACAGTCTTATACTGCTTCAGACCACTGGTCCATCTAGCTCAGTGTGGTGTACAGAGCCAGTGTGGTGTAGTGGTTAAGAGCAGTAGACTCGTAATCTGGTGAACCGGGTTCGCGTCCCCGCTCCTCCACATGCAGCTGCTGGGTGACCTTGGGGTAGTCACACTTCTTTGAAGTCTCTCAGCCCCACTCACCTCACAGAGTATTTGTTGTGGGGGAGGAAGGGAAAGGAGAATGTTAGCCGCTTTGAGACTCTTTCGGGTAGTGATAAAGCAGGATATCAAATCCAAACTCTTCTTCTTCTTCTCAGTGTTGTCTACACTGACTGGCAGTGACTCTCCAGGGTTTGAGGCAAGAGTTCTTCCTAGCCCTGTGTGGCAATGTCAGAAAATAAACCTGGGACCTTCGTATGCAAAGCAGGTACTGTACTATTGAGATACAGCCCTTCTCCCCTGAGCACAGGTAACGTTGCTGATGGCCGCTCAGAATTGGACACGAACCTGAGTTGTGTCTCAGAAGCACACAAGTTTTCACAGTAACGGTTTGTGTAGACCATTCAGTCAATACATTTTGACATGGAAAATGGGGGAAGCCACCTCCCATGTTATTAAACAACTATATCTTCTTAGCTGTATTGCAAGCTTTTGTAAACATCTGGAGAAAGAACAACAGAATGTGGGTTCTGCCAAGATTAGTTTCCTGTGCTGGAGGCAGGAGATAGGACTCATCTGTTAACAAGCAAAAATCTGTCTCATATTGGTAATGCTAATTGTAAACACATTATCCGAATCCTAGAACACCCGTTGGTGTAAGCTAGAAGTAGCCTTACTACTATTAGTAGACTAAATCAGCGTAAAATCTGCATTACAGAAGAACTAGTGCCATACATCCAAATCTCACTGTTGCAGAAGATTAAAAACACATTTTGACTGTCACAAAAGTATTCCCAGACCACATTCTGCAATAATTTATTAAAGGCTGAAGTGGAACAGATGATTTCTCAACTTTGTTACTGATTTCTTGTCATACAAACAACCCTTGATACACTTCTGCATTTCTTCATCTTGGCATTGCTGTAAGCCCAGATTTCATATGCTCTGTCATCAGGATTAAGCTTTACCATGTGTGTTTGCAATGCTTTCCTATTGCATAGTCACAACAAAATGCAGTCACAGCTTGAGGTTGCATGCAGCAAAGTCATATGTATTTTTACTCAGAAATAAGAACAACATCAGTCAGTGGGAATCACTCCCAAATAAATGTGCCTAAGATTGCAGTCCAGTGCTGCTTTGCATCTGAACATTATAAATAGATGATATTTGAGGATATATCCTGCCTTTCAATCTAAAGATCCTCCAGGTGGCTTACAACATACAGTGGTACCTCAGGTTAAGTACTTAATTTGTTCCGGACATCCGTTCTTAACCTGAAACTGTTCTTAACCTGAAGCACCACTTTAGCTAGTGGGGCCTCCCGCTGCCGCCACACTGCTGGAGCACGATTTCTGTTCTTATCCTGAAGCAAAGTTCTTAACCCGAGGTTCTATTTCTGGGTTAGCGGAGTCTGTAACCTGAAGCGTATGTAACCTGAAGTGTATGTAACCCGAGGTACCACTGTATAGCCAAAACAAAACCCAATATTACACACCTTGGCCATTGACCTGAGAAGGAGCAAATGTAGGGAGATTGCTTTCCCTCTACCTGTCAGAGAAACGTCTTCTCAGCTCAAATGTTTCAGGACCTAGGGGTGGGTAAATCCATCAATTTTAGATTCTTATTTTTCAGATCTCGAAGTCATAACCACATTTTCCCAGTTTCTGATTTTTAAAAAGTCTGCATGAAAATTCACCAGTACAAATTTTTCCTAATATGTTGGTTTCTCCTAACATAAACACTTTTGCAAATCTTTTTTGGTAATAACAACAACAACAACAACAACAACAACAATAATAATAATAATAATAATTATTATTTATACCCCACCCTCCCCAGCCAAGGCCGGGCTCAGAGCAGCTTACAAGCAATAATAAAAACAAGTTGAATGATTACAACTTAACAACAAAATTAAAATACAACATTAAAATATTGAAACATTGAAATATTAAAATGTAGCCTCATCGCAGGAGGAGAAGGAAAGGAAAAAAGAAAGAGAGGGAGGGAATCAAATTGGCTCCAAGCCAAAGGCCAGGCGGAACAACTCTGTCTTACAGGCCCTGCGGAAAGAAATAAGATCCTATTAGAGTGCAAATAGTAGTGTGCATGCACGTGAAAGCTCATACCAATAATTAACTTAGTTGGTCTCTAAGGTGCTACTGGAAGGAATTTTTTTTAATTTTTATTTTATTTATTTTGTTTTGTTTCGACTACGGCAGACCAACACGACTACCTACCTGTAAGTAGTTTCCCCTGCAATGCCTAAAGTAGCATTCTAAACTTAACCAACAAACCAGACAGATTCTATTTTGGATGATGGCTAATAGAGTTGGAAGTGACCACAAGGATTATATAGTCCAACCCCCTTCGATGCAAGAATACTTCACCCATCATGGGGCTCAAACCCACAACTCTGAGAATAAGAACCTCATGCTATACTGACTGAACTATCTATTATCTATGTTTTTCATTGTTTACATTCACCATGATTTTCTGATGCACTAATACGATCAATTCATAAAATAAAGATGGTATAAAATCAGTTAAATTGGCCTATAAAATGCCAGATTTTCCCCATAACATATAACATTTTTAGTTCCAGTTAAGAATGGCATTCATATAACTGTTTACTTCCACAAATATTCATGTAGTGAATCATCATTGGCTGCAGCTGTAATGTGCATTTTCTGTCATGTTGGATTCTAAGCAGAAGGTTATTTAGCCGATTAGTCGGGAAAAATTCTTAGAAAGATATCATCTGGAGTGTGAATAAGTATGGTCCAACTCATTTGATGGATTTTGAGTTGCTGAATCCAAACACTGAGTCTAATTTGCTGTCTTTTCTTAGCAAACGGTTTATAAATTTTGCAGAGAGAGAGAAAAAGACAATTATCACATTCCTTCAGAAGGCATAGGAAACATCTCATTTCACAGATTTTGGGTGCTAAATATGAATGATTATATTATCAGACATTGGATGCTACTTTTTGTTTAAAATGCCTAGTGTTGTCTAGTATTGATGCAGAGACAGCTACTGTCAATCCCATACGTTTGTACCATAATATCCAAGCAGATTTTATTTGATTGCTGTATGTGTTGAATTTGAATAAATTTGCATATTTTTTTTTAAAAAAACCCTCACAATTGTAGCTCAGCTTTGCATGACTCAGCTTGGCAGATTTGCTTTCGAGCTTGAACTTTTAAACACCTTGCAACATGTGTGGGTTTTCTCTATTTTTGAAAAGCTGTAGAATAGTGTTACGCGTTTGCAAAGGAGGCAAGTATCCCATAACATTCCAGCAAGCTCCTTATGCAGCTACACCAGTTTCTCTAGTCTCCTCCCACTTTTCTTTTTTGTTGGAATTGTCTGAACTTCATAGGCTGCTCAATAATGGAAACTATGTTACTTTGTGTGTCTCTTTATTTCTACTGCTCGCCAGGAAATTAAGAACTAAATTTGTGGCTCAACTCTGAAAGTTGTTGTTATTGTCCTACAGCTTTTAGCTAGACAAAACCAAACAATCTTCCTACATGTGTGTGCATGTGTTTATGTGTGTAATGAGTATGGGTTGCTTGTGCGTAAGTTGCCGCCTCTCCTGGCTATGTTGCCTGGTTAAACCTTTCTGTCTGGACAGCCCTTCACTTCGTGGCTGCCTCAGTCGCTAGCAGAATCCGTCAGTGGGTGTTTCTTAAACCTTTTCCAACATAAAAGTTGTTTGACGCCAAGTCTCCTCCTACTCTCCCTGCGCGGAAGTCTTCTGCGCAGGGAGGGCGTGGGTAGCGGAGGACCCGTGCTCTCCCCGCTGGTGTCTGGTGAAGAGTCCTGGAGCCCTCTCGCCGATTCCCCCATCTGCCCTCCTTTATTCCTGGTGTTGCGCTGATTTGCTTCCCCATCTGTTGAGCTGCCTCTCTCCCTGCTGGGTCCTTCTCCAGCATCATTTGAAAGCCTTCCCTCCGCCTCTAGCTCCAATGTCAGTTCCCTGACAATGTGTATAGATAGACACAGACTTACAGCCCCATCTATATTCATTAATATCCATTGGAATAGTCATATGCCGAAGTTCAAACAAAACCATTTGTTTTGTTTCTTCTAGGCATATATTTCTTAAAATGAAAATTTGATCTCCTAGAACAGGCATAGGCAAACTTGGCCCTCCATATGTTTTGGGACTACAACTCCCATCACCCTAGCTAACAGGACCAGTGGTCAGGGATGATGGGAGTTGTAGTCCCAAAACATCTGGAGCAGGGGTAGGCAACCTAAGGCCCGTGGGCCGGATGCAGGTCAATCGCCTTCTCAATCCGGCCTGCGGACAGTCCAGGAATCAGCATGTTTTTACATGAGTAGAATGTGTTCTTTCATTTAAAATGCATCTGTGGGTTATTTGTGGGGTATAGGAATTCATTCATTATTTTTTTTCCAAAATATAGTCTGGCCCACCACGTGGTCTGAGGGACGGTGGACTGGCCCACGGCTGAAAAAGGTTGCTGACCCCTGAGGAGGGCCAAGTTTGCCTATGCCTGTGCTAGAAAACCGCTAGATGCAACTCTCAATTCCGCCTATCAAATTACCGTTATTCTTTATTAAAACTTTTACAGTGGTACCTCTAGTTACGAACTTAATTCGTTCCGGAGGTCTGTTCTTAACCTGAAACTGTTCTTAACTAGAAGTGTGCATTCGCTAATGGGGCCTCTTGCTGCCGTTGCGCCACCGGCACATGATTTCTGTTCTCATCCTGGGGCAAAGTTCTCCACTCGAGGTAACTTTTCCAGGTTAGCGGAGTTTGTAACCTGAAGCGTTTGTAACCTGAGGCGTTTGTAACTCGAGGTACCACTGTATTTAACAAAGCAATGCAGAGGTGCCTGATCTGAACAAGAAGTAGCCTCACACAATTACTGTCCTTTTGCTTAGTCATGAAGACTGACTACAGGGCATGCAAGGAGCACCTTGTAGTTTGCCTGTTCAAATGTGTCACCAGCTACCTGCCTGCCCACCTGACTTCCCATCCACCCTCCCTTGCTTCTGCCACCCTTCCTACCCAATGAAAGAAGGGACTGCTAGTGTTTTTAAGCACACACAAAAATCCCCACTCATCTTCAGGAACAGTAGTGCCTCTTCGCTTTTTTGGCGGAGCTAACAGAGCCACTGAGTTCTAAAGAAAGCAAAATAGATTCTATGGAGCAGCCCGGCAGAGGCGGTGACTGATTCACTGTGGTATTTTTTTGCCTGTATGTGTCAGGCGACAGTGGATCCACACACACACACCCCGGCAGGTCGCCAGGAATGGATAAGACAAAGAAAAGTTCTTACCAACTGCTTTTTATTCAATATTCACAGAGAGAGGCTTGGAACGCCGCCTCTTGGAATAACGGCTTTGTTTTGAGCGAGTCTCCACCCCCTCCCTCTCTCCTTTCATGCGTCATCACTATGGGTGCTGAGATGTGCCCTCTGCCTCTGAGATCTCTGCTCTCCTACTTTCAATGCCCGCCGGGTTCTGGGAGAGGGAGGTCCTAGAATGCTTTCTAAAGACACTGTGTCCATCAGCTGGTGCTTCTTCTTCCTCCTCTCCCATTATTTCCCAGCTTTTCCCTTCATCTGCCTCTGAGCTGTGATGTCCCTCAAACCCCTGTCTTCTTCTTCTCTGGAAGGGTCAGGCTGGGGAGGCAGTCTCCACCATTCCTCCTCTGTCCAGTCCCTAACATCATGTTATGCACACAAAACTTCCCAGGACTTCTTCAACTGTAGATCTTCTAGCTCCCTGGATGATTCTGACTGAATGAAAATGTCCGGCAATTATTATTTGTTCATTAAATTAAACAACTACTACTTCTCTCTTTTTTTGAAGAAAGAACATCTTTATTTTATTAAAATTATGTGGTCGGAAATAACCAACTCATTTGCAAGAAAAGCATGCAGTCCCAACAGGCCTTTTTGGAGTCACACGCAGTAGTGGGCTTGCACAGATAAAATTCACCCGCTGCCTGCTTTCTATCCCTATTACCCAGGATGAGCATTTGATTGATAGAGGGAAATGTTTTAACAGAAGAATAAGTCCTTCAGTATTGCCACTTTGAACACAGTATGACAGAGTTATCCTTCTTTAATTCTGCTTAAGAGGAGCCCTGTTGGATCAGGCCAAAGGCCTGTCTAGTCCAGCATCCTGTTCTCACAGTGACCAGTCACATGCCTGTGGTAAGCCTGCAAGCAACTATCTTTGAAAATGTGCACTTTCCTGAATTTTGCGACACAATTTTTCAAGCAAAAAGATGTGTACAAAATTGTATGTTAGAAGAAAGTGCAAAAATGCATATTTTAATGAAAAGAACATTAAAATGCATCATATTAAGGATAGCCAATTACAACAAAATGTGTGTGTGTGTTTGTGTGTGCGCGCGTGCACACACACACGAGTATATTGAGAGAAATGGGCACTAAAATGTAGACAATTTTTTTCTGATGATTGAAAAACAGTCATGAACTAATGTAGAAATGCAGCAAATTGAACTTCATACAGAAAAAATGAGAAACGTAGAGAAACTGAAATGGACAGATTTGTTCATCTCTCCTATTCCAATCAACGTTGTCTCAATTGTCTGCAAAGAGGGAAAAAAAGGAACAAACGCTGACACTGAAATCATCATTGGATCAAAAAGACCAGCTTTAGCCACCATTAGCCAGCATGAAACTCCCCAGATGGTGTTGGGCTACAGCTTCCATTGGACTTAGCCAGCATGATGGAATGCTGGTCCAACAAAATCTTAAGGGCACCACATTTGCTACTTCTGCTGCAGTACATAAAAAATAACATTGCAGAGCAAATACAATAATGACATGTAGTGGTATACATTAAGATATCACAGAAGATAAGCAGTCTACATACTGTGGCGTCATGTGGCAATGCTTTTATCTTAACAAATATGGCAGTGTTGGCGATTTCTGAAGAATAGCAACCTCAAATAGCTGATTATGATCAACATTCAGATTCAGCACTTCAGAAATCTATGCTATTAAACTGAGTCACAACAGCTTACATCTAAATAGACCTCAGTTCAGGTTTCCACCTGTCATAGATAATTACCTTGGTGATTCATTTCGGTGGCTTATGCCTCAATAGAACACCAAATGCTTGCTTATCATGAACTTCAGTTGACTTGGACTGTGTACGTATGTAAACGTACTTTAAAATATACTCTGAAACTTCTGCACTGGGTTGTCAGGAACATTTATTATTTGTTTTCCTCAATTTTTTAATTATAAACAGCCAGTATAACCATCACTCTGCACTATTAAGGGACCCCCATTTTAATATGGTGGATTTCTTTCTTTCTTTCTTTCTTTCTTTCTTTCTTTCTTTCTTTCTTTCTTTCTTTCTTTCTTTCTTTCTTAGTGTGTTCCTTCAACAGTGGCTAGGCCACTGATCTTCTTGCATACTCTCAGGCAAAGGGTTCATTCCACACACACACCAGTGTAGTGACATGCTAGTACAGGCTGATAATTAGCAAACTCTTGAAATACCTTTGATCAGTTACTGTGTGATAGCATTCATCCATTCCTGAGACTGGTGGAAAGACTTGCTAGTGGGAACCACAACCCCTTATGATACTTCATACCTCCCATGGTTCAGCCTGGATCACTGGTACCTTTTGCAGAGGAACTGGTAGGGAAGAACTGTAGCTCAGTGGTAGTTCCACGCAAAACATCCCAGGCTCAAGTCATGACATCTCCATGCAGGCCTAGGAAAGATTCCTGTATGAGAGTCTGGAGAAATACTACCAATTAGAAGGACTGGTTACAGGTATGAGGGAGCCATGGGCAAGGTGTTCTTCAACCCACTCCAAACCTAGTTCCTTCTTTTGATGAACTCAGTGGTTAGGGGAAAGCATTGGTGGTAGACACAGAAAGACTGGGTGGAAGGATCTTCATAGTTGGCACCCCATTCACAAGCTACAAAGGTGGGTGGGACATTCTGGTGAAGGGGAATGCCATTAGTTGTGAGGTTTCCCATTCATCAGCAATAACCTGTTGTTGTTGAAGATCCAATCAGACTGGAAGCATTGGTTCCTAATTCTGCTCTCATTCTGAGGGTGTCCATTTTAAGGCAATGCGGGGGAATTGGAAAGATGTAGAAAGAAGCAGTGTCTTCTATCTGGAAAAAGGAGAGGAATTAAAGGAATAATAATAATAATGGCAGAGAGAAATTAACTCAATTGATAGGAACAGTGAGTTCAGTAGCCTAAGTTCAGCCAGCAACATGGGTTTGAGCACAGTAGGAGGTGTGGTTCATGCCATAAATTGCCTTAAATTCACTTTTGAAGTGACCAGTTAGTTTTACAAAGTGATGCCCAGTTTGAGCTTCCTTAGTTCTGAAATTCAAAAATAAATCTGTCCAAAAGATTGATCAGTTAGTAACTGCTATATCTTGAGAGGCAGAAAAATCTCCAGAGACTAAAGTTTACAAGGTGACAGAAAATCAAAACCACATGCACAATTTTTCTAGGAAAAACAGATAGATGGCAAACGTTGTGGCATTTATTGTCAGTGCTGTCCATGTCATCTGTTTGATAGCATTTATTCTTCCCTTCAAGGAGAAAAACAAGTTTTCTTCCTATACAAGCTCATGCTATAACTGCCATTCACACAATATGTATAGCAGAATGTTTCCTTCTGGCTTGCATTGCTTAAAAGTGGGGCTGAGCCAAAAATTTCTCGGAAACATTCTTTCTGAGATTTTTCCATTCTGATTCCCCCTGGAAAAAGAAGCCTGCTTTGCAGAATTTAATATTCACCACAATATTCACCACCTTTCTGTGGCCCACACACAATGTCCCATAATATTACAGCTTTCCAGTGTCAGGTAGAACTGAAAGTAGTTGAACTGAATTGTCTTACACCATACTGGGCTGTATCAGTGGAGCAGAAATAAGAGTGGAGAAACACTCTGGTTTCCTCCATATGCTTCCAGGCTTGGGGCAGGGGAAGAAAACTGTTTTAGAAGAGGAGGGTAATTTATGCACACTCTTGACAGGGATGCCTCTTGAATGTGACTCAATTTCTCCACACTTTGTGGGTATGGTGAGGGAACAAGACAGGTCAGGAACCAACAGCTTCCTGACACATCTCCTATATGGCCCTGCCAACATCATAGCTCTGGCATTAGTTAGGCCAGGGTGATCAAGAAGCCTGAGGTGGGGAGAAAGATTCTGACATCAGATCTCATTATTCAGAATCCAATCTCTGTTTCCAGTGTCAGAGGGACAGATCTGATCTATCCCATTGCCCCTTGTGACAAAAAAAATATGTTTTGTTTATTATCCATCATAGATACCAGTGGGGGGGGGAAATGCTTTTCAGTAGACAGTTTGGCTGTTGTTATCATTTGGAATGTGGAGAGCCATGCAAAGATGAGATAATTATGAGGACAGTCAATGACCTACAGAGTGCCTGGCCTGCATTTAATAGTGTGCTGGCAGTGTGGGAACAGAGCAAAGAGAGGGTAGAGAAAGGAGGGCAAAGAAAGGACAAAGCCAACATTTCACTGGGTTAAGCAGGCCATGACTTTATTGAGTCAGCTTCCAGATTCTTTGGCACTGCATGTCCATGGGCTACTCCAATGTTATAGACTGCCAGTGGTACCTTCAGCTTGAGGAGCGTGTTAAGGAAGACTGAAGGAGATTTTTTAAAATAAAAACAATCATGGCAGACACTGTGAGATGCTTCTCCTGTCTGTCCAGTGCCACCACTGACCTGGATGTGTGGCTGAGCGCCAGCTGTTCCTTTGAAGCTTCTCAAATGGAACACACATTTGGTCCTAATGGAGAGGCTATTTAAAAAGAAGAAAAGTTCTGTATCTCCCTCTCCCACCCCTTGGAAACTGTATAGATTCCCAGGATTTGCTAAATACAATCTTGGTGGAGAGTGGTTGGTGGAAACAATACACACACCTTTTTATGAATGGGAGTGTATCTAGTGATGAGGAATTCATCTTTACACCATGAGGTGTATTACCAACAGCCATTTGATGTAGCTAAGATGCATCTAATGTAAAATGTGTTGAATGAAATGTGACACTGTGCAGCAAATAATTAAGCTGTGGCTCTCAGAACAAGCAATATCATTGAAGCTTAAGAGGATTGTAAAGGGATTAGGCAGTTACATAGATGATGAGAACATCTACTGCTTCATTTGGCAGATTAAGGGATGCTGGTGAGTTGCTGTTTTGGGTTAAAATATAAAGTCTCCATCTAAATAAAACCTGAAGGTAAGCTCTATATTAGCAACTCTAACTAACAGGTTAATGTGATATATATATATATATATATATGCTTTCGTAGATTTTCACGGGTACAGGAATGCAGGTTTTGGTGTCTTCGGGTGTCTTCCCGTGTAAGAGTCGGGGTGTCTGTGCGACGTTTCGACGAGGTCTCACTCGTCATCTTCACTCTCTGCCCAGAACGTTGGAGGCTATACACCACACCCCTCAACAGTATTTATATGAACTCAAACACCAGACTCTGCTCTGTTCCAGTAACAAGAAGCCGAAAGCACCAGCCTGAAGATGACGAGTGAGACCTCGTCGAAACGTCGCACAGACACCCCGACTCTTACACGGGAAGACACCCGAAGACACCAAAACCTGCATATATATATATATATATATATATATATATATATATATATATATATATATTTGCTTTCGTAGATTTTCACGGGTACAGGAATGCAGGTTTTGGTGTCTTCGGGTGTCTTCCCGTGTAAGAGTCGGGGTGTCTGTGCGACGTTTCGACGAGGTCTCACTCGTCATCTTCAGGCTGGTGCTTTCGGCTTCTTGTTACTGGAACAGAGCAGAGTCTGGTGTTTGAGTTCCTATAAATACTGTTGAGGGGTGTGGTGTATAGCCTCCAACGTTCTGGGCAGAGAGGAAGTTCCTAGATTAGTGTGCCTTTTCTTCTTTTGTTCCTTAATTACTTGAGGGATATCTTGGGTGATTTCATGAGTGATATTCTGAATATCACTGGGTGGGTCATTAAGTGTAGATTAGTTGCTAAAGCTTTCGTGTCTTGACCTCTTGAGCTTGTGAAGAGTTTTTCTGAGAAGATGGCTGTGCTGCATTTAGTTGTGCTCTGGCTTGGCTTCGTGTATAGGGGCGAGCTATGGTTTTGTGCCTTGTGCCAGCCAGATCTGTGTAGGGATTGCAGGGGGGTGCAGCATCCGGAGGTGCCACTATAGTTTGGCTACTGGATGGAGTCTGTAATATGTCTGTGGAGAGGGTCTGGGTTTGGGTCTGGTGTGGTTGATTGGTGACGGCGTTCTGTGTGCCTCTGGTTCTGGTGTCGGTTTTTGTGGGGAGGGCTAATTTCCAGATGTCTGGCAGGCGGGACGTGTCGTCACGCTTGTTCATGTTGTGAGGGTGTTTCTCTATCTCGATGGCTTCCATGATTATTCTCTTGTGGTGATGTTCCATGTTAAAGAGCAATTTGGAATCTGCAAAATTAATTTCGTGTCCTGTTTCTTTCATGTGTTGGAAAAGAGAGGAAGTTTTTTCTTCTTTTTTGACGGCATTCTTGTGTTCTGCGATACGTGCATTTATTCGTCTGTTTGTTTGTCCAATGTACGTGGCTGGGCAGACTTTGCAGGGTATTTCATAGACCCCTTGGTTTTCCAGCTGGATTTTGTCTTTTGGGTTTCTGAGGATATTGGCTATTTTTTGGTTGGTGCAGAAGGCTGTTTTGATATTGTGTTTATGGAGGATTTTGCTGATTTTGTCTGTAGTGCCCTTGATATAAGGAAGGAGGGCCATGCCATTGTTTTCTTCTGTGTCTTGGTTTTTGGGGGGTGTTTCTTTTTGGATTAGCTTCGTAACCCTGTTTTTCTGGTATCCATTGGCGATTAACACATTTGAGAGATTCTGTAACTCAGTTGTCAAGTGGTCTTTGTCAGCCAGGCGTTTGGTTCTGGAGATGAGAGTCTTGGCTACGGAGTTTATTTGTGCAGGGTGGTGGTGTGATTGTGCATGTAAGTAGCGGTTGGTGTGTGTTTTTTTCCGGTAGATAGTGTGTCCTAGGGAGCCATCAGGTTTTTTGTAGATTAGGACGTCAAGAAAGGGGAGTTGGTTGTTGTCTTCTATTTCCATAGTGAATTGTATTTTGGGGTGTAGGCTGTTGAGATGTGTGAGGAAGCTATCTAGTTTTTCTTTCCCGTGTGGCCAAATTACAAAGGTGTCGTCAACATATCTGAGCCAAAGTTTGGGTTTGTGTTCTGACTTGTCTAAAGCATTGGTTTCAAAGTGTTCCATGTACAAATTTGCGATGACCGGTGAGAGGGGTGATCCCATAGGTGCTCCTTCTATCTGTTTGTATCTTTGTCCATTGTGGACAAAGAAGAACAGAAAGCACTCACCAACCTGAGGAAAGACAACAACATAATCATTCTCCCAGCAGACAAAGGCAACGCCACTGTTGTGATGAACACATCGGACTACCAAGCAAAACTATCAAATCTACTCCAAGACCCTACCTACCAACCTATAAAAACAGATCCCACCACCTATCTGGAAAAAACCACCAAATCCAAAATAAAAGCCTCTCCTATCAGTGAAGAAATCCAGCTAAGAATCATCCCCAGAGAAAAATCATCCAGATGCCCCAAACTCTACGGTCTCCCCAAGATACACAAAGAAGGAACACCACTCAGACCAATAGTCAGCTCCATAGGCTCACCTCTACAAAATCTCGCTAAATTTCTCGCTAAGCAACTTCAGCCCTATGCAGAATCCATCGCTTCACACGTTACTAACTCCTTCCAGTTCATAGAAACAATAAAGAAACAATACCTACATCCCGATGACCTACTTGTGAGCTTCGATGTTGTATCTCTCTTCACTCAAGTGCCCATTAATGAAGCCTTGACAGCCATTCAAAACAAATACAACCCCCCCAAATACATCCTGGACCTGACCAACCACTGCCTAACCAACACGTACTTCATCCACAATGGACAAAGATACAAACAGATAGAAGGAGCACCTATGGGATCACCCCTCTCACCGGTCATCGCAAATTTGTACATGGAACACTTTGAAACCAATGCTTTAGACAAGTCAGAACACAAACCCAAACTTTGGCTCAGATATGTTGACGACACCTTTGTAATTTGGCCACACGGGAAAGAAAAACTAGATAGCTTCCTCACACATCTCAACAGCCTACACCCCAAAATACAATTCACTATGGAAATAGAAGACAACAACCAACTCCCCTTTCTTGACGTCCTAATCTACAAAAAACCTGATGGCTCCCTAGGACACACTATCTACCGGAAAAAAACACACACCAACCGCTACTTACATGCACAATCACACCACCACCCTGCACAAATAAACTCCGTAGCCAAGACTCTCATCTCCAGAACCAAACGCCTGGCTGACAAAGACCACTTGACAACTGAGTTACAGAATCTCTCAAATGTGTTAATCGCCAATGGATACCAGAAAAACAGGGTTACGAAGCTAATCCAAAAAGAAACACCCCCCAAAAACCAAGACACAGAAGAAAACAATGGCATGGCCCTCCTTCCTTATATCAAGGGCACTACAGACAAAATCAGCAAAATCCTCCATAAACACAATATCAAAACAGCCTTCTGCACCAACCAAAAAATAGCCAATATCCTCAGAAACCCAAAAGACAAAATCCAGCTGGAAAACCAAGGGGTCTATGAAATACCCTGCAAAGTCTGCCCAGCCACGTACATTGGACAAACAAACAGACGAATAAATGCACGTATCGCAGAACACAAGAATGCCGTCAAAAAAGAAGAAAAAACTTCCTCTCTTTTCCAACACATGAAAGAAACAGGACACGAAATTAATTTTGCAGATTCCAAATTGCTCTTTAACATGGAACATCACCACAAGAGAATAATCATGGAAGCCATCGAGATAGAGAAACACCCTCACAACATGAACAAGCGTGACGACACGTCCCGCCTGCCAGACATCTGGAAATTAGCCCTCCCCACAAAAACCGACACCAGAACCAGAGGCACACAGAACGCCGTCACCAATCAACCACACCAGACCCAAACCCAGACCCTCTCCACAGACATATTACAGACTCCATCCAGTAGCCAAACTATAGTGGCACCTCCGGATGCTGCACCCCCCTGCAATCCCTACACAGATCTGGCTGGCACAAGGCACAAAACCATAGCTCGCCCCTATACACGAAGCCAAGCCAGAGCACAACTAAATGCAGCACAGCCATCTTCTCAGAAAAACTCTTCACAAGCTCAAGAGGTCAAGACACGAAAGCTTTAGCAACTAATCTACACTTAATGACCCACCCAGTGATATTCAGAATATCACTCATGAAATCACCCAAGATATCCCTCAAGTAATTAAGGAACAAAAGAAGAAAAGGCACACTAATCTAGGAACTTCCTCTCTGCCCAGAACGTTGGAGGCTATACACCACACCCCTCAACAGTATTTATAGGAACTCAAACACCAGACTCTGCTCTGTTCCAGTAACAAGAAGCCGAAAGCACCAGCCTGAAGATGACGAGTGAGACCTCGTCGAAACGTCGCACAGACACCCCGACTCTTACACGGGAAGACACCCGAAGACACCAAAACCTGCATATATATATATATATATATATATATATATATATATATATATATATATATATATAAAAGCTTATATAAAATTCACATAGGTCAGACGAAAAGCAGAAACAATATAGACAGAAGCAGCCCTGCAAAATCCAATCATAAAAGCTTCACAATGGTGGAACTTGAAAACATTGAAAGCCTTTTCAGATGCCTGCAGGGTTTTGGCACTGGTGGGTTTCATGGCAAAGCCTTTCCTACAATAGGGGAGTTCCTCCAACACTGATGGGACTGCAACAGAGATGGGTTGTGTAACTGAATCATGCACAGTTGTACGGCTAGGATTAAATTACCAAATCTAATCAGTGCAAGGATTTCCTCTTTTGCAATGGGAGTTGCCTTTTCTCATTCCCCTGTGCGCATCATGTGCCCCTCCCCCAATCTGCTCCAGGGTTTTTTGGGAACCCTAGAACAGATTTTAGGAGACAAAAAAAGGGGGGGGAGGAGAAGGAAGGAGAAGCTTCTGCTGCACAGGGAGAAATCCTTGTACTGGTGGAATGAGATACTTAAGGCTACACTGGATTCCACCCTATGTCTTCCATGTGGCAGCATTTCCAGTACCATGTAGCAAAACCACTGTTTTCTTATTCTGCCCCTTGTTATCAGGATGATTTTTTCAGAATGAAAAAACACACGCATCTATATGTAAAGCTGAGCGTTTGGGGGCAAAATTCATATATTGCTTTAACTTTAAAACAATATATGTTTTGGCAATTGGGGGGGGGGATCAGATGTGGTAGATCACTTGTTTCAGTTAGAATACTGATGCTGCTATCCTATGTACAATTACTTGAGTGTTAGGCCTATTGAACTCAGTGGGACTCACTTCTGAGCAGAGATGTAAAGTTTCTGAAGAAGGCTGGGGCAGGGCTGGGGACTGTGGCAGAGCTTCAAGCTCCAGTGGGGGTGGGGTGGACAGCAGGCGGGGGTGTGGCTGGGGCGTGTCCCGGGGGTGGGGCATGCCGCCGGCACCCCTGTTCCTCCGCCAGTGGCTGGGGATTGGTCCCACTCTCTGTTTTGGGTGTGTGTGAAATAGAAATGTACACTATGCTTACTTTCTTATTAAACATAAACTTATTTGCTGCTCAAGTAATGCAAAATGGAACATTTACACTGTACAGAGTAATCCTATGGAGGTGGGGGGAGTTAGTAGCAGAGGAAGTGTCACTTCCACAGACTTGTTGGGCTTGTGCAAAATGTGATGTATGAGCTATTTACCCTTTTATTCTATTTCTCTTCTCATGAAGATAGCAGTGCCTTTTGGATTTTAGCTTTGCGTCTCTCTAGGAATGATGTAACAGTGCTGTAGATTGTCTTAAGAAGATTTCACTCACTCCAAAAGCAAGTAAAAAAATAAATCAATCATGGGAGTGTTTTCCAATTTTTGTTTTTGTAAATGGGGGTGGGGGGTAGAATCAGAAGAAGGACGGGAAGGGGATAACTTCCCTCTGATTTTTTGCAGGTCTTTTTTGTGTGTGGGGGGGAGTGTCTACTTCAGAGTAAACATGCCTAGCATGGGACACAAGGCCTAATGTGAGAAGTGGCACACTGTGTGCTCTGTCTACTGCTTTGAAACAGCAAAGCACAAAGAAGAGATGCCATCAAATCACACCCTGTGTACACAAATCGAATTAATTGCCTCCATTTAAAATTATTGATCCTTTTCAGATGCATCCTTTCTGACCTACGTTGCGGAGGCATCATTTATTTATATCATACCTTGTTATTCTGCAACCGTAACTTGTTGACTGATGATTACTGTTGTTGAGCTTTATGTCTTCAAAGTCTTCGCAAGTTAAAGTGGGGGCTTACTGTTGTAATTGGCTAACAGTCAAACTTGGTGCCTTTTCAAGTCCCCATTCCTACCCGCTGAAACTTCTGTAGCTTTCTCTTTGTTTTAATTCTTTTTCTTCTGAACCTTTAAAGTTCCGAATTCTTTCTCTGGTCTCCTTTGTGTTATTATTTTAAAGAATCTATTGCTCTGCCTCCCTCCATGGTGCGCTGCATGTTTTCTTTGTATTATGCTTTTCTTCTTCTCCTTTTGTACATTTTGCCTTTTTTGATTTCTGCTGCTTGAAAAACTCTTTTCTACTCCTCTAGACATTTATTGTCTTTTTCAACCCGTTCTTTTGTGGACGGCGTCTAATTAATTTATTACTGGTCTGAAGATTTGTCTCTGATGTCTCCAAAATTTGCTGGGGCAAGACTGAAGGAAGGCATAACGGCCAGCTTCCTTCACACTAGACGTTTGAGAGTAACTGATAAATTATATTCTCAAGCCTACCAATTCCAAAACTAGAGTGTGGATCCAAGTTCTTTTTACTCCTCAGATGTTATTACGTTACGAAATTCCAAATCAATTTCCAGATTGGCCCCTTGCTGTTAAAAGCTATTGATCAGAAATCATCACTCATGTGTTTGTGAAATACTCCACAATGATCCCTTTTCTTTTGATTCTGACCACTTAATTTAAACCCTGATTTTCTCCTACTTTCCTGTAACTGAATTGTACCACACCCTCATCTCTTTAATAGGATATTTGCCCCTCTTTGTCTACCATTTTTTAAGCTGTAAGAACTGTATTAAATCTGTTCGATGGAATCAGTCAATACTGAGCAGATCAGGGTGGTAAAACCAATTACTAAAAAGAAAAAGGGAAATCAATGCAGTGAAGTGCAGTAACTCTCCTGGGCATATTAACCTTAATTGTGATTCTTGCTGGTCAGTTTCTTATAGAATTAGAGAATCATAGAATCATAGAGTTGGAAGAGACCACAAGGGCCATCGAGTCCAACCCCCTGCCAAGCAGGAAACACCATCAGAGCACTCCTGACATATGGTTGTCAAGCCTCTGCTTAAAGACCTCCAAAGTAGGAGACTCCACCACACTCCTTGGCAGCAAATTCCACTGTCGAACAGCTCTTACTGTCAGGAAGTTCTTCCTAATGTTTAGGTGGAATCTTCTTTCTTGTAGTTTGGATCCATTGCTCTGTGTCCGCTTCTCTGGAGCAGCAGAAAACAACCTTTCTCCCTCTTCTATGTGACATCCTTTTATATATTTGAACATGGCTATCATATCACCCCTTAACCTCCTCTTCTCTTATACTCTTCCTCTTCTGCTTCAGGGTTCTTCTGCTGGAACAGCATGTGTGTTGATGGCTGTTCCACCTATAAACCACTGGCAGGTTTAATAGGATTTAGATTATTTAAACGATGGAAGTTTTATGGATATGCTTTTATATGTCTAAAGCAATGCTGTAATACACTTTCCTCCACTGATTTATGCATTCCAGTAAGATTGCTAGGAGCTAACAACATTCCAAGGTTGCCTTGGAATAAGAAGGCATTATAGAATCAGAGTTAGAAGAAATATTGGAAGTCATTCATTCCTTCATTGCAGGGGTTTAGACTATTTATTAATAATTTTATGTATCCACTCCGGCGGGAAGGTAAATGGCATTTCCGTGCGCTGCTCTGGTTTCACCAGAAGTGGCTTAGTCATGCTGGCAACATGACCCGGAAAACTGTCTGCGGACAAACGTTGGCTCCCTCGGCCAGTAAAGCGAGATGAGTGCCGCAACCCCAGAGTCGTCCGCGACTGGACTTAACTGTCAGGGGTCCTTTACCTTTACCTTTATGTATATACTGCCCTTCATCACAAGATCTCAGGGCTGAAATTAGATGACCCTTCCAGTGCTATAATTCTATGAAAGCCAACTTCTTGCTCAGTGCAGGATTACAATATAGGATGTAACTACAGCATCCCTAAAAGAATAGCTCCCCAGCCTCTGCTTAAAGGAGTCTTCCACCTCCAATCTCTTCCACTGTTCAACAGGTCTTAGCTTTAGAAGGTTTCTCCTAATATGCATTCAAAACCTGCTCCCCTGCTATTTCTGTCCGGTAGGCTGTAGTCAACTAAATTTGACTCACTTTAGACCCAATGACATTAAAGGACACAAGCTAGTAATGTCTATTCATTTCAGCGGGTCTCACTCACTGAGTGGAACCAACATTGGCTACAACTCAGCAGCTCTAATACTGCCCTCTAGGCCCTTGGGAGTGGGGCTTCAAGTTCTACTGGGGAGATATTTGGAAGAATCAGATATTTGGAAGTGAAAATGACACCTCAAGCTGCTCAAGACCCTCCAAGTGTCTCTATTTTCCAGGTGCAGTCCTGGATTTACAGAAGCCATCCCAGTTTCTGATTTGATCCCGGAACGTCCCGCTTTTCCTTATTTTCACTGGGGAAATATCAGAGTTTTCTGACCCCTGAGCTATCTGAAGACAGCCCTGTATAGGGAATCTTTTAAAATGTTTAATGTTTTGTTATGTTTTTATATAAGTTGGAAGGTGCCCAGAGTGGCTGGGGCAACCTAGTCAGATGGGTGGGATATAAATAGGAAAATTATGATGACGGTGATGGAATAGAACTCCCCTATTTTCATCAGAGAAATGTTGGAAGGTATATGAATCTACAGGAATCGCATTCAGGTTGATTAATTTGAAATTTTTTTATCTCTCTCTCCAGCTAAAAAAAGAAGGAGAAGCCTCCTAGGGCAGCCTTATGTTAGTTCCCAGAGCTAGCACAAAATGCTAGCAGTACTCTTAAATATATTATTTGTGCCAACCAAGGGAACTGTTATGTACCGAAGTTCTCACCCTGGGCCAGCAGGGGGATACTGTAGATAGTTTTCACTCAGGTCCGCATATGCAAATAAGGAATTGAAAGTGACGTTCAGTGATTGGATAGTTACAGAAAGTTGTTACTGTTGCTTTGTCGTGGAGCTCTATATAAGTAGGTTGGCTGAACCCTTCAGTCAGTTCTGTTCTGGCCTGTGAATAAACAAGAGCTGTTTGAAGAATTGCTGTGTCGTCTGATATGTTCACCCACAACTTAACAGGAACTACACATACACTTTTTGAACTTCGGCATGGAAGAGTACCTAACATGTCCCACATAGGTGTGTTTGACACAGGATTGGCAACAGCAGCAGAGGCCGGGGGCAGGGGGCGGCAGCAGCTGAATAAGCCCAAGAACATGGAGATTGTTGCATTTCTGCCTTGAACATCACTTGCCAGAAGAGCTGTGCAGAGAGGTAGCTTATTAACTAAGTTAAAGTACACCACTGTTGTAGGTATTTCAACTAGATCAGGGTTCTCCTATATGATGGATGTGTATGTTTGTTTTAATTAACTGAAGAGACTGAACAAAATGAAAGATTCCATTGTCTTCCAAGACAGGCAGATGCCAGCAAGCCAGCTACATGCCGGCTAGTCCTGTGCTTTATGCTCATGAGCAGGCTAGCTGTGCTATGTGCTATGTCTTGCTTCATTCTTGCAGAGTAGCCTGTTAGGAGCTTGTACTACACTCGAGTAGGACTCTGGTAGAGAAACAAGCCCAACTGGCATGTTCTCTCCCTCCTGGTCAATCGTTCATGAGCTTCAAAAGCCTTCTTCTGCCGAACATCACAGCGACTGATGCCAACCAACACCAGCACACTTAGGGATCCACAGAGTCTTTGCAGCTTGCGTAACAGACCTCAGCAACTCAGCATTTTGGCTAATCTACTTTATTTACATATAAACACACACAGAGCACTGCAACATGGCACCCCCTCTCTCTAGTATCAGACAGCAAAGAGAAAAAGAACAAAGGACAATAGTCCCACTTCACGGAACACAGTAACACAAACATCCTGTCTCCGTCACTTCCCACTCTGTGGAGTCAAAACATATACCATCATGTGATAGACAACAATCCCATGACTGCAATCATGGAGCAGGAATTCTAACATCGCCTTCCCCCAAAAGGGTGTTTATTGCCTCAGAATCACAAAGAACGGCTGTACTTTTGCAAAACAGCCTCTAATCTAGAAATATATTATTCCATCTTCAGAAAGCAGGAGAGAATTCTGGGAAATTTCTTCACATGAATTTACTGGATGTGATATTCCATCCAGGAGAAATGGTTTGGGGGTTTGTGTGTGTGTTTAAAGAGATAACTGCCTCACATAAATAATTGCAGTGCAGCAGTAAGGATTTGCTTCTGAAGACATGCCTACTGAAGTATCAAATGTGTTTGAGGTTCCCGCCCCTGCCATATAAACACAGCCCATATTAGATCCACATTGTGATTGATAACTTTGCTTCCAGAAGCATCTGTAAAGTCTATATGTGTTTATAAATGAGTTAATGGTGCTCAAGTTTACCTTGGGAAAACCAGTGTGGGAACTTTTTAGTACCTGCAAATTATCACCTTGTTCTTTAGCATAATTAACACTTCTAGTTGCAGAATAATTAAAATGTCCATCAATTCAGAAACAGCAAAACAGTTTTGGAGGTGAGAAAACTAAACAACTGAGCACATCAAGCCTCTGGGTTTCTTATGTCTTATCATTTAAGCGCATAGAGTACAATTTGCAGTATTTCAATCCTGGCACCAGGAAAAATAAAATCTTATGGGGAGAGTAATGAAGGGAGGAAAGCTGATTTTAAACTGATGAGCTCTCTTGTATATCAAAGCTTCTAAATCAGAAACCTTTCTATATTTCACCTCAATCCTTGACATATTTACATCCAAGTAATTTACTTGTCTACATGTAAGCATCTCTGTAGATGTCATTAAAATTCTAAATAAAAATTGTGTATACTTTTTGATAAGACTGCAAGAACTAGTTTATATAATTGAATCAAACTTTAAGAATGCTATCCTATATTCACTTTCCTAGAATAATTCACATTGAACTTGTGGGATTTGCTTCTAAGTAGACATGTATAGACGCTCTCAGATCTCTCTCTCTCTCTTTTTAGCTGAAACTCACCGGAACTCAGTTTCAGCACCTCTCAGGTGGGCGCCATTGCCATTCGAAGAGAACAAGGAAGGTGTTCATGGTGAGTTCCAACACCTCTTTTTCTTAAAAAATGGCACTGGGTGCTTTCAACTGAAACCTATGTGCTCAACTCTCTCTCTCTCTCTCTCTCTCTCTCTCTCTCTCTCTCTCTCTCTCTCTCACACACACACACACACACACACACAGCCTTAATTTTTGAATTTTGTTGTAAACTTTCAGGTCAGGGTTGTGTTGAAGCACTTCTGGCTGTGACAGGCCACATTTCAACAGTGGGTGGGGTAGTCAAGTGGGCAAGTCAAACCATCACCTTTTGCCATTGGATGTCAGGCTATGGCTGCAAAGGAACGACTGGGAGTGATCTCCCCATTTTTCCTTTGTAGCAGCAGCTCTACCTTCATGCACCTAACATCCTATGACATCAAGTGAGTATTTTCCTCTCCATGTTTTTTTTGTGGTTCCCTGCATCTCTCCACCTGCCCCACCCCTGCTGACAATTATCTCTGTTCACCCCAGAGAAATTGCAGAAGCTACATGGCTGCACAGGGGCAAAACACTTGGCAGGCTTGTGGGAATGCAAAGTTCAGCATACCATCATTCCAGTCTCCAGGTTTCAGTCTTGGTCAGTGGAGCTGGTCCTGAGTTATTTTGCCATAAACACAAACTATAAGAGGTATTGCATGTTAGAATGCAAGTAGCAAAATTTCAGTAAAAGCTGCTTTAAACATTCTCTGCATAGGGCAGGGGGGAGAGAAAGATTAGAAGGATTACGTTGAATAAAATAACTGAATTGGCACCCAAAGTGGCAATAATGATGATGTAAGAAAACAGGTTGAGGCAAGTCTAGATGGGGATTTGTGCAGTCATTTATCCCAGAAAAATGCAAACAGCTGCCTTTTATGCATTAAGGCATCATGAAGGAGTGCATATTTTTTAAAAAAAATATAGCATTGTTGTGAAACAGTGCTGGCTGGCTTCGTTTTTTGTTTTTTGTTTGCTGGACCCAGGGAAAGGAACCAGTTGTGAACCCACAGTGACACATCGAAAACCCACAAAATGCTCCCAACTGTGTATGGAGATGAAGCTGTAACTCAAAAGACAGTACTGTATATGAGTGGTTTAAGCATGTCCGTGTAGGGTGGCAAGCCATCGAAGATGACCCTCGGTCTGGCAGACCGTCAGCGAACAGAACGGTGGCAAATGTTGACAGAGTTTGTGAGTTATTGATGAGGGATCAATGTTTGTCCATTCAAATGATAGTGGAAAAATTATATATTCCACATGAAATTGTTACTGAGGTTACTGAGTTGTCCCACTCTCCATTTTCTCCTAATCGGGCCCCACCAGATTTCTTTCCCCCAAAAAAACTTAAATCTGCACTGAAAGGGCACAGATTTTCCAATATTTCACACGTCCAAGCTGCTGTGACGAGGGAACTGAAAGCAGTACGAAAAGAAGACTTTTCCAGAAGTTTCCAACAGTTCTACAAACATTGTCAAATGGTGCATCGTATCAGAGAGGGCCTACTTTGAAGGCCTGTAAGGTATGTATTTTTGATTACTTCTCAGTGTCCGATTTCTGTGACCAATCACTGAACTTTCCGGCCACAACTTGTATTTTGAACACAGTGACATATTGCTTGTCATTTCATATGAAGTTTATCATACATTTGAAGAAGCCTGATTTACTTTGGCACCCAGTAAGTGATTTTCTGGGTTTCTGATAGTTTTCTCCACAGCAAGAAGATTCTGTAATTGTTCTAATTGGTTACTAGGAACCTGATACACTTCCCCTCCTGCGTATTCCATTACTGGGTAATCAGAAGGATTAGCAAAATAAAAGCCTTATTTCTTATTTTTTATTATTCTTTTAGATCAAGACCATGTCATTAGTTTTGTTTAGACCCAGCATGCAGCACACCAGGTATATGGGAACCTACCAGAAACCCATTGACCCTCCTGAGTCTGGCTTTTCTATCTTTGGCAGTCCAAGGAAAAGAAAACAAGGTAAGCAGGTGGAATAGGCTGATAGGTTATGCTGGCTGCTACATCATACATTTTGTAGGCCTGTTTTCATTTTGTTCTTTAAAAAGAAAAGAAAAGTTCCATATGCTTTTAATAAAATGGTAATCCTTTTATATAGATGGGGCATTCTTTGTCCTTTATACAAAATTTCTGGATGAGCGCTTTTTAGGAAGAACCACCCCCCTCAATCTTTTGTCATATTTTCTTGATTTTTTTTATTATGTGTAATGGGAATTGGGGTTGCTTGTGCGTAAACTGCAAACTGCTCCAAGCTAGGCGTATAGCTAAACCTTTCCCGGGTTTGACAGCCCGTACAACGCGACTGTCTTAGTCACTGGCAGAATCCGTCAGTGGGCGTCTCCTAAATTTCCTCCAACATAAAAATTCTTTGACACCAAGTCTCCGCCTAGATTCTCTGCGCGGAAGCCTTCTGCGCAGTGTGGGCGTGCCAAGCGGAGGTCCTGTGCTCTCTCCGCTGATTTCACTGGAAGAGTCTCGGAGCCTCCCCTCCGCAGTACTCTCAGCTTCCCCTTTCTCCCTGGTGTCCCCTGGATTTCCTTCCCCCGTGGAAGTTCTCTCTATCTCCTTGCTAGTTCCATCCCCTGCATCACTGGAGCATCTTACCTCTCCTCTTGCCTCTGATGGCAGTTCCCTGACATTATGTTTGTAAGCTTTGTGTATATTCTGGAACTATATCATAAGTCACCGTGAGACATTTTATGTGGAAAGCAATGAGAAAATGAAATAATATAATAAAGTCAGACTGTGAGCTAGTTGTCGCACATAGCCAACTAAATCATTAGAAGTTTTAAACAAAGTAACCTTTCTTTGATGCATAATGCTTCAGGTTTTAAAAACTCAACAACATCTTATATAACCAATTACTCATTCCCCTTGCACCCCTCCCCAAAAATATGTACCATCGGATATCTGGTGAGAAAACACCTATTTTTAATTTACAAACCTCTGAAACACAGTCTATTGACCAGCTGTATTCTTAAATGACTTCCTCAAAAGCATCTAGTACGAAGCATGATTGGCACAAGCATTTTGTCCTGAGAAGTAATCCCTTTGGGATTTTAAAGAGAACCTTGAAGTTCTGCTGTTCCAGATCAACCAAAATGAATGGAAGCTGTCTTAAGCCCCCTTCCAGGAATGGCCCTACCATTTGGCAACTGCCTCAGGTGGTAAATGCTGAGGGGCACCTATTCCTCTTGAGCTCCCTTTTGTTTTTTGCTTTACCCCTCTGAGTTTGCTATGCTTCCTATCCTGCTTCTCCATAACTAGCCCGTTCCCTTCAGGTGTGGTGGAGAAGACAGGGATAGAAGGTAAAGGACCCCTGGACGGTTAGGTCCAGTCAAAGGCGACTATAGGGTTGCGGCACTCATCTTGCTTTTAGGATGAAGGAGCTGGCGTTTGTCCATAGACAGCTTTCCAGGTCATGTGGGCAGCATGACTAAATCGCTTCTGGCACAATGGAACACCGTGATGGAAGCCAGAGCGCAAGGAAATGCCATTTACCTTCCCACCGGAGCGGTACCTATTTATCTACTTGCACTGGCGTGCTTTCGAACTGCTAGGTTGGCAGGAGCTGGGACAGAGCAATAGTAGCTCGCTCTGTCGCAGGGATTCAAACTGCCAACCTTCCAATTGGCAAGCCCAAGAGGCTCAGTGGTTTAGACCACAGCGCCACCCACGTACCATCCTTGGAGAAGCTTATCTTGTACTGAAATAAGATTCACCCTCTTGTGGAATGGTGGAGGTGTCATCTTGTTCTTCATGTCAGACATCAAAATGTTTTGGACTGGCCCTGCCCTGTTGATGCATTAGCCCTCTGTGCACAGAGGGAGAAGACTATGCCTTTTGTCTCTGGTGTGCCAACCAGGTGCATTCCTGACCTTTCTGTGTTAGGCAAAGATCTGTAGGAGGAGCTGGCTGTGTATTCATGTAGGCTCCGAGGAACATAGAAAGCTGCCTTGTACTGAGTCAGTCCACTGGTTCATCTAGCTCAGTATTGTCAACACTGACTGACAGCAACTCTCAAGGGTTTCAGACAGGAGTCTCTTCCAGCTCTACCTGGACTTACTGGGATTGAACCCAGGACTGGTCTGGTTGCAAAGCAGGTTGTTCTCTACCAGTGAGCTACAGCCCTTCCTGCCTGCCTAATTCCTTTCAAATATTTTGAGTGCAGTCCTCAAGGCAACTGACCCCAGATGTGCAACTTAAATATCATGAGGCTACATCTGCATACATCGATGTACAGGGCCTTGGCCCCGTATACCTGAAGGAGCATCTCCAACTCCATCGTCCTGCCCGGACACTAGATGGTCCTTTTGATGATTCCTTCACTGCGAGACATGAAGCTACAGGCAGAGGGTAGGCAGATGACCTTCTTGGTAGTGGTGTTTACCCTGTGGAATACCCTCCCATCAGATGTCAAACAGATAAACAACTATTTGACTTTTAGAAAACAACTGAAGGCTGTAGTTCAGGGTAGTTTTTAATGGTTGATGTTTTACTGTGTTTTTAATATTTTGTTGGGAGGAGCCCAGAGTGGCTGGGGCAACATGGTCATATGGGTGGCATATGCATAATAAAATTATGATGATGATGATCACCACAAACATCATCATCATCATTATCACCATCATAATCTATGGTGAATTTGTGTGGAGTTGCCTACATTTTCAGGGACGTGGGTGGCGCTGTGGGTTAAACCACAGAGCCTAGGACTTGCTGATTAGAAGGTCGGCGGTTCAAATCTCTGCAACGGGGTGAGCTCCCGTTGCTCGGTCCCAGCTCCTGCCAACCTAGCAGTTCAAAAGCACGTCAAAGTGCAAGTAGAGAAATAGGTACCGCTCCAGCGGGAAGGTAAACGGCCTTTCCATGCGCTGCTCTGGTTCACCAGAAGCTGCTTAGTCATGCTGGCCAGAAGACCCGGAAGCTGTACGCCGGCTCCCTCAGCCAATAAAGCGAGATGAGCGCCGCAACCCCAAAGTTGGCCAAGACTGGACCTAATTGTCAGGGGTCCTTTTACCTTTACCTTAGCCTACATTTTGTGTGTGTGTGTGTGTGTGTGTGTGTGAGAGAGAGAGAGAGAGAGAGAGAGAGAGAGAGAGAGAGAGAGATGTGATAAATGCAAAGGTAGTAGCTAGAATGCCAGTGATTGCCATTCTCCAGAGAAGGAGGTAGAAATCTTCAGAATGTGAGATGGGGGGGGGAATACGCAGGAAGCTATGTTTCCCCAAGGACTCTTTTTTCCCTGCAGAGGATCGTTACAAAGCAATAAACAGATCAGCAATACTGCTCTACCCAAAGGACTATTTAAATATTGCTGCAAGTGAAACTTTGAAATCTTCCTAGCTCACATGTTAAATCTATATGGGAATACAATCAACTGGAGCAAATTCACACAAGCAGTCTCTGGAGGATAGCCTGACTAGGAATATTGATAGGAATTTATTGCTGTGCTGAAACATAATAGGCAGCAGAAGAGAAAGATCTGTATCCACAGAGCGGCCCAGAAATTCCCTTGACTGCGCACTGGAGTTATTATTCACCTAGAGTGTTTATGATGAACAAATGTGGTCGTAAGAGGCAGGCGCAGAACAACAATTAAAATAGGAATAACAGGCTTTTTGCTTGGGGAAAAGAACAGAACCCAGAACATTATGATGGGGTGAGATAGGAACCAACAATAAAAGAATAGTGCTATTAGATACATTGCCAAGGTTAACCAGTGCATCATATTAACTTTTGGGAAGAAGAGAATTGATTTTTTTGCTTATTCGTTTCAGATCTGGTTATGGATTCCTGTCTCTTTCTTTTTGGACTGTGTGGGTTTGGGAGAGCAGCAATCCACACATATCACTCTCAGGCCAGGATGAGTCAAAGGAGCAGTCAGATAACTTTGAGGTAAGCCGGTAGGGGGCAACGTGGTGCCTTCCAGATGTTGTTGGGCGACATAAATTTATATTATTTATTTAAATTACTTCCTCACCTCAAAGTGATCCCAGAACAGTCTCCAACAAGGCATAAAAATACAAAAACCCATTAAACACAGAACAATGACTGTATTCAATGTTGTCAGGGTGATGCCACCTCTGTTACATCATTCTAGGTCCTTTGGCTGTGGAGGCAGAGCTCAGCCATTTTGGCCAGTGGCCATTGATAGCCTTCTCCTCCATGAATGGGTCAGAGAAATATGATTTTAACCCTTTGCCTCTGCTACAGTCCTCAACCAGCTCAAGCACTCCACACAGGCAATTCGCATAGGGGGGAATCCTGATTTGCTTCAATGAAAGCTCATACACCCCTTCACACCTGGGCAATTAATTTATCAATTCATTATCGGCAGTTACAACCCATCCTTCTACTACTAGTCCTAGTGTGGGTTGCAACCCCCTTCACACACAATTAAAGCAAGTATTAATTATATTAAAGTCATAAAATAAGACCACAAAAGTAACCAATAACCAAATTAACACATTGCGCTCTTGATCTGGATCCGCCCATCAGTCGGGACTGACAGTTTGTGTAACCCTCCTGACACATTTAAGGGCACAGATATGGAGCTGACAATAAGTCTGTTTTCACTTTGTATTTTTATGTTGCAAACCGCCCTGTGATCCTCAGGTGAAGGGCGGAATACAAATTTAACAAATAATAATACATCTAATTTGACCCATTATAGACTGAGTTACAGGAAACCAGGGGCTTGTGCCAAAGCACTAATGGAATAGGTGTTGCTGTTGCTGTTTATATTTTCATTTTCATTTTCACCTTCTCTTTCTTTTTTGGGGGGTATCTGATATAAGGAAAACCAGGCCACTAATTAGGGTGTCAAAGAACCTACATAAATCAAGAAGATATGTGGATAAGTGCCTAGGCCTAAGCAAATGCTACAGATGAAGAGTGCCTCTTTGTTTACCCCCCTTTCCTCCCCTCCCTCTGTCATTCCCCACCCCAGGGTCAAATGATAGTCTGTAAATTCACCAGGGCAGGGCCATTCCCTTTTGTACTCTTGTATACATCAATTGCTGCTGCTGATATCAATGCAATAAAATAACAAAAGTTGGATGAAATGTTATCTTGTATCTATCAATGCAATAATCAATTTATGTGAATTATGTTTTGGCAATATTCAGACCTTGCAAGAAGAATGCTACTTACTTTCGTCCATATGCTTTCTGGTTTCAAATGATTCCTTTAATTTTATGATAATCAGAGCAAATGCAATATTTCAGGAGGGAACTTTGTTATTGCCTCTCATTCTTTAATTTGATTTTCTTTAATGTATTATGGGGGTTGCAGGCATACCTTAAACCTGAGGGATGCCTGCGTCGAATCCAAAGGAATAAAGCAACAATTAGTTCTTCACTTTCAAGGAGGTTAACTTTTTTGTGTGCAGCAATTTCATTTGGACCTTAACCACACAAAAAAATCTGAGAAAAATATATACTTGGGTTAGGGAACAGATAATTCATGGTTGCCTGTAACACAGAGCATGGCAATCTGTGTAATTAGACTAAATCAGGCAGAAACACTATTATCAGCTGTTAAATGCTATTGAACCAGTTGGCTTTTTACCTTTGTTTTTCCACTTGAGATGAGACATGACACCTTAATTGAATAGATCTTGATGGCAGTGTCAAATTTAAAACATACAAAAGTACTTTCCCTCCTTTCTCCCAGTGAGTTCTGGTGAGCCGTTCTAAAAGTATCTGAGGCCAGCCCAGCGACTGAGATGTAAAGTATCTGTAGCAAGAGAGCTAATTTCAGCTGTTATATGGAAAACAACAAAAGAAAATAGAGCTTTCGTGGCAAGGTGGCCAAAATCCTTCTTTCGTTCCAGGTCACTTCAATTATATTTCTTTCCAAGAAGATATAATTATGATTATGATGATCATTTAATTTCTATACCACTTCATATATTTAAAATATCTCTTAAGTAGTATACAAAAAAGCTGAAGCAATGACAGACAACTTAACAAAATATTACAAAAAGACACAGTTACATATAAAAATGTTACATTAATACAAAGTTACACACACACACACACACACACACTCATTTTCCTTCTGACACACCTTCCCTCTCAGCCTCCGGGTTCTCACCTAAGGTCCAAACAAACTCTCTGACACCACAAAGAATCAACAAGTGTACACTCACACAATCGCCTGTACGTGTGTAGAGACAGCGTGTACCTGTTTTCAGTGTGACATTTGCTAAAGCCCCAACATTCTGACAAGGCTGACTGGCAGTGGCCCTGGGACCCCTCACAGGACAGCTGCATGTTGTTACTTAAAATCTTCCCCAGTGCCCCCAATGTAGTGTTACTCTGAAGCATTGTGACAAATTTTAAATTGGGCCTCTAACTGGAGGACTCATAGAGGATGTTGGCAGCCCATCAGTCTTGGAGCCAGTTCTTGAAAGGAGAGAAAATTTGAGTATTTAATCATGCAGGGATACAGCAAGTTCCCTCCTTTGCTGGTGGATAATTTGGGCCCACATAAGAACTGCATTTCTAATTATTATTATTTTTCAAGGCATGCTAGTCTGCCTAAGCAATCTGTGGTAAGGCAGAGCATCCTGCTTAAGCATTAGCTATGACTAGGGATGTTAGACATATTCATCTGTCCTCCCATAAATATTTAGGGTCCCTCCTTCTACGCAAACGCAAACTATCATACTAACTTAACATTTAGTAACTTGAAGCCAGCTTTCGGGTAACCCATATTCTCAGTTTTCGTCTTGCAAATATCCTCTTTAGGAGCACATGTAAGACTTTCTCCTCCTCCTTCAAGAATGCAGTCAAGTTGAAGATTGCCTCATTTCTGTCCAAAGTTGGACTTTCCCACAACACAGAGGTCATTCAGTCAATCATCCTAGCACTTAATAACTTTCAGATGGACATTTTCCAGGAATCCATAGGAATCCTCCATCCCAAGCCCCATTCCTTTGGCCTCTCTCTATTAAAAAGCCATAGATACTCTGAGCACAGGGGTAAGCTACCGGAAAGATGGGGGCTGACTGGTCGGGCATATTCTGGCATATTCAGTTTAAAAGGACCAGGAAGGTGATGTGAAATGCATCTGCCAGAAACTCCGAGGGGACTCACTCTCAGAGACAATGATGCACTAGAAGGAATAGCCGGCATGGTATACCTTAAGATGTCGCTGAGCTATGGCTCTCATCATCCCTGCCCACTGGCCTGCTGGCTGGGCTAATGGGAGTCCAAGTCCAAACACATCTGGAGGGCATTACATTGGCTATCCCAGCACTAGATAGACAGATAGACTTTAGTATAAAGCAGCTTCCAAAGACCTTATATTCCCTTTGAAGGAGCAGAAGCACAGGTGGCAGGGGCACAAAAGAGCAGGGAGGCATTGTATCAACCCTGTCCAGTGAGGACTGCCAACCTTCTCTATCATATGTGTCATCAGGATCCTGGTTTGAAGCCATGACACACAGCCAGGCTCTTGATAGCTGTTCACTGCTTTCCTCTAGCCTAGTGGAAGTTCTGAAACTTTCTCTCTGAACAGCTGACTTGTCAGATTGCCATGTGGCATAGGCAGAAGACTGCCCATCAAGCAAACCAAAATTTGCTTATCTGCTTGCTTATAAAGGTATATACCTCCCTCTCATAAAATATCAGGGTGGCATACAGCAATTGTGGTCACAGGACCATCTAGTTTCAGGATTATTTAGATCCAGTTTTACACATCATCCCTGCTGCCCACTTAACCTACTGCCTGACACAGATAGAATGGATGGAGAACTTCAGAATTAATCGCAATTGTCAGTTAAATATAAATTGCCCCACAAGATCCCCTGGGAATATGTGTTACATATATCTAGCACCACAAAGTTTCAAACGTAACTTCATATTTGAGTGAGCCTGAAACTCTGTTTAAAATCATTTGCACAATATGGCCCTGTGTATTTACATTCCCTAATTATTGAATTGCTTTGCACATCTTAATTATTACATAATCACATGTCTCAAATATGTAATTACATCTACTTACACTAATTGCTTAACTAAAGCCATGGAATTAGGGAGTGCAATTAAAGGGTATATGGAGGCTAGAAAATAGGAGTGTATCATTTTATGCACTATAGATATAACTTTTAAACTAAAAATGTCACACACAATAACGATGCACATAATACCTGAAATTTAGCTCTAAAGACTCATAATGAAGAAAACATATAGCCTTCCTATTTTTCTATCTGTTGAAGGTGAGGTTTAACTTTCATATCACCAATCTGCCACTGTTCAGCTGCATCTGAATTGCAGCGTATGCTTGCACCAGAAAAGAAACACACAGAGAAAAAACAGAAAGATGAGTCATGCCAAAAAATAATAAAAAAATCAATGCTAAACTGAATGTTCTCCTGGTTAATAGTGTCCCTCAATCCTACTTTTTTGTCACTGTGCTCATAACAGTTTCCCCACTATTCTCCCTACGTTTATGGTTATCTCAACAGCCATTTTTTTCCTGTTTCATTCCTCCTGAGTCATTCTAGTCCATCAGGGATCATGCAGTGGCAATGCTGACACCACAATGCTATATAGTTGATCAGGTTTCACTATGTGCAAATGAAGCCTTTTAGAACAAGGGACATGCTAGCCAATCAGGGATTAGTGTTCCATAGCCCATTTTCAGTGAACTCTCAAAATTACTAGCATACCCATTTTAAAGGAGTACTTAAAATTGAAGGCATTTCAGAACTAGCATGATCCTTTGGAATTTGGCAGATAGTAGAAAGTTGCCCAAGTTTGAAACTTCCTCCCACTTACTGGTGGTGGTAGAAGCCAAACAAGTGTGGCTGAAAGGTCTGGTGTCCATGCTGGGCGCTTCGTCAGCAAAGCTTTCCCCCCTCTACATTTTTTCTCCTGTTTTGTCTTGCTTGGGTTGTTGTAATGAGCCTGTTCTCTTTCATGACTCCTACAATAGTAGAACAACAGTTTTGATTGCAGAAGGTCTGAGAGACAATATTCAGTGTCTCCAGATATGACTGAGGATGAGCCAGTGTGGTGTAGTGGTTAAGAGTGGTGGACTCGTAATCTGGTGAACCGGGTTTGCGTCCCCGCTCCTCCACATGCAGCTGCTGGGTGACCTTGGGCTAGTCACACTTTTCTGAAGTCTCTCAGCCTCACTCGCCTCACAGAGTGTTTGTTGTGGGGAAGAAGGGAAAGGAGAATGTTAGCCGCTTTGAGACTCCTTAGGGTAGTGATAAAGCGGGATATCAAATCCAAACTCCTCCTCTTCTTCTTTTTCTTCTTCTCTTTCTAAAATCTGTAGATGGATCAATTGTCTGACTCAGTATAAGTCAGCTCCTTATATTTCTATTTTCACTTCAGACATAATTTTGCTGTGGGATCCTTAGTAACTTGTAGACAACAATCTCCAAACTGACTCACTAAATGTTTGCCTGATGCTGCCCTTGTTCAAAGGTGGAACTCTAATTCTTAGCTGGTGTATTATCTGCAAACTATTTTTCAGCATCTCAGAGAGCTTAAAGCTGCAGTCTCATACAATCTATCTGGGAACTTGTCCAGTTTAATTTGATGGGGCTCAGTTTGCAAGTCAGTCTCTCCCACACCATCTTTATTTTGTATGTCTAACGTGCATTGTAGGAGATATTTCAGGGTTTTATGGAAATACAATATATTGCATTAAGCTGTGGTGAGTCATTGCTAGAGTGCAGTAACCTCATGAAACCAACCTTTAAGTTTTTATATGCTGTATATAAAGTAATAATCCTCAAACTGGCGATCAGTATCTAAGAATAAAATCATAGTGGCAAAGGCAATGAGGTGGGAAAAACAAGGTTTGCAAAATAGGTTTACTGTATCTTAAGCCTTCTAGGTTGCATGTAAGTGGATTAAGGCACTTCTAATTGCTTGATGCTGGAAAGCTTTCTCTTAAAAACAGAACTTTAGTGGAGAAATACAATCTAATGAAAAAAAATTCCACAATCTTTAATTAGAAAACACACCATCTTAATACCTAGACCTTGGCAAGAGGAACATCTTGAATGTTTGCTATGCTGAATTTTCCATTGCTATTCGAATTCTCAGTGGCTAGGATCCAATGAGGCATTTTAAGGTGCCCAGGGCCTTCGTCAAATCCAGTGAGAATTTCAGTTTTATTTTCTTTGAGCAGCAGTTCCGCATTCTAGATGGCAAGCTGTTTTGAAAAGTATTCCATTTTTAAAGTGCTTTTCTGTGTGGCACATGGGGCAGTTCTCACGGTGAGTTGCTCCCATTAGGCACATTAAACTTTGAATCCTGGCCAGTATGTTTATTTTTATTCATTGTTGTCTCCTTCTTCCTTCATGGAAGCTCAGGGCGGCATGATACAAAGCTCTCCATTTGAACCCAGGTGTCCTGGTCTTAATCTACTGCTCTAGCCATTGCATCACACTTAAGCTAGGTATGCTTTCATTCACAGTTGGTGCCTTGAAATGTAAGGACTATCTTATAACTGAAAATGAATGTCCAGAAATTCCGTTTGCTCCTGCAGTTTTATCATAGCTGAGCTTTTGCTATGGACTTCATCCCTAAGTGTCATACCAGATAGGACATAAATTAGGCTCGTTGAGGTCCAGGAAAATTAAAGGAATAATAATAATAATAATAATAATAATAATAATAATAATAATAATAATTTATTTATACCCCACTATCTGGCTGAGTTTCCCCAGCCACTCTGGGCAGCTTCCAATTTAGTGTTAAAAACAATACAGCATTAAATATTAAAAACATCCCTAAACAGGGCTGCCTTCAGATGTCTTTTAAAGATGAGATAGCTACTTAGTGGAGGCTGCCAGGGGAAAAAAATTAAAGTGATCCACTTGGTAGAAACAGTGAAGTTAAGAAGAAAGAGGGTTTGGCTTGGCTCTCTTCTATCTCATTATGCAGACTGCAGCTCTGCCATCACACTGCCAATAACCTTCTGAGACCTGTTGAAGGTCCCTTCTCATCATCCCACAAAGAGACACTGATGTGGTGGGGAATCTGAAAGGGAACATTCCCCATTGTGCTGTCCTGTTTGTATAACTCCTTGTTTGTGAAGGCACATAAGGCATGTTCAGTCTTGAGCTTTCATCACCATCACTTTAAGACCTATCTATTCACCCTTGCCTTAGGAACCAGGGCGAAGGGCCATTGGTCTTGTATTTGCTCCTGTATTATGATTGTGTATTGTATTATTTGGTTTTAACATACATTGTGTTGATATAATCATATATTATCATTTTATGTCTACTGCAAGCTGCGGTGTGTGTGTGTGTGTGTGTGTGTGTGTGTGTGTGTTTTAAGAATAAAGAATCATCCATTAAGTGTAATGAAATATAAAAAAATTAATAAGATTTCAGGATAAAAAAGGGTCAGCAACATAAACAAAAATCACATTGTGATAACATTTTGCCCTTACGAATTAAAATTGACACCAACCCAATTAGTCCATTAAAGAATTACAGTGGTGCCTCGCAAGACGAAAATAATCCGTTCTGTGATTCTCTTCGTCTAGCGTTTTTTTCGTCTTGCAAAGCAAGCCCATTGGCGGATTAGCGCTATTAGCGGCTTTTAGCGGCTTATCTGCTGATCGGATCAGCTGATAAGCGGCTTAGCGGCTTAGAAAAAGGGGGGGGGGAAAACCCAGCAGGAACTCGCAAGACATTGTCGTCTTGCGAAGCAAGCCCATAGGAAATTCGTTTTGCGAAGCACCTCCAAAACGGAAAACTCTTTCGTGTAGCGAGTTTTCCCTCTTGCGAGGCATTCGTCTTGCGGGGCACCACTGTAGTTGATTAAGTTCAAATTAAAATTGTGGCCTTGATGTTGTTTAACTGACTTTCTGGTGAAGCATGAGACTCTTAATCTCAGGATTATGTGCTTGTGCCCCACATTGGGCAAAAGGATTCCTGCACTGCAGGGTGTTGGACCCTCGTTGCCCCTTCCAACTCCACAATTCTGTGAAACTGTTCTATGCAAAACAGGAGCGTCTTCTAGAGTATATACACACTGAAACAAAGATAATTTCTCTTCTACATCACACAGCTCAGTAGCCCTGCCCCCCCTCACCTGAAGTCAGGACTTTTCAGGTCAATGTTTTATGTCACCAGCTTGAACTTGGTAAACAATCTGATTCAACTGAATGGATAGAATGGACTCAAAAACACAAGTACTTTACTCAGCGTCAGAGTTGTGCAGTCAGCCTAATTAGAATAATCCAAGAAAGGTCAAGTAATAGGCTGGGTTGCAGAGAAGTGGTTGTATTATGGTGCCTGTGTTTACCAAGCCTCAAGAACGCACAGTACTATTCCATCTAATTACAAAGGTAGTTTAATATTTTTTGCCGGTCAGAGCAGCCAGGCAATCGTAATGTAGTGATTATCAGTCTGCTATTGAGCACATTCTCTTTCAAATTTAATTTTATCCGTATTTCCGTTTCTAATTAATCCAGAGAGGAGTGCTATAGTAACCGGACAACGTATCCTTTGAGGAGATGAAACACGTGGCAACGCTCAATTGCCTGATATCAGGCATCTTGCGAAAGAACAAATTTTGTATTATAATACGTGTGAGAAACTTTAGCTAGTTTTATGTAGGGTTGTTTTCCATTTCTGACCGGAGTATATGTGAAAATGTGAATTTGTGGGAGGAAATTCATGACCATTGATATGGTCCTGAGAAATGATATAAATAAATGATACATATTATAATGAAGCCTCTCATTTGTATACATCTAGATGAGAAAGAAGGAAATGGGGGAAAATAAAGCCTTTTTTTTTATTCCCATACATACTGAATTTTCTAGTGAATACCTGTGCACATCTATGCCATCTTTATGAGGAAGTTTCCAGGACTGTTCCTGGGTAGAATATTGCATTCATGGCTCTAGTTGAAGATTAGGGGTGTAATGACTATGGTTGTAATCCTAAAACTAGATCTTCTGGGATGAGCAGCTTTTAGAATCTAGCAGATCTCTGGTTGAGCTGGGAGGGTCCTGGCTGAGCCAGGCTACATTGATGTAACTGCCTCATCCTGACTCAGCTGGAGAAGCACTGGTGTATTTCCCCCATCCCAGCTCAGCTGAGCCCAGTGGATCTTAAACTAAGGAGTGTCTCCACCCCCATCGTTCATCCCGAACACTGAGGTCCAGCTCCGAGGGCCTTCTGGCGGTTCCCTCACTGCGAGAAGCAAAGTTACAGGGAACCAGACAGAGGGCCTTCTTGGTAGTGGCACCCACCCTGTGGAACGCCCACCCATCAGATGTCAAAGAAATAAACAACTATATGACATTTAGAAGACTTCTGAAGGCAGCCCTGTTTAGTGAAGTTTTTAATGACTAATGTTTTAATGTATTTTTCATCTTTTGTTGGGAGCCGCCCAGAGTGGCTGGGGAAGCCCAGCCAGATGGGTAGGGTAGAAATAAATTATTATTATTATTATTATTATTATTATTATTATTATTATTATTTATTTAAATGGGTGTTCCGGGTATGGGGCAGGGGCAGGGCAGGACAGAGGGAGGGGAATTTTGACTGGATTCCAAACCCATGCAGCTTGGTCACTTGATCTGTCAACCAAGCCTAAGTGAAGCCAGCAAAAGGAGTGGTGTAACTCAAACTCTATTTTGAGAGCTTGTATTTTCTCTGCCAGGCATAGACCAGCACAGCCAGCTGTACTTTCTGTCCTGAATTGGATCGGGAGTACTTAACATAAAGTGAGACAATTTATGCTGATTTTCCATACTTTGAATTGCTCCCTAAGACAAGTTAGTGGAATCTCTATTTCTTTGCTATGTTTGAATCACTTTTTAATTATTATTAAATTGTCAAATATTGTATTTTCAATATTATTTTGTTTGTAAACCATGTGGATAATATTTATTGACGAGAAGCTAAAATTTACAGTTTTGTCCAGCGGACAGTTATTCTGCTAAGACAGAGATGAATTTTACAAAGGTAACTAGATTTTCTATCTGAAGAATTCACCCCTGTCAAGGATGCCCAACGTGAAGACTCATTTACCCATACTGAATTACTGAGTCTTAATGAGGCAAAGCCATCGAAAGAACTGAATACTAAAATCCCTTTGACAACAGATATGCTTCCTTGAGGTTTGAAGTGGTGGACAGACAAAAGTTTTTCAGTGACTTATGACCAAAATGATAAGTTCCATATCCATCTTGTGCTTGGAACCACCAGCTGTCATTTCTCCTCTGCAAGGCAATGTTGTGGTTCGAGGACCCGATCCCCGCTTAGTGAAATGAAGACACAAGGACACGTAATATAAGGTTAATGGGTCAAGAAAAGGCCACAACTTTATTGATTACAGCAAGTGAAAAGGTATTGGCTTAGGCATTGGATCACGTGACTTGACTCCACCCACTCAGAGAGGGGTGAGTCTGAAAAGGGGGGTTTATTCACCAGTAGGTGGAGCCCATTGATGCTAATCCAACTATAAACTCTCCCCTGATGTCACCGAGGATTGTGCCATGGCCCCCCACCACACAGGCATCGGACAGGATCCACGACCGCCGGATTCCTTTAATGGAATACCCAAAATTGAAGGCGTAGGCGATGGCCACACCTAGCCCTTCCACCACCACAAACACATTCCAATGCCTAACCTACCCACCACTACCACGAAAGTTGTGACGGTTGCTACGAGGTAGGCGAAAAAACCACAAAGCCTAATGCCAAATGGAAAAATTCCTACCAGGCCCCCTGGACAACCTGGGCGACCAACCTAAGGTCCATAGCAAGGCCAAAAGAGAAATTGAAACCCTGAGCTCTGAGGGAGTGGAGGGTGGGTGACTCGTGACGGGATGGCGAAAAGTGAGACCGCGTGGCTGGCGCAGCAACAAGTTAAGCTGCTGTCCACGCCCCCTTCCAAGCTGCCTGGTTGGGCGCTTGCCCATGGGCGTGGTGCGCCAGCCAGGTGAGTGGGTGGCAGGGGGCTAACGCCCCCTGCTTGAGGCGGAGATCGGATCCTGCCCACAACCCCTCCCCTCTTTGCAGGAGGAGAGTCTTTGTAGAGGGAGCATTTGCTAGGAAGATGTGACAATAGGTGTGTCTGGGTGCTTATAGTCTTTTACCTACACTTTACTCTTCCTGACATTTTCTCCTCAGTTGTATGTTTGCCATACCAAACTTTGGAGCCACCACTGAAAAGATCAAATTTTTGGATACTTACAAAAGGACCTCCAAATCAAGAGGGGTCCATACTTAAAAAAGGCATCACCTAACATATACAGGTAGAGCTCCCTAACTTCCATCACCCCAGGCTTTCAGCCACACTGGCTAGGCTGATGTTTTAGTCCAACAACATCTGGAGGACTCCTCCAGCTTCCTTATCCCTGGTCTAGATGGACTTTGGGTCTAATGCAACAAGGTTGTCATACTCTTGTGTTTGATACTACTATCTCACTCCTTTATTTATTCAGTGTCTGGACATGAGAAGGGGTTTCCCTATCCTCTCATTCCCCTTTCTGCCCGCGCAAAGGAGTTTCTGAAGGATGGAAATGTACAAATGCAATATGTACAAAACCACGCATGCCCTCCAGGGACACATTTTCGAATTGTCCTCTATTTCGTGCCAGGAGAAATTGTGGTTACCTATGGAATTTAAATATCGTAGCTGCTGCAGTTCCACAAAAGGTGCACTGTGCTTTTTGAAAAAGGCTGTGATTTGCACTTTATGAAGAATGCTGTTGCATTCCGCTGGTTGGTTCCAGGTGCACTGCAAAGATACAATGCCATCCCTTCTGGGAGGAGGAGGAGCAGCAGCAGGAGGAGGAGGATTCTTGACTGTGTTTTTCAGTTACCCCTTGATACCCATCCACAAAATAGATTTTTTGGCAGCCTCAGAGAGAGGCATTTGTTGTTCTCTTCCAGCTGGACACCAGGGTCCTGCTGACATCCAGCTGGTAAGGAGGAGACAAACGTATCAAAAGGCAACTCATACTGAGAGAGTAGGTAGGAGCCATCAATAAGGAACCCAGAGCCAGCTGCTGTCAAAACAAGAGCTGACAAATACAATAAGAGATGAAAAAGTTCTCCGGGAAAAAAATGTCATCAATGTTTGTTTCTTAAGCTATCGTGTGGAAGTTTGGGGTCTCCTAAAGCAGCGTTTTATTTTTCTTTTAGTGGTCAGAGTTCTACAAACATTTGACCCTTGCTTTTATCAGGCAAGCCAGACAGAGGGCTGTTTTCTAAGAATAGAGCACCATCTTGTGTTGATAAGTTACTACACCTTGAAAAGCCCTTTAGCTCAAGAGTGTTCCATGACTCGAAGCATACATATAGGTGCGTGTTGCCAATAGCGTCTTGCCAATAGCATCATTATGCATACAACACAACTGATAACAAGCAATATTTAAGGATAGCTGGGAAAATATTGGGCAGATAAATTAGTGTGTATCAGACATTTAAAAACAACAGCAAAATAACACATTGTGACTATTCCTTCTGTGTTTGACTCAATTTGATTAGGTACCAGAACAGACCCGAATAGGACTGTTTAGTTGCGAAAAGCTAATACTATAACAGAGAAGACCAGATTCTTTTCATTCAGTGTACAAATTAATTAAATGTATATTTTGACACAATGGCTCAACTGAATCATGGCGTGGGTGAACATCTTTTTTTGCAAAAGAAGATTTCCAGGCTACCTGAAGAGTTCTAAAGTCCTTTTTTAATTTATATATATATATATATATTTGCATCATTTCACCCCTGTTCACTTCCTCTTTCAGTAGCTGCTTTGGCAATTTTTGAAAAAATAAAGGGAACTCTTCTTGCTGGTTGTGTGACCCAGCCAAGTTGTGATCATGTAACCTATGTGGCGATGATGTCACAGCAGAACACCCAGTAAGCCAACCAGATTTGCCCATGTCATGCCATCAGGAAGGCAAATTGGAACAAGAACAAATCTTACTAACTGATCGTGTTCAGAATGAATAGTTTCATGTGAACAAGCAGCAGCTGGAACATGCCTTGGAACTTTCGACTTCATCAAAGTGGAGGGCACTTACATTAGCCACCCCTGCTCCAGAGCTTGTTTCTTTCGTGGTGCAGCAACAGAAGGAGCTGGGAGCACGGCAGACTGCTCATTCACATTCAACCATTGTTTGTTTTAAACTATGGTTTAATTTGACATGCAAACCAAACCTTTAAGAAGTATATCTACGTACCTTTGCTTGAGCTCAGCCCTAATTGCCATGTTACTATCTTTGTTCCTAGTCCCATGAACTGAAAACACAATCAACACAATGATGGATGCCTGTTTTGAATTGGAACAAAATATTACATTAGTGAAAGGCTAACATATTTTAAATAGGCATATGTTGAATTAAATATTTGACTAGTTTTTATGCAGCAAAATGGGTATTTCATAACCTTGAGGCTATGTAGATTTATTCCACATGCTTTTTCACTCTGAAGTATTTATTTTTTCATTAGACAGTGCAGGCTGATCACTCATAAATATTATTTCTAAGGTGCAGATGTTTCATTGATTTTTTTACAACCAATTCTAAAGGGAACATAAAGCTGAACACATTTCATTAATTCTTAAAATAAGGTGATATTTCAAAAAGGTGCAAAATAGGAGGAATATGGTTGTTTGATATGAGATAACAGAACATTTGTAAGTGCTTAGGAATTATAGTTAAATGGAGCTGAAGAACTCTGGGCCTGATTCCATTTGTCAGAATCAAACTGTATCACTTTTGAAAGAGAAGGATTAACCAGTATTGTCAAATGTAATCAAGAGTTCATGGGACCTGGGTTCAAATTACCACTCAGCCAAGAGGTCATTGGGCGACCTTGGGCCTGTCACTCACTCTCAGCCTGAACCTACCTCAATGAAACTAACACAAGGACAAATAAAAGAGGGTTCTTTCATGGCTCCCCTTTATTACATGCACAGCCCAACAAGACAACAAGAATCCACTGACAGTATATGAATTGATGTGGCTAAGTTGACCCCAAACTCTTCTCCTCCTAACACATGCAAACAAAACTCACTGCAGTCAGCTGAAGACAACCAAACATGCCCTCCCCACCTCTGTCACCACTAAAGAAAACTAATTAATGAATAGAAAGAGAACCTACTCATGGGACACTGACACAAAAACCTAACACACCCTTCCCTGTTTGTGGTGTCCAGCCCAAGCTTTTCCTTCATGGTTCATTCCATTCTTTCTAAATGTTTCTCCTTCCTCCTGTACTACTTTGAGTTTCTGGCTGACAGGCATCTATTTGGATTGCTCTTGGTGAGTCTAAAACTCTTATCTTGTTGCTTCCTGAATTTGACAGTTTTGATGAGGTGTCACATCGCTATTCAAAGCTCCTGTTTGGAAAGGGAAAAAAGAAAGAACAGCTGCCTTTTGGCAAGTTTTCACTAGGGGCTGTCAGAGTTACATTTTAATGCTAAATAGTGCAACCCAAGTTATTCTGTTATGTCATATAGCTATGCTCGAACTTGCCATAGAATCCTGTATGTGTGCACAGAGATGGTTTCTTGATCTCTGTCCTTGGATTTTTACTGATTGGCTAAGTATAACGCGAACAGTACTATATTTGAGAAGATGCTGTGGGAAAAAACTTGCCCTGGTGCATCATTAGTTCAAAGATACCAACTCGTGGAAGATCAATGTGGTCTCAGCCACTGGTGTTACTGAGGCATTCAGCCTTGATGTAATTTTCAGTATGCAAGAGGCTTGAGACGCCAAAGGCAAGAGGGTCATAGTTTGAATTTGCTGAACTGCATGTACATTGATCAATGAGAGACTCTAGCTAGCTATGTGTAGTGGCCAAACACATTCATATTCTCTCTCTCTCTCTCTCTCTCTCTCTCTCTCTCTCTCACACACACACACACACACAGCACATACAGCCCCCCCACTTGAGTGTGTGTGAGGGAGAGAGACAGTAGGGTGTTTAAAACTTCCTACCGTGTGATCTCTCCTCCATGCCTGCTTAGTTAGAGAACCAGTGTGGTGTAGTGGTTAAGAGCGGTGGACTCGTACTCTGGTGAACCGGGTTCGCGTCCCCACTCCTCCACATGCAGCTGCTGGGTGACCTTGGGCTAGTCACGCTTCTCTGAAGTCTCTCAGCCTCACTCACTTCACAGAGTGTTTGTTGTGGGGGAGGAAGGGAAAGGAGATTGTGAGCCACTTTGAGACTCCTTAGGGTAGTGATAAAGTGGGATATCAAATCCAAACTCTTCTTCTTCTTCTTCTTCTTCTTCTTAGTTAATAGGCAGCCCAAGGGAACCTTTCCCAGTGAAGCATGAGAAGCAGTCAAAACCGCATGTCCAAGACAGCCCATGCTACATCTGGCCCAGCAACCATTCCTGCAATGAGATCAGCTGGAGAAGTGAGCAAAACACACTCTCCACCAATGGTTCCTGTGTTCTCCAGTGGTAGTGATGGTGCCTAACGATTTTCCCCATCTCCAATAAGGATTGCTGGGGAAAATGGAAGTCACAGAGTGCTTCTTATGAAGCGTGTGCATGTGAGAGAGTTATTTTAATGGTTTTTTCAGTGCTGCAGCCACTCCAAAAGGCAAAGAACACAGCAGTGGCAGGCAACAGTGAGCAGCCAGTGGTTTTATGTGTATATTGGACAGTGGGACAAACTTCCTTGGGAGTTTGTGGACTCTCCTTCACTGGAGGTTTTTAAGCGGAGGTTAGGTGGCCATCTGTCATGGACTAGATGACATGGTTCGACTAGATGACCCTCAGGATCCCTTCCAGGTCTATGATGCTATGATTCCACCATTTCCCCCTACACCATCACCACCATTAGCAATGCCACCACCAATCTCTCCCCCTCAATAGTACAGTCTAGCAGAAAAGGGAAGGAGTGACAGGATACCTGCTTTACAAAGATCAGGCCCTGTTACACCCCACCGAAGGATTATGGGAACCCAATGCTGTGAGGGAGGGGAGATCTGGAATGGATCTTCTCTGTCTAGTGGGTGGAGTTTACGCCCTTTGCACCCCCCATTCCATCACGGCGTTTCACCAGCAATGGGGCGTTTTACCTCAGGTGTCAAAATACCTTGGACTACCCCTGCGTGAATTGCTTAACCCCTGTAAAAAAAAAACCTTCCTAGCTCATGGGCATCTTGCAGTCATCATTTGTATGTGAAGATGCCCTGAAACTACCATCAACAGGACATTCTTGTAGCAACTGGACCTTAGGTTTCTCCCATTTCCTTTTCCTCTTTATCTTTGGTACATGATTGCTCTTCATCCCCAGTTACTGGTTCTTACCTTACTGTTTTTGCAGAATCCCAAGAAAAACAAAAGGAGCAATAATCTGGATATTCATTACAATGCCAGGGTTTATGTGCTCTCATTAAGCATTAATTGGTAGTTGATGGCTATTGCTATTTTTAACACCATTAGTTCATAGCAATATAATTAGTAACACTAAGTACAGGAACAACATTAATAGCATTACTAATTGTAAATCTGAAGAGAGAAACACAACGTGACTGGTTAATTTCCAGGCAGTATCTCATGATAATTGGCTGCAGGACACATGTGCTCAACTAGAAAGGTAAATAATTTAAAATCTTTTCTTGGAGTTTGCATTACTAATATCCTCGAAACCACTACAGCCGTACCATATATTCCCACGTTTTATAGGATTACCCCTATTTTCATGTACCTTTATCTATTAGCTCTATAAACTACCTAGACTCATTCTGCCCCCCCTAAAAACATAATGAAAATAATGTCATTTTGAATAGAGGAGAGAGGAAATGTAAAGGGGAGAAAAAGAAGATAGCATTCTGGATTGCTATAACTAGTTGGTTACTGCATGTAAGTGCTATTAAAACCAGTGGCACTTAAATGGCTCCAAAGGGTGTAAAATGTGAATTCTGTTGCTTTCTTCTTATATGGTTTCTCAGTTCTCAGTTCTGCTTCATTATGTTAATTAACAAGCCATTCCTCATGTTTTCTATGCAGAATCTGTTACCTGTGCCCACAGGTTTGATGCCACAGGGAGAAAGGAAGGGGGGATTTATCTGGAGGAACTTCCTAACATGCAGTGGACCACTGATGCCCAAATGGTAGCAAGCATTGTATGACCTAAGGATATGGCAGCTGCAAGTAAGCAGAAACCATCCTGGTGCATTTAGCTAATCTTTTCATGTGTACAACATTGCTGGGGACAGCCCTCTAGTCCAGTGTAAATATACATAACCATAAGAATCCTTCAGGCCAGAGCAGGGACTTGAAAGTTGCACACCAACAGGTAGTAGCTAGATGACAGAGTAAGCACACTCAACAGAAGTCTATGGCACACACTCAGTTACCTGATATAGTTTAGTTCAGGCACATCCAACAGGTAGATCACCGGACGTCTGTGGTAGATCACTGGTAGACCAGTGGCTCCCCCCAAAGAAGCTCAACAACCTTAACCCCTAAAAAGCGGGCCTTTCTCCTTCCTAAAAAAACGCTCAACAATTTTGACCTGAATCCCCTAAAAGGATCACTGCCAGTTTTTAACTCTGTGAGTAGATCTCAGTCTCTTGGGAGTTGGCCACCCCTGTTGATAAGCAATTAGGACCTCAGTTGTAGGACCTTGGACAGCTCCAAGCAAGTGACTTTGTGACAAAGTCTGGAGACCAAATGTAGCTGTTCATCCTTATCAGCCCAAGCTAGCTCTATTATGGAGAGTGGTGAGTTTACAGCAGGGGTGCGCTGGCGTCTTTCAAATTTCAGTGGCGCCCTCCTCGCCTCTGGCCTTCTGTTCTGTTCAATTCACTACATCATAGCTGTGCTGCAGTAGCTTAGAACCAGTCATGTTGCCCTAAATCCACCTCTGGTTTAAAGGGCTAGTCTGCTGGCCTGGAGCCTAGCACTCACAGAATCATAGAATTGTAATATAATAATAATAATAATAATAATAATAATAATAATAATAATAATAATAATAATAAATAAATACTTTATTATTTATACCCCGCCCATCTGGCTGAGTTTCCCCAGCCACTCTGGGCAGGTCCCAATCGAGTGTTAAAAACAATACAGCATTAAATATTAAAAACTTCCCTAAACAGGTCTGCCTTCAGATGTCTTTTAAAGATAAGATAGCTGCTTATTTCCTTCACATCTGAAGGGAGGGTGTTCCACAGGGCGGGTGCCACTACCGAGAGGGCCCTCTGTCTGGTTCCCTGTAACCTCACTTCTCGCAATGAGGGAACCGCCAGAAGGCCCTCGGCACTGGACCTCAGTGTCTGGGCAGAACGATGAGGGTGGAGACACTCCTTTTAGGACTGAGGCCATTTAGGGCTTTAAAGGTCAGCACCAACACTTTGATCTGTGCTTGGAAATGAATTGGGGAGTTGAAAGGGACCCTGAGGGTCATCTAGTCAAAAACAAAATCATCATCATCTTCATCATCATCAAGGGGCATAGATTTTGCATCTAATAATACATATTGCCCCTCCTGATCCTCCTGTTGTTGCATTTGCTTATTTTCTATTCCCCCACTTTGCTAAGTCATCTTTTCCTGCTGAGGTGAAAATTCAAATTGTAGACTTATCAGAACCATTCTTTTGTGTTCATGAAACACTTTTAAAGACTCATGTACACTGATGGCATTCATGCTATCAAAACTGTAATGGTGCACATTATTTATTAAATTAATGATAATACTAAAATTAAAAACATCGTCTCCTCTGAAAGTTGGTTAGGCAGATTTAAACACAGAGTAAGACTTTGGTGTTACCCTTTGAACTGTGACAGATGTGACTGTTGAAAGATTGGGAGGAAATGGATTTCAACATGCTGATAATACTCTGGGGATTTCTGCCCTGATTGGAGAAAGGAAATATTTGAGCTTCACAACCATCTTTTTACCAGTAGATGTCTCTATAAGGCAATAATTTCTCACTTAGAGAAATGTGGATTCTGTTACATGGAATCTGACATCGCTTTTTGCAAAAATAGGAAAACAGGAAAGAACCACTGGATTGTCATTCTAACACTCTTTGATAATATCACAAGTATTGTTTGCCTTGTTGTTTACTTGTTGTGTCTTTTGGAACAAAGAATAGATGGACACATTTGCAAAATGCAACATCTGGATTGCTTGAATTATAACATTTGTGCTGGAAATTGTCCTGTGACTTGGGAGAACTTACAGGAAATGAAATAGTAGCAGAGAATTGACTGGTGCAATGATGCAAGAATTCCTGCTAGATATTTCTTTGAAAATATTACATATCAAAAGTAATGATTGTTTGATCTATGTGCCCTCTTGTGACCCCAGTATAATCAATACCCTTATTCATACTCTTCTGAATTTGTACTTTAAAAAAAAAGTTTGCTTGCCTTGTGCATCCTCTTATACCTCTTATAAAATGACTGTTAACAAAATAATAATTTCTAATGTATGTAGATGTTTTTCATTATCCCACAAAACTGTACAGTATGAATTATAGACATCTTCTCTTTGATGGCTGCTGAATTCACGGTCACAAACTAGAGTTCTAAACAACATTCCTTCTGCTGTACTTATACACATCTGATTTCTTTCCAGTGAAAGGTGTGTGTTTTCCGCTGATGTTTCTCAGCACATTGTGGGGAGAACGAGAGGAGAATATATTTACAGAGGAGAGAAACCCGTACGGAAGGTCTGCATTTCTGATATGGCTCCAACAGAAATGATGGAATGTGCAGACATCTGTGGAGAGTTTGCAGTTCTCTTGTAAGGACCCTACTATTTTTCTTCCCATGATTCTTAGGCAGTGGCAATTTTAAACTCTGGAGTTAGTGCTCTTATGGGAAAAGGGCTCTTTTCAGATATTAACATCACTTCAAAATGCTGGGACCTTGAACTTCTGCCTCAGATACCTTGGACTTCTCATTATGGTGAATATTCAGCACAACCATAGAGAAGCCATAAAATGCATAACCCTCTATTTAATATTAACAGCAATATTTAATAAACTGTTGCACTGGATAAGGGGAGGTTTAGAGAAAGGGAGTGCCCCCACCCACCACCCATTGAGCTTCCTGACTGAGTTGAGATCTGAATTGCAGTTTCCTGCTTGCAAGCTCAACACCCTTTGCCTACTATGCCACAATGGCTCTAGTAAACAGGATTTTAGTACATTTTAGCCCTGGTGCTGCAAGATTGCCCCTTGACCTTAGATCCCATGGTATATCAAAGGGAATTATCTATCTACAGAGTTATCACTGGAAGTCTGAAGTTCCAAAATTTACCATAACCATATGCAAGAATAAGGAAAACCAGTCATTGTTTAAGTGATTTTGAGCAAAGAGACCACCTGTTCGGAGTCCTGAAAGACCGACTCCCCGATTTGTAGACATGTTTCCAACTGGCCTGGGAGGGAGGCGCTCTGACTGACTCCAGCTGCAAAAGCTGCTGCTATGGCTGAAGGAGCTGGAGATCACATCAGCTATGAAACCAACAAGACCTTCTGCGCAGAACGCCTAGAGTCTTGGAATTTTTGTTGTTTGCTATTACAAATGCTTAATTTTTGCTGTTACTGATATTATGCTTTTGCATCTGTATTGTTAGACCTTGTTGTGAATTATGTGGCAATTGTTTTGATTTCATTGTATACTTAATTGAGATGTTCTCGTTTTATTGTTCGCAGCTACTTAATTTTGATATTTTTGTTATCATGTTATCTTTGGATGTTGTAAGATCCATTGAGCATGGTTTAACTATGGAAAGGCAGCATACAAACATGATGTTTGTTTCAAAGCACTGCCTATCTGCCTTTCCTTTCTATAACATATACAACCAAAATCAGTAATATACTGCTGCTTTTGGTCTGTGTGTGACTACTGCTTTCCTCAAAACAGTACACTGGGGGCTGTTTTGAAAGTGTGAACTAGTTCTTAGCCTTATTAATTGAGCATGCACTTATAGTTGGTCTCCAAGAGAGCTAGTTCTCTGAGTATGAAAACTCTGATGCAACAATGTAGGCTGCTTTCCAAATAGATGAACTGATTCTCTGTAAGTGGAAAATTAAAGTTTAAAATCCTTTAAAAGCATAATAATAATTTTCAGGGAGTAGTTATTGCCATCTAGTGTTCCTCTGTATTTATGGCATCTGATGTTCTACAAAATTACTGGATTACATAATCCTGTCCCCCACATTTCTCAGTTATATTGCTTGGCTGAACTGAGTGTTTTGCAGAAAGTAGATGTGAAATATAAACTTGCTTAAAATGATGACTTTGCTTATTCCTCCTGGGTGAGGACCCAGAGGCTGAGAGGAAGGGTGTATCGGAGGGAAATGAATTGATATTGATGTATCAGGGGGGGTTGTGCCTGAGCAACCCCCATTGATGTTCCTCTGGACCAATTGCCTTGGTTTATGGGGTTCTGAGCTCTTCTGTTGACTGCTGAGCATTTGGTTACTAATTCTCAAGGAAAGAATGGTTTCCTGCTCTTGACTATGATAGCACTACTTTTTGGCAGGGAAGAGGGAGTTACAGTGCAGACTGCTTTCTGGATGAACAGCATGAGGGTTTGAATCTCATGTCTCTTAAGACTTCTGACCAAAAACCTTATGATTTTTCATTTGATGTGTATATATGTGTGTGTGTGTGTGTGTGTGTGTGTAACTTTGTATTAATGTAACATTTTTATATGTAACTCTGCATTTTTGTAATACTTTGCTTAGGTTGTCTGTTGCTGCTGCTTTTTGTACACCACTTACAGATATTTTTAATATATCTTTGACATATTAAGCGGTATAGAAATAGGTAAAGATTTAATGTTACAATATTTTAAGATGAAAGATTAGGATAAACAAAGAGGGGAAGGATTTGCTGAACCAACAAACTGAATTGGAATACAAAAAAGGGAGGCGTGAGGAGGTCCGGGAAACAAGCTAATGAAAAGTAATGGAAAGATTGAGTTGTTTTTAATTACTTTTATTTTGTATTTTTCTTTTTTCTATTTTTCTTTTGTAATATTTTGAAAATCTTAATAAATATCTTATTAAAAAATATTAAGTGGTATAGAAATTAAATAATCAAATCAAGTCATTGCCACCCTGAAGCCTATTTGGTGGGGCATACAATCATAGAATTGTAGAATTGGAAGGGACCCTGAGGATCATCTAGTCCAACCCCCTGCAATGAAGGGGGAATCCATATGAGGATTGAGCTTACAACCTTGAGTGTTATCAGCACCATGCTCTAACTAGCTGAGCTATCCAGGCTGACATAAACTGATATAAAATGACTTAAGTAGGAAAGGTAAGGTAAGCTAAACTAAGCTAAGCTAAACTAAGCTAAACTAAGCTAAGCTGAAGTACCCCTGGATGGTTAAGTCCAGTCAAAGACAACTTTGAGGTGAGGTGCTCATTTTGCTTTTCAGGCCAAGGGATCTGGTGTTTCTCCACAGACAGCTTTCTGGGTCATTTGGCTAGCATGACTAAGCCACTACTGGCACACGGAGGACTGTGACTTTAGTAAGTAATCAAGCAGTGATGTCATCATGTTCAGTACTTGGCCCCTGATTGGTTCAAAAAGGAAATAAAAGCTAAATCTGGTCCCAATGCAACAGTATGTGTGCAGCGGGACTATAATTGTGTTTAGCTGAGAAAAGCAGTGGGAATTATGATGGTTCTGAGAAACATTTTTAATGCAACACTCTATTTTACAACACATGGGTGGTATTCAATTAAGTTTCCCTTATTACACATAATGGTGCTAACTCAATCGTGTTTATTAATTTCACTGAGTCTACTCTGAGTAAAACTTAGCTGAACACCACTCTATGATTTTTAGACATTTTATTATAAGTTATATATAGGTTAAAATTAAGCGGGGAGGAAGATAAGATAAAGACAAGAAGCAGTAGTAGTAGTGCAACATTGGGGGGCCTTGTGCCCTCCAGATGTTGTTGAACTCCAGATTCCACCAGCTCCAGCCTGCATCATCAATGGTCAGGGAAGATGGGTGTTGGAGACCAACAACATCTGGAGGGTCAAAGATTATGCACCCTTGTAACAGTGGCTTCTAAAAGGGACGCAGGTGGCGCTGTGGGTTAAACCACAGAGCCTAGGACTTGCCGATCAAAGGTTGGCAGTTCGAATCCCCGTGATGGGGTGAGCTCTCGTTGCTCTGTCCCAGCTCCTGTGAACCTAGCAGTTCGAAAGCACGTCAAAGTGCAAGTAGATAAATAGGTACCGCTCCGGCGGGAAGGTAAACGGCATTTCCGTGTGCTGCTCTGGTGTGCCAAAAGTGGCTTAGTCATGCTGGCCACATGACCCGGAAGCTGTACGCCGGCTCCCTCGGCCAATAAAGCAAGATGAGCGCCGCAACCCCAGAGTCGGCCACGACTAGACCTAATGGTCAGGGGTCCCTTTACCTTTACTTAACAGTGGCTTCTGGAGATGAAAACATTTTCTGTATGAGCCATTCCTAATTCAGTAGTCAGAAAATAAGTTCAAATCAGAAATGCACACATTTTTCTGTGTAGCCCACTGCCTAGAACAAGGAGTACGCTTCTGTAGACACACAGCCTTTGCCTGTACAAGGATTAGGACCACTGTGTTTTAATGGTGTAGACAGTTAAAAAGGGGATCCCACATCATTTTGTGCTTCCTTTTTTTTCTTCCTTTTACTAATGAGGAATAGTACAAGGTAGAGAGCAAAAAGCTTTGCAGCAGCAATGGGGTCTGGATCTTGGATAAATCACCCCATGAGTTCTCTGTATGAAACATCAAGCTGAAATCTTGTGCATCTGTACTGCAGGTGGTAAAGTATAACAAAAATCTTTATATCTTTCCCCCTTTCAAGCTGAAGTGTCTGCCATATTTGAGAGGCGAAAACAAGTTTTTCAAATTTCCCAGGTGATATGTCATGTCAAGGTGTATTAATAGTGCTAGCCTAAAGCAGGTAAATGCAATTACTTGTTTGCTGCTGTAGGGGGAATGGCCAAGTTCAGGATGCTCAAGCAACCCCAGAAGCAGTTTTGTGAAGCTCACATAGCCTTTGTTTGTAAGGCTTGATGAATGCTTTGTGTCCATGAGTATGCTAATTTGGGCTGAGTCCCAAGTTCTGTTCCAATAACTATTGACTAGAAATTTGGTGCATACAAGGATCAAAGAATTTTCTGAAGTCACTCAGCAGCTCACTGCTTGTTTGCTGGGCAGTGTAGTTGTTTCTTCTTCTTCTTCTTCTTCTTCTTCTTCTTCTTCTTCTTCTTCTTCTTCTTCTTCTTCTTCTTCTTCTGTTGCCTATTTTGTGCTGGTGATAGTGATGTTGGTGTCCACAGGAGTCCTGCAGTCCTGCCACAATAACATACAGTTGCCATGAAGCTGATCTGAACGAGGTCAGACTTCATATAGTCTAAGGATGAGGTGGGGAACTTCAGGCTTGGGTGCCACAGTTGGTCCTTCAAACCTCTGTTGGGACTCTTCCCAGGCCAGACACCCTCTCCAGTCACACCTCCCACAAGCCCTGTTTTTCACCCTCCTTGGGTGTTTTTGGCTTACTGGAAAGTGTCCGTGAACTCTCATGATGCCTCTTGCTTCACAGGATGAAGGACGAGGAACTGTACAGTGGTACCTCGGGTTACGAACTTAATTCGTCCTGGAGGTCCGTTCTTAACCTGAAACTGTTCTTAACCTGAGGTACCACTTTAGCTAATGGGGCCTCCCGCTGCCGCTGTGCAATTTATGTTCTCATCCTGAAGCAAAGTTCTTAACCCGAGGTATTATTTCTGGGTTAGCAAAGTCTGTAACCTGAAGCATTTGTAACCTGAAGCATCTGTAACCCAATGTACCACTGTATGTGTACATATAAACTGGCCAGCACAAAGGTAACAATTGCATTTACTGTTCCACCCACTCTGGTACCACCAGTCGTGGGTATGTAGCCCCTGGCATGTTGCTGAGAAGGGAATGTGTATCTTGGGCCTAAAATGTTTCCTCTCCCCTGGTCAGGGGCATCTTGGGTAAATAACCACTAGGAGTTCTGGCATTGTGCTCACCACCAGCTTTGGCTCCTTTTGCACCCACAAATAATCAAAAAGACAGTCCTCAGTTTGCAAAATGCAAATGGGATGGTGAACTAGAGGGGGGCCTTTTGGCCCCCTTCTAGCAGAAGTAGAGGTCTGACTGACACTTTGATTTGAAAAAAAGTCAAGAATGATTACGTGCAGAGGTTGAACAATTTGGCAATTAGCGCAATTGTTAAAAACCAGTGAGACTAAGTGAAAAGTCGGCAGCAGATTTCTAAATTTGTAAGAGTTGAGTTCTTTCTTTGGTTATTGGAGGACAAGTTACAATGTGGAAATCAATATGCATTGCTGCTTCACTCTCTCATAATTTACTATTTAATTTGGCTTAATAGTCCATTTTGCATAATTTCATAAGCGAATATGTTGTTTTATAGACTTTTGTACTTTCTCAGTATTAATGTACTGTTAAAATAATTTTGCCTTTTGTTTTCAGTTTTGAGATCGCCTGCATTTACGTTAACTTTTGGGTTAATTGCCTTTGTTTTCTTTCCCCCTTCATTTCCATCCCCTCACTGATTTTAATGGAAGACTTGCCTGCATGTCTCCTGCTTGGGTGTTTTCGATTCAAATGCCATGAAATCTGAAGGCATCTGCAACTCCTCTGGGGCATCAGAACCACTAGATTTCAGGTGTGACCTCCATTTTGCAAGCAACACATAATGAAAAAATGAATAGCAAGGCTCCACATCTGTTTTCCAATTTCCTTTTTGTTTTCAGCCTCATTTTATAGCTACAGTGTCAATGCATTTGTTTTATTTTACCTTCTAGTTTTTAAAACACAGACGCACACACACACACCTCTATAATGCTGACAGAACCTGGTAGGTCTTATAGTCAAAAACCTGTGGCAGGGGCCACATAATGGAAGGCTGCTGAAACATAGGACTGTGACCTTGGAAAGTAAAACCAAGAATGGCTTTCCTACAAAGTCTCATTTTCTCTATGCTTAGAATTGGAAGCCACCTGATGCAAACAATTTTCCTATGTGGCACTGAAACTAATTTGGTTTTTAAAGTTTAAATCAACTATGAGATATGATGAGGACTCTCAACTGAGGCACCTTACACATCCGATCCTTGAAATAAGACGCATTTTGGATGAGTCTGTAGGCTCACTACGTTACCGACGTTCAGATAATTAACTGTCCCCTGCTTTGACAGCACCGTAATGTTTTTACAAGAGACAGTAAGGGTATTATCTAGGGAGCTGTAATATGAATATGGACAACAATAATTAAGTCTTCTAATGGCTAAGTGTCTCCATTATGCATTTGCAGTGTGTGTTTCTCACTTGGCACCAGACTGCCAGTGTTTTGTGTCTGACTTCTGCTGAAAACAAACTGCACAACAAATCTATACATCAGCTACAAATATCCTTCAATTAACCTCTCAATTAATTTGGTTAGAATGGAATTTCTCATTATCACCAATAAGCAAGCAGGCCAATCATCTAAGGTTGGCTTACACATCATGGCCACTGTATGTAGCGTGCCCTTTATTTCTCTAAGAAGCATCTGTCAACAGGTGACCCCCCTGTCACAGATATTCCAACCCCCCCTCCCTGCTCTCCCCAGTTTATGGAAAAGTGGAGAAAAATAGCTCAATCTGCATGGTGGGTTATTATACCCAAATGATGTACCACATGGTGTCAGCTACCACATGATGCAGCTTAAAGCAGTCCCCAGGTGGTGTCAATATATACAGTACACTAGTTCTGAGTTAGGCTGGCTTTCTGACTTGGTTATAAGCCTGATTTACCATTCAATTAAGATGAAATTGTCCCATGGATTTAAGAGGGACAAACTCAATTCAAAGTGCTGTAATGGCTTATAATAAAGGACAACATGAGTCCTAGAAAGCTGAAGGAGGATCTTCTCCCATTCCAATCTGCCTGAATATCAGCAGGTGAGACCCACCTGATGCTCATGCACCTGAGGGACAATTGTTTTGAGATGATCAGGGAGAAAGCTTAAAGTCCAATGGCTGCTCACCTATGGAATGCCCTCCATATTCAGCTGGCACCGACTCTAATGAGTTTTCCACATCATTTGAAAACTCTCTTATTCCAGCATGCTTTTATGAGGACTTAATGACCTCGGCTGGGTTACTTGGCCATGTCTGCTGCTATTTTGATTCTGTGTGAATTTCACTTCTTCTTCTTAAATGTTGTTTTTCTAAATTGCAATTTTGAGTTTTAAATGTGACCCACATGGCACAAGATTTGATAGAATCATAGAACTGTAGAGTTGGGACCCTGAGGGTCTTCTAGTCCAACCCCTTGCAATGCAAGAATCTCAACCTAAGCATCAATGACAAATGGCCATCCAACCTCTGCTTATAAACCTCCAATGAAGGAGAGTCCACCACCTTCTGATGGTGTCCATTCAACTGTCCAACATCTCTTACTGTCAAAAAGTTCTTTCTGGTGTTTAGCTGGAATCTCCTTTCTTGTAACTTGAAGCTGTGGGTCCAAGTTGGCAGGGGGTTGGACTCGATGGCCCTTGTGGTCTCTTCCAACTCTATGATTCTATGATTCTATGAAGTTCAAGCTTGTTCCCTCTTCCATGTGACAGCCCTTGAGATATTTGAAGATGGAGTACTTGTTAAAGGACACTCCATATAGTATGATTCTCAGGTGGATTTAGTACTTTGATCTTGTAAGGGACTGTAGTTGTTTGTGGGCTTAGGACACAGATGATGCAGATTCTCAAGCATGTGCAATGGGTTGCATTCTCATGCATGCTAGCAATGTAGATTCTTGATTAAACAAGGCGTATATATGGCATCAGATTCACATGCGTCTTTTCTGGCTGTTTCTATTGTGAAAAGTTGTTTGCATTGGGCCACAGTTTCTCAGTATTTGCTGTACAGTGGTACCTCGGGTTACATACACTTCAGGTTACATACGCTTCAGGTTACAGACTCTGCTAACTCAGAAATATTACCTTAGGTTAAGAACTTGGAATTTTCCCATACCAGAGAGGCTGCTTGTGGAGGAACCTGAATGGATTATCCATGTGCAATGATAATGTCCCAAGATTCTTCTGGGATGTTTAGAATTAGTGTGGGCCTTAGTGTGGGAACTATTTATACAGTTCATTTTCATTTTTTTCCTGGAGTAGGGTGGGAGGAGGTCACAAGCCCAGGTCGCTAAAGTTGTCCTACTTGTTTTTAAAAACATTGTTTTGCTTTCTTCGTGGTCACAGATGTTTGCAACTGTTCGGAATTCTGCTTCTCATTCTAATAAAGAATTGCGACAGCACAACTTGTAGGGAAATATAAAGATCTATGTGAAAGACTTAGTACATAACATTTTAAATAAGGTCAAGTTGTTGTATTCCCACTGACCATTTTTATTTTCCCCATTGACCCAGTGGCAGAGCATATTGTGTTTACAATGAAATCTTTGGAATGATACCAAGCCACACTGGAGGAGAAATTGGTTGTGATTTCCCTGAGGGATTAGTTTCACTGGCGATGAAGCTCAGGCTTGTAGAATATATCAAAATGAGGAACTCAAGAATGTAAGGTTCTGATATGAAAAGTAATTTGTAGTTCTGGCATGTTCCCAATGCTGTTACCTTGTATTATTTCATGATATTACATGAGGATGTTTTCCTGCAAAGTTTTGAGATTGTTAGAAGGTCTTGAGTCAGCCAAGGCTGCTCTTCATATGGGGAAGATACAGTGAGGTTGCCAATGTTTGTAATTACCTGGTTCACAATATGAAGTTCATCAATTTGTAATATTTATCTCCAATCCATGGCGATCATCGCAGTGCCAGAATTCTTCTCTGGCTTGTACTGAAATGTAATCCAGAGAACTCTTCCATCCCACCCCATTTCAGTTGCCTGCTCACCTTCTACCACCCACCCAATCAGTTACCCCTTCCTTCCCTGACAGCTGTGGCTGTGGTGGTGGCATTAAGACAGCAAATAGATCCTTCCCTGGAATATAGGTTAAATATAACCGAACCATTTTCTGGGTGCAAACAGGAATAACTTGGATGATCGTGCAATTCCAAATTGAGCCCAGGAGGGTGATCAATTATTAGGAGAGGAGGGGTCATGTGCTCCTCTCCACTGAACTCCTAAAGAAATATATAGGCCAGAACTCCACACTCAGGTCCCTAGATATAGAACCTCAATGCTTGTGATTCTTTCACCCGAGAGATCATATTACTTTAGGTATGTGATAGGGGGTGATGTTTTTATCCTGTCCCTTCTCCATACAAAGAATGGCAAGTAATATAGGCCATTTGGTTCTGAATGTGAAATATATACATCATCTTCCAATGACCGTTTTACAAGTTGAGGGCAACTATTAGGTTCCACAAACGCATAAGTGGTAATCATAAGACATCATTAATTTCATGTAGGCTGATCAAATTTCACACAAATAATCATATCAAATATACATAAATGTTAGCATTTCCGCCTGCAGTTTCTCTTCATGTTCACCAAATGAGGCGCATCAAAGCATTGCAGGCAGATTGGCATTTTTAAATGCTGTTTCTTCTTCATCAAGAGTTGTGGCTATGATTTCTAAATATTCACATACAAGGTAAGTAATAAATTGACAAATCTGTTATGTAGATTATGCTGGCTTTATTTTGCTAACATACAAACCCAATTCCTCAGTGTATACACCTTGTCTCTTTTTTCTCTGTTACAAGTACTTTCTCTGATTGATATACTTGGAGGCAATCCTTACCCTCATTCATTTTAATTGAGAGTAATGAATTTAGAGCATTTTTGCACACAGATTGGCTCAGTTCCATATTTAACTTTCCTTACCTTACTAAAACATGCTGTGCATTTGAGAATGCAAAAAAGGATCAGGGCTTATTTCCTTTCTGTTTTGCCGCATTCCTCCTGGATTATTTCCCACTGGGAGTGGCCATCTGCATGGAGGATGACTGTGGTTTTCTATCTAGTAAAGGTTGTCCTGGACAGATACATCCCTTGAATATATGAAAAATACTTCATTGTGAATAAATCTCCCTTCTCCAGCTTATAGGCTCTGGCAGGTAGAAAAACCATATTCCATTGCGTTTCAGATGATGTTTTAACTCCCTACCCCAGGACACCAATTTTTCTTCTTCTTTGGGGAGTTGTATAATTATTTTGAGAAAAGCTCAGTCACCTCAAACAAGCTCTCCTTTGTTTCAGATAACATTGTTTCAGATAATGTGGTTGTAAAGCATTGCCAAACCTGCACAGTCACACAAATATTGGAATTCATACTGTGACCCAACTGACACAACACCTGAGTTTGCGACTCCAGTGTTGCAGAAGGTATATCATACTTGGTGTGGGAGAGTAACTTAAATTCTCTGAAAAACCCTAATTTAAAATGAAATTAAACTGGAGGTACTGTGTGGGTGCTAAAATTCACTGTGTTTTGAAAGCAAAGCTAGTAAAGATGTCTCCAGAAGAGAAATGTTCACTGTAAAAGAACATAGAAAGTTGTCCTATATAGAATCAGAAATGGAAGACAAAGTCACAGGAATTCAAGTGACAATTAAATGGCATCAAACATGGTTATTATTTGAACATGAACAACTATACATATAAACCTGTGTGAGGATGTTTGTATAAAATGCAAAATTAAAAAATGCCACTACAAAAACATAAAAAACTTCTAGATCAGATTAAGTTCCCACCTAGTTCAGCATACTGTTTCTGAGACCTGCCAGTAAATTATGTTTAGTATTATGATTGAGAATTTTCTATGTCATGAGCTGGTTAACAGCTTTAGGGTCTTATAGTTGGAGTTTGGGTTAGAGTATTACTCTCCTCAGTGAATTTTGTGAAGTCTCTTGAGCTCTTCGTCAACTTGCTTGGATCACCAGCCGCTTGGAACATTCCTAGGGCAGCACTTCCTGAACTTCGACCCCTATTTATATGGGGTGGAAAGAAAGGTGGAAGCTAAAACTACTGTTCTGATCCAGTAGTTCCTGGAAAGAGAGGCTGGATGGAGCAGCCAGTTTGGATCAGGCTTCTGGACCCTGAGATTTGACTTGGTGTTGTTTTGGAACAGATGTTACCTGAGCTTGCTACATCCTTCTTGTTCCTTCTCAACAAGACCATTTGCTGATGAGGAGAGTTGACAAAGATGTCATAAGTTTCTCACCATTATGTCAGAAAGAAGGAACACAAAATGTAGGTGTGGGTTACTGTAATTATTCCAATGTTCTTTTTTCAAAGATCTGCTAGAGCTGGGAATCCCATTCTCTTGAAGGTTATCTCTGCACCACAGAAGCTCTGTAGAATTCTTCAGTTGCTCTTGGCTTTATAGTAAATTGAGAGAGGTCATGGTCTAACACCTGCAGTGATGGCCGAGAGAGAAATTTGTGTTCCCTTCTCTAGTAAGTTCAGACACTGCTTGACTGCTGCACCTGTGATTAACTTGTGATAAAAAAAACCTTGTAACTCAGGAAGAGTTTTCCAACATGCTGTGTATTAGAGCAGCCATTAAGGAAAGGTTCCTACTGGCTTCAATTGACTCAGTGTTTCTGACTGTTAGGCATATACTAGGAAAGCATACGAAAATCTCCTCTGACAATGAAAAGTCTCCATTATTGTATGAGGGGAAGGGACAATTCACCAAAGGCAATATTTTTTCGGATGTGCCATGGTGGAAAACACATGGTACTAGATTATGTGAATGGTCTACATGCTTACAACTGTCCTGCTACAAAATTTATGACAAATGAGTGGGCTGAGGTACGATCAGTGCAATTTATCAACAAGGCCTAACAAATCCCAGCCAACAACAATACACCAAATAATTAAACAACAAACATATCACACCATTCTAATGCTATTAATTCCAGTAGCATAAATATTAAAAATTCTGATAAAAAATTAAACTAAACTACAGCATTCAGAAAAATCCTCATTAAGCAAATTGCCAGGTGTTGCAATTATTGATCTTTTCCCCATGTTGCATCAACTTTTTATTATTTTAATGGTTTGATTTGGACAAAGTGCTTGAGCTTTTGATGGCTGATAAGTCTTGTCACTCTTGAATGAGACTGATTTTCTGGGTCCACTTCAGTATAAATCAGGCTAACACATGAAGTGGACTATAGTCCATGAAAGCTTATACCAAGATGTCTTTATTATTCTTTAAGTTGTCAGAATACTCTTTCTTGTTTTTGCTGCAGAGGTGTGTGTGTGTGTTTTGGTGTGTGTGTGTGTTTCTTTGTGGCTGATTAGCTGTTTTCCCTGTGTAAAGGTCAGAGGGGGCAGGGTTTTCTGTTGAGGCAGGGGATTAGCTCTGGGAGGAGCTTATCAGAGATCAGGGAGGAAAAAATCCTAGCGGCGCGCGCAGTTAGATCCATCTTTTAGATTTAGGGGAGCTAGTCTCAAACGTTTGTTGGGGGAGATTTAGGTGTTTTTTTGTGTGGGGGAAGTTATTTGTCCTGTCTTCAAGCTTTTTATGATGGAGGACCTCTGTAGCCAACCCCAACGACACGATCTCAAGATGGAAGGGGAGGGAACAGCTGCAGTCGCCTGCGATTCCTGCGCAATGTTTGCCATCTTGCCAAAGGTTGCAGGCAGCTTTACCTGCAGCAATTGCATGTTGATTGCCCTCTTAAAAGACAAAGTCCAGCAACTGGAGGAATGTGTAGCTACGCTCCAAAGAATTAGAGAGCTGGAGCTCTTCTTGGAAGCAACAGAGCACACCGTCTCCACCCAGGAGGAGACAGGGGACTCCCCTGAGAAGGAGTCTAGTTCACCAACACAGGAGCCAGATATATGGAGAAACGTGACTCAAAGAAGTAGGAGGCCCAGGGTTCACTCTGATTGCTTAGAAATACACAATCGCTTTGAGGTCCTCTCCCCTAGCATGGAAGACGAAGAGCAGACTCCATTTGAGGATCTCTCCCTCATTACAGTCGATCAGGTATATGAAGACGAGCAGCAAAGTCAGTCCTCAGGGAATGTGCAGGCGACCTTGGAACGGACAGCTCACGGAAGAACCCCGACCAAACCCAAGAGGAGGCGTGTAGTGGTGATAGGGGATTCCCTACTGAGGGGAACAGAAGCAGTGATCTGTGGGCCTGACAAGATGTCTCGGGAAGTGTGCTGTCTCCCCGGGGCTAAGATCCAAGATGTAACTGAACGACTGCAAGGAATCATAAAACCCACTGACAAATACCCCTTCCTCTTGGTTCATGTGGGAACCAATGACACTGCAAGCAATAGCCTCCAGAAGATCAAAAGAGACTACGAGGCTCTCGGCAGGAAATTGAAGCAACTAAATGCACAAATTGTCATCTCATCTGTCCTCCCAGTTGAACGACGTGGCCCAGGGAGAGAGGGGAAAATAGTGGAAGTGAACAGCTGGCTTCGCAAATGGTGTAAACAGGAACGGTTTGGATTCTTAGATCACGGACTGCAGTTTCTTGAAGATGGACTTCTGGCAAGTGATGGGCTGCACCTCACAACGGTTGGGAGAAATGTTTTTGCCAAAAATCTCAGAAACCTCATCAGGAGGGCTTTAAACTGACTAATGTGGGGGAGGGAGACAGTGCTCCTGAAGGTAGGAGTCTATCAATTAATGAAGATGATCATCCAAATGTCATAGACCAAATGGAGCAAACAGCACGCGGACCTAGTGGTGGGAGGAAAAAATCCTTAAATAAGAGACACGGGGGAATGATTAATGGACTTCAATGTCTGTACACTAATGCGCAAAGCATGGGAAATAAACAAGATGAGCTTGAGCTCTTGGTACAGCAAACTAAATATGACATAATAGGCATCACTGAAACCTGGTGGGATAAGTCCCACGATTGGAATGTAATAATGGGGGGATACAATCTATTTCAGAGAAACAGACCAGACAAGAAAGGAGGAGGAGTGGCGTTATATGTCAGGGATGTGTATACCTGTGAAGAGATCCAAGATTTAGATCCTCAAAGCCAAAGAGAGAGCATTTGGGTCAAAATTAAGGGAGAGAAGAATAACAGAGACCTCATTGTGGGAGTTTACTATAGATCCCCAAGCCAAACGGAGGACATAGATGATGCCTTCCTGGATCAGATGGCCAAGCATGCAAAAGGAAGGGAGATAGTAGTAATGGGGGACTTCAATTACCCGGATATTTGTTGGACGTCAAACTCAGACAAGAGCATAAGGTCAAACAGATTTCTCACTGGCCTTGCAGACAACTTCATTGTCCAGAAAGTGGGAGAAGCAACAAGAGGAACAGCCATTTTAGATCTGGTCCTAACCAATGTTGATAACCTGGTTAGTGGGGTAGAAGTGGAAGGATCATTAGGCGCGAGTGATCATGCTCTTCTGAAGTTTACTATACAGCGGAAATAACTGAATTAAGATTAAAAAAGGATGTGTACAAAAAATGGAAAAGGGGGGAAACCACCAAAGAGGAATTCAAACAAATAGCCAGCACATGTAGACACAAAGTCAGAAAAGCTAAAGCACAGAATGAACTCAGGCTTGCTAGAGAGGTTAAAAGCAACAAAAAGGGCTTTTATGGGTATGTTCGTAGCAAAAGGAAGAACAAAGAAACAGTGGGGTCACTCAGAGGAGAAGATGGTGAAATGCAAACAGGGGACACAGAAAGGGCTGAACTACTCAATGCCTTCTTTGCCTCAGTCTTCTCCGATAAAGAAAACAATGCCCGACCTGAAGAATTTGGAGCAAATGATTCAGCAAAGGAAACACAGCCCAGAATAACTAAGGAGATAGTACAAGAATATTTGGCTAGTTTAGATGTATTCAAGTCTCCAGGGCCAGATGAACTGCATCCAAGAGTATTAAAAGAACTGGCAGATGTGATCTCAGAACCACTGGCAGTCATCTTTGAGAATTCCTGGAGAACAGGCGAAGTCCCGGCAGACTGGAGGAGGGCAAATGTTGTCCCTATTTTCAAAAAGGGGAAAAGAGAGGACCCAAATAATTAACGCCCAGTCAGTCTGACATCAATAGCAGGGAAGATTCTGGAGCAGATCATTAAGCAAACAGTCTGTGAGCACCTAGAAAGGAATGCTGTGATCACCAATAGTCAGCATGGATTTCTGAAAAATAAGTCATGTCAGACTAACCTGATCTCGTTTTTTGACAGAATTACAAGCCTGGTAGATGAAGGGAACGCAGTGGATGTAGCCTACCTTGATTTCAGCAAGGCATTTGACAAGGTGCCCCATGATATTCTTGTAAAGAAGCTGGTAAAATGCGGTCTTGACTATGCTACCACTCAGTGGATTTGTAACTGGCTGACTGACCGAACCCAAAGTGTGCTCATCAATGGTTCCTCTTCATCCTGGAGAAGAGTGACTAGTGGGGTGCCACAGGGTTCTGTCTTGGGCCCGGTCTTATTCAACATCTTTATCAACGACTTGGATGATGGACTCAAGGGCATCCTGATCAAATTTGCAGATGACACCAAACTGGGAGGGGTGGCTAACACCCCAGAGGACAGGATCACACTTCAAAACGACCTTGACAGATTAGAGAACTGGGCAAAAATAAACAAGATGAATTTTATCAGGGAGAAATGTAAAGTATTGCACTTGGGCAAAAAAAATGAGAGGCACAAATACAAGATGGGTGACACCTGGCTTGAGAGCAGTACATGTGAAAAGGATCTAGGAGTCTTGGTTGACCACAAACTTGACATGAGCCAACAGTGTGACGCGGCAGCTAAAAAAGCCAATGCAATTCTGGGCTGCATCAATAGGAGTATAGCATCTAGATCAAGGGAAGTAATAGTGCCACTGTATTCTGCTCTGGTCAGACCACACCTGGAGTACTGTGTCCAGTTCTGGGCACCACAATTCAAGAAGGACACTGACAAACTGGAACGTGTCCAGAGGAGGGCAACCAAAATGGTCAAGGGCCTGGAAACGATGCCTTATGAGGAACGGCTAAGGGAGCTGGGCATGTTTAGCCTGGAGAAGAGGAGGTTAAGGGGTGATATGATAGCCATGTTCAAATATATAAAAGGATGTCACATAGAGGAGGGAGAAAGGTTGTTTTCTGCTGCTCCGGAGAAGCGGACATGGAGCAATGGATCCAAACTACAAGAAAGAAGATTCCACCTAAACATTAGGAAGAACTTCCTGACAGTAAGAGCTGTTCGACAGTGGAATTTGCTGCCAAGGAGTGTGGTGGAGTCTCCTACTTTGGAGGTCTTTAAGCAGAGGCTTGACAACCATATGTCAGGAGTGCTCTGATGGTGTTTCCTGCTTGGCAGGGGGTTGGACTCGATGGCCCTTGTGGTCTCTTCCAACTCTATGATTCTATGATTCTATGATTCTATGATTCAAGAACACAGCTACCCCTCTGGAAAATATATAAGCACACGCTGAATATAGAGCAAATGTATAGTATTACATCACCTACTTTAAAACAGAAATAAAATATTATTTTAAAGGAATCAGAATGAAGTCATCATTTTTATGTAGCAACACAAAAAGAGAAGTAATCACTATCAACACTAAAAGACCAGCACACTTATCTCTATAGAACAGAAACAATCAACCAGTCAAGTCTAGATATGCATTTGCTTCTACATTGCACTGGACACACTGCTGGCAGTCATCAGAAGTTGTAATCGGGCAAAATATGTTTCCTTCCTCAGAAATCACACACACATAAAAACCATGGGTAGCCATGTAGGTACATTAGAAAAAATAATAATTCAAAATCTGCAGTAGGACGATAGCTTCATGAGGTTCAAAGCATTATATAAGCAGTCTCCCATCATCCCTATCCAGAATGACCAATAGATAGAAACTGTAATCCAGCAATGCCTGGAGGACAAATTGCATACAAATTATCAACTTCAAGCAAGGGTTGCCCAGGGTCCCAAATAAGGGAATGTCTCTAAATTCTGATGGTGGTATAGCTGAACTGCATACAGAAATCAGGTAGGTAACCGTATTGGTCTGACACAGTCGAAATAAATAAATAATAAAAAAAATTCCAGTAGCACCTTAGAGACCAACTAAGTTTGTTCTGGGTACAAGCTTTCATGTGCATGCACACTTCTTCAGATACTCAGATATTCAGTATATGAAGAAGTGTGCATGTACATGAAAGCTTATACCCAGAACAAACTTAGTTGGTCTCTAAGGTGCTACTGGACAATTTTTTTTATTTTTTATTTATTTATTTCAACTGCATACAGAAAGTTTCATTGTACCGTGTGTACACTTTACACTTTACAAGTACTGAGTAAAACCAGGGTTCAAATCTGTGCTTGGCCCTGAAGCTCACTGGATGACCTTGGACCAGTCACCAGGGCTGTTATGAGGATTTAGAGTGGTAGGTATAGGGGAATCTGTTGCTTTTTTGTTCTCAACTTCTTATTTTTTCCAGTCTTGACTTCAGTTCTCTACATTTCCACACCAGTTTAAGATTTTATTATTTTAAAAAAGAAGTCCTCGGGAATATTTGTCAAATGTCTCCTAATATGCATGTTAGAATGCAATTTTGCACCCATATTTTCCTAAGCAGTTTCCCCAGATGTGTTATTTCCCCTAGCATATGCATTATTGGTTGGGGAACTGCATTGCAAAATTCAGGCAAGAGCAAATTTCGAAGGTTGGCTGGGCTTCAGTTCACATAGTGATTTGTGGAGTGCAAATTAGGTAGATTTCCCTTTAATGCAAACTGAACCAAATTTCTCCTCCAGCCCTGGGTGTCAGGGAAGGGTTAGGACAGAACTCTTTGTATATTCTGCTGAACTCTGAGGAAGAGGAGGAGAAGGAGGAAGATAACAAATGAAAGTAATTTTAAATTTTTATTTCAGACTTACTCCCTCCACCGCATGGCCAGAATGTCACCTGATTAGAAATCTATTCATGTTTTACCGGGAAGAATCACAAGAGACAGAAGAGGCTGTTCCATATGTTCTTATCTCTGGAAAATCATTATATCTTTGGCAGTTTGTTTATTTTATACTGATTAGCTGCTCTTAACAATTTCGAGCTTTGTAAGCAAGAAAGAAGCAATACAGAGCATTCTAATGCTTTTAGTTGTTCTGCATCGCTTTTTTAAAAAAATGCAAGGGGTCTTTACTTTTCTTCTGATTCTGGGCAAGGACTTAGTTAAATGGCTATTTAAGAACTGATGACTAATTTAATGGATTTAGGAGAACATTCTACGCTTTTTTATGCAAATACACACACCCCCATGCCTGTGTCATTAACCTGGCAGTCATTTCATGCATGACTCCCCATCTTATTAAGCTAGCAGTATGGAATATTTGATTTACTAAACTGGTATGAACTATTTAGTGCGCTAATCTAAGAATATAACTTTTACATTTCTTGCATATAGCTGTCATGGAAATAGATTGTGGGTGGAGGGGGGGAATGATAGAAGGGAGCAGTCATAATAAATGCTATTTCAGAGAGTCTATTTTTAGGAAGCCTCATACAACCAGTGACAATGTACCTGCGTGAATGAACTATGCAAGACTTGCGCATAAAAAACCCCCATCACGAAAATTAGGAAACTGACACATTTTAAGACTGATTCTGTGGCACGGATCTGTGCATGTACAAGGATGCAGATACACATCTTTGATAAATGATCTCTTGAAAACCTGTCGGTTGTCATCAGCCCCGTAGTCTTATGCGAATCTACATCACAATTCTTCCAGAACATTTTTTAAAACTGTTTATATCCAAGCCCCCTGGCTTCCCAGGATTTGGTTGCCATAGCAGCATTCATTGGCCATGGGATTTATTGGGGGGGGGGGAGAAAGGAATGTATATTTGTGAAGTTGGTTTGGTGCCAAACGAAGCTGGAATTGCAGATGGGAGACCCTGGTTTCTTCCTTTAGTGTCCATTTCAGATGGATTCTAATGTCACCCGGGTAATTGCGAGCCACTTTGCTAACCGTTCCACCAGCTGCATGCAACAAAACAAAGAGAAATTTAGTATCAAAAGGAAAGAATGGCAATTTAAAAGGCCTTTAAATGATGTTTTTCTCTGTTTCTCAATCAGCAATACTTAAAAGCTTTTCATCCGTTTCCCTTATTCCAGCCCCCTCATGAGCACATGTTAGCCCTTCTTTGATATTTGCAGCTAGATGTCTGAAACAATTCTTCTGCCAGACTGTTACAGTTTCCCTTATTCTTTTTTGTTTGCTTGCTTGGTCCCCCCCCCCCGAGATCTTCTTGGCAAAACATGGGTGCTTGGAGGTTTGGAGAAGGTATCTAAATAGCACAGAATACCCATTGTACAGCCTGTGGATAATGGCATAGGTAGGATGGCATATGTGGAGAGAGAGAGAGCTTGCAAGCATCGTTACGAGAATGGTGTGGCACTGCAAGTGTTAACATGGTTTGTGAACAGGGCTTCAAAGAGGGGGCCCATGCTGGTGTGCAACGGGAGCGATGGTTACACACAAAGTAACTGGGTGCAGGGAGTGCTTATGTGAACAATTCCTGGGACAGAAGCTGTGGAATGCAAAAAAAGCATGCAGGCCACATCAAAAGCACATTGTACAACAGAGCAGGCATATCTGGAGAAGGAAATTAGTTTCACCCAGTGTAACTGATAAGAATTTAAAATCACCACCACAACCTACAAAATGGTTGAATTAATATGGAGTTTGGGTTTCCCGGCTGTTAACCTGGTTAAGCATAAAAGGTAAAGTGACCCCTGGCCATTAGGTCCAGTCGTGGCTGACTCTGGGGTTGCGGCACTCATCTTGCTTTATTGGCCAAGATGTGGCCAGCATGACTAAGCTGCTTCTGGCAAACCAGAGCAGCGCATGGAAACACCATTTACCTTCCCACTGGAGCAGTACCTATTTATCTACTTGCACTTTTGAACGTGCTTTCAAACTGCTAGGTTGGCAGGAGCAGGGACCAAGCAACGGGAGCTCACCCCGTTGCGGGGATTCGAACCGCCGACCTTCTGATCGGCAAGTCCTAGGCTCAGTGGTTTTTTTTTTAATAGTTTTTTATTTGCTTTTTTTCCAAGGTCAAAATACATCGTCATTAACACCACAAAAGCAGTTTTACAGAAAAAAGAAGAAATTATAAAAGAAGAAGGAAAAAAAAAATCACATTTCCAGATCTATTTTCATAATCAACTGGACTTCCCCACATCTTCCATCCCCTGCTTTCTTTACAATGAAAATAAATAGCAAATTGATACCTTATTTTATGTGTTTTTGTGCTTTCATTTAATTATATAGTCTGTAATTTATAATTTTCAGAGTCCTAACTTAATTTCCACCATTTACAAATCTCAATACTGAAGCATGTTTTTCCCGAAAACTTGACAAATTCTCAACATTCATATAACTTATAATGTTTTTGTAGATAGTCCTTAAATTTTTTCCAGTCCTCTTCCACCGCTTCTTCTCCCAGATCTCGGATTCTGCCGGTCATTTCAGCTAGTTCCATGTAGTCCATCAGCTGTGAATGCCACTCTTCCAGCGTGGGTAGCTCCTGTGCTTTCCAATGTTTGGCTATAAGGATTCTTGCTGCTGTAGTTGCATATAAAAAGAAAACTCTATCTTTCTTTAACACTCTCTGGCCCACAATGCCCAGGAGGAAGGCCTCTGGTTTCTTGTGAAAGGTGTACTTAAACACCTTTTTCAACTCATTATAAATCATTTCCCAGAAAGCCTTCACCCTCGGGCATGTCCACCAGAGGTGAAAAAAGGTACCTTCAGCCTCCTTACATTTCCAACATTTATTGTCAGACAGATGATATATCTTTGCAAGTTTAACTGGGGTTATGTACCACCTGTATACCATTTTCATAATATTTTCTTTTAGGGCACTACATGCCGTAAATTTCATACCGGTGGTCCATAACCTTTCCCAGTCTTCAGACATAATGTTGTACCCAATGTCTTGTGCCCATTTTATCATAGCTGATTTAACTGTCTCATCTTGAGTATTCCATTTAAGCAACAAGTTATACATTCTTGTATAGGCTCAGTGGTTTGACCCACAGCGCCACCCGCGTCCCCCTTGATTAAGCCTACGAGTCCCAAATTCAGTGTCTTTTGAAGTGGTTCTTCACTGACCATACAAAATTGGTATGAGACCGACAATGTATGTAGGCAGTAGTCAAGTGACTTACTCCTAGATTACCTTGGACTAAGGCTGCTATCCTGGTGTCCCTGGGAGGGAGTCTCAACACTCAGAGGAACCCTTCCGATTTGAAGGCAGGGGATAGAGAGGTCCACCCTTGGAAAGGGAGGTTAGACATGGGGTACGCCTTCCAATGTGGCAGTGGAGAGGTTCTCAGCAGGGTTTTCTGTGATAATGGAGAGAAGAAAAGGGAAAGACTGTGGATCTGCAGGAGCCATCATGATTTGTCTTCCTTCTGCTGATTCAAATGGAAGGGAAGTTTTGAGAAAAAGAGAGAGACCAGGAAAACAAGAGTGTGTGTGGAGCTCTTGGGCTTGGGCCCCGCTTATGGGTTTCTCACCAGCATCTTGTTGGCCACTGCAAGGACAGGATTCTGAACTAGATGGGCCACTGGCCTGATCCAGCGGGCTCTTCTCATGGAATTTGCTGCCAAGGAGTGTGGTGGAGTCTCCTTCTTTGGCGGTCTTTAAGCAGAGGCTTGACAACCATATGTCAGGAGTGCTCTGATGGTGTTTCCTGCTTGGCAGGGGGTTGGACTCGATGGCCCTTGTGGTCTCTTCCAACTCTATGATTCTATGCTCCTTGGGCTCTCACCCAGCCAGTGAAAGCCTGGCAGAGCATAGGGAAAAGGTGATTCAGTTCTTCCTCCCCATCTTCTGCCCATGGGTTTAGGACTGCAGCCTTAGCAATGAAATTGTTAGATGTCTGTAGGATGAGGCCTGGGTTTTCATTGGGGTTTAGATGCCCTGATACAGACCATGAAGACTAGCTGAAATACACTTGCAGTTGCAGCAGTTGACATGATGCTGCTGGACAGTTTCGCCCAGTTCAAAATGATTCACAACAGTCTGAACGGTCTACCCCAATGTAAGGAAATAGAAATAGGTGCAAGTGAGAGTTGCCAGGTGAAAAAGAGATCAGGAATTCTGCACTGTTGTATAGGAGATAAAGGGATTCTCTAGACAACCAAAATTTGCTTGCAGAAAACTTACATGGAGTTAAAACTATGGTCTTACACCTGCATCATACATTTTTTAAAAGCATATGAATTTACATTTAAAGTATAGTTAATGTGTCCTTAAAACAGATGACTTCTTCCTAAGAAACCCAAGATCCATTGTTCCTCAAGAAGCTTTAATTCCCAGCACCCTTAACAAGCTATAGTTCCCAGGATTATTTTCCGGGGGTGGGGTGGAACAATGTGTTTTTATATCTGTATTAGATGCATAGTGTGGTTTGCCTATGCATTCTCAGCATGCATTCTGATTTATTTGTGGGGAGGTTAGATGACACTGAGCATTTATCCTGATTTGCTTGCATGGTGCTTATATCGCTTCTCGTTAATCATTTTTTCCCCATCCCATGCTTTTCAATGCATTTCACCCTCACTATCCTAATTGCAAATAGTCTATTAAAAACAGCTTTGTTGTGCCAAGGCAACAGAGTGCCTTAATCCACTTTAATTGCACAAAACTTAATTTCTGGTATGGGCTCAAATCCCTCCCGCAAAATACTGACAGTCTAGAGACAAGTGGAGTTTAAGCAGGTGGAGCTTGGTGGGTCAGCCTGCATGCTCTCTCCCAGCTACTCACTCAGCCTCAAGGCAGAAATCCTTATTTGCAGTTGGGCAGGAACAACAACAACGACAAAAATAGATGATGACGAAGTTGATGGCTAAATATCTGTCCCACTTTTCCTCCCAAAGAGGCCAAGGTGGTAAGTACACCAGTGGCAATACAGTACAGTATTACTGTGTAACAGCATGAGCCTATGCAATCTTGCCTGAGAAAAAGCCTAATAATAATAATTAATAATAATAATTTATTTATACCCCGCCCATCTGGCTGGGTTTCCCCAGCCACTCTGGGCGGCTTCCAAAAGAATATTAAAATACTGTGATACATCAAACATTAAAAGCTTCCCTAAACAGGGCTGCCTTCAGATGTCTTCTAAAAGTCTGGTAGTTGTTGTTCTCTTTGACATCTGGTGGGAGGCCATTCCACAGGGAGGGCGCCACTACCGAGAAGGCCCTCTGCCTGGTTCCCTGTAACTTGGCTTCTCGCAGTGAGGGAACCGCCAGAAGGCCCTCGGTGCTGGACCTCAGTGTCCGGGTAACACGATGGAGGTGGAGGATAGAAAACAGTGAGATATGCTCCTGAATAAGAGACACAGGATTGAAGTGGGCTCACTGGTTATGTGTGCCCAGTGTTAGAAACTCAGATATATAAGCAAGGTGCCAAGTGGCTCCTTAATCCAGTGTTACAGTCGCCGAAACAGAATGTCTAGTTGCCATTTTGGGGCCAGGCGGCTCAAAACTCATATTTTTTTAATACGGATTTTTGGTTCCTGACGTTTGTTCTGATTGTGCAGGTAAAATATCACAGATGGAATTTCAAAGGATGTGTTTTTAGTGTGTGAAAGCAGGCAAGATACAGGAATCCCCAGGTATGCAGATGGGGGAGACAACAGGTGCCATCCTAGTGCCCAGGAATCTTCACTTGGTCTCAACTGGTTGATAGCCAGGTGCAAAATGTGCCTGGTGAATTTTGAATGCATGTTGTGACAATTAAGTTTGATGGATGCACTTTAAGTCTGGCTCTGCTGTATACAAACCATATTGGTCAATGACAGAGGCTAGACTCTATACACATCTAACTGAGAGTAAGTTCCATTGAACTCAGTGTCACAAACCTCTGAAATGCACAAACTGTGAAATGCACTGTAACACTGAAGGACTGTGGTTTAGATTTTTTAAAAATTATTATCGAGCTGGAAGTCAATCTGATTTATTCATTTACTTTGAAATTTTCTGTTGTGGTTTAGCTTTTTAAATTATTATTATTATTACTGAGCTGGAAGTCAATCTGAACTTATTTATTCGTTTATTTTGAAATTTTCTAAACTGTTTTCATGGGAAACAGATTCCAGAGCAGTGTAGATGCAAGTATCAATATAATATTAATGGGTTTAATAGTTTAAATATTATGATCTGAAAGTCTGAAGGAAAATGTGAATTGTAATATTTTAATCTAAAACAGAGAACACATAAACACCCCTCAATTCATTCCCATCAATGTTAAAGAGCTCCACAGGTCAGCCCAACAAAGTATTGTTTGCCTTTTAGATTACAAACTTAAAGGTTTTGCTGATTTATCCCTTTGTTCAGGAATATCATATAATTAACTTGACTAACTGTGTTTTAATAAAGATTTGTGCTTTTCTGAATTAAACTCAAAACATGTTTCATTCTGTAACCCACTGCACAGAAAAAAGCTTAGGCAACAATAAATATTCTAATCGCTTTTTGTCAAAACAAAATTGCTAACAATGTCTGCATGTGAGAGTTAACTGGAAGTATTCATTAATGTAGCCGTTTATGATTTTGATTTCCAGATGGAATGATTAGCATTTCTAAGCTTTTTATATGCAGGTCACAAATATAAGCCTTTTTCAAGGGTCACTAGAGGCGAATAATTTAAGTCTAATACTTTGCTCAGTTAAACATGATGCCTTCCTGTGTAATTCATTTAAATTGTTCTCTTTGATGCCTTTGTTTTAAATATTTTAATTTTTTTTAAAAAAACTTTATTTCCACTGCAAACCAATTTAATCAATTGCCATTATCTGAAATAACTAGAAAGGTCCTTATTCTGCTAATCCCACACACCCTTCCAGATGCCTCTTGCATTGTTCATATAGAGTTTTGCATAGATTCAAAAGATGTGGTCACCTTAATTTCTTTTAATGAATATTGCTGCAAGAAAACCAAACTAATACTTATAGAATTCTTCTTATTCTCCCTGGATTAGGAGGTTCCAAGTTACATGTTCTGGTTTTCTAAAACACCACCAGTGTGTTGTTGTCCTGGCATTTGTCCAGTGGACTTCAATGCCTTTTTTTAATGCATGGAATGTGATCCTAGGGATGCTTATTCAAGAAGTCAGTCCCACTATCACCAATGGAGCATGTTTCCAGGAAAACACGCATAATAACTGCAACCTTTAGACTGCACCCCATTGGCCAGATTGAACCCAGCAACGAGGGACCTTCCAATCGGGTGTTGTGGATTACCCACCCACAACACAGGAGGTCAGTCTCCAGGTCTCACTGCAACACATGCCCTCTTTTAGGGAGGACACTATTTCCATGCGCTCTGGTTTTCATCATGGTGTCTTGTTGCACCAGAAGTGGTTTAGTCATGCTGGTCACATGACATGGAAAGCTGTCTGTGGACAAACACCGGCTCCCTCAGCCTGAAAGCGAGATGAGCACTGCAACCCCATAGTTGCCTTTGACTTAACTGTCCAGGAATCCTTTACCTTTTTTCCCCCTTACCTTATTCCAGATCATCCCAGATCTTATTGCAGATATTAAACTGTGCAGTTTGAAGCAACTGGAAGCATGAGAACTGACTTCTTTTGGAAGAAAACATTGTCCAGACCCATAAAAATATTATTCAAAGTTTTACTCGCATAACTTTCTTCATAACAGAATTAAAATTCCAAATGATACATCTAAAATATCCATGTCTTGTGCATATCCAGCACAGGCTCAGCATTTTAGAAAATATGAAATAACCCAAACAGACCTAGAAAAAGAAGTCTCTCTCTTCCCACAATTTGCATTCTTGTTGTTGTTGTTGTTTAGTCGTTTAGTCATGTCCGACTCTTCATGACCCCATGGACCAAAGCACGCCAGGCACGCCTGTCTTCCACTGCCTCCCACAGTTTGGTCAAACTCATGTTGGTAGCTTCGAGAACACTGTCCAACCATCTCGTCTTCTGTCATCCCCTTCTCCTTGTTCCCTCCATCTTTCCCAACATCAGGGTCTTTCCAGGGAGTCCTCTATTCTCATGAGGTGGCCAAAGTATTGGAGCCTCAGCTTCACGATCTGTCCTTCCAGTGAGCACTCAGGGCTGATTTCCTTAAGAATGGATAGGTTTGATCTTCTTGCAGTCCATGGGACTCTCAAGAGTCTCCTCCAGCACCATAATTCAAAAGCATCAATTCTTCAGCGATTAGCCTTCTTTATGGTCCAACTCTCACTTCCATACATCACTACTGGGAAAACCATAGCTTTAACTATATGGATCTTTGTTAGCAAGGTGATGTCTCTGCTTTTTAAGATGCTAGGTTTGTCATTGCTTTTCTCCCAAGAAGCAGGCGTCTTTTAATTTCATGGCTGCTGTCACCATCTGCAGTGATCATGGAACCCAAGAAAGTAAAATTTTTCACTGCCTCCATTTCTTCCCCTTCTATTTGCCAGGAGTGATGGGACCAGTGGCCATGATCTTAGTTTTTTTATGCTGAGCTTCAGACCATATTTGCATTCTACCTTTGGCTATTCACCTGGCCAGCTTCATTTACATCCTCTTTCCATGGAGTTTGGGAGAAAACAAAGAACCAGCCACCACCCTTCCAAGATGGCAAATTTGCAACTCAATAGCTTTATCACATGATCAAAGGTTACTTTCAGTTTAGTGCTAGCAGAAAACACAGTTAGTGAATTATCAAAACATTAAGGAGCTTAGAGTCCCACAGTATATAATTGAATTTTCCCATGTTCACCTTCAGCAATAGACACAGCCACCCTCAGTTTGGTGTCAATTAAACCAGTTATACTTAAGAGATCTCACTCTCTGCACAACTGATGGTAATAAGAGAAGCACTCTTCAAATAGTTAGAATAATAGAATCATAGAGTTGGAAGAGACCACAAGGGCCATCGAGTCCAACTCCCTGCCAAGCAGGAAACACCATCAGAGCACTCCTGACATATGGTTGTCAAGCCTCTGCTTAAAGACCTCCAAAGTAGGAGACTCCACCACACTCCTTGGCAGCAAATTCCACTGTCGAACAGCTCTTACTGTCAGGAAGTTCTTCCTAATGTTTAGGTGGAATCTTCTTTCTTGTAGTTTGGATCCATTGCTCCTTGTCCGCTTCTCCGGAGCAGCAGAAAACAACCTTTCTCCCTCCTCTATGTGACATCCTTTTATATATTTGAACATGGCTATCATATCACCCCTTAACCTCCTCTTCTCCAGGCTAAACATGCCCAGCTCCCTTAGCCGTTCCTCATAAGGCATCGTTTCCAGGCCTTTGACCATTTTGGTTGCCCTCCTCTGGACACGTTCCAGTTTGTCAGTGTCCTTCTTGAATTGTGGTGCCCAGAACTGGACACAGTACTCCAGGTGTGGTCTGACCAGAGCAGAATACAGTGGCACTATTACTTCCCTTGATCTAGATGCTATACTCCTATTGATGCAGCCCAGAATTGCATTGGCTTTTTTAGCTGCCGCGTCACACTGTTGGCTCATGTCAAGTTTGTGGTCAACCAAGACTCCTAGATCCTTTTCACATGTACTGCTCTCAAGCCAGGTGTCACCCATCCTGTATTTGTGCCTCTCATTTTTTTTGCCCAAGTGCAATACTTTACATTTCTCCCTGTTAAAATTCATCTTGTTTATTTTTGCCCAGTTCTCTAATCTGTCAAGGTCGTTTTGAAGTGTGATCCTGTCCTCTGGGGTGTTAGCCACCCCTCCCAGTTTGGTGTCATCTGCAAATTTGATCAGGATGCCCTTGAGTCCATCATCCAAGTCGTTGATAAAGATGTTGAATAAGACCGGGCCCAAGACAGAACCCTGTGGCACCCCACTAGTCACTCTTCTCCAGGATGAAGAGGAACCATTGATGAGCACCCTTTGGGTTCGGTCAGTCAGCCAGTTACAAATCCACTGAGTGGTAGCATAGTCAAGACCGCTGCTATTGATGTCAGACTGACTGGGCGGTAATTATTTGGGTCCTCTCTTTTCCCCTTTTTGAAAATAGGGACAACATTAGCCCTCCTCCAGTCTGCCGGGACTTCGCCTGTTCTCCAGGAATTCTCAAAGATGACTGCCAGTGGTTCTGAGATCACATCTGCCAGTTCTTTTAATACTCTTGGATGCAGTTCATCTGGCCCTGGAGACTTGAATACATCTAAACTAGCCAAATATTCTTGTACTATCTCCTTAGTTATTCTGGGCTGTGTTTCCTTTGCTGAATCATTTGCTCCAAATTCCTCAGGTCGGGCATTGTTTTCTTTATCGGAGAAGACTGAGGCAAAGAAGGCATTGAGTAGTTCAGCCCTTTCTGTGTCCCCTGTTTGCATTTCACCATCTTCTCCTCTGAGTGACCCCATTGTTTCTTTGTTCTTCCTTATGCTTGACTGCTCCTTTCCGCTGTATAGTAAACTTCAGAAGAGCATGATCACTCGCGCCTAATGATCCTTCCACATCTACCCCACTAACCAGGTCATCAACATTGGTTAGGACCAGATCTAAAATGGCTGTTCCTCTTGTTGCTTCTCCCACTTTCTGGACAATGAAGTTGTCTGCAAGGCCAGTGAGGAATCTGTTTGACCTTATGCTCTTGGCTGTGTTTGACGTCCAACAAATATCCGGGTAATTGAAGTCCCCCATTACTACTATCTCCCTTCCTTTTGCATGCTTGGCCATCTGTTCCAGGAAGGCATCATCTATGTCCTCCGTTTGGCTTGGGGATCTATAGTAAACTCCCACAATGAGGTCTCTGTTATTCTTCTCTCCCTTAATTTTGACCCAAATGCTCTCCCTTTGGCTTTGAGGATCTAAATCTTGGATCTCTTCACAGGTATACACATCCCTGACATATAACGCCACTCCTCCTCCTTTCTTGTCTGGTCTGTTTCTCTGAAATAGATTGTATCCCCCCATTATTACATTCCAATCGTGGGACTTATCCCACCAGGTTTCAGTGATGCCTATTATGTCATATTTAGTTTGCTGTACCAAGAGCTCAAGCTCATCTTGTTTATTTCCCATGCTTTGCGCATTAGTGTACAGACATTGAAGTCCATTAATCATTCCCCCGTGTCTCTTATTTAAGGATTTTTTCCTCCCACCACTAGGTCCGCGTGCTGTTTGCTCCATTTGGTCTATGACATTTGGATGATCATCTTCATTAATTGATAGACTCCTACCTTCAGGAGCACTGTCTCCCTCCCCCACATTAGTCAGTTTAAAGCCCTCCTGATGAGGTTTCTGAGATTTTTGGCAAAAACATTTCTCCCAACCGTTGTGAGGTGCAGCCCATCACTTGCCAGAAGTCCATCTTCAAGAAACTGCAGTCTGTGATCTAAGAATCCAAACCGTTCCTGTTTACACCATTTGCGAAGCCAGCTGTTCACTTCCACTATTTTCCCCTCTCTCCCTGGGCCACGTCGTTCAACTGGGAGGACAGATGAGATGACAATTTGTGCATTTAGTTGCTTCAATTTCCTGCCGAGAGCCTCGTAGTCTCTTTTGATCTTCTGGAGGCTATTGCTTGCAGTGTCATTGGTTCCCACATGAACCAAGAGGAAGGGGTATTTGTCAGTGGGTTTTATGATTCCTTGCAGTCGTTCAGTTACATCTTGGATCTTAGCCCCGGGGAGACAGCACACTTCCCGAGACATCTTGTCAGGCCCACAGATCACTGCTTCTGTTCCCCTCGGTAGGGAATCCCCTATCACCACTACACGCCTCCTCTTGGGTTTGGTCGGGGTTCTTCCGTGAGCTGTCCGTTCCAAGGTCGCCTGCACATTCCCTGAGGACTGACTTTGCTGCTCGTCTTCATATACCTGATCGACTGTAATGAGGGAGAGATCCTCAAATGGAGTCTGCTCTTCGTCTTCCATGCTAGGGGAGAGGACCTCAAAGCGATTGTGTATTTCTAAGCAATCAGAGTGAACCCTGGGCCTCCTACTTCTTTGAGTCACGTTTCTCCATATATCTGGCTCCTGTGTTGGTGAACTAGACTCCTTCTCAGGGGAGTCCCCTGTCTCCTCCTTGGTGGAGACGGTGTGCTCTGTTGCTTCCAAGAAGAGCTCCAGCTCTCTAATTCTTTGGAGCATAGCTACACGTTCCTCCAGTTGCTGGACTTTGTCTTTTAAGAGGGCAATCAACATGCAATTGCTGCAGGTAAAGCTGCCTGCAACCTTTGGCAAGATGGCAAACATTGCGCAGGAATCGCAGGCGACTGCAGCTGTTCCCTCCCCTACCATCTTGAGATCGTGTCGTTGGGGTTGGCTACAGAGGTCCTCCATCATAAAAAGCTTGAAGACAGGACAAATAACTTCCCCTACACAAAAAAACACCTAGATCTCCCCCAACAAACGTTTGAGACTAGCTCCCCTAAATCTAAAAGATGGATTTAACTGCGCGCGCCACTAGGCGTGCGCCGCTGCCCTGCAAACTCTGATAAGCTCCTCCCACAGCTAATCCCCTGCCTCAACAGAAACCCTGCCCCCTCTGACCTTTACACAGGGAAAACAGCTAATCAGCCACAAAGAAACACGCACACACAAGAAAACCCTTTTTGCTCCTTCTTCAACTGATGCCCTGCAAACTCTGATAAGCTCCTCCCACAGCTAATCCCCTGCCTCAACAGAAACCCTGCCCCCTCTGACCTTTACACAGGGAAAACAGCTAATCAGCCACAAAGAAACACGCACACACAAGAAAACCCTTTTTGCTCCTTCTTCAACTGATGCCCTGCAAACTCTGATAAGCTCCTCCCACAGCTAATCCCCTGCCTCAACAGAAACCCTGCCCCCTCTGACCTTTACACAGGGAAAACAGCTAATCAGCCACAAAGAAACACGCACACACAAGAAAACCCTTTTTGCTCCTTCTTCAACTGATGCCCTGATCAACGAACTTTTGTAGGTGCAGTAATATGCATATTTTTGAGCAGTACATAATTATTCCAATACTACTGAAGGGTTTTGTGTAATTGAAGATCCCCATCAGTCCTGGCAAGCATGGCCTATGGCTAGGGATAATGGGAGTTTCTATTTTGGTAACATCTGAGAGGCCAAAGACTCTCCACACCTGTTGTACATGCTGCATCCACAGAAGCTGCTGCAATGCAACATCTCGCTTATGTTATGATTACAAACTAAAGTGAAAATGTTCTCATTTATTCACAAATAAATAATCAAAGGTTTGCCTGAAATGAGGCACATAAATATCTTAAATAAATAAAACATGTGTTAATCAGCTATTAAGACCCATAAACACAAACACTTCATTGCGCTGAACACTAAAACATGCTTTTGCAATACAGAAGACCTGCTGTTGTATATATTTAGAGATGTGTTACATAATTCCAGACAGATAGCTTTTATTCACTAGCTAGGGTGGGAAAAAGTTTGTTCTACAAACAGGTCTAGGCAATTCAAGGGAAGGTTCTGTGGGATTGCAGAAGGAGAATAAAGAGTTAAACTCTCTGCTGTTTTAGGGTTTCTTCCACTCCCCCGCCCCCCAGCCAATTTTGGGGATGGGGGGAAATCCCATTGTGCAACTGGAAGTCTTTGTTCAGGGCTTCTCCTGTTGGGGCTGATTTGGCGAATCCTGCCCAATTGTATTTACTTCTGAGGAGACATTATAGAATTACACTTTCAGCCCATCTAAGCAGTGTGGTGCTGAAACAAAACCAGCTGTTCCTCTAAGATCAGAACTATTATGAGGTGGAATCGCTGCTCAGAATATCAGGGTTGTCCTGGGCTATGTGTGGCAGTGACTGGGTGAAAGTTTTATTTAAAATAAGAGCCAGTGTGGTGTAGTGGTTAAGAGCGGTAGTCACGTAATCTGGGTAACCGGGTTCGCGTCTCCGCTCCTCCACATGCAGCTGCTGGGTGACCTTGGGCCAGTCACACTTCTGTGAAGTCTCTCAGCCCCACTCACCTCACAGAGTGTTTGTTGTGGGGGAGGAAGGGAAAGGAGAATGTTAGCCGCTTTGAGACTCCTGAAGGGGAGTGAAAGGCGGGATATCAAATCCAAACTCTTCTTCTTCTTCTTCAAAATACAAGAGGAGCCAAGTTCTATTTTAAAGGACAGATTGTGCAGATAACAGGTAAGCAACTCCTTCTAAAAGTTCTCATTTTTGTTCTTGGAAGCCTGGGGCGAAGAGGCCCACTTTCCTCTCTAAATCTCATAATCCTGTGAAAAGAGAAGTTTCATTGAGATAGTACAAAAATAGGTTTTGCCGCTCTCCATTAAAACATCAGAAGAAAGGTGCTGTTGACATCAAAAGGAGTATTTCAAGGCAGAGGGTCAAAGTATATTTGTAACCATGATATCTGCCTGGAATAAGTTTCGTGTAAATTAAGCAGAACACTTCTGGACTGATTATACTCAACGGGTCTTATAACCCAAGGAAGCAAACATTCCCACTTCTACCCCATATTTGGTTGGATGTCTTCAAAAGAAGGAGAAATAAATAGGCGTTGGGGTCAGTAGCTAAAGGCTCTGCCCTGGTTTTCTCCCTAGATGAGTTCTGATGCACCTCTTTAGATTGCAGTGTGCATTATTTCACTCGTATCAAGTGCCCATCTGCACTGTGAATTGAAAGCAGTATCGTATCACATCAGCTGTCATGGCCTACTACAGAAATTCCCAGAAACCGTTGCTTATTAATAGTGCTGAGACATGTTACAAGACTCTTAGACAGTTACAATTTGTAGGAATGACCGCTGGGTTGTGGAGCACACTCCCACCCATGGGCAGCCTCAGCTGTCTGCACACATGACCTTGGGGTGTGGAGCACACTCCCCCTCACAGATAAAGCCACAGCTGTCTGAACTTCTTGCTCTCTGTCTAACCTTTTGGGGTCTCAGTAGTCTGCTGTGCCCTGTCTGTGACCTTTGTCTCCTTCGTCATACATTGTGCAAGGGGAAAATGACGCGGTGGAAACCGGTGCCAAAATAACCTTGTACCACCCCACAATCTCGGGATTGGAAGATGTGTAAAGGTCACAGTCCAAAATGTATCTGACTGGTTTTGCATATTGTGCTAATAAAAGAAGCCTCCACAGCGCTAGACGGCAGCTTGCTTGCAGCTCGCCAGTGCACAGCTCACCTGCATTACCAACTCCTGCCTCATGTCCTTTACTTCACAAATCCCAGAGTTCCCCGGGAAGAGGAATTCATAGAATCACAAGTAAAATTGGAAGGAACCCCAAGGCTCATCTGCTCCAACCTCTGGAATGCAGGAATCCCGCCACAGCTATCCCTGGGTGGGTTCAAACCACCAACCTTCTGGTTAACTACCAGACACACTGACAGTTAAACTGCTCTGGGAATGGTTACTCTGTAGGGGAGAATAGGGGTCTCCTAAGAACTCTCTGCACCCTTAACTACTCAGGATTCTTTGGGTGGGAAGGGGTGACTGTTTAAAGTCATATAATACTGCTTTGAATGTACCTCGGGTTACATACGCTTCAGGTTACAGACTCCGCTAATCCAGAAATAGTACTTCAGGTTAAGAACTTTGCTTCAGGATGAGAACAGAAATTGTGCTCCGGCGGCCCGGCAGCAGCAGCAGGCCCCATTAGCTAAAGTGGTCCTTCAGGTTAAGAACAGTTTCAGGTTAAGAACGGACCTCCGGAACGAATTACAGTAAGTACTTAACCTGAGGTACCACTGTATAGTGTAGATGGGGCCAAAATGCAGTAAGCCCTGCTCTATTTGGAAGCCTTTCTGCTCATTCTGCTGAGTGCTGCCTTCCACCCCTGCCCTAAAGTCCTGCCTTGATGGCATCAGTGGTTGTGCAAGGCCTTCTCTGATTTCCAGCATAGCTGTCTACTTCATGCACATTAATTTTAGGTTACCTCCTCTGCTGTACTGCCTACTTCTGCCCTCTGTATCATTCCCCCTCCCCTTCTTGGCCCGAGCTCCATCAGCAATTCACATTAGGATATGGGGGATTAGGGTTTGATCCAAAGGGATGCTGTGGACAGCAGGCTAAAATATTTATAGAACAATCTTAACAGGCACTAAACAATTAATATTTCATATTTTGACTCACACTAATTTTATTGCCTAATTTTTGTGTGCTTTCCTCTCTGCTGGTTTTAATTTAGCTTTCCAATGGCTTTGCAAGCCTAGCAGACTTGGATTTTATTTTTTTTAAGTAATTCTGTTTACCCTGCAAATTATGGGAGCTCTTCTTTTTACTGCAGTGTTTATTTTGCTAAATTCTCTCATAACTGTTTTCGTTTGGTGCTAAATCATGGTAGCGGCTCACTATTAAGGCTGAATTGTCTATTTGCGTCTAAATATTATGTGGGTAGTCGCAGAAAACATTGCAATTGCATTTTGGAACATTAGAGTTTGTTGGGATAACTTTCAGCGCCTAGTTTGCTGTGCATCCAAAATCCACAGCTAGAGCTGTCGGTTTCAGGATTTGAGAATTTTCCATTTAGTGTTCTTTATCCATGGGCATTTGATTCACTAATGCTCTGTTCTGGCATTAAGTATTGTGGCGCTGTGGGTTAAACCACAGAGCCTAGGACTTGCCGATCAGAAGGTTGGCGGTTCGAATCCCTGCGACGGGGTGAGCTCCCGTTGCTCAGTCCCTGCTCCTGCCAACCTAGCAGTTCAAAAACACGTCAAAGTGCAAGTAGATAAATAGGTACCACTCCGGCGGGAAGGTAAACGGCGTTTCTGTGCGCTGCTCTGCTTCGCCAGAAGCAGCTTAGTCATGCTGGTCACATGACCCGGAAGCTATACACCAGCTCCCTCGGCCAATAAAACGAGATGAACAGCACAACCCCAGAGTCGGCCACGACTGGACCTAATGCTCAGGGGTCCCTTTACCTTTTACACTGGCAGAGGCCCTCTGGAATTTCAGGCAGGATTCTCTCCCAACCCTGTCTGGAGATGCCGGGGATTGAACCTGCGACCTGCCTGCAAGGAAGACACTCTGCCTCTGAGAAATGGCAAATAACTGCAGCAGAGAGCCTCCTGTATTTGGGCGGCTCCTTGCAGGATTCTAAATCTCGCACAGGGAGCACATTTGCCCTGGAACACAGAAATCTGCCTGATTCTGAATCAGACCATTGGTCCTCCTAGCTTAGTATTGTCCACACTAAGTGGCCGTGACTCTTCAGAGTTCCAGGCCTCTAGCAGCCTTACCTGGAGATGCTGAGGACTGAACCCACGACCGTCTGCAGGCTAGGCAGATGCCTGAGCCACATCCCTCCCCATATGGCATGTTCCCCTGCAATGTGTGGCAGAGCCAGGTATGGTGATGTGATGGAGGGGGTGGAGCAAGGACCCTGAGGATCAAGTCCACTTCCCTGCAATGCAGTGATCAGCACCATGCTCTAGCCAGCTGAACTATCATTGAATGGGCATGTCTGTTATTTGGCGCACACTTTTGTGATCGGGTGGATGGATTTGAAATCGACGCAAAGGTCCCAAGCCAAAGCTTTCATGGGGTTCTTCTGAGCACACGGTTATTATCTCTTTTTCTTCCATGCCAGGCATGTTCCATATTTACTCTCAGTGAAAATATCAGCATTGCACACACGGAGCGCTCCCTGACTCCTCACAAATAACAGGCAGCCCTTGATTAATTTTATTCATCCCAAGAAGGTCAAGGCAGCACCAAAACCCCACTTTTCGTCTCACAACCAACATGTGAGGTACATTAGGTCACAAGATAGTGACTGGCCCAAGGTCACCTAGTGACAATCAGGGCTAAGTGGAGATTTGAACTCAGGTCTCATAGAATCATAGAATCATAGAGTTGGAAGAGACCACAAGGGCCATCGAGTCCAACCCCCTGCCAAGCAGGAAACACCATCAGAGCACTCCTGACATATGGTTGTCAAGCCTCTGCTTAAAGACCTCCAAAGAAGGAGACTCCACCACACTCCACAGGTCTCAGCAGTCCTAGCCTCACACTCTAACCACTATGCCACACTGTCTCTAGAACTTTTGGCTACAAGGCAGACATGCATATAAAGAGCTTAATTTCTTCTTCCATGAGATGAAAGTGTTTGTATGTTCATGAGCATTTTGTACGTGATATATGACCAGCCGTTCTCTTTTGTAGAAGAAAATAGGAAGTGTGTGTGCACAATGGAACTGTTTTTAAGGTGTTTCAAAGACATTTTTATTTATTGTTTGCTGTTTGCCTCCTTGGGCTCCTTTGGGAGGAAGGGCGGGATATAAATTCAGCACATAAATAAATGTTCCCAGGCTTCTCAATTTATGATATCTCCCTCACCTTCATTTACATCAAAGCAAACCTAATAGAATACACGAGCAGCACAAATTAAAACGTGAACATTTCTCAAAATAACAGGCAACCTCTGCCTATGTGTGTATTATTCATGAGTCTGACAGCCATGATTTATTTCAGCTCTAGCGAACATCATAACATATTCCATGACCATTAAAATAAATGGTTCACTAGACTAGATAGCACCACTACACCTTGTTCAGTCGCCCTGTGAACCTTAAAAATGAATCATAATTAAGAGCTGTGCCATAACCCATTGACAGGTTTCACTCTAATCACACCACTTGTCTTGTTGAACTCAGTGGACCTTCTCCCAGTTAAGCCACATCAGTGGGGCAATGAGGTCACATGCACACCAAGCCTTGAAAGCTCATGGTTTTCTCCCAGAGAATCCTGGGAACTATAGATTACTGCTTTCGGTGCTACAGTTGCCAGCGCCCTTGACAAACTGCAGTTCCCAGGCTAGTTGCATGGGGTGGGTGGGAACCACGTACTATAAATGCGTACACTTTCAATGTACAGTGTGGATGTGGCCTAATCCTACAAACATCAGGGAAACGTGCTTCAGTGTTCAATGTATTGTTTTGTTTGGACATTTGCCTCTTACTTTAAAGCATTAGAAGAGACCTGATGAGTCAGACCAAGGGCTTCATTTGGACTAGCAATGTATTTCCTGCAGCAGCGATGGGGTAGTGGGCTCTGCCAGTCCGCCCAACAGTAAGAGAGCTACTATTTTTATTTATTTAGCAAAACATATCTACTGCTTACTGGAAAAAGACATCTAAATGGTTTGCAACAGCCTAAAAGATCAATACAGTGGTACCCCGGGTTCCATACGCTTCAGGTTACAGACTCTGCTAATCCAGAAATAGTGCTTCAGGATAAGAACAGAAATCGTGTTCTGGCGGCGCGGCAGCAGCAAGAGGCTCCATTAGCTAAAGTGGTGACCCGGAAACTGCAATTAATCCAGAATGCAGCAGCTAGACTGGTGACTGGGACTGGCCGCCGGGACCACATAACACTGGTCCTGAGAGATCTTCATTGGCTCCCAGTACGTTTCCGAGCACAATTCAAAGTGTTGGTGCTGACCTTTAAAGCCCTAAACGGCCTTGGTCCAGTATACCTGAAGGAGCATCTCCACCCCCATCATTCAGCCCGGACACTGAATCCAGTGCCGAGGGCCTTCTGGTGGTTCCCTCGCTGTGAGAAGCCAAGTTACAGAGAACCAGGCAGAGGGCCTTCTCAGTAGTGGCACCCATCCTGTGGAACATCCTCCCTTCAGAAGTGAAGGAAATAAGCAGCTATCCTATCTTTAGAAGACATCTGAAGGCAAACTTCAGGGAAGCTTTTAATATTTAATGCTGTACTGTTTTTAACATTTGATTGGGAGCCGCCCCGAGTGGCTGGGGAAACTCAGCCAGATGGGCGGGGTATAAATAATAAATAATAAATTATTATTATTATTATTATTATTATTATTATTATTATTATTATTAAAAACATATCACATTAAGCAAAAATCAAAATATGAAGTGCAGTTTAAAAAAGGCTTACACCTACTAAAACCATGCCCCCAAAATTACACATGCAGAGAGAGAGAGAGACGGAGACTATCAAAATGAACATTGCATCCACTAGCTGATTTGGCCTTACAAATGGCCCCCAGTTTTTTTGTTTTTAAGACATCACATATTCAGGCTTCCCTTTTTGCCGCTGGGATGCCCTTCCCAGGGTACAAAGAGTTGTGTGTACAGTTCGACAGAGTTGGAGAAACATTAGAATATTCTTTAATTTGTATTGGATAAATAGCGTCTATACTTTGAGCCTTGAAATTGTTACTTACTCCCCCCCCTTAATTTTTTTTTACCTGCCATGAAAGAAGGGAATGAAAAAAGCATCTTGTTTAATGCTGGGCTGCATCATTTACAAGGCCTCTCCGAGATCTTCTGTCATACAACGTTAACCAGAAGTCATTGTTGCCGCTGGCAACACAGACAACGGGAAGAGTTAGGTTGCATTGGGCCTCATTATTCTACGTTTTGTTACCTCATGATATTACTGTAATAGGTCATTACTGTACTTGTTACAGAGAAATGGATTTGGGTAAGTGATGTTTTCAGTGGAGTGATGCTTGTACCTTGAAGCCATGATGCCTTGTCACTTCATTAGAGTACAATCCTATAAAGGGGGGAAATATCCTATTTATTGAGAGCAGCAGAAGCTGCATGTCATCTGCTGACAGCTCTGGTTTAAATTCGAATATGTTAATGGGAGATTAAATAATACCAGGATTATAGGGCAAATTGTCACACATGCAAGAAATGCATCCTGGATTTGTCCTGTTGCTTTGTTGAAGAAGAGTTGAGGGGAACTCTATAATTCCCCCCCCCCTTCAACTCTTTACTTCCCTGTTTTCCCAGAATCAACAAATGACAAGGAAATGGCTTCCAAGTGCTTACTTGGATTATTATTTTTGGTTTGCTTGCCTTCTCAATCTCTAAAGTGTACTTAAATGCAGTTTTTTTAATTCCTTTTTGTTTTAAAGCTGCCATTTAGAAATCTGGTATAAAAGTGTCTGAGTGACACCATTGACTATAAAAGTGCCTTAGAAAAGCGTGATTGTTAATGGAAAGACTGCCATAAGATTTATTGTAGTAGCGCAGAAATTGCGCTGTTATAATAAGGGTTAAGGCTCAATTGTTCACTCTCCAGAAGCAATAACTTTCTCTCATTGGAATGTGAAAATAAACCCCTGTGAATAAAATGATACAGAAGGGCTTAAGTTGTTTCCTTGCGACAGCTAGACTCCCCCCTCCTTATTTTTTCCCCCTTCAGAAGCTATTCTGAGGTCTTGTACTATAGCTCTGCTGAAAAATTGCCCCGGCTTGCCAAATATCTTAATGACTTTTCTCTCAGCAGTTGGTAATGGTGAAATGTTATTCTAGTAACCATAATGTTTCTCATAAAACAATTGCATACAAGATGTACTGTACTTCTATTTTAGTGAGCTCTTCAGTCAGCCGGTTGCCCATTTACCATTTTACGGCAAACTGCTTACCAGTCCTTCAAGTGTAATATTGCAGAAACAGTGAAGAAATGCGTGATTAAGAACATTCTCAGAGAGTGGACCATTTAGTATACGCAAGGCTGCAAAATAAACCGGCCTACACATATGTAGGCGCTCATCACATAAATGACAGTTCTATGTGGTCATTTAATTTTACGATCTCAATTCTCGCATATATTGCTAACATAAATATAGTGTCCTCCTGCAGGGCGGTCTACTGGGTGTGATAAAATCAGTGAGACCTCAATGGGTTCAAATGGACATCTTTTATAATTATTGCTATAAAATTTCTTGACAATGCATTCTTGCTGTCCAATGGGTAAAGAAAACGATTTTACGAAAGAACGGGTTTCAACAAAGAGGCCAACATAGCTCAGGCATGTGTTCCTGTGATATGAGCATATTTAAATTGCCTCAGTTACTCTTACCTATTGGACAGAGAGATATTTGTTAGAAAAGAACTTGGAGTTGGGGGAAGGGGCTGCTCTCTGTCACCAAACATTTTTATTTCGGGGGGGGGGGGGGTTTGGCTCAGCAAAGCAACAAAAATTATCTAGGGGCTAATATTCGTTTGTCACTTGATTCAATTAAAATCCATTTGCAGAATGATTATATTTTCATCTGTTCCTTCCTTTCTTCCTTCCACACTCTCTCTCTCCTTCGAGGGTCTAATGTAGAAGGAAGTATTTTGTAGTGGCAGCTCTGGAGACAGCATTTTTGTGTGTGGCAAACCCTAAACTATGGATCTGGCCACCCCCACTGTCTAACTTTCATCTTTTGCTGAAGATGCACCTTCATGACCTTTTGAATCAAGAAGGTGGAATGAATCGTTCAAAACTGCATTGATTTTAACCACTAATTTCAAAACTGAGTATCATAGAAGTATATAAAATTATGCATGGCATGGGGAACGTGGAAAGAGAAAAGTTTTTCTGTCGCTCTACAGAAACACTAGAAGTCCTGGACTCCGACGAAGAAGAATGTTGGACAATTCCAGACAGACAAAAGAAAGTATTTCTCCACACAGTAGATAGTTTTTTTTTTTGTTTTAATGTATTTTTTATTAAAGACTTATTGGTTTACAAAAGTATGTGCAATGTCTCTTTTTTCAAGTTACATTTTCTACAGGTCAGTTTCATTTGTTGAGACGTTAGTGTTCCATTAGGAAGAAAAGGGGGAAAGAGGTGGAGGGGGCCATGGTGGGTTGGGTGGTGATGTTTCTATTTTACTTAATGTGGGGGGGGGGTTGTCAGCGTCGCTTGTGCAGGTTCTCTTTGCTGTTTGTGTTCCTTTGGTGGTGAGAGAAGTTGGGGTTGGCCTAGGACAAGGGTCAGCAAACTTTTTCAGCAGGGGGCCGGTCCACTGTCCTCAGACCTTGTGGGGGGCCGGACTATATTTTGAAGGGAAAAAATGAACGAATTCCTATGCCCCACAAATAACCCAGAGATGCATTTTAAATAAAAGCACACATTCCACTCATGTAAAAACACGCTGATTCCTGGACTGTCCACGGGCCAGATTGAGAAGGCAATTGGGCCGCATCCGGCCCCCGGGCCTTAGGTTGCCTACCCCTGGCCTAGGGTGTGGTTGCTTGTTTGTGATTAGCTGTGGTGAACTTTGTTTTAATGTGTGAGTGGGGTGTGCGTGTGTGTTTGAATCAGGATAACCATATTGATTCGTATGCTGTTGGTGGAATCTTGTCATTGTTTTGTTGGGCTGTGTATGTGATAAAGGGGAGTCATACCTGGGTGAAGGCATCTTCTTCTATTTGTTACCATGTCAGTTTCAGTTTATTGGTTAATTTTTCTAGTAAGGCTGTTTCCCATACTATTCGGTACTGCTGGTCCTTGCTTACGCCTGACAGGTCTCTCCAGTGTCTGGTTATGATGTTTCTGGCTGCTGAGAGTAGGACACACACATTAGATAGTTAAACTAGGTAATTCTCTCCCACAAGAGGCACTAACTTGGATGGCTTTTTAAAAATATTAGACAGATTCATCAAGGATAAGGCTATCAATGGCTATTAACGACGACGGTTGTGTTCTTCCTTCACAGTCAGAGGCCGTATGCTTCTAGCTACCAGTTTTTATGAAAACTGCAGGAGTGACACCAAGATACTGGATTAGATGGGACTTTGGCCTGATATAGCAGGGCTAGTCTTATGTTCTTATTGTTGAAGGAAAGCAAATACTTTTCATTCTCTTGAGTTTGTAGTTAATGCATGTTCCGTTAAACCACATGAGGGCAAATGGGGATGCGGGAGGGGGTTATCTATTTGATTTTTGTTCTTGTTTTTCTCATATAGTTGTTTTTATATTGTAGTTTATGTTGTGAACAGCCCTGAGAGCTAAGGAAAAAGGGTGGCTAGATGATAGATAGATGATAGATAGATAGATAGATAGATAGATAGATGATAGATAAATGTGATCTAGCCACTGCTTGTATTTTAGATTCTCTGAATCGTTTCATTGTTCACTCCCAACTTGTTCAGACAAGATGTCTGTTGTTTTTCTTTCTCGTCGTTATTTATTCTGTAGAGTTTCTGCATGAATAAAGCCTTTGAACTCCAGAAACTATAAGTGATTAATCCACTCTGATTCACCCACACTGCAAGGCCTTCTAACAGTTATGAGTTTTTGTTGATCTGTTTCTTAGAATTTGCAAGCAACACAAGGTCGCTAGCAAGAATGATAAGAATGTTAATTAGAAGAATCCTGAGGCAGGAGTGCCAACTTGGGCCCGCAACTGTGGGTGCCCGGGGCCGTGGGTGCCATGAAGTGTGCATGGCCCTGGCACCAAAATTTGTGGGTACCTGGCCTTCGTGGGAAATTTTTGGTGCTTTGTCACCCAGGGCACCAGGGAGCTGGCACCTATACCCTAAGGCAAAATAATGGTTGTTATAAGCCTGGTGATACCTCATAACAGCCAAGATAAAAAAGAGCATCTTTATGTGACTTGCTATCTGACCAGGTTACAGCGTGGTGCTAATAATGCCAAGGTCACAGGCTCAATCCTTGCATATTCTTGCATTGCAGGGGGTGGACTGGATGATCCTCAGTGTCCCTTCCAGCTTTAAAATTCCATGATAAAATTTAGCTATGTTGAGTAGTTAAGTTGTGCCCTTCATAATTAGATAAAGGCTCATAGCAAAGCCAACTAACTGTTGGTCTTTTCTTAATGACACACTGCTTATATTTGAAGATTTTGCTATATCCTTATGTGATCATTATATTAATTTGTTCTTCCTTGCCTGAAATTGGAACCAAACACCTTCAAAATGCATTTACCTTTGAAGTAATTAAAATGAAGTGTCCACTGACCATAGAAAATAGGCAACCATATTCTGAATCCAAATAAGGAATGATAAGGGGGGGGGAACGTTCTGTAAGAGAACAGCATGGGGGCGGGGGAATTAAAGCAAAATTATTTTTTTCCCTTGTTTTTCTTAACTGGAATTTCAGCAAACATAATCAATTATTTTTAGCAATCTTTCACACACATTGCCAGCTGTTTAAACCTGAAAGTAGTTCTCCCAGAACTCTGGCTTTTGGGTAAAAATTGTCATCCCTTTGATTGAAATCAGATGTGGCTAAATAAAACCTGCTTTACAAGATTATTTTTTTATTGCTCTAATATATATATATATATATATATATATATATATATATATATATATGCAGGTTTTGGTGTCTTCGGGTGTCTTCCCGTGTAAGAGTCGGGGTGTCTGTGCGACGTTTCGACGAGGTCTCACTCGTCATCTTCAGGCTGGTGCTTTCGGCTTCTTGTTACTGGAGCAGAGCAGAGTCTGGTGTTTACTCCAGTCTGCTCTGCTCCAGTAACAAGAAGCCGAAAGCACCAGCCTGAAGATGACGAGTGAGACCTCGTCGAAACGTCGCACAGACACCCCGACTCTTACACGGGAAGACACCCGAAGACACCAAAACCTGCATTCCTGTACCCGTGAAAATCTACGAAAGCAAATATATATATATATATATATACACACACACATGAATAGAAATTTAATATTAGTATTCTGATTAAACTTTGCTCAGTTTTTTCCAGTAGATTCCCACATAACTGTGGCCTGGTAATGCACCTCTTAAATCAATGGTGATTCCCCCATCAAAGAGGATTGCGTAAACTTCCTCCAAAAACAAGTCTGAGAGGGTATAATAAAACCTTTCACATTTCATTTTCTATTGTATTGCTTCACTTCTAGTATATTCACAGCCCTTATGCTGTGCCTGTCATCTTGGAGCAAATGGCTGATCTACTCTGATTTCACAACTGGGCTTTCTAGTGTCTCTTAAATTGAAATGGGTTCTTGAGCAGGAGTACCTATCCTGTAGCCCTGCACTGCAACTCCCATCATCCCTTACCATTGGCTATTCTGCTCAGGGCCAGCCCAAGACATTTGGGCACCTGAGGCGAACCACAAAATGCCTTCTGCCGGCCAGGCAAGAAGGAGTGGGTAAAGATCTGCATTGGGAACAAAGAGTGGAATCAGATCAAGAAAAGGAGGATCTTACAAAGACAAAGATCTCCATGCGTCAGCAACAGAACTGAAGAGATATACCGTAATTATCCAAGTGAAATTTCTCCAGTTCTAAAATGACCTTTTCAGGTCAGCTGGTGTTCCTGAATTTTGAAGTGCATGACTGGCTGCCGTGCTCTGGACACTTGTTCTCTGAATGAATGAATGAATGAAATCTTTATTGCTAAAAGCTATAAGCTGTCACAACTGGTCACAATGCACAGAATACAAATAATTGATTTAAAACTGAACAACAAGAACAGCAAAGCAAACATAAAGGTAAAGGGATCCCTGACCGTTAGCTCCAGTCGTGATCGACTCTGGGGTTGCGGCACTCATCTCGCTTTACTGGCCGAGGGAGCCGGCATACAGCTTCTGGGTCATGTGGCCAGCATGACTAAGCTGCTTCTGGCAAACCAGAGCAGCGCACGGAAACGCTGTTTACCTTCCTGCCAGAGTGGTACCTATTTGTCTACTTGCACTTTGACGTGCTTTCGAACTGCTAGGTTGGCAGGAGCAGGGACCGAGAAACGGGAGCTCACCCCGTCACGGGGATTCGAACCGCTGACCCTCTGATTGGCAAGTCCTAGGCTCTGTGGTTTAACCCACAGTGCCACCTGCGCCCCTAAAGCAAACATACAAAACTGCAAAAATCACACCTGTATAAGTTAAGGACTCCGCATCTCACACTCCCCATTATGTCTTCTTCTTCTTCTTCAGCGATCACTCATAGCTGAATAAGATTGTCTTCAATAAACATGGTTTCAATGAGTCCGTAAGTGACTGTGGAGGCCAATTCTGGATCCACACGTCCTTCCACGTGCCTAGCTCTTAACTTACTTGCAGCCAAGGCAAATTTTGCAACCAGTGCAGTAATAAATACTTTATTGCCAGCCAGCAAAATAGAAATTTGCTCAAGGGGAGGTCAGTTGGAAAGAGAGCAAAGGATGTAATTGAGGAATTTTTGTCTAGGGGATGTATATAAAGGGGACGCTTACTAGAAGTATCAATTTATTTATCGAGCAAGATTTATATTTTGGTTAATTGGGTGAGAATTACTCATCTGTTTACATAAAATGGTATAAAATATTTATTAAAAATACCAGAGTTTAAAAACAGGAGACATTATAAAATTATACATACAAAGTACGCACTCATTTGGGAGGAAGGGCGGGATATAAATTTAATAAATCAGGAAATATATAATATTGCAGGATTTTAGCCAAATCAGAACAAGTCAAGGGAGGCACTAGACTTCTTGCAATCGGCACAGGAAATGGAACAGGCTGTCAGAAGGACCTTATGAAAGCAATAACTTTTTTGGAACTTGAACAGCTTCCGGGTCATTGGCCAGCATGACTAAGCTGCTTCTGGCAAACCAGAGCAGCGCATGGAAACACCGTTTACCTTCCCGCCGGAGTGGTACCTATTTATCTACTTGCACATTGATGTGCTTTTGAACTGCTAGGTTGGCAGGAGCAGGGACCGAGCAACGGGAGCTCACCCCACCACGGGGATTTGAACCGCCGACCTTCTGATCGGCAAGCCCTAGGCTCTGTGGTTTAACCCACAGCGCCACTCGCTGTGTAAGGTGTCCTATATCACGTTTCTCTACTGAGAACTTTCCAGCTCAGTTCTAGATGTTTATGTTGCATCTTGGGAGACAGGAGACATTTGGGCCCACACATTTTACTGACTGGGGATGCGGTGGTGGAATTCATTAACAGTTACGGCAGTGCTCTTGTGTTGGCAGCTTAGTCAATATTTTATTTTACCAGCCATGGTGCAGATACAGCATCATTATGGGGCATCATGAGAGGAAAACAGCAGGTTTCACTCCATGAAAATGGTGCCAATCCAAAGTGGCCAGATCTTGCAGTGGCCGCCATTTTCCTCCACAATGACACCAGAATGACACTATAGCCATGGTGCTGTAGGGAAAACACGGGACTTCCTCCTCTAGTGCTGGCCACTGAAGTCATCTTGAGAGGTTCTCCTGATGGAAAAACCCACTCTTGAACAGAAGTGGCTTGCCTGGTGGGATAGAGTCACTGGTAGGTGGGTCACTGTTCCTTAATGTGATGTAGAGCGGGGAGGTGGCAAGGAGGACAGTATGGTGCAGAACCATCAGCAAGAACTCTAATTTGACTCTGTTTAAAGTATAGTATTTAGTATGTTGGCATCCATTTTGAGGATTGTTCTTCCTTGTGATATTAGACATGTGCCAATGATCTTTAGTTTGCGATTCATGAATAGTGATGTCAGCCACATACCATAGTTTTCCATGTATAAGTTTAAAATTGGGGGTTGTCTTATACACGGATAGTGCATAGCGGGGACGTGGGATTGGTTGCTGCCACGACCCAGAGATTGTCAGCGGCTATTGGGCGTGTTACTGTTGGCTGCGCCAGGGGCTGGTGTTGATTTGCTGCTGCTGTGGCAATTGGGTGGGTGATTGGTGGCTTCTGCCGGCGCTGGGATAGATGATTGGTGTCTTTTCCGACGCATGCGGGTGGTGGGTGAGTGATGCGCACATAGGTCTGGCGGGTGATCCCCCCTAAACAAAGCTCAACAACTATGGGCAATCTCCCCCTATTCTTCTTAATTTGGAGTCCCCCAAAATATACATGGGGACATCTTATACAGGGAAAAATACAGTAGTTATTTTTTTTCTGGTTAAAGCAGATGTCTGAAACAATATATTTAGTAGTTTTTAGGTTTCCATATTGTATGCTTTATGAATTTATAGACCACCTTGGGAAGTTTCTCAATATTAAGTAGCCTGTAAATATTCATAAATAAATAAATAAATGCAACATCATCTGGGTCATCAATTCATGTGTGCAGACACTGCAGCAGGAAGGGGTGAAGCCATTGCTTCAAGGAGGAGACCTCAGAGCTGAAGTCTAACACCAAGTTATAAGGACTATTGATAACCTTGTTTGCTGCTAGCTCTCTAAAATTGACTCTAAAGTGGAGGGTTGGAAGGCCTTAACATACTATAAAACTCAAATTGAAGCAAATTGATCCCAAAACATGCAATCCCTGATCTGCACCTTGTGCAAAGTAGAAATAAATTTGTTTGTGTAGAATAGAAATGAATGAGTCTCAGAGCTTCACTGCAGTCTTAAAATATATTTTAAAAAATAAAAAATTGTCCAGCAGCACCTTAGAGACCAACTAAATTTGTTCTTGGTATGTGCTTTCGTGTGCATGCAGACTTCTTCAGATACCAACTGATATCTGAAGAAGTGTGCATGCACACGAAAGCTCATACCAAGAACAAACTTAGTTGGTCTCTAAGGTGCTACTGGACAATTTTTTATTATATTTCTACTGTGTTAGACCAACACGGCTACCTACCTGAGTCTTAAAATAGCTACAAACAAATGTTACAAATGCAAAGTAACACATTGCTCTTTAATAGCAAGCAATGCAATCCAGTCTTGTTTTTAGCCCTTAATACAGTTCAATAAACATTCCTCTCTCTGGTCCCAGAGAGAGATCCTATATAAGTAACTTGCTTGTATTATCATCTCTGAGCTGAACATCTACTGCTGCTACTGGCTGCATCCGCTGACTTTGACACTGGGTCCTCAGGTTTCACCTTCCTGAAGAGAGACTGCAGCTTGGGTTTCTAGAGATGAGTAATCAGTTAGCCAACTCCAGCCTCTCCTTGCCACGTTTACCTAGAAACAAACCTCTCTGCATAGTGCTTTAAATACAATGCATTGAAACACAGCATTTTATGCATATTAAGCACATATCTTTAGCACTCTGCATCATTTCAGGAAGGTGTATATTGTAGAAGGACCCCATAGTTATTTATGATGCAATTATTTTAGTTTTAACATATCCCCCAACTATAATCCTGAACGTATAAACACACACACAAAACCATGTTCACTTTTGCCTTACATATAATGCTAGCTTGTTCTGTATAGAGAAAATTGGGGGAAGAAACCATATAGCTCTAAAAGGGTTTCCGGTGATGTTAGCAACTCTCAAAGAGTCAGATGTGCCAGTACAAAAGAGTTATATAAGTCAGAGAGTTCTTCTATAATCATCCCAAACTATCTCTCCTATTTGTGGTCTGCGTAATAAGCACAGTAGGTGGTGCCTGGTTACCAAAATGCTTGCCCTAATGTAGTTAGGTAGGTCTCTCCACTACCATTTGGAGGCACTCAGGCTTTCCCAAAATGGGCAGCATCCTCTTAGTTCCTGATTGGTTCTTATTTTTGCTCCTCCAGAAAAGACATTTTGGGGGAGGGGGGGACAAATGGGAAGAAAATGGGGGGGGGGTTGAGAAAGAGAAAGAGACGGAAGTCTCCATCTTGCGAGTTCAGTATTTTTTAGATTTTCAGTAGCAAATCATAAAAGAAATTCCAAACTCTTGTGATAATGATGAGCCTCATTTATTATACTTTCATAGTGTGCGTGTGAGAGAGATTTCACATATACACACAAGTTAAGCAGTGATGAGAGAGTGCTGATGATGAGAGAGGCTGCCTCAGTATTTCACACACTCAAAAATGTGTGGCATCACAATTTGGCTACTGGCATTGAGTGTGACGTCACCAGCCATTTCCTAGTACCTCTTCATGTTGATCTCTTGGACAACCCAAATATCAGCCATGGGCTCGGATTTGGTTCGAACCACTATAAATTGCTATTTATTAAATCTAATCCTGCTCTTCCTCTGAAAGGACCCCAGGGAAGCAAGTGGCAAAGCACTAAAAGTACTCAATGGACAGATCTGATTTTTTGCCTTTTTTATTTTTTTGTCCAAATCCATGTCCCACCCAGTTCACTGCCTGCTGGGCTACACTGACTTCATCCCAGATTCCAGTGTTGTATGGCATGTTCACAGACAGGCTTGTAGGATCCGTACTTCCAAAAGACCCATAAAGATAACCAGGCCTTATGAGGAAAGGTGGAATAAGCTGGGTATGTTTAGCCTGGAAAAGAGAAGATTGAGAGGAGATAGAATAGCCATCTTCAAATATCTATCAAGCTGTCACATGGAAGAGGGAGCAAGCTTGTTTTCACCAGCTCTGGAGGGTAGGAACCAAACCAATGACTTCACGTTACAAGAAAGGAGATTCCAACTAAACTTCAGGAAGAACTTTCTGACTAACAGCTGTTTGACCAGTGGAACGGACTCCTTCGGAAGGTGATGAATTCTCATTCATGGGAGGTTTTCAAGCCAAGATTGGGTGGCCATCTGTCATGGATGCTTTAACTGAGATCCCTGCATTGCAGGGGGTTGGACTAGATGACCCTTGGGTCCCTTCCAGCTCTTAAGATTCTATGATTGACTGTCTGGCTATGGAACTGCCCACAAGACTAGTGGTCAACAGATAAAAATAGAGCTCATTTAAAAGTCACCGAGTTTTTGCAGCGAGATGGACAGTGCTATGTGAGCTGTCCGCTGATCAGACTAGAAAGCCACCTGGCTATGCTGCATTTCAGCAATGAGAAATGAATTGTTTGGTTTCAACTCAAGGTATAAATAATTACAATATTTTTAAAAGCTGATCTCTTAAGGAAAGGCGATTGGTGTTCAGGTTATTCCTATTGCCACCTAGTGGTAAATGTGAACATAGCTAAGCTCTGTTTTGTTTTGTTTTGTTTTGTTTTAATTAATGCTTTAGGCTGCAATCCTTACCTGTGAGAAAACCCCACTGAGTTCCAGGGGCTTACTTTTGAGTAGATATTGTGTTGCTGAAACCTAACAAGTTATTTCATTCTCAACCGAGACTGATCCTCAGCTGTATAAAAACAGCACAACTGAAGACTGCTGAATTTAACTACTAGGAAAATTGTAGAAATAAAGAAAATAAGTGTATCTACATAGTTTGGCTGTAATACAAAGCATTTCCTCTCCAGCCATCAGACGTTTTTACAGGGATTACTGGTAATAATGAATGCTGTCATTCATGATGAAAATTGTGAACTGTACTTTAACCCTTTCTGGACACATGCCTTTCCCTCATGACTGAAACAAATTATTATGAAAGAAACATCCAATTAAAGAAAGTTAACGAGAATGTGTTCTTAGTGAATTGTGGAATCTGAAATAATTGGAAATTGAAATAAACCAACTGAATAATTGTTCCATAAAACTGACAAATCTGTAATGATGTGATAATGTTGATTTGAAAATGAAATCAGCCGTAATATTGGCAAGCTATTACTCTCTCTCTCTCTCTCTCTCTCTCTCTCTCTCTCTCTCTCTCATTCTCTCTGAACTTAAATGATACCTTCAGTTGGAAGAAAACTTCCTAAACGCTTAATTTGATTTTTTATTTTTTTACAAAAGAGGGAGGAAATTGTTAGAAAACATATCACAAACCAATTGTGAAGCACAGGCATTCAGCAACATTTTAAACTTCATGAATATCCTTGCTTAAACATCAACACTTGCTGAGACAGGCAATATCATTTAAAGCTAAAATCCGGCACTCTATTGTCTGGGTGTAAATGGGTGTAAATGCTGATACAGTGGTGCCCCGCAAGACGAATGCCTTGCAAGACGGAAAACTCGCTAGACGAAAGAGTTTTCCATTTTGGAGGTGCTTCGCAAAACGAATCTCCTATGGGCTTGCTTCGCAAGACGAAAATGTCTTACGAGTTCCTGCGGGGGTTTTTTTCCTTCCCCCCTTTTTCTAAGCCGCTAAGCCGCTTATCAGCTGATCCGATAAACTGATAAGCCGCTAAAAGCCGCTAATAGCGCTAATCCGCTAATCCTCTAATCCGTCAATGGGCTTGCTTCGCAAGACGAAAAAACCGCTAGACGAAGAGAATCACGGAACGGATTCTTTTCGTCTTGCGAGGCACCACTGTAACACCAAGTTTGTAGGTTTGATCCCCATATGGGACAGCTGAATACTTCTGCAGTGCAGGGGGGTTAGACTAGATGATTCTCCATGTCCATTCCATCTCTACAATTCTATGATTCAAGCTATCGTCAACTTTGTAAAGAAAACACCAGATTATTTGCTGTCTTTGGCCTTGTCATATTCATTCATTCATTCATTCTGCCTTTCTTTGAAGGAGGTTAAAGCATCCTGCAAGATTGATCCCATTGTTTTAACTTCACAACAACCTTATGAGCTAGGCCAGCGTTGGGGTTGGGAGGCAATACATTGCAGTGACTGCCACAGGTGTCAGTGGCAAACTACTGTTCAGTGCCATGGGAACTGACCTGTTTGCCTTCTGCAGCGCTTGATTTTCTTTAATTTCTATATGGAGCTGTTGAGAGGCGTTATCAGGAGATGTGGAATGAGGCATCATCGGTTCTGAACGCAAGTCATTTTTAAAAGTCTGTTGGCTCTCGTGATAGGTTGAACGTACATTGCAAAAAAAGAAAGCAGGGGCATGATGTATATATTAGAGATGATCTCCTTTCGTTTTGTTTTGGTAGAATTTGGGGTGTGGGAATCATTTCGACCCAAACTTTGAAATAAGGCCACTCTATTCACTTATGGAAGGGACGTGGGTGGCGCTGTGGGTTAAACCACAGAGCCTAGGACTTGCTGATCAGAAGGTCAGTGGTTCGAATCCCCACGACAGGATGAGCTCCCATTGCTCGGTCCCTGCTCCTGCCAACCTAGCAGTTCAAAAGCACATCAAAGTGCAAGTAGATAAATAGGTACTGCTCCAGCGGGAAGGTAAACGGCGTTTCCGTGTGCTGCTCTGGTTCACCAGAAGCAGCTTAGTCATGTGGGCCAGATGACCAAGAAGCTGTATGCCGACTCCCTTGGCCAATAAAGCAAGATGAGCGCTGCAACCCCAGAGTCGGCCACGACTGGACCTAATGGTCAGGGGTCCCTTTACCCTTTACCTAGTCACTTATGACTAGCTACTGTGCCTTCTCTTCCTGTTTTGCTCTGGTAACATTGGCAAAATGAGAACGTGTGAGAGAAGCCCACAGCATACTTCCTGTTGTCCCTGAAGGAAGCTTACAAACCACAGAAGCCCTCAGTTAGCTGAGGTAACTTGATGCATCTGCTTTCAGTAAGGAACTAGTGTACTCAGCAAAGCTTTTCTTCTGCTACTCATATGCATATGCATTTGTATATGTACGTGTGTGTGTGTGTGTCATGTTTCTAAAATTAATTGTTACAAAGAATGATAAAAATCATTACTGTAGAGCCAAATTGCCTGCAAATGACTTAAGGAATATGTTAATGATCCTACTCAAACGAATAATTATAAAGCAGGTGCACTTGAGATGTGTTCATTTAAATGACAGCCAGCAGCTTCTAATGTCTCGGATATCCATGCTAATGGTGATGTCATAGCAGCTAGTTAATATCATCGCTCACATCTTCCATTTAATACACAAGAGAACTCTAGGTGTAATCTCCATGTAGAGCCATTGCCCTGCCTATTTAAATAGCAGTTAATTTATATACAAATCAAGGAGACAGGCTGCATTGTTCTTGGCGCAATATATTTCTAATGAAGTGCATCATCCGAGATGGGGAAATAAACATTGACTGTAAAAGACATTAATGCATCATTGTGGCATTAACAGTGGAGGTGAACTTGATCTTTTCTTGCACGCACAAAAGTGGGGAGGGTGTGTGGAGAACCACTTTAATTGAAAAAAAAAGTATATTCTTTTGCCCACTTTATTTTATGTCTTGGTTTTTAATCATTTTCATTTTACATTTCAAAGGAGATTTGCCAATTTAGTTCCCTCTAATCTCCTATATGGCTAATTTGTCTGAGACTTAATATAGCGTACGTTCATGAACACAGCTGTCCAAAATATTCAGATGCTGAAAGTTGCCACCAGACTTTGTTTTCTTCTTTGGCCCAATCTGCACTGGCTTTTCCCAAGTTTCATACAGGAGTCTTGCACACCTGTACCTGGAGATGCCAGGGATTGAATGTGGGACATTTTACATACACTTAGCTATGGTCCTTCTTGCAAGTAAAACCAATACGTACAAGAGAGATGTGTTACCAGTTTGGTTTCCAAATCCACCCCCCGCCCCAATAGATATCAATTCTCAGGCATGGAGGTGAAATTTGGACCAGTCACTATCAAGCAGACCTATCATACAAGAGATCCCTGAAGTATCCCCCAGTATAGTTGTTCTAGGAAAAAAGAGCAGGACACACATTTGACAAACAGAAATGTATTATGGATATAAACGTAGTCACTTTCCTATATTTAAACGTAAAGAGATTGGTTTTTAACCTTCAGTGCAGTTATTATAGAAAACTTCAAAAAGGGTGCCTTTGCTTTATTTTGAAGGAGGGACCATTTCTGGAGCGATTGTTCTCACAGCAGTATGTGTGAGAGTACTCTTGGAAAGAAATCTGATCCGAGGCCTCATAAAACAGGTGCACCTTAATAGGTCTACTAGGAATGGTTTGGCTGTTAGCATTTTATAGACAATTCTGGCTGAGAAGTCCTATTTTCACAAGAAGGTTGGTTGCATATTAAACCTGTAATAGTTCTTCCTGGAATTATGATCATTTACAGAAAAGAAAGAAGAACAACAACAATAAAACCCGCTTTAAAGAAAGAGATCGTTGATGTATTTATAAAATGTTGTAATCCAGAGATCTTACTGATATTTGCGGTAAAAGTTCTGCCTTAGGGCACATAACCCTGCCTGTACATTGCCAGGACTGCAATCTGTTTTATGACAAAACAGATTCATTTATCTCCCAAATAAATAAATTACTTTTTGCGAACATTTAAAAACATTTGCATAATTAGGCTGTAAGATCTTAGCAGTCTTTTTCATAATAATTAAACTAATCTAATCTTGGACAGGGTAAACAGACTTAGGAAGATGAGAGCAGCCTTCAGGCAAGGAGGTTGCCACATTCCACAGGAACTGTAAGGCTGATGATGTTTGTTAATTATGCAGAGCTTTTACTCCCCAGTAATAGCAACGTTTATATTGCCCGAAGCTTAGATAGTTACTTCCAGGCACATAAAATTACGCTTTGCTTTTTTGACATTCTTTGAAACGTGCATGCACACGCACACACACACCAGATACTTCAAAATGATTATATGCTTTCAACAAGGAGCGCATTAACCTTACACTGATGGATTGCGTATCTGCACACAATTGGCTCGTCCTTCGGCACGTGATGATGATTATCTTCAGATCAGGGAGCCTTTCATACCACAGCACCCCAAGGGTTGAGAAAGAAGCAGCAGATGGAATAACACCCCCCGCTTCTGTGAACTGCGGAGAAACCCACCGTTTAAAGAGAAGGTATGGTGTAAGGTGGAGGGAACTGACTCAAGACATGTCTTAGTCTCAGTCAAGTCCTTTGGAATGTTCATGGCATCAGGCATTCCTGAAAGGGGTCAGACCCCCTTTACCAAATAGCACGGACTTCCCCGCCGACTGACCCCTCACCCTCCCACTAAGCTGCAGTGATGCCAGACCCTCCAAGTGTCTCTATTTCCCAGGGGCGTTCCTGATTTAGAGAAGCCGTCCCGGTTTCTGATTTGATCCTGCAATGTCCCACTTTTCCTTAGTATGTCCCCATTTTCAATGGAGAAATGTTGGAGGGTATGGAGTTATCTAACCCCCCAAGCCATCTGAAGGCAATCCTATACAGTCATACCTCATGTTATGTTTGCTTCATGTTACGTTCTTTCAGGTTATGTCCTGCGGTGACCCGGAAGTACCGGAAAGGGTTGCTTATAGGTTTCCCCGCTCACGCATGCGCAGAAGCGCTAAATCACGCTTTGTGCATGCGCGCAAGCGACAAATCGCGGCGTGCGCCTGTGCAGATACAGCGCTTCAGGTTGCGGGCTTGTCATGTTGTGAACGGGCCTCCGGAACGGATCCCGTTTGCAACCAGAGGTACCACGGTATAGGGAAGGTTTCTTTTTAATATTTCTTGTTTTATTATGTTTTTATATATGTTGAAAGCTGCCCAGAGTGGCTGGGGCAACCCAGTAAGATGTGTGGGGTATAAATAGTAAAATTATCATCATGGAATGGGATGTTCCTATTTTCATTGGATAAATGTTGGAGGGTATGTGATGTTAATGCCAGAGGGCTGTGTGTGTGTCACCATCCCACCTCAGCCCCTACTGGCTGCTCCTGGCCAGAGAGTTAGCCACACCTGAGCTACAGTAGGACATCCCAATCCATTTAGCGTTTGTATGATACTGAACATCCCAAACCATCCTACTCAGATGAAGCTCACCTGCCTGTGTAGATGTTGGAGCACAGCTGGAATCTGCTTACAATGGCTGGATTCCCCAGAGTGGGCACTTACTTTTTGCTGCGGCAGCTGGGGTTTCCACAGGGGCATAATTGGCAGGTCAGTGGATGTTAACCATTAAGCGGTTCGTGACTATATACAAAATATATCACCGCTGAGTTCTTTTATAGTCAAGTGCCTGGGACCCACTGAAAGGCTGGTTTAGCTCACTAAAAATTGCCAATACAATACGGATTGCTAATTAATTTCTCCCCCCACCCCCAGAGTTTCAGGAGAAGGATCTGTGTCTCTAGGCCACAGTGCCACATGGGGTTGCGCCAAGGGTGGCACAGCTTATGCCTTTACCCTATCCAAAGATTGCCTAAAGGAAGATTAGAGTCCCCAAAGAGCAGAATTTGTGATGTATTATCTTTGCTTTTTGTATTGTTTATCCACTTACACGCTAATTCACAAAATTCAGCAGCTCCCAGTGGGGTTTCTAGTCATTACTACATTAACAAGGTTTCACTGTATCAATAAGCAACTGTTGGTATTGCTAGTGGCATGAGAAATTGTCTATATTTCTAAACTTCCCTGCGAGATGGTATTGTGCAAATTGATTGTATTAATAACATCTCAGAATAAAGTCATAGCTAAATGATGTTTCCCTAAACAGTTACTGTTTTTCACTCCATTTGCATACTTCCCCTCAAAAAATATCCAGCCTGCATATATATATATATATATATATATATATATATATATATATATATATCTTTAACATGGAACATCACCACAAGAGAATAATCATGGAAGCCATCGAGATAGAGAAACACCCTCACAACATGAACAAGCGTGACGACACGTCCCGCCTGCCAGACATCTGGAAATTAGCCCTCCCCACAAAAACCGACACCAGAACCAGAGGCACACAGAACGCCGTCACCAATCAACCACACCAGACCCAAACCCAGACCCTCTCCACAGACATATTACAAACTCCATCCAGTAGCCAAACTATAGTGGCACCTCCGGATGCTGCACCCCCCTGCAATCCCTACACAGATATGGCTGGCACAAGGCACAAAATCACAGCTCGCCCCTATACACGAAGCCAAGCCAGAGCACAACTAAATGCAGCACAGCCATCTTCTCAGAAAAACTCTTCACAAGCTCAAGAGGTCAAGACACGAAAGCTTTAGCAACTAATCTACACTTAATGACCCACCCAGTGGTATTCAGAATATCACTCATGAAATCACTCAAGATATCCCTCAAGTAATTAAGGAACAAAAGAAGAAAAGGCACACTAATCTAGGAACTTCCTCTCTGCCCAGAACGTTGGAGGCTATACACCACACCCCTCAACAGTATTTATAGGAACTCAAACACCAGATTCTGCTCTGTTCCAGTAACAAGAAGCCGAAAGCACCAGCCTGAAGATGACGAGTGAGACCTCGTCGAAACGTCGCCCAGACACCCCGACTCTTACACGGGAAGACACCCGAAGACACCAAAACCTGCATATATATATATATATATATATATATATATATATATATATATATATATTGCATGAGCAACTCATCTTCCATTATCTATGCCTGAGCTGCTACTTGGAAGGGCAAGCCCATGCCAGCAGAGCAGAATGACAGAACTGGAAATTCCTCGTCCATCAACCCCCTCCACAAAAGGGCAGGAACTGAGCAGACAGGTGAGTTAAGCACCTGTGTGGGGATAAGTGCTAGCACACAAGGTTCTGCATTGTTTGGGCCCCAAGTACTTGAAAGAAGGTCTTTGACAACACCTATCAGCCAGGGCCTGGAAATCAGTAGAAGAGGCCTTACTCATGATCCGCTGATGGGCATAATGCACCAGGCAATGACACAAGGCAGGGCCTTCTTGGTGATGGCACCCGGAATACAGCTACAACATGTACATTATGGATTGCAACTATTGATAGCTTTATCTTCCATGGGTTTGTCTAAATCCCTTTTAAAGCCATCCAAAATTGGTGCCCATCATGATATCTCATACATAATTCTGAGCATGCCTAAACCTTCCCCTCCTCAAGCCAGGAAATGGATGGAAGAATTCAGAGTTTTCCTCTGTCTTCACTTCTGGCCCAGCAGCAGAACTGCTTTCAATTCCCTCATCGCCAGTAACAATATATACACATTTGCAGCAGGTTTCTGGTTGCAGTTTATTTCTGCCATTCAAGGCTTTACATTTAGAGCAGAGCTAAAAATAAAAATAAAAATCTAGGGGATCACTCTTCTGGGATTTAGTGCTTGGCACAGGCTCCTTTCTAAATGAGAACCATCCATCCATCAGAACCACCCACTGCCAAACCAAGAAGGTATGCTGAAATCCTTTCAATCACATGTGACATATAAGCAATGTCAATTATATGCGACACATATGGAGCTGGGCCCTGATTACACAGTCAGCCAATTTACCTAGAAGACAACTGTTGCTTGACACTGGGGGAGGAAGTTTGTTACTCAAAGACAGTGGTCCATGCTTAGGGGAAGTGACACATCTCATAGAACATGGGCTTTGCCTGCACAAGGTCCCAGATTCAATCTCCAGCATCTCCTGGTAGAGCTGGGAAAGTCTGAAATCCTAGACAGCCACCACCAGTCGGTGAAAAAAGAACTGAGCAACATGGACTAAAGGCAGCATCCTTCCTAACATGCACCGTAGGTACCTTGAGAAATCATTTTTACGGTTTCAAAAGGTAAGAAACAATATGAACTGCCACAACCATCTCTAGATATGAGAAGCTAGAAAACGAGGCAAACTTTTATTTACTCCTCTTCACTTGAACCCTGCATTTCCAAACCATTACAGGTACAGTGGTACCTCTGGTTATGTACTTAATTCATTCCGGAGGTCCATTCTTAACCTGAAACTGTTCTTAACCTGAGGTAGCACTTTAGCTAATGGGGCCTCCTGCTGCTGCCGCATCGCCGCCGCACAATTTCTGTTCTCATCCTGACGTAAAGTTCTTAACCCAAGGTTCTATTTCCGGGTTAACGGAGGCTGTAACTTGAAGTGTTTGTAACCTGAGGTGTTCATAACCTGAGGTACCACTGTACAGGTACTGCTGATATGTTTAGACAAGAGGCTGCTGGATCATGCTGTTCTGAGCTACTGTTACTTATGCCATTACAGTGGTACCTCAGGTTACATACACTTCAAGTTACAGACTCTGCTAACCGAGAAATAGTGCTTCAGGTTAAGAACTTTGCTTCAGGATAAGAACAGAAATCATGCTCCGGCGGTGCGGCGGCAGCAGGAGGCTCCATTAGCTAAAGTGGTGCTTCAGGTTAAGAACAGTTTCAGGTTAAGAACGGACCTCCGGAACAAATTAAGTACTTAACCCGAGGTACCACTGTACCTGTTTTCCTTCCGCCTCTTTTGAGGGAAGAGATTAAAAGGTGTACTCTTACATGGGAAATAAAATGTGTTCATTTGCACACACACAGGGCCAAGGAATGTGTTGGTCCATTAGCAAGCCAACCAGTTGTCTGTCTTGTATCTGTATCTGTCATTAAGAGAAATGCACTGCAGAGGGAGGGATAGTAAGAAGAAGAGGTCAGGAAAAGGCACCCGACTTAGCGGCCTAACCCGATAATCCTTTTGTGCGTGTGTGCGACAGCACACAGTGCCCCATTCAAAGTTTAGCGCTCATAATAAGATCAGAGGAGCCCTACAGGTAAAATGGCACACAATTCAAATGGAAGGTATATCTTGCATTGTGTGTTCCTGACCTAAAATTCCACGACTTCCCCCGCAGCAAGAAGGAGTGGGCCAAAGTTCAAGCATCTTCAACAATTTGAAAAATGTGCTTCTAAAAACAAAACTCCTAGATTGTGGCAGGCAGAACTTAAGCACAGAGGTGGGGATTTGGTTTTTAAAAAAAGAAAACAAAGAAATTCTCCTGTTCAAGAACTGCATTCACGCTGCCGCACACCAGCAAATCTGCAAGTTTGTAGTCAAATCCCTGGAGAGCATCTTCTTAGGTTCCTCTTAAACAGTTGCCTTCATCAAAGTCCTTACAAAATGTGTCCCTAGGCGAGTAGCCAAACATATGTATGATAAAGTATTTGGGTCAGGAAAATGTCCGTTTCCTAATCAATTTCATACCCCCTGTGGCTGCTTTCAAAAGAGAGATGGGTGCTTGAATCATGGATCTCCTGTCTCTTGCCTAGTTTGTCTGTTCTTTGAGCAGTTCATAAACAAATTAAATAAATTGCCTAATACTGGCTCTTTTTTGCCCTGCATTCTTTCCTTAACCCCACAGGTATTCTTACTTTCCTGGTAACATAGCCTCTGTGACAGGGATGGAGAACCTGAAGCCAAGGGCCAGGTGTGACCAGGTATGGTCCCCAGAATTCTCCCTAGGCCACAGTGGCGTAGCGTGGGTTGTCAGCACCCAGGGCAAGGCAAGTAATTTGCGCCCCCTAACCCGTGGATTTGTGCCCCCTAACCCTAACCCCCAGATGTTGCGCCTGGTGCGGCTGGCCCCCCTGCACCCCCCACGCTACGCCACTGCTAGGCCACACACCCCATTGAGCCACATCCCTCACCAACTGTGGTTTGCATCCTCCTTAAGTGTTTTTGCCTAGCTGGGATGCATCCTTGAAAACTGACTGTGTTGGGTTTTTTTGTTTTTTGTTTTGCTTGCTTCTATGAATGAAGGATGGAGGGATGCGGGTGGTGCTGTGGGTTAAACCACAGAGCCTAGGACTTGCCGATCGGAAGGTCTGCGGTTCGAATCCCCGTGACGGGGTGAGCTCCCATTACTTGGTCCCTGCTCCTGCCAACCTAGCAGTTCGAAAGCATGTCAAAGTGCAAGTAGATAAATAGGTACCGCTCCAGCAGGAAGGTAAACGGCGTTTCTGTGTGCTGCCTTGGTTCGCTAGAAGCGGCTTAGTCATGTCATGCTGGCCACATGACCTTGAAGCTGTACACCGGCTCCCTCAGCCAGTAAAGCGAGATGAATGCCGCAACCCCAGAGTCGGTCATGACTGGACCTAATGTTCAGGGGTCCCTTTACCTTTACCTTTATGAATGAAGGATAGAAAAGGATGTGTGAGTGTGACGAAACTAGCCAACTGAACAAAGGTCAAGATCAGGCATCCCTGAGCAAGAATCACATTTGTTTTGGAACAACCTTTCAGGGCGAGGGAACTTCCAGTGGCAGGCAGGGCCAGAGACAAATAGGCCAAACATTAAATGTGATCTTGACCAGGCATCCCCAACCTTTGGCCCTCCAGATGTTTTGGCCTACAACTCCCATGATCCCTAGCTAACAGGACCAGTGGTCAGGGATGATGAGAATTGTAGTCCAAAACATTTGGAGGGCCAAAGGTTGGGGATGCCTGGTCATTTAATGTTTTGCCTATTTGTCTCTGGCCCTGCCTGCCACTGGAAGTTCCCTCGCCCTGAAAGGTTGTTCCAAAACAAATGTGATTCTTGCTCTAGACTCCCCCCCCCCCAGTTTCCCCGTTTTCCTCTCCTTTCCCACTTAGTTACTTTGGTTGCAGAGGATCTCTTGCTGCAGACACATTCTCTCCCTGGCAAACAATTACCCCTGCTCCCCTCGGTAGGGGGCCATTAAGAGATCATCATGGGTTCTGCTAAGTCATCTCACAATCACAGCTTTGTGCAATCACCTCTCATCTCAGACTGTCTTGGCACCTGCCACGCGGAGGAACTAGCAGTCGCAATTCCTCAGCACCTCCAGGCACATTGCTTGATATTTCAGTCGAGGAGTATGACGGATAATGGCTAATAGTCTCTCATCGTTTAATTGGTAGATTACTCTGGCATTTATTTTCAGGAGGGGTGATACGGTAAAAACCCAAATGGGTGATCAAGATGGAATTTAACTCAACAAATGTATTTCAGAAGTTTTCTCTACAGAGCCATCACATTTATAAATGAGATTTCAGAGGTGATTGTTAACTACATCTGCTCTTTATTACTTATTAAAATGTATGTCTGCAAATGTCCTGGTGGTTCTGTCATAAGCCATAGAGATGAAACTATTTTTTCCCTAAGAAAGTTTTTACCATTTGGGCAAACATTTGCTATTCGTTATCTGTATTTTTCCTTCTGTGATTTTTGTAGTAGCAAGTATAATGCTGATTTCAATCAACCAAAGGAAGGCAACCTTTAAATTTTGATGTCATATTTCAACTCTAAACACTGAATGTCAAGGTTTGAGGTCAAAATCTCAATGCCAGAGCTGAGGGGACACATAACAACAACAACAGCAGCACCACCACCACCACCAATATTTATAAGAAATATTGGGTGGGGGAAGCACCAAACGTTGCGCTCGCTCAGGATGCCATGTTACCAAAGTCCACCCTTGTAGGTATGTGTCCCATTCAGTCCCTGCTAAAGATGACTGATAGTGTCACTACTGTCAGGGCCAAGTGTATGTCTGATACCTGAAGGAGCGTCTCCACCCCCATCGTTCTGCCCGGACGCTGAGGTCCAGCGCCGAGGGCCTTCTGGCGGTTCCCTCATTGCGAGAAGCAAAGCTACAGGGATCCAGGCAGAGGGCCTTTTCGGTAGTGGCGCCCGCCCTGTGGAACGCCCTCCCATCAGATGTCAAAGAGATCAACAACTACCTAACATTCAGAAGACATCTTAAGGCAGCCCTGTTCAGGGAAGTTTTTAATGTATGATATTTTAGTGTGTTTTTTTGTTTCTATGGAAGCCGCCCAGAGTGGCTGGGGAAACCCAGCCAGATGGGCGGGGTACAAATAATAAATTATTATTATTATTATTATTATTATTATTAATGCAGAGATCATCGTAACAAGTCATAACAAGGATCTGTTGGTCAAAGTTTGCTGGCCAGGAAATGATTTTAACTGGATCAGAGGTTTTAGCACAGATTTTATTTGCAGTGCAATCTGTGCATGTTTACTTGGAAGCAAGCCGTGCTACATTCTATGGGACTTACAAAATAAACCTGCACGAGAAATTGTAGTCCTAACCTGATTCTTATATGGAACCACATTCTTTAGTGTGTTGCTGTCCCCGATGAGTCCTTAGAGCAGGCCAAAAATAAGCAATCAGCTGTGTTCATTGGGGAGGAATAAAGGCCAATGTAAGAAGTAGAGAGAAAGAATCTGAAAGGAGTGGGCTACTTTGCACGTTTCCAAAAAACGAGCAATCTTAAAGTCAGCAGCAAAAAAACTGGGAGAAATCAACTGGGAGGGGGGAAAGTGCAATTTTTCCCCCAGCAGTGAACTCATGAGAGAACTCCTCCCTAATTTAGGCTGGAACTTGAAGGGGAGAAAGGTCAGAGGTATTCCCCCCTCCCTTGTCATTATTGGATCAAAACAATATCTAGGCAATAGACAGTATTTATTAGCTTGTAAAGCTGGAGATAATGATCCCATTCAATCAGAATTCATGAATTATTCAGCAGTCCCAACTTCACATAATTCCTTGCTTTACTTTTTAAACCAGTGAAATCAACATTGTGTGTGTGTGTGTGTGTGTGTGTGTGTGTGTGTGTGTGAAATAGAAAGAGACAATAGTGGCCAAGCAAACAAAGCAAATTTTGCTGCTCTTTTTGTGTATCTCTTGCGGCAAAGAAAGCCATAGGGGTTTGAACTGAGAAGGATCCTCATGTTGGAAATATTCCCCAAATAAAGACTATACTCTTGAGTAGAGAAAGTATTCTAATTATTATTGCGGATGGGCACTCTCTATATTTCTACTGGATTTTGTAATTACTGTAAATGGTTTGATATTACTGCTAATTCTGGTTGCTAGGGCAATTGCATTTTCTTTTCTTCTTCTTTCCTTCTTCTGGCAGTTTGTTTTAAAGGGAACCACGTAGCTGGACATCTCCAACAAATTTGCAGCTGATGCTTCACCAAAACCTAATTATTTTAATGTAACTGTGTTTTGTTGCAGTCCTCATCACCACTTAATGTCAAGAGGCAAGCGCCAAGAAGCACTGTACTCTATGGTCAGCTATGATAGATCTGGGAGCTAGGGTGCTATGGAATCTAAACTAGCCACAAAAAGGTGTTACACACAAGGTAGGCAAAAAACATGCCCCTCCATGGCCAATCAGGACGCGGTGAAAAATAAAAATAGGAGGGCTCTTGTTCTCAGGTCCTACTTGTGGGTTTGTCCTGACTGGTTGGTCACGGTGAGAACAGGATACTGTACTAGATGGGCTATTGGCCTGATCCAGGAAACTCTTCCTATGTTAAGCTAGTGACCAGCTGAAACTTGGGGTAACAAAGGGTGGGAGGGTTGTATGTGCAGCTTGCTGGCCAAGACAGAACCTGGGAGGCATGGGGTGAGGTCTTTTCTGGTTTGCAGCAAGTGTTGTTGGAAATGTGGGAATGGGCCAAGAACTTAGCTGCCTTATTCAGCCTTGTGAGGGCTGGGACTTCCCAGCTGCCATGAAGCTAGTCTCTAGAGAGCCAACGTTGAGTGGTGCTGCCTCCCCCTGCTACTGCAACCCCTTTCCCCTTTGGTGATGCGACAGAATAAGGGACTCCTTCCTAGCACTCAGTTATGAAATCGTTTCAACTGGAGGTGCTGGGGAGCCATTTGGCTGCCTTCTTTATGCTACCATTTATGCTACTTTATGCCACTCCTGCAATGAGCTCTACGTGGGGCTACCTTTAAAGGTGACTCAGAAAATGCAATTAATCCAGAATGATGCAGCTAGACTGGTGACTGGTAGTGGCCGCCGAGACCATATAACACCGGTCCTGAAAGATCTTCACTGGCTCCCAGTACGTTTCCGAGCACAATTCAAAGTGTTGGTGCTGACCTTTAAAGCCCTAAACGGCCTCGGTCCTGTATACCTGAAGGAGTGTCTCCACTCCCATCGTCCAGCCCGGACACAGAGGTCCATTGCCGAGGGTCTTCTGGTGGTTCCCTCACTGCGAGAAGTGAGGTTACAGGGAACCAGGCAGGGGGCCTTCTCAGTAGTGGTGCCTGCCCTGTGGAACGCCCTCCCAGCAGATGTCAAGGCAATAAACAACTATTTTACTTTTAAAAGACAACTGAAGGCGGCCCTGTTTAGGGAAGTTTTTAATGTCTGACACTGTATTGTTTTTAATATTCGGTTGGAAGCTGCCCAGGGTGGCTGGGAAGGTCAGCCAGATGGGTGGGGTATAAATAAATTATTATTATTATTATTATTATTATTATTATTATTATTATTATTATACCATAGATAGAACACCTCTAAGATGATTTTCACGACCAACCCAAACATGCTACCAGGCATTTATTAAGGGATACTTGGGTTTCTATGCCATCTTCATTTCTAAATTCGTGGAATGGTTCAAAGGGGCCAATTGAGCTTTACAAACTGAGTTTCTAAAGACTGGAAACCATGTGCAAAATGGACTTCCTAAATAAGAAATTGTTGATTTGCCCCATCAGGCCTTGGCAGGCAAAACATCCACTGACTGTTTATAGCATTAAAGCAGATGTCACCTTGCCATCTACTGTAGACTAATTAGTGTTGCATGTCTAGCAACAAGGTCCCCAGGAACTTCTTAGTGAGATACCTGGAGAAGCATATTTCTATATTCTTTGCCACTGTTGCAAGTACATAGGAAGCTGACTTATACTGCCCCAGGCCCATCTAAATCCATCTACCCTGATGGACAGCAACTCCCCAAGGTTTTAGACAGGACCTCCTTCCTAGTCCTACCACTAAATCTTATTTTCCATTAAAGAAGCTTATTTGGAGGCTAATGTAACAACAGGAGTGAATAATGTGCTTGCTGGTACTTAGGTCATCAGATTCTGAAGTCTTGGTTAAGAACAGGGCTTTTCTCGGGCAGAACTCACTGGAACTTGGTTCCAGCACCTCTCAGGTAGGTGCCATTGCCATTATAAGAGAACAAGGGAAGGGTTCGTGGTGAGTTCCAGCTCTTCTTTTTCTAGAAAAATAGCACTGGTTAAGAATATAATAGAAAAAGTTCCACCTACAAGGTTGGATGAGCACAAAATCCATTGTGGTTTTCAACTGATTCTGTCTAATGCTTGGAAATCGTGTTGTTGGTAATTAAAGATAAGCAAAGCCTTCTAAGTTCTGAAGCCTAATGCGAATGCTGTTGAAGGTGACATTGCGTTGCTGATCTGTGCAATTCTTGATGTGTGTGATGACTGCAGTATGAATATTGATAGCAGCACATTGCTTCATTTTCAGGGATTTGCTCCTCTACTTTCTGTGACCATGAGTTGTGTTAAATTGTCACATTGCAGGACTGTCATACACCATGGTTCCCCTTTGTGATTCAGAAATTTGGGGTAGTCTTTGCAACAGGGATGGGGAACCTGAGGGAGGGGGACCAAATGCACACCTGTCGGCTTTGACTTGGGACATTTTCCCAATCTGCAAGATATTACGCCAGAAAACCAGTATCTATCTCTATATCCAATAATGATGGGTCTCAATGTTTACCAAGAGTCAATGGAGATATTTTACTATAATCCAATCGCCACCCCTTTGGTGCAATTGATGGAGGTGCCTCTGCATAAAACTTTGCTGCTTCTGATCTGTATTCCTCTGAACAGTTGCTGGGAGACAAAGGGGCTGAGGGAGAGAGCATGTACTGCAAAATATGAAAATACTATAGCTAGCATCCCTTATCCCACATTTGATTTTTTTTCAGCTTCACTGGCAAGTATTTACATTTGATGCCTAGAAAGAAAGGCTGGATTAAGCAAAGTCTGTGCTGTAGCGTTGTGCAAATTCCCCTAATGATACAGTACGCTTTAAGAAATTAAGGTCTAGGTCCTACTCTGTCCTGTTGTAACTGTGAACATTCCTATTCACTTCAGTAGAGGAAAGCATCAGACCCTAAGTCACTAAATAACATTTTCCATGGTAATTAATAACAGTAGTTTTGAAGTGAGAAAAAAATAGGGGTTTGATCTCCCCCCCTTTTTTTTTTGGTAACACAATTTTCCAGAACTGCTAGTGGATTTATGAGAAGTCAAATAATCATCTGGAACATATTCAGAGATGACAAGCTTTTTAAAAAATCAGAGCACATCCAAGGCTTTGGGCTGAGCAAGAAACTGAAGGATGGATTAAAAAATATATAAAAGGTAAGTATTATTGATTGGGGGAGGGCTAAGAAAATAATATGCAAATTGCCAAGATCAGAAGTCCTGGTGGATACATTTTTGAAAGAATGTGCACAGTGGGAGGGGGTTTCTGAAGTCAAATGTCTGAAACAAGACTGCAAAGGGAAAAAGGTAGTTTCTAAAATGCTCATTTTGTCTTGTCTTGTGGATAGATAATGAATGCAAATCTTCTTCCATGGGTTTAAAGCCCTGATTGCTGACACAGGGAAACCGGGATGTTTTGTGAAAAACAACAACATGTTGATCCTGTGAAGGTTTCAAAGTAACCATAGAACATATGTTGGGATTGTGTTGCCACCAGAAGACCTCAGTGACTGGACAAATATAGAAAGGAGAAGATCCCAAGTTTCTTCCCACTTTATACACTAACTAACTGCAAAGCCTTAAACTAGCAATCAAGTCAGTTGCTTGAGCAGAGACATTCACAGGCTGGTGAGAGGTTGCTCCACTCGGCAACTTAGGTGCTACATTCTGCATTATTTGCAGCTTCCAGGCTAGGAATGAAAGAGAAAGTCAATTCAGTACACGTTTAAAACTGAGTCTATCAAATGCACACTTTTTGAAACTTTACTATGTAAACTGAAACACATCTACTCTTCAAAAGCCACACTACTCTGAATTTTGCAACATAGTTTTTCAACGAATGCATATTTGATGGGGAAGTGCGCATAAAAAGGAAAATAACATAGAATATGCACTATATTAGAGAAATTTGCTTGCAGAAATGTGCACAGCAGTCAAAACCACATATAAAATGTAATTATCAGGAGAAATTTGGACTGGTGAATTTTCATGAGGATTTTTTAAAAAAGAATTCTCTGCAAAATGTAGAAAACTGAATTTAAGATTGGAAAAATGAGGAACTACATGTTCAGCAATGGACAGGTTCTTCCATCTCTACTCCAGACCAACCTTAAGGGCAGCCCAACATAGAGCATATTGCAGAAGTCCTGTAATGAGGTTACCAGTGCTTATATAACTGTAACCAAACTATCCATGTCCATATACAGCCCTAGGTGGAAAACTAGCCAAAGCTTTTAAAAGGCTCTCCTAGACTATGCACCTGCTCCTTCAATCCCATCCAGAACAGGTAACAGATCAATCTCCTGGATTCAAGGAAAAACTCTCCCCAGCACCCCCACTTGCCTCAGCCTCAGCTTACTGGCTCATATCCAGCCCACCACTATATCCAGGACATGTATGGTTACACCTGATTCAGATATTTTGCAGTATTGTGTGTCACTGGTCTACTGGTGACGCTTCACTCCAAATCACCTATGATCTCCCAATGGATTCATAGATGCTAAAAGTCTTCATGAAGATATTAAATAGATCAATACCTATGGATAGCCTCTGGAGTTGTTTTCAAATGGGTGGATGTACATAACTGTGCTAAGCTGCATGAAACTGTCATGCTGGAAGGGCAAAATACACTTCTCTCACTTGTATGTATCTTAGTTGGAAAAAGGATATGAATTACTCTTCCTTTATGAGGCAGTCTAACACTGGGCTGAAAATTCACTCCAAGCTTTTGTCTATTATCTGTTCTGTTAAGCTGCAGTTTTCATTAGTACCATAATTCATCATGCCAGTTGACTTTTACATTATGAATTGCTATGCTAACATTTTGCACCTGATAGTTATTAATTTTAGTGTAGACTGATTTATCATAGCATTCAGCATTTAAAGAGAGACAAATAGAAGATAATTTTTGTGTGGGTTTTTTTTAAGACACAGCACATAAAACATTTCCCAGATAATAATTAGGTGTTGGATGCAACTGCATTTTTTTTGTCTGTGGTCAAAAATGGTCCATTGATTGAAAGTGATGTTTTAAATGATTTTGCTGTTCAAAGCCTGACTTACCTGAAATGTAACCATGTCCTGATGCAAGATGGCATACTCTAAGAACCTGTTTTTTCTCCCTAACAAGGATTGAAATTACTCTGTGGCGACGTTTTCTGGGTAATAATGGTGTTGGGTCCTGCTAGTGAGACACAATTGCAGCTAATATGGCCATTTTTAGCATTGTTGAATTTTCAATAGCAGATAATTTAGATTGTGCATTATACTGGAGTCCACTGAGCATAGATGGAGAGTGGAATTAAAATTAGTTTCTTGTTTTTATTATTTTTTTAGATTTTTGTTTATGAAGTGGTCTTTGTTTGAATTTGGGTTTTGATTTGTAATGCATGCATTCCTAAGGAACAGAGCTGTTGACGTGTCTATAGTGGAGAGATTTCTGCAAGCCACTCACCTCGACTAAACTGATTATTAACCTTGTTTTTTTCTAGATAGAAGTCAACACGAATAGATATACATGTTTGTGACTTGCCTTGTAAATGGCACAAGATATATTGAGATTTTAGCTTGACGTGCTTTGACTTCATCCCGTTTTCAAAGGTTGTGTATCCCATCTAGATCACTAGGATCAGATCAACATGTGGAAATGATCCACGAAAAGGATGAAGTGGTACCAAAGGTGAGACAGTGGAGATATGCTTCCAAAAATGGCTTCTCTAAAACATGGCAGTGGAACTGAACATGTTGCTATTTCATATTGTGTAAAACACCACTTGCTTTTTTTTTTTCCAGATGAATATTTATTGGTTTTCCAAAAAAAAAAAAAGACTACATACAACAAACAAAAAAGAAAAAGACACAACAACAAACCACAACACCGATAAACAGCATACACAATAAAAAATTTCACCTACAAATTTACATTGTCATCTCTTTCTGGGCTTCCTTCAGCTTGTCCGTAAATCTTCCGTATCAAAAATCAGAATTACGCATTACCTAGTTTGTATTGTCATTATACATTTCTCTTCCTCTAGTTTCATTGAACAATAACTCTTCGTCTTTCACAGTGCTTCTCTGAATCCCCTTAACGTTATTTGTCCTTTGCTAATATGTTCCAAGTAATCTACATATTTTCCCCATTCCTTGATAAACTTTTGGTCTCTTAAGTGTCTGATCTTTCCCGTCAGTCTATCTAGATCCGCGTAGTCTAGTAACTTTGATCTCCACTCCTCTATTGTTGGCATTTCCTGCTTTTTCCACTTCATTGCAAGAGTTATCCTTGCTGCTGTGACTGCGTAGTATACAAATTTATGATCTTTCTTTTTTATTTCATTCCCTAATATCCCTAACAGGAAAATCTCGGGAGTTTTTTTAAACGTATACTTTAGCACTTTCTTTAACTCGATGTATACTTTTTCCCAAAATTCTCTCACTCTCCCACACTCCCACCACATGTGGTAAAAGGAGCCCTCCCTCTCTTCGCATTTCCAGCACCTGTTGTCCACTTTATACATTTTTGATAGTTTCACAGGTGTTATATACCACCTGTAAAACATCTTCATAACGTTCTCTTTCACCGTTATACACGCCGTAAAGTCTAGACCTTCTTTCCATAAATTCTCCCAATCCTCAAATTGTATGTCGTGACCCACGTCTCTAGCCCATCGAATCATCACTGTTTTAACTTCCTCATCTCCCAAGTTCCAGTCCAGCAGCATCTTATACATTTTAGATATTATTTTTACATCATTATTTATAATTTCCATCTGAAATTTTGAGTCTTTATCTGAATACCCTTTTTCTTTAATCTCTTTTCTAAACATCTCATTGACTTGGAAGTGATGGAGCCAGTCATACACATACTCCTTAACCTGCTCAAATGGCTTTAACTTCCACTTCCCATCTTCTTTCATTAACAGTTGGCTATATGTTGCCCACTCACTTCTCATGTTAATTTTCTTAACACTCATCACTTCGAGAGGGGAGAGCCAGTGCGGGATTTTAGGTTCTAGTAGGTTTTTATACCTTTCCCATATTTCAATAAGTGGACCTTTAAAAATATGGCTCGCAAACCCCTTATGTACTTTCCTCTTACCACACCATAGGTAGGCATGCCAGCCGAATTTATTATCGAAGCCCTCTAAATCGAGTAGCTCCTTGTCCGCTAATTTGACCCAGTCTTTTATTCAACAAACACCACTTGCTTTTACCTGGAATTCCTATCATCTAGAGGGCCACAGGTTGCCCATCCCTTACCTATCCTTGACAATCATGCCTCAATTATTCAGGCTTTAGGTAAGGGATGGGGAACCTGTGGCCCTCTAGATGATATTGGAGTACAAATCCCATCATCCCTGTCCTCTTGCCATGCTGGTTGGTGCTGATGGGAACTGGTACCCAACAACATATGGAGGAGCCCAGGTTCCTTACCCCTTTTTGAGATGTAGGCCTCTCTTTGCTTACTGATATTCTCCCTAATCTGTAGCAGGTACTTACCAACAGCAGTATGTAGCAAACCAGAAATAATAAGTGGGCTCCAGATTTTGCAACAAACTGGATGCCAGTCCTGGCTCATATCCAAACTTTACAGGGCCTAACGCATGTGCTATATACCAAGCCAGCACCTCCCATCAATGTCTCTTTGTAGACTATATACAAAAAAGATGCCAGTCCATACACAAAGTGAAAGATGGATACAAACCTGACATTGGAGGAATTCCCAGGACACAAACATGAACATTGTTCTAGATAGGCACTTGAAAAGGAGACTTTAGATGAACATACTCAACTTTCACATGAGCAGAAATGCCCTAATCCAACATTTGCTCTCCAGTGTCCCTTCCAGTCAGACACTGGAGTTTTGCCAGCCTTCTTGTTCCTCACCTCTTCTTGTGTTCTTCCCCACTCTCCAGACTCTTATGTCACCTTAAAGGCTAACATTTTTATTGTCACAGACATTTTCTTGGAATAAGGCTGTGTGTGTATAGAAAATGCAGCTAGGATGTTCTCTTCCTCAATTCAGATCAAAGCATGTTTGGCGAAAAATCACCAAAATCCAGCATTTAATAAGAAACAACAGGATAGAGATGGGTTGTGGCTAACAGCATGTGTACACCGCTTCTCAAATCAGCGGTGGGAACATACTGAATGCAGAGTAAATCAGAGTGTGTACACAGCCTAAAGCCCACTAGAATTAGATGCATGAAATGCTACAGCAGAGGGAATAATTGATTTGACTGAAGCAAGAGAGAGTGAAAGGAATGAAACTTACTAGTTGAATTACTATTCTGACTTATATCCCACAGGTATGGATGTAGATTTGTATGATACAGAGCAGCAGCTTTGGGAAAATATGAATTACCGCAGGCCTACATGCGCTTGGTTCACACATGGTATTTATCCACATGAATGTGTAAATGAGGTTGATCAGGACTGCCCATGTGTAGAAATTATAACATGAACTAGTCCCAGGTTCTCCTGCTTGAAAAGAGTTGACAGATAGTTGTCTGAAAACAATAATGTCCAATGCCCCTGGGGACACAGTAGGTGGAACCAGAGCCAATGACAAACATAGGCAGCTCATTCTAGTTTTGTCCCCAACTTCCTTCCTATCAAGTCCTACAAGGGCAACAGTGAGTCTAAGAAGGAGGAAGCTGAGAGGCAGTGCCAGCTCCTGAACTGGTTGGAAGTATTAAGGCAGGCAGGCTGGGACTGGTTGAGAGCTGAATGAAGTTTGGTGGAGCAGAGCCTCCATTGCTATAAAGCTTACGTTTCTGGAGCCACTTGGCTTTCCTGACTAAAGACTGTCTGAGAGTGACCCTGAATGAGGCAGAGCACCAGACTAGTATCAGGATGCCAGAAAGACCAAACAATTTATACCTGTTTTGTGTACCATTTTTCACCTGCAGGAATCCCAATTAGATGGAATTACCACCCCAATTAAGCAGCAGTCCTTGCTATTAAGTATCATTAGGCTTAATTTGGTTCCCTGGGAAATGTCCTGTCTAAAACGAATTTCATAATTGAGCATTTGCAATAAATATGTTAGCTCACGTCGAAAGTTCTGTACGTTGCGTAGGTGCCAAGGCCGTTGTGTTTAAAAACGGCTGGAGCTTTCTGTTCCAGCCTTGCGCTCTAGCAGTTAAACATTTTCCATGGGCTGGGGGAGCTTTCTTGCATTTTGCCGGTGCAGTTTGATTCATGCTTGATTAATTCACATTTTCTCTTGCAAGCCTGACCATCATTTTGTTAATGATTCAGAAAGCATCTGAAAACCTATCCATCATAGATCAGAACCAATGTGATCGTGCTAAGCAAGAAAGAAAGAAAGGAGAGTGATTGGTTCTGACTGTCTGGATGGCAGGATAACAAGAGGTAGAAAGTGTACAATTTTTTGTATGTGTATAAAAAAAGAAAGCACCCTACCCAACCATGTACATTGCAGCATTGTGTATGAATGGGAACCCCCCATGGAAGAGAGATAAAGGGATTGTGGGAATTGTTTTGAGACAGTCGGGAAACACTCTGCTTGGTGCTATATAACTACATAGCACCATCTGCAGCTGGCAGCCATGAAATGTGTAACATAAGGAAATGTACAGCATGCATAATTGTAATGTCCAAAGCCTTTCACAGGCTCAGATGAAGGTTGTGTACTCTCATGAGACCAGATGATAATCTGAATTCACAGTGAGTGTTACTTTCCCCGTCATTTAAGCCTATTGAAATCATGCTCTGTGGCTTTGGCTTTAACAGTGCATTCTGTCAAGAGATTTACCTGTGTTATATAATTTTCCCTGAACTTATCTGATACTTTTTGTGGACTCTCTTTGGGCCAGGTAGGATCTGCTGTGTCTCGCCTCCATCCTTTGGTGAGAGCTAGTAGGAGCTTCGCAAAAGAGAGAGCTTGGAGAAAGTGGGAGATTCCTACAAAGGAGAAGTTCGAGTGGGTGAGTTGCACCCTGATATTGCTTCTTGTGAATCAGGGGACCATCACAGAATCTCAGGATCTGTAGGGCTTGGAAGTTTGTAAGACCTGAATAACCAGTTGACATGGAACTCAGGCACTGCTAAGACAAAGATGCTGTTAAATACAGTATATACATATATTTGGGCTGCCATCCAATTTTTAAAATTTGAGTCAATTAATTATATGCATTTAAGTCATTTAGTTGATTAAATGTACATAAATCTGCATATAAAAACAGTAGTTGTAAAGAAAAAAAACATGTTCTTTGAGTTGGATCATATGAGTCACGTTAATCGTTACTAGTTTAAATCCCATTTATTTGAATAAGTACCGTAGCTTAGACAGGATCCAACATAAAGGACTCCTACATTAATATTGGCACTGTTTTTAGTGGTATTTTTTTTATTGTATACATAATCATGCACACCATCCTGATATTTTATGCATGGTCAGTATATGTATACTTTTAAAAATAAATAAATAAAATTAATTGAACTTAGGTTCCTTGAAATCAATGGCACAAGTTCCTCATCACTTAGCCTAAGCCCCATTAAGTTTAACGAGTACAACTAAATCTGGATTCAACTCTTTGCTTTGAGATGATGTTATGACAGGTGCATCTTAGAAGAGACCTTCCCTCTTCTCTCACATATAGGATTAAATGCCTTTTCTAAGATTGGCCCTGTCATCTACTGGTTTTACATGTACACACACACAATTGCATTAAAATCTATGTGGTTTTTTAAAAAAATGTCTTATTATCCGAAATCAAATTTAAATCAATTACTGTAATCTAATTGATCTGCTTTGCTATCCTATGCACGTTTACTCAGAAAACAAGTCCACTGAGTTCATTTGGACTTAATTCCCAGGTAAATATTGCTACAAGCCACCTTAATCTCTGCCAAGCAATAGCAATATTCCAGGGGTCTTGGCACTAAACCAGGGTTTGTGTTTCCTTGGGGAAAATGAGACACAACAGAGGCTTGATGAAATATGGTTTATTTTACCCATATTTACAACCTGGGTTTTGATGGAGATAGCTCACAGCATTCATATCCCAAGAGGGTGCAGAACTGGATCTGGAGGCATCCTAAGCACCACCCTTGTGTCTCTCTGTCACAGCCTGCTCCAGCCGGCCCTTCAGTCCCCTCAGGGACTTCTGCCTACTTCCTCCTCCTCCTTCCTAGCGGTTGCTAGGCTAGCCTTCTGAGGAAGCTAGCTAGTATTATCTCCAGCCTTTGCTAAATTCATGGTGTTATTGGTTGGCTCAATTTCTAACCCTTTACTGAATGTAGAGGTTATGGGGCAGGGTCTTCCCCCCAATTCATAACAATATGTATAGGATCACACTCTTCATCAGCTAAGGCTGCAATCCTAAAGTGTGTATGTTCTACTTCCGGATCCAATGTCCTGCAAGGCATGAGCTGGCAAAGTAGAAATGAATGTATTCTGAATTCCTACATGCTTCAGGGGCTGTAAATTCAGTCCCTGGTTAGGGGAGGGGCATGTCAGGGACCCAGGATGAAACACACTTCCTTGGGGATCACAGGATTTTACCCTAAACTTGCAGCTCTAATGAATATAAAAAAAATACTGAGGAAAATAGGTAAAGGTAAAGGACCCCTGGACGGTTAAGTCCAGTCAAAGGCGACTATGGGGTTGCGGCGCTGATCTCGCTTTCATACCAAGGTAGGTGGCCTTTGTCCAGAGATGGCTTTCAGGGTCATGTGGCCAGCATGACTAACCCACTTCTGTCACAGCAGAACACCATGATGGAAGCCAGAGCGCACAGAAACACCATTTACCTTCCCGCCGCAGCGGTACCTATTTGTCTACTTGCACCGGTGTGCTTTCGAACTGCTAGGCTGACAGGAGCTGGGACAGAGCAACAGGAGCTCACCCCATCGTGGGGATTCAAACCGCAGACCTCCTGATCAGCAAGCCCAAGAGGCTCAGTGGTTTAGACCATATAGCTTGCACTCTGCAACCACAGATGCACTTATGGATGCCACTGTTAAATTAGCTCCTCCAATTTGAGGATGCTCAAGCACCCACCCATTTTGTCTCAGCCAGCATGGCTCGTCCTCTTTTCAGATTTACTTTGTAGCTCTGGCTGCAAATCCTCACTTCCGCAATCCAAGGCTCGATGAGTGTGTGATTGAGAAATTCCTATATTTCAAAATTCCAGCACATGTGCACATACTTATTGTGCACATACCTATCTGCTGCCTTCCATCAAAAAGTACATATTACATCAAGGATTTCAGCTACATCTTATATTCAGACGTTTATAGTAATTAGTGCCTTGGGCACATATGTATGCCAAATATCAGTTTTCTGTCTCTGGTGGAAGTACCCTAACCATTTTTGATACTCCATGTGTGTATCAGTGATTGAATGAATCCCACGTCTTTGTATGTACTGTATGATGTTGACGGTTCATCATATATACAAGGAAATGTTAGGCTAGAATGAGACACTTGTCTGACATGCCATTAATGTCCTATAAGGGGAGAAAATCTTCTGTAGCACAAACAGGCTTATTTAAAACCAGAGCTTTTGATGTTATAATGTGCAGTCTAAATTCAGTAATCCCTCCTCCCTTACTCAAAGAAGAGTCTCTTAAATTAGTAATAAACATAACAATGAAAGTAACTGCCGCGAAGAGCATGACTTATATCACACTTAATGTTTCAATGGATGTTGTAAATGCAAGTTAAGCTGAATGAATTTAATTTGTGTCTGCATGCAAGATGTTTAAATATGTTGCTATTTCTGGCACTAGGTCCAGTCCCTCTGATATGAGAACATCTAAAGACTTCAAAGGAGCTGGAAGTTCTATGCCGTTTAGAACCCCTCTGGGGATGCTTATCTGAACTGTTTTCTGGCACCTATACATGCAAACAATCATATTGTGTGTGCATGCAAACTATCATTCCACCACCCTGTACGAAAGTTGCAATGTCTTGTGCAAATATTCTGAATTTCAGAGTTCACTGCAAGTGCGCTCTCTCTCTCTCTCTCTCTCTCTCTCTCTCTCTCTCTCGCACCTAGCCTGAGCCAACTCAGTTAACTGTAGATAACTTGGAGTTCTCCAATAAAGCATTTGAAACAGAAAAGAAAACTTCCTTCTGTTTGACGCAAACTAAGTTTCCAGATGTTAAGGTCAAAGGTTGGAGATAAAAGTATCAGGTTTTGGCCTACCCTAACTGGAATCCAGGACCAAATGTCTGCGTTCTTCCCTGGAGGGGGTTCCCTTTGTACTGGTTCAGTTTTCTTCTTTAGCCTCTCCCAGTAAGAGGTCCCATTCCATGCTGCTGAATTATGATACTTCACATCCATCATTTAAAACACTTTCAAACTTGAATTTGCTGTTTAACACTTGGCTGCCTTTTCCAGCCTCCTAAATAGCTCTTTAAAGCACAATTCCATCTTTGGAATGCCGTTCCTCTCTTTCTTCCTGGAACTGTGTTGGTATGGTGGGTAGGGAATCATCTATGCTGACACAGAAGATGCCTGTTCTGTCTGTGCCAACAAAGCCTGCAGTAAAAGCAAACAAAATTGATGGCCAGACTTAGAGAAAGCCAATAAGGAAGACAAAGCATGCATGTTAGCTCCGCTCATCTCTCACAAGTTGAATCTGAAGCAATTGGAAGCGTTTCAACCCTCTAAGAAAACAAGCAGAAGGCACAGCTAAAAAGGAATTTATTTAGAAATTAAATGATTGGATATCCTGTTAAGAGAACCCTTAAGTTCTCTTCTTTCAACCACTATGTTAATTAACACCAGTTTGCTCTCAGATGTTGAAATAAGGTAATAAAAATAAAAATAAAAATAGGGGTGTGTTTGTATTATTATTATTATTATTATTATTATTATTATTATTATTATTATTAACATTTGTATACTGCTCCATACCTGCAGGTCTCAGGGTGGTTCACGGGATTAAATCACAGTATAAAAACACAAAATACATAAAATAAAAACAATCACAACTCAATAGTTCATTAGATGTTTTTAACGTGACATGCATATCGTCTCCTAATTGTTAGCATAAACAATAGCTTGGGTATTACCTTGGATATGTAGAGGTGAAGTCCATGTTTCACTGAATTAAAACTGGAACTTGAAAATGACTAGATGGTAAGCAAGAATGTGGGGTACACCTAGCTGTGAGTCACATATGCATGGATGTGAATAGATGATGGGAGAGACTATCTAATATATTTATTAATATCATATCTGATATATTTATTAATATCATATCTGACATATTTATTAATATCATATCTGATATATTTATTAATATCATATCTGACATATTTATTAATATCATATCTGATATATTTATTAGATATTATCCTTCCTTCCTCGCATTTGTGAGTGCTATCCCTTTATAGCTTAAAGGGAAGCTTAGATAGGCTAGTTTTAGCCTCTGAGTTTAAATAATTCGGGATGTGTTAAGACAGACTCTTGGTCTCCTGGTGTTTCCCCCTTTTCTCCCCCTCAAAAGAACAATCACACCAACTGCCTTGTAAAAGGTAAAAATAACATTTACTCACTCCGAATACCTGTTAAAGAGTAACAGATACAGCAGCTTTGTTCAGGGAGGCTTAAAATGGTAATTGAGTCACAAATACATACTTAAGTCTAGTTTAAAATGTTTTCTGAGCTTGTAGCTCAGACTAAGCAGGCTGGATTCACATTGCAGTTAACTCTCCAGTGTCTGAAGAAATTGATAGTGGAAGAACTGGCTGTGCGATGAATTGATTGGTTGGTTCTAGCCAGGAACTTTTCTCTACCTGCCTCATCTTCCCAACAGAAAATAGGCACCTTGGATAGTGGACTCACTGATCTTTGGCAAAACTCACAGGGTTGTACACAACAAGGTCATTGAGGGAGTGGAATGGCTTCTGTTCATGCAAGAGGACTTCCCCTCGCTCTCTCCTGCCCCTCCAATTGTGCTCTGGGTTTTACCCCAACCTGACAGGGCAGATTTTAAGGGTTTGGGGACATACAGAGGTAGAAGAGTGAGGGGATGTTTTTGAATACAACCCACAGCTCTCAACTTGGACTGAGGCAGGAAAAATGCTGGCGATCTGGCTAGCCCTGCACGTATTCATTTGAGAAGAGGAAGCATCCCATAAAGTTTCCGTTCTCAACTTTGTGAGTCTTGGAATTTAATTGTACAACCAGGCTTACGCTCTTGGGAAAGGTGGGTAGGATGAAGCACTCACTGAAATTTCTGCTGTAATATTTCATTTCGTGTGTGTGTAGGTTTTACATAAAGTTATACATAATAAACATAACCATTCCAGAAAATAAAATAAAAAGAGGTTCTTTCGAACCTTCAGACCTCCTTCCATCCCTCCATGGGTTCCATTTCTAACAATTCCCCCCCCCCTTTTTTTCTGCATCTTTTACCATAATCTATCTATTATATAATCATAGTAACCAAAGTTCATTTTACTCTACAAGTGTCATTTTATTTCTGCCAATGATTTCAATTGTCTACAGTGGTCTTTTAGACAAATTAAAAAATAATTCTAGTATGGCATACGAAAGTAAAATCAGCAATGGTACATTGGGCAAAATATATTGGTTATAACATATTGTTAGAAGATTGGAAAAGACTGTGGAAAGATGGAATAATATTTACTGCTTGCACTTTGCTTAAAGAAAATGTATTGAAAATGATGTACAGATGGTACTTAACACCAGTGAAATTAGTGAAAATGTATAGAACAAAATTGAAGAATTGATGCTTTTGAATTATGGTGCTGGAGGAGACTCTTGAGAGTCCCATGGACTGCAAGAAGATCAAACATATCCATTCTTAAGGAAATCAGCCCTGAGTGCTCACTGGAAGGACACATCCTGAAGCTGAGGCTCCAATACTTTGGCCACCTCATGAGAAGAGAAGACTCCCTGGAAAAGACCCTGATGTTGGGAAAGATGGAGGGCACAAGGAGAAGGGGACGACAGAGGACGAGATGGTTGGATAGTGTTCTCGAAGCTACAAACATGAGTCTGACCATACTGCGGGAGGCAGTGGAAGACAGAAGTGCCTGGCGTGCTCTGGTCCATGGGGTCATGAAGAGTCGGACACGACTAAACGACTAAACAACAACAATAGAACAAATAATGTTGGAAGTATAAAGAAAAAGAAGGTGATTTTTATCATGTGGTGGGTTTGTAAGGAGGTGAAAGCTTTCTGGGAAATAATATATAATGAACTTTTAAAAATGTTGGAATATATGTTTCTTTAAAAACCAGAAGCTTTCCTATTAGGCATAGTAGGCAGAGAAATACATAAGCAGGATAAAACATTGTTTTTATATGCAACAACTGCAGCAAGAATACTACTAGCCCAAAGATGGAAGCAGGAAGTTTTACCGACGAAAGAAGAGTGGCAGATGAAATTATTGGACTTTGCTGAATTGGCAAAACTGACGGGGAAAATCTGGAACCAGCAGGACCAGGCTTTTCAGAAAGGCTGGAAGAAATTTCTGTTATATTTGAAAGACAAATGTAAACAATGAACATTGCTAGTAGGGTTATAAGAAGTTTTGTAAGGATAAAATAATCATTTATTACTAATTGTAGTTAGTTAAGTAACTTTATAAGGATATAATTTAATAGGAATAAGAAATACAGGAAAATGCAGTATATTGAGATTAGACTTGAAAACCATCAGTCAAGGAGGAGGGAAGTTACAGGCTTATCGAGCCAAATGTTTTATTTGTGCAAAGTATGATGTCATGTAAGAAAATATTTGTAAAAACCAATAAAAAATATTTTTTAAAAATTAAAAAAAATTATTCCAGTCTTTTAAAAATACTTGGTCTTTGTTAAGTTGTGGGTGAACATATCAGATGACACAGTGAGTCTTCAAACAGCTCTTGTTTATTCACAGGCCAGAATAGAACTGAACTGAAGGGTTCAGTCAGCCTGCTTATATAGAGCTCCACTACAAAGCAACAGTAACCACTTTTTGTAACTATCCAATCACTGAACGTCACTTTCAATCCGTTATTTGCATATGTGGACCTGAGTGAAAACTATCTACAGTATCCCCCTCCTGGCCCAGGGTGAGAACCTCAGTACATAACAGTCTTCCTGGTTTCTGATCTTTCCCATCAGTCTTGCAATGTCTGTGTATTCCATCAGCTTAGTCGGCCACTCTTCTCTAGTCGGTACTTCTCCTTCTTTGCAATAATCTTCCGTTTTCACCCTAAACCTAGCTCTGGGTGGTGGATGTAGGCTTTTTTACCACAGCATTCGCCTTCACACATGGGGCAGGCCCAAAGCACACTGCATATGCAGAAACCTGCTCTCTTGAAAGAATGGTGCTTGCCGGATAAGATCATAGATATTACATGTTTATGCTCTCGTGAGTTAATGAGCGAATTTTCGAGAAATCAGCATCCACGCATTTGCTCTATTTTCCTAATTTCCTCTGGATATTATTATACACTACATTTTCACAGCATCTGGCAGACACATTAAGAAGCAGAAAGGAATGACAAATTGCTGCCCATTTGCAGACAACAAAGTGGTTTTTTTATAAATTGGGGTGCAAGAGATGTGTAGCAGGCTATGTTGTTGTTGTTTTTAAAGGGGAAAATAGTCCACTTTCCTCAGTATGACTATAAACGAAAGCGCACACACAGAGTTACTGAGAAGAACATTATAAGCCACAAATTCTGAAGTAAATTAATAATCCATTGACTGGAATCTTAAATTGCTTTTTAAACACTTTTAAAAAAGATCTCCACAGGTTGTAGCCATATTTACAATTTACCACCAACTAGTATACAATATACAGTAATAGAGAATAAATTTAAAGGGGGGGGGATGCCTCGCTAAGTCTGAGGCACATTCACTGTGTCTGGGAAGGCAGCAATATTCTAAATCCATTGTTTACTTGTGAAATACAATTTATGTTAATGGCAGCAAAACTGGACCCAACGCTTGGGAAGATGTAAACACATTTTATTTAATCTTGACAAAGGTCAATATGCACCTATGGCCAACATGCACATGAAACGGTGTCCCCAGGTGGAAAGTAAGAGTCCAGCACAATTGTCAATAGCAATATCGTAGTTAGTACTTTGAATAGGGAACTCTGTTGTGAAATAGTCCAGCACAGAGTGCAATAGGAAACCAATCAGCCTATTATAGATTAGCTGGGATAGGAACTAACATGCAAAATTGGGAAAAAAAATTAATCCACATGAAGTTACATTTCACTTGCAAAGTGTCTTTCAAAGGCAGTTGTACATGGCAATATTCCCCATGCGGTTATTGAAGGGAATGTGACAGCCCTACTTGGTAATCTCTATCCATCATGTATAGACAGAGCATTTTAATTATTACAACACAATGTGGATGAAAGCTGAATATATATTTTTATTGTATCACGTGTTCATCACTGCAGTAGATGCCTGAATTCACCATAAAAACAAATGAAGTATGGAAAGACTAATACGGCTATGCCTTCCTCAATGGTAGTGAATGTTACAACATCTGAAGTCATTGTCAAAGGCCCTATCACAAACTCCTTGCTTTTAGAAATGTGTGTATATCCCTAGATGGTGGTGGTGCTTCTTTTTCTTCTTTTGCCTTGGTCCCCTAGTTAGATTGGATGTGGGTGGAGCTGTGGGTTAAACCACAGAGCCTAGGGCTTTCCGATCAGAAAGTCGGCGATTCGAATCCCCGCGATGGGGTGAGCTCCCATTGCTTGGTCCCTGCTCCTGCCCACCTAGCAGTTTGAAAGCACATCAAAGTGCAAGTAGATAAATAGGAACCGCTCTGGCGGAAAGGTAAATGACGAGAACCTGCTTGTCATCAGTAATAATCAGTCTCACGCCAAGATGGATTGAGGTAGTCTAACAGCCTCCTCAGCTGCTGCAGCCCAACATTTATTTTGTGTCGTAAAAAAAACCACTCTAAGGAAAAAAATAGAACATTGTATCAGCCGGCAGATAAAGACAATACCATACATGGGTATCATGCCACCATCAGGCTATGCTACGTGGACCAATCATTGAGATCGCATGAGCTGTTCACGCGCTGTTCATACTCCAAGCAACGCTTCTTGCTTGAACCCTGCAATAAACTTTCGCCCATGCGCTTATGCATAAGCAACCATTTCCCTACAGGTAAACGGCATTTCCGTGCACTGCTCTGGTTCACCAGAAGTGGCTTAGTCATGCTGGCCACATGACCCGGAAGCTGTACGCTGGCTCCCTCGGCCAATAAAGCAAGATGAGCGCCACAACCCCAGAGTCGGTCACGACTGGACCTAAGAGTCATGGGTCCCTTTACCTTTACCTAGCTAGATGCTCATACAGTGGAACCTTAGGTTAAGAACTTAATTCGTTCTGGAGGTCCGTTCTTAAACTGAAACTGTTCTTAACCTGAAGCACCAGTTTAGCTAATGGGGCCTCCCGCTGCTGCCACACCGCCACCGCACGATTTCTGTTCTGTTCTCATCCTGAAGCAAAGTTCTTAACCCAATGTACTATTTCTGAGTTAGCGGAGTCTGTAACCTGAAGCATCTGTAACCTGAAGTGTCTGTAACCTGAGGTACCACTGTATTCAGTAACTGCTCCTCTATAACAGTTCCAAAACTGGCCTGGGAATCCCATCAGCAGAGCCAAACACATGGCGGACACAAGTAAGATACACAGCTATGCATAGTACCAAGTAATCCATGTTATGCTAAGGTATTTGCCTCTTCATCTTTCTTGTAATATGAACTGAAATTGACAATCCCATTCCTTCTGTTCCCACTATTACCCATGTATCTACATGTCATCTACATCGCCTTGCGTTTGACAATCTCTGGATTGCAGCTAAGAGATCTCCCTATCTTATATCCATCTCATATCTAGTCATCCAATTGCCACAAAAACTTTCAGACATTCTGGATTGCCTATTACAAAGCTTTTTTAAAACTTTTGGCAGCTGTAGATTAATTAATGTTCGGCCTGAGTGTTCTTTTTCCTTGGAGGGAAGATGAAAAACCAGCTACTTTATATCAACAGCACCTAAAAGAGATTCAGGATTTCAAGCGGTTGCTGAAATTCGATGGATATAAGAAAAATTACTTAGTTTGCAGGATTGGTCGTCTCAGGTTAGACTATTATATTTGAAGTGAGAATTTGAAGAGCTGTATTATCATATTTTGATAATTCCTACATAGAAGAATGAATATATAAAAGTGCTTAAAAACAAATATATACTTAAAAATTTGGCAGCTAAGTCCTTCTTAGTTAACACTTCACAGAAATTACTTGTACGTACTTGACAACAGCATACATTTTTCATAACGCTGATTCTTGTGTTCTCTGGCAAAACATAAAGAAGCAACAGCAAAAAGGATTCTGACAAAGATGACATGTTGGCAAGCTCACTGAACTTTTTTATTTATTAGTATAGGAAAACAGAAAATATTGTCTAGGCTTGAAGGCTTGGGTCACATTGAAGTACCCTCTTTCATTCTCATATAATTTCTTTTGTTGCTAGCTTCTCAGGATTTCCTCCTTTTTCTAAATAACTTACAAGCCCAAGCTTGAACAACCTTATATAAAAATATGCAAAAATTGTCAAATCCTTTTTTTTCATGGGTTACATAAGGTTGATCTAAAAATTAAAGTCACCTGTCTAAGTTGTGTTAGTCCCTCTGAACAAAATTCACAAGGTCAGTCAGAGATCTAACCAAAATTAAGCACTTTTAAAGCACGAGATATAATTGCCTAGGAAATAATTTGAGAAAAGTGGGGAGCTCTGTGATGAAAAAGCTCTGGAAACCTGTCTCCAGCCAAGCAGAATTTTATATGCAGAGTGGTAAACTGGCAGAGATGTGTATCTTATACTAATTTCCAAACTGATATCAACATCACTTGCTTAAAGTACATATCAAATGCATCCCTGGCCAAAACACTGACCTTTCTTAAAGGCTCATCTCCCTCTTTGAAGTGAAAGACTTGCTTTTCTTACCATAGCTGGAAAATCTCAGAGACAGACTTTGGCAATATGGCACTTGGAGCAAGGACAAAATTTGACGTCCCTCCTCACTTTTAGGTACACATATAAATATAGGGTTGTTTGTTTGTTTGTTGTTGTTGTTAATTTGCTCCCCCTCACCTTAGCACCCTGTGTGAGGGAATTGCCTGCACTTCCCTAAATCTGGCACTGGGCATACTAAATCAAGGCTAGTTCCAGAGTAATGCCCTTCAAGCCATTTTTACTGTAGGGGCCTTGAGAGCATTGGCTGAGAGTAAAATCAGCAGCTTAAATAGGGCCTGTCCCTAAAAGTTGATTGGGCCAACTCCCCAGAGGCTATCCCGCCCTTTCTGACATGCTCCTTTGCCTATGGAAAAATGGCAGCCATAACCCATTGCCTTGGAGAACTGCTTTCCATCTTAGTACTGATGGGGATGCTTAATAAATTAGCAACAGGAACACTGCAACAGCAGTGATTGGGATACTGATGGGACCCTGGGAAACAGTTTTCCAGGGCACCTGATCCCTTATTATTTGTATAAGTTGTTCTGTTTTAACACAGGACAAAGAGCTGCTTGCTTTTCTTCAGATCCTGACAGCCTTGCGCACAATGGGACAAATATTTGCTTTGGGCCTGTCACAAACATGCACCAAAATCTCAAAAGTCAATTTGGAGAAAGGGTGAATGAGGAACTAAATGAACATTTATTTATTTATCTCGTTAATATACCACCTTTCTCTCCAAACAGCTCATGGTGGCATACGTGGTTCTCCCCCCTATTTTAATCCCCACAACCACCCTGTGGGGTAGGTTAGGCTGAGAGGCAGTGACTGGACCAGGGTCAAACAGTGAGCTTCGTGGCCAAGTCGGGATTCAAACTCTCCCATGTCTCAGGTCTGACACTCTAACCACTACACCACACTGTCTCTAAAGATCTAATGGACTGTCTATATATACTCAAGGAGATAGCCTAAGGCAGGTGTGAGAAACCTCAGGCTGTCTGTCAGCTCTTGAGACTCTCCCTGGGCCATATATTCTCTCTAGGCTGAACCCCCCCTACCCAGGCTTCACATCATCAGCCATGCTCTGTGCGCTCCTTGAGTACTTCTGCCTGTCTAGTGGATGGAGGGATGTCTCTTTAGAAACCTCTGCTTTTTGTGTGGCTGGAATATAGCCTATGGTGCAAAAGTAAGAGTTGCCTAGATTGCTCTGCCCATTTTTATGTCTCTGGCCCCACCCACTACTGGCATGTGACAATCAAAAAATTACCCATGTGCGAATGTGACCTTCAGGCCACAACAACAACAACAATTTTATTATTTATACCCTGCCAATCTGGCTGGGTTTCCCCTGTCACTTTGCACATAAAAACATGCCACTAAAAACATAAAACATAGCTTCCCCACCTATTCAGGGAGCACAAGGAGGGTGCCAGTTGTGGATTTCAAGGTGTTAGTGGGGAGAGGTGATCTGGAAACCTAGAAGAAATGGAAGTTCAAGGAACTGGATGTTTTAAAGAGACAGGCTGGTGCCAGGCAGAAAACAGCTTTGTTGGCCAAGACCAACACAGAGCCAAAAGGAGTTGGCCTGCCAGCCATCTTATCATCTTCATATTCTTATGTTAGTTTTCTGCCACCAGTTCCAGTACCAATAACCAAAATTTCTGCATGCTCCTTGCTTACCCCACCCCATGGGTAGCTTGGTCACTTTATGCCCATCCCTGAGGCCAGTTTTTGGATTTGCATTCCTGTGCTCGTGAATGACATCAGTTTCAGAGGTGGATTTGGATGACCAGCAACTCTAAAAATTAGCCTCATCTTATTTAGTGTCGTAAAGTGCTTGGGCACTTTGATCTTCAGCTCTTAATAAGCCACTTTCCTTGTGCATAAGATGAAGATAACCCCTCACGAGGGTGTTGTGAAACTTCATTAGCTAGTGGCTGTAAAGTGCTATGAGCATGTAAAGCACTGTGTAAGTATAAAACTTAATTGCTGTCTTAATTAAAGCCACCTTGATCTGCTGAAGTTGTTACTGCATCGAACACACCTGCTGTGTGACCTCCTGATCTTCCAGCTGAAGATGGGCAGAAGGCCAGGGAGAATCTTCCCACGGACAACATTCAATGGAAGAAATAGGAATGGCTGAAGCTCCTTGCCTGTTGCTTTGCAGCTTCTGCAGAAGAAATGAAAATGCTCCTTTTGCATATTGTGTGCATTTAACCTATTTCCCACAGCTAAAAGCCAGCTTCTTCCTAGGGAATGTCCATACGCTCTAATGTGTCACCAACCTTTCTGAGACAATGGTCACATTGGGAATTTTGAAAGAGTACCATGCTCACTATTTCCTCTGTTCTGGTTACTATTTCCTCTGGTTGTTTCTCTATCCACTTCTCTAGGTCAGGCCTTCCACTGGTGGGGATGTCTTCTCCTGTTATGCATTATCTAGCTAGTTGCCCTGCCCCTGCAGCACCCAATCAAATTTCGATGGGCACACTTTGACTTAATTGCAAACTGAGCATGGCTTAGGTTTTCAATACGGATCGAAACTAGTTTTGGGATAAAATGTCAAACTGCAGTTAACCTCAATGTGTGCATAGCCAGAGAAAAAGGGAGAGAGAGGAAGAGGAAGAGAGGGGCGGGGGGGGGAATATGCAATTTCAAGAGGGTCAAATTTACTGGATCCAATCTGTGTGCATCCAATCTCTTTCTGCTGTAGAGGTTTGCAGAATATACATTGTTAGTGAACTTGTTGAATGGATATTCAACAAAAGGGAATTCCACATTTGAAGGACTGTAACACCATAAAATGGGGTACTCCCCCCCCCACAAAAAAAGCAAAAACACAAACCTTCAGAAAGCTGAAAACAATTTGAAAATGCATCTTGAATTTGTTTTGCCTTTGCTTTTTTTTAAAAAAAATAATGCTTATGTCAGTTTTCTCTTTGGGTGTGATCCAGGCACGGCTAAGCCTTTTAAAGTCGCATTGATTTTGGTCTCATTGATTTCCCATTGATAGCAAGTATATGAACTGTAAGATACCTTTAGAAATTACCAAAAGTTATCCCCTGATGAAGAGTTATTTTTCCTTTGATTTACACATATTAAAGTGTTGATGTGGCTTTTGTGGCTTTCCACTTCAGTGTTTGCTTGTAGTTCAAAGAAAAATACATGCGTAGATAAAGAGGGGGGGCAGGAGGGGGAGAGGGAGAGAGAGAGAATACACTTTGGAAAGTTATTTGTGCCAGGATTTTGCTTATTTATTTATTAAACGCCATTTACTCAATATACCCGGACACTGAGGTCCAGCACCAAGGGCCTTCTGGCGGTTCCCTCACTGCGAGAAGCCAAGTTACAGGGAACCAGGCAGAGGGCCTTCTCGGTAGTGGCGCCCTCCCTGTGGAACGCCCTCCCACCAGATGTCAGAGAGAACAACAACTACCAGACTTTTAGAAGACATCTGAAGGCAGCCCTGTTTAGGGAAGCTTTTAATGTTTGATGTATCATAGTATTTTAATATTCTTTTGGAAGCCGCCCAGAGTGGCTGGGGAGGCCCAGCCAGATGGGCGGGGTATAAATAATAAATTATTATTATTATTATTATTATTATTATTATTATTATTATATGCTTAATGCTTATGCGCCTGAAGTGGTTTAGTCATGCTGGCCACATAACCCAGAAAGCTGTCTGTGGACAAACGGCGGCACCCTCAGCCTGAAAGCGAGATGAGCACCGCACCCCATAGTCAAATTTGACTGGACTTAACAATCCAGGGGTCCTTTACCTTTACCTTTATGCTGCGTATTCATAGACACTAAAGTGAATAAGAACATCTTTGAAAGCCACTGGTACAGGAAGTGTAAATTTAGGAAAGTTGCTGTTTGTCCTTGTCCAAGAAAGTTCTGAAGAATCTTTATCATGCTCTAAATTGTAAGATATATTCTCTTCAACTACTGGGAAATCTGAGTGTTTGATGATACACTGAAACCAAAAACACAGTATTTCAACTCTTTAGAAACAGAGACTGTACTTCAAAAGGTGATATGCTCCCTTTCCATAATTGGTTGACACACACACACGTTGTCATACAAAGATATGGCAGGCTTATTTGTTTTTCAGGCTTGCTTTCCAAAGCTTACAAAATATCCAGCTTCTATATACTGAGTCAGACCACTGGTCCATCCAGCCCAGTATTGTTTTCACTGACTAGGAGCACCTCTCTGGGTTTTAGAAGGACGTCTTTCACAGCCCTACCTGGAGATGCCAAAGATTGAAATGGGGACCTCTGTCACTAAGCCATGACCAGCTCCTATTGAAGTATAACAACGCATTGATGGTGGGTGAATGTTCACTCACGGTGCAAACAAATATATTTAAACTCAGAAGTTAATCCTATTGACTTCAGTGGATATGGCCAATCTACTCAGAAGCAAAAGTTCAAGTTCCCATTCTCTTATAACCTTACCTGAGCATAAGTCAGAGAAGCAACACAGAAACTCTGTGTCTGCTCAACTTTCCATGTTGATGGACCACAGCTTGGCTGCTTCAAAAACTCCACTGGGTGGTGACACTGGGACTGGCCCCAGGTACACTGACCCTTGATCTTTTGCATAGGCAGGAACCTGGCCTTACAGTTTGATTTTGGAATTTGCTTGGACCTGGACCGGTTTTGACCTTTGGGACTGTCTGACTACTCTCTAGCGTTGCCTGCAGGACTGTGTACACTAGCAGGACTCACCTCCAGGTAGACCGGGGTTCAGGACAATGACTTTCCCTTCTCCTGGGCTGGACCCTACATCTTCTTCACCAATGAGTGGAGGGGAAGGACTGACTAGCTCCAGGCACCTCTCCCTGCCAATAAAAATACCTCTCCTAACAAGAAGAAGAAGAAGAAGAGTTTGGATTTGATATCCCGCCTTTCACTCCCCTTCAGGAGTCTCAAAGCGGCTAACATTCTCCTTTCCCTTCCTCCCCCACAACAAACACTCTGTGAGGTGAGTGGGGCTGAGAGACTTCACAGAAGTGTGACTGGCCCAAGGTCACCCAGCAGCTGCATGTGGAGGAGCGGAGACGCGAACCTGGTTACCCAGATTATGTGACTACCGCTCTTAACCACTACACCACACTGGCTAACTCCACAAGTCAGAACTTTGGCTCACTAAGGTTCCCAATCAAAGAGAAAAAATTTGGGGGGTTCCTCCAGATAACCTATTAACTGACAATTCATCCCAATTTGCTACCAAGGAAGTGGGATGATATCCAGTCTTTATTGCATATTTGTTTCTATTTGCTTGTGAGGAGGTTATGCAAAAATTAGCGTGCATCCTGGACGTGCCCTGATTTTTTTTCTGGAATGTTTATACGTCTTTCCATGAATCATTCATTCATTCCGTGATTTTCTCTGTCACTTTCCTAACTGTGTTTCTTTTCTAAAGTGGATCTGTTGGGCTGGGTCACTTTAATCCACTTGAATTGTGTGAACCTGAATTTCCTGGTATGTGCTTGAATCCCTGTTGTAACCTGGCCCCTTTGTGACCTCATGGTGAAGGGTGGGTAAGAAATCTAAATAACAATGACAATTATAATAGTGATAATGATAGGCATTATCTGTGTAATGTAGAACTGTTTTTTTCAGGGTTCTAAACTGCGCACAGAGCCCAGATAAGCCTAGAAGGCTTCAGCCTTCAGAAATTATCCCTCCATCACCTGGAGGCTGCTCCCAAATTTTTGGGTGGTGATGATGAAATCTCATTTTCTTTTAATTCATACACAAGTTTTATAAGGTATTCGCTAAGAAGCCACTCTTATTACTGGGTCATTACATTCTGCTTCCTAACTGATAAGCACTCAACCAGTTGAGTTTGGTGTTAGACACAATGATACTGTCTAAGAACGTGCTTGAAAAGTGTTCCCATTTTTTTTGCACTCCCCTGCTCAGAATCTGCAGCAGTGTGCAGAGAAGATAGGCAAAGGTTCCTCAGCAGACAACATTGATATGGAAAGTTTTCCCTGAAAACAGATTCTCAAAACCACTGGTACCTAAGTCAAATTTTCTCCCTGCCCCCACAAGAGTAGGAACACACTTTCTGTCAGGGGAAGAGCCATAGCTCGGTGCTAGAGTATCTCTTTTGCAAACTTAGAGTCTTGGGTTCCATCCCGAAGTAGGGATGGGAGAGAGCCCTGTCTGAAATCCCGGAGAGCTTGCAGGTCAGTGTTAACAATACTGAGTTAAATGGACCACTGTTCTGACTCTGTATGAGGCAGTGTTGAGGTAAGTGAATAATTTGCAACTGAAACTGATGTGACTGGAAAATTAAAGACGAACGGACTTCCACTCAGAGCTACTAGGTTAAGACACGGGGAGGTGGCGCTCTCTCTCTCTCTCTCTCTCTCTCTCTCTCTCTCTCTGTCTGTGTGTGTGTAAAAGGCTTTAGAGTGTTAGAGAGAAGGAAAATGACTTGCTTCGTGAACATGTGTTGGAAATATAATGTGGTTCCCTTAGTCCTTACCCAGCTCATCCGTTTTGCAAATTGCCTCTTTCATTTGGATACAGAGTTGACCTTGTAGGTGTTTTTTTTTAAGGCTACTGGTGAGCAGGGGTCAGGGGGTGCCCATGCCACCTCTCAACCTTCCCCCTATACATACCCTAGTTATATCTTTTTACTATCTCTGCTGGACACCACACCTTTCTGTAATTATAAATGCCTGCTTTCTGCCACTTCAAAGCCTTCCCAGCACTGGGAGCCTTTCTTCAAAGACTTTACATTGCTGAAGAACCTCTGTCATTGACAGGAGGTCCCTCTTTGAAGTTTTTTCATGCCACTTATTGATTTTACCTCTTTTTTTAAAAGGATGTTCAGATTAGAAAATATTTCACTATGTTTGAAAATGTGAATATCTTTATGTTCTGGAGGTGGCTACAGTACTGCAGCCTTTATCTCTCTGTGAAGAAAACTGGATATATCTAGTTCATGTATGTTATTCCTATAAACTTCAGCTTGCAAAACCTTCCAGAGTTTTCATTTCATTTATGCTTCTGGGCACCAATTGCACAATATACTTCTAGCGTGTTTGATGAACTTCAAACAAATGAGTACCACTGAACAGAGATTGTCCCCTTCAGACATATACACCAAGCTATGTAGAATTTGGGGTGTTGTGCTGCTATCTTACGGAGCTGTGGAACAAATATGGATATTGTTATAGGGATGGTTGTATGGGTCTTTCTTATCCAGTCAACATCCTCTGTCCCAGTGGCACAGCCCATATGGTTCAAGAATTCATGCACATATCACATCCCCATGGGGCAACAACAAGTGAGTCAGTGTAGTATAATGGTTAGAGTTCTGGTTCTCGGACCTAGAAGACCCAGGTTCAAATCCCAATTCAGCCATGAAGCTCACTTTGACCAGTCACTGTTTCTCAGCCTAATCAGTCAGGGCTGTCATTGGGGATGGACAGACCTGTTGATTCTCCCAGTTTCTCATTTTTCCAATTTTAAATTTAGTTCTCCACATTTTTGCAACAATATGCAAATACCCCCGCCCCCCAAAAAAACCATCTTGAAAATTCATCAGTATTTTAGTGCGACTTTCTCCTAATAAACACATTATTCTCCTAATAAACATGGCGACGAGATCACACTGGCCTATCTATTCTGAATGTATTCTGAATGTTCTTATGTGGTGCCAATAAAGGTTACTTGAATAAACACATTTTGTCACAACCATCTTCTACTGCAGTACAAACGCAATAGATTGTAATGCACTTGCTTTGTCCCATTCTAAAACATCATCTCAATCAAAGCACCTTCCTTTAAAGGCTGTGTCTCTCTATTCACCAGACCAAACCAACCAACAATTTCAGGTTTATGTGTGAAGCATTTTTAGGAGATAGTTGTGGCATCATAATAGTGACCCCAACTGAAGTGAACTTTTTCCCCACCCCATTGCAGTAGAGGTCTCTTTCTTCCTTTCCATGCCTGTCCTGCAATTGCAAGAAACCCCTTTGTGAACAAAACTCTGAATTGTACCCAATTAATTTTTATTTCATTGTTTTCCTGTGGATGGAAACCTATGAACTTTTCAGTTGGCTTGAGGCTTAAAAAAGCATCATGAAGATTCCAAGGACTGCAGCATAATGCACTGACAAAAAAAATAAAGAAAAAGGTTTCATGGTATTTGAGCTCTAGCTAGATATAATGGTGGAAGGAAAAATTACAAAACAATTGACTACCCAAGAAAGTTAATCATCATGTTCTGTTTTTCAGTAACTGGATTTCTTTGGCATCATCCAGGATACGTGTGGAATCACTAGGCAACAAGAATTTTGGAAAAGTTGCAAGCACCTAATAGCTTTCCTTATCCCCAAAGAACTTGTGTTTTGAAGAGCTTCATAAATATAGATGTAGATGATGATGATCAAGAAGAAAAGGGAACGAAGCAATATTATAACAGTGATGTTTGGAAAAAAACACTCATCCATGATGCCAGTCTGTAAACATATGGAGCAAACTTTCATTCTTTCTCTTTCCCCACTCCTTAATATTAAAGAAAGTTCTGCTGACAACCCAGTAAATATGAAGAAAAGTAAGTGAATCTTGTTTGCATATATTTCCTTATTTCAAAGGCCACTGCATCAAAGCACGCAGGATGACTAATGAGAAAGGAAGCAACTTTACTTCTCTGTTTTATGGCTTCTTAAAGTTGCTGTGCAATATGCAAAGTTTCTGTGGATTCATGGTAATCTGAAGTCTTCTGCTGTACAGCAATGCAGAGCGCTGAGGCGTCCCCTGACAAGGGGGCATCATAATCTCCTTATCCCACCTTGAAAATGCCTCCTAAATAGTTGAAGTGACAGTGTAGGTTTCATTTGCTCCATTACAGCACTGAGTGGTATTAACTTGGTTTCCCTGACATCAAAATTGAGGGGGAACAAGACCAAACCCTAACTCGGCTGTAAAGATAACCAGGCAGCCTTGGTCAAGTCTCTCAACTTCCACCGCTTTTGAAGTTTTTCCTCAGAATAGGACGAGGATCAAGATGGATGGAATGTTTTAGCACAACAGGAAAGGTGTCGCTGTCCCTCGGCCTCTACCACTTTGGATACCATCTCTGCCATGGAGGAAGAATGAAAGGAAAACCCAAGGTGGAACCTGTGATGTTACTGACAAAGAAAGCAGACTCTTTTAAGACTTGGCCCAATGATAGCTTTGCAGCAGTCCGGACAGATGGGCCGAACTTGGCTTTAACTCAGTTTCACAACTTGGCTTGCAAATATATATAATTAATATATATATATATATATATATATATATATATATATATATATATATATATATTTGCTTTCGTAGATTTTCACGGGTACAGGAATGCAGGTTTTGGTGTCTTCGGGTGTCTTCCCGTGTAAGAGTCGGGGTGTCTGGGCGACGTTTCGACGAGGTCTCACTCGTCATCTTCAGGCTGGTGCTTTCGGCTTCTTGTTACTGGAACAGAGCAGAATCTGGTGTTTGAGTTCCTATAAATACTGTTGAGGGGTGTGGTGTATAGCCTCCAACGTTCTGGGCAGAGAGGAAGTTCCTAGATTAGTGTGCCTTTTCTTCTTTTGTTCCTTAATTACCTTGAGGGATATCTTGAGTGATTTCATGAGTGATATTCTGAATACCACTGGGTGGGTCATTAAGTGTAGATTAGTTGCTAAAGCTTTCGTGTCTTGACCTCTAGAGCTTGTGAAGAGTTTTTCTGAGAAGATGGCTGTGCTGCATTTAGTTGTGCTCTGGCTTGGCTTCGTGTATAGGGGCGAGCTGTGATTTTGTGCCTTGTGCCAGCCATATCTGTGTAGGGATTGCAGGGGGGTGCAGCATCCGGAGGTGCCACTATAGTTTGGCTACTGGATGGAGTCTGTAATATGTCTGTGGAGAGGGTCTGGGTTTGGGTCTGGTGTGGTTGATTGGTGACGGCGTTCTGTGTGCCTCTGGTTCTGGTGTCGGTTTCTGTGGGGAGGGCTAATTTCCAGATGTCTGGCAGGCGGGACGTGTCGTCACGCTTGTTCATGTTGTGAGGGTGTTTCTCTATCTCGATGGCTTCCATGATTATTCTCTTGTGGTGATGTTCCATGTTAAAGAGCAATTTGGAATCTGCAAAATTAATTTCGTGACCTGTTTCTTTCATGTGTTGGAAAAGAGAGGAAGTTTTTTCTTCTTTTTTGACGGCATTCTTGTGTTCTGCGATACGTGCATTTATTCGTCTGTTTGTTTGTCCAATGTACGTGGCTGGGCAGACTTTGCAGGGTATTTCATAGACCCCTTGGTTTTCCAGCTGGATTTTGTCTTTTGGGTTTCTGAGGATATTGGCTATTTTTTGGTTGGTGCAGAAGGCTGTTTTGATATTGTGTTTATGGAGGATTTTGCTAATTTTGTCTGTAGTGCCCTTGATATAAAGAAGGAGGGCCATGCCATTGTTTTCTTCTGTGTCTTGGTTTTTGGGGGGTGTTTCTTTTTGGATTAGCTTCGTAACCTTGTTTTTCTGGTATCCATTGGCGATTAACACATTTGAGAGATTCTGTAACTCAGTTGTCAAGTGGTCTTTGTCAGCCAGGCGTTTGGTTCTGGAGATGAGAGTCTTGGCTACGGAGTTTATTTGTGCAGGGTGGTGGTGTGATTGTGCATGTAAGTAGCGGTTGGTGTGTGTTTTTTTCCGGTAGATAGTGTGTCCTAGGGAGCCATCAGGTTTTTTGTAGATTAGGACGTCAAGAAAGGGGAGTTGGTTGTTGTCTTCTATTTCCATAGTGAATTGTATTTTGGGGTGTAGGCTGTTGAGATGTGTGAGGAAGCTATCTAGTTTTTCTTTCCCGTGTGGCCAAATTACAAAGGTGTCGTCAACATATCTGAGCCAAAGTTTGGGTTTGTGTTCTGACTTGTCTAAAGCATTGGTTTCAAAGTGTTCCATGTACAAATTTGCGATGACCGGTGAGAGGGGTGATCCCATAGGTGCTCCTTCTATCTGTTTGTATCTTTGTCCATTGTGGATGAAGTACGTGTTGGTTAGGCAGTGGTTGGTCAGGTCCAGGATGTATTTGGGGGGATTGTATTTGTTTTGAATGGCTGTCAAGGCTTCGTTAATGGGCACTTGAGTGAAGAGAGATACAACATCGAAGCTCACAAGTAGGTCATCGGGATGTAGGTATTGCTTCTTTATTGTTTCTATGAACTGGAAGGAGTTAGTAACGTGTGAAGCGATGGATTCTGCATAGGGCTGAAGTTGCTTAGCGAGAAATTTAGCGAGATTTTGTAGAGGTGAGCCTATGGAGCTGACTATTGGTCTGAGTGGTGTTCCTTCTTTGTGTATCTTGGGGAGACCGTAGAGTTTGGGGCATCTGGATGATTTTTCTCTGGGGATGATTCTTAGCTGGATTTCTTCACTGATAGGAGAGGCTTTTATTTTGGATTTGGTGGTTTTTTCCAGATAGGTGGTGGGATCTGTTTTTATAGGTTGGTAGGTAGGGTCTTGGAGTAGATTTGATAGTTTTGCTTGGTAGTCCGATGTGTTCATCACAACAGTGGCGTTGCCTTTGTCTGCTGGGAGAATGATTATGTTGTTGTCTTTCCTCAGGTTGGTGAGTGCTTTCTGTTCTTCTTTGTGTAAATTGCTTCTGGGTGGTTTGCTGGAGCAGAGGATGTTGGTGACTTCAAGTCTGATTTTATTGGCTTCATCTGGGTCGATTTTGGTCAGGCTAGCTTCGACTCCGCATATGATGTTTTCCGTGGGGATGCGTCTCGGGGCGACTGCAAAGTTGAAACCTTTGGAGAGTACTTTGGTTTCAGTTGGGGTGAGGATCCTGTCTGATATGTTATGTACTGTTTGTTTCATGGGTTGTTGTGGAGGGTGGCTGGGCTTCTGGCGTTTCTCTAGTTTGTAGAGTTTGTTGGTGTGTCTGTCTGTCTTATGTGAGGTCTCGGTTTCAGCTCTCCAGACGGCTAGTTGTTTGCATTTGACCCAGAGTGCAGGGTGGATTTTGTTACATAGTTTGAGGTGAAGAGTGAGCAGCTCTTTGTTGGTTTGGTTTAGTAGGTATCTTTTCTTATGTATTTCGTTTCTGATTAGGGATAGTTCAGTTCGTTTCAGGATCCTTTCGGTAGCTGGGGTTTTAGAGTGGAATTTAAGTTGGAAGCATGTGGGAGTTAAGTTGTTGTCTCGGCAGTTGCGTAGGAACAGGAGATCACATAAGATGGTGGCTCTTCGGATTTCTAGTTTCTCGTAGGTTCTTGTCAGCTGGAAGGTTTCCTCCCCGTAGAGGTGAGATATTTGCTTTCGTAGATTTTCACGGGTACAGGAATGCAGGTTTTGGTGTCTTCGGGTGTCTTCCCGTGTAAGAGTCGGGGTGTCTGGGCGACGTTTCGACGAGGTCTCACTCGTCATCTTCAGGCTGGTGCTTTCGGCTTCTTGTTACTGGAACAGATACCCTGCAAAGTCTGCAAATACCCTGCAAAGTCTGCCCAGCCACGTACATTGGACAAACAAACAGACGAATAAATGCACGTATCGCAGAACACAAGAATGCCGTCAAAAAAGAAGAAAAAACTTCCTCTCTTTTCCAACACATGAAAGAAACAGGACACGAAATTAATTTTGCAGATTCCAAATTGCTCTTTAACATGGAACATCACCACAAGAGAATAATCATGGAAGCCATCGAGATAGAGAAACACCCTCACAACATGAACAAGCGTGACGGCACGTCCCGCCTGCCAGACATCTGGAAATTAGCCCTCCCCACAAAAACCGACACCAGAACCAGAGGCACACAGAACGCCGTCACCAATCAACCACACCAGACCCAAACCCAGACCCTCTCCACAGACATATTACAGACTCCATCCAGTAACCAAACTATAGTGGCACCTCCGGATGCTGCACCCCCCTGCAATCCCTACACAGATCTGGCTGGCACAAGGCACAAAACCATAGCTCGCCCCTATACACGAAGCCAAGCCAGAGCACAACTAAATGCAGCACAGCCATCTTCTCAGAAAAACTCTTCACAAGCTCAAGAGGTCAAGACACGAAAGCTTTAGCAACTAATCTACACTTAATGACCCACCCAGTGATATTCAGAATATCACTCATGAAATCACCCAAGATATCCCTCAAGTAATTAAGGAACAAAAGAAGAAAAGGCACACTAATCTAGGAACTTCCTCTCTGCCCAGAACGTTGGAGGCTATACACCACACCCCTCAACAGTATTTATAGGAACTCAAACACCAGACTCTGCTCTGTTCCAGTAACAAGAAGTCGAAAGCACCAGCCTGAAGATGACGAGTGAGACCTCGTCGAAACGTCGCACAGACACCCCGACTCTTACACGGGAAGACACCCGAAGACACCAAAACCTGCATTCCTGTACCCGTGAAAATCTACGAAAGCAAATATATATATATATATATATATATATATATATATATATATATATATAAAATGAGATCTGGTCAAACGTCAGTTTTACATATTTCAGGCTCTCAGAATTTGGGGCAGAGTGGGGAGAGAGAGAATGTATCAAGTGACACATGTATGTTTATCTATTTCATACCTCACTGTAGATTTTATTTTTTTTAAGTAAGAACATAGGATGCTGCCCTAAATTGGTCCATCTAGCTTAATGTTGTCTACAGTAGCGTCGCAAGGAGGGGCTGGGGGAGGTGTGCCCCGAGTGCCATGTCTGGGGGGGGGGTGACAAGAAGGCACCCTGAGGGGTGCTTCCCCCGCCGCCCCTGGGCACAGTGGCACTAGCAGCCATGTGAAGGATCCACTGTCCATACAGTGTTTGTGGCAAACCACTATGTACAATGCATGCGCTGTGTCGCACGCATGCGCTGTACGTAGGGACGCCACACATGTACCCTACGTAGTGATGCCACACATGCATTGTACTTAGCAATGCTACACATGCGTTGTACGTAGCGGAGCAACGCGTGAGTAGTCGGAGGTTTGCCCCGGCCCAAGTGTTGGTTAGCCTTCATTCACCGCTGGTTGTCTACACTGACTGACAGTGGTTCTGCAGGGTTCAGACAGGGGACAATCCCAACCCTATCTGTTGATGCTGCGGCTTGAGCTGGAATGTCCTACATGCAATGTAGTTGCGTGTCGAGGTCCCCAAGCCACCCCTCAAATAACTCACAACTCACACATAATTTTTTGTTTAAGGGTTTTGGCATAATTTTTGGCCACAACTTTATTAAAATACATATCTGTGAGTGGTTGCTTAGGCATTGGTTAAGACTATCTGTCCCCCCGCCTGGGACAGAACTGACATCCGAACTCCCTCGGAAGCCAGTGAAGGGAAAACAATATTGGGGAGCAATGGAGCTGAGTCACAGGCCCTCACCGCTCACCCACATGCTCCCCAGGGCTTGCCGGCCCTAGTCCCATTTCAGGGATTGGACGAAATCATGGCAAGCCCCTGGATTCCTTTAATGGAATTCCCTTCCGCACCACCATTGGAGGGGCAGGCCCAGCCTATCCTTACCCCTCCTCCAACCAATTTTTATAACCAATGCCTAACCGCAACCTTACAAGTTGTGACGAATTGCTATGTAGTAGGCAAAAACCAAATGGCACCAGCCAATCAGCCAAATGGACAAAATTCCTACTAGGCCCCTGCCCCAACGGCAGATGCCCCCATGACAGGCATAGCAAGGTCAACCGGAACTCAGGGCGGGCGGGTGATCCGATGCACTCAGCAAAAGAGACAGCAATAAGCTGAGTGCCCCAATATTTAAAGCCTTCGGTCCCACCCACCACATTGCAACATGCAATTTGCCTCAGCAACCCGGCCATCCAATCATTGCCCCAGGTCAGCCTTCTTTTAACCCTGCCTGGCAACAGAGGGATGGCTCGGCAGACCCCACCGCAACACGTGCTCTCATTTCAGGGAGAACACGCTATGCTCTACTACTGAGCTACTACCCTTCCCGTGCAAACATCTTAAAATGGTTGCAGAACTACTGTGTGGGCTTGTTGTTATGCACCTCTGATGCCCCCTGTTAGCCCATCAACACTGTCCAAAGCTCACTTTTCCCCACTGAAATCAAAACATTTTTAAAAGCTGCCAAATGTTTCCCTTTGCCTGAGGTTTTCACTGGAAAAGAAAGGCGTTTGTTTGCACCACATGTGGTGGGAGCATTTCCCAAACCACATCCACTGTTCTGCATAAGTTACATCTCTCTTTAGCCCAAGATAGCAATATATTGTTAACTTGCCTGGAACTTTTAACCTTGGGCAGAAAAGACACAATAAGTAAATAGGGGCAATTTCCTTATGGCTAGATGAGAAATATAGAAGTAAATAGCTTCCACTTAGAATTTCCTGTAGTATATTTACACAAAAGGTCTGAATACAGAAGAGTAGTTTTTCGCTTTTGAGTAACAATTTGAAGTAAAAGTTCAGAAGCAGGACTGGCATTTCTGTAGGCCAGATAAAACAGCAGGAGCTACTGCGGTAGGAACCTTCCAATAGCCCTGGGGTACTACTTCTAACATAATTATTATTTCTTTGGGAACATTTTAGTCATCCGAAGTACTTATTTATGTAGTAAGGAGGATGACGTAAAATGGTGGAGTGCTTGGTTCTTAACAAGTAATCATAACAATCTACTTCAGTCCATGATAAAAGGCTACAGGAGTTGCATGAGAAACACAAAAATAGCAGGATCTCATCAGAAAACACAAGAACATTTTGTAATTCTAACTTTAGCCATCTTACTATTTGTTTATTTATTCAGTCAGCTATATATCTGTCTTTAAGTTATTGCACATTCCAGTCTTAAAGACTAGACCGTACAATGATAAAGGGATATGGATATGTGTGTGTGTATTATTGAGTATATATTATATTTCAATAAAAATTATTTTAAATCTAATTACAATACAATTACAGGGCAAAAGTCAATGGCTTTGCCTCCCCCACCAGCTTGTTACTTATCTCCTCATAGCTCTCAAAGGCAGCGCACTCAAAGATTTAATCAATGCTTCTAAATTATGCTCAAGTAAATCTGTCTGAAGCCGAACTGTGCAATCCTATACATTTCTAGGAAGTAAATCCCATTGTCTTTAAAGTGGCTTAGTCCTAGAAAAATGAGTACAGTAGAAGAAGAAGAAGAAGAAGAAGAAGAAGAAGAAGAAGAGGAGTTTGGATTTGATATCCCGCCTTTCACTCCCCTTCAGGAGTCTCAAAGCGGCTAACATTCTCCTTTCCCTTCCTCCCCCACAACAAACACTCTGTGAGGTGAGTGGGGCTGAGAGACTTCACAGAAGTGTGACTGGCCCAAGGTCACCCAGCAGCTGCATGTGGAGGAGCGGAGACACGAACCCGGTTTCCCAGATTACGTGACTATCGCTCTTAACCACTACACCACACTGGCTCTCTTATAGTATAGGATTGCAGACTTAAATATTCATGTGTGGAGTTTATTTTCTCACATTTATATTTCACCCTTCTTCCATCATGGAACCCATGGCAGTATACATGTTGTTCTGGGGGACAGAGGGGCTACTTTTCAAGCACTGACCAGATCCCACACCTGCTTAGCTTCAACAAGATGGTGGTCTTGTGTGTCTTCATACCATACTCTGCTATTATAAAAAGGCCTCTTTATAGGTACAGTGGTACTTTGGGTTACAGACGCTTCAGGTTGCAGAAGCTTCAGGTTAAAGACTCCGCTAACCCAGAAATAGTACCTCGGGTTAAGAACTTTGCTTCAGGATAAGAACAGAAATTGTGCTCCAGCAGTGTGGCGGCAGCAGGAGGCCCCATTAGCTAAAGTGGTGCTTCAGGTTAAGAACAGTTTCAGGTTAAGAACGGACCTCCAGAATGAATTAAGTTCTTAACCCGAGGTACCACTGTAATTCACATTTCAGGATGATTAACAACCGTCTTGACTGTCCCTGGGTAGTGGGACAGCCTGGGAGAAGTGTGCTGAATCTACTGGTCTCCAAAGACACTGTTTTGTGAATTCCACAAAATTCTACCATTATCCCAGAAATCTCTGTGCAGCTGCATCCTTAAAAGTTGGTTCACCAAATACACTGCTGAACTTAACCCCTGTAACTGGGGGTGACCGAGAAGGACACGAACAGCTTTGTAGGCCTCATACAAATGGCCTTGAGAATAGGAACATAGGAATATAGGTCCTGCTATTGGACTTATAATGAGTTTATCTAACCCAATACTGTCTACAATGACTGGCAGTGAATTTCCAGGATTTTAGGCAGGAAACATTCTCAGCCCTACTTGTAGATTCTGGGGACTGAACATTCTGCACTCCAAGCAAATGCTCCACCACAGACACATGGCCTTTCCCCAGGTGCCAGCAGGTCACAGAGTGAAACTTGCAGCTGAAACCCTCCTTTCCCAGCTACATTAATTCACTGTACATACAATGGTCACCTGGAGGATGACATTGCTGAGAGGCCCTCCTCATCTTAAAGTCTAAGATGAGATATTGAAATAGACTAGAACGAATATATATGGAGAAGCCTTAATCAGGAAGTAAAAGCTCTGCTAAGATGCATCTCCTTAGCAATGAATTGTTATTCTATAAATCTTGCCCAAGGAGGCACAGTTGAACATTCATCTGAGGCTTTTTACTCTTTTGCAAGCTGCCCGAATAATGTCCGTTGGCCACTGCAGGGTTGGGTATAGTTTCAGAAACAAGCACACAAGCTGGTTGTTTCTGGAACGATGTTTTCAAATGGTCTCCCTTCATATGCACACATGATTACATCAGTTATATTTTTAACCTGCAGGCACGGTAAACTTCCGTCATACTACACTTACTTGAAGTGTATGGGTTTTTTTATACTGTGTGCTCACCAGTTCAGCAAATTATTTCCTCTCGGTTGTCTCCTATTTCATATAAGTACTCAGCTGTCCAGATGTCTACCTTGTAGAGTACTCAGCTGTCCAAAGATCTCTTCTCCATTTCCATGCTAAAATCCTCTCATCCCCAATAACTATAGTTGCATTAGGGCAGCACCACAGGATTGGTAGGCTAAGCATTGGTTCATATGTGCAGCTCAAGTATATGAAACGCTTGATTTATATTTTGAAAATCAAGACCATGGTGTTTGCATATCTACAACTACATTTTCATTGTTCTACCCTCGTGTTATTTTTCAGAAAGTACCTGCCAGTGCATAAATTATTATTCTCGTTGCACAGACCTAATTTTAATACCATTTCATCACAATCCTGTGCAAGGGTACTTAGAAGTGAGTTGCATTGTGCTGAATACAACTTGATCTAAGCATAGGATTGCAGTGGCAATTTGTTTGGCTAAGGTGCATAGCAGAGAGGCAGAAGTCTTGGAAATGCCGTCTGATTGACACTATCCATGGCGGAGGCGGGGCATCAACATTTGCAATTTCATTACTTCAACCTGAGAAATAAGAACAATGCCTGCCTTGGAAATTGCATTTTATTTTTTAAAACTATGTCACCTTTAATTTCATGAAATGATAGTCTGCTACGGCCTTTTCTTGCTTCCTATTCTTTTTTCCCCTTACTATTATCTTTATGGGATTAATGATTCTGTAGGGTCAGTGTCTGAGCATACAATGTTGCAGTTTAATGTTACTGCATCACAAAAAAATGCTTGTTCAGTAATGTTTCTAAATGCGCAGATTGAATAAAGTATCTCCATCAATAAGCTAATTATACACATCCAATTTTAACATTTCACTCTTTCATGAGAGCCTGGATTAAGCCTTATTTACCCTGTCAGCTTTTATACAACACAGTCATTAAATTCAGCAATAAGCCTAGATGCAAATGTGGCTGAAATAATTTTGAAAAAGAACGTAACTACACAAGAAGAGCTCTGGTAGATCAGAGCAAAAGCCTATTTAATCCGGCTTCCTTCAGTGGTCAACCAGTGATGTCAACCAGTGGTTAACCAGAAGCCCACAAACAAGGCTTGGAAAACAACAATCCTCTCCCATAGTGCATTGGTTTTTGGAGGGGGGTGGTATTGGGCAGCAGCATGGGCAAGTGAAATAATAAGATCTTATTTCCCTCCAGCTGTGGGCATTTTCCTCAAAGTGAATGGGGAGGTAGTGTTGGGGTTGTGCTGCATGCAGCTGAGAGCATGAGGATCAGAGGTAGAGCTGGGTGGAATACCAGAGCAGAGCCACATCAGGGCCCAGGAATGCCAGCAAGATTTCCTGGGCCCAGTGCATTGTATATGGATTGGGCCCCTGCATCCTGCCCTCCTCTCCACAGTCTATTGGCAAGAACAACAGTCAGTGTAAATATATTAACTTAGCCCAGCCTGCTTCACAGGGCTGTTACAAAGAGTAAAAGGTGGAGGAAGGAATAATGTCCACAGCCCTGAGCTCCTAGGAGGAAAGGAATAATAATAATAATAATAATAATAATAATAATAATAATAATAATAATAATAATTTATTTATACCCCGCCCATCTGGCGGGGTCTCCCCAGCCACCCTGGGCGGCTTACAACAAAGTATTAAAATACAGTGGTCTGTTAAACATTAAAAGCTTCCCTAAACAGGGCTGCCTTTAGATATCTTCTAAAAGTCTGGTAGTTGTTCTTCTCTTTGACATCTGGTGGAAGGGCGTTCCACAGGGCGGGTGCCACTACCGAGAAGGCCCTCTGCCTGGTTCCCTGTAACTTGGCTTCTCGCAGTGAGGGAACTGCCAGAAGGCCCTCAGCACTGGACCTCAGTTTCCGGGCAGAACGATGGGGGTGGAGACGCTCCTTCAGGTATACTGGACTGAGGCCATTTAGGGCTTTAAAGGTCAGCACCAACACTTTGAATTGTGCTCGGAAACGTACTGGGAGTCAATGTAGAATACAAATATATAATGTATTTCACAGTTCATGTGAAGAAAAACAAGCAGGCACAAAGCAAGAAAAACAGCCCTTCTTTGCTTTTACTGCAGCATTTCATAGTTCTGATATTTACCACAAAACACCTAAACAAAACAAAATGTTTGCCAGCTCTGAAAGTTTGAAAAGACTCTTAAGTCTGTGCAGTTTCACAACTTTGGTGTCTGAACTACCAATTCTCGGTGTAGCCTACATCACAGGGCTGTTGTGAAGATAAGGAAGGTGATGAGAAGACGCTTTGCACAATTTTGAGCTCCTGGGAGGAAAAACAAGATACAAATAAACAACAAGAAGAGAGAAATCCTCCAAGCATGTGCATCTCTTAGCAAAACAAACATGCAAAGCATTTGCCCCTCGCCCCCCCATATTATTAAAGTACGCTCTGTAGGAATTTTAACTTGCTGCAGCTTTAATGTATTTTTTTGTGTTTTATTCGCTGATTCGTTTTGTATTTTATAGCTTAGTTGTAGGGTTACTAAATAACAGAACCGTCCCCTTCTAGCAGAACAGACTTCAGGATCCCTTAAGCCAGGGCGTGAGAATGTGAGGAGCGAGGTGTTGCTCAGTGGTGGAGCACCTGCTTTGAATGCAGAAAGTCCACATTTCCATTCTCGGCTTCTCCAGGTAGGGCTAGGAGAGGCCACTGCCTGAGACCCTGAAGAGCTGCTGCCAGTCATTGTCAACAACGCAGAACCAGATGAGCCAGTGGTGCGACTTGGTATAAGGCAGCTGCCTTGGCTCCTTCAAGCTGTTCATATCTCAATGGTGTGGCATGGAAGCATTGCAAGGGACAAAGGATTAAAGCCTCCTATCTCCCATGTTAGGGTCCGGTCTGGATTGCCCTTATAGTCGGCTGTGCTGCTGGCATCAAGAGAAGTCCAAAGACTTTGTGACAGAAGGAGGGGTCCCCAACAGAACAGGGGTGTGGCTTGCTACATTTTGACTTAACTGATTGTTATGTATTGGGTTTAATACTTTTTATGTTACAAGGCGCGTTCTAACCAATCGTATAAGCGCTGGTAGACAAACGTTCTAATGGCAAGTAAGCGCATGCACTTTCAACTGTCAACTGTCAATGGTCAGTTCATGTTGGGGCTTTTATTGTGTAGTCCTGTGAGTTTGGGTTTTGTTTTCCTATGAGTGAGCCATTGTCACTGACAATGTTGAAGAAACGTAGTTGAGGAACTTATACTGCCTTGGGCTTCTGACTTTTTCCGAACATTTAACACTAATTGTCAGGCTTATTCTAATGAAGAGAGAGACCCCTTTTGGTGGTATTCAGCTAAGTTTTACCCAGAGTGGCTCCATTGAAATTAATGGACCTAACATGCCCACGTGCATTGATTTCAATGGATTCACTCTGGGTAAAACTTAGTTGACTACCTCCCACTAAGTCCAGAATCTCAAATTGCCCCTGGCAATTTGAGTTAAGTAAACCCTGCACTTAGGGCACGGGGAGCTAATGCATCATGTTTTTGGCCCTAAATCAGTCAGCTTTACCACACTTTCTAAGCAGAGGCCTGTGCTTTCCTGGTCCAGCTCCAAGCAGTCCCCCACCACCTCAACCCAGAAAACCAGCTATTTATCGCTTAATCAGAAGAAATGGCAATTTGGGTTCCCCCGTGAATTGCCGTTTGCTCCAATTCCATGATTAAGAACCAGTTTAGAGCTTTAAGGCATACTTAGAAACATGGCACAAAAGCGAGTCTGGGTGAGCCCCAAGTCTTGTAGCAGCAACTTCCACAAGTTTATGGTGTGTTGGGAGAAAAGGACTTAGCCTTGTCCATCTTCAACCTGCTACTAATCAATTTCATTATTTTGAAACTTGGAGCAAATACTAAATGTATCTTATCAATGGGAACTACTTCCAACTAAGCATGCTTAGAAGCGCAATCTTAAAGGGTTTCTCCTCTGTTTGCCCTCTTGTTGTATGTTTTCAAGATCTGTTGACTTTCTACCATGATTACAACAATCAGAAGAAATTAGGAACACCTTTCTTTTTTACCAGTGAGGTTCATCCAGTAATTTGTATTAAGGCCACTGAAATGCCTACAAAAGCCTCAATTATCTTATTTGTGCCATGGCAGTAAAACTTAATTTCTATGCCATTATCTGATTATGCACGTTCTACTGGATGCTGGTTTCTGCCGTGATTGCCAACAATAAATTCAGTATGTCCTCCTGAGAGGGTCTACCTCTCCTCTTCCCTTTGTGAGACAACCAGGCTCCACCCCTTTACATAGCATGGTTTCTCCTAGCAAATTATATGTGCCTGGGGAAAGAATTTGTTCAAAATTAGTTACTGTTTCAGAATCTCAAGACACAGGCTCCATCTGCACTATACAATTAAAGCAGTATCATTCTACTTTAAGCTATCATGGTTTTCCCCAAAGAATCTTGGGAAGTGTAGTTTGTTAAGGGTGCTGAGAGATGTTGGAAGACTCCTGTTTTCTTCACAGAACTAAAATACCCAGAGTTCCCTGGGGAAAGGGGTTGATAGCTGAAGCACTCTGAGAACTGCAACTCTGTGAGGTTAATCAGATCCTCTTCAAGGAGGGTACACGTTGAGCTCGGGCCTCCAGGCATCTCCCACCTGCTGGTGTGGGCAGGGCTCCACTCTGGTTGGTTGTTTCATGGTCACTTGGACCCTAAAGCCAATAGTGTGGCTTGGGGGTGGCTGCAAAACATTATTTAAGCCCTGCACGATGTTTGCTGGACCTCTTTGCCTTCGCGAAAGCCAGTGTGGTGTAGTGGTTAAGAACGGTGGACTTGTAATCTGGTGAACCGGGTTCGCGTCTCCGCTCCTCCACATGCAGCTGCTGGGTGACCTTGGGCCAGTCACACTTCTTTGAAGTCTCTCAGCCCCACTCACCTCACAGAGTGTTTGTTATGGGGGAGGAAGGGAAAGGAGAATGTTGGCTGCTTTGAGACTCCTTCGGGTAGTGATAAGGTAGGATATCAAATCCAAATTCCTCCTCCTCCTCCCCTTCTTCTTCTTCTTCTTCTTCTTCTTCTTCTTCTTCTTCTTCACACAGTGGATCACCCGCCCACCCTCCCTTTACCTGGTGCATTTGGCCTTGCTATGGACTTTGTTGGTCACCTGCTTTGCAACAGAAATCTGCTAGGAATTTTTCTATTTGGCAGATTGGTAGGGACATTTAGTTTTCACCTACCACGTAGCAATCGCCACAACTTTGTAAGGTCTGGTAGTTAGGCATTGGATCAGCGATGTGTGGGGAGGGGAGGTGTGGCCATCACCTGCCCCTCCAAGGTCAAGGGTATTCCGTTAAAGGAATTCAGGGGTTGGCCTGGTTCTTTTCTGAAACCCCATGGCAGGGGCTAGGGCCATATTAGGACCCCACGGGGACACTGGGGAGAGCTCGAGTCGGTTTCCAACAGTGGGGCTCCCTCTGGCAGTCTTTTACCCTTTACCAGATTCCCCACGAAAGCGGGTGGGAGTCTGATATAGTCTAGGGATTCCAATGGCTAAGCCAATATCACTCACATTCTGTATTCAATAAAGCTGTGGCCTAAATTTTGCCCAGTAACTTAAACTAAAATCCCGTGTCACTGTGTCTTCATTTTTGGGGGGTGGTTGGTGGTCTCGAAGCGCAAATAGTGGTCTCAGTTCTTTTAGACACGCTCACCAAGTTTTGGCATGGATTTTATTTGGATTAGCAGTGTGAGCCTCCTTGCAGCTTGCTCCAAAAAGTAATTGGCACCTTAGCAATAAAAAGGGAGGTGAGCATTTAGGATCTGTGCATACATGCTGTCATATGCTTCTAAACTGTTTTGCAACTGAGCCTTTAGTACATTTTCACTTACAACAAGGTGACTATTTCACTTGGTGGCAGTAAGATTTAAAGGAATATAAACATTTGGGTTCAAAGGCACCAATCAAAACCTGGTGATCTTAATGCTCACAAGAATAGACTTCCACATATGATGACTACTCTGCCTTTTGAGATGAAAACAGTATTCCTTTGCCAGGGATTGTGCTGGAAAACTCATGTTTCAGGATCCCCAAAGCAGAGTTTTATATTCTAAATTCAAGTTGGACTCCTCAATCTCAGGTTCTGTGAGATCTGTCAACACGTAAAGTCTACTTTGATGCTCACAAATGTGTTCTAGCTTCTAGCATGGCTTCTAGCATGTCAAAAAATAACAAGTCTATTTTCTTTTTCTTGGAACGAGTTCTTTATTTTGTGTGATTCAGTAAAACCTTATGATATTCAGAATAAAGTGGGACACTTTGGGGAAACTTTTGGAATATTTCCTCTGACTAATTTTAAGAAGTGATGGCTTTTATTTAGTTTGGTGAAACCACATAAGGATTTGGATTTGCTTCTTTGTATATTTCTGTGTTCCTCTCCTTTGTAGCAAACTTTTCTTTCTGTATCAAATGTGTAGCTTGGAAACTAGGTCCTTTTAATGAAGCTTTTGAGTCTCACAAAATATGATTAATCTGATTAGTGTGCCGGCTCTTTTTATACTAACATTAACTAACACAAAGAGCCCCCCTACAGGTTAAAGTTTAAAAGTGGATTACCAGATAAAGCTAGTCTTGACGAGGTTTCTATGGCAGATGGAAAAACTGAATTTGCCTTTCACCTCATTTCAGCCGTTGTCTTTCTAGTTTCTGCCCTTCTCCCTTGTTCACCATAATGTAATTAATGTTGCAGCAAAATCTTCAAACAATTATCAGATGGCACTGGGGAAGCAACATGCAAACATTGTGAGGAAAAGAATCAGCCATATAAAAAATTTCCTTTGTTTTTTAGCATCACAATGTTGATAAGAAAATAACTTTAGATATCTTTGAAGCCAAATCTGAATAAATATCTTTATACTGTGAAGACTTTGTTCTGAAAAGAAACTACCGAAATATAATTGCATGTATTACTTGCACTTTTCGATTTACAGTAGAGGAGAATGGGACAAGGCTCTGAATGTCTTTTTGATGAACAACCACAAAAGGCTCTCCTTCTACATACAAACACATCTATCTTTAGATAGCATTCCTCTGTGGGAGGTTTGCCTCCAATTTAATAGATAATGAACTTCTTCAGCTGAATCAGAAAATTGATAGTGAAATGAAGTTTAGAATTTTGCAAGGCAGTGACTAAACATTTGCAGTTATTTATAGGAGCAAAATGTGGTTTACTGAAATTGCTTCCTTATTTGAAGGCTCAACAGTCTGTTGGCTCTGTTTTCCCCCAGCTAGTTTTTAAATTCCTAATCCTGTTCAGTTTAAAGGTGCTATATGTCGTAGTCATGATTTTTAAAGGCAACAGCAAACAAACCTGGCATATCAAATTGCAGAGAATGAGCACCTAATTAAAATCAAGGTTTCTCCTCCTTTCCCTGGGTCATATGCTAACATATCTCCATCGGAACAGAGACTGAACAATGTGCATAGAAGGATTTTTGCATGGTCGTAGGTTGTGGGTAAAGAAAAACCAGCATTGCACAATGGCCATTATGAACTATAGTCTCTCCTCATTGCACACACATAATTCCCATTACAGCTAATGGCCCTTGCACATGCCCAGACTCAAGCATTAATAGTTCCCTCATATATGCTTTACATACCAGAATATCTGGCAATGACAGATGTCAAGATGAAGAGCCATTTATTTTATCTTTTGTGAGCTATTCTTAAATTTTATTTATTATATGTCAGAATAATAAAGAAAGTCACCAGCAAAAGGAGATCCACTTTGGGAAGGTACAGGGATGCATCCTGCAAATGCAAATGGATCAGTTGATAGGGTTGTACAGGGCTGTGTCATAATTACCATTACTAAGTTTATTGCCAATTACCAGTACAGGACAAAACAGGGGCATGCCCTCCACCTCCTCCTAGCAAAACTGATAGTGGAGTGCATCTGATCAGAGGGGCAGAGGAGTTAAAATCTGTGCTTCTGTATGTACGAATCAAGGCCAGATTGGCACAGAGGTGGAGTGTTAGGCTAGGGCCTCAGGAAACTGGTTTCAAATCTGTGCACAGCTCTTCGCTGCATTTGTGGCTGCTGAAGGTGAACAGCTGAAGGAAGATTGTGAAGGACTGCAGATTTCGTGGGCTATAAGTCTAAAGAAATAAACATTTCACATTTATACAAAGGCCCTGAAAAAAATATTTATTTTTCTATACTATTAAAACAAAAAGGGAAAAGGGAAATGACTTAAAGGAAAGAAAGTACGTTTGGCTGTTGTCTGATTAATTTTTGCCAGCTAATTTTATGAAGCTAATTTGCCAGCTAATTTTATGAAGATTAATTGATTAGTTAATTGATTGAAGGTGCATGCATTTGCAAAAGAGTTTTCAAGTTGGGAAATGCTCCAATTTAAGATTATGTGAGTCACACTAGGCCCTCATGGTGTGAAGAAAGTGGATCAGATGAACCTTGTAATATTAGAACCCGAGACCATCCAACAAAGATGAATATTGGAAGATTTGGAACAGGCAAAAGCACCTACTTCTTTATACAGTAAAGAAGATGTAACTATAGTGGCACCTCTGGTTAAGAACTTAATTTGTTCCAGAGGTCCATTCTTAACTTGAAACTGTTCTTAACCTAAGGTACCACTTTAGCTAATGGGGCCTCCTGCTGCTGCACAATTTCTGTTCTCATCCTGAGGTAAAGTTCTTAACCCGAGGTACTACTTCTGGGTTAGTGGAGTCTGTAACCTGAAGTGTTTGTAACCCGAGGTACCACTGTAGTTAAATTATGCAATTTGATACCTCAGGGTGTAGGTTGGCTAATAACTTAATTGGCCTGATCCACAAGGGCTCTCATGTACTTGTGGGGCCAGAGGTTCCAGCTTCTCAAAATGATTGAGGGGGCCTGATACACCTTCTTGACATTACACACGCAATGTCACAAGGAGCCAGGGGGCAGAGTCGAATGCCCTCTGAACACTGAGGGGGCCCAGTCCCCTCAAAAAGAAACATTGGGGGGGGAGGAGGAGGAGGAGGAGGAGGAGGAGGAGGAGGAGGAGAAGAAGAAGAAGAAGAAGAAGAGGAAGAAGAAGAAGAAGAGTAGTAGTAGTAGTAGTAGTAGTAGTAGTAGTAGTAGTAGTAGTTTGGACTTGATACCCTGCCTTTCACTCCCCTTAAGGAGTCTCAAAGCAGGGAGAGATGCTTAACTCTCAGTGGGCACGTTGCAGTGCTTTATACATTATGTGGCAACAAAAAACAGGGCCTCCTCAGTACTAGCACCCCATTTATGGAAATCTCTTTTCAGATACTGCTGGCGCCGAATCTTACGAACTTTCAGTGTCAGCTGAAAACCTCCTGATTTTTGCCCAGGCTTTTTGTGTGAGGATTGCTCATTTTGTTAATTGTCTGTAAAAAAAATTCTCCATGCTGTTTCGTTTTAACATGTTATCATGCCTTTGATTTCAAACTGATTGCTATAGCAATGAAGAATGAATTTGGATTTTTAAAAAGAAATTAATAAATAATAAAATAAAGAACGCAACTTGGAAAGACACAAAATCAGTAACAAACAGATAAGCAATTAGAGCCCTTTGCAGGCGACTGCCTAATTATGCAAGGTTCTAAATAATGCAGGCAGAGGAGTCTTCCTGCTTCAGGAGACTCTTCACACCAGCTCATGAACAGCAGTATAAAAGGGGAAGGGGGCCAGTTGTTTACTAGCATGCCCTTACTCTCCCTTGTGCGATTATCTTCACATCTGAGGCGGACCTAGTCCTATCCTCATGCACTGCTGGGACGGGCCAGATCAACTGGGTTTGTCCATTCCGAATACCTACTAAGATTAATGAGCAAACAGAAGGAGTATATTATTCACACACTTATATCTGCCAGGTGAAAATAGTTACATGCAATGAAAGGGAAACTCCTAATGCATCTTAGACTTAGCAGCTAAGGAGATACCACTGTTTCTAAACAGTACTACTCAAGTTTATATGGCATCTCTCTCTCTCTCTCTCTCTCTCTCTCTCTCTCTCTCTCTCTCCCTGCACACAGAAAACTAGAATATAAATGAAAAGGATCCTACCCTAGCTTTCTTCCCAACATGCCAAGTTTTCTATTCATTCAACCATGTGAGAGCCCCATCACCGTCACCATGTGATGTCCAATAGTCTAGAAGCAGGTTTACCAATCATTAGCTTTTTGCGAGAACTTAGAGAGAGGAAGCATCATGAGTAGCAAGATATTTTCATGGGGTATTGGTAACTGGAATTCTTTTCTAAAGGATATGTTCCACCCACCTAGGAAACCCATATTTATGTATGCAGAGTAAAATTCTAGGCATGTTTATTTGGAAAGAACTGTAGTCATTGTCAGTGTGTACAGGTCAGTGTGCATAGGACTGCACTTAGATAACAGTGTGCAAGTTTTTGAGTGTCATTCAGAGCTTTGAAACTCAGAACATTACGAAGTTTGATGCCATAGTGAAGTAAGGAGATCTGGTATTCTTCAAGCCCAAGTGGTATAGCATGCTTCATTATTCATCAAAACTGAGTGCATTCCGGCTATTTGTATATGTAAGGGGGAACAGGTGTTATATAGGTGGAGCTGGAGGGTATGATGCTGCCCTCTGCTGTGCAGTGGAAAGACAAATAACATGGGATCGAAATACGGCTTCAAAGCTAGTGGTGTGGACTGGGATTGTCAAAGACTGACTTGCCTCTTTCACTCACAGTTCAACAAGACCACTCCAGAGAATGAATGAAAGTATACTTGAAAGCCACAGTTTGAAGGGGAAGTAATTAAAAGGAAAGTAGTAGCTTGTTTCTTTCCTTCTGAAGAAATTCCTCAAAAAGCTCAATGTTGGCGGAAAGGGAAGAAGAAAATAGCAGAAGAAGAATGGGGGCACAGTTGGTGACCAATGGAATTGGTGGCTGAAAGGTATCTGCTGAGGATGGTGACCATTCAAAAGAAGAAAGCATCACAAAGAGGACAATATACAGTGATGCCCCGCAAGACGAAATTAATTCGTTCCGCAAGTTTTGTCGTCTAGCGAATTTTTCGTCTTGCGAATCACGAAATCCCATAGGAATGCATTGAAAATCAGTTAATGCGTTCCTATGGTCAAAAAAAGTCCAAACAAAGCCAAATTTGGTACAACAACAGTTTATTAACTGCTCTTTAAAGTCAAACATACTGTAAAGAGCAGTTCAAAAATTGAAGGGAAAATAAATTAACTTTATAAACAAAACATGTCTTTGTTTTTAGACAAAGGAAACAAAGTCGCGAGACGTTTTCGTCTTGCGAAGCAAGCCCATAGGTGAAATTCGTCTTGCGAGGCAAATCGAAAACGGAAAAACCTTTCGTCTAGCGAGTTTTTTGTCTTGCGAGGCATTCGTCTTGCGAGGTACCACTGTACATTCCCAGAAGGAAGGCTGTGATCAGGTGGTGTGAGAAGGATGTCCAACCAATGTTTCTGGCAGGCAATGGCACCATACCTCCTGAGTCAACCACAAGCCCGTCTGTCTGATATGTACATTTCAAGGGTGCCGCAGCAGTACTAGACCTGTCACCTAGCTGATCCCAAGGGCCAATCTGTCATCATCAGATCTTTTGAAGCCCTGTCATCAGAACTTGCTCCTGAGCAATTTAGCATGATTAACGTTCCATGGCTTTCTAAATGTGTTTGTTATGGGTTATTGGATTGTTTTTGTTTTAGTATGTATTTTGTATTCTCATTTTGTATTTTATTGTTGTGAACAACCCTGGGGTCTTCGGGTGATGGGCAGTATGTCAATTTAATCATCATCATCATCAAGAAATCAGACAGAGAGAAGTTTTTCTCCCTCCTGCATGAAAATAGAGCCCAGGGTCATCCAATCAAGCTGAATAATGTGAGATTTGGGTGAACAAAAGGAAGTACTTCTTAAAAACATAAGAAAAGCCATGCTGGATCAGGCCAAAGGCCCATCTACGTAGTTCAGCATCCTGATGTCATACTTTTTATTAGCTGATTATTTTCTGTTTTATTCTTTTCTGCTGTCTTTTCTTTTGAAGTTGCTGCTGCTGCTGTTTTCTGGTATGCTATGTGTAGTAGATTTACCCACTCCACACCCCTCGTTAGCTGTCTTGGAAGCCTATGCTAAACAGGTGGAGCAAAAATGCTTTAAATAAAATTAATAAACGAATAGAGCTTGACTAACACTTAACAGATTTACACAGACAGAAAGCATGTGGGAGTCCAGCTCCAACATTCAGAAAGATGGCAACCAAAAAGTGATGAGATGTATGGCTAGCTCTGGGGGAACCATGGGCATCCTTGCTAAAATGAAGACTAGTCAGACATAATGGAAGACTAGAAACACCTGCTGAAATTATAGTAATGAGCACCCTATTATATACAGTAGGCCTGTTTCAGGGCATGTCAGCAGTCAAGAGTGATATACAGATAGAATGGTTGGTCAGCTTGGATTTCAGAGAAACCCTTGCTCAACCATAAAACCTATTTTATGGCCTGATGAAGTGGATTCTAGTCCATGAAAGCTTGTTGTTGCTTTTTCTGGAGACTAATATTGATGCCCATCTATTAGGCAGGGATGGGTGAATGTGTCAATTACGGTTTCTCTCAGTTTCTCGTTTCTTCAGTCTAAATTTCTCTTCTCCACAGTTCCACATTAATATGTGGATTCTGTTTGTTTGTGTGTGTGTAGTACTCATGGAAATTCACAATTTTTGTGCAAATTTCTTTTAATATTTTTGTCTGCTGTCTTGCCCAATACAGTGGTACCTCAGGTTAAGTACTTAATTCGTTCCGGAGGTCCGTTCTTAACCTGAAACTGTTCTTAACCTGAAGCACCACTTTAGCTAATGGGGCCTCCTGCTGCTGCATCGCTGCCGGAGCACGATTTCTGTTCTCATTCCTGAAGCAAAGTTCTTAACCTGAAGCACTATTTCTGGGTTAGCGAAGTCTGTAACCTGAAGTGTATGTAACCTGAAGCATATGTAACCCGAGGTACCACAGTACACACATTTTTGCAAGGCTAATTACCCTGATATTTATATTTTACTTAATATAATGCATTTTTGTGTGCTATTTTTTACTAATATATGCAATCTGCCCCTACACAATGCCCCTACACACAGACAAGGTTGCTCTGAGGAAAATATGGAATAATTCCACATGATCTTCAATCTATTTTTTTCCATGATATGCAAGATACAAATGTGAGAGGGGAAAGAAAGAAGAAGGATTCACCAGTGTTCCAGGAAGCACAATCCATTCGTCCTACTGCATTCATCACTTTCCTGGAACAAAAGTACAGTATGGCACTGTAGTTGATGTAATTTATATTTACAAGATTCAGTGTTATATCAGACTAAGTTATACTCAGAGTAGACCCATTCAAATTAATGGACCTAAGTTACTCATCGGCATTAATTCCAATATATCTGCTCTAAGTAGGACTAACACTGGAAGCAACCAGTTGTGTCCAACCTATCACTGTATCAATATTTATTTATTTTTCTTAATTTCAGAATTTATAAACTGCTCTATTTCTGCATCCAAGTGGTGTATAAAATGTAATACGGATAATAAAACAGCATTCCAACTTTTTAAAAACCAGCAAATTGAAAAGTGCAGAAATAAAAGGAGACCTTGTATTATAAATAAATAAAACAAAATGAATTTTGCCTTTAATAGAAATGTTTATGTTGGTAGAATACTTTCTGAAATATGTGGCTGCTAGACTACGACTACAACTACTACTAATATTTCTTACCTGCCCTTCATCATAAGGTCCCAGGGTAGGTTATAGCAATTTAAAAATACAAAATTAAAAATAGCTGAAAACATTATTTTCCCTACTTCTCATTCATGCATTAAACTCTATATATGATGCATACAATGTGTGTAAGAGACATACCATGGCCTTCCGCTTAACCCTGTGGATCTATTTGTTGAGAACAGGGAACAGTCTCCACTTCTTCACTTGCTTGGGGTGTTCCCAAACGTGACATGGATTGCTGGGGTAAAAGGATGGTGAGATATGGGTTGCAGGCTGATCCAGAAAGGCAGTACTTCAACAAAATGGAGTTGGAAAAGTTTGAGAATGTCATAATGCCCCTGAATGCTAGTTGCTGGAGAGGAACAACTGAAGAGGGCAATCGCTGTCATTTCCTGCTCCTGGGCTTCCCTGAGGCATCTGGTTGGCCACTGTGGGAAATAAGATAGCCTGCAACATTTCTCCAATGAAAACAGGGACGTCCTATTTAATAATAATAATAATAATAATAATAATAATAATAATAATAATTCTATCCCACCCATCTGACTGGGTTGCCCCAGCCACTCTGGGCAGCTTCCAACATATATAATAACATAATAAACATTTAAAAGCTTCCCTATACAGGGCTGCCTTCAGATGACTCGGGGGGTCGGATAACTCCATACCCTCCAATATTTCTCTGGTGAAAACAGGGACATCCTGGACGGCTTCTGTAAATCTGGGACTGCCCCCGGAAAATAGGGACACTTGGAGGGACTGAGATAGACCTTTGGCTTGATCCATCAAGACATTTCCTATGCTCCTAAAACATCAAATATCCATCCTTTTATTCTGTAAATAGCTAACTTTCAAACAGCTTTGCCTGTCTCGTTAAGTCATACATCAGATTAGCACCAATGTTACTTGTGATATTTTTTGAAAACTCGGTGCACATGAAGTTATAATCACAATTATCTACAGCAGTAGTTGCTCTTACATTGCAACAGGCAAGGTGGTTTTGATTTCTATTGGCAGAGGGTTGTGGGGTTTTTAAGTTTTTTTTAGTTTTTTTTTGGGGGGGTTGTGTTTTCTTTTTGCAATTACAGTTCTTGAGAGGTTTTCTGCTTTAACCCCCATCCCCCAGTCCATCTCACTCTTTTATCTCAGAGGTATACAATTACCCAAGTGTGGGAAAATTTGGCCCAGGTTGACATCTTACTCATAACAGCTTCACTTATTTCCCTCCTTTTCTTTGCTGTTTTAATCTGCTGTGCCCCCTCTGCATTGTTTATTTGTGGATGCCATATTATATTATTGAATTACATACTGGTGTGACAATGATATATTGAATGCATCAATTACAATCCACAAGCAGAATGAAGTCGTCCCCCCCCCCAAAAAAAAATTGTTTTTGGTGATTAAGGGATGAAAAGTGCCATGTTTATTTGCTCTTATAATGCATTTAATAAAGCATGCAAGGATATGACCACTATCCCACTAAAACACAAGGGGAAATGAATGATGTTACTGTAAATCTTTACATCAATCATGCCTGGTACTTTGGAAAACAGTATTGTTTTGTTTGCATTTCAGAAGTGACAAACAACTCCTCTGACTGGCTTAACATAGTCACTTTCTATTAGTCAAGACCAGAAGCAAGTCAGAATTAAAACGTGGCCCTTGGTTGCTAGGCAGCTGAGTTTTCTTGCCATGGTGGTTAGTTTCCTTTTCATTGAATGACAACAGCAAAATGAAAGAAGTTTTGAAAAACTTGATAATGGTTTTCAAAGGAGGAGGATAATTGGGCTCGCTTGCGCAACGCTGTGTGGAAACTTTTGCTTGGCGGTAAGGGAAGACTGTCACTAAAAATTTCAACTCTTGTACACAAACTTGACCTAGAATCTTCTCCAGATTTTCCTCAGTTCGTTTGTACAACACTTCTCTCAGACCAAGGGGTGCTGGGATGAAAGAGATAAGACAGATGGGTAATGCCCCCAAAGGAATAAAGGAATCAATAGTTGTGATTTTAATCCATCAATGAAAAGGAGGAATTAAGTGAAATCTTTAAAGTAAGGATTGTGTAAAAAGGTATTTTGAGACTAGCCACCAAATACATGATATATATTTTATGACTGTGCTTTTAAACTACTGCATTTCGCTTCTTGTCTTTACAAACCGGAGAATATTGTGACGAGTTGCACCAAAAATTAAGCAATTCTCTTGCTGTCATTTTTTTTTTTAAAAAAGAAATATCCTCTGCACAACAGATAATTGATTCCACCACCACCCCCTCAAAAATAAATCCCCTAGGTATCAAAAACATGTAGAACATAACGAGATGATTGGGAGGTAAGCTTTTCTAAGAAACATTTATCCTGGAAATTAATGAGATAATAATAATTAAGTTTGCTACATGGCTGCATTAGCATTTAAGCTGATATAAAAGTCCAATTATGTATAACTGTCCATATCATTAATTTCCTTGGGTTAAGAAACAACAACCAAAAAAACAACAACACTGAGCAAAATGTACCTATAATGAAAGAAGGGACCAATTAGCATTGGATTAACATTCATGGTTATTTACAGTTGTTTTTGTGCTTGTTCTTGTGCTCTGACTTCCTAAAATTTCACAACCCAAAGATTTAGAAAAAAAGGGTTGTTTAGACGCAAGGTGCAATGAAGTGGCTGAAGCCATTGTGTTGACACCACCTCTCTCATTATACCCTCTCAATCAACACTCGGCACACAGGAAGCAGCAATAAAGCCCATCTGCCATGGTTAATCTGCAGGCAAACCCACACCCAGGGCCTGCGCCCGTTACTCTCCAGCCGTATTATTCTCAGATCCAAAGCTTCATAAGGGATCAGCCAAAGTCCATTAAAGTAAATAATAGCTAGAAATGACAGGCTTAGCAAGGATTGGGAGGAAGTTGAAGACCAATCTGAGCGGTGAGCTCTGATTAATAGAGAAAAGCATTAGGAGAAAAGGGGAGAAAAATGACCTCAGCCTGCTCCAAAGAATTCCTGAACCTTGGTTGTTAGGGCAAGTGCTACCATCTGAGACGTTAGTGATCCTTGAATTTCCTTCACTTTGATGCGGCTCAAATGGGAAAATTTTGAAGGTTCACCCAGGCCCCAGGCCCCAGCTGGAAAGGCGTCTGGAGTCAACCCTGTCAAAAATTCTGTTGTGTAAAAAGAGAAAGAGCGAGGGAGGGAGGAAGAGAGAGGGAAAGGAAGAAAGAAAAGGGGGGAAAGAGAAGCTTTTTATTAGCTAGATTGCAACAACAATAAAACCCTCTCAACTTTCATAAGGGAAAAAATGTGTGCTACCATTGGTTGCTAGACTGTAACTGTTCATAAATTATCCAAATATAGTCTGTAAGCAAATGATGGAACACTAGTCAAAACAAGAAGTCTTCCTCCATTTCTTTCATTTTTTTAAAAAAAACACATATGTATTAATTTCTATGGCAAACGAAAGAGTGCTGTCTGGGAGATAAGAAAGATTGCTTTCAAGGATGTTCCCATGCAGTGTTTATTCTCTGTTTTCTCAGCTGTATGTTGTGCATGAACAGATTGTAAAGAAAGAGCAGGAATATCGACCCTTGACCAGGACTTCTTTTTGCCTTGTTGACTGGCTTCCTGGTAGCAATAAATGAATGAAGATGAACAGTTCAAAAAGCATATGCGCTGCCACTTCCTGCATACTCAGGAAATGTTTGCCTGAATAATAGATGCATATGATTTCTGACCAATAGGAATGAGCCCTACACCTTTCAGATTTATACCTCTTTAGAAATGGCTGGACAACATCCAAGTTGTATGAATATATCACCTTATTCCTAATGCAAATGTCAGTGAGCTAAGCAGATATTGAATTACTTTAAAAAAAAAAAAGTTGGATCGACTTTAAAGTTGATCCAACCTCAGATAAAACTATTCCAAAATATGAATAAAACTGTACAGGTGCTGCCTATAAAAAGCAAGGGGGGAGAGAATGATTCATCTGTGGAAGAACTTTATATAAAGGGTGCTCATTGTGTTGTGGTCTAACTAAAATAGAAAGAAAGAAAGTTTCTAATACGGTATGCAGGTTTCATATGTAACATGGGAGTGAACAGGAATAATGATGGCTGAGGCACAAAACTGCTGATAACCTGGCTAATGCACTGCTTGTGTCCACGTGATGCAATTTTCATATTTTAATCTTAAGTAGAACGAGAAATGACAATTACGAAAAGACAAAATAGATACCACCAACAGCTGTAATGGCTATCTATGCTGCTCAAGGATAGGCAAAAAGGTACAGTAAATCAATATTAAATTCTCCACATATGCAGGTATAGCAACCACGATATCATATAACATCATTATAAGCAAACCCTAACACATTTTGGACAGTTCTCCTTGAGAATGCAGGATGTGCAGCTAACTAGACTTCTCTACTTTCAGCTGTTCTGTTTTAAAGGGAAAATAATATCTATCTAAATGCATGTTGGGCCTTCTGTACACATGCATGCATTTGAAAGGGTTAAAGGTTCATTATCCTTATTCATTCTTATTAATATTTTTATCAAGGTTTTTTTAAAAAACCATTTGTGTTGAAGTCCAATATTTAGGCAGCTTGCCTCATAGTGAACATTTGTTCTGGAGTGCTCCAACTTAATTCCTTTTCTGAAAACAATTCTTTATTTAAAAATATTTATTAGGACATCAAATAAAATGTCCTAAAGAAACAACAACCCTGGAAAGCAAATAAAACCATGAAGATTTGATATGGAATTTGTGCCAATTAACTACCATCTTAAATGTATCTACTCAGAAGTAAGTAACCATGGAACTTTCTCCCTGTTGGGCGTGAGTGCAGGATTGCAGCCTAAATTTCACTTAACAAGTCAACAGAAAAGTTAATAGGAAGATGACAAAACATTGTATCAAGCAAAGGACCAGTGGCATCAGTGGCAGCAAGGAAAAAATACATGAGTATAGAATTCTATGCTGTAACATTTTGAAATATGAAATGTTCTGAAAATATTATCTACAGAACCGTTTACACAGTCATCTACTTTGACCTTTCACCTTTTAAGCAGATGTTATGTGGCTAACCGGAAACACACTACCCCCAGGTTATTGCAATTTTCCATATGTCCTATAAACAACATTTCCACTGCCATCATTGTGCACTGTTCCTGTTACATTGAACTAAATTCCATTAATTAGATGACTCATGCTGCTGCTGCAAAATCTTTTTGAAATAAAATTTTCTTTTTTTTAAAAAAAGGGGGGCAGGAAAAGAATGCTCTCTTTTATTCGACATTTCATATTCCTATATGTCTAGGTGGCTGCTTTCAATAAGAAATGCACTTTGCGGGATTCGAAATGTGTTGACTCCAAATCTGGACTCCCATCTAACAAAAAGAGAAGACATGGAACACGTTTTATAGAACTGTTGCCACTGGCGCCAATTAAATGATATATTTAAATGCCATTTGGGATTTATTTATTTATTTGGACATAAGCAGAAATAATAATCATTTGGGATCATTCAACGGAATGGCTTTTCTAGCATCTAAGCCCAATCAGTGAACTCAAAGTCACTGAATGAACTATTGGAAAGAATTAAAAAAATAATAATACAAGAATAACAGATTGTGTTTCCAGATCTCCGTTGCTTGGATTCTTAAACAGGAACACCAGCATGCAATCTCTCTTATAATATTGCTTAGTCGCTGTTGGATATTTTCTTTATGGTTATGCTTTTAGCTGTGGCCACTGTATGGACCACAGCCTCCTATAGGTTTTGCTTAGATTACTGAAAGCCTCTTATTACTCAATAGTAAAAAAATAAAAAATCCAGGGATGAAAAAAAAGCCAAGAGACCTACCTTTTGGTTTTGCTTTAAAAGAACACATTTGCTTTTTGTGTCTGTGAAGCCAGCCAATATTTCCCAGGTACTACACTCAGGCACTAGTTTGCCACAACACAGACTAACGCTCACAGTACATTTCAGCTGCACTTATTTCCGCGGCATTTACATGACACGTGTACCTGTGCAGTAGACAGTGGTCAGTGTTTAGTCTGTAAATCACATATATTTAAATATATGCAAAACACGAAGGGCTAATATTTTAATATACTCTGATGGATTGCACGAAGAGGAGAAGATTGAATCCACAGATGTTCTTCTGCTGACAGAGAGGTGCCTTCAATGAATGGAACATTCCTCTCATAAGTGGAAGGGCACTTTTGAATCTAACCCTTGCCTTTGGATCTAACCCAATATATATTTCAAATTATTTCCCAGAGGCCACTCAGATTGAACTAGCCTCTGTTGAGAAAAATCATTGCTATGATTCTTCAGTGGGCTTTATTATTATTATTATTATTATTATTATTATTATTATTATTTAGTGACAATTATACTGTTTTAATGGATTTCCATTAAGGAAGTCCATGTAAAACTGCACATTTGTTGCTTGTAATCCATATATTCCAACAATGCTGGAATAGTAACATATGAATAATGTTCTCCAAGTGTGGATCATTGTGAAACCAAAATGGCACCATCTGTGCCCAACAAAGAGATATCCACAGGCTGGGGGGAATCCACAGGTTTGCTTCTATTTTTTGGATAGAATATATATATATATATAGAAGAGACCCCTGCAAGGAATCAGCTCCATAAACACACACAAAACAACAGACAAATGATTACCGAACATGCTAACATTCAAGGCTGGTTGAGTTTTGTTGGCGAGGAAGAAAATGGGGGCGGGGGAATGCCGGCTGGACGTATTAGCCAGGGAAAGTGCTGATTGGACATGGCTGACCAGCTGAGGTCATGAATAGGTGCACTCAACACTGCAACATTTTGTTGTAGGTCCCACTAGGTAGATTTAATCATCCATAGATTCGTTTGTTAAAGCCCACGCATTTTTGCCAGTATTTTGTGGAATAAACTAAATTGACACTAACATGACATTCCATATTCCTGAGCAGGGAGATTCAGCTAAGGACAAGAATTCCAGAGACACTTATAGCCTTTCAGCATGGTTCTCTAAGAACTTCCAGACATTTCAGTAAAAATATGTGAAAGCCGTGTGATAGAAGAGCATTGCATCCCTTGGGAATTTGGTGGAAATAACTGCTGGTTTTCTCCACCTCCTACTTAATACAATATGCAAACATATTGTTTATCATTTCTGCACCAGAGGTGTCTAAGTCCACAGGATAGGGCAGGTGGTAAATCTACATACATAAATCAATAAATACGGTCCCTTCCAGAAATGAAATAGCAAAAGAATTCCGCATGCAGGGGACTTGCAATCTCTTTTAGGCAGGCAATGCATAAGCCCACTCAAATGCTGCATTTATCATTGGGGTGGTCAGTTAGATGGGTGGCAACTGGAAAGAGGGTCTTTTCAGCTTGAGGATGGACTGTAGCTTGGGAAATGGCAGAACTCAGTGACTGAGCTCATACTTTGCATGTAAAAGATCCTAAGTTAAATCCCTAGCATCTCCAGGTAGGGCTGAGAGAGACTCCTACCTGAAACTACAGGAAGTTGCTGTCCTTCAATGCAGACAATAAGAAACTCGCTCGACCAACTAGCTCATGGGTAGGCAAGCTAAGGCCCAATCTGGCCCAATCGCCTTCTAACTCTGGCCTGCGGATGGTCCAGGAATCAGCGTATTTTTACATGAGTAGAATGTGTGCTTTTATTTAAAATTCATCTTTGGGTTATTTGTGGGGCCTGCCTGGTGTTTTTACATGAGTAGAATGTGTGCTTTTATTTAATATGCATCTCTGGGTTATTTGTGGGGTGTAGGAATTCGTTCATTTCCCCCCTCAAAATATAGCCTGGCCCCCCACAAGGTCTGAGGGACAGTGGACTGGCCCCCTGCTGAAAAAGTTTGCTGACCCCTGATTACTAGCTTGTCTTGGTCTAAGGCAGTTTCTTAGGTTCATTGAGACACCCTGGTTACACAATACCCACTGAGCACAAACTACAATGTTATTCCAACACCCAGCAAAGGCATTTCTATTCACCCTGGCTTTAAACATGTAATATTGATTATGTGGCAATTTTATTTGCTTGGCTGGTTCATGTTTTTGTTTTATGTTGTCTTTCTGCTCTGTTGTCTGTCTAAATCAGGCATGGGGAACTTGTGGCCTTCTACATGTTGTTGGACTCCAACTCCCATAATTTCTGGCTGAGGATGATGGGAGTTTGAGTCCAGCAACATCTAGATGGCCACAGGTTGCATATTTTTGGTCATAACTTATATTAATGTTTTACTGTGCTGGGTATACACCCAGATAGCTTTTCTAAAGGGTGGCCTAAATGTTGTTTAAGCAAGCAAGCAAGCAAGCAAGCAAGCAAGCAAGCAAGCAAGCAAGCAAACAAACAAACAAACAAACAAACAAACAAACGGGGTGCTTGAATTGGGTGCAGTTGGTAAGACAATGTGAGCTATTCTGGAAACACCCCTTTGCAATGCTTCCAGTATTATCTGTTGCCATAGTACATCTAAAAACAGTTGTAGACATCTGTTCCCTTCCCCTTTAAAAAATGGGAACGGGGGCAATTCTTACTTTTAAAAAACTTGCAAAAGAGAAAAAGGTCATTTTTAAGTCCATTGTTTGGGATCACAATTAGAATGCCCAAAACAATGTAAACATGGTTCAAGGTCTCACACACATCTGATTAATATAATAGCAAATAAAGTAACTGAGACCTCTGGTTTGTGGATTACATATGCACCATGTTCTACAATGACTATATTAAAGCCTGCATTTACCAACAGACTGCTTCATTTCATGACATGAATTATAATAAATCCTGTGGGAGGAAGGTCCAGTTATAAATTTAATGATAGCAATAATAAATGGCCATTTTCAATGTTAAGTTTTCATATACATTTATGCAGGCACACTTGTGCTATTTGGAGTGTGGGAATAACTGCCCATGCCAAAATGTGACAAAAACTAGGGTTATCTGCTTTCTAGCATGTTTCAGTATTTAAAAATGAACTGGTACAGACATTTGTATTTTATGCTGCATGCATGCCCTCAGCCTATTGCACACTAAAATGAAAGGTGAAACGTCACCTTTAAAATTTCCGTGATGGAATAAAACTTGGTAGACCACATCACCGTCGGTGGCCAAGGGCAAAAGAATCTGTGTTTGTGTCGTGAATTGCTATTCATTTAAATCTGTCTTTTTCTTGATAATAATCATTCGGGTAAGTAAGGTTTTTCTCCTGGCATCTTGTCAGGTGCCCAGTCTTGAGTTTGACTATAATGCTTTGATTGGGTTCTGTGGGCTTTCGATGGGCCACGTACGCATCCCCTCAAATGAGGAAATTCATTGCCAAAAAGAGAAAGAGAGAGGGGTGAAAGAGAACGCAGATTTTTTTCAAAAATTAATACATGCTAAAAAAATAGACAGAACTTTAGAAATAGTGATTATAATTTAAATAGAAATATAGCATGTCTCACCATAGCCTGAGAGACTGCGACCAGGTGGTATGTGTGCCTGGTCAAACTGCTAAGCAGCTGGTAACTGTTGATGGGACACATCAAGGATTCTTGTTCTCCTTTTTATGACTCTTTGGTTTGAAACTAGACATGGGCACAGGGCCGCTCCTCAAACAGAGGAACTCCTTAAACAGAGAACTAACCATCTATAACGGTCCTCTATAAAGTAGGGCACACAGCAACCATCGCCTTAGCTTTTGATACCACCTCTCTGGCCTGGTTCTCACTGAGGTGGCAAACCTGAATTTGGGCAATACCACTCAAGACTGCAGGTGACCAAAAGCTCTTCCACAGAAGTGGGGCTGGGATTCAGAAAGTTACACGTCAGGGAGGAATGCGCTAGGCTAAAAGCCCTTCTCTATGCCATCTAGCTATCTAACTAGAAAAATAACAATAATAATTGCACAGCAAAGCATTCAGTTGTGTAAAATCCATATTGAAAAGCCAGAGTAGTACAGCCCAGCCAAAGATTTAGCTTATCAGCAGCTAGAGTTCTGTCAGCTCCTGGCCCTGACGCTGTGCCAGTTACACTCTAGAAATGGGAATGTTGGTATATGAAATCAAGAATGTTGTTTAAAAAAAACAAAACAAAAATATGATTTTTTTTTCATTGAAATTGGTAGAACTGGTCTTGAAACTGTACTTATTGGTAAATCAATACCCACTGCCTCTCTCTAGTTACATTTTTTTGTGTTGTTTACAATTAATCAGCTGAGATACAATGAATCTAGATTCTTAGTGAGAATGATATATAATCTAGATAGATAGATGGTAGATAGATAGATAGATAGATAGATAGATAGATAACATTAAAAGGAGTACACCTTAGTTTCCCCAGTTAACCAAATTCATTTCCCGTCCCCGCCACCGTATTTTCCCTGCCCTTGTAAATGGAAAATATAAATAGTCAGTGATCACCACCAAAACATATTGGCAGGACTGTCTAACCACATTGTAGAAAGGGCATAACAAGCAGTATTTCAAGTATGGCTATTGCCAGTGGGGGAAAATATTAATTAGGATATGCAGAGCTCAATATCCTACAATTCATACATTAAACTTTTAAGCAGCATTGATCAATACTGTCATTTCCAGAACTCTGTGTTTTTTTCCTGCTTCTCTCTACCTCTTTCTGCTCTTCTGACTAATTTATCTATGGCACAAACCTGCTGTATCACCAATTCAACAGCACGAGCTGTAAGGAGTCTTTTAGTATTTATCCTTTTAACTAAACTGTAGCTCCTTGGTTGCTAAATTCATCTTGCAAATTTAGTAAGTTTAGTGGGCAAAGAATAATTTTTAAAAATTTATTTATTATCTCCTCCCCCCCCCTGTTTTTTTAAAATTTCATCATTTTTTAAAAGCAAGGAAACATATACATATATGATAAAGTGTGTGTGTGTGTGTGTGCGTGCACATGTGTGTGTGTGTGTGGTACTTCCATCCACCTATGAATCCATCCACACTTAGACTTTATCACGGCTTTCCTTTTTTGGCCGACGTGTTTTACATCATTTCCAGCAACATTTCTTGAAATATAATTTAGTTGCCTTCAAACCCCTCAAATAAACTTTCTCTTGGTGGAAATGTAACTCCCGGTTATTTAAATATATTTTTATAATTATTATTATTAATAATAATAAACACATGGCATAGCTGCTATCACTACACAAATTTGGGCAACATCACCACAGCTACAGTACATGTCTCTAAATAATTCTTTGGTCAGTTGCTCCTGGGATATTGTACACAGTTTCCAGTCTGACAGATACTGGACATGTCTGAGATCACTTGTTAGATATCTGTGACATAAATAATTTTGTGTTTTCAGTACTATGCAAAGCCATCCCCTAGGTATTTAAATGGAAATTTGATCATAGTTGTACACTGCACAATAATGTAAAATGTTGTTTTACGTCGAATCTTATGAAATTAGAAATTAACATACACATATTCATGACATAACCCCCATAATGTTCGTCTGCATTCCAAAATGAAACCTCCTTTCTTTTTCAAGGAATATTGTTTCTGTTACAAAAAAACACAAACAAAAAACTTCAATTGTATCTCTGCCAAGGAAACTGTTACATCGTTCCACATATTCTGTGATTTGTATATATTTTCAGCAGAGTCTTTAAATTGCTTCACTTTTAAAGAATACTTTGCTCTCCAGATTAAGGCTACAGACATTTACGCTTCATTGATGCTCTTTGGAGTAAACATGCAGAGGAGTGCACTTCATAGCAATTTCAGTGGCTATGACAAAGATGCAGAAACACAGGAGAGATGGACATCAGTCTTCAGCAAATGGTGAAGACCTATGCCAGGTGACCATCCTTAGTCCCAGGAGCTTTTCTATTTTATTTTAATAGTTCTTAATATTTGCTCCCTCTGACTGTTCTGCTTCCTCCATACTCAGTCTCTTTATCAAAATGCACTACTGATCCTTCCTTGTTTGGCCCATTCTCAACATGAGCGAAAAGGACAAGATTTGTGAATTTCTAAAATCTTCACACAATATTTAATCATGTATTGACAGATTATATATATCTCGATTCTCTCTCTCTCTATATATATATATATATGTCATATATATATATAGAATTGGCTTCTGTCTACTTGGCTTGAAATTATTCATGAGCAAATTAGTGAATTTATCCATTAGTTCTTTTAACTGGTAGCATGGTTATAAGAAGAAATTGGCACACATTCTTGGACCAAAAAGTGCAGGTATTTTGCAAAGCAGTGGTTGCCTGTGTTATTTTGGTAAAGAGACAGTGTCATTTCATCTCCTCATGCTGCCATAATTCAAAATACTTTTCATTGATTTGGTTAACTACATCAATTCCCAGTAAGAAATTTAACTAAAAACATTGCTACATCATTTCCACTGTTGGGACCAAAGGATTGAAAGGTGCAGAAATATCTACTCTCTGTCTCTGTGTTCACGTTGAACTGATAACATTTCAGTGGGTTCCAAACCACCTAAAAATGCAAACTATTTGTGCATATCATATCTTATATATGTGTATACATAACTGATCTATTTTTCCTGACATTTTCGGCCATTTTTTCATTTGGTGACAGGCAACATCAAGTTGTATGTCAACAAGTATGGTTTCCATACATATGATTAACGGCTTCACTTTGGGAGAAAAAAAATTATATATTTAAAGCTGTTTTGCAACTTTCTTCACTTGGCACAAACACAGTGAGAGGCAAAACTCCCTTTCCAAATGGAAGGCTATGCCTAGCATGTGTATTATTTAGCTTCAGGGAAAAACTTATTTTGAAGTCCCTTTGCTTGTTTTGCAACTTAAAAATAAAATAGGTGTAGCAGGCTTCTGCTGTTTTTGAAAACATATTTTCCTACTTCCTGCTTTCCCCAGAAGGTGTCACTGTTGCGACTGCCAGGTGGCAATTTTATTAAAACATATTAAGGATATTCTAGCAGCCTAATATTAAGCTAAGTCATTCCTATATGTTTAATCTCCACCTACATCTCTGTGGACCTTGAAAGAGGTGACAATCATTAAGGTAATCAAGGATAAAATGGGATGACAATTTATATAAACAAAGATGCAAAGCCAGTACATCAACTATGACTATGACACAGCCAGATATAATTAAAGTAAAAGACTTCTCATCTTATAAAATAATTTATAAAAGAGAGGATGTGTAGTTGGGGGTGGTGGTGACAGAATTGGTAAATTTAGTCCTGTACTCAAAATAGTAATTTTCTGAAAACTTTTTTTTTAAAAAAAAAACTTTTTTGGGGGTATAACTTCAACTTTTTCAGTAGCTCTTTAGTTTTAGTCTCAATTTGAACTTTGCAATGATATATATCTGTTGTTTATTTTTTATTTTTTTAAAAAATAAAAATAAAATCACATGCTGCAAAACAGCATGTATAATGTCTGGGTTGCACAATGTCAAGAAAGAAAAGGAAAGGGATAAAAGCTTGTGAGGGAGCAGATAGGTTGGTTTCTAAATTCTTACACCATTTCTAAATACTGACAACTTTTTGGTGGCCCATATTTACATTCAGTTCATCGGTATTTGTACACAGGATCATTTTGGAACAGAACTGAAGAATATCAAGCAAGTGAAATTTCAGTTTAGATCAAAATTATGCAGCAGGGAGGGAAAGCTTAATAGGAAGCTAAGGGCAAATGGCTACAGTATTTCAGTTATACAGGGAACACAGTTACCTATATTATTTGTTGTGTCAAAGGCTACTTATTTTGAAGTCACTTAGTTTTCTTTGTTCTGCTGCAGATAAAACAAACTGGAAGTAGGGTTCCACTAGATATGTGTGTGTGTTATGGATTTCATATTTCAAGCTTTGGTATTTTTTTAATTAAAAAAATCTAGCAGTGTAAAATAACTATATTGTCATATAGCAAAAAATAAAAATAAATCAGCCTTGTGACCTTATTTTTGCCGCAACAGACTAACACAGCAAAGCTTATGAAAACTGCTGCTTACAGGAAAAGTTTTCCTGAGTAGTGTATTAAGTCCAGAGTTAGAAGGAGCCCCTACACATACACACACAAACAAGCAAACACAAACTCACAGCATTTGCTGCTAATGTAAGCCACATAACAGTAAAATAATGCTAAATGTCATATGTACGGTACATATTCTAATCTACTACTTTTCTACCCTTTATATTTTATATATATATATAAAAAGGAAAATGCTAACATCCATGGTAGCTTTTTTAAAAGAGAGAGAAAGAGAAAGAGAAAGGGAAGCAAAAAATATTTATATGCTTTGCACCATATTTTTTATTGGCCCTCCATTCTGTGTTCAAGTTTACAACAAAAACTTGCAAGCGTTTCTCTCTCTTAGCATTTCCAGCCCAAATCAATTAAGAAGAGAACTTTGCTGCAGCTAGCAAGCCTGGCCGGTAGAGGCCTCTTCAGATGTGCCTTATGATTAAGGACCTTTCGAATGTGCCTGAAATCATATGCTGTTTGCTTAACTACTTGAAAGATTCTGTTGCATAAGGGAAGAGAGAGAGAGAGAGAGAAGAGAAAAGAAAAGATCGCTCTTTAATGCCCTTTAAGTTGCAAGATGTTGATTAATGTTGCCCTTTACATTAATGATGTTTCAAGTAAAAGAAAACAAATTTTAAATGGATAAATTCTATTGAGGATGCATTAATTAAGCAGAGACTTTACCATATGCTGTGGCTGGAGTTCAGGCCGGCCTTTCTGTTGTTGTTACCTGTGTAAAATCCACCCATCCTCTACATGAATGCCCAAGCTCAATAGCCATTTGAATGAAGGCTTTAGTTTGATTCGCCATACAAGGGGGACTGTGTCAGTGTGTTTTCTTTCCAGGAGTCACTAAGTGATTTCTATATCTGTTGTCATGGTGATATTGCAAAGCAGGGGGAAATGGGGAAAAGAGGGGGCAACTTCAGGCTTTCTCTCCACACCCTCTGCACTGAGAAACGAAGATGTTGTTTAGCAGGCCCTATAAAACATTGGTCCTTCTATGGGGGCCTTCTTTTTGTTCCCTGATTGTCAATAAAACTCATTTTAAGGGGGACAAGGACATCTAAATGTCATCTGTCACCGTGTTAGAGAGATTAAGTTTGTTTAGGAACTTGTGCAGGGACAAAAGGCGCGCTATTTGCTGGGCAGATACAAAACCGGGCAGCGACTATCAGGGTGGGGGTGGGACTCTTGACTGAGAAGGAGACGTAGCAAAAGGCCTGGGAGGAAAGATCAGCTCACTTGCAGGTGATGGCACAAGGATGCTTGACATGACAAGCATCACAAACACACAAACGGAAATAAAGATGGTGTTCAGTTCAAGCCCTGTTTGCTTCCTCCTCGTTTCATCCGCCCTGGAACCACAAATTTCTTCGCACATTTCTATAATAGACCCAAGCCTTTTGATAGCAGCCAGCCTGTTTAAAAAATATGACACACACACCTGATAGCCCTTGAATGAATTATAAAAGAAGAGGGAGGGGACGGGGGGGGAGATTCTCCCCCACCCATTCCCTCCCCCAGGGAAAATCCAACAATAATAGGTGCTGCATTAACTCAGCGTTTTCTCCATAATGAGGCTAAATGGTAGTACAGATTAATGAAGACATTGGTGTTATTAAAATCAAATCCTGCAGTTCATATGCTTTTCTTAATAATGAACATTGTGGCTATTGGAGACGAAGAAAAGGACTCCCCCCGCCAATTAATTTGGCACAAATCCCAGATCTCATTCAACCAGAACCTATCCACTGCAAAACGCAGCCCATGGCCTTTCTGTTCCAGAGCTTTTTTGTTTTATATTTATGTTCATCTGGGGGAAAGGCTGGGCTTTTCTTTTATCGGAAATTTCTTTTTTTCTTTTTAAGCGAAGAGTGATCTCTCAGCTTAGATATCCATTAAACTAGGTGGCCCAGCCATATTGATTTTGACACAAAGGTTGGCTGCAAATTAAGTAATGAGTGTTCTTATGGTTACTTGAGCTGCCATAGAGCATTTGCATACCTTTCGGAAAATAACACATATTGATGATCATGTGGTATGTTTGGAAAGAACAGAAGATATTTTCGAGTGCAAGGTACTCTCCACCCCAGACAGGGGTAACTGGAAAGTTTGCAGTGTTTTGGTTGCTGGTGGTAGTGGTAGTGGCGGTATTGCACACCCTCCAACATTTCTCTGATGAAAATAGGTACACCCTATTCCATTATTGGGGACGTGGGTGGCGCTGTGGGTAAAACCTCAGTGCCTAGGACTTGCTGATCATAAGGTCGGCGGTTCGAATCCCCGCGGCGGGGTGAGCTCCTGCCGTTCGGTCCCAGCTCCTGTCTACCTAGCAGTTCGAAAGCACCATTAAGTGCAAGTAGATAAATAGGGACCGCTTTATAGTGGGAAGGTAAACGGCGTTTCCGTGCGCTGCGCTGGTGCTGGCTCGCCAGAGCAGCTTTGTCACGCTAACCACGTGACCCGGAAGTGTCTCCGGACAGCGCTGGCCCCCGGCCTCTTAAGTGAGATGGGCGCACAACCCTAGAGTCGGACACGACTGGCCCGTATGGGCAGGGGTACCTTTACCTTTACCTTATTCCATTATTATTATTGTTGTTGTTGTTGTTGTTGTTGTTGTTGTTGTTATTCCCTGCCCATCTGATTGCCGCAGCCACTCTGGGAGGCTTGCAACATATATAAAATCATAATTAACTATTAAACATTTTTTTAAAAAACCACACCTTTCCTATATAGGGCTGCCTTCAGATGTCTTCTAAAGGTTGTATAGTTACTTATCTCCTTGGTTCGGTGGTCACATAACTCCAGACCCTCTAACATTTCTTCAATGAAAATAGGGATGCTGTAAGGGAAAGTGGGACATTCTGGGATCAAATCAGAAACCAGGCAGTTTCTGTAAATAAGGGACTGTCCCTGGAAAATAGGGACACTTGGAGGGTCTGGTATTGTTTTGGCTGCCTCTGCTACTACCATTACTGCTACAACAATAGCAACCATTTCCTGTATTGCTGCCAAATGCTTACTGAGGAGCACGGTGGTGTTTTAGCATAGCCCCCTTTACGAAATGCTCAACACACACCACATATGTTATCTCAGTCATTCCTATAGCATCCTTCTAAGTTAAGCAAAGTATTATTATGCCCACATTACAGATAGCAGCGTGGACGGGTTGGGACTGAGAAAATAGTTACTTTGCAAGTGCTATCTAAAAGGGCTCATGCAGTGATGCTCACTGAACGAGGACTGTCTTGGCTGATGCTTCATTCAGTTAGGAAGGGGCAATGTGGGGCAGTGGATAGCATTAATCTCTAGATCAAGGAGGTCAGCGCTGAAATCCCCATGCAGGCATGAAATTCAGTGATCTTGGCCCAATTTTGTATATCTCAACCTACGCCACCCTAAAAACCTGGGGGGATAAAAAAATGTCAAACTACCTTGCAGTTCTCCACATCCATAAAAACCCTTAAACTTGAAAATAAATATTCAAACATTCGTATTTTCTCATTTGTTTTTATACTTGTTTTAATGTTTCTTTTTCTGTAAGTTTCTTTGAGGTCACTTTGTGAAAAATAGATACAACAACAACAACAACTGAAATGGGTGCTGTGTAATCTGGAACTCTTGGGGTTTTGATCCAACCTCCCATCTAATAATAATAATAATAATAATAATAATAATAATAATAATAAATGCTCCAAAAAAGCAAGGAAATTCAATAAGAAAGCCCTTACTCCCACTCCACGGAACGTTTACAATAATACAGCTGCAAATCTTAATAAAATTGAAACTGCTATATTATATTATGACGCTGACTTCGAAAAAGTAAAGAAGTTTTTTTTTTAAAAAAAAGGCAACAATAGTCCTTCTGGATCTAATCCTTTTAATAAATTTTAAAAATTTCACAGTTTTCAAGTACAGGATTTATTTCAAAAAGTGCAGCCACGACTTCTGCCTTGCTGTCGGCTATATTATTATTATATGCCACAGTGTGCATGGAAGCAAAGCTTAATAAGATCATTCTAACGCATTTAGAGCACTTCTATGGGTATAACTGGACTTTAGAAATGGCTTGAAAGGCAATCCCATCAGCTAGCAAGTTAATAAACATATAAGCCTGATCATAATCTTCTACGTTGGCAAAAAGCTACAAGCAATGCGCAGCCTAGGAAATCCATGCTAGGTTTGTACCTTTTCCATCTTTAGCAGATAGTCTGAAAAATTGTTTTTTTGTCTGTGGGCATGCAATCATTATGGAGAGAGATGGCACATCTGGAAGCCCATCTGCATCCACATTACGAACTGGTTGGTTGCATTTTTAAAATAAGTTTAAAAAAATACAGATGAGAACATCCATCCACATTCAGGTGCCCTTGCTCTTGTGTCTGTGGCTAACTTTTTTGAAGTCCAGACCTCATGGACTTCACCCTTGCTCAGGGTGAACTCATTAGTTAAGTCTAAAAAGTTGCCACAATCCTGCAACAACCATCAGATGACCATCAGCCCTAGCAGATCTGAAATAAAAGGTGTGGGTGATTGTAGTGCTTAGAAGATCATTAAGAAGGCTCCTTAGTTGATGTGGGCTGGCCATGTTAAGGGTCAGTTAGGGGGCAATCCCTATTAATGCTGATGCAACCCCATGTGGTTCCGCCCAGGGGGGCGCCACAGTGTGCCATTTTGGCACCCCCTCAGGGATGGCACCCAGGGGGATCCACCGCCCCAACCTTTCTCTGTCCTGGTTAGACGAGGAGAGATCCTTAAACTGATGGAATGAGATCTTTAGCACTATATTTAATCCCACCTATTTTTGGTCTAACAGGCCTTCCCAGCTGGATGGATAGGTGTCTGCCATAGCTTTCCGTTTTGCATCCCCCACCCACTCCAATTGATGCATTACCTGGAATGGGAGGTCAGCAGTTTTTCTATTTCTCTCATTCATCTTTTCTTCTCTTCCTCAGCATTAAAGGTAAAGGGACCCTTGACCATTAGGTCCAGTCATGGCCAACTCTGGTGTTGCGGCACTCATCTCGCTTTATTGGCCGAGGGAGCCGGCGTACAGCTTCCGGGTCATGTGGCCAGCATGACTAAGCCGCTTCTGGAGAGCCAGAGCAGCGCACGGAAACGCTGTTTATCTTCCCGCCGGAGCAGTATCTATTTATCTACTTGCACTTTGACGTGCTTTCGAACTGCTAGGTTGGCAGGAACAGGGACTGAGCAACGGGAGCTCACCCCGTCGCAGGGATACGAACTGCCGACCTTCTGATCGGCAAGTCCTAGGCTCTGTGGTTTAACCCACAGCGCCACCCCCGTCCCTTCCTCAGCATTAACTGGACATAAATTTATTCAAGTTCCCAAATCCAATTCTGTTTTGGAATTTGGTTTAGCTCTAAAATTGTATGCAAAAACAAACAAACAAAAAAGTTTCAGAAGGAAAGCTTTCCCTGTGCTTTGTGCACATATCTGCAGAATTTTGGGAGAGCCCATTGTCACCTCAGGAAGCTTCTTCATAATGAACTAAGAGCTAGCTCAGAATTACCAATGTTAGCTGTGGTTCTCCAGGTGTTTTGGTTCTGCTACCTGGAGAAGCCAGGAATTAAAGCTGGGGGTTTTATACATACAAAGCACATGAGCTGTCGATGAACTGAAGTCCTTCTTGGATGTTTTGCAGAATTCTTATACAATATCAACCATTATGTAAAATGTTCAACAATCGAGACGCAAAGGGTCTCCAAATCGAGACGCAATCGAGACGCAAAAGGTCTCCAAAGTCAATGGAGAAAATTGGGGGGAAATGCAGCGGAAGCCATTCGACTTCCGAGACGTGTTTGAAAACGGCATTTACTTCTGGGTTTTCAGTGCTCAAAAACTGAAATGCTTGGCTTTCGATATGCTCAAAAACCGAGGTACCATTGTATAATCATACACCAAAACACCCAAAATGACAAGCAAAACAATACTTTTAATCAATTTTTTAAAAAAGTCTGTGAGGCTAAAATAGGACAATATGCCACCAGATGCTCTTGCTAGAAAGACGGGGAAAGTGCAGATTCCTCCCTGTACTTGAATTGATTTTTGCTTTGATCATCAAGACTCAGGCCTTGTGGAAATTCTTCAGCAGTTGTTTCTAAATATGGGAAGAGACTATGGACTGATTGGATTGATTGTGAAGGAACTCTTTCGAGACTCGATGACCGACAAAAAGGACTACCAACAAAACCGGCGGAGAGGGACTGAAAGAGATTTGAGAGCCTCGGACGTGCGGAACCCAGGCTAAAAACTGTTATTTTAGACATGTCTTGGGAAAGGACGCAAACCGGGGATGGGAGGGAGGGAAGCATTTAAATTCAAACAACACTCAAGACCAGGGGGTTTAGTTAATAAGAAAATTATTCAAGAAAAAATGAGAAATCAAGGGAAGAGAATTGGGGTCCAACTTAGGGAAAATTTATTTTTGTTTTTCTTTATAAAAGGATTAATATTAAGATGGAAAAGGAAATGCCAACTTGCTGACATAAATTTGGGAATAGGGAGGCAAGGGTGGGGGTGGGGGGAAGTCAAGGACTAGGGTTAGAAAATAAGATGTTAGGAAATTGTACATGTTTGTCGTCTTTTATGTTTGTTTTGGTGTTCTGTGTTTTGTTTTTGTCTATATAAAATGTGAAAACCCAATAAAAATATTTTAAAAAAAAATGAATTGATTTTTGCTTTGAATTTTGAGTTTCCTTTCAGACTCCAAACTCAAAGGGAAACTCGAGGGATGCAAACTCATGTAGATCAAAACTATTTCTATAGACCTCTGAATCTCATACAACTCTCGACTCAGTGGAGAATATGAAATAAGAAAGCTTGAGATGCTGAACATAATAATAACACATCGTACAGAAAAAAGTAAGGGAACCAAAACTGCTTTGTCGATTATGTTTCATCGTGTTTATTAGTGGGCACTGTTATGACATTTTTTCATGAAAAATCTGCCTTTAAAACCCACTGGAGGTACCATGTATTCAGAATCACTCTTAGGACTTTTCTCTTTAGTGCTGAGCTGAACTGGGGATGCACATTTCCCAGACATTTCATCCTTTTATGGAACACCCCCACTTTCACCAATTTTCCATACCCCCCTTGTGAAAGGAAGCGACAAGGGGCAGTTTTTGAGATGAATGGTGCTGTGATTGCCAAGGCAACCAGGCTGATACTTCCTCACCTTAATTCAATTGTTGCACCCCTCGCTCGCTCGCTTATTTATTTGTTGCAGTATTTAGGCTGCCTTATAAGCAAAATTCTGAGGGTAGTTAGAAAGAGGGGGAAAAAACAGTTTAAAATTAAGTATAAACTCAGCATAAAAGAGTCACAGAGCTTAAAGACAGTTTTAAGTCAAAACAGATTAAAAGGCCTGAGGATTTATTATTTTTTTTAAAAGACCTTTGCCTGGCGTAAGAAATGACAGCGAGCTAAGTGGCAGGCATCTAAAGCTAAGGTGCCACCACTGAAAAGACCCTCTTTCCCTTTGCTACCTGGGATACCTCAGTTGGTCAGGGAACCTGCAGATAGGGAAAAAGGAGAAATTAATTTCTTTCATGTTTTAATTAAAGCCTTCCCAATTGGCACTTCCTGAACCAATATGTGAGGTGACTGACTCAGGCGGCAGAACTCACAGGGACAGCAGATCCGGCCTCCAAGGAATACTATTGCCACAGTGGCAATGACAGCCACACTGAAGGCCAAATCTGCCAGCTTTCCAGCAGCTCCCCCAAAATGCCATCTCTATAGCAGCCTCTGGGCAAATAAGAGGTGCCTTTGGTCTCTCCACCCATCCCTTGTTCCTGATACAGTGGTACCTCTGGTTACGAGCAGAGGTGTAGGAAATCAGGTGGTGCCCATTGCGGAAAATTTCTTGTCACTCTCCCCCCACACACAATTTTTTATTATTTTTTTTGCCTGCAAAAATAGTTTTACGTTATTACATATTTTCTTACAAAGGAATGTGGATTCTGGGCCTCTGCTAACAAGTAGGCGACTATGGACAGATACCTAAATCTACAGGATGGATTGTGTTTTGGCTTGTGTTATTTTATTTGTATTTATTGTTTATTTATTTAATAAAATTTTATTTTAAAAAACCTGCAAAGTGGTTTACCAAAACAAAAAACAAAAAAAGCACCACAGCTGAAAAATCGAAAAAACTTGAACAATCCTGCTTTAAAACATACAAAAGCTAAAATATTAAGATTAAAATTACTTCAACTTCCTAAGCATCTAGGAATGCTTGCCTAAAGAAGAATGCTTTTAGCAGGTGCCCGAAAAGAGTCTAGCAGAGGCACATGCTTTGTTGCAATAGGTGGGAAGTTCCAAAGTGCAGGTGCTCTCACAGTAAACAATGCAGTACAGATATTATGTGTATATCTTGACCCTGCTCCACTGAATTGAAATTTCAGGCTTCACGACATAGGGAAACGGCCAAGTAAACAGCTATTTTCATGGAGGGTCAAGATATTAACTGATATGCATGAAATTTCATATATAGCTATATAAACCCTAGTGTAGTAAGATAAGACCTTTGGAGCAGTCATTTTCAAGAAAAGGTTTTTTATGAACTGCCCTAGTAGGGCGGTAATTGTTCCTAGATAATTTGTCACACCCCTCCATGATGGCACCTGGGGCACCCCCCCCACCCACTTCCTACACCCCTGGTTATGAACTTAATTCGTTCTGGAGGTCCATTCTTAACCTGAAACCATTCTTAATCTGAGGTACCACTTTAGCTAATGGGGCCTTCCGCTGCCGCCACGCTGGCGGAGCACAATTTCTGTTCTCATCCTGAAGCAAAGTTATTAACCCGAGGTACTACTTCCAGGTTAGCGGAGTCTGTAACCCGAAGTGTTTGTAACCCGAGGTGTTTGTAACCTGAGGTACCACTGTATAGCTCTTCATGCTCCCCTTCTTAATAATAATAATGATAATAATAATATTTTTATCCCGCCCATCTGATTCATGTATTGCTATACACACACACAAATAGAGCCCCCATGCAAAATGGTCGCCTCCTGCATTTAAGACATTCAGGAAAATTACGTTCCGCAATGAACTAAAAGCAGATTAAAACAGGCATCGCCATTCAACTTATCTGGGTAGGCTTGTCTAAACAAAAATGTATTTATGTTTACTGGTGCTTCATATAGTGGGCTGAAAACCTGGATGTCACCGCTGAATGCCCATCAAAGGGAGATTATCTGCTCTTATCAGAGTGTGCTGGCCTACGAAGGAACAGGGCTGTGCGCCTTATGGCCCGGTGCCAAGCCTAGAGAATACTAAGCAGTGCTGATAGGCACTGACAGCATCATTGGCCTGAACCCGAGTATATCACAGTACAATAACTGCACCAGAGTTGGTGAAGGGCAGATCCACGCTATATATTTAAAGCATATTCAGTACGCTTTCAAATAATGTTCCCCACAGAAAAAAAGAATCCTGAGAATTGTAGTTTCCATCTCCCAGAGCTAAAATTCCTAGCACCCTTAAACTATAGCACCCATAAGCTATTGGCTATGAAATATATCTGCTTTGCGTATCTTGTACAAGTTACCATAGCCTAATTGATATGATGTATTTCCATGTGTAGGCAGACATGTTTATTGGCTATTATGGGCATGGCACTCATTTTATAAAGCTATCCTTTCAAGTTGTGTATTTTATGTACGGAACACATTTGAACTACCTTCACAGCCTGTCATGCCTCCATTGTATTCACTTGGATTTTTCACTTCATTTCATTTCACTTCTAATTTGTAAACCGCCTTTCTATATTACTATACAGGAGGCAGTTTGCAAGCTGAAGAAACAACAAAATAGACAGCAACGATCACACACCTAATAACAATCTGATCCGATACAAAATGTCATAATAGAAACATAACTTTAAAATAAACAAAGAAAGCAATACTAAATGATCCATCAGAATGTAATAGTAAACAGTAAAATTAAATATCAACAAATAATAATATCAACCTTTTACACTTGACAATGACAGTAAAGCGGCCAGTCACAATGTATAAAATACCATAGAACATTCAAAACCATGTAAAAGGATCAAATTGAGATCACTTCAGCCAGAGGAGCCATGACATTTGGTAAAGGTGTGTGTACTTATCTGAGAAACATATGGCTGGCTTAACTCGAGCAGGTTAACCAGCTGCACGCAGATGTGAAAGAATACTCACTGTGAGTGCAAAAGAGAATAGTCCATTAACACTAATTTATCTCCACAAATGGTGCTTTGGAAACATCCCCCCATATGTCTTTATATTTCTTCTCCTGTCTGTTGTAGAGGTGTTGCTTTCTTATCTGACTTATTGGAAACTGCTTTGGAAGACTCACACTTCCTGAAGCGCAATGATGCAATATGATGTCCCACCACACTCCCACCCACAAGCATCTTCCCCAATTAACAAGGTAGAATGTACAGTGACTGAAAACTCTTCATTAATAGTCACTGAAATTTCACCAGCAGAGCTTATCCAAATTATGGATTACTGTGTGTGCATAGACCAGGACTGAGGGAAACCATAGCCTTTCAGATGCCGCTGGGGTATGTTGTTGTTGTTGTTTAGTCGTGTCCAACTCTTTGTGACCCCATGGACCAGAGCACGCCAGGCACTCCTGTCTTCCACTGCTTCCCGCAGTTTGGTCAAACTCATGCTGGTAGCTTCGAGAACACTATCCAGCCATCTCGTCCTCTGTCGTCCCCTTCTCCTTGTGCCCTCCATCTTTCCCAACATCAGGGTCTTTTCCAGGGAGTCTTCTCTTCTCATGAGGTGGCCAAAGTATTGGAGCCTCGGCTTCAGGACCTGTCCTTCCAGTGAGCACTCAGGGCTGATTTCCTTCAGAATGGATAGGTTTGATCTTCTTGCAGTCCATGGGACTCTCAAGAGTCTCCTCCAGCACCATAATTCAAAAGCATCAATTCTTCTGCGATCAGCCTTCTTTATGGGCCAGCTTTCACTTCCATACATCACTACTGGGAAAACAATAGCTTTTACTATAAGGATCTTTGTTGGCAAGGTGATGTCTCTACTTTTTAAGAAGCTGTCTAGGTTGGAGTATAACAACTCCCATTATCCTGGATATCTCTGTTGGTTACAGGGTGGTGCTGATAACACCAAGGTTGCGTGTCCAATCCTCATATGGGAATGCTGCATATTCCTTGCATTGCAGGGGGTTGGACAAGATGTTCCTCAGGGTCTCTTTCAACTCTGATTCAATGATCCCTGAACACTGGCCAAGCTGGCTGGGGCTGATGGGAGTTGGAGTCCACCAAAGCATTTCTCAGGCTACATTACAGGCTTTGACTAATCTATTGTGCAAAGAGTGTTAGACATTAATGCTGGGACAAAATTAGAAGACCCATTTTGTGGACTCTTCTCCGCTGGCTGAAGTTCAATGCTTTGGTGTCTAAAGCCCCATACAGCTAGGGACCAGGATATCTGAAAGATCCTTTCTGCCCTTATACAAGCAGTCCTTGTTTTGCACAGGGGTGGCAGACCACTTAATGGTTTTTCTGCTAATTGTAATGCACTGTGCTGTGTGATTTTTAACTGTATATTTATTGCCTAAAGGTTCACCTACAGAAACATGTTAGGTACAGATACTTCCTTCCACCCACGCAAATGGTTGCTCATCCAACACCTGAGGGTCTGTAGAATGTAAAGTTCCTGCACTGTGCATCAAACAGGTTAGTGCTACAGGCACTCAACATGTTGATCACCTGTTGGAAAGAGGATCCTTAAGCAGAAGAGGGTAAACCGCCTCACTCCACACTAGGGATGGGGGAGAATTAAATTCAGTTCACATTTAAAGCCAAATTTATCAAATTTGCACTTTCCAAAACGATAAGAAAACCTAAACACAGCCATCCTTCAAAATTCACACTGATCCTAATTTTGTGTTGCAGTTCTCCTACGAAGCAATGTTTAGAAAAATGAATGCATCAGGGCAAAGTGTGCCCAAAGAAGAATATATTAGTGAAAATAACAGACAAAAATGAATTATATTAGGATACGTTGTTTAGGGGAAAAAAATGTGTACACCAAAACTGCGTGCAGAAATATGTTTATTCGGAGAAAAAAGTAGTAAAGTACTGAAGGCTTTTCTGAGGATTTTTTTTTTTCTTTTTTAATTGCTGATTGAGCAGAAATTTGGAGAACTGAATTTATGATTGGAAAAATGAGAAACAGGGAACAAAAAGTGACAGGGAACAGGGAACAAAAAGGTCCTTCCATATCTCCTCTCCACCACACCTGGACAGGCCCAGGTACATTAAATCCAATCAGTTTGAGCATCACCAGACTCTTACTGAGTCTCAGGCCACAGAAGGAGTCCCACTGCCAGTCCACTCTTGAGAGCCAAGGAGTGGTGGGTTGTGCTTCCTCACACTGCTTATTTGGATATAAAAGGTATGGACCAGTGGCGTAGGAAGAGGGGTGCAGTGGGTGCGGTCCGACCTGGGTGTCATCACTGAGGGGGGTAACAAAATGGCAAAAATATGTGGTGTTCCCCCCCCCAAATGGGCTCACAACACTTTCTTTGGAAAAATAACTCCTGCACCCACTGCACCCTCCTTCCTACGCCACTGGTAGCTAGGTGAGGTGGCGGGCACTGGGTGCCACACTGCGGGGCCTGCAGCATGCCTGAACCACGCATTTCTCCTGAGGGGGAGGTGGCGGGCGGACTGCCTGCAAGCTCCATGCTGTTTTTTGAGCAGTCTGCCCACTGCTCCAGCCGCCCTACAGCTGAGGGGGAGGCTGCAGAGTGGCTCCACGCAGCGCACCCTGCCTTGGCTCGCCCCACCCCTGACTGCAGGATGTGCGCGCCGCACTGGACTGCTTCCAATGTCAGTCCTACCCATTGAAAATAATGGACATGAGTAACTTAGGTCCATTAATTTCAACAGATCTACACTGAACGTAACTTTGAGGGATACTATCCTAGATATCTCTCTCCTTGCTTTATAACAAAATGAATCAGTGCAGATCTGATTGTCTCATTTGATCCCTTCACCCATGAATGTTCTACTTTAAGTGAATTCTGCACAGACAGAGAAAAACTTTGGGACATCAAACTGGAAGATCAAACAACTTTGCCTTTGGAAATACAAACTTATAATCCCAGCAATTCTGTGTTAGAAAAGTACAGAGATTTTCTAACATTAGTCTCAAACTAACCTGGGAACTTAAGGCAATAGCCATGTAGAACAGGCACAGTTGCTTCCTGGTTGCCAGAATAATGGAAATAATAATAATAATAATAATAATAATAATAATAATAATAATAATAATCCTCTGTTTTAATGTGTCCTGTTGTTTCATCAAGACAAAATATCAGTGTGTTTCATAGTTTGATAATAAGTGAATAGCTTAAAACAACACTGGGGAGCTGTGCCTCAGTGTGTGTTATCATTAAAAACAGCCGTGCCTCGGAGCAGTTCAGCAGTCTTGCTTTGTACAAACTGCTTCGAGTTGGAAAATGTGTCTCTTTAAGCTCGACGAGTTCTCTGCGCGAGGGCTTGGTCCAGTTTTTTGCACTAGGTCAGCTAATAGTATTATAATCAGGTATTGAATATTTGCTTTCTTTGGAACGGAGTGTTACGAGGAGATAGATTTCAAACACACACTAAAACGGTTCACGTCCGAACTTACAAAGAGTAGTGAAGTAACCAAGAGTCCCCTGTTTCCCCTCCACCTCCCGTTTTTAGAAACGTGCTCTTGTTTGGAAAAGGTTGATATAATTTCATTTTGACAGTGTTCCCTTGCCAGGAACATCTGAGGCACAGCTGAGGCAAATTAACAATGCAACTCCAAAGCTTTATTTTCAAAGATCAATTAGAGATGTATTTTCACTTCTAATAGGGTCCTTCTAATACCATCTTCCATGTGAGCCTCTCCTTTCATTTCAGTAAAAGGATAACACAAGATACCAGCTGATGAAAGAGCCTTTCAGATCCTCTTGAGGGTGTTCTGATGGAATGGCACATATTTGGTTACAATTAGTAAGGCAAACATTTTTTCCTTGTTATCTCCCCTGCACTTGCCCAAATGATGTAAAGAGCTTGTTGGAGGGGTGGCAGTGATGGTGATGAACCAGTACTTGATTTCTTTTTCAGCAAAGCAAACGCTGAAATGTCGTTCTTTGAGCCTCAGCTGACCAGTTACAGGAATCCTCTTTTGAATATGGTAAAATAGAACAACGGCAATGCAAGTCTTATGCGTGTACCAGAACATGACAATAATCGCTATAAGGGGCAGCTAGTCTTCCTCTCTTACTGGATCTTAACCTCGCAAGGCATGGGTAAATGGCAATTCACATTAACTGGGACAACTGGGACCTGAAACTAAAAGTTGCTGTGTGAAGTGTTCCTAATTCAGGATACTCCATTCCATTCCATCCTCACATCTGGCTTTCCATTTAATACCACATTATAGGCATGTCTGATATGAGATATCTGCATAGCTGTCAACTTTTCCCTTTTCTTTCGAGGAATCCTATTTGGAATAAGGGAATTTCCCTTAAAAGGGGGGGGGGAGCTGACAGTTATGGGTATATGCAGGCTTGAAACCATTCTGTGCTTTGCAGAACAACATATTTTGGGTGGTGAAATCCTAAGAGGATAAATCTCTAAATGAGGACTGAGAGTGTTCAGTGGCCACAGAATGTCAGGGTCAAACCAAAAAGAGAGGAGCCCAGGAAGGGAGTATATATATATTTGTTTTGTTTTTAAATGTATTTTTATAAAATATTTTCTTGATTTACAAAAGTGTGTGCAATCTCTCTCTCTCATATTTTTTTTTCCATGTAACATTTTTACAAAGCAGTTTCATTTGTTGATACATTAGGAAGAAAAGGGGGAAAGAGGTGGGGGGTGGGAGGAAGGGAGTATATTGACAAAAAGGAGATGGAACTCTGAACGAGAAGATTTCATGCTGCAACATTTCATCCCAGGCCCCATTAGTAGGACTGAGACTCCTTCCCTCACTAGCTGGGAGGAAGTAGCACCACACCCATTTCCTATTATTATTATTATTATTATTATTATTATTATTATTATTATTAGTGTTTGTTTGTTTGTTTGTTTGTTTGGTTCATGAAACACTTGGTTGTCAAAACAAAACAAAATCCTCAAAGTGGTTCAAAAGATGAACCACGTTGATGTAAATTTAATTCCTTTTTTTTTTTTTTTTGCAAAAGTGATCTAAAGGCATTTTGAGGCCACTATGAAGCATGTTACTATGTTATTTACAAAGGAGAACATGGAAAAGAAAATATTAACAATGGTCTTTCTGTCTGAGTGGTAGTTTTTTTAAAAAACAACAACAATAATAAACAACAATCTAAGTTGATTCTGTGAGTGTGATTTTGTGGGGAGACGGTTGGCTAAGACTGTGTTGGCCCAGGGTCACATCCTCCCTCTGCCCTGATGTCATCGAGTGTCCCTGGGCCTGGCATTTCCTCTCAGTACAATTACCTCACAGGATTATTTTGTAGAAATCATAGGAGGAAGAACAGTGTACGTTACCCTGAGATCCTTGGAGGAAGGGCAGGGTGAACATGTAATAAATAATGTTACTTTGCACTTCTTTCCGAAGGAACTCATATTAAATACTAGGGATTAATTAAGCAGCAGATGGTAGATCAACAAAAGTGATTTAATTAGCTGGCAGTCCTACTAAAGTGAAGTTTGTAAAATTGAGTTCATTCCTTTTCCTAAGTTCTCCAGCACTTCCACTTCTGCTACCACGTGTTTTTGTCTTAAAGGAAATATTGACCAAGTGGGAGGAACCCACTTTTATTAAGTTGTAGGGTTCCTGACTTTTCCTTTAAAGATGCACCCCACATCCGGAATCAAATGTCACATCAAGTTTGAGGCATTTGACTGCAGCTCCCATCAACCTGAGGCCTAGCTTGCTCTAGAGATTTTGGATGACTGCTCTTATCAGGGCTAGTCAGCACTCTTAACATCAATCCTTTCTGTTTCTCCAGGATGTCAAACAGAACTGCCCTGGTTTGTTTAGACCATTTATATAGTCCAAGGAAGATTAACCAGGAATTCCATTAACAAAATTTTCAGGTAATATGTGGGCATTGACCATACTAGCTACGTGGATTGGGAGACCACATACCCTCCAACATTTCTCTAATGAAAATAGGGACATCCTATTCAATAATAATAATAATAATAATAATAATAATAATAATAATACTCCACCCATCTGAGTTGCCCTAGTCATTCTGGGTGGCTTCCAGCATATTTAAAAACATAATAAAACATTAAAAAGTCCCTGTGTCTTCTAAAGGTTGTACAGTTACTTATCTCCTTGGCTTGGGGGTCACATAACTCCATAATCCCCAGTATTTCTGTAATGAAAATGGGGACATCCTACCATACCCTCAAACATTTTTCTGATGATAAAAGGGACATCCTAAGGGAAAAGCAGGACATGTCCAGATAAACCAGGACAGCTTCTGTAAATTTGGGACTGTCCCTGGAAGATAGGGGCACTTTGAAGGGTCTGACACCACAGAATAAGGTGGTTCATGTTGACTGTCTGTGGTGGGGGGAAATAAGAGTATAACACACTGCTAGTTATAAAAGTAAGTGCTTTTCCATTGAAGTGCAGTCCTTCACCTTGCTGAAATAATAGCTGCTCATGGGAAAACACTCACTAACATGAAATGTGGGTGAATTCTCCCTCTTCCACCCAGAAAACGTAAAAATCTGTGATTAGCTTAATTTTAAAAACTACCTTCTGCCTCACTTAGCATAATATATTTTGTTTTTCTCTTTTCCATTTAGATTTTAGCTATAATGCTTCATTTTTTTATTTTATTTTACCCCATGCTGCAAATTATTGCTCATTATTTGGTTGGGAGATTGAAGTGGGCTAGGTGGTTTAAAGGTTCTTGAAACAGAAGAAAAGGAGTCCTTCAAAACTGTCACTGATTTAATTAACATTCAAGTCGGGAAACTTTTCAGCAACACAAGGGTGACTTTTTATGGTTATCAATATAAAATTACCTCTCTCAAGCTCCAGCTCCCCTGAAGAGGAGTGCAGTTCTTGCTGGCACTATGGTAAATAAGTATTGGCAGAGTAATGTCTCAACACCACTATCAAATCTCCCTCTCCGTACAGATACTTACGAGTGCCTGTGGGAAGCAGGACATCTCAAAATACATTAAAATTGGCTGACCCAGTGAGCCCCTGGGCTGCTGATCTAAGGAAAGAGGTACAGATTCTCTGAAGGATGCCAAACATAGCAACTTCCTGGACTGTTGTCCTAAGAAAAGAGGTTCTGACCTTTTGAAGAAGACCAAGTTACGCCGCAGGTAATGTACTGGGTTTTCTTGCAGAGAAAGCCATACTCGGTGCCTTAACTGACATTACTTCCCAAGATGAAGGGATATAGAGAAGCACCTCATCAAATAAACTGAAGTGGTAAGGAGGTTCATGTTAGGTGCATCTTGTTCAAGGTAATCATCAGCACTCAAGACCTGAAAGCCTGTGTAGCTATGCCAGAATAAGTGCAACATTCTGTGTGACTATGGCTACAGTCCTAGCCCCACTTAGCTGGGAGCAAGTGCCACTGAATTCAATGGGACTTACTTCTGGGTAGACACGGTTGGGATTGTGTTGTATGTCTAGTAGCATGATTCTTGCGGATGCCCAAATCAGCACAGAAACTTCTGAACATTTACATACAAAATTCAATAATGCAATTCTCTCAATGCAGAGAGCAGATAAAGTCATTACAGAGCTCCCAATGCAATTCTAGTGCGTTATATGATTGGAAAGAATCTAGACATCTTTATTGCATTCCAGTTAATCCCTGATTATTGTTGATTTTTTGTTCCAAACTGATCTTTTAAATGTTGAGCTTCCTTTCTCCACTCCCCACCCTTACGCATCAGCTTTTATCTATACAGCACATTGTTAGTAGCATTGCAGAAATAGAAGACATCTGACAATTTTCCAGCTTTCAGACGTAGAAGATGCTGGGTTCAACTGAAAGGGCTTCCAGTTCCCTCCCAGTTCAAAGAGATTTATTTGTTTTACATCGGAAATGTGTTTCTTGTTCTTAAGAAATTTGCAGCTGCTCTGTTTTTGATGCCATCATAAATATTCATGATAATACTTCCAGTCCTCTGCAAATATAAGGTGACCTTAGACAACAATTCGGGCATGGGTAGCAGCATGGACCAGCTGTTGCTTTCTCCCTCCTCTCTGGAAGCATTACAGAGGCATCTAATGATTCTGAGGTCAATCCACCAAGCACTGCCCTATGGGGAATCTCATGCAAGCTTCACCAAAAATAATATCTGTGTATGCTTGGAATTAGGACCATGATGTAGCATCACCCTGGGGCATTGTGGGGAGTTGAGAAAGGTGGGCGGCTCACAGCCGCCCATGGTTAAGTTAAGGTGGAGCCAAAGGGCACACACTGCAAACAAGGCATGCTTAATTCTGTTTAGACCTTCGCACGTTTGGCGAAAATGTCTGAGTAGTTTGTTTCATCTCAGCTGAATGGGCTTAGAAATTCCCCTTGCCTTTGGGAGCTATGTCTTATCAGGGTTCCTGTTCAACAGAACATTCTTAGCAATCTCCTTCAGAACTTTGTACCAAGCATGGGAAGGTCTAAACACAAGCCTGCGTACCTCTATAGTCTTTGTGGGCATCCTCCACATCCACAATTTTGAGTTTTTGTGTGTTCAGGCAATATGGCTATTGTGACTGCAAAATGCTTCATTTGGGGCATTATTTCCCCCTTTGGCAGGAGAAGTATGCAATATTTCAGTTTTTGGATATTTATCACAGTTGAGCTGCTTGAGCACCGCTTAGTAACTATGGTATTGGGTGGTATCTAAATTAACAAAATAAATAAATGTACATACATGCCAAAGCTTGATGTCCAGAAGGCTACCTTACCCATGTTGATATATCCATTAATGACCAAGTCTCGTTTATTGGAGGGCACGTGTTGTGGTGAGATCACCTAAACTGCCTCCCTGTTGTGGGACGGGACCGTTTGGATAGCCACAACACCCCATTGGTTGCCCCTCGGTTGCTGTGGCACAAATTTGGCCTGTTGGGTTGTCTATTGGCTACCAAGGGGCTATTTAAGCTGCTGTACATTGCTGGGAGCTTTCTCTTTCCTGCGATGTGCATCGGATCACCCGCCCTCCCACCCTCTATTTAGGGCTGTTCCTTGGCCTTGCTATGCCTGTCTAGGAGTCGTCTGTTTTGGAGCAGGGGCCCGGTAGGAATTTTGCCATTTGGCTGATTGGCTGGTGCCATTTGGTTTTTGCCTACCATGTAGCAAATCGTCACAGCTTTGTAAGGTTGGCGGTTAGGCATTTGGTTCAATGTTTTGGGGAGGGGACGTGGTTGGCTGTGCCTGCCCCTCCATTGCTGCTGCTAGGGAATTCCGTTAAAGGAATCCAGGGGCTCGCCTTGCTTTTGTCCGAACCCTGTCAAGGGGCTAGGGCCACGCCAGAGCCCCTGGGAGCATCTGGGGTGAGCTGTGAGATCGAAGGAGTTCTTGCTCCCCCAGGATGCTTTCCCTAACTGACATATGGTGGTGCCCAGTGTCAGTCCTGTTCCTGCCACCGTGCAGGTTCAGGTAGTCTGGAACCAATGCCTAAGCAACCATTCACATGCTTTAATCAATAATGTTGTAGCCAAAATTAATGCCAAAAACCTTAAACTAAATTCTGTGTCTATTGTGTCTTTATTTTGGGGGTGGGTTTGGGGGTCTTCACACGCAAATACCTGCTGCATTCCCAAACACACTTACTGGGCAGTAAATTCATCTAAACACAGTAGGACTTCCTTCCAAGCAACCAGGCATAGAATCTCGGCCTGAGCAAGTGTGTGTTTATTGGAGCTGTGTCAGCTTCTTCAATTCATTTTTGGCCTGACCAATTCTGGGGCTGCCATACATCCGTTTCTTATACAAGTAAATGGAGGGGAGGAAATGCTCAACCATTTTGGCGTCTACCTAAAGAAAGCTCATCAACTTTCAGGGTGTCCTGTTTTTAATAATAATAATAATAATACTAATAATAATAATACTAATAATAATAATAATAAAATAATAATAATAATAATAATAATAATAAGAAGAAGAAGAAGAAGAAGAAGAAGAAGGAGGAGGAGGAGGAGGAGGAGGAGGAGGAGGAGGCAACCCTAATCCAACCTAACCTGCATCTGGGGCATGAAATGTATTGGGGGCCTCACACAGTATTTAATTGGGGTTTAAAACCCTAATGAAATATGCAGATAGGAAAGGGGAGGAGACACACACACACAAACTGATTGTGTGAGATCCCTGCCCATGTTTAATTAAGGTTTGAAACCCTGAATCAGCATGTAGTGGAGGGACGGGGGGAGAAGGAGATGCATGCAGGTTCTCCCCTCTGCTTCCTTGCCACCCAACAGCTCTTCTTTTGGCAGCCCAGGATCACTGCAGATGGATCCAACCTAACGTGGAGCAATCCAAAGCTATCACAATCTTCTTCAGCCAAAGCCCTGGTCAATCTAACCTGGCCCAGTTTGTTTCAGGATTTCGGTTTTAAATGGAGCCTCTGCACAGTTCTAGTGTTTATGTATGCATCTATCTATCATCTATCTATATCTATCTATCTATCTATCTATCATCTATCTATCTATCTATCTATCATCTATCTATCTATCTATCATCTACCTACCTATCATCTATCATCTATCATCTATCTTTCTATCATCTATCTTTCTATCATCTATCTATCTATCTATCTATCTATCTATCTATCTATCTATCATCTATCTATCTATTATCACATCATGTATACAGCTATGGTAAAGGTTTGTCCACAGACAAGTTTCAGGGTCATGTGGCCAGCAGGACTAAACCGCTTCTGGCATACGGAGGACTGTGACAAGCGCCAGAGTGTACGGAAACACTGTTTACACCTACAGTGGTACCTCGCAAGACGAATGCCTCGGAAGACGAAAAACTCGCAAGACGAAAGAGTTTTTCGTTTTTTGAGTTGCTTCGCAAGATGAATTTCCCTATGGGCTTGCTTTGCAAGACGAAAACGTCTTGCAAGTTTCTTTCCTTTTTCTTAAAACTGCTTGAAGAGGTGCAGTTGCGACTTGACCGTGCTTCGCAAGACGAAAAATTCGCAAGACGAAAAAACTCGCAGAACGAATTAATTTCGACTTGCGAGGCACCACTGTATATAAATAGCTCACTTGGTTAGAGCGTGGTCCTTATAATGCTAAGGTTGCAGGTTAAATCCCCATATGAGACAGCTGCATATTGCTGTATTGCAAGGGGTTGGACTAGATAATACTCAGGTTCCCTTCCTACGATTCTATAGTAGCTGTATGTGCAGGTCTTCCCCTGTCCTTTGCGTATGTGACAAAGGCGTGCTTATAACTTAGAGAAACGGTGTAAAACGAAGCACTTGTCTTTTCTGCGTCTATGGGCTTCGAGAGTCTGATTAGGTTTACAAAGATCTGAACCTGAGTAATAGCTCCATTAGAGCTCTTTACCAAGAGTCAATTCCTGTGGTCTTACTGGGTCCAGCTGCTGCTGAGTCACAGAGGAAATGGCAGAGATTAGGGTGAGCGAGAGAGAGAGAGAAACCAACCCAGAACAACGGAGAAATAAAGCAAATCAACCAAGCATTACCTTTTTGTGCAAAGCAGAACAATGACTTAACTAGTAAGGTTTCAAATGATCCATCTTATTCCCCCTCATTTGTGCTGTTCCTGTTGCAAAGACCACCAGGAAACATGTGAACCGCTGCAGAATACACACTGTAATCCATGGCACATCTCAATTAATATTCCCTCCTGACTACCGCTAGAACAATACATAGCATCAAGCAGTTTAATCTCCGGCAATAATGCCTTTTATATGGTTGAGAGGGTTTTCCCTTCAATTAGGATTTTAAGCAAGGATTTTCAAAATTAGTTAGGTATTCTATATTGTGTGAAGTGAGGGGCTCCAGGTTTCATAAGCACCGGCATATGGCTAGGTAAAATGCATAGAGACATGCTGGTTGTCATTAACAAACTTGCTATCAGGAAATTCTTCCTTGTAAATGTTAGCATTGGGCTCCCTTTAGAATTAAGTTAATCCTTCCACATGCTTGCTTAGGAGATAACAAGCCCCAAAGTGTACAGTATTTAAACCTCTGCTTTCAGTCTGATTTAATGCTGCCGTGTAAATTATGGATTGGACAATAAATTAATGAAATTGAAACAGGTGGCCTACAACAGGAAGGCTTACGAGGACAATGTTTGGCACTCCGTCGAGCTATTTGCATACAGTAATGGTTTTGGAGTGGCTGAAATCCAATTCATCTCTTCTGAGGTTCCAGTATGATGAAAGTGTAAAATGCACCAGATTAAGTTTTTGAGCAAGCCCCATTGAAATGAAGTATGGTTGCAGAAGGACAGAATTGCTCTTGAAGTAATGTGTTCTTGCAGAGTACTGTGGTTATTCTACACTTTCAGCTTCCAGCATGAGGGCCTGCAGCAACAATTTGGCTCTCTTTATGTTCTTGGACTACAATTCCCATTACATCTGACTACTGGGGTAATGGGAGATGGAGTCCAAAAACATTTGGAGAGCTACAGATTACCCATCACTAGCCTATAGTGGCAGGAACACAAATCACACAACTGGAAACTAGGAGGAAGCTCTGTCTGTTCATATTGTGTAGTTAACTGTACACCATAAATTCATGGTTGTTTTGCAGTCATTCTGTCTTTCTCCGCCCCTGCATGAACAAAGAAGAAAAGAGGGAAAGTATATTAAAAATCATGTTATTTAAAAAACTAGACATATATACTAAATCAAAATATCAAAGCATAGTAAACAACTTAGATCAATTGGCCGATATAACAGAATGGTGCATATATATCCTCAAAAAATGCAACCTCACTGGCAGGTTATTATAGACCCCAAACTAAAATAGGAAATGCCTGGTAGCATTTGGAGTAGCTGGAAAATATACGAAAATTATATATTCTTGCTCAAATCACTAACCATAATCGTACAGCAACTCATGTTAAAGGAAATATACCACCTATATCAGGTTACCAGCTGTTAAGGAGGAACAAAACATTACATATACAGTGGTACCTCAGGTTACATACGCTTCAGGTTACAGACTCCTCTAACCCATAAATATTACCTCGGGTTAAGAACTTTGCTTCAGGATGAGAACAGAAATTGTGCTCCGGAGGTGCGGCGGCAGCGGGAGGCCCCATTAGATAAAGTGGTCTTCAGGTTAAGAACAGTTTCAGGTTAAGAATGGACCTCCGGAACGAATTAAGTACTTAACCCGAGGTACCACTGCATAGGGATCATTAATTACAAAGTCCTGGCTGCCCAGATGATGATGCCTCTCTCAGCCTCGCTGATGTGGTCCAAAGGAAAGCAGAGCAATACATTTGGCACTAGTTTGACTGCAGGAGTTACTGGAAGGAGGCATACAAGACACCATCTAACTGTCTTAGGGACTCCACTTTGGATTTGTGTGGCCTTTTCTTCTCCTGAAGATATCCCACAAGGCAGCGGAGGTCCGGGATCAAAGTTTTCCTTCTCCTAGATGGGCTACAGGTTGATGAGCCCCATTTGCCCCCATGCACACTAGGAAAGTAATAACTATATTATTTTTTGTTTTTAAAAAGCTTTTACCGGTAAGTCCATTAAGAGAGAGAGAGTTAAAAATATGAAAGCACATGAGAAAAACCCCTAAGTAAAGCACAAGGACCAGTTGTTGCGTGTGAATACCCCCAAAACCACCCCAAATGAAGACACAATAGACACAGATTTTAGTTTAAGGTTTTTGGCATTACATTTTGGCCACAACTTTATTGATTACAGCATGTGAGTGGCTGCTTAGGCATTGGTTCCAGACTACCTGAATCTGCACGGTGGCAGGAACAGGACTGACACTGGGCACCACCATATGTCAGTTAGGGAAAGCGTCCTGGGGGAGCGAGAACTCCTTCGATCTCACAGCTCACCCCAGATGCTCCCAGGGGCTCTGGCGTGGCCCTAGCCCCTTGACAGGGTTCGGACAAAAGCAAGGCGAGTCCCTGGATTCCTTTAACGGAATTCCCTAGCAGCAGCAATGGAGGGGCAGGCACAGCCAACCACGTCCCCTCCCCAAAACAATGAACCAAATGAATAAACGCCAACCTTACAAAGTTGTGACGATTTTCTACACGGTAGGCAAAAACCAAATGGCACCAGCCAATCAGCCAAATGGCAAAATTCCTACCGGGCCCCTGCTCCAAAACAGATGACTCCTAGACAGGCATAGCAAGGCCGTAAGAACAACCCTAAATATAGGTAGAGGAGGGCGGGTGATGCGCTGCACATCGCAAGAAAGTGAAACTCTCCAGCAACGTTCAGCAGCTTAAGTAGCCCCTCAGCAGCCAATAGCCAACCCAACTGACCAAATTTCTGCCGCAGCAACAGAGGGGCAACCAATGGGGTGTTGTGGCCATCCAAATGGTCCCACCCCACAACAGGGAGGCAGTTTCTGGTGATCCCACTGCAACACGTGCCCTCCATGATGGAGGACCCAACATACTACAAGCCCATTTTCCCTGTTCTATATACAACATTTTAAGTTCCGATAGGAAATAACGCACAATGTTCTTATGCAGTTTCCATTCCTTTTGAGGGACCCGCCCCAGGAAAACTTCTCAGTCATTTGTACCCAATGGCTGGTAACATTGTCTTAAACTCTTTGATCAAAAGCACATGTGTTTTTGTATACATGTTGTTTTTATAGGTACAGTAATAATCCATAAACAGCAGCATACAAAGTCCCATTCTACGCATCTTCACTCAGACATTTAAGTCTCTTTGAGTTCCGTGGGATTTGCTCCCAGTTAAGTACATGCAGGTTGACAGCCTTAGGGTGCTTTCGTGGGGAAACCTTCCACCGATTTCTTTTTCTTCTCATTGTAGTTTTATCAGAATACAGCAGGGGTCCTCAGAGTTTCTTTCCCTAGGGCCACTTGAGGTGTTTGGAAATTACTGAGGCCTGCCAGACACAAAATGATGGCAGGTAGAAGCAGAGGTTGGATATATCAGCTGGCAGTTACAGGCATCACTTTCTACTCATGTCTGTTCCATTATTAGAGATGGCTAAATCATTTCCTACTGTGTTTTCCTAGTGGCAAGGAGTTCCAAAGCTCAGCTTTTCTCAGAGTAAATCCAGACATTTGCTCTGGAAGCATTGTGTCTCAACCACCCTATTTGAGGCAGTCTTTACTGATCCAGGACCCCTAAATGGAGCAGGTTTTGTCTTTTATAATTTTCCCCTTCCCACCCCTGACATACTTTTCAAAATATCATTACTCATTTTCTGTCATTTCTTCTCCCATTCTCCTTTCACACCTTACTCCGCTCTCTCAAACAACAACAAAACCTGCAAGTTTATTTCATCCCTCCTTCTTGGTTCCTCTTGCTTTCGTTTCTTCCTCAGATCTTTGATCTTACTTTCTACCCTTCTTCAACATCTCCTCTGGCCCTATGCCTGCAGAAAAGGGAAGCCTCCCTCCCTTCCTTCCTTCCTTTCTTCTACTCCCACTCCCCCAAATTTATCTATCTTCAACTTCACACAGTATGCAAGGAGTTGCCGGAGTTGGTCAAATTTTAATGATGAGATGATGACGATGACAATGATAATAATAATAATTGCAAACTGATGTGGAAATGAAGAAAAATGAAAAACAAAATAAGTCAAATTGACATCCATCCATCCCTATGACGGAACAGGGCTCTTGATTTTAGCTGGCATAGGAGGTGACTCCAAACCAGAATAGTTGACCCAAAGTTATTCCTTCCACTTGAGAAATGCTAGGAGGTGGTGAGCTGAATGTTGCTATCCATGAAGACAAACACATGAAAGGCTTGCAGGAGGCACTCTTGGGTGAAAGGAATGCTGGGAATGAGCTCTGCTTCCCTGGAGAATTGCATAACTTTGTCCTTTCCCTTAATATATTCTTGCAGTTTAGTTACTGCATGCTCTGAGGATGTCACCTTCAAACATACAACACATGAGGATAAAAGCACAGTTAAGGAACCTCTAAAGCAAAATGGATGGGGAAAAAGGAGTCCTTAGTGGGAGAATTTAAAAACCACACTGCATTCAAGTGCTGCAATATTTTCTTGTTTTTGTTACCTCGTTCAGATTTAAATATGTTATCACAATAGACAGTAATTCATGATCCAAATGCTACTAAAACTGTAAAGTATGGCCCATTAACTCATTTGAAAAGTATCTAAAATTTATGTAGTATTTAAACAATAATATAAATTATATTAAGTATGTGCAGCAACGGGGGCTAATGTTCGCTGAACAGAAAGAATTTCCCCTTGGAGAGCTATGATTAGTTCATTTTTACTAATGAAGCTTTCATTATACCCAGAAGTTTCCCCCCCCCCTCTTAGTTATGAAGCAGTTTATGATTATTTTAGAAACTTGTGAGCTAATGGCCATTAAGTTTGGAATCTGTCTTTTGAATTGAACAGAACTGTCGCCTGGAAAACTCTGGGCAGGCATGAGTAAGCAAAAAGGACTGCTCCTTTCACTGAAATCAATGGTACGTTTGTCTGCTTTTGACAACTGCAATGGAAACCCCTATTAGGAGGAGTAATTGGCTGACCAGAACAACTTGTGAAAGACCCAGGTGGGACTGGAGAGTGGTCAGTGGCGTCTTTTGCGCCTCATGCATGACTAGCGGGAAAGAATATAAAACCTCTGAGTTCATTAGAAGAAAGAGGACAATGACGTGAGATGAGGGAAGATGATATTGGGAGATCCTGTGTGATTTAGGATACGTTGGCTGAATGGGTCTGTGCTTGACTGGTCACCTGTTTTCATGGCAGTGTGGCCATTTCTCCCCCACCCACCCCACCCTGACAACCCTACATAAGGCCATTTGTTTAATTAGCACATTCGTAGCCACAGTGAGCTTAGGGCAGAGTGCTTGGGGCTATCATGTGGTAGCTCCTAAAGCTGATTAGGTTGAGAGAGACGAGGTGTTTTCTTGCCCCTTCCACATGGCGGTGTTGTCGTTATTGTTTATATGCCACTTAATGCCAAAATAGACTTCTAAGCAGTTTGCAAGAATGAAAGCCAATGACACAAACATTAGGATATGAACATCCATAATTAAAATATTGTCAGGGACTGGGCAGAGGAGGAATGGTGGAGACCACCTCCCCAGCCTGACCCTTCCAGAGAAGAAGAAGACAGTTCAGAATTACAACAGGGGTTTGAGAGAGGTCACAGCTCAGAGGAAGATGAGGGGGAAAGTTGGGAAATAACGGAAGAGGAGGAGGAGGCAGAGCCAGAGCAGCTGGCTGACACATTATCACTAGAAAGCATCCCAGACCCACCATCTCCCAGAATCTGGCGAGCCTTAAAAATAGGAGAGCAAAGGGCTCAGAAGCAAAGGGCCTTCAGTGCCAACCATAGAAGGGATGATGAATGAGGAAGTGGGAGAGAAGGGGAGGGGAGATTTACTTGGAGCAACACAATTATTCCGAGAGGCCACATTCTCAAGACTCTATGTGAATATTGAATAAAAGCAGATGGTAAAGACTTTCCCTTGTCTTGTCCGTTCCTGGTTACCTGCCGTGGGGCTTGGTTCCTCTGCTGCCTGACAAATATTCAGTTAAACAATCCCATTACTATAATGCAGGCAGCTGGTTCTCCCCTTTCTGCAGGGAGGTCCAACAGTGGCAGGGCAGGGATATCCCCAGAGAGACCAGTCAGTCCCTCCCCTGGATCCAGTTCACTTAATGTCTCCCAGTTCCCCTTTCCCCTCCTACCAATCTTGTCAACGGGTCTCCCTGGTGCTTATGACAGCATCAAGATTTTTCCATAAACCAGGATCCACCAACCTTTATGTGGGCCATGTTTCTGTTTCCGGGTGAGTGTGGTGAGCATTAAGCGATTCACTTCTGTTTTACATTCTTCATCCAGTTACATTGATTCATTCATCACTGCTTAGCCTTTCAGGCTGGTTCTGCAAGGACTGCAAATTGGCCCCGTTGAACACTGGTTTGGATTAATGCTTTGGTTTCTTCCCATGCCAGCTTTGCTCCTCCTAGGGGCCAATGATGCTGTTAGTATGGGAAGAAGGAACATCATTTGCCTGACCCAGAGGACTCTTCTTTTCTTTTGGTTGCTGGTCTGGTATGGAGCAGCACTGCGACCATGCTACACGTGAATCAAGCCTTAGTGCACTGACAATATGTGACACACACACACAAAAAAAAACCTGCTGGCAGTTGTACTGTTTTCAGTCTCCCTGGGGAAATGTGCTCATAGTTCCCTTCAGGATAAGTTCATCTTATCTTGGCATATTCCATTGTCTGTCAGACCTACACAGCTGCATGGGTTTTGTAGTCCATCAAATAAAGATAACCTAGCTGTGGCATGTATGTATGTCACAGTATGCTACAGTGCATGTTTAACTGAAGTCATGTGAGACTCATAGCGCTTGCTGTGTGCTTGGGACCTGACGTAGTGGACAATGTTGTATCATGGAATGTAAAGACATCTCCTGCGATCTTGTCAAACACAGGTATGTTAATACATTATAATATAGGTATCACAGAATGATCATTGGATTTGATGAAAGGCTGCCAAAATATCTTGATAAAATTCAGAATCGCCAGAATCTGATCCACATTCCACTACTCTCAAAATTTGCATCTCCATGACCATTTGGGTTCTCTTGCATGGTGGAATTGGCTGAACCTTCTGCCATTATGGCAACAAATGAGCACTAAGTGGAGAACAACCAGACCTATACTGGAAGAGAGTTCTCTAAATGGGATGCCATCACCAGTGGTGATGTTGGTAGTAGTAACAGTAATGTGTGTGTGCGTGTGTGCGTGTGTGTGTGTTCCTCTAAGTAAATAGGCATATTATCAGAACATAGGAAAAGCCTTGTTAGATTAGGCCAAGGGCCCATCTCGTCTGGTATCTTTTTGGGAATAATGGCCAGCAAGATACCTACAAGAGCCTCATCACTTTACAGTATGTCCATTTTAAAACATGTTGTTGGACACCATTGGCCTTTGAACCTGGGTGTCTTAGCAGAAGAATACAGGCAGTAGGAGGCAGCTTTTGCCTCTTCCTGGGAATGCTATAAGGGAATAACAAATAAAACTAGAGCATCTGCAAGGCAACCCAATTTCTGATCTACATGATTGCCTCCTTTTCTTCATCTCACATGGGAACTTGAGAGGAACGTGATAGCTACCGATAATGATGGGAAGCCCATGATTCAACACCAAATCATCAAGTCTTATTCTGGGCTTCATTGTGCCCAGTTGTCTGCAGCTGGATGTAAAACCCTAGCCTGGAGCTATTTACACCATGATCAGGCTAGTAATTAGCAAAATGTTTAATATAATATAGAAGCAATTAGGAGGTGATAACATGCAATTAAGATGTGTTTTCAGATTAAAGATTTTATAGTGCTCTCTTTCTTGAAAAGATAAAGTGCCTATCTCAAAATGTCAAACTGCAGTGATTTAATCTGAATTATTTTCAATTAATATGCATGCATTCTTGCGATGTGTTCACCGTTGTTATTGACATTGATAAATTAAGCTTATCCCAGCAGAATTTATCCTTGAGATGCTCTATATTTCCTGAATGTCAGCTCTTTATTTCTATTTTTTTTCTAAATGCCTACAAGCTGTGCACGATCTAACTTGCAAGTCCCAAGATTCATCCCCTGGATTACAGCGATGTGACAGTCTGGGTGGAACAATAATCTAAAAGGGCATTGTTATAAATAGTGTGTTAGAATATAATTGTTTGTCATGTCGTTTGTCCCCTTTAAATCCCTTTGAGTCCTGTTTAAGTAATTTAGACAGCTAGGTTGACAAGAGTCTTGAGACTTCCCTTATAGAGTTGTTGGACCAATCTTCAGCCTGCTTTGTCTTTAGGGACCACCTCAATTGCAGAGCAGGAAGTACAAACAGCGAATATACTGTGAGTTTATTATGAGATTTTAGCTCGGGCTTCAGCTGTCGCTACTGCTTCCTTGCTCTGTTTTACTGAACTATGTAAATGTCGCTGATGTTAATTTGCTCAACTCCTCAATAGAATTGCTGAAACAATAGGCACCCGGATGAGGCTTCTTAATCGTCATTAAGGAGCAGTTATCCCAAAGCACATTAACATGGTTACAGCAGTTTGATGAAGAATTATAAATGGCTGGAACTGAGGCTTTGCCTGTCAAAAATCTTTTGGACAAATCTGGCAACTAAAAGAGTAAAGTTTAGAAAACCTTTTTAAAAAGTGTTCGGATGATTACTAATAATAGTATCATTGCACTGTTCAGTTTGTCAAAATTTGTGGTACTGAAGTTTTAAGAGAACCTAATAGATCGCCAAAGTTAATGGTTTTTACTCTCTCTCTCTCGGCTTCATTTTGGCATTTTCCCTTTGCCTAAAATGCCTTCTTAATCACAACCATCCCCACACATTTATTTAATAGCTATTATCAATAAGCAATTAGAAGTAAGGAAAATGTACAGGCTTATGTATGCTTTGTTCCATTTTTTTTGTTACACCCCTTACCCCCTCAAAACAACAACAACAACAACCATAAATAAACCAGACTTTCAATTTTAACAATTTAACAGCACAATCCCAACCATTATCATATGTAAATCCTAATGAATTCAATCAGACATAGCCAGGATTTATTGGGGGCGGGGGGCGGGGGCAGAACCGAGCTATCTGTGACTGGTCAGCTAGTTAAGTATTTTTATTTATTTACTTGATTGGAGGGGGAAGCTACACCCCCTGCACTACCTGACTACACCCATGGGGCAAGGGCAAATATGCCTCCAAACCAGGGGCCGGCAAAATTTTTCAGCAGGGGGCCGATCCACTGTCCCTCAGATCTTGTGGGGGGTTGGGTGGCGGTGGCAGTGGAGGGACGATGAGCGATGCACAAAAGGGCTCAGGAGAGGGGCTGCTTTAAATGGCGGCTGCTCGAGAGGGGTGCTCAGCCAACTGCGGCTCCTGTGTCTTGCAAATGGCAGGTATGGGCGGCGGTGGGGGGACAATGAGCGGTGCGTGAAAGGGCTCTGGAGAGGTGCTGTTTTAAATGGCGGCCATTCGAGCGAACACGCTGCTGCTGCTGGCACCAATCAAAGCCTAGCCCCCTTCCTCTGCAGGGTGGGGAGAAGCCAGGGGGAGGGAGGGAGGGAGGGAGGGAGGAGGCACCACTGCGGTGTGTGTGTTTTGGGGGGGGGGATAGCGTAGCACGAACAATCAGAATCAGATCCACACTGGTCCACACAGCGATTCCCGGACCGTCCTCGGGCTGGATCCAGAAGGCAATTGGGCTGGATCAGGCCCCCGGGCCTTAGTTTGCCAACCCATGCTCCAAACCAAAGAGAGATTTAGACCAGCTCAGGAGTTGATCTACGGTTATGCAAGCACCACACATTGAAAGCACATGACTTCCTCTGTAGTTGGTTAAGGGTGCTGGGAATTATAGGTCTACGGGGGTAAACTCAGTGTAAACTGGTCCATTAGGGCAAATGAGGCAGTGCTCCACCTTAGCCAGCTCCCAACCAGCTTCCTCCTTCCCTTCAGGGCTGCTTTTTGTAGAAGTCAGCAGGATGGGGACAAACCTAATCTTTGTTATAGTTACCGGTAGGTAGCCATGTTGATCTGCCATAGTTGAAACAAAATAAACAAATTCCTTCCAGTAGCACCTTAGAGACCAACTAAGTTTGTTATTGGTATGAGCTTTCGTGTATCTGAAGAAGTGTGCTTGCACATGAAAGCTCATACCAATAACAAACTTAGTTGGTCTCTAAGGTGCTACTGGAAGGAATTATTTTTATTTTGTTTCGACTAATCTTTGTTAGCTCCACAAGTCACTGGCTCTGGCTCTGTTGTGTGAACTCACTGCTTTCCACCCCCCAATCCCAATGGGCACCAGCCACCACTGGACGAGCCAGTGTGGTGTAGTGGTTAAGAGCGGTGGACTGATAATCTGGTGAACCGGGTTCGCTTCCCCGCTCCTCCACATGCAGCTGCTGGGTGACCTTGGGCTAGTCACACTTCTCTGAAGTCTCTCAGCCCCACTCACCTGACAGAGTGTTTGTTGTCAGGGAGGAAGGGAAAGGAGAATGTTAGCCGCTTTGAGACTCCTTTGGGTTGTGATAAAGCAGAATATCAAATCCAAACTCTTCTTCTTCTTTTTCCGGATAAAGTACAGTTCCCAGGATTCCTTAGGATGAAAATTAGGTGCTTTCAATGTATAGCGTGTATGCAGCCTCTGATTTACGTACCTCCCTTTGTTCCAATGAAAGGGCATCCTTCCTTTTAGCTTCTTTAAATAAATCTTTCCCCTCTGGTTTCTTTAGAAGAAAGAAGGCTTCTTAGGAGCTGTTTTCAGGCACATAATTGGCAGCCTTCCCACACCTTCTGATGCTTACAGGAAAACCCATCTGAAGACATCACAGGGTTTTTAGGAAGTGTGGGCACCCAGGAAAGCTGCAGAGTGCTGATGATTTGCAGAATGAAAAAAAAGGACACTCACAAATACCCCTTGGCTACTTGGAAAGTAAGGTAACCTGCTCCCCAGCCTTGAGAATTTCACTGCCGGTTTTTTATCCCCTTTTATAAATTTTGGACACAATTTATTTTCTCATTAATTGCTAGAGAATGGTTAAGAGTGGGGGGGACTCTGGGAAAAAATATGGCACAGTACTAGTTAATAATATTTGGTAACTGAGTCTCAGTTCATGGATGTTAAAAGTATCACGTGGAAAAGAAGCAGAAATAGGATTTAAAAGATTTGAGCATGGTTTGATAGAATATGATACATTCTAATGAATAAATCACTATTGGCAACTCGGTAGTGTTAATTCCACTGGCATATCAAGTAGGAAATGCTTTTTTAATGCAAGATTTGCTTTATTTGAAAGGAGATACGGGCCCATTTGTCCAATGTTTTTATTTGTCATGTTTTCCGTTTAAGAGAGTTCTATCAAATTCCCGTACAGAGCTTAGTGAAAAATGCCAATTGCATATTTAATAAAGAATAATCCTTCCAGGAACCATTATGGCTTTAAGTGTGATTATAGAACAGCTCTCCAGTAGTTTCTTTAACTTGTATAAACATCCATTTTGTAAAGCTGGAGGCTTAATTGTACTTTTGCATAGATCCATGCCATTTTCAGATAGGCCTCTAATGAATTCCCAACCCTGGAAATTAAAAAGTGATGTATGTTACAAAGCTCTGCTCTAATAAAATTTATACTCCTGTAACTGTTGGATTATTCTACAACTTATAAAATAATTGGTCTTCAATATTATGGTGAACTCTTACGGACTATATTATAGTCTCATGTGCTGACTTATTCTGGGTTTGTTCTAACATGTTTGAAACAGTAATGCCCTATTTTTATATTGTTTTGACTCATTTGTCTTTAAACCATGTGTCTTTTTTCTCTCCAGCATGTCAAAAAGATGAGCCCTGCTGGATCAGACCAAAGGCCTATCTGTATAGCATTCTGTTTCCATAATGGCCAATCTGCTGTCTGTGGAAACCCACAAGCAAGATTCCCCTCTCTTGTTGTTATTCCTCAGCAGTTGGTATTGAAATGCATGCTGGTGTTGATCTTGAAGGGATCCTATAATCATTGCGATTAGTACCCTTATCCTCTCATGTAAAAAGGTAAAGGGAACCCTGACTATTAGGTCCAGTCATGGCCGACTCTGGGGTTGCAGCGCTCATCTCGCTTTATTGGCCGAGGGAGCCGGTGTACAGCTTCTGGGTCATGTGGCCAGCATGACTAAGCCGCTTCTGGCGAACCAGAGCAGAGCACGGAAATGCCGTTTGCCTTCCCGCTGGAGTAGTACCTATTTATCTACTTGCCCTTTGACATGCTTTTGAACTGCTAGGTTGGCAGGAGCAGGGACCGAGCAACAGGAGCTCACCCCGTTGCGGGGATTCGAACCACCGACCTTCTGATTGGCAAATCCTAGGCTCTGTGGTTTAACCCACAGCGCCACCCGCATCCCTTATCCTCTCATGTACCTAATCTTATTTCAACCTAAGAGCGTAAGAAGAACATGCTGGAACAGGTCAATGGCCCATCTAGTTTAGCATCCTGCTCTCACAGTGGCCAACTATGCTGATGGCCATAATTTCTTGTGGGAGTGAGTTCCACAGTTGCACTAATTTCTGTGTGAAGTACTTGTCTATCTCCAACTCTTCAGCATCTCTGAGAGAGCACTTTCACTTCATTATGGATTATTCACTTTCACCTCATGATGGATTATTTAATAATACAACTCTATCATCCCCTCTTTTACTCCCCCTTTTTCCTGAACTACAAGGCCCCAGGGTTGCTCCAACTGCCCCACCCCACCTCAGTAATTTTGGTTGCTCTTTTCTGCATCTTTTCCATCTCCATATCACCCTTTTTGAGATAAGAGTCAAGTACTCCCACCTACAAAATAAAGTTTCCCTTAGCAGAAAAATGGACTAGACCAGCATCTAAACAGATTTGGCCAAAGGGTTGCCTTCACCTCAAGGGGTTAAATGCTAGTCATGAGTGTGGCCAGACCATAATCTCATGCACAAACACAGAGCCTCCTCACCCTGTCTCGTCTGACCTGTGCAGCTACTGATGCTAGTTTATTGGGCATGAGTTTAAGCGCTTCCTCTTGGCACATCCTTTTTCAGGTCTGCCACAGCTCAAGTACACAGAATAGTGTCGTTCTCTTGCACCTTCTAGGGTTGCCATATTTTGAAGAGCAGAGAAGAGGACACATTTGCCGACTTCTGCTTTTAACTATGGATCGCTAGGGCGACTCTACCCATGAAAAAGAGGACATGTCCTCGAACAAAAGGACATATGTCAACCCTCAATTTACTACACTGGGCTAGGAAGCCAGTAGCGGGGGCTCTGTGCCGGGGTCTCAGCTGGCTAGGGCTGAAAAGAATGGGAATAGACAACATCTGGAGGGCCACAGGTTCCCCATCCCTGGGACATGGCAGTGCTCGGGAAGACCTTCATCATGTACACACAATACCTTTAAAGCACAGGCAAAGCGTATTTCCCACCCCCTCAAAGAATTCTGCCCCCTGTAGTTTACCCTTGGCAGAGTTACAATTCCTAGGAACCCTTAAGAAACTCTGGTGCCCAGAATTCTTTGAGGGGCAAAATGTGCCTTCAATGAATAATGGGCGCACAGTCCTTCCTGTCTCAGGAGCATCTGATAACTGGTTTGGTATTTTAAAACTCAATTTTATTAAAGGTTTTCAACATTTAATGCAATAAATACCAAACAAAACTGCTATCTGAAGAGAACAAAATAATAACCAAGAAAAGAAAATGGGGAGGAAAGCAAGGAAGAAAAAAGAAACACACAAACACAAAGTTTTATATTCTGGTCTGGATGAGGTCAGTTCAAGGTCTGAGGATATGCTATAGGTCTGTTGGGCCTTGTGACATGGATGTTGGTGCCTCTGGTGGTTGTTTATTATTTTATCAATATAAAATAATCAAAAGATCTTGGGGCAGTTCCCATGAAGAAGAGGACAAAACTGACTGCCTTCCGGTTCTACTAATCTATGACTGCCAAGTGATTTGTTCTCAAACGGCTGGGTAACGCTAATTTCTTGTGCCTCTTCCTTTTGTTTGAACAGGTATTTGAAGGATATTTGAGCAGCAAAGGAAGCACAGATTTCGCACAGCCACCTTTGAACCGTCGTGCTGCTTTAAAAGATGAGTTGCGTCACTAACAAGCCACAGGTGTACACTACAGGAGCGGGTGAAATTGTAATTGAGGAGTATGATGGCAGTTAATTGTCTTTAATGTATTTATCCCAAGATGCACTTATGCATCTGCTATATGTCTAGGTGTTTGTTACCAGGAGCTTTCCCCGATACTTACGCAGTGGAGGATCTATATCTAAGAGACAATAAAGATGGTGAAAATGCTATCAAGGGACTCCGAAGTGGCAGGACAAAGAAACTTAGCCTCCCTCTACGTCTTGGAAATAAATGGGCCTATTTATTTTGATGGGATTTTTTTATGCATTTCCCCATATTATGGTGTAAATACTAAACACTTGACAGCCATTTTCAGGCAGTAATCGTTCAGCTGAACTGCCATACGCCAAAGTATTTTAGTGGGCAGATAGTTTGATATTTGCCTTTCTGTTAAGAGGTACTTCTCTCCGCCGTGGGCTTATTGCTCTAATAAAATAGCTTCATACTGTAGATTAAAATAATGTCTAGCCTGCCACTGACAATGGAGGATTTATGTGTGGGAGTAACCCACAATACTGCCTCCATGCATGCATGGAGAATAGATGTGATAATTAGTCATACACTGTCATTCATTTATGCAAGCAATACAGAAATGTAAGATGAGAACAACAGTGAGGCATTGCTGTGCAATAGTGCCCTGAATTCTAAATGTACTAAAACAGTGGGAGCGCAGAACTGATTATTAACCACGCTGTGGCCAAATTTTGCTCCTGTTTTTGTTCATGGTAGCTTTATCAATTTATCTGTTTTAAACGTGTAATCTTTCCTCCCTGTATTCCAGATTAGGGGTGTGTGTGTGTGTGTGTGTTTAGATAATTACAAACTTCTTAGTCGTGGCAAATGAAAGCATGTGGTCTATGGTCTAAGGTTCTGTACTATGTATAAATACTGAACATAAGAAGACAGAAAATATATGTACAACATGTTTTAAATCAGGGATAGGGAACCTTTTTCAACCCAAGGGGCACATTCCTTTCTGGGTAGTCTTTTGGGAGGGGCACATGGCAAGGGCAAATGTGAACAGAGCAATGAATGCCAATTTTACACTCATTGTAGGCTAGTTAATGCACAGACTCTTTATGTTCCTCTCTCTGCTCCTTCCAGGGAAGAAAGAGGCATTATCCATGTTCAAGGGCACATTCCAGACAGGCAAAGAGAAGACACTCAAGAAAAAGCAGGGTTAGTATGAGGTGCATCTAGGGAGTGTGGCCTTGGGAGAGTCCCCAGGGCCAGAGAGATAGGGGCATTAGGATGCTCAAGATGGCTAGCAATGCCATACCAAGACATTGTACTGCCTAAGGTACATCCAAATGCACACACAAACTCACAGAGACCTAGGATGAACACGTTTAAAATACTTGCCACACCTTTCAGGCACTTCAGGGTACCACCTGAAGCAGGGCCCACTCTAGCAGCTAAGAAAACCCCATTGACATCAGTGGTAGAAAAGAGTTCAAAGTAGGGAAAACAGAAAGGTCTGACCTTTTCCATCTGCTACTGACACTTGGTGCTGTAGAGAAGCTGTGGCAAGGGATGAGAAGTGGTCTCTCCCTCTGTGTGCTTCCTAGAAGAGGGCACGGGAAGCCAATAAGATTCCAGCAGTCTCTCTCTTGCAGCAGGCATACACTGAACTGGCCCAACATATCTTGCTGCCTAACGCCAAAGATGGCAGCCTACTGTATGTACAGACGCCAACTGGACTGACGGTTGAATCATATTTCAACACTGGCAATGGGACTAGTCTTGGACACGGGACAACCTATCAGGAGTGGCTGCCTCTTGTCTTTCTTCCACTGTGGCTGAGCCAATGAGGAATCAACCCTGAGAGCAGAAATACATTCACATAAGAAGAGCCTTGCTGGGTCCGACCAAAGCCCCATCAAGTCCACCTCCCTGATCTTTCAGTGGCCAACCAGATGTCTGTGGGAAGCTCACAAGGACGACATGAATGCAACAGGACTCTCCAAATTATCGAGCCCCAACAACTGGTATTCAAAGGCATATTTCTTCCGAGCCTGGAGGTAATATGTAGACCACGGGTAGGCAGACTAAGGCCTGGGGGCTGGATCCGGCCCAATCACCTTCTAAATCCAGCCTGCGGACGGTCCAGGCATCAGCGTATTTTTACATGAGTAGAATGTGTCCCTTTACCTAAAATGCATCTCTGGGTTATTTGTGGGGCATAGGAATTTGTTCATTCCCCCCCCCAAAAAAAATATAGTCTGGCCCTCCACAAGGTCTGAGGGCCAGTGGACTGGCCCCCTGCTGAAAAAGTTTGCTGACCCCTGATGTAGACATTGTAACTAATAGCCATTGATCTCGCTCTCTGCCTCCATGAATCAGTCCAATCTGCTTTTAAAGAAAACAAAGTTGGTCGCCATCCCATTGGCCCTATTGGCTGTATACATTTGAAGCAGTATCATCCTGCTTTGAACAGCCATGGCTTCTCACAAAGCATTCTGGGCGCTGCGGTTTGTTTGCTGAGAGTAGTTAGGAGAGCCCTACTCCCCTCACAAGCTACAATTCCCATACCTCACTGGGAAGAAGGGTTGGTTGTTAAACCACTCTGAGAATTATAGCTGTGAGGGGAATAGGGCTCTCCTTAACAATTCCAAGCACCCTTAACAAACTACAGTTCTCAAGATCCTTTGGGGGAAGACATGATTGCTCAAAATGGTAGGATATTGTTTTAAATGTATGGTGCAAATGAGGCCTATATATTTTAATGGAAAATCCCATTATGCTCTGTGTGAAGAAGTATTTTGTTGGGAGAGAACCTATCCTGAAATCCCAGAGAGCTACTCAGCTAATTAGGTACAAGGCACTTTTCTGTGCTTCTGTACTAGATTTCTCCTATCCATATTATCACTGACACGCTCAACTCTACAAGGTTAGACCTCTTAAGGAGAAGGTGCTGTTGAGTTCGATTCAATTAGAGAAGGGCTGTGGGCCGAAAACCGCACAAAAAACTTATTTGGGAGTTTTTAATAGCGGCTTTTCCAGAGGTCTAGAATTCTCCCCATGCTTATTTTTCACCAGAGAGTTAACTTCCTACATAATCAAGGCTACTTTGAAATTTTTATTCATTTGTTCTGGATAACCTTCCACCAGTTCCATAACGCCTATGACAATTGCCCCAATCCTGCAACTTGCGTTAAGTATGATAAGTGCGCCTCAACAGTGCTACAAGAAAATGTAGAACCTTATATACTGTTGGGGACATTGCTGTTTTATATATATATATATAAATGGGGAATGAATATGTACTATTAATTTTCATATTTTAATTGTTTTATCAAAAGCACAATTAATGGTTTCCCCCCAAGAAAACAACAAGTACAACGCTATCTTTCTCTCTATATTGGAAGCATCGAAAGAGGAAGAAGAGGTGTTGTAAGAGCACTGCTATGTCTCTGAAATGTATTGCCTATATCAGCTCTTTCTTGCAGGAATCGCCATGCAGAATTATGGCTGTCCTTCCAATGCAGATCCAAATTTATATCAGGCTGCTGCTTCCTCCATCTGATATAGAGCAAATATTAGCATTGTCTAGAAGCGCCTTCTGTCCCTTCTAGCAATCCGCTTCTCCCTCAGAGGAGCCTAATAAAAATGCGGTTGCTGTGGTAATTGTTATATTATGTTCAGAAAAGTGCCAAGAATATAATTACTTGCAAAATGACTTCACAGTTCAACTTTAATATACATGGTAGAACTGTTGGGTAGTAAAAGACAAGGAAAACTGGGTAAACAAGTCTATTTAGTGGTAGTGTCTTTATTAAATTAAACTTTTAATAGTATCACTGTGTTTACAGTACATTAACTAGTCACAATTTTCAATGTTTGCCATATATATATATATATATATATATATATATATATATATAAAACCCAAGCCACCAGAAGATGGATTCCTTAAGAATGTTCTCCCAGGTATGTGTAGAATATTAATTAGGACTGTCTATTTCGGTCGGATAATAACAATGTCCAACAACTGAATGGAATCTGTGACCTGTGAAAGAACCATTCATATGCTTTAGACTGCCTTGGAACATTATTTAACAAGTGAACATGGAACTTTTTCACAGTGATCCCAAACGTTTCAACTGTGTATTTCATGGTTTGGTTGTTGTTGTGTCTCCAAAAACACACACAGAGATTCCCTCCCCACCCCTACCCCCACGCTCTTGGGAAGGATTCCATGCTTGCTCTCACTTAAATAAATGCTTTTTAATGCTTTTTTATACGATCGTTTCTGCTATGATACCGATGGGCTTTCGATTGTAGTACTGGTAACCAGCGGATGTGTTCCCGCAATTGAATGTCTTCATCTTAAATCTTTAGGGCTGCACAACACCACCTTTAACAATCAGCCGTAATTAAAAAGCCGCTGTTCAAATTGTGTAAGGGATAAGTAAATTTCATTTTAAATACTGTAGTCAGGATTAAGGGGTTTTCTCACTGGGAAGTCTGTGAGCTCCCCCCTGCCCCCGCTTCCTTCTTCTTCTTGACTTCAGGCTGTATCATTTTTCAATGGAGAGCTAAGAATAATGGCCATTTACTGTAACAATTTCTGGAAGTATTTCAGTTTATCAAAGATGTTTCTCACGACTGACAGAAGCCTATGGTTCACTTGCAGTTCCTGGAAGCATCCCATGGGACATGTTTCTCCATCCACAAAAGCACCATCAGAGGTCTAACTAGCTGATATTTGTCCTAACTAGCAGACAAGTCAAGTCCCCATAGGGAGTAGGGATTCAATGGACAGGGAGAATCAGATGTCTCCGGCTATGCGGCATGGGCTCCCAAGGGCAGCTTTGTGAGATACAACAGGCACCAAAAGTGACCCCCTGTCCTTGCCTACTCAAATATGTTGCTCCATCTTTTACAATGTTACACTGAAATGAAATTCTGGGCACGGTGTGTGTGTTAATTTGCATTGGGAAGTACAGCAATTACTGTTTTTCTGGGCTTAATGGTCTTTCAGATCCCTCATCTTTAGATGGTAATATGCATAACTTTACAGTAGTACCTTGGGTTACAGACGCTTCAGGTTACAGATGCTTCAGGTTACAGACTCCACTAACCCAGAAATAGTACCTCGGGTTAAGAACTTTGCTTCAGGATGAGAACAGAAATCGCGGCGCAGCGGCAGCAGGAGGCCCCATTAGCTAAAGTGGTATCTCAGGTCAAGAACAGCTTCAGGTTAAGAACAGACTTCCAGAACAAATTAAGTTCTTAACCCGAGGTACCACTGTACTTCCTTCAAAAGGGAAACCAGCCATGCTGCCTTTGGAGAGGCCTACTCATTCTTTTGACCTCTGCTCATGGATGGGAACACATCAAGCCCCTTTCAGATCTTCTTCTCAGCATGTTCACTCTATGCATGGGGAACAGGACGCGGGTGACGCTGTGGTCTAAACCACTGAGCCTCTTGGGCTTGCCGATCAGAAGGTCAGCGGTTCGAATCCCCATGATGAAATGAGCTCCCGTTGCTCTGTCCCAGCTCTTGCCAACCTAGCAGTTTGAAAGCACGCCAGTGCAAGTAGATAAATAGGTACAGCTGCGGAGGGAAAGTAAACGGCATTTCCGTGCACTCTGGCTTCCATCATGGTGCTCCGTTGCGCCAGAAGAGGTTTAGTCATGCTGGCCACATGACCTGGAAAGCTGTCTGTGGATAAACACCGGTTCCCTTGGCCTGAAAGTTAGATGAGCGCCGCAAACCCATAGCCGCCTTTGAGTGGACTTAACCGTCCAGGGATCCTTTACCTGATTGTTCCAACAATCCATAATGGACGTGAGACACTGTTAGAGCCTTCTTCAGCTGTCATCCCCCTCATGGGGTCGTGAGGCACAAGCTAGCCCAGCACTCTCCATCGTACCCTCATTACTTGCCCCCGCTGCTCCCCACATATTGGAGCTGCATGTTTGTTGTGAAGATCCTCAAGAACATAAGAAGGGCCTGGGGGATCAGCCCAATGGCCCATCGAGTCCAGCCTCCTGTTCTCACAGTGGCCAGCCAGATGCCTGTGGGAAACCTGCAACTTCATTGGAATTCCAGTGCTCCAGCTGGGATAGCTCAAGTCAGTAGCACATGACACTCTTAATCTCAGGGTCGTGGGTTCGAGCCCCACCTTGGGCAAAAGATTCCTGCATTGCAGAGGGTTGGACTATAGATGACCCTCGTGGTCCCTTCCAACTTTACAATTCCATGATTCTATGAGGGGGGAGGGCACCTTTATCTACTGCATGCCAGGCATCATTATATAATTCCTTTCATATCACCACTTGCTTTCCTTTTCTCTAAACTAAAAAGTCCCACATATTGCAACCTTGCCTCATAGGAAAGGTTGCTCCATCTCCTTGGTCTTTTTGGTTGCTCTTTTCTGAAAACTTCTCAATATCCTTTTTGAGGCGAGGCGACCATATCTTCTCTGCTCATGTATTCTTCCTGTGCAATTTAGAATCCTGATTATAATAATATAATAATAATAATTTATTATTTATACCCTGCCCATCTGGGTTTCCCCAGCCATTCTGGGTGGCTTCCAACAGAATATTAAAATACAATAGTCTATTAAACATTAAAAGCTTCCCTAAACAGGGCTGCCTTCAGATGTCTTTTAAAAGTCTGGTAGTTGTTTTTCTCTTTGGCATCTGGCAGGAGGGCGTTCCACAGGGCGGGTGCCACTACCGAGAAGGCCCTCTGCCTGGTTCCCTGTAACTTGGCTTCTCGCAGCGAGAGAACCACCAGAAGGCCCTCAGCAATGGACCTCAGTGTCCAGGCAGAACAATGGGGGGGGGTGATTGTATGGCAGGCTCCTGGCAGGAGACATTCACTCTACAATGTGTGGAGTGTGAACAGGAGACAAGGATGTGACGGAAGGGACAGGGTCAATGGCCTTGTCTCTTCCTGCCCCCCAACATGATTCTAATCTTGTGGCTTGTGAGCAACCAGTGTCTTGAAGACATGGAGTGGTTAACATACATTTGTGAGTTTGCCCATGGATCTTCTCTTCTGGGATGATAACTGACATTTGCTGGATCACTTTCAGCCTTTTTCCTAGTTCACATTTCCCCACTGTCACAAAGCGATAACAGCCACTCGATAGGCCATTTCAACCCCCCTTTCCTTATTCTCGCTCCCGCTTTAAAAACAAAAAACAAAAACAGCAACCATCGCCACTCTCTGTTCATTAAAGAAAATGTTGCAAACCCTGTGATTCTGCAGAAAAGGAACATATGAAAATATTTGTTATAGCGATCAGATTTGTTTTGGATTGCCTTGAGAACAGAAGGTCAGAGACATAAGGGTCTGTCTGATAATATTAGTTTGGAAAGTATTACAAAATTGCTGTGTATGTGTGTGATAGAGAGAGAGACGGGGAGAGAGAGAGAGAGAGAGAGAGAGTCAATGCTGTTAACTCCGTGTTTTCCATGACATGTTAAAAAGGAAACTGTTGTATTGAAATGAAATAACTGACTCCAGGCAGGTCAACGCGGTCAATTTTGTCTCTCCACCATGCTCTCCAGGGATGCATCATGCAGAGAATGTTTCATATTAACCGAGCTTTCAATGGAGGCAGCTGCTACTTCTCAGGAATGATTCCTGTTATCACGGTGGCTGCAAATTGTGTTGCTGTGATTACAGAAATTGCCGCTAAAAAAGTGCAAGTGTTATCAGTCGAGATTCCAGTCCGTATGGGAGATTTGCTGTGTGTGAATGCATCCCCAGGGAGCGTCAAGGAGCCTTTGCGTGGAGACAAAACTGACTGTGTGAACAAGCAACCCCTCAGTCTGTCTGACCCAATATCTTTGGTGTATATGCATAGGATTGACTGTGCACATAGAATTAGACTTTAGAAGCAACTGCGTTTCAGGAGATCTCTCTTTGCTAATTTGTTGCTTTTCACTAGGGAATGAAAAGTCTTTCCGGTCCACAAAGAATGATAATCAGTTGTTAATTCCCAAAGATTGATCCATGTATTCCAGATGAGAGTCTGTCACAAGCAAGGAGGAAGTTGTGATGTGGTGCTGCTTGGTGGCAGAGTACAAGGAATCCCTCAGAGATGTGTCTTGTTCTCCAGCTGCTGCTGCTGCAACAACAGAAGATTCAGTTATGCTCTAAGATTTGGGGCTTTATTGCTGGAGCTATCACTGAACCAGAAAGCAAGGAGCATGAGATTGTTTCCTGGCTGGTAGTTTTCTACATTTCTTCTCTAGCATCTGCAACTGACCATAAATGGAGATAGAATGGATCATGGGCTCAATCCAATTAAAATGTTCTCATCATACAACCTAAGAAGAGCTGAACCCTTACGCTACTGCTTGCAAGATGTATATATTATTTTTTCTGAATTCTTTTAAGTTTCACCCCTCTTCTCTTCCTCAAGGGCTAGGCTTATCCCTGACGCAACTGCTATTTTTATGTTGAAGCTGACCAATTCCTTGGCAAAGATAAATGCAGCCCTGTTGTATCTTTGTGTACTATTTCTTTGTCTCCATATAGATTCTCCACATTTCTAATGGGAATATCTAACAGGAAATGCGTTTTGTTGACTGTGGCTCATAAAACATGTCCTTTCCTACCCCAGTTATTTTTGTCACTTGTGAAAGCTCATCGTGCAATAGATAAACTGTCAAAAATAATTAAGAAAAATGCTGATATGCGTCCATGGCAAAGAATTATACTTTTTGATGGTGGCTGTTTTCATCGTCCAGAGTCAGTCCCTTGGCAGATATAAATACAGGTGTTATCACCTCATTGCAGATGATGATGATGTTCTGAATCAATGCTGACAAAGGCTGTTTGGGAGACATTCAGTATGGAGGAAAGTGATATATATTAGGAAGGTGGGGAGAGGAATGCAGAACAGCATTTAAACAGGTCCATAAAACTTATGTATACTGTAGGGATTGCTGGTGTTTTTTAAATGTAGACAATATTAAATTATCCAGTTTGCATAATATGCCTGTTGACAGTAAAACTGCACTGATGATGAAACCCTATAAAATGCCAAACTCTGTAAGCATGTGAACATACTTTATATTTTAGGCGATTTACAGTTTGAGGTTTCGTTTCTGAGCTAATAGGTGTATAGGCAGTAAACTGCCACATGCAGACCTTAGTTGCTATTTAGATCATTGGGTTTCTACATTTTTGAAGTAAGCCCTTCCGCCCATGAGGGGTTTTTTGTTTGTTTTTTTAAACCCTACACAAATCTATACCATAAATTCTGAAAGGAAATGGGTTTTTGATTGGATTTATGGCATCAGATTACAGTAAATGGCTAAACAGTTGTAGGATTATAGCCTTTTGCATTTGATAGGAAATACGGGAAGAGAACGCATGATTCCGAAGAGAAGCCTTGAGTCTTAGGGGCTTTAATCTCTTACCAAAGGACTTTAGAAAATTAAAAAGCAAATGCATTTACAGCTGGAATCCAAGAGCTACTGAACTGAGGCAGCAGTTTAGAGGAACCAGTGAAAAGAAGGGTGAATTTGGATGTGGGAAATACTGCGCTAGTGTCCCTGGCCATAATGCCAACACTTCTGTCATGTTTCCCAATGTCCACTTGACACAGCTGAGTGACAATGATTGGCAGTGGCTCTCCAGGCGTTCAGGCAGGGGACACTCCCAGCCCAACTGGGAGCTCCCAAGGTTTGGATTATTGAGCTACAGCCCTTATTTGCTGCACCTTCTTGATAAGGGCTTCGTTGTTCTTTCCACTGCAAGGAGCTCGTGGTATTGTATATGGTTTTGCCTCCAACCCTTCACAACAGCTCCATGAGTTAGGTTAGGCAGACAGATAGTGACTAGGGGTTGGGGTGGTGGTACCCAGGTTGAACCAGCGTGGGTCAACTTGATGTCACCTGTATTGTAGCCACGGGACATATAATGTTGTGTGTGTGTGTGTGTGTTCAGAGACTTTCTTATATTTTTACCCATTTTTATGATGCATTGAACACTTTAAAATACAGAACAATCGAATGTATAAAAAAGAAATAAGAAATGATTTAATTATATTATATTAATAATGTGTAATATTATATATATATTCTGATATATATGTGTATATATGTGTGTGTACACACAGAGACACAGGAATATATATATATATATATATATATATATATATATATATATATATATATATATGCTTTCGTAGATTTTCACGGGTACAGGAATGCAGGTTTTGGTGTCTTCGGGTGTCTTCCCGTGTAAGAGTCGGGGTGTCTGTGCGACGTCGCACAGACACCCCGACTCTTACACGGGAAGACACCCGAAGACACCAAAACCTGCATATATATATATATATATATATATATATATATATATATATATGCACACACACATACATATACATATACATATACTTCACTTATTAGCACTCAGAACATTTGGGATGTACAGTTTTTCTCCCTTCTTCTCCTTTCATTTTCGTATCATGTGCTTGTTTGTTTTTGAAATGCACCCTTTGGTTGGAAAATGTGCAGACAATGAATGAAAGCATCTTGAGTTCAAAGTATTCTTGTTTTCATTTAAATCCTTCCTATCACCTGCTGTTTGTTGCTCTTTGCTTACGGCATGAATCCCCCTGGATTTCAGGAAACCTAACTGGTCCTCTATAAACTGCCATGACTATTCGTTTCCCATGTATTCTTCTGTCCCCATAGCTTCTGATGTGAAACAGATTTTACTTTTCTAGAGAGTAGAGGTCAACATGAAAGCTTCTTCTTTAAAAAAAGAAAAAAAGAAAAAAGAAATCACTCTGGCATTCAACTTTTCGGTTTGTTATGTTCTGCTTTCTACTATACTTTAGAATTATGTCACAAATATAAAGCAAAAATTCTGCATTAAGTTCTAAATTTCATTTTTGGGTGGGAATGTTGCAATTACTATGCCATTCAGGTGGTAAGTTTACACCGGTATCTCATGAGATTTTGAGAAAATGTCATCTTTGATGTTCATCATAGCATTTTATAGAAACTAATTGGGAAATACAATCTCTTTGTAGACTTTCATTCATTCCTCTTCCACATTCCAAGAGAGCACAGGGAGCACTGATTGTGTGACCACTTTTGTCCTGCCTCTGAAGAAGTAAGTAATTTCACTTCTATTATCTGGTGGTGTGACTGTTTGTATAAATACCTGCTCATCTGGAGAAATAAGGATCTCACACTTTCTATTTGTAGAACTTTGTTGCTGGACTATTTCTCTCTTTCTCCTCTCCCCCCCCCCCCCGTCTCTCTCACACACAAAACAGGGAGTGATATAGAACATTTATGTTGTACAATGTCAGTAGATATGTTGCATTTGTCCCAAATTATCCATGAAAATTTAATGCAATTTTCCAGGGCATGGGGAATACCAGGCCCAGAGATGAAATGTGGCCCTCCAGTCTTCTCTACCTGGCCCTTGGGACTCTCCCCAAACCACCTCTCTTCTCATCCACACCCCCTCTTCCCAGGGCAGACTCTTGAACCAGACCTACTTCATAGAATCCTAGAACTGTAGAGTTTGAAGGAGTCCAGAGAGTCATCTAGTCCATTTGCATTTTTACTGCAAGCCTGTAAAAATATTTTGCAAGCAGGTATAAGTGGCTGATAGATAGAGGCGGACAAATATGTCAGTTTTGATTGTTCTCCAATCAAAATTTTGTTATTTGTTCTGAACTAAAGTTTGGTTCTACACCTTTCCACATCAGTTTTGTGAAAATAAAAACCTCGCAGTTTATTCACTAGCAGTTTACTGTGAATAATATACACATTTTGGCAAAGCAATTCCCGCCAATATAATGCATTCTTCTGTGTTATTTTTTACTTATAGATGTGACATACACAGTTTCCTCTACTGCATTTTTGCACACATTACACTGCAAAAATTGGAGACATGCAAATTCCAATGTTTCAGTTTGCTAATTGTTTTGGAAAGTGAGAATTAGGTAAGAATACATCTACCGTATTTTTCACCCTATAGGACACACTTTTTCCCCTCCAAAAATGAAGGGGAAATGTGTGTGCATCCTATGGGGCGAATGCAGGCTTTCGCTGAAGCCTGGAGAGCGAGAGGGGTCAGTGCGAACCGACCCCTCTTGCTCTCCAGGCTTCAGGAAGCTCTGCGCAACCCTTGGAAGACCAGTGTGAAGTTGCGCAGAGCTGCCTGCAGTCCCGGGCTTCGTGCAGCTCTGCGCAACCCTAGGGAGCCCGGCGCGAAGTCGTTCTGGGGGCTGGGGTCGGGGGAAGCTCGGGCTTCCCCTGCGCCAGCCCCACGCCTGGGGGGGAAATAATTTTTTTTCATTATTCCCCTCCCCCCAAAAAAACTAGGTGCGCCCTATGGGGCGAAAAATACGGTAAATGCTAACTGATTTCTCTCTCGTCCCTTCTGATAATATTAACAAGTGATATTAACAAGCCACAGGGTTGTTTCTGGGGACTTAAAACACTTGAGACATAGGTCCATAATGTCTCCTATGAGACATAGGTCCATAGGAAAATTTATACATAGAGATGCTTCGGGTAAATGAAGATGGTGGCTGACTAGGGTCTTGCCAGGCTGCAAACTGAAGTGTGTCCAGCCACCCTAGAAGCAAAGAGGGGGAAAATAAGTTTCAAAAAGGGGGGAAGGGTCAAGTGATCTGTGGCCCATTGCAGATGACCCAGGGCTAGCTCTCTATTATGTGTTTAAGATTGCAGCCCTAATCTCTTCCAGAAAACAAAACAAAACAAAAACACCACTTCTTGCCCTTCCAATGCTGCCTTTGTTGCACAAGTGACAAGGGAAGGTATTCAGCTAACTCATCCTCTTTCAAGATTTCTAGTTAGCATGCAAAGGAAGGAAGTTGCACATCTTGTTCATGGGAAGATTATATGTTCTGGAAATGAGTACAGCACATAAAGGGCAGCAAGCGTTTACATTAACCAGAAAGATGGTGAAGGCCCAGATCACTTTGGTCAGTGCTTCTGCTGCAATACATGAAACTTCCTGAGCAAATGTTTAGTATGGAGCTCTGTTTCACAAATGACCTTAATGAAAGGAATAATATTTTCACGCCCATAAATACATATACATACAATCTGAAATGAGCAATTTTTTTTGTGTCTCATCATTTCCCAGGGGAAACTTCATAATTTTCAAACCATATGTGAACCAGTGTGTGTGTGTAAATATTTTTTATATATCCATATATCTATATATATCCCATAGTTGCCTTTGACTGGACTTAACCATCTAGGGGTCCTTCACCTTTACCTTTACCGTGTGTGTGTGTGTGTGTGTGTGTGTGTGTAAACGAACAGGACCAAAACAAATCTTGCCTCTTTCTTTTGCTTTCTCACTCTCCCGCTTAACAAAAGCACCACCATCAACACCAAAAACCTTGAGTCTAATTAAAATCCACCACATTAAGGTCCTTTGGTTATGAAGCAGACATGGCTGTCTGAAATTTGGGAGTCTTGATATGCTTTTCCAATGATGTGTCAAGCCCATTATAGTGGAATGAGCTACTAATGTGACATTACTGACATAATGTGATGAATCTAACCACCTGAATGATGCATCAGGCAGAAGGAATTTCTGAAGGAGGCTGCTCACTCTTGCAAAATGAAAAGGGGGAAAACAATCTGGAAGAAGTGGGACATAAATCCTTTTATATAGTTTAACACAAATTTAATTATCAAGTGTTTGTAAATGTTCAACCAATTAGGCAGCTTGATTGGCTGAAGACTCCTGGATTTATAGCTTTGAAGATAGATTATCTTGTGCGAGTGAAAGGTCTACATTAGACAGAGTGGTTTGCATGAGAAGCAGTTGGTTACAATGCTTGTATTAAGAGGATGAGCACTGCTCCTTTGCCTAACAAAAGGGTTTTGTGTTGTTGTTTTAAAGTCAAGTTGCCGCAAGTAAAAAATAAACAGAAGTACTACTGTCATGTAGAAAATATATAATAGCATATATATATATATACACACACACACACACACACACACACACACACACACAGTGGTGCCTCGCAAGATGAAAAAAATCCGTTCTGTGATTCTCTTCGTCGAGCGGTTTTTTCGTCTTGTGAAGCAAGCCCATTGACGGATTAGCGGATTAGCGCTATTAGTGGCTTTTAGCAGCTTATCTGCTGATCGGATCAGCTGATAAGCGGCTTAGCGGCTTAGAAAAAGGGTGGGAAAAGGAAAAAAACCAGCAGGAACTCGCAAGACATTGTCGTCTTGCGAAGCAAGCTAATAGGAAATTCGTTTTGCGAAGCACCTCCAAAACAGAAAACTCTTTCATCTAGCGAGTTTTCCGTCTTGCGAGGCATTCGTCTTGCGGGGCACCACTGTGTGTGTGTGTGTGTGTGTGTGTGTGTGTGTGTATATATATATTTGTTGTTTAGTGGTGTCCGACTCTTCGTGACCCCATGGACCAGGGCACGCCAGGCACTCCTGTCTTCCACTGCCAAGCATAGTTTGGTCAAACGCATGCTGGTAGCTTCGAGAACACTATCCAACCATCCCATCCTCTGTCATCCCCTTCTCCTTGTGCCCTCCATCTTTCCCAACATCAGGGTCTTTTCCAGGGAGTCTTCTCTTCTCATCAGGTGGCCAAAGTATTGAAGTCTCAGCTCCAGGATCTGTCCTTCCAGTGAGCACTCAGGGCTGATTTCCTTCAGAATGGATAGGTCTGATCTTCTTGCAGTCCATGGGGCTCTCAAGAGTCTCCTCCAGCACCATAATTCAAAAGCATCACTTCTTCGGCGATGAGCCTTCTTTATGGTCCAGCTCTCACTTCCATACATCACTACTGGGAAAACCATAGCTTTAACTATACAGACCTTTGTTGGCAAGGTGATGTCTCTGATATATATATATTATAACTTAATAGAAAAGACAGATGCAGATAGAGAGATACCTAGAGAGATCCCTTTTTCCATTTGAAATGGATTGATAAGGGTGCCGTCCAGCCCAAGTGAAGCTGAAGATCCCATTCAACAGAAACCAATGGCTATTGGTTGAAATGGCTACATACTACCTCAATGTGATGGCCTTTCTCGATCTAAAGTATGGAGGATGCCTACCAAAGGAGATGGTGGCCTTTTTGGCAGTTACCCCCAATTGTGGAACACACACCCTAGAGAGGCTTGCTGGGCACCCACCTCTCAGCATAATGGAAAACCAAGATCCACTAGGATGAGATAATTTGGACTTGGGCCAGTCTTGGGCTTTAAGTCCCCTCCCAAAGGGGTTTTTCATGGGATTGGTGAGGGTGAAGGTCAAGGAGAGACCCACACCTATTCCAAACACCATTCAGCTGAGTACTCAGTCCTCAAAGCTCCAGCCAATGCTCACCTGTCAGTGCAGCCTGAAGTAGCCCTTCCCAGGGGCTGCTGGAAGGAGTTTGGAATAGGGTAAATTATCCCAGCTTCCTATAGTTAGGATTGTTCTACCGTGACCTTTTCAGAACAAGGTAAAAGTGTGTTTCCCACCCAGCTCCCCGGGTCTTCTAATGTCATTTTAAAATAATTTAATATCGTTTTGATATTAGTCTCTTCTAATTGATGTTGCTTGGTTTTAGCTCCCATGAGATTTCAGCTCCTTTGAGATGTGGTTCTTAGTTTTCTTATGTGTTAAAATGTTTTGTTGCTACAGCTGGCATTTTAGTCTTTTATGCTGGGTGAGTTAATTGTATTTTTGTTGAGTTTTAACCTTGTTTTAGTTTTTATGCATTTCACATCATATATATATATATATATATATGCAGGTTTTGGTGTCTTCGGGTGTCTTCCCGTGTAAGAGTCGGGGTGTCTGTGCGACGTTTCGACGAGGTCTCACTCGTCATCTTCAGGCTGGTGCTTTCGGCTTCTTGTTACTGGAACAGAGCTCTGTTCCAGTAACAAGAAGCCGAAAGCACCAGCCTGAAGATGACGAGTGAGACCTCGTCGAAACGTCGCACAGACACCCCGACTCTTACACGGGAAGACACCCGAAGACACCAAAACCTGCATTCCTGTACCCGTGAAAATCTACGAAAGCATATATATATATATATATATATATATATATATATATATATATATGCAGGTTTTGGTGTCTTCGGGTGTCTTCCCGTGTAAGAGTCGGGGTGTCTGTGCGACGTTTCGACGAGGTCTCACTCGTCATCTTCAGGCTGGTGCTTTCGGCTTCTTGTTACTGGAACAGAGCAGAATCTGGTGTTTGAGTTCCTATAAATACTGTTGAGGGGTGTGGTGTATAGCCTCCAACGTTCTGGGCAGAGAGGAAGTTCCTAGATTAGTGTGCCTCTTCTTCTTTTGTTCCTTAATTACTTGAGGGATATCTTGAGTGATTTCATGAGTGATATTCTGAATACCACTGGGTGGGTCATTAAGTGTAGATTAGTTGCTAAAGCTTTTGTGTCTTGACCTCTTGAGCTTGTGAAGAGTTTTTCTGAGAAGATGGCTGTGCTGCATTTAGTTGTGCTCTGGCTTGGCTTCGTGTATAGGGGCGAGCTGTGGTTTTGTGCCTTGTGCCAGCCAGATCTGTGTAGGGATTGCAGGGGGGTGCAGCATCCGGAGGTGCCACTATAGTTTGGCTACTGGATGGAGTCTGTAATATGTCTGTGGAGAGGGTCTGGGTTTGGGTCTGGTGTGGTTGATTGGTGACGGCGTTCTGTGTGCCTCAGAATATCACTCATGAAATCACTCAAGATATCCCTCAAGTAATTAAGGAACAAAAGAAGAAGAGGCACACTAATCTAGGAACTTCCTCTCTGCCCAGAACGTTGGAGGCTATACACCACACCCCTCAACAGTATTTATAGGAACTCAAACACCAGATTCTGCTCTGTTCCAGTAACAAGAAGCCGAAAGCACCAGCCTGAAGATGACGAGTGAGACCTCGTCGAAACGTCGCACAGACACCCCGACTCTTACACGGGAAGACACCCGAAGACACCAAAACCTGCATTCCTGTACCCGTGAAAATCTACGAAAGCATATATATATATATATATATATATATATATATATATATATATATGAGAGATAAAGGTAAAGGTAAAGGTACCCCTGCCCGAACAGGCCAGTCTTGACAGACTCTGGGGTTTGTGCGCCCATCTCACATCTATTGGCCAGGGGCCAGCGCTGTCCGGGGACACTTCCGGGTCACGTGGCCAGCGTGACAACGCTGCTCTGGCGAGCCAGAGCCGCACACGGAACGCCGTTTACCTTCCCGCTGGTAAGCGGTACCTATTTATCTACTTGCCCCCGGGGGTGCTTTCGAACTGCTAGGTGGGCAGGCGCTGGGACCGAGCAGCGGGAGCGCACCCCGCCGCGGGGATTCGAACCGCCGACCTTTCGATCGGCAAGCCCTAGGCGTTGAGGCTTTAGCCCACAGCGCCACCCGCGTGTTATATGAGATAACAAATAATAAATGTGATGCTGTGGGCTTCCCAGAGAATGGTCTGTGAAACAGGATACTGATGGACCTTTGGTCTGATCACACACACAGCTTTAGGGGGTACCAAATTTTGTCCTCGCTGAGGGTACCATATTTGCTCACCCCACCACTTCTGCTGCCACCAGACAAACAACCCAGGTAAGGGAGGCTGCAGCAGTGGCAGAATGGCATGGTATTCTGTTGCACAGCATTGCTTGCTGGTCTCTCCCACCTTCAGGGGTAAAGCGAGACCAGCAGCAAAGCCTCGCAGAACGGCCTCCTCTCACTGCAAGAGGGAGGTGTTTTGGTGCACAGGCATGCTGCTGGTATTCCCCACCCCTAGGGGGGACAGAGACCAATAGCAAAGCTAGCTTTGAGGAACACCTCCTTCTCACAGAGACTCTTTCTTGCCTTAAGGAAAAGCCCTTCTGGATCCTAGCTACCTACCAGAAAAAGCAGGCGAAGCCTGAGCAGGGTTTGTACCCCACCCTGCCCTCAGAGACGAGGCTTTGGAAGGACTTTTCATTGCAGGGAAGTTCTTGCAGACCTTCACACCCACCCTCATCACAGGGGGGTGGGGGGTGGGACATTTTGCCTCAGACACCAAAACAACTTGGGCTGCCCCTGCATAATAGAGATATAATTAAGGTGCTGATGTGTTTCTTAGGGTTATTTTTAAGCTGAGATGTGGAGGCCCCTTTAACTCGTACTTCAACTTGCACCTATTCTGCGGTCTGAAAAGAAGTGTTTGTGCTGGTATCCACCAAAAACCATCTGGAACTCTACACAATTGAGGTTACCAGCCGTGCGGATACCAATACAGTCATACTTTGGGTTACAGATGCTTCAGGTTGCGCATTTTTGGGTTACGGACACGCCAAAACCCGGAAATACCGGAATGGGTTACTTCTGGGTTTCAGCACTCGCGCATACGCAAAAACACTAAATCGAGCTTTGAACATGCGCAGAAGCGCCGAATCACAACCCGCACGTGCGCAGACGCGGCGCTGCGGGTTTCAAACGCTGCGGGTTGTGAACGTGCATCCTGCACGGATCACGTTCGCAACCCGAGCGTCCACTGTATATGCATGCAGGTACACATTTTCACATGTCCTGCTAAACAACACACCAAAACAGTATATGTGTCTCCCAAAACCAGTGAAGAACAATTAGTTGGGTAAGGATAAAAATGGAAACTTACTGCTGCAAAAGTATTGTTTTCTTGTTGAGAGCTGAGTCACTGGGGCATAGTGATGCCTGCTGATGCTGGAAAAGATGTCCCCCGCCCCCTCTACATAGAGTAAGCAAGTGAAAGAAACACACAGATGAAGGATGTTTAGCGCTGTAAAAATGACATGTGGTTGCACCCTACGGTCTCTCAACAAATACTGGTAAGTGTGCTCCAAGAAACTGAGCGAGTAGCATGCCATCAAAATGTGATCCTGCCAATCCTTGGGGCAGCAATCTGACTCACACCTTCCTGGGTGTAAACCTCAATGACATGGTGTGACGTCCTTCTGGCCAAATGTGTATAACAGTCTTCCCCCAATCTGGTGCTACAAGTCCCAAAGCTGTGCTGGCTGGGACTGATGGAAATTACAATTGGAGGACACCAAACTGGAGGAAGCTAATGTATAGGCTTGTTCTGCAAGTTACTACGTATTAGCAAAAAAAAATTATTCTATCCAATTTTGAATTTCTGGCTCATCACACTTGGGGTGGGGGGAGGAATTCTGTACAGGAGTGAGTTTTGTGCACAGCCCACAATAGAAGAACATGCAACACTAGCCAGTAAACACAATGGTCTTCATTGAAAAACACAAAGAATAATTTTGCTGGCAGATTAATATTTTCTCTTGTACATGCATGTTGTATTTTCTTAATCCTATCATTTAATCTCTCTGCTTCCTTCCTTGTACTATATGGCAAATGGGAGGAAATGAACAAAAATCACTGGAGGAGAGGGGGAAAGAGAATTTGCATATCAAAGGGTATTATTTTCAAGTGAAAACATAAAAAAGTTTTTTTGGGGGAGTTGCGGTTGTGTGGGTAACTCCAATTGACTTCTGAGTGTACTTTAGATCAAGCCTAGTTTCTTTTGTGAAACTTCCCAGGGAGGATAGTAGAAAACCTGCCAGTCATCATCTCTGCATGAAAAAGATGCTTCTGAAATGCCTGAGTCACAATCTGAAGCCAGTCATGGATTGACAGCAGTGTTCACCTGAAATATGGCAACCTCTTTCTAAACCAAATCTTAACACCTTTTGCTATAACAGCCATTAAGCAATTGCAAAGGACTTAGCAATGTTATGGCTGGGCAACCATGAGTGACTTGGGGCTGTTTGGAATATTACCTGTGAATCCTTGCAATTCCGTCAGACCCCAGACTAGCACTGTGCCTTCATGGCATGAGGTTTTGCAGCAATAGTTCTGTTTGCTGGTGGCTAGGATGGAGAATGTAAGCCTGGCACATGGCAAAACATGCAGAGTTTTAATATATTAGGAAGAGATGCCCCATCTTTTAGACCCAGTGAAGACTGCACAATGCTAAGAAATAACAGTTGCAGATCAAGTATATTAAGTGGGAAAATAAGGAAAACATCCCCCCCCCCCCCGAATACATAGTCTTAATGAAATTGCCCCTGTTGGAGAATACAACACGTATTTTCTATTTATTTATTTATTTATTTCTCTCTTGAGGAGATAAAATAGCCATGTTAGTAACTGTCACCTGGGGAACAGAATCCTTTCCAGCTTTGAATATCAGAACATTCTCTCCAACATTTTGCACCTGGCAAAAACAAAGAAAATAAAACATTACAACACATTCAGTTGCACCCCAAACATTTCATTCATTCATTCCATCAGCACTAGTCTCTCTATCTTGTGCCCAAGCCTGCTCTTTGTATTCCAGCCCCTTTGTCTTAGAAAGAATATATTCCATGTTCATTTCAATGGCTCTCTCTCAGCATTACCTTAGCCTGCCTTCTTGACATTCTAGCTATCCCTCCACCTTTCCCTGAAACACCTGATATAAATATTAAGATTACCTTGGCTTTCTGTCAGCCCTGCCACTGCTCCTTGTGTCTTTTTATGTACAGGGAGGGGGATGCTGCAGAAAGCAGAGCTCTCGCCAAGGATGTCAGCTGTCTCTCAGATGCACCGCATGGGGAAAAAAACCTTGCTGTTGCAAGCTGCCTGCAGGAGCAGCAGAGAGTGCGAGACAAGCAGGCTTCAGTTGTGCCACTGCGATTGAAGTATCCCTTTATGGAGCAAATCTGTTCCTGTATCCCTCAACAAATGAACCACTGGAAATGTTGTGCCTTTCTTTAGGCTAGCAGGCCTCCCTGCTCATAACTACAGCAAAATTGGTGAATTTTCCATTGATAATGGCAACAATTGGATTAAATACAGGGCAGGGTTTTATTGGAGAAAAGGCAGTCCAATACAGTGGATGCTCGGTTTGCGAACGTGATCCGTGCGGGAGGCACGTTTGCAACCCACAGCGCCAGGTCTGCGCACGCGTGGGTTGCGCTTTGGCGCATGCGCAAAGCACCGAAACCCAAAAGTAACCTGTTCCAGTACTTCCGGGTTCACCGCGGTGCACAACCCGAAAACACGCAACCTGAAGCATCTGTAACCTGAGGTATGACTGTATCCATTTTCCTAGCACCAAGAGGGCAGAGAAGACCCTATGCCTTCCCTCCAAAAAGCAGAGCCAGTTAATAAGGCAGTATGTGTCTCTTTCACAACACAACTGCCAAACAACTCATGCTTCCAAGACATCAATTTAACCCAGGGGTCAGCAATTTTTTCAGCAGGGGGACGGTCCACTGTTCCTCAGACCTTGTGGAGGGCCAGACTATATTGGGGGGGGGATGAACAAATTCCCATGCCCCACAAATAACCCAGAGATGCATATTAAATAAAAGCACACATTCTACTCATGTAAAAAGACGCTGATTCCCGGACTGGCTGTGGGCCGGACTGAGAAGGCGATTGGGCCGCATCTTTGCCTTAGTTTGCCTACCCATAATTTAACCCATATCTGTTCTATCAAGACTGTGCTCATAGAGGAAGGTGCTCCTGTGTTCCTCATGTGTGAACAGATTATGAGTCACCTACAGATGAACCGTCACAAAACGTGGCTTCCTTTCTTTTGCCCTTCCAGGGCCCTCTTCAGAAATTACCAATAAAGGTTAAATTTCCACATGAGCTGTGCTGGCATGCCAGAGACAAACTTATTTATTTTATTGTTATTTCTTAATTTTTTGTACTGTTTTATTGTTGTTAGCCGCCCTGAGCCTGGTTTCAGCTGGGGAGGGTGGGATATAAATAAAATTTATTATTATTATTATTGTACTGCCCTTCATCCGAGGATCACAGGGCGCTTTACAGCAGAAAAACACAAAAATGCATAGCAGAATAACAAATGAAACAATACCCTGCCCTACACAGTTTAATTAGCCAAAGGCCTGGAAGAAGAGGAATGCTTTCGCCTGGTGCCTAAAGATATGTAATGAAGATGCCTGGTGAACCTCCTCTGTTAGCTGCACCATCCTCTTCATCACCATTGTTGTTGCCCTCCAGTATGGAGAAATTTGATCTTCTAAAGCAAGGAACTTTCTGTATCAGTGGATACAGTCATTTTAGAATCCTGATTTTCTGTCTCTGCACCCAAATAGAATGTAGAATAGGAACAATTTACACCAGTTTTATTTAAGCTGGCATAGGTTATGTTGGCTTTCTATATTTAGGATTGCTGTTCAGAGGGTGAAGATGATGACCAGCTGGTGTATGCATCTGCCTTCTTGGTCTTCTTTTGAGGTACGGACTTTGGATAAGCAACTTCCAGGCCTCGTTCGTGTTTCTTATGATTTTTATCTTTAAACTGAACTTTATTTGTTAGATTACTGCCACACCTTTTCCCTTCAAGGAGCAAAAGGTGACAGTGTGCATGGTTTTCTCTCCTCACAACAAGGAGGATGTGAGGTAGAATAGGCTAAGAGACAGTGATGGGCTCAAGGTCCAAGGTCACCTAGTGAGCTTCATGGCTGCATTGGGGACTGAACCTTTTTGTCTCCAAGATCCAAGTCCAGCTGCCTAACCACTAAGCCACATTGGCTCTCAACTTGGACCAGACAACCCTTCAAATTTCAGTGCTGCCCTGTGCAGTGTCAAAAGTCTATGCCTCCCCTCTCCCCGCCTCACCTTCCATTCTAAGTCATTGCTGTGGCGCTCCCTGTGGGGACTTCTTGTGCCAGTGTGGGCAAACCACTCGCACTCCTGTAAATCTGCTTCTGATGGTATAGAGGAAGATGGGCCAGATTTCCCCATCTGGTTGTCAGCCATCCTAAACTGTATCCTTGGGAGACCTAGCAGAAGATACATGAGGCCTTGCTTAGGGAAAACGGAGAGAGCAACTGAGCAATGTCCTTTGTCATGCCCTTTCCCAAGGGGTTCTCCAATCTACATAGGGTTGCCATCTTTGTTCTGGCAAAATACTGGACAGGGTGGAGCAGGGTAGTTGGGGGAGGATTCCACCCCCCACCCCCACGGTCTGGTGCTGACTCCAAAGCAATCCATTGCAGCTGAATAGGATGGCCTGTCTGGAATTTGTCACGCATGCGCACACACATGAATTTGTAAATCTGTCTGTGCTTGGCTACCCAGAGTTTAAATACATGAGCTTTCACACAACCTTTCAAACACTTGCATTTGGAGATGATCCCTAACTTGGCAGAGAGAGAGAGAGAGAGAGAGAGAGAGAGAGAGAGAGAGATGAGATGATAGATGGATGGATGGATGGATGGATGGATGGATGGATAGCTAGCTAGCTAGCTAGATAAACAGATAAGACCTGAAATACTGGACAAAACTGTATCAATACAGGATGTAGCATTTTGCATTGAAATACGGGACAATCCTGTATTATACAGGACAGGTGGCAACCCTAAATCCTGACCTCTTTCTGTGCACACATTACCCTTGCAATGGCTCTGCTCTCCTTCCGCTGTCAGAGGCAGTAATGCTCCAGGATACAAGTTGCTGAAAGTCACAGGACAAGAGAGCACTCATGTGCTTGGGTCCTGTTTCAGGTCATAGGAGCCAACTCCTAGGGGCCAAGGTCCCTATAACCCTCCCATAAAATATTTGAGGGCTCAGGGGGTCCCCAATGTTGATGGGCATTTCTATTCAAATAGTGTTTGCACCACATCTTGTGATTGATCATGTGGGGTGGGGCTTACCTGCCCCCCACAATATTTTATCCACAATATTTTCCCACAGGCATCTGGGTGGTCAATGTGAAAGCAGGATGCTGGTCTAGATAGGCCACTGGCTCTTAAGTTCTCATATTGCTTGGATTGCGGTGAATTTAATTCACTCTTATTTATTTATTCGCTACCAAATAAATATGTATTAAAGATTATATTAATGAAACAGTGATGTAGAAAAGCAGGCCTGTTATTCTTCTGTCCATTTTGCTTCTCTTTATCTTCCTGTGAGGTGGGCAGCGGGAGCTCAGCAGCTCTTTGTCCAGAAGTCTTTACAGAACGGGATTTAAGATACAGTAAGTTCATAACTCACCCATTACATAAATACTCCCTCTGCTAGAGAAATATACACATACACAATGTATGTTAATGCTAGAAAAATACACAGACAGGAGGCACTTCATGTGACTGCAAAGGTTTTGTGGTCAGCAGACCGATAAAATTCTATCAACCATTCTAGGGATGAGATCACTGATAAAAAAAAAGATGTTTTCACAGTTGCAAAAGTAAAATAAAAATAAGCTTGTCAGCCCTGCCTCCCAGAGCTGCTACCCTTTGCCTACATTTACAATTCCTAATGCAGACAAACACAGCACAAACACAGCTCAAGGAAGCACAGGGAGCTTCTATCATGAGTTAGGTGACTTTGGAAAATTCTGTTACAATTCTGGAGTTCTTTAAACAACAGCTCTTAGCTAAGTAATAAGGACCCACAGAGCAACCCTAACCAGGTCTACTCAGAAGTGAGCCCTAGTAAATTTGATGGGGCTTACTATGAGGCAAGATTGCACCCCGGTCACTATTATCCCCTTTGATCTGCCAAGTTTGGGGGTAGATCACTGAAATGCATTCAATGTGGTGTGGGGATGTCTCTGAAAATGGTTTGGAAGCTGAAGATAGCACTGAATTTTCTTGACCGCACCTTGACCAGGTGGGACTCCAGAACCTCTCACATTGGTCATTAGGCAACTACACTGCCTACCATGATGCTTCTTTCCAGGTTTGGTTCCCAGGGTCTTAGGATGTGTTCCCAATTATTGTCTTAGAGTGCAGCAGTGAAGTTGTTTTTTCAATGCATTTCGCAGATCTTTCCTATGTCTCAGCTGTTCACATGAGCACAGCTTCAGATCATTTCTGTTTGCATACACACCAGGAGGTGTGGATGGGGGGGTATGTATTTACCCTGTGCAAAGGTGTTCACAAACAAATTAGGAACAGCAACTCCCATCAGTGGAAAGCTAGCTTGAAAAACAACATATCAAACACCAGTGCAGGAGACATATGTGTTTGGGATAATGCCACATAAACACATTAGAAATCCAGCACTGGAAATGCTGTGAGTTCACAGTAAAAGGGAGGGCGAACACAGCCTTAGTTGAACATTTGTAGAAACCTACTGGTGGTAAGAGTGGTTTGACAATGAAACCAAACACCTTGAGTAGGGATAGGGAACCCTTGGCCGTCAAGAAATTGTTGGGCTCCAACTTCCACCATCCTCAGCTGACCTGGCCAGGTATCAGGGATGATGGGAGCTGTAGCTCAGCAACATCTAGAAGGTCAAAGGTTCCCCAGCCCTGGCCTACAGGAATGGAGGGCTCTCCCTTGCTGGAGGTCTTCAAGGAGAGTCTGAATGACCATTGCTTGGGACATTCTAGCTCTGGATTTCCAACACTGAGCAGGGGGTTTGATTAAACAGCCTACAAGGCTGTCTCCAGCTCTATGATTCTTAGACATAATGGCACCAGGATTTGTGTCAATGTACTCTCCCATACGCGGGTGGCGCTGTGGGTAAAACCTCAGCGCCTAGGACTTGCCGATCGCATGGTCGACGGTTCGAATCCCCACGGCGGGGTGCGCTCCCGTCGTTTGGTCCCAACACCTGCCAACCTAGCAGTTCAAAAGCACCCCCAGGTGCAATTAGATAAATAGGGACCGCTTACCAGCGGGAAGGTAAATGGTGTTCCGTGTGCTGCGCTGGCTTGCCAGATGCAGCTTGTCACGCTGGCCACGTGACCCGGAAGTGTCTGTGGACAGCGTTGGCTCCCGGCCTATAGAGTGAGATGAACGCACAACCCTAGAGTCTGTCAAGACTGGCCCGTACGGGCAGGGGTACCTTTACCTTTACCTATACTCTCCCATATAAACACCCATAGATTATGGTTACACCCACACCATACATTTAAAGTGCACTAAAGCACCCTGGAAACTGCAGTATGTCCTTTACAGAAGTGCAGTTCCCTGCACCTTCAACAAATAACAGTTCCCAGGATTCTTCAGCAGAAGCTATGCGCTTTAAATGCATGGTGTGGATGTGACCACTGAGATACTCATGGATGAAATTAGGTCTTCAGGATAAGACTTTTCCAGCTGTGGCACTGTAGTTTAAAAAATGAATAAACCTCTCTAGATGGTCCTGGCAAGGCACTTCATTGTATATTTCTAGCAAGGAAGTGAAAGCAACTCTGTATTTCCTAGGTATTTTAATGGTGGTGTTTGGATGACTTTTTGTTTGTTTGACCACATTTTTATCCCACCTTCTTCCAGCTCAAGAAGTCATGCATTTTCTTCTCCCCTGCCATCTCCATTTTATCTTCACAATAACCCTCTTAGGTACCTTTGATAGTGAATGGCCCAAGATCAACTAGTGAGCTCAGCTTCATTAATGTGTGATCCTGAAATTCTGGATCCCACTCCCAACTGATGCCAAAATTTAGTGCTAGTTTAATGCCGTTTTGTGCCATGGACCCCACGTTTCATGATGTCCCTCCAAACCGAGTAACTGACACAGCAAATTGCGGTTAATGCCAAAAAAATCCAACCTTGTCTGAGTCACTCCAAACAGGTGCCAAAGTTTTGTGCTAGTTTAGTGCCATTTTCATATAATGAAGCTCCATAGGTGAGTGAGGCTTTGAACCCAGATCTTCCTAGTCCAACACTTTAATCACTGTACCACACTACACAACTCCACCACACAACTTTTGCTGCTATTTATATGCTGCTTTGCAGTGTTTTTGTCTGTCTGTCTGTCTGTCTGTCTGTCTCTCTTTCTGTGAGTGTTTTTTAAACAGAGCTGCTGTTTTAAAAATCTGCCAAAGGTAAACCAGATTGGAGCAAAACCCCAATTATTCCCCATGTGCCTTCCTGAGCTCATAGACAAATGAGTTTAGTAGTTATTTTAATATATGGCTTGCTTAGAAGAATTGTTGCTGGCCTTTGGTGGGTGAGTGACTACATTATACTACGGGTATTAATTAATATTAATATTAATACTAATTGTAAACATAAATCAGAAAATGTACACACTAAATGAAACAGGCAGAGGTGGATCTGAGTGACTGGCAATCAAGCACCACTTTCCCCCTGGATGTACATTGTGTGACCTCTGACAGGCCTCTCTGATGTAAAAAATGGAGTTTGGCTTCTGTTGCCCAACTCCCATGGGACTCTGAGTCCCCTAAGTCCATGATCGGTCAGAGAAGAATGGATGGAGGCAGGATACTTTATTTTTCTGTTGCAACAGAGTTCCCTCCCTCCCCTCCTCGCAGGCAGAGAGAGATCCAGAACAAAAGTGTGCAGGAACCATTAAAGACTTTTGACATCGCATCTGTAAATGAAAACAACAAAGATTTATCTCGAGGGGATGCTATGAGCACAAACACAACAGGGAATGCAAAGCACAAGGAAATTAACAGGACATCCCTACACAGGTTCACTTGAAAGAAAATCCCACTAAGTTCAATGAGTCTTACTCCCAAGTCAGCATGCATAAAAATGCAGCCTAACAAGGCCATTCTATGCGTGTCTCTTCAGGAGTAAGTCCCATTGCATTCATTGGGAATTACTCCCAGGTACGTGTGCATAAAAATGCAGAACTTCTCTGCATCTGAGTTCCAGCTGAAAAAAGCCATGTAAAAAGTACTTCGTAACTATAGCAATAGTACCAATTAATTGATACGAAAAGGATAAGATCTTTTAAAAAATGGGGTGATGGAATACTGGTGATAATTCTGTGTACTGGAAATGGATTTGGACTTTCCTGTTCGAAGTATGACTAGCCCATTGAGGACAAAATTGTGCTGAAGTCATGGTTTCTACCATCACTGGAGATAACTAACCAACAAAAAAATTGAAAAGTGTCACCAATATTTTCTACAGCAATACCCTGTGGCTATGCCACTTTGTCTCCCACTCACACATAACAAATATGGTTTTGAGTCAATTGTCCATGTGGCATAACCAATATAACCTCAAGTACAGCAAGCTTGATGCTTTATTATTTCCTTTTTGTGTTATTATAATACAAAGGGTACAGTTGGCTGACTTTCATGTAAAGGGAGAAGGGGAGCAAATAACCAGAGTAATTCAAGCATACAGTTTTTGATATTATTATTATTATTCAACTGAGCCCTTTACTTCAGATTAGGATCATGCCTTCACTACACGATGCACATTACTTTGAGTTCTTAGTTCAGTACTGAAAAACTAACATTTCTCGACATCCCTGACAAGTTAAAATAAAAAGCCATTAGACTCTCCTGAGCATAGATCTCACTAGGAAGCAAAGTTTTATGTAAATGCCTATCGTTGGTGTATATTTAATTCCTACAGGAAATCAACAACACAAGAGCTAGAAGAGCTAGTATGACAAAAGTAGCATTCAAAAGTGGGCATTTTCTGCAGAATAAAAAGTAAATGTGTAATAGAGGGACATGATACTGGGAAAAGAGAAGTAGTTAAATGAATACAGAAAGGAAATAGAAGTAGCCACGACAATGCAGAAGATGGGTGTAAATTAAGAGATTACTACTGCTGTAGACAATAGAAGCTCCAGGTAAGAAGCTACACAGTTTTGACTGTATTCTTTTTGTTATCTTATGTATTTTTATAATGAATATCTTGCCCTTTGTCTGTAAACATCAGGGTCGGTTCCAGCAATAAATGCAAAATGATCAAATATTTGGTTGTTTTAAATGACAGTAAGCGCTCATGATATCAGAACATTAGACAAACATATACTTGCACAAACGTACAGTGGTACTTCGGGTTAAGAACTTAATTCGTTCTGGAGGTCTGTTCTTAACCTGAAACTGTTCTTAACCTGAGGCACCACTTTAGCTAATGGGACTTCCCGCTGCCGCTGCACAATTTCTGTTCTCATCCTGAAGGTACTATTTCTGGGTTAGCGGAGTCTGTAACCTGAAGTGTTTGTAACCAGAAGCCTCTGTAACCCGAGGTACCACTGTATGTGGTTTTATTTATTTTTTAAAGATTGTGTTTAGTTAGCGTCTCTCTTCTTCTTTTTTTACAAGTACTTAGAAAGAAATTCTTGGAAGCAAGCTTGAGTTATAGAGCAGCTTCTAGGGCAGAGAATATGTTGACTGGGGGAAAGAAGGGAAGAACAAAAGACGGCAATTAATAACCCCACAAGTGTTTGCCGTTATTTCCCCACCTCTGCCACTTTTGGCGGAGCGGTCGTCATTAATAAAGACAAATGTAACTTTTACCGGGCCTTAAGGGGCTGCGGAGGGAAATAAACAAGCTTAGGACCCATTGCATCTAAGTAAACAGAAAGGTTGTAAACCCTTCAACCTCAACTGTCAAGAGTGCTGCAAATTAACACCGCGCACAATAGGCCCTTTGGAAGCCAACTTAATCCACCCCCATGTATCTACATGAGGGCCATGCATAACAATGGAGGACTTTGGGCTTCCATTTAGAGTTGCCACTACAGGCTGTCAGTCGTTTGAAGAAATAACCATTTCCTAGGCATGACAGCTCCCCCCTCCCCCCCCACAGAATGTTCCCACTGATGTGTAATAGAAGTGACTTTACTTTTCTTTTCTTTTTACATATGCCCCCTCCCCCTCTTCCACTCCTGCCCTCCTTTTCTTCTCCCTCCCCACACTCCCTTCAACTGAGATATGGCTTTGGGGAGAACGGAGGGGATGTACTTAGGCCACTGACCCCCTGCCAGTTTACTTTGTGTGGATTATCTGTGCAGGTGTTAATATAATTGAAGGTGTGGTAGCAGATACAACCCCCTAATCGCTTTTCCTATATGGAGATTACCTAGGTAGAGAATGCTGAGCTGTACCTGAAGAATAGGCATGTGAGTGCCTTATTAACATATCACCATTCAGAGGCAGCTGCATATCTGGGAAGGGGGGGGGGCTTTAAAGAGCCTATTCATCTATGTTAATGGGCCCATTGCACAGTACATTGTGTGGGAAATTAAGTCTCTGGCTGTGAACTTCCTGTGCTATGCAAGCTGCTTTGACTCCTCCCCCCCTTTCTACATTTTATTATTGCTTCAGTCTTATTATCTCCTCCTGGAAATAAAAACAATCATGTTCTTGCATTGGAGAAGCCAAAACGTTCTCAGATAACAAACTACTGATGCTGGCTGAGAAGTTCCTTAAGTTTCCGCTATTAAGTGGGGAAACAAACAAACGTGTGGGGGGGATATGTTTGCAAATTAAAGCAAACCTGAAATTAACATTGCGGCCCATCAAATTAGCTGAGCTGTCATGTACATGACAGTGTGGAATCCTGACCCACCCATTCCTCACTTTCTTGTAAAATATGCACATTTTAAATTGGTTTTCCTATTTATCGCTCTTGCCTTGGAATTAATTCTCCCCCCCACAAAATTATTCCGCTGAGATATTGTTGTTGTTTACGATGTTGTTGTTGATTATGATGATGGTGATAAGGCATGGGGATAGAATCGTTTTTCTGTGGAAAGCTGTTGAGTGAAAAAGAATAATTGGTTGATGCAGTAGAAAAGCTATACCTGTATGTAATGCATATCCCTCCACCACTCCCTTCTTTTAATGTATATACTACAGTGGGTGTCTGGAATTAAGTGACTATCACCACCCCTGAGTGGGAATCCCAGATGAATCTATGAAATTCATTCCCAACCTCTGATGTACCCCAGGCAAAGTGGGCAGCTACCTAAATGCAAGCAAATCTGGCGAGGAGAGAGAAGGCATACCTTTTGTGCACACTGATTTGAACTCAAATCATACGTATGGAAATGTCAGCCTTCACCAGTTCTAGGTGTTCATTATTCTATAGTAAACATCCGTGAAAATAAATAACTAGTTATTCACATGTGTGTGTGCGAAAGTAATTTTCACACATATATGCATCGACAAATGCATATTTCAATATAGATTCAGACACACGCATATGAGGATGAGGCTGGAAAGCTCCTTACTCCCTTTTCTATATTGCTCAGGCCATATTCTGAAACGAGTAATTATCATCAAATATATTGTAACAAACCTTCATCTTTCCTTTATGACCCAAATGCTGAGCATCGAGTCATCACCATCATCGCTACTGCGGTCATTATCGTCATTACCATCATCAGGCTCATAAAAGAGAGCCTTTAATGATCAATACTAACTGATTACAACTCAATTAAGAGAGACCCTTCCAGAGTTTTTTTTTTTAATCTGGCCTTCCCCCGCCCCCCAGCCCTCCGCTATTTTCAAGTTACTATAATATGTCCCATTATTTAACATATAAAATGAATGTGTGAGAATGTTCCACTGCCACTGTTCCATTTCCCACTAGTCTTCTGCATCTTTCTCCCTCCAGAGCTCTGTGCAGGGAGAAAATGTACTTGATAGTGCTGGAAAAAAATTACGTGAAGGAGCAAATTGTCAAGCAGCGTGCAGTCCAGTGGTTACAACTGATTTCTCCCCCTGCTATTTTGCTAACTATTTTTGACCATTAAGCATCCGATCCCTGTGCAAAACCCTGTTTCCATGTACAACACACTCTCAGATAGATCAGGGAGATATTCCAGAGTGGGGGAAGGAATTAATGTAAGGGGGGGCGGAGTCTAGGCAGTTTTTCAGAGTGAATAATGTGAGTGCCTCCAGATTGTCAGTATTTTGCTGGAAGGGTTAAAGTGGGACATAAGAAGCTTCTCTATACAGAATCAGACTACTGGTCCAGCTAGATCAGTATTGTTGACACTGGTGGCAGTGGCTCTCCATAGTTCCAGAAAGCATTTATTTTGAAGGAATTAAAACTGCATGCAAGGCAAATGCTCTGAACCCGAGGTACAGCCCGTCTCCTGGGATAGGGGATACCAGAACTTTAAAGGTAAAGGGACCCTTGATCGTTAGGTCCAGTCGCGTACGACTCTGGGGTTGTGGCGCTCATCTCGCTTTACTGGCCAAGGGAGCCGGCGTACAACTTCCGGGTCATGTGGCCAGCATGACTAAGCTGCTTCTGGCAAGCCAGAGCAGCACACGGAAACGCTGTTTACCTTCCCGCCAGAGTGGTACCTATTTATCTACTTGCACTTTGACGTGCTTTCGAAACTGCTAGGTTGGCAGGAGCAGGGACAGGAGCTCATCCCGTCGCGGGGATTCGAACCGCCAACCTTCTGATTGGCAAGTCCTAGGCTCTGTGGTTTAACCCACCCGCGTCCCACCAGAACTTTAGATTTGCACATTTAGAATGGATTAAAGGGCTCTTTTGCACCAGCACAACAAAAGAAAGAAAGAAAGAAAGAAAGAAAGAAAGAAAGAAAGAAAGAAAGAAAGAAAGAAAGAATTTGTATTTTTGTGGTTTGGGAAGCAATGGGGAAATGCACTGAAAAGTTGGGGGTGTATGATGATTAATGGGAAAATGTATAAACACCCTGAAAACTGGGAAAGGCTGTGGCAGAGACAACTCTGGTTTATATACGTGCCCCTCATACAGGGGTGGGTGATCTGTGGTCCCAATTTTCAGGCAAGTTGGGTTAGTCCAGCATGAGATGGGGGGGGAGGGGGAGGGCAGAAAACCCAAAGGGATGGAGCTATGGAAGGAAGAGAGGGGAGAAGGGACCTCTGCAAGCAATCCATTCAGACTGCTAGTAAGAGCAACCTGCCTTTCCCTGGCAACCCACTGGGCAGGAAGGAAGGGGTTGTGGGGAAGAGAGGAAAGGAGTTGCAGAAACAGCAAATACAGGTAGAATGAAGGCCCAATTTGGGATTCAACCTCCTCCATTGCAGGGTTCAGCGCCACCTACCTCTGGCTGCAGCCCCAGGTGCCACCAGTTCTGATTCTCAACAAATTGCTTCCTCCCCAGTAAATGCAATCCCAGCTGGGGAGAAAAGGTCACCCATCCCTAACCCATTGAGTTTATAGCTGAAGCAGCTTTTGAGCCATTCTTAGTTAATGCCCAAAGCTAGGATTATACCACAAAGCACACTCAAAGACTTCCTCAAAGTAAATTGCCAAAGAGGGAAGATGCATTTTCCCTGAGAGTTTGTGACATCCCACCTTACAATTGAGGGGGAGAGGGGGGGGTTGGGAGAGAAGAATACCGAAGGGAATGTGTGTATACATTGCAACAGTAGTTTGTATTTATGCACATTGATACTTCAATCACAATGTTAGCAAATTCTGACTCTCTCTACTGTAAAAAATGGGTCTTGAATAAGAACAGAGACCTCTCTTGTTTCCAACCTTAGCTCATCCATAGGCAGATGAACTTGCAAAAAAAGCTAAGTTTTCTTTTTCTCCCTCTTTCTCTCATCGACATTTCGTGCATTTATCAGCATTTATTTCTCACTAGCCACACTGTGATGTTTTTTGAAGTTGAAACGAGCCTTTGCAACTTCTTTCTGTCTCATACAGTTAACAATGAAAGCAACAAAAGGACCTCCAGAGAGCTTCATATTTCTCGACAAAAGATAGCTGATCTACATAGAGAAAAGGGCTGCTGGGGGGGGGGAGAAAGCCATTCATATTTAAATGAAGCTTGCTTTAGCATTAAATTTCCATCTTTCATGTTACCTTGTCTGTTCTATTTTTGTTGGTGTTTGTTTTCTGTGATCTGGCTGCAACCAAATCTGCATACTGAATATTCTTGGTGGTTTCTGACTTCCCAAAAAGAACGTGTAGGCACCTGAACAAAATCTGATATCCAAGATGGAAAGAGTTATCTCCTAAACGGTCGGTTGCCTCTGATAACACCAAAGCCTTTTTTCACAGGAGAAATATGTGGCCTTATTGTCACCTTTTACTCTGATAGAAGCTCCAAGTGTGAGCAAAGTTTCACAGATGCCATTCTTTCTTCCGTGGAAGGTGGGGAGACTGTATCCGCTGTGTGATTTGAAAGTATAAAAATCATGCAGATATTACAGCATACGTATTCATGTTTGGAAGCTACTTCTCCCCATAAACACACATGAAATTTTCACACATCATGTTCACATCCCACCCACCCCCCAAAAATTACACCAATGTTTGAAAAACACCATGTGTGAAGCAATCATAATTTCTTCCCTAAGTAAAGTTTGTAAGATGGAGCCCATCTGCCTCTTTCAAATGATGAGAGTTATAAGAGGAAACGTGAAGTCTTTACAGCTGCAGTGTATGGAATATTCTATTACTTTGGTGGCAAAACCATTAGAAAAAAATATGTATTTTTAATTTATTTATTTTTTATTAATTTAATTTTTATTAGTTTCAAATTTATTATGCAAACCAAACATTAAAGCAACAAAAAAGACAAACAAAACACAAGAAAACAACAAAAAAGAAGAAAAACATTACATAACATAAAACACCAACAAGTTAAACTTACAATAACTAAATAACTAAATCACACAGCAATAGTTGACTCCCCTTCAACTCGGTTTTGGAATATGTTACAAAAGGTTTCCTATCTGCAGTTTCATTTTCTTAAAACTCTTTGCGTCGCAAGCATTATATCGAGCCTACTGTGATTTTTAGATTTTTTACATCTGTTTCAATATATGTCATAAATTTATTCCATTCATTATTAAACTTTGTACCTTTTTGGTTTCTTATTTTCTGTGTCATTTTTGCCAATTCTATATAGTCAAATAATTTTGATTGCCACTCATTTATAGTTGGGATTTTTGATATCTTCCAGTTTTGTGCTATTAGTGTTCTAGCAGCCACTGTTGCATATTGGAAAAATATGTATTTTAAAATGCTCTGACAGTTTACTGTTTTAACATATCAGTGAGGAAGGCTATGATTATGTCTGTCTTTAAAACGTTTATCTGGCACTGAGATAAGAGTCCCGGCCCAGGGTATTAGTAAGCGTAAAAGCTGCACCTTAGGTTAAAAAAAATGTAATTTTGTGTTATTCTTTTAAAGAAACCTTAACTAAGAGTCATGGGATCGGATTTAGAGTGTTGTAATCAAGGACAAGACGGGACGCAGGTGGCGCTGTGGGTTAAAGCCTCAGCGCCTAGGGCTTGCCGATCGAAAGGTCGGCGGTTCGAATCCCTGCGGCGGGGTGCGCTCCCGTCGTTCGGTCCCAGCGCCTGCCAACCTAGCAGTTCGAAAGCACCTCCGGGTGCAAGTAGATAAATAGGGACCGCTTACCAGCGGGAAGGTAAACGGCGTTTCCGTGTGCGGCTCTGGTTCGCCAGAGCAGCGATGTCACGCTGGCCACATGACCCGGAAGTGTCTTCGGACAGCGCTGGCCCACGGCCTCTTGAGTGAGATGGGCGCACAACCCTAGAGTCTGGCAAGACTGGCCCGTACGGGCAGGGGTACCTTTACCTTTAATCAAGGACAAGAGTTTTAAAATGCTTTCCTCCCATCCTGTGGTCCCAATGAAAATCACACACACACCCATTGCTATTTGTGCCAGGAGGGAAGCTGCCAGTGGCATCTGTGTAAATGGTAACTGAGGAGCCATTTTTTATTAACACCACTCCACAGGGGAAAGGGGGATCACAACCCTCCACCCAGGTCCTGATTTCTGGTTGCTATTTGAAGCCAACAAAGGATGCAACACCAAGCTCCACACTGAATGTAGCATGTAGTTTGGCCCCACATCTGTGACTGAGGCACCTCTGGAGTCCTCATTTCAAACAGCTTGAGCCTAACATCAATGGGCCTGTTCCTCGTATTCATTGAATTACAGAGCTGTAAGGGTGCCTGGTGCCTGGGACGCAGGTGGCACTGTGGGTTAAACCACAGAGCCTAGGACTTGCCGATCAGAAGGTCGGCGGTTTGAATCCCTACGACGGGGTGAGCTCCCGTTGCTCGGTCCCTGCTCCTGCCAACCTAGCAGTTCGAAAGCACGTCAAAGCGCAAGTAGATAAATAGGTACCGCTCTGACGGGAAGGTAAACGGTGTTTCTGTGCACTGCTCTGGTTCACCAGAAGCGGCTTAGTCATGCTGGCCACATGACCCGGAAACTCTATGCCGGCTCCCTCGGCCAATAAAGCGAGATGAGCGCTGTAACCCCAGAATCGGCCACGACTGGACCTAATGGTCAGGGGTCCCTTTACCTTTACCTCTAAGGGTGCCTGGGTACTCATCCTCTGCTCAATGCATGTTCTGCATTTCAGAAGTCAAGCACAGTGTCTCTGTCAGGAGACTCTCCTGCCTCTGCTTCAATACCTCCTAATGTTTAACCAACATCTACTCTTCCCTGCAATTTGCAATTTGATTCCAGTCCTGCCCCCCACCTCCCACCCCGAGCATCAAAAGGATTAGTTTCCTTCATCTTCAGACCCCTGTTCTACTTACCAATGGATGGCTGCTGCAACACCATGTGATGACTTGCATGTCTGAATGGGCCATTGCACATAGCAACAACACCGTGGTCCACTTTGCATTGGTCCAAACACGATGCTTTCCAGTGGAATCAGTTCATAAATTCAGCTGAATTGAGAAGAGATGCTGACTCATACCATCATTCATTATTTAGATGCAGTTCTACATATTACTTGATAGTATGCTAATAATAATAATAATAATAATAATAATAATAATAATAATAATAATAATTTATTATTTATTTATTTTCCCTGCCACTCTGGGTGGCTTCCAGCAAAATATTAAAATACAATTGTCCGTCAAACATTAAAAGCTTCCCTAAACAGGGCTGCCTTCAGATGTCTTCTAAAATTCTGGTAGTTGTTTTTCTCTTTGACATCTGGTGGGAGGGTGTTCCACAGGGTGGGTGCCACTACTGAGAAGGCCCTCTGTCTGGTTCCCTGTAACTTGGCTTCTTGCAGCGAGGGAACCGCCAGAAGGCCCTCGGTGCTGGACCTCAGTGTCCGGGCAGAACAATGAGGGTGGAAACGCTCCTTCAGGTATACTGGACTGAGGCTTTAAAGGGCTTTAAAGGTCAGCACCAACACTTTGAATTGTGCTCAGAAACGTACTGGGAGCCAATTTAGGTCTTTCAAATATTACATAATTGCATTTCTAGTCAAGGATACATGGCTCTCTTCTTCCTCTTTCTAAACTCACAAAAAACCTCGGTGAGGTAGGTTTGGGTGGTGACTGGCCCACAGTCTCCCAACAGACAACCATAGCTGAATTGGGCTTTGAACCAAGACCTCCCCAGTCCCAATTTGATGCTCCAATCAGTACAGCGACTACACCATACTTGAGCTCAAGCCACTGGGATGTTCCTCTGTGCTAGCTCCACTGGCAGAAATGGAAGCTGCCCGAGAGCAAATAGAGAATGTTCAAGACATGTTGTTTTCCCCTTCTATAATTAGAGCTGCCAGACCGAGGTTATTTCCAGGCTGTTGCTATTTTAGGGTGAGTTTCCAGCAGATTCATACTAGCAAATTCTGGTTGTGCAATTAACATTGATTTGGCGCTTTCCCCCCAACAAATACACTTCCCTCCTTCCCTAAAATAGGACTATTTGTGACAAAGAAAATGGCGAGGAAAGTGTGGGGTACCAGTTGCTTGATATAATGTTGCATAACCTCCCACGAACAAATCAGGATAAATGCTCAATAAATATCCGATGGTGTCAAACCTCTGCACAAACAAATCAGAATGGATGCACAATAAACAGGTCAACTGGAAGCAACCAGGCAGCAGCAGTAGTGGTAGTAGAAATACTATTACTATTGCTACTACTACTATTAATCTTCATTACGGTATATATTTTAGGCGCCAGGCGAAAGCGTTCCTCTTCAACCAGGCCTTTGGTGGATCAATATCTTACAGTCTTTTAAATGTATCTGTGGGAAGGGGGAGGGCATTGCTTTGTTGTTTTCGTTTAAATATTTACCGTGTCTTATCTTGTATTTTATTCTGTGAACTTCCCTGAGATCTTTTGATGAAGGGTGGTATGTATATAATTTTTAATGATGATGAACTTAAAAACAACAACTGGAGGCTCTTTAAAGAATTCAACCAAAAGCATCTGTCTGGTTATCTATTGGATCACCATTAAATTATCAATTTATAATGACAATGATATTCCACCCCTGCTAATCCATCTTGCTTGTAAGAAAGTGGATCTAAGCAGACAGGTAGGACAACTGGCATAACCACAACACTCTCCAACCAGATGTTGTTAGGAGTGGTGACTGGGAGCGGCCGCCGAGACCATATAACACCGGTCTTGAAAGACCTACATTGGCTCCCACTATGTTTCCGAGCACAGTTCAAAGTGTTGGTGCTGACCTTTAAAGCCCTAAAAGGCCTCGGTCCAGTATATCTGAAGGAGCATCTCCACCCCCATCATTCTACCCGGACACTGAGGTCCAGCACTGAGGGCCTTCTGGCGGTTCCCTCATTGCAAAAAGCCAAGTTACAGGGAACCAGGCAGAGGGCCTTCTCGGTAGTGGCGCCCTCCCTGTGGAACGCCCTCCCATCAGATGTCAAAGAGATAAACAACTACCAGACTTTTAGAAGACATTTGAAGGCAGCCCTGTTTAGGGAAGCTTTTAATGTTTGATGTATTACAGTATCTTAATATTTTTTGGAAGCCGCCCAAAGTGGCTGGGGAAGCCCAGCCAGATGGGCGGGGTATAAATAATAAATTATTATTATTATTATTATTATTATTATTATTATTATTATTATTACAACTCTTATCAGCCCCAGCCAACACGTCAAAACCTGGGCTTGACCACTCCTTGGTGCCAAGCACAGATTCTTCCATTATGTGCCCCTTGAGCATTTCCCCTCTGTTGAAGCCCAACGAAAGCAATGCCTCCCCTTGTTTCCTTGGCCGGCCTGCTTCATCCCCCTCTCTCATTACCCTGGGCGACTGCGACTAGCGTTCTCACCATGCGTGTGGGTGCAACGACTTGTTGTGTCACTAAGGACAGCACTAACAGCAGCTTCATTAGTTCTTTTTACAACAAAAGCTAGAGGGTTGGGTCCCCCCCCTTTCTCTGCCTTCTCTTTCTTCCCCTTAGTTGGCATGCGGGTTGAATTTTCCTTGGACCCCCTGCTTGACTTTTTTTTACAGCTCCTTTTGAACAGCGAGGCAGCGTGAACAACTAAGAATTGTAACTGATAGACTGTTTGCATGAGAACCCATGAAAGTCCCCTTTGTTCCTTTCACGTCAGCCAGGTTTAAGCAGACCCTCCCCCCCCAACCCCTCGGCTAAAGAGGAGGAAAAAGGAAATCCACTTTTAATTATACATTGATGGAAATCGCTGCATAGTGAAGTTACATCAAGTGGAGAATGGCCAGTTTATACTCTTTTATCTCAGCAGCCCAAAGAGGCGCTGTCTTCAAAATAGATATGTCAGCACAGAATGCCAGTTCCCAATATGTGGACAGCCTTGCCTAATTTAAATCAGATTACCAGCTTCATTTATAATCATGAAAACATTTTCAGAAGCGCAGCCATATTACTAATGGACTGGTTGACACCTTGAGCCGGCAAGCACTTACTTATGTACATGAGCAAGCTTGACTCAGATGGGGCGCAATGAATAGGACTGCAACGTAAACTGGGAAGTCAAATGATGGACAAAAATATGCTCCACTGTTTGTCATTAAGAAAACAAAAAGGTGGGAAGTAGGGGCCTTTGCTGATGGCAGTCAATGACTCATTTTTGTACGCTGCAAGATATAGATAAGGTAATTTACAAATCAGCAGTCTTGCTTGAGTAAAATGTTGGCAATCCCCGATAAAGTGGAGCAAGGCTTTTGCAGTGGGTTGATCTAGTGAGGCCAGTCACTAATGGGGGTTCTTCCCTTCTGTATTATCAGAACTGCACACAGAATTGTTATCTGATATTTTTAAAGGTTTGATATTGCCATGGTTTTAAGATCCTGATTTGTTGTGCACATTTTATGTGCATCGAAGGAAATCAATCAGTAAATATGTCCTTATGTTTATGTCAGTTTTAAATAAATGATAAACACTGTACTTGTCGGATGATTGGGAAAACCATTTCTGTGTTATCTGAGTTCTTGGATCAAATATGAAATCTGTGGGTGGGTGAGTGGGTGCATGTGTGTCTGATGATTTTTAGTAAAAAAAAAATAAGTTTGTGGTAGGTTGTTATAAGTAAAGCTGATGTTCAAACATTTTGCTTTTTCTCCCTGATTTCCATAGTTGTCCAGGGCTGTGTGAGTTCCATGATCCCATGTAAAAAGTGAAGCTATAGGATCTGATTGCAAAATCCAGGAACCTCAGGAAGCATGCATGATGAGGCAATAAACTTTTATTCAGAAGTAAGAAGAAGAAGAAGAGTTTGGATTTGATATCCTGCTTTATCACTACCCTAAGGAGTCTCAAAGTGGCTCACAATCTCCTTTCCCTTCCTGCCTCACAACAAACAATCTGTGAGGTGAGTGGGGCTGAGAGAATTCAAAGAAGTGTGACTGGCCCAAGGTCACCCAGCAGCTGCATGTGGAGGAGCAGGGAATGCGAACCCGGTTCACCAGATTACGAGTCTACTCAATATGATTTTCAGGTCTAACCCCAAAATTACAGAGCAATTCTAACCAGTGGCCAGGGATGATCAGAATGGCAGAGACACCACCATATCTGAAGCCTTGCCAGCTTGTGCTAGTCAGGGCAGAAGTTTCAAGGGTTTTCTGGTGTGTGTTTTTAGTTTTTAAAAAACATTTGCTAGCTCCAGGCTGATGCAGTCAAGGGGCTGTGTAGTTAGTCCCTCAGCAATCCAAAGGGGTTTGGATCTCTGCCACTACCAGCAGGAGAACCACCAGTAGCAGTTTTCTACCCATCATGGCAGAGCCCCTTCCCATCACCAGCAGAGGCCAGCACAGAGAGGTGCCAACATGCTAGACAGAAGTGCTGGATCAGAGCTTGGGCGAAGTGATAGGCTGGATGTGAGCCAATCAATTGAAGCTGAATCTTGGGACAGGTACTCCTGGATCCAACACTGTCACTGGAGGATCAGGTAGCCTTGGTGGCCAGGAGTGCCTTTTTCCATCTCTGACCCCTCTTGGGAAAATATGACTTGGCCACTGTGCCCCACACTCTCCTAACTTCCAGATTGGACTATAGCAAATGCACTCTACATGGAGCTGTCTCTGAAGACGATTTGGAAACTTAAACTGATCCAAAATGTAGGGGCCTAATTACTGGACAAGGTTCCATTCAGACCTCATACAACCCCTGTTTTAAAATAGCTGTATTGACTGGTTGTCAGTCTGTTTCCAATTCAAGTTGTTCATGTTAGTGTTTAAAGCCCTATATGACTTAGGCCAGTGTTTCCCAACCCGTGTTCCGCGGCACACTAGTGTGCCGTGGAACGTTGCCTTGTGTTCCGTGGGAGGGAGGCGGGCGAGTCGGGCGGTGAGAGGCGGGGCAGCGGCGGCGAGCACACGTGGGGCGGCGAGCGAGCGAGCTCCCACATCCCATCGCCGCTCGCTACTGGGCCTGCACTTCCGGGCCTGCCCCAGGAGGTGGGGTTGCGGGCATCACGCCCTTCCCCACGTGAGCGGGGAATCCCATCCGCCCCCACGTGAGCGGGGAATCCCATCTCAGCCCCCGCGAGAGCTGGGGAATCCCATCCGGCCACGCCTCCTGGCCAGCCAATCGGCTGGCTGGAGGGGGCGTGGCTTGCCCTATTTAGGGCCGGAGCGGAGGGGGCTCGCCCTCTCTTCTCCGGCTAGCCCCATCGCCGCTCGCTACTGGGCCTGCGCATGCTCGGCGAGCACACGCGGGGCGGCGAGCGAGCGAATCCCATCCGCCCCCACATGAGCGGGGAATCCCATCTCAGCCCCCGCGAGAGCAGGGGAATCCCATCCGGCCACGCCTCCTGGCCAGCCAATCAGCTGACTGGAGGGGGCGTGGCTTGCCCTATTTAGGGCCGGAGCGGGTGTGCCGCGAGATTTTTTTCATGAAACAAGTGTGCCTTTGCCCAAAAAAGGTTGGGAAACACTGACTTAGGCACCAAATATCCGATACACTGCCTCCATCCCCACCAACCTGTTAAGATATGCAGAGGTGGCTCTCTTGGTAAGTCTCGCCACCCTCAGAAGTGCTGGGTATTGGAGTCATTTACTTATGTGAATTATGTGAATGGTGTGTATAAAAGGGCCATAGTTATGGTTTTTTTTTGGGGGGGGGAATAACTTGACTCTATACAGAGATGCTCACGAAACTATCACTTGTGCATGAGAAAGGAGCACTAGGGTTCAGTTTTAACTTTGCTACTTGCCTGTAAGATGGTGAGACATCTGTTGGAACTTGGGCTGAGCTGGTAGTAATAATAGGAATAAATATTCCTTTGCGTCAGGATGTGCTGAATCACTCAGAGGAGCCTTAAGTGACAGACTAGTCTGGAACAATTGACACACAGCAGGGGCAACTGGAAGTGGTCCCGCCCACCCCGTTGAGAAGAAATCTTTCAAGGGGAAGAAAATGAGAATTAAACTGACTTGAGTAATGGGTGGAACAGAACGAGAGAACTAGGACAAGGGGAAACAATATGCACATGTACAAATCTTTTAATTTTGTTTGCTTTTTTAAAGTATTTATGGCAGCTGTGCATAGTACGCCCTTATTTATTTTAACAGACCTGTGTGCATCAGAATGTTTGCATAAGAAAAATCTTGAGTAAAAACAAGATTACCATCTGAGAAAAATCAGAAGATGTAGGCAACTAATGTGATAACGACATGGTTATTTATTTGTTATGTGGTATTTGGTTAGGTAAAGGTAAAGGTACCCCTGCCCGTACGGGCCAGTCGTGTCCGACTCTAGGGTTGTGCGCCCATCTCACTTAAGAGGCCGGGGGCCAGCACTGTCCGGAGACACTTCCGGGTCACGTGGCCAGCGTGACGAAGCTGCTCTGGCGAGCCAGCACCAGCGCAGCACACGGAAACGCCGTTTACCTTCCCGCTATAAAGCAGTACCTATTTATCTACTTGCACTTAGGAGTGCTTTCGAACTGCTAGGTGGGCAGGAGCTGGGACCGAAAGACGGGAGCTCACCCTGCCGCAGGGATTCGAACCGCTGACCATACGATCAGCAAGCCCTAGGCACTGAGGTTTTACCCACAGCACCACCCGCGTCCCCGCGGTATTTGGTTATTGTGGACTAAAATTAAGGTTAGTAACTGAAAGGCCCTGGAAGAAATCTGACCCACTGACTCTCAAGTTACCAACATAGATGAAGAAGGAATTTGGATAAAGTTGCATATGTGGCAATAAGAGCTGTTCAACTGTGGAGTGGGCTTCCTCAGGAGGTTGTGGACTCTCCTTCTTTGGAGGTCTTTAAGCAGAGGTTGGATGGCCATCAGTCACGGATGCTTTTAGCTGAGATTCCTGCATTGCAGGAAGTTGAACTAGATGACCCTTGAGGTCCCTTCAATCTCTACCATTCTATGATTCTGATTCCTCTGAGGTAGAAAACAGCCTGGGACCATAATATCTCTAGGACTGCCTCTCTCTGTGCGTGAACCTGCCTGGACCCTGAGATCATCATCTGAGTCCCTTCTTTGTGTGTCTCCTCCACAGGAGGTCCAGAGGGCAACATGAAAACAAGCCTTTTCTGCAGTGGCTCCCATTTGTGCAATGCTCTCTCCAGGGAGATTCCTCTGAAACCTTCATTATACTGTACATCTAGAGGCACCAGGAGAAAATTTCCTCTTCAACCAGGCTTTGGGCTGATTAACATCCTACAACAGCCTTCTAAATGATTAACATCCTATAACGTCCTTCTAAATGTGTTGAGAGGGGAGGTGTTGGTTTGGTTTGCCTTGTCTTTATTACGTACTCTCTGTTTTTTATCTTGTATTTTTATGTTGTGAACATAAAAATGAATGAAGGGCGGATGAAGGGCAGTGTACACATTTAATAAATAATAGTAACAGTAGTAATAATAATAACTCCTTTTTACTTTTCATTATTACTAGCTTTGCTGTTTGGAGAGAGACCATAGTTCAGTGGTAGAGCATAAGAGACCATTCAGACTTGCTCTCTTTATAAAGATCTGCGTCATGATGCCATTACTCTTCTTCCATCTTCCATACCAGGTCGTTCATCCACTGCCACAGTGTCCTTCCTTCTTGCAGACCAAGATTACCAGGTGCCAGCAAACATGGCAATTTTTTTTTGGCTGGGGCAATTAGAATTAGATCTACCATCTGACTAACTTGTTGAATGCCTAGGAAAGAAAGCCCACTCGTTCATATGTTTTATTTGTGGTCAAGGACAGTTATTAACTCTTTTATTTGTATAGTTGTAAACTTCCAGAATGCATTTTGTATAGCCAACCATCTAGCTATATCTGTATTTTATTGTATTTCATTCCTTTGCTATGGCTTGTGGCTGACACAAATAAAGATTTTATCAATCATCTACCAATAATCTATCTATCATCTATCTATCATCTATCTATCTATCTATCTATCTATCTATCTATCTATCTATCATCTATCATCTATCTATCTATCTATCTATCTATCCATCCATCCATCCATCCATCTATCTACCTACCATACAGATGATCGTGTATTGAGAATCAGTGGCATCTCCATAGGATCTCTGCCCAGAAACCCAACACCAATCAGAGCAGACAACCCACATGGGACTTGAGCACCAAGTTGTCTTCAGCTTAATTTCTTTTGGAGTTGGAGAATCTTGGGGAAAGGAGGTAGCAGAGAAAGGCAGTGCTCAACCTACAACTGGCTTCAGCCCTGCCCATCATGTCAAGTGGCCTCCAACATTGTGTGAATGTGGCCCTTGACAGAAAAAGGGTCCCCCACCCCTTGGGTATTTTAACAAATAGCCTGACCAGGTACAAGGCTGCTGCCTGTGCTTCTCCCTCTTCACGACCTTTCTCTCTCTCTCTCTCATATATATATATATAACAGGGACAGATTCTAAAGATTTTAGAGGTATTTGTTCCGTTAATTCCCTGCTGGTTCGTTCTTTGCCCACTTCATGCTGGTTCCCTGATCTATTATAGTCAACTTACCTTTAAAATAGCCTTTTCTTTTAAAAAATAGTTTTTAAATATTTGGCAGAAGTCTCTCTGTGTCTGTCTCTGTAGCACTTCATGAAATACAAATGAATCTCTATCAGCAAAAGAGATTCCTGTGAACATTTATCAATTGAGATCACTGGGCTAATCAAATATGAAGGCGAATACTCCACCCCAGAATGCAGACAGAGGCTTGTTCTCAGTAGGGGTAGGCATGTCACAAGCAGCTTGTCCCAATTAAAAGGATTCTGCTACCCCAAAATTCCAGGATTTGGGGAAAAAAAGATTAGGGATGAGCAGATTTCCTCACACCATTTCCTAATTGTTTTGTGGGTGCTCTTTGGACAGTGCTCCCTTCCTTCTGTACAGTACTCCCCTCCCCTGAAGGCTTTCTGATAACAATTTAACAAACAAACAGATTTTTGAACTGATGCACATGTAATTTGCTGCAGTTCTCAGTTCTTTGGGAAGGGGTCGCTAGTGAGGAAGAAAAATTACCTCCCCAATTCATGGCTTTGCTGGCTGAGGCTGAAGAGTGCAAAAGCACCAGATTGAAGGGCACCAGATTGGCAAAGTTTGCGCTAGGTGGCAGTGAATGGGAGAGGGTGTTTAGGTGCTCAGGAAAATCTCATTTTTTAACTTTGCAGAATCTTACCATTTGGCGGAGCAGCAGTATGGCAGACTCCACACACCCCTTTTTAAAAAATAAAATAATGATTGGTAGTCACTTCCTTCCTTCCCTGCTGGGCCCAAATACATGAATTCTTGTAAATTGCAGGGGGCAGGGGATGGTGGCCATTTTCTTGTTTTGACCATCATTTCAGCCAGAATGATGTGATGCCTGGACCTTCTGGGAGGAAACTAGTGGCTACTGCTTGATGGCCTCTAAAAGAAAATTGTCACAGACAAAAGTGATGGAGCAAAAGTAGTTTTCATACAGGGATTTTCATATTGTTGCTTCCACAGGTGCCCTGTATTATTCAATAGAATCTCCATTCCAATTCCCTTTTCCCTGAGAACATTTTTTTATTATTGTGAAGGAGAGTTTATGCACATTCATTTAAACAAGGTGGAGGGGGAGAGAATCTCAATACAAATTGCAGAATTTCATAAAGAATTTTGTTCTGTGCTGTGGTTTAATCAAATATGAAGGGGAGTAAGCAAAATGGATTAAGATGCAATGAGATTAAGATGCTTTGGTGGTAGGCTGGTGGCTGGGTTGCATGGCACATATATGTTTCCGTACATCAGTAACCAGCAGAAGGGGTGAGGATACCTGCACTAAACACCACAGCAAACAGTCATGCTCAGTAGATTGCACAAAGTCTGGAAATTAAAAAAAAAGAAAAATGGCTAATGCATTTGTGTTGCTCCACAAACAATATCATATAATTCAGAACCTCCAAAACTTTGGGTATTTCGGTGAAAAGATTGTAATATGCATGTAATAAAGACATAATCTATATGGAAAAGTTATTAAGATGTGTATCTAAAGGCCAAGCTAGATGAGATGTTGGGAGATCCGTCTTCAAATTTCACATGGCAAGCCGGAGTTAAAAACAGGCATGGGGTGCAGAACAGAATCAGATCAGAGCTACAAAACTGGGGAGATAAACACTTCTCCCATATTCCACCCCCCCAAAAAAAATCTACTGTATTTCTAGGAGCTGATATTTTCCCCACAGAGTAAAACATATAGGTACCATATAACACCAGTTATTAGGGCTGTGCAAGCACGTCAAAGTGCAAGTAGATAAATAGGTACCGCTCTGGTGGGAAGGTAAACGGTGTTTCCGTGTGCTGCTCTGGTTCAGCAGAAGCGGCTTAGTCATGCTGGCCACATGACCCGGAAGCTGTATGCCTGCTCCCTTGGCCAATAAAACGAGATGAGCACCGCAACCCCAGAGTCGGTCACTACTGGACCAAATGGTCAGGGGTCCCTTTACCTTTATGGACCCTCCCTACCTGAATTGTGGCCCTGACTTGTAAATTAGACCTAATCCAGTTTAATCCAGACTCATCTGATCCAACCCAGATCTAAACTGCAATCCTCAAAGTACGAATTTCCAGAAATCCCATTGACAGGACTGAAGTTCAGGGACCTCACATAAGACCTTCTAGAGTGTGGCAGATGACAGAAGCAAAGAGCATTCTGTTGCTTCAGCATCCGTTCATATTTCTTATTCCACAGTGGGAAGGTAGTTGGCCAGGTGCGTAGATGTTTGGAGATGTTCGTCTTATTAATTTTACTTTAGAAATATATTGTCCATCTCTACAACCAACTGGTGGGTGCTCATTCACAAGTAAATGTGTCCAGCGTCAGGGCAGGAGCAGCAAATCACATTTCATTCCTATAGCCACAATGGTCTCATGATTTGAGTGAGTTTTTAAAATAAGAAATGTACTTCTTTTTAAAAATCAGATTCACCACAGGTTAGGTCAGAAGGACAATCTAGGAGGCTTGGAGTTCCTCTCTATCTACTCTCTCCCATACAGACATGCCAGCCTTTGGAGCAAGCTGAGTTTAGATCCCATCACTTCCAACACCTTACTTGTGGTTTTACTCTAACAGAGGGATGAGGAAACTATGCCCCCCTCCCACCAGTTGTTCCTGGACTCCAGTTTCCATAAGACTTAGCTGCATAGGCTAAAGGTCAGGAATGATGGGAGTTGGACAAAGTTGCCCTTCTCAGTTTTAACATATTAGTCATGTAGAAACAGCTTTAAAGCACAGAATGGTGGCAATAGGGTCGGGGACAGAGGGAGTAGATAAATGTTAACTGTGTGCTTTACAACTGAAGTTCTAATAATGCACATGACCCACTAGGGTTGGGGGAGAGGCCATAGGACCATTAAGTTCAGGGTCTAAAATTAACTAGTTGCACCACTGAAGAGAGAGAGAGAGAGAGAGATTCAAAAATAGAATACCTTGAGTGGGTGATCTTTAAACACTCTCTCAACAGTCCCAAATTCAGCAGGATTTCTCATGGCTATTTTTGTAAAGAAAAAGATGTGGCGAGTTCTAGTCATGAGAGACCATTACACTATGCCAACTGTTGCTATGCCAACAGCCATCTTATCCCAGGAATCCTTGGGAGTCCAGAAAGGGGGTAGCTCAATCTGCACCATTTATCATCCTGTATCAAAGTGTCCGTTGTTATCTGCGATACGCACTAGCTAAGAAACTTCCCTGTTATGAACAGGTACACTGTATAATAACTGGTGGAGAGAGACAGGCATGCAAGAGATATCTGATCAACCTCTCATTCCTGTTTCTCAAAATGTATTTGTTGTTGAAGAATTTCAGATCCAAACTTTAAAACTGATTAGTTTGTCAGTCAAAGAGTTACAGTTCCTTCAGAAAGTAAAGGTTTACAGCAATCAACATCTGAGCATGTGCAAAGATGGCACCAAATGATGCTGAAAAGTACAGAACACACATGAGCAAAAACTAGAGATTGTCTTGTAATCATTTTTGGTTTGAATTGATGAAAATATTTAAATTCATTAGAGAAGTGGGCTCAGCACACATCCGAGAATTTTTTAACGTAACAGATTCAACCTGTGGACTGACCAATTTCAAATTTCAGCAACATCACTAATAGAATTCACATTTTTTATCTACTTCAGGGGAAACCTAATATTCAATTTATTAGCACTGGAGCTGCTGCCAACAATGTCTAGAAGCCCTGTAAGGTGTAAATTACCTTAGCCAATTCTGGGACAGGATGTGTGTCTGTGAAAATGAATTACTTGCAGATCACAAAGGGAACCACCTTTTCGGAATCATTACAGATTGACTAATTATCTGCAAAAATGCAAGGGATGGGTTTGGCACTGTTCACATTTGTTAATATCCACCCAAAATGCTTTTGGCATTCTTTGAATGCGCAGCAGGAAAATCAGTGTGGAACTGGGTCTTGTTGTTAATAAAACTTGAAAAGAGCAGCTTACGGTCTTTGATGAACTATAAATGGCTTTCACTACTCAGGTCTACCACACACTTTTGTAGGAGGAGAACATATGGAAAGAAACAAGGAAATTCAATGCAAAGCTCATGTCCATTCATGTTCTTGAGATTATTAATTAGGGATGAGTTGCAAAGATGCAAAACCTGACCTATTTCATGGACTTCAAAGAATTACAACAGAAGGAATACTCAGTCAGGTCAAATATTTATGCTCCTTGCCCATGCAATTTTCTCTTTCGCAGTGAAATTGAAGTTTTGTTATCGACAGGATAAATATATAACATGTATGTTATATGCCTGGCTTCCAGATCCGCAAACCTTAACGCTATGTTCAGCAAAGATTTTCCTCCACCACCATGCCATCCCCATAATTAATTACCTGCATAAGCAATTTAAGATTCATAAATAGTGACCATGCTTTTAAAATATACAATTGCTTTTCAAGAGTTCTTTACTTGATGACACTTGCAGAGTGTGGGGTTTCAATATCGCTTTAAAAAATGGTTAGGGGTCGACCTAGTACAGGGATGGGGAACCTGTGCCCACCCCATATGTTGTTGTACTACAGCTCCCATCATCCACAGCCAGCTTGGCCAATGGGCTTGGATTATGGGAGTTGCAGTCCAACAATACCTGGAGGGCCACAGGTTCTCCATCCCTGATCAACAGCACCCCTGTTATGTACTGAGTTGAATAGGATGCAGCAGTCTGATTGGTCCTAGAACAATGCAGTAGTATGATTGGTCCGCATGAGCCACCCAATCCAGCTCCAGGTGGAAGTGAATCCATAACCTGATTGGCCTACAGGAGAATCCCAGAATTAGCCAATCACGTGCAGCCCATTGTAAATAATCACGTGTAAATAATGTATATAAAGCAGATATTGTGGGGGAACTTCCATTCTTCCTCACCACTATGAGCTGAATAAAGAGCATGAAATCCTCTCTCGACTCCGAGCATATTTCAACCCCAAATGTGTGCTTGCAGGAGTTGCTGCACAAGGAGAGGGAAAGGATGTGATGAGTGACTGCATTCGTCCCCTAACTCGCCCCTTCCTTCCTTCAAATGGTGGTGGTGGGAAATTGGGAAACTGAGCACTTTGGAGAAACTGTGGCTGGGTGGTGGTGGACAACTTTGGAGAGGTGCTGCAGATCAGTGGCAGAGCAACTGCTTTGCTTGCGGAAGGTCCCAGGGTCAATCCCTGGCATCAGCAGGTAGCGATGGGAGGGTCGTTTCTCTGAATTGCTGTAGAGCTGCCGGCAGTCATTGCAGACAACGCTGAGTTACATGGACCAGTCACCTAGAATCATAGAATCATAGAATCATAGAGTTGGAAGAGACCACAAGGGCCATCGAGTCCAACCCCCTGCCAAGCAGGAAACACCATCAGAGCACTCCTGACATATGGTTGTCAAGCCTCTGCTTAAAGACCTCCAAAGTAGGAGACTCCACCACACTCCTTGGCAGCAAATTCCACTGTCGAACAGCTCTTACTGTCAGGAAGTTCTTCCTAATGTTTAGGTGGAATCTTCTTTCTTGTAGTTTGGATCCATTGCTCCGTGTCCGCTTCCCCGGAGCAGCAGAAAACAACCTTTCTCCCTCCTCTATGTGACATCCTTTTATATATTTGAACATGGCTATCATATCACCCCTTAACCTCCTCTTCTCCAGGCTAAACATGCCCAGCTCCCTTAGCCGTTCCTCATAAGGCATCGTTTCCAGGCCTTTGACCATTTTGGTTGCCCTCCTCTGGACACGTTCCAGTTTGTCAGTGTCCTTCTTGAATTGTGGTGCCCAGAACTGGACACAGTACTCCAGGTGAGGTCTGACCAGAGCAGAATACAGTGGCACTATTACTTCCCTTGATCTAGATGCTATACTCCTATACTCCTGACTCAGTACAAGGCAGCTTCCTATGTTCTTGTGTACAGTTTTCTTAGCTGAAGTCAAATGCATACTCTGAAGCTCCTATTTGCCCCATGGAGCAAATAACAGTTTGAAATGAGTGATGAAACAACTGGAATGTCCATACCCACATTTTTACCCAGATTGTGTGTTTTAAAAATTCAAAGCAGTGTACAGTAATAACATGGCACAGAGTAGAACAGAGTAGAAATGGTAAGAAAAAGCCAATCTTGCAATCGCTGTGATCTTTAAAATAAACAGGGGTAGATACAGATTCCCTGTATCACATCCAGTTTGGCCCTTAATTTCCTATTGGAGGGTTCATCAGGAAATCCACTGTATGAAGGGCATGGCCCATCTTGATAGAATAATAAATGAATAATATTCATAAATAACAGTACAATGAAATATGAGAAAATAAGTATGTTCTTGGCATGCTTGGTTTGTTCAGATCTCTGTTCTGAGCAGCCACAGATACAGAAGTCAAATAAATGCAGGGTTTTGATTCCTGACCATAGAAACATATAAAAATGCACCCTGACATTAGCATAGAAATTAAGTACAGTGACAAAAAAGCCTCAACTATATCCTCCTTTGATCCCTTTCTTGTTTCTTGTGGTACAAAGAAATTTAATATTTCTTAGCACTGGACAAATGGCCAACTTTGTCTAGAAGCCCTGGAAAATCTAAATGGTCTTAGCTGGTTCTAGAACAGGAGGTGCATCTATGAAAACTAATTGCCTATGGATCATAATGTTATGGATTGGCAATGTTAAATATTGGTTAATTAGAGCCCCCCCAGTTGGGTGGTTTTGGGCCAGTGTGTTCTGCAGCATGTCATTGATGGAAAAGTAGTGTATTAGTGATGGATTTATAGTATTCATACATCATTCCACCCTATTGGTTCTGTAATGCTTCCTCAATGTTCCCGCGTTATTGCCATCAGAAGGGTCACTCTTGCACAATAGTTCAACAGAAGTGGAACACACAGAACATTAAAGGATTTCACCAAAAAGCTATAGGGCATGAACCGATTGGAAACAAAGCAATGGTGTGATTCCCAGTGATTCAGAGGTATACTGCCCTTCTGCTAATAGAGGTAGAACATGGTCATCATGGCTTGTAGCCATTCCTAATTTTAACTTCCATGAATTTGTCGAACCCTCTTTTAGAGCAATCCAAGTTGCTTCAACAATTCAGCTGTGCACTGTAAATCCTGCATTAAGACTAGAGGGCACCATTGTTTTCTGAACACCCAATTTGCTTGCAGAGAACTTCCCTCATCATGTTTCCTAGTTTGGGTTACATGCTGCTTTCCCCCCACCTCTGCCCCTCCCTCCCCCTGCCCACTTTCCTCCATCTGGCATTAGTATTTAAATATCTAAATTGGCATCTGAATGAGTTGAATAATCGCTGGCCACTTTCTATACCTAACAAAACCATTCCTTGACATTTCAAAAAGATGCTTTGCTAACACGCTTCCAAAGATTCTGTAAAAAGAAGGGGGGGAACCAATTCTGTGAACAGAGGCTAAACACAGCTGAACAAAAAGCATTTGTGTTTGCAAGAAAAGAAGTATTTTCACCTCATATCTGGGGTATGTTAATTGAAAATCTGGAATCAGACTGATTTCCTGTTGAGTACTAAAATGGATTGCAATATGAAACAAGGCTCTTCAATCTGACTACTTCCATACTTTTCTATCCCTCCATTTCCACTGTCATCTATTCATATCTGCCGGGTGATATTTCGGTCTGCATTTAATGGATTAGAGTCCACATTGATCTCAGTTGGAAAATATGAGTCGCTGTTGCTGATCACCCAGTGTTATTGCCAAAGACTACTCCTTTGCTAGTAAAGTCAGCTTCTATTGAAGTCTCTCCCAAACAGTCATCTGTATAAACAATGATATGTGATTCTAAACTTTGAGCACATTTTTTGACCAGCTGTACTAACCATTTTTATGCAAGTTTTTATTTTATTTTAAGGGCAGTACTACCATGCCATGAAGTCAGACAATGAAGAGATTAATCCTAATTTTTGAAAGACATTGCAGGGGCTGGGCGGCTGATCTGATCAGACACCAGCCATTCTCTATAGGAAAAGGCAGCCAATATACAGTGTCAATTGCGGCATTTATTTTATTTTATTTTTCAATGAGATGTGCAGGATGAAGGAGTATGGGATCTTCAGTTTATGTTTTAGATCAGTAGAGGAAGATTGAAGACACTATTGTAGGAAGGAATTAAGTTCCTCAGTGATTTTTTTTTTAAGTGTAAAACTCATGGGGGGGGGGAACAACTAAATGATTAATTGGTAGAGAATGTAAATATCTCAAGTAAATATGATACAAACATGTAGTATTGTGGGTGTAAATGTGATGGCCATTTGAAAGATGAAACATATGAAAGTTGTCTCTTTAGTTAACACCTTAACCCAGAATTTGCTTAAATTATAAGCTGATTTGAAGAAAGTACACAGGACTATGGGAAGAAAATTGTTATTCCTAATGATGTTCTCAACTGGATGGCCACAGATTTGACTGAATTATTTGTTATTTTGGGGGGTGAGGATTTTGATGGTGCCATCCAATTTCCAATGAAAAAAGGACTGAGAGTTGTCGCTAGTGAGGTAGTTAGGCAATTTTACACCCTTGTTTTAGTTGTCTTATTTCCCCACCTTTTTAGATGATAATGCGTAGAATCATAGAATCGTAGAATTGTAGATTGGAAGGGATCCCTGAGAGTCATCTAGTCCAACCCTCTGCAATGGAGGAATCTCAACTAAAGCATCCATGACAGAAGACCATCCAACCTCTGCTTAAAAACCTCCAAAGAAGCAGAGTCCACCAAGGAAGGAGTCCATTCTACTGTCAAAAAACTCTTGCTATCAAGGTTTCCCTGATATTTAGCTGGAATCTCCTTTCCTGTAATTTGAATCCATTGGTTGAGATCCTACCCTCTGGAGCAGGAGAAAACAAACTTGCTCCATCTTTCATGTAACAGGCCTCTAGATATTTGAAGATGACTATCATATCTCCTCTCAGTTTCCTCTTATCCAGGCTAAACCACTGAGATTCTTGGGCTTGGTGGTTCGAATCTGTGTGACAGTGGTGAGCTCCCATTGCGCTGTCCCAACTTCTAACAGTTCAAAAGCATACCAGTGCAAGTAGGGAAGGCATGGTGGGAAGGTAAATGATGTTTTCATGTGCTCTGGCATTCGTCACAGTGTTCCATTGTGCCAGAAGTGGTTTAGTCATGCTGGCCAGATGACCTGGAAAGTTGTCTATGGACAAACAACCTGAAAAGCAAGATGAGTGCCACACCCTATAATTCCCTTTGATTGGACTTAGCTGTCCAGGGATCCTTTACCTTTTTACCTTTATATCCAACTCCCTCAACCATAAGGCTTGATTTCCAGACTTGATCATCTTGCTTGCTCTCCTCTTAATTCATTCCAGCTTGTCAATATCCTTATTAAATCGTGGAATCCAGAACTGGACACAGTACTGCAGGTGTGGTCTGACCAAGGCAGACTGGAGCAGAATAGAATAGTACACTATGACTTTCATTGATTAGGACACTATACTTCTGTTGATGCAGCCTAGAACTGCTTCACACTGTTGACCCATACTAAAACTGTGGTTTACTAAGACCCCTGGATCCTTTTCACATGTACTACTGGCAATCTACGTGTCCCCATCTTATATCTGTACAGCTGGTTCTTCCTGCTTAAGTACAGAAGCTTACAGTTGCTGCTTTTGAAATTTGTTTTGTTAGTTTGGGCCCAGTTCTTCAATCAGTTCAATCCTGATTCTGTCTTCTGCATCATTCCTTACACCTCCCACTTTGTGTCATTTGTAATTCTGATGAGCACCCCTTAAATTCCTTCATCCAAGTTGTTTATAAAGATGTTGAACAACAACGGGCCCAGGACAGAACTCTGTGGCATCTCACTCACTCATTTGAAAATGTGGTGAGCCAACTTTGCCTCATTCTCAGGGCACTTAATAATTTCTTTAGAATTTGGGGGGTAATGGGATAGTGACCTTACCTTATCATTGTGAGGTGGTCACAATGTCTTTTTCATTTCAGTAAGCATGCACTCTGCAACCTTGCTGACTTCCTGATCTGAAAAAGATACATGGCAAGAGTTACTTTGTGGATTCTTCCTCTGGGCTTTAATTAAAGTGAGGACAATCCACACATAGTCTTATTTAAGGGCAGATCTACATTGAAGCCACTTTAACTGCCTATAATTTATCCCAAAGAATCCCAACAATTGTCATTTGTTGAAGAGTACTTGTTGAAGAGTACTTTGTTACAGCTTCCAAGTCCCACTGACAGAACTATGGGCGGTTTCACTTAGAGTAAAGGTAAAGGGACCCCTGACCATTAGGTCCAGTCATGGCCGACTCTGGGGTTGTGGCGCTCATCTCGTTTTATTGGCCGAGAGAGCCGGCGTACAGCTTCCGGGTCATGTGGTCAGCATGACTAAGCCACTTCTGGCAAACCACTTCTGGCAAATCTACTTGCACTTTGACGTGCTTTCAAACTGCTAGGTTGGCAGGAGCAGGGACCAAGGAATGGGAGCTCACCCCGTTGCGGGGATTCGAACTGCCAACCTTCTGATCGGCATGTCCTAGGCTCTGTGGTTTAACCCACAGAGCCACCCGCGTCCACTCACTTAAGAGTAGACCTACTGAAATTAAAGGATCTTGCTTACTATAAGCCAAATTAATTACTTAGTCATCTATCACGAATAACCAAGAGCAGAATGATCACTATACCAATCCATCTTACTCTTCTTCCAGTAAAATAAAGGGAGATTTGATCCTACTTTCCTGTCCACTTTGCCAAGGAGGATTCAGGATTGATATAGGATGTAGATATTATGTTGGAGACACCTGCTTAACAAAATTGTACAGAGCCCACCAACATTTTGCACAGAGGTCACTAGAAATCTATCAGAGGTCTGGGTCTTTAATTCAAGAGGGACCTGTCCAGACACAAACCTGTGACCTCAAGGTGAAAGGTTTTATACACCAATAATGTTCCCTGGAGCCATCTCGTTCCCCAGCATGTCATGCTTTGATGAATTAAGTGCGTCAGAAAAGAACCAAAGGTCCATGCATTGAGTTAGCCTCAATATGATACAGTTTTATGAATCATCCCCTTCATTCAGTTTTTTCCTTTTTTGGTGCTGACTGAAAATATTTCCCAATATTTAATAATTCACTTTCATCTGGTTATCTGACAGGAAAGTATTCCATGTGTACTAATGCAAAAAAAAAAGGAGGGGAGAATCCAACAGGAATCTTTATAACGTATTTTTTCCTTTCTTGGTTCTTGCAAGAAACCGCTTTTGAACATACAAAAATTAAAATTAAAAAATTAAAAGAGCTGCATAATGTGAAAGACTTAAAACACTTTCCCCTGTTGGAGAGATTAAAAGTTGATCAGATATTGTCACATACATAATTGCAGCAGCTATTTAATTAAATTGGAGGATATTTGACAGATTTTTGTGTTAGCTGTTCGCACAGGCCAATTTAAGCTGATGCATTGAATATGATTTACATGAGTTCAAAGGAGTTGGGCCGGAAATATGTTATCCTACCTCTTTTTGAATTTTTTAGCAATGACTGTAACACAAATATAAATGTTGTAGAATAAGATGTTTAAAGTAGATTTTTTTGAATATTTTATTAAATTCAGAGTCTGGCTGGAGCAAGAATACTAGGGGATCTGAATTTTCAAAAGGTACTCAGCCATAGCTTAGTGGTAGAGCGCTTCCTTTGAATGCAAAACAGGCCATTCCCCCACCCCACCCCCACCCTCATGAAGCTCCCCAAATTTAAACCCCCCACCCCTGCAAAATGCCATTTTAATTCTGTTTAGTCCTGGTTTATAATTGAGTGAAGATTTGAATCCATGTCTCATAGGTTCAAATTCATGCAACATATGAAGTTCAAGTCCAGAAGTTTGTGAATCTCTACACATTCCTCTAATAAGAGCAGCTACTAATTCATATAAAATCAACAATATCAAGTGGTACTCATGTAATATATAGCTCCAAGTCCTGCCAGGGCAGTCATCCTTTTGACCTCACACTTTAATTCTGCACAGGAAGGTTGCATGCTTCCAGGGACAAGAACTGAAACATCAAAAATTTCTGTTGTTATTTTGAAATCACTCTTGGGCATGCATTAAAATTCTCTCCAAGACAGAAGCATTGCTCCCAAAGTACCGAAGACTACTGATTACAATTAAAAAGAACTATCAGTTAACCATTACTGGGTATGAAAATTAAAAGCTGAGCAGAGCTATTTTTCACTACCGCTTAAAACAAAAAAAGCTCATAGTTAATTGGCAAGGGAATACAGTTTTAACTGTGAAGAAAACAACCTCTCAACCATACATACTCCATAGAGTCCATTCATTTAAAATAGGCTTATGCCAGACTCTCCACAAAATGAATAGAAATTCCATAGCAGAAGTACTGTTTGGGGGCTTTCCTCTGGCCCAAACCAGTGGGGATACTGCAGGTCTCCTGCCCACCTGTTCCATGGGCAGAAGGGGACGTTGAATTGGTCTCAGTGGAAAAAACACTTGCGCCCCTCCTTGGGAGGTGGCCTGTGGGAGATTGGCTGTGCTGGACACCTCCACCAAATTCAACACAAACACCCCAGCTCAGTGTATATGGGATTTGGCTTCCTCTCTTAGACTCAAGCAAAGAGACTGAAATCTGAGGAACAACTCACATTAACATTTTTCAAAAATGAAACTCCAAAAACCTGAAAAGAGAAAATAGGAACAATGTTCAGCCAAATACAAATCCTTGACAATTAGATATCATTGAAGGTAGATCCCTGTGGCTACACTCCTCAGTGCCGGTTTTACGTATAAGCTAAACAAGCTATAGCTTAAGGCCCCACTCTCTTGGGACCCCCAAAAAAATTAAAGGAAAAAAACCTGGATGTACATTTCCAAAATATAAAATAAATAAAATAAAATAAAATCTACAGCAGCAATAGTGTTTTGTGTTTTGTAGGCTCCTATGATGTAAGTAATGGGCCTGGCCTGCTAGGCTGCTCCCTAAAATATCACTGGTGTGCTCATTTCTCTATATATAGGGTGCCTACATTCTGCATGTGCAAATGGCTTTAGATACCTATTAGGTCCATAAATTACTGTACAGTGGTACGTCGGGTTAAGTACTTAATTCGTTCTGGAGGTCCATACTTAACCTGAAACTGTTCTTAACCTGAAGCACCACTTTAGCTAATGGGGCCTCCTGCTGCCACCGTGCCGCCGGAGCACAATTTCTGTTCTCATCCTGAAGCAAAGTTCTTAACCTGAAGCACTATTTCTGGCTTAGCGGAGTCTGTAACCTGAAGTATATGTAACCTGAAGCGTATGTAACCCGAGGTACCACTGTATAGCTTATATTCAAAACAAAAAACAGCGACAATTTGTTGTTGACAAAGGATAGCTGGACATATAAAGAGCCCCACTACCTTCAGTAGCTTGGGCCCTCATCAAACCTAAATCTGGCCCTGGCACTCCTATATCTATTTATACCATCTATTTATCCCATTGAACTCCATAGGGCTTACTTCTGAGTACGCATGCATAGAACTGCATTGAAAGGCTGCTATCCTCAGGCCACATGCTCCAAACTAGTCATAATGACTTCACTGGGCTTACTCCATGTTACCTGCCAGCTTATTTCAGTAACCATTGATATATTTACATGAAGCAGAAGCGTTGCTGCCGTCAAGGATGGCACCGTAAGCTTTCAAGTTGAAAACTGTAGAGCAGTAAACAAACAAAGCTAAAATGGAAGCACAGAGGGAGTGATCTCTGACATGGTGTCCACATTTTAGGGCCATGCTCACAGCAGACAGGGCGGGCACATAAGCTTTGTATATCTAGAAATCTGTCTGGCACTCATCAGGCAGTGTTACTTGATCACAGCTGGATGAAAATGCACACCCAGGGCAAATATGTAAACACAAGCTTAATCTGCATGGGAAAAGTTACTGTCATCCTCTCTGACAGGAAACGCCTTCAGGACACACTAGCTGTAATAGTCACTCGTCTTGGTTACTTACCAGTGTTGTCAGACGTAGACTCTGAACCATTATAGATTTTCAAAAAGTTGCAGTGAAGAGCAGGGAGCTTTTTGCTTTGTTTTGTTTCACATCTTCTATTTTGAGAAAGCACACACTTTATTTGTTTGTACATATGCTTTATCATACACTGTAGCAAAAGACGGTAGTTTGCTTTCAGCGGATTATTTCCGCTGAAATCATTTCCGCTGGCTATTTCCGGCATTGATAGGACTTACTCCCCAACCTTAAATGTGCTTCAGTTTTGTTTGTTCCTGCCAAACAACAACAACAATAGAACTCATATGCAACTTAATTATCCAGACCTCTAACTGGATTATAGAAAATTACACACACACACACACACACACACACACACACACACACACACTAAAATATTATATTTAAACCAAGTTACCCTTAAAAAAAAAATCACAATAAAACCAGGGTTTGAAATTTCTTTCTCTATCACACACACACACACACACACACACACACACACACACACTAAGGGCCACACATTTTAACAACAACAAAGAGGTACCCTTGAGTACACCCTGGGAAAAAGGTATCTGTGTGTATGATGTACATGTTTGGGTAAACTTGCTTAAACAAAAATAGTCTGCAGCAAGTGCCAAAAACAATATTGTGAAAGAGTCTGCTTAATATCCATGGGCAGAGAGTATAGACGATGCCACACTGAAGGATCGATTCCTTGCAAGCACAGAATGCAAAACCTTCATATAGGTAAGGAGTGGCTAAGTAGGTGCAGGGGTCAGCAAACTTTTTCAGCAGGGGGCCAGCCCCTGCTGTCCCTCAGAGCTTGTGAGGGGCCAGACTATATTTTTTTGGGGGAAATGAACGAATTCCTAGGCCCCACAAATAACCCAGAGATGCATTTAAAATAAAAGGACACATTCTACTCATGTAAAAACATGCTGATTCCCAGACAGTCCGCGGGCCAGATTTAGAAGGCAATTGGGCCAGATCCGGCCCCTGAGCCTTAGTTTGCCTACCTATGTAATAGAGTTTGTGAAGAAATGTTCTAGCCTTGTGATGAAGTGGCATGCTCCAACTAATGTTAATCACATTTAAGGGGCGTGGGGTTTTTGAACAGATTTAGCTTTGCCATTAAACTCTCTGGGATACACAATATTGGCTGAGCTGCCTACCCCCCCGCCCCGCCCCCAAGTGACATTTGTTTTCATACAATGATTTTATAGAAATATATTTTTTAAAAATAAATAAATTGTCCAGTAGCATCTTAGGGACACGGGTGGCGCTGTGGTCTAAACCACAGAGCCTAAGGCTTGCCGATCAGAAGGTCGACAGTTCGAATCCCCGCAACAGGGTGAGCTCCCGTTGCTCGGTCCCTGCTCCTGCCCACCTAGCAGTTCGAAAGCATGTCAAAGTGCAAGTAGATAAATAGGTACCGCTCTGGTGGGAAGGTAAACGGTGTTTCCGTGCACTGCTCTGGTTCGCCAGAAACGGCTTAGTCATGCTGGCCACATGACCCAGAAGCTGTCTGCAGACAAACGCCGGCTCCCTCAGCCTATAGAGTGAGATGAGTGCCGCAACCCCAGAGTTGTCTATGACTGGACCTAACGGTCAGGGGTGCCTTTATCTTTAAGGTGCTATTGGACAATTATTTTTTATATATTTTTACTTTATAATTTACATATCTATATATTTCTATTGCATCAGACCAACACAGCTACCTATCTGAATGATTTTATAGTGAAGTTTTATTTGAGAATAGTCATATTTTTGAACAGCATGTGGAAAGAAACCCCAAATTTAGGATTCCTTTGGATTGTTACTCCTCCTAGTCCATTAGGCAGTTGAGAGATCATCAGTTTAGGAGTAGAATTTGGAAAGAACCCCAAAATTCTGGAGTCCGCAGGATTTCTATTCCCTTCCCAGCGCTCTTCAAGTAGTTGTTGATCCCAAGAATAGTTGGTTGATGTGTCAATTAAAGTTCAGAGTTAGGTTCTTTCCATGTTCCCCCTTCAGATTAAAAGTTACATTTTTTACAGTAACTGCATAATTGCAGTAATTGAATATAATCCATTTAAAGGCATAACAGTTAGCATGCTTGACATTTCCTGAAAAGTCTTCTGTATTCAGTACACAAAGGGTGAAAGCTGCTAAGTATGTTTTCACAGAAGGAAAAGAAAAGGCTTTTAAGTGTCAACAATTGTAGTGTGTGTGACAAATGTCAGACTGGGGGGGGACAACTGGCCCTTTAAATTGAATTATTTACTATGTTTCTTCAATAGAATATAAATTACAGCAGTATGTACAACAGAAGAAAAATCCAAAGAACATTAGCTAGGAATGTATTTGACACCAGAGTGCCCAGTGTAGTCAATTCAAAAACACAGAAACTTTTCCACAGAGACACCAACCACTTAGAAGAAAATCCCTCAGTCAGCATTCATGCTTAAGTTCAGAAAACATATTAAGTTCAGAAAACATACATTATATATGTATATTAAAACAGCAACAGTAAGCTCGTGAAAAGATTCCAGAAACAATATAATAGACATCTACTGTATTTTATAAGAATACAGGTCAAGTTATCCAAGTGAACATCAGGTGCAGTTACCGTATGTTCAAGGTATATTATGAAGTCATCTTATACAGGTCAAGACGAATGACTGTTCACAGGATTATACCTGAATGTCCACTAATTCTAAACTATGACACCATCACTGCTGGACAGTTTATACACCATATTTACTTCCAGCTCACAATGAGATGAATTGCACAAAGCTCTTTGAAAATCACCCAAACAATCAGCCACACCAGTATAGCCAACATTCCTTTGGGTTGTTCAATAAATAGCCCCTTCTTCGGTGTTTGATATGGTTAAGGGGAAGCAGGGCAAAGATGTAAGAACACAAGAAGAAGAAGAAGAAGAAGAAGAAGAAGAAGAAGAAGAAGAAGAGGAGGAGGAGGAGGAGGAGGAGTTTGGATTTGATATCCCGCTTTATCACTACCTGAAGGAGTCTCAAAGCGGCTAACACTCTCCTTTCCCTTCCTCCCCCACAACAAACACTCTGTGAGGTGAGTGAGGCTGAGAGACTTCACAGAAGTGTCACTACCCCAAGGTCACCCAGCAGCTGCATGTGGAGGAGCGGGGACACGAACCCGGTTCCCCAGATTACAAATCTACCACTCTTAGCCACTGCACCACATTGGCTCTGCTGGATCAGACCAATGGACCATCTAGTCCAGCATCCTGTTCTCACAGCGGCCAACCAAGTGCCTGTGGGAATCCTGCAAGCAGGATTCAGCTACAAGATTACTTTCCTCTCCTGTGCTTTCCAGAAACTAACATTCAGAAGCATCACTGCTTCCAGCTGTGGAGGGAATGCATAGCCATCAAGGCTAATAGCCAACGATCTGCCTCTCCTCCCTGAATTTGTACAACCCTCTTTTGAAGTCATCTAGGTCAAGGGCCATCACTGCCTCCTGTGGGACCGACATCCATAGTTTAACTATGTGCTGTGTGAAGAAGTACTTTCTTTTATACATTTTGACAGAGGGAAGGGAAAAAAATATCTATCCACTTTCCCCAGGCTTTGCATAATTTTATAAACTTCTAACAAGTCACCTCTTACTTACCTTTTCTCTAAACTAAGAAGTCCCAAACATTGCAACCTTTCTTCCTATGGAAGTCACTGCATCTCCTTGATCACTTTAGTGGCTCCTTTCTGAACCGTTTCCAACTCTACAACATCCTCTTTGAGGTGAGCAGAACTGTACACAGCATGCAAATGCATTGCACCATAGACCTGTATAATGTTGTTGTGACATTGGCAGAAATGCAGTATTATTATTTCTCAAGGTGTTAAGACCTATTATTATTATTATTATTATTATTATTATTATTATTATTATTTCTGTTAGTTTAAACAATTTGGTTCAAAGGCACAAAGCAACGCTTTACAAAACTCACATGAGAAGCTGTGCGTTTTACATGGCTGAGGATTCTCTCATCTCTAAAATATGAGGTTGCCTTTTCCTATTTACCTACAATTGTCAAAAGTAATGGTACCAAAAATATAAATTCATGTTGATGAGACTCCTCTAGCTTATATACATCATTACAATTGTGGCGCCACCTGCTTCCACTCTGTTTCCTAATTCATGTACTCTGGTGCGATTTAGGGAGCAATCTTAAGTACAGGAAGCCAAGGTAAATAATGCTGCCTTAAGTTAAGAGGGCATAAAGTACACCAGATCCAGACTGTGTCCAGCCTATGACTTTCAGAGGGAAAACAAGCCATTAAAATACAGTTTGAGTTAAACCACCCTTTTTGCTGGCTTAAGGTATGCCTGGTTGCTAGGTCATGTGACCAAGCTGCCCTTGGGTTTGGCTCAGCCAGCTGGGTCCCAACTGAGCCAAGATGAGAGAGATCATACAATGCTGTATTTCCAGCTGAGTCAGGATAAGGGAGTTACACTGGCATAGCCTGGCTAAGCCAGAAACCTCCTGAGTCAGCCAAACATCTGCTGGACCCTAATTTGGGCAGATCTTGCTTTACATTTGCTCCCTAAGGCACAAATAAACCCAGATACATTTATTAGTTTTTAAATGTCATATATCTTTTTTTTTTTTAAAAAAAAAAATATTTTCAGATTATTATCATCATCATCATTCCAGTTTGTTACCTGCCCTTCACCCCAAGGTCCCAGGGCAGTTTCCAACATTTTAAAAACACAACATTTTAAAATCAGTTAAAACAAATAATTCTTTATTATATTCAATTATGAAATGTGTTAATTACTGTCTTTGGGGGTTTTCAGCTGAAATTGTCAAAGAAAACATAAACCCTAATACTATTTTCATAACAATAAAGGACCAGATTTGTTGTTGTTTAGTTGTTTAGTCGTGTCTGACTCTTCGTGACTCAAAGGACCAGAGCACGCAAGTTTTTAAAAAATTGCTAACCAACTATTTCTTCTTCATTCAAGCATCCCATAAGGATTCTCTTTAGATCAAATGGGATAATGTACACTGTCATCTCTTGAATTTTAATCAATTTTTTAATTCAAACATTGGGCAAGAGCAGAATATGTCTGACACTGTACACTTACTGGTAGCATTAGGATAAATTGGGATACATTTAATAAAACCTCTAAGGCGTAAGATACCTGTGAAAAATGATTCTTTCTGTTTAACGTGATTAATTGATTAAATACATTCTCAGACAGGCAGGTCCAAAATCTTCAGAAATGTGTTGATTTACATTTTCTTCTCACATCTTCGGAAAAGAAGGTATTATTATATCCCAACTGAATATGAAAGTATTTATTTTACTTACAAGAAGATGTGGTAATTTACAATTCAGATTTAGAGGTTGTTCAAATAAGTGTGCATTTTTGTAAAACAGTATGTGCAAAAAGATAGCCAGTAAGCTGTGGAGGTTCATTCATCTTGTTTATATCGTGATAGGAAATACCTTGGTTATTGACCGCAAAACACTGCACTGCCTTCTTTTTTCTAAATGGAGAAATCACTTATATTAGCACCTGCATCCTCATTATACAAAATCCAATTTCAAGGTGGCAAGCCTGAACTAAGATATGATTTAAGCTTACATAAAAAACGTAATATTTATTTGACAGGTGCTAGAGTGAGATTGCATTTATTTCTGATGCAGATTTGTAGATCATTCTACAATTCAGATTCTATTTCCAAGAAAAAACAATGTCAGCAGACTAGATACAGACTGGTACAAGCCTGTAATGCCAAGACCCCTGAGCTGTCAATCCTAGATGTTTATTCTCATGCAGCAGTTCCTGCTTGCATGGTTGAGCTGGTTTAATCCAAAACTAGCTTGTCTCCACCAATGAGTGATTGGCCTAGAGGCATGAGGTGACAGGACAGTACTTTCAAAATTAATTTACTCAAGTGACATTGCTGGTCTTCCTAGAATGGTCACCTCTGTGGGACACTGGTTTTGCAAGCTAAATGAACATTTCTCTGTGTATAAGAATCACAACCCCCTCAAGCCTTAGAAGTTGACACGAATGCAAGCCCTTTACTGAAGTGTAAATGGTTCAGAGGCTGTGCCTTGGCTGTACACAGGATTCTCCGGTCTATCAGCCCAAAGAATGCATTCCAGCAACACTGGTTAAATCCTGACAGCAATGAAAGTCTTCTCTCTCTTTAGGAATAACATGTTTGGAATGGCCTACTAAGATTCTGTTTCTTTGTTGATTTGCGGCAGTTCCACCATAACTAACACCCATCCCTCTAATAATGAACTCAAGTGGTGAGCACTGAGAGAGGTCAAAATGGGCCACTAGGAAATGAGAGGGATGTTTACAGAAATGCAATAACCATCTTTTAAAAAAATTGCTAAGGGGGCAAACAAAAAAAACCCAAATTGCTAATTGAGGTTTGAGCATGCTCAATATTCACAGACTTTGGCTATCTTTTGAACTATCAATAGAAATATTTTTAAAAAAATAAAAAATAAAAATGAACTATCAGTAGAAAGTTTGGGGAATCTGTGGCCTTCCAGATGTTAAAGGTAAAGGTAAAGGGACCCCTGACCATTAGGTCCAGTCATGGCTGACTGGGGTTGCGGCGCTCATCTTGCTTTACTGGCTGATGGAGCTGGCGTACAGCTTCTGGGTCATGTGGCCAGCATGACTAAGCCACTTCTGGTGAACCAGAGCAGTACACAGAAACGCCGTTTAGCTTCCTGCCGGAGCGGTACCTATTTATCTATTTGCACTTTGATGTGTTTTCAAACTGCTAGGTTGGCAGGAGCAGGGACCGAGCAACGGGAGCTCACCCCGTCATGGGGATTCGAACCGCCGACCTTCAGACCGGCAAGTCCTAGGCTCTGTGGTTTAACCCACAGTGCCACCCACGTCCAGATGTTATTGGACTACAATTCCCATCAGCACCAATCAGCATGGCCAATGCCTTGGGATAATGGAAGTTCTAGTTAGCAACATTTGGAAAGCTATAGGTTCCCCATCTGTGGTCTAGCTTGTAAGCATCAAGGGCAAGCCATGGTTGATAGAAATGCTGAACAGGAGCTGCCCTATGAGGAGGTGTGAATAAACTACAACAATGTACCTTCTGGGTGCATGACAGGGCAAGGTATGGTCATAGACAAATGAAAGCGAAGTTCCGCATGTGGAATGAAGTTTAGCTATGTGCTGGAAATGAAGTTGCAGGTGTGCATCGAGATGTCTATGGGCAGCTGCAGTGCAGAGCTCATCTGGGCCCCACTGAAATGGCTGGATGCATCTTTTGATGGAGATGAAAATGTACGTTCCCCTTTCAGAGCTACTAATCGTTGCACATGACTTGTTGCACACAATTAAAGTTGGATTGGGAGTCTGAAATTAGCAACAGACCTCAAAGTTTCAAAGAGTATAGAAACAAAGAGACACGAATTTCTACATTCATTTGAGAGATGTGCAAAGCCCCTCAATTTATTGTCTGTGCTGGAGGAAACCCATCTATATATTCATCAGGTGTCAGCGAGACACAGTTTAGAAATTGGTGTTTTCTTTTTCATTCTCCTAAAATGTTGTCTAAAAGTGTCTGCACTTTCAGGGGGGAAAAACACACACACACATCTGCCTTGCATTTCTACACAGTAGCATTTTATGTTGTAACGTTAGTGACAAAGTCACCTCATTTATCCAGTTGCCTATGGTCTAAGTGTAAGTAATTTGCCAAATGATAACAATGGTTCAGCTTTGCTAAATGGTACAGAGAACAGCAATTACACTTAAAAAGGCACTGGCGCTCTATATGTCAGCAAAAAAGCACCTACAAAGACATAATTGCAATGTAATTGCTCACAAATTCATGAAGTAAACATACATTATTAGAAGCCACTCGTCTGTTCAATTTAGGTGACATTACCAGGAGCATATTGCATAAATAGGAAGCCGTTTGTGACTAGTTACTGTAAAGAGAAGTTTAAATTAAAATATGGTGCAGATGTATCTGTGCTCTTTAGATCACATAAATTATATCACATTTTGCACCTTACTCAATTTCCTATTTCACTACCACACTATATATACTTAATAATAAATATTAAATGTTATAAAAGCAAAACAAATGATTTGTTTCCTAATGTGGCAAAATTGGAAGCCATTGCATGCCTAAAGATAGCAAGACACTGACCCTCATTAACTCCAAAAAATTGTGGTTTGCTTGAATGCCCAAACCCAGCCCATGGTTTGTCTTCTGGCAGGAGTTCTAACTTGAATAAAATATTGTGGGGGCCCAGGTAAGCCCAGCCCCACATAATCAATCGCATGACATAGTACACACACCATTTAAATGGGAATGCCCATCAACTTTGTAGGGGCCTGGGCCCCTCAAATATTTTATTGTGGGCTGAAGCCCCCATGGAGTTGGCTTCATATGTCTTCTGGCAACAAACCATGATTTAAATCATGGTTTGTTGCTGACCTATGAACCATGGGTAGCTTTAATTATGGTTTAGCACTATGTCTGAATCAAACAGCCTTACTTAACCACATTTTGTTTGGACTCACCATTCAATACGTTCTCCAAGCTACAGAGGCAAGAGGAGCTTTGGATAAACAAGCCATGATTTGCTTGCTCATCTGTGAGATTATTCATGGTTTGTTGAACAAATCATGATTAAGTCAAAGCATGACTTAGTGTATTGTGTGAACAAAATCACTAAATGCAGATCCAAAGGAATTTTATATAGGTCTAAGTGCACCATTCCAAAAGTGATCACTCATTCAATTAAAAACTGCAGGTTGAGCCCTGTACAGATAACCATCACAGACCTGTAGTGAGATGAAGCCTTTGATTTTATGAAGCATGTTATATTTGCTCAGAAAACTATGTGGGGCAAATTGTTATGCCTCAGTCTACATTCTTTGAAGAAAAAAGTTGAAACCAAGAGCATTATTCTTCTCTGTCATATCACCTTCATAAAAATGTGTTTTTCATTCTTCTTTTTATTTGAATGGCAAGAGTTGTTTTACCCAGTACCTACATGACTGTTTTTCAGGGGACTATAGAGTTTACAGGGACGCGGGTGGCGCTGTGGGTAAAACCTCAGCGCCTAGGACTTGCCGATCGTATGGTCGGCGGTTCGAATCCCCGCGGCGGGATGAGCTCCCGTCATTCGGTCCCAGCTCCTGCCCACCTAGCAGTTCGAAAGCACTCTTAAGTGCAAGTAGATAAATAGTACCACTTTATAGCAGGAAGGTAAACAGCGTTTCCGTGTGCTGCGCTGGTGCAGGTTCGCCAGAGCAACTTCGTCACGCTGGCCACGTGACCTGGAAGTGTCTCCGGACAGCGCTAGCCCCCGGCCTCTTAAGCGAGATGGGCGCGCAACCCCAGAGTCGGACACGACTATCCCGTACGGGCAGGGGTACCTTTACCTTTACCTTTATAGAGTTTACTTCAGGAGGAACGGCAATAGGTTAGTGGTAGAAGGCTCCGGGATCAGTCCCTGGGATATCCAGATAGCACTGGAGAACACTTCCTGTCTGAAAATTCTAGAGAGCCACTACCAGCCCCTGGAGGCAAAATTGAACTAGATAAGCCAATAGCATGATTTGGTTTAAGGCAGCTTTCTATGATCCTACGTGTTTCTCAAATGAAGGATGCATGGAATGATAAAAGGGACTGTGGTGTCGAGTATTTAGCTGTGTCCAGTAACCACACAGTTCCTTCTGCCCCTGCCATCACCATTTTGAGGTGCAACATCTGAAGCAAGGAGGCATGGAGCCCCCCCCCCCACCCCATGGAATTTTGAATCTGTAGTTTCAATTCCTTTGGGAATGCTCCACACATAGTATTAGTTCCCTGCTTCAGACGTTTTTCTTCCAACATGGTGACAATGGAAGGAAAGGCAGGGAAAGCCATACAGCTATAGGGCAGAGCTGAATGCATTAACACACCAAAAATTCCTTCCAGTAGCACCTTAAAGACCAACTAAGTTAGTTCTTGGTATGAGCTTTCGTGTGCATGCACACTTCTTCAGATACACATTTATTTATGTTAGTAATACCTGCAAAGGACTATTGATGGCCAACAAGATAGCTGGAAAATGTCCCCCCCCCCCATTCCTGTAAGATGAGAAATTCGAGACACCTTTTTCTACTCTACTTGTTTGTTTTCCCTCACCCTCCTCACGCTGTGCTTTATGGAACATCTTTGTCGATGAAGAGTTCTGCAGAACACAAAAGTCTGCAACACATTCTGTAACATTTGGGTTGCTTCCAATAAATTTCTAAAAATCCTTATATTATGTATTTGCAGCCAGTATCAGCTAGGTTTTCCTTTTGTTTGCCATACGTGCTACACATATAATAAATAAATGAATGCAAACTACTAATAAAAAGAAAAGTTGATTAGCATGAAAGTATTTCTTTTCAAAACCAACTGCATTAAGGGATTGTAAAATAGCATATTTTTCTGCTATGTGACCTGTGACCATCTACAAAAAGAAAATTGTGACCATACTTCAGAACAATTTTGTAATTGCTATGGAACCCTTTAGATATATTTTAAGTACTTCTAAAATTACCATAATGTTATGTTCTATGCCAGCCGTATTTAATCACCCTTGACATTTGAAATTGTTGCAAATATTTTAAGATGGCCATTGCCAATTGTTTAATTCTTCTTATGACTTTACAAGCAATATAACAGGGTGAACTACAGTATTTATTTTTTCTTTTGATGTAGCAGTTTTTACTGGCAACTTTTAAAAGCTGCTTGACATCACAAATTTTCTTTTTTTCAAAACAAAAAAACTTGAGTTCCACTATGGTGAGCACAGTTCTGCTTATTTTATTTTTGTCACTGGATAAACATAACTGTGGACTACAAACATGTTAAGTATCCACTGTAGGGAAGCATAGTTTGATAGTCTGTGTGGTATGAGGGTGCAACCAAAGTGGTTTTAGTTCTTTTGTACCTGCTGTGTATTTAGATGAGATCAACTAGACAGACCATTCCCATTGGTTAAAGGTCAAGATGAGCCTTAGGACATGTTGTTTACAACACAACATGTTCTGAAATGCATATTTTCATAGGAGGTAGGAAGATATTTTCATTAGTGGTTTTAAATTGTTTAAACACATCTGCAGACAAGTACTGACAGCATTTCTTCAAAATTCCAGACGTGATTCCAACAGCACTCATTGGAAACCATTGTTTTATTTGCATACATGCATATATTTGATCTAGCACAGCAATTCTTTGACATTATGTATTCTTTTTCATATTTCTTTGCTTGTTTCATAAAGGGAAATTAGAAGTTCTCTGTCTTCCACATACTAGCCCTGTGTTATTTATGTTAGTGACTATCTTATTTTGGTGTTGTAGGACTTTGCTGCTATATTTTTTATTATTTTTCATAAAACTTGTAGTGGCTTGTTATGCAAACAGGTCAGCAAGTGACTTACAACATATTTAAAAATGTAATCATGGGTAAAAAAGATATTCTAATATTAGCAGACTTACACAAAAATGCATTCACATAAAAACAGGCAATTCTTAAAAGAAAAAATACAAAAAGCATCCCTGCAACAACAGCAAGAAGCTTCGGCAGATAAATACACAGAGAAAATCAGCTCTAGCTCCTATAAAAATTGGTGCAAAATTACTTGACGTGTCCCAAAGTTAATTTATCTATTCATGTTTTGAGACAAAAAAAGAGAGAAAAGAAGTCTTTTTCTTCAAGGGGACTTTCTTCTGAACCCACCAAATCCATGCATCTGATACACTTCTGCAATGACCCGGAAGCTCATATCTATCACCTGCAACTGAAGGAATACTTCGCCACATGAGTGGACAGTATATACCAATACACACAAACATCCTCTGATCACATAGCCGGCAACCTTCAGACTTACTGAAAGTAAAACCACACCGTGTTTTTATCAGTCACTATCCCCAGACCTGGGATGTGGGTGGCGCTGTGTTCTAAACCACTGAGACTTGGGCTTGCCGATCAAAAGGTTAACGGTTCAAATCTCCACAGTGGGGTGAGCTCCTGTTGCTTGGTCCCAGCTCCTGCCAACCTAGCAGTTTGAAGCACCCCAAACAGTGCAAATAGATAAATAGGTACCGCTCTGGCGGGAAGGTAAACGGTGTTTCATGAGCTGCTCTGGTGTCAGTGTTTCGTTGTGCCAGAAGTGGCTTAGTCATGCTGGCCACATGACCCAGAAAAACTGCAGAGTGGACAAACAACAGCTCCCTCGGTCTGTAAAGCGAGATGAGCGCCACAACCCCAGAGTCATTCATGACTGGACTTAATTGTCAGGGGTTCCTTTACCTTTATCCCCAGACCCTTCCCAGGAATAACAGAAAGAACTATATCACCTGGTGAAGGAATTTGCTGCAGGTGTGCAGGAGCAAAACCATACAATGCCCAGGCTTGTTCCACGAGTCAACCAATTTTTCCTCCTGATGCAAATAGGTTTGCATCAGGTTTCCCCAGAATGCTCCCCCATTGTTTCAGGCGCTATCACTATCACAATAGCGGTCTGGCTAGAAAACATTGAACCTGAGAATAGAGCCTATCAAAACAGAGATTCCTACTGCAACCCACTACCAATAGTGGGAAATATTTGGAGAAAATTCTGCAAATTGGCCGCCTGTTTCTAGGGCAGCGGTGATGAGAAAAGGAAAAACCTCATCAATTTTCTGAGGGAAAGAAAAGCCTTTTGATACATTTTGGCTCAGTTCTAGTCCTCAGCTTTTGCCTACAGTAACCCACTGGCCATAATGTTTAGTTCTAGCCATTGCTGTATGGTGAGTGCTAAAAAGCAGAGGGCACCATATGAAATAATTATGTTCTGTGGTCTTCTGTCTAGAAATAAAGAGCACACCCATTATTTTTGAATATGGCAGGATGCCCTTAAAAACAGTGGCATGGAAGTACCTACAGCCATGACTTTGCACAGAGTTGCATTTGAGGAAAGGGACTCAGCCGGAGCAGTTTCCTCTCAGACGAATTCACAGAATGTGTTTATTTCCTGACCTTCAGCACAATTTCAGGCGTACTCTTCAGACTTTGTAAAACCTTAGTTGGAATTGGCAAGTACACATGTTTTGAGAACATGAAAAGAAAATCAAAGACGTTGGTAATATCAAGTGGCACTTTAGAATGTAGGTCATTTAAAATGATTTAAATTTCGCCTTTCCTCGAACTGCCTTTTACAATGAGTTTTCCAGTTGCCTGTCAATCTGTCACCAAAAATGCTTCATTTTTAATTTGGCTGATCAAATTAAAGAGCCATTAAGAATAAGGATCCAGCTAGTGGAGTGTAGGTGTCTGGAGTATCAACTGTCTGAATAGTAAAGTCATACCTTATGACAGGTTTGAACTATGGAGATGGTATTTCTGTTGACAAGAAACTGTAAATTACTAATTGAGTAAATATTGTAATAGGTATATTGCCCTGATATCCACTTGCAGTTTATCACTCCCCAGGGGACAGATGCTTAATTTGGGCCCATGATAATAAAAGCGTAATGAGCTTCACATCTTGCTGGATAGCTTAATAAACTTCAAAGAAAACAAAACGGGAATATGTGGGTAAAAATACACCCTTGGCTTTTCATTAGACAAAACGAACAGGAGTCAGGGCCCAGCATGGCTTCTAAAGTTAAAGCTAAGGACTACAAAGCAAATGTATGCAGAGAAATGTATAACAAAAGGCACAGCTTTTAAAGCTCTGGTTGAGTTTCCATAAATGTTGCTTACAAAAGCCCCCATTCTTAATGTTAACAAAAAGTTGTGGATATGTTCTTCACTAAATCCTCTTTTCTTGTATAATCCACCTTCTGCACTTTATCTCAAGTGTGTTTTATCTGATTTAATCTTGTGCTCATTCACTCTCGGAGATAGAAGCAACAGGATTAGGCCCATCCTTCTTTGTGGGTCCCTGAGAGGACACCTGGATAATGAGAAACTAGCTGAGAAGTAAAAGGTTAACCAGGTGCTGAGGGAAATGTCTGCTTTTAAGGGCAGAAATGTTTTCTGAACCAGAGAAAGCAATTTAGTATTATTATATTATAATCCCAACATTTTAAGGCATGGCTGAAGATTTATAGGAGCTTGAACAAAAGTTTAGCATTGTGGAAACAAATTCTCTGTTCGCTTCCACCAGCAGCACTCTGTTGACTTTTCCTCCAAGCTGCTCTGAGATTTAAATAGGTGTAATCTGACTTGGTATATTGATAGGAAAACCTGGTCAGGGACCAGCTCAAATTCATACTTTTCATTCTGTCTTATTCGATTCATAAACTTTGAGTGGGGCAAGCTTTGTAGTTCCATAAATTAGTTGCAGGTTCTATCTTTTTCTATGCAAGTAATATGGAAGATAGCTCAATGGAGAAAAAATAATCTAAGCCCCATGAAGTTGTGGAACGTGGAATAGCATGAAACAAACTGAGCTTCCATAGTTGGGCTCAGCAGGAACATTAAATTAAAATATATGTATCTCCTTTGGCTCGTATACATCTTGCTTGACATTACTAATGTACTGAAGACTTGGGATCACTTCAAATTCCACTTTCTCTCTGTTTGCAGTGTATACAGTATTGCAACGGAATCTGAGGGCAGAAGTACACAGAGTAGAAGAACTTGGCTGCCTAGTTGGACAGGATCTGTTTCTTCACCTTGGGACTAGGAGTTGATTCACACATGGAGAAGATTGGTTTGATAACCCATCACTTACACAGATGTCCAGTGAAAACACAAAGGAAATCAGGATAGTATACATGCATGAAAGTAATCTACTGATATATCAGCTAATTGCTGAATGATGGGCATGTGTGTGTTAACTCATCCTAGTCCAGCAGAGAAGTATTGAACATATTGAGGCTGTTGGTGTAATATTACTGAATGTAAAGGAAAGTCAAGAAATCTGATTTCATGAAAATCAATTAGATTAGGTATAAGGCACTTGTCCATGGGGCTTTCTTGGCAGGGATACTGGAGTGGCTTGCTGGTTCCTGCTCCAGGTGGATCATATTTGGTCAAAACTCTGCGGGAGGCAGTGGAAGACAGGAGTGCCTAGTGTGCTCTGGTCCATGGGGTCAAGAAGAGTTGGACACAACTAAACGACTAACCAACAACAACAATAAGGCACTTGTGGCTTGCTAAATGTTGCTGGAAGGGAAACGGGTCATGCTGTGGTCTAATCCACTGAGCCTTGGGCTTGCCGATTGGAAGGTCGGCGGTCCGAATCCCCGCGATGGGGTGAGCTCCCATTGCTCAGTCCCAGCTCCTGCCAACCTAACAGTTTGAAAGCACGTCAAAGTGCAAGTAGATAAATAGGTACCGCTCTGGCGGGAAGGTAAATGGCGTTTCCATGCGCTGCTCTGGTTTCGCCAGAAGCGGCTTAGTCATGCTGGTCACATGACCCAGAAAAACTGTCTGCGGACAAATGTCGGCTCCCTCGGCCAGTAAAGAAAGATGAGTGCAGCAACTCCAGAGTCATTCGCAACTGGACTTAAGTGTCAGGGGTCCTTTACCCCTTTTAAAAAAATGTTGCTGGACTTCAGCTCCCATCATCTTAGCCCATTGGCCATGCTGACTGGGGCTGGTGGAAGATGGAGTCCATCAACATCTGGAGTGCCACAGATTCCCTATCACTGAGTTAGAGCAAAGTGACAGAAAGGAAGATATTTTACAAGATTTCATAGTTTACATAAACCAATTTGCTGGATTTGCTTGTTCAAGTAAGATTCAGAAATGCATTTATTTTCAGCATGGTGAACATTCTCATTCTCGCTCTCTCTTTTAAGACAAAAATTACATTCTTTCCCCCCAAAGGCTTAAACAGCATGAATTATATACAGACATGAATTACCGTATTTTTCGCTCTATAACATGCACCTGACCATAACACGCACATAGTTTTTAGAGGAGGAAAAGCCGTAGGCATGCCACCCGTAGGCATTTCCTCCATAACACGCACAGACATTTCCCCTTACTTTCTAGGAGGAAAAAAGTGAGTGTTATGGTGCAAAAAATACGGTATATACAGACAATTATATACAGACATGAATTATATACAGACAATTATATACAGACAAGGGTTTTCTTGTGTGTGTGTTTGTGGCTGATTAGCTGCTCTCCCTGTGCAAAGGTCAGAGGGGGCAGGGTTTCTGTTGAGTCAGGTGATTAGCTGTGGGAGGAGCTTATCAGAGCTTGCACGGCAGCGGCGCGTGCCTGGCAGTGCGCGCAGTTTGATTCATCTTTTAGATTTAGGGGAGCTAGTCTCAGACGTTTGTTGGGGGAGACCTAGGTTTTTTTGGGGGGGTATTTGTCCTGTCTTCACGCTTTTTAAGATGGAGGACCACTGTAGCCACCCCCAACGACACGTTTTCAAGATGGAGGGTGAGGGAACAGCTGCAGTCACCTGCGGTTCCTGCGCAATGTTTGCCATCTTGCCAAAGGTTGCAGGCAGCTTTACCTGCAGCAATTGTATGTTGATTGCCCTCTTTGAAGACAAAGTCCAGTAACTGGAGGAACGTGTAGCTACGCTCCAAAGAATTAGAGAGCTGGAGCTCTTCTTGGAAGCAACAGAGAACACCGTCTCCACCAAGGAGGAGACAGGGGACACCCCTGAGAAGGAGGCTAGTTCACCAACACAGGTGCCAGATATATGGAGAAACGTGACTCAAAGAAGTAGGAGGCCCAGGGTTCGCTCTGATTGTTTAGAAATACACTATCGCTTTGAAGTCCTCTCCCTTAGCATGGAAGATGAAGAACAGACTCCATTTGAGGATCTCTCCCTCATTACAGTCGATCAGGTATATGAAGACGAGCAGCAAAGTCAGTCCTCAGGGAATGTGCAGGCGACCTTGGAACGGACAGCTCACGGAAGAACCCCGACCAAACCTAAGAGGAGGCATGTAGTGGTAATAGGGGATTCCCTACTGAGGGGAACAGAAGCAGTGATCTGTGGGTCTGACAAGATGTCTCGGGAGGTGTGCTGTCTCCCCGGGGCTAAGATCCAAGATGTAACTGAACGACTGCAAGGAATCATAAAACCCACTGACAAATACCCCTTCCTCTTGGTTCATGTGGGAACCAATGACACTGCAAGCAATAGCCTCCAGAAGATCAAAAGAGACTACGAGGCTCTGAGCAGTAAATTTAAGCAATTAAATGCACAAATTGTCATCTCGTCTGTCCTCCCAGTTGAACGGCGTGGCCCAGGGAGAGAGGGGAAAATAGTGGAAGTGAACAGCTGGCTTCGCAAATGGTGTAAACAGGAACGGTTTGGATTCTTAGATCACGGACTGCAGTTTCTTGAAGATGGACTTCTGGCAAGCGATGGGCTGCACCTCACAACGGTTGGGAGGAATGTTTTTGCCAAAAATCTCAGAAACATCATCAGGAGGGCTTTAAACTGACTAATGTGGGGGAGGGAGACAGTGCTCCTGAAGGTAGGAGTCTATCAATTGATGAAGATGATCATCCAAATGTCATAGATCAAATGGAGCAAACAGCACGCAGACCTAGTGGTGGGAGGAAAAAAATCCTTAAATAAGAGACACGGGGGGATGATTAATGGACTTCAATGTCTGTACACTAATGCGCAAAGCATGGAAAATAAACAAGATGAGCTTGAGCTCTTGGTACAGCAAACTAAATATGACATAATAGGCATCACTGAAACCTGATGGGATAAGTCCCACGATTGGAATGTAATAATGGAGGGATACAATCTATTTCAGAGAAACAGACCAGACAAGAAAGGAGGAGGAGTGGCGTTATATGTCAGGGATGTGTATACCTGTGAAGAGATCCAAGATTTAGAACCTCAAAGCCAAAGTGAGAGCATTTGGGTCAAAATTAAGGGAGAGAAGAATAACAGAGACCTCATTCTGGGAGTTTACTATAGATCCCCAAGCCAAACGGAGGACATAGATGATGCCTTCCTGGAACAGATGGCCAAGCATGCAAAAGGAAGGGAGATAGTAGTAATGGGGGACTTCAATTACCCGGATATTTGTTGGATGTCAAACTCAGCCAAGAGCATAAGGTCAAACAGATTCCTCACTGGCCTTGCAGACAACTTCATTGTCCAGAAAGTGGGAGAAGCAACAAGAGGAACAGCCATTTTAGATCTGGTCCTAACCAATGTTGATGACCTGGTTAGTGGGGTAGAAGTGGATGGATCATTAGGTGCGAGTGATCATGCTCTTCTGAAGTTTACTATACAGCAGAAAGAAGCAGCCAAGCATATTAGGACTCAATTTCTTGACTTTAAGAAAGCCGACTTCATAAAACTTAGGGAAGTGCTGGGTGAGATCCCATGGACAGTAATACTAAAAGGAAAGGGAGTTCATGATGGCTGGGAGTTTGTTAAGAGGGAGATAGTAAAAGCACAACTTCAGGCAATACCAATGAGATGGAAACATGGAAGGTGCCTAAAGAAGCCAGGGTGGCTATCTAAAGAACTTTTAACTGAGTTAAGATTAAAAAAGGATGTATACAAAAAATGGAAAAGGGGGGAAACCACCAAAGAGGAATTCAAACAAACAGCCAGCACATGTAGACACAAAGTCAGAAAAGCTAAAGCACAGAATGAACTCAGGCTTGCTAGAGAGGTTAAAAGCAACATCGGTCCTTTGGGTTGGATTTGTAACTGGCTGACTGACCGAACCCAAAGGGTGCTCATCAATGGTTCCTCTTCATCCTGGAGAAGAGTGACTAGTGGGGTGCCACAGGGTTCTGTCTTGGGCCCGGTCTTATTCAACATCTTTATCAACGACTTGGATGATGGACTCAAGGGCATCCTGATCAAATTTGCAGATGACACCAAACTGGGAGGGGTGGCTAACACCCCAGAGGACAGGATCACACTTCAAAACAACCTTGACAGATTAGAGAACTGGGCAAAAACAAACAAGATGAACTTTAACAGGGAGAAATGTAAAGTATTGCACTTGGACAAAAAAAAAATGAGAGGCACAAATACAAGATGGGGGACACCTGGCTTGAGAGCAGTACATGTGAAAAGGATCTAGGAGTCTTGGTTGACCACAAACTTGACATGAGCCAACAGTGTGACGCGGAAGCTAAAAAAGCCAATGCAATTCTGGGCTGCATCAATAGAAGTATAGCATCTAGATCAAGGGAAGTAATAATGCCACTGTATTCTGCTCTGGTCAGACCTCACCTGGAGTACTGTGTCCTGTTCTAGGCACCACAGTTCAAGAAGGACACTGACAAACTGGAACGTGTCCAGAGGAGGGCAACCAAAATGGTCAAAGGCCTGGAAACGATGCCTTATGAGGAACGGCTAAGGGAGCTGGGCATGTTTAGCCTGGAGAAGAGGAGGTTAAGGGGTGATATGATAGCCATGTTCTAATATATAAAAGGATGTCATATAGAGGAGGGAGAAAGGTTGTTTTCTGCTGCTCCAGAGAAGCGGATGCGGAGCAATGGATCCAAACTACAAGAAAGAAGATTCCACCTAAACATTAGGAAGAACTTCCTGACAGTAAGAGCTGTTCGACAGTGGAATTTGCTGCCAAGGAGTGTGGTGGAGTCTCCTACTTTGGAGGTCTTTAAGCAGAGGCTTGACAACCATATGCCAGGAGTGCTCTGATGGTGTTTCCTGCTTGGCAGGGGGTTGGACTCAATGGCCCTTGTGGTCTATTCCATGATTCTATGATTGACATAGAATAAATAATAAAAACAATAAAACATCAATTACTTAAAATAATTGTTGCCTTCCAACTCATAGAGGGCAACAAGATATATAGAGAAGCAGCTTAAAACTTGCAAAACAAAGAGCCTTTCTATAGGATATTTAAATTGCAACTTAGCAAGAACATTAGTGATTGAGATTCAGCCTCAATATTTGTCACATGGTGCTAATGGACATATATTTATTTTCTACCTAGATTTTTACATCAATATATGTACTGTAAATCTCTGGCATAGGTAAAAAGTATTGTGTGTTGAGACCTTTAAACCTCTCTCATAAATAAATTCAGACAAGACTCAAATTTTGGTTTGGTTTTTGGCAGAATTTAGGCCACAACTTTATTGATTACAGCAAGTGAATGGTTGCATAGGCTCTGGTTCAACTAGCTCCCTGCACCGTTGCAGGTAGTGCTGACCCAGGGCACCAGCATAGGTCATCCTAGAGTGAACACCTGGAAAAGTGGAAAGCCAAGAACAGGCTATCTCTGCCATCCAAATGCCCCCCTGGACTCAAGCATGGGCACAACCCCCTCAGAGGGGTTGACCAAACCATCAAGTCCCTTGATTCCTTTAATGGAATATCCTTCACATAGGGATGGCGAGAGTGTTCTCCCATCCCTATCACCTGAACCAGAGCCTATCCACAACTTTACAAGTTGTGATGATTTGCTACACAGCAGGCAAAACCCAAATGGCAACAGCCAATCAGCCAAGTGGGGGAAATTCCTGCTGTGCCCCTGTCCCAACAACAGACGACACATGACGGCATAGCAAGGTCAAGCACGCAAGTCCTAAATGTAGGGAGAGGTGGGCGGGTGTTTGGATGCACACACCGAAAGAGAAAGCTCTGGGTCACGTGTATAGGTATATATATGTCCCTTGATCCGTTTAGCCTGCGTCCCATTGGCCTGATTGAACCCTTCATCAAGGGACCTACCAATCGGGTGTTGTGGCTTTCCAAATGTACCCACCCACAACACAGGGTTAGGTTGCCAGGTCCCACCGCAACACGTGCCCTCTTTAAGGGAGGACCCGATACCCCAATTAAGTGTGAAAGCCACCATTTTATCTCTTGCCCTAGTAACTTTAATTTGGTGTGTGAGTCCCTTGCAATGAAGGTCCCTTTCACTTTGCTAAACATCATGTCCCTTAGGACGTTTCTGATATTTACACCTTGCTTTAGTGAGATAGACCTTGTATGTTTCAGAAGCCTGGAAAATCAACCACAAGTACAGGAGTTTCCCCACTTCACACAGTCACTCTCTGACTCTTGGAAAGCAATGAAATCAATAAAAGAGGAGGTAGAGCTAGTGTGCTCATCCCTGCACACACACACACACACACACACACACACACACACACACCCTCATGATTACAATGCACAGCTTCAGACTGCCTGAAGATGGGTATTGTTTCACTGTTGCTTCTGGTCCAACAGATTCATCTTTTAGAAAAGTTTTTGAAACTATATAGAAGCTGCAAAACCATTTGCCAGAGGTGAAATTGGCTGATTACACACACCAGCATGAGCAGTGAGCCATTACTTCTTCCAAATCACCTTCATCTCTGGGGGGGGGGGAATGTTCATCTATTCCGTTTAACACTTGCTTTGCTATCAAACCCACCTTGCTCTTTAAAAAGGAGTGCAAAGCCAGCACAGTTTATTAAAAGTCCACGTTGCAAGTCACTGAATATGTACTGAGAATTATCCATCGTCCAGATAAGTAGCTGAACCATTTGTATTGCAGAAGCATCTCACAAAGGGCTCTTCTCTCACCTTAACTTTTGATTGACTATGAACAGAGGAAAGAGACAGACAAAGATAAAGGGAAAACAGATGTCTATGATAATTGTATACATTATAGTAATTAACAGTATCTAAATGAAACAAGTTTGCTTTCACTGAGGTGTCATTTGCACACTGTTCCTCTTGAGCATTAAGATACATCCTGTACATGATAGCCTTATTGTCTACTGTCATCAGAATTCCTGTTTGGGTTTTGAGCAATCTCAGAGTGGGACGTGCCAGCTGTTCTGGAAAATATATTCCATTTCATTATGAGTTAATTTATCTGTTCTAATTCTATAGTAATTCCCCCCACCCTTATAATTGCTTAAATGTTCTGAGCAACAGTCTAACATCAAAACAAGCCAACAGTTGGGAGTTACATATTATTATTAATACGTGAACCAAAAAGGGTCGCTAGCCTTTTTGGACCAGTGGGCACATTTTGTATTTTTAAAGAGCGCTGGAGACGCCCTCACAAAATAGCTGCTATGTCTCTGCGTGTGGCATAACACAAAATGGCTGCCATGGTAGTTTCTCCACCCTCAGAGGCTCATGGGGTGGTGGCCTGGGAGAAGGCATTCTCTGTGGAAGGCTCTAAGTTGTGAAACTTCCTCCTCACAGAGGTGCATTTTGCAGTTTAACCATACAGCTTCTGGCAAATTCTGAAGATGCACCTCTTTGCCATGGCTTTTGACACTTGAGGTGTATATTTTAAGGACCAACTGGCTTTTTGTGACTGTAAGTTGCTTTAAACTGGTTTTGTTTATAGCGCTTTGATGTTGTAGCCTTCGGGTAAAGGGCAGGTTAATAATAACAACAACAGTAATAATAAGACAAACATTTTTTCCTATGCTTCTGATTAGGTGTTGTCAGGGGTTCAGGAGCAGAGACGCAGGAAAGGGAGGAAACAGAGAGCGAGGGGGAAGAATACGAAGGAAGGATGAGTGATGATGACGACCCGAGATCCCCGAGTCTGTCTAGTGAATCAGAGGATTCACAGAAAGGAGCGCCAGCGGTCAGAGCGAGGGGGGGACACAGGGGGACACCCCAGGAAGAAGGGACCAGAGGGGAATCAGAGAGCAGCAGCTGGAAGTCGGGACCAACGTTCCCAGCTGAGAGCAGCGGGGAGAAAGGGGACCAGGCATCGGGTTCCGGAGGCTTTCAGCAGGAGGGAGGGCATGAGTCAGGAGTGGTCACGCCCTCATCAGGGAGCGAGGAAACGGTCAAGAGGAAGGTAGGAAGTTGGGCGCGCGCGCCAAGTTCAAATGCAGCGGAAACTGGCGCAGTAAGCAGCCCGGAGAGGGAGCCAGGTCCTAAAGCCCGCCGCAAGGAGGCAGAAGGGTCCGGGGGGTCCGCTTCAGAGGAATCCCGGAAGGAAGAGGGTATGGGGGGCAGAGGGACCCAGAGACGGAAGGAGAGGCGCAAGAGGTGGAGCAAGGCTAGGGTATTAAGTTGGTGTACAGGAGGCGGAGACTCAGACGGGTCTTCGCCGGTCTAGCGTAGAAGACGTAGAGCTGCACGCTGCAGTTCGGAAATGAAACCTGTAACTCAATAAAGACTCTTATAAAGTGAACGCTGGCTAGCGTGGTCCTATGTGAGCTGGGATCTGGTAGCAGCTCTGACAGGTGTCTTCTCCTTCCTGGAGAGCACGTGTTGCGGTGGGGTCTAACAAGACATCCCACTGTTGCTGTAACTGTAGTTGGCCACCATTGTGATTGGGCTCCTCTTGTTGTTGGGGAGAATTTAATGTTACCATTTTATGATTGACTGCCAAGAAGTTTTATATTCCCTGAGCGCAGCGTTGAGCTTCCTCTTTTCGCTGCGTGCAACAGAACACACGCCCACCCTCCCTATATTTAGGGTTGTTCGCACTGACCTTGCTATGCCTGTCATGGGGTTGTCTGCTTTTGGGGCAGGGACCTGGTAGGAAGTTTTGTCCATTTGGCTGATTGGCTGGTGCCATTTGGTTTTTGCCTACTGCGTAGCAAATCGTCACAACTTGTAAGGTTGCGGTTAGGGATTGGTTTCTATGAATTGGTTGGTGGAGGGGCATGGATTCTGTTAAAGGAATTGAGGGGCTAACCATGCTTTTGTCCGAACCCCTATCAAGGGGCTAGGGCCACGCAAGAGCCCCTGGGAGCATTTGGGGAGAGGTGAGGGCATGGTACCCAGCTCCATCTTTCTCCCTGAAATGTTTTCCCTTTCTGACTTTCGCAGGCGTGCAAATGTCAATCTGTCCCCGGGTGGGGACAGATAGTCGCAACCAATGCCTAAGCAACCACTCACATATGTATTTTAATTAAGTTGTGGCCAAAATTATGCCAAAAACCTTAAACAAAAATTCTGTGTGAATTGTATTTTATTGGGGTGGCTTGGCGACCTCGACATGCAACTCCTTGGTCCTAACTCCTGACCTCTGGAGCTGCCTTTGGATGTGCCCTCTGATTTTGATAACTCTCCAACCTGGATTCCCAGTTTCTGGCTCACTCCAAGCGGCTTCCCATAGACCAGCCCCGACACCCATTCTTGTGAATGAGGTCATTGTGCATTCTGATGCCCTGTGACCATGCGGCCTGGAGTCTTGTGTGATGCACACCTATTAGCTTTCACTGTACAACCATAGGATTGCCTTTCTCCATCATTGTCCACTGCGCAAGTAGATCTTGGCCACATGTCGACTGTCTGAAAGACACTTCATGGTACTGAACATCACTGAAATAGTGCCTAAGACGATGTTTACGGCTTCCTTTTCCATTTGCACTCAGAGCTGGTTTCTTTCTTGAAATGCACACGGTTGCTGCAGTTGCAGTCATACTGCATATTTTCTCTCTCAGAGGAAAAGAAATCCTTAATCCAACAACATAAATAAGGTTAAAGGTATTAGCCTCAAGTGCCATAACTTAACCTACCATTATTCCACAGTTATCCAGCTGGCATTTTTTATTTATTAGATTTCTGAGTATAGTATAGAGCATTATAATCAATGCATTATTGACAAAGGCATATGAATTACATGCCATTTATTTATTTTACAATGCTGCCTCTTGCTTTGAAAAATCTTAATACACACTCAACAATACACAGTGGGCATAAGACATGTTATTCAGAGGGCATTTAGATTGCACAACAAAACACCATGATGTGAAAGTTGCATAATTAGAACGGCTGTAAAACGATTCTCAACTGTGCGCATTGCTTGTTACACTTGTGTCACGCAATATATTAGCTAAGTGGGATTTCAAAACTTTATAGCATTTTTGGCGTTCACTCCGATAATGACACGGGAAGCATTTTATTATAACCCGAAGGGATTGCAAATACTAACTCTGTGACATTTTTATAACCAATCCTATCAAAGGCAATCCGATTGTCACACTTTATTTATACACACAGGATTCTCCCATTAGTAAGAAGAGTTGTGTTACAGGCATAAAACACAGCTAAGCATTTTAGCTCTGCAAGTGTAGCTACAGCTGCATCACATTTGTTTTGCCTTATTTTAATGCATGCTGGCTCTCTAGATTAACATTGGAAATAGCATAGCACTCCACTAGATGACAGGCTTGGTTTAAAGCCAGAACACTTAGCAATATTTCTCAAACCATTTTCACCTCTATACAAAAAGCATAGCTCAAAACACTGGAGGGAAATGCAAGTTTTCCGATGGGACAGTTAATGAGAGCAGAAGATTAAAATATCAAAGTCATGTGTACAGTATTTCCTCCACATAGAACTTCGTGCTTTTATATCAAGCTTTTTATGGGTGTAGGGAACATGGGGTACCTCTCAGTATTTTGTGAGCAGGATTCAAGCATATACAAATTGTGTGAATCAAAGGGCTCTGTTGTGCTAGCGCAGGGGTCAGCAACCTTTTTCAGCCGTGGGCCTGTCTACCATCCCTCAGACCATGTGGGAGGCCGGACTATATTTTGAAATAATAATAATAATCAATTCCTACGACCCACAACTAACCCAGAGATGCATTTTAAATAAAAGCACACATTCTACTCATATAAAAACACTCTGATTCCTGGACCGTCCGCAGGCTGGATTGAGAAGGCGGTTGGGCCGCATCCAGCCCATGGGCCTTAGGTTGCCTACCCCTGTGCTAGCGCAGCAAATCCACTTTAAAAAAGAAACAGACATTTTGCAGTTAAGAAAGTGGGGGGGGGGAGTGTGGAATGAATAAATGGTTTATGGGAAGAAACATAAACACCCCACAAGTGAATCAGGATGAAAACACACTGATGTATAACATCCCCGCAAACAAATCAAAATGAATGATCAGTAAAAGCAAATCAGGATAAATGATGAATAAATTGGTCATTTGAAGACTCCTTTGATAGATTTTGTATCTCAGTGGTGGAAAAATTACAACCCATGGGCCAATCTTTTCTGCTGGGGTGTGTGTGTCCTAATTTATCTGTGAGACCATTTCCCACAAACTATGCCACCTGTCAATCAGCTGGTGTCATTGGGTGACACCAGCTAATGAACAGGTTGGCAGGGTCTTGCTGGGTTCTGCTTCACACAAGCATTCCCTGCAGAGGATGCACTGGGGAAGCAGAACTCTCCCCCTACCTCCATATGTCAATTTTGACAGGTAGGTGGGACCACATGGTGTCAATCACCTGGTGCCATCATGATGTCAGATAATTGTCAAAGTTGGCCCACCAGGCCAAAAAGGTTCCCTACCCTTGCTATATAGCCTGCTTGAGAATTAATAGATAATTAATAGATAATTAATAGATAATTAATAGATAATTAATAGATAATTAATAGATAATTAATAGATAATTAATAGATAATTAATAGATAATTCGAAAGCTTTTATTGAGGGGGTGGGGCGTGATACAACTTCACTTTTAAAAGTATTGGAGAGAAGACAATCAGGCCTGAGAAGATGAGACCCTGTAGGCCTGTTTTCACATTTTTAACATCTCTGCCAGGGCAGGTAGGGTCACTCCAGCTATCCCTGCACATGACCGTTGCGTGTCCACATATACAAATATCCATTTGTTGGCTCTTCCACTCAACCTGAAACCCTACAAAAGGCAAGAGTACAACCACACAACCTCTTGTTCATCATCAGTTGTGCATTTTAGTGAGCGGACAGTGTGGGGCAGAAGTAGCTCTTATTTGCAGGTTCATTGTCTCTATGAATTTTTATTATTATTATTATCATTATCCCACCCATCTGGTTGGGTTTCCCCAGCCACTCTGGGCAGCTTACAGCATATCTAAAAACATAATAAAAATACAGGCATTAACAACCTCCTGATTTTTATCTCCTTAACTTCTGAAGGGAGGACATTCCACAGGGAGGGTGCCACTACCGAGAAGGCCCTCTGCCTGGTTTCCTATGACTTCACTTCTTGCAGTGAGGGAACCAGCACAAGACCCTCGGAGGAGGACCTCAGTGTCCAGGCTGAACGATGGGGGTGCAGATGCCCCTTCGGGTATACTGGGCTGAGAAAAGACCCCTAGTAGATAAAAAGGGCTCCAGTGTAAGCCCAACATGTAAAGAATTATGCAGAAGGCCCTGCTTTGTCCACCTTTTCCATGACAAATATCACATGAACAGGATCTGATTATACTCCCTTCCTGCACCATGTGTCAAGCCAACACTCTCTGGCCACGTGTAAACTGAATGTTAGTGCTACATTTCAGAATGCTTCGCTTTATACACAAAATAGTGTTTACCATGTGCTCCCAAACTGACCATACAGATGAGGTGGAGAAACATGACCTGTCAGGGACAGCAAAGAAAGGAAGAGAGCTCTATTGATCCCTGCTTATCCTTTGCATCCATGAAGACCAAATTCATGTCTTAAACCAGGTATGACTGTTAATAGTCAGCCAACTATTTTGTGTTTGTGGTATTGGTGGTTTTTCTAAGTATTATAATCCCAAAATATTGCCTCATACCATACTTATTCAACTGATTATTGCATTCTAAACAAATAGCACTGGCAGCAGTGGCACTAGTAGTTTTGGTAGCAGAAGTTAAACAAGGTACTTAAAATTTATGCTATAATAATCCAACATGATTAATATCCGACACGAATAAAAAAGGAATAAAGCCAACAGTATTCTCAGATCTCTATCAGAATCAGGCTTTGCTAAATTCCTTTCAGTCTACTGGCACCTTTATAGCAATCATTTTCTAGGTACGTTTCATCTGCTCATTATTTTTCTTTTTTCAAAAGCTAGAGACCACAATTACCCGCCTTTTGTAAGTGTGCTATCTGAATTCCTATTTTTAATTGTCTAGAGTCTCCTAAGCGGAGGTCCCTCTGAACAGCATCTGCTAGTGTTTTGAAGCCTCAAGGTCTGATCATGCACACATTGGATTTAGTGGGAATTTTGCTATTTGACAACAGTAGAAGCAATATTTCATCCCAAAGTTTTAAGGTTTGTTGGGACTGGGATACCCACCATCCTTAGAGTAGCTTGTGATAGGCTTTTCCACTCTCTTTAACGATTTTCTAACATCCTTTGGATGTGGACTCCAAAAAAAGAAAGAGAGGGGGGAAACATTTCCATCTTCAGATGTTTATGCTTTAAAAGATTAGAAAGAAGCAGAACATTTTGTAATCTCAGACAAGAATCCTATTTGCTTCGCAACTCACTTTCATTACAATGAGTGGAATATTGAATTAGACATTTAGCAGGATGAATACATCTAGGAAGCAAAGAGAACAATTATTAGGGAACCATTTCAAACTTTTCTGTCCTAAAACTAAACTTTTGTTTTAGCTCACAGGCTGAGGCCCAAAATGCATGAACAAGCATCTCATATACACATTGCACACTCCCACTGCGTCTGTAGATGATTATAAGCAGGATATTTAAATGCTGACTCCTTTAGAAAGAAACTAGCCTTGTCAATGTGAATATCCTGCTTGTGTACAAGAAAAGAAATAGGGTGAAATATATGTTGAGAAGAGAAGCACAAATGTGCATTTAATCATTGAGAAATGCTGTTAAGCACAGGCGTCACACCAAAAAACATCAAAAGGTATCAGCTAAATTTATTTGGAGACCCAAGGATAAATACATAAGGCGGAGGAGCGACAAACACCTCTTGTTGCCTGCTTGCTGTGTACACACAGCTCACAGGTTCCAGATGCACACAGACAGGAAGTTGTCCCTTAAATATATAGTAATGCTATTTCCTCCCCAGTGCTGTTCCTTAAGCCCCAAGATTGAGCCCAATGGGACAGATATATTTTAGCACAGATTAGAAGCAGGGATGGAAGGGACAGTCAATTTGGGTTCTCTTGGTTTCTCAGTTTTCCAGTCTTAAATTCAGTTCTCCACATTTCTACAGCAATTTGCAATTTAAAAACCTTATGAAAATTCAATGCAAATTTATCCTATACTTTTGAATGTAGTTTTGATATCAATGCAAGCAATTTTCCCTTAACAGATTGCATTTCACTAATATGTTAATTTCTATATTACATTTCCCCCTTACATGTAGTGGGGTTTTTTTTTTGTTTTTTTGGCAATGCTAGTTGATAGGAGAACTGCATTGCAAACTTCGTAGAAGTGCCAATTTCAAAGGATTACTGTGTTTTGGTTCTCATATTGTTTCAGGAAGTGCAAATTTCAGCGTCAACTGAATAAAATGTCTCTCCCATTCCTAGATAGGAGTATGTGGTGGCGGAATAGCAATTGTTTCACAAGATCTTTTTTAGAAGCAATTCTCAGATGCTAAGCATGCTTGCTTAAAGTAGAAGGGCATGATTAGTGACTTACCAAGCTGAAAGCACCCCATCAACCCTTAAATGTAATGCATCTTAGGGAATGGCTTGAACTCCTGGAAACTCTAATCCTGAAAACTGAAAATTTAAAAGCACTCTGTGGTAAGCAAGTCATTTTTGGGGTGGGGGGAACCCTCTCTCTTTCCCCACTTCTGGACTGATAACCTTCTATTAGGTGTTAGAATTTATTGCAACATAGAAACATTAGAATATTAGGGTATAAAATCAAATTTTAAAACGTCTGATTGTTGCATTCAGATCATCAATGAGAATATGATTAAACGGTTTTATATTCCAAATTAATTCCAGCTAGTCAGCTTTCAGAAGCCCTTGCTGTGCAGCCATAAAGAAAAATAAGAAACCAATAAAAAAAAATCACCCAGTTTCACTTTGATAAGATCATAGATGACCCTCCCCACTATCTTGTGCTGACCATCAGGTAATGACTTTTTCAGAATGGAGTTGCTACCATGAGCATTATGCATAGGTGTATTTTGATGAACTGAGTGGATGATTATGAGTCATGAGGGCAGGAAGAGAGTATGTGTCAATTCAGCAGTGCTAAGTTTGGCTTCAGTTGTTAGTTTGCACTGTTTTGTGGATTATGAGTGCTGTAATGCTTCATGGATCACTGCCTTGCCGTGGCGAAGGGGCTTGAAGAACTCAGAGAAGCTATGAACTATGCCGAGCAGGGCACACAAGATGAACAGGTCATAGTGGAGAGTTTTGACCAAACGTGATCCACCTGGAGTAGGAACCGGCAAGCCACTCCAGTATCCCTGCCAAGAAAACTCCATGGACAAAGACAACAGGCATATAAAAGTTATGACACTGGAAGATGAGCCCCTCAGGTCGGAAGGTGTCCAACATGCTACTGGGGAAGAGCGGAGGACAAGTACAAGTAGATCCAGAGCTGATGAAGCGGCTGGGCCAAAGCCGAAAGGACGCTCAGTTGCGGATATGCATGGAAGCGAAAGGAAAGTCCAATGCTGTAAAGAAAAATATTGTATAGGAACCTGGAATGTAAGAACCATGAACCTGGGTAAGTTGGATGTGGTCAAAAATGAGATGGCGAGAATAAATATTGACATCCTGGGCATCAGTGAGCTAAAATGGACGGGAATGGGCGAATTCAGTTTGGATGACTATCATATCTACTACTGTGGGCAAGAAACCCGTAAAAGAAATGGAGTGGCCCTCATAGTCAACAAAGGAGTGGCGAAAGCTGTACTGGGATGCAGTCTCAAAAATGATAGAATGATCTCGATACGAATCCAAGGCAGACCTTTTAACATCACAGTAATCCAAGTCTATGCACCAACTACTGGTGCTGAAGAAACAGAAATTGACCAATTCTATGAAGACTTACAAGACCTTATAGAAGTGACACCAAAGAAGGATGTTCTGCTCATTATAGGGGATTGGAATGCTAAAGTAGGGAATCAAGAGATAAAAGGAACAACTGGCAAGTTTGGCCTTGGAGATCAAAACGAAGCAGGGCAAAGGCTAATAGAGTTCTGCCAAGAGAACAAGCTGGTCATCACAAACACGCTTTTCCAACAACACAAGAGACGACTCTACACATGGACATCCCCAGATGGGCAACATCGAAATCAGATTGATTATATTCTCTGCAGCCAAAGATGGAGAAGCTCTATACAGTCAGCAAAAACAAGACCTGGAGCTGACTGTGGCTCAGATCATCAGCTTCTTATAGCAAAATTCAAGCTTAAACTGAAGAAAGTAGGAAAAACCACTGGACAGGTAAGATACAATCTAAACCAAATCCTTTATGAATACACAGTGGAAGTGAGGAACAGGTTTAAGGATTTAGATTTGCTGGACAGAGTGCCTGAAGAACTATGGGTGGAGGCTCGCAACATTATACAGGAGGCAGCAACTAAAACCATCCCAATGAAAAAGAAATGCAAGAAAGCAAAGTGGCTGTCCAACGAGGCCTTACAAATAGCGGGGGAGAGAAGGCAAGCAAAATGCGAGGGAGATAATGAAAGATACAAGAAATTGAATGCAGATTTCCAAAGAATAGCAAGGAGAGACAAGAAGGCCTTCTTAAACGAGCAATGCAAAGAAATAGAGGAAAGCAACAGAATGGGAAGAACCAGAGATCTGTTCAAGAAAATCGGAAATATGAAAGGAACATTTCGTACAAAGATTACCATAATAAAGGACAAAAGTGGTAAAGACCTAACTGAAGCAGAAGACATCAAGAAGAGGTGGCAAGAATACACAGAGGAATTATACCAGAAAGATATGGATGTCTCATACACCCCAGGTAGTGTGGTTGCTGACCTTGAGCCAGACATCCTGGAGAGTGAGGTCAAATGGGCCTTAGAAAGCACTGCAAATAACAAGGCCAGTGGAAGTGATGGTATTCCAGCTGAACTGTTTAAAATTTTAAAAGATGATGCTGTTAAGGTGCTACACTCAATATGCCAGCAAGTTTGGAAATCTCAGCAGTGGCCAGAGGATTGGAGAAGATCAGTCTACATCCCAATCCCAAAGAAAGGCAGTGCCAAAGAATGCTCCAACTACCGCACAATTGCACTCATTTCACACGCTAGCAAGGTTATGCTTAAAATTCTACAAGGAAGGCTCAAGCAGTATGTGGACCGAGAACTCCCAGAAGTGCAAGCTGGATTTAGAAGAGGCAGAGGAACCAGAGACCAAATTGCAAACATGCGCTGGATAATGGAGAAAGCTAGAGAGTTCCAGAAAGACATCTACTTCTGCTTCATTGACTATGCAAAAGCCTTTGACTGTGTTGACCACAGCAAACTATGGCAAGTTCTTAAAGAAATGGGAGTGCCTGATCACCTCATCTGTCTCCTGAGAAATCTCTATGTGGGACAAGAAGCTACAGTTAGAACTGGATATGGAACAACTGATTGGTTCCAAATTGGGAAAGGAGTACGGCAAGGCTGTATATTGTCTCCCTGTTTATTTAACTTATATGCAGAATTCATCATGCGAAAGGCTGGGCTGGATGAATCCCAAGCCGGAATTAAGATTGCCGGAAGAAATATCAACAACCTCAGATATGCAGATGACACAACCTTGATGGCAGAAAGTGAAGAGGAATTAAAGAACCTTTTAATGAGGGTGAAAGAGGAGAGCGCAAAATATGGTCTGAAGCTCAACATCAAAAAAACGAAGATCATGGCCACTGGGCCCATCACCTCCTGGCAAATAGAAGGGGAAGAAATGGAGGCAGTGAGAGATTTTACCTTCTTGGGCTCCATGATCAGTGCAGATGGTGACAGCAGTCACGAAATTAAAAGACGCCTGCTCCTTGGGAGAAAGGCGATGGCAAACCTAGACAACATCTTAAAAAGCAGAGACATCACCTTGCCAACAAAGGTCCGTATAGTAAAAGCCATGGTTTTCCCAGTAGTGATGTATGGAAGTGAGAGCTGGACCATAAAGAAGGCTGATCGCCAAAGAATTGATGCTTTTGAATTATGGTGCTGGAGGAGACTCTTGAGAGTCCCATGGACTGCAAGAAGATCAAACCTCTCCATTCTGAAGGAAATCAGCCCTGAGCGCTCACTGGAAGGACAGATCGTGAAGCTGAAGCTGCAATATTTTGGCCACCTCATGAGAAGAGAAGACTCCCTGGAAAAGACCCTGATGTTGGGAAAGATGGAGGGCACAAGGAGAAGGGGACGACAGAAAATGAGATGGTTGGATGGTGTTCTTGAAGCTACCAGCATGAGTCTGATCAAACTGCGGGAGGCAGTGGAGGACAGAAGTGCCTGGCGTGCTCTGGTCCATGGGGTCACGAAGAGTCGGACACGACTAAACGACTAAACAACAACAACAATGCTTTGTGAATCTTATAATAAGACGTTCGTTGTGGTTGTGCTTATTTTTTCAGTTGTTTTGTTAATAGTGTTTGATAGAAGGTGGTTGTTTCACTGATGACCTCTAATTGTTTTATTGATGATTTGTTAATTATTCTACACGATTTATGTTGTAATTGTGGTGTTCTGTTCTGTTATTGTTATTTCTTGTCTGTAAGCTGCTTTGTGGTTTGTATGAGTGAAAAGCGGCATATGAATGATTGCTCTGGACATTCAAAAGCCATTCATTCTTTCTGTTTATTATAGAAATATAGCAAGTGAAATGAAATGAATGAATGAATTTTTTTCAGTGCCCAGAGCAATCTTTCATAGAAGAGGTGATGTCCTTTAATAGCATCTCATTTCAAGTTCTCCTGCTCCTTCCACATATTGCAACATTTGCTGTGCAATGGTTTCCCCTGAAAGCATCTGATACATGGACAGGGCTGGTGGTGTTGATTCCCCATTGCTTTCTATAGCACACCACTTCAGAGGACCTCATAACCCCAGAATTGGCAGACGGGGCCTGAAGGTTTCTATTTGGAACAGGTAGCAGCATTCCACATCTCATCATCCGGATGGAAGCCAATACTTATATTTGAAAAGAGGCAACCCAAATGCCACATAAATAATAGCATGACTTATGTAAATATGCACCCCAAACCATATCATTCGCTTGATAAAATATGTAGTTTGGTAACGTATCGTTATTTTACAATACTTCCACTAGCTCTTTTTTCAGCCCATGGCAAATCTTTTATGAGTAGGCAATAGCTCTTAAAAGCAGGATTTATTATAGCCATGCCCGGACACCTCTATACATAATGTATTGGCACAAATTGCTACTATAATAATTATGCTGTGGTTATCAAACCATTATTTTTCTATGGGAGATTTGACAAATGATGCCATAGGCAATGTGATGTCACTTATGAAATGTATTAACTTGCAGTTGCAAATGTGTTGCTGGAGGCTGACCAATTGTACTCTATATCTTGTAACACATACAGAAGCTATGATATGTATTCCAGCAGAACAAATATTTATTTGTTTGTTTCTTTATGGACCACCTCATCCAGTCCAAAGCAAGCAGCTTAGAGAGATTTATGCTGCAATTCTGTATCACTTTCCTGGGAGCAAACCTTACTGAGCTCTGTGAGGTTTATTCATTATTTTATTTTACTTGTTATTACATTTATCATCTTCCTTCCAGAGAGTTCAAGGTGCTGTGACCCATCACCATTTCATCCCCTTAACAATCCTGTGAGATAGATTAGACTGAGAGACTGTAATTGGCCCAAGGTCACCTGTCAGCGCTGCCTCAGGTCCCAGCTCACAGAGGACCAACGCCAGTTGCTCTTTATAAACAAAAGTCTTTATTGTGGTTCATTGTTGGTTTGACATCCATGGCGCGCAGCGCTACGTCTGAGTCCTTAGACCAGCGAAGCTCCGTCTGACTCCTCCCCGCTCATACACCAGTTCAAGAGCCGAGCTTTGCTCCACCTCTCCCTCTCCTCCTTTTGCTCCTTTCTCCTCCGGGTCCTCCTGCCCTCTGGGGTTACCTCCTTCCTACTCTCTTCGGAGGCGGATTCTTCTGACTCCTCCCCACCCTTCCGGCAGGCTTTAGGACCTGGCTCCCAATCCGGGTTTTCTGCTGGCCCGCGCGCCTCCACATTTGAACTTGGCGCGCGCGCCCAGCTGCCTACTTTCCTCCTAATGGCTACACTGCTCCCCTCACTGCTTTCTCCTTCAGGGAGGCTGGCCGGACCTGCTCTTCCCTCCGCCCCTCCACTCTCTGACGGAGGCGTGGTCAGTCCAGCCTCACTCTCTCCTTCTGCAGGAGGCTCTTGTTTTAACCCTTGGGATTCTTCCCCCCCGCTACGCTCTGGTGGGGAAGCTACCCCTGATTTCCAGCTGCCGCTTGGAGACTCCCCACTGGCCCCCCTTGCCCTGCCTTTGGGGGCCCCTTTCTGGGAATCCTCTGATTCACTGGAGAGACTCATGGAATCTCTCTGATCACTGGCATACCCTCCTGAACTCCCCTCAGATTGTTCCCCTTCGCTCTCCATCTCCTCCTTCCCCTGTGGCTCAGTCCCTGAGCCCATGACATCACCCAATGAGCTTCATAGCTGAGTGTGGAATTAAACTCTAGTCTCCCATTAAGAATATCAGTCACATCTCTCCTTTACTATTATATAAACTATTGCATACATGATCCTTCAACAACGACTCTCAAAAGATAAATCTGGTTGACTAAGAAGTTGAAAAGAGATACTTGATATTTACCTTTTTCTGGATATTCTGGGCCTGGACTAATGGTGCTATGGGCTAAACATTTTCTATTTTGTGGCTACATTCCTCAAAATCCTTGCCAACCTGTATATTTGTAAATAAGCATTTTCTACATAGGCTGTACAAGTTCAAGTATTCTCCTTAATGGAAACCGTGGAACACAGACTATCATGAAGTATAAAAGTCTGAAAAGATTAAGATCCACCCAATAAGTTGCAATAAATTATACTGTAAAAATAATTAATTATAGATTATAGAATTATTTTAATAAGTGGAGCAATAAGAAAAGTTTTGATCACAGACCATTCCTCCCCCTAGAACTGATTGAATCAAAATGGCTCCCCAATAGAATCCCCAAGAGATCAACAGTATTTATTTTCCGAGTTATATTCCAATCCAGGTTGAGGCTTTTGTGCATGAAAGCAGGGTTCTAAAGATGCATTTCAATCTGGAAGAAAAACTCAACACACAAACACATCTTGCACATGCAGGTGTGTTTTTATCTTGTTAAGTTGCTTTGAGACTTTTTCTTGCTATGAGTAACTACAGTGGTACCTCAGGTTAAGTACTTAATTCGTTCTGGAGGTCCGTTCTTAACCTGAAACTGTTCATAACCTGCAGCACCACTTTATCTAATGGGGCCTTCCGCTGCTGCTGCGCTGCCGGAGCACGATTTCTGTTCTCATCCTGAAGCAAAGTTCTTAACCTAAGTTGATATTTCTGGGTTAGCGGAGTCTGGAACCTGAAGCGTATGTAACCTGAAGCGTATGTAACCTGAGGTACCACTGTAATGAGTAATGCCATTTACCAAGTCCCCTACAGCAAGCGTAGCAACTAAGATATCCATCATGTGTTTGTGGGCTGGGAAGCATTAGTCTGCTCTGCTTCCCCCATCCAAAAGGATATTAATATTAGTGCTGCAAATTCAATCTGAGTAGGGCTGTGTGATCTGTCTAGTGGATGAGCCTCCTTGAGTACTGGATCTTGATCTATTGGGGGGGGGCAACGGAACTGCAATCCCCATGGCTATATTCTAGTCTTGCTACAAAATAAACAGGAACGGTTATAAAAGTAATCTCTCCAGTATTTATTTGAACAACAAGATTGACAAGAACTGAACATAAGTGATGTTTATCAAATCCGGTACACGTTTTGATGGTTTGCTTCTGTGATACTTGGCAGCGGTGTTCTTCCACAATGTTGGCTCGTTTCACGGAGTCAGAAAATAAATAATTGCACATGCTTCCAACTCTCTCCAAAGTTGAAAGATCACTTAAAGTTCTGAAGTCCTATTTGTCCGTTAAGAACATTGAGATGGTCGACTGAGGCAGCTAAGGAGAAGGATTTCATAGAATCATAGAATCCTAGAGTTGGAAGAGACCACAAGGGATTTGTAGGTATCTTTGGGTGGTTATTCCATCTGTATCGGCCATTAGCTCCGAGGATCCAGACTACTCTGGCACCCAACATCCACACAGAGACCTCATTGATTGGTCTGGCTTGGGGCTTCATGGGCCTACTGGGTGGCTGCTTGCTGGTTACCCCATTGTCATGGAACAAATATTTCCTGGCAAGGCTTGGTTTGATACTGACAGTTCTAACCTGGAAGTGTGGCAGTCTGCCCCTATGAAGCAGGATATTTGATGCTATAGGCAAGAGGGTGAGGGTCTGTTCTACACCCATTACACAAGGAGCCTATTTTCTGAATGGAGTAGTATGAACAGATGATCTATTGGGACATGAATCATATTTTGTCTGAGTCTGTGACAGCAAAGAGGAAGATATCTTGCCACTTCAGACAGAGTGCAATGGATGAGCCTCACCCTGGGAAAACCACCTTCATGATCATGGTGTATCTCCTGCCAGGTAAGTGACCCTCAACAGCCTCACTCCTCCAGCCTCACTCCTCCCCCTTTTAAAGTTATCGCCAGTGATTTGGAATGTCTTAACTTGTAATGCCAAGTGATGCCAATAAAGGTATTTGTATTGTATTGTATTGTATTGTATTGTATTGTATTGTATTGTATTGTATTGTATTGTATTGTATGGTATTGACAGAGTGCCATGTGCCATGCTGTTTGCGTGAAGTCCAGCACCATCTGTTGAAATCAGCACAGAGCAGGCTTACATGGTCAGTCGAAATTGCTCCAAAAAGCTGTGTTTGCAGACAGGAACCCAGCAAGGCCAGCCATTTCTTTTGAACCTTATGCCATCTGATTATCCCACACAGTGCGGCTGAAAGACAGCATATAAAGATGGTGGGCAGTAGTGGATGGCATGGAGGGCAGTGGTGCTCACATAACCACCTAACAGTGGAGTTGCTGCTGCTGTTTTATTTATTAATTAAATTGCTATAATGAAGGCGCCAGGCAAGCCTCCCTGGGGTGTACATTCCACAAGCAGGGAGCCACCGCAGAAAAGGTCTGTTCTCTTGTGACCATTGTCCGGACCTCTTGCTCAGAAGGCACATGAAGAAGGGCCTCAGATGATGATCAAAGGGTCCAGGTTGGTTCATATGGGAAGAGGCAGTCCTTGAGGGATCACAGTCCTGAGTCTTTTATGGCTTTGTAGGTCAAAGCCAGCACTTTGAATTGGGCCCAGAAACTAATTGGCAGCCAGAATTATCATTATATGCTCAAACCGTCTTTTCTCAGTGAACACCCTGGCCAATGAATTCTGCACCAGCTGAAGTTTCTGAACCTTCAGAGGCATAACATGTTGCAGTAATTTAACCTAGAGGTTACTGTACCATAGACAACAGAAGTTAGGCTACCTGTGTCCAGATGGGAGGGGCACAGTTAGGCTACCAGCCAAAGCTGATGGAAGGCGCTCTGTGCCACTGAGGCCACCTGAATTGCAAGCAACAGCAATGGATGCAGAAGTACCCTCAAACTGCGCATCTGCTTCTTAACTGGAGGGGAGAGATGAGGTGGTGGGGAGATCAGTTGAGTGCAAACACGCAGCTGCCTTGAAACATTCAGACCCAAAGGGTTCTATGGATGTGACCTAAAATGTACTGCATTACATTTAAAACTCAGCAAACGCCTTTTCTTGTCTCTGGTCAACGTCACAGTGTACAAGCAGTATATTATAGAGGAAGATATCTTGCCACTTCAGGGTCTCTGAGAGCTGTAGCAGAAGGCTGATTAGACCAACATCTGGGAATGTGACCATGAAGTGTTTAAGTCAATTAGACTGAACTAATATTAATGGCCCCATTTCTCCATTGACATTTAAAAGGTTAAATATGAGCTAAACAGCAATATGTCTTAGAGTGCATAATATACACTAAAGAAGGGGAATGGAAAATAAAGAATTTGTTCCTAGTTGTGTTCTCATTTTGTTTTGAATAACTAACCTGTTTTCAAGCTTGACCTGTATGTGTTAAACAATTATTCCCTTTCCCAACTTTGTAGCCAATCAGGAGAGTACTCTAGGATGAGTTTTTGACTTTCCTGTGCAAAACCTCCTAAGGGAAAAATGCTTCTTAAACTTTTGACCACCCTGTGAATAACCTCCTGAGCAAAGCATCCCCTTGTACTTTTAACCTTCCTGTGAACTTTTGACCACCCAGTGCTCAAGAGCTTTTAAATCAAAATTAACCATTTTACAACCTGAAAGTCAATGCAAAATGGCTAAAAGTTCTATTCCTTCGCAGTATTCATCCAGGATTAGGTCACAGATGATCCATATTAATTATCCAGTAATTAATCTTTCAAATTACTTTTGAAAGTTATTCCTGGGATAGGAATGGTCAGAATGGGCCCCATCTACCTTCTTTCCTGTTGCACTGGGAAGTTTAAAGAAACGTACCTGTTCCTCTGCATATCTAAGGGGCATCCTATAAAAAGAACATAGGGCAAGATTTAATTAGCTCTCTCCACTAGCAGAAGCCCATACTACAACTTCCACTAGCACAGTGGGACTTGAACCCCCCAAAACAGCTGGGGTTGGGTCTGGAAAAACCCAAGAAAGCTGAAAACCATGCACTGATGGAATGATTGTTGTAGCATTATGTTGAATTCTTCCTTTACACCTATAAACTTGTATGTTCCGTATCAATATTCAAATATTACTGATTTTGATTTTTTTTTGTATTTTATGTATTTCAACAATTTATGTAGTGCTTAACTGCAATCATTTCTTAAATGTGTACAAAAACTACAATGCAGCATTCTCTGAATACAGAATTCCTCTTCACACTTTTATTGATGGGCAAAACATTTATAAAGGTCATGGTAGGTGAGGAAAAAAATACAGAAAAATTAATTGGCTCAAAAATGTGCAGGGCAACTTTTCTAAATATACTGACAGACACATACACAGAGAGCGAGAGACACACAGTAGGCTGTAAAGGAGGTTAATGAACAACCGTTTACTTTAGCAAACCATCATTAAAGTCAGTCAAATCCACACACAATGGAAGATGTGGGTTTTCCCTACCAACGTTCAGCTTCACCTCAATATCTGTTATTTAGTGTTACAACTTTTGATGTAGACAAGAATAAAACAGCAAACTTATCTTCAGGCGACATTCTGGCAACATTATAGCACCGGAAGAGAAATACCACACAAAACTTTTCTTTTGGGTTTGCAAAGGATTCCATGGCAAGTGACACAACAAGAAAGACCAGCACAATTAGCTATGTCTATGTGATATAATTTAGTACTGATTTAATGAATAACATGAAAGGTACATGGCAGCGAGGGACGGATGGACGGACGGACAATGACTAGTGGAACACATTCAGAATGGGGAAGCAGACTGACTGCTCAACCTTTCACATGTTTACTTGGAAGCAAGATCCACTGTGTTCAGTGGGACTTAATCCAACGTACAGTATATGACATACTTTTTAATTTATGGTTTAAATATGAAGGGTCTGTAAGAACATTCATAGTGCATACATTGGTTTGGATTCAGAATGTCCCAGAAGGCTCTTCTGCTCATATATGGAGGTATCACTAATTTCCACCAGTTTCTGACCCTGCTTATGCCTGCCCTTCATGTTGTAACACATACTGTTCCAGATCTTCAAGTGTGATTTTGAGAATATGTGATTTATATTTTTAGAAACAATAACAAAATGGTCAACAATAATATAAAGTCAAGTAGCCGTGTTGGTCTGACACAGTCAAAATTAAAATTAAAAAAAAATGTCCAGTAGTACCTTAGAGACCAACTAAGTTTGTTCTGGGTATAAGCTTTCGTGTGCATGCACACTTCTTCAGATACTAAATGCATGCACACGAAAGCTTATACCCAGAACAAACTTACTTAATAACATAAAGTGTCATGGTATCTTCCAACTGCAGTAAGAAAGACGATTCCTAGTTCTCTTTCATTTGCCTCCAACTTATTTCATTTTCATTTATCAAAAAATTTCTAGACCACTTTTCAAGGTCTAATGGTCTTCACAAGGCAGTATACAAATCCCAGAATTAAGCTTGGTAACATGTAAAAACATCAAATTTAAAACATTTTGCTCCTTAAATATCATCAGCTAAGCTTTAAAGCAGCCATTTATGGGCTGAAATTAATTGTTCCCATGGCCTTTCATTCTAATTTCTTCAAATGAACAACAAAAAATATGTTGACATAGAAATGAGGCTTATGGTGATGTTTTCTCAGTTTAAAAGTCTTCAGCAACTGCAGCTCTTCCCCCTTCCCCTCATACAAATACAAAGTAAAAAAGAGACAGGACGTGCTGAAGAATTTCCCTGGAAGATATTGGATTTTCTGTTCATAAACAACTTTGGCTAACATCAAAGACTTCAGCTCATATAGCATGCTGAGTCGAAATTACACACCTCCAAAGTAAAAGTTAGTAAGTAGCAAGCTTTTTAAAAGTCTTAATGAAATAAAGATCAAAATGATCTCTCGTTTGTTTGTTTGTTTGCTGATAATAATAATAATAATAATAATAATAATAATAATAATAATAATAATAATTTGATACCCCGCCCATCTGGCTGAGTTTCCCCAGCTACTCTGGGCGGCTTCCAATCAAGTGTTAAAAACAATACAGCATTAAATATTTAAAACTTCCCTAAACAGGGCTGCCTTCAGATGTCTTTTAAAGATAAGATAGCTACTTATTTCCTTCGCATCTGAAGGGAGGGCGTTCCACAGGGCGGGCTGTTTAACAAATTCAGGCTTTTTATATTCTACCTGTGTTCAGGTAAAGTACATTAAAACACTACTTCAAAGGCAGTCATAGTACAGTACTGCTTTATTCTGCCTTGGTCAGACCACACCAGGAGTACTGTGTCCAGTTCTGGGCAGCACAATTTAAGAAGACCATTGACAAGCTGGGATGTGTGCAGAGGACAGCAACCAGGAAGACAAAGTGTCTGGAAACTAAGCCTTATGAGGAATGGTTGACGGAGTTGGGTATGTCTAGTCCAGTCTTTCTCAACCTGTGGGTCCCCAGATGTTGTTGAATTATAACTCCCATCACCCCTAGCTAGCAAGGCCAGAGCTCAGGGATGATGGGAGTTGTAGTCCAACAACAACTGGGGACCCACAGGTTGAGAACTGCTGGTCTAGTCTGTATAAGAGGAAGCTGAGAGGAGATATGATAGCCATCTTCCAATATCTAAAGGGCTGTCACATGGAAGCTGGAGCAAGCTTGTTTTCTCCCGCTCCTGAAGGTAGGATGTCAACTAATGGATTCAAGTTACAAGAAAGGAGATTCCGACTAAATATCAGGAAAAACTTTCTGATGGTAAGAGCTGTTTGACAGTAGAACAGGCTCTCTTGGGAAGTGATGGAGGTTTTTAAGCAGAGGTTCGATGGCCATCTGTCATGAATACTTTGGTTGGGCTTCCTGCATTGCAGGGGGTTGAACTAGATGACCCTCAAGGTCATTTCCACTTCTGTGATTTAATGCTGATCGGTTGATTGATTCCTTTATTTATTTTATCAGTTGCCCAGTAACAATAGTTCTCTAGGTAACATACTAAATGGTTCTCTGGTTGACATAAAGTGCAATGTGTTAGTTATCTAATGTGTGATTTACTAAGTCATTCTTCCTTATTATTGTAACTTTGCAGCGTACCAGGTTGGGGGAGGCTGACACAAATCAGAGTCCCAACGTGCTCCCCAAAATATACATTTGTATTGTCAGAGTTGTTCAATTGCTTGGGTTGACAGTGCCGGATTCACGTATAGTAATAAGAAGAAGAGTTTGGATTTGATATCCCGCTTTATCAATACCCAAAGGAGTCTCAAAGCGGCTAGCATTCTCCTTCCCCTTCCTCCCCCACAACAAACACTCTGTGAGGTGAGTGAGGCTGAGAGACTTCAAAGAAGTGTGACTAGCCCAAGGTCACCCAGCAGCTGCATGTGGAAGAGTGGAGACGCAAACCTGGTCCCCCAGATTACAAGACTACCGCTCTTAACCACTACACCACACCACCGGTAAACTAAACAAGCTATAGCTTTTTAAAAAAATTAAACGGGAAAAAACACTGGATGTACATTTCCAAAATATAAGATAAAAAAGAAATAAAATAGAATCTACATACAGCAAAGCGTGTTCTCACTAAAAGAGAGCACGTGTTGCGGATGGGGCCGAACAAAACTCCACTTGGTTGCCAGGCAGTATTAGATTCAAGGGGCCTGGAGCAGATTGGAGGATGGTGTTACTGGGGTAAATTTGATGTTGCCAATTTAGGGGTGGGATCAGTGGTTATTTAAGCAAGGTCCACAGCTTTCTCTTTCTCTTTCGCTGTGGACATCGGATCACATGGAGCACTTGGACTGTCTGGAGGACAGTGATGCAAACTTCTCATTGTCTGGTTACATTTCTTTATTTCCCCCTTCTTTTAATCCTCTTTAGTCCCTTAAATAATTTAATTCCCCTTTTTCCTGTTCAATTTCCCACCCCACCCCTTACCCTGCCCTGTGGGAAGATTCTCCCTGTATCTGTGGCTTGCCTTTCTTTCGCAAAAAGGTTTCCCCCATTTCTCCTGTTGTAAATTGTGGGGCTAGTCAGGGCTGTTCCCAGCTTAGCTGGAATCACTTTCGTTTATAGCACCCCGAAGGTTGGCTTTATTTGAGTGTGTGCAGCGCTGTTGGCCAAATTTTAATCTAGCCTTGGGCGGGAGCACTATTTTGAGTTCCTTTAATATTGCTATGAGACTAAGATTCTCAAGAGCAGAGGCATGGAGCCCTATTCGGCCTGGGCATAACTTCCGAGCCTAAGTATGCTACAGGTAGCAGTTAATTGTTAAGTCTCTGACCTCTCTATAAGAATGTACCTGCTTGCAGGCTCAGTTGCCGCTAATGTATATCAGAGGGCGGCAGAGGCTCTCTGTGCCTCCAATGACTATGAGCACTCTGTATATGCTCTTGAACTATGCTGTTTCTGAACAAGTTTATTTTCTTTAAGTTTGTTTTGCCCTGATAGTGGCGACTGCCATTTTAGAGGCGAGCCATTGTGGTTTAGTGGCTAAAGTGTAGGACTAGGACCTGGGAGACAGGGTTCATATCCCCCTCTTAGCCATTGTTATAACAAAACAAAACAAACTGCTCCTTTTGGGCTATTCTGTTGCTGGGTAGTTCGGTCCATAAAAGAACTTTGGGTTTCTTGAAGGGGTGCTTCCCTCTAAAAGGGCAAGCAGGGGTACCTGGACAAGCTGTGGGCTGCTTCAACTCTGCTATTTCACTGGAAACATTTATGCCTGGCCTGGCAGGTGATCCTAGGGCTTTGCCCTAGAATTCGATGGCCTGGAAGCGTTTCCGGCCTGAATAGTGTCCCCATGTGGTCCAGGAAGCATTGGTTTCACCAGTTCCTTACATTGTTTAGTTTTTGCGGACTATGACTGGGCTTTTGCAAATGCCTCAAGAGCTTGCCTCTCCTGCAGGGGATGACTTGTGGACGCCCCAGGTGTCTTCTTCCAGAAGAAAGCATCTTCGAAGGCTGCAATCCAGGAGGAGGGCAAAGAGGAGCAGGGATCATGATTCAGACATCACCTTGGACCTCTACAGGGGTCAGGGTGAGGCTGTCCCGGGTCTTTAGGGATCATCCTGGATAACTCAGCTGGTCAGCGCATAGTGCCGGTAATGCCTAGGTTGCAGGATTGGTCCCTATATGGGACAGCTGCATGCTCCCCCATTGCTCTACCTGGACACTTAGGTCCAGTGTCGAGGGCCTTTTGGTGGTTCCCTCACTGCGAGGGATGTAACAGGCGCCACGTTTGCAATATGCAAGCGGGAGAAAGCACCTTTGTGTGCCCGCACTGCAGTTTGCTCTGTGCGTTACAGGGCACAGCGCTGCACGGGCTGCATTTGCATTGCATTGCGTGAGAGATTTGCATTTGCATTGCACAGAGGTTGTGCGCATTGCACAGAGGGTGTGAGTGCATTGCACAGAGGGTGTGTGTGCATTGCACAGAGTGTGTGTGCATTGCACAGAGGGTGTAGTGGCATTTGCACAGAGTGTGTGTGGTTTGGTTTTTTTTTTTTTGCATTGCACAGAGAGTGCATTGCACGGAGTGTGTAGTTGCATTGAACAGAGGGTGTGTGCAGTGCACGGAGTGTGTAGTTGCATTGCATGGAGGGTAGTTGCATTGCACAGAGTGGGTAGTTGCATTGCATGGAGGGTAGTTGCATTGCATGGAGTGCGTTTTTGCATTGCACGGAGTGCGTTTTTGCATTGCACGGAGTGTGTAGTTGCATTGAACGGAGTGTGTAGTTGCATTGCATGAAGTGTGTAGTTGCATTGCATGGAGTGTGTAGTTGCATTGCACAGAGTGGGTAGTTGCATTGCATGGAGGGTAGTTGCATTGCATGGAGTGCGTTTTTGCATTGCACGGAGTGTTTTTTTTTTTGCACTGAGTGTGTAGTTGCATTGAACGGAGGTGTGTAGCTGCATCGCACGGAGTATAGTTGCATTGCATGGATTGTGTGAGCACCGCACGGAGTGTGTTTTTGCATTGCACAGTGTGTGTCTGAAAAGGAAGCTGGCACGGCGGCAGTTTTGTCGGGACTTTTTTAGCGGTTCTGGCCAGCGTCGGCCCTGTAAATTTACGTATTATGATGGCAGCACAAGATGCCCCCTGCCCAAGCAGGGCTGGAAGCTGGCAAGCAATACCTCAATACTTTTTGCCCATATTCCCATTTTATTTAGGGATCCAGTTGGATATCGTTGCTAAAACATACCACTTGCCTATGGAGAAGCTGTCTGCCTTGAAGGAAGTTATTTTGTAATACTTCCTCTGTAGCAAGTGATGCTTCATCAGATCCGATCTTGCTGGGTCACTTAATTAATCTTGCATGCAGAGTGGTTGCCCCAGGCCGCCCCTTCCCTTCACACTAGGCCAGGCTGCCTGCGGCCTGAGGTCCCCTTACCTTTCTCATGCAATGGGATCTCATGCAATGGTTGCAATTCCTATATGTATGCAATAGTAGTTGGCCATGGCAGGATACTTGCACAGGGATTTTTCAGGTTCATGCTGATGCTGCTGGATCTTTGCCCTTTGGTTTTTTATTTCAGGGGCTGCTGGTGTGCAAAGCCATGGCCTCAAGCCCGGTATGGTGAGGCAATCATGTGACCTAACTTTTGAGTTTTCCCCATTGTAGTAGCAGTTCACATGTGGCCCGAGGAGTTCAGTGACCATCGGATCTGCTTTTGGTCTGATAACCAGGTAGTGGTGAGCGTCTTGGCTAAACAGTTCTCACGCTCCAGCAGAGTCTCCGCCCCTCCGCTCATGCTTTTGAGCTGCACCGCTTAAGGTTTACTATTGTGCTTTCTGCTCTCCTGATTACGGGATCCTCTAATGATGTCTCTGACACTCTATCTCATTTTCAGATGGAGCGCTTCAGATCCTGGGCTCCAGACTCAGCTATTGCCAGACTTTTCCAGACCACCTGCGGCATTTTGACAACAATTAGTAATTACAGAGAGCAGCAGCTTCCATTTCCCCTTCTGCTTTTAGCTCTTATGGGAAGGCCTGGATGGATTTCTTAGCCTTAAGCTGGCAGTCCTCGGCCATTCAGATGAACTGGCCCCCATCCTCTGAGCAGATCCTGCAGTATTTGGTCCACCTGCCGCAGATTGGGCGTCCTGTTATAACTATAAGAATTCAGTCCGCTGCAATGTCTGTTATACTGAAGCTTTATTTTTCAGAGACCCTTGCATAAAGTTTGTAATGTGCAGGGCCTTGGAAGGTTGGAATAGGCTCCAACCTCATAGGACAGTGGGCAGGAAGTCGGTCAATTTTACCTAGGCAGGATCTGCAACAAGTTAAAACTTGTCTGCTGGTAAAAGATCAAGGCGAGACTCCTTTCAGTATTCCATTGCATTTTGGGCACTGAGGGTTGGGGAAATGGTTGTTGGAGCCAGCACAGGGCTGAGAGTCTGGAGGCTTATTGCTTCAGGACTTTTCCTTATCTGCTTTGGAGCTTGTCATTAGAGTTGGGAACTCTAAAACAGAGTTAGTGGGCAGGAGTGCCACAATCAGGCTTCCCATTACAGATGAGGAGGGCCCTTGCACGGTTATGGATACCAGAAAAAATTGGCTTTTCATTCCCCTGGGGGCTGGCCCACTCCTAGTGCATGAAAATGGGTTCCCGTTAGCCAGGCATTAATGTGCTTACGCCGTGCACCAGTTATTACAGCCTGCGGCTTGCTTACCGCTGAACACTCCTCATTCCTTACGATTAGGTGCTGCTGCAAAGGCTGCACACTGGGGGCCTGTCAGTAGACAGGATTGTGAATACGGGTCATTGGAAGTCTGACACTGACAAGGGTTATATCAGGAAGTGTCACAATGATGTCTGTGCTGATGCTTGTCTGTTATTTCCTTTTCTCATAGGAGCAGTGGTGCACATTTGGGCCACAGCATTGTACACTGGGCTGGCAAGCGCGCTGACAAGTCTGGACTGGGGTGCCATCTCAGTCTTCCTGCCCATGTGGACATATACTGGATGTCCAGATGGGGAATGCTTTGGGAGGAGGTCCTTCCTTTGGTGCGGTCGAGTGTGACCTGTGCAGGTCCTCCCGCAGGGCTGGTGGTACAGCTGGGCAAGAATGATTTGCTGTCTTCCTCCAGCATAAGTTTGCATTCCTGCATGCAAGAGGGCTTGGATTGAGTTGATGGCAGCTCTCCCTGGACTCAAAATAATTTAAGGCATTTGGTTCAAGGTGGTCTGGAGGGGGGGTTGGAGCACCTGTCCCCTCCAATGCGCAAAGATATTCCATTAAAGGAAACCAAGGATTTGCCATGCTTTGTCAACCCCTTTCGAGGGGTAGGGCCACGCAAGAGTCCCTGGGAGCATTTGGGGTGAGCTTGAGTCTGATCCTGGTTCATTGCTCCCCCACGCTGTTTACTTGTACTGACGATATGGTGGGGCCCAGTCGTCAGTGCTGCCCTGCTGAGGTCAGGTGCAGCTAGTCGGGAACCAATGCCTAGACAAACTACCACCGAGCAGGCCAGAAAGCATGTTAATATGGCGGTGGAAAATAAAATAAATAAAGTAAATCAAATAAAATAAAATAACATATAAAATAAAATAACAAATAAAATAAAATAGGTCCTTGCTTTAGGTGGTTCTGTGATATTGCACCCTGCTATTTTCTTCAAGACTGTTCCCCTCTTTGGGGCAGATGGGGGGTGCATCTTTCCCCTATGGGGAACGACACCTGGCGGGATGCGATTGCCTTGGGATTCATTGCTCCCCCACAATGTTGCTGGTACTGACGATATGGTGGGGCCCAGTCGTCAGTGCTGCCCTGCTGAGGTCAGGTGCAGCTAGTCAGGAACCAGTGCCTAGACAAACTACCACCAAAGAGGCCGGGAAGCATGTTAATAAGGAAGTGTAATATAAAATAAAATAAAATAAAATAAAATAATAATTAAAATAATAAAGTAAAATAGGCTTTGCTTCAGGTGGTTCCATGATTTTGCACCCTGTGATTACCTTCAAGGCTGCTGCCAGCTTTAGGGTGAATATTTCCCCTATAGGGAACGACACCTGGTTGGCTATGGTTGCTTTGGGATTGAAGGAAGGGTTGCATTTGTGAGTGGTTTGGCGGTGAGCTAAGGCTCTGTGGCGGTTAGGCATTGGTTAAATTGGTTGGTGGAGGGGTATGGATTGGCTGTGCCTGCCCCTCCAATGCTGCTGCTGCTGGGAATTCCGTTAAAGGAATTCTGGGGCTTACCATCCCTTCGTCCAAACCCTTGGAGCAGGGTGCGGGCCGTGTAAGTTCCCAAGGAACAAGCAGGGAATAGCTGAGGGTCTGTGTCGCAGTCCCAGCTGTCCCTGGTCTTGTTCCTCCACACGCTGACTCACGGGAGTCAGCGCTGTCCCCAAGGCGGGGGGGGACAGATAGTCATAACCAATGCCTAAGCAACCACTCTCAATTTGTATGAAAATAAAGTTGTGGCCAAAAGTATGCCAAAAACCTTAAACAAAAATTATGTGTGATGTGTGAGTTATTGGGGTAGGGGTTTTGGGGGACCTCAGCACGCAAAGCGTGTTCTCACTAAAAGAGAGCACGTGTTGCGGATGGGGCCGAACAAAACTCCACTTGGTTGCCAGGCAGTATTAGATTCAAGGGGCCTGGAGCAGATTGGAGGATGGTGTTACTGGGGTAAATTTGATGTTGCCAATTTAGGGGTGGGATCAGTGGTTATTTAAGCAAGGTCCACAGCTTTCTCTTTCTCTTTCGCTGTGGACATCGGATCTCCCGCCCGCCCTCCCTTGCTTGGGCTTGCGCCTTGACCTTGCTCTGCCTGTCATGGGGTCGTTCGCCTTGGTGCGGGGGCCCAGTAGGAATTTTTCCAATTGGCTGATTAGTGTGTGCCTTTTGGGTTTTGCCTACTGCTTAGCAAATCGTCACAACTTGTAAGGTTGGCGGTTAGGCATTGGTTAAATTGGTTGGTGGAGGGGTATGGATTGGCTGTGCCTGCCCCTCCAATGCTGCTGCTGCTGGGAATTCCGTTAAAGGAATTCTGGGGCTTACCATCCCTTCGTCCAAACCCTTGGAGCAGGGTGCAGGCCGTGTAAGTTCCCAAGGAACAAGCAGGGAATAGCTGAGGGTCTGTGTCGCAGTCCCAGCTGTCCCTGGTCTTGTTCCTCCACACGCTGACTCACGGGAGTCAGCGCTGTCCCCAAGGCGGGGGGGACAGATAGTCATAACCAATGCCTAAGCAACCACTCTCAATTTGTATGAAAATAAAGTTGTGGCCAAAAGTATGCCAAAAACCTTAAACAAAAATTATGTGTGATGTGTGAGTTATTGGGGTAGGGGTTTTGGGGGACCTCAGCACGCAAAGCGTGTTCTCACTAAAAGAGAGCACGTGTTGCGGATGGGGCCGAACAAAACTCCACTTGGTTGCCAGGCAGTATTAGATTCAAGGGGCCTGGAGCAGATTGGAGGATGGTGTTACTGGGGTAAATTTGATGTTGCCAATTTAGGGGTGGGATCAGTGGTTATTTAAGCAAGGTCCACAGCTTTCTCTTTCTCTTTCGCTGTGGACATCGGATCTCCCGCCCGCCCTCCCTTGCTTGGGCTTGCGCCTTGACCTTGCTCTGCCTGTCATGGGGTCGTTCGCCTTGGTGCGGGGGCCCAGTAGGAATTTTTCCAATTGGCTGATTAGTGTGTGCCTTTTGGGTTTTGCCTACTGCTTAGCAAATCGTCACAACTTGTAAGGTTGGCGGTTAGGCATTGGTTAAATTGGTTGGTGGAGGGGTATGGATTGGCTGTGCCTGCCCCTCCAATGCTGCTGCTGCTGGGAATTCCGTTAAAGGAATTCTGGGGCTTACCATCCCTTCGTCCAAACCCTTGGAGCAGGGTGCAGGCCGTGTAAGTTCCCAAGGAACAAGCAGGGAATAGCTGAGGGTCTGTGTCGCAGTCCCAGCTGTCCCTGGTCTTGTTCCTCCACACGCTGACTCACGGGAGTCAGCGCTGTCCCCAAGGCGGGGGGGACAGATAGTCATAACCAATGCCTAAGCAACCACTCTCAATTTGTATGAAAATAAAGTTGTGGCCAAAAGTATGCCAAAAACCTTAAACAAAAATTATGTGTGATGTGTGAGTTATTGGGGTAGGGGTTTTGGGGGACCTCAGCACGCAACAGTGTTTTGTGTTGTGTAGGCTCCTATGATGTAAGTAATGGGCCCCACCTGCTAGCCTGCTCCCTAAAATATCACCGGTTTGCTTATTTCCATATATAGGGTGCCTACATTCTGCATGTGCAAATGGCTTTAGATACCTATTAGGTCCATAAATTACCATATAGCATACATTCAACACAAAAACAGCGACAATTTGTTGTTGACAAAGGACAGTTGAACATATAAAGGGCCCCATTACCTTCAGTAGCTTAGGGCCTCATCAAACCTCAATCTGGCCCTGGTTGAACATCTCCTTCCGAGGCATTCTGCGTATCTGTTGGAGTTTCACTAAGATTGCAATCTTATACCCACATACTTAGAGTAAGGCCCATTGAAGTCAAGGAGGGGTTACTTCTGAGTAGACATATATAGGATTACATTACATGTCAAAGTCAAGTATCCCTATGCAGATACTCCACTAAGTCTGTGATTCACCATCTTGTTTAGCCCTAAACGGCCTTGGCAAGGTATACCAGAAGAAGTGTCTGCACCCCAACACGTAGCCCAGACACTGAGGTCCTCCTCTGAGGATCTTCTGCTGGTTCCCTTACTGTGGAAAGTGAAGTTACAGGGAACCAGGCAGAGGGTCTTCTCGGTAGTGGTGCCCTACCTGTGGAACGCCCTCCCAGCAGATGTCAAGGAGATAAAAATTACAGAACATTTAGAAGACATCTGAAGGCAGCCCTGTATTGGGAGGTTGTTAATGCCTGATGTTTTTACAGTGGTACCTCGGGTTACATACGCTTCAGGTTACAGACTCCGCTAACCCAGAAATAGTGCTTTAGGTTAATAACTTTGCTTCAGGATGAGAACAGAAATCGTGCTCTGGTGGCGTGGCAGCAGCAGAAGGCCCCATTAGCTAAAGTGGTGCTTCAGGTTAAGAACAGTTTCAGGTTAGGTACGGACCTCCGGAACGAATTAAGTACTTAACCTGAGGTACCACTGTATTATGTTTTTAGACATGCTGTAAGCTGCCCAGAGTGGCTGGGAAAACCCAACCAGATGGGTGGTGTATAAATATCATCATCATCTAGAGTACTTGGATTTAAACTGATTCAAACCTATTGAAGTTGGCCAGAGCCAACTTAGAACATTTTGCTCTCTGAGGTCAAGGATAAGATGATGCCTTCACCTCATTTCATGTGCTGAAAGTGGCCAGCCTGACAACTGAATCTTCCTTTGACACTGAAAATAATACTTCAGCTGAGGGAAACAGGCTAACTTAGCCCCTTGTTGCATGCTATTCTGAGGTGATTTCTTCCTTCTCTCTTGTCTCTGCTCTTTTTACTGTTTAATTGTTGTTCATTAACTGTATGCTTTCGTTTTATCTTCTGGTGTATTTTTTAAAAAAAAGAATTTGTAAGCCATCTCAGGTGGACGTATTGCAGAATCCAAGACCATCTTGGCTGTGAGTCCTGGAAGACCTACTCCCAGCCTTGCAAGCCTTTTTCTACCTGGCCTGGGAGAGTGAGGCCCTGACTGACTCCAGCTACAAAACCTGAGGCTGCTGAACAGACTCTTGAGCTGGGCTTTTGCTTAGGGATTTTTTCGGGGGGGGGGGAGGGGTGGTGAGGCGGTTGTTGCTGTTATTGATATTATTATTTTGTATCTTTCTTATGATTTATGTAGAAGTTACTCAACTTCATTGTGTACTTTTATTTCTTGTTTAGGACTACTTTTGTTGTATTTATAATTATGTGATTTTTTTTTGTCCTGCTGTAAATCATGAGCATGGTTTGAACTATGGAAAGGAAGCATAGAAATAAAACGATATGTGTATGTTAATCCTAATATTTAAAACAACAACAGCAATTATTGATGGTCCATAGAGATTAACTGTTCTCGATATCACATTACAGAAACAAAAACCACTTAAAGGGCAATTTTACAAAAAAATATATTCTCAAATTGCACTGTTACCAGAATTTGGTTGCTTGAGGAAGTTCCTATCTAAGGAGTTTTGCACTTCTCAGGTGGCTGGAGTTGCTTGACCTTCAACCTCATGTCTTTAAAAGTCCCTTCGAGGTGTGCTAAATTGCCCAGAAATGCATTGCCTGTCATATCTTGTTGCTTAATGAAGGGCCAGCCCGGATGGTCTAGAAACATTGGCTTTGAGTCATTACTAATTGAACTTCTCCTCAAGTAAAATCATTATGTTCCTTAGTTGCCACCCTGTCACAGGGGATTTACTCAGATTCATGTTCCTTCACTAGGTAAGAGAGAAGTGGGAGCCTGAAAGCCAATGGACTCTAGAGTCATCTTCAGCATTCCAAAGATGTCCCATATCTTTTGAGCAATGCAGGCAGTTGACAGCTAACTGAGTAAAAGCCTTTTTTTTTTTAGTAGCCAGATCTTCTCAGTAATGCTGCAAAAGCCTGATTGTACACAAGTCCCAGCCCTCTCATTGGGCAGAGTGAGGCAGCTGCCTCAAGCAGCAGATGGTGGATTGTGGGGAGCAGTGTCAATGTGTTGGGGGTGACCGTACACCCATATAGCGCCCCCGTCTTCAGCGCCTGCATGGGCTGGGTGTCGGGAGCACCTTCTTTGACCTTCTTTGAGCACCTTCTTTCACAGGAATGCAGGAACAGCAGCACAGCATTCCCCTGGAATAGGTCCTGGCGCAGTGGACTCGAATTTGCGATTGTGAGCACCTCAAAAGCAGCAGAGTAACGGAAACAAAACTTCTGTTTCAGTGTATCTGAAGAAGCATGCATGCACACGAAAGCTCATACCAATAACAAACTTAGTTGGTCTCTAAGGTGCTACTGGAAGGAATTTTTATTATTATTATTTTGTTTCGCCTTTTTAAATTTTGTTTCAGCTATGGCAGATCAACACAGCTACCTACCTGTAACTGGAAACAAAACTGTGGAGGTTTTGTTGCATACTTAATTTTATTTCTACTGATTAAACAAATAAAAGAACATAACAAACATGTACAAGAGAGTCAGCTCTCTCATACTGCCATCTAGTCTCTAGACAGATCAAAGGGGGGGGGAACCACAATGCTAGGGACGGAAGTCTGGAGGAGTGGTTTCCGCCCCCTCTTTTCTCTGAGACAGAAAGTAAAACAAACATGATCTGGTGATCTTTGCAATGGGAGGGATGAAAATACTGACAGGGGTTGAGGGCTGAAGGGGCCGCACAGCCTGCCCTGTGCCCTGTAAACTAGCTTGCTGCATTCAGGTGAGGTGGGAAGCTTTGTCCAATTATTAGTACTGAAATAAGATTCAACTGACAGTCTTGTTAGCTTCTGCATGCTATCTCATTTTTTCCACAGGCAGGGAAATGCCTTGGCTGGTCCAGATTGTAGGGTCAAGTGCAAAAATTGCAGTTCCATTCTCTTCACCCTATTCTCTTCACTGGTACCAGGAGAACTGGGCCCTTGCCTGATGATAGGCATAGCAGGGGCTATTAAAATCATTGTCACACAAGGTAATATTACAAGATCTGTGATTCTGGTCCCTAGCCAATTTCCTATCACTGAAGTACACAATACAACCTTTTAATTTTTTATCTTCCCATGGGAAGCATGTCATAAATCTTTCAGTCTCTGATTATTGTATCAGAGCAATCCTAACTGGGGCTGGGAGGCACAGAGCAGCTCCTAGCATAGGTGCCATGTTTTCCCCAAGATTGAGGGGGCTCGGTACCCTTAAACAAACATTGAGCGGGCCAAGGTACCTTTGGCCCCCTAGAGTTTACGCGCCTGGCTCCTGGTGATCAAGACAGAAGGCTGGGGCAGAGAAAGTTTTCCTGTTGTGTCAGCTCCAGGCTGATAGAACGCAGGGGCCTAAATTGGCTCCTCTCCCATTAATGGGTTAACATGAATCCATCACCACTCCTGGTCTGTGCCCACCCCATAATGGCCAGTTTAAGGAGTCCATAATGACTACCACCAATAAGAACACCACCACCACTTTCAATGGGCACAGTAGGGACCTCCGTAACAGCAGAAACCCCTGAGTGAACCCTAATGAAGGGACACATTTGCAACATCTTAACCCACTCCAAAAGGATGGACCAGGAATCATTCATTCATTACTAACTTAAATTTATATCCTACCTTTTCTCCATGAAGTTCAATGTAGCGTACTTGGTTGTCTCCTGACAATTCCCAAGGATTTCTGTGTAAGGCAATCATTTAAGCAATGAATTCAGTTTAATGAAATCAACACTTCGCCAACAGTAATGCCCCAGAGATCCATTGGACATTATATATCTAAACATGTATCCTGTTCATTATGAGACCATCTCCATTTTGGGCTATTTATGGATGTTGTAGTGTGTTGCATGTGGATGGCTTCTTCAGAACCCAAAGTAGAGTGTTTTCATCCTGGCCTGTAGTATATTTCCTTTCTGCGTAACATTTTCCCCACCCCTGTTAAGATTATTTCATATCCTCCTTCGTGTTGTTATGGCATTCTGGCGTAGGTTGGAATTCAGAGCATCCGAGCAAAATGTAGCAGAAAAAGAACTTTTGGATGAAATGTCTGGGATTGTTCAGATCTGTAAAAGTAATAGGGGGGAAGCACAAAAGGATAAAGAAAAGAAAGGCCTTAATCTTTGTTCAATGAGTGATAAAGCAGCCATCACATGGGTGAAAATTGGCCTGACCTTCACCCACATGATGCTGCGGCTGCTGCTTCAGCTACTCTTTTTTTTGGCGTGCTGATTAAGTGAAGATAGCCTCTTTCTCTGCGAGGAAAAGTCAAAGAACAAAAAGCGAGGGGAAAAAACCTTGCCTTAACTATAAAAGGCATATTTTTTAAATCACAGTTGGGCTCATGCAAGGCGGTTTCTAATCTTTATTTTTTTTTCTCTTCCCCTAAGTGAAAAATGTGCCTTTTTAGAATTTCTTTGGTTCAGTAGTTTTAACCCTCCTGAACCTCAGGGTCTAGATCTTAACTCGCTTCCCCTTGGATGTTCCCTCTCCCTCCTGCTCATCCTCACTTTTACACGATAACTGTTTGACTTAAATGGATTGTTCTCCAAAGTGTTGCCCCTTGGGGAACATCAAAACTGGGGGGAGGGAGAGGCGAGGCACAGCTCAGCTGGCTTAAATGACAAGCCTAGTCTATCTATTGGCAGGGTATTGACAGCCTCTGAGGTAACCTTTACTGCACTTACATATCTCTGGGTTTTCCACTGGCTGTCATACGCCAACTGATACATAGTATTAAGTATCACGTTATCAGGTTATCCACGTTTGTATAGACAAGGGAGTTTTACTGCTCCGTTGCATTTAAATAGCACTCTGTGTGACTAATATTTTTAACAGCATGATGCTTAAAATTTGACAAGGATATAATAAGTCATTCTTCAGATAGTCAGCATTACATGCCAGTGAATAAGGTCTTCCAAGTAGGTCTTCAGTAGCTTTCAGGGTACAATTTATTTATGCTAATCTGTTGTGATGATATGCAATGTTTGTCAAGGACTCGCCATAAAATAGATACCGTATATGAAGAGTAAATTACGAAATATTGACGAGAGACAAGGAAACTGGCTGAGTTCCAGTGTTCTGCTGCTAAAGTCCACTGGCTAGCTTGAGTTTCCAGTGGCCCATCTTTCCCTTAGTCTGCCAGAGCCGAGACTGTAAGATGTCGTTCAGCATAATGGAATGTTAATGTAGAAGGTATTACATTACATGGCTGAGCTGGGGTATGAGAAAATAGTTTTCAACACACACATACCTATAATATGGTGGCATGAAACAGTATCAAGGGTAGATTCGTAAGATTACTATGCTCCCAGCACAAGGTACTTCTCCAAATTAGGCTGAGGAGGAGTAATTTCTTTTGTGGCACCTTGCTGTTGTTGTTGTTGTTTAGTCGTGTCCGACTCTTCGTGACCCCATGGACCAGAGCACGCCAGGCACTCCTGTCTTCCACTGCCTCCCGCAGTTTGGTCAAACTCATGCTGGTAGCTTCGAGAACACTGTCCAACCATCTCATCCTCTGTCGTCCCCTTCTCCTTGTGCCCTCAATCTTTCCCAACTGGGGCAGGTGAGTTTACACCTGAGATTTCTTTTTCTTCCTGTGAGATAGCTGGCCCTACCATGTGGCAGAGTAAACCAGCTGCTTCACACAGATGATTTTGATTGTCAGACGGAAAGGGCAGCAAACGGTTCTGTCAGGGAACTGACATCAGAGCAGGGGGGGGAGGCGAGGCTTCCAGACTCTGCAGGAGAGGGAACGAGTAAGGGTAGAGAGAGAACGTCATCTGGGGAAGAAAGTCCAGGTGACACCAGGAAGAAGGGAGAGGGAGAGAGAATCTCGGAGGTGAGGCTCCGAGACTCTAGCAGTGAAGTCAGTGGGGAGGGTGGAGGACCACTACTAGGCACGCCCACTCTGCGCGGAAGGCTTCCGCGCAGAGAGGCGAGGCGAAGGTTGTCCGTTAAGGAATTCTTATGCTGGAGGAAATTTAGGAGACGCCCACTCACGGATTCTGCTAGCGACTGAGCAGCAGCGCAAAGGGCTGCTCAGTCAGGGAAAGACACAACCACCCCTAAGCAGTTTGGAAAGGCTGGAGGTTTACACACAAGCAACCCCATTTCCCGTGACAGGTTCTTTATTCCATTTCATTTTTATTTGAGGAAGAAGTGCTTGTGGGATTTTCTGCTTCAGTTGCAAAAAGGAATTGGCCAGCCCTGGATATTATGCACCTTTACTTGTGAGGCCACCATTTCCTGATTTGTCTCAGGCAGCAAAATGTTAGGGCGAGCTCTGTATTATATCCATATCCATGGGCCCAAGGCAAGTTCTCCAACGTTTTTGTTTTCATTTCTTTTATTTTCTGACATATATGCATCCAGGCACCAATCAAACCCAGGCCTGCTTAACTTCACCAAGATTTTGTTTGCCTGAAGAATATACCCTGTGATTATTAAACTTGATTTAATAATCTCTTAATCGTGTTTTACCAACCAGATATGCAGAAACTGAACACTTCTTCAAATTTAGCCACACTTATGTCCCTAGTAGTCCCTATGCACCCTTCTGTCCCTTGGGGTGCCAATAAGAATGACTACCCTATGCCCCACACTTTTGGAGGGCCAGCACCAGCAGTTTCTGCATTTCAATGCATTTTAAAGGGACATTTAAAATTTAGACATTGAGTTAACAATGATGGGCATGTGGTTAAAAGGCCTGTTTTTGCACCAGAATGGGAGTAGGGGCCTGATTCTTTCCTAGTCACTTCTTCTATGCTCTTTGCCCAGTAGAAGAAAATTCTGAAACTGAGGTGAGGAAAATATTTATTATTATTATTATTATTATTATTATTATTATTATTATTATTAATTGCAGCAACTCTTAGCATTAATAAACAAGAACACTTTGTTTCCTTTTGGTTCATTTTTTTTTTTGCCCTCTATGGAGTGGAGAAAGGCTAGCTAGTGAAGCCCCCAGATATATTTGCCCTGAAATACTTTTCTTTCTGCTTCATATTCCACATAAAAACTGAGAGGTCTGCTTAGGATGAGGTTAGTCCCTCACCCTGAAACCTGTTTGAGCTCTTCCCATCCTCAGGTATAAAAGTACCCAACTCACATCTGCCGGTTGGCACAACCTTCCATTTCAAATTTGGAATGTTTCTGGTCATTACTGAGTAATGTGGGCCTGTGACTTTGTTTATTTAAAGAACATTTGAACCTACTGTCACATTATACTGAACATACATTTTTTCTTTATGTTCAGTATTTCACATGGATTTTCACGACATGGCAGCTGCATTAACACTAGCTTGAAAAAGTTCCATTATTGTCTCTTAGGTCAAAAACCAGCCTTTCTTTCTCAAGCGCCAAGATGCATACTTAGTTACAGTAAATTGGTAAGACAATATCCATGCTATAATGGGCATGTTTGGTATGAGTAAAAATGAATAATTTATGAATCATGTTTAAAATAAAAGCATAAATAATACCTACTGTATTCAGCAGATCCCCTTCAATCCAGTGCTAATGGAAAGAGAAACAAGTTTTTACATATTCACATAGAAGAGCAGAATTGCTCAACATTTGATAGCGTGTCTCAGTTAAAACTTATCCTTTACATTATAAATTATACCAATGACAGAATTTTAATATTTGAATAACATTGGAAAATACATTCATAAATCGTAAGACCAGCCCTGTGGATCAGACCAAAGACCCATCTAGACCAGCTTTTTGTTCTTACAGTGGCCAACCACATGCCAGTAGGAAGTCCACAAGCAGGAGAAGAGTGTAATTGTCCTCTCCTGCTCGGTAGAGCACGAGACCCTTAATCTCAAGGTCATGGGTTTGAGTTCCATGTCGGGCAAAAGATTCCTGCATTGCAGAGGGTTGGACTAGATGAACCGTGTGGTCTCTTCCAACTCTTTGATTCTATGATTGACTATTGTACATAGCTATCATGAATAGTAGTGTGATGGCTTGGGACTTGGGCTCGGACTCGGAACCAGAGGAGACTCAGTCTGCACCGGATCCTTTGCCTCAGGCATCACCTGAACCAAGTCTGGGGCCTGATCCTGAAGAGTCCCAGTCTGCACAGGTTCCCCTGCAACAAACACCAGCTGGGCCGAGTCAGGGGCCTGGGCCTGCCCTGGCTCCAGATGCGGGGATTACCTCATTTCCTTCAGCTGGGCCATCGCTTACAGATGCTCCACTACCGGTTTGGTCAGGGGAGGCTGAGGCAGCCCCTGGGTCTAGTAACCCACCAACGTCTCCCAAGCTGCAGAAAGAAGGAGAGACCTGAGTACTCGCAGGAGGAGTGCTCGCCTTCGGGCAAAACAGGGTGGTGAGTCACTGGGGGATCAGAACCGGCCACTACCCCAACAAAGATAAAAGGCTGTTGGGCCCCGCCCCAGGTTGTGGGAGCAACATTGCTGTATGCTAGATCCTTCCTGAGATCCTGTACCTGTCTTTGCCTGGTTTCCTGCTTTGTGTCCTGCCTTGGCCCTGTCGGACTGTCTCCTAGTGGAACCTTTGGATTCTGGACTGGTCCTGGACCGCATTGCATGGGTTACCCCTAGGCCCAGCACAAGTAGACACTGATGGCCTAACCCATTCAAAGCCATTCAAGTTGGTGGCCATCACTACAACTTGGGGTAGGAGGCATTTTTTTCCATATCAAACATCTGTCTTTGACAACTAATTTAATTCATAAAACACAACATTGAACCAACTATCTTCTTTACGGACAATTAGTCACCAACATTTTAACCCCTTGTGAAATCTTTCTCAGCCAGGACTTGGTCATTTCTTTCTTTAGTCTAAAATAGTTACGCTAGGTTAGCTTATTTGTATTGCTTTATATAATATTTTATATAATGGATGGATTTAATCTCTGTCTTTATTGACATTGTGATCATATAGATATAGATATATAGATATAGATATTTAATATTGTTTTAGATGTTGTGAGCCACTTTGAGTGGTTTTGTGGAAATAAACAAACAGATTGTGAGTATGATGGACAGGGAATACCCCAATGGGATTGAAGGGTCAGAATGCCTGGTCTCACCCAAGCTGTCATCTGAGTCTGAGTTTTCCAACAACTGAAGCATATACAGAAAGTCTTTTCATTCTCACCCCACAATTCTAGAGTTTCATCTAAGTGCTTTTACTTCTGTCCATTCATTCAATTTCAGGTCCATAAATGGATCAGAATTATTCCCAGAAGGGTATATGTTTAAACTGGCAAAGAAAAATGATTGACATAAAGTATAAGTATTTTTGTCATGATTCTGGCATGTTATTAGGTGGAAAAACTCTTCTAATGAGCAATGTCCACACTTCCCAGATGTGCTACCAAGGGTTGGCCAGAGATGTACTAAAATCCACTTTATTGCTGGTGCCAATTGGATCAGAGGCAAACAACTTTATGCTACTGCTGCAGCTACAAATACTGTGCTTTTAAAGTGCATATAGTTTCAAGTGATGTACATGCTTTCCAAAGAGTAGATTGTTTACTCTGGTGACTGGCAGGAAAAATAGATTAGGTTTTGCTCAAACATTACTCCCTGCACAAATTGAGCCAATCATCACATTGCTGCTGAAGATGGAATCTCAAAGGCGCTGCCTAGCATGCTAAAAGCTAACATCCACAGTAATTTTGAATATATGAAGCTATCCCAACAAATTAGCCAAGCACAGGGTAACTTCATATCCCACGAAAGTGCTACATGTGGCTCCTTCTCTTTACTAAATTAAGTAGGTCTAGATTTGACCAGCGGATGATGAGCTACTGCTTAGGGAAACCTCTTTGAGATACAAATGTCAAACTAAGTGTTTATATTTCTCAGAAATCCATAACAGTTGATTCTCAAATCAACCTCATGCAACTGATCTGAGCCAGGTAGAAGTACTTTCACTTGGACATGTGACACGAGGGAACAAACTATCAAACATAGAACTCAGTATGTCTTGGGAAAAGCAGAACATGCATTTAGGACCTTTTTGCTTTGTTGATTGCCGCAAGTCCAGTGCAAAAGAGAGTGGACAGGGATCTTTGCAGTGCTTAGAGAACCTGCCTTATACTGAGTTTGGACAATTTCTCCATCTAGTTCAGCATCGTTTGCATTGATTGGCAGCCGCTCGCTAGGTTTTCAGACAAGAGACATTCCTAGAGCTGGAGATGCTGGGGATTAGATCTGGGACCTCTTGCAGGCAAAGTGTATGGTTTTCCAGGATGTACAGAACAGCACTGAGAGGTACAATGGGGCGGGGGGGGGGGGACGACTGATAGGAAGTCTGATAGGAGGAAGTGAGGTTCTAGGGAACCAGGCAGAGGGTCAGCCTTCTTGGTATTTGCTCCTGCCTTGTGGTACACCTTCCCTTCAAATATCAAGGAAATAAGCTACCTGACTTTTAGAAGACATCTGAAGGCAGCCCTGTATAGGGAAGTTTTTATGTTTGATGTTTTACCTTGGTTTTATAAATTATTGGAAGCTGCCCATAGTGGCTGGGGCAACCCAGTCAGATGGGTGGCATATAAAATTATTATTATTATTATTATTATTATTATTATTATTATTATTATTATTACCAAGGTTGCACATAATGGTTCTCACTAGAGTGTTAAGGCTAGAAGGCCTTTGTTAGCATTATAAAGGCTGCACCCCACTTCTCCTTTTCTCCCTTCCTCCTTTCACGTGCTTGTGGCTATTGAGGAGATTAAGAATTTCCCATATATTGAGCTACCATAGTGCTGCCCTAAAGTGTTGCCACACTAGTCTCTCTTGGAAGGGAAGAGAATGGAAACATGGTGCACATGGTTAGGATGTTCTTTGTCACATGAGCACTTATCTCAGGGCAATTGCTAGTCAGCCGGTAGGAGAGGGAAAATTCACTGCTAAGCCTGGGTAGTTTTACTAGTGAATCTATAGCTGTACAGAGTCCCCCAACTTCCATTCCATATTACATTTACAGATACTGATGCTCCTGAACAACAGAATATGTGAGGTTATCCTTTCTTTTAGTAGTCTGAAACTGGCTTCACCATTTTCATGAATGAGGTCTCTCCCAGAGGTAACACTGTGTGCTTTTATGTTGTTAAACACCAATATTTTATAGCGGCATTAAATTAACCCCCTAAGAGGTTATTAAAATGCATGTCAATATTAATATCAATACAGAGGTTGATGTTTGTGTTGATCATACCTACTTATGCATGAACCTAATTTGCATTATTTTAATTGCATTCTCCAGAAACAAGATTAAATTACTTCAATTTGATATCTGCTGACTTTTTATGTGTAGCTCACGTGAAAATAGGCTTTTCTTCATTTGCTTTATCAATAATATGAAAAATTAATGGAGCTCTTATTAAGGTTAAAAGTACCTCAGAGACAGCATCATGCATTTGTTGTTATTTTGTTATTCTTGGAATTGCTGAGAAAGTTGTGTGGTTATCACTATCAGAATAATAAAAACTCCATTTGCCTGGCAGGAGGTTACGGGAGGCTCATTGTTGCTATTTTAGAACAGGAGGTTTATAATAATTGACTAGTTCCACCCTTATGGTTAGACTGTCAACATGATCTGCAACCGAGGTAAATGGAAGTACATGGATTTAAGGCAATTTAAGTCCAAAATACTATGGAACTGATGCATGAGCCAAGCAGCAGTCAATAGGTAACACAGGCAGGGCTTTTTTCCTAGCAGGAACTTACCAGAACTTAGTTCCAGCACCTATCAGATGGACACTATTGTCATTATAAGAGAACAAGGAAGGTGTTCATGGTGAGTTCCGGCACCTCTTTTTCTAGAAAAATAGCACTGAACAAAATACAAAATATTCAGTGGACAGAATAAAGTGAGGTCTCGTTTCAGCCAATGCCTCCAGAAGCCACTATCCAGAACTTTAATGATTCCACAGCTGAATCTTTAGGGGACATCAGTCTACTAATCCCTCACATTGTGGTCATGACTGCTAAATTGCAAGAAAGAGGTACCTAGGTAATGCAGACTGTTATGTATTCAGTGGTGTGTGTTTGCCTGAGCTTGAGTCTGGACTAAGGCTCCTGAGCCCCTGTGTTCTGATTCGATACATGTTATCCAATCACAGAACATTTTAGGATTTAGGCCTCTGCCATTGGCCCTTAAACCCTGAGTTATGATTTGCAGCTAGGAAGTTTAGACAGCCAATCAGGTTGAGAGTGGGAGTGGCCCAGGCCTTCAGAAATGTATATAAGCAGTTGTCCAGTTCTGTTAGTTCAATAAAGGCTCTTGCTGTTATCACTGTGTCCTTACAAGCTTAATAACTGCAAAGCAACAACCCCTTGTTGTGGAAGAACTACTTGCTCTTCCACTGCAATCATGCCAGACGTCTCGGAAATCATGGGAAATAAAGAGGTGATGAGCATTTTGCTTTGACATATACATTTACATTCCGACAGATCGTGTAAGCATAATCCAACAGGTTTTTTAAAAATGAGAAATCCTATGCGTGAGGAAAAGACCCTGATGTTGGGAAAGATTGAGGGCACAAGGAGAAGGGGACGACAGAGGACGAGATGGTTGGACAGTGTTCTCGAAGCTACTAACATGAGTCTGACCAAACTGCAGGAGGCAGTGGAAGACAGGAGGGCCTGGCGTGCTCTGGTCCATGGGGTCACAAAGAGTCGGACACGACTAAACGACTAAGCAACAACATGGGTGAGGTGCAACGTGGCTTAAGCAGGTGTCCACTTGTTCAATGGGACTTCTCCTTCTTCTCCCCTGCAGCCCCAACAGCTGCTGCAGGGGGTTCTGGGACCTATTACACAAGTGTTATGCAAGTGGGCTGCCACAGTTGGATCTCACCCTATGAATTTAGTGGGATCAGGAATCTGATTTCAGAGAGCTTCCCAGGAGGGTGGCTAAGGAGCCACAGAATGTGGTGGAATTGCCACCTTGCCAGAGAAGGGGGAGTTCTGCTGGTGGGACAACATATTTGGTGCTAGAGGTCCCCTGGTCTGGTGGAAAGCTTAGCTGCCATTGCTGCCCCCTATGTGGGGTTCTGTGTATGGTGGGGCCAAAATGGGGCATTCAAAGGCATGTTGAGAGTCAACAGCATTCACTGAAACCTAGGTCAGTGCCTACTCTGCATGTACCAAGTCCCAAGTTTCAGGTAGGTCTACCTCTGGGAACTTCATGCATAACAGATACTCCACAGCTGAGCTATGTTTTCCCCCCAATGAATGATGCAGGAGGGGAAATGGGAAACTGAGCCATAATCTTAAACTTCTGCCTCTTTCAGAACGTTTGCTAGGCGATAAATATATTTAAGAGTTGTGCAGTTTCTGTCTAGTTAAATATCTGTTTGGAATAGAGGGAAATGGAAGGGCTGTATCACAGCTGTATCAACAGCATCTTTCTCCCCCTTTTTTTTAAAGAAGCAGCTGACGCAACATGTCAAGCATGACAGACTTGGCCATGAATGTAAAGTATAAGCTTCATTGACCAATAACACAGCTTTGGACTGGTGCCATAAGAACGTTCTTCTGTAAACTGATGCTACCTTATTCCTTGGATTCTGTGGAAAGCTTTCTGAGACTTAAGAGCACATCAGTGCAACCACCAGCTCCTGACTAATGCTGCTTGATACGTGAGAGTAATACATTTTGATGACATTTTGATGACAAGAGCAAATGAACGTTAGGGTCACAGAGCTTCAGATGTGGAGGCCCATTAGACTTTGGACAAAGGATTAAACTTTGCTAACCTGAGATGCATTTGTTTTACATTGCATGTGAAATATGAAAAAGAGCATTCAGGAAATGATTTGTTATCGGTTATTGAGCCAAGGAGGACAACAAAAACAGCATAAGAATAGCCTGCTGGATGAGAACAATGGCCCATCTAATCTAGCCTCCTGTTTTCAAAGTGGCATCATCATCATAGATAGCAAAATAGTAACAACAACAGCAGGAGCAACAACAACAAATTAGTACTACTACTACTGAATGGGATACTGTGGATGAGGATGACTGCTGCTGCTGCTGCTGCTAAAATAATCTTCCCTGTTCCTGCCCCTCAAGCATCTGATTGGGTCTATGAGAGGCTTTTGTTTTGATGACATTATGATGGCCCATTTCCTGGTCTAACCCCTTTCACAATATCAGTTGCATGCAATAGTGCCAATGCAGATGTTTTAAACGTGGGTGTTAATGAAAGGTTATGGAATATTAGTGCTAACAGACACAATAAAATAAAATGAGAAGTATGTACATCTATTTAGAAGAACTCAGAAATAGCAAGCACGTGCACACACACAATATAGTGACAAAATTTATAAAACCATATTTGAGCCTGATGTTCTTGTTGCTCTCTGGCTTTCAGAAACTGCTGCCACAGATATTCCAGTGCTCTTGTAAACAACTGCCACCGTGTTGATATTAATTGCTAAAGGAAGAAGAGAGGCACATTAAGCTGGCCATAAAAAAATTGATGTAGCCTTCTGAGGAAAGCAACACAAAATATAAGCACCCGAAACTGCTTAGATGGAAAGGACCTGGCCTAAGGTTATCAGACGTCCCCGTTTCCTGGGGACAGTCCCCAGATTTACAAATCAGTCCCCTGACAAAATCCATCTATTTAGTAGGAAGTTGAAAAGTCTCCCTGGATTAATTGAAAAAAATCTGGTAACCTTAACCTGGCCTCTATATAAAAGGCATTCTTTCACGTGCTATTATTTGTTTAACAGCCTAAATACCTCACAGAAACACACTACTATTCATATTATTGGAGGATATAATATGCTGATTACAGTGGTGCCCCGCGAGACGAATGCCTCGCAAGACGAAAAACTCGCTAGACGAAAGGGTTTTGCGGTTTTTGAGCTGCTTCGCAAGATGATTTTCCCTATGGACTTGCTTCACAAGAGGAAAACGTCTTGCAAGTTTGTTTCCTTTTTCTTAACACTGTTAATACAGTTGCGACTTGACTTCGAGGAGCAACTCATAGAACGCGGTGTGGTAGCCTTTTTTGAGGTTTTCGGTGATTTTTGAAGCTTTTCCAAAACTTTTCCGACACCGTGCTTCGCAAGACGAAAAAACCGCAAGACGAAAAAACTCGTGGAACGAATTAATTTCATCTTGCGAGGCACCACTGTATTTTGAGTCTGCTTCATTTTCTGGGGGAGCTACCAGGAAACTGTGGGAATAGAACAATGCATATGCCGGTGACTTGGCTGGTTTAATTTAGGAGGGGGATTCCAGCAGTCCTGTTAGCGTGGAAAACAGAGAGAGATGCTGGGGAAGGGAAAAATAGATGGAGTGGGTAACTAAGGGTTGCAAATTAAAAATCCCTAAGAAATCTGGGAAAGAATTGTTGTGATGGTGTAGGATATTTGAGAAATATATCCAGAAGGCACTGAAGCCATGGGAATCAACTGCAGGAATCTATAGACATGCACATACACAGGAAACATTTTGCATAGGCCAAGCTCTTAAGAATTCAGTACAGAAATACAGTGAAGCGACTTTTCTGCCCTTTTCAGCACCTGCCGATATAGAGAATGTTGACATGTGCTTCAGTCAGGTTTTTAGCTTATTGTTGATTTTGATTACCTTTTGAATGTTTCACATAGTTGTCTTTTAATTGCTTTTACTGACAATTTCATTGTTTTGTTCTTTTTGTTAACTGCTTGGTTTCTACAATCAAGCAGTATGTAAATTTTTAGGAAATAACACACAAAACGTATCAAGAGAGGGAGGCCTCCTGTAAAATAAATCCAGAGGATACCTTTTTTAAAAAAGGTCAGAAGCATTTGTTGGCGACAGAGGAAATGACAGAATTCAAAACGGTTTGAGACACTTTGCGACACACTTCACTGAAAGGGTGAGGTGGAATTTAGTTTGGTTTTGGGTTTTTTAAAGGCAAATTGTATTAAAGAAAAGTTATTGCTATCTTTTTAGTTATATAAGCTAACTGGAGGTTCAGCAGGCAGCTAAGCTACTCAGTCGTTTGAGGGGCTTTTTTTGTGAGTGCCTTCAGCTCTGGGGTAAAACTGTCCCCAATACATTCTTGAGAAATTTGGCCTTGTTTCCACTTTATCAGTTTCTGCCTCTGTCCCAGCTAATTCCCAGTCCTCCTCTTGTCACTTTTGTTCCTCTTTTTATTCATGAATGCTTCTCTCTCACACACACTCCTTCTGACCAAAGCAAGCTCTATGAAGAAAAGACTGACTTTCCAAACACAAGAACTTTTTAATTCACTCTTTGATGTCAGCTAGGCAGATATCCTCCCAAATAGTCTACCTGTCCAATTATCACAAACCTGTCTAGCACATTCCCACCATAAAACCAATACTGGAACCCTGTCACCTCTTGGATCTCCATGTCACTTTCCTAATTTTCTATCCCCCCCCCCATATTGTATTTGAGCATTTTCATTTTCAAGGTTCACTAGAACGATACAGCTGTCTGCACCTTGTCTCCTTCCTTTGTATTCCTCTCTTACATATCTCAGGAAGGTCCATCTTCTTATGTATTTCTCCCATGTCTCCTGGTGCTAAATTGAGGTCTTTAAATCAACATCTCTTTTTGTCTCTTGGAAAACTATTTTGTTCTTCTTTTAAGACCACTAATCAACTTACAAGAAATGTACACATTTCTAGCAGATGGAGTCTTTGTTCTTCATCCGCTAAACCACACAGACAATCAGTAACAGGCATGGTGTTCCCTGAACATTTTCTTTTTCTTTGCATGTGCAATAGAAATTGATGGATGACTGAGGAGCTAGTCAGGAGGGGAAGAGCTGTAGCTCAGTGAGACAGCATCTGCCTTGCATACAGAAGATCCCAGGTTCACTCCCTGTCTGAAATCCTGGAGAGCCACTGGCAGTCAGAGAGCTAGCTCAGGCATAGGCAAACTCGGCCCTTCAGATGTTTTGGGACTACAACTCCCATCATCCCTAGCTAACAGGACCGGTGGTCAGGGATGATGGGAGTTGTAGTCCCAAAACTTCTGGAGGGCTGAGTTTGCCTATGCCATAGCTAGATGGGCCAGGGATATGATTGACAGCTTCCTATGTTCCTATGTATGGTGTCTGCAGTATTGCCATCAGTGCCTAATTTGTGTACAGAATTATCAGTTTGCTGTCAATTTTGGTGGCCAATCTACACCAATGTTAGTGCCCACCAATATTGCTAGACTGTAGGATTATCCTATGTATATCAAGGTCACGTTCACTGCATATGTTAATCAAGAATGCATGATTGACTTGAATTCCATATTTTCAGATTGCAACCAGCCTTTGTAACATTGTATGCCTGGGGGATAATGTCCTTTTGTCTGATTATCTTCATTTAACCCTAAAATGATTAGGCACTATTACTTCTGATGAGCTCTCACAGCTCAAGGGTTCTTTACATTTTGGTTCTGACAACCCTAAGGAGATAAAAATGCATTCCTAATAGGCAAATCTGTGAGAAATATCGGGCTATCTAGAGTCTGCATAAGAAATCATTGTTTCCTCTCTTTATTTTATCTTTCCATTTCAAGAACAAAGCAGGGCCCCCATGAATTAAACAGATCTTTAATCCACTGGCTTGTGTACAACATTATATCCATTAAGGAAAGGGCAGAAATTTAATTCAGTTTGCATTTAAAATTCACACTTCTCCAAATTTTCCCATGTAGTTCTGCAGTGTGTGCAAAATGCATTTACTGAAGTTAAGTGTGCATAAAAGTGCATATATTTAATGAAATTAACATGCATTATATTGGGGGAAGCATCTTTCAAAAATATAAGCAAAACAAGCAAAATTGCATACAGAAATATGTATATTGGAGGAAATTCACACTAAAATGCTGATTAATTATCATGTGGACTTTTAAAAACAAAAATTGCAAGTCGATGTGGAAATGCGGCAAACTGAACTTCAGGTTGGACAAATGAGAAACAGAGAGAAACAAAACCTGACAGATTTTAAATGTTCATCCTGCACAAACTTTGCTGGCAGGTTAGACACCACTGACTAATTGGTGAGGTTTCATTCTGATTTGTTTGTGGGGAGGGCTGTTGTTGTTGTTGTTGTTGTTGTTGTTGTTGTTGTTGTTGTTGTTATCTTATTACCTACCCTTCACAAGGTTACAAGGTGAATTATAGCATTAAAGACAGCATTTTTAAATTTTTTATAACACTCCATCAAGCAACAACTGTCCTCATTTCCCATCACTTTCTGTATAGAAAAAGACCATGGCAGGGCGGTGAATTTGTTGTGCAAGAGCACCAAATCAACTAATTGCATAAACTGAATTTGCCTGAATGTGATTGAATCCCACCTGAAAATAATCTGGGAGTTAGGGATGCGGGTGGCGCTGTGGTCTAAACCACAGAGCCTGGGCTTGCTGATCGGAAGGTCAGTGGTTCGAATCCCCGCAATGGGGTGAACTCCCGTTGCTCGGTCCCAGCTCCTGCCAACCTAGCAGTTCGAAAGCATGTCAAAGTGCAAGTAGATAAATACTTCCAGTGGGAAGGTAAATGGTGTTTCCGTGCGCTGCTCTGGTTCGCCAGAAGCTGCTTAGTCATGCTGGCCACATGACCCAGAAGCTGTATGCCGGCTCCCTCAGCCAATAAAGCGAGATGAGTGCCACAACCCCAGAGTCGTCCGCGGCTGGACCCAACGGTCAGGGGTCCCTTTACCTTTACATTTACCTTTAGTTGTAGTTGGGAAATTTAGTTCATATATTTTTATTTTACCAGAACCAGTATGCCAAACACAAGACTTAATAACTGGTGATCCACCAAGCTGGCGAACACAGTATACCAGCAATGTATTGTGGCATGAAAGGAGGTCAGTAAAGTTCTTCTTTTTGGTTCCTTTCAATTTAAGCAAAAAATGGCTGTTTACATCAAGCCTCTGATAGGCTAGCGGGTTGTGCTCATCTCAGAAAATCCATAGCTATCCAGGCCTGCCTCATACACATATGATGAGAAGAAGCAGTGTTTATGTGTGTGTCTAAATAAAAGAAGAAAGTATGTGAACGCCCACCTTGTTTTGGAAGAATTTGTAAGGCACATACCAGGTAACATGAGATGGGTTCAACCAAACCATGCAGAATTATCGGTTCTGTAAGGAAGGCAACCATGGATGAAACAGATGAAGGTTTGCTGAGCACAAAGTGAGCATGGTGGACCTTGCCACCCTTCTGCTTTTTTAGATTTCCCATGAAATGTCCAGGCATGCCAGTTCCCCTGTCAACATGGCATGGCACTACAGACAGCTACCTAAGTGCACGCCTGCCAACAATGCTGATGCCATGCTTTCCAAAAGTGCTATAAAGCTTTAATCTTAGGGTTGGCTTCACAACCAGTATTAAGCAGGTGATTTCAATTTATACTTGAGATATACACATACCAACCCTTTCAAGATGCTCAAAGTGGGCATGGGTGTAATGAACATAAGGGGGCAGCACGGACCATAACAGCATGTACTGCTTTGCATCAGTATCTGAACTACCGGTATATATTATATTACTTACTTACTTACTTACTTACTACTTACTTGTTTGTGCTAGGGATAAGTTCCAGTTTCTCTCAGTTTCTCATTTTACAACCTTAGCTTAGGTTCGCCCCATGTGTTCCTCAGCTGGTCATCTTTTTTCTGTTTTGTTTTTTTTAAAAAAAAATGCATAAAAAGTTGTGCATATTTTGTGTACACTTCTAATATACACTTTTTTTTCTCAAACAGCTTCCCCCAATACAATGCATTTTGTATGTTATCTTCACTATGTGCATTTCCCACCCCATGCACTTATTCTAATGCACACTTTTTGGGGACACTTTTTTTTTTTGGCTGCAGAAATGCATCACAGAACACAGGGAAATGTGATTTCTGAAGCACAGCTGTGTTTTGCTTTGTTCATTTGTTTGGGTGGGAAGTGCAAATTCAGTCGGTGCACATTAAAACTGAACAGTTTTATCCCCCATCCGTCTTATGCTCATGTGGACTTCTCCACATGATCTGAAAAATCAGGCATCTCCATCATGCAGGGAGATTCCTACGTACGTACATTGGTACCTCAGGTTAAGTACTTAATTTGTTCCGGAGGTCCGTACTTAACCTGAAACTGTTCTTAACCTGAAGCACCACTTTAGTTAATGGGGCCTCCTGCTGCCGCCGTGCCGCAGGAGCACAATTTCTGTTCTCATCCTGAAGCAAACTTCTTAACCTGAAGTACTATTTCTGGGTTAGCGGAGTCTGTAACCTTAAGTGTTATGTAACCTGAGGTACCACTGTATACTTTTGCATACTTCAGACATTGAAAGGAACACACTTCACTATGGGAGGAGCCTGCAACCCATATACCACACCCAATATGCTTTCATAATGTGCACTTGAATGTCATAAAGGGGCTCTCAAATAGAGAACAATACTTTTTCATTATATTGCTTTCCCTCGCTAAATTGTAACTAACTGCTTTGAGCTTTAGGAGGAATGATGACGATAGAAATAATAAAGTAGAATTTTAGCTGCCAGCAGAAGCTGTATTTAGCCTCTGGGAGCTTGTGACCAAGACTTGTGAACAGGGGCATTGGCAAGGATGTTTAGCAGGGAAGTTCGAGGAGAAGGCCTAGAGTGCTGTCTCATGGTGTACATAGGACCAAGAGACATGGACAGCAAGGGACCTCCTTACTTGCAACACCGGTGCCATGTTTGACTTCCTTCTTGAGAATGTGCAAAACTTCACCTACAGCAAGTGCAAGCTGGTTGCCTTGTTGGAAGAGCAACTTGTTGGAAGGTACAGTAACTTGAGGCCCACCTATCCCCACTTTGAGCTATTGGACAAGATGAGGAATTTCTCAGTAGAGCAGAGTAGACTGCCCTGGAACAGCAATGCAGGGTGAGGATGCCCCTAGAGAGGGAGAAGATCACCCAGTGTAGGAGACAAAACCCTGGAGGAATGTGACACACAGAAGCCATGCTATGTCATTGGAGCTGCAAAATTGATTCCATGCCCTCACCTCAGATATCAATTCTGGGCCAGAGGAGCAAGGGCAGCAGTTGCAGACCTCAGCACACCCTGAGGTGGCTGTGGAAGGCAAGAGACACAGAATGATTCCTGTCACTCCCCAGAGGAAGACACAGGTGGTGGTGGTGGTAGGTGACTCCCTACTGTAGGGGACAGAGAAGGCTATGTGCAGAGGTAATAGGATGTCCCAGGAGGTGTGCTGTCCTCCAGGTGCAAAGATTCACATTGTGACAGAGAAGTTGCCAAGTCTTATAAAGCCCACTGACCACAACCTCCTCATTATTATTCACATGGGTCCAACTGTACTGCCACACACAGCTTTCAATGTATAACAACAGACTGTGAGGCTCTGGGCAGGAATCTGAAGAGCCTTGAGGCGCACATGGCTTTCTCACCACTCTTTCCTGTTGAAGGTCATGGACCAGGAAAAGAGGAAAATACAGGAAGTAAATCACTGGCTGTGCAGGTGGTGTCACAAAAGGTTTGGCTTATTGGCCCATGGTCTCTGCTTCCTTGAGGAAGGACTTCTCACAACAGCGGTTGACAAGAATGTGTTTGCTAAGAGTCTTGCAAACCTGATCAGGAAATCTTTAAATTAAATTCTGAGAGGGAGGGAGACAGTACAGGGAAACATCTGTACTGGGGATAATAGCCTCATTGATGCACACAAAATTGAGGGGATGCTCCAGAAACCTGCCAAAGGACAGAAAACTACAAGAAGGAAGCAGCTAGAGGGAATGAGTCATGGTTTCACTTGTTTCTATGCTAATGCCCAGAATATGGGCAACAAGCAAGATGAATGCGAGCTCTTTAATACAGGATGGCAAATATGACCTAATACGCATTGCTGAAACCTGGTAGGATAAGACTCATGATTGGAATGTAGAAATTGAGGGGTATAACCTGTTCAAAAGGAATAGACTAAACAGGAAGGAAGGAGTAGCAGCATTGTATGTAAAGGTTGTGTACACTTGTGAAGAGATCCATGACCAGGAGCATGAAAGGCAGATTGAGAGTATATAGGTAAAAATTGTAGGAGATGGAACAAACAGTGACCTTACTGTGGGTGTCTGCTGTAGACCTCTAAGCCAGGCTGAAGATTTGAATGTTGCCTTCCTGGAGCAGATTACCAAACAAGCAACAAGGGGATCATCTATCTTGTACTTGGTCCTCACCAACAAGGAGGAACTGATCCACAGAGTGGAATTACTGTAAACCTTGGGAGGAAGTGATTGTGTCCTCTTGCATTTCATGATACAGAGGCAAGGGAAAGCTGAGTGTAGTCAGACATGGACTCTGGACTTTAAGAAGGCTGATTTTGAAAAGCGTAAAGGTGAGATCCCATGGTCAGTAATTTTTAAAGAGAAGGGAGTCCAAAATGGATGGGAGTTTCTTATAGGTGAAATATTGAAGTCACAGATGCGGACAATTACAGCAACATAATAAGAACATAATAAGTGGCTGCATAAGGAGCTTACAGGTTCAAAAAGGGCATGCATAAAAAAAGGAAGGAAGAGGAAATCACGAAGGAAGAGTATACATGAGTAACCAACAGTTGCAGGGAGGTCAGGCAAGCCAGAGCTCATAATGAATGGACTGTCCCTCCTTGGAGGTTTTTGAGCAGAGGTTGTATGGCCGTCTATCATGGATGCTTTAGCTAAGATTCCTGCACTGCAGGGGGTTGGACTAGATGACCCTTGGGGTCCCTTCCAACTCTTTGATTCTATGATTCTATGCACATTACAAACAGCAGCAAAAAATCCTACTCCTGTTCCAATTTGATAAGGTACATTTTAACAATTTCTTCCCCTTTATAAGGTACCTAAAAATAGACCTTGAGCGTTTTATACCCAAATCCCACTCACACCAGTAGTCTTTGGATCTGATCTGCAAAGAGGCACCTGTGGACTGTGTATGTGGTCTGAGAACGGGCAGCAGTAGCTTAAAGATTGTTTGGCTCTAGTGCCTGAAAGGGAAAGCCATGCCTGAAAAGGGAAATGGAACAATTATCCTCTTCTACAAGGTTGAAATGCCTTAAGTGAGCAGAAATCAGTCACAGGAGACTGCTTGCTTCACTTATTTTTGTTAACTGCTCTAGGCAAATAAAGATTAAGCCATTCTTTTAGCAGGCATGCCCTCTCCTCCTCTGTATAAAGACACAATCAATCTCAACCTATGACAACGTGAAGATGGATAAAGGTGTTTGGGCAGGTACTATCCTTGCTAAATAGACATAAATGCTTAGATTTCATTTCCATTTGTATTTTACTCCTGTTTCACAAAAGGAAGCCAAAGCTAAACACTTGATGTTGAAACCGTCTTAGCATTTTAATGCATTAATTTGCACAAGAGCTAATAAAACAGCCCAGCAAACTGTTCATATAAATTTATGGCTTTCTCAAATATGGAGATGGCAGTAAAGCAACTCTGGGAACATACTGCTACGAGAGCAAGATCAGTTTCTTTCTCTCAGGAGAAGATCAAAACCGTGATGTATAAAATAAATATTTTTCTCATCAAACCATCCCAGCCCCTGCTGAGCATGAACATTTAATCCTGGATCCTTTTACAGTTAAAGAGATGAGCTGAAATAGCTAAAGAAAGTTCAGGTACTTGGGGGTTATTTGTTGAGATTGGCAAAAGTGATTCTTCAAACAGGCCTTTCTCTCTGTTCCTTTTCCTTTCCAAATTCAATTACTCTGACCAGATGGACTTGGGACTGGCTGGAGCGCATTCACACTGAAACTCCCAACCCTTTTGTTTTGCAAATTAAACCTAACTTTAAAATAGAAAATCAAGAGTGTCCTTTCAAGAAGGTTATCATTTATTTATTTGTACAATTTATACTCCAGACCTTCAGTAGAAAATTACTCCCAGTGTAGCATTGCAATCACTTAAAACCAATTTAAATAACAGAATAATAAACAACCAATCAATAAAAAAAGAAAATAAAACAGCAGGGCTGTCTAAAACACCATTATTATTTCGCATAATGTTATATAATATGACCTACACCTCTGTGAGTTGGTCTGCCCGCCTTCTACTGCAGCATAAGCTACAAAAGGGCAAGTATCCCAGAAAAGTTGAGAGGGAGGAGTGGATAACCAACAACCTTTCCTTTCAGAGGAGAGGAATTCCCACACAACTAGTTGGGAAGCATAGTACTTCCTCTACAGAGGCATCCGTGCCTTTGTGAAATCAGAAACCTGCATTCCAAACTCTGCTGACTCTGTTCTCAGGTGTGTTTGAACGCCTTGGAAACCTTTCCTCCAAAAAGATCAGGATTTATGCCTAAGTTGAGGAACCCTCAGTCAGCACTGGTGCCTCTCTGTAGGATGGCTGGAAGCCCTGGTGTTTGTTGACACTGGCACCCAGATAAATATTTCTCACCACCATGCTCCACAACAGCAACTCAACTTCCATGTGTTTCTTGGAGTAAAATAAAGTCCCAAGACTCTTCCCCCTCCCCAAGAATGCCCCTTGGAATGACTCTGCCTGGCAGATCATAATTCCCATGGGGTCTTCTGCCCCTGAAATGCCACTGCTCTGATAAGGGCAACCAAGCTGCTACTTAAAGTGGCAGCAGGGCTTCTGGAGAAAGAAGGAATGAAGGATGTAAGGTCTCAGGCACTTCATCTTTAAAGGAAAAATCACCCCCTTACACACACACACACAAAAACAGCTCTTAGATTTCCCCCTCCCCTTCAATATTAATCTAATCTTCAGAGGGGGGCAAAACTGACAAGAAACTGACAAGACCCTGCATGCCACCTTTATTCTGATTAATACTGTCCTGAAAAATATTCCTGCATTTTTGACTCATCTATTAATCAATTAAACTATTGCATTCAAAAATTAGGAGGTGAAAGGGAAGAGAAAATGTCCATGGCATTCTCATTGGTTGAGATGCAAGTTTTCTGTTGCCTTTACCCAGTGTTTTTTCCCTGGGGGTACGCATACCCCTAAACATTTTGTGAATCTAAGTTTGTCCTCATTGAGGGGTCGTATTTCAATATGAGTAGGAAAATGAGAGTACCCCTAAACATTTTTTTAAGAAAAAAATCACTGCCTTTACCTTACATTCAGTGTGTCCAAGAGATGCTTTGTGTATTTTATTTCAATTCATACTAAAGATGGTCTTGTCACCCTCCTAAGTGCCTTCAGTTCTTGGAAAGCGCATGACCGCAGCAGGGTTTTCTCGTATGCACAGGAAGATGTGGAGGTTGGAACTGTGCACCTAATAGATTTGTCATTTTTAAGTGAAGAAACTTAGGATATTTAAAGAAATCAGTGTGGAAGCATTTTTAAGGTAAGATAAAAGGAAAGATGTGACAGAGGCACAGGCAGGGAGGGAGGCTGCAAAACACTGGAGGAATGTCAGAGGACTGAGGGAGTGTGGAACAAACCCACCACCCACAACCACCACAGGTAAGCTAAGTTCTACAATCATCAATCTTTTAAAGAAACTCTGAGGTGCCCTGAAAAAGAGGCAGAAAGATGGAAGCTTCTTTCACAGAGAAAATGCTTTCCAGAAACAGGACGGCAGGTTTTGAATCAGCAGCAAAGGGTGTTGATGTGCAGAGAGAGATAACTGATGAGATCAAAACATGAACATAACAATGGTACATCTTTCTGTATCCATTTAATTGCAAGAGTGAAAAATGTGGCAATCACAACAAGCCATTTCCATTTCTAACAATTATACACAATCTTCCCTTCAGCTTCAGATTAACATTTCTTTTCATATCACTTCTGCCCTCACATCTCGACACTATTGATTCTAAAGCAAAAATGGAGTTGACTAGAGTTGCATAGAGTTTTGGCAGAGATTGTTGTATTACGATGATAGCAAGGATGAAAAATCCTGAAGAGGTCCACCTTTTGTCCAGCAGGTTGCAATCAAATAATTGAGTCATTCAGCTTAAGCCAAAAAAAATGCATAATGCAGCAAATCGTGTCCTCCTTAAAAGAGGGCACGTGTTGCAGTGAGACCTGGAGACTGATCTCCTGGTTGTGGGTGGGTCCATTGGATAGCCACAACACCCGACTGATAGGTCCCTCGTTGCTGGGTGTAATCTGGCCAATGGGTGCAGTGTAAAATGATCGAGGGACCTATCTAAACCCATGCACGTGACCCAGAGCTTCCTCTTTCGGCTTGTGCATCGGAACACCTGCCTGCCTCTCCCTACTTTTAGGGCTTTGTGCTTGACCTTGCTATGCCGTCATGTATCGTCTGTCATTGGGACACATTGCAGGAATTTCCCCACTTGGCTAATTTGCTGTTGCCATTTGGGTTTAGCCTGCCGCGTAGCAATTCGTCACAACTTGTAAGGTTGCAGATAGGCTCTGGTTCAGGTGATAGGGATGGGAGAACGCTCTCGCCATCCCTATGTGAAAGGTATTCCGTTAAAGGAATCCAGGGACTCAACTTGGTTTGGTCAACCCCCCAAAAGGGAGTTGTGCCCGTGCCTGAGTCCAGGGGAGCATCTGGGAAGTGAACAGAGTCTGTTCCCAGGCTTTTCAACTTCCTCAGGTGTCCACCCTTGACTGACCTCTGATAGAGCACTGGGTCAGCACTACCTGCAAGGGTGTAGGGAGCTAGTTGAACCAGAGCCTATGCAACCACTTACTTTTCTGTAATCAGTAAAGTTGTGGCCTAAATTCTGCCAAAAACCAAAACTAAAATTTGAGTCAAATGTGTCTTTATCTAAGGGGGAGGTCTCTAGGTCTGAACATGCAAAATACAAATAAAGGAAAATAATCAATGTATGCTTAATTTACATAGGAATTGTCCAGTTCATTTGAATTGTGTACTGTTTGATTATTTCCTTGTTCGTTTGTTTCAAAAGGAGCAATATCACATTTGAAAAGAAGTGATAAACGCAAATATTACTGTATCATGATGAATAATGTTCCTGTAGCTTAGAGCTGGTGGAATTACTTGTAGCTCCTGGTTTCACACCAAAAATTGAAAACTTTATTTCTGTTCTTGTGGAGTGTTTTTGTAGGTTTTTAAAAAAGTATTCTGAAGGTTTTTGATAAGATGGTTTATGCAAACATATTTTAGCATATGGATTGCTTGGAAGCTGTTCACAGAGACTGCTACTTTGAGTATAAACTTCTTCTAATTAGGAGTTCATACTGTGTGATTAGTCATCTAAGTCATATGGTATTTCTGCCTCTTGATGGATAATTTCCAGATACACAAAGAGTTTTCAGTGTGACTATAAAATAACATTTTTTACCGAGCATGGATGTATTAGCAAAATTATTTATGACATTCCATTTCTACTAATGTTTTTGTGCTGTGGGGTGGGGGGAAATCACAAAATGTCAGGTACAATAGCACCTGTCCTTTTCACCTTCATACACAAAAACATGGCCAAGCTTTCTAGATCCAAAACAATCATGAGAGAGACTGTGAAAGGAGAAATACTAGGGGCACCAGCCCCCTGTATCTAACCAAAAAGGCCCCTACTGGTTTCATAGAATAATAGAGTTGGAATGGACCCCAAGAGTAATCTAGTCCAGCCCCCTGCAGTGCAGGAATCTCAACTAAAACATCCATGACAAATGGCCATCCAACCTCTGCTTATAAACCTCCAATGGGAGAATCCACCACCAGTGGCGTAGCGTGGGTTGTCAGCACCCGGGGCAAGGCAAGTAATTTGCGCCCCCTAACCCGTGGATTTGCGCCCCCTAACCCTAACCGCCAGATGTTGCGCCCGGTGCGGCCGGCCCCCCCTGCACCCCCCACGCTACGCCACTGTCCACCACCTTCTAATGGAGTCCGTTCAACTGTCAAACAGCTCGTACTGCTAGAAGGTTCTTCCTGATGTTTAGTTGGAATCTCCTTTTTTGTAACTTGAAGCCGTTGGTTTGGGTGCTGCCCTCTGGAAAAGGAGAAAACAAGCTTGCTCCATCTTCTGTGTGATAGCCATGCGAAGATGGCTATGATATCTCCTCTCAGTTTCCTCTTCTCCAGGTTAAACATACCCAGCTCCCTCGACCCTTCCTCTTTAGGTTTGGTTGCCATACCCTTGATCATCTTGGTCGCTCTCCTCTGCACACTTTCCAGCTCATTAAGGAGGATAACTATGGAAAGGTGGCAAACAAATAAAATGATGATGATGTCCATTCATTCTATGTTTGGCCTAATAAATTTACAGGATAGGAACTACTGCAATGTGCCCCTCCTAAATTTCAGTGGTAATTTAACATATATAGTGAGAGTGTTTAGGAAGAACCCACAAAGCGGCCCCTTCCTATGCTAGAGTTGCCCTAATTCACATACCTCCCATGGAACCAGGGGCTGTTGAGCCAAGTAAAGGCTCGAGGTATTTTCATGGCTTTAAAAACAGTGTGATATTGGCAAACCCTTTTCAAAGTCTTCCTCATTTGATCCCACGGAGTCCTGTGGTATGTTGATTCACTTCGTTCACACAGCAGATGAAGATGGCAAATTAGTTCAATTGCAGCTGAGGACCCAGAGACTACTGGATATTGATTGGTTTGTCAGCAACTGGGAACTTGCAGCAGGAGGCACATCTGCCCTAACCATACTTTGTCATGTAGGTGGGGAGTGTCAGTGCATATGTATCAAGCTGCTGCTTTGGAATGGGTCAGGTATCTCAGTTTCTGAATAACCAGCTCTGACATTAGGCATTTAACAATAAAGTGGTAACAAGGAAGGCACTGCTTTTCCAGGTGTATGCAAGGAAAGAAGACAGATGGCCCGGCTGCCTTTTTCTCATTGATGTGTGTCCTCCAGTGAATCAAGTAACAAGAAAAGGGGGTGGGGGTGGGAGAGGTGCATGGGTCCAGAATATGCTTCCAAGTCCTCTGGAGATTTGTTTTTGTTTGTAACGGATGATCGTTCTATAGAATATTTGTTCTACAGAACCTCAGCACAGACTATATATAGTAAGGATGGACAACTTTGTAACTGCGGCCATAACTGTGCAGTGAAGAGGCATGACACAAGTCAAGGTGGGGAGAAAACAGAGGGCCCCAAACCCACTTGCATGTGTGATGCTGGCAACTCCTGGCCATGTGTGCTGGCAATGCCAGGCTGAATATCCTGATCAGAGGTTGGCAATATATCTATCTTTTGATCATTTATCTTTTGATGATTTCTATCAAACAACGTTGGCCAATTATGAATATGGACTGGAATGGTATAGGATGAGCCTGTCGTGGGTTACCAATGCAACAATGACCTGTTAATGTTGGAAACTTGCCAGGCAAGGTGAGAATGAATTGCAGTAAGAAGCCCTGAACTTGCATTTGTGTGTGTGTGTGTGTGTGTATGTTAAGGATATTAAAGGTGTAACTATGAAAGGAAAGGCTGAGGACTCAGCTATACAGCTGCAAATAAAACATTTTAAGTGCGTTTTAAGTGCAATATACTATGTGACACTAGATGGCAATGGTGAGCCTTATGGAAAATTCAATGTATTTTTAAAAACACCTTTTTAAAAAAGCATTTTCAGAATGGTTTTTATATGTGTGTAGATTCCACCTGAGACATCTGTAAATCTCGGAGTATGGCCCTCCCATTATTGCCACAAGCTAAAATGAAAAAGATCGGTTTTCTTCTTCCTGGAAAAATCATACCAATGCCAATGTATTAGATTTTTTCTTAAACTTCCTAATTTTAATTTGTTTAAGGTTAACGTCGTGATCATATACTAATAACCCATTTCCCCAGTGTATAGGCAAAAAAGAAAGAGGTATCACAAGAACGAGGCATCAGTAGGCTTTGGGAAACCCCAAAGTTTTTAGAAACAGAAAGAAACCTTTATGAGAAAAATTCCTAAAGGGGCATGCACACAGGCACACAAAGGAAAAAAAAAACAGTCCAATGAGGACTGAGAATGCTTAATGACCTAAGGGTTGAGAAGTCAGAAACCCTTTCAGAGCTGCTTGCATCACAAGCAAGCGTAAAAGCATGTGGACTGCGGAAGTAAGGCAGAAGGAGAAAACTGGTACCCACTATGGGTATAGAGAGGTCACTCTTCAGAAAGAGTCCCTTCATGAAGGGATTGTCATGGTCTCGCATTATTGTTATTTTCAAGTTTGGGAACCCCAGCTTTTACTCAATAAGTGACCATTTGTCAACATACACAGGAAAGGGCAGAATTTTGGATCAATTATGAAACAAAGTGAGATTAGCTTCACTAAGACTGTGATTTATTTGGGACATGTACTTCCTTCTATTGAAATGTCAAAAGAGGGTTCTTGGGAAATTGAAGGAGGACAAAAATTACAAAATAAAAAAGGAAACCCATGTTTTATGTATTATTTAACACAGTACAATTGCAACAGATTTTAGAGCCAGCAATCTTGTATGCTCTTATTATTAGAAGATTTTTTAATTTTATCCATGCAGGTTGTATTCAACCTGACAAGTCATGTAGTGATTAAAAATTGGAATGCTGAAACAAACAGTGTTAGAATTAGGATCAGTGACTGGTTTAACTCTCCCTGACAAGGAGAGCCTGGCAAATGACTCGGCCCCAGCCAGTAGGAAATCTTCGGCCTGACTGCACACAGCCAATGTGTCCTGACAAGTCCCATCAAGACAGCATACATGGACCGAGCAGATGCACACTGAAAAGTTTTCACTTCTTGCCAATCTCAGTCCCAGGTGGGTTGTGGTGGTGGTGCCATACTGGAAATTGGTTTTAGGATGCTTGGGAAGAAGCCTGCAGGAAGCTGACTGGGCAAGTATCACAATTCGGTACCCACTTGGATGCCAAACACACTCGAAAATAATTAGAAAGTTGGTTCCCTAAAACAAGGCTGAACGTTCCTAAAAGAACCATATATCAAGAGCTCCTGAGCCACAAGACCTCTCAACCTGTGCTACTATATCCATCAATACACTGGATCATTTCACTAAGCAGAGAAGAAGAAGAGAAGAAGAAGAAGAAGAAGAAGAAGAAGAAGAAGAAGAGGAGGAGGAGGAGGAGGAGGAGGAGGAGGAGGAGGAGTTTGGATTTGATATCCCGCTTTATCAATACCCTAAGGAGTCTCAAGGGGACACGGGTGGCACTGTGGGCTAAACCACAGAGTCTAGGACTTGCCGATCAGAAGGTCGTCGGTTCGAATCCCCGTGACAGGGTGAGCTCCCATTGCTCGGTCCCTGCTCCTGCCAACCTAGCAGTTTGAAAGCATGCAGTGCAAGTAGATAAATAGGTACTGCTCCGGCCAGAAGGTAAATGTTATTTCTGTGCCCTGCTCTGGTTCACCAGAAGCAGCTTAGTCATGCTGGCCACATGACCTGGAAGCTGTATGCCAGCTCCCTTGGCCAATAAAGCGAGATGAGCGCCACAACCCCAGAGTCGGCCACGAATGGACCTAATGGTCAGGGGTCCCTTTACCTTTAAGGAGTCTCAAAGCAGCTCACAAACTCCTTTCCCTTCCTCCCCCACAACAAACACTCTGTGAGGTGAGTGAGGCTGAGAGACTTCAAAGAAGTGTGACCAGCCCAAGGTCACCCAGCAGCTGCATCTGGAGGAGTGGAGACGTGAACCCGGTTCACCAGATTACAAGTCTATCGCTCTTAACCACTACACCACACTGGCTCTCAGAGGGAATCCTTTGCTTGCTTGAGAGATCAGCCTCAGTTTTCCTTCCATTATGTCTGCTGAGAAAAATAGCAAAGCCAGTTAGACTTAATTGCACCAGAGAGATGGTTTCCCCCATTTCAGGTAACATGGAGTGGGGAAATAGAAGAGGATTTGGTAACCAGCATTTGCAGGAGATATCTCTCAAGACCATCTTCCACAAGTATAACTGGTAGCCATATATCATCATGTATACATGTATTGTATATACATAAAATTGTGTATGATTAAATATATAGGTTCTGCTTTGGAATGCAGGGCCCTGGCAGCATGGATCCATGGAATTACTTCAGATAATTGTTTTTAATTTTCCCCATAAAATTTTATACATTGCTTAAAAACCCTTAAATGGGACTAATAAGCATATGTGTCCACTTTTTTACTAAATGGGATGTCTCCCACGAAGTCCTGATTTTCACATACATCTCTTCCTCCTGGAATAACAAAATAAAAAAAATCCTTCCTGTAGCACCTTAAAGACCAACTAAGTTAGTTCTTGGTATAAGCTTTCGTGTGCATGCACACTTCTTCAGATACTGTGTATATAAGTAGATAAGTATGCCTGCTTTTTTTCAGTTCCTCCTTATTTGCTTGCTTACATTTACTTACATTCGAATGGTAGGTAGCCATACATCCTACTTTACAAAGGATAGCCCTGTATCTGACCTTCTCTATTTGAGGGGCTGTCTGGTCTGAGTCCTATTTAAACACAAAGAACCATATGAAGGTAGAGCATGGTGCTTGAAACTGCTCATCAGCAATTCCCACCTGGACAGCAGATTGAGCAGGGACACAGGTCATCTAGAGAGTCTTCTCCAATATGGTCAGATGTACTATATTTCTATTTTAATCATGGTAAAGTTTCAAAATGTGCACCTAGACATATAAATTAGCAAATGTACATTTTGTCCTCTTTCTATTGATGATGTATTTCATATTTGCAGGAAAATGTGTGTGTGTGTTTTTAAAACAAATCTTTTTTATTGATTTTCAAGTTTTTACCAATTGGTCACTAATTAAAACAAATTAAATTAAGACAAATTTAACAATTTTATCCAATTTAACAATTTAAATTTAAACAATTTAACATTTCTCCCAATTTTGGCTTCCCTCAGATTTGTCCATGGTTCTCTTTAGTGCTGCATCATATTCCTCAATTAATTCTAGTTTATCTTCAAACCTTACAGATGACCTTACTTTACAATATATTTGCTTTTGGACTTAATTCATTTCCAGACAACTATCCATCAGTCAATTCTGCATGTGTATTAAATTAACAATTCCAGTTTCAACACGCGAAGTTACTTATCAGATTGTCAGGGAAAATGTAGAATTGGCCATCCTATCCAAAAAACTATCAGGACAATGTCCAGTTTGTTCATATTGGTAAGTTTCCAGATTCTTCTTACAAATTTTTAGTACTTGGAACTTTTGTTGGATTGCTTTCCTCTCCTTGTTACGTGGAGAAGATCCTGTTTTCACTCCCCCACCCCCCATAATATCTCCTCCATCTGGGAACTAACTGATTCTATCTAGAATCATAGAATCATAGAGACCACAAGGGCCATCGAGTCCAACCCCCTGCCAAGCAGGAAACACCATCAGAGCACTCCTGACATATGGTTGTCAAGCCTCTGCTTAAAGACCTCCAAAGTAGGAGACTCCACCACACTCCTTGGCAGCAAATTCCACTGTCGAACAGCTCTTACTGTCAGGAAGTTCTTCCTAATGTTTAGGTGGAATCTTCTTTCTTGTAGTTTGGATCCATTGCTCCGTGTCCGCTTCTCTGGAGCAGCAGAAAACAACCTTTCTCCCTCCTCTATGTGACATCCTTTTATATATTTGAACATGGCTATAAAAGGATGTCACATCTAACACTGTATGCTTCTAGCTTTTTTAAAAAAAGGGGTGTGGACACAGAAATATTACTCTACTGCATGCCTACTGCCTCCAAATAATTGCTCCTTGCATCTATCACATAGGATCTAGATCATGGGTAGGGAAACTAAGGCCCAGGGGCTGGATCCAGCCCAATCGTCTTCTAAATCCGGCCCACGGACAGTCCAGGAATCAGTGTGTTTTTACATGAGTAGAATGTGTCCTTTTATTTAAAATGCATCTCTGGGTGATTTGTGGGGCATAGGAATGTGTTCATATTTTTTCCAAAATATAGTCCGGCCCCCCACAAGGTCTGAGAGACAGTGGACCAGCCCCCTGCTGAAAAAGTTTGCTGACCCCTGATCTAGATATAGTGATATTGGCCTTGCTGGTAGACCTGTGGGTTGCTCAGGTAAAGTGGGGAGGGGGGGAATATGATGCTAGGATGAGCTTTCTAAAGATATGCCTTAGAGACCAGCTGGGATGCTTAGTAAAAGAAAGTAATCAGCTGGCTAGTGTTTATTTCACATTAAAACACATTCCACCTCTTATCATTCAGAATGCCACTCTACATAGGTGGGACAAGCAGTGGTCAAAGCAACAAGCTGTATTCAGAGCCGGTGAGATTGCAGGCACTTCAAATTTTCCATTCACCTTCCATGATTAAGGAAAACAGAGCTGATGACATCTTGTGATCCCACCCACTCTGAGTGCAGGCTTTTTAATTAAAATGGAAATGCGATCAATTAGCAAAAAGTACTCGCTGACAGAGTGGGCCATTCATCTTTTGTTCACCCTTGCATCTGCAAAAGGAGTGTTTGCAGATTTGGCAATAACCTAGGCATTAAAAACTACTGCTGCTCCCATTTCTCCTCTTCATAATACTAGAATAACGCCACACTGTATACTCTTTAGTGTAAAATGCATCTATTGCACAAGTAGCAGCAATAGCAGAATGATAGGTGTTACCTAATTAATAATTGTCCATCCTCTCAAAGTGCCATTATAGGCTCATTGGGTTTTTGTTTTTTGTGTTGTTGTTGTTTTTTGATTGACTAATGCATTTAATCTCTTTTTAAAAGTTGGTAAAAAGCAGAATGCAAACTGCAATGCTAAGTATGAATCTATAAATAAAAACTAGAATATGTTCATTTCATTGATTGCTATGTTATTTTGATTTCCCATGATCAAACAGTTTGACCCTTGGTTCATCACGCATAGAGAGACCTTACGAGTGAGTCAGTGAAAAGAAAGCTGTGGTTGAACCCAGAATTTAAATGCTCCTTGCAGGGAAGTTTAAGAGCTTTTCCCAGAATCAAACAGAATGTTTAGTTGTTGTGTTTCTTGTTTTTTGCTAACTCAGGCAGCAAAAAAAAGCAGGTTTCTTGAGTCTTCAATAGGCTGCCAGCCATAGCTGGTGGGGTACGCTTGACTTAGTGGAAACTGTTGTGATGAGCTCCTGCACTTCAAAATTTACCATTATATCACTGGTTGATATAAGTATAAAAGGGAAGGGTGTATAACTATACACCTTCTCTTTTGCTCCTCAGGAGAAATGGGAGAATTTTAAAAAGAGGTAATAAATAAGCCTGCATAAGGTTTGTTACATTTTAAAAACTTATTTTAGGCATTCAACACGTGAAATAAATATCCCCTAAAGAGATGATTCATGCAAATCATGAATGGTTGTTAAAGCCATTATTCACAATATCTGGTTGTTGTTTTTCACTACTGTAAATAAATAAATAAATAAATAAATAAATAGGAGTGCACTGACCAATCAAGAAAGAGTTAAACCTATCTGCACAAGTTATATTAGTCATAAAAATAATCTTTTTTATGTACCAGTGGGTCAATAGTTCAGGAAAAGAAGGCACTATAACTTGAGTAGACACTAATTAAAAGAATCAATTCTTATCCTACTACATATGTCCAGTCATATTAACACATTTCTAGATTTCTTACTCAGTGGACTAGTCAAGATTAAAGGATTTGCTAATATGGATGAACCGAGAATGCTTCCAAACTGACTGAGCAGATTTGTGGACAAATTAGTTCATTTAAAATTGACAGTGAAAGATTGATTTTGCACAGAATGAGTTACCTAAGGTATTCATCATTTCCTCTGCTTCCATGCGCAAGACAGGGATCTGCTTCCCCTTTCTTTCTGATTGTAATAGGGCTGCTTACTGAGCACCTTTATTTTGCAGCCTTGATTGCTGCTTGTCAGTTCTTTTAATTTAGACAGATTTTAGCCTCCATAGCAAGACCTCCAGAAATAACTTCCCTAAAAGCCTTCACATAATGACTCATTTCGCGAGTTGCTCAATTCAGCCATACTACTTAAAATTATAATGCAGGGTGGGAAATGGCTAATTACACAGAAAAAGATCCAATTACTGCTGAGACCATTTGATTCATTATTCAGATTGTTTGCAGGGGAAATGCGGATATCTAAACATGGGATTATAGGTGCCGAACTACAATGCTGCCTATTACCGCACCGGTATTTAATGCCAACTGGCCTTGCACGGTGATATCTGGGATGTTACAGTTTTCATGGACAGGCTGGTGGTAGGTAGCCCAATCCTATGGATCGATTTTCACTGACAGTGAGAAATCCTCATCCACTGGGCAAATGTTCCCGACACATCCTTAATGATCAAGGAGCACTACTGCAGGAAAGCGCCACTATTCCTAGCTGTGCCGATTAACATTCTGTACATTGCTGCCTAAGGGTCTTTTCCAAGCCTTTGTCCCTGACTTTATCCTGGCACTATGGGTAAAGTAGCTTGCAGAGTACAGCTACACCATGTTAAGGCCAAGTGGAACAGCAGCTCAGCAGCCATGATTGCTGTGCCAATGCTGGGAATCCAACGATGTTCCGGTGCTGGCTCAAGAGGAAGTCACCCCTTTTAGCCAATGCCTGGATGACCATCTGCCCAATTACACGAGGCACCGTCTCCAATTGGGCCAGAAAGCCAAGTTGCCAAACGGCATCCTCATCATCTGCAAGTGATACGATTGCTCAGATGGTGTTGGTTGTTCTTCTGGTGTCTGTAGATTACGCCTACATTTGCCAGGTGATCAAACTCCCCGGTTGTCAAAAGGGGAGTGTGGGGGAAGGAAAAGACTCTGGATGTTCCTGTACTGAGGGGAAAGAGACAGAGAAGCTGCTGAGATACTGCATTATGAAAGAGTGTGTAGCGATGAAAAGGTTTGAGAAGACCTTAAGCTATAAAATAACCATGGTGCCCTTTAGATATGCACCAGGCAGTGCAGCAACAAACTAGAACTCCTGTCAGAGGACATGGTTGCCTGCTTGACTGCTATGGCTGAATAAATATGGAAATAGTTCTGGTAATGCATCTACTCAGACTCCATCGGCATGATGCATTCAGCATGGAGAAGCAGCATCTTCATGTTGAATTTTTGTTTGTTTGTCTTTTGGGTAGTCCATTTACTTTAATATATATCATTGCATGAGTTGGGTTTATTTTGTTGTGAATCTTTCTGCTATCTCCATGAAATATTACCAATATGAGTTATTGGTGTGAAATTCCTATGTCTTGTCCCTGACACATGTGGCTTGTTTCACTATACAACACAGCCAGAGAGTGTTTATAAAGTTTACTTGTGTGCACTTCACACTCTTCAGTTCTTTATTTTAAAAATACTTGCACCTATTCTTCTTATTTTTCAACTGCATAATTTAAACTCATTACTGTCTCCTGGTATCTCCCATTTTTTGCTATGTCTCCTCTTGTGGAGAGAAAAACACACACACCCAAACCTGATCTTGGCAGTCTTTCCTTCTGTAATTATCATTCTAATTTTTTTATTACTATTTTTAAACTTTCAAAGCAAGGTTTGAAGTCAGTGAGGATGAGCAGCACGCAAAGGGAAAACTGGTCACCATGATATGTGGTGATTGATTGGTGGATGGCCCCACCCACCTGCTAAAGCTGTCTATTGGGAGCGGGGGAGCTAAAGATCCAGCCCACTGGGCTGAAGAGGTTCTGCACCCCTTTTAGTGGATAAAAAGTTAAGATTGGCCATACAGAGCTGAAATCTCAGTGAGATGTCCAAGGAGAAATTGCACTCATTTCCTCAACAAGATTCTTCTGCTCCATGTAAATGCATATACACCACAATTTCCAAATGCACTTTTTAAATGTTTTGACAGACTTTATCTAACCAGAAGGCCCATTGTTAGGTTTTGTTTTTCCGCTGGCAAGCTTGCTTATCAAATATTCTTTTCATTGCTTGCTTATCAAATATTCAGTTTAATTGAACCTCACATTAGCTTCCTTGAGGGAATTGGAAAACTGAAGACAGTTTTCAATAGAATATTGCTTCATTAGCTATTCACTTATGCCCCAATCATATTTTAAGGCACACTGTCCATCTAAAAAAACAGGCTTTGTTCTTGTTTTTATTAACAATAATATTCTGAGGAGAGGTATTGAACACGATTCAGAGAACTGAATGACAAGCTCCTTACATGCAGCAGATCTTTGGACCTGCTTTTTTTCCAGGTGAATTTCCATGTGTTTTCCAGGTGAATTTCTGTGCACTTGGGCTCAGTTGCAGCAGGTGGGGGGGGGTGGGGAGAAAAACAAACAGGATGCAAGTAAGCCCTTGGGCATATCTAAAAATAGTTTTCTATATTGTGGCAAATGTCCATAATGTTAGCAATCAAAGACATCATAATTGCTGGCTATCACTAAAGATGGCTTTAATTTAAGATCATAAATAGAAAAACTCATTATCCAAAACGCCCTTGTCCATATGTTTTCATTATCTGAATTTCGTGTTTTACTCCTCATAGAGGGAAGGGCCATAGCTCAGTGGCCAAGCATCTGCTCTGCATGCAGAGGGTCTCTGGTTCAACCTCTGCCATCTCAAGGTACAGCTGGGAATGCCCCCTGTCTGAAATTGTAGGCTGAGCAGCAACCTCCATTCAGCTGGCCAATCGGATGCCTGTGGGAAACCCACAAGTCAGGCCAAAGCGCAGGAGCACTCTACCATCCCGTAGTTTCCAGCATGTGGTCTTCAGGCTATGGAGACAGAGCAATAACCATCAAACTAGCAGCCACTTTTATCTTCCATGAATTTGTCTAATCCCCTTTTAAAGGGAATACATTGAAAACACACTGAAATAACATGGCTCCCCCCGGGAATCCTGGAAACTACAGTTTACTCCTCACAAAGCTACCATTGCCAGCAACCTTCTGGAGCCCATTGGATTCTTTGTAAGAATCCATGTGGTTCAAATGTGCTTTAACTATATGGTGTGGATGTGACAGGCCATCTAATTCAGTCCCCACTTGATGAAGGAGATCCAGAAGGACAGCTTCCTCAACAGACAGCTGTCCAGCATCTGCTTCAAAGACTTTCGGTGTGGGAGGGCCCACCACACCTTTAGGTAATGGTTCCATTGTCAAACCAAATTTTTAATCATCAATGCGTTTCTCCCTAATACTTAACCAAGATGTAAGTCAGTGAGATATAGACCAGCCCAATGAGGAAGTAGAAAACCAGATTTGCCATTACATTCAAGAATGACACTGCAAAGAGTGCGAAAAAGATATAAAGATGAGAACTGTTATCTATGGAGATGATTTACGGTAGAGACAATCATCTTATACAGCTGTCCTCATAAATCACACATATGTTACATAATGATAATAGGGGCTGGTTTCTCGATAAGCTTTTTTTTTTTTAAGCAACAACTGTAGTCTTATTATTAAAAAATATATGCGCAGACAAATCACAGATAGGTTTGAAACCAGAGCAAAGTGCCACAATATTTCAGGCCTTTGAAGAAATATATAATAGAGAGTTGAAGCTGATTTTATTTTAATTTATTTTCATGTTTCAAAGGGATGTAACGAAGGGGCAAGTTCTGCTCTCATACCTAGGAGGAAGAGAAGAAGGTCTTCCATGCTTCTGGACTGCATTAAAGTCCTCGCTGTTTATCTGCAGTACATTGTTTTCTGTAGGGGGAAAAAATACTTGAAAGGGGAAAAAATGAGACTATATTCTAAGCATTGGAAAACAGAGGCAAATGGAAAGGTTAAGGAAAACTATTTCATAAAATGACATAAGGCATGTGGGATGAGTTACCAGAGACAAGAAAGGTAATTTATAACATCTGTTTATGAATAAGTATGTTGAAAAGCAAACTGGATGGGGAGAAGCGAGAATAGAGGAGTGCGAGGAATGCAGGAAATTAGAGATGGGGGGGAGCAGAAAGGTCAGTTTTATGAGGATTAGTTGCTTTTAATAGAGCTGGACTGTGAGCAGGTGGAGTTCCCACCCTCTCCTGTAACATATGCATAGCTCAGAGACCAAAACCTATCTGACGTCCTTATGGTTGGACTTTATATCAGTATTCGGATACATGTGTGTATAAACTTAAGATTTCTTCATCTGTTTTGTTGTTTCTAAGATTTCTTTTTAGAAGAATCTCAGTCATGGAGACTTGCCTCCCTCTTCTCATCTCCCTTAATACCCTGGCGATTAACAGGACACACCTGCCATGATAAATAAGCAAAATTTCCTCAGCTGCTTCAGGGTTGGCCTTGCAGAGTCTATGCCAAGAGAAGGGTTTGGAAATAAGAACCTGAACTCTCAGTTACAGGTCTCTCCTTGCAGACCTAGTAGTGCTGACAAAGCACATTCATGTTTGAGTGATCCATTCTCAAAAGACTGGGGCTGCAATATACCTTATAAAATTTAAGAACAGCCCTGCTCAATCAGGCCAATGACCCGTCTAGTCCAGCTTCCTGTTCTCACAGTGGCCAACCAGAGGTCCATGAGAAGCCTGCAAGCAATTCCTGAGAGCCATGGCAATCTCCCCACTTCCATTCCTCAGCAATTCAGAGAAATCTTGCATTCAGTAATGGAGGCCATTGCAGCTAGTAGCTACTGATAGCCAGAGCTATTTTTCTAGAAAAAAGAGGTTCCAGAACTCACCATGAACACCTCCCTTGTTCTCCTGGAATGGCAATGGCACCCACCTAAGAGGTGCCAGAACTGAGTTCTGGTGAGTTTCAGCTGGAAAAAAAAGCCCTGCTGATAGCATGATCCTACATGACTCACCCTCTTTTAAAACTATCCAAACTGGTATCCGTAAGGACAATTTGCCATCAGTTGCCTCAGCATTGCTGTGGCAATCATGACATACATAACACAATCATAATGTCCACTGACTTTTTTTTAGGGGGAGCACCCACCAGAAGTTATTGAGCTTCGGGTAGTGATAAAGTGGGATATCAAATCCAAACTCTTCTTCTAGTGGCTGACACGTCGTCACTAGAAAGCATTGGAGACCCACCATCTCCCAAAACCTGGCAAGCCTTAAAAGTAGGAGAGCAGAGAGCTTAAAGACAGCACCCATAGAGGCCCTTAGCAGCACCCATAGATAAGGTGATGATGATGACGAATGAGGAAGCGAGAGAAAAGGGGTGGTGGTGATTCACTCAGGACAATGCCATTATCCAAGAGGCTGTGTTCTGTAGCATCTCTCTGTAAGTTTGAGATAAAAAACGACTGTAAGAACCTTTTCCTTGTATTTATAATTTCCTGGACCAACAACTGGGAGCCATTGACAGGACCCTGACAGCGGCGGGTTAAATGCATGCAAGCATTGTACTGCCCAAAACAGCAGCTTGGGGCGTGTGTCTGCCTGCCGGCTCTCTCTCAGCTGAGGGAGGCGGTGGCAGATTCAATGGAGGCTCCACACAGCACGCCCTGCCCTGGCTCACCCCACCCCGTGGGCCCCATCCTGGGTGCTTGCGTGGCTAGCTATGCTGCTGCTTATGTCAGCCCTATGTAATAGAACCTTTAAAAATGGTGACTCCCCAGCCGCAGCCTAATGTGGTATGGTACATTTCCCCATTGCCAGTCGCTATTCCATTTGCTCCATTTGAAAGTTCTAGCAGGTTTGCAAATCTCACCTTTCATTCAACCATATTCATGGCACTATATTGGCTAATAGGTTGCAGAAGGGCTGTGCGTGGAACTCTGCTCATAACTAAGCAGCTCAGTTACTGGACAGCTTATCATGCCTAATTGCCACTTTATCTACAGACCATATTTTTATGCCGCTTTTCACTTGTCTAATTTACAAAGCACTTCACAACATTAAAAACGAAAGTGCAATCCATTAAAAGCAATGAAATAGACACTATCTAAAACAATTCAGCAGATCAACAGCATTAATCCTCGATGCCTTTCAGTAGCATAGGCCCCTCATTTTCAAAATCCTGGGAGAACAAACATGTTTTACCTGTCTCTGAGAGGAGGCAAGTATAGGGGCCAAGCAAACCTCATGGGGATGGGAATTTTACAATAATGGAATACTATAGGTTACCCATAATACTGATGCCCTGAACAAAGGTGGCAACATGAGAATGATCCTGTTCAGTGGTGTTTCCCCATTTGTGGAATGCTTTTCCCAAGGAGGCACACCTGACAGCATCATTATCTACTTTTAGGCACCAGGTAAAAACATTTCTTTATGCTCAGACTTTTGGCCCTTAATAGTGAGGGTATTAAATATGCCAGTAGCCTCTTCCTTGCCTTTTTTATGGAATAGGGTAGGCCTGCCTTTTTATAGATGTAATGGATGGTCTTTAGCTTTTATTTTGTTTGGTTATATTTAGTTTTATGCTTGTATTATCTTAGTAAATCACTTTGGCGGATTTTTTTGTAAAATGACAAATGACCAATAAAGGTAAATTTTCATCATCAACAAACCTAAGCCACAGCCTCCTATTTACTCCTTTGCCCAAGTATCACCTTTTAACTCATACTTCCTGTTCAACGCCATAACTAGGGCAGAATCAGACACCTCTTCTCCACTGTTGCTGTCTTGCAAGCTTCTGGTTGGGCAGTAGTTTCAGTTAACGCAGAAGAAGAGCTCAGATTGTCTCTCTCTGTTTGCTTACATAATCTTACATTGCAGCAGTTCAGTTTAGCTGGTTTCACACTGAACTACTCACCTGAATGAGCAGTACTGCATCATTTTAATTATATATTAGGTCTTGTACCTCAGTAATCACCATATACTTCTGCTTTTCTTCAGGAGGCAACATACCGTGTGAACTGTTTTCAGTCAGAGATCATTTCCTGTGCGGAACAGTGGTAGCAGATGGTCTCTCTGTAGTAAGATGAGCCTCAGCCATGGTTCTACTGGCAGGGCAAGCCAGCTCTTCTCGGCATGACAGCCAGTTCCGTTTAAATAGCCTAGGGAAGGGAAGGGGGCCAGGAATCCTGGGTCACAAAAGAAACCAGGCCTCCTTCTCCCAAATAGCTGCCAGCAATTTCTGACTATGTAGTACCAACCTACTCTCCCCAAGAAGTTCATCCTTGTGAGCGTGAGGATTATTTTAGAATATAAATCCAGAACTTCCTGTGCTTGAAAATCCACAGGGTAGTGCCCCACCTCCTTGGTGCCAGTTCCTCACACTTCAACGATCTTGGAACAACCTATGGAAATATCACCAGAGAGAGTAGCAAGCTGTTTCTACAAAATCGCAGGATGGTTCGCTCAGCTGGTCAGAGCAGCAAGAAAACAGGGAAGCAGCAAGGAGAAAATCGTCTCCTGCCAACATTTTTTCTTTCTTCCCCATTTCCAGACATGCCTCTGACAAGGTCACACTTATCTGTACCATTTGGTTAGCATCCTCTTATCGTATAAATATTCCCATTCACGTTTAGGTGAAACCACCATCACATTGTTTGCCTAAGCTTCATTTGTATTCATCCTACAGATTTGGTCTCTGTGCATGTTTGAAATGCTACGTGGTTTTAGTAATCTGCAGAAAGAATATGAGGAATTATAGCTCTTCCTGTAATGGGCACCAGATTTTCTAATCTTTCCAATAAATGATGTGGTTGTGGTTGGTTGGTTGGGTGTGTGTGTATATATATATATACACACACCCCACACACTTGTTTAAAAATGTAGACATCCCACCACCCTAGTCCACAAATGAACTCTTATAACTGCTCCCCACAATCAAACAAAACAGAAACCAGGATCTTTGACTTTCTCCAGAATACATAGCAAATTGAGTAGACACTTTTTATGCTCTCTAGAACCATTTCACCACACCTTCCCCCATAGAATCCTGCTTCCAAATTTTGTGAAGACATTTATCTTGATATGCCCTCATGCTTATTTTCAGTGCCTAAGAAGCTAAAGGCATGTGAAAAAGAACTGTGTGTCTGAATATACCACACTGGTTATGAAAAAAGGAGGAAGCAAGCTTCTGGTGAAGGATAATCAGGAGTAGAGATGGGCATGGTTTACAAACCCAGCTGAAGGAAAGCTCAGAAGAAACCTACACTATATTCCCAGCTTTTGAGTCATGGCTGAATTTCAGCACATATGTTGAATGTTTCTTTTCTACCCTTATGGGTCACACATTGCCATACATTGGTTTCTTGCTAGCCATTTCCACTTGTGTTTAGTTTACTACACAGACATGGTGCAACTGAAGGGCTAAAGTAAGCAACATGAAAAGATGGTGGATATCACCTGGCTTTTGCTGCTAAGTCGCACCAGCAGCTCAGACCACATAGCCACGCACACACAAAATAATCATGATTATAGTATATCTTATTTTCAATTACAAAACAATCTTAGTTCTCATATGTATAACAAACCTAGACTATGATATACCATCAACTGGCTAGGTTTGTATTGTGGACGGTCTAATAAGGAATTTCAGCATCACCACTACTCAGAGAAAACACCAGGCAGGCATCTGGATTTCCAGTGACCAGTGGATTAGACAAAAGAGTTATAAGACTTAAAGCACAATCATTCGCAAGTCTACTCGGACGTAATTCCTATTAATTTCAACAAGACAGTCTTCCAGGTAGATATAATCCCACCCTTCAGTCACATGAGTCATGCAATGATTACTAAAGGTCAATATTGCAAAGTGATCAATCAATGTCACAGATGTCCACAAGATTAACAGACGTGGTATTTCCAGTTCCTCTGTAGAGGAATTCTGTCACAAATGAAAACACTTTTGAATAGACAACAGAGCAAGTTATTTCTGTTGTGTTTACTATGCATAGATTGTTAACGATATACTCCATACAGAATAATGCTGGGTAGCGAATAATCTCATAAAGTGTTTGAGTTGACGCTTTTCCTGTGGGGATGGGATTAGTAAATATAAAAAACATAAAACAAATAAAATACAGCCTTAAGTGATTTCTTTCACCGATGCATGGGTGCCTGTTTTTTTTATGTACAAGAGAATTCTTTAACATCTTGCATGTTATAAATAAATTTGATACACAGCAAATTCCAAATATCAAGGTAGAATGTATGCCACTCCCTGCTTCCCATTTTATCCTTGCCACAACCCTCTGAGGTAGGTTAGGTTGAAAGACAGTGACTGCCCAAGGTCACACAGCAAATTTCATAGCTGAGTGTGGATTTGAGCTCTGATCTTCCAGGTCTGTAATAGGTATGAGTTACTCGTACGTAAACTGGTGCCTTTCTCAGTTAATTTGCCTTGTTAAACCTTTCTGACTGCACAGCCCCTTCTCATCGTGGCTGCCTCAGTCACTGGCAGAATCCGTCAGTGGGTGTTTCTTGAACCTCTTCCAACATAAAAGTTGTTTGACGCCCAGTCTCCTCCTCCTCTCACTGCGCGGGAGTCTTCTGCGCAGGGAAGGCGTGGGTAGCGGAGGACCTGGGCTCTCCTCACTGATGCCCAGTGAAGAGTCCTGGAGCCCTCTCTCCAATTCCCCCGTCTGCCCCCCTTTATCCTTGGTGTTGCGCTGATTGGCTTCCCCCTCTACTGAGCTGTTTCTCCCCCTGCTGCTGGGTCCTTCGCCAGCATCATCTGGGAGTCTCCCCTTCGCCTCTTGCTCCGATGTCAGTTCCCTGACAAGGTCCTAGTCCTGTCTCTCAAGCCTGTGTTTGCTTATTCAGAATCAAGTCCCACCAGATGCAACAGGACTCATTCTCAGGTATGTATCAATAGGTTGCAACCTGGTAAGTGCCCAATGCAGCACAGAGTTAAGTGTTCTTAAAATCATTGCAATCCATGTTGTGAAAAGTTGTGTGGCCTAAAAACATAATGAAAACCCAACAGTGAAAATCTTCTAAACCTTCAGGTTTGTATCCAGTCAGTGTTGGATCTCCTCATATCAGACCCATTGAAATTGCTGGATATGTCTTTCTTAGGTCCATTCACTTCAATGAGTCGACTTTGAGTAGAACTTAGATGCAACCTTCAGAATATGAATTGCAGAATGTCTGCAATTTACATGCAGGTTATGTTCCAGGGATCGTGCCTAAAGCAAAAATTGCACGTAGTCAAAAGACAATGGAATTGATGGCGACTGGAATTGCCAAAGTCTTTTTCCCCAGACACCTGCCCCCTTTCCGCCACCTTTTTTTCTCCTTTTAATTTTTTTTGCCAAGCGCATGAAGCTGAATGGGTGCATGTTAAATGTGTGTAAGTTGCAGGCTTACTGTAATTAATTTCAACAGCACACATTGCAGAACAGTGTAAAGAAGGACTAGGCTTTATTCAGCCGCGGGCAGGAAAATGTGCTCGTTCCCCCTTCTGAACATTCTGGGGTGCTGACAGATGGACACTTTGTATTAACCAATCCCCTCCTCTACATGGTCTCCTGCTATTGGAGATGACATTCTTCAGATGTCTGTTTTATGGATGTCAAAGGTCACATGGCTCTTTCACGCACAACGGCATGGCTGAGACAAAAGGTTGCAATGGTTCTGTACTTCACATCTAAATCTGGTTATGGAAGCAGGAGTCTGTTCTCTCCAGAAAAGAACATTCACCCTCAAACATGACACTGTTTCACAAAATAAAAGCATATTCATTTAACTTTGACTAAGAGAACGTATTACTAGCAGAGACCTTGGTAATGATGTGGTATAGAAACACCTTAAATTTTAAAAAGTGTTTTACTTTGGAATTGATACTTATTTGTCAGTTTTGTAAAGAACACAATGTAGCTACTGATATTTCAAGCATTTGAGATACATTTCTTTTTAAAAAGTAAGGGGGTACTATTTGTTATTTTGTTGTTACCACTATTGCTCCTGTTTGACTTTTTCGACCTTCTCTTTCCTTGTAGAGTGGTGCCTTGATTTAAGAACAGCTTAGTTTATGAACAACTTGGATTCAGAACGCTGCAAACCTGGAAGTAGGTGTTTTGGTTTGTGAACTTTGCCTTGGAAGCAGAACATCTTCCGCTCCCTGTTGAGTGTGTTCCATTTGTAAATTGAGTCCCCCGCTGCTATGGGAAAGCACACCTCAGTTTAAGAATGCCTTGGTTTAAGAACGGACTTCCGGAACAGATTAAGTTCATAAACCAAGGTACCACTGTAATTGTTATTGAAAACGTTTGCAATAATAAAACTAAATGCTTGATCTGGTTCTGTGCTTAGGACTTTACTTCTGATGCTGCAATACTTGGCACGTTTACCTAGAAAGAAGCTAGAATAAACAGGTCGGGCCTGAGCTAACATATAGGATTGCTTAATCAGATTGGTGCATTTGGTAAATTAGGCAGGAGGAGATACTCTCTGGAAAGGAATATCCACCCCAAAGGTGGCCCTTAACCCCCAAATAATAATGCCAAACTGTGTTTTTTTCCTGTTGATTATCAGCTGATCGCAGTTTTATTGCCACCCCAGTGAAGGGCAAAACACAAGATTGTATTTAATTCATCAAAGTAATCACTTCCTTTTACTGAAAGTGATTAAATGTATTTTACTTTTTTAAAAAGACAAGTACTGGAAAAATACAATAAAACAACAACAACAACACTGCTTCAGTCTGAAAATAACCAGAAAGATAAGTTCATTAGCTTGCCTACACTTGTGCATCATAAAACCCTTGTTAAAAAATTACTCCCCAGCCTGCTGTATTAGCTTCTTTATGAGCTAATTTCTCCATACAGTAATAAGATTTTTCTTTGACTCTCCAGTGCATATTAAACCCACTAATCTTCTTTTATAAACTATACTTTCAGCCACTTTCTCAATTTGCTCACTTTAAAGATACTCTCCTATTAATATTAAAGGTGGCAAATGCAGCTATGAACTTTGTAAAAACAATTTCCCCCCAGATTTATTGCAGTATCTCTCTAAACAGTGTACTACAGGAGCACACACAAAAAGAGGCAGAACAGTAAATGTCAGGCATGGTTTGTAGCTAACCAAACAACATTAGTCCCCACAGAATTATATTCCCATTCCCATTTGCTGTGTAAATGAACCGGCAGCATATTTTCTTCTTTCTGCACAGAATTACAAGCCCCAGATTATCAATTCATAGAACTAAAGTCCCTCTGAGTAATCAGTACAGGTGCCAGTGAGTGTTGCATGATGCTTTCTCAAAACTCGTTGGAATGGAAGGCTTAAGAATAGAAAAGGCCCAGAAATAAAATTAGATTGCATAAAACTTCCCCTAATAACTAACTCAGGTAGTCAAGGGCCTATCAGTCTGGGAGCAGAATGGGGCCACCCAAAACAAGCTAGGCATTGCTAGATGCTCAGGAGACTCACTAACACGAAGTTGTATACTTTTGTCTAGTTAGTGAGTCCCCTGAGCATCTAGAAATGGCTACCTTGGTTTTGGGTGTCCCCTGTCAACATAAAAATAAAAACTTCTTACACACCTTCCAAATTGCCTGACAAGGACTGGATCTACGGAACATTGAAAGGGCAGTAGAAGGGGAAACTGGAACCTGAAAATAAATGGAGAAGTGAAGAGTTAGTTACATAAACCCTTAACAACTCTAGCCAGGGGGTTCAAGGCTGGCTGCCAATCAGCTACCAAGTTCAAGGTGCTGGTTTTAGCATGTAAAGCCCAAGACAGTTTGGTACCAGCATACCTGAAAGATTGTCCCACTGCTTATCTACACAATCAATCGCTGAGCTCTACAGGTGAGGTAACTTTACTGAGAACATGTTCTTAGAACATGGAAACTTTTGAGTCCCATTTTGTTTTGAATATCTTTTATGCTTTAGTCTGGAAGCTTTCAGTGTTTTAAAGCCCCATGCGAACAGCAAAATGTTCTTCCGCAGCTGAAGAAGATATGAATTATTCTTCATGAATATACATGGAAGAAGATGAATTGAAGTCCTGCGTGCTGTACAATAGCTACTGATGAAGCTGGGAGTCGAAACACATTTGGCAGCTCTGGAAGTTGACTTCTAAGACTGAATTTAGGACTATCATTTGATTTGTAAATTATTGTTTCAGAGACTGTTTTTATTTGAGGTTCCCCCCTCTCATTGACTTGATATATTTTATATGTAGCTATCATATTTTTAAAAAATAGGTTGAATTTGCATCCACCAGATCAGCTCTTTGTGAATATAGCACTGCTCTGAGATTGCCTCTCTATTTTGCAGGTGTTTGTTAAAGTTTACGTTCAGATGTCTATATATTCATCTGACCGCCAGACCAGATGCTGCTTGCCATCTGGTCTACTCAATTTCATTATTCCGTGGCCTTATGTGGGACTGTAGTGGGGGTGAAGCGGCTGCAATTAGGAAAACAGTTTCCACTGCAGAGATGCTCGGCTCTGCAGCTTCTTACATCTGTACAGTTCTCAAGGTGATCTTGATGGGGCAAGAGAGGCAACCAGAAGAATAAGGGGAAAGTCGTACACATTGCTCCAGAGCAACATCTCTCAAGCTGTGGGATGGGGACCGCCTCCAGTGAATCTTCCCAGCTCACTTCCAGGTGAGAGCAACCCAATCCCTGGTCTAGACTAGCAGCAGCTGTTCTATGAACCATCATCATCTTCATCATCATCTGGGAAGAGAGAAGAAGGGGGTAAGAGGGGGAAACAGTTATAGCAGGAAGAAGTAGGTGTAAAAGGAGCCATGGAGGAGGGACGAAAGAAACTGGCAGTTTGGGGTGAGAATAGGGTACAAATGAAGCATGAAAGGTGAAGGGGAGAAGAAGTAACAAAAGATAAGTAAAAATATACCTATATGGAGAGGAGGGAAATTATTGTTGCACACACTCCAAACTTTGAAAGCTGAGAGACTCGAGGCATTCCAGTGTTTACTCAGATTTCAATTTCCTTGGACTGAAGATCACTGGAGACTGTGTTGTCTTTAGGATATATGGTTTTATTTACACATCCATACAACCTCAGCATCGGTTGGAAGGTCTCACGGCATTAGCATTCCTCAGAGCTTGCCTTCCCATTAAATGCCCAGGGAGATCCTCAAGCCATTACTTTGGGTCCAGAACACAGCAAGAAAAGTCTCTGCCTTTGCAACTGTCTGCATCAGCCAAAATTTGCACACTCCCCATGGTAGGGATGTGCATCTGAAAGCATCTTCAGTTGTTGCTATGGCAATCCATATCTTTTAAACTAACTCTTTAAGATGCTGATGAGGCGGGCCAAGGCCATTACCTTAACAAAGGAACTGGTTTGACTGGTCACCAGGTTTCCTCTTGTAGATTGTAACCTCACGGATATAGGATCACAGGTTTGGAAAGGAACCACAGGTACCATGCATACTGACTCCCCAAACCATAACACTATAAAATAAAAAGCCGCCTCCATTTGGTATCACTGAATCAGTATATTCTGCTTCAGACAGGGAGGCTGGGTCAATGCCTCTAGAACCAATATCTGAGCTTAGCCACAAGGAAGGGAATGGGATGGAATTCCCTGCCACAAGGAAATCACAGTCACAAAGATTTTAGCAGTTTCCAAAAGGTGCCTCCAGACCACCTGTATGTTGCAGGAGGAATTCAAGCACATGACAGATTAAAGGTTAAAATTCCTTTAGGTTTCTGCAATTAAAGAGGATTAAGGGGTTTTGCCACCCTTGCATAACAAATGTACTTTTGAAAAGAAGCTGGCTTTTTGCAGTTTGGAAAGTGACAGGGAAATCCATTGAAAAGTGTGGGCTGGATTAATATTTAACAGGAAAACACCCCACAAGCAAATCAGACTGAATGTTCATTGTCATACAATGCTCAACAAATATGCAACAAAGTCCAGACAAGGAAATCAGACCGAATTCTCAATAAATAGATCATCCGGTGAAGCCTAAAGGGGAATTAGGTATTAATAGAAAATTATATCATTAAGTGGCAAGTAATCAGGCCAATCCCCACCTTCATTTTGGTACTAGCCTTGCCCTTCCACAGCTGCTTTGTGCCCGGTGGGTCTCGGTAACCTTTAGATCTCTCAATGGTGGCCAATGTGGGTGGGATCTTAACATACATACCCACCATACCCCATTCACACAAACATTCTCTCTCTCTCTCTCTCTCTTTTTCACACACACACACACACAAACATTCAGAGAGGGGGGAGATTCTCATCACATTTCCTCTATTCCGTTTGAAAAATGACGTGTCTTTATTGACCCACTCTGAGAGAAGAGAAACCATACAAATGAGTCTAGCAGACAGGCAGTGACCTGTGAGAAGTTAGCAGAGTTACATTAAATGTATGTTGATCCTACTTGACCTAAAACACAGATGTTTTCCCCTCCCCTTCCACAGCCATACATTTAATGTCCTATATGGACTTTTCTTGTTCAAAGGACCAAATGGCTCCAAACAGAATATTTCCACCAAAACCTTTTAAGGTTCATCCACATTTATTTTTTCTTCTATTTTTTTCCCACCCTTTAAGGTCCTTTCACAAAGAAGATCAAAAGGCGGCTCTTCCAGCTCCCCTCTGCAGGTGGTCAGCTGCAGATTAACTACTAACAGAGCTCTCAAAGTATAAATCTGGATGTCTTGTTTTACAGGCCATTATAACACAGTGTTATTACTAGCCTGTGCTATATTTTCCTACATGGAACCATTGAATTATCAGAGACGTTGTGAGTGTTCCGAAGGACCCCAAGATAAATCTCACAAATAAATCCAACAGGTGAAAGGAAGAGATCGGGATATGCATCTTTTATTTCTCCCTCTCCAGCAAGATGCAAGCTTCTCTGAAATGCAAGGAGTGTCTGGCATCCCAAGTCCTAACCACACTTTTAGATAAATCCTATTGATTTCAATGCATCTTATTTTTCCAAAGATGTCTCTGTGTGATCAAGGTTACCTCCAGAAATGCCTCATACCTTTTATCCCTGCATCCAGTCACTTTGATCCTTGAGACAATCACTCCTAGTAGTATTGTATGCTCCCAAAGTTTGTAGTTCAGGGACTTTAGTGTAGCAGCACCTGCCATTTGGATTGCCACCCCATCATACCACCAATGAACATTAGGTACGTAGGGAAGCACAATACTGGCTTTTAAGCACCTCCATGAAACTCACTTGTCTTTCCCCAAGGGGTGGGATCCAGCTATGCTGATGTATTAAGCTGACCTCCTGATTTGCGATGTGTTTTGTACTTGTGTTATGAATGTAATGTTATTGACGATTTTATGCTGTTCACTGCTGTGATATTTTTTCCCTTAAAGTTGGCAAGGTAGACATATATTTTTTTGCAAATAAAATCAAAAGGTGCCATTTAGGGTCAGGAAGCCATCTTCTCTCCACTCCCTTGATTTCAGATCACTTCATATTTATCAGGACAAACCTGAGGCCAACCATTCCTCAGGCCAACACACAAACCCACTGAGTGTCTAGATGCAGCTAGACATCTTACCATGCACCTGTGTCTTACAAGATCTTTTGGGATTTTGGAGAATGCCTTCTCCCAGTAAGAACCTCTGATACCAGAAAGGGCCAGGAAGACCTTGCAAGCTCCTGAGAACCTGAGGCAGCCTCCTCCTTCCTCCACAGAAGGAGCACATAGAGCTGTATCTTCCATTAGAGAGGAATGGACAGGTGGCTCAGGAGAAACGACCAAACCATCTGTCATCTGAAGCAATTGCTTCACTCGGCCTAATGGGAGGGCAGGCCTGCTTTCCCCCCATTGTGTTCTCGTTGCTCATTTCTCAGTGACCATATTCCTTTATTTGCTTTCTGTCTTGCTAAGCGCAGCAGACTTTTTGCCCTTCCATTAGTGCCATGTGTTAGTTGCTAGGTATGCAAAAAGGTCTGAGTGGGGTGGAGTTGATGTATTTGCTGCTGATGCATGCCTTACCGAGACAGAGGAAACAGTGCTATTTCCCTATGCAGTAGCTCACAATATGTTCACAGATCCACAGCTGTAGCCTCATTTAATCCAGCCCACAGCATATTGGAATTTATTTAGGGTTGCCAGTTTTGTTTTGTGAAAGGCGTGCTGTCCGTTTCATATTTGCATAATGAGGGGGGGGAATCAAGTTTCCTCACTGCTCTATCTGCATAAGAAATTTTAGGTACTAAATGTTTGCTGTTAAATGTCAGCTGTTAAAGGCACCTGAGCCCTGCAAAAAGAAGACTGCAACTCTGCATATAGTTGCATAGAAATTCAAAGAAAGACCGTTGTGCATTTAAGTCCATCATTCTCACACACTGGTGATTTAAACCTGCACTGATTACCAATTTGTACTATTGCTAGGATTGCACTGGTTGTGCAACTTAGGAAACTTGGTGGTAGAGCATATGATCTGCATGAAGTCCCAAGATTCATCCATGGCACCTCCAGATGGGGAAAATCTCCTGTCTGAAATCCTGGGCAGTCACTGCCATCCAGATAATACTGAGCTAGATGGAGCAATGGTCTAAACTAAATAGAAGACAACTTCCTATATACTAGGGATGGGGAACCAGTAGCCCTCCAGATGTTATTGGACTACACCTTCCATCAGCCCATTAGAGTGGCCAAATGTCAGGGATGATGGGAGTTGTAGTTCAGCAACCCCTGGAGGGTTAAATGTTCCGCAGTCCTGCAGTACATGAATGCACCATAGCGTTTCTTCCAGGCAAGGCTGATGTAAGAATTGTAACATACATTAAAGGCATATCTTGGGTTCCATCAATAACTCATTACTTGATATTTAAGTCTGATATCATAATCTTTTCTATCTCCCTTTAAACAGGCATGAATTGGGTGAGAGAACATACTTAACACTATCAAAGAGCTTATTAGACTGGATTTGCAGGCTCTCCAGACCTCTTTGTATTTAATGGCACCAATGAGATACCTGGTGCCTCTTCTACAAATAACATTTGGATTAAGGTACCATTAATTCAATGGAGCCTCAAAATGTCATGTTAAAACAGTGGGAGTAAAAAACAGAGAAATCCCTCTTTCGGACATTATTCACACAGAATAAAGCATTGTTCTTATCCTTCTTAGCAGCAGAAAAGGGGGATCTTGAAAGATTCAAATGGCTCTGAAGATAGTAAAAGAGCACTCTGAAAAAGGTTGTGCTCATGAATATTCAAGAGTTATGAAACCAGCACCAGTTTCTAAAGAAAAGAAAAGGAAAGATGAAATGCGTTTGTTTCTGAATAAGAGTAATAAACAGCTTATTGTATGCCCTGACCTTAACAAGAAAGCACCACATCAAGACCCCTTCAAAACATGGTCCTATATTCAACACCATGGGCTTTCTATATATTAAAAAAATGATTTTAGAGCTGCAGTGGCTAATTTATCAATCCTACCACACAATACATTTGGTTTATTTGACTGCATTGATTTGATTAATAAATGTAATTAAGCTAAGAGGCAATCCTAACTCCCTGAACTTGGCTATATGAAGGCATAAGGGTATGGCAGAGGTGGTTGTCTGGTGACTGATCACAGTGGAAGACCTTGGGGGGGTCTCAGATTTCAGTGGAATCCCATGAAACGCCAAAAGGTTGCACCCTCTGCCTCTGATGCTCCATTCCTTAATCATAGTTGCACCATCCTCTGAGGTGCCCCTGAGGCTTCCATGCCTAGTGTGACTGAACTGGCCACACTCCTTTAAATCCACCTCTGCCACACACCTCTGCTGGTGGGATGGCTCAGTCACAAAGGAGGCCCCTGCTGTCCCTGTAGAAAGCACAGCAGTGGAGACACTATCACTGGGAGATCTCAAGTTAATGGAGCAGGGCAAGGGTGGGAGAAAGCAACCCACGACCCAATGGACCCAAAGCTTTTCAGCTGCCCTGAGTGGGGTCCAGTCTAGGCCCCCAGCTATGCTAGCTTTAAGCTGGTATAGTGACACGGGTGCGAGGCAGGAAACTCTCACTTCTGCCCTGAAATGGCTTGGGACGTAGTGGTGGATCTGCTGCTCCAGCGTTCACCAGCTGTAGTTTGGACAGCTCTGTAAAACATTTTTATTATCTAAAATAAATATGCCCTTAGTGAATTGGGCAACTCTCACTGAAGAGGAATTTAACTGTATGTACACTTGTAATAAAATCTTCACCTTCTTAAAAAAAAAGTTGGGAGCATAAGTATATTCTAAAAAGGTTCACATTATTATACACAAAATCATGCACACATTTGTTTAATTCATGGGCACATCCGTTCAGATTTAAGCTACTAATTAAAGCTCAAAAAGTTATGGCCTAAATTGCATTAATTAGGTGACATCCCTAATACACATATAAACCAGTGCTAAATAATAATATGTTTTGTTTTAAGGTTGCCAGCTATCAAGAACAAAACAGCACACAATATTCTAAGCAGTTTACAAGTATTTCAAACAAAACACAGTAAGCAAAATAAAATATTACAAATAAATAAATATTACAAATAAAGATAAAACCACAATCTCGCAATATATTTCACCACTAAAATAACACAGCAACTGAACCCATTATTTAATATTGGTTTGTATAAGATATGCATGTATTAGGTATGTCACCTAATTAATGCAATTTGGACAATTAATTGATAAATTAATAGCTTGCATTTGCATATCTGGCAATCAGACAACTGCTAAAGGCACAGGTGCAGCGTCTGGTGAAAAGTTGGCAACCCTGATTGTTTTTCTTCTGCATGGCATTGAGCCAGTCACATAAAAACCCAACCAGCCAAACAAACTCCTTTCTCCAGTACTCTCAGGTCCAACCCAAACAAGGTTCTGTTTTCATTCGAATTCTTCCTAGATCAAATATAAGCAATCCGTAATTTTCCTATTCTAGTGTGTTCTTTGTAGAGACAGGCATCACTGCTAGCCCAAGCACACAAATTTCTCTGAGACTTACACAAAGGAGAAGCTAGTGGTACCAAGAAGTGAGTTGGGTGCATATGTATATGAGAGTGGGCTTCCCTTTGTCACACACAGAGGATTCTATAGCCACCCCCATCACACTTGCAGTTACACTCATGCACTCAGCTATGCCTACTTCTTAAGAGTGGGAGCAGTCTATTGCAATGATGTCAAGTGTCTTACACCATGGAGATTAGCATCACCACCTTCTTACTGCTGCACTGTCCCATCATACCTTACACACAAGCTATCTTACAAAGACATCAAACGTGCTGCTCATGTCCACTCACACGAATGTGCTGACAGTAGGGTTAGGGGAGAAATTGTATTATTGGATCCCAGTTCCCATTTAAACCTACCTAAACAGCACTTCCTGAAACAGTATGTGGACCAAAACACAGATATCCTGCAAAAGTTTCACTTCTCTGAATTTTGTAATGCAGTTCTCCAGCCAAGTAATGTATACCACACCACACCCCAAGCATATACTATGGTAGAACATGAATTAAAAATGGATATCTGTTAATGAAACTAGCATACAAAACTTATATTAGGGGAAACTGATGGACGAAGATGTGTATATTAAGTAAAGCTGCACAGAAAAATGTGTACGTTACAAGAAATTCACTAAAATACTAGTTAATTTTCATGAGAACTTTTTTAAAAAAACAAAAAACACCCACAAACTGATGTGGAAATATGGAGAAAGAACCTTTGAGATTGGAAGAATTAGAATGGGAGAGAAACAGAAATTGACAGATTCACCCATCCCTAACTGACAGGCAGTCATGTTCAAAAAGAGGCAGGTGTCCTGTACTTGAAAGCTGCTTCTGGGTGGGTATTTGTCATGGGGTCAGTGCTGCTCATGCATGGAAGTTTCTTGCAGCATCCATACGACATCATCAGCACCAAAATGTCAGCCCCACCTCCCCCCCCATTTAATCAGGATGGCCACTTTCTGCAAAAACAAAACCTAACAAACAAAAACCCTGTTGTCAATGGCTCAGTGACCCATTGTCAGACTGCTGCCAGCAACTCCCACGGCCAGTTGCCCAGGAACATACAAAGACAAGGAAATGTTTCTTACCATCCGCTTTTTATTCAGTGTTTACAGAGAGCGGCTATAGAACCCAGCCTCTTGCATAATGGCGTTGTCTCAAGTGAATCTCTACCCACCATCTTTTCCACTTCCTCATTTGTCAATTTCATTGTCTCTTCTACAGGTGCTGAAGTGCCCTCTGTCTCTGAGCTCTTTGCTCTCCTAATTTCTAGACTCACTAGGTTCTGGGAGAGGAGTGGGGTCTGGAATGCTTTCTAAAGACACTGTGCCAGTCAGCTGTCGCCCCCCTGGTGCTTCCTCTCCCTCCTCCTCCTCCTCTCCCATTTCCCAGCTTTCCCCCTCATCTGCCTCTCAGCTGCGACCTCCTGCAAAAACCACTGTTGTAAATCTATACTGTCTTCTTCTTCCTCCTCCCTGAAAGGGTCAGGATGGGGAGCCGGTCTCCGCCATTCCTCCTCTGCCCAGTCCCTGATACCCATTTGCAATATTAAGTCCCTGTCTGGAAGCACTCTTAATAGTGGACACTATGTTGGGTTGACAGTGCTCACTTGACCTCCCAATCAGCTGAGGAAGGGAAGGGGGAGGCAGTGGGAAGGTTGGTGTGGTGCAAACACTCCAATAGGGGGAGCGGATTGCCTCTGCCAGAGCATTTGCACTGCACTGACCCCACCACTGCTGCACTCCTCCTGGTAAGTGGCAGACTCAGCTTTCAGGTGAGCACCACCACTTTATCACACTGTTCACTACTGGCATGAAGGCATCAGAGGGACCTCGGGTGGTACTTTGTCAGTGGGCCTCTTCTTATCTGAGTGAGCCCCAGAACTACCCTAGTCACTACTGGACACCTGAGAAGTACGAAATTAATTTTCCATGAAGCCCATGATGCATATTTGCTCTGGGACACTGGCAAATCTTCAGATAGTGGCTCCTAGATGATGACTAGATCCAGCTGCCCAAGGATTTTGCATAACACCAAGCTCGATAACAACCACTAGACTCACAAGATATATTTAGTTTTTCTGAAGAAGAAGTGGAATAAATGTAGTTCAGTAGAGTGATGGCATGAAGAGAGTATGCTGTGAATCAGGGGGACCCAGGTTCAAATTTTTCCATAGAGAAGCACACTCTCATCTCAGCCTTAGTCCCACCCATTCTGTAATATATATGGCCAATAATATCTGTATGCTATTATAGACTACTGAGATAATATATGGGAATATAGGCACCAGCTCCTGGGGGCCGAGGTACTTTGTGTCCCAACCTGATTTTTCTTAGGGGGCTGGGCCCCCTCGGTCATCTTGAGAAGTTGGTGCCTCTGTATGGGAAAGCATACATTTATGTAGAGTTTTACTGCTTTCAAATTTAAAATATTAGCCTCCAATGTAGCTGTTTGGTCATCTGGTGTATGGTCAACATCTGGAGCTGGACGTTAGCTTTCTCTCTTTGATTTCCATAAAGCCTGCTATTATTCAGTATACAGTTCTGAAATTGATTGTTGAAATGGATTGCTGATTATTTTTAAAGCAATGCAATATTCATTCATTTCTGGTTTAAATTTACACATCAAGTATTGGTTCTTTCTAACGCATCTTTTATTGGTTTTGAAAATATTTTTATGAAAAGGAGAAAGCCAATAAATTTCACAGAAATTTATTAGGAAGAGAGGAACTCTCTTTTTGGAAGCCAGAGAACACAAGTGTGATCAATAGCCTTCACAAGGTCATCAGAAGCTGTCCTCTCAGTCTTGCTTCAGAAATGCCTGCCCTTGTACCAGGGAAGGTGTTTTAGGGATGCCAGTGTCAGGAGCTCAGCCTACACTCGAGTAGCACCCTAGCAGAGACAATAATCCCATGACTGCAAACATGGAGCAGGAATTCTAACAGCCAGGTGTGCCCTTCCACCCCCATGAGCTTGGTATACAGGAAACTGCCTTATACCTAAGTAAAGCCATTGGTCCCTCTAGCTCAACATACTCTACAGTGTCTGGCAGTGGCTCTCCTGGATTTCAGGCAGGCGTCACCCCTAGCCACACCTTGAGATGCCAGGGATCGATGCAAAGCAGATGTGCTACCACTTTGCTACAGCCCCTCTTCTGCATATCAAGGCTATTTGACACCCATGTGTGGCAGAATTGCTTTAGTATTCAATGCACATGTGCAGGATATGTTCATGTTTCTTTCAGTACTCAAAACACTTATTTCCTTCAGGGTTGGCCCAAGACATATTGCTGCTTCTGGCAAAGGGCAAAATGGTATCAACTTCCAGTGGTGTAGCGTGTGTTGCCAGTGACCGGGGCTATGTGGAGGAGTGGGTGAGTGGGAGGGAAATGAATGGAGTACACATGAGCATTCAACTGCCTAACAGCATCCACATCACCCAGGAGTTCACAGCCACATAGATAAGAACAGAAGAGTTGTTCTGTTGCCTGGAGAGGTCATTTCCTGGTTTGCATGGAGAAGCCATTTTCAACAGAACCCAGGAATGGAAGTGTGCAGCTGTATTGAGGAAGGTTGTTGAAGTTTTGCACCTCTGACAATTTTGCACTGGAGGCAACTGTCCCTTTGCCTCCACCCCCCACCCCCAATGCTACACTACTGTCGTCTTCTCCCACCCATACATAGAAGTCGACCGGTTTGGCAGCTCATGATGATAGTGATCACCACCACCACCACCAACAACAACAATTAATTCCCTTCCACAATGGTCCCAAGGCAATGTGCAAAAGATATAAAACTGCTGGAAAACAGTTTAAAATAGCACAAAAATATCAGAAGATAATTTTTAAAACTGTAGCCTTATTGGAGTTCACCGATTGGGTCTGTGTTGCTCCGGGACAGGAGGAAGGAAGTCAAAATGACACCGAGTTGGTTCAAAGAAAGAGTTTATTCTGCTCTCCGGATAGCAGAAGGCACTTGCTTGATTAGTCCAAGTCCAAAGAAATGACAAGTTTCATGCAGTATATATATCCTCCAGGCACCCTCTCCCTCCTTCCAACCACATCAGCTTGTATACGTAGGTTGACATCACATATGTTCCTGCTCTGGTACTCTCAACCATAAAAGGACCTTCCTTCCTGTACTTCTGACCATAAAAGGATATTCCTGTTCCTACTCCTATCTTGGAGCAAGAGGTCGCTACTTCCGAGAACATGCTCTGGCGTTAGTCCCAGACTTGGGTCATTTGTGGTCAGGACATAAGATATGTCTGTGTCTGTTCTACCGGTAAAGTCAAGGCCAGTCTTGCCGTCAAACTGATAAGGGAAAGAGCTGTGTTCTTGTTTTGCATTTGCTCAACGGCTAAAGTTTATGCATTTTAGCTAAGGAGAAATGGGGATTTTGGTGCAGTTTAAAAACTGCCTGCACAGTCAGTTTTGGGTTTTGGAAACCCATTCCTTCAAAACAATATAAAATAAATACCTTTGGCAGAGATTTAGTCATCCATTTGGGAAAGGATGTCAGAACAAAAATGTCTTCCTATCTTGACAGGAATGCTGTTCCACAGAGCAGAGGCAACCATACTGAAAGCCCTGCTCCAAGCTGCAGTTGAATCTTACCTCAACACCAGATAGTCGGACTGCAGCACTTCACCTGACAAGCAGCCACCCCACAACGGTCTTCCAGCTGCCACTCTTCCACTGCCTCACTCTGCCTAACAGTAAACTGGGCCCTGATTTCCTGTCATTCCCCCTAAAAGGCCCTCAAGGTGGCTCACACAAGAGTACTTAAAATACAAATTCACAATAAAACAGCAGCAGCATAATAATAAAGGAAAGAGCATAATTAAAACCCAAAAAACAGAGTCAGATAAAAATCAATCAAGATAGCAAGACTAAAGCTCAATTCAAATCAATAAGAAACACGTGTAATCTTAGATGAAACCATTTGAGTGTTCTTGTTTTAAAAGAAGTAAAGCGCCCATTTTGCCTGCAAGACTTTCCAGGATACAGTTTGCCTCAGGTTTTCTTCTACTTTTGTACTGGTAACATATTCTCTTCCTTTTAGTTTCAGTTATTTAATTATGTTGGCTTATTTGTGCTGTTTTATACAGTGTTGCTTATTTTAAGCAGTTAAATTAGCTTCTTGGTATTGCTGCGCGCAATATTGTATTTTTTAATTTAACAAAATGTATACAGCAGCCCCTGTATAAAACCCCTGTTTTGTGTGGGGGTCATGTTCCCAGTCATTGCATGCCTCGGTGGAGCATGCATAAGCCTGCTCTGCCCCATCATGCCCTCTTCTGGGTCCAAAAATGGCGCATGTGTGCACGGTCATGCGTTCTTTGAATGCGCACAAAATGTATATGCCTGCATCCATCTTGATTGTACTAAAACCTCTCAGCAGTTTACAAAAAAGCGTTAAAATAATCAATAAAAGACTGCTAAAAACAGGTATTTAGAAACATTCAAAACATTCAAAAGATAATTAAAACCAAGAATAGACTAAAATAGATGGGTATATAATTAGTTGAATGTTCCACAGTAAAATCATGAGCTTTAAATCCCAGAATCAGTGTCAACTCCTCCTCATAAACGTCAGGGACAAGAAGAACCACTCTTTTATTTTGTCAAGTAGAAGATTGAAACCGCTCCACTGCTATTCTATGTTATACCTGGCACAGATAGAATATGTTGGCAGTGGTAATAGTACTTATTTATTTAAAATGATATCCTATTTTTCCACTACAGAAGTCTCCAAGGCAGTTTGCAACCAATTTTTTTTAACCCAATGGATTATTTTAAAATCTTATTATTAATATTATTAATATTAATAATGTTGTTGTTGTTGTTTATTCTCCAAAAACTAAACCGTTGATACTGGTAAAACAACAATACATGCACAACAAGGCAGTTGATGTTGCTTGCTATTTAAAGCTTTGGTCAACAGAATGGACTTGGCAATGCTGTCGAATTTTTTGTGAGAGGGAATTTCAGGGTTGTGGCTCCTTGCTGCTGCCTTCATCCATTAGACATCCATGCAACCTTCCATGGTGGGAGCAGATGGAGAAGGGCATCTGATGACGATCTTAACTGATGGGTAGGCTGATTTTCCAAGTACCCTGAATGACACTATTACTAGTGGTAGTAGATACAATAGTGGTAGTGTTAACGGCAGCAGCAATTTCCTCAATACTAGTCAGTTACTAACCTTGCTCGTGCAACTGAAGCAGATTTTGAGGACTGGGCTGTTATTCATTAAAAGAAAGTTGAGCCTCCCAGACTTGCAACAGATCTTGTTCTTCCCTACATCAAGCCACCATGAAGGGGGGGGCTGGAAGTATGTTGGACATGCCAATAAATTAATGATAAATTATTAAAGCATGATTGGAAATATTGCCATTTTTCACAGCTGTCACTTTACGTATAAAAGCATCAGCACATTAAACTAGTTACTGCTTTTTCATAATTGAGACTTTAGCTCCAAGCTGTGCCCTCCAGCTTTTCATTAATCACCAGGACTGAAGTTCAAGCACAATGACAGCTTAGAAGGCATTAAATGGGCAAAGTATTTTCCAGGTACTGCTAGGAAAGGCCTTTTAGTCCTCTAATCCTCGGCTAATTGTTTTTCAAAGTCTCTAAACAAAATCTGCTCCTGTCGTCTCTTAGTGACAGAATTACCAGGGGCCTGCCTTCTCTCTTTATCTTGGGCATGCTTTCTCTCGCTGTAAAATAGACTGAGTGCCTATTTGTTGGTTCCATAGAACAGGTGCAAAAGGACTGCGATATGTAAAACTGTAACTGATACTTAACCAAGGAAACATTGATTAGACTGGCTGGGAAACAATACTTCCTGACTACTTACTCTAATCATACCATTTAATTTGTCATAAAAGAAGCAAGATGGCTTGAGTGCTTCTCTCTCTCTCTCTCTCTCTCTCTCTCTCTCTGTGTGTGTGTGTGTGTGTGCGTGTGTGTGTGGCTGCACACGCACACACAGTTTGCTTCCTTCCATTTGCTAGTAGAGGAAACCCATTCATTTGGGCAACCTTCATTTGACTATTTACTCACAAAATACATGCAGTATACACCACTCTGAGCAATAAGGCTTCAACTGTACTCTCATGTTTGGTTTCATTCAACACTCTCCCTCTCTGTAAAGGGCTGTAGATCAGAATTTAATGGATGTGCCAAAACATTCTTCCTTTTGTATAACAAATTATCAAGTGCATTGAGATTCATTAATTATGTCATCTAATTGGATTGAGGCAGGTGCAAAATACCTCAGATGAAGTGGTCACTGGCAGGAAGGCCTCAGTGCAAGCTTTTCTATTAGAAACCAGCATGTCTCCAGACTCATGGAATTACTTTCTACTTATTGATTAATGGCCATAATTTATTACAGTGCAGAAGATCTTGCATTGAGTTAAATGTGTGATTAATCAATTTTCCATCAAATTATGAACAGCCGCACAGTTGCCAGAAAGAAAATACCAAGTGAATTTTTCCCATGGCGTTGAGAATATAAGGTATGAGGACTTCTGCTTGAGGAGAACTAATAGCTGTCTATCACATGTATAATATTTCCTGCCACACTGATAAATGCTTAGCCCCACAAACAGGCCACAGGTAGGCGTGATTGAGAGACCACCACATACAGTTTGTTAGCTGTCTTTCATCTATAATGAAATATTCCTTAAACCCATTTCAAAACAATTTATTAATGCAAAATGCATTTCTGCCTTCAGCCGGAGATATATCATTGTTAAGTCAACAATATTATATTATAAACTGATAATTGATATTGCAGGAAGGAAGTGGGGGGGGGATCCCTAGGCAATGTAGAGATGAATTTGAGATTTCTGTGTACAGTAGCTCATTTTTATTTTCCATCAGAAACACAGACTTATAACTAATTGATGTCACTTCCAATCGGCTAAAAATTCACATTACATGGGTACCATGGGAATACTTGATACTGGGGCCAGTTGATGTTAAGAAGGTCCCATGGCACCTCGGTGCCTCTTATTCTAAAGAAGCAACAAGCTCCCTACCGCTACTTAAACTGTGCCCACTGCAATGTTTCATTAATTCTCCAAGGGGCTCTCAGTGGCGTAGCGTGGGTTGCCAGCACCCGGGGCAAGGCAAGTAATTTGTGCCCCCTAACCCGTGGATTTGCGCCCCCTAACCCGTGGATTTGCGCCCCCCAACCCTAACCCCCAGATGTTGCGCCCGATGCGGCCAGCCCCCCTGCACCCCCCACGCTACGCCACTGGGGGCTCTCCACCTCCATTACAATGTAGTTTACAGCACTCTCTAAACACAGAGCTTGACAAACAGTGTAATAGAACCTATTAAGGATGTCTTTTCTTTAAAAGCATTAAAAATGCCACACACACATGCACACTGAAGACATAGGAAATCAGGGTACAAAAACACTCTACGGCAATCTAGACTTATGAATCAACAAACCACATAGACTTCAGTATAATCTCTGGCAAGGACTTTTTGGAAGTCGTGCATCCCTCTAAAACACAGTATTTGAAAGTTCCATTGAAAACCAATGGTCCTTCGTTTCAAGTCATGTGCGTGATTGAAGTTAAGCACCCCTTAGTTCCAGTGAACGTAATTGTGTGAGAGGGGTACTGTTACGTCTTAACGTCCCTGGGGAATATGAACATGTATTTTAACTTTCTTTGAATTTTGCCCAGCAAAATAAATCAAAGTTCACTTATTTGGTTTTGTTTAATGAAATGTATATAACTCTCACTAGAGCAAATGCCCACTAAGAGGCTTACAATAGGCAGCCTAAAATATTCATTAAAACACTAATAACGAATAGAAAAGCAAACATTAAAACAAGTTACATGAACATGAACCAGCATGAAGAATCAGCCCAAGAAGCTCTTGTAGGAACTTGAACTATGCACAAGTGTCTGTTTGCAATACTTGGTTATTTTATCTTAAGACTCATCCCACGGTTCCTTCCCCAGAAGTCTAAGGCATCTTGTCTCTCTTTGCTCCTCTCTCTTCATTTCTCTGTGTCTTATGGGAGAGCAGGGGGAGGGAAGCTAGTTACAGCAGGAGGAGGTGGAGACTCCTTGGCTTCTTCAGCAGCTTGCCTCCACTCTGGCTCCTGGCCTGCCTCCTCTCCTGCCTCTCCTGGACAGCCCTCTGCCCCAGTCTCTCCCTGCTCACTAAACCCTGTTGCCTCTTCATCTTCCAACACCTCCTCCTCCCAGTCTTCTCCCTCGTCTCCTTCTCACCATGGTCCCACCACCAATTCCCTGGCTCTGAGTCTTCTTCCCCTGGGAGTTCCCCAACTGGTACCCCCCCCCACTCCTCTGCATCCAGGAAGTCCATGACACAGACCCTGCTTCACAAGTGTTCTTACCTGGGTGAAACGTCCTTGAGGTCTGGCAATGTCTCTTACTTGTATGCATGGGGGTGGGGGGATAAAGAGGGCTGTGCATGGAAACTAGCTCATTGTACAAAGGTAGAATTTGCATTAATTACTTCACACTTTTCTGCCTTTATCCAAACCACCAATTGCAAAGTGGCCCTCCGACAGTTGTCCAGGTGGGAATGGACAAAAGTGCTGTAAAAAGTTATCCACCCCAGGGCTGAGATATCTAACTCTGTCTTTAGCTCCCCCAAATTCAGCTCTGTGTAGCAGTTGGCCTAAAACCTTGTCAGAAAAATAAATAATTCCAAAGCTGGAATCACTAGTTCCTTTCCTTTATGTACTATGGAAAAGCATTCAAAGTGTAAAGCTTTAGTAAATGATTGTTTAATGGCAAAAAAATGGCATGCTCATATTAATCTTTCATCACAAATAAGACCCAAATATCTGAAATATTTCACTTGCTCGGTCACCTGCCTACCAAGTCGCTGTTTACTTTTCTGTGATGTATTTTGGAGTTGTTGTTAATGCTAACTGCTTCTCCCAGCATAGGGATTTGCTGTTCCTCGTTGCTCACTTTTGGCCCCTAAACATTTTTTCTTTTAGAAAAAAAAGCGCTGATAGAGACAATGTTATTTCAATGAAAGCAACATTATTTCTATTGACAAAAGAGCAGAGTGAGACTTCAAATGTGATAAAAGTTGGTATTAAATCCATAAAAAAAAAAACATAACAGACCGGTGACTTCTTGTGTTCTTGTGTCTGTACATCAATTATCCGCTCCAAAGGGAATGTCCGGTCTCACCTGATTTGCACTTGGGGATTAAGATTAGGAACACTCCAAGCCTTGTTTGGACTGCCTGGTTCATGCTAATGCTGGAAAACTAAGAGTCCTATTCAAAAAGAAATATTTGGCTTGCTTCCCTCCAATTCACATTATCATTACTCAAGGGAAGTATCTAATGCTTTTCCCTACATAAGTTGTTCTTGTGTGACATCTATTAAGCGTGTGTTTCCATACCCCAGTGCACCTAGTTTTGTGAACACTTCACTTTTAAGCACCTCCGAGATGTACAGCTCTGAAAAAGGGCATCGAGTCAGATGCTAAATAGGCCTGCATAGCTCTGAGGTATATAATGCACATATTCATCAAAAGCCTTTGAACAAATCATTAAAAAGTGGAGAACTACAAGTTACTAGTGCCCTGGGAGAAGCAAAAATTACATGCCGTCCACTCAAGTGAGTAATTGCCGGAGCATACAGTAAGGCAGTGTATGAAGTACAGCAGCTTATCTATGAAGTGGAAACCTTTGGCCCATCACACCACACACGGATATGTGTCCCTGGAGAAACGGGCTTGTATGTGGGTATCTGTACAGTCTCTGCCAGACTTCAGAAACAATTTTGTGGCAGCTGAACATTGTAAAACACGTGCAATATTTATTTGATTTGAGGCTGGGATTTAGAATGATTACTTCAACAAAGGGTGTAATCACCTCTTCTCCACTGGTGTTTAAAGAAGCAGTCCAAGAAATCCAGTCATGTTCTCATAAGCTGAAGACTAATTTGCACTGCTGAAAAGAGCTAGAATTACCGGGTTAACCAAATCAGGTCTACATAGGGCATTGGTCTGACTTGGTACAAGGCAGCTTGCTATAAGGAACTTTTTAATGTTTGATGTTTTATTGTGCTTTTAATATTCTGTTGTGAGCCACCCAGAGTGGCTGGGGAAATCCAGTCAGATGGGTGGGGTATAAATAAATTGTTGTTGTTGTTGCTTATGTTCCCGTGGCTTTATTCCAAATGGCTGCATGCTGTCCAGTACCTCATGCAGACACCAGGGCTTTCCCAGCCCTGCCTCTCACTGATGAAGTACATAGAGATTTGCACACATGGTTCGATTGTATGTTGGATGGGATTTGAGACATCCTTATGTAAAAAAGGTAAAGGACCCCTGACAGTTAAGTCCAGTCACAGACAACTCATCTCACTTTACAGGCCAAGGGAGCAGGCGTTTGTCCACAGACAGTTTTTCCGGGTCATGTGGGCAGCATGACTAAGCCCTTTCTGGCGAACCAGAGCAGAGCACGGAAACGCCATTTACCTTCCCACCTATTTATTTATTTATTTGCACATTTTTGGCGTGCTTTCGACCTGCTAGGTTGGCAGGAGCTGGGACCAAGCAACGGGAGCTCACCCTGTCGTGGAGATTCAAACCACCAACCTTCTGATCAGCAAGCCCAAGAGGCTTAGTGGTTTAGACCACAGCACCACCTACGTCCCTTCTCCTTATGTAGCCTCAGCCTATTGTGGGGAGGAGGAATGGTTGTCTCTGAGAACCACTGATCTCTGATAATTTCTATAAATGTTTCCCCATTTTCTGGAAGGATGTGGATTGCCTGAGAAAAATTACTGGAGAGCCAGTGTGGTGTAGTGGTTAAGAGCGGTAGTCTCGTAATCTGGGGAACCGGGTTCGCGTCTCCGCTCCTCCACATGCAGCTGCTGGGTGACCTTGGGCCAGTCACACTTCTTTGAAGTCTCTCAGTCCCACTCACCTCACAGAGTGTTTGTTGTGGGGGAGGAAGGGGAAGGAGATTGTTAGCCGCTTTGAGACTCCTTAAAGGGAGTGAAAGGCGGGATATCAAATCCAAACTCTTCTTCTATGCAGATTAAGCTAATTTGCATTGGAAAATTTTCAGTTTGCATTGGAAAATTATCTGATGCCCAAGAGAGTGATCTAAATTAGCAACTTTATTTTACTATTTTACTTGTTATTTAGTTAGCAAAGTGAAACACTTTGAAACTCACAAACTTGACTTACCCAGTATTGCATTTGCAACTTGTATCCATTCCACAGAAAAATAATGGGGGTGGGGTGGGGGAATCTGCCATTGTTGCTGCTTTTCTGTCCTTCATACTATTCTTGTGAGGCATGGGATGGGATCACTGAGATTTATTTACTGAGCACTTCTGTTTTGGAGATTCCAGGGATGGGACTTCTGTATTCAAAGCAGGTGCTCTACCCCTATGACACTACTTGCAACATTCCTGCTGCAATAGCTAAATAGAACCTCAGTGAACAGAATAAGTATACTTATTCAATGCATCTGCCGAGGACAAACAAGAATTTAATGATCACCTTGATGCCTTGTTCCTTGTGAGTTTCTTAGAGACATCTGATTGGCCTCTGCTGGAAACAACAGAATGCTCAACTAGATCCTGTCTGGTCTACCACGGCAATCCTTATGTCTTTATTGCAATATCTATCCAGCTAGAGGAACACCATTCTCCTACTTCTGTTGGCAGTTCACATGTCTCTTTTCACTTTGTCTCCACAATTTTAATGAGTGTGGTCACAGATGTTACAGTGGTCAAGGCCATTTCTTGGACACTGATGCTCGCTGATAATAGGCTGAACATATTCTTAAATCAAAGTCTTAGCACTGACTTCTAAAGAAGATATGTTAACGTCAGTCACCAGAAGCAGCAAAGAATGAAATGAACATTTATTTGACTTATGTCCTATATGACTTGGTTAGCTAATTAGTAGTCTGCTTTGTATATTTTTGAGAGGGGACTCTGTGCATGCATGATGTGTACACACTAGAAACTGTTGAGAGCAATCTGTTCAGCATTGGAAACATGTGGGAGACAGATGAGCAAGAGTTACACAACTAATCTGCATATTCTAGTTAGACAAATTTGGCACTTTCATGAACAGAGACATAGTTTGTGTAGCTTGTGAGAGCTGAATGAATTCAGAGAAAATGTCTAACAATTCTTGAACTACTTTCATTCGTCTAACTAAACACTGAATTCTTTTTAAAAGTTATTATAATATGTGTGTGACAGGTCTTCTAGCATTTGGCACACAGTATTCGTTTTAAGATCAAAAAAGTCAAGCTTTGCATCTGCATTGACTCAATAACACCAGCAGAAGGCCAACTAAATGCAAAATACCGTGTCACATTTAGAATCACTGCATATTAGCTTACCTACTAATACAAATCACCAGAAATTCATCCAACCCTGAAGGTCTGAGAGCACACCTGGAAAATGATATGACTTGAACCTTCTTCAGAGGACTGGATCTATCCATGTGCTGAGATAAATGTATAGAGTAGGAGCATGACTATACCACTTCACCTGCCCCTGCTATAACACACTCCGTTGGCCACACATCCTGAACATCCATGTGTTGAGCATTATTTCTGCAAATGCAACCATATTCACAGAGGCTTCCCATTTTCAGACATTGTGCTCAGCATGCAGGTCTCCAAGGGCTAAACCAACAGGATGAGTTATGTCAGGATCGTGGCCAAGAAACACAATTCTACATTCTCCCTGTATATAGTCCAATGCATAGACAGCAATGTCCGAAGAGGTCTTTGGTCTGAAAGACATTTTGTGGTAGCCACCTGATGACATGATCAGTGCACAGATGGAAAAGTCAGTAGCACATTTATATATGATGTGGAAGATCTATGCTCATAATCTCTCACGTTTTGCTTAATAACAACTTTGGAGAGGCAGTTGTTATTACAGTGGTACCTCCGGTTGCGAACCCACAGTGGTGCATCTGTGCACCCACGGGTTCTGATTCGCCGCTTCTGCGCATGCGTTTGATGTCATTTTGCAAAACCTGGAAGTAACCCTTTCCGGTACTTCCGGGTTGCCGCGGAACACAACCTGAAAAAACGTATCATGAAGCAAATGTAACATGAGGTATGACTGTACACTGGAGGAGAGACTTTTAATACTTCTGCCTGTGCCCATCAATCCCACTCCAAATACTGCTATTTGCACTGGAAGGTAAAACAAACAGAGAGAGAGATGCCTGTATCACTTCCTCATAAGGCAAATAGCAGCTTGTGGGTCACCCTGATACACTGTGAGATGCTAAAAATAGCAGCAGCATGTCTATCAGCAATATGGGAGACATTAACCCCACTCTTTCCCATCCTGGCCCTGACTGGATTTGGAGGCTCCATGCCTTCTATTTACTGTAAAAATAGAAATACAGGAAGTCCTGATTTCCGATCTCCCGTGGATAGTTGTACCACTCTGCAGATTCAGGAGCTTGCAAAGGGACACCAGTGAAAGGACAGCCTCCATGATATATAGAAGTTAAGCTGCTGGTGTGTGTGTTTTTGTTTTGTTTTTTGAAGTGTGAGGTATTGAAATGACTGTGGGAATGTTCAGGGATGCAGGAGAGGATATATTGTCTGATTATATCCTTATCCAACTTATGTTAACAAGTTCCACAATTTCAGCAGAGAAACATTCCCCTCTTTTAAATTTGCAGCGGATACGTTTTGCTCAGGCTCGCTAAAGTCTCTATAATAACTGTTCTGGTATTTTCCCCTTATTCCCTCATAAAAGATAAGACACGACACAGTATTCTACAAAAGTATAAAAAAAGAGTTTACTCACATTCTGTTCACAATCGGATTCCAGAAGGCAGACTTATCTTAGAAAAGTAACATACACCTGGAAACTATTCTATAAGAAGACAGTCCCTTTGTCCTCTCTAGGCTGGAAGCCAAGAGGGCATCTTTGGCTAAGCAGATGTTGCTTCTTCAATGCATGTGGTGAAAGAGAGAGAGATGGCTGCCCTGCCCTGTGCTTTTGTTGTTACCTGCACAGGTGAGGCCACACCCACCTCTAGTCACATGCAGAGGAAGTCTGTCCCAGCCCAGAAGGAAACAGGAAGTTTACCTGCTGGCTGGACAAACATTCCAAACACTCAATGAATGTTGTACTTGACTGCTCCTGTGTTTCACATCCCACAATGACCACCTTCAATTATGATCAGAAGAAAATATTGAATTGGTGCAAATGCTAGGCGGCAGGTGCAAATTCCTGCTTTGCAGGGGGTTGGACTAAATGATCCTCAGGTCCCTTCCAACTCTACAACTGCATGATTCTATGATACACGCAACACAAGAGAAAGACTATGGCATACTGTTTGAGAATTTGCACCAGCAATTCTCAAACGGTAGGCCATAAAACAGCTAGTTGTGTGCTATGAGAAAAAGTAATAATTCAATAATTTAAAGTTCTGGGGGAAATTCATTAATTGTTCAGCTTTACTCCATTCTGTAGCAGCATTCCTGAAAGTACGTACCTTGGGAGAGTTCTAGGGGTGTGAACCTGGTCTCCATTAATGCCACAGCATTTTAAGAAGGGTAACATAAGACCTTAGGAAAGCTGGGCATACATTTTCAAAGGCAAGAAAAAGCATGTGTGGTTTTATGCTTCGTTTTCATGTTTCATTTGTATGCCCTCTGCATTTTTTTTTCATGTGGTTAATATCACTCAAGCATGGCTGATATTTTAGTAGTTCGACTTCATGTTATTTTTATACAAAATATACCCTTGAGGTAATTTCAATCATTCCCAACCTCAAACTGAATTTAATAATAAAAAATAGTCTATTGAATTAAACTGCATATGCTAAATGTTATCATTGGCACAAAGATTAATTTTCCCTGGGCAAAAATTAACAATTTAGGCTGCAATACAGCTACTGCGGCTTGTCTCTAGAAGGGAACAAATGGAAGCTAATGGAGTAGGGTTCATATACACAGCAATACCAGGAGATTAGCAGTGTGCAGCTAGCTTGAAACAAACAGTAAAGGAGGCTCATCAACAGTAAGCAAGGCCCTTAAAGCATAGTGTTCCTATTCCAGAGCTCCATAGGTGTTCTGATGCACTTCTGAAGCATCCATTTGAAGAGGCACATGTGGTGTATCCCCCACCATTCATGTGGATGGGTGAAGCTCTTTGTTTGCATCAGATTTCCCACATATACAAGAATAGCTGGATCTGATTCAATATGGACAATGGTTAAGTTCTCACCCAGTTTATGTGACACACTTTGACCAATGCTGAACATTGCACAAAGGTCAGAGAGAAGCAGTAACTCATGGTTTGTCTTTCCCTTTGCAGGAATGGTTGAGAAACCTTCAGGAGATCACTTGGAGTGAGGCAGAGCAGAGAAGTCCCTTATGAAGTGGTAATAATAATCTGTGAATCCTAGGAAGTGATATTTCCTTGTGGGGTGTGTTGTTGTAGTAGTGCTTAAACCTTAGCAGGGTTTATCTAGAGTTCCGGTGGATGGAGGGTGGAATTACAGACCACAGGAATTCTATTATCATTCTTCAGCTGGTGGCCTTATAACAGTGAAGGCAAGTCTCTGGATGCTATTGAGGTTGCTTTTTATGGGAGAAAGCACTAACAAAATGCCTTAAGGTGCTGCAGCATATCCTCTGTGGTCTCCATCAGTTATTCTCCTCCTTGGTCACCTGGGAACGGCCTCTTCTCAGCTGCAAAGGCTTTGGCTTGGCTGTCGAGGGAGGTCTGCAACTGATATCATTGAGAAAGGAGCAAGGGGAAGGAAGAGGGTGAGTTGGCCCCTGTGGGCAGCACAGAGCAGGGGGAAAAATCCTATTTTGAACCAGGCAATAACAAACTTTGGCAATGTCAATAAATTCAACCTGGACTCCGAGGTCCAGCGCCGAGGGCCTTCTGGTAATTCCCTCACTGTGAGAAGTGAGGTTTCAGGGAACCAGGCAGAGGGCCTTCTCAGTAGTGGCACCCACCCTGTGGAATGCCCTCCCACCAGATGTTAAGGAAATAAACAACTATCTGACTTTTAGAAGACATCTGAAGGCAGCCCTGTTTAGTAAAGTTTCTAATGTTTGAAGTTGTATTCTGTTTAATATTCTTGTAGGAGCTGCCTAGAATGGCTGGGGAAACCCAGCCAGATGGGCAGGGTATAAATAAATTGTTGTTGTTGTTGTTGTTGTTGTTGTTGTTGTTGTTGTTATCATCATCATCATCATCAACAACAACAACAACAGTGGGGAATCACCAGGGGCTTCATTAGCTTCACCATTTGAGCCATAAGGCCATTTTGGTCAAGCCACACACACACTAGATGTCATATATTATGTCAGGTGTGTGGCAGGTAAAGGTGTAGCTGGGCTGGAAGAAGGTTGGCAGGCACTGCAGATCAGCTGATCAACAGCACCTGCAAAGCTCTGTGATCAAGCCCAGAGGATGAGCTGATAATTGAAGCTTCTGCACACAGTGCTGTGCAAAAATGGGTCCACCCAATGTCCTTGTGACACCAGGTGATTGGCAGTTAGATGACTACGCCCACCTGAGGCAGGGAGGATGAGGGTCTGGGTAACAGGCCCACCCCTGCCATAAATTCAGCCTTCAGAACTGATATTATGCATGTGTATTTTGTCCTTAGCTTTATCTAGCAAACAAACAAAATGTAATGTGTAGAGCAGCCCTTAGACACATTGATCTCTGTATAGGAAGCAAATACATACATGTATTTATTCCTGCTTGGTCATTGTGCTCTTTGGGGGAATCTATGCTGTTGCAGGTTCCCCTATGGCTCAGTTGTGCAGCTCAGAACTACCAGAAGCCTGACATTCAATATTGTGAGCCCAGGCCTGTGGAATGCCAGCTGAGATTAGTTAGGCACCTTCTTCCTGAACATCACGTGCATGATTGCGTCTTTCTCGTTCTGGCAGGCATTTTGATTTTAGGATACATTTCTATTTGTTATTGCCCCATTTTCTATGGGTAGTTTTTATGTGCACTGTGTAGAGATGCAAATAATTAAGCAGTATATAAAATATCTTAATTAAAAATGAATGAATAAAAAACGACCCCACCCCTCTGAGAGATGGCTGGTACCAACTCTCAGATATTGAAGGCATCACCTAAATATATACCTTTTCGCTTCGGCATTTGCTGGATAATCATGCCTGTGCCTGTTTGTTGTCATTATTTTACATTTTTCAGGTTTCATTTTTCATTAAGAGTGATGTGTTATGTTTATTCCTGCTATTTTACTATATGTGTTGTGTTTTAACTTTCCATGCAATCTGCTCTTGGATTGCTATCTTAATGAAGAGTGGGTAATAAATATTTTAAATAATAAAAAAAACCTCTATCCTGAAATGTGGTGGGTTTATATTATGGTGGCTACCCAGATAAATCAGCAGATGAGAGCAATCACTTCCTGATACGTTTACCTACCTATGACAAAATAATAGCTTCCCCATCTCTGCTCACCAAATAAAGGCTATTTCGATGATGAGGAAGACAATTCATGTGTGAAGAGGCCTGAAATTCTTTGATGCTTCTTCTTTCCTTCTTCTTCCCAGAAGCCACACTGACCTTTTTGCATTGGGTGGAAGATCAGGAAGGACAACAGATATTCTCTCTCACACGTCTAGCTCTGCCACTCAACTACCACCATTTTGGTGGCTGCTGTCTAACCACCACCACACTGTGGGATGGATGAGGGTGGCCCTTGGCTACTGGCAGTCTAGGAGCCCCAGTGCCACTTTGTCACTGTAGCAAAGTGGTTGGCAGAGCCCCTACAAGGCTGTGTGGGTTGCCCATACTTCATTCTGAGGAAGGCTCCTTCCTCTGGACAAGACACTGTGAAAGAGGTGGCCCCAGAGACCACCTGCACTGCCACCATTTTGCTGCAGCAAGCACTGCTTAAGGTTTCATGGTCACAAACTACTCCACAAGAATCCTTCAACATAAAGAAAATCCCCACTGGATCAGGCCAGAGGATCATCCTGTTCTCAGTGTGGCCATCTGGATGACTTTGGGAAGCCTGCAAGCAAAACTGGAGTGCAACCAAGTGAAACATTGCCAGCTGAGAAGATGATCCTGGAGAGATTTGTACACCTGCACTGCTGCCAACGAATGTAGTGTCAGAAACTCAAGCAGCAAGTGAGGGCCCTAGGAACTGAAGAGATAAGTGCTGGGGGGGGGGAGTAGTGGCTGCAAGTCTGATCCAGTGTGAGGGACCCTGCTGAGGAGGGCTGCACTGAGGTGGAATGGTGGGAGCCTCCCCCTCCCTCTGCTCCTGATCAAGATCCTGAATCTTCCCAGGAGCAGGAGGACAATATAGATTTGGAACAGTGGTTTGCAGAGGGACATAGTTCAGAAGGCAGAAGCTGGGAAATATTGGATGGGGAACAGCCAGGAGAAGAAACAGTGGGAGAGAGAGGGGGGGTTTAAAATATTCACTCTCTCTGGAAAGCATTCATCTGCTCTCCCCACAGTCTTGAAGAGCTGAGAAAGTGGCAGAACAGAAAGCACACAAAACACAAAGGGTACAAACTCAGGTTATAAGACAGAGAGGTGACATGGATTAATAGGGACGTAAGGGGGTGGAATTCTTAATTGGGAGCACCGCCATTTCTAGGAGATGGTTTCTTTGTTCTCTCACTGTGATTATTAAAGTTTCTAACTGGGAAGAAGACTCCCTTTCCTTGTTCTGCTTATCTACTGCCATGGTGGGGAGGAAGCTGATTGCCTGAAGCCTGACATCTAGGCAGCGGAATACTTATACTCACAGTCCATTTGACCTATGTTTTCTGTAGCATTAGATGGCATGGATCCACTGCGTGTCTGGCAACCACTGTGCGGTTACACTGGAATCAGAAACAGATAGAATTAACGAGCCATCATGTTCATCTCATTTCATGAAGAAAGGTATTAGGTTAGAAACCAGAGATATTACTCAGTATGGACACAAGGGCAGTCATCCAGACATAGAATCATATAATTGTGCAGTTGGAAAGGGACCCAATGGGCATCTAGTCCAATCCCATGCAATGCAGGAACATTTGCAACTAATTCAGTACTTCTGGAAAGACTTTATTTGCAATAGCCCAGCAACTGCTCAGACGTGAGACAACATGGGTGGCCCATTTAGATGCATGGGTGGGTTTCAAAGTAATGATGTACAGTACCACTGGGTAGACATCCTTGGACTCACATAAAGTATATATTTGGATAGTGCCCACACTGCATGAAAGACAACTAACAAACAAGGGGTATACTGAAGTCAAATAAAAATGAGGAACATGTTGATTTAATGGTTATGACTTTCATTCAGGCTGCTTGACTGGTACAAAACAAACTGTACCCTTTGAAAGCAATATTTTATAGAGATGATTGTCATGGGTACAGGTGATGAGGATACAGGGACTGAAGCAACCAGTGCACCTAAATCAGGATAAGTTGTTATTAATTGCCATCCAGTGCTTGGGCAAGTCTATGGGTATTATGGATTTTCATAGACATTTCCTATTCCAAATCAATCAAAATGTAATAGTGCAACATGCAATAATGGGAATGAAAACAGGTAAGTTCAAAAATCAAATGATTGGAGATTCTGTTTTCCTTACATTCTGCAACAAGTATTTCCATGTAGCTGGCTCATCAAGGGTAATGGATGTAATAGCGAAGGTAACTTCATAATGAAACTGGTCAGGCTAGTAAATAATAATGAAATTAGTCAGAGTAGATGGAAGGGCTTTTTTTTGTCTCATGTGACTGTACCATTTCCCAGACTCAAATTGCATTTTTGGATTTTTACTGAAGATATAAAACTAGCTATGCAAACTTTTCTCAAGTGTTGAATGGATAATATTTGCTGCAAATATTTGGAAGATTACTCAGAGTTTCTTTTACATGAAACAGCTACTAGTTCGTAGAAAGAATTATTCCCCCCACCCACCCAACTTTGTAGAGACCCCCATGCCCATTGACATTTCTCTGTTTAATTGCAATTTAAATTGTGGTGTATTTCATTAGATCTCAGAATGGATTAGTATGCTCCATTAATTTAGTAGTTACATATTTAAAAGGTTTAACCCTTTATTTTACTAGTCTTACATGAATCTTGGGCTACAGATTTTAAAGAGCTTCTTCAGTTTTGGTAACTTCATTGCTGTTGAAGGAGTGTTTTAGGGGTCAGGCTTTAAATTACAAAAAAAAAGTGTTGGTATTTTGGGTGTTATGAAAGTTCTTCACAGGAATTCAAGGCTGATATGGCCCATTATTCTCTATTAAAATTATTAGATCACTATATATTCCATTCACATAATTTATATCCTTTCCTTCTCACCTACATGGTTTATTTTTTATTTTTGAATATAATGAGCACTCACACTTTACATTGTGGATGCCCTTTGCGGGATTGTACGCGGTGCTACAGTTCCCAGGAAACTTACTGGCAAACAGGGGCTGGCCTGCCTCTCAGTGTTATTATTGCAGGATCATGACCAGCCTCAGTAGTCAAGTTTCATTGCTGGGAGGTGGGACCAGTCCCATTATATGTAGCGGGTTGAGCTGACAGTAGCCAGGCAGTTGGCTCAGGAGATTCACCCTCCCTTAATTTAATGTTTTCTTGTTTGCAGGTTAACTTTTTCTTATTGTTTAGCGGGTTCTGCTACAGTTGTTGACTGGTTGCTGTTGAAGGACCGGGAATAATTTTTCCTGCATTGGCAGGTTTTTTCTTCCCCATAGCAATTTGTTACAACTTTGGCGGTTTATGGCCTTGGGTGGAATCCTTTATTCTTTTCTTTCCTATAATGGGGTGTGTGTGTGTGAAATGGTGACTCACCCCCCTGCGGTGGCGATTCCAGGGTCCCCTCTTAAAAGGGGTTATATAATGGGTGTCACTGGCCATAAACTGAAAGGTTGTCAGTGAACTACCCTGCGTGCAGGTATATGGGCTGGGCTGCCTGCGTACACATACCGTATTTTTTGCACCATAACACTCACTTTTTTCCTCCTAAAAAGTAAGGGGAAATGTCTGTGCATGTTATGGAGGGAATGCCTACGGGTGGCATGCCTACGGATTTTCCTCCTCTAAAAACTACGTGCGTGTTATGGTCGAGTGCGTGTTATAGAGCGAAAAATACGGTACATCTCGCAGTGCACCCCCATATTCCCTTTACCCAGATGTGCCCCAGTTCCCCCAGCTGGGGGGCTGGGAGGGATACACGCCCAAGGCCAAAGCCAAGGTCTTCCTACATTCAGAAGTTAAATAAAGTTGTGGCCTAATATTAATACCATAACACGTAGTCAGAGTCTTTCTTCCTTCTTTATGATCCCTGGGGGCTGGGGCTGTCATGGCCTGGTAACGCAATAATAATAATTTTATTATTTGTATCCCGCCTATATTGGATGGGGTGGAGGTCTCCCTCTGCTCAGCCCAAAATAGTCCACTTCTCCAGCACACAAATCCTCTCCTCTTTCCTCCTGCCAAAAGTGAAGGTGGATGGGACAACCACTGGCAAGATTCCCACCAGTGCTAGCCCATAGAAAGCCTCCCAAATTTGCATTCCAGTGAGGGGCTGAACTGGCCCAATATCCACTAGATCCTGAGCTGATCTCACTCCCATCGCTTGATGGCACTAGGCCAGACCTGGGTCCAGTCATTCTGACAGCTCTAGGCTGGCATAGCATGGAACAGAGGATTGTCTCCTCCCTCCACGCCTTCCATCCTAGCCAGCCAGTGTGAGTGACAGGGCTGTGGATGAGGTGGTAGCTATTTGGCAGTTGTTCTGGAGGAAGTCCAGTCTGCATTTGGGAACGGCAAAGTTAAACTAGTGTGCCAGTTGTGCCCATTCCTTGAGATGTCTGATTTGGCCACAGCGTCACACAACCTTTGGTACAACCCGTTTGGATACAAATCTGTTTGTTCTACTGGGGTTGCCTTCAAAAAGTGCTCAGAAACACCAACTGGCTCAAAAAGCCACAGCTAGTTTGCTGACCAGGGCTGGTTATAGGGAACAAACAACTCTCTTGCTGCAACAGCTCCACTGCATCTGAGGAAAGACCCCCTTCCTCAGTGTGGGATGGTGTGGGCATTCTGAAGGCCGTTTTATGGGCCAATAGGAAACATTCCCATGTCCAGCTAGCCAGTTGCATCCATGGTAACCACCAGCAATGACAATGGCCGGTGAGCCCTGCAGGAGGCAGATGGAGGGACACACAAACCACCGCCCCTCCTGATCCAACTCCTGGCTCATCATAGGTCTGTCCCTGCTGGTTGTGCTCAAGTGTTGAAGCATGTCCGGCAGGGGCATATTTGGCTCTCCTCACCCCCACCTTTGAATGGCAGGCACTTTCCTCTGCCCCGGGCCAAATCAGAACCTTCGTATGAAACTCCCTGCAGTTTCCAAACAGGTTTGCCATGCGGAAGATAAACACAATTCCAAAACTCCCTTGGTGGTGTGGAAGGAGTCATGTGATTCTTTGGATCCAGGCCATAATATACATTACTGGAAGTACAGCGGTTGTGCTTTTGGAAAACTGGCTTCTCTCTTTGTGTTTTACACACTTAAAACTGCAATCCTGCAGAGCACTCAGCTGATTAACTCCCATTGCTATCAGTGGGGATAGAAAACTGCCTAGTTGCATACAGGATTGATGCAAATTATGATTTTCAATATATTTGTGGCTTTGGGAAAAGGTCATCAGGTTTCCTTGGGAAATAGTATACTTTGAATAGAGTGATAACATGCTGAAATCATATACAGATCTTCTACTATTTTGGGCTGACTGGCTGAAAGTCTTCCACAGAGAACTGTAACAAAATTTGTTCAGAATATTTAATAAAATTGTTGTGGCTGCATGAACTGCTGTTTGGTTTATTTCTATTAGGAAGAGTAAAAATTATTATTGTATGGGGGGACGTATTTGTATTGTGCGTAGATGAGGTCAGAACTGATTTAAGAAGTTCTGAGCAGGCATCACACATAGCAATGATATGTATTATTTTCATCCTCACCCCAACCCATATACTCATTCCTAAACACACCTGTTTGAAAAGGGGTTTATTGGTTTAGCATTTATTTTCACATACAGCATGCTTAGGATTTTAGGTTTACACAAAAGGGGCAGAGGAGGGAGCATTTAAAACAATGCTTCTATTCTATGGAGCAAGTTCAAGTAGAAAACATGTCAGATTTTTGTAATTATCTCATAATGGTTTTAGCCAACTTTGAATCCCCTGCAGAACCCTTTTTTTTAAAGTCTATTTTAGTTCTAAACCAAACAATAAATTTCAAAAGTTTGGTGTTCCTATAAATTTATACTGACATATATGCCGTGAGCCAAACTGGAAATGGAAGAGAAGATTGCTATGCAAGTTATTAAGTGTCATCACAACATCAGTTTCCTTTTATAAAACATATGAATCCACAAGATGCAAATGGGTACTTTTGGGATGCTTAACTATCAGTGTAGCATCTGATAGATGCACTGTGAATTTATCACAAGCAAAAAAAAAAAAAAAAAAAGAACATTAAAAATATATAAGTAACACAGTTCTTTTGGGAATTTCTACAAACATACAAAAATCAAGAATACAAAAATTAATATAATTCTGATTTTAGCTGCCCCTCATGTTAATTTGACGATTAAACATGCCAAAAAATAGGAGATTCTCATTTGTTCATCTTCTGTCCATTGACATAAATTTATGAAAGACTGCTAATGATGGAATAGCACTGTCCACTTTTTAAAAATGTGATGATTAAAATTAATATGCAAAAGTCAACAAGTTACTGTTTCTGCACTTACCAAATACTAACCAATTCAATCATACTTTTTGCCACTGAAATTATCTGAAAACCCAATCTTTAGGACTTTCATTTTTTACTCTCCTGTCCCTTTTTTATCTGTTTTAGGGATCTGCTGTCTTTCAGTTTTGTGGGTGATTTGCAGAATGACTGGAAAGAGAAAAAGCAGGTTAAAAACAGGTTCAGATCATCATTAACACAACACCTCAGGAACAAGGTACTACTGTACTTGAAAGTATTCAGTGCCAAATTAGATTGGCTCAGTTTCTTGATGATTATTTAAAAGTTTCACAAACCCAGTCCTAAACACTTTACACTTTTATTACAGTGGGACTAACATTCATGCAAAATAGTATGTTAGGATTAGAAAGCTGGGGAATAATGGATGAAAATGACAGAGTGCTGGATTTGTTTTTTTTTTTTCAGTTTTAGGAGGGCATATACTCCTTGAAATTAATGTATCATACCAGCCCAAACCCTCCAAGCTGAAACTCTCATATGGGGAAGAAATTGAACTTTGACTGCAATCCTGAAAGAGTAGGATTATATTGGCTATAAACCCTTTATTGATAACTGACCTCCCAAAAGTTAGATTTTTATATGGCCGCTTGTACACGAATTCATATATCTATTCAAGTCAACCTACTTGCATGTTCAGCATAGAAGCAGAACAGCGAGTTTGAAACTGCATTCTTTGAAAAAACCTTTAAACTCAACAAGTCAAGTTCATAAAGGAAAGCTGCTTCAAGCCTTGGCTGAATAGAACAGATATTCCTCTCCATTTATGTTTCTGAGGGACTATTAAGATTCCTTTAGTATATTATACTCTTCTGTGTACACACCAATGAAATCTTGTTGCTGCCAGTAAATCTATGTATGATTTATATCCTGGGCAATGCAAGATAAAAACAGTGCCCTTCATGGCCTTTTTCCTTGAAATTCATTTATTTTAAAATACTTTATGTAAAAACCACCACATTTCACAGGCAGTTTGTTTTGCCCTTCTTGAAAGTTTCTTTCTGCATCAGAACTTCAAGCATTAGCCTTCAAAATGTGTGTGTGTGTGTCTTTTAACTCTTTTGTATTATTTTGCAATAATCTTATATCCATTACAGCCTCGTGATTATCACTGGAAACAATACAAATATCTGTTACAGCAAACCCCAGCTACACCATGTTTACATGGTCCACCAATCCATGAGGGTGTTCTAACTTCAGTTTTAGCTATACATCTCCCCACCTAATTTTTCCATACCTCTCACAACTCCAGAATTCCAACCCTCCCCACCATCCCATCATATTTGAACTTGGAAAACAGAGAAGGGAGGAATCAGCTTGTAATTGAGACCGTTACCAGATTACCAAAAACTGGTGCAGGAATTGTTAATGAGTGACACCATTAGCAATTTCCCCCCCTGACTGAAGACCCTGTTCAAATACCTTGGACACCTTGTTAGCACAGAATGAGGTGTTCAATCAAGAGACTGGGAATTGGAAGTACCAAGGCACAGTTTCTGAGTGGTGATTACAAGGGCATGAGTACAAGTGCCAAAGTAGCAGTCTTCTACTCTGCAGGAAGCTGAACAACCTTGAAGTCTACATTTGTAAATCAGCCAGGATGATTATAGAAGTCACAAGTAAAGAGAACGTATGAAACAATTATTTGCACCATTCTTTCACTGTTTTAATTTGCTCTTGACGTGAGCAGAGAACTGCTAAGAGCCACTGTATGTTTATTTATTTTTTCTTCTTCTTTTTTTGTAAATTTGGTACCAGGAATAGCATTTTCAGAATAGCAAGCCAAATGTCTCAAAAGTAGAAATGCAACAAAGAACAATTGTTTGCTGGTGAGCAAACCGCTTTCAGTGCAATAAGTATTTTGCCTTAATTCCTACTAAAGCACCTTTAATACATATAGTCTGTAACCTCCACTGACACACACACACACTTTTTTTTTTAAGATTCCCTCTTTTCCAAAGAAAAGGGGATGGTTTTTTTTGCAAATTAAAAGTGTATGTTTTGCTACAGGGAAGTATACTTCCTAAGCAATTGTGTACTTGCACAAGAAAAAAGTTTGAGAACATTTTAAAAAGTTTTTCACTTGTGTCCAGCAAGTACTTTTAATTAGGTACGCTGTAAACAAAAATATTTTTTCATGGAATATACAGAAATTCACTGTAGTTTTCAAGAAAATTCTATAGTATTAGCACTTTAATAGTCTGTGTTTACACAAAATTTAATTACCGGTAAGTGATATGAAAAGCATGGCATGTATATTTTCCCAATTCTATAATGTACTGTTCTTTAGTAATCACCATCCTTCATTTTAAGCCTCTGATATGGTAATACATTCTGTTGAAAATCATAGGGATCACTTTTAAGCATATAAGTCAAATGTCAAATACTTCCCTAGATATTTTTATTTCAAATTAATAAAACACTGATTTCCACTATTATGAGATCTGCATATTCATGTGTATGTGTGTGTGTGTGCGTGTTTGCAATTAGTATTGGAGAATCTACCTCATTTTAATAATTTGCCTCATTTTATGACATGTGTAGGAAGAAAATGCAGTATTATAGTCCTTTTTGTTGCCTATATTAGGTAAACTGCATGGCAAAATAGTTTCCTACCCTTTTCTAAATCTGAAAATTTATAAATAAGAATTGTGCAATAATTCAGTCTTAAGAATCCATCATAAAATGTATTTGGAAATAATAACTTTTTCAACATTTTCCACATCTTTTCTGGATTTCATTTTACAGCTTGCAAAAACACAGACATCTTCAGCACCAAAGGAATCTGGGTGTGTTTGTATGTGTGTGAAAGCTTATGGTTTTAATGTTGTTAAGGACTAGAACAACTATGTATCTAACTGCTGATAGATAAAAATGAGAGACTTTTAATAAATAATCAGTTACATAAATAATACACTGGATTCTCAAAGCAGAACAGAACATGTTACTTTGCATAAATAATCAATCACAAAAAAGTTTCATTGTAAACCTTAGATATGATACTGAGAGACTTGCTGTTACTGTCTTTTTTAAGAAGTAGGTGCATTTGTTAAAACTGTAAATAAAGCCAAGCAAAACTGATGTGTACTTTGATAATTCTAGACACCTCTTAAATTTATATTTTACCATCTCACAGACCCAAGATAAAAGCAGCAATTGACAGAACTGGTTTTTTAAATATACTTTTCTGGAAGCTGTACATTTTCTGGGTTTTTTTGAAATGTAGAGGGCGCTATTGCTCATGTATTTTGTAACTGTTTCCACATTGGGGGGGGGGGGAGAAAAACCTCACATTTGTTTAATAGCTTGATGTTTACATTTCTAAAGTTTCCCATACATGGGGAACAAGAACATTTTATATTCTCTATTATTTGAATACAATCACTGTCAAAGTTAAATGTCAATGTTTCCATATAAAACTCACTTGGCAGAGATTGATACCTCAGCGCCTACTTCTTGGTATTCCAAAAGTTGCAGAGGAAATAGTTTCATTTTTGACAGTTTAAGCAGGAAAAAAACCATACTTTTTAAAAGTGAAAAAGCAATTCCAGTTATTCTAAAGCCGATACACAATCCTACACACACATACACACACAAGCATGCAGTGTAAAATCTTAGCATTTGCTGTTCAACACACCTTACCAGCAGAGAACAGTGTGTAAGGTTATATCACCATGGATAATTTTCAGGCATTCCATACCCTACATAGCCTGCCTTATAAATAAACTCCTGTGATATAATTTTTTTTTAAAATGCATAACAGTGCAGTTTATTTACAAAGGCTGGCAACGTCCCAAATGCAAAGTTAAGAACTTCAATAAAAGCAACTTTTAGGCTGCAGTACTTACATACTTGTCTGAAAGTAAGTTACATTGAACTTAATAGGACTTACTTCCAAGTAGACAATGCAAAATTAATTCAATGTGATATTTTCTCCCTGAGTGTCTTTGGTATGGCACTTTTATTTTGTTGGTTTTTTTAAGTATAGAATATTATTTTGGAACACGCTTTTTCTAACTTCTTTTCAGAATAAAACACCTCAGTCAAACAAACTTCATTGTTCCTCAGCTTCCATTAGCTTTAAAAATTTGTCTCGAGAGTAGGTACTCTTGAAGAATCAAGTCATTAATGCCACATTCCTTTTAACATAAACTACCACCACAGCTACAACATTTTCATACATTTTTCACCCTTTCTCTGCCGTGGCCACAAGCAAACACACTTGTTCACTGAAAACGATGGGTGGAAAGATGCTTAAAGCATGATCTTCATACTTACCCGGGAGTAAACGCATGGGACTTACTTCTGAGTACAGAGACACAGGAATGTGCTGTAAGTCTGTGTTGGATTGTGACTTGTATCTCTGTGGATGAAGAGGGAGAAATGGAAAAGCAGCTCAGTTAATTCCAAAATTCCAAGTTTCAACTCTGTGTCAGAAGTGTAAGAAAGTTGCTTAGCTGAAAAAGAGGGGGGGGCATCTATAGTCCTTTTCTGAAGTGAAGTATTTCTTAAACAGGCAATACAAAAGCAGGTCTAGGGTATTGAATTAGGTCTTCTAACTTTTGTAGGCACAAAAAGTCACCTCTCCGTCTCAGTGTACTTGTTGAAATGAAACTTGAAATTTGTAGAGGATTTAATTATGGTTTGTCCATATCATCATTTTCATTTGCTTACAAATGAAGATGAACTGGTGTGCATACACACGAAAGCTCACACCAGTGACAAACTTAGTTGGTCCTAAGGTGATACTGGAAGGAATTTGTTTATTTTGCTTTGGCATGCACTACAGTTTCTTTCACTATTCTACTACATCTATTGATTTCAACGGATTCTGTGTGAATTCTATATGCATCATCTTGGATCCATGTTGGATTCGGAAATGAAAAGGTAAATGTTGAAAAGAGTGCGTTTTATTTAGACTACTAAATTTTAGAGTGAAGGGATGTGCTCATTTCAAAGAACACTTTAAAATAAATTGGCTACTTCTCAAATAAGAAAATGGGCATTAAAAAGAACGTGCTGTTATTTCCCCCACCACCGCCACCACAACTGCCCTTTTATTTTAGTTCAAGACAAGCTGTGGTTGCAAATACATTTATCAAGAATAGATAATACTCATTGTTTGCTTTTGTTCAGGCCAAGATTCATTCAAAAGTTTGGTGTTTTTTTTAAAGAATCTGAAAAAGAGGCTTAAACCTTACAGAGTAACAGTTGCATTTTATGATTATCAAGTCCTTTTGGACCAAGTCACCCAGAGCTTGACTGACTTGGATGCTGAGATGCATTTGGCCCTGTCTTGATGTCAAATCGCTGCCATCAAAACAATGGCTCATATTACAGGAAAATCTTGTGCAAATGAGCCATAATGGAAGTGAATGACAATCTCCTAAGAGTATGCGGCAGGATTCGCCTTTGATCTGAAATACTGTTAATCTTTCTCAAACATAACACTAAGTATACTTGGCAAATCCTGTAAGAGAGAGTTTTCATATAGTGCAGGCCTGCAGAATCGAGAGCCGTTAAGTGAAATACATGCCAATCAAGAGTTCCATATTAGCTACACAATTCTTTGCACTTCTGAGCATTGTTCTGGATATTATTATTATTATTATTATTATTTTGTTCCTTTGTAGCAAGTGGGGTGGGGTCGAGGTTCTTTGCAACCATGTGAAACAATAGATTTAATTCATCATGGGATATTAGTCATCGCATACAAAGTACTTGATCGGAGGCATTTTAAAATTAAAATTCTGCAATAATTTGCAGTATCGGGGCTGGTCTTGCAAAACTGCTTTGTTTCAAAATGCACTCATTCATCCCCGCTTTAGATTGCAGTTTTATTACAGCTGTAGAGCTGGAAACAAGCCAAATTACATACATTGATATTTTTCCTTCGTAATCAAAGCATGATAGGACATCTTAAACAATAGGAGAGATTTCCACGGCAAAATTCAGCGGCAGTACATCTTATCTTGTGTAGAATATTGTGGATAATAAAACCTCCCATTTTGACGTGTTTTATAGTCAAATCACACCCTGTGTGCATGTGCAGCCAAATATGTACAGCGTATGTAGACAAATGCAAAGAGGGTAAATCATATTGATTCAGTGCTGGTCGGAAATATGTCTCTTTCAGTTTTGTGCTGCTTTTGAAGTACTGCCTAAAATCAACCCTGGGCTTCAAAGGGATGGGATTATAGCCTTTATCCAGCAATTAATATGGTTGAAACTCAGAATGTCAGCACCTGACAACTATCCAGGCCGGGCAGTAGCTTGGTAGGGGTCCAGTTCCCCTGAAGAATTGGAGTTTACAATAAAATTAGTGCATAAATAGATTGAAATATTGGGAGGGGAGGGGAGAGAGCATACAATTTCTAATGTCTAACGACCTGTCTCTATTTTGACATGAAGGGGAGAGAAAAAATGGTGGTGTCCCTTGACCTTTAACCTGCCTTATCCACCTAGATCATTTTAATCTCCCACCAACTGTTAAGCAGAAAGAGTGCTATTAAAGAGAAAGCTATTCCTTTTGCCTTCTTACATAGATCAGATGACAACCTTCCCAAGTCCCTCCTCTCCATCAGAGTTCAAGGGTTCAAAAATGGTCAGGATATCAAGGAAGAGCACGCCAGCAGGATGCAACAAGAAAGAGTTCTGAGCACTTTTTTTTTAATGCAGAGTAAATAGATAGACTGACAAATAAGATATTGTGTTTGTGTGAGGGTGGGTGTACACACACACACACACGTTGAAATTTTACTTCTGACTACTTTTCCCTCAGAAAGCATCCTAAGGGTTATAATTTTTTTGGGGGGGGAATGCAGTGATTGCGATCGTCTGAAACGGCTCGCTTAAGAAGGAATTCAAGAAAAGTCGAAGAACATGACATGGCATTTTTTTTTTTAATGAAAGCAGCTCTTTGTGCAGATAGTAAATAACATAAGGATGCATTTCAGTACATGCGTAAAGCATGAATAATTTATGACCTAGCCATGATACCTCTAATGTACAGCTGGGCTATGAAATCTTTCCTAGGAGGTAGCATAAAATGCGGAGTGGGTGAGCTTCTTGCAGTTCTGTATATATATATATATATGCATAGCCTTGTGAGGCTCACATTTTTAACTGCACATGTTGGTTGTGATGGCATTATGTGTTTCTTCCTAGATCTTCCACTGGCTTTGATGAAAACATTCCAGGTGTGTGTGTGTGTGTGTATGTGTGTGTGTGTGTGTGTTTGGCTTGCTGAAAAAACTCCCCAATAAGTGAGCGAGACATGCTAAGCAACATGTTTAATTTACGAAAATCCAAACTTTGTTACTAAAAGCAGCTGCAAAACTGCGTTGATGGAGGCAGGAGGGGGAACGACTGAACGGCAGAACTTTAATCATGATGATGCTTTGTTGGTTGCTGTTTGTAATACAGCAGGCTACCATAAATAATGGACAAGAGGAGAGAAAGAGATTTTATCTTTTTTGTATCCTAGTGGTGGTTGTGTCCAGCAGCATTAGTCAGTGATAGGTGGTTAATAAGAACCACAAGACACCAGAAATCAAAGGCTTCAAAGTGCTTCTTGACTTGCTATTTCACAACATGGCATGGCATGGGGATCCTCAGGATTGCAAGGAGTGATACATGCACAAGAGAGACAAAGCCACACACACAAAAATAAGAGCTTTGCTTGCTGTTTTGACCACAATGATGCCTTTCGCCGAAGAGACAAGCTGTTTTTAAAACTGAGAAACCACTTGCCTTTTCAGCAATAGAAATCTCTAAAGCAAAAACAACAAGAAAAGTTTTGGGTGGGTGCATAAGCTTGGAGGCAGAGAGGCCTGAGCAGAATTCCACTTGTACAATGGGGCTTCCCTAAAATATGGTCTGAAGCTCAACATCAAAAAAAGGGACATCATGGCCACTGGTCCCATCACCTCCTGGCAAATAGAAGGGGAAGAAATGGAGGCAGTGAGAGATTTTACTTTCTTGGGCTCCATGATCACTGCAGATGGTGACAGCAGCCACAAAATTAAAAGATGCCTGCTTCTTGGGAGGAAAGCAATGGCAAACCTAGACAGCATCTTAAAAAGTAGAGACATCACCTTGCTGACAAAGGCCCATATAGTTACAGCTATGGTTTTCCCAGTAGTGATGTATGGAGGTGAAAGCTGGACCATAAAGAAGGCTGATCGCCGAAGAATTGATGCTTTTGAATTATGGTGCTGGAGGAGACTCTTGAGAGTCCCATGGACTGCAAGAAGATCAAACCTATCCATTCTGAAGGAAATCAGCCCTGAGTGCTCACTGCAAGGACAGATCCTGAAGCTGAGGCTCCAATACTTTGGCCACCTCATGAGAAGAGAAGACTCCCTGGAAAAGACCCTGATGTTGGGAAAGATGGAGGGCACAAGGAGAAGGGGACAACAGAGGACGAGATGGTTGGATAGTGTTCTCGAAGCTACCAGCATGAGTTTGACCAAACTGCGGGAGACAGTGGAAGACAGGAGTGCCTGGCATGCTCTGGTTCATGGGGTCACAAAGAGTCAGACACAACTAAACGACTAAACAACAACACCTCCTTGTGATCCTTCAAAACTTCTCTGGACCACCAGGGACCCTCTGCAGTGACATGGGCACTGTGGAAGAGGACAGAAACCAGGGGACTGCCTTGCATCAGTTCTAGGGCCTTTCACTTATACAAGAACTGGTTTCACTCCCAATCTATGTTCTCTCCTGTAGGTGCATGTTCTTTCCCACCTATAATCAGGTCGACACCTTACCTAAAGCATAACATGCTGAAGATCCATCCAGCATCTCTCTGCTGTGTTAGCATGAAGAGCAAGTTCTTGCCCTGATGTAATATCTGAACCCCTGCCTAGCAGTGCCTTTGGCACTACATTGACATAAGTAGTAATTCCATTCCTGGATTTGCATCAAAATACATTACAGATTGTCCTGTTACCTGAAAACAGCTGTTCCTCACATTGCCTTTTACCTGGCAGCAGCCAGTCTCTATCATTAGCTGAGGACCAATTTAAATGTTATCTATCCCAAATGGGGCCACCCAAAAAAAGCTTTCACTCACAGTGGCATTCCACACGGTGGGGGCAATATTTCAAAGTCTGTCATCCCAAGTTTTAGTGGCATTGCACACTGTGGGCAGTGGCGGACCTTGGGGTCTCAAATTTCAATGGTGCCCTGTGCAGCACAGAAATTCAGTGTTCCCCACCTCTCACACTACATTCCAAGTTACAGTTGTGTCATCTCCTGGGGTGCACCCGAGGCTCTGTTCCAGGTGCAACCGAACCTGCCATGCTCCCCTAAATCCACCTCTGCTGTGGAAAAGTGAAGGAAAATAACAGATTTCAGAAAGCAAGTGTCCATGAGTGCAAAATGCCCAAAGTGTCCCACCCTGGCCAATAACTGCCATGGTGACATCTTCATTGGACTGCAATAAGCAGGTACAAGAATGGTCACTTGAGGAAGCAAAGCTGGAGAGATCCCATCTAGGAAAGAGAAGTCTGTGGCATTTCAGATGAAGAAGAAAAATGATTAATGATAGATAGATAGATAGATAGATAGATAGATAGATAGATAGATGATAGATGATAGATAGATAGATAGATAGATAGATGATAGATAGATGATAGATAGATGATAGATGATAGATGATAGATGATAGATTGATAGATAGATAGATAGATAGATAGATAGATAGATAGATAGATGATAGATAGATAGATAGATGATAGATAGATTGATAGATGATAGATAGATAGATAGATGATAGATAGATGATAGGTAGGTAGATGATAGATAGATGATAGATAGATAGATAGATAGATAGATGATAGATAGATAGATAGATAGATAGATAGATAGATAGATAGATAGATAGATAGATGATAGATAGATGATATCGTAGGTTAAAATTTGTTCCCAGTTAGGGTTTGGTGACAATAATAGACTGAAGAAAACCTCCAAGAGGAATAGTGTGATTCCCACTTCAAGTGTATAAATCACCATCGTCCTCCCAACTTTTTAAAAAGCAATCATACACCCCAAATTGGTTATTCTAACATCTTTGTACTCTCATGTTCTGTCTTCATCCCTGTCAAAGCATTCCTGACACTTAGTGGTGATTCAGATTTACTCAGCCAAAGCTTCTATACTGGCAATAACCACCATCTCGGGTGAAGAAAAGAAGCAGAACAGGATACAGAGCTTTTATGTGGCATAGAATTGAGAGGACAGAGGGTGATTCTGATGAAGACAAGACTGCACATCCTCCTAAGGCCCTTTTCAGCTATGGAGATAATTGGGAAAAGCATATGTGTATTGTAGCAAGCAGCCATACCCATTTGAAATAATCTAATTAATGAGGAGCAAAGCAGGATAGCTATAGCTATGCCAGCACAAGGGACCACTAGGGATGATGGGAGTTGTAGTCCCAAAACAGCTGGAGGGCCGAGTTTGCCTATGCCTGATCTAGAGGGTTAAAGGTTCCCCACACCTGCTCACAACCATGCATATTTATCGTACATAGGTGCAAGCAAGTCTGGGTGTTTCATTTAATGCCTCAAAATGCAAACACAAGATATGTTTTCACTAGATCAGGAATGGACCATCTCGCCAACCTTTTTGGACAAGTGGGCATGTTTCAAATTTTGAGAGAGTGCTGTGGGCACAAGATGACTGCCATGGAGGCACAGCATAACACAAAGTCACAAAGTGTATAGTCATGGTGAAGATTTCCCCATAAATGTATTTCCATATTAGAAGATGTTTAACCTGTTGAAATTCTGCCTGCCATGTAGGCGTGAAAGACACAAAAATCCTGTTTTCCTTCTGTGCCAACCCTAAACCAAAACCTAGGCTGCCATCCTGTCTCATTTACATGGGAGTAAGCCCCATTAAATAGGGACGTGGGTGGCGCTGTGGATTAAACCACAGTGCCTAGGACTTGCCGATCGCATGGTCGGCGGTTCGAATCCCCGCAGCGGGGTGAGCTCCCGTCTTTCAGTCCCAGCTCCTGCCCACCTAGCAGTTCGAAAGCACCCTTAAAGTGCAAGTAGATAAATAGGGACCGCTTTCTAGCGAGAAGGTAAACGGCGTTCCGTGTGCTGCGCTGGTGCTGGCTCGCCAGAGCAGCGATGTCACACTGGCCACGTGACCCGGAAGTGTCTGTGGACGGCGCCGGCTCCCGGCCTCTAGAGTGAGATGAGCGCACAACCCTAGAGTCTGACAAGACTGGCCCGTACGGGCAGGGGTACCTTTACCTTTACCTTTAAGCCCCATTAAACACGAAGAGACTAATTTCTGAGCAGGCCTGTTTATCATTGAACTGTGAATTAACTATACAGTAAATTCTTAATTGGTGCCTGCTCTTCAGCTCCTGCACAGCTAGAGACATGCCTAAATATCTTTGCAAATTCACATTTGCCATTGAGGTGGGGGATTCTTTAATATTCACCCACACTTATTGTGTAGTAGTATTTGCAGAAAATAAGTTCTAAGGAGCACCTGATCTGAGAAGAACCTACCACAGGCTGCTAGAGGGATATGAAGGGCAAACTATGGAGATTCCAAAGAATAAAAAATAAGACAGAAGCAGGAAAAAATACCCTAAAGGGGTGGGGAAATAGCAGCTCTTTAAGGCACCGTGGATTCCCATTGCCTTGTGTCCAAACAACTCACTCGTCAGTCTCAGTTCTGACTTCATTCATTGGCTAGTGAGTGGGAGCTCACTCACTGGGAGCAGCCAGGCAGGTTCAGTTCACAGAAATTGCTTAGAAAGAAGTCTGCACATTTTGTTATATAACATTTTTCCTAAGAGGGCTACAGCCTTACTCTTTTAAAAAAATTAAAGTCTAGGGGCCTTGCCCAGGCCTTCACAGGCACCAAAGCATTGCAGGCACTGATCTGGCAACCCCCAGGTAATTTGTGGCCCTCTAGATGTTGTTAGACTCTAGCTCTCATTCACCCCAGCCAGGATAGTCAGTGGTCCAGGAAAATGGGAGTTGTAGTCCAGCAATAACTGAAGTGCCTGAGGTTCTCCATCCCATGCTCATACTCATCTCCTTCTTTCTCAATAGATATTAATTCTTTTGCGCTTGCATATTTTGTTTAGATGCCCATACAGTCTTTGTGTATCCCATAGCCATTTTTGCTGTGGTTCTCACTGTTTCCTGGATGCTAGGTAAAGGGACTTCTGACCATTAGGTCCAGTCGTGGACGACTCTGGGGTTGCGGCACTCATCTCACCTTATTGGCCGAGGGAGCTGGCATACAGCTTCCGGGTCATGTGGCCAGCATGACTAAGCCACTTCTGGTGAACCACAGCGGCGCACAGAAACACTATTTACCTTCCTGCCGGAGTGGTACCTATTTATCTACTTGCACTTTGATGTATTTTTGAACTGCTAGGTTGGCAGGAGCAGGGACCGAGCAATGGGAGCTCACCTCGTCGTGGGGATTTGAACTGCCGACCTTCTGATCGGCAAGCCCTAGGCTTTGTGGTTTAGACCACAGCACCACCCATGTCCCTTCCTGGATGCTAGATCACTATCAAACAACAATCAATGACAGGATACAAACAGAAACAATGAAAAAAAGTAGCTTGTATACATTACTTGTTTGCAAAATGACAAAGAGAGAGAGAGAGAGAGAGAGAGAGAGAGAGAGAGAGAGAGAAGAATTTGGCTCCTTGATTCGTTGGCAGTAGCAATCTTAGAAGAAGAAATTCACTGCCATGATAAACTATTTTCACGCTTTGCAAAAGGCATTCTTTATGGAGCCACCACACTGTCAGTGTGGTTAGAATGGGGAGCGGACAGAAGAATGCCAGACTTTCGTTCAGCATTGTGAACGCGAACACAACAAAGCTCCGTGCCTGCTAACAGCAATCTCAATTATGCAAGTTTCCTTATGCAGCCAGCACAGCAGCGTCCAAACACTGGAAGGAAGGATCTGTGTGCTTTGGGAAACCCTAAGGTATGAAGAACTACAGAAAAGGAAAAAAAGAGTCTTTTGGGGGGAACTCTCAGAAGAGGAACCCCAAAACTAGAGCCAAGTGAGGACTGACAGTATGCTGAATGGCTGCTGGGGGAGGAAGAATGGGGTGGGGTACAGTGGTACCTTGGTACCTGAACGGCTTGGCTCCTGAGCAAATCAGCTCCTGAATGCTGCAAACCCAGAAGTAAGTGTTCTGGTTTGCAAGGCTTTTCAGAAGCTGAACGTCTGAAGCAGCTTCTGCTTGAGTGCAGGAGGCTCCTGCAGCCAATCGGAAGCCACAACTTAGTTTTTGAATGGTTTCGGGAGTCGAACGGATTAAGTTTGAGAAGCAAGGTACCACTGTGTTCTCTAAACAGTGGATGCTGGCTCATTAGGACGAGAGCGCTATTGCCCCACCAGCATTAGTTCATGCTCAGCCACCTACCTGCCTCCTTATAACCAGTCCATGGGACGGCACTGCTACGAGCTTCCTCCTTCCTAATCTCAGTGCAGCCAATTGTAGACCTCAACAGGAAGGAGGAGGGAGACCAACCTAGAATTAGCTGGCTTTGCCTATCATTGGCTCTGGCTCTACCTTTGATTGGTCTGCCTGCCTTCCGACTTACCAGTCCCCATGGGCACCAGCTGCCAATGGTTCTAAAATTAGACATGGATAGATAACTGGATCCCTGAACAGGAGCACTTTACCTGCAATGTTTAGTTGCAGATGCCACCTGTATCTAATGTTTGTTAATGTTAGCTGCTCAAGTCCAGATCCAGTCCAGAACCCAATGAAGATCAACTATGAAAAAGTATCCTGGTTAATTGATAGGAAAGTACTCAAACTGAACGTGGCTGCTAAAGATGGGGAAGGAAAGATAACAAACTGAGTTGTGCCATCCCCAAAATCTTCAAAATGTTCCTTTTTTTTTTAAGAGTATAAAACATGACCAGGTTCTCAATAGCTTGAGAAATCCCATGTTGTTTAGTGAACTACAGCTAGCTTGTTCCATTGCATTTGGATGAAGGAATCTTTAATTTTGAAATTCACTGCCTCTCCACCATTACAAGACCCTCCAGGGCAATGATCTATCAAGTTCTGACTGTCTCAAACTGTTTGTGCTGGATTCAGCATCTATCACTCCTCTGACTTGCTGCACAATCAGCCAAGAAACAATAATTTTCAATTAAGAAACCTGGAGAAGACTTGGGGACTTGATTTATGGTGCATGACTAATTACCAAATAGCTAGTCTAATGAAAATTAAGCTCCTGGTTACTACAAAGATTTAACTTCATTTTCGTGAAAGGATGTTGATATGACACAAGATATAATTTACTGAAATGTTATTATATGTGTTAAGACAATAAAATGCTATAATTTGTAATTAAAATGATCTTATTCTAATTGCATATCAATGCAGTATTTACAATATGAACAGTTATGTCACAATACTTTTCTGAGTCTCCCCCCCCCACATCATATATCTAAAGGCAATAAGGCCCCTCTGACTAGCTTCACTCGCTCATTCATTCTCTCACTCCAGGCCAAACTACATGTTACGCTGGGAGATCTGTGATTGATCTCCCGGCTTTTTAATTTCTTTTTACTGAATGCAGATGTGGGAGCTGTTAATTTGGTTGGGGAAGCAGCATGGGGGCTGGAGGTGTTTAACACTTTCACTCTGTGACATTTTCCTGATCTACATTGCCCCCTGCAAACACCTCTTTGCTGGGGGAGGGAGAGAGGAAGTGGTAGTGTATTACAATACACTGGCTCATATCATTGCTGCAGTTTTCCCCTATAGAGCAAAGAACTTGAGAAGAGTTTATGAAGAGTTGGAAAGTGGCACCGGGGGGGGAGAGAGAGTTAAACACCCCCACCTATTAATGCACACAAACATGCACATCTCAGATGCAGAATCATACAAGGTGTGACTGGAAAGTTCGGTGAATGGTCACAGAAATCGGACAGCGAGAAATATTCAAACATACATACCTTACAGGTCTTCAAAGTAGGCCCCTTCTGACACAATGCACCATTGACAACATTCGTAGAACTGTTGGAAACTTCTGGAGAAGTCCTCTTTTCAGTTCCCTCACCACAGCAGTTTGGGCATGTGAAATGTTGGGAAATCTGCGCCCTTTCAGTGCAGATTTCAGTTTTGGAAAAAGAAAGAAATCCGGTGGGGCCAAATCCGGAGAATATGGAGGGTAGGACAACTCAGTAACCTCAGTAACGATTTCACATGGAATATGCAATTCTTCTACCATCATTCAGACAGACAAACGTCAATCCCGCATCAGTGATTCACAAACTCTGTTGACGTTTGCCGTCATTCTGCTCATCAATGGTCTGCCAGACCAAGGGTCATCTTCGATGGTTTGCCGCCCTTCACAGAAATACTTCACTCATACACTGTCTTTCGAGTTACAGCTTCATCTCCGTACACAACTGTGAGCATTTTATGGGTTTCCAATGCTGATTATAGGTTTGAATATTTCTCGTTGTCCGATTTCTGTGACCGTTCACCAAACTCTCCGGTCACACCTTGTATATCTTCTGGCATAACATGATGTTTGGTTCTCACTGCATGGATAGCATCATTTGTTTCATCACAAGGTGGCACAGAACTTAGTTGTGTTTGGGAGGAGTCGGGGATTTCCTGTTGTGGTTCTGTTCTTGACTCACAGAGAGAACAAATTTCCTGCCTAGCTTCCTGACTGGTGTTGCTTAAGCCTTCCATGACACTTGCTTTGGTACCAAATGGTTTGTAGAATACCATAACTGCCAGGGGATATAATAACAACTGATATACATCTGGTGTATACAGACACTGGTCTCGGTTGGTACCACAGCTTTGAAGGAGCACTGGGCCCTCAAGGCTGAACTTGTCTGTTCAACAATTAATGCCCCCACAATGCAATGCCAGTGAGTCACTCTTCGTACATGGTGGGCACATTGAGGGCGGAGGTGCATGGCCCACTGGAGTGACCACAGAGGGCATTTTGGACCAGGGCCACCTTAGCCAGCCCTTTGTGCAAACCAGCCCTCCAACCTGTGAAACGGCACCCACAAATTCTTGCCTCCCTGGTCCTCATTCAATTAGCAGGACTGATATGGTGGCTGGGCTTCAATCAATACTTATCAGTTCTTTGACCCTGAGGGTGATAGTCAACTAAGGGTTACTCAGACTTATTGAAACTAATGGGCCTAACTTGTTCATTCAATTTCAGTGGGTCTGCTCTGAAGTAAACATTGTTGAATACCACCACATGTTCCACCAGGATCATCACTGTAGTCACTGGACTCCTCGTTGGCCCTTCCAATGGCACTGCCAATCCCCCTCAACACTGCCATGGGGACAAACCCTTAAAATGTTGGTTTGGGTTTGCAGCATTGCTTGGATAGCTCAGTTGGTTAGAATGTGGTGCTGATAACACCAAGGTTACAGGTTTGATCCCTGTATGAAACAGCTGCATCTATCTCCATTGCAGGGGGTTGAACTACATGATCCTCAGGATCCCAACGCTATGATTCTATGGTGGGGGAGGGTTTAGCGAGGCAGCTGGTAATCATGCAGTCCAGAACTTACACGAAAGGGGAAAGGAAGGGAAACTTACATAGTACATGCAGGAAACCATTTGCATCTTTAGAAAGCCTTTATGGGATTATTCATTTATGGTCAGAAGGACAGCTGGCAACCAGAAAGGAAATTTCAAATATGTTTCATTTCCTCCCTGACCCATTTATATTGAGGTTTGTTTGAGGAGATGTGCCGATCTGACAATGGGCTGAAATTTCAAGCGATTCTTTTTCATCCTTTTCAGCACTATTCTGAAGCTAGTTTATTGATGCTCAAAGCATCCATGCATAGAAAAACTGTAGATCTGGGGTTGCCAGCCTTTTGGGGCATGTGGTTACATCTGCAAACTGCAGCAACTGTTCCAAGTTACAGATAGGTAGCCGTGTTGGTCTGCCATAGTCAAAATAAAAAAAATTCCTTCCTGTAGCACCTTAAAGACCAACTAAGTTAGTTCTTGGTATAAGCTTTCGTGTGCATGCACACTTCTTCAGATACACTGAAACAGAAGTTGCCAGATCCTTCTATATAGTGAGAAGGTGGGGAGGGGTATAACTCAGAAGGGTGGTGGGAATGGGAGATTGGCAGATAGCTGAGATGACTAAGCCATTTCTCACCTTCTCACCCTTTGCCTTTTCCTGTAAGACCTATTACAGCCGTTAAGAGTCGTCAACAGGCTCATCTCAGCTATCTGCCAATCTCCCATTCCCACCACCCTTCTGAGTTATACCCCTCCCCACCTTCTCACTATATAGAAGGATCTGGCAACTTCTGTCTCAGTGTATCTGAAGAAGTGTGCATGCACACAAAAGCTCATACCAAGAACTAACTTAGTTGGTCTTTAAGGTGCTACAGGAAGGAATTTTTTTTTATATTGCAGCAACTGTTGTAGATGTTATTTTTTATTGTTGTATTAATGGTTATGATAACAAGGTAATAATAGCCTGCTGGATCAGGCCAATGGCCCATCTAGTCCAGCATCCTGATCTCACAGTGGCTAACCTGATGCTTGTGGGAAACCTACAAGCAGGACCCAGGCACAAAAGCCTTCTCCCCTCCTGCACTTTCCATTAACTGATATTCAGAACCATGCTGCCTTCAACAGTGTAGGCAGAGCACAGTCATCAAGGGAAGTCGCTCCACCTCCTTGATCATTTTGGTCACCATTCTCAGAACCTTCCCCAAGTCTACAATATCCTTTTCAGTGCTATTTATCTAGAAAAAGAAGTACCAGAACTCACCATGAACACCTCCCTTATTTCCTTATACAGTCATGTCTCAGGTTACAGATGCTTCAGGTTGCATATTTTTGAATTACGGACCACTGAAACCTGCAAGTACCCGAACGGGTTACTTCCAGGTTTCGGCAGTCGCACATGTGCAGAAGTGCTAAATCGCGCTTTGCGCGTATGCAGAAGCGCCAAATTGCAACCCGCGTGTGTGCTGATATGCCGCTGCAGGTTGTGAACATTGCAGGTTGGGAACGTGCATCCTGCACGGATCATGTTCGCAACCTGAGGTGTGCACCTGAGAGGTGCCGAAACTGAATTCCAGTGAGTTCCAGCTGGAAAAAAAAGTCCTGATCCTTTTTGAGGTGATGTATTTTATTGATTGTACACCACTTTGTGAATTGATTGCCTCAAAAAGTGATATAGAACTCTCTTAAATAAATAAATAAATGCCAAAGCTTAAACTTTCTTTCTTTCTTTTTTAAGAATCTTGGTCATGGATGACTCTGTATTGCCTTCTTGTTTTTTATGGCATTTCCCCTTCACTTTATAGCATGGAATTCAAAGATATAAACACTTAAAACATATGTAAATTTAAACTACTGAGCGCCTCCTTTTTTAAAGAAAAAGAAAAAGTTTGAGTGGTGATTTGTGCTTATTTGCATTCTTTATATTATTTCATACAGAATATATCTTATTTCAGATAAAGTGTAAGGAGGTGCTTTACTCTCTCCCCCTTTCCTCAAGAATTCTTGCACTTCTGCAAACCTTGGGGTTAACCTGTTCCTGGTGAAACTTCCCCCTTGTCTGCTGCTGCTTGCTTGGCTACATAAGCAATGGTACTTAGTGCCTTAGTGTTGGGAATAGAGGCAATGATACACTGATGTACTTGTTTTGCCATCCACATGAAGGCTGGCGGAATCTGATTCCATGTAGCAACTGCTCCACGCTAAACGTACTGCAGTGCAGTGAGCTTGCCATAGCTTGTAATTACATGCTTCAGAATACAAATTTGTCCAGCTCTTAATACCCTGCTGTGTTATGAACTGAATGACCACCAGCCAAGTTCTCTGCTGGCTCAGAAAGCAGAATGTGATTTTGTAGCATGTGTGGTCACTGTTCTCCAGCAGACCAGGTGCCCAAAGCCTGCCATTTTGTAGGGCCATGTTCTGTAATCTGAAACCCGTCGCTATCTCTGAAAGGTTTTAGATTGCTGTGAAATTACATGAACCACAAAGCCAGCTAACTTGTAGGACTTTTTCATATTCACCCTTCGCTCTCAATGAAACTCTCGTCAGTCGCTGGGAACTATGTGACCAGACCAGCTGCCCAATTTAGATTGCTTTGGTTTGGCATGTATAGTTTCCATTTGGGCCGGTTCTCTTGATTGCTCCATGCAAATATTTTATGTAGTTGCTGTAATCCACTTGATCTAGAAAGTTCTCTTGTTGCTGAGGGTGTATGCTTGGGGAGGGAGGAAGCTGCCATCTGTCACTGCTAGTGCTGAGAAATCTCAGGAAGCTATATGATAAAGCACATGTGTGTAACACTATGGTCCACCTGTGTCAACATTGGGAACTCTCAGAAAACAGGTGAGCTTTACTCATTAAGAAGTCTTATGATTACTAAGCCAATCTGACCAAGCTGCCCATCACTAAACCCCGCATCTATATTACAGGAGACCAGCAGGAATCTGTGGCAGTACCACATAATCTCACCTTAGGTAACCCACGTAACAAGATGGTCTACACATTTCAGCCATGGCATGGAATAGTCACTGAGGGTTTTCACACTGAGGCTTAAAGTGCCTTTGCAACTCATATATGAAATCTGCACCATGCAAAAAGTGTTTCTGCTGGCCTTAAGGAAGCTGGCAGCAAAGGCTGGTAGTTACTTGGAAGAAAACCTGTTTGCTTTGAGTAGAAGAGAGCCATTCACCAGCAGGAACTGAAAAGGGATACATCTCAGTGGAGTATTGGACTGATGTGGCAGAAATAGGGATACAGTTCTACAACAGAACTGACTTTCAAGAGGCATGTGTCAAATTGCAGCATTAAGCCTTAATCACAGCTAAGGGTTTAATATCCCACACTGAATAACAAGGAAGTTTGGGGCTCTTCAGTTAACTATAACGACATCAGGGACAACAAGCCCCTGCGTGGTCTCCCTAGGCCACGATCCCAGCTCAGTTCACACCCCCTCAGTGGCACTGCTCTATACCCTGTGCTTTTGAGCTGTGATATTGCTTACTTGTATGGAGGATGGCTATACCTCCATACAGGTAAGCATGTGCATTTGTAGAATCCTATGGCTTCTATGTGGCTGGGAGGTAAAATTGCTCTGCTCACTTTTGTCTTTGGCTCCCATCCACAGATTTCCCTAGGAGGGAACATGGCCCTCATCTGAAGAAAAAAAAATGTCCCCCACTCTTGTTCTAGGCTGGCTGAAGGAGTCTTTTCAGATGCTGCAGCATGGCTGTCAATCTATGGGGCAGGGGAGCCACAGTCACATATATGGGAATTTTTTGTTGACTAAGCTACGAAGAAAGCCATGCATGACTATTTTTATTTTCTTCCACTTCCCTGTAGGATACTGATTAGCAACTAAACTAAGAAACAAGAGATACTGTACCAGAAACAATCAGGATGTCTGGAGAGGTAGATAAATAAACTAATTATTGAAAGAGAGTAGATGGCTAGTTGGGGGAGCTCAATCCCCAACCATTCCTAAACTGAATGATGAGCACACTGCCTAGAAGCTAGCCTGCTGGCATCAGCTGCTCCAACATTATGAAACATAGAAGCAGGCAGGCAGCCCCAAACTAAGTGCTCCGTAGACATCAGTCAACCATATTTATAAGAACAAAATAGCAAGCATCCATCTAATATACACATGTAAAACTACCAGGTTACTCACCTAAAAAAAGGCAGCCATCTCTCTACACATCAGCCAAGAAATTTGCCCCATAGCCTCTGCTGACCTTCATGGTCAGGAAGGTTAAAAGCCTAAGGGTTGGGCATTAAACTTGAACACATTTCAGATGGAAAGTTTGGGTCTTCAAAGCAGGCATTGCTTTACATGTGGCCAAAACAACAACAAAATACTTAGGGCGGTAAGTATGGTAGGAGTTAGGTTAAGGCTGTACTGATCAGTAAGGTAGATGGAAGGAGGAGAAGGATGTGCTCTGGTGTAGTTTGGAGCCCTTAGAAGCGTAGTCATCAAGGCAGGACTTTGGGGCAAGAATTTGTGGGCCCACAATGCAGCAGGTCTTCGGATCACATTTTGAAAGAAGTGAAGTAATGCAAATTACCATCCATCCAGAGAGCCACCAAAAAAACATTCGCCATAACAGCACCACTCTGTTTCTTTCTGTCTCTGTCTTTGTCCCCCCCCCAATATCTCACACCTCATACATGACATTTCACAGGCTGTCATTATTATAAACAATGAATCTGCTCTCCACCATGTCCTCTTCATCAACTTGCCTAACATAACTACCTGTTTTTTGTTTGCAGACAGATTGTTTGCAGACAATTAGCTAGATCACCCCATTCCCAAACTGAGGTGGCTGAGGAAGGCTCTCCCCGCTAAATTAAAATCAAAGGCACAATTCATTTTTACAGCCACAAGGTTTCCTGATGACTGGTCCTTAAAGGAGTACACCCCAGCATGTGTCACTGGTCTGGATACGCCTCTTGTAAAAAGGCCTCATGTAGAGAGGTAACCTGGCTCTGCAGCATATGGGCAGACAGTGCAGATGTTAAATGTTGTCAACTATATGCCCCCACCAACAGCCTAGCCATTGCATTCTGCACTATCTTGCTGCTTCTGGACCAGGCTCACAGGCAGCTCCACATACAACACACTACAGAAATTCAGATTTGAGATTACCAGTGCATGGACCACAGCGGCCAAATTATCCTGATCTACAGAGTCCAAATTATCCTGATCTACATAGCAGTAGCACCTGCTACGTACTGTAGCAGATGAAGGCGGTAAAAAGGAGTCCTAGCCACAGAGGGCCTTTAATACAAAGATGAATCCAGGAGTACCTCCAAGCTACAGACCTGATCTGTTAGAAGGTCCCCATTCAGAACAGGCAACTGGCCTAACTTCTGAATATGGGGATCACTGACGCACAGAGTCTCTATCTTCCCAGGATTCACTTGGTTTACTGATTAACCATTGCATCTGGGCACTGGTCCAGGGTTTGCACAACTTATCCTGATTCAGATGTCATGGAGAAATAGAGCTGGGCATCATCAGCGGTCCGATAGCATCACACTTCAAAATGATGTGTTGCGGGACATTCAGTGCATGTGTGAACAGGTGCACATGCATATATCCCATTCACCACATTTAAAGTATGCCAGTTTGTGTGAAGTGACTCTAATGTACATGTGTCTTGCCATAGCTTTCCGTTTACAGATGTAAAGGCCTGCTTTGCCGCTTCTGGTTATTCACGGTTGTGTTTTTCCATTCAAAACACATGTAATGTTCTATGATTTCTTGTTTTAGAACCTTGATTACTCTATCACTTATTTATAGCTTCTAGTTTATGCTGGGTATTCTTATAACTTAACTGAATGTATGTTATTAATTTCAGATACTCTTCTACTCATTAGCTACTGCATTAGGAGAATAATGCTACACCCTCTCTGAGCTTTAGAAGGCTGTAGGAATTCATTTGGACTTGAAACTAAAACAATGACTGGGTTGAGACTTAATATAAAACCTTAATTTGCACTAACTACAGATAAAGTGAACTGCATAATGTGAACTTCCTGGTGTGCAACTGAAAAACCATGGTTTAGGGTGGCTTTTCTTCTTTTATTGCCTTCTTTTATTCCCTTCATTGCAAAAGGCAATCTCAGCATAAAATCAGCAATATTCTATAGGAGCCAGAGGTCACCTCCAACACCTCTGCCTTTACTCTGCCTTGCTCTCAACAAAGGGCTAAGCAGGAGTCCTTCATTAGAGCAAGGCATTCTGGGTGAGATGGCTGGGAGACCACCTTTGTCACCGCAATTTTGTTTTAAATTCTAATGAAGTTTTAACAGAACTTCTAGCCACTGCAACAATATGGTGGTGGCGCAGCCACTTTGACCCAGAATGCTTCACTCTTAAGAAAGGACTCCCCACATTGGCCCTTTCTCAAATGAGAGAGGTGAGGTGAAGAAGATAAGCTAGGGCCAAATGCCCTTACCCAAATAAGTCAGTGGGTGCGAGGATAAAGGATTTGAGGCAAATGGATAGGGCAGTAGGAAAGGAAAAGGGGGAGTGGGTGGAGGCAGCAGCAGCGGGAAAGGAGGAAGAGGAATATGAGTGTTGGTAGGAGGGAGGGGGAGAGAAAGAGTGGTGGGCAGTGGGAGCAGTCAGGGAATGGAACCTCATGCACCAATCCTGAGTTTCCGTTTCTGTTCTTTCTTGGCCCCAAATAAACCACAGTTAAGGGACGCGGGTGGCGCTGTGGGTTAAACCACAGAGCCTAGGACTTGCCGATCAGAAGGTCTGCGGTTCGAATCCCCTTGACGGGGTGAGCTTCCGTTGCTCGGTCCCTGCTCCTGCCAACCTAGCAGTTTGAAAGCACGTCAAAGTGCAAGTAGATAAATAGGTACCGCTCTGGCGGGAAGGTAAACGGCGTTTCCGTGCACTGCTCTGGTTCGTCAGAGCTTAGTCATGCTGGCCACATGACCCGGAAGCTGTACGCCGGCTCCCTCGGCCAATAAAGCGAGATGAGCTCCACAACCCCAGAGTCAGCCACGACTGGACCTAATAGTCAGGGGTCCCTTTACCTTAAACCACAGTTTGTAAGCAAGCTTGGGTTCAGACATCAAAACAAACTATAGCCTATTAAACAAACCATGGTTTTGCATTATGTCTGAATTCAGTCCATCATTTGGGGCTAAAGCAGCTTGAATGCAAGGACTCTTGCCTGACTGTTTTGCTTAGCAAATAGTATGCAAGCCTTGCTGCACAAAGCTTCACTGATCTTGAAGTACAGATACACAAAAGACTATTGGGGCCTCTGTCTTTCAGCCACAGCGCTCACTATAAACAGTACAGCTGCTGCTACACTTGTGATGGGTAATGCAATTCCATTGCACGGACGTATTTTTCTTTCAGTGTTCAAGCAAACCTTATTAAAAAGAGGAAAAAGCAGTATAAACAAAGTAGGAGGAAAAACATAATAGCATCATAACAACGGAAAGCTGAATCATCTCGTCTTCTAGTATTTGCCTGTGATTTTTCAAAGTGCTAAGTTTCTCTATTAAAAAGACATGGAGATCTTGTTTTACAGCATATTTGAAACACACAGAAAAATGCTACATGCTGAGCAATGAAATTGAATTTTTTTCCTCCTCTTGAAAGAGACCTATCCATTTCATTCACATCTGCCATATTTTTAAGTAAAAAAACAATAGGCATCTACAAAAATATTTTGGTAAAATCCATGGAAGTCCACAGGGGTCCTGAAACCCAGAGAGATATTTCTTCCAACCTTCATATGAATAACTCATCCATTGCCTCTGTTCTTATTTAGCTCAAATGAAATAATAGCAAGGAGATGCAGAAAACCTATTCTCTGTTCTTCTTTCCAATACTTTGCACTTGTTATAAGGCGATTAATAGAAGCAAAGCACTTTGTGTGTTAAATATTGCAGAGTCAGAACAGTTATCTGTTGGCACGTAAATATTTACAAAAGATTGTGCTGGAGAAGTTGTTCATTGATTTCATTTCCCCCCTTTCTTCTTGCCCTGAAAAAGGATAGATTAAATTATTACCCTATGCAGCCATGAGAAAGCAATCAACACAAGAAATCATGGACAGTGATTTTGCCTTTACAATCGCAGTTTCGTAAATAGCAATCTTTAAAACTGAGCGCCTATAACTTACATTGTTTAAGCCTTGAAGCAGAAGAGAAAACCAAAACATAGAGAGTAAGCATATGAGAGTTATTATTAAGTGGATATTATTGTTGTTATTATTATTATTAAGATTTATTACCCGCCCTTCAGCATAAAGTTTCCAGCGTGGTTTTCAGCAATGTAAAAACACAATGCTCAGATCAAGTGAAACAACCATGTGCAAGGTGTGTGTGTGTAGAATTTAGTGCAATCACTCCATCAGTGCAAGGATTTCTGCTTGTGCAAAGAACATTCTCTGCTTCTCCTCCTCTCATGTGCCCCCAAAATCTGTTCTAGGGGCTCCCCCAACCCTCTGCAGTAGTTTTTGGACTGGCACAGGGCACACAGGAGGGGAAGAGGTGGGGAAACACCACTTGCACAAGCAGAAATCCTTGCACTGCTAAGATACCCAGTATTGTGCCGTAACACATGCGATTATAAATTAAGAAAGCTTAGTAGATCAGCCAGTCTACTACAGCAATGTTGGATGTCATCTTGTTCTTATGTAGGTTTGCAAAGGGGCAGTTCCACTAGACTTATCCTGTCTCTGATTTTCTCACTCCTCTTCTGCTCTTGGCTCTTGAGAAAGGTAAAGGTAAAGGACCCCTGGATGGTTAAGTCCAGTCAAAGGTGACCATAGAATCATAGAATCATAGAGTTGGAATAGACAACAAGGGCCATCGAGTCCAACCCCCTGCCAAGCAGGAAACACCATCAGAGCACTCCTGACATATGGTTGTCAAGCCTCTACTTAAAGACTTCCAAAGTAGGAGACTCCACCACACTCCTTGGCAGCAAATTCCACTGTCAAACAGCTCTTACTGTCAGGAAGTTCTTCCTAATGCTTAGGTGGAATCTTCTTTCTTGTAGTTTGGATCCATTGCTCCGTGTCCGCTTCTCTGGAGCAGCAGAAAACAACCTTTCTCCCTCCTCTATATGACATCCTTTTATATATTTGAACATGGCTATCATATCACCCCTTAAACTCCTCTTCTCCAGGCTAAACATGCCCAGCTCCCTTAGCCGTTCCTCATAAGGCATCGTTTCCAGGCCTTTGACCATTTTGGTTGCCCTCCTCTGGACACGTTCCAGTTTGTCAGTGTCCTTCTTGAACTGTGGTGCCCAGAACTGGACACAGTACTCCAGGTGAGGTCTGACCAGAGCAGAATACAGTGGCACTATTACTTCCCTTGATCTAGATGCTATACTCCTATTGATGCAGCCCAGAATTGCATTGGCTTTTTTAGCTGCCGCGTCACACTGTTGGCTCATGTCAAGTTTGTGGTCAACCAAGACTCCTAGATCCTTTTCACATGTACTGCTCTCAAGCCAGGTGTCCCCCATCTTGTAATTTTTTTTGCCCAAGTGCAATACTTTACATTTCTCCCTGTTAAAGTTCATCTTGTTTGTTTTGGCCCAGTTCTCTAATCTGTCAAGGTCGTTTTGAAGTGTGATCCTGTCCTCTGGGGTGTTAGCCACCCCTCCCAGTTTGGTGTCATCTGCAAATTTGATCAGGATGCTCTTGAGTCCATCATCCAAGTCGTTGATAAAGATGTTGAATAAGACCGGGCCCAAGACAGAACCCTGTGGCACCCCACTAGTCACTCTTCTCCAGGATGAAGAGGAACCATTGATGAGCACCCTTTGGGTTCGGTCAGTCAGCCAGTTGCAAATCCACTGAGTGGTAGCATAGTCAAGACTGCATTTTACCAGTGACGATGGGGTTGCGGCACTCATCTCACTTTCAGGCCAAGGGAGCTGGTGTTTGTCCACAGACAGCTTTTTGGGTCATGTGGCCAACATGACTAAACCGCTTCTGGCGCAAGAGAACACCGGGATAGAAACCAGAGCACACGGAAACACTGTTTACCTTCCACGGTGGTACCTATTTATCTACTTGCACTGCCGTGCTTTCAAACTGCTAGGTTGGCAGGAGCTGGGACAGAGCAACGAGAGCTCACTCCGTTGCAGGGATTGGAACCACCAACGTTCACATCAGCTAGCCCAAGAGACTTGGTGGTTTAGATCGTCAGCCCAATGATTTGGCTAGCCTTCATCCTATCAGAGGTGGATACTGGACAGCACAACCACTTTTGCTGTGCGGGGTGCCATGCCTAGGGTGTGCCGCAGGGTGTCACAACTATGGTGTAGTGAAGTGAGCAGAATGAAAGGTGAGAGGCGGGGGTGGGTGGGCATGCCAAATTTTGGGCTCGCACAGGGCACTGCTAAAATATGAAAGACCAAAGTTTGCCCCTATCCTATTACAATCGAACCTCCATGATTTCAGGAAGCAAATGAGGAAAACCTCTAAGCCCTTCTCAAACCCCACAGTTTGCTAATTTCAGAGGAGGTAGCTTAGGCCTCCGTCAGGCAGATTCTGCTCTGGAAAGCTAAACCACATTCCAAACATGCCTGTGAATTTCTAAAACAGATTATCAATATTAACCAAGCAGTTTACTGCTCTGTAACCCAAGTCTCATGCTGACAGAACCTTCCTGTGGCTGGATTGCATGCAAGAGCACGGCCTCTTTCACTTGGTGGCTCTTACGGAAACAGTGTCTTCTGTCAAAGCTTTTACAATAAGGTTGAACAGTCATGTATTGTAACCACCTTTTTCTTTCAGGAGAGAGGGGACTAAAGGAATCGGTTCCTGTCATATATTCATCAGTTTAATTGTTTATAACTATAGTTATTCAGCATGTAGAACTGATTAGGACAGAGAAATAGGTCCTCCTGAGGAATATAATCAAATATGTACACATGTTCTGGGATTCAGGGAAAACAACTGCCCTCTGTAAATGACTTCCTAAACAAGAGAGGGAAACCTTTAGACAGTCCTATTAGACTGAAGACTACCACAATATGCCTTACTTAGAGCTTATTGTCTTTCCTAGGACTTCAGGTGTCCAATCTGACTGGATAGCCTTCCTAAAGCACTTGTAAGGCCCTTATAAATAAAGGCTTTCTAAGAATTTTAAGAGCTGGCTGACTAATGTTTATTTCCATGGTGTAGGGAAGTTAGGAGGGCAACTGCCCCACAAGCCACTGCTGAGTAGAATACAAAGACTTTGTTCTAAAATATGAAGTAGCAGCCATTGGGAAACTGAACAGGCCTTCCCATTCCCACATGCCACACCTCATTTCTTTTTATAGGCTAACTCTCTTCAGCTGGATATTACTCCCAGCTGTCTTTTTAAAAGACTTAAAGGGAAAACCCATAGTATATCTTCATGCCGTCTAGCTCAGTATTGTCCATTCTGACTGTCATGGGGTGTCCAGGGTTTCAGGCAGGTGATACTCCCAGTCTTATCTGGTGACAGCAGGGATTAGAACTCCAGGACCTTCTGTGTGCAAGGCAGATGTTCAACCACTGAACTACAGTCAAGAAGGAATGCTTAACCATGGAAGAACTAGATAAAACCTTGGTTGAGCCTGGTCAATTGTTCCAAAAGGCTAGCTGGCAACCTTATGCAAAGGTGATACAATAAGGGAGAACTTGAGACATATTTATTTTATTTTATTTTATTACTTTTCAAGTTTATACATTTCACTAATTTTACACATTTCACTAATTTTACAATCATTTCGACATTTCAGAACTTGACTTCCTTCCCCCTCTTTCTGCAGTTCCTTAAATTTGTTTCTAATATCTTCTGCATATCCAAATTAACTTAATTTGTTCATTTATTCATCTTCTTTAAATATGTACTCTTATAAAATTGCAGGTTGGTACAATAATCCTGCCAATGTTTTTATCTGTTTATAACGTATCTGTAAATATTCAATAAACCATTTCCATTCTTTTATAAAAGATTTGTTGCCTTGTTTCCTTATTTTTCTGCATATTCTGTAAGTTTTTCTATCCATTCTTCCTTTGCTGGGACTTCTGCTTCTTTCCATATTTGGGCAAGTAACGTTCTTGCCACTATAGAAGCATACATGAATAGGTTTTTACACATTTTAGGTAGTTCTGTCCCTATAATTCTCCAAAGAAAAGCTTCTGGGTTGTTGTTTTTTACAAAGGTTATTTTAAACTTGGGACATCTTTAGGCAGTATATTGGGAGGTGACATATTTGTTCCAGATCTGAGATTGTTACACCTCCCACCTTCGAGAAAAAATAATTTCTAATCACATAGACACCATTTACATATTAAAACCACTGACCAGTTTGTATTGTGTTTTCATGGGTGAGCATGCAAGATTCTTCTTATACTGTTTTAACTGCTATTTAAAAAAGGTTCCTTTCATGGCAAGCTGTTAAATGATGGTGGCAATCCCATTAAAAGTTGCCAAGTTTATAATCCTCACCCATTTCCCTGAAGATTCTCACACGACCTTCTTCGGGACTTGGAGACAGGGCACTTCTTCCACACCCTTTAGCAGCTATGAAATGAAGCATTGTGTTTCCCAAACCAGATCATAATGGCAGCTCATATAGCCTGGATTTCATAAATTATCCATAGGCTCATCAATTTACTCCCACTGATTTATGATTTGAAAACAGAATGAGTCATTCTTGGCATTATACAGAAAGTGTGGAAACTAAAAGCAATTGGAAAATGTATCTGAAGAACATCCTTCCAACAAACTACAGTTGGTTTGCTCTACAGAACTCAACATGGAGGGAACCTTAATCAGTGTTACTCTGCAAGCAGGCTTCTCTACTAAGGACACTCCTGACTCCTGTTTCCCACTCTCATGGCCAGTGAGCCACTGGAGGAGGATGTTCTCAAGATGCATCTGTGACTGCCCTTGTTGCGTGCCCTGGACTTGTCTGCTTCTCAAAACCATATTTCCCTCCCTGGGTTGGTTTTCCTCCTCAGAGTATGATCTCTGCAGGTACATTTCCAATCTCTGCAGTACATTTCCAAGCACAATTCAAAGTGTTGGTGCTGACCTTAAAAGCCCTGAATGGCCTTGGACCAGTATACTGAAGGAGTGTCTCCACCCCCATCGTTCAGTCTGGACACTGAAGTCCAGCTCTGAGGGCCTTCTGGTGGTTCCCTCACTGTGAGAAGTGATGTTACAGGGCAGAGGGCCTTCTTGGTAGTGGCACCCACCCTGTGGAACGCCCTTCCATCAGATGTCAAGGAAATAAACAACTATCCGACTTTTAGAAGACATCTGAAGGCAGCCCTGTTTAGGGAAGTTTTTAACGTTTGATGTTTTATCGTGTTTTTAATATTCTTTTGGGAGCCACCCAGAGTGGCTGGGGAGAACCAGCCAGATGGGCAGGGTGTAAATAAATTATTATTATTATTGGTACATCCTAGCCAGGGAGCTATGAGGGTGCTGTCATGTGTTGTACATCTTCTATTCCCTTCTTTTTGTAAGTGTTATGCACTTGGGACTCTGTAGGTTGAGCTCACATGATGGGGTTGCCTGGTAGATGGTGATATGTGACAGGAGCTTCTCAGTAGCAGTTACCCATTTTGTGGAATGTCCTCCCTGGTGAGGTACATTTGTTTCTCTCATTATTAAATCTTACAAAGAATCTAAAAAAAAATCCTGTTTACTCTGCATTGAGTGGCCAAAAGACCAGTTCCTGAAATGCTTAGCCATGAAGGCAGCTGATTGTTTCTTGTAAGTTTTAGCCTATATTTAGAAGTTTTAATTGTATTCTGTTAATGGTCTGTTTGCCATCTTTGGGAGGAAAGGCAGGGTGTGAATTTAATAAATGTAAACATTTATTGAATATTTATAAAATTTATTATGATTATTTATAACAAGGAATCAGCATGAGCAGCATAGATCCTCTTACTGGACCTGCAGTAACAGGTTCATGGTTGGTTCTGCCACTGGCTTTCACGGAGTGAGGGTGCTGAGACATCGTCATGCATTCTGTGTCATGCGGTCATGCAGTGGGCTCTCTGTTGTGGCTCCATTACTGAGAACTCATTGCTTCTCTGGGCGAATTCATACCCTCCAACATTTCTCCAATGAAAATAAGGACGTCCTATTCCATCACCATCATCATTTTATTATTTATCCCCCACTCCATCTGACTGGATTGCCCCAGCCACTCTGGGCGGCTTCTAACATATATAAAAACATAATAAGATATTAAACATTTTTTAAAAAAAGCTTCCCTATGCAGGTCTGCCTTCAGATATCTTCTAAAGGTTGTATAGTTACATATCTCCTTGGCTCGGGGGCAGGGGGCATAGCTCCATATCCTCCAATATTTCTCTGATGAAAATAGTGGTGTCCTGCTGCACACGTCAATATTTCTCCAGTGGATACAGGGACGGATTGAGGAAAAGCAGGACACAAATCAGAAACTAAGACAGCTTCTGTAAATCTGGGACCGACCCTGGAAAAGAACGATACAGTGGTACCTCAGGTTACATACACTTCAGGTTATATACACTTCAGGTTACAGACTCCGCTAACCCAGAAATAGTGCTTCAGGTAAAGAACTTTGCTTCAGGATGAGAACAGAAATCATGCTCTGGCGGCACAGCAGCAGCGGGAGGCCCCAGTGGCGTAGCGTGGGGGGTGCAGGGGGGCCCGGCCGCACCGGGCGCAACATCTGGGGGTTAGGGTTAGGGGGCGCAAATCCACGGGTTAGGGGGCGCAAATTACTTGCCTTGCCCCGGGTGCTGACAACCCACGCTACGCCACTGGGAGGCCCCATTAGCTAAAGTGGTGCTTCAGGTTAAGAACAGTTTCAGGTTAAGTACAGACCTCTGGAACGAATTAAGTACTTAAGCTGTACTTGGAGGGCCTGGTAACTATCAGTGGCATAATCTCTAGCTGGTGGGTGGGCTTTGGTGGTGTTTCCAGGGGCACTCGAGAACACAACTGCTGGTTTTAAGGTCTCTTCTACATTTTCTGATGGTGTCTTTTGCTCCTCCCAGGCTGCACATGCATCAAGTATGGTGGACAATATTCTGCTGGTGTGTTTGCAGTGGTGACAGGGGTCTCCCCAGTCCTGGTGCAATGTCAACTGAGGGCTGCTCTGTGAAGCATTACTGGACCAGTCAGGTGGAATCAATGACTGGGGAACCAGACTGGAATTATTAGTGGGAATGCTTAATTTTACTCTTTCTTTTGTTGTTGTTGAAAGAGTCCTTTGAAAAACCTCTTCAACAATCAGAGTTCTTTCTTCTTAGTCACTTGTCAACATTGTTCTCTTGCCACTTTGAAAGGAACTCAAAGAGAACAGCTCTCGTGTTATATACTGCTAAGTGTTACCATATATATATCAAACTATTTCAGCTGCCTTCTCCCCCTACCCCCCACCCTCCCGCCCTGTTCTCCTTCCAAGTACAGAATTTTCCTCAAACTTGTCAGGAGAAACAGCAGTATATGGAGAGGAGGCGGCTGTATGAAAGTCCATTAAACATGGTGGTGATCTCTTTTTTTAATGATTCCCCCCCCCTTTAATGATCCAACCTCCTCTCTTGTTTGCCAGTAGCAATATGTCAACTTCTTTGTTTATTTGTTTTGCGCTAGTTAATACCGCATGTCACTCCCGATGCTCATGTAGGGATGGCTTTTGCCAGCTCCCAGCAAGCTAAATACCTTGTTTTGTTGTCAAGTGCCAGCGCCCTTTCTGTGCAGAACATTTTTATTAATCATTCCAGCACCTTGGGAGAAAAAGCTTCATACAAGATTGTGTCTCACATGCTAACAGTGAGCGAGGTAAAATCCCGAATCCATGCACAAAGGCTGCAAGCAGCATGACCCCCACGTGCAATGCCAGGTGCTTATTGCTGGATAGAGATGGAGTGGAGCGCTCTGCTTTCGGTCCCCACAGGGCGAATGTTCCTACCACTACAGCTTCTGTCAGATGGCCTTGGCAACACATGGCTGGCACCCGGTGTAATTCACAGTGAACCCTTAGGCAGCAGCAGAGCAATCCCAGGGGCAGAGCTAGCCGCCTGCGGGGCAGCTGAGCTGGGGCAGGATGCTTCACAGGGCCTCCGAGGAGTCTGCCTGCCTCGTCCCACTCAGCTGCCCTATAGCTGGGGGGGGGAGCAGCGGGCCAACCATTTGGGGCAGCGTGGAGCCTGCGGGAACCCAAGCCACCACATCACTCCCAGGAGAAAGAAATGGCTCAGGCGCACTGCAGTCCCCGCAGTGAGTGCTGCCCAGCATTTTGTCACCCCCCTCAGTGGTGACACCCGGGGCGGCCAACCCCCAATGCGCACCCCCCTTCCTCCGCCCCTGCCTTGAGGTGATTGTGCTATGTTTGTAACTCAGCCCTTGAAATGCTTTTGCAGCCATGATGTATCGGTATATCGTGAACTTTAGCTGCTAATATATCAGGATATTGAAAACCAAATATTGCCCAGCCCTAGTCCCAAATTCAACCCCTGGCATCTCTAGGTAAGACTGGGAGAGACTTCTGCCTGAAACCCTGGAGAACCTCTGCCAGTCTTTGTAGACAATGCTGACCTAGATGGACCAAAGGTCTGACTCATGTGGCAGCTTCCTATATTCTTATGTCCCCTTGAAATCCATGGGGAAATGAAATCTTCCACCAGTTCTAAGGTACAATGGTTTCAATACAATTTAGGCTTGGGCTCTATAACTACTGTTCTTGTTAGTGTCATTTTTTGCATTAGCAATGTCAGCATCATTCTTCATCCTTTACATATAAAGGGTCTAAAACAACTAGGCAACCTACACACATTAAAAAGAAAGCAGGCCAGAGGTCCTTTTAGAGCCTACCCTGTGGTGGTGGTGGCTACAGCAAACAAGGAAAACCTTTCAGCTCCATTGCTTTAGCAGTGTCATTGAGCAGAACAATTTTAAACTTTGCAGAATCTCTTGGGTGCGATATGTTTGTTAAAACACTTTGCTGATAAAATAAGCTCCATCATATCACTTGAATGATAAATTAGATACATCATGCTACATGATACAAAAGACTGCAGGCATATAATTTTCAGTTCCAAGCTAATTTTGGATTTTGTGGCAGAGATTCAGCCTTTATGCCACCTTCCTGCTCTAACCAAAGAAGAAACCGCACGAACCACAATGCTTCCTTTTTCCTTTTGCATGTTGTAAAGTTTATGTGATTGCTCCAAATGTTATGTGTACTGCAACTCACTATGTCCTGAAAAATAATAATATATGGACTGGTTTTTAAGGAACTTATGATTGGTAGGTTTCCAGTTTGTGGTGAACTGGTGGTGTGTACTCAGTGCCATGTGTACAGATCACATTGACAAGTGCTGGTGGGAGAATCATTCTTACCAATGGGTGCAAAAGCCAAATCCTACACATCATGGTGAATGGCCAAAATAAGCACATCACAGACTCAAGAAGAACAGTAGTATGAGTGGGCCCTGAATCACAATTTAGGCTTGTTTTGGACCATTTATAAGTTACTTCTCTAGTGTGTCTGCATCCATTGCAAAGGTCCATTCATATTGACTTCATCTTGTAAACAATGGCCACATGCAAAATGGGCTTTAAAAAACAAAAAAATACAGTACATGAAGGCTTGGCAGACACTTCTCATTTGTTCATGTACATCAGACCCTCCAAGTGTTCCTATTTTCCAGGGGCATCCCTGATTTAGAGAAGTTTCTGATTTGATCCAGAAATGTACCATTTTCCCTTAGGATGCCCCTATTTTCATTGGAGAAATGTTGGAGGGTATGGAGTTATCTGACCCCTAAGCCATCTGGAAGCAATCCTGTATAGGGATTTTTTTTTAAGGTTTAATGTTTTATTACATTATTATATATCTTGGAAGCTGCCCAGAGTGGCTGGGGCAACCCAGTAAGATGTGTGGGGTATAAATAGTAAAATTATTATCATGGAATGGGACGTCCCTATTTTCATTGGAGAAATGTTGGAGGGTATGGTACATATTCTGTTTTTAAAATAAACAAACTTAAATGCTAGACAGCTCAATAATAGTTTGTTATTCCATTTTCCAGTTTATTACTTTAAAAGTAGTATTATATGAAAATTTCATGTGACACATGGATCACTTTTCTCTAGGATATAGTTTTTTCATATTGTAGGTCCTATGTCATGTCTCTGTTGCTATAGAAACTATAGAAGAGCAAAAGCTTGTGCAAAACCTTTTAGGGAGGGGGGAAAACCTTGCATTCTCAACTGTTTTTAAGTTGAGACTGTCCTCACTTCAGAGATTTACAGCAAACGCACACGAAAGTATGATTTTAGCATTAAACATGAGACAAGTCTCTGATTGCATGTATTTGCAGTCTTGTCATTTGGACAGAAAGATCCAAGAGCAGATATCCAGATTTAAATACTATGGCAGTTTTGTATTGTTGTTAGAGGTGATTAATTACTCAAATCCACTGTGAACCATTCATTCAGTGCATGGTGTGTAAGCCCAGTCCTTTTATCTCCAGTATTCTGTAACATCCAACTGGTTAGTTTTACTCCACTGAACTAAACAAGGGTGTGGGGCCTTCAGAGGCACACACTTTGGATAAATACCACTGTACATTTGCCAAGAGGGTCTCTAAAATCAGCTCTGTAAATGTCATGATCCTTAAAGCCATTGTGGTCTCCATGAAGAGAGTTCCTTCAGCACATTTGGCGAGGCTGCCTAGCGCACACTTTGTTTTCCCAAGAGATGAAAGCAGAGCAGTAAACCATTTTTGTACAATGTCATTCTCCCACAACAGTTTATGAAAGAAACATCTGTGACAAGAATCTCTAATGTTGTTCCTCAAAGCCGCAGCAGACGCTAAAAGGGAGTTGTGCAAAAATCAATCTCTTTCCAAGGCCTTGCAGACCATGACACTTGATTTGCTCAGTTTCACATGTAGTAGCTCCTTCACATGTGCTGAGACACTGGGATATTGAAAGAGGGGATTTCATTCAGGCTCAGCCTGAATAAACAGTTTTGCCAGATAGCGTGCAAATGTACGAGTTTGCATTACCTCAGAACTGTTCGGAATCCTGTTGCTTTGGCAGCAACAAGGGGAAATTGCAAACACAGGCTTCTTATTTGCATCCATTCGATTTTGTGATAAGATTATACTATTACATTTACATCCCACATGTTTCTCCCCTTACCCATTTTATCCTCAAAACACCCTGTCAGGAAGGTTAGGCTGAGAGAACATGATTGGCCCAGGATCACCCAGTGACCTTCATGGGGATTTGAAACCTGGTTTCCCAGGTCCTTGTCTGATTGCTCTAACCACTACACCACATTGGCTAGATGGAGACAAATGCCAATTTACTACACGTTTTACCTCACCGCTGCACCTGTTGTGTGGGCAAATTCTCCTTACCACTTGGCAGATGATAAGGCCTGACACCCCAAGATAGCTGTATCATCTGTATTGATCTACCAAATGTTAATAAGGATTTTTAATATTACTTCTTTAGCCTAGAAGTAGGCACTAAAATCAACTCTATAGCCAAAATGAGGTCCCACAACTTTCAGATGCCACGAATGAATCAGAATTGTAGAGTTGGAAGGGACCCTGAGTGTCATCTAGTCTAACCCCCCCTATAATACAGGAATCTCAGCTAAAGCATCCATGAGAGATGCCCACCCAACCTCTGATTACAAACCTCCAGGAAGGAGAGCCCACAACCTCCCATGGGAGAACGTTCCACTGTCGAATAGCTTTCTGTCAGAAAGTTCTTCCTGATGTTTAGTCAGAATCTCCTTTCTTGTAACTTGAACATTGGTTTGGGTCCTACTCTCCAGAGCAGGAGAAAACAAGCTTGCTCCATCTTCCATGTGACAGTTTTATAGATATTCGAAGATGGCTCCTCTCAGTCTCCTCTTTTCCAGGCTGAACATACCCTGCTCCTTCAACCGTTCCTCATAAGGCTTGGTTTGCAGACCCTTGATCATATTGGTTACCCTTCTCTGCACACCTTCCAGCTTGTCAATATCTTTCTTAAATTGTGGCGCTCAGAACTGGACACAGTATTCCAAATGTGGTCTGACCAAGGGAAAATGGGACTGTTACTTCCCTTGAAGTAGGACTGTTACTTCCCTGAATCTGGATGCTATACTTCTGTTGACGCAGCCTAGAAGAGCATTAGCTCTTTTTTTGCTGCTGCATCACACTGTTGACTCGTGTTAAGCTTGTGGTCCACCAAGACCCCTAGAATGAGCAATGAATGTGTACAGATGGGAGCCCATTCATATTCTTTGCATTCATTTCGTACTGAAAGAATAATGTACCAAACGGGCACCATTCAGTCCAGTTTTTCATTTCCTCCAAAATGAACACAGATCTCTAGCAAAATGAGCTCATCCAGCCTCCCTCCCACTCTCAAGTCGGAGATCTTATCCAGTCTTAATACCTGACATCTATTAACTGGGGATTTCAGGGACCAAACTTAAGGACCAAAGACATGCAGATCACACACTCCACTGAGTCTTGATTATTGTTAAAGAACTGCCTCCTATTAGAGTGCCCTGCAGTTCCATGAGCCACAATGGATGCTTTTTTATTTCACAACACCTCAGCTCCCAGGATCAGACTCACAGTGAGAGGATGCTAATAAAAATCCATTGTTGTTGTTTATTAAGTCTCCTGCCTTTGACAGGCAAAGCCCTTCCGAAATCCCAAATTGCAACTCTAAGGAACCAAGTAACACAATGTAATAAATCTGGCACAATACTGGACACTAAATATCCTCATCCACTGCGGTAAACAGGCTCAGAAACTACTTACAGAAACAGGGTCATCAGCTTTGATGCTTAAGCAAATACTTAAAGAGGGTGAATAGTTCTACTGATTTTAAAAGGACTATTCACAAGCCGGTGCCAAGGACCTCCTTAAAATGCTTTATTAACTTGTAGGCCACAGTGAAAAACAAATATAATCAGCAACAGCCAAAGGGGGGAAACTTCCAACATTAAAGGAAAGCAGCTGGGAGTCAAGTTTGTGCATTCTTTTCAAGAAGATAAATAAGGAATAGAACAGGCTGAATATTCCTGCACAGTGTATATAATGGCAAGTTCTTATATCTGTTTTTTTTGGGGGGGAGGTGCATATATTCATCCAGAATAAATGATTTTCCATGTAGTGTTCAGTACATGGAATTAACATTTGATTTCAATTTCCAAAGCCCCTTTACTCACAGGGCAAATTAAAGTGTTTTATTCTCAAGAATGAAATGCAAAGATTCAGTCTCGTGCTACCTCATAACTCCCTCTCTCCCTTGGGAGCTGCAATTAAAGTTTTTTATATGAATAGTCATTTGGTGTGCAAGGTATTAAGCTGAAATACTTGGGATAGTTGAATTTTCCCATCGTACTGCAGCTGGCTTGTACAATGCACCCAGTTTTACTATCAAACATTAGACTTGTGAGTACGGATTATGTAATTCGGAGAAACAAATATGTAATGAGATTTACTATGACATGCTGTACCGCGAAGCTCATATCTGGAATCTTATAGCAGATGCATTTAATAGAGTAATCAGTATAATATAGAACTATAATTCAGCACATTCTGTAACAAGATAATGACATTATTATATCACCACCATTGAGAGTTCATTCTCAAAAATCAAAAGATGGATTCTAGATCCACAACGACAACATATATTTTGTCCGTTCATTTTCCCACCCATCATTTCTGGGGAAATAGCATCACAAGATATGTACTCATGACTTGAGATCTTGTAAATTCCAGGTGCAATGCTGCTAAAGTAGCTTTTCCCACTAGACTTTCATGAACTTTAGTCTGTCCTCCCAGTTGCTGGTTCAGCTAATGGCTGTGTATCAGAACAGTTTGCAGAATGCATTTCCCCCTGCAAAAATCATCCCAAGCCAATCCTCCTCAAGTACATGTTCATGTAAATATATTTAATGTGTGCAATGCACAAAGCCTCTCCTCTTCCCTGAGGGGAGGAGTTGTGAGCAGACCTCACTTCCCGTGCTTCGCAGGGGGCGTGGATGGCCCCCTGCATCACAGAGAGTCCCTGGCCCGCGTCATGCCCACAGCCAGCCAATATAGAACTATAATTCAGCTGGCTGGGGGGGGCGTGGTTTGCCGCTCTTAAGTGAGCACAGGACTGTGGCTGAGCCTGTTTGTTTCCTGCATGCACTGATCTCCCTCCCTCCCTCTGTTCTTGTGCATTCAACACCTGACCTTGCTATGGACCTTAGCTGGTCGCCTTGGTTGTCCAAGGGGCCTGGTAGGAATTTTTTCCACTTGGCAGATTGGCACCAGCTACTTGGTTTTTCACCTAAAGGTAAAGGTAAAGGTACCCCTGCCCGAACGGGCCAGTCTTGACAGACTCTGGGGTTTGTGCGCCCATCTCACATCTATTGGCCGGGGGCCAGCGCTGTCCGAAGACACTTCCGGGTCACGTGGCCAGCATGACAACGCTGCTCTGGCGAGCCAGAGCCGCACACGGAACGCCGTTTACCTTCCCGCTGGTAAGCGGTACCTATTTATCTACTTGCCCCCGGGGGTGCTTTCGAACTGCTAGGTGGGCAGGCGCTGGGACCAAGCAGCGGGAGCGCACCCCGCCGCGGGGATTCGAACCGCCGACCTTTCGATCGGCAAGCCCTAGGCGCTGAGGCTTTAGCCCACAGCGCCACCCGCGTCCCTACCTACCTACCTAGTAGCAAAGTAGTTTTTCACCTACCTAGTAGCAAATCTTCACAACTTTGTAAGGTTTGACAGGCATTGGGAAATGTGTTGGAGGGGAGGTTGTGGCCATCACCTACCCCTCCCTTTGAAGGGGATTCCATTAAAGGAATCTGGTGGTCCTGGTTCCTGTCTGAAGCCCATGTGGTGGCTATGGCCATGGCACAACCCTCAGGTGACTCTTGGGGAGAGCTTCCAGTTGATTTGCATCAACAAGCTCCCCCTACAGGTTGTTAACCCTTGTGTGACTTCCTGCAGAGCAGGCAAGAGTGAAGCACAGTGTTACCTCAGGTTAAGAACTTAATTCGTTCCGGAGGTCCGTTCTTAACCTGAAACTGTTCTTAACCTGAGGTACCACCTTAGCTAATGGGGCCTCCCACTGCTGCCATGCCGCCACTGCACAATTTTTGTTCTCATCCTGAAGTAAAGTTCTTAACCCAAGGTACTATTTCTGGGTTAGCGGAGTCTGTAACCTGAAGTGTCTGCAACCTGAAGCGTCTGTAACCCGAGGTACCACTGTATAGTTGGTTTGAATCCAGCGCCTAAGCCAATACTACTCACATTCTGTAACCAATAAAGTTGTGGCCTTTTTTAGCCCATTAACCAAAAATACTTCTGTCCATGTGTCTTATTTCATCATAAAGCAGGGGGCGGGGCCTCGACTCACAACTGCAGATAAGACAGGCAGCAAGAATGGTTTTCCTTCCATCTCCTGCACTCACAGGACACCTGTATGAATGGAACTTGAGGAGGAAGATTGACCTCAGCTTGATTGCTACAATCACTTGAGTGCAGAACGTTCTTAAAGCAGGTTTCTTCCTGTACATTTTGACATCTCTTACTTTTCTCTTCTGCACTTATTCAAAAGCTAAAGGACATTTGCACCAATTAAACCACCCTCCTGGATCAAACCAAATATCCACCTAATCTAGCATCCTGTTTTCGACAGTGACCAAACCAATGCCACTGGGAAGTCCATATGCAGGACATGAAGGCAATAGCCCTTGTCCCCCAGCAACTTCTGTTCAGTAGTGCTGTGCTGAAATTTGTCCTTCAGTTTCTCAAAAGCTCTTTTCATCTGCAAAAGAGGCTTTTGTTGTTCTGCTTCTCTTGCAGAGTTCGCTAGAATGTTTTTTATACTCGCAGTGGTTGCAAAGTTGAATGTAATGCACTGTTCTTCAACTGGGGGGTCAGGACCCACTAGTGGATTGTGGCCTGATCCAAGGTGGGTTGCAACAGGGCCACCATGCAAATATGTGGTAAAAGATTAAGAAATGGGCCCCCAAATGCATGGGGTCCTGGGTCTGAAATACTGGTAGTTGAAGATACCTGATTTAATGTATTGTTATGAAGTGGCCATAGGTGGTGTTTGTGTGTGTGTTTTCACCAACTCTCTGTAGCCTCCCCAGCTGCCTGTACTTCCTGAGTTCAAAAAGCTTTATAGGAGGAATTGCCTCATGATGTCTCCCTTTTGGTTTTAACTGAAATGCAGGGAAATGGGGTGATGATTGCTGAGCACATGAGATTGATGCGCTCACCACTTTCCAAACACATTTCTTTGAAAGTTAAAAGACTTTGCTTTAAAAAATAATAATAACCACAGTGACCAGGCACATGGTGGGCAGCACTCCACCATCTGCAATTACAGCAGAGGGGATGCCTTGGAGTTTTCAGGAACTGTAGGCACCCAGGGATGCTGCAGAGGTCAAGAAAGGGTACCCACAAGTTAGGTAAGTGAAGAAAACTCCTGCACCCCACATATGGTAATTTCTCCCAAAATGTTTTGTCCCTTCTGGGATATTATCATTGTGATTTCTTTTCTCGGTAATTGATGGGAAATTATTATTTTTTAAGTCCAGAATAAATGTTCAGTACTGTACTTGTAATCAGAGGCATGCTGTCTCAAAACCTGGAGGCTGTATGCAGTTATCAAGATTAGTAACCATTTATAGGTGTAACCGCCAGAAGCGGCTTAGTCATGCTGGCCACATGACCCAGAAGCTGTACGCCAGCTCCCTTGGTCAAAGTGAGATGAGCACCACAATCCCAGAGTCGGCCACGACTGGACCTAATGGTCAGGGGTTCCTTTACCCTCTAACTATAGGTGTAACTGGTGGGACGCAGGTGGCACTGTGGGTTAAACCACAGAGCCTAGGACTTGCCAATCAGAAGGTCGGTGGTTCGAATCCCCACGATGGGGTGAGCTCTCGTTGCTTGGTCCCTGCCAACCTAGCAGTTCGAAAGCACATCAAAGTGCAAGTAGATAAATAGGTACCACTCCAGCAGGAAGGTAAACGGCATTTCCGTGCACTGCTCTGGTTCGCCAGAAGCATCTTAGTCATGCTGACCACATGACCCGGAAGCTGTATGCTGGCTCCCTCGGTCAATAAAGCAAGATGAGCGCCACAACCCCAGAGTCGTCCGTGACTGGACCTAATGGTCAGGGGTCCCTTTACCCTTTACCTATAGGTGTAACCACCATGAATTTATCAAATTCCCTTTTAAAGTCACTGAACCAGAGAATTGTAGAGTTGGAAGGTACCCCAAGGGTTATGTTGTCCAACCCCCTGCAATGCAGGAATCACAGCTACAGAATCCCAGAGGGACAGCCATCCAACCTTTGTTTAACAGCCTCCAATGGAGGGGAGTCCACCACCACCTTCCTCATCCTAGTGGCTATCACCATTTCCCAGACTTGCCACATTATAATAATGTCCTTGTCCATCATGGAGAGTGTTTGCCTTCAAACCAGATGTAACTTAAATTGTCTCACCATAAGGAACAAGCTGTTGCTCTCTGCTTTATCAGAAGTGTCACCTATTTAACCTGGCATTAGACATCACGCAAGTGATCAAAAACTCGCAACAACAAAGGAAAAGAAACAAACATCAAACACTCTCAATTTCATTTTCTGATTTAGGCCATTCCTTCTATTCTGCCTTTATATCCATATATCCATAAAAATGTAAGGAGGGAAAACAGACACACAAAACTTAAAACAATATATCAAAACTATCCAGTTAATTATCAAGGCTGTGTTTATTCCATATGATTTCACGAAGCTCTGCAGCTAAAACTGGTGAACAGGATAGGGACTGTCATCTGTTATCAATCGACCACCTGATCACCATATTGGACTGATCTAAAGCCAATTTTTAAATTACCTAATAGTCAAAGAAGACAAAAATCATTTTCGATGCCAATAATAGCTCAGTCTATCAAAGTTCAAAGTTCCCAAAGTAGGGTTTGTTTTTTAACAAGCACCACTTATAATGAATATGCTTTTTTATCATTATGAAATCTATTGATTGCCAAAGGATGTTAAATTTTGGAGAAAGAATATTGATTTTAATTCAAGTCAAACAAGCAGATATAATAATAATAATAATAATAATAATAATAATAATAATAATAATAATAATTTTATTATTTGTACCCTGCCCATCTGACTGGGTTGCACAGTCTTCTTTGAAAGGATGGTTTCCATGAAGCCACTGTCTTTGCAGGATCTAATGCAATTTTCGATTGGTTTTGTTTTTGTGTACTGTATGAAGTTTTATCATGTGAACTACTCTGGATTCATCCTTGTAAGGAAAAATATGAGATTAAGGTTATTCAACAAATCATTTACTACAAAAGTGCTAATCAAGGGAGGGAGAGAAGCAAATTAACATGCAAAGCAATAACAATAACAATAACAAAATAATACTACTACTACTACTACTACTACTAATAATAATAATAATAATAATACATTTATACCCCGCCTATCTAGCTGGGTTTCTCCAGCCACTATGGGCAGCTCCCAACAGAATTAAAAGCACAATAAAACATCAAACATTTTAAAAAAACTTCCCTAAACAGGACTGCCTTCAGATGTCTTCTAAAAGTCAGATAGTTGTTTATTTCCTTGACATCTGATGGGAGGGTGTTCCACAGGGTGGGCGCCACTACCAAAAAGGCCCTCTGCCTTTTCATAACCATAAAATCTCACTGCTTAGTTTTATGCAGGCTGACCATGTGTTCCTAACTTTACAGAGGAGAGCCCTCTATTTGAGCAGAGGTTCTAGGCCTAGAAACTTCATACCAGGACCTGGAATCCTCATACCAGGACCAACCCAAGACATTTTGGCACCTGAGGCAAATCACAAAGTGCCTTCCTCACTAGGAAAGAAGGGGTGAGTGAAGAGATCCTGGTAAGGCATGCCATCCATGTCCTGATGACCAGCCTCCACTGCTTCTACTTAGCTATGAAAGCTTCATGAGCCCTGTCCTCCTTTGCCAGTGATTGCCCCCTAAGATGGCCTGATCAACCACAGGCACCTCCCAGTATTTACTACCTCATGCTGTTCAGCTGAACCACTGGTGCATAGTGCTGATTTGCTGGACTACTTCAGTGGAAAGATGTCTCACTAAAACCAATGATCCACTTAGCAAGTCCCCTTGGGCTCATGATGCATATGGGAGGAGAATCTTGGCCAATGGCTCTTGCAATTGAGTTGTGCTTTCAGAATTTGAGGGTGTAAGCAACTTCAAAGCAAAGGCAGTGTGTGTGTGTCCCCCCCCCCCCCGGGATATGTACCAATGCTCTCTTGCACTGCGTTCATGTTATACATGTAAAGGAATGTGTTAAACACCATTTCTTCTCTGAATGTCTATCATCAGATGCCAAAATTAAGACATTGCTTGTTTCTTAAAATTCCATAGTATTTTCTGCAGTCTAATCCAGCTAAGCCTGGAAGTAAGTGCCGCATAGCACTGCATGCTCATTTTTTTTAATCAATATCTGTATTGTCAGGTTGATTAGTTTCTTCTTGCAGGTAACTCCATTGCTGTATCATAGGCTGTGCACAATGGAGCTCAGATGTTGATTACAATTCTAAACAAATCCTATGCCCAAACATTTCAGGAGATTTCTTACAAATGTGTAACTAGAAAGCTGTGTTTTCATGCACATGGGTTAGAGCTCCTGCCAATCTGAACCAAAATTTGAAATTATTCCCCAGTTCCATTAAGGAACTGAAATATAATTTCAAATTTTGGTGAAATTTGGTATCAGGATGTTGTGCCTGGGACTCCTTTGCCTTATCAATTAACAATTGTTCTTCCCCAGTATCAAAGGGCTGTGGTCTATGGGCTGCTGTTTAGAGATGTGCATAATGTAGCTTTAAATTTCATTGAGAAACCAAACAAAACCTCTGGCCTTAAGGCTGCATGTTCAAATGCTACAGTCCCACAGTGCATTACACTAGTCAACACTTCTTTTCAAATGCCACCCGCATAACAATTAACCTCACTTCAACCTTGAGGTCTCTGATTAGTGATGGCCTATTGTTTAAGTTCCATTAACATAGCCCCTGTGTTGCCCTATTCTCACTCAAATGGACTAATCAAATCAGTCACCAAGGTCTTAAGCTCAAGGTCCAGCCTCTTTAGTGATCAGTGGCTTTCAATTTAAGGAGAATGGTTTATGTCACCAACACAGTCACAATGAGTATTGGCCTAGCATGGAAAAACATCCCTAATGATCCCCAATCTGGGAATATCAAGGGCCCCTGGAACCCACCATATGATAATTTCTCTCTATGCATACTAGAAAAATTACAATATCAATGGAGAAGTCATTAATTCATCCAATTGCAACTAGCTTGTATCTGAAAGACAGCAGACCTTCCATTGGTTTCTGCTTTATTTCAGGATACAAATAGTCTACTGAACTATTGAGACAGGGAAAAGAATATGTTTAGGCATCCTTTCCCCCCCTTCCCCCCTCTATATTGTTCTTCATCTGTCTACAATACCATATTTCTCTGTTAAAGAAGTCAGTACTGTTTATTTTTCCAGATATTGCTAAACACAGTGTTGCTAATCTACCCAGGCGGCTATTATAATTTGGGGTGTGTACAGAAGTTGATCTCATTCGCATAAAATGATAACTCGCTATTGTGCAGCTTAGTAGGTTTTAGTGATTTGTAATTAAAAATTCTGTAAGTATTATTTTTCTGTTTCTTTTTTTAATGTCTCTTGATTTCTTTCAAGGTAATGAGTGTGTTTATTATGTAACCCTACTGGGGTGCTACAGCTGGGAGCATCATGGGAAGTCAGAGCTGCTTTATAGCGTTAACACCCAGCGCAGCTTCCTAACCTATACAATCAAGTGAATTCTTGCATATGTATTGATACCGCATTATAAATGCAAATAGGAAGGAGTCACTGGTGGAAAAGAGAAGCACGTTTTGATTGGATAGGCCCATGTCATGTAGATGAGCTCAGGAAATACTTCAGGTTGGACGTGAAAGAAGTTGAGAATGAAAAATGTAGAGGCCACAAACGTAATTAAGGACTTTCTTCAGTCAGAACAGAAAGGGGCTGAGTCCAGGAAGCAATTCATTTTAGGAGGACAGCTGCTGCCTTCTTTCACCTAAAACAAATTTGGAGGTGATTTTTACCTGTTTATTTTAGGGGACTCACAAGAATTTCCAGAATGTCAGGAGGCTGTATGACCTAGACCTTGGGGTTACCTCATGTGAAGAGGTTGCTTGGGAGCACACAGAAAGCTCCAGTATAAGTGATGATCCCATTAAGCAGCATGGCTTACAACGCATCGTGGATCCAAACTGTTTCCCTCTAACCCCTAGGAACTAAGCCAAGGCCAACAAGGGTAGGAGAGTGAAGGGGAAATGAAGAGGCAGGATGTTAATTTGACAAGACCAGATCAAAGTGGTGAGATGGAAGCGTGCATTTATAGCTGGCTGGCACAGGATGATCTTCCCTAGTTGTGCATTTAGCTAGTTGCTCTTAGTCCTCTGGCAGAAGGATCCAGAGGGGCTGTTTTGGGGCGCAAATCGTGTGTGCTGGCTCCATCCATTCCATTCTGGTTGTCACATGTCAAGCATGAAATTCTGAAAGGGGATTTTAAGTGCATTTAGACAAGTGCATATACAATCCCCATTTGGAGCTTACGGTAATGTTCAACACAAGAAGGTCTGGGGTGGAGCAGGTGGGTTGATGCTCAAGGGGATAGGTGGGTGAAGCTGATGTGTGCTTCCCCCACCATCCACTACTGTCCTTGTGTGTTGTCTTGAATAGGACAAGTATCCTTCATCTTACTTCTGGAGTTCCCCTTGTAGAGTTGAATTCTTTCTTGCAGGAAGAGGGAAGGACCCTGCAGTAGCTACTTCTTTGGTTGCTAGCTAGGCCCAGACTACTCTCCTTGACAGGGAGTTCTCCCTGAAAAGTGGGGCACAGCCTGCTGCCCTTTGTGGTCAACTGCCACCATCACTGCACACACACAATTTGCCTACTCTCATAGACCTTGGGGTCATAGTGGACAGCTTGTTGGAAATGCTGACCCAGTGTGCAGCCGCTGTGAAAAAGATGGATTCCATTTCAAGGATCATGCGGAAAGGGGCTGAAAATAAAACTATCGGCATTTTAATGGCGTTATGCCAGTCTATGGAGCAAGCAAACTTGGGACGTTATGTTCAGTTCTGATTACTGCAACTCGGAAAGGATGTAGAGCCGGAAGAGGTTCAGAAAAGGGCAACCCAAATGATCAAGGAGTTGGAGCAACTCCCTTATGAAGGAAGGTTGCAACATTCAGGCAAGTAAACAGTTGACATGATAGAGGTGCGTACAATTACACGTGGTGTACATAAAGTGGATAGAGAGGAATTGTTATCCCTCTCTCATAATATCAGGACTCAGGGCCATCCAATGATGTTTGAAGTTTCAGGACACACAAAAGAAGGACACTGCATAGTTAAACTACAGCATTTGATCCCACCATAGATAGTAACAGGCACCAACTTGGATGGCTTTAAAACATTAGACACATTCATGTACTTTAATTCCATCAGCGGGCAGGTTCTACTTCCACTGCCTGGGGCAGTATGCTTTTGGATGTGAGTTGGTGGGAACCATAGGTGAAGAGAGTGCCTTTCTGCTCATGTCCTGCGTGGAGACTTTGCATAGGAACCTGGTTGGTCGCAGTGGGAAACAGGATGTTGAACTAGATAGGCCTTTGGCCGGATCCAGCAGGGCTCTTCTTATGTTCTTATGCCAGTACAAATAATCTTGGAAGCATTTTCAGTGGTGCAGTAAATTGGAATGGAAGTGCTTACCCAGGTGTTTAGAAGACCACTTCAACACACTGACATACAATCCAGAGGGTTTTATTGAGTAGCCTTAAGGGGTCCCTTCTCCATATGAGGAGCACCTTTTAGCCATTTACATGTGATTTGTGTGATGGCTGCTAATGTCGGATAGAAAGGCAAACAGAGCTGTTTTAAATTAGCTTTCATTTTAGCCGCTGTTGATACATATAGTACAAGCCGAAGAAATGCCAAAAAAAGAAGAAGAAGAAAGTGTGAAAAGTGCTTGAAGGCTTCCCTTTTCTAGTTTTGTCCATTTCCTTGCACTGTGCTCTCTCCAAAATATCCAGCACAGAGTAGGGGAAATGCCAAGAGGGGAAAGCGTTTCAACACTGTCACAGCACACATTTCTTCAACCAGCGCATAATTAGCTTTCTGGCTGCATCTCTACCACAGGCTTTGATCATCGTTGTAAATGGAGGATTGACATGTTCGTATAGGAGAGGACTGGCAACAGGAATTGCAGTGATAGCTAACTAGAACCTCCAAGTTTAGAGGCAGCGAGCCCAAGTGTTTGAGCATGAGCAAGTGACATCTGTTTCCTTCACGCTCTGCCTCTGAGCTTCCAGGAACCAACTGGTTGGCTGCATTTGGGAACAAAATGCTGGCCACCAGGAATTGATCATCATTTTTTATTTTTTTAAAAGGACAAAAGGTGCTGCAGTTTTGCATAGCATATGCAGATGCAAATTTAGAAATAATGGGTGGTATTCAATTGTTTCTGTTTAAACTTGTAGTCATTGGGTGGTATTCAACTAAATTTTGCTCAGAGTAGACATAATATAATTAACGGACCAAATTATTCATGTTTATTAATTTCAGTTGGTCTACTCTGAGCAAATCTTTTGTTGAATTCCACCCAGTGACTACAATTTTAACCGAAATGCAGTACATCACACCACAGATGACCAGGTGGCCTAATGTCTGCTCAGTTTGCTGTCCAGCTGTCAAATGTTGATGAGCAACTTCAAGGCCCCTCCTACTCTTCCTTCTTATGGATATTGATCATTAAACTGGCCTTGGACCAGGTAGCCCTTCAAATAGAGGATTCTTTTAGAGGGCTTTCCTTTGTAATGTAGGACATAAGGCTACCATACCATCCATAGAAGAGGAAGAGGAAGAGGAGGACGAAGAAGAAGACCGTCCAGGCTCTTATGTGATACTAATGGAGGCAAATATTTTACATACTGAAGATGCAGTGGTGTAAACTAGTTTATTCTTTTTGTTTTAAAAAAAATCAGTTTGGAGTCACAGGCCACAGCTGTGGCACCTGATCCTTAACTTCCAGGAAGAATATGGGTGATTTTCATTATTTTTATTATTCAAGCACTTTAGGAAACTTAAGGTACAATAGGCAGGACTGAGAAAATGCTTCACATTCCCTAGCCATTGTTTTTGTGACACCACCTCAAGGCTGCGATTCCCCACAAACACACACCATCTACCTCCTGTTGCTCTTTTGTTAGGGAGGAAACTTGTGGTATAGAGGCTGATTATTAGTTTTCTTTTCTTCTCTTCCCCCAGTCCCCTTTTTAACTAGATCATCCCCCATTTTCGTTCTTTCTTTTTAAGGAAAACAAAACAAAATAAATACCCCCTTCCAAGTCCTTGTCAGAACCCTCTTACTATCCTCATTCTCTCCCCCCTCAACAAGAAAAAGAAAGAAAGAAAGAAACCTGTTTTTAAAAAGAAATCAACAAAGGGCACAAACAACTTTTAAAATTAAGCAAGTTTAAGCTGGTTTTAACCACTTAACTTATGACTCATTTTGAAAGCTTCTCTGTCGTGTGTATGTTGAGCTCAACTTGCCTATTGTGCAAAGTGGGGTTATTTGCCTTTTTGCATGGAAATGTGGCAGCCATTTTGAATGGCAAGAACTCCATTCAGACAATAAAATAAAAAAACCCCGAAAGACTCTGCAGGTTTTGCATCCTTTGGGGTGGTAGCAGAGAAAGAGGAGAAAGAAGTGAAATGGGAAATGACCAACTTGGTGAACATTCCTGTATTCTTCTTTAAAAAAAAAAAATCAGGTTAGAAGCTGAAGTCAAATTCCACTCTCTCTGGTCCATTCATTCACCTACAGAGAGGAAACCATTTGCCCTGCTTTGAGAGCGGAGTGTAATTATATTTATACCCCAGAAATATGTTCTTCTTTCGGCAAATCTGTATCGCATTCATCATCTGGAATGTGTTCTCAGCGTCCGTAGTGTTGCTGCGGACTGAGACTGCAGCTGCTACTAATCAGAACTGATCTGGCAGAGCTGGGCCTGAAGAAACTTCAGCTGGTGTAGCTGCCAGCTTTCTTATCAACACTCCTCAGAGAGACCAAATTACATCCGTTCTCTGGAGAAGCCGCTTGCTTTCAGTTCACTTCCAGCTGTAATTCAAGATGGCATTTTGATCCACGAGGTCCTTGGAGGTTTAAGTCCAGTGTAAAGTTAGCGTGCCGCTATAACAAGTCTTAACCTACCATTTAAAGATCAGCTGGGTTACATATGCTGGCTGTGCCTAGGAAGCAATCCTATGACTCTTTTTAGTGGCTTCACAATTTATTTCTTTTTTAAAAGGCGGCTTTAGTTATCTGAAGGAGCTCCTGGTGTCTTTTTGATTATCACCTGATAGCAAAGTAGTTGTTCATATTTATCGATTTAATAGCACTTTCACTTTGCAGGGTGTTTTACAATCTTTGCTTCATTCACCATCACAACAATCTGGTCACTATTATTCCTTTTTACAGACTATATTATTTGAGGAGCGTGTGATGTGCCGAAGGGAAACCTCACGAGTGTGGATTGATTGATTGATTGATTGATTGATTATACCCTACCCATCTGGCTGGGTTTCCCCAGCCACTCTGGGCGGCTTCCAACAAAATATTAAAAATACAACCAAACATCAGACATTGAAAACTTCCCTAAACAGGGCTGCCTTCAGATGTCTTCTAAAAGTCAGATAGTTATTTATTTCCTTGACATCGGATGATGGGAGGACATTCCACAGGGCAGGCGCCACAACCGAGAAAGCCCTCTGGCTGGTTCCCTGTAACTTTGCTTCTTGCAGTGAGGGAACCGCCAGAAGGCACTCGGAGCTGAACCTCTGTGTCTGGGCTGAATGATGGGGGTGGAGATCACATTCAAATTCAGGTTTCTCGTCACCAAAACTAGTTCATTATCTATTGGCTACACTTGCTATTTGTAAGGTCTCTCTAAAGGCCAAGCCACATGTTATTTTTGGCATGGTGGAAAGGAAAATCAAGTTGCTTTTTCCACAGATGTGTTATATGTTGCATATAGCTTTTTACTGCATCCTCAGACATTGAGAACAGTTATTTTCTGCACCATACTAGAGATGTCATTATATAGTTTGTGTTTCCAGACTTAAAAATAAGAATCTTGGCAGCCCGTGACACTTGTTCTCTAAGTACCATAAGTATTATTATCCCCCAAATTCTTCTCAGGTTCAGATTTTAATCTGAGCCAGAGAAGCATATTCCCTTCTATCTGCCTGCCCACTTCCAATCCTTCTATGCCCTTCATCCCAGCTGTGTACCTTCCTTGCTGTTCCAGCTGTTGTGGTGGTACAGTGGAAGAAGGCAAAAATGCTTCTTGTTTTTCCCTTCCCCTTTCTGACATCTGATATGTTGATACGGTTGTGAGCCAGGCACCATGCTAAGAGCTTCAGTGCTACTAACCACGAACCACTACAGTTTTGCTCTAGCATGAAAAATATCAGCTCTCACTATGTGATGACACATTCAAACATATTCCTAATGGAAATGGATGATTTTAACCACATCAAAAAGTAGAATGCGCCTCACACCTAAACACTGGTTTCTTTTCTAGAAGAGAACAGGTATGCTGTTTCTAAGAATAGGACCTGTGAGCCAGGAAACAGAATGTTCCAGTTAAAAATTTCTCCATTGTCATGAACTCAGCAGGCAGGCCACTCTTCAGCCACCTATATGCAAAATGAGGAAAATGAGAGTGATCCATTTTACAGGACAGCTCTAAGGAATATTACATTAATCTGTGGGAGTGTTTTATACACACCAAATGCAAGGTTCATTTCTTCTGACCTAATAGTATTGACAAATTGACAAATGGCAATATTGCATCCTGAAAATTCACAGGCCAAAGTGGATTCAATAGTATCTCAATGCAAATTCAAGTGACAAGTTGAATCTTATATTTGATGTTTCTTTCTTTTCCCCAGCAATCTCAAGTCCTGCTCATCTTCATTGTCTTCTTCTCATAATTCACCTCAATTCACCTTGCATATACTTAAGTCTCTCAGTGAAAACTGACTCTGGGAAAGCACAGAAATGGCAAAATATAGGTTAGAGGTTGCTGCATACTAGTAACATACTGATATCTCTTCACTCCAGTCTCATACACATATTGAACAGGAAATAAGAAGAAAGTACCATAAGTGTCCTACAGTGTAGGCCACTGTACAGTGTACAGAGCAACCTTCTCCATTTCCCACTTTGGAACCATCATCAGGCACATATAAAATATACTGACATTAGAGGGGCATATTCCCGAACAAGGGTACACAGGACTTTAGCCATAGTCACATTAGCAGAACATCATGGTAATGAATGGATAGATAGATGATAGATTATATTTCTATAGAGAAAAAGGGGTGGGGGGAGTATTGTAGTATGATAAAGGATGTGTGCACTAGAATTTCCAAAAGAGGCAAGTATAATTACTACTAACAAAGAATATTTGTTTTCATATGACATTAGCATAACAAATGAGACTGTGCATGCAACTGTTTCAGGTCCATAGCAAACATTTTCCATCTGACCCCATTACATATACTCTATGACCAAAATCACCATTCCAAAAACCACAATCCCCTTTCATTTCTTCCAGGCATTATTATTCTGCAGCTTGTGCTTATAAAAGTCTCATAATTCATATGGAATGTTGCTGGGATCATTTCTCATAACTATCCTTCCAGAAAACAGCATGCCATTTTTGCTAAAACTCTCAAAAACACGAGGTGATGCCCTGCCTTCAACTCGGACAATGTATAAACTGGTAGTACAGATTTGGAAATAGCCTCAAAAGTATTTTGAAAATGATGTGTTGTGTGAGTATTACAATGGCGCACTTTTCTGATTGTTCCATCGGTGCAAGCATTCTGCTTTTCACATGGAATGAACACGGCTTTCCTTCTCTCACATGTTGTTTTGAGGTTTCTCATGACCCTCCAAGGTGTTTTGGGCAAAGAGAAGAAGAGAGAAAGCTCCATTGTGCTAGTAGGAGCCCTTGTTCTGGCTTTTGCTAGCTCACCAAGTTAGTTGAATCCAACACAGAGGCACCTTTTGTATGATAAATACATATACTCATTAATGCTTCCCAGAGACTTGGAAGCAGCAGAACCCATTACATTGTGGGAGAAACAAATCCAGATCAGCTATATACTATATATGAAGAAACCGGGGCTGCCATCTTGCAATGTTTCGTAAGTATTGCACATTGAAGTCACAGCAACTGTCCCCCTCACCCTTTCTTGGGAGAGTCCTCTGATTGGGAAAAAGCCAACAGACTCGGAGCACTGCTTGCTTTAGCAGTGCTAGGAAAGGAAGCAATCTGCTCTACTGCTGCCAGCCTTACTCAGCCTAGGGACCTGAGAGAGATGCCCGAGGCTCCTCATTGGCAGTTGCTAGGGAAACATTTTAGGGAATCTTTTTCATAAATTCATAGTAATCTTCATTTCTCAAATGTCAAGGCTAATGACTCACCCTTTGATTACAAATGGGATTTGCTACTGCAGAATTGCTGGCAGCCTTCAAAGCTAAATTGTATTTGTCGGCATTTGAAGACTTTTAGTACGCTGGATACCACTGCTCCCCTTGAGTGAGCAGAAGAAATACAGACACATGAATATTTACCTCTTCCTGCAGCCCATTTAGCTGATGTCCTTACAGTCAGTCAGACAAAGACATCAGCTGTTCCAAAAGGGAGTGGGAAATCTGACAGGAACGTGCCCCTCCTCCATTTTGTTTCCAGTCAGGAAAAGGTAAACATTATCCCTGCACATGCCACATACCCATGGTTGGGATAAACCAAGGACACAACTGTTACTAATAATTGTGAAATAAATCATTCCTAATGAAAGAATTTCAGTGAAGGTGAACTGGTCCAGATGAGAAACTTTAGGAACCTATTGTCCTCCCACTGTCTCTCCATGTACAAGGTAATTTCACCTTGTCTTAGAGTGACCATGTGTCTGATGTTACCAAGGGCAATTTTCTATTTGAAGGGCTGTTGGAGGACAGACCTCAGTTTGAAGGAGTCCTCTCTTCGAAAGGCTCTCCAAACTTGGTTTAAAGCTAAATAACCATAAGATGGGAGATCAATATCACCTCCACACCATACATTTAAAACTAATGACTTCCCCCAAAGAATACTCGAAAGTGAAGTTTTAAGGGTGCTGAGCACTGTGATGGGCAAACTACTGTTCCCAGGATTCTTGGTGAGGGGTGGATATCATGTGCTTAAAATATGTGGTGTGGATGTGACCTAGACATTTAAAGCACATGACTTCCCTCAAAGAATCGTGGGAGGTATAATTTGCCCTCATGGATCTACAATGCCCGACACTCTTAACAAATGACAGTTTCTAGGATTCTTTGGGAGAAGCAATGAGCTTCAAATGCGTGTTGTGTGACCTGAATGCTCCCCCAACAGAAAACTTATATAGAATCATAGAATCATAGAGTTGGAAGAGACCACAAGGGCCATCGAGTCCAACCCCCTGCCAAACAGGAAACAACATCAGAGCACTCCTGACATATGGTTGTCAAGCCTCTGCTTAAAGACCTCCAAAGTAGGAGACTCCACCACACTCCTTGGCAGCAAATTCCACTGTCGAACAGCTCTTACTGTCAGGAAGTTCTTCCTAATGTTTAGGTGGAATCTTCTTTCTTGTAGTTTGGATCCATTGCTCCGTGTCCGCTTCTCTGGAGCAGCAGAAAACAACATTTCTCCCTCCTCTATGTGACATCCTTTTATATATTTGAACATGGCTATCATATCACCCCTTAACCTCCTCTTCTCCAGGCTAAACATGCCCAGCTCCCTTAGCCGTTCCTCATAAGGCATCGTTTCCAGGCCTTTGACCATTTTGGTTGCCCTCCTCTGGACACGTTCCAGTTTGTCAGTGTCCTTCTTGAATTGTGGTGCCCAGAACTGGACACAGTACTCCAGGTGAGGTCTGACCAGAGCAGAATACAGTGGCACTATTACTTCCCTTGATCTAGATGCTATACTCCTATTGATGCAGCCCAGAATTGCATTGGCTTTTTTAGCTGCCGTGTCACACTGTTGGCTCATGTCAAGTTTGTGGTCAACCAAGACTCCTAGATCCTTTTGTACTGCAGATATACACATTATCTGCAAATATACGCCCTCTTTCATTCTCTTTTGCACTTGTGCGCAATGCATAAGTGGTTGCTCTACCTTGGCTGAAACTCAAGGCCAACCAATGGTGCTGTCCTTAGCTTTTTCATGTTAGAGGTGTGATAAGAAGCTGGCCTACACACCTACACACACCTACGTACAAATGTAAGTATTGTGGGCTGGCATGAAGCAGTCTGTCCCAAGAATATTTCCCACGCCAGGTCTCCTTTTGGCCAGTAAGCTTTGCAAGGCAGAGTTCATGGATGCACGTTCCTTGTTTGATGCCTCAGAGTGCTAATCAAATTAGCCTAATTTTTATACTACCTAAGCCACAATAAGCACTGCCTAACTAGACAGATCCCATGACCACGCTGAACTGAGGAAAGGCACTCTGTCTCTGGGAGCGTAGAGTAAGTGAAAGAAGGCTTTGACACCACCACCACCCAAAAAAGTCCTATGTGGGGCCTAAGTAGTACCCAGCAACACTTGCACAGCCACCACACAGAAAGGGCAAGATGCCATAGCCCCATGAAAAATGTTGCTGGGGATGAGGCACAGCCAACTTTTAAAGGTGGGCCAACACTCCCAGTCTCATTGGCTAGGCACAAGGACCCTTAAGTGTTCATCTATACTTTATTCCCATGTTTCATTCCAAAGGAGAAGTTAGGAGTAAGTCCAGCCCCAATTGCATGTTGAAGGCAACTTGGTACAAATAACTAGAATAATTTGATTCAGCACCTCCTCTGAGAATCTTCAGCTCCAGAACAGTTGCAATATAGAAGCCCCCTAGAAAGCAGTTAAAAGGGAAAAAATAGCAATGTCGACAAAAGAAGGCAAGAGAGAAGAGTCCTGGCAGCAAAAGGAGGGCACGGGTTACGAAACTGTGTGGAAATGACAAAGCAACACAATTAGGAAGCATGGATAAAACGGGGGTGTCTGCACAGGAATTCCAGAATCTGGAGAATGCGTGGAAGAATGCTGTTTAAACATTTCACTTGGACGGCCACTGCCCACTGCAAACCGGCAGAACCATTTCTGCACCTGAAAGTTGCTTAATTGTTGTATTTGCACTAATAATTGCATCCCTTTGTTTTACTCGGCTCTGGGGAAAGGCAGCTTTGGAACTGAATCTCATTTTGAAAAACAAAAAAGTGCTATGGCAAGCTCAGGGATTTTCCACTACACACTTTTAAACCAAATCCATCATCATTATCATATGCCACCCAACTGACTGGGTTGCCCCAGCTGCTCTGGGTGGCTCACAACAAAATATTAAAAACACAATAAAACCTCAAACATTGAAAAAAAAAACCTTCCCTATACAGGGCTGCCTTCAGATGTCTTCTAAAAGTCAGTTCATTTCCTTGACATCTGCTGGGAGGGCGTTCCACAGGGCGGGTGCCACTACCGAGAAGGCCCTCTGCCTGGTTCCCTGTAACCTCATGTCTCGCAATGAGGGAACCACCAGAAGGCCCTTGGAGCTGACCTCAGTGTTTGGGCTGGATCATGGAGGTGGAGGTGCTCCTCCATGTATACTGAGGCTGATTAGGGCTTTAATGGTCAGCACCAATACAGTACTTTGAATTGTGCTCCAAAGCACATAGAGTTCTACTTCTGTATTTTCATTAGCTCTATAGACTTTGTACTCTCACAATCTGAACCTTGGTTATTTCAAATTACATAATTATCAGATGCAGAAATGTGGTTATGGGAAACTCTTTTCAAAATAATTTTAAAGGAATACAGATTTACATAAGGATCTGGGTTCAGAAATTAATTCCGAATTCTGAATGTTTTTTGGGGGAAGCTGCTGTCAGCATTTAAAATAAAGTGTCTCAGGTAAACTTGAATTCATTGTCTGAAACAGAACACACAGGAGGGGGGAACATTCTTGCAACTCTCCATCACCCAGGGCAGCCTTCACCAAATTGGTGCCCTCCATAAGTTTTGGCGCTGCTTACATGCACCTGGAAACTATAGCTCTCATCACGAGTCATAGACAACAGATACCTGGGGGAAAATGCACCCAGGAGCCAGAGGGGGTTTGCAGCTTGAATGAGGGACAGCAGCACATTGCAAGAAACAACTGAGAAAACTGACCCCATCACAGAAGGTATGGACCAAAGAAAAGACTGGGTGATCTCGTCACATAGTTTACATCAGTCAATGAGAATTTATTGAAAGTGAAGTTTAATGTTAAAGAATCTATGCACATGTGCCTCTGAAGCAGGTGTTGTCCCTATAGTTCAGGGGTAATCAGTGTGATCCTCTTCAGAAGTTGATGAGCTGCAACTCCAATAACTTGTTACTCCTGATGACACTTCCTAGGGCTGATGGAAGTTGTAGTCCAACAACATCTAGAAGGCATTACATTGGCTACCCCTCAAATATAGCTGAACAAACAGATTAGATGTTCATCATCAATCAGAGGTGACAGTAAATTTTCTGCAGGCATCTACAAGGCGTTACTGAGTCTCATCTTACATTCTGAGCTGGGGAAATCGATTTTTCTACATATATATATCTCTTACTGGCTCCCAACAAAGTCAAGTTGTGTACATGGTTTCTCTCCCCGCCATCAGCAATTTTATCATCACAACAACCCTTGGAGATGGGCTGGGCTGAGGTATAGGGTTGCATTCAACAGAGCACTAAGGGGAACATTCTGTGAGTGGCAGAATGTTCTACCTGCCCACCTTTCCTTGCAATGTGTTATGGGGCTCCCCCAATCTTCCAGAACAGATTTGCAGATGGGAGAAAGGGAGAGGGGGTAAGGTTAGTTTAATATCACCCATAATGACTAGTCTAAGAGAGGCCATTCTGCTTCATAGCTGAGTGGAGAGATGAACCTGGGATCCCCCAATCCTATGCTTTGTAATATAGTGGTACCTTGGTTTTCAAATGTCTCCACTGACGAACACTTCAGTTTTCAAATGCCATAAACCCGGAAGTAAATGCTTCGGTTTTAGAACACACCTCAGCAGTTGAACATGCCATGCTGCTTCCACTGAGTGCACGATCCTGAGGCCTAGCTGTCGGCTACTGAGTTTTTGGTTTTCTAATGTTTCAGAACTCGAACGGTCTTCCGGAACGGATTGCGTTCAAAAACCGAGGTACCACTGTACATCTGAATATGACAAACTGCACAAATTTTCATTCTAAAGACAATTATTTCAAAAAACTGGGAAGATATTTTTATTCAGCTCTCCTGAGCACACAACCTTATTGTCTGCCATCCTGAAATGCTAACCCGCTACAGATTATAGTTAGTGAGCAATGTGCAACATGATAAGCACTTTTCCTTAAATGCAGTCCACGTACCAATGTAAGCTGTGCAATATGAATTAAAGTGAAGGGAGAAACTTTCCCAGGGGATGTGCATGGAAATTATTTCCCCAGAACTGGAGTCGGATTGCCATATGGGTCAGCTTAGAGAATTATGGAATCACACAGATGAAAGGGATCCAATGGATCATCATGTCTAACCCCCTGGCTTTGAGATGAGATGTTCTGAAGCGTCTCCTGCCAGATGTCTCTCCAACCATTTCTTGGAAAACCTCCAGGGAATCATGTCTGATCTCTTCCTGTCTAATCTGTTTATTTCAAAATATTTTCATGATTCATAGCATAATTCGGGGGAAGGGAATGGGCTGGGGATTCCCTTAGCTATTTCTTCCTCCAGTGTATATAGATGGATATTCAAGAACCTCTAAGTTTCCTGCAATGAATTACTCTATTATTTATTTAGTTCATTTATATCCTGCCTGATCAGCTGACTTTACCAAATAAAAGCACATCTACTGGGCAACAGCCTTGTGCTGCCTTGGGCTTTGTTGAAGGTGACTGACAAGGAGGAAGTGGCCTGGTGCACTTTAGAAATTCAAAATGCAATTATTGGTTATGATTCCTAGTCCTTTTCCATATTTTACAAGTAAAGTAAAGAGTAAGGAAGCACTTGCACTCACACCCAGGTTAAACCATATAATTGTTTTGCGAATGTTTGTGAAATGTAGGATATTTACACAAATAAAATCTCACAGGGAGGATATAAATGACAGACAAGCCTATTGTCTCTTGTTGGAAGCAAGGCTGGGTCTCCACATACAGCAGAATATGATGGGACTGATGTGATAAAATGGATAAATACCAACTCAGGCTGTTTGGAGAGGGAGTGAGGAGCTAAGACTTTTGAAAACTGCTGCAGGTAATAATAATAAAAAATGCTTTGATTGCTTTCAGACTACAAAGGACCACTATTACTATACTAACCTTTGTACAGTGGTACCTTGGCTTACATATGCTTCAGGTTACAGACTCCGCTAACCCAGAAATAGTGCTTCAGGTTAAGAACTTTGCTTCAGGAACACCCTTCCAGCAGATGTCAAGGCGATAAACAACTACCTGACATTCAGGAGACATCTTAAGGCAGCCCTGTTCAGGGAAGTTTTTAACGTGTGATATTTTATTGTATTTTTGGTTTTTATGGAAGCCGCCCAGAGTGGCTGGGGAGGCCCAGCCAGATGGGCGGGGTATAAATAATAAATTATTATTATTATTATTATTATTATTATTATTATTATTATTATTATCAGGATGAGAACAGAAATCGTGCTCCAGCGGTGTGGCGGCAGCAGGAGGCCCCATTAGCTAAAGTGGTGATTCAGGTTAAAAACAGTTTCAGGTTAAGTACGGACCTCCAGAACGAATTAAGTACTTAACCCGAGGTACCACTGTATGTGGAAATAATGAATAAAGATGGCATGCTTTACTTAAAACCCTGGGCGAATACATGATCTCTTTGGCTTTTTAGCTCCCAAATTAACATACATTCATATAAGCATGCCTTTATTTTGTGGTCTATTTCTCTATCTCCCCCTTTCCTATCAGGATTTGGAGTAAGGGCTCCTACTGTCTTTTTTAGGGGAATGAAGCAATCAGTAGCCTCTCTGTTTGCAAGTAATGAGATTGAGACAGGGACAAGCCATGGATGGTATTTTGCTAAACATGAGATTATGGGGAACCAATGAAACTTGTACATGCCCCCTTTTTTTGCAAGTAAGGGGCCAGAGTGGGGCTTTCTCTCATAGTGGGCAGCGTGCGGCACGTGACTCTGCTCCTTAAGCCAAGACTAGAATGTCACATGGAACACAACATGATATTTTATGCCACAACCAGAAGCACATATTTATAGGACTGGGTTGCAAGGCTATGAGATGTATGCCGGGTAATGGTTTTATTTACTACACTGATAAAATCAAGTGTTAAAAACAAATTTATCAAAATATATAGAAAACCAGGAGATTAAAACAGATACAGATTAACTATATGGACAAAGGTCCATATAGTTAAAGCTATGGTTTTCCCAGTAGTGATGTGTGGAAGTGAGAGCTAGACCATAAAGAAGGCTGATCGCCGAAGAATTTATGCCTTTGAATTATGGTGCTGGAGGAGACTCTTGAGAGTCCCATGAACTGCAAGAAGATCAAACCTATCCATTCTGAAGGAAATCAGCCCTGAGTGCTCACTGGAAGGACAGATCCTGAAACTGAGGCTCCAATACTTTGGCCACCTCATGAGAAGTGAACGACTCCCTGGAAAAGACCCTGATGTTGGCAAAGATGGAGGGCACAAGGAGAAGGGGACGACAGAGGACGAGATGGTTGAACAGTGTTCTCGAAGCTACCAGCATGAGTTTGACCAAACTGTGGGAGGCATTGGAAGACAGGAGTGCCTGGCATGTTCTGGTCCATGGGGTCATGAAGAGTCGGACACGACTAAACAACTAAACAACAACAAAACAGATATGCGCAATAAAATTATATGTTACATTTTCAGGTAGTCTTGCTTAAGCAATTTTTTTTTTAAGCAGGTGCCAAAAATCATACCGTAAATGTGCCTGTCTAATATCAATGGGCAGAGAGCTCTAATATTGAATGATAGATTCCTTGCACATTATGTGGCCCTTGTAAATGTGCCAGTTCTGCATATCAAAGTGGTTTGGCAAGCACACATAGGGTAAGGCGATCCCTCAAGTAAACTGGTCCCAAGGTATATTTTCTCAGGTATATGTTGGCATGGAATTTCCAGGACAGTTGAACCTATCACACCTGCTACTTCTGGGGTTCCTTTATAAGGGCAAATTTGCAGGATAATTATTATTATTATTGATTATCCGCCCTTCACCCTAATGTCTCAGGACAGATTACAACATTAAAACAACAGTTTAAAACAACTCTTTTTAAAAAATAATAAACAAATTCCATTGTATACTGCCAGAACTTTAATATAGAATTATAATCAATCATAGGGGTTTTCTTTTTCCGTTAGTGTAACTCAAGTAGGTTGAACTTGCCTGGATGTTCAATGAATAAAGCTAAGAGCAAGGTTCTGTTTTGAACAATGATTGAGAAGTGCTGAAAATCATAAGAAGGAAGAGCTTGTTTGCTGATATCTCCTTTAGACACCTAATAAGGAAATAAATGACTTTGGCCACCTCTTGTGTAACATCTTGCCCTCATTTTACAATGAAAAGAAGCATCAAGCTGGATATGTATATAAATTTCCTATAAGATGCAGACTTACTGTTGCATCTTTATTCAACATCAGCTTCCAGATGGGAACTATTTTTCATGGTTCATAAAGCCAAAACCAGCTGCTACATTTGAACCTACATAAGGAATTGGCTTTTTTTTTATTGCCTTAACAGGGCTTAGAAAACAATTGCTGTTGTTTCTTTGGGACTGCTGCACTTCACATCCCTCAGAAGACTTACCGTATGATATCAGGATATTCTTTAAAAATAAAATTAACAACCCCAACACTTGTAAAGGAAGAGACACTTTTTTTCTAGCAGCGATAGGCTAGTTCAGCACAAATAAAAACAGAAAAGCGGTGTGCCTTCACAGTGCACTTCAATTGTGCTCAGACATTTTTTTCTAGAAAACTTGCAAATGGATATGAGATGCTTTTGGAGCCTCTGCTTCCTTCCTCCTTTATTTTTGTTTTGTTTTGAGAAGACAGGAAGTACACCCAACAATTTCCTCCTCCCCTTTGCCCACCCTCCCGCTTTCCTCTCTTCCAAGCGAAAGCCATTCTTTGATAGTGATAGGGGAAAACCATGGCGATTCTCACAATGCATAATATCCCCACAGTTTAAACCAATATTTAACCCTTGATGTGCTTTGAGGAAAGACTGTGTAGGCTGTGTGTCTGAGCAGAAGGGAGGAAAGGGAGGAGGCTGGGGGGGGCCTCATTAGGAGTAAACCTAATATTATGGAAGGAATCATGCAACACTTGCAGCTATTATTATAGTCGGGCATAATTCATTTGCATTTTAGATGGGATTGTCAAAGCAACCAAAGCAAAGCACATCAGTTCCGGAGGAGAATTATTCAGGCTGGCCAAATTACCCATCTCTGTGTTTTTGTCATTAGTCAGAGATTTCTAGTGGGGGTTTTTTTGAATTCACTCAGTCACATGCATTAAGGATTTCCCCCCCCCTCCCCTGCTCACACTTTGAAATAGCATATGTCAGCACATTCAAAGGAGCCCACAGAAAACCAAGGGAGAGGCACGCAGAGAGTTAACATGTGCGTATGACAGGGAAGCAAGTTTGCTGTGAATTGGGAAGCACAAACTATAGTAAACCATTGGATAATCCCCCACCCCGCTAAGTGGCTTCCCCAGAGGCCTGATACAGTGCCAAAGCCTCTTACGCATACTGAGACAAAGCCTCTTGCAAGGCGAATTCAACTCCTGAAGCCACCATACTGCTTCCTGACAGCCTCCAATTGCATAGTCTCTGTATTTGTGATTCCTGCTGCTTATATTTACTTGTTCCCAGGGCCACAACAGGCTCCATAAACAAATACTTGCCACTGGAATGGGCTTTATATCAATTCAGGTACTGTGCTTTGCTTTCCCTTCCAGGATTTCCCCCCTTCTTGCATAGATTTGTGCAAATAGGCTTTTAATACCTTGGAGAGATTAATTTGGCAATTACAAGCCAGTTTAGAAACACATGCTAAACAATTGGTCATATAATCACCATCCCTTCTAGCATAGCACTATTGAAGCTTAGGGAAAACATTTTCCGAAGCAGAAAAGGCATGTTTGCTCTATGGATTTATTAAGGAATAAACCTTAATGTGTTGATTAGTTCCCAGTGGATGTTTTGTGTTGCTGTCTCTCTTTGGCCTGCAGACAAAAATGGAAGTGATATGTCTGATTACAGGTATTCAAAACCTTTGTGGAACCATGTGTAGATATTAAAACAGCAAGGGTTGGGCTCACTGCTACATTACAACAGTTTGTACACCAATGGAATGCACTGGCCAAGCTCTTGCTTTGAAAGGAGAAAAGTGAAGTCTCAAGGGAATGGACTAGGGTAAGATGTTCACTTTAATAGCAAAATAAAATTGGCTGGAGAAGTAATGAAGAGAGAGAGAGTAATGAAGAGAGAGAGAGAGATCATAGGTGATCGTTTCAGAGAGGAGATGCTTCAGTATAGCTAACATAACCAATGAGGCAATCTCCAAATGTTTGGACTCCAACTCCCATAAGCCCCAGCCAGCACAGGCAATGGTCAGGGATGATGGGATTTGTAATCAAAAACATCTGGAGGGCACTAATTTGGGATAAGGCTGCAATAAAGTCACAGTCTCAGCTGCCATTTCTTATCAATTTTAGGTCCAAGTCAGAACCACTGATGGAAAATATATGATCAATGAAAGTGGCAGACTGAATTTCACCTGAGATGTAAAGGGATGGTTTCACATGATGGTTTTTGCCCTACTGCTCATCTACACTATGCTGGTGTAAAATGGTGTTGTTTTAATCAGACCAGTTCACAGGATTACTGCATGAACTGTTTTGGTCCAGACTGCAGATTGCTGGGACCAAACATTGGGAGCTTTCAACCAATATAGTCTCCTGAAACAGATGCCAACAACCTAGCATGCCATTAAACAGATGCTGTCATTTCTCAACTCACTTTCCAGGTGTATACCCACTGCAATCTGTATTCCCACATAGTTGATTTGTCACCTGAGGCACCAGGAAACTGACCTGAGGGGTGGGGGGAAACAGTTGGTAACAAACATTTTAAGGTTCACCAAGAGTACAGATATAGCAATATTATGTCCTTGGCCTGCTGCGCCCATGTAAATAAGCCCACAAAAGTTACTAGCCTGCAAAAATGTTTACTACCTAAATGCAGGCTAGAAAGTTAGGGTGGAGTGGTCTGTTCTTCCTGCTGCTTCAGTGCTGAGCATTCTGACAATCCAAAAGCAACACAGTAGGCTAATAATATGATTGCAACACTTTGTAATCATATTATTAGCCTATCGTGTTGCTTTTGGATTGTCAGATTATTCTGTTTGCAAAACACAGGATCTTTGTTGTTTACCTTCAGTGCTGAGCATGGCGGAAGGGGCTTCTTTCTTCCAGTTTACATGGTGGGTTTAAATAAGGGATGATGACCCAATTAGAATTCGTGGTCTCATCCTGTCATTGGCTCAGGCTCAGGCTTAACCTGTTGTCTTTGTCCATGGAGTTTTCTTGGCAGGGATAGATACTGGAGTGGCTTGCCGATTCCTGCTCCAGGTGGATCACGTTTGGTCAAAACTCTCCACTATGACCTGTCCATCTTGGGTGGCCCTGCACGGCATAGCTCATAGCTTCTCTGAGTTATTCAAGCCCCTTCGCCGTGGCAAGGCAGTGATCACTGTAGATGGTGACTGCAGTCACAAAATCAAAAGACGCCTGCTTCTTGGGAGAAAAGCAATGACAAACCTAGGCAGTATCTTAAAAAGCAGAGACATCACTTTGCCAACAAAGGGCCGTATAGTTAAAGCTATGGTTTTTCCAGTAGTGATGTATGGAAATGAGAGCTGGAGCATAAAGAAGGCTGATCACCAAAGAATTGATGCTTTTGAATTATGGTGCTGGAGGAGACTCTTGAGAGTCCCATGGACTGCAAGAAGATCAAACCTATCCATTCTGAAGGAAATCAGCCCTGAGTGCTCACTGGAAGGACAGATCATGAAGCTGAGGCTCCAATACTTTGGCCATCTCATGAGAAGAGAAGACTCCCTGGAAAAGACCCCGATGGTGGGAAAGATTGAGGGCACAAGGAGAAGGGGACGACAGAGGACGAGATGGTTGAACAGTGTTCTCGAAGCTACCTGCATGAGTTTGACCAAACTGCAGGAGGCAGTGGAAGACAGGGGTGCCTGGCATGCTCTGGTCCATGGGGTCATGACGAATTGGACATGACTAAATGACTAAACAATAACAACAGGCTTAACCTACTGCTAGTCTTCCTGCCTTCCACTTTACCAATCCCAATGGGCATCAGCCACCACTGGCAGACCCTCCAAGTGTCCCTATTTTCCAGGGACACCCCTGATATAGAGAAGCCATCCGATTTCTGATTTGATCCCAGAATGTCCCACTTTTCCTTAGGATGTCCATATTTTCACTGGAGAAATGTTGGAGGATATGGTAGGGTGTCCCTATCTTCATTGGCAAAATGTTGGAGGTTGTCTAATTATTCGATCCCTGGGCCATCTGAAAGTAACCCTGTATAGGGAGTGGGGTTTTGTTAAATGTTTGATGTTTTATTGTTTTTATTATGTTGGAAGTTGCCCAGAGTGGCTGTTGCAACCCAGTAAGAGGTGTGTGGTATAAATAGTAAAATTATCATTAGGGAATGGGAAGTCCCTATTTTCATCAGAGAAATGTTGAAGGGTATGCACTGGCAGTAAGCCCTATTTAATTCAGTGTCGCTTTCTCTCAGATAGGTGGGGAAGAGATTACAGTCTTAGTTGGGCATGATTTATGGAATGCAAATGAGAAACCATTGTGAAAACTAGACTCAGAGCAAGCTTATCATCTGAGCTCAACCCCTGACCTCAGGATCCTATTAGGCCAATTCCACCTCATAACCCCTTTAGTTGGTGAAGTGGGGAGGTCTGTTGCCCAGTGGGAACACAATTTGCTCCTTGTTCCAGGGGATACTTATTACCAATTGGCATAAATGGCACACGATCATTCTGATCTTCCAATATCGTTTGCTGCCAGAATAGAGCCCTTATCAGCCCTGCAGAACCCTACTTCCTTCTTCTCAGCCCTGTGCATGTGTGCGTTCATTCACTTGTTGTTTTACTTGGCAGTCTCTGCTTCTCAATCTATGAATGTTGGCATATAAAAGGCTGGCAGCCTTTCAGGCCCTTTAAATTACATACTTTGAAGAGCACATTAACTTCTTTGCCTTATGAATAGCTATAGTTAACAACTAATGCACAAAAAAATGTGCTAAGGTAAAATAACAGAAGACTTCCCAAAATCTATTGGAGATGGATTGAATCTAGAAGCCAAATTTCCAGCCCTGCTAAATTGCAGGATGTTGGTTTGGCACATGATAACAGTAGAAATCAGAAGTGGCCTAAGGTTGGCTTATAAATAAAAAATAAAATAAAATAAAAAACCCCTCACACAGTATCTGCCCTTGGGCTTGCAATTTAAACAACATGGCACAAAAGGAAAAGGCAGTGGGCAGAGGAGAGAAAAACAGGCAAACTTGGGTACCAAATTCTTGATGTTACAAAGTTCATATAAGAACTACAGTGGTACCTCTGGTTACGAACTTAATTTGTTCCAGAGGTCCGTTCTTAATCTGAAACCGTTCTTCACCTGAGGTACTACTTTAGCTAATGGGGCCTCCCACTGCCGCCGCACGATTTCTCTTCTCATCCTGAGGTAAAGTTCTTAACCCAAGGTACTACTTCCGGGTTAGCGGAATCTGTAACCCAAAGTGTTTGTAATCTGAGGTGTTTGTAACCTGAGGTACCACTGTAGCTTGGATAAATTACATTAATATCCTAAGAATCTCAGGTGTTAAGATCCCCTAAGACACACAGTTTTTCTAACACATCCTGGATCCCATCATAGTTTCTAATATAAACAGAGTGGTTGTGAGTGCCTTTTTAGCAATACCATCTCTGTATCATATTCAGATTGGCAGGCAATATAGGGAGATATTTGAGGTGCCTGTCCCAAACCACAGGAGTCCATTCCTTTTGGAAATGGACTAAAACAGATTTTAAAGCAGACCTTATTATTTTGGACTAGCATTTGGAGCCAGTGTTGAGACTACTGAGGATCAGCAATTGTAATATTTGTCTTTAGCTGCTTAATTACAGTTTAATTCAACTGCTAAAGGAGATTTCAAGAGAGGGTGCACTACCAAACTTTCTTAAAACCAAAATTTCTCAAATTCTTTAACTGCTAGAATCTGATAGTACTATATTTATTTTGGATGCTTTTCTGCTTCAAAGGGGTTCTCAAAGCAGCATACCAAAACAAACAAAGAAACTTACGGTAATTTAGGAGAAAACTATTTCAATGTCTGATGCAATACAATGGAAAATTAGCAATAAAAGAAGAAATCAATCAAATAAAAACAAATAATAAACAATATGAAATAGGACCTTAAGTAGCACACAAAAAACCCAAGAAACAGTCAGTCTCAGCAATAAGTGCTTACCTAAGACCTGCAAGTATAGGGCATTATACAAATTTTAATAATAATAATACTGAAGGAATAGGACAAAAAGAAAGAAAAAGATATGGCCTTCTCCAGATGCCAAGAGAAGGATCAGGAAGGGCCCAGGTAAGGCTCTGGGAAAAGGAGTTGCACAGTTTGTACTGCAACTGAGAAGGACCTGTCCCACATTCCAACTAACCACATTTCTTAAACGTTGGTGCACAGCCACCACGCTAGACCTTCATACCTTTTTAATAGCAGTTCTCACAGTAATACTACTACCACTACTACTAATAATAATAATAATTTATTATTTATACCGTGCCCATCTGGCTGAGTCCCCCCAGCCACTCTGGGCGGTTTCCAACAAAACACTAAAATACAATAACCTATTAAACATTAAAAGCTTCCCTAAACAGGGCTACCTTTAGATGTGTTCTAAAAGTTTGGTAATTATTTTTCTTTTTGACATCTGGTGGGAGGGCGTTCCACAGAGTGGGCACCACTACTGAGAAGGCCCTCTGCCTGGTTCCCTGTAACTTGGCTTCTTGCAGCGGGGGAAGGGCCAGAAGGCCCTCGGCGCTGGACATCAGCGTCCGGGCAGAATGATGGGGCTGGAGACACTCCTTCAGATATACTGGGCTGAGGCCATTTAGGGCTTTCAAGGTCAGCACCAACACTTTGAACTGTGCTTGGAAACGTACTGGGAGCCAGTGTAGGTCTTTCAAGACCGGTGTTATGTGGTCTCGGTGGCCACTCCCAGTCACCAGTCTAGCTGCCACATTCTAGATTAATTGTAGTTTCTGGGTCACCTTCAAAGGTAGCCCCACGTAGAGTGCATTGCAGTAGTCCAAGCGGGAGATAACTAGAGCACGCACCACTCTGGCGAGACAGTCCGCGGGTAGGTAGGGTTTCAGCCTGCAAACCAGATGGAGCTGATAAACAGCTTCCCTGGACACAGAATTCTCATTACATTCCTTGATGTAGGATTCAACTCCCTGGCTTCATCACACCATTTGCTCTTCAAATCCTATTGTATAAGCATCCAGTCTCTTAGGCAGAGGCTTCTAGCCTTCCAGCATTTTTTATTATTATTTTAAAAACAACGCAGAGTTGTTTTTCTTTCTTCTTTTGTCTTTCTTTTTTAATTATGGTGGGGGGGGGGAGAGCACACTGACCATCCAACCATCCCACCACTTCAACCCAACCTGAAGGCATAGTTCAGATCTAAACAATAATAGCAAAGTTGCTGATATCAATATAAAGAGTCTGAAAGTTGCTGGTATCAATATAAAGGAACCTGTTAACAACCATATACTGTGGGATGCGGCAGGTGCAATTTGTCCTGTAGAATCTTTGTTAGATGAATGGCCAGCAGTCCATCATAAAAGTATAATGTGTTTTTTCCCTCTAGCCACACAAAGTCTTTGCGTCAGTTTTTTTCAGAAAATGCTGTGTCCCAATGTTTTCCTTTATTCCATTTGTATTTATATACCGCACTCTCACACATATCAGGGCAGTGCAAAGCAATACAAAGCACATTTTAGAAACCATTAAAAGCAGTACAGCACAATCATTAAGATGATTGGCTACTCAAGAACATTTTAAACAATGGCACAGGCTAGTTGGCATTAAAAGATCTTCAAAGCATGAAAGGCAAAAAGCTAGCAAGCCTGTCAAATCTCTGCTGAAAGAATGTCCCACAGCATGGGGCTGGTGACATTAAATGCCTGAATTCCAGTGAAGGCGTGTTGTGCTTCTGTAAGACATGGCTCTGAAAGGTTGGACAACCAACTTTGTGCAAGCTGGCCGAAGTGACTGCTTGCCCTGTTCTTGGGTTCAGCTATTCACCTGTAAAATGAAAAAAGAGACACATTAATTACATAAAATATAATGTGGGAAGACGATTTTGCTGGTGATGGTGATGATGAAGATGATGAAGAAGAAGAATTTTAAACGATGTAACTCTAGAAATTCTCCAAACTTCACAAAAGGATCCCAGCTAATGATTCAAGGGGGTGCTGACTCCCAACATGCTGACCAAGGGGATATCAGAAAGCATCAATATATCTTGGAGACCACAGATAAAAACTGTTGGTTAAAAACTGAGGCCTTTTTGCTGTGTTTAAGAGTGGTCGCAAGCAACCAATACATTTTCCTATTAAGCATATTTGCCCAACAGTACTGATCCACTCTTCTGGATCAGTCTTTCTGGGCTAGCTGCCCACATCTTATCCATATCTGCTCTTCATAGCTAAAGGCAGTTGTGGTTCTGGATAAGGCCATGTATGACTCTGTGTTTGTGTGTGTGTGTGTGTGGAATGACATACCTCGGGTTACGAACACTGCGGGTTGTGCGTTTTTGGGTTGAACCCAGAAGTACCAGAAAGGGGTTATTTCTGAGTTTCGGCACCCGCGCATGTGCAGAAGCTCAAAATGACGTCACGCGCATGTGCAGAAACACCAAATCATGTCTTGCACGTGCACAGACGCGGCGCTTCAGGCTGCTAATGCTGTGGGTTACGAACGTGCCTCCCACACGGATCACATTTACAACCCGAGGTATGACTGTACTAGACATTGAAATCGCTGCCTCCCACATCACCCATCATTTTTCTCCTGCCAGTAGGTGGCAGTGCTACAGGGACATAAAACCCAGTGGTGACGAGGCTTAGATCCCTGAACTTACTACGTAGTATTTTGACTTCCTCTGTAACTGGATCAGCTTCCCATGTCCTGAATCTCCAGTGTACCAGGGGAACCTGATGTGTGCCCCCACATGCATTACAGAGAAATGAGCCAAGTCTTGCTGCATCATGGCCAAGCAGATTCTTTTTTCAGAAAATTCCACCCATGATCCATTTTTTAGCCAATGCAAATGTTGCTTTCTGAACATCTGTACATGACAAGCCACTTGGAATCCTGCCTGTCCCATGTGAATGTACACAAGCGCCCCTCTAGGTTGGCATGTCTGGAACTGATTACATCCAGGCTTTTCCTACAGCTGCATTCTATGAAATGGTTGCATGGAGGCCTTGACACAGGGTTAATTTATTTCTGAGATGATAAATTCCCCTCATTTTTAGAGGAGGGGGGGCGTTTTGGGGTTTCTTTGAAAGAGCTTCAATGTAAAAACCTCCAAAAGGTAGCAGAGAAAACCCTAGTTTTGACTGAAGAAATTTAGGAAGACCACAAATTAGAGCAGAGGGCACAGGGAGGGAAGAGAGACTCTCAGGTGCACAGGGAAATGGTTTAGTAGGCCCAGAGCATTTTGACAAAAAAAAAAAAAATCTTCTTCTGGGTGTGGGTGGTGTGTGGGTGTGGGTGTGTATGAAATGTCTAAAAGACTTGAAAAAGATCAGATAAAATTTTCTGGAAATATCTTTTTACACATTTTATAGCCTCTTATTCCTCTTTTTAGACATTTGTATTGGATCTTTTCCAAGCCCTTCAGACATTTCAGGTTATATATACAGTGGTACCCCGCAAGACGAACGCCTCGCGAGACGAAAAACTCGCAAAACGAAAGGTTTTTTCGTTTTCGAGTTGCCTCGCAAGACGAATTTCCCTATGGGCTTGCTTCGCAAGACGTCTTTTGCAGCAAGGGGCTGCAGGGAGATCGCTATCTCCCCGCAGCCCCTTGCTTCAAAAGAGGTCCAGGGGCAGCGGGAAGCTAAGCGCTTCTTCCCCGCTGCCCCCCGACGTCTTTTGCAGCAAGGGGCTGCGGGGAGATCGCTTCTCCCGGTGCTCCGAAGCCGGGCGGGGGGCAGGGGACACCTCCCGCCGCCGCGGGGACACCTTTTGAAGGCAGGCGGGGGGGGAGCAAAGACTTTCGCCCCCCGCCCGCCTTCAGAAGAGGTCCAGGACCTCTTCTGAAGGCTGGCGGGGGGCAAAAGTCTTTGTCCCCCCCTGCCTGCCTTCCCAGGGGCTTTTAAATCGCCCCGGACAGCGGAGAAGTCCTCCGCTGTCTGGGGCGATTTTAAAATGCCGCCCGCCAGCATTTTAAGATCGCCCGGACAGCGGAGAAGTCCTCCGCTGTCCAGGGGTTTTTTAAAATGCTGGGGGTGGGAAGAAAAGCCCTTTCCCCCCCCCAGCCTTCAGAAGAGGTCCGGGGACAGACTGTCCCCGGACCTGGTCTGAAGGCGGTTTCCCTAGGAACGCATTAATTGATTTTCAATGCATTCCTATGGGAAACCGTGCATCGCAAGACGAAAAAACCGCAAGACGAAGAGACTTGCGGAACGAATTAATTTCGTCTTGCGAGGCACCACTGTATATATATCTGTGTGTGTGTGTGTGTGTGTGTGTGTGTGTGTGTGTGTAAAAAACATACCCCCAGAATAAGATTTTTGTTGAAACACATCACTTTTCTGTACAACCAAGAGTTTCTCTTTCCTTTCTTCCGGGGGTGGGCAATTTCAAACAAATACCATTATGAAAATCATTGTGTGTGTGTGTGACTTTCTACTTCAGAAAGAAGAGGAATTAAAATTAATAACAGGAGCCAGTTGCATGTAGTGGTTCAGGATGTGCGAGAGGAAGTCCTCAACCCATAGCCCATCTCAGCCATGATCTCACCTTAGGCAAGGCACATTCTCTCAGACTTAGGCTTCATACACATCATACTTTTAAAGCACATTATTTTCTCCAAAGAATCATGGGAATTGTAGCTCTGTGAGGGGTAAATTACAGTTTCCCAGTTTCTTGGAGGGGGGTGCCTTAAGTGTATGGTAACTATGCAGCACAGAGACATGCACCATCTGCAGTATGGGCAGAATGAATCTTTCCTACCTTACTGTGCTGCTGTGAAGATTAATGAGGCTGCATAAATGCCATTCTTACATCTCTAGAAATGTTTTTATTGGTTGGAATCCAGTTTGTGTTCATGTGCTAGCGGAAGGGGATTTGATTGAGTGGGTGCCTCTCCAGCTAAAGAGGTGATACCTCTGATGAGCCCCATGGGGACGTCCTGGGAGGACTGGTTGGAGGTGGAAGAGGATTGGGATGAGGTCACCGAGTCTGATGTCAGGAAGGGGCTGAATGGTGGATTGGGAGACATAATAAACCATCTAGAGCCAGACATCCCAGTGGAGGAGGCATCACCTGATCCAGCCCTCCACCTCCTTTCAACAAGGATGCTCAAGGAATCAGGGAGACATGGGAACCTGAGTCGGAGCATGACCCTGCTGAACCAGGCCAGCATCTCTCACCCAGGACATGCCCTTGGAGGTGCCAGTGCAAGCAGATCCAGCTCACTCACAGGAGTGCCTGCCTGCTTGCCCAGTTCCATTGGTTGGGATGAGAACTATGTGAGTGACTGTGAGCCCATCCCACTCTTCAAAAGAGAAACCATGGGTGTGTGTCAGGGAGATAACCTATTAGTTTGTGCCAACGCTATTTTTCTAGAAAAAGAGGTGCTAGAACTCATCGTGAACGCCTCCCTTCTTTTCTTAGAACTGCAATGGCGCCCACCAGAGAGGTGCCAGAACTGAGTTTCAGTGAGGTCTGGCTGGAGAAAAAGCCCTAACCATGCATCTTGGAACCCTGTTTCTGTGTAGCCCATCAGCTAATTATGTTTAAACCATGTAATGGCTTGTGGTATAAAGCATTCGGGAATAATCAGCTGAGAAGCCGAGTACCATGTCTGAGAGTAGGAGCTGGGGCAATATTTGCTGCGTCCCTTTTCCTCTTCCCCTTCCCCTGCACTCCAGCACTTCTTTAAAATTTGCTCCAGATAATTATGGACATTTCAGAACAGGGTAGGAAGTAGCATTGCCGGGGAGTGGAACCTCAAGGAGTAACTGGCAAAATTTGCCTCCCCTTAGTAATGATATTTACTGGATCAAAAGCACTTCCATGGGTACAAGGACACCAAATGGACCTTCCTTCCTTCCTTTGCTGTACAGTGGTACCTCTGGTTACGTACTTGATTCGTTCCAGAGGTCTGTTCTTAACCTGAAACTGTTCTTAACCTGAAGCACCACTTTAGCTAATGAGGCCTCCCACCACCGCCACGCGATTTCTGTTCTCATCCTGAAGCAAAGTTCTTAACCCGAGGTACTATTTATGGGTTAGCGGAGTCTGTAACCTGAAGCGTATGTAACCTGAAGCGTATGTAACCCGAGGTACGACTGTAGTATGTTTATTATGTGATGTCACTAGTGATTTAAATGTTTACTTGCCACACTGATGCCTTTGCTTTTGTTTGGTTTTGCTTGTGCCTCACCCTGCCTACAAATGCATGCCCACTGCAAATCAGCTGACTGCTAGCTTTTACTAATGAGCCAGTGCATTAGGTTTGCAACCTTATTTCATCACACACAGAGAGAGAGACAGACACACAAAAATACATTCATCTTTAACCACAAGCAAAATAAAGGGAGAAGCTGATGAAGATCTCCGACAAGTGATGCAGCCTGGCTTCTCTAACTGATGTCACAGTTCCTGTGGCCAAAAAAGAAACATGTTTGTTGCTAAGCAACACTATGTATATATTTCACTTGCCTGTTCCCACTTGGGATTTAACATATGCATTTTCACTTTCATCTCTGATGCATAGTTACATTTGTTTGCTTTGAGTGCCAAGATGAATGGAAACTGTCCAGTATAGGATATGCAAAAAGTACTGAAAGCTCAGGGGAAGATTTACCAACCTGAGCCATTGTTCTGCAGTGTAGTTTCAGTGAGAAACCTACTGAGTGCCATTCACCAGTGGCTGAGCCAGTTTCTCCATTGAGAAAAGATGCTGGGATTTGTGTTTAAAAGGACTACTGGTCCCCAAAGGTGCTGCCAATGAAGCCAAGGGACTTGGGCTTCGAATGATTTACCTCTGATGCAATCAAAGGGAGCATAGCTGCAACTCTAAGCATGCTAATAGAGGATAACTTCCATTCAAAAGTCTTTTAGATTGGTGTATAAACACTACTTGAATTTAATTGGATTGTGGATGTGTTCTAGGTAATGGGATATCTTGACTCATTTAATCACCTTCTTTTTAAATGTCAACTTTTCCAGACCTTATCCCTGTTGAATTTTGTATACTAATCTCATGTTGCTGATGAACCTTCCTTGTTGAAAGCAATGACACGTGTGCCCCCACTGCACACTTTTTGTCCCATACCCCCAAACACATACCACTTTTTCAATTTATTTAGACCAATAGCATGTACAACATTTTTTAAAAAAATGCATCAGGCCGGAGAAACGGAACAGAAAAACAGATATTAGTTATGATAAGCAGCATTATGAAGTTAAAAAATACTGTAAACTAAAACATGAAAACCTAGATACCTTAAAAGTACTTTAAAAAAAGAAGAAGTCCAGTAACAAATTTTACTTAGTGGAATTCCAAGGGAAATTATTCGTTATTTTTTCACGTTTAGTCACAATGTGCGCTCAATAATTAAATGACAAGATCTGGCACGGGATTTTCTAAACAAAAGCCCATGTTATGATAAAAACTAAAGGGATATAAGCAGCTTCCTTCTAGGTTTACTATTGTCTCTATTAATAAGCATTAAAGAGAGAGAAACACTGGAGGAATTCTCCCAGTGTACATGGTTTGAATTTTACTATGCTTTTCAGATTAGTTTAATTTCCCACTGGAAGTTGGCTCTTCATAAATATTGGCCTAGAATTATAATCATGTAAGACAAAACTATTGTGTTTGGGCTGTTCTTGTCCGTTCCCATTTACTCCTAATATGCAGAACTTGAAGCTTCAGACACGGACCTAAGCATTCAGCAAGAAAGACATCACGACAAATGCCGGTCTCTGATATCAGAGTTCAAGCACTTGGGAATGCATAACGAAAATATGTTGTTTTAACTTCACAGAACATCTTAAAATACTAAGCAAATTGGCAATTGCAGACTCTCCCCCTAAAAAATAAATGAATTAGAAGACACTAAAAGATTTCCCAACCACTAATCCAGAATTAAGCAGCAAGACTGGTGACTGGGGGCAGCTGCAGAGACCATATAACACCGGTCCTGAAAGACCTACATAGGCTCCCAGTACGTTTCCGAGCACAATTCAAAGTGTTGGTTTTGACCTTTAAAGTCCTAAACGGCCTCGGTTCAGTATACCTGAAGGAGCGTCTCCACCCCCATCGTTCTGCCCGGACACTGAGGTCCAGCGCCAAGGGCCTTCTGGCAGTTCCCTCACTGCGAGAAGCAAAACTACAGGGAACCAGGCAGTGGGCCTTTTCGGTAGTGGTGCCTGCCCTGTGGAATGCCCTCCCATCAGATGTCAAAGAGATAAACCACTACCTGATATTTAGAAGACATCTGAAGGCAGCCCTGTTCAGGGAAGTTTTTAATGTGTGACATTTTAATGTATTTTTAATCTTTGTTGGAAGATGCCCAGAGTGGCTGGGGAAGCACAGCCAGATGGGCGGGGTACAAATAATAAATTATTTTATTATTATTATTATTATTATTATTATTATTATTATTATTATTATTCCCAGCCCAGCATTCTAAGTTTTGCACAAAAAGTAATGTAACCATGTAAGGCACGTGGGTGGCGCTGTGGGTTAAACGACAGAGTCTAGGACTTCCTGATCAGAAGGTCGGCGGTTTGAATCCCCGCAATGGGGTGAGCGCCCATTGCTAGGTCCCTGCTTCTGCCAACCTAGCAGTTCGAAAGCACGTCAAAGTGCAAGTAGATAAATAGGTACCGCTCCGGTGGGAAGGTAAACGGCGTTTCCGTGCACTGCTCTGGTTTGCCAGAAGCGGCTTAGTCATGCTGGCCACATGACCCGGAAGCTGTACGCCGGCTCCCTCGGCCAATAAAGTGAGATGAGTGCCACAACCCCAGAGTTGGTCATGACTGGACATAACGGTCAGGGGTCCCTTTACCTTTCCCTAATGTAAGCATTACAGAGATTCCTTCAAGTTCAAGTGTGGACCAAGCTTGTTATGTATCCCCAAATGTCAATACTGCTGTAGTGTACAGTTGCCATGCGACATTTTTGCCTACACACACTGGGCTGTATTAAACACTGCTTTTCCATTTGCGCAACAGACTTCTGCTTCTTCGACAAAACTTCTCACTTCTCTCCACTTCCCTCTAAATCAGCCTCTAAATCAGCTCAAGAGGGTTGAGGAAGGGGAACTCCAATTACACAAGTGGGATGTCGCATATATACAAGGTGTGACCGGAAAGTTCAGTGAATGGTCACAGAAATAGGACAGCGAGAAATATTCGAACATACAATCGGCATCAAGAACCCACGAAATGCTCACAATTGTGTACGGAGAGGAAGCTGTAACTCAAAAGACAGTGTATGAATGGCTTAAGTGTTTCTGTAAAGGGCGGCAAACCATCGAAGATGACCCTTGGTCTGGCAGACCGTTGATGAGCAGAACGGTGGCAACTGTTGACAGAGTTCATGAGTTATTGATGCAGGATCAATGTTTGTCTGTCCGAATGGTGGCAGAAGAGTTGCATATTCTGCGTGAAATCATTACTGAGGTTCCTGAGTTGTCCCACTCTCCATATTCTCCTGATCTGGCCCCACCAGATTTCTTTCTTTTTCCAAAACTGAAATCTGCACTGAAAGGGCAGTGATTTCCCAACATTTCACACGTCCAAGCTGCTGTGAGGAGAAAACTGAAAGCAGTACGAAAAGAGGACTTCTCCAGAAGTTTCCAACAGTTCTACGAACGTTGGCAATGGTGCATTGTGTCAGAGGTGGCCTACTTTGAAGGCCTGTAAGGTATGTATGTCTGAATATTTCTCGCTGTCCGATTTCTGTGACCATTCACCGAACTTCCCAGTCACACCTTGTAGCAAAAGAAAGAAAGAAAGGAAGGAAGGAAGGAAGGGAGGGAGGAAGGAAGGCTCATATATTCAGTTGTGGAATCCCACTTGTACAAAGGACTTCTGCTTGCTCAATTAAGACTTCCTGGCCCTCCTTTTTCTCCTGCCTGTCCTGAGTGGCCCTAAAATCTGTTTTGGGTAGTTGTGGGGGGGCAACAAACAGATTGCATGGGGTACAGGAGGCTGCAGCGAGGAGGAAGTAAAGGGAATCTGTTTGAATCTGCTGGTGTGACATTGGATCTCACCATTTATGTAGACATGTTCATAGATCATAGGATTGTAGAGTTTGAAGGGACCCCAAGGTTTGTCTAGTCAAACCACTTGCAATCAATCACCAGCATCAATCACAGCAATGGATGCAAATATATTTGAAACCGCCTTTTACCAAGCCAGACACTTGAACCATTAGTTCCGTATTGCCTACCCCAGCTGCCAGTGGCTCTCAAACGCTTCAGTCCAAGGTCTTTTCCAGTACTCATGTCTGTCTGCGGTCCTTTTTAGCTGAAGATGCCAGGGAATGAATTTGAGACTGCCAGCATATAAAGCACATGCTCTATCGCTGAACTGTGATATGTATGCACATACAAAAAACCCATCTTCCCATTACAGCCCAGCCCTTTGTTACTGTCTGGGTCTATCCAGCATATACAGAAATGAAAGAGAAAATTCTAAGTGTGTCAAGACTGGCTACTATTGGAAGCAGAACACTAGATGTACCTTTAGCTAATGTAGCAAAGCAATCCTTAGCCTTTTAGAATATGACTTTCAAGCAGACTTCACACTGCAGAAATTCAAAACTTATGTTTATAGGAATTCTGTATTTTCTTTTGTACAGAAACCATTGCATTCAACACTTATTTGTTGAGAACAAGAACTCAATTTTTAAAAACAAAGACGGCTAACGACCATTCCTGCCAATCCCTATTGCTAGACAGAGGCTGCTCTTATGTAGGGGATAAAGTCACAGAGTTTACAGTACACAGAGATTTGCTGAGATTTGCCATTTAGGCATGCAAATCAGATTGTAGCCTAAAGCCATGAGAGATTTGTGCTTAAACCATCTCCAAAATTTGGAATGCATTAAACAGTGACAGCAGCTTCAGAGTTTAATTTTGGATGTGCCAGTTTTTTACTCCAGCCCGGTTTTACTAGAGGATAGCTATTCTTGGTCACAATTTTCTGGGGAAAGGAAAGCTGGAATCAGTACTGGTATAATTTAAACAAAGTCATTTGGCGGTACTTTCCATGGATAGAGACAACTGAGTTTGTATATTAAGCAGTTGGGCATTTATGAACACTATTATAATGGGTGATGTGAGGGAGCCTGGTGGGTTATTTCTGCGTTTTGCTCAGACTTTGCAAAGCCCCACAACTGCTGCTCCGCTGCTCCGTATAGTTTACATTTGTGTAGAGCCAATTTAAATGTTCAATAGGCAGTATTGTACAGTCTGTTTCGTTTACAGATATCATAGGTGGGGAATTGCTTGTTTGAAAGGAGAAAGTTCTTTCTGATGCTTAGTTGGAATCCCCTTTCTTGTAACTTGAAGCCATTGGTTTGGATCCTACCCTCTGGAGCTGGAGAACACGAGTGTCCTCCATCTTCCATGTGACAGAGCTGAAGATATTTGAAGGTGGCTATCATGTCTCCTCTCAGTCTCTTCTTTTCCAAGCTACCATACAATTCCCTCAACTGTTCCTCATAAGGCTTGCTTTCCAGACCTTTGATCATCTTGGTTGTCCTCTTGTACACACCTTCCAGTTTGTCAATAGCCTTCTTAAATTGTGGCGCCCAGAACTGGACACAGTAATCCACGTGTGGTCTAAAGCACGATACAGTAATGTTGCTTTTGGGCATATGTACACCAAGGCCTGAGGTTCCCCACCCCTGTTCCAGAAGGTAGGCAGGGATAGTGGGCAAAAGAGCAGCAAGCCATGACTATTTGTATGCACTTCTTCAAAACTGTTAAGAAAACAGATGCCACTCCCAGGCAAAGGTGGGCAACTTTGTCCTCACCAAACTCTTCCTGGCTGACAGGAGCAAGCCAACATTAAATCACACCGAGCCCATTGAAATTAAGTCTCTATTATTAGCAAAAACAGGATCTGCACAAGAGCATCAGGCCTAATGAGCACAGCAACTCATGTCCATGAAGTTTTGCACCCGTGAAGCAGTTGCCGAGACTAAACGTTTCCGCCTTCCCACAGCCGGCTGTGTCTCCTCCTCTCCAGGGTTTTCTACAAGCAATCAGAGACTGTGCCTGTGTGCCTGTCTTTGCTCCTTCTGCTTCATGCCTCTCCTGGTTCTAGGAGACATGGGAGGAGGGAAGCTTCTCACAGCAGGAGGGGGAGACCCCTGTGTCTCTTCACAAGCCTGACCCATCTCTGCCTCTTGGGTTCCCTCATCCCACTCTCCTGCTTCTGATTCTGGACTTCTCTCTGCCACAGACTCTTCCCAAACCATAAGTGCTGTTACGTCTTCAGCTTCTGACACCAGTTCCTCCCTCTTTTTGTCTGACCACTCATTGTTGTCCCACCACCACTCCCCATGCTCTGAGCCTTCTTCCCTTGGGGGTTCTGTAGCTGGTTGCTCCCACCATTCCTCTCCATCCAACCAGTCTATGACTTCCTATTTATTTATTTATTTATTTACTTACTTACTTACTTACTTACTTACTTATCTGCATATTATTTGTACTCGCAGCCCCACCTTTCACTGAATGAGTTATTCTTCTGCCTACAAAAGACTACCACCACTTCCCTTCTGAGCATAATTCCTGCCCTCCCCCCTTTTTAAGAGCTCTGAAATATTCGGTTCAAATATTTGGTCTAAATCACAGAGCCTAGGGCTTGCCAATCAGATGGTCGTCGGTTCGAATCTACAATGGGGTGAGCTCCCATTGCTCGGTCCCTGCTCCTGCCAACCTAGCAGTTCAAAAACACGTCAAAGTGCAAGTAGATAAATAGGTACCGCTCCAGCGGGAAGGTAAACATGAGCTGCTCTGGTTCTCCAGAAGCGGCTTAGTCATGCTGGCCACATGACATGGAAGCTGTACGCCGGCTCCCTCGGCCAGTAAAGCGAGATGAGCACCACAACCCCAGAGTCATCCGAGACTGGACCTAATGGTCAGGGGTCCCTTTACCTTTTTAATCCTGATTCCTTTCTCTCAACACTCTGCCATTTGCAGAACTAAGTCAAGCTAACATACTTGTTGGCATGTATTCCAGTGGAAGTCCTGTGGACTTCAGTGGACTTCTCAAAATGTGGGCAAGCTTTTGCAGTCAACTGCGGTAAGACATGCAGAATGCACCAAGAAATGATATCTCGTGGTTTTTATATACACTCACATAGCACACATAAATGCATACTCTGAATATAGAAGATTCTTGATCCTTCCTCATGCCACAATATAAAATAGTTATATCCTTACTGGGAAAATCCTACTAGGGAGGTACTTGAACCATATATAGCAGGGCTTACAGGTTGCAGGGGAGGAGAGATGCTTTCTTTTTGTTTTAGACTGACATGACACAATCCTTTTGATCTGGCTTTTATGTTGGGATAAGGAACGAATGGAGAAAAATACAATTAAGGCTACACAAATCTCACATCCCAATTGTAAGCAATGCTAACATTGAGGCCCGGAATAGGATTTTTTTTATTATTTATCTGCATCTGCTTTGCCTTTTAAAATAAAATCTCGCTCAGCCTTAGGAAAATATTCATGAGCTAAAGCTGGCAATAGAAAAATAATTATTTGAAAAACATTCTATGAGGAGAGTTGTGTGCTTCCCTACTGGATGCCAGTTAAAATGAGCTAATTTGTTTTACCAGTAGCTTAAGAAAACCCCAGCACAGCAGCACGACAATTATATCCAGGTGCAAGGACTTAATTCAAGCAATTCTAGGTGGATCTTTCCAGTCTGCTCTATGGGCCCCATCCTCAGCAGCAGACAGGAACAGATGCCCTTGAAAACGCGATCCAGCCAGTCCTTCAATATTGAGCTTGAAATGCTTTCAGAAGGAGCTGGGGAGCTGTGTGTGTGTGTGTGTGTGTGTGTAGGAAGTGATGTTCTTCTAGCCAATAAATCAATTAAAACATAAGGAAGAAATACCAGTGCTGCAAGTGAAAAGTGAATCTAAGTGAATCAATTTCCTTTCTCCCTTGGATTCATTCCTATTCTCAGCATAAACGCAAAATTTGAAATTCTGTGGCACATTTTTTTTAATGTGCTAAAAATCCTCCAATCTCTTATTCTGGAGTGTCATGGTTTCTTTTAGTGGGTACATTCAGGAATCAAATCTGAGCACTATATGTTTAACAAACAGAATAAAAAGTAAACTATTCAATTTGTTCTTGGACAATTTTAATACAGTGTCTGAACGCACTCCTCCCAAAAGCTTAGCTGCATGTATTGGGTGACAGCAAAAGGAAGACACTGGCTGTTTTCAGCTACATAGTTACTGTTATTTGTTAGGCATCTCACTTCTGTGGATTAGGATGCATCAGTATCCAGTCCTTTTCTCATATGGCTGACTCCAGTTTGTGAAAGTTTCCACGGGGCCAATAAGCCAAAATGGCACATAAGATGCTGCTTGAGGAAGTGGGAAGAGATTTGGCTGCTGCTTATTTGTTGAAACCACCCTTCATCCCATCCCATAGGATCTCAGGGCAGTGAACAAGCAGATTGGAACAGCCACGTAAAGCGTTAGCTTAAAACATAAGCAAAGTTAAATTTAAAACAGTTCAACAGTGGTCGTACTAATAAGCACACCCAAGCTGCAGACCTCCTTCACATGTCTGTGTGAAAATCTGTTTTAAACCAATGCCTGATGTACAGGTAGGAAACGGGAGCCAAGATCTCAGAATTTGTCCTATGCCACTTGCCAGGGGCGTAGCTAGCTGCTCCAGCACCGGGAGCGGCGGGGGCAGGGGTATCCGTGCATGGGGGCACTGTGGCGATCTGCACAACGGGGGCAAGGTGAGCTGCCCACAGAGGTGCCGCGGCGATCCGCCCATGGATTCCACTGGCAGACACAAGTCCCATGCTGCTGTTTTGGGCAGCGAGGGGCCTCTAGCCACCGCCTCACTCCCAGGAAAGACATGTGGCTTGGGCACGCTGCAGGCCAAGCCCCACAGTAAGTGCCACCGCCTGTGGTCAGTGGCATAGCGTGGGGGGTGCAGGGGGGCCGGCCGCACCGGGTGCAACATCTGGGGGTTAGGGTTAGGGGGCGCAAATCCACGGGTTAGGGGGTGCAAATTACTTGCCTTGCCCCGGGTGCTGACAACCCACGCTACGCCACTGCCTGTGGTGTGCCTTTTTTCACCCCCTCAGGGATGACACCCAGGGTGAATCGCACCCACCACACACTCCTTCCTTCGCCCCTACCACTTGGACTTCCATTCACTAGCAATATATTTAAATTCCATGCTTTTCCAGCCCATCGTACTTATTAGAGAGTGCCAGTTGCCATACGAAAGGGGCAAGCCTAATCATTGGCTTTCCAATAGCAGTGTAGTCCTGAACTATATTCTCTTACAAACATGTTCCAGCTTCATTTGGCAGTTCTCTCTCTGTCTCTCAGATTGTTTTTAAATCACAAATTAACATTTCAGCCATTTACAGTATTTATGGCCTGGCTGTTCTGCAATGATTACATACCACCTTACCTCCCCAAACCACCGAATTGCTGGCTCCAGGCCTGACTCCATTGTATTATCGCACTTTAAGGCTAAAACGTTGATTGAAATATTATCTACACTGATTGTAAACCCAATGCATTTCACATCTCTTGTTGGCTTGCTGACAAATAGACTATTAAGGCACTTAATAGGAGTCAGTCAAAAAACTTGGCTCAACCTGGCCAGTTACCTAGCTCCAATCTAATTTTTCCAAGGTCTGCTTGCAAAATCCTTGTTCTAAGCTACCTAGCAGAGGAGACTTGGTAATGTTATCTTAATTAATATGCAAGGAACCTGCAATGATTTTCAAGAGGTAGAGGTGCTGAGCTGTAATTTTGCTTTGGTCTTGCAAGTTCAGTTGACCTTGGGGACATAACGAGGCTCCTTTTAATCATAAAATATAGTATTCTATTATTTTTCTAATTTTACAGGTAGAGAAACAGAAACTGGCTGCTATACACTGGATTTTCTCTTTTGCACACTTTCCTGAGCGTAAGCCCTATTGAAAGCAGTGGGACTTGCTTCTGAGTAACAATGCATAGGATTGCACGGCATATGGGCAAGTGCAAATTATTATCGAAACCTTTACCATGCAAATCTGTTAACACCTGAATAACACAACCCCTGATGCTATTTACATATAATCAAGGTAGCAGGTGCAATTTGCATAATCAGAAATGCTAAGCTGGAGTGTAGTGGATGCTTCCATACAGAGAACTTTCAGAGTGTCTGGCTCACAGATTCAGCACAGCTGATACCCGCAAGCCAGATGAGGGCAAGGCTGGTTCCTGTGATGGACACCATCAGTCCAAATGGCAGAGAGGTTGGGGGAGCTAGCAGGACCAGTACAGATGGCACAGTCCAGAGAAGCAGTAGCACAAACTCTTGCATTACTTGGCACATCTTCCTTGCGATGTACAACACGCCCCCCCCCTTCCCGCCCTAATTCTGGTGTAACACTACAGTGCTAAATCAGCCGTGGGGAAGCAGCCGTCTGGAGGTTGCCATAGTTATTGATTCTGTCCCATCATTACAAGGGAAATAGTTAATGGTTGGCTAGCTAGGCCAATATGCTGACAACAGTAGTCCAGATGTGATAATAGGACGCTACCACACCAGACTTGGGGGAGCAGGTTTGCTGCTGGAGATTTTGCTTTGTTTTTCTCAGATGGACAAAGCATTAGTTAACGGTGGTATTCCAGATTTTAAACACAGGCTGTGATACTGATTTCCGTGGATTTTAAATGTCTTCATATTGAATGATACAGCGGTAAGCCAGACAGATGACAGGTTGAAATCCTTCATGCGTGCGCACACACACACACACACACACACACACACATGCATCACTTACATCCCATTGGACCTCAACGTCTACATACAGGTTTTTTGTGGGATTAAAACAGCCACACTAACAAAGAGATACACAGCTACTGTGATAGTTTTCAAGCCAGTGAGGTTAGGATTTTTTTTTTTTATTGCTTCCATGGTAGCAGTAATATAAATTTACACACTAAATGTTCACACAGAAAGGTCCTAAAAGTTCTTTATATTGCAGATTTACAGGCAAGCCCCGCCAAACTCCGACGGCAACACTTTGTGCTGTTATGATTTTCCCATCTTAACTAGCACTAATGAGAGGTGTACCAGGCAATTCAGATTAAACTAGTGAGTCGTGCTTATTCAAATATAATGTGAGCAATCTGGACATCTTGAAAGCCTGCCAAGATGGGCTCATAAAAAAAACCTGCCAAAAATCTGAGTCCTGAGTTCAGCCAAGCATGTGTGGCTGGTTCCCATGAACATTACAAATAAAATTAAAACCAGTTGGAAGCCTTGTTTTTTCTTTCTTTCTTTCTTTTTCTTTCCTAAAGCAACCAAACTCCTTCCCCACCCGAAAGAAATACTTGGGCCTAATAGAACCTGCCCTTTTAAACCACCTCTCTGCACCCAGAAGAAATTTGGAGGATGAACTAAAAAGAGGTTTTTGTTTCAGCTCTTCCCTTCTCTGGATCCTGGTTTCTTGACAAGGGGGTGAGGAGGGGGGGGAACAGCCAATGGAAACACATTTTTTTCCAAGGGGGATATACATTTCATCCTGGAATCAAAAGCACAGTATTTCACCAGCTCCTAATTTAAAACACACTTTACAGAGGCATATCTTATTCAGCTGAGCCTTTGAAACTGATTTAAGGTGAGAATTAGGAATAAAATATATAGGGCCAAATTTGCTGCCAGATATAAAGGCACAAACACATTACACCAGGTTTAAATTTGTGTCAGATTTTGCTCTCAATTGCTTCAGATTTATAACTCCATTTGGAGAACTGACTTCAGTTGTGTGGCTTGAGACTTACGGCAGTGACAATGAGTGCAGAATGTTCCTTGCAGAGGGAGATTTAAGGTGAAGGCAGTCAAGCCATTCCTTTTACAGCCAAAGCATTTCCTACAAGTCTTTCAAAGCCCTAGCATAACATGCACAATGATCCTCAGACAATTAGCAATTGTGTGTGTGCTTCTTTTTTTAAAAAGTAAATAGCAGTCCTAGGTGCATGATCCAGATTGGGGAGTGGGGAGTTAACCCTTCCACACTGTATTCCCAATGCAAATCCCTCCCACAAATATTGCTATTTTCACCAGGATGATCAATATCAGCCACAACTCTGCAGGCTGTTTTCATTCTCCATACTTGCTGGATTTCCTAAACTTTTATGAACTTATTGAAGAAGCAGGTTGGACACAGTAAGGTAAAGGGTACCCCCAAAGCGGTACCTATTTATCTACTTGCACTTTGACGTGCTTTCAAATTGCTAGGTTGGCAGGAACTGGGACCGAGCAATGGGAGCTCACCCCATTGCAGGGTTTCGAACTGCTGACCTTCTGATCGGCAAGTCCTAGGCTCTGTGGTTTAACCCACAGCGCCACCCGCATCCCCAGGTTGGACACAGAGGGTTGTTTAAATGCATTAGAACCTGAGGCCCTCCAGATATTGTTGCACTCCATTTCCCATCTATTCACACCACATGCCAGGGGTCAGCAACCTTTTTCAGCCGTGGGCCAGTCCACCGTCCCTCAGACCATGTGGTGGGCCGGACTATATTTTGGAGTGGGGGGAAAATGAACGAATTCCTGTGCCCCACAAATAACCCAGAGGTGCATTTTAAATAAAAGGACACATTCTACTCATGTAAAAACACGCTGATTCCCAGACCATCCATGGGCCGAACTGAGAAGGCGATTGGGCCGCATCTGGCCCACGGGCCTTAGGTTGCCTACCCCTGAGCCATATGCCATGCAGATTGGGGGGTTGTAGTCCAACAACACATGGAGAACCAAGGGTTTCCTATTCCTGTATTACAGAATAGAACTTCATACCAGAGCAGAGACACTATAGGAGTCAACAATCCAGTGTCTACAGGTACCAGTGCACCTGCCCGTACCTCTCATGGCACCAGAAAAGTCTCAGTAAATATACCACCAGCAATGCACAACACACAAGAGACGTTTGCTCTTCCTGCTCAGTTCGCATTTGCACTTGCTTAGCCTCAACTACATTGAACACCCCCACCCTGTTAAATATGCCCACATTTTATTGGATGCAAGGATTGGACATCCATCCACCCCGCCGTCCTCTAAGAGATGTGCAAAACGCTTATCTCTGTGAGCAGCAAACAAAGTGGTAGGTGGGGTTGGTGCCTTTTCCCCATAGAGGGGGACATGGCTGCACCATTTTGTGTCCCTGTCTCTTTTTACTGCAGTTTCAGATGCAGCTGCCATTTTGTGTGATGGCACACATCCCAGGGCAGCTGTTTTTTTGACTGGCACCCAGGGCACTGTCTCAGAATGCCAAATGTGCCCGCTAGCCCAAAACGGTTGGCACCCCCTGGTGCACGACTCTGACATGATAAGCTGAAAACCTGCATGAACATGCACACATACAGTGGATGCTTGGGTTGCGAACGTGATCTGTGCGGGATGCATGTTCGCAACCCGCAGTGTTCGCAACCTGGGTTGCAATTCAGCACTTCTGTGCATGCGCAAAGTGCAATTTAGTGCTTCTGTGCATGCGCAACTGCCAAAACCCGGAAGTAACCCGTTCTGGTACTTCCGGGTTTCGGCGGGTGCGTAACCCGAAAAAACGCAACCTGAAGTATGACTGTATTGGTTACACAATGTTCTAAACCAGGCATTTCTAAAGTCCATTACAGGGGCCTAATCCAGCCCGCCGGTCGGTTTAATTCGGCCCCTATGGGGTAAAATCCTTAAAAAAACAAAAGGTCAACAACTTTGGTCAGCCCTTCACTTCATCAAATCTGGCCCTCTTTGAAAAAAGTTTGGACACCACTGTTCTAAATCAATGTACTATATAGGCTTCAATGGGATTAAAGGAGCCCTAACTGCATGCAACACTGTAACCTCAAGAGAGACTGGTTTCAAACTTCCCACTATTCAAAAACATAGTTGCCCCATCCAACAGGCCTTCGAGATCCATTCAGTGCAGGACATGTGAGGAAGCATGCAATTCAGCATGCTGTGTGTGCAGGCCCCAAGCAGATTTACATATAAGCTAAACCAGCTATAGCTTAGCGCCCCACTCTCTTGGGGGGGCCCCAAAAAAATTAAAGGGGGAAAAACTGGATGTATATTCCCAAAATACTGTCATACCTTGGGTTACAGATGCTTCAGGTTGCATTTTTTTGAGTTGCGGACCGCCAATACCCGGATGTACCAGAATGGGTTACTTCTGGGTTTCAGCGGTCGCACATGCGCAAAAGCGCTAAATTGGGCTTTGCGCAGATGTGCCGAATCGCAACCCAAATCGCAAGACGTGCCGCTGTGCGTTGCAGATGCTGCAGGTTGCAAACATGCATCCCACACAGATCACATTCACAACCCGAGCATCCACTGTATAAGATAAAAAACAAATAAAATAAAACCCACATACAGCAACAGTGTTTTGTGTTGTGTAGGCTCCTATGATGTAAGTAATGGGCCTTCTCCCTAACATATCAACAGTTTGCTCATTTCCTTATATAGGTTGCCTACATTCTGCATGTGCAAATAGCTTTAGATACCTATTAGGTCCATAAATTACCATATAGCATACAATCAACACAAAAAAGCAACAATTTGTTGTAAGCTACCTTCAGTAGCTTAGGGCCTCATCAAACCTAAATCTGGCCCTGGCCCCAAGGCATGTGTGCATGGTGTTAGCACACCCACCCACACCCCCCAGCATGCGCACATGACATCCACATGCCCCTGCATTGTGTGCGTCAGCATGCTGTGGGATGTGTGTGCACGACACAAACGTGCCGCAGGCCATGCTTATGTGTCATGCAGATGCCTGGCAGTTTGTGTGCATGATGCAAGCATGCCCCACAGCATGCACACACAGATGCCATGAAACTTTGAAGGGGCCCAGCCCATTCATTGAAAATATTTGGGGAGGCCTGCCCCCCTCTACTGGGTGCACCTTCTCTCTCCAACAAGTACAAAGCAGACACAGAAAACTCCAACTCCAACTCTATCCAGATACAACTGAGCCCAGAATTGCCTACTGACTGAAATGTATACCAGGGATGAGCAAGTAACCTGCACAGGCTTAGGCCTTCTTTACGCTTTCAGCCAAACAAAGCAATTAAATTATGAGGTGGAATAATGGAGTGTACCAGTTTATGTACTCCAGTTTATGTAAGTTTATTCTGAACGCCCTGGCATGAAACCCCTACTGCATTTATAAACAAACAAACAAAGATGTTCCAATCCTGCCTGCTTTCTGCTGTGCTAATTTTCTGTTTCGAAGGTGTGTTTTTTTCATTATTTATGTAGCAAAGCATTGAAAATGTGATCCCTCCCTCCTCCTGATGTCTGAAATGGAACAGTTCATTCTACCACCTCAGACTCCTGCCACATTGCCACATCATTCTGATGTCTGTGTATACCAGACCTAAGGTCCAAAGATTTATTATTATTTCTATTGTTGTTGTTGTTGTTATTTTCAAGTGCTGATAATGTTCAACAACAGTTTGCATGAGGTCAAAATCAGGCACATGGCTGAAAAGGAACACACAGAATATTTCATTATTTATCCAATACTTTTTTTTCATACCAGTGCTGTTGGTTATGAAAAGGTAGACAATAACATGTCTGAATATATTGGAAATTTTAAAAAAAATTCCCTACAGTGCATTTACAACAATAGAAATAGAGTGGTTGTCTTTATTTTGCTTATGCAACTCCTTATATATTTAATTTCTTGGGGACTAGAAGCTACAAATGTTTTGTCAAATACTGCAGACAGGAATGTATTTCCTTGTAAAATGCTTCTATTTACTTCAGTCTCACCCTGCCCTTGGGAGAGGTTTTCCATTTACTTTTGGAGTGGGGAATATAATGTTATATTCTTAAGACGTATTAATAAGACAACAAAATGTACAGTTTGGGACACAAGTATTTAAACATGCATTTTAAAGGGTTTACCCAGAATCCCCCACAACATTAACAACAGAATCACCACTGAAAAAATGGCACTTACAGTTTTCAATTGTTCCTTAGGCAGTGGGTTGAAAAAATATATTTTTGGAAATATAATTGGAAAACAACTAGAACATTAGTATTCAGTTGAGGAAAGCAGCTTACTGTATATTTTCCCAATGAATTGCAAATATAATTTTAGCATTGTTTAATAAGATGAGTAATTTTAGCTTCAAACACACTGGTTTTAATTTCAGACTTTTTTGCTGTTTGCTTATACTTCATAACAGATAATTACTGATGTAATCATTATTGGTCATTGGCCATTAGTTTGCTTCAGAGCGTGTACCTCGGTGGGCAGTAATTACTGCACAGCCTTCAATAAGATATCATTAACAAAATGAGAAGACCAGAAAAAATATCTTAATTACTGTAAGTGCTGTATTGGTTTCTCCATGGGATAAACAAAGTCAAACAATTAAGATTGCACATGCATTTTCCCAGATTGTATTCTGCAATGCAAAAGGGATGTGGGGTGGGGGGGTGGGCGTAACATGAAGATAAAGACAAATAATGTATCTTTTAAAGTTTGTAATGGGGAATTCTAATGAAAACAATAATGAGCATGAACCATTGGCTCACACCTTTAGCAATTACTCAGTCAAAATTCCCACTGACTCAAGCTGTCATTAGGATATATGTATCAATCTGCCATAACTAACAGAACTTGCATATTATAACAGCCGTAAAGATGCTGCAGCAAAAATTGTAAGCCGAAGTGCAAGGTATTTGGGTAGTTGCGTGGCAAGCTCCTGACCGCCCCCCAAGGTATTATCATTATTATTATTATTATTATTATTATTATTATTATTATTATTATTATTACCCCACCCATCTGACTGGGTTTCCCCAGCCACTCTGGGCGGCTTCCAACTGAATATTTAAAGCAATACAGCATCAGACCTTAAAAATTGGTCCCTAAACAGGACCAATAAAGACACTTGACAGCAAAATAATAATAATAATAATTTATTATTTGTACCCCGCCCATCTGGCTAGGTTTCCCCAGCCACTCTGGGCGGCTTCCACAAAGACCAAAAATACACTAAAATGTCACACATTAAAAACCTCCCTCAACAGGGCTGCATTAAGATGTCTTCTGAATGTCAGGTAGTTGCTTATCTCTTTGACATCTGATGGGAGGGCGTTCCACAGGGCGGGTGCCACTACCGAGAAGGCCCTCTGCCTGGTTCCCTGTAGCCTCACTTCTCGCAGTGAGGGAACCGTAAGAAGGCCCTCGGCGCTGGACCTCAGTGTCCAGGCAGAACGATGGGGGTAGAGACGCTCCTTCAGGTATATTGTAGGTTAATGGGCTAAAAAAGGCAACAACTTTATTGGTTACAGATTGTGAGTAGTATTGACTTAGGCATTGGACCTAACCAACTACTGGTATATCTGACTCCCACCCATCTGCGCGGAGTCCGGGAAGGGTTAACCACCAGTAGGGGGAGTCCTGCTGATGCACATCATCTAGGAGCTTCCCCAGGGCCACCGATAGGGGTCATGCCTTAGGCCCTAGCCTCCCCAGGCTTCGGACAGGGCCAGGCCCCCGGAATCCTTTAACGGAATACCCTTCAATGTGCGGGGGAGGTGATGGCGCTACCTCCCCTCTTCTCTTCTCCATAAATATTCCAGTGCCTAACCACCAAACCTTACAAAGTTGAGACGATTTGCTATGAGGTAGGCGAAAACCAAGTGGCCAGTGCCCATTGGCCAATTGGAAAAAGTCCTATCAGGCCCCTTGACGGCGTCCAACTGAAGTCCATAGCAAGGTCAAGAGATGAAAAAACTACGTGATAAGGACACCTGTGACTTTAAAGAAGAATAGGAACCTTTTACAAAGTACTTAAAAAAACAACAAAATGAGTTGGACTCCTTGGCAGGTTTTGAATAAACATACACAAATTTATTTGTTAACATAATAGATGGATAACTTAGAGATTTTCACATTTTTATAATATGCAGAGAACAGTATATGTTAATAAACCAGAAAGAGGAACTGAGGGAAATCGTAGGGGGAGGTAGGGGGAATATGTGGGGGTGGGAGGGGGGAAATGGGGGGGGATACAATTGTTGAAATAATTTGTTATGTGAAAATAGTCAATAAAATTAAAAGAGAGAGAGAGATGAAAAAACCTAAAGGGAGGGAGGGTGGGAAAACCGGAGCAGCTGGAAGCGCAAAAAGGGGTGAGATTCCCGCTGCATCCTGCTTAAATCAAGCAGGCCACACCTCCAGAGCAATCGGATTGGTCGCCTGGGCAGTGATGCAGCCGGGAATGCCCCCCCCAGTCGCGCAGGACTGACCACACCCCTGTGCACGTGAAGGGGTCGTGAGTGCCTGCAACTCCACCTCCTCCTAAGGCAGAAGTGGCTTTACATTAACTAGAGCATGGGTAGGCAAACTAAGGCCCAGGGGCCGGATCCAGCCCAATCGCCTTCTAAATCTGGCCCACGGACAGTCCGGGAATCAGCGTGTTTTTACATGAGTAGAATGTGTGCTTTTATTTAAAATGCATCCCTGGGTTATTTGTGGGGCATAGGAATGTGTTCATATTTTCTTTTCAAAATATAGTCTGGCCCCCCACAAGGTCTGAGGGACAGTGGACCTGGCCCCTTGCTGAGAAAGTTTGCTGACCCCTGAACTAGAACTATACTTCCATCAGCTTTATAACTTTTAGCAAGGTTGATTGATTGGTTATTTATTTGTTGCCATTTCTCCACAGTTGCATTTAAAGATCTCTTGTGGTTCTTCCCACCCCCACCCCACCCCCACCCTTAATTGCAGCATGTTCACAAATATCTAGGTTGGTGCTGTCATGCACCATCTTGCATCCTATGTCCTGGGAGGGCTGCAGTTCTGGTCAGGCAAAGTCACAGTCAGTGAAGGTTAGCAGAGAGAATACATGCAAAGTAAGAGATTTTTTGCTGTCAGTTATTTCAGGTTATAATTTCAGTTGTGGGACTGCCCTGTCACAGGGAACTCTAGGGCATACTCTTACTTTGGCACCTGTCCCATTAAAGTCTGATACAGTATGCAGGCCAGAGCATACTCAAACTGAGTGAAACACAAAAGTCCACCACATGCAGCAAATAACCTCCTGGCTGCTAGACAAGTCAAGTTCAGCTTCATGTCTCTGTCTGTAAAATAGGGAAATGAATGCCCTACATCATCAGGCAAATTAGAAATAGGTGGTGATGATGTGTACACTGTTTTCAGGAAGAACAAGCAAACTGGGTGGCCCACAAATATAATAATAATAATAATAATAATAATAATAATAATAATAATAATAATAATATAATCTTTATTGTCAATGTACAACCTGTGTACAATCAAATTAACAGAGCCTCCCCCCCAACACGCAATCTCATTGCACCCTCTGTGCTTGTCGCACACACACCAACCCCGAAAGTCAGTTGCACTATATTATTTTCCGTTCAGCAGCCTAACAGCCCACGGATAGAAACTGTTGGTACAACTGATTATACTTCTATATCTCCTGCCCAAGGGTAAAATATTAAAGAGGTGCTGGCCGGGGTGTGAATCATCCCTGAGAATTTTTCTCACTCTCCTAAGGCAACGATCCCTTGCAATGTCATCTAGTGGGTTCAGGGGACAGCCCATGATATCATGTGCTGTGTTTACCACCCCCTGTAAAGTCTTTCTGTCCGTAGCTGTCAAGCCAACGTACCACACTGTGATACAATATGAGAGGACACTTTCTATTGTGGACTGGTAGAAGGAGGTCATCAATTGTTGTTTAACATTGTTCTTTCGCAGGACCCTGAGAATATGGAGTCTCTGTTGGGCCTTCCTAACCACCTGACTTATATTGTTTTTCCAAGTGAGGTCTTCACTAAGGTAAACTCCCAGGAATTTAAAGGAAGAGACTCTCTCTCCACACACACACACACACACACACACGATATACAAGGGGCTAGTTCCCCTCTCTTCCTCCGAAAGTCCGACACCATCTCATTTGTCTTGCTAATATTTATGTGCAAGTTATTCTCTAAGCACCATGTAGATACTTTATGAACCTCCCCCCTGTATGCGGATTCATCTCCACCTGTAATTAGACCCATTAGGGTGGCATCAAATTCATTCCATTGCATTTGAACAGGTTTGTTTCTATCTGTATCCCAAAATATCAAGGTTCTCTCAAACTAAAAAGAAATTGATGCATTCGTCAATCACTTATCTCATCTCTACCTATCTTGGCATTTAACTATAGACCAGGCATACAGTAACTGTAGGCAGAGGTGTAGCATGGGTTGCCAGAGACCAGGGTGAGCAAGCCGCTGATGCTACCAGAACGCCATCCACCAGAGCTAAGTGGGGCTGCGCCCATGCAGAGAAAGGCTGGCTGGCCGGCACAGCCCTTGGTGGGCAAATCCTCCTGATGCCCACAGAAAACAGTGCCAGGTTGGGCTGCACTGTGGTCACCCCTTGCCCACCTTCCTCCGCTGCACCCACTCACCATGGGCCTGAACTGCTCCACCACTTTTGCCAAGGCGGGGACCCCTGTGGAAATTGGGATCTGAATTTTGCACCCAGGGTCACAGCCCCCCTGGCGCCCATGCTACGCCACTGACTTTAGGGGTGCTATAGACCAGAGTCAGTTAGCATGATGGGGCCCTCTAGATGTTGTTGGACTACAATTGTCCTCATCCCTGACCACTGACCACACTGGCTGAGTGTGATGGATATGGGAGTCCAGCCTCATCTGGAGGATATCACATTGGCTAAGTCTGCCTCATGCAATGCACAGATATTGAATCCCTTCTGTCTTTCCTATAGTGCCTAGCATTTGCCTGATAATAAAGGGACTATCAAGTAGTCACTGTCATATTCCTCTAGGCTTGTTTCTTCCACTCATGTCAGGGAAGTTATGTGACCCCCTGAGCCATTCTATGGCGTTTTAAGTGTGTCTGTGGGAGGGGGGTTAATTGTTGTGTTGTGTTGTTGTGTATTTTGTGTTGTGTTTTTGTATTTTAATGTTGTTAACCGCCCTGTGATCTTCGGATGAATGGTGGTATACAAATAAGAATGGGGGACCAAAGCCTGAGTGATTGAGCCACATGATCCATGTGCTGCTTCTGCACAATAAACCACAATAAATCAGGAACCCTGTCTTGTCATGATGTGCCAACGCAGCCAATCTATATCTAATAATAATAATAATAATAATAATAATAATAATAATAATAATAATAATTTATTATTATTTGTACCCCGCCCATCTGGTTGGGTTTCCCCAGCCACACTGGGCGGCTTCCAACAAAGATGAAAAATACACTAAAATGTCACATATTAAAAACTTCCCTGAACAGGGCTGCCTTCAGATGTCTTCTGAATGTCAGGTAGTTGTTTATCGCTTTGACATCTGATGGGAGGGCGTTCCACAGGGCGGGCGCCACTACCGAGAAGGCCCTCTGCCTGGTTCCCTGTAACTTGGCCTCTCGCAGTGAGGGAACCGCCAGAAGGCCCTCGGAGCTGGACCTCAGTGTCTGGGCAGAACGATGGGGGTGGAGATGCTCCTTCAGATATACTGGACCGAGGCCATTTAGGGCTTTAAAGGTCAGCACCAACACTTTGAATTGTGCTCGGAAACGTACTGGGAGCCAATGTAGGTCTTTGAAGACCGGTGTTATATGGTCTTGGCGGCCGCTCCCAATCACCATTCTAGCTACCGCATTCTGGATTAGTTGTAGTTTCCAGGTCACCTTCAAAGGTAGCCCCACGTAGAGCGCATTGCAGTAGTCCAAGCGGGAGATAACCAGAGCATGCACCACTCTGGCGAGACAGTCTGCAGGCAGGTAGGGTCTCAGTCTGCGTACCAGGTGGAGTTGGTAGACAGCTGCCCTGGATACAGATTTAACCTGTGCCTCCATGGACAGCTGTGAGTCCACAGTGTGGACTCTCCTTCCTTGGAGGTTTTTAAGCAGAGGCTGGATACCCGTTTGTCATGTATGATCTAACTGAGATTCCTGCATTACAGGGTATTGTTGGACTAGATGACCACCCCCCAGGACACCCTCTAACTCCACAATTCTGTTGTTTTGCTTCAATTACTTCAAAGCATGGTAATTCAGTACTGCTTCTTTTTTTTTTTTAGGGCCCTCCTCATTTTGCTGAGGGGGGCCCTGGCCTCCTGCCCCAAAGTCCTGTCCTGATGGCAAGGGCACCTGAGGCAAACCACAAAATGGTACACCAGGGAAGAAGTGGTGAATGATTATCTACATCAGGAACAAGAGTGGGAGGAGACCACCAGAGCCTCCTATTCACTAAGAGGGCACTGTAGAGTCAGCCTTGGAGGAGGGCTGCCAAGGATGCAGCAGGTTCAGCCACTGCAGCAGCAGCAGCAGCAGCAGCATGTGGTGTATTCCTTGGAGACCAGATCTGCTGCCCCTGTAAATCCTGCCACCCAAGGCAGCTGCCTCACCTTGCCTCATGGGTGGGCCAGCCCTGCTGATGGCACCACTGACTAGAGCAAGGTATGCTAACCTTTTTAGGCATGTAGGCACATCTGGACACAGAAAGAGAGGAAGCTCATTTACTCATACTTGACCTTTCCAAGGGATCTGACCGAAAGTCAGAGCCAGTAGAAATACAGTGGTACCTCAGGTTACAGACGCTTCAGGTTACAGACTCCACTAACCCAGAAATAGTACCTCAGGTTAAGAACTTTGTTTCAGGATGAGAACAGAAATCACATGGCGGTGGCACAGCGGCAGTGGGAGGCCCCATTAGCTAAAGTGGTGTTCAGGTTAAGAACAGTTTCAGGTTAAGAATGGACATAAGGGCATAAGGGTGAAAGAAGAAGTAGGAAAGAGATACCAGTACTTTTCCAATTTTCTCCTTCACATCTATGTACTTTTCACCGTCCCATGACCAAGAGGACGGCAAGGTGGGGAGCCTCAGAGGTGCTATGTGTGCCAGAGGAAGACCTCAGGGTGCAGCTGAGCCCATGGGCACCACACTGGCAATCCCTGAACTGCATAATATACTGTGGTACTATGCATTTTCTCTATTGTAGACCTCTGCGCCTTGCTTAGTACCCTTAACAAATCCACAAATTGGTTATTTAACTGTAACCATGATAGATCAAAAACTATTACTTTATCCTGCAAGTCCGTTGTGTGTTTTTTTACTCCTCTTCAGAAGTGAACAGATTAAGCACCAGCCAGTGTTGTCCTCTCTGACAGCTCTACACTTGAATGGATCATATTGACTAAACATGACAGACTTGACACATTCTTAGCTTTTGAAATAACTTCGGTTTTTAAGCTCTCCGACAGAGCAGTCAAAACTCTGCTAATATGATTTGCAGTTAAATTAAACAGAAAAAAAAACATCATTAAAAGGACTGTGATAAGGTTAAGACCTATTGCCACAAACAGAATCTAAAGGCAGCTGGGGTACGATGACTCTGGTGCGTGCCTTCCACTTACCCTTCACCGCACATCAAGGGACAGCAAAATTAGACAACATCCACTATTACAAGACTGGCCAACTGTCCACATCATAAAATAAGGTGCTGATTTAAAACTATTCATATCCATTTATTAGGTAGATTGAGAGGAGTATGCATGGAAGCAAGTATTTGCCTGTGGATTGCTGGGAATCCAACACCTCAGAGTCGTAGAAGGAATTCTAGGACGCTTGGCTGGTAGTTTTGTTCCCTAACATGTTGCCTCTGCAGGCAATACTACATAGCTCTGTACCTGCTACATAGCAATATGGCTACTGCCACCTCTGCATTCCACCACCACCATATGTAGGCGTAAAACAGCTGCCATATATACAGTATTTACAGGTGAAGTTCATGACCAAGGCCCTTTTTCTGGATGTGTGCAAAAGACTTTGGCTCTCCTGTGTGCTCTGGGTCATGAAATCACTCATTGGCAAGAATGTCGTCATTTCAACCAAAAAGCCTTCCATTCTCACCAGCAGTCAGCTCCTTGAATTGCACCCTTCCAAGCATGAGGTGTCTCGCAGTGGGAAAGAGTAAAACAAGTGCCCAATGTTGCCGCATGCCAACACTGCAACAGCCCCTTCCCCCACTCATTCCTCTCCTTTCGCAGAAAAGCCTGAGTAAAATCCATAAATCCAGTGAGGACAGATGGGCCCAAGGCATTAGATACATGTGATATGCATTAGCAAACCATGCTGACAGCACCATTTCACCCAATCACTTTTAGCAAGAGGTTGCTGCTGCTTAATAATATAAGTTGACACAGGGATTTGCTTGTTGCAGAATTCCACCAGCTTTACTCATCAATATTGTACAGAGGGTCCAAAGGAACAAAACTTGAAAAGCGGGAACAGTGCCTCCAAGTTGAGGAAATAAAAACAGATTTTCTCCTATTTTAATTATGTTATGTTATGCTGTTATGTTATGTTAGTTTACATTTCCACCGTTAGCTTTACCTGACTAACAGAGAAGGAATGCACTTTGCTGTTGGATTTCTGGATTTTGTATGGGACTCGAGAATTCTGAATAGTTGGATATAACAGATAATTTTCATCAGGAGCAGCTTTTCTTATAATAATGAGTGCAGCAGGAAGAAATTGCATTTTCTGACATTTTCACTCCTGCGCTACTCCATGACCAGCAGCATGGAATATAAATTGAGAGTATACAAGAAAGTACACGAGTTACAAGAAAGGAGATTCCAACTAAACATCAGGAAGAACTTTCTGGTGGTAAGAGCTGTTTGACAGTGGAGCAGACTCCCTCAGGAGGTTGTGGACTCTCCATCATTGGAAGTTTTGAAGCAGAGGTTGGGTGGCAGGTGGTGACCCTCATGGCCCCTTCCAACTTACGATATTTTTGGAAGCTCTTATAGAGGTAGGAGTCCTATCATGCACTGAATGAATCTGCCAATTGTGCATGCTAGATCAATAACAGCAGGACTGAAACATAGTAAGGGTGTAACCCCTTTTAACCCATCTTCTTCTTTGGCGATCACTCGTAGCTGAGTAAGATTGTCTTCCATAAACACGGTTTTAACAATGAGTCCGTAAGTGACTGTGGAGGCCAATTCTGGACCCACACGTGCTTCCACAGTGGTGGCATTGGTTCCCGAGCGGGAGTTGATCACGGTGTGGATTTGCCAAGCGTGCCTTCCTCTTAGCACGTTTCTCCCTTGCGTTCTGAGCTTGAGTGTCTTCAAAGTCCATGACACCTTACACCAGCCTCTGCTAATCCGGTGCTGTCCAATGATTTTAACCTACCAGCTCCAGCAAAGGCTTCAGGTTGGCAAAGTCTGCCTTAAGGTGTTTCAAGAAGCCACAGTACAGCAATTCTACTTCAAGCATAAATGGTATCATAAATATCTGGAAGAAATATCTGGGATTGCATGGCAAAAACATAATGTAACCTTTCATCTCCAACCATGCCACAATCTAGAAGACATTATGCAATGTTCATGGCAATGGAATGTACAGAGTATTCTAATATCCTGGACATTTAGAATATATGGGATATTAGAGAGTTCACAGGACATGCTGTGCAGACAGAGATGCATGAGGATCTTTGGCTGATAAATGAAGTAACAAAATCAACAGATGACCCTGTGGAATAGAGCCCTAGTAAACAACAAGTCTCTATACAGAGTGGCTGGAAAGCACAGTCTAACTAGAGGCATCTTGGTAACTAAAACAAGACATCAACAACTTTATCCATGATGTAGATAGCAAACTTCTGACTACTTGACTGCATCTCCTAGACACTTCCCCCCACGTTATGACATGTGCTTGGTCCTAAATTCATCAGTTTAGAAGCAAGTTCCACTGGTTTCAGTGCAGTGTACTGTTATGAAAAGGGATAGTCACCTCACCTCCCTGAAGCACTGTCATTTTTGGGTTTGGGCAAGGTGGCTTTCAAGTGGCATCTCCATCAATAGCCTCACCTGCCTTCTCTTTGTTGTTGCTGCTTCCCTTGAGTTGTTTTCTTGGAGTGGGCCAACTTTTCTCCATGGCTCTCCCTTGGAGGGCAATGCAAGTGAAAGCTGCTTCGGCTCATTCACCTTGAGAGCACAGGTGACAGCAAGGAGAAGGAAGAGCAGCACTGGGGTGGGGTTTTCAGTTAGTGAATGATTCCTGTTGGGTCTAAGGTCCTTGTATTTGGGCAAGGGCACTGTGTGGGTGCAGCTCCTTGTATTTACTGCATTGCCACAAGTGTATAAAACATCTAATATTTGAAAAATTGGTAGTCAACAATTCCTATTGAATTCCTATACAGTGGTACCTTGGTTGTTGAATTTAATCTGTTCTGGGAGTCCATTAAACTCCCAGAACAGTTCAAAAACCAAAGTGCAGCTTCCTATTGAGTGCGGGAGCTTCCTGCACTCAATCAGAAGCCGTATCGGTTGTTCGGCTTCCAAAAAATGTCCGCAAACCGGAACACTCACTTCCGGGTTTGCGGCATTCGGGAGCCAATTTGTTCGGGAGCCAAGCCATTTGACAACCAAGGTACCGTTGTAGTAATATTGTTCTTGGGCAAGCATAAGCTATGGGGAAAGCACAGCTACGGCTAGCCAGGCAAGCTCATTCCCCAACATACCTTCAATTTTGCTCTGACATGGCACAGCAAATGCTCAAAAATTACATGCCAAACACTGAATCCTGCTCAGTACCAGCTTGCTGTAAATTGGACTTTTTCCAGTAGTAACCATTTACACAGATGGCCATTATAGTAGGTCATGGGTAGGTTGAAAATCAATCTAGCCATAATCTAAATAAATAGATTCCTTTAAAAAAAAAAAGATTTCAAGCATTACTTGCATAGGTATATAATACAGTAATATTTTTATAGGCACCCAGGAGTTAATAGCAGCTTATGTTAAAACTAGAAATAAGAGTATAATTATGAAAATGAATATATAATTTATGCAGAGAAGATGGAAAATATGCAAGGTGTGTACAGTATATGATTATATTACATTTCCTTGTATCTATTGATAGGCAATAAATCTTTAGAGGATGGCGAAACTACACATTAGCTTGCATTACTTTGAGAGTGCAATGATTTTTGAAAAGGCTTTTTTGTTTTTGTTTTTAATTAAACTACATTTCTCTGCTTTACTATGCCGAGGAAGCATAAGGAAATATAAACTTTGAGATGTTTCTGATTTATTTGGATATCCAAGCATTTTGCTCTCGCGTAAACATTTCTTGTGACATGAATATGGATAGCTTCAAATCTTAGACGAGTTCATTATGAAAGGTAACATATGTTTTTGACTCCTGAACCAGGAGGGAAAATGAGAACACCCAGCTTTGCCAAACAGTAAATTGTAAACAGTTGGTATACCCGTAAGCAAAAGACTGAAATAATTACTGTAGCTGTGCCTTAGAGTAGCCAGCTCATTTTATGTTTCTTGTCTGGTTGTTGGTTGCTTTTCATTTTGCTGATTTAATGCTCTTCTGCAAGTTTTGTAGATACAGGCTAAATATATGCTTTGGGCTTGCAGCTTTGTGTTTTTCCATATACAGATGTCACTGCTAGATTCCTAGAGCAAACAAGTTTATGTAGTCATCACACATGTAAAAGCTGCAGTTGCCACTTGGCTAGTTTTAAATCAACTTCATTGTCTGCCCCAAATGGCTCCCACATATATAATTTTTCAAAAAAAAAAATCTGTTCAGCCTACTTTGTGCTTAGCTTACTCTCAGTTCCAGTCCTCTGCTTGGATTACTGCATAGCACTGAATCTAAAGTTTTCTAGTTATAAAGCTAGCATCCCAAGAATGGATGGAGTGCTGCTGTGGAGAGTTATGAGCTTCTCTCATGTTAGGTTTTACTAGCCTTTATTGAATCAGAATTGTAGGGTCATAGAGTAGGAGGGGATCTCAAAGATCAACCCCTTGCTGAGGCAAGAAATCCACAAATACAGCAGCCCTAATATTTGGCCATCCAGAAGCTGCTTCAAACCTTCACCAGAGCAGTGTCTAGCTCCTTCTGAGACAGCCTGCTCCATTCTCAAGTAGCTTGTACCATCAGAAAGTTCTTTTTAATGCCCTAAAAGCCTTTTTCTTGTTAGGTCCTACCAGTGCTTTTTTCTGGGGGGATGCAGGGGTACAGATACCCCTAAACACTTTGTGAATCTAAGTTTGGCCTCACTGAGGGACAGCATTTCAATATCAGTAGGAAAATCAGAGTACCCCTAAACATTTTTTTAAGGAAAAAAAGCACTGGGTCCTATACTCTAGCACAACAGAAAACAAATGGGTTCCATCATCTATATGACAGCCCTTTAAAAATATTTGAAGATGGCGTTCACATTGCCTCTTAGTTGTCTCTTCTTCAGGATAAACATGCCCATTTCCTTCAGCCTTTCCTCATAGATTTCTCAGCCTCTCACTATAGTTGTCATCCTCCTCTGAATATGTTTCAGTTTGGGAGACTTCCGGTTCGGCGCCAGCGCTAATGGCTGCTCCCTCTCCGAGCTCCGGAGAGAGGACGGCTCTGCGAGTTCGGGTCTGACCCGCTACGGCAAGCGGGGGACCCCTAAAATCACAGGAACGGAGCCTGTGAACAAGGAGATTCGGTGGGCACCCGAAGCGCCCCCCTTTACCGCAGAAAGAGCCTTTTTAAAGGCTCCGGAACGACAACGGGGAGCGCGGTGCTGAGAATCGCTACCCAGCCCGCAGGGTGAAGCCGCGTCGCCATTAGTGGAGAGCGCCGATTCCCTTCCTGAACAATTGGGATAAAAAAGACCCGTGAGTAAGATTGAACCTCTATTCGTGTCAAAACTACCTGAAATTAGGCTGAAAACGGGAAAGGCGAAAATTAAGGAAGTCTGCCTTCCCCCGACTGCATGACAATTAAAGCAACGAAAGTTACTAAGCTGCATCCGTATGGGATATTGTCTTTAACTGTTTGAATCCGACATTTGGACTTTGACTATCCCCTCTAGCTTGCAGGGCAGAGGGGAGGAATAAGTGATTTTATAAGCTGCATGACCAACTTAAAGGAAAAGGAAACTCTCTGCAGCCTTCAACCTGGCACAAACTGCTTATAAAACAAAGGAACACTGAACTGACTTTAGACTCCTGCGAAAGTAACAAAGTGGAACTTTCATTGCTCATTAGTTACAAAGTTTTGGGACTCTGTGGACACAATATATCAGGGAAGGCTGGGACTCTATCTATTGGGAAAGTGTTGCAATATATATATAGAAGCCTCCTGATAAATCTGCTTTTTAAATACTCTTTGCCTTTGTTTGTGGACATCTTGATTTGCTCCCCCTAGAGGGTAAATTAAAAGTTGCTACGCTTTGGGACAGTGGAATTTTCCTTTAGGAGAAGGCTCTTGTGGGAAACGACCTTGGGATATGAGTGGCCCAGCAGACGAGATAAGCACGAGAGCCAAGACAAGGCAATATCAACAACAGCTACAGCAACACAAGAAAAGAGGCTCGATCTCAGGCATAACCCCTACAGTGACAACAGGACAAGAAAAAGGTACAGCAGTCTCCATGGATGCAGTGTCGCAAGCCCTTCTTAAGATAAACCAATCTTTGGAGAATCTAACAAAGCAGACGGCAGAAAATACCAAGAAACTGACAGAGAATTCACAGAAATTGACAGATTTAACAACAAGACTTGACCTGAATACAGAATCTATAAACAGGCTTACTCAAGAAAATTCTGCCACACGCCAAATTGCGGAGGAAGCCAGAACTATTGCTGGAGAGACCCAGGAAAAATTAGAACCGATTGCCAGGAAGGTTTACGATCACGACGCAACTCTGGCATTGTGGGAACTACAGAGAAAAGAAAGGAACCTGAAATTACGATCAATTCCAGAGGACGAAGGAGACAATCTTACAGACTTTTTAACGAAAGAGTTTGCTGATGCCTGGGAAGATCTAGAGGAAGACGAATTTAAAATTACAACAGCATTTAGACTGGGCAGAAGACAGAACAGAAAGGCACCGAGAGACTGTCTGATTACCTTGAGATCGAAGGAAGAAAGAGACAAAATCCTAAGACTGCATTTTGAAAAGGCCTTACAAATTGGGAACTCACCGATACAGATCTTTAAAGACATTCCTAAACATATTTTGGACTTGAGAGCTTCTTATAAGGATTTGGTCTACCTGTTGAAGAAGAACACCATTCTCTTCAGGTGGGAATTTCCACAGGGACTGTCTTTTGATTATAGGGGGAAGAAGGTGAAAATAAAGACGATACAGGATAAAGACAGGTTCCTGCAAAGAAATCAAGAAGATTTACAGAAAGGAACTGTAGACCCAATTGCTGAGCAAAAGAGTGTAATAGACATCTTGAACCTTTCGTTTGGACAGAACCTTCCACCACCAACAGAGGAGGAACAACAATTGGGAGCCGTTGGAGGAATACCAGAAAAATAACAAGATGGCCTTGCAATTCCTTAGCTGGAATTGTAATGGGATGAACATGCCTTTGAAGAGACGACAAGTATTTCATATTTTGTACAGAGAACAACTGGACTTGATTTGCCTACAGGAAACTCATATAACTAGAGCACACAGGAGACTGCTTATGAATAAAAAATTGGGACAAGAATTTATTTCGTCGGACAAAGTGAAAAAAAGAGGAGTTGTGATTTATGTAAAAGAGAAGTGGGCCCCAAAAATGATGTTCAAAGATGAACAAGGAAGATATTTAGCGGTGGAGATTCAGGTACAAGGAGAAAAATTTTTGATAATTGGGATCTATGCACCAAATGAAGGTAAAGCAGAATTCTTCAAAAAACTACATGAAACTTTGACGGATTATCTGGAATATAATATGATAATCATGGGAGATATGAATGGTGTAGTTTCTACAAACATGGACAAGACACAAAGGCTGACGCTTACTAAAGAAGGGAGACTCCCGAAGACTTTCTTCGAAATGACTGAAAATATGGACTTAATAGACATTTGGAGAACAAGGAACCCTCTTGAAAGAGAGGGAACCTTTTTCTCCCAAGCAAAGATGACCTGGACCAGAATCGACCAAATATGGGTTACTAGTGGAATGGCTCCGAAGATTAAGAAGGTAGAAATCTGCCCAAAAACCTGTTCCGACCATAACGCCGTGAAGATGGAAATGAAATTTACAACAACTGGTCAGTTTAGATGGAGAATGAATGACACCCTATTTCGAGATAGAGAGATCCACATGAAGGCCCAAAAAACTCTAAAGGACTATTTTGAAATCAATCTAAAGGGCGATGTGGAAAAAAGAGTGATCTGGGACGCAAGTAAAGCTGTGATGCGAGGATTTTTGATTCAACAAAACTCAATAAAGAAGAGAAAGCAGAATGAGAAAAAGGAAAAAATTTTGGAAAAGATAAAAGAAGGAGAGAAAAAATTAAGGTCAAAACCAAAGTCCCAGGAGATTTTGAGGGAGATTAAGTTGTATCAAACACAATATATGGAATTGATGAACCAAGAGATAGAGTGGAAAATAAAGCAAATGAAACAAAAGACATTTGAGTCGGCAGACAAATGTGGTAAACTTCTGGCATGGCAACTTAAGAAAAGACAGAAATTAAATACAGTCACAAGTCTAGAAGTGGATGGAAAAAATATCTCCAAACCCAACGAGATAAGAAATTGTTTTGTGAGTTATTTTAAAAAACTTTATTCCCAAGGATTACAAAATGAAGAGGACATAGATAAATTCCTTAATAAATATGGATTACAAAAAATCTCTCATCAAAGCAAGGTGGATCTAAACCAGAGAATAACAGAACAAGAGATAGAGGGTGCCATTCAGGACATGCAATTGGGCAAATCTCCAGGGCCAGACGGACTGACTTCCAGATACTACAAATCTTTAAAGGAATGGTTGATACAACCGTTAAAGGAAGTTTGTAACGAGATCTTAGAGGGAAAAAAGGCACCCGAATCGTGGAAAGAAGCATATATTTCACTCATACCAAAGACAGAGACTGAAAAGACTCAACTGAAGAACTACCGCCCAATTTCGTTACTTAATGTGGATTACAAAATTTTTGCAGACATTTTAGCAAAAAGATTTAAAAGAGTACTGATGGAGAAGATTCACAGAGACCAAGCAGGCTTTCTCCCAAAAAGACACCTCTCAGACAATGTTAGGAATATAATAGACATTTTGGAAAAGTTAGAGGTGAACATAAATACTAAAGCAGTTTTGATATTTGTGGATGCGGAGAAAGCCTTTGACAATATTTCGTGGAGTTTTATGAAAAAGAATCTTCATGGGATGGGGGTAGGACAAGGATTTGAGAATGGTATGGGTGCAATATATTCCGAACAAAAAGCTAAGTTGATTGTAAACAATGTAATAACTGAGGAACTTAAGATAGAAAAAGGAACACGACAGGGGTGCCCAATTTCCCCATTGCTTTTTATCTCGGTCCTGGAGGTGTTGCTGAACATGATTAGAGAGGACCAGCAAGTTAAAGGTGTAAAGGTCGGAACCAAACATTACAAGTTAAGAGCGTTCGCAGATGACCTTGTATTGACCTTGCAGGAGCCAAACACTAGTACAAAAAGAGTGTTGGAAATAATCCAACAATTTGGTCAGGTAGCTGGATTTAAATTGAATAAACAAAAAACTAAAGTCTTAGGGAAAAACCTAACAGATATGGAGAAGAATAAGTTTCAAGAAGAGACAGGTCTGACGGTGGTTAAGAAGCTGAAATATCTAGGGGTTAATTTAACATCTAAAAACTTGAATCTATATAAGGACAATTATGAAAAATGTTGGTCAGAAATCAAAAAAGATCTAGAAATATGGTCAAATTTGAGATTATCAATGTTAGGCCGAATTGCAGCGATTAAGATGAATGTATTGCCTAGAATGTTATTTTTATTTCAAACTTTGCAGATTATTGACAAGATGGACTGTTTCAAGAGGTGGCAGAAAGACATTGCGAAATTTGTCTGGCAGGGCAAAAAGCCCAGAATAAAATATAAAATATTAACAGATGCAAAAGAAAGAGGGGGATTTGCCCTGCCGGACTTAAAATTGTATTATGAAGCAGCAGCATTCTGCTGGCTGAAAGAGTGGATGCTCCTCGAGAATGCAGATATCTTGGACTTAGAAGGTTTCAATAATGCATTTGGCTGGCATGCATATCTATGGTATGACAAAATCAAAGTGCATAGTGCCTTTAAAAATCATATTGTAAGGAAAGCGTTGTTTAATGTTTGGATGAGATATAAAGATCTGTTGGAAAACAAAACCCCTAGATGGTTGTCACCCTTAGAGGCTAAGGCCCACAAGAAAGTCAATATGGAGGTCGGATGGCCAAAGTATTCTGAGATCTTAGAACAGGATGGAGAGAAACTGAAATTAAAGAGCCATGAAAAACTAAAACCCAAAGTACAAGATTGGCTCCACTATTATCAAATAATGGAGGTTTTTAAACAAGACAGGAAAATTGGCTTCCAGGTGGAAAAATCAAAACTTGAGACAGAATTGTTAGAACCCAATACTAAGAATTTGTCAAGAATGTATAACTTGCTGTTGAAATGGAATACACAAGACGAAACAGTTAAATCAGTTATGATTAAGTGGGCACAGGACATTGGTCATAATATTATGTCTGCTGACTGGGAAAGGTTGTGGAACACCGGTATTAAATTTACGGCATGTAGTGCTTTAAAGGAAAATGTGATGAAAATGGTTTATAGGTGGTACATGACCCCAGTTAAGCTAGCAAAAATTTACCATTTGCCTGATAACAAATGTTGGAAATGTAAGGAAACTGAAGGTACTTTTTATCATCTTTGGTGGACATGCCCGAAGATTAAGGTTTTCTGGGAAATGATATATAATGAAATGAAAAAGGTATTTAAATATACCTTCCTTAAGAAACCAGAGGCCTTTCTCTTGGGCATTGTCGGCCAATTGGTGCCAAAAAAGGATAGAACTTTTTTCATGTATGCAACAACAGCAGCAAGAATACTGATTGCAAAGTATTGGAAGACACAAGATTTACCCACCCTGGAAGAATGGCAGATGAAAGTGATTGACTATATGACATTGGCGGAAATGACGAGCAGAATTCGTGACCAGGGAAAGGAGACTGCGGAAGAAGACTGGAAGAAATTCAAGATTTATCTTCAGGACTATTACAAACTTGATGAAGTTTAGAATGTCGAGATTTTATAGAGAGAAAGGGTTGCAGTAATATAAGATTAGACTAAGAAAGGACTATGATGAATTAGGACGGGAAAAAACATTTATAAGTTGCTATAAAATTTGGACATGAGGATGCAGAAAGGGGAGGTATGGGGAAGTCCGAGGAAAGAAGTCTATGAAAGGACATTATGAAATTATATTTGTTTGTTTGTCTGTTTTTCTTTTATGTTTGTTTGTTATAAAAACTTCTGTAAAACCAATAAAAATTTTATAAAAAAAAAAAAAGAATATGTTCCAGTTTGTTGATATCCTTCTTAAACTGTGGTGCCCAATCCGGGAAACAGCCCTTCAGGTGAGATCAGGCAAAAGCAAAACAGAGCAAGACATACAATTACTTCACACATTCTGGGCACTATACTTCTGTTGAGGCAACCTAGAATTGGCTGGTGTTTCCAGCTAGCATGTTGAACTCCTGTTTAACTCAAGGTCTACTAAATCCTCCAGATGTTTCCACATGCACTGCTGTAGAGCTGAGTGTCATCCATCCTGTATTTGTACATAAGATTGTTGCTGCCTAAATTACATTTCATAGCATTCTCTTGATCTACCAAGTTAGTAACTCTATCAAAAAAATTATCTATATATTTTTAAAAAAAATCTAGCCTAATGTATGTCCGTCATCACAAGTGATGTTATCGTCATTGGTCAAGAGGTACATGTAATGGTCTAACAATAACACTACAGTGTGGTGTAGTGGTGTAGTGGTTAAGAGCGGTAGTCTCATAATCTGGGGAACCGGGTTCGTGTCTCCGCTCCTCCACATGCAGCTGCTGGGTGACCTTGGGCCAGTCACACTTCTCTGAAGTCTCTCAGCCCCACTCACCTCACAGAGTGTTTGTTGTGGGGGAGGAAGGGAAAGGAGAATGTTAGCCGCTTTGAGACTCCTTCGGGTAGTGATAAAGCGGGATATCAAATCCAAACTCTTCTTCTTCTTCTTCTGCATGGGGAACTCAAATAATGTGCTAACTGGGAGGAAATCCCATTTTCCCAATGACAAAATATTGCCACTTGAACACTGGGATCATGTTATTACTCCACAACAGATGTGTTAGCTTGTAGACCTTTGGACTACAAAGCAACAATTCCACTTTTATTGCACATAAAAAATCATCTGGAAAGCCCTGAAGGGAAGTTCATGATACAAAATTATAAAATTTTAGGACTCCTGATTTAATTTCTAAATGGGATGTGCTGTAGTTATTCCCGCTAAGCAGAATTAATGCTATATGTTAAGATATATTTAAAAAGTATACTGTATTCCACTTATAATGACCATGAATATACCAATGAATGTTTTTTTAAAAAAACAATGTTTAATATTCATGGCTAAAAATCAGACACTTGGATATATTTGGGAGGCAAAAGTAGATCTCACAATACCATTCCAGACACCATACCTGTGTCTCTCCTCAGAAATTATGACTGGATGGAATACTGAGACATAAAACTTAATGTTTTCAAAATCTAGTTTTATACACTTTCATAGCATGTTTACAACCTATCTAATATTTCTAAGTACGTGTACATAGAAATGGTGGTTATGCAGGAAGCCTTTCTGAATTTAATTAGCCTTATCAACAAGAAAGGGTGCATAGGATTGCAGCTATAAAGTGCACATTGTATTGTTGTAGTCTGTTAACCCTATGTTGCAGGCCACTCTTATTCTCTCTCTTTTGCCAAGAGAGGCTAGAAAACAGCAACTTGCCAGAGGTGTCTAATGAATACATCAAAAATGTGTGTGCTGAAGGCAGTTCTCAGGTTGTACATTTAACTTAGTAGCTAGGTTCACATGTCACAGTAAACCAGAGTATGGCTTATTAAGAACATACAGGTTCCTGGTAAGGAGTTCACACCTGCTTTGTTAAATCTTATGGTGGGTGGGTGTAAATCTTAGCTTAGCATGTTGTCCAAACCCAGCATCATGGTTATGCTCTCCCGACCTTAACCATGACTTTGTAACGACAACCTATAGCATAGGACAAAACTGAGCTACAGGTTTGCATGTCATGCTAAGCCAAACTTTGGCTTAGCTACTGTGTCATGCTGATTTAAAAGGCCCAGGGAGGAACAAAGTCATTGGAAACTCATTGGAAACCAGAACATTTCAGCAATGGTTTATAGTAGCGTGATGAGCAAAGAACACAAGGCATTCTCTCTGCAGTGTCCGCAATGCTAGAAATTCTGACTTGCTCTAATCTGGCCAGCAATGAAAGACAGGTACTTTTTGTTGTTGTTGTTGTTTAGTCGTTTAGTCGTGTCCGACTCTTCGTGACCCCATGGACCAGAGTACGCCAGGCACTCCTGTCTTTCACTGCCTCCTGCAGTTTGGTCAAACTCAAGGTACCTTTTAGATCTTATTAATTATTATTTTTACAAAAATATTATAGCTAATTATTATAATCTATTTTAATTTAAATGAGACCCATAATTCTTAGGGACTTCTGCATTTTAAACATTTTAAAATTAGTGTATGTTTACTGTACTCTCAATATTGTACGCTACCATGGATCTCTTAACACTTAATAGGATTAGGCAAGGTGAAATAAAATAGTTGTTAACAACAATAACGACAGCAAAAGTTGTTTTTCAATCCATCTCTATATAAAAAACATCAAGGCTACTGACACTGGTAGGACAATTGCAGATAGAATATTCTGTTTGTATTTTCAATGCAATCCATTAGAACTGTGAATTACTCCTCCAATTAATATTATAGCTGAAAGCTATATTAGCTGAGATCACTATGGATTTGCACTGTCCATCCCTTTGAATTTTAGGTTCGCCTTTGTTTCAGCAAGTTCCACTGTTTAGGCACATTCTAGATTGAAATATTGCACAATTTTACAATGAAACCACAAATGTAATATGCACATTTAACAATGAGCTTTTCATGCTCTGTAAATGAGTCTTGGTTCAAAATCTGTGGTATACTTGCCTGAAGTTACAATTTTTAACAATGCTCAAGATTCTGCATATGTCCCAAAGCAATTCATGCATCTCTAGGAAAAGCGTCTTTTGTTCCTAAGATAAATATTGGTAGAGTCTAGCATTTAGAAGACAAAAGCCGATTCCTTTATTAACTGTTTAAATCTGTCGAAAAGGGGTGTCAAGGTTCAAGCAAATGAACATAGCTTTGAACTGCAATATAACTTGCTCCTTTGGGCAAAGAAGGAAATCAACTGCAAGGAACAGATCAAACAGTAACAAGGCCATTGTTCTGTCACTAAAGGGTATAACATGGCCCCTTTGTTCCACATTTGTTCCATGCAGTTCTCAAGTAGAATTTGTTCTGGCTTTATTCAAATGGCATTGTGTGAACTTATTCAAAGAATGTGAACACAATGATGGTCCAGAAGACAACTGACACATTTGTTTCTCTTTCTCCTCGCTCCCTTCACTCTCAGTCTCTCACAAGCAAATACCAACATAAATACATAATCTTTAAATTTAATCTGTTTCACTGTTGTTGTTGTTTTGAACACATGCAAATCATTGGAAAACAGGAGGGATCAGACACAATTTCTGATTAATCTAAAGCATTTAAATACTTTTCAGGATGATTCTGGCATATTCATTGAAGGCATTCATATGTTCCTTTTATAGTGTCTCTGCTTCAGCTTTGAGAAAGGGAGTGCCATTTACACCGCTCCTGCAACCTCTTTGGCAAATCACATGTTTAGGCACAAATGTACGGTATATGTCTTTGTGTGTAAACTCTTTAAATGGTAAATGGAGAATCTGTACGTGCTCGGTTATATCTTCTGACTGTGTGTTTCTGGAAGTTGTAGGCCTAGTTTGGAAACACCGCTGAGGTATTTTTAGACCCCGTACACTTGACTCAACTAAGCTAAATAGTTGGCAGTTGTACTGTGTACACCACAGTGTGCCATCTTATCCCCAGTGTTGTTTAATATCTAAATGAAGCCATTGGATTTGGTCATTATGCATTTGGGGCACAGTATCATCAGTATGCAGATGACACTAGTTCACTTTGTCTGTTACATCTTAATCAAGTGTGATTGTGGAAAGCTTAGTACAGGGTTTGGATACAGTGGTGGGCTCAATGAGGGCCAATAAACTGGTAATAAATAAATCTTAGTAAGTCAGAGGTTGTGGGGAGCATATTTAGTCCCTGAGCCTGAGGTTCCTTGCCCCTGGTTTAGGTAATACAGTGGTACCTCGGTTCTCGGACATAATCCATTCCAGAAGACTGTTTGACTTCTGAAACAATCGAAAACACAAAGCGTTGGCTGCAAATGCAATTGAAAAAATCGAAAAACACTCAGCGGAAGCCATTTGACTTCTGAGGCGCATTCAAAAATATAAGCATTTACTTCCAGGTTTTCAGTGTTCAGGTTCTGAAATGTTCCACAACTGAGACGTTTGAGAACCGAGGTACCACTGTATATACTTATTGCACTCTTACTCCTGTGGGAAGCGTCCACTAACAGAGGGAGGGAAGGAGGCAATGCTTGATTATTAAGTCAGAGGCCTAAGGGGAGTCCATACATGAGCGGAGAAGATGCAACTTACTTTGGGTATCAGATACAACCCCCTCCCCATCCTTGCCAGTGCAACACTGCCACCATACAGTTGCCATCGCCGCTGCCACTGTTTCATGGTGGGAGCATGGAGGTCGCCACAGGGAAGGGTTCAGTTGAGGTGACAGGGCCGATAGCAGGGGCAGTGAGGGGGCCCAGATGTGGGGGCAGCTTCCATGTTGGGACAGGGGCAGCGTAGGGACACATTGCCTACAGCAGCAAAACATCTCTGGCTGGCCCTGTAGAGACTTTGAGGGTGAGCAGTTCCAGGACTGGGATATAAGTCAGCTGTTTGTACTGGATGGGGTTGCAGTCCCTCTGCAGGAGCAGATCTGAAGTTTGGGACAGAGGTGTTGTGTCCTTTTTTTGGTGCACACAGGGTGGGGGCAGGGCACGCAGGGCCAACAGAATCCACCACACCAGGCCAGCCCTCACCACCAACACTGCTGAGCATGCACTCTTGGGGCACAGAGAGTTCACAGAGCCTGTGTGCCAGCCTCAGCCCTGGCCACCACAACCAATTGGGGCTGTGCTGCGCCCCTGCCCACCCATGCAGGGAGGAGACCGACCAGCCATTGCGGCCCTTGGTAGGCAAATCCCGCCCCCATGCTGGCGAGGTGGCCATTCATTGAGGGGGCTGGGGACGCAGTGGCAAGGCAAGGCTGGGCCGGGCTTCGGGGCTCAGAGACCCCCAGCAGCAGGCAGGGCAGGACGGGGATCCCTGCATGGGGGTGCCTGGCTCGGGCCCCCTAAAAATCATGTGCCTGGGGATCCATGCCCCCTTTCCCCCTCCTCACAAACTATGCCCCTGATTTGGGGATCCATCTTTGGTGCTGGAGGTCCTAATTATCAGAGTGGCAATTGCCCTGCAAATGAGCATTCCTTAGAATATTTATTCCAGCAGAGTCAAGCACTATTCTTCTCTGCAGTTTTCAGACCATGTGTTGCCCTTGCCACTAAGGCTTGGAAGTGCTGAGCAGACACATATGACAGTACTTACTGTCATGACTGTATTGTTCTGGTTTTTCTTCACTGTAGCCATTCATAAATTCATATGGATCTCTCTAGTGGCTTATTGTGTTTCATATTCTGATAATAACAAACAGTTTTAAGCATTTCCCATATGTCTGTTGTCAGTTTACGAGTTTCTAGAATTACCAGTGTACAAAATCTTGAATGGCTAAACTATCATATTCTCAGAACCCATACATTTTTTAGAAGCTCCTGAAAACTGATTTCACGAATCAGTAATTTGCCAATGAAAACATATCAAGACTGGGGAGTTTTTTCCTCTGTACCAAGACTGCCTGGAACAGCAAAAGGGAGAATCAGTATGAATGATAACTAGCTAGTCAGAAAAGCAAACAATAGATAAATAGGAAAAAAAGATTGGTGTGATTTGAAGGTGAAGCATTAATTGACAAGATATTTGTGAGATGGCCAAGTGACAGTCTTGTCGGCTGAATTCAGTTTTATCTGGCCCCATATGCCCATACCAAATGTTAAACAAGGTTTGGCAAAAGGTTTGCACATAGTTCTGCTTCTAAGCGAAAGCTGTTTCCCAGCTGCAACAAGTGAATATCTCTTTTCTTTTGGATATTTTTTTTAAAAAACTTAACAAGTATGAAATATATAAATGCATTGTTATTTAAATTTATATCCCACCATACCTCCCAAAGTGGTGGCAAACCCTTCCATAACAAAAAAATACTTAAAACGTTGAAAATAAAACAGAAATGTTGAAACTGTTGAAAACATTTAAACGCTATAAAACATCTGAAAGAAATTTAAGAAGCATTAGAGCAAAATCATGTTTCTGGATATGCCTACCAAAACAGAAGAGTTTTGAACAGGCATCTAAAGGAGCACGATGACAGCACTTGCCTAACGTCAATAAATGTACATATTAGCATCTAATAGAGCACATGATCTCCCTAAGTCAGTCCTTTATTTTAGAAGCCTTTGTTCTTTATCTGAAGCCCTCCACAAGTACACCTTGTCTTCTATATTTAGGTGGGCCAGCCCAAAACATTATGCTGCCTCAGGCAGATAACAAGACAGTGTCTCTTCACATTCCAGTGACAAAAGCCAACCAGACTGACAGTTAGCTCTTACTTCAGCACAGGTGACAAGACCAACACCTCCACTGCCGAGTTGGCGAAATTAACTGGGAAAATTCGGAACCAGCAAGACCAGACTTTCCTGAAAGACTGGAAGAAATTTATGATATATTTGAGAGACAATTGTAATCAATTGACATCGTAGGGTTGCAAGAAGTTTTGTAAGGAGAACTATATGAATTATTGCAAAAAAAGGACTCAGAAGGAGTTTATTTAGGATTTGGATTTTATAGCAATAACTATTAAAATGCAATAAAAAATCAGAAACAAAGTTAGAAAACCGTTAGTCGAGGTTGATGGAAGTCCTAGGCTGTGATAACCAAAGGTTTGTTATACTGTATAAGATGAGATGTTATGTTTGGAAAACATGTGTAATAACCAATAAAAATTATATTAAAAAATAAAAAAGACCAACACCTCCAAACTTGGGGGCAGCAGGTTAGCTTAGGGAATGCAGGGCAGCTCACATGACCCACAGAGCTCTGCCCTCCACCATCTTGCCACCGTTCCCTGGCTTCTGTGGCAGCTGTCTCATTCTGCCTAACGGATGGCTAGGGAGAGAGCTTTCTTAGTAGCAGTTGTAGCACAAAATGAGGCTAGGAAAGTGATGGGGGAAATATACTTCAATGCTATTATATCTGCAGAGTCAAATATAAACTCAAACATTGTCAGATGAATAGTTGAGGTGATCTAATTAGTAAAAGTCAGGCACAATCTCTATGGTTAGACATTAACACCAATATATCCAAATGAAAGGCAATATAACGGCCCTATTTTTACTGAACTCCATTTCGGTTCTTTTCGCTGACTTCTGTGAAAGCAAATTCCAGAAAGAGCTGGAAAAGTGATGTGCGGCGAAAATGCCCCTGCAAATAAACTGATTCCTTTTCTTAAGTCAAAAAGACTTTAATCCTTCATTAAACCTTAAGATTCCCTCCAGTTCAATAGCAGATTTGTTGAAATTACAATGACCTTAAAGATCATTGTGGACATTTTTGACATTACTTCTTCCTACAGCTATTTTAACTATAAACATAGTGTTGTTGATAGAGGGGAGGAAAGCTGAAGAGAGCATCCTATCAAAACAACTGACCCTGATGAAAAGACAAAAATAAGGCTTTTAGATTAATCTACAGTGTCCCATCTTTGCAGGGCAGTCTGTTCTAGCACAGTCTGAAGAATAAGCATTCTTACCAAAATACCATCATTACCATGGTCTTTTGTGATATATTTCTTGGTGCCAACTAATTTGGCGAGGTGATTATTAATAAGTTAGGTGCAGTTGTTTTTGTTTCAATATTATTAAGTGGCTGAAGAAGAGAAACCTTGAGCAAAAATTCCATAGGTCTGCATGATATGAAAGGAACTGATATATTTGTCAATGAAAACAAATATTTCTGTTTTTAAACCAGTTTGTAACCATGGAAGGACATGAAAGCCGATCCCATGGAAGGACATGAAAGCCGATCCGTTTCAGAGAGTCGGTCAGATTTTACTTTCAGGTGTATGCAAAATATTGCAGTCCATAAAATGCTTGCCGTGACTGAATAGTTTGTGTGTGTATGTGACAGTAGCTATAGCTCAAACCCAGCAACCTCTTAAGTGTGGAGAATTTTATGTGCACACAGAGTTCTCTTGCATAGGCTTCTCTGCTGATTTCAGTGTGTGCAATTGCATTCCTTGTTGGTCCAGACCTGTGGCTTTTCTTGTAGTGAATGTGGGCAACTAACACGTAGAGATTTCACGTGCATCTTGGACTGCATGTAGAGCTCTTGATCAGTGTGGCTGACTTCTCTGGTATGAACAGAGACTTGTTGTTGTTGTTGCTGCTGTTGTTTAGTCGTTTAGTTGTGTCTGACTCTTCGTGACCCCATGGACCAGAACATGCCAAGCACTCCTGTCTTCCACTGCCTCCCGCAGTTTGGTCAAACTCATTCTGGTAGCTTCGAGAACACTGTGCAACCATTTCGTCCTCTGTCGTCCCCTTCTCCTTGTGCCCTCCATCTTTCCCAACATCAGGGTCTTTTCCAGGGAGTCTTCTCTTCTCATGAGGTGGCCAAAGTATTGGAGCCTCAGCTTCAGGATCTGTCCTTCCAGTGAGCACTCAGGGCTGATTGCCTTAAGAATGGATCAGTTTATAATAATAATAATCATTTATTATTTATACCCCGCCCATCTGGCTGAGTTTCCGCAGCCACTCTGGGCAGCTCCCAATCAAGTGTTAAAAACAGTACAGCATTAAATATTAAAAACTTCCCTGAACAGGGCTGCCTTCAGATGTCTTTTAAAGATAGGATAGCTGCTTATTTCCTTCACATCTGAAGGGAGTGTGTTCCACAGGGTGGGCACCACTACCGAGAAGGCCCTCTGTCTGGTTCCCTGTAACCTCACTTCTCGCAATGAGGAAACCGCCAGAAGGCCCTCGGCGCTGGATCTCAGTATCCGGGCTGAATCTTCTTGCAGCCCATGGGACTCTCAAGAGTCTCCTCCAGCACCATAATTCAAAAGCATGAATTCTTCAGCGATCAGCCTTCTTTATGGTCCAGCTCTCACTTCCATACATCACTAGAACTGAGACTTAGTGGAGAGATTTGCCGCTGTGCAAGCAGGGCATTTTATAGGTGTTACCTGCATCCCTTGAACTGCATGTACAGATCACAGCCCTGTTGAGCTTTGGATCTTATGCTAACACTGCTTCCTTTACACAAATGTTATAATACTGTCAAGTGGAGCATTTTGATCTGGTTTGAAAAGAAAGGCAGATAAATGCATTGTTCTTTGACTATTTAAAACTCAAGGAACATTAGCTACTTCTAATAAGTCCTAATTACATTGCCTTTTTAAATAGTATATAAGCCTAAAAATGTCTAACGGGAGATATGCCTATTGTAGTTATTCGCTTTACATTATTTTCTTAATGTAAGATTTTTACATTACTGGGTGTTTGGCTTCCTTTCTTCATAAAGAGCTGCCATCCTTTTGTTGTTGTTGTTGTTTTGTAATCTTGAAAGGGTTCCCGAGCTTCTTTCCTCTTGAAGCTTCAAGGTCACACATTGTTGTTTTTCTGCCAAAGGTCAGAACAATTTTTTGATTACCATTATGTTGACTAATTTAATCTTAACTGATCCATTTAGCTATATGATTTCCTAGTGAAGGGAGCAGTAGAGCAGCAATGTGAAAAATAAACCATCCAGTAATAATTAGAACACCTACCGACTGCCGTCGTTTAAGTGCAACAATGGCAATCATGTGGTCGAGACATGTCAAATCAAGTGTAGACAACACAGCACAGTGTATTTCAGTTTCTTAGATGACAAGATTGTCTCTTCAATACTTTATTAAGTTTTTTAAGTAATAAAGTAATAAAGTAATTTCAAGTAATATAAAGAATAAATGAAGGTTACATAGTAAATCTATTTTCTTCCTGTGTTATTATTATGAAAGCGTGGGTGCTTGGGGCTTACTTTATCATTTACATACAGTGGTACCTCTGGTTAAGAACTTAATTCGTTCTGGAGTTCCATTCTTAACCTGAAACTGTTCTTAACCTGAGGTACCACTTTAGCTAATGGGGCCTCCCACTGTCGCTGCACCGCCTGAGCACAATTTCTGTTCTCATCCTAAAGCAAAATTCTTTTTTTTTAAAAAAATAATATTTTTTATTAGGAATTTGAACAAAACATATTATCTTAATACATATCATCCTTAATTCCCCCCATTTTTCCCCTCCCCCCCATAAAACGACCCACCGTCCCCTCCCCCCTGACTTCCCTCTGCTCCAATCTCTGACTTCCCTCTGCTCCAATCTCTGGTTTCTCTGCAGATGCTATTCTCTGCATGTTACAAAATTGTATAAATCCTTAATTTATCTCACTGGGTATTGTCAATAAAAGGTTTGTGAGTGTTTATTCAAAGCCTGCCAAGGAGTCCAGTTCACTTTGTTGCTTCTTTAAGTACTTTGTAAAAGGTTCATCTTTAAAGTCACAGTTATCCTTGTCCCGTAGTTTATGTGTCAATTTTGCCAATTCTGCATAGTCTATCAGTTTCTCTTGCCATAGTTCTTTAGTCGGGGTTTCCTCATTCTTCCATCCTTGTGCTATTAAGACTCTCGCCACCGTTGTCGCATACTAAAGCAAAGTTCTTAAGCTGAGGTATTATTTCTGGGTTAGAGGAATCTGTAACCTGAAGCATCTGTAACCCGAGGTACCACTTTACTCCACAATGGCCTTTGCAATGCTGCTACAGTTGTGTGTAAGATGAGTATTTCTTTTATTGACTGGTTCTTGATGCCTGTCGTTACAGGTTTTTATTTTATTACATACTGTTTCATTGCATTTGTATTGTATGTTTGGGGCATGCCTTTTTAGGGGGTGAAACTTAATTTTTACCCCCCCCCCCAAATTCAGTGATGGGTCTTAAAATATGCTTTGGGTTGTGAGGAATTCAAATCTGCTATTATTTTGTGATTGGACAACATTTAGCTTGGTTTGATTAAGCTATATTTGATTAGCTATATTTGATTAAGAAACACATAAACTGTTTGGATTTTACTTTCTGAAAATGTCAGGTAATGCCAAATTATTATTATTATTATTATTATTATTATTATTATTATTATTATTATTAACTGCAAGTACTTGGCAATCTTTTTATCATTTCTATAATGATAAAACTGCAAGTACTTGGCAATCTTTTTATCATTTCTATAATTTTACACACATTTTACTTACCAAGCAAAACTGAATTATATTAATTTAACCAAACTATATTTTGAATCTCAAGTCACATTACAAATCTTTAGCACCCCTCAATTTTGGACTTTGAAAATTCAACATGCATGTTATTGTATCCTGTCCAAAGATACTTACATAACGAATAGTGTCTAAATATTCCAAATAAATTAATAAAATAAAACTAGTCCCATTTTAAACAAGAGCATTTTTACTCCCCTTGAAGGACCAAAAACTGGAAATAGCCCCTAAACCCGTCTCTCTTTTTTGCGAATTTGCCAAAAAAAAACACAACTCAAAAACATTGAGTAAAACAAAAAAGAGCTCAATAACCTTAGTCCCAACACTAGTTAGGTACTAACTGAATGAACATGGTGGTATCTTCATCATTCTCATCCTATGTACAGGGGTAGCTCAATACCGTATTTTGCGCCCCATAGGACGCTCCGGCCCATAGGACACACCTAGTTTTTTTGGGGGGGGGAAATAAAGAAAAAAAATTATTTCCCCCCCCATGTGCGGGGCTGGAAGAACCAGGTCGGGGAACAGTGGGAAGGCACTCTCTGCCTCCCCGCTGTCCCCCGAGCTTGTGGGGCTGGCGATGGGGAGAAGTGCGCTGATCCCGGGACGGCAGGCAGTTCCGCGCCGCCATTTGGAGCGGGGCGGGACTTAGCGCCCCGCTCGGGATGGCGGCACAGACCTGCCTGCTGTCCCGGCACGGCAGACAGCTCTGCGCCGCCATCCCGAGCGGGGCGGGACTTAGCGCCCCGCTCGGGATGGCGGCACAGATCTGCCTGCAGTCCCGGGATGGCAGACAGCTCTGCGCCGGCATCCAGAGCGGGGCGGGCTTCGCCCCTGGCTCCCGGTGGCCGCGCAGAGCTGCGCTGATCCCGGGACGGCAGGCAGCTCTGCACCGCCATCCGGAGTGGGGCGGGACTTAGCGCCCCGCTCCCGGTGGCCGGGCAGGGCTGTGCTGGTCCCAGGACCGCAGGCAGCTCTGCGCAACCCTCGGAGCCGGTCTCCCGAGGGTTGCGCAGAGCTTCCTGAAGTCTGGAGAGCGAGAGGGGTCGGTGCGCACCGACCCCCCTCGCTCTCCAGGCTTCAGCGAAAGCCTGCATTCGCCCCATAGGACGCACCCAGATTTCCCCTTCATTTGGGGGGGGGAGTGTGTCCTATAGGGCGAAAAATACGGTACATTTTGCTGCCTGAGGAGAATGAGAAAGGAGATGACACTCCTTCACAATTCCGTTTACAATAGTCAACTTGAAGCAGTTGACTCTTGCTTCAATACTCTTTCGATACTTCCATACACCCAGAGCAGCAGGACACACGTGGAAGCAGATGGGAATGACTAAGAGCTCAGGAGGATTAGCCAGGGGCTGCTGCTGCTGCTGCTGCCGCTAAACACAGGCCTGAGGCGGTTGGCTCACTCTGTCTAATGGTAGGGCAGGCCCTGAATATGTGTAGCTAAACAGCTTCAGCTGAACCCTGCTTTTGAACCCTTTTGCCCTACATTTTCACAAAAAATAAAACAATGCAGACTATTAATGACACAGGGTCACATTTCAATCTATTTTTAACAGAATACATATTTATTTCCTGCACTGAAGTAATGGTCATAAATCTGGATTTATGTTCTTTAAATATTGTGATTATGACATCAAATGTGTACCACATTTCATATGTTTTGTATTTAATTTTCTCGCTCTTTTAATATATTTTGCTTGGATTCTCTTTAGGAAGTCATTAGTCCTCCCACTCTCTGACATCTAGATGATATGTAATTTTGTGACATTTATATGTCACAAATGTATTTGCAATTTTAAATTATATCCTCAGCATGCCTGTAAAAAGGAAGTTGCTAAAGTTGGCCAGACAGTTTACCTCTTAACATTAACATTTAGGGTGGAAAATGGTCTGCTCTGTATTGTACCTGCATTTATATTTCAAGATATGGAACTCAATAGTGATTTATGCTTGCTATGTTCACTGTGCTTATGGTCATGCGAAATCCAGTGTGAACCCCAACCCATTTGTTTCAGTGAAGACATACATAACCATTTCTTTGCACATGCACTGCATTAAAATGAATGAAGTGCCTCATGTAAAAGATCCCTGTGCTCAAATATACAGTCTCCTGAACAACTGAAGAATCCTTCTGGGCACTTTAATAATATTTTTATGACAGAGGCTAGATAATAACTGTTGAACTGTTTCTAGTGAGACATGGTTCTGTACGGTAGGACTGAAGAATGGGTGGCTGCCCTTCAGATTTTCAGACTACAACTTCCATTTTTCTGGAATATTGGCCATACTGGCTGGTGTTGATGGGAGTTGGAGTAATCATAGTGAAATTCTTGCTTTGGGTTGGTTCAAGGTGGTTCCCACCCCCATACTGGATTTACATAACTAAAAAAGCTATAGCTTAGGGCCCCACACTCTTGGGGGCCCCAAAAAAATTTTAAGGGGAAAAAATGAACGTACATTTCCAAAATATAAGATAAACAAATAAAATAAAACCTACATACAGTTGGAGCTTAATAATTATTTCACTATTAATATATTGCTTCTTAATTGTATTTCACTATTACTATACCGTACTTCTTCTTAATTGTATTTCACTATCAATATACTTCTTAATTACATTTCAATTCAACAATTACTTTGATAAAATACCTACTGTATTTTGTTATGTGGAAATTGCTTTAGATACCTGTCAGGGGTTCAGGAGCAGAGACGCAGAAAAGGGAGGAGACAGAGAGCGAGGGGGAGGAATACGAAGGAAGGATGAGTGGGGATGACGACCTGAGATCCCCGAGCCTTTCCAGTGAGTCAGAGGATTCCCAGAAAGGAGCCCCAGTGGTCAGAGCAAGGGGGGAACACAGGGGTACACCCCAGGAAGAAGGGGCCAGAGAGGAATCAGAGAGCAGCAGCTGGAGATCGGGACCAACGTGCCCAGCTGGGAGCAGCGGGGAGAAAGGGAACCAGGCATCAGGTTCCGGAGGCTTGCAGCAGGAGGGAGGGCATGAGTCAGGAGTAGTCACGCCCACATCAGGGAGCGAGGAAACGGTTAAGAGGAAAGTAGAAGGTTGGGCGCGCGCGCCAAGTTCAAATGCAGCGGAAGCTGGCGCAGTAAGCAGCCCGGAGAGTGAGCCAGGTCCCAAAGCCCGCCGCAAGGAGGCAGAAAGCTCCGGGGGGTCTTCAGCCTCGGAAGAGTCGAGGAGGGAGGAGACCCAGGGGGGCAGGAGGACCCAGAGACGTAAGGAAAGGCGCAGGAGGTGGAGCAAGGCTAGGGTACTAAGCTGGTGTGCAAGAGGCGGAGACTCAGACGGGTCTTCGCCGGTCTGACGCAGAAGACGTAGGGCTGCACATTGCAGTTCGGAAATGGAACCTGTAACCCAATAAAGACTCTTATAACGTGAACGCTGGCTAGCGTGGTCCTATGTGAGCTGGGACTGGGTAGCAGCCCTGACAGTAAGACCCGTCTCATCAAAGCTTCGGACACCTGAAACCTCGCAGCGGGAGCAGACGCAGCGAGGGGGGGAGGATTGGTGTCTGTGAGCAAGCTCACAAGAGTTAGCAAGATGACGGAAGAACAGAGAATTTCAGCGCTGCAAGAGGCAGTGACCCAGTTGAACGCAGAGGTATTGGCTTCCAGGAAAAGGGAAGAGGATGCTGCGGCCGCCTACAGAGACCTCCACGCCAGGTTTGAAGCGTTTACTAAGCACGGGCAACCGGGACCCAGACCGGAGGGCGTGGGGTTAGCACGGAGAGCAGGCGGTCTTGTGCCTCACTTCAATGGGAATTTACAAGAGTACCCCAATTTTCGAGCAGACGTAATGTGCGCACTGCAACTGCTGGCAAAAGACTTTAGAGATGAGGAAGAGAAGGTGGGGTTCATACTGTCCCATTTGCATGGGGATGCCAAAGCCTGGCTGCGCAATTTGTGGAGGGATAAAGATTCGGCGCTTCAGAGTGCAGATGCCTTTATCAAGGCGATGGATGCGTGTTTTTTATCTACCATAGACGTGGATATTGCTCGAAGAGAGATCCATGGACTGAGACAGGGGAGGGCGACTGTACGGCAGTATCACGCCCGCTTTTTTGCGCTGGTCAGTGCCTTGGAATGGGACAGAGATTCACCTCCAGTTCGAGACCTGTTCTGGGAAGGTCTGAGCAGTGCAGTTAAAGACGAAATTGCGAGGGGGGAGAGGCCCCGGAGCACGCAGGAGGTGGTCCAAAGGGCGCTGACTGTGGGGGTGAGACTGGAGGAACGCCCATGGTGCAGGGACGAAGGACGTGGAGGGCGCGAAGCAGCGAGAAGTTTCTCCTTCGTTCCCAGAGAAGCAGCGCGTGCACATTCCACACCTCCGCCAGGAGGGGGGGTGGAACCTATGGAGGTGGGAGGCGCCAGGGCTCAGTCAGCTACCAGAGCCCCAGCACCAGGAGCAGCCAAGACTAAGCCTCCTAGAGGGAACCGGAAGTGCTACATCTGCGAAAGCCCTCAACACATGGCGAAAGAGTGTCCCCAGAGGAACTCCAAGCACACTGCAGCCTCCGCAACAGTGACTGCAGAGGCACAACGCAGAGAACCACAGCAGGGAAACGACGAGGTCTGGCTGGAGACAGAGGTACTGGGGCCCAGCCAGACGTATCAGTGAAGCAGTCCCCAGAGATTTTGCAGCCCACAGACCCCCTCCCACCCAAACCAGTAGTGCAGCTGACCGCATCTCTCCAGCTACCCAATGGCGTCACAGTGGACGTGCCACTTTCTGTAGACTCTGGAAGTAATGCAGACTTCATAGCGCAGGATTTTGTGGAGCAGCACGCTATACAGCTACTGCCTGCCACTCTGCCCCTGCAAGTCGTCACAGTGGATGGCAGAGAGTTGCTGGGGGGGCAGGTGGTGAAGCAGACACCGCCTATGGTGATGCGACTTGGTAACCACAGGGAAGTCATCAGTTTTAATGTCACCAGACTGTCGGACACGCCCATTGTTTTGGGCATGAGTTGGCTGGACAGGCACAGTCCGACGCTGGCTTGGTACCAGCGACAGCTGATCTTCGGTTCTTCTTACTGTGCGGAACACTGCATCCTGCCAAGACAGGAGGGGGAGGAGGAGGAATCGCAGCTGCAGTTGGGAACGTTGCAAGCGGTCCCCCACAAATACGCAGACTTTCTGGAGGTCTTCTGCGAGAAGGAGGCGGACAAGCTACCCCCTCACCGGCCGTATGGCTGCAAGATTGACCTCCTACCTGGGGCGACGCTGCCGAAAGGGAAGCTGTATTCCATGTCTGAGGACGAACTACAGGAACTCAAGCAGTTCATAGATCACAATTTGGAGCGCGGTTTCATCCGGGAGTCCAAGGCAGTGGGGGGCAGTCCTGTTTTCTTCGTGAAGAAGAAAGACACGCCCCCAAAAAGGCTCGTGGTGGACTATCGCATCTTAAACAAGATGACCAAGCCCTCTGATTTTCCCATGCCCCGGATCGACGACCTCCTAGCGACGGTGCGCAAGGGACGCGTGTTCACCAAGTTGGACCTGCGAGGGGCGTACAACCTCATCCGCATGCGGGAGGGAGATGAGTGGAAGACAGCCATGTTGACACCTCTGGGCACCTACGAGTACAGAGTTATGCCATTTGGATTACAAAATGGTTCCCACTGTTTTCAAGCCTTCATGCATCACGTGTTGGCGGGGCTCCTCTACAAGAAGTGCGTCTGCTTCCTGGATGACATCCTGATTTTCTCTGAATCGCAGCAAGAGCACGACCAAGACGTTCGGGAGGTGCTGAGTAGGTTGAAGCAGCATAGACTGTACGCCAAGCTGGAGAAGTGCCAGTTCGACACAACGGAGGTGGATTTCCTGGGATACAAGTTGTCGGACAAGGGGCTAGCCATGGACAGCGCCAAGGTTCGCGCAGTCTTGGATTGGAAGAGCCCGCGCAACCGGAAGGAAGTCCAGAGGTTTGTCGGCTTTGCCAACTTCTATCGTAAATTTATCAAGGGGTTCGCGACCCAGACGGTGGCCATCACGGACACGCTCAGCTCCAAGAAAAAGAGGTTCGTCTGGACGGAGCAGGCGGAGCAGTCCTTTCAAGCGCTTAAGCGTCTCTTTGCGTCGGAAGAGCAACTGCTGCATATCGACCCCAGCAGACCGATGCGGGTGGAGACAGACGCGTCCGACAGAGCCGTGGGAGCTGTCCTGCTGCAGCAGGACCCGCAGGGGGTCTGGAGGCCGGGAGCGTTCTACTCCAGGAAGCTCAGCAAGTCGGAGCAGAACTACACCATCTGGGACAGGGAGTTGCTGGCCATTCATGCAGCGTTCAAGGCGTGGAGGCATTTCCTGATCGGCGCCAAACACACCGTGCAAGTCTGCACGGACCACAAGAATCTGGAGCACTGGCGCACGGCGCAGTTCCTGAACCAGAGGCAGATACGTTGGTCTGAGTTCTTTGCGGACTTCGACTTCCGAATAGAGTACGTCCCAGGCGACACCAACGTCATGGCGGATGCACTGTCCCGAAAGCCGCAATACCTCGAAGAGACGACGCCAGTGGCGGCCATGCACATCTTCGCGCCAACAGCGTGGGCGTGCGCCTCAGCTACAGTAGACCTGGATGCAGTGCGGCGTGCGTTGCAGGACGACTCATTCGCGCAAGCGAAAATGGCAGAGGTGCAAAGGGGCACGGCGAAGAGCAACGAGTTCCAGGTACGAGACGGCTTGCTCATACGTAAAGGGGCCATCTACGTGCCGGGAGACGACCTTCGCGCCAAGGTGCTACAACAGTTGCACGACGCACCCACGGCCGGACACTTTGGCATTGAAAAAACGGTGGAATTAGTCGCAAGGGACTTCTGGTGGCCCAGACTGAGAGGGGAAGTCACGGACTACGTCGCGAGGTGCGACACCTGCCAGAGGGCCAAGCCGGTGCACAAACCGCCGGCGGGACTGTTGGAACCGCTGCAAACACCGTTTGAACCGTGGGAGAGGGTGGCCCTGGACTTTGTCACGGATCTACCCAGCTCGAGAGGCAAGACAGCTGTACTAGTGGTGGTGGACTTGTTCACCAAGATGGCACATTTCATTCCGTGTGCGAAGGTGGCCACAGCGGAACAAACCGCCAAACTGTTCATAGATCACGTGTTCAAAGTGCATGGTCTGCCACGGTCTATACTGTCCGACCGCGGGCGCCAGTTCATCTCAAATTTCTGGCAGAGACTGATGGGTTTCCTGAACGTCAAAATCAACCTGGCATCAGCGAGACACCCGCAGACCAACGGGCAAGCAGAGAGAGTCAATGCCATCATGCAGCAGTACCTGAGATGCTACGCCAATCAACAGCCTGCGACGTGGGTGGATTACCTGCCGCTCGCCGAGTTCGCCTACAACAACACGAAGCACGTGTCCACAGGAGTGACGCCGTTCTTCGCCAACAACGGGAGACATCCCAGAACCTTCCCGGGACTGGAAAGAGTAGGGGAAGGGGAACTGCAGACGGCGGACGCTTTCGCGTCGGAGCTGCAGGAGGTCCACGATCAACTCCGACGACAGCTAGAGCTAGCTAAGCACGCATACAAGGTGCAAGCTGACAAGCACAGGCGGGTTGGCGAGGAGATACGAGTGGGAGACTGGGTCTGGTTGGCAGCCCACGCAGTGCCGACCAGATCGTTAGCCAAGAAGAAGTTGGGGCACAAGCAACTCGGTCCATACCAAGTCGAAGCACAGATCAACCCGGTAGCTTTCAGGCTGGCGCTGCCGGAGGGTTCCAGGATGCATCCGGTGTTCCACAGGTCGGTGCTCACTCCCTACAGGGCACCTCACAGATTCCAGGAGCCAGGAACGGCACCGGGTCCGTTCAGGGAGAGAACAGAGACAGGGGGGTTGACACGGCAGGACCCCATCAACGAAGTCACGGAGATTTTGGACTCCAGATGGGGAGACGAAGGAGTAGAATATCTCCTAGCCAGAGAGGGCACCCGGGCCAGTGCTAATAGCTGGGTGCCAGACTACGCTTTGGAGGAACCCCTGCTCAAGGACGAGTTTCATGCCCTGTTCCCACACAGACCCATGCCAGCAGGCTTCTTCGACGACTGGCTGTTCACGCCCACACTTTCCTCCAGCACGTTCCATGGATTTGACTCGGACGGGGAACCCGCACGGGACACACGTTCCCCGGAAGGGTCACCAGCGGGTTCGGCATCGGACACCTCGTATTGGTGGGACGATCGACCGGAGGAGCAGTGGCGCCAGAAGTGGCTGAGGATGCCAAGTCGAGTGACGGACGCCAAAGAGACCGACGCAGAGACTGACATGGACGTGTTCGGGGATGATCTGGGGTTCGAGCACGGCGGCACAGAAATGGAAGCGGAACAGATCAACGTCGATGAACGCGAGGAGGAAGAATCGGAGGTCTTCAGTTGGCGGCCAGCCACGGGGAGAGAACTGTATCCGGCATTCACTCCCGTGACGATGGAGCACCCAGCACCCACACCTGAAAGCAGGGAGGGGGGAAGGGGGGCTTCGAGGGGGGATGGATGTCAGGGGTTCAGGAGCAGAGACGCAGAAAAGGGAGGAGACAGAGAGCGAGGGGGAGGAATACGAAGGAAGGATGAGTGGGGATGACGACCCGAGATCCCCGAGCCTTTCCAGTGAGTCAGAGGATTCCCAGAAAGGAGCCCCAGTGGTCAGAGCAAGGGGGGAACACAGGGGTACACCCCAGGAAGAAGGGGCCAGAGAGGAATCAGAGAGCGGCAGCTGGAGATCGGGACCAACGTGCCCAGCTGGGAGCAGCGGGGAGAAAGGGAACCAGGCATCAGGTTCCGGAGGCTTGCAGCAGGAGGGAGGGCATGAGTCAGGAGTAGTCACGCCCACATCAGGGAGCGAGGAAACGGTTAAGAGGAAAGTAGAAGGTTGGGCGCGCGCGCCAAGTTCAAATGCAGCGGAAGTTGGCGCAGTAAGCAGCCTGGAGAGTGAGCCAGGTCCCAAAGCCCGCCGCAAGGAGGCAGAAAGCTCCGGGGGGTCTTCAGCCTCGGAAGAGTCGAGGAGGGAGGAGACCCAGGGGGGCAGGAGGACCCAGAGACGTAAGGAAAGGCGCAGGAGGTGGAGCAAGGCTAGGGTACTAAGCTGGTGTGCAAGAGGCGGAGACTCAGACGGGTCTTCGCCGGTCTGACGCAGAAGACGTAGGGCTGCACATTGCAGTTCGGAAATGGAACCTGTAACCCAATAAAGACTCTTATAACGTGAACGCTGGCTAGCGTGGTCCTATGTGAGCTGGGACTGGGTAGCAGCCCTGACAATACCTATTAGGTCCATTACCATATAGCATATATTCAACACAAAAAAACAGAAACAATTTGTTGTTGACAAAGGACAGCTTAGGGCCTCATCAAACCTAAATCCAGCCCTGGTCCCCCCTAGTATGCTAAAATGAGGTCATATTACCTGCATAGGTGCTTCCAGTGCCTTGGGGAGGTCAACTGCATCTCTGTCACCTTTCTAGGCTTCTTCATAAAAGTACCCAACACATCTTTAAAGAGTCTTTGCTTCCATTTATAGGAAATTTGCCCTTATTTTGTCATAGGTTAAGCAGAATAACAAATATGATGGTAATTTTTTTATACAAAGTGCAAATATAGCAATGCAATTCCACTTCACATATTTCAATATGTGAAATATGTGATTTCCCTGAATTTTCTGGGTGCACCAAGGTTCAAGTTGGTCCACGAGGCCAACTTTCCCCAAACCACACTCACCTGTCAAACAGCTGGTATCACTGGGTAACATGAGTTGATGGGTGGGAGGGCTGTGTTCGCTCCTGCTATGGCCCCCCAGTCAAATTTGACTTCATTGGGGTGGGAAAACAAATATCTAGCCTGCTGGTCATACAAGGAAAGCGGGTGGCGCTGTGGGTTAAACCACAGAGCCTAGGACTTGCTGATCAGAAGGTCGGCGGTTCGAATCCCCGCAACAGGGTGAGCTCCCGTTGCTCGATCCCTGCTCCTGTCTACCTAGCAGTTTGAAAGCACATCAAAGTGCAAGTAGATAAATAGGTAACGCTCTGGCGGGAAGGTAAACGGCGTTTCCATGCGCTGCTCTGGCTCGCCAGAAGCGGCTTAGTCATGCTGGCCACACGACCCGGAAGCTGTACACCGGCTCCCTCAGCCAATAAAGTGAGATGAGCGCTGCAACCCCAGAGTCAGCCACAACTGGACCTAATGGTCAGGGGTCCCTCTACCTTTACCTAGTCATACAAAATACTACACCAAAGACTCCTGAGTAAACTTAGCAGCCATGGAAGAAATCCTTTTGTGAACCATTAGCTGGTTAAGAAGCAGGAACCAGAGAGAAGCAATAAATGGGCAATTCTTCCAACAGAAGGTTGTAGAAAGTGGAGTGCTTCAAGGACTGGTATTGGAACCTGTTTTTTTTTTAACTAAATCATAAATGATCCAGAGTGAGGGGTGAACAGTGAGGTATCCAAGTTTGGGGATGGTGCCACATAGTTCAGAATGGTTAAAACAAAAAAAAAAAAGATATGAAACCCGGCAAGATGAGTGAATGTGCAGTAAAATGGCAAATGAAACTCAGTGTAAAGTGATGCACGTTGGGGCAAGAAATCTAAATTTCACATAGACGCTCATGTAGTCTAAAATGGTGGTGACTGACCAAAAACAAGACCTTGGGTTGCAGTGAATGGCTTGATGAAGATGTTGACCCAGCATGTGGCAGGCTGTGAAAGAAGCAAATTTCATGCTAGGAAACTTTAGGAAAGGAACTGAAAATAAAACTGTGAATATTGTAATACTGTTATGTAAATCTTTGGTGGGACAGCTCTTGGAATACCGTATACAGCTCACAACACCTCACCACAAAATTGTCACTATGAAGTTTGAAAAGGGCAACCAAAATGATCAAGAGTTTGGAGCAACAACCCTTTGCAGAAAAGGTTACAACATTTGCATTTATTTAGTTTAGAAAAAAAGGAGAGTAAAGGGGACCTGATAGAGGTACAGTGGTACCTTGGTGTACAAACTAAATCCATTCCAGAAGTCCATGCTTAAACCAAAGCATTCTTAAACCAAGGCGTGCTTTCCCATAGAAGCAGAAGACTCAATTTACAAATGGAACACACTCAACAGGAAGCGGAACATGTTCTGCTTCCAAGGCAAAGTTCACAAACCAAAACACCTACTTCCGGGTTTGCAACGTTCTTAATCCAAGTTGTTCATAAACTAAGCTGATTTTAAACCAAGGTACCACTGTATATGGAATTATGCATTTTGTGGAGAAACTGGATGGAAAAGATTTTTTCCATCTCTCATACCAGAACTCAGGGGCATCCAATAAAGCGAAATGTTGGAAGATTCAGGACATACAAAATAAAGTATTTCTTCACACAACACATAATTAAACCGTAGAATTTGGTGCCACAACTGGTAGTGAGGACCACCAACTTGGCAGCTTTAAAAGAAGATTAGACAAATACATGGAGGTTTGTATTTGTCAGTGGCTCCTAGCCACGCTAGTTTTGCTTGTTCTACCTCCTCTGTCCGAGACAGCATGCCTCTGCATTCCCGTTGCTTGGAATTTCAGATGGAGAAAGTGCTGTTGTGCTCATTTCCTGCTTTGGGTCATCTCATGGACATCTGGTTGGCCAATATGATAACAGGATGCTAGACTAGATGGGACTTTGTCCCATTTCTTGATCTCAGGGTTGTGGGTTTAATCCCCACACTGAGCAAAAAGATTCCTGCACTGCAAGGGGTTGAACTAGATGGCCCTCGTGATCCCTTCCAAGTCTACAATCCCATGGTTCTTCTTATATTCCCAAAATACCCAATGTTGATGCAGGACACAAAGGATGCAATCCATGTAGTTCATATTTGACTTCCTAGAAGCATGTGGATTTTTTTTTTATTTCAGTATGCCAATGTTACCTAGTAAACCATAGTAGTTTCAAAAGCAGTTTTGTGGCATACAATGTGGTGGTGCGGGGAAGGGTTTCTGATGTCCCAAGGGGGGGGGGATGTGAGAAGTCTTCTGACATGCAAAGCCCTTGAGCATGCCTAATGTAACCTTTTGGTTTGCGCTTCATATTTAATATATTATTCTAAGTTTTACACTCTCCTCCCCTGTATTCAAAAAAAAAAAGTAGGGGGGACAAAAACATTCTGTATAAACTCAACTAGCATTGAAGTTTCTTGAGCTGTGTTCTATGATACTATAGCTACATAATCAAATTATTCTGTTTAATAAAACAGCTAAAATTTGAGTTACTGATTTGGGCCGTTGGTAGTCTATTGAATGATATTGTTGAATATAATAGGAGTATTTGGCAAGCTTCCAGCACTAGGAGTTTTCCCAAACAGTGTTCAGTCCCAGCTGCATATAACTCTAGTAAAGGTTAGCACAGAGGTCTGCCAGAATTTAGTCTTTGACATGATGATATAGGTACAGATGGCATAGACCTACTCATGAGCTGTCTATCACCCTGAAGAAGCACCAACACATGGATCAGGCGTTTGTGATCTGCATTACTAATTTTAAGCTGTATTAGTAGTGCCCCAGGGTAAGCCCCACAGAACACAGTGGGGCTTACTTTTGAGTGAACTTGGAAGGAATTGCACTATAAGTCACGTGGTGTGACATTTTCTGGGTCACATGTCCCAACAATTTGTTAATATAATTCCTCGTGCATAAAGAAATCAAGGACAATAACAACTGACGGGCAATAAATGGGAAGGTGATGCAAATTATGAAATGACCATACGTTTTGAGTAGATGAGACATACACACACTTGCATTCACTCAGTCATTTGATATGCTACTCAGCACAAGTAAGGTTCAGTCTATCTATCCATCTGTCATCTTCACCCTTGAATGCTTATAAAAATAAAAACATTTTTAGCATCCAGCATAATGAGTTCATTGGATGCACAAACTGGGAGCATCTGATGAACTTAGATAGGCTCCATGTCAGAACCTGACTAACTTCAATGTGCAATGTGTATAATAATGAATTCGCAACTTTATGGACAATGTATCGCACATGTTCATTTCCTTACCATGAAATATGCAATTCTTTATAATGTTTAACTGCATAAAGATCACACTCTGCTTAATTGCTTTACATGACTTGCAATATACCAGGTCAATCTTGTGGCTGTTTTGTGTCATGTATTTTGTTGTGGTGAATAAAATGTGTGAGTTTTTATTAATTTCAATGAATGGTTTAAATGCTCATTTCCACTCCTAACATCTTAGCTAGAATTATGTCATAGCAAGTGCAATAAAAATAAACCAGTACAGGGTGGGAAATCATTTTTCTGTCTAATAGTATCATTTCTCTAGCAGCTTGCTGGAGGAATAATATATATAAAAAATGTAGAATGTTGTTACTGCTTTAAAAACGGGGGATTTTTATTTAAGCAAATCATATCAGCGACTGAAGCCTACTGGATTATCTTCTAACATATGGTAAGTATTGGTTATGTGGTGTGCTGGCTTCCATTTCATTGTTGGAAAAGCATAGAAAACTGATTTTAGTATGCCTTTGCTCATAGCAGCAGGGTATAATCACTCTAAAAAGAAATTATGGAATCAAGCATTAGCATACTGTGTAAATTTAGGATTTATGAAAGGATGTCATATAACACACACATGCATTGCTGTTAAATGTAGTAGGAAATCTTCAGTGCCACATGTCACTGTTTCACATTTCCTTAAAGCTGTAGCCATGAACGGCAACAGTAAGTTCCTTTGGAAAGATTTATTTTTTGAATGTTGAATTATGTTTATAGAGTCATTCACCATCTAAGAATTTTACTCTATTGACATACCATTGATTGATTGATTTTTACCCCTTTCCTGTATTACTCTATTCCAAAGTATGAATGCCTTAATTATCTTCCTTGGGCTTCAGTCTAGAAACTAGGTGGTATATGTTCTGTACAGAAAGTGAAAATTCACAAAGAAGCTAAAACCCCAGTTCTGAGTGGGTCTCCAGCTGCAATTCTAAACACACTTACTTCCAAATATTCATAGGCAGGTTTGTGCTGTTACGATGTAATGACATACCTATTTACCTGGGAGTAAGACCCCTTTAAAACAATGGGCCTTATTCTGTGTAGACCTGTATAGAGTTTCTCTCTTAATTTTATGTTCTACCATTCCTTTCAAAGGAGGCCAGGGTGACAAGCATATGGGGGGGGGGCCATATGAATTAAAAATAAAATAAACATTTGAAAAACAGTTTAAAACATTTCCAAACATGAAAAATAGAATTGTACTATTGTTACTGTTATTCATTAATTGCCTTGCACATATATGTCTCAAGACGATGTCGAAAATATAAGGTAAAAAGCTAAGAAACAGTTTTAAAAGCACCCATGGTAGAGACCTCTTAATTCAGCTGGTAGGGCTGGTTTGAACCACAACAACAAATATTTATTTAAACTTACCATATTTTTCACTCTATAAGACGCTCCAGACCACAAGACGCACCTAGTTTTTGGAGGAGGAAAACAAGAAAAAAAATATTCTGAATCTCAGAAGCCAGAACAGCAAGAGGGATCGCTGCGCAGTGAAAGCAGCAATCCCTCTTGCTGTTCTGGCTTCTGGGTAGTTGTGCAGCCTGCATTCGCTCCATAAGACGCACACACATTTCCCCTTACTTTTTAGGAGGGAAAAAGTGAGTCTTATAGAGCAAAAAATACGGTATTAGTCGCTTGCCACCCAAAGGTCTCCAAGCAATTTACAGCAGAGAAAAATATACAATACATAATACCGGGGGGGGGGGTCATAGAATACATTAAAATTTCATGTAACATAATATGCATGGGGGGGGGGACATATCAACAGTATAAATAGTAGCAAACAATGTTCACAATAAACAAAGCAATACTCTGACCCACTCAGCAGCAAATAAACAAAACTCCAGCCTTGCCCTAATCCAGAAATCATTTGCATTGAACCAACTAATTTTCCCATTTAACCCCCCCACCCCACCAAGAAGTCTGTTGTCAAGGACAGCTGTTACAAATCAGTGGTGAGTGGCTCCATCTCTCTTCTCCCTTCAGGAGGGAGCAGTGACAAAGCAAAGCAGAAGAGGATAATGAATGTTTTACCTGCTTTGCATGTATTCAGTTGTTCTGGGACCAGGGTTGTGGGTTGGAGCCCCACATTGGGCAAAAGATTCCTGTATTGCAGGGGGTTGGACTAAATGACCCTTGTGGTCCCTTCCAATTCTACAAATTCTAGGATTCTATGAAAGTGCAGGTAGTGGGTGCCTGTCATATCTTAATAGGAATCCTATTGCACAGAACAGAGGTTGTCACTCTGCTTTCACTGCAGAGAGGTCTTCTGATCACTTTGGCACCTTCAGGAGAAACTCTCCCATAAAGCACTGTGAGCTACTGGCAATATATGGGATAATATGGTGTATCAAGTAACCTGAGCCTGAGCTTATATGCTATTACCAACACCTTGAATTTGGCCTGGTAGCTGATTGGCAGCCAGTGCAGGTCCAGCAAATAAGGTCTATGCTGGTGTTAGTTTGTTGGGAGACTAAGAGCCAATGGCACATTATATTTTGCAGGTTTTGCTCATGCATGGTTAGGCAACACATCTGCATACATAGAAAGACATCATGCAATATAGTTGTACATGGATCAGAGGGAGAGCGGAAGTGGAAATACCTGGGGGCTGAAGGCTGAGTTTTCATGCTTCACCCTTCCCACGCTGCAGATATTTATTCATTTGAGAGTGACTTGAGAAAGAGGTTATAAGAGTTGTTTGTTAAGGATTTCCATATCAAAGAAAAATAAGTAAATTAGCCATAAAAACTCGAAGCATATACACCAGTATGTTTGGTCACGGTAAACGTAAGAACAAAATATGGAGACAACATACAAATGTCCACAAATATACAATCCACAACACACAAACTAAAATGTTTTCACCGTAGTAAGAGACTGGGAAAGTTCAGCTACAGCAGTGTAGCTGCAGTGCCAATTTAAAACCATCTTGATCTGGAATCTATGGAGTAGATGTTGCTGAGTTCTCAGGATGTGAATGGTCTGGGTGGTATTGCTGTTCTGCTTTGGGTGTGTGAGTTCCGCAGGACAGGGAAGGATCTAGGTGCTCAGTTGTTTTTTCTTCATGGTCTCTGCCATTTTGTTTTTGCCTTTTTGGTTATGTTGTTTGGAACTATTTAATTTGTTGGAACTGATGGGGGCTATTTTGTTTCCTTGCTAATATTTCGCTGATATTATCTTGTCTATATGTGAAATGGATTCCTGAATTTTGTTGATTTTTAAAATTATATTTTCAATTGATCTAGGATCACAATGTGATATTTGTTGTATAATTATTTTTGTCAGATCATTGGGTTGTAAGCTTCCCTGAGTACAGTGATATAGAAAGGTGGTATACAAATTAAAATGAAATGAAGCCTCATCCATGATCATGTTACTCCCAGAATATATTTTTCTGACAGTGGGTAATATTCATGTGCTACTCTTTTATAACGCATTGCACTTTATGAACTATGCTGTCACAAGTAACTCCTGATGTGGTAAAACCCAAAGCCTTATGTGAATCAATTCTTGGTTTCCAACTTGCCATCCTGTTCCAAGCCACATTTCCAATCTTCTATGATAAACCTGTCCCTTTCTGTAGTGTGAACAGAGAAGGCGATACACTTTCCACAAACTCAGAAGATCTGTCACTGGTTATTTAGTTCCAAATTTCCCTCATATATTTTACTGCTAATAAATAGGCCATGAATAATAGTTTCTCTGCCAATATTTCATGTCAAGCTGCATTTATTGCCCTTCATATTTTCTGCCAATGGAAGCTTAATTTTTATTTTTACTTTAGATCTTGGAGACTAGAACAAGGCTCATCATTCTCCTTCTCAGCCAGCTTCCTGTTTCCACTGTGGCTCTACCAAATACTCTCAGAAAATATCCAAAACATATACAATTGGTAGATCCATATCATATTGTTCACCCAAGGGACTCAACCATGTTTTTTCTCTATATGTGCAAAGGTGGGCAAGAAGTACTCCTGGTAGCAATTTTGGTGAATGATTCATTCTTTTTCCAGGTACAGTGGTACCTCAGGTTACATACGCTTCAGGTTACATACGCTTAAGGTTACACACTCCGCTAACCGAGAAATAGTGCTTCAGGTTAAGAACTTTGGATGAGAACAGAAATCATGCTCCGGCAGCACAGCAGCAGCAGGAGGCCCCTTTAGCAAAAGTGGTGCTTCAGGTTAAGAACAGTTTCAGGTTAACAATGGACCTCCGGAACGAATTAAGTACTTAACCCAAGGTACCACAGTATTGCAATAATGGAGATTGCTGCCAGCCACATCTATGCCTTCCTGGTTAATCTATCAGTTGAACTGATCATATAAGTTGTCCCCAGCTTTACATATATCCTGAGACTGATGTTCTGTTTCATGGACTATGTGATATGCTTTGCTGTACATTTATGTCATAAACCTGTTTAGTCTTCCATTTTTTAAAATTTGATTGGCATCCATCTGTCTCAGAAGACAAGGGAAGAGTGTGCCTTTAAACCTTCTGCTGTGGCTGTAGAGACTGATATGGGAGAGACATATTTTGTTGCAGCTGGGGCACGTGAAGGCGCCCAGTGATGCTGATACAGGTGTATTTAAATGCATTTGTAATATTTGGCTTCACGACCCACTATAGTTGTACACCGAGTGGAAAATCAAACTTACTTTTTTACTGTTTTAATTAGTTTTTAATCGTTTCCCTCTAGTTGCTCTGGGCAATTCTAATAATCTTTAAGCTGTAGTTCTGAGCTAGCTGAATTTTGCCCTTCCCCCTACACTGAAAATGCTCCATTTGCCACAGGTGAGGGAGGGTTCTGCTGATTACCACTGCAGGGATAAGGCTAGTGGTAGCTTCTGCCTGCCCACTGCTTGAATGGACTCATTTCAGCCATCCTCAATAGCAGGCTTCCCCCTACAACTAGCAGAGCTCCCTGCTGGCAGACCCTCCTCCTCCTTCCCTCCTCCAGCATGGTGGATCAGGGGTTTTGGATTGCTCTGTTAGGCATTCCAGAAAATGGAAGGGAAGGGAGAGCAGTAAAAATTTAACCACTGAGCCTAGAGCTTGCTTGCCGATCGAAAGGTTGGTGGTTCGAATCCCCATGACGGGGTGAGCTCCCGTTGTTCTGTCCCAGCTCCTGCCAACCTAGCAGTTCAAAATCACGTCAAAGTGCAAGTAGATAAATAGGTACTGCTCCGGTGGGAAGGTAAACGGCGTTTCTGTGCACTGCTCTGGTTTCACCAGAAGCGGCTTAGTCATGCTGGCCACATGACCTGGAAAAACTGTCTGCGGACAAATGTTGGCGCCCTCAGCCAGTAAAGCGAGATGAGCACCACAACCCCAGAGTCGTTCACGACTCGACTTAACTGTCGGGGCCCTTTACCTTTTTTTTTTAATACTAGTTGACATGGAATGTATAAGGAATACAAGATCCTACTTAGAATAGCTGTCAAGTTTGTTATAAATATTAAAGGATATGGTTCTATAATTGGTCACAGCATACTTCAAGAGTAGTTGATAGTATGGCATGGAAATATTCTCCTGTTCATGGGGAAGAAGAACGCTGTAGTCATCGTATGGTTCCTGCCTCCTCCAGAAGTTTTGTTGAAAATAATGGAATCTGTGCAAAACAAGTTGCTTCCTTAGCCTCTAATGACACTTGCTTTCTCAATTATTAATTTTTTGAACTGATTACTCTAGCAGTATACTTGTTAAATATATCTATGTATTAATGTGGTGATATTCAATAAATCATCACTAGGGATAATTCACTGGCCATTTACACAGAACCACTGAAATCAATAAAGGATTTTATAAAACTGGCCTGATATTTTCTCTCCTCGTCCTAGAGTTCATTTTTCCAAAAGTGTCAGATGGCTCCTTAAAGCCTTGAAGAAATATGCTTGCTCAAAATACAATTTGCACTCCTTGTCCTGCCACACAGAGATAGTATTACATGCTGGGCTAGTTAAGACATACTGTGTTTGACCTGCATTACCTAACTTCCTTGATATGAGGCTTTCAGGACAAATAATAATTGTGCATGACTCAGTCCCTACATAAGAAAGCAGCTCTGCTAAACAGCAATGTTATGCTTAGTTTAGCATTGGCATAAATAGTGAAAGCCTTTAAGGGAGAAAGCCCCCAACCATTTGTCTTGCTAGTGGGCTGTGTGAACCCTCGCTCTCCTGTGATCCTGGTAAGAGACCAGCATATCACCTTGAAGCATTCTCTATTTTCGTTGCAGTATTCACAACCAGGAGAAACCCATGGTGAAGCTTTCCCAGAAAGAGAAGGCTCTTTCCCTGATCTTTCATTGCTAGTTTTCTGTGAGCAAGGATTTTTGATGAGATTCAAAAACAGGCTCCATTTCACTTTTAAATCTTTAATTGCATCTGCACATGCAATATCAGGGACCAGGCTGAAGCTGCAATTATTTGAAACAAAACAAAGCACAGTAACCCATATGATAAAGGAATTTGATTATATAGCATCACGTAACATAAACTTGCTGTACCGAGAAAGAAATGTTTAGCATCCTGGTGGTTGCCTAGAGTGAAAGTGTTATGTGAATTATGTAATTGCAAAGGTCAAGTATAAAGAATGCAGGCAGCCTGCTGATGGGGGTAGATTCTAGGGGGCACAGAATGATTCAATAATAAAAGACCAGAGGGAGAAGTAGAAGAGAGGCGTAATCTGCAAGAGCCAGGGACTAAAGATAGCATTGAGGTTCCAAGATAAATCAAATGATATATTGTATCTAACTCTCTTTTCTTCATTTCCTAGTCTGCACCTGTAACTGAATTGGGGTTTTTAAGATTTTTTTTTAGATCTTATTTTATCATTTGTTTATATGACACTCTGGGCTCCTTTGAGAGGAAGCTTAAATTTAAAACAATTAATCTCTCTTTTTCTGCCCCTTCCACACCTCCTAGATCCCCGCCTTCATACCACCTAACTCCAAAACTCAGGAGTGTTACATGTTTCAGAAAATAAAACATCGCTTAGTGAAACTGATTTTCTAGATCAATTTCAGTTGGGTTTTAGGCCTGGTTTGGGCATGGAAACTGCCTTGGCTGCCTTGTATAATGACCTCTGTCGGGAGAGAGATGGGGGAAATGTGTCCCTGTTAATTCTCCTTGACCTCTCAGCAGCTTTCAATACCACTAACTATGGTATCCTTCTGGAGTGGCTGTCCTAGTTAGGGGTTGGTGGCCCTGCTTTAGTGGTTCCAGTCCTACTTGGATGGTCGTTTCCAGAGGGTGATGCTTGGGGAGTGCTCTTCAGCCCTGTGGTGCCTTCAATGTGGAGTTCCTCAGGGTTCAGTTTTATCCGCTATGTTGTTTAACATCTACATGAAACCACTGAGTGGGGTTATCCAGATGTTTAGAATACGTTGCTAACAATATGCCAATGATACACAGCTCCACTTCTCCTTTACATCTGCAGGTGTGCTGCGGATGTCTTGTTTCAATAATGGACTGAATGAGATCCAACTAGCTGAAGCTCAGTCCGGAGGCACTGTTAGTGGGCAGTTGCCTTGACTGCATGGATAGGAGGTTGCCTACTCTTGATGGGGTTCCACTTCCTCTGAGTACGTAGAGTGAGTACGTAGCTTGGGGGTGCTTCTGGATCCTTTACTGTCTCTTGAGGTTCAGGTGGCCTCAGTGGTGCGAAGTGCCTTCCATCAGCTTTGGTTGGTGGCTTAGCTGTGCCCCTATCTTGACAGGATGTTGTCATATCTTGTTGTCTATGCTCCGGTAGCCTCTCAGTTAGATGACTGCAGCTCGTCGTGTGTAGGGCTGCCTCTGAAGAGATTTCAGAAACTCCAGCTGGTGCAGAATTTGGCAACCAGGTTTCTCACCAGGACAAGACAGTTTGAGCATATTAAATTGATCCTGGCCTGTCTGCACAGGCTGCCCATTAGTTTCCAGGTCCAATTCAATTTGCTATAACCTATAAAGCCTTAAATGGCTCAGGACTGCAATATCTCAAGGACTGCCTTTCCATAAGAACCTCCCCAGACCCTGCAATCATCATCTGAGGCCCTTCTTCAAGGGCCTCTCCCACAAGAGGTCCAGAGGGTGGCAACATGATAATGGACCTTTCCTGTGGTGGCTCCCTATTTGTGGAAAGCTCTCCCCAAGGAGGCTCACCTGGTGCCTTCATTGCATATATTTTGGTGCCAGGCAAAAAATCTTCAACCAGGTGTTGGGCTGATTAATATTCTATGGACTTTTAAATGTGTCTGTGAGAAGGGGGTTATTGTTTTGTTTTGCTTTTTTATTGTATATTTTGTGTTTTTATGTTGTATTTTTATGTTGTGAACCACCCTATGATGTTCAGATGAAGGACAGTACAGTGGTACCTTGGTTCTCAAACTTAATCCGTTCTGGAAGTCCGTTCCAAAACCAAAGCGTTCCAAAACCAAGGCGCGCTTTCCCATAGAAAGTAATGCAAAGCAAATTAATCCTTTCCAGACTTTAAAAAACAATCCCTAAAACAGCAATTTAACATAAATTTTACTAACGAGACCACTGAACCATAAAATGAAAGCAATAATCAATGTACTGTACTATAAAATACACAAGACAGTATTGTAATGATAAAAATTAAAATTAAATTATTTTCTTACCTGCACTGATGGCAGTTATTGTTTGGATAGGGAGCTTTTATCCATTTCCGCAGTCACACAATCAGTCAATCAATCAATCAGTAGCTGAACTGAGTTCCACACAATCACAAAAACAAATTAACTAAAAAAGGCTCTAAAACAAAAATGCAAAATAGCAAAAACAGAAGCACCAAATTTAATCCATTCCAGAAGTCCGTTTGACTTCCAAAATGTTTGAAAACCAAGTCTGATTGGTGCAGGCACCCTGGAAACAATAGCCGACAGCCGCATCGGATGTCTGGCTTCCGAAAAATGTTCGAAAACCAGAACACTTACTTCCAGGTTTTTTGAGTTTGGGAACTAAGACATTTGAGTACCAAGGCATTTGAGAACCAAGGTGCCACTGTATACAAATGTAACAAACAAATGTGGAAGCCACATCTTAATAACGATTTAGAAATGATTGAATTGATTGCTTTGAATAGGCTTGAGCATGCCGAGCATTATCTCTCCACCTTTTGTTTCTGATAGATTAAGGACCCATTAAGATCATTATATTTCCTTTGTACATTTCCCCACACTACCTACAATATTATAAGAGTCTACTAGAAGTGGAACTACTAAGTCAGCAAACTGGTTGGCCAACAGAGCTGAGGTTGCTCATATGTTTGGCCCCTTTCCTAGTTCTTTTGTCCTGAAACTTCTCTGATCTGATGCATCTGCCATCATGAAGAAATTCCCAGACAGCCTTCATTGGCACACACATGGAAAGCTGGAATGAGGGTGCTTGACAGCTGTACAGGCTTACTTTAGTTGATTATTCATACTCAGTGTTCTTTCAGTACTAAGCAAACAATAAGAAACAGGTCGCTCATGGGTGTGTGTTGGTCTTTAGATTCAGCACAGCTGAAGAGTGAATAGGAGGGCAAGAAGACTGGGGCAACCCAGAACAGAAATATTCCATTTGCACTCTCCAGACAAGAATAATAAAAAAAAATAAGATGCCTTCCAATAGGAAATTACTAATCTAAAGTTAGATCAAAAGCAAACTAACAGAAAGGGGGCAAAAGTGAAAGCATGTGCAGACCAGGACAGGCAGAAATTAAGTGCTTCCTAATGTAAAACATTAGAAATAAGACACGTGCGCCTTCCAGAGATTGTTAAAACACATTTCAGGGGAAATTATATAACTATAATGCTTTGTCCTGATCTAGTAACTGTTGAACCAACAAAGTGCTGCTTTGGAAATAGACCCCCTTCACTAAAAATGAAACAAGTGTACACTCTTGGTTTCCAAAAATGGAGCCCATACAGCCCAATAAATACAGACCTTTCTTCTTCTACCTTTGTCTCCCCTAGTTTGCTGCCATAGCAATCATTGTCAAAATATCCCTCCCAAAATAAGAAGAGCTAAAGATTGCAAGAATGGACTGTAACATTAAACAAAATAAAATACATGTGATTTAATGAACATCTGTGTAATTTTTGAAGACTCAATGTAGAATTTGGGGTCCCTTGGTCCAGAGTAGGTTTTTTTCCCTTCACCTCCATCCTGTGTGCAATTAGACTTGGTGAATTTTTTTCTGTATTTATGTTGCTTCTTATTTTAGGGTTTTGTGGTTTATTGCATATTGAAATTGTTGTTTATTTATGTCACCTTGAAGGCAGAAAAACCCATTCAAAGTGATGCACAATTAAAATGCAGTGCAATACAGCAACAAAAAAATCATTAATATTTACTGCTCAGTCATTTAAATTATGTCAGTGCAATCCTATGCTTCCCTTCAGAAATAAGCCCCATTAGTTTCACTGGGCCTTACTTCCAGATAGGTGAGTATAGGATTGCATGCTAAAATATATTATTGACAAGCCTAAGCATTTACCTGGGAATATACTCTGTTGAACACAGTGAGTTTCACAGTATTTTATTATAAAACTGAAATCTAAAACCCATTTCCTAGGAATTAAGTCCTATGGAAGAAAAGACTTACCTGTGAGTGAACATGCTTAGGATTATGCAGCAATGTATTAAGATGTTGCCTTTGTTTTGGGAAGTGTTAGACTTTTACTGTTCATGCAAAATGTCTTGGTATAGTTTATTTGTAAAATAATTTTATTGTATACAAAAAAACTTCGTAAACTATTGGCCCTCTTTTTAATTATCACTTTCAAGTCAATATCATGAAAGCACTGAAAGTTCCCTACATTCAGCACTGAACGTTTTGAGGAAATGCCATACATTTAAGATTCATTAAGAGTTTAGCCTTGGCTTGGCTTACAACTTTATAAAAAGATGGGGGGGGTTTCTCTAAAACATCCTGTTGTGTGTGTTCTTTTAAATGCAGTCAGCAAAAAAAAGGCCTTTAGACCTTTTGAAGTTGCCCACATTATTGGCATACCAAAGCCCTGAGTTAGACTTGCAGCTGGATAACGTCAATTTGCCTATAAGCAGAAGAACATTAATACAATCTTTTGCAAATATTTGTTCACACAGTTGCATCCTGTTGCAAACATTATCTCCGATGTACTAAAAACAACAAATTTTCCATTGTCAAGTATCCATTGAGAGCAAAGTTGAAACTTGGAATATTTAATTGTGCAAGCTGTTCATCTAGTTCATTTTCTTAAAGGCTTGTTTCTGTTTTCTTTCTGATAGCCTTCATTAGTAATTAATAAATTATTTGTTTATGTACGCAGTGTTGGTCTTGAACATTTTTGCACCTGAAACAAAAAGTAAATAAATAAAAAAATCACACACCACTCAGCACTTTTTAAAAAATAGAGAAAGTGACTGGAGGTCAGGAAAATATTTCTTGAAAGTAGCCCTGGCCTTTTGCATGTGTTTCTTTAAATTCTTAAAAGAAAGGTCCTGGAAAAGCTGTTATCTAAAAAACTGAGCTCTCTCTCAGGATTAAGCATGTATTAATATGCCAAAGAAATCTTTCTTACTTTCTTAATTTGTTACTATGAATGTAAGAAATTTGTCTTTTGTGTAAATTCAATATGTTTTGAATAAAACTGAATATCAGAACATGACCATAACAGAAAACCATGAAACAAGAGTAAAACACTCTAGGCAAACAGTCAGCAGTAGCAGAATAACTAAAATCAAGTGTCTTGAAACATCCACAGAAATATTAATATAAAAATAACAAACATGCATGGTTCTCTAAAAGCAAGGAAGGAAGAACAGAAGGAAATTGTGGCCATAATACTGAAATCCTTGTATATATGCCTTGCTCTTTTAACATTATGAATCAAATTCTGAGAAGGGCTTCCTCCACTAGTGAGCAGAGTGTATGTTTATACAGGAAGAGAGATGCATATATTACATTCTGTTACCATAAACTGAAGTCTTGGAATGAGTTCTAAAACAGCATTCTGGGCACAAGCAGTGATCTATAAAAGTTCTGCTGGAATGGGTTGTACATGAAACCTCTCCAAAGATACTCAAGATTCCTGTTGGATCTTACTTATGGGTCTGTCTCTTAAATAGTTATGTTGTAAAGTCTGATTTTTACTGCCCCCCATAACATCCATATTTTCCTGGAAATGTTCCATGTTTTTAGAAGAGATTCTAGAGAATCTATGAAGCATTTTCAAAAGAATTATAGAAAATGACCCTTTGGCTATGGGTAGCAATTTCAATTTCTTAAAAAACCCAAAGGTTGTATAGAATCATAGAACCGTAGAATTGTACAGAGGGAAGGGAGCACGAGGGTCATCTAGTCCATCTCAACTCAAGCATCCATGATAGATGGCCATACAACCTCCACTTAAAAACTTCCAATGAAGCTGCTGTATCACACTGTTGACTTATGTGAAGCTTGTGGTCTACTAAGACCCCCTAGATGATCCTTCATTCAAGTCATTCATAAAGATGTTGAACAACAATGAGCCCAGGACAGAACCCTGTGGTACCCCACTTGTCACTTTTTTGTATTTTATTGTATTGTATTTGTATTAATATTTTTAATTTACAGTTCATTGGATTCACTGATACTCAAACATATTAGAGCTGTGTTGCAAAGTGATGTCTTTGTCCATGACAAGAAAATCCATCTGTATTCAGATGCTTACAGATTTGTGGTATTTCAATAATAAAACAGCAGGATTGAAGGCTCATGATGAGAAATCTGGCTAATTACCTGTTAGATGATAGATGGTTGTAACTCAGCAGTGCCAGTCACTGAAAACAAAACACTTTTAGATATCAATCAACCTCCTGACAAATTCAATTTCCATCATATTCAATGGGCAATGAAAATGAATTCTATCTATATATGTAGCACTTACTTGTAGCTTTCAAATATGCACAGTGATCTGTTAATAAAGTATAGAGCTTTTTAAGGTAAATTAGTTTTTTAATATCTGATGTATTCATATTTTAACCTGAGAGCTGATGGAAATCATTAACAAAGTCTCATTCCATCTAGGATGGTAAAGTACAGCTTTGGAATCACATTGTGCACCACAATTTTAAGAACAGAATCAGTTTTGTCACTTTGTGGTATTGAAACACATCCAACAGACAATGCAAGGGGCAAGACAACTCTCCTTGGAAAAGCGCCTCTTCTCCCTCTGGCATGACACCATTGCCAGAAGATCTTAGAGCTCAGCAGTGCTTCTTCCTGTTTCCTGTGCCTCGAAAACCTTCTAGCAATGGCACCAAGTCTGAGAGAGAAAAGGCACCCAATTTTGGTAGAGGGCCGGTAGACCACCAGAAGTGGTTTCACACCACCATTTTGACATCCCAGGTGTTTGCCCGACTTCAGCATCTAACAAGTCATTTTGTACTCTTCAGTTTTCTCTTTGAAGGGTAGTCCATATTTTACTTCCATGTTAAACACAAGAACATAAGAAGAGCCTGCTTGACCAGAACAATGACCCATCTAGTCCAGCATCCTCTTCTCACACTGGCCACCCAGATACCTGTGGGAAACCAGGGAGCAGAACATGAAGACAAGAGCACTCTCTCCTCTCATGGTTTCCAGCATCTGGTCTTCAGAAGCTTTACTTCCTCCAGGTGTGGAGGTAGAAAATAACCACCATGGCTAGCAGCTGTCATAAACCTTCTCCTCCATGAATTTGTCTAATCCTCTTTGAAAGACATCCAGGTTCATGGCCATCACTGCCTCCTGGGCAAGCAAGTTTCATTGTTTGGCTATGCACTGTATGAAAAAATACTTTTGTTTATCTGCCCTAAATCTTCCAACATTGAGCTTCATTGGATGTCCACAAGTTCTTTTTAATACGGAAGTTATATATGTTAGTGTGTGACCTTCACCCAAAGTAAAAACACCTGAGGAACTTCTGAAAAAGCAAATTGTTTAAGCGGTCCCATCATCTTTCCATCAAAAGCTTTAGTAAGGCAACTACTAGATTGTATGTGAGGTATTAGATGTGAACATCTGTCAGATATAATTTAAATTTAATGAATTCTTATGCAGTTCAGGAAATATCATCCTAAGGTTCCCTTCAAATTGTATGATGCTGTATTTAATATTGTATTAGAGGAAGAAAAGAAAAAGCAGGGGCAATTGGAATATTTATTCGATGTTCAATGTATTCATATATTGATATGAAAGAAAAATGGTCCCCATTGCATTAAGCCATATATATACAAATACATACAAAGGATGAAGGATTTGGCTTTCTCACAAACATAACAGTACATTTTTAAAAAGGGTCAGGTGCAAAATGTCAGCATGTCAGCACACCAACCATATTCTTAGAGGAAGGTTTTGTCTAAACCTAACGCCTCAATGAAAGGGTGCCTGACAATTGTTTTGAACAAAGTCATGCACAAAAAAGTCACTACAATGTGTTTCCACATGTACTGCTTTAAGGAAAACAAGCACACTAAAAATAGCTTTGTTAGGTGGCCTGATTTCTCGGCAGAATGTAGGAAGCTTTTTCCTTTCAGGGTAAATTTTCCCAAGCACGTAACACCTTAGGACCTACATATTTGTTGCATGAATAAGCGCTGATAGACTGAAGCATGGAACAGCAACTCTGTCAGCAGCCAAAGAACAGGGCAGTGTTCGTTTTAGAATAAGGTTCACCTCTAATCTCTCTACCACTGAAAAACATTCCATTTCCTTTTAAGAAGAGAACCTTGGTAGACGAGGGAGTAGAAAAAGTGGAATATAAATTGGATGAGAATGAAAGAGAAACTTCCAGATTCTGGTAGGAAATGGAATTGTGTTCTTTTAAAATCTGCATGACAGAAAGACTCTCAGCAGGTCCAGCCTTTCCCACCATAGAGCTATGGTTAATGGAGAAGATGTACAGTAGCTTCTCAACATCTCTCAGAAGCCCATCATTCAGAGGAACTCAAACCCCTTTATATTTGAAGTGAAGGTCAGAATAACCCTCCAACATTAGATGACTGGTTGCAGGACCCTCAGCAATCGGCCGGTCATTTGGAAGTCCTATTCAATAAACTGTGCAAAAAAGTGAGTTTTCATGAGTTTCGGATTGCTTAGAACTCTTTGCCGAGTGGAATCTAGTGCCAAAGGGGTTTCCAAGACACAACACATCAAATGGAATGCTTTAAAATGCAATTGTTGTTTTGATTTTTCAATTCTTTATTGTTATCTATTCATTTATGGTCTTGTTTGATTAACTATCTGTTGTTTGATAAGTTGGTAAGTTGGCCTTTAGATGCCAGCTAAATGCTTATTTAATTTTTCACTTGGAACTTTGGGAATTAAGTGCCCAGGGGCTCAACAGTTGTCAGTGTTAGGCTACATTTTTTTAAAACAGTGTGAGTTCAAGCTGCAGTCTGTCAGTAGGAAAAGTAAAAGAGAGACCAGGACCGGGAGCAGGGAAGCTTTCATCTCTGGCATCAGTGAAGTCTGGGCCATGCCTTGGGCAATTAAGCTGTGAGGAGAATGGGAGCCCTTCACAGATTAGAGTGACAACCTGGTAGCAAACATCTTCCTCTCTATTTCTGTGTAGAAAAATCAGAGTATATCTGGCTTCGATGAGGTAAAAGCACAATTGCTTTTCCTGAAGGGGTGGGAAAGCGAAAGAAACCAGCAAAAGTGTGCTAAGCTACTACCAGAGCAACGGTCGTCACTTGTGAGGCTGAGCTACCCAGTTGTAGTCCAGCCTTGCACATTATATATCCTGCAAACTTGAGTCCTAGAGGCTGACCAAAGGCAGCTGGCAACTTTCCCACAATTCTGCAGTCTGTCAGCACATATGGATTGCATTTGTCTGCCTGGTGTTAGGTTTGGTTTAAATGGGTTTTTTTTGCAACAGGAGCTGGAGTCAATTTGTCTTCCAAACCGCATCACCATCCTTTTTCAATGTAGTTTGTCATTTTGGTACACACATCCAGACTCTTGTGCAATATTGTTGTTTAGTATTTATAGCCTGTTCTTCTGAAATAGCTACCCAGAGGAGCTTACAAAAAAAGGGGGAGGAAAGGGAACATGTTGATCCGTGAACATGACCAGAAGCTGGGTTTTTTAAAATAATTAAATAAATCCCAACCAAACATTTCACTAACACATTCTTGTAATAAGGATATCATGTCCCTATCTCAGTTTATCATCAAGTTTTGCCACAAATCTGCACATCATTGTCTAAATCCTTCACCAAGTCTTCATCAGTAGAGGCATCATAGTTGACTACAACCTGTTGCTTAACCATACTACATACCTGCAATATCAGCTCATGGTTATCTCTTCCATTAAGAATCACCTCTCATGGAAGCCTGTAGCAGGTTTCTCCATTGCTCACCATAAACCAAGTCCAAAACTGCTTAGGTGATAAATCCTCACAAGGCTACATCCCCATTTAGGAAAGCAAAAGTGCGCTAACTCACCGACCTGCCATCTTCCCCATAGCAAGGACGCTGTGCCATTGCAGGTCTTAATTTTCCTGGCAGAATTCATTCGACAATTTTTCTCACCACAAGGTATTTTGATTCCTCCCTTTTCAGTAATAGCTATAAGCAAGAATAAGGAGCTGGGTAAGCTGATAGCATGCATATGGATCACAGGCTAAGGCTAATTTGGTAACACTTAGAAATCAGGTTCCTGAACTTGTATTGAGCCTGCACACCCAAGATGTTTTCAATGTATGTCTAAACATTTTTAAAGTATTACTGCAACAAATTTCAAGCTGACTGAACACTTTTCAGGGAGCTATGACTTTGTACAGCTCCATATTGACAGTGGTAGATCCTGATTTCCTTCTGCATAACTCTGTAATCCTGTATCCACTTACCTTAGACTCAGTGGGACTTACTATAAGTATGCATGTATAAGACTGCATTACAAATGTCTGTTGGATCAAAGGTTTAATCTGAGCCAAGGCTGCCCAAGACTCTGTCTCTGAACCTAAATTCAATGTCAGGTATCAGACCCAGAAAGTAAGAAGCAATGAATGGACTGCTTTTTAAAAGCTTGTGCAAAATGCCTTTTCTTCACTACAACTTGTCCCCCAGCTTCTGATTATTATATTTGTTTAAAAAGCCTGAAGCCTGGCATTTTAAACAGAAACCAATATTAAGTTTTATCTATCAGGCCAATATGTACCCATTTAAGTGGAATTCTAAACTCCTGGCTTGAGTGGTTTGTGGCTTACCTCCATACTCAAAATAATCACACCAGTTACTCTAGAGTAACTGCATTTTCACTGTGGTTTGCTATATATTCCTGCATACTTCAAACTAAGTATTTTGCTTACTGGATTGTCTAGCTCTCTGGCTGACAACTAACTTTCAACAGGGGCCAGGTGTGAATAAGAGCAGAGTATGACGGGCCAACAATATTGGCTCTGCCTACAGACTGTGTGCAACAGAGGCTCTGGATTAGTTCTCCTTATACCAGTGATGGGGAGCCAGTTGCTCTCCAGATGTTGCTAGCTAGACACAGCCCCAGTCAACTGTCATAGCTGAGGCCTTGGGCTGCTATTATGTCGCAGGTCTGTTTTGCAGGAGCTGTTTGGTGATAGGTTTGAAAGTGGGGGGGGGAGAGCGAGAACAGCAGTTTGTATTCATAGACAGAATGTCTGGATCACTTGGATTCATTTTGATTGGTCTGGGAAGCAACAGGCTCTGATTGGTTGGATGTTCCAGTCATTGAAGAAAAGACAGCTAACTGTCAGTTGGAAGAAATAGTGTGGAGTTGATAAAAGTTCATTGATGAAGGACTTGTGAGGCAAAAACTAGAGAAAGCTGAGGGAAAAGTGAACAGCTGAGGCCTGAATATTAAGCTCTTTGGCTCCAGTATGATAACTATAGATTGCTGGTGAGGAAGAGAGCAGGTGGATGTGTTAGGCAAATAAGCTACCCTGTGTAATCTCTTGCCAGAAAACGGTAACACAAGTGAGTGTTCTGTTTGCACGAGGCGAAAGAGAATCTCTGGGTCATGTGCAAGGGATTAAATAGGTCCCTCAAACCATTTAGACTGCACCCCATTGGCCAGATTACACCCAGCAACGAGGGACCTACCAATCGGGCGTTGTGGCTATCCAATAGACCCACCCACAACCAGGAGGTCAGCCTCCAGGTCTCACCGCAACACGTGTCCTCTTTTAGAGAGGACACGATGTATCTTCATGCTGACGCATTCACATGGTGGCATCTTACACATTTCCTTAGGAAATTGTGCTTACTTCTTATTGAAGCCAAGAATTACCATTGTGACACATTTGTATACTGAACTGGGTAAATATGAATTTCAGTAACATCACTAATTTCAATTGCTACTTTGTGTTATGGCAAAAAGACGAGGGGATATGTTATCAAGGCCTGTGCCTGTATGTCACATTGACTATCAACCACATTACAGTGGTACCTCTGGTTACATACGCTTCAGGTTACACACACTTCAGGTTACATGACCCGGAAGCTGTACGCTGGCTTCCTCGGCCAGTAAAGCAAGATGAGCGCCGCAACCCCAGAGTCGTCCATGCAGTGGCGTAGCGTGGGTTGTCAGCACCCGGGGCAAGGCAAGTAATTTGCGCCCCCTAACCCGTGGATTTGCACCCCCTAACCCCCAGATGTTGCGGCCGGTGCGGCCGGGCCCCCCTGCACCCCCCACGCTACGCCACTGCGTCCATGACTGGACCTAATGGTCAGGGGTCCCTTTACCTTTACCTATGATTCTATCTTGATAGAATCAGAAGTAAATATTTTTCCCTGTTGTTGCTGCTGCTGCAGCTGCTGCTGCTGCTGCTGCTATTCCACCTTTCCCACTGAAATGCATTCCATTAAAATCTGTAGGAACTGCTTTCAAGCAAATATATTTAAGCCCGAATCCAAGATATATGTAGATATGTTTCGTACTGCTTTACAGGGTGGATCTTGACTGACTTCATGAAGGATTCACTCAGCTGCAAAATGATGAACCAACCCCAGACATGTAAGTGAGACTATTGTATCATTGCCTATCCTGACATATCAACATAGCTGCTATTTAATTACATTTTACTAGAGCAGTAAATAAAAGTTAAATGCCCTTTCCTCAGAATATCAAGAGGCACATATATATCTGCTTGAATAAAATGTCATTTCCAATTTATTTTCATGTAATAGGGTTGCAAGTGTCCAATTTGTAGGCTCAGTGCACAACAGCAATAAGGTCAGAACCTGAAAAATTGTGATCGTATTAGCCCCGTTTCCATACGACCTTGTAAAAATGTCTTTTAACTCAACACATGCTCTATCATGCAAGAAGAATAGTCTGCCAAATGATTTACCTCAATTGAGGTTTATGTAAAAATAATTCACTGGTGGCACCTGAAATGTTAGCCATCAGTGTCTTTTCCTCTCAGTCTTCTTTAGTGAGTTAAAAAAAAATTGAAGAGCTGTTTGTCTTTAATGAATAAAAGTATACATAGAAAAGTTTTATGCTCTCTGCAGAATTTTAACAGCAGCAAGTACAAGTACCTGTTACTAAATATTGAATAGTGAAATACTAAATATTACTTTAAAAACCCTCAAAAGTATAATATTTAGGAAACAAACCTATAATCCTAAATTGTAGAAAATGATAAGCTTTATTGGAGTAACTTTTGTTAACAATTTATTGTAAAAACTTTTGTTAAAATTTATGTTTTCCAGTCATTAATCAGACTGAAAATTTGAACAGCAACTTAAATTAATAATAATAATAAACTGGTTGACTTGTAAATTTGTGTTAAAACTGATTTAGTGGCACTGAGAGTAGACTCACTGAAATCAAGTTAACCATACAACTCAGTGTCTGAACACTTGCTAAATGATAATAGCAGCAGAGGTAGTGGCCAGTTGTCACCACCAGGGAGTTAGCCGTACAAAAGGACATTTACTTTAGTGGGTTTACACATATCTAGCTCTGATTAAAAGGGGATGCGGGTGGCGCTGTGGTCTAAACCACAGAGCCTAGGGCTTACTGATCAGAAGGTCGGCAGTTTGAATCCCCGCGACTGAGTGAGCTCCCGTTGCTCGGTCCCAGCTCCTGCCCACCTAGCAGTTCGAAAGCACACTGTTTAAAAGCTGTTTGAAAGCTTTCCACAATGTTAGGTTCAAATTCCTGCTCAGCTATGAAACGTGCATTGCAGGTCAAGGCCAATCAGTTTCTTTCCGAATATCCTTCCTTGTGTGATTTTGTAAGAGGAAAGATAGATGGTATACAAATATATGGATGTTTGGTGGCAGTGGTGACCCACGTAGATGTTTTGGATTCAGATCTAGCATCCCTCATGTGTGCTTTTGTATATTCAGGGACTGACTGTTACAAAGTCTTGCATGTGAAACTGAAGACTATTAAAAGGCTACAACTGGTGATGGTCTATCAGAAGCATAACTACCCAATAATTCAATATGTACTGTGGCTTCCTAAAGTCCTCTGGGCACAATTCACTGTGTTTCTTCTCTATAGAGTTCTGAATTACCTCATTTAAGTCCTATCAAAACTATTGAAAGGAGCAATTTTGTATACAAGAAGCTAATGTAAAACAAGGTGGTGTGAGGTACACCAGATCCAAACTCTGTTCCGGAGCAGGGCTACTGCTAGCTGAGCAGTAAGACTGGCTAGGGCTGAATTAGGGGTTAGCTAGGCAGGAGTACCTAGATTGTTTCCCTGAGGGGAGGGTAATGATCCTAGAAGGGTCTCACAGTGTTTTACTGGCAGTGTAAGTCCAATAGCTATTCTAGGAGGAATTTGGCTATTCAGAGACCGTTTTAAAGTAGAATTTTTTTAAAGTTCTTAACTATCTTTGTAAAGAGTGTTTGGTTGAAATGAAGTGTTGTGCCTTAAGAGAGTAACCACTAAGCCAGGCATATGCAAACTCTGGCCCTCCAGATGTTTGGGACTACAATTCCCATCATCCCTGATCACTGGTCCTGATAGCTAGGGATGATGGGAATTGTAGTCCCAAACATCTGGAGGGCCAGAGTTTGCCTTTGCCTGCACTAAGCTGTAGCCCTCACTGAGTGTAAATAAAGTTCCAGTTCTGTTTCAAATGTGCCACATCCTTACTTTGATCCTTTGGGTGAGGAATAAGAGGTTCTCCTTTCACATAACTGAAATACCTTGCTGCTGATTATTAAGAAATATATCACTTACACATAATAGCAGACATCTCAAGTGTTCTGACTGGGAGAATCTAAGCCAGGCATTCCCAAACGCGGCCCTCCAGATGTTTTGAGACTACAACTCCCATCATCCCTAGCTAACAGGACCAGTAGTCAGGGATGATGGGAATTGTAGTCCTAAAACTTCTGGAGGGCTGAGTTTGGGGATGCCTTTAAAAAAACCTAGTTGCTCACTCCCATCTTTCTTTAGGGAGGTTGCCATTCCATCTTTTCTGCCAGCTTAACTAATGCTTGGTCACATGTGATTGAGTTGAACGAGATTAGTATCCATCGGAAGTCTTCCCTCCCCAGTCCTGCATGTGCCACACCACACCCCTTTTTTTGGGGGGGGACTTAAACTAGCTTAAGATCTGCCATGCTCAGCTCAACCACCTGAGGCTCAGCTGGGGTGGGGAAAATACATTGGTGAATCTCCAGCTAGGAAGGAGAGTTACTGGAATAACCCAGCTACGCCAGGATGCTCCTGGTTCAACTGGAAATCTGCCAGATCCCTAAATCTCAACAGATTTTGCTTTGGATTGTTTCCTTAATCCCTCAAATGTGCTCTCTTATTTATTTATTTATTTATTTGTTTGTTTGTTTGTTTAAGTATTCATATACCACCATACAAAATATCAGGGTAGTGTACAACCATCCTGTTCAATAGTGGGGGGGGGTGATGATCTCAGACAGCGCAAGACTGTTTGGGACTGTTACTTCCACTGTGGTAGAAGGGTGGGTATGCAGATTGGGCCCAATCCCTAACCCATCTCCAGGCTGTGTTGATGCAAATATTCCTGGGTGCCAAGATCCAAGTTTGGGGCAAGTATTCTTTGGTGAGAGAGCTGCAGCAGAGATTTAAAGTCACACAATATTCAGCCAAGTAAAGTGTGGGGAAATATTTGCTGTTAGAACTGTAAAATACGCCGTTCCAAGTGAATCCTGAAATTTCCCAATTCCCCCAACAGAGGAAAAGACCACACATTTGGTAAGTTAAAAAATGGTTTACTTACAAACTCTTCGAAGGTCAGGTTCATGTGCTTTCCCATAAATCAGTCAGAAAAGTTGCACAGGCAATAAAAGTTAGCTTAGGTGCGAAGTGGTAAAAGTTCCTAAATTATTGATATACAAGAGTAGCTGGTGAGAGATATGTGGTTGAGCTGCAACAACCAGCTCAAACCTCCTCACACCCTATTTCCCAAAGTGAGAGGAAGCCATATTGCTAACAGGACAGCTTGCTTTATAGCGTTAACCCCCTTCATGCATTAATTAGCAAGTGGGTTATATGAGGCTTGTTATCTCACAGTCTGGCATAGTGGTTCTCCCTGGATCAGATGCTGTTCTTGCCAGGGCTGGCTGTCAGAGTGGCTTGGGATCCAGCGGATCCTGAAGTTGATAAGCCTGCCTTGGAACAACACTTTTCAGTGCCTTCTTCTGGGCTACAACAATTTTTGCACTCACACACCACCCACATGCTTTGCAAGTAGCAGGAGGCCAGCTGACTTAGCAGAAGCAGACAGAGAGATGCCTCCACTCAAGCCAAACCCCCACAGTGTAAGGGGGAGTCTTGGATTGCAGCTTTAATCAATTCTTTTGCATGGAAAATGCCACTGTTTTTCAGCCACAGTTCTCCAAGTCCTAAATATAGGAATAATAATATAATTTACTGTACAAGTTCGTTGAACAGTGATTGAGATAAGAATCATAAAACACTTTCAATGACAAGTAGTTCCATAAAATGAACAAAATGCTCCCTCTTATCCTATTTGTTCCCTTAAGACTCTTGTCGGCATATGATATTTGGTAGATTTTGAAATGATACAAAAACAGTACAGGCTTACATGCATAAGAAAAACCCAGACAAGCTTAAGAGTCCGCAGTCATACAATCTTAACAGGCCTGCTGTGGCCAGTGCTTCCTTACTGCTGAGGTTTGGGGTAATTTTTTAGACTGTTCTCATATATGTGCAGCCTCAGCATGTCTATGTTGCAATCATTTGGTCATTTGCACACTTGTGAGATGAAGTCTGCCTTCTCTCAAACACATATACCTTTTTTGCATAATTTTATTAGAGGGCTACATGATCCTCTATACACAAATAGCTTCCATTTGTCTATCCAAAGGTACCAGTAGGATTTCCTTGGCCCAGTACATTGTTTCTGGATTATGTTCCCAGTCTCTCAATCTATTGGCAAGAACTATTGCTTATGTACATAAACAGGTACCTCAGGTTAAGTACTTAATTCGTTCCGGAGGTCCGTACTTAACCTGAAACTGTTCTTAACCTGAAGCACCACTTTAGCTAATGGGGCCTCCTGCTGCTGCTGCGCCACCGGAGCATGATTTCTGTTCTCATCCTGAAGCAAAGTTCTTAAGCTGAAGCACTATTTCTGGGTTAGTGGAGTCTGTAACCTGAAGCGTATGTAACCTGAAGCGTAAGTAACCTGAGGTACCACTGTATTAATTTATCCTAGTCTCAGAGGTGGATTTAGGGGAGCATGACCAGTTCACCCACACGGGCGCTGAGCTGAGAGGGCACTACAGGAGGGTGCTACAACAATGACTTAGAATGGAAGGTGGTGGGGCACCAAATGTTGGTTTCACACAAGGCACCAACAAAATTTGAAAGCCAATGCTAGCCTACCTCTCAGGGCTACTATTATTATTATTATTATTATTATTATTATTATTATTATTATTATCATTATTATTTTGATTTGGATCCTATTACAAAGATAAAAGTGGGACGGGGAGGAGAGATAATGTACATAACCTTGCACTCCTGAGTGGAAAAGCAAGATAGAAGTATATAATGTGATTCATAGCTGCCCCTTTGTTTTAACCGCAGCACTTCATAGTCCTGATATTTACAGCAAAGTACCAAAATTAAACCAAAACCAAAAATGTTTGCTAACCCTGATTAATAACAAGCAAACAACAACAACAACAACCCACACACCTCTAAGTGTGTGCGGTTTCCCAGCCTTGATGTCTGCGCCACCAACTCTCAGGCTAGCCTACCTCCAAGAACAGTTATGAAGATAAAAGGGGGAGAGGGAGACATAGTCTTGAGCTCCTGGGAGTTAAATCAAGATACAACAAGCAACTTATATATGCAATTTCACAACTCTCAGCAAAACCAATATGAAAATCATTTTGGTTTCCTTGATATACTTTTTATCAAGCACAGCAAAATGATTTTTACATCTTTATTTGTGTATGGTCTATAGGAATTTTAACTTGCTGCAGCCGTAAGTTGTTTTCTGGTTCTTTTTTTGTTTTTTTGTTTTTTAAATGGGTACTGCATATTAATAAATAACAGCCCAGTGATGACAACTGAACCCATGGTGGCTGAGTGGGAGACATGGAAAACTGGGAGACAGGGTCCAACAGAGCCCTTTTTTCTTTGTAGGAAAGAAGACTAATCTCTTTCAAAGGATTAAATGTAAAGGGACCCCTGACCATTAGGTCCAGTCGTAACCGACTCTGGGGTTGCGGCGCTCATCTCGCTTTACTGGCCGAGGGAGCCGGCGTACAGCTTCTGGGTCATGTGGCCAGCATGACTAAGCCACTTCTGGAGAACCAGAGCAGCACACGGAAACACTGTTTACCTTCCCGCCAGAGCGGTACCTGTTTATCTACTTGCACTTCATGCTTTTGAACTGCTAGGTTGGCAGGAGCAGGGACCGAGCAATGGGAGCTCACCCTGCCATAGGGATTTGAACCTCTGACCTTCTGATCGGCAAGCCCTAGGCTCTGTGGTTTAACCCACAATTTTTGAGTAAAACATATCAAAGCCAGTAAATTGTGTTTCATTTTGTATGGGCAGCACACTTAGGGAGTGAATAAAATAATCTGGACATGACAGTAAGTGCTTAAACAAACATTAACCCCAGGATCCTCCAGCATCAGGCTAGCAAACGTGAGCCTCTCTTGCTTTTGCTGCTCCTCTGGGAGGGGGCACCTCCAACATCCCAGGGTGAGAGCAGTTCCCCTGATTGCTTAGAAACAGTGATTAAATCTCATTAGCAATGGTGCTGCCTGCCAAGTGGTGAACCTTAGAGCTGCCACTCTGTTTTGTGCTCTAACTTTCTTCAGAATGTCCAGCTAATAATCTCCTCCTTCAAGCTACGAGTCTGAGGACCCTGCTAGCTCAGGACTGGTACATGTATATACCCTGTACCCTCCTACTGGTGGCCCTGTCTACCCATTCATTCATCCAAATTTAGATACAAGCATTCATTTGACTTTATTCCAGTAAAACAAGTGCAATTTCTGGGTACTGAAAACAACCCATTCCTTTTATGGTACTATTTAAGCATGCATCAATACTTTGAGATTTTTTTATGTTCAATTTTCAACTGTTTTTAAACCCACATATGTTCTCAGAAGGTGCTGTTTGAAAAGATAGAAACTATTATGTTCTACCTACACACCTTTTTTAATATTGCAGTGTGATCCCTTGTTTTCTTTAATAAATGTAGCATATTTATTGTATAGCCTAGCTATACATTTACCGTGCACAGAGAGAACTCCATATTTCATTACAATTTTAACATATGCAACTAACAGAACATCTAGCAATGTGATTGTTAAACCCTATTAGCTGTGGCAACATTAATGTCTATGATGTTTCTCCATATCAGAAACTTCATTTAATCATTGTGGTTGTTCAGAGCCCAGTGGTACAATTCACAAATTATTTAAGAAAACTTTGAGAATTTAAGAGAAATTAGTCATATTGAATGTAATCTAAGGTATACAAATAATTTATTACTATAAGTAGCATAGTATACAAATATTTTTTTTAAAAAAAACCTAAGAAATCAATGTAAAATTAAGCACAAATTCAGGTGCTTACATTCTTGTGGTGTTTATAGATCTTTCTTATGAGTACCATCATAAAAAGCCTTGCTGCTATCCTCCTCCTATGGACATCTATGAACAAACTTTCCATCACACGACCATTGCCTTATGATAAAGCAGATTCTCTCTCATGTTAGAGGAAGAGGCACCAGTGGAATTCTGTGCATACAAAAGATATTCGATAAACATGTACAGGGCAAATTAGAATACCCGCTTCAACACATTTCTGTTCCGTTTTTCATCTTCAGAATTACAGCACCACCCTGAGTTCATGGGAACAGGGTAGGTTACAGAGCCAAATAAAAGTGTGATCCACAAGACAATAAAGATGTTGTTTTGTTTTTTTATTCAAGTTGAATTAACCTCATTGAAGTATACTAAGTTGCCATATGCAGTTCAATCAAAAAGTTCACTGCCTGTGCCTAATTTGAGAATCAGAATTTAATGAAGGAGTTCAAACTTAATGCTGGAAAAGCAAACGTGTGTGTGTGTGTGTGTGTGCGCGCGCGCGCGCGCGTGTGTGTGTGTTATGTATATATCATGTTTGCATGTGCTTATTATTACATTTCAAAGATCCCCACTTGGTCTATATCTATAATGCTGTTGTTTCACCTCTCTGGAGCTGTGCTGGCTCATAGCTTTCTAGCACATTTGTGTCCACTATTTGCTCCAGTAAAAGTGGTTCAGGTGATTCTCAGTCAGCTGAGCTACCACGGGACACTTACAGAGTTGTTCTCTTTCCCTCATCCATGCACATTTCCCCATCATTTGTTTCTCTGAAACTCAGTTTTGGTAGAATTGAAAAACTGCCTGTTTTTGTACCTATAAATAATGATTGTTATTTTTAATTGGCATTTCTATACTTTCTGCCATAGAGTCCAATTGGGGTGCATCCGCTAAGGTCACACAATTGCACAAAATATGATAATAGGGTGAGAGAAATAGGCTGCAAGCCTTTGGGCTTCTGCAGTGGCTTTGCTGAAAGTGAGGACGTCTGTAACCTTTTAACCACTCTGAAGCCAATCTAATATGATTGTATAGTAATATTGTAATACTATTCCAGTGCCCTAATGTTTTCAGCATACAGTGTGCTGCTTATCACAAATGCATTGCATATACAATGCATTGCATTGGAACATCTCTTACTGGCCCTATGACAAGGTGGCCTAAATTACCTGTTGAGCTATGGAAGTTGGAGACGTCTTGTTTTATGGCTAGCCCTGGTAGAAATGTGTATTATTTTCACACAGTCCAAGAGTACTGTCAACTTGTCCTTTAAATTGTTGAGGGGGAAATAGTGGAGACATTGCACAGAGGTGCTACAGACAGCATTTCAGCATCCTCTTAGACGCAACTCCCCTTGAAGTCACATAAAATATTGTTCTCTGAGTTAAGAGCAGCAAAGGATTGGGGCTTTTGAATTTATTTTAGGGTGAACAAATAATAAGGGTGTTAGAAAAGCTCTATGGGACATTCCAAAACTTGTTTGTGTACGATCAGTGATTGTCAATGAGGTGCTGAGAAACTAGTTCATCAAATCAGACCATTAAATGGTGTTACATGCAGCTGCACAACATGTTGTCAGTGCCTCTTTGTAAACCTTCAGAGATTTACAGCACCATACACTGGAGCAATGGTATCTAATATTTATATTCTTTCATTATTTTGTTTTCCTTGGAACAAAACCTACAGACTTATATAAAATCCAGCATGGTGTGTTAGAAATAACAGTGCTAGCTTGCAGGATTTATAGTCACACACAAAGCACAGTCCCAGTGCTACAGTAATTGCAAGCTACCAAAGAGCTTCATGGCATTTATTCAAAATACTTTATGCACTTAGTACACATATTGGGGGGAATTCAAACTGCTTGCTTTGAATCTGATAAAGGCAAAAACAAATGGATCATTTCTCTTCCATGAAAATACATGCAATAAGGCTGCATTATAAACTAGTTTGTCCTCTCCCCACTTTCTCTCGAATATTCTGCATAGGATCTGCTGTTGGGTTTAGAGTTGGCATTCCTCTCTGATATCCTTTTTCTTCTGAATAAAAAAAAAAAGGAAAGATACTAGCCCTCATAGATCATAGTGGGAATTTCACTTGCTACCTGGCTTTAATTTTCTCCTACTTGTGTATCCCACTGTCCCTTAATAATAACACATTTTCTCACTTCACTGCACAGGATTTTTTTTTGCAAAAATACAAGAAAACAAATCCCACATTCTACACACACACATAAAAAGACCCTCAGATACTGAGTCGATAATATAAAATATACAGTGCATTTATACAGAATACAAAAATTACACACATACGGTTGTTTTCTTTTTTGTTAATCACAGAATAAGAATTTTTGGCACATACAATGTAACACCGTATTTTTATACAGTATTGTCAGGCAAAAATACTATATGCATATAACTGTAGAACCCAATCTGAATAAGAACCATGCACTGATAACATATTTTTAAATGATGTATCAATAGATAACCAAAGAAAATAGCTCATGACAACATATCTTTGCCCAAAGGGACCTGATATTGGGCATGTTAACTTATAAACAAGCAACAGTGATGTAGATGCTTCTAACTAATTTACAAAATAAAGTGTGCATTTGACATTGGTTAGCTTGTTAATGTTTGACATTAGCCACTTGCTAGTGTTTTGTGCTGTTTACTTAAAAGAGGAAAAAGAAAGAGACATACATCTAGTACATAAAGAAATACCAAGTAAATTCACAGTTATAAAGAATGGAGTTTATTCTGTTTGCTTTCTGGCATTGCTTTCCTAAGGCATCAATTTCATTCCCCGCGATATAATACATTTTATTAGTATAGCATTATGACGGTAGCAGTGATGGTGGGGTGTTGTTTTTTTAAGGTACATATTCTTTCTGGTCACAATCCAACACAGATTTAAGAATATTTAACTAAGACCTAACTCTGTGTTGGATCATATTCCTTATCTGATATGGCATAGTTGTTACAGAATATGAGCCAATTGTTCAGAAAAATACTTGATGCCAAGTATTTTTTTTCTTAGTGGCCCACAGGTGTATTTTAAATGCACAAATATGAATTTGAAGTTATTTATTGTTTTTAAAAATCTGTTGATAATGATATATATCTAAATAAGCAAGTAGGGGGAGTTCTGGCTTTATTTATAAGATAATCAAAAGGATGCGTGGAAAAGATTGAAACACTCCATATGGTTGCCAGATAGATTTTCAGTGTTTTCTGAGGGTAGGGTTTTGGTTCTGTTTTTATATTTTCATTCCAGGGTCTCTTTATCTCCTATTAAGCAACTTTGTGATGGTGTGTATGACTTTTAATATGAGTTCTAATATCTCAATGGTTAAATATAATTGCAATTCTGATATGAGAAAATACAGTTTATGTCAATGAGATTTTTTTTTCAGTAACTAGGAACGATTTGGCCTGGTATGATAGAGTAAAGCCCCATGTAACATTTTGGAATGCATTCTCATATGAATTGCAGTATTTTAATTTGTGATGTAGAAGATATCCTACTCAAAAGAAATCTTTCTGCATGAAGATTTTAATCATAAAATTATGGTATGCATAATTCTTTGGGGGTTTTTTGACACCCTCTGTTATAAAGTTATCATTTAAAAGGGGGTGAGTGAATTAAAATTATTTCATGTATTTTGAATATTAGATAATAGTACTAGAATGATATTAGCCTGTTTTTGATTCTGTAGTACAGTGTCAGAAATCATTTTTAAAGCAATTAACAGAAATATTAGTCATTATGCAGGTATTATTTTGATGGCGTTTTTATTATGTTAACACTTATGGTACTTATTAAGGATCTCCTTCAGGCCTATAAAACCCTAAGGCTACAATCCTAAACATGCTCACAAGTGAGTAAATCCCACTGAACACAGTGGAACTTGCTTCTGACTAAACATAGATATATGATTGTTTTTCAAAACAGTGAAATCAGTTGTGTTTATTTAGTTAAGGTTCTACCTTAAAGGTAGATAAAGAACTGATGAATTCTGGTGTTGGAGGTGTTTACTTTCTACTTTCTCAGTCTTTTGGGAAGTCAAATATGTTTATTTTTAAAATGAAATGTTTGCTAGTGACTGCAGGAAAATAATTGGTGCCACCAGGTACATTAAGTCCTCAATACAAAAATTAATAATAATCAAAAGCAACCCTGTACCTGTGCAATCGTTTTTACTGCTTTCCCACTTTCAATTTAAGGTCTGATCCTGTTCCCAATAAAACAACAGGAACCTCTCAAATGATTCAGAGGGAAGATGTATGAATGCAGCCTAGCGATCACACCTTATGGCTATTAGCAAGTTAATACCTTGAAAATATTTTCTATCTCTTGCTGCTAATGGTGAGCCCAATCCACAAGCCACTTAATATGGAGTGCATGGATTAGGAAACCCCTTTCAAGTCTCTGAAAACACACCATCATACATCTAACCTTTATGGCTGCAATGACTTGCAACCAGGAACGTTCAACAATTAAAGATATTGGGGGGGGGAGGTTAAACTCCCGTTAGAGGGAGAAAACTAATTATATGAGAAAGGTGCAAATTTAGAACACGTTCTGTTGACTTTTCTGCACCTCCTGATTACATAAACTTTACATCAAAACAGTTACGTCATACAGCAACTTATTTTCGTTTTAAGATAGACACAATGGAATTCATTCACAAACACTAGGCTAAAGAGGTGCTCGTCATAGTGGCTCCCCCCAACAAGCTGGCTTTAGTAACGAAAAGAAGAACCCAGGGGTGGCTAAGAAACAGAAAGATGCTAAAGAGTCTACCAAATAAAATAAAATAAAAACTTTGCACACCGATCTTGGTTTCCTTGTTATATGAAAGAAAATCATGCTGAAATCCATGGTGCTTGATTGTTGGGTGATGTTAGGTGATACTGTATTCTTGGAGTAGTCAGTAGAAAATCTGGCATTAGCTATGGGGGAAAGAGTTGCCCTTTTTCCATGAATGGGCCATCTTTCATTTTCCCTTTCCTAAAATTATCCTTTTTACATTAGCCCAGACATATAGGTATGTCGTAGTTCTCTCTTACAGCCGGCATGCTAAAGTAGAGATAACAGCAGTAGACAGTAAACAGTCGTCTAAAAGCGTGCGCTACGCTGAACCATTTCGCATTCCTTAAACTGTGGATTCCAGACAAGAAAAGAAAAACGCAAGCATGATTAATTAACTAAATGTTCTGCAGATACAAAGAACCGTCTAAAAATGACAGACTGCAGGATGAAGATAGTATAGACAGTGTTTACAAACTGCTTTTATGTGGTGCCTTGCAATAAAAACTGGATTGAAATAGAACTGATAGCAATTCTAATTTATTTTCAACATATGCCTGTTTTCAGGATATTGTCAGACGACACCCACCCACTCCGCTTTTAGATGAGTTGTTCTGCTAAGACAATTTTTAAACCTGCCATTATTTTTCTATTCTGATTTTCCCCCCAGTTTGTTTCCATCTTCTCCCCGGGTTATGGCTGTTGGTGGCGAATTTATACACATGTGGTATATCTACACAAGTGCTCTATATACACGCACACCATCCTAAGGTGATGTTTCCCCCAGCAAGCCAAACTGTATTCCGACCAAACTGTGTTTATAGAAACCCCGTTTATGTTAAATATATATTTGAATTGATTTCAGAGAGTTCAAATCCGACCTGAAAGACAGTATTAGGGTGTGTGGAGGTCTGAACGCGCACAGAGCGATATTGGCACCTCTCCTTCCTGAACATGGATTGGTAGATTTCTGTAATATCAACAATGTAATCAGATATCTGAGCTTGTTCCCAACGCAAACACGTTGCAATACTTGGATTTGAACCAGTTTACACCCGAATCCTAAACACGCTGGGCACCATCCACCGGAAAGTCCTTTTGCGTGAGCCTCATTCTCAGCTGACTTCAATGAGAACTCCAGTCTCGTGGACTTCAGTTTGGATTGGAATACTTTCAGGTGATGTGATCTGGCTATGGGATCGCAGCTGCTGTCCGAAAAGCACTTATGCCCCAATGAGGTCAATCACGTTTCTTTAGATACTGTTTAGGATCGAGTAGTCATTCCTATGCACTTCAGATCGATTTACACCCAGGTAGCTGCGCTAACTAAGGGTGGGCGGTCCGAACTAAATCAGGAAAGGCTGCAGTTTGTGATTTGAGGCTTACTCTTTCGCCAAACTTAAAATACGTTCCCAATACCTCTGTCCTTTTACTCCGCATTTACTTATAGGCTAGACGATATGCCAAAACGAGTGTTCAAGATAGAGCCTCCAGGGCCAGACCTACTTTATATTTGACGGGGAGGGCGCTTCATCCACTGAAGGAAACCTGCTGCAACTAAGACTCCTACGTCTTATACTCCTCTCTTAAGTACACTTCCTTGGACGCGAGTCCCCTTGATTTCACTCTAATGCAGTACCGTTAATGTACTTAGCATCGAAATGCCGTTCTTCCACATAGACTGCCATGACCTTGTCAGCATAGTCTAAGACTGGGGGCAATAACAGATGCGTATCTGCTGTTTTATGGACATATATAGCGCACTGTATATATCATAGGGAAAGCCAGGTACTTTACCAAAACCTGACTGCAAAGAATGTGACCTGAGTGCGATTCCACTTCTCTGTCAGACATCCACCATCCCTCTAGCCTAAAGTCATTCCTTGACCATTGCATTTATTATGAAAGGGGTTTGCTCCCCAGCACGCTTGGCAATGTCTCCCCCAAAATCGTGTGGAAGAATGAGGTCCAAGACCTTTTTTTTTTGGGGGGGGGGTATTGAGATCTATCTATGTACAGCTGAAATCTCTTTCCGAGCAGGATAAGGACTTAACCGAAGCAGAATCTCGCTGATAATTAATTTGGTGGAGGGGGCTGTTCACTTCTACACCAGTCACCCCAGAATTTGTCTAACAATAGACAATTTGCCATCTTAGAGAATGCAAAATCGCCCGCTGCTTCTTACCTAGTCAACATCATTTATTTCTGTTTCCAAGAAACAGTAAGTTTGGCCCGAGATTTTGTTCAAAATTGCATAAAAGTAAGTTTCGTTGACGTGTGCCTGGCACAGGAAGATTTTAGCTAGTTAAAATGGTTGAAAACGTGGACTTCGTGGAATCTGCCATTCTAGGGTGCTAGGTGGGCAAGAAAACCGTTAAATGTCTACACACACACCCCAAATGTTGATCGGAGGGGGAGGGGAACATTCCTACCGAAAGCAACTTACAGTGCATTGCTGTGTGATACTCAGAATTAAGTCCCAATGTATTCAATGGGGCTTCCTCTCAGGTAAGTATGTATCGATAGGATTGTAGCCTTACAGACATTAGTCCAATGCAAAAGTTGTCAGTACGTTGCACGACTTCACTAAGTAACCTTTGACAAGTTAACAGAGCCGGGGGCAGGTGTGCGAAGGGAAGTGGGGGGGGCGGTCCTCTGCAGTTATATTGACATTTTCTAGCATTGAACCTCGTCTTCGCCCTTCAGACAGTGGGAAGTCTCGTATTACCGTATCAAATCAAACAGCTTGAATTTAATATAACACCAATGCTATAAAAAAACAAAGCACATACTAAGACCTACCCAAAGATATGAGGGTCTTATAATATATAAAGTTTAATAACACGAACAAGCGTTCAAGGGCGAGATTATCTCTAGCTCCTTTAAACTGTGTAAACACCGTAAGGAGAATGGAGGGGAGAGAGGGCAAGAAGAGTAATGGCTTTTATTGTGATGTTTGTTTGTTTGTGCAGCTTTTGCTTTGTTCCGGAAGCCAAACCTCTCCCCCTCCCTTTGGTAGAGATCCATTTGAATCCACGAGTAAACTCGGTGTGCAGTTTTATAAACCGCGAAGTTCTTTATTTAGACCCACTTTTTTTTAAAAGGACGCTGTTTTTGAGGAATGCAATACGTTCACACTTCCAGCGTTAAGAAAGTAACACCACTTGTTAGCACAACTGTTAGCATACTGTTTCACACGCTTGCTCGGCGCTGGGTTTTCCAAGAACTGAAATCACTGCGCCCACGCTATTGTTATAACTACTACAGAAAAGTGAGAACAACCAAAGCCAAAGCTTTCGAGAAGCGGAAAGTGCAATGAACTTGAAGGTGCTGTTGTTGTTGCTGCCGCCGCCGCTAGTGCTACTGCCTGTGCTTTTTCACCCGAGGGAATCATCTTCTCTTCCATTGTAATTTCCAGGGCTCTCTCGAGATGCCGTTCAGACTCCCTTGAACTTTGTTAAACTTTCAGACCTCGAGGGCTAACTACTTCTCTGGCTAATTCCAGTGGATTTATCGCCGGGTACCATCTAAACCCCGCTAACTTTAGTATCTAATTTATCCAGTCCTCATTTGCAAACTGTCTCCTACCAAGTCGTGTCAACGAAAGGTCAACTCTACACAGCAGTTATGTTCACTTTCCTTTCCTTAAAAAAAAGGAAAGGAAAGGAAAGGAAAGGAAAGGGGGGGTACTAAGGAGGAATTCAAATTAAACCTTTTCTAAATACCTGTGAGTTCCAGTCACTCCGAGTTACAATTTAATAGAATGGGCGCATTAAGAAGCCATTCATAAGAATAGTTTAAGTTCATGTGAATACGTGTATTTGGAGGAGACTGGAAAACGCTCTATGCAGATATCATTTAAATTGCAAAAGGATATTTTAGGTGCATTATTTCCAACAATACTAGTGCTAGTGTGCTAGTGTGATTAGTATTAATAACATTAATAATAATATTAAATTGCCCTTAAATCCTAAATGAATTATCTCAGAGCACCGTGACAGCTTTGTTATTACGCCCTGGTATAAAAAATGTACATATCATGGCCTCGATCTCCTCAAAGTAGCTCTAGCAAAAACAATACCAGCAACAAAAAGTTGCTGGGCAGATTCAGTTTTCGTGCCATAAAGTCTGTCCGAGCCAACAGATAGTGATCATGCTTGTTCCTGTTGCGATTTCAAACGCCACAATAGTTTAACTCTGTCCTGTTTGATGTGAAAGTACTTGGGCAACGCTGCTCGCAAACAAAACAAAACATACTCTCTCTCTCTCTCTCTCTCACTCACTCTTTCTCTCTCTCTCTCTCTTCCACACGTCACACACACACGCGCGCGCAGAGGCTATCCGAGCAGTGCCATTTTGCAATGGAGCAACGCATCACTTACCAAAGCTGGAGTGTAGATTTTCGGCAAATGCTGTCAGTAGGGTTGAGAAGTGAATAACTGGAGGAAAAGTTGGAAGAGGACTTGTGTGTTGTTGTTTTTAAAGGAAGCCAGAGGGAAGTTGAGAGCACAGCGCTCTCTTGCTCTTTCTGGCCGCCACCACCGAAACAAAGATCTGGGAGTTAAGAGAGCAAAGCCGTGCCAGATCTATACAGAAAGAGGGAGAGGGAGAGAGAGGGAGAGGGAAAGAGACGGGGAGATTATATCCAGGGCCAAATCTCAGTTCCACATTCCCTCCAGCTAAGCGAAAAGTCTAAACGCTCCGGAGGTAAGAGATGTGGCGGGAGGGGGAAATCTCCTGACAATAAATATTATTTTGTAAACAAAACAGCTTTCAAACAAAGCTCCAGGCTAGTGTAGGGTTTTTTTTGGGGGGGTACTTGTTAATTATTGGCCAAAAGAATGAAAGAGATACTAAAATAGGCTAGATAGTTTGAAAGGGAAGGGTCTAAACATCAAACTATGGATCTTGTTCAGTGTTTCTGCATTTTATTCTCTGTTACCCTAGCATTTTAATATCCCCCCCAAGAAAAAAAAGTATCTATACATCTTTATTTTGGAAGAAGAAACCGGGGTTTAACTGGATCTATGAAGTATAGATTAAGAGGCTAATTTAATGTGCGTAAACAAAGCAACCTTGCAACAGTGTTTTTAGAATGCAGTGATCTTAAATAAGGAAGATAAAAAGGAAGATGATCAACAGTTGTGGAGGCGGAGGCTTCTCCACCCACGTTTTGAACAAAACGAATCCATCTGTTTACACAGACATTGACTGGACACGTGATCAAGGTGTGTGCGCGTGTGGTTCTCTATGCTTCAATCCTCTTCTTAAAAGTCACCAAAATCTCTTACGTTATCCTGCCTAAAATATGCTCTGTGGGCGCAGGGTTGTAGGACTGCGACAGACATTTGCGGTCGTTGAAGTCTACATTTTTTAAAAAAGGTCTCTAGTTTTAAATTCCAACCTGGTGTAAACAAATGGTTGTAAATGATATCGGAGTCGAGACAGTAGATTTAAGCCTGTATTCCTATTTGCAGGCTCAGAGCTATTACTTGTCACATCTAGTGCTTAGATGTCAGGGGTCTGAAATGGAACGCCAAAGAGATTTGTTTATTTTGTTGCTGTTTTTAGGGCGAAATAATCTTCATAATGGCAGATCCTTTATTACGGGAGGAGGGGGGCAAGAAATATGGGAGGAGGAAGAGAGAGTGTCCACAAATGAGATGTGGTCAAAGGCTATTCATGTAGCCTTTTCACTCCACCCATAATAGCCCAGCCACTAACTTTGAAAATGAGTCTCTAGTCTGAACCTGATGTCACCTTGAGGTGAACTGGATGAGAGGAAATTGTCATCGACAATTGGTGATTTCGTGTGTGTGTGTGTGTGTGTGTGTGTGTGTGTGTCTATATTGGGGGGGGGAGGGAGAGAGGCAAAGCTGACTCCGAGTGAGGTTCCACTGTCTTGTATGAGGTGCCATCTATTTTACACGCCTTTAGTCCCACCTATAACTCAGAGAGGCTTAAGTACCGCTAAGCATTAAGTCAGTGCCCTCTTACAGACTTTAATGGCACGCTGAAGGGTGAAATCCAAGAGCTTTGACCGAGTTGTAAGCCTGGCTAAACATAGCTCGAGCAGTCACTGCTGCGTACCTGGTGCGTGATTTCCTCATTATGACAATGGGCTAGAAAACAATAGCTTCTTTTAAAAAGAAAGTCATCTTTTATTTATGCAGCTTTTTCTCCCTTTTGGCCTATTAGGGTGGCTCTACTCTCATTTTAAACACACACACACGTTAAATAGTTGTAAATGACACATTTACCTAGTCCTAGAAAGTTAGGCCAACTGAAATCACTGCACTTCCAGGTCCGAGGTTCCAGTCATATTTCACGCTGTTTATCTTTTAATTCCAAAAGAGTAGGAGCAGATCTAGAAGTAAATTACGCCCCTTTGTAGATGGAATGGCGGAGAGAATGTGCGGGTTTCCTGGTCAGCACCCAGCACCAGAGAAAGCGTTTGGCCTAGGCAGACATCTCATCTGAAAATTATTAGTGCTGAGGGGTCCAGCTAAAGGAATCATTAAACGCGATAGGTTGTGCTCGTCCGACGTGTAGGCTTGGGAGAAAGGGAGGAGGGACAGACTGGAGGATATTTGACAGACAAGCCAGAGCTAAGCGTTAGGGTCTCACTCTGTAGCGAAAAAGCCACCACTGGGGCCTAAGGAAAGATCTATTGGAGAGGCGTGGTTGGGCCCACCTAACCGTGGAATAAAATGCATTTGATAACATTATGTGATGTGGATATATGGGGTCGTGAGGAGAGTGAAAAATAAAGTTTTCTTTCAGAAACAGTACTGCGTGGCAACTCTAGGGCTTCCTGGTTCAACCGATGTGGAATGATTGTTCATGGAGGAGCTGCGATCACAGAAAGCTCCTTGAGAATGGTCTTGTTGCTGCTGCTGCTGCTGCTATTGCTGCCGACGCCTTATAGAGCCTCTCGGGTTTTTTTTCCGGGTGGGGGTGTGTGTTACAATGTTTGTTGTTTATCTGTCAAGGTTTATGAACCTTCTGGGCCTTGTTGTATTACGATATTGCTTAAACCATAGATGTCTGAAAACAAACACGTGCATATTCCCCTACCAAACTATTTTGGGAGCCTCGCCAACGGTTTCCCGATGATTTAGGCTCTGTGTGGATACCTTCTCTAGACAGTTTAGGAAGTGCTGAGAGTTATAAATATGCAACAGCACGTGGAAGCTGTGCCCGAGCTTGAGGAAGGCGCATGCGCGTCGAGTCTACATCTAACGCCAAGCGTTGTGTGTTCTTAAAGAGAGCAGCCTGTTTCATGTGTGGCATTGGAAAACTCTTTAAGAGACCGCTGGCAGCCCCGATGTAGCCAGAAAGCACAGCGAAGCTTCTAAAAACGTGGTCTTTTCTTGTTTTCCAGGAACTCTCCTTCACAAAAAGCAAAGCAGAATACGTTACCTATCTCCAAATCCCCAGATTCACTTGTCGTGAAAGAAGCAGTATCGAAAAGAAACCACGTGGCCTTAGAGTGGTTTATTTGTGGTTTTTTGTGTGTGGCGGGGGATGTGTGTATGTGTGTGTTTAATGCAATTTATTTATTTATTTATTTATTTATTTTTCCCTCCCTATTTTTCTGTCGTTGCCCTTTGCCTTTTTAAATTGTCTCGGTTTAAAACGCACGTACATGAGAAATAACCGAATTGGGTGACACATAATAAATATCATTAAAAGTATTGTCCAAAAAAAATGGGTCGTAGAAGGACATTCTCGAACAAAAACAAGCACAGGTATTGAATACGTCTGTCTTGTATAATCCATATTTAAATAATTGTTATGCATAACAATATTAAGCACATTGCTTGCAAGGGACGTGGTATAAGCCCATGCTTCATACTCCCACTGAAATAAATGTGACTTCAAAGTGCTTTATGTTTGCCGGATCGTGTCCTAGCAAGCAAGATTATCACACACTACACATATATAAATAGAGACTCTCCCAGGATAACGTGTGTACCCACACACACACATTATCTTGGAGAAGCCAGCATGATTGGGTAGTTAATTTGATTTATTATTCTTCAAAAACACTGCCTCCAATAGGGGTGTCATCTGGAAACTTCATGCTATTTTGTACTATCATTCTAAGGCTGAAATAAATGTTACCAATTGATGACAGCTTCCAGCTGCACGGTAAAAATAGCCCTCTGGTTTCACATGATCCTGTTTCTTGTTAATCGAGGATGAAGCAGGCCTGACTTACAGAACCTAGAAGGGGAAGGGTGGGTTTAAAGATTGAATTGACTTATTATTTTGGAATTGTTTATTATTTGTTTATTATTTTACACAAAGATTTATATCCTGACCATCTAGTGCTTATGTATTGTGTTATGTACTGTGTAGGAGACAGATTGAAAAGATAGATTTAGATATACATAATAAAATTAATAAATGGGCATATTACAATTGTACACAAGAAGCATAATATGTGTGTGTGTGTGTGTGTGCGTGCGCACATCCTATTTATTTTATAAAATGAATAGAGAAGTAAGCATTTCTTTATTTTATTATATTGGTCTCTTTATAATCATACATGTACACACACTTAAGTTAACAAGTGGAATAAGTAGCAAACGTCTAAGAGTGAGGAGTGTGTGTGTGTGTGTGTGTGTGTGTGGTGGATAGACAGCGCAAAGAGGGGGAGGGGGAGAGTGTACTACGGTAAGACCACACAAAAAAGCATCAGAGGCAATGTGGGAGGAAAGCCACATAAAAATTAATTAAAATGCGAAGTTACCAAATGCAAAACAAGCAGGGATATGTGATTTGAACCAGTATGCATGAAATTTACAGCTAAACCATATAGTTGTCCATTAGATGCACATTAGATAACAGTTATGTATGTATCTGGTATATTTTTAGCTCCCAAACAAAAGTTTTATATAAACAGGGGAAACCATAACTAGGAGGCCCTATCGAAAACCCATGTAAAGGAATCTCAGCAGGTGTAAAAAGAGTGGGTTTGTCACGATTTCTGAGTGATAAATAAATTGTCCTCTGCCTACTTTAAATTAAAAAAAATCTAATTTCTGCACGCACCCTTTGTCCGCAACTCACCATCAAAAGCTTCATAGCCTTATTTTGCTTTCTTCTCGAAAATGTTATCTGACTCTCTTTAACTCTTTGTAACTGGTGAATGGCTCAATATCTTTTTATTCTTACATCATTCGAGCAGGTTAGGTATATTAATGTGCGCATAAAGGCTACATAAACACAGCCAAGTAAATAAATACACCGAACAGGGCACTAATGCGGTTATAGGTGGATAGTGTAGGTATACGGAGGTATATGAAGCAGGAAAAGCGTAAAAGCGCCCGTCCATTTCTTGCGCTCAGTTCCTTTAAATACAACTGTGTTCCCTTTTTCGACAAAAAGACGCCAGCTACCACTCCTCTGCCAGAAATATAGATCTTCCCATATAGATTTTCGGGGGATTGTCATACTAACTTCAAAGAAAACCATGCGTCAAGTTTATTATTTAGAACTATTCCATCCCTGCTTCCCCATCCCGCCTCCCTTAGAGAGCTCACATTGTAGGCCAGCTTGCCCTCTCATTTGCCTCTTCCCTCTCCTGCCCGTAGACTCCTATCCGAAACAGTTACTTTGAAGTAGAATCAACTGAATTTCACAGGGAAATAAATGGGAATTTCAGTCAGATTTCCGTGAAAAATCAATAATTCAAAATGGAGTTTCGTTTTCTGATCGTTTCAGTGGAATATCAGGCGGAAACCAAGAGTCTGCATTATTTAGGATTGGGGTATATATATGCTCTCGAGCAAAGCAACTTTCTTTTTTAAACAACAACAGGAGAGAATTGTAGTTTATGTTTTACGTTTGTAAACACAATTATTCCTGTTGTAAAGCATGCAACAGATTGGCCACTCTACTACTGTCGAAATTCCACGTGATCTTGCGCTACAAACCCCTTTATTCCGAATGTAGCTCCTTCTTAAAAAGCTCAATTTTAAGATTTAACAGAACCATGTATACTCAGAAGTTAATCGTATTGACATCAGTGGTTTTTACTTCAAAGTCTGCTTCTGATTACATCCCATATCTCGCAAGTACGGGCTCCTATTTTCTATTTACAGAAAGTATGGGAGGGTGATTGATAGCATTGGAAAAAATAGTTTAAAACGTAAATATTTATGAAAACTTCAGGTTGCAGACAGCTTCTGTCTGCAAGCATGATAAAAGTATGATCTTTTCTATTGCGTGTTTACTCGTCTGTAAATTATGCTAAGTTAAATGGGTGTTACTCCCAAGTAAATGTACACAGGATTGCAGCCAGTGAAGTCTACCTGCGGTTTGCGTGTGTGCCTATAAAACCCGCACGAACATAATCGTATCCACACATTTTGGACAGTGTTTCTGGGTGGTCTTCAAAGGTTCCGCATTGGCGTACAGAAATCTTACATCCTTTGGAAGATGACGCGGAGTCTGGGAATAAAACAACATCATCTGAGCTACAGGCTGCTGCCTCCATAATCCAAACGCGCGGCTCTCCGTGCCCCACAAGCTCGCTTCTACATTGTCTGGAGTTTCTGCTAAATAGACTCTAACAATTCATATTTCTCAGCCAGCGTTCACGTCTTTCCATACCTAATAGCCCATGAAGAAAAGTATGAAATATACATCTCACGAAGCAGACATTAAAAGTACCCGCACAATGAGAGACTGGGTTGGAGTTTAAAAGGCCATTTAATGCAACCTCTCTTCTTAATAGCATTCTTGTCAAGTATTTTTTTAAAAAAATAATGATCTTCGCCAGGTATTGATTTATTCAGTAAAAGAGTTAATTAAGCATTCTTACAAGAAGCCACGATCTCTCTCCATATATGTGTGAGAGAGAGTGTGTGCGCGCGTGTGTATAAACACACACATACATATAAATAGTGCGTGTCTATTTATCTGTTCAAAACCAGACAGATGCAATATTGTAATTAAATGTATTAAACTTTTAAAACATTCTAGCGCCCATCGCTGAGTTGTGTAACCAAATATGTATAGCTGACTGGTTATTCCGAGAAGCCTGTTGTTTTATAGGTCGTGGGGATACTATGGGGTTTTTTGGGCGGGGGTGGGTTACAATACAACTTCAAGCATAGATAGAACTTAGTTTTAGTGATGTTCAAAATCGTCTGATTTGAAAATGACAGAATACTCGGTATTGGTAGCCAGGCAATCCATTCAGATAAAACATATTTCTAAAACAAACTACCACTGGTGAATAATAATAATAAAATCTACACCCAAAGAAGCTATGGCATTTATCTTTTAAGATTCTTCTAGATTTTGTAAAAATGAAACGATGATCCCTTTCAATCATGCTGGGGGTGGGCGGGTAAGGGAGATAATATTGTATATTGCCCTATATCTTCTTTCCTTTTCCATTTAGGCTCGCATACTAAATCGCTGAAACTGCTACGTTCCCGCTAAGGCTAACGGTCTGGAGACGACTAAACTTTATCACTGCATTTCTTTAGGGTTAAATGAATACCCAGCGTGTCTTTCGGCCGCAGTTCCTCCGGGTTGTGGCTCAGCCTCTATGGTTCTCTCGAACTTCTTTCAGTATCTGTAGGCCCTGCAAGGTGGCGCTCTTTGCACTGGAAGAGCTGATAAATGAGCTTCTCATTAGAATAACATTTTCTAGGAAGTGAAGTTTTTAAAAAAACACAACACAAAACAGGCTCTACCATTTCTTAACTGTTTCTTTCCGACTGAAAAGATCTATAAGACATCGCAGCACATCTCCGCGACCCAGATCCTACTTCCTAAGGGTCTAGAGAGGCCTATGTAGATTTAAGTAAAACATTCCAGCAAAACACCAAAACACAAGCTTCTCCTTCCCCCATGACTCTGTTTACAAAAATCCTGCACAAAATAATAAATATATACCAGGTCAATATATACTGTGAGTAGCTAGTAGACATGCGTATTAAGAACTGAGATAACTTGGGGATCCAAACCAGCTTCACTACCCCCAAATCCTCATCGCCGTTGATGCTGCGGCTGACTCGCTGAACTTCTAAATATCTATATTTTAAAAGAAGCTGTTAAAATGCCATCTTGGCCTACAAGAGAGGTCAGCAGGTGCAATTCACTCTGTGACATAATATCCCAAACACAGAGAGCTCGTGATCTGTGTTGTCTGTTGATATGTTGTCTGCTTAATGGGGCGATCAAGCAACCTACATACACCAAGGAACAAAGCCTAGCGGTTCCTACAAGCGTCGCTAAGTTAACGGAAGCACCACAGCTTGCAAATCTATCAAACTAAACTGCAAGAAAGACAATCTGATTTAGAGAAAAAGGCGTTCTGCCACAGTCATTAAGCACAAGTAATTTAGATTTTTTTTTAATATATATTGTCTTCTCATTTACAAATTTACTGTATCACCGCCAGCCAATGGAACGAATTTCTTAAGTAAATGGGGGGAAATAAAAGAGATAATCAAACTACATAAACTCCCTCCCACCCTCTCTGGGTTTGTTTTATTTTGCTGCTGTTGTAAGGAGCAACTCTGGCAAAATTATAGTAAAAAAAATATACCAACTGCAAACACAGAACGGAGCATCTAAACAGAGGAATATAATATAATGGTGTGGCTTTGGGGGGAAGAGGTGAGGATCGCAGAAGGCCTTGCAAGAATAAAAAAAAAGACTTTGCTTGTGATTTCAAATGACTCAGATTAAATAATACCTAAAAGCTTCTCAAATTTAAACATATGAATCCGCAATTACTGGTTGTAGCAAAGAGCAAATCCATTTTATGATATTGTGGCAACACCTCATCCTTTTTTCCCCCCTGACAAGATTTGCATGGTCGTATGCAATCTATTGCTACTCTGCTGTAGTTGTTGTTATTGTTATTATTAGGAGTCAGCAATGGTCATTTAAATTATATTGCAGCCCAAAACTTTTGTTTCATAAGGTTTTATATAAATACTAATTACATCCTACCCTAAATGCCAGCAGGGGCACATCAATTTATCACATTAATATCAAATTTGCTGGTCTAGTGATGACATAATGGTAGTACAGTAGGATAAGGAGTCATGGGGCAGGATTCTTGGTCCAGTCTGTAGTTTACTGTCCTGAAAACTAGCTAAGTTGCAGCAGAGCAGCAGGCTTAGTCAATAAGGATTCCTACCACGGATTATGGGATTTCAGAATCTTTAATAAGGTACGAAATGTTACCAAACAGTTCTGTAAACTAAATTGTACATACCAATTCTTCTAGCCATAAATATTGAATATCTGTAACATGTATAACCGGACCTTTACATGCGGATAAATATGGAAATTAGGAAGTATATACAGTATGTGGTTGTATTTGCCAAAAGCAATGGACAGGTTATAGTTTATAGCTTTTTTTTTTTAATACCACTTTACATAAACAAATGTAACAGTTTGACACGCAGATCCAGGCTTGCACTATACGAATTTCTTGACAGGACGTGTAACAACATTTTACTGCACTACTTAGACTGGACTTTGGGACGAAATGTTTGCACTTTATACAAAAGAAAAAGCACATTAATACCAATAATATTCTGTTAGGTCGACGTTTAGACTGTAATAATACAAAGTAATTCACATTTTGGTACACATTTACTAGAACATCCTTGCCATTCAGTACAAATAGATGATTTGCTACCTCCTCCCTCCTTCCCCCCCACTTTTCAACCTCCTCCCCTATCCCCCTCCCCTATTCCCCTCCCCCCACATATATATGCAAAGACCACAATTCCACGTATCCCCTTATTCAACTTGTGGTATAACTATTTACAAAATCAAACAGTACATTGTAAGCTAGTATTTCTGTATTTACAGAAAACAAGGCGCTGCCCAAAGAGACATGCAGTTGAAAAACTCCAGTCAGTGGTTCCATTAAAAAGCCCTGCACATCGGCAAGATGGCCCAATAACCCTGCTCTTCTCACGCACTCTAGAAAAAAACCATTTGCTTTCCAAGCCTTTGCCCCAAACACGACAAAACCAAAACAAAAAAACAGAAATTGAAGAAGAGAGGGAGATAGATAGATAGAAAGAGAGAGAGAGAGAAAGAGAAAGAGAGAATTCTTGATTTGATTCGGTCCTGGGTCTATGGGCAGCATTTAAAAAAAAAATCAAAACACACAAAAAGATCGATTTTCAAAGTGTTCATTAATTTTTGGAGTCTTTTAAATAGGTTGGATTTGCATTTGTTTGTTCGTTTGTTTAAACGTACCATTCGTTAAAATTTGACGTGAGCGTGCTGTGGCTGGACGTGTGGTGGACTGCTGAAGATGAAGGGGATAAGGAGCTTGTGGTCTGGTTTTCTGTGGATGGAGAAACGATTGTTGGGGGGGTTGAAGATTCATAGCCTGAACTGGCAGCGGGAGAAGGCTGAGACCCCTGGGAGGACGATTCGTGGACCTAGAAAACAGAAATGAATAACAAAGGGAAATGCTTGAAGTGTGTGTGGATTCACACATAGATATACGTGTATCGCTGGGTGCACACACACACACACACACACACCCCTGGCTAGATAAATATATAAATATTGTTATACCCATGCAAACAATATGCACGTATGCATCTGGCCCATTTACTTGCCCAACCTGCTAAATCACGGAGCTGAGCTCACAGATTGAACTCTAAATGCCACGGTGGGGGGAGGGTGGCGGCGCGGGGGAAGCGTGAAGTTTGAAATACTGCTTCGCTAATCAGGATGTTGGCTGATCTCATAGAAACGCCGAGCTCTTAACTTAACTATACACCGAGATCGCCTGTTCTCAGCTAATTTCAGGGAACTGCCATGCAAGATAAATACGGCCCTGGGATACACAAAAGAAGAACGATATCCTAGCGGAGGCTTGAACAAGAAACCCAGAGTTTCTATGCCTGCCTGTGTCCCTTCAGACTCCCCATCGAGTCTTTTTCTTTAAATTCTCCCCCTGAAGCAATGCACAACCCCAGGCTAGCCCAAACCGGGATCCATTGTGAGACAATTTACAGCGTAAAGAACTGGAATCCCGGGTCTCCAGAAACGAAGACTTTCCACGCCTTTAAGCAAACGTAATCACTTCTCCTTTAATAAACATTTCCAGAGTGACAGAACAATACGGGCTAGTTTCCCAGTTTCCTGTCCGGAACGTCGCGTCACTACTGTATAAACTACTGTTTATAAGGAATAAATGTTTATTTCCCTCCCCCCTCCCCCCTCCTCCAGTAAATAGCGGTGTGCAAAGTCGTTGGTGGAAAGAGAGAGGCGAAGGCCACCCGGCCCAAGCAGATCCCAATGAAAAGAGCTTGGGGGGGGGGAGGAAACTGCGTCTAGCATTTACCTTCATGTGTTTTCGGAGGGAGCTCGGGTGCGTGTAGGACTTATCGCACATTTTGCAGAGATAAGGTTTGTCTGAAGTGTGGACGTGCATATGCTTTTTGCGATCGCTGCTGTTGGCGAAGCGCCTGTCACAGCCCTCGAATTCACACTTAAAGGGTTTTTCACCTATTACAAAAACAAACAAAGTCGACCTAATTGGAAATCTGGCACCTAGATTTTTATAGTATGGAGCAACACATACAGCCAATTGTAACCCCCACTTTACTGAACAAGAGTAAATTAAATCAAAGCCTGTTTTCTTTCCCAATTTTTCTTATCTTTCTTTTAAACAGCGAACTGTGGCATCTCACCAGAAAATGAACGCCTGGCAAAGGAGTACATTTGCACACAGTTTTGGAAGGAGGGGAAGGTTTGTTGCCACTTTTATGGTTAAATTTGGCTTTTGTTTACCTTCCCTTCCTTTCCTTATTTATTACGTAGTGTACACATAACCTTCCACGGCTGCACTGTAGTATTAGTTATTAAACTTGCAGTGCATTGCACACTTCTGATTAAACTGTTCAAATCACAATAGCGCCAGCTTTAGATTTTTTTTAAAAAAAAATAGATAAACACACGACAGGTTGTGGGATTTCTTTTTCCAAAAGGAGAGGGAGAAGGAAAAGACAACACAAGAAATATTAGAACAGGGAGCTGGTGATTTGCGAGTGATTTCAGCGCTCCCAGCCCCCACGTTTCCTTGTAATAATACATAAACTCGTACAGCTCAGATTACTTACAATAGCCCCACATAATTAAATATTTACAGAGGGTGAGAAATAGATAGCAAGGAAAGCTGAGGTTAGGTAGCCATATATTTAGCAGGATTTCTCACTGTAAGACAGTCAGTGCCCTCGACTACCAATTAATTAAAACCAATAAATTTTAACAATTCAGATCGCTGCCATCTTTTCCCCTCCACCCTCCACCCCACACCCTAATCTCCCCCCTTTTCCCTGAAACATTTAGAGCCCTACCTTATATTTGATTTTTCCCACTTAAAAAAATAAAGAAAAAGAAAAGCAATGTTTGGTTTATAGTGCCAATTAATTCACCAGCTGAACTGAATCCAGCTCTTGGTGTGGATTTGTTTAAGAAAGGAGCCCCCCACCCCTATATTTATTCCCTAATCCCCCTCCCTCCCCCTCCCCCCTTTGATTTGTTTTGAGCTGCCTCCTTCTTGGAAAGCGCGAGAGTTCGCTTCAACAGGCAACGGGCGGCTCGGCCCGGTCGGTTGGTTTGGGAACGTACCTGTGTGCGTCCTTTTGTGGATCTTGAGATTTTCCGAGCGAGCGAAGACTTTCCCGCATCCCGGGAAAGGGCACGGGAAAGGTTTCTCCCCCGTGTGGACTCGGATGTGGTTGACCAGTTTGTATTTGGCCTTGAAAGGCTTCCCTTCCCTGGGACACTCTTCCCAGAAGCAAATGTGGTTGGACTGCTCGGGCCCGCCGACGTGCTCCACGGTGACGTGAGTCACCAGCTCGTGCATGGTGCTGAAAGTTTTGTTGCACGACTTTTTGGGGTTGGCCAACTGCTCGGGCTCGATCCACTTGCAGATGAGTTCCTGCTTGATGGGCTGGCGCATGTAGCGGAAGAAGGCCCCCGGCCCGTGGTGGGCTGCCATGTTCATATTCATGTGGCCGTAGCCGTGCAGCTGCGGCGAAGCGTAATGTTCGGAGCGCGGGCTCGTCACCTGGCCGTACTGCTCCGGCCGGCCGTACATGTCTCCGGAGAAGCCCAGGCGCATCTGCCCGTTGACCACGTTGGGCGACGCGTGGCCGGTGGCTTGCTCGTGGAGGCCCGGGAAGAGGAGGTGGCCCGCCGCCTCGCCGTGCCCGTGCGGTCCGCCGAAGCTGCCGGCCGCCGAGGCGAAGAGGCTGTGCTGGGCGCTGGCCGCCGCCGCCGCCGCCTCGCCGAAGCCCCGGTTGCGGAAGAGAAAGTCCCGCGTGGAGTTGAAGGCGGCCGCGCTGGAGTACGAGCCGACGTGGCCCGGGTGGTGGTGGTGATGCCCCAGCGCCGCTGCGGCCGCGTAGCCAGGGGCCTGCGAAGTGAAGGCGGTCTGGCCGGCCGAGGCCAGCTCGTGGCTGCTGGGGTTGAGCTTGAAGGCGCCCATCCCGGCGTCGGCGAAAGGGTTGATGCCCAGTCCCACCTCGCGCTCCGTCACGTCGCCCGTGGCGTGGTGGCGAGAAGAGCCGAAGGTCGTCACTCCGATGGCGGGGTACTGCGGTCCGGCATCCAGCAACATCTTCTCCCGGCTCTCAGGCAGCTGCGCCAGCAACCGCCGAGGAAAAGTGATGCAAAAATGAAATAAGATTTAAGAAAATATAAATTAAGGAGGAAAGGGGGGGGGGAGAGACGTGGAAGAAGTGGGGGTAAGCAGCAGCAGCAACAGCAGCAGCAGCCAACAAACTGCCGGATCAGCCGACGAGGAAGAGAGCCGCCGTCGCCGCCGCCGCCAATCCAAGCAGCCTCTCTCTCTCTTTCTCTTGCAAAAGTCCGCGCGACGTTCACCACTAAAGCGACCACATCAGGAACTCCCCCTTCGGCACCCGCGCACCCAAAACACACACACACGCACACACAAAACGAGAGGGTGGGTGAGGGCTTAGGGGTGGGCAGAGCCCGCGGAAGAAATCTAGAAGCTGCAAAAATTGGAGAATAAGAATAAAAAAGACATCGGCGCGCGCACAGAAAAACCGATCGCCCCCTCTCTTGCCTCTCGGACTGCACTTTTTCAGGGGGGTTCAATGGGAAGGAGGGAAAGGATTCAGAAGACTCCGCTCGCGAATAACAATGGTGAAGAGAGAGGAGGAAACAGGCTCAGACGGGGGAGGGGGGATCAAAACAAAAATTAAACTTCCTTCAGTTCTGGTTTTTTTTTTTAATTTAAAAAAAGAGGCTAGAGGAATGTAGCGGACTAGCGAGCAATTTTCTCTTCTCTTCCAGTTCTTGCACTCTTTTCCCCCTTCCGTCTCTTTTCCCCCTCCTTGGGCTTTTTTCCCCCTTCACTTTCCTTTTTTCCCCCTGCTTTGTTAAAAAAAAAAAAACGGCGCAAATCATGCACAATATTGTCTTTTGCGGTTTATCTTCCTGGGGAGAAACTTTCACCTCCTCAGCCGGGCGGTGAACGCGAGACTGATAGCGGCAATCATTCCTGCAGATAAATGAATTGAAAAGACGACACCGTCCCCCCCCCCCTTGATGAATGGGAGAAGGAGGAGGAGCTACGTAAAGACCGACGTCGCTGATCATTGGTGCCTGGCGGTTCCCACTTTCGCTTGCAACTCCCTCCTTCCTCTCCAACTAAGGGTGCGCAAAACCTTTCTTCTCTCCTGATTGGCCAGCTCAGCTCATCAATCCCAGGTATTGTGAAGCGCATTGACATCGCTTTTGACAAACAGGCTTGTACAGGAGTAGCAACTTTTTATATACATAAACATATATAATATATAGATATAGATATATATTTCGGCTCGGCAATATTCCAAAGCTCTCTTTTCTATAACTGTTTTATGGAGATAGAGAAAGATGTAGATGTTATTCCTGTGCCTATCTTTTCCTTCTTTCTTGTGATGGTGATGCTTGGTTCCTGGAGATCGAGATCTTTGAACAACACAACTTTTTAAGGAGTTGCCCAGGGAAGTCCTTTTGTGACTTGCTCCTTTTCCATTTGGGCTTCCTCCTTGTTTTCTTTCAGATGCTCTCCAAAACGCATGTGTTGGTTACATTAGATTTTGCTTTAAAACAGCAGGCGTGATTTCTGTGGGGAAACGGCTGTAACGTTCCATCACTTTGTTTTTTTCTGAATTATTTTTTAGCACCCATCAAAAGGCAGGTGGGTGAGAGCGCTTAACTTTCTGCCTGTGTGTGTGTGTGTGTGTGTGTGTGTGTGTGTGTAGTGTTGTTATTGTATCTCCTTGCACTTTGTTTCTTGTTTTTCTTTCTTTTTTACGCGACCTCTTTCATTCAGGTAAAAAAAAAAAAAAAGACTGTATTCCCCCCCCCCCAAAGTTGCTTTTGTCTCTTCTGTGGTGCATGGAGCTTTTGGATCCTGGGGTTTTATAATGTGTTTGAAATCCTCACTAGATAGGAGCAATATAAATTTTCTGACGCTCAAACCTTTTCTAGTTCACAAATCAGTCACCCTTGTCACATTTATTGAAATTCCTCAACTTGCCACACCAGGACGGTGGAAAAAGCAGGCGGCGCCTTTGTTGCTGACCAAGCTTGTGATCGCCAGAGAAAATTTACTTACCTTCAGATGAGTGAGCAGAAAAAGAAATAACACTCCCTTTGATTTAGTTAGGAAAATGCAGACATTTGGATTCAGTGCAAACATACAACACTTGCTTGTTTTCTAGATGCAACCCCTCGATTAACCTGCCTTTACCCAACTCAAGTCTATTGAAAAACTACGGATAGTTCTTCTTTGTTCCTGTTACAAAGACCCATTGACTATATATTAAAATGATTGTCGAGATGCAGAAGTATGGTTACTTAAAAAGAGACAATCTTTGTGACTCAATCAATTAAGCAAAGCAACTTGGGTATGTTATTCCCTGTGATGCCCGGGTAGTTTTGAGAAAGAGTACGTTTTGCTGAGAACAGTGTTTTTAGTTGTTGTTTTTTTAAAAAAACACATAATAATAATATTTTAACCTGGACCAACCCCAATACAGAAAATGTAAGCCTGTGTGTTAGATGGAGAGGGAGAGGGATGTTAATAAATGTTAACTAGAAATCAAAGCGCCTTCGGGTTTTGAACCTTTGTCCAGCCTTTATGTGACTTCGCTATGACTTTCCCCCAACCTGATTTATCCTGTTTTCTGTTAAAGGAGTTAGGAATCAATTCCCTTGGCAGATAAAAGTGCACGAAAAATATTTCCTATTTCAGAGCTGTATATTTCAGTGAAATGTGGGGGGGGGGCACACTGTTTGGTTTAAGTAAAACAAAAACCACCTTTTTACTGCCATTCGGCAGTGTAATACTATATATCAGATTTCCGAGTAGGTTCAATGCATAAAGGAGGATATTCGGGGCAGTTCTATTAGCACGGCTTCATAGTTTCTGACCGATAGCGGAGGTAATGCTGCTTGCATGAAAGAAGGCTTGCACACACAAACGCACGCACGCATACACACAATGTTTGTGTGTGTGTGTACACAGACGCATACAAACACACACATACATACATACATACAAGCACACATCTAAGGTCCTAAAGCAACAGGTCTGAAGCATCTTCCCTTGATAAGGAATATAAAGAGTTTTCATGTGTTAGACTTGGTATATGTAATGAGATCTCGCTCTTTCGCCCTTTCGCTCTAGTATGCCTAATCCCAGAGCGACGGGCAAGAATCTCAGGAAAGTTTGGTCCCAGAGAGAATAATCTACACATACTTGAAGTTAGCAAAAGGGAATAGATTCGCCTCTCCAAAATGCAGAGCAACAATTAACCCCATCTCAAGAGTCAACAACCGTGGAAGGGTACAGTCCAAAGTTTGTTTGTTTGTTTGCTGTTGGGAACATGTTCAGATATAAAGTCCATTTGTGTGTGTGTGTGTGTGTGTGTGTGTCTGCGCGCGCTCTGTGTGCAAGTGTTGTGGGCTGTAGAAGTTATCAAGTGGGATTTGCGGCATGCTCTCTGCAGGAAACGAAAGCTGCTCCAGTTCAAAGCCACATGCACCAACGTGACATATAAGCCATTAAAATATCATCCTGAAGGTTCATTTCTGCCTCTCCATACAATCCCCAGCTGCTCCCAGAAAGCAAGAAAAGAAGAAATGAAGGATGACCGCCTCGATGAAGTCGCCCAAGAGGTGTTTTGGTTTTGTTTGATCCAACCGCTGCCCACCCTACCCCCTCTATCCCACCCACCCCCCAGCCTCTCCTCTCGTCTCCCTCTGTCTTTCGACTTTCTTCTCTTTTTTTTGGTCAGTTCTGACATGCTAGGCAGAAATGAGGGGATCTCTGCTTCAACAGGTGGAGTGGGGTAAGTGACTGAAGTGGTGATCAAGGGGTGGGAGACGCGGGGCGGGCTAGGAAATGCGGCTTCCCTTCTGCCAGTGTCAGGCCAAGCGCTGGAGCAACCTTTCACCTTCAGGAGGCTTGTTATGTGCATGAATGAACCTTAGGAGCCCCCCCCCCTCTTCGCACACACTCTGCGAATGTGGTTTGGCACCTTTTCAGGCACGTGGGCAGAGACTTTCCTCCACGGGAGACTGCTGGGAGGTAAAGCTGCACCTGGCCCCACCGCCCAAGGCGGGCAGGGCTTTCCCTTCCCCGACCCGAAGGTCCACGCCGCCAAGTGGATCGGGGCGTTTGTGATCAAGGTGCTTCCCATGGTGCCGCTGGGACAAGCGCCCTATATCTGAATGCCCGCTACAGGAGGGCAGACGGAGAAAAGAGAGGGCAGCGAAAGAGATGCGGTTGCCTCGGAAGAGAGGGAACAGGAGGCGGAGAACATCAGAGTGTGTATCCTAAGCAGACAATGCCCTAGGGTGCCGAGCGTTAGAGAAGTGCGGTTGTCTCGGTCCACCTCTGCTCCAGCCTCCCAACCGTGGAAGATGAGTCGCTGCTTTGGGCTCGAGGTGCAGGGGGGAACCGAGAGGCGGGGACTGGTCAGCCCAGGTCTTGCTCCCCCTTGAGAACTCGGCACCAGTTTCTCTGTTTCAGGCACTCTCTCCTGCGTAGTTAGGAAGGAGTTAACCATGTCTGTGGCTAAAGGTCTAGTAGCCAAGACTTCGTAAGCTTTTCACAATGGACCTTCCATTCCCATCTCGATCAGGAGCTCTCCGTAATCGGGTGACACTCCCACCTCCCTTACACACAAGCACCCCACTCCACCATCATTTAACTCCTTGTTTCTTTTTTTATTCGTGCAAAAATGTCTACCAATCTGCATGGTGTTTTGTTTGGGTTTTTTTTTAAAAAAAACAACCACCACCAAACCCTTTCGCTGATTTATTTTGCTGCATTTTTATTTTATTCTTTAAAGAGAATATCTGTAAAATCTGGATCAGAAGGAGGAGGGCGACAGAGCTTTAGGCTATCCAAGTCTTAAAGGGAATCGAGAGGGATTTCCACGAAAGTCACATCTCCCCCGCCATTCTCTCTCTCTCTCTCTCTCTCTCTCTCTCTCTCTCTCTCTCTCTCTCACACACACACACACACACACACACACACACACTCTACCCTGGTCTGGCTATTTCTCGCAGTGGCGAGACCGGTGAAGCCCGTTGCATTTCCTTGGCTACTGTTGATCATGTAGTTAATCAGTTTGGATAAGTGTTGAAGGCTTGAGTTCTTGAAGTGGCCGGCTTTGGAAACACCCCTGGAGCTTGACCTCTGACCTGCGACCGGGAACATGTGCCGGGCCCACCGTATCCGGGACAATGACTCGAGTGTGTAGCCGCGCGCCCGCGCGCCCGCGCGCCCCCGCCTCTGTGCACATTGGTTCGCCCTTCCGTTTCGAACGACTAGCTCAACCTGACTTCCTAACCTTCGTCCAAGAATAGAGTTGCTCTAATGTTCTCCGCAAACAATTTGTCTAGCTCTTGAAAGGCAAGATCTGTCCAAGTGTCTTCTGAGTTACTCTATAAGACATTTAGGATTACCTTGAGCCTTGTATGCTCAGTCTCAGAGCGTTGAAAAATATATGTTATGCTTTTAAAACAATATGCGTAGGGGAGGTGGATTCATTGCAGCTTCCCTTGCCTCAACTAGGCCGTTTGAGGATGGAAATAGTTCATAAGAAGAACCCCCAAATTCCGCATGGTATTCCAAAGAGTCAGCTGGATCTGTAAAAGATTTGCTGGAAGTTTATTAGAATGGCTGGCTGCATCGAGAGTCGGGTTACCGGACATGGTTTGAGTGCTGCCAAATTGTTTTTAGTATGGAAATAGAGGCTGTTGACTAGCCGACCTGCAGTAGAAGTCCAGCCTTTCTGGATGTAAATACTACACACACGTACAAACACCTACTCACACATACACAGGCTTGTTCCATTTCATCTCAGAAGTGCATCTCACACAATAAAATAATCTCATGCACTTCTGGAATGGAATATATAAGAAAGAGTTCGGGCTGTAAACAGACGCTGTTTACGGTGCCCCCTATTTTGAAATTTCGGGTGAGGTGCGTGTCAAACTTTAAACTAGGAGGGAAAAAAGTATTAATAAGTGAAGTTAAGGTATATAATGCCAGGGTTTTTTCCACATTCATGGACCTTGCACCTATTTCCTCTCCTTTTTTCGAGCCAAAAAGAAACAGGAAATCTTATCTTTTCCCTTCTTCAGGTCAGAACACTACTTCGGTGTTAATAATAACCCCAAATTTTATATGATGTGCGGAGACGTTGCACTCCATCTTGATAGTATTTGAGGAAATCTGGCCTCTGCCTCCCCCCACATCTGTTTATTTTTGAAAATTAAAACGTATTCCAGAATAAAAATAATTAATAGCATTATAATAATTTATCATGATTCAAAAGTGTCAAGTTTGGGCATCCCATATAAAGCCCCTCCTTGATTCAATAACTTCATTGAGCATTTTAAGAGTATTTATTTATTTATTTCACTCCCATTGGAAATCTTTCTAATGTAGTTTTTTATAAAAACAACAGCTATACAAAATCCCTCTTTGAGCTCAAATATTTGCATTATTTGGTTCTTATGAAATAATATAAAGTATATGTTCCTCTCCTTCCTATCTCCCTTTCAGGAATATATATCCAGAAAGAGCTCCTGCAACAATATTTAGACTTGGTCATTTACTTCCTCTGCAATTGGCACAAGGGTTATCGTCACTCTTTCCTATTATTCCTACTGTACTGTTCACATTAACCACTAGCACTAAGTCATGGGCTGAATCTATTGCTTTTTGAAGTCTGCTCTTAAGTCTTAGTATCTGCACTGAGAGCTCCTCTCTTGGCACCGTCAGGCCATTGGTTCTCCTTTGAAAAGTAAGAGTTGGACGGTGCAAAAGTGGCAGCTTTAAAGCATCCCATCTTTGGTTGGAAGAGCCTTGCAAACAAACACGACGATATTAGCGCTGAAAAGTTTAATGTTAGTTCTGAAAAGTCCATAAACAATGCAGCGTCGTCGGTGGTAACACTTCTCAGTGCTCAGCCAGGAGGTATGTGTCAGATCAAAGCAGAATTCTGGAAATCTCCTGTCCTATCTCTTCCTCTAAATCAGCCCTAGGGTTGTTCTGTAATATATGCACGAAGTTTTGAAATGTTTTATTGTAAATATATTCCACCTCTTCCATCTCTCCCCCTCCCCCCCTTCTTTACTTCTGCCATATTTTGGCGACACAAAGACTTGAGTTCCAAAACAATTTGAGGTTTTTATTCGGGATGGGGGTATTAAAAAAAAAAAGATTTCACGCCATTCTTCAATTATTTATCACTTGCATATAAACTAGACACTTTAAAAAATATTGCCACTTTTCTCTCCTGAACAGGAACCAAGTTAGAAAATAAGGCACAAGGTTACCCTTGTAATGAGGAAAAGAAAACGACTTTACAGAAACCTTCTGGGACAGTCAAGTAAGTTAAAATATGACTTTCTTTTTTAAAAAAAGCCCAAAGACAATATATGATTCCTCCCCTATAGTGTTTAACTTGCTTGCATGAACGCAAATCAGCCACACAAGGTCCCACCAGCAAGCGCTTAATCCTGCTCTCTGCCTATTCATTTGGAGGTTCTAGAATTAATATTTGACAACTCTCTCATTGAAACAACAACCCCTGACCCTCTGTGATTGCATTGTCACATTATTCTATGACATATTCATCTTGCATTAATTTACGGGCGATTTGATTGGAATGAGGTTTGACATGTATTGGATCCTATTAAAGAAGAAAGCTTTGATCTTGGCGATGGGGTTTACATGATATGTATCATCGTTACCCGGTATACCAGCTTTCCACAATGTGCTGGCTACCCAACTTCCACCATGCGAGGAGTTAAGTAGGGCATTGATTGACATCTTATCTGACAGGAATACCTTAATCTGAGGCACTAGATTAAGTATTCCATTTGAAATAAACATTTGATTGGGTTGATCTTCAGTAATTCAAGTTCTGAACTGGTGGGAGGAAGAGGATTTGGAGCCATCCCATCTTCACAACTGGTCATTACCTTCTATCTATTACCTGCTTTGTCATCCTTTCCTGTAGCTTAGCCCAGTTAGACATTAGTTTTCAGCAGGTCATATTAAAAGGGGGGGGGGAGATACAGAATTTCTCCTTTATTTTACATCAGTATTTTCCGTCATATTTTCTGAGCCAATACCTTCCTGAATAAAAGGGAGGGTTCACGTTTAATTCTCATCATTATCTTGCGGCGATTCTTCACCAATCCTTCCACGTGGCTCTTCTTGATTTTGGTGAATTCCGTCCCTTCTCTTAAGTCTCCCGGCTGCCTAAATGCTGAATAGGTGATCAGGAAACACGGGCTTCCCTCTGTATTATTCTCTTACAGCCCATCAACAACTCAGTTAATCCCCCAGATAACTTGGGTTTTAAATGGATTGTTTCCCTCGAAATCATGTGCACGACACAAGTCTTGCACCCGTATATTTCAGCTTAAGGAAGCCTCTTATCGGGCTGGTTCCTTTTCCTATGAATTCCTACGCTGCTATTCGAATTAAGGCGACAATGTCCGTAGTGCACCCTGAAGATTTGCGTTTACAGGCGATTTTTGAAGTGGGAAGGGGTAGAGTTGCATAGAAATCCCTTATTCACAAGACTTTCCTTCTTCATAAGCAGTGAAGACCTTCTTCGGAAAGGTCACCACTTCCCTACACTGATTCAATGACCCTTCAGCGAGACAGACATAGAAAACGCGAAAAAAGTTTCTGCGAGTCTCAATCGCCCAGAGAATCTGGCTGTTTTAACTAAAAGCTAAAGGTCAGATTCTGCTAGCAGATACAGCCTAATAAACTCTGTTAAAGAGATGGGGTAAAGAAAATACTGGCAGCGTATAAGACCAGGAAGTTCAGGAAGTTTATTTATTTATTTGTTGTTGTTTTTTTTAAAAAAGCTTACACTTTCCCATTCTGTATTTACTTATTTATTGGGGAAATCAGCCAGGTGTCGTGTTTATGCAGAAATGTAATCTATTCCTTGCTGAAGATAGGATAATATAAACTACAAATGTGATTATATCTGGGTTTAGAGTGCAGAAAAGCACCTCAGACTCTTAGGCTGTTGGTCCTTGGAACTGATCGAGAAGGTATTTTGGGGGGGGGGAGTTTAAATCTCCTTCCCACAACAGATTTCTGCTGAATCTCCAACCTACAGAAATAATACTGTGGTTTCTCTTATGCAGAAATCTTAACTACATCTTTTCCAGTTCGTGCCTGAGGTCACTGGAAGCAACAGAACACGCCATTGGGCGGCAATCCTGCCGACACTTAAGCAGACATAATTGTCGCTGGTGTCAGTGGGAGACAGAGGGCAGAATGGCTGCTTTGCTGCCTACTTTCTGGTATGCATTTATTTCCTAGGCTATGATAAGCAAAACCTGAAACGGAAGAAGTCAATTGTCATTTGTTCAGCTTTTCAATGGTTATTAGTAGGTGCTATCAATGTGGTTGTGTGTGCGTAATAGGAGGGTTTTTCTTCAACAAACCTCATCTCTCTCCTACTAACTGTCTGGCAGGGCAAGTCTGTGATCCCCCCCAAACCACTGGGCCACGGTGTTCAAGTTGTTAGGATCCTCAAACCAGTTCACAAGACAGTTAAGCCGCAGCAATCTCATTGAAACCCGCTTACATAGTCCCAATAGGTGGACTTAACTGGGCTCTGTGAGTAAAGGGCATCTTGCCAATACTTTACAATTGGGCCACATTGTCCAGGACAGTCAGTAGGGGGAGAAACTGCGATCCGCAAAACATTTTGTGGACAAACGTGCAAGGACTTCTAATTGTCTGTTCCACGCCGTATGCGGCTGCGGTCCTCCGGTGGGAAGCTAATAGCAGCAGCAGCAGTAGTAGTCCAATGGAGCTAGTAACCAAACAGTGTTATTGCCTTTGGGGAGTCTAGATTCTGCTTTTGGCTAGTGGCCATGCTAACGCAACTGGGCTGGGCGTTATTCTTGCAAAGTGCAGCTCTCCTTGTCATCAAGTTCCTCAGCTCCAGTATTTATATTAGAAGTGGAATGCGTCCATGAGGGCCATGACAGTTTAAAAATCTAAGGCGGGGAGTCCCTGCCATCCCGATTTGTTTATTTGTGGAAGGGTGAGCTATTCTGCTCTTCTGGTCGTTTTATCTACTCAATATATAGAACATGTTTTGCAGGCAAAATGAACTACTAAATGAACCGTGCGCGCGCGCGCGCCCACACTCACACACACACTGAGGGAACCACAAAGAAAAGCGCACATTAGACAGGTAGGAGCTGCATCGCAGATGCAAGTCTCCTGGATAACTCTGCAACTTTGTTCAGGCCCTCCTCGTTCTGTTTCCTCCGCCTTCTGGTCATGTGTACAGCTCGATCTGCATCACCACCCTCCCTCACTTGTCTACTCTGTCTCCTTTATGCGCGCGCGCGCGCGCGCGCACACACACACACACACGCACAGAGATATGTCTCCCAAGGTACACAACAAATGCTAGGAGTGAGAGCACTAACTTCACCTAATATAATGAGAGAGACACCATGGGCCATTTCTTTTCCATTGGACTCATGCAAGCAGAGGGGGGAACAAGGGGGGGAAACCCCTGTGAGGAACCTCAGGGTTTTAAGTAAGAGCGGATAAAGCCATTAGCGTTTGACAAGAAGCCATGCCAATATTTTAGAATGGCCTAAGCCAACCGATAGTAACATATATATATTGATAAACTGTTCCAGATGTTTTCTCCCTTGACTGAGGACTGTCAGGACTGAAGGATGTCAAGAGTGTAGAGGTGAAGTGGTTGTAAGGAGGGATGAGGAAAACAGCTTTATTTGGAAGTCACACTCTCAGTACCTTTGTAAGTAACAGCCTTCCAGAGTCCTCCTTCCGATAACGTTTCTTTCTTTCTGTGATCTTCTTCGGAGATGGTCAGGGATGAGGAAGGAAAAGACGAAATGTTTTTGGCTTAGGGCGAAGAAACTGGCAAGGGAAGGTCGTCTTGAACTACTGGGGGGTTTAAGTTGTCTACATAAACATGTTACGTAAGGAGAGCTAGTTAATTACAGCGTGTGTAACTTTTCAGGTCCTCGGGGCATCAATGTGTGCGCGCGCGTTACATTCATACAATAATAAATACCGATTTAGCTGCCTTTTATTTTATCCTCAGTATTGTGATCTGTACAAAAATGGTCAAAAACAAGAATATAACTCCCGCTATGGTATAAAGTGTAATGAGATGCTTCTTAGATAATTATTTATGCATGTCGTACATCTTGAACTCGATATTCCACGATTTAGCAATTCAAAAATATTTTATAGGAGGCAGGCTCCTATTTTTCTGCTTTACGTAAATTTGATTGGCAATTGCCTGAGTCGGGAATTGTTGTTCCCAAGCATACAAAAACAACATTTAGCTAGCAACTTTAGAATATCCCAAGAAATTGTTTTGATGTTTGCTAAGGTCTGTCTCCGGGGTGATTTTTCTAAAATGCAGTGACTGGCAACTGTTTCAACATTATAGCTAAACGTTGCTTTTAAAAAATAAAAACAAAAAGTTCAAATATTTTGGGGGGGGGGAGAGGGGATAGTGGTGGAAAAGCTGTAAGTGTTCAGTGCGGCTTCAGATAGTTTATTTACTGTATGACAATATGTAAATTTTGCGAGGATGAGAGAAAGAAATATTTACTCTTGAAACTGAAGTTCTGTATCCCGAGAAATGATGTTATTCTCCTTTAATATGTGACTTCCTTTGAGGGGGGGGCACTTTTAATTCACCACCTAGTCTTGCATCTGAAATGAGTTAAAGCCCATCCTATGCATGTTTCCTCGGAACTTCCACTGAATTCAGTTGGGATTACTCTCAAGTGAGTGTTGTGATTGCATCTTTAATAACACTGACCTCACTAATACTCAGGGCATTACCACAAGTAACTTAAGAGCGGCTTTCGGTTTCAGGACATCACTTGTGCAGCTATTAACACGGGACAGAAAGCGAGAAAGAATATTATTTTTAAAAGTACGTGTCGATTTTGCATTTTACTTTTGCCCAAATGGTTCAGTTTTTAAAAATAAAATAAAAATAAAGGGCTCTTTTCGCAGGATGTCATTTAAAAGTAAAAAATGCTGCTTGTTCAGTGGGGGGAAACATTCTCAAAATTGCCGTGTTTCTTCCTGGATTTTAAGTAACATTGAAAGCTGCCCTTCTGCAGAAAGTGGGTATACTTAAAGTAACTTTTACGTTTAGGAGTTTAGGTCCAGAGTTCAAGGCCGAATTTTGATATTATCCCACTAAATGGAGGAGAACAGAATTACCTGAATTTAGTAATATCGGGTTCCAGCATTTATTGGAAGGGCTTTCAATGACTTTTTTTTTGGTGGGGGTAAAAATAATAAACTCTATACTTTTATTTTCATCACGGATACAGTACACTTGCAATCGGTTTATTTTCCTTTTGACAGTGAGCAAATGTGAGCATCATAACGTCCGATAGATTTATCTATTAATCTACAGGTTGCTTTTTAAATTGACTTGATCTTTTAATTGCTCCTTATAAATGAATGTGGGCGATTGCGTTTGACAGGGAGAGGCAAAGGGATTCAACACGATGTTTCACACGCATCCAGGGCTGCTTCAGATGGTCAGAGACTTATTAGTTGCATAAGCCTCCTGAAATGATTTGCAATATTTGGATTGGGTTATACGCGCCAGTTAATTGCAGGTATTAGGTATGACTTTTTTGTATTACTTTTAAAGGGAGGGGGACATAAATATCGTGTAATCGTGGGAAATGAAAGATGTGGCAGAGCTTTAGCCTTTGTTGTTGTTGTTTTAAAGGTCTGGTTCTCTGGGCCGCCAACAAGTGTCAGAAATCTAAATACCTAGCTGCCCAGTTCCGCTTCCCAGGACTTCTGTATGCAAAGCCTGTCTCTTCCACATTGTGCCCATTTCTGTTGGGGACGGGAGTCCCGGAGATTTGTCTGTGCTATAAATAATCAGCAGTCAAATTGATGGCGCGGTTGGGCTGGAGGTTAGGAAGCGAGGGTGGAGGTAGTGTGTGTGTAGGATTGGATCCCTCGAAAGCATCTTGCCTGGCCCGGGGTTTGGGGTCCACCACCATCGCTGTATTGCTTTAAAGAAAATAATCTAGACTTTTGCTCCTGGCCCAAAACAGGCCTGGTAACAAACCTGCGCGCTTCTCTACTTCCTACAATGGTGGGTCATAGGCAAAGGAATTTATGAGGCGGTCTCAGAAAGCCCCGCGCGTCTCCTGTCTTTCGGATTCATTCATAATCTGGGCGATTGTGAGGGCAGGGAAAGGGGACGGAGGAGAGCTTGCTACGTCTCGGCAGACCTTCTCCGGGCAGTCTCTCTCCTCCCTACCTCCTTCCCTGCTGATTTCTGCGGCGGCTTGGCCTAGCCGTATTTCACCCCCCCTCCCCGTTCCCCTGTCCCTCGAGAGCGGAAGTTTTGTGAAAGTCCCTGTGTGATGTGTGCTACCTTCCTCCCCTCCCGCCCCTTCTCCATCTTTGTTGTTGCTCTTGCAGGAAGGAAACTGGAAGGGAGTTGAGAATTGCACTTTGGTGAGTCCACAAAGAGCTGCTCGGTGGCCAATCAGGCAGGCAGTCCGCCCCGAAGCAGACACCGATCTGAGCTCTCCATTAAATCGTCTGCTCATTACGAGGCTAAGTGAGAAAAAGAGACAGGGCTGGGTGTGGAAGGAGAACGTGTGTGTGTGTGTGTGTGTGTGTGTGTGTGTGTGTGTAAGTAAATGGTTGGAGGCTAGCAGGAGAACAGAAAGCAGAAGGGGCTTGAGCCACGATCCAAGCCGTGCAGGAGTCAGGAGATCACTCAGGATACCTCCAAGCGCCTGGTTCTTCTTAGCAGATGATCGGGGACAACCAAAGCGTCTTTGGAAGGGGTGGGGAGAAAGCAACAGCCACCCGCCGGCCAGCCTCGCCTCCCCGGCGCTCCCAGGAGCTGCTGCCGCCGCTTGCTCAAGGCCTTGTTCCTCCTTTGGCAACCACTGCTCATTAGCGCGTAAACGACTCGGAGGACCCCTCATTCCGTCTGGGGAAGACGGTTCCAGCGGCCCTTAATCAGTTAAACGCAGATAAAAACAAAATGCGGGGAGTAAATGCAAACATCGGACAAGCTCGGCGCACTGGTTAGGGCTAGAGAGGGAGGGGGCAAAGGGGGAAGAGGAGGAGGAGAAAGGGAAGGAGCTTTTGGTGGTGGGGGGGGATTATCCACAAACGCAGCGCAGGCGCACTGCTTCCCGAGTCCTCTTCCTCCCTCCCCGCCCCTTTACCCCTTCCTAAATCTTTTCAGACTTCAGCGGGGACCTGTCAGCGCTGACTTCGGTCAGGCAGCTTCGGCCAATCAGCGACCGCCCTGATTGTTTAGCTCTCTGGGTTGGAGCCTAGTCTGTGAAGCGCTATTCAGTAGCCTCCCAGCGTCCTGCTGCTGCTTCTCAAAGCGTATGGGATTCCACGTAGGCATTAAAAAAAAAAGGAAGGAGGAAAAACACACACACACACACACAATAATGGAAGAGGAGGGGGAGAAAAGAAAGGGGAAGGGGGGGGGAGCGGGGAGCAAAAACAAAACAAAGCCAAATAGTCCAGACCAAGAGAGAGGGAGGGGAAAAACCTTTTTTCTTTGCGGGTGGGGGGGGGGACTTTCAAAAAAGTTTTTCCACCGCTCTTCCTCTTTCTCCCTCGCTCCCCCCTCCTCGGCGTCAGGTGACTTTTTAGAATTGTAGTAGAACCAGGAGAGCTTGGAGGCTTTGGGGGAGCCCAGTAATGGACTCTGCTTCACTCTCCAAACGGAACACGGCGCTGAAATTACTAGGCTTGGCAGGGGCTCCTCGTCATCGTCATCACCGCCACCATCACCACTCCCCTCAGAGCATGACAGGCTTCGCCGGGCATCCCCACTCCATGGTTCCCACGCACCCTGGGGAGTACGCTGCAGAAAGCCGCCTCGGGCTGAGTCCATTCCGGTCAGAACACATGGGGCACCACTACCATCCTCTCCATCATCATCATCACCACCGCCACCACTCTCATCCTCCTCATCACTCAGCGGCCCTTAAGCTCAGCCCTGCCCCTCAGCCTCATCCCCACCATCCTGTGACAGGCCAAGCCGAGGTGGTACCCAGTCCAGCAGGAGCATTTGGCCCGGCGCAGTCAACAACAGTCCCTTACGCAGTCCCTCACCCAAGTCATGCTCTTTCATCAGGTAGGGAATTCTTCCTGCGCAGAGATCTGACAGCCCCAGTCATGCCAGGACTCCCTTATCAACACTCTGCTGCTACAGGTTCTCACCATGGAATGTTTGTCTCAACAACAGGTAGCTACCCCGGACACCATGCTCACCACCACCACCACCACCTCCACCACCACCACTCAGAAGCCGGAACTCCCTCGCTTTTTACTGGACTCCACCATGAGCAACCTCCCCATGCAGCTCCAGGTGGCCATCTAAACGGACAGATAAGGCTGGGGCTACCTGGAGAAATGTATGCCAGGTCTGAACCTTTCACGACAGTACCAGTCTCCAGGACAGATCCTTTTGCTGCTTCCTCCTTCCACGGCTACGGTGGCATGAACCTGAACGTGAATTTAGCTCCACACCACGGCCCTGGGGCTTTCTTCCGCTACATGAGGCAGCCCATCAAGCAGGAGCTCATCTGCAAGTGGATCGAACTGGACCAGACTCCCAAAAAATTATGCTCGAAAACTTTCAGCACCATGCACGAGCTGGTGACTCACGTCACCGTGGAGCACGTTGGAGGGCCGGAGCAGTCCAACCACATTTGCTTCTGGGAAGAGTGTCCCAGAGAAGGGAAGCCTTTCAAGGCCAAATACAAACTGGTCAACCACATCCGAGTCCACACGGGGGAGAAACCTTTCCCTTGTCCTTTCCCGGGATGCGGGAAAGTCTTCGCTCGCTCGGAAAATCTCAAAATCCACAAAAGGACGCACACAGGTCAGTATGGAAAGGTCTTTCTTCATTCGTGTTTTGTTCAACTATCTGCTGCATGTGCGATCTCCCCCACCCCCGCCCGCTATGATTCTACATAGAATTAATACTAGCCAATCAAGACCGGATCAATAGTTTGTTTTGATTGTTGTCTTTCGTTTGAAGAATTGAGGCGTGTGTGTGCATAATGCTGACGTGTATGTGTATGTGCGTATGCAAGAAAGGTCTTCCATGATTTAGATCGGGATTTCCTGGAGAGGGGAGAGTTAAAAAGCCCTATAGAGACGGAAAAGCATCCAATCTTGATGCAAGCTCGCAAATTAGGAGCGAACAATGGAAGTTGCAACTTGTCTAGGCAGTTTTGAGTGATGCTGCTGGGATGCTGCTTCTGCCGCCTTCCTTGTGAGAAAAGCACAGCTGCAAGGTCCCCTCTTTTTGTTTTGTACGAGGAACCCTGCGATGTTTCATCCCAAGTCTTCGTAAGAGCCTTTTCCTTCTTAAAGTGCTACGGAGATTGAAATATGGGAAGGTGCTCTTTAGGAACCTGGGAAGGAAAGAGGGGAGTAGTGGTGTGTGTTTGGAGTTAATTTTGTCTTCCTAGCATGTTCTTTTTGAACGGTCATTGGACAGAATTATGAAGTAAATTTTTGTCAGAAATAGGAACAATTTCTCGTTAAGACAGAAAGGAAAGTTATTTGAAGGGGAAGACCTTGCCAACACCCTCTTTGACCTCGGAATCCACAGAAGCATCTGTGGTGAATGAATGAAACTGGCGGTATAAAGTTTTCAGACTTCCAAATTCAGCCTGTGAAGTTGTAGAGAGTTAGTTTAGCAGCCGGTCTTCTTAGCTTTTTATTGCCTTCTCCACTCCATTCCTTCCTATCCGACTCTCTTTCTCTCTCACACACACACACCAGAAGATAATAAATAAGCCCTTTTGGAAAATTAAATCCGTTCCACTGTGCAGTTTTTTGCACACACACTCCACAGCCTTATAAACTCCCAGGAAAACGACATAATCCTATTGTAAGATATCCTTACAACCCAACGAGACACTCTCTCTCTCTCTCTCTCTCTCTCTCTCTCTCTCTGCAGTTCTAAAATGTCGTAGCCTTAACTGTAGTATGGTTAGGTTAGTCTCCTACCCCCCTCCAAAAACTACGTTTAAAATAAAGCTGTGCATTTGATGGAGAATATTTTGTTACTTATTTTATTTAAAATATTAATTATGCGAATGACACCAAGGCATCTTCGTGTTAGGTAGGAAAGCACTGAAGAGCACAGTTCATCCCTTAATTACAGTGTTTTTCTTAAGTAAACAAACTTTTACTGCCCTTTAGCCGCCTTCTCCTTTGAAGTCTATGAAGCAGAAAATGGTCGGATTCTTGGTAAATTTGACCTACATCAGTGCAACCAGTTGAGTGCCTGGGAAGGGTGCGGGCTTGGAGTTCAGCATTCAAAATGTACTACATTATGTAGTCGTTTCGCTTGAACTTCCCTGCTTAATTAATTTATTTTTGCAGTGGTGGTGGGCTAGGCTTGGGGTGGAGAGAGGGAGAAGTGGAGGTGGAATCCTTAGGCCTTATTACAAGGCAGCGTTTTCGATTGACCCACCCCGCCCTAAGTTCTCAAACCCAAATGTTTCTGAAATGGCAATAGAACTTCCTGCAAATTATTCATGAAGACAGTTCTAGATTTAAACGAGAAAATAATTGCCTTCTCAAATATTAATGACGTTGCGTTTCCCTGAGCCTGGGCAGACAGGAATGGGTTTCTGGAGATGAGAGAGAGGGAGGGAAGGAGGGAGGGAGAGAGAACGAACTTAATTCACAATAACGTAGCACAGGTATCAAAAGAAGGAAAGCAAAAATCACTTCCTTACCATCAGAACTGGCCAAGGGACAATTGTGACCAAGGTGGTGTTTAGGCCGCAGTAAGAGAGGTATGTTTTAACTTGTAATTTATAGTGCTGGCGCTGGCAAGCTCAATATCCCTCCTCCCCTCCCCCTCGAGAATTTTGCAAATACTTTAATCCAGTCCCAGAGTTGGGAGGATTATGCTAAAATCTCCAAGCTGTACGTATTGCTCTCCACAGCGAGTCCTATGAGAGCTACAAGTGTGGGTAGAAAATGGCGGTGTCGACTCGCTGCGGTGTGTGCGCGCGCGCGCGCCCTTGCCCCCATCCTTCCTCAGTCCTCGCTTCCTCTCTTCCTCTCCCCCCCGCCCGCATCTCTCCACCCCCAAACACACACTTTCAAAAGTGCGGCGGGTCAGAGACAAACATTCAAGCACGTTTCCTTTTGACCGATACATATTTACGCGCAGGGAATCCTATCCTTTTAACAGGGGGAACTCTAACATTAACCCTAGGCCTGAAACCATTCATAGATAATGCGCTACAGCCAGCAAGGAAGAGCCCCTTTCTGCAATCATTTCTTGTGGCCGGGGCCTTTATTTACCTCTGCCAAGGTGCCGAGGTGTGGAAGGAAGCTGGCCATTTTTATTTATTTTTTTGTTGTTGCTCGCGAGAAACAAGACCGGTCTTATACCACGATGTAACTCACTCCGCCCGATCGCTGGGTTTATGACGGGGCCTCTCCCCAGGGCCTCCTAACTTACTGCTTGCCTGTGCTACACCAATCCGCTTGATTTGTTATTTCAGCTGAGTAGCGGAAGGTCAAACTGTTTCTTTACAAGGAACTATAATTAAAATACTTAAAGAGCCGTCAAAATATACAGATGACCTTCCTTTTCTTTTCTCTCCCCGCCAAAACAAAGCAAAATGAGTAAATACCTTTCGATGCAGGTACACACGGAGCCTCACTTGTCATGCCTAGCCTGCTAAAAACGTCGTTTTCTCGCAGGCCTGAGACCAATATTGGTATTTGCCACCGATATTCTTTAAAATGTGGAACCATATTTTACTCTTTGCAATAACTAGCCGTCCAGCACGGCGGATTTCCCTGAATCATTACACTGACAGAGAATGCTTTTGTAGGGGGGGGGGAGTAGCAGTTGCTTAGCTCCCCACCAACATTTCTTAAAGAACACTTTAGCCTTAGCATATTCAGTAGACACAGCTTTTTTTAATTAAAAAAAAATGTTTTGTGCTGAAGTCTGAATATACAACATGGCCTCATTAAGGAACTCATGTTTTTAAAATGCTACACAAACAAACACACACTAACACACATATGCACTTACCCTGCTATTTTGGCAACATTTGCCTCTAAGAAACGCATAGTATCCTGACCTTCATTCCCATCCCTGTCAAATATGCGTTATATCATTTTTTGCGCGACTTTCGTACGCAAGCGTCTCTGTCTGTTGGTTTTTCAGAATAAGGCATCCGTGCTCCGTAGAGACATCAAAGCACGTGGCTTCAACGTGTTTTCCTTTATCGGTGAAAAATCGCCCATGCAGCATTTGGTGTACAGACTATCTCCAGTAGATTTCCTGGGGAATCTGGCTTCCTTCCGTCTCTCACCCCTCCTCACCTTTCCAATATCTCATCCCGCTTATGGTGTTTAATATGTTTCCAATGCATATCATCTAGCCAGATCAATGAGTTCTCCCATGGACAATGCACTAAGGACTGCGTCGTTGTTTTTCTCTTTCTCTCCGCTGCTAAATAGGTCCCTGTCTGTTAGTTTCTGCAGATTTTCCTTGATAGCAAAATGAAATCTTGGCCTACTCAGTAAGGCGTTGGCTTTCCGAGCAAAATGCTACTGAGATCCTTCTAGATCATTAATCTATACTAAGGATATGAAGTGGAAAGATACTCTATCGTAGATTATTCTCCAGAAACTACCAGAACTGCCTTTAGGTTAAGTTATGTATTAATTTAGTTATTTCTATATGAATTTGAGAGAGGTGAAAGAGATTATGATAGATAGATAGATATAGATAGATAGATAGATAGATAGATAGATGATAGATAGATAGATAGATGATAGATAGATATAGATAGATAGATAGAGTTAGATACAGATAGATAGATCGATAGATTTCTAAACCTGTGCAACACTGGTTCAGCCGTGGTATATCTAAACGATGGTTTTAATGAGCTGGCTGCTGACATTTGCTCATCGTTTCCTCCGAAGCCTACTTTGCAACCCCACTTTCCTCCAAAGCCTATTGGCAAGGTCAAATGTGAGCTCTTGTGCGACTCTGTGTGCGCGCGCAAGAAGAAGGTGCCTTGCAGCATGTGGAGTTGTTTATGTGGGAGTGCCCGAGACTGGTAAGAAGCTATGCACCACAAGGCCACGAATCCGTAGGTTCTGGGGTTTCAGATCCTAACCTAGGTTATGTAGCCATCTCTGAAGTAAAGGGATTGTCAGGTTAGAGAGCTTGGAGGGGCATTTGTGAGATGGGAAATATGTGTCCATACGGACACGGTACGGATAAGAGGAGCGAGCGAGATGGGCAAGGAGCCTAGGGAAGAGAAAGCGTTGTCCCACCTCGTCGCCCCAGGCCCTTCATCCAAGGCCTGGAACATTTCCACCCTTCCTCTGGAAGGCAGGCATTGATAGGGATGAACACACCAACTCACACACGAAGCTTCCCCCCTTTGTCATTTCAGAAGACCCCACAGCTTTAGAGCTCTCTCCTCACACCCTTGTAATCCTGTTCACATACAGTGCTGCTAGGCGCTTCTGCTGGGTTTGGCTCCACGGCCACTGCTGGGAAATCGAGGTGGGGCGAGGGCGACACAGAGCTCATCGCTCAATAACCTGTGACCTGCAGACACGCCACCCCGCCACCCCAATAAAACCCGCACCTTTTCCCACCCTGGTCCTTTACGCAAAGTCTCCCTGGATTCCCTCTTTTCCTTGCAGGCGAGAAGCCCTTCAAATGCGAGTTCGAGGGCTGCGAGCGCCGCTTCGCCAACAGCAGCGACAGGAAGAAGCATTCCCACGTGCACACGAGCGACAAGCCCTACAACTGCAAAGTGCGAGGCTGTGACAAGTCCTACACGCACCCCAGCTCCTTGCGGAAGCACATGAAAGTCCACTGCAAGTCCCCACCTCCCAGCTCGGGCTACGAGTCGTCCACCCCGTCTCTGGTGTCGCCGTCGTCGGACTGCGGCCGGGAGCCCCCTCAGCCGCCGCCGCCGCCACCGCCGCCACCACCTCCCGCAGCGGCTTCCTCCACCCAGGCGGCAGCCAACCTGAGCGAATGGTACGTGTGTCAGAGCTCAGGGGCCAGCGGCATCCCGACTCCACCCAGTAACTCTCCGTCACCTCACCCGGGAGAGGCCGCTTACACGAACTGCGAGCCCCGGCCCACTTATTAAAGTCAATACGGTAGGATGGCCCGCCGCCGGCGGCGAGACTGCATTGTTCTTTTCGGGGTGCTGTGGATCCTTGGCTCACACTGGACGAACGGCGGGTCGGCAAGGCCCGGTTCTTGGGGGAGGGGCGGAAATCGATCCCAGGCCTGGGGAGCAAGCCCCCTCCCCCTCCCCCCCTCCCCAGCCTCTTCCCTCTTCCCCCAGTCAGTCACCTTCGATCAGAAATGCTGCACAGGCTATCGGAGAGAAGATACATGGGGGGGGGGTGGACAAACCTCCTCCCTCTCTCCCCCACCCCCGTTTTGTATTTATTATGGCACAGAGGACAGCAGACCCCCCTCCCGCCACCTCCACCTCCCCGCACCTCTTTCCATGAGCTCTTCTTTTTATTTTACACCCTCCCAGGGCAGACTCCGCGGACCAACTCCTTCCCATACGTTTACAATGGCCTCGATTTGAATGGAAACATCCTTTTGTATCAATGAACCAAAGTGTTTTAATACGGATTTCTAGCTGTACAGCTGCGATCGTCGGTGCTGGTATCTTGTGATGGTGTTTTTTCTTGGACAGTTTTATTAGCCCAGTGTCTGGATTTTAATTGGGTTTCTTGGCGGGGGTGGGGGGGCTGTGTGCGTGTGCTTTTTTTCCAAAAAGGAACATCAGTATCTATAAATATATTATTTGTTACCGAACTGTACAACAAATCGATCAATTAAATACTTTGATTAATTTACCAGTTCAGTTGACGTTTTTTTCGGGGGGGGGATCTCTTTACTGCCCCTTTTTCACCAGTATATTCTTCCCACTTGTCACTAATAAAACAGACCCAAGGGTGGCTTAATGATTTATGGTACATTTTAATTTACACTAGTAATGGATTTAAATGCATAAACATATTCTCCTTTTCTCTTCCCCCTCCCTCGCATTATTTCTGTTGAATTGTGAGTTCTTGTGATTCCTTAGTGGATGGAAGGTGAGATCCATGTTAATTGGAGAGAAGGGGGGGGAGTTGTTATGAGTGACGTAATTGTGTTGAGTTGCTTGGATTGTCCAAAAGGATTCACGACGTGTCGATTTTTTCTGAACCCGTGGTGTAAACCCAGTGGTGGTCTGGTTTTCAAACGCACAACAGTAGTTATGTAAAATAACAATTCGAAATATTAATTATTATTTTTTGTAAAGGTAAAAATAAAATGGTTTTAAAATCTTGAACATATGTCGAGGTGTCTAAAGCTATATGATTCTTATCAGCCCTATGTGAGTCCTTGTCTCTAGCGAATTTCCCAGACGGGGGGGTGGAATGCTTGTGGAAATATTATTATATGGATTTCATTTACTGATTGTAGCTCCTAAACGCATCACTTTGTAGTAAGACCCATATACTTCAATGAAACTTATTTACAGGCAGTATATTTAGGAATGAGGGAGGGGGCGTGGTTCATTCTAATCGATTTTTAAACTATGGAAAGGCCCATTTGTCTGTAGGCGCTCTAAGATCTTAGCCAAAACACTTCTACAAAGCCATTTCCTTCAGTTCAGTGAAGGAGAGTGAAGCAAAACGTCCAGCCCAGTCTCTGGGTTAGCCATGTACACACCACCAGCAACAGAAATTTCTTATTTCTTGTGGAATGTATTATCCCTAGAGCAGTCAAGTACAACATTTTCCTGTTGCCTAGAATGGACACACAGGGGAATGTGGCTCCAAAGGGAATGTGCTCTGAGCGTGAGTGAGGAGGGATTATATCAAAACAATATATCCTCTCCTACCTTCCTTAACATTCCCACGTTTCTGAACTCTTTCTTTCTCTCTATCTTCCTTGTGCAGCAGGACCATATGCTTATTTACTCGGAAGTAAGTTCCACTGAGTTCATTGGGACATCCCAGTGAACTGTGAACACCGTGGTACTTACGTCTGAAGATGGGGCGGTTGGTGTCATTCAGGCATTCACATTTAAAAAATAAAAAAAATAAAAATAGAAGAAAGTCTACCTATTTGGGTATCAATCCATCTATCACCTATCTACCTTTTGAACAATGTGCATGACTTGGTTCCCCATTCCTTCTCACTGCCTCAGCGAGAGATCCTTAATAGATCGCCGAGTTAAATGGACGAAACATAGCAAACAAAGAAATAACCATCCCGTCCCGATTCTCAGGATAAAAATTAAAACAAGATATTCGTTGCCATTACTGCTGCTGCTCGTTTACTCCCTCTGATCTAGTGGAGCCGTCGTGGAAATGAGAAGGTAGAGATGGATGGATGGAGGCCATCTGCGAAAGATGCTTCCACCTTGTCTGGAGCTGGGTTGCCCCCTCCCGGCTCCGTCCCTCGGCCCTCCTCCTCCCTCTCCCTTTTCTTCTTGATTTCTTTCTTTGCAGAAGCGGTTTTTGGATGTGTAGGCTAATCACCTTTAATTTTTCATTTGCTTGTTACAGATGTCTATCCCGTTGCTCTCAAGGTAATCTAGACAGAGGCAGCTGAAAAGCCCCGCATCTTATGCCTTAGACATCAAAGCAGTCTCTCACAATGAAAGTATTTCTTCGCAACGGTGAATCTTCATGGTGAGTTAAGATTTCTATAGCAATAGGCAAGTCATACTTAAAAAGAGTGAAAAGCGAAGTCTGGAGCCCGTCCAGTCTTTTCATGAAGGACATAATATTTAGGTCTAACAGATTCTCTCTCTTTCTCCCCATCCCCTCGCGGCTCAGTTTCTTTCTCCCATCCTCACCGATGTATATATAAAAAAACAGAAAACACCCCAACAGTGCCAAAACCACATCACACACACACACACACACACACACACACACACACACACACACACACACATTTGTATGTTGTGTTCGTGATGGACGTGGAGTATGCATATTTTCCCTCCGAATTTCCGGGGCAAGAAAACCCCCACGCGAATGGGGGTCCTTGTTCCAGCCCATAATCAGAATGGATAAGAATGTCAGGAAGAAAAAGGGGGCCGCCTGAATCGCCGTCCGCCAGTTCACTTTTGTTTCTCTCCTTCTGGGCCATGATCAGAGACGGCCTTTGGGATTTGATGGCGACTTTTCTAAAGGCGAGGAAATGGGTTTGAAGGAGGGAAAAGAAAAGGAGAAAGGTCTAATCAAGCCCGGCCTTGTTCAAAGGCTCTGATTTTTATTTTATTTTTTTTGGTTGGAGGGTGGGGGTTGAAAGTGTGAGCTTTATGGTGCATCAACATGCCACGTTAGGATCGCTATGGTAATGAGCCTAGCAATAGCAAGCGCCCTTGAAAAGGAGGCACACTCCATTCGAGACAGTCTATTAAGATACATTTGCACTGACCTTTGGTTTCATGCTAGCTTAATACATTCAATCTGCTCTTCCTCAGAGATGGACTTCCTCCATCTCGTCCCCTTTGGCTTGCTTTGCTGGCTTGCTCTCTAAGGAGGGCTTTTGTTGCAGCATCTTGGATCTTTGCGATTAAGAAACCGAAGTAGGGGAGGGCGGGAGGGGGCGAGGCGGTTTTATAAGAGCTACCAGTGTCGAGTGAAATTTTGCACCCATGGAAATCTGGGGCTGGGACTCAATAGTAGAGGACCCACTTTTGTTCAAAGTAGCCCATCTGGCTAGAATAGGACTGCTCAGGAGCAAGTCAGTAGTGGACCAGTTTTGTTTACTAGTGAGCTCACAAAACTCTTGTCTCCACGCCCCTAGTCTTAACCCTCCTAAGACATCCTACAAGCACGGTCCAAACAGTAGCTGGTGTCACTATTCTTATTCAAAAATGTATATATTTGCTGATCTTTGCTTTGCAAGTAACATTTCGATATTTCTGTGTCTGACTCCATCCTCCTTAGGATCTAGCTCCTTGCTGAATGCTGCGGCTTTAAGTTGCTTTTTGACACTATTTCCTTCTTTGTAAACACCCACAGTCACATCCACACACACACACACACACACACACACACATTGCTGAAGATAGAGACTGAACTAGAAAGGGATGCCATTTCCAGAACAAAGACTGAGGAATCTTCTGAATTTCTTGACTCTTTCACGGAAACAAACAAGGACTAGATCCTAGGTGTGTGGCAAAAACCATGTCCCAAGAAATTAGGGTTTAATGCCTTCCAGGGCTACAGAACTTGACACTCCCAAGTCTGAGGCCACGGACGATGGGCCACGGTCCCGGGAAAGTTAGAAGTCCATGTTCCAGTAATTGTCTTCTTGTTTATTTTATCCAAGTACCCCAGTGAATAGGGGGAAAATAAACACGCCGAACAAAAAAAAAAAAATTCAAACAGTCGAGTCGTCTTTAGTGCTAGCCCTTGTGGCTGAATAAAAAAGGATGGTCCAATTTCTATTGAGCTGAAAAATCTTTGAAGTGGGAGTTATTATCTGAGAAATTCCTCCTCGTCGCCCTAACAACGCTGATGAAACGTAAAAAGGTTCTTTGTCAGCGATTTGTTCTCCCCTCTGTCAAACTCCCTCTGCCCCGTTAGCTGGGACCGTTTCTAAAGAGATGGAACCAAACTTCTTAAAAGATAACGTTGGGATGGAGACAGAAAATGTCCCAGTATACAATCAGATACATACATCTACCTACGTCTGTCTGCCTATGTCTGTCTCTCTGTAGGTGGAGGGGAGCGTGTAGCTCTAGGGTGGGGAGGGTGGGAGGGGAAAACGAGAGGGGGTGGAGAACGAGAGCGAGAGACCTTCTGCTTTCCGAACTTCTCAGCCCCAGAGGAACTGGATCTTCTATTCCGAACTCATTGGCTTGAATTCTGCCCAAGCCTTTGTTCTTTGCACAAAACCCAACTTCCTACGAACGCCGTCCATGAACACCAAGTCTGTAGCTGCTGAACCTCGCTACCCTCCCATTATCCCAGTATAAAGAATGCAACAGCTCGTACATGCCTTTATTGCAGGCTCGGCTCGTGTTAATGCTGAGACTACCTACTAAAAAGCACGTTTCTCTACTGCAGTGCACTAAAATGGTTACGCCTTCAAAGCGATGGCTTCCATATGTCTCAGTGTTTTATTATCAGCGAGTGGAAAGAAAAGTAACAGCATCCCACTCACTCCGCAACTTGGTACTCTCAATTGGGAGGAAAAAACAACAACAACACCAAACTCAAGAGTCCATAGATGTCTTTGGGAATGAGATAGTGGCTTGGAGAATGCACTGCTCACCAGTTTAGCATTTCTGCCACACTGGTAGTTTTGGGTCCCCATGAAATGGTAGCATCGTTGTTGGGCCCTCTTTTGTCGCAGCCAAGTGCTGAGTGTAAACTATTGGCAGTGATCCCAGTAAGTTTTTGTTGGCTCAGAGGCTGAGGAAAGAAGAGTGGTTTAACTGGTGCCTGTTTATTGGAAGATACTGGGCCTTGCATTATGGAGGCCGTCTTAGGAATTCGCAAGCACCCTGTCCATACCTCAGTTAGCAGAAGGATTTGTCCTTTAAACCAATTGTACATCATCAGTTCCAATCCATATGTGAAATAAGTCCTAGTGAAATAAATAATGACTTCTATGTATCGTGTTTAGTTTTGAAATGTTTCCAGCGGGACTCTGTGGTCCTAAACAATTTCTGAAGTAATAAGCTCCTTTGAAATAAGTGAGATTCATCTTAAATTTAGGCATTTATTCAGGATTGAGGTTTAAATAGCACTTGCCTTAATCAGAATGAAAAATATAGACAAAAGAAGAAACACAACGCAACTCCCACCCACCCACACTATAGTAGTAGGGCAATACTTTTATTAGGTCAACAAAAATGTCACAAAATAGTGAGGAAGTTTTTGAGATCTCCAAAAGTTGAGACTTCAGCAAAACGGAGTGGGGGGGGGAAGAGAAAAATCGTGGCGTTGGTGTCATTCTTAAAAGGGGGTGTGAGAAAAGATAGCGGAGTAAGGATGACTCCTAATGAAGCTTTCATAGGAGTAAGCCCCATTGAAAACAGTGAGACTTGCGGGTAAACCAGGATTGAGCTGTAAGGCTGCAATCAGATACACATTGACCCGGGAGTAAATGTAAATCCCATTGAACTCAGTGTCACTTACTTCTGCATAGATGGTATAGGTTTTAAAAAGGGGGGGGGGAGAGGTTCTCCTAGGTACTTTCCAAATTTCAGGTTACATCTTCTAGGATCATTGGGTAAGGAAACACACAATGAATGATTCCTCACTATTGAATACAGGAACTTCTGTAGATAAGGATATCTCATTTTTTAAAAAACTGATTTCAAAAAAGGAAGATTATAATCCAAATTCAGTTTTCAATCTACCAATAGATGCAGTTTTCCCCCAGGGGTTTAATGTTTCTTTATTTGAAAAGGATATTTGTACAAATTCTGCGTAGCATTGTTGTATCTTTAAATATTTACGAAGCTTCGGTGCTTCTTTTTATAAAGATGAATTAAAATGTTTTATTTTTCGCCCTACCGTGCTATTTCTGAAAGGTTTTTTTAAACAATCCCCTCCTATCACTTGTACACTAAACAGCAAAAGGAAAAATCAATTCTACGCAGCAACCATGTATAATTTGGGTCGGTTTCTAATGCGATGTAATGGCAATTATTGTTGTTGGAATATTATGGACATGTTATGGATTTTTAAATAAATAAAAAAACGAATATTGGATGAAAACATCATTGCTATCTGAAAACTCAATCTTATGGAGAAATAATTTGTACTTTTAAAATAAAGCCCTCCATGAGAAATATAAAACTTGCTTCTTTGTGATTAAATTCGTCTTTACTTTTCTCTTTTCTCTCTCCCCCCCCCCTTCCAGCTGATTCTTTGAAAATCAAGTATCCGTTGTGGCTTCAACAATGCCCCTAGAAAATGATAAACGATTCTCTCAAGTTAGGGTTGGAAAGCTATGGTGCCCAAGAAATGGTTTGGCGCAGGAAAATAATATCTGCTTTCTACTACACTAGTGTTTTGTTTTTATAAATATTTCCAGAACTGCGGGGGTGGGATTGTCTTGTTTTTAAGAAGTTAGTTCACTGGCAGATAGTAATCAATCCCTTTTTCAATGTGAATAGTCCATAATGAGTCCCCTCAAATTTCTCCGCCTTCCCACAACTGTATATATCTATCTTTCGAACGCTGCTAGCCTACTACTGCGTTTTGCTGCACATGCGCATTGTGCAAGTCGTTGATTTGCCTTTCTCCTGCTTGGAAATATTATCAGTGCAAGACCGGAATCCTATGCGCACTCACTCGACAGTAAGTCCCGTCGAAATCAGTTGGAGCAAGCAAGCTATATATAGGATCGGGCTGTCATTGCACTAAAGAAGGACAGGTCACTAAAATCAGCGAGACTCACACCCAAGTAAATGTGTGTGATGGCTAGCGTCTGTAGCACTTCCTTTCTGCTGGGAAGGAAGGTGTGCTTATACAAACGGTGCTTAGATCTGAGTAAAGCTGGGATAGGGTTGACTGTCCATTCCTTGGTGTGTTCGGAAGCAAGTCCCCCTGTGCAAGTGTGTTGAGGCTTCCATTCCACCTTAGTTGTGCTCCTCACACTCCTTGCTTGCATTCTTCACAGAATGCATCTGTGTTACTATGCATCTACAGAAAGCCGAACTATATGACCAAGGTGGGGTAGAGGAAGACCAGGTTAGTGGAACGTGGGAAAGGAGATCAAGGAAGTGAGGGGAATGTGGGTTGTTCTACAGACGGCAAGGTTGGCGAGTAGGAAGCACGACGACAAAAAAAAAACAAAACAACGCCCCCTAACCCCAACCCAACGCTGGAGAGTCGGCGACTATTAAAGCCAAGAGTTATGTGGCCCCTAATCGCAGACAGAAGCCCTGTAATCATCATTACACTCGGCTGTAGTCAGCAAGACATGGAAGGTTCCCTCGGACAACATGGGGAGAGACGTGTGGGCAGGCTTCCCTGCTCTTTCTATAGACGCTGCTGCCTTTTTCTTCCTTTAATGCTGACAATCCATTTCGGATGGCTTCCTCCCCTGTTGCTTTCTAGCATCGATCCCCATGCAAGCCCCTGCATTGTGCGGACGCATTAATTAAAGACCATTCATTTCACAAAAGGCCATTTGTATCTTTAGGAAATGAAGATTAGAAATATGAATCAGGACGGCCGAGCCCCGTTTCCGCCCAGGCACACTATACAAGGGAGAGGGGCTGGGGGGGGGGAGGCAGGCAGAAGAAGAAAGGACCTTCGGGGTCTTTGCAACCTCCTTTAATTGAATGCCCATAAAAACGAATGGCCCGCGCTTCTCTCTAGAAGTATATGACCCGGGGGGTGGTGATGATCCGCCCTCGCCGCCCGGTTTCTTGTGTAGAGACGGTTAGATTCGAAGGTAGTGTCAGGGAATGTCAGGCGGAAGCTGGCTCTCTCTTGGTCCGGTTCCTGGAAAGACATTTCCGCTTTCCGAGTAAAGGACCAGGAATGTTTCAGAAATGAAAGTTTTGCCAGGAGGAACACAATGGACACTTTCGGGTTAGAGGTTGCGAGCCACGCAGCCACGATTTAAGTTGACTTTGTGCGAAGTTCCCTGCGCTCTTGGAAGAAACGATGTATGTGTAGTGTGTTACGTGGAGATCCAGAGAAATTAATGCCATGTTCGTTTGCAGGCATACAACACAGCTTCCATGAATTGCTCTCCTGAAATCTTTGTTCGAAACAACTCTTGAAATCTACCAGGGGTTGATGGGTCGTGTCACTACGGAGTGAAGGAGTACCCTCTCGTCTTCTTGCCTGCTTCCCATACAATTCAATGGGGCTTGCATAAGAGGCTCCTCCGGTGGATTGTGTTTTACACATTTTCAGGCCCGGTATACAGTGGCGTAGCGTGGGTTGTCAGCACCCGGGGCAAGGCAAGTAATTTGCGCCCCCTAACCCTAACACCCAGATGCTGCGCCCGGCCCCCCTGCACCCCCCACGCTACGCCACTGCCGGTATATTCACATCCAGTAGCTAGCTACAACAAATGGAAACGAGGGGCAATGTCGTCTACGCTGACTAGGCACCCTGAGGGCCAGAGTGTTCCATTATGTCGATGAGAATAGAGAGATTTGAAACCTTAACGCTTAACTTTCTAAGTGGTACTGACCGCTAAGCACACACACATAAGAATTTGGGAGGCGAGCCTAGGCTTGATTTCATGTAATGTGCTCAAAGGATGGGTCCAATGAGATGACTGGGTATTACAGGTCAGATAGATACACGCTACAACTGGCGCACACAGTCGCGTGAACTTAGCATCGTGGCATTCCCACGTACATCAGTCCTGTTGTTGGCGTCATAACCAAAGGAAGAAGTAATAGAAACCAGAGTAAAATTAGGGAATTAAAGGTAATCGAGTGTCCTCTCCTGCTTTCACTCCCCACTTTTCTCATGCGCACCAGAAATAACCCCAGTTTCACTTAAATCCCAGCATGTTATCTGGGTCATATGTTCATTTGCTTACACTCACATTATTTTAGGTCACCTTCTGAGAATGGTGATTTCCAAATGAAGGCGAAAATGCATGGAGGCATGCACACACCTATTTAAAGCACGTTCTTCCTTTGAGCCTCATGCAACCTCTTAACCAAAGAGTAAGTCTTCTTTTGATAGAAAAGAATTCATTTTGATATAATATAATTCCTATTCCGTAGAGATAGGATGCAGAAATGATACATCATGGGGATTTTTTATTCCCTTCTTCTTACTTGTTTATTCAAAAGAACTGCAGCAACCTTTGCAAAGGTGCAAAATGTTTCCTTTCTTTCTATGCATGTTCAGGAACTAAAGAAAGTTCGGGAATTGTGCAGCTACAGTATGTGGTAATTAGTTCTTTAAAAACACACACACAGAGAGAGAGTGAAAACAATGCAAAAATGATCAGCATCATTATAAATGTTTTATTTTCACGGATAGATCCTGAAGGATATATAGAAAGAGCAGTTCCTTCTTTTGCAAATTAACCTTTGAACCTTGGCTGAATCCCATCGCCACTGCTACGTCAGTAGCATTCAAAATGCAGTTTGAAGAAGGTAGGTTTACTTTTTCAAAACTGTTTCTGCACATCTTTCTTCCTCTTAAGAGCAAATAAATCGATGAAGATTGCAGAACGTGCAAAATTTCTAGCAAGTTCTTAGGGGGGGGAATGGATTCAAAATATTTCATGTGACGTTTCCTAAATATGGGGGTGGAAGAAACCTCTCGATCAATGCATAAATTTTGAAAATTGCTGAATGATCCAACGTCTCCTTCCCTTTTTGAAAGAAACCTAATCACTTTTTAGTTACGTATATACATATTTTTAAAAGATTTCTACTTAACCGTGAGAACTTCCTATATTATCTCCCAATATTTTTGTCCCTTTTCTCTCTGTATGTTTTGGAGTGTTGGGGACCTCGATCCACAGCCCAGTTAAGCGAGGGGCTTCATTTATTACCTGTTTCATTGGCCTTCAGTGTGACTCAGTCGGTTTAAATACACTTACTCTCGTCTGACTGAATGGTGGCAGAGTTCTCAGATGCTTTCACATAATAAGCCAACCGTTTATATTATTCCTCTTTAAAACTGACTACCTCAAGGCTTAGGTGAAGTTGTTCTTCACTGAAACGTCGAAAACAACCCCACAACCCACCTCATCTGAATCAGTCTCATTAATCTCAACTGAACTACTTGAGAGGCGAAAAATGTAGCCATGCAACATAGTGCCATTGTTTTATTGACTCCGAATCTATTCACAAGTGTCGAGTTTGAAGATATTACAGCACTCTTTAGCATATTTATTTATTGATATGGCTAGAACAATATATCTCCAGGTAGCCCGTGACAATTTTATTTTCTCCTTTAGCAATAGCTTAGCTATGCTGCTAAACATCCTGATGAATCTGGTCTCTACTACAACTGCTTGTATTTTTCCTAAACTTGAAAATGTTGGTGGTGTGTGGGTGTGGGTGGGTGTTATACAAGCACACAAAAGAAAAACAACAACGTTTGATTGGGGATAGGGAGTACCTCAGATTATTTTTTTAATCGTGCAGGAAACGGTCCAATTTAAGAGGGGGGGGGGAAACAGTTGTAAAAATTCAGACACTCCTTTAAGTGTGAAATATCATTTCATTGTGCAAAGTTAAAAAGAGAGTCGGTAATCCAACTTCCGGAAAGTGTTCTGAATTATTTCAGCAGACTCTTTTAAAGGGGATTAGCAGGGCTTTAGGGGCACAATCCTTCTGTTTTATTCAATCTCTGATTTTATGTTATAATTACGAGATGTAAAGCCTCTTGAATTAGTATGCAGCCGTGGTCCAGACATTATGCAGGTGCTATTCTAATCATTCAGCTTTTTAATTAAGGGACGAGGTAAGAAAACAGAATAATAAAAACACTTTTGTGAGAGCTGAGAAAATTGTGAGCGACTGAATGAAAGAAGCCTTTATACCTTCTCCTGACAGGTCAGACACCAATTGCCTGACTTACGACCTTTTCTTGGTGAAACAAGGCTGAACAGCTTTCTCACCTTGTTCCCATTATATGGCTTTTATACTCGTGGAGAACTTATGGAAATGCCAATAAGATTCTTTCTTAAATTGAGGGGTGGGAGGCAGGGAAGCCGTAGATATTTCCATTATAATAGATAGGTAGTTTATAAGAAATTACTTCCTCTCTTAACATTCTCAAATGGGTGGCCAACGTGGATATCAGCGATGGCCACTAGCATTAATTATTTGTCTTTTTTTAAAAAAGAGAAAAAATGTTTCCTTTGGATGTAATCCTGGCATAAGGCAATTCCAGGATGGAGGGGGTGCAGTGGAATAAGCATCGCTGGTGTTTAGTTATATGTTCCAACTTCCAAGCATAAAGTTTCTGAATTAGGCCCTTAGCAGATTAACAGAACAAACGTAGCCACGTCTACTCATAAGTAGTTAAATCAAATGGACTTGCTCCCAGGTAAATGAGGCTAGGATCGCCCCTGAAGTCTACTCTGAAGGTTGCCCACAAGCTAAATAAATGGGATTTAAACCTATTAATTTAGGGCTGCAGTCCTAAAAAAAGGAGAGTTATCAGATGTTTTTCATTGTAAAGCCCAGTTGTAGTTAAACACTCTCCTCTAAGAGTGTGATCCTAACTACTTTTAGTGAAACGTAAATCCCGCTGTGTCCAGCGGTGTTTACTTGGGAGTAAACTAGTAAACCATTGCACCATACTGACGCTGCTGCAATCCTATGTCCACTTCACTCTTCCCGTCAGTATAGTGTAGCTTGTTTGCTTGTTGGACTACAACTCAAGAAAACCCAGGTTCAGTTTCTCCACCCATACCCAGTTGTGAAGCTCCCTGCACCATCTTGGGCTGGTTACCTCCTCTCAGCTTAGCCTAACTCACAGAGTTGTTGTTAAACAGTAAGAGGCAAGTGGAGAAATATGTGCGCCACTCTCTGCCCTAGAAGGAAGGGTGGCTTAAACATGGAATGAAATGAAGCCAATTCAACCCATCTCGACTTGCTCTTAAATAGACGTGCGCAGCCGCACCAAAATATCAACAAATCTGACCTCAAGCAGTGTGGTCATTATTTCTCCAACGCAAGAAACTGAGGATTGTTCTGGTGGTATATGCTGGAAAGCACTGTAAGGCTTTCAGATACTCGACTGGCATTACCTCGACTGGGTTGAAGGCAGCCTAAAGAGCATTTCCAGGACGTCTCCATTCTAGGCACTGCTATATCTCTTCATCAAGGGAGCTGCATCATGTGCTCACACCTGGCCACGCCCCCTGACCCGAAGCCCCGCCCTCTAACTCCTGACGAGTCTGGTTACGAAGAGTCTGGAGGAGAGGAGGAAGGCACTCACATGCCATGAAGTTCCCTAGGTGACCCTGGCCAGCCGTTGACTCTCAGCCTAAGCTACCTCACAGGGTTGTTGCGAGGATCAAATGAGGGCAGGGAGAACTATCTACGCCACCTTGGGCTCCTTGGAAGAAAGGTGGGATGTTAGTGTAAGGTGGGTGTCAACCCTTTTTAGTTCAGTGTGGGAGAAACCCAAGGGCAGCTTAACATTAACCCGATTCTCACCATGTTTATTTGGAAGCAAGTCACCTAAACCTACCCAGTTTGTGTAGGTATTCTTAGCACTCGTTCCTCGCAGGTAAGAAATGCCGCTCAAATCGGTGGGACCGCTATAGAAATGAACTGTCAAAGGCTGAAATCCCAAGCCCTTCAATTCGTGACTTAATGGGCTGTCAGCAAGAGGATTTTGGTCCTTCCATTTCAATTGCTCTCCCACCACCTAAAAGGTCCAAGCCCCACATCCCAAACTGACTTGTCTCTCCCTCTGCCCAGGGCAGCGGGGCTCTTGACACAGACTTCATCGGTGACAGTTGGATCGCTCCTCGAAGGATTTTGGAATTCCCTCGGTCAGATCCAGATTCACTCCATGATGTGTTTGCGAGTGAGCGAGTGACTGAATCGATCCAGCGTAGGCAGAGGTCCATTTCTCTTTCCCTCCTCCTCTTGGTTTGTCTTTGCAACTAATTGTATTTGCAAGAAGAAAGGCAATAACCGGACTTAAGGTTATATTATGAAGCGGCGGCCTTCTGCTGGATGAAAGATTGGATTTTACTAGAAAACACTGATGTCCTAGATCTGGAAGGCTTTAACAATTCGTTAGGTTGGCATGCGTATTTGTGGTATGACAAGGGTAAATCATATGGAATGTTTAAAAACCATATTGTCAGAAAAGCAATATATATGGTCTGGAAAAAATACAAAGACTTATTGGAAAGCAAAACTCCGAGGTGGATTTCACCAATAGAGGCCAAAGCTCGGAAAACAACCAATATGGAGGCATACTGGCCGAAATATTGGGAAATAATAGAAAACATTGGAGGTAATTGGAGACTGCAGAGCTTTGAAAAATTAAAGGATAAGGTGCAAAATTGGCTGCATTATGCCCAAATTAATGAGGTTTTTAAGTTAGATAAAAAAACAGGTTTCCAGGTGGAAAAATCGAAACTTGAGACAGAGTTGCTTGAACCAAAGACCAAGTTATTATCGAGAATGTATAACTTGCTGCTTAAATGGAACACTCAGGATGAGACAGTTAAATCAGCAATGATAAAATGGGCTCAGGACATTGGTTATAATATTATGTCTGAAGACTGGGAAAGGTTATGGACCACCGGTATGAAATTTACTGCATGTAATGCTTTGAAAGAAAACATTATGAAGATGGTATACAGGTGGTACATGACCCCGGTTAAGCTAGCTAAGATATACCATTTGTCCGATAACAAATGTTGGAAATGCAAGGAAGCTGAGGGGACATTCTTTCACCTCTGGTGGACCTGCCCAAGACTGAAGGCCTTCTGGGAAATGATCTACAATGAGTTAAAAAAGGTGTTCAAGTACACCTTTCCCAAGAAACCAGAGGCCTTTCTTCTGGGCATTGTCGGCCAGAAGGTGTCTAAAAAGGATAGAACTTTTTTTATGTATGCTACAACAGCAGCAAGAATTCTAATCGCTAAGCATTGGAAGACCCAAGATTTGCCCACACTGGAGGACTGGCACTCGCAATTGATGAACTACATGGAACTAGCCGAGATGACTGCAAGGATCCGGGACTTGGGAGAAGAAGCAATGGAGGAGGACTGGAAAAAATTTAAAGACTATCTGCAAAAGTATTATAAGTTATATGAAACATAAGATGTCGTATGATTGGGAATCTAGCCCCAGTAACGAAATTTAACTATTTATGAAATTTGATAAGATTTATGAAAGAACCAAGATTTAAATGGGTAAAAATGATATTATGGTATACTTTTAGAGTATATGGTGAGTAAGAGATTTAAATCTAAATTGTAATTGAAAATATAAAGAAATACACGAAATAAGGGTATAATTTGCTGATAAATTTATTGTCAAGAATGCATTATGCGGGGGACGGGGGAAGTCCAATGGAAATTTGAAATAAGTTATTGAAGTGGTCGTGTTTCTTTTCTTTTTTATTTTCTTTCTTCCTATCCCTTTCTTTCTATTCTTTGATTGCTTTGTTATCTCTGTAAAAAATGTAATAAAAAATATTATTAAAAAAAAAAAAAGGCAAAGTTTGTTCTTTGGTTCTTGGAAGGAATATCAATAGGAGGAGAAAGAGGCGGGGCAGGGGCTGGGTGGGGGAGAGACCGGCTGGACTTTGGTGCACTGTATGCAAATATAGTGGGGGGGGGGAGGTTCCTTTTTTTTAGGGAAGGGATCTTTTGGAGTTGGCTTTCTTTATTCAAATGGAAAACCTCCCTCTCTCTCCCTTTCATTTCCTGTCCCAGAACCACCTCCCGCGTCACCTCCCGCCCCAGTTCGGAGCAGAGTTCATTGGCTGTAAATGAATCAATCCGGAATGCTCTGAGACTCTTCTTCTTCTTCTTCTTCTTCTTCTTCTTCTTCTTCTTCTTCTTCTTCTTCTTTCTTCTTTCTTCTTTCTTCTTCTTCCACAGAACAATGCCAAGTATTAGGATATCACGAGCACTCGAAATGATCAGGAGTTCAATGATTTTGCTTTCACGGATGAGGAGGCTTAGTTCTCCCCCCCCCTCCCCGCCTCCCAATGTAAATCAAGCGCTTTAGTTATTAAGGCTGTGCACTAATCTCCAACAACCTCCGCATAATGTGCCCGATGCGCCGCACCACTTCGCACCTGCACCCTGAATAGAGGCTCCTTTTCAATGGAAGACACGCTTGTTGGCCCTGCTCTCCAAAGAAGTTGTCTGAATAAGTCAAGCTCGCTGAATGCCCAGACTCGTTTTCGCTTGCTTGCCTTTGATCAGGGAAAATGGCTCCTAATTTGTCCGGTTTTTTTCTTCTTCTTCATTGTAACATCGTTTTGAGGTCTCATTCTCTCTCTCTCTCTCTTCTTAAATAAAAGAAGAAAAAGTGTCCAAACCACATTTTCCTTCAAGGGGGAATACATTGCCCCGCCCGCGGGGAAAAAACAAAAAGTAAACGCAAATATGTTACGTTGTGATGGGAGGTCATTCACCTCCACCGGCTGTTTGGAAGTCCCAAGTAAATAATCCCCAGCTATTTCCCCTTGGTCAAGTTGAGTTTTTGTTTAGTGTTTTGTTTTGTTTTTGAGGAGAGGGGGGATTTCCTCTCAATTCCTTTTCTATAGTTCTACAGAAACAATAAAAGACCCGCACATTTTTCAGGACGAAGAAAACCCGGAGCATTAAAGTCAACTGCTTAGAGACGGGCGAGGACTCAGAGGAATGGGTATACATATGGTGTGTATGTAGGCGTACATGTACACACATGCACACATACGCAGAATACACAGCCACAAACAATAGTGGGCTTTTACACTGCTGCCACCCTCGGTGGAATCTTATGGTGAAGGGTGGGTAAGAATACTACTGCTATTATTATTATTATTATTATTATTATTATTATTATTATTATTATTAACAACAACAGCAGCAATAATAATAATAATAATAATAATAATAATAATAATAATAAGTGCCTGTCTTTCTAAAAAGCAGCTGGGGGGTCAACAATGAGAATATATTTTATTTACTTTATTTGCTTTTTTTATTTTAATCATCCGATCAACTGCAGGTGAAGAATCCTGTGTAACACAAAACCTCGTTGTTGTTTTTAAAGCACAAATCAGGCGCAACCCTTGTCACTGGGTTTGCAATCCTAATCGCACTTACTTGAGAGCAAATCCCATGGAACTCAAGGCGCCTTAGTTCTTCTGAATAAACATGGACGGGACTGTACTCCGAGTCTCTAACCCAATGGACACTTACCCGGAAGTAAGTCTCTTTGAACCAAGCGGAAAGGAGTAAACAAACATACAGAAGCTTAGGTTGAACAGGGTGAGCGCTATCGGAGTGGCGAGGTTTGTTTGCTTATGTTTGGGTATCTGAGCAGACAGCAACAAGGCAGTAGCTGTTGCTCTGATTCTTTAACGTAGCCATGTTTCTCTTGTTTGTTTGTTTAGGTCTATTTTTAGCTCGCCTTTCAATCATATCGATTCCCGAAGCGGGGCACAATTAAAATTTGTCCATACAAATAGAATCGTAATCCAACAATAAAACAGCAGAGGGTACAAGGCGGGTGGGGTGGGAAATCAGGAGAGGACATTAGCTATAGTCAAAGGCGAATAAGAAAAGACCTGCCATTGAAGACAGCAGGGTTTACCTTCGAGGAGCCATGCGTAAGATCGCTCTCTAAGGTGGAAGTTAATGGGACCAAGCCAAAACAGGTCGTTGGCATATCCCATAACAGCAGCAACAGGCTGGATGTGTAGAATCTAAAAAGAAGCAGCACCTCTGGACATTTTTCTCTGAACATCTCTGAGGAACAATTATGTGTTTTTTGGAGTGAAGACTGGTTGCTCCCCCCCCAAAAAAAGTCTGTATTCTGAAAAATCTTAATATAAAGATGCTTCTCTTATTTCCCGATAGGCTACTGCAAACGGGACATTCTTCGTTTTTAAGTTATTCATCTTAAAAGGGTGCTCTGAGGTTGAGCTTCCTGTGGGAGAGGGAGTCATGGTGTCCTTATTACAGCCCCCTCCCCAACATTCCCTACGGATAAGCTTCCAGTAGCAGACCCTTCCTTGCGACCGTGTCCTCATTCTCAAATGAAAGGGCTTGGACATTCCAGCTGAGATAAACTCAGGTTATGATTGTTGCAAGATGACCCCGCCCCCGTCAGGTAAGAGCCATCCCGCACATTAGGCAGTAACAAACACAGGTGATTCGCCGGTAGAGATACTCAACTCGTAGCTGCAATCAGTCCTGTCACTTTGACTCTTTATTTTGTTTCATTAGATGATTTATATACCGCTTATCTACATTCATCTGTGAGCAGTGTGCCTGAATTCCAATTCAGAAAAGGTAAAACTCGGTTAAAACTATAAAATCAGACTTCAATTAAAATGCCTGCTGGATTTTTTTTTTAAGGATTCCAATAGGCACTCGAAGTTCGGCTGGGAGGGAGCCTCCCTGACCTAATCTATAGAAATTTCGTCGTGTGAGACACATATTTTCCAACAAACTGAATGCCTTCACACTTTACACGTGTGAACAGGCCTAAGTCGGTCATTTCAATTGACTTTCCTGCAAAAGCTTAGGAATGAGGTATCTTATGTACCATAGGCAGTGAGAAGGGTTAACTCCCATTCACCCAAATGTATTATAGATCTCAGGTGGACTGAGGACTATATTCCTTGGCTATTATTGGACCATCATTCCTGGAACGCAACAAATGGTCTTCAAACTCCGCCATTCCGCCCAAATCCTTAATATATCCAACAGAAACTGCTGGGAGTTAGCATGAACTCTCCTTCTCCTTCCTGCAGACCTCCTGTCTCGGCGGTCCTCCTCAAGGTGTCTTGACGGTTCAGCTTCAGCGTCTTTTAGCTCTCACCGATTACAGAGCCAGAGCAGCGGCACCAGATTTCATGACCGCTGAAATCCACGCGGATTCAAAATCCTGTTGGTAATGAAATGGGCGGCCTTGACCCTCTCATCCCAGGGATCCCTCCTTCCGGTTTCTGACATGTGCCAGTTGCATTGGCGAACTTTCTCGCGTTGCATGCACTGCTCTCCTTTGCTACGCCCCAATCCGGGGCATGCACTCGCAGTTTCAGAATCTGAGCAGCCATCGCTGCCTGGTGGTGACCTAACATGACTCAAATCCCCAGGTATACGTGGATCCAGCAGAAACCTCCAGCCAGCTTCCCCTCTCTCCACCTTTCTCTGTCGTCTTCCCTCCCCTCCCCTCTAGGAACACCAAGCGGTTTTTTTCCTGACATTACCGTAGGCTTGGACTAATAGAAAGCTAAGATCTCGCCCAGCCCGCTTCCCGCCCCCGCCCGCCAATACAGTTTAAAACACTTTGATGTCTTGCCAGGAAATATACTTCCTTCAAAGAGGCATGTCAACATTTGTTTTTCCCATTAAATGGCGTTTAGTTGCCACTGGAAGAAAAAAAAATGATGCTAAAAGACCACTTTTTAATTCGATGTATAACAACCGCGGGGGTCTAAGAGAAAATAACGGCGAAAGCGATAGACACAAATAACTAAATTACCAAAACGTTAGTATATCTGCGAACTTCATTAATATGTAACAGACTCCCCAGTTAATCTCCAAAAGCCAGTGTTCCCCCTCTAAAATAGCACTCTGGGACGAATTGTACAGGAGATCAATCACTGCTAATGCAGGAAGGTTTACTGCAAGGGGGGAAAAAAAAGCTATTTACACCTTCAAATAGAAGCTTTTGAGATTTAAGAGTAAGGGTCATACATCACCAAGAATAAATGATTATGAATTGGTAAACGCGCCCTCCAGCCATTAGCTTTGCCACGCGATTTATCATTTCGGGGTGTTCTTTCGCCCCCCTCCTTTTCTTTTTAAAATAATCGGGGCTGTTTGGGAAAGGAAAGCATGACGGATTCTCCCCACCCCCTTTTAAAAAGGCCACCGCGGGAAAGTTTGTTTTTGCATATACTATAAGTCATCAAAACACCGGCCATTCAGCCAGAAGCGGGGCCACTTATGGATTGCTGCGCCCAGAGGACAATGTGGTCTTTTCACCGTGGCCATTTGTTACCCAGCGATTGGCCGGCCCGGCGGGGCTGACACGTCCGGTAAACCTCCAAAGGCGCCGGCCACTTCGAAGGGGCGAACTTGGACTCTGCTGGCCGAGGAAGGTACCGGCCGCCCAGTGGGAAATTCTCTTGCGCAAGCTCGGTGGCCAGGAATGAGTGAGTGAGTGAGTGAATGGATGGGTGGGCGGTGTTCAAGAGGAGTGGGGGATTTCTCCCTGGGATTTACCCAAGTTCTTTGGCCAGTTTACAGTCCAGATTCCCCCCTCCCAGAGTCACGGAGTGTTTCTTCTTTATTACCGCCCAGTTGTCCAGTCTCCAAGTCCTGCAGCCGGTGCATCAGACTCGACCAGCCAGGAAACGCCCTTCCCTTGACCTTAGGCGGCACGTGGTGGAGCCGCGCTGCAAGCTGACCGAGGCGGGGAAAGGGAGACTCACTGAGGAGATGCTGCAGAAAGAGGAGTAAGAACCTCACAGCCTCCCTAATCTCATCCATAAGTGCAAACTAACAATTGGAGCGGTGGTGCGGAATAGGGATATTTCAATGAGAGACACATTTCCCAGGATTCCCTTTATTCCTTGCTGGTCAAAAGCTCTTGGGTCTTGACCTCTGCACATAAGATGTATAAAGGCAACCTTCCCTGAGGACCAGACCGGAGAGAAAAATCAATCTCCGTTCTAAGAGCCGCTTCACACGTTACGCAAAAGGAAACCCGAGTTTGTCGACAAATAGCCTTTTTTAAAAGAAAAGAAAAGACAGAGAGCTTCAGTCAAACAATGTTCCCTGTAGTGCGTACCTGTGTGACACAGCTGCTTGTAAACCCATGGATGTCCTATTCACACGTTATGTGTTTAAACATCTCAGGTGTATAACTAAACACGTAGAGCCGAAAGCGGCGAAGGCACTGAGTTAAGGTCAGCCTGAGGCCTGTCACCCTAAGCAGGTTCCACTGGGAAGCAGGACCCGCTGAAATCAGTGGGATTTTACTCCGGATATATAGTTTGGATTCGCGTGTTAGCTGAAAGCCACAAAACCTTAGAACGAGGGAGCACGGAGGGGTCAACTCCTTCTTATTTGCCGCAAGGAAACCAAACTCTTGCTGAACAAAATATTTGAAAGATCAATTTCCTCGGGATTTTCCGTAATCTTTCTCCGAAAGCTTAAATTTAGACGACGTCAGTTGTATTAACATGCACACACGCCTCCCTGGAAGTAAGCCCTTATAAACTTGGAGGCATGTCAAAGGAGTTCCTTTACTTTATAAAGCCTCGGTGGAAAGGGTAGTTGATACTTTAAACTCTTGAGACCAGATTTGAGGTTCAAGGCAGCCCACACCGCACCCTCTCCCCAATAAATTTTGGAGAGAGAGAGAGTGAGAGAGGGATTTAATAGATGCGAAGAAAGGGGGTTCTGACAATCTGTCTCTCAGTAGGGAACAAGATCTGCTGGCGGCCTCCAAGATTTCCCCCCTGTCTAAATCATGCACGATTAAAAGACCTGGACAGATTCTGTAATAAAACCTCTTTTTATAGGCTGGCTGAGATTTTACTATATATTCTAAGCAAAGAATGGAAATGCGAAGAGGGCGGAGGTAGAAATGAAGGATATTAAGATTTAGTTGCTGAACGCTGGTCGCTTTAACTGAACCCCTAGACTTCATCCTTTGACACTTATTGGAGTGGCACATGCTAGCAACTCCAGGGTAATCCTATAGACCCTTCCTTGGGAGGAAGCTTCATTGGATACAATGGGATTTGTTTCCGAGTAATCATTCACAGTCTCGGGCTTCACAGAAGTAAAGACACCATATCCTGGGGGGTAGCAACCGTTCCTGTAAAACAAACAGCAATTCCAGAAGCCAACGCCACAAATACACGCGAAGAGCTTGGACTGGCGAAGACGCAGCATCATTTGCAAAAAAAAGTTGCTGTTGAGATCGGCTGCTTTCTAAATTTTTACTCCAGCTGCGCCCCCACCCTCTTATGGTCCTCTCCTCGCGTGATGGAGTCCCTGAGTCATACTGTCAACCGGCCCACGACCCTTTTCTGTCTCTTCAGTGCAGTGGGCAGGGCCAAAGCCAGGAGTGGACAAGGCGCCCTCTTTCCCCTCTCTCATTCTGTCATCCCCTCTCTCTCTCCCCTCCCCACTCTCTTCCTTGCCACCTGCATGAGAATAGGCTCAGCGCCAGAGCGAGTCCTTGGGCGGGAGGTTGCTCACCCCGACCCATAGACCTGACCACCACCTCTGACCAGAGTTCCCTGGAGACATCTAGACAGGCTTCTTAAACCACCCAGAAAGTTATTCCACGTTCCTTCCGCATGGAATCAAGTTGCTTTATTATGCCCTCTCTGTGTTAAGGTCTGGCCTCTGTTCTCGCTGAACTGGTCCCCTTCCTCGAACCCCCGCCCCCAATCTATGTGTTACTATACGAAAAGAAAACCTCTGATGATCCATAATATTCTCCTTTATCTGACTTCTCTCTCCCCACCCCACCCCGGGCTCCTCGGTGTTGTATACATTTCTCTAATTGCTTGGCAATGTTTTCTAGAGATGACATCCCGAAAATGTGTCATAGTAAATTACCTTTGTAATAAAATGTAAAAAATGCAAATAGCTGTTGTCTTTATTACGTTTTAAACCATTGGTTTATCTGCACTATTTCACTTGTCAGTCGCACAATATGTCGCGGGGAAAGGCGAAGGCACAGTTTGAGAGCAGATAGATGGGACCTCGTGTGTAATCTTGCAGACATCCACCGTTTGGGTCATTTCCTCATCTCCCGCAGAAAAGACATTACCCCGCTCATATTTACATACTTTTCAATATTTGTCAAACAATCATAAATTATAAATTAATGAAATGTTCGACAGTCTTCAGAGATCACCCTAATGAAGGCATTTACCTTTTTCGGCGATTCGGAGACTCATCTTGATCAGGTTTAATGACATTTCGACTCGCACGGTTTATTAGGCTTGATTAGATTTGGCCTCCTCTCCTGCTGTCATTTCAGATGTCTCTACATAAACATCACCTGCTTCAGGTACAAGAACAAATGCACTCTTTTTACTGCTTTCTTCAAAAAATAAAATAAAATTCTGAGTTGGGGGGAGGATGTGAAACCTTAATTTGTTTTGGGGGGGAGAGCAAGAACCCGAAATATTTTATTTTATTACAAGAACCTCCACGTTGTAAAGGTAAATGGAGCAGTCGGCTCTTGATTCATTTCACATGGGCCAATAGGAGGCCGACGCCCATTTTACCCGCACAAACCGGCGCCTGGTCTGACTGAATCTCCTCCTGATGCGGGTGCTTAGAAACACAGCACATTTTGAAGTAAGTGAAGTCATGCACTTTGCCATCTAAAGTGGGGGCGCCCTTAAAACAGCTAAACCCAGTGTCTAAAATTACCCTCACCACTGCAGCCCTGTTATCATGGACCCAAGTTTCTGATTCACCCGGGCCTTGATCAATGAGCTTGTCGACTATTAGCCTCCCCACTCCTGCATGCCCAACATTACCCCAAAGTCACCAAGACAATGAATCTAGTGAGTATCAGTAGCCGGTAACCGCAGGAGGAGACAATACGCTTGTGCTCGAATCCTGCTTGCGGGTTTCCTAAAGGCATCTGATTGGCCGCTGTGAGCAAAGGATTATGTTGGACTAGATGGGCCACTGGCCTGATCCAGCAGGCTCTTGTCCTTATGTTAATGATCCGGCTTAAGAAAAGTGGTGGAATGGCCCTTCCGCCCTTGTGAGTTGGACCTTCATTAACACATAACATGGTACACTTGAACGTTTAGGAAAGGAAGGGTCTCTGGCCAAGCCCTTAGCCAACCACGCTTCAAAGGCACAGGTTGTAAACCTGCTCCTAGGAGCTTACATTCTAAGAAGTTCTGTGGGGTCCAGGCAACCTAGCTGTGTGCACCGTTGTAGCTCACCAGCAAGTTCTCAAGACGGCGTTGGCATTACTGCAAAGCACAACTGTTCTGCGGAAACATAGGAAGGTGACTTGGGAGGAATCATAGAGTTGGAAGCGACCCCAAGGGTCATCAAGTCCAAACACCTGTAATGCAGGATTCTTAGTGTGGGAATGTTAAGGAAGGTAGGAGAGGATATATTGTTTTGATATTATCCCTCCTCACTCACGCTAGTGAGTAAACAGCAGAGCACATTCCCACTGCAGCTTATTGGAAGCAAGTTGATGGTTCCTTAGAGTCCTTTAATTAATTAATCCATTCTGGATTGTCCAGTCTGGATTGTTCCTGGTAAGTCTATCCTTCATTTCCCTCTTAATAAAAACAACACAACACAGTCTTCTTTAAAAGTAATTATAAAGTTTTGCTCACATTTACTCACATTCAGTTAACAGCACTAAAGGCGGGCTTTATCTTGTGGTTACAGTGAAAAGAAGTCTGAGCTACGTTTCAGACTTTTTGCTTGTGAGCTCCATTCTATGTGAAGGTTAAGCCATGAGCTGGCTAAGAGTCAGGAGACCAAGAGTCCAAGAGTAAGAGTAAGAGTCCAGGAGAGAGATGGTTGTGTAGCCAACCATTTTTCTGGTCAGCTAGAGTCATGCCCATCTACCTGGTCACACACAGGGGGAGGAAGCTCCAGAGCAGGTATGACAGGAACTCCTCCCTGTCTGGAGCCACATTCCCCTGTGCGTCCATTCTATGCAACAGGAAAATGTTGTACTTGACTGCTCTAGCAATAAATGATACATCCCACACTCAGCTGAAGCATCCCTTCCATGACAGATGGTCATCCAACCTCTGCTTAGAAACCTCCAAGGAAGGAGGTTGAAATGAATCAGATCGTTGGTCCCAGTATTAGCGTAGTCTCTGACCGGCAGCTTCTCTCTCACTTTCCGTAGGAACACATGACATTGACTTCTACTGTCTGACCATTGACTCATCTACTCTATCTAACCCAGTCACTACACTGATTGTGCGGGATATTGAACCTGGTACCTTCTGCATGCAAATCAGATGCTATAACCACTGAACCAGGGCCCTTTCATGTTGAGATATGAACAGATACTAGGAGAGGATACCGCAGGCCTCAATTCAGGGCGTTTGACTGCCCCAGCTCGTTGCAGCCCAAGTCAAGAGCGCTGAATGCAGCGATTTTGAGATGCAACCACATATTGTACGGTGCTCAGATAAACAGCAGTAGGCAAGGCAGATTCTTCGGCTGCCCGTCCTCTACTCTGGGGGTGTCGGATATTTCCTCCTCCCAGTGGCGTAATCGAGTTTTGTTAATTTAGTAATTGAATTGTTGGTAAATTTCATAAGCGAGGTCTGGGACACGGGAACCCTGCCGAGCTAGGGCACCCACAATCCCTTGCGCTCCGGGGCACACTATGGAGATCCGTGCCGATTTTTTAATATATCTATATATTGTATTTTTTGGCTTCGGAAAACGAGGTGACCTGAGACAGCAGAGTCTCTGAGTGGATGCAGGCTCTTTGTCTTCTTCTCATTGAATTATTAATTCCAGTTCAAGGTGTGGAAAGGGCGGGGGGAAGGGAGGGAGAAAATGAGACGGGGTGGGGGGGTTGGAAGAGCCGAATAACATTTCTTGCCTGGCCATCGTTTGTGTCATATTGGAGAGCTGGAGCAGCCCAGCTTGCACCAGTTGAACTGATGGCTCTGCAGGGCAGGCCAAGGGACAGAGGTGGAAGGGTTAGTGGCAGGAGGGAACTCCAAATCCCCAGCCTGGGAGGCGGACGACGCGTTAGCCTTTGCACTTTATAAAATATACATCGGGAATGAAGCTGGAGCCATTAAAGTACGCGCTAAGAAGCTATAAAATTGTTTGCAGAGACTTCCAAATATTTCCAAACAACGGTTTTTAAAAACACAATGGAGAGTTATTAAAGCGCTTGTTGGTAAAGTGAGCATGTGTTCTGCAATCATCAAAAATTGATATGTACCGCCAGTAAAGTAATTATGCACCATCCTGAGGATAGGAGAACAGTACATTGTTAATCCACTTGCACACCCGTTGGCTTGCAGCATCAGGCTGCAAATAGCTTAATTAAGTCTACACGTGGAATATAACCATATTGTTACATTGCATTATGCACACTATATCTCAATTTATTGGGACAATTAATGCTAGTGATAGACCTCGGGCAAGAAATATGAACTGCAGAGCACTAAAGTTGCAAGCTACTGACATTTGCTAGAAAGGGAGGGAGGGAAGGAGAAGAAAGAAAGAAAGATCAAATCCACAAGGCAGAACTGCCAACGTCCGACTCCAACCATCCAAACGCTTCAGCAGCAGGCCTTGGGCGACCACTTCCGCTTCCTGTCCCAGGGACTTCACAGGGTAATGCTAATTCAGGTGAAGAATCGGGCTCCGAGCTACTCTAGTAAAGGCTGATCACCCACCAACGACGTTCGACTTGAAAAGCTGGTTGGTAATCCACTTCACAATGCAGCAAAGTCCATTGAATACACTGGCCATTCCAACCATCTTCCAGTTAACACCACTCCGAGTATGCCTGGATTTTACTGTGCGATTCAAAATCTGGTGCACATTCTGGTTCCCATTCCCACTGATTTCTACTAACAGGCACTTCTGCTTAAATGTGTTTAGGATGGTCAGTTCCTTAAATGGGGGCTTCGAGCAGCTAAAAGGTATCGGGTGTATATTAAAATCGAAGAAGCCTGTAGACTGTAAGCGCCTCGGGGACAGGGATCTACTTTTCAGGCTACCCTGTAACGCACCATGCACTCTGATAGCCCTGTATGAATGCCAAATAACAGCAGTAAAACAATATGGCAACAGGTTAATAATCATAATGAGAGGAGACTGGCGGAATCGAAACTACTGGTTGGTGAGAGAGAAATGTTTCATTTGCAAGCCTTCATTTTCCTTATTCCCCTTTGCAAGCCTTCTCATTTTCCTCTTATGGTTAATCTTTTTCTGCAGCTCGAAAGCTTTGGACGCTTTCAAACCAACAGAGGCTGAGCCCAATAAAAGCTATTGCCTTACCAACTTTGCATTTTTCATTCCCCGGGCAGTCCTTCGCAAGAAATCTGAGATCGACTGTTGACATGACCACATCCCACACGTTGGCTCGCAACGCCTTCCCCAAGGGTCCCGGCTGAACTGCGACGCTGGTCTCTCAAGTCCTTAAAAGGCAACACATGGTCTTATGAAGGCCAAGGTGCCCAGCGGAAGCCCTGGAATAAACTCGCTCTGAAATCCCCCTTCGCACCTTTCACTTGGGCGCACAGGTCAGGACAAGGGGACTTCTTTCAGGAGTAAAATTAAAAAAAATAAAATCCGATGGCCTTTAAGAAAGTATGGAGTTGGTAAATGTGTGCACTCTAGTTTCAGTATCCCTACTGAACAGTATCCCTACCGTTGCTCTGCAAATTTATTTTAACCCTTTGGGTGCGTCGCCAAATACCTCTCCCCTTAGAAACAGAATTTCAAGCCAGGGATTTTGTATAATTTATTTATTTAACGGATTTATAACCCACTTGAGTTCTTCCCAAGGCGACGACTTGTTTATTGCTGGAAGGTTTAGACAGCTTAGGTATATGTACGGTAGTCTGGGTTCGTAGTCAATAAAACCAGAGGTGTGAAAATAGGCAAGAGCTTAGGACTTAAAGTACATAGGTTCCTCTGAAATAAACAGAACGAATTTTAGGGTTCTCCTGTTCAAGATCAGACAGCAAGTCCAATTATTTCAAAGGATATAACATCTCTGGAATGAAACTGGAAGATCCACTAGTTTAAGTTGTATCTATTTACACCCCTCAAAAAATATTCTCCAGACTCTAATGTAACGCCCCCAAGGTTTATTTAGGACTTAGGACTTCTGTCCCAGTTAGTCTCAGGGCATCGATTTAACTGGATTGTAGCTCCCACATGATCCCTCCCCCCTCCCCCCTTTAGCACGGCGCGTTATTAATTTAATAATAATAATAATAATAATAATAATAATAATAATAATAATAATAATAATAATAATTTATACCGCCTTTCATCGGAAGATCGCCTGGCGGTTTACAACATAACCTGTGTCGTGGGATCTGTTAAGGATGGGCAGAGGATGGTGACGCTGGTGATTAAAGAAGAACTGCAAACAAACCGTCCCTCGAATAAATTATTGTATTTCAGACGTCTTGATTTGTGGATGACTGCACCTTCCACGAGTAAAGTTAGACGGAACTACTTAGCCCTAACCGATTCGTAGCCCTAGCCCCAGTGCATATTTACCCAGAAGTAAGCCGCTCTGAATTCAATGTGATTTACTCCCAAGTAACTGTGCAAACGACTGCTTCCTCAAAGAGCCATTCTAAAGGAAATCCTACTGTGGTCAATGGGGATCACTCCCTAGTAAATGTGTTTAGGATTACAGCCAGGTTAGTCCTGCTGATTTATGTGAATTAAATCGCTTTAAACCCAAACAGTTCAATTTATCAGAATTTTCGTTAGTTTTTTAAACTCTGTGGAGTTCAGTCCGTGAAAGTTAGTTTAATAATGCAAACGCAGTTCAAAAACCGCACATAGATTTGCCCCTGAAATCAGTGGCAACTAAATATTATTGTCACATTTTAATGGTTTGAGTTCTTGAGCTGCTGGGCAGCTTTAAATTATCCGGGCTAAAGTTTGCTGCTAACTGTTGACCCCAGATCGTTTACTTAAATTATTCAAGTCAAGAAGGAGTTAGTGGAATAGAAAATGAAATTTATCCTCTTGGATCTTTCGGACCCGCACCCCCGCGATTGCCGAACAAAGATGCTCAACAGGTTGTAAAACAAGTTAGCACTTACTTCATTCCCGACCCATAAAACCCCTCGTTTTTCTTTCTTTCTTTTTAAAGGAAAATGACAGGGGAAAGATCCTAGAGAAACGCCGCTGGAAGATGGAAAGTGCATTAAGTCTCTAACATGGAAAAACGCATGAAAGAGGACAAACTTGCAGATTAGATTCTGATTTAAGATTCCACCTGCCCATTATCCAGGGGGAAACAGGAGTATTACCTGTTTTGCATACACGTAAGAGGATACTGGGGTATATTTCCTGCTTTTTATTGGCATATTTTTTAGACTTTGAATAATGTACTGCTGTTTAATATATCAACCTGCCGCCCCAAATACTCGCCAGTTTTCAGCCCGACCCGCTGAACCGCGATGGTCCGCGTCAATTGAGGGCAGGTGTAGAACTTGCTCTGGCGCTTATGATGGAAAGTCAACGTACTGTAATTTATTTATGTGGAATGAAATGAGACATACGCTTTTAGGGCAGCAGCCCCTCAAGTAGGAGAAGTGTTACCCTACTATCTCTGGATAAGACCCTTTCTCAATCGTTGGTACGTCAACGGATTGGGGGAGGGAATTGCTTGCTCGTTATTTTGTTATTTTCCTTTTTTTCGTTTCGTTCTTCTTCTTCCTAACACTAAAACAAACCCAGCGAAAGGGCTAATTTCAGGGCACAGAAACGCCAGAGTCCACGCGGTGCCGTTTATTTTATTTTATTTTTGGGTGCCACAAAAGACCTCATTGATCCAGATTGCAAATGGCTTGTGAAGTTCTTTTAGATGACGTGCAGCCCAACTCAAAGTTCTGTTTAAATGGTGGAATATCTCCAACGAAGTCCCGTTGTGACTTCAAGGAGACCCGGATCTACTTCGACTCAGTGACTTTTGCGACTCTGGGCAGTGGCTACACCTGAATGCCTAAGAGAAAAGAAACAAATGAAATCGAAAGCTGGTGTGAAATCAAAAGCAAGCGTATTTTGTGGGTGGGGAAACGGATAAACAATTAAATGGCACATATCCTCAGCATGCACCGTCCAATATACCGTAACTTACCTGAACGCATATAGACTTTTACTTTATATACCTCAACAGTATAGACTCCTGTGTATCTCAATTGAGAAGTAAGTAGCACTGAATGGGGTGTACTCCCAGCTAAGTAGATACAAGATTGCAGCTTAAACACGTGGGTACTACGATCCAACCAAAGATAAGCTCATAAGCCTTATTGATTTCAATGACCGAGATCCATGGGGCAATCCTATAAGTATCTACCAAGCTGCATTGAGTTCAGTGGGACTTACACCCAAGTAAATGAGTAGAGGGTTGCAGCCTTAAGCCCACACTTAAGTATTCCAGTTGAAGTAAGTGAGACCTGGAAAGTTCTTGTTGTATATAAATTATTAAATATGTGCATTAGTAGATAGTGGGCATGCAATGTTTATATAGACCGTGCATCACTTATTTGTTACTATTCATATCCCAACTTTCTGTCAAGGAACTTATGGTGGCATACATGGTTCCTCCGCAGTTTATCATCACAATAAGCCTGTGAGGTAGGTTATTTGATAGAGAGAGTGTGTGACTAACCCAAGGTCACCCAGTGAGTTTCAGGGCTGAGTGGGGGTTTGAATCATGCCCTCCCAGGCCCAACACTCTAACCAATAGCTTACACTGTCTCTTTTTTCAAATGTTTTTCCCAATAGAGCAGAATGCAAACCAATGAATAATATTCAACATATCCACTTCCACATAAAGTATACATGAGAGAAATGACAGGATTTCAGCCGTGCGACATAGCTATCAGGGGTAGCAACAGTTTTTTTGTGAACTGGACATCCACATGTGGCGTGTCAAAATTAGTGTGAACTCATTTGAGTCACCACCTGTAACCGCGACTTCAAGCGACGACTTGCAGGTGAAAAACATCCTCAGTCGTCATAGGAAGTTTGTTTTACTGAGCCTTACTACTCTTATCTTAATTAGAGACCAATAATTCATGGGTTATGGAGAACAGATGCAGGAACTCATCAAGGTAAAATTTGTGTTGGGGGTCCCTCTAGATCAGCCCGTTTCTCAACTCTCGTAGTCAGTCTGGCACGTCCAAGAAATAACAAAAACCAGGGAGCATTTGAGCATGTTCAGAGCCCCCCCCTTCACGTCCACTCTAAACAATGGGAGAAGGAGGAGAGGGTCCAGGAGAGAATTACTGGACACAGCACACGACTCCCAACTAGGCCTGACCCCAGTACCTCTTATTCCAAACAATGAGAACTTCGAGTGACCGGTGTGTGAGAATCGGTCCAGTTCTTAAAGAGGAACGGTGGCCAAGGGCAAATCCCTCCCTATTAGTGTCAGTAACAAATCTTCCAAAAATCTGAAGGGATTTGTCATTTTATTTCCCAGTCTCAGTATCTCTATTTGTCAAATTGCACGAGCAATATAGAACCATCATCAGCATCTCTCTCTCTTAAGAACTGTAGATTGACTTTTTAGCTCCACCAGTGCTCCCACAGAGATAAAAGTGCTGCGTTTGTGACAAACTTATGTTTCTGATCCTGGGGACATCAACTCCTGCATAACATTGGATTAAGTAAACAGGGAAGAGAAGGCAGACTTTACACAATAGAGGTGCAAGTTTATCAACATTTTGTTCTTTATGAGAGCACTGTAAGCAGTAAAGAGGGAATTTTTCATTTACTCAGTTTTTGCCTGAAGCTTCTGGTACATTTTATTATCTATCATCTCTATCTCTATCTATCTATCTATCTATCTATCTATCTATCTATCTATCTATCTATCTATCTATCATCTGTCTCTCTATGGCATATAATAAAATTTGGATTTCAAAACAGCTCCTTATTACTTCTTCGCTCTTGAAATACAAAACAGGAGACAAATAGTTTGTGCCTTGAGGTACTGTCAGTATTATTCCCATTTCACAGATGGAAAGGAGAGGCTGAGAGGTAGAAACCTGACTTGCTGGTATAGTGATAATTCTACATGGGGAGGGGAGAATACTGCAAGAAAGATCTCCCCGAGTTTTAACTCTGCACTTTTGCCAAATGCAAAACTATAAATGGGGGATCGGCACTAACAGCCTGCCGCTGTAAAAGAAGTAACCATTTCAGTGCATCATTTTCAATGCAATAAAATGCGTTTGCAGTGCTGTCTCATAGCTGCCTAGTTAGAAGTAAGCCCCACTGAGTTCACTGAACTTCTTCCTAGGGACGTGTCTGGAGGACTGCAGCCTTAAAGTTATTTCACGTCATTTGTTTTACATAGTCACAGCCCTGTAAAAAACAGGTAAATACAATTTACTGTCCGTTTTACTGCTGGGAAACTGAGGCTGGGAAGCAAGCTAGCTGCTCAAAGACAACCGGCGCGCGCAGCCCATCTTACCCAAAAGTCTTTGGGGGCGAGAAACATCTATACCTGTAGCCCAGCGCACCCCCAAGTTTTTTTTTTTTTTGAGGGGGACTATCTTTAAAAGCAGGGTGTACAGAATATAAATGAATGGCATTAATCACATACACGAATGAGATTCCTTATTGTTTGTAATGCAAGGGATACGGGACTGGGAAGCAAGGATGGGAGAAAGAGAAACAGCGAATCCTATTTAAACTCCAGGTCCCTTTGCTACTCCTTTTGCAACGCGAGGCATCAGGATCAGCGTCTAGCCACTACTTACTTACTTTATTTATTTTATTTATTTAGTTTTTACAGAGGCACAAGGAGCTGCCTTCAAGGTCCTCCTCGCTTGATGGCATGCATTTGGTGGCCAACTTGCCAGGCAGTTGAATTGACCAAGGCAGACTTTAGCCCTTGACCTCGAGGTCGCGTATGGGTGGGTGCAGTGAGCTCCTTGCCGCCTCCAGGGCTGAATGTTGATGGAGCCAAACGAGGGACAGCCCTTTAGCCGAGCCCCCGGGGAAGCCTGGGATTCTTCCCCACCCCTCCCAGGGGACAAGGGCAAAGGTGAAGGGCGTTTGTTTCCGAAGAGACTCGGAGGTACCCAGAGACTGGCCGCTCCGCGACGGGCCTGGAGTGTGACTTCGGGAGCGAGCAAGAAGACGCCATTGGGAGAAGGAGCGAGCTCACCTCGAGAGGGCGAGAGGCTGGTGATCTTTATCCCCTGGGATGGCCACTTCTCTCCGTGGATACAAGTCCTCCCGGGGGGCAAGGGTCTCTCCTGACCTTCGCTTCAGTGGGTACAAAAGGGAGATCAGAAGTTAAACAGCCCAAACAAAAACAAAAAAGCGAGGAAAGCAGTGAAAGTAAACAAGAGTGTTTCTATGTCTTTCTAAAGAATGGATGCTTTGAATGAGTGAATGGCAAAGAATCTTGTGGCACCTTGAAGACAGACCGATTTCTCGCGGCATAAGCTTCCGGGGGCCACAGTTCACTTCATCACATGAATCTGCAGCTCCCTAGGATAAATTAGATTTCTTAGTCTGGATTTGTTTAAGGATGCAATCCGAGGCTCCTTTACTTGTTGGTGGTGGTGGGGGGGGCAAGTCGCTTTGACTTCCAGGTAAATATGCATAAAGGCGTGTAGTTCAGCTCTGTACCTATTTACTTCGAAACAATCCTAGCTACCAATGCAGCGGGACTTGCTTCCAAACAAGTGGGCATGGGATTTGGGGCTTAAATAAAACACCAACCCTTTCTGCCTGTCTCTTTGAATCACCCCCACCCTACCCCAGACAGCCATACAAGAACTGGAAGAGGCTTAGGGAGGACAAATAACTGACAAAGAAAATTCGACCAACTTACATCAATTTTCCCTCCGCTCCCTTACAAGTCAGAAGGAAACCGAGATTAAAATAATGATCTGATTTATCCTTTCTCCAATAACCCATTGGCTCTTTCGAACCTGTTTCCTTAAACCACCCCTGCTCCCATGAAAATAAACCTAAAGTCCTGCCCCCCCAAAGTAGTGGACAGCAACAACAATAACGATTTCCCATATATAAAATATGAAAATGCTATATAGTAATGTGAATATAAGTCCCCCCCCCCCAAACAAGTCATGGTGTGGCAGTGAAGGTAGGTTAGGAGCTGGAAGGGTGGGGGGCTGAGAGAGCTAAGAAGCTGAAGTCTGGTAATTCTATCTCTTGGCTGTGGCAACAGGGAGAGTCAGCCGAGTCTACCTATCGGGCCATCTGGCTGTTCTAAGCTGTGGCCCCATGCTGTATGATTTTCTCTTAAAATCTCTTCCGCTGAAGCCCCGCTCTTATTGAATTCATCAAAAGCAAACTTTCCCCGAGTTTTTTTTTTTTTTTTTAAAGAAGGAGGCTAAAATAATAAGTCGACCACTGTGACATTCTCTAGGCTTAGACCATTTTTCATAACGCAGCTGATAGTCTTTTGTGCGGCGGAGGAGACTAAACAGATGAATAACGAGGAAAGTCTCCCGGAAGGGAGGAGAGAGAGAGAGAGAGAGAGAGACAGAGAGAGAAACCCCATACAGCTCCCCCCCTCCAACTAAAGCTGCTTTTTCTAATCTTTAAAAAGTTAACTGAAATGAGAGGTGCGTGTTAAAAAAAAAAAAAAAAGCCCCCAGCGCCACCAAGGAGCAAGCAAAACACTGATTGTGTCCCGACTGGAAACAACTTTGCACTGGCTCGCTTCGCTCCCCAAACTTTTTTTTTTTTTAAGCTTATGAGACGACCCAGGTGGCGAGGCGAAGCCGGGGCCTGGGCCATCTCAGAGAAACAGCCGCAGCCTGCCTGGAGACCCCAGCTGCTCTGATGACTATTTTTTCCATCCTTTCCAAACTTGCAGCAAGTCACACACTCTCTCTATATCTCTCTGCATTTTTATTTATATTCCCCCCGGTCCTCCTCCTTGTAGTAATCCTTATTGACTCTAGGGCCAGGAAGCAGGAAGTGTCTGCAAGAGGAAGGAGGAAATCGGGGTGGGGGTTGGTGGTGTTTGTTTTTGATGGACACATGGGGTAAGTTTCATCTTTCATTTTGTTTTACCTCGGTGTATTTTCAAGTGTATCCCCCCCTCTTTTTAAATGCTTGATGTACATTCTAGATATATAGTTGATGGATTGCTTATGTTCTCCCAACTCATTTCATATAGAGATATGATTTGTGTATGTCTTGGATCCTGTTTAGATTTGATTTGCTGTTGTTTATTTTATTTTTTTCCTATTCTCTTCACTTCGGGATTATTTTCAAACTAAATCAAGATGCTTTATACCCCAATCTCCTACTTCAGTGGGTTCCTAGGGAGTGGGATTTTAATATGTTTGAATGAGATGATATTCAATATGTCATGGGGGACCAGTGGGCTCGTGGTTTTTATTTATTTATTTGATATATTGTGGGAAGAAGGGTGGCATCTTAGGCCCCGATCCGAGTCACACCTGGAAGTAAACGATAGGTGGAGTCCTACTGATACTTAGAACTTAGCCGCATCGAATTGAACGGGACCTACTTCCCATTCAAAGCATGAATAGGTAGGGGGCAAACTTTCTATGATTGGACTGCAGGAATCCTGTGTGTGTGTGTGTGTGTGTGTTGGACTATGAGAAAAACAAAACTGACCCAACTAGCAGGGTTGCTGTTGTTGGGGCAAACAAGACATATTGTAAAAGGAATTTGCTAATTAAAAACTATGTAGTAAATAATAGCAGTGCATTGTGTGAATATACGTGGCGAAAATCCATGGCGTTTGCTTTAAGAGGATCCATACCGCTCAGCTCAGTGGCGCTTACTTCCGAGTAAACGTGCGTAGGATCCAGCTGTAAGACAAGCTGCCAGTTCCCTCGTCAAAAAGCCCGTGTGCAGCTGCGCGTTTTGCAATATATAGCTCCATGTAATCATATCGTCAGCATCACACACCGGATTCCACTTAAGTCCACGACGCCGAGGGTCGAATGTATTAGCCAAAGTCCTACACGCGCGCGAGGTTTTTTCTCCAGAAGCTCAGCCATTGGTTAAAATAGGGCTATTTATTCAAAGGGAGAAGCCACGCGGGTGATCTGGGGAGTTAGCTTCATTTTTAAGAACTGTTTATGTGTGTTACGTTACATGCACAGCCATTTCCTTTGCGCTGTGCCTCGTCAGTCTCCAGATAGGAAAGATCCCCCCTCCCGCCCGCCCCCCCATTTAAGCAAAATAATCCCAGCCGCCGAGAAAATACGACCCAAGCAGATTAGCTCGGAGTGAAACCGCATTACATAGCATAGACATCAACCCCCCCACATCCACAGAACTCAGTGGAAGCTACAATGGAAGCCCATTTAGCATGTGAAATAAAACCGGAGTCTTGGTTTAGTGCTTTGTTTTGACTGGCTTGTCGGTTCAGGATGGTGGATTTCGTCTAAATGCAAGGACTCCGGCTTCACTGCGTCTTCTGGGAGCGGCCCTAAGTACCACTATATGGGAGTAACTCCCATTGAACTCAAGGGACCGGATTTGCTTCTGCGTCACGGTGCTTAAGATCCTGTTGGCAGCCCAGCTACACTTGCCTGTCTCTTTCTCTTGGGCACGTTTTCCTGTTGCTGCCCTTGGTGGTTGTTTCTCCAGTATCCATCTCAGGTGCCTCGCTCTTAAGTGCGTAAAATATAACATCATATTTGGGTCCCATGTAATTGGCTGGGCTTCACTTTTAGAAGACTCTGGTTCCTTTGGATGCTGATTCCGACTTTTCTTTCCAAAAACTGGGAAGAGAGCGTAAAATCCTCCTCCTTTTCCTTCCTGGGGAAGAAATAAGCAATAAAAGAGGATAGTGGGGCGTTTCCACATTAAAACTACGGACTAGCTCCTTTGCAACAAAATAGATTCTTTGACATGCGCTGGGGACAGAGTTCGCCTGGGGCGGAGGTCCCTCTACCCCACTATCCCGCCCCCCAACCAAAGCTTGCACAGTGTGCAGGGTGATGGAAGAAACAAGCGATCCCTGGGATTAATGCCCTTTCTCCGCGCTTTGGTCTGTGGGACTAGCAGAAAACGCAACTTTTGCCCCCATTGGCTAGCTAGGTGAATTAAGCGCACCCTGCAACTGAACAGTCCTTGACCTTTGCCTTTATGTTTGCTCAAATGTTTGCCTAAAACACAATCACCCTTGACAAGGGAGCCTGCTACCGTGTGACACCGCCTATTCAATAGATAGATGTTCCCTGCCACACACACAACAACCCCAGCGCAGCATTTTAAATGGCTTAGGTATTTGTAAAAGCCCGTATAAATTAATGTCGGGTGATTGCTAGTTGCTGGTCAAAGAGGCGGCCGTTTAACTGGTAGAATACAAGGGAATCCATAGCGAGAAAGCACACGCGCGCGCGCTGTTTCTCTGTCTCTCTCTCTCTCTGTTTCTCTCGCACGCACACCCGAACACAAACAAACAGGGAGAAAAAAACCGAGGGACAGGAAACCCGCAGCAGCGAATGTGCAGGAGCGCGCGTGCACAGGAAATGTTAGTAGCGAGCCACGCATGTGTCTAGGAACCAGACTCAAACGCTGCTAATGCTTGAGGAGGAAGAAAAAGAGAATAAAGGAATGAAAGGGTTGATACTATAGAATAGGACCAGTGTGGTCTAGAACGCAGATAGACTGAAATAGGATCCGGTGGATCCGTGGCACATGCAGGCCGATGTAGTCAGGCCCACTCGTAAAAAAGATCACTTACTCCCAAACAAATCAGCATTCCCAGGATATATTGCCTTAGTACATTTCATTGAAATGAATAGTATGAAGATTGGTATACTGTATGTCTATACCTAGGTATACGTGTATTTCTGTGCACAGGATTTTGGCACTTCTGTTTTATGGGGTATCCAAGCATTAAGGATGCATTCTCCTCACCCCTCTCCGCCAAACGCCTTTTAAACAGTTAAGTTGGAAGGAGGTGAGGCTTCTCTTTCGATAGGCAACCTGGGAATTGGGTTTGCTAGATGCCTTCGACCTCCCCTTACGACTTAGAAGCTTTGAAATGCCTCACCCCACCCAGGGAGTCAAAAGGGTTCCTTCTCAATATTTTTCAGCAGGACAGCTCAACCCTTCGCTCGAAGGAACCTGACTGCTGGTGCAGCCAGCACCCTCTCTCCTCAGTGAGTTCAGGGTCGCTTACTCCCGAGTAAGGCTTTCTAGGATTTCTGGCTCCCTTCGCAGGAGTGTCGGGAGGAACTGGGTTGGGTGGAAACGTGGCTCCTTCCCTGGGGCTGGTGTCTTAGTCCCGTGCAGGTTACAGAGGATCTCTGCAAGGCAAGGCTCTTTCTCTGGGGAAAGGGAAGCAGTAGCTTCACCCTCCTTTCGCCCTCGCAACCCATTCCATATATTTTCCTATGCGTACACACGACACTCATATGAATGTATTCTTGCGCAAACAGGGATGCACGTAGCTGTTAATGCTGATTGGTCATGAGCGTCTTCCGTTTGAACTTGCAGTGACTGGGGTGGGGGAGGAAACCTCCTGCATTTTCATTGCCCTCCTGTAACCCTTGAGTTAGAATGAAAATGAAGGATCCATATGAGGACGATGACTTTAAAAAATAATAAACTCGTAATTTGATTTTTTTGCTCTTGTTACCAGCCAATAAAAGCTCCAGTTCTTGGAGAGATCAAGCTGTTTAGTTAGTAAACAGCGATGCGATTCCGTTGTAATGAATTTTGTTCGTTTTGGTCTTTCCGCGAGTAAGAGTTCTTTGATGCACTGCTATATGTATGTAAATAACCTGGGAGGGGGAAACCTTCACATTTTGTGGACTACTTTTCTCTAGCCACGTAAAGGCATTCCTTTCTATAGCAGAATGTTTGGCGCTTTAGAAAACAACTGCTATCTGCATTAGCTTGCTGCTCTGGTTGTTTCGGAAGTCGTTTTTAATCTCTTATAGGATTGTCGGAGCTCAAAGAGCTTTCTCACGTCCTCAGAGTACATGGTCTGTTTTTAATATCCCATTTTATGGATATGGAAACTGAGAGCTCTGCCCAAAGATGATGGCCTGATAGAAAACCTATTTTCCATCAGACTCTTCCAATATTCTCTTCGCTGGATGCTGCACTTCAGTTTCCTGTGGGTGTGAACCAGTGTAGAATAGGGCAGAGTGGATGGCTGTGACTGTGAACAGCTCCACTAGTTCTCAGTTTCCCCATCAGGAAAATGGACACGTTTAACTGCCGATCATTAACACATCCCAACTCACCGCGTAAAGATTCTAACAGATGAATTTCAGACTCTAAAGCCATGCGGTTCCAGTTTAAATTATTGCGCCCCCAAGAGCGTGATCCTCAAAAGGTTTGTTTAGAAGCAATTCAGCCGCTGCTTTTTTGAAAGCAAATGCATTTAGGAACCTTAATCGCCATCAGTTGCAGCCGAAGCACAATGGATTTAATTGTACTGTGGGTTTTTAAAAATGTGTTATGACCCGCCCAGGGACCTTCTTTCTGATGAAGGGGGTGGGGTAAGAAAGAAAACAACAATAATTTTGCTAATAATGTATAATGAATACTCAGGCTTTGCTGTTGGATCGCGTTGGGAAGTATGTTCGCATCGATCAGTTGGGAATTTGTTTCACGCATGCCCCCTTGGCTGGGACCGTAGCGCTTTTGCGCAATTCCCATTCATATCGGAGATGGGGTGGGGGCGGCTTGCAAATGACAGTTTCAGGTGTACTTTGCTGTCTAAGCACCTTGAATCGAAAATAAGTCCCAATGATTTCTCACGAGTTTACACTCGATTTTTTTTTTTTTTTTTACAAAATAGAATGTCACTCTTCCAGAGCTCCAGGTAGCCTGAAAACCGCAGTTGAGTGCTTTGCTGACACGTGTCACACCTGGTGCAGAAGTATCCATCTTTTCCCCCTATAGGCTGAAACGAGCTTTTCTGTTCACTTACTGCCGCGTGGCTGATTCGCTCAGGACACACGTGCACTTAAAATTCAGGGATTAGTGATGCCCTCCAGTAATATTGCTCGCCTACCGCATAGCGATACGAAACACATTTAATTGGAAGTTGGCGCCATTGGTGGGTTTTGTTTTTGTTTACTTTCGAGTAAGAGTGTAGTTTATGGCAGGTACCTGATATTCTCCAGGGAATTCTAACCAGCAACGGAAATTTGGGAGGGGGGAGGCTACTACAAATAAGAAAAGTATCTATTTGCATCGGTGGGAAGCCCCATGGGACATTTACTCCGAAGGAAGCGTGCAGCCAATGATCCTGAGTTCGGCTGGAAGCCTGCAGGCCACCAGCAAAGGTGGTTTAGGTTGCACCTCCATGCACATTTGCTCAGGTGTAAATCCCCTTGAAGGCAACGGGATTTACTTTTGAGTAAACATCCGTCGAACTGGACAGTTAAGTAGGAAAAGAGCGCAGGTTTCAATTTCTGATTCGCCTTTTTCCTGGGGAGCTGTGTGTTGACGAACGAAAGGAAAGCCGTCGCTGGCCAAATTAGAGGAAAATGAGTCAGGGATCGCCACCTCCGAGGCAGGACGAGTCAGAGGATCACAGCGCCGATTAAGTAGAAATGGGTGCGGGGGGGCGGCGATCTGGGAGAAGGTCAGCCACGAGGCTTTTGCAAATACAGTGACGACAGACTTTCCTTTGGTACTCTGCCATGAACGGGAGAGAGATTGCAAGCTGAACTTTCTTCCCGCTTCCTTCGCAAACTCCCCAGTGAAGGAAACGGGTTATTTGTTGTAAGGAGGCATAGTAGAACTTTTTTTTTTTAAAAAAAATATTCATTAGAGAAAACTTTGCTTAGAAGATGAACTGTCTGACAGCCAGATCCCATGAGCACCTACTCAGAAGTAAGTCGCGCTTACTTCGGAGCAGGTCACCAAGGGGCATAATTCTATGCAGGGATAGGAATTCTATGCAGGGATAGGGGCATAAGCAGCGCACCAAGGGGCATAATTCTATGCAGGGATAGGAAGACGTAAGCCCCACTGAGTTTCATGGGACTTACACCCAGGTAAAGGTAGGTACTGTTGCAGTTTTGTAAAGCAATAAGCTTCATAGACTCTGTGGGACTGACTGTCGAGGAATCCTGTTTTGGCTCGCCTGCCCTCCACGTAGATTTAAAGTCACTCACTTACACACAACACTTACGTGTTGTAGACATGCTTGCATTTACACCGTAATTCAGTTTTAGTAGGTGCAATAAGAGTTCAACATCGCTGTCCGCAACCCGTTTATTGACTTCAAATCAATTTAAACTGCCACCCGAGGCACATCGACTTGCAACTCGGTTTCGCTGACGTTCCTCCCCGAGATCTATGGCTTGGAAGTCTGCCACTGATTTCCCTGGGACTCCTTTCCAAGGAGCGTGTGCCCAAGAGGAACGCCATAAACGTCTTGACTTGCAAGTACATTACAGCGAAAGTCAAAGTGCTTAGGTTGCGGGTAACTGCAAATCCTGGCTGGGAAACTGCGCTGACAATATGTTTCGGTAATGCTTTCCTTATGGAGCTTTGGAAGTTTCAAAAAGTTGAACCTCGCTTCTTTCGGTCACTGCTCTCCCGAACAGAAAAGAAAGAAATATATTTGCAAATATATTTGTTAGCATGCCTATGAGATACCAATCAGAGTTTGCATGGGAAAGTTTTATTTAAAAATAATTACGATGTGATAAAAAAAAGGGCACACCTTTCACGCACAGTATTTTATCGTACTAGGTACTGTATATCTCCTGAATTTCCATCCCTCCCCCACCCCCCCTTCTAAACTGTCTGCTACATAAACAATGAAGCTTGTAATTACTTGCTAATTTCATTGCGGTTGCTCCGGAGAGCTTATAACATTTGGGCCCCATTGTCCACTCATTATGTTTCCAGAAGCTTTCTAGGCTGCCTCGCCTGGACTTTGTCCAGTCTGTAACCAATAAAGGAAATTTACAACCTTGACACATAGGGAACCCGTCTCTCCCGCTCCCCGCCCCCTCCGCCGCCAATGTCAGGGAAGAAAAATTGAGATGTAAAGGTGCTTGGTGCTTTCTCACAACCTGGAGCTCTTAATAAAGAATTAGACTAAAGCGGGAGGGGGGTGGAGAAAAAAAAAGAAATGGTAACACAATAAATAGAGTTAGATCCCTCATTCAAAGACCATGTTTTTTGTTGTTTTACTTCTTATTAAAGATGCTCATTACATCACTTTGTTCCAAAAGGACACTTTCATTCTCTAAGAGTTTATTTAACAGAGTACCGTCAAAACCAATAGGAGTGATGCCATCGTTTTTCAACAACAGGAGGATCATATAACCTTCTGATGTTTTTAGTTCACCCGATCCAGACTTCTGTGACAAAACATTTTAATGGATATCGATCAGTGACAGTCGCCGAAACGGTTAGCGGTGAAATAGTTAAAGCTCAGCAAATACCAGCACCCCTCAGGACTTTAAAGTTAGTCCAAAGTTATATATCTCGCAACGATCCGAAAAAGGTGATGAACTTGGGCTTTGGTGGGTTTCTTTAAGGAAGGAACAAAGATTAAGCACATATAGAATACATATTCCAATTTTGTCTGTGTGATTTTCCCCACCGTAAGGGTGGTTTCAGTGGCACTTGCTTCCAAACAAATGTGCTCAGGATCGCAGTTTTATGACATCTTTGCAGGCTGGGGCGAAATTCAAAGCTGAAAACTTATGCACTTGGGAATAGCCCGCCCTCAGCGGGACTTACTTCGAAGGAAACGTGCACAGGATCGAGCCCACCCCCCTCCCTCCGTTAGCATGTCCATTGCATTTTACATGTGAGTTGAATTCATTAAAGGCTGAAATATTTCTTATGGATCGGTCCCGGTTGAAACAAAATGTTCTGGTTAATACCTGTGCAAAAAGTAATAATCAAAACCTCTCCCCAGGCTGCACATAGAGACAGACAAATTGTGTGTGCGTGCGCGCGTGTTTATTTCTATGTATATATATGTGTGTGTGTGTGTGCGCGCGTTATCTACCAAACTACCTGCAGTTGTTTACTGGAGCAATCACTCGGTTACTAATTGAACTACATTGGAGCAAATTCTTTCAAGTTTGTAAAAGGCTTTGACTCTGGTTCTTTTTCCAACCACGGGCATAATGGAAGCAGAAGGAAAGAAGATGGGCATATTTTGAGGGGGGGGGGGAAGAGACCCTTTATATCAGCCGGCAAAGGGGATAAGTATTATTTGACCGATTTCTGTACCGATGTAGGTTTTGGAGCTGCACAAAACTCCTAAGCCGCAATCCTGCACACACGTATCTTGTTGAAAATGAGCCTTACTTCCGCGTGGACTCATATTAGGGTGCACTGTAACGCAGGCGGTTTGTCTGAAGTGCTTTGCTTAGAATGAAAACCAACGGGGCTTCCTGCCGACGCACCCCGAAAGATCGCTTAGCACCCGCATTCTAGAACTCTTTGAACGCAAAGAGGGACAAATCCTGACCTACCTTGCAGTGTTGTTGTACTTAAGCGCTTGGAACACCCCAAAGGTTCTATTTCAATTATGTTTTAATTTCCAGTGGAATTCTAACAGAATTTTTCCTCTTGCACTTGCTCTCCTGACCACTTCCGCCCCCCCTCCCCGCCCGCTCCTTGTTGCTATCTTGTTTGTTTCCCTTTTAAGCATCCTGCTTTTCTTCTCCACTCCTCCTCTCGCAGAGAAGGGCAGCAGGGCCATCCCACAAGCAGCTCGGGGTCAGAGGCTGTTCCTCCCTCCCGGAGCCGTGTTTGTTTACAAGGAGGCAGAACTGAGGCTGTTAACGACGTCTCCTGCTTCTCACCTGACTGGCTGGGGAGGAGGCGCTGTCCTTTCCACCTCTTGGAGCCTTTGCCGTTCAGATCTTCTGCTTCATGACAGGTGGGCTCCCAATGTTTGCTATTTCCAGGGCCAGGGACGTGCGATCTTAATAGCTCCACCCCAGTACACTCAACTTGATTTGTATATGCACCCTAGATTCAGCAACAACAGAGTCGCAGGGCTCCATGGCCCTCTATAGCTGTGGCTGTATTCCAGCTTCCATTGGCCCCAGCTAGCTTGGCCCAGTGGTCAGAAATGACTGGAGTTGCACCACAGTGTCACATGAGTGTGATGGACAGTAATCACACAGTTCAAAGATGGTGTTAACTCTCTAGTAGCAAAACACTATCCTCACAGACTTGGTTGAGTGTGAGGCCTGATGAGCACAGCAGCTCATTTCCTGTGGTCTTACTCCATGAAAACCAGTCCCTGCCTCCTCTTAAGAAGAAGAAGAAGAGTTTGGATTTGATATCCCACTTTATCATTACCCTAAGGAGTCTCAAAGCAGCTAACAATCTCCTTTCCCTTCCTCCACCACAACAAACACTCTGTGAGGTGAGTGAGGCCGAGAGACTTCAGAGAAGTGTGACTAGCCCAAGGTCACCCAGCAGCTGCATGTGGAGGAGCAGAGATGCGAACCTGGTTCCCCAGATTACGAGACTACCGCTCTTAACCACTACACCACACTGGCGTAGTCCCCTTCTCTGCATAGTTTCCCCCCCCCCAAGCAATCAGATACGGCATCTGCATACAACCAGGCTCTCCTCCTTTTTCATGCCTCTTCTGGTTCTGGGAGACCTGCAGGGACAGTTGCTTGTTACAGCAGGAGGTGGAGATACCCATGACTTTTCAGTAGTGAGACTCATCTCTGCCTCTTGGTCCGGCCTATCCACTCACCTGCTTCAGCTTCTGCCTCTGATTCTCTCTGCCACAGATTCTTCCAACCCACTGAGCCCTGTTGTCTCTTCAGCTTCTGACACCTCCTCTTCCCAGTCTTCTCCCTCTGACCACCCATTGTTGTCCCACCACCAATCCATGGTCTCTGAACCTTTTTCCTTTGGGGGTTCCCCAGCTGGTTCCTGCAACCATTCCTCTGCATCCAGCCATCTGTGACACCCTGCAGCATCTGAATTGCCAGAGGGCTTAATGATCACCCAGGGAGATGCATTCTTTCTGCATTCTTTCCCGGGGAACTTTCTGGAAGCAACCCAGGGCTGGTGCTATTGTAAGGCCAACTTGGCAGCTACCTAGGGAGCAGACTTCAGAGGGGCAGAATACTGTCCCTTGAGGGGCACAGTTTTATATGGATTAGTTTTGGTTATGCCTTATAAATTTACAACAACATTTTATTTTTATATAGTAAATAATTTTATGATTTCTGCAAGACATTTTGTGGGTGGGTGCAGATAGTTATCCTTGCCTAGGGTGAAAGGCTGGGATAGCTCAGTTGGTAGAACATGAGACTCTTAATTCAGGGTCATGGGTTATGTTGGGCGAAAGATTCCTACATTGCTGGGGGTTGAACTAGATGACTCTCATGGTGCCTTCTGTATAATTCTACAAAATTAGCCTTGCCTAGAGTGCTAAAACAGTCTGGCACTGGGGCACCAGAGACAAAAGTGGTCAGAGGAAAGAGCAGGAGTCTTTCTTTTGTATAGCAGGCTACATTATAGGCATAAAAAGATACACCTGCACCCTTTCCCATCTTTCATCCAAGCAAATAAGAGAATAGCATAGTTCAAGGCTGCTAGAATGTTCAGGGAAGCAGGAGAGGATATATTGTTTATTAATGTCCTTCCTAACTTGTACTAGCAAGTTCCTTTACTTAGCAGAGTTTCACATTCCCCTTTTAAACGCACAGCAGATAGCTGGTTGCAGGCTTGTTTAAGCCTCTCAATATTAGGCTTCTGGTGAGTTCCCTTATATCCCTCTTCAAAGAATAAACACACCACAATCTTGTGTAAAGTATAAAAAAGAAGTTTACTCACAATATCAGTTCACAGTTGGATCTCTTAGTTACAAAGTATATACATGTGGATCTATCCCATATGGAGATAGTTCCAGTGTCCTCTGTTGGCTGAGAGCCAAGAGAGCATTTCTAGCTAAAAACTGCTGCTCCAACGACTGAAGAAGTCAAAGAGAGAGGGGGGGCTGCGTGCCCTTTCCCTTCTGTTACCTGGACTGGTTAGGTCACACCCATCTCTAGTCACATGCAAAAGGAAGTATGTCCCAGCCAGGAGGAAACAGGAAGTTTTCCACTGGCTGGACCAAACATTCCCTTGCATGCCCATTCTAGGAAAACAAGGAATGTTGTACTTGACTGCTACTTATGTATCACATCCCACAAAGGCTACATTCCAGCAAAAGCAGACTAAGAGAGTAGGAGCGGGTCTACTGAGGACCCCAAGGGCCAGACAGAGAGGTATTTGGCCCCTGGCCCTGATGTTTCCTGCCCCTTCCCTAGAAGGTGGTACTTTGCCTTCTGGACAGCTGCACAACAAAGGAGCTGTTCAGAGGCTCTGAGATTTGGCAATGATAGGTGTGTGTCTGATGATGTGAACTGTCTTGCTTCTCACCACACTATGATCTTCACAGAAATAATTTAAACAGGGTGCTCAAAGGCTTGAAAGCAAACAGAGAGAAAGCTGGTTGAAAACCTTGGCTTTCTGCTTTGCATGTAGAAGGTCCCGGGTTTAATCCCCAGAAGCTGCAGGTTGGGGTCTGAGTGTCCCCTGCCTGCAACCCCAGAAATTTACTGTCTGTTGACGTAGGCAGTACTGAGCTAGACGGACCGTTTGGTCAGACACAATCTAATACAGCTTTGTAGCCGTTCCTTAAGTTCTTATTTAGAATATAAGATGTCTTGTGGCATAAGCGGTAGACTAGCTTAGCTCCTGCTTAGGCCACAGCAAACCTGTTTGTACCACAAGGCTCTTTGCTGCAGCACAGCTACCCCTTGTGGGATTCTCTTTTGGCAAAAGGAAGAAGATGGGGATGGTTAAGGCAACCATTCTCCTTTTCCATAACAACAGCAACAGTCATGATGCCAGTATTAGGACCAATTGAGGATGAAAGATACAGGAGAAGCTGGTTTTACAGTGAAGAAGGAGCTAAAAAGGCAACAAAAAACACCACCTCCTTCTACTCCCAGATTCCCAAATTGTTGGCTGGCAAATCTCCAAGCATCCATAGCCTTTGGTACACACAGTTCCCATGGAAACCACATAGCTTTCCTCCAAAGCACTTCACCTGAGGGCCTAGGGAGAATTAGGAAATGAAGAGGATGCTGTTCTGAGCTTCCCTTCCCCCATCCATGCATGTATAGGCAAAGCCCTACATCTTTGCTCTCCATGGTGACTTTCCAACTCTTTCCACACTAAAGCTAAGAGCAAGCTCACAAGGCAAAAGTCTTCACGTTTCCGGGGGAGAAAGTCTCCTAAAAACCTAGGTTTGCATTTTTGTGAAGGGACTAGGGATTTATCTATATCATACATTTAGAACACATTGCTTCCCCCAAAGAATCCTGGGAACTGTAGTTTGTTACGGGTGTTGGGAACTGTAGCTTTGTGAGGAGTCCCCAGGAGTCTTGTGGAGTGGGGGGAGAGACATGTGTTTTAAATGTATGGCATGGATGTGACCTTGTCCATAACTAAAGTTCTTGTCAGGTGGAAGCTGAAACAGTTAAACTTATCTATACCAGTTTTGGGAGGGCAATTTATTTACTTTGCTGATTTAAACTGGATTGATAGTCACCCCCTTTCACCAGGGAACTATGTAGTCCAGCAAGTGAGGGCTAGGGATCTTAAGCATCTGATTCTCTCTGCAATCCCTACCAAACTTCAATTACAAGCATTGGGGCAGGTAAATTGATTTATTAAAAACAGGTATATATTTGCTGCATAGTTGTGCCCTCAATATGACCAAATAAACCAAAGGTCTAAAGAGATCTTTGGAACTTCCATGGAGACTCTTGTGAGGCTGGTTTCAGTTGTTCAGGGAACTGTTCTTTGACCTTAAATAAGAAGAGAGTTAGATTGAAGTCATGATCTCTACGCATGCTGGATGACTTTTCATTTGTGGGCCCAACAGAGCAGCAACATCTTGAGCTACTGGATAGATCAGCAAAAGAGCAACAGCTCAGCATGCAGGTGCAGCAAAAGATGGCAAATTTCTTGTTAGCATTTGGAAATAAAATAGCCAGGGATGCGGAACGCCAATCAATCTGACTGCTACTGTATATTTATATTAAATAAATAAGTTAGATAGATATATTATATGTTATATAGCTGTTGCTTTTTTAAAAAAGCAACAACCAAATGCAAACAGGTCATATTGTTAGGTTAAATGTTGTTATTGTTTTAACAATAACTCTTTGCTTTCTTTTTAATCAGTTCGCTCTTAACTCTGCTTTCCCATCTGAATGCTTCCTCTTTATCACTACAGACTTCTCTGAACCGCTACAGACCTCTCTCTGTACCCCATAATGCATGCTTGCTCCTCTTTCCCTGTTACCACAGTTCCCTGGTGCATCTCCCCCCTCCAATTTTCATACCCAAAGGACTCTCTGCAGTCCCATTTCCCTAAGCCCCCACCCCACAGTTTTTCTCTATATCACAGAGCACTCATCTCTGTCTGAACCACTACAGGCCTCTACACTGCTGGACTTTGCCAGTCTTCTTTCTGCCTGATAAACATGCTGATGTGGAGCTCCTCCTTCTGCCCATCAAATGTGCAGGTGGGCAGAAATGCCCCAGTAGCAGCAGCCCCAATCCTCGACTGCATGTGATGGCACTGGGTGTGATTTCAGGCTCTCACAGTGATCTATCTGACCTTCTCAGCTGCCATGGCAGGGATGCAGATGTGGTGCTGCTGGTCCCACTGCTCCATAAAGCCCCATTAGGCTGGGGGGTAGGTTAAGATTCCTGCCTAAGTTTCTACCATTTGTTGAACCTGGCAAATGAATCAAAACATGCAGGTGCCATTCTCACCCCCTTGTTTTGTGAGGAGCTAGCCTGTTCCCACCTTCCAGTGTTTTTAGACAATGAATGAAGCCATAGCAATGACTGGCATTTAGGAAAGCCGTTTCAGCCAATGAGACAAAGAGAAGGCTAGAATGAAACGCTCATGATGTAGACTCTTGTTTTGTTTTTAAGCACTTTCTGTTGGTATTTCCTGGTGGAGAAGTTATTGCTGCCCAACAGAAAGCAATTCAGGTATCCAGGTATCACAGGTAGCTGTGATGGGGAGGTGGGGCGTGTGCAAAGTAAAAAATAAAATGTAACGATAAAGGAAGATACCCATGATCATTCTAACCTAGGTCTTATTTCATAAAAGTAAGGTTTTCTTATGAGTTTGTATTTTTTTCTTTAAGAATTACTCTGCTAATGCCAATGCTGATTAAATCCATCATTATTATACCACACTGCAGGAGGCAGAACAGTCCTAAGAGTAAGAGTATGGGTTACGCCATACTGCAGAGTAACACAGTACTGTTACCCAAGTTGCTGAAGGGGGTAGTGTATGATAACCCTGAAGTGTAGTCCAGTATTGTTAACTGTTTTGGTTTTTTTATAAAAACACAACTTGAAATGATTAAAGCAACAGTGCAATTCTTTGAAGGCTGGAAGCTGTGAAGGAAGCCAGGGACAGAAGTGAGTGAGAAAGAGGTTGCCTGGATGCTGCATTCACCCATAGATGGACTGCAGGTCTACCCATTGAGAACCAATGGAAGGATGGACCTGGAAAGCCAGGTCTACCCACTCAGTCACCTGATCTAGCAGAAATTGTAGATCTGTTCTCTGCTGACACTTATGTATGTTTGGTTATTCGCTTAGAGTATTTACTTCCCCCTGAAAAATTCCTGTGGATGCCCAAGCCTGACACCTTCCCTCTCAGCTTGACTCCTCCTCACAGAGGTCTTTTTTACATTTCCTTTGGGAAACAGTTCAGGAGGCTTTTATTCTCCCAGCAGCAAACACGGTGAGAGAATCTCAGGTGAAGGCAGCAGCAAGCTGGAAAAACTGATGCCAAGTCGACTCTGCTGTGTGCCTTTGGACTTAGGGAAATGAGTAGCAACACATATAGACTGATGAAGGCATTCTCCCACATCCTCACACCTCACTGTTTTTATGGGCTTGGATGAAGCTTCAATTTCCAATAAAGAGGTGAGAAAGGGCAGTAAACCAGGGTGAGTTCTCCCATGGGGGCCCTTTCAGCCACTGTAAGAACTGCTTTCTCAAACTCAGTAGAGGAAATCTTTAGGCTTAATAGACAATCATACTGCTTTAAGGAAAAATGTACTCCTGGTCAAAGGATATATGTAAAAACCACAGAAATTGGGTAGATACTTCTGAAGTGTCTAATGGTTGTGTGAAAACACAACCAAAGAGATAAAGTAGCCCAATAAGGGAGCAGCCCTATGTATGGGAAGCCAGAGTAAATTACACTTGCCTAAGTGAAGCGAGTGGACAGAGCCTAGGGCCTGCTGATCAGAAGGTCAGCGGTTCAAATCCCTGCGACGGGGTGAGCTCCCATTGTTCAGTCCCTGCTCCTGCCCACCTAGCAGTTCGAAAGCACATCAAAGTGCAAGTAGATAAAAAGGTACCGCTTCGGCGGGAAGGTAAACGGCGTTTCCATGTGCTGCTCTGGTTTCGCCAGAAGTGGCTTAGTGATGCTGGCCACATGACCCGGAAGCTGTCTGAGGATAAACGCCGGTTCCCTCAGCATATAGAGCGAGAGGAGCACTGCAACCCCAGAGTCGTCCGCAACTGGACCTAACGGTCAGGGGTACCTTTACCTTTAAGTTAAACAAAGGAACAGGGGTGGCGCTGTGGTCTAAACCACTGAGCCTAGGGCTTGCCGATTGGAAGGTTGGCGGTTCGAATCCCCATGACTGGGTGAGCTCCCGTTGCTCGGTCCCAGCTCCTGCCAACCTAGCAGTTTGAAAGCATGTCAAAGTGCAAGTAGATAAATAGGTACTGCTCTGATGGGAAGGTAAATGACGTTTCCATGCGCTGCTCTGGTTTTGCCAGAGCTGGACTTAACTGTCAGGGGTCCTTTACCTTTACCTTTAAGTTAAGCAAGTGTAAAGTACACTGGGTCCAAATTCTGTTCAGGCATAAGTCTGAGCCTGCCTAAACCTGACAGAGAAAAAACAAGCATTTAAATAGTGTTTCAGTTACACCATTGAATTACACCATCCTGTTTGCTGGTTTAACTTACACTGGGAACCAGCCAGCTGAGCCAGAGATCCACCACATCCTAAATTGTTCATCCTGCTTGATCTGGGGGTTAGTATTTTATCCAGAATCAGGAACTGGAGATTAGTGGTCTGGGCAGAGTCTGGGCAAGCAAGATATTGCTGTGACATTATGTGTATATTTATGTATTTATATTATGTATTGTATGTATTTGCTAAAGTCTGGCAACAGCTGTCTCCTTTGGGAGAAGATTGATCCAAGGGTCACAAGACCAATAGAGATTGTTCACCTGTCCAATAGCAGGACATTACCATTAACTAACTGTAACATCACATTATGTACAAAACTATATGTGAAAAGCCAAATGGATTACTGATCCCTAAGACAAAAAGCTCCAAGATCCACAGCTGGGCAGTAGAACTGAAACATCATGAAAGCTGAGCAAACTTTTGAGTTCTTCAGAATTTGTCATCGGACAAGATGTTACACAAAGCAGGGAGTGTGGGCGGGGGTGAGAGTCAGAATCAATCAATCAATCAATCAATCAATCAATCAATATGTATATATTTTTTTAAAATCCTCCTCATTCCCTGCTTTGTTGGGCAATCCTATGGCAAGATCTGGCAGGAGCTGTTTAGGATGCAGCAGATCTCTAGCTCAGCCAATTCGCATTTAGGTAGGCTTAGTGTTGCTACAATCAGTGCAGTTCACAGCCCCTTCCTCACTGTATTTCAGTTTTTGTTTTTAAAAATCAATTAATAATACTGGACTACACTTCAGGGTTATCATACACTACCCCCCTTCAGCAACTTGGGTAACAATACTGTGTTACTCTGCAGTATGGTGTAAATAATAATAATAATAATAATAATAATAATAATAATAATGTTTTAATGTATTTTTAATCTCCTGTTGGAAGTGGCTGGGGAGACCTAGCCAGATGGGTGGGGTATAAGTAAATAATAATTAATAACAATAATAATAATAATAAGCCAGAATTAAATCCCCAACTCCAGCTCAGCCAAACAGCCAGTGTAACTTGCACTTTCTGGATCAGCCATCTGAGCCAAGGCCAGCGTGAGTCCCCAAAAAGGGGCATGGTTGTGGTAGAACAATAGAGGGGGAAATTTGTGCTGGATCCTAAGTGTGTTAGCTCAGTCACATGAGCTGACACAACCCAGCACAGAACATAAAATCTACCCCTCCCTCTCTCATTTGCGCCTCTCTTTCTCTCTCTCCCCTGCCCCATTTTCTTGCATGTCTCTGCCCTATGTTGGCAGCAGATCTCACATAGGGGAGGAGTGTGGGGCTACTCCAGCTCTCCATCATCCTGGGCTTTTCTCAGTCCATAGCGGATATCAGCGGAGTTCCTGAAATCATTCATCTTAAATACACTAGCTTCTCAATCTGAAACAGATTTTTCTTTGCATGGATTCCCCCCCCCCCCCATTTCTCAACTAATAACTTTGGGATCAGGAAAGTACATCTAAAATCTCCAGATAATTTAAGAAATGTGAAGATATGTAATAACTACAGAAAATTATCAGACATGTTGATGGAAGTCTAAAAGGAAAAAGACGTGTGATGAGTTCCTAATGTTTAATTGTGTTATAAATTTGTTTTTATTGGAAAATTAATAAAATTTATATAATATATATATATATAAATCTCCAGATAAAATGAGTTATTTAAAAATTCTGTATAACGCTCTTCACCAGAATTAAAACATTATATGCAATTGAAATACCAAAAGCAGTGAAATCACATAGTAATAACTAGAAATATACCAAGCTAGCAGAAAACACAAAGCAACCCACAAGATTTTAAAATGTGTATAATTTTTAAGCCTGTGAAATAGAAGAAAAAGCTTTGTCTGGCACCTAAAATAAAAGCATAGCCATCCTAGGGAAGCTATTCCATAGAGTGGGTGCCATATGTGCATAGGGCCTCTTTTTGGTGTCCTCCTACTCCACATCCAACAAGGGCAGTGGGAGAGGGGGGCGGAGGGAAGGGCCTTGGCTGACAATCTGAGAATGCAGGCAGGATGGAACGGGAGAGGGTACTGCTTCAGGTACCATAGTCCCAAGCCATTTAGGCCTTTAAAAGTTAATGCCATTCCTTTGAACTGAGCTCAGAAGCGGACAGGCAGACAGCGCAGCTCTTTTAACACTGGGTAAATGTGATCCAAATTGACTGTGCCAGTCAAAATACTTGGCAGCTGTGGCAGCTGAAGCTTCAAAACTGTCTTCAAAGGAAGCCCCACATATAACACCTTACAGAAATCCAATTGGGACATTGCATAGATAGCTATGGCCAGACAAAGGATGTGCCATTCCAGTCCAGGCAGAGGACGTAAAGAATTACTACATGCATCCTCTGCACTGTGTGGAGAGAATCCATGATAGTGCCATCTGTAACCAAGAATGAATGGTTCTGATGTAGCTATACTCTATATGATACACAGAATGACAGCTAATGCATGGCAAATGATGTTTAGGGACCCTGAATGGACGCCATTCTCAAAGGGAATCTTCCACTCAGCTTGGTCCATACCATGTGCAGTCCATAAGTGGGGTTTGACAGAAAAATGCAAACTACATTGGACTCAGGGAGAGACAGATAAGCTACCCACATCTCCCTGGCTTCTCCTCATAAATATCTGCCTTGGATCCCTGGAAAGCACTCCTATCCAGGGAAAGAGTTTTTACATCAGCTCTTAAGAGGGTAGTGGTGACAGGCTACCTGAAAGCCTCTGGCCCAACTGGCCTACTCAGACTGGCAGTCATGAATGGAAGGGAGTTAAAGGCCGTTTTCCATTACAGCTTGTCCCGAGAGAGTTTTGAGAATGCATTCACAGCAGAACCTGTACACACCATACATTTAAAACACCCCTCTGATGATTGCTGCGACCGTCATTTTTGAAGGGTGCTGAAAAGTGTCACTCTGGTAGGGGTAAACAACAATTCCTAGGATTTTGTGTTTGTTTGTGTGCGCACACACTTTAAATGTATGGTGTGTACGCAGTTATGTGGTGATGCTTATTTAAAGTATGTCTTTGCAGATTCCCGCTTAAAAAAAAGGTTGTTGAAAAGAAATGACTGTTTTGGGGGTAACACATAGTTGTTGGTACAGTGGTACCTCGGGTTACATTCGCTTCCGGTAACATACGCTTCAGGTTACAGACTCCGCTAACCCAGAAATAGTGCTTCAGGTTAAGAACTTTGCTTCAGGATGAGAACAGAAATCGTGCTCTGGCGGCATGGCGGCAGCGGGAGGCCCCATTAGCGAAAGTGGTGCTTCAGGTTAAGAACAGTTTCAGGATAGGAACAGACCTCCGGAACGAATTAACTACTTAACCTGAGGTACCACTGTAATTGCTTGGGAATCTCTGATTCGGACATACAGGGTGCGAAACAGCATTCATACAAAAATAAATAAGTTGGTAAATAAGTAAAGCGGGACAAATGAAGGTACAAAGCTGCCCTAGCGATGTGGCAAAAATGGGAAAAGGCCTAATCTTCACAGTTTCAAGTCCACTCTCCACTCACATTTCCCCATTCTGTGGCACCATCTCTTGTCTCTTTTCAGAGGAAGAAAGAGATGTCAAATCCCTCCCCTCCAGAGCAACATTAAAAAACAAAGCAAAACAAAAATCCCACCGGCACTCCAACTTTTCCTACTGACACCGTGTCAAATGCTAATAAATTAATAAACAAACAATAGGCCCAGGTTGCATATTTTAAGCGCTCATATAATCCTGGAGAAAGTGGGGGGCGGGGGGAGGCGGGGTGTTAAAGCATGGCTTCAAAGCAAGCTCAGTATTCCTAAAGCTTCTGTTCATGGTTACTCATGCAAAGTTTGCATAGATCAATCAGTTCAGCCAGGATTAGACAGAGTAGTACATCTGCACCACACATTAAAAAGAGCCAGGAAATTGTAATCATTAGAAAAGACTGGCTGCATTACTAGAAATAGCACAATTAATTAAATAATAGTGGAGGTAGTATTCATAAAATGGGTGACAATTTCCCATTTTAAATAGGCATTTCATGCTTGTTGAATTTATGTCAACTTTGTGTCAGTAAAGTTGTCTGAGAAAAAGAAATGCCAACGGACAAGTGATTATTCTTCCAATAATAAGAAACACAGTCCTGTGACATTTAAATGTCTTTTTCATCTTTATTGAATATTGTCTGTTAAAAAAAAATACTGTACGCAAGGGCTTTATAAATGATTAATAAACGACACGATTAATAATAAATAATATTGGGTGTACTAATAAACTATCCCTGAATATCAGGCAAGGATGCTTCAGAGAGCAGATACCGACTCTCGTTCTTCTTCACCTCTAATAAAACCAGTTAAGGCAGAGCAAACGTTTTTGTCGAGCAATTTTGTAATGCTGTGCTGAAATATCTAGATTCAGAGATGGCATGATTTGCAAAGGAAATGCAGCCACGCTGTTGTTGAGTGTGCACATTCCTGACGGCTTTCAGCGTAGCATGATGATAGCAATAACTAATAATATGGAATTAAAGCACATTGTGGCCTTTGACCCGGAAGGGCTATTAGGCTGTTTCACTTCAGTGCCCCCTGGCGGAGAACACGAACTTCCTGTGTCTCCCCCCTCTTTATAGAGGAGCACTGGTGGGGGAGGCTGGGGGGTCTGTACTATGTACCGTCTTTTCCCTAGAGATTGCCGAAGGGGAAGTGTAAAAAAAGAATAAAGTGGGAAAGAAAAAGCCGGCCATTCTATGGGGCAGGAACAGAAAGCAGAAGGGCAACCCCGATCTTGAAGCAAAATCGCTGTGCATCTGCAAAATAAATAAATACATTCTCTCCCCTCCCCCCCCCAGCAAACTCCCTCCCCGCCGACTTTGTTCTTTCTTTCTTTTCTTTCTGTTTAAATAGATCAAAGGCAAGGGAAGGCGAGAAAGGGAGCGGGGAGGAGGGAAGCCCTGAGCCGGCGGAGGAGCTGCCCATTGTTGCGCTGACAAGGCGAGGTCCCCGAGGCGAGTGGCTGCCCCATCGGAAGTGGCGGCCTGGCCGAGAGGGAGCCTCCCTTTCCCCGGGCCTTATTCTTGGCGGCCTACAGTAGGGTCGCCGTGGCAACGCTTCAACCTGCTGCCTCCGGGCGCAAAGTTGGAGGCGCTGAAAGGCCTCCAAGAGCCGGCGGCGGAACAATATTTTGATTCATTGGGCGACGGGAGCGAGGCTCGCCGCCCCCTCCGCCGCAGCCCCGATGAATGCTGCCCATTGTCCCGGCTTTTCTGAATTTGATTTACCATATCATAACCCCTAGGAAGAAGAAAACATCAATATCCCCGAGGAATGGAGATGTTTCTATGGAAAAGCGAGGAATTTTAGGCCATAACACAGATCCGATGCTTTTTTTTTAAAGGAAAAAAAAAAGGGGGGTGGAATCGGAAGAGATCAAAGGCGGCGCTCCCAGGAGTTAGAGATACGTCTCTGAATTAAAGATGGACGAGGCAGACTACAAAGTGTTTGCCGACTCCCCTCCCCTCCGCGTAGGCAGACCCAGCTAAGCTTTCTCCTTGAGAGGAGGCGCTGTCCCAACACCAGACCATACTACATGGTCAACGGGAAGAGCACTTCCAAAGCGGGGGGGAAAGCCACAACATGCAAGCAAGCAAGCAAGCCCCCTGAGGGAATTGGGCTTCCCTGGAACCCGAATTCAGGGATTTTGCAAAAATAAGCAACCATCAACTTTCTCTGTTAGGCTGCATTTTTTTAAAACAACAACCTAGAACTGATTTTGAGAAGGAAAACAAATGCAGCTGTCTCCTCTCACGTACACAGGGGTTACGTTCCTGGGTACCACTGCACATACACGTGAAATGGCGTATTGTGGGGAACACCATCAAAAAAGCCTGTAAACATCCTCTAAACCTCTGGTGTCTCCTCAAAAATCTCCTTCCAACAATCTTTTTTAAAAAAACCAAATCCTTGCCAAGAAAAACTCCACTATACTCCACCACAATTGCCGCCTCCCAAACCTCCTTTCTCAAACTCCAGCTCTTCACAGGTTGGTGCGAAGGCTGATGGGATTGCTACCTTTCCCCATTCTTTTGTCACCATTTTTGCAGTTTTCCAAGTCTCTTTTGGGGCATTTTGCCCTTTTCATACCTTTTTCATGTTTAAATCAATTCATTTTATTATTTCCTGGTGTTATGCGTATACGTGATTGTGCTTGAGTTGAATGCGGGTTAGTGGAGGAGATGCATGTAAGCAAAAGTTATAATGGTGCTGGTAATGATGGACATAAAAACAAAAGAATACCACTGCTAGATCAGACCAAAGGCCCTTCTAGTCCATCCTCCTGTTATCACAGTACCCAACCAGATACTATAGGAAGGCCAGAAGCAAGTCATGACTTCAATAACACTCCCCCTGCTTGTGCTCCGCAGCAACTTGTATTCAGAGGCATACCACCTCTGATACTGAAGGCAGTATGCATCATCATGGTTAGTAACCAGATAAAGCTTGGGAAATTTATCTAAAGCTCCTTTTAAGCCATCCAAGTTGGTGGCCATTGCCATGTCGTGTGGGAGCAAATTCCATAGTTTAACTGTGCACTATGTAAAGTACTTTCCTTTGTCATGAATCTTCCAACTTTCAGCTTCATTGGATGACCCTGAATTCTAGTATTATGAAAGAAGGAGCATAATTTCCACATAATGTATGATTGTATATGCCCCCACCATGTTCCCGCCTCCTTACCTGATGTTTTTCTTAACCAAAAGGCATCAATCGTTATAACTTTTTTACAAAAGATGATTGTTCCATCTCTAATATGATTTCAGTTGACCCTTTCTGAGCCTTTACTATTGTCTGCAATATTATTTTTGACCAGTACTGAACACATTATTCTAAGCACAGTCACATCATAGATTTGTATAACTTCTTTATGATACTGATTTATTTTCAGTCCCTTTCCTAAGGAACTCTAACCCTAATCCTAACACAGCGGGGCACCCAGGCGGGTGGGGGGGCAGCCGTGATGGCACCCTGGGGATCATGCTGCCGGGGGCAGTGCGTTCCTCCCGCACTCCTCTTCCTCCGCCAGAGTCCTAACATTCACCTTCCGCAGCCACAACACACCCAATCAACATTTTCACAAAGCCATGCTACACAACCCCAAGGTCCCTTTGCTGGTCAGTCACTGGTTCAGACCCCATAAGTATGTATCTGGATTTTTGTCCCAATGAATCTGCTTGCTAACTTTCAATCTCATTTGCCATTTTAATGCCTAGTCACCCACTTTAGAGAGATCCTTCTGGAGTTCCTTTTCTATTCTTACCAACCTAACAATTTGATGTCATTAGCAAACTTGGCTACCGTGAAAATTAACAACAACACCTGGTGGGAAATGGATTCTACTGCTCTGAATGTGAAATGGCTTTCCAAGTATGAAGGCGACAAATCCAAGCATAGTGACAGGAATTACATTCCCCTGAACTCAGTGAGACTTGCATCCAAGTAAACATATGTGAAGTGCAATCATGTGGACATTTACTCTGAAATAAATTCTACAGAGGTCAACAAGGGTAAGCACTCATATACAACCTTAGAATCTCAGGGTATAGACCTTTCCTGCAAACACTGTCCTGCTGAGCATGCATTCAAAGCTTTAGAGTGGCAGTCATGTGAGTCTGGCCAAGGTCTGAGCATCAGGACAATGCCTCCACTAGAATTGAGTCTCTCTCTTGCCCCTGTTTTAACTGTTCTTAATATTGAATTTTAAATTGTTGTAACCCACCATGGATGAAGGATGGGTCATAAATTTAATATCAACCATCCTTTCACTTCATGCACTTTGCTGAGCCTATGCTACCAGCAGTGTATAATGTTCCAGTTACCTGTCTGTTATCCAAAGTAACAATGACTTGCTAAACCCCCACTCCCAGCCACAGATGAGTGAGTTTTGCAACTACTCCAAGTCGGGGAAGGAGAGCTTGTATTATGTGTAATAGGGTGGTGATGTCATCATTCCCATCCATGCCACTATTTTGCTGAGCTTCTATTTCAAATATTAGTATGGCAGTGCATCCCAGCAGCGTGATCTTGTCTTCTTGGCTTTAATGCAAGCAGTAAAGGATGAGTACCTTGCCTTTTAATCCTATCCACAATGAGGTAGCACTAAATTGTTGGTTTTCATTGGTTGGTGAGTCTAAGCGTTCTTTCCTCTCCCGTAACTTAACCAGCAGAAGAGAAGGCAACATAGCAATACTTTTCTCTCTGTTGTATTGCTAATTCTAAAGATACATAGCAGAGGGCAGAAAACCACCTCCAAGTAGGCCTGTACTCTCTCTACCAGGAATTTTGGAGGTCCAAAGAACAGTATCATTTAGCTGAAGATGATAGACAGAGGAAACTTTTACCCTGATACTTCCCATCCTCCCCATCCTTTTTTCTTTTTCTTTTGGTAGTGTGAAGTAATTTTGAGCTAGCTCCTGGGAGGCAGTATTACATATCTTCTAGATAAGGTCTCTTGAATGACTCCTTGTCCTACACTAGGTAGTCTTGAATCTCAGCTGATGACGCCAGAGGGTTGGATTTACCTTTTCACACCGGGGCTTTCCTAAAGAGTCAGATCTGCTGTGAAGAGATTACAATCTCAATAGGAAAACAGTACTGCTTGGTTCCATGCCAGATAGGAAAGTAGCATGCGCCTCCAGCAGTCCTTTTGTGACTGGTTCAGGGCCACATTGATAATATGTATGCCCAAATGTGCACATAGGTGTGTATTTTACCAGATTGTACAATCCAGCAGCATAGACAGAGATATAGTTCCCCCCTATTTATAATTGGACAATACTGTTTTTAAGGCCAACAAAATGTCCCCAAACAGTGAATAGGCTTTTGAGTTATTGCTCACTGATTTGTGACACTTCGGTCAGTCGTAATCCAGGTATTGCTTGGCTGCAGATTTTTGAAAGTTTTCTGTTGGACCAGGATGGATTCCTGTGCTTTTTAGAGAACCATATTTGTACCCAAAGTCCTGTTTTGTATAGGACAATGCTCTATACTAAGTGTTAAAATGACAATATGTGGTGTCCTAGATAGATTATATATTGAAATTTAGCATTTATATAGCACTTAGCAAAGTGTCCAAAGCCATGCCTCTTTACATTATAAAGTTGACAAAAGTCACACATTACCATCTTACTGCAGATGAGAAGATGCTGAAGCTAAGGGAGAGTGATTTGCCTAAGGCAGTGGTTTTCAACCAGTGTGCCATGGCACCATGGGGTGCCTTGAATGGTGGTCAAGGGTGCAGTGGACAACACTGGCCTCTGTCCCTCTTTCCTTCCCTCCCTCTGCCTCCCAAAGGCTTGCACAGCTGTTTGTTGCAGCAGCCCTGGCTATAAGTTCCACAGGGCGAATGGTGCTCTGAGGCTGGCCAGGGGATGTGGGTTGCCAGAAGTTGAGGTGGCCTCGGAGTAAGAAAGCAACTGGATGATGGAGCCCAGCCAGCCAGTCCTTGCTGCTGGGAAGGGACAGACAAGAGGGAGGCTGGGCAGGGAGGTAGGCAGGGGTTGTGTTGGCCTTTCTTGTGCTTGCTGTGTGCAAGGCCTGCCTGGGAGCTGAATGCCTGGTGCTGAAGGGAAGCCTTTCCACCATGCAGGCCTGGCAGCACCCACTGCTGCCTCTCAGGATAAGGTGCTGCTGGCCTTACATTCACCTTTGGCCAGCCTCCATTGCACCATTAAGGCTGGGGGCATCCTCTTCCCAGGCCCCTGTGAGGCACCTCTCTTTGGGGCAGAGTGGGGACAGCTCAGAGACCAGGGAAGGCAGCAGGAGCAGCTGCCTGGAGGACTCCCAATGAGAGGGGAGAGGAGGCTGAGGCAACACTCCACAAGGGAAGGTCTTGGGAAAAGAGTGAGGGGCTGGCAGTTCTGTAGGCAAGGGATAACATAGCTGGGCTCCTGAGCCCCACAGGGGTGCCACAAAAAGAATGTAGTTGGTCAAGGGAGCCCTGGACTCAAAAAGGTTGAAAACCTCTGGCCTAAGGCAACCTTTTTCAGGACATAGGTGAAATTTGAACTGGGGTTCTCCTGGCTACATTACAATTGTTTTGTTTGTATTTACCATCTTATTGTAAACACATATGCAACCCACATGTGTATAAATCCATGATATATATGTGTGTATTATGTAAGACTGAGTCTTGCATTCACTTACCTAGTGAGTTAGGGGACTTACTTCTCAGTAGACATGTATATGTTTGTGCCATTATTCAACTAACATTTCTTTTGAAATTTTATTTCAACAACATTTTATTGTTAAGTAGGATAAGGAAACATCAGAATAGGAACAACCTTGTACTCATTTACATTTCATATTTTCTGGGCTGTGAAATCAAAGGCTTTTTGTGTTGCTGTTGATTCATGTCGTTATTCATAGTCACTGTCCCCTAACTTCACAAAGAAACATGCACAGCTTTGTGGGAGCCTGTGGGTCTTCCCATATAAGTTCCATAGATTTTCAAGGAAAAATTATTGGATGTGTTATTTTCAGCTTATTTAACAGAATAAATGGGGGCAGGGGAGCAGGGAGAGGAAGAGAGGTCTAGGTTTCTTTCCAGATCTCCATATCATAGCTCTCTGGAGATACTTCTCCCATTCAGCTCAAACTCACTTGGGGGTCTCTCTCTCTCTCTCTCTCTCTCTCTCTCTCTCTCTCTCAAATACCACTTCTTCCCGTGGAGATCTGCACTTATAAATACACCTGGAATCTCCTTTTCTTATCCCCTCACTTTCCTGATTTGGGGAAACCACATATTTAGTTTTCTTTTTATTAAAAACCCCCAGCTTTTTCCAATCTCTCACTTTTTTCTTCTTCTTTTGGTGAACAACAAAGACATGGAAGAGAGAAAGCACATGAATATTACGAAGAGTCAATTAAATTGTTTGGAAACACTGGCAGGGGGGAGGGGGGGAGCAAAAAAAGAAAAAGAGCGCCGGGCCTTCGCGTTAGGAAGAAAGCCAATTAAACGGGCTTGATAAGCATCTGTATTAGCAACAAGTGCAGCCCAGAGGTCACAAGCAACACTAAGTAAACAGAGCGGGCAGAAGAGGGGAGCTTTTGTGGCGGCTGTGCAGCTGTCCAGCCTCCTATTGTCCGAGGGAAGATTGGGTGCAAGCGCCCCGCTGCCCCCTAGCCAGCCCGATGCACAAAAACAGCTTGGGATGTTCTGCATGCGTAGGCAACCTCACAGCCCCCTGAGGCTGGTGGGGCTGCTTTGGGGAAGCGGGACTTTCTCCGCTGTTTCTTCTCTCCCCTCCCGCCCCGACAAGTAACAAAGCCAGCCTGTAAAACAGTTCAGAATAGGGGGAGCCGGAGCAGAGAAAAGGGTCCCCGATGGGGAAAGAAAAAGCGCCGTGTCACGCCACAAAAGAATAGGAAGTCGAAAGGAGAAATAAAACTGCAAGCAAGAATTATCTTGTTAAACAGAGGTGCTTTCCCTCCCTTTCTTTCTCTGGCTTTCTCCTCCCTTTCTTCCACACATCCCAGCCTCCCCCCCCCCGTACTTGTCTTTGTGAAAAGTTCTCCCCCTCCCCCGTTTTAAAGTTAAAAGAGGTGGCACAAGTTGGAGCGGTCGCCCTCCCCACCAGCAAAAACTTCAGCCGGAGATTTGATGGCTTATTTGCAACGCTGGGGGAGTAGGAAGCCAGCAAACGAAGATCCAGACTTCCCCGCCCCGTCCCTTTTTCATCTGTTTCGGTGCTGTTGAGATCCAGGTAACAGGAAGACAACTTCGAACCATAAGCTGCATTTCCTCCGGCAAGAGTCCGTCGGGATTTACTCAGAAGTCAGCTTCCGACAGGACTTGCTCGCGAGCGACTGAGCACTCAGCAACTGCAGTTTTAGAATCGAAGGGAAATCACTCCAGAAATCACACATTCAGATACACCAGATCAACAATAAAGAAGCTTGAAGTGCTTTAAATGTTAATGCACTCAAATCCAAAGTTTTGCATAAGGACAGGCCACATTTTTCAAATAAATGTAACCAGAAAAAACGGTGCTGAAGACTCTGTTCTAAATCCAGAATGTTCTCCTTTTGGTGCTTGTGGTTGGACAAAGAATGCTGCCCCCTCTTAATTTTTTTAATTGTCTTTCTGAAAACTAAGTGGCTGGAATTCACTCAGACCGGAAACACTCAATTAAGTACGTGCAAGCTTAAAAACTTTTCAGCATTCAAAAGGCTTTGCTAGGCAGTTCTAGGGGGGAAAGAGCGCAAATTGCTTGTGCTGATGAATCACACAAGACGATTTTGCAGAACGGTTTGGGATCTACATTCTTTCTTTACAAGTGATCAGAAAGTGCTGCGTTAAACATTTTCCTCCCCATCCCCATCCCCCCTCCAAACCCCCTTCCTTCGATGGTTAAAACTGCAGTCCTAGGAACACTTCCCAGAGGATAAACTCCACGGAATTAACTGGGGAGAAAATACGCTTAGGGTGGTTTACCAGTCATTCTGTTTTTTTCCTTCTGCCCTCAAATCTTCCATTAGCGTGGATGGGAGGAAGACATTAAGTACATCTGAGAACAGGTCCAAACGGTCCCAAGATCATCGAGAAAGATGATCAAACACTTGTTTCACAACGAGTTTGCGAAGGAGTATTTTGAACAGGAACAAATGTATTTATCTTATGGGCATTAATTTCTTATCTGGTAAGTGGAAAGGTGGGGTCAGATACAATTAGGCAATCTTTAGAGTGCTATCTGTAAATTGAAAATCCAAGGTGTTTTTTTCCTTGCTGAAACCAAGATTCCGTTTATAAGAGAAGCGGCTCGCTATTAACATTTATTTAGTTCTTTGCGCTTGTTTCACTTCATCCCAGTCCTGTTGTAAAGCATCTTTCGTAAGAATGGGATGGGTGGAAAGTGATCCTAAGCACGAAATTACAGGAAGAAGGTAGGAAACAGTACATCTAACCACATCAGCTACAGAGCAATTTTATACATGTTTACTCAGATGTAAGTCTATTGAATTCAAATGCGACTTACTCCCAGGTAAGGGACTACAGGGATTTGGGGGGTACTGTTTTATAGTGGCTCCGCCGTTCCTTCCTAGAGGGGCCAACCCAAAGGTGGTGCTGGGGGACTTCTCTTCCACGCCTTAGTTACAACCGGCTTGGATTAGTGTAACGCGCTCTACGTGGGGCTGCCTTTGAAAAGTGCTCAGAAACTTCAGCTGGCTCAAGGAACTGCAGCTAGATTGCTGACCCGGGCCAGTTATAGGGAGCATGCAACTCCCCTGTTGCAACAGCTCCTTTGACTACCGGTCTGTTTCTGGGCACAATTCAGAGTCCTGGATATGACCGATAAAGCCCGACAACCGCTAAGGTCCAAGCCATCTGAAACTGCCTAGGTTTGGAGATCTTGGGGGAGGCCCTTCTCTGGGCCCCACTTGCAAGAGAGGGCCTTCTTGGTGGCTGCTCCCATACTTTGGAACTCCTTCCCTAGAGAAGCTAGACCGGCTCCTTCATTGCTGTCCTTTGGGCGGCAAGTGAAGGCTCTCTTGTTCCAACAGGCTTTTGGGAACTGACTAATTATTGGTGTGATTTTAATAGATTTTATATCTGTATAAAGTTTTAATTTGATAAATGTTTAATCGGTTTTTAATTATCTCCTCTCCTCCCTATGTTTTTAGCGGTTCTTATTTTATCTGTAAGGCGCCTTGAGTCCGTCAGGTGAAGAGGAAGGGTAGAAAAATATATATATATAAATACAAATAATTAAATACAGTACTGCAGCCCTAGTGAATGAGAAGGGACACGGTTCAGTCCAGGTTAAGTCATTTTCTGCAATCCTATATAATGGGAGTAATTCCCACTGAACTTACTTACTTCTGAGTAGACATTTTAGGATTGCACTAAGTCCCTTTGATATCAGTCGGGAGTGAGAACTAGGCATTTGCTTAACTCTTCCCCTGAAATCAGTAGGATTTTTAACTACACAATACTTGGAAGGAAATCCTACGTATGTGACAGCAGTTTCTCCCAAGTAAGTGTGCATAGAACTACAATGTTAAAGAGTTTATAGCTGAGTGTTACTGAAAGAAACAACCACCCTTTTAACACCTGGCTCTTAGAACACCTTCGGGACTAAAATGGAAAAAAGAGAGAACACCACTGGGACATAATTTGAACTAATATACTGAAGAGTCATGTGCCAAAACCTCAATCCTTGTGGGAAATTTCTTGGCAAAATGCATATCTGTACTAAGATTGTTGAAACTGGCAACGGGATTGTCAGAATAACTTTAAATAAATAGGCTATTTCCCCCCCCTCTGAACTGCTTAATTTGATTGATAATCTCTCCCTCCCGCCCCCACATCTACTTCTTAAATCTGAAGCTTTTGAAGAAGGAGAAAAAAATTCCAAGGGCTGTTGTTGCGTCTTGGCTGGATTGTACTTCAGATAGTGACAGATATAGACACCAGAACAAACAAGTTTCGACCCCTGTCAAGCCCCCTATCTTCGCCCCCCTCCTGCAACAAGTCAGAGAAATCTCTTTGGTAGTCTATGCAGGAGGACTTTAGCCTTTGAAGTCCCCTCCGAAGCTCAACTTTTTAATCGGGAAACTTTAGTGAAGATGATGGATAGCTTCGCTTCAAAACCGTCTCAGTCTTTTCAAACCCCACAAGCTGGAGACTGGTTCTCGTGGCGCACAGAGGCACCCCTATCGCACTCTGCCCCATCGCCCCCACCCCCACAAACCGGCGGAAATTCGATTTGGGGGAAGTTCCATTCATCTATTCTTCCAATTCACGGTTTGTTAACTTATTATGATCAGGCGTTGAAAGCTCGTTGCGCACGGTGCGTCTAGACAGACGGACATCCCTTTATTTTAAAGGCAATTAGCGCAATCCTATGCCTGGTTCCTAGGAAATAAGTCCCAGTGCTTTCAATAGGACTCGCATCCTATGGAGTGCGCATTCTACTGCAGCCCACCAGTCGAACCCATCACCATTTGCATGGGCGCACATCCCATAGATTTCCCGTCTCTGGATTACTTCTGAGTCAGTGTGGATAGGGTATGTGTTCCGTGGGACTCTCCCCTAGATAATTGCATTCAGGGTTGTTTAACTCTGGCCAGATCATGCCTTACGTTTTTTAATGAGGCCAACAGGATAGTCACTTACCCTCTTCGTGGAACTGTAGGGTTGGGAAGGACCCTGAGTATCATCCAGTCCAACCCCCTGCAATGTAGGAATATGCAGCTGTCCCATACGGGGATCGAACCTGCCACCTTGGTGTGATCAGCACCACGCTCTAACCAAGTGAGCTATCCAGCATTTAGGAACGTACGAAGCTGTCTGAGACCGAATCAGACCATTGGCCCATCTTTGTTCAGCAGTGTCTACTCTCAGGGGAGTCCTTCCTACCTGGGGATACCAGGGATTGTATCTGGGACCTTCTGCATGCATTGCAAGTGCCCTACCACTGAACTTCGGCCTTCCCCTCTCCAAGCAACATTATGCTTATGAATGTGGCCTACATTTTGGCATCTCAGTTTAGCTGCGTTTTGAATCTTCCACTGCTGGATAAAAGGCACAGGTTTAGAATACACGCACGCGGGATATTTCGGGATCTCATATTTTTCTTTGTTTTAGAAGAGACTTTTATTTTACCTCATGCTGAAATACATATTTCTTGCACTCCTGTTTCTGCATACTGGGGCTGCTTCTACGACCAGTTGCTAGAAAAAGTCAAATGCACACTGGGTTGCCAACTTTTAAAAGATCAGGGCACCTGTGCCTTTAACAGCTTCACGAAACACAGAAATAAGCAACCCGCCCTCTCCCCCTGGCATCTTGCAAGGCGGAAAACCTTCACCTGCAGACGTTTTTCCTTGCCACCGCAGGTGCCAAAGACACAAGAGCCGCGACAGCCCCCAAAGGTGGCAACAATACCCCGCGGTCCCTGGTTTTCCCCTGACCTCCGCTGAACTTTGGGCAGTCCGACTGAGATTCCTTCAAAGCCCTCTAGACAGCAGGATCTCACTTTGCCAGCGGATCTAGGAAACCCGAGACGAACTGCGGCTTTCTCAAAGCGTTAAATTGTCGAGAGCTAAAAAGCCGTCGCCCCATAAACGAGGCGCAGCCCGCCAACAGGTGGGTAACCTACTTTGAACGGTATCAGATGCTGCTCTGGGGAATTGACGCCAGCAGCTTGCTGTCTGTACAACCATGACAGACCTGGCCTTTTAAAAAGAGCGACGAACAAAACTTAATTAAGTCAAATGATGTTAACTTTTGTTCTCCTGAATGGATGGCGGGCTGGAGCAATTAGAAGCGTTTCATGAACTGCTTTCAAGAAGGAAGGCAGACCCCGACCCCCCCCCCCGCAGAAGAACGTGTGAGTGTGTTTGGAGGAAACACGCAATGTCGAGGGTGGCCATCCTAAGCGCATTTATTTGGACGTAACACATGACGAAATCAGAGAGACTTCCTTCTCACTAAAACGTGCATAGGATCGGGACTGCAGGAAAAGACCAGGAACACAACTGTAAACTTGTGATGTTATTTGGCGCATGGCTAAGGCTCAAACCCTCTCCACGCGTATGTGGAAGAAAACGCAAAGTCTTCCTACCCTTTTATGTACTGAAAAGATTCACTGCGCGCCATCCTATGCAGGGGTGCCAACTTGAATAAAATTTTGTGACGGCCCAGGTCACCCCTCCCTGCATAATCAGTCACATGAGGCAGTGCACACACACCATTTGAATGGGAATGCGCATTAATTTTGTGGGGGCCCAGCCCCCTCAAATATTTTATTGTGGGGGCCGAAGCTCCCACCGCCCCTAGAAGTTGGCTCCTATGATCCTATGCATGTTTTCTCAGAGGTAAGGCCTGTTGAGTTCAGTGGGGCTTGCTCTCGTGTAAGTGCGTGAAAAACAGCAAAGAAGCCTTAGTATCATGGTAAGAACAATCCTTATCATACAGCGCGCTTACCTGGGTGCAAGCCCAATTGCATGAGATGGGATTTGTAGGTGTAAACCGCTTAGAGGTTTTTGTCTATTAAGCAGCATATAAATATTGTCAGATAATTAAAACAGCGACTTTCAAATACGTTTCTTTAGGATTGGAAGTTCTGCAGTTATATAGGATTAATCAGGAACCCCTCCCCCCAACCCAGTCAAACGTAAATCACTTCTGCATCCCTATGCATCTGTATGTTTACTCAGAAGTAAGTCCCATCAAATTCTATTGGTCTCCCTCTCTAGTGGAAATTCCTAGGATCGCAGCTTTAAATGCGCTTGACTTTGGCTGGAACGTGCCTCAGTGGGCTTAATTCCACTCAGTGGGCTGTGGATTGCAATTCCACAACAGATACATGACATACCGGAATAATTTCGTTCCTCTCCCTCGCCTCAAACTGCTTCACCAAACATGACGCCAAATCACTGATGAATAAGCTGTCCTACTTTTGAATGAAACAATATTCTCCTTTTTGCAAAAAGAGAAAGAAAAAAGAAGGCTGACGGGATCTTCTTACCACAAATCTATAAACTTTATAGATTCTATGGGCACGATCCCGCCAACTTTAAGCACTGTATTGTATAGCTCATTCCTAATCCTGTTTACTAAGAAGGAAGCCCTGCTTGGTTCAGTCGTCTTACTCTCAGGAAAGGGTGCTTAACAACTAGGAGCAAATTAAGCATGTGCGTAACTCTCCCGCTGAAGTCAGGGGGAAGTGATAGTGCTAACATTGCCTTAAGGTGGGCCATTCAAAATTAGGATTAGGAAGACAAAGGCACTTAGCAATAAATAAATAAACAAACAGTGTAAGAACATCTGAAGTAATAATACTTCGTCTGAAATCTGATATTTCCCTTGGATGAACCAGGTGTTTTTTTTTTTTAAAAAAAAAACTATTGAGGGAGGGGGGCCCCCTACCCTTGACAACTCTGTTTACTGGGAAAGAAATCCCATCAGCTTCAATGACCCTGGCTTTCAAGTAAGTTAGTCCGCAGCCTTTTGCTCGGACACCTGCCAAAGGTCATCAGGACACGATTTCCACTTAAATGAATTTCGGTTTGAATTAAATAAGCACCCGAAAAGTACAGCCCCCAGGTAAGACCCTCAGCGCTTGTTCTCAAATATAAAGGGGCTTCCCTAGCAGCGAGACTTTTGAGTGCTTGGCTTAAGCGCTCCTCGCTATTTTCACCTCCCCCCCCCCCCGCCTCGCGCTGAGCTGCAGCCAGCCAGCCCCCAACTCCCTTCCTTGCACCCCGGGGGACTTCAAAAGCTTGAACTGCTTTGTGGCTGGATTTCCTTTGCGTCCCGTCCGCGGCCCTTTGGCCGGCCTGCGATGGGAATTCCATCTGTCTGCCCAATAGATCTTGCGGCCAGATTTTGCAGCAGCAGCAGCAGCCGCCAAGCTGCCGCGACCGCCGCCTCTCCACGCCCTGCGTCGAACAGCAGCGCCAGAGTTGTTGTTGTTGTTGTTTGTCGTGATTGCGAGAGGGAGAGAGAGAAAAGAAAAGTTTTGCAAAAAGCCCTCTAGGGGAAAAACATCGGGGCGATGCAATGCCCTGCCGTTTGCCTAGGCAGGGTTTCTCTTATTACTATGATTGTGGCTGGCGATGATCATCATAAAGGAAAACGCATGGCTCTTCTTCTTGTTGCTGTTTTTGAGGTCCGAAACACTTTTTTTGTTCCCCGCCAAGGAAAAACAAGGCGAGGCAAGGAAAAGTTGCTGCCTAGGACGTTTTCGGAGGAGCGCGGCGCTGCCCAAGCAGCGGGGAAGGCGCGCGGGCAACTTTTCGCGCTCCTTTTGTCATTTCTCCCCCTGATCATCATCCGGCTCCGATGCTCATCATCCCACGATTATTATCCCCCACCCTCGGCCCTGCGTGTCCTCTCGTCAATTAATAGGCAGCAGGAAAGCGACAGCAAGGAAAATGGAGCGCGTCTCTCTGTTGCCTCGCTCGCGAGAAACTTCCCCCCGCGCCCTCGAAGCTTCTTGACAGCCCCACTTCGCGATCAAAGAAGTTTGCTGGCTTGTAAGGGGGGGGGGTTCGGCTTTCAGTCAGCCTCTGGGGGTGTGGGAGGTATTGGGGGCACGAGGGGGGTTATTTACCCCGCCGGCCCCTGGATCCCAGGTTGGCTGACCCACAAGCCAGTTAAGCAGGTGCGCTTGAGGTAGCCGGAGACCCCACCAACCACACCAACACCCCAGATTTTAGTTTTGGTTCCGTTTAAAAAGCTGGAGACGAAACAGAGTTCAGTGAAGGCCCTGCTCCTCGCTTCATTGATTAGGGATACCCTGAAGTTTGGGAGAAAGAAAGCTTGAAGCCATCTCAGTGGAACAGACATCCATAAAAGAGTGCTTAGGATCGAGCGGGGCCCAGGAACGAACGACGGCAAAATAAGCAACCCTGCGCTTAGTTCCTAAATCAGTGTGCTGCTAAATCCTGTGTAGGGATAGAGGGAGAGGAAGATGGGACCCAACACTCAGGCCGTTGGTCCCTATAGCTCTGCGTTGTCTGCACGAACGGGTAGTCACTGTCGAGGTGAAGGGCTTTCCCAGTCCTCCCTGAACAGCTGCGGCTGCTCCCACTGTGCCCAGTGGGACTTACTTCCTGGGACATGCGTTGAGGACTGTAGCCTTAAAACCTCTGAGGCCGACGGGACTGACGCCCCCAGCCTAAGAATGTTTAGTCGGGAGTAAATTCCAAGCAGTGGCGTAGCGTGGGGGGTGCAGGGGGGGCCGGCCGCACCGGCCGCAACATCTGGGGGTTAGGGTTAGGGGGCGCAAATCCACGGGTTAGGAGGCGCAAATTACTTGCCTTGCCCCGGGTGCTGACAACCCACGCTACGCCACTGATTCCAAGGGAATAAGAGTTAAGTAGCATTTCCAAGGAATGGAGCATGGCGAAGTTCAATTTAAAGTACGCCTCGCTGTCTTTCGGGTGGTGGTGGTGGTAGGTGAACTTATTCATTTATTTCAGTAACCGTCCAGGCCTTCCTCACTCCAGAGAGTTGGGACTGGTAATTTGTAGGCAAAGGTTGAAACGGAAATGGTCAGGAATAAAAAATGTAATTGGTCTACTCCATCTTACGTGGAAGGAAGCTCCAGTCAAATGAATTGGCACTCACCTGTAAGCAATGTATTGTTGTTACAAAAGTCAGGTGCCTGCCCCTCTCTCTGCGAGCCGTGGCAAGAGCCCAAGGGGTTTGTGCTCCTTTGGCTAATGGAGGATGCTGCCCTAGCGTTAAGAAATATGATTTATTCGCATCTTTACACCTTCACTCTGCATGGTCATCTCAAGAGGGGTTTGTTCCCCACCGCAGTGCAGCAGTCCAGTCCAAGGCATCTCTCCTTCTGCTGTTCCTAAACACTAAGCCTGCTTTATTCAGTTGCATCCCAATGGTCAGTTCTTTCGATGCTTTGAAGTGCGAATAGTTTATCCCCCCCAGGTGTCACCTGACAAAGGAGTTCCCCTGAGTTCATCAACACTTGTTGATTGAGCAGGATTAAAGACCGATATACACTTAGGACGTTTACCTCTTCACATGCTAATTGTTGATGCTCAGAAGTAGGTACACATACATTCCAATACACATAGATCTTGATTACATTCTTAAAGCCTGACATACAGCTTTCTCACACAAACCCTAATTAAACACCTCAAAACCCCTTTCTAATACACATCGAAACTGTCTTTTAGCCCAGGCTTAACATACAAGTTCTAATTAAATCCCAATATTTACTCTACCTAAACATTTAGCACCACATTTCTATTATACTATTAACAGCAAACCCCATGAATGTGTATTCAGGAGCAAGTACCACTGAGTTCAACAGACTTACTTCTGCGTAGACGCGGTCAGGGTTGCCCCCTTATCTGCAAATAAGATCCAAGTTAAGGCTCACATACCTGTGAATAAGTCCCACTGACTTCGGTGGGGCTTATGCCTAGGTAGAGATGCCTAGGATCCACTGTTGGATTTTAGCCTCAGAATCTGAGCACCAGAGATAGGGATGGGAAGGGCTAAATAGGATGTCTTTCCTGTTGCAAACTCAAGAGGAATAGATTGAATTTAGGGTAATAGGGGAAGAATGTGGATTAAGTTCAGTAACATATTTTTAGGCAGATGTTGCCATCCTATGCACACTTCCCTCTGAGCAAGCTCCATTACACACAGTGAGACTAACGTCTGAAGAAATAGAAACAGGATTAGGTTACTACTTTCAGGAAAGAGTGAAGACGAAGACAGCAATACTAACTCCCCCATCAGCACCAGCCAGCATGGGTAATTTATTCATTTTATTTTATTTATTACATTTACATACCATTTTGATCTTCTAAGGATCTCAAGGTGGTGTAACGTGTTTCTAACCTCCCCGTTTCATCCTTACAACAAACCTGTTAAGCTAAGAGATGGCGACTGGCCCAAGGTCACCCAGTGAACTTCATGGCTGAGCGGGGATTGGAACCCTGGTCTCCTAAGACCTAGCCTAACACTCTAAACATTATGCTACATTGGCCAATGATGAGAAATGGTGGGCAGCGTAGTCCAGCTCAGATACCCCAGCCCTGGGTTTTAGGCTAGGCGAGCCAGCAGGCAGTAAATCCACGTGTTCATCCAAGAAAACTTGCTTGGGGAACAGGTGTTTGGCTGCCATCTCTGATACTGAGGCCGCTGAACACTTTTGTGAAGACATTCATTTCAAGACGTCAGCTTCGTGGGGAAGAGAGTCGCCTTCCTCTTGTGTCGCCTCTTCGGAAATGTTAGAAGAGTTACCAATTCGGGCAGAACGCGAGCCCAACCCTGCCCTCCCCGCGCTCTTGGTAACTCCTATAACAGACGCGCTGCCCCAGATGGAAATGGGGAACATAACATTCCTTGTCTAGGATTGAATCCAAGGATTTGGGATTTGGACGGCTATAGATAAAGGTGGGGAAATGAAGCCAGGACTTTCTCATCATTCTGATTTAAAAGCCAAGGTATTGTTCAATCCGCCTCTGTGTCTGTTTCCTCGGAAGCGACATTGTGCTGGATGGAACTTTACTCCCAAGGAAGCCCCCGCGCCCGCTTGCTGTAGTGTCGGAGAAACAGAGAATGATGGTTTGATCCGAGGCTGCGCTTCAAATCTCTGTTCGCTGCTGTCCCAGCGAGGGCAAAATATGCGTTAGCTCATAGACCTTTGAAAATTCACTTGCACTGTAAACTAGCTGAGGCTAAATCAACAAAGAGGCTCGTTGTGGCACCTTATAATAATTGCGAGTCGTCTGTGACATCAACGAAACCTTATAAACGTGTTGATGCTTAATGCGCAATAAGTTTCTTCGATGCTTTATCTTTTTTTGGAAGTTAAGTCCCCTGTATTTCATGCTAGACTGTGCTTCTTATCCCAAAAAATGCCCTTAGAATCTGACAGGGATCTCAAAAACGCTGGAGACGACCCGCGTCTCTTAAAACCTTGTTGCGCTTTCATGCCCTTTCTTTGGAGACCCTTGGCGTGGTCTCGAGGAGTAGTGCTGGAATCTTGGCTGCAGAATGTACAATCAATCGTAAGTTCAAGGAAGTTGTCTGGGAAATCAACAGATTGAGTTCTGGTTTAAATGGTTTTCTTGACCACATTCAGTGACATCAATGAGAGTGGCATATTTTCTCGTGCACATGCACTCCCAAAGTGGCTTTAGGGCACCAGTTCCCCTTGCCAACCAGCCGCTTTGAACAGATTCATGCAGTGAAAGCGGGGAATCCTAACTACCTCTTGTCACTTGAAATCAGTTACAGCCCAACCCGATGCACTCAGAAGTAAGTCTCACCCGGTGAGCTGACCCTGAAGAATGTGTGCCCAGGACTGCAGCCTGGCAGTCCAGTCCTAAAGCAGCCTTCCTCGATTTGGTGCCCTCCAGATTGTTTCGAACTACAACTCCCACCAGCCCCGGTCAGCCTTGGAAAGTCTAAAACACCTGGAAGGCGCAAGGCTGAGCAAGGCCAATCTAAATCGGGTTGATTTTAACAAGCGTCAATACTAAATGAGGCCGACGTTCAGTGACAGAGCACCTGCTTTGCATACAGAAGGCTCCAGGTTCAAATCCCGACGTCTCCAAGTCAGGAAACACGTTTGGCTGCAACCCTGGAGAGCTGCTTGTCAGTGTAGAACTGAGCTAGAATGACTCGTGGTCAGGGACGCGGTGTAAGGCTGCTGCTTCTGTTCCCAGGGAAATATGTTCGGGATGGTAGCATTAGTATCTAAAGGTGGAGGGGTGTTGCCCCTTGTGCTGTTGCCCCTCGTGCTGTTGCCCCTTGTGTTTTCATGTCAAAGCAGAAACTCAACAGATGCAGCGTTCCCTATTCCGCATCCCCGTGCCGGGGAAACCTTCTCCTGATGAACAGCTGCCTGACCAGCAGAAATCCAAAAAACAAATTAAAATTATTTGGATTTTTTAAAAAAAGAAATCCAAGTGACGTGATCCTCACTGCAGTATTTGTATGCGTGTTGCTTTTCTCAATGGCCTATGGATCTCCCTACGAACTCGGAGATGGCTCCTTGATCCTATGTCAATGTATAATGGCTGCGCAGAGGAGAGGGTTGGGGGCTGGCGTAGATTATGCGCGCGCAAAGCGGAGCGAAAAGCGGTTGTTGCCTACGAAAAGCTTTCTCCTACTTTGTCTCCAGTCTGTCTTAAGGTTAGTCAGTTTCAGCGGGAAGAGGATGGTTTCATCCAGACCGGCTCATCTGTCTGCACTTTTCCATAGTCCTGAGACGCTCATAAACTGCTGACTGGCCAGCAACGTTTTCGGAATCCGGGGCTCTTTGATTTTTCGAGGGGGCCCCGGAGCCCACTTTCCTTACGAGTAAGCCTCCCTGGAAACCCTGGGCGCAACATTTACCGCCTCCACCCCCATCGTTCTGCCCGGACACTGAGGTCCAGCACCGATGGCCTTCTGGCGGTTCCCTCCCTGGGAGAAGCCAAGTTACAGGGTACCAGGCAGAGGGCCTTCTCGGTAGTGGCACCCGCCCTGTGGAACGCCCTCCCACTAGATGTCAAAGAGAAGACTTTCAGAAGACACCTGAAGGCAGCCCTGTTTAGGGAAACTTAATGTTTAACAGACCACTGTATTTTAATATTTCGTTGGGAGCCGCCCAGAGCGGCTGGGGAAACCAAGCCAAAATAAATAATATATTATTATTGTTATTATTTATTATTATTAATCCCATTAGGGGCGGAGGATCCTTTGCGAAGGATTCTCGCAGACGCCACCACCGGATGCCTCTAATTAGAGCAGCGACCCGGATTCCTGCGCCTGCTCCATTTCCGAAGCGCACCGCGGCGCGTACCTGACATGCCCGAGCGCTGCTAATAGGTTCCTGATAACTGGAGCTCCCCTCTCCCACCTCCCAGGTCTAAGTCGAGGCGGCAGCCCCAGAAGTCAATTTCAGCGCGTTCCGGAGAGAAAATTCATCAATATGCCGCAACTCTGGGCTGCCGGGCAAGGGGGAAACAAAGCAGACCGATTCGAGCGCGCAGCACCTGAAGGAAGGCGCGCTGCTAGGAGAGCGCGGCGAGACACTCATTAACCTACTTTGCCGAGGAGTTGGTGTCAACTCCCCCCCACCCTTCCTTCGGGAGGAGAGCGAGGGAGAAGGGCGCTTTCCTTGGCCCTCATTCTTGCCAGGCCACCTGGGGGGCGGGGAGGAAGTGGAGTGGACCCGTCCAGCTTTTACGCGTAGCTCCTTTGTGGCGCCTCCAGAGTAGTGCAGTCAGAATCAGAGGGCAGAAGCCCGGGGTCCTACTCCGAAGATTAGGCAAGAAAGCAAAAGCTGGCTTAACCACACTTTGAAGTTAGACACATCTAAAGAGCCCACCACCCCAATAAGTCCTTAGTCCAAAAAACCCTGGGTGCACCACTGCTGATCAACAGTTCTGGGTGTTTTCAAGGGGGCTGGGTAGGTCTTCAAGGTGTCAATGTTTGTTTTGCCTGTGCAGAATTTTGGCAAGCGAAACTTTTTGCCATACTCATCATCCTGCCGGGGAAACAATCACTTCCAAAATTTCTTCTTAGCAGAACTCGTAAAGGCATAGGAAATGCTGTCATGGGGCGGGGGGGTGGGCGCTTAAGCTTCAGTCCTTGCAATAACCCTGTAAGGTTGTTCGATGCACGCCATAATGCCGACTGTGTGCTGAGATGGGGAATCGTGCGTAAGGCCGCTAGGTAAATTCGTGGCAGAGAGGAGGTGTGAACAGCGCTCCCATACCGCCTTGTCTGAGAGTGAACCCCATGGGCTCACTTGAGTAGAAATGTCTATGATTACACGGCAGGTCTCTAGCCACTGCGCCATAGTGGCTCCTGTGAATGCTTTTAATATCGGTTAGTTAGACGCGGATTCAGCCGCTTATGTATGAATGGAAACTGATCAAATGTCACTTGGAGGGGAAGGTCGTAGGATTGGCACCTGCTGCTCTAGCAGAACTCCACATGTGCCTTTAATAACTGCGTGATGGACAGGTATTCAAGAGGTGTGGTTATTTCCCAGCGGGAGATTTAGTGATGGGCAATTCGTCACGTGCTGAATTTCCGCCTATCCACAGCAACATCTGTTGAGCCCTGGCTGGAATTCCTGCTCCAGTGAGAGAGCCAGAATCACACCCTCGCAGCTCTAGTTTCCCATATGCAAAGGGGAACTCTTATCCATTGATCTGGCTCACGGAGGCGGTGCTTGTGAGAACAAACGACCCGCTTTTGCTGCTATAGAGAGCTTGAATTCAATATTTTTATTGGATACTGTATGGCAAGGGTGGCAACTCCCCAACACAATTTCTGCCCCGGCCCCTGATGCTGGAGGCAGTGGGAAACAAAGGTAGATTGAGTGCTGAGTGGACAGAGTTCAGCATTCTGGTGGGGATTCAAATTACCTCCTCCTAGTCATCAGATCGGCATTTAATAAGTGGAGAGAGGGCAATAACCCTCCTCTTAAACTGTGTATGTCCAGTGTGTGCATTCCTTGAAAAGTTGGGAAAGGCTGAATAAAGCTCTTGGGTAAAAGGAAAAAAGGCCCCTTATTACTGTATGGTACTGATCAGTGGTTCCCAATGTTCCCACAAATGGACCCACTTGAAAATGGCTATACTCTGCCTGCATAGAAGTGTCCACAGAAAACAGGTTTTGGTCTGATCCAATGGTGTTCCCCTTATAGATTGGATATTATTATTTTATATGTATATCTTCCTTTATTCTCAGGCTCGCAAGTTGGAACTTATTTCGAGTCCTCATCCATTCATGATGTAATGTCCCTCCCCCCCCCCGCCTCTTGGCAGAATGTGCATGACAGGCTACGCATGGCCTGCACAGAAGTGTCCCAGGAGAAAAGGTTTTGTTTTTCCTCAAAGACTTCCTCCCCAACATATTTGGATGAGCACTATAGCATCCAAGGGGAAGACTGGCTATGACTTGCGTCTCTGACTACCAGATGCCAGGAATGAGATGTGGGGGGCAAAGATTTGTGGCATTTGACTGATGATTATTAGAAGAAAGAATAATGAAATGGATTGCTGAGCTGTGGGAAACCAATGTGTGCAAGGATGATGCAAGCTTGGGAAAATACCATTCTCTCGCAGAGTTTCTTGCAACAATGGATGGGATAAAGGTTGGCTGTGATTCCCCCGGCCGCCCCCCAGAACTGTAGAGGCATGGCCTCACTTTCATACCTTCTGTCTTGAATTACTACCTTGAAGACATTCTAGACTGACTTCCAGCACATTTGAGCATGCTGAATGTTCAAAGACCTAACACCCACACAAGGGACCACACATACTTTTCAAACAGTCAAGTTCAGTTCCACAATATGCAAATCCATAAAATTAATGTTGAATAAGCTCTGATTTCATGTTACTTTCATTTTATTTACACTGCCCATGTCAGCACTCCAAAGTGCCATAAGGATTTCATTTGCTTTTTTATTGTAAAGCAACAATGATCTCAAATTTCATTCAAAGTGGCTTCTCATTTCACAAGAGGAAAAAAAGCATGCCACCACAAAAGTCCACCTCTGCTGCTTATTGCCTGCTCTCACAGCCAAAGTTCAAAGGCAAAGGATGACCCATATGAAGAATAACTCTTTACTTCAACTCCCATTCTCCAATCACTGTGATTTGAGTGGCAGTTTTAGAAAACAAATACTGAGTCTTGACCATCAGAAATAAAGACCTGCCCACCTCTACACCTTAGGATTTCTTGATGAATAATGTGTGAGCAAGGGTGGCTTTTATGGTTCCCACAAGCAAGTATTGATCTCGATTGTCCCAAGCCTAAGTCTCTAGTAGATAATACATCGGGAACATATGGCGTTCGAAGGAGCCAAGGATACTGTGGAAGGAGGAGGCATGGGATTTGTAAAGGCCAGGCTAAGATTATTTCTCCCTAGGATTCTCTGGGGAGAAACTGAGAACAGGTGCCTGGGCCCCTGCCCTGGATCTGTCAGTGGAAGAAGAAATGAGCAACCAAATGGGAGAATGCATGGTAATTTGAAGGAAGGATCTTCCATGAGCCTGGAAGATTAATATACCCCCTTTGACATTTTGCCTAGAGAGGCAAATTGTCAGAAGGCTGAATAAGCTCTTCCCAATAGCTACAAAGGGCTCCAGACATGAGTACAGTACTGTGAGGCACCTCATTTGCCCCATGACACCTTTAAATGGAAAGGTTTAGAGGCTATTTGTAGTTGTCTAGACTTCGAGGCCTTCCTCCTCCAGCAATTTTGCTGTTCAGTAGGATATGATTCCATTCTGCTTCGCTGAATGCTTGCTATTTTGACCCTGATATTGGTATTTATGGCATCACCAAAACCCCAAGATATGCCCACAGTCAGTCCTGGTTAATAGTTTGGAGTTGGCTAGCTACCTTTCTAGCCACCTTTATTTTTATTGGGCAGCACAGAAGGCATTTAAATAAAAGAAGTCGCAAAATTGTGACTCCTCTGGACTTTTTTTTCCATGTTTGTTTATCCATACTGTGTGAGCAGCAGAGTTGTTTAAATCTGGTAATGCAATCATGTTTTTCTGTAAAGGCTCTCATATTTATTCTTTCTTCTTGTTTAAGTTTCTCATTATTATCTCCCAAGACAATACATAGAGTATGCAGATGATTATTATATTCAAAATAAATGTAATGCAGCCTTCAGACTAGCAGGACCAGCTTTCATTAGCAGCAGGCCACCAGTTCCGACAATGAACTATACATCCCCAATCACTAGCGATACTAACCACGTGGTAGGAAACAAACTAAAATATATGAACAGGCTTTGGAAAGAGTGCTCACAGAAGTACACAATGTGGTGCCCTCCAGATGTTATTGGACTACAATTTCCATCAGCCTCAACTGGCATGGCCAATGATCAGGGATAATGGGAGATGTTCCTCAGCAATATCTGGAGGGCATCACCTCCAATATAGCACCAAACTAAACGCATTCCAAAATATCCAAGAGAAATCTACTGAAATAAAGTGACTGATAAGTTTTATATTTCAATTTTACCTGTCAGGGCAAGTACATAATTGTGGCATCCTCCATCTTTCTCTGTAAGCTTGGGAAACAGTCATGGCAGATTCAGGGAGTCATGGAAGCACCCAATGTAGAGCATTGCTGTGAGAGTAGGGAACGCTGCAAAGGATATTTAGAGACTTGACAGAACAAAAGAGAGAGAGCAGGTTATAGCTTAGGATGCTACCAGATGGGCACTCATTTTAGGTGGGATTTAATAATGTATTGGTGTCTTCAGGTTGTGCGATTCTAGTTGGTTGGGAGGTTTTGTGCAACAACCTCCTCCTTCCCTAAAAAGAGATAAGACTTTTTGTGATAAGGAAAGTGTCAGGGAAATGCACTTGAAAGTATGGGATAACAGTTGCTTTGATGCAATGTCATCTAACCTCCCAGCAAGCAAATCAGAATGAATGCTCATTAAATAGCCACCATAGTCTAATCTCTCAGCAAACAAACGAGAAAGAATGCTAAATAAAAACGTCATTTGGAGGTGCTCTGCAATACTTCCCATCCTATGCCCTTGTTAGAAAGTACTGTTGCCTCCACACCCCTCACACCCTTCCGTCTATGAAGGAAACAAAGGAACTAGTGAACCCTCAAACTTGGCAGCAGGAGAATCAGTGGAGTACTGGTGAAACTGGAAATGAAAAGATATGTATGGAGTCCCAGGAGATCGTGATGGCGTTCTTTCAGAAATATTTCATCCTGGTTCATCACTGAGCTTTAAGAACTGACCAAATGTTATGACCAAATAGGTAATCAATTTTTATCACTGGATAGGACTTATAAACAATACCTCACACTCTTCTATTCCAAGCCAAAGAATTCTCTTGAGAGGCTATTTCACTGTCAGTCACAGTATATGCGAAAAGGAAAGGAATATCTCACTGCATTCGCCCTCAGAATGTGAACTGGCAGCATGTAGGGGCATTGGAAATGTACACATCTTGGCAAAATGTTAGATGTCTGAAAGGTTTAATTTTCCTGAAGGGGATTCTGCTTCTAAAAGTTTTGGGTACACTGTTTTATCCAAAGGAGTCAGAAGTCATGGAGTCCTTATTAATTTTTTTAAAAGAAGAAGTAAAAGGTTTCTAATGAGATAAACAACAGCAATTTTAGAAAGATCACCTGTTTCATTATAGTCAGGCCCTTGGAGATATTAAATACACTTACTTTGCAGCCTTAATTGCCTCAGGATGAGGCAATCCTGTATATCTTTTTAGAACCATTAATAACCTACTTCACCTGATTGCAGCAAGTGTTTTATCAGAAGAATTGTCAAATGGTAAATGCAAGGGCTTACAAAGCAGAATAACCCCCCCCCAACAAAAATGGACCAAATTTAGCTTCCACTTGCCATGCAAGCTCATTTTTATTTTCATTTTCCATTTAATTTGAAGCCTAATAGCTTTTGAAAAATTAAGGCTGGATGACTTTTGTACAATGCTTATTTTGATTAGATCAAGGTGTTCACTCCTCGTTTTCTCAGTGGTTTACTGGTAAGCATTTTATGTAATTTGTAGCTATCTTTTTAAATTTCCCAACAGGGATCCCAACTTTAAAGCAAGAGGTTACAGATCTTTTTTTAAACATAAAGCATATCCACAAAACCTGGATTTATTGAAACAAACAGTATGGATGACAAACCTAGTCAATGAAGATAAAACCCTAAAGGCTGCACATATCTAATATTTATTTATCCGTTGGTATGAGGTGTCGTATAAGAGCAAACTGCATTTGTATACAGTGCATTTTTTCCAAAAAATGTGTCCACCAGTCACAGTCCCATTTCCATCAGGTTCCTTCCAGATCCAAAGGGGTTTAAATTATTTTAAATATGGAAATTAAGAGTCAGGACAGGTGGTAAGGCCTGAGAGAGTCTCCTAGTTCAGTTATGGAAAGTGATGGGACTCGCACCTCTCCCTTTTCCTCCACACTCTTGTACCTGAGTCCAGCATTGTGCATTTGTATATTCATTGAATGACATTGTTTCCACTGTTTGGCTGCAAGCAGCAAACATGGTGTCTGTTTTAGTTTTACTTCTTGAAGGACGATTTAAACGAGGTCCAAATTAACAGAGCCAGTTTAGGGAAGAGCCAAACTCAGTGGAATAGAGCATCTGCTTTGCATGCAGAATGTTCCAGGTTCGATCCCTTACATCTTCAGACATCCTTGCCTGGATCCCTAGATCCCCCTTGCAGTGGCTAAGTCAGTGTAGCCCACTAATCTTCAACAGGGGGGTTGGGGCCCATTAAGAGGGTCATGGTCTGATCCAAGGTAGATGGTAGAAGGAGCACAACCACCATGCAAATATATGGTAAAAGATTAAGAAATAGGTCCTCACATGGAATTTTTGGTTGAAAAGTGGTTCCTGGATCTGAAAGTGTGAAGAATACTGATGTAGACAATATTGCACTGGATGAACTAATGGTCTGACTCAGTATAAGACATCTTCCTATATTTCTTAATGCCAGTGTTTTCAAGATATGCCAATTTAGCTCTGAGCATTTAGACAGAGGAAAACCCAAAGATAACATGTTGATGTGAGAAATCTCCTTGTCACGACTTTCATGGCTATAATGTCACATCTTTGGACATTTAAATTCACCTGGAAACATTGTTAATGTGGGACAGACAGCTGAAGAACATTCTAGCCATTTTAAACATTTGAATTGCAAACATAGGAAATGCTAGAAATGATAACAGCCCTTGTTAGGGGGGGAAACAGACCACATTTTCGCTTAGATCTAGAAAACATTTTCCAGCATCAAGAATAGAACTTCCTTGCACAGTGTTTGTTCTTGTCGCCACCATTAGACCGGTAGTGTGAAATATCACGGAGTATAAGAAAATGTCAAAAGAGGAGTGCTAGCTGGAGTCTGCCTCAGTGAAGCGTCTGATGAATTTATTCCAAATGCCAAATGTTGCCTCTTTGCAGCAGGTTCTGGCTATCTGCCCGTTCTCTGGCAGAAGAAGAGAGGGAAATGCCTTCAAACATATGGCATGTTTTTCCCTACCCCGCCACCCTGAAAAGAGCACAGAGATGGTTCACTGGGCAAGTTCATATTTTTGCGTGTGAGCCAAACAGTACAAAGAAGAGCCCTATAACCTCTACAAAATGAACTTTAGCCCTCACAGCCTCCTAAAGTGTATGCGTTTTGAGTTGTCCCTCGATTTTCATGTTCTTAGTGGTATCGTGAGAATGTGAAGTGATTTGGGAAATCTCTGATTTCATCTGTAAGCAAGTCAGTTATGATTCATGCACATTGCTTTCTCAAGCTCAGAATTTGGACAGGTTGGTGTGCTTGAACGTATTATCTACTCATCTGTGCATTTGGGACAGGACCACAGCATGGAGTAAGAGTACATGCTTAGCATGCAGGAAGTCCCAGCTTCAACCCCCAGCACCTCCAGTTAAAAGGATCAGGTAGTAGGTGATGGGAAATATATTTGCTGGAAACCTCAGAGAGTTACAGCCAGTCAGAGAAGACAATGTGGAGCTAGATGAACTTTCTTATGCTCCTTATCAACCTCATTTCTAATAAAGTCTTAGCTCAAATGTAGAAGTAGTTAATGTATGTGTTAGAGGATACCAGTAGAATAATCTCTATTGCCATCTCTCTCTAGTGGACCTTCAAATCCCCATAGTTGTGGTTGTCTGAAAAGTTGAATGGGAGTGATTTGTAGACATGTGTGGTTCATATCTGCAAGAACCACAGCTTTATTTCTCCTTTACATCTGCGGACATGGCAGTAGATGTACTGGACCAATGTCTTGCCTTGGTAATGGACTGAATGAGAGCCAACTAACTGAAGCTCAATCCAGATAAGACGGAGGCACTGTTAGTGGGTGGTTCTTTAGACCAGATGGATATGGGGTTGCCTGCTCTTGATGGGGTTACACTTCCTCTGGAGTGGGTACATAGTTTAAAGGTACAGTGGTGCCTTGCAAGATGAAATTAATTCGTTCTGCGAGTTTTTTCGGCTTGCAAATTTTTCTTCTTGCGAAGCATGGTCAAGTCGCAACTGCACCTCTTCAAGCGGTTTTAAGAAAAAGGAAACAAACTTGCAAGACGTTTTCGTCTTGCGAAGCAAGCCCATAGGGAAATTCATCTTGCGAAGCAACTAAAAAAACGAAAAACTCTTTCGTCTTGTGAGTTTTTCGTCTTCCGAGGCATTCATCTTGTGAGGTACCACTGTACTCCTGGATCCTCAGGTGACCTCAGTGGCCCAACTGCACCCTTATTTGGACAGGAACAGCCTGCCTACTGTTGGATATGCTCTGGTAACCTCTAGGTTAGATTACTGTTTGATTCTTAAATATTGTTTCTCATTTTTCTAATCTTAAATTTGTTTTCTTAAACGTTGGCATCTGTTTGCATCTTCTTTTGGAAAAGGGTTCTCATGGAAATTCATTAGCTGCTATAGCTATGCCACCTAATACAATTACATTGAAACAGATGTGAATAAATTGTGGAGTGGTACACAAAGCTCAATCAATTATTATTCAGGAAAACCTTGTTGGGACCCAGTGAGTTGGGGGAAATTGTAATCAATCAATCAATCAATCAATCAATCAGTCAGTCATCACATGTAGCACATCTCAAAGAAGTCTAGTATCATGCCAAATATAACATTAATTTACTTTTAGTATTGGTTATGGTTTTACTGATTCATTTGTTGTTGTTGTCTTGCATTTATAACCTTTTCTAGGTCAATTTGAGATTTGTTGTTTTTGTTGTTGTAAAAAACAGATAAATAAAATAATTTTAGGAAATGCTGTTGTTCAGAAAGGAAAAGAAACAGTGGCCATGCCAGCAAAAGTGATTTTCAAAAAATAGGGTTACAAGCTTTGGTGGATCAGGGGAATGCTGTGGATGTAATGTATCTTGCTTTCAGCAAGGCTTTTGACAAAGTCCCCCATGATATTCTTGAGGATAAGCTAGTATAATGTGGGATAGATGAGGTGACTGTTAGGTGTATTTGTAGCTGGCTAACTGAACTAAAAGAGTGCTCATGAATGGTTCCTCATCATTCTGGGAAAAAACTGACAAGTGGGGTGCCACAGGGTTCTGCCCTGGGACCATTGTTGTTCAATGTCTTTATAAATTAGTTGGATGAATGGGTTGATGGGATGCTCATCAAAACTGCAGATGACACCAAACTGAGACTGAGAAGAGATATGATAGCCTTCTTCAAATATTTATAAAGGGCTGTCATGTGGAAGATGGAAAAAGCTTGTTTTCTCTTGCCCTGGAGGGTAAGACCAATGGCTTCAAGTTCCAAGAAGGGAAATTCCAACTAAACAGCAGGAAGAACCTTCTGGTGATAAGAGCTGTTCAACAGTGGAATGGTCTCCCTCTGGAGGTGGAGGACTTTTACGCGGAGGCTGGATGGCCACCTGTCATGTATGCTTTAGTTGAGATTGCATTGCACTGCATTGCATGGGATTGGATTAGATGACCCTCGGGATCCCTTGCAACTCTACAATTCTATAATTCATGTTAGAAGTTTGAAAGCGTTTTCATCCTCTTCATCCCCAAATGGGTTGAACAACTATTCTCTCTCCCTTTTGAAAAGTAATCAGTATACAGTGGTACCTCGGGTTAAGAACTTAATTCGTTCTGGAGGTCCGTTCTTAACCTGAAACTGTTCTTAACCTGAGGTACCACTTTAGCTAATGGGGCATCCCGAAGCTGCCGCGCGATTTCTGTTCTCATCCTGAAGCAAAGTTCTTAAACCAAGGTACTATTTCTGGGTTAGCGGAGTCTGTAACCTGAAGCGTCTGTAACCTGAAGCGTCTGTAACCCGAGGTACCACTGTATATACACACAACACTTCACCCTCAGCAGAATTGTGTTGGGTTGTTACAAATTCAGTGAGTATTAATTCTAAAACATATTAGGGATTAGGAAGAAAGACCCCCCCTCTCTCCCACCCACTCCCACCCCCACCCACCAGGGTAGGCTTTCATCAGTACTAGTAAAACTGCAGGGGGATTTTTTATATTTTTCCTGTTGCATTATATATTATATGCTGTTGTAGGATAATTTTTTTTAAAGACTTCTGGGACGTTTTTACTTGCAACCAAGTTAAGTGCTAAAATATGTGGTGAAATATAAACTAAATGTACTGACTAAGAAAGAGGGAGACTCAGAACTACGATGTGTGTGTAAGAAAGAGATGGTTTGACACACATAACTTGATGAGACAGTGGCTCTTGTTGTCAACATAAACCAGTGAAAATGCCAATAAGTTACATTTATTTTGAAGGAAAGTAAATCCTGAGGTAACCGAAATCTTAACAAATTACACACACACATGCTGAAATGGAATGAAATGGAACAGACTTGTGAATAATCACATATTGACACTGACCAGAAATAGACTGATCTTTCCATCCCTAAGCACCAGCCAGAATTTCTAGTGGTCAGAAATGATGGGAGTTGTAGTCCAACTGTATCTGGAAGACCATAGGTTTGCCACCTCTGGGGCAGATAATCAATGCATTGGTATCTGAGGGGGAGTGGCTGCTGCTTTCACTCATTATTATTACTTCATTTCCCCAACGCCCTTCATCCCACAGGATACCTGGATAGCTCACATAATGTTCAACCTGAAAAGCAATAACTGAAAGCACCACGAGCTGGTGAAGGACTATAGCTCCGTGATACAACATCTGCCCTGCATGGGAAAGATCCCAGGCTCAGTTCCCAGTCTCTCAAGGTAGGGCTGGGAGATGCTCTTTCTGAAACACTGGAGAGGCACTGCCAGTCAGTGTAGACAATACTGAGACTGATGGACTATTGATCTGACACAGTATAAGACAGTTCCCCATGTTCCTAATTATTAAAAACCCTAAACACTTCCCCAATATACACAAAAATTACAACCCTTGTAATTTCAGTACAGCAGTAGGCCAATATCCGATTTATGGGCTCTTCACATACCTAATTTCCAAAATTCCAAAGGAAAGCTACGTCTTCAGTTGCTGCCTATAGGCTGACAATGTGAGGGACAAGCATAGCTCTAGATTGCCATATCTCAATTCCGTATTCTGCAGAGAGTCAAATTTCAAGGTTGTTACTGGCAACCTTGAAATTATTAGCAGTGAGGGTATGTGACTGCTTTTAAAAATTGTTTTTAAATATCCTTAATGTCATATGGTTTTAATGGTATTAAATATGCTTTTAAATTTTTTTATCTGTATTGTTTTAATGTTTGTTTGGTGCCCTGGGCTGCTTCAGGAGGAAGGTCGGGATACAAATTTAAGAAATAGTAGTAGTAGTAGTAGTAATTATAATACACAGAATGTAGAGGTCAGAAGTAATGATTGTGGGTGCGATTCTGCTCACTCTTTGATTTTGCACACATTTAATGTCATAGGAGTAGGATAATTTTATTCTATAATTACAGAACCTTTTTTGAACCTATCCTTCTAAATCAATGCACTTCAACCTTAAGTCCCCAGGAGTTCTTGGGCTACAAATCTCATCATCCACAGCCAACTTAGTCAGGAATGCTGGGAGTTGTAGACCAGCTGCAGCTGGGAATCCAAGCTTGAAGAACATTGTTGTAAGCGAGTGTGTTTTAGTAAACTGCTGGTGCTCCAAACCAAGCAATGATTTTTCCCCCTGGTGATGGTGGTGGGAGGACTTATTTTCCACATGTCTTTCAAGGGCTTGTGCTTGTCACCCAGGGAAGAGTCATAAATGCTGGATTTGGGGCAGAGAACAAAGAGTTTTGAATCTTGCGCCACAAAGGAAAAAATGTATATTGGTCCCACCATTATCACTCAGTTCGTTCGTTCTTTCTGGCAATGTTGTATGAGCCACAGGCCAAAACACTGAGCCAATTGAGGACAAATTTCATTCAAACAAGCCCTGGCAGTTTCTAAACAGAGAGCATCTTTGTGAAACTGACATTACCCTTAAACAGTCAGTCAGACTGTTTGCTTTTTGGCTCCAATCCTGAAATAAGATTCAAATGAGATGACTCTTAGGAAACATATTGGCACTCAGCTTGTGGTAGTTTTTTTAAAGGAGGTCCACTTGGATTAGTATCATGGCTTCTGTTGTGGTCAATATGGGGAGTACCATTCATGTCAATCAGCTTCTTATGAGAGTTGTCCTGTCACAGGAATCAAGTCTTTTCACTGCGTTAGAGCTGATATTCAAAGAATCATAGAATTGTAGAGCTAGAGGGACTCTGAGGGCCATCTAGTCCAAGGGTCAGCAACCTTTTTCAGCCATGGGCCAGTCCACCGTCCCTCAGACCATGTGGGGGGGGGGAGACTATATTTTGAGGGGAGAAGAATTGAACAAATTCCCATGCCCCACAAATAACCCAGAGATGCATTTTAAATAAAAGCATACGTTCTACTCATGTAAAAACACACTGATTCCCGGATTGTCCGTGGGCTGGATTGAGAAGGCGATTGGGCCGCATCCGGCCCGTGGGCCTTAGGTTGCCTATGCCTGATTCTAGTCCAACTTTCTGCAATGCAGGAATCTCATCTAAAGCATTCATGACAGATGGAAGGATAATCTACAACCTTCCAAGAGAGACCATTCTGCTGTCGAACAGCTCTTACTGTCAGAAATTTCTTCCTGATGTTTAGTCGGAATCTCCTTTATTGCAACTTGAAGCCATTGGTTTGGGTCCTACCATTCAGAGTTCCATCTTCCACGTGACAACCCTTAAGATAGTTGAAGATGGCTATCATATCTCCTCTCAGTCTCCTCTTTATCAGGCTAAACATATACCCAGCTATAACAATTCCCTGTAAGGCTTGGTTTCTAGACCCTTGATCATATTGGTTGCCCTCCTCTGCACATGTTCCAGCTTGTCAATAGCCTCTTTAAATTGTGGTGCCCAGAACTGGAAACAGTACTCCAGGCGTGGTCTGTTCAAGGAAGAATAGAATGGTATTATTACTTCCATCATCTGGACACTATACTTCTATTGGTGCCGCCTAGAATAGCATTAGCTTTTTTTTGCTATGGTATCACACTGTTGATTTATGTTAAGCTTGTGTTCTACTAAGACCCTTAGATCCTTTTCATGAGCACTACTGGCAATTCAAGATTCCTTCACCTTATATTTGTGTAGCTGGTTCTTCTTGCCTAAGTGTAGAACCTTTAGATCTGTCCCTACTGAAAATCATATTGTGAGTTATGGCCCAGTTCTCCAATTGTGAAGGTCATATTGAATCCTTGTTGTGTCTTCTGCCACATTGACAGTTTGGTGTAATCTGCAAATTTGATGAGCATACCCTCAATTCCTTCATCCCTGTCCTTTATAAATATGTCAAGGAACAATGGACCCAGGACAGAACCCTGTGGCACCCCACTTGTCATTTTTTCCAGGATGACAAGGAACTGTTCGCTAGCACACTTGGGGTTCAGTTAGTCAGACAGCTACAAAGCCACCTAACAGTTACCTTGTCTAGTCCACATTATTAAGAATATTAATGTTTCGTTGGCTTCCGTTCATTGTTACTAATGAACTGATGAAACAGAAAATATTCCACACAGAAAATGAAATGGTGAGAAATTTTGTGGGAAATTCTGGAAAAAAAAGTTAATCCTACATCACTATTTACAGTATATCTCCTGCATAGTATTTCTGTATCAATTGAATTCCACTCAGTGGGCCATACACAGAAGTTGTTTGAATGTTGACTTGGATACATATTACATTCCATTGTCAGGACATCCCCCCCTTTTTTTCTTTGGTCTGTTTGCATCAGTATGGTAAAGTCAGAGTCCATAGATTTTAGTATACGGTCCATGAGGGAACTGAGCCTTCACACAACTGTCTCAAGGAGTGGTTTGAAGAGGCACTTGTCATCACTGTTAACTTGCTAGAGATGTTGCTTAGCCAACAGCTGTTTCACAAAGTCAAAGGAATAATACAACTAGACTACATTTGAAGGAATACAGCTAGGCAGTGATTAACTTCTAAAATGTATTGTGTATGGTAACCAAACTAATCAGCTTTTTTTTTTTAATTCATAGGAATCAGACACAGATATCCAAATCATCCTATAGGTGTGTCAATTACTTGTCATTATGTACAACTTAATTTGCAGGATGATTGAAACAATGACTGCATTTTTATAAATCGTGTTCTCCTTTAAAAAATGAGAGCACGTGTTGCGGTTGGGAAAATGAAGCCACCCTGTCGTTGCTGGGCAGATTTGGGAAACCAAGCCCATAAGGGGTTAATCTGTGTTGCTGGGGATTTTTGGATGTTGCAAAATTTGGAGGAGGGAGCCGAGGCTATAAATGTAGGACGCCTAACGCTGGAGCGTCCTCTCGGCTTCTGCAACGGATCACCCGCCCACCCTCCCTTTAAGAAGGGGGGGGGGTTTCTGTTGGTATGCTTGACCTTGCTATGCCTGTCTAGGGGTCGTCCGCCTTGGTGCGGGGGCCTGGTAGGAATTTACCATTTGGCGAATTGGCTGGTGCCATTTGGGTTTCGCCTACTGCGTAGCAAATAGTCACAACTTAAATTGGTGGAAGGAGGGGTAAGTGCCTACCCCTCCAATGGTGGTGCGGAATGGGAATTCCGTTAAAGGAATCCAGGGGCTTACCATCCTTTTGTCCTTGTCCCTGGAGTCGGACTTGGGCCGGGTAAGCCCCACAGGAACATGAGGGTGAGAAGTGAGGGACTGTTACCCAGCTTCATATTTTCTCACCCAATACTTGTTTCCCACGCTGGCTTCCGCTGGAATCCGGAAGTCAGCTCTGTCCCTGGGCATGGACAGATAGTCATAACCAATGCCTAAGCAACCACTCACATATTTTGTATTGAATAAAGTTGTGGCCAAAATTATGCCAAAAACCTTAAACAAAATTGAAGCGTGAAGTGTGACTTTTTTGGTGGGTGGCTTTGGGGGACTCAACACGCAAACTGATTTGTGTTGTAATAATGGAGAGTTTTCAGATGGCACTTAGGTTAACTGAGACGTTCAAGCATGTGGCACAAGGAAGGGGGTGGGACTCATCAAAGGTTAGATTGTTGTTATTAGGACACTTCAAAGCCAGAGGCATTTCTGAAGCTTTTAAGTTTTATGGCAGGTGCACAGCAAAAAAAGTAGCAGGTCATCTCAGGGTGGTCAAGAGAAGACAACATTAAAACTAGGTTATCTGTCAAAGAAGGGTAGGGACCCTCACTCAGAAAGAGTTTTAACAGTGATTGGAACAGTGAACATCAAGCCTCTCTCATTTCAGTTCCTCTCAGCATGGTAGCTTGCAGTCATGGATTCAACCAATGGGCACATCTGGGCAACAGAAGACTAGTTCTTCTGATGATGTGACAGACCACAGGGCTTTCTGCAGCATAATCAAGAATCCCAGTTCTCCAGACAGTTAATACTTTCTATAAAATGCTTTAGATCTCAAAGCAGGCATTTGGGTGTATAATTAAGGCGGATGTGTGTGTGTGTGTGAGAGAGAGACAAATATTAATCCACATTCTTTTTATTAGTATTTTTTTTAATAAAAAAAGACACACAGTGGCAACTGCCATTGTCGTGGAAATACTTAAGATAAAATAAGCAAAAGAAGGGAAGAAAAACTCAGAGAATAACGGAAACCCCCTAGACAAATAAAAACAACCTCCCCAAGATCGTATGAGTTTGTAGTTTAAATAAAGTAGAGCAATAAATCCAGCATCTTCTCATTAAACCATGCTCATCATCCCCTAATGGGAGATTACACAAAGCTATATGGAGAACAATATTTTCACAATCAAATTAAGTGACAATGATGGTTAATTTTGGCTGATTAACTATATATTCAGTGCTTGAAAAAGAACCTTTTCTTCATTTGCCTTATTATTATTTTTCCCTTGTAGGTTTCTGTTTCTGTTATGACTGTATTAGCCTGATATACATTAATTTAATATTGCCTAACAAATGTATGCCACTTCCTGGGCTAAAAACAACACATACATACCACCCTACTGGTGCTGTTTGCATTTTATTAAAATTAAATGAAATATGCACAGGAAGCCATTCAGAATACCCTGAGACAAGTAGAGAGTTTTCTGCTAATGAATTAATGCATTAAATAACACAGTTTAAGCCATTTTACACATTACTTTGATCGTTCGCTTACATGTCATTAAGTAGTCCGAGCAATTTGATTGTCTGAAAAGGCGGGTGTTTACAAATTAAAACTGGGAACATGCTTCTAACAGGATACAAGAATATCTATTGTGCTTTATTTCTGTAGAACACGACACCACCTTAATATTAGAGGCAGATGATTAAAAGAACATTACCTGAGCCTTGAGAGTCACTGAATGAGCCATGCTAAATTGGTTGTTTTCTGTTTTGTGATTAATTGTTCTTCTAAACCATATTTTAGTGTGCTTTGTTTTTCTGTCCCCAGTCATCCCATATTATTAAAGAGAAATTCTGCATATCTCTCCTGGAGTCCAATTAAGGATTTGCATCATGACTAGATTTTTCACTTTAATTACTGTATATAAAGTAGGTTTTGACTTATTTCCATATTTATCAAACTATGCCGAAGAAGCAAAATTCATCAAATAAACAGATATCTGTGGCTATAATTGCAGCCTGCATTGAGCATGTAGGAAGGAAATATGAGGGTCCAAATTTCATTATGTAGAACATAATAAACATCTGAATAATTAAACTGTGTGTAAATCACACACTTGGCAGTGCTAAGAAGAGGAGAGACACCTTCATTTTGATCAGGGAAAAAATATATATATTTCCAGACGTACTTTCTAAAAATATATGCTAACCATTATTCAATCAGCTGTGCAGAGGGAAGACCTCCCTGCTTGTTAAGAGCTCAAAAACCATAACAGATGTATTTAGAAATGCTTCCCCTTAATTGTAACATATGATGAGTTCTGCTTGTGTACACATCTTGGTAACACGTTCCCAAGGAAAACAGATGCAAACTACCAAACCTAGAAATACTACTTGCAATTAAAATTCAGATGTATCTTTGATACAACTATCAACTTACTTAAAACCAGATCTTTTGAGTGGGAAAACCCCCATCAGCTTTTAAGGCAAAGGTTCCATTCTCGCTATTTCCATGTAATGTGCCCAAATTCCCATTGGCTTCCATGGGATATGCATTCTCAGAGCACAGTTTATTTTTCAGGGTATGTTACTCTACGCAAAGGCATTTGCATTGTATGTAGATATTTGCTCAGTTCATTTATATAACACATTTTTCCCCACCCCCAAGATTCCCCAAGCTGCCTAGCATTAGAAAATCAGTTCACAACATTGATTATTTGTATCACAGATTTTTTAATATTAAAAAAATGTAGTTACACTTTAATGCCATATATTCTAACAGGTGCATTCCCCATGCCTGGGTGTGTTTGTCTTGCACTTGCAACTGGTTAATCACATGAGAGTGAGTCAGCAAGCATGTGAGAGTGACTCAGCACAATCTAAAGTATAAAATACGCTTGGGCTTGAAGCAATTTGCGCTTGGCCCCTGTCCTTGGCCAGAGCCTAGTGTGTCTTGGGATGCTGAAAAGAGACTGTATGCTGCTGGAAGGACTGCATATTACTGTATGTAACCTATGAGCTGTGGATTATACTGCATTATACTGTCAGTAAAGGAAATGACCCTACCTTGAACTGTCTGGTGGTTTTCTGTTCCATTGGCACACTCTCCTGGTGTGTTGCAGGGGCACTCTGCACATGCCCCAACAAAAGGGGGGAGTGTCTTAATTGGCCCAGTACCCACTGGATCCTGAGATGGTTTTATTGTGTTACATGATGGCATCCGGTCTAATCCAGGCCAGGTCAAAGCAGCTGCACCAATCTTCCCACCCCACTTCTGCCCCGGGCAGCACAGGCAGTAGGGCTGTGGGTGCAACAATGGCTTTGCCACTTTGCATAGCCCTGTCAGTCAGTGGCCAGGATTTGATTGGACCTTTCATTATCAACACGAGTGTCGAGTTTTATTCCACCAGTCATGAGTGTATCTGTAGAAAACATAAACCAACTTTCTTCCTATAGAACCAACACAATGTGCAAAATGATGGATGTCCTATGTTTTGGAAGTTTTTAATGTCTGATGTTTTATTGTATTTTAAAGATTTTGTTGGAAACTGCTCAGAGTGGCTGGGAAAACCCAGCCAGATGGGTGGGGTGTTAATAATAATAATAATAATAATAATAAATAATAATAATGTGGGGGTTGGGTTTTTTTGTGGAGATACCAAAACATATCTAATTTTGGTGAAATGTCACTTATTGCAATAGTGCTGTTTCTCTATCTTCTTGTGATCTGTACAGATGTTGCAATCTAGTTCCATCTTTGTTGCTAGAATCCTACTTACTGTAGCAGTAAAAAAACCAACACGCCTCTGGTCTTGGCATTATTTTATTTACCAGGAACAGGACTAGACCACTGGGAAAGTAGGGCCTGCTTCCCAGCCCAAATGTCACTTCCAAATATGCATGTGAGTGTTGATGAATAGCACACCAGAATTACTGCCATAACATGCCAGCTGTGGTCAGACTGGTGAGCCCTTTTCTGCAGCCAAATCTGAATTTTCATTGGTGTTGGGGCCGTAGATCTGAAGCCATGCCTGCCAAAAAACTAACTGGGTTTCATTCTGTGATTGGAGCTAAAATGCATGCTGGTGTTGGCTCAGATAAATGAACATTTATCAGGCTCAAAGTCCTGGACAAGCAGCTATTAATTGAGGTATTGCAAATGGCTGGACTAAATGCCATTCCTGTACAAACGTCTGCGAGTTTGGGGAGATCCTTTTATGAGAGGTGGTCTGCTTAACTAAGGGATATATGAGCTTCCTCCTGCAGAAGAATGTCTTCGTGTTCTGCAATAGCATTTCCCTGCAGCTTTGAAAATTATTGTCTTGATAGCCTTTTCTTTTTTCTTCTTAAGCGAAATGGTAACTCTGTGTTTTATGCATCAAATCCCCTATGGTTGAATGGTTGCTGTGTAGCGAGTTGAAGCAACTGGTGGTACACAGATAGAAACATCCAAGAAGCTAGGAAATCGGTTTTCTCTATATGGAGCACTAAAGTGGGGGGCTGGGGGGAAGAGCATTGCCTTGATTATAGTTGATGATATTTGAAAATCTAGCCAATGGAAGCTTTTGAGACAGTGCAGCGTGATGAAGCTATTTCACTTCCTTGTTATGCTTTCGTCTTTTAACTGACTGGTAATTTTTATGTGAAGGTGGGTTTAGAAGGCAGCTCTTTTAGAAAGCTCTATATCAAAGCTATCTGTGGTGTACTGGTAAATTTTGAAGTGCAGGAGCTTATCACGACAGTTTGAGAGCTACATCCACTGTACCCTTACCCAATTCTCTTAGCGTGCTGGAATTTGGCAATGGAGAACTGAGCGCTGATCAGCCATGTAGGATTATTACAACCCTGTGCATGGTAACCTGTGAATAAGTTCCTTTTAACTCAGTGGTGCTTGCTCTTGGCGGTATAAGTTGAGCGGGCAAAGTGTGATGGAGCCTGGGAAAGACACTGAGTTGAAATGCGACCTTTAGCTATTTGGTAGAAACGCAAACAATTTTGAAAAGTAGTGCTGGCATTTAAAGCGCCTATCAAAGGACAGGAGTGTCCAACTTCTGGTTGATTTGTTTCCTCATTCTGATTTCCTCTGTCGCAAGCAGCAATAATAACACTTGAAAGCCTTCTTATCCCCTCATTCACTTGCCAGAACAAAGAGAACTGTTGACTTACACCAGGTGCTCTGGCAGATGATGCCATCCCTCATGTTCTTAAAAGAAAAGAAAAGAAAAAGAAAGACTTCTGTTCTTGCAACTGTTTAATTTGAGCTAGCTTAGGCAATAAAGAGGCTCTCTCAGCAACGTTTAGACCAAGTTTCTATATTTCTGGAGCAAGGTGGGTGTAGCTTTTCCATGGCTGGTTCCCACATCAAACCATAACGTTTGGTTGAGGGGACTACATGGAACCCGAGAATTAAACCAGAAGTAACTGTGGCATCACTGTTAGTTACCAGTAGAGTGTAGTTTGGGTAGGATTACTTCTCCACAACATGGATCCAGAAGCAACTCATCACATGAATTGACTGACATGTAACTGTGAAGTGGTGAAAAGGGAGTGATGAAAAACCAGTTTATTTGTCTCTCTTAAGACTGCTGTCCATGCAGAATGTCTGTTTCTGATTATGGTAACCTTGTAAAAGAAGGATGACTACTTCTAAAAAAAAATGCTGTTAATAAATATCTTTCTGAAAAATTGTTGCCATTGTCTGAAGCTATTGCTGAACGTTGCTGCTCGCTGATGCATCTTTCTATTTTGTTTAAAAATGGTTTGGATACAGTATAATTCTATTGCATTTTAATGTTTATATTGTTCACTGGCTTCAGAAGACTGTCAAGAAAGTCTGCCTATAAGATAAATAATAACAATGGAGGGTAGTTAAGGACAGCATGTTTTGAAATGAGGCATACAAATAACTATTTATAATAACACAAATACATTATCTATAAAGAATTTGGCCTTATACAGGGTGGGGATCTGAAAGGAAGAAAGCAGTTCCAAGAGAATCAAAGCAGAATTTTGCCATTATTGATTCCCCATGTTAAAAATCATTTACTTTTAATGTTGAAATGTGAAATCCCATATAAGAATTTTCAAGTTTGGAGGCTGAAGTATAAAGCTGGTCAAAAGCATCCTTCCATGAAGACTTAATTTGCTGTTTTGCGCTAACACGTGATGCAGATTGCAAACTTAAAATTTGAATTAGGAATCAACATATTTCAAATGTATATCGTCGAATTAATGGAAGTCCCATTCTGTGGATACATGGCACCTTTTATGAGGCCTGGGAAGGAGAAATTTATATTATGAATTAAGTTATTTTCCTTCAGTAATAAGTAAAGAAGAACAGAAGTGGAACCAAAAGTCCACTTAGTCCAGTATTCTATTCTCACATTGGCCTATAGAAAGCCTGGCATGAATGAGGACATGAACAAAGCAACAATCTCCCCATTTATCATTCTCAGCATACCACCTCTGACACTGGAGCTAGTATATAGCAAACATGTCTGGTAGCCACTGCAAGAAACTATATTAGGAGAGAGTGCTGTTGTACCCCAGTCCTGCTGGAGGCTTCTCAAACAGGATGCTGGTCTAGATGGACCACTGGCCTCCCCCAGAAGGGTGGTTCTTATGTTCTTGTACTTGGTTGTTCTTGTATTTTTTCTTTCTTTAAAAAATGCATTTCAGCTTTTCCTCCCCAGGCTATGTTTGCAAATCACTTTGGGACTTATACACAGAAAGCAATTCACAAACTAATAAATGATAATAATAATAATAATAATAATAATAATAATAATAATAATTAATAATAATAATAATTAATAATTTCATTGCATAGACATGGAGCCACCATGAAAAAGACCCTTCCATGAATTGTGCTACTTGCTCCGTTTAACTCATTTGACGGAAGCTAGTAATAGTCGATATACCACTTGTGAAAGAAAGGGCACCCTGCCTGCAAGGAGGTCGCTGGAGATGAGCGAGCCAGCTCCATCCAACATCAATTCCCATTTCTGTTGCCTTCTGACTTGTGGGTTGTGACTGTATGTTGCAGGAACCCCTTTTTGTTTCCGTGGAGGCTCCCAACACATTTTAAAGCTCTGCCTAATTGGGGTTCGGAAACTCCTGGGTAGTCCCCATGGAAACAAAAGCTTCAACATGTCAAACTGCTACCTTCTGACTCATGGCATGAGTAAAGGTGTCAGAGGGGGCGGAGCCAATGCATTCGTACCTGGCGCCTCCATCCCTTTACCATCTGAAGAGAGCCACGGTCACCTCTTGATGCTAGAATATATGCTGATTAAAATGGAATGTCCAGACCTTATTGATTGATTGATTGAATGCCAATACACCTCTTTCGGGTGGCATATGAATGCAGAAAAACAAACAGACAAACAAACAAGATTACTTTTCTCTTGACTTCTGTTTAGTCTCAAATCTTTTTCACTGACATTTCTCCAAGTGTTTTTTTTAAAAAAACCTCTTGTATTAAAATTAGACTTGGATTTTGAGACTCTCTCTTTCTTATTTTATCCTACCTAATCACTCTCCTCCTTGTATGTTCAAATTGCAGGATGGAGATTTCTTCTTGAAGTTTTTCAAAAGGATGGATTTGAAACAGTGAGCAAACCTGGGCTTAAGCAAAGCAAGATTTATCACCCTTTTGTGAGTTCAGTTATCACTATAAATAGAAATTGTTTTAAAAGGTGTTATTTAGTAGTTTTCATTATGCAGCTGTCTATTTAAATCATTTAATTCTGACATCTAATCTAACTCCCGGTCTCCATCAGAGACAAATAAGAAACCATATGTGTAAAGCATCTGTGAAAATCTTCCATTTATTTATGAGAGCATTAAAGAAAGACTCTGATGTCAGTTACTTAACAATAATAGACGTTCCTTTACACCTATAGTGCAGAGATATTTGGGCATATCCCTCCGTGGTATCTTATACCTACTGCTGTTTCCTTCATTATATACAGATGCACAGCAGTGGAGACAGTAATAGTCTTTCTTAATTAAATAAAGCTAAATGTTAATTAGTCAGAAAATTTGATTTATTTTCAGCACACGAAACTTTTCATTGTGTATCTCTTCTTTGCTAAAGAACAGGTTGTATAGTCATTTAGAACTTTGCATTTCCCCCTTTATTTCAGCTCTGTATTTGGAGTCTTGTGGTGGGATCTAATCGTCATAGAGAAATTATAGGTCTACAGATGTTTTCAAGATGTTACTCTGTCAGTAGCAGATTATCCCCTGTAGCAAAATCTCATTAAAGTGCAATTTACAGAGCTCTGGTGATGTTGCCATCAACCAAAATTAAAGGCATTAATTTTTCAAAGTTCACGGAAGTCCTTACATAAATGATGTAGCAGTTTGCAAGAACAATTTACAGAAGTGTTATTTGCCGAATTAACCTACATTAACAGAACAAATGTTGGAAGGGTAGAAGGAAGGGTTGGGCAGTGAAATTGCAGCTGTTTGCATTTTGTGTAAGGTGCTAGGTACCAAAAAGGAAAAAAGGAAAAAAGAGAGAAGTGTGTTGAAATGTAACAATGATTGCATGTCGGGTGAAAGGACGGGGAGGGGAATACAAGCACCTGAACTCTTGCTTTAAAGGGTTAAGCCTATAATAGAGTGATCACCAGTCAGGGACACCCAGGGAGACCTTAAATTCCACTTTGAAACATCTGTACTCAAGATCTTTTAAAATAGTCCCATTTAGAGAATGGGTTTATGTAGCTCATGTTGCGAATATGCCTCTTCAATATGTTGCCACATGTTTATGCAGGTATTTATTGGCTTACGTGGTCTTATACTGACAGGGAGCCTAGTGGTTACATGTAGAGTACATCAGAAAAGGCCACGCAGTATTGATCTGCACCATAGGTTTAAAGCACATCAAACACATATTTAAAGCGCATGACTTCACCCAAAGAGTTCTGGGAACCATAGCTTCTCCCTCAGAGAGCTATAGTTTCCAGTAGTCTTAACAAACTGCAGTTCCAAGGATTCTTTGGAGGAAGTCATATGCTTTAAAGGTGCATTGCATGTGCTTTCACTCATGGGTAGGCAAACTAAGGCCTGGGGGCCGGATCCAGCCCAATTGCCTTCTAAATGCGGCCTGCAGACGGTCTGGGAATCAGCGTGTTTTTACATGAGTAGAATGTGTGCTTTTATTTAAAATGCATCTCTGGGTTATTTGTGGGGCATAGGAATTCATTCATCCCCCCCCAAATATAGTCCAGCCCCCCACAAGGTCTGAGGGACAGTGGACCAGCCCCCTGCTGAAAACGTTTGCTAACCCCTGCTTTAGATGGATGGTGTGGATCTGCCCAAGGTCTCATAGCAGGAGATAAAATAGTTTATTATACAGTATACGTATACTCATCTAGATAGCTGTCTAAAGATTTAGATATTGGAAATATGAATATCATCTTTAGAAAATAACAAATTGATCTATGGGAGTAAGTTTCCCCCATCCCACACTCCCATGGAAATCCATATTAGCACCTTGGCTCAAGACAGTATTTAGATATGTGTAGTCTTACAATATGCATGATGAAATATTTGCTTTCAGTAGCAAAATTCTTACTGATGTGGAAAGACCCAGGGTTTGATGCTGGGAAAATTGGCCTCTTATTTAATAGCAAACACTGTTAGTAATTATTATACTGACTTCATATATCTTTAAAAAGTATCCATTGTGCATCCAATGTATCTGTGTATATGAGTTCTATGCAGTGTTAAAATTTAGTCCACTCGCTGATCTGAAAGTTTTAAGGTGTTTTTTTAAGTTGGTATTTCTTTGTTTAAATTGGATGTTCACTCACATCTGAAACAGAGTTCTTACTTAATTAAGTGAAGATTACTTCAGTTCTTGTAAACACTCTAGGAAGACTTTGGGATCATTAGGAAGAGTAACTCTTGTGATCACAGTGATCCTAAAATGAGACTGATGGATTTGAACAGATTCAACGTTCAATTAAACCTTTGGGAATGCAATTATATGGACTACTGTGATCCCATTTGATGAGCATGGAGCTCAGTGCACCTAATGAACTTGTCTACGAAAATTCATGTGTCACTAAATTAGGTAGTCATTAAGATGACTCTTTATCATCTTTAACTGTTGTAGATACTTATGCAAGGATTCCAAAAACAAGGAGAAATTAAACAGGAGCAATTAACTGAATGTGGTGGACTCTCCTTCACTGGAGGTTTCTAAGCAGAGGTTTGATGGTCATCTGTCATGGATGCTTTAGTTGAGATTCCAGCATTGCAGGGAATTGGACTAGAATATCATCAAAGTCTCTTCCAACTCTACAATTCCATGAATGTATGAGTGGCCTAACTTAGATAGCTGGTATAGAATAACTCCCATATCTGTAACACTCTCATGTTTGTGCAGTAACAGGACATCCTGGTCTTCCAGTAGTGGTTTGGGGCATCCCTGGTTTCAGTCACTGGTTTGGTTTGGTTTTGATCACTGGAGCTATCTGAAATTTTATGTGGTTTGGCATTGGGTGGAATATATGCAGCCTTTATGTGCTTCTCAATATTTTTGTTGCTTCGCTATTTTTGCCATACTACATTTTCTCTGTGCACTTAAAGTCAGAGGGCAATTGCCATAATGCTCTTCTCCATAAAAATATATTGTTCTAGTATTTTAGTGACATTGATTTTGTGTTTTAGGAAAATACATGCTTAGATGAACCGAAGATTAGTATATGACTGGGGTGTGAATTATAAGGATTGGTAGCACACTTAATAGACCAAAGTCTTCCATGGATATTAGAAGTAATAAAAATGATAATAGAATGCTAATAATATACCCCTCAGCCCACTTGAACATCTATAAGTCACACTGCCCACTATGGGACTCCAAGGGGTGCATACATTCAGGACGCTGATTTTTAAAATATTTTTGGATGAACTTCTAAGTCGATAAAAGTCGACGACTTAAGCTCCCATTGATTTCAGTGGGCTGTAATCTTGATCTTGTTATCTACAAAGTCAATGCTTTCTCTGTATGGCCTTTCCTTGCTGTCAGAACAAGCTGCCTCTAGAATTTATCTTGTTTAAAAGTAGAGGTTTAATGCAGTGGTGGACCCTTGGGGGAAAAACCCTCCAGTGTCTGTCAATGACCTGATTAAGCCATTTATAGGCTTCCTTCAACTTTCAATTAAAAATCTCAGCTACCTTTATTAACAGACTCAGAGCGCTTCAGAGACTATGTTGTCAGTCCCATGAGTGGTCTCTTTCATTGAGCATTTATCTCATATCTCTGCCTGTTCATCCCTATGAACTGTCCCTACATGAGAGATGTTGGGTGCTAAAAGCCTTTTTTTTAAAAAATGTTTTTAGTACATGCAATGCTCTCAAATTAGTTCAGCAGTCTGAATCACAAAATAAGTCCAACTAGGATAAAAAAACAAACAAACTGCCAGAGAAAAGCAAAGAAAAATTAGAAAACGTTTGAAGTAAATTAGAAGCTTTTAATCCAACTTGTATTCTAGAGTGGGCTGAAATTGTTTTTAGGGTTTTTTATGCTTTAGGCTGCAATTTAAATTTCAATGAAGTTTGTTTCTGTTAACTTCTATTGGATTGGGATTGTCCTCTGAAACTTGCAGCTTTGGTTTCCTTTTCAGGGTAATTTTATTTGGGCTGCATACACACACCATCATATTCTAGTACTGTATCCCTGGAGACTGTGCAGGTGTTTCCTACATAGTCCACACACAATCTGCATCTAATACATATCTTTTACCCTTGAGAAATTGTTGTTGTTGTCGTTGTTGTTGGCATCCTTCTGTCTCATTCCGAAAATGAAAGCTCATGGCAGATTGATTCTCCATTACCCTGCAGTGTGTCCATTTGAAAAGAGATGTAGGCTGTCTAGGCAATGGGAGACTCTCTATCCCTGTGTTACAAGGGATTCAAAGAAAGTAGGGAAAACACTTCAGGAGGCAAGAGGGTTTGATAGAGAATACATTTAGAGGAAGGAGCTGTAGCTCAGTGCTAGAACATGTACATGCAGAAGATTCCAGATTTAGTCCATGGGCGTAGCCAGGATTTTTTTTGGGGGGGGGCAGAACCTCAGTTTGCTATGTATTTTTATTGATTTGGCGGGCAGTTGCTCCTCCCCGCCCCCTCCTTGGCTACTCTCATGGTTCAGTCCTCACCATCTCCAATCAGTGCAGACAGTACTGAGTTAGACCATGTGCAGCTTGCTATGTTCCTAGTTGAAATAAGCAAAAAAAATCTTATTGCAGCAGAAAGCAGTGAAGGACACAAGAAGGCAAAAAGTGTTTTAGTGTATGAATACACCCAGTACTTACAACAGTCTATCTTTAAGTATGATTTCATTATTTTACTTATGTAAAGAGTCATGCTAATTTTAAATGTACCCAGTTAAATGTCTGTTGGCAATATTTGAGAATTTCTTTAAACCAGTTGTTTTCAATCTTCTAATTAATGGACGAGTTTAGAAGTCTGATTTGTTAGGCATTAAATAACCTACATGTACAAACACTTTTGTACACCCTGTCCCCCATGTGTGTATGATTTGAAAGATGTGAGAGTAAAAAGTTTTTTTTAAGTGGTTTATTGCTGTAAATTTCCTACTCATTTGAGAACAATTTCATGTAGTCTGAATTCTAAAAAAATTCCTGTGTAAAATTTTGAGCCTTTGATGTTGACCTAATTCTGCTGCCCATTCCAACGATGAAATGTGTTGGCTTCAATGATGCCAACCATTAATTTATTAATGATTATAATTATAACCTGTTAATTTAGCCACAATAGGTTGGCCCAGGTGCCAAAGGGAGAAGTGGCTAAAGATCAGTCAACGTGGAACGGTTCCTAGAGCTTAATGTATATTCTGGCCATCAGATCAACTGAAGATCAAAGGAAACATTTTCTCTACTGTGGGTGTTTTTGTTCTCAACACCCTTGACATCAGTGAATCCAAGAGAGCAATATATCAAATATGGGATTTTTTTCAAGGCCCCTTCCACATGTGCACCATCAGTCCTGTGAGAAAAGGAGACAACTATGGTGTCCACTCTTCATCCTCTCCACAGAGGAGACTGTGAATATAAACTGAAAGCAAATTTAAGGCATCGGTTAAATTTCCATACTCCTTTCTGGCCTATGCCAGGTCTGGATTCTGCCAGGAGGGTCTGTGGGTTGTAACCAAATGCTTCCTTCAGTGGAGGAAGTGAACTTTGGATCTAAACCGTACATTGAAAATGCCCGCTGTAGAAGTGAAAACAAGAGAGAAAAAAGTTGTATCAGCATTTGACAACTGGTCTCAAATCACCCCCCCCCCAAAAAAAAATGTTTTAAGCCACCTTATAAATAATACTATAGAAAACAAGATGAACATGACTATTTAGTGCTAACAGTTCTGACATGCGTGGGGATAAAATATGTACACTGGCCAAGCTTCATGGAACTTCAGAACTATGCTCATTTGTAACTCATACACAAGATATACATATATATAGATGTATATAATGAAATATTGGTTTTAATAAGGCATTTAAGCAAAGGAAGCTGTTATATTTATTTAAAGGAATATCATAGTATTAAATAAAATGATTTGAGAAAAACAAGCTCCCTTGCAGCTTTTTAATAAATGTTTCAACTTAAATCAACTTTGATGTGAGCTTTGAGAAAAATGCGAGACCCACATGAGAACAGCTGAGAGTCATTCAAAGTCCTGAAATGAAATGCATTAACTGCTGTTCACAATTAACAAACAGTTCCCCATTCTTTTCACCTATAAGTTCCTGATTAATGGACAACCCCCAACCCCCTTTGCTGGTTTTGGCACATTCTTTCTGCAATTTATTCTTTAAATGTGAGTCAGACAATAAATGGTTTGCACAGTTCATAGAGAGACGGACTGCGTGGCATACCAGCTTCTATTTGGAGCCTGACGTTGAGTCAGCAATCAAATACAAGCTCTGTAGAAAAATACCTTGTGTATGAAGTCTGACGATGATTGTCACTTGTAATCAACAGCTAGGGATCACATGGGGTTACATTAAGCAGAACGTTCCTAGCTGCCATTTTGTTTCCCCCCTTTTAGAACTTTATCAAAATGGTTGCATCGTGATCGATGTCCACTTAAGTTTGTTCATTGGGAACTGGTTCCAACAGATATATGTTCATATTAAGAGGCAAAAAAGCAATGCTTCTCTGATGTGGAAGATTAACTTACTTAAACAACTTGGTAATCAGTTTATGCAATTATCAAGCTGTTAAAATCAAATTCCAAGATGTGTTAATGCAAGTAAATTTACTATCACCTATCTGAAATGGTTTCAGACTACTCTTATATTTGGATTTGATTGCAGCTGAGATTCTGGTTTATTCTTCCATATTTATTAATTTGGTCAAAGTCAATTGAGGTTAACTGACTGGTTGCTAATAATAATAGTAATAGTACTGTAATAATAATAATAATAATAATAATAATAATAATAATAGTTATACCCTACTCACCTGATTGGGTTCCTCCAGCCATTCTGAGCCATTTCCAACAAATTATAAAACCACAGTAAAACATCAAACGTTACAAACTTCCCTATACAGCAGTACCTCGGGTTAAGAACTTAATTCATTTTGGAGGTCCGTTCTTAACCTGAAACTGTTCTTAACCTGAGGTACCACTTTGGCTAATGGGGCCTCCCGCTGCTGCTGCACTGCTGCCACATGATTTCTGTTCTCATCCTGAAGCAAAGTTCTTAACCTGAGGTACTATTTCTGGGATAGCTGAGTCTGTAACCTAAAGCGTCTGTAACCCGAGGTACTACTGTACATCTAAAAGTCAGACAGTTGTTTGACATATGATGGAAGGGCATTCCACAGGGCAGGCAGGACTAATGAGTAACCAGCTTACTTCATTTTTGGCTGATCTAACTGAGGGTGAAGCAACTGTTTGATACTCTTGATACAGCTGTAAGAAGTGTGTGTGTGTGTGTGTGTGTGTGTGTGTGTGTGTGTGAGAGAGAGAGAGAGAGAGAGAGAGAGACACTTCCAGAGCCCCTTCCAATTTGGTGATTGTAAGACTGGGATCTGGGCAAGGCTCTGCTAAAGTGGTCAGACCAGCAGGACTGCTAGGGATTATCTTAATGGCCCTAGCAAGTATCTCTTTTGTTAGGGAAATTATAGGCTGATGGCTCTCAAGAACTGGCTAAGGAAAGTGTGATTCATCTTCTCTCCTCTCCCAGCTGGGGATGATGAAAGCTAGGAGTCTGTGTGGAGCATAGACTGGCAGTTTTGATTGCCAGGGAGACAGGCAGAGAAGGAAGTCAGAGAGGTGGGCTTTGACTCTGAAAAGCATCATGGGGATGCCTGCTATCTCCTTAGGATCTGCTGTGAGAGCAGAGGATTTGGACAATCTATTGGAGTGTTTAAGCCAGGGGTCACCAACCTTTTGAGGCCCGTGGGTACTTTTGGATTTTTGTGCAAGTGCCCAGGGCACCACCCCTCTTGGCTCACCTCTCCCCCCCTTCCCCAAGAGACAGAGTTTGAGTGTACACCTCTCCCTTGCTTTTTATTATTTTGTTCATTTCATATAAATTAATAAAACATATTGTTTAGGTTGTGCAAATTTAGGGTTGCCATATGTCCTCTTTTTCCAGGCCACGTCCTCTTTTTCATGGGTAGAGTCATCATAGTGATCCATAGTTAAAAGTAGTAGTCAAATGTGTCCTCTTTTTTGCTGTTCAAAATAATGCAACCAAAACCAAAACATAGCAGTAGAATCAAAGCAAAATGCATCAAAGAAACAGAAGCATTATTGTGGATCATCTGACAAAAAGAATATAAAAAAAGAGTAAATCACATTATTTTCTAAGGGATCTGGGTACATATTGACTCCAATGGAATTAACTTGAGTCTTGAAAGCTCAGAGCTGAAAGAGAACCTGGGGAAAAAGTCCAATAATAAATAAATCTGCATAAAAGCCCGTAATGCAAACTGTTAAGAAGTGTGCCTTTTTCATGCGTCATTTTTAATTTCTGTAGAAATTTAATTTCCTGGAGGTTCCCCAAATGTTTTAGCATCCTGATCTTCTAGTGTTCTAAAATGAGTTGGGAGTCTTCACAGGCATAGGAGACTCCCCACATTACACAGTTGTACCTGAGGTTAAGGTCCATTCTTAACCTGAAACTGTTCTTAACCTGAAGCACCACTTCAGCTATTGGGGCCTCCTGCTGCTGCTGCTGCTGCTGCACCATCAGAGCACAATTTCTGTTCTCATCCTGAAGCAAAGATCTTAACCCGAGGTAGTATTTCTGGGTTAGCGGAGTGTGTAACCTGAAGCGTATGTAACCCGAGGTACCACTTTATATATGTTAGCCAAATACAAGAGCATAAAGGAGGAGCCACAGGATAATAGGGGTGGAGTTAAAAGTGTGGCTACACAGCCACTTCTATTTATGTTTCCTTTTCATAGCAATGATGCACACAGAGGGCTAAAAGAGGCATTGCTACTGGCCTTGCTACTGACCACACTCAAGGCCCAGAGGTTTTACATGTTCGACCATTCACACAATTCTTTAAAGTTTCTGGTAGGTTATTCCTGAAAAAAGAAAAGGTACAGAAACAAAGACTTAAATGAAAGGGGCAGAGAAAGATATATCCTAAAATGTTTGCGATGTGCTATGATAACTTTTAAAATAGCAACAACTGAAATTTGGTGTGAAACAAAACATATTTCATTTCAAATACTATTATTATTATTTTTTAAAAAAATTCTGTTTACGTACAAAAAAGGAACAACATAACAGTTTATGATCATCTTGTGTTGTTGACTTACATTTATAGGATTAGACTATGACACCATTTGCACTAGATATTATTGAAGCCATAATTTTAATCAGATTCAACAGCAGTTTCTTCTGTGTCTTCGCCTTTCTAGCTGCGTGTGAAACCATACGCTGTTACACATTCTAAGCCACGTCTATGGGATGAGCAAACCATTGTACCATCTGGACACCTGCTTCAAATCAGATTACATTAAGCGCATTATTCAGGGTTGCCGTATTTCAAGAAGTGAAAATCCGGACACAAACAAATTGTTGACATTTTTTAAAAAACATTCTCCAAAATACAAAAATCCATGATTCTTCGCTTATGTTGCCAAGGACAAGCTGCCACTTTTTGCAAAACGCCCCCCCCCCCCGATGTCACTTCTGCCATTGAAATCAAGGAAGTATGGCACTCATAACATTACCAGGAATAAGTGCCTTATCAGACATAGTAGGAAGAAAAGAAGCCTCAGTTTTCCAACCATACTCTTTCAGATCTCATGTGTGTAGCAATGTATGTAGCTTGGTGAGCTTATCTACCTTTAAAGTAAAAGTAAAGGTAAAGGAACCCCTGACCATTAGGTCCAGTCGTGGCCGACTCTGGGGTTGTGGCGCTCATCTCACTTTATTGGCTGAGGGAGCCGGCGTACAGCTTCCAGGTCATGTGGCCAGCATGACAGAGCCACTTCTGGCGAACCAGAGCAGCACACAGAAATGCCGTTTACCTTCCCGCCGGAGCGGTACCTATTTATCTACTTGCATTTGGACGTGCTTTCGAACTGCTAGCTTGGCAGGAGCAGGGACTGAGCAACGGGAGCTCATCCCGTCACGGGGATTCGAACCGCCGACTTTCTCAATCAGCAAGTCCTAGGCTCTGTGGTTTAACCCACAGCGCCACCTGCGTCCCTATCCACCTTTAATCTTTGTCAATTCGTTATTATTGCTTATTATTACTTATCTTCTCATTTTGTAATCTGGCTTTTTATTGTATCATTTGAAAGTTAGCTGTACCATGGTCAAAGGAAGCAGACATGCTTATCATACCCACATGGAGGAACAAATTGTGGTGAACAATATTTTCCCCCCAAAAGTCTCTTATATTTGACAAGCATATAATGCTTTTGGAGCTTATATGGACCTTGTTTGAGTCTTCTCCATTCCCATGTTGAACAACACAGGAGCAAAGAGCTGGACCGTGTCAAAGTAGGCCTACCATAACAATTCATGCTGTTCCCCTGATGTCTGTGCAAAGGGGGTTTGCAGATCCCCTGGAAGTCTTCATGCCTACAGCTATATGCACCAAGGTCTCTCTCTACAGACATTTTGGTGTATGCACAATATCAAGTGTGCAATATTAATCTGGGGCTACACCTGCAGCCCCACTCCTTGCTCTCCTATTCTTCAAAATGGGATAGAAAACAACTGAGCAGGGCTATAAATGTTTGCCATGTTTGGCTTTATGTGTCACCAGAAGGAAGCATCGGAAGGATGTTGGTATCATCTGTCACTAGTGACACCTCCTGATTTTGAGAGGCAATCTGTAGGGCTGATACGACCATCTGTGTATCAGCATCTTGATGACTCATACATGGTAATCACTCAAAAGGGATATGCAAAGGAGTGAACTGATCTGTATTTTGTGGATTTGCAAGAAAAGCCCTTGGTTGGGATGTTTTGCCAGTTGCTTCAGTTAATTCCACATTCAGCTGATAAAGGATTGTTGGATCTTGGTGCTTGTGATCTTGGGGGAAGGTTCCCCCCCATAATCAAGCACTTGACTAGGGTGACCTTTGGGGGGGGGCATCAAGCAATATTGGCTAGAACCATTAAGTGTAAGACAAATGTTACTCTCAGTCACTATTGAAGCTTGAGGAAAGTTGATTGTGTTGACAATTGCGTTGATGCAGATCCAATGCCTATTCTACCTAAAACCGCCACGTTATGAGAAAAATCAGCAACCATTTTTGAAAAGCACCCAAGTACAAACATTCATTGTTGTTGATGCAATTGTTCATCACATACCATGATTTAGTGCTTGTGCTTGTTAACTTTACTTTATGTTACAGAAACCCCCCACAGAGACAGTTCAGTCAGAAGCCATTTTGAGCTAAACATGTGTTCCATTTCTATGCCAATTTCAAAAAGAGAGAGCAGGGACTGAAGCCTGGGCTTCAAAGTATACAACATGGGCTGTCCAATGACACATGCTTTAGCTCTGGTGATATCATTGGTTTAATGAGTCATAAACAAATCATTAACACTATTGTTTTGCTCGATCCAAATTCTTAATGAGTGAAATCTGTTCTCTCTCTCTCTCTCTCAAATCAGAAACATTTTTTTTTTTGATGTTGCAAGAATGAAATGCTACTTCTTTTCTAATAGTGTTTGGAGCATTATGTAGTCAGGTTGTGTTACATCAGTTTCAACTATTGTGGTGTGACGATGTGGGAAAGATGCTCAAAGGGGAAGGCCTACCATATGCACAGTCTTGACCATGAGAAATAAGAGACCAACTGGGTAGGTCCAGGGAGTGGTGAACACCTTGCTATGGTGGAGTGAAGCACCATCTATCCTTGAAAAGACAATGGTGGGCTCCTACTCAAGAGGACCTCTTTGAACCCAGAAGTGTTGAACCACTATGCCCCACCTGCTAATATCCCTGTTTCAGGCAAGGTACCCAAGAGGGTGGTGGGAGTTCAACTACAGTCATGCTTGCAGGAAATGGATACAGTGGTACCTCGGGTTACAAACACCACGGGTTACAAACACTTCGGGTTACAGACTCCGTTAATCCGGCAATAGTACCTCAGGTTAAGAACTTTACCTCAGGATGAGAACAGAAATCATGCGCTGGCAGTGCAGCGGCAGTGGAAGGCCGCATTAGCTAAAGTGGTACCTCAGGTTAAGAATGGTTTCAGGTTAAGAATGGACCTCCAGAATGAATTAAGTTCGTAACCAGAGGTACCACTGTATTCTAAATCTATTTCAATGCACTTCAGATTCAGGTATGGCATTAGGATTGTCTAGGTTCTCCTAACTCAGGCATCTCCAAACTCTGCCCTCCAGATGTTTTGGGACTACAATTCCCATCATCGCTGACCACTGGTCCTGTTAACTAGGGATGATGGGTGTTGTAGTCCCAAAACATCTGGAGGGCTGAGTTTGGAGATGCCTGTCCTAACTGATGACCTTTAATGGGGGAGGAGACAGGGTCATTACCCTTGACCTCTCAGTGGGTTTTGATAGAATTGATTGTGGTATCATCATGGAAGAAGCAGTTCAGATTCTGGCCCATTGCTTGCAGGCAGTAATAGGCTGGATGTGGGCCAATAAATTGAAAGTGAGTCCAGCTAAGACAGCAGTGCTATGTGTGGGTGGGCTGTTAGATCCAGGAACTGGGGACATGAACTGCTCTGGTCAGGGTTGCACTCCTTTTGTAAGAAGAAGTGCTTAGTATGGAGTTGTTGCTGGATCTAACCTTGCCACTTAAACCCATGTGGCTTCAGTGGCTAGGTGTGCCAGCTGCAGCCATTGCTGTATAGACAACTTCCAGTCGCAATTTCCAGAGCAATGTGCTCTTGAAGGCAGCCCAGAGACTGAAACTGGTACAGAATGCAGTAGCTAGGATGCTGGATGGACACTGTTGGCTGGATACACATAACAACAGTTTTCAAACATCTGCACTGTTTGTTTCACTTCGTAGCCCAAATATAAACTGATATATAAAATCCTGACTGATATAGTTTCCATATATCTGCAAGAAGTCCAAATCAACCTGCTTGGGTATTGTCAGGGACCGAGCTGAGGAGAACTGCACAGATGAGTAATGGTGGGAGCCTCCCCATCTCCCTGCTCCTGGTTAGGATGCTGAATCTTCCGAGGAGCAGTGGGACAGTTTAGATTTGGAACAGGAGAGGTCCTTCTCACAATTCATCTACCAAGTGTGATTTGGGGGCTGGGGCATGTGAGACAGCCTTGCCTGTGGTCGTCCCCTCCAAGATGCATCTCGGTCAGATGCATCTTTTGTGCCAGTGTGGTGTAGTGGTTAAGAGCGGTGGACTCGTAATCTGGTGAACCAGGTTCGATTCCCTGCTCCTCCACATGCAGCTGCTGGGTGACCTTGGGCTAGTCACACTTCTCTGAAGTCTCTCAGCCCCACTCGCCTCACAGAGTGTTTGTTGTGGGGGAGGAAGGGAAAGGAGATTGTTAGCCACTTTGAGACTCCTTAGGGTAGTGATAAAGCGGGATATCAAATCCAAACTCTTCTTCAAACTAAAGACATACCTCTTTGGTCAAGCCTTTGTAGAAAGAGGAGACGCTGGGGCTTCTGCTGTTAGTAGCATCTGCCTCCTTCCATTGAATCCTGTTTTAAATTGTTTCATCATCTTTAGCCCTAGCACACTTTATTTTTAAACTATGAATACAGTGGTACCTCGGGTTAAGAACTTAATTTGTTCTGGAGGTCCATTCTTAACCTGAAACTGATCTTAACTTGAGGTACCACTTTAGCTAATGGGGCCTCCCACTGCTGCTGCGCTGCCGGAGCATGATTTCTGTTCTCATCCTGAAGCAAAGTTCTTAACCTGAGATACTATTTCTGGATTAGCGGAGTCTGTAACCTGAAGCGTCTGTAACCTGAAGCATCTGTAACCCGAGGTACCACTGTAGCTGGTATGCCTGTGGGCACTGATGTGGGGGGAGAGAGGTGTTACTACATTCCCCCTATCTTTGGTGGTCCCAATCTGAATTGGCTCTCATTGGGAGATTTCTCATTTGGATAAGGATTGTGGTAGGGGCAAGGATTACATCTTCCACAGCTGGTTGCCCTGCTCTGACTACTTTTATTTTTATTTTTTAAAATCATGCTCACCAGAGCTAAAGAGATGAATCACATTACATACCACATCATGTTATTTGCCACCTACCATAAGGAGTTCAGTTAATGTTGCTTCATGTCTCCCAGGACTGTATATAGGAAGGGTCATCTGTTTTCTCTTAAAAACATGATCGCTCTATGTCCTTGTGTACCTCTGTTCATTTTGACAAGACATGCTTGTTAAAACTGATCACTATTTAGTTCAAAGAGACATGTGTGTAAATGAAAAGGAATTTTTGCATGAACAAGATCCTGCTACAAATTCATAGTGCTACGGGAAATATGACAGAAAATAGATGCGTTCAAAACACTTCCACAGTGAACTTTTGTATAACTTCCTTGTAGCCATTACAATGTCATTTAAAGTATACGCTCTGATTAGATCTATATTAGTCTCAATTGTATGTCAAATTATGTTGAAGTAGAAATAATGATTAATTTTACTATAGGAAATTTCATCGAGTTATAATAATTTCAGTCTTATCTCTTGGAACCGGATGTTTCTCCTATTGCTTTAAAGCTAATTTAGGCTACATTATATATAAAATTAAATCTTACTTTTATAGCTACACCCTTGGGGTTCAATGACAAGGCTTTATGAGCTAGAAATTAAAAGTACTGGTTGAAAATACTATTGCATCGCACAGGCTATTATTAAGCCAATTTACAAAGTTGGTATTAAAACTATGCACATTTTTCATTGTTAGCACCCATATATTCAGCAAGCCCATGGGACAATTTGGTGTGTAATTTGGCAAATAAAATCAATTGCAAGGTAAACAAGTTTGCAGCTTTCCTGCCTGAAGAAAATTACACTGTAATAAATGGAACACTGACTTAACAGAGGGATGTTATGAATTGGAGAAAAAAATGGATTTATATCACACTTATTTAAAATGCCTTTTAAACAGGCATTCTGTAGCAACGTATCCCACAGCTATTAGTTTATATACAACATCCTTAGCACTCCTTCTGACAAAGAAAACAATATTTTTATGTGCCAGATGTCCTATTTCAGCAGAAAAATATTCTCGTCTGCAGCGCCACAGATGCAGCCATCACTCCCCCTGCATGGCCGGCAACAGTTTTACAATAATGTGGAAGTTGGGTTCATCTCATCATCTAGATTCTAGTGCTTCACATGAGCCCTGGGGAACTTGATATTTTTTTTAATGATGTGATATTTCTCAGTAGTTCTCAAAGTTCTGTATAATTCATTTATACGGAGCATCATAAAAAGAAAGAAAGAACGAAAATGTTTGTTGATTACAAGTTGCTACTGTTTGAATAGAAGTCATATTAAAGTCATTCACATTAAAAAGTTAGAGTTTAAATAACATCTGAAAATATACACAAACACACACACACATATGCATTATGAATTTTATTATTATTATTTAACATTGATTTATTAGTCGCTTTCTAAACCATTGTTGGGGGATGTGGGTGGCGCTGTGGTCTAAACGACTGAGCCTCTTGGGCTTGCCGATCAGAAGGTCAGCGGTTCGAATCCCCGTGATGGGGTGAGCTCCTGTTGCTCAGTCCCTGCTCCTGCCAACCTAGCAGTTCGAAAGCACACCAAAAAGTGAGAGTAGATAAATAGGTACCACTCTGGTGGGAAGGTAAGCAGTGTTTCTGTGGGCTACTCTGGTTTCAGTGTTCCATTGTGCCAGAAGCGGCTTAGTCGTGCTGGCCACATGACCCGGAAAAACTGTCTGTGGACAAACGCCAGCTCCCTTGGCCTGTAAAGCAAGATGAGCACCGCAACCCCAGAGTTGTCTGCGACTGGACTTAACTGTCAGGGTTCCTTTACCTTTACGTTTTCAAACCATCGTCTCAAGATGATCTACATATAAAATAATTAAAAACAGTTAAAAATACCAAAACAATAAATACATTTGAAAGAACACTAAAACTCTAACAAGTGGACACACGTGGAAAAGACACATTTATTCAGCTGGGAAAGCCTTTTGGAACAAAAAGTTCTTCGGTTCTTTCCAAAAATTGCAGATAGTTGGTGCCTTTTGTATCTTGACAGGAATGCTGTTCAACAGAATAGAGGCAGCCATACTGAAAGCCCTGCTCAGCATTACTGTGGTGTAGGCTTCTGGGATGTCTGTTGTGGTGAAACTTTGGGTACTGATTGGCTGAGTTATTCTAATGTCACAGAGGTGAAGGGGCAGGCAAAAGAAACTCTGCCTGCCATTGGTTGAGCTGTGCAGATCCTACAGAAGCAAAAAGAAGGGGAGAGTGGAAGCTGCATATGCCTAGAAAAAGGGGGGCAAAGCCTGAGAAGTCATCAGACCAAGAATAGTGGTGGTGGAGGACAGAGAGACAGAAATAGAGGCTGGGAGATGAAGTTGTACACAAGAACAAAGAGGATGGCATGAAACTGAAATAATGAAAAGGAAAGGTAGTCATGGCCAGGAAGAGCAGATTCAAGGGAGATTGAAGCTGACACATTGTATGAAATATCTAGGCAAATATTTGGCTGCAGGTTTCTTTAAGGCAGGGCTGGCCCTACCCAAAGGTAGAGTGAGGCAGCTGTATGAGGTGGTGGATGGTGGGGGCAGAAAATGATAGAAAGATGTCAGAGAGAGCTGTAATTGCCATGAAGTCTGTCTTTTCCTCCAAAATAGTTTGCTGCCCTTGTGTGCAGCAGAGGATGCTGCCCCAGTATAATGTCATTGGCTTTGGACGCCATTTTGTCCTTTGCCTCTGGAAGCAAAATGTCTTGAACCAGTCTTGTTTTAATGTTTTTAATGAACTTATTGCATATGATAGGTCAGCCTTTCCCAACCTTGGGTCCTATATGTCATTGGACTACAGCTCCCATCATTCCTGACCAATCCCCCTGTTTGCTAGGGATGATGGGAGTTGTAGTCTAACAACATATGGGGACCCAAGGTTGGGAAATGCTGTGATAGACTGTGGTGTAATTCAAAGGATGTGTCAAAGGTGCAAAGGAATCATATAGTACCATATTGGAATAGGATAGCCCTCCTGAAACTTTTCACCATGTCAACATCTCCCTAAATATAGAAAGATTAGAATTGTAGGAAACCTAGAATTTTTAAAAGATAAATCCTTATAGGAATAAATTTCAAATAACAGCACATCATGGAGAACATCTTTAAAATGAAAGCCTTTAAAATGCATTTAGGTATTTATCGTGTACTGCAATTGAAGGCAGCAATCTTAAAGAGACATTATGAATGCTTGCTGTTAAGAATTATTATAGCAGCAAGGTAAGTTGGAAACATGTTTTACATTCCTGGTTTGTATTCTACAGTTTTCTCCAACCACGTCTCATCTGATGCTCTTGGTCTACAACTCCTGTAATCTCTAATTATTGGTCATGCTGACTGGGGATGATGGGGGTTTAGTCATCACCTTCATATGGGGACATAAGGTTGGGGAAGACCAGTTTACTCTATAATCAACCCAAAATTGTAATGGCTGGAATTGCAGGAAACCTGCTCCAGTTACCCTTCTGAAATTTGGATTCATGCTTTCAGAAGGGGTGACCTTGCCTGCAAATTTCATCCTATCAAAAGGGGGGGGGGAATGAGTAAATTTCTCAATGGTGAATGATGCAGATGCCAAGATGAACCCGGCAGCTTAAAAGCACCTTAGACCAAGGCAGATTTTTTTTATTTTTTATGAAGCACCAAAAAGAGCCTGAATCAAACCTTGTGACTGATGTATGCCTGTAGTAATAACCACTGAAAAACCAATTTATATAAACTATAACTTTTACTCCAAGGAAAGGAAAAGAGAAAAACTGATTTTCCGAATACCATGAGATTTGTGACTATTTAAGGACGAAAGCACAATTAAACAGGATTATGTGTGATACTGTACTGGATTTTTGGCAGTTCTTTTTATAGACTTTATTTTCGTTCTGTTAGGGGAAACACCATTTTCTTTGAAAACTGCAGCATAATGCAAGAACTGCTGTCAGTAGGCATTCATATTTTATAGCTCTGGGAACAGTTAATATATAATTAATTTGATTATAGAAGAAGTAATTCAATTTTATATTGCCTCCATTAATTTATTAAATACTGCACAAGATCATACATTAGGCATGCACTGGGAAATGGAACAAACACCCCAAATGTTTAACATGTTTATAGGATGTAAAAATATTTTTTAAAAAACAACCCCCACACATTTTGCATTATGTAATGCACCAATCAACCTGCTGAGATTACATTGCAAAAGCTTTTTTGTATTGAACAAATGGAGCTTGATTTTTAGTCTTCTGGAAGAATTTGAACTTGCAATACTATACACTTATAAATAATACATTCTTGTTGCTATTGTTATTGTGGACCACAGATCAAAGTCCTAAATTATGCAGCGACATTAAATACAAAGTCCCCTAGAACTAATAATCACCAAGGCAATTGGTATTTAAATATCTTGGTGGATTTGAGTAGGTCCTGATTTATTTATTTTTTAAAATAAAAAGCCCCTTTAAGATGAAGAAAAAGAAGGTTTGAGGTGGGAAATGGGTCTTGTTAAAGCTTGCATGAATCCATATGGGCTTACTGTATCCATTTTACATTATTATTATTATTAATATTATTATTCATGGTATTTATTAGTTGCTTTTCCTATAAGGTAACTCAGAGTGACTTATATTTATAAGGTAATGCATACTAGAGTTTGCCTTTGAAATATGTGAATAACTTCATAGTGGGGCTGTAAGCTTTAACCAGCTTAATTGGGGGATAAATCAACTGAAATTTTAGTTGATTGATCAGGGAGGGCCAAATTGTGGAGTGAATGAACTGCACATTGCACACAAATGAATGTAATGAAGTTGCAACATGTCAGGCTTAAAAATATATATATATGTGAAAAGCAGCCTTGGGAGTAGTGACAGACCCCTGTTTTTCTGTCTGTGTGTTTTGCAGTTTCCAAGTTAAGCACTGTTTTGTTGCTACAATGTTATTTGTTGTGGACTCTACATGTGCTGAAATGCATATAATGATTTGTAGTTATACAGCATACAGCATTTATACTAATCTTGTAATGCAATTAACACATCTTTAGATGCATATATTTTCTTGTTTTCTGCAGCCTGGTCTCTTCCATCAACCTAATTTGGCTTCCTTCTTGCTTATCTAACTGACATTTCTGCTTCTACCGCCTTTTTGGGGCATCATCTTTAACTCCCTTGATTAATTTTCTATCTTCCCTTTGTTTACAAAACAAAACAAAACCAGACCTTGGGCTTGTCCTTGGGCTGCTCTAATTTGGGGGGTTAATTTTTCTAAAAAAGCAATTTGCCACACTTTGTAATACCATAGCTCTAAATCTACTCCTGTAAAGTCATTCCACATGCAGGCAATAATGACTCTGGCCCCATTTTTGCCTGAATGGGAATTCAGCATACACTTCCTTCTTTTTATCCTATGTGACACATCTTCACATAGAATTCACACCTGTCCATACTCAAATTAGTACCGTATGGGAAGTTCTCTGACTGGTTAGTTAAACTACAATTCCCATCATCCTTGACTATAGGCCATGCTGGCTGAGACTGATGGGAGCTGGAGACTATTAGGGTGGCTACTTCTGGCTCAGGGGAACCTTCAAGCCAGGAAAAGGAGTGTCAGTGATTTTCACTTTTAGACTGTAGACCACCCTGTGATATTCGATTGAAAGGCAGCATAGAAATTTAATAAATAATTATACTCAGCTTGTTTTTCAAGTATGTAAAGAATTTTCTTCATGTGCTCAGACTTTGCAAAGAAAGCATCTTGGAGCAGTTTTGTGTATTGTGCTCCTTCAGTTCAGTAGTTTACCAGATGTGTATGTGTTGTGGGACGCGGGTGGTGCTGTGGGTTAAACCACAGAGCCTAGGACTTGCTGATCAGAAGGTCGAATCCCTGCGACAGGGTTCGAATCCCTGTGACGGGGTGAGCTCCCGTTGCTCAGTCCCTGCTCCTGCCAACCTAACAGTTCAAAAGCACATCAAAGTGCAAGTAGATAAATAGGTACCGCTCTGGTGGGAAGGTAAACGGTATTTCCGTGCACTGCTCTGGTTCGCCAGAAGCAGCTTAGTCATGCTGGCCACATGACCCGGAAGCTGTACGTCGGCTCCCTCGGCCACTAAAGCGAGATGAGCGCCACAACCCCAGAGTCGTCTGTGACTGGAGCTAACAGTCAGGGGTCCTTTTTATGTGTCTTGTGCATATTTCTAAAACCCAGCCACTCAATTTGCGTTACCCTCATATGAAAATTGTGCTGCAAATCTCCAGTTGTGCAAGCTTCAGCATATATGCATACTTTTATTCCTATCAGGATTTGTTTGAAAGTGAAACCAATTACTTGCAGATGCTTATTTGAGGCTCAGGGTTTGTTGACTGTGTATACTTTCAAGCCTGTTTAGGAGTTTTAGAGATTATAATGATGTTATGCCATTCCACAGACACAATGTCCCCCTGTTATTGCCAACATACAATTCTTCTGAATCTCCTGCACAACTGCAGGAGATGTTACATATGGCCGTTCTATATGTGCAAACCATCAATGGGATGCAGAAATATATGGTCCCTTGTCCTGCTTCTTGCATAAAGAACTTTATAAGGTACCACTGCACATGGAAACAGAATGGCTGCAGCTCAGTGGTGGAACATGCCTTGTATGCAAAAAGTCCCAGGTTCAAACCCTGGTACCTCCAAGTAGGGCTGGGAAAGAACTCTGCCTGAAACTCTGGAGAGCTGCTTCCAGTTAGTGTAGACAACACTGAACAAGATGGACCAATGGTCTGACTCAGTGTATAGCAGCTCCCTTTGTTCCTGTGTTCCTAGAAGCAATCTTGTGCTGACTGGAGAGCAATGGGAGGATCTCCTCCTCTGTGATGATTGTATTTTGACTATAGAGATGCTCACAGTGGGAGTGGGGTGCAGATAGCTATTCTCTCCTCTCTGAACAGCTATCCAAATCTGATGTGAATTCAGATGCAGGGATCTTTTCCTATCTATATGGCAATCACCGGGAGTGGTTTTTGTTCCCCCAACATAGCATTGCCAATGCACAGCAGATTATGGGATCTAGGACAGTGGTCTGTAGATTGGGGCCAGCTTCTTCAGTTGAGAACATCACTTCTTATACAAAACAAGCATTTATTTCCAGTTAACATCCATGCCATTGCGCAATTCTTACTGGAGGTGGAGAAATCCCCCAGAAGACTATATGTCGGATCCAGAGGAGATGATTACATCCGAAGGCATCCTTCTGTTCACAGAATGAGTCTTTCTATGAGTGGAAAGGCACCCCTAGACCCAACCCTCTCTCAACTCTCTGAGTCCAGCCCTATGTAATTATTAATTTTGCAACATAAAAAGCATTCTTTAGCAATGCAAGCATTTCAACTCATTTGTCTTCTTGCCATAACAGATCGAATTTGGACACATCTGAATGTCAAATTATGAGAAAATCAGACCAAGATGTGCAGCCTGACAGTTCTTCAAAGTCCTGATTTTAAAATTTCAAATTATACTGAACTGATTTGTTAGTTTCAAAGGCTGTCTGACACTAACCTATTTTAAATTGATAGGACTAGCACTGCATTGAACTATTTCCTGGGGTGCTGGAATATATTTTAGAAATCTAATCATATCGAGCTCTTTACTACAAGACAAACAACACCTAGCTCTTCCTGACTGATTACAAAGTAGCTCTGAAGAATGAATCAAGTAACGCCAAAGATTATTTCATAAACCTAGGCAAGAATGGATTTAACCTCCACTGACCATGTGACTTCAGATTCCTTTATTTGGAACAGTGTTACATGTCCCTGAGTATAAACATGTTTCCTTCTTTGAGATGAGGGTGGGTGAGAAGGTGGCAAAGGGAGGATGTAAGAGCCAACAGTAAATAATGGATTCAGTTTAACAGTTAGGGGTGAGATATCACATAATGACAGTAGAATCTGAACCAAATTTATAATCCCTTATATTGAATCCCCACATTCTTGTTGTCAGGCTTTTATTCTGAAGGCTATGTTGTTTTTCATGCATTTTAATGATTCTGTAAGTATACTAAATGTTTACTTCAGGTCTGAATGATAGCCAATCTAGCTTTAATTAAATATACCTACCCACGTTGTTTTTAACATATCAATGAATTCAAATCAGTTAGCAAAATGCTAAGCAAATCAAATTTGCAGTCTGCCTACTTTGAATATCCACTTGTCTAGTTTCGTCCCACCTGCTGTCATGTGTTAATTTTTTTTTTAAAGCTCCATCTATCTGCAAAAAAAGAAGAAAGAAAGCCAGGAAGAAATTGGTATTGTCCTATATTGTTTCATCCTTAAAGTGAAACCATTTACAAGAAAATTATAGGCCCCTAGTGTTGAAATTCTTTGCATATTAATTTTGTTAGCCTTACCTCCTGTGGTCTTTCATTCTGGAAGGCCTATTAGATAATATACAAGATAAATTTCTCCCTCGTATCTTTCAGCTGATAGGAGGGGAGAAAACACTGCACCCCCCTCCAATGAAACTGAAATATGCAGTTAGTGGTTGTTACACATATTTTCCTATTTTACATATAAAGATTTAAGCATGTTAAACACGCTAATAGTTTAGACTGTGTGTTATCTGCATCTAAGTGCAGGTTCTTAAGAAAGGCGCATTTATGTTAAGCAAATACATTAAAAAATATGGTGTGAGGGACTGATACCTCATAATTTAAATGTGTGGTGATTCTGCACACTGAATAGGACCCTAATCAGGTCTTAAATCACTAACCTGAGGGAGATAAACCAAGATAGAAATGAACAGGGAGAGAGGAGAGATTAGAACTCGAGAAGTAGAAAAACTAATAAAATGCTGCTACCTCTTATCTCTGTTAGATACATAGATGGCAGGACTTAAAGATCCCTTGTATGATGCTTCCAATTCGTCATCACTGACACAAGATGAACTGGGGAGGGCCCAGTTAAATCAGGGGTAAAATTAGGAGTAGGAACAGTGTTTTATTTAACACTGGAAAGGTTCTAGGTTGCTGCATTAATACAATAAAAATTGTATAATGGATAAATATGTTTGATTGAATTAAATATGAAATGGAATTTACAAAATAAATTAAATTTGCTGAAAAAAAATCCCAGTGCTTCCTCTTGGATTTCCTCTTTAAAGTGTTGCATGTAAAATTTACCCCTATCCTATGAAATCTGAATTTTATAAACATTGCTTTGAATTGCATTGACTTTTTGGCAGGTCTTAAGAATGAAATTGCTTTGATTCTTTGGAAACGTCAGAAACGAATTTTCATGAGCTATTGTCAAATACCAAACATTGCTGTCACATACTATTAAATGCCAATGGTCAAACATAAAAATGCTGGAGAATTAAAATCTGAAGTCAGCTTTCAAACAGTGAAATCAAAGTTTTCTGAATGTCAAATAGCCATAACAAAAAGTCAGAGATATTCCTTAGTGAAGGCACTGAATATTTGATCTAACTTTCAGAATCCTGAAAAAAATGGAAGTAAATTTGTTCCAGCTCAGAACTGTACATCATTACTAATTGCAGGTTACAAACAGTTCACATATCCTGTGATCCAAAAAAGGTGCTTTTAGCTAAGAGCTTGGATGTTGCACACATCAAAATTTGACTTCTTTTGCATCACTCCCCGCCTTTGAAGTAGCTTTTGAAAGCCCCCTCATTTTCAAAGCAGTTTTCTACGTGGTGTGAACCCATCCAGGTATTCGCTCCATGCATATAGCAAATGCATGGCAGGTGGAGTGGGACTGTATGTGTTACTCTTGTTACTGACATCAACACACCCTCCTGCTTTGAACCCTCATGCCTGTGTGCTCAGTGGAAAAGCTGAAAAAGGAGCACTTTCATGCATACATCTGCCTATGCATAAGCACTCCTTTCCAGATAGACTCAAATAACTATAGAGTTAGAAAAGGGCTCCAAGGGTCATCTAGTCCAACCCCCAGCAGTGCAGGAATGCCTCCCTGTCAAATGCCTCACTGAATGTGCAGATGGGATACAGGAGCTTCTGGGCACTGCAACATTGTCCTTTGTCCCGGATATCCTGGTTTTTGTATGTCAGGAGGTTCTTTTATTTTGCTGAATATTCTAACATGCAACCTGCATGTTTCTTGTTGTTGTTTAGTTGTTAAGTCTTGTCTGACTCTTCATGACCCCATGGACCAGAGCAAGCCAGGCACTCCTGTCTTCCACTGCCTCCCACAGTTTGGTCAAACTCAAGCTGGTAGCTTTGAGAACACTCTCCAACCATCTTGTCCTCTGTCGTCCCCTTCTCCTTGTGCCCTCCATCTTTCCCAACATCAGGGTCTTTTCCAGGGAGTCTTCTCTTCTCATGAGGTGGCCAAAGTATTGGAGCCTCAGCTTCACGATCTGTCCTTCCAGTGAGCACTCAGGGCTGATTTCCTTCAGAATGGATTTGTTTGATCTTCTTGCAGTCTATGGGACTCTCAAGAGTCTCCTCCAGCACTATAATTTGAAAGCATCAATTCTTCAGCGATCAGCCTTCTTTATGGTCCAGCTCTCACTTCCATACATCACTACTGTGAAAACCATAGCTTTAACTATACGGACCTTTGTTGGCAAGGTGATGTCTCTGCTTTTTAAGATGCTATCTAGGTTTGCCATTGCTTTTCTCCCAAGAAGCAGGCGTCTTTTAATTTTGTGGCTGCTGTCACCAAAACTGCATGTTAGAGTAGCACAATCCTGGAAAGAATTTAACATATTGCTTTTGTTGAATGGGTAAGCTCCATCAAATTCCAATTTACAGTGGTACCTCTGGTTGTGAATGGGACCCATTCTGGAGGCCCGTTCGCAACATGAAAAGAGCGCAACCTGAAACGCCATATCTGCGCAGGTGCGCGGCGTGATTTGGCACTTGTGTGCATGCGTGAAGTGCGATTTAGGGCTTCTGTGCATGCGCAAGCGGCGAAACCCGGAAGTAACCCTTTCCGGTACTTCCGGGTTGTCGCGGGACATAACCTGAAAGAACATAACATGAAGCAAACATAACATGAGGTATGGCTGTATAAGCAAGCAGAGGCATACCTAGGGGTTGTCAAAAACAGCCCCTGCTGGGGGCGCAAGACCAGGAGGGGCACTAAAATCACTCCTCATACATTAGAATCTTCCTGTGACACCCAGAGCACTCCACCCAGGCTCAGTACTCCAGTACCTGCTTGGACCACAGAAGTAGGGTTGCCATATTCGCAAAAGTGAAAATCTGGACAAAGTTGACCCCTTTATTTTTTGTCCAAAATTGTGGCCTGGGCAAGCTGTTGAGCTTTTTTTTGGTAACATCTCACAAAACAAAGTCTTTGAGCTTTATTTTTGCAGCATTTGGCATCACAGTTTCTCTACTTGAACCATTTTGAAAGTCCGAGTCCCGGACGTGTCAGGGAAAACCTCAACATATGCCAGCCCTACACAGAAGGAATCTGCCAGCATCTCCAGCTGGAAGAGCTACTGCTGCAGGAGTGCATGGAAAGCAGAGAGTAGCAAAGGGCACCCCTTTCCAGCCTCAAAGAAGCACATTCACCCTGCCCAGGCAAACTTGCCCGCTTCTCAGTTTTTTTCTGGGTGGGGGGAACCGATATACCTCCTTGTTTGGGACTGCAATACAGCTCCTTGCCAAGGGTGCAAAGGACCTTAGGTGTGCTTCTGTAAGCAGGTTGCTAGCTTTGGAGGCAGGTAACTCAATTCAGAATTCAGTATACCCGAAGGAGCGTCTCCACCCCCATCTCTCTACCCGGATACTGAGGTCCAGCACCGAGGGCCTTCTGGCGGTTCCCTCACTGTGAGAAGTGAAGTTACAGGGAACCAGGCAGAGGGCCTTCTCGGTAGTGGTGCCCGCCCTGTGGAATGCCCTTCCACCACAACTGAAAGAAATAAACAACTATCTGACTTTTAGAAGACATCTGAAGGCAGCTCTGTTTAGGGAAGCTTTTAATATCTGATGAATTATTGTATTTTAATATTTTGCTGGAAGCCACCCAGAGTGCCTGGGGAAACCCAGCCAGATAGGTGGGGTATGTATGTACTGGTATGAATAAATGAATGAATGAATGAATGAATGAATAAATAAATAATACACACACACACACACACACACATATATATATTAGATAATTTCTAGACCATTTTGTTTTATTTTAGACAGCTGCTTGTGGTTTGGTTTGGTTACATTTTTTAAAAAAGAATTGATGAGCTATGACTTCTGATAAGAAGAGCTGGGCACATTTGTATAGTTTCTGTGTGCACATGTGGTTCAGTGAGAACTGTGATACACCTCTCTCAAAGGGAGCCTCCCACTGAAGGTGCATCTCATAGAATGTGCAAATACCATCTATGTGCAGGATCCAGAAGCATCTATAGCAGGTGTAGGCAAACTTAGCCCTCCAGATGTTTTGGGACTACAACTCACATCATCCCTAGCTAACAGGACCAGTGGTCAGGGATGATGGGAGTTGTAGTCCCAAAACATCTGGAGGGTCGAGTTTGCCTATGCCTGGTCTATAGATTTCACTTATGAGTTCTCTTTACTTCCGAACAACATGGAAAGCAGGCCTGAGCTATTCAGCTGGGTATTTCAAAACAGTCACTGATTTCTGCCCACCTTCTTTCTGTTTTCTGCCTTCCCTGAGTTACCTCCCAAATTAATTTACATTACAAAAATACTATTGCAGTTTTAGCATACTATTGAAATGGATCAAAATGACCTGGAGTCAATCTCGAACTTTCTCAGATTGTGTCTCATATTAAGGAAAGCAAGGCCTAGAAATATATCGGGGCGATTTTACAAATTATTAGTAGAGTCTGACAGTGAAGCGTTTGGGATATACTGTAAATGCTTTCTGGCAGGGGTCTTGTGCGAAGTCATTATATTGTGTCTGGCATGCATGATGGTGCTGATGCACCTTGGCTGTGATATCACCATGATTAAGAAAGAACACCACACTCTGTCTCTGTCTCTCTGCAGTGGTCACTGTATGGTGCCTCAGTGATGTCCCACAAAGTGATGGCAGTGCTCGCAAAAAATACAGTGGGAATGAAAAGACATGGCAGCTCTAGTTAGGCATGAACATCCACAGATGCTCAACATGTTTTCTTGAATGCTCTTTCGCACGAAACGGCCCGTCTTTTTGTCAGAATGCTAAAAAGAGGAGACTTGTATCTTGGGAGCTGTGTTTGCTTGATTGCTTTCCTTTTATTTATAGTTCAGGGGGAGGTTTCGACCAAATTGTCCACTGTTCTCAAACTGAACAGAGAATGGGCAGTGAGATGCTTTCTTAAGTAAGGACACAGGCAAAGGGCCCGCAACAAAATGTTGTTAGCGCATGTGTTTGTGTCTTCAAAGCTCTCCATTCTCAGGAGGCAGGTGGGATAGCTCTGGGCAGCTGCTCCACCTGAGGAGCAACAATTGGCAGCCCCTGAAGGTGCAGGTTGGGTGGGCTGTCAGCTCGGCTGATCAGTGCATTCAAAAATATCCTTTATCACAATATTGGCCAGAGAAGGGATAGCCGAGAGCTCTTGAATCCACAGATCAGGTCAACTGTCAGCCAGCTCCTCTGTGCCTCAGGAGCTCTCCCTTCTAAGCCTGAGCGCCACCAAGAATACTCTCCCTGTTTTTTCTCACCTGCACAAGCACTGCTTTTAATTATCTTATGTGTAAATTCCCTTGAGACAGTGTTCAGAAGGCAGTAAATAAATTAATAATCATAATCATAATCGTAGTAACAACATATGTGCAGTTTTTGTTTTTCTGTTTCTCTATCTATCTATCTATCTATCTATCTATCTATCTATCTATCATCTATCTATCTATCTATCTATCTATCTATCTATCTGTCTACACACACACACACACACAGAGGCAGCGTGGTGTTGTGGTTAGAGTGTTGGACGAGGACTTGGGAGACTAGGGAGCAAATCCCTGCTCTGTCACGTATTCCACGCGGCGTTTTCAGCAAAACACTAAGAGTTCCAGGTTTTTCAGTGCAGTCCTTTTTAATGTGAGCTATATACAGGCTATATACATTTACAAAAGAAACAGTCCACACAGAGTACTTACAAACGAATACTCTTCACCACAGCACCACCACACTACAGCACAACCACCACCACTACCTGTTAAACAGGCTTTCCTTTTTAAAACAGGTGATAGCCAATTACACTAATCACACTCCTGCTGAGTCACTCTGACCCAGCAGAGTATTGCATCATCCTGTTGAAGCCTGCAGACTTATCCAGTATCCTGCGAATCCCAACATTCCTCCTTAAGTCAAAGGCTTGAGACCCAATAATTCTCTTAAGTCTCGAAATTTAGGAGCATCCAAACATTTTGTATACAAATCTGCCACATTACATTTTGTGTTACAGTGCTGTACCTTTAACACATTTCTTTCCAAAGCATTTTTCACATTTCCGTATCTTATCGCAATATGTTTACTCTTGCTCTTAAAGTTCTGTTGGTTAGCAAGCTGTTGTGCAGCCATGTTGTCACTTAGCACAGTGATTGGCATTTCAGAAGGTATTCCAAGCTCTTTTGTTAGGCAAGCAAACCACTCTATTTGTGATACACATTCACTTATGGCTGAGTACTCTGCTTCACAAGTACTTGTGGCAACAAATGTTTGTTTCTGGGATTTCCACTGAACCAGGGCATTTCCAATATATATGGCATAGCCAGTGGTAGACTTTCCATTTTCTCTGTCTCCCCAGCTGGCATCAGCGTATGCATACACTTGCTGATCATGTCCTGTATCCAGCACCAGTTTGTAATCTTTTGTGCCTTTCAGATACCTTAGGATTCTTTTAAGTGCTACCCAATCTCTCTGAGCCGGGTCTGCACTTCTTTGGCTTAACATGTGCACTGCCAATGTTATGTCGGGTCTTGTCCAACAACTTAAATATAACAAAGAACCCAACAGAGAATGAAACGCTGTTGTATTCTCACATTTTTGCCCTTCTGGTTCATTTTTGTACTGGGTAGTTATGGGAGTGTCAACCTCATTTGCCCTCTCCATTCCATAGGTCTTCAGTAACTTTTCGATTTTTTCCTTCTGACTCAGAGAGTAAACGCCCTCTTCATTTCTCTGAACCTCTACTCCTAAGTAATTCTGAATCTCTCCCAAATACTTCAGTTTGTATTTGTTACCTAGGCTGTTTATAAACCAAGACACTTGCTTTTGTGCAGTTGTTATTAGACAGATATCATCAACATACAAAAGTAAATAACAAACACTTCCTTGCACCATTGCTGAATATAAACAGGAATCAGCCAGGCTTTGTTTGAATCCCATCTTTTTCAAAGTTGTGTCTATGCATTCATGCCATAGACGTGCACTTTGGTGTAAACCGTATAGTGCCCTTTGCAGTTTTAACACCATACTGTCTTTTTCTAACTCATAACCTGGTATTTGCTGTAAATATACCTCGGCGTCAATAGGAACATTTAAATATGCTGAGGCAACATCAAAATGATTAACTTTTAACCCTCTCAGACTTGCCATTGCTAAAACTGATTTTACTGTTTCAGCCTTTGCTGTTGGGGCAAACACTTCATCATAATGTATCATTTTCCTCTGTGTAAAGCCCCGTGCAACCAACCTGGCTTTCCTCTGACAACTACCATCAGACAGCTTTTTCACTTTAAAAACCCACTTACAGCTTATGGGCTTTTTACCTTTAGGCAATTCTGTAGGTACAAACACATTGTTGTTTAGCAGAGAGTTATACTCTGCCTGCATTGCCTTTAACCACGCCTCTTTCTCTAGAGTAGGTAACTCTTGCACTTCTTCAAAGTTTTCTGGCTCAGTTACACAAACCTGGTTTATGGTGGCTGGGAACCCATAACGGTCTGGAGGTTGACCTTTATTACTTCTTGCAGACCTCCTTGGTTCATTAATCTCACCCCCTGGGCTACCTTCAGGACTGCTTTTGGGGTGGATAGACTCTGGAGATCTACCTCCTCCTGTCCCTGTTGCACTTTCTTCTCTCCCCTGCTCCATGCTAGCAGCTGGAGAAAAATGCTCAACCTTTACTTCCTCCCTTTCAGTTTCTCTGGGAGAGCTGCCAATTCTTAGCTTTGTTTCAGCTGCCTTATCAGGTATGCTCGGCAGTAAAACTTTTTCTGGCAGCAGGTTTGCATGTATCTTGGGCCAATTTCTTTGCTCATTAAAGCTGGCTGATCGACTATAACTCAAAAGGTTTTTATCATCTTCAAACCTGTAGGCTTTCGTACCACTTTCATACCCAAGAAATAGCAACTGCTGTGCCCTTTTCCCACCTTTTCTCCGGTTTTTCACAGGTATGTCAACCCATGCCTTTGTCCCAAAGATTCTTAAATGTTGCAAACTGGGACTTTTGTTATAGAGAATTTTATAGGGTATGTCATCTAGTACCCTTGACCACAAGCGATTCCCAATATAATTCGCGGTCTTAATACTTTCAGCCCAGTACTTAATTGGAAGATTTGCATCTGCTAACAATGCTTTCATTTGTGTCTGCAAGACACCTCCCCTACGCTCTGCTACTCCATTCTCCTGAGGCGTGGCCACATTGGTAAGCCTATGTTTAATCCCTTGGGAACGCAACCAGTTTCTTAGGGAGCTTGCCATAAACTCCCCTCCCCTGTCTGATTGAATAGAGCACACCTTTTCACCAAGTTGCCTTTCTACCCTTCTTACCCAGAACTTCAAAGTTTGGGCAACGTCAGACTTTTGCTTTAATGGATAGACCCAGCCAAATCTAGAAAAATCATCCACTAGGATCAAACAGTACTTGTTGTGGGAGACACTTGGTGGAAAAGGACCAGTTACATCAGCATGAATCAACTCCAGTGGTTTTTTGGTTTCTCTCTGGCTTGCTCTTGCTACTGGGCAAGCCCTGCTTTTAACCTCCTTGCAGATATTACAGTCCAAGTAATTATTACAACTTTTTATGTTTTTCATCCCCCCACACAACTCCAATGTTTTGTTTAGCACCTTATAGCTAGCATGAGCCAGACGCCTGTGCAGGAGATGAATACACATATCATGGGTCGGGACATTTTGCACATTTGCAACCTTAGATTCACACTGCAGTACATACATATTAGTTCTAAGGCTAGCATTTGCCAACACTGCCCCATTTTGCTTTATCTGGCACTGATCTCCCACAAAATTTACTTCAAAGCCTGCTTTTGCCAAATCAGGAATGCTCAGGAGATTGTTTTGCAAACTAGGCACACACAACACATTCCTGAATGTGTGTCCCAGCTGTGGGAACACAACCTCCCCCTCGCAAACCACATTAGCTTTCTGGCCTGTAGCAAGACTTACATGTTTTTTGTTTGAAGCCCTAGCATCAGTTAGCAAACCTTTTCTTTTACAAAAGGTTTGAGAAGCTCCACTGTCCAGAACCCACAGCTCCTCATTTTCTTGACCATCTGCAGACACCCAAGCGGTAGACTCCCTCTGCTGCCACTTGTGCTTCCACTGTTTTTGTTGTTTCCTCGGGCAGTCCCGAAGCAGATGTCCACTGGACTTACAGCAAAAGCACCTTTTTACTTTGTTGACCACCGGCTGGTCTGCAGCAGCTCCTCCTGGCTGTTTCTCCGGCTCCCGACACCTCTGCTCTTCCCGGCTGTTGTTCCCTCTGGGATGCTCCAACAGCTGGGCTGAGGTCATCTTTCGCTCTGCACGCCTGTCCTCCTCTGCATACAACCGTCCGGTCACGTATTCCAGAGTCAGCTTATCAGTCTCTACAGACTCGAGGGAGTTGACCAGCATATCATAGCTGTCATCAAGGGAACTCAGGACTATAAAGACTTTGTCCTCTTCCCCCACAGGCCTCCCTCTTAAGGCTAGCTCCTGGAAACAGCCTGTTAGGAATTTTACGTGGTTTACCAGGGAGTCCCCCGGTTTCTTCCGACACCGGTACAGTCTCCTGGTCAGTGTTATCAGTGAGCCAGCTGTCTCTCGCACATGGACAGCCTTGAGCGCATTCCACGCCTCACTTGCCGTCACCTTATCAGCTACGTAGACTAGCTGGCTGTCGTCCACTCCAAGGATGATCGTAGCCAAAGCTTTCTCATCCTTTTCAAGCTGGGCCTCTGCTAGTGCCAGCTTTTCATCGTCATCCTCATCCTCCTCAGGGGGCTGTGGTGGCTCTTCCACCACCTTCCACAGGCCCTCACGCTTGAGGAAGTGTTGCATGCGGACCGACCAGATGCTGTAGTTCTTGGCCGTCAGCTTCTCTAACAACACACCAGTTCTGGACTGCTCCATCCCTGCAGCTCACCTCCAGCACCCACGGCTAGATAACTGCCACCTGTACTCTTGCGCAGCGGAAGCGTGCTGGGCCCTAACCCTGTCGCGTATTCCACGCGGCGTTTTCAGCAAAACACTAAGAGTTCCAGGTTTTTCAGTGCAGTCCTTTTTAATGTGAGCTATATACAGGCTATATACATTTACAAAAGAAACAGTCCACACAGAGTACTTACAAACAAATACTCTTCACCACAGCACCACCACACTACAGCACAACCACCACCACTACCTGTTAAACAGGCTTTCCTTTTTAAAACAGGTGATAGCCAATTACACTAATCACACTCCTGCTGAGTCACTCTGACCCAGCAGAGTATTGCATCATCCTGTTGAAGCCTGCAGACTTATCCAGTATCCTGCGAATCCCAACATGCTCAACCATAGAACACTTGGGCTTTGGACCAGTCACAGTCTATCAGCCTAACTCACTTCTGTTGTAAGGATAGCATGGGGAGGAATTGAACCAGGTTTGCCCCCTTGAGCTCCTTGTAGGAAAGGTGGGCTATAAATGCAATAATACATACATATGTACATACATACATACATACATACATACACGTGCAACATATCCCTTGGTGAAGCATGGTGATGCCTCCCTCACTATTACTTCTTCTTCTTCTTCTTCTTCTTCTTCTTCTTCTTCTTCTTCTTCTTCTTCTTCTTCTTCTTCTTCTTATTCTATACTGCCCTATACCTGAAGGTCTCAGGACAGTTCACATAAAATATCAAATGCATAAAATCAAAACAACAACCCAATAACCTGCCCCGCCCCCACAAGAGTCAGCATTTTAAAAAAGGGTAGGCAAAGGAAGGCCTGGTTAAAAAGGAACATTTTTGCCTGGCGCCTAAAGGTGTATAATGAGGCGCCAGGAGGATTTCCCTGAGGAGAGCATTCCACAGATGGGGAGCCACTACAGAGAAGGCCCGTTCTCGTGTTGCCACCTCTCCTGACCTGTTGTGCATGGATGCTTCTGTTTTTGCTACATTATCACTGGTATGCAAAACTGAACATTAGAAATAAAAGGAATTGTATTGTGTTTGCTGGGGAGGGCCATGGTTCAAAGTGAATGGTTTTTGGACATGTGGTGTTCTTGCTGTTGCTTCCTATTCAGTGAAAGGTGAATCGTTCAGACCCGTTACGTTCTAATGAAATTATCAAGCAAACCTTTGAAATTCTTTATAATTGCCTATTCCTTTGTAACCCAACACAACAGAAATATAGTAGGTTATCTGGTTGACCCTACAGAAGTAAGCATACCAACTCAATGAAAACTTTATTATGTAACATCACAACAGACATTACAATGTGGAAACGTTTGAAGATTATGCAGAAATGGAGAAAACTGACCAGTCTAAATAATTAACAGATGTATGTCAATAAAGACAGTGTTCATTTTAACAAACTGACATCTAATTTTAGCTGTGTGAAATTACAGAATTGTCTTTACTGGACTTTATCTGTACCATTTTCCTCAAGAAGACAGGTAAAGAGAGAACTTTAAAAATATTAAATTATGCTGGCATATCTTCACCTGAGACAGGGTTATATCTTAATGCCAGGCCAGCTGAGGCAGGAATTAGTCCGTGGAACTGGGAAATTGCTGCATCCTTAGCTGTTCATCCCACCACATCTTGTCACAGAATTATCCCCTGATTTGCTATTTTTTGTATTTTAAGCTTTTTTGTCAGTTGCTTTGAGATTTTTTGTTGCTGTGAAAAGCAACCAATGAATTATTATTATTATTAATAAACTGATGAAGTGAACTCTAGTTCAGGAAAAGTTATTCCATAGTCTTTGAGGTGCTACAAAACACTTGGTTGTTTTTCAGTCAAGGTGTATATCATAAGTAAGGTTGGGAAACAAATTCATTAAGTTCATATGTGGGCCTACGTAACTTGCACTTCATGAATTGAAATGCAGCTTTCCTTTGAAATTAGAGCTTTTCTTGGTTTTGTGATGCAGCTTGCCAACCCAAAATGGCAACCCAGAAATATATACAAAAATGTATTATATTGGGGAAAATGGCTTGATATGTGTATATTAGGCAAAATCACATACTATGTATATTGGGGAAAACACAGACAAAAATGCATAGCATTTTCACTTTTTTTCTTTTACTTGCAAATGGATACCATAATGGGATAAACTGAACAATGAGAAGCAGAGAGAAAATGAAATCGACAGATTTGTCCATCTCTGATCATAAGATGCACACCACATCTTTGGTTTGGGAGAGGCATCTGAAGAGGGCAGGGCTTCTCAACTTGGGTCTCCAGCTGTTTTTGGACTACAGTTCCCATCATCCCTGACCACTGGTCCTGCTATCCAGGGATGGTGCGAGTTGTAGTCCAAAAACAGTTGGAGACCCAAGTTTGGGAAACCCTGTTCTAGGGGATCCCAAAGTTGATTTAATGGCAACTAGTATTCAAAGATTATAGGAAGAAATGGGTGGGAAGTTTTAGAGAAGAGCAAAATCTATTGCAGACGAAAGGTAGACATCATATTCACTTGAATTTTAGAATATTATCCTTGACATTCTCAGGATTTTGCCTTGCCTTTCTCGACTTCTTTTTCTATCTTCAGGAAGTTGCTTATGTGCTTGATTCTGAGAAGTGCTGAGCACCCACAAATACTTGTCAATCAGTGGGAGTTGCGGGTGCCCAGCTCCTCTGAAGATCTGGCTGGTCCACCATCGAATCGATTCCTGTTTATCTGTCATTTCTCTCTTTCTTTGCAAGAAGTTGAAGTTATTTATTTTATCCTTTTACAATGAATATTACAGAAAAACACTACAACACTGAATAATCAGAGAATACACTGTATGGCTAAGATCAGAATTAAATATCACCACAGAAATCCACAGGTCCATACAGGGATGAGCAGCATCACATATATTCAGGTTGTGTCCTATATTATATGTCAAGCCATCTTTGGTTGTTTGTGTTTTCATTTTTTCCCTGTGTTTTGAGGAGGAGGAGGGTGAAATCTTAATCTTTTCCATCAGGTCTTTTGAGATGACAGGCAAGCTTTCTTCTCTATGATGAGGTATAGAAATAGGGCATAGATCAGACATCCTCCCTCAAAAGCCTGCATTCTTGTCATCCTGAATCAAACCTTGTCTGGTTGATGCATTCAGAAGAGCACAAAGTAACCACCAATTAATATGACTACATGCAGCCCCGCTCCTTGTGGATATTATCAAGCTAAATAATGCACAGTCCTGAATTTGTTAACCATCATAAACTCCCTTGGATCAATACACTTCAGCGACTTGTGAATTTTTAGTCTCCTGGGAATGACCTTACCAGACTTTGCCAGGTTAGACTAATGTGGATGGATAATCTCCAAAGGTAACTCATGTTGCATATTGATGTTTTCAGTTGTTATTCTCCTGCAGTCCCGACATACTCCTGGGATTTTTGGATTGCTGGAAGTCATGTTAGTGGACAATTACCAAGTGATTATTTTTAACCTAGTACAAGTTGAGTAAATACAGTGGACTGTTTTATGCTGGTCTTAACTTGTACCTGTTTTTCTGTCTGTTTCCAGATGTCTACTGTGTTTGTTGTTGGCTCTCAAACTGACAGTATACACTGCAATTCTTACAGTCAGGCATTGCTATGTCATTCTTCAAATATCTGTGCTATAAGGATTTGATGGAGCCAGGTCACATTTCAGTTTATACACCAGTTATGCCAGTAGTCGTCTTTATAATTCGAAATGTGCTAAAGATAGCATTAAAGCAGTGCAACCCCAACTTGGTTAGCAGCAAAAGGTTTTTCTATATGGATGTGAGTGTGTAAAGTGCTTGTGGTGAGAGAGAGAGAAAGAGAAAGAAGGAAGGAAGGAAGAAGGAATGAAGGTAATAGCTGGAAGGAAGGCTGGAAGTGAGAGGTGGGTCAACTAAGTCAGTGTTTCCCAACCGGTGTTCCGCGGCACACTAGTGTGCCGCGAGATGTTGCCTGGTGTGCCGCGAGATGTTGCCTGGAGGGAGGCGGGCGAGTCCAAAAAAGGTTGGGAAACACTGACTTAAGTTTCTCTTTCAAAAAGGAAACATGGGTTAAAGCGGCGCCGCCGCTTCCCACTCACTTTCCTGCTCTGGCTTCCCTAACAGTTTTCCGAGTTGCGTCACTGGATCCAGCCCCCTTTTCCACAGGTGACACGGGGCTGGAGGGAGGGAAAGAGGGCTTTACGTCACACACAAAGGCAGCCTCCTAGAAGCGCTCTGGGCCGGCGCCATTTCACCGAAGGCGCCGGAGGACCCCCACCCTCAGCTCCTTCAGAAAGGAAGCCCCGCCCCTCGGCTCCCTACGCTGCCAGGCAGCTCAGCTGAGTGACGAGGACGTTCTGCGGCGGCGGCGGCCGCACAACCACCGCAGTTGCTGGCAGCGTCCGCAGCGCAATAAGTAACAGCGCCTGGTGCTGCCAACTCTTTCTCTCTCTCTCCCACCCCCCCGCCCCAAGCTCTCGCGCGCCCCGCATCAACATCGCGCGTGCAGCTTCCCGAGCTCGAGGCCAGCCGCTGCACGCACGCGCCGGCTCGTCATCGGCTCCGGTTGCTGCCTTTCTCCGCCGAGGTCGGTGGACCCCGAGCCTAGGCTTCCTTCCCGCACCCCGCTTTCCGAAGACCGCACACCAGTTGGGCCCCCCGTGACTGGAGGGGAATAGCCCTTTCTCTTCTTCCCCAACCCTTGTCGTTGGAGGAGTCCCTCAGTCCCTCGCTTTGCTGCCTCATCCCCCCCCACCCCCAAAGCTTGGAGGTTCCCCGGCAAGGGGGAGGGGAATAAATTGAAACTTACACTTTCGTGCGTCCCTCCCGGTGTGACGCTGTGCGCTGACATCACGGGGCTGTAATGGTGGTGTGCCTCGAGATTTTTTTCATCAAACAAGTGTGCCTTTGCCCAAAAAAGGTTGGGAAACACTGAACTAAGTAATATATTGAGTTAACAATCAGAAAATTTAGCAGGTGTTTTAGAGAGAGAGAAAGCGAGCGGGAGTATGGTGTGGTGATTAGAGTGTTGGACTAAGACCTGGGAGAACAGGGTTCAAATCTCCACCAAGTCATAAAGTTTGATTTGGTAGTCTGTCACAATCTCTCAGCCTAACCAGCCTCGTAGGGTTGCTGTGAGAATAAAAATGGAGAGGGGAAAACCATGTATGCCAACATGAGCTCCTCAGAGAAGAGGTGGAAAATAAATATAACCATAAGAATTACTGTGAAGAACCCCATATTGCCTTTGTGGGATGGATATCTATTTGGCCTTATACATACTGTGTTGCTTTTAAGCTTTTGGACTAGCTCAGCTTATGGATTCATAGCCTTATCTTGTTTTGTGCATATCCCCACTATGATCACCAGCAGTAGTACCACCACCACCACGATCCATTGATATGCCACTTTTCCAAATGATGCTCAGCGGCTCTCAAAAACAGAAAGCAAGTAATCAATATGCAGGTGCAATAACAACAGCAACAATTATTATTATTGTATTAGTCACTTTCCACAAGGACAGTCTCAAAGTGACCTACAACAATAAAAATTTAAACAAACAGATATCATGCAACAACATATTAAAATTAGTAATACCCGAGTATTGTTGGTGATTGACTCAGTTTGTATGATAAACCTGTACATATGCTAAAGCTATTTTTGGTCATTTGCATACTATCTCTTGCTTTTTCCTGTGGGACTAATTGCAGTTGTCCACAGGTTTACCATACCCATTGAGTCAATCACCCATCTCCTACTATCCTTCTGAGAAAAAACCCACCCCACCCTCCCACCATATACAGTCATACCTTGGGTTGCAGATGCTTCAGGTTGCATTTTTTCAGGTTGCAGACCGCCAAAACCCAGAAGGACCGGAATGGGTTATTTCCGGGTTTCTGCGGTCACGCATGCGCAGAAACGCTATTTCGCGCTTTGCCCATGCGCAGATGCACCACTGTGGGTTGTGGATGCTGCGGGTTGTGAACATGCATCCCGCATGCATCACATTCGCAACCCGAGCGTCCACTGTATAAGGGTCTGGTGACTTCTGTTTCAGTGTATCTGAAGAAGTGTGCATGCACACGAAAGTTTATACCCAGAACAAACTTAGTTGGTCTCTAAGGTGCTACTGGACAATTTATTTATTTTTATTTATTTATTTCAATCTGCCGGAGTGATGCTGCTTAGAGTGGTCAGGCAGATAATACAAATTGTGCAGGCACTGTGGAGAGTGCCTGCCATGTTATGGACACCAGCCAATAGCTGCCTTTGGCATTCAACCCATTTATGCACAGTTGCAACAGAAGCATGTATATGTGTGTGTGAGAGAGAGAGGGACGGGGAGAGATGCTTTGGGTGCTGGAAAATTCCCTTGCATTTGAAGTGCTAACTGGGGGAAAGTGTTCTGGATCTCATTTCCTGGAGCCACTGAGTCAGTAATGACTGTGCATTCGCTGCACGATAACACACGCATCTGGAAAAGCCCTGGGTCATGCAATCTGCAATAATTATGCACACAGGACCAACCAGGTTGTTATACTCGAATTAGCTGCTGCAATATTGTGTTTCAATCTAGCCTGTGCATCTGCAAGATAGATCACATGTGGGGAAGATTAAATTTAGGTGGTCAGGACTTTCCTCGCTTATGATTCATTGCCATGATAAATGTAGTTATGTTCTACAGCAGAGTGGATTTAATCGGAGGATCTTACAATTATCCAAGATTCATTAGTTTAATGTAACATGCTGATAAAATTAGCATACAAAGTGGGTATTCACAAAGTGGAGAAACCAATTAACTCATGAGAAATTGGAGAAAGTTACTTTGTGATTCTGAATCAATGAGGTCTGCTTCTTGTTTTGCAGCACACAAAAAACATGCGCTGCAAAAAATGATCAGAGTATTTAGCTGGTGCATGGGGGGGGGGGGATTCCTAAGAGGAGATTCCTGTGTGCCCAATTCTGCACTAAACTGTAAATGCAGAGAAAAGTGAATACTAATATTTTTGTGGGCTTCTGCTTTGCTAGCTGCACGACTGTTATTGATCCTTACATGTTTATCTCACTGTTCCTCTTTGGAGCTGAGAGTGATGTATGTGATTCTGCTCCATCCATTTTGTCCGTACAACAATGCTATGAAGTTGGAAGAGAATGGCTGGCCCAAGCTCCAAATCTGAGTGTGGGTTCAAATCCTTCAGTCATTGCTTTTGGTGCATGCTGGAGGAGACAACTCTGGAGCAGCTCACTCTGGGACATGTCAACAGTAGAAACAGATATATGATAGATTCATTCCCCTTCAAGCAACCTATACTCACCCGCCTGATGTGCAGAAAGCGAACTCTGTGTGTGTTTCTCTGTTTCCATCTCTATCTCTCTCTCTCCCCCCCCACCTCCCTCCCTCCTAGAATTCGAGGTTATACAATAAAGCTGCATGTGGGAAGATTCAGGGCACACAAAAGGAAGTACTTCACACAGCACATAGTTAAAATATGGAATTCATTATCGCAAGATGCAATGATGGCCACCAACTTGGATGGCTTCAAAGGGGATTAAACAAATTCATGGAGGGAAAGGCTTTCCATGGCTATGGGTTTGTTTGTTTGTTTGTTTGTTTGTAAGTTTAAAATATTTATAACCTCTCCATCATAAAGATCTCAGGATGTGCCATAATAAAATCTAAAACAATAATTTCAATACAATACATGAGAGAGCATATTAAAAACAATAAATATCATTAAGATGCGAGGAGGCTACCTGTTTAACCTGAACCATCAACCTGAACCAACCTGAACCACCCACAGGTGCCTGAGAAATCAACCGGCAGCAAAACAATAAAAGGAGGTAGTTTCACTTCAGAGGTGTGGGCGATCGACACCCAGGGTGCCACCATGAAGGTCCTTTCCCACATCACCACATAATTTATGCCTCCCAGAAGCAGGGCCCTAAGGAGAGCCTTCAGAAGATCTCAAGCCCAGGCAGGACAATATAGGCAGAGGTGCTCCTTCAATTATCTAGGTCCATGGCATCTGTTTTGGCCACTGTCAGAACAGAATGCATGACTATATAGGCTAAAAAGTAGGACACAAATTCTCACCTTCACCTGTGTGGTCTGGAACAATTGCCCTTGTTGTCCCATGGCTGCTAAACAAGTTCTGTCTTTTGCTCTACCTCCACACAAAATTATCTGAGAACAAGCAAAAGGCTTTGGTTAATTTCTGTACTGGAAGCTGGTAAATTGTTGAACATAGTGGAGAAAGGAGAAAAGATGGCCTTGAAATCCTTCTGCATTCCAGATTTTTGCTCACCTAATACAGAACAAAGGGAGTGGCATTTCCAGTGTGGTCCCAGGGAAAAGAAGCACATTTGAGGACTAAATCATGGGCTTGGTGACATCATGAAGCAGGCCTGGTGATGCCTTGAAAGTCAAAATCTGGTATGTCAGTTGGAGTATGACCCGCTGGCAAAGGAGGAACCCAGCAGCACAGAGACAGAGGTAAAGAATAGCTTATTAAGAATAGCAACAGAATATCTTGAGAGGTTGAAATGTTCTACTGATCTCTGAATATTGCCCTTTCTGTTCTCAGATTTGTGCCCATTTATTTGTTTGCATAGAGGCTGACCTGTTTGTCCTATGTAGAATGCCAAAGGACATTCCTTTTTAGGCTCATACCATAATAAATTTGTTAGTCTTTAAGATGCCACAAGATCCCCAATACAACATGTGCTCACTCTAACACATGGAACAACTGACTCTAGGATTCTTTATTTGCCTGGTGTTTGATGTAATGTGCTTTGGCTCACAAAAATATTAGTCTTTAAGGTCTACCTCTCTTTTAAATCAGAACCAGTGAAGGCGGTGAAAGTCCTGTGTGAGTGCCTGGAGGCAGTTGGAAGATGGATGGCGGCTACCAGATTGAGGTTGAATCCTGACAAGATAGAAGTACTGTTTTTGGGGGACAGGGGGCAGGCGGGTGTGGGGGACTCCCTGGTCCTGAATGGGGCAACTGTGCCTCTGAAGGAGCAAGTGCACAGCCTGGGAGTCATTTTGGACTCACAGCTGTCCATGGAGACACAGGTCAATTCTGCATCCAGGGCAGCTGTCTACCAGCTCCATCTCGTACGAAGGCTGAGAACCTACTTGACCACAGACTGTCTCGCCAGAGTGGTGCATGCTCTAGTTATCTCTTGCTTGGACTATTGCAATGCACTCTACGTGGGCCTACCTTTGAAGGTGACCCGGAAACTGCAATCCAGAATGTGGCAGCTAGACTGGTGACTGGGAGTGGTCCCCAAGATCATATAACACCAGTCCTGAAAGACATACATTGGCTCCCAGTATGTTTCCGAGCACAATTCAGAGTGTTGGTGCTAACCTTTAAAGCCCTAAATGGCCTCGGCCCAGTATACCTGAAGGAGTGTCTCCATCTCCATTGTTCAGCCTGAGGTCCAGCTCCGAGGGCCTTCTGGCAATTCCCTCACTGCAAGAAGTGAGGTTACAGGGAACTAGGCAGAGGGCCTTCTCGATAGTGGTGCTTGCCCTGTGGAACGCTCTCCCACCAGATGTCAAGGAAATAAACAACTATCTGACTTTTAGAAGACATCTGAAGACAGCCCTGTTTAGGGAAGTTTTTAATGTTTGAAGTTTTATTCTGCTTTTAATGTTTTGTTGAAAGCCTCCCAGAGTGGCTGGGGAAACCCAGCCAGATGGGCGGGGTAGAAATAAATTGTTGTTGTTGTTGTTGTTGTTGTTTTGCCTATGATAGGTTACATTTCCCCACTTCTCCTTGCTATCCTCCAACAGCTGTTTTCCAGATACAGTTGTGCATTGTGTGTGATTGCATCCCATGTGCATGTGCCAATGTAGCAAATGATGGTTGTGACTGCTGCAAAAATGTGTTTGTGTTGCTTTTTGCCTTATATATGCTTGTATTTAAAATGGCTTCCTTTTTTTAAAAAAAAAAACTGTTTCATGTGCATGTCTCCCTTTTAAGTAATATAGCCATAGCACAGCATACTTCCTTAACAATAAAACCTTTCAGGCTCACGGAGGAAGTAAGACACTCCAGGGTGCACGGCTATTGTAAAATAACTGTATTTCTTTGGTACTAACAAAGTCACACTTGAACTTTGGCCTCCTGCCTCACTGCTTACCTTCAGCCACGGGGTCATCTCACAGCAGCCACCTGCCCCACAATGTTCCTTACACAACATATCAATTGCCCTGGTAAAGCAAAAGCATACATTTAAGAGACTAGCTGTCATATTGTTCCCATATGTGAGTTCCTTGCTATGAAAAATTCAGTTGTCACTGCTGGGGAGGGGGTACCCTTCCCCTTTAACCTTTTGCCTAGGCCCTCTGAAGTTCTTTCTGATGTGCAAAAACCTGCTCATATCAATGCAACTAATGTGTAGGGTCCTGTTTCTCAAAGCCCACCCTGAAGCAGCCAATTTACATGGGAAGAATCATACCACCTCAGAGATTATTCTTTTTCTTTTTGCATGAAGTTTAAGACATTTTTTTTTAAAAAAGCTAGGAAATTGGGATATGTTTCACTTAGCAAAAAAACTAAAAAGGCCCCAGGAAAATTCTGCAGTAGAAGGAAGAAGTGTGTGATATGTAAACCTCAGAGAAATGAATGTAGCATAATATAATGCAACTGAAGGAAGATCTCAGATCCTATGTCCTGGGATTTGATGCTGCAAGGTGGTCAAAATTAGCTTTGGGCTAGAAGTTCTTCAGTACTCGCTCACATTGAGCTATGTTCAACACTGTTGAACTTACTGATTCACTCTTCCTCCTCAAAACTATAGATAGTCCATGTTGGGACCATATTTTTCTTAGACCAACTAACATGTCAGAAAATAATGTTTGACCTTTCAAGTTGTCTGATAATGAAGCTATAGAGTCTGCATCTGGTCACAAGTCTCAAGATGGAATGTGTACCTGTGGGTTGGTGAAACTGGCCTCCACTGTGGGTACAAAATATCCGGATTATTCTGACTGAGGAAAAAAGAGTTAGTTGGGTGGGGCAAGAGGCAAATTGCCAGGATGCCAATCGCCTCAGAAGAAATTGAAACTGCCCTTTGAGATGGTAACAGGGGATGCGCCAGCCTTTAGGGAATACTTACCCAAAGGTATAAGGTAATGCACAGCAGTAATTACCCCATGTCTTCATGTTTTTAAAAATATAATCATATCCAGCTTTTGTTGCTCTCTGTTCCTAGCTTCTGCCACCCAAGGTGATCTCTTCTCTGCCTCATGGCAGGGCTGGCCTTGAGTAACAGGATGGTTATATACTGCTCAGAATTTGTTTTAAAGCTACATGTGGAAGCTTAGCTTTTTTCACTAGAGATATTTGGAAGGAAAAGGCAAGGTATTTTCAGTGTATTGTATTAGCAATGAAAGAATGGGGAAGCTAGAAAATCCACTGAATATTTCTCGCATGCAAGTCCTACCAGACTGAATAGGAACAGGACCAAAGGAGATCCTTACCCATGAAGAACTTCCCTATGGGTTTGACAAAGACACAGCTTTTATTCCTATAGCTTTATTGCACAGTACCATCAGGGGAGTGTTAAAAGCAGCTTCTCAGTTCAATTTTTCTGAACAGCTTTTGGACACCCAGAATTTTCAGCCATGGGGTCTTCAGATTTCTCCACTCCTTCATACCATATTCATTTCAGTGGGACTGGGGTCAACGAAGTGCTTTTAGGATTGGCTTTGTCTTTATTGCTGCAACAGATCAGGATGCTGAAAGTCTTGAGGGAGAACCCAGGTTCAATCAGGCAGAGGTGAAATGCTTTCTGTTTTGTTTTTGTATTAGTAATAATATATGAGACGGAATATTTCACATTGTTGGTGCTTGATGTTTATTCAACTAAGCCCCACTGTCCTCTTTAATAATGTATGGGATGTGGACACAATTGGTTAAAAATGCATTTATTAAAAGCATACATAGCAATGTATGTAATAGCTAATGGTCCTTTTTTAAAAAAACAACAACAATGCACAAATACTTAGCAGTAGTATCATAAGTGAAGGGGGTTGCAGAAGAGTTTATGGTGTATGATGAATTTTCAGAATCATTGGCACACCTTTTAGCAAAGGCCCAAGACTGAGAGAGGCATTATCTATCTAGAAGCAGATATCTATGCACACATACCCAGCTGAGTGGACACCGTGTAAACAAAGAGGCAGAGCGCCTGTAGGTTCTCTCTCTGAGATTACAGCAGTCATTGCTGAACTATTCAAGAAAGGTTTGTTTGCAGATGGGTGGTTGAATTCGCTCCCTGTTTCCTGCCAAACAGCTATTGGTAGGTGTTTTTGAAAGGGCTTTCTGCACATGGGCTGATTTTAAAAAATTCTTATTGTGCAGTGTTCAACTACCATGTCTCATTCACACAAGGGTTTCCACTTGTTCAACGGGGCTACTCCTTCTCTCCTCCCCTCACACCCTCCCCAAATCTGCCCCAGAGATTTGGGGGAACCCCTAGAACAGATTTAGTGGGTGCACAGGGGGAAGAGAGTGGGAGAACTTTCCATTGCACTGTTATGTTGAGAGACTTAGCACTGTGTTGGATTCCATGTATTATATTATTAGTATTAATTTCATTTATGAATGGATACTTAAAGCTATTTCAGAATCCCGTAGAAGCCATATGCAAAACAATTACATCCATAAAACAGTTAAAACAATTTTCCATCTATAAAAGATATGAACAATTAATTTTTTTAAAAAAACACACACACAATTCCTTATGCATACAAAAGAAGTTTAAATAAATCTAGATACCGACTGGAATAAATTGCTGCTGAAGCTACCAGGTTTCCCCCAGTATGATATCAGTTGGCATGCATTTTGAGTGTAATTTTTAAAAATATTTTTAGAGGTGTTTGTCAAGGCTCATTATTTTATTCTGGTAGTTTTATTCAGAGAATGAAGATGGGGAAATCACATGGTAGAAATGTATGTGATTATTTTCTACATGTGTATCGACATGTGAATCTGACCTTGTCACACCATTGATTTATCTAGCTCAGGATTACCTACTTGAGGGGTTACCAATGTGGTGTCTTCCAGATGTTGTTGGACTACAACTCCATCTCCTCCTGACATAGTCCAGGTGGACCCAATTCAGCTTGGGGTGACCTAGGGCTCCCTCAACCTAATCTGGCCAAATCCTGGGTCAATCTGAACTGGCTCCATTTGGTTCAGGATTTGAGATTCGGAAGGATGTGGTAAATGTTCCTATTTGTACATCATGCTTCACGATCCCTGGTTCAAACACCAATATATTCAGGTAAAAGGATCATAGTCAGTCAGTTTGGGAAAGACCCTTGTCTGAGACCTTGGAAAGCCACTGCATGTCAGAAGAGACAAGAGTGCTGAACTTGATGGATTTAGTATACATCAGCTGTACAATTTCAGTTAACTGAGTTTCAATTTCATGATCAAAAGATATAGACATTGGGCTCCTCTAGATGGCCTGTTTACTGGCATTCCTGCTGATCTGCTTGCACAAAGTTTATGTGAAAGTTAGGCTATGTCAGATCTTTATTGGACATTTGTTCTGTTTGCAGGGAGTGTTACACCAGGGCTGGGACACCTCTGGTCTTCCAGGTGAGGCTGCACTACAACTCCCATCAGCCCCAGCAAGCATGGCTTATGGGCAGGGATGATGGGAGTTTCAGTTCAATCATGTCTTGTGAGCATCCTGATTTGCTTGCATGATGTTTATGCATCTTAATTCTTTATTTATTCTACTCTTTCCAATGTATTTCCTCATGACTTTCCTCACACCAAAAAGCCTGTTGTTTGATTTTTAAAATGGATTTGTTTTTCTTTAATCCAATTTAATTGTTCGTGCTGACCTTTAAAGTTGAGAGGTGACCACTGTTAAATGGAAATGTCCTATTTCTCTCTCCTCCCACCATTTCTTATTACTTTAACATACCAGAACCAAAATAGTTTCAAATAGCTTCAGATCAGAAAGTAGAGACTCCTTCCTTGGAGGTAGCAGAGATTGGATAACAATCTGTCATGTATGATCTAGTTGAGCTTCCCGCATTATAGAGGGTTGGATTAGATGATGCTCAGGGTCCCTTTCAACACTATAATTCTATGATTCTAACTAATAAAGAACTCTCAGCCCCATTGATTAAAATTAACTCCCATTGCTTCATTTACAGATTAAACTAATTAATGCACACAACCCTAGGAAAAAAAATTAGGATATGTTCCTAGTGTTAAGGGGATGATCTGCTCTTCCTGATCAGCCTTTCCCCCAAATTCCCTAAATTTTTCTCTTGGGAAAAATGTACTAGTCCCATCATATAAACTTTGTCATGTCAGAGGAGTGACTGATCAAATTGCCTATTTTGTTACATTTCTCAATTTTCTTTTAACATGATTTTTGTGGGTGATCTTTGTATGTTTTTACATTTTGAAACTCTTCAAATATTTTGGACTCGTATATGAATTAAATGATTTTCAAATATTCAGTGCAGAGGCATAAATCCTAAATGTATTCTTTCCACTTTTTCTGTCTTCCTCTCTGGGCTTCACAAAATAGGGAACATATTGTTTCTCCAGGGCTACACTTGCAAGCTATTTATGTTCATTTATAGAAGAAGCCATGGCAATGTTTTATTTCCCTCTCTTTTCCCTTGCCTCTGCATGCACACATTTTTCTTTTAAAAATTGTTGATTTTGGAACTGCTATAGCACAATACAGCTGTTTCCAACATTATCACCAAGAAAAATAAACTGTCCAACAAAGTCATTTTTTTATTTTAAAAATGCAGCTAAATAAATAAATATCTCTGACACTGGGTCAACAATACCAGCAAAATTACATCAAATTCACTTCATAAGATAGATTGTATGAATTGCTTCCAGTCTCTTTCTCATCAGTCTCGTTTATATTTTTAGACAGTCTTTATGCGAATACAATGACTTCAATATCAAACATTTTAAATGATGCTTGAAATATCAGTCACTTGACTTTGATGTCACACACAATTAAATTCAAGCTATCTTCTCTCAGTTAATAACAGCAATCTCACCAAGTCTAGTGCCTAATTAATACAAGCTATTTGTCACAGAGAGGTGACACATGTATATCAGAAAGCTTGAAATATTGTTTTGTGCTGAAGTAGATCTAGCCAGCCCTGCAATGCGAAATCTGTCTTATGTATGATTGGCTTTAAACATTTCAAAAGGCCCAAGAGTTTAGAGTGTTCAAGCTGGGACCCAACAGTGCATAGAAGGTGCTACTGATGTAGCAGGTCCCTTTAGGCTGCTAAATAGTGAGTTATTTAGAAAGAAATGCAGCCAGAACTGAAGGATTTACACTTGATCATTCATTTAGGTGATCGGCAGAATTAGTAATAGACTGCCTATGGTAATTTGCTTAACCTGCACTTCTTAAGCTATGCAGCAGAATACACAATCATACATTTTCTTATTGTTGAATAAGCATATTAGTGCTGTTCCTTCTCTGTCTTTTTGAAATAACTATATGCCGTTCCAGCTAGGTTTTCTGTAGCCAGAGAAAGACCCTCTTAACAATGAATAGCATATTCATACAGGAAAAAAGACTGCAAAAGTACAGTAAAGTAAAGCAAATCAATTATCAATCAAATGTGTAAGGCGGCAAAATCACAACACAGGTACATATAAAAGAAAGCCCTGCCCAGCAATTTATTTTATTTTATTTGGCAACATTTCTATATTGCTTTATAATAGAATTTCTAAGTGGTGTACAAGTACACAATGGAAGTATAAGATCAACTAAGCATTGTAAAAATAAATATATGCAACACAGCATCATAGAAGTGCAAAACTACAAAAATACAAAAATAAAGACATTATCCTTAAGGGTCAAAAAAGGGAAAAGGCATGTTTTCAAGAGGCTGCTAAAACAGATAACTGATAACAATACACTTCATGTGTTGTTGCTGAGTGGCCTTATGTCTCACAAACAGAGGTGCTGAAAACCTAAACAGACAATGAAAAAATAAAAAGCAACAACTTTACCCTAGCTAGATGAAGTATAAGAGTTGCTCTCTTACCACCACCGTTCTAACTATTTGGGGGTTCACAGTCAATAAGGAACTGAACACAAAATAAACTTTTTTAAAAAAATATTTTTTAAAAATCAATTATCCCATGAATAAAAGTATGGTCTTATAGTATCATCTTTTCAAGGCAGACACACACACACCACTTCCATCAATGGTAAATTTGTCTGAGGGATAAACTAGATCTTTGCTTATCTCTGCAATTCCCCCAACATGATACGAATGAGTATTCTCCTCACCCACATAGCTGGGAGCGTTAGATTAAAGTCCCTATTGGCACCAGTAAGGACTTCTTCCCTAAGGCTCCTTAGACTCACAGCAGGTGTGTGTGTGGCGGGGGTGATGGGAGTGCTGACTGGAAAGATAAATCTCTTCCTGTGTGTTTCCTCTCCCGTAAGAAATGGTCCCTCACCTGTAATTAATGAAAGAAAAACAAGATGCAAGGCTGCATGCTCCATACCTTATGTCAAGTGGATATCTCGTTTGGCCCTGAGTTGAGAGAGCTGTAAGTATTTGTGCACTGACAGCCCTGAATAGTGTGTCTAGTGTGTCTGAACAGCTACATGGTTCCATGTATCATTTACCTGTTGATGCAGAGAAGGATGAAGGAATCTGCACTATATTTAGATGGAGGTAGTGTTCCACTGGGATGTTTGTTAGGGGAAGGTTAGTACCGCTGGTGGGTGACATGTCATGTTCCTTCTGGTGTAGTTTGTCAATCTTTAGTCCCCACCCTGCACTCAGTTCTCAACTGTGACTCCTAGAAGCATGTGACAGTGGCCACACCCCAGAAATGGCTTCGACTGGCCAGCTAAACCAAGTGAGGATAGCCAATGGGTCTCAAAACCTCGGTGAGTGAGGAACTTCCCTTGCATGTGAAGACAGGCTCTGGTGGAGTGAGCAGACAAGACCAATTGTGGGTTCAATGGGCAAGAAGGTGGGTTCTGCACATGTTGTAGAGGGAAGTGAGGGACAGGTGGGGTATCATTGTGTACATATCTTACATTTCACAACTGTTTCTTCCTCCCACTACTGAACAAGGAAAGCTGTACTAACTGGTGACATGTGTAGATGACATGAGCCCTCTTTCATGACACTCAAAATCAGCTGGGAAAGACCACGAGAGAGACCTTGGAGAATGTGGTCGTATAACTTTTATATAAGACACCTTTTCATTTCAATATTTACGGATGAAGGGGGTCAGCCAATTTCGATTAGTTTCTTGTTTTTCCAATCTTTAATTTTGCAGCAATTTGAAATTATTTCTTTAAAAAAATCTTCATGAAAATTCATTAGCATTTTAGTACGAATTTCTCCTAACACATTCATTTTTATAAATAAAAAAAAATTCCTTCCAGTAGCACCTTAAAGACCAACTAAGGTGCTGAAGAAGTGTGCATGCACACGAAAGCTCATACCAAGAACTAACTTAGTTGGTCTTTAAGGTGCTACTGGAAGGAAATTTTTTTATTTTGACTATGGCAGACCAACACGGCTACCTATCTGTAACATTCATTTTTATAGTTTTGATTAATGTGCACATCTACACAAGCAATCTTCTCACATACAATGCCTTTTTGAATGCTATTTTCACTAAAATCTTCATTTTTATGCACTTTCCCCCAGTATACACAATTTTGTAAACAATGGTTGGTTGGAGAACTGCATTGCATAATTCGGATATGTGTGCATTGCAAATTTGTAGATGGTTTTGTAAAGTGTGAATTTGATATATTTGGCTTTAAATGCATATGGAATCAAATTTCTCCACTATCCTTGATGTGGAATGGCAGGACAGTATAGCCAAAGGTGTGTCACAGAAGACCCAGGTGTGACAAGGTTCTCGAAGCAGCTGGAGAAAACACAGGTTCATAGGAAATTGCCCTATACCAGGTGACACTATTTGACCATCTTGCCCAGGCCATTGACTCTCCAGGGTCTTAGGCAAAGCCTTTCCCATTACCTGCTGCTACCTGATCTCCTTAAATGGAGGCAGTTGGAATCAAACCTGGGACCTTCTGCATACAGAAGATGCTCTACTAACTGGGCTGTAGAACGAGCTACAGGTCTCTCTCTGTTTTCATATTATGTTTCAGTAAGAAATGAGAATAATGTGCCAGAATATTTACCTAGTGCTTAAATGTATTGTGGGGAAAGTGTTTAAGTAAAGAAATATTTCATGGAATTGAATAATGTTTTCTTAACACTCAAAAAAGATTACGAATCACAAGATTTTATATAATTGTCAAACTTATTTCATTAACACCCCATCAACAGGACAGATTTCTATCAGTTGTGCTCACAAGATGACTTGCAAGCTTAAACAGAGAGAAGTTTCTTACTCCAGTACAGTGGTACCACGCTTTAAGAACGGCCCTGTTTACGAACTATTTGGTTTACGAACTCCGCAAAACGGGAAGGAGTGTCCCGGTTTGTGAACTTTACCTCGTCTAAAAATGGAAGCTGAATGGTGGAAGGGCACCGGCGGCGGGAGGCCTCATTAGGGAAAGCATGCCTCGAACGGTTTGGGTTTAAGAACGGACTTCCGGAACGGATTAAGTTCATCAACCGAGGTACCACTGTACAGGAGCAGCTCAGCAATATTATACTACAGTATAGCATTCTAGCAAATGGCTGCTTTTCTGGTTCTCAGAAGTGCTGCTCAGGCCTTCAAAGCTTCACCTGATTAGAACTGGATGAGGAGAGAGCAGTGTCATGCAGGCTGCTCCTGCGATTGTGTCTCTCCTGCTGGGCCCTGCCACCCCATCATGCGTTGGAAGTTGAAGGCCTGAAGTGGGGCGCCATCTGTATGCATATTGTCTCCTCAGACAATTCAGAACCCTACATGATCAGAGTTCTAATTTGTGATGTAAATGTTCACAAATAGAGCAGGCTTCCTATTACAGACTTTCTCCCTCTAGCACAGAGGTAGCCAATAGGATGTCCACCAGATGTTGTTGGACTACAACTCCCATTATCCTTACCCATTGGCCATGGTGACTGAGGCTGATGGGAGTTGGAATCCAACAACATCTGGAGAGACCACATCTGGTCCACTCTGTCTGCCAGAGATTCCCCAGGTGCTCAGGCAGAGTTGAGATAAGGTTATGGCTGCTCTGAAGCCTCATTCATTGACTGGATGTCTAGTGACCTGAACAAGGCTAGATTCAGGTGGATAGCAGCAGAATGTTTAGTAGTTGTATCTGTGTTTGTTTGTATGTGCACACTTATCAGATCAATGAATTGGATGATAAAACAAGATGAGAATGGATACACTGAAATATAAAATAGGCCCCTTACTGAACAAAGTCCTTGACAATATTTTTCATGAAAAGACAACTGCTCAAAATGTTTCATATGATCATATGCTTTCTGTTGTTTCCAGACCACATTACATACATGTTTGGCCAAACCAAATGCTTCGTTATTGAGGCATATCTAATGTGGCACATATTGTAATGATAACATCCTGGTATCTTGGATTTAAATTAGATTACCCTATCTTACTGGCGTTATGTAAGGGGAAGGGGAGAGGTTTGAGACTTATCTGAAAGAGAGCACAATTTATCTATGTTTAAAGCAAAAGGGGGGGAGTCTTTCCCCTTACCCACCCCCCTCCTTGTCCATCTTTGCCAATGCAGTGAGAGCTCCCCCTCCTGTTTCAATTGATTTTATTTGATGGTGTTATATTATGTGCCGAGCTTAGGGTAAAGCACCAGAATTATAGCTCTATATTTTAGGTGGTAGTTCTACCAATCTAAGGTAGTCAAGAAAAATCTCATTTATTTCTTACATAGTCTCTTTATTATAGACAGTACTGTTGTGTTGTGTATGCATTTCCTGATCTTTTGACATGTTTGGATCAATGCACCAACAGGCAAAAATATTGATGGGAGGAGAAGATACAACTCCATAAACCCTTTCCATTATCTATTTAAAATCTAATATATTAATTAGAGCTACCCAAACAAAGGTGAGAGGTCCCCCCCCCGTTGATTAATCATCTGGATTTTGAATGATCCATGAATCATTCAATTACATTTAAATAAATGTGCATATTATCCTAACTTCCATACAGGTGGAAGGAAGTATGGAATAAATTACAATTCAAGAGGCAAAAGCTATAAATCATTAAAAGGAAATATAATAGCATATCAGAACCAAAGTGACTCCATAGAAGAGACATGACTGGCCTTCAGACTTAGTCCCAATGATCAACTGAAACAGCTCAGTTGATTATTGTACTTAAAGTATGAGAGATTATTATGACAGCAAAGTTAGTACAGTGATTAGATTATCCCTTAGATCTGACATTGATCAGGGGCTATTGAACAGGGGTTTTAAAAACTATTTTAAAAATAAATTATGCAGGTATTCAGATTGTTTCATTGGGAGGGGTGGCACTGCACAAGTTATGGCACAATCCTATATATGAGCTTAATGGGACTAACTCCCAGGTAAGTGTGTTTGGGCTGCAAACACTATAAGCCTGCTTATAGTTCATGTTCCCAAGATCCTTTCATTTTGTGTTGTGTTACACAATGCTTTCAGCAAAGCAGAAGGTGATGCAGGAAAATTAGGCAAATGGTCTGTCTCTTCACCTCACATTGGAACTCATTCCGTGCGACCTTGTATTGATCTGTTTAAGATTCCTTTGAAGCTCCTGTACAAAATCTCACCGCAGTTTTTAAACTTACCTAGATGTGCCTGTATCTTAACTCAGAATATAAATAAGTCACTTGTAGCAGGAAAAGCTTCCAAATGTGTTTGGCTGGTGTTGATCTGAGCTCTCCTGTGCCTCCATTTGACTGTTGATTTCAGTTCCCCTATTCTCCCATTCTGTACCAGATACAGTATATAAATCCCATGGGAATGGGGCATTCTTTGGGAAAGGTTTGTGATTGTTTCTACTGACTGTCTTTGTATTTTATCCAAGCTGCCATTTGATTTGACTTTTGGCAACCATTTATGATCATTTCATTTCATTTTGATATATTCCTTGTTGAGATTTCAGATGTGCATTGTATCCTATCTCAAGACCATTTTATATAGTAAAAAAGAAACAAACCCCAAAACACCTCTGGTTTTACATATATGAAGATAATTCTTTATCCTTCCATTGCTTTCAATGGGTACATTTCTTTAACCCTCCTTTGTTTTTAGGAGGCACATTATATTTTGCATTACGTGGACTAAGCTTTGGAGTGTTCAGATGCAGGGGATTCTGTTTCACAGTGGAACAAAATGACCTCCAGGTCCCACCCCACTGAAATGATATGTTTATGAAATGACACCCTCACGCTGCTTTTGTTAGATTGTGCTGTAGTTCTCCTGTTCATTCTATCTGTGAATAATCTGTGAAGCGTTTTGTGTGTGTACTGCTCTTCTGTAGGAGTTTCCTTAATAAATATAATTTTCATTTAGAAAACAAGCAAGTGGCTGGAATGTTAAAAAATATTACGTAATTCTTGAAGCAGATTGCACATATAATTTCACTTCTGCTAGCATTTGTTTCCACCCACCCACTGGATTTATAGCATCTGGAATCCACAATGCATTGTTTGGCTTTTAAAATTAAGATGCTATAATATCTGCTCTGCTTTTGCATTTTATGAATATTTTATTGCATGATGAACAAGGATGATCATACAAGCTTGTAAATGAGCAATATTTCATGTAAATGTTTTGCAAGACAAACCCAATGGAAATGCATCTTATTTTCATAGGTGGCCTGGTGGGCATCAGAGGGAGGACATGTTAAATATATAGTTATGCCACCCTAAGGCTTTATGCTTCATAAGCAGGAGACAGGGGCTTGATTCATATAATGAAGCAGCAATCTGGTGGCCACTTTAAATGCAACCGCATGGAGGCTGATGCATGTAACAAGCTGTGTTGGTGCAACAGAGCCCCATGCACATCTGTAGACTCTCAGCTCCAGTTTCATAAGCAAAACAAGTCCCTGTCCCTGAAGGAGCTTGCAGCCTAAAACATTGACAGTGGGGAGAGAAGATGTAAGAATAACCATGGATGAACGTGAGCAAATGTAATTACAGATCCTTAGGTTTCATTGCAGCGTGGAAGAGGAGATGAGTTTTTCTAGTGAAAATTTCCACATTCCTATGGTGAGGCCTGACTTGCCAACCACAGGCCCTTACAGATCGTGCAAATGGGGTTGATGGGTGCGGAGCAGGAACTCAAGTCAAGCTGCTTGCCCCCACCCCTGTCTATCCACGATAAGTTTGGTCTCTACATGCAATGTTTGATACTTGGGATGTGTCTTGTTATTTAGTCAGCGGAACAACAACAACAAAAATGTCATTCAATGCTTTGAATTATTCTAGAGAGTGGGGAGTCCTTGATGAAATCCACAAGGCCTTATCTGACCCCAATAGCTGTCTAAAATCAGCAGGTAACATGGTCATCACTAAGGCAGGAGACCTCAGGCTCCTCTATCATTCAACTACTGAATGTGATTGGATCTGGGTAGTCAGCCTGAGGAAACACAGCAAAGCAGAGCCGGAGACCAGATTGTCCTCTTCAGCTAGCCTTGTTCTTGGACCAACATGGCAAGAAGTGTGTGTGTGTGTGTGTGTGGAGGTCCTTTAGAGATGTATGCATAGGGCACAAATCACGGGCTTCTAAAGCTAGGGGGCTTCACAAAAAAATCCACACCTTGTAATTCAGGCACCAATCTTCATGCTGCTAAGTGGTTACAGGCAACGTAGATGTAATGAGAGAGAGGGAGAGAAAGCGATACAGTGCATCAACCAAAAGACTGGTCACTATTCCAAGGAGCTAACAATTAAATGTTTTCAGTATTTGCATGCCTAGCTCAATCCACATAGTGTGACTTCAAATTACATGTATTTTCTTCTTTCAAATAGGAGCTCTACATGACATAGAAAGGTACCTCAAAAACTCAGGGGGATTTAATACACAAAGCTGTGCTGCGTGTTTGTTGTTTAGAAAAAAACCAGGCATGACCACTCTTCTAGTATGCACACCTAAAAGGTGCTTTAAGAATAGTAGGTTTGATCTTGCTCTCTTTGCATGCCTGCTTCCATTTTGCAGATAGGAAAACTAAGGACAAATGTCTATTTTTTTTATAATCTAGCACAGAATAAAGTATGCTGAAGTTCCACATTACAGTAAGAATAAAGAGCACTTAATTTTGCCTAGGACTGGCTGGGGTTCTGCCAGTCAGTCTCACTTGATAAAAAACCATTTTCTTTGATTGCACACAATAACTTTTGTTTTACAGTGGGCAGGTTTAACACTAAACCACTTTCTGGGTGATGTCCTTGTTTGTTTGAAAATAAATATTATTATTTTTTTGGTTAAGTTTGGCCAATACTTTCATTCCTGAAACAAACCCAGAAAGGAATTTGATCCTCCAACTCTCTGTTATATGGCAACAAAAGAAATAGAATGGCATATCACTGATTTCCACATCTTGGTGGATGCAGTACTGCAGATGGTCAGAAATATCATAGTATCTAAAGTTGTAGACAGCATTAGCCGGAATCTGAGAAGAGTGAGAGGGTTTCCCAGAGTGTACTTATAAATATTAAAATAAATAATTTCCAAGGCCATGCTGATATTTAAATATACTGTGCCAGGAACCAATCCATAGTCTGGCCAAAGAAGACAAGTTGGTTTGTCTGCAAACATCTGCTTGTTTTTGAATTCCGCTTAGCAGGAAAGTAGTTTATTGGGAAACCATATTAATGAATAATCTGCATTATCCTTCTATAGCAAGTATTTGATTTAGCCATGCTGTGTTGAATTGGTTTTAGCAAGCATGTTTGGGGTAATCTTTCATCAGGAAGATGTGCTTGTTTTTGCCATTAATTTTAAAAGTGTACTGAGACCATTTAAAAGGTGAACTGGGAGAACTGCAGCTTTGGCTATCAGAAATACAGAAGAGATTCATCTAGTCAAGGGATGGGCAAATGTGTCAAATCTAAAGCCACAAGAAAGCAATCACAGGATAATGCTGGTGAAAAATCAGCAAGCGCAAATTTCTGGAACTATAATCGAACCATTTGCGGTCTTTATAACATTTAAAAGACCTTTCTGTAGTTATAGAACAAATGAAATCACAAGCTGCCTCTTCTGATGGCAACAAAAGCCACTGTTTCAGAAATAGAGTTGTTTCCGTAATCAAAGAAACTGCTTCTTTGCCATAATTTTGGCACCATCTCAGCATGGGATGGTACCGGGTGGTTCAGTGTACTGCTAATTCAGTGTTTTCTTTGTTATCTTTGCATCTTGACACTCGGCTCAGAAATTTACTGGGTGTTAGGAGGCAAGCACGGGTTTTTCCAGCCCCATGTTCCTGTTCTAACAAGAGTTCTAACAAGCCCTATGTTCCTGTTCTAATAAGAGTCCTGCTGGATCAGCCCTGTCGCCCATCTAAGCAGAACCTGAGGACAATAGCACTCTTCCTGTGTGCTATTTCATTCTGTGCAATTGGTATTAAACTGCACACTGCCACCGTCAGTGGAGGTAGAATATAGCCATTGTGGTTAGTAGACACTGATGCCCAAACTAATGTGAGTGCAGCTAGGATTTGTCCACAGGTGCAGGGTAGAACTTTGTTTTCCCCTCGCTAACATTGTCCCGCAACCCTTTCCATTGGCCCTTTGCCCTTTGTTTTCTTATCAGCTGGCTCTAAGACAAAAACCCAGATGGTTGGGTGGAAAGACCTGGGGAGTAACCTCCATTTTGGATCACTGCACCTCACCTTACCTCCTGAAGCAGGTCTGGGTCTGGTCAGTGGCTGGCTGGGTGACCACCTGGGTTCTACACCAACTTGAGTTCCATAATGTGGGATATAAATGTAAGAAGATGAAGAATGAAAAATAAAGTAAAGTAAATAACACCTTTAACCAGGCCATTAATGTAGGGTTGCCATATTTTGAAGAGCAAGAAGAGGACACATTTGCCGACTTCTCCTTTTAACTGCTTTTAACTCTGGATCACTATGACAACTCTATTCATGAAAAGAGGACATATGGCAATCCCAATTAATGATCTGCTGTGAGTGAATGGATGCCAGTCAGCCATCATATCCTGTGCTTATTAAACTAAGTGCCGCTCCTGCATTTCCCAATAGACCCAAGCTCATCTACTTCAGCAAACATAAGATTACCTTATGTTACCTTTGAAAACATGTTTGCGCCTTGTTTTAGCCCGTGACCCATATACACTCAACACCTATGCCTTTTGTCATTGAAAGATGCTAGCCCAGACCTTTGTATAAGCAAGTTTGCCTGGTCACATGGTCTTTCCAAGAAGTCCTGCTGGGATGAGCTCTTGTCTGCAAAGAGCCTGTTGCCACTAAGAGTGTGGGAATATTCCAAAATATTTAAAGAAAATGAAGGGATGAGCAGATCTGTCATTTTCAGTTCTCTTAAGTTTCTCATTCTTCCAATCTGGAATTGAGTTCTGCACATTTTCACCACAATTTGCCATTTCCCTCAAAAAATTCTCATGAATATTCACCAGCAGTTTAGTGGAAACTTGCAATGAGTTTATTTATTTCTAATGCAATTTTAACTAATATGCACATTATTTCAATTTCCCCAAAGCATTTTAATGTTAGTTCCACAATGTGTTTTTATGCACATTTCCTTTTAATATATGCATTTTTGTATTGTTTGGTTGCAGAAGTGAGAATTTTGAATCATAGCTTTGTTTCAGTTTGCATACTGGTTCAAGAAATACATATGTGGTAGTTTATCAACTAGATGACCCTTGGAGTACCTTCCATGTATCTTTAAGCTCTGCCTGTCATAGACTTATGAATTGTGTATTCCGTACTCTGTTCTGGTTCTTAGGCCATACACTCACTTCTTGGATAATGTTTTCAGTTTTTCCTCAAGTGGAAAGTCCTAGTGGAAACCAGGATATCCTGGTGTCTAAACGTACAGTGGTTCCTTGGGTTACAGACGCTTCAGGTTACAGATGCTTCAGGTTACAGACTCCACTAACCTGGAAGTAGTACCTTAGGTTAAGAACTTTACCTCAGGATGAGGACAGAAATCATGTGGCGGCGGCATGGTGGCAGCGGGAGGCCCCATTAGCTAAAGTGGTACCTCAGGTTAAGAACAGTTTCAGGTTAAGAACAGACCTCCAGAACGAATTAAGTTCTTAACTCGAGGTACCACTGTACTTGAGAGAAGGTCTCTGCCCTTCTGTCACCATGCCATGGCAGCCAGTGATTTCACCAAACAACCCATCTAACTAGCCAGAAGTGCTTTTAATCAGATCTTTGCTGGCAAACTCCATGGGAGGTGTGAAGACAGGATTATAAGATTACAGTAACAAAGACATACATCTTTATTTAAATTATGTAAATGAAACAAAAAAAAAGCTTGAAGTTGCTCCTTTTAAAATATGTTTAGGAATAGGATGTTGTCATCTTCAATTCCTGTTAGTAAGATGCGGGAAGACAATGGCAGATAATTTAAGGGATCACAGCAGTTGGGACTCTTCTTCTTCAGGCCAGCAGCAAGCAAGACCTGGATGTTTTATAGGGACCAGGGAGAACTGCATGATGTGTTTTGACCTTTAGCTGGTCTCCCCATGCTTCTTTCCTTTGGCCAAAGGTTGGAAAGTGGAACACAAGTTGAATCCTTATTGGACATTCCTCATCGTTCAGATTCATGATCCACTGGGGGCTCGTGTACTCTCATGGATGCATTTAGTGATCTACCCTGGTTTTCTCCTACTTTCATGATGGGCCAAAGAGTAGGGGCTGAAAAGTCAAAGTCAAAGGAAAGAGCCTAAATCCCCCTGGTTTCCTTAAGCTAGTAGTTATACCAGCCTTGCGAACATTGTGAATCCAATGCATTTTGCTCCTATTTCCTGTGTTTGTGGTCATTGATGGTATACGCTGGCAGGTTAAGTGCTGGGATAATATGCAAAATATATTGGCATTTTACTTTATATAAAGTAATAATAATAATAATAATAATAATAATAATAAGGCCAGCTTCACACAAACTGTTATTTCAGTTGCCCTTGTACTATTTATGGAGTGTTGTGCTTTCATGTACTGTGAACCCTTGAAAAAATAAGAGCCATTTACTTTGATTCCTCTGGGTGCAATCCAAACAGCGCACCACCAGATTCTTCCTTTTTGCCTACCTCCTCTGCCTAATTCATGCATTCCATAAAGGATCAAAAGAAAAAATGCCTGCCCCCCACAGACTTCCAATATTATGGGGAAAGTGGAACTTCCACACAATGGGAGTTTCCAAAACCATTTCTCTGAGATCTAAAAGTCCCACTTCTTTTGGAATTCCAGAAGAAACATGAATGATTCTTGTGTTGCGTGTTGAGTCACAGTAGCCCCCCAATAATTCACACTTCACACATCAATTTTTTGTTTAAGGTTTTTGGCATAATTTTGGCCACAACTTTATTCAAATACAAAAATGTGAGTGGTTGCTTAGGCACTGGTTCCGACTATCTGTCCTTGCCCTCAGGGACAGTGCTGGCCTTCCGGATACCAGCGGAAGCCAGCGTGGGAAACAAGTATTGGGTGAGAAATAAAGCTGGGCACCAGACCATTACTTCTCACCCTCATGTTCCTGTGGGGCTTGCACGGCCCAAGTCCGACTCCGGGGACAAGGACGAAAGAATGGCAAGCCCCTGGATTTCCTTTAACGGAATTCCCATTCGCATCATTTGGAGGGGTAGGCACTTACCCCTCCAAGCACCAATTTAACCAGTGCCTAACCGCCATGGAGCCCTCAGCTCACCGCCAAACCACTCACAGCCCCAACCAAGACCTCAGCTTGGTCACCACCGCACCTATCCAATCCTCATTCCCTGAAGCGGAAAGGTGCATGCCATCAGCTTGGAAAAAAGGATGGCCTCTCAAAAAGAATCTCGGGGTGGGAAATTGCATCGCCACCAGCTCCAAAACTTTTTTGACCACAGCAGAATTGATGCGTTTTCGGGCCTTCAGTGGCAGCCGGGCAACGACTGCCCTTCCAAACGCAGCGTTGCAAAAGCTTTGACCAAAAAAATTTCGCTGTCGGCACCATTGCACGCAGCGTCTCCAGGTCACCCAAAATTGCAGCACGTAGTGACAAACAGTCCATGGGCACCAGGTCGTTCTCACCAATCTGCACCACAATAGCAGCTGGCGGCCCCTCCAGGGGCAACTGCCTCCGGATACTTGGCAGGAACTCCGACCAGCGCATCCCACGTCTGGACAGCCAAGACAAGCGAATATGTGGAGGAAAGCCGAAATCTGGACCCAATCCAGATTGCCGTGCTGCGATGCCAGCCCAATGGACGATACTGTGCCCCACAATCCAAACACGGGTCACCGCTAAACCTGATAAATAAGATGAAACAAGCAAAAATTGTAAGACACCAATAATGTTAACGAACATAATCTTTGAATGCATTCGATTTCCAACGACCTGTATTTTATTTCCACTGCCTTATTAACATGCTTTCCGGCCTTCTTGGTGGTACGTTTGTCTAGGCATTGGTTCCCGACTAGCTGCACCTGACCTCAGCAGGGCAGCACTGACGACTCGGCCCCACCATATCGTCAGTACCAGCAAACATTGTGGGGGAGCAATGAATCCCAAGGCAATCGCATCCTGCCAGGTGTCGTTCCCCATAGGGGAAAGATGCACCCCATCTGCCCTAAAGAGGGCAATAGCCTTGAAGAAAATTAGGAGGGTGCAATATTACAGAACCACCTAAAGCAAGGACCTATTTTATTTTATTTGTTATTTTATTTACTTTATTTATTTTATTCTATTATCCACTGCCTTATTAACATGCTTTCTGGCCTGCTCGGTGGTAGTTTGTCTAGGCATTGGTTCCCGACTAGCTGCACCTGACCTCAGCAGGGCAGCACTGACGACTGGGCCCCACCATATCGTCAGTTCCAGTAAACAGCATGGGGGAGGAATGAACCAGGATCAGACTCAAGCTCACCCCAAATGCTCCCAGGGACTCTTGCATGGCCCTACCCCTCAAAAGGGGTCGACAAAAGCATGGCAAATCCTTGGATTCCCTTAATGGAACATCTTTGCGCATTGGAGGGGACAGGTGCTCCAACCCCCCCTCCAGACCACCTTGAACCAATGCCTTAAATTATTTTGAGTCCAGGGAGAGCTGCCATCAACTCAATCCAAGCCCTCTTGCATGCAGGAATGCAAACTTATGCTGGAGGAAGACAGCAAATATTCTCGCCCAGCTGTACCACCAGCACTGCGGGAGGACCTGCACGGTCACACTCGACCGCACCAAAGGAAGGATCTCCTCCCAAAGCATTCCCCATCTGGACATCCAGTATATGTTCACATGGGCAGGAAGACTGAAATGGCGCCCCAGTCCAAACTCGTCAACATGCTTGCCAGCCTAGTGTACAATGCTGTGGCCCAAGTGCACAGCTGCTCCTATGAAAAAAGGAAATAACAGACAAGCATCAGCACAGACATCATTGTGACACTTCCTGATATAACCCTTGTCAGCGTCAGACTTCCAATGACCCGTATTCACAATCCTGTCTACTGACAGGCCCCCAGTGTGCAGCCTTTGCAGCAGCACCTAATCATAAGGAATGAGGAGTGTTCAGCGGTAAGCAAGCCGCAGGCTGTAATAACTGGTGCACGACGTAAGCACATTGATGCCTGGCTAACGGGAACCCATTTTCATGCACTGGGAGCGGGCCAGCCCCCAGGGAATAAAAGCCAAATATTCTGTTATCCATAACCAGGCAAGGGCCCTCCTCACCTGGGCGGGAAGCCTGATTGTGGCACTCCTGCCCACTAAGTCTGTTTTAGAGTTACCAGCTCTAATGACAAGCTCCAAAGGATAAGGAAAAGTCCTGAAGCAATAAGCCTCCAGACTCTCAGCCCCGTGCTGGCTCCAACAACCATTTCCCCAACCCTCAGTGCGAAAATGCAATGGACTACTGAAAGGAGTCTCACCTTGATCTTTAACCCGCAGACAAGTTTTAACTTGTTGCAGATACTGCATAGGTAAAATTGACCGACTCCCTGCCCACTGTCCTATGAGGTTGGAGCCTATTCCAACCTTCCAAGGCCCTGCGCGCTGCAAACTTTATACAAGGGTCTCTGAAAAAATAAAGCTTCAATGTAACAGACATTGCAGCGGACTGAATTCGGATAGTTATAACCGCATGCCCAATCTGCAGCAGGTGGACCAAATACTGCAGGATCTGCTCAGAGGATGGGGGCAAATTCTTCCGAATGGCCAAGAACTGCCAGCTTAAGGCTAAGAAAACCATCCAGGCCTTCCCATAAGAGGTAAAAGCAGAAGGGGAAATGGAAGCTGCTGCTCTCTGAAATTACTAATTGTTGTCAAAATGCCACAAGACTGGAAAAGTCTGGCAATAGCTGAGTCTGGAGCCCAGGATCTGAAGCGCTTCATCTGAAAATCGGATAGTGTCAGCATAATTTGGAGAGTAGAAAGCACAATATTAAACCTTAAGTGGCGCAGCTCGAAAGCATGAGCGGAGGGGCAGAGACTGTGTTACAGCATGAGGACTGTTTTGCCAAGACGCTCACCACCACCTGGTTATCAGACCAAAAGCAGATCCGATGGTCACTGAACTCCTCGGGCCACATGAACTGCTACTACAATGGGGAAAACTCAAGAAAAGTTATGTCACATGATTGCCTCACCACACCAGGCTTGAGGCCATAGCTTTGCACACCAGCAGCCCTTGAAATAAAAACCAAAGGGCAAAGATCCAGCAGCACCAGCATGAACCTGAAAATCCCTGAGCGGGTTCAAGGTATCCTGCCATGGCGAACTACTATTGCATACATTCAGGAATTGCTACCATCGCCTGATATCTGCCTTCACCACACTTGGTAGGCATACACAAAGGTAAGGGGACCTCTGTCAGCATCGCCCTTGAGCCAGTGCCACCAACTGGACTCATCCACTTCAGCCCCAACTGGGCTAGGCGAGCTGGGTAGCACTTCCAGAGACCACCTTCTGCACAGGGACAGGTCAAAGTGCTGTGGACTCACAGCTTAGAGTTGTGAGCACCAGATTCACTCCAACAAAAAGACAGTCGTCGCACAGCAGAGTACAGCAGAGTATATAAACAACTCGGAGAGCAGCTCTGTAGAATATCTTCTTTATACGAAAGCAAATATCTTCTTTATTCTATCTACAACTATACAAACTATATACAGAGCTTAATAGGTCTAAGTATAAATAAATGCTGCACTGCACTGAGTGTCTGCAGCTGCCCTTAGCAGCAACCTTATCTCTACACATGATCTCTAACACTCAGTCTCTCTCCCTCTCCGACACTGACTGACTGACTGACTTGGTGCTGGAGCAGAATAAGTAGAGACCAGAACACGCCTCCTCCTTTCTGGAGAATCAGCAGACTCCTCAGGAGATTCTTGGATATGGGAGGGGTGAAATCTAGGCAGCCTGGCCTAGTGGGAAGATTAGTTAAGTGACCCAGCAAGATCGGATCTGGTGAAGCATCACTTGCTACAGAGGAAGTATTACAAATTAACTTCCTTCAAGGCAGACAGCTTCTCCATAGCCAAGTGGTATGTTTTAGCAACGATATCCAACTGGATCCCTAAATAAAATGGGAATATGGGCAAATGGTATTGAGCTATTGCTTGCCAGCTTCCAGCCCCCGCTTGGGCAGGGGGCATCTTGTGCTGCCATCATGATATGTAAATTTACAGGGCCGATGCTGGCCTGAACCCCTAAAGAAGTCCCAACCAAGCTGCCGCCAAGCCAGCTTCCTTTTCAGACACACACTCTGTGCAATGCAAAAACACACTCCGTGCAGTGCACACACTCTCCATGCAATGCAACTACACACTCCGTGCAATGCAAAAAAAAAAGCACACTCTGTGCAATGCAACTACACACTACATGCAATGCACACACAAACCCTCCGTGCAATGCAACTACACACCCCGTGCAATGCAAAACACACTCCCTGCAATGCACACACCCTTCATGCAATGCAACTACACTCCATGCAATGCAACTACACACTCCGTGCACTGCACACCCTCTGTTCAATGCAACTACATATTCCGTGCCATGCACACACACTCCGTGCAATGCAAAAACAAAACAAAACAACACACTCTGTGCAATACAACTACACCCTCCATGCAATGCAGCTACACACTCCCTGCAATGCACACACCCTCCATGCAATGCAACTACACTCCATGCAATGCAACTACACACTCCGTGCACTGCACACCCTCTGTTCAATGCAACTACATATTCCGTGCCATGCACACACACTCCGTGCAATGCAAAAACAAAACAAAACACTCTGTGCAATACAACTACACCCTCCATGCAATGCAGCTACACACTCCCTGCAATGCAACTACACTCCATGCAATGCAACTACACACTCCGTGCACTGCACACCCTCTGTTCAATGCGACAACAAACTCTGTGCAATGCAACTACACCCTCCGTGCAATGCACACACCCTCCGTGCAATGCAACTGCAAATCTCCTAGCAATGCAATGCAATTGCAGCCCGTGCAGCGCCGTGCTCTGCAACGCACGCAAAGGTGCTTTCTCCCAGTTGCATATTGCAAACATGGCGCCCGTTACATCCCTCGCAGTGAGGTAACCACCAAAAGGACTTAAGTGTCCAGGTAGAGCAATAGGGGAGCATGCAGCTGTCCCATACAGGGACCAATCCTGCAACCTAGGCATTACCGGCACTATCCGCTGACCCAGTGAAACCAATTCTTCATGGACCACATGGGGACACTATTGAGGCCGGAAACACTTACAGGCCATCGAATTCTAGGGCAAAGCCCTAGGGTCACCTGCTAGGCCAGGCATAAATGTTTCCAGTGAAATAGCAGAGTTGAGGTAGCCCACAGCTTGTCCAGGTACCCCTGCTTGCCCTTTTAGAGGGAAGCACCCCTTCAAGAAACCCAAAGTTCTTTTATCACAAATGGGCCGAACTACCCAGCAACAGAATAGCCCATAAGGAGCAGTTTGTTTTGTTTTGTTATAACAATGGCTAAGAGGGGTATATGAACCCTGTCTCCCAGGTCCTAGTCCTACACTTTAGCCACTAATCCACAATGGCGCATCTCTAAAATGGCAGTCGCCACTATCAGGGCAAAACAAACTTAAAGAAAATAAACTTGTTCAGAAACAGCATAGTTCAAGAGCATATACAGAGTGCTCATAGTCCTTGGAGGCACAGGGAGCCATAAAGCCAACCTTTGGGGATACTATAAACGAAAGTGATACCAGCTAAGCTGGGAACAGCCCTGACTAGCCCCACAATTTCAACAAGAGAAATGGGGAAAACCTTTTTGCGAAAGAAAGCCCCTAACGGGGGCTCTCTCACTATTGGGAAAGGCAAGCCACAGATACAGGGAGAATCTTCCTACGGGGCAGGGTAAGGGGTGGGGTGGGAAATTGAACAGGAAAGGGGGGTAATTAAATTATTTAAGGGACTAGAGAGGATTAAAAAGAAGGGGAAAATAAAGAAATAAAGAAATGTAACCAGACAATGAGAAGATTGTCCAAGTGCTCCATGTGATCCGATGCAAAACGGCCAAGAGGCCGTGCCAACGTCTGGCCCCTGTATATATAGACTCTGACCCCTCCTCTGAATTGGCAACAATCAAAACACCCCAGCAACCCAGTTTAACCATTTAAATGGTCGGGATTCAACTAAATTTGCCTAGTCACTGGAGGGTGGCCTGTTCCCAACCGCAACACGTGCTCTCTGCTAGGGAGAACACGCTTTGTCTTTTGTTGAACATATGAACTATCTCTGAAAGAAAGCCTTTGGAGAGAGAAAAAAACACCGTACTGTAGTCCCTTCTGTAAACACTGCAGAAGTAGAGGCCACTCTCCTGATTAACCACAGCAGAAGCACCTAATGCTGTTCACTTATGTTCTTGTGAGAGCTGTGATGAGAAAACAGTTGTTTGTAGCTTAGACAAACTGTGCCTGTACTGGTGCAGATTTGTGAGCATGCAAAGCTACAGGCCTAAGCAATTTAATATGGAGAAATTTGTGATGTAGTGGCTATCATGTTGGATTTGAAACAGAGAAATGTGAGCTTGAGTTCCTGCTCAGCGATAAAGTTTGCCTGGTGACCTCTGTCTCTCAGCTTACCCTCTAGCCCAAGGTTGTTGTGAAAATAACAGGCAGGGGAGTTCATCCTGAATTCTTTAGAAGAATAGGATAAAAATGAAAGGAACAATACATTCTGAGTAAACATGCTTAGAATTTCACTGCACATCCCATGGCAGCGGGGGGCGGGGGCGGGGAGGATATGGGGCTGCAGTGTGCAGGGCCGTCTCTACCCGGGGGTGCAAGGGGTGCGGGGTACCCAGGCACTGAATTCTCGTGGGCGCCAGGCACCCTCTGCTGAAGCATATTGTATTGAGCTGCTATGTGGCAGCGGGATCAGTGGCACCTTTGACACAACTGATCTTGCGCTGCCTGCAGGGAGTGCTCTTTGGAAAGTCTCACTCACCAAAGCTGGGAGGAGAGGGCGTGACAGGAAAGAGGGAGAGACAGACAGGAAGAGAACATGCCTATCTAGCAACAGGAGCATGCACAGGTTCCGGAAGAAGAACTCGTATACGCACGCTCGCAAGGGCCCTCCCAGCTCCTCTAGAAATAAGGTTGCTCCCACAATGATAGGCTGCCTGAGATGGCCGCTTGTCTCATCTTTCAGAGACCTCCCTACGAGCGTAGGAGCATGCGTGGAGTCTTTACACCGACTCTCAATGTGTTCTTTGTCTTCTTTAGGAAAGCTGGCTTTCAACAAAAAACACACACAAAAACCCTCCTTTTGGAGCAGCGCAGGCATGAGTGCTGTTTATCAAATGACTATAGTGACATAAGCATAATAAAAGTTAATTTGGGGGCTAAACTAAATTTGGGGGCACTGGGTGGATCTGAGCACCCCGGCGGCGCATATGCTAAAGACGGCCCTGGAAGTGTGCATAACTTTGCTAGATTGTGGACACTATGCATACACAAGAGTATGAGTTATGCCATCTGAATGATCATTATGCCAGACATGAAGCAGCTCTTGCCACACATGATCAGAGGAGCAGTCTCTACTGTATTTTAGTGGGTGTGGAGGCCACTTACTGCCCTGTGCTCCTGCTGCTCTCCATGGGCTTGCTGACCCAGAGCATCAAAATATGTTCTGTTGTATATAAATTTAGTCACAGGGCTGTAGCCTCCCCTTGTTGCACACATGTACAGTAGCTGCTATGCCTGTGCAGCTAATAGCTTTTCCACGCAAGCCGGGGAGGGAGAATACATTCTATTGTCAGAGCTCCCAATGATGTTTAGGGGCACAATAGCTGTGCTGAGAATTTAATTTCCTTCTGAGCTCAACCCTTTATGTAATTCAAGCTATATCCTGAAAATTATTTTAATTTCTAACAAAAATAATAATATTGCGAGTCTCTTGTAGGGAGGTACATTATCCCTTGGAGGCCAATATTTAGTTGATATTTACAAGCAAATAACACAACACCATTTTGTGTAAAAGTACATTTATGGTAGTAGATACAAGGCACAAGGGGGGGAAATGGTTATTGCAACATCAGCAAATATGGTTCTGGGAGAAACATCTGATCACCCTGTCATCAGATATCACGTCCCACATCCAATCCAAAATTTCTGATTTGAAGACTTGTAAGCAGGAGTGACATAAGCATTTGTAAAACACCCCATGTACAAATTCTTCTTCTTCTTCTTCTTCTTCTTCTTCTTCTTCTTCTTCTTCTTCTTCTTCTTCTTCATCATCCTGCTAATAAGAATGAAAGACAAAAATTGGCAGGGTATATTTTAAAAAGCTTCAATTGCAACAGTGGCTTCCTTTGTTTATGACTATTATACATGCTGTAGAAGTGGAAAGGAATGTTTATTTTTTTGGTGTGATGCCTGCTCTGAAGAAAATTAACTTTAAAATATAGTTCAGTTTGAATTTGACTCTTGATAACATCTATACATTGTTTCCATCAAGCTGTGTGGAGGTGCAACATGTTTAGTCCATCAAGCTGTGTGGAGGTACACATGTTTGTGTGTAAAACCAATGGCCACTTGTGTTTATTGGCTATATAAAACCAGTGCTGTTCTATTACTGAACCAGAATACATGTATGGGTACAGTGGTAAGGTAAAGGGTTTACATTTGGAATAGGACATTGTCTTGAAAATAACACGAAGCAGTGACTTGATTTTACTCATCATTATTTACTTTATTATATATATTTATACCACTTATGGTAATAAAAATCTCTATCTGGTTTCCAATAAAAATACAGTAACGACAATCACAATGCCAAACAAGCTGGCAAAATTGCCTAAGAAACCTAGATATATATACAGCTGTATATCACAAAGAGAACTGAGCAGTGTTGAAGACAAAATAAAAATTGAGCTTGGGTAAACATAGAGGTTTATAAATGAATGGAGGGTGGATTCCAGAGGGTGGATGCTATTGACCAAAAGGTTTGCTTCCACCTGGTCACTAGGTGACAGTCACCTGGTTTTAGAGTGACCAGTGGCGTCTCCTTGGAATATCTTAAAGGTCAGGTTGTCAGTCTGCTATGTTCCCCTGTCCCAAGTTATTTAGGACCTTTAAATATCAGCAACAAATCCTTGAACCTTAATTTGATTATTTTTAATGTTGCCGGATATAAAATAAGAATATTATGAATACGCATAAACAGATATAGATTAGTAGCGATTGGGAAATGTGGAAGTATTCACAACAAGGGATCTTGGGACCCAGGGTGCAAAATAACAAGATAAATATTAATTATAATTAAACTCCACAATCTTAGGCAAACTTTCTTGGGAGAAAGTCCCACTGAACTATCAGGGATGGCTTCTGAGTAAACATGCTTAGGAGAACCTTTCCGATTTAAATGCTATGCCTCATAGGTTTAGGTTTTGCAAATGAGGTTGTGCTAGGAAAACAGCTTATTCTGGTTATATAAAGTAAGCATCACTTTCTGTTAATAGCAATGTCTTACATCCTTTTGTCTGGGAAAACAATAAAATACCATCATACCGTACTTGTCACTTGTGGTTTTTTTTTAAGCGATTCTTTTTTATTTTATTTTTATAAAAAGCAGAACCCCTTGTCTGTGAAATGGCTGAAAGCCTATCGCTTTACAGGGAAATAGATTGTGCTTCTAAGGACCTTCTGCCATGAGGCCTCCCTCTTGCAGATGCCTGCCTTTAAAATGCAACTCTTTTGGTGGATGAACAGCCTAATGTTCCATGCCTTGTACTACTAGTAGCATTTTATGCAACATTGAAAGAATCAATTAATTTGCATAATTCCTTGAGTATTACCATGACTATAAGGTAGGTTAGTTTGCTCAGGAATCTTGCCTACCCAATATATATACTTGCCATTTTTGACAAATTAATCATGTTGAAAAACAATTCATTATATTTATGACAAAGTGAACCTTATACCCATGGGTCTTGCATATTTTTTTCCCTTTTGCAGAAGAAATCTAATATTAATGCATAGAAGATCAGTGATTTAGTGAGTACCTTAACTGTCAACAATGCCTAAGGCTGAACAAAATTAATATTTTGTTTCCCATCTGGAGATTTCAGGAAAATTAATGAGGGAGGGTGCTTATTATGATATATTGTGGGAGTAAATTCAGAATATTCAAACTGGCAATACTATTTATATCATATTCTGAGCATATTATCTGTCTTCCTATGATACTAGATGCTCATGTGCTCTAATTCTGACTACAACCACAGCTAATTCAGGCTGTAATACTGTGTACGTTTTAGTGGCACAAGTTTAAAATATTATTCTGTTGTTATTATCATCACTGAACAGCATTTCAATCTTGCTACCAGTATAAAAATGGCCAGACAAAACTAAGCATCTTGGAAGTTGTTGCCAGTCTTCCACAGGCGAAATAAATCTTGCAGAAGCTACATTTGCGTATCTTTCCATGTTATGAAAAGTTAATAATACTAATAATATTGGATGTTGCAGCATTTCTCTGAGTAGACCTAGACATTCTGGAAAATTTGTTGCCTATAACAGGAAAAGACAGAAATGTTGAATGTACACATTTTTGCACATGAAACTTAAAGTCAAAACAATGCTCTCGAGCTCCAAACTGGAGCTCACTCTTCTCCCCTTTTTTAAAAAATGACAGGCACTCCTTTGGAATTTGTCACACTAAGTTACTGCTTCATATTGGTTCATGGTACGACTTGCCTTAAGAAACATATCAAGTCCATGATGTTGTCTTACAACAAGGAGGGATGGATATAGAGTAAACCATCCTGTGAGCTTCGGATGGAGGGTGGTATAGAAATCTAAACAAACAAACAAACAAACAAACAAACAACTAAATAAATAAATGAACAATTGGCTATATGGATTGAAATGGACAAGTGTGAAAGTGTTTAAAGCAATGTTGTTGTTGTTTAGTCGTTTAGTCGTGTCTGACTCTTCGTGACCCCATGGACCAGAGCACGCCAGGCACTTCTGTCTTCCACTGCCTCCCGCAGTTTGGTCAAACTCATGCTGGTTGCTTCGAGAACACTATTCAACCATCTCTTCCTCTGTCGTCCCCTTCTCCTTGTGCTCTCCATCTTTCCCAACATCAGGGTCTTTTCCAGGGAGTCTTCTCTTCTCATGAGGTGGCCAAAGTATTGGAGCCTCAGCTTCAGGATCTGTCCTTCCAGTGAGCACTCAGGGCTGATTTCCTTAAGAATGGATAGGTTTGATCTCCTTGCAGTCCATGAGACTCAATCTTCATGTCCAAATGTCTTATACCTGACAAAGAGAGGACGTGTGTTTGCTTTATTTTTCTAAGGACACAACTGTCAGGGGGACCACTTTCCACATTACTCCTTAGAAAGCTGATTTGTACCAAGTCAGACATTTGGTCCACCTTTACAAACTGAGGGAAGAGAAAGACATTCTTCCCAGGTGTTGAAAGTTATATGATACAGCTACCATTGTTCTTGGCATTTGCAGTCAATTCCTGTTGTCTTTGGTCAAACAGGTAATTGAGGTACTTTACCATCTTTGAGAGGATGCTGGTGGTGCTGTGGGTTAAACCACAGAGCCTAGGACTTGCCAATCAGAAGGTCGGTAGTTTGAATCCCTGCGGCGGGGTGAGCTCCCATTGCTCGGTCCCTGCTCCTGCCAACCTAGCAGTTCGAAAGCACTTCAAAGTGCAAGTAGATAAATAGGTACCACTCTGGTGGGAAGGTAAACGGCGTATCCGTGCACTGCTCTGGCTCTCCAGAAGCGGCTTAGTCATGCTGGCCACATGACCCGGAAGTTGTACATCGGCTCCCTTGGCCAGTAAAGCGAGATGAGCGCTGCAACCCCAGAGTCGGCCATGACTGGACCTAATGGTCAGGGGTCCCTTTACCCTTTACTTACCATCTTTGAGATGTCTACTTTGAAGCAAGTCACACTGAGTTCAATGGGGCTTACTCCCAGAAAAATGGGTATAGGATTTCAGCCTAGGAGACCTATGTATTTGATTGGAGAATTGGGGCAAAATAAATGAGTACAAATACACTTTGAGAAATGACAGGGCATATCAACTTCAGCTGTCTTTAAGATATTAATCCTTTAATTCGGAGGGATTTACCGAGCTATCCTGCACAGGGTAACTCAGTAAATTGCCTCATAACTTCTCTTTTACACAAGATGAACTGTGTAAGTAAGAGGAGCCTTCCCCACACTAACATAATTTGGAAAAATAGCATTTATTTCTCAGAGGCTACAGATTCCACCCCCCCCCCAAAAAAAAAAAAAATATTGACCAGAGTTTGACTTGGATTCCTCTCCACACAAAGGAACAGCATAAACTAATACAGGGGAATCTAAAGTATGTTTGGATGAGAAATAAAGGCGAAGAATAAATTAGGTATAAGCATACATAGGTATTCTTATGCAGTAAATAAGTGGTCATAGATATTATATCACAACGAGTCATACATATGACAGAGCTATATAAATGATATTAATGACAACATGCCTATTGCTGAAAGAAGAAAATGCAAAGGTCCATTGGTCAGATTGCACATTTACTAAATATTACAAAATAATTGGTTATCTTACCGATTCTACTATTTTTGTGAGGAAAAAAAGCTAAAAGGGGCAAAAATATTGTAACGCTTTCTGTAAGCCAGACTGTAAAAAATAGCACGTTTTGTGTAAATCTGCATTATTAATTCACTGTAAAATACATCCAGTTGGAGTGGTGGTTGTTTTTCCATTAAATTAAGCCTTTGATATTCTTTAATGCTTTGCTTTAGCCTCTAATTTGTCAGAACACAAATGCACCAGCAGCTGTTGAAAATATCACTGTTGCAGCAGTAGTGCTGGCCAATAAAAAATCCTAAGAAGTCATCTTCCTATCTGGCTGCACAAAATAGCACTGAGAAAGTAGTCATCTCTTTGAAGTATCACTCCAATTATAGGTTTTAACCCCACAGGTCACAGTTTGATTATTTACACAATGCTAGTGTAATTCTGTCTCAATTCTAGGCTTTCTGTACTTCCAAAGCATTTGCCAGCTCTACTAGAGGAAATTTCAGATAGCAGTTCTGATGGCATTGACCTGTGTTTGATAGGGTTAGACAGCATTTGGATGATCACTGTATGTTTTGTGCATTATTTAACTTTCCTGAACATTATTTAATGATGAAAGCGAAGGATATCAGGGGTATATTTCATCCACCCATGGAAATCATTTTAAATGCATTGCGTGCATTCTAAAATATATAAAGTGTTTGTGGATATGGATGCATGTATATATGTGGGGGCCATATATATCTCTATATCCATATAGATACAGATATAGATATATATCAGATGCATACAATGTATACTTGGCAAATCTGGTTTTGTCCTATGAAACACATATACAAGTTTAGTCATGTGTCTCTTTATTCTGGGGTTAAGTGCTGGTATTGATGCTTGACAGCAAAAATGGGCAAATCCACCATGCTGGTTAAATTGTCTAATTTTATTACATTAGGCATTTCTTGGCAAATGCATCTGCCAGCAGGAAATATAAATGCTGCATTTGCACCAAGGCAGTAGCTGTGTCATTTCTTATTTCTTCCCCCCTCCCCACCCCCGCAATCATATTCTGTCTTGCATTTACATCAAAAAGATTTGCGACTAAAAACCAGGGTCTTTTTTTTTAATTGTTTATTACGCTGACAGCTAACAATTAGAATGAAAATCCCTTGATGCTCTTTGAGAGATGCTAGAAAAATCCCCTGTCCTTCACATGCCTCCATTTCTTTGTGCCCATGGGGTTGCGACAAGTCCTTCTAGGACAATTTAGGAGGAAGGCTTGGGCATACCAGTCCTGTGCATGTTTACTTGGAAGCCAGTCTTTCTTGGACTTACCGTATTTTTCGCTCTATAAGGCACACCAGACTACAAGATGCACCTAGTTTTTGGAGGAGGAAAAGAAGAAGAAAAATATTCTGAATCTCAGAAGCCAGAACAGCAAGAGGGATCGCTACGCAGTGAAAGCAGCAATCCCTCTTGCTGTTCTGGCTTCTGGGATAGCTGCGCAGCCTGCATTCTCTCCATAAGACGCACACACATTTTCCCTTACTTTTTAGGAGGAAAAAAGTGAGTCTTATAGAGCAAAAAATACAGTAAATAGGCTATGATTGTGGTGCCACAATAAATATAATTATATCACTGATTAAATGAGAATTGCCTTCAAGTAAATGGAAGCCTGTTGTGAGATGCAGCAAAACTTTTTTTTAAACAAAACAAAACATTTCCATCTAGGTAAGCTGTTCAAATTCATTGAAAACATTGTGGCTGCAGATCTAATTTGATTAGCTGAGCAAGCACACTTTGGTTATGTTTCCTGAGCAAGATGGCGGGGATTTAACTTTAGAAGCAAGTGTTTATACATCCACATACTATGTTTATGCATAATACTAGAACTCGGGCCATCCAATGAAACTGAACGTAGGGAGATTTAGGATATGCGAAAAGACTTCTTCATGCAGAAAATAGTTAAACTGTGGAAGTCACCCCAATAGGATGTAGTGATGGCCACCAACCCTGGATAGCTTTAAAGGAGGATTAAACAAATTGATGGAGGAGAAGGTGATCAATGGCCTCTAGCATTGATGGCTGTGTTTTACCTTCACTGTCATAAGCAGGATGTCTCCCAGTATTAATTGCTGGTAATCACAGGTTGGGGAAATGCTGTTTCATTCAGGTCTTACTTGTGGCTTTCCCATACACCTCGTTGGTCACTGTGAGAATAGGATGCTGGACGACATAGGCTCTTGCCCTTATGCTGCACTGGGGAGTGTGGCATTTTGTGATTTTTTCTCTCTGTTACTGTCAGGCTGTTGCCAGTGACTCCCGGCTGGTTGCCCAGGAATGTACAAAGGCAAGGGAATGTTTCTTACTGTCTGATTTTTATTTTGTATTTACCAAGAGAGGCTATAGGCAATTGGATAATGGTGTTGTCCTGAGTGAATCTCCACCCCCCGTCTTTCCCACTTCCTCATTCGTCATTCTCATCATCTCTCCTATGGGTGCTGCTATGTGCCCTCTGTCTTTGAGCTTTTTGCTTGTCTACTTTCAAGGCTCGCCAGGTTCTGGGAGAGGGAGGGTCTGGAATGCTTTTTAAAGACACTATGTCCATCAGCTGTTGCCCCCCCCAGTGCTTCCTCCTCCTCTTCTCCCATTATCTCCCAACTTTCTCCTTCATCTGCCTCTGAGCTGTAACCTCCCTCAAATCCCTGTTGTAAATCTAAACTTTCTTTTTCTTCCTCCTCCTCCCTGGAAGGGTCAAGCTGGGGAGGCGGTCTCCACCATTCTTCCTCTGCCAAGTCCCTGACAGTTACTCCATATTTATATATCAGGGCAAATGTTTGGGAAATGTCATTATTATTATTATTATTATTATTAATAATAATAATAATAATAATAATAATAATATTTTATTTAAACCCCACC